>NC_090931.1:171130892-175930892 GCF_040938575.1 Ambystoma mexicanum
CACCCGTTTCGATGGTACTGTCAAAACCGGGGTTGGGGTTGTGTGTTTAGTGTGGCTTCGATCTTGTATGCCCATGTCGCCGGGTGTTATCCCCATAGCGTGACTCGCGTCAGGCCTAGCGGGGTCGGAGACGGGCGTGGCGGACTTAGGCGTGTCCGTCGTGAGGTTGATGGCATCCGACACAGATGCCTGGTCATCACTAGTACCCTCATCACTTTCTGCGGGTGCAGCAGTGGGGGAAGAAGATCCAGCAGGCGACATATCGTAGGCCACCCACTGCTTAACGCGGCGCTCCTTAAGCGTTTTAGGGTGCAGGAGTTTACAGGCCACGCACCGCGCTTAATCGTGGTCAAGGGGTAGACAATTATTGCACTTGGAGTGCTCGTCCTTCCAAGGATAACTGGCTTGCAAGAGGGGAAAAACATAAATGGTGTCCTTTCCATAGCGAAAGGCAATGAAGAAGATGACCAGACCTAGAGGGTAAAGAGGGGGGAAAGAGGAGAGACATATCTGAAAGGATATGGCCACCCCGACCCCACTCTCCCTACTGTGTAGGCCGGCCAGAGGGCCCGGCCACGTGAACGGCTCTGCCGCCGGACTTAGGCGTAGAAAGTCCACAGCAGTCTTCGGTGTAGTGCAGGAACAACCGTCGAAATGACTTAATGGGATAATCGACAAAGTCGATAGACAAAGTGATAAAGTCTCTTATGAAAGAGCTCCACTACAGGGCGACCAGTAATCTGCGTGGAAAAAAACAATCCGAGGGATCTCGGCACGTGAGGGATTTTGGGTACACTACACATCACGATAGGGATAGTGTTACAGAAACGCCTATACTGAGATCCCCTTTCGGTCCCCGAAAGAAAAGATGAAATACTCTGCGGCTATGGAGTTACAGGTAAGAAACTATTCCCTTCTCCAGCATTGAATCTTTCATAGATTCACATGCTTAGAATAGAATGCACAGCAGTGAACCTGAAACAAGGGAGGAGGTGTGAATGCAATCCGGCACCCACCCCATCCTGCAAAAGGTGAATCACGATCACATAAGATTCGAAATTAAAACGTGCCACAGTACTGCACCAAGTAATATTCGTATAAGCCATAAAAGCATACATAAAACACACGCGTTTACATCTATACAGACAATATATATATACATATATATATACATACATACATATATATACACATACATACATGTATATATACATATATACACATATACATACATACATACATGTATATATGACAATGCATTACTTACCGTAAAAGCATTTCTGATGGATATATCTGCTTAGATTCACATGCTGTGCATAGTCCGACATCCAGTGGTCACTGCGGAGTATTGCATTTTGTTTTTCATAGTCGAAAAAGGGACGTAGACAAGGCGTGTCTGTAACACTATCCCTATAGTGGCGTGCAGTGTACCCACAACCCCTCACGCGTCGAGGTCCCTCTGTATTTTTTCTGCCCCGAGGGAGCCTTCTATACCCGAGTGAGTACAGAAAAGAGAGAGAGATGTAGAAAGATGTCTATGTTCCTTCCATCCAAGCGGGGAGGAAGGGTGGGCGCATTTGAATCTAAGCAGACACAACCATCAGAAATGCTTTTACGGTAAGTAATGCATTGTCTTCTGATGTTTGTTAATCTGCTTAGAATCACATGCTGTGCATAGACTAGCGAGCAGTACCCTGAGTTGGAGGTGGGTTGTGAGAAGGAACAGTAGAGAAAAGATGTCTTATTACTGCTTGTCCCACCTGGGAATCAGATCTAGGGTGAGCATCTAGACAGTAGTTTTTGTAAATGTGTGTACAGAACTCCAGGTTGCCGCTTTGCAAATGGACTCAAGGGGAACGTTTGCAATGAATGCTCCAGTGCCTCGAGTAGAGTGTGCTCTTGGCTTGAAGGGTAGTTCTCTCTTAGCAAGAGTGTAACAGAGCGTGATGCATTGAACAATCCATCGAGATATAGTGGACTTTGAGACTGCATCCCCTTCTCCTCCTGCTGCCACCGAGACAAAGAACTGATTAGTCTTTCTCAGTGGCCTAGTTCTTTCCATATAAAACATGGCAGCTCTGCGCACATCTAGTGTATGCAGGCTCTTTTCTCCGAAATTGGAAGGGTTTTGAAAGAACGTTGGTAGTTCTATTGACTGGTTGACATGGAATTTCGATATGAATTTTGGTGCAAACCTTGGTTGTGTGCGTAGAACCACCTTATCTTTGTGAACTGTTACAAAGGGGTCTAGAATAGAAAGAGCCTGTAGTTCACTTACTCTCCTAATGGAGGTGATAGCTATTAGGAAAGCAGTCTTAAGGGTGAGGTCCTTAAGAGCTGCCTTGTGCATGGGTTCAAAGGGTGAGCCCATGAGTCTGGTAAGTACCACATTAAGGTCCCAGCCGGGAGCTGGGTTTGCCATCGGAGGGTGTATTCTTTTTACCCCCTCCATGAAGGCTTTGATAACTGGGACTTTCCACCACAACACCTTAAGTTGAGAGGTGGTGTATGCAGAAAGTGCTGCTAGATGGACTTTAATAGAATTGAACACTAGACCTGAGTCCAGTACATGGGTCAGGTAAAGGACAATTTGTGTGGGAGAGCAGTGGACTGGGTTGATGCTCTTACCTCTACACCAGGTGACAAATCTCTTTCACTTGCTAGAATAGCAGTGGCGAGTATTGGGTTTTTTAGCTTCTTTGAGAATGTCCATGCATCTCTGAGGGAGTTGTAAATGGCCAAATTCTATGACCTCAGGAGCCAGGCTGCTAAATTCATGTTCTGTGGGCATGGGTGTAGTGTCTTGCCCTTGTCCTGTGACAGCAAGTTGTATGGGCAGGGCAGTTTCACTGGTGGGGACAGGGACATCTCCATCAGGTGCGCAAACCATGGTTGGCGGGCCCACATCGGGACTATCAGTATCATGGTGACTGGTTCCTGGTGCATCTTGTGCACTATCTTGTTCAGCAGAGGAGTCGGGGGGGGGGGGGGGGGGGGGGGGAAGAGTGTAAACAAATTTCACTGACCATGGTATCCAGAGACCGTTCCCCTTGGAGCGGTTCTGCGGGTATCTGGAGGTGTAATCTAGGCATTGTGAGTTCTCCAGAGTTGCGAACAGTCTATTTCTGGGGAGCCCCATTGGTTGAAGACGTCGAAGACGATGTCTTCGTGTAACCGCCATTTGTACTCTGAGGGCAGAGGGAAGTCTCTGCTGAGTTCGTCTGCTAGCAGATTGAGTTCCCCTGGTATATGTTGTGACACTAGGAACATGTGTCTGAGAGCCCACTTCCAGATGTTCTGGGACAGTCCTGGAGAGTCAGTGCCCCCTTGCTTGTTGAGGTAGTACATGGCTGTGGTGCTGTCATGATCTCTGCTTCCAAAAGGTCAGGGTTTTCCCAACTCCCTTGGAAGCAGATTCATAACCCAGGTTCCGAGTGCCAACCAGTCCCAATTGGGACCTTTTGGACCCAGTCCTGGCGCCAGTGGCACCAGGCTCATAAATATGCCCAGTCCCAGCGCTGGAAGCGCCGGGCTCATAATGCTTGGGTGGACTTACCTGCAGCAGACCATGCTGCTTACTTGCCTGCCAGTTGAGCCTCTGATCCTCTTCTGTTTGGAACTACTTTTCCTGTTGGGTGGGGCAGGAGCCACTCCCTAGGTTCAGAACACTGGAACTCTTCTGGAAAGCAGGAACTCTTTTCTTACCTAGGCGTGGCTGTGGAAGGAGACACCTAAGCACTACAGGAGGCTATTTAAACCACACCCGATGGATGAATCTTGCTTTGCGTTATTCTGCATCCTCTGCAGCAGAACGCTCATCGTGTCTTCTGCATCTGATCCTGGGCCTAAGGAAAAAGGCTTACCATCCTGAATCCAGTCTTCAGCAACACCTATAAAGACAAGAAAGAACAGGTTAGCATTACGGTCTTCAGTGACAGCTCTTCACTTACCAGGGCCATCGGCTGTCACCAACGCCTCGCGCTGCATTCTGAAAGACAAAGGCTTACCTACTCTTCGTGCGCTCCGGAGGTCTTCACACTGCATTCCGGCATCTGAAAGACAAAAGCTTACCAAATCTTCGCACGCTCTGGAGGCCTCCGGCGCTGCATCCCGCATCTGAAAGACAAAACAAGGTGCGTTTAAAGACATTGGGGAACTTTAATACTCACGTGCCATTACTCCTTCCCACATCTAACCCAGTGGGTATTCCGGCACCCTGCAGCCGCTCCGAACTTGTACCTGCAAAATAAAAAGACAGTTAGAGCGCATCGTGAAGCAGGCAACAAGCGCTTACTTACGTGCTTCCAGGCGCTTCTATTCATCACACGGGCTCCATCTTCAACTCACTTCAGCCCGTCATCCACCATCGCCGGAACCCTGCAAAACAAGAGACATCATTACTAAAGACTTTACTCGAAACTTACTGTTCGTGCAGTAAACGACGGACAGCAGTCCTCTGAAGTCAAGAGGCCTGCTCCCCTTATCTAGTGAAGAAACTGGTTACAGCACCCTGCCCCGAGGCAGATGGAGAGCACGGCGTTCACTTACCTAAGGTGAGAGCGTTAACCTTCGGGGTTCTACAGGAGAAGAGAAAGGGAAGAAGAGAGAGACATTCAATAACCCAGTTCATTAATCCCATATTTTCTATCTGCAGACATCTTACCCTTCGAGTCAAACATACAGTGCACAGAGGTCCAGCCCAAAGAGCCAGCCGTGTGTTACACGTCACCTTTGAAGATACGGTATACGCCCAGTCAAGACCGGCGCCTCTACGGGAATCAGGTGAGCGTTACAGGTGCTGTCCGTGAGGACCATCACTGTCTTCCCTTGTAGGTGTGTCTGGAAGGCTTTTAGTGCCTTGAACACCGCAAGTAGCTTTAATAAGTATGTGCTTGGAAGCTACGCTCGGAGTCCAGACTCCGTGAGCAGTCCGATGGGATAGGTGAGCCCCCCCATCCTGTGAGGGATGCGTCTGTGGTCAGAGTGGCTTCCACTGCGGGGGTGGCAAATGGTTTCCCTATTACCAGGTTTTCCTTCGACCACCACCGTAGCGAGAGAACCAAGGCCTGCAAGACCACCACTAGATCGTCCCATTGTCCGCTGGCCTGACACCACTGGCTGTTGAGCCACTCTTGCATTGGGCGCATGCGCAGGCGCGCGTGAGGTACCAAATAAATACATGACGCCATCATTCCTAGCAAGCGCATTGCTTTGCGTACCGTCACCTCTTGACCGGCCACATATTGAGGGATCTGAAACAGCATATTTTGGACCCTCTCGGAGGGGAAGGCGAGGCCGTTCTTTGTTCGAATTAGAGCCCCTAGGAATTGTTTGATTTGGCTGGGGTTTAAGCTGGACTTCTTCTCGTTGATGGAGAAGCCCAGTTGGAACAAAAGGTCTACTGTCTTCTGGGTGTTTGAGAAGCATGTCTCGTAGGACTCCCCTGTTATGAGCCAGTGGTCGAGGTAAGGGTATACCGGTATGGACAACCTGCGCAGGTGGGCCGCTGCCACTGCCAGTACCTTCGTGAATACCCTCAGTGCAGACGCTATGCCGAAGGGTAGCACTCTGAACTGGTAGTGTTTGCCCTCTATCATGAACTTGAGGTATTTTCTTTGTGCTGGCAACATCAAAATATGAAAGTATGCATCTTTCATGTCTAGTGTTGTCATGTAGTCCCCCTGAGATAGCAGGGGGAATTACCTCCTGTAATGTTACCATACAAAATTTTTGTGGTTTTACAAATTTGTTCGCTGGGCGCAGATCTAGTACAGGGCGCATGGTTAGGTACTTTTTGGGTACAAGGAAGTACACTGAATAAATACCTTCCATTACCTGAGACAGGGGCACAACCTCTATTGCTCCTTTCTGTAGCAGCTGTTCTACTTCTTGCAGGAGGATGACTACGTGTTCTAGTGACAGGCGTCGTGCCCTTGGAGGTCTGTAGGTGGGGGACCGATTGAACTCTATACAGTATCCGTGGGCTACGGTTGACAACCACCGGTCTGATGTTATTCCCTCCCATGCTGAAAGGAACGATGTCATCCGGCCCCCAACCGGAGACGCATGGGAGGGGACCCGAACCTTCGGGTCATTTGGTGTTACTTGCCGGGGTGCCTCTGGGGCTGGAGTCCCAGCCTCTGCCCTTGCCACGGCGTTGTCCTCTTTGGTTATACTGGTTACTGGTACCCTGATTAGAGGGCCAGTTGCCCGCAGTTTAATGCTGTTGCTGCTGTTGGTGGTGTTGGCCACGAAAAAAGCGTGTGTTCCCAAATCCCCGCCCTGTTTGGAGGCTTTGAGATTTGGTCTAAGGTCTTTTGGTGTCAAATTATTTCTTTTTTCTTCGCATTTTCCAGTGCATCGTCCACTGCCCTTCCAAAGAGATTTGACTCTTCTATTGGCTTATTAATGAGCGACGCCTGCGTTTCTGCCTTGAAACCGGAATTGCGAAGCCAGACGTGACGCTTCAGCAGAATTCCCTGCACCAAAGAACGGCCAGCAGTTTCTGCCGCATCAAGAGTGTTCTTAATGATGCTCTGGTTGACCATAGCTCTTTCTGTAACTGTAGCCAATAGGTGAGTTCTTAGAGGTTCAGGGGCTTCTTCGATGTCCTGCTCAAGCTTTCCCCATTGAGCATCAGCGTAGCTTGCCACCAATGTATTATTATTGGCAATCCTAATTGAAAACACTGCCGATGCAGAAATTATTTTGCCCAAGGCATAAAGCTTTATCCCTTCTTTATCTGGGGGTGCCTCGCTGGTTGACAGTGGAACCCCAGCCCTCTTCCTTGTGTTAGTCACCACTAAGGAGTCCGGGACTGAGTGACCCCTGATATATAATGGGTATGACAGAGGGTGAGAACAATTTCTCGATTCTTGGATTGACCCCTCTTACCAGCGCGGGGGTGGACAGCGATGGGGTGAGTCGTCTCTTAACCGAGGCGAGGATAGGAATAGTTTGACTAGTGGGAGGTTTTTCTTTTAATAATCCTTTCGAGGAAATCAGTATCTGGGGTGATCGCCCCAGTTTCAACTTCCAAAATGCGCTGCTGCCTTCTTCAGTAGCGCATTGAAGGTGGGCTGATCGTCTACTGGAGATGGGTTCCTGACCGGTGTGGTCTGAGGAGAAGAAATATCTATAATGTCGGGGTCTGTAGACCCTGATGGCGACTGCCAGAGCTGTAAGCCACCTTCACCTGGGTCCTCCTCGTAGCCCTCCTCACCTATGTTAGTGTCATGAAAACCTTCTCCCTCTTGTTGGTCTTCATTATTCACAAACTCGTCCTCTTCCTGGAAGTGAGTCCTCTTCAGTGAGGTCGTAAGAGTTCATGTCTTCCTGTAGGGGGTCAAAGAGCTTCGGGTATTTAGCCCATGGCCCCTCCTGGAGTACCTCCCTTGGCCTCTTGGGTGTCCTATTTTCTGGGATGGCCATGAACCTGTCTAGCTTGTCCATACATGACTGGAACCTCTCTGCAATCCAGTAAGGTAGGCCAGAGCGGTCTGGGAGTGAAAAGGGAGTTCCTTAGTTCTGTCCCATAGCGTCGAAGATAGAGTCCCTTCGCCTTCTGAGAAACCATCTCGCTGGCTAGGGTCTTCTGTCGACGGTGGGAGCTGTCCCAGCCTACCCTCCGGCGTCCTCAGCGTTTCTTTGGCCTTGTGAGCGGTTTTCGACGCGTCACCCGTCGTCCGTCTCTGGTCGTCTTTAGAAGCTATACGCGCAAGGCTTTCGGCGATCAGCTTCTCCGTCGAGGGATCACTCGCCGTCGCGCTAGGTGGTGCCGAGTCTTTACTGGCAACCTATGCACTCTTGCGAGGCGCGTCGCCCGAGGATTTGGGGTCAGTGCCCTTATTTTACAGAAAGCCCAGTCGCGGAAGCGGTGGTGGGGAGGGCTTGCGACCCTTACGGTCGGCGGAACACGCCGGTGGGCCCGACGCCTCCGTTGACTCTATGGCTGCCTTCGTCTTTTACGAATGTGTGCCGTGGGCTATGTGCTTATGTGTTTTCCTGTGTTCGTCCTTGTCGCCGGGGTGTTCATCCCCATAAGCGGGGCGTGAGCCGGGCTTGTCGGGGCCGGACGACGAGGAGCTGGAGCGCTCCTTCGCGAGGTCTACAACCTCCGTTGTGGAGGCCGTGTAATCACTGTCCTCGTCACATTCGGCGGCGGCAGCAGCTGGCGAGGAGTCAGACCTAGACATCGCATAGGCTGCCCACCTTTTGACCCTGCGGTCCTTTAAAGTTTTGGGTTTAAGTAATTTACAGGCCGCACAGCCGTCCTCTTTGTGATCGAGGGGCAAGCAACGGTTAAACCGTTTGTGCTTGCCCTTCCAGGTAAACTTGCCCTTGCAACGCGGGCAAAACCTAAAGGGCGTCCTCTCCATAGCTGAGGGCGTGAAATGTGATTATGACCTCGAGGGAGGGGAAAGAGAAAGGCATTCTCAGAGTGTTAACAAAGAAATGACCAACAACCCCACTCTCCCTACTGTGTTAAGCCGGCGAGGCCCGGCCACGTGTTCGGCAGCGCCGAAGGATCTCCTCCGCTCGTCCCTCCGTCGAAGATCTTGCTTGGCGGAGAACAGCTTGGCAGCTACGTCGAGGGAGGGATCTATGTGTTATGGTTAATAATAATAAACGACCAAGGGTCGAGGAAATGATTTTGCAATGTCTCTCGAGGAGCTCCGCATAAAGGCGACCAATAACTGGGCGGGAAAAAACAATCTGCGGGACCTCGACGCGTGAGGGGTTGTGGGTACACTGCATGTCACTATAGGGATAGTGTTACAGACACGCCTTGTCGACGTCCCCTTTTCGACTACGAAAAACAAAATGCAATACTCTGCAGTGACCACTGGATGTCGGACTATGCACAGCATGTGATTCTAAGCAGATTAATAAAATTATATATATATATATATTTTATTAATCTCCAAACCAGCATAGACCCTTCTCGAAGAAAAGGGCTTACCTTACTGAAAAAGATGTCGCAAGACTGCTTGTCCCATTTGTATCTCGTCCGCATGCTGTCGTTCGAGGCAGTAGTGGCGGGTGAATGTATGAGGCACTGACCATGCTGCCGCCCTGCAAATGTCTGTCAGTGGAATCCCCGCCCACAACGCCGTCGACGAAGTCGCCCTGGTTGAGCGAGCTGTCGGACGTCCTTGTAGCGGTTTCCCCGCTTTTGAATGACAGAAGGCAATCGTCGTCGAGACCCATCGGGCCAGTCTGTGTTTTGAAATTGCCTTCCCCTTTGCCGAAGGCCCATATGCAACGAAGAGTTGCTGTGTAGATCGAAGTTGTTAAGTTCGATGAAGGTAACATTTTAGAGCTCTCTTGACATCCAAGGTATGTAAAACCTTCTCCGCAGGTGATGACGGGGTCGCGAAGAAGGTGGGCAGGACAATGGATGAGTGTTTATGATAAGTCGTAGGAACTTTCGGGATGAAACTAGGACTTGTTGACAAAATCACCTTGTCTTTGAAAAATCTGAGATACGGAGGGTCTATGACCAATGCTTGCAACTCTGAGATCCGTCTAACCGATGTTATAGCTATTAGAAAAGCCACCTTCCATGATAAAAACTTCATCGACGATGTGGCCGTCGGCTCAAAGGGTGGTTTCATTAACCCTGCCAGTACCAAGTTACGCTTAACCGGAGGGAACGTCTGGAACAAACCTCTCATGAAGTGCTTCACTAACCTGTCGCTAAACAAGGGCGTTGATTTCCCCCCTCTTGTGAACCTAGAGATGGCCGCCAGGTGAACCTTTAGTGATGAAAAGGATAATCCACTCTTCGCCAAATGTAGTAGATACGGAAGAAGCTGCTCCGGAGTAACCCTCAGAGGTTCCACTCCTGCCTGTACTTGACACCACATACAAAATCTTCTCCACTTACACCTGTAGGACTTGTTGGTGGAAGGGGCCCGCGCAGCCTGTAAGATCTTCCGACAGTCCGAGGGAATGTTCAGGGCACCAAATTCTGAAAAGTCAGGAGCCAAGCTGTGAGGTTGAGACTGCTCGGATTGTGATGCCACACTGTTCCTTCGTCCCGGGACAAGAGGTTGGGAACCTTCGGGAACGTTATCGGGTGATCCACTGACAGGTGAAGCAGGTCGGAAAACCATGGCTGTCTCGGCCAACACGGCGCCACCAGGATGACTCGGCACCTGTACCTGCGTATCCACTGCAGAGTTCTCCGTATCGGAAACGGAGGGAAGGCGTAGAGGAACTTGCCCGTCCATGGGAAGGAAAACGCTTCTCCCACAGAATCTTCCTGTGGCCACCTGCTGACGTACATCTCGCACTTCTTGTTCGTTTTCGTGGCGAAGAGATCCAGCAGAGGCCGCCCCCATTTCTCGAAGACCTTCGACAATTGAACGGTGTCTATTTCCCACTCGTGAATCTGGTCCATATTTCTGCTGAGCGAGTCCGCCTGCTCGTTCCTTACTCCTGGAAGGTGATGAGCTACGATGGATATATCGTGTTTTAGAGCCCAGTGCCACACCTGAGCCTCGATGGAGAGGGTTCTGGATCGTGTGCCGCCTTGCTTCCTTAAGTAAAACATCGCTGTGGTGTTGTCAGTCAAAACTCTCACTGTGGACCCCCCTGATGTGAGGCAGGAACGCCCTCAGGGCCCAGCGTACCGCTCTCAATTCCAGAACGTTGATGTGCAGGAGAGATTCCTTCTGAGACCAACGGCCTTGTGTCTGTAGAGTGCCCATGTGCGCTCCCCAGCCAGTTAGGGACACGTCCGTCACTACGGTGAACCGGAACTCCAGCTCCTGTAGGGGTACTCCTTTGGATATATTCTGAACTCTCTTCCACCACCGAAGAGCTAACAGGAGCTCGTTGACGGTCAGCCTGTCTGACCAGAGGCCCTCAGCCTGCGTCCAACGATCCACTAAAAACTGTTGCACCGGACTCATGAACAGGCGGCAGTTGGGCACCAGAGGAATGCAGGACGCCATAGCCCCCAGGATTGATGTACATTTTCTCACCAACAGTCTGGAATTGATTTTCAACCGACTTGCCAATCGACTGAGCCTGGAGATCCTGTCGAGGGATGGTCTGACTAACCCTAACTGGGTCTCGAACTGTGCACCCAGAAACACCAAGCTTCTTGACGGCGTTAACGAGGATTTTTCTAAGTTTATAGCAAACCCCAACCGTTGCAAGAGGCTCATGGTGTCCTGTAGACTCCTGTGCGTCGACATAGGGGAGGACCTCCTCACCAACCAGTCGTCGAGATACGGGTATACATGGTGGCCTTGCCTTCTCAGCAGGATGCCACCCGAGCCAAGCATTTTGTGAACGTTCTGGGGGAAGATTTCAGTCCAAAGGGAAGAACTGTGAACTGGTAGTGAGTCCGTCCTACCACAAACCCTAGGTACTTCTTGTGTCGCCGACACATCGGTATGTGGAAGTACGCGTCCTGCAGGTCCAGAGACGCCAGAAAATCCCCTTTTTGAACTGACCGGATCACCTCCTGGAGAATGAGCATCTTGAACTTTGTTTTTCAACGATTTGTTTAGCTCGCGCAGGTCTAGGATGGGACGCCACTTTCCATTTGGCTTTTTCACCACAAAGTATCGGGAATAAACCCCTTGACCCCTTTGTGACGACGGGACTAGTTCTATAGCCCCTTTTTGTAGCATAAGTGCTACTTCCTGCAGCAACACGCTTAGATGGGATTGAGCTACACCCACCGGTGGAATGTGCGGAGGGTTGCTTTTGAATTGCAGGGAATGTCCGTATTTTACTGTGTCCAACACCCATTCATCTGTTATTAGCTCACATTCATTGATGTAACATGATTCACTGCCCCCCAGTACGTTCCGATGCCAGTCATTGCTGGTCCTTGTTCTGCTTATCCCTCGTCAATGACGAGTAACCTGCTCTCTTCTTGGGGGCCTGGTAGTCCCGGCAACATTTAGCCGCTTGCGAAGCTCGCCTGTATCCCTGAGAGGAATATGCTGGCCTACCGAAGGGTCTGTCCCTCGATGTCGAGAATCTGGAATTCCCCGATGCTCCCCTGAAGGGACGAAAAGACCGGAAACTCCGACCACTCTGGAGGGGCCCCCAAGGAATGTGCAGTGTCCGAGTCCTCCTTCATGCCCTTCAGGGCTTCGTCCACCTTCTCGCCGAAGAGGAGGTCTCCTTCAAAAGGCATAGAGAGTACCTTGTACTGTACCTTCGGTCGGAAGTTGGTGCATTTTAGCCATGCTTGCCGTCAGAGAACCACACTGTTGTTCACCTGCTTAAACCCCGACTCTGCAAGGTCTACTGCGATGTTTATGGCATGATTTGAAGCCTCTTCACCTTCCCTGACCAGCAACATAGCTTCTTTGCAATGTTCATCCGGAAGGTGTTCCAGTATAGGAGCCAGCCGATGCCACATCTCCCTGTCGTATCTAGCAACTATGGCTAGAGAATTGGCTGCCTTCACTGCTGTAGCACCTACCGACAGGACTTTTTTGCCGAAAGCATCCAGTCTGGCATCACTTTCCGGGGGGGTCGTACACTTATGTTGAGCCCTCGCCTTTCTTGCCACTGCCGCCGATACCACAGAGTCAGGAGTTGGTTGTGAGGAAAGGCACTTGGGAGTAGAGTCCTGGGCTTTGAATTTTTTCTCTAGAAGACCCTTTATCGCTGGCTCTGAGAAAGGGCGACGCATGGTTTGAAGTCCTTCCTTCCACACATGATCCAGGATGGGCACTGAAAACACCGACCTTCTCCTTTTCCCCATGTGGTCGAAAAGAAAACAGTCCTTTTTTTCTTCTTCTTGGGCCAGCCCAAATTCCGTACAAGCCCTGGCCATCATGTTGTGACATGACCCGATATCGTCTGGGGGAGACGGCTGAGCCGGGCTCCTCGGGGCTTCCAATTCTGCATCGGACTCCCAGGTTAGGAGGGGGAAAGGGAGACCACTGACGAGGCTCTGCTGCCTGATTCCGAATCCAACAGTTCCCCTTCCTCGCGTCGTGGGGCCGAGAGGTTTGCTTCCGGCTGCACTGCCGCGGGGGTTGAAGGTGGTGGGCGACGAGACGGGCCCAGGTCGTCGACGACCGACCTGGCCGGAGTTGTTCGAGGTAGTCTGTCATCCAATGTCTTCAGCAGAGTTTGCAACGTGGACAAAACCTCCAATGACAAAAATGATTGCGGATTGAGCAGGGGGACAGAACCCGGAATGCTCCCCGAGAGGGGTGTGGTAAGTTGTAACCCCAGGTCTGCAGGGGCAGCTATTCTCTCACCCTCGTCTCCCGAGGACACCGACCAGGCCTCTTGTTGTAGAAGTGCCTCTGGCAAAATTGGGTCGAAGACCTCTGGACGCCAGGCCTCTTGCGGGATTTCCGTCGACAAAGCGATAGTCGGCCCCGTCATCGTCGCCGCCTGCGGTCCAGGAACTGTTGATGTCAACTGCGTCAGTGGCAGAGAAGTAGTTGACGACTGCCCTACCGTCGACGACGGTGGTGGTGGTGGTTGTGCAGGCTTATGCGTTGTTCCCGCCTTTTCTGAACTTGACCTGTGTTTCTCTGCCTCTCGACTCGAGGCCGATATATGACGATCGCCCGAGGATGATTTAGATTTTTCTTCGTCTTTCCTCGCTGGAGATGAGGACGAAGAGGCCTTCTTCGAAGAAGAGTCTCTGGAATGGCCTACAGACGATTCCTTGTCCACCAGTCGCAATTTCTTTACCGGGGGTTCTGACGACGATGAGCGGCGCAGGGGCCCCTGAAGATTTTGACACTGAGACCGCGCTGCGTGTGGCGCCCACCTCCGAAGGCGGCTATGCCCCCCGCTCCGTCGTTCAACCATGCTACAAGTCTGCGACTCCGATCTTTAAGAGTCTTCTGGGAAAAGCCCTTACATATGTCGCACTTGTCAGCCGAGTGATGAGGGTGCAGACAGTATATGCAGTCCATATGTCCGCCCCCCTCGTACACCTTTAGTCCGCACGTAGCGCACGAGCGGGAAAGTGCTTTTCCCAACATCAGGAGAAAAACTGCAAAAGCACAACCGAACCACGTAGAAATTACACGAGGTGCACCCACTTTGGAGACAGTTGAAATCTGAAGGGAGCCGCGGGGGCAGGGCATTTATACCACTACGTCCTAGTGGGGCGTGCGTGTGCGGCCCAAAACAACGTAGATAGGACACAAAAGTGTCGAACGTTTTCCTATGGGAAACGGCTTTATAAGCTTAATGAGTTTTCCCAGTCTGTCAACGGGGAATATTCTAAGCATGTGAATCCATGAAAGATCCAATGCTGGAGAATATGCTATGGTCCCAAAATACATTTAAGACAATAGGAATTAAAGGAAGTGAATACAAAAAAGGTAGCAAGGGGTGACTTGGTGGTGTCATACTCATGGGAGATGAAGCGTGCAGGCTCTCATTGAATTATAACATTTCTAAGAAATACTTTTTCTGTTCGGTTTATGGTTCAGGCTAGTTCTTATCAGTTGGGAAGGTGAGCGAGTAGAATGGCAGATTAAGAAAGTGCAACTCTTCTAGACAGTACACCACTTCCTTGTACCATGGAGTGTCAAAACAAATCTTTGTAGTGCTGAAAACCAGTTGGAATACTGTAGACTAACTCAAACCTAGGTGGCATATTATCCAAAGCAAGTGGATATAAAACAGATTCCTGAACTGTACAAATCATTTTATTCATCTGCTTGTTCATTAAAGGCTTTGAGTGCAGCAAAGTAAGAAGCAATTAATTCATTGACGCCTCACCGTACTGCTGGACTCGACGGTCTCATGACATCAGAGGTCAATCCAGCTGGGACAGAAGGCACCACAGGCCGCGATGACGGACACATGTATTCTGTATCGTCATCGCTGTCGGAATGGTCTCCAGCTTGGAGCTGTGGCACTGGCAGCGGCCTGAGGAAGAAAATGAGGTGTCTGAATTAGAGTGATACAGCAGAAAACTAAAGGGTCCTAGGATAGGTAAAATAGGAACCATTGTTTTCCTCATCAAGCTGTAATACAGAATGACACAATGAAAAGTAAAAACGTTTAAATCATTTGCAAATGCTCCAGCCCCGGTACCAAAAAAATGCAATCCATCACAGGCCCACTCCCATGCTTGCACAGGACCCTGTGATAGCAAGTGAGAACCCTGCAGTAGCAAGTGCCAGTTTTAGAAAAGATGTTCTTTTTGCAACTTTGCCTTCATTTTTTCCCATGGTATCCCATTCTTTTTGCTCCGTTTTTGATCCTGTCCTGACTTTTTGAAGGGAAGCCTTATGCCAATTTCTTATGGGAAAATTATCAGTTTGTCAGACTATCAGTACTGGAAAACTGTTTTTCTTTGAAATTCTTTTATTTTTATATTTCTTATATCTTCCAATGCAGTGCAATGGGGATAATTTGTATCACCCTAGCTTTTTACACACCGGTCTTCTGGTTACTTTAAGTGTCCAAAGACTAGCTGGTTGCAGCAGTTACATTTTTTAGTTTATGCATTATTTTGAGTGTGCACATTCGCGATTACCGCGTGTGGCTATTAAACGTGGCTAGTGCCCTAAAATGGCCGAGCCATGAGATTTGTGCTTGTTCTTGGACCATAATGTAGTTTGACCTTCTTGCCTTCTCAGGTCAGGAAAGCCATATATATGGGATACATTACTCACTTTAATCGTATTTATAGTGCTTGTATCTGCTTAGATTCACATGCCCTGCATAGTTCGACATCTAGTGGAAGGTGCAGGGTATTACAAGATTTGTTTTCGGAACTCGAAAACAGACGTCGACAGGGCGTGTTAGAAACAATCGATCTGAGGGACTGCAAAGTATTACTGACATGAGGTTGCATGAAGTGTAGCGCGAGTAGAGATGTGCTAAAGCAGAAAACAGCGACAACCCAGAAAACATCTATGCGCCTTCTACTCCAGTAGGGGAGGAAGGGTGAGCGCATGTGATCTAAGCTGATATAAGCACCAGAAATACTATTTAGAACTGCTTGTCCAACCTGTGAATCTGCTTTAGAGCATATCAATGAGGTAATGCTGTGCGAGCGTATCGACAGAACTCATGCAGCAACTTTGCAAATGGCGTCTAGAGGGACATTTGCAATTAAAGCTAAGGTAGTTCCTGTACCTCTGGTAGAGTGAGCCCTGGGGGTGAAAGGTAAGACTTTCTTGGATGGGGAAAAGCAGAGCTGCATGCAAATGACTATCCACCTGGAGATGGTGTTCTTTGATATGTGATCACCTTCTCTTCCAGGTGCTATGGAAACAAAGTTGGTCTGTTTTCCTGAGAGGTTTAGTTTTACTCACATAGTACAAGACAGCCCTCCGTACATCAAATCTATGGAGGCTTCTTTCTGCTGAGTTAGATGGATTTTGAAAGAAGGTAGCAAGTTCCATGGATTGATTTACATGGAACTTTGAAATGAACTTAGGTGTGTCCTCAGAACGCATCCTAGGTTTTCACCTGTCCTTGTGTATAATGAAAAAAGGGTCTTGTACGGACAAAGCCTGTAGCTCGTCTTATGGAGGTGATAGCTACTGGGAATGCAGTTTTGTAAGTCAGGTGTTTTAGGCTGGTCTTTTGCAAAGGCTCAAAGGGTGGACGCATGAGCTTGGAGAACACAACATTGAGATCCCAACCCGGGGGAGGGTGGGAAATTGGGGGTATAGCCTCTTTAATGAAATGGACTTTCCACCAGGACACCTTGTTCTGTGAAGTGGTCTAAGCGGACAGGGCCGCCAGATGCACTTAGATGGAATTAAATACTAGGCCCGAGTCTAGTAGGTAGAGTATGTAGTGCAGAACGTTAGCTGGAGAGAATCCTGTTGGGTTTGGCGTTTGTGACTGCACAATATGACAAATCTCTTCCACTTATTAAAATAGCAGTAGCAGGTGTTGGGTTTTCGTGCCTCTTTTACGATATCCATACACCTTTGTGGAAGATTTAAATGGCCAAACTCTGACTTCAGGAACCAAGCTGCCAAGTTCATAGACTGAGGGTGCGGGTGGATGCTCCCTTGTGTTGTGTAAGCATGTAGTACGGGCACAGGAGCTAGATTGGGTAGCACATTGCCAGCTTGAGCAAATGTGGAAACCAAGGTGGTCTGGCCCACATAGGAGCAACCAGGAGTAGAGTTACTTGTCCCTGGTGTATCTTGTGCATTATCTTGCTGAGGGGTGGTGGTGGTGGGGCGTGGGAGGGATAAGCACATTTCCCTGACCAGTTCATCCACAGGGCATTCCCCCTTGGACCCTGGTTGAGGAAACCTTTTTCCCCACTCATGTATTTTTCTGTGATTTGGACTCTTTCTTTTGACTTTGGAGTCTGACAAACTCCATAGGCATCTTTATATTGTGACATTGGCACAGGGAAGTGTCTTAGATTTCCCAAAGGTAATCGTTTTGTCTTTGGTGGGATTCACGAGTGAAGCCCGCCTCTGGCTCCATCATGTTTGGCAGGGGCAGGAAGTGCCGGAGGTGCCCGAAGCTCCCTGTGCTTAGTCTCCTTGGTTACAATAATGCACCCAAGAGTGATTGGCTGGAGGGCTGTCCTCGGAGGACAGCCACCCTGCTGTGTGATTGCCAGCTAGGCTACGAATGAATGGGGGAAACCTGCATAAAAGGAGAGGCTTTTAGCTTGGAAGGCAGAGTCGACCACTGGACGAAGGCATCCGAAGAAGAACTTGGACTAGACGCCTACTGCTACTCCTGGACCATTGGTTTGCCCGGTGAAGCCCTGCTGCTGTGCTGAAGCTCAATTCACCCTCGACTAGAGAAGACCTGCAACAGACTACTACTCCCCTTGGGACCAATCGACCCCAAGACGAGCGCATCTGGAAATCGTCTCGAAGCTGGCTATACTTCCATTGCTGCTGCAGGAACCCAAGTGTCAGGGAGAGGACACCAGCATCGAGTGAGTATCTAAGTTGGACCCGAGCTACACGAAGATCCTCCGGAATACCAGGAAGCAGGACTGACCAAGCCTGAGCCACCTTAATAGAGTGCTGGACCCCAGATGAGATGGAAGTCCGAAGTGGTATCGGAGAACCGTAGTGTTGCTATTTGGAAGAGACGCGAGGAGCTGAAACCACGAAGTGCAGCTGATTTAAAGTTTGCCCATTGCTGCCGCTGTCCTTCAATTTGTAGTGCAGGAGTCCCCAGACATCCTCCCTCTTGTCCCAACGACTGAGGCCCAGGAACAACAGGATCTGCAGACCTACACAAGAACAGAAGTCCGCTGGAACCAACAACTTCTAACCAAAGGTACTGTACAACTAAGGGAACTTACCTCTTGTTGTGTAGCCTTGCTTGTTCTCAGTTGAGACTTGTCTTGGTTGCTTTTGCAGAGTTGCTTGCAGCTTTGCCCCTCACAAGCCTCCCAGCTTGTGGCCCTATAGTGATTCTGTTTTTCTAAAAAGACTTCTAAAGCACTGTGCAAGACTTTTTACTTACCTTCAAGAAGTGCGTCAGCTCACCTAGACTTTTGCTCAATTGACATTGGCTCTCCTGGCTCCCTGAAAGGCTCTTCTATCCTCTGACGTTGTGCTTTAACTATCCCTCAACAAAAGCCACACAACTCCATAACTTGTGTAGCTGGGAAAGGGTCCATTTATTTTGCATTGGGGGTTCAAAAGTACTTACCTGCTTAATAATATTTGTTAACCATTGTTTTATTGCCTAAAACCTTTTCTTTGACACCAAACTCAGCATTGCTCCAAATGTACCAGTGATATATCAATGTCCACAGCGTCCTAGTTATTTAAGTCACCTCAGGGTGTGGGAATTGTCTGTGTTCCATCCCCAATGAGTATCTACTGATTTAAAGAAACAAAGTGTGTATTTTGAAGTATATTTTTGTGTTACATATTTTTGCGCCTCCTTCTAAAGAAGGCTTATTCAACTGACTTAAATTAATAAATAATTGTTTTATCAAGAAACTTTGAGTTGAGTGTTTATTTGGATACTTGTCACTGTGAATCCCTATGTTACAACCCTAAAGCTCACATTGACCCCTCTTCAGATAAGCATGGCTGCTCAGTCACTACCAACTTGTGTAGTACATGCTTATACCAAAGGTTGGGTTAACTGTTGCCAAGAGGACAAGGCTGGTGCAGTCTCCCACAGGGTACTGACAATATTGCCTAACAGGGTTGTCTTCCACATCTGTGTACACCAGGGCGTCCGGCTGGTCTGGAGGAGTGCTGGGCACTGAGGGCCGAGGTGTGGAGACCAGAGCTGGAGGCTGCAGCAGTGGCTGGTACGGAACCGCCTGAACTGTGGGAGGCAGGGGAGCCAGAATCGAAGAAGCCGGCGTGGGCAGTAGGGGCTGCACTGGGGCCTGCAGCGCTGGAGCCATAGGAGGAATGACTATAGTCGCAGTTGGAGGGGCGGGAAGGTGCATGTCCCTGATCACATCCTTAAGGATTGCCCCCATCTGAGATCATCTCATGAGAGTGAGGAACTTTTCAAAGAACCTGTCTTTGCAGGCCGGCGGGGTGGCAGGTGATGTTGACGGGGTCGCGGGCGGCTACTCGGGCCGGTGCATACTCTGTCTAGCTTGTTGCGGGGTAAACCTGCCCTGCGAATGCTGATGGATAAGCTGTAGGCCCCTAGCGGGTTGACACCAGTCCCACCTTGTAACTCATTCTCCCAGCTGCTCCGTTCCTCGGGGTGGTTTCAAATGAGCGGCCATCTTGTTTGGCGTGGCGGCCATCTTGTCGAGCTGCATGTCACGTGCCGAAGTCATGGTGCTTGCCTCACTGGGCCCCCTCTGACAGGTTGCCGGTACAAGACCGTAGCCACCCGGGTGTACACCTGGTAAAGAACCTTGCGGGCCCTCAGCACTGTCTCCGGAAGGATCTACAGACCCCTCGGCCTGGCGGCCGGTAGCTGAACTAGCCTCGATACCCGTGCTGGTGTGAAACTGAGAGGTCCCTCCCTTGGACATTTCCTTGGGAAGAAGTCGACCTTGCGGGGTGCGCTGGAAAAGAGCAGCCCTCCCTTGGGCCTTGACTTAAGCCTGACGAAGTCCTTCAAGTCCTCTGGAGGAGAATTCTCGAAGAGCTCCCTCCACCTAGCTAATCTGTTCTGCAGATCATGCAATGAAAGTGTGTTGCACGCGGTACAACCCTCCTAGCCGTGGTCGGGGCCAAGCCAGTGGAAGCAAAGAGCGTGGGGATCGGATGTAGCTGAAGTCGACATGCACCAGGAGGAGCATGGCGCCAGAGGACTGAGTACCTGATTGATAAAGAAGCCAAAAAGACAGAAGAAAGTATCCGGGGAAGAGCACGTGGATTTACATGGCCAAAGCCAAACCCAGGAGCACTGGTGAAATCAGCCTGTTCCCGTTGACACGGAAAAGGGGAGTGAGTGGCACCGGTGGGCAGAGTCAGGGGAGCGCATGCTCCCAGGGCCACGCCCCCACACGCCTCGAAATTTAAAGGCAAGAAGGTTTTTTTCTGGTGAAAAAGGTTCCGCCTTCGGTCCCTAGCGAGGGACGCCCATGCAGAATGGAGGAAAGGGGATGGGACGTAAGCGTACCAGTTGGTGTCCATGGACAACTACTGGTTCTTTGAAATGTGTAGATCCTTCCCATTGGTGGACATCTAGAAAAAGATCTGCCATTTTCCTCACCCATCATTATTTGAATTTGGTACACTAACTCATACAAATGGTTCTCTCTGTGACACAAAAAAAACCATTCCATTAGAAAAGAATGGTTTGGACTTGTATTTTGGATAAGTACTTCTGCAGCTAATCTTCAGATCCAATTCGGAGCCAAGAACCTCTTGAAGAGCAGACCGTTGATGACCCAAAAATGATGGCTGATGTGGCCGTGGACTAGCGGGACCAACTGGTCTGTGCACCTTAGAGGTCCAGCCCTTCAGAGCCTTTGGAAGTGTCCCTGTACTGGCCAGTGGACTGACCATCTCTCTCACGGGCTACCTTGCCAGAACCATCTGTGTTCAAGCACAGAGGTTTGTTGTCAGCTTTTACCACATGAAGCTAGAAATCGGGGAGAAAGCGACAACAGAACCTGTGCAGGAGCAGCTCATGTGATCGTGACTGGGCCGCCCATCGTCGCCTGCAAACTGTGATAGTCGCTGGAACGCGCCTTCCTCAATCGTGTGAAGTGTCCTGAAGAGGTCTACATAGTTGAATTCTGCATTTCTTTGCCGACAGGTATTGCATCCTTCAGTTAGACCCTAACGGAGGAATACTCGAACCTGCAACTACTCGGCACCTCTCACTGGAACGAGTGGAAGAGCATGCCCCCAACGACACCCAAATTATTCATAGTGACAAATGGGAAAATCAGAGCCTGGGGGTAAGTAAGCATATGTTTGCCTATGCTATGCTTCTGTCCTTTGTAGGATAACATTGGGAACAAGCCCCTTCATCTCCCGTCTGCCATCAATTCCATTCCACCCCTTTGATCGTCTAACCTTGGCCGGGTATCCTGCCACTGGTTTAGTCCTGGTCTGAAAGAAAGCAGTGAATTTACATAACCTTGGGTACATTGTTGAACCTTTAATCGGTTTGAAACTAATTACAAGCCCATTGCATCCTTTCTAAAGATAAAACAGAAATATTGTGTTGGACCCTGTGACATTTGGACACAAGGCCCCATTCATCTTGGGGTTTGGAATTCCAATTAGGATATTGTACTTGTTATTGGTTACCATCATTATATTGCATCTACACCACCTACCTGCATTGCTGGTTTATGTTATTTGATGTCTATCAAGTGTATCAACCTAACGGTTATTGTATAGATTTGTATTATAGAGCATTGAGTGATAGTACTACCTTATTTCTCAGTATTCTAAAGGCCCAAATAACTTCTAAATTGAATTATTGTGCATTATACTGTATGGACTCATCGAGTGCTCTTGCTTGACCCCACTCACTCTCCTGAGACTAAGCCTTGATTGCTCTCAATTGCTACCTTGACTGGGTTTAGCCAACACCTAGCTTTCTGTTCACCATAACTAGGGTGCCCTCCTAAAATCTGTCAACCAGGTCAGCTTCTAGAAAACAATCTTAACACACAGCAACCTGTTGCTTTTCCTCTCCCACAACTGCCAAAGACACTGCCATGAAATCATGGAAATTAATAAACGCAGTTGGAAAGGTTGGGGCCGATTGGGTGGGGAAAGTAAAGGGTTTATCAAAACCTACTCTGGAGAGGTGTTCAGAGAAGTCAACCTCAGGGTGTAACCAGGCACACTTAAGCTCTAGACTAACCTCTCTCAAAGGTAACAGATGAGCAAGTAGGCAGATTAAGGAGGAGACTGGCTTGGTGTGAAGAAGTGTTACAAAGTCTGATAAGGACCAAAGGTCCACACAGGTGAATGAAAAAATATTTATTTTACACAGTTTTGCATCCCTTTCACACTACAAGGCAAGTAAAATCCCCATAAAACATATGCATACAGTTTAATAAAGCCAGAACGGGTACCTACTACTTGGGTAAAAAGACATCGGTATATACACCAAGTGGGAGGGAAAAGGCTATACACCATTTTCATAAGCATTGAAATGGCTAAAATATTCAAACTCACAAGTACAACGCTTTCGAATTCCATCCGTACACTTCAGTTCATCTATTACAAGTAACCTTACTACATAGGTTTTTGAAGAAATTCCATGTAGAAAGTTTCAAACGAGTTCTCCAAGTTACAGAAAGGATGTACTACCAGTCCCCAGGCCCTAACCCACCGTATACAGGAGTGCCCACCCAAGCTCCATCTCCTCTGGTCCCATAAAATAGCTACTTTAAGACTGGACTACAGCTACCACAACCACCACATTCGAACTTGTGAACCCAATGACAACCCAATCAGGGAATTGCTGGGGGGAAACAGTGTTCAGCAACTGAAAATTCAGTGAGGTTAAGGCTTCTGCCAACTGTTCGGTCAGGTGCTTGCACACTCCCAAGGGCAGGGTGAAGATATCTTGCATTTGGTACAAGCAGCATGGCAGGGGCCCTCAGAAGCAGTAGACCGTGTGACCCAGGATAGGGATGCCAGGTCCTCAGGAGCAGCAAGGTCAGACTTGGATTCCAGAAGTTACTTTCCCATGATGACATATAGTAGCATCAAGTTGGTGCAGTCCCAGCAGGGAAGGTGCAGAGGCAAATTTGAAGTCTATTACCAGGCAGGTGCAAGCCAATTGCAGAGCAGACGACTCGCATCATGGGGATGTGGTAAATGCAGAGTAGGTTGAGACTGATTGGTCCCACCAGTCCAGAGAAAGAAGTCACCCCTGTTGAGATCTTCCATGTCAACTTGAAGGCAAAGGTCTGGTACATGATAGTTGGCTTGGCCAAGGATGGTCACTACAGCAGTCCACTGGAGGTCATTTGGATTTAGATGCTAGGATTGTTTGGTCTAAAATATCTCAAATGGATTCAGGACAGCTTCCTTTATTCAGAATTCAGGCAGAGGGGTAACACTGGCATGTTCGGTAAGAATTTGTACAGTCACACTGTGTGAGACTACACAACACTCATCTGCTTGGTATTAGGTAGACCACCTTTTGGTATAGGTCTGAGGATAACCTTTCGATATGCTCAATACAGTTCTCCACCCTGAGGCGACTTCAGTTACAAGGATAGTATCTACATTTATATATTACACCAATATACTTTTGCAGACAGTTGCAGAAAGGATGGGTTAGGGAAGGAAATAGATTAGAACAGTTTCTTACAAAATATGAGGACAACTGAATCCTCCAATAAAGTCTAGGTAAGCCTTTACCAGCAGTAACAGTATTCAACAAACTACAACCTATGAGGGACAAGCAGTGTTCGGTAAGAATTGATATAGTCGCACTGTGTGAGACTACACAACACTTATCTGCTTGGTATTAGGTAACCCACCTTTTGGTACAGGTCTGTACTACACAAGTTGGTAGTCTGACTGAGCAGCCAGGCCTATCTCAAGAGGGGTAAATGTGGGCTGTTGAGCTGTAGCAAGGAAATCCGTAAATACAAGTAGCCAAGTAACATTTACGCTCAAGGTTCCAGTTATACATTATTTAATAATCAAGTTTTAAATGAGCATTCTTTAAAAAGGCAATTCATTTAAAAATGTAAATATACTTTAAAAATAGTTTTCAGAATGAAAAGACGTCAGTGGATAATCTTTGGATATGCTTCTTACACAATTCCTGCACCCTGGGGTGACTTCAATCACAAGGCCAGTAATGGCATTTATGCAGATTCTGAGGTTGCAGAAGGGAAAGGTTTAAGGAAGGAAAAAGGTTAAACAGGTTCTCAGTATATGTCAGGACACACCAATCTTCCAATGAAATCTAGACAAGCCTGTTCCAGCAATAAAAGTCTAAAACAGGTTACCACCTATGAGGGACAGCAATATCAAAGTCAATGGGCTAGAAGAGTCTGCAGGGAGCCAGGACATCCAAAGTCAATTTGAAACAGTCTATGTAGCACTTCTTAGATCAAAGTCTTGCACAAAGTTAGAGAGTGTTAGAAAATCACTTAGGTTCACAAGCTGGTAAGCCTTTGAAAGGAGAGCCACTGCAATTCCCAACTGAGATACGCACAGCTAAAAGACAGTGAGGTACGTACCCCAAGTCTAAACAGTACCTTTGGTTTGAAGAAGAGTGGTCCAGCTGGATTCTTTCCTATGTTCCTGAGCCTCAGTCGTGGGGACAAGAGGGGGGACGTTTCGAGGGCTCTTGCGGCAGTGCTTAGTCAACAGCACCATCGTGGATCTCGGATACCAGTTGGGCTTCCTTCACTCCTTGGGTCCTAGACTTTGGTGAGGGGACTCGAGCTCTGGTCGTCCTGATTCTGGAGGGTCCTTAGGAGAATCCTGGAGCTTCTGGCTGGATTTCAGACGTTGCACTCTACTACAGAGTACTCGACCCCGGGCACTCGGTTCTTGCAGCTTCGCAGTACAGCCAGTCAGGGAAGAAGGTCCAGTGGAGTTCGTCTCAGGGTTAGTTGGAAAGAGTCGTCCCTTCCAGAGCATCTCTGTAGAATTGAAAAAAGCTTCAGCACAGCAGCAGGGCTCCACGGGGCAATTCAAAGGTCCAGGAGGATGCAGCAAGCTTGCTCATGGTTTCTTCGTTGGGTATTTCTCCCAGTTGTCGACTCTGCCTCTAGTCCCAAAACCCTCACCTTTTAAGCAGGTTTCTGCCATTAATGCACAGCCTAGGCTGCCAATCACAAAGTGGGGTGGCTGTCCTAAAAGGACAGCCAGCCAGCCAGCCAGCCAGCCAGGACTGGTTGCATTCAGGCACTCCTAGTGACAAAGACAAGGGTAGTTTCGGGAACCTCCCTTGCATCCTGCCTTTCCAGACACACTAGAGCCAGAGGCAGGCTTCAGGGCTGAAGCCTGCCAAAGGCAGAATGAACCAAGGGCTCAAACCTGTTTCAACACACACAGTAAAACCCAAAACCGAGCTCCCAAACAGAAAATGGAGAAAAAAAGAAGACCAGGGCCATTTTGACAAAATGGGCACCCATGGTTGCTGTACTGCAGTTGAGGATTCAGCCTGCGGTAGAAAGGCACAATCGTAGGAAGATTAAACCACTGCCGCCACCAGCCATTTAAAGCAGTGAAGGTAACAAAAATGTTAAATGAGAATGTAGGATAGGGGCTACTAGCTAACTTCCCAGCAGTGTGCTGGACCTACAAAGATAGGTAAAGTCAATTTCACTTTACTAGTCTTGAGAACTAGTCTTGAGAACTCTAGTTCACCCAAGAAAAGGTATTTAAACCTTGTGAGAAATCTGAAAGTGCTGTGTGTCACCATACAAAAAGCAGATGCCTATGGAGTTTGTCAGACTCCAAAAACAGTGAAAAACACAAAATCCAAATCAGGGAAAAACATGAGAGCATGAGAAAAAGGTCACTCACTCCAGGGTTAAAATTAAAAAGTCCTAAATCCAGCGAAAGTCCTAAAGAAAGGTGGGAGGAATTTAGCACCAAAAATGAAAATTCTCCCACCTTAGAGACCCCCAAAATTCATTTCCTGGCAAAAAGAGGCATGGAATCGCAATTTCCATGTTGAGGGGTCAGGTACAGAGCAGGGAAGCCTACACCGATAGGAGGAACGCTTTCACTCCCAACCAACACACCCACATACTATGGTTACACAAGTCTCGGTTAGGACAGTTTTTCTGAAGTCCAACTAAGGGCTTAGTAAATCCATTCAACTGAGGCAGTAGAAGACTCCACTCTTAGTATAAGGCTGTAGCACCTGAGTTCAGGCTAGCATAAGCAGAGCAGCCAGGCTTATTTTAGGAGGGAAAGAGGGCTGTAGAATCAGTACAAATGAAATTGTAATACAAATGGTCCAAAGAAACACTGAAACACTATCTATTGAACAAATAAATGGTTTATTTAAATACAAGTAGGTCCAGATAAATCTTGGGGGAAATGAGTACTAAAACATAATATAAAAACAAAATAATAAAAACACAACACTATACTTGAAGGTACACAGACCAAAGCATATAAACCTTATTTGGAATACATAACAGGAGTTATAGGGGAGTCGAAATCAATAGTTACTTTTAGATTACTTCAAGTAATCCCAGGGTAGTAGACCCAATCAGTTGTACCGTGACGCTCTGCAAGAAACAGTCAGTCAGCAGTAGCAGCCGGCTGCAGTACCCAGAAGCGCCACAAAGAACAGACTGCCGTCAACCAGCATCAACGGATAAGGTAGAACATTTCCCATAGATATTATACAAACACCACAGATATTATACAAACATAGGCCTCTCTTCCACTATACAGTCCTCAATTCTAGCTGTGTTGCACTGTACCCAAATTGTTTTGGGAAACTTAGTGCCCTCACCGACTATACAGGGTTCTCAAATCCAGGGGTATCCCCCATATTAAATTGTGAAGCCTACTGCACTGAAACCTAGGCCCCTCTGCTTATTATATTATGAAACCTACTGTATTGTGAATCCTAGGCCTCTCTCCTACTATATAGGACTCTCAAACCAAGGTGTGGTTTTCTCCCGTACCCAACTGTATTGTGAAGCCTTGGCCTCTCCCACACTATACAGGACTCAATGATAGCTGTGTTCTCTCATACCCAAATTGTTTTGTGAAATCTAGGCCCCTTACCGACTACACAGGGTTCTCAAATCCAGGTGTATCCCCATTTTATAGTGTGAAGCCTACTGCACTGTGAAACCTAGGCCTTCCTATGCCCATTATATTGGGATACCTAGTGTATTGTGAAACCTAGGCCTCTCCCACTATACAGGATTCTCAAACCTAGGTGTATTTTCTCCCTACCCAAACTGTATTGTGAAACCTAGGCCTCTCTCCCCACTATACAGGACTCTCAAACCTAGGTGCGTTTTCTCCCATACCCAAACTGTTTTGGGAAACCTAGTCCCCTCACGTACTATACAGGGTTCTCAAATCTTGCCCTACCAAGGGCCATACACCAGACAGACACCATACCACACACTGGTCAAAGCAGAGCAGCACGCTGGTGCACCAGTAGGCCCGAGATCCACTGCAGCCGATCTCTACCACCGCCAACATACAGCCCTCTACCCCAACACTGCACTCCCTCAACTTGCAACCCCCACACCTCACCTCGCCCCCTCCTCCTCGCCAGACCACCACACCACACCCTGACCCGCTATCCCCCACATAGATTCCGCTCTGCGCAATTAAGATCAGCAAGATGGAGCTAGGGAGCAGAGAACATTGTTCCCTGGAACATACTGGACGGCTCAGCATGCCACATAAAACACCCATCACGCACCACCCCCACCACCAACCACTCACCCAAACCATGTGCTCACATCGTACCCAAACAACAGCAGCTCCAATGCGCAGTTCCACAGCCTTAGTGCAGCAAGAGCATCTCTGGGCAAAACCCCGAACTCCACAGGCCCCCACCTCCCCCCCACCCACAGGACCGTCCAAAGGTCAAGGAAAGGCAGAGACCAAAGGCACCTTATGCCCCTGCTTATATCACCCATCCTCCAAACCAGCTGGCAAACACTGCCACCACACTATAGGACCCACACATCCCCACTTGCACCCAACAAAGTCCTAGCCCTATTCCCCTCTCCTCCCTTTCCCTCCTATCCCACTCCCGTTGTTCCATCTGCTCCCCACTCCACCACCACTACCACCCCACCCCATACCACCACAACACCACCTTCCTCATAGCTCAGCCTCCCGCCATCCCCTATAACCCTACTCATCCAGCACCCACAAAGGCAACCCACCAAATATCCTGCACCCTCATCAACGCCAGGTCAGTTTCTAAAAATAAATTCCACATTTCTGACCTCATCACAGTTAGCTAATTTTCTGTATCTGATGTCTGACCTTGGGCTCCCTCAGCTGATGTAGAACCTGCTCGTCAACTAGGAAACATTCTGGACTTTGTATGTGCCCCTAGGCTGTCTACTACGGTATCTTCGCCTAGTACGGTAGTGTGGTCTGTTCACTTCTTGGTGTCTTTCTATTCTCCAAGAGGTGTCAAATTCACCCCCTCTGAAACAAGCTACGCTTAAGCAAAGCTGGCACAAGGTGTCTAATTCGGAGTTAATCACATCCCTTCAATCACGGTGCGTTAAGTTCGCTCCTTGCTCCCTGGATACACTAGATGTTTCTTTGACAGCAGCTGCTAATCTGTTGGCCCCTCTTAGGCTTTGTAAACCTGAAAGCTGCATCCCTGAGCCATGGTTCTCTGATACACTTAGGGCGGGAAAACTACTTTGCAGACAAGCAGAGAGGAAGTGGCATGCTAGCTACTCGATCAAAGACAAATCTGCCTTTCACCACTCTGGCAGTTTACCAGAAAGCAATTATTAAAAAAAAAAAAGAATGTTTTAGTCATAAGGTGCAAGGCGGGTCCTATTTGAACTAGTTCAATCCCTATCCACCCCAACTAAAGCAGGCCCTCATGTCCCGCCGTCGCAGGACCTCTGACTCGCTCTCTTTCATACCAAAATTATGTCCATTTGTGAACATATTGCTAGTGGGGTGGGTCAGCTGGCCGCTGAGGTTGTCCCTAGTTCGATCTGGTGCACTTTTCCCACTTTTTCTGACCAAGATATACTCGAA
Source organism: Ambystoma mexicanum (assembly GCF_040938575.1). Lineage (NCBI taxonomy): Eukaryota > Metazoa > Chordata > Amphibia > Caudata > Ambystomatidae > Ambystoma > Ambystoma mexicanum. The sequence continues at coordinate 171,159,953 of NC_090931.1, forward strand.
ATCAGCTTCCCCCGCAGATGCCATACCTCTGGCCCCTTTGAAGGAAATCTCAGCCAATTTGATTTCCATATTACTGCAGCAGTCAACGCTTCGTTCTCTGAGTGGGGTCATCCCGAACACTCGCAAGCATGCCCTGGTCATCCCACTGTTAAAAAAACCCTCTCTGGACCCCAAGATGCTTGTTAATTTTTTCGGCCTCTCTCTTTTCTGCCTTTCTTGATGAAGTTATTGGAGTCTTTGGTCTCCTCTCTTCCGTCTACTTTTCTGGAGTCTTCTGGGTTCTTCAACTCCTTTCAATCTGGTTTCTGGCCTGGAACGGGGACAGGCCCAGTCCTTAACTCTGTGCTGGATGGCCTGGCCCGCATGGTGGATCAGGATGGTGTCCGAGTAGTTTTGTTGTTAGACCTTTCTGCTGCTTTCAACACGGTTGACCATCTCACCCTGCTCTCCCGCCTTTCTTCGGCTGGGTTGTCTGGTCTTGTTCTTGGATGGTTCACGGCCTTCCTGGCCGATCGTTCCCAGTCAGTCTCCCTTCTTCCTTTATGCTCTAAATCTGTATTGCTCCTGTGTGGAGACCGAGGGATACGCCCTTTCTCCTATTCCGTTTAATATCTATATTAGGCATCTTCTGCTCTCATTTTGTCCCATGGGTTTCGATCCTATTCCTATGACACACAGATTCTCGTCCTAGTTGTTGGTACCGCCTCTACTCTCTCCTTCTGTACCACAGACTTTTGGCCTACGTCCCTTGGTACTTTCCCCCTGCCATCTTCGTTCGTGAAGAACTTGGAGGTAACAATCACTTCATCAATTTCTATGGCTGAGCAGGTTGCGCCGGTCTGTAAAACTGCCCATTTTAAGCTGTGTGTTCTCCTGAAAGTTCTTTTTTAAACCAGTCAAGTGTCAGGCCCCTCTGGTGGCCGCGCTTGTCTTGAGCTCGGTGGATTATTGTAATTCACTATCTGGCCCAGCCTTGTTTTCTTATCAATCAGCTTCAGTTACTTAAGAATGCCACGGCCAGGTCCATTCTTCAACCTCCGTTTGGAGCTCATGTGTCTCTTTTGTTAAGACCGCTCCATTGGCTTCCTACTGAGAAACAAATTATTTTCAAATCCAGGTGTATCGTCCACTGTGCCTACTATGGTTTGGGGGCTGGTACCTTCAGACAAAATGTTTGCACTACGTCCCTGCTCAGTGTCTCTGCTCTCAGTCTGCCCTTCAAGCTCCGGTCCCTCGTATTATACTGTTCCATGTGCGCGGTGATGTTTTCTCGGTGGTGGCCGCAAAGTCTTGGGACGTTCTTCCATTTGTTCTTTGCTGGACAGTAGACCATCTTGCCTTCCGCCGTTTGCTAAAAACCTTTCTATTTTAAACTCTCTTGATAAACTACTGTTGTCCGTTGATTCTAGCACCATGATGCCCGTGTGCGAACGTGCGCTTAATAAGTTCCATTAACTTAACGGCTTGGTCGACACACTACCTTTAAAGCCACATGCATCACCTACCGCGCCGTCCACAACACCGGACCTTAATTCCTTTCAGACAAAATCGTTCCATACCAGCCCTGAAGGAATCTCAGATCTCGCACAGCATTTCAGCTAGTATGCCCACCTCAATTCCTCCAAGCTGGTCGGATCCTCCTCCTCCGTCCAAGCGCCAATCATCTGGAACTCCCTACCGGTACACATTTACAACACTAAAAACCACCTGAAATTCAGAAAGGCACGAAAATCCTGGCTCTTACCATAATATCCTACTGAATTCTCCCCCCTAGAATCCACACTGCCGAACCCTACATCCCTTAAACCAATTACAACACAGAGGCCGGCAGCATTCGCAGTGGCTCACCTGAAATACTGCCAGCCCATGCAGAACAACATTCCTTACTTTACGAATACACCAGGGAAGCCAGCAGCTTTTGCTGTGGCACACCGCAATAAACTCACCCGCCCTCAATGCCCAGACCCATGCACCTGAGAGACCTCGAATAATGAGACCATGTTGTCCACACTGGACAAAGATAGCTCCAGCCGAACAAATTCGAAGTCTACGGTACGTATACCTCACACCACCTCTGTGGACACAGGCAGCAGGCATGGCCAAACATCCATGCACCATAGAATGCAGCTATGGCAATGCTCATCCAGTCTAGCAGCGCATATAGCCGTCCACACAAACACCTGATGTACTTCAACAACTCTGCCACTAGCATACAACGACTACCAACAAAAAGAAATTCGGTATCGCTGGCCACACATCGACTATCTCAACAGCACTATCGCAAACCACCAACAGTGCCCACCCACGTGCCTAACCTTTTTTTGGGCTGCTTACTCGAGCCCAGCCAGCCACCTAAATTCTAGTCCGGCGAAAAAGCACACAAGCAACTCTTAATCTAAAACTCTTAGAACTTCCAACACATTGACTACAGTCACGGAGGGCGTTCCAACCACAAAGCGCATTGAGGCCATAAAAATGGGGAAGAACACGATATAAATATCCAAATACAATGCCATATCAACTGGATAATATGTTTTTCTGATCTAGTGAATCAGTTACTAGGAACAGTTTAAACCTATAAGTATGATTCAGGATAACAGTTATTCTAGGGGAGTTGGACCTTGGGGTGTAATATTCAATTACAGTTGCTTTTAAATTCAGACTGAGGGAAGCAATAACTCACTTGTTTTACGATATCAGAGTTAATTATACTCAAGTAAAACCGATACACTTTTTACAGGAGCTACAAGCAACTTAAAGGCAGATGTAAACAGAAGACTTTTTGTGTCCGTCTAAAACAGACCAGGGAAAGCAAAACCCAATGTTACACGTTATTCTAGATAGGTAAAACCTAATGCAGACTTATTCTGGACAGGCCAACAGCAAGTCAAGGGAACCAAGACCCAGTTGGGGAACACTCCTACATATTTCCTAACAGGGATAGTGAAGTGAAACCAACAGCATTAGTTTTGGCAAAGAGGCACAACAAATTCACAGGTGGGTAAGATAACCTACTTTGTTAGTATGGCGAAACAGTTTAAGGAGAAAAAGATTTGACATATACTTTTCAGAATGGCAAAATATTTCTAAGGTAAGTAACTTTTTTTTAACTGTTCACTCTCAGAGTTACAGTTACCAACCAACTCTTTCACACGCAAGTAACTTTTAAACACTTATTCTCTTTTCTAGGCTTATGGCCCAATCCTTTAAAAGTATATTCCTTGTTCTTGGAGCATTAGTGTTCTCAGTGGCAGAAGGGGGGGGGGTCACTAGGGTCTAGTGTCCAACAGGCAGTGTCAGGATAGGTTCTTAAGTAGCAAAAGTCAGAGTTACTAAGGAAGACTGTTCAAACAGTTGAGTATTTTACTTTGAAGTCAGATGAGGGTCCAGGGGCTTAACAGAAGACACCTTAGGAGGATTCCAGCAGTGGGCCTGGGTGAACTGAACGAGAGGACTCCCAATCACAGAAAACACCTGAAAACTACACAGGAATCACAAGAGACTTAAGGTAAGTAAATACCCAAGCCAGCACAGTAACACAGCACAGAAGATGTTGCAGCAGGAGGACTTCAGGATCTGCAGCCAAAAACCTGGTCAGTGGATTCCTTGTCGTGGTGACTGAAAACAGGACTGTGAAGGGATGTTGCAGCAGGGATCAACGGGGAAGGCTCTAGGCAAGGTATTCCTCCAAGCTGGATGCGGCTCTGGATTTGGCGACTTTCAGGAGCACAGAAGACAGAATATCGCTGGTCGGATTTTCATTGTTTGAAAGGTCCGGCACTCCGGTGAGAGGACATTTCAGACTTGATTCGTGTCTCTGACAATCCAGCAGGAGGCCCACGAAGTTTCAGCTAGATTCGGAATTCGGAAGATCATGCACAGCACATTGGCTCATGGTCCCATGGTATTGGGATTTTGCAGCCCCACATGGTCGCAGCACAGAGCGGGGTGGCTCAAAATGCAGGTCCTCTAGTCTAGCGGGTCTCACCAGGATCTGGGTCAGGGTTGTCGCTTGAGTCCCTAGGTCGATTCGAAGGAATGGCTACAGCAGGCTCTGGTTACCATGATGGCTCTCTGGTAGCTGGAAATCGTCTCAGCCGCTTTTCCTTCATCATACTCTTCGGTTTTGGTTCCAGTGGTCGACTTGTCTTCAGCTTCTAGGTTTGGATTATTCAACAGGAACTACAAGACATCTTCTGCATTGTCTCCCGGAATTTTACAACAAGGGGCAGTCTGGTTGTCCAATCAGGGCAGCCAGCCCCACACTGGGATTGGTCCACATTCAGGCAAGGAGGAAGACAAAAGGGTTGTGGAGTTTTGGACTCCTCCCTTGCTTCCTGCCTTTTACAGACAGACTGGAGCCCGGGCGGGGAGTTCAGGGGACTACCGCCAAGGATTAAAAAAAATTAAAATAAATAACCACACAAAGGAATTTCCTCCCCTGGATGTCAGGGGAAGGAAGGACAAGGAACACTAAAATGGCGAAAAAACAAGACAGGGCCATTTTGGTAAAATGAGCACCCTTGGGTGCCTTTACTGCAGCTGTGAACACAGGCCACGGTAAAGGTGCACCGTATTAGTAAAAGGTATCACTGCCACCAGCCATTACAGTTAAGCTTGTTCCTGTAACAGAATTGTTACAGTTTTAGTGTGAAAGGGGCTGTTCGTTAAGAATCGGTGCAGTCACACTGTGAGAGACTAAACAACACTTATCTGATGATGATAGGTCATTTAGAACGCGCTCATTGCCCAGAGGTTTCTAAGTGTGGAACCGGGGATAGTCATTTAATTAACATCAATTTTAAATAAGCGTTCTTTAAAAAAGGCAATTCATGTAACAATGTTAAAGGTATTTGTACCGCGCACTGTCACCAACGGAATTGGTCCCCAGGCGCTCTGGCGGATATGCAAACGATAAGGGGGGATGGGTTAGTAAGGTGAAGGAGTAGGATAGTGAGGAGTGGTGTTCTGTTGGCAGCTTCAACTCGGTAGAGACCGGGTGCTGAGCTTTGGTGCGGGTATTGGATCAGTGTCAGTCCACGTGCGCTGTTGCTCCGGCTTATGTGTTGTTGCAGTGTTGTGAAGTGCGTGCGGCTTGTGGTGTGAGAGATGGTTGTGCGAGTTTTTGAGTTAGATAAGTATGCAGAGTTTGAGGTTATATTGGTTAGTGGGTTACCTGACCTTTTGCACGCTAACATTCACAGTATTGTCTAAGTGTGGCACTTGTAGGCCTTTACAATCCTATCTAGATGCGGCGCAGGCCAATATTCAGAATTCTATCTTGGTGTGGGCATGCTAACATTCACAGCCTTATCTAGATGCGGTGCAGGCTGGTGTTCACAGTTCTGGGTGTGGCACATGCTAACATTCAAGTTTCATGTAGGTGCGGGCATGCTATCCTTCAGTCAAGATCCTATCTAGATGCGACGCAGGCTAATGTTCACAATTCTATCTAAGTGTGGACATGCTAATATTTACAATTCTATCTAGATGCGACGCAGGCTAATATTCACAATTCTATCTAAGTGTGGGCAGGCTAATGTTCACAATTCTATCTAAGTGTGGACATGCTAATATTTACAATTCTATCTAGATGCGACGCAGGCTAATGTTCATAATTCTATCTAAGTGTGGACATGCTAATATTATGGCACTTTGTTATATGGAGGCAAGGTAGAGTGGCAGGGGTTTTCTGGAGTAGAGGGATTGCTCTACTCCCCAACCATGCCACACTCACAGTTTTTGTTGGTGTCTGTTAGCTGCTGGCTTCCCTGGCGTCCCCTGCGGACACCTGCAGACATATCTTGGAGCCGCCAATGTCGGAGCCGGCCTTGGGGCTCTTAGCCGCGGGGGCTGCATGGGCAGGGGGCTGCACGGGCAGGGGGCTGCCCTGCGGTGTCCTTGATGAGGGTGTGGTGCGCCAATCAAGGCCTGGGGGCGCTGAGGGTGGCGGGTAGAGGGAGGTTCAGGAAGCGGGTTGGGAAAGGGACCACGCGCCGAGTGCGCTCACCGTGCTTTAGGCACAGGTGAAAAAAGATTTGCGAGGCCACCAGATGGGGGGGGTCAGGGGGCACCTACCTGGTCAGCAGTCCAGATGAGGATTCAGGAAGAGGGTGCGGGGAGGGAAAGGGGAGAAAGGGGCCTGCTTTAAGGCTCGGGGTGCCACTGGATGGGCAAAAGAAACGCAATCAAGGCGCTTTCTGGGCACACGCACTCACTGGGATCCAGGGATGGCAAATGGAGCCGGTGGGTGCTGCGAGTCACTATAACTAAAACTTTAAAATTACTTTTCAGAATCAGAGCAAGTAAGTGCATAATCTTTGGATATGCTTCTTACACAATTTCCAGACCCTCTGGTGACTTTAATCAGACAGTAATGGCATTTATAGCTCACTAGTTATACTTTGCAGATTCTGAGGTCGCAGAAAGGAAAAGGTTAAACAAGTTCTCAGTAAATGTGACGACACTTCAATCTTCCAATGAAATCTAGACAAGCCTTTCCCAGCAGTAACAGTCTGAAACAAGTTACCACCTAGGAGGAACAAACAATATCAAAGACAATGGGCTAGAAGAGTTTTCAGGGAGCCAGGACAACCAAAGTCAATTTGAAACAGTCTGTGGAGCTGAGGAACCTCTTAAAATCAAAGTCTTGCACAAAGTTAGAGAGTGTTAGAAAATCACTTGTAGGTGTTAACCCTGTGAAAAACAGTTGTTATCAACTCTAACAGTAAGCCACTGAAATTCCCAACTGAGAAAAGCACTGCTAAAAGACAACGAGGTAAGTACCCCAAGTTTAAACAGTACCTGGGATGCTGGTCCAAAATCCCTTCAGCTATCCCTCTGCAAATACCTCCCCCCTCAAGCTCTTTGCTCCTCTACCTCTAACTCCCTCAGGGTCATTGGTTTTTCAAAGAAACAAGCTGGGGGTAGATCTCCGTCTTCGGCTGGGGCCTCCCTCTGGAACAGCCTCCCTGCCACTCTAAAACTTGAGGAGAACCACCTACGGTTCCGGAAGCACCTCAAGAACTTCCGCTTTTCTTCTGCTTTTGCTCCCCCTCTCCCCTGCTGATCAGTTCTCTTGGCACTGTGCACCTGGCCACCCTCTGTCCTCCGGGCCGAGGTACCTGCTCACCCTGCCACCCTCCCACACAACCCCCACCCCCTTTTTCTTCCTGCACTTAAATCAGACCTACCCTGTCTGCTGCCTTAAACCTAGCACTTGCCAATTGCTGGCTGCACTACCACTGTTTGTTGCCTTTATTATTTATTATTAATCTGTTTCTCCTTTGTTTCGCACTTTCCACTTCTCCCCCCCTTCCATGCACTTTTCCCCTCCCCCTGTCCCCTGTCCCATGCACTTGCACGTTCTCAATGTCACTGGGCCTTGCAAGATCGTTTTTTGTTCTCCCCTGTTCCCCTCCCTTCCCTTATCGCGCTCTGAAACATTTGTGGTTTGAGGAAGAGTGGTCCAGCTGGATTCTGTCTTGCTACAGCGGTGCAGACGTTGTGTTCCTGAACCTCAGTAGTGGGGACAAAAGGGAGGACGTCTGGAGGGCTGTTGCAGCAATACTTGGCAGTCGTCGGCAGCTACTGTCTCTTTTCGGTTCAGCAACACGTCGCGGTTTCAGCAATTAGTAAACAGCACCGTTGCGGATCTCGGATACCAGTTTATCTTCATTCACTCCTTGGATCCTTCACTCTGGTGAGGGGACTCAGGCTCTGGTCATCCTGCTTCTGGAGCTTCTAGCCGGATTTCAGACGTTGCACTAGACTACGAATTTCTCGACCACTGGCACTCGGCTCTTGCAGCAATGAAGTAGTACAGTCAGTCGGGGAAGATCGTCCAGTGGACTTAGTCTCAGGGTTAGTTGGTCCCACTAACCCAAGGGGAGATGTCGTCCCTTCCAGAGCTTCTCTGTCGAATTGAAAAAGGAGTTTCAGCACAGCAGCAGGGCTTCACTGGGCAATTCAAAGGTCCAGTAGGATGCAGCAAGCTTAGTTCAGTTTCTTCGTCGGGTATTTCGCCCAGTGGTCAACTCTGCCTCTAGTCCCAATCCCATACCTTTTAAGCAGGTTTCTCCAATTCATGCACAGCGTAGGCTGTCAATCACACAGCAGGGTGGCTGTCCTAAAAGGACATCCAGCCAGCTAATTAGGACTGGTTACATTCAGACAGTCCTAGAGACAAAGGATATGGGAGTTTCAGGACCCTCCCTCATATCCTTTCTTTCTCGACACACTGGAGCCAGAGACGGGCTTCAGGGATGAAGCCCAAAAAAGGCAAAATTAATAAAGGGCTCAAATCTGCCTCGACGCACAGAGTAAAAGCCAAGAAAGACCCCACAAACAGAAATTGGCGAAAAAAGAATTCAGGGTCCATTTTGACAAAATGGTCACCCATGGGTTATGTACTGCAGCTGAGGGTTCAGCCTGTGGTAGAAAAGCACAATGGTAGGAACAATTAAACCACTGCTACCAGCCATTTAAAGTATGGAGGGTAACAAAAAAGCAACATGAGAATGTAGGATAAGGGGCTACTAGTTACTCCACATAACATGGTGTGTGCTGGACCTACAAAGAGAAAAGTAAAGTCAATTTCACTTTACTGTTGTTGGGAACAGTAGTTCACACAAGAAAAGGTATTAAACCTTATGAGAAATTGAAAGGATTTCTCTGACACTTCACTGAAGGTGCTGTGCGTCACCAAACGAAAAGTAGATGCATATGTGTTTGTCAGACTCCAAAAACAGTATAACCATATAATCCAAATCAGGTCCGGAGAGTTGAGAAAACTGTCTCACTCATTCCTCATAAAAAAGTCCTAAAGTCCAGCAAAAGAGCTGGGGGTCTCTAAATTTGAAGGGAATTAGCACATAAATTAGCATTCTCCCTAACAGTGTCCCTTCTGGATCCAAATATCTCAAGTGTCTTCCACAAATCACCTCAAATCTACATCAGTTCCTCCCAAAGTGCAGGCACCAACACAAAACAGCAGATTTATCTTCAATTTCCTTCAATCCATACTGACTAAACCCACCAGCCAGATCACACAGCACCAATAGACCATGCAAGCAGTGGTGCCCACGATAAATCCCAATACCTTAAAAGGATACTGATCGGATGTAAGGAGCGGGATGGTAGGGCACTAGGAAGTGGTCAATGGGTTCCATAAGGAACACAAGATTTATTTTGTACTGAATCCTTCAAGAGGTCAAGCAGAAAATGCATACGGTGTGCTTCTATAAGTAGAAAACCCTAAATTGGATCAGGCAATGTAGCACCAAATGTCGTAAATGCTGTGGCTGCTAGCTTAGTACAGCAAAACTGGGAAAAACAGGCCCATTATTTTCTGCCTCAGCGAGTCCCTCTCCCACCTCCCAATGCTAAGAGGTCTCAGTAGTCATAATGGGTTGGGCACAGATGAACAGAACCTCAAGGAACAGATTTGGGTTCCGATACAGCTTGGCAAACCACCATGAAACATTGTAAAATGTATATCAACGAGGCAGTGCTGCTGATAAATAGGCAAGAACAGCCTTCTTGCCCCACAATCAAATTCTTGGCAGGTCTTGCATACGTTCAAATTGTACAACGACTGTCAACCCAAAAGCACAGCAGGTTTACTAGACCACAAATTTATTTTACCCAATATCAACACATTTGTGAACACCCACTTTTGCAGGTTAGCCCCCACCTATGTTAGTTCATCGTTAAGCGAAACCCTATTCCCTGCCAACAGCCCCTTGTTTCATTTTCAACATACAGTTGCCATTTATGATAAGCATCACAAATTAAAGTACCTGGAAGCCAGAGCATATAAGGCGTTGGCGGAGGATGAAGGTTTGACTTTGGGGTGCTCCATTTCAGAACCCAAGGAAGGTCCACTGCTCACGCTCTGCAGGAAGAGATAGCAACATTACAATAGGACATGGCATGTTGAATGGGCAATGGCTAGCAAATCCTGGACCGAGAAGGAACATTTCACATTGCGGCCCTGTGGAAAGCTCCAACAGTAGCACAGAAAAGCAGCTAGACGAATTGAACATGTTTTTTTTATAAGTGTTTCATGCAGAACAATTGATCAGTGCTAAATGTGGCAGATTGCATGACAAGTATCTACTTGAAATGCAACAAGGCATAAAATAAGCAATGCCGCAAAGCAATTTGCTTTGCAATTCTGCACCTTTGCAAATTAAAATGACACTTGTGTAGCAAAGCTAGTTATTTAAGTTACCCTATTCATTGAAAGCACGTCTCACTACATTTCTCTCAGGTTCCTCCCCACCCTCTTCTCTGTTCACTGCTAGTACAAGGGGCCTAATGGAGGGAGAGAGAGTGCAGCAGTAATCATCTCCACGCAAGTGCCAAAGGCCGGCTTGAGAGCGATAGGCAAGGTTTTTCTCTTTCAAATCATTACGAACCAGGAGTAATCTTGGTGAACCTTTTATCAAGCAAACTATATTCCGTCTGTCTGGTAAAGACAAGTTTGTGGTAAATATTTTTTTACAGCCATGCAATTCCATTCCGAAAGGTGTAAGTTGTTACATAATGCATATTTACAGTATTGCTACTGTAAAACACTGAAGGTCTATGCTTTACAGTAAAGGGCAGGTTAGTGTATCTAAAGCTCATAGGGTAAACTAGATTTCATTTTATTGGAGAAGACGCATCACATTGACGAGTGAACACTTTTGAAAATGTACATTATCACTCAGCCAAATGCTTTTGATGGTAAACCTAGTTCTGTGGCATGCTGGGTGGCATACATCTGTGCAACTTGTGCTCAACCATGAGCTGATCCCATGCTCCTTGACATTCTGTCATATCAACCTGTTGTGTTATACCAGCTACCCTGAAAGTGAGATGACCTCACACTACAAAATATACCTGGTATGCGCAGTTCTCTACCTGCTACACCTTCCGCTCTTCACAATCTTTCTTTCCTCTTACATATGAATACACAAAGCTAACAAGATCTTTACGCAAAGTAATGATCAATAGTTCCATCCAGTCTGGTTTGTTTATTTTGTATAGCGCTCCTGACCCAGGGGTATATGGGCGCTTAAACATCAGGTTACAGGCAATAGTGAGGAACATTTGTACATTTGTATGGTTACAATACAGCAGTTAGTGCATAGATAGTAACGAGCAGACATAGTAAAGGATACGTTCATACATTAGGCATATATCCATAGTTGGTTATTTATTGAGTAGCCAGGTGATGACCTTAGTTCTGAAAGGTTGGAAGGTGGGGGTGGATTTAATATTTAGTGGAATAGTATTCCACAGTTGTGAGGCTAGAACTGGGAAGCTGGATCCACCGGCTCTTTTTTTTTTTTTAAACTTTGGTTTTTATTGGCATTTTGTAAGACAAAGAACAATATTGCTTAAACCCCAAATCCCCCCTTTACTTAACCCCCCCCCGCTACCCCCCTCCCCCATGTCCAATTCGAGCATAACAGCAGTAAAGAGACCAAACATTCATAACATTTCCTCAGTCTTTGAAGAAATGCGACATGTGACCAACTCTGTAGCTGGCCTGGGGCCGACGTCGCCCCGGTTCGTGGGATCCCCCCCATGGATGTGGTCCTTCTCAATGATGATCATGCCCCTAACATCCGGGGGCACGATCCTAGAACTAATGGACGTCCCATCCCCATGTCTGCTGGACCCCATACCAGTCAGCGAGGAATGAGCATGAGTCATGGTTCACCAAGGCAGTCAGTTTGTCCATCAAGAACATGTTCTTGAGTTTTTTCAATCAATTCTCCTTAGGAGGTGTTTCCGGGCTCTTCCACCTCTGGGCCAGGGCCACTCTGCCCGCTCTCAACATGGTTTCCCACATCCTTGGGTACCTGTGCAGATCAGCCTCCTCCGGGGGGTAGGCCCAGCAGCATGGTCAGCGGGTTGAGGGGTAGCGGATCTTCTGTTACCTCCGCTATCCAATCTCTGACGGATTCCCAGTAGGTCTGCACTTTCGGGCATAGCCACCACATGTGACCTCTAGTCCCTACCTGGCCACAGCCCCTCGGGCATTCTGGTGACACCCCTGTGAACATTTTCGAGAGTTTTGCCGGATCTCTGTGCCACCCCTGCAGGATTTTGAAGTTGTGTTCCATGTCCGAGGTGAAGAGATTGCCATGAAACGATATCCTAAAAATGCGGGCCCAGGCATCCTCTGATATCTCCTCCCCCGCTAGACCATTCCAAAACTCACAGAAGCCTCTCCTAGCCTGAAGGTTATGGGTGTTTAGAATTCCGTATGTACAGGAAACCGCACCCTTTCTGGAGGTTGCTAAGTCCAGGAGTTTCTCGAATGGAGAGTTGTCTCCGCAGGTTTGATTCCCACGCTGGGTCGTTGAGAATGCCCTTAAGACAAAGGTATTCGAAGATGGAGAGGGTCCCGCCTCCCAGCCCATCCCTGAGGTCCTCATAACTCAGGAATTCACCCTCCCTAAATAGTTGGCCCGCCCATTCCAGGCCCTCATCAGACCAACGCTGGGATTGTCTAAACCCTCTGTTGCCCAGATTCAGGGGGGGCCCCCACAAAGAAGTCATAGGGGACGGCCAAGAGGAAAGGTGGGCCGTTCGGGGACACTCCTTCCAGATCTCCCAAAGAACACCCAGGGTCGGGTGGGCCAGAACTTGTTTCGGAATTGACTTGCGAGGGGCCCACAGGAGATCTCAGACTTTGAGTGGGTGGACGTCCATGTCCTCAAAATATGACCAATATGTCCGCAGGCCTTCCTTCATGTGTTTTAGGAGGACCCGTAGTTGTGCTGCATGGTAATACAACTGGAAGTCTGGGAGACCGAATCCCCCCTCCTCCCTTGGAAGTGTCAGGGTGGCTCTTCTGACCCTTGGGGTTTTCCCCTGCCAGATGAAGTCTCGGACCCCCTTATGCAGGTCTATGAAGGTTTGAGCGGGTACTCTGGTAGGGAGGGCTGTGAAGAGGTATAGGAGCCGGGGCAGTATATTCATTTTGACTGCCGTCATCCAGCCATACCATGAGAGAATCATTTTTCCCCATCTCCTCAGGTCAGAAGTGATCTCGGACAGTATGGGCTCGTAGTTGGAGGTTCCCAGATCTGATAGGTCCCTAGTAAGGAGGACGCCCAGATATTTTATGTTGCTCTTGCCCACAGCTATCCCATGAAACCTGGTCAAGGGGTCCAGTACCGGGTCCACCAGGCGCATCGGAAGGAGAACGGACTTAGTTGTGTTAATTTTTAGGCCTGAAAAACAACCAACGAAGCTAACCAGGGACAGAAGGGAAGGGACCGAAGAAACCGGGTCCACCAGGTAGGCCAGGATGTCATCGGCAAACAGGGAGAGCTTGAATTCCACCTCTCCCCTTCCGATAACCCTGATGTCCGGGTGGGATCTAACCGCTATGGCCAAAGCCTCCATTGTGAGGATATATAGCAGGGGGGAGAGGGGGCAGCCCTGTCCAGTCCCTCGGGTAAGAAAGGATTCTGACAGCAATCCGTTCACCTGGACCCTTGCGGTGGGGGCTCTATAGAGGGCGGCCACCCAACTCAGGATGTGTGTCCCGAAGCCCATTCGCTGGAGGAGGAGGGTCATGTATCTCCACTCTACTCTGTCGAAAGCTTTTTCCGAGTCCAGAGACAGGATGCATGCATCAAGATTTGAGTTTTGTGCGAAATGTATCAGGTCTATTGTTTTGCGGATATTGTCTGACCCTTGTCTGCCCCTAATGAAGCCCACCTGGTCCCCGTGGACTAGCTTCTGCATTATCCCCTCCATCCGCCTACCCACCACCTTGGCCAAGATCTTGACATCGATGTTGAGCAATGATATGGGCCGGTAGGATGAACATTCCCTCGGGTCTTTTCCTTCCTTGGGTAGGACCACCATGATGGCTCCCATCATGGAGTCGGGGAGGGTGCCCCCTTCCAAAACCCGAGTTGAAAACCTTTGCTAGGTAGGGAGACAGGGAGGAGCGAAACCTCTTATAAAAATAGACCGAAAAGCCGTCTTCCCCCGGGGAGGTCCCTACCTTCATCCCGATGATCACCTTCTCCACCTCTTCCTCGGTCACCCGACCTTCCAGCCCCTCTGCCATCTCCCGGGGAAGGGATGGTATCTGTATGGAGTCGAGAAACTTCTCAATCTGTGCGTCGCCACCGTCATATTCCGGGGCGTATAACGACTCGTAGTACTGGCGTAAAGCTTCACTTATGTGGGGGGAGTCATAGCCTAGTGTTCCCCTGTTGTCCCTCACCTCTTTCACCATCCTGCTTCTCTGAACCTCCCTCAATTTCCAGGCCAGGATCCTATCCGCTTTGTCCCCCTTCTCGTAGTATTTCTGTCTAACCATTTGTAGGCTCCTCTCTGTTTTATGGCGAAGCAGATCTTTTAATTGGAGTCTGTAGTCCTCCAGGGTGGCCACGTTGTCTCGATCTAGGGTGTGTACCGGGGAGCCCCCCGGTTGAAGGCGCGCTATTTTTTTCCCTCAAAGTCCCCTCCTGGTTCTCCCTTTCCCTCTTCTGACGCGAACCCATTTTAAGGAGTACTCCTCTTAGGGTCGCCTTGAAGGCATCCCAGAGGATGTGCGTGCCCACCTCCCCGTTATCGTTGAGCTCAAAAAAACTCTGCAATGGCATCCTCATCTCTCAGTAAGGCGTCATTACATCTCCAGCGTCCCCTCCGTTCTCTACACCAGTCCCCTGCCAAGGTGACTGACCAAGTCGTGGTCCGTCCAGGGCACGGGGTCTATCCTGTAACCCGCTACGTGTGGGCGGAGCACCTCATCCGCAAGAATATAGTCCATCCTGGAGAAGGCTTTGTGGGTGGAGGAATAGTATGAGAAAGAGGGAGTCCCCGTTCGGGGGGTGGGCATTGTGTCCACCAGGCCCTCGTTCACCCTCTGAAAACAACGTGACATAGCGTCTCTTGCAGGTCTGGGGTTTGAAGCTCCCACCCTCTGTCTATCTCTGGATGGGTCGAGGACCATATTAAAATCACCTCCCACCACCAATGGGCCCTGGACAAAAGTCTTCAGCCTTTCCCCCACTCCCTCCCAGAATTGGGCCTGGCCCTCGTTTGGAGCGTATACTACTGCCAAGGTTATGGGCGCGCCCTGTAGGGAGCCCCGCACCAAGAGATAGCTGCCTTCGGGGTCCCCGAGGATGGCGTCTCTCGAATCCCAACCCCTTAGCGATCAGAATTGCAACCCCTCTTTTGTTCCCTTTGTGGGATGCACAAAAAATTCTTGTTACCACCCCCACGCATCCTGGGCTCCCCCCCCCCCCTCGCCCAGTGAGTCTCCTGCACGAAGAGTAGGTCTAGCTTGGCCCTCCTAAACTCTCTGCTGATTAGAGACCTTTTCGTAGGGGTGTTCAGGCCCCGCACATTCAGGGTTCCCACCCCTAGGGCTGGTCGGTCGTCAGCCATGATCGCTATCACCTTCCCCCTTGGTCCCTGTATTCTGTGTTGCCTTGTTTGAACATTTTTGAAACCTTTTCCCAATTTACCCCCAAAAAATCCCCCCCCCCCCCCCCCGAGACCCCCAACTTATGAACTAACCCCCACCCCCCTCCCCGGCGTCCAGCCCTGTAATCCCTCCATTCCTGGGTTCTTGGCTGGACCACCAGCCGGTTCCCTACGGCTAGGCGTCAATAAAAAAGCATGCTACCGTGAGCCCCTCCCCCCATCCCGCCCCCCCCCCCGAACTCCCCGGCTTGGGCATTGCTTGAGGTGGAACTAGAAGTGTCTTCCCCTCCAGATTGTCTGGGCCCGAGTTATGCATGTACCGAGCTGTACCCCCCGCCCCGTCGGCGACCGTCCCCCGGGCCCGGGATGATATTTCTCACAGCGCCCATGTTTGTGACCCCCCCACGATGCCCCCTTATACTTGCAGTTTAAAGGGGTGCAGCGAGCGAGGCGTCCCCAGAGTCTTCCAGTTGTCTGTCCCCAATGGTCATCGTGGGGTCGCTGGTGTCACCCCACTGAATCGGCTCGATCATCCTCCATCGGTGTCGGTGGTGTGTTCAATTTCTTGAACTTCCTAGCGCCGGTTTTCCTCCTTCTGGAGTTAGACTGGCCGGGGGTGCCCCTGCTGAGCGCTTCCGGGCCTACCGGCCCCCTCCTGGGGGCGGGTTCACCCACGTAGTCCTGGATGGTACCCTTGATTTCCTATTCCGTTACCACAGTTGTGCGTTGGCCTAAGTATTCAAAAGACAGGGAGAAAGGATATCCCCATCTGTAATCAACGCCCTTCTCTTTCGGTTGTTGTGTCAGGGGGCGGCACATTCTTCGTTTGGCAAGGGTGTAAGCTGATCTTGAAAAATAGAGATTTGGGCACCGTTGTAAGTTATCGTCCCCGCCTTCCTCGCAGCCTCCTGAACTTTGGCTTTTTCGGTGTAATAGTGAAAACAGGCCAGAACCGATCTGGGGCTCCCCGACCTCCCCCCAACCCTGTGCACCCGGTCAAACGTGAGTTCCGCTGTCATTCCCTCTGCGAACAGGAGAGTGACAATGTCTCTCACCACACGGGTCAGCTCCCTCTCCGTTTCGCCCTCCGTTTCCGGGATCCCAAAGAACCTAAGATTGTTCCGTCTCTCCCTATTTTCATAGTCGTCCATTAACCTGGCTCTCTTCATCCCTCTTTTCCAGCGCCGGGAGCCGTGTGCCGAATTGGACTTCCAGAGACGTAGAGGACGATGGATAGTTTTCCACTTGTAAGACCCTGTCGACTCTTTGGTCCAATTTCTCGAACTTCTGGGCAATATCCGATCTCATTTCTCTAATCTCCTGGAGGATGGCGGCGAAACCTCTTTCCATCGTCATTGCGGGCTGGCCAGCGGGTTCAGGGTGGGCCATGGTTCCAGAGAGAGTAGGGACCTCAGTAGTGAACTCTGTTTGTTGGAAGCAAAACGTTTGTAGGGTCCTCTTTCAGCTCATAGGGTGTTACTGGTCCCCTGTTGCGGGGTCTGCCGTGGTCCGGGGGGTACCCGGGGGGAGAGCCGCGTCGCCCCGGGGCCAGACAGGTTCACGTTTCACCAGATGGGTTTGTAGATGGTGAATTATCCCATGTTGGGGGTGGGGCAGCCCACCAGGCGGGCACTCGCCCCGCCAACCTAGGACAGGGGCCTCTCACCTGGGTAGCGGGCCCCCTGCTGGTTCAGGGTAGGCCGTGGGCCCGATGAAGTTGAGAACACCAAAGGCGCTCTTCAGTTCGCGAGGGCGGGAGCCCGTGGGGTTTTCCTTCTGTCCGTGAGGGCGTGCTGACCACCAGCTGCGTGGTCTGTTGTGGCCTAACGGGCCCTTGAGGGTGTGTTGCGCTGTCCCGGGGTCATGTTGTGGCGCGTTTCTCAGGTGGGGGGTGCAGGAGCGAGGTTTGACCCCTTTGGGGGGGGTGGAATGGCCCCTCAGGCGGGCACACGCCTCGCCGTTGCAGGCGGGGCCTCTCACTTAGGCCGCCGAGTCGCTGTCGTCTCCCGTGGTTAACCGTCGTCTGGCGGGTCCTCGTGGCGGGGCCCAGCCCCGGGCCTCCCCCCACCGTGCCCACGGCCGCGGGGGACCTCGTTGTTGGCTCTCCGGCCGGAGGTCGCTGTCGTGAGTCTGGGTGGGACCCGGGCTGGGGCAGCTGCTGGGGGCCTCCTCTCTTGGGCCTCCTTCGGCATGGTCTTCCCGGGCCAACGCGCTGCGGTGCCCGGAGCAGGGCCAGAAAGATGCCCGTTTCCTCCGTCCGTGGGGCGCTACCCCTCCGACACTCGCTTTCCACCACCGGGGCCGGGGGTGTCCCGGATCTTCACCTCGACCTTATCGTTGCGGAGGGATCCTTCACATCCAGCACCGTCACGCGTGGCGCATGACTCGTTGCGCGCCGTCACCCCAGATCTCCGGTTCCACTCAGAGTTGGATGTCCGTTCCTTTGAGCGGGGGCGTCACCGGAGGGTTCACAAGCTTCTGCCACCCGGTGTGCTTGCTCGGGTCTCCGAGGGGGGGGGGGGCTCAATAACCTGAAAAGGCCCGGCCTCGGCGGGAACTCCACAGTGAGGCAGCCATTGCCTGTGCGCCCCCTGGTGGCCTCCCCACCGGCTCTTTTAAGGGAGTATTTGGGCACCGTCAGTTGTAGTGTATTGGAGGATCTGGTGGTTCTAGTATTCTATCTTAAGGTGAATTTATTAGTTAAATATGGCGGGGCTAAGTAGTTGAGGGCTTTGTAGGTGAGGCAGATGGTTTTTATGTCTACTTTTTGTTGGATGGAGAGCCATTTGCATGAAATTCTTGTGGGAAAGATATGTTCTCTTCTAGGAATATTGAGGGCGGCACGGAGTGGATTGTTTTGTAGGACTTGCAATTTATTGATTACCGTTTTATTGGCACCTACATAAAGGCTGTTACAGTAATCCAGTTTGGATTGTATAAGTGCTCTGGCTAAAGTGAGGCAGTTGTTAGGGGAGATCAATGGCCTGCAGGCCCTAATTAGTTTACCAGTATAAGCAGTGGCTGAGGCTGTCATTAATTTGTTTGGCGAGGTTGGTATTCGTGTCCAGATGGAAACCAAGAGTTTTTACAGTCTTGGCGATGGGAATGATGTTACCGTCGTTGGTGAAGCTAGTGTAACTAGGGCTGAGATTCCGGATGGTATTAGGTGAGCCGACAAGGAGCAGTTCGGTCTGGTCATCATTCAGGCAGAGGCCATGTATGGCCATCCAAGCCTGAATGATGGAGAAGACTTCACTGATCCGGTTGGCGTCCGAGATGTAATTGCCGGACAAAGTGAGGAGTATCTGGGTGTCATCTGAGTAGTTAGTGTAGGTGACACCCAGATAGTCCAACTTGTCGAATAGGGGCTTTGTAAATATATTATATAAAGTGGGTGAGACACAAGATCCTTGTGGGACACCGCAGGTAATGGGAATAGGGTCGGCCGCTGCTAGGGTTGAGAAGACCCGCATGGTCCTGTTGTCAAGGAAGGATTGGATCCATGTGACTGCAGAGTGGGAGAAGTGTGCTGCCGATGACAGGTGGTTGCATAATATTTTGTGGTCAACCAGGACAAAGGCAGCGGAGAGGTCAAGGAGAAGAAGGATGGCAGCCCTATCTTTATCTTTGAGTTCGTCTATCTGGCTCTTGAGATCAACAAGGGCCGTTTCCGTCCCATGTTGAGGACGAAAGCCAGACTGGCGAGTTCCTTGTAGTTGGTTTGTCTCAAGGTAATCCTGATTTCGTAGATAGGCCACTCTGTCAAGAATTTTTAGTAAGAATGGGACAGTGGTAATGGGTCTATAATTCGTGGGTATATCTGGGTCGAGAGTTTTTTTTAACAATGGTAGGACCCAGGATTGTTTCAGATTACTGGGGACCGTGTTATTGGAGAATGACAGGTTTATTAATTTGGTAATGAAGGGGGAAAGATCCCTGGCTGCATCTTTTATGATCTGTGCGGGGCAACTGTCCTCCTTGCAGTTCTAGGGTTTCAGGGATGCTATAATTTTTCGTAGTACAGGTATCGTTACATTTTTGAAGGTGAAGCCTGCGTTAGTGGCGGTAGGTGAAGGAGTGGTGGATCTGGAAGTAGGACCATGAGTGCGTTGTTGTTTGTTTTCAATTTTAGTTTGGAGCCCTGAGATTTTGTTAGCAAGGGCATTCTGGATCCCTCTGCACCATGGTTTATCCTTAGTACAGGTGTCTGCTGGAGGAGTGGGGTTTTCTAATTCCTTTAGGATGTTGAAGAGCTCTTTAGTACTAGAACCTGCCTGAGAGATCCTGGAATTAAGAGATGCTTTCTTAGCACGTGTAATCTCATTTTTGTAGAAGGTGGAGATATTGGTGAGATTAGTTCTGTTGTCTACTGAAGGCACTGATTTCCATAGTGATTCAAGTTTGCTTTGTGTTTACATCTACAGATCTATCGCAGAAGCATACACTGCGGTTAACATGCAGAGCTCCTTTGCTCCGTGATTATGATTGCATGATGTAGTAACACCTGTGCGAGAGAGGTGGGCAAAATGTTTTTAGAGCCTTTTAATCATATTTGTATCCATTCATTTAGCTAACCTTTTACATTTTACAGACACGGGCCCCGGACTCGCAAAGTCTTCTCACCCAATCGCATAGTCTAGTGGATTTTTGAATGGTAGGTAACATTTGCAGGAGTTGTTTGGAACTATTATTTAACAGTTGCTATTTTTGCCGGGAATATCAAAAGTTTCACTGTGCATGGCTGGCCTCTGGGTGGCAGTGGTGTGCCAAACATGAGTTTTGATGGTGCATGCACCATTTTACAGAAATCGTGTTTAATCATCTGCTGCCATCTGTAGAGTGATTTCTCTTAAGGTGAGTAGGTAAACTAAGTTACTCGAACTGCAGGTCTAGTGCAATTTCTATGTATTTGCTAGGCCCGACTAATGTCTTACTTCAGCTGCACACAAAATGCTGTATTGTTTATCATTTTGTGTCTTGGGTACAAAGAACTTCTGGTGACATAAAAAATATATGATCGGTTATTTATAACGCGCTTAAAACCCAGGGGTTTCTAAGCGCGGACCCAGGGATCGAAACTGTGGCGCTCCGTGTCGTCTTGCTTCGAAGGCGAGCGCGTTGCCCCTGAGCTATCCTCCTGAGACATTGCTAATCAAATGGGTTGATTTGCTAATCAAGAATATTTTTTTTGCAAACTCTGCTATCAATTTTTGAAAACTAATGTATGCCTTGAACCAGGTGAAACATTATAGGGGGCCTATAAATTAGCAAACTAGATGGGCACATCAAAATATTGCCATTTCCATAGGAAGAGCACTTTTTGGGCGGCTTATAACTTCGCTCCCCCTGGACGAATCCACACCAAACTTTGCAAAAAAAGTATATGCGCCACTCAGAAGTTTTGTGATGTTTAGTCCAGGGGGGGAAAGTTATTGGGGGAGGAGGGTATGGGGGCCGGGTCCCAAAGCTTATTTTTTTCCCATAGACTGAATGGGGAAAAAACTTTGCGCACGCTAACAGCCCAAACCGTTGGATGGATTTTAACCAAATTTGCAGCAGGAGCTTGGTCCTGAAAGCGTGCTTTTGTAAATTTGGTGGCAATCCGTCCAGTAGTTTTCTTTAGAACAACCAAAAAGTATGTCTAAAAAAATGAGTGATATCTATGTCGGCTCTGCGGTCACACTTCCCTATTCGCTCCGCGGACAAGATACCAATTGGCTAATGCATAGCGTCATGTCTGCGAACATGTGACGCATTCACTGATTGGATGTTGAACAGCGTGAAGTGCATCAGATTGTTTCACTGCAGACATCTCCGCTAACACATAAAACACCACAACATTGCACTTGTTAAACTTATGAAATACTGTCTTGGAAGGTGATGGTTAATGAGGCTGGGATGGGATGTGGCAGCAGGAAGTCAAAAAGTGGTTTTCTTGTCAGCAAAATCATACGGTAAATTGGAAGTTGCTGCTCAATATAGTGTCCGTTAAGTACAGGTGCAGATTTACTGTGTCTATGTTACAATGTATTTAAAATACTATTGCGGTCAGACTAGCGTCCTAGAGTTTGAAATTTGAAGCAGCAACCTGCACTGTTTGATGGAAAAAGTGCGTCTGCAAGTGTATGGGAGTACCGGTTCTCATGAATGCATTGAGAAATGTTGTTGCAAAGAGATGTATTTGCATTCTAAGTGAAGGTCACTTGGTTTGCTTTTTTGGTTGCGAGCTCAGTAGGCCCACGCATCCGACTGAACCCATAAGGGTCAATACTTTTTTTTTTTTAAATTTGGTTTTATTGATTTTGAAACAAAAAAGAAAAAGAAAAACAAAAGAACAAAAGAGTTGAGCAGTTCACTTGTTACAACTCTGTTAGCATATGGTTACATCAAAAGAACAAAACTAGAGCCTCATTATACAATCAATCGTCCTTGTGTTCGTTTCGGACCTCTAGTAAGAACAGTCAGTCAATGTAACATACCCCATACCCACCCATGTCCCTCCCCTTGGTTGGGCAGACATCATTGCGGCATCTTTTCTCTGTTGACCTGTTCATAGCGGGTAATGTTCGGTTCACTATTGTGAGGTTTCCTTGATTCTTGGGTCATAACTGTCCTATATTGAGAGTTTTTGAGATTCCTGGTTCAATTTAAGATCCTGTAGTGTCTTCGGGTTGGGAGTCCGTCGTCTCTAAGAGGTGGTTTGCCTCGGAAATTTGACCATAAGATCTCGCATTGCGATGCTTTATTGTGTAGGGATGCTGTGATCAATTCCATTGTATAAATGTTGGTTGACAAATTGATCCATTCCTTCTTACTTGGAACCTTTTTGGATTTCCATTTTGTTACTAGCAGTGCACGGGCCGCTAGTAATAGGTGTGGGGCAAGACCCCCGAGTCTAGTCCATTCATCCTAGTATTTTTCCATTCCGAAGAGAACCAAACGTGGATAAACATCTCTTTGTATGCCGTCTATGTCTTTGATCCATGCCAGGGCTTCCTCCCAGAATACCTTAATGCGTGGGCAGCTCCACCACATGTGCCACGTCGGCTGTTTCTCCACATTCTCACCAACATCTCGGGCTCACAGTCTGAAACATCTTGGACAATTTGAGTGGGTCGTATTGCCATCTATGAAGGAGTTTAATGGCGTGTGATTTATATTGACTGGATAAGGATGTTTTGGATGCGTTTTTGCACATTATTTCCTATTGTTTTGGGTCTACCTCCTCTCCTAAGTCTCTCCCCCATCTGCTTCTGAGATGTTCAGTGGATCCGGTGCCCGCTTCAATAAGTTCTTTGTACATAGCAGATATCAAACCCTTCATTTCAGACTTAGAATCCAAGAGTTATTCGAATGGGGTGAGTTCTCTATGCAGCTTTTCCTTCCATGCAGATTTTGTGAGGACTCCTTTTATCTGGATGTATTTGAAGGTGGATAATGGGCCTATCCTTAGGGCTTCAGTTAGGTCTGGAAGAGTTATGAAGTTGTCTTCCTGAAGTTGCCCTATACTTTCGAGTCCTGCCTCGTACCAGGATTGGAATCTTACTACCTCAGGTATATGATGGTTTATGTCAGGGGACCATAAATGGCTAAGTGGGGACGGCCAGGTGGTGATCTTGTTCATTGCTTTGCTTGGTTGCCAGATGTTCCAGATGGTACTCAGTATCGGGTGGCCCTTAATTTTCTGTTGTATTCTTTTTTGAGGGGTCCATAGCCATTCTGACAGTGGCCGGCGAGAAGAACAAGTTACTTTCTTACCTGGTAACGTTCTTTAGATGGGATGGGCCAACGACGTATTCCATATCTATGACAGGTAATGTCCACAGCTGTGCTGCTTCGGAAAATCTTCGGCGTCTGCGTCCTGCGTCGATGACGTCGATGTGCCGTCCCTGAGTACCTCCTCCGACGGCCGACGTCACCCGATGTGATAAGTAGGACGCACGACGCCCATAGCCTCAGTTATAGTTTTTCCCCCAGAACGTGTGCCACCAGTTTTCTGCCAGTCAGACACACAAGGCCTTGCGGAACGCAAGCTGCAATCGCAAAAGAAATTCTGCAGCGGGGAAGGTAGGGAGGGAGCGATGTGGAATACGTCGTCAAACCATCCCATCGAAAGAACGTTACCAGGTAAGAAATTAACTTGTTCTTCGAGGGGATTGGGTCCTCCGAAGTATTCCATATCTATGACAGACTCCCAAAGCAGTACCAAGTAAGGAGGTGGGAAAAGAATTTAAAACACAAATTTAGCATGCCCAATCAAATTGCGGAACATAGGACTGCCTTGCCAAAGGCCAGATCCTGCCCTCTGATGGAATCGAGGGAGTAGTGACGTACAAAACTATGTACTGAAGCCCAGGTGGCTGCATCACAGATGTGACGAATAGGAACACCCCTCTGCAGGGCAGTAGACGCAGCCACTCCACTGGTACAATGGACCCGCAAGCCAGCCGGAGGGTCCTTACCCGCCAAGCGTTAACACTCGGAGATAGCTAAAATAATCCAACGAGACAAAGTCGGTTTAGTCACAGCTTGTCCGAAACGCTTTCCAGCGTAACTAATGAAAAGTTGATCGTCCACTCTGACCCGGGACATGCACGAAATATAAAAGCTCAACGCTCTCCTTGGATCAAGCCTATGGAGCCTCACCTCTTCCTTACCAGGATGTGGAGGAGGATAGAACGCCGGAAGAACAACCTTCTGGCTCAAATGAAATTCCGAAACCACCTTCGGAAAAAAAGAAGGACGAACTCCAAGGACAACCCTGTCCTTATGAAACACAGTGTAGGGTGGCTTAACTGAAAGTGCCTGCAACTCACTCACTCTGCGAGCGGAAGGAACCGCAACCAAAAACACAGTTTTAAGAGTTAGCAGTCTCAAAGGGCAAGAATGTAAAGGCTCAAACGGAGCACCCATAAGAAACTTAAGAACAAGGTTCAAATCCCAACCGGGCACCAGAAAAGGTGACGGAGCGAACACATTAGTGAGCCCTTTCAAAAACTGAGTAATTAAAGGAATCTTAAAATAGGAACACTCTTCAGATGAGCGCTTAAATATGGACAGCGCCGCCAGGTAACCTTTAACGGTCCCCACTTGTAAGCCCCAGTGGGCCAAAGAAAGCAAAAAAGACAGAACCATGGGAATGTCACATTCAAAAGGATCCACATTCTTAACTCTGCACAAGTCGCAGCACTTTCTCCAACGGCAACGGTAGAGACACTTTGTTGCCGGCCGCCTGGCCGAGAGCAACACCTCGATCACGTCTTCAGGGAGGTTCCAATCCATATACCTCAACCTTTCAGAAGCCAAGCGTGAAGGTTGAGGGATCTGACCTCTGGATGGAGAACCTGACCCCCCCCTCCCGTGAGAGCAGATCATCTGGTAGGGAAGACGACGTGGAGGGCAGATGGACAAGTCGAGAAGGTCTGGGTACCACGTCCTCCGGGCCCACGCCGGAGCAATGAGGATCATCCGGGAACCGAACCTCTGCAGTACTTGCGGCATGACGGGGACTGGAGGAAACGCGTACAGCAGTGGGAATGACCACTCCACCACGAACGCGTCTCCCAAGGCTCCTTTTGGAGGAAATTCCCGCGAGCAAAACCTGGAGGTGAAGAGATCTACTTGAGGGGTCCCCCAAAGGGCGAAGATCTCCAGGAGAATCTCCTGAGCCAACACCCACTCGTGAGAGATCGTGCTCTGCCTGCTCAGAGCGTCCGCCGTCTCGTTGTCGTCTCCGGCCAGATGAACAGCCGAGATCAAAACTTCCTGCTGGATGGCCCAGAACTCGAGCTGCATCGCCTCCCTGCACAGAGGAAGTGACCCTGCCCCCCCCTTTTTGTTGAGGTAGTGCATGGCCACCGTGTTGTCCGTTAGAATCAGGACACTCCTTCCTCGCACAGTCGACAGAAAAGCCTTCAGGGCTAGCCTGACGGCCGTCAGCTCCAACAGATTGATATGGAGTCTGGACTCCGACAGAGACCAACGACTGCTGTCAACTCGTTGGCATGAGCTCCCCATTCCGTGAGGGATGCGTCCGTCACGATCATCACCTCCGGCCAGGGCAGGGCAGCCAAAATGGGGCCCCCTTCATCAGATTGCCTTTGACGGCTCACCACAGAAGGTCCTGGGCGACCGAGGGCGGCACCTGAACAGGGTCCGACAGCCTGCCGGAGGACTGAGACCACTGGAGCTTGAGTGCCCACTGCAAAGATCTCATCCGCAGGCAAGCCTCTGGCACCAGAAGAATGCAGGATGCCATTGGGCCGAGCAGTCTCAAGAACTCGGACGCTGGACGCTGGGAGATTCTGGGCAAGTAGAAACTTGTGCACCATCTGCTGAATGTGAAGAGCCCTCACCTGGGGAGGAAAACACTGCCCCAGGGACGTATCGAGCATTGCTCTGATGTACTGGAGCCGCTGTGTTGGTGTCAAATGGGACTTCTTTAAATTGAGGGAGAAGCCCAGCTTGTGAAGGGAGTGGCAGGTGACGGACAGATGATCCAGGACTTGCTCGGGAGAGCTCCCCCTGATCAACCAATCGTCCAGGTAGAGGTAGACGTGAATCCCCCTTTCCTGAGATGCGCTGCCACCACCACCATGAGCTTGGTGAAAACCCTCGGGGCGGAGGTCAATCCAAACGGCAGGACCCGAAACTGAAAGTGTGAGTCGCCAACCGCGAACCTCAGGTACTTCTTGTGCTTGGGATGGATCGGCACATGGAAGTAAGTATCCTTGAGGTCGAGAGACACCAACCAGTCCCGAAGTTGAAGGGCCTGGAGGACTTGAGAGTAACCATCTCGAACTTGTCCTTCCTGAGAAGTTTGTTCAAACTGCGCAAGTCCATGATGGGTCTCAATCCCCCGTCTTTCTCCGAAATCAAAAAATAAGGGGAATACCATCCCTTGTCCCTCTCCGCTACAGGCACCAGTACTATGGCGCCTTTCTCCAGCAGGGCTTGAATTTCCTGTGCAAGGAGCGGATCTGGACTCTTCAAAGAGGTTCCCAGTGGTATTGTCATGAGGCCTCTGCCGAAAAGGAAGACAGTAGCCGTGGGTTATGATCTCAGAACCCACACATCTGAAGTAATGGCTCGCCACTCTACAAGATGCTGCGCCAGCCTTCCCCCAACCGGAGAACTATGGGACCTGGCCACATGACTGAGTGGTAGCGGCTGCGGCGTTGCCTGAGGGCAAAGAGGCAACTGCCCGAGCGGCCTTGGCACCTCGAGTACCCTTGTTTCCACCTCTGGCACTCTTACGGTGGCCTCTTTGGACTGCTAGCTCCTCTCGCTTTACTGAAGGACGAGTAATAGCGAAAGGAACCTCCCCTCCATTGCTGTCCCCTAGGACGAAACGGCGGAGGTTGGCGAACTGCAGCGCCCAACGACTTCGCTGCAGCTTTGGAGGTCTGCAACCTCTCAAGGCTCTAGTCAGCCTTGCTGCCAAAAAGATGTTCACCGTCAAAGGGCATCTTGAGGAGCCGGGACTACACATGAGCGAACCCAGACTTCCGCAACCACGCAAACCTGCGTATTACGGTGCTCGCCGCCATGGACCGGCTGACACAATCAGCCATGTCCAAACCCGACTGAACGGCCTCACACATGGCATCCTTGCCATCCTGAACCATAGCAAGGAAACCATCTCGTTTGTCCCCTTCGGGAATACGTTCAGCCGCTAATGCAAGGCAGTTCCACAGAGTGTGTGTGAAACGAGACAAGGCACATTTGGAGTTGGCCGCCTGAAGCGCCATACCCCCTGAAGAAAACACTTTCTTCGCCCAGCCATTAAAACGTTTGTCGTCCCTATCCGGAGGGATGGTAGGATGCGACGCCTGCTTTGCCGGGGCCATAGCCGCTTGCACCACAAAACTCTCCGGAGTGGGGTGCCTGGACAAGTAGCAGGGTTCGCTACTGGCTGGACGGTATTTTCGCAACAAAGACTTGCCCACTGCCGGGAGACTCTCCGGAGCAGTCCAAGCCGCCGCCGCCCTTCCCTGCAGAGCCATATGAAACGGCAAAACCGGGTCAGTGGGGGGACCAAGATCAAGAATGTCCGTGAGATCATCCTGAACAAACTCCCCTGGGAGAGCTGACCAACCCAAGTACTCGGTGACCCGAGACATAAGGCGCCGTAAGATGCCGATATGAAGAATCGGCATGAGTGCCAGGCTCCGGCCTACAAAATTCCACCTCCGGAGAGGTGTCCAGTCCACTGGCATCATGCAGTGACTGCCTCAGGTCATCAAACTGGCTATGGCCCGAGATAAGCTCATCTGGTACCGTAACTGGAACCAAGCTTTCATCAGAGCCTTCATCACCCTCTGAAATGTACTCCAGGCGGGGAGAGGAAGAGATCTGGGGACCAAAGCAGTGCCTGACCTTAGCCAGAGCCTTTCTAGGGGCTAACCACGTGCCACGGGGCCCCTCCGACACCACCGCCTCGAAAGGCGTCGAGGACGCCGAACGAGTCGGCGCCGGCAGAAACGGCGTCGAGCGAATCGTGACGTCAGCTACAGCGCCGCCAGCATCGACGGCGTCGACACAGGCCTCGAAGCCGGAGCTCCGAGCGTGTCTCTCGACGACCTAGGCGCCGACAGCGTCGACGAACCCTTTGGAGGCGGAGCCTCGAGAGAAATCGTCGACGACCTCGGCGCCACAGGCGTCGACATCTTCTTTGAAGATGGCACAGGATCACGCGGTCTCGAGCGCGTCAAGGACCGGGACCTGGAACGGGCATGGCGAGAACGGCTACCCTTGTCCGAGCGGGATCTCTCCCGCGAGCCGTGCCGACCACCCGAGCCCGAAGGCGTACGAGCGGCGTCTCTCGACCGGTGTCCTGCGATTCAAGAATCGCTAGCATCTGCTTCCCGAAGGAAGCCCATTCCTCCGGTGTCGCTTGCATGGAGGGATAAGCGACCCGCCGACGGGCGGAGCCCTCAGAAGAGGACGGGGAAGGCGACCGATGCCGGCGCTTCCGGGAATGCCTCGAGAGGCAGAGGAGTGGCGAGACCGACTCCTGGAAGGAGACCCACTGGACTTCCGACGACGCGGAGAGTCGCCCCTCGAGTCATCCGCCGAAAGCCCCGCAGACATCGACTTCCGGGGCTTAGACACCGACCTACCGACAGCTTCTTCTTGCGTTCCTGCAAGGCCTTTGCCGTGAGCGACTGGCAGTCGACACAGTCGTCCGTATCGTGGGCCTCCCCGAGGCACCAGAGGCAGGCGTCGTGAGAGTCCATGACCGACATCTTGGACCCACAGTCCCTGCATTTCTTGAAGCCCGGACGCGGGGTTGAAGACGAAGTAGACATCGCCACGAACAGGTCTTCACAAAAAACCGAACAGGTTCAACGAACCGAGAAGAAAACAGCAAACTCCAAAG
This sequence comes from Ambystoma mexicanum, assembly GCF_040938575.1. Classification (NCBI taxonomy): domain Eukaryota; kingdom Metazoa; phylum Chordata; class Amphibia; order Caudata; family Ambystomatidae; genus Ambystoma; species Ambystoma mexicanum. Next base: position 171,188,790 of record NC_090931.1, read on the forward strand.
AGTTGAGGCGTACCGAGATTCACGAAGCGAACACGTTCGCAGAAAAAACGGAACTGAGGCTATGGGAGTCGTGCGTCCTACTTATCACATCGGGTGACGTCGGCTGTCGGAGGAGGTCCTTGGGGACGGCGCATCAACGTCATCGACGCAGGACGCAGACGCCGAAGATTTTCCGAAGCAGCACAGCTGTGGACATTACCCGTCATAGATATGGAATACGTCGGAGGACCCAATCCCCTCGAAGTAATGATTGTCCATGTGGACCCATTGGAGGTGGTTGTGATCACGTAGGTGTGGGATAAGGATACATAGTTGTGAGGCTTTGTAGTATGCTCGCAGGTCGGGGAGACCTACACTCCTCTGTCTTTGGAAATGGTCAGAGTGTCGTATGCAATCCTCGCCTTCTTTCCCTGCCAGAGGAACTTAAGCATACGTTTCTTGGCCTCTTCAAAAAACGCATTTGGTATCTCGATAGGTAACATCTGGAAAGGGTACAGGAATCGGAGGAGGCATACCATTTTAATGGCGTTAATCCGTCCTAACCACGAGATCGTGAGTTTGTCCCACCTATTCAGATCGGCCATGAAGCTCTGGAGGAGGGGAGGGAAGTTAGCTTTGTATAGTTCCGTTATGTTTTTAGTGATCTGGATGCCTAAGTATTTAAACGTAGAGTGTTCGAGTTTGAGGCCTAAGGGCAAGAACTTGGTTTAGTTTTCCTCTTTCGTTCCTTGCAAAGGGAACAATATTGATTTAGTCTTGTCCACCTTAAACCCAGAGAGTTTGCCATATTCTTCTAATAGTTGGAGAGCATGAGGACAGATACAGAGGGGTTGGTAATGTGTAAAAGTATGTCATCAGCATATAGTGCTATCTTATATTCTTTCGTTCCCAGTCGCATGCCTTCTATTCTGGAGTCGGATCTATCTTTTGGGCCAGAGGTTCTAGGGAGAGCGCAAAAAGTATTGCAGAGAGGGGGCACCCCTGTCTAGTACCACGTCCCATATCAAACCATCTAGAATATTCCCCATTAACAGAGATGGATGCCTTTGGGGATGTGTATACTGCTTGTATTCCTTTCCTAAATCTCGGCCCTATCCCCACCTTGCAAAGGACTGCCTTCAGGAATTCCCACTCCACTCTATCAAAGGCTTTTTCTGCGTCTATTGACAGTAGGGCAGGGTCACCTGGTAGTTCTGGTGATGAGTGGATGAGATGGAGAGTTTTGCGCATGGCGTCGGCCCCTTGCCTACCCAGTATAAATCCGACTTGGTCATTGTGTGTGAGGTGAGGGATCAGTACTTCCAATCGGGCGGCTAGTACCCTAGTGTAAATTTTGGCATCTAAGTTGAGAAATGAAATTGGGCGGTATGAACCACAATGTTTGGGGTTCCTTCCCTCCTTTGGGATCACTGTTCTGAGCGCCTTCGTAAAGGAGTCGGGGGCTGTTCCTGTTTCTAATATCTCGTTAAAGAGCTCTGTCAGGAATGGTGTTAGCTGGTCGCTGAAGGTTTTATAAAACCCAGCGGTATAGCCGTCCTCTCTGGGAGATTTGCCTACAGTTAGTCTTTTAATTGCTTCTTGGACCTCAGGTTCGGATATCGGGGATTCTAAGAGCTCAGTTTCGGGGTACGAGATTTTGGGCATGTCTATCTGGGAAAGATAGTGATCTGCATCTGGTTGTCCTGGAGTCACTTCTGAGGTGTACAACGCCTCGTAGAAGTTGGCAAACTCTCTGGGATATTGTGGAGGATTGGGGGGGTCGTAGGGTGTTCTTCAATTATCTCTTTCACTTTCCGCCCTTTGTTCTCGGAGTCTGGCTGCCAATAGTGTGTCGGCCTCGTCCCTCTTCTCATAGAATTTCTGTTTGAGGAATTGAAGTTTACGCACAATTTGTTCGTGCTCCAATAATCTTAGTTCTTCCCTTTTACGTTGTGCTATGTTGATGTTGTCACGGTCCGTGCCCAGGTGTTTCCTGTTCTCACTTTCCAGTTGGCATATTTCAGACCCAAGTCTGTGCTCAATGATCTTTCTCTCTCTTTTTTTGGTAGATCCTTCTCGTATCAGGATGCCTCTCCAGGTGGCTTTACCTGCCTCCCAGATTGTCTGCTTGGAGACTTCCCCCATTGTTGTTTAGTTTGAAGTATTCCTCAATTTCAGTTGCCATTTCAATTTTAAATACTGTATCTTTCAACAGGCTTTCATTACAGCGCCACTTCCTTCCTGAAACAGGTACGTCTGCCCATTTTATATCGGACAGGACCATGTCATGGTCTGACCAGGTTATCGGAATTATTTGTGATAGCGTTGTGTTGTGAAGGAGGTCCTTGGTGAGGTACAAGTAATCAATCCTGGTGAATGTTTTGTGCGGATTGGAGTAAAATGTGTAGCCTCTTTCATTATGATGTTTATTTCTCCACACATCTTGCAGGTCATATATCTTCATTATGTCGGAAAGCCCAGTGCGATCACTTCTCGTTTGGCTTCTTATCTCGGGATTGCCTGGTTCCCAGTCTTTGGTCGTGTCTGCCCATTGATTAAAGTCTCCTCCGAGAACAACTTGGCCGGATGCTTCTAACATTATCTTGGGTATTGTCTTTTCTAGGAACTTGGCTTGTCCTGCGTTGGGAGAGTATATTACTGCGACTGTCACTTTAACCTTTGCGATTGTCTCGGATATCAGGAGGGCACGCCCGCTTACATCGGACCAGGTCTTATCTATTTCGAAGTTGATTCCTTTCTTGATCAGGATTCCAACTCCTCCCTTCCTGAGTGGGCCCGAACCCCAGAATTCCTTTCCCCCCCTTTTTCCTAGTATGCTTCTCTCCTCCCCTTTGGCAAACTTTGTCTCTTGTAAAAGGAGAATGTCTATTTGAGATCTACGGAATTCCCTTGCCACTAGTGATCTCTTGGTCGGCGAGTTAATACCTTTCACCTTAAGTGTTCCTATCCTTAGGGACTCCCTACCCTTCTGCTCTTCAATTGGTGCCATTATCAGAGTATTTCGGTTGTGGATTTGTGACCTGTGTCAAGTAGATATATTGTTCATAAGGGCTCACGTCGTCTTGAATGATCTTTGTATTGCCGATCATTCTCTGTATATTTCATGTCTGCCCAGCCCCCCCACCCTCCACCCTTCCCACATTGACGGCGTCCGCACGGATCCAGATAAAGACACTGGTCCTGCATCGAACCACCTTTAGGGACCATCACTTCAGGTCCCCAAGATTATTAGAACATCATAATCTTGATTGAGCCCCCTTTCACCTCCCTCCTTCGTTTACATGGCCCGAGTCTCTTGAGCCTATACATCCTTACACAGTTCAGGCCATAGACATATGTATTAGAATATATATCATCTTACCAGTGTTGCAGTTCATCGGTTCTCTCCCCCTGGGGGGTATTTCCTCTCCGAAATGTCCTCGATCCTGGACACGTTTTCTTCTGGGGCCCTGTATACGCCATCCTCTCTTCTCGACGTGGGTCTCCCCGATCGTGCTCCTCTGCGCTTGGTCCAAGGAGGTCAGAGATGTACGCCTTGATCTCCCCCTCTGAGCTTAGCTTGATTTTGTTTCCGTTGTATTCGAAGGACAGAGAGAAGGGGTATCCCCACCTGTATCTTATGTTCTTTTCCTTCAAATGTTTGGTGATAGGCCCGCACATGCGTCGGAGTGCGAGGGTCATGGATGATAGGTCCTGGTATATCGAGATTTGGGATCCTTGGAGGGTAATTGAATCGCTGCTTCTTGCTTTCTCGAGGATCCGTGTTTTGTCCTGAAAGCGGTGAAATCGAGCGAGGACAGATCTTGGTCCGCCTGGAGGCCCTCCGGCTCTGTGTATCCTCTCTGTCTTAGGTTCATCAACCGCGTCATCGGCAACTAAGAGTTTGATGATGTCGTGCAGGGTGTTCTTCAGATCGCACTCGTCTCCCCTTCTCGTTTCGGGATACCGAAAATCCTCAAGTTGTTCTGCCTCTCCCGGTTTTCCAAGTCATCAAGCTTGAGTTTGAAGCTCTCCTCTCGTTGCTCCAGTTCGGTCATCCGCTGGTCGAGTTGTGCTTCAAGGGTGTCTATGGACGCTTGATTGTTCTCGACCCCTTCGAGCCTCTCCTCCATGGTATCTAGGCGTTGGGTGATCTTGTCAAGTTTGGAGCCAATGCTGGCACCCATATCCTTTATTTCGCCCAGCAAGGCGGCAATGTCCCCTTTGGTAGCTGCCGATTTACTCCCCAAGGTGTTTTGGTTCGCCATGGTATGGTCACAATTTTCGGCAGGAGTCGAGACGTAGGAGAATGTAGCTAGTTTCTCCCTTATGTCCATTGGTTCTCCCAAAGTTCTGTGGTGTCACCAGTGCTGTTCGACTGGGAGATGGGGTCGGGGGCAGAGGAGGCACACGCCCCTGGGTCGGGGGCCCTACCCTCTGCACTCTGACGTCGGTTGTCTCGGGAAGTTCGTTAGGTGTTGGGAGGGGTGTCCGTGGAGCGTTTGTTGGTATGCCCAGGGTACTGGCAGCACAGTAATGCGTATGAGTCACCCGGGGTGCCGTTTAAGCGGTGTCCGGGTCAGCCGACGCTTTGGGGGTGTTTTCCTCTTGTGCGAGATGCGGAGGTAAAGATTCAGGGGGAGAGAGGTCCGAACAGCCGCTGCGCGGTGATGGCGCACCACCCGTTCACGGGGTAGATGGGATGGGCCTACCGTCTCCCCGCTCAGTGCTGTCTCGAGGCCTGGTTCGTTCACACTCTTCGGAAGCTCCGCTGACTCGACTGAGGCTGTCACATCCCCTTTGTGGCTAGGAATGTCATCGGGAGTATGAATTCCGTGGCCGGGGATCAGGTTCTTTCAGGCTTTCTTCATTCGTCAGGCCCAGGGTCCGCCTCCGACCGTTGCGCAGTTCCCTGCGAGCGGGCCACGGAGCCGTTGTGTGACGTCTTTTGGAAGGACGTATATCTCAGGTTTGCAGGGGTCGTTTTCGACCGACCGGAGGGGGGGGGGGGTCCTCAGCTGGCAGCACACCGGTGTAGAATCTTGGGGGGGGTCGTCAAAAAGGGGGCTCAATCCCTCCTAGTGACCCAAAGTAGCGGAGCTCACGCGAAGTCAGACCACATCCGCGCGCCCCCTGGTGGCCAGTCCGGGTCAATTGTTTTTTGACCTTGAGCGAAAGGGAAAATTCAGTAAGAATGCAGGGAGTGTAAGTTTGCAAAAAATACCATTTCATAAGGTTATGTATTCAAAAAGTTTGTAAGGTACATGCAATATAAGTCAAGAAGATTCTTTGGTGCAAGTACATTGCTGTCTGAGTTTCACGAAGACAATGGAGACCGTGAATATTGTGTAAGTTTACTTTTGACGACTCTACACCAGAACGAGCATTCATTTTGGCAATGTAACTGTAGTACTATCTTTCTGTGTAGTTGCCATTTTTTTTTGTTATGGAGAGTGCAGATTCTCGGCGTTTGTAGGCTATCACTAGATTCACCCATGTTCACCGCTAATATTTCTTTAAAATGTCATGTATGAGCAAATCGATTTGTGTATCAGTTTCCACATTTTTTGTCTTTTTTTTTTTAATTGTTTGCTAAAGGTTAGGTATTGATACATATTTTCTGTTATGTTTTCCGAACAGCTACATCCTGCCTTACTGTGATTTCCATGGATTCCAGATGCCAAGTGATGATTTTTTTGCACGCCAGATGCACGTACTCGTGACCGGCTGCCTAACCGTAGCTGTTTTGTGTGATGATCGCGCAGGACCCATTTGTCCGTACCATGGAGTGGCCATTAGGAGTAACATAACATCTTTTATGGTGGTGTTTGCCGAAGTTCATGGCAACGTCTTGGGAATCACTGTGCGCCCAAACCGGTTGCTTTATCGAAAACGAATACTTTGTGTATGGGAAAAGAACAACGTGTGCCTCACGATTAACATTTTCGATGACGACCGAAGAAACAAAGTTACTATTTGATTGAAAATGGGAATAGTCCGATGGTCTCGGACAGTTTATTGTGAAATTAAAGTACTTTATAAATTCTAAAATGTTAATGTTTTCTTTTCAAAACCAGTTTATTATTTCAAAATGTGACGTGCTACGTTGTACGTCGCTGTGTGTTCATTTTCAGGTTCTGCGTCACGGCACGTAGGTGCTTATGGGCGCATTTGGCTACGCTGGAGAGGCCCGTCATCCAAATAGGTGTAGAATATCATTAGGGTTGGTTATGTGACAAGATGTGGGAGTGTTTTCGTATTAGGCAAGTGTCGTAATGTAGTCAAAAAACATAGCGGTATACGTTTACTGACTGAGGGGTAGGCTGTAGCCATGGGGAGTGGGGAGAATGTCAGGGTCATGGTATAAGGTCATGATTGTCACAATGTGCCTACTGGTCATGAACAGAAGGGAGAAAAGATAGGATTACAGTGGCCATGTCCACCTGGGACTGGCTTTGTGGTAAAGTTGTTCGACATTAAGATACATTTGAAAGGGAAGAAAAAAGTGCTTGTGGTAATATGTTAACAGGGTTTTCTTTTTGCAGGCTGCCATGGAAAGTAAAGAGGGGCCATGTATGGAACAAATGCCTTTCCTTTCTATGGTGGTCATCTTGGAAAAGGATTTTGTTTTCTAATCAGGGACGCCACAGGCGTCCCGGATTAGGACGAAAAATCATCTTTGTTAGTAGCACAGGTTACTGCTTTGGAAATCTGGATTGTTAATGACATTCATCCCACATTTTAAGGGTGGCTGAGGGGGGTGGGGGGGGGGGATAATGATCCAGAGATCGCGTTATGCACTCTCGCTTCGATTGGGCTGATAACTTGGCCTGCTGGCCCTTTATTCACCGTTCCAGTCCCTGGAACGGAGGACGAATGCTACAATATTCACATTAGCATAACACAAAGTGCACATGGAAATGTTGGAAAATCTTATTGAGTCTATGTACTTTACTCTGAAATATAAAGTCGATGGAGCGTATGCACATTTTTTTTATTTATATTTTTAAACTGTGAAAGGTGGTTCTTAAAAGAACATTACATTTGTTTATGGATGGCTTTTTATTTGGAAGGACAACTAAGAAGGAAAGTTGCGGACGGAAATTAGCAAAGAGGCAGCAAAAAGTAATATGGTGGGGTAGGTGAACGGGGAAAATGTTGTGCGTGCGTTATTTGTAAGGTAGGGGCAGTGTTTCTCATGCTCCTTAATTACAGCAGTGGTGCTGTTTCTTGGGGAGGCGGGATGGCCTTAGCTCATGTCGTTTTCAGATAAATAGTACTTTTGCTAAAAGTATGTACTGCGTACTACATTGTTAATGGCGGAGTACGAATAGGTCCATGAGGCATAGATCTTATTGTTAAGTGTGTACGGATTCTCGGACACGACACCGTGCTGTGCGTCAGCATATGATCATGTGGCATTCTCCGGAAGGTTTGCAATGAAGTCAGATGTTAGTTTACATTATGGTTAAGTGCCATTACTAGAAACCTATGAACTTCAGTAGAAGAACTTTAACGGGAAGTTATGGTTCAAAGTAAAACCGAAAAACCCTTGAAATTCTTTCTGACATGAGGTAGCATGAGGAGTAGCGCAAGTACAGATAATCCAAGCAGATAGCTAGAGAGAGAGAGAGGGAGAGATAGAGGGAGAGAGAGAGAGAGATAGATGGATAAGACTACAAGCATCCATGCGCCTTCTCTCAGAGGGGAGGAAGGGCTGGCGCATGTGAATCTAAGCAGATACAAGCATCAGAAATACGATTACGTTGAGTAATGTATCCCTTCTGAGGCTTGTGGAATCTGCTTAGATCACATGCTGTGCATAGATTAGCGAGCAGTGTTAGAAGGAGGTGGGATGTGAGAAGGGTCATGAGCAAACAGCTGTCTTAGAACCGCTTGTCCCACTTGATTATCTGTCTTGGAATGAGTGTCAATGCAGTAGTGCTGAGTAAAAGTGTGAATAGAGCTCCAAGTAGCTGCTTTGCAAATGGTGTCAAGGGGTACATTTGCAATGAAAGCCAGAGTGGTCCCAATGGCTCTTGTAGAGTGGGCTCTTGGCGTGAAAGGAAAAGTTTTTTTCAGAAAGGTAGTAACACAGCTGGATACAGTTAACAATCCACTTCGAGATGGCACCTTTAGAGACGCGATCTCCCTCTTTGCCTGTAGCTACGTAGACAAACAGTTTGTCTGTTTTCCTTAGCGGTCTGGTTTTGTTTACATAGTGTAGGACCGCCCTACGCACATCTAGGGTGTGTAGTTTCACCTCAGCCGAGCTTTTGGGTTCTTGGAAGGCCGGAAGCTCAATGGACTGGTTAACGTGGAATTTAGAAATAAACTTGGATGAGAACCTAGGGTGTGTACGTAAAATCAGTTTATCTTTATGAACCGTAAAGAAAGGATCCTGCACTGACAGAGCCTGAATTTCATCGACCCTCCTTATAGATGTAATGGCTACTAAGAAGGCCATCTTATAAGTCAGGTGTTTGAGACTGCTTTTATGCATGGGCTCAAATGGGGTGCCCATGAGTTTACATAGCACCACGTTAAGGTCCCATCCTGGTGGTGGGTTTGAAATTGGAGGGTGAAGTCTCTTTACTCCTTCCATGAAGGCTTTAACCACTGGTACTTTCCACCACGACACCTTGTTATGGGAGGTGGTGTATGCCGACAGTGCTGCCAGGTGTACCTTTAGTGAGTTAAAAACCAACCCTGCCTCCAGCAGGAGGAGCATGTATGTGACAATTGTGGAAGGAGTGCAATCAACTGGGTTGATTTGCTTATTCTGGCACCAGATAACAAATCTTTTCCATTTGTCAAAGTAGCAGTGCCTCGTGTTTGGCTTCCTAGATTCTCTTAGGATGTCCATACATCTCTGCGGTAAATTGAGATGTCCAAACTCTATGACCTCAGGAGCCATGCTTCCAGGTTCATTGAGCTGGGTTGAGGATGCACTTTTTGACCTTGGTGCTGGGATAGTAGGTTGTGCCAGCATGGGAGTCTGATGGTTTGCACGCTGCTAGTCTGCGCAGGTGTGGGAACCACGGTTGTCTCGCCCACATGGGAGCAACTAGGACGAGCGTCATCGATTCTCTGTTCATCTTGTTGACCACCTTCCTGATGAGGAGTTGGTGGAAAAGCATAGGCAAACATCCCTGACCAATTCATCCACAGGGCGTTCCCCTGGGAGTCTGGTTGGGGGAACCTTGATGCGAATCCTGGGCACTGTCTGTTTTTGCTTTTGGCGAATAGGTCTATAGTGGGGAAACCCCACTGTGAGAAGAGATCTTCTACGATTTCTCTGTGCAGGCACCATTCGTGTTCTTCTGGGGGGGGATCTCTGCTCAAAGCATCTTCTAGTGAATTGAGATCCCCTGGAACATGTGGAGACGACAGGAAAATGTTCCGTTTGAGTGCCCATGTCCACATTTTCTGGGCAAGCCTGGACAGATTTGGCGAACAAGCCCCTCCCTGTTTATGTAAAACATTGCTGTCGTATTGTCTGTTAACAGGTTCAACAGGTGAGGTTCCAACGCTCAAAGCGCTCTGATGACTGCCAGAAACTCTAGCAGATTGATGTGATTCTTGGCCACTGTGTGAGACCAGAGACCCTGAGCTGTGTGGTGAAGGAGGTGTGCTCCCCACCCTGACAGACACGTCTATAGTGACTACAGCCTGCTTCTCCGGAAAGTAAAAGGGTTTCCCCTTTGACGGGTTCTCTCTTGTCCACCAGTGAAGACTTTGTACAAATGTTGGCGAAACGACCACTAGATCGCCAACCATTCTTGCATGGGTCGCATGCGCAGGTGTTAGGAAAGATTTCGTAATTGTAGGTAATTTTCCTTCCATGTGGCAACCCCTAAACTTTTTGCTGTTGTTTTTCACCTTGTTCTCGACTTTGCCAGAGAAGTGCAGCCTTCTGCCGCACTCCTCTGGGCTTTCGCTCCATTCTTACGGGGAAACTGACATGCCCTTAAGAAAGTCAGTCCTGGGAAACGCTGTTTTCTGTAGTTTTTCATCATGTTCGGCTTTCGTGCAACATGACACAAGAGGGCACTGTAAGCTAAATTACTGCTCTCTTGGGTCTCTAGCCTTCTACAGGCCCTAGATACTCTTTTTGGATTGTAACTGATCGGTGCAAGTGAATCACGGACGGGAATGGTGGCAGCGATCTCTTGTGTTTTGAGCTCCTTTTGGCGTTTTAAGCGCGTTTCTCGCGCTTAGCCCAAAATGGTGGCCTGGCTCCCAAAATGGCCAGACCACGAGGCTCCTTTGTCCTGTCCGCTGAACGTCTTGCTCCCTTCACCTTCCCCAGGTCGAGCCGACCCGGGGCCTTCCTTATTTGGGCATGTACTTTCCCACGAAACATGGATGCTTTCGCGGGCTTCTACATGCCTGGTGTGTGCCTCCAGGATGTGGGCTGGGATGTCTGGTCCCAATACACATCCTGGGTGCCAGAGAGTCTAGGGTGGTGTGAATGCCTGGGACCACCGTGGTCCGTGATAGGTCCACGTATGGTGCGAGTGTTGATGAGCGGATCTCCCATTGGGTCCCCTCCGTTTTGGCGCAAAGGGAACCGTGGATAAGAGGGGGGCTGGAAACGCCACTACCATGTCGATCTTCTGAGTTCTCACGAACGAAGGAATACAGGAGCCAAGTATCCTGCAACCAAGAGGCTGAACCGAGGAATCGCTGGTGACCCGCTGAAGGACTGCTCCTCTGCACTGCTGTCGCCTTGTGAAACCCTTTTCACCTTTGATCGAACCAGAAGGCCTGTACTGGTACTTCGACCCTTGGAATTGCGGGAACAGCCATTCTCGGCATCTTCACCATCTCCTGCTCGTAAGCCTTCGGAAGTGTCTCTGGGCCATCCAGCAGACTGACCAGCCTACACAGGAGCCGCCTTGCTCTGTAACCGCCGCCAGGGTGTGTAGTATTTCGAGTCCTTGTCACTCTCACACGATTCGTACACTTGGCGTTCCCAGGTCTGAAGTGAGTAGTGTACATTTGGCTCAGATACACACGGCCGCTCCGTTGCCCTGCTGTGGTAACAAACTGCGGGTTCACTTCGTTTGGGACATCTTTAACTAAACTTTGCTGCTGCAGAATCGACACAACGACGAGACGTCCCCTGCTCTCCTGAACCTGCCAGCGACTGAAACTGACGCGGAGAAGCCTGGGTCTGCTTGCATCGGGGACCGGTGAGTAGCATAGCTAGGAACTGGTCGCCCTCTTGCAGGAACCCATAGCTTTTCCCCGCTGTGTCAAAACAGCATGCCTTTCCGTACTTGCGCTCTGCTTCTGCGCACAGTGGAGGCTGCGCTTGAGTCGCGGAACTCTGTTCTTCTTCATTTGTGCACTAAACTGAACTGCCTGATTTCCCTCGAAGAGACTCCCCTTTTGCCCGTTGGCACCAGCGTGTGCAGGTACTTTTGAGCACAAGGCCCCACTCTTCGTAGGGCTCGGACTTCCTTTTAGTTAGGTGCCTCTGAAGGCAGACTGGGTCTAAGCATTATTTTGCACTGCCTGTTTTCCTTCCCTTTTAGGTGGACTACACATTTTGTGCATCTAACGCTTAAGACTTGTTTGTATTTGTATATATATTGTATTGGTATGGTATGTGTTGGTTTACTAGAGTTGTATTGTGATTTCTCGCTACGGTCATTGTTTTAAAGGCCTTGGAATAAATGTGTATATTAAAAATATATAACACCTGTTTGGAGTAGTTTGTAGGTGTCCTTGCTTTGTGTGCTCATTGCGGGCTAATAGTCACCCTCACCCCTCTTGAGACCTAGTCTTGACCGCCGCGATCACTACCCTGATTGGTCTGGCTTGTCCAGAGGTTACCCTGTTCCAAGTAATTAGGTTGGCCTTCTGAACTTGTGCGCCACCAGGACAGAGTTCAGAAATCAGTCTTAACAGGCGCGCATGGGGGACCAGGTAAATACATGACAACATCATGCCTAGCAAACGCATCGCTTTGCGCACCCTTATCTGGCGACCGGACTGATATTGAGTTATTTGCAGAAATAGATTCAGAATTCTTTCCTCTGATGGAAAGGCCAACCCCTCTCGAGTGTTTAGGACAGTTCCTAGGAACTGTTTGGAGGTGCTCGGCACCTGGCTTGATTTTTTCTCGTTGATAGAGAAACCCAATTAGAAGGAGGTCGATCGTTCTTTGGATGTTGGATCTGCAAATTACTGGGGTCTCCCCCGTGATGAGCCAGTCATCCAGGTAAGGGTACACTGGGATTGCCTCCCTGCGCAGGTGTGCCGCCTCCACCGCTAGTACTTTGGTGAATACCCTTGGAGCCGATGCTATACCGAAGGGCAGCACCTTGAACTGGTAGTGCTGACTGTCCACCTTGAAGCGCAAGAATCTTCTGTACGCTGGGAACATGGAAATATGAAAATAGGCATCTTCCATGTCCAATGTTGCATTGTAATCCCCTCTTTTTAGGAGTGGGATTACCTCTTGGAGAGTAGTCATGTGAAGTCTTTGTTTACAGGGCGCAAGTCTAATACTGGGCGCAATGTCAAATCTTTTTTTGGAACAAGGAAGTAAGTTGAATAGATACCCTCGTTTACCTGGTTGCCCGGGACGAGTTCCATCGTGTCCTTTGCTAGAAGATTGACGATTTCCTCGAGGAGGATCTTTTGGTGGTCCAGGGAATGTATTTTCTGTCGTCGAGGGTGGTTTTGGGGGCGCTCTAGCAGTTCGATGCAGTATCCTGCAGACACTCTGGACAGCACCCATCTGTCTGATGTGATCCCTTCCCGTGCTTGGGTGAAATTGGAAATGCGGCCCCCTTCTGGGGATGCGTGGAAAGGGACCCTGAGCGGAACGTCACTGCTTTGCGGGAGGCGTACCGCCTCTGCCGGGGCTGCCTCTACCACGGCTCCTCTTGTTACCTCTGCCGTAACTTTGGGTAGGCTGCTGGTTGCCACCCCATGATGTACCATGTCCCTGTGCATAATTGGAGCCTCTGTGAATTTTGGCCGCGTGAACGATGAAAATTACTATTCCCTCTTTGATTAGGGGGCTTATTCATCAATTGTCCCAGGGACTTTAGAGTATCATACTCGTCTTTGGCAGTTTTCAGTGCGTCCTCTAGCGCTTTGCCAAACAAGACATTCGGCTCCACCGGCATGTCAATAAGGGTTGCCTGGGTCTCGAGTTTAAACCCTGTCTTAGCCAAGCGTGCCTTTTAATAACCGTGCTCTCTACTATGAGCCGGCCAGCATTATCTGCGGCGTCAAAGGTGGTCTTCAGGATGCAACCCGACACGGCTCTACCCTCCGACGCGGATCTGGGCCAACTGACCCTTTAGTGGTTCCGGTGCAGAGTCAATGAGAGCAGCTACCTGCTCCCACTGGTGGCAATTATAGCCTGCTAGCAGAGTGGTGTGTTAGCGATTCTCGCTTGGTAAGCGGAAGTGGAGACTACCTTCCTTCCTAACCCATAAATTATCTTGCTCTCCTTGTCTGGGGGAGCCTCATATGAGGATAGCGGTGTTCCCGCTCTTTCTGGTGTTCCTAATTACTAAGGAGTCAGGCTTCAGTTGACCCCTTATGCAAAGAGGGTCTGACTGGGCGGCCCTGAACATCTTCTCAATTCTGGGGTTCACAGCCCTGGTGAGATTAGAATTAAGAAGGGAAGGATCAATTCTACGTTGGATTGATTTGAGAATAGGAATGGCTTGAGCAATGGGTTTCCTGTCTCCCACTAGCTCTTCTGCTAAGTAGACTTCATTTAGCAGGGGCTGGTTATCCTGACGTTCTTTGTGGACAGGAGAGTCTATATTGTAGACCTCTGCGGCGTCTTCCTCCTCCCCATTCTGGCCCTCGTCATCTCCATAATAATCTACCCCTGTTTGGCCGTCCAACATTTCTACGTCTGGATCCTCAGTATAATGTTGTGGATCCTCACTGTACTGTTGATAAGGCTGTATGTAGTAAGGGTCTGAAATCAGGCCCTGAGTTGGAGTCTCAAACCAAGGTTTTTTTTACTAGGGGGCTGTGGGTCCCTGGATCCTGAAGGAGTAGCGCTGTCTGGAGTGTAACTGAGGAAACGTTCTGGGTTCTTAGCGTTGAAATCGGCCAGGGAAGACATTCTCATTACCCCATCTATATCTTCACTGCTCCATTCTCTGGAGCTGGGGATGACCTCTTGTGAAGGTTCCCCTTCTATTCCTCTATCATGAGGAGTGGGGGGAATAAGTTTGGTGTCAGGGGCAGAGACAGGGGTCTTGGAAATTCCATTATCTGAGGACTTGTGTCTGTGGTGCAGAAGTAGAGTGTACTGACTTTCTGCTGTTTACCCCCTGCCCCTTGAGTAGAAGAGTATTTTCCTGAAGTTTTCACCTTTTCTAAACTTTGACGCCTGGCGTCGAGATTCGGGGGTACTCTCTATTGCGAGTGTGCACGTCATGACTCGGAAGCAGATGCCGAACGCGCTGCCGGAGCAGATTTCTGGTGTGCGGCCCTTGAGGTCGGATTCGTCTTCTGACGAACATACCTCTGTGACTTTGGGAAGAGAGGCACTCTTGGCAACAGCGGAGGAGTCCAAGTGGCCACAGAGGGTGTTGGTAGGTCATGAGGAAAGTAAAGTGTGAGTCTTGTTTGATGTGTAAAGTAACCCGGGCCTGCACTATTTGATTGAAAATGGGAATAGTCCGATGGTCTCGGACAGTTTGTGAAATTAAAGTACTTTATAAATTCTAAAATGTTAATTTTTTCTTTTAAAAACCAGTTTATTATTTCAAAATGTGACGTGCTACGTTGCAGCTCCTGGCGTGGTGCAGACCCTCCTCCCGGCCTGCAGGATCGTAAGGGATTGATTGATTGATATTTTATTTCTATCGCGCTTGTACACAAGTGTTTCAGAGCGCGAGAGGTGATTATGCCACTGTGCGCAGTGGACACTGCCTGCAGTGTGGTGCCAAACAATGGCACAGGAGGACTGCAGATGAGCAGTATGGGAGGGACTAATTCCCAGGCTCCCTGAACGAGCAGCATTGTGTCCATGGTCATAGAAAGAGGACTTCAGACAGACTGTGGCAAACACCTTGTAACAGTGCCAAGGCCTATTTTCGCAGATCTAGAAAAGGGCATTCACAGAGGGGGATTCCCCAGTACTCGGTCTTACTGGTACACAAAGGATTCTGAGAGCGATCCCAGATGTAACAGCAACTGTTTATCACTATACGTTATGTTATTGGGCATTTATACGGTGCCTTTTACCATTGGTATGATTCCAAAGCGTTGTGGGTTGAACGCCCTCGGGGACCATTGTCCCAAGTCAGTGGAGAGAGTAGTGTTGTAAATGGCGCTTGGGTGCACTCTGTATGTGTGCAGCCAGGGCGGATTAAGTGGTGTGTAGCTGCATTCTAGTGCTAGGCATGGTGCAGGGGTTGTGCGAGATCAGTATAATGTGTGCAGCAAGGCCAACTGGACTTGGGAAGCCACACTCCGGCAGCAGCAGAATCCATGAACAGGACCATGTGTGCAGCCAGCCGATCCCCATGGGGTACAGCCGTGCTCCATAGACTGCTGAGGCGACCATGGAGGTGCACAAGCATGTGTGCAGCGGGGCTGAATCAATCGAGGGGTACAGCTGCACTCCACTGTCCACCGGTACGGAGGAGAGAGCCAGCACACTGGTGTGACTGAGCATCTGTGCGGACTGAAGGGAGACCATGCTCTAGACACCGCCCTCCCCACCCCCCACATATCCCCCCCCAACCCCCAGTGCCAGTCAAGGGGACAGTATCTCACTCTGGGTTTCGGGGTCATCAGGCTATGGTCGTCCCCTGCGTCTTTTTGGGTCTGCAATTGCCTATTGGAGTACTGATGCATCCAGTTCAGCTCCATCAGTCCTACCACTGCACCCCAGAAATTATGGCTGATGCTTGTGTGCCCGGTCTAGCATCAGGGTCTATGATCATCCTTGTGCCTCGCTGGGTCTGCAATTGCTTGTTGGTGGCACCGTCTCAGAGTGTGGTTGCATCAAGTTCTGTACTAACGGACGTACAAGTACATCCCAGATATGGTGCCTGGTGCTCAGTGAACCTGAAGGTCCAGCATCTGGACAGGCCTTGTATGTGCTGTGTCTGAATAATCCAGTTACGTACAACACATCAATGTCCCTTGTAGGTACTTGTCTTGCCAGATTCTTGCCCGATTTCTAGAGCTTATTTCCTTGAAGGTGGAGCCAACATTCGAACATGTGCTATTGGATCCAATTTTTCAGGTCTTGGGTAATTGTTTGCAACAGGGGTCAGGTATTCCCATCCTAGTTTGTGGTTCGGATTCTGTCAAATTGCACTTCATCAATGTCCCTTGCAACAGCTGGGTGTGCTAGAGCGCTTATCTGACAGGAGAGCAGAGTGAATTACTGCAAGAAACAAAGAGCAAGCCCAATAGAGCATTGGAATATAGGTGTTACTGCAGCCCACGTAAAAGGAGTTTCCGTATCAATTTCCAGACAGATCAGATTAAGCAGATCCGAGAAACATTCATGCCTGTTAGACAATGACAACAAATCCGGGCCATAATCACATTGCTTCAACATAGGTGCTAAAAAAAACCCTTGTATGCAGCTCTGCCCAACACACTCCCAGAGTAGCAGGACCAACAAAGACATAAGTGCAAGTAGGCCCTCTGCATGTAATTCCGCTCAAAAGAAATCCAAACAAGCAAGACAGGCACAGATGGACATCACCTGGACTGATAACAGTGCATATCTGGAGGGGGCAATGATCAAGCCCAGTCGGTGCTAAGCAAGATTTTCATCTCAGTGACAAATCCTCCCGACCTGTGTCAACCCCAGGACCCCCCCGCTGGATTCTACGATTACCTTTCCCTTCTTTCTAGGTGAGTGGGAATCCCCCTCCCCTCCCACCTAGTCCCCAACTCTCCACAGGCAACCCCTCCATGTCCCTCCACAGTGCCTGACCAGAGCCACAGCCTCCAACAACCCTGGACCAACTGCAATGCACCACGGCAGCACAAATCACTATATAGGACAAGCCTGGAAAGTGACAATAGAGAGGGTAAGTGCAAATGATTGTGTGTCTGCTTCCTGCTAAGGC
Source organism: Ambystoma mexicanum (assembly GCF_040938575.1). NCBI lineage: Eukaryota > Metazoa > Chordata > Amphibia > Caudata > Ambystomatidae > Ambystoma > Ambystoma mexicanum. The sequence continues at coordinate 171,205,859 of NC_090931.1, forward strand.
CTCAGAAAGTGGACTATCCTAATCAGAGCACAGAATATTTCACTTGAATTTCACCGGATTGCTGAACGGCATTGCGCTCCCTTCTAATTCTCCAGACCCGGTCAACAAACAGGTCTCCAACTGTGGGCACCAACACCATGGCAACATGGAAAAGAAAAAGGATAAAGCTTTAAATGGTCTGTCATGCTGAGAGTTTTGCCCTTTGCTGATTGTATATAAAATTTCAACAAAACAAAATGTACACCAAAAAAAAAAACTTGCCACCTCAATTCTATGCATACATAGCACACAATTTCTTAATCTCATCACTAGCCAATGGTGTGTGCCAATTATGCACCCTGCAACCAGCTGAGCAGGCATTTCAGATTCCTGGGTACTGTAAGTTGAGAGATGGGCATGCGATAACGTTCACACCGCCATCCCAAACTGGGAGTAGGGTTACACTTTGACACGATGACAATGTAAACCAGAGCCTTGAAGAGAATTGCAGAATGCGTACAGAAGGCCAACACCAGTGTCCCTATGGAAGAAAGCAGCACAGAGTCTATTCTATCCTATTTATCATGCCAAAGGGCTCTGGGGATTTCTACCCAATCAACTGAAAGAGTGAATTGTTTTGTCAAATCAGGCACTTTGAAAACGGAAGCCATTAGGGACATTGTTGGCAGAATTCTCATTTCTGTGCCAATTCCCTTCAACCTTAGAGACTACCAGCCCTTTTGCTGGACTTTAGGACTTATTTCTATCCTGGCGCGAGCAAGACCTTTTCTCACCCATGTAGTTTTGATCTGATTCGGATTGGTTTCTTTTGGTTTTGGAGTCTGACAAACTCCATAGGCATCATCTTTTGTATTGTGACACACAGCACCCTGAGTGCAGTGTCACAAAGAAGTCCTTTGGATTTCTCTTAAGGTTTAAATACCTTCTCTTGGGTAAACTACTGTTCACAAGAGTAGTAAAGTGAAATTGACTTTACCGTTTTTCTTATGTAGGTCCGGTACAGCCCATCTTATGTGGAAGTACTAAGGGGGTTACTTAGTAGCCCATTTTCCTACTTACTCGTGTAGCAATGTTTATGTTACCCTCACGACATGTAATGGCTGGTGGCAGTGGTTTAATGTTCCAACCATTGTGCGTTTCTACCGCAGGCTGAATCCCCAGCTGCAGTATTGCCCCCATGGGTGCCCATTTTGTCAAAATGGCCCCGGACTTCTTTTTCCACCATTTCTTGTTTGTGAGGTCTTTCCTGGGTTTTACTCTGCGTGCCAGACCAGGTTTAACGCCTTTGTTCGTTTTGCCTTTAGCAGGCAGCACTGCTGAAGCCAACCTCTGGCTCCAGTGTGTCTGGCAGGGCAGGAAGCGAGGTAGGTGCCAAATCCTGTCCTTAGTCTCCTAGATTACCTGAATGCACCCAAAAGTTGATTGTCTGGCTGGCTGTCCTTGCAGGACAGCCAGCCTGCTCTGTGCGTGACAGCTAGGCTGTGCCTGAAAGGGAGAAACCTGCATAAAAGGCGAGGTCTCTTGAACAGAAGAGTCCACCACTGGACGAAAGATCCGAACAAAGAAACTGGAAGAGAAGCTTGCTGCACCCTCCTGGACCGTTGGTTTGCCCGATGAAGCCCTGCTGCAGTGCTTAAGCCGAATTTTGTATCGACTAGAGAATCCCGGAATGGATGACTTCTTCCCTTGGGTTGGTGGGACCAACTGCCCACAAGACAAACTTTACTAGAACCCCTCTCCCTGCTGGCTGTACTTCCTTGCTGCTGCTGGAACCGAGTGCCAGGGGTCAGGAACACCAGAAAAAAGTGCATCTTGTTTAAGCCAGACCCGAGCTCCAGGAAGGTCCTGAGGACCCTCCTGAAGTAGGACGACCCAAGCCCGAGCCACCTCAACAGAGTGCTGGACCCCAGAAGCAAGGGAAGCCCACAAGGTGTCCAAGAACCACGGTCGTGCTATTTGCCGCTAGCTGAAACTGAAGTGCTGCTGATTTGGAAAGAGCACATTGCCGCTGCTGAACTTCAAACTGCAGTGCAGGAGTCCTCCAGACGTCCTCCCTCTTGTCTCTGACTGAGGCCCAGGAACTGCAGGACTGCAACCTGAACAGAAGCCAGCTGAGTTGGATCCTCTTCTTCCAACCTAAGGTACTGTCTTGACTAAAGGGGTACATGTTTTTGGTCTGTAGCTTGTCCGTCTCACTGGAGACTTGCAGTAGCTGCTTTTTCTGCAGAGTTGCTTGTAGCTTTGCCTTCACAAGCCTTATAGCTTGTGGCCCAACAGTGCTTTTTTCTACAAACTCTCTATATAACATTGTGCAAAACTTTTGTGCCATCTACCCGAAGTGCCTCTGCTCCCTAGACAGTGTTTCAATTGACATTGGCTGTCCTGGCTCCCTGCAGACTATTCTGACCCACTGACTGTTTTATCGCTCATAGGTGGTACATACATTACTTGTATTGCTGGGAAAGGGTTAACCTATACTTCATTGGGGGATTGTAAAGTACTTACCTGTTCAGAGAACTTGTTAAACCTTTGTTTCCGTGCCTAACCTTTTCCACAACCTCAGTATAGCATTTAAGTGTCAAAAGTGCTATATCAATGTCCACAGTGTCCTAGCAATTGATGTCACCTCAGGGTGCATGTATGTGTGTATGTATATGTGTGTATGTATATGTGCGTGACATCCCAAAAGGCTATCTACTTAACTGAAATCTGAAGTGTAATTTATTGTTGCATATTGCTCTTTCTAAAGAAGGCTTACTTAAAAATATACTGTTAAATAATTATTTTACTAGAAAACCTTGAGTACAAGTGTTATTTGAATACTTGCATTTGTGAACCTCTATGTTACACCTCTACAGCTCACATTTACCCCTCTTGAGATAAGTCTGGTTGCTCAGTTACTCTACCAACTTGTGTAATAGAGGCCTATACCAATAGTTGGGTTATCTATTGCCAAGAGAACAAAGCTGGTGTAGTCTCCCACTGGGTTATTCCATACAATCATTATCCCCCATGACCAGCCTGGGGGGGGCATTTCCTAAGATCTGTGGACCCGGATGCCTATCTGCATGTACTGATCCAGCAAACTTACTGCAAATGCCCCCAATTAATGTGTAGGGGAGACTTAATTAAGGGTGCTACCATGTGGGATGTCAGCACCTCTGGTATTCTCAAAGGTCATGCCACCTCTCCTCGTTTCATGGTGAAAGAATACACCATCAGGCCTATTTGAACCAATGATTCATGCATACCCCATCCCACAACCTGACAAAGTACAACAACAAGCAGGTGTGAGATCAAATTTTGGATAAACGCTGATTGTCAAGTCCCACCTAGAACCAGCATCTGAGCTCCGAAGAGCATACCGACACTGTACAGGATCAGGTCTCTCTCCCACAGAGGTGTTTGTTTACTTGAAATTCAGGCTGAAAGCACTCCTGTAAAGAGAAATGCTCCTGCAAGGCAATGGCTACATAGCCAGTGGGACATAGCGGCCTTAAGTGTCCATGGTACCCTGTGTGAGGGCTCATCCTCAAGCCACTAGTCATTCTCCTCCTCAACCAGTGGAAATCAAGCCTGTTGATCCACATAGGTTTTGAAGTCCCTGAAATAATTCATCAACCAACGGTAGCTGTTGAACCAGTTTCTCCTATCTGCCCCACACACCCCTCAAAAAAGCCTCCTGTGCCAATAGCACAGACCATGACAAAGCACCTGATCAAGCACCAAACCGTGTTTTTCTTTCAAACTGGAGGGGACTGACACGCGTTCACAGGGCCCTACTGGACTTTGCACCCATCCTCAGGGTTAGTGAGAAGGGACATGTTGATCACATCTTCTCACCCACCAGGGAGGTGCACATTCACACTCTTTGGAGCATGTTGCAGGAAAGATCATGACTTAAACAGAGTAGACTGTGGTTTCCTTGGTGGCAACAGTCAGTGAGGGAAGAGAAGAGAATTCCATTGTGTAAGCAGGTAATTTCTGACGCTGCATATTTTCAGCCAGAACTATCCTCAACCTTTTAGCATTTAGGGGACAGGCCCAGGGCTTGTGCATCCCCCCCAAACCTCCCTCACCCCTTCCTTAAAGAGGCGATCAATGTTCCCTCTTCTCTTTCAACTGGCACCACCTTCTAATGTCTTCTAAAATGTCCAGAATGGGCACAAAGTCTTGGCAGCAACAACAACCTCTATGAGCAAGTCAATTTATCAAAGAACAATATTAATTATGCAAATGGTTGGGTTATGGAGACTCCAAAATCACTGAACTTCTAAATCCAATGTTGTCAAGGATCTCAAAGAGGATGAAGCAGTTATATGCTGGTGGAAGAGGAGAATGAAATCATTCACATTTTCAGAAGCATTTTTAGTGAGCCAAGCTGACCAGGAACAATCCCCTCAGACCCACCCGTTTATGTCCAAGCAAATAGTTTGGAACAAAAGTGTGACCAGGAAAGAATGGAAAGTCCAAGTCTCTTAAGGGCAAGCCAAAGTAGAGTTACTTGCAAAACATCCTGTATGTCTCCAGAAGAAGTCTGGTGGATGCATGACCCTCCTGAGAGCATTAAAAACCAATATAAAAAGCAGACAATGTTGATGCAACAAGCCTAGGCCAAAGTGGTGACTCATTGAGCAGACATTATTGGCATGTCTTCATAGGTTTGCCAACAATGCTCATTGTTAATCATGCAACTCCTTTTCCCATTCACTTGAGTCCGTAATGTAATACACAGAACCTTAATAAACGTGGAGCCCAACGTGTTGCTAAACCATAGGAGAAGGTCCCCAAGGTACCAGAGTTCTGAAAACTAATGATAAAAGGGGCACGACATGTGCAGCTATTTTAATGTGCAGTTTACGGAAGTCATACATTTAAAAAACATGCCATAATTTACAAAGGCGAAAGGCGCCTTGAACATACCAAACTGTTTGCAAGCATTTGTTCACTCCAATTGATGTGTGAGAAAAAGAAGGCCTCTACATTTAACCAAACTGTTTTAAAACATCTAAATGCAGTTCTACATAGAGGAAAACAAAAATAAAAATATTGCGTGTTGCACCACCCTACGTATAGGAGATCGAATGAGGGTGTAATAGCCACACATCTTCGGTGGGTTAATTCTCTTATTGCACAGCCAGATGGAATAGTTAAACCAAACCATCCAACAAGGCTCTATTACCTTAAGCTTGAACTGGGTCAGGAAAATCTAGGTGAACTTAAAACGGTCTCAGTATGCCAGGAACCCTCATTTCCAAATGAAACAAGGTTTGCAATTTGCTTGACATTCTGCCTCCTAAACCTCCCGAGGACTGGCATCAATCTGCCTTACACAATGGTGTGAATTGGGGGAACAGAGGCAGGGAACATTCAGGTTACTCAAATAAGTTACAGCAGCATCTAGAAACCACTGGCCACACTACTCAATTCATAGCAGTAGAGTGAAAAGGAGTTGCATTGAACATTGTTCACAACAGCAGCACTGCTGAACTCCTGTATGGCATCTTATCCACAACACATCCCAGCCCAGTCTTCATTCTGCTTCAGACTACTGGTTTGGGCCGACATGGCAAACTAGCACTGCTCCAAATACTTTAACTCTCCACAGCCCCTTATCATTGAACACATGTGGGATGCTACAGCAGGGCAGGGAAACATGCCACAGGCCGAAGACCTCAATGAAATCAAAGCAAAAAAGCTGCTACGGCTTTTACAAGTTTTGAACAAAAGACTCTCCCTGACACACCATCAGGCCATGCAGCTAGAGGCACAGCTTCATTATATTATTGAAAGGATATTTTGGGCAGTGGGCTTGCTAAAATCTGATCAACTAAGGCAGTCCCTACTGCTTCGTCCTTCCTCAAAGTAATACCAACTCACATTCTGTGCGACATAAGTCATCATTCAGAATCCCTGGTAATCCGCCCAAAAGCTCGCCAGAGCCTATGTTCAGTCCAACAAAGACATTCCACCTCTTAAAAGGCCATTCTGAAACACAGGAATTCATACAATAACAGTCTTATTGACCATGGGCACTGTTCTTGAACCAGTTAAAACCATCAGGTCCTTCTTCAGCTTTCTTCTCTCCACAAAACAGAATCCAATCAGAAACAACTGTCAAATAAACTCTTACACACAAGGTTTCTTAAAGAAACAATTATTAATTTATCGGTAAATTAGCAAGTTATACAATCACACTGTACCAATCTGCGTACCCTATTTAATTGGATTTTATATGACATTTATTGTGCATATTGCTGTTACATATGCACTATTGTGATCTGGTGGAATCTATGTTCATGCATGCACATGACGACCCCCGTTTGCCACTTCTGGGTTTTGTGCATCTTGTTATGATATATGAACCAAATGATGTGATGTATTATGAACCATATATGAAACAATTGTGAAATCAGCCTCAGAAGAAGAGCATTGTTTGCTTGAAACACATCTCAGGCTGACCTTTGAAAGAATAAATATATCTTCACCTATGCAGCAAACTTTACAGTGATTGGCGCATTGTGATTGTATAACTTGCTACCCTGTTTACCTTTCTGCGGAGTATTGGGCAAAATATCCACACTTTACAATCACCCGCTGCCATTTTGAGAATATACATCGTGCACGCGAGAGCTTGGGTTCTTTTGTCTTTTTGCCACTAAATTGCCATCAGTTAGAGAAAGCTTTCTTCAGAAGGGAGCAATATAACTAACTCAAGTATACTTCACAAAATACACACCCTTAATATTTCTAAATCCGTAAGTACAATTTCGGGATGGCCCACAGACAACCTACACCCTCAGGTGACTTCAATAGCAAGGCTGCTGGGGACATTAATACATCACTGTGGCATTTTGAGTCGTTTAAGAGTAAGTCAAAGGAAAAGGTTATTAGAACATACAAGAGACCACAAATATTCTTTAAGCAGGCAATTACTTTTAGATCCCCCAATAAGAATCATTCAGTGGAATAGGCTAACCCAAAGCCAATGGGCAAAAGTCTATATGAGCTGAAGCACTTCTTTGCAGGTAAGTAAGAAAAGTCTTTGCTCAGTGTTTTTAGAAGTCTTTGAAGAAAAAGAAGAACCAATGTAGGGCCACAAGCTGTTAGACTTGTGAGTAGTAGAAGATGCAAGCAACTCTACAGCAAGAGGTAAGTTCTCTCAGACCTTTACAGTACCTTTGTATTGAAGAAAAAAAGTGCAGCAGATGACTTCTGTTCCTGAGCAGCTCTGCAGATCTCACTGTTCCTGGGCCTCAGTCGTGGGCACAAGAGGGAGGACCTCTGGGGACTCCTGTACTGCAATGGGACAGTCACTGCTCACAACCGGCAATCTTCAAACAAGTGGCTGTATGGTGTTTCAGCTCCTCGTGTACTGCAAATAGCAATACCACGGTTCCTGGCTGTCAAGATCAGCTTTTGTTGCTTCTGGGGTCCCGCACTCTATCGAGGGGGTCCGGAGGATCATCCGGGAGCTCTTGGCCAGCTTAAAAGCAACACACAATCTGGTGTTCCTCTCCCTGACGTTTCGGTATCCAGCTGCAACTGTGGAAATTCAACCAGCTCCGAGAGAAAGTCCATGTGGCTTACTTTGGAGTTGATTGGTCCCACCAACTCAAGGGGAGAAGTCGTCCTTGCAGGGGCTTCTCTGTCAATACGAATTTGGAGTTTCAGCAAAGCAGCAGGGCTTCATCGGGCAAACCAACGGTCCAGGAGTTGCAGCAGGCGTCCTCTTCAAGTTCTTGTTCGGTGCCTTCTTCCAGTGGCCTTCCAAGCCAAAAGCCTTGCCTTTTATTCCGTTCTCTCCCATTCATTCCAGCCTGTCAGTCACCCAGCAGGGTGGCTGTCCATGCCGGACATTCAGCCGGCCAATCGCTACAGAGTGCATTTGGGTCTCCTAAGAGACTAAGCACAGGGAGTTTTGGGCACCTCCCGCACTTCCTGCCCACCCCAGACACCCTGGAGCCAGAGGCAGGCTTCACTCGTGAATCCCGCCAAAGGAAAAGCGAACAAAGGAACCAAACCTTGTTTGGCACGCAGAGTAAATCTCAAGCAGGACCTTTCCACAAAAAAATTATGAAAAAAGACGACCAGGGCCATTTTGACAAAAATGGCATCCTCGGGTGCTTTACTGTAGCTGCAATCGGACCCTGCAGTAAATACACACCACGTTAGTTAAAAGTAAACCACTGCCACCAGTCATTCAGTGATTAATGTTAATGTTATGTTAAAGGACATTTGTACCGCGCACTATCACCACCGGAGTGGTCCCCTGGCATTCTGGCAGCTCTGAAAGAGGAGGGGAGGTTGAGTTAGTGGGAGGAAGTAGGAAAAGTGCAAGAGAGCAGTGATGTGCTGTTGGCGGCCTCAGCCCGGTGGGTTAAAATGTTACATGAGAAGCTAGACAAAGGGGATACTAGGTAACCCCTCCAGCACCCTATTGTAAGATAATTGTGCTTGGTCTGGAAAGTTACAAATGTAAGTAAAGTCAATTTCACTTTGCTGCTCTGGGAAACAGTTTATCCCAGAGAAGTTATTTAAGCCTTGGGAAATCTGAAAGACTTCCCTGTGCCACTGCACTGGAGGTGTTGTGTGACACAATGTAAAAGATGATGCCTATGGAGTTTGTCAGGCTCAATAACCAAAAGCAACAACTTCAGAAATCACATTAAAATATGGGGGGTGGGGGGGTGAAATGTTTTCACTCTCTCCAGGTAAAATATCAAGTCCTCAAAAATCCAGCAAAGTTGCTGGGGGTCTCTAAGGTGGAGGGAATTAGCACATTTCTGAGAATTCTCCCAAACACACCCCACGCCTTAAACTATACACTCCTCCTTCAAACATGTCTAACTTCTTGTCAAACCCCTTTGCCCCCTCCCCTTAACCTAATCAGCCTCATCTACTGCGCACCTGGCACCCCAACAAATCTCTTTGACCTAGACAAGCTTCCCCTATTGTTCCCAGAGCATGTCTCCTTGGTCACAGTGGGCAAAGTTCTTAACCTGCCCATCATCACAAAGACTCCCCAAATTCAACTTGACTCAATTATCCCTGACCAATATTATATACAGAGTGTTCTGGCAGAATACTATTTTTTGGGATTCTCTGAATCCACTTTGTGAATCCCTGAAACCTTTTGCTTTCTTTTTGCTGGGTTCATTGTTATTTTCGTTACTTTTGTGGCTAGATGGACTTCTACTGAAGTCTCCCCGTCGATAAAACCCTTTGATGTGCTGGCTTGTGGTAGTACATATGACTGCTAGGACAGTGGGTACTTTTTGGTCCCAGGGTGATCCCATCACCCTACAAGTATGTTATTGAGTAGACCGGTGGTAGCTTTAAATTAGTTCTCGCTTCACCAAGAGTGCGATCATTTGTACCACATTGGTAGCTGAATGCACCGGAATGGTAGTTATTGAGGTACTAATGCATTTTCTTAAGCCGTATGCTCAAGCCCATTTTGTTTTGGCCCTTTCATTTGTCTGTGTAGACCATTAAGCCAGGCCTAAAAAGGCTGTAGCAGTGGTGTAGGCTAATTGTAAGCCCAACCCTGCACCCCCTAAACGTGTTTAAACCCGGCCTAGTTTTCTGCCCTGGACAAACCCAATTCACAACCTACAAGGGTGGATGTTGGGAAGTTTTTCCACACCCCACTCTGGTGAAAGGCATGGTACAAACCAAAAGATCAATGAAACACTTAAGATATGCTATTTAAGAGCAGCCCGTCTTCACTCAAGGGAGTAGAAAGACTGGACAGATAAAGTTAGTCTCAATTGACTACACCAGAGGACACCACATGGATATACTTAAGCAATAAACCCTGAGATGAGGGGCATTACTAGTTCAGATAATGGTTTGCTCGGGCGCAACATGGCCCTAGAACATTACCAGGCATATTAGCAACCCTGTATGCTTTCCATGGTGCCAATTCTTTGGTAAAGTTGGGAAATGTATTTATTTGTTATTTATAAGTCACACTCTAGGTTAGGCAACAATTGATGTAGTAACCCTGTGGGAGACTACACAACCCTCGTCCTCTTCATTTGAGGTAATCCACCTTGTGGTATAGGTCTGTACTATATAAGTTGGTAGTGTGACTGAGCAGCCAGACTCATCACAAGAGGGGTAAATGTGAGCTTTAGCAATGAAATCCGCCAATGCAAGTATCCAAATAATACTTACACTCAAGATTTTTAGTTAAAACTATTTAAAAGTAGTTTTTGAAGTAAGCATTCTTTAAAAAGGGCAATATATGTAGCAATCAAATACACTTTAAAATACTTTCTCAGAATCAACACAAAGCAAGTAGATACTCTTTAGAGATGCTTCATACACACTTCCTACACCCTGAGGTGATTTTAATAACTAGGACAGGAATGGCATTTATACATCACTTATAAATTCTGAGGTTGCCAGAAAGGAAAGGTTTGAGGAAGTTAAAAGGTTAAACAGGTACTCAAAAAGCATGTGAGCACTTTAAATCTTCCAATGAAGTCTAGATACAAATCCTTTCCCAGCATTATTAGTTTAAAACCAATGCATCACTTATGAGGAACAATAAGAATCAAAGTCTTTATAAGTTACTCACCTTAGTGACCAACGTACTCTTAGTCCATAGTCCCCTTTCCTCTATACTGCATGGGCAATTACAACTGAATGTAGCCCGAGGGTGGAGAAGAGACCCTCGTTAAGCAAATAGGTTCCTGAGAACCGCCTGTCCGAAAGCCGCATCAGATCTCGAGCTTGCATCCAAACAGTAATGCTTGCAGAAAGCTGAGGGAGTGGCCCAAGTGGCCGCCCTGCTAATGACTAGCTAAGTGCGATGCATGTTGGCCGGAAGTGGCTTGTGCTGGCCCTCGTACGCTTCTTTCATGGCAGAGACCATCGAGCGGGATATGGAGGCCTTGGAAGCCTGCTAGTCTGGTCTTGAGCCTCCGAAGGCGACAAACAATGTGCGGAAGCCCTTGGTCCTGTCCAAGTAGAACTTCAGGGCACGCCTGACATCCAGGCAGTGCAGCACTGTGTGCTTCGTCCTTCGGATCAGCAAAGAACGAAGGCAGGACTATTTCCTCGTTCAAGTGGAATGCAGATGGCACCTTGGGCAGAAATGCTGGGTGTGTCAGCAGGAATACTTTGTCCGAGTGAAAGGTAGTATATGGTTCTGAGGCGACCAACGCCTGGATCTCGCTGACTCTACGAGCAGAGGTGAGGCGGACCAGTAAGGCCGTCTTGAGGTGACCAGCCTGATGTCTGCGGACGCCATGTGTTCAAACTGTTTGTGCGCCAGGGCGCACAATACTATGTTAAGGTCCCACGCAGAGTGTGGCCTCTTGATGGGCGGGTAGAGCTTTGCGAGCCCCGTCAAATGTTTCTTGAGGATAGGATTGGAGGAGGAAAAGATCCCCTCCTACGAGTTCCTGTAAGCCCTGATGGCTGTGAGGTTTGTACGACAGGTGTCCACCTGGATCCACGAGTGGCCGAGGTGCGCCGAGAAGGAGAGCACATCGTCCACAGTACATGCCAGGGGGTCGATTCGCTTGGAATCTGCCCATTGGCAGAACCTGGTCCATTTGCTATTATACTGGGCCCTGGTAGCCTTGCTTCTTGCGCCCTGTATGATTTCCAGATTAGCCTGGGAGAGGCTGAGGTGCCGCAGCATTACCTGCTCAGGTACCACGCTGTGGCGCAGGGTGGATGACCCTGCCCCCCTGCTGTGCCAGAAGATGAGCTGGGCCCATCGGGAGGTGAATCGGAGGCATCTCCAAAAATCATGGCCTGGTCGGCCACCATGGAGCTATTAGAATGATGTTGAGTTGGCGAGACTCCTAGATCTTGCAGATCACTCTGAATCAGCGGTGTGGGCGGGAAGGCGTAAGCCTTCATGCCATTCCACTGCAGTCGAAATGCGTCGCCCAGTGAGTCGGGGCCTGCCGCTGCCAGGAGGCGATCTGAGGGCACTTCTTGTTGTGCTAGGTGGCAAAGAGATCCACCTGGGGGTGACCCCACCTGTTGAAGATCTCCTGAATAACGAGTTTGTTTAGCTGCCACTCGTAATTGTCCGCTCCCAGCCTGCTGAGCTTGACTGGCTCCAGTTTGCCGTGAGGTGGAAGCCATTTTCCAGGGCCCGCTCCCACATGCTGATTGCTAGTCTGTCAGTCTAGAAAAATGGATACCTCTCATATGTGACCGCAAACATATTCTGATGGCCGTGGGCCAACTGTCTCATGCACAATGCCATTTTGATGTAACAAGAATCGCCATTTTGTTTTCTAACCATTGCTCATTGCTTTCTGTTCTTATTGCTTCGCAGTGCATTTTCTTCTTACACTGCTCGACTGTAAAACATAGTTGTCTGCACGTGAAAGGACAAGGCCGCAAGGATAACAAAAGTTAGTTGAAACACAACGAAGGCAGCGCCAGGAAGAATGCCCGGTTCCCTCCCGAATGTAGCCTTGAAGCAGAGCTGCTGGGCATTTAATCATTTCACAGCTGCCAGCCAGTCTCGTTATATGGTAGAATGTGTTAGAATAAAGCAGCTAAAGGCTTGAATTATGCTCTTCTTACGGCCCCCCTTGCTGAGCCCCGTTAGAGCGTGTCGGCTCCCAGGACAAGAATAGCACCTCATAGATAGCAAGGTCTGGAATGCAACTCTTCCCCCGTATGTAGCTCGCTTCCAAGAACAGAAGCGCTGTGTTCTGTTCAACAACTGAAAGATGCCTCCGCACTCACAAATTGCAAATTGTTACTAGAATAGATATTTGAAGGTGTCATAGTTGTCAAAAGTGTCCATCACACCAAGTTCAAAGAAACCCAATAAAGGGGGGTGTTAAACATGTCATAGCTGATTGTTTGATATGAATTTTGTATATATGTAAATGATGTACGTAATTCGCTCTCTTGCGTCCCTCGAGGTCTAGAGATACACGTTGCGGGCGAGAGACCGAGTTGGCCAACTGAGACTTTTGCTTTGCAATAAACCCTAGCTTTGGGAATACAACCTTGTGTCTGGCGTATCTATTGTGTGTGGTGACTAGTCTTGTTTCCATAGACGTAAGGGATCCCTAGGGGCCGCATTCAAGATGGTGCCCGAATAGGGACCCTCCCCCACTTGTTCCATCGCATACGTTGTAATTGAGTAAGGCGGAGAACGGCGAGGACGGGACGGGACGATGGAGCCTGGATCAAGAGGTGTTCGGGGCGCCCTGTAGAAGTGGAGAGACTCCTTTGCAGATCTGCGCACATCTGATCCCTGATCGACGTGCTTGGCTAGAGAACAAGGAGGCGAGGGTCCCGAAACGAGGCTGAAGCCAAGAAACGCAGACACGATGTCATTGGGTGCGTCAGTATACAGACGACTTGTGTCCGAAAGGACAAATTGATTTTATCAGGCGAGTCATTCCCCGATTCAAAGTTATCCTGATATTGGTTGAGAGTTGACTTTGCAAAATCAAACACCCTAGGTAAGGTTGATTAACCAGGGGGAAGGTTGAAACATGCCTGGGGTATTGTCCACCCTAACAGGGTTTTTCCGCTCTGGTAGACAATCTTTGGAAGATGGCCAAATTGTACCACCTGGGGTAACGCCGGCGTATGAGATGTATGTGAAGTATGGAGTGGGTACAATAATATTCTGCGAGACTTGGCATGGGAAAACCAGAAAGCAACAAGACCATCAGTGGCCGATAAATGGCAGTTTTAAGATAGCGAGAATAGATAACTTGGAAAGGGTGTTGATAAGAAAGAAAGCGCGTCCTGCAGCATTTGATATCGTTAAGGACTGGAGAAGGGAAGCAATGCTCGATTTGGAAGTAGAAGGAAGCATGCGCGCAGGCATAAATCGAAAGGTGAAGTAGCGGAAGAGAAAGAAGAGGAGGAGTGGACTGAGTCTAAGGAGGGCAGGTAGGCGTGACCAGTTGAATATAGAAAAAACATACCCACAACGAGAATTACACATAGCAGATGAATTGATAGAAAACATATTGACCCATACAAAACAAGGCCCAAGATCAGAAGTGAGGCCAGACACGTCAGTAACTAGTGCCCAAACCCTGCCCGTAGCCCAAGCCCTCCCACAGCCACAGACCGCGCACGTAACACTTCCTATTAGCCAACCAGCCGCACAACAGACACTCCCTGTTCCCCTTCTCCCATCCGCACCTCCCGCCTCAGACACAGACTCGGTAGCGTCCGTTCCTCCCGGGGTTGAAGTTGAAACCACGGGGGCAAGAGGCGGGTCTGAACAACAGGGATGCACGAGGGCAGAGGCGTTACTAGGGGGGGGGGGGGGGCTAAGAGGGCTATAGCCCCTGTCTTTTGGTTGTAGCCCGGATAGAATCTTAGGAGCTACAACCAAAAGGCTAGCTAGCCCTGAGTCCTGAGAGTTCCAACCGTAGCGTAGCCCCGGGTCTTTTCCAGACCTAGCAACACCCCTGCACGAGGGTAACTCGCAGTGCGATCAGCAAAGAAAGGAAGGTGGAATTGCAGCAACAGGCAGAGATGTATATAGACGGGAATGATGGGACGACAACATTGGCTTCGATATATGACTTCCAAAGAAGCAACGAAAGACAGGTAGTGCTGGAATGCATGGGTGAATATTTGGTGGAGAAATGGAAACAGTTAATTGGGAAATTACCACTGCAGCGATTGTTAGATTTGAATGCATTAGCACGCTGTAGGGAGAGGGATGAAGAAGTGAGAGAACATGTATATGGACTTTTTGAACTTAAAGATGAATTAGATAATGATTATGCCGAAATTTTTACTACACCTGGGTACAGGAGTAGGGATATTGGGAGACATAGGAAGGAAACTGTAGAACCATATATACAACAACGACAATTAATGTCGTCAGTACAGAGGGGCGACAAGTTGAAAGTATCTATACGAGAAGCGTTTAGATGGATGTCAGATCCCAGTATTCCCACAATGGAGATACATGAGATATTTGATAAATATTCCATGCCCATGAAAAGAAAAGCACTGCAGTCGATGGCTGAACATCTATTAGACAAAGATATAAAAAACGATAAGGCCAGCCCACCCGAAATAATGGCAGTATATAAAAGAGCACTAGAACGAGGGACAGGAGAAACAGCCCTATCGCTTGATCTGGGAATATTGTTACACATGAGAGAAGGGGGAGGGACAGTAAGTGGGGCATTTCCTATGAGAGAGGTCCCACCTACCTTTGTGCCCAAAGTAGAGGTTCCCGCAGCGGGCAATGTAGCAGCGCAGGTAACACCAGCCCATTATACCGCCCAATATGTGCATGTCCCCTTTTCCAGACAGGAGGTCAACATCATAAAGCAGACGATTCCTGATATAAGAAAGAATCCTGTAGGGTTTTACAAGGAAGTAGAGTCCTGTCTGCAATCATCCGTGCTTACCATGGGTGACATAGACCTAATATTCCCAGTGATCCTGCCAACAGACATATGGAAACAAATAAGAACGGTGGATGATACAACGACCTTTGGTGCCACATGGGTGGACTTGATAATAGAAGACAGGAATAAAGCGGTTGGAGGAACACCGGGACCGAACCTGGTAGCATTACCAGCACGCATAGTACAGAAATTGAAAGAAATTGTCCCAGAGAAAAGAATTCAATGGGACAAATTGACTGCTTGTGTACAAGGCAAGAATGAGTTAGCTACAGATAATTTTAACAGATTTGAAGAAGTATTTACAGACTTCAGTGGGCAGGATGTGAGCTCGGAAGCGGGAAAGAGGTAATTTGTTGACAAATATGTGAGGGGGTTAAAACTTCCAATCCAGAATCTAATAATGACATCAGAGAGTGCATGGCAAGCAAAAACGCTGGGCGAAGTATTACACATGGCCCAATATTATGAGAACAGAGTGACTGCGGATAAAGAGAAAGAGGGGGAGGACAGGGTAAATCTGAAAACGCGGGTACTACTGCAGCAAGTAGTAGGACATAATAGAGGGAGAAGGAACGCACAAGGAAGGAGTAATTTGAATATGCATGGGGGAACAGTGGGACCAAATCAGTGTGCGTATTGTAAGGAGGAAGGACACTGGCGAGCGCAGTCAGGGCAGAGGAGACAGCATAGAGGACACCAAGGAGCGAATGGAGCAAATAGGAATAGTATGCAGCAGCACCACCACAATAATGGAGGTAATCAAAACCAAGCCCAAAAACAAAGTGCCCCTAACCAGAGTCAGGGACAGCAAAAGCAACAATATGGAAATCAGAGTTGGGGAAATAGAGGGAAGAGTGGGAACGTTTTCGATACACAGCCAAACACGTATTACAGTAACATCAATGATTACACATTGGACCATGTGTTATTTCCCCAATAGGACAGCCCAGGACAGGGGTTGGCACCAGTGTTTATTCCCGTGAATCAGAGAGGACCCTATGTAGAAATGAGAGTCAGGAATGAGGAGCACTGCTTTCTTGTAGATACAGGAGCGCAAAAGTGTTCAATAGACCACCACTTGGTTCCGGATATACCACTGTCGGGGCAAAAGAATGTTTCCGTAGGGTTCGCAGGTACACCAGTCATAAACCCAGTGTCCCAACCAGTCCCAGTTACTATAGGACCATTCACTGAACATTGTCCTTTCCTTTTAACAGAAAATTGTGGGGAGAACTTGTTGGGATTAAATTTGTTGAAAAAATTAGGTTCCGTTATACATTGCACGGCAGACGGGTGTTCCTAACGATTTGGCCACAAGATGCCCCTGTGTCAGAATTCATGTCTGAAACTTTACCAGGAGAACTAAGTAAAGTGCCAACCTGTATATGGGCAATGCATGACAACGATGTAGGATGCTTGAAAATAGAGCCAGTAAAAATAATTTTGAAAGAATTCCCCAATGCAGAATTTCGGCTAAGGTGAGAAAGGATTGAAGAGTATTGTTAAAGATTTGGTGAAATTAGGGGTGATTAAAGAAATTACAGGCAGTACATGCAACAGCCCGATTCTTCCAGTTTATAAAAAAGGAGGCAATGAAGTACCATACCGTTTTTTAATTGATTTGCGCGCGCTCAACAAAGTAGTAGATCCACAATTTCCTTTAGTGCCAGATGTCACTACAATATTGACAATACTTGTTTCAGCAGAATATTTTAGTGTAGTTGATCTAAAAAATGCATTCTTCAGCATTCCAGTGGACAAGGACAGCAGATATTTGTTCGTGTTCACATTAGGACGATCATTTACATTCACGCGGATTTCGCAAGGTTACACGGAAAGTCAGAGTATTTACAGTAGAGCATTGAACGAGCAGCTAGACATGCTAGACTTACCAGTGGGTTGCGTACTCTTGCAATACATAGACAATCTATTATTAGCTGCTGACAGAGGAGATTTGTAAAGAAAGCACTGTATTACTACTGTCACACCTAGCGGCACATGGCCATAAAGCTAGTTTGAAGAAATTTCAATATAATCGAAAGGAGGTGGCCTATTTGGGCTACCTACTTTCGAACGAAGGGAGAAGGTGGACGCCAGAACGCATAGAAATTATTTCTTGTATGCCTATTCCAAAGACACAGAAAGGAGTCAGAGCGATAATAGGCATGGCTTCATATTTTGCCGACAATGGATTGGTAATTTTGCGTTAATTGTGAAACCGATGGTGAATTTAACTAGAAAGGATGCGGCTATGCCTTTACAGTGGGATGAGGAATGTCAAAGCATTTGATCAATTGAAAACTGCATTATGTTCGGCTCCAGTTTTGGGCACGCCGAATTATGAGAAGGTTTTTAGACTTTGTGTGAAAGTGAAGCATGTGCATTGGCGGTTTTGACACAGGAACAAGGTGGAAGAAATAGGCCATGCGGCTATTTTTCTTCTGCGCTGGACCCTGTAACGCGCGCACTACCACGATGTTTGCGTTCTGTCGCGGCGGCTGCTGCGTCAGTGAAACAAATGGAAGGGATGGTATTGGGCATACTTTAATTCTGATGGTGCCACATGCCATAGACGTTCTATTAAATAGAACGCAGACACAACACCTCACCTCTGCTAGATTGACAAGATATGAGATTATCTTGTTCGCGCCCCATATCCAAATTATGAGGTGTAGCGCTTTGAATCCTGCAGAATTAATGCCACTACCCATAAAAGAAATTGGGGAGAATGAATCACCCCCCCATGATTGCTTAATGGCCACTGAGGAAGAAACCAAGGGGAGAGTTGATTTAAGTGATACCCCACAAAAAGAGCGAGATGGAGAGTTATTTTGTGACGGCTCATGTTTTAAATTACCTGACGGCACGACAACTGCCGCGTACGCCATCACTACCCTAGAGAGCGCTGTAGAAAGCAAAAGAATCCCCTACAACTCGGCACAAGCCGCAGAGATAATAGCATTAACCAGAGCCTGCGAGATTTCTGAAAATGTGAATGTGAATATATATACACTGATAGTCAGTATGCTTTTGGGGTGGTTCATAACTTTGGTCGACTCTGGGCTGAGAGAGGGTTTTTGACATCACATGGCTCCAGAATTCAACATGGCCCTTTGATTGTACGATTGCTGTCTGCACTCATGCACACAAAAAGGTAACATGCAAAGTAGGAGAGGGGAAACGCGTTTGCAGACAGAATTGCCACTGATTTAAATACAAAAATGATGACGGTTCAGACTGAGGAAGTACCCTGTATGATAGAAAATGGAGTTGCCACTGTCAAAGAAATGCAGGCCGAAGCTACGGCCGATGAAATACAAGGGTGGGCAGAGGGCTCTGCTGAGTTAGATCTGGAAGGTTGTTCGGTGGACAAGGGAACTAGAAACTGGATGTTGCCAAATTCATATGTGACTGCAATGGACTCAATGGCCCACAGCCCTACCCACATCTGTGCGAAAAAGATAATACAGCACCAATCCACAGTATGGCAGAATGTAAACAAAGAAGAATGCAGAGAGGTTGGTGCAGAACTGTATCACGTGTTTACAAGACAACGTAGGAAAGGGAACAGTGACTCCAATAGGCAGTTTTGGCCCGCCCTCTATGCCTTTTGAGGTGATCCATTTTGATTTCATAGAGATGGAGAGATGCCAAAATTTGAAATATGTCCTAGTGGTGATTTGTGCATTCAGTAAGTGGGTGGAGGCATATCCCTTAAAGGACTGCACAGCAATGAGCACGGCAAAAGTAATGCTTAAAGAATATTTTTCCCGTTTTGGCTTGCCCCGTGTCTTATGGTCAGATAATGGGCCGCATTTTGTGGGTGCAGTGGTGTTACAGATATGCGAGAGTCTTCAGATCGATAAGAGATTCCATAGTTCAAGGCATCAGAGTTCGGCCGGTCTTGTGGAGAGGCACAATTGGATTCTCAAGTCAAAGATCAGTAAAATATGTGCGGGAAGCAAGTTGATTTGGGTGGATGCATTACCAATAGCGCTATTATGCATGCGTACGTCTGTACAGGCTAAAACTGGGCTCTCCCCGTACGAAATCGTAATGGGGAGGCCGGCAAATGTTTGGTGCGCACCTCATCCAAAACGGCTTAGAGAGGTAGAACATCCTGTGCTTAGTACTTATTGTGGCCTTTTAATGCAGAAATTGCGTTTGATTCATCAGCAGGTGCAGGAGGCATTACCAGTGAGATACACCGGTCCGGGGCACGCGCTGGAGCCAGGAGACTGGGTGCTGCTTAAAATTTTTGAAAGAAAGTCATCGTTAGCACCCAGTGGCGCGGCCCCTATCAAGTATTCTTGGCAACGCAGACGGCAATACGGATGGATGGAAGTCGTGGATCCATGCCACCCATGCCAAAAAGGTTCCACCGTCACTGAAAGACTTGCCTGACCCAGACGACCGGAAAGAGGCAGCGGTCCCAGAAACAGAAGAAACTGTTGCCAGTAAGCACCCACCAAATCTGCCCAAAAGAGAAGTGAAACTCCAAACAAAGCCTGAGACGACTGCCAAAAAAGGGGAAGGGCAAAGAGTGCCCCAACGTTGCCCAGCAGAATCGACATCACGTTTGGCCGACATGAAATCTGCCTTGCAAATACCAGCAGAAACTAAACGTGTACCCCTTTGGGGCCCACCAGCACGCCAAAGACCGAATCTGCATCACTGGCGCGGCGCACACTAGCTCCTGTAGTCGCGCCACAGGCCGACTTTGAGCCAGGATCTGGAAGTGCACCGGCACTGTTCACGGATCACACGATACCAGGAGTGAGGCAATACAATTTGCGGCCAAGAAAGTGATCCACAGTTCTTTGGCGTTTATATCAACCTCTGGTTCTGCTCATGGACGGAGAAGGAACTAGAGGAGTAAAGGAGAGAAGAGTGAGAATTGTGCAAGTCGGACAATTCAAGACTCGCGGCTCCTCGGTGCGATCATAAAAAGTACATGGGTCTGGAACCAGAGCGGACAAGCTGGGCGCACATGGTACTAAGGCTATAAGATAACTGATCAAGAGTCCTCTGAGCAGTATGAGAAAGGACAAGTGATCTTGCCAAAAAAATAAATAAATAAGCAAAATCAGGCTATAAAGGACTGGCAGAACTGAACTGTGACAATTCCGTTGAATTTATTGACATCAGAGCAAGCGCAACGAAGAGAGATATCCACGACTAACTGTAATAAGGAAGAAGGACGATGAGAAACATGTCGGGACCGGTTCCAGCCTCCTCCTGCACCACTGCTGAGAATGAGTCAATTATAAAGACTGTAAGCTTAAGAAAAACGCATGGTAAAAAGAATTGTATGCTGGCACTGACAATAATTATGTGCTTTATGAGCGTGGTAGCACCAATAACGACAGCCCTAGTATTATGGTATGTGGAATCGATACTCCCATTAGAAATGTTTTTACCAATAGCTAATATATCCACTACTGAAAACCCGGTTCAGGTGATTACTTATACCCTGCCCCCAATGGAAGAAAGACACAGGGAAGGGTTTGGGAACAACACGTTGTTATTAATTATGAATATGACGCATGCAATTCTGAAGAAAACAAATTGTTGGGTATGTGCCCATTTACCACAGCATGCTGGGAAAGGAATAGGTTGGTATGTACAGCCATTACCATTAAGTTCTGCATGTAGTGCATCTTTAAGTGCAATGTTCTATGGGAAATGGAATAAGACTAGTACGGGTCAATTAGACAGAACCAACATGAATGAGTTTGAGGAAATAATAATGAAGCCTATGGGTTGTTCCATATTCCATAAAGCACAAGTAATGGCCCCAGAGCCCACGAGGAAAAGTACGCGAAAGATAACACGACAAAATAGACGAGATAGATTGTCCCCACCAGAAAAAACATCTGTGATGACGTTTCGTGTAAGAACAGACGGGGACAAAGATGCAATCCCACCTTCTTACACGGTGAATTATAGCCCAAGAACTGTCCCTTTTTGTCTAAAAAAGAAAGGCTCCTTTTCAGTCGGAATATATACTGGATGCATGAATACAGTGATATTGAAATGGGAAATAGAACCAGTATATGTGGGAGATCCAGTTTATTTTATATGCGGAGAGAAAGCATATCCTTGGTTGTCCAGAAACTGGGGAGGTACAGGTTACCTAGGTTTACTGTTCCCAGGAGTATTCCCCTTAGAAACAGCAGACATGGCAAGACTATCCAGAGCTAGAGTGAAAAGGACTAGCGAGGGTGTTTTGATAGCGACTGACGTAGCAAA
This sequence comes from Ambystoma mexicanum, assembly GCF_040938575.1. Classification (NCBI taxonomy): domain Eukaryota; kingdom Metazoa; phylum Chordata; class Amphibia; order Caudata; family Ambystomatidae; genus Ambystoma; species Ambystoma mexicanum. Next base: position 171,227,500 of record NC_090931.1, read on the forward strand.
ATCATTAATTCCATTCTTGGGGCAGATAGTGAACTCCTATAATATAAGGCAGCTGTCCAGAATACTAAAAAATACCATAAACACGACGACAGATATACTATTTAACATGACATTGGAAGAAAGAGGAATCAGGTTAATGACGCTGCAAAATAGAATGGCTCACGATGTGATCCTGGTTGATCGTGGGGGAATTTGCAAAATAGTGGGATCAGCGTGTTGTGCATATGTAGACTATTCCCCTACAATCTTTGAAGCAATAAAGAAAATGCATGTCCAAAGTTCCGAACTCCCTACTGGAGAAGGAAGCTGGGGAATAGGGTCTTGGTTTTGGGGAATACTGCGTTCTTGGGGATGGAAGTTGATTTCAATATTAGTAGTGGTGTTTGGAATATTCATAACGTGCTGTTGTTGCATACACTGCCTACATATAATTTGCGCTGAGGTAACTGAGGGATGTACTTATGATGACAAAAGAAAAAAACTCATGGTCGGGCTGACCAAGACACAAATTAGAGGAAAACAGTAAAATAATTGATGGCTATAGATATTGATGATGTTTACGATAGCATGCAAAATTCAGACATAAGTACTTCAGACTTATCATTAGAGGAGCTTACAATAAATAGATGAGACGTTTGGCATACGGCCAAAGGAGGGTTTGTCAGTCTAGAAAAATTGATACCTCTCATATGCGACCGCAACGCCGTGGGCCAACCGTCTCATGCACGATATGACAGAATATAGGTTTCCGAGTTTGCCAATGAACGGCCATTTTGATGTAACAAGAATCGCCATTTTGTTTTCTAACCATTGCTCATTGCTTTCTGTTCTTATTGCTTCGCAGTACATTTTCTTCTTACACTGCTCGACTGTAAAACATTGTTGTCTGCACGTGAAAGGACAAGGCCGCGAGGATGACAAAAGTTTGTTGAAACACAACGTAGGCAGCGCCAGGAAGAATGCCCAGCTCCCTCCCGAATGTAGCCTTGAAGCAGAGCTGCAGGGCATTTAATCATTTCACAGCTCCCAGCCAGTCTCGTTATATGGTAGAATATGTTAGAATAAAGCAGCTAAAGGCTTGAATTATGCTCTTCTTACGGCCCCCCTTGCTGAGCCCCGTTAGAGCGTGTCGGCTCCCAGGACACGAATAGCACCTCATAGATAGCAAGGTCTGGAATGCAACTCTTCCCCCGTATGTAGCTCGCTTCCAAGAACAGAAGCGCTGTGTTCTGTTCAACAACTGAAAGATGCCTCCGCACTCACAAATTGCATATTGTTACTAGGATATTTGAAGGTGTCGTAGTTGTCGAAAGTGTCCATCATCACACCAAGTTCAAAGAAACCCAATAAAGGGGGGGGTGTTAAACAGGTCATAGCCGATTGTTTGATATGCATTTTGCATATATGTAACTGATGTACGAAATTCACTCTCTTGCGTCCCTCGAGGTCTAGAGTTGCACGTCGCGGGGCGTGAGACCGAGTTGGCCAACTGAGACTTTTGCTTTGCAATAAACCCTAACTTTGGGAATACAACCTTGTGTCTGGCGTATCTATCGTGAGTGGTGACTTGCCTTGTTTCCATAGACGTAAGGGACCCCAGGGGCCCCTTTCAAGTCTGCCTCCCTGCTTGTTGGCATAGTTCATGCTGGTAAAGTTGTCTGTCTGGATGAGGACAACCTTGCCCCTGAGAAGTGGTAGGAATGCTCTGAGCGCTAGCCAGATGGCTAGCAGCTCCAACCAATTGATGTGGTATTCCTGCTCCTGTCGAGTCCAGGCATAACCATCTTGAATTTCTGAAGGGGTAAGGAAAGGTTGTGGGTGGAAAGGCCAACACAACTCTCAGGCCCGCCTGGTTCTTCTGAATGGCGAAAATCCTGGAGTAAAAGCCCAAGCCTCAATAGGAGGCTGAGACTTCCTCCACTGCCAGGCTCTCTACTAGTGACCGGATCTCTGCCAGAAGAGTTGCTGTCCCAACTTGAGGGAGTGGAGGGGAGGTGGGAGGAGAGGCTGCGATAGGGAGGCGATACCCCGTGGAGACTACGGAGAGGATCCAGGGGTCGGTGAAATTCTGGCGCCAGAAATGTGCGTGGAAAACGAGCCTGCCCTCCCCCCCCCCACTGGAGACACGTGGACCTGAAGGGGCGTGTCATGCCTTCTTTCCCTCGGAGGCTGTTGCGGAGGAGGGGTACTGGAAAAAGCCCTTACCCCCTCCCACAACCCCCTTTTTGTTGCTTGTGCCGGTTTTAAGACGGCGAGCGGTCCGGTTGCCTGGAAGCCGCGGAACCCTCCATACGTACGCCCCCTGTCAGAGCGCTGCTGTGACTGCGTGTACGACTTGGGATGGTCTTTGTCAAGATGGATAAAGATTTCGCCGTTTGTGAGCTGTTTCTCTTCTTGTCCAACTCCTCGTCTGTGGTGGAGTGGAAGAGGTCCCCCCTCGAACACTAGATCTAATATGCTTTCCTGGACGCCAAGGTTAAATTTCGTCACCATAAGCCAGGCTGTGCTTCTCATGTCCATGGCGATACAGATGGCACAGCCAGAGGTGTCACTATGGGCCAAAGTAGATTCCATGAGGTCCTGCGCCACCAGCTTGGCCTCAGCGAGCCCAGCCTTAAAACGTGATTGGCTCTGCGTAGGGAGTTCGAGGAAATCTGCGATCTGCCGCCATAACCTTTGGTTAGCGGCCGCCAGCATGGCATCTGCGTTGGCCTGACGAAGATGCAAGGACATGTTGGAATAGAGTTTCTTGCCGTACGCCTCCAAGATCTTCTCCTCTTTGCCTAGCAGCGCCGAGGATGACTGAGGCTTGGAGTATAGTGATGCTGCAGCAATCACAGAGCAGTGTGGCTGAGGATGGGCCGAGAGAAAGAGTGTATCCGCCTCCACCTGCCTGTACTTGGCATCCAGTGACCAGCTGGGCCGAGTGGGGTTTAAGCCAGCCCTTCTTGGCCAGGGAGACTACATCTATCTGCAGAGGAATCCCTGTTTTGGCAGATGGGCATCGCATGAGGACTTCAGCCAGAACCCCCTCTGCCGGCTGCTCGACCTCGGGTAGGCCCAGGTATTTCACCAGCCCAGCAAGACATTCGTGGAAGGCCCTGGCTGTGGATGGCGTTTCCGGACCCTCCTCCTCGTTCATGTCCTGTGGATCAGGAGGATCCGGCAGAGTTGGAGGAGTAGTTGAGCCAAAGGCTTGGGCACAGGAACCGCAGCCGGGGGCTGAGGAGGCGGGGGAGGCTGGTATGGAACCGCCTGAGGAGTCGGCTGGGGAGCCCGGACCAGAGGCTGTGCCGGGTACAGGGACTCCCGTGGAGGCGCTTGTGGTGCCTCTAGCATAGTCATGAGGACTTCCCTGATGGCATCCTTGAGGATAACCCCCATAAGAAGTGACTTCATGTGGCCAAGGAACCTCTCAAAGAACCCCTCTTCACAGGCTGTAGAGGAGGCAGGGGGTACGGACAGGGTAGACGGGGCCGCTGGAGCCACGGCATACTCTGCCCATATGGACGCAGTGGGAAGCTGCCCTGCACATAAGAGGGGTAGGTCGTAGGCCACGTACCTGGTTGAAGCCAGTCCCACCTTGACACTCCATCGCTTTCGTGGAATGGTGTCGGATGGGTGCCTCGGTCTGGTGTGGTGGCCATCTTGTCGAGCTGCCTGCCACGTGCCTGTGACGTGTTGCTCGGCTCGCGGTGACCAGTCTCGTCCAAGACTCTTGCGTGTGTATCACGAGGCCTACCCTGCTCCTCAGGCCTAGAAGATGAGAAGCCTCGACCAGGGTGGGGGTCGATAGAGCTGCATTTAGGTGCCCCCTCTGACGTATTGCTGGTACTAGGCGTAGCCCCTCGGCAATCAGGCCGGTACAAGGGCAGAGCCCCTCGGATGACTATCCGGTACAAGAACATTCCGGTCCCTAAATACTGCCACCGGGAGGATCCCTCGGCCCGAGGGCCGGTAGCTGAAGCAGCAAGAACCTGAACGGTCCCCCCACACAGGAGAGTCCCTGGGAAGGAGTCTCCTTTGCGGGGTGCGATGGAGAATATCGCCCTACCTTGAGCTTGGCTCGATGTTTCACAAAGTTCTTGATGTCCTCTGGAGGCGACTTCTTGAAGAGCTCCATCCACCTGGCTAGTCTGTTCTTCAGCGCTTTCGAAGTCAGCGAAACACACGATGTACAAGTTTGCCAACCGTGGTCTGGGCCAAGGCAAAGTGGGCAGAGAGCGTGGGGGACTGAAGTTGGGAAGAGCCCGTTGCAGGTTGGACACCTGCTGAACCCTGTGGAAGTCGACATGCGCCGGTGAGGAGCGCGAAGTCTGAAGACCAGAGTACCTGAATGATAAAAAGATAAAGAAGAAGTATCCGCGCGTGGAATTACATGGCCAAAGCCAAACCTAGGAGCGCTGGTGAATTCGGCCCGTTCCCGTCAATGTGGAAAAGGGGACTGAGGTGGGGCATGGGAGGGTGGAGTCAGGGCAGCACATGCTTCCTGGGCCGCACCCCTGCGCTCCTCTAAATTTAAAGGGAAAGAAGGTTTTTTCTGTTGAAAAAGGTTCCGTCTCCCATCCCTTGGAAGGGACGCCCATGCAGTGTGGAGGAAAGGGGACGGGACGTAAAAGTAAATGGAATAGAAGAGTATGCAGGGAGCCAGGACAGCCAAAGTCAATTGTAGCAAAGTCTATGGAGCTGAGGCATAGATCGTAAAAAGTCTTGCACAAAGTTAGAGTTTGTTGAAGAAAAATCGCTGTAGGGTCACAAGCTGTTACACTTGTGAAAGTTAGAGCTGAGATCAACTCTAGAAAACCCAGCTACTGCAAGTCTTAACTGAGAAGACCAAGCCAAGTACCCCAAACAGTACCTTTGGTTAGAAGAGGGTCCAGCTGGCTTCTGTCTGGTTGCAGCGATGCAGATCCTGTGTTCCTGGGCCTCAGTCATGGGGACAAGAGGGAGGATGTCTGGGGACTCCAGCGGCAGCAATTCGATGGTCAGCGGTAGCTAAGGGCTCTTTTGGGATCAGCAGCCCTTCACGGTTTCAGCGCTCGGTAAACAGCACCACTGCGGATCTTGGACACTGGTTGGGCTTTCTTCACTCCTTGAGTCCTGCACTCTGGTGAGGTGACTCGCGCTCTGGTCGTCCTGCTTCTGGAGGGTCCTGGGGAGACTCCTGGAGCTTTTGTCCGGCTTATAGACGTTGCACTCTACTATGGATTTCTCGACCCCTGGCACTCTGTTCCTGCAGCAGCAAAGTAGTACAGCCTGTTGGGGAAGGTCTTCCAGAAAAATTTGTCTCAGGTTTAGTTAGTCCCACTAACCCAAGGGAAGAAGTCGTCCCTTCCGGAGCTTCTCTTGTTGATCAGAAAAAGAAGTTTCAGCACAGCAGCAGGGCTTCACCGGGCAGTTCAACGGTCCAGGAGGATGCAGCAAGCTTAGTTCACGGTTTCTTCGTCAGTGGTTGACTGTCTTCAGTCCAAAAAGCCTGTCCTTTTAAGGTTTCTCCCATTAATGCACAGCCTAGCTGTCACTCACAGCAGGGTGGCTGCCCTTCAAGGACAGCCAGCCAATCAGGACTGGGTGCATTCAGGTTTCCATGGTGGCAAAGGACAAGGGAGTTTCGGGCACCTCCCTCACTTCCTTTCTTTGCAGACACTGGAGCCCGCCAACGGCAAAATGAACAAAGGGCTCAAACCTGGTTTGGTGCGCAGAGTAAAACCCAAGCAAGACCTCACACACAGAAAATGGTGAAAAAAGAAGACCGGTCCCATTTTGACAATGGTCCCCCATGAGTGCTAAACTGCAACTGGGGATTCAGCCTGCAGTACAAAAGCACAATGGTAGGAAACTTAAACCACTGCCACTAGCGATTTAAAGTAGTGAGGGTAACAAAAAATGTTACATTCGTAATTAGGATGAAGGGCTACTAAGTAGCCCTCCACATACAATGGGGTGTGCTGGACCCACAAAGAGAAAAGGTAAGTAAAGTAAATTTCACTTTACTATTCTTGAGAACAGATGTTCTCAAAAGAAAAGGTATTTAAACCTAATGTGAAATCTAAAGGATTTCTCTGACACTGCACTGAGGGTGCTTTGTGTTATCATGCAAAGAGAAGATGCCTATGGAATTTGTCAGACTCCAAAAACAAAGAAATAAAAATGAAAATCAGATCAAAACACATGAGAGTGAGAAAAAGGGCTCACTCACTGCAGGGTTAAAATTAAAAAAGAACTAAAGTCCAGGAAAAGAGCTGGGGGTCTCTAAGGCTGAATGGAATTAGCACAGAAGGAACACGTTACTTACCTGAACTGTTCTCCAGCATGGGTATGGCATGGATTCACATGCTCTTGAATATTTCACGTTGTCAGGCCGGGAATCCTCAGTAAAACAAAAAAGTTTCACTTTCACTCATAAACTGTCTTTCTCCTATAAACCAATCACTTGAGCTCTGGGTCATACTGCCCCCAGCCAATGGCTGCCCTCTCCCTAAACCCCTCTGGCAGCCATCTTCAGATTTGGTAGCACGTGAAGTGGGTAGCAGGGAGGGTTCGCATGCAAATCCATGCCAGACCCATGCTAGAGAAAAACAGTTACAGGTAAGTAACTTGTTGCTTCTCCAGCATGGGGTCTGGCATGGATTCACATGCTCATGAATTAAGAATACATAGCAGTACATACATACACAACCGCAGGAGGTGGCAAGGCTCAACAGAAGCAATTACTCTTAACTCCTCACCAGGCTCACCTTCAAGCGAACAGGTTGCACAGCACTGCTTGGCCAACCCTGGACAACTCTCTGGAATCCCTGTCGACGCAGTAGGATTTTATGATTGTGTGGGTGTGTAGACCTCCACGTTAGCAGCCCTGCAGATGTCCAGCAGGGGCACACCAGACAGGAACCCCGTTGTTGCAGCGATCGCACTGGTAGAATGGGCTCTCGGACGGCCAGGCAGCAGTCAGTTTGCCAACCGGTGACAAGGAACAAGTTACTTACCTGTAACTGTTGTTCTCCAGCATGGGTCTGGCATGGATTCACATACTCATTCCCCGTCAGGCTGGGAATACTCGGTAAAGAAAAATCAGTATCAGTTTCGTTTCTGATCTGTCTTTCTTAGTAGTAACCAATCACTGATCTCTGGGTCATACTGCCCCCAGCCAATGACTGCCCTCTCCCTAAGCCCCGCCTCCGGCAGCCATCCTCAGATTTGGTAGCACGCCAAGTGGCAGTATGACCAAGTGAAGAGCCACAGAGGGGTAGGCGGGAGGGTTCGCATGTGAATCCATGCCAGACCCATGCTGGAGAACAACAGTTACAGGTAAGTAACTTGTTCCTTCTCCAGCATGGGGTCTGGCATGGATTCACATGCTCATGAATAAAAGAATACATAGCAGTATACACATGCACAACCACGGGAGGTGGCAAAGGCTCAACATTAAGCATTACATACAAACTCAACATTAAGCAATTCTTACCTCCTCATCAGGCTCACCTTAGGTAAACAGGTTGCGCAGTACTGCTTGGCCGACCCTGGACTCCTCCCTGGAGTCCCGATCGACGCAGTAGAATCTTGTGAAGGTGTGCGTCGACCTCCACGTAGCAGCCCTGCAGATGTCCAGCAGGGGCACACCAGACAGGAACGCCGTGGTAGCAGCGATCGCTCTGGTCGAATGGGCTCTCGGACGGCCGGGCAGCGGTCGGTTTGCGAACCGGTGACAGTGCATGATGAAGCCGGAGAGTCATCTGGAAATGGAAGTCTTCGAGAGAGCCTTCCCTTGATTTACAGACCAAAAGTTCACAAACAGTTGTGACGTCTTCTGAAAACTCTTGCGGTCCACGTAGAACTTCAGCGCTCTAGCTACAACCAGTGAGTGCAAAGTCCTCTCGGCCGGCGTCGAAGGCGACGGGAAGAAAACTGGCAACACCAAGGTCTCGTTGAGGTGGAAGTCCGACGGCACCTTGGGCATGAAGGAGGGGTGCGTCCTCAGCACCACCCTTGTGTAATGAAAAGTCAAGTATAGAGGCTTGCAAGATAGGGCCTGGGTCTCTCACACTCGTGCGGAGGTGATGGCCGCAAGGAACGCTCTCTTCCATGACAGGAACTTCAAAGGCGCCGAATGCATAGGCTCAAATGAGGCCCCCCCCATGAGCCTGGTCAGCACCACATTAAGCTCCCACGCCGGGGCAGGAGCCTTCACCGGCGGGAATGATCGGAATAGTCCCTTCATAAATTCCTTAACCAGGCGATGAGACCACAAGGACGCCTGTCCCGTAGTCCTGTTATATTGGGAGATGGCGGCCCGATGTATTTTGATGGAGGCGTGAGCCAGTCCAGCTTTGGCCAGCCACAGTAGGTACTGCAGTACTTGAGGGGCCGTAATCCGCAGAGGGTTAATCTTCTGTGCACGGCACCAGACAGAGAACCTCTTCTATTTATGACTGTAACACTTGAGAGTTGAGGACGCCCTGGCCTTTTCAAGAACCTCTCTGCAATCAGCCGGTATATCGTACCCCCCAAACTCTAGTGCTGCAGGAGCCAGGCCTGCAAGTTCAGCGACTGTGGGTCGTGATGGAGAATGGCGCCTCCTTCTCTGGAGAGAAGATCCGCGTCCGCCTGCAGCTTGACTGGTGGGGACGTTGACAAGTCCAGAAACCAGATCTGCCTCGGCCACGCCGGTGCGACGCGGATCATCCTGCACCTGGACTTCTTGAGCTGGTTGATGAGGCGGAGCAGCAACGGAGGGAACGCGTATAGAAACAGGCCGTCTCAGGGGAACGAGAAAGCATTGCCCATGCACCTCGGCTGTGGGAACCTGCTGGCGAAACCTCTGGCACTTTGAGTTCGTCACCGTCGCGAACAGGTCGATCTGGGGTTTGCCCCATCATTGGAAGAGCCAATCCACTTGATCCTGGCGTAGTTCCCACTCGTGGCACGAGCACAGCTCCCTGCTGAGTGAGTCGGTGATGGTGTTTTTTATTTTTGCCAAGTGGAAGGGAACCAGAAACATCCCCCTGGGCGACGGCCCAGTGCCACAGATCCTGGGCCTCCTTGGATAGGGCTGGGGATCTGGTGCCCCCTTGCTTCCGTATGTAGAACATTGTGGTGGTGTTGTCGGTGAAGATCCTCACCACCTTGTCCTTGAGGGACGGAACGACTTGAGAGCCCAGAACACTGCTCGGAGCTCCAGAATGTTGATGTGAAGAAACCTCTCCTCCGGGAGCCGAAGGCCTCTTGCGTGGAGATCTCTGGTTTTGGCCCCCCAACCCTCCAGAGAGGCGTCTGTCGTCACAGTCTCCTGAAACGCGGGGGTTTGAAAGTCCATGCCTGTAGTGAGGTGAGCACGGGTGCCCCACCATAGGATCGCCCGACGGAACTTTTCGTCGAGAGGGATCCTGTCCTCGAAGCAGCCCGTCGCCTGAAACCAGCAGGCGTTGAGGAACTCCTATAGGGACGCATCCGAAGTCTGCAAAGGGGCACAAGATAGATGCATTAGGACATCATCCCGAGAAGGGACTCGATAGACCTCACCCTGGAACCCCAGCTCCGTGAGCAACCGGACGGTTCTCGCTGTGTGTTCGACGGCGAGTTCCCTTGTCCTTGCCCGGATTAGCCAGTCGTCCAGGTAGGGGTAGACGTGGATCCTCTGCAGGCGCAGCCGCGCCGCCACTGGTGCCAGGCACCTGGTGAAAACCCTGGGTGCCAACTTTAATCCGAACGGTAGGGCTCTGAATTGGTAATGGCGTCACTGAACCACGAACCTGAGGAACTTCCTGTGCCGTCTTAGAATGGGGATGTGGAAGTAAGCATCCTCCAGGTCCAACGACGATAGGAAGTCGCCTTCCTCCAGCTGTCCCCGCACGTGCTGGAGGGTGACCATCCTGAATTTCTGCGCCTTGATGTATTTGTTTAACCGACGCAGGTCCAGGATGTGGCGCCAACCGCCTGTCTTCTTTCTGACGAGGAAGTACCTTGAGTACACTCCAGAGCCCGGGAGCCTCCTGGGGACGAGCTCAATAGCACCTTTCTTGAGCATCGCCCTTACCTCCAACAGCAGTTGAGGGACATGGTTCTCCTTCCTGGCCACGGGATGAATGCGAGGGCACTTCTTTTGGAATTCCAGCGAGTGCCCGTTGGCCAGGATGTCCAACACCCAACGGTCGGTGGCGATTGACTCCCACACGCTGACGAACTTCGTCAGCCGGCCTCCCACCGGGGTTCTTCGGTGGGGGCCCGACAACACGGCCGGGTCAGTCTTGCTTGGAGGCGGCCTTGCCGCCTTGGCCTCCTTGGCGACGACGCCTGGATCCCCCTTGCTTGCCGCGACCTCTGTAGGCCTCCTGGAAAGAGGAGCGGGCTGCCTGGCGGTAAGTGGAGGAGCCACCGCTAGATCCTTTGGAGGCACCCTGTCTGCCTCCGGAGCTCCAAAAGGGCCGTCGCTGTTGAAGCACCCCTAGGGCCCGGGCCGTCTCCGAGTCGGTCTTGATGGCCTGTAGAGACTCGTCCACCGCCTTACCAAAGAGGTTGTTGCCGTCGAACGGCATGTCCAACACTCTGGTCTGGATGCCCTGGCGAAAGTCTGTCGCCTTGAGCCATCCTCGTCGTCGGAGGCAAAATCTGTTGCTCAGTTGGCGAAATCCGGTATCGGCAATGTCCGTTGCCACCGTTATGGCGTGATCCGACGCCACCTCGCCTTCCTGCAGAATTTCTAGGGCCTCTGCCCTCTTGTCGTCAGGCAGGAAGTCTAGCAGGGGAGCCATCTTGAACCAGAGTTCCCTGTCATAGCAGGCCACGATCGCTAAGGCATGGGCCGCTTTAATCGTCATCACCGCCGACGAGATGACTCGTCCCATGGAGTGCAACTTCTTGCCCTCGCTGTCCGGCGGGGAAGTGGAAGTTGAAGCCGCCGCACCCGCTGCCGAGACGACAGAGTCCGGCGTGGGCTGGGCCCTGAGGCACAAGGGGGCGGCATCGGGGACTCGGTACTTCTCATACCTGTCCCTTTTGGCGGATGTCGTGGAAGGGTTCTTGAGGACAGCAAGCCCCTCGTCCCAGATGTTGTCGAGCAAAGGCACCATGAGGACCGTCTTCCTCTTGGCCTCTCGTCGTTGGTACAGAAACCCTTCCTTCTTTTGTTCTTCAGGGCAGAGCTGGAAGAGCTCGGATGCCCTGGTTATCATGGTGTGGAAAGAGCCAATTCCGTCGGCTGGAGAAGCCCGCGGGGGGTTGAGGCGGTGGGGCGAGGAGGGGGTGATGACAGGATTTCCGCTGTGTCATCGCTGCCGTCATCTTCCGTCCCCGTCGCTGTATCTGTCGCCGTATCCTCTCTAGGGTCCGGTGAGGGGGATGCAGGGTCCACAGGTCTCCCAGGCACGAAGGGCGGAGTGGGGTGGACTCTCCTCCGCTTGTTCGGAGCGCTTCCCGACGGGCCTGGTTCTGGATCCTCCATCGGGGTCCGTGGTACTCTCGTCCTTATCACGGTACATAAGGATTGTAAACAAAATGGCCGCCAAGCTATCCTGGGGCTCGGGTAATGGCTGCGACAGACAGGATGGCCGCTCCAATGGGCCCTCTTTGTCGTCATCGTCGCCATCTTCGATCACGTCAGTAGGGACCGCCCCCTGGGATCGAAGCTTCTCGAACCTGAGGCCTATGGACCTCTCGTTGAGGCCTATGGACCTCTCGTTGAGGCCCTTCTCGGGTTCCACCAGCTCCGCCTCAGAGGCTGATTCCGACTCTGTAATGGCCACCGCCCCCCGCCCCTCTTTTCCTGCTGGGGACTTCACAGGGGTCTTAACGATGAGCTGGAAAGAGGACTCTGGCGTAGTCTCAGCCGGCTTCGCCAGTGTTGCAGCGACCACCTTAGGTGCGTCCTGGGCCTTCACCTTGGGGGGAGGGTCAGCGCCTCGCTCCCCCTTCGAGATCGACCGGGTCAGCTCCAGCGGATTACCCGGGTTCTCCGACTTCCTCTTCCCCGAACCAGAGTGCTGGCTCGTGGTCGAACGTGCCGGGGAAGTAGCGCCCTGCCTGGCAACCGAAGAGCCTGACCTTTCGGCGCTCCCGGACTCACGGTGCTTGGCCTTCTGTTGGGCCCCTGTCACTGGGGCGCCCTCACAGGACTTAGAAGCCCGCTCAGACTTTTTCTTTGCCTTCTCACCTGCTGTGCCATTCTCCAGCCAGGCGGCGAGGCGGGACCGACGATCTTGTTTGGTCCATTCCGAAAGGTTCTTGCAGAACGCACAGTCCTTCTCCACGTGCGTCTTGTCCTCATGAAGGCAGTAGAGACATCGCGAATGCTCGTCCTCCTAGAAAACGTTTTGCAATCCGCATCCAGGGCAGCACCTGAACAGCTTGGATCCAGGCGTCGAGCTTCCCTTGTCCTGGGCCATGTCCGTTGAAGTAGGCCGCAGATCTTCCGGAATCTTCCAAGAAGTGTAAACTTGACGAAAACTTCACCCTTGAGGGGCGTAGAAGAATTCCGAAATGGGTCCCCGTTGTCGTAAGTAGAAATGGTGGAGCTTGAGGCTCGATTAACCGGAAAAATTAGAAAATCTCCTGAAAAAGCGTGAACACAGCAAAAAACTCGAGAGCTAAGCACAAGGACTCCCAACACTTGAGCGTGCGTTAAAAATCTGAGGATGGCTGCCGGAGGCGGGGCTTAGGGAGAGGGCAGTCATTGGCTGGGAGCAGTATAACCCAGAGATCAGTGATTTGTTACTACTAAGAAAGACAGATCAGAAACAAAACTGACACTGATTTTTTCTTTACCGAGGATTCCCAGCCTGACGACGGGGAATGAGAATGTGAATCCATGCCAGACCCCATGCTGGAGAATGAGTGCTACAGCCGGGGATCCACCTGGAGATGGAACCCTTGGATAAGGCCTTACCATGGGTCACAGGACCACAGTTCATAAAAAGCTGCCAAGTCTTCACGCAAGCCACATAGAACTTCATAGCACGTGCACCATCCGTCCTTTCAGCCGGCGACCAAGGCATCGGAAAAAACGCAGGCAACACCAAAGGTTCGCTGAGATGGAATTCCGACAGAACCTTTGGCATGAAGGATGGGGGGTGGGGGTGTCCATAGTACCACCCTCGTATCGTGGAAAGTCAAATGAGGCTGCTTGCAGGATAGGGCCTGGATCTCACCTACCCTCCTGGCAGAGGTGATTGGCATGAGGAAAGCAGTCTTCCACAAAAGGTACTTGTTGGGTAAGATTGTATGCAGTACCCTTGGGGTGCACTAAAATAACCTTGACCTCCTGGCAATAGGGACCCAACCTTTGGTATAAGTTTGAACTACACAGGTAGTTAGTGTGGCCAAGCAGCCAGGGTTATCTCAAGAGGGGTCAATGTGAGCAGTAGGGTTGCAACACAGAATTTCAAGGCCGAGCACATGCTACAACGTGACCATCCTGAATTTTTGGGACTTGATGTACTTGAGTCGTCGTAAATCGAGAATGGGCCCCCAGCCCCCGGTCTTTTTTACTTTGAAGTATCTGGAGTAAACTCTGGAGTACTGGAGCCGCTTTGGCACCTGCTCCATGGCCCCCTTCTTTTTTAACATGGCCCGTACCTCCAGCTGCAGCTCAGGGATGATGTGTTCCTGCCGAGCCACCGGTTTATCCGCGTACACTTCCGCATAAACTCCAAAATGTGTCCGTGGGCAAGAGCGTCCAGCATCCATCGGTCGGTGGGGATGTTTTCCCACACGCTAATGAAGATCGCCAGCGTCCTCCCACCGGGGTGCAGGGGTGGCGGTCCAATGTCTTGGCCGGTTCAATCCTGCTTGGCGGCCTGCGCGCCGCCTTGGGAGCCTTGAAGGCGGCCACCTACGAAAGCCTTGGAATGACTCCTGTAAGCCTCCTGGGTCGTGGAGGACGATCGTCTGCCGAAACCTTACGATGATCTGCCCGACTGAGGAACGAAAGGATGGACGGTGCTGTTGCAGCATGCTCAGGGCACAGGCCTTCTGTTGGTCTTGATGGCCTGCAGTGATTAGACAGCCTTTCCAAAAAGATTATACCCATCGAACGGCATGTTCAAGACCCTTGTCTGAACTTCCTGCCTAAAGTTGCCCTTCAATCAGCCAGGACGATGGAGGCAGGTCCCGTTCCCGATTTGGTGGAACCACGTGTCCACAAGGTCCAGAGCTACGGTGATGGCGTGGTCTGACGCTACCTCACCCTCCTGAGGGATCTCCAGCGCCTCGACCAGTTTGTCCTCGGGGAGGTATTCCAGGAGCGGGGCCTTCTTGTACCATAACTCCAGGTCGTACCTGGCCTGGATCGCTAAAGCATTACCCGCCTTTACTGTCGTAGTTGGCGAGTAGATGACCCGTCTACCCACGGCATCCAACTTCTTCCACTCGCTATCCAGAGGAACGGATGCAAAGGAAAACGAGTTGGATGACTTCTTCCGTGCAGCCGCCGAAACCACCGAGTATGGTGATGGCTGTGACCACAGACACTTGGGTGCAGTCTCCGGCACCCAATATTTCTTCTCCAGCTGGTCTCTTTTCGCTGAGGTGAGGTTTTTCAGCAGCGCCAGGCCCTCATTGCAGATGTCGTCCAGGAGGGGCACTGCCAGAATGGTCTTTTTGCCACCCGGCATTGATACAGAAAACCCTCCTTCGTCTCCTCCGGCGTGAACTGGAAGAGTTCCGACGCGCGGGCACCCATGGAGTGGAATGAACCCACTTCGTCCGGGGAGAAGCCCTTGGAGGAAGAGTGATGTCGCAGACAATGTCTTGTTGCTGTGTCCGTCCCTGTATCCCTAGTGAAGGGGGGGGGGGGGGGGGGGGGGGGGCATGTGTGTCAGTTGGTGAGGACGCGTAGGGTGCCGTTTCCTTTTCTTCAGCGGTGGTGGGCCCGGTGTCAACGGGGCCGGGCTGGTGGTGCCGTTGGCATCCTCTTCTGTATCTGACACAAGCGTGTGTAGAGTCGAAAGTATGTCCTGAAACAAATCTCTTTGCGGTGTCGGTGGAGCAGGCTTGCTGGGCCCAGCACCTACATCGTCATGGCCATCCTCGCCCCCTCCGAGGGGGGCCTCCTGGACGTTCCCGTCATCCCAGACGTCCTGCTGGACAGTGTGGATGGAAACCCTGTCCTCTTCGTCGGAAGAAGAAACATCCGTGCCCCCGTCTGCCCCCTGGCTTTTTTGTGTCCTGAGGGGTCGGTCTCGGGCTTAGAGACTGCATCCTCTTTTCCGGGGTCTTCTCCACTGGCTTGGCCGAAGTCTCCCGCCGGGGAGGAAGAGCCACTCTGGCCGCCGTCTGGGCACCCTAGGCAAGGTAAGTTACGCTCACCTGGTATCCACAGGGGCGGCACACGATACTGGTTGGAGGTCTAAGCGCTATCCCGGACCCCTCTCTGCTTGGTTATGTGCCAGACGTTGGGTAGCGCCTTAGGTTTTTGTGCGTTGAACTTAACGTCCTGCGTCTCTGTGCAGGGGCGCATGGTTGGTTCGGGCGTTCCGTGGACCTAGTTGCTTTACTGGTCCGTGTGCCCTTATGTCGAGTCCAGACCGGCTGTGACTCCGACTCTGCCTGCTGTCTTCCAGGTGAGTTATAATGTCTTTTCAGTCTTTATTCTGTCTTTCTTTCCCTCCATTTTCTCTATCTTCTCGGTGTCTTGCTCCACTATGCTGTTCCCCAACAATGTCTTTGTTTTCAGAGGGATGGTTGCGATGGCGAAGACCACAGTGAGTTATTGATGTGGAGCGCTGCGCTGTTTATTGGTGTTAATTGCTAACCTGTGTTCTCCTCCCTTCTTTGTACAGGTTGCGGTGATGTTCTGGAGTGATGAGCGATTGAAGAGCTGCTTGCCCAGGTAAATGCTTTGTTAATGCTAACCTTGTTCCTTCTCCCTTGCAGGTTGCGGTGAAACCCGTAGATGGGCGAGGTAAGAGAGGCGCAGGGTGCTGCCGGGACTCGCTGCTTGCCCAGGTCATAATTGTTATTAAAGTTGTCCTCGTTTCTTTACCATTGCAGGTTGCTGCGAACTCTGGAGATGGGCGAGGTAGGCGAAGCGCAGGATGGATTCAAGACTGGTTACTTCACAGGTAAGTGTTCTTGCTCGCTAATGCTGTTCTTGTTCTTCCAGGTTATTAATGGAATCCAAATCTAGGGGCTTCAGGATCGGGCCGCCGGAGAAGCAGATGAGCAGGAGCTGGACACGGTGAGCGTTACGCTGCAGGAGTGCAGAATAACGCAAAGCGTGTTCTGCTGTTTGGGTGTGGTTTAAATAGCCCAGGCTAAGCAGTTCCAGGCCAAGCAGTTCCAGGCCAAGCCACACCCAAAACACTAGACCGCATGGCTTGGTTCTAAAGAACTGAGCTGCGTAATATGCCTCCATGTTGGATTAAGGTCCAAAACTGGTATTGCTTTATTCCGGATAATGAGCCTGGCGCCAAAGGCGCCAGGAATGACTCCATGTATGTTTTTGATGGCGTTTTAAGGCCCTTGTGGCCATTGTGAAGGACTTTAGCCCCACTGCTGCCAGGGGGCTGTTATACCTGAGGGGGTCAGGGGCATGGATCGTGACAGCAAGCCCCTTTCGCCTTCGAAAGGGTGTCCGCTACCAACTCGCTAGTTGAGGACGATTTAGCCTGGATAACCTGGCCCTTCACAGGCAGGCCGGACACCTTACCCTGCAGCTTGGCCTTCTCCCGTTTCTCCCACAGCTTCCCAGGGGTAGCCGTTCATCTCTTCAACAAAGAGCTGGAGCGATGGCTGGTGACGGAGGCAGATGGAGAAGATTAATGCGCCATGCTCATTGCGGGACCCGCTTGCCCGACAACCCCGACGGAACCTGACTTGCAGGGCTTTGCCTTGTCTCGGACCCCACAGTAGGGTTGCCCTCAAAGGACTTAAAAGTCCACTCTGACTGGCCGGATCTGGGTGAGGCATGCCCCTGTGAACCACATGGGGTAGAGGCCTTGCTGTTGAGCCACGCTGCCAATCTGCTGTGCTGATCCTGGATGGTGCGCTTGGTAAAGCCACGACAGATCTCCCAATCTTCCTACTTATGCGTCGGGTTAAGACAATAAGGGCACTGGAAATGCTTGTCCTCCACAAACCTTCCTTAAACCGCAGCTGGTGCAGAGCTCAAAGTGGGAACCCCGCTGTCCTTTTCCTCCCAACATGGTCCGGCGTGCGGTGCAGGTCTGATGGCCTTCTGGAATCTCTGAAGAAAAAACACTCAACGATTCTGCCGTTGAGGGGCGGAGAAAGGTGCCGACAAACGGATCCCCCGTTAGTCGGATGAAGAAACAATAGAGGACAGGGGCTTGATCGAACAAAAATAGTCATTTCCTAGCAAAAAGCGTGAAAAATTCAGAAAAGCTCTAAAACGGATACACGAGGACGCCACAACACTTGGACGTGAGGTAGAAATCTGACGATGGTCGCCAGAGGAGGGGCATAGGTAGATGGCAGTCATTGGCTGGGGGCAGTATGACCCAGAGCTCAGTCATTGGTTTATAGGAGAAAGACAGTTTATAAGTGAAAGTTAAACTGTTTTTTCTTTTACAGAGGATTCCCGGCCTGACTGGGAATATTCATGAGCATGTGAATCCATGCCAGACCCCATGCTGGAGAAATGAGAATTCTCCTTAATGCTATACAACAAAAATGGTGTTTCCAGGCGCCAGACTGCGTGGTCACCATTTCTAAAATTTAAAAAACTACAAAACAAAAGTTTAACATCTGTAAAAGAAAACATCTGTTAACAAAGAGAAGAGAACCACACATCACATGACCTTGTAGATCATAACAGACATATCGGCCTTACAGGTCGATGCTGCATGCTCTAATAATGCCATTATATGGTTTAGATCTTTCTTAGGTGACCGCATTTCTTGTGTAGTCATGGACAAAGCATCACCCCCCCCCCAATCCAGGATCAGGTGTGGTTTGCCACAGGGTGCCCGTTTGTCACCCTCCTTGTTCAATGTATATATTCGCTCCTTTTGCGAACTATTGGACGAATCTAAGATTATGTTTTCAAACTACGCAGACGACACTCAGCTCCTCATAGAACTAACAGGCAACTATCTGCTTGAAATCGATAAAAAAATTGGATGACTACCAATTGGCTATGTCTGAATAGTGTGTCTAATCTTTGGCTGTTCCCAGGCCCGAGTAAAGTTAGACCCTCGTTTCTCCAGCTTTTAGTGCAAGAAAAGGTGAAAACTCTTAATGTCTTCTTTGAGGCATCCTTGGGAGCTGACGCCCAGGTAGAAAGTGTTGTTAAAAAGTCTCAATATCACTTGCAGCTGTTGAGGCAAGTAAGGCCTTATGTTTCCCCTAAAGATTATAAACTCTTAAGAGCAGTAATCATGGCTAGATTGGATTACTGCAATGCTCTTCTCTGTGGTGCCAGCAAAACGAATCCACAAACTACAGGTTCTACAGAACGATGCTGTTCGTATCGTAAGGAAGGTCTCTAAAAGAAAGCATGTCTCATGCTATAGGAAGGATCTCCACTGGCTTCCGATTTCAGCCAGAATCACGTTTAAATTGAACACCTTAACACAAGTGTGTTTTGTGTCTAGCCCTGCACTACCTGAAAAAGTGTGTAATGCTGCAACAATACTCGCGTTCAACTAGATCTGCAGGAACCTCCAGACTGATTTGTCCTACAGTCAAATGAAGAGGCAGGGGTTGCTTGTTCCCTGTGCATGCAGCTAGGGCATGGAACTCACTCCCAGCAACTCTTCGCGCAGAACAGTCTCTCTGGGTTTCGTAAAAGGCTGAAGACCCTGCTCTTTGCTCAATATATCTCTCTTCTTTCATGCAACATCCTTTTCTCTAGCTTGTCCTGCAACATTATTGTTGTCTGCCGTGTCTATGTTTGTACTTTGATGCCTATGGGTTTAAGCAATATATACATTTTTAAAGAAAGACCAAGTCCTTTTGCCTTTTCCATGGCAGCCATTGACACTGCGGGGAAGGGTAGGCTAACAGTTGAGATGCTGCCATGGCTGCAGGTAAGTGGAGGGGGCGTGTGGGGTGTGGGCTAGCATGGAGCCATGAGGTATAGCCAGCCTTTAGAGCCTCCTGGCAGGTTTGGAGTCCCCGTAACAGCCACCTACCGCCTCCCTCCCCCCCCCAGGGAGCTCATAACAAATATTGTAGCCGGTTTATGAAAAGCCTACATAAGCTTGAAGAAGTAATTGCTTTCCACACTCTGGAAGCATAGGCATAGTAAAAGGCCTGATGCAGAAGCTTCCATTTTGTAAACTAAATCCATGGCTGATACCTGGTGGTACACTCAAATATACAAGGCTGAGGGGTTTGGAAACAAAGGAAAACCCAGACATCAACAAAACATTACTTTTATTATTACCAGGCCACCAAGAGCCAATATGTTAAGAGCAAGCCAAAAGAAGAAACCAGGGCAAAGACAGTGGATCCAGGGACCCATAAATATGTCCAAAAGTGGTTCTAAAAAAATCAGCGGTCCATCTCTGTGGCAAACCTTGAGCAATTTGGGCAATAATCTGTGATATGGGCAGAGTCTCTCTTACATATTCACATTCACTCATGAGAAGGGTGAAGCCAGCCCGCCAATCACACCAGGCAAACACACAAAGGTTTGGGCAGCCAGAAAAACTGACAAACGGTCTTTGTTTGCCCTGTGCCTGATGATTGGACAGGGACAGACCAAGATATTGTCTATAACTGGTTTTCTTAATCAGATACAAAAAAGAATACCAGAGTTATGATGAAGCATATTGACCAACTTTTCTGTTTTTCCGGAAGTGAGGTTTTATGTCAATTGTATTATGTAATCGGTTTGAATATCTTAATATTTGTTTTGTATGATAATGCTAACTTGATCTTATTTGTCATGTTTTTGTACCAAGTGAAAGGTTTATACTTTTGTCTGAACCATAACACTTGAATAAAAAATAAAGAAATACCAGTTTAAACCATAATGAGAGGGGTGGAGGGCTGGCCTCAAGAGTACAACGGCCCATTTAGTCCTCCTTTGAGGTCACAGAAAAGGATGGCACAAAAAGTGGCTGGGAGGGCATATCAAATTATCACCCCAATTAAATGAGGCAACACTAGCCCAGGAATACATCTCAAAAGGGTTAAGTACACAAGAAATTATAAATGTGCCAAAAATAATGACAAAGGGAGGGGTAGAGGAAGCAAAGATGCAGAGCTCCAGATTCAAATTCATGCACTTTGCTATAGAAGTGTAAGGGGGCGGTGGGGCCCTGCTCACTTATACAGAACATGTGCAGTGTGACCACTGCCGGTACAATTGCTGTTTAGTCTAATCTCGCTCATGAAGATAAAACATACTTCCTGTTCTAAAAACAGTTGTAGCAGAAGCAGTTGGAAATGTTTAGCAAACCAAGCTAAAGATGAGGAGTGAGGATTATTCAGAAAATATGATGAGGCCTCTACCTGGAGTACACCAAACAAGGCTTTGAAGCATGTAGGATATATATATATAAACATGTGCAATTCATCAGGCCAACAAAGGGACAATCCTCAGTTGCTTAAGTGTCTATTCTAGATCTTAAAGTCAAAGAGATATTTAAGTTCACTGCTAGGCTCATGTGGGAAATGCAAACACTTCCCAATATCAAGGGAACTATACAAACGTAATAAAAACTCATAGTCCTTCGTTGCAGTTAGGCTCGATTGAATGCAGTACCCTGTGGGAGACTGCACCAGCGTTGTCCTCTTGGGAATAGTTAACCCAACCTTTGGTATAAGGCTGTACTACACAAGTTGGTAGAGTGACTGAACAGCTAGGTTTATCTCAAAAGTGGTCAATGTGAGCTGTAGGGTTGCAACAGAGTTTCAGCGACAATTACCCAAATAACACTTACACAAGGTTTCTTGATTAAACAATATTTATTAATTTGTAAGTTGGAATCAGCCTTCTTTAGAAGGGAGCAAATATGTAACACAAATATGCTTCAAAATACACACTTTCAGTTTCAATAAATCAGTAGATACCCTTTTGGGATGGAACATGGACACTTCCTACACCCTGGAGTGACTTCAATAACTAAGACACTGGACATTCATATATCAAATGGTACATTTAGAGCAATACTGAGTTTGGTGTCAACAGGAAAAGGGAAGGAAACAATGGTTAACACGTTTCTCAAACAGGTAAGCACTTTTGAACCCCCCCCCCCCCCCAATGCAATGTAGATTGACCCTTTACCAGCTATACAAGTAAAGAATGTATGACATTTTGGAGGGACAGATCAAAACACAGTCAGAGATTAGAAGAGTCTTCAGGGAGCCAGGACAGCCAATGTTCCATGAGCAACATCTAGGGGAGCTGAGGCACTTCTTGGAGGTAAATAAAAAGTCTTGTACAATGTAATAGAGAGCTTTGGAGAAAATGAAATCACTGTTGGGCCACAAGCTGGGAGCCTTGTGATGGGCAAAGCTGCATGCAGCTCAGCAAAAGGCCGCAGCATGCAAGTCTCAACTGAGAGCAAGCAAGCTACACAACAAGAGGTAAGTACCCCTTAGTTCACAGTACCGTAGGACTGGAGGAATTGGTTCAAGCTGGTTTCTGTTCCTGTTATAGTATGGCAGATACTGTTGTTGCTTGGCCTCAGTTCGTCCCTCAGTCGTGGGGACAAGAGGGAGTATGTCTGGGGACACCTGCACTACGATTCGAAGGTCGGCGGCAGCAATGGGCAAAGTTCAGATAAGCAGCACTTTGCAGTTTTGGCTTCTCATGAATAGCACCACTGCGGTTCTTGGACCCCATGTGGACTTTCCTCGATTCTGGGGTACAGCACTCTGTTGAGGTGGCTCAGGCTTGTTCAGCCCTGCTTCGAGGGAGTCCGGAGGATCTCCCTGGAGCTCAAATCCGGCTTAAAGACGATGCACTCGATTCTGGTGTTCCTGTCCCTGGCACTCGGTTCCTGCATCAGTAATGGAAGTACAGCCAGCCAGCAAAAAGCCAGATGCGTTCGTCTTGGGGACAATTGGCCCCACCAACCCAAAGGGAGGAGTCGTCCTTTGCAGGGCTTCTCTAGTCTAGGCAAATTCGGAGCTTCAGCACTGTTGCAGGGCTTCACCGGGCAAACCAACATTCCAGGAGTTGCAGCAAAAGTCTATTCCAAGTTCTTCTATGGATTTCTTCGTCCAGCGGTGGACTCTGCCTTCCTTGCAAAAGACCTCACCTTTTATGCAAATCTCTCCCATTCATTCACAGTCTAGCTGTCATTCACACAGCAGGGTGACTGTTCTCCAAGGACAGCCAGCCGGCCAATCACCTTTGGGTGCATTCCTTTAACCAAGGAGACTAAGCACAGGGAGTTCCGGGAACTTCCCTCGCTTCCTGCTCTGCCAGACACGCTGCAGCCAGAGGCGGGCTTCAGCAGTAAACCCTGCCAAAGACAAAAATGAACAAAGGGACCAAATCTGGTTTGGCGTGAAGAGTAAATCTCAAGAAGGACCTTTACAACAAGAAATGGTGAAAAAAGAACACTGGGGCAATTTTGACAAAATGGGCACCCATGAGTTATACTGCAGCTACGAACGCAGCCCGCAGTAAACGCACACAATGGTAGGAAAAAGTAAACCACTGCCACCAGCCATTAATTGTATAAAAGGTAAAAAAAAAAAAAAAAACATGAGAAGGTAGACAAAAGGGATACTAAATAACCCCCTCCAGCACTCCATGCAAGATAGTGTGTGCTGGGTCTACAAAGTTACAAAAGGTAAGTAAAGTCAATTTCACTTTACTGCTCTTGTAAACAGTTTAACCAAGAGAAGGTATTTTAACATTTGGGAAATCTAAGAGACTTCCCTGTGCCACTGCACTGAAGGTGCAGTGTGCCACAATGTAAAAAGATGATGCCTATGGAGTTTGTCAGACTCAGCAACCAAAAGAAAGAGTGTTCAAATCAAAGAAAAATAAGTGAGAGAGTGGGAAATGGGCCTCAACTCTCTCCAGGATAAAAATTAAAAGTCCTAAAGTCCAGCAAAAGAGCTGGGGGTCTCTAAGGTAGAAGAGAATTAGGACATTTCTGATAATTCTCCCTAACAGTTGGTTTTCCTCCTTTCACATGAGTCTTTTCAAGGCCCATCTGACCGGGACATCCATTGCAACAAGGGCTTTCCACCATCTCAGCAGTCCGTCACTGGGCCTCTGATAGTCTAACCTTGTGTCTGGGCACCCTCTGGTGGAGTCCTCCATCCTGGCCAGACAGGTCTGTTACCAGCATTCCTGCTCTACTGGAATTCTGCTAACATTTACCCTGCCTACAGATGTTGTCCCATTCATAATCTATCGACAAATGTTCAAGATTATCTCAACAAACGGCAGATGCCTAATAAAGTACATATGGCATTGCACTGCATGCTTGTGTAGGTAGGGGTGTGAGTGGTTGCATTGTTTTAAAAACAAGCATATTGATCGAACCTTTTTATCTTCTATTTTTCAAAGATTAGTTTCCTTTTTCAAACTAAATTTTAATGTCTCCCAAAATAGTAGATGGATTTTACTCAATTGTAAACTTGTGTTCTGATTATTACAATTGTGTAATGTGTCTTGTAGACACATGACTGTTTTAAACACTTCTGCCAGTTTGTAAGTAACTTCACTTTAGATATTCTTGATAAAAAAGCATATTTTGCAGTCAATATACTGATTGTACAACTCTATTGCATTGTGTGTCAAACTGTACTTATTTTAGTTTTATAAAGTGCAAACCTAATGCACATGAAATATTGGAGTACCGAACAACGTATAAAACTTTTAAATACATCAACAATGTAAACCATTTTTAAAAAACACATATGATAAGTCATTTATAATGCGCCTGTACACAAGTGTTTCTAGGCGCAATAAGGGAGGTCAAGACAAAAAACCTTACTAGGCCTGCTCTCATTCAGATTGTGCAAGCGTGAGAACGAGAAGTGGAAGAGGAAAGGGAGGGGATTGAGGGAGAGTGCAAGGGAGAGGGGAGGGGAAAACAGGGCAGCAATGCTCTGACCAAGTGCTGCCAGGGCAGCGCGGCTCTAGGTAGTGCAAGGAGAACAAAGGACTATGGGGTTACAGTAACAGCCCCTATGTGTCTGGTAGGACCGGAGGCAGTGCAAGGGTGACTGACCAAGAAAGAGCCTGGTACCCAGTGAAACTTGGAGGGTAGCCAAGCAACCAGTCAGTACAGCAGACAGGTAGGGCAGGTAGGTCAGCAGGGGAGGGAGAGGGAAAGCAGAGAAGAGGAACGTTTTTAGCTGCTTCCGGAACTTCAGGTGGTACGGCTCAAGTTCAAGAGGGGCAGGGAGGCCATTGCAGCAAAAGGCACCAGCAGAGGACAAAGATCTACCCCTAACTCTCTGCCGGGAGAAGCATCTAACCCTTCGAGAGTTGGATGTAGCTAAGATTAGGGCTCGAGAAGGAAGGCATTTTGGAAGAGTGTTAGATGTAGTGCAGGCCCCAGCATCAGAAAGCCTTCTGGACAATGCAAAGGATCTTTAACTTGATCCCTGCAGTCACCAGGCGCCAGTGGAGAGATTTCAGGGCTGTAGAGATACGGTCCCTGGGCTTGAGGCAAAGTAAACGTCTTGCAGTCCTGTTCTTGATTAGTTGCAGAGGGTGGAGAGTAGCGGAAGGCAGATTGAGAAAGAGGCTGTTGCAGTAGTGCTGCCTAGAGAGAATCAGGGTTTGGAGACAATAAGCTTCTGTGGGAAAGTGAGAAAGGGAAGAGTCCCTTTGAGGAGGTGCAGCTGGTAGTGGGACTTATTGGCGAGGTCAGAGATGTGAGGAGAGAAAGTTGAGTCGAAGATGACACCAAGGTTTTTTGCCTTGCTGGAAGGCGAAGGAAGAGGGCCCAAGGCGTGTGGCCAGAGTGAGAGCGGGAAAGCAGGGTTCCCAATGAGAAGGATCTCTGTTTTACTGGCATTAAGGCAGAGATTATTGGAGGCGCACCAATCCTGAATCGCAGATAGTCAAGAAAGAGCGAGAGAGGAGAGGAGGCTGAGGGGAGCCTGAAGGAAAGTTTGAGTGTCATCCACATAACACTGAAAGTTAAAGAAGGTAGAGATCAGGAGGGCCAAAGGGGCCAAGTAGAGGTTGAAAAACCAGAGTGAGAGGATAGAGCCCTGGGGAATGCCACAGGTACAGAGGTGGCAGAGAGAAAGGGATCAAGTTAGACCTGGGAGGGGCCGTCCAAGAGGAAGGTCAGCCGCTCCAGGGCCTTCTCACAGAGTTGATTGATCCGTGAGAATGAAAAGAAACCCAGCATCCACACCCCTCTCCCTTCCCAAAAGTGAGGCTGGACAGCTCAGCCACACCACCATTGAGCAATACAAGACTAACTTTGAGGAAAACCCTGCACATACACTAGTAGTCAGGTATTCCAAAGCCCCACTCAAGGCCTTGTTAAAAATCACACGTTCGATGAGGCTGCTGCACTGTTTGACTCTCCAGATGTTTGGACTACAAATCCGATGAATGCTCAGCACTGACTATGCAGGCTACGGTTTATAAACATCTGGAGAGTCAAAGGTTGCAGACACCTGCATTAAATGGAGGGTAGCTCTCTGGAATACTTCCTTCCTAATCCAGTGTGCATCTCTGGTGAGGTTTTACAATGAAAGACCTCAACACACTTCACACCTCCACTTTCAGATGCACTGAAAGAGGAATTAGTGGTAATGCAACCTGTGCTTTTAATAACCACATGAGACGACTACATCCCTGAGTGTTTAGTGTAATGTGAGAATCCTCAAGATGTCTCCCTGACTAATCCCCAGGGATCTGTCATCCAGATGGCCAGGACACAGCCATCGCTATTGGATCCAGTTCCTGGGGGTGGAGCCTTGCCGGAGGATCACCTGGAAGGGGGTCCTCGGGGAGTGGAAGTGGGACACCAACGGGTGAGACGCAGTTTCCCCCTTCTTATAACACCTTTTCCCCATCCTACCATGTAGGATACTCAGAAACTTTAACACCCCCCGCACCTTTCCGACACAAACACTTTCGCACACTACAAAAGACAACGGACTAACACCAGAGCCATTTACCTGACATGTCCCAACACAACGGTCAGGTAGAGTCCAAAAATGGACCAGAATATCACACACCCGACGGCCCTTTCCATTCCCCACAGGGATAAAAGGTGGAGCATGAGAGCACACTACGAGCAAGGCAAACCGCACGACAAGACAGCTATCCCAGGGTGCCAATTCAAGAGGAGGAGAAAGGCGGCGAGAACCGAAGGGGCAACAAGGAGAGAAGCAACCTTGCCCTTTCTGACTCAGATCCGCGAAGCCTCTGTGGAAGGAATAATAAGACCGCGAACAATAGCCAGCGTGTGTTGCAGCAGATGTCAACGGTACACAAAGCCCTCCTACACTGATAATCAGGACAGGGAGAGAAGCTTTCTACTGTGGTACCATCCTTGACTCCAGAGACAAGAAAAGCCAAGCGGTTCATCACAGTCAGTGAGTCGAGGGGAGAACCGATAAGAAACCGAACTGTGGTTGAATGAAAGTGGCAAATAGAAAATCAAGGGAAGTTCAAAGAACTGTTAACACATTAGGGGAAAACCAGCTGCAGAGAGGTCCGGCACCACTTGGGTGCTCACTTGAGAGACTCTGATTCCCTTTTATTGCTGAAACTACCAATATCAGAAGGCCTTAGGCGAGCCACCAGGAAACGGCCAGAGTTGTCATACAGGTGACTAGCAAAATCCCCTGTACAGTCGAAAGTCTGACCGACAAATAATGGGAAAACTAGGGTAAACAAATCCTGCATAGAGGGAAAAAAAGAACTGCGGCTGGCAAACATGAACCCGACGGCGGGATGCCTGCAAAGCGGGGCGAAGCATGATGCTCCAATGAACATTGTGCCGACTAGAATGAACCCGACAGAGGGATGTCAACAGTGGATTGACTAAAGGACAGTAAGACTTGTGAATGCCACACGTAAAATTGTTTTGGAATAAAAGCTGTAGTGAACCCGACGTAGGGAGGCAAACATTCGAGAAGCGTTTGAGCCCGCAAGAGGGGTTCCAGGGGTAAAAAGTAAGCACCCAACGTACGGAAAGGAACTTTTTGTTTGTTACTTTGAACACATCAGGTCCTCGGAGGCAAGAGTCTTTTTGTAAAAAAGATACTTACCCACTGAGGATCTGATACAGGAGAACGGAACTGTAGTCTCTAACTGGGAAATCTTGAGCGTGTGCTAGGAGTCCTGCCTTCTCCCATGCTCAAAATGTGGGGACGGGTGTCCCCAAGCTACCACATCTGACCCATCATTTGTTAACACTCTTTCTTGTGAACCCTATCCCACACTCTTTGTATTTAGTTGTAAGGATTGGCAATAGGTTTTTCTTGGTATAGGACAAGACGCTGTTAGAACTGCCTTAATATTTGATGGTCGTAGCTTGATCCCATCTTAGATTTAGGTTTAGATTAGGTGTTTTTCCTACATATACAGTTTAATAAACACCCTTGTACTGTGATCACTTGTGTCTGTCTTTAATGTTGCCACCATGAGTTCTTTACAGTAAGGATACGTGTTTCAGCAGCTCATAGAAGGAAGCCTGAGGGGATAAAGACAGCCCAGAGCATGGCCTCACCTGCAAACTAAGATTGAATTAATACCTAAAAGAAAGAAAAGCACCTTCACCAGTAACACTTTTACCATAGCACCCATGACAGAAATTCATTTTTACTTCAGAAACAAAACACTAGAGAACCAAACCAGGCTTGCCCTTGGTTTACCCATGTAGCTTACTGACATGCAGTAATAAACAGCCATAGGGAACACTAAAGGCCACCTTACTAGGACCTGCAATTGTTACTCGCATCCCAATTTATGAATGGAGGTCAAGCAGAGAGTTCTAGGCCACACTGAAGGAGGACTGCAGCTCTTATCTTATAAATTCGAGGAACACCCCCACCCATGGGCACCTGCAGCTTTCCAAGGTTACCTTTACTTTGACAATAACTATTTTGCGGGCCCTATACATAACACTTATCTGCCAGCTTAATTAGGTCTTGTAGAGATTCACACTCAGTGTCCTTTCTATCTTCTTTTTCCAGCGTTCCAAATGCTGAGACATGACACCGCCCGTAGAATTAAGGCAGTCACCAGCGATGGAGTGCCTTCATAAGCCTGGGATGGGATCAAAACTCCTTCCTTTGCATTATAAAAATGGATACAAGCATCACCATGATGGTGCCCATTACTGAAGCCCAAAGTAGGCCCAAGGCAGCTTACAGTTAAATCCCTTGCATGAGTTTTGCCTTCAAGGCACATACAGCGTCGCACAGAGAACAGCCTTCATGTTACGGGATGCTGGGAAGCCCTGAAAACCACTTCCCGCACGACATGCATTACTTAACGTAAAAGCATTTCTGATGGTTGCATCTGCTTAGATCCACATGCTGTGCATAGTCCGACATCCAGTGGTAACCGTGGCGTATTGCATCTTGTCTTTCGAGAATCGAAAGGGGACGTCGACATAGATGTGCCTGTAACACTATCCCCACATGACGTGTAGTGTACCCAAGATCACTCACGCTTCGAGGTCCCTCTGACTGTATTTTCTTCTGCCGAGAGGGAGCCTTATGACTATCGTGAGTGAGTACAGAAAAGAGAGAAAGTGGTAAGACGTCTATGTTCCTTCCATCCGAGCGGGGAGGAAGGGTGAGCGCATGTGAATCTAAGCAGATGCAACCATCATAAATGCTTTTACGGTAAGTAATGCATGTCTTCTGATGTTTGTTAATCTGCTTAGAATCACATGCTGTGCATAGACTAGCGAGCAGTACCCGAAGTTGGAGGTGGGTTGTGAGAAGGAACAGCAGTGAAAAGATGTCTTAGTACTGCATGTCCCACCTGAGAATCAGACCTAGAATGAGTGTCTAGGGATGCAACGGTATTACGGTATACCGTAAAAGATACCGTGAACCACCTAATTGAACAATAATAACCGTCACATTGTTTATACCGGTATACCGTTCATACCGTTAAGTGTGTTTTTCAATCTGATTTGGAAAGGCTGCAGTAAGCAAGTGCTGCGCAGTCTTGGTCTTGCACTGTTGGATGTGCCGTCTGCAAAGTAGTTTCAGTTTGAGCAGTTTTTAATTCCATTCCATAAACCACAAGTGCCTGACACAAAATCAATATGTTATCAATATGAAGAATACAGTGCCAAGAAGGAAAAGGGTTTACTTTTTTTTTTTTAAAGCGCTCACACAGCCCGTCGGCATTCAGGCATTGTTAAAGAAATTGTTTATTTAGTTGCGTAATTGTTTTTGTCTTAGTTGCGTATTTATAACGCGCTTAAACACCCAGAGGTTTCTAAGCGCAGACCCGGGGATCGAACCTGTGTTACTTCGTGTTGTCTTGCTGCCAAGGCGCGCACGTTGCCGCTGAGCTATCCTCCCGGGACTTTGAGTTGGTGGCTTTGGGGTTTATATATTTATAATGGATAATGTTTTCTAAACATATGACAATGGGGGATTTCCCTGGTTCTATCATTGAATTTACATATAATAAGTCACACTGCGAAATGTACTCATCTCTGTGGGTATTCTCTGCTGCCATACCAAAGGGTAACATGTCTGTGATTACTGAACACCTTTTGGCCCGGAATTAAACTAAAGGCTGTAACGTAAAGAGGGAGGGAGGGAGTGCGTACGTGCGTGTGTATATGCGCACAAGCTTACACTACCATCCGCCTCCATTGATCTGTGGAATGCAGGTTATCAAGATGGCAACATGTTCATCTTCACCAGTAGCCAGTGGGGGAGCTCAAAGCCTACATGACCACTTAAGAAAAGCTATTCAGTTTGCTTTGCTAGTCGCAGCAGCCCCCCCCCCTTCCTCCTCTCCACACATGTGTGTGTTTGGTGGAAGCAAGGGGTGGCACTTTAGTGGAAAGTATGTTAAAAAGCCCAATTCTGGTCTTGGGTGCCTGGTTTTGTTTGTGATGATAAATATGACAATGTATGACCTTTTAGAAAATATTTGTTAAGATTAGTTAACACCACCTGCTATACCGCGATAATCATGACATACCGTCATTTGGCAAGAAGGTTATTGTACCGTCATAAAACTAATACCGTGACACCCCTATGAGTGTCTAGGCAATAGTGTTTTGTAAACGTGTGTACAGAACTCCAGGTTGACCCCTTACAAATGGACTCAAGGGGAACATTTGCAATTAATGCTATGGACGCCCCAGTGCCTCGAGTGGAATGTGCTCTATGCTTGAAGGGCAGCTCTCTTAGCAAGACTGTAGCAAAGTGTGATGCATTTGACAATCCACGTAGAGATAGTGGATTTGGAGACTGCGTCTCCTCTTCCTGCCACCACTGAAACGAAAAAATGATTAGCCTTTCTTAGTGGTAGAGTTCTTTCCATGTAGAACATGACAGCTCTGCGTACATCCAGTGTATGCAGCGTTCTTTCTCCCAGGTTTGGAGGATTTTGAAAGAACGTTGGTAGTTCTATCGACTGGTTCACATGGAACTTGGAAATTAATTTAGGCGCAAACCTAGGGTGAGTGCGCAGAACCATCTCATCTTTGTGAACTGTTACAAAGGGATCTAGGATTGAGAGCGCTTGTAGTTCACTTACTCTCCTAATGGAGCGAATAGCTATCAAAAAAGCAGTCTTATAGGTTAGGTCTTTAAGACTTGCTTTGTGCATGGGCTCAAAAGGAGTCCCCATAAACCTAGTCAACACATTCAGGTCCCATCCCGGAGCCGGGTTAGAAATGGGAGGGTGAATTCTTTTCACTCCCTCCATGAAAGCTTTAATAACTGGTATCTTCCACCATGACACTTTCTGTTGTGATGTAGTGTAGGCTGAAAGCGCAGCTAAGTGCACCTTTATGGAGTTAAAGACCAGGCCTGAGTCAAGTAAATGAGTTAGGTATAAAACAATGTGTGTGGGAGAGCAGTTAATCGGGTTAATGCTATTGGAGTTGCACCAGATGACAAACCGTCTCCACTTACTGGAATAGCAATGAACAAGTTACTCTTACCTGGTAACGTTCTTTCGATGGGATGGTCCGGCGACATAGTCCATACCTATGACATGTAATCACTACAGCTGTGCTGCTTCAGAAAATCTTCGGCGTCTGCGTCCTGCGTCGATATGCCGCCTTATGATCGCACTCTGCCTGCTCAGAGCGTCCGCCGTCTCGTTTTCGTCCCTGGCCAGATGAACTGCCGAGATCGAAACTTCCTGCTGGATTGCCCAGAACCAGAGCTGCATCGCCTCCCTGCACGGAGGAAGTGACCCTGCCCCCCCCCTTTTTGTTGAGGTAGTGCATGGCCACTGTGTTGTCCGTCAGGATCAGGACATTCTTCCCTCGCACAGTCGGCAGAAAAGCCTTCAGGGCTAGACTGACGGCCCTCAGCTCCAACAGATTGATATGGAGTCTGGACTCCGACGGAGACCAACGACCGCTGACTGTCAACTCGTTGGCATGAGCTCCCCCATCCCGTGAGGGATGCGTCCATCACGATCGTCACCTCTGGCCAGGGTAGCCAAAATGGAGCCTCCTTCATCAGATTGTCTTCGACGGCCCACCACAAAAGGTCCTGGGCGACCGAGGACGGCACCTGAACAGGGTCCGACAACCTGCCAGAGGACTAAGACCACTGGAGCTTGAGTGCCCATTGCAAAGCTCTCATCTGCAACCTGGCCTCTGGCACCAAAAGAATGCAGGATGCCATGAGGCCGAGCAATCTCAAGAACTCGAACGTTGGGAGACTCTGGGCAAGCTGAAACTTGTGCACCATCTGCTGAATGTGATGAGCCCTCACCTGGGGAGGAACACACTGCCCCAGGGACGTGTCGAGCACAGCTCCGATGTACTGGAGCCTCTGAGTTGGTGTCAAATGGGACCTTTCAGTTGAGGGAGAAGCCCAGCTTGTGGAGGGAGTGGCAGGTGACTGACAGATGATCCAGGACTTGCTCGGGAGAGCGCGCCCCGATTAACCAATCGTCCAGGTAGGGGTAGACGTGAATCCCCCCTTTCCTGAGGTGCGCTGCCACCACTACCATGAGCTTGGTGAAGACCCTCGGAGCGGAGGTCAATCCGAACGGCAGGACCCGAAACTGAAAGTGCGAGTCACCAATCGCAAACCTCAGGTACTTCTTGTGCTTTGGATGTATCGGCACATGAAAATAAGCGTCCTTGAGGTCGAGAGACACCAACCAGTCCTTAAGTTGAAGGGCCTGGAGGACTTGAGAGAGAGTAACAATCTTGAACTTGTCCTTCCTGAGGAGTTTGTTCAAACCATGCAAGTCCATGATGGGTTTAAAACCCCTGTCTTTCTTGGAAATAAAAAAATAAGGGGAATACTATCCCTTGTTCCACTCCGCTAAAGGCACCAGTTCTATGGCGCCTTTCTCCAGCAGGGATTGAATTTCCTGCGCAAGGAACAGATCCGGACTCTTCAAAGAGATTCCCCGGTGGATTGTCTTGAGGCCTCTGCCGGAAAAGAATACAGTAGCCGTGGGTTATGATCTCCAGAACCCACACATCTGAAGTAATGGCACGCCATTCTACAAGATGCTGCGCCAGCCTTCCCCCAACCGGCGAACCATGGGACATGGCCTCATGACTGAGCTGAAGCGGCTGCGGCGTTGCCGGAGGGCAAAGAGGCAACAGCCTGAGCGGCCTTGGCACCTCGAGTACCTTGTTTTCGACCTCTGGCACTCCTACGGTGGCCCCTTTGACTGGCAGCTCCTCTCGCTTTAGTAATAACGAAAGGAACCTCCCCTCCATTGCTGTCCGCTAGGACGAAAAGTTGGAAGTTGGCGAACTGCAGAGCCCAACGACTTCGCTGCAGCTTTGGAGGTCTGCAACCTCTCAAGGCTCTTGTCAGCCTTGCTGCCAAAAAGATGTTCCCCGTCAAAGGGCATGTTGAGGAGCGGGGCCTGCACATCAGGAGCAAACCCCAACTTCCGCAACCACGCAAACCTGCGTATCACGGTGCTCGCCGCCATGGACCGGCTGACGCAATCTGCCATGTCCAAACCCGACTGAACGGCCTCACATGGCATCCTTGCCATCTTGAACCATAGCAAGGAAACCATCCCGTTCGTCCCCTTCGGGAATATGTTCAGCCACTAAGGAAACAGTTCCACAGAGTGTGCGTGAAACGTGACAAGGCACATACGGAGTTGGCCGCCTGAAGCGCCATACCCCCCTGAAGAAAACACATTCGCCCAGCCGTCAAAACGCTTGTCGTCCCCATCATCAGGAGGGATGGTAGGATACGACACCTGCTTTGCCGGGGCCGTAGCTGCCTGCACCACCAAACTCTCTGGAGTGGGGTGCCTGGTCAAGTAGCAGAGGTTG
This sequence comes from Ambystoma mexicanum, assembly GCF_040938575.1. Taxonomy (NCBI): domain Eukaryota; kingdom Metazoa; phylum Chordata; class Amphibia; order Caudata; family Ambystomatidae; genus Ambystoma; species Ambystoma mexicanum. Next base: position 171,260,829 of record NC_090931.1, read on the forward strand.
CTACTGGCTGGGCGGTATTTTCGCAGCAAAGACTTGCCCACTGCCGGGAGACTCTCTGGAGCAGTCCAAGCCGCCACCGCCACCCTCCTCTGTAGAGCCATATGGAACGGCAGTACCGGGTCAGTTGGTGGACCTTGGTCGAGGATAGCCGTAAGGTCATCCTGAAGAAAATCCCCTGGGGGAGCAGACCAAATCAAGTACTCGGTGACCCTAGACATAAGGGGCCAGGTCGAGGAGTCGGCATGAGTGCCAGGCTCAGGCCTACAAAACCACCTCCGGAGAAGTGTCCAGCCCACTGGCATCGTGCAGGGACTGCCGCAGGTCCTCAATCTGGCTATGGCCAAGAGAATCTCGTCTGGCACCGTATCAGGAACCATGCCATCATCCGAGCCCTCATCCATCTCTGAACTAAACTCAAGATGGTGGTAAGAAGGCACAGAATGTGGAACAAAGCCATGCTTTACCTTGGCTAGAGCCTTTCTAGGGGGTTCCCCGTGCCACGGGGTATCTCCAACACCACAGCCTCGAAAGGCGTTGAGGGCGTCGAGCAAAATGGCGTCGACGTAGAGCACGGCGCTGACAATATCGACGGCTTCGACACAGGCCTCGAGGGCGGAGCCCCGAGCATGTCCTTCGACATCCTGGGCGCCGATGGCGTCGAGGACTTCTTCAGAGACAGAGCCTCGAGAGAGTCTGTTGACGATCTCGGCGTCACCAACGTCGACGTCTTCCTCGAAGACACAACAGGTGCACACGGTCTTGAGCGCGTCGTGGACCGGGACCTGGATCGGGCATGACGAGAACGATTCCCCTTGTCCGAGCGGGACCTCTCCCGCGAATCGTGCCGACCACCCGAGCCCGAAGGCGTGAGAGCAGCGTCTCTCGACCGATCACGACCAACCCCACTCGGAGGCACGGACGGACCAGTGCCCTGCGATTCGAGAATCGCCAACATTTTCTTCCCGAAGGAAGACCATTCCTCCGATGTTGCATGCTTGGTGGGATAAGCGAACCGCCGACGGGCAGAGTGCTCGGATGAGGACGGGGAAGATGACCGATGACGGCGCTTCCGGGTGTGCCTCGAAGAGGCAGAGGAGTGGCAGGACCGACTCCGGGACCGAGACCCACTGGACTTCCGACAATGCGGAGAGTCGCCCCTGGAATCGTCCGTCGAAAGCCCCGCAGACACCTACTTCTGTGGCTTGGACACCTTACCTACCGACAACTTCTTGCGCTCCCGCAAGGCTTTGGATGTGAGCGACTGGCAGTCGACAGTCATCCGTGTCATGGGCATCCCCGAGGCACCAGAGGCAGGCGTTGAGCGAGTCCGTTACCGACATCTTGGACCCACAGTTCCCGCACTTCCTAAAGCCCGGACGCGGGGTGGAAGACGAGGTAGACATCTTCACGAAGAATATGCTTCACAATACGAACAGGTTCGAAGAACCGAGAAAGAACAGAAACTCCAAAGAGTCAAGGCACGCCAAGATCTCCGAAGCGAACACGTTCGCGGAAAAAACAGAACTGAGGCTACGGGCGTCGTGCGCCCTACTTATAACATCCAGTGACGTCGGCCGTCGGAGGAGGTCCTCGAGGGCGGTGTATCGACGTCATCGACGCAGGACGCAGATGCCGATAATTTTCCAAAGCAGCACAGCTGTGGTGATTACATGTCAGATATGGAATACGTCGGGGACCCAATCCCCTCGAAACCTGGTGTTCGGTTTTCTTGCCTCCCTGAGAATGTCCATACATCTCTGAGGGAGTTGCAGGTGCCCAAACTCTATGACCTCAGGAGCCAGGCCGCTAAGTTCAATGTCTGCATGCATGGGTGAAGCGTCTCCCCTCTGTCTTGCAACGTGTTGTACGGGCAAGGCAGTTTAACTGGAGGAGATAGGGACATCGCCATCAGATGAGCGAACCAGGGTTGGCGAGCCCACATGGGGGCCACCAGTATCATCGTGACTGGTTCCTGGTGCATCTTGTGCACAATCTTGTTGAGAAGGGGAGTCGAGGGGGAAAGCGTATACATATTTCCCCAACCATGTTATCCAGAGTCCGTTCCCCTTGCAACAGTTCTGGGGGTACCTAGAGGCATAATCTTGGCATTGAGCGTTCTCCAGAGTTGCGAACAAATCGATCTCTGGGAAGACCCATTCTGGTAAAAATGTTGGAGACTATGTCCTTGTGTAATCGCCATTCGTACTCCATGGGCAAGGGAAAGTCTCTGCTGAGTATGTCTGCCAGAAGATTGAGTTCCCCTGGAACATGTTGTGATAACAGGAACATGTTGCGTTTGAGAGCCCACTTCCAAATGTTCTGGGACAGTTTCGACAGCCCTGCAGAATGAGTGCCCCCTTGTTTGTTCAGATAGTACATAGCTGTGGTGCTGTCTGAGAATCAGGATCGTCTTCCCTTGCAGTTGTGTCTGGAAAGCTTTTAGTGCTTTTAACACTGCCAACAGTTCCAACAGGTTTATGTGGTTGGATGCTTTGTCTGTCGACCAAACTCTATGCACTGTTTGTTGACGCAGGTGAGCTCCCCACCCTGTAACAAACACTTCTGCGGTTAGAGTGGCTTCCACTGCAGGGGTGGTGAAGGATATCCCCTGTAAGAGGATGTCCCTCAACCACCACTGCAGCGTGGGAACGAGGGCCGGCGAGACAACCACTAGATCGTCCCACTGTCCGCTGGCCTGACACCACTGGCTGTTGAGCCACTCTTGCATTGGGCGCAGGCGCACATGAGGAACCAAGTAGATACAGGACGCCATCATTCCTAGCAGTCGCATAACCTTGAATAGTCACCTCTCGACTGGCTACATACTGAGGGATTTGAAACATGTTTTGAACTCTCTCGTTGGTGGGGAAGATAAGGCCGCCCTTTGTTCGAATTAGAGCCCCTAGGAACTGTTTGACCTGACTGGGGTCTAGGCTGGATTTTTTTTCGTTGATGGAGAATCCCACACTGAATAAAAGATCTATCATCTTTTGGGTATTGGACAGACATGTTTCGTAAGAGTCCCCTGTTAAGGATAGACCGGGATGAATTGCCTGCGCATATGTGCTGCAGCCACCGCTAGTACCTTTGTAAATACCCTTGCGTGCAGATGCTATGCTGAAGGGTAGTACCTTGAACTGATAATGCTTGTCTTGTATCATAAATCTGAGGTATTTTCTGTGCACTGGCAACATTGAAATATGAAAGTATGCATCTTTCATGTCCAGTGTTGCCATGTATTCCCCCTGTGATAGCAGTGGAATTACTTCCTGCAGAGTGACCATGCAGAACATTTGTGGCTTTACAAATTTGTTCGCTGGGCGAAGATCTAAAACAGGGTGCATGGTTAGATCCTTTTTGGGTACAAGGAAGCACACTGAATAAATACCTTCTTTTTACCTGTGACAGAGGTACAATTTCTATGGCTCCTTTCCCTTGTAGTGTCTCGACTTCCTGAAGTAGTATGCGAAGATTGTCTATTGTCAGTCGTCTTGTTCGTGGAGGTCTGAATGTTGGGGACCGGTTTAACTCTATCAGTACCCGTGGGCCACGGTCTTTAGCACCCACTGGTCTGTAGTTATCCCCTCCCATCCCTGAAGGAACGATGTTACCTGGCCCCAGACCAGGCAGGAATGGGAGGGGACCCAAATCTTCAGGTCATTTTGAACCTGAGACCGGGGAGCCTCTAGGGGTAGAGACCAGCTATTTCCCTGTGGAGAGTTCCAATTGTTTCCCAAGGAATATTGTTGTTGAGGGAAGCATTGGCCACGAAAAAACCGTTTGGACCCGGATCCTCGTTTTGTAGAATTGAAACACTATAGACCTCTGGACGCTCCTAAACTCAGCATACTCGACACAACATCTTACACAAAGTGCTCGAAAAGCATTGGGGAGAGTATTTTTCTGAACTTTATGGAAAGAGGCACACGGCAGCGATTGACAGGAGCCCCAATGCCACTGAGTGGTCAATTTTCAGCACCAAAGAGGATATCCTCCAAATAAATCGCCAAGCTAAATACATCACAGGCTCCTGGGCCCGATGGGTTGTCAAACGAAGCAATAAAGGCGGCCCCAGATCTATGGGCAACATTGATGCATGCCCTTATAACCATAATAAATGAGCACAACACAATACCATCAACATGGAGGTCTGCTACGCTCATCCCAATATACAAACAAGGCCCAAAAGAAAATCCAGCCAACTATAGGCCAATAGCCCTGTTAGATCCCTTGGGGAAAATTTTCCCTACAATCCTGCTGCAAAACCTAACATGGGCAACAGAGGAAAAACGGTTTGCTAAGAGGCAAACAGGTTTCATGCGACAAATAAGCACAGAAATAATTGAACTTGTTCACAGCAGAGATCAAGCAAGAAGTGAGCGATCCTGAAGTCAATCCACCTAAAGTAAACTCCACACCATTGCCCATAATGTTGTATGCCGACGATATAATACTGCTAGACAAAACCCTACGAGGTTTACAACTCAGCATGGACCGACTATCGACAAACATGGCCAAAAATGAGCTCAAAATAAACATCGAGAAAACTAAAATCATGGCCATTAGGAAGCCCAAAATCAAGGAACGGTGCCCAAACATAAGAATCAATGGTCATCAACTAAAGGTAGTGCAATCCTTTAAATATTTGGGAATTACGATCAACCAAATTAAAGAAGAAACAGCATGGGCTGAGATGCTCCAAAAGAAAACCCTCGCGCTTGCCAGACAAGGAATCATATTACACAAAAAGTATGGGAAATTTTCCTTCGTGCCAATAACATTTACAAAACCAAAGTCATTCCAGCATTAGTGTATGGAGCAGAAACATTGATAAAACTGGATCCAGCGATCTGGGCCAAACTAGAGGCAATATTCTGGAGGAAAACATTAAACTTACCTTCGAGTTTTACAATACCACTACAATCTATAAGGTCGATAGTGTGCTGGAAAAAACGATGTGTATATCGAAAGATAAGCAAAGAGGGACAAATTCACGCAATAGAAATAATGCGAATAACACTGAACACAACCTCCGTAACAATCTTAAGAAAATGGATGGAAGAGCAGAAGCAATATCAGCAGAGATGTTATAGCGACCACAAAACGCAAAGAACGAACTGAGGTCGAATGACTGGTGCAAAACCATCGCAGAGAAAAATACCTAAAGAAAACTTGAACTGCGCACTAGATACAAGGGCAATAACACAACTACCAGCTTACTTGAAGATCTTTCCAGATCCAAGAATAAGATCGTTATACATGAGGTTGCGCCTGAATTTACTGCCCACCAGAGCAAGAATGGCGAAAATCAAGCAACAGGACAAAGGAAATAGCCAATGCAGATTCTGCGACCAAAATGGAACCATAGAAACCCTACACCACATCATAATGGTATGTCCGATGTTACAGGCCCAAAGAGCACTATGCAGAACTTACTTTGATACCAGTAAAGAAGTGTACTCCCCAGAAGAACTTTGGGCACAAATACTGCTGAGACATGGCAACAAACTGATATTCATCAGAACATTCTGGGAAGAAAATCATGAAATTAGAACCAGCGAGATGCAGTACACACGATTCTGTAACCTGAGGAACACGAGAGAGCCAGTAATGAAGACTCGAAATTCACTATAGCATTAATGAAATATATATAAAACGAAAAGTTTATGTATAAACTACATCATTTTAATAAAGAGAAAAAAAAGAAAAAAAAAAGAGAAGGGTCTTCGTGTAATTTGATCCAGTGTTTTCAGGGTGTCATGCTCCTTTTTTGCGGTCTCTATGGCCTCATCGACCACCTTCCCAAACAAGTTGGATTCTTCCACGGGTTTATCAGTTACGCTTGTGTCTCTGGCTTGAATCCAGAGTTCCGTAGTCAAGCATGTTTCTTCAGGAGTGTGCCCTGAGCCAGGGATCGACCAGAGGTTTCGGCAGAATCCAAAGTGTTTTTAAGTATGCTTTGGTTCACTGGTCTGCCCCCAGTGACAGTGGTGAGGAGACGAGTATGTAGAGGTTCGGGAACCTCCTGTATGCCTTCCTGTAGTAAGGCCCAGTGGGCATCAGCGTAGCTGGCCAACAAGGTCGTGTTGTTGGCAATACGTGTTGAAAACGCTGCTACGACCGCAATCCTCTTCCCACGGGCGAATAGTCCTTTACCTTCCTTATCAGGGGGTGCCTCACCAGTTGACAAAGGGACCCCTGCCCTCTTTCGTGTAGTATTCACCACCAGAGAGTCTGGGGTGGAGTGACCTCTGACATACAGAGGGTCTGAGGGAGAAGGACAAAAGTTTTTCTATTCTTGGGTTGACACCTCTTGTGAGAGCGGGTGTTGATATGGAGGGCGCCAGATGTTTAATTGAATTGAGGAGACGAATAGCCTGGCTGGCCAGCAGCTTCTCCTTCAGGATGTCCTCCACAAAGTCTGCTTCAGGCAGAGCTTCATCTGTAGCAATATTAAAGTGATCAGCTGCTTTACGCAACATTACGTTGAAAGTCAATTGATCATCCACAGGCGAGGGTTGTTGCCTAGTGGGGGTGCACTGGGGAGAATCCAGAGACAGGGCATCACGATCTTGAGGATCTGGAGATTGTCATGGTTGAGGGTAACCCACATCTGGGTTCGCCTCCCAGCTCTCGATGGGATAATGCATGTCCTCAGGGTTGATGAATTCCTCATCCTGAGTGTCTGCAGGAATGTCTTCTTCAGATAGGTCGTAGTTGAATATATCCTCTTCCAAAGAGGGGTCAAAAAGCCTTGGAAATTTTGCTTTGGGGTCCACAGGGCTCTCATCCAGTGGTCTCCTTGGTGTGGGTTGTTCTGAACGGGGAAACGAACCTGTCCAGCCTTTCCATGCAGCTCTCAAATTTTGATCTAGTCCAAACCGAAGACCTAGAATGGTATAGAGGTGGAAAAGGGTCCTGAATACGTTCATCCGTCGTAAAATGTTGAGATTTTGTCAAAGTCAGCCCTTCTTCACCCTCAGAGAACTCCTCCTGAGGGACCAACAGAGGTCTCTGTGCCTCTCTTTTGACTTATGGGTGGGTTCCGGTACACCCCCCTTAGGCCCTCCTTGGACTTCGGCAGACCCTTGGCCTTTTCCATAGGCATCAGAGCATCCCTGGACTGCAGTTTGAGAATCAGTGGAAACAATTCTAGCTAAGCTGTCAGCGACGTCCTACGCAGCAGGGAGTCACGTAGCTTCAGCCTGCAATTGCTAGGGAGTCCTTTTTGGCAGAGCCAGGGCCTTGTCTTCGACTGCAGCCTTTTTCAGCGGTGCTGTCTTCGGCGGAACCGGAATCCTATCGTCACCGGACACCTTCTTGTGATGCGTCTTGACGGAAGCTGGTACATTAGGGGTAGCGCCTTTGTTTTCGATGGCCCGGTCGCTAGGTGCATATGCGGCTGCGGGGAGGGCTGCCAATCCTGAAGGTCGGTGGGTGCCGCCGGAACTTCCGGTGTGCCCGTTGGCACTGAAGACTTCTTCGACTTGGCCGAAAATTGACTTGGGGTTGTTTGTTTTATGCTGTGTACATGTTCATCTTTGTCGCCGGGGTGTGACTTCCCCATAGCAGTGCCTAAGCCGTGCTTAGCGGGGACAGACTATGTGGAACGCAAGCGGTCCGTCGAAAGGTCAACAACCTCCGGTTCGGAGGTCTGATAGTCACTCTCGCCGTCCTCACATTCGGTGGCTGCAGCAGCTGGAGAAAATTCGGCCTTCGACATAGCGTAGGCCGCCCACCGATTGACTCTACGCCCTCCTTTAATGTCTTAGGACGGAAGAGCTTACAAGACGCGCATCATCCTTCCTTGTGATCGAGGGGAAAGCACCGGTTACACCATCTGTGCTTATCTTTCCAACGAAATTTGCTCTTACAAATAGGGCAAAACCTAAATGGAGTCCTCTCTATAGCTGGGGATGGGTAGAGTGTTGAAGACCAAAAGGGAAAGAGGAAGGAAAGGGAAAGGCATTCTCAGTTTGTATAGAAATGTCCACCCGAACCCACTCTCCCTAGTGTATAGGCCGGCGGAAGGGCCGGCCACGTGGTCGGCAGCGCCGAGTGGATCACCGTCCGTCGAAGTTCTGAAGGTCTTCGGCAGAGGTCTGGAACAGAGTCGAAATAAGGGACAGCTAGGGTGATCTGATTTTATATAAATATTCGACCAAAGGTCGAGGGGACAATAAGCAATGTCTTTAACGAACTCTGCATCAAGGCAACCAGTATGCTGGGCGGAAAAAAACAATCAAGAGGGACCTCGACGCGTGAGGGATCTTGGGTACACAACACGTCACGTAGGGATAGTGTTTCAGGCACGCCCATGTCGACGTCCCCTTTCTATTATCTTAAGAGAAGATGGAATACTCTGCGGTTACCACTGGATGTCGGACCATATGCACAGCATGTGATTCTAAGCAGATTAACAAACATCAGAAATCTATTCACATGCCCACCTGCGCTGCTCTCCAATGCTACTTCCAAAATCTGGTGCCAGAGAGGACGTGGCCGGGGATTCTAAAGCAGCAGTGGAAGCAATTAATTTGCTTGCCAGACCAGAATCTGCGGGAGCACGTGTCCTCTCTTTCAACACCAAGAGTATTGCATCTTGTTTTCAAAGTTCAAAAAGGGACATATAGACAAACTATCCCAGGGTTTGAAAATTAGATTAGATACGCAGGAGCTAAATCCAGCTCCTGGGAGACACTCTGTAGGCAGCAGCTACCGATGGGGAATCGGGAGCGAGTACACAGCGCACTGCAAATCTAACTTCCCCGTAAGATGCACACACTAACCTTTTGCCCATTATGTATGATGTATTATATTTCAATGGGTCCTAGATGTGTCCTAATTATTTACATTCTCAAACACTTAATATTAATTTCACATATGCATTTTTGTAAGGCACTAGTTGGCCTGGGGAACCTGATGCAGCTCCTGGTAAAAGTTGGGTTTAAGCTAACTAGGCTGTGCCATGCACTGTACCCATGAGACTTCACACGCCGAGGTCCCCCCAATTGTTTGTTTCTGTCATGAGGAAGACTGCAGAGAATATGTGAGTGAGTACAGAAAATAAAGGAAAGGTGCGAGACGTCTATGTACTTTCAAGTCTAAGAGGGGAAAAAGGGTGGGCGCATGTAAATCTAAGCAGATACAAGCATCAGAAAAACAATTACGGTAGGTAATGTATGCCTTCTGAGGGTTGCGATCTGCTCAGAATGGCATGCTGTGCATAGATTAGCAAGCAGTACCACGAGATGGTGGTGGGATGTTAGAAGGTACAGCGGCAAAAAAAAATTCTTAACACCGCATGACCCACCTGTGAATCACTCTTAGAATACGTATCCAAGCAGTAAAGCTGCATAGAAGTATGAACAGAATTCCAGGTAGCTGCTTTGAAAATGGCATCCCAAAGGTACATTTGCAATGAAAGCTAAAGTAGCCCCTCTGCCTCGAGTAGTGTGATCTGGAAGGAAAGGGTAAAGTTCTCTTTGAAAGGGAAAAAAACATTTGGTTGCATATCACAATCCATTTTGAAATGGCCGACTTTGATACAGGAACCCCTTATCTTCCAGTGGCTATGTAAACAAAGAACTGGTTGGTTTTCTGTGGTGGTTTAGTTTTATTCAGGTAATAAATGACAGCTCTTCATACATCTAATGTATGGAGGCATCTCTCTGCCGAATTTGTATGGTTTTGAAAAATAATTTGAAGTTCTATGGATTAACATGGAACTTTGAATTGAACTTTGACAAGAAGGGCGGGTGTGTGCATAAAACCACTATCTTTATGAATAGTGCCAAAAAGATCTTGAAGTGAAAAAGATTGCAGTTCTTTTACTCTTCTGATAGAAGTAACAGCCACTAGAAAAGCAGTGTTATAAGTAAAGTACTTAACACTTGCTTTATGCATAGGCTCGAAAGAAGGGCCCATACGTTTAATAAGGACAACATTCAAGTCCCATCCGGGAGTTATATTAGAAATTGGGGAGTGTGGTCTTTGGACTATCTCCATGAAGGCTGTAATTACAGGGACCTTCCACCAAGAAACCTTAATCTGAGAGGTGGTGTAAGCTGAAAGGGCAGCAAGATGAATCTTTAGTAAATTAAAGACTAACCCAGAGTTCAAAAGGTAAGTTAAATAAAGCACTACATGAGATGGAGTGCAATCAGTTGGATTGATGTCACGGGAAGTATGCCAAATGACAAAGCTTTTCCATTTCATGAAATAACAGCGTCTGTTATTAGGTTTATGTGCCTCTTTAAGAATGTACATACATCTTTGTGGCAGATAAGAGTTCCAAACTCTATGACCTCTGGAGTCAGGCTGCCAAGTTTAGCGTTTGTTGACATGGATGTAGTGTTGTCCCTGCTCTTGTGAGAGCATGTTGTAGGGGCACAGTATTTTGACTGGAGGGCAAAGTGACATTTTCATCAGGTGCGAGAACCATGGCTGACAAACATATTGGTGCCATTAGGATCAGAGTAACTTGTTCCTGGTGTATCTTGTTAACTATCCTGCCTAGGAGTGGTGTTAGGGGAAAAGCATGGGAAAAGGTCTTCGACCACTTGATCCACAGGCCTTTTCATTTGGACTTTCGTCTGGGATACCTGGAGGCGTGGGATGTGCGTTCTTTTGAGTTGTGAAAAGGCCCATCTCTGAATACCCACTGTCTGAAAGGATGTTGTGTAAAATGTCTGTAAGCGCCATTCATGTTCAACAGGTAGTTGGACGTCTCTGCTGAGCACATCTACCAGAAGATTGTGCTCCCCTGAAATGTGTTGGGACAGGAGGAACATGTACTTCAATGCCCAATTTATTGTGTTTTGGGCTAGTTTAGACAGCCCTGGAGAGGGTTTCCCCCCGCCTGTCAGTTTATATAAAACATGGCTGTGGTGCAGCCTGTTAAGATGGACTGTTTTCCCTTGTAGCTGAGCTGAAACGCTTTTAGGGCTTTGAATACTGCCAGTAGCTCCAAGAGGTTGATGTGGATGTTTGCTACTGATTGTGACCATGTCCCGTTTGCTGTATGGTGGAGAAGATGTGCTTCCCCACCCATATACGGAAGAGTCTGTGGTGAGAGTGTCCTCCACTGTGGGGGTGGTGAACAATTTCCCCTTCAAAAGGTTTTCCCTTGCCCATCATCTCAGTTATAGTAGAAGGGCTTTCGAGACAACCACTAGATTGTCCCACTGTCCACTTGATTGAGACCATTTGCTGGAGAGCCGCCTATGGATCGGACGCAGACGACCATGTGGCACTAGATAAATACAGGAAGCCATCATTCTGTCATTTGGCGAATGGCTACATGAGGGGTTTAAAACAACATGTTTTGTACCCTCTCGGAGGGGAAGACCAGGCAGTCTTCTGTCCAAATCAGAGCCCCAAGAAATTGCTTCACTTGGCTGGGTACTAGACTTGATTTCTTCTCGTTGATAGAGAATGCTGATTGGAAGAGAACGGTCTATTGTCTTCTGTGTTTTGCACACACACCTGATAAATCACTCTTGTTACCAGGCAGTCATCCAGATAGTGGTGAACCAGAATGTACTGCCTGTGGAGGTGTGGTGCTACTACTGCTGGGACCTTGGTAAATACTCTTGGCACAAAGGCTACGCCAGAGGGGAGAACTTTGAACTGATAGCGTTTCTCCCACCTTGAACCGTATGTATTTCCTGTGCGCTGGCAACATTGAAATATGAAAGTATGCATCTTTCATATCCAATGTTGCCATGTAATCCCATTGTTTTAGAAGGGGAATTACCTTCCTGAAGAGTTATCTGGAATTTTTGAGGCTTGACATATTTGTTTGCAAGGCGTAAATCTAAAAACGGACACATGGTTAGATCCTTTTTGGGTACAAGGAAATATATTGAATAAAACCATTGTTTACCTCTAGAACCGGTAGGAGTTCTATAGCTCCCTTCTGAAGCAGGCTTTCTACTCACTTCTGACTGCAGGATGAGGAGATGGTATGGTGTCATCTTTCTTGTCTTTGGCGGATGGTATCAGGGTCTTTGGAGGAATTCTATACAATACCCCTCGACCACAGCGTTTAACATCCACTGATCTGAAGTAATTCCCTCCCATGCGTGGGTGAATTATATTCGAGCTCCTAGAGGAGATGCATGTGGGGAAACAGACTGGTGAGTCACTTGTTGGTGGTGGTAGGTGAGCCTCTAGTGGTTGCACCCCGACCGTTGCCACAGCAAAATACTCACTGTTGTGTGGTCTAATGTGGTGGAAGGTCCTTGCGACCAATACCAAGGGAAGCTAGTAGAGGTGAAACTCGATTGAGGTGGTCTGGGAAAGGACTGGGGTCTGAAGGAACCACTGGGTGTTGAAGACCCTGCGCTAGAAAAACTGGTTGATATTTGGTTTAGTGTTTTAAGCGTCTCATGCTCTTTTTTAGCCATTGCCAGTGATTAGTCTACTGTCTTGCCAAATAAGGTTGACACTTCAATTGGTTTATTGGCGAGTGCCGCTTTAGTCTCTGGTTTAAACACCAAATGGTGTTTTTTAGGCAAAGTTTGAATGCTGTACCCTCTGGGAACATTACAAGCAACTATGATTACAGGTATAGGCAACCCAATCTCTGGTATAAGCTTGTACTACACCGTTTTGGTAGCATGTTGAGCAGCCAGGCTTATCAAGAGGAGAAATGTGGGCTGCAGTGGAGTTACAAAGATTCACAGTTACAGGTATTCAAATACACTCTTACACTGAAGGTTTCTTGCATAAACAATTAATTTATCTGTCAGTTATAAAGCCTTCTTCAGAAGGGAGCAATAGAATAGTAACACACAAATCTACTTCAATACTGTACACCGAGTTTCTGGATCAGACAATACCATTTTGGGACGGCCCACAGACGCAACCTGCACCCACAGGTGACTTCAGTAACAAGGGTGCTGGGGACATTAATCTTACTGTTGGCATTCAGAATACTCTTAAAAGTTGGTAAAAGGCAAAGGTTATTAGAACACAAGAAATTACAAATATTCATAAGTAGGGCAATTACTTTCAGATAGCACTTAAGAGTCATTCAATTCAAATAGGCTAAGCCAAAGTCAATGGGCAAAAGTCTTTGTATAGGATGCAGCACTTCAGGTAAGCAAATGGAAAAGTCTTTGCACAAGTTCTTAGGAGTCTTTGATAAAAAAAAAAAGAAGTATGAAATGTAGGGCCACAAGCTGATTAGACTGAGTTGCAAGCACTTCCACAGTAAGAAGCAAGTTCTCTTAGACTTGTTTTACAGTACCTTGGTAAAGCAGAAAAGATGCAGCTGAAGACTTCTGTTCCTGTGCAGGTCTGCAGATCTCCCTGTTCCTGGGCCTCAGATATGGGGGCAGAGTGAGAACGTTGGGGGACTCCTTCATTACACCAGTACTGTTAAAACGGGCAACCGGCAAACTTTACTTTCAGTGGCTGTTTCACGTTTCACCTCCTTGCAGTAAAGCAAATGGCAATAAGCGTGGTCGTGGTTCCTGGCTGTCAAGGTGGCCTTTCCTCACATCTGAGGTCCCACACTCAAATGAGGGGGGGGAGAGGGGGGTGAATCAGGCTTGGTCAGTCCTGCTTCGTGGGAGTCCGGAGGATCTTCCAAAAGCTTTAGGCCAGCTTATAAGCAACGCACACAATCTGGTGTCCCTCTCCCTGCTCTACAGTTTCCTTCAGCAACTCTGAGGAAATTCAACCAGCTCCGAGATGGGTGTCCAGGTGGCTTACTTGGGAGCCGATTGGTCCCACCAACTAAAAGGGAGGGAGAAGTCGTCCTTGCAGGGTTTCTCGGTCAATGCGAACTTGGCAAGTAGTCACTGCAGCAGGGCTTCACCGGGCAAACCAATGGTACAGGAGTTGCAGCAGGTGTCCTCTTTAAGCTCTTCTTCAGTTCCTTCGTACATTGGTCGACTCTGCCTTCCAAGCCAAAAGACTCGTCTTTTATTCAGTTCTCTCACATTCATTCCAGCCTAGCTGTCAGTGGCTGTCATTGCCAGACAGTCAGCGAGCCAATCACCACAGAGTGCATTTGGGTCTCCAAGGAGACTAAGCACAGGGAGTTTCGGGCACCTCCCTCACTTCCCGTCTACCCCAGAAACACAGAGGCCAGAGGCGGGTTTCCCTCTGAAACCCAGTGTTAGGCAGAAACCTGTGCAGTTCCCTTGGGGACCACTGCAAAAGATTTAAGACTACAGGTATAGCAGTAAACCCACTTGGTAGCAGTCCGCACCACCCAGATTTACCTGGTAGCTGTGGCTGAGCAGTCAGACTTCCCTCAAGAAGAGTTAGGCAGTATGTAAAGTATACACAATAGGTACTCAAATACAATAGCACAAGCAAACACTGACCAGAGCTTGGTTTCAAAAGTATATAGTTATTTATTTATCAAACACACATAAGTTGAAATCACTCTAGCAAGATATAGTAAAAACACTTCAAACACAGTTATAATGAAAGCAGTTTCCACCCTTACTCCTATCTAGACAACTCTAGGTTAACACCACATAATTAAAACAGAGGTGAGCGCTTAACGTTAGATGACACTCTAGTAGGTTCAAGAAAGGGATAAAAAGAAACAGAAAACACACCACTCTAAGGTCCAGAACACTTGCAATAGGCTCAAAGAAGCACAAAGTCACAGGTGAGCAAAAGTCACTAGGCAGGGCCCACTCTTAGAGTAGCCGGAGCGAAAATGTGCCCAAGATCACACTGTTATTAGGGATTCAAAGTCTTGCAAAGAGTTAGAAAGAGTTTAGAGTGGCTTAGAAAGTTTAGCCAGGGTGTTCCAGGCACTCCCAGGTTCGAAAGCCGGGGGCTAAATCTACCCCGTACAGTCGGTGGCAAGGGAAGCCAGGCAGAACACGGTACCTTAAGCGGAAAGGATCCTCCAGCGGGGGCAGTTGTTCCAGGCAGTGGCAGCAAGGCTCGACGTCGGTCAGGGGAGAAGAAGTTCTCGCTGAAGAGCAGAAGAAGAGGGTCGTTGCACTGCCCGGGAAGAAACCAGCCACGGAGTCCTCCGGTTAAAGGGTTGTACCGACTTTCGTGGTTGGGGTAAAAAGTGGTGGGGTTCCGGTTGCCGGGGTGCTTGGCACTGGCAAGGCGGCCACGAGATACCTCGAGAAGCGGAAAGAAGGTGAAAACTGGTTGTCCCCACCAGTCAAGGGAAGGAGCCACTCCGTTAAGAGTTCTCCTCGGTCGTCGGGAAAAGTGGTGAGACGGTTCAGCAGGGCTCCACCGGGTGGTGTCGTCGAAGCAGGTCGGCTCAGCTCTTCCCTCGTCGGATTCTTGGTCCTGTGGCGACTTCTGAAGTTCCAGTCCCCAAAGCCCTGCTTTTATGCAGCAAACCCCCATTCACCCAGCCTAGCTGTCACTCAAACATGCTAAGTGGTGAGCCGGCCGGCTCACCACTTGGGCCAATCAGGACGGAGTGCGACTTGAGTTACCAAGGTAACTCAGTCCAGGGTGCCTAAATCCCCCTCCACCCCTCCTAAGTACCCCAGACAGAGTGGCACCACTTTGGAGGGCTTCTGTGGAGAAGCCCGCCAAAAGTGGAACAAAGGGCTCCACTTTGGGTCAGAGTTACAGAGGCGAACGCCAACGCCATTTTAGAATCAAGTTTTGGCAAAAAGTCCCAACCGGAGTTATAATAATAAATATATAAACCGGCGGTATGTTTAAGGCTACCGTAAATAAATAATTAAATGTGTTAGCCTAAAACAATGGGAAATCCCATAGGGAAATATTCGCGGTCGAATATAAAAAGTAGTTTCCACTGCCACCAGCCAAAACTCGATCAGGGGGGACGGAGACGTGCCCCCTCGACTAACAGACCCTGGGGCAATCGAATTGCCCCAGCCAGTACGTCCACAATATGATGGTTTGTACTGGTTCTGTACAGGATTCAAGACTAGCAAAGTCTTTGGTGACTTTACATGCCCTGGGAGACAGTAGTCAGTCCCAGGGTATGGAGTCTATGTTGGGGAGTCCCTAGGACACCCCTGGGTTACGGCACAGAGGGTGCTGTGTAACCCACATCACAAAAATACATGAGGCCCTATGGAGTAAAAGACCCCATAGTCCATTCAACACAAGGTTTAACCAAGAAAACACACTTCAACATGTCCAAGAGTGAGGGTAAAAGAGTCTCACTCTTGGCAGGAGAAAAAAAGAAACCCCAGAAATCCAGCAAAGCTGCTGGGGGACTCACTAGGTAGGGAAATTCAGCCTAAACAGAGAATTCTCCCTAACACCCAGCCAAAGGCGAAATGAACAAAGAGACCAAACCTGGTTTGGCGCGCAAAGAAAATCTTTAGAAGGACCATTCAACAAAGACCGGGCGAAAAAAGAAGAACGGGCACCATTTTAGCAAAGATGGCTGATCGCCATTTTGAAAAAGATGGCTCCCGCGCTTAACGTTACCGGGTCCGTGAACGGTCGCAGTAAATGTAAACCTAGGTAGTTCAAAACGAAACCACTGCCAACAGCCAGTCAAATGAGGAAAGGGTAACATAAAACATGTTACACAAGCATTTAGACACAGGGGATACTAAGTAACCCCTCAAGCACTATTGTGAGATAGGGTGTGCCGGGTCTAGCAAGTACAATGCCAAGTAAAGCCAATTTCACTTTACTGCTCTGGGAAACAGTAGTTGATCCCAGAGAAGGTATTTAAGCCTTGGGAAATCACTTCCCTGTGGCACTGCACTGAAGGTGCTTTGTGACAATTGTAAAAGATGCCGCCTATGGAGTTGGTTAGACTCCACAACCAAAATGAAAGTGTATAAACTCATATTAAACTACATTAGAGAGTGGGAAAAAAGGGCCACACTCTCTCCAGGTAAAAAAATCAAAGTCCTCAAAATCCAGCAAAGTTGCTGGGGGTCTCTAAGGTGGAGGGAATTAAAACATTTTTGAGAATTCTCCCTAACAGCGTTTAAGTAAGGCGCCTTCTGCCAAAACTCAGCAGAGTCTAGAGTATTCTTTAGAATATTGTGTGTGGCATGTCTGCCCCCTTTCACTATGGATAGCAGCTGAGATTAAGTTGGTTCAGGAACCGTGACTAAAGTCGTTTAAAGCAAACCCCATTGCACATCACTGTAGCTAACAAGCAGTGTGGTATTGATGGCAATATGGGTGGAATATGCTGAAGCTTTAACCCTTTTCCCCAGGGCATAAGGTTTCTTGCATTCCTTGTCTAAGATTTCTGGGCTTAAAGAGTTGACAGGCCTTGCAACACCGTTCGCTGTGGTCTCTAGGAGGACAATTATTGCACTTGTGTGTGTCTTTCCAAGGGAACTTCCTGTTACAGAAAGTACAACATTTAAACAGTGTTCTTTACTTGTTTAGCAGAAAAAGAAAGGGCGGCCAGAAATGGGGAAGTAGAGGAAAGTAAGAGAAAAGGCATTCTCTAATAGTGGTAGAGTGCAAAGAGAACGCCAAATCGACCTACTGCAAAGGCTGAAGCCTGAAGGAAAGAGTCAAGAGTTCAGCTGTTGAAGTCTTCTGGCGGTAGTCTGTCTTCGTCAAAAGCAAGCATCGAAGACATTATAATTATCAAAATCTAAATGTACTAAGCAATATAACCGCGCACAAAGCTACGGGCTCCGCATGTATGCGACCGACTAGTATGGCGGAAAAAACAATCTGAGGGATCTCGACACACAAAGACTCATGGGTACAGTGCATGTCACATTAGGGATAGTGTCACAGTCATGCCTAGTCGAAGTTACATTTCGAACTTCGAAAACCAGATCAAATACTCCACGACTTGCACTAGATGTCAGACTATAAGCACTGATTTTAGGCAGATCCACAAGCCTCAGAAAAAATATGTACCTGAACAAAACTGTGTGGGTTTACTTTATAGAGGGTGCCTGGTAACTAGAAGGCTTAATCAAACCAGGGGTTGCACATCCAGCTTTTCCTCTTCACTCAGGAGACTTTCTGCAGAGTACGAAATAATGCTGGAGGTTGACGGTGTATTCCACAGACTGCTAATTGCATGAGGATGTGCAGTGGGGCAAGATTCCTCAGAAGTGAAACATCTACATCTTACATCCAACTTTATGCTGACTGAGGCGAGGCTTCTCCCAGACCGTTTACGCCTATGTCAGGATGCCTGTGTGAAAATAAATAACAGGTTGAGGCTGCTCAGACATAAAGGGGAAAGAACAGCTCCAGAGATGGAACCCTTCGAAATGAGAATGTCCAAATCTTTTATTAGTCCCTCCATTCTTACGTGTAAAGCCCTGATGGAGAATGGAGCCTCCTCATACGTACTGCCTTGATTGCTAGTGTTGGAAAGTATAGGATCAGCATTTTGCACAATAATCAGAGATAAAATCAAGGTCCTTATCTGTTACGAAGAGTTCCATTATTTTTACTTGTCCCTACCTCATGTTTCACTGATTCTTTTTCAATCGAGTCCCCTTACAGGGATTCATTAGTAATGTAGTTCAATTCTCACCCCGGCCCCTCCAATCCCTCCTCTCAACATCCAAAAGCAGTTTCCCCTGCTCGGCTCCTGGTGTGAACTCACTGGCAGCTCTTATTTCTTTGCATGGCCGAATACTACTGCATACTGTTTGTAAACAGGGAATTAAGGTTTGTTCCATGCAGGTCTCCATTCAAATATCCACCTATGTTTAGAAGTTCTGCGGGAAAACACGAGGCTGCGCTTACTGCGAAAATATGGAAAGTAGTGTTTGCCATATATAGTCATGGCCTTCCTGAGATTCCAGGCTGGGCACTCAGGGAAGACATTCCCATATCTGGCCAGACTTATTAACATGTGTCTGGGAAACCGGAATCCGCATGCTATGTGTTTGCCCAAAAAGAAAACCAGGAAAGTGTATTAGGGGACCAGTCCTGACTGGTTTGTCAAAAAATATTTCAATAGGGCACTGTGATTGGTAGCTGTATATGCATTCAGCTACAAAGATCGTCATGAGAACAGGGATAGTGGTATCTGCACCATACCACTGTCAAATGCTGGGAATTAAAAGCCCCTATGTTTGAAAGGTTGGACTCTTCCCCTGCCCACAGCCAACAAGCAAGTAAAACGGTCTCTGCTCCTGAACTCTACAAGTGGACTACTGCAAAGGATTGCTTGGACCATAATGTAGTGTAATATGGCATTTGTATGGCACCTATTGCCATTAGTATGGCCTCAAACCGCTGTAGGGGAAGGCCCTTGGATGTCCGGGGTATGAGATGAGTCCGGGGAATTCAGAATGCGTGTGGGCACATTTTTCCAGTGCAAACGTACTGGCAGGGGTGGCCAAGTCCCTACTAGTGACCCAAGTAGAACTGGCTTGTGGTTGGGTGTTGTGAAGGCAGTTGGGAGAGTGCGCGAGACAAAGAGCGATGTGTCCAACTATCATGGGACTTGGCTGAATTCTGGTGCTATAAGAGATCAAGTAGTGAGCAATTTCAGATGTTTGCGGGTGGGTTGTCGTGCCTTTGGGAGGGATGCGGCTATCTTCTATCAAGATGGAATGCAATACGTACCAGTGTGTCCTGGCCGATTACTTTTTTAGTTGATGGATTGATTGCTGGTCCAGTCGCGGGGATCTATGGGAATCCATTCTGCGAGTGCTCTGCACCATCTTGTTGTCTCCTCACGTGACTCCACAGTGCCCCTGCCTACCTGTCTGGGGGCCAACTTCACCCGAGAAGGGGAATAGGTCGGTCAAGACAAGACGCAGGTGGGAATAGCGAGGTCTCGAGTGCCTTCTTTTCGAAAGGTGAGGTGATCTTCTATGCAGCAGATGCTAAGAGGGATAGAGTTCCATATTGTGGTTACTTGGACAGTGAAAGGAGGATCCTCCTATTGTGGTTGACTTGGCGGAAGGGATTACCAAGTGGAGAGCTGTGCGTGATCTCAAGTTTCTGTTGGGTTTTTAGGGGGCGAGCTTGTGTTGTAGATATTCTGTGGCTGTGTGGTGCAGAGCATGGTGGGTGATGCATATAGTCTTGAAGGTGGACCATCGCCCGACAGGGAGCCAGTGCAGGACACAGATGGCAGGTGAGATGTTCCCTCTAGGGCCAGGATGAGCCTGGCTGCAGTATTTTGGACTTCGTTTTCTGAGAAGCAGGGGAGCTCAGGTATAAGGAGGTGGCATAGTCTAGGAGAGACAGGCAGATAATTGTGATTGTGGCAACTCTGAGGGTAGGTAAGGTATGGGAAGCTGCATCTCAGAATGTGTAGGTGTAGATAGCATGCTTTTGCCACATAGTTGATGTGATGGTGTCAGGGCTGCGTCCATGGTGCAACCAAAATTCTTTGCTCTGTTGGAGGGAGAGGGCCTAGGGAGGACAGTCAAGGGGTAGGTTGGGGGAAGAGGGCAGTCTTCCCACAGATCATGATTTGAGTTTTTCCTAGATTGAGAAGGAGGAGGTTGGCTGTCATCCAATGGTCAATTTCTGTGAGGCATGAGGAGAGGTCAGGGGAGGGGTTGTGTCACTTGAGATCTCTAAGATTATATGGGTGTCATCTTAATTGGAGCAGGACAGGCCATGAGAACGGATAAGAGCCAGGAGGGGGTTTAAGTGCTCGTGAGGAACCCGAGAGCATCCTCACTTCTTTTCCCCCTGTATCATCCTCTCAGGTGGCCAGGGAAAGGCCATCGCTTTTGGATCCCGATCCTGGGGGTAGATATGCGAGGAAGGATCACCTGGGTGGAGGAGACCAGGAGAGCGGGGAAGAGAACGTCCGTGGTTGAGACATGGTATGCCCCATTTCCTTTTCATAAGTAAGTCTTTGTTGGCTATCGTCAGCCCTTTCACGGTTCTTCCCTTAAAATATTCCCCAAGAAACACCATCTCTATACTGGGACGAGGAAGAGACCAACTAGGAAGACATCCTCTTTTTGTTAATACAAACACATCGGCCTCATTTTGTTAATGCAGACTAATATCAGCCTAAGCTGTGTACTGGGATGAGGAGGACAGGACTACCGTTCTAGTGGTGAGCGGTCTAGTCTTTTCTGGACTCATCATGGTGGTCGGAACTTTAAAAGCAGACATCATTTGGAAATGGAGTCAGCTGTGGAATCTGAAGGGTGCAGGCAAACCTCTCTGGATCGGCAGTGTGGCAAACTGAGCGCTCGAGACCCAATCAGGAATGGAGAGCTTATGTGGCAGCAAAGCTGAAGGACAGTGAAGGCCGGTAGCAAACAGCAAAAGGGAGGCTGGCATGACCGAGCAAAGCGGTCAGAGATCCCAAGCTGCAGGTGGAGCATTGTCGAGTGAGCAGAGCCACAGGAAGTCACTGGGAGAGAGCGGGGTACAGCACGAGAAGGAGAAACCTTGCAAAGGAGCCGCAAGATAAAACCAATGAGTGAACCAAGAAGGAGAAACACCAGGCTGGCCGGCGCATTTGAAAAGCAAGCAAGGAACATTGCATTAATACAGGTACCTTTGAATACTGTGAACAGAAAATATCCAAAAAAATGAAAGTGAATATAAGGAACTGTGACTTTTCAATACTGAACAGAGCGGATGCAAGTGTTGAGCATTCTTGAACATTGAGCAGAGTGAAATAAAGCTTGGGAATCCACAAGGTAAATGCGCATTATATGAGAACTATGAGAATATAAGCACTAGCAACAGCCAAGAGAATTAAAGGAACTGTATATCACGGGGGAAACCAGCATTGTCATGGGCCAGGAGAACATAAGAAAGTGTGGCAAATGCATAGTGGCCAAACAAGCCAAACCACTGTCAGGAGAGTGACAAGTGAATGAATCAGGTATCACTGTCAAGTTGAAACAATGGCACAGAGTTGATGGAAAAGCAGCCAAGAAGGGGAACCAGTTGCATGACCTGTAAAGGGTGGACCGTGTGGTCAGACAACTGCGCCTAGACATAGTACACCCCTGAATGGAAAAGCAACTGAAATCACATACAACAAAGCTTGTGTTTTATAACAACCTCTCGTATGGTTTTGAAGCTAAGAAACTGAACTGCCTATGTGAACTGGTAAAAAGTGACAAGACAGACACAAGAGTCTTAGGTTTAAACCTGCCTTTAAGTGGCTGATGGCTCCTGTAAAAAGTGTATAGGTTTTACATACCTGTAGTAGAACTGATCTGCTACAACTACGCAGACGATACGCAGATCATCCTTAAAATCCCATTTTCGCCATGCCCCAAACGTCCAGATCTGTCATCAAGCCTCTCGGATATTGACTTCTAGAGGACGACCAACCAGCTCATCTTCAATCCATGTCTGCGGGAAAACATTGCTCCTCCCCAACCTATTCCCTGGCTGCAATTCCTAGACCCCCTCCCTTCCCCCCTGCACCCCCTCCCCCGGGAACCTCAGTGAAAAACTTTGGATGCACACTGGACACCAATTTATCCCTCTTCCAACAAGTCAACTCTGCTTCCAAAACCTGCTTCTTCCACTTACAAATCCTAAGGCATATCTTCCCTTACCTCACCTATCCTCACTGTTTCTCCACCATCATCCTCTCCCGCATAGACTAGGCAAATTGCCTTCACCTAGGCGCACCAGCGTTTCAGCTAAGGAAACTTCAAAGAATCCAAAACACTGCAGGCAGCCTGTTCATGAACCTACCTCCCAGAGAACACAGCCCTACACTGAGAGTCCTCCATTGACTCCCTATTGGGCGATGCACTACCTTTTTAAAGCCATGTGCATCACCCACCGGGCCAGCCACAACACAGGCTGGAATTCCTTAGACAGTCACCCGCTACCACCCCTCAAGGACTCTCAGATCTGGCACTGCATCCCTCTTACTAGTCCCACAGTACAACTCGTCCGGACTCGACGGATCCTCTTGCCCCGTCCAAGCGCTGATAATCTGGAACGCCCTACTCCTGCATATTTGCAATATCGACTATCACCTGGCATTCAGAAAGGCCCTCAAAACCTGGATTTTCTGTACCTCCTCACTAGCCTCACCCACTCTACACTGATTGATAGGTGCGCATAAACGTGGACCCAAACACAACACTCTTATCCACCAATACCTAACAGATGCTGGCAGCGTTCGCAGCAGCACACCGTAACTATCATCCTTCCCTCAACCCTCGGCCCGTCATTCCTCCAGGCCCCTCTACCCCAGCTCAGACTTTCGTTCCAGGGAGACCACGAATAGCGAGACCAGCCAATCGCCCTGGACCAAGAAAAAGAACACTGCAGTCGAACTCCAGCCAATCCGACGGTACGTATACCTCACCACGTCTGTGTACACAGGCCGTGCACACTACCACCCATTAATGCACTCTAGAATGCAGCTATAGCTATGCTATTCCGGTCTAGCGGCACACATAGCTGCCCACACAAACCCCTGACGTACCGCAAACCCTCTGCCACTAGTATACAGCGACCAACAACGGAAAGACATTCAATTTAGCTGAGCACACATTGAATCTTCAGCACTAGAACTCTATCCTAAACCACCAACAGCACCCACGCATGTGCCTGACCTCTGGGCTGCTTACTGGAGCCTAGCCAGCCCACCAAAGTCCTAACCCAGCAAAAATGCACACCAGATCTTTAATCGAAACTCTTAGAACCTCCTGCACATGGACTACGGTCACCAAGGGCGTTCCAACCACAAAGTGTATTGAGGCCACATAAATGGGGAAAGGGTGCTATATAAATGACTAATACAATACTTTTTCTTCCATTTCCCAGCCTGAATTCTGAATTCCTTAAGCTACTACCCATCAGCCACCCTCCTGATGACCCCTTGCCCACTGTTTCTCCTAAAAGATATCCTTTCCTCAATCTGTGCCATCCCTCACTTCATGCACATTCCCCACAGTTTAAGACATGGCAGACCAAACCCCTGTTCTAAAAAACCCTCCCCTGACCCCCCTTCTACCAGCCAACTACAGACCTTTCTCAAGCAACCTCTTCACAGCCAAACTGACCATACAGCTTATTCCCAGGTATGCTGTTTCACAGGATCCAACGTCGTCCTTGACCTCGCCCAGTCCGGCTTAAGGCCCTACGAGGAACTGAACATTTCCATCTGGGATTATCTCAAAAGAACCTCAGACACGTAATGTTGTGCCCCACTTATTCTTCTGGACATCTCGGCTGACTGACACCATGTACCACTGCATCCTCACAGACAGACTTCACTCACTGAGCATCAGAGACGCAGCATTGAAGTGGATATCCTCCTTCCTCTCCAACAGCTACCAAATTACATTCATGCCTTTCTTATCCACTGCACCGTGCCCCGTCACCAGTGGACTATGTGAAGGCATCATGAAGCAAACGCAGACAGCGGGTTCAAGTTAAGTCAACATTTTATTGACTCGCAATGTAAGGTTAGATGAGGCCTAACTTACCCTATAGTATGGTGGGATTTCCCTACCTAAATTAACTAAGGATCGTCTGTCAGGAAGTCCAAAGCTAGTCTTTTTGTCCGAAACCTATACTTGCCCTTACGTCTAACAGTATACAATGTGTAGGAATGTCTGCAAGAAAATGAACAGCGTTCAAAGTAAAATTCAGCACTTCTTCCTGCTCTAGGACTGGGATCGGCTTCCCTTCCCCAAGTTCACAATAGTTCAAAAGTCACAGGGGTTCCCTTCCCCTTGAGTTCAAATCTACCAGCTTTTCAAAAATTACTTCGTATCTCCTTTGTCAAGTTTCTCATGTAACATTTTTATGTTACGCTTTCTACAATTAATGGCTGGTGGCAGTGGTTTACTTTTCACTACCACTGTTTTTACCGCAGGCAAGTGCTGCCGCAGTAAGACACCCATGGGTGACCATTTTGTCAAAATGCGCCCCCCCCCTCGTCGTCTTTTTACGCCATTTCTTGTTTGAAAGGTCGTTTTTGAGATTTACAAACCAGGTTTGGTCCTTTTCTTAGTTTTGCCTTTGGCGGGATTCACGAATGAAGCCCGCCTCTGGCTCCAGTAGGTCTGGCAGGGGCAGGAAGTGAGGGAGGTGCCCAAAACTGCCTGTGCTTAATCCCCTTGGTTACAGGAATGCACCCAAAGGTGATTGGTAGGCTGGAATGAATGGGAGAAACCTGCATAAAAGGAAAGTCTTTTTGGCTTGGAAGGCAAAGTCAACCACAGGACGAAGGAATCCAAAGAAGAACTCGGAAGAGACGCTTGCTGCAACCTCTGGACCGTTGGTTTGCCCGGTGAAGCCCTGCTGCTGTGCTGAAGCTCTGAATTCGCCTCAACTAGAGAAGCCCTGCAAGGACGACTTCTCCCTCTTGAGTTGGTGGGACCAATCAACTACAAAGTAAGCCAGTCTGGACATACTCTCAGAGCTGGCTGTGTTTCCACTGCTGCTGTTGCAACCTAAGTGGCAGGGAGAGGAACAACAGATTGTGTGCGTTGCTTTTAAGTCAGACCCCGAGCGCTAGGAAGATCCTCTGGACTTCCTTGATGCATGACTGACCAAGCCGGAGTCCCCTCAACAGAGTGCTGGACCACAGAAGCAAGGAAAGTCTGAAATGGTATCCGAGAACCGCTGTGTTGCTATTTGCTGTCAGACGCAAGGAGCTGAAACACCGAAGGACTGCTGAATTGAAGTTTGCCCATTGCTGCTGCTGACCGTCCTATTGCAGAGCATGAGTCCCCAGACATCCTCCCTCTTGTCCCCACGACTGAGGCTCAGGGACAACAAGATCTGCAGGGCTGTACAGGAACAGAAGCCAGCTCGAACCATTTCTTTAAACCATAGGTACTGTAATGTCTAAGTTAACTTACCTCTGGTTGTGTAGCCTTGCTTGCTTGCTCTCAGTTGGTGCTGTGTGACACAATGCAAAGATGATGCCTATGGAGTTTGTCAGACTCCAAAGTCCAAAGAAACACAGAAAATACACCACATTAAAATTACATGAGATATAAAAAGTCCTTAAGTCCAGCAAAAGAGCTGGGGCTCTCTAAGGAAGAAGGGAATTGGCACATTTCTGAAAACTCTCCAACAATTTTTTACCCTCGAGTGAGTGAGCTCTCTCACTCTCTCATGTGTTTTGACCAAAGTGGGATTTTGTGTTTTCACTGTTTTTGGGGTCTGAAACTCCATAGGCATCTGCTTTTTGTATGGTGAGACAGCACCTTCAGTGGAGTGTCGCAGAGAAATCCTTTAGATGTCTCACAAGGTTTAAATACCTTTTCTTGTGTGAACTACAGTTCCCAAGAATAGTAAAGTGAAATTAACTTTACTTTTCTCTTTGTTTGTCAAAAGGGCCCGGTCTTCTTTTTTCGCCATTTTCTGTTCTTGAGTTTGTTTTTGTTTTACTCTTTGCGTAGAGACAGATATGAGCCCTTTGTTTTTCCTGCCTTTGGCGGGCTTCAGTGTCTAGAAGGACACGTTGTGAGAAGGGTCCCGAAATGCCCTGTTTCTTTGTCTCTAGGAATGCCTGAATGCAACCAGTCCTGATTGCCTGGCTGGCCTTTCAGGACAGCCACCCTGCTGTGCGATTGACAGCCTAGGCTGTGCATAAATGGGAGAAACCTGCTTAAAAGGTGTGTTTTTTGGGAATAGAGGCAGAATCAACCACTGAGAAATAAAAACCATGAACGAAGCTTGCTGCATCCTCCAGGACCTTTGAATTGCCCGGTCAAGCCCTCCTGCTGTGCTGAAACTCCTTTTTCATATCCACAGAGAAGCTCCAGATGGAACGACTTCTCCCCTTAGGTTAGTGGGACCAACTAGCCCTGAGACCAACTCCACTGGACCATCATCCCCGACTGGAGAGTAATCCATAGTCGAATGAAACGTCTGATGCGGTAACTAATCCAGCTAGAAGCTCCAGGAGTCTCGTAAGGACCCTCCAGGAGCAGGACGACCAGAGCTTCAGTCCCCTCACCAGAGTGAAGGAACCAAGGAGTGAAGGAAACCCAACCGGTATCCAAGATCCGCGACGGTGCAGTTTGCTAAGCGCTGAAACCACAAAGTGCAGCTGAACCATGAAAAGCCTGTAGCTGCCGACGACCTCCCAAGTACTGCTGCAGAAGCCCTCAAGACATCCTTTTCTACAAACTAACTTTGTGCAAGACTCTTTCTGATCTAAGCAGTGCCTCAGCTCCGTAGACTGTGTTCCAATTGACTTTGGTTGTCCTGGCTCCCTGAAGGCTCTTCTAGTCCATGGACTTTGATATTGTCTGTTCCTCATAGGTGGTCGCTTGTTGTGAACTGTTACTGCTGGGAAAGGCAGGTCTAAATTTCATTGGAAGATTTAGTTGTCCTCACATTTACTGAGAACCTGTTAAACCTTTCCTTCCTACAAACACCGAATCTGCAAAGTATAACTAGTGTGATATATCAATGCCATTAATATCCTTATAATTGAAGTCACCCAAGGGTGTAGGAATTGTGTAAAAAGCATATGCAAAGATTATCCACTAACTTGTTCCGATTCTGGATTCTTTGAAGTTTCCTCAGCAGAGATGCCTGGGCTCCTAGGTGGAGGCAGCTTGCATAGTCTAGGCGGGACAGGATGATGGGAGTTGATGGCTGTAATACGGTGGGGCTAGGCGTGGTAAGGGAAAATACGCCCCGAGAATCCGTAGATGAAGAAGCAGGTTTTGGATAAGATAGTGTTTTGGGTGAGGGATAAGTCCGAGTCCAATGTGCATCCAAGGGTTTTTACCACGTTGGAGATTGCTAGTGTTTGTCCTAGTGGATTGGGCCACGGGATTGGTAGGGGGAGGAGGTATGTTTTCCTGCAAACTAGGATTTCAGTTTTCCCAGGTTTCAGCATGAGGTGGTTGCTCGTCATCCAATGGTCAATATCCGAGAGGCATGATGACAGGTAAGGACTGCCAGAGCACTGAGATTTGGGGATTTTGAGGATAATCTGGGTGTCGTCTGCATAGTTGTAGCAGGTAAGATTGTACGAGCGGATGATTGCCAGGAGGAGTTTTAGGTAGAAGTTGAAGATAAGGGATGATAGGGAAGCTCTTTGTGGGACACCTTTAAGTGGTCGTGATTATGGATGTGAACTGGTGGAGGTGCAAGATTTGTGATCGATTTGAGATGAAGGAGATGATCCATGAGAGGGCTGTGCTTCTGATTCCTAGTGTTTGTAGCCCGTCTAGTAAGATGTTGTGATTGATGGTATCAAAGGCTGCAGAGAGGTCCAGCAGGATGAGAACAGTACAGACCTTCTTTCTTTTTAGGTTATCCCAGATGGAGACTAGGGAAGATTCTGTTCTCCTTAATGGTCTGAAGCCGAATTGTGCAGGGTCCAAGAGGTTGTTGGCTTCGGCAAATTGGCCAAGCTGTTTGTATGCCGCACAGTCCATGAGTTTGGTGATGAAACGTGTGTTGGAGATAGGCTGGTAGTTCTGGGGGAGGAGGGGGATCGATGTTTGATGTAGGATATTTTAAGTGCTTTCGGGAAAGATCCTGATGTGAGTGAGTGGTTAAGGATTGTACGTCGGACATTACCTGCACAGGTGGAGGCTAGGATGTTTGAGTGAGGGTGGGCAGGGGTTCTTAGGGGAGCCTGACTGGCAGCTGACTGCTACCTATGAGCGAGAGGAATACTGGGTGTGTGATGGAGAGAAAGTCGAGGAATTGTATCAGGGGTGGGGGGGTCATGGTTTGGACAGAGGTCTGTCAGGGAGTTTATGCTTTAGTTTAGAGATGATGGTGGAGTCTTTCGTTGGCGGCATTGAGAAAGTGGAGTGACAAGGTGTCACATAGGGGTTGGGAGCTTGGTGGGGGCAGGCTCGAGCATGCGGGGGATTTGAATTGGGCTATGATTCTATGTAGTTCCTTACTCAGGTTTCGAGCCATTAGGATTCGGTTCCCATAGAATGTTTTCTTGCTTTTATTGATTTACCGTCTGTATGTTCTCGTTGCCCCTGCTAGGGTCGTTTTGTTCTGGGCAGAAGGTTCGGCTCTCCAGGTCTGTTCCAGACGGTGCTTGAGAGTTTTGAGAGATTTGAGATTGGCAGTGAACCACCTAGGCGTTTGTCCTGATCTCCGCGAGGTCCGTTTTCTTGGGGTGAGGGGAGTGAGGGCATTTGTAAGCCAGAGGTCGAAGGATTCGATGGCTGGAGGTCCTTCCTGGAGGCAAAGTGTATGGAGAGAGTTGAGAAGTGAGTGCTCTAGATCTGGGGGATTAGTTAGCAAACCTACAGAACTGCATAGCAAATTGCTATGCAACACTGCTAACAAGGTTGTATGCCTTGTTAGTACATCATATTCTTTCTTTCCTATATTCCTTTCTTTGACAGTTCAAGTTTCTTAACTTTGGTTCCAAGCTTTTCTCACTTCTACTGGTTCACGTTTCTTGCAGGATATATGGAGTCTTTCGTGTTGTTTGGGAGCGTCTGCCGGATTCTTATAGGCCCATTGCATCCTCGCCGTACGGCTCACTCAAGTGGTGGACCGTGTCGAAGGCCGCGGAGGGATCAAGTAAGATGAGGGCACTCGTCTCTCTGCGGTCTGATGCCGTGCAATGTCATCAGTTGGTCCCACCAACTCAACCGGAGAAGTTGTTCCATCCGGAGCTTCTCCGTCTAGGTGAAAAAGGAGTTGAGCACAGCACCAGGTTTTCACTGGGAAATTCAAAGGTCCAGGATGTTGCAGCAAGCTTCGTTCATGGTCTCTTCGTCAGGTGTTTCTCCCCGTGGTCAACTCTGCCTGTAGTCCCAAAAACACTCACCTTTTAAGCAGGTTTCTCCCATTCATGAAATGCCTAGGCTGTCAATCACACAGCAGGGTGGCTGTCCTGAAAGGACAGCCAGCCTATCAGGACTAGTTGGATTCAGGCATTCCTAGAGACAAAGGACAGGGGAGTTTCGGCACTCTCCCTCACATCCTGTCCTTCCAGACACACTAGGACAAGGGCAGGCTTCAGGGCTGAAGCCTACCAAAGTCAAGCCAAACAAAGGGCTCAAACCGGTCTCAGTCGAAAACCCAAGAAAGACCTCTCAAACAAAAAAGGGTGAAAAAAGAAAACTGGGGCCATTTTGATAAAATGGTCACACATGGGTGTTGTACTGCAGCGGAGGGTTCAGCTTGCGGTAGAAAAGCACAATGGTAGGAAAAATGAAACCACCGCCACTGGCCATTTAAAGTAATGAGGGTAACACAAAATGTTACATGAGAATGGAGGATAAGGGGCTACTAGGTAACTGCCCCCAGCACAACACATAAGATGGTGTGTGCTGTAGCTACAAAGAGAAAAGATAAGTAAAGTCAATTTCACTTTACAATTCTTGGGAACTGTAGTTCACACAAGAAAAGGAATTTAAACCTTATGAGAAATCTAAAGGGATTTCTCTGTGACACTACACTGAAGGTGCTGCGTGTCAATACAAAAAGCAGATGCCTATGGAGTTCGTCAGACTACAAAAACTGAAAAAATCCCAATAAGGTTAAAAAAAAAAAAACACATGAGGGATAGAAAAAGGTCTCTCACTCCAGGGTGAAAATGTAAAAGTCCCAAGTCCAGCAAAAGAGTTGGGGCTCTCTAAGGTTGAAGGGAATTAGAACAGAAATGAAAATTCTCCCTAACAAAAACCCTTTGAAGGACCACAGTCCGAGGTGTGAAGTGAAGGAAGGATTTCTAAAATGTGTGCATTTTTATATAGAACAAAGTAAGGTAGGGAGTGGTTAGGTCCCGGTTAGTTAAGATGTTCATAGAAATGGTAAATCTTCCTGACCTGGGTTAACACCAGAACTTTTTGCTTTACTAGTGGGATATTTTTCCTTAGAACCTTGTTCCACACACAGAATCTTTTTCTCTTTTTATGGGTATAATTTTTTGACTCTCCATAGTGTCTTTTTAAAGTTATCCTCTTTTACACCATTTGGCAAAAAGTGCCTGTTGTTGATGGGTTGCCCTAGGGGCTCCCCTTTTTAAACTTTCACTGGCTGACCTTGAGAGAACTACAGCTCCCAATGGTAGAAAGGATCTTTGGATCCCTTTTACATTTTATTAGGTGAAACCAGCACACCCCACCTTATGTGGAGTGCTGGGGAGATGCAATGCATCCCCTTCCATGCTAAAACTAACAATTATGTTACAGGGACAAGCTTACCTTTAATGACTGGTGTCAGTGATTGCTTGTATTAATTTGGTGCACCTTTACCGCGGGCTGTGTTCACAGCTGCAGTAAATGCACCTAAGGGTGCTCATTTTACCAAAATCGCCCCAATCTTTTTTTCACCATTTTAGTGTTTGTCCTTTCCTGTTCCTTCCCCTGACTTCCAGGGCGGGAAATTCCTTTGTGCGATTTTTATCTTTGGCGGGAGTCCCGGCCAAGGCTTCAGTCTGTCTGAAGGCAGGAAGCGAGGGAGGGGTCCAAAACTCCACAGCCCTTTGTCATCCTCCTTGCCTGACTGGGGACAAATCCCAGTGGGGGGCTGGCTGTCCTGATTGGACACCAAGACCGTCCCTTCTTGTAAAATACAGGGAGAGAATGCAGAGGTTGTGTTTAATTCCTTTTTAAATACTGCGAACATAGAAGCTGAAGACAAGTCGACCACTGGAACTGAAACCGAAGAGGATGAAGGAAAAGCGGCACAAATGATTTCTAGCGACTGGAGAGCTTGCTGTGTAACCAGCGCCTGCTGTAGCCCTTCCTTCCAATCGATTGGGGACTCCAAAAACAACGACCATGATCCAGAGCCTGTTGAGATCCACTAGACTCAAGACCTGCATTTGAGCCATACCACACGTTGTTGCGACCAATGGAGTAACTTTGCCGAAAATGTTGGGGGGGGGACATGCCATCTGAAGAAAAGGTGCCCCATTCAAATGAATGGGGACAACATAGTGTGCTATGAAAGTTGGGGGTACAAACACCCCTGTCCCCGCCTAAAATTACGCCCATGGTTGCGACCATGCAGGGCTGCAATAGCCTGGTGCCTCGAGCCAATGTGAGGTGCACAGTCTTCCGAATTACGAATCTTGCTGAAACTTCGTGGGCATCCTGGTGCATCTCCAGAGACACAAATCGAGTCCGAAAAGTCCCCTCAGAGTGCTGGACCTTTGTAACGTCGAGAATTCAACCACGATTTTCTGTCTTCGGTGCTCCTTGATAAGGCGCCAAATCTGCAGAACCACATTCAGCCTTGAGAAAAACCTTGCCTAGAGCCTTCTTCATTGATCCCTGCTGCAAAGGTTACTTCTGAGGTCTTGTTTTCAGTCAACACGAAAAGGAATCCACTGACTGGGTATTTGGCTGCAGATCCTGAAGTCCTCCTGCTGCAAAATATTCTTCAATGCTGAGGTACTGTGTTGGCTTGGGTATGTACTTATGTTAGGCAATATAGTATGCAGTACCCTGGGGGAGACAGCACCATCTTTGTCCTCTTGGAAATAGTTAAGACACTTTGTTATAAGCATACACTACACAGGTTGGTAGAATGACTGAGCCGCCAGGCTTATCTCAAGAGGGGTCACAATGTGAGCTGTAGAGTTATCAAACAAATTCACAGTGACAAGTATCCAAATAAACACTTACACTCAAGGTTTCTTGATTAAACAAGCATGTATTAATTTAACAGTCAATTGAATAAGCCTTCTTTAGAAGGGAACATAATATGTAACAATGAAATACTTCAAAAATACACACTCAATTTCAATAAATCAGTAGATACCCGCATGGGATGGCACACAGAAACTACACCCTGAGGTGACTTAAATAACTAGGACACTGTGGACATTGATATATTTTTGTTGCCCCCACCTTTGTGAGCAGGAGCTCGCTAGGGCCGCTGCCGTGTGCTGCATGAGTAGCACACCCAGCCCGGATTCAACAGAACTACGGAGGTAAGCTCAGGCATTAACAATGCTGCCTTGAAGCTTCGCCGTCCGTGCATGAATCACAGAATCCGCCGTGGATTCAGCAGCACCCACAATTCTGCTGCTACATATTCTGCAAAGCGCACCATTTGCTGATTTCGGATCCCATCCACCGCCGCATCTATTGGGATACACACGAGGCAATCTCTCTACAAGATTGCCGCCTCCCATGTATAGGCAACTGCATGATGTTCTCCTCTCCCTCTGCCTGGCTTCCCCTTTGCCCGGATTGGGCATGAAGTGCTACATTTCAGCTAACCAATAGCCGGCAGGCTATTAGCCGGCCAGGAAAGAAGGCCTTGCACTGACTGAGCTGACAGAAGGCTACAGGCGCTAGGAGCTGCCATGCTGCCCGGTTGCACACAGACACAGCTTGTGTCATAGGTGAGACCAAAATCTATCCATACAACACTCCTGGAGCCTGTCTCTATTGTCCCCGCATAGCTCCATATAGCTGGCAGCAAGTTCTCTAAAGCCACTTCGCACTAACCGACCGGCGCAGGCGTCTCCCGCCATTGCTCCCTCTCCCATAAGAAACCATCTGAACAGCTGCATGCCTCCACTCGGCTACAGTACTCATCGACTATTTTCACCAGTGCCAGCCCTAGCTGCCAAGGATTGCATCTACCACTGTTAGCCCTAGCAACCATTGTTGATTGTGTCCACCGGCGCCAGCCCCAGGTCCTAGGCCATCGATGGCTCCTACCATTGCCAGCCTCTTAGCCCAATGAGTCCAACTGAACTAGCGCACTGAACACTATTCTATCCATCTTGCTTAATTATTTCTGCACAAGCACCCCACCTTACCTGTTGCACAAATGCATCCCTCTGGGACCCACTACACAGAACCTACCCATCTCTTCTCCCCCTACTCCACCGTCCTCATTACTCTCTCCCTCTGGGCCAACTGCAGCTTGCTGCCTGCCCACCCAGACCCCACACCACTACCAGACATCATGCACTCTGCACCATCCACAATACCACAAGCCACATTCAATCTCTGCGCCACTGACCCGCCTGGTCACCACCTTAAGTTCTGTAGACTAAGAACGCGCACCAAGCCTCTCTCCTTTCACTGCAACACTCCTCCATCCACTCACCATAGAAACCTCAGGCTCTGCTCTGGCACTCACACACCATGCTCTCACACACACACACACACACACACACACACCCTACCACTCCGCACCGATCACACCCCAACCTCTTCCACTCATATACCTCCTCTCCGTCCCCCATCATCAGCACTCCTACTCCATCACCAGCCAACCTTGACCTAAAATGCGCACTCAATGCTCGCTCCATCCCTGCCCATGCCATCGAGATCAATGATCTCATCACCTCCCACAAACTAGATATACTAGCCATATCCGAAACCTGGCTCCTTAGAATGTGCAACCAACAGTGGGACAACAACGCTGACCTTCTCACTGCCAAACTAGCTATCTCCCCGAACTGCACTATAAACCTCATAATCACTTACAGACCACCAGGATCACCCCCTGAATAACAGAAGCAACTCCTCCAAATCATAGGTAATAACCTCAAAAGCTCTACCAAAACCTTCATACTCGGTGACCTTAACCTTGTCTTAGGCTGCTGCTAACCTAGCTAAAGAACCTCTCACACTTAGGGCTTGAACACAAAATCACCACTAACTCACTGCAAAGTTCGAACCATTGGCTGGATTGCAGATCACAACTGTTCATCTGCCATCACCTGCATCACAGCCCTTCCATGGACGGACCACCACTACATTCAATTTGCCATTCCCACCACACCTACCCACAAAAGCCTTACTCATGCCCCCCCGCTAAAGTAAGAAGCTCTAAAAAAAACTCACTGCTACCAACCTCGCTCCTCTTCTCGATATCCCTGAACTCAAACACCCATTTAACCAAGACCACACCTCGCTCGCTAATACTTATAACAATGTCCTCACCCAAGCCATTGAGACACTTGTCCCTCTAGAAGATAAAAAAAAAATCCATGCACTAACTCCTGGTTCACAGAAGAGCCATCTACCATGCGCATCAAGAAACAAAAAGCGCTCTCCAGGTGGCAATTAACACCCAACCAATCCTCTCTCAATTAATTCAAAGAAATCTCACGGACCTACAAAAACACCATATTCCAAGCCAAATCTGAATCCTACAACCAAAGAATTACCAAAGCCAACTCTAAAACAAAAGAAATATTCTCCATATTCAAAAAACTCACCGCTCCCGCTTCCAGTCCTGATGAAATCATCAAGGATGAAGCATGGTGCACAGGCATCCAGACTGCCCTACTTAAAGGTAAAACGCTCCAAGATAAAATAGCCTCCCAATGTAAAGCCCTCAATACAAACTACAGTCCTCCCTCCCCCTCCACTCACAATCCTCACCCGCAAATACCCCTCTTTGCTTTCAAAGAAGTCACTGAGCTAGAAGTCTCCGACCTCCTCAAAAACATCAAACCATCTACCTGCAAAGGGGATATCTGCCCACCCACCATCATCAAAGAATGCTCAGAAGCACTCACCCCTATCCTCACAGCATTCATCAATGCCTCATTCTCCTCTGGAACCATACCACAATGCCTAAAAGAAGCCTGGGTTTGCCCACTCCTAAAAAGAAAAACAAAAATAAACAAAAAACTCCATTGACCCAACCTCCCCCAATAATTATCACCCCATCACCACCGTCCCCTTCCTCCTCAAAATCTTAGATAAAGCCGCCCATAACCAAATGCAACATTACCTGGAAACCTATGCTATTTTAGGCAAAAGACAATCAGGATTCCGTAAAGGCCATGCGACGGAAACTGCCCCCCGAGATTTAAAGAATCAAATCACCAAAATAATGGACACAGGCAAACCTGCTCTACTGCTCGACCTGTCAGCAGCATTTGACCTCCTGGACCATGGCATCCTCACCTCTCACCTTTTCAATGCAGCTCACTTCTCCCACAAAGCAACCACATGGATCACATTTCTAGAAGGCAGGGCCATGAAAGTGTACTCTGACCAGGCCAACGCTCCACCTGCCACCATCAGCTGTGGAGTCGCACAATGGTCATGCACCGCACCTCCCCTCTATAACCTTTTCACCAAACCCCTCTTTGACTTACTGGACTCTCTCAGCATAGCTTACACAAACTATGCCGACGACACACAAGTACTCCTCCCCCTTACCGCAGTCTATGACCAAGATACAAAAACTCTACTCAACATTTACACCACTATCCAAAATTGGATGGCGATCAATGGTCTTTGCCTTAACGGCGACAAAACCGAGATCATCACCATCTTAGCCCCTAGCGAAACTCTAACCAAGCTCAGCCAAGATTATTCTCACATGACCATTGACAGCACTAACATACCTGTCTCTTCTGCCGTGAAGACTTTAGGAGTCTACCTAGACGCCACACTCTATGACAAGACAAGTTAGCGACATCTCCTCCACATCCGCACTGCCCACCAAACTAATCTATGCCTGAATACCATTCCTTAACACACCCAACTGCCTCTCCATCGCCAGAGCCACCATAGGGGCCAGACTGGACTACTGCAAAGCCCTCTCAGCAGGCACATCTACCAAAAACCTAAACAGGCTCCAAATAGTGCAAAATAATGCGCTCAGCGCTGCACTGCACATTCCCAAATTTGACCATATATCACAGGCCCGAAGAAATGCACATTGGCTCCCAGTGAAGGAAAGAATCGATAACAAAATACTCACCCGCACAGACAAATGCATCAATCACACGGCACCTCCCTACTCATCAGAAACCATAACCAAGAATTCTTCCCTACGTACCAAAAGAAGCCACCATGCCAACCAACTCCCAGTTCCTACTATAAGAAGAGCCAAAGCTGCTGGCATTAGCTTCCCACACATTGCACCTAAGCTTTGGACCGCCCTCCCCAACTCTCTCAGAGCTGAACCTTCTCTGTACTCGTTTTGCAAAATACCTCAAAACCACACTATTCACATAGCCCTATCACTGCCCTCTCCCTCTTGACCCGCTACTGTTCCATTATGATCTAAGTACTTAATGCCATGTTACCAAATATGCTTTTGCTAAACAAATTGCCTTGTAACCATTTATGCCTTCCTTTGTAACCAGACCAATGTTCTTTATGTAACAGCGCCACAATGCCCCTGGGCTGATTGTGCGCTTTAAAAATACGAATAAATAAATAAATAT
This sequence comes from Ambystoma mexicanum, assembly GCF_040938575.1. Lineage (NCBI taxonomy): Eukaryota > Metazoa > Chordata > Amphibia > Caudata > Ambystomatidae > Ambystoma > Ambystoma mexicanum. The sequence goes on from NC_090931.1 coordinate 171,297,793, forward strand.
CACTAGCACATTTAGAGCAATACTGAGGTTAGTGTCAAAAGGAAAAGACTGGGGAAATAATAAAATGGTTAAATATTCATAAGCAGGTAAGTAAGTACTTTTTGAACCCTTCAGTGCAAAGTAAATTAACCCTTTCCTGAAGGATAGTTAAAGCACAAAGTCAGAGGTAAGTAGAGTCTTTCAGGGAGCCAGGACAGCCAATGTTAATTGAGCAAAAATCTAGGTGAGCTGAAGCCCTTCTTGCAGGTAGGTAAAATGTCTTGCACAATGTTTTTAGAAGTCTTTGTATAAAATGAAATCGCTGTAGGGCCACAAGCAGGGAGGCTTGTGATGGGTAAAACTGTATGCAACTCTGCAAAGGCAACCAGGACAAGTCTCAACTGAGAGCTAGCAAGGCTACACAACAAAAACTAAGTCCCCTTCGTTTTACAACCTTAGAGCAGACCAACCCTTCCCACACTTCAGAAGGAACCTCATCAAACACATCAACGCTAACAATGACTAGACACCTGTAATGAACCTTCACAAGTGTTGCCCTACTCAATGTACTCAGATATGTGTAACCCTATGTTTATAACTGCTAACTCTGTATATTGCTATTGCACATTCATGTAAATACTGCAACCGGTAATGTATAGTCCTGTAATATTGTAATACGTAATATTGTAATCTTATTCATGTAGATTTGTAACATTGTAAGCCTCGCATATACTTGCTGTTGCGCCCGGTAACCTATGGGTCTGGAGCGCATTATAAATAAATAAACAAACAAACAAACAAACAGTACCTTTGGTTTGAAGAAAGTGGCTCCAGCTGGCTTCTGTTCCTGTGTAGGTCTGCAGATCCTGTTGTCCCTGGGCATCAGTCATGGGGACAAGAGGGACGACGTCTCGGGACTCCTGCACTATGAATTGAAGGTCAGTGGCAGCAATGGGCAAACTTCAGATCACCGGCACTTCGCGGTTTCAGCTTCTTACGGCTCTCGCAAATAGCACCACCGCGGTTCTTGGATACCTTGATGGACTTTCCTCGCATCTGGGGTCCAGCACTCTGTTAAGGAGGCTCAGGCTTAGTCAGTCCTGCTTCATCAGAGTCCGGAGGACCTTCCTGTAGCTCGGGTCTGACTTAAAAACGAGACCCTCGATTCTGGTGTTGTTCTCCCTGGCAATCAGTTCCTGAAGCAGCAATGGAAGTACAGCCAGCTCTGCGAGGATGTCCAGACGAGTTTGCTTTGGGGTTGATTGGTCCCACCAACCCAAGCAAAGAAGTCATCTGTTGCAGGGCTTCTCTTGTCGAGGCGAATTTGGAGCTTCAGCAATGCAGCAGGACTTCACCGGGCAAACCAATGGTCAAGGAGTTGCAGCAAGCGTCTCTTCCAAGTTCTAGTTCAGATTCCTTCGGCCAGTGGTTGACTGCCTTCCAAGCCACAAGCCTCACCTTTTATGCAGGTTTCTCCCATTCATTCACAGCCTAGCTGTCAATCACACAGCAGGGTGGCTGTCCGCCAAGGACAGCCAACCAGCCAATCACCTTTGGGTGCATTCCTGTAACCAAGGGGATTAAGCACAGGTAGTTTCTGGCACCTCCCTCACTTCCTGCCCTGCCAGTCACGCTGCAGCCAGAGGCGGGCTTCACCAGTGAATCCCACCAAAGAAAACGAACAAGGGGCCAAACCTGGTTTGGCACACACAGTAAATCTCAAGAAGGACCTTTCCAACAACAAATGGCAAAACAAGACGACTGGGGCCATTTTGACAAAATGGGCACTCATGGGTGCTTTACTGCAGCTGCAATTCCAGCCGCTGTAAAAACACAATGGTAGGAAAAAGAAAACCACTGCCACCAGCCATTAAGTGTAGAAAGGGTAACACAAATGTTACATGAGAAACTAGACAAAGGGGATACTAACAACCCTCCAGCACCCTATGGTAAAATAGTGTGTGCTGGGTCTAGAAAATTACAAAAAGTAAAGTCAATTTCACTTCACTGCTCTTGGAAACAGTAGTTTCACCAAGAGAAGGCATTTAAACCTTTGGGAAATGTAAGACTTCCCTCTGCCAAAGCAATGAAGGTGCTGTGTGTCTTGTAAAGATGATGCCTCTGAAGTTTGTTAGACTCCAAAGTCAAAAGAAACACAAAACACAGAATTAAAAGTACAAAATCCCAAAGTTCAACAAAAGAGCAGGGGGTCTCTAAGGTGGGAGGAATTTAGCACTAAACTGAACATTCTCCCTAACAACTAACCTTAAGTCTGTTAGGATTTCTGTGTAGCTGTGGGTTGTTTTCTGTGATGGGGAGGCCTCTGATCCAGTGCACCCGGTCCCACTGCTAGAATCCTGCAAGGGTGTCTTCTGCAAAGCCCCTGGACCCTCTTCTAACCCTAAAAGTAAAGTACTCCCCTGTTTGAACAGTCTTCCTAAGGAACTCTGACTTTTGCTACTTAAGAGCCTATTCTGACACTGTCTGTTGGTCACTAGATCCTAGTGACCCCCTCTTCTGCCACAGAGAACACCCATGCTCCAAGAATAAGGGAAATAATGTTAAGGGATGGGGCCTTTTGCCTAGAAAATAAGTGTTTAAAAGTAAGTTACTTGTAAAATCGTTGGTTGTAAACTGTTACTCTAAGAGTGAACAGTTACAAAGGTTCTTACTCACCGTGAATGCGTGATGCACTATTCTTAAAAAGTATGGTTAACATCTTTCTTTCCTTCGAAACCGTTTTGCCATTCTAATAGAAAGTAGATGTGAAGGTATATTACTCACGTGTGATTAGGTTGTGCCTCTTCCCAAAAGTAATGTGTTGGTTTCACCAGATTATTCCTGTTGGGATAATTGTATGAGTGTCCGCCAACCGGGTCTTGCTTCCCCTGACTTGCTGCTAGCCTGTCCAGAACAAGTCTGCATTAGGTTTCACCTACCTAGAATAATTGAGTCATTCATTAAAGTGTAACGTTGGGTTTTGCTTTCCCTGTGCTGTTGTAGACAGACTCACAGAGTCTCTTTGGTTCGAACTGTCCCTCACAAGTCATACATGAGGTACTTGTATAGCTGGGAAAGATCTAACCTGGATTTCATTGTGAGGTTAAAAAACTATATGGGGATTACTTACCTTGAGTTAGCTGTGTGCAATCCAAAAATAAGTTACACAAGTTACTTGTTACCTACATCTGTGTTATACTGATCTCAAAAGCACGTGTATTTGAATATTACATCCCTAGGTTTTACTCACCTAGAATAACTAATCACAAAAGTAGTTCTAGGTTTTTACTGTGCCTGGAGTAAGTGTTCCACTATTCACAAAAGGTAGATTGTCCAGTTGACTGATTATGTGATTTGTGAGAGTCACTGTACAACTGGTAGGGTCTACTGCTCTTGCATTACTGAATGTAATTGTGAAAGTAACCATTGGCTTTTACTCCCCAAGAATAGGTGTGACCTATACTGAATGTGTATGGAAAGGTTTGACTTCCTTAGAACTACTGTCAGGTGTTCCAAATAAGGTTTATGCTTTGGTCTGTGAACCTTCAAGCATAGTGTTGTGTTTTTATAATTGTGATAACATATAATGTGTGATAGTACTTATTTACCCCTAGATTTATCTGGGCCTACCTGTATTTAAATAAACCATTTATTTTTACAATACATAGGTTTTCAGTATTTCTTTGTACCATTTGCATTATAAATTCATCTGTACTGATTCGACAGCCCTCGCTCCCTCCTAAAATAAGCCTGGCTACTCGGTTTACGCTACCATGAACTCAGGTGGTACAGCCTTATACTAAGAGTGATTCTTGTAATGCCTCAGTTGAATGGTTTTACTATGCCCTTAGTTGGACTTCAGAAAAACTGTCCCAACAGTCCCTAATAGCAGCCAATAGATATTAAAGAGGATGGGTGAAGTGACAGATTGCCTGGGAAGTAGGATTACTGATTATGTGAACAGATGGAATACATTTTTCGGTGGGACTGCGCTGCATTCTATTGGAAGTGGTGATGTGTGTTTGGGTGGATTAAGTCGAGCAGTGCTTATTGCTGATGTATGCAGGTGGGTGGGACGTGCCCGGGCGGGATACATCTACGTTCCATTGTGATGGAGTGCTTCACTTTCCAACGAGGCAAGGCTGACAGCTAGTTAGATGTGTTCTAGCAGAGCTCATCATAAGGCCGGACTAAGATGCATTCCGTGGGGGCTATGTCCCTCTTGTCGACTCAGGTGCGAGTAGTTTTCCCAGCCGATGGACCAAGCCTACGAGGATGCTGAAGGGAAAAGCCAGGTTTTGAAAGCCTTCCTGAAGGCGAGGTGAACCTCTGCGGCAGATGAATGAATGGGATCTAATTTCAGATGGTGGGTGCTTGATCTGAGAAAGAGGAGCCCCCTATTTGGATTGATTATGCCCCTGGAATGTCAGAGTGCTGCGCCTGACGACAATGCATTACTTACCGTAAAAGCATTTCTGATGGTTGTATCTGCTTAGATTCACATGCTGTGCATAGTCCGACATCCAGTGGTCACTGCGGAGTATTGCATTTTGTTTTTCGTTGTCAAAAAGGGGACGTCGACAAGGCGTGTCTCTAACACTATCCCTATAGTGACGTGCAGTGTACCCACAACCCCACACGCGTCGAGGTCCCTCTGTTTGTATTTTTTCTGCCCTGAGGGAGCCTTCTATACGTGAGTGAGTACAGAAAAGAGAGAGAGATGTAGAAAGATGTCTATGTTCCTTCCATCCGAGCGGGGAGGAAGGGTGGGCGCATGTGAATCTAAGCAGATATAACCATCAGAAATGCTTTTACGGTAAGTAATGCATTGTCTTCTGATGTTTGTTAATCTGCTTAGAATCACATGCTGTGCATAGACTAGAGAGCTGTACCCGGAGTTGGAGGTGGGTTGTGAGAAGGAACAGTAGAGAAAAGATGTCTCATTACTGCTTGTCCCACCTGGGAATCAGATCTAGAGTGAGCATCTAGACAGTAGTGTTTTGTAAAGGTGTGAACAGAACTCCAGGTTGCCGCTTTGCAAATGGACTCAAGGGGAACGTTTGCAATAAATGCTATGGATGCCCCAGTGCCTCGAGTAGTGTGCTCTTGGCTTGAAGGGTAGTTCTCTCTTAGCAAGAGTGTAACAGAGCGTGATGCATTGAACAATCCATCCAGATATAGTGGACTTTGAGACTGCATCCCCTTCTCTTCCTGCTGCCACCGAGACAAAGAATTGATTAGTCTTTCTCAGTGGCCTAGTTCTTTCCATATAAAACATAGCCTAGTTCTTTCCATATAAAACATGACAGCTCTGCGCACATCTAGTGTATGCAGGCTCTTTTCTCCCAAATTGGAAGGGTTTTGAAAGAACGTTGGTAGTTCTATTGACTGGTTGACATGGAATTTCGATATGAATTTCGGTGCAAACCTTGGTTGTGTGTGTAGAACCACCTTATCTTTGTGAACTGTTACGAAGGGGTCTAGAATAGAAAGAGCCTGTAGTTCACTTACTCTGCTAATAGAGGTGATAGCTATTAGGAAAGCAGTCTTACGGGTGAGGTCCTTAACAGTTGCCTTGTGCATGGGTTCAAAGGGTGAGCCCGTGAGCCTGATAAATACCACATTAAGGTCCCAGCCGGGTGCTGGGTTTGCTATCGGAGGGTGTATTCTTTTTACCCCCTCCATGAAGGCTTTGATAACTGGGACTTTCCACCATGACACCTTAAGTTGAGAGGTGGTGTATGCAGAAAGTGCCGCTAGATGGACTTTAATAGAATTAAACACTAGACCTGAGTCCAGTAAATGGGTCAGGTAAAGGACAATTTGTGTGGGAGAGCAGTGGACTGGGTTGATGCTCTTACTTCTACACCAGGTGACAAATCTCTTCCACTTGCTAGAATAGCAGTGGCGAGTATTGGGTTTTCTAGCTTCTTTGAGAATGTCCATGCATCTCTGAGGGAGTTGTAAATGGCCAAATTCTATGACCTCAGGAGCCAGGCTGCTAAGTTCATGTTCTGTGGGCATGGGTGTAGTGTCTTCCCCTTGTCTTGTGACAGCAAGTTGTACGGGCAGGGCAGTTTCACTGGTGGGGACAGGGACATCTCCATCAGGTGCGCAAACCATGGCTGGCGGGCCCACATCGGGGTTATCAATATCATGGTGACTGGTTCCTGGTGCATCTTGTGCACTATCTTGTTCAGCAGAGGATTCGGGGGAAAAGCGTAAACAAATTTCCCTGACCATGGTATCCAGAGACCGTTCCCCTTGGAGCGGTTCTGCGGGTATCTGGAGGCATAATGTAGGCATTGTGAGTCCTCCAGAGTTGCGAACAGGTCTATTTCTGGGGAGCCCCATTGGTTGAAGACGTCGAAGACGATGTCTTCGTGTAACCGCCATTCGTACTCTGAGGGCAGAGGGAAGTCTCTGCTGAGTTCGTCTGCTAGCAGATTGAGTTCCCCTGGTACATGTTGTGACAATAGGAACATGTGTCAGAGCCCACTTCCAGATGTTCTGGGACAGCTTGGACAGTCCTGGAGAGTGGGTGCCCCCTTGCTTGTTGAGGTAGTACATGGCTGTGGTGCTGTCGGTGAGGACCATCACTGTCTTCCCTTGTAGGTGTGTCTGGAAGGCTTTTAGTGCCTTGAACACCGCAAGTAGCTCTAATAAGTTTATGTGCTTGGAAGCTACGCTCGGAGTCCAGACTCTGTGAGCAGTCTGATGGGATAGATGAGCCCCCCATCCTGTGAGGGATGAGTCTGTGGTTAGAATGGCTTCCACTGCAGGGGTGGCGAATGGTTTCCCTATTACCAGGTTTTCCTTCAACCACCACCGTAGCGAGAGAACCAAGGCCTGCGAGACCACCACTAAATCGTCCCATTGTCCGCTGGCCTGACACCACTGGCTGTTGAGCCACTCTTGCATTGGGCGCATGCGCAGGCGCGCGTGAGGTACCAAATAAATACATGACGCCATCATTCCTAGTAAGCGCATTGCTTTGCGTACAGTCACCTCTCGACCGGCCACATGTTGAGGGATCTGAAACAGCATATTTTGGACCCTCTCATTGGAGGGGAAGACAAGGCCGTCCTTTGTTCAAATTCGAGCCCCCTTGGAATTGTTTGATTTGGCTGGGGTCTAAGCTGGACTTCTTCTTGTTGATGGAGAAGCCCAGTTGGAACAAAAGGTCTACTGTCTTCTGGGTGTTTGAGAAGCATGTCTCGTAGGACTCCCCTGTTATGAGCCAGTCATCGAGGTAAGGGTATACCTGTATGGACAACCTGCGCAGGTGGGCCGCTGCCAGTACCTTCATGAATACCCTCGGTGCAGACGCGATGCCGAAGGGTAGCACTCTGAACTGGTAGAGTTTGCCCACTATCATGAACCTGAGGTATTTTCTGTGCGCTGGCAACATCAAAATATGAAAGTATGCATCTTTCATGTCTAGTGTTGTCATGTAGTCCCCCTGAGATAACAGGGGAATTACCTCCAGTAATGTGACCATACGAAATTTTTATGGTTTTACTAATTTGTTCGCTGGGCGCAGATCTAGTACAGGGCGCATGGTTAGGTCCTTTTTGGGTACAAGGAAGTACACTGAATAAATACCTTCCATTACCTGAGATAGGGGCACGACCTCTATTGCTCCTTTCTGTAGCAGCTGTTCTACTTCTTGCAGGAGGATGACTAGGTGTTCTGGTGACAGGCGTCGTCCCCTTGGAGGTCTGTAGGTGGGGGACCGATTGAACTCTATACAGTATCCGTGGCTACGGTTGACAATACCCACCGGTCTGATGTTATTCCCTCCCATGCTTAAAGGACCGATGTTATCCGGCCCCCAAACGGAGACGCATGGGAGGGGACCCGAACCTTCGGGTCATTTGGTGTTACTTGCCGGGGTGCCTCTGGGGCTGGATCCCCGGCCTCTGCCCTTGCCACGGCGTTGTCCTCTTTGGTTATACTGGTTACTGGTACCCTTATTAGAGGGCCAGTTGCCCGCAGTGTAATGCTGGTGCTGCTGTTGGCGTTGGCCACGACAAAAACGCTTGTTCCCAAATCCCCACCGGTTTGGAGGCTTTGAGATTTGGTCTAAGGTCTTTATGGTGTCGAATTCTTTCTTTGCATTTTCCAGTGCATCGTCTACTGTCCTTCCAAAGAGATTTGACTCTTCTATTGGCTTATTAATGAGTGACGCCTGCGTTTCTGCCTTGAAACCGGAATTGCGAAGCCAGACGGGACGCTTCAGCAGAAGTCCCTGCACCAAAGAACAGCCAGCAGTTTCTGCCGCATCAAGAGTGTTCTTAATGATGCTCTGGTTGACAATAGCTCCTTCTGTAACTGTAGCCAAAAGGCGAGTTCTTAGAGGTTCAGGGGCTTCTTCGATGTCCTGCTTAAGCTTTCCCCATTGAGCATCAGCGTAGCTTGCCAACAATGTATTATTATTGGCAATCCTAATTGACAACGCTGCCGTGGCGGAATATCATTTGCCCAAGGCATAAAGCTTTTTCCCTTCTTTATCTGGGGGTGCCTCGCTGGTTGACAGTAGAACCACAGCCCTCTTCCTTGTGTTAGTCGCCACTAAGGAGTCCGGGACTGAGTGACCCCCAATATATAATGGGTCTGACTGAGAGGGTGAGAACAATTTCTCAATTCTTGGATTGACCCCTCTTACCAGCGCGGGGGTGGACAGCGATGGGGTGAGTCGTCTCTTAATCGAGGAGAGGATAGGAATAGTTTGACTAGTGGGAGGTTTTTCTTTAATAATCCTTTCGACGAAATCACTATCTGGGGTGACCTCCCCAGTTTCAACTTCAAAATGCGCTGCTGCCTTCTTCAGTAGCGCATTGAAGGTGGGCTGATCGTCTACTGGAGATGGGTTCCTGACTGGCGTGGTCTGAGGAGAAGAAATGTCTATAATGTCGGGGTCTGTAGAGCCTGATGGCGACTGCCAGGGCTGTAAGCCACCTTCACCTGGGTCCTCCTCGTAGCCCTCCTCACCTATGTTAGTGTCATCAGGAAAACCTTCTCCCTCTTGTTGGTCTTCATTATTCACAAACTCATCCTCTTCCTGGAAGTGAGAGTCCTCTTCAGTGAGGTCGTAAGAGTTCATGTCTTCCTGTAGGGGGTTAAAGAGCTTTGGGTATTTAGCCCATGGCCCCTCCTGGAGTACCTCCCTTGGCCTCTTGGGTGTCCTATTTTCTGGGATGGCCATGAACCTGTCTAGCTTGTCCATACATGACTGGAACCTCTCTGCAGTCCAGTAAGGTAGGCCAGAGCGGTCTGGGAGTGAAAAGGGAGTTCCTTCTCCCTGTAGTTGCTTAGTTCTGTCCCATAGCGTCGAAGATAGAGTCCCTTCGCCTTCTGAGAAACCATCTTGCTGGCTAGGGTCTTCTGTCGACGGTGGGAGCTGTCCCAGCCTACCCTCCGGCGTCCTCAGCGTTTCTTTGGCCTTGTGAGCGGTTCGACGCGTCACCTGTCGTCCGTCTCTGGCCGTCTTTAGAAGCTATACGCGCAAGGCTTTCGGCGATCAGCTTCTCCGTCGAGGGATCGCTCGCCGTCGCGCTAGGCGGTGCCGAGTCTTTACTGGCAACGTACGCACTCTTGCGAGGCGCGTCGCCTGAGGATTTGGGGTTAGCGCCCTTATTTACAGAAAGCCCAGTCGCGGAAGCGGTGGCGGGCAGGGCTTGCGACCCTTACGGTCGGCGGAAGACGCCGGTGGGCCTGACGCCTCCGTTGACGCTATGGCTGCCTTCGTCTTCGACAAATGCGTGCCGTGGGGTATGTGCTTATGTGTTCGTCCTTGTCGCCGGGGTGTTCATCCCCATAAGCGGGGCGTGAGCCGGGCTTGTCGGGGCCAGGGACAGACGAGGAGCGGGAGCGCTCCTTCGAGAGGTCTACAACCTCCATTGCGGAGGCCGTGCAATCACTGTCCTCGTCACATTCGGCGGCAGCTGGCGAGGAGTCAGACCTAGACATCGCATAGGCTGCCCACCTTTCGACCCTGCGGTCCTTTAAAGTTTTGGGTTTAAGTAAGTTACAGGCCACACAGCCGTCCTCTTTGTGATCGAGGGGCAAGCAACGGTTACACCGTTTGTGCTTGTCCTTCCAGGTAAACTTGCCCTTGCAACGCGGGCAAAACCTAAAGGGCGTCCTCTCCATAGCTGAGGGCATGAAATGTGATTATGACCTCGAAAGAGAGGGAGGGGAAAGAGAAACGTATTCTCAGAGTGTTAACAGAGAAATGACCAACAACCCCACTCTCCCTACTGTGTTAGGCCGGCGAGGCCCGGCCACGTGTTCGGCAGCGCCGAAGGATCTCCTCCGCTCGTCCCTCCGTCGAAGATTTTGCTCGGCGGAGAACATCTTGGCAGCTACGTCGAGGGAGGGATCTATGTGTTATAGTTAATAATAATAAACGACCAAGGGTTGAGGAAATGATTTCACAATGTCTCTCGAGGAGCTCTGCATAAAGGCGACCAATAACTGGGCGGAAAAAACAATCTGAGGGACATCGACGCGTGAGGGGTTGTGGGTACACTGCACGTAACTATAGGGATAGTGTTACAGACACGCCTTGTCGACGTCCCCTTTTCGACTACGAAAAACAAAATGCAATACTCCGCAGTGACCACTGGATGTCAGACTATGCACAGCATGTGATTCTAAGCAGATTAACAAACATCAGAACTGAGGTTTCCGATATGCCTGTAGAGTGTACATTTATGTTGCAGATATTCTGCTTGTGTGCTGCGGAGAGCTCGGTGGATGATGCACTTTTCTATGAAGGTGGATCATCACCTGATCAGCAGCCAGTCAAAGACACAGAAGGTGAGTGTTGTGTTCTCTAGGGCAAGGAGGAGCCTCCCCAGCAGTGTTCTGCACCCTTTGGAGATTTCTTATTTGTAATGCGGGGGCCCCAGGTATAGGGTGTTTGCATAGTCTAAGCGTGAAAGGATGACAGAAACATTTGCAGCGGCTGTGTGGAAAGGTCAGGTAGGGAAAGAGGAGGCGGAGAATGTGCATGTGGAGTAGCAGCTTTTTGTCACGGATTTGATGTGATGTGGTCAGATCCATGTCCATAATGCAGCCATTTTTCTTTTACTGTGTTGGAGGTGGGGGGTGGGGCCTAGATATGTCACTGGGTAGGTTGGGGGAAGAGGGTGATCTTCCCGTAGAGCAGGATCTTGGTTTTTCCTGAGTTGAGAAGGAGGTGTTGGCAGTCATACAGTGTTCGATTTCTGAGAGATATGATGTGAGAACGGGGGAGGCAGAGATGGGGCAGTTTGGGAGTTTGAAGACCATTTCAGTGTCATCTGCTAAGTTATAGCAAGAAAGGCAGCAGGATTGAATTAGTGCGAGGAGTGAGCTCAGGTAGAGGTTAAAAAGTAGAGGTCAGAGAGAAGGACCCTGTGGCACTCTGTGTGCAACTGGTTGGGGAGTTGAGAAGAAGGGAGACATGTGCATTATTTGGGATCTGTTGGAAGAGGAAGCAGGACATCCAATTCAGAGCTGCGTCCCTGATGCAGAGAGAATTGAGTCTGTCCTTGACGGTGGGGTGGTCAATGGTGTCGAAGGCTGCAGAGAGGTTGAGTAGATCTAGGGCTGTGCAGCCTTCAAAGTCTGTCTTTAAGATCATCCCAGGTGGAAACTAGAGCCCAGCAGAAGCGAAATTCAAATGTGGTGAATTACTAGGGGAGAATGTATACTTCCTCAGTGCCCACATTTACTGCCATACATGATGCCGGTGTCTCCATGGAGGTCTTGAAATTACCTGTAACTGATTGCATGAGAGGGATGTATTGTGCAAGAGGGTTTCCCCCCCACTAAGTATATTGCCTCTCCTATGGGTCTCGCTGCATCTGAGAGCCGGCACCTCCTTTGAGGAATGCTCCATATGTGCACTAGTCTTCAGTCGGCAATTTAGATACTGGAGGCAGTTTCTAGTTGGGATTCTCTGTTATAGACCCGAGTGTGTCACACTCATCCAGTTATATAGCCCCTTATTACTCCTCAATGACAGAGGACAGCTCCTTTGGGACTACCTAAACCCCATAGATTTTAGGGGGAGGTATGCTTAGTCTCTCATGGGAGGGGGGAGTTTCCACCTTGTCTCTTTCTGCAAGCTCCTGAATGAGGATTTTAACATTTGCAATAGTTTGTGCAAAATAATGCCCTCGCCAAAATAAATGGATTCTTTAGACTTGCCACTAGTTGGCAGAATATGCACAGCATGCAAATCTAAACAGTCAAACAAACACCTTGTGGACAATCCCTCAACATATATTGTTGCAGGTCAACCTGTCTCTTAAATCCCTGCTCCCCTCGCAAGTACTACCCGGACTGCTTTTTGTCAGACTCGCCCTGGGACTTTCAGGCATATCCTATAAAGGGAAGCCCTGCAACGTAGGATTGATCTTCCTGACCCTTAAACATAGGATCTAGGAGAATCCAATGATGACTCGTCTCACGCATTCAAAATAACCTGACGCAGCGTAATTAACCTTGGGCTCATTCCAGAGGCCTAAAAACACACAGCAACATAGCACCTACATTAACAACTTTGGAGCCCATGCCAGCATGTGTTTTGTGGTTGGTAGCCTACTCACCGAAGAGTTGTCCAGGCTGAGTGTACTTCCATGCCGGTGACCATCCAGGCGAGAGTCCATTTGGGAGGGGAGGGTGAAGGGGAGAGAGTGTCTATTTGTTAATTCTCTGTTAGCCCATGGCTCGTTTGTAGACAGACCTCCTGCTGGGGCCTTAGGAATAGGCCTCTGTTGCCATGAATCTCCCTGTCGGTTTGAAGGTACTGGAGGAAGTTTGTCCCTGGTGGGGAGGTCGCCAGGGGTACAAGGTAGCGGGCGTCTCTGTGGTCGACTCTCTGCTCCTATGCAGTGCGGTCTGTCAGGAGGGGGAGGAGGTGGAAGGTCTCTAAGAATGGGTGGCATCGGCAGCGGCTTATCCTTGTGCACAGCACCAGAGCATGCAGATGCCTAAAATGCAAAAACAAGAGCAGATGAGTGCTGCAGCAGCTCAAAAGAAACTTCTGGGTGGAGGTTAAGTGACAGACATATTACTGCATTAGATCAGATGAGCTTTTGTCGGACATGGTCTTGCTACTTTCTGCCTACTGAAAGTAAGGCAAGCAATAGCCCATATCTCATGGCATGAAGGTTATTTAAAGACCTAGCCTCTATCCTAATTCTCCTTGCCTATCTGCTGCCTTTGGCACAGTTGATCGCTGATCTCCTTAATACTCCCTTCTTGGGATTCGTGATAAAGCCCTTGCCTGGATTGAAACCTATTTAACGCCTTGCCAATTCTCTGTCTTTAGGGCACCAAAAACCTCTCAACTACCTCCTCTAACTGCTGGTGTTACACAAGGCTCTGTCTTTGGCCTTCATCTTTATACTTGATGCCTCTTTTCTTGGGGTACTAATCTCTGCCTTTGGGTTCTCATACCAACTCTTGCAGCCGACACTAAAATCTGCTCTTTTCCTGAACTCTTCCCTCTGATCTCAATTAAAATTTCAAACCGTCTCCCTGCCATTAAATATTGGATGACTTTGCAGTCTCGGATGTTAAACTCTTTTAAAATAAATAAAAAAATAAATAAAAATAATAAAACAGGTGCTCTTCTTCTGTGCCAAACACTCATCTCTTCCCTTGCCTATCCAGTTGCCATCTGACATTCTCCCCTACTCTTCAACAGCTAGAAACCTCAGCGTCATCTATGACCCTTCTCACTTCTCTACTTTCATATCCACACCTGCAATGGCAGCTCACCTCAACCTCCTAAATATTAGGAACATCAGGCACCTCCTTTGTTTCCACACAGTCAAGCATCTCTAAACAACCCGTGTTCTCTAAACTGGACCTCTGTGCCAGCACCCTCTTGGGGGTTCAATGTGTTAAAATTGCAGCAAAAATTGCTGTGTTTACAAAATATTGCAGCAAAAATGCTGTGGTTTTGCTGCTGCAATCCATGTAAAGGATGCAGGGGACAGCCCCGCAAACCCTGGACCCCATTATTCCATTTAAAGGGAACGGGGTACACCCTGTAACCCCCGCTCCACTTAAATGGTATAACGGGGTTCACCTTTACCAGGTTAAACCACAGCCTTTTTGCCGCGATTTTATCACTGCATACCGCCTTGGGCCTCCCACACTGTTTTTTGTCCTCTCGACAACATCATTAATTTCACCCCCAGGACTCTGAACTCCCTCCCTTCACATCGTATTCCTCATACAGCCACCAGGCTGGATGGCTGACGAGGCAAAGCAGGGTCAAATTTCAAGGTCTTCTTGCTCACTAATCTGTCCACGGTAAGGAGCCACCATATTTATCCTCATCTATCCAACTGTACAAGCCTTCTTGTAATCTGTAATCTCTGCTCTGCCTCAACTACCCGTGTAGCAACTCTTATGCCCTATGTTTCCGCTCTTTCTGTTCTTGCTCCACTTGCATTGAATTCTCTCCCTGTGACATACCAGAAATAGTCACAGATTTGTTCAAAACCAAATAAAGCCTACATCCTCACTTCAGACTTACCCTCTAACCCCACCTAATCTGCCTTCAAGCTTACATTTGCCCTCACGTCTAGCCTGCCTCTGTCCCTCACTTGTTCTGCCTCTAATCTATGTATGTCCACCCAGGATTTGTCCCCGGTGACTGTTCCATTTACTCCCCTCCAAAACCTGGTCAGAATGTTACTAATTCATCCCATTCTTGGAGACTCACTGCTTTCAGGCAATTCTGATTTCGTATCTATTGTACATTCTTTTGTGATAAAAAGAGCATTGTTCCCCCTGTATACAAATATCCAGCTGTTTGAGAAATGTAAAAGGATCACACAGCTTGTAGAAATACCCTCCTGAAAGGTACACAAAAAATGCATTGCTTTCATAAACCCATCGAAAGGATGTAGAGGAAAACGGACTAAAAATGTGCTAAAATGAAACCCACTTAGAACACAACAGTCCTCTATCATCTGGGTACGAGCGAAGGAAAGGTGGCACACTGACATAATAGCGTAACAAAAATACAAATGTGCATAAAAGAACACTGAAAAGCTTCCAAATGCAGACACATTATGGATGGCAAACTAAAAAGTCTTGAGTTGCATGCATTTTACCATATCATGGTTACAGCAAAAGGCTTGGTTTGATATTCACACATTTTACACTGTGCTTATGAGCCCCTTCTTCAGAGTGACTAATCTCCTGAGGCAACAGTCCATAATTGGGATGCAGCCGAGCATGCGGCTACCACCTTTGTGGCCTAATCAAATGTTTACATGAGAGTACGAATCCTTGTGCCAAACAGGATTTCCCCCTACCGAGGACATCTGGCAAAGGTGGCAGAGCCAATGGTGAAATTTTCTACATGTAGATTTGGATAATAGTTTAAACAAGAATGCACCCAAAGTAGATTTGCTGTGTGCTGCATTTCATTGTGATGTTTTAAACAAGATGAAATGCGTGCACACTCATTTTGTAGAGTTTCATTTTCTATAGGGATCAACTGTTGAGTAACAGCAGCAATATCTACCGTTATGCTGCAGCATACCTTAAAAATACAGGTACAACCACACAGCTAAGAAAAGTTGCCACAAATCCACCTAAAAGGATATGGCATGAATGCACGAAGGCTTAAGGCTCTCAGATCAGTTACCTTAGCACACTGCTGAACATACATTTCCCACAATCCATCAAAGCTTTATAGTCATAATGGACAGCAAGTGTTTCAGCAAACATATGGTGTACCTCATTTAATGGAGAAGATTAAGAGTATAAATTAATAATGGCATGCTTGGTTAAACATGTAAAGATTTTTCTGTAACCAACCATAGTCCTCCCTGTGTGTAATCTGTCGCGTTTCAGAGAAAACCTTACCTTTGAGGTTGTTCCTGGGCTGGAGGCTCCTGGAGGGTTAGGTCCTCGATGATGCAGTAGATCCAGCCGAGGAGGAACAGGAGGAAGAGACGCTTGCGGTGCCATGGAGACTGGGGAAGCAGGACGCTCGACCTTTGAAACAAGATTACAGATTAATACATTCTCACAAAAGGCAAACATTGCACTTCCTCTAAAAGTGGGTAGAACCGTACAGACAAAGCACAACAAAACATACTAATAGAGTGTTAAGAGGATTTGGGTTGTTTTACGGAAGTACAAAGAATCGCGGCAGAATCAACTTTAGTCGATTTCGCTGCAACTCCACTTTGGTAAAACAACCCATAACTGGTTTAACAACCAAAAATATTCACGCCCCCCCCCTCCGACCCCAAACTTACCTTGTCGCTGGCTGCCACCGCTTCTCCCATACCCCTGCAATGTCAGTTCCGACCTGCATTGGAGGGACTGATCAGACACCGCAGGGTCCCTTTTTCTTTTTTTGCTCTTTTTTTGGGTGCCCCACTTCCCATGTCAAGGAAGCGGGGACACCCCTGCTACCACCAAGACCCATAAAACTGAACATGTGGAGCGGGGGACACCCCCTGCTCCTCATGTTGTGTATTTTGGGCTTTGTTTTAATGTTACTGGCCGAATTTGGTCAAATGTACCAAACAAGCATTTGTTTCAGTCAATTTGGGTAAACCCGTGTTGAGACACCCTAAGCCCTGTGTTCAGGGCACGAGAGAACGTGTTAGGGAGAATTCTCAGGACTGTGCCAATTCCCTTCTACCTTCGAGACCCCCAGCTCTTTTTTCTGGATTTAAGGACTTTCCATTTTTATTCTGGAGAAAGTGAGACCTTTTTCAAACTCTCTCATGTATTTTTCCGTTGATTTGAACACAGTTTCTTTTGGTTTTGGAGTCTGACACACTCCATAGGCATCTTTTATTACTGTGACACACAGTACCTTCAGTGCAGTGGCACAGGTAAGTCTTTCAAATTTCCCAAAGGTCAAAATACCTTCTCTTGGTTAAATTACTGTTTCCAGGAGCGGTAAAGTGAAATTGACTTGACTTACCTTTTATAACTTTGTAGACCCAGCACACACTATCTTACATAGAGTGCTGGAGGGGTTACTTAGTATTTCCTTTGTCTACTTTCTCATGTAACATTTTTATGTTACCCTTTCTACAATTAATGGCTGGTGGCAGTGGTTTACTTTTTCCTACCATTGTGTGTTTTTACTGTGGGCTGCAATTGCGGCCTGCAGTATAGCACCCATGGGTGCCCAATTTGTCAAAATGGCACTGGTCGTCTTTTTTCGCTATTTCTTGTTGGAAAGGTCCTTCTTGAGATTTACTCTGCGCTTGAAACCAGATGTGGTCCCTTTGTTTGTTTGGTCTTTGGCGGGGGGTTTACTGGCAAAGTCCGCCTCTGGCTCCAGCGTGTCTGGCACGGCAGGAAGCGAGGGAGGTTCCCAAAACTCCCTCTGCTTAATCTCCTTGGTTACAGAAATGCACCCAAAGGTGACTTGCCACCTGGCTGTCCTTGGAAGACAGCCAGCCTGCTGTGAGAATGACAGCGAGGATGCGAATGAATGGGAGAGACTTGCATAAAAAGCTTTGTCTTTTGCAAGGAAGGCAGAGTCGACCACTGGATGTAGGAATCTGAAGAACTTGCTGCAACCCCTGGACCGTTGGTTTGCCCAGTGAAGCCCTGCTGCAGTGCTGAAGCTCCGAATTTGTCTCAACCAGAGATGCCCTGCAAAGGATGACTTTTGTCGTTGGGTTGGTGGGACCAATCGACCCTGAGACAAACTCCTCTGGAAATCCTCTTGTTGCTGGTTGTACTTCCATTTGCTGCTGCAAGAAGCGAGTGCATCGTTTTAAAGTCAGACCCGAGCTCCAGGAAGATCCTCCTGACTCACTCGAAGCAGGACTAACTAAGCCTGGGCATCCTCAACGGAGTGCTGGGCCCCAGAAGCAAGGAAAGCCTGCAAGGTATCCAAGAACCGCAGTAGTGCTATTCACAAGAAGCTGAAACCGCAAAGTGCCGCTGATCTGAACTTTGCCCATTGCTGCCGGCGACCTTCAATTCGTAGTGCAGGAGTCCCCAGACGTCCTCCCTCTTGTCCCCATGACTCAGGCCCAGGAACAACAGGATCTGCCATACTACAGCAGGAACAGAATACAGCTGGAATCAATGTCTTCAGACCTAAGGTAATGTGAACTAAGGGGTACTTACCTCTTGTTGTGTAACTTGCTTGCTCTCAATTGAGACCTGCATTTGTTGCCTTTTGCAGAGTTGCTTGCAGCTTTGCCCATCACAGGTCTCCCAGCTTGTGACCAAACAGTGATTTCTTTTTCTACAAAACTCTAAAACATTGTGCAATCTTTTTACTTACCTTCAAGAAGCGCCTCAGCTCCCCTACGCTTTGCTCAAATGACATTGGCTGTCCTAGCTCCCTGAAGACTTATAACCTCTGACTGTGTTTTGATCTGTCCCTCCAAAAAGTCATACTCTTTACTTGTATAGCCGTGAAAGGGTTCATCTACATTGCATTGGGGGTTCAAAAGTGTTCACCTGTTGGAGAAACTTGTTAACCATTGTTTCCTTCCGTAACCTTTTCCTTTTGCCACCAACCTCAGTATTGCTCTAAATGTACCAGTGATGTCAATGTCCACAGTGTCCTAGTTCTTGAAGTAACCTCAGGGTCTTGGAAGTTTGTGTGCGATCCCGAATTGGTATATACCGATTTAGTGAAACAGTATTTTTGAAGTATATTTAAGTGTTACATATTTGCTCCCTTCTAAAGAAGGCTTATTCAAACTGACTAATAAATAATTGTTTAATCAAGAAACCTTAAGTGTGTTATTTCTATACTTTTCATTGCAAAACGCTGTTACAACCATACAGCTCACATTGACCGCTCTTGAGATCGTCCTGACTGCACAGTCCCTACCAACCTGTGTAGTACATGCTTATACCAAAGGTTGGGTTAACTACTGCCAAGAGAACAAGGCTGGTGCAGCCTCCCACAGGGTACTGTATACAATCTTGCCTAACACCAGTTTCTTTTCCCACCTAGTCCCTTGACCTCTTTGCCAGTGAAACTCCATCCAGAGTCTCACTGGGGATTTAACACATACATGTACATAAGAGTCCTCAAGTCCCAAAGACTAAGGTGCCCCAAATGTATCCTGCAGTCATTTTCCCTAACAAGGTGTTAGGTCAGAATTGATGCAGTCACAGGGTGAGACTACACAACAATTATCTGCTTGGTATTAGGTAACCCACCTTTTGGTATAGGTCTGTACTACAAAAACTTGGTAGTGTAACTGAGCAGCCAGGCCCATCTCAAGATGGGTAAATGTGAGCTGTACAAATGAAATCCGTAAATACAAGTAACCAAGCAGAACTTACACTGAAGGTTTCAGTTATAAATAGTTATTTAATTGACATACATTTTTAAATAAGCATTCTTTAAAAAGGCAATTCATTGTAACAATGTAAATATACTTTAAAATCACTTTTCAGAATCAAAATAAGTTAGTGGATAATCTTTGGATTTGCTTCATACACTATTCCTACACCCCCAGGTGACTTCAATCACAAGGACAGTAATGGCATGTATATATCACACTAGTTATACTTTGCAGATTCTGAGTTTGCAGAAAGGAAAGCTTAGGGAAGGAAAAAGGTTAGACACGTTCTCAGTATATGCGAGGACAACTAAATCTTCCAATGACATCTAGATAAACCTTTCTTAGGCAAGAATTGGTATAGTAACCCTGTGAGAGACTACACCACACTTGTCCCCTTGGTATTAGGTAACCCACCTTTTGGTAGAGGCCAGTACTACACAAGTTGGTGGTGTGACTGAGCAGCCAGGCTTATCTCAAGAGGGGTAAATATGAGCTGCAAAGCTGTAGCAATGAAATCCACCAACACAAGTAGCCAAGTAACACTTCCACTCAAGGTTTGTAGTTCTAAATAATTATTTAACAGCAGTTTTTAAATAAGCATTCTTTAAAAAGGGCAATGTATGTAACAATCAAATATACTTTTCCAGAATCAACACAAAGCTAGTAGATACTCTTTAGAAATGCTTCTTACACGCTTCCTATACCCTGATATGACTTCACTAACTAAGACAGTAATGGCATTTATGTATCACTAGTACACTTGGTAGATTCTGAGTTTTGTAGAAAGGAAAGTTTAGAGGAAGGAAAAAAGGTTAAATGGGTTCTCAGAGCATGTGAGCATTTAAGTCTTCCAATGAAGTCTATATAAAAACCTTTCCCAGCAATAATAGATAAAAAACAAGCTATCACCCAAGAAGGACAGTAAATACCAAAGTTAAATGAACTAGAGTCCGCAGGGAGTCAGGACAGCCAACGTCAATTGGAGGATGGTCTATTGAGCTGAAGCACTTCTTTGATAAAGTCCTGCAAAATGTTAGAGTCTGTCTGGTTGCAGTGATGCAGATCCTGGGTTCCTGGGCTTCAATCGTAGGGACAAGTCTGGGGACTCCTGTGGCAGCAATTCAGAGATTGGCAGCAGCTAAGGGCTCTTTTCGGATCAGCGGCACTTCATGGTTTCAGCACTTGGTAAACAGCACCACAGTGGATCTTGGATGCCGGTTGGGCTTCCTTCACTCCTTGAGTCCTGCACTCCGGTGAGGCGGCTCGAGCTACGGTCGTCCTGCTTCTGGAGGGTCCTGGGGAAGACTCGTGGAGCTTCTGGCTGGATCATAGACGTTGCACTAAACTATGGATTTCTCGTCCGCTGGCACTCGGTTCCTGCAGCAGCAAAGTAGTACAGCCAGTCGGGGAAGATGGTCCACTGGAGTTTGCCTCGGGGTTAGTTGGTCCCACAAACCAGAGGGAAGAAGTTATCCCTTTCGGAGCTTCTCTGTCAAGGTGAAAAAAGGAGTTCAGCACCGCAGCAGGAATTCACTGGGCAATTCAAAGGTCCAGGAGGTTGCAGCAAGCTTCGTTCACGGTTTCTCCATCGGGTGTTTCTTCCAGTAGACAACTCTGCCTGTAGTCCCAAACACTTGCCTTTTTTCTTTCAGCAGAAGTTTTATTTACATTTTTAACTTTTACATAAACAATGTGGGAGAGACACAGAAAAATGCACTCTGCTCCCTCTTCCTCCCTCACCCCCCGATCTGGGTGCTGTCGGTGGGGCTTCTCCTCTGGGATTTCTATATGCAATGTTGGTAGATTTCACCAAGTCTTTCTTTGTGGTCGATTGCTGAATTAGGTCTTCCAGAGTTAGTCTTCCCCCGGGGGATCTGTGATGCCCAAAAGGGTCATGGAACTGGGGCACCATGCGCGGCGGGCGCCCTCTCTCAAGAATCTCAATAAACCTGACCAGTCTGTGCTGAATCTGCTTTGCTCCCCTTTGATCAAGTAGGTGGAGCCATTTCATGGCTACCAGTGACCAGATCTTAGCTACCCACTCGTGGTCCTGTGGAGGGTCCCTGACCTTCCAGTTACGAGCCAGCACTAGTGCGGCTGCCATCATCATAATGACGTAGAGTTTGCGGTTAGACTTTGAGGTGACGCCTTCCAGCACCCCTTTGAGTCCAATCATTGCTAGTCCCCTGCCTTCACCCCCAAAACTTGGTAGAGTATATCCAGGATCCCTTTCCAGTAGAGGTCTAACTTGGGGCAGTCCCACCAGATGTGACTCCAGGTGCCCACCCCTCTGCACTCCCTCCAGCACAGTTTTCAGGTCCGGGGGTAGATTCTGTGGAGTCTGACTGGGGCTAAATGCCAAAGAAGAACAAGTTACTCCCTTACCTGGTAACGTTCTTTAGATGGGATGGTCCGACGACGTAGTCCATATCTAGGACAAAAATCTTTCGGCGTCTGCGTCCTGCATCAATGACGTCGATACGCCACCATCAAGGACCTTGTCCGACGGCAGACGTCACTGGATGTTATAAATAGGACGCACGACACCTGTAGCCTCAGTTGTAGTTGTAGTTTTTTCCCCAGAACGTGTGGCACCAGCCTTCTGCCAGTCTGACCACACAAAGCCTTGCGGAAGAGTAAGCTGCAATCGCATAAGGAATTCTGTAGCGGGGAAGGCAGGGAGGGAGCGATATGGAATAAGTCGGACGATCCCATGGAAAGAACGTTAGCAGGTAAGAGTAACTTGTTCTTAGAGGGGATTGGGTCCTCCGACGTATTCCATATCTATGACAGACTCCCAAAGCAGTACCAATGCAAGGAGGCGGGAAAAAGATTTTAGAAGACAGAAATTTAGAATGCCCAATCAAATTGCAGAGTAAAGGACTGCCTTGCCAAAGGCCAGATCCTGCCCCTGGATGGAATTGAGGGAGTAGTGACGTACAAAAGTATGTACCGAAGCCCAGGTGGCTGCATCACAGTTGTTATGAATAGGAACACCCCTCTGTAGGGCAGTAGAGGCAGCCATACCCCTGGTAGAATGGGCCTCTAAGCCGACCGGTGGGTCCTTACCCGCCAAGGGGTATCACTCAAGATAGCCAAAATAATCCAGCGAGACAAAGTCTGTTTCGTCACAGCTTGTCCCAAACGCTTTCCAGCATAACCAATGAAGAGTTGAGCGTCCACTCTGACCCGGGACATGCATGAAATATAAAAGCTTATGCTCTCCTAGGATCAAGTTTATGGAGCCTCTCCTCTTCCTTACCAGGATGTGGAGGAGGATAAAACGCCAGAAGAACAACCTTCTGGCCTAAATGAAATTCCGACACCACCTTCGGAAGGAAGGAAGGAAGGAAGGGCGAACTCTAAGGACAACCCTGTCCTTATGAAACACAGTGAAGGGTGGCTTAACTGAAAGTGCCTGAAACTCACTCACTCTGCGAGCGGAAGTGACCGCAACCAAAAATACAGTTTTAAGAGTCAGTCTCAAAGGGCATAAATGCAAAGGCTCAAACGGAGCACCCATCAGAAACTTGAGAACAAGGTTCAAATCCCAACCGGGCACCTGGAAAGGTGACGGAGGGAACACATTAGTGAGCCCTTTCAGAAACTGAGAAATTAAAGGAATTTGAAAATAGGAACACTTTAGACAAGTGCTTAAATATGGACAGCGCCGCCAGGTAACCTTTAATGGTACCCACTTGAAGGCCCCTATGGGCCAGAGAAAGCAAAAAAGACAGAACCATGGGAATGTCACATGCAAAAGGATCCACACGTCTTCAGGGAGGTCCGAATCCTTCTACCTCAACCTTTCAGAAACCAAGCGTGAAGGTTGAGGGATCTGACATCTGGATGGAGAACCTGACCGCCCCCTCCCGTGAGAGCAGATCGTCTCGGTAGGGAATACGACGTGGAGGGCAGATGGACAAGTCGAGAAGGTCCGGGTACCAGGTCCTCCGGGCCCACGCCGGAGCAATGAGGATCTTCCGGGAGCCGAACCTCCGTAATATCCGCAGTACTTGTGGGATGACAGGGACTGGAGGAAACGCATACAGCAGTGGGAATGACCACTCCACCACGAACGCATCTCCTAAGGCTCCTTTTGGAGGAAATTCCCGTGAGCAGAATCTCTCGCACTTCCGGTTGAAACTGGAGGCAAAGAGATCCACTTGAGGGGTCCCCCAAAGGGCAAAGATCTCCAGGAGAATCTCCTGAGCCAACTCCCACTCGTGAGAAATCGCGCTCTGCCTGCTCGGAGCATCCGCAGTCTCGTTTTCGTCTCCGGCCAGATGAACTGCCGAGATCGAAACTTCGTGCTGGATTGCCCAGAACCAGAGCTGCATCGCCTCCCTGCACAGAGGAAGTGACCCTGCCCCCCCCCTCTTTTTGTTGAGGTAGTGCATGGCCACCGTTTTGTCAATCAGGATCAGGACATTCTTCCCTCGCACAGTCGGCAGAAAAGCCTTCAGGGCTAGCCTGACTGCCCTCAGCTCCAACAGATTGATATGGAGTCTGGACTCCGACAGAGACCAACGACCGCTGACTGTCAATTTGTTGGCATGAGCTCCCCATCCCATGAGGGATGCGTCCGTCATGATCGTCACCTCCGGCCAGGGCAGCCAAGATGGAGCCCCCCTCATCAGATTGCCTTCGTCGGCCCACCACAGAAGGTCCTGGGCGACCGAGGACGGCACCTGAACAGGGTCCAACATCTGCAGGAGGACTGAGACCACTGGAGCTTGAGTGCCCATTGCAAAGATCTCATCCGCAACCTGGCCTCTGGCACCAGAAGAATGCAGGATGCCATGAAGCCGAGCAGTCTCAAGAACTCGAACGCTGGGAGGCTCTGGGCAAGTTGAAACTTGTGCACCATCTGCTGAATGTGATGAGCCCTCACCTGGGGAGGAAAACGCTGCCCCAGGGACGTGTCGAGCACTGCTCCAATGTACTGGAGCCTCTGAGTTGGTGTCAAATGGGACTTCTTTAAGTTGAGGGAGAAGCCCAGCTTGTGGAGGGAGTGGCAGATGAAGGACAGAATCCAGGACTTGCTCGGGAGAGCGCGCCCTGATGAACCAATCGTCCATGTAGGGGTAGACGTGAATCCCCCCTTTCAGGAGATGCGCTGCCACCACTACCACGAGCTTGGTGAAGACCCTCGGGGAGGAGGTCAATCCGAACGGCAGGACCCGAAACTGAAAGTGCGAGTCGCCAACCGCGAACCTCAGGTACTTCTTGTGCTTTGGATGTATCGGCACATGAAAATAAGCGTCCTTGAGGTCGAGAGACACCAACCAGACCTGAAGTTGAAGGGCCTGGAGGACTTGAGAGAGAGTAACCATCTTGAACTTGTCCTTCCTGAGGAGTTTGTTCAAACCGCGCAAGTCCATGATGGGCCTCAATCCCCCGTCTTTCTTGAAAATCAAAAAATAAAGGGGAATACCATCCCTTGTTCCTCTCCGCTACAGGCACCAGTTCTATGGCGCCTTTCTCCAGCAGGGATTGAATGTCCTGCGCAAGGAGCGGATCCAGACTCTCCAAAGAGAGATTCCCCGGTGGATTGTCTTGCGGCCTCTGTCAGAAAGGAAGACAGTAGCCGTGGGTTATGATCTCCAGAACCCACACATCTGAAGTAAATGCGCGCCACTCTGCAAGATGCTGCGCCAGCCTTCCCCCAACCGGCGAACCATGGGACATGGCCTCATGACTGAGCTGAAGTGCCTGTGGAGTTGCCTAAGGGCAAAGAGGCAACAGCCCGAGCCGCCTTGGCACCTCGAGTACCTTGTTTTCCACCTCTGGCACTCCTACGGTGGCCCCTTTGACTGGCAGCTCCTATCGCTTTACCAAAGGATGAGTAATAACGAAAGGAACCTCCCCTCCATTGCTGTCCCCTAGGACGAAAAGGCGGAGGTTGTCGAACTGCAGCACCCAACGACTTTGCTGCAGCTTTTGAGGTCTGCAACCTCTCAAGGCTCTTGTCAGCCTTGCTGCCAAAAAGATGTTCCCCGTCAAAGGGCATGTTGAGGAGCCGGGCCTGCACATCAGGAGCAAACCCCGACTTCCGCAACCACGCAAACCTGCGTATCACGGTGCTCGCCGCCATGGATCGGCCGATGCAATCTGCCATGTCCAAACCCGACTGAACGGCCTCACACATGGCATCCTTGACATCCTGAACCATGGCAACGAAACCATCCCGTTCGTCCCCTTCGGGAATATGTTCAACCGCTAAGGGAACAGTTCCACAGAGTGTGCGTGAAACGTGACAAGGAACATACGGAGTTGTCCGCCTGAAGCGCCATACCCCCTGAAGAAAACACTTTCTTCGCCCAGCCGTCAAAACGCTTGTCGTCCCTATCAGGAGGGATGGTAGGATACGACACCAGCTTTGCCGGGGCCGTAGCCGTCTGCACCACCAAACTCTCCGGAGTGGGGTGCTTGGACAAGTAGGAGGGGTCGCTACTGGCTGGGCGGTATTTTCGCGGCAAAGACTTGCCCACTGCCGGGAGACTCTCTGGAGCAGTCCAAGCCACCGCCACCCTCCTCCTTAGAGCCATATGAAACGGCAGTACCGGGTCAGTTGGTGGACCAAGGGCGAGGATACCCGTAAGGTCGTCCTGAAGAAACTCCCCCGGGGAAGAAGACCAACCCAAGTACTCGGTGACCCTCGACATAAGGTGCCGGAACGAGGAGTCGGCATGAGTGCCAGGCTCAGGCCTACAAAACTCCACCTCTGGAAAGGTGTCCAGCCCACTAGCATCGTACAGGGACTGCCTCAGGTCCTCAAATTGGCTATGGCCTGAGAGAATCTCGTCTGGCACCACATTAGGAACCATGCCATCATCAGAGCCCTCATCCACCTCTGAAATAAACTCAAGATGGCGGTAAGAAGGCATAGAATATGAACCAAGGCCATGCTTGACCTTGACCAGAGCCTTTCTAGGGGGTTCCACCGAGCCTCGGGGTACCCCTGTCGACAGCCTCGAAAGGCGCCGAGGGCATCGAGTGAATCGGCTTGGACACAGGCCTCGAGGCCAGAGCCCAGAGTGTGTCCTTCGACAGCGCCAACGACTTCTTCGGAGGCAGGGCCTCGAAACAGTCCATCGACGACCTCAGCGTCGACGTCTTCCTCGAAGACATCACAGGTTCTCACGGTCTGGAGCGCTTCGAGGACCGGGACCTGGACCGGGCATGACGAGAACGATTCCCCTTGTCCAAGCGGGACCTCTCCCGCGAATCGTGCAGATCACCGAGCCCAAAGGCGTGCGAGCGGTGTCTCGACCGACCCCACTCGGAGGCACGGACGGACCGGTGCCCTGCGATTCGAGAATCGCTAACATTTTCTTCCCAAAGGAAGTCCATTCCTCCGGCGTCGCATGCTTGGAAGGGTAAGCAACCCGCCGATGGACGAGTCCTCGGAAGAGGACGGGGAAGGCGACCGATGACAGCGCTTCCGGGAGTAACTCGAACAGGCAGAGGAGTGGCGGGACCGACTCCGAGACCGACTGGACTTCAGAAGATGAGGCGAATAGTCCATCGAAAGCCCCGCAGACCTCGACTTCCGTGGCTTAGACACCTTACCTACCGATAACGTCTTGCGCTCCCGCAAGGCTTTAGACGCGAGCGACTGGCAGGCGACACAGTCATCCGTGTCATGGGCCTCCCCGAGGCACCAGAGGCAGGCGTCGTGCAAGTCCGTAACCGACATCTTGGACCCACAGTCCACGCACTTCTTAAGGCCCGGACGCGGTGTGGAAGACGAGGTAGACATCTTCACGAAGAAAGACTTCACAAAACAAAACAAGTTTGAAGAACCGAGAAAGAACTCCAAAGAGTCGAGGCGTGTCGAGATCTCCGAAGCGAACACGTTCGCGGAAAAAACAGAACTGAGGCTACGGGCGTTGTGCGCCCTACTTATAACATCCAGTGACGTCGGCTATCGGAGGAGGTCCTCGAGGGTGGCGTATCGACGTCATCGACGCAGGACGCAGAAAGATTTTCCGAAGCAGCACAGCTGTGGTGATTACTGTCAGATATGGAATACGTCCGAGGACCCAATCCCCCTCGAAATATCTGTTTCAGCCATATCTCTCTAATTTGTAGGGATCTCGCTAGATTTGGGACCTGTTCCCACAGCTTAATCCACTCTGATTCCGCTATTGGGTGCCCTGTGGCCTTTTCCCACATATCCATATATGTTCTTGTAGGGGGGGGGGCTTCACCGTCCTTTATGTGCTTGTAAATTAGCTAGACCACTCTCCTGTCCCTCGGGTCTGTGTTTAGATACTTCTCAAAAGGTGTTAGTCGTCGAGTCCCTGCTACTTTCATGGAGGGATGAATGAGCCAGTGTTGCAGCTGTGTGTATCTATACCTCTGTTTCCCCCAAGCCAAAGACCGCCTTGCATTGTTCGAAGGATTTAATCTGGTCATCCTCGAACATGTCTCTCTCTCACATCCCCCTTGTTGCCAGGCCTCATATGCGTGTGTGTTGTGCCACGGAGTACATTTAGGGTTGTTCAACAGAGGTGTGTATGGTGAAGGGTAGGAGGTGATGTTTGAGGTTTTTACCACGCTGTCCCATGCTTCTCCCACCGTTGATAGTATTGCGCTGGCGTACATTTGCACCGGTCTATCTACCTCGGGTTTCCATAAGATCTCCTCCAGCAGGGCCCCTGCTACCGCCCTATCCATGGGTCTCCATATGTTCCCCCTGTCCTCCTTTTGCCAGTCTCTAATGACCCTCGTTTGGGCGGCCGTGTAGTAGGCCCTGAAATCTGGTATCCCCATTCACCTTCGCGAATTTGGGGTTCTCATTACTTTGGCGGGTACTCTCAGGGGTTTATTATTCCAGATGAATCGGTTTGTAATTCTGTAGAGGGCTCTAAAAAAGGCCAAGGGGATGCAGATCGGGAGAGTGGTGAAAAAAAAATAAAAAATAGAGCAGCTGGGGGGAGTACGACCATTTTTAGAACGTTTATGCGCCCCATCCAGGATATTGTCAGCAGACCCCAGCAACCATTTTGTTTTTAAGTTTCTCCAGTAGGGGTGGATAGTTTACCTGGTATAGCTCCCCCACCTTTTTGACCAATTTTACCCCTAGGTACGTTATAGAGTCCTCCACCCATCTATACCAGTAGCTCTGAGATTTTGTTCGGCCTTGGTCATGAGTGTAAGGCTGAGGATTTCCGATTTACTTTTGTTCACTTTCAAACCGTCCACTGCTCGGAACTGGAGGAGTTCTGTTTCTAGTGCCCTCAGGGAGGCTGCTGGTTGGGAGACCGTCATAAGCATGTAGTCCGCAAAAGCGGCCACTTTATGGGTGCACCCCCCAATGGGTATCCCTGAAATGTCTGTTGGTTCTTATAGCTTGTAGGAAGGGTTCTAGGTGCAAGGCATAAAGTATGGGAGACAGAGGGCAGCCTTGCTTCGTACCCTCCTGACCTCCACTGGGTCCGAGATCTGCCCATTAAGAGAGCACCTGAGGAGCGGTTGTTGGTAATTGGTGCCAACTCACGCCAATTATTTGGGGCCGAATCCAATCCTGCGCATGGTTGCAAAGAGGAATCCCCACTCCACCCAGTCGAAAGCTTTTTCGGCG
The DNA here is from genome assembly GCF_040938575.1 of Ambystoma mexicanum. NCBI lineage: Eukaryota > Metazoa > Chordata > Amphibia > Caudata > Ambystomatidae > Ambystoma > Ambystoma mexicanum. Next base: position 171,326,677 of record NC_090931.1, read on the forward strand.
TCCAACGCAACCAGTAGAGCGGGGATTCCTCTCTTTTGGGACTTCTTTATTAGATGTGCTATTCTTCTGACGTTGTCCCATGTGTGTCTGCCTCTGATGAAGCCAGATTGGTCGGCTTGGACTAGGTTGGGGACGATCCGGTCTAATCTGTTGGTCATCATTTTTGTATGGATTTTTGCATCCACATTTATTAGGGCGATGGGGCGATACGACCCGCATTCGGTGGGGTCCTTGCCTTTTTTGGGTATTAAGATGACCTTTGCCTCTTCCATTTTTTTTGGAAGGGCTTTTTAGATGCTAACCTGGCTGAATAGCTTCGCAAAATGTGGAATTAGAAATTCTTTGCAGGTTTTATAATAGTCGGCCACAGAGCTGTCTGGGCCCGGGAATTTATTTGTGCGGAGAGAGTTAATTGCTGCCGTAACCTCATCTTTCGTGATCTCCCCTTATAGGGATTCCTTCTCCTTTAGATATTTGTTGCAACTCGATTTGTTTAAATAGGCCTCTTGTCTTGTTGGTGAAGGGTTATTTGAGCTGTATAACTTGGTGTAGAATTTACTAAAAAAACTCTATGTCCTTGTTATTCATGGTGGTCATGCCTCTCTCCACTTTAATTTTCAAGATTGTTTTATCCTTCTCCTCCCTCCTCAGCATTCTGGCCAGGAGGCAGTCCGACCCATTAGTCTTGATATAATACTTTTGCCTAAGGCGCAATAGATTGTGTTCAGCCACCCTTGTCTGAATGAGGTCCAGCTGCCCTTGTAGCGTCCTATATTCCCTTTTTATGGCTGGCGTCTCTGCTGAGCCCATTTTAGCCATTACTGCTTTCAGCTTCCCTTCTAGTTGCTCTTCTTGCAGCCTCATCTCCCTTTCCCTTCCTGCGTTTATAGCTACGATCCTCCCTCTTAGCGTAGCCTTAAGGGCATCCCACCATGTCTGCAGGGAGGTATACTCCACTTTGTTATGCTCTTCGAATGCTTCTGCTTCTTCTGCCACTTCCCGGACTAATGTTACATCTTTAAAGAGCAGGATCGGGTAGCGCCACCTCCACAAGCCCGATGGGGTACTGTTCCTTTGTAATGCTAGTGGGGTATGGTCTGAAAGTATAATGGCTCCTAGCGTAATGTCATTTACACTCCCGAGCAGGGCTCCGGAGAGCAAGATATAGTCGATCCTTGAGTGTGACCGATGCGCATGAGAGTAGAAGGTATAACCCACCTTGTCCCCCTCGATTTCCTTCCATGTGTCGACCAGTGCCAGCTCCTGAGGTTTCTGCTTGAGGTCCCCGGAGGGGCGCTCCAGGGATCGGTGGGGGAACCTACTCCTATACGTTGGCGGGTCCCAGGCAAGGTTGAAGTCCCCCATCAGTATAATGTGGGTGTTAGCAAACCTCTCAAGGCAGGCAAGTGTTTTTTGGATGAAGGCATCTTGGCCCGTATTGGGAGCATAACGTGTCGCCACTGTGTAGGCCTCCCCATCCCATCCCCTCCAGCTCTATTGCCAAGTATCTCCCCTGTTCATCAGTTTCCTTACCCTTAATAGCTAAGTCGAGCCCATCCTTCAGTGCTAGCAACACTCCCCCTTTCTTGTCCAATTGGGTGGCCTGTACTATTCTTCTGTAACCCCAGAATTGTATTCTGTGCGTCTCCCTGGTGCAAATGAGAGTTTCTTGCAGCGGGATTATGTGTGGTTGTTCCTGTCTAAGGTATCTTTCCACCTTCTTCCTTTTGATAGGTGAGTTTAACCCATTAACATTCATAGATATGATTTTCAATTTTACGGCGCTATCCATTCTTATCCCCTCGTGTAGCAGGTGGTTGGCCATACCCATTTGTCATCTCGCGGGCAACCGTTTGGTACTTCTCCCCCCAGTGAGTGTTTGGGCCCTCTTGTTCGCGTTAACCCCAGATCCCCCTTTCCCCTTCCTCCCCCTGCCTGTCCCCATTTCCGCCCTCTCTCCCTCCCCCCTTCATACTGGGTGGGCTCAACTGGCTCTTGCCCCCCCCTCGAATTGTGAGCTTGAGAGTTGAGCTCTAGGGCAGTCCCAGGAGTGACCCATGCGTGATATCCCAATCCCATTCCAAGATCCCTCTCCACTAAGTCCCATTGTACATCATCTAGTTAACGTTTAAGCACTTGCACTTGGCTTGTGCCCTCCCCGGGTGAGCAGTCTTGGAGGTTTCACAACTCCGACATCAGCCTTCAGTGTCGCCTCGGAGGGCTTTCTCCGCCGCCCGTTTCTTGGTTGGCCGATGGTTTCTTGTAGTTGGTCTGCTTTTCCCCCTTCTTTGCTCCATTGTGTTTCACTGTGGACCATTCCCACAGTCTGCGGGTGGTTGCATGATTGGTTGACTGCTGGAGCGACCAATGGTCTTCCTCTTCAAATCCCAACAGACTCCTTCCCTCTTCACAGGTCTTAACTTTGTGCTGCTTCCCCTGCCAGTGGAAGGTCAGCCCAAAAGGATGTGACCATCTGTATCTGATTTGTTATGATCTTAAATAGTCCAGCACTGGGCCCTTCCGCCTCCTTTTGATGAGGGTTATTTGTGACAGGTCTTGGTACAGGAATATTTCCACTCCGTTGAAAGTGATTTGTTTTGCATCTCTTGCCTTGGCCAGGATTTGTTCATTGATGGTGTAGCTGTGGAAGGGCGCAAGGACGTCGCTTGGTCTCGCACCCAGTTCTAACCTTTGCAGGCCCGCCCTGTGGATCCTGTCAAATTGGATCTCTGCTCCTGCTTCCAAGTCCAACAGGTCGGCAAAAATGCTCAAGGACCTGCGTTAGATCTTGGTCTTGCGTCTCATGTAGGCACTTGACTCAGTTGATGGCTCTCCTGGATCAATTTTTCAGGTCTTCGGCTTGCAGCTCAAGGTTGGGCTGGCCGCTGCCAGAGATTCCAGGAGTGTCGGCTTTCCTCGTGTCTTGAGAGCTCCTTACGGCGCGCTCGTTAGTGTCCACTCTTTCCTCTATTTTTTAATGTCTCTTATTTCTTGTATACCCTCCGTCAAATCTTCCCTCAGCGTGTTCATTTGTTTCTGACCTGGCGCTGTGATTTTTTCCCCACAATCTCTCACTGGAAGAGCTTGAGGGAGGCTTGGGTTACTGGTCTATCCCGGTCCTCTTGAGAGGAGCTTGTGTCTTGTTCTGCGGACCAGTCGGTCACGGTTTGGCCCGCAGCTTGGTCAGTTTCTTTGGCCCATATTTTTGTTGTCATTTTTAAAGCCAACGGGGTCTCCTTGTTCCTGTTTGACATTGTGGACCTGAGTTGTAGTTGTAACGACTCAGCCTGTATCCTGCCTTGCTAACCCCAGCTTGACCTGGTGTCGATTGTCAGCCTGTGTCTTATTGGGTCGGGCCCTTGGGTGTTTGAGCTCCCTCCTGCTAGTTTGTTTGGGCTTTCTCCCCTGCAGGGTTCCTTATGGTTGTGCCACCCGCTGTGCTTTGGGGGAGTTTCCCGGCGTCTCTTCTGGGATGTCCGGAGTCATGTGCTTGTGTTTTGGAAGCTTTCTGTTCCGGCTGGGCTCATTGGGGCTTGAGGGAGAGCTTGTCTAGTTGGCACGTGGATGTATTTCTTGGGTCTCCTTAATTAGGGGGTGTTGGGTGTTGCTCCCATGTCTGGTCCTTGTGCCTCTCTTTGCTGGGTGGCCCGGCCCGAGTCCGGACTGGGTAGGAGAGCTCCGGAGTCAGATGTGAGCGTCTTCGGACGGGGGGCCAGGGGTCCTTCCTTGGGCCCTTTGTATTCCTTCTGCTCGTGTCTGAGGAACTGGTGGGCCGATTCGGTGTTCCCCCTTCCTACTGCATCCACGTCTGAGTTTTTTGATCTTGGTGGCGCCGGCTGGGCTGGTCTAGCCCTCCCTGCACATCTGCGCCGCCCGCGGTGCCTCGATCCTCTTCCAGTACCCCACCAGCAAACCAATCCGGCAGGAAGCTCTGCCCCAGGGGGTTTGGGGGAGGGGAGAATCGCGTTGGTGGGGTTGCTACCCTGTCCCTGCAGAGCAGTCGAGTGTTCCATTGTGTCCTCCCCCCCCCTCTTGTTGAGAGCCCACCACTTCCGGTCAGCCGAGGGGGTTCGAGTAATCTTGTGGGGTTGGGCAGCTGGTCCCCGGCATTTGCCACAGGGGAGGGGGACTCTTGTGCCACTAACTGCAGTCTACTCATACTGGGCTGTCGGGTGCCTGGCGGTCTCCCTTGCCTGGCTATCTTGTGGTGGGCCCCGTGGCAAGCGATTGCTCCAGACCCTTTTCCCACCTGGATTGGCCACCAGCTCCTGGCCTACGGAAGATAACCTGTTGGGGTACGAGGGGGCACCCACCTTTTTTGGCACGTCTGGTAGAGGGGCCATGAGGGTCGCGGTCCAATATTCTACCTACGACGCCGCCCTGGTCAGTGGTTCTGCCGTTTCCCTCTAGGCGAACCGCAGCGGTTGGGGGTGGCTGTTAGGGCTTCCAGCCGGCTTGTCATTCTGCCCTTCCGTTACACCCGTCTCCGGGGCCTGACTGAGAGGGAGCGGGGGGTGATTGGGCGCTGGTATTGGGTGCCGGCAGTGTCCCTCGGTGCACCTTCGCTTTACTGGGGCAGGCTCTGCCCTGGCGGGCAGCAACCCACTCCCCTGCCGATTGTGTGTCGGCCTGCGCTGGTCCACTTACCGGTGGTCTTGCCCGATGTCACAGTCGCATGTCGGCTGCTGGTTTCCATGCTTATTTCTCTCGCAGAGCCGGGAGCTTGGAGCCACAGTGTTAGCAGTGCAAGGACAGCCAGCCAGCCAATTAGGACTAGTTGCATTCAGGCATTCCTAGAGACAAAGGACAGGGGAGTTTCGGGACACTCCCTCACATCCTGTACTTCCAGCCACACTGGAGCCAGAGGCAGGCATCAGGGCTGAAGCCTGCCAAAGGCAAGATAAACAAAGGGCTCAAACCTGTCTCAACGCACAGAGTAAACCCAAAGAAAGACCTCACAAACAGAAAATGGCAAAAAAAGAAGAAATGAGCCATTTTGACAAAATGGTCAAGCATGGGTGCTGTACTGCAGCTGAGGGTTCAGCCTGCAGTAGAAACGCACGATGGTAGGAGAAATTACCACTGTCACAAGCCTTTTAAAGTAGACAGGGTAACATAATGTTGCATGAGAATGAAGGCTATGGGGCAACTAGGTAACCCCCAGCACTGCACATAAGATGGTGTGTGCTGGACCTACAAAGAGAAAAGGTCATTAAAGTCAATTTCACTTTACTATTCTTGGGAACTGTAATTCACACAAGAAAAGGTATTTAAATCTTATGAGAAATCTAAAAGGATTTCTCTGTGGCACTGCACTGAACGTGCTCTGTGTCACCATACAAAAAGCAGATGCCTATGGAGTTTGGCAGACTCCAAAAACAGTGAAAACACCCAATCCAAATCCGGTCAAAAACATGTGAGTGAAAAAAAGGTCTCACTCACCCCACAGTTAAAATGAAAACTTCCCAAGTCCATCAAAAGAGCTGCGGTCTCTAAGGTTTAAGGGAATTAGCACAAAAGAACAAGTAACTTACCCCTGGTAAGGTTTTCAACTGGAAATTCCTTCCATGTATTCCTCATCTTTGACACGTGTTGTCCAGCTTCGGAAAACAGATTTCTGCAGAGGGTGGTGTGCGTCAATGGTGTCAAGTGGATGTCCCCCGAAGGCCTCCGTCGAGGGTTATGTCATCGAAGGGCATATATAGCACACACAGCGCCCCTTAGCCTCAGTTCTGTTTTTCCTCCACATACAGCAGAGATACCGGTAAAACACAGGAGTCACTGTACTCAGCCTTGATGGAACAGAAGTTGTAATAGCACGGGAAATTCTACTGAGGGGTAGGATGGGAGGGCGATGAGTAATACGTGGGAGGAACATCCAGTCGAAAGAACATTACCAGGGGTAAGTAACTTGTTCTTCGATTGGACTCTGTCCTCCTACATATTCCTCATCTTTGACAGACTCTCAAAGCAGTATTAGGTTTGGAGGAGGGAGTAGAATTATAATGTATACATTTACATGGACAGAGTGAAGGACTGCCTTGACAAAGGTACCATCCTGGCCAAAGGAGGAATCCAGGCAATAAAGTTTAGTGAAGGTGTGAATGGAAGACCACATAGCCGCTTCACAAATGTTTCTAATTGGTACGCCCCTTCAAAGGGCTTTAGCTGTAGCCATGCCCCTGGCGGAATGAGCTCTTAAACCTTCAGGCGGGTTTTCCAGCCAGCCTGTAACATTCGGATATAGCTAGAATGATCCACCTAGATAAGGTCTGCTTGATAATAGCCTGACCTAGCTTGTGTCCTCTATACCCAATGAAGAGTTGGTCATCAATTTGTAACTTAGACATTCTAGAGATGTAAAAGCTTAACCCTCTTCTAGGGTCTAATCTATGTAGTCTTTCCTCCTCCTTACTAGGATGTGGTGGGGGATAGAATGAAGGTAGAACAATGTTCTGACCTAAGTGAAAATCAGAAATGATTTTGAGCAAAAAAGAAGGCTTGACCTTCAAAACATCGCAATCTTTATGGAAGATGGTAAAGGTGGTTTGGATGAAAGTGCCTGCAACTCGCTCACTCTACAGACTGATCTTAGAGCTACCAATAGGATGGTTTTAAAGGTTAATAACCTTAGAGGACATATGTGCAAGGTTTCAAAGGGTTCACACATGTTTTATTTTATTTCATATACATATAGCCGAGTGGCTTTGCATATACAACATATAAACAGACATGAAATTTATCAAATATACATTAAAGTGTAAGACTAATCAATGGTATAAAAAAAAAAATCACAGAAAAATTGATCACCATTAAAACAACCAGAACAGTTTAAATCAGGTGGCATTACGAAGCACAAACTTATAAGCTAAATATAAAAAGTAAAATAACAGGGCATGATTAAAAAATATTAAAAACATTAAAAAACAGCCCACTAATACCTGATCAATGTTGCTCTCAATGACAGATTGAAGAGAATGACTAAGGAGAATTACTTCAGCAAGATACCATATCATTGATCTCAACCGATTTCCAGTAAAGTTTAACTAAATAAAGATCAGATTGTGGTCACATCTCTTCATAAAAACCGACCAAATTAATAGACTGCAATCACAATGTGCAACGCTACGGTACGAATTTAGGTAACATCGTAGCTGATGGAGACTTCCACAAGTTGTCAACAGATGTTCAATGGTTTCAAGCTCATTACTGCCACAAACTACAGAATCCAATAAATTAGGAATTTTAAAACCAGATTTGGGTCGCAAAACAGAACTGGGATTGGAGATGGAGGGAACACGTTAGTGAGCCCTTTCAGAAATATAGTCGCCAGTGGAATTTTGATATAGGAACATTCCTCTGACAAGCGCTTGAAAATGGACAGCGCCGCCAAGTAGCCTTTAATGGTACCAATCTGGAGCCCCATATTAGCCAAGGATAGAAGGAAGGATAAAACATCTGGTCTTTTATATTAAAAAAAGGGTCTACTTTCTATTCCTTGAACCAGTTGGACAATTTATTACAACGGCAACGGTACAAAGACTTAGATGCAGGCCTTCTTGCTGAAAGCAACACCCATTACATCATCCAAGGGGGCCCCAATTCTATCTCAGCCTTTCAGAAACCAAGCATGAAGGTTGAGAGTTTTGACCTCTGGATGTGAAACCCGACCCTCTTGCGAGAAACAGTCCTCTCTTTGTGGAAGACGCATCAGAGGACAGATGGACATGTCCAGAAGGTCCGGGTACCACGTCCTCCTGGCACAATCCGGGCAATTAGAAACATGCGTTTCCCGAACCTTCTCAACCTCCCGATTACATTAGGAATGACGGGGACTAGAGGAAACACATACATAAGTGGAAGCTCCCAGTCCACTACAAACATCTTCTGGAGGTCCTCTTGGGGCAATTCCCTGGAGCAATATCTTTCGCCTCTCCGGTTGACCTCAGTCGCGAATAGTTCTATTTGAGGGGTTCCCCAAAGGGTGAAGATCCCTTGAAGGACTTCCTGAGCTAGTTCCCACTCGTAGGAGACTGCTCTGCCTGCTCAGAGTGTCCGCCGCCGTGTCCGCCTCTCCAGCTAGGTAAACTGCGAATAGGGAGATTCCTTCTTCAATCGCCCAGAACCAGAGCTGCATTGCTTCTCTGCACAGTGGTAGTGACCCTACATATCTTGCCTTGTTGAGGTAGTACATGGCCTGTACGTCATTATCAGGACATTTTTTCCCCATACAGAGGGCAGAAGGGCCTTCAGCGCTAGTCTGATTACACTCTGCGTCAAAAGGTTGATGTGTAGTTTGGACTCCCATGGAGACCAATGACTGCTGACTGTCGGTCTTTGGAGTGGGCTCGACACCCCGTGAGTGAGGCATACGTCACTTCTCTAATATCCGGCCATGGTTGCCAAAAGGGCTCTCCCTTCAGAATATTGTCCTCACAGGCCCACCACAGAAGATCCTGCGAGACCGTGGTTGGAATCTGAGGTCGGTCCGCCACCTTTCCTGAGAACTCCGACCATTGTGTTCTTAGAGCGCATTGAAGGGATCTCATACTCAGGCACCAGAAAAATGTAGGATGCCGTGAGGCCGAGCAACCTCAGAAAGTAGGTAGACTGTGGGCATTCTGAAATGTGGTCACTATCTGAATGTGTTGAGCACTCACCTCGGGTAGCGAGCTCTTTCCCCAAGGATGAATCTAGCACAGCTTTGATGTACTAGAGCTTTTGGGAAGGTATCATATGGGACTTCTTGTAATTGAGGGAAAAGCCCAGTCTGTGCAGAGTGTGGCAGGTGACGTTGAGATGATGCAGGACTTGTTTGGGAGAACGCACCCTGATCAGCCAATCGTCCGGGTAGGGGTAGACGTGAATCTCCCCCCCACTCCTCTCCTGAGACTTGCTGCAACTACCGCCGTCAGTTTGGTGAAAACCCTCGGGCGGAGGTCAGCCCGAATGGCAGAACTCTAAATCGATAATTAAAACCGCCAACTGCGAACCTCAGGTATTTTCTGTGCTCGAGATGGATTGGCACATAAAAATAAGCATCCTGAAGGTCCAATGACAACAACCAATCCTGGAGTTGGAGGGCCTGAAGGATCTGAGAAAGTGTGACCATCCTGAACTTGTCCTTCCTGAGGAACTTGTTCAAGTATCTCAAGTCCAAGATGGGTCTCAGTCCTCCGTTCTTCTTGGGTATCAATATGGAGAGTACCATCCCTTGTTCCCCTAAGCTTCAGGCACTGGTTCGGGAGCACCTTTCTCTACCAGGGTCAATATTTCCTGCACAAGGAGCAGTTCCGGAATCCTCAAGGAGCGGTTCCCCGGAGGTCTTTTTATAAAAGGAAGGCAGTAACTGTGGACTGCGATTTCAAATGGCCAAGCATCCAAAGTAATGTCTCAACATTCTTCCAGATGCTGAGACAGTCTGCCCCCCACTGGTTAACTGACTCAAGACCTCAGAGTGGTTTTGTGGCGGCTGCTGAAGAGGCCGATGGTAAGGAGGCCGTTGCTTGAGCTGGCTTTGCACCTCTACCTCGTCCACCACGAGGAAATCTTCTCTGGCCTCTTTGACTGGCCATTCCTCTCGCCCTTCCAACTGAGGAGTAGTAGCGAAAAGATCTACCCCTCCAAGGTTGCCCACTAGGACGAAAAGGCTGAGGTTGCTTAACTTATTGCCAAAAAGGTGAGACCTGTCAAAAGTCATGTTGAGAAGCCTGGATTGGACATCAGGTGCAAAACCCGACTTTCTCACCCACGCAAATCTGCACATAACAGTGGTGGTAGCTATGGATCTGCTGATGCCATCTGCAGAATCCAATCCTGATTGAAGGGATTCGCACATGGCCTCTTTGCCATCCTGAATAGCTAAGAAGTTGTACCCTTTCATCCCCTTCGGGAATGTGCTCAGCCGCCATGGAAATACAATCCCATAGAATACACTAAAACATTGCAAGGGTACAAGTGGAGTTATCAGATTTTAGTGCTATGCTCTCTGCCGAAAATATTTTCTTCGCCCATCCATCTACGCGCTTGTGGTCACCATCAGGAGGGATGTTTGGGTATGTGGCTTGTTTGGAAGCAGCCGTAGCTGTCTGCACCACCAGACTCTCCGTAGTAGGGTGTTTCAACAGGTATTCGGGGTCACTACAGCAAGGGCAGTATTTTTCGTCAAGTTCTCATCAACTGCCGGATTGGATTCCAGAGTCTCCCAGTTCCTAGCCACCCTTTTCTGCAATGCCATAGGAAAGGTAAAATGGGATCAGATTGTGGACCCTTGTCCAAAATATCAGTGAGGTTGTCTTGCTCATAAGGTAATGGTGGACTACTCCATCCCATGCATTCAACCACTTTCGACATGAGCTGCCTGTATGATGCGTCCACATGTTCCCCTGGTTCTGGTTTTCCAAACTCAATTTGGGTGAGTTTGCAAGTTGTCATACAGGTCATTCATTCTGGACTCTTCAGAGAAACTCTGGTACATTAGGTGTACCGTACTACAAGCCAAATGGGGCTTCATCATCCTCAGAACGATTCCTCTACTTCAAAGAATTAAGTGAGAGATTTAAAGAAGTCCTTTTTGGAGAAGTGGAGCATATAGTAGTAGTAGGCTTTGACGTCGAAGTTGTCAACACTTTGTTTATCGGCGCCTTGGGTCTCATATGATCCTTGTATGGTATATCGGATCGAGGCCTCAAAGGATCTCGATGTGGATCAGGCCTTTTTACCGTGCTCAAGGCAGCGCAGGATTTCGGACGAGACCTTTCCTTTCCGGTTTCCTTAGAAGGTTTGGTAGGAGCATGGCTTTGTTTTTCGAAAATCTAATATTTCAGCCCTGAAGGCTTCCCATTCAGCGGGGTGGATTTTTGTGTAGGGCAATCAACCCTTTCAGAGGGAACGTCAGACCTCCGATGCCTTCTCTTAGATTTCTTTTGAAAATGAAGAAGAGTGATGTGAACCACTCCTCAACCTAGATTGATTGACCTTTTTCCTCCGAGGAGAGTTGCCTCTCAACTTGTCGGTCGAAGGTTTAGCATGTAGGGAAGGTGATTTTTGAGGGAGTTTTCCTACCTTAAGTTTCCCCTATCGTTCCCTCAAGATTTTTCCCCAGTCATGGATTGGTATTTGGAACAGCCGGAGGTATCGTGGCCCTCCCCAAGGCAACACAAACAGATACGGTGCTGGTCAGTGAGTGACATTTTTGAGCCACAATCCCGGCACAGTAATTGACAGTAATTTATAGACAGTATAAGTAGACAGTAATTTATAACAAAAACGTCACAAGATGAGGCGCGCTGAATTTCGCTGGAAGCTATCGCTGTTGCAGCAAAACAGAACTGAGGGCAACGGGTGATATATATGCCCTTCGATGACCTCACCCTTGACGGAGGCCTTCGAGGGACAGGCGCCAATGACGCACAGCACCCTCTGCCGAAAAAGAAAATGCTGAAGCAGCTGAAGCTGGGCAACAATTGTCAAAGATAAAAAATGCATGCAAGGACACAAACCATTCGAAATGTGAATTCTCCTCAACAGAAGGCCACCAAGCTTGGTTCCTTGTGTAAATCACTGGCTGGTGGTAGCTTAGTTTCATTTTAGAAAGATGGATGCTGCTGCTCTGTGTTCAGGGATGTTAGGAAAGGGTCTTTTTTGCAGCAATTCCTCCATTGGCATCAATGGAACCACCCACAGTTTTTATATTGTGGATTCCGGTTTTGACATTTTTTCCTTTCCTAGCTTAAGTCATCTGTTTTGGGAGCACTGGTCAGTCCTCAAGGATAACCGTGCAGGGGACCAGACTCCCTTTACAACATGCCTTGTTGGTTTTAGGCTGTACACATCACCTTAACAATAAGTGCTGCACTTTGTATCCCTTTTATTAATATTTTGGCTACTTTCATGTGTCCAAGACAGGCTGGTGGCAGCAGATATTTTGCAACCGTGTTTTTCATGTGTGCACTTTTGCATGTTTTTCTCATTGTCCTTTGGCCCTCTTTCTTAGGTCAGAAAATACCATACAGGAAAAGTCCTTTCCAAGGCAAAGCGAAAGCGTGTGCATTTAGTCAGATGTAGTATCTAGGAAGATCTGGACCCAATCACCATTCAGACCAGGGGGATGTCTGTTGCTGAGAAGCTGCAAGGCGAGGGGCTGTCTAGGAATGGTGCAGAACCTAATCATATAGGGCCTGGTGTGTGGCCCTGCATCAAAGCAATGATTAAAAAAAGGACCTCTGCAGCCATATTTCAAATTGTTGTTGGAGCCAAGAAGACTACAAAGAGTTTCAGCCAGCTGAAGACCTATGGGTGGCTGTTGAAGACTTCCAGCATTGCCTTCAGCCAAGTCCTGAGGAAGCCCCTTCATCGGTGCTTTGATCCATGGCCTTGTGGGACCAAGCAGATCCAGTGTCCCGAGATCATCCATTGGGTTGACCAGATCAATCCAGCACCCCTGCTGTGCATGTGTCCCAAGAAGGATCATCATCCAGTTTCTGCTCTCCAACTCGACATTTTTGCGCTCTGCATGCGAGTCGTCTGCCACTGCTTGAGTGCTGTAATCTTCATTATTATGTCCTGGGGGTCTCATGTCATCGTGGGACTCGTGATTGTCCAAAATCAGAACATGTAATCTCAGTGCGCCATTGGTTGTCCACTGTGTGGAGATGGGTCACACTTGGGAGAAGTTCACATGGTTCTGTGTGGAGAAAACTGTTGACAATACTGCACAGGCAATAACTAGGTTGCGATACAAGAAACAACTTTGGATCTTTGACCTTAAAACGGTTGGAAGAGGTCTCAATACCTTGGAACAATGGGTATTCAATACTCAAGTGCATTGTGGGCACATCAGATAATGCTTGTTCCCATCAGTTACATTTTCAGCTAGTAGTCCTGACTAGCCATATAGAAAATTGCATTCTCCACCCTGGCCAATCTAACGCCTTACTGCATGGTATGCAATATAGCATGAGACCCAAGCTAGCCGGGACCCCCACGGTATATCATTTTCATTGTAGGTCACGGTATTTGTGGCATGTTGGCTTGTAAGTTGTGGCCTATTCCCAGTGAGTGGTTACAACCTTATGTGGCTTTGTAGATTGGTATATATTTTCCATCACCTTTCTGTACTATGTACACAGGATGTATGGCTCACAATCTGCAATATTACTCTAATTGCATTGCTGTGTAGTTAAATCGCCAAGGACCAGATCTCTAAACTTAATACTATGGGATTTTTTAGAGATAATTACCTCCGTGTCACCTTTGTTAATTTAATAACTTAAAATATGTTGCATAATGAAGGATGGGTCGTGTTCCTTTTAGTAAACTGGAACCTGTGGGATGTTTTTACCCATGCATCCAAGCCCTACAACAAAACTGTGCAGTACTGGCATGGAAAACATCATGATGGCCAGAACTCCCCAGAGAGTGCACAGGGAAAACATGAATAGGCTGCCACCCATTTTTGCCTATGTTGTGAGCACAGGAGGGCACTGCCTAAAAGCACCATTGGGCTACACACAGTAGCCTGAAACCATTGGGAATGGCAATGCTGATTGCCAAAAAAAGCAACTTAGAACTGTGGGGAATTCATTTTCTTAATCCCAAAAATGGTTGCATTACCAGTACTCACCACTATCAGAAAGCCGGCGTTTTAAAACCACCAGACTTTTGTGTAAAACTGAACAAATCAAACAAAACCAGACCAAGGAAAGACTTGCTAAGAGGTGGAAGAATGTAAAACCATATTCTGAAATGACTTGAAGGAAGTAATTATTTAATGTATAGGTACAAATTGTCAGTTTTATTTGAATGTAGAAAACTGGGAACAAAAAGTGACTTTTAGCTGAAACCTGGTTTAGTGAAACTGGATTCTGCCTGACAACTACCCCCGACAGGAGAAACCTGTTCAGCCACTCTTCCCAGGCCTAGCTGCATCCTGCTGCCCCTTGCCAAACGGAGTTGTCACCTCTCTGATTAGATTAGATTAGGGGTGGAGCACTTGGGAACTGGAAGGAACAGAACAATGCAACTCCCTTGACTCAGGCAAATGTTATATTGGGGGCGTCGTAAAGTGGCTTCCTCTTAGGGGAACTGGGAGGGGCAGTGCTTCTGCTAGCAGCTGAGCTTGGGGGAAGTGGATAAACCAGTTATTCCACCCTGTGATGTGGGAAGAGTGGACCAGGGCATAATTTTTAAAAGATAGATAACTCATAGTGCGGACTTGTCAGAATTATATAAGTAATATCATTATTTTTGTGATTTTTCTGTGAACATTTTGAGAGGCGTTAGGACCCTGTGGTGTATTCTGGGGGGTTGCTAGTGGAAAATAGGGTCTCACTCCACATGTCTGCATGTTAAAAATCTGACACTTCATCAATTAATGTCCATACTCCTTGCGCACATGTGTGTAATTTTGGGTAAATGTCCGATATTGCAAAACCAGTGAAAAAGCGCAAAATGTTGTCATTTTTTAATGCAAGCCCACAGGAAGATCAGAGGCGGACAAGCATGGACCATAAGGAATATATAATGTGTACATGTAATTTCAACAAATTCTATATCTGGGAAGGATGTATTTGAATCAAGTATAGATTTGTGGGCGAACTGACCAGGGGAGGATCCTCTGACCCATAAACAGACTTCATCATGCTGACAATCCATTTCCTTCCCCCAATCATGGGAGAGGGGAGAATTGGGCCAATGACAAGTAGAGAGAGGCAGGCTTAGCTAGGCCCAGGAACACACCCATTTTCAAAACACATAAAAAGACTGCTGGGACAGGTAGAGACATTCAATTCCATTTGCTGCGGAGCATGCTGACCGACGACTTCACATCCAGAGATCCAACACTTAGACTTCCAAGCTAAACAGAGACTACAGAACTTTGAACCAAGAAGGCCCACTGCAAGCAAAAGTATTTGTCAGCAGGCCTCAAAATCATTTGCAGACTATTCACAGCCGTGCTGAGCTGTTGATTCTGGCCTGAAACCCTGCGCCAGAAAGATCCAGAAGCCGGGCTGTACCCAGAGAAAGCAGAGACACCCAGAAACCAGACCAGAGATCCAGAGTGACCCAGGCCGCTGAAGTGCCGAGACCAGAACCGGAGTCCAGTCCAAAACCTGACCAGATCCGTGGCGAGGCCTATTTCAAATTTATATTGTGAGTACCTAGCAGAACCAATCTCTTAGTTAAAATAATCTAATCCAAACTATTTTAACCTAAGTAGAACAGCCTCCTAGAAATCATGTCATCTGTCATTTGTAGAGCTGCACAACTGTCACCTGTCAATTCTGAAGCTGCAAGCTGCCACCTGTCATTGAAATTTAACTTTCGTCTGAAAGCTTAGAATCTAAGCATTCCAACGAACCTAAAACCGACTTGCTACTCCTTATACTTCTGCCGTAATCGCGATTCACGCACCCGCAAATTTTGCCGCGATTTGGCCTGATTTCTTTACCTGTAAAAAGATAGCAGCTTTTTGCTTTCCTTTGCTAAAAATTTGTTTGCCTCTTAATAACCATCCCTGAATCATTGCTAAAGTGAGCCTGAGCTCATCCCAAGTAGCTCTCACTCACCCTGAACCTCCTAAAGGGAACTAAAAGCATTTTCAGCACATTTCTCACTTCACTGCCACCACATTCAAAGCACTTGGGCCTGTGTTTTAAAACTCATACCCGTTTCCTCTAAGCTTGCTGGGGGGGGAACTGAATTTCGTATTGTATTTGATTGCATTCCTGAGAACTGTGTGCTCCTCTTTCCATCTCCTTCCATTTCTTACATTGCATAGGGGAGGGGGGTGAATTGCCAGAGAAAAAGTGATTATCTTATCTTTTGCTAAAATCATATCAAGTATTTCTGTACTGCATTTTATTCCTCATTGCTTTTCCCTTTGAAATCATAAAAGTATTTTTGCTACTTTATCCATCCTATACCAACTCCTCATTGATTGTAAAGAAGTGTGCTAGTGCCAGATTACCCATTGTTGATCAACATCATATGTCTAAGTGTACTATCAGATATTAATTTATTATAAAGTGCGATGTATATATACAATAAGGGTTTCCATTCAGTATCCCAGACTAGGCATTGACTTGGCTGTAGTGTTGAATTGAATCCTCTTACAAATTGGGGGCTCGTCCGCGATTCCGGATTAGATCTATCACTTGTGCAGATTAATACAGTGTGCTAACTGACAAGATACATACACCCGGTCGGATCACCACGCTGTGTTACGCTGTAAAGCACTCCTCAAAGGAACGCTCTAAGGAAACGGTCTGTTTTGCAAAAATAAAATACAAACTTCTGTAAGTCAGGAAGGAACTCAAATTCCAGAATGACGACATGGGTAGACATCAAAATAGCCAGAGAGCACTTCTTACATAAGCTATTTGTGAGAGGTGAGTGGACTCATCAGGACCAAACGGTCTGGTTGCAGGCAATCGTGCAACAGGTCACTGAAACAGGGTCAGATATATGGGGAGATCAGGGTCCCCTATATGTGGCCCTGAGTGAACTATATATGGCTCCTAAAGCCAAAGATGAACATAAGATTGCCAGGATAGTGGCATATTTGTATCTATATATGGGAGCCATGCAGGACAAATGTGCTGAAGGCCAAGATCTGGTAAATAGGCAACAGATGGCGTTAGAGAAGGCCCAATCTGATCTGGACTCTTCTGAGCAGAGGCTGCTCAGGAGTCAGAAAAGGACAGCAGACAGTACATCACTAAAATAAAGGAGGATATGGATGTGCTGCAACAGGAAAAGGCGGACCAGGATACCAGATTTCTGGCCTTGCAGAAGGAGTACCAAGAAGGTTTGGACTCCCTACTGTAGAGCCAGAAAAAGCTGGAGCAACAATTAGATTTCAATAGGGCATGTGCCGAGCAGGTAGTCACCCTGCAAAGCCACCTAGATAGGGAGAAGGCAGAGAGCAATAAACTGATTTTGAAAGACCTGGATACCCAGGCAGAGTTTGACCAGGAGCGCCAGAAAGCTGGTGCCTTCCAAAGGCAAAGGGACGACCTGGCGGCACAGATGCAGGCTCTTAGTCAGGAAAGGGATACCTTAGGCCAGGAAGTCTCCCACTTAAAAAGGAAAATGGAAGAAAATCACCTGTCCCTCCAGGGACTGGGTGACCTCCAAAAAGAACACCAGAACTTGTTCGAGCACACCAGGAGGGTGGAGGAGGCTCTGGCAAGAAAGGAGCAGGCCAGTAGGGATGGGACTCAGGAGGTAACCCTCCTGCAGCAGAGACTGGCCCAGTACTCCAGGACCAATCAGGAGGCACAGAGAGAGAATGAGGCTCTCTGCCAGCACAATGATAGGCTCCAGCAACAGGTAGCCATGCAGGAGAGACTGATAGAGTCTAGTAAGGCCTTAACTGAGGAACTGAAAGCGCAGGCTCTTGCATTGCAACAGGAAGCAGGGGCGGATAGAGATGAGGTTCGCTGGGAAAGAGAAACTCCTGAGCATAACCTCAGGAGCCCTAGTACCAGAGGCCTTCATCGCTCCCAGTCCCTGGACTCTGCCACCCCCATGTCCCCTCGTGCACATGAGCCCAAAGCCACGGGGATGGCAGATTACTATCCAGCTAGAAGTATGGGGCTCATAGGCCAGTACCTCCCAGGAATGGATGGGCGGGCATCCGGGTATGGGCACCCAAGCACAGTGCAATTTAGTGGGGAACCCCAGGAGAGTAGGCCCATTAAGGGCATCCTGAAAACCTCTGCCCAGTTAGGTCAGTAGGGGGTACCCATCAAATCCTGGCAGCAAGGAGGGATCTGAAGACTCCTCTGAGCATTACAGGACACAGGAGACCAGGTCCCCACATTCTGCCAGCCATTCCCAGGCTCGCAGAATCCGGGAAAACCTGGAAGATCAGACGGGCACCTCTGGGAGCAGCGCTTCTGAGTCGGAGGATGAATGGACCAGGGTTACCCGAACCAAAAAGGCCAATAAGGCAAAAAGGGCCTTGCTTAAGGACCCATTGAAACAAATAAAGGCATTAAGGAGTGTCATCACGCCTTATCATAAGAACGCCAAGTATTCTGTTTGGGAACACTTGGAGCACTATGAGCAAATGGAGACTTTCCATTTGAAGGACAGCCAAAGCCAGGTGACAGCTTGCAGCTTCAGAATGGATGACTTCTTCCCTTGGGTTGGTGGGACCGACTGACCCCAAGACTAACTTTGCTGGAACCCCTCTCCCTGCTGGCTGTACTTCCCTGCTGCTGCTGGAACAGAGTGCCAGGGGGTCAGGAACATCAGAAACGAGTGCATCGTCTTTAAGACTGACCCGAGCTCCAGGAAGATCTTGAGGACCCTCTCGAAGCAGGACGACCCAAGCCTGAGCCAACCTCAAGAGAACGCTGGACCCCAGAAGCAAGGGAAGTCCACAAGGTGTCCAAGAATCGCGGTGGTGCTATTTGCCAGAAGCTGAAACCATGAAGTGCCACTGATTTGGAAAGAGCCCATTGCCGCGGACGTCCATCAGACTGCAGTGCAGGAGTCTTCCAGACATCCTCCCTCTTTTCTCCACAACTGAGGCCCAGGAACTGCGGACTGCAACCTGAACAGAAGGCAGCACCTGAACAGAAGGCAGCTGGATCTTCTTCCAACCTAAGGTAATGTCTTGACTAAATGGTTTCTTACCTTTATTGGTCTGTAGCTGGTCTGTCTCACTGGAGACTTACGGTAGCTGCTTTTTCTGCAGAGTTTCTTGCAGCTTTGCTTTCACAAGCCTTACAGCTTGTGGCATAACAGGGATTCTTTTCTACAAACTCTCTATATAACATTGTGCAAGACTTTTGTGCTATCTACAAGAAGTACCTCCGCTCCCCTAGATTGTTCAATTGACATTGGCTGTCCGGGCTCCCTGCAGAATCTTCTGAACCATTGACTTTGTATTTAACTGTCCCTCATAGGTGGTACATAATGTACTTGTTTTGCTGGGAAAAGGGTTAACCTAAAATTCATTGGAGGATTGTAAAGTACTCACATGTTCAGAGAAACTTGTTAACCTTTGTTTCCTTCCCTAACCTTTTCCTTTTTCAACACCTCAGTACTGCATTAAGTGTCAAAAGTGATATATCAATGTCCACAGTGTCCTAGCAATTGAAGTCACCTCAGGTTGTAAGAAGTGCATGTGTGACATCCCAAAAGGGTATCTACTTGCTTAACTTAAATCTGAGAAGTGTATTTTATTGTTGCATATTGCCTTTTCTAAAGAAAGCTCATTTTAAAATGGACTTAAATTAATACATTATTTTACTAGTAAACCTTGAGTATAAGTGTTATTTGGATACTTGTAACTGTGAATCTCTATGTTGCATCTCTACAGCTCACATTTACCCCTCTTGAGATACGTCTGGCTGCTCACTCTACCAACTTGTGTAGTACAGACCTATACCAATTTTTGGGTTATCTATTGCCAAGAGGACAAGCCTGGGGTAGTCTGCCACAGGGTTACTACATACAATCTTGCCTAACACAAACTCTGTAAAAAGAGTTGAGCAAAGCAATGAAACTGTAGCTGCTAATGTGAAAAGAACAATAGATTAAAACAAAACCATATCCCCGGCCTTAAAAATACAAGGCTGATACCCTACTTTAGCAGCCCTTCCCCATATGGTATGAAGTTCATGTGCTTCACAAAGATCCAGGCAAATACCTGAGAAGGGGGATGGTAGTCTCAAATGTTCCCCTGCACAAGCTTTCGCTAAGCCATCAGGTTGGTAGAAAGATGTAGCTTAAAAGCAGCTTTGTATTTAAGAGTAAAATTTTAAGGGGATACTCTCAATCCCACCAGACTAAGGATTTCCCTGGGGTGTTGAGGGGAATCCTTGGCTAAAACTATCCAGATTAAAGCCAGGCAAGAGTTAGGGAGTGGACTCTTCAACTGTATAAGTGGCCATGCCTGGGAAACCCTGGAATCGCGGGGGACAGTTCTGCTGTTGGTCCAATTAATGGAGATCCAGGGGTAGCAGGCAACATGCTTAAGATGTCAGGAATAATTCCGGCTGGGCACCAGTTCCAATCTCAAGTTATGGGACAACCCCAACAAACTCACAGCTGGAAAAGCAAGACACCGCAGAACAGCAGGTCCCACAATGTGAAAGACACAAAGGACATAGCTGAAACATGGCAGCAGCTGATAAAATCCAGTAAAGGATCATCAGACTGGTATCCCGACAGCAGTACCTTTCAGCTCCAGGAAGAACCCTCTTCACCCAGGAGAGCAGCAACAGCAGGAGAGTTTTAGGCCACAAGTACAACCAGTGCAGCAGAGACACCTTTGCTTCAGATTGGCAGCCCACAGGACAGCCCTGGGACACTTCATATGTGCTTCAACAGCAGGATTAAGGTGCAAGAAGCAGGATTGGTTCATCCCACCAGTTCAAGGGACAGTCTCGACAGGGGGGTCTTCGTGCATGAATCAAAAGTAGCATGATTTCAAAAGGAGATTTTGGCAATTCGTGTTATCCTTGGCAGCAGGCCTCTAGGTTTTAAGGCCATGCACCTTTTCAGAATCTTGGCTCCAGTGGTTGACCTGGTAAAAAGCTGTAGGGGTCATCCAAAACTCGCACTAGGGGCCACCCCAGCGCATAAATAGCAAGGATCTGCCCAACATGGACAGCCACAAACTCCAAAACTGCTCAGCAAAAGACAATTCCTGACTGGGATGTGTATTGAGACCAGCCGTGACCGGTTCTTACACACAAAGGCACACGCCTGGGAATACAACCATAATCCAAGAAGGGGATTAATTTATGTTGGGTTCCTAATCTGGGAGTACAGCAAGGATGTCGTATAGCAAGATGGCCTGAGGACAGGACTTAAATGACATGGCACAGCATTTTTTAGAACTTGAAATCGCATTATAAAGTAAAAAAACATGATGCACAGAAGTGGCCAAGGCAAATAAATAAGACAATCTTTACTAACACCAGCCTGCCCATGGCAACTCAAAAACTAAAAATTAGGTTACAGAAAACATCAGAAAAGGCACACAAACTACAGCAGCACTTCACTGTAAATGGATGCGGGAAGAAAAATAAACCTAGCAACTGAAAAGGTACTCAAAACATCATAAATCCATTAAAGTGGAAACCAGGAAATCATCAGCTAAGAATTAAATGAAGAACAGAGTTTCCAAGAGTCAGAGTCCCCTTTTAAGGCATTCCACAGTTTGCTCAGCAGGTCACCATATGCAAACGAGATTCTGCACAACCCCATCTTCTGATAGATTCATCCCCTCCAAAGTCGTATCTTGGAAAGGGAGGTAAGGAAATACAGCAGGGCGATGGGATCAAAAGGACTGGTGTTTTATTTTGGCCCTGCAGAAGCTCACACAATTCCGACCTTTTCTGCTTTAGTGAATACCCAATTTTAAAATCTTGGATTTCCTATTCTTTCGCGCCACTCAGATGATGTTCTACTATTTCAAAGGAGCGTTGAATAGTGTGCAGTTTTACCATGCAGAAATGTCCCACTTTCAACTTGATAAACTATATCTCCCATAGCTCCAAGGAGCAGGAGAAAGCTTCCAAGAAGATTTTTCATAAAAGGATAATCTCAGACAGGAGTTGCTGCACATGGACAGTTTTGTGGTGGGTGTCTGAAAATATATGTTAGTCAAAGTTTGAATGCAGTACCCTCTGGGAACATTACACGCAACTATGACTACAGGTATAGGCAACCCAACCTTTGGTATAAGCTTGTACTACACAGTTTTGGTAGCATGTCGAGCAGCCAGGCATATCGCCAGAGGGGAATTGTGAGTAGTAGTGGAGTTACAAAGATTCACAATTACAGGTATTCAAATAAACTCATACACTCGCGGTTTCTTGCATAAACAATTATTAATTTATTTATCAGTCAGTTATAAAGCCTTCTTTAGAAGGGAGCAATATTCTAGTAACACACAAATACACTTCAATACTGTACACTGAGTTTCTGAATCAGACAAGACCCTTTTGGGATGGCTCAAAGACACAACCTACACCCACAGGTGACTTCAGTAATAAGAGACATTCATATCTTACTGTTGGCATTCAGCATGCTCTTAAAAAGTTGGTAAAAGGCAAAGGTTATTAGAACACAAGAAATTACTAATATTCATAAGCAGGGCAAATACTTTCAGATAGCACTTAGAAGAGTCATTCAATTCAAATAGGCTAAGCCACAGTCAATAGGCAAAAGTCTTTGTGTATAGGATGCAGCACTTCAGGTGGGGAAATGGAAAAGTCTTTTCACAAGTTCTTAGGAGTCTTTAAGAATCAAATGTAGGGCTTCAAGTTGATTAGACTTGTGAGTTGTAGAAGTTACAAGCACTTCCACAGTAAGAGGTAACTTCTCTTAGACTTGTTTTACAGTACCTTGGTAAAGAAGGAAAGATGCAGCCGATGACTTCTGTTCCTGTGCAGCTCTGCAGATCTCACTGTTCTTGGGCCTCAGTCGTGGGGACAAGAGGGAGGACGCTGGGGGACTCCTGCACTGGCAAAACTGGCAACCGGCAACTTTACTTTCATGGCTGTTTCGCAGTTTAGCTCCTTGCGGTGCAGCAAATGGCAATACGCGCAGTTCCTGGCTGTCAAGGTGGACTGTCCTTACTTCTGGGGTCCCGCAGTCGGTTGAGAGGGCTCAGGCTTGGTCAGTCCTGCTTCGTGGGCGTCCAGAGGATCTTCCAAAGCCTTTAGGCCAGCTTAAAAGTAACGCACAATCTGGTGTCCTCCTTCCTGGCTATACGGTTCCTGCAGCAACTCTGAGGAAATTCATCCAGCTCTGAGATGGGTGTCCAGGTGGCTTACTTTGGAGTGGATTGTTCCCATCAACTCAAAGGGAGTTGTCGTCCTTGCAGCGTCTTCTCTGTCGATGCAAACTTGGTAATTCGGACCTGCAGCAGGGCTTCACCGGGCAAACCAACAGTCCAGGAGTTGCAGCAGCCATCCTCTTCAAGCTTTCCTTCGGTTCCTTCGTCCAGCAGTCGACTCTGCCTTCCAAGCCAAAAGACTCACCTTTTATTGAGTTCTCTCCCATTCATTCCAGCCTAGCTGTTACTCACCCAGAAGGGCGGCTGTCCTTGCCGGACAGTCAGCCAGCCAATCACTTCCCTCACTTCCTGCCTACCTCAGACACTCTGGAGACCAAACCTGGTTTGGCGCACAGAGAAACTCTCTATAAGGACCTTCCCACAAAGACCTGGTGAAAAAAGAAGACCGGGCACCATTTTAGCAAAGATGGTTGGATGCCATTTTGAAAAAGATGGCTCCCGCGGTTACTTAACCGGAGCCGCAAACAGTTGCAGTAAATGCAAACCAAGGTGGTTCAAAACGAAACCACTGCCACCAGCCAGTCAATTAAGGGAAGGGTAACATCAAAAAATGTTACATGCGCATTTAGACACAGGGGATACTAAGTAACCCCCTCCAGCACTCTTTTAAGATAGGGTGTGCTGGGTCTAGCAAGTACAATGCTAAGTAAAGTCAATTTCACTTTACTGCTCTGGGAAACAGTAGTTGATCCCAGAGAAGTTATTTAAACCTTGGGAAGTCTGAAAAACTTCCCTGTACCACTGAAGGTGCTGTGTGACAATTGTAAAAGATGTCGTCTATGGAGTTGGTTAGACTCCATAACCAAAAGAAACACGGAGGTAAAATTCATATTTAAAGACATAAGAGAGTGGCGAAAAAGGGTCACACTCTCCAGGTTAAAAAAAAATCAAGTCCTCAAAATCCAGCAAAGTTGCTGGGGGTCTCTAAGGTGGAGGGAATTAGCACAGTTTGGAGAATTCTCCCCAACAGATGAGGTAGTGGGAGGATAGGAACATTTACTATTGGCATTCTGTGCCTGTATATTGTATGGTTGTCAGAGCGGTGGGCAACCTGCATGAAGGCCCCAGTGTTTTTGAGACAGTCCTGTGAGGGCTGCTGAATACCAACCCTCCACCACAGCCCAGCAGTAAGAAACTGCTTTTGTAGAAGACACATTCCCACAGGAAGTGTTCCAACATCCTGCGTTCTTATCTGCGAGTAATGTACACAACACATGAGGGTGAGCTTTTAAGGACTTTGGCCAATTATATTCAAAAACATAATGAAAGGTCCAGTAACAGTATTAAACTCTGTTCCACCGTCTGCATACCCCCTTGCTCTGGCTGCCCCAAGACAACGGGGTTAAAGGATAACCCCCTTGGGCAATCTCATCCATCTGGTGGGATTTGAGCAGGCCACCTCCATCTACTCCTTCTCCGGGCTTTCAGATATTCCCAACATGTATCGCTTTCATACTTAAATAGTTAAGGCACACTCCCCCAGTCCCCAAACTGCTACCGGCAACTGCAGTATGCCCTAACAACCTTTAGTGTCATGTGCTAATGAGTCTTGGTGGCCTCTTCTAAAGACAAGCCAGACATTATACCCCTTGTGTCCCACTGTCTGTCCTCTCACATCATTAAGCAGTGTTAGGCCTAAATCCTGCTCGCTCATGGTTGGTTGCCACAGGTTTCCATTCACCCACTCTTTTTGGCTTACACACCCATAAGCCCTAGCCAGCCGATTCAATGGCGAGGGATCCTGGCAATCAAGGCCAAAACATCTCAACTGTCACAAATTCCACAGGCCTGGTTCAAGAAGAACAAGTTACTTGCACCTGGTAAGGGTCTTTCGACTGGATGTTCCACCCAGAATTCCTCATCTTATGACATCTTCATTTCCTGCTTCAGATGCTTTGGAATTTTTTTTTACTTCTCAGAAGCGGGCACTGTGAGTCGAGACGGTTGACCCGATGTCCCTCAAGGGCCTCCATCTCGACTGACGTAATCGTCGAGTACATATACCAAGCGCAGCACCAGTTGGCTTCAGTTCTGTTTTTTGCCACCCATATGCAGAATTACTGCCATTGACAAGTGCCTTTAATTTATTAGAACTTAAAAGAGCGCAAGGTCTACAGCTCAGGAATTCTACAGTGTGTTAGGTTGGGATGGCGATGAGGAACACATGAGAACAACATCCAGGGGTAAGTAACTTGTTCTACGAATGGATTGTGTCCTCCAACGTACTCCTCATTTTATGATAGACTCCCAAAGCAGTATTAGGTTCTTTTGTAGGGAGTAAGAATTTGAGAGTTAACTTTTGTCAAGAATGGGGCATAGAACTACCTTCCCAAATCTTCTCTTTGTTAGAGGTGTCTAAACAAAGTTTTGTAAAAGGTTGTGAATGGTGGCTCCAGCGTGTTTGGCAGGAAGCAAGGGAGGTGCCCAAAACTCCGTGTTTAGTCTCCTTGGTTACAGGAATGCACCCAAAGGTGATTGGCAGGCTGGCTCTCCTTAGAGGACAGCCACCCTGCTGTGAGAGTGATAGCTAGGCTGCAAATGAATGGGAGAGACTTGCATGAAAGGCAAGGTCTTTTGCAAGGAAGGCAGAGTCGACCACTGGACGAAGGAATCCGAAGAAGAACTTGGAAGAGACGCTTGCTGCAACTCCTGGACTTTTGGTTTGCCCGGTAAAGCCCTGCTGCAGTGCTGAAGCTCCAAATTCGCCTCGACTAGAGAAGCCCTGCGAAGGCCGACTTCTCCCCTTGGGTTGGTGTGACCAATCGACCACAAGACAAACTCATCTGGATATCCTCTCTTTGCTGGCTGTACTTCCATTGCTGCAGGAACAGAGTGCCAGGGAGAGGAACACCAGAATCCAGAGCATCGTCTTTAAGCTGGACCGTAGATCCTCCAGACTCCCTCGAAGCAGGGCTGACCAAACCTGAGCCACCTCAACAGAATGCTGGAACCCAGAAGCAAGGAAAGCCTACGAGGTGGCCAAGAACCGCAGTATGCTATTCGCGGAGAAGCTGAAACCACAAAGTGCTGCATTTCTGAAGTTTGCCCATTGCTGCCGCCGACCTTCGAATCAACATCCTCCCTCTTGTCCCCACGACTGAGGTCCAGGAACAGGATCTGCCATACTACAACAGGAACAGAAGCAAGCTGGAACTAATTTCTTCAGATCTAAGGTACTGTGAAGTAAGGGGTATTAACCTCTTGCTGTGAAGCTTGCTTGCTCTCCGTTGAGACTTGCATTGGCTGCCCTTTTGCAGAGTTGCTTGCAGCTTTGCCCATCACAAGCCTCCCAGCTTGTGGCACAACAGTGATATAATTTTCAACAAACTCTCTCTAACATTGTGCAAGACTTTTTACTTGCTTCCCAGAAGTGCCTCAGATCCCCTGGACTTTGCTCAAGTGACATTTTCTGTCCTGGCCCCGAAGACTCTTCTAACCTCTGACTTTGTGTTTTAACTATCCCACCAAAAAGGCATACATTCTTTGCTTGTAGAGTTGGGAAAGGGTTAATCTACATTGCATTGGGGGGTTCAAAAGTACTTACCTGTTTCAGCAACTTGTTAACCATTGTTTCCATCAATAACCTTTTCCTTTTAACACCAAACTCCGTATTGCTCTAAATGTACCAGTGATTTATCAATGTCGACAGTGTACCAACTATTGAAGTCACATCAGAGTGTAGGAGTGTGTTTGCCATCTCCAAAGGGTATCTGATTTATTGAAACAGTGTGTATTTTGAAGTATATTTAAGTGTTACATACAGCAGATCACCGCGAGACCTCGTACAATGACAAGACCCAGCTGGGTTTAGGAACTATCCAGTTCACTAATTTCCAATTTACACAGGCGCTTACCAACTGGGACCCTACATTAGACGTTATTGCCTTGACAAAAAACCATAAGGTTCAAACACGTGTTGGCACTAGTGACACCCAAGCAATTGCTTTCTTGATATTCTTTGAAAGTCGTGACCAGCTAGATACGCATGTCACAAGAGTGACAACCAATGTATGAAGCAAATGACAAACAAGAAACCAATATCTATTGCAACACTTACCAAGTGTGGAAATTAAAACGTATTAAATATTAAGTAACACTGGGCCAGCGCCAAAGTATGACTGATTGGATCTCAGTTACCAAAACAAGTATTTAAGTGTTACATATTTGATCCCTTCTAAAGAAGGCTTATTCAAACTGACTGTTTAAATTAATATAATTATTTAATCAAGAAACCTTGAGTGTAAATGTTATTTGGATACTTGTCACTATGAAACTATGTCACAACCCAACAGCTCACATTGACCCCTCGAGATAAGCCTGTCTGCTCAGTCACTCTACCAAGTTGTGTAGTACATGCTTATACCAAAGGTTGGGTTAACTATTGCCAAAAGGACAAGGCTAGTGCAGTCTCCCCTAGGGGACAGCATACAATCTTGCCCAACACTGGTGGCAAGCAGTGAGGATCTATTGTAGAGTTGTTACATTGAGTATTTTGCTTTGCTTGTGTTCAACTAAACCCCCACAAGGCTAACCTCCATCAGAACAGCAATTCTAACATGCCAAATATGGATAACTTCAGTCAGGAAGCCCTGATCATTTTAACACTAGATGAACTGAAAGAAATGTGTAAAGTCAGGAATCTTCCCGTAAAAAGAAAGAAAAAGGAGATGATTACAAGGTTGTTGAATCACCAAAGTTTGAGTAGTAGGCCTTCAACACCTAACCCAAGACATGGGGAAATTGATAAGGCCGATAGTTCTGAGTCTAACTAATGTCTTAAAAGGGTCAGAGGAGGTAGAGTCGTCCCGGGATAGGAGCCCCTCTTTGCCACAGACTACACTTTTGCCTCTGGGACCCCACAAGGTCCAACACAGAGTCCAGAATATGTGTCTCCTGAAACAATGAGACTTTAATTGGAATTTAAAAGGTGAAAGCTGAAGCCAAACATCAGGACATCAAGCTCAGGGAATTGGTAATGCAACATGCTCTTGAAATTAAAAGATTGTCTGTTGAAAATGTTTCTCTACCACAGTCCTCTAGGTCTTCCAGTCCCAAGAGGCCTCGCCTGCCTAAAGAAGCAGTGACTATGTATGATGTGAAACTTGTTATTTTGGATTGGTTGAGTGCCTTTGAATACAATCGTGGGATGCAGGGTCTCACAGGGAATCGGCTGATACCTTGGCTTTTGTCTATGCTTCCCCAGGTTGCAACTGATGCTGTATGCTGTAATGGAGGTGGGTGAAATTGAAAGACAGGAGTATGAGAATGAAGCCGACCATGATAGCCAGATTTGGGGAAACTCCTTCCCAGTACCTTAAGAGGTTTAGGACCCTCCAAAAAAGTGATGGTACCCCATTGGGCTACCTGGGTCTGTGAATGTTTGAAAAACTTAGATGGTTTGGTTAAGGGTTAGAGAGAGAACACCTTTGAAGGAATGAGAAATCTGTTTTTGTTAGAATCTATTTTTGATTCCTGCTCTACTGAGCTGAGACAGCACTTGGCTGACTCAAAAGAGATTGATCCCAGAAAGTTTGCAAAGGCTGCTGACCTGGGTTGCCAAAAGGGTCACTCGAGGATTCTGGGGCCTCTCACAAAAAGGATGAGGGGAAGCAGTACAAGAAAGATGGAAACGAGAATTCAAATTCCAACCACCCAAAAGAGGTCCACAAACAGAAAAAGAGTAAACCCCATGGGAAACCAGGTCAGTCTAGTGAAACCTCTTGTGCTAAACCAGAGGGAGGTCACCAGAGGCACCCATCCCAAAGAACATTTGGTAAGTGTTGCGCTTGTGGGTCAAATGACAATGTAAAAGGGGATACCAGATGCAAGGGTAAACCTTCAGGGGTGTGCACTGCCTCCTCAGCCTTCATCCCAGAGGAAGAAGTTCATATTGCATGTGGTAACTCATCTATTGGCTCAAGACTCCCATTGGAGTCTCAGCCAGTGTTCTAGTGTCCCTGGGCCTGTGGGAACAGCAGAATGTAGACGTGTGTAACTATTCCAGATAACACCAAAGAATATAACAGGGACAGTGCTTGTGAATGGACAGGAGACCCCTGCCATTAGACACACTGGGGCCAGCATTACAGTGGTGGATGAAACTTTTTTTCAAGCTGGAGGATGTTGGTAAGGCACCCAAAGGTCCCATTAAACTTGCTGGAGGCACTATGCAGATGGAGCCAACACTATCAGCTCTCATCCAGTATATGACTTAGTATACCTTTCAGTGTACACATTGAGGTGTCTGGGAGAGTCCTGTTGGGGAATGACTTAAAATCTCTTGGAGTTGTATCAAGCACCCCCAGGCCTCCCAGAAAAAGGAAGCAGGCGCCAACTAGATTGGCCAAAGGTAACTTTAGATGACTCAATGGGAAGTTAGAGGAACTATAATTTCTAGTCCACAGAAAGGTCAACCTTCTAATTCCAAGCCAAAGGAGACAAGGGAGAAACCCAAGGTCTCAGGAAAGACAAAAGGTGCCACACCTGTTCAAAGGACAAGGACAACCCTTAGAGGACAGTCCAAGGACACACCTGTGACCCCTCCACCAGCTGAGTGGGCGAATTAACCAGGAAATGGTGAATCAGCTACTGGTTAAACAGCTGGAAGAAGCCCTTCCGTATGTTGGAGATCTGGATCCTAAAGACCATCCTGAGCTGCAGACTTTGCTTGCAGAAGGTGGACCCTCTAGGGCAGACCTCAGCAGAGGTCAAAGAGAGGGTCCTACTCTTGAAAAACTTTGCCAACAGACAGCTAGCCAGCTGGAAGGGCACGAGCCAGGGAAGCACAGGCTGTACTGGGAGGATGGCCTCCTTTACAGTGAGCCTATTGAGTCTACCCCAGGGGATTACAGAAGACTTGTAGTGCCTCAGGCAGCGAGACCCCAGTTTCTACAGTTAGCTCATGGGATTCCTCTGGTTAGTCACTTAGGCTTTAAGACGACCAAAGAGGATTTCTCTGCATTTCTACTGGCACAAAATGGGGTCTGATGTAGATACACTCTGGCAAGAGTGGAGTCAAGAACGTGGCACCCTTGGTGTCTCTCCCAGTGGTGGGAGTTCCTTTTGAGAGGTTAGGGATTGACATTGTTGGTCCCCCTAGACCGTCCCACATCTTCAGGCAACTGATTTACATTGGTTGTGGTAGACCATGCTAACAGGTATCCTGACGACATAACTATGAGGACTGTTACTGCTCAGGCAGTGGCTAAGGCCCTCTTGGTATTTTTGTTTTTACCATGGATGGGTTTCCTAAGGACGTTATTTCAGACAGAGGGACCAATGTCATGTCCCACAACATGCAAGCCACGTGGAAAAACTGTGGAGTGACCTACAAGTTCTCAACAGACTACCATCCCCAAACCAATAGGTTGGTGGAGAGGTTGAATAGAACTATGAAGAGCATGACTGGTTCTTTAGAGGGGCCACTTGCAAAGTGGGACCTTCTACTGCCATGCCTTCTCTTTGCTTACAGAGAAGTCCATCAGGAAGGGGTTGGTTTCAGCCCCTTTAAGCTCCTCTATGGTCATCCGGTTAGAGGTCCACAGACCCTAATCAAGGAAGGGTTGCAAAGTGTTCCGTCCCTCAAACAAGCGTGAGTCACTGACTGTGTGTTAGGTCTCTGAAGGAGAATGACACAAATGATGACAGAAGCTTCTGATAACTTGAAAGCAGGACAGGCATGACCAGAAGGCCAACACAGTGTTCACTACAGACCAACTAGTTCTAGTTATAGTTCCTACAAGACAGAGGGCCTTACAGGACAAATGGATTGGTTCCTTGAAGATTGTGGGCAAACCGAAGAGGTCAATAACTTAGTGGGCTTGGGCAATCCCAAGGAGACACCTAGGGTCTTTCACACTAACCGCCTCAAGGCATATGTATCCAGACCAGAACTAGGAGCCTTGCTCTTAACATCTGATCAAGAGGAGGGGGGGGGGGGGGAGAGAGTGAACCTCTACCCGACTTTCTCAAGGGACAGCCTTTAGATCGAAAAAATAAGTAGTTATCCTCTTTTCTGATCTGACTCTGCAACAGGAAAAGTGCAAAACTCTGTTGAATCAGTTTGCCTCCCTGTTTTCATTGGCACCAGGTTTGACCCCCCCCTGGGGCCAGCATGATATTCTCACTGGTGACCGTCTCCCTGCCAAAAGCAGCGGATACAGAATGTCAGACCATGTAAGAACCCACATAAAGGAAGAGGTCATTGGGCTAGTCCAGGTGTACTAGTGCCAAAGGCAGGATCCAAGGAGTTCAGATTCTGTGTGGATTATAGAGCCCTTAATGCAGTCACCACGACTGATGTTCATCCTTAACCTAGGACAGATGAGCTAGTGGACACACTTGGTTCACCCAAGTTCCTCGGTATATTTGTCCTAACATCAGGCTATTGGCAAATTGCTCCGACAGACCATGCCAAGGAGAAAACTACATTTTCCACCCGAGGAGGCCTCTACCAATCTAAGGTTATGCCTTTTGGAGTATAAAAATGCTCCTCACCCAAATTCCCCAAGGTGGTCAGGTGGAATGCAGAGTGCACCAAGGCAATGGAAGTACTTAAAGCCCTTTGTCAAGCTCCAGTACGGAAAGAGATCCTGACTACAACCAATCCTTTATTGTACAAACTGATGCTTCAAATACAGGAATAGGTGCAGTTCTGAGTCAGCTGGATGTGAAAGGCAGGGGACACCCTATCTGCTTCATCAGTAGGAAGCTGAAGAACTGTGAAACAAGGTGGGCAACAAATAAAAGAATGGTTTGCAATTGTGTGGTCTTTGAAGAAGTGTAGACCATACTTGTATGGATCTACTTTTTTAATTCAAACACACCGCCAACCATTGAAATGGTTAATGCAGATGAATGGGGAGAACCCTAAATTATTAAGATGGTCAATTAGCCTGTAGGGGTTTGATTTAACTGTAGAACACAGGTCTGGGTGTAACCACCAAAATACTGATGGTCTCTCCATAACGTATGATCGACTGGATTAGGAGAATCACCCAGGAGTGGATCAAATCCTCCTGTGCCTTAGTCTGGGGGGGGTGGGGCAAGTGTTAGGGAGAATTCTCAGGAATGTGCCAATTCCCTTCTCCCTTCGAGAACTCAGCTCTTTTGCTGGACTTTTATCCTGCAGAGAGAACTTTTTCCCTACTCGCTCATTTATTTTTCTTTAATTTGCAGTTTCTTTTGGTTTTGGTGTCTACAAAGTCCATAGGCATCATCCTTAAGAGGGCCGGAGGGGTTGGTTAGCATCCCCTTTGTCTACTTTCTCATGTAACATTTTTATGTTACCCTTTCTACAATTAATGGCTGGTGGCAGTGGCTTACTTCTTCCTACCATTGTGTGTTTTTACCGCGTGCTACAATTGCAGCTGCAGTACAGCACCCATGTTGTGGCCATTTTGTCCAAATGGCCCCAGTATCTTTTTTTTTCCGCCATGCTTGTTTGCTTGTTGGAAAGGTCCTTCTTGAGATTTCCTCTGTGCACCAAACCAGATATTGTCCCTTTGTTCATTTTGTCTTTGACAGGGTTCACTGGTGAAGCCCTCCTTTGGCACCAGTGTGTCTGGCAGAGCAGGAAGCGGGAGAGGTGCCCGAAACTGCCCGTGCTTAGTCTCCTTGGTTAAAGGAAAGCACCCAACGGTGATCGACAGCCACCCTGCTGGGTGAGTGACAGCTAGGCTGCCAATGAATGGAAACAACTTGCATAAAAGGCGAGGTCTTTTGCAAGGAAGGCAGTCTCGAACACTGGACGAAGGAACCTAAGAAAAACTTGAAGAGACGTTTGCTGCAACTCCTGGACCGTTGGTTTACCTGATGAAGCCCTGCTGCAGTACCAAAGCTCCTACTTCGACATAGACTAGAGAAGCCCGGAAAGGACGACTTCTCCTGTTGGGTTAGTGGGACCAATCGACCCCAAGACCAACTCATCTGGAAATCCTCTTATTGCTAGCTGTACTTCCATTACTGCTACAAGAACCGAGTGCCAGGGAGAGGAACACCAGAATAGAGTGCATCGTCTTTAAGCTGGATCCGAGCTCCAGGAAGATCCTCCGGACTCCCTCCAAGCAGGGCTGACCTAGCCTGGCCACCTCGGTGTCTAGTCAAAGGATCGAATCCAAAGGGTCGACAGGTCAAAGGATCGACAGGTCAAAGGATCGACAGGTCAAAGGATCGAATTTTTTTTTAAATTATATATATTTTTTGGGGGTTTTCGTTTAGGGAAAAAAAGTGATTTTTAGCAAAAAAGGGGGGTTAGGGGGGGAACCCTGCCCAAAATTTTTTTCAAAAAAAATAATAAATTTGATCCTTTGACCTCTCGACCCTTTTACTGTCGATCCTTTAACCTAGAACCGAGCCACCTCAACAGAGTGCTGCACCCCAGAAGCAAAGAAAGCCTACAAGGTGTCCAAAAACAGCAGTGGTGCTATTCGCGTGAATCTGAAACCGCTAATTACCACTGATCTGTAGTTTGCCCATTGCTGCTTCCGACCTTCGAATCTTAGTGCAGGAGTCCCCAGACGTCCTCCCTCTTTCCCCCACGACTGAGGCCCAGGAACAATAGGATCTACCATACTTCAATAGGAACAGAAGCCAGTTGGAAATAATTTCTTCAGATCTAAGGTACTGTGAACTAAGGGGTACTTACCTCTTGTTGTGTAGCTTGCTTGCTTTCAGTTGAGACTTGCATTGGCTGCCCCTTGGCAGAGTTGTTTGCAGCTTTGCCCATCACAAGCCTCCCAGCTTGTGGCCCAACAGTGATTTCTTTTTCAACAAACTATAACATTGTGGAAGACTTTTTACATACCTCCAAAAAGTGCCTCTGCACCCCTGGACTTTGCTCAAGTGACATTGGCTGTCCTGCCCCCTGCCCCCTCCGAAGACTCTTCTTATCCTCCGACACTGTTTTAACTATCCCTCCAAAAAGTCATACATTCTTTACTTGTATAACTGGGAAAGGGTTAATCTACATTGCATTGGGATTAAAAAGGTGCTTACCTGTTCTGAGAAACTTGTTAACCATTGTTTCCTTCCCCACCCAACTCAGTATTGCTGTAACTGTGCCAGTGATATCAATGTCCACAGTGTCCCAACTATTGAAGCCACCTCAGGGTGTAGGAGTGTGTGTGCCATCCACAAAGGGTATCTACTGATTTATTGAAACAGTGTGTATTTTGAAGTATATTTAAGTGTTACATATTTGCTCCCTTATAAAGAAGACTTATTCAAACTGACTGTTTAAATAAATAATTATTTAATCAAGAAACCTTGAGTATAAGTGTTATTTGGATACTTGTCACTGTGAAAATAGGTCACATTCCAACAGCTCACATTGACCCCTCTTGAGATAAGACTGGCTGCTCAGTCACTCTTCCAACTTGTGTAGTACATGCTTATACCAAAGGTTGGGTTAACTTTTGCCAAGAGGACTGGGCTGGTGCAGTCTCCCACAGGGTACTGCATACAATCTTGCTTAACATCCCCTCTGAAGAGCAGAGGAAGTTGCCATGCCCTTAGTGGAATGAGCCCTTAAGCCTCCACTGTGTTTTTTCCCAGCTAGCCTGTAGCACTCCGAAATAGTTAGTATGATCCATCTGGATAGTTGGTTTGGAAAATGACATACCTAGTTTGTGTACTGTAACCAATCAAAAGTTAGTCATGTTGTCGCAACTTTGCCATTTTTGAAACCTAAAAGATTAGAGCTCTCCTTGGATTGAGTCTATGAAATCTTTCGTCTTTCCTTGTCAGGATGAGGTGGAGGATAGGAGGCCGGAAGCACAATTTTCTGGGCTAGATGATAATCCAATACAATCTTAGGTAGAAAAGAGGGGTTTACCTTAAGGACAACCTTATCCTTGTAAAATGTGGTAATGGAGGTTTACAAGATAAGGCCTACAACTCACTTACCCTGCGGGCTAATATTTTCGCTACTAAAAATAGTTTTGCAAGTTAGCAACCTCATAGTGCAGGAATGGAGTTGCTTTAAAGGAGCACAGGTTAAAAAACTTGAAAACCAAATTAAGGTCCCAAGTTGGAATTTGGAAAGGTGTAGAAGGAAACGCAAGAAATTGAGTTAAGGATATTTTTAAGTAGGATGCCTCCTCCGAGGTGCGCTTGAATATGGAAAGCGCTGCTAGATAACCCTTGATTGTGCCAATCTGGAGCCCCAGATTTGCCAAACACAGCAGAAACGATAACAGGTGTATCACATTGAAAAGGGTCCACATCTTTCTTCCTACAGCATCTGCAGATCTTGTTCCAACAGCAGCAGTATAAAGGATTTTGTTGCTGGCAAAATCTCCATTACATCATCCGGGAGGTCCCAATCCTTGTATCTCAGCCTCTCAGCAACCATTCATGAAGACTTGGTGTCTTGTCCTCTGGATGGAGCACCCAACCCCCCCCAATCCCAACCCTCTCTTGCGATAGAAGGTCCTCGCTTTGTGGAAGACCGATTGGAGGGCAGATGGACATGTCTAGAAGATCCGGGTACCACAGCCTCCTTGCCCAATCCAGGGCAATTAGGGTAATGGCTTTCCAAAATGTTCTCAACCTCCTGATCACGTGAGGAATGACGATGACTGGAGGAAATGCGTACAGTAGTGGGAAGTCCCAATCCACCACGAACATGTCTCCTAGAGCTTCTCTTGGGGGAAATGCCCTGGAGCAAAATAGTTTGCACTTACGGTTGACACTGATCAAACACAGATCCACTTGAGGGGTTCCCCAAAGGGTGAAGATCTCTTGAAGGACTTCCTGAGCGAGTTTCCACTTGTGGGAGACTGCTTTACCTGCTCAGAGCGATCACTGTCGTGTTCTCTCCAGCTAGATGAACTGCCGATAGGGAGATTCCTTCTCTAATTGCCCATAAGCAAAGCTGCATTGCTTCTCTGCACAGTGGTAGTGACCCTACTCCTCCTCCCTTGTTGAGGTAGTAGATGGTCAGTGTGTTGTCCGTCATTATCAGGACAATTTTTCCCCGTACAGAGAGCAGAAAGGCCTTCAGCACTAGTCTGAGTGCGCTTAGCTCCAAAAGATTGATATGTAGTTTGGACTCAGATGAAGACCAAGGACCGCTGACTATCAGGTCGTTGGTGTGGGCTCCCCACCCTGTGAGTGAGGCGTCCGTCACCACTGTTCTCTCTGGCTATGGCTGCCAAAAAGGTTCTCCTTTCATGTTGTTCTCGGGGGCCCACCACAGGAGATCCTGCACGACTCTGCTTGGAGTGGGCGTTAGACACTCTGATTGGCTACCTCTTTTTGAGGTGGGTCATTTCCCCCTTGTAACAGATTACAGTTCCCAAGCGCTTTGTTTGAATTTAAAGGTGGTTCACCTATTTGAGAAATCGCTTTGGGGGCTAGGTTTCCCTTATGCCTCATATTTGGTGGTCGACTCTGCTCGGAACCTGAAGGTCCTACATACTGCCTGAGAATTGGGACCATTGAGTCATGAGAGCCCATTGACAGGGATCTCATTCTCAGGCGAGCGTCCACCACCAGGAAAATGCAGAATGCCATGAGGCCGAGCAACCTCAAAAAGTCGAAGGCCAGAAGACGCTGAGCACTCTGAAACTTGGTGAACATCAGCAAAATGTGTTCAGCCCTCACCTCGTGTGGCAAGGCTTTTCCCAAAGATTCATCCGGGACCGCTCCAATAAACTGGAGTCTGACATCGTATCATGTGGCACTTCTTGTAATTAAGGAAAAAGCCCAGTTTGTGGAGGGAGTGGCAGGGGATACGGAGATGTTTCTGGGCCTGTTCGGGTGAACGTGCCCATCAGCCAATCGTCTAGGTTGGGGGTAGACATGGATCCCCTCCTGAGACTTGCTGACACCACCGCAATTAACTTGGTGAAAGCCCTCGGGCTGAGGTCAGCCTGAATGGCAGAGCTCAAAATTGATAATGAGAACTGCCAATGGGAAACCAGAGGTACTTCATGGGCTTGTAATGGATCGACACGAACGTAAGCATCCTGAAGGTCCAATTATACCATCCAATCCTGGAGCTAGAGGTACTGAAGGATCTGAGAAAGTATGACCATCTTGAACTTGTCCTTCCTGAGGAACTTGTTCAAGTATCTCAAGTCCAAGATAAGTCTCAGTCCTCGGTCCTTCTTGGGGATTAAGAAATAGGGAGAATAAAATCCTTTGTTCCTCTCCATCACAAGTACTGGTTCTAGAGCACCTTTCTCTAGCAGTGTCAAAATTTCCTGCAACAGGACTGGATCAGGAACACTCAGCGAATGGCTTCCTGATGGATGATCCTGAGGTCTTCGAATGAAGGGGAGGCAGTAACGCTGGGCTACTGTTTCCAGTGCTCATGCACCCGGAGTAATACCTTGCCATTCTTTCAGATGCTGTGACAGTCTGCCTCCCAAGGGGGTGTCATGAGTCAAGACCTAAGAGGTTTTGAGGTGGCTGAAGTAGCAGCTTATGGTAAAGACACAGTTGCTTGGGCGCGCTTTGCACCTCTCCCTCTTCCACCCAGAGGGAATCTTTTGTCCTCTTTGACCAGCCTGTCCTCTCACACTTCCAACTGAGGAGTAGTAGCAAAAAGACATACCCTTCCAAGTAGATCCGCTGGGGTGAAAAGGCTGTGGCTGCTGGATGGCGGCACCTAAGGACTTGGCTGCCGCCTTTGAGGTCTGCAGCATTTCAAGGCTTTCGTCAGCCTTATTACCAAATACATGGGAGACATCCAAGGGCATGTTAAGGAGTCTAGATTGTACATCAGGTGCAAACCCTGAATTCCACAACCGCGTAAACCTGCAGATGACAGTGCTTGCCACCATGGCTGTGCTGATGCATCGGCGCAGACTGTCGATGCCAGTGGCGTTGATGGTATCAACGATTTGTCCTTGGACTTGTGCTTCAAGGGACTCGCTTTGCAACCCAATTTCTCGTCTTGTCGAGTACTCGAAGACTCGAGAAGTCTTAGGCTTATGACCCGGAGACTAGGGCACGCAGGGTTTTGCCTTGGCCTTATGTACGTCATCGACCGTGGCATGCCCAATTTTCTTATGTTTCGAGGAGGACAAAGCCTGTTCCTGGAAGATTTTAAACATTTTCTTTCTAAACAGTTCCCACTCATCGTTTGAGGAGGATTTAGTCAGGCAGACTAAGCTCATTTCATCAGAGGAAGATTATGATTTATGCCTTCTCTTCGGTTAGGCAAGAATGTATGCAGTACCCTGTGGGAGACCTCACCAGCCTTGTCCTCTTGGCAATTTAACCCAACCTTTGGTATAAGAATGTACTACACAAGATGGTAGAGTGACTGAGCAGGCAGGCTTATCTCAAGAGGGTCAATGTGAGCTGTATGGTTTTAACAGTTTCACAGTGACAGGTATCCAAATAAACACTTACACTCAAGGTTTCTTGATTAATTATTTATTCATTTAATAGTTTGGATAAGCCTTCTTTAGAAGGGCGGAAATATTTAACACTTAAATATACTTCAAAATACACAATCAGTTTCAATAAATCAGTAGATACCCTTTTAGGATGGCACACAGACACTTCCTACACCCGGAGCGAAGTTAAATAATTAAGGACACTGGAAATTGATATATCACTGGTACATTTAGAGCAATACTGAGTTTGGTGTCAAAAGGAAAAAGTTTAGGGGGAAAACAATGGTTAACAAGTTTCTCAAACAGGTAAGCACTTTCAAATCCCCCAGTGCAATGTAGATTAACGCTTTCACAGCTAGACAAGTTATAGAATGTGTGACTTTTTGGAGGGGTAGATCATATCACAAAGTCGGAGGTTAGAAGAGTCTTCAAGGAGACAGCACAGCCAATGTAAAGTTGAGCAAAGTCTAGGGAAGCTGGAGTTCTTCTTGAAGGCAAGTAAAAAAGTCTTGCACAATGTTAGCAAGTTTTTGTTGAAAAAGAAATCGCGGTTGGACCACAATTTGGGAGGCTTGTGATGGGCAAAGCTGCAAACAACTCGGCAAAAGTTAAGACAAGGCTGGACTGAGAGCTAGCAATTATACACAAGAGGTAAGTACACATCGGTTTACAGTACCTTAGGTCTGAAGAAATTGGTTCCAGCTGGTTTCTGTTCCTGTTGTAGTATGGCAGATCCTGTTGTTCCTGGGCCTCATTCGTGGTGACGAGAGTGAGGACGTCTGGGGACTCCTGCACTATGATTCAAAGGACAGCAGCAGCAATGGGCAAATTTCAGATAAGCAGCACTTCACCGTTTCAGCTCTCGCTAATAGCACCACTGTGTTTCTCAGATAGCTTATGGGCTTTCCTTGCTTCTGGCGTTACCGCACTCTGAGGAGGCTCAGGCTTGGTTAAGTCCTGCTTCGAGGGTGTCCGGAGGATCTTCCCGGAGCTTGGGTCCAACTAAAAACAATACACTTGATTCTGGTGTTACTCCCCCTGGCAATCAGTTCCTGCAGCAGGAGTGGAAGTAAACCCAGCTGCGAGATGATTTCCAGATGAGTTCGTCTGGGGGTCGATTGGCCCCACCAACCCAAGAGGAGAAGTTATCCTTTGCAGGGCTTTTCTAGTCTATGCAAATTCAGAGATTCAGCACTGCTGCAGGGCTTCACCGGGCAAACCAACGGTCCAGGAGTTGCAGCAAGCATCTCTTCAAAGAAGTTCTTCGGATTGCTTCGTCCAGTGGCCGACTCTGCCTTCTGTCTGAAAGACCTTGCCTTTTACGCAGGGTTCTCCGATTCATTTGGAGCCCAGCTGTCACTCAAGCAGCAGGGTGGCTGTCCTTCAAGGACAGCCAGCCAATCACCTTTGGGTACATTCCTGTTACCAAGGAGACTAAGCAAATGGAGTTTCGGGCACCTCCCTCGCTTCTTGCCCTGACAGACAAGCTGGAGCATGAGGCAGGCTTCAGCAGTGAAGGAAGGACCTTTCCAACAAACAAAAAGGCGAAAAAAAGAAGACCAGGGCCATTTTGACAAATTGGGCCACCAAGGGTGCTTTACTGCAGCTGCAATTGCAGCCCGCAGTAGAAACGCACAATGGTAGGAAAAAGTAAACCACTGCCACCGGCCATTAATTGTAGAAAGGGTAACAAAAATGTTACCTGAGAAACTAAACAAAGAGGATACCAAGTAACCCCTCCCGCACCCTATTGTAAGATAGTGTGTGCTGGGTCTCGAAAGTTACAAAACGGTAAGTAGGGTCAATTTCACTTTACTGCTCTTGGAAACAGCAAGGTATTTAAACCTTTCGTAAATCTGAAAGACTTGCCTGTGCCACTGTACTGATGGTGCAGTGTGTCACAATGTAAAAATATGATGCCTATGGAGTTTGTCAGCCTCCAAAACCAAAAGAAAGTGTTCAAATTAAAGGAAAATACGAGAGTGGGGGGGGGGGGGGGGGGAAGGTCCCACTCTCTCCAGGATAGAAATCAAAAGTCCTAAATACCAGCAAAAGAGCTTGGGGTCTCTAAGGTAGAAGGGAATTAGCACATTTCTGAAAATTCTCCCCAACATCTTCCATTTTTTTGATGACTAAGAGTAGTGTCTGGTCCTCAAGTGGGATTTTATTTTTACCTTTTTTATGAGGAGATTAATCTCTCGATTCGTTGGATGACCCAAATTTCAAAGGAGTGGATGGGAACTTTGGGACAATCCTACCCCTGACAGCTTAGCTTTTTGCTCTTTTAAGGCCTTACTTGTCATCGACTGACAGGATCGACAGTCGGCGGTTTGATGCTCGATGCCCAGATACGAGATGCATAATTTATGCGGTTCCATGATGGACATTTTGGTCCCACATTTTAGGTACTTTTTTTAAGCCAATCTTTCGGAGCAGTAGGAGCCGACAACGCGGCCATTTTGAATTTTTTTCGTAGAAAACTGAAATCGCACTGTACGTCTCGAAGCAATCGCATTCACCGAAAAAACAGAACTGAAGCCAACAGGCGCTGCGCGTGGTATATGTACTCGGAGATGACGTCAGTTGAGATGGAGGCCCTCGAGGGACATCAGGTCAACCGCCTCGGCGCACTGTGCCCTCTGCTGACAAGAAAAAAAAATCTGAAGCAGCTGAAGCTGGAAACTAAGATATCATAAGATGAGGAATATGTGAGACGGCACAATACATTTGAAATGTACATTTCACAAATACACAGTATAGGCAAAGCGAGAAAGGTATTTGCCAAAAAACAACTTTTGGTAAACTGCAAAAAGTCAGAATTGGTACAGTGCTCGAAGTTCCAAAGGCAAACACTTCCACACTAGGGCACGATTTTCTCCAGACCAGCTAATGGGCCAAGCTGCATCCCTGTCAGACACATGGCCATTCAATAACATTCCGCTCAGTCACAGGTATGTACATAGATACCCATAGTGCTCCCCTATAATCTTCACTGACATCTCTACAGTGGACACCACAACAGTCCTACAAGGTGGGGGGTTGCTTCTTGAGCACAAATGTGCTCTTCTGCTTTCAAAGCCTTTTCATTAGCCAATGTGTTTGCCATTGCTCTATGTTTTAGTTTATCACTCCTAAAAGAAAAACTGTCTTTATACCGCATCAAACCCAAGTCACTCGTAATCATCAATTCTACCATCTTAATCCTTTCACAAGCGCACCTAAAGGCCTCTCATGGTTGACTCCCACAATTTCTGTTTTCAAACCTACTCTCTACAACTCCAAATCAAAACATGGAATGGCATAATGCAATGCACGTGAACAGAAAATATACATTCTTTTAACCAGCATAACTGGTTACCAACTATCTACCATGCGGTTCACAAGGTGGCACTATTTCCAAATAATATGTAAGTAAGCAAAACGGTAGAGTAACAGAATTGTAACTTTGCCCGTCAGGAAAGGACCCCACCATTGCTATGAGACTAGGCATTGGAGTATTGGCATGCAGCAAAAGGTTTGGAAAGTAGATCGGTCAGCCTTGGCGGAACACAATGTAACATGTGCAATCATTCACAACAGATTTTTCTCAGCCCTGTGTTAATGACTCACCACTTGGTCACAGGGTTTCACGCAAGCCTTCCATAGCTCCAGTAGTGGCAGGGAGGAAGGACCAGCTAACGGCAGCTCAAAGCTGGCTCAGAGTGCAGTACAACAATAATAAATACGGGACTGTTTGCACAAAGAGGTTACAAAAATACTCCAATGAAGAAAAGTAAACGGTTGTACAGATTAGAGGTAAGTGGACTATTAAAGAAGGAAGCCTTTAGTGTTAAACGGTAGTTAACAACGAATTAGAGCTAATGACAATGTCAATTAGATACCAAGTTTGGTTGTCATTACCACACCAGAGTATCCAGATCTGTTCATCTGAGAGTAAGTCTCACAAGGTAATAAATTGAAAACACAGGCCTACTTCTTAGCTGATCAGGATAATGGTCCTGATCCTGTGTGTCAATCTAATTTAATAATTAGCCTAATGTTCAAGATCGGGTTCAATACGGTAGGTATGCAGTCACGATCAGGCAAATGTAGTTGATCACGATCACTGTTTGTAAAAAAAAAAAAAGTGTAACTTTGCAAAGTGAAAGATTCACAGAGACAGTTGTGGTTTAAAGATTCCTGGAAGATTCCAGTTGTCCTTTCCACCACCAACCAGCCATAACTGTTTTTGTCCACTTCCTCTTTTCTCAGAGGCATACAGAGCCCATGACCATAAATACTTTTGGGACTTGTCACCTTGGAAGCAGTATTGCATCCTTATGACATCACATAAGAATGCATTGCTTTAGACTGACAATTCCCAGATCACCTGTTGCCCTATGACATAAATTCCCTTTTTCAAATGAGTTTTCTATTTTTCTACATCAAGTTTAACAAAGAAGACTACACCTCTCAAATCACCTGCCAATACATCTCTTACACTGGCAAAAACTAATAACAGCTTCACTAGAGGTCCTGGAAAAAAATACATCCAC
Source organism: Ambystoma mexicanum (assembly GCF_040938575.1). NCBI lineage: Eukaryota > Metazoa > Chordata > Amphibia > Caudata > Ambystomatidae > Ambystoma > Ambystoma mexicanum. The sequence goes on from NC_090931.1 coordinate 171,369,390, forward strand.
ATTTCCAAAGGCTACAGTAAAAAACATAGCACTGCTTAAATAACCCTCCAAGGTTCAGCACTAAATTCTTAGTCCATACACCTCTAGGGCATTCACTGAAAAATAAGCAAGAAACCCTCTATTGGGTAAACAGATCCTCACTGTGCACACACTCTGGTGAGCCTGCATTTGTTATGTTCAAAGTACTCCTTAACCAAAACAGAAATTACATAGCTCAAAACCCACAACAAACCCTAATTAACCCAACACACCCAAACCACGCTTTCCCCTCCCAAAACCCTGTAAAAAGACAGCCCATTTATATATCCATCTTATGGGGAATAAAAATTAGTTGGTTTATAGCCTCAGGAAGCAATAATGTTATTTGCTAAGTGTGTCAGTGAGATCAACGTTCCCGCAGTACTTTGTGTTTTGCCTCGACTGTGCAGAAGGTTCATTATATTTCGTAATTAAAAGGAAAACCACCTCTCTACCCAGACATAAGGAGAATAGTTTACCAATTATTTTAATTCCACCAGCCTAGATATTTACAATAATTTACGGACCATGTGCAACAAGGAATATGTACGTTCTTGTTAAGTAGCACAAAGTGAACTAAAGGGAGGTCTAATGGCATCACCGGTTATCATCAGGTGATCTGATATGGCATTTATAACGCGCCTATATACACACAAGTGTTTCAAGGCGCGATGAGGCAAGGGAGGGGAAACAGAGGGAAGACAGACAACAATCCTACTAGGCCAGGTGACATTGAGAACGCCTAAGTGCAGGGGAGGGGGGTTGAAGGGAAAAAATGCAGGGGGGAACGTGAGGGGGCAGTGCAGTAAATACGAGAACAGTAAAATAGAGGCAATAAATAGGAGTGCGGCCAGCTGGTGGCAAATGCAAGCGTAAGTGCAGGTGTCAAGTGCTAGTAGGGGCTGTAGGGATACAGTCCAAGTGCAAGGGTTGCCAGGGGGGCAGTGCTGTTGTGCAACTGGAAGGGGAGGGGACGTGGGCCCAAGATCACAGGGTTTCCAGGCAGCCAGTGCAGTATCAGATTCAGATAGGAGATCAGCAGGGGAAAAAGGAGAAGCAAAGAGTAAGGTCTTGAGGTGCTTCCGGAACCAGAGATGGTTCTCAAGTTTCAGGGAGGCGGTTACAGAGGGAGGCCCCAGCAGAAGAAAGATCTACCACCAACTCGCTGCTTGGAGAAGCGACTAACCCTGAGGGTGTTGGAGGCGGTTGAACGAAGAGCTCGTGATGGAAGATATTTACCAAGAGAGAGTTGGAGGTATTGAGGACCCAGGCCCCAGAAGGCCTTGTGGACAATGCAGAGGGTTAATCCTAGCTGCCAGTGCAGCGATTTCAGTCCTGGAGAGATACAATCCCTGGGCTGGAGGCCAAGGACAAGTCTCGCAGCCCTGTTTTGGATGAGCTGCAGAGGGAGTAGTGTAGAGGCAGGCAGATTTAGAAAGGCTGTTGCTGCAGCCCAGCCGAGAGAGAAACAGAGCTCTGGAGACACTGAGCTTCTGGGGAAAGGAAGAATACCTCTGAGACGGTGCAGCTGGTAGTGACTTTTTAGAGACGTCAGATGTGAGGAGAGAAGGAAAGTGTGGAGTCGAAGATGACCCCCACAGTTTTTAGCCTCACAGGTGGGAGCAGGAACAGGGCCAAGAGAGGCCGCCCAGAGAGTGACAGGAAAGGAGGGAGCAGGCGTGCCCATGAGGAGAATCTTGGTCTTACTAACATTAAGGCAGAGATCATTGGCAGCACACCACTCACGGATGGCGGAAACACAGTCCGAGATGAGAGAAGGACAAGAGGTGGCAGAGGGGAGCCTGAAAATGAGTTGATGTCATCCGCATAGCAATGAAAGTTGGGGCAAAGAGCAGCAATACAGTGTGCAAGAAGTGGCAGGTATTGGTTGAACAGCCAGGGAGAGATGTTAAAACCCTGGGGGACACTAGAGATAGAGGAGAGGAAGGACCCAAGTTGGATCTGGGAGGGTCGATCAGAGAGGAAGAAGGTCAGCCAAGCTAGGGCCTGATCGGTGATACCCAGGTTATCACAGAGACGGTATGTGTACACTCCATAAGTTCAAAGCATTTTGGATGTCTTGGGGTAACACGCACAAGTAAAGCATCTTTCAACACTGACGTCAGCAAATGTACATTTCCAAGATACTCTTTCCTGTTGGGGGTTCCTGGCTCTCGTTTGCTTTATTGGTTTTCATATTGTTAAGCAAAGCTTTGGGACATTTCCTGCAGATATGAATGTTCTGCCCCATTTTGGTTCTAAACCTTCAATGCTATCTAACCTCTGCACACCAAATCTGTTGGCTTTATCTATCATGATCTAACCATTCAATCGTTTTTATAAGGTAACCAGATATTCTTATTCCTTTTACATCAACAGGTAACCTATTCATGTCAAAGTGTGGTGGTGAATAAAATGCTAACTCCTTAACACGAGGGTTAAGCTCCCTCTATGTGTTGCTCCAAAAATAATGACCGAGATGCAACTTGAATGATTATCAGTCAACATCTGGACATTTTCTCTTAAGGATTGCAAATAAAATTCTGGATCAGATATCATGCTAAATCCAATCCCAGAAGCAAGAAATGCAAAGAACCTAGCTGGTCCCCGATTTGGGCCATACATTGTCCCCAATGTCACTAGAAGTGTGCACTTTTCCCCACCTTTTGCCGAGAGAAGAGGACCATCTAATGATATTTCAGAATACTACCATTTTCAACCAGAGATTTATGCAACATTGTAACTCCCTATTCTCCATTCTGGCTATTAGGAGGCACTTGAGTGCTACCAATAAGCCAAAACAATTGTATTGGAGCACATAAAGGAGCGAGATGGATGTAATGTACATACTGCTTGTGATCATGGTAATCCAAGCCCTATAGCAATTAAAAACCACTACCGGCCTGAACCACCCAAAAAAAGCTATCTATCAAGAACAAAAACCATATGCTGTACAGGGACTCCAGTGATATTAAGATTAAACAGGAGAGAAGACACCCACCACATCGGCCTTGAGAAGTCTACTCTGACTACCAGTCAAAAATATAAAAGAATTCACTTCAAAGCCCACATTGCCCATAAAGCACTATACAGAGGGCGGAATTCCTCAAATCGAAAATCACCCAGTACTACCCAAGGACGACATTTAAGATTCAGTAGCCACATGCTCAGAAACAAACACGGACTGTTAGGCAAGAATCAATGTAGGAACCCTGTGGGAGACTACACAACACTTGCCCTCTTGGTATTAGGTAACTCACCTTTTGGTATAGGCCTGTACTACACAAGTTGGTAGTGTGACTGAGCAGCAATGCTCCTCTCAAGAGGTGTACATGTGAGCTGTACAGTTGTTGCAATGAAATTCGTAAATACAAGTAGCCAAGTAACACTTCCACTCAAGATTTTTGTTAAAAATAGTTAATTAACAGCAGTTTTTAAATAAGCAATCTTTAAAAAGGGAAATATATTTAACAATCAAAAATACTTTAAAATACTTTTCCAGAATCAACACAAAGCTAGTAGACACTTTTAGAGAGGCTTTTTACACACTTCCTGCACCCTGAGGGGACTACACTAACTAGGACAGTAATCGCATTTATAAAACACTAGTACACTTTGTAGATTGAGGTTTGTAGAAAGAAAAGGTTAAGGGAAGGAAAAAAGGTTAAAGAGGTTCTCAGAGCATGTGAGCACGTACATCTTCCAATGAAGTCTAGATAAAAACCTTTCCCAGTAATTGTCAGCAATAAGTTTAAAACCAAGTTATCACCTCTGAGGGACAGTAAATATCAAAGTCAAATGGACTAGAAAAGTCTGCAGGGAGCCAGGACAGCCAAAGACAATTGGAGCAGTATATGGAGCGGAGGCACTTCTTAGATAAAGTATTACACAACGTTAGAGAGTTTTGTTGAAGGAAAATCCCTGTAGGGTCACAAGTTGTTACACAAGTTGTTACACTTGGGAAGGGTAGAGTTGAAATCCACTCTAGCAAAGTAGCTACTGCAAAGTCTCCACTGAGAAGAGCAAAGCTAACGACACTGAGGTAAGTATCCCAAGTCGGAACAGCACCTTTGGTTAGAAGCCAGCTGGACCACTCTTCTTCTGTCTGGTTGCAGTGATGCTGGGTTTCTGGACCTCGGTCGTGGGGACAAGCGGGAGGACGTCTAGAAGACTCCTGCAGCAGCAATTCGGAAGTCAACGGCATCTACAGGCTTTTTTCAGATCAGCAGCACTTTGCGGTTTCAGCGCTCTAAACAGCACCACCGCAGACCTTGGACACCGGTTGGGCATCCTTCACTCCTCGAGTCCTGCACTCTGGTGAGGGGACTCAAGCTCTGGTCGTCCTGCTGCTGGAGGTTCCTGGAGAGACTCCTGGAGCTTCTGGCCAGCTTGCAGACGTTGCACTCGACTACGAATAGCTCTACCCCTGGCACTCGGTTCCTGCAGCAGCACAGAAGTACAGCCAGTTGGGGAAGATAGTCCAGTGGAGTTTGTCTCAGGGTTAGTTGGTCCCACTAAACCAAGGAAAGAAGTCGTCCCTTCTAAAGCTTCTCTTGTCGATCAGAAAAAGGTTTTTAGCACATCAGCAGGGCTTCACCGGGCAATTCTAAGGTCTAGGAGAATGTAGCAAGCTTCGTTCATGGTTTCGTCGAGTGTTCTTACCAGTGGTCGACTCTGCCTCTAGTCCCAACACCCTCACCTTTTAAGCAGTTTTAGCTCATTCATGCACAGCCTAGTTGTCATTCAAACAGCAGGTTGGCTGTCTGATAGGACAGCGGGCCAATCAGGACTGGGTACATTCAGAAATTCCTAAAAACAAAGGACAGGGGAGTTTCGTGAACCTCCCTGACTTCCTGCCCTTCCAGAAACCCTGGAGCCAGAGGCGGGTTTCAATACTGAAGTCCACCAAAGGCAAAACGAACAAAGGACTCAAACCTGGCTTTACGCACAGAGTAAAACACAAGAAATAACTCACAAACAGAAAAAAAAAGTAGAAAGGGGCTATTTTGACAAAATGGTCACGCATGGGTGCTATACTGCAGCTGAGGATTCAGCCTGCGGTAGAAAAGCACAATGGTAGGAAAATTAAGCCACTGCCACCAGCCATTCAAAGTAGTGAGGGTAACAAAGGTTATACGAGTAGGTAGCATAGGGGGCTACTAAGTAACCCCCCAGCACTCCACATAAGATGGTGTGTGTTGGACCCACAAAGAGAAAAGGTAAGTGAAGTTAATTTCACTTTACTATTCTTTGGAACTGTAGTTCACACAAGAAAAGGTATTTAAACCTTAGGAGAAATCTAAAAGGATATCATCACCATACAAAAAGTAGATGTCTATGGAGTGTGTCAGACTCCAAAAATAAAGGGAACACATAATCCAAATCAGGTCAAAACACACATGAAGGAGTGAGAAAAAAAGCTCACCGACTCCAGGGTTAAAATTAAAAAGTCCTATAGTCAGGCAAACAAGCTGGGGGTCTCTAAGGTTGAAGGGAATTAGCACAGAAATTAGAATTCTCCGTAGCACGGACTGACAGCTTTCTCCATCCTTGTTAGAGAGAATGATCAGAAATGTGCTAATTCCCTTCTACCTTAGAGACCCCCAGCTCAATTGCTGGACTTCAGGACTTTTTCATTTTAACCCTGGAGCGAGCGAGCTTTTTTTTCACTCCCTCCAATGTGTTTTGACCCGATATGGATTATGTGTTTACTTTGTTTTTGGAGTCTAACAAACTCCATAGGCATCTACTTTATGTATGGGGAGACACAGCACCTTCAGTGCAGTTGAACAGGGAAGTCGACTTCCCAAAGGTTTAAATGCCTTCTCTTGGTGAAACTACTGTTTCCAAGAGCAGTAAAGTGAAATTGACTTTACTAACATTTTGTAACTTTCTAGACCCAGCACACGCTATTTTACCGTAGGGTGCTGGAGGGGTTACTTCGTATCCTTTGTCTAGTTTCTCATGTAACATACTTTATGATACCCTTTCCACAATGAATGGCTGGTGGCAGTGGTTTACTTTTTACTAACATTGTGAGCTTTTACTGTGGGCTGCAATTGCAGCTGCAGTAAGACACCCATGGGAGCCCACTTTGTCAAAATGGCCCTGGTCGTCTTTTTTTGGTCATTTCTTGTTGGAAAGGTCCTTCTGGAGATTTACTATGCACGCCAAAGCAGGTATGGTCCCTTGGTTCATCCTGTCTTTGGCGGGATTTCAGCATGTCTGGCAGGGGCAGGAAGTGAGGGAGGTGCCCGAAACTCCCTGTGCTAAATCCCCTGGGTTACAAGAATGCATTCAAAGGTGAATGGCCTGCTGGCTGTCCTTGGAGGGCAGCCACCCTGCTGTGTGATTGACAGCTAGGCTGGAATGAATGGGAGAAACCTTCATAAAAAGGCGAGGCTTTTGGCTTGGAAGGCAGAGTCGACCACTGGATGAAGGACTAAGAAGAACTTGGAAGAGATGCCTACTGCAACTCCTGGACCATTGGTTTGCCCGGTGAAGCCCTGCTGCTGTGCTGAAGCTCCGAATTCGGCTTGACTAGAGAAGACCTGCAAAGGACGACCTCTCCCTTTGGGTTGGTGGGACCAATCTACCCCAAGAAGAGCTCATCTGGAAATCTTCTCAGAGCTGACTGTACTTCCATTGCTGCTGCAGGAACCGAAGTAACAGGGAAAGGAACACCAGAATCGAGTGAGTGTCTAAGTTCGGACCCGAGCCTCAGGACGATTTCTTCAGACTCCCTTGAAGCACGGCTGACCAAGCCTGAGCAACCTCAGTGCTGGACCCCAGATGCGAGGAAAGTCTGAAGTGGTATCCGAGAACTGCGCCGTTGCCATTTGCTATAGACACGAGGAGCTGAAACCGCGAACTGCTGCTGAATTGAAGTTTGCCCATTGCTGCCGCTGACCTAATTGCAGTGCAGGAGTCCCCAGACGTCCTCCCTCTTGTGCCCACAACTGAGGCCCAGGAACAACAGGATCTGTAGAGCTGTACAGAAACAGAAGCCAGCAGGAACCATTTCTTCTACCCAAAGGTACTGTAACACTAAGGGGATTAGCTCTTGTTGTGTAGCCTTGCTTGTTCTCAGTTGAGACTGGTCTTGGTTGCTTCTGCAAAGTTCTTTGCAGCTTTGCCCTTCACAAGCCTCCCAGCTTGTGGCCCTTCTGTGATTCTTTATTTCTACAATGACTTCTAAAACACTGTGCAAGACTTTTACTTACCTACAAGAAGTGTTTCAGTTCACCTATACTTTTGTTCAATGGACATTGGCTGACCTAGCTCTCTGAAATACTCTTAACTCTGACTGTTTGACCTCTCCTCCAGGAAAGGGTTAACTTGCTTTGCATTGGGGCTTTAAAAGTACTTCCCTGCTTCAGAATATTTGTGCAAGTTGTGTTTGTATTCCCTTTTCTTTGACACCAACTCAGTATTGCTCTAAATGCACCAGTGATATATTAATGTCCACAGTGTCCTAGTTATTTAAGTCGCTTGAGGGTGTAGGAACCATCTGTGTGCCATCCCAAATGGGTACTTGCTGATTTAGAGAAACTAAGTTTATATTATGAAGTGTATTTGTGTGTTGCTTATATATTGTTCCCTTCTGAAAAAGGCTTATTGAACTGACTGTTAAATTAATAATTGTTTAATCAAGAAATCTTGAGTGTAAGGGTTTGTTTGAGCACTTATCACTGCGAATCTCTGTGTAAAAGTACTACTGCCAACATTGACCCCTCTTGAGATAAGCCTGGCTGCTCAGCCACACTACCAACCTGTGTAGTGCAGACTTATTCCAAAGGTTGGGTTGCTATTGCCAGGGGGTCATGGTTGCTGTAGTCTCCCAAAGGGTACTGCACACAATCTTGCCTAACAATCCTCATAGCAGAACTAAGGAACTGAATTCCAAATAAATCCGAACAAAAGATGACCTGACTTTCCTGAAAGTGCTTAAAGCTGGATATTCAATTTACTGGGATAGGAACCTATCAACTAACCAAGCAAAGGATACAGATCGCAACAAGCTACCACAGCTACTCCACTGGCATTGCAGATGACAGTTGATCACCTCACCTTTCGGCGTATGCTCAAAACATTTGTGTTTTAATTTGTTATCTGGTAACTCTGTACTCATCCTAGCGCCAGGGTGCTTTTGGGTGTGTGCGCTCTATAAATATGTCTAACATAACATAACACAGCTAAGCCACCACTATAAGCACAGACCTTCTGGGGAAAACTCAAAACACAGAGCGAACCAACCCTGCACAGACAATTCCTCCCTGCCACCAAGAGCAAAGCACAATTCCCTTTGTCCTCTTCTTCTACCCACTACCTGTCCTACTGGCACAAACCGCCAAACACTTTTCCTCTCTCTTCTCCCTCCCTGATTAACTCCCGGAGACCATCAAAATGTCAGCAGTGCGTGAGAAATCAAATTGCACAACATCTAGACCTTACAGGAAACTGCCTTTCAGTACTTCCACACTTCTCACATCTTGGAGTCACAACAAAGAATACTGATCGCTTCCTTTATGGCACCCTATCATCAATCAACTCCAGCTACATAACCAGCCCACTGGGAGAGTTCTGAGAGCACAAACTAATCTGTGAACACTGTTCTTGACACAGTCTAGCCAAACTCGATCAAGTTAATTTGAACTAAGCAGGAAAGCGGACTTCAAGAGCTAATGCATTGCATCCTTTTCCAACTGCACACAGCTTGTGTGTCGCATCTGGATACCACGAGGGAGCACATTGCATTATCTCATCTCTATATGGTTCAACATCAAAGTACCTCCAAACCTAGGTACTTAGTATGGCACATTCAAATAGTTCCATGTTGTGTTATGTTTTCAAATGTAGGGGCATCACGATACACACTGCTCTGTACTGGTAGGCAGAAGACTCATTTTGCATGGCCCTGAGAAAAGGGCTTATATTGTTGCACCCGCTAGTGGTTTCCAAAAGATAGATATGCTTACAAATATCTGCAGCATCCCTGAATTGTGTACGGTTTCTGTTTGCATGAGGAGATGCAGAACCACATTGTTATAGTTTGCCCTACTGTGTCTCACAACTAGGTATCTCAACAAACCTTTTGCCACTGGATCTTTCCCCTCTCCCCTCAAGCACTCCCTTGTGCGCCCCTCCTGAAAAAACCTTCAGCAGACCCTACCTGTCAAGCCAATTACCGCTCTATTTCAATCACAACCTTCGTGGGGAAAACTGCTGGAGAAGCGGGCCTTGCCCCAACTTAACTCACACAGTGAACTTGATGGTGGTCTCCACAACTGTCAATCTGGATTCAGAGCATCCAGAGGCACGGAACCTGCTCTTCTGAACACCCGTGAAGAACTGTTCGCATCTCTTGAGTCCTCCTTGGTCTGCCAATCTCACAGTTGCTGTGATTGGTGTCTGTTAGGGAGAATTCATATTTCTGTGCCAATTCCCTTCAACCTTAGAAACCGCCAGCTCTTTTGCTGGACTTTAAGACTTTTTAATTTTAACCCTGGAGTGAGCCCTTTTTCTCACTCGTGTTTTGACCTGATTTGGATTATGAGTTTAGTTTTTGGAGTCTGACAAACTCCATAGGTATCTACTTTTTGGATGGTGACACACAGCACCTTCAGTGTCACAGAGAAATCCTTTAGATTTATCATAAGGTTTCAATACCTTTTATTGTGTGAACTACTGTTCCCAAGAATAGTAAAAAGGAATTGACTTTACTTAACTCGTCTCTTTGGGGGTCCAGCACACACAATCTTCTGTGGTGTGCTCGGATGGGGGGGTGGGGTGGGAGGGGTGTTACTTTGTAGCCCCTCTTCCCACCTACTCCTGTAACATTGTGTATGTTGCCCTCACTACTTTAAACGACTGGTGGCAGTGGTTTAATGTTCCGACAAGTGTGCTTTTCTACCACAGGCTGAATCCTCAGCTGCAGTATAGCACCCATGGTGTCAAAATGGGCAGATCTCTTTTTTCATCATTTTCTGGTTGCAAATTCCTTTTTGGGGTTTTACTCTGCGCTCCAAGCCTAGTTTGAGACCTTTGTTCGTTTTGCCTTTGGCGGCCTTCAGTACTGAAACCCACCTCTGGCTCCAGTGTGTCTGAAAGGGCAGGAAGTGAGGGCGGTTCCCAAAACTCCCCGGTCCTTTATCTATAGGAATGGTTACATGCACCCAGTCCTGAGAACTGGCTGGCTGGCTGTCCTTTCAGGACTGCCACCCTGCTGTTTGGGTGACAGCCTAGGCCGTGCATGAATGGGAGAAACCTGCTTAAAAGTGAGGGTTTTGGGACTAAAGGCAGAGTAGAACACTGGGAAGAACACCCGAAGAAACTGAAAGAAGCTTGCTGAATCCTCCTGGACCTTTGAATTGCCCGGTGAAGCCCTGCTGCTGTGCTGAAACTCCTTTTTCTGATCGACAAGAGAAGCTTTGGAAGGGACGACTTCTTCCCTTGGGTTAGTGGTACCAACTAACCCCGAGACGAACTCCACTGGACCAACTTCCCTGACTGGCTTTACTACTTTGCTAGTGCTGGAACAGAGTGCCAGGGGTCGAGAAATCCATAGTAGAGTGCAACGTCTGCAAGCCAGCCAGAAGCTCCAGGAGTCTTCCTTAGGACCCTCCAGAAGCAGGACGACCAGACATAGTGTCCCCCAACAAGAGTGCAGGACTCAAGAAGTGAAGGAAGCCCAACCGGTTTCCAAGGTCCGCGGTGGTGCCGTTTACTGAGAACTGAAACAGCAAAGTGCCACTGATCTGAAAAGAGCCTGTAGCTGCCACCAACCTCCGAATTGCTGCCACAGGAGCCCTCTAGATTCCTCACCCTTGTCCCCACGACTGAGACCCAGGAACCCAGGATCTGCATCACCGCAACCAGACAGAAACCCTGCTGGATCACTCTTCTAACCAAAGGTACTGTTCCGACTTTGGGTTACCTCAGTGTCTTTAGCTTTGCTCTTCTCAGTTGACACTTGATTTCAGCTCTACCCTTCACAAGTGTAACAGCAGGTGACACTACAGCGATTTTTCTTCAACAAACTCTCTAATTTTGTGCAGGACTTTGTTATCAAAGAAGTGCCTCAGCTCAATAGACCATCCTCCAATTGACTTTGGCTGTCCTGGCTCTCTGCAGACTCTTCTAGTCCACTTACATTTACTGTCCCTCGGAGGTGATAACTCGGTTTTAAAAGATTGCCCGGAAAGGTTTTTATCTAGACTTCATTGGAAAATTTAAGTGTTCACATGCTCTTAAAACCTGTTTAATCGTTTTCCTTCCCTTAACCTTTCCTTTCTACCAACCTCAGAACCTACGACGTGTACTAGTGATATATAAATGCCATTACTGTCCTAGTTCATGAAGTCACCTCAGGGTGTAGACAGTGTGTAAAAAGCAACTCTAAAGAGTATCTACTAGCTTTGTGTTGATTTTGGAAAAGTATTTTAAAGTATATTTGATTGTTACATATATTGTCCTTTTTAAAGAATGCTCATTTAAAAACTGATGTTCCATAAATAACTATTTTAACTAAAACCTAGTGTGTAAGTGTTACTTGTATTTGCGAATTTCATTGATACAGCTCACATTTACCCCTCTTTAGATAAGCCTGGCTGCTCAGTCACACTACCAACTTTGGCAGTACAGGTCTATACCAAAAGGTGGGTTACCTAATACCAAGAAGACAATTGTTGTGTAGTCTCCCACATGTTTACTGCATCGATTCTTGCCCAACAGTGTCCTAGGGCTTTATGCATCCTCTGGGTGCTTGAACTCTCGCACCAAATCGTCCCAGCTTCAGTATACCTTCAGCACTTGCCTCGGCACCCCCTCCGCCTGGAGGCTCGCACTTCTCCACCCAACGCGGCTCCAGGCCGTGTAGCACTTACCATACCTTGCACTTCATCTGCGGCTCATTCACAAGCACATACACCCCAGCACTTACCCAGCTGCCCTCTTCTTTGCTACACTTGCACGTTCTGAATACTCACAAGGCATAGTAGGTTTGTCCTTTCCTTCCCCCCCACTGTACTTAATATTTTGTGTATTTCAATGTATGTCAATCCCATGTTCCCTCCCTGTTGACATGTGGGAGCTTTGAAACAGAATGTACTTATTGTAGTTTGATGAGTTTTCTCATTGTATAAATATGTAACTTTTTCTCTTGGAATGTGTCATAGCATTGTAATATGCCAATTTGCAAAAGTCTACTAGTACTTGCGAGAGAATGTATTTGAAAAATTAGTATATAGATCTCCTAATTGATATTTGAAAGTAATAAGTAGGTACATATGACCGAGGAGGGCATTACATGAAATTTTCATTCAGAATGTATATGAAATTTGAATACTTAAATTGAATACTTAAATTATGATAGTTTTACGTATATGGTAATGTTTACACTAGAGATTTGAGGGCTGTGAGGATGTCATTGCGCTTCCTGCATGGTGATGTCATGCCAAAACATACATGTAATTTTTAGCATTTTAAGTACAACGCTGACCTTTAGACCGAGGACTACTGGGACAGCACAGTCAGCATAGAGGTACGATTCAATTGCACAGATCAGTTTCAATGATTTACTGAACATAGATATATACACACGAACCCAGGGCAATTCCCATAAATATTTCTATATTATGTTTTGTGTCTTCCAGATTCTAGTTTTGTATGAATATCTCAAGCGTTTCTTTATTCTCTGGTGAGAGAAGGTATTGTAAGGCCTCATATTGGCTGATTACCACAGGTTTTGGACAGATTGATCAGTAAATGGCTGAGTATGTACAAATAGATTTTTGATTTAGCATATGTTAAATTTTTGTTTAAAATGTTCGATCAAAGTATCTCCCATTACAACTGATTGACCGGTATTAGATTGCTCCAGTTGGTTTTGGCATTGATCTTGCTTACATATCTTGTATATTGTGTACCATGAAGATTCTTAAAGGTCATAGACTGATTGTGAGCATTATACTTTTCAACTTTATGTTATGTTACTTGCCATTTATATAGCGCTCTATACATCATTGGTATGACCTCAAAGCGCTAGTATGTTGAACGACCTCGGGAACTGTAGTTCTGGTCAGTAGAGAGAGGTAGTGTTGTAGGGTGCGTAGGTGCACCAGATAAGTGTGCAGCTGTGTAGTTGCAGGATGGTAGTTGCATCCTAGCATTTAGGTGTGGTGCTGGAGGTGTCCGTTGGATGTGTGCCGTCTGGTGGATAGACATCCAGACTGGGCTGTGGCTGCTTTAGGCCTGAAGGACGCATATGTGAGCAACTATGATCAGGGGTATGGAACAAGTTACTTACCTGTAACTGTTGTTCTCCAGCATGGGTCTGGCATGGATTCACATGCTCATGAATATTCCCCGTTGTCAGGCTGGGAATCCTCAGTAAAGAAAAAATCAGTATCAGTTTTGTTTCTGATCTGTCTTTCCTAGTAGTAACCAATCACTGATCTCTGCGTCATACTGACCACAGCCAATGACTGCCCTCTACCTAAGCCCCGCCTCTGGCAGCCATCTTCAGATTTGGTAGCACGTGAAGTGGCAGTATGACCAAGTGAAGAGCCGCAGAGGGGTAGGCGGGAGGGTTTGCATGTGAATCCATGCCAGACCCATGCTGGAGAACAACAGTTACAGGTAAGTAACTTGTTCCTTCTCCAGCATGGGGTCTGGCATGGATTCACATGCTCATGAATATAAGATTAAATAGCAGTACACACATGCATAACCACGGGGGGTGGTAAAAGGCTCAACATTAAGCAATACAAAAAACTCAACATTAAGCATCTCTTACCTCCTCACCAGGCTCACCTTAAGCGAACAGGTTGCGCAGCACTGCTTGGCCGACCCTGGACTCCTCCCTGGAATCCCGATCGACGCAGTAGAATCTTGTGAAGGTGTGCGTCGACCTCCACGTAGCAGCCCTGCAGATGTCCAGCAGGGGCACACCAGATAAGAACGCCGTAGTAGCAGCGATCGCTCTGGTCGAATGGGCTCTCGGACGGCCTGGCAGCGGTCGGTTAGCCAACCGGTGACAGTGCATGATGCAGCCGGAGAGCCATCTGGAAATAGAAGACTTCGAGAGAGCCTTCCCTTGATTCACAGGTCCAAAGTTCACGAACAGCTGTGATGTCCTCCGGAAACTCTTTGTGCGGTCCACGTAGAACTTCAGCGCTCTAGCCACATCCAGTGAGTGCAAAGTTCTCTCGGCCGGCGACGAAGGAGACAGGAAGAAAACAGGCAACACCAAGGGCTCGTTAAGATGGAAGTCCGACGGCACCTTGGGCATAAAGGAGGGGTGAGTCCTAAGCACCACCCTCGAGGCATGGAAAGTCAAGTACGGCGCCTTGCAGGATAGGGCCTGGATCTCTCCCACTCGTCGTGCGGAGGTAATGGCCACCAGGAGCGCAGTCTTCCATGACACAAACTTCATCGGTGCGGAGTGCATCGGCTCGAATGGGGGCCCCATGAGCCTGGTCAGCACCACGTTAAGTTCCCACGCCGGGCCTTCACCGGCGGGAACGACCGGAACAGTCCTTTCATAAACTCTTTCACCAGTCGATGGGACCACAGGGACGTCCGTCCCGTGGTTCTGGTATATCTGGAGATCGCCGACAGATGAATCTTAATGGAGGCATGGGCTAGCCCAGCCTTTGCCAGCGATAGCAGGTTGGGCAGCACTTGAGGGGCCGTAATCCGTAGGGGGTTGATCTTCTGTGCTCGGCACCAGATAGAGAACCTCTTCCACTTATGACTGTAGCATTTGAGAGTCGCGGACGCCCTGGCCTTTGCAAGAACCTCTCTGCAATCGGCCGGTATATCGTAGCCTCCAAACTCTAGCGCTGCAGGAGCCAAGCCTGCAGGTTCAGCGACGCCGGGTCGTGGTGGAAGATGGCACCTCCTTCTCTGGAGAGAAGGTCCGCGTCCGCCGACAGCTTGATGGGAGGGGACGTTGACAAGTCCAGAAGGTCCGGGAACCAGATCTGCCTCGGCCACGCCGGTGCGACGAGGATCATCCTGCACCGGGACCTCTTGAGCTGGCTGATGAGTCGAAGCAGCAACGGCGGGAACGCATACAGGTATAGGCCGTCCCAGGGGAACGAGAACGCATCGCCCATGCTTCTCGGCTGGGGAAACCTGCTGGCGAACCTCTTGCAGTTCGAGTTCGTCGCTGTTGCGAACAGGTCGATTTGGGGTTTGCCCCATCGTCGGAAGAGTTGATCCACCTGATCCTGGCGCAGTTCCCACTCGTGACATGCACGCAGCTCCCTGCTGAGCGAGTTGGCGATGGTGTTGCTTTCTCCTGCCAGGTGGAAGGGAACCAGGAACATCCCCTGGGCGACCGCCCAGTGCCACAGATCCTGTGCCTCCTTGGATAGGGCTGGGGATCTGGTGCCCCCCTGCTTCCGTATGTAAAACATTGTCGTGGTGTTGTCCGTGAAGATCCGCACCACCTTGCCCTTGAGCGACGGGAGGAACGATTTGAGAGCCCAGAACACGGCTCGGAGTTCCAGGATGTTGATGTGCAGGAGCCTCTCCTCCGGGAGCCAGAGGCCTCTTGCGTGGAGATCTTCAGTGTGGGTGCCCCAACCTTCCAGGGAGGCGTCTGTCGTCACCGTCTCCTGGTACGCCGGTGTCTGAAAGTCCTTGCCCGCCGTGAGGTGCGCTCGAACAACCCACCACTGAATCACCCGCCGGAACACCTCGTTGAGGGGGACCCTGTCTTCGAATGTGCCCGTCGCCTGCATCCAACAGGCGTCGAGAAATTCTTGAAGAGGGCGCATCCGTAGTCTGCAGAGGCGCACCAGGTAGATGCAACAGGACATCATCCCCAGGAGGGACTTGATGGACCTCACCCTTGCCACGTCCGTGGCAAGCAGGCGCTGCACTTTGCCTAGAATGGTCTTCGTCCGTTCTTCCGACGGGGCCGCCAGGCGCCTCACTGTATCGAGCTTCGCTCCCAGAAACAGGGCCACCTGCGACGGCACCAGGTGGGACTTTGGGTAGTTTATGGTGAATCCCAGGTCTGTGAATAGCTGGACGGTCCTCGCAGTGTGTCCGACGGCGAGTTCCCTCATCCTTGAGCGGATGAGCCAGTCGTCCAGGTAGGGGTAGATGTGAATCCCCTGCAGGCGCAGGCGCAGCCGCGCCGCCACTGGTGCTAGGCACTTGGTAAAGACCCTGGGGGCCGACTTCAATCCGAACGGCAGTGCTCTGAAGTGGTAGTGGTGTCGCTGGACGACGAACCTGAGGAACTTTCGGTGACTTTTGAGGATGGGAACGTGGAAGTAAGCATCCTCCAGGTCCAACGACGATAGAAAGTCGCCTTCCTCCAGCTGTCCCAGTACGTGCTGGAGGGTGACCATCCTGAACTTTTGTGATCTGATGTATTTGTTCAAACGAAGAAGGTCAAGGATGGGGCGCCAGCCGCCCGTCTTCTTCCTGACGAGGAAGTACCTTGAGTATACCCCGGAGACCCGGAGCCTCTTTGGGACAAGCTCGATGGTGCCTCTCCTGAGCATCGCCCGTACTTCCAACAGCAGTTGCGGGACGTGATTTTCCTTCCTGGCCACAGGTGGAACGTGAGGGCACTTCTTCAGGAATTCGATAGTGTGTCCTCTTGCCAGGGTATCCAGCACCCAACGGTCGGTGGAGATGGACTTCCACACGCCGACGAAGTTAGTCAGCCGGCCTCCCACCGGGGTGCTTCGGTGGGGGCCCCGAGACCACGGCCGGTTCAGTCCTGCTTGGAGGTGGTGGCCTTGCCGCCCTGGCCACCTTGCAGACGGCGGCGAGGCGCTCCCTGCTTGCCGCGACCCCTGTAGGCCTCCTGAGACGAGGAGCGTGCCGCCTGGCGGTAGGACGAGCCACCGCTGGATCCCTTGGAGGCACCCTGTCTGCCTACGGAGCTCCGAAAGGGCCGTCGTTGCTGAAGGGCTCCTAGGGCGCGGGCCGTCTCCGTGTCTGTTTTTATGGCTTGGAGGGATTCGTCCACCGCCTTCCCGAACAAGTTGCTGCCGTCGAACGGCATGTCCAACACCCTGGTCTGGACGTCCTGACGGAAGTCGGTCGCCCAGAGCCAACCCCGTCGTCATAGGCAAACACCATTGCCCAGCTGGCGGAACCCGGTATCAGCAAGATCGGTTGCCACCGTTATGGCGTGGTCCGATGCCACCTCGCCCTCTTGCAGTATTTCCAGAGCCTCGGACCTCTTGTCATCCGGCAGGAAGTCCAATATGGGGGCCAGCTTAAACCAGAGCTCCCTGTCGTAACGGGCCACGATCTTGTCGGGCGGCGAGGCCCGTGCGACGGGAGACCCGTTCCGTCGCCCTCAGAACCCGTCGTCGAGCCCAACGCACAGTCATCTCCCGACTCGTGGGAGGATGAGGAGGGAACTGTAGGCCTTACGGGGGCGAGCGGAGGAGAGGGTTGGGTCCTCCGTCGTTTGTTCTGAGGACTTCCCGACGGGCCAGGTTGCGGGTCCTCCGGCCTGGGCCGTGGGAATCTCGTCCTTATCTCAGAGCATAAGGACTGGATGGCAGACAAAATGGCCGCCGAGCCATCCTGAGACCTAGGATCTGGCTGCGCCGGAAGGGAAGGCCGCTCTTCCTCACCATCGTCGTCTTCCTCGGTTATCTCCCGAGGATCTTCCTGACGGGATCGAACCTTCTCGAATTGGACTTCGAGGTTCCTCACGGCCTCGGTCGGTTCCTCCTCCGAGGCTGACTCCGAGCTCGAGGAGGGCACTGTGCCCCCCCCCCTCGCTTCTTCCATCATGGCGGCCACGACGATGGGCTGAAAAGAGGATTCCCTCCTTGGCGGCAGGGAAACTAGTCCCGGCGGCGGTCTCCGCTGGCAGTGTCTCTGCCGGCTTGGCCAGACTCGCCGCAATAGCCTCGATAGAGGCCTTCGCCTGCTGGGTAGGGGCCTTCACCACCTTAGGTGCGTCCCGGGCCCTCTCCTTCGGGGGAGGGGCGACGCCTCGCTCCCCCTCTTCCGAGATCGGACGGGGCTTCTCCCGAAGCTTACCCGGGGTCTCGGACTTGCTCTTCCCCGAACCGGAGCATTGGCTCGTGGTTGACGGTGCCGGGGAAGGTGCGCCCTGCCTGGCGACCGAAGAGCCCGACCTTTCGGCGCTCCCGGAGCCAGCGGACTCGCGGCGCTTCGCCTGGTGTTGGGACCCCGTCGCCGGGGCGCCCGCACAGGACTTAGAAGCCCGCTCGGACCCTTTCTTCTTCTCACCCGTCGAGCCCTTCTCCAACCAGCTTGCGAGACGGGATTGACGGTCCCTCATGGTCCGCTCCGACAAGTTCTTGCAGAACTGTCAGTCCTTCTCTACATGAGTCTTGTCCCCATGAAGACAGTAGAGGAATCGCGAATGTTCGTCTTAAACACATTCTGCAGCCCGCATCCAGGGCCGCTGCGAAACAGCTTGGGTCCGGGTGACGAAATCGCATCCTGGGCCATCTCGAAGTAGGCCGCGAATCTTCTGGAATCCTCCAAGAAGTTGATTCGACGAAATCTTCACCCTTGAGGGGCGTAGGAAAATCCCGCAACGGGTAGCCGTTAACGGGAGTAGAAACGGTGGAGCTTGAGGCTCGATTAACCGAAAAAAAGTGAAAGTTCACCTGAAAAAGCGCGAAACACGCAGTAATAGCTCGAGAGCTAAGCACGAGGACTCCCAACACTTGAACGTGCGGTAAAAATCTGAAGATGGCTGCCAGAGGCGGGGCTTAGGTAGAGGGAAGTCATTGGCTGTGGTCAGTATGACGCAGAGATCAGTGATTGGTCACTACTAGGAAAGACAGATCAGAAACGAAACTGATTTTTTCTTTAACGAGGATTCCCAGCCTGACGACGGGGAATATTCATGAGCATGTGAATCCATGCCAGACCCCATGCTGGAGAAAGCTGTGTTCTAGTTGGGTGATGGTGTATAGTAGTAGTAGTAGTAAGAGTAGTGATGTGGTGGTTATCTATAGAGCGCCGGAGACCAGGCATAAGGACAGGATGGTGGAAACATAACGACAAACGGACACTTCGAGACAGGGGGCAATATGGGTGTATGGGGGGGATACAGATATGTGGCATATATGGGGGATACAGATATATAGTGACAGCATGGGGAATGGGGAAAGGGTGCACAGTGGTATACGTGTGGAGCGAATTCCATCCAATTCTCCTCATTCCATCTGCCCCATTCATTCTGTGCACTCCATCCATTCCTTCTACTTCATCCACTCTATTCCATCCACTCTATTTATTCCATCGACTCATCCACTCTATTTGTCCCCTCCAGTTCCCATCCAGTTTCATCAATCTATCCAGTTTCTTCCAAGGCATCCGATTCCATCCACTCCCTCCATTCCAGCCACTCTCCCCATTCCAGCTTTATGCTGAGAGGATGGTCCTGGGGTCCAGAATGCATTAGCCAAGCACCGTCAACTGCATTTTTAAAGATGGAATAGGACATCAATAAAATGATTTTTTCAGACCAAGGAGAGGAAGAAGAGTGAAGAATCTTCAACTGTGTTGCAACATTTATGTAATTTGGTATAGATTGTGTTCCACAGGGGTGTATACAGCATCTTGGGAGAATCCCAAGACTTGTTTGTGTATAATGTCCGAGTTGGTGAATGGTGGATCTGATCTGTGCCCAAATAAGTTGGTGAAATAATAAGTAATCGATTAATAGTACAATATTTGTAAGTGGTGGCTTTAATATTAGTTGTTCTGGCAGGCGACTCCTTACAATCCCTTGGATTGTGTCTATTGAAGTAATGGTATATTGGCCATAGTGGAGTATGGCCAGTCCTGTAAAAGTTGCAGGTCTATGGATTTAGATGGTAGAAAAGCCTAACCATCAATCATAAAAGTTATACCAGGGATTGAATCCAGGACTCTGCGCCATCAATTGTGTTCATGTTAAGTTTTAATTGATCAACCAATATTGTCATTTAAGCCCATATACTGTAGATGACATGTTTCAGCTGCTTCAAGCCTTTTTCAAATCAGGGCTGTGGATTATAGGATCAAATTACAAAGACTGCTATCTCAAAAAACAATAACGGGGTCAAATCCCCAGATCAAGCAGAAATCTGCTTCCACGTTCGAAAAAACATAACGCGTCAGCAAGAAATAGTACAAGTCGATTAATACAGGGTGGTGCCCACCATACTTCAATTTGGTCATTTCCGATCTGGAAACAATACACCTCCCGTTGACCCATCGCAACCAATGTAGAAAGCACACCTGCACAGAAGCCAGTTACTCCTGGCACTACACACACAAGAGATCAGCACAATACCTTTGTCTTTTCCTTCTTTCTCCCACCACCCCACCTCTGTCTTTCAGATCCACAAGAGCACCTATAGACCATGCAAATGACAGCGGTGAGCGGTACAAATCTACATATTTCTAAACAGTCTTCCGATTTAACGGCTTACATGCATTGGTAAATATGCTCCTTGTGAAATAAAATGTCAACCAAATGTGACTTCAGCCATTTCATTCATAAGAAATGTGTTTCCTTACATGCTCCTAGAATTGAATTCTTGTTCGAAACTAGCACTGGCATAGTCAACAGTTCTGGCTTGTGGATAGGTATTTGAAAGGCATTTGGCCAGGTGCTGCTAGCATATCCCCAGTTACTCACGCCATTTTCCAGACAATGCCACCTTATTGCTAGGTAGTACATTATGTCAGTGCCTGGCAAACTCTTATCCCCATGCCTATACAAAGGCAAAAACGGTCTGCTTGGCCAATTCTCACTTCATTCATTATCGGATGTCCAGAAAGTTTCCACTAGTATTCCCCATGAATCCAGTGTTTCACCTTTTAAACATGAAAATAGAACAAAATATATGGAAAAGATATTCTTTGTAAACTCCCTTGCTAGTAAAGATGGTTTAAATTGAGCAATCAACCGCTTCACATTCCTCAAGGAAGAAAGTTCCTGCAGAAGAGAAGCAAGAGGTCACACATGTGACCCCACCACCAGCTGATGCTGAGTTGATGTCAGAGGAATCCCCAGAAGAAGCATCTTCAAACGAGTCAGAGGTGGAGGAGATTCAAACCTGTCTGGAAGATCTGGGTCCTAGAGACCATCCTGAGCTGCAAACTGCTTGCAGAAGGTGGACTCTCAAGGACAGATTTCAGTAGAGGACAGAGGTTCCCTCTCTAGAAGATCTGTGTCAGCAGGCAGCTTTCCAGGGTGAAGGTCAATAACCTGGGAAGCATAAACTATACTGGGAGGATGGATTCCTTTACAGTGAGCCTATGGAATCTATTCCAGGGGACCTCAGGAGACTGGTGGTACACACAAAAATTGAGATCCAAATTAGCACATGAAGTCCCATGGCTGGTCATTTGAGTTCAAAAAGGACCATGGAGAGGATATCACTGCACTTCTACTGGCCCAAGATGGGTGCAGAGATTGAGAAACATTGTAGGAGTTGCCACACTGGCCAGTTGTGGAGCCAGAGAGGTGGGGATTGACAATGTTGGTCCCCTAGACCCGTCAACTTCTTGAGGCAACCAATTTATATTGGATATAGTGGAACATGCCACTTGGTACCCTGAAGCCATTCCAATGAGAACGGTTACTGCTCAGGCAGTGGCTAAGGCCCGCCCTACCTGGTATTTTTACCAGAGTAAGATTTTCTAAGGAGGTTGTATCTGACAGGGGGTCACATTGTATGTCCCACTACGTGCAGGGCATGCAGAAAACCTGTACGGCCACCTAGAAGTTCCCAACATCCTACCACCCTCAAACAAATGGGTTGTTAGAAAGGTTGAACAGGACTATGAAGAGCACGATTGTAGCCTTGGACGACTCACTTGGAAGAAAGTGGGACTAACTTCTGCCATGCCTTCATTTTGCCTATAGAGAAGTACCTCAAGCTGGGGCAGGCTATAGTCCCTTTGAGTTACTTTATGGTCATCCTGTCAGAGGCCCTCTGGCATTGATGAAGGAGGGACTGGAGATTACTCCACCCCTCACACTAGTAAGGATTACTGACTGTGCTAGGCCTCAGACATAGGATGGCACAAATGATGACTGAGGCTTCAGAGAAGTTCTTATGGTTCCAGTAAGACAGTGGGTCTTTCAGGACAAATGTACAGGACCCTTCAAGGTTGTAGCTTGTTTCCAGACCAGACATTGGAGCTTTTCTTGATCAGAAGCTACGAGTAGAGAAGAGTGAGCCTCTCCCAGACCCTCTCAGGCCATACCCTTTGGGTGGCTCTATAGAAGGAGTTAAACTCATTTCTAATCTGACTCTGCAGCAACAGGATGAGTGCAAAGCTCTCTTAGATCAGTTTGCCCCTCTGTTCTCACACCAGGCCTGACCCCTTGGGGCCAATATGACATCGTCACTGGTGATCGTGTACCTGCTAAAAGCAGGGGCTACAGAATGTCAGACAATGCAAGAAGCCACATTAAAGAGGAGGCCAATAAGATGCTTGACCTTGGAGTGATTGAACATTCCATAGGTCCTTGGGCTAGCCCAGTGGTGTTTGTGATAACAGCAGGAACCAAGGAACTTGGATTCTGTGTGGACTATAGGGCCTTGAATTCAGTGAGCAAGACTGATGCCCATCCAAGGGCAGATGAACCCGTGGATAAGCTGGCCTCAGCAAAGTTCCACAGTACTTTTGACCTGACAAGCGGTTATTGGCAGATTGCCATGACTGACCATCCCAAGGACAAAACAGCATTGTCAACGCCAGAAGGCTTGTACCAGTTTAAGGTCATGCCCTCTGGACTAAAGAATGCACCTGCCACTTTTCAGAGAATAGTTAATCATGTTCTGAATGGGTTAGAGAATGTCTGCATGGCATACTTGGGTGACATTTCAGTGTTCAGCCATACCTGGGAAGAACCTATCCACCTGGAAAATGTGTTGCAGGGCCTTCAACAGGCCAATCTGATCATCAAAGCAAGTAAGTGCCAAGTTGGTCAGAGGAAGGTAGTCTACCTTTGTCATGAGGTAGGAAGAGGGGCGGTTATAAGCCCTTACCCAGTAAGGTACAAGCAGTACAAGACTGGGCCACTCCAACTACTCAAATTCAAGAGCCTTCTTAGGTCTTACTGGTTACTACAGGAACTGGTAGAACAGCTGGAGCCCAGGGACACCACTACCTTAAGCAGCCATCTTGCCTTTGTCGCCTGGCGGCCTATGTGTCATCTTCTAAGTAGTAGGATATCACCCATTCCATGTTTCTCACTTCTCAAGACTAGGATATGACCCAATGGCATCCCACCAGATCACTGGACTTGTACTTCTATGCGACAATGTGCCATATCCCTTGGGATTTACATTATTCCCATGTGTGCCATTCTACCACTTCACGGTAGAACCAGGACCTTACTATGCTTGGCAGGTTTCACTGCAATATTTACCTTTGATCCAGCCAGTTCTTTCATCAAAAAGTCAGAGTCATCAACCCGGTCGTCATCATCTTCGTCATAGTTGGGAGAATGTGCACCTTCAGCACAGTGCCGCAGCAAAGCAGCCAGGCCCCCACCTCTTGGATCAAAGGGGTCCACAACGATAGGCTCTGTTCCTTTAATTTCACACCGGCAGAACGGGCAGCCCTGGCCCTCAGACTCCTGTAGCAACAAAAGACATATTTACACTTAAAAATAAAGTAAATACACTTAAAAAATAAAGTAAAGTATGGTATGTCAACACATGCATACTTGAAATATAAATTGCTTTTTTATTGAGACTATCTGAAAATTATAAAAATCAGACTTGGTATTCTGCCAGTGGTACAGTATAGTAAAAATTGGAGAACCAAAAGAAATTGTCAGTATGGTATTACAAGATTTAAATGATGGGTTATTTTAGGTGCAAATGTCCACGTTATACTGCGTCTATCAAGATGTGTCTAAAACCGATGAGGTTACAATATGAAGTTAGATATATGCATCATGCACTTGGTTTATGTAAATCCATCTGACTCTTCCACGTGGTCTTGGGTGTTGAAAAAAACACAAAGAAAAGTAATAAATCGGTAAATCTTGGGCAAAAAATTAAATTGGTGATAATCACAACTCTGGTTCTCTGGTTTTAATATGTATAAAAATGGTCTATTTTAATAATTGTGACCTGTCTTGTGTAGAATTGTGATATTGAATGAATTTGCAATAATCTAGGTCTGTGGTTTTAGGGGCTTTAAGCTGGACATAAACGACACTGATGCCATTTAAAAAACCGAATACTTATGGGGGTATTAAGCCCATTCTATTTGTAGAAATCTTTGATAATTTCTGCCAGGGTCTATTCTTAAAAATAGGGTTCTGCACTACTGAAACAAAACAAAATTGGCAAAAATGTAGGAATCCCTTACTGCATAAATTGGCACCCTCAGAAGCAAACTGAAGGAATACAACTCATTGGGGTTCATTTTAGCACCACTAGAAAGTTTGTCTTGTACACATTACTCCCCCGCCTGCCTCCCTGCTCACTTACTGCCACCACTCAACCTCCAAAGCACACGCTAGTAGATAGGTTTGTCGGAGTTGGAAGTGAGTATTGGAAATAGCAGAGGGCCTGCTTTCTTCTTTCCAGTTCCAAGTTCAACAAAACAATGGATGAGACCATCTCCTTCACAAACACCCAAAGAAACAGATTGGCACAGGATAAAACTTGGTAGAACCAAAACGAGCGCATGCCTAGAGCTTGCTTTAAGGAATTTCACAATAGGCTGCTTTACAGACATGCTCTTGCACCTCTGCCTGCAAATCCTGCCGAGAACCTGCAGGAAAGGGGACGAGCAAGTATGCAGGCTGCCAAGAAGCCTAGCAAGTATTGATAGCATTATGAACATGTATACAAGCTAGTCGGAATAGCCCACAGCACCTGCCAAGAAGTTAGACAGGAAGTGCACATCAGGTGTCCGCAGGGTTCAATCTTCACATCTTTGTCATTTTCTGCACAGATTTTGCAGAGCTGGAAGGTGGAGCCCATCTCACAATACAGCTCATATTGTTCCTGTACAAAAAGAGTTAATTTTAGCAAGTGCTCTACACAAACAACCATCCAGTCCATCAGAGTACGAAGATGCTCAGCCAACCCCAAAAAGCTAGTTCCAAAAAACATGCACACTCCCACTATGGAGAGAGAGTAGACATCAACCGAAACCTCTTCGACAAATACTCCGACAGGTTATTACAATGAAGAATAAGTTACTTACCTGTGAGTTTAGTTCTCCATTATCTGTTTTTTAGAATCACATACTTTAGAAAATTCCCACCTCTTAAGTTTGGGAACACTGGAACTTAAAAGGTGCAATTGAATATAGAAATATAGAAATGGAAATCCTTACTATTCTTATACAACAAGAGCACAGGTACTTCCAGCAGCCCACTTAACTATCAGCACTGTTTAACTGTATTACAAAGCCATAGCCTTTCAGATAAAGACATGTTAATACCACAACATAACCCCAAAACCTCGGCCTGATTGGGCGAAAAGGCATGCATGTGTGAGTGTATACAAGAAATCTATACTGAGAGCTACATTTACTGTAACAAGCCTATTTTCAGTATTGGTCATTTACATAAATGCCACACCAAATTTCTGCTACCATACCTGGAAGGGAACTCAAACAAAAGAACAGGTTACTTACCAACTGATAACATTCTTTCGACTGGTCGTTCTTTCGACTGGTTGTTCCTCCAACGTATTCCTCATCTTAGATATATTCGTCCAACTTTAGCTGCTTTGGAAATTTCTCGGCAGAGGGCGCTGTGCGTCGATGTCGTCAAGTCGAAGTCACCCTCGACAAAGGCCTTCGATGGACGTCATTGGGTATACAAGTAGGACGCGTGGCGCCCATTGGCCTCAGTTGCATTTTTCCCCCTCTTCTGTATAGATCGTGTAGGAAGCCAGGTGTCAGCCTTGCGAGAGTTGAAGTGGTAATAACACCGGAAAATCTACAGACGGGTAGGATGGGAGGGCGATGAGCAATACGTTGGAGGAACATCCAGTCGAAAGAAAGTTACCAGTTGGTAAGTAAATTGTTCTTCGAACGGATTGTGTCCTACAACATATTCCTCATCTTAGATAGACTCCCAAAGCAGTCTAAAAGTGATTTGGTGGAGGAAGTAGATTTTTAAAATTATATAGCTGAATACAGCACTGCTTTACCAAAAGCAAGCTCTTTAGAGTGGGAAGTATCCAGATTATACAATTTAGAAAAAGTGTGCAGTGAAGACCAAGTCGCTGCTTCACAAATAGATTTTTGTTTTATTGTTTATGGTTTAAAACAAACCTTTACAAAATTAAACAAGTTACAGATTAAAATAAGAGCATAAAAAGTTTCAAGAAATTACAAGTCAGTTTTCAAATCAAATTCGAAATTTCAGATTCAGATAAGTCTAAAATTTCTCATCAGCCATTCCTCAATAACAAAACATATCATCACAAATAACAAAATACAATACAATACAATATCCTTATCGAATTAAGACCTAATTGTCTGGAAATAGACTAAACCCTAGTTTCTGTAAGCAGTTTATAGTGCGAAATTAAAATTGAATCAAGAGGTCCTAAAAATCTTGTCAAACAGTGTCAGCCGTTGGCTAGAACCTTCCATACACCTTCTCCACAAGGATTCTTTCCAAGTATTAGAGTCATTATACATATACAACCCAAAGGATACATTTCTTTGGGAGTTGAAAGATGGACAAAACATAGTAAGGTGTTTCAAGCACTCTCCCTTGTTCACAAAAGCGACAGGTACCCGTAGATTTGTTACAACTGAATTTATCCCACAGAAGCAACCTTTCATTTGTGATAAATTGATTCAGTTTGAACCTCATATACAGCTTTCTTGCATTACTACAAGGGAAAATGTCCAAATAATGTGCACAGTCTCCAAGTTTTCTGGTGAATTTGGCATATTCATAATACATTTTGCTTTTACCAATTTGATCCACCATAACACACCAAAAGTATTTTTGGAATTTCTTTTTACAAGCTGGGATTCCTATTATTAGATCATCCTTATCAATCATGGTTTCATTTAGAATTTTATCCATTTTCTCTTTATATTTTACAATGGAGGGTACATCCTCCTCATTCAATAATTGTGCCAAGTCCTCAAAGATTTTTTCGGTGGAGCCAATAGTTTGACATAGTTGTTAAGTCGTCGCCAGTACCATTTAACAGATAAGGGTAAGATCCCAACTTCATGGCAAATCATCGTATTCGGTATTGACAGCCATCCCCAGAACTTGCTTCCATAATTTTCCCTGTGTGCAATAGATTTTATGGGAACACCTCTTTGAAGGGCTGTCGAAGAGACTATGCTGGTTGAATGGGCTCCCAAGCCTTCTGGTGGATCTTTTCCCGCCAATCTGTAGCATTCTGAAATGCAAAGCACTATCCAACGTGATGGGGTTTGTTTTGACACCGATTGACCCAACTTCCTTCCGGTGTAGCCAATGAAAAGTTGATTATCCACTCCTAGAAATGTAAAAGCTTAGAGCTCTTCTCGGGTCCAGCCTGTGCAATCTTTCCTCCTCCTTGCTGGGATAAGGTGGAGGATAGAACGCGGGCAGAATGATCTTGTTTAAATGGAAATCATACAACTTTAAGTAAGAACGAGGGTTTAACACTCAATACAACTCTGTCCCTTGTAGAACACAGTATAGGGTGGCCAAGAAGACAGAGCCTGCAACTCATCACTCTTCGTGCAGATGTTAAAGCAACCAAGAAAACGGTTTTCAACGTTAGTAATCTTAAATGGCAGGTGTGCAAAGGTTCAAAAGGGACACACATCAAAAACTTTAGAACCAGATTAAGTTCCCAAACAGGGACTTGGAAAGAAGAAGGAGGAAACACATTGGTGAGTGCCTTTAAGAATTGTACTATCAAAGGAATTATAAAAATTGAACAGTCGTCCGAAGAACGCTTGAAGATGAAAGGCGCTGCAAGATGATCTTTAATGGTCCCAACATTGAGACCTCTATGTGCCAATGATAAGAGGAAGGATAATACTTCTGGAACAGGACACAGAAAAGGATGAACATTCTTTTCCCTGCACCAGTTGCAAAACTTCTTCCAGCATTAACGGTACAAAGATTTTGCTGCTGGCCTTCTCGCCGAAAGCAACACCTCCATGACGTCATCCGGAAGGTCCCAATCCTTGTATCTCAGCCTTTCAGATACCAAGCATGAAGGTTGAGAGTCCTGACCTCTGGATGGAGAACCTTGCCCTCCTTTTGTCAGAGAAGGTACTCTCTGAGGAAGATGTAGCGGAGGGCAAAAGGACATATCTAGAAGGTCCGGGTAGCACGTTCTCCTGGCCCAATCCGGGGCAATTAGGATCTTGTGGTTTTTGAACCGTCTTAGCCCCCTCATGTCTTGAGGCATGACCGGGTTCGGGGGGGCAGAGAGGGGACAGACGCATGTAGCAGTGGGAAGTTCCACTCCACCACGAACGTGTCCCCTACGGCTTATCTCGCGGGAAATTCCCTTGAGCAATACCTTTCGCACTTCCGGTTGATTCCAATCGCAAACAGGTTTACTTGAGGGGTTCCCCAAAGGGTGAAGATCTCCTGAAGGACTTCCTGAGCCAGTTCCCACTTGTGGGACACAGTACTCTGCCTGCTCAGAGCGTCTGCCGTCATTCTTCTCCCCGGCTAGATGAACTGCCGATAAGGAGATTCCTTCCTGAATTGCCCAATACCAGAGCCGCATTGCCTCTCTGCACAGAGGTAGTGAGATCCTACACCACCTTTTTTGTTTAGGTAATGCATGGCCACTGTGTTGTCCGTCATTACCAGGAAATGTTTCCCCTGACAGATGGCAGAAAAGCCATTCAGCGCTAGTATGATTGCTCTCAGCTCTAAAAGGTTGATGTGTATGTTTTGGACTCCGATGGAGACCAACGACCGCCGATTGTCAGATCATTGGCATGAGATCCCCACCCCATGAGTGAGGCATCTGTCACTAATGTAATCTCCGACCACGGTTGCCAAAAATATTCTCCTTATAGGATGTTCTTTGTGCAAGTCCACCACAGAAGATCCTGACGAACCTTGTTCGGAATCTGAAGATCCGTCATTTGTCCTGAGAATTGGGACCATTGAGTCTTTAGAGCCCATTGAAGGAATCTCATCCTCAGGCACGCTTCTGCCAGGAGGAAAATGCAGGATGCCATGAGGCCAAGCAACCTCAAGAAGTCGTAGGCCTGGAGATTTTGGGCATTTTGGAATTTGGAAACCATCTGAAGAATGTCTTGAGCCCTCGACTTGGGAGGCGAGCTCTTTTCCAAGGATGTGTCTAGTACAACCCCTATGTACTGGAGCTGTTGGGAAGGTGTCATGTGTGACTTCTTGAAATTCAGGGAGAAGCCCAGTATGTGGAGGAAGTGGCAGGTGACAGATGATTCAGGGCTTGCTCAGCAGAACTCGCCATGATCAACCAATCGTCCAAGTAGGGGTAGATGTGAATCCCCCCTCTCCTGAGGTGCGCTGCCACCACTGCCATCAACTTGGTGAAGACCCTCGGGCGGAGGTCAACCCAAATGGTAGGACTCGAAACTGATAATGCAAGTCACCAACCACGAACCCCAGGTATTTTCTGAGCTAGAGAAGGATTGGCACATGAAATAAGCATCCTGAAGGTCCAATGACACCAACCAATCCTGAAGTTGAAGGGCCTGAAGGATCTGAGAAAGAGTAACCATCTTGAACTTGTCCTTCCTGAGGAGCTTGTTCAAGCCTCTTAAATCCAAGATGGATCTCATTCCTCCGTTCTTTTTGGGGGAATCAAAAAATATGGGATGTACCATCCCTTGTCCCACTCTGCTACAGGTACTGGTTCTATAGCACCTTTCTCTAACAGGGTTAAAACCTCCTGCTGTAGGAGCGGGTCTTGAAGCTTCAAAGAGTGTCTCCCCGGTGGATTGCTTTGAGGTTGCGTTACAAAAGGAAGGCAGTAACCTTTGGCTATTATTTCTAAAGCCCAAACATCTGAAGTAATGGCTCGCCATTCTTGCAGATGCTGTGGCAGCCTGCCTCCTACAGGTGTCTTGTGATGCAAGTACTCAGAGTGGTTTTGTGGCAGTTGCTGCAGCTGCTGATGGCAAAGAGACTGCAGCTGATGATGGCAAAGAGGCTGCAGCTGCTGATGGCAAAGAGGCTGCAGCTGGGGCTGGTTTAGCACATTTACCTCGCCCACCACGAGCAGTTTTTCTCTGGCCTCTTTGACTGGCCATTCCTCTCACCTTTCCATATGAGTAATAACGATAGGATTGTCCCCTCCAAGATTGTCCTGATGCACAAAAAGGCTGAGGTTGCCTAACAGCAGCTCCTAAAGATTTGGCTGCTGCTTTTGTGGTCTGCAAACTCTCAAGGCTCTCGTCAGCCTTGTTGCGAAAAGGTGAGACCCGTCAAAAAGCATGTTCAAAAGACTGTTTTGCATGTTTGGGGCGAAACCAGACTTTCCCAACCACGCAAATCTGTACATTACTGTGCTAGAGGCCATTAACCTGCTCACGCTATCTGCGCTGTCCAATTCAGACTGAAGGATTCCTATATCTCCAACGATGGCTAGGAATCCTTCCCCTTCTGGTATGTGCTCTGCTGCCACTGCAATGCACTCCCACAGTGTGTACGAAAATGTGGCCAAGGCACATGTGGAGTTGGACGATTTTAATACCATACTCCCAGCTGAAAATACCTTGCTTGCCCAACCATCCACACGCTTGTCATCCCTATCCGGAGGGATGGAAGGGTACGCCACCTTGTTAGAAGCTGTGGCTGCCTGGACCACCAGACTCTCAGGAGTAGGGTGTTTGGTCAGATAGCCGAGGTTGCTACTGGAAGGGTGGTATTTTGAATTGAGGGTCTCCCAATTTTTGGCCACCCTATTCTGTAAGGCTTCATGGAAGGGTAAAATCGGTTCTTCGGTGGGGCCATGATCTAATATTTCAGTCAAGTCATCCTGGATGAACCGAGTTGGTGGTCTAGCCCATCCTAAATAATCCACCACCTTTCATCAGTTGTCCGTAGGAGGGACTGGTATGTTCCCCTAGTTCTGGTCTGCCAAAATCTGTCTCAGGTGATGTGTCAATTCCACTTGCGTTATGCAAGGTTTCCACAAAATCCCTCATTCTGCTTTCCTCAGAAATTAGATATTCTGGGACGGTATCCAGTTAATATGTCGAAATAAAAATGTCGAATGACAAAATCGTGGAAAAAAAATACCGAAAAAAAATATATAAAAAAAAAATTACATGTTTTTGGGGGGTTTCGCAAGTAAATAAAGGGGTTTAATAAAAAGGGGGGGTTGGGGGATCCCCCCATTTCAAACAATAGACATTCGACATTTTTTTGGCGGTATTTTATCGACATTTTTGCATTCGAAATTATGAATTTCGAAATATTAACTATAAACCTTCTGGGACATTAGGGGTGACATACTCTAGGCCCAAGGGAACATCCTCCACCTCAGACCTTTCTTGTTCTTCAAAAACTGAAGTCAAGGATTTAAAATATTCCTTCCTTGGTAGAGGTTTATAATTTTTTTCTGGAGGAGCGGTTACAGTGGAGGCTGAAGTCTTTGCTGCTTTTTCTCTTGCTGCTATTTTGTCAGTTTCTGACTGAACTGGAGCCTTTGAAACTTTTGGCACCAAAGGCTTTGGGGGTCGACATTGACAAAGGCGTCGATGGTGTCGATGTCGACGAAATAGCAGTCGACGGAGCTGGCGGCGAGACGCTCTTCGAAGGCTTGTCCTTTGAGGTGTTTCGGGTTCCGAACGGCGATGACCTCGAGCAGTCGACTCGAGCGATCTTTATCACTCAGGGTCCTGGAAGGTTCCCGATCTTTCCTCCTTCGATCACCCGGGCTTGAGGGTGCATGAGTGTCAGAACGGTAATGCTCTCGGCCGGCTTCCGAGGATGGCGCAGACCAAGGCTTAGCCTTTTCAAAAACCTCCATCATTTTAACTTTAAATGCTTCCCAGAGGAAGAATGTTTTGTGGGGCATTTCATTGTCTTGGGGGATTCGTCCGAAGACCAGGTGACTTGGAGGACAGCCACCCTGCCGTGTGCGATTGACAGCCTAGGGCTGCGAATGAATGGGAATTACATAAAAAAATAAGGTTTTTGGGACTAAGAGCAGAGTCGACCACTGGAGGACAACATCGGAAGCAGAAGACGAGAGAAGACACCAGCAGCACCCTCCTTGACTGCAAAATGCCTGGTGAAGCCCTGCGGCTGTGCGGCTGTGCTGACCAGGTTTTCGAATCAAGAGGGAAGACCCGTAAAGGACGACATCCTCCCTTAAGCTGGTGGGACCAACTATCCTTGAGGCAAACTATTTTGGCTCAACGCCCAACCTGCTGAGACTTTCCAAGGATGCAGAAGCCCAATACCCAGCGTAGCTCAACCACTTGAGAGTGCATTGTCTTCTGAAGTCCGAATCCAGCCAGGTCTTCGTGGGCATCCAGAGGACCCTACGGAAGCAAGAAATCTGCATCCAGAGTCCCCTCACCAGAGTCCAGTACCGAGGGATCAACTAAATCCTAACCAGAGTTTTTAGCCCTTTGGGGCTGGGGAAAAAAGGCACTAAAACCACAAAGAGCTGCTGAATCAACGAAATCCATTGCTGCCGAGTCACTCGCTCCAGTGCTACCACAGGAGCCCACCAGACGTCCTCCCTTTCGTTACCATGACCAAGGTCCAGGAACAAGGGTCTACTGCATTGCATTGTGAAAGCAACCACAACTTCATTTCAAAAGGTACTGTGCGGATTGAGGTACATTATCTTTTTGCAATTGGGGGCGCTTCCTATCTTTGGGAATGCTATTTAACCCTACACTAAGTTGACCTCAATTTACCTGCACTGGCCTTACAGCTTGTGCTTTCTATAGGCGACTCATCTTGAGTCGGTGTGATTTCTCTTTTGAACACTGACTATTTAAGAACATATTTCTAAGAAGCAGAGCATCAGAACTTTGACTTTGGCTCTCCAGGCTCCCTAGAGGCCTCCTTCTGAGGCTATTGTCTTTGGCAGTGCTTGTTCCCTTACAGGTTTTAATGTTGGGAAAATAGACTGCCTGCATCCCTTTGGGAGAATATAACTGTTCTTTATAACCTATCAGTCTGTTCTATCTAACCCTAACCTTTCCTTCCGTGAAAACTTAATATTGCAAAGGAGATTCCATATAAATGCTATACTGACCTCAAATGACATCACCTCCGGGTGCTCGAACATGTGTAACATAGGAATGAACTACTCACCTGTTTTATTGTTCACTTTTTGAATTGGAACCTAACTTCGGATTAATGTTACAGCTAATTACTGTTTAAAGAATGCTTTAAATATCCTTGTGTGTTAATAAATAATGTATGCTGTAACTCGGTGTGTAAGGGTTAAATTGGATACTTTTATTTACTGATATTGTACAGCTCTACAGCTCACATTAACCCTCTTAAGATAAGCCTTGCTGCTCAGTCACAATACCAACTTGTGTAGTACAGGCCTATATTAAAAGGTGGGTTACCCAATACCAAGCGATAAGTCTTGTGTTGTCCCACACCAGTTGGACTGCACCAATTCTTACCCAACACTGGTGGCAGGCGGTGGGATTGGTGTAAAGTGGTTACATTGACTATTGGTTGTACTTGTGCCCAAATCAACCACCCACAAGGCTAGCGCCAACAAAAAGAAAAGTAATCTTGTAACTGAAAATGACAGGGAATGGATAATTTGAATGAACAGTCCCTTACTGCACTTACAATGGAACAATTCAAAGATGTATGTAGGAAAAGTGGACTGAGTTTAAAGGGTAGAAATAGTGAGTTGATTGGAAAATTGGTAAATCACCAAAACCCTGGGAGTAGGCCCACAACCCCTACTCCCAACATTGAAATGGAAGAAATTGATGAAACTGATAGTTTAGAGCTTAGCTCCAATCTGCCAAATGGGTCAGAAGGCGAAGAGGACCCTCAAGGAATGAGCAGCTCCGCTCTTCAGCCTGCTCCTATAATTCAACAGACTCCCATCACGACCCCTGTGGGTCACAATATAAGCCCAGAATATCTCTGGAAAGAATGAGACTGGAACTACAATTCAAGAAACCTGCACTACACTCTGAAGACAAAGAGAAGGCTCAGAGGTAGGATATGAAAGCAGTCCATTGATTCGGCTTCCTTCACAGGGCCATCTCGGTCTACTAGTCCCAAGAGACCTGGCTTACCAAAAGAGGCTGTTATCTCCAGCCATGGTTGCCAAAAAGGTTCTCCTTTTAAGATGTTTTCCTGACAGGCCCACCACTGAAGGTCCAGTGAGACTGTGGGATTTGCAGGAGAACTGACATCCTTCCCAAGAACTGTGATCACTGGGTCCTGAGAGCCCATTGGAGAGATCTCATTCTCAGGCGAGCTTCTGGTACCAGAAAAATGCAGGATACCATGAGGCTGAGCAACCTCACAAAATCGTAGGCCCGAAGATGTTGGGCATTTTTGAATTTTGTCACCATCTGTAGAATGTCTTGAGCCCTTTCACAGGGACGCATTCAGACCGCTCCAATTAATTTGAGTCTTTGTGATGGTATCATGTGGGACTTCTTGAAGTTGGAGAAGCCCCAGCCGGGGGACGGAGTGGCAAGCTTAACTTAGATGATCTAGGGTTTGTTCCGGGGAAGTGGCCATGATCAACCAATCGTCTAGGTAGGGGTAGGCGTGAATCCCCCTCTCCTGAGACCCGCTGCCACAACCGCCATTAACTTGGTGAAAACCCTTGGGCAGAGGTTAGCAAATGAGAGAACCCGAAACGGAGAGTGAGATTTGCCAATGGCAAACTTCAGGTACTTTCTGTGCTTGTGATGAATTGGCACATGAAAGAAAACATCCTCAAGGTCCAATGATACCAACCAATCCTGAAGCTGGAGGGCCTGCAGGATTCTGAGAAAGGGTTACCATCTTGAACTTGTACTTCCTGAGGAGCTTGTTCAAGTATCTCAAGTCCAAGATGGGTGTCAATCCTCCATTTTTCAGAATTAGAAAGTACGGGGAGTACCAACCCTTGTTCCTCTCCGCTATAGGTACTGGTTCTATAGCACCTTTCTCAAGCAGGATTAAAATCTCCTGCATAAGGAGCGGATCCGGAAACTTCAAAGAGTTGTTCCCCGGTGGATGACTGAGGTTTTTTTAGGAAAGGCAGACATTAACCTTGAGCAATTGTCTCCAATGCCCAAGCATTTGAAATAATAGCCTGCTATTCTGTCAGGTGTTGCGTTAATCTGCTTCCCATTGCTGTCTTGTGATGTAAGACAGCAGAGGTTTTGGGGAGGCTGACACAGATGCTGAGGGTAAAGTAGCACCTGCTGTTGTGGTCTTAGTACCTCTACCCCAACCACCACGGCAGAATAGTCTTTGATCTCTTTGAACCGTCTGTCCTCTGCCTCTTCTGAATGCGCAACAATAGCGAAAGGGCCTAACCCTCCAGGGTGCACCTGTGGGGCGGTTTGGAGATTGCCTTATAGCAGCTCCAAGGGAATTGGCTGCCGCCTTGGAAGTTTGCAGCTTCTCCAAACTCTCTCATCAGCTTTACTTCCAAATAGATGTGTGCCGTCAAAGGACATGTTCAGAAGTCTGGACTGTATGCCTAGGGCAAATCCTGACTTCCGCAACCACGCAAACCTGCAGATTACTGTACTAGCTGCCATTGCTCTGCTGATGCCGTCAACAGAGTCGAGACCAGTCTTTAGGGATTCGCACATAGCGTCGGTTGGGGAGAATTTTCATAAATGTTCTAATTCCCTTCACCTTAGAGACCCCCAGCAACTTTGCTGGATTTTGAGGACTTGATTTCTTTGCCTGGAGAGTGTGCGAGCCTTTTTTTCCTCACTCTCTCATGTATTATGATGGGTTTTACTCTGTGTTCTTTGATTATGGAAAATCCATAGGCATCTTTTCATTTGTGTCACACAGCACCCTCAGTGCAGTGACACAGGGAAGTTTTTTAGGCTGTCACAAGGTTTAAATACCTTCTCGTGGATAAACTACTGTTTCCCAGATAAAGTAAAGTGAAATTGACTTTACTAGTCTTTCCAAATTCCTATACCCAACCCACCCTATTTTTACTTGGTATCCCCTGTGTCTAGAAACTCATGTAGCAGTCAAATGCTACCCTTTCCTCTCGAAATGACTTAGCAGTGGTTTTACAATGAACTACCATGATTTTTCCTGACCGCGAACAACGGTAGCGTTAAAACGCGGGAGCCATGTTTTTTCAAGATGGGGTCTGAGCCCCCTCTGTAAAAACAGGTCCCGGTCTTCTTTATTCACTGTTTCTTTTTGGAAAGGTCCTTCTAGAGTTTGTCTCCATGACCCAAACCAGGTTTGGTCCCTTTGTTCCTATGCCTTTGGCGGGCTTCAGGACAGAAGACCCCCTCTGGCGCCCGAGTGTCTGTGGTGGGCAGGAAGTGAGGGAGGTACCCGAAACTCCCTGTGCTTAGTCTCCTAGGAGACCCAAATGCATTCTGGCATGATTGGCTGGCTGACTGTCCGGCAAGGACAGCCACCCTGCTGGGTGAGTGGCAGCTAGGCTGGAATGAATGGGAGGAAACTGGAAAAAAGGCGAGTCTCTTGGCTTGGAAGGCAGAGTCGAACACTAGAATGAAAGAACCAAAGACTAGCTTGAACAGGACAGCTGCTGCAACTCCTGGACCATTGGTTTGCCCGGTGAAGCCCTGCTGCAGGTCCGAATCGCCAAATTCATCTCGACAGAGAAGCCCTGCAAGGACGACTTCTCCCTTTGAGTTGGTGGGACCTATCAAGTCGACACTAAGCCACCTTGATACCATTCTCAGAGCTGGTTGTATTTTTTGTATTTTTTTGAGTGCTGCAAGAAACCGAATAACCAGGGAGAGGGACATCAGTTTGTGTGCTTGACTACAGCTACCGGAACTGAAAATTTGCTGTTTGCCAGCTTTTCGACCAGTCCCAGTGCAGGAGTCCCCCGACGTCCTCCCTCTTGTTCCAACGACTGAGCCTCAGGAAACAGGAACTGAGAGATCTGCAGGAACAGACGTCTTCAGCTGCATCTTTTTCTTCATTGTAAGGTACTGTGAAAACCCAACCGAGAGAACTTACCTCTCACTGCAAAAGTGCTTGAAACTTTGGCAACTTGCAGGCCTAGTCATCTTGTGACCCAACTTATGAATCTATCTTCTACAAACTACTTCTAAGAACTTTGACAAAGACTTTTCCGTTTAATTACCAGAACTGCTTTATCCTATACAAGACTTTAGCCCATTGACTTTGGCCTAACCTATTACACTGAATTGACTCCTCTGGTTAACTCAAACTATTTGCACTGTTTAAGAGTAACTCATCTTTTTATTAACCTATGCCTTTTTGCTCCTACTTCAAAGTAGTTTAAATGCTTCAGAACCGGACATTGTGAAGTACTGAAGTATATTTTTGTGTGATATAGATAACCTCCATCTAGTGCAGGTTTTATAACTGACTGTGAAATAAATTAAGTGTTTTACCAAGAATCCTTGAGTGTAAGAGTTTGTTTGAATACTTGTAATTATAGACCTCTGTGTAACATCATTACAGCGCACATTCCCCTCTTGAGATGAGCCTGGCTGCTCAGCAAAGCTACCAAAACTGTGTAGTACAGACTTTAAACAAAGGTTGGTTTTGCTTACACCTGTAGTCCTAATTGGGTGCAGTGGCGCCAAAGGGTACTGCATACAAACTTTGCCTAACAGCGTCCTTTCCATCCTTGATAAAGTTCAAGAAACCGCCCCTTTCCTTCCCTTCGGGGATATGGTCGGCCGTCATCGAAATACAATCCCAAAGGGTGTGGGTAAACCTTGCCAGCATGCATGTGGCATTAGCAGACTTTAACGCCATACTACCAGCCGAGCCATGGTATCATATGTCATCCCCATCTTGCGGGATTGTCGGATAGGCATTTTGCTTGCCAGAAGAGGTTGCAGCCTGTACTACCAGGCTTTCTGGTGTTGGGTGCTTTGAAAAAGATACCGAGGGCCCAAGCCGATGCTATATATTTAGCTGTTAATCTTTTATTAACTGCAGGGATAACCTCAGGTGTTTCCCAGTTGGAAGATACTTTCTTATGGAGCTTTGTGAAATGAGACAATAGGGTCTTCCTGTGGTCCTTTGTTGAGTATATCAGTTACGTCATCCTGCTCGAAAACAGGTGTGGGCCTAGACCACCCCATGTACTCCATCACTCTAGTCATAAGCAGTCTATAATTGCCTTCAGCATGATCTCCTGGATCAGCTCCACCTTCTACTTCAGGGGAAGTGTCAATGCCACTTGCCTCATACAGAGTCCTGCAGACGTTTCATTCAGGATTCTTCTGACACAAGTTCTTCTGGAACACAAGGTGTCCCATATTCAAGACCAAAAGGTCTTTCCTCATCAGATGTTTCTGCTTCCTCATAGATTGAGGAGAGTGTTTTGAAATAATCTGAACGAGGTGGAGGTGTATAATTTCTCAGAAAGGTGGAAGAAGGCACTATAGATGTCATAATTGGTGCCGAAATTGTCAAAATGGCCGATTATGACATCAACGGCTTTGATTTCTCCGAAGTCATTGACGGGATCGACACCAATGTCGACATCTTTGACGAAAGCCTTGAACGTACTGTCTTGTACGGCATCGAGGAGGTCGACACGCGAGGCATCGATGGGTTCTCCTTCAAGGAGGCGCGAGGGCATCGATGACGACGACTTCTTGTGCGTCACAGAGGCTTTCTCTCAGAGTTTCCACAGCCAAGGTCAAGGACTCGCAGCTCCTGTGCTTCTCAGGTGTTTCGCCTGGAGTATCGCCTGTAGGTGTCTTCGAGGGGGGCAAGGCTGCATTCTCGCACTCCTTTAAAATACTTTTTTTGGGAATTTCTCACTGTGCCGGGGTAGTGTTTCTCGAGGGACAAATTACCCTCTCTGGAGAACTAGAGGATGAGGTGGACGGCGACCTATGGTGTCTTTTCTCGCTATGCCTCGAAGAGGAAAAACGATGCGATCCACTTTGAGAACGTGATCGGGAGTGTTTATGACGAGAAAACAAAGGCCTCGACTTGTTGGATGTTTTGCGTTTGGACGGGGTAATTGATTTTAGGCTTACCTCTCTCCAACTTCCTTCTGCGCTCCCTCAAGGCCTTGGCAGTCATTGACATGCATTCATCACATTCAGAACACGGATGCTCTGCCCCAAGACACCACAGACAGACCCTGTGTGGATCCGTCATGGACATCATAGCGCCGCAGTATTTTTTAAAACCGGACCGTGGCGTAGATGGAGCCGATGAGGAGGCCATCTCGTTGAAGACTAGGAGACATTTTCACTGGAAATTCAAAGAAAATCGATAAATTCACAGAACAAGCATTGCGTTACCAAAGCTGTGAAGCATGGAAAAACGGAACTGAGCAACAGACGCTGCCCGCGCTACTTATACCTGTGATGACGTCGATAGCGGCACGGAAGCATCCAAGGGACATCAACTCGACAGGCACCGACGCACAGCGCCCTCTTACTGGGGAACATTTTCCGAAGCAGCAAGCTGGATATTAGGAAATATCAAAGATAAGCAATACGTGGGAGGACACAATCCATTTGAATATAGAAGTGTATACCCATCATACCTGACAACACAAATGATTAGAATAAGGAAAGTGTACTTGTATATGGCTAGGAGACGCCTGCCATCAGAGACACTACGGCCAGCAATACAGTGGTTGATGAAAGCTTCTTCAAACCAGAGGATGTAGCCAAGGTACCCAAAGGTCCCACTAAACTTGCTGGAGGCCCTATTAAAATGGTTCCCATTTTGCCAGCCCTCATCGAGTGCAACATGACTGTATGAATGTTTGTTAGCGTGCAATCTTAAGTACCTGGGAGAGTTTAGTTGAGGAATGACTTGAAAATTCGGAGAAGACTCCAGTACCCCCAGGCCACCCAGCAAAAAGAAACAGGAGCTGAGGGAACCTTGAGAGACTCAGTTTGAGGACAGGGAGGACTCCAGTACCTCAATCCAGCAGAAAGGCCAACCTTCCACTTCTAGAAAGAAGAATGACCAATGAGAAATCCAGTGTCTCTGAAAAGAAAAAGGGTCTCAAACCCAAACCTGCTCTGAAGACAAGCACTTCCACGAGAGGACAGTCCCAGGTCACCCCAGTGACCCCACCCCCAGTGGAAACAGTGTGTGGATGAACCAACTTCTGAAAACCCAGTTACTGGTGAAACAGAACTGCTGGAGGAGATCTTTGCCTGCTTGGAAGATCTAGATCCTAGCGATCATCCTGAGCTGCAAACTTTGCTTGCAGAAGGTGGACCCTCTTGTGCAGATTTCAGGAGAGGACAGTGTTCCTCTCTAGAAGGTCAAAGACAACAGACAGCTTCTCAGCTGAAGGGCAAGAGCCAGCGAAGCATAGACTATATTGGGCAGGTGGACTCCTCTACAGTGAGCCTACATAATCTACCCCAGGGGATTTCAGGCAGCTGGTAGCACCCCATGAGGCGAGATCCAAGCTAATACAACTAGCACATGAGAACTATGGCTGGTCACTTGAGCTCCAAGAAGACCAAACAGGCTTGCTCTGTACTTTTACTGGCCCAAGATGGTTGCAGATGTTGACAAACATTGTAGAAGGTGCCACACCTGGGGGCGCTAGAGACCATGACTGCAAGATGGCTGCATAGCTTTAGGCTCCATTCAGCACTGAAGTTGGGAGATCATACTTGCATTCATCGAGCGATAATTTGCTTTAAAATAACAGGAGACCCAGCTCAGAGGGTGAACAACTGGCGGACCGACTCTGGTGGCCAGCCAAGCACCAGTAGTGGAGTGCACCTTGCTGGCGTACAAGAGAGGGCGAGAACCGGGTAGCTTGACCGCAGCGGGTGCGAGACACCCCCAGGCAGAGACCCTCGGCAGAGTCGGGTGGAGTGGTTCTTAGATCAGCTCACCCCCTCCACGCATGATGGAGCAACACCACACTGTCCCTTTACTGGGGGGCTGAGGCAAGGCGAGGGGGTGTGGAGCCAGACATG
The DNA here is from genome assembly GCF_040938575.1 of Ambystoma mexicanum. Lineage (NCBI taxonomy): Eukaryota > Metazoa > Chordata > Amphibia > Caudata > Ambystomatidae > Ambystoma > Ambystoma mexicanum. The sequence continues at coordinate 171,410,469 of NC_090931.1, forward strand.
CCCCAAGTCATCGGGACTGTAGCCCAGCCTAGATCAATAGCGGAGAAGTCCCGCCTGAGCCGAGGGAGAAGGCACCATAATGCACGACAGGAGAGCCCTAGCTACCGGACAATGGAGCGATAATACATGGCCTGAGAGCCCATTGCGGTGGGGGCTATACAACAGACGCAAGGAGGGAAATGCTGCGTCTAGCCCTATTGGGGGTAGAGCCTGCAGCCACCCAGCAGGGAGACACCCCCACGGACTGAAGTGGATGCAGGGAGACAGTTGCTGTACTGAGTCCCACGAACAAGGGCAAGGCCACAGGGGAGCCAATGGCCCGATCTGGACTGAGGCGACATCCCCACTTTTGAAGGTCATGGGATGCCCGAAGCAGTACCTCAACAGGGGGAGCAGATGGACGAGACCACACGGGGTCACGAGTCGCATGGCTAAACATACTCCCAGAAAGCAGGACTGCATTAAGGAAGTGAGGGGATAGCGGCTTCCCACGATAACGCAGCTAAGCACCCCCCCCCCCAGAGGGAGGCGAGGAGCCCCATGCAAGACCAAGTGGAGGATTCAGCAATCTGAACTGAGCCAAGTACTAGCCGATAGGCGGTTGGGCTTTGCTTCCGTAAACACTAAACTAGACGGACTAGACTACAAGGTGTACAAAAAAGAAGGTGGGTGAGGCGCGCACTCCCGGTCCTGGTCAATTGCACCTGTAGTAAAAAATAAGTAGCTGGGTCAAATCCCAAAATGGACAAAAAATCACAGGGTTAGATCCCTTCTGCTGCAATTCAGGTACTCAGTAATAACAGGGTTAGATCCCTCGGCTGCATTTCTGTGGTCTGTAGTTGTTCTCCTCCTAGCGCTTTCTTATCTCAAATAATCATCAGGGAGGCTGTTGAGCAGGTGTGTCTAATTAGACTCAAAGGATTCTGGTAGCTGTAGTGAAAACGTTTTTTTCTGTTCAGGTGACCAGCAACCGACACCCCTCCAAAGCACAAGTCCTTCCCAAATTTGGGGGAGGGGAGAGCACCATCTTTATGATTCTCCAAAGTGGGGCACAGTCACCCCGTGGCGCTGCCTCTGGAGCCCGGGACTCCCATAGCATTCAGTACAAAAAAGAAGGTGGGTGAGGCGTGCACTCCCGGTCCTGGTCAATTGCACCTGTAGTAAAAAATAAGTAGCTGGGTCAAATCCCAAAATGGACAAAAATTCACAGGGTTAGAGCCCTTCTGCTGCAATTCAGGTACTTAGTAATAACAGGGTTAGATCCCTTGCTGCAAATCAGGTACTCAGTAATAACAGGGTTAGATCCCTCGGCTGCATTTCTGTGGTCTGTAGTTACTTATTATATTTTTTGCAACAGGTTCAATTGACCAGGACCGGGAGTGCGCGCCTCACCCACCTTCTTTTTTGTACTGTAGACTACAAGGTGGACAGGATGCAAGCGAACATCGAAAAGGAGAGTGGGAGAATATCTGAAGCAGAGCAAAGGGTGGGGGGCCCTGGAGGACACTAGTGGAGAAACGGTGCAGGCGATCCAGGAACTGAGAAGCGATCTCAGACTGATTAAGGTGAAAAACAAGGACATCGATTCAAGGTCCCACAGAAATAACATTTGTGTGGTGGGAGTCCCACAACGGAATATGGAGACTTTCATAAAGGAGGTCCTGCAGGAACGCCCATTGTCCACTCAGTGGAAAAGGCACATACAGTGTCGCAAACGGTACCCAGACCAGGACAGAGCCCCCGTCCCATCATCGCATGTTTGCTGAACTACAGTGACCGAGACAGTACCGCGCAGAGCCAGAGAGCTGGGGGACCTCACGTATGAGAACGCCAGAATCTCCTTCTACCCAGACTTTACCCCATCGGACCAGCGGGCCTGCCTTTCCTTTCTGGCCACAAATGGAGCTTTACGTGACCGGGGTATACAATATGCTATGATGTACCCTTCTAAGTTGCCGGGTCCAACACGGGGGCCAGGCCCACTTCTTCACTGACAGGAGCAGAGCAATAATTTATCGAGTCACTCCTGAAGAACCGTCCGACTCATGAGGCGGAGACCCTACTAGTCGGAGGCGAGGAGTGGGTCCGCAGGGTCAGATGCAGGATGACCCAGTCCAACCCATGATTTAATGGGGGTCAATATTGCTGGGGTCGAAAGATACTTCCCGATGAATGTTGAACATGTGCTCTGAAGATGTAACTAATCGGCCCAGTAGCAACATGCAATTAAGCTAATGCGATCTCCCGCAGAGGTCAGGGGAAGTAGCAGTGGCTTGGGTCGTGGTGTCTGGTGCCCCCGGGCAGCGTCCCATGGAGAACCTGTTGGTGTTGGGGAAAGGGTGGGGAGGGGGTGGGGTGAGATCAGGTAACTGAGTTGGGGAGGGAAGTGTGGGTGGCCGCGAGCAAAGTTTGGTTAGGTTGAAGCTGTAGGGTGAGGGCACTGGGAGGGGTTAGTGGGGAATGTTGGGAGTTAAATTTGAAAATCTATTCACATCTCAGACATAAGAATGCGCCATGGTGCTGCTCATGCAAGAACCAGGGACCAGCTCCTGCAGGAAGAGGCGGATTTGAAATGTAATGACGATCAAGGGACTTGAGGGGCCTGAACAACCCGCGTAAGGCCCCCAAGGTACTCCAATACTGCGGAACACATGGCGCCAAGGTGGGCCTGCTGCAGGAAACACACCTAGTGGGCAGGGCGAATGAGGGGGTCGCTAGGTGCTGGGGAGGGTGCAGATATTACACCTCCTATTCAACGTACTCTGGGGCAGTGATGACCCTGGTGCACAAATCATTGGGTTTCCTTGTGTCAAAGATGATTGTGGACCCCAAAGGTAGATTTGTAATTGTGTCCGGCTGCCTGGGTACCACAATGGTTACATTTGTAAATGTCTACGGGCCCAACGTGGACGACCCCGTATTTATTATTTTTATTATTATTTAAAAAAAATAAATAAATAAAAAAAAAAATAAAAAAAATAAAAAAAAATCGCTCTTAAATAAGTGCGATGGGTTCCTACACACCTTTCTGGTTTGGGCGGATGACCTCGGCATAGCGTTAGACCCGCATAGAAATAGTTCAGCAGAAGGAGAATGCCCACGATCCAAGGTGGGGGGGGTGGTGCTGGGGGGGGGGGGGCATGCTAGACCTGGAACTGGGCGATGTGTGGCGACAACTACACCCAGAGGGGAGGGAGTACCCATTCCACTCATCTGTGCATGGTACATCCTCGCGACTGGACTATATAATGGTCAGCCAAGTGATGGCCCACCCGACAACTGGGTGCGTCCTTCTCCCCTGAACACTATCTGACCACTCTTCGGTTCTTTGGTTTGGTGAGCCCGGAGGGGGGAAAGGGCTCAGTGAGAACCTGGGCACGGTACCTGCAATGAGCACTGTTTGGGAGACGTTCAAGGTGGTGCTTCGTGGCGGTTGCCTGTCCTTGGAGCTAGGTGTTTTAAAAACAATTTGCAGGCAGCTCACGGAGGGGTAAATTAAGGCATTGGAAAGCCAGGTGGACGAGGGGAGGGGGCTTGGTCCTGTAGCAAACCTCAGGGAAGAATCAGGGAAAATGTCACGATTTGGCGGACAGGGAGCTCAAGTACTTAGCTCGCCCAGCTATGGCCCGTAGATCCAGAGAGGAGGGTAGGCCAGGGAAGATGCTAGCATTAATGGTCTCCCACGAGAGGGGATGCAAAGACAGAGCAGCAGTGAGAACTCCGGAGGGGGCAGTTGAGGTGGAACAGGCGGTTATCGCAGACACCTTCCGCCAGTATTACGAAAACATGTACGCTTCGAAGGGGTCACTGCCCGGGGAGGACTTGGAGGGCTACATTAGGGAGGCCGTCCTCCCAAAGTTGAGTGCGGAGGCGATGCAGGTACTGGAAGCTCCCATTGCAACGGACGAGATCCTACGCACAATCCGTGCCCTACCCACCTCCAAGGCACCAGGTACTAAATTCTATAAAGAATGGGGACCTGAAGTGGCCGGACACATGCTAAAGGTGTGGGAGGACAGTATGAAAGAGGGGTGCTTACCAGCCGTAATCACTCTAATCCTAAAGCTAGACAAAGATCCCCTAGAGTGTGCTTAATATCGTCAAATATTGCGACTGAACCTGGACACAAAAATCTTTGCTAAGGTCGTACCGGACTAGCTTCTTCCGCATACATCTAGAATAGTACATAAACACCAGTCTGGCGTTATACCTGGGAGGTCAACCTCGCCCAGCCTGCGTAGGCTCTTTGCGATCATGGCCGAGATAGACCCCAAAGTGCAGGCAGCGTCAGTGCTTTTGGATATGGAGAAAGCTTTTGACTCTGTAGAATGGGGCTACTTGTTTGCGTTGTTGCGCCAGCTGGGAACTCCCTCTTACCTGGCGTATTACCTGGCGTCAGTAAAGCTGCTATACGCGGGATCAAACGCATGCATAGGGATTTGTGGAATGAGATCTAAACCTTTTGCACTAGGGCAGGGAACCAGACAGGGCTGCCTGCTCTCGCCCCAGCTCTTCGCCGCAGTGATGGCGGCTCGTCTGCAGAAAATTCACAGGGCCCGGGGCCTTGCCATGGGAGGTACAAGGGAGCTGGTGTTGCTTTATGCCGACAATGCAATTTTGTATCTGAAGGACCCGGCGGCTAACTTAGCCCTGGTGTCACGGGAGGTGCTGGGATTCGGAGAGGCCTCGGGCCTGAGGTTAAACAAGGGGAAATCAACGTTGTTTGCACTGAATGAGAGTACGGTGAGACCACCAAATACAGAGCGATACAGATGGGAATCACAGGTCGTCACATACCTGGGGGTGAAGGTCAGTAGGAATGGACGAACGCTCTTGCTCTTGGCGGACAACCACCTACAATATTTGCAAGCTCTGAAACTGAAGGTTGAAAGATGGAGTAGGCTCCCCCTCTCGCTGTTGGGCAGAATGGCAGTTGCTAAGAAGGTGGTAGTCCCCAAACTGCTGTATATCTTCCAGAACATCTCAGTGTGGCATACTTTCCTGAAGTGAAGACCCAATTGATCAAGCTTGCCTGCAACCATCGCAGCACACGTATTAGCTGGGACAAGCTGACCTTGCCCTGTGACAGGGGGGGGGGGTTGGCGGACCGGAGGTAGAATTATACTTTCCAGCGGCCCCGCTATACTTAACTTCAAAATGGATGCCGGAGCTGTGGCCTACCCACACGTCCACATAGAAAAAATGTTTGGTGCACCCATACTCCCTGCAGGGGTTTCTGATGTCCCTCAGGGTGGCAGACAAGTGCACATTCGACCCAGTGGCATGTACAATCCATGCATGGAAGAGAGTGCTGAAAAGGTTAAGTGTAGATGTTCCCTTTGACACGGGCATTCAGCTGTGGAATAGAGATGTGATGAAGCAATTATCTGCGAGTGGCAGGGGGCAGGGATAACAAATGGAAGACATGTACCCTAAGGGTTCTTTCGTTACCCAAGATCTCTTCTGAGAAAAGATGGGGGGCCTCCAATGCAGGTTGCAATATACGAGGATAAGGGCGGCCTTTAGGTAATGGTCCCCAGTATTCGGAGCGCCAGCCTACTACTACGCTCCTGAAGTATATAGTGAGCTCACAGGGGTGGTCTCCACACTATACACAATGATTCAGCATGTTACACCACAAGTACCAATGAAGTGCAAGCAACAATTGGAGGACGACGCCGGGACCCAATTCACTGATAAACAGTGGGTGGGGATGTGCGAAAACGCACATTGGTGGGCCTTCAAGTCGCGGCTACAGCAGATTCAACAAAAAACACTACACTGTGTGTACAGGTCCCCAGCCCGTATCTACCGGTTCGATGGTTCCAGGCCAGCCAGTTGCCAGCACTGTGGCCACGACCCGGCTGACTTTCTTCACATGATATGGGCATGTGCTAAGTTGAGATCATTCTGGGAGGAGGTGGCGGAGAGCTGCTCTACAATTTTGGGACACGTCATTCACTGTGAGCTATTGCAATGCATGTTTGGGTAGGCCCCGGTTCTCCCTAGACAGCACCGAAAGCAACTCACCACCTGTAGGATTCTTGCCTGGCGATTTATCTTACTAAAATGGACTAGCCAGTCTCCCACGGGGATAACGATGTGGCTGAAGGATCCAACGTGGCATAGAGACACTGATGAGGAATATGGGAACCTGTGCAGGCAGCAAAATGGACAGAAAGACATCTGGGCCCCCCTTACTGCTTACTTACAATCCCGGGACCCAACAGCAGGAGAGTGAATGAGCCAGGCAACTAACTCCCCAATTTTCAGCCTGCCTGAGCCACCGGGGGCATACCGCAATGTACCAGTTTGTACTTTCTCTTTATTTCCTTGCTTTTACTGTACCTCGAAGTCAAACTGTATGATCAAATGTTATGTGATGTGAATCTTTAATAAAGAAAGTAAAACAATAAAATCCAAGAATGTGGCACCATTAGTGCCCCACCTAGTGGTGGGAGTTCCTTTTGAGAGGGTGGGGATTGACATTATTGGTCCCCTAGACACTCCTACTTCCCCAGGCAATCTATTTATATTGGTTGTGGTATACCATGCTACCAGGTACCCTGAAGCTATACCTATGGGGACGGTTATTGCCCAAGCAGTGGCTATGGCTCTCCTTGGTATTTTTACCATGGTTGGGTTTCCTAAGAAAGTTCTCAGACAGGGGCTCCAATTGTCTGTCCCACTACATGCAGACCATGTGGAAGCTTTGTGGGGTAACTTACAAGTTCTCAACTGCCTACCACCCTGAAACAAACGGGTTGGTAGATAGTTTTAACAGAACAGTGAAGAGCACAACAGATGCCTTAGATGAACCCCTGTCAAGAAAGTGGGACCTTCTACTGCCATGCCTTTTATTTGCTTACAGCGAGGTGCCTCAAGCTGGAGTGGGGTACTGCCCCTTTGAGCTCCTCTATGGTCATCCAGTCAGAGGCCTATTGGCCCTGATTAAAGGGGGGTTGGAGAGTCCCCCATCCCTGAAGCCAGTCTGTGTCACTATGTGCTAGGCCTCAGGAGGAGGATGGTAGTTTTGATGACAGAAGCAACAGAAAACCTGAAAGCTGGTCAGGCTCTGGTCAAACATTGGCATGACCAGAAGGCCAACAGGGTGGTGTTTATTTAGTATTAGTTATGGTTCCAATAAGGCAAAGGGCCTTCCAGGACAAATGGATAGGACCCTTCAAGGTTGTGGGTAAACTTGGATTGGTGAATTACTTATTGGACTTGGGCAAACCCAAGGAGACCCCTAGGATCTTTCACACTAGCAGTCTGAAGCCCTATGTCTCTAGACCAGAACTGGGAGCTTGGCTTCTAGCCTCTGACCAAGAGGAGGGGAGTGAGCCTCTCCCTGATCTCCTCAGGGGACGCACTTCAGATGATAACATTGAAGGAGTCAAACTCTCTTCATATTTGACTGCAGCAACAGGAGGCGTGCACATCTCTGTTAAGTCAGTTTGCCTCCTTTTTTTCTCTGACAGCAGGCTTGAGCCCTTGCGGGCCAGCATAATATCCTCACTGGTGACAGTCTCCCTGTCAGAAGCAGGGGCTACAGAATGTCTGATCATGTCAGAACTCATATCAAGGAGGAGGTTAACAAGATGCTTGACCTCAGGTTATAGAGCCATCTACATGTCCATGGGCTAGTCCAGATGTACTAGTGTCAAAAGCAGGAACCAAGGAATTGAGATGGTGTGTGGACTATAGAGCTCTAAATACAGTCACCAAGACTGATGCCTATCCTTTACCAATGATAGATGAGCTGGTGGACAAACTTGGTTCAGCCATGTTCCTCAGCACATTTCACTTGACTGCAGGCTATTGGCAAACAGCACTGACAGGCCATGCCAAGGAGAAAATTGCATTTCCAACCCCAAGAGGCTTATACCAGTTTAGGGCTATGCCTTTTGGACTAAAGAATGCACCGGATACATTTCAAAGGATAATGAACTCGGCTCTGAATGTGTCAGAGGTCTTCTGCATGGCATAATTGGATGACATAGCAGTGTTCAGCCCCACTTGGGAAAACAATCTTCATTACCTTGGATATGTATTGCAGGCTCTTGAACAGCTGATCTGACAATAAAGGCAAGTAAAAGTCAAATTGGTCAGAGCAGTGGTCTACCCTGGACATGAGGTAGGAGGTGATGAGATAAGGTTTTTGCCTAGTAAAGTGCAAGTTGTAAAGGACTGGGCCACCCCCACTACTCAAACCAAAGTGAGAGACTTTCTAGGTCTCATTGGGTACTGCAGAAATGTCATTGAGAACCATGGGACCATAGCTTCTCCCCTGAATGTGACCTCCCCCAAATTTCCTAAGAAGGTCAGATGGAATGAGGAGTGTGGCAAGGCATTTGCAGGGCTGAAACAAGCCCTCTGCAACTAATCCTTTATAGTACAAACAGATGCTTCTAATACAGGGATAGATGGCGTCTTAAGTCAACTGGATGAGCAAGGCAGAGATCACCCTATTTGCTTCATCGGTAGGAAACTAAAGGACTGTGAAACAAGGTGGGCAACTATAAAGTAAGTGTTTTGCATTGTACGGTCTTTGAGGAAGTTTAGGCCATACTTGTATGGCTCTACTTGCCTTATTCAAACAGACCACCAACCCTTGAAATGGTTAATACAAATGAAGGTGCGGGGTGGGGGGAAAGGGTGAATCCTAAATTACTTATCAGCCTCCAAGGGTTTCATTTTACCATTGAGCATAGGTCAGGAGACAATCACCAAAATGCAGATGTCTATCCAGTAAGTATGAACGACTGGAACAAGTGATTCATCCAGGGGTGGATTACATCCTCATGTCCCTTAGTATAGGGTACGGGGGGATGTTTGTTCATTTCTGGGCCATTGCCCTTTAACCTTGGAGACCACCAGCTCTTTTGCTGGACTCAGGGCTTTTTAGTTTTTACTCCTGAATGAGTGTGACCTTTTTCTCGCTCACTCATGTGTTTTCCGGACTATGATTTTCTATGTGCAAATTACATAGGTGGGCTCCCAACATCTATAATAATATTCAAACAATGTTACAATGTTAAACAGTTAACAGACCAAAAAATTGTAAAGCAGTGAATAGATCAAAGAATTATAAAGAAAAAACTAAAAGAGAAAGAAGGAAGACAAAGGTTCACTATGCTGCTAAGAAACCATAGCAGCTTAACTTTGAACTTCTCTTTGAAATAGGAAAAACACAGTCATCCTTATAAAGTGAGTACATGTTAAGGAATAGTGTATAGGTCCATTTTATTCATTGACTCTAAGTACATAGGTTAATATCAAAAGCCTAATGATCACACAAACACTTAAACACCTAGAGATACTCATAGGCGTGAACATTACAAAAATTGGTGTACCTTGAAATTATTTAAAACAGAACATCACATGAAACAGCTCAAACACATTTTAAACCAAATAAAACAAAATACACTTTTGGAATGCAAGTTCTGTTGGTCAGACCTTAGAGGGAGTGATTCCGGGTTGGATCACTACCTATCTAGGCTAACTATTGAACTGGATTATAATGAAAGTCTATGGCAAACTGACTAAATTAGCATTATTTTGGCGGGGAGATGAGTTATATCTCCCCTAATGGCCACGAGACGATGGCTGCTAGTCTTTCTGTCCATTTGGAAAGTCGTTTCGGCGTCAGGTTGTTATTGGACCCTTGCCTTCATCAGGACCATATTCAATTTCTTTGTGGGACCCTCTGGGGTGATTTGATCTGTAGGGGTCAGAAGGGTGGTCATAACATACATTTAGGATGAGAGATGGCATTCTAATCTGCATCTGGTCATACCCGAAATGGGTCTGCAAAAACAGGAGATGTGTAGGCTTCACCATGGAGGGTGTAGAGACTCGAAGAAGAAGGTGGACACACTGCTGTGAAGTTCTGGGTCTTATTTGCCTATCAGAAAAATGGTATGTGACCTTGATGGAACCAGGTCCAAACTGGGGCGACTCCTTGAGTCTACACCTATTCTAAAGGAGACACTAGCAGTTCAGTGCATGGAGTGTCACAGCTGTGGATGCGGCAAAGGAGGGGGGGGCACAAAAAAGGCCAGAAAAAAAGCCATGCCCACATACTTTCTATAGCAGCATTTAATTCTCATACTGGTGAGCACGAACCACCTCTATGAATATACACAAATGGTGCTTGGTCCGATAAAGCTTGAACCTCTGATGCTCTTTGCTTACGCTTTACCAAAAGTTGAAGACATTCTGGAGGTTGGGAGGGTGACTACAAGCAACATCAAAAGGTTAAATTAGATTGAAGTGATCATTCATCAACTGACACCATGTTGAGCCTCCATGACTAAGGATAGTTTTCGTAAAGTCAACCTGAAGGTAAGACTCTAAAACTATCCTTTGGTACACAAGTCCCCAAATCTTAGTACACATCTGTACTACACAAAGGATGGGTAGATTGGCAGAGCAGCCAGGCTCATCTTATAATGAGGATGTGAGCTGTAGGCAAGTAAAATGAACCCAGTCAATACAATAGCCCAAAGAAACGTACACACTGGAAGTTAATTATAAGTTGCTCACTGTAGTGACTAACATACTCTTAGTCCATACTCCCGTTTGCTCCATACTGTATGGGCATCCCTTCCAAGGGACGGGAGACAACCTTTTTCACCAGGAAAAAAAAACCTTCCCTTTAAATTTAGAGGCGTGCGGGGGTGCGGCCCAGGGACCATTCGCTGCCCTGACTCCACCCTGCGGAGCCACACCTCAGTCCCAATTGATGCATCAACAATAGATTTAACATTGCCCAATGACACCGGTATTATTAGGGGGGAGGTTGGTGGGACGTATGGAGGAAAGGGGACTATGGAATAAGAGTATGTTAGTCACTACGGCGAGTAACGTATAATTACTCTTACGTCCCGTTCCCTTTCCGCCATACTGTATGGGCGATTAGAACTGAATGTAGCCCCAGGGTGGAGAGGAGACCCTCCTTAAGCACAGGTTCCTGAGAACCGCCTGTCCGAAGGTCACATCATATCTAGAGCCGGCATCCAAACAGTAATGCTTACAGAAAGCCGAGGGAGAGGCACAAGTGGCCACCCTGCTTATGACTTGCCAAGGGACATGTCGCTGGTATGCAATGCATGTTGCCTTGGCCCTGACTGCGTGGGCATGCATGTTGGCGGGAAGTGGCTTGTGCTGACCCTCGCATGCTTCCTTGATGACAGACCAACCAGCGGGATATGGAAGCCTTAGAGGCCTGATATACTAGCCTCGAGCCTCCGAAAGTGACAGGATGTCCGACTAGCGGATGCCCTTGGTCCTGTCCAAGTAGAATTTTAGGGCACGCCTGATATCCAGGCAGTGCAGCACCCTCTGTTCTTCATCCTTGGGATCGGGAAAGAATGTAGGAAGGACTATTTCCTCGTTCAATTGGAACGCAGATGGTACCTTGGGCAGAAATGCCGGGTGCTTCCGCATGACTACCTTGTCCTTGTGAATGGTGGAATATGGTTCAGAGGCGACCAGCGCTTGGATCTCACTGACTCTGCAAGCCGAGGTAAGACCGACTAGTAAGGCTGTCTTGATGGTGACCAGCCTGATGTCCACAGATGCCATTGGCTCGAATGGTTTGTGCGCCAGGGCGCCCAAGACTATGTTAAGGTCCCACACATGATGCAGTCTCTTGACGGGCGGGTAGAGCCTAGCGAGACCAGTCAGATGTTTCTCGACTATAGGGTTGGAGGAGAAAACACCCTCCTCAGAGTTCCTGTAAGCCCCAATGGCTGCAAGGTATGCGCGACAGGTGTCCACCTGCACGCCAGAATGAGCGAGGTGCATCGAAAAGGAGAGCACATCATCCAAAGTGCACGCCAAGTGGTCGAAGCCCTTGGAGTCTGCCCAGTGGCAGAATCTGGTCCATTTGCTTTTGTACAGGGCCCTGGTGGCTTTGCTCCTGGTGCCCTGTATGATCTCCAGATTGGCCTGTGAGAGGCTAAGGTGCCGAAGCGTTACCTGCTCAGGAACCACACTGTGAGGGCTAGTTTCCCTGGCGCAGGGTGGATGACTCTGCCCCCCCCCCCGGCCTCTCAGAAGGTGAATCAGGGCACCTCCGAGAGGCTGAGTAGCTCCGAAAACCATGGCCTGGCCGGCCACCATTGAACTATCACAATGATGAGTCGGCGAGACGCCTCGATTTTGCAAATTACCCTGTGGATCAGGGAGGTGGGCGGAAAGGCGTAGGCATTCATGCCGGTCCACTGGAGGTGAAATGCATCAGAGAGCCAGGACCCTGCCCTTGCCAGGATGCAAACTGCCACCTGGCTCAACAAGAAGTGTCCCCAAACAGATCCACATGGGGGAGACCCCCACTTGTTGAAGATCTTCTGAATAATGAGGTCGTTCAGCTGCCACTCGCAATTGTCTGCTCCCAGCCTGCTGAGCCTGTCCGCTTCCAGGTTGGATTCCCCCCGGGAGGTGGACTGCCGTGCCGTGGACCTAGAGATAGTCCAGCGTGGCTCCCCAGCCCTCAGGCGATGAGTCTGCGGTGATGGTGGCCTGCGGAGAGGGCGGCCGAAAGGGCTTGCCGTCTGTAGGTTGCAGTCCCTGGACCACCATGTCCGGTCCGGGGGAGAGAGATGTTGATCCTCTCAGATTGCGAGCCCCGCTCCTGATTCCAGGAGGCTGTGAAGTGCAGCCGAATCCTCCTCATCCTTAGTCTTGTGTGCCAATAGACCCAGGAGATATTGGCACCACCATGCCAAGGTCACCTCTCTGCTGAGGAAGTGGACGGTGGCCCTCTTGATGGCAGAGATTTTGTCCTCTGACGGGAAGACCTTCTTGGAGCACGTGTCCCAGATGAGACCCAGGAATGTCGGTCTGCGTAGGCTGCAGCTGAGACTTCTTGAGATTGAGCGAGAAGCTCAGATCGTGCAGTGTGTTCATAAGGGCATGGGATGAGTGGTGAACCGCTTCCGGAGATGTATCCCTGACGAGCCAATCGTCGAGGTATGGGTAGATATGGAGGCCCTGCGCTTGGAGGAGGGCCGCCACAGCATTCATGAGTCTGGTAAAGACCCTGGGGGCCGAGTTGAGGCCAAAAGGAAAGGCCTTTTATTGAAAATGGAAGCCCATGATCCTGAACCGTAGGAAAGAACGATGGGGCTGCCAAAACGGGACGTGCAGGTACTCGTCGTTCAGGTCCAGGGAGCATATCCAGTCTCCTTTGTCCAATGTCTCCACTATAAAAGTTGGCGTAACCATCTTGAATTTTTGCAGGGTTAGGGAGAGGTTGAGGGTGGAAAGGGCCAGCACAACTCTCAGGCCCGCCTGGCTCTTCTGAATGGCGAAAATCCTGGAGTAAAAGCCAAAGCCTCGCTGGGAGGCTGGGACTTCCTCCACTGCCTGGCTCTCTACAACCGACCGGATCTCGGCCAAAAGAGTTGCTGTCCCAACCTGTGGGTGCGGAGGAGAGGAGGGAGGAGGGGCTGGGATAGGAAGGCGGTACCCCGTGGATACTGCAGAGAGGATCCAGGGATCCGTGAAATTCTGGCCCCAGAAATGTGCACGGAGCGCAAACCTGCCCCCCACCGGAGACACGTGGACCCGAAGGAGCATGTCATGCTTTCTTTCCCTCAGAGGTTGACGCTGAGGAGGGGGGACTGGAAAAAGCCCTTACTCCCCCCAGACCCCTTTTTGTTGTTTGTGCCGGCCCAGAGCCGGCAAGCGGTCCAGCTGCCTGGATCTGCGTTCCTGGAAGCCGCAGAACCCTCCATATGTACAACCCCTTTCTGAGCGCTGCTGAGATTGGGTGTACCATTTGGGCGTGGTCTTTGTAAGAATGGATAAAGACTGCAGTTTGTGAGCCGTTTTTCTTTTTGTCCAGCTCCTCATCCGTAGAGGAGTAGAAGAGGTCCGCCCCACACCCCTCCCCCCCACCCGGCACACCACCTGCCCCCCCTGCGCCCCACCCCCTTGCCCCCCCACCCACCCCAAATGCCCCACCCCCCCACTAACCCAGTCCCCCCAGAACCCCCCACTGGCTAGTCTGTTCTTCAGCGACTTGGAGGACAGCGAGTCACAAGGCGAACATGATTGCCAACTGTGGTCTGAGCCAAGGCAACATAGGCAAAGGGCATGGGGGTCTGAAGTTGGGAAGAGCCCGTTGCAGGATGGACACCTGCTGAACCCTGTAGAAGTCGACATGTGCCGGGGAGGAGCGCGACGCCTGAGGACAGAGTACCTGAATGATAGATAAGACAAAAGACAAAGAATAAGTATCTGCGCTTGGAATTACATGGCCGAAGCCAAACCCAGGAGCGCTGGTGAATTCAGCCCGTTCCCGTCAACGCGGAAAAGGGGACTGGGGTGTGGCGCTGGAGTCAGGGCAGCGCATGCTCCCTGGGCCGCACCCCTGCGCGCCTCTACATTTAAAGGGGAAGAAGGTTTTTTTTCTGGTGAAAAAGGTTCTTTCTCCCGTCCCTAGGAAAGGACGCCCATACAGTATGGAGGAAAGGGGACAGGACGTAAGAGTATAACATACATTTATTTTATATTCACAAGGCAGGTTGGTAAATACTATTTTAGACTAACATACACATAGGAAATATCAACAATACTTTTCAAGGGTGACTTAGGTGGGGAATTTCCATTTCCTCTTCTCCTCTTCCTTCCATCTCCCTCTACCCTGCTAACCTAGTTCATCCTCTCTTCCCCCCCCCCCTCCTCTTCTTACAGCTTACCAACTGGCCGTCTAGTGTTCCTCTGTCTCACAGGTCACTGTATATAAATGCTATACTGACCTCAAATGGCGTCAACTCCGGTTGCATGTGTAACATATCGAACTAATCCCCTGTTTTATTGTTCACTTTTCGAATTGAATCCTAACTTGGGATTAATGTTAAAGCTAATTACTGTTTTTTAAAGAATGCTTTAAATATCCTTGTGTATAAATAAGGTATTATATAACTTTTAAGTGTGTAACTGTTTAATTTGAAACTTGTATTTACTGAATTCATTGTACAGCTCTACAGCTCACATTACCCCTCTTAAGATAAGCCTGGCTACTCAATCACCCTACCAACTTGTGTAGCACAGGCCTATATTAAAAGGTGCGTTTCCTAATACCAAGAGAAGTCTTGTGTAGTCCCACACCAGTTGGACTGCACCAATTCTTACCCAATGACTGCTTCAATAGTAGTTGCTTGTGCTTACAATTTGTTACAGAAAATGACGGTAACAACAGTTGAACTGTTTAAATAGTAGTGGCATGCAGCTGCATTTGTTACAACAAACTGACCGTTTCATTCATTTGTAAAGTCACTCAAACAAGGTCTGTAGGAAGGAAAAGTAAGGTTACTCAATAGTAGTAGCAATGATTTACTTCTTAGAAACAATTTTCAACGCGCCTAATGCTTTAGCAGTCCAATCTCTAACTAGTCAAGAGTTCTTCAAAGTCAGTGTAGGATGGGAGCAAGTCTTGTGCAACAGCACCAAAGGCCAAGTTCCTCAGGATACTTTAGTTACTTAAATAACATACTTTAACATGTCAACGCAGTTATTAAGGACCCTGCAAAGGACTCCCTAAAAGAGTACAAGCTGTTAAGCCTGGACAAGAGGTATGGGTGGACACCCAAACACCTGGGATCGTACCCCAGTCGCACTGTAGCGACTATTCAGGCTTCAGTATGTTCTACCTTGAGCCCCACAGTACCTTAGGGTGTTTGAAGAAAATGCAGCTCGATTCTTTCCTGTGGAGCAGCGACGGAGAAAGTCTTCCGATTCCTTGGTCTGGTGACGAAAGGAAGGCCTCTGAATGGGATGTCACAGCAGCAGTTACAAGAAAGGACCTTCTGCAAGGATTTCTTTGGTCTCCCACGCTAGTGTCCCGTTTTGGCACCTTTATCATCAGCTTCAACAGGGAGCGGTTACCCGCTGGTCGATCTTAATCGGTTCTGCAATCCTGCACTCTGGTGAGGGGACTTGGATGAGTGGGATTGTGCCTCTGGAGGTCCAACTGGAGCTCACCAAAGTTCTCCGAGGATTAATTCACCCAAAGACAGTGCACTGCAAATGGGTCAGATGTCCCCCGTTTCACGTTTGCAGCCCTGGAAAGTTACAGCACCCCAGTAGATGGCTCTATCTGCAGTGCATCTAAGGGCTGGTTGGTCCGAAAGCCAAAAGGGAAAGTCGTCCTCTTCGGAGCTCCTCTGTCAATAAGAAAACTGGTTCAGGATAGCAACGGTCGCTTCATGGTTACTGGAAAGGTCTGCAGGCGTGTTTGGTCGTCTTCAGCTTTGGATCTTCTGTTCCAGTGGTCGACTTGCCTTCTGCCTCAGGAACTTCATCTTTTATCCAGCTTTCCCATTTACTTCTCTGCAAACAATCCCTGCAGTTTACAGAAAGGGGCGGGAGGCTGTCCAATCAGGACAGCCAGCCCCCTTTGAAATTTGGTTACAATCATGGAACATCAGCAAACAAAGGAGTTTGGGGCCCCTCCCATACTTCCTGTCCTCAGAGACACTGGAGAAAAGGCGGGTTACACAAAGGCAAAAGACACATTCAGACCTCCCCCACCCAGAATGGCAGACAGGCTAACAAAGGACACAAACACAAGAAATGGTGTACAAAGGAGCCACCATGTTAGAACATAGGTGACCCTTTTGTGCATAACTGTGGCTGTGGATTCAGCCTGCAGTAGAAAATAGCACAAAAGCGGGTAGAACAGGTCCACTGCCACTAACCATAACTATAGAGTTGTCTCTGTCACCTGCACAACGGGTGGTGTGCTCTAATCTCTCATAAATCAAAGATTTAGGAAGGATACAAAGTATCCCTTTTCCTCAAGAACAGTAGTTGTTAGGGAAATACATTATAAAAAGGAGTGCAAATGGTCAGCAGCAACACACACCGAGGGGGATGTGTGCTGCAAAAGTGTAACAGATGCCTTTAAGAGATGGAAAGCAAAACTCCATAGAAATAGGTAAACACAGACCAGAGTTCCCATGGTTCGAGCAAACAAGAACAAACAAGGGGAAAAATGTGCCCCACATTTAGAGAACAAGAAAAAGGTCCAGAAGTCCAGCAACAAAGTGCTGTGGGTCTCACTAGGAGAATGGATTAAGCATACAACGGATCATTGACCCAAAATTACCAATCTTGAAGATTAATGTTGCCAACCCAACCTTCCTAACATCAGGAAATATGGCAATGGCACCAACTTAAACGGCGAGCTGGTGGCCAATCTCTTTCCTCAGCAGGCTCCCTCCTACGGAACAGCCGCCCCCCTTCCTCTTCGCCTTGAGCCGGATCTCCTCCAATTCCAGAAGCTCCTCAAGACTCATTTTCACCTCCTCCTTCCCTTCCTCCCTCCTCCTCCTCTGCTAAACCTCACAGCTGCTGAGATTGGTGACCAGGGCCATTATGGATCGTCCTTAGTCCTGACCTCCCACACCCAATTGCTTAGAGCCTCTGCCCTCCCAGCACTTTGCCTTGGCACCCACTGGCCTGTGCCGCCACAGGCTTGCGCTTACATATTTATTGGTGGTATACCACTCCACCGAGGCACATACAGCTGCTCACTCCCTAGCACTTCTCACTTGGTACACCTAGCACTTGCACACACCCAAACCACAACCCCCCCACAAGTCCCCCACCCCTTCTCTATCTCACTGCACTTGCACGTTCTGTATGCTCACAAGGCATAGTAGGTCTTCTATGTTCCCTCCCTGTTGCACTGGGCGCTTTGAAATACAATTAACTTGTTGTGTAAGTGCCATACAAATGCACAATAAAATGAATGGTTTGTTTTATTTGCTTATATAGTGCACCGAACCAAGGGGTATCTGGGCGCTATGTGTGGACAATGGAGTTATCACCACAGCAACATAGCTGTTGCAGAAAGGTTTCCACTTCTTGACAAACTGTCCTTGTAGGCTCAACTATTATGCATTTTACAAATTATTTCATGTTTCTGAAGTGAATAACATTGATTTTTGGAAATTATAAAAACCCCACTACAGGAAATGATACAATTATGATGTTTTATTTGTATCGAGACCCAGCGCAGTGGTGGTTAGGGTACCTTACTTGATGCCTTGTAGGCACAGCATTCAGATCTGCTATAATCTTCAGGCACTAGTGTTTCATTTTCAAATGTGCCAACTCAAGGTGCTCATGATGTTGGGTCATGGAGGAGCATGCTGCACTGCTGCCTATGGCAGGTTGTGAAGATCAGGCAGTGAAGCGCATGGCTCTAAAAGCTGCAGCAGCTATGTGTACTATGGTTGTCTGACCCACCAATCAGACCCACCAGGAATTCTTTGCAAAGAGGAATGCTCTTTCCGACCACTCAGTGGGATTTGCAATAGAAACAGAAAACGACCAGACCATTTAAATCTAAAGACATTTCTTCGCAAGGATGGAATACTTTTGCAATGTTTCAGTAACATTTCTTTGAGTGGATTGCGTCCTCCAACATATTCTTCATCTTAGATGTCTTCCATCCAGCTTTAGCTGCTTCGGAAAAACTCTTGGCAGAGGGCGCTGATGTCGTCGAGTCGATGGTCCCTCGAAGGCCTCCATCGAGGGTGACATCATTGGGTGTCTAAGTAGCACGCGCGGCGCCCGTTGGCCTCAGTTCCGTTTTTCCACAGTATACGTTGCTTCAGAGATTTGGCACGCCTCGTGTTCTGTGAAGAAATAGTAAATAACTAATATGTCCTCGTCATAGACGCCGACCACGAGATCGGGTTTTAAAAAGTTCAACTCGTGTGGTTAAAAAATGTCGATTAAAGACCCGCACTGAGAGCGTTTGTGGTGCCTCAGAGAAGGCCACAACATGGAGGCCTGTACGAAGTGTCAGGCGATGAAGGGGAAGGCCTTGTGAGAAGGGGGAAAACTACAGGTAGGTCGTAAATCCGACCGTAAAGCCTCGAGTCAAGGTCCCGTGAGGAGAAATCTCTGACGCGAAAGGCATCGGTCGAGATCCCGAAGCGATTCTCATTGCTCGTCGCCTTCGACAAAATAAATAGAACAAACAACGCCATAGGTCCCCCACCACCTCGTCCTCGGACGAATCCCCAAAATGGGGGAAATGTCCTACTAAACATTCAACATCCAAAGAATGGGAAGCATTCAGGGTCAAAATGATGGAGGTGTTCGAGAAAGCGAAGCCTCGGTCCACACCTTCCTCGGAAGCCAGCCGGGAGCATCATCGCTCCGACACTCGCACGCCCTCGAGCCCGGGTGATCGAAAGAGGAAGGATAGAGAACCTTCCCTGGCGCCGAGCGAGAAAAGCTGCTCGAGTCGAACCTTCGAGGTCACAAACGCCGTCCGAGACCGAGCACACCTCGAAGGGCAAGTCTTCGAAGAGCGCCTCGACGCCCTCGAAGCCGGCGAAGACTGGTATTACGCCGACGCCATTGACTCCTCTGTCAACATCAAAGCCCTCGACGCCGAAACCTCCAATTCGGCAAAATCAGCCAGAAAAAAAGGCTACAAGACCTGTAATGCCTTCAGGGCCCATTAATACTCCTCCCCCACCTCTGCCAGAAAAGGTTTTTAAACCTCTTCTTAGGAAGGACTCTTTCAAGTCTCTGACCTCAATTTTTGAGCAACAGGAGAAATCTGATGAGGAGAATGTACCTTTTGGGCTAGAATATGGCACCCCAAATGTCCCAGAACGCCTGATTTCAGAGGAAAGCAGGATGAGGGATTTGGTTGAATCACTGCACAATGCGAGTGGTATTAATACATCTCCTGAAAATTACTTTGGTAGACCAGAACCAGGAGAACATGCCAGTCCGTAATACCGTCAGCTAATGACAAAGGTAATAGATTTAGGATGGGCCAGACCTCCAGCCCAATTTATCCAAGATGATCTAACAGACATTGGATCATGGTCCTACTGAAGACCCAATACTACCTTTTCACGTAGCCTTGCAAAATAGGGTGGGCAAAAATTGGGAGACTCCAGATTCTATTCCACCAGTGAATAAATCCCTTACCTCAAAATACCGCCCTGCCAGTAGCGACCCCGGCTATCTGTCTTAGCATCCCACTCCCGAGAGTTTGGTCATACAGGCAGCAACAGCTTCTAATAAACTGGCGTACCCTTCTATCCCTCCGGACGGGGACGATAAGCGTGTGGACACGCTTGTGGCTGGGCATGGAAGGTATTGTCAGCTGGGAGTATAGCGTTAAAATCAGCCAACTCAACATGTGCCTTGGCAAAGTTTTCGTACACTCTGTGGGAGTGCATTGCGATGGCGGCGGAGCACATACCAGAAGGGGGCGGGAGGGAAGGATTCCTAGCCATCGTTAGAGATGGCAAGGAGGCTATGCAATAATCCCTTGAATCTGGATTGGACACTGTAGATAGTGTGAGAAGGTCCATGGGCACTAGCACGGTAATACGCAGATTTTACGGAAGTCTGGTTTCGCAAATACTGGTTTCATGCAAAATACTGTAACAAGCTTGAGTCTTCATGTAACTCTTGCACCCGGCTACCCATGGGTTTGGCGCACATTAACAAATAAACAGATAAACAGATGTGCAGAACCGTCGCCTGAATATGTGTCATGACCCTTGCCCCTGGCCCTCACTGGCAAATCAGCCTTCCAATTAGGGCCAGGTCAAAGGCCTTAAAACCTCATCCAAGACACTCTTGGAGTCAGTTCTGGCGCCTTTGGCGCCAGGCTCATAACCATCATGAAGACCAACATTAGAATAGGGCTATTTACTTGGGACTATTTAACTGGGGGGGGGGGGGGGGCGGGGGGTTTCAGCCAACATGGAGGCACACACACAGCTCAGTTACAATGAACTGAGCTATGCGGCCTAGCCTTTTGGGTGTGGCAGGCCTGGGACTATTTTACCTGGACTACTTTACCTGAGACTATTTAAACCACACCCAAACAGCAGAACATGCTTTGTGTTATTCTGCTGTGGGCAGCGTAACGCTCACTGTGTCCAGTTCTTGATGCCAGCTTACCTGAAACCAAGGACCTGCAGAGAGAGATCGAACACTACGAAACTTACCTGGAACAGTATCCGGTCTTCAATCCATCGCTGACTTCAGTTCCACTCACCTTAAGGTACGAACTCCATCATCCGGCAACGCATGCATCCTGGAATACCATAACCTGGAAAGAGAAAGAAAGACAGCATTAGTAAGTGTTTACTCACGTTTCCTCCTGAATGAAGAAAGCCACATAATTCTTACCTGGGTAGTCATCTCCTGGAAAGTATCATTGCTGGAACATTACGGTGCTTGGAGAGGAACATCGCAACCTGCAAGGAGAGAAGACACAGGATAGCAATATAAAAGACGAAACGGTGCCGCGCATCGCGAATTACTCACCGGTCAGCATCGCACACACCGCGCTTTCACCCACCGGCCCATGCTTATCTTCAAACTGCATGACACCAAAATACCTTTCCATACCTAAAAGGAAAGAAGCAAGACATTATTATTCAAACTAAGAGCTGCATATAAAGACTGTAAAGCAGCAAACATACGGAGTCTCAGCAGGCCTGGATTCCCACAAAGGGGGGCTTGCACCAGTGAAGTAACTTGGTCGCTGCTCGCCACCCCCCCCCCCCACATCTACGCGCCCCTGCCATGAGGAGCAGGACGGAGAATCCACCTTTTACAATATTACGGTGAGAAGGCCCAAGGGGGAGGAAGGAGTTGAGGGCAAGGGAGGTGGGAAAAACAAAGATGATCTGGTATTGAATCCAGCTCTCCTATACTGCAGACCCATTTTTAACCAGAGGCCTTACCAAGGGACCGGGAGAGGATTCGAGAGTGCAAATCATCCAACCAGGGCTGGGTGACGTCCCTGTGGATACCAGGTGAGCGTAACAATATGTCCTTTGACAGATCTCACCTTTTTGGCAGCAAGGCTGACGAGAGCCTTGAGAGGTTGCAGACCTCAAAAGCAGCTGCCAAGTCTTTGGGAGCTGCCATCAGGCAACCTCAGCCTTTTCGTGACCAGGTCAATCTTGGAGGGGACCATCCTATCGTTACTACTCCTCATATGGAAAGGCGAGAGGAATGGCCAGTCAAAGGGGCCAGAGAAAGGCCACTCACGGTGGATGAGGAAAACGTGCAAAGCCAGCTCCAGCTATAGCCTCTCTGCCATCAGCGGCTGCAGCAACCACCTCAAAACCACTTTGAGGACTTTCATCACAAGACACCTGTAGGAGGCAGGCTGTCACAGCATCTGCAAGAATGGCGAGCCATTACTTCAGATGTTTGGGCTCTAAAAATAATAGCCCAAGGTTACTGCCTTCCTTTTCTAACGCAACCTCAAAGCAATCCACCAAGGAGACACCCTTTGAAGTTTACAGACCCACTCCTACAGCAGGAAGTTTTAACCCTGCTGGAGAAAGGTGCTATAGAACCAGTACCTGCAGCGGAGAGGAAGGGATGGTACTCCCTGTATTTTTTGATCCCCAAAAAGGACGGAGGACTGAGACCCATCAAGAAACTTGAACAAGTTCCTCAGGAATGACAAGTTCAATATGGTTAATCTTTCTCAGATCCTTCAGGCCCTCCAACTCCAGGATTGGTTGGTGTCATTGGACCTCCAGGATGCTTATTTTCATGTGCCGATTCATCTCAAGTACAGAAAGATACCAGAGGTTCGTAGTTGGCGACTCACTATCAGTTTCGAGTCCTGCCATTCGGATTGACCTCCGCCCCAAGGGTTTTCACCAAACTGATGGTAGTGGTGCCAGCGCACCTCAGGAGAGGGGGGGGATTCACATCTACCCCTACCTGGACGATTGGTTGATCAGAGCACGTTCTGCCGAACAGGCACTAGATAACCTGAAAGTCACCTGCCACTTCCTCCACAGACTGGGCTTCTCCCTCAATTTCAAGAAGTCAAAAATGACACCTTCTCAACGGCTCCAATATATAGGAGCAGTATTAGACACATCCCTGGGAAAGAGCTTGCCTCCTAGGTTGAGGGCTCAAGGCATTCTTCAGATGGTTTCCAAATTCCAAAATGCCCAAAATGTTCAGGCCTACGACTTCTTAAGGTTGCTCGGCCTCATGGCATCCTGCATTTTCCTAGTGCCAGAGAAATGTCTGAGAAGGAGATCCCTTCAATGGGCTTTAAAGACTCAGTGGTCCCAGTTCTCAGGTCGAATGGCAGATCTTCTCCAAATTCCGAAAAAGGTTCGTCAGGATCTTCTATGGTGGACTTGTTCAGAGAATATCCTGAAGGGAGAACTTTTTTTGGCAACCATGGCCAGAGATCACAGTTCTGACGGACGCCTCAAAGGGTGGGGAGCTCATGCCAACGATCTGACAATCAGCGGTCGTTGGTCTCCATCGGAGTCCAAATTACACATCAACCTTCTGGAGCTGAGAGCACTCAGACTAGCGCTGAAAGCTTTCCTGCCATCTGTCAGGGAAAAAAAATGTCCTGATAATGACGGACAACACAGTGGCCATGCATTCGCTAAACAAAAGAGGTGTAGGGTCACTACCTCTGTGCAGAGAGGCAAAGCAGCTCTGGTATTGGGCAATCCAAGAAGGAATCTCTAACTGCAGTTCACCTAGCCGGGGAAGAGAATATGACGGCAGACGCTCTGAGCAGGCAGAGCACAGTGTCCTACGTATGGGAACTGGCTCAGGAAGTCATTCAAGAGATCCTTGCCCTTTGGGGAACCCCTCAAGTGGACCTATTTGCGACCGGAATCACCCGGAAGTGCGACAGGTATTGCTCAAGGGAATTTCCCCGAGAGGAGCCCCGGGGGACGCGTTCGTGGTGGAGTGGAATTTCCCACTATTGTACTCGTTCCATCTGATTCCCGTCATTCCTCAGGTCATCAAGAGACTGAGATGCTTCGGAAACCACATGATCCTAATTGCCCCGGATTGGGCCAACAGAACGTGGTACCTAGACCTTCTAGAGATGTCCATCTGTCCTCCAATAAGTCTTCCTCAGAGAGAGAACCTTCTCTCTCAAATGGAGGGTCGGGCTCTCCATCCAGAGGTCAAAACGCTTAACCTTCACGCTTGGTATCTGAAAGACAGATACAAGGATTGGAACCTTCCAGATGACGTCATGGAGGTGTTCCTTTCGGCAAGAAGGCCAGCAACAAGTCTCTATACCATTGGAAAAAGTTTTGCAACTGGTGCAGAGAAAAGAATATCAATCCTTTTCCGTGTTCTATTCCGGAAGTACCGTCCTTCCTCCTGATCCTGGCACATAGAGGTCTAAATGTTGGAACCATTAAAAGGTCATCTTGCGGCGCTTTCCATCTTCAAGCGCTCGTCAGAGGAATGCTCCCATTTCAAAATTCCTCTGATAGTGCAATTCTTAAAAGGACTCACTAATATGTTTCCTCCTTATCCATTTCAAGTGACAATTTGGGATCTCAAAATGGTACTAGAATTCTTAATGTGTGCTCCTTTTGAGCCTTTGCACACTTGTCCATTAAGATTACTGACATGGAAAACTGTTTTTCTAGTTGCTTTAACATCTGCAAGAAGAGTAAGCCAATTGCAGGCACTGTCTTCTGGGCCACCCTTGTGTTGAAGGTTAAACCCTCATGTTTGCCATAAGTGGTATCCGGTTTTCATTTAAGTCAGAGAATTGTTTTACCCGCATTCTATCCTCCACCTTATCCTAGTAAGGAGGAAGAAAGGTTACACAGGTTGGATCCGAAAAGAGCTTTAAGCTTTTACATTTCTAGGCTTTCTAAGCTAAGAGTGGACAATCAACTGTTTATTGGCTACAAACGAAAAAGATTGGGTCAGTCAGTGACAAAACAAACAATATCACGCTGGAGTGTGCTTTGTATTTCAGAATGCTACAGATTAGCACAAAAAGACCCACCAGAAGTTTAAGGGCTCATTCCACCAGAGGCATCGCCTCTTCGACTGTCCTACAAAGAGGTGTTCCTATAAGGTCCATTTGTGAAGCAGCAACTTGGTCCTCGCTGCATACTTTTTCACATTTCTATAGCCTGGATGCTTCCCAGTCTAAGGAGCTGAATTGTGGTAAAGCAATACTATGTTCAGCCATCTAGGGGTATCAAAAAAATCTAACCCCTCCTCCAGAGAAATTGTCCATACTGCTTTGGGAGTCCATCTAGGATGAGGAATACGTTGGAGGACACAATCCACTCGAACAACAAGTTACTTACCGACTGGTAACGTTCTTTCGATTGGATGTTCCTCCAACGTATTCCTCATCGCCCTCCCAACCTACCCCTCTCTAGATTTTTCCGGGTTATTGCTACTCTAACTCACGTAAGGCAAATACCTGTCTGCCGGCACAGTCTACACAATAAGAAACCAATAAGAAGGTGGGAAAAAAAGAACTGAGGCCAACGGGCGCCGCGCTTGCTACTTATACACCCGATGACGTCACCCTCGCCGGAGGCCTTCGAGGGACCATCGACTCTACATCGACCCACGGCGCCCTCTGCCGAGAACATTAGGACTTCAGTAGGCTATCCCAGTGGTTTGTAGATCCCCCAACTCTTCGTATCAGTCTGTACTAGCTCAGGACCTTGGTAGAGTGGCAGAGAAGTCAGGCTTATCTTATGAGGAAGAGGCAAGCTGTAGCAAAGTACACTGAATCTTGGATAGACAGGCACAACAAAGAAGCACTTGCACTTAGTTATATAAAAAGTATATATTTACACCAGAATCACTTTACATACTTCAGACGTTTATACTAGAACACTAAGGAATACTTGATAATACAATTCTAAGGGCATTTTCACTTTTTTGTTTGTTCACGGTTACATTTGTAGCAACGTTAGAAAGGGAAGAGGCAATGGTATTGTATTATCGGTTATTGAGCACTCATGCAGTTTTTAACAGTTTATAGAGTATTACGTTTACTCGGCAAACACACATAGTAAAGTCAATTAAAGGGAGGAAAATCGGTACTTAATGTAACATAAGCTTAGTTCAAGGTTCTAGAGACTTTTTCTTCACCTAGTAAGTCCTTCAAGTCCAAAACGCAACCATGGCTGAAGGCAGTTCACAGAGGGCTTGAAGTCTTGACACGTAGCGAATTACAAAGAGTGCCTGGGGATTTCTGCCAGTTTCTATTGTTACTGAAGCAGCAAGTTAACAACAAGGAAGGCCATAAAACTGACATGAGAAGGGGACACAAGCCGTGGCTTGTGTCTAAGGTAAGAGGGGGTTGCCCTGGACACCTCTACGTGCACTCCAATGCACTGGAGCGACTTCTTGGAATAAGGTAAGCAATACCTTTTTACCCCACAGTACCTTAGGTTAGAAGAAAATGTTCGTGCTGGATGTTTTGCGATTTTGCAGCTTTGGACACTACCTCCAGATTCCTTGGTCTGATGACTGAAGGCAGGACAAAAGACAGGATCTCTCAGCAGCAGTCTCGAGAGATGACCGCTAGCACAACTTTCAGCACCTTCTTGGTTCACTCTGCGGTTTTGGCACCTTTTCTGCAGCTCCAACAAAGGACACAGATCGCCCGGTCAATCTTCGCTTCCTGCAATCCCACACACTGGTGAGAGAATCTGGGCGAGTTGGATCGAATCTCTGGAGTATCCTTAAGGGTTAAGCAAAGATTTGGACAGATTCAGACTTTCCACGATGATGCACTCCAAATGGGCAGCAGGTCTCCTGGTATTGGGGTTCTGCAGCTCTGGAAACTCCTGGGGCCTCAGGAGATGGCTTGTTTCAAAGTTCGTCTTGGGACTGTTTGTTCCCACCAGCCAAAGGGAAGGAGCAGCCCTTTTCGGAGCCCCTCTGCAGCACAGCAAACGGGGTCAGGACAGCAGTGGTCGCTTCACTGTGTTTTAAAGGGTCTCCAGGCGTCTCTGGCCGTCGTCTTCAGTTACTTCAGTTTCCAGTGGTCTAGTTGCTATTCAATCCAGAAGCCTCACCTTTTACAGTTCCAGCATACTCCTCTGAAATCTCTCAGCATTTTACATAAAGGGGTGTTCGGCTGTCCAATGATGACAGCCAGACCACCGTGGGAGCTGCAACTATGCACACTTTGGCAGAGAAAGGACAGGGGGTTGGAAGACTCCCTCCTCCCCCCCCAGTCCCCACTTCCTGCCTGCCAAGACAATCTGGAGCATAGGTAGGGATACCAAAAGGTTCCCGCCAAAGGAAAAACACACAAAACTCTCCGCCCAGAATGGTAGAAGGGCTAACAAAGAACAACCATGCTAGTAATGGAGAAAAAAGAAGAGAGGCTCCAAGTTGGTACTTGGGTGCCCCTATTGTGCACTACCGATGCCATGGACATAGCCTGCGGTATACAAAATTACACAATAGTTGGTAGAACACGTCCACTGCCACCAGCCATAACTAGGCGATTGTCTATGTGACTAAAAAAGTCACAGGAGCAGAGAGAAGGCGGATACTAGGTATCCCTTTGGCACTCCACTGAAGGTGATGTGTGCCATTCTCTCAGAGTATAGTGTTTTGGGAGAGATTAAGAACTGTAGTTACTGGAGGATACAGAAATATAATCTTATAGGAGGACCCCAAGAGTCCCCAGCAACATAGCCCATAAGGAGCTTTGTGCTATAGTTGTAAAAACACAGATGCCTTTAAAAGCTATGGAGCAGACAGACTCCATAGTACAGGTAGAGTACAAAGATTAGAGTTCCAAAAGACAGAGCCCACAAGAATGAATGAGTGGAACAAGTCTCCACTCATTCAGGATTGAAAGACAAAGGTCCAGAAGTACAGCAAAAGTGCTGGAGGTCTCACTAGGAGAGGGGATGAAGCATAATGATCATTCTCCCCAACAACCACCAACGGAAGAAAGCATTGCAGAACCCACAGATCACTCAACTGCTGTGCCCTGACGTGATACTCATTTCTCAGACCCCAGGCCCTGAACACAAACATTAATGGAGATAGTTACCAGATCCAGACATCAATGCATTTTAACCACAGGGACCGTATTCATCTGTTCCTAGAAAACGCATCCCTTTGATTTGATTGTGTTTGTGGATCCACCAAACCAACCTCTAATTTTACTGAGATAAACAATAACATGTTCAGTCAGCTTCCACATTACATTGATGGTTCAAATGTTCTTGCAGGGGGGTCAAGCAGGGTTCATTTGAAGCATAAGGAATGCAAGACGGGGGACCGCAATACCCTGTGGCACACCCTGTACAACAAACAGTTCCCCCTGTTGAAGTAAAGGGGCAAGGCCTTCCTGTGACCACTTTCTGATCTGTTAGTTTATCTTGACTTACTCTGTATAACAAAGCCTGTAGGAGTCTTTTAAACCCTAAGCAAAAACAGCAGGGCCAATTCTCTTGCAAGGGTTTCAGTGCTCCAACTCTTTTTAATCAATAATCATCAGGTCATTTTGTAAAATGATTGCTGCTGATCTGAGGCCAAGGAATGGTAGCTTAAAGTGGTAAAGTTTCAATGGAGCGGGTAGATTGAAGTACCGATCCTTTTAATAAAAAAGTACACAGAAAATCCATGTCTTGCACTGGCATGATCATGTTTCACAGCATCACCATTTTGAGTGGTTTCCTTACAACAGATTCCCCAAGGCTCTTATGACTACTATAGGTCAGTGATATTTTCGTTTCTTGTTCAGTGGTATCATGTACAGCCCCCTGAACCCTGTTCCTTTGAAACGTTTTGTCCACCTCCAAAGTTGCAGATTCTCACTTGGCACCAGTTTTCCTGATCGTGGTATTCAATGAAGTCCTTCTTAAAAATTCAGGGTATGGCCAAATGTCACCATCTTTAGAATCCACTGGTCCAAAGTTACAGGCTGGTAGAAAATTGGCAATTTCCCCCTCTCCAGCAGGATACGATTGATGGAAAGGTAATGAACAAAGCCAGGCTTGGAATGCTGGGACCAAGCCCCTCTCACCCCCCCAATCCCCCATTTGACTAGATTCACTATGCGCAATGTGCAGAGGGGAAGACCCAAGCTGTCTGAAATTGCTCAGTAATGTCTGTTGACATTGAAAGTGTCTAAAAAGGATTGCATCACTGATGAGATGAGAACATACCCTTACCTCCAGGAGATGTTGTAGACATACGTCAATAGTTCCGTATCTGGCTATAGCTGTTGGTTTTAATCAACACAAGAGTTTCAAGTATGACCTTAATAAAATGTTTACTCCATTGAATGGGCAGAATATACAATTTTTAGTCTGCACTTCAGGTTTAAAACTTAAGTTTCAGCTACTATCACTTTGAAAATACTGCCATCATTCAAGCTTTGAGAGAGTGCAACGACAGATTAGAGTACTATGCTATATCTGAGGCCACCTACTGTCAGCAAGATGCACTCAGAACATTCTTCAGTCTCCTATTTTCCCTCTGTCATGAACAAACACGACAAGTTAAACTTGTCCCATAGAACCATCTCTTAATGGGACAACATAGCAACCAGATTCGCCATCTAGTTTCCAAACCTACTTCTCAGGATGCAGAGGTTCTTCCGGCTGCAGGTGCCAAAATGTGGTTTAGGCAGACACCTGGAAAAGGCTGGAGCCAGATCAAATACACCCATTTTCAAATGAAATGCCAGTATACTCCTCAGACCCAAATATGCCATATTATCAATTGATTAGGATACTAGAGACTAATATGCATGCCTCTTTTGGACTAGTCCACTCCTCCGAAGCATCATCATCACAGGCCTTTTACTCACCTACCGATTATGGGCATCAGGATCAACTCCACAGAATCTGGATAACAAGGTTCCCCAATCTGCCTCACTATCTCATATCTGGTCCAATAAAAAAAGGACTAATTCAATCCAACTTCTACTGCGATGGAATCTTTGGAAACATGACGGCTTTCAGGCTTCTTCAGTGAAAAACATTCTTACTCTCAGACTTCTGCATCAAAATTGAGACCGGAGAGAGGAACTGGATCTCTAAGGCCTTTACTTCATTTAAGACTATTGTCACTGGCTTTTGCCCTTGGTGGCAGCGGCAATGACAAAGGTCGTTTTGGACAATGGCTCCATGCTCTGGAGCATCTTAAAGGCAGTTACATTCTAATTGCATGAATAATATCGGGCATGTCACAAGACCTCTTAAGGACACTAGGAGGTAAAGTCTTTTCCCTCCAGGCTCGAGTTTTCCCTTTATTTTCCCCTTCAGTTCAGCATTTGGGATTGTCTCCGTTCCTCCCTCTTAGGGCTTGCAAATGTATGCACAGTCTTCTGTTTCTTTCCTGCGTGGACCTAGAGGTCACAGACACAAGATTGCACCTTCCTTCCACATGAGTGAAGGCTGTACAGTTAGAATTCATGAGGGTGCCTCCTGACCCATATTCTTTCTCAAGCATTTTCTATGGGTTTTAAGCAGTGTCAGCTTTCAAATGTACAGATGGTTCGGGGTTGTAGTACGCTGGAAAACTAAAAGGTTGCTCTCAAATTCCTGGCATAATATTAGCAGAGCATAGCATAGTAAAAGCAAAAATATCCAAAATAGCTATCCCCAGCTGAAGAAAAAAATGCAGGCGCTCACTGTAAGGTCAACTTTTCCTAAGATGTGGAAAAACATTCTTTGAAAGTTTGAAGCACAGGTAAATTGCACTGATTGGTCAGTGGAAGGCTGACAGTGCAAGCACCCAATTGTTAGTGGGGAAGAGTGTTAAGATGGATTTCTGAACTCTGTCCTGGAGGGGCAGAGGCTCAGAAGGCCAGCCTAGTTTCTTGGAACAGGGTAACCTCTGGACAAGCCAGACCAATCAAGGTAGCGACCGCGGCAGTCAAGACTAGGTCTCAAGAGGGGTGAGGGTGACTGAAAGCCCACAATGAGCACACAAAGCAAGGGCACTTACAAATTACTCCAAGCAGGTGTTATATTAAAAATAGACACATTTACTACAAGGCCTTTGTAATATTGACCATAGCAAAGAATCACGATAAAACTCAAGTAAACCAACACATCACAATCAAATACAATATATATACAATTCCCAACGAGTCTAACGAGTTGGACGCACGAAATGTGCAGACCACCTAGATGGGGAGGAAAACAGGCAGTGCGAATAATAGTTAGACCCAGTCCGCCTTCAGAGGCACCTAACTAGAAGGAAGCCCGAGCCCTACGAAGAGTGGAGCCTTGTGCTCAAAAGTACCTGCACACGCTGGTGCCAACGGGAAAAAGGAAGTCTCTTTGAGGGAATCAGGCAGTTCCTTTCGGTGAACAAATGAAGATGAACAGAGCTCCGCGACTCAAGCGCAGCCTCCACTGTGGGCAGAAGCAGAGCGCGAGTACGGAAAGGCGTGATGTTTGACACAGCGGGGAAAAGCTACGGGCTACTGCAGGAGGGCGACCAGTTCCTAGCGATGCTACTCACCGGTCCCCAATGCAGGCAGACCCAAGCTTCTCCGCGTCAGTTTCAGTGCTGGCAGGTTCAGATACGAGCAGGGGACTTCTCGGCGTCATGTAGATTCCGCGGCAGCAGAAGTTAGAGTTGAGGATGTCCCAAACGCAGTGAACCCGCACAGTTCGTTACCACAGCAGGGCAACGGAGCGGCCGTGTGTATTTCAGCTAAATGTACACTTCTCACTTCAGACCTGGGAATGCCAAGTGTACGAATCGTGTGAGAGTGCTAAGGACGCGGAATACAACACAACCTGACGGCGGTAACGGAGCAAGACTCCTGGGTAAGCTGGTCAGTCCACTGGATGGCCCAGAGACGCTTCCGAAGGCTTCCGTGCAGGAGATGATGAAGATGCCAAGAATAGTTGTTCCCACTATTCCAAAGGGTCGAAGTACCAGTACAGGCCTTCTCGTTCGATCAGAGGCAGAATGGTTTCACAGAGCGACAGCAGTGCAGAGGAGCAGTCCATCAGCAGGTCACCAGCGATTCCTCAGTTCAGCCTCTTGGTTGCAGGATACTTGGCTCCTGTATTCCTTCGTTCGTGAGAACTCAGGAGATCGACATGGTCGTGGTGTTTCGAGCCTCCTCTTATCCACGGTTCCCTTCGCGCCAAAACGGAGGGGACCCAATGAGAGATCTGCAACCAAAACAATCACACCATACGTGGACCTATCACGGACCATGATGGTCCCAGACATTCACGACACACTAGACACTCTGGCACCCAGGATGTGTATTGGGACCAGACATCCCAGCCCACATCCTGGAGGCGCACACAAGGCCTGTAGAAGCCTGCAAAAGCATCTGTGTTTTGCGGGAAAGTACATGCCCAAATAAGGAAGGCCCCGGGTCGGCTCGACCTGGGGAAGGTGAAGGGGGCAAGACGGTCAGCGGGCAGGACAAAGAGCCTCGTGGTCTGGCCATTTTGGGAGCCAGGCCACCATTTTGGGCTAAGCACGAGAAACACGCTTAAACAGCCAAAAGGAGCTCAAAACACAAAAACGATCGCTGCCACCAGTCCCGTCCGTGATTCACTTGCACCGTTCGTTACAATCCAAAGATAGTGTCTAGGGCCTGTAGAAGACTACAGACCAAGAGAGCAGTAACTTAGCTTACAGTGCCCTCTTGTGCCATGTTGCGCGAAAGCTGCAACATGATAAAAGAACTACGGAAAACAACGTTTCCCGGTACTGACTGTCTTAAGGGCATGCCAGTTTCCCCGTAAGAATGGAGCGAAAGCCCAGAGGAGTGCGGCAGAAGGCTGCACTTCTCTGGCAAAGTCTAGATCATGGTGAAAACAACAGCAAAAAGTTTAGGGGTTGCCACATGGAAAGAAAATTACCCACAATTAAGAAATCTTTCCTAACAAAGAGGAAAAATACAAGTTAGACTTTTTATATTAAATTATTCTTCTACATTTTCAGGGATTGATAAGCCTGAAAGGCAACAAGATTAAAAAGTGAATATATAACCTACACCAATATCGTAGAATAATGGATAATTATGGGCTCATTTTGTATGTGTGTATTCATTAAGGATTAATTTGAACAGATAGGCCCCATAGGAAGGAACGAAAAGAGGAGCAATGCAATTACCTCTCTCTCTGCCTCCACCTCTACACTGATGCTGATCATTTGCTGTTTGAGAGCTACTAGTTTAAAGGCTTTTGGAATATGTGCCCTACACATGGCCACTACAGAAAGTCATAACCAGTGAATGAGCGGTGAAGACGTCCCATCATTCAGGGGATGGAAAGGAAGCTACATATTGCCCTATTACAAACACTGGGAGACAATGAGACAGACCTGCCAAGCCACAACTGGCAGAGGATCACAATTCATCACTTC
Source organism: Ambystoma mexicanum (assembly GCF_040938575.1). Classification (NCBI taxonomy): domain Eukaryota; kingdom Metazoa; phylum Chordata; class Amphibia; order Caudata; family Ambystomatidae; genus Ambystoma; species Ambystoma mexicanum. The sequence goes on from NC_090931.1 coordinate 171,443,643, forward strand.
TGCCCTTGCCTAATGGCAAATGTCTACCCAGGGATTCCTTTTATAGCACAGGATGTTTCGGCCCCATATAAGAGGATTAGTTTGCTTGGATCCCAGCTAGGTCCATGGTGGTATTTACAAAAACCTGGGACAGCAAATGTTTCAGAGCTAGGCACAACATTCTAACCACTGCCGCCTCCACACACAACGCTTTAGATCCAGTGTTAACCATCAGACTTAAATTTGAAGTTCTCAATACCCTGTCTGCAAATTAAATTTCAACAACCACATTGAAGAAAACAATTATAGTTGAAAGATTAAAAATGAAGCCTCTTTTCTCCCCCTTTCCTAATCAGGGTTTCTTCTTTACACTAAAAGGAGCTAGACCAGCAATTTCTGGAGGTCACTCTGAAACGTCCGCTCTTACAAGGTTTGTTAAATGGAGTAGGCCATCTGATGCTTGGATAACTGTTCCAAAGTTGTGCAGCTGAGATGGAAACAGCCTGACCTATTTATTACTTGCAGTTCATTATGACGCAGGAGGAGCAGCAGTTAAGACTTGCAGTGTTGGAATTTTTTCATCCAGACAAAAGTAGGCTGATGTGGTAGATGGCTTGGCGAGCAAAGCAGAATTTTTTCAAAGGACAATTTTTATTAGTTTTGTCTATTACATGGAGCCAGAAGTGCTGCCTATATGCCAAAGCTGTTTGCATGGGAACAGAGGATTCCCACAGAAGAAGAATTGGGATGCTAGGACGAACATATGTGGGCACTGTTTGGCTTTTTAGCTGGCCCCAATGACCGTCCGTGAGCATGCTAATTCCTACAGCCATTTCCAACTACCTGCCCCTCAAGCCCCACAATGCCCCCCCCCCCTCCCCACCCGCCCACACTATATTAGAGCTGCCTGCCCTATTAAGGAGATGCCAAGTTTATTTGTAAGTAATCTTTCCAAAGTCAATGGCTAAATTGCAACTGTAAACAAGATCCTGACCTAAAAAAAAGTCTTTAAAAAACAGTGCTTTCAGCCTCTTGCGGATTTATAAGCAATGTGTGCCTTTCTATGCCACTTGCATGGAATAGGTCATAATCAAGCATTTACAAAGCCAATAGATTTGGCTATTGCTATGTTACATTATTGGGATTTATACCACAAACTGCTGCAATTTGCACAGTCTCCAGGTGCTTTGATGGATGTGAAAGGAAAGGGAATGTTTAGGTCAGTGGAAAAGAGGGAAAATACAAGCTTGCTTTGTTGTATTTATGCAAGCCAACCCAAAGTATTCTGCACTCTACAAGCAAGTCTGTTTCAAGATGCCCAGTGTTGCAAGCATACAGACATGTGTTTCTACAGTGGAGCATTGCTTGATCATGGTGTTAAGATACATTGGCTAGGACTGCGATAAGTTATGTGAATGTGGTATTCGGTCCGATGTCTGTTGAGAGGGTTATTCAATTGCCATCTATGAGGGGCTTATTTGGGTTATGTATAGTGTGAGAGCGTGGAACTTGTGAAGGTTACTCAGGGAAGTTAGTGGAAAGCCTGGTAGGTAACTTGGCACACTCATCCAGCATCGGAATGTCAGCATCTTGACAGTGCTGTCCTTCATGTAAAGTAGCTGTAAGGATATGTCCGCAGGCTCCCTGGTGTGGGCTGGTATCTCTGCCAGTGAACAGCAGCTTGTTCTTTGAGAACAGTGGAATACTGGTAGCAGTGTAGGACTTTGGAATCCCTAGTGTGATTCTCTGTGGGATCTGTTCTCACCAACTCTCCTTGTATTCTCCTAGAGAGAGCATAGTCGAGGGGGGGGGGGGGGACTCCCTATGAGCCACTCAGTATGTTATGTTGGCAAGGTGCAATGTCTAGGAGCTAGTCAACATGCATTACATTGGACAGGGAGCAAAACACATCAGGGCACTAATTGCATTAAATACTAGGGGACAAATCCTCTAAAGGTCAGGCTCACCACCTGTCCCACCATGCTTCCTGCAACCATCTCCATAAATTACTGGGGTAAGCCTGGTGTTTTTGGGAAAGCGCACGTGGCGCGGCAAAAATGACCGAAAAGAATGCTGTTAATTGACATTGCGCATGTTATGGATTAACTTTGATGGAGCTTCTTTATGTGTGCCTCTGTCCTCGCTGCATATTTGTGCCTTCTTTTGGCAACCTTGGATCCAGCTTCATTGTTCTATGGCCTTCCAACATGGCCGCATGGAAATCCCATCTTGTCCTGCAGCCTTGGGTTGGCCCTGCTCCCCCCCTCCCATTGGTTGCTCTTGGCTCTTAAGCCAATCATTGCATCCGGGAGGCGGGAGCCGGCCTTACACCTAAGGCCACAACGAAGGCCCTGTCAACCCCTGTCCACGCCGGATCGCCCCCCCCGTGAGTGTCTGTGTGCCCCCTATCCCCCCACGAGTGTGTGCCCCCTATCCCCCCACGAGTGTGTGTGTGCCCCCTATCCCCCCACGAGTGTGTGTGTGCCCCCACCCTGCCTTGCTCCCCCTTTTTTGGCTCTGTGTACCCTTGCCCCTCTTATCTGCCTTTCTACCCCCTCCATTAATCCCTCCTCTTCCACCTTCTTCCTACTCCCCATCCCACTTATTTCTCCCCCCCTCTTAGCACTTCCTCTTATCTGTTCCCTTGAACAGCTTGTCTGTCTCCCCTCCTTTTTCTTCTCCCTCCTGCCCCCACCCCTGCTTTTTAAATTTGTCAGACAAATTTGCACAGTAGCGTGTCTTGTTCATCTCCTTCTCCCCACTCATATCCCCCCGTCCCCCCTCCCACCCCTCCACTTGTATACCTCCTGCACTACATCAATTGTCATCAGACATAGTAATGTTACTGCTTGCTTTGTTCTCCTTTTCCCTTCCCTCTTGCCTTACTTGTTTCTATGCACTTGCACTATCAGAAATGTCGACAGGCCTATTACGATAGTTATTTTTCACATTCTGTATTGTTTCAAGGACTTTAACTGAATGTAACTGTATTTTCCTATGTTCCCTCCCTCCTTGAAGCGCTTTGCAACACATTGTGTATAGGCGCTATATAAATAATCAATCAACGGTGAGCAGGTTAGGGTGGGGCTCAAACAATCGAGCCACAAAGCAAGGCATATGGCCCAGTATGGCATGATTAGGTTATGGCAATGCATGAAACGCATACAGAATTGGGTTTAGGTATACTTGGTTGAAAATATTTGACCATTTCCCATTTTACCTAATTTCTTTTGGTCGTTTTATTGGTCGAAAATGCGGGGGGTGGGAGGGGAAGAGACCCCCCGCAACTCTCCCGCTCTTCCCCCACCTTAGCCTATTCCCTTACCCCTCCCCATATATTTATTTAATTTGACCAAAAAAACTAACAAATTCATTAAAATCAAAAAAGGTCAAATGTTTTTTGATCAAGTATGCTAATACCTCAAAATTATAGCAAAATGTGAAAAGGCACAATATTGGAAAATAGCCTAGTGTTCTCCCTGCACTCCCATCAAGGCCCTTTAATACTTTGCAGTGTTAGGTAGAGTCCAACTGGTGTGGAACTTTACAATACTTAACACTTGGCATTGGATAACCCACCTGTTAAAATAGGCCTGTACTACACAAGTTGGTAGAGTGACTGAGCAGCCAGGCTTCTCTGAAGTGGGGTAATGTGAGCTGTAGAAAGAAATTAGTAAAAACAGGTATCCAAGTAAACACTTAAAGTCATAGTATAAATATTTATTTATATATATAGAAGGATAATTAGACAATCTTTAAAAAGCAGCAACTAACAATATAAACGTTGGGATTCAGTTCAACAAGAGTAATAAAGTAGGTGAGTAAACTTTTCTTATGCTACACATATTCCAGCACACTGAGTGTTGTCATTTGAGGTCAGTGTTAGCACATGTGTGATCACCATTACAATAGTTACAAGGAGGGAAAAGTTTAAATTAGATCAGAACATACTGTGTAAGTAGTAAAACAGTTAAATTAAAGTATGTGGGCAGTCTTTAATTCCAGCAAAAATAGTGTTCAACAATTAAAACCTGTAAGGGAACAAGCACTGCCAAAGCCAATAGGTTCAGAAGGGGGCATTTAGGGAGCCAGGGCAGCCAAAGTCAAAGTCAATGAGCCAGTTCAACGTTCTAATGCGCTCTTCTTAGAAAATGTTTAAAAATAGTCAGTAGTCAAGTAGAAAATCACAGAAGCTAAAGAGGATTCGCCTTGAAGACGCACAAGCTGGGAGGCCAGTGCAGGCGAGTTGAGGTCAACTCAAAATGGTTTCAAATAGTACTCCCCAAGCTAGGAAGCACCACAAAATGGCAAAAGGTAGATGAATTGGTTCCAGATGGATGCCATCCTGTTGCAGTGTAGCAGACCCTTGTCCCTGGTTGTGGTGTTGAAAGAGGATGCCTGGCGGGCTACTGCAGCAACTCTAGAGAGAGAGACGGACTCTGCAGCAATGGTTTCTCCTTGATTCAGCTACCTTTTGTGGTTTTGGGGCCTTTTTCTCATCGCCAAATAAGAACAAACAGCTCCGGTTGGAAGTTACTTGACCAATCGGGTCCTGGATTCTGGATGAAGATGTCATGCTTCTGTAGAGTCCTCTGGACGCCCACAAAGTTTTGCCCGTATTCACACTTCCCGAAGACAATGCACTTCATGATGGTCAGGGGTCCCCGGGCATTGGGATTCTGTGCCCTTGGAAAGTCACAGCAAGTCAGGGGTTGCGCCAAAATGAAGCGGATCTCAAGGCTAGTTGGTCCCACCAGCCCAAGGGAGGAAGTCGCCCACATAGGTCTCCCCAGTCGAAATGAAAACTGGGTCAGCACAGGAGCTGCAGGGCTTCACCGGGCACTTCACGGTTCCAGGAGGGTGCTGCTGGCATCTCCTTACGTCTTCGTCGGATGTTGTCCTCCATTGGAAGACACTGCCTGTAGTCCCAAAATTCTCACATTTTAAGCAAGTTCCCATTCATTCACAGCCCTATGGCTGTCAATCACCCACGAGGGTGGCTGTCCTCACTGAAAGCCACCCAGCCAATCAGAAACGGTTTCACTCTGGCACACCTATAGACAAAGGACAGGGAGGTTTTGGGACCCTCCGCCACTTCCTGCCTTTCCAGACACTCTGGAACCTGGGCAGGCTGAAGCCTGCCATCGGCAAAATGCACAAAGGACTCAAACCCGATTCAAACAATAGAGTAAAAGCCCAGAAATAACTGACAAGAAATGGCGAAAAAAAGACAAAAAGGGGCCATTTTGGGAAAATGGTCACCCCCCCTTGGGTCCGGTACTGCAGCTGTGGAATCAGCCTGCAGATACATGGCACCAAAGAAATAAAAAAGAAACCACTGCCACCAGCCATTTAAGTTAGTTAGTATAACAAGGTTACATGAGAAGTGGGATAAGAGGTTACTACGTAAACCCCGCAGCACTCCAGGGCGGTGTGTGCTGGACCCACAAACAAAAATGTAAGACAAAAGTCATCTTACTATTCTTGGGAACCGTAGTTAACCCAAGAAAATGTATTTAAACATCAGTGGCACAGCACAAAATGTGCTTTATGTCACCATGCAAAACGCAGATGCCTATGAGTTTACCAGACTCCATTAAACAGTAAGAAACAAAAAATCCTATAAAAACACACGTGTGGGGGGGGGGGGGTTTGAAATGTCCCACTCACTCAGGAGTAAAAATTAAAAAGGCCTGACTCCAGCAAAAGAACTGGGCGGTTTCTATGGTTAAAGGTAATTGCCACAGAAATGAACATTCTCCCTAACACTTTGCCACTGTCGATCTCATTCCAGTGTAGGCATCAGATTAACCTATGCCAGGCCAAAAATGCCCAAGAAGTTGCCATCTTGTGCACAAAGTACCAGTAATGTGGCAGTGCTTAGAAAAAACAGATGCTGTGACGAATCACACGGTATTGTCTCACTGCTTCCACGGGGAAGCATGTTCACATGAGGCCAGGCTGCTACCCTATAGTCCCCCTTGGGGTGGTACTCAGTGGATGGATCTCATAGGGAGGGAAACCCTCCATGGGACCAGTGAAGATCACCTTGGGAGAAAGAAGTATTCCCCTCCCTGCTTTTACCCTACTCAGACCCCTGTGGTCCCCCACACCTATCTGTAGAGTTGAGGAAACCAAGTCCCATAAGAATACCGAGACGAACAGTGCAAATGAACTCTGATCATAAATTCACTACTGTGACGAGGAGGAAGGGAGGAGCAATGAGGAATACCTAAAGCCATCAGAATATGCAATCTAGTTGCTCAAGACTGCCTATTGGTTATCCGAAGTACAAATTAGGAGGAGGACTAGACAATTTGTCAATCCTGCACCGCAGGAAATGAGTGAAGTTTGAATGCTGCAGACAGAAAGACACAGGAAGAAGCTGTAGACCGGACGACCGTTGAATAGAGCCACCCCTCTTCAAGGGTGCTGCTAAGAACAGTCAGACCACAAGAATCTGAAAAGAAACCAAATACACGGAAGACATGGGACGCCTGCTGGAGGGAAGACTCGCAGCATGACTGAAGGCAAAAGCAGGGATAAAAACAGCGGGAGTTGACAGTCGGAGCCTGAGCGGGACGCCACGCAGCAGGAAGCCGGAAACAAGGTATGGGTGCTGCCTGGGTCTATGAAAGAGGCTGGGAGCCAAATGAGGAGAAAACAAGGAGGGTCGGGGACCTGCTATGCAATGACGCAAATATATGGTGCAAGGACCCTTTGAGAAATAGACGGTCACAGACATATGCCGCATCAATCAAAACTCGGCAGGAGAGAAAACCAAGTGTCACAGAAGGCCAATACAAAGGGGTCTGGGACCCAAGCGAACTATCGAGGCAAAGCCCACATAAGAGGGTCTGGGACCATGAGAATATTAAAAAGGAGAGAGAATGACAGCTATGCTGGACAGTTGTCAATATCCCGAGAGGCAGAAAGGGATAAAATACAAACTGTAAAAGCTGAATTTAAGTTTATAAAACATCCTATGTGGAACTGTACCTTACAGGAGAGTACACCAGGTCTGTTCAGTTCGACATTGAGTGAAGCAGGGGTAGAGCACCCGCAAAAAGCCACATAGAAGGGTTGGGGACCCACACAAGAGCGAAGAAACACATGGTCAAAGGGTTGAGATACAGAACAAAACAGGGAGAGCATGTGAGAATGTAAAGGGGTCTGGGATGCACACACAAGAGAAAAGAGTTGTGGGAGATCCCGAGAGAGCCCATAGGAATCTGGGACCCATACCACAAAAGCAAAGCACACAGGCCACGGACCCAAACAAAGCAAAGAAACAAATGGTCAAGGGGCTGAGGCCCAGAAAAAGTCACAGAGAGCCAGAGAGAATATAAAGGGTTCTTAACACTACATTTAGGAATTGAAGACAAGGTGAAGAGACGCTACCCTCTTGATACTTGGTAACAGTATTCAAAGTGTCACCCATTGTGTTTTCACATCACAAATTGAACTTTAATGGTCTGTATCCAGAACGAGAGAAGCCTCCTCCTGGAACAAAACACCGCCCAGTTTTCCTTAGTTTAGTGTAAGGGACGGAAATAGGTTTGGACACAGGACGGTAGACATTTTACTTCACAAGACATCCTGACAGTCCTTAGTGTTTTTTTCTTTTTTTTTTTAGGTAGGGCTACCCCCTCAGAAATAGGGCAAGATGGGTTTTTCCCTTATCTTTATTTTTTATAATAAAAGTCTTTACCAACAAGCATGCCACCACTGTCAGACTCTTCTGCACCATTACAATGCATGCACAAAAGCTAACTAGCTGCGTCTGCCAGTGCCCGCTCCCATTAGCATCCAAGGCAGGGCTTTTGGTGCAGGGACAACATGTTCAGATCATTAACAGTCTAGAGTTGCAGATCCTCCACAGGTTTTGCAACATTTACAGTGGCAGATACATGCTGCTGGTTTAATCTAATTGTGAAAAAACATGGCACTGTATAGGCTAGAGCAGTTCCAACTTATCCAAGGATGAATGCTTCCCAATTTACATTACCATTTCCTAGTCTAGTTTACCCCTTAATTTCCTTACTCAAGCATGCTTCGTACTTGACACCTCAGACTACCGCTGCCCTCTGCCCTTAAAGTCAAAGACTGTTTCCTCCTTATATGTTCCTAGCAGGGCTAGTCCTTACATTGTCCTTCACAATGCATTTGCCACTCAAACCAAGCAAGACTTACCTGTGTCACCTTGATGTGGTCTTGAGGGGTTGGCTCACACAAGCCTGTCAGGTCAGGGTTCTGATTTCGCCCATCAGGATACAGGTAGCTGGGGAATCATTTGAAAAGGGTTTAAATCAAACTGAGAAAATAAAATAGAAATACAACTTTCCACCATGACAAGGTTTACCACCTGTCAATTATTTAGCTTTACATGCAAACAGTCCTATTGGACAAATCAACACCCTGCCAACAACTGTAAAAAAAAATGTGTTCAGCTCCTTAAAGTCTTTGGCAGCCGAGTAAGAATCATAATCACAAAGGTTCATGGAGGTCATTTTTTACACCTGTAAACTGATGTGCCTCAGATCCCTGTCATTTCATCAACATTTAATATCCACCTCAGTTCCAACTCATTTGCTCTTTTAGTAGAAAATGTTTAAGTATGCTGATGACAGCTTTTATTAAAAAAGCCAGCACGCTAACCACTGTTTTACCACGCACCCTCAGCGAGCATGCTTGTACAATGTACAATGCTGGTCCGATAGCACAGCGAGTAGAGCGCCCGCTTTGACATCCGTGCAGAGCCTGCTGACAGGTTCGAATCCCGGCAGGGCCAAACTCAGCCTTTCATCCTTCCGAGGTCGATAAATGAGCACCACACACTGTGGGATATAAGCAGCGCTCAGATGCCTGAGGGTTCGTAGCGCTATATAAATGCAAAAAAAAAACAATGTTGGTGATTCAGGGTGTAAGGGGGCTGTCTGTTGTGGTGCGTTAGCCTTCTGGAGTGGCACACTTAAACCTCTCTCTTTTTAATGAAGCAATAAAGGCCTGTTCTCAACTTAGCGCATGACCTTTGCTTATATTATGGAGCTCAGGGGGTCACTGCAACAACCTCTCTCAGTGCCTTAATGCAAGTGATAGAATGGATTATGCTAAACAATCTTCAAAGACCGATCCTGATAGCTGGAGCAGAAGCTGAAGTATGGGCTTCATAATGTGGCCTTCTGTCTTGCACATGTCTCTATGATGAAACACCATGGAAGTCTTTATAGAGGAATCTGTTTGACAATGGCAATTTCCCATTTATGTTTTTCCTCATCACGTTCAAGCGAGATTGCCCTTATGTTTGGTTTTGGGTAAGTAAACAGTGTTTACATTCCCTCACTATGCGCTCCAAATGCCGATAGCATTTAGAAAAGGTGGAGGTCTACTTCACTGCAGAGCACGTAGCTCCTTACAATGGTTGGCAGAGCACTGCTGCGTTTCAAGGTTGTGTCTTACACCATGCTTTTTATGAATACACCCCTCCATTTATTAGCCAGAGGTTTTCACATCACTGTCCAATATGCACTTCGCACAAACTGGAGCTTACTATTACAATCAAGTAAAGATAATTGCGGTCAGAGCCTACTCTGTTCCATTGCCAGTCTTTTTGGAACGCATTGCAGATTTGAATGCCGGCAATCAAGGCCCTTAAGCATCTATTTCGATGGGTTTAAACATTTTATTTGGTCATGTTTCCTTTTCATTCGGTCGTGTTCAATCTTGCTGCAAGTGCCATGAAGCCCATGAGGCGGACTACACATGGGGGATTTGCAAATACATGTATCAAAAGCATGTGCTGCACAACACTGGATGCCTTCATCTACAGAAATATATTTTAACATCGGCAGTGCAACAGTGACCATCTTCTGAATTCAATGTCATCATTACCCAGAAAGATAAGTGGCACTGAAGCAAAATGGAAACAAATTTACTGTAACAAATTCGGGGTGAATTTACACAAAACCGTTGACAGTGAATCAAGGCCCAAATGGCAGCAGTGATTTCAACCATAATAGTAAGGCACAGGATGCAACCTGGCATTAGGGGAATGGGACTTTTATTTTTCTATCACTCACAAACAAGTTTTCAGTACGAGATGGAGGGAAAATCAGTGGGCGAAAGTATGTCAAATTATGATCATACAACCATCCAAAAGTGCGAACTGATCCCAAGCTCAAAAGCTGTGTAGAAATTAATAGTTACTCAACCTTAGTCCCCTTTCCTCCATACTGCATGGGCATCCATTCCTAGGGACAGGAGACGCAACCTTTTTCACCAGAAAAAAAACCTTCCCCTTTAAGTTTAGAGGCCTGTGGGGGTGAGGCCCTGGGATCATGTGCTACCCTGACTGTGGCCATCGGCGCCACACCTCAGTCCCTATTGACGCGTTGATATTTAACATTGCCTAATGACACCTATATTATTAGGGAGGAGGATGATGGGACGTATGGAAGAAAGGGGATTAAGTAACTACGGTGAGTAACAATTACTTTTACGTCCCGTCCCCTTTCCTCCATACTGCATGGGTGACTACAACTGAATGTAGCCCCAAGGTGGAGAGGAGACCCCTCCTTAAGAAAATAAGGTGACAGCCCTGCTTATGACTTGCCACAGAACCTGCCGCTGGAATGCGATGGCCGTGGCCTTGGCCCCGACAGCCTGAGCGTGCATGTACGCTGGCAGCGGCTTGTGCTGCCCCTCATAGGCCTCCCTGATGGCAGCAACCGTGCAATAGAAGCCATGGATGTTTGATACCCGGGTCTGGAGCCCCCAAAGGTTGACAAAAAGTGCGTCTGACTTGCGGAAGCCCTTGGTCCTGTCCAGGTAAAATTTCAGAGCGCGCCTGACATCCAGACAGTGCAATACTCTGAGCCTTGGCCTTGGGGTCAGCGAAGAATGTAGGCAAAACTATTTCCTCGTTTAGATGGAAGGCAGAGGGGTACCTTAGTTAAGAACGCAGGGTGAGTCAGCAGGATCACCTTATCCGTTTGGAAAGTGGTATAGGGTTCTGAGGCCACCAGACCCTGGATCTCACTGACTGAGCAGAGGTGAGACCCAATAACAATGCTGTCTTGATGGTGAACAGCCTGATGTCCACGGATAGCATTGGCTCGAAGGGCTTATGCACCAAGGCGCCCAACACCACATTGAGGTCCCACACAGGGTGTGGCCTCTTGATGGGCAGGTAGAGCTTGGACAAGCCCGCTAGATGTTTGACTATCGGGCTGGAAGACGAGAATACTTACTCCTCCGAAATGTCTGTAGACACCTATGGCTGTCAGGTTGGTGCAACATGTGTACACCAGAATGCCTGAGTGCGCAAGGTGTGCCGAAAAGGAGAGTATGTCATCCAATGTGCACGTAAGGGGGGGTGATCTCATTAGAGTCTGCCGTGACAGAACCTAGTCCATTTACTCTTGTATTGCCTCCTGCTAGCCTTGCTCCTGGCGCCCGGAATTATCTCTAAGTTAGCCTGAGAGAGGCTCAGGAACCATGCTGCGAGGGCTAACTTCTATGGAGCAGGGTGGATGACCCTGTCCCCCTTTTGGGACAAGAGATGGTTTGGGCCCAGCGGAAGGTGAATCGGTGGTCTGTCCGAGAGGCTGAGCAGTTCAGAGAACCACTGTCTTGCCGGCCACCACAGAGCTATCAAAATGATGCTGAGGTGACGAGCTTCCTTTATCTTGCTCATCACCCTGTGGACCATGGGTGTGGGAGGGAAGGCATAGGCTGTCATGCCTTCCCACCAAATTTGTAATGCGTTGCCAATGGAGCCGGGGCACTGCCCCTGCCAAGAAGCAAACTGAGGGCACTTCCTGTTCTTCCAGATGCCCCCATCTGATGAAGATCTCCAGCAGCACCTTGTCGTTCTAATTGCCATTCGCAATTGTCCGGCTCCCCGTCTGCTGAGCCTGTCCGCTTCCAAGTTGGCCTCCCCCGGGAGGTGGATGGTGGTGAGGTAGATGTTCTCCAGGGCCCATTAGCACATGCTGACCGCAAGGGTGCACAGCGGAGGGCACCTGGTACCTCCCTGCTTGTTGACATAGTACATGTTGGTGGCGATGTTGGTCTGGATAAGGACGGTCTTGCACCCCCAATGAGTGGATGGAAAGCTCTGGGAGCTAGCCAGATGGCCCAGAGTTCCAGCCAGTTGATGTGCGTATCCTGCTGCTGCCGGGTCCAGCCTTCTAGGGAGGAGTCCGTAGTGATGGTAACCTGCAGAGACTGTTGCCAGAAGGGCTTGCCCCTCCACAGGTTGCAGCCCCTGGACCACCATGAGGTCCGAGTGGAGAGAAGAGGGTATGCTGATAAACTCAGCTTGGGAGCCCTTCTCCTGATTCCATGAGGCTGTGAAGTGCAGCTGTAACCTCCTCATCCTGAGTCTCAGGTGTGGCACAGCCAAGAGAGCCGCTGCCATAATACCCAGTAAGTGCTGGTACCACCAGGCCAAGGTCACTGCTCTGGTAAGGAAGTGGGTAGTGGCCCTCTTGATGGCCGTAATCTTGTCCTCCGAGGGACAGACCTTCTCGTAGCTCGTATCCCAGATGAGGCCCAGGAAGTCGAGGCTCTGCGTGGGCTGCAGCGGAGAATTCTTGAGGTTGACAGTAACCCCCAGGTCTTGGCAAGTGCTCATAAGTGCAGAGCAGGTGTGGATAAACCCTTCCGGAGTTCTCGCCCTGACGAGCCAGTCGTCCCGGTACGGGTAGAGATGGTGGCCCTGGGCACTGAGGAGTGCTGGCACCGCATTCATAAGTGTGGTAAATACCCTGGGGGCTGAGTTGAGGACAAAGGGTAGCACTTTGTACTGGAAATTGCAGCCCATGATCCTGAAGCGCAGGCAGGAGTGATGTGGTTGCCAAAATCGGGACATGTAAATAGGCGTCCTTCAGATCCAGGGAGCACATGCAGTCTCCCTTGTCTAGTGTCTCCGCAATGAGTGCTGGTGTAACCATTTTTAATTTCTGAAGAGGGAGAGGTTGAGGGTGGATAGGGCCATCACAACTCTCAGGACATCCTGTTTCTTTTGTATGGCAAAAATCCTGGAATAAAAGCCCAATCCTCTCTGGGAGGCTGGGACTTCTTCCACAGCCTGGCTCTCGACAAGCAACTGGATCTCACCCAACAGAGTTGCCGTCCCAATCTGTGGAAGGGAAGGAGGAGAAGGAGGGAGGAGGAGGGGGGACCGGTAGGCGTTACCCCAAGGACACTATAAAGAGGATCCAGGGGTCCGCAAAGTTCTGGTGCCAAAATTTCACACGGAAGGCAAGCCAGCACCCCCCCCCACCCCCTGGAGACACATGGACCCTTCTGAGGCTGTTGCTGAGGAGGGTGGACTGGAACAGACCCTTGCTCCGGCACTCATTTTTTGTTGCATGCGCCTTTGCTGACTGGGCGAGCGGTCAGGTTGTCTCGACCTCCATTCCTGGAAGCCCCAGAATCCACCGAAGGACCGCCCCCCGTTGGAGCATTGATGTGACTGGGTGTATGCCTTGGGCATGGCCTTCACTAGGATAAAGACTTCGCAGTTTGCAAGCTGTTTTTATCCAATTCCTCATCAGTGGAGGAGTGAAAGAGGTTGCTACCCTCGAACGGAAGGTCCAACTTCGTTCCTTGACATTGGGGTTAAATTTAGTAGCCCGAAGCCAGGCCATCCTTATGTGCGTGGCGATACAGATGGCCTGGCCAGATGTATCGATGTGGGCCACAGAGGACTCCATGATGTCCTGCGCTACCAGCTTGGCTTCTTCTAGACCCGCTTTGAAGCGTGACTGGCTCTGAACCGGAAGCTCCGGAAGAAAGTCTATTTCCCACGAAAGCCTCAGGTTGGATTGACACAGGTGCACCGAGGCGTTGGAGTACAGCTTCTTCCCATACGCCTCCAAGATCTTCTCCACCTTGCCTAGCAGTGCTGAGGACGCGGACGACTGAGGCTTAGAGTAGGGAGACGCCGCAGCAATCACCGAAGAGTGCGGTTGAGGGTGCGCTGACAGCAAGAGTGAGTCCCCCTTCATCTGTCTATACTTGCCATTGAGGCACTGATTGACAGGTTGTGCCGAGTGTGATTTGAGCCACTCCTTCTTGGCCAATATACCAACGTCCTTCTGCATTGGGATCCCCGTTTTGGTAGGGGGTCGTAGGGTGAGGACTCCTGCTAAGACCGCCTCCTCAGGCTGCTCGACCTCAGGTTGAGGAAGGCCAAGGTATTCAGCCAAACCTCCAAGCCGATCGTGGAAGGCCTTTACTAATGACAGCGTGTTGGGTACTCCTCCTCGTCTGTGTCCACCAGAGCCGGCTGGTCCGGAGTGGGTGGAGGGGTGCTGGGCACCATGGGCTGCAGTGTGTAGACTGGAGCCGGAGGTTGCTGCAGAGGCGGGTGTGGAACCATCTGTACTGCTGTGGGAGGCAGGGGAGACTGAATCGAAGGAGCTGGCATGGGCTGCGCTTGGGCCTGTGGCACCAGAGCCATGGGAGGAATGACTATGGGCGCCGGTGGAATGACCGGAGGAAGCAAGTCCTTGACTGCATCCCGCAGGATGGCCCCCATTTGGGGGGTTCGCATCGCACCAGGAACCTTCCGGAGAACCTGTCTTCCGAGGCAGAAGAGGTGGCAGGTGATATTGACTGTGTCTGGGGGCTGCTGGGGCCAGAGCGCACTCCATCTAGGTTGCAGGTGAAACCTGACCTGCGCTGCTGATGGATAAATTGTAGGACACATACCTGGTTGACAACAGTCCCACCTTGAAACTCATTCACCCATCTGCTCTGTTCCTGGGAGTGGCATCGGACGAGCGGCCATGTCTGGCATGGCGGCCATTTTGTCGAGCTGTGTGCCAAAGTCGTGGTGCATGGCACCCTGGACCCAGCCTCCTCCAAGACACTTGGTGGTGGAGCATGAGGCCTACCCTGCACCTCAGGTTATTGCCCTCGGCATTGTTGCCAGTAGTGCTGCATGCAGGCGCCCCCTCGGACACTGAGCCAGTACTAGGGCGTTGCCCCTCGGGTGTACACCTGGTAAAACAACCTTCCGTAATCAGTGCTGAGACCGCAAGGATCTGATGACCACTCGGCCGTGAGGCCAGTAGCTGGACTAGCCTTGGTGCGTGTGCTGGTACAAGAACCCGAGAGGTTCCTCCCGCTAGGGCATTTCTTTGGGAAGGAGTCACCCTTACGGGGTGCGATGGAAAATGGCAGCCCTCGATTGGGCCTCAATCTCTATTTGACAAATTTCTTCAAATCCTCCGGAGGCGATCTTTCGAAGAACTCCCTCCACCTAGCTAGCCTGTTCTTCAGTATGCGTGGAGTCGGTGCGTTGCACGCGGTACAACCTTCCCAGCTGTGGTCAGGGCCAAGGCAACAGAGGCAAACAGCGTGAGGGTCGGACGTAGGGAAGAGCCTCTCGCAGGCTGGACACTTGCTGAAGCCCGCTGAAGTCGACATGCGCCGGGGAAGAGCGTGACGCCGGAGGGCCAAGTACCTGAAATGATAAAAAGACAGAAGAAGAATCTGGGGAAGAGCGAGTGGTATTACATGGGCGAAGCCAAACCCCAGGAGCGCTGGTAAAATCGTCCCATTCCCATCGATAGGGAAAAGGGCACTGAAGTGTGGCGCCAGTGGGCGGAATCAGGGTAATGCATGCTCCGAGGGCCGCACCCCTGCGGGCCTCTAAATTTAAAGGGAAGGAAGGTTTTTTCGGGTGAAAAAAGTTCTGTCTCCCGTCCCTAGGAAAGGACGCTTATGCAGTATGGAGGAAAGGGGACTGGATGTAAAAGTACTATTAATTACTCTTACGTCTGGTCCCCTTTCCTCCATACTGCATGGCGATTACAAAAATGTATCCCCAGGGTGGAGAGGAGACCCTCCTTAAGAAAACAGATTCCTTAGAACCGCCTCTCTGAAAGCCGCCTCTGACTTAGAGCCGGTGTCCAAACACTAGTGCTTACAGAAAGCCAAAGGGGTGGCCCGGGTGGCCGCTCTGCTGATTATCTGCCACAGCACCTGCCGCTGGAATGTGATGGCTGTGGCCTTGGCTCTGACAGCATGGGCAAGCATGTTAGCTGGAAGTGGTTTGTGCTGCCCTTCATAGGCCTCCTTGATGGCGAAACCCATCCACCTTGCCATAGAGGCCTTGGATGTCTGATAACTCTGCTTTGACACCCCTCCCAAAAGGTGACAAATAGAGCGTCCGACTTGCGAAAGCCCTTAGTCCCGTCTAGATAGAATTTCAGAGCATGTCTGACATCCAGACAGTGCAAGACCCTCTGAGCATCGTCTTTAGGGTCAGCAAAAAACCTAGGTAAGACTATTTCCTTGTTTAGTTGGAAAATGGAGGCTAACGTAGGTAAGAAGGGGGGTGTGTTCTCAGGACCACCTTATCCTGGTGAAAAGTAGTATAGGGCTCTGAAACCACCAGTGCCTGGATCTCGCTGACTCTGCGGGCAGAGGTGAGGCACACGAACAGATGTCTTAATGGTGACCAGCCTTATGTCCGCGGCCGCCATTGACTCGAATGGTTTGTGTGCCAAGGCGCCCAACACTGCATTGAAGTCCCACACGGGGTGTGGTATTTTGATGGGCGGGAAGAGCCTGGAGAGGCCCGCCAAATGTCGCTTGACCACCGGGTTGGGGGAGAAGACCTCCTCCGACGAATTTCTGTAGGCCCCTATGGCTGCCAAATAGGTGCGGCATGTATCCACCTGCACGCCTGAGTGAGCAAGGTGTGCAGAGAAGGAGAGCATATCATCCAACATGCACGCAAGGGGGTCATTCGCTTTAGAGTTCGCCCTGTGGCAGAACCTATTCCATTTACTCTTGTACTGGCTCCTAGTAGCCCTGCTCCTACCACCCTGAATGATTTCTATGTTAGCCTGTGACAGACCCAGGTGTTTCAGCGTGACTTGATCAGGAAACATGCTGCAAGGGCTCATTTCTGTGAAGCGGGGTGGATGACCCTGCCCCCTCACGCCCCCCGCTGTTGCTCAAGAAGATGAGCTGGGCCCATCGACAGGTGAATAGGTCTCACCGGCCACCACAGAGCTATCGAATGATGCTGAGGTGACAAGATTCCTTTATCTTGCAGATCACCCTGTGGACCAGGGGTGTGGGAGGGAGGCATAACCAACAACCCAACCATTAACCTAACGGACTGATTCAATGAAGATGCAGCATTCGCTGATCCTCATCCTCTCCCAATCAACGCCAATACAGATGCACCGCGACCAAACAATTGCAAACCAAAACAAGGAACTAATAAGCAAAACCACACCAAAAAGATCCACAGCAATTTAATCAATGCAAGGTGAATGTCCAAACATGCCACCAAAATATACGATCTCCTTTGCGACTGAGGGAATCGACATCCTATTTGTAACAAACATGGCTAGACGACAACTACAAGATCACCCTCAACAACTGCATGCCTGAAAACCTGAAATGCGTCCAAGCAAACAGAAAAACCAAAAGAGGGGGGACTGGCAATCATCCACAAGGAACAACTGTATATCAAATTGGAAGACCCACTAAACATCGCTAAATGTGAATCCTTAATCATCCGTCTATCAGTAAACCCCAAAACAAACCTGAAATTCAAACGGATATACAGACCATAAACCTACGATGCAATCTTGGTAGACGCCTTCACGGAAGCAATCACCATCCTAGCCATCAAACATAATCACCTGATCGTCCTCGGAGATTTCAACATCTGGTTCAAAGAAGAAACCACAATCACACAAAAATCTTTAACCAGCCAATTAGCAGCAATGAATCTACAACAACTAGTCAAAGGAGCAACCCACTCGGCAGAGCATACACTTGACGCAATGTGTGCGAACAAAGAGCTCCTTACCACAGCACCCCCAATTCAAACACTCTGGAGAAACCACCTCATCATCGCCTTCGTAATCAAAATAACCACTCCAGTAAATAGGCAACTAGACAAACCACAGGCCACCATGAAAAGAAACTGGAGAAACATCGAAAAAATCCACCCTAATTGAACTCCTGGAGCTCAACAAACCGCACCCAAAATGTAGGGAAGAAGCATACCTGGAAAAAGAAGTAGCCCTGCTCCACACCCAGATTATAACTATCGACAACATCGCCAGATAAAAACCTTCCAATCCTTCTCTTAAAAGAGCAATGGCAAAATGTTTCACCCCACTACTCGGCACCATGAAAAGAAAAAAAACAGACTAGAACTAGATTGGAGAATAAAAGATGACACTGCGAATAAACTGAAATTCCTGCAACATAACCGTGCATACAAAAAGGAAATACAAAAAGCAAAAAGGAAACACGACAACCGAATTTTCGAAATACCAAACACCCAAGATGAACTCTTCAAAATCATAAATGAAATGAAAAATCCATGGGGCTGCAACACACCAATTCCTTTGACAAAACTATACAATGACCTAGCACACCACTTCAAAAACAAAATCACCAGCATCCATTGAACCATACAAAGCAGACCACCCGATCATACTACGATCCCCACCTATCCTCAGGAGGAACATCTGAACAAGCTACGAAGATTTTCCGAAATATCGGTGAATACTGTCGTCAAGCTGATAAAGCAACAAATCGGTCTGCTGAGGACCCCTGGCCCCTAGACATATACAAATCGATTCTTATATAAGGAACTCCCATGGAATATCACAGGAACATCCTCAACCTTTCAATCACAACTCGGAAAGAGCCACAAGCCTTCAAGTCATCGTACATCAGGCCACTACTCAAAGATACAGCGGTAACCATAGAGGACCTCTCCAACATCCCATAGACAGCCAAGCTGCTCGAAACAAACATACAAAACGACCCAAGAATTCATAAAAGAGCAGTGCCTACTAGACCAGACACAAGTTGGTTTCAGACCAATGAGATGAACGAAATCAGCTCTCCTCTCAATATGCGAAGACCTAAAAATAAACACAGACTCTAACAGGCCTGCCTTGCAACTTCTAGACCTATCCTCAGCATTCGACACAGTTAATCACGACATCCCCATAACAAGATTAGAAGTACTCAGAAAACAGACACCGCACTTCTGTGGATCAAATCCTTCCAAACAAACAGAACAGAAACCATTTGGATGAAACCTTTCAAATCCAACCCGAGAGACTCCAAATGTGTAGTACCACAAGGATCATCCTTCTCCCCGCTCTACTAACCAAAATCATCAAAAGTCACGGCCTCACCTATGCCGACGATACACAAATCTTCAAAATACAAGACAATCTAGAAATAAACTCAATGCTAGAAAACTGCCTTTGTGAGGTATTCAACTGGATCCATGTCTGGATGACCCAAGTTTGAGAAGACGTTTTGCAACTTACATTCGTGTTCTGCGAGGCGTTGTGAGTTTCTGCTGAGCTCATCTGCAAGATAAGTGTGTTCCCCTGGAACATGTTGCGACAGGAGGAACATGGGTTTCAGTCACAAATTCCATATGTTCTGCGTTAGTCTGGGCAGACCTGGTGAGCGTCCCGCCTTGCTTGGTTATACAGAACATAGCTGTAGTGCTGTCTGTTAGGACTAGAGCCATCTTCCCTTGCAGCTGGTGTTTGAAAGCTTGTAGAGCTTTGAACACTGCCAGTAGTTCTAGAAGGTTAATCTGTCTGTTTGCGAGTGACAATGTCCCCATGCCATGCACAGTATGCTAGAGAAAATGAGGTTCCCATCCAGATAGTGATGCATCTGTGGTTAGAGTGGCCTCTACTAGGAGGTTGGTGGATCATATCCCCCATTCAAAAGGTTTTCTTTCATCTTCCATCACAGATTTATGATCGAGGTACATGGCTTTCCATTACAGAGAAGAAATTAGTGGTTTCAATTTCAGATGCAACACTTTCATATGCTCACGTTTTCAGACCCTATAGCCTGCCATGTTGGCTACTTATTACTGCAACTGCCAAAGGACAGATTAGTGTCTGCCGATCATCCCCGATAATGGTCAAAGCTGCGTTGTTGATTTTTTTCCAATTGTGGTTAAAGAAGCCGTCAACCTGTAAACAGTACCCATGACAAGCACACAGTATAATATAACTGGAAAATTGAGGATGCAAAAATATATTTCGGTACCCAATGTATAATTATATATAATAAAAAAAATAGTCCACAGGCGCCCCTCTGCGAGAACGAACACAGCCCATTGACCTGTCTTTGGGAAGGTACCCACTCTAGAGTCCCCAGCCACACTTTAGCTCACTATCTTTCACAGATGGGAAATATCCATTTGCATATCAGTCTTTATCCTGCCCACATGGACAGTCCAGGACCGAAATGCTATGGCAATTCACTTATCAAGAGTACCAACAGTAACCCAATACGCGTGTTTCAGCATTGGTGGGCCTCATCAGTGAGGTGGAGCTGTGTCTCTCTGAACACAGTGAGCAAGGGGTCCACGTCTGGATGACCCTAGGAAACTTCGGTTTAGTCACCCTAAGTCCCTTAAATAATCAAAAAATAGTCTATAGGTGCTCCTCAGAGAACGAACACGGCCTCGAGAGTCTGCAGCCACACTTGCTGTTGGTACTCTTGTTCAGAGGAGTCCAGCATTTCGGTGCTGGACTGCATGTGGGCAGGACAAAGACTGATATGCAGGGATACTTCTCCTCTGTGAAAGGGACAGTGAGCTAAACACTTGGTTAAGACTCTCCCAAGGGCTATCCACCCAAGAACAGGCCAACAGGCCGTGTTTGTGCTGGTAGAGAGACTCCCAGACCTCCCCTTTGTTTTGTAGAATTATATATACACAGTAAATATGTATGTTAACTATGAATTAAAGTTCCAATTAACACATACAATGTCTATTATTTGCTTCAAATTGAACACTTATCCGCCATAATGTAAATCACCACACTTGCATAAACATTATTTAAACTTTGCTTACATTGTGTCTTGTGTTTCCATTCCCCCTATGTGACAGATGACCAACTGCTTGGAAAGCCAGATCTCAGTAATAGAAACTTCACATTCCTACCCAAGCTTTCATTGTAATGAATCTTATCACTTATTTGTGGATATTCGACACATTTTGGCCTTCAAAGTGTTAGTGCTGCGAACTGAAGCACACAGAATGTGACTATTCATCCAGCGTTCACAGCGTGTCAGAGGGAGTTTCGTTTTGGGAAAACATGCCACAAAATTGAACAAAGTTAATGGCAAGCTGTGCAGTAAAAAAACAACCAAATATTTAAAGTATTCCATATATGAAAAAATGTACTTCCATTTCAACATTATCGATGTGCCTGGTCCCACAACATGTACGTATTCTTTCAAAGATAACTCTAGGCGAGGTGCAGACAGGCTCGCATTTCCTTATACTTCAATGGGGCAATGCCTGAAAAAAATTTAGTGTGGGGCATTTTTTGGGGCCAAAGTTCTTTTCAGAAATTAACAGAATTCGAATAAAAAAGCAGTGGGTTAATATACAGAGATGGCACAAACGGCCTGGGAAGGGAGGGGCGATTCTGCACCAGGCTGAGTGAACTGTTGCAGCCATTCCAGCAATCACATTGATTTCTGCATTGATGCATGCGCGTCTGGTTGTCCTCCACATGTGGGCCTCCACAGTAAGATGTAAATGTGCAAAGGCCATAGGCGCATGTTCATAGTGCACATTGGCAAGACATTCATTTGTTCATTATGTCAATGTTGGCTAACACTGTGGCCCATAAACCGCTGGTCCATTGCTATCTGCAGCCACTTAACATGATTCCTACTTTCCAGCAAGGTTAGACTTAATTTATTAAATGTATTGGTTATTTGCAAAGCACCTATACAAAACATGGTGTTTCAAGGCACCACAAGACAAAAAGGGGGAGGGGGGCAGGGAAGAAAAAAAACAATAACAGTCCTACTAGGCTGTGTGCCATTTGAATCATGCAAGAGCAGTAACAAGATGTTGGGGGGGGGGGGGGACTGAGGAGGTTTAGGACAGGGCAGAAGGGAACATGCTTGGGTGGGAGGGAGGTGCAGGGCAAAAGGAGGTATACAAGTGCAGGGGGAGGAAGAGGGGAAGAAGAGGACCAATGGGGCTGGGCAAGTGCTAAGGTGAGGCCAGGCAGGCAAGTGCTAGAGAAAGCAGGGAGTGAGGACCACATGCGAAGCACGAGGACGGGGGTGGACCAGGCTCGGTAGCGATGCACACCTCGCCAGGCTTGTCAGGGGAAAGGGTCCCGGAAGGGCAAGTGCATGTTGTGGGGGCCGAGGGGGAGGGCAGGAAGACAGGGTGCTGGGCGAACAGGGCCTGGTGCCCTGTAGAGCTCATAAGGGACCAGGCAGCCAGTCTGTGCAACAGAGGGGGCATTCACAGGAGGTTCGGGGGAATGAAGAAGAGAAAAGTAGGGTCTTGAGAGTCGTCTGGAACTTAAGATCAGGCAGAAGCCTGACAGGGGCAAGGAGGCCATTACAGAGGGATGCTCCTGCCGAGGAAAGATCTACCCGACACGCTCTGCGTGGAATAGCGTCTGATCTGCAGAACATTGCAGCTAGATGACAGACAATCTCTAACAGGGAGGTATTTAGGGAAAGAGTTGGATGTAATGGGCTCCCTGGCCACAGAAAGCCTTGTGGATGATATAGAGGGTCTTGAACTTTATCCTTGCAGCCAACGGGAGCCAGTGGAGCTATTTTTGGGCTTGCAGTCCTATTCTGGATTTGTTGAAGAGGGCGAAGGGATGATTTAGGCAGATTGAAAAAGAGGTCCAGCATGGAGAGGATTAGAGCTCTGGAGACATTACGTTTCTGTATATCTGCTGCTCCAATGTTCTGCTTCGATTCTTCAACTATTTTGAGTTCATTACAAACAAGGCTTGAAATTAGGACTGGATAAGCAGGAATTACAAGCAGTGCCTGGGTGTCCAGCAGTAAACGGTCACCAGGCGATAACACTGTGGAACAAGGAGCCGGTTTATAGCGTTACAATTAGTTGGCCTTGGGGAGCCAAAAGTAGCTCCTGATAACTGTGTTAAGCTCACCAGTCTCTTCTACATTTGATTTGAGTCACATACTTTAAATAATCAGACTGGCATTTATTGTTCTAATATAAATAAATTATATTGATGGTAATAAATACATACATGAAAGAAAAATAGACATTTTAAGGCCTAAATAGTGACATTACCACAAAGCGTAATTAAAAATAAATTTTACAATTACATCTCAAGTGACATACTATTCCATTTATTGTACAATTAAAACAATTTTCAAACATTGTGCAAAAGCTTGAAACTGGCTCTGATAAACATTGTGAAGAGAGCCAGACATCATTTGAATCTTTAAGTCAACCGTTCAACAAGTTAAAATTTGGGAGGGCAAACCTCTTTTGCAATGTATCGTGGCATAGACTGGGCCCTGGAAACGAAACCTGGATCTATTCTATGCATTTGCATGGCCAGCACATTCAATGTCAGATCTTTCACAAATTCAAAATCTATCTGCTGGAAGATTGGCTTTCCCACCTACAGTTTGCTTCTTCTGGTAAACTCCTTGCTGTAACGAGGTATCCCAAAAATGCCTGCACTTTGTTTGTTCAGTTCCAAAGTTCTCATGTGCAAATACAGTGATTCTTGTTCTGGCCTCCATACTGTCAATGCCAAAATGCAACATTTTAGGCCTGTGCTTTAGGCAGATATTATGGAGCACCTGCAAATCTCCATTGTGGCAGAATTCAGAGAGTCACCTCATGTGCCTTGAAAGCGTTTTTTCGTAAACAATCTTCTTAAGTGCTTTGTGAGGATGAGAGCCTGGAACCAACCTCCTTTTCAAGGAGAATATCTACAAATCCATCACAAGTTTTTGAGCTCCACCCAATATAGTTGCTGATAGACTGACCAATTTAAAGTGTTTTCTGTAGCCTTTATTTACCTGCAGCTGTAATTAATTTTGCGACGTGCCATACATCATATTGATACTTAACGTCTGGGAACTGCTCTAGCATGGCCTTGGTTATTGAAAAATGGCTATACAGTCTATTTGCATTCCTGTGGATTGCAGAAGTTGAATGAATTTAATGAAAGCATATTTTTCCATGGGACCAAGGGATATACAATCAGATAGTTGCCCAACGACTGAACTCCCTATTTTTGGTTTCCATGTCTTGGAAGTGGTAAGGGCAGTATATGGCAGAAAGACCTGGACTGTCCCACTGTCCATCACCAGCAAGCCATAGCATGTTGCCAGCGAGAGCCTTTTCCATTGACATCTGTTCGAGTGCCCATGCCTGGCTAATAGCGGGGAACAAGAACAAGGTATTTGTAGTACTGTTTTTTTTTTTTTTTAAAGTAACGCGAGACCCACTAAATTAGAAAAACTTGAAATTGTACTGTATGTTGTGATCCCGCTAAACAAAGCAGATGAACAAAATACATTTCCACCACGCTCTTTAACAAGTATTGGTTCAGCAGACCATGAAAATGAGTTATGGTGGTGTACACAGCTAGCCTTGAACTTCAGGTTGGAGCCTTTGACTACACAAGTAAATTTCACCAAAGGCTCCTCACAAAACCTCCTATGCAATTTATCAACCCATTTAATCATTTTCATAATCTCGATCAGGCAGCAGTCGAATACAATGTATTTTGGTTCCTTTAATAGCAAATCATCCTGAAGTATACTGATTTATAATTCCATGGTGGATAGGTCCTCAACACTAGGGAGAGCGAAGTCCACATCACGAGCACAATCGTCAAACAGTAGTGAAGCTTCAGTTATTTCTGTGTGTGATATTTCAAATTTGTCCACATGTACTGGGGAAAAAGGGAACATTCTGTTTTTTAGATAGCATTTTTTTTAGAGGGTGTGGATTGTATCAGCGGTTCTGCAAGCAATTCTGAAACATCTTCTGTGTTGTCTTTCTTCTGGGTGATAGTGTGCTGTAAAAAGTGATGCAGGGTTACTTTCCACAGGCCACTGCTGACATTCAATTCCAGCCACTGGACATCTCCATCACGACAATGAATCTTGTGAGTAACATGCTGAGCCTCAAAATGTAGCTGCTCCCAAGTCACAACAGTTTTACAAGCGACATCATTAGTTTGTCTAGTTGTCTGAGTCTTAATGCAGCTCTTCTTCCTAGGACTCAAATCGAAGAGAAAAAAATTCTTAATTTATAGCACACAGAATATATGAATTACAACATGAACATTTAATATCAATTAAATAACTGACAAACAACATTTTTTTTAACCGGTTAAGTACCTTTTCTTCTGTATTGTCCATGAAACAGTCAAATTGTATTTGCCGACCACCAGAAAAAGCTGAAAAACAGCATTTTTAAATTGTATATAACTTGAAATGTGCTCTTCCTAGATATAACATGTTGTTATGGGAACCATTATGTCATGACCACAGGTATCTCTCTTAAAAAGATCTCCAAGGTTTCCTGGGTGGTTGCCTACAATTCCTGGTCCAAGAGTAGGCAGAGCTTAGTGGGTTAGCGGATCTAAAACCACTTCCTCATCTTCCAACATGGCGGTCTGAATATGCACCTTGAATTTCAGGCAGCAGTCTAGTTGCTGCAGCTCCTAGAGTATTTAAGCCCCTCCCTCTGTTTGTTCCCCGCTTCGCGTCTGTTGTTATCAGCGAAGCTTACCGCGGTCCGGATTCCTGTCAGAGATATTCTCTGATTCCCTATTTGTTTCTGTCATAGTTCTTGCCCTCAGTTGTCATAGTAATTTTCCCTGTCCTTTCACAGTGCCCAGCCCCTCCACTGTCCTGTCCTTCCCGGCTCCTGACGTGTGTGAGGTTTCTGAGAGAAAACCTTTCCATTTGTTTTCTCGACTACCTCAGCGAAACGCAAGTACCATGGTGTTGTGAGGAGTTTTATGGTTGTCATTAGCGCTCGTGGTGGCATTCAGTTGTTACAGTAATTCTTCACTTGTTTTTACGAAGTGCTCACCTCACGACCTGCATGCGCTGTTACGAGTCGCGCCGCCTCACAAAACGAACTAGCGTTCGATAAACCTGCATCCATGTGTCTTTAGGCGCATTGTTTATTCTGACAATTGTTGTATGAATGTGAACATTTTCTGCTTACCATTTCGGATTAAAAGAGGCATATTAGGTTGCTCTGTATTTTCTCTAGAATTCCCTGTGGTGTTTACATTGCCTTGAGTTTAGTATTAGCCATAGGAGTTATGGTCACGGAACTCTCCTTTATAGAAACCTCCTTGTCCCTCTGTCAGTAAAATACTGTTGTCCAGCTCTGTGCTCTATCAATCCCATCTTCAGAACCTGTGCCCAGGCATCGAGCTAGTATCCCATCTTCAGAACCTGCGCCCCTGCATATATTGCAGGATGGATAGTTCACCATACCATAATTCAAGGTAAGGGGTTGGAGTCACTTAGATTCTGAATAAGATTGAGATAGAATCACTATTCCTCTCAGTTATCAGGGAAAGCCCCTTAAATAATTCCTGGTATTTCTCTAGTTGTTTCTTAGACCCTTTGTGAACTTGAAGATAGTTTCAGCCGATAGAGAGAGAGAGAGAGAGAGAGAGAGAGAGAGAGAGAGAGAGAGAGAGAGAGAAAGGGTAACAACGCACTCTGAGAAAAGAGAAGGTCAGTTGGGGTGGTGTTCCCGCAGAGTCAAAATTAAGCGTTGCACATTAGAACACATTAACTATTACATCACAGTTTAAATGGATAACTGATATCTTAAGTATGCCCCTTGTCGATGTCTCTCCAATTTCCACCGCTTCAGTAGTATATTCCTTGCACATAAATTCAAAGAACATTGATTAAATTGTTAAACAATTTAATGTTAAAATCTTTGATCTCACAAAGAACATCTTGAGAAAGTTGATTTAATGATTGTTGACCTTAGGATATAACTATGTAAAAAGATACGGATAATCAAATGAACATTTTTCAATTAGTATTACCATAAAGTCAAACACTCTACATGTAATCTTTTAAAAAGACATATTTGAAAACTGTACCCGATAACCTTCAGGGATGTACTAAAACCAAGAAAGTGATGGGTAGAAGGTTTCAAATTAAACTGAACCACTGGCATTTCTCTAGGCAACCTACACCACCACAGTTTTTCTAGCTCATCTGCGCCATTGCGAAAGGGTTCCAGCAACATGAAAATCAGCCAGGGACTGCCATCAATGGGAGCAGCCCTGCCCGAACTGCCAGGCCAGGTCCGCTCTGCACAGAAACACAAGCAACTCGAGACATGTTTCTGCCTTGTTGGGCTTCCTCGGTGAGGTGCAGTTTGGTTCCCTACAGCGCAGCAAGCAAGGGACCCAGGTCTGGGCATACCCTCTTACATAAGGAGACAAACTAAATCCAAAAAAGTGATGGGTGGAAAGTTTCTAATTAATCTGAACCACGAGCTGAACATGTTTGGAGATGCTTGTGATCTTGTGCAGAAGGGGTGTGGCCAAGCAGTTTGGGCTGAACTGCTCCTTTTGGTGTGGGATCAAGCCCGATTTGCATGTGGTCTTTCCCCTTTTGTAATGGCTTGGCAGGTGAAGAATGATGGCCTGGAAGGAGGCCCAGAGCAATGGCAAGATTTATTCTAAACCTTCCAGTCATCACTCCTTTTGTTTTGCTAACCTTCAGATATGTCGAAGGGAGTTGGTGTGAGAGCATCCTGCAAAACAGATTAAACTGTGGCCCCTTTAATGTGCTTTAATGTTATTTTGTTTCAACTATTCAATTTTTTGCTAAGCAGCTAAAGTTTATAAACAAAAACATACACCATTAATATAGTGAAACCGTCTATGGTATTCAGTGACAAACTACATTTTTCTGAAGCTTTACTTTCATTGTTGCATGTGTTTCCGCAATAAATACATCAAGGTTGTTGATGGAATGCCTTGCAATGTGCTAACTGTATTGCAAAATATATTTTAAAAAAGTTCTTACATTTTAAAAAGAATAAATAACTTCGTATGAATCAATACATTATCACTTCTCATACCTCATCCTCCAGACATGTTGCAGTAGCAGAATAGTATATTGTTGAAATTCCAGGTTCCAGCTATATAATTATAAGATGTAATATCAAAACAAAGAAATTACATGTTAAAGATGGTCGATAGTGACAGAGAAGCCTACAAGTCTAATATTATAGATAACAATAAATATATTTTTAGTTGAACAAATACATACTTTGGATAGATGCATCTGAAGGAATTTTTTTAAATTACGAAAGTTGAGTATGGTTGACTCTGGAATAGTGGTTGATGTAGCATCACAGACCTTTAATCAATGTATATATTAAAACCATTGTTTATCAGAAAAATTAACATTAGTATTATAATTTACAACACATCAAAAAAGATTTTTAAAAATTGTGTGTGCAAGTTGCACGGCCTTACCATTAGGATGTTGGAGGCATCTGTGGTTTCCTCCATGGTAACAGTCTGCAATTCCATCTCAGTGCGGTCTACGCAAAGACTGACATGGTAATTTTAAAAAATTACCTATTTTTAAAGGACGTGCTGTGAACATGTTTGGAAAGGCTTCCATTGCACAGAACTATGAGTATCTCTAAAGTAGGGATACAAAATGAATATAAAGTTCAAAATGTACAAACCACAGTATATCTTGTCATGAAGGAAACGTCTGTAATAAAATATCAAAGGAAACATTCCCCGAAAACAAATATTTCAATATTATGTGGTCATTTATAAGATATTATACAGGCAAATTTAGAAAATGATAATACGTTTAAAAATGTAGCATCCACTACTCTCCTGGGTCAGTGTGCGCTGAAATTCAGTTTGAACTGCCTTGGGAAGTAATCGTGAATGCGTCTGGGCGATGCTTTTTAGTGTACTGTGATTGTTCATACATATCTTCTGAGAATTGCATGCTGCAGACGAGGAATCAATAGCCCCTCGCGTCATCCAAGACATCCTAGGCTCTACTTTCAATTTCGGACACTGGAAATGCACAGCTCAAGAGCCATTTTCTTTTTAAATTTAAATCCTTTGGCAAAACAAGCAGGACTGTACTCTGAGTTTTAGCAAGGCTATTAGTGCAACCCAAAACAATACAAGAAGGCATTGTTGGATTGTCCCTATTATGTGTTAAATAAATATAAATATTACTATTAAAAAAGTATCAAAGTGAGTAAACCAAATATCATTACTTTGATAGAAGAAAGTGTACTTTATAAAAAAAAAAGGCAACTAAAGCAAACATGCATTTAAAACATGCACTATGAAAGATTACATTTGGAAACAATACTCTGTTATGTGCCAACTAGAGATAAAATTGCATAGGACGGTTGATCATGGTGTACACTTTTTGAATAAAATAAATGAGAATAGGGTGTACATTGAGTATAAAACAATAGAGTGGCCTAGTTTAGAAAGTAGACACTACAGAAAACAATAGTGAAAGTTGACTAACCGTTAACAGATGAGCCGACTCAGCAAGCAAGGTAAAAAGTGGAGAGATGGCAATATCCGTTGTTGATCTCACGTATGCTTTCCTGTTAACTCCTACAGTGTTTATAAAGGATTACAGAAGTGGGTCTATATGTGAATTTCTGACATGTTTGTTCACTCCCACCATGCGTCTATGACCATGTCTGACCTCAATCCTGTCATTGCAGCCACCTTGCGAGCTCATGCCCACAGGTGCAAACTGTCATTGATAGCGGAGAGGGATGGCTGTAGACTAGGCGAGCGCAATAGGGCCAGAACGCAGTCAAATGAACCAGATATATGTTGATTGCAGGGACGGGGGTCTTCAAAGCGAAGTCTGGAGACACTGGCTCTAGGGTGGCAATGTGGATCAGGGTCTCCATGCGAAAGAACCCTTTGTGGTGTACATGGTTTTCAGCACCTTGAGCGTTCCCATTCTCCCAGCCCCCTTGCAAGTGCACGCCCACAGGTGCGAACAGCAGTTGAAAGCAGAGGGGGAGGGATGTGGATGAGTGGAGCACGATAGGCCAGTAAACCTGTTAAACCACACCTATCTTTTATGATACTCAGATGTTTGGATGTGTTGTGGACTTTCAAAATCCAACAACTGTTCAGATTAACTATTTTTTAAAAAATGTTTTATTTAGTTTGGTAAAGCAGATGGCAATGACACTACAAATTATACTGCCACGATCGAGGTACGGTCTGTACAAATCCATGGAATTGTCCGTGGTAACTGGGTAATTCATCACAAATGGCTCTAACCACACAGGTAGGTATTACTCGAACACAAAATCCCAGTCTTCCAAGAATCCACCATGTAAAGGCACGATATGCCACAAGTCTGTACCACCTGTTTTAGAGATACAGAAATAGTTTACTTGAAAGAAGCCAATAACTGTAATATGTAAGACATTGTTATGCTTTAAAAAGTACCTTGCCTTGTGAAGTACTGACACTTCGTGATTTCAAGCACGATCAATCAAAAATGTGAACGCACATTCCACCAAAAACAGTTTGGGAGATACTTCCAAGTGAAAGAAACGTAATTGTTCGGACGATCAATCTAAAGAGGAAAACTGTTTTCAGATTACAATGAGTAATATATTCATTTTACAAAAGCATTCTTTCGTCAGTGATCCATCAAAGTTATATTGATGTAGGGGAACAACATATTATGGTAGCCATCTCGGTCGTCAAACACACAAGATATATAAAGTGAACTTATTAATTACTTGGATAACAAGGGCGAAGTGTAGCTGGACGTTGGTGCATAAGGACTATGATCATTCACAACACAGATCTTGCACGGCAGTCCCCTGAAGTCATGCAGCTTGGTAACGCAATGGCAGTGGTGTGGCATCAGCAATGCAGGTCAAGCAGCCAGTTTTCTCTGCAACAGCAGTTCTCCACCAGAGTAGGCATATGCTCACAACAATGGCAGGTACACCAGATGGAACGGTGTTGCATGCGACTTGGTTCAGGCTCTGGTGATTGATCCACATGACCTTCCTCCGATTCCACATTGTCTCGAGTTTTTGCTCTTACAAGGATTTCTGGCTCGTACAGGTAGGGATAAATTGTTGCCATAGTTCCTGAATAGTGAAGCACAGAATCAACAGTGAGGTAAATAAAAACGTTTTTGTATGAATACACAAAAAGAAAAGAGGTTTCCCATTAACACTGAATGTTAAAGAAAAAGAAGCAAATAAACCGTCATGTTCCAATAACAATGTGAAAAGACAAGATTAATAGGCATCCTTAAATAGGTTTCGAAGTGTGCTCTAAAATACATGCCTGATCAATTGGGCCAATAACATTTCTGACCAAACTACGCTTTTAAGACCCTTCTTTAGCGTGCCACTCTTACATAGGACGCAGATGGGCATGTGGAACTACATCAATGCAAAACCTCACCATTCCAAGAAGGCGCATGGCCTTTCGAACCGTTATCGGACAACAGGCTACATTTTGAGGAATTTGAAAAAGCATGTTTTGGACCCTCCCGTTTAAGGGGAAGACTAGAGTGTCTTCTGTCCGAATAAGAGCTCCAAGAAACTGTTTTGACTTGAAGCGAGACTTAATTTTCCTCAGTGATTGAGAACCTTAGTTGAAACAGTAGGTTGATTGCTTATCGGGTTTTCTGTAGACACGCTTCATGTGTGTCTCCTGTTATTAGCCAGTCGTCTAGATAAGGGTACACTAGAATTGACAGACTGCGCAGGTGGGCTACTACCACTGCCAAAACATTTGTGAATACCCTTGGCGCTGAGGCTATGCCAAAGGGAAGTGCCTTAACTGGTAGTGAGCGTTTCCTACTTTGAACCTTTGCAATTTCCTGTTTGCTGGCAACATTGAAATATGAAAGTATGCATATTTCATATCTAATGTCATGTAATCCCCTTGCTTCAGAGGTGGAATTACTTCCTGCAGTGTTGTCATCCTGAATGTTTGCAGCTTGACATGTACGTTTGCAGGACGCAGATCTAACACATGGTGCAATCCTTTTTTGGGTACAAGGAAATATAGATTGAATAAATACCCTTTTCTAATTTTAGAAATGGAACTAGCTCTATTGCTCCTTTCTTCAGTAGTACCCATATGTCTGCTTGTAGAATTAAGTGATGCTCCTACAACATTCTCCTTGATCTCAGCAGATGATGGCACAGGGTTTTGAGGAAGTCTATTGAATATCCTTGGGTTATACTGTTGTCAACACCCCACTTGTACGATGTTACAACCTCCTAAGTGTGGGCGAATTGTTGCGTCCCCCTACTGGGGAAGCATGGGAGGGGACATCAACAAATGACTTAAAAGTTTGAGGGTGCAGCTGAGCCTCTAGAGGTTCCGCTCCTACCCAGTCCCTTGCCTTGTCTAAAACCTCAATGTTGGGAGATTTGAAAGGTTAAAGACGGTCCCTGTGAGTTGCACCATGTGATGTGTTTGAAGTAAAGCTCGACTGTGTTGCTCTTCCAAACCCCTGGCTTCTAAAAGAACGCAAGCTATTAAAAAATCCCATCTGAACATAGTGTTTATAAGTTATCTGCCCAATTGTGTTATGGTCGTGTTATTTTATTCGCTGTTTCTAGCGCCTTATCTGCCTCCTTATCAAATAGGACAGCGTCCTCTATAGGCTATTAAATAGGTTTGCCCGATTGCCAAGCCGCGAATAGTATAAGCAAAGTACCTTCAGCCATAACACTGCCTGTTGTTTCTGCTGAATTTAGGGTATTTTACAAAATATTGTGTATGACTAGTTAACCTCCGTTAATGAATTTAAGTATTTTAGACTTAATAGTCTCTGGTACTGACTCAAGGTGGCTTTGAACCGAATCACACTGGGCACTGTTATAACTTGGAAACAGTGTAATGCTGTTTGCTATACAAGTTGAGAACGCACCCGATGTGGTGATTCTATTTCCCAGTGCATATAGTCTTTTACACCATCAGGCGGTGCTTCTGCCTTAGACAATGGCACACCTGCCCCTTTCCTCACTGTGCCAACCACAAGTGAATCTGGTTAAGCAAGGCCCCTATTATACAAGTGATATGGTGGCGAGGGCTTGAAAACTCCTGCATTGACTGCACATGTTAGGGATGGTGTGGTTAATAAAGAGGCAGTCTTTTTAATTGAGTTAAGGAGTGGTATGGATTGACAGACTGCTTTTCATTTAAAATGTCCTCCACAAAATTTGTCCTTCACAAACTCGTGTCTGGATTTTGAAATGATCTGCAGCTTTTTTTTAGGAGATCATTGGTCATCAATGGGTATATCCAGGTTCAGTAATAATGTCTGCAGACAATAAAATGGCGATGTCTGGGTCATCTACACCATAGTTGGGTCATTAGGGTCTTCATACCAGGTGCTCTGGTCCCAATCATCACCCTAGTCTTAATAGAAATGAACCTCCTGTAGTAAGCGGTGTTGTGATGGATGAGTAACTTTAACACTATGTGTTGGAGAAGTATGAGACCCGTCTACTGTAGGAGATTTAGCAGGAGGTTCTCCCTATGTTAAATGTAAGGATTTTGTCTCAGAGCATTTGAACATAAAAGTTAGAAAGAATGCAACTTTATCCATTGTCTCTTCGAAGCGTTCCCTAGTCCATACACCTGTTTTAAGGGTTACTGGAAGTGGAAACCGAATAGCTTCTGGGTCTACACTTAGTCCTATGCTATGTAATGATTTTGACAAGGGAGAAGTGGCACTAGAATATTCAAAATCTTGAGTTTTACTAAAGAAGTGGAAACTGGAGTAGAAGTTAAAATGGAGCGTTCGAGACCCTTCTGTGAGTGTTTCCCTCAAAATAGCACGTTCTTGGGATTTTCGACAGCTGTTTCAATGAACTCAAAATGGATTACGCCCGTTTGTGTTCATCACTGTCATGCGCTGGACGGGAGCATGGAAGCGCAGCAGGCTTGGTGGGCCTCAAAGTGCCTTGTGCTGCCGTGTGCCCTTTTTTCAACGTATTAGTTGAAAATCGGCTGGAGAATGTGTCTTTATGTCTGTGCATCCCCATCAAGAGTATGTGTACGTGTCTGTCGCCAGGAGATTTCTCCATAGCAGTGCTATGCGCCTGCCTTCTGAGGTTGGGGACAAACAGGCAGGGTCTGTTGAATCCTTTAAGATGTCTTCAGCATCTGAAATAGAGCAGTTGTTGCCTTAGCCTTCCAAATCTGATTCGAAGGCACTGGTGGGAGTCCCAGGCTGGGCCATCATAGCGTAGACCGCACACGGTATGTCTCTCCTTGAGTCTCCTGGGTTTAAAGAGTTTGCATGCTGCACAACGCCGTACTAGATGATCACGGGGAAGGCAGTGGTTACACACTGGACGAGTGTCCTTCCACAGAGATTTTCTGTTACAGAAGGGGTAGAACATAAAAGGAGTTTTTCCATATTTGTTGGAAAACGTAAAAGCAGCCATACTAATGCAGTAGGAAAAGAAAGTGAAAGGATGCATTCTCTAAAAAGAGATGAAAGATGCTCAGTCACCCCTACTCTCCCTACTGTAAGGCTCAAAAAGGATGTAGGCCGAAGCCTATTGTTCGTCGAGCTGTCAAAGAATTAGTCAAATATCAGCTGCGGCTGGATGTTGAATATTGCACGTCGAACGTGTGTCAAAAGAAAGCGCCTATGAAAAGGTGCAATATTTCTACAAATATTGTAGTAATTAATGTTAAAGTAGCGAAAGCTACAGATCTGCATTAGAAGCCAACAACCACGATGGCAGAAAAAACCCATCTGAGGGACCGCGACACGTGAACGACCATGGGTACAGTACACGCCACACTAGGGATAGTATTACAAACACGCCCAGTTGACGCTCGTTTTCGAACTTGGAAAACAAATCATGCAATACTCTGCAACTACCACTAGATGTCAGCCTATGCAAAGCATGCGATTCTAAGATCCACACGCCTCAGAAATAAGTAAATATATACTTATTTCTGAGGCGTGTGGATCTTAAAATCGCATGCTTTGCATAGGCTGACATCTAGTATATCTATTTTTAATACATTACTCACCGTAATCGTATTTCTGATGCTTGTATCTGCTTAGATTCACATGCTGTGCATAAACCGACATCTAGTGGAAGCTGCAGAGTATTACAGTTTGTTTTTCGAAAGTCAAAAATGGGCGTCGACAGAGGGCGTGCCAGTAATACTATCCCTAGTGTGACGTCCACTGTACCCATGATCCCTCACGAGTGTAGGACCCTCACAGTGTATTTTTTTCTGACATGAGGTAGCATGAGGAGTAGTGCAAGTACAGATTATCCAAGCAGATAGATAAGACTACAAGCATCCATGCGCATTCTCTCAGAGGGGAGGAAGGGATACAAGCATCAGAAATAGGATTACGGTGAGTAATGTATCCCTTCTGAGGCCTGTGGAATCTGCTTAGATCACATGTTGTGCATAGATTAGTGAGTAGTGTTAGAAGAAGGAGGTGGGATGTGAGAAGGGTCATGAGCGAACAGATGTCTTAGAACCGCTTGTCCCACTTGAGTATCTGTCTTGGAATGAGTGTCAATGCAGTAGTGCCGAGTAAAAGTGTGAATAGAGCTCCATGTAGCTGCTTTGCAAATGGTGTCAAGGGGTACATTTGCAATAAAAGCCAGAGTGGCCCCAGTGCCTCTAGTAGAGTGGGCTCTTGGCGTAAAAAGCAGAGTTTTTTCAGAAAGGGAGTAGCACAGCTGGATACAGTTTGCTATCCATTTTGTGATGGCACCTTTAGAGACGCAATCTCCCTCTCTGCCTGTAGCTACGGAGATGAACAGTTGATCTGTCTTTCTTAGTGGTCTGCTCGTGTCTACATAGTAGAGGACCGCTCTTCGCACATCTAGTGTGTGTAGTTTCACCTCAGCAGAGCTTTTGGGTTCTTGGAAGAAGGCGGTAGCTCAATGGACTGGTTAACGTGGAATTTTGAAATTAACTTCGGTGAGAACCTAGGGTGTGTTAGTAGAACCAGTTTATCCTTATGAACAGTAAAGAAAGGATCCTGCTCTGACAGAGCCTGAATTTCACTGACCCATCTTATGGCTGTAATGGCTACTAAGAAGGCAGTTTTATAGGTCAGGTGTTTGAGACTAGCCTTATGCATGGGCTCAAAGGGTGGGCCCATGAGTTTAGCAAGCACCACATTAAGGTCCCATCCAGGTGGTGGGTTTGAAATTGGAGGGTGGAGTCTCTTTACCCCTTCCATGAAGGCTTTAACCACTGGTACTTACCTTGTTATGGGAGGTGGTGTAGGCTGACAGTGACGCCAGGTGTACATTGAGTGAATTAAATACCAACCCTGCATCCAGCAGGTGGAGCATGTAGGTGACAATATTGGAAGGAGTGCAATCAACCGGGTTGATTTGTCTATTCTGGCACCAGATAACTAATCATTTCCATTTATCAAAGTAACAGTGTCTCGTGTTTGGTTTCCTAGATTTTCTTAGGATATCCATGCATCTCTGTGGCAGGTTGAGATGTCCAAACTATGACTTCAGGAGCCATGCTGCCAAGTTCATTGAGCTGGGTTGAGGATGCACTGTTTGACCTTGGTGCTGGGATAGTCGGTTGTGCCAGCACGGGAGTCGGATGGGTTCGCACACTGCTAGCCTGCGCAGGCGTGGAAACCACGGTTGTCTCGCCTACATGGGAGCAACTAGGATGAGCATCATCGATTCCCTGTGCATCTTGTTGACCACCTTCCTCATGAGAGGAGTTAAAGCGTAGGCAAACATCCCTGACCAGTTCATCCACAGGGCGTTCCCCTTGGAGTCTGGCTGGGGGAACCTGGATGCGAATCCTGGGCACTGTGTTTTCGCTTGTGGCGAATAGGTCTATAGTAGGGAAACCCGACTGTGAGAAGAGGTTTTTTATGACTTCGCTGTGTAGACACCATTCGTGTTCTTCTGGGAGGGGGGTCTCTGCTGAAAGTGTCTGCTAGTGAATTGAGATCCCCAGGAACATGTTGAGATGACAGGTAAATGTTCCACCCGAGTACCCATGTCCAATTTTTCTGGGCAAGCCTGGACAGATTTGGAGAACGGGTCCCCCCCCTGTTTGTTTATGTAAAACATTGCTGTCTGTTAAAGTCTGTTAAAGTCTGTTAAAATCTGCACCGACAGGTTTAACAGGTGGGGTTCGAACGCTCGAAGCGCTCAGGAGACTGCCAGATTGCCAGAAACTTTAGCAGATTGATGTGATTCTTGGCTACTGTGTGAGACCAGAGACCCTGAGCTGTGTGATCGAAAAAGGGTTTCCCCTTTGACAGGTTCTCTTGTCCACCAGTGGAGACTTTGTACAAGTGTTGGCGAAACGACCACTAGATCATCCCACTGACCACTTGCCTGAGACCACTGTTCGCCAACCATTCTTGCATGGGTCGCATGCGCAGGCACGCGTGAGCGACCAGGTAAATACATGATGCCATCACGCCTAGCAAACGCACCGTTATCTGGCGACCGGACTGATATTGAGGAATTTGCAGTAGTAGATTCCGAATTCTTTCCTATGATGGAAAGGCCAACCCCTCTTGAGTGTTTAGAAAAGCTCCTAGGAACTGTATGGAGGGACTTGGCACCAGGCTTGATTTTTTCTCGTTGATAGAGAAACCCAATTCGAAGACGTCGATAGTTCTTTGGATGTTGGATCTGCAAATTACTGGGGTTTCCCCCGTGATGAGCCAGTCGTCCAGATAAGGGTACACTGGGATTGCCTCCCTGCGTAGGTGTGCTGCTGCCACCGCCAGTACCTTGGTGAATACCCTTGGAGCTGAGGCTATACCGAAGGGCAGCACCTTGAACTGGTAGTGCTGACTGTCCACCTTGAAGCGCAAGAATCTTCTGTGCGCTGGGAACGTGGAAATATGAAAATGGGCATCTTTCATGTCCAATGTTGCCATGTAATCCCCTCTTTTCAGGAGTGGGATTACCTCTTGGAGAGTAGTCATGCGAAATCTTTGGGGCTCGACATACTTGTTTGCAGGGCGTAAGTCTAATACTGGGCGCATTGTCAAATCTTTTTTTGGCACAAGGAAGTAAGTTAAATAAATACCCTTGTTTACCTGGTTGCCCGGGACGAGTTCTAGCGCGTCCTTTGCGAGAAGATTGACGATTTTCTCGAGGAGGATCTTTTGGTAGTCATGGGAATTAATCTTGTCGTGGAGGGTGGTTGCGGGGGGCGCTCCAGTAGTTCGATGCAGCATCCTGCGGACACTGGACAGCACCCATCTGTCCGAAGTGATCCCTTCCCATGCTTGGGTGAAGTTGGAAATGTGCCCCCCTACTGGGGATGCGTGGTAAGGGACCCCGAGCGGAACGTCACTTGTTTGCGGGAGGCGTACCACCTCTGCCTGGGCTGCCTCTCCCTTTACCACAGGCCCTCTTCTTACCTGTGCCGTAACTCTGGGTAGTCTGTTGGTTGCCACCCCACGATGTACCTTGTCCCCGTGTGCAATTGGAGCCCTTCTGGGAATTTTGCCAGCGTGAGCGTCGAAAATTACTATTCCCTCTTTGATTCGTGGATTTGTTAGTCAATTGTCCCAGAGATTTAAGGGTATTGTACTAGTCTTTGGCAGTTTTGAGTGCGTCCTCTACTGCTTTGCCAAACAAGACATTCGGTTCCACCGGCATGTCGATAAGGGTAGCTTGGGCCTCGGGTTTAAACCCCGACTGTCTAAGCCAAGCGTGCCTCTTATTGATGGTGCTCTCTGCTATGAACCGGCCTGCATTATCTGCAGCGTCAAAAGGTAGTCTTTAAAATGCATCCGGACACGGCTCTACCCTCCGACGCGATCTGGGCTAACTGGCCCTTTAGTGGTTCGGGACCGGAGTCAATGATAGCAGCTACCTGCTCCCACTGGTGGCAATTATAGCTTGCCAGCAGAGTTGTGGTATTGGCGATTCTTGCCTGGTAAGCGGAAATGGAGGCCACTTTCCTTCATAACCCATAAATTCTCTTGCTCTCCTTATCCGGGGGAGCTTCAGATGATGATAGAGGTGTCCCCGCCCTCTTCCTGTTAGTGATAACCAACGAGTCGGGCTTCAGCTGACCTCTTATACAAATAACCAACGAGTCGGACTTCAGCTGACCTCATATATAAAGTGGGTCTGACTGGGAGGCCCTGAACATTTTCTCAATTCAGGGGTTTACAGCCCTGGTGAGATTAGGGGTGCTAAGGGAAGGATCAATTCTGCGTTGTATGGATTTTAGAATTGGAATGGCTTGAGCAATGGGTATTTTGTCTACCATGATCTCTTCTGCAAAGTCTCTTTCTTCTTGCGCCCCCTGAGTGTCTATGTGGAAGTGCTCTGCAGCTCTAGCCAAGACCTCATTTAAAAGGAGCTGGTTATCTACTGGAAAGTTAGTAAACTGTGGTTCTTTGCTAACAGGAGAGCCTATATTTTAGACTTCTGCTTCGTCTTCTTCCTCCCATTCCTGACCCTCGTCATCTCCATAATAATCGACTCCTGTTTTGTCATCCAATATTTCTATGTCTGGATCCTCACTGTACTACTGAGGGTCCTACATGCATGAGGGATCATGGGTACAGCGGACGTCACACTAGGGATAGTATTACTGGCACGCCCTATGTCGACTTCGACTTTCGAAAAACAAACTAATACTCTGCAGCTTCCACTAGATGTCGGCCTATGCACAGCATGTGATCTAAGCAGATTCCACAAGCCTAAGTTTGTGTGTGTATATATATATATATATATATATATATATATATATATATATATATATATATATATATATATATATGGGATACATTACTCACCGTAATCGTATTTCTGATGCTTGTATCTGCTTAGATTCACATGCTGTGCATAGGCCGACATCTAGTGGAAGCTGCGGAGTATTACAGTTTGTTTTTCGAAAGTCGAAAATGGGCGTCGACACAGGCGTGCCAGTAATACTATCCCTAGTGTGACGTCCACTGTACCCAAGATCCCTCACGCGTGTAGGATCCTCAGATTGTATTTTTTCTGACATGAGGAAGCATGAGGAGTAGCGTGAGTACAGATAATCCAAGCAGATAGACAGAAAAGGTAAGACTACAAGCAATCATGCGCCTTCTCTCGGAGGGGAGGAAGGGTGGGTCGCATGTGAATCTAAGCAGATACAAGCATCAGAAATACGATTACGGTGAGTAATGTATCCCTTCTGAGGCTTGTGGAATCTGCTTAGATCACATGCTGTGCATAGATTAGCGAGCAGTACCAGAAGAAGGAGGTGGGATGTGAGAAGGGTCATGAGCAAACAGGTGTCTTAGAACCGCTTGTCCCACTTGTGTATCTGTCTTGGAATGAGTGTCAATGCAGTAATGCTGAGTAAAAGTGTGAATAGAGCTCCAAGTAGCCGCTTTGCAAATGGTGTCGAGGGGAACATTTGCAATGAAAGCCAGAGTGGCACCAATGCCTCTAGTAGAGTGGGCCCTTGGCGTAAAAGGCAGAGTCTTGTCAGAAAGAGAGTAACACAGCTGTATACAGTTGATAATCCACTTCGAGATAGCGCCCTTAGAGACGCGATCCCCCTCTCTGCCTGTAGCTACGGAGACAAACAGTTGATCTGTTTTCCTTAGCGGTCTGGTTTTATTTACATAGTATAGGACCGCCCTACGCACATCTAGGGTGTGTAGTTTCACCTCAGCCGAGCTTTGCGGGTTCTGGAAGAAAGCCGGAAGCTCGATGGACTGGTTTACATGGAACTTGGATATGAATTTAGGTGAGAACCTAGGGTGTGTGCGTAAAACCAGTTTGTCCTTGTGGATAGTAAAGAAAGGATCCTGCACTGACAGAGCCTGAATTTCACTGACCCTTCTTATGGAGGTAATGGCTACTAAGAAGGCCGTTTTATAAGTCAGGTGTTTGAGACTACTTTTATGCATGGGTTCGAATGGGGGTCCCATGAGCTTAGCTAGCACCACGTTGAGGTCCCATCCTGGCGGTGGGTTCGAAATAGGAGGGTGAAGTCTCTTTACTCCTTCCATGAAGGCTTTAACCACTGGTACTTTCCACCACGAGACCTTGTTATGGGATGTGGTGTAAGCCGAGAGGGCTGCCAGGTGTACTTTCAGCGAGTTAAAAACCAACCCTGCATCCAGCAGGTGGAGCATGTATGTCACAACGTTGGAAGGAGTGCAATCAACCGGGTTGATTTGTTTATTCTGGCACCAGATAACGAATCTTTTCCACTTATCAAAGTAACAGTGCCTTGTATTTGGTTTCCTGGACTCCTTTAGAATGTCCATACACCTCTGTGGTAATTTGAGATGTCCAAACTCTATGACTTCAGGAGCCATGCTGCTAGGTTCATAGAGTTGGGTTCCTGATGCACTGTTTGACCCTGTTGCTGGGACAGTAGGTTGTACCAGGCTGGGAGTCTGATGGGTTCGCACACCGCCATCCTGCGTAGGTGTGGAAACCATGGTTGTCTCGCCCACATGGGAGCAACTAGGATGAGCGTCATAGATTCCTTGTTCATCTTGTACACCACCTTCCTGATGAGAGGAGTTGGTGGAAAAGCGTACGCAAACATCCCTGACCAGTTCATCCACAGGGCATTCCCTTGGGAGTCCGGCTGGGGGAACCTGGATGCAAATCCTGGGCATTGTTTGTTTTCGCTTGTGGCGAATAGGTCTATAGTGGGGAAACCCCACTGAGAGAAGAGATCTTCTACTACGTCTCTGTGAAGGACCCATTCGTGTTCTTTTGGGAGGGAGTTTCTGCTTAGAGCATCCGCTAGGGAATTGAGCTCCCCTGGAACATGTTGCGATGACAGGAAGATGTTCCGTCTGAGTGCCCATATCCATATTTTCTGGGCAAGCTTGGACAGATTTGGCGAACGAGTCCCCCCTTGCTTGTTCAGATAGAACATGGCTGTCGTGCTGTCCGTCCTGATCTGCACCGACAAGTTCAGTAGATGGGGCTCGAACGCCTTTAGCGCTCGGAATACTGCCAGAAGCTCTAGCAGATTGATGTGGTTCTTGGCTACTGAGTGAGACCAGAGACCCTGAGCTGTGTGGTGGAGATGGTGAGCTCCCCACCCAGTCAGGCATGCATCTGTAGTCACCACGGCTTGTACTTCGGGATCGTAAAAGGGTTTCCCCTTTGCGAGATTCTCTCTTGTCCACCAGTGTAGGCTCTGTACGAGTGTTGGCGAAACGACCACTAGATCGTCCCAATGACCACTTGCCTGAGACCACTGTTTCGCCAACCATTCCTGCATGGGACGCATGCGCAGACGCGCGTGGGGGACCAGGTAAATGCATGACGCCATCATGCCCAGTAACCGCATAGCTTTGCGTACTGTTATCTGTTGACCTGACTGATAATGCGGAATTTGCAGAAGTATATTCCGAATTCTCTCTTCCGAAGGGAAGGTCAATCCTTTCTGAGTATCTAGGATAGCTCCTAGAAACTGTTTTGAGGTGCTTGGCACCAGACTTGACTTTTTCTCGTTGATGGAGAAGCCTAATTCGTGGAGGAGGTCGATAGTCCTCTGAATGTTTGACCTGCAAATTCCTGGGGTTTCCCCCGTTATGAGCCAGTCGTCCAGATAAGGGTACACCGGGATTGCTTCCCTGCGTAGGTGTGCAGCCGCCACCGCCAGTACCTTGGTGAATACCCTTGGTGCTGAAGCTATCCCGAAGGGCAGTACCTTGAATTGGTAGTGGCGACTGTCCACCTTGAAGCGCAAGTACTTTTTGTGCGCTGGGAGCATGGAAATATGAAAATAAGCATCTTTCATATCCAAGGTTGCCATGTAATCCCCCTTTTTTAGGAGGGGGATTACCTCTTGTAGCGTGGTCATACGGAATTTTTGGGGCTTGACATATTTGTTGGCAGGCCGTAAGTCCAATACTGGGCGCATTGTCAAATCTTTCTTTGGCACAAGGAAGTAAGTTGAATAGATACCCTTGTTTACCTGGTGTCCTGGGACGAGTTCTATCGCGTCCTTTTCTAGCAGAATGGCGATCTCCTCGAGAAGGATCCTTTGATGCTCTAGGGAGTGCACTCTTTGTCGTGGAGGATGATTCCGGGGACGCTGCAGTAGTTCTATACAATATCCTGCGGATACTGTTGACAGCACCCATCTGTCTGAGGTGATCCCTTCCCAAGCCTGGGTGAAGGTGGAAATGCGTCCCCCTACTGGGGTTGCGTGGCAAGGGACCCTGAACTGAGCGTCACTGTTTTGGTGGAGGCGTGCCACCGCCCTTGTTGGGGCTGCCTCTGCCTCTTCCACGACCTCTCTTGTTACCCCTGCCGTAACTTTGGGTAGACTGCTGGTTGTTATTCCATTGTGTACCTTGTCCCTGGGCATAGTTGCCTCTTTGTGAATTTTGGCCGCGTGGGCGACGAAAATTATTGTTCCCCCTCTGGTTAGGGGGTTTGTTGGTAAGCTGGCCAAGGGATTTGAGAGTCTCATATTCATCTTTGGCATTTT
Source organism: Ambystoma mexicanum (assembly GCF_040938575.1). Classification (NCBI taxonomy): domain Eukaryota; kingdom Metazoa; phylum Chordata; class Amphibia; order Caudata; family Ambystomatidae; genus Ambystoma; species Ambystoma mexicanum. Next base: position 171,486,962 of record NC_090931.1, read on the forward strand.
TAAGTGCGTCTTCGACCGCTTTCCCAAACAATAGGTCGGGTTCCACTGGCTTGTCTATTAAAGAAGCCTGGGTTTCTGTCTTGAATCCCGACTGCCGTAACCACGCATGTCTCTTGATAACAGTACCTTCTGCTATCAATCTCCCTGCGTTGTCAGCGGCGTCGAAAGTTGCTTTTAAAATGCAACCAGACACGGCTCTCCCCTCTGCCGAGATCCGAGCCAGCTGGCCCTTTAACGGTTCTGGAGCAGAGGCAATGAGCGCCGCGACTTCTTCCCATTGATGGCAATTGTAACTAGCCAACAGGGTGGTGGAATTTGCAATCCTTGCTTGGTAGGCGGACGTTGAGGCTACCTTTCTGCCAAACCCGTAAAGTTTTTTGCTCTCCTTGTCGGGAGGAGCTTCTGATGAAGATAAGGGCGTGCCAGCCCTCTTTCTAGTGTTGGTCACCACTAGGGAATCTGGTTTAAGATGTCCCTTTATATACAGAGGGTCAGACTGGGCTGCCCGGAAAATCTTTTCAATTCTGGGGTTGACAGCTCTGGTGAGGTTAGGATTCACCAGGGAAGGATCTATTCTTCGTTGGATGGATTTGAGGATAGGGATGGTCTGAGCGACCGGTCTTCTCTCTCCTACAAACTCCTCCGCGAAGTCCCTTTCCTCCTGTACACCGTGGGTGTCGATGTGGAAGTGTTCCGCTGCTCGAGCGAGAACCTCGTTAAGGAGGGGCTGGTTATCAACTGGAGAGTCAGTAACTGGGGCTTCGCTTTGTACTGGGGAATCTACTCTGTAAATTTCCTGCTCATCTTCTCCCTCCTACAGGTCCTCATCCTCTGCATAGTAATCTGTCCCGGTTTGTTCTTCCATAATTGCAAACTCCTGGTCCTCTTCAGGGAAAACTTGTCCCTGATAACTGGGGAGTGGAGTAGAATATGGAGTGGAGTAAGGCTGAACCTTGAAGGGTTCAGGTCTTTCGACCCGGGGCTTTTTACTTAGCGGGATAGGATCGGAGGAGCCTGAGGGTGTGGCCCCTTGAGGGTTATATGAAAGAAAGTGTTCTGGGTTCTTATCATAAAAATCAGCCAAGGAAGACATCCTAGACATAACCCTGTCTATGTCTTCACTGGACCATTCCCTGGAACAGGGTATTACTTTAGCAGGTGATTTATTTTCAAGGGTAGACTTGTGTTTGCTTGTCTGCTTAGGCTTTACAGGGGTGGAAGGCTGTGCTTTCCGCTGTTTCCCCCCTTCTCCGTGCGTGGAAAAATGTTTTCCCTGTCCCTTGGGGGCCCCAGAGACTTTCGACGCCTGGCGTCGAGGGTCTGGAAAGGTATCTGTGTGCTTCGGGCGTGGGGCCTCACTGATGTTAACCGCGGTCTCGGTATCTTGGAGCGCGGCCTGGGGGTGGAAGTCGTCTTCGTCTCCCGACGATCGAACTTCCGTTAGTGTGTGTAGCGAGGCACTCTTGGCAAGAGTGGATGATTGCCTTGCGTCGTGAGGCGATCTCGATCGAGAGCGCCCAGAGGACACCGAGTCGGACCGTTCTTTTTGTGCCTCTTCCCGGGAAGTCGACGTCGTCGAGGTCCGGTTGGTCTTAGTGTGTTTAGTGTGTGTTAGGTGTGTAGCGCTTGCGTCGCCGGGGGTCTTCCCCATAGCCGCCTTGCCGGACGACCTTCCGAGGTCGGGGACCTGCGCTCGTCGGCTGTCTTTCGACGCCGTAATGCCCTCGCCGTCCGAAAGTACGGCGTCGCTGCCATCGCTGAAGGCGCCCTCCGCTGCCATGGCCTCCTGCCTGGCGTGGTGGGCCCAACGCTTTGTCGAACGGTCCTTAAGTGTCTTAGGTTTAAACCTACTACACGCTCTGCAGTTCGCTTCGGGGTGATCCCTCGGCAAGCAGAGATTGCACGTGGCGTGCCTGTCGACCCAAGGGTATTTGCGATTGCACTTGGGGCAGAATTGAAAAGGGGTACCCTCCATACGCACCTTAAGGCAGCGGGCTGCTAAGTGTAGGAATATATATAAATGTAACTATATATCAAGAGTGAAGAGTATGTACCACCCCCCACTCTCCCTACTTGTAAGGGCCGAGGCCAGCGGCCTACTAGGCCCGGGCCGAGGCCAGCGGCCTACCGAGGCCCAGATCCGTCGTGCAGCAGTCGACGGTCGATGACTTCTCCAGCCGTCGTCGAGGTTGAGGGTCGACGTTGGGGTGGGGAAGGGAATGAATAAGAATTAAAATTATAATAACAGCAAAAGTATGGCTAAGGCCAGGGAACTCCGCAAGATGCTTCCGACCAGTATGGCGGAAAAAAACAATCTGAGGATCCTACACGCGTGAGGGATCTTGGGTACAGTGGACGTCACACTAGGGATAGTATTACTGGCACGCCTGTGTCGACGCCCATTTTCGACTTTCGAAAAACAAACTGTAATACTCCGCAGCTTCCACTAGATGTCGGCCTATGCACAGCATGTGATCTAAGCAGATTCCACAAGCCTCAGAAATATATATATATGACAATGGATTACCTACCGTAAAAGCATTTCTGATGGTTGTATCTGCTTAGATTCACATGCTGTGCTTAGTCCGACATCCAGTGGTCACTGCGGAGTATTGCATTTTGTTCTTCGTAGTCGAAAAGGGGACGTCGACAAGGTGTGTCTGTAACACTATCCCTATAGTGACATGCATTGTACCCACAATCCCTCACGCGTCGAGGTCCCTCTGTTTGTATTTTTTCTGCCCTGAGGGAGCCTTCTATATGTGAGTGAGTACAGAAAAGAGAGAGATGTAGAAAGGTGTCTATGTTCCTTCCATCCAAGCGGGGAGGAAGGGTGGGCGCATGTGAATCTAAGCAGATACAACCATCAGAAATGCTTTTACGGTAAGTAATGCATTGTCTTCTGATGTTTGTTAATCTGTTTAGAATCACATGCTGTGCATAGACTAGCGAGCAGTACCCGGAGTTGGCGGTGGGTTATGAGAAGGAAAAGTAGAGAAAAGAGGTCTTAATACTGCCTGTCTCACCTGGGAGTCAGATCTAGAGTGTGCATCTAGACAGTAGTGTTTTGTAAAGGTGTGCACAGAACTCCAGGTTGCCGCTTTGCAGATGGACTCAAGGGGAACATTTGCAATGAATGCTATGGATGCCCCAGGGCCTCGAGTAGAATGTGCTCTTGGCTTGAAGGGTAGTTCTCTCTAAGCAAGAGAGAAACAGTGATGCATTGAACAATCCATCTAGATATATTGGATTTTGAAACTGCATCTCCTTCTCTTCCTGCTGCCACCGAGACAAAGAACTGATTAGTCTTTCTCAGTGGTCTGGTTCTTTCCATGTAGAACATGACAGCTCTGCGCACATCAAGTGTATGCAGACTTTCTTCTCCCGAGTTGGAAGGGTTTTGAAAGAACGTTGGTAGTTCTATTGACAAGTTTTACATGGAATTTTGAGATGAATTTCGGTGCAAACCTTGGGTGTGTGCGTAGAACCACTTTATCTCTGAACTGTTACAAAGGGGTCTAGAACAGAAAGAGCCTGTAGTTCACTTACTCTCCTAATGGAGGTGATAGCTATTAGGAAAGCGGTTTTAAGAGTGAGGTCCTTAAGAGTTGCTTTGTGCATGGGTTCAAAGGGTGAGCCCATGAGTCTGGTAAGTACCACATTCAGGTCCCAGCCGGGAGCTGGGTTTGCTATCGGAGGGTGTATTCTCTTTACTCCCTCCATGAAGGCTTTGATAACTGGGACTTTCCACCATGACACTAAGCTGGGAAGTGGTGTATGCAGAAAGTGCCGCTAGGTGGACTTTAATTGAATTGAACACTAGACCCGAGTCCAGTAAATGGGTCAGGTACAGGACAATGTGCGTGGGGAGCAGTCAACTGGGTTGATGCTTCTTCCTCTACACCAGATGACAAATCTCTTCCATTTGCTAGAATAACAGTCACAAGTGTTAGGCTTTCTAGCCTCCCTGAGGATGTCCATGCATCTCTGCGGGAGTTGTAAGTGTCCAAATTCTATGATCTCAGGACCCAGGCTGTTAAATTCATGGTCTGAGGGCATGGATGCAGTGTCCTGCCCTAGTCCTGTGACAGCATGTTGTGCGGGCAGGGAAGTTTCACTGGGGGAGATAGAGACATCTCCAGCAAGTGAGCGAACCATGGTTGGCGGGCCCACATAGGGGCCACTAATATCATGGTAACTTGTTCCTGGTGCATCTTGTGCACAATCTTGTTGAGAAGGGGAGTCGGGTGAAAGGCGTAAGCAAATTTCCCTGACCATGGAATCGATAGCCCGTTCCCCTTGGACTGGTTCTGGGGGTACCTGGAGGCGTAACCTTGACATTGTGAGTTCTCCAGAGTTGCGAATAGGTCTATTTCTGGGACTCCCCATTGTGTGAAGACGTCGAAGACAATGTCTTCGTGCAACTGCCATTCGTACTCTGAGGGCAGAGGGAAGTCTCTGCCGAGTTCGTCTGCTAGCAGATTGAGTTCCCCTGGTACATGTTGCGACAGTAGGAACATGTGTTTGAGAGCCCACTTACAGATATTCTGGGACAGCTTGGACAGTCCTGGAGAGTGGGTGCCCCCTTGCTTGTTGAGGTAGTACATGGCTGTGGTGCTGTCCGTAAGGACCATCACTGTCTTCCCTTGTAGGTGTTCCTGGAAGGCTTTTAGTGCCTTGAACACGGCCAGTAGCTCCTGTAGGTTTATGTGCTTGGATGCTACGCTAGGAGTTCACACTCCGTGAGCAGTCTGATGGGATAGGTGAGCCCCCCCATTCTGTGAGGGATGCGTCTGTGGTTAGAGTGGCTTCCACTGCGGGTGTGGCAAAGGGTTTCCCTCTTACCAGGTTTTCCTTTGTCCACCACAGTAGCGAGAGAACCAAGGCCTGCGAGACCACCACTAGATCGTCCCATTGTCCGCTCGCCTGACACCACTGGCTGTTGAGCCACTCTTGCATTGGGCGCATGCGCAGGCGTGCGTGAGGTACCAAATAAATACATGGCACCATCATTCCTAGCAAGCGCAACGCTTTGCGCACCGTCACCTCTCAACCTGCCACATATTGGGGGATCTGAAACATCATGTTTTGGACCCTCTCGTTGGAGGGGAAGACGAGGGAGTCCTTTGTTCGAATTAGAGCCCCTAGGAATTGCTTGGTCTGGCTGGGGTCTAAGCTGGACTTCTTCTCGTTGATGGAGAAGCCCAGTTGGAACAAAAGGTCTACAGTCTTTTAGGTATTGGAGAAGCATGTTTCGTAAGAATCCCCTGTTATGAGCCAATCGCCGAGGTACGGGTATACTGGGATGGACAACCTGCGCAGGTGGGCCGCTGCCAAAGCCAGTACTTTCGTGAATACCCTCGGTGCAGATGCTATGCCGAAGGGTAGCACTCTGAACTGGTAGTGTTTGCCCTCTATCATGAACCTGAGGTATTTTCTGTGCGCCGGCAACATTAAAATATGAAAGTATGCATCCTTCATGTCCAGTGTTGTCATGTAATCCCCCTGTGCTAGCAGTGGGATCACTTCCTGTGAGGTTACCATACGCAACTTTTGGGGCTTGACAAACTTGTTCGCTGGGCGCAGATCTAATATAGGGCGCATGGTTAGATCCTTTTTGGGTACAAGGAAGTACACTGAATAAATACCTTCCGTTACCTAAGATAGAGGCACAACCTCTATAGCCCCTTTTTCCAGTAGCTGGTCCACTTCTTGGAGAAGGATGGTGAGGTGTTCTGGTGTCATGCGTCGTCCCCTCGGGGGTCTGTATGTTGGGGAACTGTTGAATTCTATACAGTAGCAGCAGGCTATGGTGGATAGTACCCAGCGGTCTGATGTTATTCCCTCCCATGCTGGAAGAAAGGATGTTAACTGGCCCCTGACCGGCGATGCATGGGAGGGGACCTGAATCTTTGCGTCACTTGGTGGTGTTGGTGGCTTGGGAGCCTCTAGGGGTGGAACCCCGACCTCTCCCCTTGCCACGGCGTTGACCTCTTTGATTGTACTGGCCACTATTACTTTGGTAGTTGTTGGCAAATATTGAAGTTGTTGATTCTGTTGCTGGCGTTGGCCACAAAAAGCACGCTTGTTGCCAAATCCCCGCCTGTTAGGGGGTTTTGAGATTTGGTCCAAGGTCTTTATGGTATCAAATTCTTTTTTCGCATTTTCCAGTGCGTCGTCCACTGCCTTTCCAAAGAGGTTAGACTCTTCAATAGGCTTGTTAATGAGCGCCGCTTGCGTTTCCGCCTTAAACCCGGAATTGCGAAGCCAAACGTGGCGCTTCAGCAGAATTCCCTGTACTAAAGAGCAGCCAGCTGTTTCTGCTGCATCAAGGGTATTCTTAACGATGCATTGGTTGACCAGAGACCCTTCATTAACTGTAGCCAGCAATCGATTTTTTAGGGGTTCTGGGACTTCCTCGATGTCCTGCTTAAGCTTTCCCCATTGCGCATCAGCGTAGCTTGCCAGCAATGTGTTATTATTGGCAATCCTAGTTGAGAATGCTGCCGAGGTGGTAATTCTTTTGGCTAGGTCATAAAGCTTTTTCCCCTCTTTATCCGGGGGTGCCTCGCTGGTAGACAGTGGAACCCCAGCTTTTTTCCTAGTGTTAGTCACCACTAAGGAGTCCGGGATTGAGTGACCCTTAATATATAGTGGGTCTGATTGAGAGGGTGAGAACAATTTTTCGATTCATGGATTAACCCCTCTTACTAGTGCAGGGGTGGCCAGTGAAGGGTTGATTCGTCTCTTAACAGAGGCGAGTATTGGAATTGTTTGGCTGGTGGGGGGGGTTTCTTTGATAATCCTTTCCACGAAGTCAGTGTCTGGGGTGACCTCCCCAGTTGCGACCGCAAAATGTGCTGCTGGCTTCATCAGCAGCGCATTACAGGTGGGCTGATCGTCAACAGGCGAAGGGTTCCTGGCTGGTGTGGTCTGAGGAGACCTGATGTCTATAATGTCTGGCTCTGTAGACCCTAATGGTGACTGCCAGGGATTTGGGTCACCCTCACCTGGGTCTTCCTCACTTATGTTAGTGTCCTCATGGAAGCCTTCTCCCTCTTGTTGGTTTTCATCATTAATGAACTCCTCTCCTTCCTGGAAGTGAGTGTCCTCTTCGGTGAGGTCGTAAAAGTTCATATCCTCCTGGAAGGGGTTATAGAACAACTTCGGGTATTTAGCCCTTGGACTTTCTAGGAGTACCTCCATAGGTCTTTTAGGTGTCCTATTTTCTGGAACGGCCATGAATCTGTCTAACTTGTCCATACAGGACTGGAACTTCTCTAAGGTCCACTGAGGTAGGCCTGAGCGGTCTGGGAGTGAAAAAGGAGTTTCTTCTCCTTGTAAGTGCCTAGATCTGTCCCATAGTGTCGAAGATAAGGTGCCTTCGCCTTCTGAGAAGTGTTCTGGCAGGCTAGGGCTTTCCGTCAACGGTGGGAGCTGCCCCAGCCTACTTTCTGGCGCCTTCGGCGTTTCTTTGGCCTTGGGCGCGGTTTTCGGCGTGTCACTTGTCGCCCGTCTCTGGCCGTCCTTAGAAGATAAACGGGTGAGGCTTTCGGCGATCATTCTCTCTGCCGAGGGATCGCTCGCTGTCGCGCTAGGTACCGTCGAGTCTTTACTGGCAACATGCGCACTCTTACGAGGCGCGTCGCCGCCTGAGGGTTTGGGGTTAGCGCCCTTATTTCCAGAGTGCCCGGTCGCCTGTCACGGGAGTGGTGGCGGGGAGGGCTGGCGACCCTTACAGTCGGCGGAAGACGCAGGTGGGCCCGCCGCCTCCGTTGGCGCTATGGCTGCCTTCGTCTTCGACGACTGCGTGCCGTGGGGTATGTGTTTATGAGATTTCTTGTGTGCGTCCTTGTCGCCGGGGTGTTCATCCCCATAAACTGGGCGTGAGCCGGGCTCGTCGGGGCCGGGGACGGACGAAGAGCGAGAACGCTCCCTAGAGAGGTCTACAACCTCCGTTACGGGGGCCCTGTAATCACTGTCCTTGTCACATTCGGCGGCGGTGGGCGAGGACTCTGACCTAGACATGGCGTAAGCCGCCCACCTTTTGACCCTGCGGTCCTTTATCGTTTTGGGCTTAAGTAACTTACAGGCCGCACAGCCATCCTACTTGTGATCGAGGGGCAAGCAACGGTTGCACCGTTTGTGCTTGTCCTTCCAGGTATATTTGCCTTTGCAAAGTGGGCAAAACCTAAAGGGCGTCCTCTCCATAGCTGAGGGCAGGAAGTGTGATTACGACCTCAAAAGAGAGGGAGGGGAAAGAGAAAGGCATTCTCGGAGTGAAAAGAAAAGATCACACAACCCCACTCTCCCTACTGTGTAAGGCCGGCGAGGCCAGGCCACGTGTTCGGTGACGCCGAAGGATCTCCACCGCTCGTCCTTCCGTCGAAGATCTTGCTCGGCGGAGAAACAGCTTGCAGCTCCGTCGAGGGAGGGATCTATGTGTTAGATATTAATAATAATAAACGACCAAGGGTCGAAGAAATGATTTCGCAATGTCTCTCGAGGAGCTCCGCATAGAGGCGACCAATAACTGGGCGCAAAAAAACAATCTGAGGGACCTCGACACGTGAGGGATTGTGGGTACAACGCACGTCACTATAGGGATAGTGTTACAGACACGCCTTGTCGACGTCCCCTTTTCGACTCCGAAAAACAAAATGCAATACTCCGCAGTGACCACTGGATGTCGGACTATGCACAGCATGTGATTCTAAGCAGATTAACAAACATCAGAAATATATATATGTATAAATTCATTACTCACTGTGATCTTATTTCTGATGCTTGTATATGCTTAGATTCACATGCTATGCACAGGCCGACATCTAGTGGAAGCTACCTAATACTACAGTATTTTTCGAAACTCAAAAAGGGACGTCGACAGGATGTGCCAGTAATACTAACCTAGTGTGATGTCTACTGTACCCATGGCGCTTCACGCGTTGACGTCCCTCAGATTGTTTTTTTTCTGACATGAGGTTGCAGGAAGTGTAGCGCGAGTACAGGTGTAGTAAAGCAGATTATGTATCAGATAACGCCCAGAAAACATCTATGCACCTTCTACTCCAAGGGGAGGAAGGGTGGGCGCATGTGAATCTAAGCAGATACAAGTATCAGAAATACGATTACGTTGAGTAATGTATCCCTTCGAAGGCTTGTCTAATCTGTTTAGATTACATGTTATGCATAGATTACCGAGCAGTGTTTGGAGTAGGTGGTGGGTTGTGAGAAGGTACAGCAGCAAACAGATGGTTTAGCACTGCTTGTCCCACCTGGGAATCTGCTTTAGAGAGAGTGTCAATGAGTAGTGCTGAGTAAAAGCTTTGATAGTGCTCCATGTAGCTGGTTAGCAAATGGCGTCCAGCGGGACGTATGCGATGAAAGCCAAGGTAGCTCCTGTAGCCCTGGTGGAGTGAGCTCTTGGTGTGAAAGGCAATGTTTTATTTGATGGAGTAGCAGAGCTGTATGCATCTGACTATCCATCTGGAGATGGCGTTTTTGGACATGATGCCCCCTTCTCTGCCTGTAGCTGTGGAGACGAACAGTTGATCTGTTTTTCTTAGCGGTTCGGTCTGGTTTACATAGTAAAAGAACGCCCTCTTACATCTAGTGTATAGAGTTTTTTCTCAGCCGAGCTTGATGGATTTTGGAAGAAAGCTTGTAGTTTGATGGCCTGATTGACAGAACTTTGAAATGAACTTAGGTGAAAACCTAGGGTGCGTTCTTAATACCAATTTGTCTTTGTGAACAACAAAAAGGGTTTTGCAGTGGCAAAGCACTGACTCTTCTTATGGAGGCGATAGCCACCAGAAAAGCCGTTTTATATGCAAGATGTCTAAGGCTGGACCTATGCATAGACTCAAAGAGGGGTCCTATGAGCTTTGCAAGTGCTACATTTAGGACCCACCCTGGTGGCGATGGAGTCTTTTTACTCCCTCCGTGAATTCCTTAAAGACCGGGATTTTCCACCAGGACACCTTACTTTGATAAGTGGTGTATGCGCATAGGGACGCTAGGTGAACTTTGATTGAGTTACATACTAGCCCTGAGTCTAGTAAGTGAAGCATGTAATAAGGCATGTGTAATGGAGTACATTCTATTGGGTTGGTTTTGATCGGCACCACATTACAAATCTCTTCCACTTGTTAAAATAACAGTGTCTAGTGTTTGGTTTATGTGCCTCCTTGAGGCTTGCCATACCCATTTGAGGTAGATTTAAATGGGCAAACTATCATTTCAGGAGCCAAACTGCCAAGTTGATAGACTGAGGTTGAGGGTGTAATGTCCCCCCCCTGTGCTGTGTGAGCATGATGAAGGGGCACGGGAGTTTGATCGGGTTGCACATCGCTAGTTTGCGCATAGGTGGATACCAAGGTTGTCTCGCTCACAGAGGAGCAACTAGGATTAATGTCACTTGTTCTTTGTGCATCTTGTTCACCACTTAGCTCATCAGGAGGAGTTAGGGAGGGGAGGGGAGGGGCTGGGCGGAGCGTAGGCAAATGTCCCTGACCAGTTCATTCACATGGCATTCCCTTTCGTGTGGGTTGGTGGGGGGGGGGGGGGGGGGGGGCGGGGGGCCAGGATGCAAAGTCTGGGCATTGTTTGTTTTGTAGTGTGGCAAACCAGTCTAGATGGGGTAGCCCCATTGTGTGAGGATGCAGTCTACAATATCTTTGTCGAGTTGCCACTTGTGCTCTTCTGGTAAAGGATCTCTGCTTAGTGAGTCTGCTAGAGAATTGAGTTCCCCTGGAACTGTAAGGAACATGATCTCATATTATTTATATCGCGCTCATACACAAGTGTTTCAGAGCGTGACCAAGCAAAGGGAGGGGAACAAGGGAGAACAAAAACAACGAGCTTACTAGGTCCAGTGACATTAAGAATGCGCAAGTTCATGGAAAAGGGAAGAAGGGGGAAAAGTGCGTGGAAGGGGGAGAAGTGGAAAGTGCGGAACAGAGGAGACAACGGAATAGTAAGTGCAATAAATAATAAAGGCAATGAAGAGATGTAGTGCAGCCAGCAAGTGCATGATTGGTCAGATAGGGTATATCTGATAAGTGCAGATGAAGAGTGGGGGACTGTATGGGTACAGATACAGATCCCAGTGCAACAGGTGGCCCGGAGGCAGGGTGAGCAGGTACCCTGGGCCCGAAGGACAGAGGGTAGCCAGGTGCACGGTGCCGAGAGCGAAAAACAGATCAGCAGGGGAGAGGAGGGGCAAAGGCAGCAGTGAAGAGGAAGGTCTTGAGGTGCTTCGGAATCGGAGATGGTTCTCCTCAAGTTACAAGGTGGCTGGGAAGCTGTTCCAAAGGGAGGCACCAGCCGAAGACAAATCTGCCCCCAGCTTGTTTCTTTGAAAAACGACTAACCCTGAGGGAGTTAGAAGTCGAGGAGCGAAGGGCTTGAGAGGGGAGTTATTTACGGAGCTATAGTTGAAGGGATTTTAGACCCAGGCTCCAGAAAGCCTTGTGGACAATGCAGAGAGTTTTAAAATGTAATACTTGCATCCACTGGGACCCAATGAAGGGATTTCAGAGCTGGAGAGATCCGATCCCAGGGCTTGAGGCCAAGGACAAGTCTTGCAGTCCTGTTCTGGAATAGTTGTAAAGGGTGAAGAGTGGAGGCAGGTAGATTTAGAAAGAGGCCGTTACTGTAGACCAACCTAGAGAGAACCAGAGCTTGGGAGACCGTGAGCTTCTGAGGGAAGGAGAGGAAAGGCAGAGTCCCTCTAAGGAGGTGCAGTAAGACTTTTTAAAGACGTCAGATGTTTGCGGAGAAGGAAAGTGTGGAGTCAAAGATGACCGAGATTCTTCGCCTCGCAGGTAGGGGTAGGAGGAGGGCCAAGAGAGGGCGGCCAAAGAGTGAGGGGAAAGGATGGAGAAAGTGTACAGATGAGGAGGATCTCGGTCTTGTTGGCTTTAGACAAAGATCGTTGGCGGCACACCAATTTTGAATTTTGAACATGCCCCGCTTGAGTCCCCACGTCCAGATTTGTTGAGCTAGCCTGGGCAAACTTGAGCCTGTGTGCCCCCTGCTGGTTTATGTAAAACATAGTGGTGCGGTCTTTGAGTATTTGTACTGTCTGACCTGTCAGGTGTGCTTGGAAGGCTTGTAATGCTTGGAGCACCGCTAGAAGTTACAGATGGTTGATGCAATTCTGGGCTGTGATCCGAGTCCACAGACCATGTGCTGTGAGATGAAGGTAATGCCCCCCCTCCCCCCCGGTGAGTGTTGCATCTGTTGTGACAACCGCCTGCACCACCAGTTCATTAAAGGGGTTTTCCCTTTAACAGCTTCTCCTTTGTCAACCAGCATAGAGCTTGTACTAGGTTTTGCGAAACAACCACTAGATCGTCCTACTGACCACTTGCCTGAGACCACTGTTTCGCCCACCACTCCTGCAATGGTCGCATTCGCAATCGTGCGTGTGGGACCATGTAAATGCATGATGCCATAATAACAGGCAGGCGCATTGCTTTGCGTACGGCTATCTGGCAAGCGGTTAGATATAAGGTATTTGCAGCAGTATGTTTTGTACTATTTCATTCGATGGAAAGCCTAGACCCTCTTCTGTTTTCATGACAGCTCCTAGGAACTGTTTGGTCTTGTTTGGTACAAGGCTTGACATTTTCTCTTTGATTGAGAAACCCAATTGAAAAAGTAAATTGATGGTTCTTTGGGTATTTTGCTTGCAAATTTGGGGGCTCTCCGTGTGATCAGCCAGTCGCCCAGGTAAGAGTACACCGGGATCGACTCCCTGCTCAGATGCGCCGACACCACCATCAGTACCTTGGTAAAGAACCTTGGAGCGGAGGCTAAGTGGAAGGGTAGCACCTTGAATTGGTAGTGCTGGTTCACCATTTTGAAACGCAAGAACCTTCTGTGCGCTGGGAACATTGAAATATGAAAGTATGCATCTTTCATATCCAAGGTTGCCATGTAATTTGGCCCCCACTCCCAGCTTTAGCAGTGGGATTACTTCCTGTAGCTTTGTCATGCACTATTTGTGGCTTGACATAGGTGTTTGCAGGGCGCAGGTCTAAGACAGGGCGCATTGTGAGGTTTTTTTTGGCACAAGGAAGTACATTGAATAAATACCCTTGTTTACCTGGTATGCCGGGATGATTTCTACAGCGTCTTTTAAGAGCAATGCTGTGACCTCTTCCAACAGGATATGTTGTTCCTGGGAGATGTTCCTTTGTCTTGGTGGGGGTTGCTGTATCAGTTCTATGCAATAACCGCCCGCCACAGTTGAAAGTACCCACATGTCCGAGGTGATCCTGAAAAGCAGCCTCTTATTGGAGTAGCATGGGAGGGAACCTGTAGCGGATGGTCATTGCTTGGGGGTCTTGAGCCGCCTCAGGAGGAGGGGGGGGGGGGAGGACCTACCCCTACTGCAAGGCCTTTTTTGGCCTCTTCCAAACCCCTGTTGAGAAAACCTTCCCTGAGAAGAACCCCAGGATGAGTTTTGACCCTGGTTGGAACTAGATGCTCTTTGAAATTTCAGCCCTGTAAAACAGTGAAAATGATAGCCCCCTCTTTGTCCAGAGGGTTTCTTTGTGAGCTGCCCCAATGATTTTAGTGTGTCGTATTCTTCTTCAGAGCTCTTTAGAGCGTCTTCCACCGCTTTGCCAAACACATTGGGCTCTTTGGGCATATTAAGAAGGGTAGCCGGAGTCTCAAGCTTGAAGCCAGACTGGCTTAGCCACGCGTGAAGTTTCATCAACGTACCCTCTGCTATTATTCTTCCTGCATTGTCAGCTGCATCCAAGTTGTTCTTTAGGCTGCAGTTTGCTATTTGTTTACCATCTGCAATGGACAGCAACAGTTGTGTCTTAAAGGGCTCTGGAACTGACGCCATTTGCTCGATCGTCTCATTCCAATTTTGACAGTTGTAACTAGATAATACAGTTGCGTTATTAGCAATTCTAGTCTGGTAAGGTGCCGAAGAGGCTACTTTTCTTCTAAATGTGTAAATCATTTTACTCTCCTTATCAGTAGGGGCTTCGGAAGAGGCCAGAGGTGTTCCTGCTCTCTTTGTAGTAGTTACCACCAAGGAGTCGGGTTTTAACTGTCCCCTGATGTAAAGGGAGTCTGCGGGTGATGGCCGGAATAATTTGTCAATGCACGGGTTGACCGCCCATGTTAAATTAGGAGTAATCAGAGAGCGTCTCTGTATTGATTGAAGTAGGGGGATAAATTGGGTAGCCGACTTCTTATCCCCTAGTATGTCCTCAACAAAGTCCTTATCCTCTTGTGTATCCATTTTTAAATGCTCGGCCGCCTTTAGGAGCAGGTCATTATACTGCATTTGTGGACCTTAAGTAGCTGTTAGGCTGTGTCGTGCCCTGTTGTGCTGCGCCTGAACGATGTCAGGAAGAGGAAGTTTGAATCTAGTGGAAACGTGATACTTCAACTTTCAGAGGAATACGGACAGAGTTGGAATACCTCCCTCTACTGCTGGCTCTGCCCACTGCATACCCAGCAATCCTATAACTTACTTCTCTCGCGCACCCGAAGTGGACCTCAAGTGGCCGTTAGGCTGTTCGGGTGTGCGGGCGCGGGTGCGACGACCCCCTCTCATCTCCCTCCTTGCCTATAATCACTGGGGCCTGCATTGCCACATATCCGCAGGTCTAAACTGTAAACACTGAACGTGTGTATAACTATTCTCGATCTTTGGTTATTGCTCAAGTTCCTGTAATTACTGTCCGGGATCGGCGCTCTGTGGATATTGTGAAATTGACTCCTAACACACTTGTTTAATGCATTGTGGGTTACTATTTGCTACTTAACAATTTGGTTGACATATGTGATTCTGCTTTGATTATAAGTGTCATCAGCTTGGCTCACGGGGAGCCGGAGGGGGTGGGACCCGTCTTGTAATCCATTACGGTTCGGTTCCTGAATTTGTTTAGATATGCTCAGTGTATTTCTTGTTAGTTTGCTAAAACCCCTTTTCCCTGAAATAAGACCGGTTAGCCCCACTTATATACTGAATCTGCATTTACTGGGAAAACTACCTTATTGCTTCCCAATGAGCATGGTGGGCCCACTAAGGAGTGGCAAATTGCGAACCACTCCATCCACAAAAAGAGAAATGCCTAAGAATAATATTGACGATGTAATGAATATAAGCCTATTGGATAACTCCAGTGATAACATCTGGGACTAGAGTGTGTAGCCTGAAACTGGTATGCCTTTGCCCAACTCCATTAAAATAGACCCTGTACTCAATTCCAATGAAAATACCTCTTTATGTGGAGATGCTGTTCACAACATTCAACAGTTTACTGATGTACAATTAGAAAAAGGGGACTATGAATAGATTTCCCCTTAATAGAGTTTTGGATCCGGATTTGTCAATTCAACAGAGCTTTTTAGGTGTACAGGAGCGCTGTTTTCCACTGAGTCCACTGCCCTTGAACAGAGATTTCCCCTCTAACCCTCCTCTGGATACATCAATGATGGTTCCAGTAGTAAGTGCTGAACTGGACAAACGGATATGGTTTTCTCTGGGCCCATCAACTCCAATACAGTTGAGGGCGGGGGGGCATCGATAATGTCCACTTCCATAAGTACAAACAGGAGAATTCATCTACGACTCCGTGACCAGATACCCCCCTTTCCACAACCGATAGGAAACCTTTTATGGAAGTTTCCTGGTCACTGGGCAAAAAGTGAAATCTCTCCTAAAATTGACTCAGAAGAACCAGACTTTAGAAAGCAGCTGCACTCATGTTCTAGTCCCCTTCAATCACACCTTTCCATACATTTACAGATACCACAAAAGGCGGCTTCCTTAATTGAATCATAATTTCTGCAAGAGCATCAGGAAGTGGAAGTTACATTTCCAGTCCTGAGGTGTATTTTAAACCTCCTTGACAAGGGGCATGAACACACCCATCAAGAAATTAAAGACCTAAACCTGAGGCTAGTGGATGTTCTAACAATAGTGAGTAAACTAGAGAGTCTCACCTCCATCCAGGAACTTTTAAGAACTATTATGGCGGTCCCTACCCCTAAGGAGGGTACCTCCTTAATGTTATCTAATTGCACCCAAACTCTTAATCAAGATAGGAAAGAGAACTGTTCTCAAACACTATCGTTGGAACCCAATGATAGAAACTATGCCCAGGAAGTTCAATTAGCCTCTATAAATCAGCCAATATGGAAACAAGCTGAATTAGACCTATTGGCAAAATTGGTCAGCCAGAACTCTGCGCAAATGACAACTAGAATTTTTACATAAATTGATACATGCTGCAACCAGGATAAGTCACCAACCGGAATGCCCCTTATTACTGTTGATAGTAGCTGATGAAAGGTCTGACAGTACAACTCTCTTCCTCATCCATGATATCTGTAAGCAAAGAAGCGGCCAAAGATGCCGAAAGACAGACAATCAGGACTTGACACAAGATGTCATTCCGAGACATTTCATGTCACGAAAGGAGAAAAGATTGTACTTTAGGGCATTAAAACACAGATCTCCGAAAGGTCCCTTCTCCAAACAGGAAGGGAAAAAATTGGATAAGGCCAAGAAATTAGGAAAATCTAATGGCACTTCTCAGAAAATCCTCAATTTAATACCCCCCAGGAGGAAGGTGTTTTAGACCCTAGTTAACTAAATGATGCCAGCAAAAACTCTAGATTTAATAGATAATCCCCTAAGCGGGTAGAGCAGCCGCGTATGGAAGCGAGTGAAAAGACGGCTATGGGAAACATTGATATTTTATGTAAAAGGGAAGGGGGCCCCGGCCAGTGACACCGTTTCTTCAGCCCTAAAATCAAAGTGTCATTCTAAAAATGTTAAGGGCAAACAAAAAACATTACCGCTTGAGCAGATCTCTGTAAACTCTCAAATTAATCTTAACTTTATTTAAAAAAGCAAGCAGGCCTGTGATTTTGAAAGAACTTAATGATTACTCACCTATCAATCTTGAGTTGGACATAGTAAAGGAAGATAATTTGTCCTTAACAGACCCTTCTATACAGAGATCTATATCAGTAAAGACACATATTTCCCCTTTAGCCCTGTTTACATCTGAAACCACAATTGGAAAGACCAAGAGCCCTCGTATGGGTAACCCTACATCTGAAAGGGGAAGAATTTCGATTTGTCCTCTACATACAACTATAGAGGGCGTTGGTACTAACCAAAAGCAAGGAGGGAGTACGTTCAGCCATATTTGTCCCTCATTTCATTGGTTTGGGGAGGGAATAATATTTAAAAATCAATCCACTTCTGTCAGTGATGTGTGACTCAGTGATGTATGGCATGGGAGCTTCGAAGGTGATAAAAGAGCCACCAGAAGTAGATACTGAATCTGCTGTTAGAATGGTGTTGAAATCGATGTTTGCGGAGCAGGTTAAGACAGCAAATGCCCCTGAAGAGGGAAGTCGGGGATTAGGCTCAATAATACAAGGTGTGACTGTACAATCAATAGCAAAGGATATATCTCCCCCAGTTCCACAATCTGTATTAAATTCAGTAGTAAATAGGACAGACTCCCTGAACTATAGGGCGTCAGCTCCCTAAACACTGATGTACACCTGAATCGAGCTGAATTTGAGGCTGTCCCTAAGCATAACCCCCCCCCAAATACCTTGCTTCATTGTAATTTAGATCAGATTCAGTGGAGAAAGCCTGCCCATCCAGACTACCCGAGTGTATTGTTCTATTTATTTGATCATGATGGCCCGGAATCATTAACTAGGTAGAGTGTTGGCTTTATGTAAAGAAATCCAATCCTTGAGAATTGTTTCATCAGCGGACATTAAACTGGTGGATTTTATCCACCCAGAACGTCTGGATTGTGTCCGCTTTGTGTTCCATGCAAGGGCTACATATGAGGCTTTTCTAGCAGCTACCGAAGAATTTAACAGGCTGGGTTGTGATGTGTTGTCTTTTCTGACAGGCAATATGCCCCCAGATAGGAACACACAAGATAAAACTAAAAATGAAAAAATGGGGCTGGCCTCAGGACAGACTAATCATGTTGACTATGCAGATGAGACTAGTTGTAGGTGGTTAGCTCTGACTAAGATTCAATTACTCAGCTAAAGGAAATGAAGGCCTCTTTAAACCTGGTGGCTTTTCGCTCATTTCCTGGAATTCTAGGGGTCATTCCCATTTGCTAAATTCATCAGTAATCTGTGAAGAGTTAATGCAATATTCCATGATATGTCTGCAAGAAACCTGGTTGACCGGTCCATGTATACTGGACGGCTATGAATGTTTTCAGGAATATGCTATACAGGGTCTCCAGGGTCATCCTCTTGGAGGACTCCTTATAGCTGTTCAGACAAAAGGGTCCTTTAAAGTCTATAATTCTAACTTGGTAGTTCCAGGGTTTCTTTTGGTACATCTTGAAGTTACTACGCAGACGGGAAACATTCCAATGTTATTAATGAATGTATATTGGTCTCCAAAAAGTAACCTTGAAGATGCTCTACAATCATCGAATGACTGTCTCCTCCGAAATGTCCAATCCTTCTGGTTTACAAATTGTGGTAGTGGGTGATTTAAATGCTGACCTTACCCAAGATTTAGATCTTGGGGAGATTTCAGATTTCCATCACTTCATATTACCCAATGGTCTATTGAAAGATACTAGAAAAGTGGAACAAGGAAAGCTATGGCTTAGCTTCTTTACTGACTGGGGATTATCCTCAGCCAGGGTAAATATGGATCAAAAAAGCCTGACTCCAACTTAGTCGAATGGTACTTCTACATCTATCATAGATTATGTATTTGTCTCAATTATTGCTAGTGTCAGTGTCTACATTTAGGATACTTAAGAAAGTACAGTGACCATAGTATGCAGACGGTAACCTGGAATTTGGGCTGCCCACAGCAACTACCATCTAGGTTTACTGGTAATCTTGCTGTAAACTCCTCTAGATCAAGACTAAAGTGGCATGATGGGAATATTTTGAAAGTTAAGACTTTTGAAAGAAATTGAAGAAACTACAGTAGAGGAAAAGATGTATCTGTACAATCATATCTTTGCAAACCATATTGGGTCTGCTTTAGAATCACTCTCAAAAAGAAATTCACTTGTAAGGCCTCATAAGGCAGTCAAAAACAAACATGCCTATGATGACTTGGTGAGGAAAAAGAAAGCCATCCTTCAAAAAGAAATTAGGACTCTTAAGAGATCTAACTCCAATTTGGATGATCTTAAAATCAGTAAAAACAGAAACATAAAAATTGGCCGATTAGATACAAACATACTCTTTATCAGGTTGATAATGAAGTGATGCTAACAGCCTTAAAGGATGGCTCTAGTAGACAATTCTGGTTATTAGTGAATAGGCTAGAAACCCCTCAAAATAGGGTCCAAACTAACCCAATCTGTGAACAGGTCTGGATTGGTCACTTTCGTCTTATATACAAAATGCTATTAATCCTAAAAATTGGAGCAAGACACTATCATTACCTTGGCTACTAAAGTTTAGTGTAACTGAACTAGAGTTGCAAATAAGTCAGGCAAGTACTTCAAGAGCAGGAGGCGCCAACTGTCTCTCTAATGCGACATTTAAAGGTGAACCGGGGTGTGGGCCAAAATTCTTCATCTGTTCAGACTTCATTAGAACGAAAACTGTTCCAAAATCTGGCATCTAGCCAACATCATACCCATTTACAAAAAGAGATCGGAACTCCCCCCAAAAACTACCACCCAATTGCTATAATAGACACGGATTCAAAGAGATTTGCGGGGTTAATACTGACGAAAATAAATGAGTGGATGGAACAAAAATCCATTTTGCGACCACAACAAAATGGATTTAGAAAATCCACTGTGACGGAAGTTGGGGGGGTCTTATATTGACAATTTTACAAAATAGGGCTCAGAAGGCAGACTCTACTCTTATTTATCTAGCCACTATGGACTTCAGTATGGCTTTTGACCTTGTGGACAGAGACATACTTTGGGGGAAATTGAAACTATTTGGGATGCCTGAGAATTTTTTATCTATACTTGAACATCTTCATCTCCATTCTCAGATCCAGAGTAGGCTAAATACGGATGGCTGCCTTTCTTGGCCTATTAAAATCTCGAATGGACAAAGACAAGGGTGCCTCTTTGCCCCGACGCTCTTTAATTTGTATGTTTCTGATGCATGGAATTGTCTAGAGGAGAGCGCTTTTATTCCCCCAAAAATTGAAGTCTCAACAGTAGCGTGGATAGCCTATGCGGACAATTTTCTTTTAATAGATCAGTCAGCTAAGGGTTTACAGCGCATGATAACTGCCTTTCATAGTTATACGGTCGCAAACCAACTTTGTATTAACGCAAGCAAAACAGTTATGACTTTCTCAAATACAAAAAAAGGAAAGGAGAAAGCATGGTTTCTGAACAATGATAAATTAGAGGTTAGACCAGCATTTATATATTTAGGCTTTCCAATTTTTAATCAGAATAAACATATGTATCGGGAATACCTTCAACAAAAAGGCATGCCATTAATAGCTCAATTGAAAAAATTGATAAATAAATTTGGGAAATTTTCAATAAACTCACTACTGCGACACTTCAAGTTGAAGGTGACCCCGAAAATGGTGTAAGGATTAGAAATCTTTCCTGATGCTGTATCCTCCGAAATCTCGAAAAATAGAATCTAAAATGCTGAAAGCAATCATGTATTGGCTACCTAAATCAGTCCCTATTGAAGCAATTCGATACGAGTTGGGACTGTTTATGCCATAGAACCCAATAGTTCCAAGTAAGCTGTCTTTACATAGGCGACTAGTACATGACTATACATAATTGTGGAACGTGGTCTTAAGAGTGCAAATTCATGAATTGACAAGCTTCTAAAATTAGAGACCCTAACTAAAGAAACTTTGGAAAATGTGGGTGTTGGAATTGAGACCTTGATTAATAATCCTCTACATGAAAAAAAGCTATTACAATGTGTCAACTACTGTAGACAAAGTGGTTAATACTAAGCTACATTGTCAGCTAGTTACACATCAGAAAGCAGCTAGTTATACAGAGCAATACTTAATAAAATATCCCAGTAAAAACATCTCCCATGGGATTATGAGATTCAATTTTAATTTATGCCTTACGGGAGAAATCCTTGAAATAAGGTCTGTAAAAAACCAAATAGAGTCGCACAATATGCATTTCCCATGCAGGTTCTGCCATCATCAAAAGGAAATAGAAACCCGTCATCTTTTGTGGATTATAAGACTTTAATGGCTGAACGGATGAAGTATTTTTCCAAATTTGGTACCACCACCGAGAGGGTTTCCTCTGATAGGTTATGGTGGGAAATGAAGCATGGTAGTGTGATATCTGTAAAGATAGCTGTGGTCCAGTTTTTGACAAATGTGTGCAGTATTCTTTATACTGAGTTAGATATAAGCAATTGATTCTGACTGATAAATGAAGAATTGGGGATGAACGTATTGTCTTATGTTGTTTATGTGGATGTGAATTTGCAATAAGCTCTTTTCCTCTTGTTTTAATGTGTGTAATAATTGATTGGTGTGATTCTGAAGATTGTTTTAGTCTTTGTTTGAAAATGTCTTTAAAATTTTGTAAAGGTTTGTTTTCAAACCAAAGACAAATATATACTGTATTTGGTTATCCACTGGTGAGATTGCCACTGGTGGGTCCGAGTGATCTGGCGACTGCAGGACGTAGACATCCTCGTCATAAAATTGGCCGACTGGGTCGGTGTAAGTTTCAGGGTCTTGGGAGTCTTGCATTGCATAACAATAAGCATGATGCCCTAAATCCTGCTGTGAGGTGGAAGCTTGTGTGGGGTCTGTGTGGGCTCTTTTGGTGGAAGGATGGGTAACTGCTGTAGAAGTTACTGGCCTGCTGTGTGGGGCACCCTGAAGGATTTGCAAGCCCTTCGGGTGGTCATCGAAGAAATTAGCTAGGTAGGACATACGCCTCATGACCTTATCAATCTGTTCTGCTGTCCATTGAGATGAACTTGGGATTACTGGGGGAATAGAGGCAGGGGCAGTAGGGGTTGGTTCTGATGCAGGGGGTCTTTCATGGTGCATAACCCACAAAATAGAGCCCTCCCCCTGTGTTTTAGAAGAATTATGATTTCTCAATATCTGACTTTTTAACAGTATGTCTGGGATGTGCTTTTTAATGAGCTTGCTCATCTTGTAGATCGATGTAGTCTTGGAGGCGTCCTTCGACGGTCAGTGGTCGGCATGCGAGGGGGGCCGTCGACACGTCTTGATGCCCGGTGGTCGGCGTGTGAGGACTTTGTGGCTTTAGACACTGTCGGAAACAGACTTGCTTGCCTATTTCAAGGGCCTGTCATGTGGCCAACGCAATGGGCCAGAGGACAGGGCACTTTCAGACCTCCCCCTTGACGCTGTGTGTGGCTTTCTGGTAAGCGTCATGTCGACCTTCGGTCCTGGGAGGTGTGCTGTGTGGGTTAAGACTTGGTCTTGCTAGTGCCGCTGGGTGTCTTGTCCTAGTAGCAGATCCGCCGGTTTGCCTGCTGGGGTAGGGGGCTTGCACGCAAGTATCTGACGAATCCTGATCGCCCTCGACATCGATGTCTACAATGATGCAGTCGTTGGAGGCTCCCTCGACATCCATGGCGGCCTCGGCATGCATGGTGTGGTGGGACCTGCGTTTTGGTTTGCAGTCCTTGATTGTTTTGGGCCTGAACAGTTTGCACGACCTGCAATGTCCGTCACCGCGATCCCTTGGGAGAGAGATTGCAGGCCCGGTGCAAGTCTTTGCAAGGGAACCTTCGATTGCAGGAGGGGCAAAACTTTAAAAGGTATATACTCCATTATCTATGGGGAAGGAGTTTCATGCCCTAGGCAATTTCAGCCATAACTTAACTTGATTAACCAGCATGTGTCACTCAAAGTGACGTCAGTATGCACTACCAACAATGCTTGTTAAAGGAGTGGTATTATTCTTTCCTACATGTTAAAAGAGGAATTCTAAATAACTTGCATACTGTGGCGGAACATCATGAAACATCTTCAGTTATAAAAACCGATCAAATTCAATGGAAAAGAAAGCGTTAGGTAACGTTATGGTTGCAGTGCAAAATCGAAAAAAAACAAATCAATTCATCAGTTATGGTAACTTATGCAAACAACTCACTCCCTCGCCCATGCACTGTTCAGACTAACACCAAGGACAAAGAAGACATCACAAAAGGCATCAATGACATCACTAATCTAACAATCCCAACGGAAAGATCTTACAAAGGGTTGAGTTTATCATATTGCTAATATATGAAGGGCGATGGGTAGACCTCTCATGAACATCTCATAATGCATCACTGAATTATTGGTTGATAATACAGCAATTCAACACATCGACTATTAAAAATACATTAACATAAGCAATAACGGCAGCATGACCCATAGAAGTAGAGTATTCTTAATCTGCTTTCGACAGTAGAATTACAAATTCAAACCTACTACAATGAGTAATATTGACCTTGGAGCCAAGGGATAAGTATACAACAATTACTAGAAGAGTGTGTGGTTATAGAGGATACTTGGAACCTAAATGCATAAACATGATGCACAGACAGGCAACATCTAGTAAGGGGAAACAAATACTATAAATAGAGACTGAGATTAAGATTAGAGTGAGTCATTAGTCGTACATTAGAAGTCTACAACCTGTGACTCTCCAGATGTTCTGAACTACAACTGCCTTGATGCCTTCTCATTGGCTATGCTGGTGACGGTTAATGGGATTTGAAGTCCAGAACATCTGGAGAGTCAAAGATTGCAGACCACGGTTATACATATGAAGTATACAAATTGCATCATCTGTCTGGGGCTGAATTATTGTTCCATGTATGTGCACCATGACCTCAGGCAAACCAAAGGAAACTAACTTCTGAAGATTCTGCAAGGTGAGGCCTACATATTGTGAGGAACCCGAGGGCGTCCTCGCCTTTTTCCCCCCTGGGATCCTTATATGAGGTGGCCAGGGAAAGGCCATTGCTTCTGGATCCTGACCGTGCGGGTGGATACGCGAGGGAGGATCACCTGGGTCAAGGGAACTTTGGGAGTGGGGAAGACTATGTACTCGGGTGAGACATGTTAACCCCATTCCCTTTTCAGAATGAACCCTCTATCCCTCAAGCCTTTGTAGGCTACTGTCAGCCCTTTCCCTTTTCTTCCCTCCAAAATGTCCCCCAGAAACACCATCTCAACACTGGGACGAAGTAGAGACCATACCGCAGCAAATGAGGACGACATCCTCATTTGGGTGAGAAACACATCAGCCTTATATTCTTAAAGCAGACAGACAGACAGACAGACACACACACACACACACACACACACGTCTGGTACCAAGACGAGGAGGAGATAATAGAGTTCTACACACTTCCTTTATTGATTCAAATAGCCCCAAACACCACTCTAGTATTGGAGACGAATTAGAGGGGTATGGAGGTGTACCAGTGCACTAGCCTGGCATGTCCAGCTAATGGGTTTCGCCATGGTCAGGCAATTTAACTTAATGACCCACACCTGTGGTTATTTACCAATCCCAATGGGTTTAAAAATCGTTGCCGCACAGCATAAACTGAAGCGAGCTGGTGAGAAAGGAGCTTGAGACACTGAAGAAGGGAGCCATGTCGAGTAGGAGAAAGGTACCTAGAGGCCGGCCACAATAGGGTCTGGAGGTCCTGCCACCCCTCCTTGTCGGGTGCACCAAGCGGGAGCCATGGGGCGCCGAAGCATTCCAGCTGCAGCCGGACAACAGGAGAGCGAGCAGTGCACTCTGGCTGCCGCGGGGGAATGCAGAGCTACTGGAATGCAGAAAGAAGCACGAGCAGTGGAAAGAAACCCAAGGGAGCAGCCATATGCAACCAGTGAGTGGAATCAGGAAAACACTCCTTCCAGGGGCACTCCAAAGAACTTTAAACAAGGACTTTTGAATAACTAACAAAGTTGTTTTAAGTACTTTTGTATGCTTTTAGCACTCGTGAGGGTTGTGAAAGCAAGGTGGTGCATGCAGCAGATACCACGGAACAAATTGTCTAAGATGCAGGTGTTGGCAAAGCCAAGAGAATACCAAGAAGGGCATGGGTTGAGAAGCATTGATGAAACTAAAAGAGTTCAAGGAACTGCAGGTTAAGAGGAAACCTGCATTGGCAAGATTTAGAAGAATACCGAAAGAGTAACAAAGTGCATGGTGACCAATCAAGCCATGGTAAAATATTCAAAGAGTGTGACACTGATGAAAGAAACAAGCTTCACTGTCAAAGGAAGGCAGCAGCCAATTGTTAATGGAAAGCAGTCAAGAAGAGGTATTGGTTGCGTGACCCGGGTGGACCGTGTGGGCTGACATCGGCGCCTAGACCAAGAGCCCCCTTTATAGAAAAGCCATTGAAAGTATCCATAAAGAAGCTTGTGTTACGCAACAGCCGCTTATGTGGTTTTGCAGTCAAGAAACAGCAATATATATGTGAACCAGTGAAAAGTACTGATGTTGAAACAGTTGCCAAGTGTCACAAGGAATTGTAATTTGAAAAGCTGGAAAATTTGAACTCTTGGGAAGAGAACCCAGATATCTTGAGAATCTATTTTGAACTTGGAGAAGGAAAAGCTACTTACAAGCCAAGAGCTGGAAGAAGCTCTGAACTTTATGTTGAAAACTATTACATTTTGATGCCAACATCCTGACATATTGTATACAGTTAGATGTGAGTGCAAGTATAGGTTTTGGACACAGACTGTCATTTGATTTGGACTTCCTGACAGACTATCCTTAGTTTTCTTTAGGAAGGGAAATTCCACCATAGCATAGGGTAAGTTAAGCCTTACTCTATCCTGCATTTTAAGATAATAAAAATATTAAGAACCAATCTTGAACCCATTGTCTGCGTCTACTTTGTGATGCCATATATATATAGCACCTTCAAAGTATGCTGGTCATGTTTTCAAAACAGTACCTCCAAGTCCTCTGTTTAAACTGCTTACTGTCACTTAAAAAGAACTTCCCAGGATACGTGATGTTATTAGGGATGTTGCCACCAATGGCTTCTGCTCTTGGTCTACATCCTTTTGCGTCCTCTCTGCTGCCTTATCGCAAGGTTCCTTTCTGCTGACTTCACCATTTTCCCCTGAGGCGATCAGGATCCGCTTGGTCAGGTTCCTATTAATGTGGTGGCATCTTGAGTCCTGGTCATGACTGTTATGTTAATACGTTTTCTAGAGCGCAAATGTTCGCCCAAAGGCATCTTGCCGCGGAGAGAGAGACCATGCAATGAAATGACAGGAGGAGAGGAATAGAAATAGGAGGGTCCTATTTAAAGAGATGAGTTTTCATCGCCTTCCAGAAGGCAAGATGATTGGGTAGTTTTATATACAGTGGAAGTTCTGTAAATGTGCTTTAATGTTGTCTAGGGTTCCACGTTTCTTCCCATCATTTACCCCTGTACTTATTGTGCCTACCACTAGGTAGTGGGCATACATAAAACTTAGAAGTGCATAGGATGTTATATGGCACTTCATTGTTTTTATATATTCACTGTCATTGTGTTACTTTTAACCAAATGTATGTGACCTTTATAGATATTCTATGTGTGATTGTCTAAAAGTGTGTATGCTTAAGTGTAGTGTATTCTCTGAGGGTAACTAATAAGGATAGCTGTACTTTACTGCCAGCCTATCTTCTCCCTCGAGTTAAGCTTCACAACCCTGAAATAAGCTACCATTTTAGAGGGTTTGGCCCATCTATTGGTTGGCACATTTGCTTGCCTTTAGACTTTTACATCCCACACCAGGACTGGCAAAATCTCCCCAATACCCTTCTATGTAACAAGCCCCTCCTCCACAACACTCCCAGGTCCGCCATATCCCAGTTATCTAGCAGTATCCAAGTTCAAACCAGACATGGCTCTACTTAACCAAGATCAGGATTTTTCTCCTAGCTTTCTCTTCACCCCTAGCCTCCATTCCATCAAGCCTTTCTCAACTTCAATTCTGCTCTCACCCCTCAGTTTAAGTACAGCTACTTCACTGTGGATGGGCACATTTACCACTTGTTAGGCAAGATTGTGTGCAGTACGCTTTGGGAAACTAGAGCAACCTTGTCCTCCTGGCAATAGGTAACGCAACCTTTGGTATATGTCTGTACTACACAGGTTGTTTGTGTGGCTGAAGAGCCAGGCTTATCTCAAGAGTGGTCAATGTGAGCAGTAGGGCTCTTACACAGATTCACAATTACAAGTATTCAAATAAACTTACACGCAAGGTTTCTTGATTAAACAATGATTAATTTAACAGTCAGTTATATAAGCCTTCTTCATAAGGGAGCAAAACATTTAACACTTCAAAATATACTTCAAAACACTTAGTTTCTCTAAATCAGATAACTATTGGGGATGGCACACAGACACTTCCTACACCCACAGGCGACAAATAGCTAGGACACTTTGGACATTGATTTATCACTGGTACATTTAGAGCAATACTGGGTTTGGTGCAAAGGTTAGATTGGGGAATAAAACAAAGGTTAACACATAATAAACTGGTAAGTACTTTTTTGAACCCTTTAATGCAAAGTAAATGTAACCCTTTCCTGGGTGAAGGTAAAGCACAGGGTCAGCGGTCAGAAGAGTCTCTCAGGAAGAAGCCAGGACAGCCAATGTTAGTTAAGCAAAGTCTAGGGGAGCTGAAGGTCTTCTTTGCAGGCAAGTAAAAGTCCTGCACAATGTTTTTAAAAAAGTTTGTAGAAATAATATCAATTGAAAGGCCACAAGCTGGGGGGCTTGTGAAGGGCAAAGCTGCAAGCAACTCTGCAATGGCAACCAAGACAAGTCTAAACTGAGAACATGTTAGGCTACACAAAAAGAGTCAAGTCCTCTTAGGTTCACAGTACATTAGGTTAGAAGGAATGATTCCAGCTGGCTTCTGTAAAACTCTGCAGATCCTGGTGTTCCTGTCGTGGGGACAAGAGGGAGGATGTCTGGGGACTCCTGCAATGCAATGGGAAGGTCAGCGGCAGCAATGGGCAAACTTCAATTCAGCGGCACTTTGTGGTTCCAGCTCCGAGTCTACAGCAAATAGCAACACTGCGGTTCTCAAATACCACTTCAGACTTTCCTCGCATCTGGGGTCCAGCACTCTATTGAGGTGGCTCAGGCTTGGTCAGTGCTGCTTCAAGTCTGGAGGATCTTCCTGGCACTCGGGGGAAAAAAATATCCACTCGGTTTGGGTGTTCCTCTCCCTGGCACTTCAGTTCCAGCAGCAGTAGAAGTACATCCAGCTCCGAGAGGATGTCCAAACAAGTTCACTTTGGGGTTGATTGGTCCCACCAACCCAAGGAGAGAAGTCGTCCTTGCAGGGCTTCTCGAGTCGAGGCAAATCTGGAGCTTCAGCACAGCAGCAGGGCTTCACCAGGCAACCCAACGGTCCAAGAGTTGCAGCAGCCGTCTCTTCCAAGTTATTCTTCAAATTTCTTTGTCCAGTGGTTGTCCCTGCCTTCCAAGACAAAAAGCCTCACCTTTTATACAGGTTTCTCCCATTCATTTGCAGCCTAGCTGTCAATCGCACAGCAAGGTGACTGTCCTCCAAGGACAGGCAGCCGGCCAAATCACCTTTCGGTGCATTCCTGTAACCAAGGGGATTAGGCACAGGGAGTTTCTGGCACCTTCCTCACTTTGTGCCCCTGCCAGACATACTGGAGCAGAGGCGGGCTGCACTCGTGAATCCTGGCAAAGACAAAGCAAAGGGACCAAACCTGGTTTGGTGCATAGAGCAAATTTCAAGAAGGACCATTCCAACAAGAAATGGCAAAAAAAAAAAAGACTAGGGCCATTTTGACAAAATGGGCAACCATTGGTGTCTTACTTGCAGCCTGTGGAAAAAACACACATTGGTAGTAAAAAGTAAACCACTACCACCAAACATTAATTGTAGAAAGGGTAATTGTTACATGAGAAACTAGTTATTAAATCTTCTCTACCGTTTAGAGACTTGACACAATAACCACCACTTCACACCTTGATATCCAAGAACCTGCTCTTGATTGGATTGTTGCCTACCTCTCATTGATCATTCTCCCTCTCATGGAACATTGATGCATCTGCGCCAACCCCCCCTCCCTATCTCCACCCCCACACCTCATTTCCCATGGCTCCATTCTGAACCCTCTAGCAATTACCCTCAAAACCACCTCCTCTTGGTAAGGTTATTTCCTCCTTTGTATTCTCCAATTCTCCAATCACTTATTCACTGACAATAACCAGATCTGCCCCTTTTCCCCCCAACTTTATCCTCGACAGCTCAAACCCAAATCTCATTTTCTTCTGGATCTCTGCAACAGGAGGGGTCTTTGTATTCTTATGTTAGACTCTGCTACAACCCATGTTCTGACTCATCACATACAACCTCAAAACCCTCCCAGATATTCCCCTCCCCAGTCCCACAATCTCAGTCTCTCCTGGAACACTGAACTAGTTGATTACCTCCACGGCAACAGCTGCTAGCCTAAAGCTACATATCTGGATAACCAGTTCCATTCTTTGATTTCACTCCACTTAAACTCTTATCTTCACCATTTGATATTTGTCCATATTCCTGGTAAGAGATGTAAAACCACCAATCGGTCAGGACCAAGAATACCACACATCAGTACCACAGTAATTCCTACATCCATAGTACACAGCAGCATTCATGAAACGCACCATTGCCCATCCAGGTGAGGCAGCACCGAGATGCCAACCTGCAGCATGATTTATAGATTTAAGGGGGTCCCTACATAATTAGATTATTTGGGTCCCAGCATAATACATTAAGTCCCAGCATGATTGAATACTTTTTATTTTTAGTCTGCCGCCACCATTTAATTATTTGGTTTCCCGCCCCTATAACTGTTTAATGTGACGCAGGCTCAAGCTAACTGCTGGCTTGCGCTGCATGTGCCTTTCCCTTCCTTGCTCCTCTTCCTTCCCTTCTCTCACAGCCCTCTTCCCGCCTCCCAACCTCCCCAATTGGTATGCGCAACTCAGAGGAAGCACTCATAGATTGGGGTCTCAGGGCAGCCTCCGTTAGGCAAGATTGTATGCAGTACCATTTGGGTGCGCTACAACAACCCTGACCTCCTGGCAATAGGAACCCAACCTTTGGTATAAGTCTGTACTACACAGGTTGTTAGTATGGTTGAGTAGCCCCCCCCCCTTATCTCAAGAGGGGTCAATGTGAGCTGTAGCATAGAGATTCACAGTGACAAGTATTCAAATAAACTCTTTACACACAAGGTTTCTTGATTAAACAATTAACAGTCAGTTTGAATAAGTCTTCATCAGAAGGGAGCAATATAAAGCAACACACAAATACACTTTGTTTTCTAAATCAGCAAATACCCATTTGGGATAGCTCACAGACACCACCTACACCGTCAGGTTACTTCAATAGCTAGTGTGTTGTGGACATTGCATTTAGAATATACGAGGACTGCCAAAGAAAAGGTTTCAGAATAAGACAAGTTGTCACACAATTATTCTTAACAAGTACTTTCCAATACACCCCAATGCAAAGTCAGTTGACCCTTTCCTGGAAGGAAGGCAAAATACATCAACAGAGGAGAGAATAGTCATTCAGGGAGCCAGGCCAGCCAATGTCAAGTTAGCAAAAGTCAAGGTGAACTAAAGCACTTCTTGCAGGAAAGTAAAAGTCTTGCACAATGTTTTAGAAATCTTTGTAGCAAAAGTAGAATCAAATGTAGGGTCACAAGCTGTTAGGCCTGTGAGTAGTAGAATATGCAAGCAACTCTACAAGAGCAACCGAAACAAGTCTCAACTGAGATAAGGCAAGGTGGCACAACAAGAGGCAAGTTCGCAGACTGTATAGTACCTTTAGGTTGAAGAAAAGTGCAGCAGATGGCTTCTGTTCCTTTGCGGCTCTGCAGATCCTGGTGTTCCTGTGCCTCAGTTGTGGGGACAAGAGGGAGGAATTTTGGGGACTCCTGTACTGCAATGGGACCATCATCGACTGCAACTGGCAATCTTCAAACAAGTGGCACTTTGGTGTTTCAGCTCCTCGAGTCTACCGCAAATAGCAACACTGCAGTTCCTGGCTGTTGAGATGGGCTTTCCTTGCGTCTGGGGTCCAGAACTCCGTTGAGGTGGCTCAGGCTCAGTCAGTCCTGCTTCCTGAGAGTCCGGAGGATCTTCCTGGAGCTCGTGGCCAGCTTAAAAGCAACGCACACAATCTGGTGTTCCTCTCCCTGGCTATTCGGTTCCAACAGCGACTGCAGTGGAAATTCAACCAGCTATGAGAGTCCCACCAACACAAAGGGAGAACCCCTTGCGGGACTTCTCCATCGATACGAATTTGGAGCTTCAGCACAGCAGCAGGGCTTCACCGGGCAAACCAAAGGTCCAGGAGTCACAGCAGGTGTCTCTTCCAAGTTCTTCTTCGGATTCCTACGTCCTGTGGTCGACTGCATTCCAAGCCAAAAAGCCTCACCTTTTATGCAGGTTCCTCCCAGCATAGCTGTCAATCACCTAGAACATTGGCTTTCCTTGCCGGACAGCCAGCCAATCACCTAAGAGTGCATTCCTGTCTCCTAGGAGACTAAGCACAGGGAGTGCCGGGCACCTCCCTCGCTTCCTGCCCCGGCCAGACACCCTGAAGCCAGAGGCGGGCTTCACTCATGAACCCCGCCAAAGACAAGACGAACAAAGGGACCAAACCTGGTTTGGCACTCAGAGTAAATCTCAAGAAGGACCTTTCCACAAAGAAATGACGAAAAAAGAAGACTGGGGCCATTTTGACAAAAATGGCATGCTTAGGTGCTTTACTACAGCTGTGAACGCAGCCCGTGGTAAAAGCACACCATGGTAGTTAA
Organism: Ambystoma mexicanum; assembly: GCF_040938575.1. NCBI lineage: Eukaryota > Metazoa > Chordata > Amphibia > Caudata > Ambystomatidae > Ambystoma > Ambystoma mexicanum. The sequence goes on from NC_090931.1 coordinate 171,518,800, forward strand.
AAGTAAACCACTGCCGCCAGCCATTCATCGAGGAATGGGTAACGTAAAATTGTTACATGAGAAGCTAGACAAAGGGGATACTAAGTAACCCCTACAGCACCCTATTGTAAAATAGTGTATGCTGGGTCTAGAAAGTTACAAATGTAAGTAAAGTCAATTTCACTCTACTACTCTTGGAAACAGTAGTTTATCCAAGAGAAGGTATTTAACCCTTTAAGAAATCTGAATGACTTCCCTGTGCCACTGCACTGAAGGTGCAGTGTGACAATGTAAAAGATGATGCCTACCCTGTATTTAGTTCAACTGTGCTAGAAAGCCATAACTCACATCTCGCCCAATTGTGTTTGTCAGCCATATTGTGCATTTAAACCAACTGTCGCAGGCAGCGATACCTTGCAGGGTGCGTGGGGGTGGGTAAGGAGTGTAATGCCACTAACAAACCATACTAAAAACAAATCCTTCTGCAGACATCTCTCAAACTATGAACTAAACACAACCCTACCTCTACAGCACCACAAACTGCACATACTTCACAACAAAATAAGCCACACAATCTCGCTCAACACCACAAGACCACCTCCAAATGAAACACACCAGCGCTCTGTGACCAGTGTATCCAAACTGGAGCTGCAAACACACTGCAGCTCTCTTGCTCTTTTTCCCGCTCAATCCTAAGATACCCGCCGCCCTCCTTGCATTACAGATCAGCCAAAGCACCAAGAGACCATGCAACAGTGTGCAACATAAGAACCTTTAACACAACATAACATACACATGTACACCATGCATTACATATAGCACCTAGAGTAAGAAAGGAAAAAAAGGGGTTAACTTTTAGCCAACAAAACCCAGAGGCCTACCAAAAAAAGTAAGGATTGAATTAGACTAATAACAGACACATATATTCTCATTACACGCCAAGATATACAGTGATAAAACAAAGCTTTAGACAAAATAGCAACATTTCCATAGACAGGAGGTTAATGTAGAATACTAAATTGAAGTTTGAGGCCCCAGGAAGAAGGGAAGCAAGGCAAGGCAAGGCTCAGGAATGGCAAAATATCCCAGTGAGAAAACATCTTATGTTGAAGTTCGATTTACAGGATGCAATCACCCAGGGACCCGACAACCCAAAAGAATAATCATTCGCAGAAGCGTGACCCACCAATCAGGTATAAAATCAATGGTGAGGAAGTCACCTAGAGGAAGGACGAATCCGAAAAAGTGGACCTGGATACCTCCTGAGGAAGGATGGGGCAAGACAACAATCCAGTATGGCCCAAACAACAGATGGGGTAGTGGGTATCCCATCACCCTTCAGGACAATGGCAGCTTCCCACCTCCAGTCACACCAACAGCCCAGAAAAAGTCCCAGCATGGGACATCCGCCCCATTGGGCGAGCATGATTAGGAAGACGAGAGATGGAGGAAGGAGGTCGAGCAGCCAAAATTCAAAACTGGAGCTAAGGGGAAAAGAGGACGCAGCCATCATAGCCACACCGGGTCCCTAAAAGCAGCAGCGCTGCTTTGTGGCAATGGCTCTACAGCAGCAGAAAAGCAAACATACTAAAATCCCAGCAGAGTCGAGAAAAAGTAAGGTTTTCTCGGATCTACCCATTCACTGATGGGCTGGTCTACTCACACAAAGGTTTCGGCAGGTAAGCAATCAGGCTAAAACTGGCAAGCAAAGAAGTGTGCCACCACACTACTGCCCTGTCTAGGGCAAGGGACCAGTTCAAACAACTACTGAGGGTGCAGGGCTGGGATCAGTTAACCTGCGTTTCCACAACATCCATTTTAGGTCTGCCTCATGATTTCCACAAATGAAAGAACCACCAAAGCAAAATAGACCAGAATAAGTTTTAAAACAAAAATACATGAGTATCCCACTGGCAATCATAGTTACACTGAACTACTAAATCAGTAATGCAGTGATGAATAATCTGTAGCTAAGGTGTGCAGCTAATAAAAGGGGCAGGCCAAACGAAAACAATACTGCATGTGGCTACAGGTCAACAGCCAGGTACAGTACAGGTTCAATACTGCATTTCAGACTGCATTTTACCAAGACACATCAGGAAAGAGGTTGAGGGAGTAAGTGTTGGACACAAACACTAGGGTGTGGATAAAGGTTGTCAGCCAAATTAGACAGTAGAGGGAATTGACCAGTGTGTACTTACAAGCCTTCCCTGAAGCCGTCGATCAGAGCCTGGAAGAGAGGTTTGTTGTGCGGGATGGTTTGCAGGATATTTCCATCGGCGGTCACATAGCCAATGGCCCACTGACCAAGTCGTGTGCAACTCAAGCGAAAGATGTAACTGGGGGGAAAAAAAAGACCACAGTTCATAACTCTGGGTGGTAAAGCAGCCCCTATTGATTGCATTATTTTGTATACATTAAAGTGTGATAACCATCACAAAACCAATTCAGTGTTTGTCAGAAAACTAAGCAATTAATGAAATGGTTACATTGTTTATATATTCTATTTTGTAAAAACAGACATAAGGAAAGCAACATAAACCAACATGTTAGCATACAGACGCACAAGCGGAGAGTGTCAGTATTTTCCTAAAGCAGCCCTGTTCAGAATGTAGTCAAGAGCTAGGACACTGATAGGAGACAGCAGAGGACTGCATGTCTAAGGATTCCCTAAGAATGATAAAGATCTATGGTTAGACGTTTACTGGTGCTGGGACAAAGTATTAAAGAATGGAGAACTTAATGGAGTAGAATTGCTGTGATCATAGAAGGCAACGTTTCGAACCTTTTCTAGAAAAAAGAAAAGAAGTGTGCAGGTCTAGAGGAAGTGCATTATACAGATGGAGGGTCCCTGAACTGTAAAGAAGCAACTCTGGACCAGCAGCATTTTCAGGGAAACAGAAATGCTTTTGTTTGGCAAAGTGAGTACATTGGTGTGTAAGGTTTTCTTTTATATTTGACTACATGGTTAAGTGCCATTTTGTTACCTGGCGGACCTGTTGAAAGTCAAAATTTACAAAAATTAGAGTGGAGGTATTTCCTCATAAACTTATGTTGTTCATCCACTGCATCCATGATTAATGCAGACACTGTCTTCTATTTTGCTGTTACTAGCAAATGATTGGTTTTGATTCTTTGATTTATTTCCTAATGTTTTGTTGCATCATTTTCTAATTCCAGATTCGTTTAAGAATTGTAAGATTGTTTTTTTTTTTTTAATATGTTTGTCTAAAATCTTGAACTTTGGAACACAATACTCACGAAAATAAATGTTCTTTATTTTTTGATACTGTCTCGATTGCTTTCGGAGTCTGACACAGCCACCAATTTGTTGTCCGAGTGATCTCGCTAATGATCCACTATATGCAAATTATTATTCTAAAATAATTTCGAAATCAGATTATGGGCAGCTTAGATTTCATTGTTATTATTTGGTTACCTGGTGGCAGAACGATTTATACAGAGGTAGGATTAAGTGGACGATTCACAAGGCAGCTTTAGAAAATTTCAACTATTGACCAAACATTTAAATTATGTTTAATCATCTGAACTTTTTGTGGAAAAGAAAGTTACCCTTCGGGTGTACTCATGCGCCCAATAATCGAAGTATTTCTGAAATAATATTTGCTTCCACACGATATCAATTGTTGAGCGATTATTGCCCTATATTGATGACACATGTTTCGACGTCTACGTCTTTCTCAGATCAGGGTTTCAAAAAGTACGAGATGTAATTTATACAATTTAGGAAAATTAAATCAAATAGTACCAAAGTTGGTTGCAAATAGCACAATCATTGTCATGTTGTTAGGTAAATAGACAAATAAAATTTCACAATGCCATGTTTGTTGTTAAGCAAAATAAGTATTAATGCATACATTGTATAATGAACAAAATTAGAAAACGCAACATGGCCATGTTAACAGGAGGGGGAGAGGGGTAGAAGGTTTGAGGGAAAACAAAGAAAAGCAAGAACAAGAAAAAAATACAATTATATTACCATTCATAGGTATAGTACAAAAACTGAGAACCTTTTTGTCATCTTGGTCATAATGGCTTGTTTCCTCTTCATTATATCCTTACCCGATAGTTATTATGGCTTGAAAATGTCCTCACAGTCTTTTCTTCCAGTCATGGGATAATCCCTGTCCTATTAATAAATACATTTACACTCTCTCAGTCAATGAGTGTTTCAACATAAAAAAAATCAACAAAATTGCTGTAATCCCTAAGTGCGCGTTCGTTTTAGTTTAAACTGAACATTTTTGTGCGTAATGCATTTGTTGAAATTGAGCATTATAATGTTAGTGTTCTTGTTCTCTCGACTATGGCTTTGCACGGGCAAAATTATTATTTAACTTAGCTGCCATGGTTTGCCACATTCCGTACGTGGCAGAAGCCTTGTTTAGATTTGTTGTGCACCGCAAGGTTTATTTTCGTCTTGTGGGTCCTTATTCGCCGTAGGGCTTAACAGTGTGTTACAACTCAATACGTAAGCAGAGACCATGAGGGTCCACGTGTTGCTATTCTATTTCAGGGAGTGATGGTGGGCTAGTATTGTTGTAGAACGTACCTTTGTCGTCTTCGTGTTGTGCCTTCCTGTCCTCGTATTACTCTGTCCGCCCGATTGCAGTTTGTTTATGGGCTTACGTTGCTAAGTGGCGTTAGTCCTTCTGCTCTTTCTATTTTGGCCGCCATGTTTTGGGCTGATTTGAGTGTGTGATAAAGTGTTTTATGTTTTCTTGTCCCAACTCGCTTCGTTTAATGAAGCACGTAAAAAAAAATTTGGTTGCTTGTGGTGTTATTTATATCATTGTCAATGCTAGATGTCTTATTTCAAATTTTTGCAAATATTTTTTACCACTAATTCTTTCTTGAAAAATACGTGTTCCTCCCTCTCATGTAATGATCTTTGTGTGAGAAATACAGTTCCAATTAATACAAATATTTCATCATCACCTAAGTATAGTAGGGGTACGAATACATCAAAGACAACCCAACGATTATATTAAAAAAAGAATACTATTAAGAACATTTTAAGCCCATCTCTGTTGCCAGACTTAAAAACAAACAACAACTTGCTTACCCCGACAAAAGGCTTTACGAAATGTGGGACTTGCACAATGTGCAAACATGCAATGAACAGTAAACAAAATTTTGAAGACAAATATGGCATTAAGCATACTATTTCCGAACATATTAATTGTAGAACAAAATATGTCATATATGCCATAATCTGAATGTCAGAAGATCGACATAGGAAGTACAATAAGAGAACTTAGAACGCGGATAAGAGAACATTTAGCATCCATTAGAAACCAACATTCCATTTCGCCATTGGCACAACACTGGCAAAAGGAACACCAATGTAAGGACAAAAAAACTCTAAAATTTGCAGGCCTGAAAAGAGTAACCCTGGGACCAAGGGGAGGAAATCAGGAACTCAACCTGAGACAGGAAGAAGCGAAAATGATCTGCAGATTTCATACAGTTGAGAAAGGTCTACATTCGGATAATGAGATGTACTCTTTTCTGTAGACTGCCTTTGATGTTTATATCTGCATAACTTGCTTTAAAATGGATTGAAATCTCTCGTGGCATGAAACATCGTCTCCAAATCAGAGCACATGAACAAATGGTAATTTTTCACAGGTCCTGAAAAAGTCAAAAACAAGCCCAACTCAGTAAGCAGACATCTATAAGGGAGCGTACCCCTACTATACTTGGGTGATAATGAAATATTTAGTTAATTGGAACTGTATTTCTCACACAAAGAAAATTACATAACATGAGAGGGAGGATCATGTATTTTTCAAGAAAGAATTAGTGGTAAAAAATATTTGCAAAAATTTGAAATAAGACATCTAGCATTGACAATTAATGATATAAATAACACCACAAGCAACCTAAATTGTTTTTTATTGACGTGCTTCATTAAACGAAGCGAGTTGGGACAAGAAAACATAAAAAACTTTATCACACACTGAAATCAGCCCAAAACATGGCAGCCAAAATAGAAAGAGCAGAAGGACTAACGCCACTTAGCAACGTAAGCCCATAAACAAACTGCAATCGGGCGGACAGAGTAATACGAGGACAGGAAGGCACAACACGCAGACGAAGGTACGTTCTACAAAAATACTAGCCCACCATCACTCCCTGAAATAGAATAGCAACACGTGGACCCTCATGGTCTCTGCTTACGTATTGAGTTGTAACACACTGTTAAGCCCTACGGCGAATAAGACACGCAAGACGAAAATAAACCTTGCGGTGCACAACAAATATAAACAAGGCTTCTGCCACGTACGGAATGTGGCAAACCATGGCAGCTAAGTTAAATAACAATTTTGCCCGTGCAAAGCCATAGTCAAGAGAGAACAAGAACACTAACATTATAATGCTCAATTTCAACAAATGCATTACGCACAAAAATGCTCAGTTTAAACTAAAACGAACGCGCACTTAGGGAATTACAACAATTTTGTTGGTTTTTTATGTTGAAACACAGACTCATTGATAGGGTGTAAATGTATTTATTAATAGGACAGGGATTATCCCATGACTGGAAGAAAAGACTGAGGACATTTTCAAGCCGTAATAACTATCGGGTAAGGATATAATGAAGAGGAAACAAGCCATTATGACCAAGATGACAAAAAGGTTCTCAGTTTTTGTACTATACTTATGAATGGTAATATAATTGTATTTTTTTTCTTTTTCTTTTCTTTGTTTTCCCTCAAACCTCCTACCCCTCTCCCCCTCCTGTTAACATGGCCATGTTGCGTTGTCTAATTTTGTTCATTACACAATGTATCCATTAATACTTATTTTGCTTAACAAACATGGCATTGTGAAATTCTATTTGTCTATTTACCAAACATGACAATGATTGTGCTATTTGCAACCAACTTTGGTACTATTTGATTTCATTTTCCTAAATTGTATAACTTACATCTCATACTAATTTTTGAAGCCCTGATCTGAGAAAGACGTAGACGTCGAAACACGTGTCATCAATATAGGGCAATAAATCTCTCAACAATTAATATCGGGTGGAAGCAAATATTATTTCAGAAATACTTAAGATAATTGGACGCATGAGTACACCGAAGGGTAACTTTCTTTTCCACAAACTGCCCCTTCCTAATGGAGTAGAGGAATCAAGGACTCCATTGTTACCCGGGTCAATGCAACCTCATATACCTAGTGCCTAGTGCCTAAATCAAGACAAAGGGCACAGAGTTCTGTTTCACAAGTACCTCAAATAGATTCCTCACCGTTCTACAGTCATCTGAACATTTGCTTGCTTGAAAAAGCAAACGAGTTACATGGCATCCATTGATCTGAAAACTGCCTTTGCTCCCATCTGTGGAAGATCTTTTCCCACTTTATGATTCCTCATTGCCTAGTACGCACTATCCACATTGTGTATCAAAACTATGTTGCAGCACAATGGGGAATGAAGGGGAAAATGTACACACCCTGCACTGATCAACAAAGTTATCAGGCAGGGATGTATTCTGGCATCTTTGTTTTTTGCTGTACATCAAAAATGCCTTAACTTTGAATAACCTAGAAGCTGATGCTCAGAGTGTAGGCAACCATAAACAGGGAATCTTGTTAACTGCAGATGATGCAGTCCTTATTGTCAAAACACCTAGCAGTCTGCAGCACCAATTCAATGCCTTTCCTGCAAAATGTGATACGCAAGGCTTGACCAATACTACAAAGACCAAAATAAAGGTATCCTCATTGCAGTGAAGTGCTCAAACCTGCTGCCTGGCTTCATCTGAATAACACCCCTCTGCAGTTTGTGGAATAGTTTTATTATTTAGGCACAAAATTCCACAAATAAACTAATTGGTCAAATTGATGATTCATAATTTTAGCAAGGTTTTAGAACCGCTTGTCCCACCTGTAAATCTGCTTTAGAATGGATGTCAATGCAGTAATATTGTGTGAATTTATGGATGGAGCTCCATGTAGCAGCTTTGCAGATGGCGACTAGAGGGACGTTTGCAATGAAAGTTAAGGTAGCCCCTTGTATCTCTGGTAGTGTGTGCCCTGGGGGTAAAAGATTAACCAGGTTACTCACCGTAGTGACCACCTTACTCCTAGTCCATAGTCCCCTTTCCTCCATACTTATGGGACATCTCTCCGGCCTGTGGGACGGGACCGGAGCACTTTGTAAAAAGCATCCAAAATGCTGCAAAAATGGGTCCTTCCTCTTTCTTGCACGGGGCCCGGCACGCGACCGTAACCCTGCCCACCCTGTCTCTGCCCCGCGCATCGCCCATCAGTCCTTTTCTATCGCCAGGTCCAAGACCTATTAGCAAATAACAGAGGAACCTTATTAGAGGGGACAGCGGGCGGCCGTATGGAGGAAAGTGGACTATGGACTAGGAGTAAGGTGGTCACTACATTGAGTAACCTGGTTATACTCCTACGTCCCGTCCCCTTTCCTCCATACTTATGGGAGATTCCCAAGCACTCCTTACAGGAACTACAGGTGGATGGAAATACCCTTTACTGAAACAGGTTCTTCAGCACATCCTGACTAAACTGAGCATCAGCTCTTGAGCTCATGTCAAGACAATGCTTACAAAAAGCAGATGGGGAGGCCCAAGTAGCGTCCCTAGCGATGGACTCCCTGGGGACATATTGCTGAAAAGCAACCGCGGCTGCCTTGCCCCACGCCAGGTGAGCATGAATACCCTTAGGAGGCTTCAGCCCTTGGACGGTGAAAGACTCCGTAATGCAGGCGGCGATCGAACGAGAAATAGTCGCCTTAGATGCCTGCTTACCCTGAGGGTTACCGAAGGTCACAAACAGTTGAGAACTAAACTCGGATGTTCTATCCAGATAGAGGTAGAAAGGGTTCTGCATTTTCTCTATGTCAGAAGGGCTCTTAAGTTCTGAGGTAGGATTAGGAAAAAAACCGGCAGGGAGATCGACTGATTCAGATGGAACTCAGATACCACCTTCGGCAGGAAAGCAGGATTTGTCCATAGGACTACCTTATCCTTGTGAAAAACCAAAAAGGGGTGCTCCACCAACAAAGCCTGGAGCTCTCACCCGCCTTTCTGACGTAATGGCGACTAAAAAGGATACTTTCCAGGATAGGTACTTGAGGTCCACCGTGGCCATTGGTTCGAAAGGCTTATGGCACAACGCCGTCAGGACTACATTCAGATCCCATGACGGTTGCGGACTACGAATGGGAGGATAGAGCGCGTCAAGCCTGCAAAATGCATCTTAACCACTGCATTACACAGTGACTAAGAGCATTGGTCCGTAGAAAGGTAAGCGGAAACCCCTGAAATGTTAAGTTCTGCATGACAGAACATGAACACCCGATTCTGCTAAGGAGGATACAAAGGACAGCACTGTGTCAATTGTAGCCCTCCTTGTGTCCAACTGCTTGCTTAAACACCAATGATCTAGTCGAGGGTTTTCTGGCTGCCTGGATAATACGCATGTTATCTGCAGACAAGTTAAGGTGTTCTAAAGACTTGAACTCAGGCACCATGCCGCCAAGCTGAGCGATTGTGGGGAGGGATGCCACAACTTCTGTTCCCGCTGATGAAGATCGGGGGTCACCGGTAACCTGATCGGCGGATACACCGACAGGTGTTGAAGTTCTGAGAACCAAAACCTGGCCGCCCACCAATGGGCTATGAGTAGAAGGGAACAGTTCACTGAGTTCTTCAATTTGCAAACTGTTCGGTGATCTAGAGGCAGAGGCGGGAAGGCGTAAACTCATGTTGTGCCATAGAAACTCGAGAGCATCCCCCAGAGAGGAGGCTCCCAGCCCCCCTCTGGAAGCATACTGACGAAGCTTCTTGTTTACCGCCGTAGCGAAGAGGTCCACTTCCGGTCTACCCCAACGCTGGAAAATCTGAGAGGACCTCCGCCTTCAACTCCCACTCGTAGCTGACCACTGTCCGCCGGCTGAGGGCATCCGCTGTGACATTCAGCTGGCCCGGGATGTGCACTGCAAGCAGCCAAACACCATGAAGTACAGCTCACTCCCTAATCTGGATGGACAGGTCACGAGAGGGTGAGACTTGGTTCCCCCCTGTTTGTTTATGTAATACATTGACACCACATTGTCCGTGCGTATGCAAACCACTCTTGGCAATGATCGGTCTGAACGCCTTGAGCGCTAGGAAGATCGCCAGAAGCTCAAGATGGTTTATGTGGAGGAGCTTGGCCTGAGGCGACTAGGGATCTGAGACCTGAAGAAGATCCTACGTCGCACCCCACCCCAGAAGGGAGGAGTCCGTCGTGATCGTCACCGTAGGGGCTGGGTCCTGGAACCCTGCACCCACCAACAGGTTGTTGAGAGATGACAACCATTCCAGGTCCACTCTCATGGAAGCTGGAATCATTATCAGCTTGGAATCCGGGTCCACAGCCTGACGCCAAGAACTCCGAAGAGCCATCTGAGTCCACCTCATCTTGAGAAGAGGAAGAGCCAACACGCACGAGGCCATGAGGCCCAGAAGCCTCTGGAACCACCAGGCCGACACGCTCTCCGACTGTGCAAACATCTGACACGTGGCCAACAGATCCGCCATTCTGTCCCCGGTCAGGTACACTTTGCAGTCGATAGTTGTCATGATCTCCGCTTCCAAAAGGTCAGGACTTACCCAACTCCCTTGGAAGCAGACCCATAACCCAGGTTCCGAGTGCCAACCAGTCCCAATTGGGACCTTTTGGACCCTGTCCTGGCGCAAGTGGCACCAGGCTCATAAATATGCCCAGTGCCAGCGCTGCAAGCGCCGGGCTCATAATGCTTGGGTGGACTTACCTGCAGCAGACCATGCTGCTTACTTACCTGCCAGTTGAGCCACTAATCCTCTTCTGTTTGGGACTACTTTTCCTGTTGGGTGGGGCAGAAGCCACTCCCTAGGTTCAGAACACTGGAACTCTTCTGGAAAGCAGGAACTCTTTTCTTACCTAGGCGAGGCTGCGGAAGGAGACACCTAAGCACTACAGGAGGCTATTTAAACCACACCCGATGGATGAATCTTGCTTTGCGTTATTCTGCATCCTCTGCAGCAGAACGCTCATCGTGTCTTCTGCATCTGATCCTGGGCCTAAGGGAAAAAGGCTTACCATCCTGAATCCAGTCTTCAGCAACACCTATAAAGACAAGAAAGAACAGGTTAGCACTACGGTCTTCAGTGACAGCGCTTCTCTTACCTGGTCCATCGGCTGTCACCAACACCTCGCGCTGCATCCCGGCACCTGAAAGACAAAGGCTTACCTACTCTTCGCGTGCTCCGGAGGTCTTCGCACTGCATTCCGGCATCTGAAAGACAAAAGCTTAGCAACTCTTCGCACGCTCCGGAGGCCCTCCGGCGCTGCATTCCGCATCTGAAAGACAAAAGAAGGTGCGTTTAAGGACATTGGGTAACTATTACTCACGTGCCATTACTCCTTCCCACGCCGAACCCAGTGGGTATTCCGGCACCCTTCAGCATCTCCGAACTTGTACCTGCAAGATAAAAGGACTGTTAGTGCGCATCGTGAAGCAGGCAACAAGCGCTTACTTACGTGCTTCCAGGCGCTTCTATTCCTCACACGGGTTCCATCCTCAATTCACTTCAGCCCGTCATCCACCATCGCCGGAACCCTGCAAAACAAGAGACATCATTACAAAAGACTTTTAAAGACATTTGAAATACTCGGAAATTACCGTTCGTGCAGTAAACGACGGACAGCAGTCCTCTGAGGTCAAGAGGCCTGCACCCTTATCCAGTGAAGAAACTGGTTACGGCACCCTGCCCCGGGGCAGATGGAGAGCTCGGCGTTCACTTACCTAAGGTGAGAGCGTTAACCTTTGGGGTTCTACAGGAGAAGAGAAAAGGAAGAAGAGAGAGACACCCAATAGCCCCAGTTCATTAATCCCATATTTTCTATCTGCAGACATCTTACTCTTCGAGTCAGACATATAGCGCACAGAGGTCCAGCCCAAAGAGCCAACCATGTGTTACACATCACCTTTGAAGATACGGTATTCGCCCAGTCAAGACCGGCGCCTCTGCGGGAATCAGGTGAGCGTTACAATAGTGTTCCAGCGAAAACCCAGGAAAATCAGGTCCTGCGAGACAGTCATAGAAGATTTCCGCCAGTTCACCGACAGCCCAAGCTGGAACAGGAGCTGAAGGAGAGACTGAAGATTGCACGCGGCTTTTAACGGGCAAGGACTACGTAAGAGCCAATCGTCCAAATACGGATACACATGGATACTCTGCAGATGAAGATAGGCCACAATCACCGACATCTTCGTGAAGACACGGGGCGCAGAGCTGAGGCCAAAAGGAAGCACTCGAAACTGGAAGTGCTCCTCTCCCAATGAGAAACTGAGATATCTCCTGTATGGATTCCAAATCAGAATATGCATGTACGCATCCTGAAGATCCACCACGCTGAGCCAGTCACCCATCTGCAAGGAAGACCGTATCTGGCTGGGCGTGATCATCTTGAATTTCTCTTGGGGTAGGAAAAGATTGAACTGGGAAAGGTCTAGGATGGTGCGCAGGCCAGCCTGGTTGGGTTTGGGCAATGTAAACAGCCGGGAGTAGAAGACCTCCCCTCACTCCCCTAGGGGAACGGTTCTACAGCTCTGAGGTCCAGAAGTTTCTGAACCTCGGCTTTCAGGGAGGGCGATCCTGACCGCTGAAAAGGAGGGTTGAAGGGTGGTGTAGGGGGTAGGGGGTAGGGGTAAGCGGAAGCCCGCCCGAGCGACTGACAAGACCCACCCGTCTTCGGTGATGGTCTGCCACGCCTCCCAATTAGAGGCAATGCGCCCTCCCACCGGGGTCTCATGCGAGCGCAGAGAAACCTCATTTTGTAGGTTTTTCAGTGGTGTTGCCACCTGAACCCGAGGAGACTGAGGAGTGGGAGAAAAACCGAGTCTGTTGTTGCCTCCGGTGGTTATTCCCCGAAGTGGTATCCACCCTGTGAGATTTCCGGTCTAGGAAGGCTCTAAAACCAGAGGAGGGCCGACTTCGCGCCAACGGCCTCTGGGTTTTAAACAGAGTTTTAACAAGGACCTACAAGGACTTAGCCATCTGAGTGCTATCCTTCGTCTTGGTCACCTCTACATCTGTTGTAGAATGAAAGCGCTCCTTACCATCAAACGGAAGGTCCAACACCTTGTCCTGTACTTCCTTTGAAAATTTGGTGGCATGCAGCCACGCCTGTCGTGAGTTATCAACCCTCAGCATAAGGCCCAGAGCCGAGGTGTCTACGTGATGAGCCGCAGCCTCCAGGAGATCCTGGGCCAAGACCCTGGTGTCGGATAATCCCGCTTTAAAGTCTTCCAGCTTCTCGACCGGGATGAACTCCTCAAACTCCGACAGACCTTTCCACATCCACATATTAGCCCCCGCTAAAAACAGTTTGGCATTGGCCTGCCGGAGCTGCAAGGCCGAGTTGATGAAAATCTTCCTCCCAACTGAGTCAAGGAGCTTATCCTCCTTTCCCAGGACCTGGGTAGCGTGTAGAAGAGGATGCTGCAGGCCTGGACTGTAAAGTGGCCGTAGCCACCACCGTGGAGGAGTGGGGCGGGCAAGACGACGGGGCCACCTCTTCAGAAGAATGCAGCCTGTAGCGCGCGTCAATTTGTTTGACAAAAAGTCCAGAGTGTGGCTTCTCCCAGACCCTGCGGACCTCAGCCAGAACATCCTTTTGCAAGAACAGGCCGGTACGCTCCAAAGGAGACCGGGTGAACGCCCCCAAAAGCACACCCTCCTGCGGAGCGGGTGCCTCGGGCACCGGAACATCCAAAAAGCACATGTCCAGTACCTGGCCATGAAAAGCTCTAATAGAGCGGGGCAGATCCTTGTTGTCCGTACGCATGAGCGTCGGAAATCTGCAGAAAAAGGCGTCCTCCGAGGACTGTTTTGGAACCAGAGCAGGTCTCTCATGAGGAGGATAATTCCAGGGAACGTAACGGGGAAGGGTGCCACACTGGCCCATCCACCGACGTATCCACATAAGTCAAAGGTGCAGACTCCACAGGCAACGAAACATTGTGCGGAAGGGGTACCCGAGCGTTCCAGTCATAAATTGGCCGAAAGGGATGCGCACAAGGAACTCTATGTTCACCCACAGAACCAAGCCCTACACCTGAGGCCGATGGTGTAGTAGTAGGGGTAGCACCCAAAATGGCCAGCCTGGTCGTGACAGGAAGGCCGCCATTTGGTCATCACCTGAGGGGAACTGCGGCACGTGAGGAAGTGAGGCAGGGGTCCCCGTCGATGGATCAGCGGTCTTAACTTTAGCCTTAACATAAGGAACCTCGGCTGAGCCAGTACTATGTGGCCTAAAATGTTTCTGCGGCATACCAATCGCCAAATTAGCCTTCGCAGGAAGGACCTCGGCACTGCCAGTAAAAGAAGAACTTTCCTTCTTTGCCCCATCAACAGATCTGGTGTCACCACAAGAGCGGGAACGGTGAGAAACAACCTTCACCTATAAGGCCTTGCCAGGCCTCTCAGAAATGTTGGTAACTTTAGCCTCTGCGCGAGGGACCTCGGACCCAGGTCTGGTAACAGCCTTACTAGCGCAGGCCTCGAACATCCGTTCGGTAACACAAAGCCCCGCCGAGGCCTCAGGGCGAACCCCGGTCTTATTTTTGAGGGAAGCCGACAGAGGGGCCTCAGAGCAAGCTCCGATACCACACAACTCAGTAGAACTGGGTCTACAAGCAGCCCCCACAGGAGGGGCTTCAGAGTGTACTCCGGTATCCACAGGCCCCTTATGGAGACCCTCGGGAGAAAACTCTGGTATAATTATAAGGCCCAACGGGCACCTCATGGCGAACCCCGGTGACAGAGCGATCAACGCCCCTCCCGGCCCAGGAGGAACCCAGAAAGGTGTCTCCCTGCCAGGGTGTTCTGAAAGGAACAAGTTACTTACCTGTTACTGTTGTTCTCCAGCATGGGTCTGGCATGGATTCACATGCTCATGAATATTCCCAGTCGTCAGGCCGGGAATCCTCGGTATAGAAAAATAAAATCAGTATCCGTTTCGTTTCTGATCTGTCTTTCTTAGTAGTAACCAATCACTGGTCTCTGGGTCATACTGCCCCCAGCAAATGACTACCCTCTCCCTAAGCCCCGCCTCTGGCAGCCATCCTCAGATTTGGTAGCACGTAAAGTGGCAGTATGACCAAGTGAAGAGCCGCAGAGGGGTAGGCGGGAGGGTT
Source organism: Ambystoma mexicanum (assembly GCF_040938575.1). NCBI lineage: Eukaryota > Metazoa > Chordata > Amphibia > Caudata > Ambystomatidae > Ambystoma > Ambystoma mexicanum. The sequence continues at coordinate 171,534,005 of NC_090931.1, forward strand.
CGCATGTGAATCCATTCCAGACCCATGCTGGAGAACAACAGTTACAGGTAAGTAACTTGTTCCTTCTCCAGCATGGGGTCTGGCATGGATTCACATGCTCATGAATAAGAGAATACATAGCATAACACACATGCACAACCACGGGAGGTGGCAACAGGCTCAACATTAAGCAATACAACAACTCAACATTAAGCATCTCTTACCTCCTCACCAGGCTCACCTTAGGCTAACAGGTTGCGCAGCACTGCTTGGCCGACCCTGGACTCCTCCCTGGAGTCCCGATCGACACAGTAGAATCTTGTGAAGGTGTGCGTCAACCTCCACGTCGCAGCCCTGCAGATGTCCAGCAGGGGCACACTGGACAGGAACGCCGTGGTAGCAGCGATCACTTTGGTCGAATGGGCTCTTGGACGGCCGGGCAGCGGTCGGTTTGCCAACCGGTGACAGTGCATGATGCAGCCGGAGAGCCATCTGGAAATGGAAGTCTTCGAGAGAGCCTTCCCTTGATTCACAGTCCCAAAGTTCACAAACAGCTGCGACGTCTTCCGAAAACTCTTCGTGCGGTCCGCGTAGAACTTCAGCGCTCTAGCTACATCAAGCGAGTGCAAAGTCCTCTCGGCCGGCGACGGGAAGAAAACTGGTAACACCAAGGGCTCGTGGAGGTGGAAGTCCGACGGCACCTTGGGCATAAAGGAGGGGTGCGTCCTTAGCACCACCCTCGTGTCATGAAAAGTCAAGTATGGAGGCTTGCAAGATAGGGCCTGGATCTGTCCCACTCGTCGTGCAGAGGTGATGGCCACGAGGAAAGCAGTCTAACATGACTGGAACTTCAAAGGCGCCGAATGCATAGGCTCGAACAGGGCCCCCATGAGCCTGGTCAGAACCACATTAAGCTCCCATGCCGGGGCAGGAGCCTTCACCGGCGGGAATGATCGGAATAGTCCTTTCATGAATTCTTTCACCAGGCGATGAGACCACAAGGACGCCCGTCCCGTAGTCCTGGTATATCGGGAGATTGCAGCCAGATGTATTTTGATGGAGGCGCAAGCCAGTCCAGCTTCGGCCAGCGACAGTAGGTACGCCAGTACTTGAGGGGCCGTAATCCGAAGAGGGTTAATCTCCTGTGCACGGCACCAGACAGAGAACCTCTTCCATTTATGTCCGTAGCACTTGAGAGTTGAGGACGCCCTGGCCTTTGCCAGAACCTCTCTGCAGTCGGCCGGGATGTCGTACCCTCCAAACTCTAGTGCTGCAGGAGCCAGGCCTGCAAGTTCAGCGACTCCGGGTTGTGGTGAAGAATGGCGCCTCCTTCTCTGGAGAGAAGGTCTGCGTCTGTCGGCAGCTTGACTGGTGTGGACGTTGACAAATCCAGAAGGTCCGGGAACCAGATCTGTCTCGGCCACGCCGGTGCAACAAGGATCATCCTGCACCGGGACCTCTTGAGCTGGTTGATGAGCCGGAGCAGCCACGGCAGCAGGGGGGGGGGGGGGGCGCATAAAGAAATAGGCCGTCCCAGGGGAACGAGAAAGCATCGCCCATGCTACTCGGCTGGGGGAACCTGCTGGCGAACCTCCGGCACTTGGAATTCGTCGCCGTCGCAAAGAGATCGATTTGGGGTTCGTCCCATCGTCGGAAGAGTCAATCCACTTGATCCTGGCGTAGTTCCCACTCGTGGCACGAGCGCAGCTCCCTGCTGTGTGAGTCGGCGATCGTGATTTTTATTCCTGCCAAATGAAGAGGCACCAGAAACATCCCTTGGGCGACAGCCCAATGCCACAGGTCCTGGGCTTCCTTGGATAAAGCCGGGGACCTGGTTCCGCCCTGCTTCAGGATGTAGAACATAGTGGTGGTGTTGTCGGTGAAGATTCTCACCACCTTGCCCTTGAGGGACGGAAGAAAGGACCTGAGGACCCAGAACACTGCGCAGAGCTCCAAGATGTTGATGTGGAGTGACTTCTCCGGGAGCCAAAGGCCTCTCGCATGAAGATCTCCGGAGTGCGCTCCCCAACCTTCCAGGGAGGCGTCCGTCGTCACCGGGTGAGCTGGGGTCTGAAAGTCCGTGCCCGCCGACAGATGGGAGCAGGTACCCCACCACCAGATCGCCTGACGGAACTTCTCGTTGAGGGATCCTGTCCTCGAAGCTGCCCGTCGACTGGACCCAGAGGGCGTCGAGTAACTCTTGTAAGGGGCGCATCCGAAGCCTGCAAAGGCGCACCAGATAAATGCAGGAGGACATCATCCCGAGGAGGGACTTGATAGATCTTACCCTGGCCATGTCTGTGGCCAGCAGACGCTGCACCTTGCCCAGAATGGTCCTGGTCCTTTCCTGTGACGGCGAAGCCAGCCGTGCCACTGTGTCGAGCTTGGTTCCCAGAAACAGGCCGACTTGCGACGGAACCAGGTGGGATTTTGGAAAGTTGATGGAGAATCCCAGGTCCGTGAGCAGCTGGACGGTCTTTACAGTGTGCTCCACAGCGAGCTCCCTTGCCCTTGCCCAGATGAGCCACTCGTCCAGGTAGGGGTAGACGTGGATCCCCTGTAGTCGCAGCCGCGCCGCCACCGGTGCAAGGCACTTGGTGAACACCCTGGGTGCCGACTTCAATCCGAACGGGAGAGCCTTGAACTGGTAGTGCCGCCCTTGGACCACGAACCTGAGGAACTTTCGGTGTCTTTAGAATGGGAATGTGGAAGTACGCATCCTCCAAGTCCAACGACGACAGAAAATCACCCTCTTCCAGCTGTCCCAGCACGTGCTGGAGGGTGACCATACGGAACTTCTGTGCCTTGATGTACTTGTTCAGTCGTCGCAGGTCCAGGATGGGGCGCCGTCCTCCTGTCTTCTTTTTTACAAGGAAGTACCTTGAGTAAACTCTGGAGCCCCGAAGCCTCTTTGGGACGAGCTCGATGGCACCCTTCTTGAGCATCACCCTTCCTTCCAGCAGTAGTTGAGGGACGTGATTTTCCTTCCTGGCCACAGGTGGAACGCGAGGGCACTTCTTCTGAAACTCGAGGGTGTGCCCTTTGGCCAGGGCGTCCAGCACCCAACGGTCGGTGGAGATGGACTCCCACACGCTGACGAAGCTCGCCAGCCAGCCTCCCATCGGGGTGCTTCGGCGGGGGCCCGACCCCACGGTCGGTTCAATCTTGTTTGGAGGCCGCCTTTCCTCCTTGACCTCCCTGTCGACGACGGGCACCACCTGACTTGCCGCGTCCCCTGTAGTCTTCCTGGGACGAAGATATTGCCGCTTGGCGGTATGTGGAGGAGCCACTGCCGGATCCATTGGAGGCACCTCGTCTGCCTCCGGAGCTCCGAAAGGACGGCCGTCGTTGTTGGAGCACTCCCAGTGCCCGGGCAGTCTCTGCGTCTGTCTTGATGGCCTGAAGGGACTCATCAACCGCCTTCCCAAACAGGTTGTTCCCGTCGAAGGGCATGTCCAAAACCTTGGTTTGTACATCCTGGCGGAAATCCGTGGCCTTGAGCCATCCTCGTCGTCTCAAGCAAACGGCGTTGCCCAACTGACGGAAACCGGTGTCGGCGATGTCCGTTGCCACCGTGATGGAATGGTCCGAAGCAATCTCACCTTCCTGTAGGATTTCAAGGGCCTCAGCCCTTTTGGCATCCGGAAGGAACTCCAACAGAGGGGCGATTTTGAACCAGAACTCCCTGTCGTAGCGGGCTACGATAGCCAGGGCGTTGGCCGCCTTGATAGTCGTCGCTGCGGATGAGATGATCCGTCGTCCCATCGTGTCCAGCTTCCTGCCCTCGCCGTCCGGCAGGGAAGTTGATGTCGAGGCCGATGCCCCCCAGCTTTCTTTGCCGCCGCAACGACCAAATCCGGGGTAGGTTGCGCCCGAAGGCACAAGGGGGCAGCGTTGGGGACCCGGTACTACTTCTCGTACCGGTCCCTCTTTGCCGGCACCGTGGCAGGGTTCTTGAAGGCGAGCCCCTCATCCCAGATGTCATCAAGAGGTGGTACGGCGAGGACCGTCTTCCTTTTAGCCTTGCGCCATTGGTAAAGGAACCCCTCCTCCTCCTCCTCCTCCTCCTCCTGCTCCTCTGGGCAGAGCTGGAAGAGCTCGGATCCCCTGGAAATCATGGCATGAAAGGATCCAATCTCATCGGGCGGGGACGCCCGAGCAGGGGGCGACGGGGGACACGTCCCGTCGTCGCCTCCGTCATCATCTGTACCTGTCGTAGCCGTGTCCGTGCCTGTATCATCCCAGTGGGTAGTAGACCGGGGGAAGGCAGAGCAGGCCGCAGAGGTGGGAGAGGTGGCGTAGGATGCGTCGTCCTCTTATGCGGTGGACTTTCCGAAGGTCCTGCCTCCGGTTCCCCCGTCGGGTCTGGCCCAGGTACCTCCGTCGGGGGGGAGGGGCAACCTTGTCCTCATCTCCGAGCATAAGGACTGAATCGCTGACAAAATGGCCGCCGAAGTGTCCTGCTGCGCCAGAAACGACGGGCGCGAGGGCTCTTGAGGAGCCTCGTCGGCGACACCATCGCTCTCGTCGTCGCCCTCGTCGGGATCCCTCCCGATGGGCTGGGCCTCTTTCACGACTTCGATGAGCTCTTCTTCAGAGGTCGTGTCCGTATCCACGATGGCCACCAGCCCCTCCCCCACCTTTTCCAACAAGGACTTTGTGGGGGTCTTCTCAATGGGCCTGAAAGACTACTCCCTCCGCGGTGGCAGGGAGATTCTGGGTCCTGAGGTCGCCTCCACTGGTGCAGCCTCCTCAGGCTGAGCCAGGGCCGCTGTGACATCCTCAATCGAGGTCTTAGCAGGGTGAATTAAGGCCATCGTCACCTTCTGTACACCTGGGGCCTTCACCTTGGGGGGAGGGTCCGAGCCTTGCTCCCCCTCTGCCGGAATCTTCGAGATCGACCGGGGCCTCTTGCCGGGTTCGCGGACTTCCTCTTACCCGAGCCAGAGCGTTGGCTCGTGGCTGATGGCGCCGGGGAGGATGCGCCCTGCCTGGCAGCCAAGGAGCCCGACCGTTTGGCACTCGCGGTGCTTAGCCTTTTGTTGGGCCCCCGTCGCCAGGGCGCCCTCACAGCACTTAGAAGACCGCTCGGACTTCTTTTTCTTCTTCTCGCCTGACGGGCTCTTGCCTTCCAGCCAGTTGACGAGACGGAGGTGGCGATCCTTCATGGTCCGTTCCGACATGTTCCCACAAAACGCACAATCCTTCTCCGTGTGCGTCTTGTCCTCATGGAGACAGTAGAGGCATAACGAATGCTCGTCCTCCTTGAAAACATTCTGAAGCTGGCATCCAGGGCAGGTCCTGAATTGCTTCCCGGGCGTCGAGCTTCCCTTCTCCTGGGCCTTGTCCGGGGTAGGCCTCGGAACTTCTGGAATCCTCCAAAAGCGCAACTCGACGAAATCTTCACCCTTGAGGGGCATAGAAAATTCCAAAATGGATCCCAGTTGATCGGATGTAGAAACGGTGGAGCTTGAGGCTCTATTTAACCGAAAAATTAGAAAAATCTCCTGAAAAAAGTGCAAAAACGCAGCAAAAGCTCGAGAGCTACAGCACGAGGACTCCCAACACTTGAACGTGCGGTAAAAATCTGAGGATGGCTGCCAGAGGCGGGGCTTAGGGAGAGGGCAGTCATTGGCTGGGGGCAGTATGACCCAGAGACCAGTGATTGGATACTACTAAGAAAGACAGATCAGAAACAAAACTTATACTGATTTTTTTTTCTATACCGAGGATTCCCGGCCTGACGACAGGGAATATTCATGAGCATGTGAATCCATGCCAGACCCCATGCTGGAGAAAGTAAAGAACTTACCGGGCGTCTCTTCATCGATGAATGCTTGAAAATGCAAAGGAGGAGTTTGTCGGAACACCTCCTCCAACCTCTCCAACCGACACTGAAGAGTTCTATGGACTGGTTTACATGAAACTTTCAAATGAACTTAGGTGAAAACCTAAGATGTGTTGGGAGGACAACCTTGTCCTTGTGTATGATGAAAAAGGGGTCTTGTACAGATAAAGCCTGTAGCTCACCAACTTGTGTCATGGAGGTGATAGCTACCAGGAATGCAGTGTTATAGGTAAGATGCTTTAGGTTGGCCTTGTGCATAGGTTCGAAAGGTGGCCCCATGAGCTTGGAGAGCACAACATTGAGATCCCAACCCAGGGAGGGTTGGAAATTGGGGTGTATAGCCTCTTTACCCCTTCCATGAATGACTTGATGGGGACTTTCCACCAGGACACCTAGTTCTGTGAAGTGGTGTAAGCCGATAGGGCCGCAAGATGTACCTTTAAGGAATTTAGTAGTAGGCTGGAGTCTAGTGAGTCTAGTGAGCATGTAGTGTAGAATGTTACCTGAAGAACATTACAATGGGTTTAAGGATTGTGATGTGCACCATAAATGTGTACATGTTTAGCTTCTTGTTTTGGCAAGCAGAGAAGCGACGCTACTTAACGATCTGTATATAGAGAACTTATTACGAATATTAAGTATGTAATTGGTATGCATCTTCAAGTGAGTTTGAAGTGAACTGTGGCGAGTGGCGGCGAAGGGATTGGCTTGGCTCTGTCTATTTGCATTTACTTCCACTGCTCCATGAGCAAGAGGAAGCACGCTGTTTCTTGAAGCAGCAAAATGCTGGTGTGGGAACTGTTCAACGAACTACAGATCCCAGAACCCTGTGTGTGCGTTCTAAGCCACGCCCCCTATACTCCAGGAAAACGCTCATACTATGGAGGCAGCGCTTCCGGCGTGCGCTTCCAAGTGAGTTCAAAGTGAACTGTGGCGAGTGGCGGAGAAGGGCTTGGCTCTGCTCTATTTGCATTTACTTCCACTGCTCCATGCGCAAGAGGAAGCACGCTGTTTCTTGAAGAAGCAAAATGCTGGTGTGGGACTTGTTCAACGAACTACGGATCCCAGAGTAATTGACTTTGTTTTCCTTCAACGTTTCATTACGAACACTTTATAGTGCTGAAGTGGGCTGGGCTGGGCAGAAAGAAGTGGGCTGGGCAGAGCTTGTCCGTGCATATTGAACGGCTGCTTTTTCTGACGGTTTATTCTATGCCCCCCTCACCCTGTCCCTCTTTTCTGTTTTCTTTAGACCCTGTGAGTGCGTTCTAAGCCCCGCCCCCTATACTCCAAGAAAACGCTCATACTATGGAGACAGCGCTTCCGGCGCGCGCTTCCAAGTGAGCTCGAAGTGAACTGTTTGGCTGAGTGGTGAGCGGGTGAGCGTAAGTAATGGCATGGTCTCACCTTTTGAGCAAGTGATAGATTTTTTAACATAATTATATCAAATTGATTATATTGCAATCACTATTACAAGGTGATTTTTGAAGTTTGATCTTATCTGTTTGCACTAAGCAAAAAATAAATAAAGCAGCAAAGCACAAAACTTGCATTTATTTGCATTGACACAGACCTTTTTGTGCCAGTCAACGGCTTTAGTAGTGCTTTTCCTTTTTGTCTCTTGTTGTCTACTACTTTATTGTTTCCTGCGAGCCATATAGGGGTCATACTACTATGGTGTATAATTTAAAAACAGATATGCCTCAAACTGCGAAAGTATCACAAACCCATCTATCAAATGCTGTAATGACGCCTGTGAGCGTGAGATATGTGCCTCTCACAAATAAATTGTATTAACGCACGTGAATTCAGCGTTACCAACAAGCGGGCCCAGGCCCCATTTGCACAGCCTTACCACGAATTGTGTGCGGCCCCTTTCAAACTTAACGATGCTTCATACTACGCTGCCGCGGCTTTCACCAATACTGCCTGTCCCCAAGCCCCATCCAGACCACCAGTCATCACCCTGTAACTCAGAGCCTGACCTCTATCTACACGAATCAATGCAAATCTCCAACTTCAATGTTTATTGACTCGCATTGTATTCAAAACAATTCTAAAAAAGGTACAACCCCTGTAACATGCTCTCCTTCTGTTTCCTTTGTTTACCCCACTCCCCGAAGACCAAGAGTTCCTGCGGCGATCAATCCTATCCCTTCTCATCAACCCACTCCACCCCACCCCCCCATGCTTGATGCAGCTCTTACAGCAATGAATGTGACACTGCTAAGCCTTTTCAAGCTATTTGAGGGGCTTGACGCCATTGTTCATAAACAAGCCGTCCAAATTGATCAAATCTTATCTTGGACAAAATCACAACCTTTATGCACAAGCTTTGGTCTAAATTTGGACATTTCAGAAGAGCCGGCCCCCTTGAATAATGCCTCCATTATCACCATAGGCTCTCCAATACCTCAACAAATGCCCCAGGTTGTGGTTTTACCACAGTTTAAACACATCATTACTGCTGAAATAGAAGGGGAAGCTATTTCTCCTAACCCGCCAGGTCATGACTCCTGGATAAGTATCCCTAACGCTTCAGATCTTACTGAGGGTGTTGTCTCCATCTCGCCTCCCTCATCTGCTTCCATTCAAAAAGCGTTAACAGCCCCCACTGAGAGTTTTAAACCCAAGCTAAGTTGGAAAGTAGGCAATCCCTTCCCTAAAAAAGGAGAAAAAAAAAGCAAACGCACAAGTTTGTAAAAAATCTGTTAAGTCTTTCTTTCAACCTTCAAGACCGAATATACAGAAAGAAAAGACTTTGAAAAACTTGGCCCCAAACGATGTGTCTGATGTCCCAATGGTGCCGCCAGTGATTCCAGTGGCTGTAAATATAAGAGAGTTACCTCTACCTTCCCGAGCTCCTTTGAGTGATATTGCAGTACCAAATATCTCCCCTCCTGCATACTCACCTCTTGATGCACTAATTCGGGAGCTTGATCAATCTGAAAAACACCCAGTGCTTTTACAGCCTCAGGCACCAAACGTATTAGATCAACAACAAATCAGACTTATAGCTCGCCCAGTGATGAATACAAATGAGATTTCTGATTCTACTCTTGACCAACTACGAAGAGCAGCTGACACCTATTTGCTCCAACGGAGCCAACCAATTTCAGAACCTCCAATACTTGTTTTTTCTAAAGCCGATTTGAACTTACATCAATGGCTCTTACCAAATACAAATAAAACAAATCTGTCCACATTACAACACTCATTGCCTAATGAGCGATCTGCTAGTTCTCTCCTGCCGAATCTGCGGATCTTAAATGCTCCTTGTACAAGATCTGAAAATGCACTTCCAAATTTCAAATCACGGGCTGTGCTTGGGGCTTCAGTAAAGCACCACTTCATGAACAACCTCAATTGCCACTCTTTAATCTTGAAATGTCGAGAGGCCCCTTTCAAAACTTATGTTTTGAATCGGCCGAGTGTCTAACATATTTTCAGAGGTAGTGGAATTGGAAGACATCTGCTCTCGAGATATTGAACAGATAGAATTCCTGTCTGACACCAGGTGTTCTGTGGCGAGATTATGGATTCCTTCAGGAGTAGTCCTAAACACAATCTGGAAAACGAAAATGCAGCTTTTTAGTATGGGTTTCTTGGTGGCACAAGATCCAAGTCGTATGACCGTAGGAAATGAGCTAACATGCCGGCAAATACCTATACAGGATCTACAAATACGTTTCTAACAAATTCAGCAAAGCCCATAATGTCATATCCATCAGCAGCTTCCTATTCCCATTGTTTTATCATTGCAAGCTGGAATACCCGTGGACACTCCCATCTCCAAACACCTATTGGTAAATTTGCAACTGAATATGATGTTATAGCACCACAGGAAACATGGCTAACATCTATGCCAGCATGGAACAATTATGAAATTGCCCTCTTGTCAGCCATTGCTGGAAATAAAGGCAGACCCTCTTCAGGTCTTTTGGTGGGAGTAAACATGAACAAGGGTCTCTCAGTCTTGCAATGGGATGCTGTTACGAATTACATCCAGCTTGTCAAAATTGTGTGTCAAACATATACTATCGCCTTAATCAATCTTTATTGCAACCCTGTTGGGATAATAGATGAAGCGTTTTACTCAAGGCTAACAAGACTTCTAGATCTTGTCATGATCACTCCTGATATTACAGATACCATCATAGTGGGTGACCTCAACCTCGACTGTATCCATCCAAAAGGCAGACTCAACAACTTAAAAGCTACTCTTTGGTCCGCCTTTATGTTAGAAAGAAATTTCCACATGGTTAATGGTGCCCACCCAGGAGATATACCAGCTCGGCCTACATGGCATAGGGAAACGGTGATTAGTACCTATTGACTATATGTTCATTCATTCCAATTTAAATGGCCCAATTCGCTCATTTGAAGTGATCACGCAATCACATAGTGACCAAAATTTGTTGGCATTGACCATTGATTGGATTCGTGTAAATTCCAATACATTTTACCAATCACAAGATTTAATAGTCAATAATGCAAAATCCCATTTCCGCTGGTCCGAACATAATCTAATAGCATTAACCCGAGTAGTTGATAGGAATTGTCAAACAACTACACCAGCACCTTATGTAAACCTACTGATTCCATTCAAAAATTCAACACGTGCAGCTGGTCCATTGAGGCGAGTGCATCTACATTCTTTCAATCCTGAAGTTAAAACACGAAAAATACAATATCAACACGAAAAAAGGCTATTCTATTATCAATTGACCCACTCAAACTAGACAAACTCAAAACGGCTAAACGCAGATATCACAGCTGGCTCCGACACCATCAAGCACTTATCCTACAATATGACAGTATATGCTAAGATTAATAGCAAAACAAAAATTCTGCTGAGATTTGGACTGCATTCAATCAATGTGCGCAGAAGCAGCAACTCATTATGGAATCTCAAGGTCACTGAAGCGCAGTGGATTCTCCACTATTCAAATTTATAAGCAGATGTGAACTTTCCAAACTCGATGTACATGCCAGATAGTCAACAGAAATGGACTTTGGATTGCTTACCGGCTATCCTAGAAGATTACATCAAGAAACTTAGTGTCTCCAGAGCCAAGGGCCCAGACGGCCTCTCTAACTTTATGTTTAAAAAGAATCCATCTGTATGGGCAAACATTCTGAATAGCCTTTTCCAGCAGATCATCGCTTCACGCAAAATTCCAGCATCCTGGAAAGCTTCTATTACTGTGCCTATCCATAAAAAAGGAGAACACACTCTCCCGCATAACTATAGACCAATAGCACTTTTAAATGCTCCTAACAAACATTTTGCCAAATTGCTTCTAAGTGACTTTAATGCATGGACAAAATCGTCCAATAAAAGAGACCCTTTTCAGACAGGTTTTCTGGCTACCATGGGCACCAATATAAACTTGCTTAGTCTTAATGCACTCAAAGCTCAGTCCCAAGTTTTGAAACAAGCGATGTATTTTGCTTTTGTGGATCTGCATACCGCTTTTGATGCGGTCTCACGGTCCTTATTGTTATCTAAACTCCGAGATAATTGTCCCCATACACTATTGCATATCATCTACTTACTTCATTCCCAAACATCTATTCGCATTAGACTAAACTTGGAGGGTCTGTTGTCTGCAGTAATTCCAATTACACGCGGCCTTAAGCAAGGTTGCCTTCTAGCATCTGCAATTTTTTATTATTTTCTGCACAACGTCAGACAAACCTTTGAAGGATTGCCATCAGATTCACCTAAGTTAAATAATATTTTCATCCAAAGTCTAATGTACGCAGACGATTTAGTCCTCATTTCGAAGAACCCATGTGGTCTACAGAAGTTACTTGATGCATTTAACAGCTATATAAAGAGTAATGAACTAAGCAGCAATACCATCAAAACACAAATTGTTGTTTATTCGGCTAAATCCTGCAGAATGAGTAAATTCACTTGGACTATCAATCAAAATAACCTGATGACCGTTGCAAATTATACATATCTAGGTATGGTTTTTGATGGCAATGCCTCAGTAAATGGACACCTTGAATCTGTGATCTTAAAACTGAACACAGCTATTTCCCAATGTAAGATCATTTTGCATCGCTTCAGTACCTTTACTATTAAACCTGCTGTAATTTACTGGAAACAAAAAAGGTAATTCCATGCATTCTTTATGGTCTAGAAGCTCATATACCATGGTCCCTGAAAGTCCTGGACAAATTGGAGGCAATGTGTTCCAGGGCCATGGGTACGTTAGGAGTTAGGTCTTATCTCTTTATATGTGCAATACCACTGCAAGATCTGTGCGTTGTTTCGCAAATGCTTGATGTCCACTCGTGATGATAACATTTTGAAATTTCTATCAGACTATATGTTTGTGACCAATCATCACTTTCAAATGTTGGTTACGAGAAATGTTTGCAATCTTGACAAGCTGAAATCACTATTGATGTTTTGGTTTCAAATCCTGACAGCGCCAAAACTTTAATCTACCGTAATGATTGGATCAATACCAGAACAGCATGTTTAAGATATAAAGATGCTTTGTTTCAAAGATTTAAACAAAACTGTTGGCTCGATGGAAGCCTATTTACATAAATTTCCATCTATGAAACTTCGAGCAGAGATTTTGCAAATGCGCTTTAATTTATGGCCAACGTGTGACATCTTGTTAAGACGCAACTTAATCAAGAGCGACACCAATTTGTCGATTTTGTGAAAACGAGGAGATCCCTGAAACACTGGAGCAGATATTGTCATTGTGCCCAGCTTTGATTTATAAACGGTTGAAATTTTTTGTCCATCACTGTTCACATTTGGGTATGCTAGATACTTCACAAAGATGGGCTACCCTCTTCTGCACCTCGAACGTATCTCTAAAAATAGTAATTGGAAATGTTTTACTTTCATTGAATTTAATTTCTTAAAATGTATATCATCTTGTGATTTCATGTTTTATCATTCAGCCCTTCTTCCTATTGTTTCCATTGTCTGTTTTTAAAGTTTTGTATAAATGTATGTATATTGAAAAGTTGAGTAAATTCAGCTATATCAAAAAAACAAAAAAAAAGATATGCACCATATCACAAATCTTTTCCACTTATTAAAATAACAGTGCCTGGTGTTGGGTTGTCGTGCCTCTGAGGACATCCATACACCTTTGTGGAAGGTTCAAGTGGCCAAACTCTGACTTCAGGAGCCAAGCTGCCAAGTTCATCGATTGTGGCCGTGGGTAGATGGATGCCCCCTTGTGTTGTGTCAACATGTTGTACGGGAAAGGGAGCTTGATAGGGTCGCACATCGCCAGTTTGAGCAGATTTTGAAATCAAGGCTGTCTCGCCCACATAAGAGCAACCAGGATTAGGGTTACTTGTTCCTAGTGCATCTTGTGCACTATCCTAACCTAATCCTATGGTATTGGGGGAGGGGAAAGCGTAAGCAAACTTCCCTGACCAGTTAACCCACAGGGCGTTCCCCTTGAATCCTAGCTGGGGAAACCTGGACGCGAAGTCCGGGGCATTTGTGGCAAACTAGTCTAGTGGGGGAGTGACCCCTTAGCGAGAATATTCCATCTAGGATATCTCTCGAGTTGCCACTCGTGTTCATCTGGTAGAGGGTGTCTGCCAGAGAATCGAGTTCCCCTGGAACATGTTGGGATGTTAGAAACATGTTCTACTTGAGTGTCCACCTGCATATCTTCTGGGAAAGTTTGGACAGACTTCGAGAGAGTATGCCTCCCTGCTTGTTGAGATAAAACATGGCCGTGTTGCGGTCTGTGAGGGCCTGCACTGTCTGACCCTGGAAATGTTGCTGAAAAGCCTGAAGAGCTTTGAGGACTGCCAAGAGCTCCAGGAAGTTATGTCTTTGGGCAGTAGCAAGTGTCCACTGTCAGTGGGCTGTGTGTTGGAGGTAGTGCGCCCCCCAACCAGCGAGTGAGGCGTCTGTAGTTATGATTGCTTGGGCTGGGGTGGAGCATGAAAAGGCTTTCCTTTCCACAGATTGCCCTTGGACCAGAGAAGAGCTGGAACTAGGGTTAGCAAGAACAACTACTAGATGGTCCCACTGTCCGCTTGCCTGACATCACAGTTTCGCTAACCATTCTTGCATTGGACTCATGCGCAGGGGCGCGTGAGGAAGTATATAAATCCAAGAGGCCATCATCCCTGGCAAGTGCATTGCTTTCCGTACTGTTAGGTGACCAACCTTGTATTGAGGGACCTGCAGCAGCATATTTCATACTCTCTCGCTTGAGGGGAATGCCAGTTTCTCTTCTGAGTCTAGGATACCCCCCAGAAATTGTTTTGTTTGGCTGGGGATTAGACTTGTTTTTCTCGTTGAAGGAGAAACCCGTGAATGATCAGCCAGTCGTCCAGATAAGGGTATACTGGGGTGGACTTTCTGCGCTGGCACTACTGCAAGCACCTGGGTGACCACCATTGGTGCTGAGGCGATGCCAAATGGGAGTACTTTGAACTGGTAGTGTACTCCCACCATCTTGAAACGCAGGTATTTTCTGTGCGGAGGGTGCATTGAAATATGAAAGTATGCATCTTTCATGTCCAATGTTGCCATGTAGTCCCCCTTACAGGAGTGAAATCGCCTCCTGAAGCGAGGTAATGCGAAACTTCTGTGGTTTGACATATTTGTTTGTGGGGCGCAGATCTAATACTGGGCGCATGGTAAGGTTTCTTTGGCACAAGGAAGTATGTTGCATAGATACTCTTGTTTACCTGGCTTGCCGGGACGATTTCTATTGCGTCCTTTTCAACCAGCACCTTTATTTCCTCCAACAGTATGGCAGTTTCTTCTGCTGTTAGTTTCTTCTGTCTTGGCGGGCGGTAAGGTGGTTTCTGAAGCAACTTTATGCAGTAGCCGCCTGACAGTAGACAACACCCATTTGTCTGATGTTATCCCCTCCCATGTGGGGGTGAATTGAGTGATTCGGCCTCCTACTGAAGTGGCATTGGGGGGGCGATCTGAAACAGCGTGTCATTGGTTGGGAGGGGCTGAGCCTCTCCCAGGTGATGTTCTGCCTCTACCACTGACTCTTTTAATCCCCCTTTGAAAGCTGGACGAGAAACCTTGGCCTGGAGACTGGTTCCAGGATGAGGACTGTCCTCCTTGAGTAGCCTAAGGAATGTTGACCTCTGTGCCCCCAAAATCTGTTTGGGGAATCCTGTTGGGAATAAGGTCTGTTAGTCAGCTTCCCATGTCGTACTCGCCATTGGCACTCTTTAGGGAGTCCTCTACAACCTTACTGAATAGAATGTTTGGTCCTACTGGCATGTTCAGGAGGGTTGCTTGGGTCTCTAGCTTAAACCCCGACTGCCTAAGCCAGGCAACCCGCTTAATGAGCGTCCCTTTGGCTATGATGCATCCTGCGTTGTCCGCCGAATCAAGTTTTTTTTTCCAGGATGCAGCTTGAGATTTGTTTGCCTCCTGAAATTGTCTTAAGCAGTTGAGCTTTTAGTGGTTCTGGGACGGCCTGTAATTGTTCCAGCTCATCCTATTTGTGGCAGACGTAACTTGCTAACAAGGTTGTATTGTTGGCAATTATTGTCCAGTACGCTGTAGAGGAAGGTAACTTTCTCCTTAACATTACATCTTTTTACTCTCCTCGTCTGGCGGGGCTTCTGCCGACGCCACGGGAGTGCCTGCCCTCTTTCTGGTGGTGGTAACTACCAGCAACTTTGGTTTGAACTGGTCCCTAATTCACAGGGGGCGGGGGGTCAGTGGGTGCGGGCCTGAACAGTTTCTATTCTTAGGTTGACCGGCCTTGTAAGATTAGGTGTTATGAGGGATGGTTGAATACATCTCTGGATTGACTGCAAGAGAGGTATGAATTGTGTGACTGCCTTTTTGTCCCCCCGGATGTTTTCCACAAAGTCCTTATCGACTTGTGTCTCCTCAGTGTCAATGGTGAAATGTTGCACCACCTTCAACAACAATTAGTTATACTGCATTTGGTTGTCAACTGGCGAGTCTGCAGCCGACTGGTCCTGATGCTCTGGTGACTACTATATAAATGTCCTTTCTTTTTTTCTCTTTCTTTTCTTGTGGATGCTGTGTTTAAAATAGAAACTAGATGCTAATAAAAAAAATAAAAACAAAATGTTGTCATACTCAGAGTAGTGGTCTTGATCCTGGCTATAGCGACCCAAGACCCCCCGAGATGCTGCTTGGTCGTTATAATGCGAGTCTTGCGCTGGGTCTCGATACAGAGTGAGGTCTTGCGATGCCGAGGCCAAAGTGCCTAAAGCAGAGGTGCAGGATTGTGGCTCAAAATTGGATTTTTATGAGGGGGTGGCTCTGCTGATGTTCCTGGCTGCGAGGCATCTCCGAGTACTGTTAATTGATCTGCTTGTCTGTGCATGAAGTCCACGAAATGGGACAATCGCCTTAAGATCTTGTTCATTTATTCTGGAGTAAAACAATATTCTGGTGGAAGCCCCAGATGACGGGGCACTGAGACGGGGTGACATCTTTAGTAGGGGTATTTTTTGTGGGCACGCTGTCTTTCTGGCGCATTGAGACCACGAGGACTTTTGCTGGACTTTAGGACTTTTTAATTTTTATCCTGGAGTGAGTGAGACCATTTTCTCACTCTCATGCATTTTGATCTGATTTGGACTCGGTTTCCTTTGTTTTTTGGAGTCTTACAAACTCCACATGTACCTACTTTTTGTATTATGACACACAGCACCTTCAGCGCAGTGTCACAGAGAGGTTGTTTGGATTCCTCCTAAGGTTTAAAAACCTTCTCTTGGGTGAACTACTGTTCCCAAGAGTAGTAAAGTGAAATGGACTTTATTTACGTATTTCCTAGGTCGGTCCAGCACACCCCATTTTATGTGCAGTGCTGGGGGGTTACTTAGTAGCCCCTTTCCGTACTTTTGTAACATTTTTATGTTACCCTCACGACTTTTAATGGCTGGTGGCAGAGGTTTAATATTCCTACCACTGTGTATTTTTACCACAGGCTGAACCCTCAGCTGCAGTATAGCACCCATGGATGACAACTGTGTCAAAATGGCCCCATTCTTTTTTCGCCATTTCTTGCTAGTGAGGTCGGTCTTGGGTTTTACTCTGCATGCCAAACCAGGTTTAACCCTTTTGTTCATTTTGCCTTTGGCGGGCTTCAGTACTGAAACCCGCGTCTGGTTCCAGTGTGTCTGGCAGGGCAGGAAGCGAGGGAGGTGCCCAAAACTCCCTGTCCCTAGTCTCCTTGGTTACCTGAATGCACTCAGTGCAGATTGTCCTGCAAGGACAGGCAGCCAGTCAGTCAACCTGCTGTGTGAGTGACAGCTAGGCTGTGCATAATGGGAGAAACCTGCATAAGGTGAGGATTCTTGGACTGAAGGCAGAGTTGACAACTGAACGAAACATCCAAAGGAATCGTGAAAAGAAGCTTGCTGCATTCTCCTGGACCGTTGAACTACCCAGTGAAGCCCTGCTGCTGTGCTGAAACTGCTTTTCCAAATCGACTAGAGAAGCTCGAGAGGAAGACTTCTTCCCTTGGGTTGGTGGGACCAACTAACCAAGAGTAACTTTGCTGGAAGACATTCCCCAACTCGCTGTACTTCTGTACTGCTGCTGGAACAGAGTGACAAGGGTCGTGAAATCCATAGTATAGTGCATTGTCTTTAAACCGGACCAGAGCTCCAGGAAGATCCAAAGGGCCCTCCAGAAGCAGGACAACCCAAGCTGGGTTGGACATCAAGTGTCCAATATCCACGTTGGTGCCATTTACCAGTAGTTGAAACCGCAAAATTCCACTGAACTGAAAAGCACCCGTAGCTGCCGACGACCTTCAAACTGCAGGGCAGGAGTCCTCCAAATGTCCTCCATTTTGTCCCCACGACTGAGGCCCAGGAATCCAGGATCTGCAAGACTGCAACCAGAACAGAAGCCAGCTGGATCCTCTTCTAACTTAAGGTACTGTGTTGACTAGGAGGCCCTTACCTCTTGTGTCTGTAGCTTGCATTATCTCAATTGAGACTTGCAGTAGTTGCTTTTTGCAGAGTTGATCTCAGCTCTGACCCTCACAAGCCTAACAGCTTGTGGCCCAACAGTGATTTTCTACAAACTAACTTTGTGCAAGACTTTTATGCCATCTAAAGAAGTGCCTCAGCTCCCTAGACATTGATCAAATTGACTTTGGCTGTCCTGGCTCGCTGCAGAATCTTCTGATCCATTGACTTGGATTTTAACTGTCCCTCATAGGTGATACATTGGTTTAACTAATATTGCTGGGAAAGATCCTATCTAGACTTCATTGGGAGATTGAAAAGTGCTCACATGCTCAGAGAACCTGTTAACCTTTTTCTTTCCCTAACCTTTTAATTTTCCACAACCTCAGAATTTTACCAAGTGCAAAAAGTGATATATAAATGCCAATACTGTCCTAAGAATTGAAATCACCTCAGGGTGTAGGAAGTGTGTCTGAGGCCTCTCAAAAGAGGATCTACCTGCTTATCTTGATCCCGAGAACGTGTTATGAAGTATATTTTTATTGTTGCACATTGCCCTTTTTAAAAAATGCGTATTTAGAACTGACAATTATTTTACTGGAAAACCTTGAGTGCAAGTGTTATTTGGATACTTGCATGTGTGGATTTCGATGCTACAGCTCACATTTACCACTGGCTGCTCAGTCACTACCAACTTGTGTAGTACAGACCTATACCAATAGGTGGGTTACCTTATACCAAGAGGATAAGTGTTGCATACAATCTTGCCCAACATCCCCAGAGAGGGTGCCTAAAGGAGTGGAAGAATGTCTGGGTGGCCTTGGGAGTTAATGGCGTCGACATTGAGTTTTTTCGACGACCTTGCCTTTAGAAGAGAGGCGCCAACATGTTTTTGAATGAGCGCCTGTATTTGGTGCTTTTTTTAAGGAGACGCAGAGATGCCTTTCGACGCCTGTTCTCAGCATGTGAAAGAAGGGACTTTTTATAAGCGGTGTCCGAACTGACATTTTGTTTTCAGGAGCTGTCAATAGGCAAAAGCGTGCACAATGGCCCAGAAGACAGGGAGGAACCCAAGGCTTTATCCCCAGTCACAGCATGGACCTCGACGGTGTCTTTGAGAGTCGGGCGTGGGTTATGTCTTTACATATTTGTGTGTGCCGTGGCCGCTGGGTGTCTTCTCCACCACAGAACAACCGGCCTGCTTCTCTGAGTAGTGGGCCTACACTTGGGTTCTGGGTGGCTCCCGATTGGCCTCAGCATCGCTCATGACTCCATAACTGCCCTGGCTAGAGTCTTCCGTCACGTCTATGGAAGCCTCGGCCTGCATGGCGTGAGCGCCATAGCGTTTCGTCAGCCGTTCTTTCAGGGTTGTCGGCTGGAAAAGCGGACAAGATTTACAGTGCTTTTCGGCCCGATCCCTCAGACAGTTACACACGCGGTGCTGGTCTTTCCACAGAAATTTACGATGGCAGGAGGGATAACATTTAAATGGGGTTTTGTCCATTATGTTTAAACAGGGCAGTTGGGCGAAAAGAGACGAAAGGGGCAAATGGGATAAACATTCTCTAAAAGGAGTCAGTATAGAGAACCTCTCCCCTCTCTGACTATTGTAATGGGCCGAAGCCCAAAAGTCTGTAAGGCCGCGTCTGGACGTTGATCGATACAAGATGGGAGAATGACAAGCCACCAAGTTTTTTTTTTTCTATGGTTTCGGTTGTAGGCGAATGTCGTTGCTTGATCAGAGTGGTCTTGCCGGTAGGTAAATGGTTATTTTCTTTTGTAGGAATTCTGCTCCTTGGCCGAGGATTGCTCTGCGAGTTATGCACAATGTTTTGAAACGTATTCAGTGCTTGATGGGTGTTAGGGAGAATTCTCCGTTTAGGCTGAAATCCTAACCTAGTGAGTCCCCCAGCAGCTTTGCTGGATTTTTGGGGTTTATTTTTTTCTCCTGCCAAGAGTGAGACTCTTTTACCCTCACTCTTGGGCATGATTCGAGTGTTTCTTTGAATCTAGATGTGTTTAATGGGCTACGGGGTCTTTTACTCCATAGGGCTTCATGTGTTTTTGTGATGTGTGTTACACAGCACACTCAGTGCAGTGACACAGGGATGTCATAGTGACCCCCCAGTATAGACTCCATACCCTGGGACTGAATACTGTCTCCCAGGGCATGTAAAGTCACCATTGACTTTACTAGTCTTAAATTCTAAACAGAACCAGTACAAACCATCATATTGTGGACGTACTGGCTGGGGCAATTCAATTGCCCCGGGGTCTGTTAGTCGAGGGGGCACGTCTCCGTCCCCCCTGATCGAGTTTTGGCTGGTGGCAGTGGATACTACTTTTTATATTCAACCGCAAATATTTTCCTATGGGATTTCCCATTGTTTTAGGCTACTACCTTTAATTATTTACGGTAGCCTCGAACATACCGCCGGTTTATTTAATTAATATTAATTCTCCGGTTGGTATTTTTTGCCAAAACTTGATTCTAAAATGGCGTTGGTGTTCTCTTCTGTGACTCCAACCCAAGTCGAGCCCTTTGTTCCACTTTTTGGCGGGCTTCTCCACAGAAGCCTCCAAAAGTGGTGCCACTCTGTCTAGGTTACTTAGGAGGGGTGGAGGGGAATTTAGGCACCCTGGACTGAGTTGCCTAGGCAACTCAAGTCGCACTCCGTCCTGATTGGCCCAAGTGGTGAGCCGGCCGGCTCACCACTTAGCATGTTTGAGTGACAGCTAGGCTGAGTGAATGGGGGTTTTCTGCATAAAAGCAGGGCTTTGGGACTGGAACTTCAGAAGTCGCCACAGGACCTAAGAATCCGCTGAGAGAGAAGCTGAGCCGACCTGCCACGACACCACCACTGGTGGAGCCCTGCTGGACCGTCTCACCATTTTTCCCAACGACAGAGGAGATCTCCCTTCTTCCTTTGACTGGTGGGGTTAACCAGTTATACCGTCTTTTCGCCTTCCCGACGTACCTCGTGGCCGCCTTGCCTGTGCCAAGCACCCCAGCAACCGGGATACCACGTTTTACCACGACCGCGAACAAAGGTACCACCTTTAACCGGAAAACTCCGCGGCTGGTTTCTTCCCTGGTAGTGCAACGACCTTCATCTTTCCTCCAAGTCGAGATCTTCTCTTCCCCTGGACGATGACGCAACTTGCACCCACTGCCAGGAACAACTGCCACCGCTGGAGGATCCTTCCCACTTAAGGTACCGTGTCCCACCAGGCTTCCCTTGCCACCGACTGTATGGGGTAGATTTAGCCCCCGGCTTTCGAACCCGAGTTAGCCTGGGACACCCTGGCTAAACTTTCCTAAGCCTCTCTAAACTCTTTTTGAACCCTCTGCAAGACTTTAAAAGCCTAGTGTAATTGTGTGATCTTGGGCGCATTTGTGCTCTGCTCTCTCTAAGAGTGGGCCCAGCCTTTGGACTTTGGCTCACCAGTGACTTTTGCTCTTCTGCCTTGCTAACAGTGTTCCTGAATCTTAGAGTGGTGTACGTTTCCATATTCTGTCTTTTTCCCTCCCTTTCTCACAAACCTATTGGAGTGCCATCTAGTTAAGCGCTCACCTCTGTATGAAAATAAGTGGTGTTTTACTGTGGCTTATCTGATAAGGAAAAGGGGTGTATATATTACAATAGTAACTGTGTTTAGAATCTTTTACAATAAGAGTGCTGGAGTGTTTCAGTGTGTTTTTAAATAAATAATTATATACTTTGATACCAAAGCTCCGGTCAGTGTTTGCTTGTACTATTGTGCCTGAGTGCCTATTGTGTATACTTTGCATACTGCCTAACTCTTCTTGAGGGAAGTCCGACTGCTCAGCCACAGCTACCAGGTAAATCTGGGTGGTGCGGACTGCTACCAAGTGGGTTTACTGCCAACACCTGTAGTCTAAAATCTTTTGCAGTGTTCCCTAAGGGAACTGCACAGGTTTCTGCCTAACAATGGGTAGCCAATGGAGCATGCAGGAGTCTGGCCGCTGCGTTTTTGATAAGTTGCAGTTTTAGTAGGGGTTCCGGCATTCAAAAGGCTGTTGGCACACTCTATTCTGGACACGATGAGGGAGGTGGTGGTAAGTGTTTTATGGGTGAAGGAGAGGACAGGTAGGATCCTTTTCACTGTGTGCAGGAGGAAAAAGCATTTCTTTATTATTGCATTTACTTGTGGTTCTAGTGTTAGTTTGTGGTCCATCAGGACTCCAAGATTTTTTACTGTGGTCGACAGAGTCCGTGCAGCTCCTAGCTCTGTGGGCCATGGGATGTAGTGGTCGTTTTCCCGCTTCTGGGGTATAACCATTATTTCTGTTTTGCCTGGGTTGAGTTTGAGGCTGTTTGTGTTCATCCATTCATAGAGTTGTTGTAGACAGCATTATAGTGTTTTCTTCGAGTGAGTCTTCCATTTTGTAGATTTGTGTGTGTCGTGTAGGCAGTTTTAACATGTAAAGCTGTGTCTTTTAGTGAGCTTGATTAGTGGAGTCATGTAGATATTGAAGAGTAGTGGGGATAGGGACGATCCAAAGTTGGTGCCCCTTGGAGTGGATTTAAAAAAGGTTTAAGCCAGACGGTTTTCCGTTCTATCTGTTCAGCATGATTTAGTTCAGAGTAGGGCTAGGTCGGTGATTCCCATTTCTTCTAGTCTCTTGATGAGGATGTCATGGCTGACTGCTGAACGCAGCAGAGCGGTCCAGATACATCAGAGCTAAGCTTGTCGCGGAATCTGCATTTGTCTTTAAATCATCCCAGATGAAGAGGGAGTGCTGTCTTAGTTCCTCTTAGGCCTAAAACTAACTTGTGCCTGGTCCAGAAGTTGGTGGTTTTCTCTGTTCCTGTGTTAGTCCACGTAGGTTTCAAGTAGGTTTGTTGGGTAGGGGATGTTTGGATAGGCCTGTAGTTGGAGGTCTCCCACGTTGCCTGCCGTGTCCTTGAGAAGTGGTTTGATGTACGCAGATTTGAATGATGGCAGTAATTTCCCCGTTGTGAGTGATAGGTGTAAGAGGTTTCTGTAACATTCCAAAGTTGATCTGTACATGTGTGAGGGCAGGGGTCCATGGGGGAGCCTGCTTTGTTGCTTTTTTTTACCAGCTTCACAAATGCCTCTGATATTTGGGGGAAGCTATGGAGTTTATTCTGACGATCCTAGGTTGGGGGTGTGGGTTGTATATTTTGGATGACTGGTCTGCTTTGTATGATTTGGTGGATGACGGATTTTGTTTTTGAAGTGGTCTGCGAGGTTGCTGTATAGTTTCAGTGAGGTTACCAGAATGATGTATACAAGTGGGTTCTTTACTTTGTTTATGATGTTGAACAGTTCTTTGAGTGTTTGTGGCTTTAGTGATCCAGTGGTCATGTTTTTTTGGCCTTTTGAATTTCCTTTTTGTTAGAACGGATTTGTCATAGAAATTGTGTTTTTTTGCCCGTTTGTATTTTTTCCTGCATTCTAGTTCCAGTTTCTGGATTTTCCTTTTCGTGGCACAGAGTAAACCATTTTTCCACTGCCCTCTTGTGCAATGGGGTGAAAGGTTTTTACTTCGAGATATTGTCGATTGTTTTGGAGATCCATTTATGAAGTGGTTCCGTTTTTCTAACAAGGTCGGCTTCGTCCAGGTTCATGGTTGTTGGTTTTGTGAGTTCAAGTTGTTTTACTAAGTTACTACAGTTGATGGTCTTCCAGTTTCTTTTCATGAGTGTCGGAAGTTTATTGTGTTGCTTGTCTATCGTAGGTAGCATGATCACAAATGGAATGAGGTGGTCGAACCATACTATCTGTATTGGTGGTACCATGGTGATCCGGTTTCTATTGGTGTAGATTCCGCTGAGTGACCCCCCCCCACTCCCGCTGTGTGTTGCTCCTTTAACCAACTGATGTAATTTAATAGTCTTCAGTTGCTTGACTAGCGAGTTTGTGTTTTCTTCTTCAAACCAGATGTTGAAGTCCGAGGATTATCAGGTGTTCATGTTCAAAGGCCAGGTGGGGAGGGCTTCTGTGAAGGTGTCCACGAATGCTGCGTCATATATCGGTGGTCTGTAAACCAGAATTTGAGGCTTCTTTTGGTGTTCATTGTTAAGTGAAGGATTAGGGATTTGCAGTTTATGTTTAGCAGTGGTTCCGTTTTTATTTTAAGATGCTCCTTGTATGCGTTTGCAAGTCGTCTTCCCTTATTTCTTTCCGGTTTACCTGTCTAAGCACTTGAAGTTGTCCGGGAGGCAGCTGTGTAGTGCGATTTTGTAGTTGTCTAGCCATGTTTCTGTAATGAATTGGATTGTCAATACCTCAGTCGCACAGGTCATACATCTCTGTGGCATGTTTGGACCTCGATCTTGCGTTGATTAGGTTGCAGTGCATCCTTCCGAAGTTATTTAGTTTTTTATATCGTCTTTGTCTCGTGGTGGTTATGTTGGTCTGAATCCATGTTGCTCTCAGGATGTGATGGGTGCTCAAAGCGATCTTTTTTCGTTGTTGAATCGGTCAGTTAGATTAATTGTTGGGTTGCTGGTTTCTTCTGCTTCCTCTTCTATATTTTGTTTTAGTTGATGGAGGTGTCCCTGTGTTTTAGTGATATATGATGTGAGGGCGTCAGTTTCATTCTTTTCTCTTTTCAGTGTATCGCTCTTTGTCTGCGTGGTTCCAGTATGTTTTTGGCACGCCTAGCGAGGTTGGTGGTCAGTTGCGAGGTACAGTGTTAGAGGGACTTTTCTAATGAGGTTTGTTCTGTTGCCAACAGTGTTTGTGAGGCTGTGTTCTGCATTTGTGGTAGTGTCTACTGGGAGAAGGTGTGGTTCCATTTGGTTTGTTCCCTGTTCAGTATTTCTTTGGTGTTGTCCTGTTCTGTGTCGTGGCATGTTGTGGTCCTTAGTGGTAAGTTGGTGTGGAAGTTTGAGTGAAGGTCACAGGGCCAGGAGACTGCCCATAGGGCCTCTAAGGGTTTAGATTGTGGCGGTTCTTATCTTCTTTGTGTTGTGGTTATAGGTATAATGGTGTAATCTCAGTGATCTAGCTATGTGGGTGGTAATCCGGTGGTGGTGGGAAGCTGCTGGTGGGAGATTGAGGTGTCCTTATCCTGCAGTAAGATTGACTTGAGGGAAGTAGTAGGGGGGGGTGGTCCCAGGCTTGATACGATTCTAGGGTTGTGAATGTTTCGATGGGTGTCAGGGGGGCTACCCAGGTGGCAGCACATGACGGTTAGTGCGGTGGTGGGGGGGGTGGTGTGACCAGAGTTTCAGGTTAGATGTAAAAGTCCATGCAAATACACCTAGATTTGAGTTTCCTGGATAGTGGGGAAAAAGCTTAGGTTTCACAGTGCAGCCATCAGTGAAATGAACTTCGATCTGAGTTTGCTTTTCTGAAGGATTTCGTGCGTGAAACAAATACATGCACCAATAAAACCACCCCAAATATAAAACAGTTGAATCGGTTTGTTCACACAAACAGCAAAGATAAATTAACACATTAAAATACATCTATAGGTGCAAAAGGTACCCAGAGCCCACCCAATGAGATATCCACATAATCCTTTAGACAACATTGTTTACAAACACTAAACCACAAGATTTAAAATCATCACAACACAGAGGTGAACAAAAAACAGAAAATCCATTCTGTTACTATCATATCGAGTCACAATTGATTGATTCTACATTTGAACCAGAAGTGCAACCACATGCGAAACCCACAAACCAAGTGTATTCTAGACTACACATGCACTACGACTAGGATTTGTGACCCCTACCGTAAAGCAAAATCTTTGTTACAAGAGCCTGTCAACATAGATCTAGCTGAAGACAGCATACGATGGGACAAAATCCCCAAGCAAAAATGACAACACCTCAAGTGTCAAATACAATATTATATCTTATCAATGAAATCTGGGTTGGCTCTAGGTGTGGAAACAGCCTGTGCTAGGCTCCTCTGTTGTCCGAGACTATGGAGTTATTTTGGTGTTGCAAGATCACAGGAGCCGTTGGGGTTAAGCCAGTACGCCAATTTGTTGAGTAGATAAAATAAGTTTTTCTCCTGGCTATCTTGCTTCAATGGTTGAAATAATCGTTCCAACACTGTAGTTAATGCGATACAGGATTCGCTTTTATTAGTGAGTGTTGAGTTGTTTCTTCATATTACATTAGATAAGCGTTAAGTACACTTAAAGGCAATAGTGCGCCTTATTTGTCAGCCGACACGTGTTTCGACCCGTGGGTCTTTCTCAAGGCTATTTAATATTTAATAATAGCCTTGAGAAAGACCCACGGGTCGAAACACGTGTCGGCTGACAAATAAGGCGCACTATTGCCTTTAAGTGTACTTAACGCTTATCCAATGTAATATGAAGAAACAACTCAACACTATCACTAATAAAACTGAATCCTGCATCGCATTAACTACAGTGTTAGAACGATTATTTAAACCATTGAAGCAAGATAGCCAGGAGAAAAACTTCTTTTATATCTTATCAACACTTGAAATATTCCTTAAAAAAAAACAAAAAAAACAAAAGTAAAATAATGACCAAAATCAACCTGTTTGGAAAGAAGAGTCATTCAAACATTCCCTCTACTCACCATGATTTTTGATCCCTTGATCTCTCCCAATGAGTCTTTCAACACGCATGCACTTACCAATAAAGCAGATGCGTTAAGACCTGCATCCACAATGGGCTCTAAAACCAGCATTCTGTGTGTTTGCGTGGTACGATAGGTGTCACAAATCACATTGATGATCTAGTCCTTAGTGCATTTGTAGTCTAAAATAGACACTTGTGTTGTGGGTTTCGCATGCAGATGCACATCTGGGTCAAATGTAGAATCAATCATGCGACTCAATACGATGGTAACAAAATGTTTGGATTCTCTTTGTCTCCATGTGGTTTCGTTCACCTCTGCTGCGATATGGTGGTTTTAGATCTTGTAGTTTGGTGTTCTAAACAATGTTGAGTAACGGATGTTTATGCAGATCTCTCATATTGGATGAGCTCTCTCGGATAGTTACTGTTAGGACAGTTTTTCTAAAGTCCACCTAGGCTAGGTGCTTTATAAAAGTATACCTTGGGGCAATACAGAAATCTCCAACTCAGAATAGACCTGTATCACTTATTTTGGTATCTGGCACAGAGCAGTCAGGCTTATCTTAGAAGAGAGAGGGAGAGAGCTGTAGAGAGGTACACAAATGGTCCAAAGAAACAAACTGATCTATTGTAAAAAATACAAGGTTTATTCAAATATATACAAATAATTCTTTAGAAAGATAAGTACTATTAGAAGTCAAAGACATAAAAAACAACACTATGCTTATGGTAAGTAAACCAAAGCATAGACCACATTTAGAATAGCAGTATGCAGTTCAAGGCGAGTAGAACCTAGTGTTACACATTTATGATGTTAGTATGCTTGCTTTTCATGGGGAATAAAAGCACATTAGTAGACTTTTAGAACTGCAATAGGCAATTCAAGGTAAGCAGACCCTATTGGTAGTACAATGTCACTTAATCAGTTTCAGGAATAAAACTGTTATACCAACATTATTTTTCAGAACAGTTCTAAGGTAAGCAAGAACTTATGAACTAGTTTTCAGAGGGGCAGTATGCACTTAAAGGAGAAGAAGTATACACATTCAGAATGGCAATAAGCTATTCAAGGTGTGTAAAACCCTATTGGTAATAAAAACACACTATTTTTATCACAGGAACATGTGGTTATACCAATGTTACTAGTCAAAATAGTGGAACACAATTCTAAGGTAAACAAAAACGTGAAGACTTTTTCCAGAAGGCTGTAGGAAGTTCAAGGTAAGCAAAACCTAATGTTACACATTGAGAATGGTAATATGCTATTCAAGGGCAGTAAAACCATATTGGTAGTAAAGTATTGCTAATTTTGACAAACCAAGGATAGCGCGCCCAAAGATTGTTTTATATTGTACCTCAAATATAGTTAAGGATTGTAACCTGTCTCGGCGCTCAAGAGGTAATACCCTATCCTCTAGGGTAATATGCAATTGCGGTAACACCAAAAGAGTGTTGATCCCAGCAATTTTGATTTTAATAGAAGCAATCAAAAGGAACACAATTTTTCTACACTAATAAAACCATACTGTCCCCTAATTTAGCTAACACAAGTTTCAACCTTATGTAGTCTTTTTCAAGGCTATGCATTGGCAATTTAATGTATACATTAGTTGGTGATGCATCCAAAATTATTTTGAACATTGCTCAATCATGTGAACCAATACACAATTGGTAATTAAGTTCACCACAGAGTGAGATAAAAAAATTGGCAGCCATCATTGGAGATTTAAAGCATAAATCGGATATATAAAATGTAATTTCCATTAAAGCAGACCACCACTTATTGTAATTAAACGCTCAGTTGAACAGTCACCATGTATACAATGCACAGAATTTGCACACACAAAGAGGGAATATAAAATGCATGAAAAAAGATTATATATAATTTGATAATCATCTTAGGCATGTCAGTTCAATGTTTTCATCACAGCTGAGGAGATAATTAATAAACCAATATGTGCCAAACTGGAATAAATTGCCCATATACACATGCGCCCAACTTCACCATACATTTAGTGTATTTTACCAAGGTCAAATGTGTGTAACGGTGAACGTGTGAAAGTTTCTCTACGTGCCTTAGTGTGTTGTGTGATCCGTGCCAATGAGCGATCTGGATTCTGTGTTCATCTTGCGTGTAGCTTTTAAGTCCATTTTGGGCAGATCAAAATATCCTTAATTACCTTACTGATACTTCGTTGTTTTAATTGGATAGAGGTTAACTTTGTGTACTCACCAAATATTGTTACTATTGACCAGTCTTAGTTTCCCCAATCACTGGCAAAATATCAGATACATCTATAGCCTGTAAGTATGAAATGTTTGCAATATTACACTTTGTGGTGAACTTACTTACCCAATTGTGCACTGGTTCACTTGAACACTTATCAAAATGATGATTAGGGATGCATAACCAACTGCTTATGTGCATGTGTAATTGCCAAAGCATAACCTTGAAAAACACTGCATAATGTCGAAAGACTTGTTGGCTAGGTTAGGGCACAGTCTGGCTTTGTTAGTATGTTAAAGTTAAAGGATATTTGTACCGTGCACTATCACCACCGGAGTGGTCCCCCGGTGCTCTTGCGGCTCTGAAAAAGGGAAGAGGGGTGAGTTAGAGGGAATAAGCTGGAAAAGTTCAAGAGAGCAGTGATGTGCTGTTGGCAGCCTCAGCCCGGTGGGTCCGTTGGCTGGGCTTGGGGTGTCTTACGGTCGGTAGTCGTGTGCTGTTGTGCGAGTCTATGTGTGGGTTGGTTTGTTGTTGCAGTGTAATGAAGTTTGTGCGGATTGTTGTGTTTTAGGCTTGTGTTTGGTTAGAGTTTGAGAGGTGTATGCAGCGGGGTGAAATTGTTAGTGCATTGGTTAATTGGCATTGCTGTCCTTTCAATTATGTCTAGGTGTGATGCTTGCTATCATTCACTATTCCATCTGAGTGGCACTTTCTAATCTTCAAAATCCTATTTAGATGTGATGCAGGCTAAAGTTAAGAATTGGGTCAGTTATGGCTACGGTTGCATTTTGGTCAGTTC
Source organism: Ambystoma mexicanum (assembly GCF_040938575.1). Taxonomy (NCBI): domain Eukaryota; kingdom Metazoa; phylum Chordata; class Amphibia; order Caudata; family Ambystomatidae; genus Ambystoma; species Ambystoma mexicanum. Next base: position 171,563,361 of record NC_090931.1, read on the forward strand.
GTATTGCCCTGGTCCTCCAGAATGCTTTTAGTTGTGTTATTGTGTCCAATGTTTGTTTATCCTTATGTCAATAAAAATTATTGAAATAAAAGAAAAGTAGGTAGGATAAAACCATTGCCACCAGCCATTCCGATTAACTGGTCACTGTAACCTAAATGTTACAGTAGCGAGGGGACACAGTGTAACCCCTTCAGCACACCAGATAAGGTGGGGTCTGCTGATAAAAAAAAGAAAAAAAAAAAAAAGATCGGAGCTATACAAATATCCCCCTGTAAAAGAAAACAAAAAGGGGAGCCCAAAAGGCTCCCAGCAACACAGCACAGAGGGTGCTGTGTGCTGCAAAAGTCAAAGATAGGTGCCATTGATCGTTTAGTTATATAAAAATCGCTGGGATCAGCGCAACAAGTTTGGCATTACCACAATTGCCCATTGGTAGTAAACCCTTACAGTATTTCAGGAATGCATAGGTACACCAACATTACTTTTAGCAGAGGGGAACACACTTCAAAAGGCAAGTAAATAACTTTGCATACTTTTCAGAAGGCAGTAAGCAACTCAAAAGGTAATTCTAACACTTTGAAACCTATTCTGTTTCAGGAATCAAAGTTGCATCACTAACACATAGAAAATAAGTACTTTGCAACACTTGTTATAATTTCTCTGCAGAGGCCTTCTACTTTGAAGTGCTTCCCTAGTCTAGAGCAGGAATGTTCTCAGAGGCAGGAGGGGGGGCCCTGGTGGTCCAGGAGCCAGTTGTAGGCAGGTCAGAATGAGGCAGAACTGTAGGAAAGTCAGAGTTTGAGGATTTCGTGACAAGTAAGCATCAGACGAACTTTGTAGAAGGCTCCCTAGATGCGTTTCCAGCATTAGGCCTGGGCGAAAAGGTATGGGCGGACTACCAACTACACGAATCGCCCCCTTAGCCAGACAGGAGCGTCAAGACTAAGTATTTACCCGAAGCCATACAGTACCTCAGCAGTGAAGACGAGCTTGCCGACGGATTACTTTGCGATGCAGCCGCACAGGACCTGGTCTCTGGATTCTTAGTCGTGGTGATGAAAGAACCAACACTGGATGGGAACTTGTAGCAGCAGTTGACAGAAAAGGCCCTCAACAAAGGATTCTTAGGTGCTTCGCGCAGCTCTATTTTTGGTGCCCTTTTCAAGGTACCAGATGAGGGACGGTCCAGCACACTGGTCAGGGCACTCGAGTGGAATTGTGCATCTGGAGATCCAGCCAGAGTCCTGCAAAGCTTCAGCAATATTCATTCTTCGAAAGACTTTGCACAGCACTCAGTCTCGAGCTGCCGTGGTATTGGCGGTTTGCAGCCCAGAAAGCTCATTGTGGGATGGCTCGAAATGCAGATCTTGAAGAGTGATTGGTCACACCACTTTATGGGTCGGAGTTGCAGTCTTCGGGACTACTATTGCATCAAAAAAGGGGTTAGCACAGGCAGTGGTTACACAGCAGCCATAACCCGTCGCTAGCTACAGCAGTTCTCTCTTCAGATTCAGCTCCAGTAGTCAACTTGACTTCAGCTTCCAGATCCAGGCCAGTCATACAGGAACCCACAGATCGTCTGCACACTCTCCCTGAAGTTTACAGAAGGGGGCGGGTGGCTGTCCAATCAGGACAGCCAACCCCTAGTGGGGACTGGATTCTCAGGCACAACAGAAGACAAAAGTGAGCGGAGTTTTGGACTCCTCCCTCACGTACTGTCCTCACAGACACTCGAGGCTCAGTGGGTTACCAAAAGGCTTCCCGCCAAAGGCAAAAGTACCACCAGGACCACCCCCACCTAGAGTAGCAGGACCAAGAAAGGACAAGCACACTAAAAATAGCAAAAGAAGCCACCATTTTAGCAGAATAGTGACCCTTCTGTGCATTACTGTGGCTGCAATGACAGCCTGCTAGTTAAAAATAAAAAATAAAAACAATCGCACAAAAGTCAGTTAAGTGTGTCCACTGCCACCAGCCATAATAGTAAGCTTGTCACTTCAAAAGAAATGTTATAGGAGTAGAGGAAAAAAGGGGGATACCCTCCATCTCCTCAGCACTCCACATAAGGTGGGGTGTGCTGATCTCACAATGGGGATTGCAGAAAGCATATTAAGTATCCATCTACCCTTGGGAACATAGTTAACACAAGGAACCCAAGAGAAAACAAGGGCAGCCCAAGAGGCAGCCTAGCAACACTGCACAGAAAGTGCCTTGTGCTGCAATAATAAAAATCAGATGCCCAAAAAGTTCTAGGAAAGTATAGATTTAAAAATAAATTATGGAGAGTCAGGAACATGACACCCATAAAAAGAGTAAAAGAAATGGTGAGTGGGGATAAAGCTTCCCACTCACTCAGGACCATAGAAAAAGAATTCATAAGTCCAGGAAACAGTCCTGGGGGTCTCACATGTAAAGGGGATTTCACATATAAATGAAAACTTAACTGGCACCTTTTGTACATTTATGTATTTAAATAGGTTATTTTTTTTATTTTTATAATCGATGCTGCATTGTGAACACCACCGATTCAACAGTCATATATATTGCATGGCTTAATTGGTGTATCCGTTTCACATATTGTAACACCACTGGTGATGACCGGAATGGTCGAATTGCATGTAGGCTGTAATTTGCTTCCCACATTAAAATTCATTTGAACATTGGTTGAATTATGTCAAATATATAATTGGTGTCTATGTATTGACATGGCGCTAAGAGTCATGAGCGTTAGGATAAGGGATTAACGTATTCATTTTCACGATTCTTTGCGCGTTATGAGCTCAGGACATCAATAATCCCTAACCAAGCAGCTCACGTTCATTTGAACCAATAGATGCCTTAGCCACAACCCTGGATTGGGCAACTTTTGTCTGGCTTTTTTTTTAAATTTAGTTTAATAGTATTTTGCGTGAACGTCTTGTTAGGCAAGATTGTATGTAGCAACCCTGTGGGAGACAACACCAGCCTTGTCCTCTTGGCAATAGGTAACCCAACCTATGCTATAGGCCTGTACTACACAAGTTGGTAGAGTGACTGAGCAGCCATGCTCAACTCAAGAGGGGCCAATGTGAGCTGTAGGGTTGTAACAGATTCAGTGACATTGTATTCAAATACACTTCTACTCAAGCTTTCGTGATAAAATCATTTATTAATTAGTCAGTTTTAAAATAAGCCTTCTTTAGAAAGAGTCAATATCTAACAATAAAATGCACTCTCAGTTTCAGTAAGTAGATACCCTTTTGGGATGGCACACATACTTCTTACACCCTGAGGTGACTTCAATTGTTAGGACACTGTTGACATTGATATATCACTTTTACATGTAATGCAATACTGAGATGTGGGAAAAGGAAAAGGTTAGGGAAGGAAACAAAGGTAAGTTTCTCAAAACAGGTGAGCACTTTTCAATCCCCCAATGAAATATAGGTTAACCGTTTCCCAGCTACACAAGTAACTTATCTATGACTTTTTGAGGGACAGAAAAACAAAGTCAAAGGGTAAGAAGAATCTTCAGGGAGCCAGGACAGCCAATGTCAATTGAGCAAAATCTACGGGAGCTGAGGCACTTCTTGAAGATAGCACAAATGTCTTGCACAATGTTAAAGGGTTTTGTTGTAAAAAGAATCACTGTTGGGCCACAGGTTGGGAGGCCTATGAACAACAAAGCTGCAAGCAACTCTGCAAAAGGCGCCCAATGCTAGTCTTCAGTGAGTGCAAGCAAGCTACACACAAGAGGTAAGTACCCCTAGTTACATAGTACATTGAGTCTGAAGAAAAAGGTTCCAGCAGGCTTCTTTTCCTGTTGTAGTCCAGCAGATCCCGTTGTTCCTGGGCCTCAGTCGTGGGGACAAGAGGAAGGACGTCTGGGGACTCCAGCACTACTGTTTGAATGTCGGCGGCAGCAGCAATGGGCACACTTCAGATTAACGGAACTTTACATTTTCAGCTACTCGCAAATAGCACCACTGTGGTTCTTGGACACCTTGTGAACTTTCCATGCTTCTGGGGTCCAGCACACTTGAGGTGGCTCAGGTTTGGTTAGTCCTGCTTTAAGGGAGTACGGCGGATCTTCCTGGAGCTCGGGTCCGGCTTAAAAACGATGCACTCGATTCAGGTGCTCCTGTCCCCTGGCACTCGGTTGCAGCAGCAGCGAAGAAGCACAGCCAGCAATAAGAGGGGTTCCAGTCAGGTTTGTCTTGGGGCTGATTAGTCCAACCAATCCAAGGTGAGAAGTCGTCCTTTCCGGGCTTCTCTAGTCCAGGAGGGTGCAGCAAGCTTCTCTTCCAGTTTCTTCTCTGGTTCCTTCGCCTAGTGGTTGAGACTCCTTCCTTGCAAAAGTCCTTGCCTTTTATGCAGGTTTCTCTCATTCATTCGCAGCCTAGCTGTCACTCACAGCAGGTTGGCTGTCTTCCAAGGACAGCCAGCCGGCCAATCACCTTTGGGTACATTCCTGTAACCAAGGAGACTAAACACAAGGAGTTTTGGGAAAATCCTTCGCTTCCTGGCCTGCCGGACACGCTGGAGCCAAAGGCGGGCTTCACCAATGAATCCGTGCCAAAGACAAAACAAACAAAGCGACCAAACCTGATTTGGCGCGCAGAGTAAATCTCAAGTAGTACCTTTCAAACAAGAAATGGTGAAAAAAGAAGAGCGGGCCATTTTTAAAACATGGGCACCACTGTGTGTAATATTGCAGCTGAGGATTACACCTGTGGTAAACACGCACATTGGTAAGAAAATAAACCACCACCACAAGTCATTAATTGTAGAGAGAGTAACAGAACAATGTTACACGTCAAGGTAGACAAAGGGGATACTAAGTAACCCCTCCAGCAATCCAAGATAGTGTGTGCTGGGTCTACAAAGAGAAAAAGGTAAGTAAATTCAATTTACTACACTTGGAAACAGTAGTTTATCTGACAGAAGGTATTTAAACCTTAGCAGAAATCCAAATTATTTCTCTGTGACACTGCACTGAAGGTGCTGTGTCACAATACAAAAAGATGATGCCTATGGAGTTTGTCGGACTCCAAAACCAAAAAAAAAACAGGGGGTTCAAATCAGAGAAAAATACATTAGAGAGTGGGAAAAAGGTCACTCTCTCCAGGATAAAAATTAAAAGTCCTAAAGTCCAGCGAAAGAGCTGGGGTTCTCTAATTTAGAAGAGAGTTAGCACAGAAACTAGCAAAGTGGTCATTTGGTGCAGCTTAAAACATTAAAACATACAACTGATGGGATGGGGATACAACTCATCAGGTGAGACCTCTGCAGTGGTGCTTCTTAGAAAAGACATTCTCCATAATGGCTCATTGCAGCAGCACTGGTTTCTGTATATATGTACTATAGAGCCGTATGTATACACACTGGGTGTCAACATGGTTTCCTTCAGGTGGAGATCTGCGGTTTGGCACAGAAGAGGATCTTGATTGCTAGCTATTTACAAGACGTTTCTGAGGTTTTCACGGAGGTAATTAAGTGCCTAAGGAGTAAATTGTCGCTAAAAATAAGTAATAGCATGATTTCCCTTCAACGCTTCCCAGACCCCAGAACCCAATCTTGCTGAAGGTCTTAAAGTTGACCAATCCAGAATCACAGCAGTGGCAGACAGCAGTGTAATACAAGGTCAAACGGTAAGCACATGCTGATGTAGAGGACACTTCACAAGTTCATTTATACACTGAAATAAGGGACTATGATAATATTTTTAAATTATAATATTTTTAATTTATAATTTGATTTTAATGATTGATTGTAGTGTTGTGCTTCACATGAAAGAGGAAGTAGAATGTCCATGTAGGGGTCTAGTGCAGTCCCACCCTACACTTCACGGACCATACCGACTAAGCCAGGAACAGGTCTGGGGGTTGCTTGATATGATATAAGGCATTTATAACCCGCTGATACACAAGTGTTTCAAGGCGCAACAAGGCAACAGAGGGAGGGAGCCTGGGCCAGAGAACAGAGGGTAGACAGGTGACCAGTGCAGTTTTAGTCAGGAGTTCAGCAGGGCAGAGGAGAGAAAGCAGAAGCAAAGAGGAAGGTCCTGAGGTGCTTCCGGAACTGGAGATGGTTCTCATTTTTCAGAGAGGCAGGGAGGCTGTACCAGGGGGAGGCCGCAGCCGAAGATCGATCTACTACCTACTTGTTACTTGGAGAAGCGACTGACCCTGAGGGAGTTTAAGGCCGATGAGCGAAGAGCTTGTGAAGGAAGATATTTAGGAAGAGAGTTGAAGGTATTGAGGTCCCAGGCGGCCTTTTGGACAATGCACAGAGTTTTGAACTTATTCCACGCAGCCACTGAGAGCCAGTGCACAGATTTCAATCCTGGAGAGATACGATCCCTGGGCTTGAGGCCAAGGACAAGTCTTGCAGTCCTGTTCTGGAGGAGTTGCAGAGGGCGGAGAGAAGAAGCAGGCAGATTTAGAAAAGGGGGCTGTTGCAGTAGTCCAGCCTAGAGAGAACCAGAGCTCTGGAGACAGTGAGCTTCTGGAGGGAGGGAGTGGGGGGGGGGGAAGGAGAGGAAAGGAAGAATACCTCTGAGGCGGTGCAGCTGGTAGTGTGACTTAGAGAAGTCCGATGTGAGGAGAGAAGGAGAGTGTGGAATCGAAGATAACCCTGAGGTTTTTAGCCTCACAGGTGGGAGCAGGAAGAGGGCCAAGAGGGGCCGGGCAGAGAGTGGCAGTAAAGGAGGGAGCGGGTGTGCCGATGAGGAGAATCTCAGTCTTCTTGTCGTTAAGGCAGATATTGGCGGCAGACCACTCCTGGGTAGCAGACAGTCAGATGAGAGAAGGAGAAGAGGTAATTGTGATTTCAGGTTGAAAGACTGACAACACAGTTCTGCTAGGACTGGGTAAACAGGCAATCGGAGAGGTGCGAGACCAAGCCCGATTTGAATACGAACCCCCCATAACCCCCCCAAACCCCCTCCGGCCCCCCCCAGCCCAGTAATGGCACAGTATCCAAAAAAACCTGATCGGGTCGCAAAGAGCAATGCCAGTGGTTAGATTTAATTTAATTCAGACCATCTTCACCCCTGCTTCCCTCTTCAGTGCTGTAAAACGGAAGCAGTTTGGCAGTGCCATCAATATTTCTTATTTTGAGAATGTAGTCTAGTTTTGTGAACACATTTCCATTGTCTCTAACCAATTTCCTTGTTCCTGCCAAGTAAATGCCAGATCAGTTAACCAACTTCAAACTTACAATTGAATCTTGTTTTATGAAACATATACCATGAACAGATTTGTGGCTGAATTCTTTGAAATGTTTTACAATGTCTTTCCCTGCTTCATACTGGGCGTTTCTGCCAGAGCGTGAAGACTGCCATAGCAGCAGAATAAACACTTTTTGTCAAAGACAATTAATAGACTAACAGAATGAATGGGGATCAGCGTCCTGGACAATGAAAATTATGTGACGATTGAATTAAAATCACATTCAAGTCCCTAAAATCAAGCCCACAAATCTGCAGAGTTCTGTTGAGTAATAACAATTTACTACATTACATATATGCGAAAGACCTTGAAGAAAAAAAAAAAAAAAAGATTGCCATTCAAATGTTTCTACATCAACTCAGAGGGCTGTGCGTGCCAGGACGACCTTACAAACATGTACCACACTTGTTCTGTAGTCTGTGGGGTCCAGCCCGCTCCACGTGTCCCCTTATCCAGCATGCCCACCTGACTGAAGGGGATTCACACATTTTCATTAAGTTTAAGTATTCTATCAGAAACGCCACCTTAGATTACCAATAATACAAGCAGTGGTACCGCTAGTAAACTCCAACATCCACAACACAATCACAAACAAGATACTACAGTATCAGGACAGTCACTGACCTTCCAGGTTTGTGGATGAATTTTTGGAGTCTTGCTTTCACCTCATCATATGTGAGAAACGCCATGTAACCTGGGTGAGTGACTGCCAGGCTGTTCCAATTCCTGAGCAAAGACGACCATGGCTGAAAGAGGGGTGAGAGATCAAACACGTCATACCATCCAGAAAACAAATTGCACTGACTGACATACATGCACAAGTATTCATCTTATTTGTATACCACTCATTTGACATGTCATGTACAATGAATAATACATGTATTCTGTATGTAAAGTATAGCAGAACTGTAGACTGTTGCCCTTAGGGTTGATACACTGAATTGTAACCGCTCCCAGTCTGATATAGCAATTCACACTGCACCTTAACACCCTATGGCAGGTCTACACTAGTTTTCAGCCATTAATAGTGCGGTTGCATAAATTATAACTATTTGCATGCAACCTAATGCTTTACTTAGGTCTGTTGAGGCTGTGATGTGCAGAAAGGCCATTCACCTAGAGCATCAAAGCCATAACATGGCAGTAGGAGCTATACAAATATCAAGTAACAAACGATATGAGACAACAGAAGCATCTACAAGCCACAGCATGTGTCCCTGTATCAATACAGGAATCCTCTACCCCGCTACCAAGTCACCAGTCGTTAAATAGTGCATTAATCATTTACAAACGAAATGGAAATTGAAATCACAGATTTAAGTGGGATAAATGGATTTGGAAAATATACCCCATCCCTTAAGAGGCTTTCAATGAGCTCAAATATGGTTTTACTCAAAGGTAGAAATACCCCCACACTTTCACAACAAGCAACAACATGTTTGTTATCACTGATGGTTTAGTAACAATTGATGATTGAATGTATAACTAGTATGCAACTAAAGTGGAATAACGGTTTACCAAAGAGTTAACAATACACATCACAACTGGCTCTGAGTCCTTCTAAGCAGAAAGTGATTTACTAGTGTTAAAAGTGGGAATCCCACATACTTGGGTGTACTGCAAACTGTCGACACCCCCAATGATACCCTTTCAAAGTGTGCTAAATTGTATGCATTTCCCAACTGTGAAATATGCCAGTGATAATTGCATGCTACCAAGCAATACATACTATGCATGGAAAGGTTATCATTTGGGGTTGGAGCAGTATGGCCTTGATGCAACCATGTGGGATTCCTCCTTGAACACTGGGGAATCACTGGTGAAGCAATCATTCTGTGCAGAGCAACACCAGACCAATAGTTAGGTGTTATTCAATAATTAGTACTTATTTATTAAATACTGAATGGTTGTTACACTTGTTGCATATTAATGATCTAGTCATCAATGCATGGGTACCGCATATTATTGTAAAGCGATTCTGCTTCTACTTAACACTCCCTTGCAAGACCAAGCCGGTTCCGATCACACTTATTTTATTCCGATTTATACTGCGCACCACTGACATTTTCATGGTCAGCAGGCGCTCTGGTGGATCTGAAAATGAAGGGGGTTTGGATGTGTTTGTTAGTGGGCTTCAGACGGCAAAGCTCAAGAGAGCTTTGATGTGCTGTTGGTAGCTTCAGTCTGGAAAACCCAGTCACTGTGCGCCGTTTTGTTTTTAGCTGGTCAAAATTGTGTGGTGTTTGGTGCAATATTTATAAAAGTTTGGTTTAGTGTCCTGTTGGGTGTTGAGTGTCTGTAGTTCAAAAATGTATTTGCAGCAGAGTTGCACGTCTGGTTTGTTCAATCTTGGATGGTGCGTTTGGAGTTTAGTGAGTCTTTATCTGCAGGTTGGGTTGATCTGTCGAGTTTATGTTATTCTATGGTGTTTTGCAGTCGGGTGCTTTATTTGTTTGGAGTGACCCGGTTTTGGGGGATCAGGATTTTAGTGCGATCATGTTGCATTTGCCATTTTCCTTTGCTGGCGTTTCCCTTTTAGCTTGGTGAGTTAAAGAGCAATCCTTTTAACAGTTTTCTGAATTGTAGGTGATCTTCTGTTCATATTTCCTTTGGGATCGAGCTCCAAAGTCTCACCGCTATGCAGGAGAATGCTGATCCACCCGAATGTGTTTGTGTTTCGGTTCGAGGCGAATGTTGCTGGACCTTAATATTAGTTTTGCTTTGTAGATGGATTTTTTTCCTGTATGAATTCTGCTCCTTGGCCGTGGATTGCACTTTGTTATGCAGAGTAGTTTTGAAGAAAATGCATTTTTTGAACGGTAGCCAGGGCCGGTCTTAGACCAGATTACACCCTTGGCGGGAAGCTTCCTTGGCGATCCCTAGCCCCCAAAATATTACAACAAAAACTTGCATTAAAATGTTGTAAATAGGGCATTCTTTAAAACATTACTTGTTAAGTTAAAGGTGGGCACTGGTGCCTGCTGGGGGCCCCTGACAGCAGTCCATGGGCACCCGCTCAGGGTTCCCATGCCTCGGGCATGCTCCTAGTGTTGGTTGAGAGCAAACAGTTGATCACCTCTGCCAGGGCAAGTGTGAAGGCTGCACTTTGCAGATTCGAACCTGGCAGCAATTCCAACTCAGCCATCATCCTTCAGATTTAGATACATTTGAATATCAAAATATTGGGTAATAACATGTTAATACAACACTTTGTCGCCTTGTATAGTGCATCATTCCATATTCTTCCTGCTTCAAATTATTATCCATTTAAAAGAAAAAACACAAACCATAGGCCAAGCCAAATTAAATACAAAAGTTAATATATCCATGTACAAATAGCAAAAGAAATAGGAACAGTCAAAGTAGGTAGGCCCCAATTACATTCTACCATGAAATTCACCTTTGCCCTCAAGCCATAAATGCCCAGATGAGATCTTGAAATTACATTTCCAAGCAACATCCAGTAATTAAGTACCGAAAGCCATCCAGCATTACATGGAATATACAGTGCCATTAAATGGCGTGAAGCTACGGCACCAAAAGGCAAGAGGCAGTCGCAGACCAATGCCTGAGATCGTAAATGAAATGGTGGCAAGGTGGGAGGTGGCATTAGCACGTCAGATCTATTTCCGTATATAAAATACTCCAAAGCAAAATCATGCCATGATCTACTCCAATTCTGAGGTAAACACCATAATGGGATGGTCGTACCTTTTTTTTACTACCCAGATATGGCAGAACAAAAATCTTTAGATTTATTTATAAATTTTACATTTGAAAGCGAGCTCAAACAAATGTGAATGCACAATACATTTTATTAGGATCAATAGAAATATAAACGGACTTGTTTTCTCAAATTCATTAGTGAGTGGGAATGCCCACCTGTTTACAACAGCAGTTTGTAGCCCGAGCATTATAACCGGCATTTGATGTAACCCTGGAGTAATGCAGAACCAAATAGGGCACCACATGGCATATCAGCATATGCTTTATATATTTTAACAAACCCACACTCCCATATGTCCCAGGCAACCAAACCGGCACCACAACAGCACTGGGAGAACATTTACACTAATACAACAACAACTCATATGCATGTCCCCTGAAATCGGTTTTGAGGAAAAAGCACTAGGATAGTGCCTGGGCTCGGCATTCCAACCGTATTCTGCACAAGGGGCTCTTGTATGGCGCTCTGTGAGGCTGTTTAAAGCGTTTTGAAACCTACCAATTACCAGAGCACCCGAGCATGGACTACCACCGATGCTGGAACACAAAAAAAAAATGCCAAGAGCACCAGTGTAGCACGTCTGATTCAATGCTAGTACATCTCTCTCTCTTCAACACACCTTAAGCGCCAATAGTGGTGCTGGCATAAAGCTTTCCACCAGTACAACACTACATTCTGTACTAGAGTCCCTGTGTGGCACTAGAGAATAGATCACACTATCATAGCTCTCTGAATAGGTTTTTGCAGTATGACCCACCCAAAGTGTTTGTGCCTCAGATTGCCATCTGACTCCAACTTTGTATCATGCCACCAGAAGCAAGCAACATTCAGAAATCTGAGTACCTGTCGGTCGGTCACTAACAAAGGAAGCACCACTATCTGTCTGGCAGCTTAAAGGCTGTGAGAGGAGGCAGCTTCTAAACTTCCAATCCCTGTATGCTATCATTTCAGACAATTAAGCCCAGAGTAAATGGAACATGATGAAATCCATGTTGTGTTCCCAGTCGGTAAGCCGCGATTGCCAGAAAGGCAGGTGACCTGCATCAAACCGCGTCACCAAAGCTCAGAGGCTACCCAATTTAATTACAAAACCACATTAGAGCACGCTAAACCAACCCTTTAGGTAGGCTATGAAGCATTTATAAAGCGCAACGTCTGCCATTTCCACAGCTATTCAGCATTCAGTTCATAGGCAGAGTTTTGTCTGATGTTTCCTTATGGAGAGGACCTCGTTGTTGGGGTGTGGAGAAGGGGGCATTGGGTTGCAACAGACTCCCTTTTGCTTTTTCTTTCTCAATATCTAGAGAATGTTTTTTTTATTAGTGTGTGTTTTAATTATTGTCTATGTTGCTCTGCAATGGTCCTGTCATGTGTGTTGGGGGTTGGGGCAGTCTCCTATAGGCTCAGAGGGAGCCCCTGCAGTCGAGTCTGCTTGCCTTGCAGTTTCATATAGGGATGACATGCAGCCTCACAGGTGACAATGGAAGCAAGACTGAGCTCATGATCTTTGGTCCATCTCAGGCTAGGGCCAAACTTGACTCAGACTGCTTCCTTCAGTATACGAAACTAAAACGTTCCGGTCTCCGAGAAGGATAAAACCTTAGGTGTTTACCTGCAGGCATCACTTGGGTTGGAAGCACATGTGGCGTACTTGAAGAAAAACAGCTGGTACTATCAGAAGCTGCTCAGATGTATTAGACCTGTTCTAAGCTAATAGAATTGTGCCACCATTGCTAGAGCCCCATTCCTCTCCAGGCTGGACTATGGCAACGCCCTGATTGGAGCCATTAAGGGCTGCATTGCGCAATGCCAGACTATTCAAAACACGGTGAGAACCATTAGAATGAAGACAAAAAGAGCATATCACAGAGGATAGAAAGTCTCTCCACTGGCTAGCCTTAGATGACCGTATTGCCTTTAAAAGGAGCGACCATTGTATATCGCTGCCTCTATGGCTCAGCTCCAGTTTATTTGAAGGAGCAAATAACCTTATATGAACCAGGTCGGTCCCTGAGATCTTAATCTCAAGGTCTGGTGAGAATTACACGTGCTAAAAGAGTAAATGGACTTGGACGCTCTTTTGGCGCAAAAGCAGCAACAAAGTGGAATGATCTCCCCTGCACTATAAGATTAGAATCAAACTATTTGATTTGCAGAAAGAAATTGAAAACGCTTCTATTTAAATAAATGACTAGCCTACTGTAACAACGAACCTGCTGTCCCGTTTTGTGTTCATGCCCTGAAGCTTGCGGGCTTCGGCGCATTACAAAAAAAATGTAATATAATAAAAATAGAACAATGGCAATGACATAACTAAATATAATAAATTATAAACGAGAGCAGAACCTCTGGCCAGATCGCTTCTTTCTTTGCAATCGTCCGTCCAGACTCTGGTCTCTTCTGTTCTACCCAGGGCAGTCGCAGGAGGACAGCTCAGTTGCACGTGGTGGCTGGGCTTGGCAGTGGCTGGCTTACAGCGTGGCCTCAATCTTCCCAAGCCTGTTGGCGAGGAGGCTACTTGCTTCTTAGTCCCGGCTGTGTGACCAAGTACGAAGCTTAGCCCAGCCCAATTATCACCTTCGCCTCTGTACAGCTCATGCACGTAGGACTCAGGCACGTGCAGTCAGGCCAGGCCTGGGCACTGTCTGATAAGCAACACATGTTGCTTCAGATCTGGGGCTTGTAGAGAACCCACCTGCTAGGCTTCACCCCCACAGCTGCCGACATTAGAAGCAGCACCATGGCCTATCGTGCTCACTGCTGCTCAGAATGAGAGATTCAATAGCATTACATCTCATTTTTTTTAGGTGCTACATTAGAAATGAGATGGGAGTCAGACTGGCACACCCTAGAAGATGGCATCTCAGGCAGCCGCATGCATTGCCCGATGCAAAGACTGGCCTTGCCGGTTACCAATTTAGTACTCTCAGTGCTGGGATGAAGTGGTATCTTAGTGAGTCTGTCCTGCTGTTGCATTCGTTGTAGTTTTTTCATAAGGTATTCTGGCATTCCAAGATTGATGCTGTTGGCGTAGTCTATTCTTCACATGACTAGAGAGGACGGTGAGTTTTCTTTGTGGGAATGTGAAGAATAGGAGTATCCTCTTGACTATGTTTAAGTGGAAGAAGCATTTCTTAACTACTGCGTTTACTTGAAGCTCTAGTGGTAATTCGCTGTCCATTAATATTCCAAGATTTGTAACCACTTTGGATGGTTCTGGTGGGTTCGGTAAGCCATGCAATATGATGGTTCGACTGGCCATTGGGCACAATCATGATTTCTGTTTAGTTAGGATCGATTTTTAAGGTTGTTGATGTTCATCCAATGGTTTATTTCTGTGAGGCTTCTGATAAGAATTGGGTTTTGTTCTTCGCTGGCATTGATTTTGTAAATTATTTGAGTGTCATCTGTGTAGTTGTAGCATGGGAGGTTGTGTCTTTTGATGAAGTTAATCACGGGGAGGGGAGTTCATGTAGATGTTGAAAAGCTGTGGTGAGATTGATAAGCATTGTGCGACTTTCCACGTTTTGCGAGGTGTTGACTCGAATGGTGTTATCCAAGTTGTTTCCGTTCTTCCTGTCATGAAGGATTTTAGCCAGAGATCTGTGTTGCCAATTCCAATACCTTTGAGTCTTTTGGCCAGTGTTTCGTGGTGGACTTTGTCAAAGTCTGCTGATAGATCGATTAGTATTAGTGCCGATTTGACGGTGGAATCTGTTCGTTTTTAGATCATATCAATAGTAATGTGGTTTCTGGTCCTCTCATGGGTCTGAAGTCTACTTGTGCCTGGTCTAGTATCCAATTGTTCTCTACATGTTCCAGGATTTGTTCGTAGATGTAGATTTCTAGTAGTTTTGCCGAGTATGGGATGTAGTTGTAATGTGACATTAAGGAGTGGCTTGATACATGCAGATTTGAAGGCTCGTGGCACAGTTCCTGTTGCTAGTTAGTGGTTGTAGAGGTTAAGGGGAATATTCTGCTGGTGTTTTCTGGGCGAAGATACTTGTATATGCCTGGTGGGAAGGGGTCTGCTGGAGAGCAGTCTGTTTTTGCTCACCATGCTGTTGAATTTCTGTCAATACTGGTGGGTGGGGATTTAGTCTAGTAGAATGTTCCTGGTGTTGGCTTGTTAAGAGGGTTGTTGGTGATTTCAGGCATGCTCTTAATGACTTGTTGGATGTTTGCGATTTTGTTTTTCATGTGGTAGGCAAGGTCAATGCATAGTTTGTGTGATGGGGTTGGTGTGTTGCATGATGTTGGGTTTCGTAGCTCGATGTTGAAAATCTTCCTGGGTGTTTGCTCGAGTCCCTGATCTGTTCGCTGTAGAATGTCTTTTTTCTTTGGGTATTTCAGCTTTGTATAGTTATGTCTTTGGTATGCAATTTATTTCAGTTGGTTGTAGTTTTTCCTCCATTCTTGCTCCGGTTTCTCGTTTGTTTGTACTCTGAGGTGGGGTGTGAACCATCTTGCCATTGTTTTCTTTAGAGCAGGGTGAATGGATTTTCGAGTGCAATGTCATCTAAGGTTTTCATGATACATTTTTGGATTGTTTTCATTTTCTTCTATGCTGATTGAGTCTAGAACAGTGATTGATGGTTCTGTGCCTTCCAGTCTCACATTTAGGTCCACACTGTTAATGGATTTCCAGTTTTTCAGATTTGGAGGATGTTTTGGAAGGTTAGCTTGTATCTGTGCTGGCAAGTGGATCACAAAGGGTATAATGAGGTGGTCGCTCCAGAGGATTTGCATTGGAAGTGAAGTTTTGACCAGGTTTCTGTTGCAGAAGATTGCATCCACGGGGGTGTGGCCTGCTGTGTGTGTCGCTCCTTTCAACAGTTGTTGTAGATGAATTGTTGCTAGTGGATTTGTTAAAGTTTTGGTTGAGTCAATGTGTTGTTCTTTAAACCAGATGTTGAAATCTCCCTGTGTGATCAGGTGATCATGTTTGATGCAGCATTCTGCAGGAGGAGTTATTCGCAGTTTGGGATGTTTAGTGGTGGTGCTGTTATTTTTAGCTGTTACTTGTATGCCACGGCAAGATCTCTTTTTCCTTAGCAGTTGGGCTTCCTTAAGTTTGAAGTTATTGGGTAGGAAATCGTGTGCTTTTCCTTTGAAATTCTGAGTTAGCCAGGTTTCAGTGAGGAGTAGCAGGTCTGTCTCTCCATCGCTTCAGCAGTTTGTATATTTGTTGTGCGTTTTGACATTGATCGGACGTTGACTAGCAGTGGCAGTGTATCTTTGCCTTCCGTTTTATCTTTGGCTGTGGAGTTGGGTGATTGAGTTGATAGATGCCTTTTTCCATCAACTTGTGCTTTCAGTTTGGTTTGTTTCTTCGTTGAGTAGTTCAGCAAGTTTGGGTCTTGGATTGAGGTTTTCTTCAGGGTCGTCTGACTGCTCTGCGACAATCTGTGGATGTCGTCCCTTCTTCCCTTGGGGTAGCCTCTTCCCATTTGGCAAGGTCGCTACACAATATATGATATATGGCATTTATAACGCGCCTATACACAAGTGTTTCAAGGCGCGATGAGGATAGGGAGGGGAACAGGACAAAGACAATAATCTTACTAGGCCTAGTGACATTGAGATTGCGCAAGTGCAGGGGAGAGGTGGGTGGGGGGGAAAGAGGGGGAGGGTCAAGGGTATGCGGGGGGGGGAGATGGGAAATTGTCATACATGGGATCACAAACAAGTAGTGCAGCCAACATGTGGCAAGTGCAATTGTTAGAGGTGCAGACAACAGGTATCAATAAGTGCAGGTAAGAGGACTGTAGGGTTGCAGATACAGACCAGGAGGCAGTGTGGGAGTGAAACTGGGCAGGCAGGGACCTGGGCCCGAATTCAGAGGGTAACCAGGTGGCCAGTGCAGTATCAGACCAGAGATCAGCAGGGGAAAGGAAAGAGGTCAGGCAGGCCAGGGCCTGATCAGCGATACCCAGGTTCTCAGAGCAGTTGAGCAGGATGACATGGTTGAAGGCCCCAAAAGAAGGCTGTTACCTGTCCTGGCCTTTCTCTGCCGTCTGCCAGAGACCCTGCACCGAGGACGTCTACAAGCTCCAGTCTGCTACATTCTCCAGGTACTTTGTCCACACAATATACGCTAACAATTAGTTGAGCCTGTTGCAAGTAGACACCTTAGGTGCACTGGGCACTGAGCTATAGGCTCTCCCAACAGCCCAGTATTTCTCCTGCGACTCTCCAGCTATACGACACTCGCAGTGGCTTGTAGCCTCATTTAAATGCCTTTGATGAACGATTATGTTGCTCATTGTATGCCATTTGCCATTATCAAATACTTACCTTATGTTGTCCGGTACCTCGCTGTATTAGCACTGCTATCTTCATTATTTAGGGCTGCTCATTGCTCGTTTGCCCTATCACTGTGTGGCTGTCTAACACCTTTAAATGTAAGTACCGCTCTTCTGCATTGATTCATTGCGCTGATCTGCTTGAGATTAATGCATTCACACGGTTAGCACAGCCGCTTGAACAAATACCCCATGTCCTGATCTGTACTCGCCTTAGTGCATTTTCATTGTGCAAGCTTTGCTGCCTATGCCAAATGCTGGTACCTACTGCATGCCCCATCCATCATACTGTAGATGTTTACCATTTCGCTAGATCAAGCACCATATGCTCTGATTTGTATTATTCCGATGCGCTCACATTGCCTCATGATCAAGTACCCCTGATCCAGATCTGCACTAAGCAAGTACATTTATATCGCATCATCATTGCTATCACAGCCCACCTTGGGTCATTGCTAACAGCCTACGCACTCACTTGACCTATCTCATTATGCACTGATTATACCAGATGTACCTTCTACATTTCCTAGCTATCATCTCCACACTTACCAGACAGTCCTCCTTCACGTATATCAGCTCTAAGCACACATTTACAATCTATTCTACTCAGACCTCTCCCTCCCATCCGCCACCAGTGCCTCAGTCCCAGTGTCACAGGGCCCTATCCTCTTACGCAGCATACGCCCACATCACTGAACCTGGACTGGTCATGCCCTATATTAACCCATATCTAAACGAGCCAGCCTTGTAGCTCAAACACTTTGCAACTAAACCCACGCCCAACCAACCATGCATACTCTCCATGACAAACTCAAGATTAGGTTCCAGAAACAGCCACGGAACTCAACACACAAACACACACACACACACCTCCCCCCCGCCCCTCCTGGAGACTAAACCACTGCCTGAGACCAAACTACAGCCGACACAAGACACTGACCTACTAAAACCTAATGGTGGCATAAATACCACACTTCCCACCCCTTCCACCCAAACTACCAGTCTCCCCATCACTAAACCTATGCAGATTAAAGGCGCCCTGATAAATGCCAGATCTATCCCTGCACACGCCCTAGACATTACTGACTGAAGACCTGGACATGCTAGGTATTACGGAAACATGGCTACACGCAGCAGCAGGCCCCACACTATCACTGGCAATACCCGACAATTATGACATAAGATGTGATAGAGACGCCAACCATTCCAAAGGTGGAGGCATCGCATTTATCTTTAAAAATTCCCTTGAACTTCGAACTATCCCCAATTCACAGCTCCCCTCCGCTGAACTACTCTCAGCCAAATTGCCATTATCACCCAACCAAACTGCCACAGTGCACCTTATCTATAGACCACCAGGACCCATCCTACATTCATGACGATATATCATCTCTCCTAGCTGCAGACACTAAGCCCAAGTCTCAAGTTATATTACTTGGAGAATTCAACCTAGGATACCGCGACCCTAATGACCACAAAGCCTCCGATTTGGCAAACTCCTTAACGGACCTAGGTTTCACACACCATATCCAAGAACCGACACAATAAAGGAAGAACTCAATTGGCTCACAGACCTAAACTGCCCTATCAATCAGGTGACTGTCACCCTTTATCTGGTCTGACCACTACAAGATTACCTTTGCTATCCAAACCAACACCTCTAGCTCCAAACTTAACATCGCACCAGCTATTCACACCTGCAACAAGAAGGACATAACTAAGGAAAAATTACTCCCTCTCATCCTCCTCCCCCCCCCCCCCCATCAACAGCTTCGCAACATCCTGCTCGGCCCCCACGGTCCTAGTAGACATTTACAACCAGTTGATACTTAAAGCTCTGGATACTATCACCCCGCTCAAACTACGCAAACCAAAGCCCCAAGCGCACCTCAATTCTTGGTTTACACTGCATTTCCGTAAAGCCAAAATAAATGCTGAGGCACACTGGAAAGGGCTCCCCACGGAAGCTAGCAAAAACTCCCTGATCATTGCTTAATCCAATAACAAACAAGCAATTCTCATAGCAAAATGAGAGGTCTATAACAAACGCATCTTGGAAGCTCAATCCAACACTAAAGAACTCATTCTAAAAGAGCTCGAATGACACTACATGGTGCAACAATATTCAAAAAGCACTCCTGGATAAAATCTCTACCTTACAAACTAAAATCAATAACAAAAAAAATAGCCTGACACCAGACCCACCAACCAAATCCTCTACTAACAAACTACCTGCACCTAACCTTACCCTCAAATCTTTCAGCTTCTCTCCTTTATCTGTCAGGGAAGAGGAAAATATCATTAACAAGATTAAACCCTCCAATTGTCAAGGCGACTCATGCCCCGCTCCTATCATCAAGGAGGCAGCCCAGGCCCCCCCTTCATCACTACATTCATAAATGCCTCATTCAAATCCGGTATCGTACCCAACAATCTGAAAGACGCATGGGTCATCCCATTAATTGAAAAACCCAACATTGATCCGAGTAACCCTTCTAACTACAGACCTATCACCACAGTGCCATTCCTCCTGAAAATTCTCGACTGTGCTGCCTACTTACAAATTCAGGCTTATCTTGAAGATAAACTCCTGGGTCTTCGTCATTCTGGCTTCCGTCCAAGACACGCGACAGAAACTGCCTTGATCGACCTAAAAACACAAATTGAGGACCTAAAAGACAAGGGCAAACTGGCACTCCTTCTGCTTCATCTCTCAGCAGCTTTTGATTTGGTCAATCATCAAATTCTTTGTCACCACCTCAAAATTGCCGCCCACTTCTCAGAGGATGCCACGTCATGGATTAGATCCTTCCTGGCTAACAGAACGATGAGGGTCTTCTCCCCATCTGTTACCGCTGAGCCCTCTCCAGTCACATGTGGGGTCCCGCAAGGATCCTGTTTCCCCCACACTATATAATGTATTTACAAAGCCGCTCGTTGATATTCTGGATCATCTGGGTGTCACTTACACAAACTATGCAGACGACACCCAGATACTGATCCCCATCACCGGTGACTATGTGACCGACTCAAAAGCGCTTAACGATGTCTATACAGTCATCCAAGCCTGGATGGCCCATCATAGCCTTTGCTTAAACTATGATAAAACCGAGTTACTCATCCTAGGCTCACAGACTCGGCTAAATAAACTTGACGTAGCTTTCCAATCATTCACCATTGATGGGAATACCATCAAGGTGTCCAACGACACCAAAACCCTTGGTATCTATCTAGATTCTACCTTCTCACTTCATCGACAAACCAACGCAGTGGCCTCTGCAGCAGCTTGCACCTGCAAGCTGATAACAGCATGTAGACCCTTTCTTACAACCAACAATTGTATCATCCTAGTTAGAACACTCATACTGTAAAAGATTGACAATTGTAATGCCCTCTACCTTGGAATTGGCCACAGAAACATCAACACACTCCAGGTTACTTAGAATAACGCCATGAGGGCAGCTCTCAATTTCCCTAGGAAATTACATATCTCAAACACTAGACGGAGCCTCCACTGGCTGCCGGTTGCCCACAAATTCTCACTGAAAACACCAATGATCACCCACAAGTGTCAAGCTAACCTCACCCCTGAATACCTGGGAAACCGCTTTACTACACACACTGCCTTACGACCTCAGATCTACTCACTCACTCACTCGCTGTCAATTCCCAGATTTAAGTTACAAACAGCAGGGGGAGCCAGCTTCCCGGTCCTTGAGGCCAAACTATGGAACACCCTCCCCAGCCTACTAAGAGAGGAGCCCTCCTTCTCTGCCTTTAAACTCAAAACAAGAAAATGGCTCTCTGATCAAGATACAGCGGCATCCTGCTCATAATGCTCCTCTGTCTATTATCTGTATTTGGCCTACTGTACTCTGTAACCTGCACTTTATGTTGTAATGATTATACCATCTATTATCTGCAACTCTTGTATTATGTATGTATAACACTGTATGTGTAACTTCTACCATGTAAGAAATGCGCCCAGATGCTCCTGAGCCAGGTGCGCAATAAAAATTAAAATACAAAAGCAGAAGATAGAGTAAGATGAGGACTGAGGAGTGATTGGCATCAAGGTTAGAGAGCAGGTTTCCACAGGTGTTCAGGAGAGCAGTTTCCGTGCTTCAGGCTGCTCTGAAGCCAGAGTGATGGTTATGGAGACAGATTCAGTGTGAGGATTTAGCTGGGAGATGGCCAGCTTTCCCAAGTTTGTCCAGGAAAGGAGTAATGGAGATCGGGCAATAGTTAGCCGGAAAAGAGGGGTCGGCTGAGGGTTGAAGAAGAGGGTGCACAAGAGTGATTCAGGGAGTGGGGGGGGGGGGTCAGGAAGGTTCCAGTGGCGAAGGAGTGATGCAGCAATCGGCCAAGGCTGGAGCATGGGTATCGATGTGGTCCTTGATGGTTTTGGATGAACAGGGAAGAACTTGTTGTGACTTCTAGATCGGACTTGAACAGAGGACAGGCAGAGAAGGGAGGAGGAGAGGTGGCCGCGGGGAGGCCAGAGGTAGAGGAGAAAGGAGAGGGAAGAGGATTGCATGGGTAGAAAGACACCCTGTGGGATTAGTGATGACCATTTTGGGTGAACGCAGTATCCCTTGGACCTTACCTCCTTCACTGAAAACCCTTGCCTTCTCCCTTTCCCTACTCTCCCCCCCCCCCCCCCCCCCATCAGCTGCCCCAATGTACTTCTGTTATACATCTCAAGTAGATACCACTCGGATGGAAAACCGTCATAAGGGAGCTAATGTCCGTACTGGAATGAAGAAGAGGCCACTAGTAATGAAGATCAATGCTAAGAATCAAGACATGCGGTCTAGTCATTCAAATCAACCGATTGGCCAGCTGTCATTTAAAACAAGAGAGGTAACAGAAAGGTGGAGTCTTCTACCTCTCGGTATGGTCCGGGAGCTCCGCAAGCTACGTGAAGGGGGCCAGACCAGAGAAGCAGACTGAGTCTTGGAGAGAAGAGTGTCTGCAAGGGCCCCACTAAGCAGAAAGATTCCTCTGGAGGAGGAAGTATGCTCCCCGGGAGCGGGGGCAGACCGAGCGTAGAAAACCCAGCGTCGGGCTACTGGAGAGCCTCATGAGAGACCAGAGAAGGCAGAGTAGCTGGAGAAGCCACAGAAGATCCTGGGAGACAAACAACCGGAGGGCCACCATCAAGACCCTGCAGGTACTAGGGTGGCTAGGTCCAGGGTTGGGGAGACCCAGAGAATGCAAAGAATCGTGAAGTGAAGACCAACAGGTATGAACATTTTCCGACGCACTGCATCAAGGTGAAAGGGTCTGGGACCCATATTGTAAAAAAAAAAAAACATACCATATAGCAGTAAAGAGAAATACAAACTTTACATTTACAAATCGTGCTCACAGACCGATGGTCACGGAGTAAGAGACTGATGCAAAGATGTCATATTGATTGATAAAAACTTTCATTCAAGACCAAATTAGGGGTTGGAGAAAGCCATAACTAGCCCTCTCTCTGGAGGGGGGTCTCCCTGCCTCAACAAATCTAAGGTTACTGTGAGTGTCAGGATGTCCAAATTAGCCCACAGTCCTGTAGACAAAACTCATCTTATCCCTCACATGCTAAACTTAGGAAAAGCAGAAAGGGTAAATGTTCAACTGTCGACATGCAGCCCTATTTTATGTTCAACACAAAAGTTCCAAATGAAAGTTCAATAAAGGTGCCAAAAAGGTCAATAGAATTTCCTTAAGGCTTAAGGTTAATTCCCCTTTATCCACAGCCTTTCTCGTACCACGCCAACTTGATTATTAGCATACCTGCAACAAAATAAAACCGCCTGGTTCTTTCTCCCAAGCTGTATTGCACTTATACTTCACGTTTGTGGGTCCCCAGACCCAATTCACCACACCAGGTCCTTTACCCAGACAGCCTTGGTTCACTCTCCAGCCAAGGTCTCAGGTTGCCACTGTCCCACACCAAATCATATCCTTCCCCCAACCTGGATTCTCGATCTCTTTCACACATGCACTTTTAGCATTCCTTTGCTCCAGTCGCTCTCCATTTCACAGTCCTGGTTTACTTCCCTGTCTGGGGCAGTTGACACTGGTCTCTGTGGGATTCGTACATCCTCCCCTTTTCCATTATATTTTGTGGGGAACACTTCCACAGTTTGGATTCTCAATCACTTTCACATATTCACACTCCAATCTCTCTATGCCGCAACCCTGGTTTACTCCCCTGCCAGGGTCTGGGTCGGTCACAGGTTTCTGTAGCCATCATGCTTTCATAAGTTCGAGATTGCCCTTTTCTCCATGGGTCTGAGATCCTTCACTTGATTGCTTACAATCGAATCTCTCTTCACTCTACCTTCTCTACACAGCTAGTTCACCCTCCTGCCAAGGACTGAATGTTCTTCACACTTGCAAAGTTCATACTTTCCGCCTATTCCTGTGCAATGTATGGATGTCTGTGCCGGGTCCCAGGCTCCCTCTACTAGGAACCCCTGCCTCCAAGTATTTATTTCTTCCCTGAGGTTACGTTTCCTGTGCCTTCTGTGTCACCCTATCTTTCCGACTGGCCACCTAGGGTGCCTTCTTCAGAGCATTCTGCTGATTCATGTGCCGTTGCAGCAAGTTGCCTCTGGGTCCACGGCTCAGGAGCAGCCTCAGTAACCAACAGATAAGTCCCATCCTCTCTCCTCCACCTCTTGCGTTGTTGGTTCCGATGGGTCGGCAACTCCTCTAGGCTCCCTCAGCTGCTTACTCTGTAGCAAAGTGCTTGGTCAGTACAGAGTTACGATCCAAGACACCATCCTTCCCTTCCTGGTGGATCTTTAAAAGTCGAACAGCCAATTACATTAAAGCAAGGACTAGAGTGTATGATGTGGTTCCTGCAAGTAATCTTCATTGCTCGCGTCCTCTTCCTCGGCACAGTAGTGTCCTTTTCTTCAGTGGCTTCTACTGGAGCAGCATCAACACAGTACATTGTGGTACTGGATGAAGGGGACAGAGAAATGGTTTGGGTAAAGGTGGGAGGGTTAAGGCATACTGCGTTCTCTCGCTGGTTTTACTGTTCAAGGGGGTCCTCCCTCCCCATGAGATCCTCCCGCGGAGCACCACGCCGAGGAGGACTATAGGGTAGCGGCCTCATCAGGGGTTGTGGGGGGTATTTTCACCATCTAAATCAGTGCCAATACCTTGGGATTCGTCACAAAACTAAGGTTGTGGCATGAAGAGAAATTAGATCGAGAACTGAAATTAACCAAGTGAAGGGGGTCTGGGACCCACGCTGGGGAGGTGCACTCCATACAATAAAAAAAAAAAGTGGAATCGGAAGTTTAAGTGCACAAGTGACACTCCTTGGCAGGAAAGTAAACCAAGGCTGTGGGTCGTGGGGAAGTCCTAGAGAAAGGACAGTGCACAGCATATCGTTGAGTACCCTACTTGGCAGGAGAGTGCACCAAGGAGGGGGCACTTAGAAGTGTAAGCTTGGAACCAGGCTATTCTTAGTCTCATTACCTGGAAGCCTGGTCTGCTCAGAAAGGGCCTGGTACCCTCAGTACAGCTTGGGAAAGAGCCAGGCTATTATTCGTCGCAGTACCTGGAAGCCTGGTCTGCTCAGAAAGGGCCTGGTACCCTCAGTACAGCTTGGGAAAGAGCCAGGCTATTATTCGTCGCAGTACCTGGAAGCCAGGTCTGCTCAGAAAGAGACAGGGACCCTCAAGACGGCTTTGAAAAAAGTGTCCAGGCCATCCTTCCTTGTCGCAAGACCTGGGAGTCGGGCCCACCAAGGACCTATACTGGACATTGACCATACAGACAAGTTGGATAAAGTTTGGAAAGACTGGGTAAAGGGAATCAACCCCTTGAGTTTTGTGGAACTTTTGTTTACATTTGTACACGTTTTTGGAACTTTTGATTTTGAACTGCAAAGCTGAGCTGCAGGTGGACAGCAAAGGGACATTTCCCTTGTCACATTATACTAAGTTTATCTTGTGAGGGACATGTTAGGATTTGGACACAGGACGACAAAATTTAATTTTGGACATTGAGAGTTTCATTAGCTAATTTTGTTGAGGCGGGGAACACCTCTTAGAGATGGTGATAGTTAAAACCCCCTCAGCCCCAACTTCCACCCATTTTTGTTAATAAAAGTATTTGCCAATCAACATGCCACCCTTGTGTCCTACTCTTACTCCTACACCCCGACAGCTCACATTAATTCATTGTGTCATGCCAATTTTCTGGTGATGAATGAAGTATTGGGGTCCGTCCTTCCTTTTTTGCTTCTGTGGGTTTCCAGTCTGTCTGTTGGGTTTCTGATTATCCTCTGTATGTGCTTACAGTTTTTGAGGTTGGTTGTCCGAGTGGGTCAGAAGTTGATTGGTAGCGCGATAAGTAGAGGGATTGTGATCTTGTTCCAGCAAAGAGTCTCTTTTGCGGTGAAAAAGTAGGTGTGTTCTCTTTTTATAGCTTGGTAACCTGGTGCTGTGGTTTTGTTGGGATTGTCCCAATTGGATTATTCTGGTCTGGTTAGCTGGGAAGTAGCAAATTCCCAAAAAGACTAGCGAGCACCCACCATGCAGCAGTAAAGCATTTAAGCACTTTGATCCTGCAAGTCTTCCAATGACACAAGTGTGGGTTGCCCTGATCGAGGCATGAAAGAGCGATGCAGTCGACTTGCTTTGAAGAGGATGATTAATACCAACAAGAGAATAGAAATCTGCACCTCCAAATACCCCAGGATCTGTGTTACGCCCTAGGCCACCAGTCTTAAGATTAAGGACACAAGCCTTCCGGCAGACTTAAGGAGCTTTCAACACATAGGTTCTCTGGCAAGTAGCCTGTTCATTGCGCAGATAGCAATATTTCCCAATCACCTAGTCATGTGGGGATGTGAAAAGGAAGCGAAAAGGGGAAGATGCTCCAATCCCCCCCTAACCCTGTTTAGACTGTAGGTTTCAGCACTATGCTAGGGAATCTGAAATGTACCCTCAAGAGGAACTGCAAAATGACTGATTTAAGACTGGTGCCAGAAAACCACCAATGATGCCAAGTCCAGAGACACAGCTGCAGCATGTGATCCAGACAAGGGACAGCAGTAGAACTTACAGAAAAAGCCAGTCATGTCTCACGACGCACCGAATTGTGCTTTTAAGTTCTTAAGTGGTAGTTAAGAGGATAAGTAATTCTGGCTAGGATTTATTTTTCACACCCCTTCAGGTTGCTTGGAAGCCGTGCTTCTCAGAGCATCACAATGAACCCAGGATTGCCGATAGTTGGAGGTTGCCATTGCTGCGTCGAAGGTCACACTCCAGCCCAATTGTGTGTACTTGTTTGCATGCGAGAAAGCATTGTGTGTGACCCTCTGCTCATACACAAAAAGGTTTGAAGAACAGTCGTTTTTCAAAATTTCAGCATAAACAAAAGATGTTTCTGGGCTCATGCACCAGCTATTCAATGGGTATTAAGTTTCAGATTTAAAAGCACCTAGTTAGTTACTTTAATCAACCTAAAAACGTAGATTCAATAGTTATTTTGAGGTCTGTATTTCTTTTAATAAAAGCATGAGAAGAACAAGTTACTCTTACCTGGTAACGTTCTTTCGATGGGATGGTCCGACGACGTATTCCATATCTATGACAGTAATCACTGCAGCACAGCTGTGGTGATTACTGTCATAGATATGGAATACGTCGGAAGACCCAATCCCCTCGAAGACTACCTTCTGTTCATCTATTAAAGCACACTTAATGTTGATAAAATGCAATTGCTACCACCCTACCTGTCTAAAATGGCCATTAACACACTACATCATGGGGTCTAGCATAGGAACGGTTTGGTAGTGAAGAATTATGGCACGATATCTCAAGGGTTGAGGGATGATTATCAACATCTGACTGATGGACGACGGACAATGGATTGCTAGCAGAATAACTGAGTGATGGGTCATGAACACTATCACTACAGGGATCAAAACATTTCAGAAGCACAACCTAAAATCAGCGCCTGGCTACTAGTCCTCACCCAATGAGCCACTGCTACATCTGAGGAACTACGAGCTATAAACACAGTGTATTGCAGCTTTAACCTGCGCATGAGATGTAAACTAGAGCTCTTAAATTCACTTTATACATCATCATCCATTATCACCAACAAACCCAAGAGCCACAATTGTGGGTAATATATGGTATACACTACATGCATATACAAGTTTAATGCTCCTATAAGTACCTTCCCAAACACTGTGTTAATGTTACTTGGGTATGATTCTACAACACCTGTTGTCCGGATGAGCCATTAAGTAGTTTTGTGGTAGGTTTTCTCAAGCTAAACACTCATGTAATCTACATGGAAAAGCTAATTATCATCCAGCTGTTTAGCCCATGCACTGTACATGCCAGATGGTGGTGAACTAGGGGAAGCACCAGTGGCATACATACCTTTATGATGGCACACCTGAGCAATAGAGTCAGCTGCTAAGGCCACTAGAGAAGAAAAAGCATTGTGCACATAACCAGGGTACGAGCATCCTTAACCCTTCTCACCTGAAAGAGCCGTGTGAAGATATCAAACTCGAACACTGAAATGTAATCGTTGCAGGTCAGGTCGATGGTGGATTTCAACGCCATGGCCTCCAAGCCAGAGCTAATTGGGTGCACCTCATGCAGGGCCTGGCGGAAAACCTTCCAAGGGACGATGGTTCTGGTGTGGGAACAGAGGAGTCATTTGACATATAGTATCTTAACACTCCAGTAAACTGCACCAAGCAGAGCCACACAAAACAGATAGTGGTAAGTAAAATGCCCAGTGCAACCCTTTAACATCAGGTAGAATACAGACCTCTTAAAATGGCAAACAAGTTAACAATGGGATAGTTTTTGCCAGGATACCACTTTGGGCAAAGCACACTCTTTGCTGACCTGCGCACTACTTTCCACAGATTACCATCAGTGTGTTCTTTCACCCTGGTAACGGAGGAGTCGGGATTTGATTTGCTAGAGGTGGGAGAGGGAGGCAAACAACGTTTGCACATTTTCAGCAAGCAATACCCAACCATCTCAACAAGGAAGCAGCTTTCCTAGTATTGACGAATGGCCTGAGCTTTTTTTAAAGCTCAGCAATTGCAAGTACACGTACATTTTAGTATGCGAGGAGCCTTCATTCCACTTTGTGCAAGAGTCATGACTACAGTGTACTGAACATTGCAGGATATTTTGGGTCTCGTGAACAGGCCTGGCTCAATCACAAGAGCTGCAGTGTCCAGAGGAAAAACAGGAAGAAAGGCTGTAGATCGCACTTTCTTAGCTTGGGTCACTGGCATTGCCCTTGGAGGGGGGGGGGGTGGAGGGGGGGGCACGCGCGCGCACACACACTCTCTCTCTCTCACTTCACTCAAGGCTGTGTTTAATTCCATATTAGCATTTCGGAAAGTTATTCATCCTGTCCTTCATGCACAATTTCCTGATGCCCCGTGTGAAGCATATGTACACTCACATTCAATGTACCAAGCCTCTCCCACAATTTCACACCATGTCTCACTACAGCTTAGTGCTGTAGCACCACTTGGACGGCACAGGCACCAATGCTCTTGTTCACATCAGCTACATTCTAACAGCACTTACTTCTCTCCAAAGGCTTTCCTCCAGAACTCTGCAGCATCTGCTTTAGTGATCCGGAAGGTGTCACCCTGGAAGACCCCACTAGGCAGGATACCCTTCAGCTCTGCCAACATATGGCTGAATATCAAGGACAGCTTTGTCAAGTTCCTCCTAGAAGAGAGCGAAACATCGAGTGAGGGGGGCATACGTGTGTATAAAGTAGAAGGAGCAGGAGACATAGCGCATTTGCCAAAGGTTCGACACCTACTGTAATAAAATTGAACAAGGCCACTTAACCTGCTCTATGGCATTGTGCCATATCACAAGGATCTACAATCCTGTTTTGGAGCTGTGTCATAACCAAAGAGCAATCCAATCGCATATCAATCTGGTCCCATCCACAAGGACAGTCCAACACAAGTGTCTTGGAATTCTCCTTTAAACAAGCTCCAGGAAATTTCGAACCCTGGGACCACCACAAACCAAGGCAAACGCTTCTGCCTTATGGTTCATCAGTGAAGTGCAGCTCTAGGCACAGACAGCAAGGGGTCATTCATGTCTGAATTACCCCAACTAACTATGGACAACGCGTATTCTGTCCTTTTGCCAACAGGCATTCCTTCGAAGTAATTAACTTTGAAGGAATTATGCAATTAACACAAAAGCACAAAGGTGAAGTGGCACAAACACCCTCTCACAAATTGAATAGATGAGCACCAATACTCCGAGTTCCCCTTGCATATAAAGCAAGGGTACAACAGAAAAATTATCTTCGCTCACACAGAGCAGCTCAGCTTGAGTAGAAACTGTGCAGGCTTTCCTCACACAAACAGAAAACGCAAATCAGGGCAACCCCAATGCAAGCTTAAATCATGTTGAATAGGTGGAAATCAGTGCAAGGTGTAAGCGAGGGTTGCAGATTCCCACACAAAGAACAGATCAGGAATGTGTCTCTGCAGTAGACGTTCCTCTCATAAAACAGGTGCAACATAGCCTTCAGTAGGGCACACTCTTAATATAGAAAAAGTGTACCATGAATCTCAGTAGATCATGCTTTCCTCACATAGAACAGGAACATTGTAAGTCAACAATAAAAGATTAAAACAATTGAACAGGTCACAACAGTAAACTTACATAGAGAAAGATCTGCATGGGATAGAGAAATATCTGCATGGGATGGAGCTGCGCAAGCACCCCCTGTTAGGAAATATTTCGTAATTGTGGGTAATTTTCCTTCCATATGGCAACCCCTAAACTTTTTGCTGTTTTTCACCATGATCTAGACTTTGCCAGAGAAGTGCAGCCTTCTGCCGCACTCCTCTGGGCTTTCGCTCCATTCTTACGGAGAAACTGACATGCCTTAAGACAGTCAGTACCGGGAAACGCTGTTTTCCGTAGTTTCTTTATCATGTTGCGGCTTTCGTGCAACATGACACAAGAGGGCACTGTAAGCTAAGTTACTGCTCTCTTGGGTCTCTAGCCTTCTACAGGCCCTAGATACTCTTTTTGGATTGTAACTGATCGGTGCAAGTGAATCACGAACGGGAATGGTGGCAGCGATCGTTTGTGTTTTGAGCTCCTTTTGGCGTTTTAAGCACGTTCCTCGCGCTTAGCCCAAAATGGTGGCCTGGCTCCGAAAATTGCCAGACCACGAGGCTCCTTTGTCCTGTCCGCTGACCGTCTTGCTCCCTTCACCTTCCCCAGGTCGAGCCAACCCGGGGCCTTCCTTATTTGGGCATGTACTTTCCCGCGAAACAGATGCTTTCGTCGGCTTCTACAGGCCTTGTGTGTGCCTCCAGGATGTGGGCTGGGATGTCTGGTCCCAATACACATCCAGGGTGCCAGAGAGTCTAGGGTGGTGTGAATGCCTGGGACCACCGTGGTCCGTGATAGGTCCACGTATGGTGTGAGTGTTGATGAGCGGATCTCCCATTGGGTCCCCTCCGTTTTGGCGCAAAGGGAACCTTGGATAAGAGGGGGCTGGAAACGCCACTACCATGTCGATCTCCTGAGTTCTCACGAACGAAGGAATACAGGAGCCAAGTATCCTGCAACCACGAGGTTGAACCGAGGAATCGCTGGTGACCCGCTGAAGGACTGCTCCTCTGCACTGCTGTCGCCTTGTGAAACCCTTTTTACCTCTGATCGAACCAGAAGGCCTGTACTGGTACTTCGACCCTTGGAATAGCGGGGACAGCTATTCTCGGCATCTTCACCATCTCCTGCACGTAAGCCTTCGGAAGTGTCTCTGGGCCATCCAGCAGACTGACCAGCCTACCCAGGAGTCTTGCTCTGTAACCGCCGCTAGGTTGTGTTGTATTTCTAGTCCTTGTCACTCTCACACGATTCGTACACTTGGCGTTCCCAGGTCTGAAGTGAGTAGTGTACATTTGGCTGAGATACACATGGCCGCTCCGTTGCCCTGCTCTGGTAAAAAACTGTGCGGGTTCACTTCGTTTGGGACATCTTTAACTCAACTCTGCTGCTGCAGAATCTACACGACGACGAGACGTCCCCTGCTCTCCTGAACCGGCCAGCGACTGAAACACACGCGGAGAAGCCTGGGTCTGCTTGCATCGGGGAGTAGCATAGCTAGGAACTGGTCGCCCTCCTGCAGGAGCCCATAGCTTTTCCCCGCTGTGTCAAAACAGCACGCCTTTCCGTACTCGCGCTCTGCTTCTGCCCACAGTGGAGGCCGCGCTTGAGTCGCGGAACTCTGTTCTTCATTTGTGCACTAAACTGAACTGCCTGATTCCCTCGAAGAGACTCCCCTTTTTGCCCGTTGGCACCAGCGTGTGCAGGTACTTTTGAGCACAAGGCTCCACTCTTCGTAGGGCTCGGACTTCCTTTTAGTTAGGTGCCTCTGAAGGCAGACTGGGTCTAAGCATTATTTCGCACTGCCCGTTTTCCTTCCCTTCTAGGTGGACTACACATTTCGTGCATCTAACGCTTTAGACTTGTTTGTATTTGTATATATATTGTATTGGTTTGGTATGTGTTGGTTTACTAGAGTTGTATTGTGATTTCTCGCTACGGTCATTGTTTTAAAGGCCTTGGAATAAATGTGCATATATTTTTAATATAACACCTGTTTGGAGTAGTTTGTAAGTGTCCTTGCTTTGTGTGCTCATTGCGGGCTTTCAGTCACCCTCACCCCTCTTGAGACCTAGTCTTGACCGCCGCGATCGCTACCCTGATTGGTCTGGCTTGTCCAGAGGTTACTCTGTTCCAAGTAATTAGGTTGGCCTTCTGAACTTCTGCGCCGCCAGGACAGAGTTCAGAAATCCGTCTTAACACCCCCCCCACACTGAAGAGGTAAATTAAGGGCCTCATCACAGAAGTGCAAACTACACTCACGTAACTGGAAGGAAATACCCAAATTGCACAAAAGAAATGGTCGAATTCAACTGGTACTACATGTATATACACATCAAAGCCCCAATAAACTGAACATGAGGGGGCATTGTGTGGTGTCGCCCCCCCCAGATCCCATATTCGGTATTATGAGTTTGGGCAGTTCGAGGGTGTCCCCCGATTCCTTGACATTGGAAGCAGGGAAAACCAAAAAAATAAAAATAAATAAGGGACCCCGCGCAATCAAATCCGACCCACGTTAGAGGGACGGAACTGATGCCGCAGGGGTACCGGAGAAGCAGCAGCGGCCAGCGAAAAAGTAAGTGGGGGGTTGATCTACAGACAAAATTGGGTTGTTTTTTCAAAGTAAACTAATTTGCAGCGACAGGCTATGGTCAAATCCCCCACGATGGTTTCTACTTCAGTAAAACAACCCAAATCCAACTGGAACACCACATGACTCAGCAGTCCACCTTTCTGTCACAAAACATGCCCAGCATGTACCTCACTGATACAGTAGTGTGAGAACCACCCACATAGAACAGGAACAGTTAATTGCCTCAGCAGTGCAATATCCTCACAGATCCAACTAGAACATTGATAGCAACTGGACAAAATGCGCCTGCTAAATTAATCAGGTAAACTTTTCAGTAGCAATTTAGTAAACCATAAGGAATTCACCCTTAGAAAACCAAATTATTTCTATACCAATTTTAAGACACAAAAACCTAACCAATTAAATAGTACAGTTTAAGTTACTTACCTGTAACTATTGTTCTCCAACATGGGTCTGGCATGAATTCACATGCTCATGAATATTCCCCATCAGGCTGGGAAACCATGGTAAAAGAAAAAACAGTTTCACTTAAAGACAATTTCTACTATAAACCAATCACTGTCCTCTGGGTCATACTGCCCCCATCCAATGACAGTCCTCTCCCTAAGCCCCTCCTGTGGCAGTCATCTTCAGATTTGGTAAGCACGTAAAGTGGCAGTATGACCATCAAGAGCTGCAGAGGGGCCGGAGAGAGTGTTCGCATGTGAATCCATGCCAGACCCATGCTAGAGAACAATAGTAACAGGTAACCAACTTAAACCTTCCCCAGAATGGGGTCTGGCATGGATTCACATGCTCGTGAATAACGAATACAAAGCAGTACAACATTACATAACCACTGGAGGTGGCAAGGCTCAACAGAGGCAGTTAACTCTTACCTCTGGAACAGACTCACCTCAAGTGAACAGCTTGTGTAGCACTGCTTGCCCGACTCTGGACTCCTCCCTGGAATCTGTCGACGCAGTAGAACTTTGTGAAGGTGTGCTTGGACCTCCATGTAGCAGCCCTGCAGATGTCCAGCAGGGGTACGCCAGACAGGAACGCTGTTGACGTAGCAATCGCTGTGGTGGAGTGGGCTCTCTGACAGCAGGGCAGTGGTCGGTTTGCCAACCGATGACAATGCGTGGAGCAGCCAGATAGCCACCTTGAAATGGAAGCCTTGGACAAGGCCTTCCCATAGTTCACAGGATCAAAATTTACAAACAGTTGTGAAGTCTTCTGAAAACTCTTTGGGTCAGTCACATAGAACTTCAAGGCATAAGCAACATTCAGCGAGTGCAAGGGCCTTTCCGCTAGTGACAAAGGTTTCGGGGGAAAGAAAAACAGGCAACACCAAACGCTTGTTGAGGTGGAATTCCGACAGAACCTTCGGCATGAAAGAGGGGTGCGAGCGCAGCACCACCCTCGATTCGTGGAAAGTCGGGTATGGTTGCTTGCATTTATGTGCAATTTTCACTGCATTTGTGGACCCCCAAACATTTTGCTATCCTATCCTGAACTTTTACCCGAGGAGCCCAGCCTTCTGCTGTGCTCCCCTGGGCTTTTGTTCACTAGTTATGGAGAAAATGACGCATCCTTCAGACTATCAGTACTGGGAAACTATGTTTCCCTTAGTCTTTCAGTACGTGGCCATTTCTTGGTAACTTTGACAGTGCACAATGTACCTTCCAGTACCGTGCGCTGGGGTCCTTTTTGTTTTATGGCCCAAGACACCCTCAAAGGATTTTTTGGTGATTGTATGAGTGTGCCTGGGACAAACTGGTGGCGGCAGTGACTTAATGTTACTTTTTACTGAATCACACCGCGTTTTCACGCTTGGTTCAAGACTGGCCAGGTCTGAAAATGGTCGAGCCACAAAGTCTTTTGTTCTGTCCCATGGCCATTTTGTCCCTTGCCTTCACCCAGGTCGAGTAACCCGGGTTTGCCTTATTTGGGCATGAAGCCTCCCGCAGATTCCGATATCTTTCGCAGGCTTCTACTGGTCACGTGTGTGCGCCCAGGAAGCGGGTTGGGACTGTCTTGTCCCAATCCACACTATTGGTGCCAGGATGTCTAGAGTGACAGACCCCCATGGACCGTGATTGGACCACGACTGGGATGCCTGCCTGAGAGCAGATCTTTGATTGGAAGTGACCCCGCTGAGGGAGTCTGCAATGGTGTTCTTGACTCCGCCAGGTGGAGGGACGAGTAACATCCCATGTCAAACGGCCCAGCGCCACAAGTGTTGTGCTTCCTTGTAGTGCGCTAGGGAGCGAGTGCCCCCCCAGCTTCCTGATGGAAAATATGTTGGTGGTCTTGTCCATGAATATCCTCACCACCTTGCCTTTGAGAGATGGGATGAACAACTTGAGGGCCCAGAACACTGCCCGTAGCTCCAGGATGTTGATGTGAGGATCCTTCTCCTCCGGGAGCCACAGGCCTCTGGCGTGCAGACGTCCAGTGTGCGCTTCTGCAACCCTCTAGGGAGGCATCCGTGTCGACAGTCTCCTGGTATGAGCGGGGTTGAAACCCTGTTCCTTGGGTGACGGAGCGGACGCCCCATCATCCTATCACCCAACGGAGCTCTTCGTTGAGATATCATCTCCGTGAAGCTCCCGGGCACAATGTATCCAGCGGGCGTCCAGGAATTCCTGAAGGAGTGGCATCTGTAACCTGCAGAGACAGACAAGGTAGATGCATGACTTGATGGCCCGCACCGTGGCCATCTTTGTCGATCACAGTGGTTGCTCCTTTCCTAGAACGGCTGCTATCCTCTCCAACGTGGGCAAAGCAATGCCAGGAACTGTATTGAGTCTGGTGCCTAGTAACAGCGCAATGTGATGGTGTTAAGCAGGACTTTGGATAAGGGACGGAGAATCCTAGATCCATCAGTAGCCAAGTGGTTGTCTGTGTCCGATGACCAGCTCCCGCGAGCAGGCACGAATCAGCCAGTCATCCAGGCACGGGTATACGTGTATGCCCTGTAGACGTAGATGGGCCGCCACTGGTGCCCGGCATTTTGTGAACACCCTGGAGGCTGATTTCAAGCTGAAAGTTAGGGCCTACAATTGGTAGTGCCTCAGTGCACCAAGAAACATCCAAACTTCCGAATTTCTTGTGAATGGGGACATGGAAGTAGGCGCTCTCCAGATCCAACGACATCAAGAAGTCTACTTTTTTCTAGTTGGCTGAGCGTGTGTTGCAACGTGATCATCCTAAATTTTTGGGAAGTATTTGTTCAGACGTCGTAGGTCTAGGATGTGCCTCCAGTCCCTGTCTTCTTTCTGACCAGAAAATATCTTGAAGAGACGCCGGAGCCGTTGAGGAACTAGCTCCATCGCCCCTTTTTGCAGCATGGCCCTCACCACTTTCAGGACCTGAGGGAGGTGCTGCTCCTGACAGGTAAACTGGAGGGATCCGCAGACACCTGCGTGGAAACTCCAGGGTGTGTCCTTGGGCGAGAGCCTCCAGCACTTATCTGCTGGTCGTGATCTTTCTCCACTCGCTGACGAACCTAGTCAGCCGGCCTCCCACCGGGGTGCATGAGTGGGGGCCTGACGTCCCAGTCGGTTCAGGCTTGCTTCTGTGCAAGAGGCCCGCCCTGCGGAACGGCCTCTGTAGGCTTCCTGCGTTGGGGAGTGTTAGGTAAGAATTGGTGCACTCACACTGTGTGAGACTACACAAGATGTATCTGCTTGGTATTAGGTAACCCACCTTTTGGTATAGGTCTGTACTACACAAGTTGGTAGTGTGACTGAGCAGCAGGCCTATCTCAAGAGGGGTATATGTGAGCTGTAGAGCTATACAGGTGAAATTATTCAATACAAGTAACACTTACACTCTCACGGTTTCAGTTATAAATATAGATTTATTTACACATCAAATGTTAGGTAAGCATTCTTTAGAAAGGCATTTATTGTAATAATTCAAGCAAATTTTGGAATCACTGTTCAAAATCAATAAAGTTGGTGAATACTCTATGGATATGCTAATATATTTCTCCTACACTCTGAAGTGACTTCAATAACAAGAATAGCATTGCATTTATATATAACACCAATATACTTTTCAGACTGAGTTTCAGAAAGGAAGGGCTAAGGAAAAGTAGAAAGGTTAGAACATACTTTCTTATCAAATGAGGACAGTTTGAATCCTCCAGTGAAATGTAGGTAAGCTTTTCTCAGCAGTAAAAGTGCTCAAATTACAACCTACTGAAGTACAAGCAATGGCAAAGTCAAGGGATTCAGAAAGGTACCTTTAGGGAGCCAGGACAGTCAAAGTCATAGTTCCGATTCACTTCTTGGATAAGAGTCCTTCACAAAGTCAGATAGTTCAGAAAATCACTGTAGGAATACAAGCTGTTATGCCTGGGCAAATGGGAGCTGACATCAACTGAGAAGGTTAAGCAAGTGCAAATCTCAAGTGAGAAAGAACGAAGGTGAGAAGGTAGTATCCCAACCCCAACAAAGTAACTCTGGATTGAAGAAAAGAGATCCAGCTGCATGTCGTCTTGCTATAGCCAAGCAGGCTCCAGTTCCTGAGCCTCATTCGCAGGGATAAGAGGGAGGATGCCTGGAGGGCTCCTGCAGCAGAACGCAGAAAGCGGAAGAACTTCAGCAGCTACGGGCTCTCTTCGATGCATCAGCACTTTGCGGTTTCTGTGCCTCGCCAACAGCACTGATGCAGATCAATTATCTCCAGTTGGACTTTCCTTGCTCCCTTGGTGCGGGACTCTGGTGAGGGATTTTCTGCTTCTGGAGTGTCCTTAGGAGGCTCCTGGAGCTTTTAGCCGGATTCATTCCGCAGCAGACATTGCAATGCGTTATGGACGCTCGACCCCTGGAACTGGGATTCTGCAGCAACGGAGAGGCACAGCAAGTCGGGGATTGCGCCAAAGTGGAGTTAGTCTCCGGGTTAGTTGGTCCCACTAAACCAAATGGTACAATTCGTACTGTCCAGAGCTCCTCTGTCAATACGAAAAAGTAGGTCAACACAGCAGCAGGGCTTCACCGGTACTTGGAGGTCCAAGAGATTACAGCGCGTGTCTCTTCACGATTTCTGCTTTTGAGGTTTCTTTGAGTGGTCGACTCTGCCTCTAGTCCCAAAACCCTGACCTTTTAAGCAAGTTTTGTCATTCATGCACAGCCTAGGCTGTCAAACACACAACAGGGTGGCTGTCCTTAAAGGACAGTCAGCCGGCCAATCGGGACTGGTTTTGTTCAGGCACTCCTAGAGACAACGGACAGGGGAGTTTCGGGACCCTCCTTCACTTCCTGCCCTTCCAGACACATTGGAGCCAGGGGTGGGCTTCAGGGCTGAAGCCTGCCAAAGGCAACACAGCTTGAATAGCTCGGAGGCCCTGGCGATCATGGAGTGGAACGATACCACCGCATCTTGTGGGGACACCAGAAGTGGAGCATCCAAATCTAGCCTTTCACCGTCCGCTGCAACAATATCTTCGTTATCAGTCGTCGTGGCCATATCCGTTCACATACCCGTGTCTGGGTCTGCTGGGGAGAAGGGACCAGACGGGGTGGAGGAGGTTGAAACACGGGTGTCAGATGGTGCTTCCTCTTCGCTGGAGGCTGATCGGGGACCTGGGGGACCTGAGGTACTGGAGCCGGACGCACCATCTGGATCTCTGACAAAAAGGTGTTTAGTCTCGACAGACTATCCAAGGAAATGTCCCTCAGCTGAGAAGGCAGGAAAACATGGCCCTGCTGTGTCGTCCTCTTCAACGTCCTCGTGGACTGTATGCAAGAACTCCTGATATTAATCGTCCGTGGACGAGACATCCATGGTTTGGGCGACGGCCTGGGAGAGCTATTTTGGGGCCTCCTCGACACCCCCCCCTGCACTGGGGGTTTTGAACCAGGGCCTGAGCTGGTTTCACCACTTCTGGCGTGCCTGCAGATTTTGCCAAAGTCACTGCGACGGTGTCACGCCTTGCGGGTAGAGACACCTAAGCTGTGGGAGCTACCCTTGCAGGATCAGCGCCCTTAGCTGTCGTGGCAGTAGCAGTTGTCGACGGAGTTGCCAACAAGGTCTTAGCCTGTGCCGGTTGAGCCTGCTTGGGCTGTTCGGCCTTCTCCGTCCACGGGTTCTCGGATTTCTCACGTAGTTTAGCCTGGGTAGATGACTTCCTCTTCCAAAAGGAGCTTGGCTGTCAGCTGGCAATAGAAGTGGGAGGTGATGCTGATCGCGCCCTATCCACTTTGGGACCTGCTTCCGTAGCGATCCTGGTGGACTCGGACTTGCAGCTCTTGGCCTCAATCTTGGGCCCCCATGGATGAGGCACCCCCAAAGGACTTAGAAGACTGCTCTTTAGACCGGCTGGTCTTCTGTGAGGCATGACCCTCTGCTCAGAGCACGAGTCAGAGGCCTTGGCGTTAAGCCATACCGCCAGCCTACTATATGCCTGCCCTTCGTAGTTTTCTTGGAGAAAACAAGGCATACCTCGCGCTCCATTTCCTTGTGGTCCGGGTGCAGGCAGTAGAGGTATTGCAGGTCCTCCGTTATTGTCAGAGGGCGCAAAGTAGGCCCAACGGCCTTGTAGAATCTTCACCTTTGAGGGGCGCGGAACTTCACCGACAACGGGTTCCTGCTGTCGGCAGATTTAGAAAAGAGCACACAGGCTTCTTTGAAACAAAAATAGAACTTTCGGTCAAAAAAACATGAAAGAAAAAACATACAAATAGCTTGGAATGCAAATTCAAGGACTCCCAACACTGAAGCGTGTGGTAAAGATCTGAAGATGGCTGTCAGTGAAGGGGCTTAGGGAAAGGACTGACATTGGATGGGGGGGGCAGTATGACCCAGGCAACAGTAATTGGTTTAGTATTCTTTTACCAAGGATTCCCAGCCTGACGGGGAATATTCATGAGCATGTGATTCCATGCCAGACCCCTTGCTAAGAAAGCAAACATGAAATTGTGTGTTTTGAGGTTAGATAGCAGAATTGTCTCAATTTCTAATAAAACTCCTGAATTTCCTGGAACTAGTACTACCTAATGGTATGCCAATGTTATGATACAACAGTGCAGAGATGGAAGGACTCCATGCAAAATTTTACATTTAATTGCATTTTTGGCTGGACAGAGTTAATATTTTGTTATTTATATAGTGCTTTTGTTAAAGCGCTCTACACAGAACATTCACATACAATTATCACCCAACCCAAGTTGGTAATCATTTATCGACCTCGGAACACTGAGTTGGCCTAGCCTGAATTTGAACCTGCGACCTGCATATTTAAACACAGATGCAGCAGCCAGCGCTCAACCGACAGCTATCTTACCAGCTATCATAATACAGGGATTGGTACACTATCGACAGATGTATCAAAGAAATCACAGTGCTTATAAGTTGGACAAACCATGCATGAAGCACTACATAAAGAGGTTAAATACCCATCTGGAGAATCACTACAGGGACAGGTTTTGCAGAATTTAAATTTCAATTTCAAATGTTTCAGGCTTCAGAGGGAAAATGGTCTGTTTCAGAGGCTTTTCTCCATTGCCTGCAATTACATCCATGTAGCTAAAAATCAAAAGAAGTGTTCCAGTTTCTGACAAGTTAACTGACCTGTCCTCTGCTCTAAATTGATGTTAAAAGAATAAAGCTCTCCTATTTACATTAATGCATAAAAAGACCTGGTACGAGGTTTACCTGGAGGCTCGAGTATAGGGAAAACACACCCCAACCCAAATGCGAGGAATTTTTTTCCAGCATAATTCTTTCGAAAGTAAATTACTTCAAAGGAATTAATGTTGATAAAACAACATGGAACCGGAAAAAACTAAATGATGACACCCAACAGAGACATGTCTGAGGTTGTTGTTGGTTCAGGAGAAAAAGCAAGCTTGTAACTAACATGAATTGGCACCATCCCAGAGACAACGTTATTAGGCCTGGGCTGGTCTCAGCACGGTGGCTCTCCCACTATAGGCATTTATAAAGTACACCTCGTGCCAGGCAGCCACTGAAAGTTCATACTCCATTCAAGATACCTAGGGCCATCCTGACATTCTGGTAAGCCTCAACTCACGCAAATGAGAATGACCTGAAACCTGCCAGAAGCAGCACAAATGATTCAACAGTGCATTATGAATAAGGTCCTCATACACTATATAAAAACCTCAGTGGACCTAGCGGCAACCTAACGAGTCGTCATGTATTCTGGTCCCAGAAAACATTGAGAACCAGGGTCATGGAAATATACTGGAGGTTGAGTGGATTTGTAAATTTAAAGACAACCCAGCAGTGGTATTATCGAACAACCGTGATCAAGGATGTCTTGGGTAAATGATAAATGGAGAAACTTTGTTTACAGTGATGTGGTACAATATATTATCATTCCAACAATAGCATAACATTGTAGTAGTTATTGATTTTAATAGCCGAAATTCACAAGACAGACACATTGTTGTGAAGTACATTTTGAAGCCTATAGAAAGCATAAATGAACTCAAGTGGTATAAAAGAATATTGAGTAGCCTGAAAAAATGATGTAATTGTGCTGTTGGATACAAAGTCAACAGCTGTGTCCCAGTCGAAGGAATAAGTTACCTTAACGCTTCTCCAGCAAGAACACTCTTCACTAACGATTATAAGTACAGAAGGACTTGCTGAGGCAGGAAACTGCAGGGTAACATTTTTGGTAGAACACCAGACTTAACCTCAGCCCACATTTTGGTAGCAGGAGATTTGGAGGGGGCACATACCCCAGTTGAAACATCCCTACAATCTGGAGGAACGTAGATATGAGCAACCTTTC
This sequence comes from Ambystoma mexicanum, assembly GCF_040938575.1. Lineage (NCBI taxonomy): Eukaryota > Metazoa > Chordata > Amphibia > Caudata > Ambystomatidae > Ambystoma > Ambystoma mexicanum. Next base: position 171,604,617 of record NC_090931.1, read on the forward strand.
GGAATGTAGAAGCTGGTGTTGAGGCTGAGGGAAGCTGTATTGTGGTGAAGAGCCTTGGGCCATTCTCTAGAGAGCAGGTTGTAGATGGGAAGAAGTGCGATAAATTGAGTCCTGTCAAGTGCTAGGCACTCGGAGAACCAGTATAGTCTAAGCCATGCTGGAGCTATGGGGATCAGTTTGAATGGACTCAAATGACTCTAGGGATAAGAGATACCACAGAGAAGGCAGCTTAAAGGAACTTGGTGAGTTAGAGGAATGTGAAGGAGTCTCCCAGCCTTGCTGGTAGAGGCAATCTGCTTGGGAGCAACTTGCACTGGAGCTGGTCTCTGTGGCAGACAGGCCTACACCCAGCTTCCCCCAAGTTCGGAAGATTAAGTCCACTTTGCTCCTGCCACGAGTGAGAGAGTCTACAGAGCCAAGTTCCCGTCTGAAGGAGTCGGCTACAGAGATGTTTGATGCCAACTGAAGGAAAGGACAGAGGAACATTCTGTGGGCTAAGGCCAGTTTCCACGAGGTTTGTGTGTTGCTGGAGAGCGTCTGTAGCCTGATGTCTTATTTCTTGATGTAGAACATCTTGGTATTGTTATACATGAATATGTATACTGTTTTCACCCGCAACAGGTCTTGCACCCGCAAAACACTGCCCATAGTGCGAGAACTTTGATATGTAGTATATTTTCTTGTGGTGACCAGAGCTCTCTGACATGAAGAATCCTCAGCCATCCATGGAAGCGTCCTTTGTTATTATCACTTTGTGGCAAGGTGTTGTGAAAAGTGCACCACCCCTGGGGTGGTCAATGTTTTACCACCAAAGAAAGTATTGGTGAGCTGGATCCCTTCACCCCAATGCCCAAAACTCCTGTATGAGACGCATATGATGCCAGCAGTTTTGGAGAAACTGTATGCAGGACGACTGCATGCTCAAGAGGGACTTATTGTTTGCACGGAGGCAGTGGGTCCCGGAAGCAGAGTCTGAACAGTGGCATAGATACGAACCAAGCCATCCAACGGGTGGTTGTTGTGGTAGCCGTATTCAAAGAAGCTCCTAGGGACACAATATGCTGTGATTGAGTTGCATGTGACTTCTTGTAATTTTATGAGAACCCCACGGATGTGAAGCCGTTCTCTGCAACTGCAGTGTGTCTGAGGCGTGAGAATAGAAGCCTGAAACCACCAATTGATTTTTTATTTATTTTAACATTTGTGTCACACCCAGACCCACAGTTATCACAGTGTTTGTACAGGGTAATAGAGTAAATAACAGTAAAATCTAGATCATTGCGTTAGTAGGAAATAGTACGGGCATAGTTGAAGACAGATCATGCTTAGAATGTTAGTCAAACTTATTGAACAGCCAAGTTTTCAACAGTCGATTGAATTCTGGGTAGGAAGGCTCATTTAAGTGTGGCGGTAAGGAGTTCCACAAGGTTGGGGCTGTGGTGCTGAAATTAACCCCTCCTGCTCTGGCTAGTTCAAAACGTGGAACAGCTAGGGTGAGCTGGTCAGAGGAGCAGAGTGAGCAAAAGTGCTGTTTCTTTGTGATGCAATGGTTGAAGTACATGTGGGCTTCACTGTAGATGCATTGGTGCGCTAGTCAAGGTTTTGAAGTCAATCAGTGCTTTTATTGGTAGCCAATGGACTTATCGTCAAGTTGCAGAAATGTGGTCAGATTCGGTGAGGTAAAAGCTGCCCAGAGGGCTTTGTTTGGAAGGCGCTGTAGTTTAGCTAGATTGGACGCGGCTGTGCCCTTGAATAGGGCATTACAGTGGTCTAGTTTGCTCAGGATAATGGCTCTGGAGAGCGTGAGGCAGTTGAGGCTCACGAATGGTCTGCTTAATGAGATAAGTTTGGCGGTGTGGGAGGTTGAGGATGCCAGAGCATTGACATACTTCGTCATGGTTAATTCCACATTGAGGTAAGCTCCCATGGTTTTGGCCTGTTTGAGGACAGGGATGGTAGAGCAGTCAATGGTGTAGGAGGGGTTGAGAGCTGAGGCGAGCGGGAGAGCCTACAATCAGTAACTCTGTCTTATCATTGAGGCAAAGGTTATGGGTAGTCATCCAAGACTGAATGATGCTGAAGACTTTGTTAATGGCGTTAGAGTCATTAGTGTAGTTGTTGGAGAGGGGGGATGAGAATGTGCGTGTTGTCCGCAAAGTTGGTGTAGGCGATGCCTAGGACATCAAGTGTTTCAAAGAGGGGTTTAGTGTAGGTGTTATAGAGGGGACACCAAGAGGGATAGGGTCGGCTGAGTGGTTGTCAATGAAAACTCTGGAGATACGGTCACTTAGGAAGGATTTGATCCATCAGACTGCCTCGGGTGAGAAGTGGAAGGTCATGGAAAGGTTTTGGCAAAGCAGGTTATGGCCCACAAGATCAAATGCAGCTGAGAGGTCTAGGAAGAGTAGATGACGCATTGCCAGCATCTCTAATGCTGTCAAGTTGCATTTTTAGATTAATAAGGGCCATTTCTGTACTGTGTTTTCGTCCTGTAACCAAGTTGTCTGACGCCAAGGAGAGTGTTCTAGGAATTGCTGGCATTGTAAGTAAGCAATGCAGTCTAGGATTTTGAGCAGTATGGGTACTGGGGTAATGGGCCTGTAGTTGGAAGATCATTCCAGATCCAGGGAGTGTTTTTTTTATTCGGGAGGGGATGGGGGTGACCCAGGCTGCTTGAATAGTAGTGGGTATTTTGCATGAATTAAATTAGGAGTTAATTTCTGTAAAGATGGGGGGTAAGGCAGGGGGTGCAGAGCTTCATGTTGGCAGGGCAGGTATCCCCATAGCAATTGGAGGCTGTGAGGGCCTAGATGGTATTCAGAACAGCTACTTGGGATACAGGTTGAAAGGCAAATCTAGGGACTGGCTTCGGATGGGGAGGTGGTGGTGGGGGGGGTAGGCTTGGGCGGTATTATGATGGAACGCTGCATAGGTTTGTCAGCAAGTAGGGCTTTTTTAGTCTTTAGTTTGTTACAGAGATCCAAATATGGGTGGAGAGATATCTGGTCTCCGGAGTTGTAGTGCCGCCAGGGCAAAGCATTCTGTAAACATCCTTGGGCGCGACTTGAGTTAGAAAGGGAGAACCATGAATTGGAAGTGGTGGTTTGACACTGCGAAACGCAAGAACCTCTGGTGCCTGCAGTGGATAGGGAAGTGGAAATCAACATCTTCTATGTCTAGAAACGACAGGAGGTTCCCACAGCAGAGCTGGCTCAGGATTATTTCGAGGGTGGAAATCAGTTTGAGAGCAATAAACTTGCTGTATCTCAGGCCAACCGCTGGCCATCTTTCAGACGAGACAATAGCACCAGTAGGCCCCTTCATACCATTGGGGACAAGGGAGTGCTTCTATGGCCTTCTGAGACAGTAGCACTTTTACTGCTGTTCGTAGAGCAAGCGGGTGTTTTTCTGACCTGCCGGAAAGAGGAATGGTAGCTGGCTTTTTTGATTAATTCTTGAGTGTGGCAGTGCACCAGTATAGAAAGCACCAATTTGTCCGATGTGATTTTCAGGCCATCGATGTTGATAAAGAGACAGACGCCCAGCTACTAGGGTGACGTAATGGGAGGGCAGGGGGAGACACGTCCAGCTTGTTTAATGAATTGTCCCTTGGGTTGCAGTGTTCCTCAGTCTGTGGCCATCTCAGTAGGACTGCAACCAACCTTTGTATTGATCACCAGGGGTAAATGGGGCTCCCCTTAAATGACTGGGAGCAGTATGAAGAGAGTTAGTGTCTGCCAGGTCTTGGTAAGTGCTGCTTGGAATGAAAGGGTTGAAAAGGACAACTGCTGTAGAGTATCAAGTGATCTGACGGTGTGTTTTGATTCCTAGTAAAGTGTCGATCTATATATTTTTTTTTTTAAACGTCCTCCTAAAGTTAGCAGTTAAACAACTCTGTTGGCTGCAGATGGCACCATTGCCCATCTGTTAACAACCTATGTTGGCAAGATCTACGGCTATAGCGAGCATGCTCAGAGGGGAAATACTCCTTCACAGAGTAGAGCAAAAGGCTTGCTTTTGTTTTCAGGAAGTCTAGTATATGACCGATTTTGAACCTAAGCTCCCCATCATGTCTAGCACGGATGACTAGTGAGTTTGCGGCTTTATTTTTGACGGAAGCTGTGGAGATGATCCACTTGCTGAAAGCATTAATATCTCTGTAATCCTTGACTGGATGGTGGGAGAAGGCTCGGACAGCACAGGGTGAAGTTATGGCAAGTTATTTTCCAGGCTTTATTTTCGGTTTTACATTTTATGAACCAACAAAATTAATAAAAAATAAAATCAAGCTAGCATAATGTAATCCGATTGTCCACGACAAAATATAGAAACAAACAAATTATAAAAATAATAAACTCCACAAAAACATTCCGGTCTGTGCACCATGGAGATGACCAGCACGTGGCCTTATAACAGCGCAGGGCCCATTTCGACCTGGGTCGACTCTCTCCAACACACCTGCAGTGTTAATTACACTGTAAATGTGATAGTAGCCCTTAATAGAAAGGAAAAATTCCAAAGGAGTTGAGGCTTGTTCTTCTGTTCCCCAGCTTTAACATACGCAAAAAAGGCACCATGTCTCAAAATATTTAGCATAAGTGTCGGACAGTATTGCCGAGATCTTCTCCATGACATGTCCCATATCTTTATCCACCAACATACTATAGGAGGGAACTCTTTTTTCCAGAATTGAGCAAAATTTCAGACAGGCTGAGTTCGACCCCTGGGTGATCAAGGCTGATCTATGTCCCGACAATGGGTACATCCCTTCCTCATCCATACTGCCCAAAATGAACAAAAGGAAGGGTTTCATGGGAGTTGTAGGTCACTGGTCTCTTTAATCCTAGCCAGGATTTCCTTCCAGTATGTCTGAATTACTGGTCACTGCCACTACGCATGACCCATGTTAACCACCTCGCCACAGACACCCTCTCCAGCAAGTGTCGGACGTCTAGGAATATTTTATGTAACCTATGCAAGGTGAGGTACCATCTATAGCTTAATCTTGTATGTTCGTGCATCTGAAATTTCTCTGCTTCCGCCCCCAAATTCGACCCCATGTCTCAATCTGAACCCACCACTCCATCTCCCATTTCGCCATCTAAGGATAATTGTGGAAACTTCAAGAGTTTATTGCATTGGGTGGTTTTTACTGGCTACTCCTTCAGCTGCCAATAATCCGACTTTTGAGCTTTCTAGATGCTGTAGTTCTCACCAACCCACTCGTTATTCAATGCCTTAACTTTATATATCTAAAGCGTTCCCGCTCAGATAGCTGAAACCTTTCCGCACATTGACTAAATGTAAGGGGACTATCATTGCTATATAATTCTACAACGTTAAGCATTCGTGTTTCCCATCTGGCAAAAGCGCCCTTATTTAAACAAGTCAGGATTCAGTAAAATGGGTCCTAGACACGGCCGGACGTTGAGTCATTTGTACCATTTATCCCTTTATTGCAGTGGGGGGTTGTGGGCAGGACATAACCTCCCCTCAGGGGACACAAATGGTAAATTTGACGGGAGTATACCAACTCCTTCCATAACTTAGGCTCCCGGGACCCAAGCCAATCCAATCATGTGAGCAATTTGCACTACTAAGAGAGAACGGTATACATGTGGGACACTCAAGCCCCCCTGAATAGTTACTCTTTGCAAAACCTTTTGCAGAACACAGGAATGTTTCTTGGCCCAGATGCATTCAAATATGGCCCCTTGTATCCGTCTCAGGTCTTTGAGAGCCATCTGTATCGCCAGTGCCTGGAACACAGGTTTTGGGGCCAAAATACGATCACATCGGCATACAGTGCCAGTTTGTGAACTTTGTCTCGGATCGTTACCCCTTTAATCCGGTCAGAGCAATCAAATAGTGCCAAAGATTCCACAGAGCAAAAATCAGGGGTTAGAGTGGCCATCCCTGACAAGTGCACCTATGTAGTGGGATTATTGGGTCAGGCCATAAGCCACTGATCTTCAATCCAGCCTGGCTGCCAAGACTTTTGCATACATCTTAGAATCTCTGTTAAGAAGCTAAATGGGTTGATATGACATGCATTCTTTCAGGTCTTTATCCAGCTTTACTAAAAAGATATCCAATTCAGCCATGGAGGGTGTACCGGAACCCGCCGCCCGAATCTTATTGAACAGCTTGGTTAGGAGCCAGGTGTGTACGAAACATTTTATAGAAAAGGTTTGAGAAACAGCGAGGTTCTGGAAATTTTAAAGGCTTGTTTCACCTCTTCAAATGTGTTCGGGTGCTCCAATTCTTCCTCAGCAATCCCGGATGCCCCGGGGAGACGGTTGGCTGCAAAAAAACTCACTTATTCTCTGGCCATTAAACAGTACTTTGGCTACCAGCTATTGGTAGAATCCACTCAGGTTCCCCTCTTCTACCAGTAATCTGCAGCCTTGTATCTTTCAGACATCTGATACGAGCTGGTGCAGAAATGTACCTATGATTTGCAGCAAGAATCTCATTTGCCTTAGAAATAGTAGAAGTGTTTAGTGTGAAGTAGAGCATTGACTGCTCAGTCCATCTAAGGTTCCTCCAACTGAGAACTAGCTCATTTAAGAACTCTCAAACTCTTGTGACTGTCTGTGCTTGTACTTGGTTTCCCTTAACGCCACTTCTGCCGCCAATGTTATTCTTTGCATTTCTCTGACTTTTGTGAACGGTGCAGTCTTAACTATAAGTTCGCCCCTGACAACAGCTTTTGCTGCATCCCATAACGTCACCTCACCTTCATGGCCATTATCATGTTCTTCAAATAACTTTTTCATAGTTTCTTAAATATGTAGTAGGACTGCCGAGTCTCTCAAAATCAAGTCGTTAAGATGCTAGGGCTTTCTCCCTAGGGGTTGGGGTGTAAAAAAATGTCCACGTCCAGGACCACCGGGGTATGGTCAGAAAACCTGCTGCTCATTATCTATCAAAACCGTCTAAGAGATCTATGTGGGGGAGACTTGCAGCCGGTCTACTCTGGAGAAGTCCCAGTGAAGCGCTGAATAGTGAGCATAATCCCTTGCTCCCTGAAGAAAACTGCCATGCTTAAATTTAGGAAAAGTCTAAGCATGATGACTATTACTAAGAAGTTCTGTTTGTCTCCTCATGATGGGGTGAGGGTCTTGTCCATGTTAGGGTCAAAAACACAGCTGAAATCTCTCCCACGACTATCTTCCCCCCCCCCTCTCACAAAACTGTCCTAATATAGGGATCAGGTCTGCAAAGAAAACATCCAGATTATCATTTGGTGCCTAGAGAGAAGCCAGTGCGCAAGTATGACCCCCATAAGATAACTTTTAAACCATCAAAAATATACCCTCTGAATGCCTCAATCGCTAGTTAACGAAAGGGGGCTCCACTCGCAACAATAGCCACAACTCTTCTTTAACCCATTTGTTGGAAAATATTATCCCGGAAAATGCATGTGAAGCATTCTCTCATCCCTCTGAGCCAATGTGTTTCTTTGAGAAAGATGATAAACGCTTTTAGTGCTTGCAGCCTCAGAAGCAGTACCTTGTGACTGATAGAGTTGAGACCTCCAACATTGACTATCGACTCGTGGACCCCCCTGGATCATCCCCCATCCACTAGTCCCTTACACTAAGTTAGTATTCCACACATCTTCCTCCATCAAACCCCAACCAGACGCATTAGACCTTGAAAATAATAAGCCAAATGCCCCCAACGAACAACCTCAAATAATAAAGTAAAAACCTGACAGAAGACATAATAAAAGAAATTCGACAGTGAGGACCTGAATTGGCTCCATCCCCAATCCGTGCTTAGGCACCCCAAGTATTAGCCCTCCACCGCCACTTGGGTTTGTAATCATAAACAGCCCCTGGGGTCCCTCTTCCCCCACATGTACCGCTGAAACATTTCTACATGCCTCCTAAAACTAGTGCCCGATGAAGGCATCAATTAAGTCCTTGTGCCGATTCCCTTGAATGAGGACTGTGTTTGACTAACCGGTATCTGCCTCATGACACCAATCAGGTATTACTCATAGCAGTGCCCGTCACAGACCGTGTCTTTGGGCCCCTCGGTTGCCTCCCCTCCTTAGGCTGATCTTCGACCACCGGGAGTTCCCCGGCGGGAATCTTCCATCGTGTGGCCAGCGAAGGGCAGAGGCTACCTGACAGCAACCCTGCGGGTGGACATCTACAGGACAACATGGGGGGTGGGAGGGAGAACACCCTTGGCGAAATAGGGGAGAGACTACAGAAGATACATGGTATATACCTCTGCTTCTTTAAGGGATAACTATTTTCCGCTCTCCTCCATCTAAAATATGCCTGTGTATGGTATATTTTAAAATGTAACATTTTAATGAATGTCACAGAATCACCCATACGTATCCTTATGCGAAGACTGGGACAAGGAGGAGTGATCAAGTAATGAAGATTAGTCTGACCAAAATGAATGTGAACACTGCCACGAGATGCAAAAGTGGAAATAGAAAACCAAGATGGAGAGAAGGAGAATCCATACTAGACGATGGTTGGGACGCAAGAAGGAAGCACACAGGCTTGCCAAGTCGCAATGAGTGTGTATGCCGGCTGGAGCAACCCCAAGAGAAGAGGCTTTCCGCTGAAGCACTGTGACCAGAGAAGACTGCTGGAAGGAGGCGGATGTGGTGCGGAGGACAGGAGCAGAACACACGGCAGGAAACATACAGGACCAGTGAATGAAAAGGACATCAAAGCTGCCAAAGAAAGCCAGCGAGCCCCACGTACCGGAAAGGACACCAAATAGAAGCTGGGGAAGCTCGACCAGGGAGACAGGAACCCTGGGACTGTGAGTAAAGGTCCAACACCTGTATATAAAAGACAGAGAACCAGTGTATAATTGGAACGTGAGTTGAAGACAAAGCCGATCTACATACAAATGTGAATAGAAGTGCATATTATGATTTAGAAAGGACTGACAAGGAAGCGTGATGGGCTTTGCAAGTGGTTTGTGGACGTGCTGTGAATTGTGAACGGTGCAAGAGGGACAAGTTACTTAACCCTGGTAACATTCTTTCTACTGGATGTTCCTCCAATGTATTCCTCATTTTATACGATATGATATCATCCAGCTTAAGCTACTAATGAATTTCTTTGACAGAGGGCGCTGTGCATCGATACGGTCAACTCAATGTCACTCGAGGGCTTCCATCTGAGTCAACTTACTTGTCGGCATATGTAGCACTTGCAGCACCAGTTGGATTCAGTTCCATTTTTAGGCATTCCTTGTGCAGAATTGCAAGCCTCAGTGAGTCTTCGACAGTACTTGACTCTGAAAGTGCATAAAGTGTAATGCCTGGAAATTCTACAGCGGGATAGGCTGGGAGGGGCAATGAGAAATACATGGGAGGAACATCCAGTCGAAAGAACGTTACCCAGGTTAAGTAACTTGTTCTTCGAATGGTTTGTGTCCTCCCACGTATTGCTCATCTTATGATAGTCTCCCAAAAGCAGTATTAGGTTTTGGAGGAGGGAGTAAAAAAATGCCAGTTTCAAGATTTGTCATGGATCGAGTATAAGACTGCTTTCCCAAATCCTCCTTCCTGACTAGAGGATGAATACAGACCGTAATGCTTTGTAAAAGTATGGATGGTAGACCAGTAGCTGCCACACAAATGTCTGATCAGCGCCACTCATTGAAAAGTGGAAGATGCCACTTGTGGAATGGGCTCTTGGACATTCTGTGGGATCTTTCCGGGCCACTCTGTAGCACTCTGAAATAGCCAAAATAATCAACCTGGACAAATCTTGCTTTGTAACAGGAATACCCAGTTTGTGTCCAGTATACCCAATTAAAAGTTTGTCATGTTCACATATCTTCCCCATCCGTGAAATGTAAAAGCTCAGAGCCCTTCTGGGATCAAGCCTATGTAGCCTTTCCTCTTCCTTGCAAGGATGAGGGAGCGGATAGAAAGTTGGAAGCACAATTCTATGGGCTAAATGGAAATCGGACAATTTAGGGCAAAAAAAGACAGTTAAATCACAAAGACAACCTTGTCTTTATGAAAAATAGTAAATGGCCGCACAACACTACCACACAGACTCATCGAAAACCGACTACTGCCTCCCTTCGCTCCCAGCAGGGAACCCAGATGGGCTGGATAAGGACTGCCTATACCAGTCCTCCCAATACTATCATTCAGCGGTAGGGTCGACCATGTGGTTCTCCAACGGAGCACTGACAGGAGGTCGGGCATAACAATGGAGCCATCAGACATTCGGAGAGGAGGACCGCATCGTCTCCTCCACAACTTGGGCACTGGCCACACAGTGACTCCGTGGCGGCAGTGGCAGCCGGGGCACCCGCCTCGAGTGGGGGTCCTTTTCGGTGCACTCTCGCCAGGGGACTCAGCTTCCAAAGAGAATGAACGGCGGCCATGACAAGGGGGGGGCTTACACCTTATAGCCATCCCCGGGACCTCCTAACAAGGCAGCCTTGGATAGGTGGAAAAAGCAAGCAAGGCTACAAATACGGGTGCAAATTCTGTAACGTTGCTTTTTGTTACATTTCAGGAGACTCAGACTAGAAGCCAGAGAACTGGTGGGCTTATACTGAATAAACAAGCTTGGCAGACTTATGCCTCAGAAACACAAGAGGATTGCAGGACTATCCGGAAACAGAAGGGGTGAAGTAACCTGCCTGAAGTTTCATTCCTATACCTATGACGAATAAAGGAACAACCAAATGATTCCCTCCCCAAACCCCTCACCCCAATCCCCCTCACCCCCCGCTGAGTCGTGGCCATCATTCTCTACAGGAGGCTTACTAGATGGGGCCTGCAACTCACTCACCCTGGGGGGTGATGTTAAGGCAACTAACAGAATGGTTTTCAATGTTAGCAGTCTTAATGTGTAGAGTGGCTCAAAGGGAGCACACAGACATTTTAATATCAGATTAAGATCCCAAATTGGAACTTGAAAGGGTGTAGGAGGGAACACATTAGTGAGCCCTTTAAGAAATTGTATAATCAATGAAATTTTGAAATATGATACCGAAATGTGCTTCAAGATTGAAAGTGCCACCAAATATCCTTTAATGGTCCCAATCCGATACCCCAGATTAGCCAAATGTAATAGAAAAGACAACACCATAGGTGTATTGCATTGAAAATGGTCCACATCCTTTTCCCAAACACCAGCTGCAGAATGTGTTCCAACGGCAGCAGTATAAGGATTTTGTTGCTGGATTTGTGGCCGAAAGCAAAATCTCCATTAACGTCTTCCAGGAGGTCACAATCCTTATACCTCAACCTCTCAGAAACCATGCGTGAAGATTGTGGTTTGACCTCTGGATGGAGAGCATGACCCTCCTCTTACAAGAGAAGGTCCGCTCTTTGTGGAAGACGCATTGGGAGGGCAGATGGACATGTCCACAAGGTCTGGGTACCACGTCCGAATGATCTAATCCAGAGGAATTGGGATCATGGATTTCCCAAACTTTCTCAACCTCCTAATCAGCTGAGGAGTGACAGGGACCGGAAGAAACACTGAGGCCACCACGAACGCTTCACCTAGAGCACCTCTGGGGGGAAATTCCCTAGAGCAGAACAGTTTGCACTTCCGGTTGACACTTGTCGTGAACAGATCCACTTGAGGGTACCCCAAGGGTGAAGATCTCTTGAAGGACTTCCTGAGCTAGTTCCCACTCGTGGCAGATTGCTCAAGAGCGTCCTCCGCCGTGTTCTCCTCTCTGGCTAGGTGAACTGCCAACAGGAGACTCCTCTAATGGCCCAGAACCAGAGCTGCGTTGCCTCTCTACACAGTGGTAGTGACATTACAACACCTCACTTGTTAAGTAAGTACATGGCCACTGTGTTGTCTCATCAGGACATTCTGTCCCCATACAAAGGGCAGATAGGCCTTCAGCGCTAGTATAATCGCCCTGAGCTCTACAAAAGGTTGATGGGTAGTTTGGACTCCAATGGAGACCCAACGACCACTGAGTCAAATCACTGGTGTGGACTCCCCACCCCGTGAGGCATCCATACCTACTGTTATCTCTGGCCATGGTTGCCAAAAAGGATCTCCCTTCAGAATATTGTCCTTGCAGGCCCACCACAGTAGAACCTGTGTGACCCTGTTTGGAACCTGAAGTAGGTCCGACATCTTATTTGAGAATTGAGACCAATGTGTCTGTCCTGAGGGCCCATTGAAGGGATCTGATTATCAGGCGAGCCTCTGGCACCAGGAAAATGCAGGATGCCATGAGGCCGAGCAACCCCAGAAAGTCGAAGGCCTGAAGACGCTGGTCATTCTACAATTTGGGGACAATTTGTAGAAGGTGTTGAGCCCTCACCTCGGGTGGCAAGGCTTTTCCCAAGGATACATCCAGGACTGCTCCTACAAATTTGACCTTTATCCAGAATATCAGTTAGATCGTCTTGCTCAAACGGTGAAGCTTGTCAGCTCCATACCATAAAGTCAATTCCTCTAGTCATCAGATGCCTAGAAGAAGAATCAGCATGGTCTGCCGGATTCTGCTTGCCAAACTCCATCTCAGGTGAACTGTAGATCCCACCAGCCGACTGCAAATTCTCAAATCCTTTAGCCTGGGTTCTTGTGAAACAAGGCTTTCTGGGATGTTAGGTGTGCTGAACTCCAATCCAAATGGCAGAGTATCTTGACCTGATGGTGTATATTCCTCATAAATGGAGGATAAAGACTTAAAGAAATCTTTCTTCGATAGTGGTTTTTAAGATTTCTAAATTTCTTTAGGTTGGTAAGGAAAAGGTGTCGATGGCTTTGACAAAGGCGTCGACGACCTCAACATTAATGGTGTCGACGACTGACTTTGATGGCGTACACTGTCCATGCTGAAGGCGTCAACGCCTTTTCGTCGACCTTATCTTGGACTGAGCTCTCGACAGGCTGGACCCTCGACTCCAAAGTGTCTTTGACGATTTCTCGTCATGTCGAGATCTTGAGGGGTCTCCAGTTTATGTCCCAGGATCGAGAGCACGTGGGATGTAGACTTCAGCCTTTCGGTGTCTGCCTTAGTTGGCTCGACAGGAGCATGGCTTTTTACCTTCTCCTTTGAGGGAAATGGTGCCTCTCGCTCCAAGATTGTCAGCATTTTTTCCCTGAAATTGTCCCACTGTGCTGGAGTGGAGGATTTAGTTGGACAGGTTATAGTCCTCTCTGGGGAGGAATCTGATGTACTTTAAGTGGGCGATTTACAATGCCTTTTCTTTGACTGCCTCGAAGATGAGGAATGATGATACCCGCCCCTGGAGCCGTTGAGCATTTTATTTTTACCTTTTCCTTCGAGGCGAGTCACCTCTCGACTCGTTGGATGATCATTTCTTTGATGGAGTCATGGAAGAGGATTTAGTAGGGGGCCTACCTGACGCAAGTTTCCCTTTATGCTCTTTCAGAGGATTGTCCGCTCATCGACTGATAGGATTCACAGTCCCCTGTTCTATGGTAGACACCAAGGCACCACAGACACACCCGAAGGGAGTCGTGGGGAACATCTTGGCGCTACAGTTGTAACTTTTTAAACCTGGTCTTTGAGGTTGAAGGTGCTGAAGACGCGGCCATAGTAGTCAAAGTTTTCTCACAAAAAAATGGAAGCGTGTCGTAATTCTTCAAAACGTTACCTAGCGCCGAAAAATGAAACTGAAGGCAATGGGCGCTGCAAGTGCTATATATATATATACAGACAATGTCGTCGACTCATGGATGGAAACCCTAGAGTGACTTGAGTCGACCACATCAACACAGCGCCTTCCATCAAAAAATAAATCCGAAGCAGCAGAAGCTGGACCATATCATAAGATGAGGAATACGTGGAAGGACACAATCCTTGATTCATGGGAAGGGAAGGTCCCTGAGAATAAAGAGAATTGTGCTGAATTATTATAAGTTCCTGGCAGGAGAGTATACCAGGAACCAAACGAAGTGAATTGTAATAAAAAAAGTGTTACAGAATCCGGGCAGGCTAGTATACCGGGAACCATGGGGAAGGAAATGATAGACTGTATGAAGTAAAATAAAAGGAAAGACCCGTACCCCCTTTAAACCAAAGAAAATTAGAACGATAATACAGGTGAAGGGTAAAACCCCCCGAAAGTTTTGAAGTTCTTTGGGTTTTCTTGTATAAGAGTGGTACAACGACCTGGCAGGCGAGTATACCGGGTGAAGAGTGAAAATTAACTGAACCATAAAATGTTAACAGAACTTTGAACGCGGAGGAGAAAGCCTCTCCTGAGGTGAATTGAACTTTGATTCATTTATTTGCACCTTTTTGGAATTGCTGGTGAATAGCTGCAGGTGGCATCACATTTTATTAGGTTTAGCGTGCAAATGTCAAGTTAGGGTTTTGGACACAGGACAGAGAACCGCTTTTAGATTGGACATTCTGACACTAACCTTAGCTAATTTTGTTGAGGCAGGGAAATATAGGATTTCATCCAACCCATTTCTTTCGGTGTATACAATAACCGTCTTTAGCAACCAAAATAATGTTCGACTATTTACTCCTCACACTGGTCCCCTTCTCTGTCAGGTGGTTGGCTGCAAGCGTTTAGATTTTACTACCATCAATCCTACAGCCTCTGCTGCCAAAGCTATGCTATAAGGTTGACCATCAACAGGAGTACCTTACAAAGGAGGGCCCACCTAGATTTGCTTTGTGTCTCTTATAGGCATGCACTAACCCCATTGTCAACTTTTCTTGGCCAGAGTTGTGTAGGAAAGATCCTGAAAGAACCAGACTTCAACCCACCTGAATAATAACGAATAGGCCTTCCTTGCTGATTTCATGAGGTCTTCTTTGGTTTGAAAGAAGTGGACTCTCGTTAAGACATCCAAGATCAGACTTGTTGAAATGCGTTGTATACCTTATGCATCCTGTCCAATATCATAATACTATCCTGAGGGGATTTCAGGACCTGGCAAAAAAGAACATGTATTACGCCAAGTCCCGATCTCAGATCTGTGTCGGTATTCCCCTCAGATGAATGTTTCAATGAGAACAGTTCACAGAGTCTTCCTGTCTCACGATAAGGTGTTCCACTTGTTCTTCTAAATCTTCAACTCTTTTTGCCGTTACTGGTTGTTCGTTAGCTTGTTGACACAGGGCTGTTTCAAATTCATACAAGCGCCATATGTTTGTCCAGCTCCGCTATGGATTTCCCAGTCCCTCCACACTGTTCTTTATATGTTATGTTAGGTAATGTTACATAAGGCACTATATAAATGCCAAGTATCATTGGTATGACCTCAAAGCGCTGGTAGGTTGAACGCCCTCGGGAACCACAGTTCAAGTTAGTAGAGAGAGTGTCGTATGGTGCGTGGGCGCACCAGATGTGGGCAGCTGGTGTGGTTGTTGCATGATAGCCGCTTCTTAGCAGTAGGTGTGGTGCTGGGGAAATCAGTTGGATGTGTTCAGTGTGGAGGGTGGACACCCAGACCGAGCTCTGGCTGCGTTAGGCCCGAGGAGACGCCCAAGATAGCCGGTATGTACTCAGCTAGCTGTGTTTTATTAGGTTGATGAGGTGTTCGTGGGGTCATGTTAGTAGGAGAACAGCTAGGCCGAATGTGTCATAGCATAGCTGTGTTCTAGTTGAATGATGGCGTATAGGAGAAAGTAAGTGTAGTAGTGTGATATGGTGGTCATCAGTAAAGCGCCTGCGACCAAGCATGAGAGAAGGATAGGGGGCATACATGGCGGCATACGTATATAAAGCGACAGGATGGATAGAGTGAACATGTGATGCAAGTAACATGGGAATACAGGTACATAGCATTAATAGGAGATGGAGATATACAGAGAGATATCCACTCCATCCACTAAACTTTAGCACAGTGAAATTAGGCACACTTTCTAAATTCAACTATACTACAGCTACGCTATTAGGCACACTTTCTAGATTCAACTATACTACAGTGACGCTATTAGGCACTTTCTAGATCAACTTTAGCACAGTGACATTAATTAGGCACACTTTCTAGGATAAACTTTGGCACAGTGACGCCATTAGGCACACTTTCTAAATTAAACTTTACCACAGTGATGCTATTAGGCACATTTTCTAATTTTAGCTATACCAGAGTGATATTAGGGACACTTTACAAGTTCAAAACTTTGGCAGAGTGACGCTATTAGGCACATTCTAAATTCAACTACACCACGGTGACGCTATTAGGCACACCCAATGATGTTGGGAGCACAGTCTACATGCAGGGTTCAGTATAGTGATGCTATTAGGGTACGCTTGTCCTTAATATGTGGCTGTACAATGTAAAAAGTAATACTTTAGGGAATTTTAGGTGAGAGTGGTAGGGCTTTCTGGCGTGAAGTGATTGTCTCAGTCCCCACCCTTCCCACACTTTTTGTATGGTGCTGGTTGACGGCTGGCTACTGGTTTCATGCTTCTCCTGCGGATACCTGCAGATACGATCTGGAGTCGCCCTTTGCCTTGGACCTTAGCCGCGGCAGCTGCATGGGCAGAGGGCTGCCCTGGTAGGTCAATTATGATATGGTGGACGCACCAATCAGGGCAGGGGGCAGGCAGGGAGGTGAGCAAATATACAGAAATGGAGGCAGTTAGGGGAAGACAGTGGAGAGGGAGCGCGGCGGCGCTGGGGGACACTAAATGGGCTTAGATTCGGCGTGCAAGGACCAAGGAGGGCCTGGATGGAACTGCACTCACCTGATTGAATTTCCAATAAAGAGGAGGGTCAGCAGCAGCACGGGCCGTTCGGTCCCAGGCACCGGAAAGGATCACCAATCAGGGCAGGGGCGGGCAAATATACGGAAATGGAGGCAGGCGGTGGAAGGCAGCGGAGAGGGAGCGCAGCGGCGCTGGGGGACACTAAATGGGCTCGGATTCAGCATGCAAGGACCAAGGAGGACCTGGATGGATCTGCACTCAGCTGATGGAATTTCCAAATAATCCTCTGAGGTCTTCCTTCAGTTCCCTTAGGAGAAATCTTAGGTTGTGTTTGGTCGCTAAGCCCCCTGAATGTTTCAGGGGAGCTGGCTGTGTGTACCTGCACTTCCACATTGTGCGGCTGCTTTGCTGTCATGGTGTGGACCCGGAGTGTCTTTTTGGAGACTTTTGACATTTTTCAACCACAATAGCCTAGGGAATCTGCACCAGTGGGTGTGCAGCAACTCCTCAGAAGCAACCCGCCTCAGAACTCCCCCCACCTCAGCAGGTCTGCCAATCTATTCCACTGCTGCACCTCCGAGAAGCCCTCAGTCCCAGGGGTAAACTGCTCTGTCAGTTGTGGGCCATCACAAGAGCTCCCTCGCCATCATCTGCGTGGAACTTCCAACAGAGATTGCACCGTCCAGCTTTATTTCCTCTGGCAGCCTCCAACGCAAAGACGGCTGGCAGCCCCCAACGCAAAGACGGCTGGCAGCCCACCACAACACAACACATTTGTTATTTCGCTCTACGTAAGGTCAGCAGGTGCATGTAGGGGAGAAGCACTATCCTAGAGAGTCTATGGTCGCCTCAGAGTACCTCTTCTTGGTACCCTGTGAGACACAGGCACCTTCATAGCTCCCCTGACCTTCCCCCCCACACAGCAGCACCTATTCTCCCTGTGGTGCCACTTGTACTGCCAAGAGCTCACCCTCCAGTGCTCCGACGTACCCTCTGCAATGCTGCTGGTGGTCACATGGGATTTTGGAACTTTCCCCTGGCAGCTTGCGTTACCCGCTCCGTGGGCATTTTGTGTCCCACACCCTCCAGAAGTTCCAATCTTCGGGCCACCACTGCAATCACTTATAAGGCAGAACCTCAACATTTGTGTGAGCAGGGGTTCACGCTAGTTACAATCATGGGGACAGTGTGTAAATGAGGTAACAGAATTTGAGAGGGGTGTTGGGGGGGGGGGGGGGGGGGGAGGTTGGTCGGGGGTCAGTGAGCCCAGGGCTCACGGTGGCAGATTTCTTTATGTGCAGGTACTGAAAATATGGCATGTGCGCTCTGCTGCATCCGTGAGCATTTTGCGGCATGTGAGGAGCCCTATATCTTTTTTTGAAGCTTTTTTTACACATCCTTTTAGTAACCATAAGCAAATGTATGGAACAAGTTACTTACCTGTAACTGTTGTTCTCCAGCATGGGTCTGGCATGGATTCACATGCTCATGAATATTCCCCGTCGTCAGGCTGGGAATCCTCGGTAAAGAAAAAACCAGTATCAGTTTCGTTTCTGATCTGTCTTTCGTAGTAATAACCAATCACTGGTCTCTGCGTCATACTGACCACAGCCAATGACTGCCCTCTACCTAAGCACCGCCTCTGGCAGCCATCTTCAGATTTGGAAGCACGTGAAGTGGCAGTATGACCAAGTGAAGAGCCGCAGAGGGGTAGGCGGGAGGGTTCGCATGTGAATCCATGCCAGACCCATGCTGGAGAACAACAGTTACAGGTAAGTAACTTGTTCCTTCTCCAGCATGGGGTCTGGCATGGATTCACATGCTCATGAATAAAGAATACATAGCAGTACACACATGCACAACCACGGGAGGTGGCAAAGGCTCAACATTAAGCATCACATCAACTCAACATTAAGCATCTTACCTCCTCACCAGGCTCACCTCAGGCGAACAGGTTGCGCAGCACTGCTTGGCCGACCCTGGACTCCTCCCTGGAATCCCGGTCGACGCAGTAGAATTTCGTGAAGGTGTGCGTCGACCTCCACGTAGCAGCCCTGCATATGTCCAGCAGGGGCACACCAGATAGGAACGCCGTGGTAGCTGCGATCGCTCTGGTGGAATGGGCTCTCGGACGGCCAGGCAGCGGTCGGTTTGCCAACCGGTGACAGTACATGATACAGCCGGAGAGCCATCTGGAGATGGAAGCCTTCGAGAGAGCCTTCCCCTGATTGACAGGTCCAAAGTTCACAAAGAGTTGTGACGTCTTCCGAAAACCTTTCGTGCGGTCCACGTAGAACTTCAGCGCTCTAGCTACATCCAGCGAGTGCAAAGTCCTCTCAGCCGGCGACGAAGGCGACGGGAAGAACACAGGTAACACCAAGGGTTCGTTGAGATGAAAGTCCGACGGTACCTTGGGCATGAAGGAGGGGTGCGTCCTGAGCACTACCCTCGTGTCGTGGAAAGTCAAGTACGGGGCCTTGCAGGAAAGGGCCTGGATCTCTCCCACTCGTCGTGCGGAGGTGATGGCCACGAGAAAAGCTGTTTTCCACGATAGAAACTTCAACGGGGCCGAGTGCAGAGGCTCGAACGGAGGTCCCATGAGTTTGGTCAGCACCACGTTGAGCTCCCACGCCGGGGCCGGAGCCTTCACCGGCGGGAACGATCTGAACAGTCCCTTCATGAACTCTTTCACCAGACGATGAGACCACAAGGACGTCCGGCCCGTGGTTCTGGTGTATCGGGAGATCGCAGCAAGATGAATCTTGATGGACGCGTGTGCCAGACCAGCTTTGGCCAGCGTCAGCAGGTACGGCAGCACTTGGGGAGCCGTAATCCGTAGAGGGTTAACCTTCTGTGCGTGGCACCAGACAGAGAACCTCTTCCATTTGTGTCCGTAGCATTTAAGAGTCGAGGACGCCCTGGCCTTTGCAAGAACCTCTCTGCAATCGGCCGGTATGTCGTATCCTCCAAACTCTAGCGCTGCAGGAGCCAGGCCTGCAAGTTCAGCGACTTCGGGTCGTGGTGGAGGATGGCGCCTCCTTCCCTGGAGAGTAGATCCGCGTCCGCCGGCAGCTTGATTGGCGGGGACGCCGACAAGTCCAGAAGGTCCGGGAACCATATCTGCCTCGGCCACGCAGGTGCGACGAGGATCATCCTGCACCGTGACCTCTTGAGCTGGTTGACGAGCCGGATTAGCAGAGGCAAGGGAGGGAACGCGTAGAGGAACAGGCCCTCCCAGGGGAACGAGAAAGCATCGCCCATGCTCCTCGTCTGGGGAAACCTGCTGGCGAACCTCCGGCACTTGGTGTTCGTCGCCGTCGCGAACAGGTCGATCTGGGGTGTGCCCCACCGTCGGAAGAGGCGATCCACCAGATCCTGCCGTAGTTCCCACTCGTGGCACGAGCGCAGCTCCCTGCTGAGTGAGTCGGCGATGGTGTTTTTTATCCCTGCCAGATGAAACGGCACCAGAAGAATCCCTTGGGCGACGGCCCAATGCCACAGGTCCTGCGCCTCCTTGGACAGCGCTGGGGACCTGGTTCCGCCCTGTTTCCTGATGTAAAACATGGTGGTGGTGTTGTCGGTGAAGATCCTCACCACCTTGCCCTTGAGGGACGGAAGGAAGGACCTGAGGGCCCAAAACACTGCACGGAGCTCCAGGACGTTGATATGCAGGGACTTCTCCGTCGGGAGCCAGAGTCCCCTTGCGTGCAGATTTTCGGTGTGCGCTCCCCACCCTTCTAGGGAGGCATCCGTGGTCACAGTCACCTGGTGGGCTGGGGTCTGGAAGTCCATGCCCGCCGTCAGATGCGCGCGGGTGCCCCACCACCGTATCGCTCGTCGGAAACTCTCGTCGAGCTTGATCCTTTCCTCGAAGCTGCCCGTCGTCTGGATCCAGCGCGCATCCAGGAACTCTTGCAACGGGCGCATCCGGAGCCTGCACATGGGAATGAGGTAGATGCAGGAAGACATCATCCCGAGGAGGGACTTGATGGACCTCACCTTGGCCGCGTCGGCCACCAACATCCGTTGCACCTTGCCCAGGATGGTCCTGGTCCTCTCCTCCGACGGGGAGGCCAGAAGGGACACTGTGTCGAGCCTCGCTCCCAGAAACAGTGCGACTTGCGCGGGCACCAGGTGGGATTTGGCGTAGTTCACGGAGAATCCCAGGTCCGTGAGGAGTTGGACGGTCCTTGCCGTGTGGACCACGGCGAGCTCCCTCGTCTTGGCGCGGATGAGCCAGTCGTCCAGGTAGGGGTAGACGTGAATCCCCTCGCGGCGCAGCTGCGCCGCCACCGGTGCGAGGCACTTGGTGAAAACCCTGGGTGCCGACCGCAGTCCGAAGGGAAGGGCTTTGAACTGGTAATGACGCCCTTGGACCACGAATCTGAGGAATTTTCGGTGCCCCTTTAGGATGGGAATGTGGAAGTAGGCATCCTCCAAATCCAACGACGATAGGAAGTCTCCTTCCTCCAGCTGACCCAGGACGTGCTGGAGGGTGACCATCCGGAACTTCTGCGCCTTGATGAACTTGTTCAGGCGTCGCAGGTCCAGGATGGGGCGCCATCCTCCCGTCTTCTTCTTCACGAGGAAGTAACGCGAGTAGACTCCGGAGCCCCGAAGCCTCTTTGGGACGAGTTCGATGGCGCCCTTTCTGAGCATCGCCTTTACCTCCAGGAGAAGTTGAGGGACGTGAAGTTCTTTCCTGGCCACGGGGGGGACGCGCGGGCACCTTCTTTGAAACTCGAGCGCGTGGCCCCGGGCCAGGGCGTCCAGCACCCAACGGTCGGTGGAGATGGACTCCCACACGCTGACGAAGCCCGCCAGCCGGCCTCCCACCGGGGTGCTTCGGTGGGGGCCCGACCCCACGGCCGGTTCAATCCTGCTTGGACGCGGCCTTGCCGCCTTGGCCTCCTTGGCGACGACGGCGGGGGCCGCCAGACTTGCCTCGTCCTCTGTAGGCCTCTTGCGACGACGAGCGGGCCGCTTGACGGTAGGAAGCGAAACCGCCGCCGGAACCTTTGGAGGCGCCCTTGCCTCCGCCGCTCCGAAAGGGCGTCCGCCGTTGCTGCAGTACTCCAAGGGCCCGGGCCGTCTCAGTATCCGCCTTGATGGCCTGAAGGGAATCGTCCACTGTCTTCCCAAACAGGTTGTTCCCGTCGAAGGGCATGTCCAGGACCCTGGTCTGGACGTCCTGCCGAAAGTCCGTAGCCTTGAGCCATCCGCGACGTCGAAGGCAAACGCCGTTGCCCATCTGGCGGAACCCAGTGTCGGCGATGTCCGTCGCCACGGTGATGGCGTGGTCCGAGGCCACCTCACCTTCCTGCAGGATCTCAAGGGCCTCCGCCCTCTTGTCGTCCGGCAGAAAATCCAGCAGGGGAGCTATCTTGTACCAGAGTTCCCTGTCGTAGCGGGCCACGATAGCCAAGGCGTTGGCCGCTTTAATCGTCGTCGCCGCCGACGAGATGACTCTGCGTCCCATGGCATCCAATTTCTTTCCCTCGCCGTCCGGCGGGGAAGTCGACGTGGAGGCCGCACCCCCCCCCGCTTTCTTCCTGGCTGCCGCGGAGACGACGGAGTCCGGGGTAGGCTGCGCCCGGAGGCATAGGGGGGCCGAGTCCGGGACCCGGTACTTTTTCTCGTACCGGTCTCTTTTCGCTGGCGTCGTGGAAGGGTTCTTGAGGAGGGAAAGGCCCTCATCCCAAATGTCGTCCAACAGAGGCACTGCGAGGACCGTCTTCCTCTTGGTCTCGCGCCGTTGGTAAAGGAAGCCTTCCTTTTTCTTCTCCTCAGGGCAGAGTTGGAAAAGCTCGGATGCCCTGGCGATCATTGAGTGGAACGATCCAATCTCGTCGGGCGGAGAAGCCCTGGTGGGAGGCGACGACGGAAATCCTCGTCGTATGCCTCGTCGTCCGTACCCGTCGCTGCCGTGTCAGTCCCCGTATCATCCCCTCGGGTGGACGGGGAGGAGGGCTGGACGGGGCGCGACGGTTGAAAAGGAGGCGGTGGATGGATCCTTCTTTTCTTGGTAGGGGGAACACCAGAAGGTCCCGGTTCTGGATCCCCCGACGGGAGAGGTTCCTCCGTCGGTAACGGTAGTCTCGTCCTTATCTCGGAGCATAAGGACTGTATAGCCAACAAAATGGCCGCTGAGTTGTCTTGCGGCGCTGGCAGAGGGGAATCCGACGGGCGAGCAGGGGCCCCGTCGGTATCCTCGACGATGTCGTCGTCGTCACCTGCGTCGGGGCCCATTCCGACGGGCTGGTCTTGTTCCACGCCTAGGCCGTGGCTTAAGACCTCGATCAGTTCCTCTTCTGAGGTTGAGGCCGAATCTACGACGACGCCCTGCCCCCCCTTCTTCCCCACGGAGGGTTTCACGGGGGTCCTATCGATGGGCACGAAAGAAGACTCCCTCCGAGGAGGCAGGGAGATTCTGGGCCCCGAGGCCGCCACCACTGGTGCAGCCTCCACAGGCTGGGCCAGGGCCGCCGCGACCGTTTCGATAGAGGGCTTGGTCGAATGGATCAAGGCCTTCACCACCTTAGGTGCGCTCACCGCCTTATCCTTGAGGGAGGGGGCACTGCCACGCTCCTCCTCTGCCTTAGAGCTCGACCGGGGTCTCTCCAGGAGCTTCGCCGGGTGCTCGGCCTTCCTCTTACCCGACCCAGAGCGTTGGCTCGTGGTTGATGGTGCCGGGGAGGGTGCGCCCTGCCTGGCGCCCGTAGAGCCCGACCGTTCGGCGCTCCCGGTGCCAGCGGACTCGCGGTGCTTGGCCTTATGTTGGGCCCCCGTCGCCGGGGCGCCCTCAAAGGTCTTAGAAGACCGCTCAGATTTCTTCTTCTTCTCGCCAGACGGGCTCTTACCCTCCAGCCAGCTGGCGAGACGTTGATGGCGGTCCTTCATGGTCCGTTCCGACATGTTGCCGCAAAACGCACAGTCCTTCTCCACGTGCGTCTTGTCCCCATGAAGGCAGTAAAGGCAGAAAGAGTGTTCGTCCTCCTTGAAGACGTTCTGCAGCTGGCATCCAGGGCAGGCCCTGAACAGCTTTCCGGGCGTCGAGCTTCCCTTCTCCTGGGCCATCTCCGAGACCGGGCCTGAGAAGCTTCTGGAGTCCTCCGAAGTGTAGCTCGACGAAATCTTCACCCTTGAGGGGCACAGATGAATCCGACACGGGTCCCCGTTGATCGGATGTAGGATCGGTGGAGCTTGAGGCTCTTTTGACCGAAAGAATCGAAGTTTTTGTGAAAAAGCGCGAAAAAATAGCACTAACGCTCGAGAGCAATAGCACGAGGATCCCAACACATGAACGTGCGGTAAAAATCTGAAGATGGCTGCCAGAGGCGGTGCTTAGGTAGAGGGCAGTCATTGGCTGTGGTCAGTATGACGCAGAGACCAGTGATTGGTTATTACTACGAAAGACAGATCAGAAACGAAACTGATACTGGTTTTTTCTTTACCGAGGATTCCCAGCCTGACGACGGGGAATATTCATGAGCATGTGAATCCATGCCAGACCCCATGCTGGAGAAACAATATACTACAATATGCATATCAACGATCAATACATCGTGCATGCCTCAATGATAGAGGTAAATTAGTATCATTCGCCAAGATTCCCCAGTATGAACATGAAATCTAATTTCTCTCGGGGGCCGAATTCTGAGACGCCCTCTTCCCCCTGGGCTAGAAACTGCAGGAAAGGAACATTGTGGGAGGCTCTGGAAGCCTTGCAACATCTTACCATGCCTTGAGTGTAGCAATGATTATACCCAGCATTAAATTCAAAAGGCAGGTCTACTGTAAACCACAATTGCAATAAACATGGCACCCCTGCACACTCTTGAATTGGAATAAATGCAGTACCAAGGGAAATCAGCATAAGTTAAGAAATGCAGCGCCTCTGAAAATGCGCAAAGGTGATACAAAATGCAGCAAATTCAGAATTCTTGGAGGAATGTAGGATAACTGCAAGGTAGAGGAGGCGGAAAGGAGTGCACTACAGACAGGAAACGGAATATCAATAAGGAGGCCAGCATACTATATCACTGTACAATCATTGGCAAAGTCAACTGTTTGGGCTTTTGAGCTGGCATGAGTAGGCCTTTTCCAGGCACTGCAATATGGGTAAGGAAAAATATAGGTATTGCTTTTCAATCAAGTGGCTAAAGGTATTTTATTAAAGCAGGTTCAGGGTTTTAGTTGCAATTAGGCCACTGCCTTGTATTTGTATTTTATAGAGCGCACCAGGCCCGAGAGCATCCGGGCGCGTATTTAGTTACAACATAAGGCAGACGTGGCAATACAATTACAGTTTAAATTACGGTTTAAAATTAGAGTAACATTTATAAACATATATACATAATGCGGTTACGGGTGAGCAGGAGGACATAGCCTATGAACAAGTGGTGAGGGCAGGTAGCTAGCGCATGGGAGGTGGTTGGCAAATAGGTGATGGGTCGTGGGCGGTTAGCCAGGCTTTAGCCACGTTTTTGAAACTGTGGAAGGACGGTTCAGATCTTAGCACGTTGGGAAGCGAGTTCCAGAGTTTCGCCGCCATTACTGGGAAGCTACCTCCACCAGATCTTTGGTATAGAGAGGCAGTTGGTCTGAGCAGTTCTGCAAGGTCTGTTAGTGTTGTGGAGGGCGAATCTGTTGGCCAAGTAGAAGGGTGCTTGATTGGATAAGCATTTATGAGTGAGAGCAAGTGTTTTCAGTGTAATTGGTTGAGGGACAGAGAGCCAGCGTAAGTTGCGTCTGGTGTCTGAGATGTGTTGGTTCCTAGGGATGTTGAGAGGGCTCAAATAGCATTGTTTTGGATGATTTGTAACTTGTTTAAGTTACATCTGTTGGTGCCCAAATAGAGGGCATTACAATAGTCAATTTTTGACAGCACGAGAGTCCTGGCAAGTGTGACACAGTTGGCTGGTGATAGGAAACGGTGGCTAGCTGTGATAAGCTTGCAGGTGTATGCCGCTGCAGAGGAAACTGCATTTGTTTGTCTGGCCAAGGATAAAGTAGAGTCGAGGTAAAGCCCTAATATTTTAGTGTCCTTGCAGGCCTTGATAGTGTTACCATCAATGATGAAGGAATTGAACACGGGGACCAGTTTGGATAGTTTTTGAGGAGAGCCAAGAATGAGGAGCTTTATCTTCTCGTCATTTGCCAGCCTTGGATGACTAGGTAGACGGCATTCACAGTGAGAGAGTCGGCAACGTAGTCTCCAGAGATTATGATGAGTATCTGGGTGTCAGAATAATTAGTATATGTGACACCCAGATAGTCCAAAATACCAAATAGAGGTTTTGTGAACACGTTGTACAACGTGGGAGAGACACAAGAACCTTGTGGTACCCCGCAGGTGACGGGTGCCGGCGATGCTGCTGCTAGTGGAGAGAAGACATGCATCAATCATTTGTCCAAGAATGAACTGATCCAGGCTGTAGCTTTATTAGAAAAATGGGCGGCTAGTCTAAGGTGCCAAAACAGAATTTGATGATTGACGAGATCAAAAGCCGCAGAGAGATCAAGAAGAAGTAGCAGAGCAAGTTTACCCTTGTCTCTTAAATCTCCGATCTGTGTTTTGAGGTCGATAAGGGCAGTTTCAGTTCCGTGACGGGGCGGAACCCAGATTGCCTTAGACCCAGGAGTTTATTGGATTCAAAATAGTCTTGGATCTGTAGGTATGCAGCTCGGTCAAGGACTGTTAGTAGGAACGGCACCGTGGTGATGCGTCTGTAGTTTGTAGGTATATTGGCATCCAAGGTTGGTTATTTTAGAAGTGGGATAATCCAGGGATCCTTCAAATTGTCCGGTACAGTCCCCGTGCTAAAGGAAGAATTGATGAGTAGTGATGAATGGAGCTAGCTCGTGGGCCGCTTCCTTGATGATGGGCGCTGGGCACAGGTCCCCTTGGTAGTTAGGTTTAAGGCTATTGATAATATTTTCCACTTCAGTGATAGATAGGGGTGAGAAGCTGAACGGAGTCAATGAATCTGGGATAGAGTTGGCGAGCCTCCAGATTCATGAGATTTGCAGGGCCTACGATCTGGTAGATGAATGGAGAATTGGCGATCAAGACCCGCGCAATTTCACCTTTCACACTTGGGTCCACAACACTAGCTCACGGCTAGACTATCTGTTGGTCTCCCGGGCCGGGAGGTTCCAATGGGGCGGGGGGGCTGCCAGATACTCCCGAGAATGCTTTCTGACCATTCCCCGTTACCCTCTAATGCATCCCCACAGATATTGGGACAGGCAGACCCCACTGCAGGTTCAAATCGGGAGCACTTCAGGACCAGGTGTTCGGCCAAGAACTCCGGACCGAGATCACATCCTTCCTAGCCATCAATATCGACTGCGTGGCATCGAGTGGAACCCTTTGGGAAACACTAAAATGTTACCCCAGAGGGATATGCCTGGCTAAAGAAACGGAATTCTGAAATCAGAAAGGAACTCCCTGCAAGCGAGACGCGGGTAAAAGAACTGGAACACATGCACGCCACCTGCCTCAAGGAGGAATTCAGAACCAATGCGGACCGCGAAAGCCAATTCTTGGCTCAAGGTCACTGCATCTGCCAGTATGGGGAAGGCCAAAAACCGGGTGCCCTCCTAGCAAGGATGCTGGTAGCGGATAGAAAACCCCTGTAGATAGAATGCATCCGTAACCCCCAGGGCAGCCTGGTCCACACAAGTCGAAATAGCAGAGACCTTCCGAGCCTTCCATCAGGATCTGTATAGCTCTAAACCCTCGTGCAGCCAGGAGACTCTTCAGCGGTTTCTAGATGAGAGCTGTACTGGATAGGGGACCCTCAGAGAATCCTTAAGCAAACCTTGCTCGCTCTAAGAGGTTCTGGAAGCGATAAAAGAACTACCACGCACCAAAGCCTCAGGGCCTGACGGTTTAACAGGGGAGTTTTATAAAACATTCGCTCCAATCCTACTGCTGGTTTATAAGGAGACATTCGAGAAAGGCTGTCTGCCCCCCACACTTGCGAGACAAACTTGATCCTACTCCATAAACCAAGGAAAACCCCTGAAGAATGCGCCTCGTACAGACCGATATCACTAATCAACGTAGACAACAAAATTCTCGCAAAGATCCTTACCTCTCTTCTGCTCCCCCGGATGCCGGGTCTGGTGCTAGCTGACCAGGCAGGCTTCATCCCAGGTCGCAGTGCGACTTTTGGAATCAGACTATTCAGCATCATCGAAGCACTTGACCCATCATCTCAAGCAGTGGCGGTTCTGTTGGATGCAGAAAAAGCCTTTGACTCTGTTGAATGGCCATACCCTTTTGCGGTGCTAAAATTAAAAAAATGGGCCTGTGTAATTAATTCTTAGACCTGGTCTTCCTTCTCTACAAATACCTGCTTTCCAACATAGTACTTCGGGAAGTAAAATCTGCAAGCAGAGAGCTACAAAGAGCCCCCCCCCCCAGTCAGCCCTACTGTTTGCGCTGCCAATAGAATCTCTGGCCGCCGGCCTCAAGGCCAGGCAAATGGAAAGGGGTCTCTCCATAGGCCCCCATAAATTAATATTGTCACTATATGCCGATGACATAGCCCTTTTCATCAGTGACCCGATGGCAAACCTGAATCCAGTCATGCGAAGTCGTTAAAGTCAGCACTTTTTCAGATTTAAAAATTAACCACACAAAATCGGTTATATTCCCTTTAACCCCAGAAACCAAAGAATTCCAAGAAGACTATGGGTTCAGGTGGCAACACACAGGTGTCAGGTATTTGGGAATACTGATGTCCAGAAATCACGAAGAGCTTTTTCGGGACTACTTCGGAAGAGTAGCCGAAACTCTACGCAACAAAGTAGCCAGGTGGAAACACCTGCCACTCACACAATGGGGCCAGGCTTCCATAGTAAAAATGGTCATCCTACCCAACCTTCTCTACCTGTTCGTAAACATTCCTATCCTATCCTATTATCGCAGAGGTTCCTCCAGCAAATGCGGAGCCTTGTCCTAGAGCTAGTTTGGGCTGGCAAACCTGCACGAGTCGCCTATACAACTCTCATACAACCAATAGCAAAGGGGGCGGCCTGGCCCTCCCAGACCTAGAACGCTATTATTGGGCTGTTCAGGCACAATTTCTAGGTCACTGGTACACAACCTACTTTATTAGACCACACATCCAAATCCATCGGGCCCCGATACCCACAATCGGATGCGCGTGGCCATTATAGGTGTAATCCGGGTACCAACAACCCCGAATAGTGCACTCTACCTACAAGATTTGGAAAAAGATAGCCCAGAAGTACAATGTACTGGTCAGGTTCTCTCCCCTGATCTCAGCACGATTTATCTGAGGGATCCCACTCACCGCAGAGAAAGTATACCTCCAATGGGCCAGCAAACTACGGATTGACACATTAAATGACCTGTTTGTAGATGGGAAATGTCTAACACCCTAACAAGCACGGAAACGCAGTGCAGTCTCTGCCTTAGACACATTTGTATACTTCCGTCTGACACGCACTCCATTCGCCCTTTCCCACATTTCCGGCACAGCCACCCACATGGCAACTCCTACATGGAGTGATCCAATCCCAAGGGAAAGGCAGGCTAGTCTCCACCATCTATAAAAACCTTTTGACAGACACCACTAACCAGTCAACAGCACCAAATGCGAGATGGGAAAGGTCGCTGGGGGGGTCACGATACCAGACGAAGAATGGTTCTATATCCTGGGGCAGACCCAGGTGGTGTCCCTAAACTCGCGATATAAGCTGATACATTTTAACTTCCTACACCAGGTGTACCACACCCCAGCCAGACTTCACAGACAACGCTCAAACATATCAGCAGCATGTGAAAGATGTGGCGGGCCCTCAGCAGACTTTCTACACCTGGACTGGGAGTGCCCATTGGGTTAATCACTTCCGGGGGTGGTGGGGGACCAGGGGAGGGGTACTAGAAAGCACCACCACAATAATAGGTGAACAACTCGGACAGAACCCTAAAGTTGCAATGCTGGGATAAACTAATTACGTACTGGCCTCAGTGAGGAAGCCGACAGGCCTGCTGCTGGTACTAGCACAGCAGAGGGTTGCCATGACCTGCGGCAAGAGGCCGTACCTCCTCTCTACAAACCTGGCTGCAGGACACAGCGCACTGCCAAGACACAGAAACAATCTTCATTAAGACCCTACCCCTTCATGCAAGGCACCCGGGCATATGGGGACCTTACATCAATTACCTAATAACCGCACCCGACTGAATCCAGCCATGTGTGTAATGACTCTAGTTAACGGATTGCCAGTCTTGTCGCTTCTCCGACAACTGCCTTTCTTCAAGTATTACATTAAAGCAGGACTGTGACACATCATTGTATATTACAAATAGGGGGAGGGGGGGTCCCATGTGAGCCATTGTTATAGAATGTTATGTTCTAAAATGACCGAAATAACGTTTTTTTTTTTAAAAGATTGATTACTGGAATCTGGTAGTTTAGGTATAGTGGTGAAAGTGAGGATCCTTGTAGTACTCCACAGTAGTTAATGTGGAGTAGATTTGAAGGGTTTTATCCATACCCTTTCTGTTCTGTTTGCTAGGAATGATTTAATCCAGAGTAGTGCTATGACCGTTGTACCTATATCTTCCAATATTTTGATTAGGGTGTCATGGTTTACTGTGTCGAAGGCTGCGGAGAGGTCAATCAGAATCAAAGCCGAGGTTGTGTTGGATTCTGCATTTGTTTTTAGGTTGTCCCAGATGGATAGTAGTACCGATTCTGTTCCTCTTGCGGGTCTGAAGCTGACTTGTGCTTGGTCTAGCAACTGGTGTTTTTCTACATGTTCTTGGGTTAATTTGTATACGTATGTTTCTAACAGTTTTTACCGGGTATGGAATGTTTGAAATCGGTCTGTAGTTGGAGGTCTTCCACGTCGCCACTAGTATTTTTAAAAGTGGCTTAACATATGCTGATTTGAAGGATCGTGGTACAGTTCCTGTTGTGAGCGACAGATTCAAGACGTTTCTGTAATATACTGCTGGTGTTCCTTGTGCGAAGATTGATTTGTAGATGTTGGGGGGGTGGGGGGTTAGGGGGAGCCCGGCATCCATGGGTGATCCGCCTTTCTTGATGTGTTTTACCAGCTTGACTAATGTTTATACGGATATTTCCGGGAAGTTTTGGAGTTTGTGCTGTGGGTCCTTGTCCGGTCGGTTGAGTGTTAGGGTTGGTTGGTCTGTTTTGTATGATTTGTCGGATATAGTTTATTTTTTAAACGGTCTGGCAGGTTGTTGCATAGTTTCCTCGAGGGTATTGGAGTGTTGTCGCAACCTGGTGACTTACTCATTTCGTTTATTATGTTGAACATTTCTTTTTTTGTGTTGGTGTTATTGGTGATTTTGTCATCATGCCTTCCCTTTGCCTTTTGAATGTCCTCCTTATATGATCGTATTTGTCTCTGGAACTGGGTTTTCTTATCTTGGTCGTATTCTTTCCTCCATTCCAATTCCAGCTTCTTGTTCTTCTTCATGGTGCTTAGTAGTTGGGTGAACCATTTTGACATTGCTCTTTTTCTTGAGGGGGTAAATGGTTTTTCTCGGTGATATGTTTTCGATGGTATCAGCAATCCATTTGTGGAGTAGCTCCACCTTCCCGTCTAGGTCTCCCTTCTCTAGTTCTGCTGTTGAAGGTTTGGTCATCTCCAGTTCTATTAGGTTGCTTTCTTTGACGGTTTCCAGTTTCTTTTTGTAGTGGTTGGGATCTTGAGGGGCTGAGTGTTGACTTCAGCAGATAATATGATCACGAATGGAATGTTGAGATGGTCGCCCCAAAGTATTTTTTTTATATCGGTGGTGCCGTGGTGATAGGTTTTTTTCTTGGCAAAGATTGCGTCAAAGGTGTGTCCTGCCAAGTGTGTTGCTCGTTTGAGCAACTGTTGTAGTTTTATGGTTGTTAGCTGCCCAATTAGTGAGTTTTGGGAGTTGGTGTATTTTTCTTCGACAGTATATATCAGGAGACAAAGCTAGTATAAAGATGCTAGAGTGTAAAAAGATGTATAACTCAGTTGTGGGAGGGACCAGTCGTGGTTAAAAGATCAAAATCAATGTTAATAGTTGTAAAAGTTAAAACATAATTAAATTTTGATGGTCCACAATACTTAACATCCATATAAAACAAGGGGTACGTAACAGGCTTGAATAGCAAGTTAAAACAAGTTTACAGAAAAAACATACAAAATTGGTACTTATAAAACAAATGGTGGTGTACCAGGTTCTTTTAGAATTAATGCATCTTAGATTTATGTCTGTTTTTAGTCCAGAGAATTGTCTTGGCAGGT
Organism: Ambystoma mexicanum; assembly: GCF_040938575.1. Taxonomy (NCBI): domain Eukaryota; kingdom Metazoa; phylum Chordata; class Amphibia; order Caudata; family Ambystomatidae; genus Ambystoma; species Ambystoma mexicanum. The sequence goes on from NC_090931.1 coordinate 171,636,541, forward strand.
TTCTGTTCTTAAAACATAGGTGTAGAACATTCATCAGGAGGAAGTAGTTATTACGACATAACCTAATTCTAATTGGATTATAAATACAATCAGCGTCAGTCACTCAGCATCTGTGGGGTTAAAAACACATAAAACAAAGGGTTAGCTTGTGGGTAGCTAGATACTTGAAGAGTTTCAATGAAAGAACTATGGCACCATATAACTAGGGATAATTACATTATATGGTGCTGGTGGGAGCTCTACTTCCGTCGGTAAGTAGGTGTAGGAGGATGATTCAGCCCTACAAAGTATATAATACACTTTAAGCATCATAAATTGCTTTTAAGAATAGAAGCCTAATGTGTGCTCTAAACACACTTGCAGAATCAGTAGGCTGTCGTGAATAGCTAAATAGTATAGAGAGACAGAATGGCATGTAGTCATGCTTACAGGAGGGTGAAAACCCTCGTGCGAGGGGGTAGTGTGATACCCCGTAGCAAAATAGAATAGAATCAAAATATGATAAGGTTCCCTTGAAGCGCTAATGCTACAAAGAGTTGTGATGAAAGGTGCTATGACAAGGGATTAAGTTAACATGATCGTGAAGATAAATGGTAAAAGATCAATGATAAAAGTCGTTAGTAACCGATGGGTGAATTAATAGAGACTGTCACCAGGGCGTTCAATGAGCAGAGGTGGCCCGTGTAGCAATAGGTGAGTATCTATTGAAGGATCTACGGAGATAGCTATTCCGTTCGGGTCATCGTTACTATACATTTTTTTTATAAGTAAAAAAGACAGGCGGTTGAGGGGTCAAACCTGTGGACTGGAACGATAGGTGTCCGGTAGTGGGGAGATAACAAAATGACCATCCGTGTCCAGTTGGTGGAGAGTAGCAATCAAGGATAGCTGCCTTGTGGGAAAAAATTCCTTGCTCGACGCTGTGAAGCAGCGGGAGGAATCGTGTTAGGTCTGTAAGCCAGATAGAGATGTGTAGACGGGTGCAAGATGCGCGCTTCGTGTAGTCATCAGAGGGGCTTACCTAGTGATGAGCAAAAGTGGCGTGCTGTGTCACGAATAGATCAGATGAGCTCCGTGTAGACTGGTAACACGGGGAAGCCAATGCCTTTGGGTAGTCATGGAGACGCGGGTAGTCCTTACTCTATGTTAGTCGCAACGAAGTACGGCTGTGCACAGGGCGTTAGAGTGGCGGCCATGTTTGAATAGAACGTACATTCACGAATACCATTGTAGACGTGGTAAGAAACGCTCTCAAATGTTAGTACAGAGGGAGGAGGGTGAAAAATTAAAGTATATATATACCCACGGAATCGTATTATACTCAGGTTGGTATAGAAGTGTAGTAGGAGTATATACGGAAAAAGCTGTTTAAAGGCTTTGGCCGAGAGCAATGCAAACATGCAAAAATGAATGATGAAAAAAAAACATGCACCGTGTGGTGTGGTCTGGGAGGTGAGACTAGCGTGTCAATAGGGGAAGGTTAAAGAGAACTAAGTGGATGGAATTGTACAGGTATGGGTCTCTGTGGATGAGTGTGGGTATACAGGTAGAGAGAGGTCCAGTTGGAGGCAAGTAGAGTGGAATGAGATGGGCATAAAACAAAGACACCTAACAGATAACGAGCTATATATTATACCATTCGATGGATTCGTTCAAACCTTTGACATCACTATGTAAAGTGTAAATCATTTTTTGTTCCATTTTCAAAAGTTTCTTTTCACGTATTTCATGATTAGTCCCTTTTAGGGACAACAGTACAGTCCATCCACCAAACGCACAACCAGGAAGATTTTACATTAAGTGCCTGACCAGGGGGGCATTCTCAGTTTTGTTTTTCAAGCAGCTTCGGTGCTCCATGATGCGAGTTTTCACTTTGCGGATGGTCTTTCCCACGTAGTGCAGTCCACATTTGCATGTATAGGGGGCGAGCTGGGAGGCGGGAGAGTTTGTGGATTAGAAAGGGAGGAGAGGGCCAGGGGCAAGCGAGATGGTATGTGGGCGGGGGGGGGGGGCACACAACAGTTTTAAAATAAAATGACAGACAAGGCCCGGGATGGTCCTTGTTCTGACTACACTCACATGGGCTGCCTAGGTCTGTAAAGGAGCATGCAGGCAGTGCTGGTACACCAAGCCACACGCGGCAGGTGCAACCAATCAGGGGTGGAGGGTGGGATGGGAGGGTTTGTGGATTGGAAAGGGAGGAGAGGGTTAGGGGCAAGCGAGACGGCGCGCGGGCTGGAGGGGCACAAAAGTTGTTAAAAAAACCACTAACAATAAAAAACAATACTAACAGAGGATGCCATAACAGCAAAGACTAAGCCAGTGTAGCAAGATGCACAGAGGAAAGAACTCAAGGTTTCACTGCAATATGCTGGCAGGGCAATTCAAAAGCACCACCAAGTAATTGACTAAACAGCTGTAGAAACCAAATGTCACCTCTAAGTCACTGAATTTCCAGAACACCAGACCGCACCCAGAACACGCTGCTGCTGACAGTACCATAACAGAACGGGTGGATGCAGTAACCAGCTGCAGAGGAGGCACCATGACACCCAGAACTCATCCACAGTCAAAAAAGCAGATATGGAGACGCCCTTTACTTCCGTTTTCCGTCCTATTTATAGCTGGCGTGACACTTCTGGTTCGGACCTATTTTCACTTGTAAAGCAGCACATGCACTGCAAGCCACAGCAACGTCACTCAGGCCTGTAAGATTGACGGTTTGGGAGTTCACCGCATAGTGATCAGCCGAAAATAGGCACCAGCGGAACTGCCTTCAACACCTCTAATTAACAAGAAGTAAAATGCAAGTCAGCTGAACTCGTGTGCAGCAGCGCCATTATCTTGCTCTGAACATCACATTATTATCGGCTGGTCTGCAGTCACGAGCAGAACGGCACCTCAATTTAATGGCAAAGCAAGTCCCTTCCGGTGTGTGAGTCCAAGGAATAAGTTAGGGTGCAGTAGGTGGGGGTTGCTTTTATTTTATTGACAAAAAATACAGCCAAAGAGCAAGATTTGCTTTGGTGACCACAGAGCCCGCCCTGGCTACCATCAGCTTGCAACTAAGTGAAATGGCATACAATGAGCCCAATCTAAAGGTTTTGGCAGGCCACGAAACGTGCACTGCCAACTAGTGCATTGGCGAGTGATAATTCACTCTTGGCGGGTAAGAAATGGTGCGCTGTGTGGAGAATTGCCATTATTTCACATCTGGAATAAACATAAAGGGTCATGTAAAATTGACAGAAAGGCCTAGTCTGCATCTTGGGTTGAAGTTATATTTGCGGCAATTCTATTTATTCCCCCGAAGTAGCAGCTGCTTACTGGGCGATGGCCGATAACCGGGCCTGCTTTTAGCTTCGGTTCATCATTTGGCTACTTCGATCCCTGATGGTATTTTAACATCAACTCCCTTCCGTGTTTCACTGGATGGTCCCCTCAGACAGGGTTATTGGTGTTCTTCCAGAGTGTCCTCCAAATTTCTGACACTGCTACTCTAGTGAGATCAAGACCGTTAACCATTTCCATACAGCTTAGTTTTAAATGGCCAAAATCCCGATAGCCGCCAATACCTTCCTCCAAGATAGGGATCTGCAAACTATGCAGGGCCCGAAATTGGAATTCATGGAGCAGGGGTTGAAAGTCTTCAAGTCCACACCAAACTCTGGCATGCACCTAAAAACGCATTCTTTGAAACCCTCTCAATTCCAACGTTGCAATGTCGTGTACTCTATTGCTGTCCATGTCTGTTTAACCCTCCATCTCGACGTGTTGCTTTTAAAGTCTTCACTTAATACATTTTTAAAATTGCTTTCCCTTTCGTTTCTTTTTAATTTTTCTGTCAGTTTTTCCTTCTTGCTGCTACCTCGCATTTAGTCATTAACTTCATAACTCTACCGATACATCTGTTACTGCATTAATCTGTCACTGCTACAGCATTTACTCTGCTGGCACATCTTTTTCTGTGATGTGCCCTGGCTCAGTCTCTGCTGCACCTGCAGAACGGAGATGCTATTAAGGAATACGTAACAAAACTAACTTTACGTCCAGTATATTTAATAATCATGCATGTCTTCTAGAGGTTTACCTTTGCACCTTTTATGCACATTCCTGGAGCCTGGCTAGCTTTAAACTACCAGGAGCTAATTGTGACTCCCCAGGCAAGTGGTTCCATACAAAATAGCTATGCAATGGCAACTGTGTAGGTTTGGGAATGTGTATAAGAATATAGTACGCACAAGAGTTATTTTAAACATACTGGAGAATATATAATGGTCAAAAGGTTAGAGTTTGCATCTTACGCACAAGTTTGACTTACTGTGCACTATGCATTAACTCCAGGTTCCCTATGCCCCATAGCCAGGAGCTGGTTTTATCTCCCATCAACAAAGCCTAATTTTGACCCCTTAATTAGTATCAGACAGTTGGGGAAGCACACAACACTTTTGTATTCTCATTAATGCTCTAACACACATGACAGCCGTACCCTTGTTGCATTATGATAGGTTCTGGCCAGATTAGGAATGCGCTCTGCATTTTTTAAACGCTAGTGGTGAAGGCACATTATCTGCATCGCCTAGGGTGCATGTTGGACTTGCTGTCTGCATCCTCAGGGTGATGGGATCGAGGTAGCTTCTCATCTAAGATGGGGATGTCCGGATCTATTCTCCTGCCTGGGGTGAGGATGGGAGAGTTATACCTTCTGGGTTTTCGGGAGAAAAGGCCATGACACTTCAGAGCAACATGTAAAGGAATATGTGCCTCCACCTCACCAGATTAAAGGGATTTTCAATATGGTTACTGCCAAAGTATTAAATTTGGGGTAAAGGGTGCTGTGAAGTCAATTGCACATGGGGGGCTTTGCACTGCTGAGGCTATTTGGAGGGGGCACATTTAATTGCATCTTTGGATCCGGGAGCAAAGCGGCGTTGATCTGTGGAAGATTAGGGAAACGGAATGGGCTAGTGAGGGGCCAGCAGGGATACCTGGGGGGCGGGCTGGTCTAGGGGTTACTACAGGGGAGCTCAGTTGACAGTTCTGAGCCCTGGAATGAGAGCAAAGCAGTTACTCCTGGAAGCAGATGAAGTGTGGGAGGCAGCTCGGGCTCCTGACCTCACACTGGAATTTGAAGGGAATGCTTCAAATGGGTGCACACTGCTGTATCTGCATGCCTTGGGCATGATGACTACCTTTGTCCTTTGGTTTCTTTCTGCAGCCATGTTATATTTTCGCTACCTTCCCTTTGTGTCAATGACCAGGTAACAGAGGACAGACTTTGAATGGAAGCGTGAACATGGTGTTGCATTCTGGTATTTTTCGCCTAATGTTTCTTGGGGGGGGGGAGGGGCAGGATTGCCAATTGTGGCATTTGTCTACGGGCAGGATTTGGGACTCTGGCATTGTGTTGTGAAAAGCAAGAGCAGGAACGGGTCTGCGAGAGAAAAAGTTCAGAACTGGTTAAGCATTCCTGGCTTGGAAGTTTAGTGCACAGCAGTTATAAAGCATGCAGTTTGCCAATGAGCGACAATGGGGAAGATGGAAGATGTTACTTGCCTGTAATAGTATTTTCTGCTGTCTGAGCGGTTTTGGAGTTACATACTGTGCATCATCGACCATCTAGTGGTTCGGATGGATCTTATTTTCAAGATAAAGCTTAGTCTTCAACTGGGTTGTTCCTGTAATAGAACAGTGAATACCATGCTGCTGCTGCTCAACACTTCATTAAATCGATGCCCTTCTGATTGATTTCCCCGTGAGCATCCACTTGGTTTGATAAAGTGATGACATACTGCGATTAAAAAACAATATTGCTTCAAACGAAAAGGAAACATCCATAATGTTACAGCACACCTTAGGCACTTTGAGTATTGCCTGATGTCAAGGACCACCCGCCAGCCCCCTTTACATTTTAATAACACATTTGACATATGAAAGCTTCGATGCGCTTTAAAATATTTTACTTCTTCCTAGTATTTAGAGGGGAGTGGTTAGGATGAGCAGATGTGACTAAAACAGATCAAACTGCAGCAACATTAACTGGTAAATGAGCCCTCGTTCTGTAGCATGAAATCTGGTTAGATTCATATAATGTGTAAACATTAGCAGGCAGGGTTTCCTTTCAAGGATGATGTAATATAGGTACGTGAGTAAATACATTCTGCAAGATTGCCCGATGGTATGCATTGATATTAACGAATAGGAAACAAATGTATTTTTGAACAAACCCAAAACATCTATAAAAAAGATTTAAAAAAAAATACATATGTGGTTGGAAATGGGAATAGTTTTGGGGTGCGGGCTGTATTAAAAAAGGGGGGGCTAGGAGGGGGCAACCCCCCACCCATAAAAATATCGGAAACATGTTATTTTTTATGTTTTTGATTAATTCAAAATGCAGTTTTCTCATTCGATACAATCACATGTAAATATTTCAAAAAAGGTAGCAGGCGCTCCTCTCCAGAAAGAACATGGCATGATAACCTGTTCTGATATGAGAGTTTGCAGCACACGCTTAGCACTTAACACTTGGTGAATGTGTGCATAGAAATCTACTTTGCGGACATGCATATGGACTTTAGTAGAACTTGTCAAGAAAAAAACTGTTGCTACTAGTGCTTTTGTGGAGTCTATTTTGGGTGCATCAGGCAACTGTTTGTTTACTAGTGTGTAATGCTATTGTATGCATTGTACAATCCACTTATCCATGCCCTATTTGCAGATTTTGGCATCAAGGAAAAAAAGTGGCCCAAAGAAAGAAAACGTGCCTACTTTCCAACAGAAGCTTTGGCTATGTAATTACTTAACCAATCACCGTGAATAGACCTCGCTGCATAAAAGACCACATTTAAATTGGAAGTAGATTTGCAAAATGTCATTGCGTGTGTAGTAGTATGAACGTTATTCGCTATAAAAAGAGGCTCACGGTGTCTAGTTTGGCGCCCCAGGTTCTCACAGAAAATATAGCATCCTCTCCTCTGCCCCCCACACATTGGGCAAGTACTATACACAGGTCCCTTCCATGAACAAGTAAATGTAGCCACCTACAAATTATGCATGCGATACCCACATCCAAGGCCGTGTTTCTGCGGCCTCTAACACGGCAAACTCTAAAATCTGCAAGGAGCTGGCCAATCCTCCTACAGTCAGCACCACTCCTGTTCCCTTCGCTCTCCCCTTCCTCTCTCTCATCCTCCTTACACTTTCTCTCTGACCACACCTGATAATGTTTTTAGACAAGTCCCATTTATGAAAGTGTCGTCCAAGCAGGTGCTACCCTTCTGCTCCAGAACCATTAAGAACCAAACGGACACCCTCGCTCCAGCCTTGGCAGATTTCTGCAATCACTATTTTGCAAATGGAACTTTCCCTTGTCCCCTCAAGCACTCCCTTGCACACACCCCTCCTGTAAAAACTTTCTGCCGATCCTTCCTGCCCGGCAAACTACTGTCCGATCTCCATCACTCCTTTCCTGGGCAAACTCCTGGAGAAACTGCCATCACCCAGCTTACTCTCCACACTGAATCTGTTGGTGGTCTCCATGACCATCAGTCTGGCTTCAGAGCAGCCAGAGGCTTTGAAACTGGTCAACAGCCGTGAAGATCTGCTCACTAATCTCGATTCTAACCTTCCTTCTGACCTCAATCTCTCCCTCTGCTTTTGACGTGGTCAATCATGCCATCCTGATCAATCGTCTGTTAGAACCTGGGCATCACTGAACAGGTCATGGCTTGGTTGACCTTCCTCCTGGACCGTCCAACCCAGTTACATCCTTGGTCCTCTCTCTCCACCACCTCTCCCCACACACGTGGTGGTCCACAGGGCTCTACCCCCCTCACCTGGGCAATGACTACTTGGCCCCTTTAGCCCACCTTATCTCTACCTTCTCTAATTTTGTATTATGCGGATGGCTCAGCTCTCCTTCAGGCTCCCACCTTGGCCTCCTCTTGTCTCGCCCATTCCTGACTGTAGCCGCGATTCAGGAATGGTACACCTCCAACAATCTGTCTTAATGCCGGTAAGAGTGAGATCCTTCTCATTGGAACCCCTGTTCCTGCATTCCCCCTCACTGTGGCTGCCCTCCTTGGGCCCTCTTCCTTCACCTTCCTGTGAGGTAAACCTTGGTGTCATCTTCGACTCCACTCTCTCCTCACATCACAGACCTTGCCAAGAAGGCCCACTACCAGCTGCACCTCCTCAGAGGTATTTTCTTTTCCCACTTTCACCCAGAGGTTCACTGCCTCCAAGGCCCTGGTTCTCTCTAAATTGGACAACTACAACAGCCTCTGTCAATCTGCCTTCCTCTACCCTCGCATTCTGCAACTAATCCAGAACAGGACTGCAAGACTTAGCCTTGGCCTCAAGGCCAGGAACCATATCTCTCCAGCCCCGAAATGTCTCTACTGGCTCGCGGTGGCTGCAAGGATCAAGTTCAAGAACTTCTGCATCGTCCACAAGGCTTTCTGGGGCCGGGGCCACACTACATCAGACTCTCTTCCTAAGCACCTTACTTCTCGAGCCCTTCGCTCAGTCACCTCCAACTCTGAGGGTCAGACATCTCCAGGCAGAGAGTGGGGGGGTAGATCTCTCCTCTGCAGGTGCCTCCCTCTGGAATGGACTCCCTGACCCTCTCAAACTATCTTGAGCCGGATCACCTGAAGTTCTGGAAGCAGCTCAAGACCTTCCTTTATGTGTCTGCTTTCTCTCTCCCCTGGCTGAACTATTTGCCTGTTGTGCCGACTGATTGCGCCGCCACCCTCAGAGTCTCACTGGGAACCAGGCTCCTCCACGACTAGTCTGGGCTGTATCTGGAACACGAGCAGTGCCACAAGCTGAAACCAGCTATTAAGAAGCGGTTTGGTTATTTTTCTGCCCGCCAGCTTCATGTGGCAAAGATAGAACTAAACTATATCGAATTATCGTCTGCACCTACCACTACCTAAAGAGTGTGACATTACTGTACTGGGGGTGAAGAGAGTGAAGTTATTCCAGCACTCCTCTAGAATTACAACGATCACTACGCTTGAAAGTATTACATCCCAGGATGCCCTGTATTAATAATTCAGTGTCTTATAACTCAACATCGGGATTCTTCGGTTTCAATGACTAAATCCACGTCCTGATGAGGCCCGGCCGATAAGCAGCAAAAGGGAAAAAGCGCTGTGGCCTAAAGCCTGAAACACGTGTTGACTATCACAAGACTGCATAATCAGTCTTAGTTCTTTCCCCATATTTGAATATTAAGATATGTTAGAAGTGGAGTAACTCCTTGACCTGTGTCAGAATAGGTTCTGAATGTCGATTATGATACAAACACACCTGAATATCGGGACATAGACTGATGTCAAAATTTTGATGGACAAGTCACCCACTACTAACCCTCAGTCACTTTGAGGAGCACATTGCAGAGTGTATAATGCGTCTTATTTTTGTCCTACATCATTTGTATGTAAATGTTTTTTTAAAAGATAATTTGGAACAAAACAGTAGATTTTCATATAGATGTGTCACTATATGTATGTTGACCAAATGATTAGGTCAGTTTGAGGTTTTTGCTGTGCGCACACATAGGTGTTCAGTACACAGGGAGGGGTAACCAGTTTCCTCCTAGTTTTGGATGCATCTGGAACCGTACAGTCCCTTGCCTCCTTGCACTTACTCAGAGCCGCGCTGCCTGGCTGCACCTACTCAGAGCAATGTTGCCCTGATTGCACTTCCCTCCCCCTTGCACTCCCCCCCACTCCTCCTGCACTTTGCATATCACACGTGCATGATCTGAATGACCAGGTCTAGTAAGATCATTTTGTCCTCCCTCAGTCTTACCTCCCTTGTCATGTTGTGCCTAGAAGCACTGGCATATGCAGAGCTAGATTGAGATCACATTAAGGTGCTAGTCTACACATCGGGAGAGGGGGTGCGTGGGAGAGGGGGGTGCGTGGGAGAGGGGGGTGCGTGGGAGAAGGGGGTGCGTGGGAGAAGGGGGTGCGTGGGAGAAGGGGGTGCAACAGAGCGCGCGGGAGACCACGAGGGAGTGTGTGTGAGAGTGAGGGGGAAAGGGAGAGTGTGCGAGTGAGAATGTATGTGTGTGAGAATGTATGTGTGTGACTGAGTTATATCACCCATGAAGCCAAAAAGTTATATCTCCCATGATGCACTGCTGGTGCCAAGGCTTCATTTCTGAAAATCTGCTGTTATGGAAATCTCGATTCATTTTTTAAAACTGCCCTTAAAAATTATAATCGCTGTAAGGTCGTTTTGAGATTGGCAAGCATGTGGACATGTATGATTAGTGAAGGCTTGAGGCCAGGGGTAAAAAAAAAAATGTGCATTGCAAGCAACAAGCCCACCATAAAAAGTCACTTGCCACCTCAATTATATGCATACAGCACACCAGGTCTTAATCGCCAAAAATCAATCACCACAAGCCAATGGCTACTAGGGAGCGTAAATTTATTGCCTTGGGGATCGTGTTTTTTTCCCCCAAGCGTTTTCCGAGAGAGAGATCTTAATGCTGAGTGGCAAAAAGAAATAAAAGTCAATACAAAACCAATATATTGAGATGTGGCAATCACAGGGATTGCTAGTTAGTAAGCAATCCATGTTTTTAATATACAGTAAATTACAGGGATTGCTTGCTAAATGACTTTAAAATGTGTAGGCGGGAGGTCTTGGGGAGGCGGGGCTATTAGCATTTGGGGTGGTAAATGTGCCTAAACAGCGTATAATTGATTAAAACAGTGAAAACCAGAAGTGTACAACATAAGATTAAGGGAAGACAATCGTGACTCAACAGCGAAGATCTCGATTAACTCCCCCCCCCTCCCCCCAAGTCAGCAGGTAGGATAACTAAATACACACCTCCATCTTCCTCACAGTACTCAATTAGTAATTCTGTCTGAACCCCTACATCCCTCTTCCTTGTCCCAGTACTGAATAGTAATCCCAACTATATACCCCAACATCATTCTTCCTCGTCCCAGTAGACAAATGTAATCTTCCCTTTACCCGTCTTCCTTGTCACAGTACCCCACTACCCCAACTCACTCGTCCTCATCAGTGCCCCCAACTAACACCATGCCATTAGTCCTAGTACCCCCACTACCACCACCTCACTCCTCATCACAGTACCCCCCCCCACCACTAGGACCACATCACTATTCATTTCAGTCCCACACCACCATGTCACATCCTAGTCAGTCCTGAACTACCACCACCTTACTCTTACTCACCACAGTACCCCACTACCACCAACTCCATCACAGTATTCACTAGCACCACCTCAATCTTCATCACAGTACCCCCACTACCACCGTCTCCCTCTTCCTTGTCACAGTACCCCACTACAACATCACGCTTCCTGTGTCACAGTACTCCAAAATCTCCCTATTCCCCATCACAGTACACCATTAGTAATGACTTCTTATCTAATAGACACAAAAAAAGATTAAATACTTTATTGACCAGGGAAAAAAAGGCGCAATTACAGGTGGTGGGACGGCAAAGCAGAAACCGCTTGAAATTCAGTGAAAAAAAACTTTTGTTGAAGGGACTTTAAGGGGGCGATTTAATGTCACAAACCCCTACACTTCAGCAGGTGCTGGAAGCTTTGCCAAATTAACTAGGAGGCCCAATTGTGCAGACCCTAAGCCCACTTATGACATCACAAATAATCACTAAAGGCATCAATATCATCACTGGTAAAGCATATCACAATTGCAAGTAAGATGCAACACTTGAAACAAGTGTTTTTGCACAGAAGGGTGGGATTCAAGTGCAAAGATTGATTGGAACTTGTATTTAAAAATACTGCGTTTACAACCATGGTATTCTTGCATGCCAGAATTGCTCTGTATCGAATGAGCGTTTACTATGGTAAGATTAGTACCTATATCACCGTTCTAAAATATTCCCATATGCAAGGAAGACATTTGGGTAGTACAATTAGGACTTTCCACCAGCCCACCAAAGAAGTTTCTCAAATCATTGAACCTTTATATCACAGTCTAACTTTTTTTGGGTTTGAAGCTTACTCTAGGTCTCAAGTGCTGGGTTCGAAATAGAAGGTAGCTGGGAGCCATTTAGCTCCTGCTTCTAGCGTAGTAGAGCCTGGTTAGCTTGAAACCAGAAGCTACATTTGGCTCCTAGGGAAAACTGGTGCCTTTCAAATATGTAAATGTGACATTAACTTTGAATTTGAGAATGTTAATAAAGAAGAATTGGAACACGTCCAATAGGCATTAAACAAAATGGTTAATCCAGAATGGGCAAAGAGTTAAAAGACCATCTCAGTTAGCTCCTGCGCACACAGTGTTGCCTGACACCCAGGAGCTGGGCTTAGCTCCTGCTCATTGAATCTCAATTTCGAACCATGCAAGTGACTCTGCCCCCCCCCTCTCACAAAGTTTCCTAATGTATGTCGTCTATGGGTTCTTGTTTTGACTTAATGTCAGTATCTTAACACTAGGACGAGTAAGAGCGTTCCAATAAGGGTACGACGTAATTTCATCGCCAGATGTTTTTTCGCAGGGTTTTTTATTATATAAATTGGGTGTGGGTGTACAGGGATATAAAAAATAATTAAAAGGGATGGAGGGTTTGGGGGGTAACCGCGGTAAAAAACCACGGTGATGAAAGAGCAGGCGATGAAATCACATACAACCACAATAAGTACTCCCAGTCCCCTTCCCGTGTCTCCCGCCTTCCCAGTCCTGTGGTGTACCGGGTTTGCGTCGGCAAGTTTCTTGCTTGCTTAGTACGATCCTTTTCGCGTGTCAGGTTCACCAACTCTAGTCTCTGTGCTTGAAGCCACGGTTTTTACAGCTTCTCCTCTGCCAGCTCCGCTGTGGTCTCGCCGTGGTTTACGGAACAATGGGTCCACCTCTGTTTCTCGGTCATGCCACCACCTATGTCCTCCTTCCAGTAAGCAGGCCTCACGTCCGTGTTAGCCTCTGTCCCTTCTCTGGCTGACGCCGTTCCAGGGTCCACTCCGGAATAGAAATCTCACAGGCTCCCTCTCCCTTGCTCCAGTCTCCACCCTTTTCCTTTATTGTGCACCTTCCCTGCTAAAAGTTAGTCCTTTCTTTGTTTGGAGATTCTGTATTCATCCACCTAGGTTGCCCTACATGTCCGTATCACGTGGTCTCTCACTTAAAGGGATAACTGGTATTTCTGGACTACAATAAACACATCTTCGTACGCCCTTCATATTTCTCTTTATTAAATGGTTGTAAAAATGTACCATTGGTATGGCTCACCAGAACAGGAGGCCTTGACCCCAAAGACAGAGGCCCTCCCGGTGAAGTTCCACTTGCCGCTGCCCCTAGGTAGCGTACTGCGCAGCAAGCTCACCTCCCTAGCCTTACAGGAAAAGGCTCCCCTTGGGGGAGAAGAGACGATCTAGTGATTTGTCACAGATGCTACATATTTGGAAACCTATCAAGGGAAATGACTACAGTTTTTCTTAATCAACCAGGCTTCCTTCCAATCCTCCCCGCCCCCACCACCAACCCCTCATCCCTCCGTCCCCCACCCTCAAGCGAGATGGATATGAGAAGTGGACAGCATGGCCTCAAAATGGGCCAATATGTGCAAGTTTGTAGGCATTAGGCATAAAGTAGTAACATGCTTAAGCCATAGTCCCCTTTCCGCCATACAGCCCTTGGTCACCTTTTTTTACTCCATGAAAAGCACACTAATGAAAGGACTGGCAGGGCAGTTGGACCCTAGAGCTTTTGAGAGAAAGGATAGCAGTGCATGCGCCCTAGCTGATACCCAAATTTAACTATGGCTGAGGCATATAGTAGTCCAACTATTGTGAGTAACTCACTTCTACATTATGTCCCCTTTTCCTCCATACCAATGGAAGATTGTAAATCACCAAGAATATGAGAGGATGCAACTCCAACATGGATATTGCTGTATGATAGGAGACCTTTTAACAAACCTATTCCAGGAACATTTGTCAGAGTTTTGCCCCAGCGCTTCAGCTGGAGTACAAAGAGCAGTGTTTACAAAAGGCATGGGTCTGGCGCACACACAGCAACCTTATAGATGTCTTCTAGAGCCATGTAATAATTGGTAGGCCACAGAAGCCGCTATGGTTCATACCAAGTGAGAATACAGGCAGTTTGGGGAGGTCACTTCAATAGGAGCATATCACTACAAAATGCATCAGACCACCCAATGTGTGCATGTTGATTTAGCATGTGTGCCTGTGGAGACCATAAACCATAAAAAAATGTTTTGAAGATCTACCTTCCAAAGTCTCCAAATAGAACAATCTGAACGTGTGCAGGGCTCTTAAAGATTTTTATGACTCTAAAGCGGACTTCGGAAAGAAGGCTGGGAGATTGATGGTCTGAAGTAAAACCGGCCACATAAGTTAATAATTTTGGATTAGTAAGGAGAACAGCCTTCTCTTTTGGAAAAATCAGAAAAGGGCCTCAAAGCACAAAGGCTGTAGCATGCAGATTCTAGATGCAGATGCCCGAGTCGCTAGAAAGTCTTCCAAGAGAGTACTTTATGTCAGTAGATGCCATGAACTAACACCATAAGAATTATGTTGAGGTTCCATGTAGGATGTGGTTGTCCCATTTGCGGATAGAGCCTTTCAATCCCAATGAAATGGCTCCATCCACTTGATTATCCAGCAAGAATATTCAGAGACTGGGCATGTTAGTTCTGCAGGAGTCCAATCTGTTCACAAACACTCTGAAATCTGAGATATGAAGGTACAAACGTGGTCCGGAGAACTGTTAATGCACCAGTGGACGCATATAGTCCCTTTGTTACACATTTTACTTGTAGAGTCTTTCCTAGCAACTTTGGCTCATCTGAGAGTAACTCGAGTGTTCAAAGCCACAAAGTGGTAGGTCCTCAGAAGCCAGGCAAGAGTGCCGAGTCAACAGGTCCCCAAACTGGAAGAAGTTTGTTTCAAGAACGATAGATGTAGGTGGTTTACCTTACATATCATTCAAAGCCAAATTGGGGCCACCGAATCGCATTGCAGTTTCGGGAATTTTTAAGGCTTTGTATGACCTTGAGAATCAACAGGAGGGAATTCATAAAGCATTGGGCCCTCCCAGGGTAGAACAGCAGCATTTCCTGGTTCGTTCCCCCTCACCAGGTCTCATCCTTTAAGCAGGTGGGCATCTAATATTCCATGGCAAAAGATCCAAATATCTGATGCAAAACAATCCCAGATGTCCAAGTCATGAGTGGCTTGCAATGTCTCCATCGACATGGAGTGCCTCTGCAAGACAAGAGGTCATTGAAATGATCTCTGAATTGCCTATGACCACAGTTCTTGTTTCAGAGTGCATAGAATTAAGTTCAAACGAAACACAGCCCTTGTTTTATCTGTGACGGATTGACACCGGTGCCTCTTATAGTGTGGAAGAGATTCCTATGACACTAAAAACATGGCCTGTAAAGACCATTCTGGCGTGGGTTGGGAGATACATGTTTATGCATATTTGTGACGGGTGTCAGGTTAAGGTCAGTGGGAGTGGCTGACACAGGAAGCAAGCTCTGTCCCTTTCCAGAGAGTTTGCTTCCAGGGTGTTTGAATCCAGTCTTAGGAACAACAGCACCAGGATTATACAAGGTAAGGAGGGGGCCCTACGGTTGTTCTTGGAGCAGGTGGGGGAGCCCTGTGGTTGTTTCTGGAGCAGGAGGGGCGCCCTGGGACTGTGCTGCGAGTGGGGGAGAGATGCTGGAATGATACAGGGAGTGGTGCAGGAGAAGCAGGGCAAGGGGAGCCCTGGGAGCACAGAGGGGGCGCAGGGACTCTGCCGGAAGCAAGGGAGGACAGCCCAGGGATGCTGCCGGGAGCAGAGTAGGGTGGGGGGACAGCCCAGGGATGCTGCCGGAGCAGAGCAGGGGGGGGGGGGGGGGGGACAGCCCAGGGACTCTGCTGGGAACAGAGCAGGGTGGGGGGGGACAGCCCAGGGACTGTGCCGGGAACAGAGCAGGGTGGGGGGGGGCGTCAGCCCAGGGACTGTGCCAGGAACAGAGCAGGGTGGGGGCGTCAGCCCAGGGACTGTGCCGGGAACAGAGCAGGGTGGGGGCGTCAGCCCAGGGACTGTGCCGGGAGCAGAGCAGGGTGGGGGCGTCAGCCCAGGGACTGTGCCGGGAGCAGAGCAGGGTGGGGGCGTCAGCCCAGGGACTGTGCCGGGAGCAGAGCAGGGTGGGGGCGTCAGCCCAGGGACTGTGCCGGGAGCAGAGCAGGGTGGGGGCGTCAGCCCAGGGACTGTGCCGGGAGCAGAGCAGGGTGGGGGCGTCAGCCCAGGGACTGTGCCGGGAGCAGAGCAGGGGGACAACAGATTGACCCGATTAGTCAAATAAAAGGAACAGGTGTCAGTCGACAGGTAGGCCGCAATGACAGATAAGTAGGTCCTGCAAGACAGGACATGAATGTCTCAAGCCGTGAGGTGAGACACGAATGAAAGAACCCTGTCCACCGTAGCGTGCCTGGGGTCAAGCTGTTTAGCTACGCACCAGTGGCAAAAACAGAGCCATTTGCTCCTATATTGAGCCCTCGTAGAAGGTTTTCTGGCCGCTTGGATAATGCGCATATATTGTCCTCCGACAGATTAAATTGCTCTAAACATCTGAACGCGGGTACCAAGATGAACGATTGTGCGGAGGGGTGCCACATCTGGCGATGGCACTGGTGAAGAATGTTGGGGGATCAATGGCAATCTGATCGGACAAAGAATCGACAGATGCTGAAGTTCCAAAACACAGAATCTGGCTGGCCACCAAAGAGCTATGAGGAGGAGAATGCAATTCGGTGCATTCCTGAATTTGCAGAGTAACCGATGAATCGGAGGCAGTGGAGGAAAAACATAAGCCTTCATGTTGTTCCATGGAATCTCGAGAGCGTCTCCCAGGGAGGACACCCCGAGACCGTCTGAGGCATACAGAGCAAGTTTCCTGTTTGTAAAGGTTGCAAAGAGGTCCACTTCTGGAGTGCCCCATTGGCGAAAAATGGTGGAGAGAACATCCGTGTTCAATTCCCACTCGTAGCTGGCTGCTGACTGGCGGCTGAGCAAGTCCCCAGTTACATTGAAGTGACCTGAAATGTGTACAGCCAAAAGCCAAATGTTGTGCTGGATGGCCCATTCCCTAATCTGTATTGCTAGGTCCATAAGAAGGGGCGACTTGGTGCCACCCTGCTTGTTGATGTAAAACATTGCCACAGAATTGTCTGTACGAATACAGACAACCTTGATCATGATGGACGGTTGAAAAGCTTTGTGCACTAGAAAAACAGCCAGGAGGTCCAGATAATTGATATGAAACTGCCTGTCCTGAGATGTCCACAGATCAAATACTTCGAGGTGACAGTGTCGCGCCCCATCCCAGAAGGGAGGAGTCTGTGGTAACTGTCACTTATGGGCAGGGCTCCTGGAAGGAGGCCCCCACAGAAAGGTTGTGGGTCGAAGGCCACCATTGTAGATCCGGCGTCAGAAGACAGAACTGGGATTATCTTGGAATCCGGGTATGAAGCCTGAGACCAGGAGCTCCGAAGAGCCATCTGGGTATGCCTCATCTTCAGACGTGCAAGAGGAAGAACTAGCATGCAAGAAGCCATGAGGCCCAGAAGTCTCTGGAACCACCAAGTCGTCATGTGCGAAGATTGGAGGAAGAGCTACACGTGGCAGGAAGATCCGCAATCCTGTCCGCCGTTAGAAAAACCTTGGTACTGACCGGTTTCCAACAGAAACCCAGGAAAATCAAGCCTTGAGAGTGCGTAATGGAAGATTTACCACAATTCACAGACAGCCCAAGGTGGAACAGGAGCTGGAGGAGAGACTGGAGATAGCTCATTGCCGTCTGAAGGTGTGGGATATTTTGACCCATTCCAGTGTGCCTCACTACATCACTGTACTGAAATGGTGAAAGAAAAAGCCCAGAATGGATGCCCCGACTCCTGTGCGCGCCAAAATCTTGAAACTGCATTTGGGTCAACACCATAAAAAGGATGCACAACCTGCCACACCGTCATGGGGGTTGAAAACAGTTCTCACTGCAGGAGCATGCCAGTGGGCTGCCTGATTCAACATGGAGCAAAGGGAATGAATTGTGCTGAAAACCCAAAAATGGCTCTTTAAAATGTCAGCTTTTCAACCATAAAAAGTGCTGTTTTGGCGCTAAAACCATTCATTTCTACTGAATCATTGAGATTAAAAGGGCCCTGAAATGCCCAGGATCATCCAGCGTGGCTCTGAGGAACCGGGCCTCATTGGAATGACAGCTCCTGGCAACCGTATCTTTATAAAAGCAACCCAGGAACTTTTTTCATTTTCCACGGGAAAAACAAGGCTAAACATTGCAAAAAGTATCAGAATCATCTGTGCAGAGAGAAACTCTAAACAAAGTCAGGATACATGTATCCAGGCTGCAAACAATTCCAGCACTCAAGGGAAGAACTAATGCCGACTAAAAGGTGCATTTGCTGCTCAGTTTAATGTGCTTTTTCATGAATGAAAGGCAAAATCGCCTGTTTTAAAGTATGTTCTTGTTTAAAGGCTTAATTCTTTAAGAATATCAAAGGACTGCTAATGTTAAAAAAATCCACCTATAAACTGTTAATTTTATATGTTTAAATGAAGGATTTAGGTGAAACAAAGCTAAGCTTAGTCTGAGTTAATCAACTATATGAAAAAAGAACAACCCTTCTCTGAGCCTGAGAAAGGTTGATGCCTCCACTGCTGGCAGGAAAGGCTAATTGCTGCTGGGAGGCCTCACATACTAATGACAAAGGACCTCATTAGACATTTGTCTGTGCACCAGGCGAAGACAATGGCAGGCTTGGACACTTCTCCTTCCAGGGGAGGGGGAGAACGCTACACTCTCCAGGGAGATGCCCTGTATTCAACTTCAAAGGATTTGCCATTTGCTCACACTTGGGAAGAAAAAAAAACGGACATGTAACTTTTGGGTTTAAAATGCTTATCACTGAACTTCAAGACATTTAACTTGGCAGCAAGAATAAAAAGAGTGAAAAGTACATGCATCTAAATCTGAATTTCTGCTACTCATGCGAAAACTTGGTAGAATTTCTTACTGCGTAAGGAAAAGAAGTTATGAATAATGACTAATTGCGCAGAAACTATTAATGTTGCAAATATAATATTGTGCACCAATATTCTAAGGGTGATTGTGCATATATGTACAGAATTGGGAAATGGTAGGACAAACCTTTTTGGTGAAAATTGCCAAATTTTAACAAAGACTAAACCAGGTCCCACCGACTTGGGAGTTGGATTAGAATGTGACCCACGAAAGATGCAATTTATGTATCAGATCTTCTTAGAGGGCATAACTACATCAATATGTATTTGTGGGAAAGTTACATTTTGGTCCCAGTAACTATGGGAGGTTTCCAGATCACATAAAACATGACAGCACTTTCTGTCATCTAACCAGCTAAGAGCAAGGCGGGAACTGTGTTCCTGCCCAATCATAGCCTTGTGGGTGTGGGTGTGGGTAGTAGGTTTGCCCCTACCATAAACTTTGGTGATGTCATTTGGCATGATAAATAAGGGAACCTAACACAACACACAGACACACTGATTCCTGACTCCATCCTGATTTCTGTGTGGCACCCTGTTACTGAATTTTCCATCTTTGTTCCTGATTCCAGATTTCTTTGCAAAGTCAAGGCCTCTGCACTGCTGAACTCCTTTTCAACCTGGCCCAAATTCTGAAGCAATCCCAAAACTTAAGGGAAGCAATTTGATCCAGTTTGGCTGGCTATTACTAAATGCTCCAAACTTGCCATCCCATTTATCTCCGGTCTCCAGTAACCAGCGCAGTCCAGTCCCAGGTGCCAGTCCAGGTGACCAGAACCGCCCAGCTGACCCAATTCCACCATATGAGCCCTGCTGTTCTTTAGACCCGATCCGGGTGATGACCAGAGTCCCTGACGGTCCAAAATCTTAATTTAAAGTGGAATGTAAGTATCAATAGGAATCATTGTAACCTATAGCATATCTTGCCTTGCCCTATCCCAATCTCACAACCATCCTATCTTTAACTTAAGAACCTGTAATATTGTCACAATTCTTGCAACCCTGTCTGTGATTCTTAGCATTAGCACAGATTTACTCCTCATTTTTGTTTTACTAGGCGATAAGCCATTAGTGATTTTGATTGACTAAAGTAATTCCCATAAAGAAAACGGGGTATCCCCCATGTTTATTTTGTTTGTTTTATAATTTATAATGCGCAGCATACCCTAGGGTAACAGGGCGCAGCAGTTACAAGTATATGCGAAGCATAGTTACACAAAAATGAATACAGTTTACATACAGGTAATAATTACAAGGGTGCATATACGAGGGGTGCAAATGTACAGGCAAAGTATGCAGCAGATGACTATACAGGCAGTTTCCAGAGGGCAATACAAACAGAATGAAGCGGGTGAAGGTAGATAATTACAGGGATGCTAGCAGATAGTGAAAATATATCATATGGTGGGTACCCATGGCGGTGGACGATCAGTTCTAACTGTATCCTAACAGGGGTTATTAATGCTGGTTATTAGATTTCAGCCATATGATGGTGTTGGATCTAAATTTGTGGTAGAATTGGTCAGTTCTAAAACTGGACGGCAGAGAGTTCCATAGTTTGGCCGCTTTCCCTGGGAAGCTGTTACCTCCGATTGTGGATTGTTTGAAGCATGGTATGGAGAGTCGATCTCTGTTGGCTAGTCTTACTGGTCTCATGGAAGTCTGTTTGTGGAATCTCTCCGCCAGATAGATAGGTGCGGCATTGTTGAGATTTGTGGGTAAGCGACAGAATTTAAGAGGACTTTGTCGTAGGTTGGGAGCCAGTTATTTTGTTGACAAATCTCTGAAATGTGGTCTCTTCTGGAGATGCCTAAAGCTGCTCTAAGGGCATTATTTTGGAAAGTTTGTATTCTTTTGATGGTGGCTTTAGTCGATCCCAGGTAAAGGGCTTTGCAGTAATCCAGGCGCAACAGGATAAGGGCTCTAGCCAGAATGATGCAGCTATCAGAGAGGAATGGCTTGCCAGTGCATATTAATTTACACTTATAGTCCGTGGAAGATGCTAGGGAGTTGACCTGTTTGGTGAAAGAAAGGTTTGAGTCAAGGTAAAAGCCAAGTGTTTTTACCTCACGTTCTACTTTTATGATGTTGCCATCGATTATGAATGAGGAATAGTTGGACCCTAGTTTTCTGTAGGTTGGGCGGGGTGCCCAGGATAATGAGTTCAGTTTTATCATCATTCAGGCATAGACCATGTGTGGCCATCCATGCCTGGAGGATGATGTACACACTATTCACCAAGGCCAAATCTTTTTCATAATCCCCTGAAAGCGGGAGGAGGATCTGGGCATCATCTGCATAAATGGTGTAGGTGATACCGAGATGATCCAGATCATCGAAGAGGGGCTTAGTGAAAATATTCTAAGGTGTAAGCGAAACGCATGATCCCTGGGGCACACCACAGGTGATGGGTATGGGGTCTGCAGCTGCTAGCGGCGAGAAGTCCCTCATTTGTCTGCCGTTTAAGAAGGATCTGATCCAGGTAACTGCGTCGTCAGAGAAGTGGGCTGCTGTGTTTAAATGGTTACAGAGGATAGTATGGTCGACTAGATCGAAAGCAGCTGAGAGATCTAGGAGTAGGAGTAATGCTGACTTGCCATTATCTTTGAGCTCATCAATTTGGGTCTTAAGGTCGATGAGGGCAGTTTCCAGATTGTCTGGCTCCTAACAAGTGATGTAGTTCCATGTGCTTTTGTATTTGTGTATACGCTACCTTATCCAAGATCTTTAGAAGGAAAGGTACAGTAGTGATTGGTCTATAGTTGGTCGGTGAGGATGGGTCGAGGGTGGTTTTTTAAAAAGTGGGAGTGCCCACGATTGTTTAAGTTTAGTGGGAATAATACCCGTAGAGAAGGACGCGTTAATGAGTTTGGTAATGAAAGAAGGTGGGTCTCCAGCAGCATCTTTGATAAGCTGTGCAGGGCATAGCACTCCCTGACAATTAGAGGGACAGAATAATTCTTTCCACTTCATGGATGGA
This sequence comes from Ambystoma mexicanum, assembly GCF_040938575.1. NCBI lineage: Eukaryota > Metazoa > Chordata > Amphibia > Caudata > Ambystomatidae > Ambystoma > Ambystoma mexicanum. Next base: position 171,658,600 of record NC_090931.1, read on the forward strand.
AACTTTGGTAAAGTTGAATCGGGTAGATTCGTCTGTGTTAGCCTTACCAGTTGTTTTAGATGCAGGAGGGTCATTTAGGGCAGTTCTTTTACAGGAGATTTTATTTTGTAAAGTGGCTATTTTATTGGCTATGGCGTGTTGGATATCTTCACACCATTTTTTATCTTTCGTGCATGTGTCGGGTGGTGCTATCGGATTTAGCGTGGGATATGCGTGTGTCAAAGTATATTAGTTTTGCTAGGCATATTTCTTTTTTGTAAAGGGTGAACAATTTGGTGAGTTTGCACTTATTGGCTTCTGACGGATGTTTTTTCCATGTAGCCTCGCAGTTTCTTTTTTGTGGTCTTAAATTTTTTAAGGAAGGTGTAAACCATTTATTCAGGTGGGTTTTCTGCTTACTTGGTCTCAGTTTGGCGGGGGAGATCTGGTCTAAGGAAGTGGTCATGATTTTATTATATTCTTCAACCAATCTCTCAGGATCAGTGTTATCTGGGAGTGAGTTAAGAGTAGGAAGTAGTGCCGGGATGAGCCTATCCACAGTAATACTCTTTTTATTCCTAGTTAGTGTGGGTGGAGCCCTAAGCACAGGAGGTGATGGGGTCTGTTAGAAAGCATAAAGGACACATGGTGGTGGTCCGTCCAAGCTAGTGGTGAGAAAGACAGGATATTAGCCTGGCAGTCGTGGACTGCCACCCAGTCAAGTATTCTACCTTTGCTGTGGGTGGCAGTATTGCTTCTTTGGGTAGATTCAAGTTCTGATAGGGTGTTAGCGGCAAGCTGGTCTGATTGGTCATTGAAGCCCATGTTCAGGCCTCCAAGTAGAAGTACTTGTGTGGAGCTTTTAAGGTTGTTAGTTAGGATAGTATTAATATCACCTGCGAAGGTACCAGATGGGCCTAGGGGGCGGTATATCAAATGGATATTCAAAGTTTGGGCATTAGTCAAAGGGACTTTGACTGATAGTAGTTCACAAGAGTGGACGTGAAGGGTTACAAGAGGCCGTGTAACTGGAGATTCACGGGTGGCATTCTCTTTTTCTTAGCCATTAAATCTAGTTTAAGTCAAATTAACATGTCATTTTAAAACCGATTTTCTTGTTTTCTCTGCTCTATCTTTCTAAAAACACCCCTCATTCACCCTTGCACAACTTCCTCAATTTAATAGCTAGAGACTTCATTTTAACTCTGACTTAAAAATAAGACCTGTAGCTATATCCCAACACAAACACTGCATCTGAAAACATGCAGTTTTTCTTAAAAACCGTTTAGGCGGGAATTCGCATTTCTGCAAAGTTTTACACGTGTGATGTTCAATTTCAATTATTTCCAAACTTCCATTAAGATTCAAAGTGTTTACTGTTGATCATATTATAGCTTATGTTTGTTAGGATCTTTCCCAAGTTGCTCCCATAGAGATTTATATTGATTTAAGGACTTTTGCACACTTTTCATTGTTTTGCTCAGCCATTTTCAAATGTCATTTTAAAAGTAAAATTTCCAAACCACTTTTCTCTCTTGTTTGGGGAGGGAAGGTTCTATTCAAATCCTGTACATGGTTCCTTATTCCCGAATACATGCTGCTCCCTTACCCCTTACATTTGTGTAGAATTGCTTAGTTGCGAGTTGAGAAATGTGCAGGGGGAAATCTTAACTTAAGCACTATCTTTCAAACAAGCCAAAACTGTTCTTTTCTCCGTTTTATATTTTGTGTTGCTAAAACGGAATTCAACTGCCTTACCTACTTTATTTGTATTGTCACTACATTGGTGATTGCTGCCCCATATATTAAAACATAAGTTTGATTTGAATTTTAAATAAATATCTTTACCAACCAGCCTGATTCCTGGTCCATTGTGACCTGGGGGTATTTTGAGAAAGGGTGTGATATGAGTGACATATCACTCAGAATATTGAACCTATAGACACAATAAAATAAGTATTTCATTTGCGCACTGCATACTAGGCTGAGACCAGGGTGCATTGCCTTATTGAAATCCTTAACAAGGGCAGGACTGCGCAGGAGCCAGTCCAAATCTGGATATTCATGAACGCCCTGGAGCCGGAGGAAAGCAGCGATGACCAGGGAGAACCGCAGAGATTTCCGATGCAGCCTCCATATCAGGATGTGCATGTAAGCGTCCTGAAGGTACACAACACTGAGCCAGTCCTTTTAAAGAGAGGACTTTATTTGGCAAGGTATGATCTTGAATTTCTCTTGGGGAAGAGAAAGATTGAACTGGGAAAGATAGAGGCTAGTGCGCAGGCCAGCCTGGCTTGGTTTGGGCACAGAAGAGATGCAAGTAGAAGCCCTCCCCTTTCTCCCTGAGGGCAACAGGCTCCACCGCTCAGGTCAAGAAGTTTCTGTACCTCAGCGGCTCTGAGGGAGGGCGACCCAATCTGTTGAAAGGGAGGGTTGAAGTGTGGGGGTATGGTGGGAGGGGCAGGCGAAAGCCCGACCCAGCGATGGACAAAACCCACCGGTAGGTGATGGTCTGCCACGCCTCCAGATGAGACTAGATTCATCCTCCCACCAGTCTCGCGCGACCGACAAAAAATATCATTTGTCGGCAGGGAGACTACCTGTCCCTGGAGAAGAGGCTGATGGGCGAGAGAAAAACCGACCACCCTGCCGCTGTTGCTTTCGGCGGGTCCCGCCAACCGGAGCTACAATTCGGCGTGCACGGCGATCCTGAAACCCTCCCCCCCTGAACGCAGAGAAGGATCGAGCCTGGGACCCTGGACCTCTGTGGATAAGGGGCCTTAGCTGGAGCTTTCGCCAGGACCGATAAAGATTGGGCGGTTGGGGTACTCTTTCGTCTTTGCAAGTTCCTCATCTGTAGAAGAATTAATCAATTCTTTACCATCAAAAGGAAGATCCAGTACTTTGTCTTGCACTTCCTTTGAGCACTTTGTCGCGTGGAGCCACGCCTGGCGGGATGTGTCAACCCAGACCATAAGGCCTTGAGCAGAGGTATCTACATGGTGTGCCGCAGCTTCCACTAGACATTGTGCCAACACTCTGGCGTCCGACAAACCGGCTTTAAAGTTGTCTAGCCTATCCGCAGAAATACACTCCTGGAAGTCGGCTAACTCTGCTGCCAGGATGAACTCTGTTTGCTTGACGAAGTTGGAGTGCCAATTGGCAATGACTTTCTTGCGCAAGGCGTCCACAAGTTTATCCTCTTTGGATAGGATTTGGGCCGCTGCTGTTGAAGATGCAGAGGCCAGCTTGGACTGGAGTGGTAGCTGCCACCACCGTTGAGGATGAGAGCGGACAAGCCGATAAGGCTAACCCAAGGCATGAAGTTTGTAAAGAGCGTCAATTCTCTTGTTGAGGTGTAGACTGGTGTGGGCTTTATCCCAGACTTAATGGGCCTCAGCCAAGAAGTTGTTCTGGAGGAACAGGCTGGTGCGCTACTGAGGTGACCGGGTAAAGGAAGGACAAAGGGAATAAAAATAAAAATTCCCAGTGATGCTAGTGTGTCCAGCCCTGACCAAACGGAGAAAAGGACTGAAGGGTGATGCGCGGGCGGAGCTCAGCAGGGCGGGGTTACGGCCACGTGCGGTACCCCACATAAAAATAAAAGGACAAACATTTTTGATGCTTTTTACAAAAGTGCTCCGGTCCCGTCCCGAAGGACGGAAATGTCCCACAAGTATGAACGAAAGGGGCCAGGACGTAGGAGTAAAGAGGTTTTATACCCAGTCTTGAAAGGCTTCCAGAGTAGGAGCTCCCAATAGTTCTCTCCGTCAGTATCAGCCTGCGGGATAAAGATCTTTACATTGAGTCACAAAATGCAATAAAAGATCAAATTATTATTTTTTAAATGTTATAGTTTACATAGAAACTTTTAATTTTATATTATTCATACTTTTTCCATCTCATCATTCAAAACCTTGTCAATATGCTTTTCTGAGCAGCATGAAGTAAATCTCGAGTTAGTTTGTGAATCTAATTCCAATGGTTAGACTGTTAACGAAGTCACAATCATCATCCAAAATTTAATAACAATGATTATCAACTTATTGTCCTGTGCCAAAAGTATTGTTGCCCATCTCGCTGTGGGACTAAGCGTTTCATTACTGATGTTTAAAAAAGTTCTATACAAAGCTCTTGTTGTAATGCTGGGCATATCATAAATTATGGAGAGTCTCAGGAGTTGATTCATTTTTACAAAATCTGACATATTGAACTTTGGAATCTTGTTTGGTTAGAACCAATATAGCTCGTGTAGGCAGTATGTTGAGCCGTAATTTAATGAACAAAGATCTGATACATTTGTCTGGAAAGATCTTCAGATATGCGGGAAGTTGGTTGATTGATCTTACTTCTATTTCGCATATTAGATTCTCCTGATATTTTGCTTTCTCTTCTATGGTATTTAGCCAAATATTATGCAAGATTTTCTTCTTTGCATTTTGTGGTTGATTAGCATTTCTGCTGTTAATTCCTCTTGCTTGAGGATTTGTATCATCTGTTGGTTCCATTCGGTCAGGGCATTGGCGCATAGAGGATTCTCTTTTATCCTTTGTATGTCGAACGCTAGAATTTTCTCTTCAGCAATTATCTTACGATACAGATCTAATTTCTTCCAGTTTATGATCGAGTTCAGTTATTGAATAGCTATCTCAAAGCGTATTCTTGCAACAGGAAAAAGATGGTAACCTCATAATTTTCCTCTAAAAAATAACCTTTCGTTTAGTCCAGATGGTCGCCGGGAGTTTAATCAATAATTCACTTCCATATGCCAACACTGGAATCGCTTTGTCCGTTACGACAGGGGGAAAAGGAGAACTTTCCAAATTTTTCATGCAAGGCATAACCTTGTCTAGCCAAATAATCAAATTAATTATACAAATCTCAACAGGAAATACAAATAAAAGTATTTCATTAACAGTCCACCAAATAACCTGCATAAATCATTTCAATAGCTTAAGAATCTCTAACCATATATAAATGCATAGGAAAATTCCATACAAGATTGCCAGAGTATAAAAAAACCCATCCATGACCAGATTGAAGATTAACCATATCATAAAGGAAATTTCGATAGCCTTTTCTATATATTTCAAGCAACTTGGAACATCCAGTTAGTAAATGTCTTGTAGTTTTAACCTCAATATTATACACACGACAAAGACACTCTTGTTAAGGTATGCTAGTGCATGCCCCCAATCATGATAATGTATGGAGCAAGTCAAGACGCAATTGCATAACAAAACTTTGCCTTACTGGCACTAAGTTTTCCAATATAGCAGACCGGATTACTTACAGGGAAACTGTCATGATCTCTGCTTCCAAAAGGTCAGGGTTTTCCCAACTCCCTTGGAAGCAGATCCATAACCCAGGTTCCCAGGGCCAACCAGTCCCAATTGGGACCTTTTGGACCCAGTCCTGGCGCCAGTGGCACCAGGCTCATAAATGTGCCCAGTCCCAGCGCTGGAAGCGCCGGGCTCAATGCTTGGGTGGACTTACCTGCAGCAGACCATGCTGCTTACTTGCCTGCCAGCTGAACCTCTGATCCTCTTCTGTTTGGAACTACTTTTCCTGTTGGGTGGGGCAGGAGCCACTCCCTAGATTCAGAACACTGGAACTCTTCTGGAAAGCAGGAACTCTTTTCTTACCTAGGCGTGGCTGTGGAAGGAGACACCTAAGCACTACAGGAGGCTATTTAAACCACACCCGGTGGATGAATCTTGCTTTGCGTTATTCTGCATCCTCTGCAGCAGAACGCTCATCGTGTCTTCTGCATCGGATCCTGGGCCTAAGGAAAAAGGCTTACCATCCTGAATCCAGTCTTCAGCAACACCTATAAAGACAAGAAAGAACAGGTTAGCATTCCGGCATCTGAAAGACAAAGGCTTACCTACTCTTCGTGCGCTCCGGAGGTCTTCACACTGCATTCCGGCATCTGAAAGACAAAAGCTTACCGACTCTTCGCACGCTCCGGAGGCCTTCGGCGCTGCATCCTGCATCTGAAAGAAGTGCGTTTAAAGACATTGGGGAACTTTAATACTCACATGCCATTACTCCTTTCCACATCAACCCCAGTGGGTATTCCGGCACCCTGCAGCCGCTCCGAACTCGTACCTGCAAAATAAAAGACAGTTAGAGCGCATCGTGAAGCAGGCAACAAGCGCTTACTTACGTGCTTCCAGGCGCTTCTATTCATCATACGGACTCCATCTTCAACTCACTTCAGCCCGTCATCCGCCATCGCCGGAACCTGCAAAACAAGAGACATCATTGCTAAAGACTTTAAAGACAATAGAATTACTCGAAACTTACCGTTCGTGCAGTAAACGACGGACAGCAGTCCTCTGAAGTCAAGAGGCCTGCGCTACCGATCCAGTGAAGAAACTGGCTACAGCACCCTGCCCCGAGGCAGATGGAGAGCTCGGCATTCACTTACCTAAGGTGAGAGCGTTAACCTTTGGGGGTCTACAGGAGAGCAAAAAAGGGAAGAGATAGGGACACCCCCAATAACCCCAGTTCATTAATCCCATATTTTCTGTCTGCAGACATCTTACTCTTGAAGTCAGGCATACAGTGCACAGAGGTCCAGCCCAAAGAGCCAACCGGGTGCTACACATCACCTTTGAAGATACGGTAGTCGCCCAGTCAAGACCGGCGCCTCTGCGAGAATCAGGTGAGCGTTACAGAAACTTTGACGAACATATCAAGAATAGCTAGATTTCAAGGCTAGTCTCGACACAATATAGTCTCTTTCCCAAATGCTTGCTTTGTCTTCTCTCAATAATGGCTCTACCAATATTAATTGGGAGCTTGAAGGAGAACCCTATATCTAAAAAAAAGAACTCCTGTAGTCAGTTTTTTAGAACACCTAGATTTTATTTTATATAGCACCTTCATCCAAGGCTATTTACAGTTAACGAGAAACATCAAACATGGAACAGTAGAAGCAAAACAGTATACATGAATCAAGTCTTAAAATCGGCATTTAGAACAATTTACAAGGAGAGAGGGGAGGGGGTAAGGAGAAAAGAGGAGACGACAAAATTTGTGAAGTGAGCGATAAGAGGAGATCATAAGAGAGAAGGGAAAGAAAGATGAGGACAGGGAGGGGTAATGAAGGGAGGGAATGGAAAGAGGGGAAGGCATCAGGGAGGGGAGTGAAGAAGAAGTTCTTTCAATGAGGAGCGGAAGGAGGAATACGTGAGGGAAGAGCGGATAGAGAGAGGTAGGGAATTCCAGTGTATGGGGGCAAGGAGCTGAAAGGAGCAGAAACTAGAAGAGGCACATGGTGGTGGGGGGGCAGAAAGTAAGAGATTAACAGAACAAAGGGAGCGAGAGGGGGTGTAGAATGAGAGGAGAGAAGAGAGGTAAGGAGGGGCGAGATTATAACTAGATTTAAAGACAAAGGAAGTGAAACTTAAGTTGGGAGTGGAAAGGAAGCCATCCTAGGGAAGAAAGTGAGTTGGAGAGAGTAGACAGAGTACGGATGGCAGGGTGATAAAGAGATTGAAGGGGCCAGATGGGAAGCGGGAAGACCGAAGAAAAGAACAACAATAGAAAAGGCGAGAAAAGATGAGGGAGGAAATTAAATGTTTGGTAGCATGGAAGGTGAGAGGGGGACTGACTTTACGGATGTTAAAGAGATATCGACATGCCCAAGAAGTGAGGGAGATGAGAGGAGGAGAGGGAAGAGTCAAAGTAAATACCTAGATTACGAGCATGGTTTGAAATTGGAAGATTAGAAGGGGAAAATGGATGGAAGGAGGGGGGCGAGGATGAAGGTAGGGAGTTAGAAGGAAAGAACATGACTTCAATTTTGTCAGCGTTAAGAGAGAGATAATGATGTAACATCCAGTCTTTAATAGCAGTAAGACAGGAAGAGGTTGAGATGTAAGTCAGAGGTGAAGGAGGAAAAGGAGATTACCATCTGATTCTAGGCAATTAGCAAAATTATACAACATGGAACTCAGGTTACCCATCACCTTCAACATTTTTAAAAAGAGGATACCACCGACAATTGTTTGAGTATATAACAAAGTCAAGCTCAGCTCACTATTGATTGCTTCAATCGAGGTAGTTTGGCAGGCCTAAAGCCGTACGCCAAATGTTCCCCTCAAGCCATATTCTTTCTTGGTTCGTAAAAACTTCAAGACCATAAAGTGCACTAGGCACAATGCTGGTCTTGGATATCTTCAAAAGGCCTTCAATTGAGTGACCACCTTTGTGACTAACAAGGCTTCTGACCACATTGAACTTTTTCTGTACTTTACCCTAATTGTCTTAGCCAAATTTGCATTATTTAAGGAGTCAAAGACCGTAATACCCAAGTATATATAGAAATCTACAACTATGACATTATTGACTTTCCATACAAAAGCATTTGCCTTTCTCTTCCTATTAGTCTATATAACCACAACTTTGGTTTTCTTGAGGTTGATCACAAGCTGGTTCTTTAGAGTAATTTTGGAGTGCAGTTAAGCTACGCTGAAGTTCAATTGGTGTGCGGTCTAGGTAAGTGTCATCTGCGTAGGCAGATCATGCAATATGCTTTTGGCCTACACGAGCAGTTAAGTTACTGCACTTCTTTAGCTCATCTAAATAGGCTACTCACAGGTTACAGAGGATCAGTGCTAAAGGCAGCCCTGTTTTAGCCCAAGATTAGTCTGGCATGTATCACTCAAAATGCACTCGAGTCATTTATTCTCAATTGCACCGAGGTATCTGTATACAATGCTTTAATAAGGTACAAAATCAGATGGTGCAAGCCCCAGCACTCTCAAACATATTCAGGGCGCTAACTTTAATGCTCAGTTCAGAGCGTATAAAATCAAATAGCGGAGTGTTTTCGAGTGTGTTGCCTGGTGTCTGGCAGTCTCTCTGCCATTGCAGTCGAAAAGGAAAAGGAGGAGCTTCACTACAAAACACCCGACCCCGCCGGAGCATAGCGGAGTGTTTCGAGTGTGTTGCCTGGTGTTCCCTGGTGGTCTCTGGAGGACTCGTGGGTCCCGTGGAGGTAGAAAGCGGTGGTTGTCTCAAGACTTTAATAGGATGCGTTGCCTGACTCACCGCCCTTGAGACCAACGACGTACCCACCCTAAGTTACAAAACATAACATAGCCGAAAGGAACACGGGAAGAGCACGGTAAGAGTGAACACAAGTGTTTAATAAGTATAACAAGTACAACAAGTAACAAGTATAATAAACATTAGTAAATAAATATTGTAAGTACTGTAAGGTTGGCTCATGGTACCAAGCGACAACAGTATTAACGGTAATGAGAGGGGCTATGACGAAAGCAAACACGCGCACAAGCGAAGCGAGGGCTGTCTGTGACGCGCGCTTCAATCAGAACTCATGATGAAGAAATTGGAATGAAAAAACAGCCCTCTGCAACGCCTGCGGAAGTCATTGCGGTGTGCGAGTGTGACCCCAGGACGGTATGTGACGCCGCCGTGCAATTACACTCCAATAAGGAGTTACCCGCACATGAACTAGCTGGTGTGGCGTGGTTGTGGAGAGAAAGACGGGAACGATACCCTTGACACCCTAGATCTGAGGAGTGATACTGAAAGGGACCAGGATCAAGACCTGGTCCGGGATGAAGAGTCCGAGATCGAAATTATGGATGTGTACGAGCCAGAAATCGAGGGGCTAACGGAAAGGTGGAAGAAGTTGAATGAAAATACACAACTAGTCCCCACAGAGACATACGCCAAAAAAACCAGCCCGACGTCGGGTCAGGGAGAAGAGGTAATGGGATCCGGTGCGCATGAAAAGAATGGCAGTGCTAATGATAATCAGACGGGAGGGAAGAGTAAGGAAGTCTGCGCCGTAATGATACACCAGGTCTGGAATGCGCAGCCTTCTTCAACTACCCCTATCCGTAGGTGGAGACAGGAGGCCCCAACATGTAACTCGGAACAAGTAACAAGTCAAGGCTGGAAGTGAAATGAAACCACAAAGTGAGACAAACAATAGCGTGCATTTAAAATCGAGCTGGTCTCTAAAATCATTGGCATGGCTAAAGGTGGCTGAGATGCACAATCCAGAGCCAACCAAAAAAGACAATACACCCATGATGGGAAAAAGAGGTGATCAATTGAGTGAGCGAACACAAGAAACGAGGGACTCTCTTGGATCTACATACACAAACGAAAGCATCAACCCGCTGGAGAAAACAAACGAGACTAGTGAGACTCTGCAACCACACGAAGTTTGGACCAAAAGCACTATGCTGCCAAATAATGCCCCCCACAACATGCTAAATCCAGGGGGAAGAAGAAACTCTATAGGGATAGCTGACCAAGTTCTAAAAGATCTAACAAAGATGAACGCAAGTCTATCGCAAGCCCGAAGGATCTCCCAATTTAGCTCAATCGAGGGAAGCCCATCCCACGCCGAGTCATATCACCTTAAGCACAGGAGCATTCATGAGGTAATGTCCCTAGAATCAAACTCTCCAGCCTTCGAATCGAGAAATAACGAGATAGCATTGTCGCAAAAGAGAAATCGAAGAAGCGAAAGCTTTGAGAGGGAGAAGGGACGCCTGAATAAACGATTCAAAAGGAAAAAACAAGAGGATAGCGCGTGTAGAAACGAATCAAGCGAGATAAGCTTGCCCAAAAAGTCTAAACAGCGTACCACCTCAACTTCAGCTGAGGAATCAGAAGGTGACGTTGATGGGATAACTATGAGAAAACTAAATTGTGGGAAGTCCAATGAGATACCCTTGAAAGGAGGATCGAACACTGATGACATCTCGCATGCCGTCGAGATAATAATATCGAAGCTAAGCCCTATTTTGATGTCAGCTACAACGATAGAGCTTCATCAGGGGGGCGACCGCTATGAGAATTTAAATGAGAATTGCAGAGACCAAACAACCCTGATCGCTCTATTGAACTCCAAAATGAACAAACTAGAGACAGATCTCAAGGAAATGAATTCTGAGATTTTACTGAGGAAAAGAGGAAACGATATTTCATTAACAACTTTGAAAGAATCGTTAAGAAATAATTCGGAAGACAAGAAACTTCTAGCGGAAGTGGCGAGGCAAGCTCTCACGCTACTCCAAAATGAACGAGAAGGAAGGTGTGTTCAAGATAAAAGTCGAGCCCCAAAAATTGGGAGCGTGCAAAGACAAATCTAAAACAAATGTTTGTAAAAAGAAAACGAAGAACCAACAAGCCCAAAAGAACAGAACTCACGGAGCTCAGCAAACTTCTTTCGAAACATCAAAGCCCTAAATATAACAGTGAACAATACTGAGCCACCGACACTTAAAAGAGCAAAAAAAGATTGAGGAAGTGCGAATCGTGAAAGATAAAGCACAAAACGAAATCCAGAGTGCGGATAACATGCTTCAGAGTGAGAGCATTATAGAGGTGGACTCTGAAGACATAGAAGGCGATGAGGATGAATTGTTGAATATGTCAACCTACAGCTCGCCTGAGGCTGAGGAAAATAAGGAGGCCAATAAGGTGGCGAGCACAAAAGAACCAGCCAAGAATTGTGAATTCGGCGGCCGTGAGGCCAAGGCAGTGACGCCTAAACCATCAACATCTGAAAATGAAAAATAAAAATAAAAGATATTGCTAAGCAAAAGAGTGATTACCTGGCCTGAAACACCAAAAAAATCATGCCCAGACCTAAGATAAGTGGGGAAAATGGCGGATGATCCGCAAATCTTCTCAACCCTGGAAGAGAAAAGGATGAAAAAAATGATGAAATCGAAATCCAACTCTAAATCCAGGGAAGATCCTCAAGATTCTACAAGAGATGATCAGGAGATCTCCAAGCTTGATGTTGAGTTTCCGAAAGAGAATACAAAAAAAGCAACACGAGTTGAAGGATCAGTTAGGGGGAGTGCAGAACCGCCTGCCAAGTCACAAAAAACTAACATGAATGTTGCCAAGAAAGTTGTAGGAAGAAATCATCAATATGGATTACTTGTCGAAAAAAATCGATAGCAAAAAAAATGATACCTCATTAAACCGATACACCATCCTACAGGTATTCCAAAAAAGACAGTCATTGAGAGCAATAAAGAGCGATTTGATTGCACGTGTAGAAATCATTGCTGATATGATCCAGAAATATGTACTCTTACACATAGATGGCAAAAAAGATCGTCGATTTGATCATGATGAGGGAGAGGCAGCTCCTGGAAGTTGGGTATTAAGTATATGAGGTAGACAACTCACTTGGAGACTGTGAAGGTGAAAAAACAAAAGAAATGAAGGCCCCTAAAACAAAAGGGAAAACCTCATTGATACCTGAATCAACTGAACTAAGTACAAATTGTGTGTGCGTGGCTTAAGTCAACTCAATAGAAGATGAAAGCGAATCTGAATTAGCATGTCTACCCGAAGAGATAAAAATCAAGAAAATTAAAATAACAGTGGATAATTGTGAAAATCTAGGTGGTGGGAGTGCAAAAGATTTAGATCTTAAAGCCGCTGAGAATGAAAGGAAAAATTGGTCTTGGCTAGCCAAATCATTGAACACAACAACGATGAGTTAATGTCACGCTGAAATGGGGCAAATGAGGTTAGCCTCGTGGACTACTAGAGGATTTGTAGAACTTCTAGGAACTCCACCGAAAATTATAAGAAAGGCTGATGTAATATGCCTCCAAGAGACATGGGTGACCAATTTACCATGTGTGGACGGGTTTGAAATCGCATTAAACCCAGCCATAAAACATGTCAGGCCAAATGACATTAATTAAAAATCATGTGGACTAAGAATCAAGGAAGCATGTAATTTGTCACCTTTCCTTCAGAAGGTCTGCTTAGTACAAACAGAGTCCACAGGGCAGCTGGTGAATCAACTGTATATACTAAATATATACTGGAATCCAACCCCCAAGTCCGATCACAAGCTTGAAGATGACATTATTGAAGTCTTAGACGCAATCAGAATGGAAGACTCAAAGGCCCCAATCATACTATGTGGGGATTTCAATATGAAATTAATCAAAGTAGACCCACAAAAAACATCGATGACTAGCTGTGAGACTCTTAAAAATGAACGCTGGCTAGAAGAAATGGCAAGCAGAAATCTTTCTATGTTGAATGGAGTAACAAGAGGAGACATACCGGCAAAGCCGACCTGGAAAAGAGGAAGTCAGCAGTCCATTATAGATTACATCTTTGCATCTGAGAATATTCTACAGGCAACGGTCTCTTTCAGAGTCACTAAAAACACGCAAAGTGACCACAATATTATATCAATGGAGTGGAAGTGGTGTAAAGGGGAGGAAAGGGAGCAGTGGAGATGTGGCATATCAGTGGTACCAGGGAGAAACAGATTAAAGATAACGAAAACAGATATAAAAGTAGTATCTGATCAACTGCTACGATCTCATGAACACAGGACAATTGAAGCATTGGAGTATCAACAGCTGATTGAAATATACAGAACCAAGAATAAGAACTCGCTAAGGAATCAAAACTTTTACCAACATAAGTATGATCCAGAGGTGGCGAAAAAAAAAGAACTGAAAAACTAAGGGCGATTGTCGCTAGTAAGGGCCAACTGAACCAAGGCCTGTCAAAAAAAGCAAGAAACCAATATAACAATTGGTGCAAAATATACAGAGCAAAGATGGATCAAAGAGAGGCTGAAACAATCATGAAGACTCTAAATCAAAGGAATTTGAGGGGGTTTTGGGCTGTAATAAATGACTCAAGCAACTCAGAAAAAGCGATAATAACTAATATGGTGACGGAAAGAAAATGGGAATGTCATCACAAAAATGTATTTAAAAGAAGGAAAGATATAAAAACAACAGAGGTCCAAACGAAAGTACCATGGGATCTGAAAATAGAGCGGACATCAAAACCTCAAATCTGAAGAGCAGTGCGTCGAGAGCCGCTGGACCCGACGGCCTGTCGAATGCAGATCTTAAAGAAAATATCAAGAAATGGGCAGAATTCTGCGATATTTTGTTTCAAGCAATAATAAAGGAAGGAAAGATACCTACAACTTGAAAGTTGGGAATAATTGTCCCAATATTTAAGAAGCGAATACGATCTGAGCCGGCAAATTATCGACCCATTGCCCTTCTTGATGTCATAGGTAAGGTGTTTGCAACCCAACTCCTCAACCAACTCACAAAATGGATTAATCAAGAAAAGATCTATGACGAGCGTCAGTCCGGGTTTGTGAAAGGAGTGGGCTGCAGCACAAATCTCCCAATATTAAATCTATTAAAAATAGACGCCATACGAACAGGACAAAAACTATATCTGGCTTTCATCGACATGGCAAATGCGCTCGATGGTGTAAACAGGGAAATCTTGTGGCGTAAACTAAAGGAGAGGGGCTGTCATGGAAGTTTAATTGCGGCTATTAAAGAACTCAGACACCTGTATTCAAGTAAGGCTGGACAGCGATGGAAATCTGTCCAAATCAATACCCACAGAGAGGTGTCAAACAGGGCTGCCGTTAGGGGCGACCCTGTTCAACTTCTACATTTCAGAGGTTGGAAGTGCCCTGGCAAACGTGATTTCATTCCCACCAATCATCAATGGTTTCCAGCTGCACCACATCCTATACGCAGATGATATGGTGATTTTAGACCGTACGCCAATCGGTCTCCAGAGAAAATGGTCAGCTTTAGAGATCTACACAGACGAACTTGGGCTAGAAATAAACATTGCCAAATCTGAAATTATGGTTCTGGAAAACAGAAGAGGCAAGAAAGCCCAAAAGCATAGATCAAGCTGGTTCGTGGGAACAAAAACTAGCCAAAGTACAGTACACCAGGTACTTGGGTACAATGATCAACTCCAGTATAAATGATGAGCCGATGGTGAAAAAAATCTTAAACAGCTGCAGACAACTAACTTCACAAGGATGTGTATTGCAGAAGAAATTTGGGAAATTTGCATATGGGCCAGTGAGAAAATTTTACCAAAATAAAATTACACCAATCCTAATTTATGGGGCAGAGAACATGTTCGGCTGTGACCACAGGATAAAGTCTAGGTGCGAAGGATTCTTTTGGAAGAAAATTCTCCAAATACCTCAAAGCACGCCGACTGCGTGTGTCCTATATGAAGTAGGAATCTCCACCCTGAACTCAAGGATGTGGAATAAGCTACTGCTCTTTCGGAAAACATAAGAAGCGAATCTACCACCTTTCAAAATCCTGATGGGAAACGAGACAGGAAAAAGAATATCGGCCCTAAGAGACTGGAAATATCAATGTAGTCAGATCCTAAAACAACTGGGGACAGACGAGCTAACACTATGGAACAATCCAGAGTATGTAAAGAGAAAATTGCTCGATCAAGACTGGATTGAAATCGGGGAAAAAAGAGCTTCACAAAAATCCATGCTAAATCAACCAGAAGAAGCAAAAAAACGGAATACACCCCAGAAATATCTGGTTCTATCGCCATGTAAGCGCCTTAGAAGACATTATTTGAAGTTTCGGCTGAACATCTTAGAAACAAAAGAAATTCTGAGAAATAGGCGTGTCATTCCGAGGGGCGATGTCCTATGCCGATTGTGTGGGAAGGAAGAAGAAAACTTAAAACATCTCATCCTAAATTGTTTTGAATTAAATGACCAATGCGAAATCTGCCTGGGAAAGGTGATGACAAACTACCGGACGCTTTCTGGAGAGGAATGGTGGAAACAACTGCACCTGACAGAAAATAACTCAGTGTGGATTGCGTTGAGGAAATTCCTAGAGCAAATACAGAACTACTTAGACTCGAGTCCAGTGGTCTCGAAAACAGAGGCCTATACGGAGACAAGTGAAGAGAACAAATTGGCAGATGAGATCCAAATTTAAGAATAAAGGATCACCTTCGAGAGCTCCACAAGATAGGAGCCGACCGAAATAAGGCTGGAGAAGAGGTCATGTAAATACGAAAGATGTAGTGTTTTGGATGTGTTTTAAGTAACAGAATTTTTTTTCAAAAGTTTGTACAAACTAAATGAAAAAACAAAAAAAAAAAATCAAATAATGTCCATAAATTTGAAAGGGTTTCCACTCCCTTCCTAAATCCGGTTTGTTGGTTCTTCAAAAGATTTATTTTCTGTAATCCAGTTTGATTTTTCCAAAAGATATTGAAGCTATTCTCAAGCAAGAATCTGTCATTGCAAGCAATCTATAATTGGTATGAAGCTCTCTGGGTTACTCATATATTGGGATCAATATAGATTGCCTCCAGCTATCTGGTATCATCCCAGTATTTTTAATCAGAAGAAATAGATTAAATAAGATCATAGCCCAATCTATTGGGGTCTCTCAATTATATTTGCTACACCATCAGCAGATGGCTTCACTTAAAGTCATCCTTTCAATGTCTTCCACAGAAAAGGATAGGAGCTCTCTATTACATATGGTATTGTAGTTACTATCCTACTCATACATAGCAGTGTGTAAATAAGTCTTAAGGATATCTCTAATCCAAACCTCTACTGCAAGGGGATTTAATTCCTGCTTATCAGGGTTATTTATCATGAAGGATTTATAGATGCTCCAGAATCTATGTGTATCCAAATCACGAAGGGCATTCAACAAGGATTACCATTGTACAGTTACCACAGATCCCTTATGCACTCTAATACAGTTCTTATATCTTGTCGAACTTTGTTACATCATCTGTTTTTTGTACAGGATCTACAATCGTTTTCATAGCAGCTTTCATATCCTTTAAGTATTTTGTTCTTGAAAGCAATAAAATTCATACATTTTTCCATTTCTTGGATGATTAAGAAAATACTTTGTCTGGTACCAACATATTGCAGAGGCATTTTAATAGTTCTGCAATAATCAAAATGAAATGGTTTACCTATTGGGGGCACTGCTGAGCAGCTACAAGATGGCAGCTTGAGTTGAGAGCTCTGGCATCATAAGATCGTCCTTTTTTATAAATCATGTTCCACACCGCCAAACAGTCCTCTGAAGATCCCATTGTGCAGTGGATGGATCCGGGCACCAGCAGCTCAATTATTGTGTAAATACGCACTGTGAGGGCTGAGCTGTGCGATGCCGAAAAACGAGGAAGGGAGGAGAAGTGACCGATCAGCAGCTCCAAGCGTACTGCGGTGGCTGACTGCGCGTCTCGACCGGGAGTGCAGGCCGTGAACATCCAACCGTCAGGACAGTAAGCTGGCTAGAGGGCCGATGCCCGCAACACCTCATCACCAGCAA
Organism: Ambystoma mexicanum; assembly: GCF_040938575.1. Classification (NCBI taxonomy): domain Eukaryota; kingdom Metazoa; phylum Chordata; class Amphibia; order Caudata; family Ambystomatidae; genus Ambystoma; species Ambystoma mexicanum. The sequence goes on from NC_090931.1 coordinate 171,675,753, forward strand.
AATACCGGCATCTGAGCACGGTGAGAAGCCTGCAGATCTCAACGCCCATACCGCGGACATGTGTCGTGACATGCGGAGCCAGCGCTGCATGATTTGAAGCACCCAGGGAGCACCATCGGATTACACCCGACAGCCATGACACCACTGCGATCAGATAAGAGACCCCGATGCCTGCAGTATGTGAGCATATAACCTACTGTTAAACACCACCCGGCAGACCCATATGAGAACATCCAACTGATGAGACATTAAGTTGGGCTGGGGACCGGAACTGTCAGCAGTAGATTGGGCGCGATAAATGCCCATGCCTGCCCGCATGAACAGAGCCGTAGCATGATGTCGGAGATCGGCATATTATGGTATGGGACAGAACAGGATCCCTCAGGAAGACAGGTCCCCTGTTGCGCTCGCCTAGTTCCTGGATGCCGCAGTGCCGGATTAAGACAGATTGATAGGCCTGCACACAACTTAGTACTGGGCTGACCATATTGCCATGATTCTATGGCTCTTGCATACCCTCTGGGAACAAGATCATGATTTATACATCCTTCAAGAACAGTCAACATTTTACATAAGGTCACCATCGAGTCTAACGCAGCAGGCTGGAGTGAAAAATAAAGGGTCCATGGACTTATTCACCAACACCACTGTCAAAGCCCCGGGACCTGCAAATTAGGTAATTGATGACGAACAAGCCTCCATCGCCAACGATACCCGTAAAGACCACCTACTGGTAGCGGTGCAAAGTGGCTTTTTGGCAGTGAATATGAAACTAGACAGCATTGTTTCCATCATTGACTCACTAAAGTCCAAACTGGAGAAAGAAAGCGGCCGCATAAATGAGGCAGAAACCAGGATTGGCGAAACAGAAGACTAGGTCGACAGACATGAGCGTGATAAAACAATTGAAACTGCTAGTCAACAAAATCCGTAATAAATGCGATGACCACAGAATCGCACTCGAGGGGAAATCATTTTCATATAATTGGAATACCCGAGGCGGCATGCAAAGGCTCCATGGAAACATTTACCAAGGATCAACTAAAAGCACGTTTTGATCCTATGGAAGTTCTCCCCAGAATTCTTGGTGGAACGGGGCCATCGAGTGCTTGCTCTTATCCCCAAGCCAGGGGGTCACCCCACCCCTCACCATCATAGCAAGACTGCTTAATTACCAGGACAGGGATCTCATATTGCGAATGTCCAGGGAGCAAGGCACGCTCCGCTATGAGACTCGTGAAATTCACATTTACCCGGACTTTACAGCTAATGTGCAAGCTCTACGAAAATCATGACTTTCAAGAAGCTAGTACGAATCAGGCAAGTTCAGTATGCCAGAATGTTCCTGGCCAAGCTAAGAATCCAACATATTTCTTTGAGAACCCAGTTTAGGCCTGACGTACGTGGAAGCATCAATCCCTCTCCCGGGGAAAGACCATGATCAGAACCGCAGCCCTCGGTCACAACAACGAGCTGGATGCTGTGGCTGGACCGGCACTAACACAGACCATACATATGCAGACACACAGACACTGGTGTCCAATATTAGCATATTTGAAACCGGTTGCTCACATTGCAACTAGCTGTACGATTACACCAACTGTTCACAGTGAACCCCAGGACGTTTCCAGTTTCTTTTGGGCTGCATCGACAAGTTGGGGGAGAAGAGGGAGGGGGAGATGATGTCCATCAAGCTGGGGTTAATGATGGATGTGGTTAACAAATGTTGAACGTGTTATGTTTTTAAAAAGTGCAGACATGTTGCCTAGTAAACACGGGAATGGCATTCCTGCCAATAATACAAGTGAGACGTGTTCATTATGCGAAGCAAATCCAATACTATAGGCGACTAGATCCCTTTATTATCATGGAATGTCTGGTCTGAACAATCCTATTAAGGGAAGAAAAGTACTAGCATGTATAAACCTCCATGGCACTAAGGTATTAATGGTACAGAAAACTCATGCCCAAGAAGCACTTAATAAGGAATTTGTGTCCAGGTGGGGGATCCAGCAGGACTATACAGACTACTCAACTCAGGCCAGAGGGGTGATGACTGATACACTGTTCATTGTGCTTTCAGGAAGATAGGCAAAGTACAGACCTGCAGGAGAGATGTGTGATTTTATAGGGGGAAGATCTCAGGCGTAGATATGCTATTAGTTAACACATATGGCCCCAATCTCGATTACCCAGAGTTCTATGGGCAGATAATGGAGATCCTGCTTGGGGAGATCACTCCCCGATTATCTGGGGAGGTGACTTTAATACTATCCTTGACTGTGTTCTCGACCGATCAAGAGATGCCCAACGTAACCCAACAAGTACAGGTCACATGGTAAGACAAATTATGTTGCAAACGGAAATTGTGGACGTAAGCCCGATACCCATGAATATGAATATACACATGAACATGAATATACCCATGAATATACTCATTGGTCCATGATGCACACTGTAGGATTGATTACTAGTTGGTTTCTGCGAGGCTGATGCTGCAAGTCTGAAAGTGCATGATATACCCTAGAACCATCTCTGATAACTCACCAGTATCATCATTGATAAAATGGGAAGGTCCCAGTGTTCCCCGCCTGCCATGGCGAATGTCACCATCATGCATACAAGATGCACATTTTCTGGAGGTACTACGAGATAAGATTGAGGATTTCTTCTAGAGAAATGAGGGCTCTGTACCTCATTACTCCACTTTCTGGGAAACATTCAAGGTATGGCTGCGGGGAGAAATCATTTCAATGACTGCAGGTGGTATGAAAGCAACGAGAAAAGAACTAGGAAAGGTAGAAATAGATTTGAGGCAACTCGAAAACGAATATGGCACTACACAGAACAAAGCACTGCTGGGACTTATTAAAGGGAACCTATTGAAATTCAGTGACCTGGCTGATAGAGAGGTCCAACTGATGAATCAACCCAGCCAGGCACAGCGATACAGGGATGCAGATCAACCGGCTTGCTTTCTGGCAGGCGTGATTCAGGGGGGAAAAGGGACAACACATCACTGGGATTAAAGGGCAGTCAGGCAACATACTAACCACACACATTAATGGAAAATGTCACCAGTACTATGAAACCCTATACGCCAATGCATATGAATGTACCGACACTGACCCATCATGCTATCTAGAAGAGATTTCGCTACCATGCCTCCCTCCTGAGACATACTTAACCAACCGTTCACGTTTGAAGAAATTACAGAAGCAATAATGACCCTTTTACCCGGGAAAGCCTCAGGCCCGGACGGAATAGGAATTGAACTATATAAGGAACACTGACTAATACTAGTACCTAAATTGCGGATGGTCTGGCAAGAGTCCCTGAAGGTCGGTCAACTACCATCCACACTCTGAGGCCGTAATTACGGTACTATTAAAACCTAACAGATCAGCATGTGAAATAGCCTTGTACAGACCGTTATCATTGATCAACACTGACACAAATTTTCGCCAAAATCTTATCCACCCGCCTCTTACCGTACAGGTCAACACTGGGGCATCCAGATCAATCCGGATTCATCCCTGGGCGCTCAACAGCACTTAACTTGCATAGACTGTTTGGCATTGTGTCCCAAATAAACCCCAAGGTCAAGATAGCAGCGGCCTCACTCTACGGAGCAAAAGCATTCGACTCTGTTTCTTGGCAGTTTCTTTTCACAGTCATGCGCCAGATGCAGCTAGGGGACCATTTTATAGAATATATATGGCTATTATACACCAAACCATCTGCCAGAGTCCGCACCAATGGCATGCTCTCGCCCCCCCTTTATTTTACTTACTTATTTGTAGTGAGCCAGAGCCCGCAGGCATCAAGGCACAGAAAGGAAGAGAACGGAAAAGTGTTAGAAATCTAAAAGGAATTTAATTAGACAAATAAAACCGTCTTTAGTCACTTACTAAAGGTAGTTAGGTTGCGCTCAATACACAGATCCTTCTGGAGATTATTCCATGTCAGAGCTGCCTGTGTCGAAAAAGGATCTGCCCATGCCTCCCATTTTGCTGTTAGGAACAGCCAGCCAGCCACATAGCATTGGAGGACCTGGTAGTTCTCTCATGTTTAGATACACTGATAAGATCTTTCAAGTATCCAGGAGCATGACCGTATAAGCATTTATGTACAATAGGGGTGTCACGGTATTGGTTTTATGGCGGTATAACCTTCTTGCCAAATGACGGTATATCATGGTTATTGTGGTATAGCAGGTGGAGTTAACGAATCTTAACATTTTCTTAAAGGTCATAAATTGTCAGCATTTTGAAACTTGTCTCTGCACATTTTTTAGCAGAGCCTCCAGGAATCTCCTCAGTCACAGGTCATCGCTTTGAAAATCGGCCTTGACCTGCAATATTTTGGAACCACATGGCATTGGCATCTTGACCCCTCGCTGTGATCAGTCATAAATGTTTGTTTTGATAACGCTTTATCACATTAAAAGGGAGAAAAGTCACTCATGTGAGGTCTGAAAGCCCATGTCATTGTGTTTCTTTCGTCAAAATGTCATAGCCAACACACTCACCGAAAGGTTGCATATTTATCAAATCACTACAGCTTGTTTACCATCTGCCTGGTGTATTATAAAGGTCTGATGTTGGAGTCACCACTGACCATGTAATCTTAACAAGACAGCGTTCAGTGGGTGCTGTTAATTTCTTTCAATACATGTTCAGTTACCATCTTAAAGATAGTGGCACAAAAACCTTTTGAAAATGGAAAAGTTAAAATACATATCGGCACAAATATGGCCTAGACCACCAGCTCACCACAGCCCCATCATTACCATTTTCCCCAGGTCTGAGCGCATTGGGACACTTGTCATGTGAGTTGAGACAGAGTAATGCTTTCATGGATAGGGTCACAAATCGAGGTTAGACCCGAGAAATCTCTCGCCCCCATTGCTCTGGATACTTCAAATTGAATGTAGAGTCTGGCCTGCCTGCTTGAGTTCAGTGCCATTTGCAGAAGGCAAGTGAAGGATCAAGCGAAGCAACAACTCTAGTGCCAATGTGCAAATCTACAGGGAGGACAGTGGTGGGGGGGTAAGTTTATATACTAGCACAAAGCACTGATAGGCCCAGTGTTCACACAGTCTACAGAACTAACGTTTTTTGTGGACATGCATCAGAAGGGCATCCAGTTCACCCCCCCTTCCCTTGAATTATGGGATGTGTAGTTCCCCATCTTTCAAATTGGTGCAAAAACTACAAATCGGCTGATCTTTAACCAGTCTCTACTGATCAGAGAAGGAGCCGTCACAGCATCAAAGCTGCATTTACTAATGTGGCCTCACTTTCCCAATGCACTTGTCTGCCAAACTTGGCTCCCTTGGCAGACGCCACCTCCCACAGTGCAAGATCCAGACTGTGCAGCCCTCGCTTACTGCAGCCTTTCCAAATCCAATTTAAAAGCTCACTTAATAGCTGCAGGCCCTAAAACGGTATACCGGTATAAACAATGTGACGGTTATTATAGTTAACTTAAGTTGTTCACGATATCTGTAACGGTATACCGTTCTACCGTTACACCCCTAACGTACAATAGTACAAACTTTGTAACAAATTCAAGCCTCTACAGGGAGCTAGTGTAGATTTTTCTGTGGATTAATATAAGCTTGTGCCTGGGAACATTCTTCACGATACATACTACATCATTTTGTACAATCTGGAGTTTGCCCAAACTAGCTTTACTGGCACCAGCTAACTGTGCGCTACAGTAAACAATCCTGGGCATGATAAAGCACAGACCAGTGTGGTAAAGTTTGCTTCCGAAACACAAGCCTTTACCAGTCGGAGTAGTCTCAAATAATATTGTATTTTACTGGTGATGTTTTGTACATTAGCATCCGAACCCAGACGCATCAAGAACTACTCCTAGGGTTTTCACTTTAGCAGCTGTAATACAATGGTCATCTATGAGAAACAGAATATTTACCATCTAGTTTTTGGCGCACTTGTGACTATCCAAAAATCAAGAGTTCCGTCTTTGCAGCCTTCAAGCACATGCCATTTTGTGTCATCCAGTTTTGAATGGATGAGTAGATCAAAGAAATTCTCTTGGCATAGCTTTCATAGTTACCACTTAACTCAATGACAAGCTGAGTATCATCTGCATAGTTCGAGAATTGTACTCCCAATTTGGTCAGGTGGTCGCACAGCGGGTGACGATATATTTTAGAGGGCCGGTGATACACATGCGCCTTGCAGCAGTCCATATCCCAAACGCTCAGGTTTAGAACAAGTTTCTCCCCAAACAACCATAGATATTCTATTTTGAAAAAAGTTTGAAACCAAGTGACAGCGTCATCAGAAAAATTACCAATATTTTCGAGTCTATCCAAAAGCCCATCATGGACCACAAGGTCAAAGGCTGCTGAAATATCTAGCAACATCAGCAGTCCTGCCTTGCTGTTGTCCATGATTTTCAGTATTTCGGTCTGTAGGTCCATTAATGCACTTTCCGTGCCATGGAAAGACCTAGAGCCAGATTGCCTGGGATGGTAGACATCAGTCCTTTCCACCATAGCTACCTTATCCACGATTTTCATCAAGAAAGATACATTGATAATGGGCCTATAATTTGTATACACCCTAGGGTCAGAACCAGCTTTTTTATGAGCGGTGTCACCGATACATTTTTCTATTTGTCCGAAATAAGATTGTCTTGAAATGATGCGTTGATAAAGCGGACTAAAAATGGTAGAAAAAGTTCAATATTGGCTTACATGATTTTAGATGGGAGAACCCCACGTCACATTCAGTTGGTCTAGTTTTATCGAGGACTTTGCCCAGAGTTTCCTTGGTGACAGCCTGAAAGGAAAAAAGGTGGAGTGCCTTACTGAAGTTCTGTTTCTTGAGCAACATTTCTATATTCGTCACAAGCCATACTGGCTTAAATTTGGGCATGTGCTGCACTGCTAATCTGCGAATGCTGTCTGTAGAGCTTCACGTCCACCTCTATGGGTACGAACTGATGAAGCATTTCCCTAGGTTTTTCCAATTCTCTAAGAATCTCAACGTGTTTTCTGGAATCATTTTAGAAGTTAATCTGGGAATCAAAATTCCTTTTGGCCGCTATGTTTTAGTTACGGTATAACCTTTCCAGGGATTTCCATGTTTCTGTGTGTCAAGTCTTTGCCATTTTCTTTCAGCTCTCCTTTTTTCTTGTTTCCTTAGGGCCAGGGCAGTATTCTAGATCATGATGCATCTTTTTATAATAATTTCTACTGTTGAATTTTTTTTCAGAAAATGTTTCTGTATTACATTCGATGGAATGGTTAAAGTCACAAAGTAGGGATCTGACCATATGCAGGGATTGACATAATGGGCTCGATTCCAGATTTGTTATAGCCACTCAGTCCAACACATTACCCATATAATGGGTAGGTTCTTTACTGCAGATAATTAATTCATTCATCCCTAAACGCTGCTCCAGACGAAGAGCTTCAGGATCCTGTGAATTGCCAAACCACTTGTTAAAGTCCCCTAGCACAAGAGTGGAATTATTGGGTTTATGTAACGAGGATAGAATTCCAGCCAGTTCCTCATACAATTGTAACATGGCTGTTCGAGGGCAATATAAAAGTACTATATTTACGAAGTTGTTCGGGGTAAGCATAGTTTTTAATAATAATTCCACATCCGTGCATGAAATAGGCGTTTGGAAGAGGTTTACATTTTTGCGTGTCAAAATGGCCACGCCACCACTCTTCCGACATTCTCTGTTTTTACCGAAAAACATGAATCCCTCGGGTGTTGCCAGCTTGATATTGGGTCCACTGGAATCACGCAACCACATTTCCATTAGACACGTCCATTTCATTATCCAATATGTAGTCCCGGACAACCATGGCATATTTTTCTAGAGAGCGGGTATTAAGCAGTATAACTTTCAGCGAATTACAGCTTGTCCTTTTAGATATAACAGTATTCCAATTAGGACATTCGTGAGAGCTGGGTTTATCTGCGATAGTACAGTCTAGTTCGGTAGAGATATCAACATTGTTACACTCTAACCGGACACAAGAGGTAACTTGTGACATATCCAAAAACGCTAGCTCACCTAACCACACCAAAAGGAAAAACAGCAGACAATCAGGGGTGTATGCTCCAAGGTGGACACTCCGTGCCAGTGCTCATCTGCGCGTACTTGCGCAGACTTGCTTGACGCCGACGCGACTGACCCCGAAATTAAGGTGCCCACAGAACTACAGAAGGGAGCTGTAGTTCTGTTCAGCAAGAGGTAACACGCTGAGCCTGGAGCTAAAGAACTTTGTGGAGTACGGCGGATTGGCTAAATCAATAACTACAAAGAGGTGGTATTCAAAGTCCATTAAGAATATACTGCAACTTGATTCACAAATTTTAAAAAATGCCAGATAAAAACACCCTAGTATATAACACTCATACAATTCTAATAATTCTAAAAATGGTAGCTATCAAGCGCGAGGGCAATGAAGTCTGTTGCTTGACCCAGACGTGCCAGACCACGAAATTAAGGTGCACACAGAACTACTATGAACGCGGGACAAGGCAGAGCTGGCCATTGTCTCCACTGCTTTTTCCATTGATTGAACCTCTTGCCTGAATAATGCTAGATAAACACTGGCACAGGGGAGGGGGAGTCGCCATATAGAGCGGATCCACCACAGAATATATACCTATGTGGATGATACGCTCATACATACACAACCCGGAACAGAATATAGACCCAGTGATGGAGGAAGTCTGTTTACAACACATTCCGGATACCGAATCAATTAATCAAAATCAGAACTATTCCGACCGCCCACACCACAGAAATCCCAACAGACTTGATGGGATTTTGTTGGGTCCCACAGAAACTGAAATTCCTGGGCATACTGATCTCCCATTTACACCGCTCTCAACTCGATGACAATCATGAAAAATATTTAGACACTGGCAAACAAATTACAATTATGGGCAAAGTTCCTAATGTTATTATACAACAGGCTCTACTTAAATTGGTGGTGGTCCTCAAATTGCTATATTATTTCTGCAATATTCCCAGTGTGGCTGGGACGAGCATTCTTTAATAAACTGATCACTGGAAATTAAATATATATATATGGGGTAAGGGGTTTCCACAAATGAAATGAGAGGGAATGTCCGAACAAGGTGGTCTAGCAGCGCCGGACTTTAAGCTCTATTATCGCAAGCACAATTTAAAGGCCATTGGTACTCCACTAACGATACCCCAATACACCAAGCCCTAGAGTCCTAGTGTTTCACCTACGAATTTAAAATCAATTATTCAAGCTGACCAACATGGCGCTTCATGCTCGTTGGACCCGGTGCACACAACAGTAAACGCCTGGTCAAAGCTGTTAAAGAGACTAGGCGTGATGTCACAATACTGCGCATCGGCTCCTTTATGTAACTGCCCAGGGCTCCCCGCGACATACGACAAGGGCATAAAAAATATGTGGGATGTTGAGGAAGAGATGACTCTACGGGACCTACACCCTGGCGGGACATTCGTCACACTCAAAGAATTTGTGGCTAAACTGGGCGACAACCCAATCAGAAAAATTCAATATTTCAGAATGAGGTCGGCGGTCCGTCGCCGGTGACCCTCGTTCCCCCACGAGCCAGATATCAGTGAGCCAATAGAAATGTTAGTACGCATTGGAGACCCTAGGACACTTGTGTCCAGGCTATATAAAGCATGCTAAGTTAGTCCGGGGTCTACCAGTGGAGGCAAAGGGAAATGGGAAAAAGGTCTGGACACAATACAAGATGGGCAGTGGCAACGCTGGTGTCGCCTGACAAAGGTTGCTCTGAACGCAAGGTTCAGACTCATACAATTTAAAATACATAAGCATCTACAATACACACCTGCAGATGTCTCGAAAATCTGCACCAAATGTCAACAGCGAGTGCATGAAATGTGGTGCGACTGCTGCAGATTCCCTCCATATGTATTGGAACTGCCCGCGGATTAGATGTCCTAATGTCCTATTCAACATTACTGAAGTACCCCCTTACACTCTCACCCCACAACACCTTCTGCGAATCATTGGGAAAGTAACAATAAAAATATGTAAATTCTTTAATCTGGGTTGTTTGATCGCCAAAAAATGAATTCTGAAATATTGGAAGTACAGTACGGCCCCTAATGTTGCTGAATGGCTTAAAGAATTAACTTATGCTAATGAGTGAGAGGAAGGCTATATTTCAATGATTGTGCCTAGATTCAGACCGAAGGACATTTGGGGCCCATTACGTGATTTGTTGAAAATAAAGGAGAAACAGTAAAATATGTGACAATGTAAACTAATCTATATTGTGTAATCTGACTTCTGACGCTGCTGCAGAAAAGATATACTTATTTGATGCAATGTTGTAATTTACTCGTCTGAGAAATGTGTTTAAGGTAAAATGTCTGCAACTATGTTAAATAACTTTTTTTTTAAATAAAGGTTTAACTACATCTCCCTCAAGTAATTTCTTGAAAACCATTATTGTTAAAAGCATTAGCATTATGTTCTGATCAATTCATTCTGTTTCCTAATTGGTTAATGGAATAGTTATCCCCAAGAGAAATATTACCTCTTGCATCTTAATTGAAGACCTAATGTTGTGACCACATGGTCACTCACTTTCATATCCATCAACTGGAAATCCTTGACTCGGTCAAAAAGTTTATCTGGGATCAAGAAGTAGCCTACCCAGGAAGATAAAGTTCTATTAGACCACTTGTAGCAAGGATGGCATTCTGTATCATTTTGTTCATACAATTTTAATTAAAAGTGGCTAGATATAAATCCATTTCATATTTCGTGTAGGTCAAGTGCATCATCACATTCATGGTCAATTGCAAGAACTCCATTACAGTTATAAATCAGTAGGCTGCCAGGCAAGCACGTATCTTAATTACGGTAGAAAAGCATTGATAATTTAGGTCTCCATGATAATGTACAGACCTTCAGGCTTGCTAAGAATCCATTAGTTTATAACAATTTACATTCCCTGGAGGATTATACACACTTACAATTAATATATGCTGCTGAGAATACCCAAAGTCAGAAATTAATATTGGCTCTAGTAGGTAGTCATAAAATCTGTTCAAACTAAATGAATCTTTGCACCAATCATCAGTCCGCCATATGGTCTGCCTGTCGAATTTTTACTGTCATCTCTCTGAATGATTCGATAACCATCGAGCAAAAAAATCATGCAAACCATGTTTCCTGGAGAGAGAAAAGATTAGACATAAATAAAAAGGATTGCCCCAGAGCATTACATACAAAAGAATTAAATCCTCTAGATACAAACTCTCCTTCTAAATTCCCTATTGGAGCTTTTTTTATCCAATGCTAGTAGAAATAATTCAAGCAAGCGCATCGATACCAGAAGAGGAGAGATTAGAAACTTCACCCTCAACCCCAAGCATTCTGTCAGAAATTCTTTGTAATAGATGGACCAGGACATCTTCAGAAGACATATCCCAATTTTGAAAAAGCTTGAGAATAGGCAATAACCAAGTCAGCAATAGGAGACACAAAATGAACATATGCGCAATTCGCTTCAGACGCAATATGCAGAAAGTCTACCAGCTCAAACTCACATGTTGTAATTACTTGCAGTTGTGTCAATAAAAGTAATAGTTCTAGGACATTACAGCGATTTAGAAAAGTGCTGCAGGAGGTGACATACGTAACAAAAGTCTTAATTTTTGTTTTAAGTGTAGTTGTTTGTCCGCAGAGCAGCTTGTATACAATGTAATTTGAGCAGTATAACAAACAGAGGTTGCAGCAGGGAATGAAGTATGCTCAGGCATTTCTCCAAAGATCACATCACCACACTCAGATCTTTTCCCCCACAAATTTGGCTTTGTTGCTAATATATTAGCACTATGATGGGTGTTTACCATTGGCAGTTAAACCGTTTTTTCTGGAGCCAAGTATCCAAAGAGGGTTGTTGCAATTTAGCTAAACAGCCCTTGGGATGTTAATTAGGAGCCAGTTCAAAACCACTGTGTTTCAAGATCTTTAGGAAATGTAACTGCCAGTAACCAAGAAGAGATGGAAGAGCCATTACTAACAGGCTCAAATCCCTCTTGCATGCATTTTGCCTTGAGAGCGGTCTTTCTTTTCCACAACAGTTTCTCATTCTTTTTTGGCAATGCCTTCTGTTGTGCTTTAGGGCATCGAGGAATTCCATTTTTAGGCAGTGCCAAAAGGTTCTAACACTTCATCTCTGGGTACAGCAAAAGACCTCGATCGAGACACATTAGAATGTTGCTTCACATGTACATGTTCCTGGTGTTCCGTTGGTTTCTTATCTTTTCAGAAAGGACCCCATCAAAAAGTCTAACAAGACCACTCTTAATCTGCTGTTCTTGAAACATGTTACACAACGAGAAAAGTGCTTTCAAAATAAGCATTTTGGGGACTGGCAGTTCTGCCTCCTAAGAATCTGATGAAAAGGAGACATTATTAACGGGAGAGGAGGCATATACACTAGCAGCAATTTGTGCAAGGTCTAGTGATTTCAACAAGTTGGTAGAATTAGTCGGAACCATCTCATTACTATGAGCCACAGAATCCATGTTAGTTTGCGCCGAAGTCAAGCCTGTCCCTTTTAAAGCTTCTCTCTGCAGACTCAGACATGCAATTGTTTTAAAAAGATTCGCAATTTTCACCAGTGGAGCCTCAAGGACCACTATGTTCGCATACACCAATTATAAGCCCCGCTGCAGCCACCTTAGAATCAGGAGTATTTCTCTTCAGGGTTTTATGTGCTGCCAAGGCGCAGCTAAAACCGTCCCGAACTGTGCTGTGCAATTGGTACTTTTTACTAGTAGCTGTCATACTTGTGTTATGAATGCAAGCTTGCAGATAATCAAGTCAATAAAAAAAGCTCTATAATGTACACATTTCTGTTACGATGGGTAGAAAAATCAAGATGTAATCATGAACCAACATGAGCCACCCGATGACCACTTAGGCACCACTTCTTTTGCTCTGTGCACCAATGAGGGTTATAACCCTTCTCGCCGTCCTCAGGAAGCAAAGCAGTCCGCGCCAAACAATGAATTGGTAAAAATACTCTCCACAATTGCTCTGTCAGAGTTCCCTACCACCACTGCTGACCACTTAGGCACCACTTCTCTGCATTGACCACATTCTTTGAATTGACCAAGAGGTCAAATGCAAAAAGAACATGGACGCATTGTGTTGCCCCAACAGGTCTTTGAACTAAAAGACTGGCTACTTTGAGTTACAATAGGGTTATGCAAAGATGCCCCAGATGTTCAGATAAGCCGCTACCATGACACTGGTGAATACACTCATTACAGATTTTAGATGGAAAGGGCAGGACCTTGTAGTGACAAAGTCAGCCATGTGGGAAAATAGACATTTCCAATGTGGGGGCTGTTATGTCTGGTTCTGGTCCATGTATGCATGTCTAGGTGAGTGGTGATGTCTGTGTGGAATGTCACCGTGGAACCCTGTGTGTATGAGAAGAATATTGCATGGTTGGAGTTCTGATCCAGGCAGTTGATGAAGATGTAGCCTGGGTGGTGGGCTCTTCACCCAGCTCTTTTTGCAGGACTTTAGGACTTTTAATTTCTAACCTGGAGCGCATGAGACCTTTTTTCCACTCATGTATTTTTCTGTGATTTGGACTCTGTTTCCTTTGACTTTGGAGTCTGACAAACTCCATAGGCATCTTTACATTGTGACACATTGCACCTTCAGTGCAGTGGCACAGGGAAGTCTGTTAGATTTCGCAAAGGTTTAAATACCTTCTCTTGGTGAAACTACTGTTTCCAAGAGCAATGAAATGAAATGGACTTTACTTACACTTTGTAACTTTCTAGACCCAGCACACACCATCTTACCATAGGGTGCAGGAGGGGTTACTTAGTATCCCCTTTGTCTAGTTTCTTATGTAACATTTTTATGTTACCCGTTCTACAATTAATCGCTGGTGGCAGTGGTTTACTTTTTACTACTATTGTGTGTTTTTACTGCGAGCTGCTTGTGAAAATTGCCTGGTCGTCTTTTTGCACCATTTCTTGTTGTAAAGGTCCTTCTTGAGATTTACTCTGTGCGCTAAACCAGGTTTGGTCCCTTTGTTCGTTTTGTCTTTGGCGGTGTTCACGGGTGAAGCCCGTCTCTGGCTCCAGCATGTCTGGCAGGGTCAAGAAGTGAAGGAGGGGCACGAAACTCCCTGTGCTTAGTCTCCTTGGTTACAGGGATGCACCCAAGAGTGATTAGCTGAGGGCTGTCCTTGGAGGACAGTCACCCTGCTGTGTGATTGACAGCTAGGCTGCAAATGAATGGGAGAAATCTGCATAAAAGGCAAGGCTTTTGGCTTGGAAGGCAGAGTCGACCACTGGACGAAGGAATCCGAAGAAGAACTTGGAAGAGATGCCTGCTGCAAATCCTGGACCGTTCGGAAGAGATGCCTGCTGCAAATCCTGGACCGTTGGTATGCCCAGTGAAACCCTGCTGCTGTGCTGAAGCTCCGAAATCACCTCGACTAGAGAAGACCTGATAAGGATGACTTCTCCCCTTGGATTGGTGGAACCAAATCGACCCCAAGACAAGCTCATCTGGAAATCCTCTCGGAGCTGGCAGTACTTTCACTGCTGCTGCAGGAAACGAAGAGCCAGGGAGAGGAACACCAGAATCGAGTGAGTGTCTAAATCGGACTCAAGCTCCAGGAAGATCCTCTGGACTCCCAGGAAGCCGGGCTGACTAAGCCTGAGCCACCTCAACAGAGTGCTTGACACCAGATGTGAGGAAAGTCTGAAGTGGTATCCGCGAACCGCAGTGTTGCTATTTGCTAGAGACGTGAGGAGCTGAAAGTGTGAAGTGCCGCTGAAATGAAGTTTGCCCATTGCTGCCGCTGACCTTCAAGTTGTAATGCAGGAGTCCCCAGACGTCCTCCCTCGTGTCCCCATGACTGAGGCCCAGGAAAAACAGGATATGCTGGCCTACAAAGGAACAGAAGCCAGCTGGAAACATTTATTCTAACCAAAGGTACTGTAAAACTAAGGGGACTTCCCTCTTGTTATGTAGCCTTGCTTGTTCTCAGTTGAGACCCGTCTTGGTTGCTTTTGCAGCTTTGCCCCTCACAAGCCTCCCAGCTTGTGGCCCTACAGTGATTCTATTTTTCTACAAAGACTTGTACTTACCTGCAAGAAGTGCTTCAGTTCACTTAGACTATTGCTCAATTGACATTGGCTGGCCTGGCTCCCTGAAAGGCTCTTCTTACCTCTGACTTTGTGCTTTACCTTTGCTCCAGGGAAGGGTTAATTTACTTTGCAGTGGATGGTTAAAAAGTACTTACCTGCTTCAGAATATTTGTTTAACCTTTGTTTGATTCCCAAACCCTTTTCTTTGAAACCAACTTAGTAATGCTCTAAATGTAGCATTGATATATTAATATCCACAGTGTCCTAGTTAGTTAAGTCACCTCAGGGTGTAGCAACCATCTGTGTGCCATCCCAAATGGGCACTTGATGATTTAGAGAAACTAAGTGTATATTTTGAAGTATGTGTTGCTTTTATATTGCTCCCTTCTGAAGAAGGCTTATTGAAGTGACAGTTAAATGAATAATTGTTTAATAAAGAAACCTTGAGTAAGAGTTTATTTGAATCTGTGTCACTGAATCTCTGTAAAAGCCCTACTGCACACATGAGATAAGCCTGGCTGCTCAGCCACACTACCAATCTGTGTAGTACAGATTTATACCAAAGGTTGGGTTCTTATTGCCAGGTCAAGGTTGCTGTAGTCTCCCAAAGGGTACTACACACAATCTTGCCTAACATTACTTACTTGATTACTTATGCCGATTACCTGATGTAACCAGAAGAGCAATTAACTATATAAACTTGCCTACAGAGCAAGTGTATCCTTTTGCAACTTGCATCCTAACAGTGGCGATGAGGACTGGTCTCAGATACTGAACCCTTGGAAGAAACATGGAAAGAAACAGTTAGCTGTAAATACATTAGTGAGCGAGTAATGGAAGGGACTGCTGCAGGGGGTGCAGCAATGGAGCATGAGGACTAAAGTGGAAGAGACCCGCTGCCCCCAAGAGATGTTCATTTGTGACAGGAATTAATGGAAAGTCATGGTATTGTTAGATGGTTTGGAGCGTATATGTTGTGGTGCTGCCTTCTGTAGCAAGTTAATTACGCCTGGTTGGGTGCCTCGGTCTCCTGATGAGGAACTATTTCGGTCTCAGAGGAGGTGTGAGAGTTGGTTGAATGGTGCTTATTTTTCTGTACTTCATATGGTGAATGAGGGAGGTGTGTTATGTCTGGTTCTGGTCCCTGTGTGCTCGTCTAGGTGAGTGGTAATGTCAGTGGCATTCAAAAAGGCAGTCAATTCTACCTGTTTAACAGGCCATAACCAGGCTCCTCTCTTAAGTTCTTCTCCCTTCCTCTTCTTTGGCCCTGAGCGCAATCAGCCTTGATACAGATAGGTCCGTCTTGTCCCGTTACTTGTGTGCCCCGAGACCCATGGGCATGTAGCGCATTATAAGAAAATAAATAGTGTGGAATGTCAGCATGGAGCACTGTGCGTCTGAGAACAATGTTGTGTGGTTGGAGTTCTAATCCAGGCAGTTGTTGAAGATGTAGCCTGGGTGGTGGAAGCCGGTGGGCTCTCCACAAGATCGTCCTAGCTCATCGATTACCTATGCTGATTACCTGATGCAACCTGATGAGCAATAAACTACATGAATTATCCTACAGAGCAAGTGTATCCTTTTGCAACCTGCACCGTAACAGGGGCAAATTGGAATATGAAGGCAAGCATTCTTCAGTTCCAGTAACAAATCGGTCCCCTTTCCAAGGGGGATCAAAACTGTGCCAGAGATTTCATTTTTCTAACGAGTAGAAAAAGGTGCAAGTGGGAAAGATCTAGAATGGGGCCCAGGACAGCCAAGCTTATTATAAATGCAAAATAGCAAAAACAAAATCATAACCCCTCCTCTAATAGATGGACTTATGGATCTGGAGTAATTTCCCGCTTTCAATATCTGCACACAAATCCCAGACTGAGCAGGACGGGTGAGAATGGTGAAGAGGCGAAAGAAATGGGAAAATCCCCTTACCTACCACCGACAGGATCCAAGAATCTCTGGATATTTGGAATCAACCCTGCAAATAAAAGGCCAGTTGGCACCAGAGTCGAGTGATTCAGGACACGCAAATTATAGATTTGGCCCTTTGCCATCCATGTCTGACACAAAGCTAAAGGAGGAATAACTTTGGCGCTTTCAGTTTGGTCAGCACCTAGTTAGGAGAGGTAAGGGATAACAAGGCCAGTCTCCAAAATGAAGCGCAGGACCTAAATTAGAAGAGGGGCAGTGGGTTGGAGCACAGGGAGGGGGTGCATAGAGAACCTGCACAGTGAATGGTTTTGCAGTTTGGCACGACGCAATGGACTGCCGAGCAAGGTCGGCAGGCAATGTTATAGGAGTGGGGAATGTAGACTTCACCCAGGCTGCTCAACTAAACGTGGAGGGTTTTGCTATCCATAAATGGCTCTGGTACCACAGGACTGTACTTCAATAGTCAGGCCTCAAACTAGTCACTCATCACTAGCCATTGGCAAGTGATAATGCACTACTAGTGACTAAAATTGTGTGCGGTATCGTGTGTGTATAACTGGGGTGGTAAATGACTAATAAATTGCAATGTTCACTCCTGCATTATCTATGGAGGAGAAAAGTGGACCAGGCCTTGCAAAATCTACTCTACCACCAGAATAGTGGCGTCGTTTTATAATGACGGTAGAGTAACATTTGCATGGTACTCGATCGACCTTGCTGGGGAGTACAATGAAATTCTGGGATGTTAAGGATTTCGCATCTTAAAAGTAAAAAAAATGTTTTTTTAAAACCACATGTACGGGCTTGGTTTAAGAGGGACAGTTGTGTGCCAAACATGAAGTGGATTTGTGGTGACATGCACCATTTTACAGAAAGCACTGGTAAGGTTTTTGCAAGCAGTCGCCATGAGTTGAGTGCATTTCTGTTGGGACGTGTAGGCAAACTAAGTTACTCGACCGGCAAGTATAACAGAATTTAAGAATTTGCAAGTCCTGTGGGCAGAGGAAGGAGTAAGCATACATTGTGAAAACCGACATTCAGCTAGTCTTAATCTGAAACATTTAGTAATTTCTCGTGCTTTTAAAATCAACCCCTGGCTCCATCAAGTAAAAGGTGAAGCCCTATTAGCGAAAGGGTGGTCTGCGTCTGGTGTGCTGAGAGCACAGTAGTTGCACGTTTGCTCTACTTTTTTTCTGCAGGGTGGGCCCTGATGGGGCACTGTGGTTGGTGGGGGTAGGGCGAGGAGGTGGTAGAGGGCGCTGCTTTCCCCCAGCAAAGGCTGCAGAAGGTTGCAATAAACCGAAATGAAAAGCTTTCATGTTCACCTGGCAACAGTCGAGTACCAGTACTCTCTCTCAGGCGTTGAGACGTGCAAGTACTCAAATGCTCAAAAATAGGACCAGTCCATTTAAAGCACTGACCTAGAGTATAAATAATTACAAAGCAGTGCGTGGTTTCCTGCCGACGTCCTTGCAAATCGCATGTGTGCCACTTTTAGAATTGAATCTAAAAGGCGGCAGCTCCTATAGTTCGCAGGAAGTGGCCACGGCGATGATGAAAAATGTGTCAGGACTGCTGTAGAGCTAGAGCACCCCCCACCCCCAACTCATTGTCACTTCCTCTTAGAGACGAGTCCAAAAACTCCGGTAGCTAATGAGAAGCACCGGCGGCCTAGATCCTGCAAAGATTGAGCCGTGCTGGGCCGCAATCCTACCAGCGCTTCTCCAGGCATGACTCTCCTTTGCTACCACCTCTACTTCCTCAACTCCTGCCAATTCCCTCACACCATCATCTTCCTCCTCCTCCCAGTCTCCAGCCTTCACCAAAGCACAAGCTTCCTACTCCAGCCACTCACACTCAGCAACTGGGGCTGGTTGCATTTATAATGTGCTCTCTCGCCTCACTTCGAGCGTCTGAGTGGTGATTGAATGAAGGCTGTGATTGGCTGGTTTCCACAAGTGCATCTGTGGATATATTTGACTCAGGGTTTGGGATAATTCTACTGGGCCTGCCACCATTTGGGATTTTAGCATTGCTTCTCCGAACCCGCCTGGGCCTGCCTGCACTTCAGCATTCCCAGCATGTGAATTAAATAATGGAAACAGACATGTAAGCTTTCTACATTCTTCGGTTCACTGAATAGAATGTGTGCTTGAGCAACTTTTAAAACAGATGTTCCAATTGTGCTCGTACAAAAAGTTCATTTTTCGTTAAGAGAAGGGCAATTCGGGAGCTTGAAAGAACGTGCAGAGTTTTCTTGCACTGGCTGAATGTCCAGGACTTGATTTGAAGGTGGACGCTTCGCATTACTTTGGAGAGTTAATGGTGCGTTGGGCTTTAGGTCTCTGCACCATTACTTAAAAAAAATCTTCTCAATCTTCCCTCTCCCTTGTGTCTCTTGTGTCTCTTGTTTATGTCCTCCTGGAAGAGAACCTCACTGAAGAGGAATTTCTGCATTTTACAAAAATTCGGACTTCGTCCATCAGACCTTGACCGGTTTGTGGTTATTTAAATTACTTCCGACATTCAATGTATTTTTAAAACGATAGGCTGGACAGCTATAGGCTGGACAGCTAAGGGTGCAAGAGTTGCCATGAGACCACCAATAGCTTCTCGAGAAATGACGTGCCAATGCCTTTCTTGTACTACAGGTCCCTTCATATTTAAAAAGAAAACACAGGTAACCTAATTGGAGACAGGTTTACGTAAGCTTCTCCCAAATCGAGGGGTAGCCTACATATTTGTCAGAATATGGTGAAACCCACTGCATTGTGAAACCTAGGCCTCCCTCTCTCACTATACAGGATTTTCTAATCTAGGGGTGGCCTCCCTCCTTGTTTAGTAGACGGTGAAACCTACTGCATTCGGAAACCTCGGCCTCAATGGCATTGGACTCTCAAATCTATGCCCGTTTCCTGTGTTACACCGGACAAACACCACCACCCAAACAATTCGACAGCTTACAGTATGTATGGGATACATTACTCACCGTAATCGTATTTCTGATGCTTGTATCTGCTTAGATTCACATGCTGTGCATAGGCCGACATCTAGTGGAAGCTGCGGAGTATTACAGTTTGTTTTTCGAAATCGAAAAAGGGCGTCGACACAGGGCGTGCCAGTAATACTATCCCTAGTGTGACGTCCACTGTACCCATGATCCCTCGCGCGTCTAGGATCCCCAGATTGTGTTTTTCCTGACATGAGG
The DNA here is from genome assembly GCF_040938575.1 of Ambystoma mexicanum. Lineage (NCBI taxonomy): Eukaryota > Metazoa > Chordata > Amphibia > Caudata > Ambystomatidae > Ambystoma > Ambystoma mexicanum. The sequence continues at coordinate 171,696,070 of NC_090931.1, forward strand.
TAGCATGAGGAGTAGCGTGAGTACAGATAGTCCAAGCAGATAGACAGAAAGGTAAGACTACAAGCAACCATGCGCCTTCTCTCGGAGGGGAGGAAGGGTGGGTCGCATGTGAATCTAAGCAGATACAAGCATCAGAAATACGATTACGGTGAGTAATGTATCCCTTCTGAGGCTTGTGGAATCTGCTTAGATCACATGCTGTGCATAGATTAGCGAGCAGTACCAGAAGGAGGTGGGATGTGAGAAGGGTCATGAGCAAACAGGTGTCTTAGAACCGCTTGTCCCACTTGCGTATCTGTCTTGGAATGAGTGTCAATGCAGTAATGCTGAGTAAAAGTGTGAATCGAGCTCCAAGTAGCTGCTTTGCAAATGGTGTCGAGGGGAACATTTCCAATGAAAGCCAGAGTGGCCCCAATGCCTCTAGTAGAGTGGGCCCTTGGTGTAAACGGCAGAGTCTTTTTTGAAAGAGAGTAACATAGCTGTATACAGTTGATAATCCACTTAGAGATAGCGCCCTTAGAGACGCGATCCCCCTCTCTGCCTGTAGCCACGGAGACAAACAGTTGATCTGTTTTCCTTAGCGGTCTGGTTTTATTTACATAGTATAAGACCGCCCTACGCACATCTAGGGTGTGTAGTTTCACCTCAGCCGAGCTTTGTGGGTTTTGGAAGAAAGCCGGAAGCTCGATGGACTGGTTTACATGGAACTTGGATATGAATTTTGGTGAGAACCTAGGGTGTGTGCGTAAAACCAGTTTGTCCTTGTGGATAGTAAAGAAAGGATCTTGCACTGACAGAGCCTGAATTTCACTGACCCTTCTTATGGAGGTAATGGCTACTAAGAAGGCCGTTTTATAAGTCAGGTGTTTGAGACTACTTTTATGCATGGGTTCGAAGGGGGGCCCCATGAGCTTAGCTAGCACCACGTTGAGGTCCCATCCTGGCGGTGGGTTCGAAATAGGAGGGTGAAGTCTCTTTACTCCTTCCATGAAGGCTTTAACCACTGGTACTTTCCACCACGAGACCCTGTTATGGGATGTGGTGTAAGCCGAGAGGGCTGCCAGGTGTACTTTCAGAGAGTTAAAAACCAACCCTGCATCCAGCAGGTGGAGCATGTATGTTACAACGTTGGAAGGAGTGCAATCAACCGGGTTGATTTGTTTATTCTGGCACCAGATAACAAATCTTTTCCACTTGTCAAAGTAACAGTGTCTTGTATTTGGTTTCCTGGACTCTTTTAGAATGTCCATACACCTCTGTGGTAATTTGAGATGTCCAAACTCTATGACTTCAGGAGCCATGCTGCTAGGTTCATAGAGTTGGGTTCCTGATGCAGTGTTTGACCTTGTTGCTGGGACAGAAGGTTGTACCAGGCTGGGAGTCTGATGGGCTCGCACACCGCCATCCTGCGTAGGTGTGGAAACCAAGGTTGTCTCGCCCACATGGGAGCAACTAGGATGAGCGTCATTGATTCCTTGTTCATCTTGTACACCACCTTCCTGATGAGAGGAGTTGGTGGAAAAGCGTACGCAAACATCCCTGACCAGTTCATCCACAGGGCATTCCCCTGGGAGTCCGTTTGGGGGAACCTGGATGCAAATCCTGGGCATTGTTTGTTTTCGCTTGTGGCGAATAGGTCTATAGTGGGGAAACCCCACTGAGAGAAGAGATCTTCTACTACGTCTCTGTGAAGGACCCATTCATGTTCTTCTGGGAGGGGGTCTCTGCTTAGGGCATCCGCTAGGGAATTGAGCTCCCCTGGAACATGTTGCGATGACAGGAAGATGTTCCGTCTGAGTGCCCATATCCATATTTTCTGGGCAAGCTTGGACAGATTTGGCGAACGAGTCCCTCCTTGCTTGTTCAGATAGAACATGGCTGTCGTGCTGTCCGTCCTGATCTGCACCGACAAGTTCAGTAGATGGGGCTCGAACGCCTGCAGCGCTCGGAATACTGCCAGAAGCTCTAGTAGATTGATGTGGTTCTTGGCTACTGAGTGAGACCAGAGACCCTGAGCTGTGTGGTGGAGATGGTGAGCTCCCCAACCAGTCAGGCATGCATCTGTAGTAACCACTGCCTGTACTTCGGGATCGTAAAAGGGTTTCCCCTTTGCGATATTCTCTCTTGTCCACCAGTGTAGGCTCTGTACGAGTGTTGGCGAAACGACCACTAGATCGTCCCACTGACCACTTGCCTGAGACCACTGTTTCGCCAACCATTCCTGCATGGGACGCATGCGCAGACGCGCGTGGGGGACCAGGTAAATGCATGACGCCATCATGCCCAGTAACCGCATAGCTTTGCGTACTGTTATCTGTTGACCTGACTGATAATGCGGAATTTGCAGAAGTATATTCCGAATTCTTTCTTCCGAAGGGAAGGTCAATTCTCTCTGAGTATCTAGGATAGCTCCTAGAAACTGTTTTGAGGTGCTTGGCACCAGACTTGACTTCTTCTCATTGATAGAGAAGCCTAATTCGTGGAGGAGGTCGATAGTCCTCTGAATGTTTGATCTGCAGATTCCTGGGGTTTCCCCCGTTATGAGCCAGTCGTCTAGATAAGGGTACACTGGGATTGCCTCCCTGCGTAGGTGTGCAGCTGCCACCGCCAGTACCTTGGTGAATACCCTTGGTGCTGAAGCTATCCCGAAGGGCAGTACCTTGAATTGGTAGTGGCGACTGTCCACCTTGAAGCGCAAGTATTTTCTGTGCGCCGGGAGCATAGAAATATGAAAATAGGCATCTTTCATATCCAAGGTTGCCATGTAATCCCCCTTTTTTAGGAGTGGGATTACCTCTTGTAGCGTGGTCATACGGAATTTTTGGGGCTTGACATACTTGTTGGCAGGCCGTAAGTCCAATACTGGGCGCATTGTTAAATCTTTCTTTGGCACAAGGAAGTAAGTTGAATAGATACCCTTGTTTACCTGGTGTCCTGGGACGAGTTCTATCGCGTCCTTTAGGAGCAGATTGTAGACTTCCTCGAGGAGGATCTTTTGATGTTCCAAAGAGTGGACTTTTTGTCTTGGAGGGTGGTTTCGGGGACGTTGCAGTAGTTCTATACAGTACCCCTTGGATACTGTCGACAGCACCCATCTGTCGGATGTTATCCCTTCCCATGCCTGGGTGAAGCTGGATATTCGTCCCCCTACTGGGGTTGCATGGGAAGGGACCCTGAAATGAGCGTCACTGCTTCGGTGGAGGCGTGCCGCCTCCTTTACTGGGGCTGCCTCTGCCTCTACCACGTCCTCTTCTACTAGCCCTACCATACCCCTGGGTAGACTGTTGTGAGTTGGTGTTCCACTGTGTACCCTGGGTGTGGGAATAGCTATTTCCTCTATTGGAATTTTGGCCGCGGGGGCGACGAAAATTGCCGTTCCCTCTTTGGTTAGGTGGTTTTGTAGTTAACTGGCCAAGGGATTTGAGGGTGTCGAATTCCTCCTTAGCGTTTTTTAGTGCGTCCTCGACTGCCTTTCCAAACAGGAGATCACTTTCCACTGGTTTGTCTAAGAGTGCAGCTTGTGTTTCTGCTCTGAATCCCGACTGTCTCAACCAAGCATGTCTTTTGATGACAGTCCCCTCTGCTATAATTCTACCCGCATTGTCTGCGGCGTCTAAAGTTGCTTTTAAAATGCAGCCTGAGACGTTTCTTCCCTCTGCACAAATGCGAGATAGCTGGCTCTTAAGGGGTTCGGGAGCGGAATCTATTAGTGCTGCCACTTCTTCCCACTGATGGCAGTTGTAGCTGGCCAACAGTGTGGTGGAATTCGCGATTCTGGTTTGGTAGGCTGCCGTGGAAGCTACTTTTCTACCAAAACCATAGAGTTTCTTACTTTCCTTGTCGGGGGGAGCCTCCGAGGAAGATAATGGGGTTCCAGCTCTCTTGCGGGTGTTAGTTACGACTAGAGAGTCTGGCTTAAGTTGGCCTCTAATATATAGAGGGTCCGACTGGGCTGCTTTAAACAGCTTCTCTACTCTCGGGTTTACAGGTCTTGTCAAGTTTGGGTTGACAAGGGATGGTGCTATTCTGCGTTGAATAGATTTCAGGATGGGAATGGTCTGGGCTACTGTCTTCCTTTCCCCTATTAGTTCCTCCGCGAAGTCCCTCTCCTCTTGGACACATTGTGTGTCTATGTGGAAGTGGTTAGCTGCCCGAGAGAGCAGTTCATTCAGGAGGGGCTGATTATCTATTGGGGAATCAGACACTGGGGCTTCCCTTTCGACTGGTGAGTCCATTCTGAAAATATCAGGGCTATTTTCTGGCTCATCCTCGTCTTCGTCCTCCCCGTAATAATCTGACACTGCGAGATCTTCTGGTGTCTCAAAATCCTGGCCCTCTATAAGGGAAGAGTCTCCTTGGCCTGTAGGGAAAAGGCAAGAATAGGGTTGGACTTCGAAGGGTTCTGAAGCCTTTACTGGTGTCTCGACCCGGGGCCTTTTATTTGAAAGGATAGGGTCCCTTGAACCTGAGGGAGAAGATTCCTGAGGGTTTAAAGCTAGTAGTTGGTCAGGGTGTCTTTCAAAGAAGTTTGCTAAGGAGGACATCCTTGACATTACTCTGTCAATGTCCTCGCATGACCAGAGTTTTGAGCTTGGGGTGACCCTGCTGGAACTCTCTATGGACTGTCCCTGAGAAGACTTGGACGGGGAAGTCAGTTCTATAGTTGTGGGGGATTGCAAGGGTTGTTTCCTTTGTTGCTTACCCCCTTCCCCGTGGGTGGAAGTGTGTTTACCCTTTCCCTTATCTTTCGACGCCTGGCGTCGAGGATCGGAGGTGGAATCCCTGTGTTTCGAACTAGGCTTCGAAACTGGGCCCTCCTCACTCCCAAGTGATGTACCCTTTCCCTGGGGTGCAGGCTGGGGATGGAAGCCGTGTTCGTCTCCGGACGAGTGATCTTCCGTGATGTTAATGGGCGAGGCACTATGTGCAAGTGTGGAGGCTTGCCTGACGTCGTGCGGCGACCTCGACCGGGACCGCCCAGAGGACGTCCTTTCGGACCGCTCCTTTTGTGCCTCTTTCCGAGGTTTCGACGACGTCGAATCTCGGGTGGGGTTTTTTGTGTTTAGCGTGTGTATGTGTAACGCTCTTGTCGCCGGGGGACTTCCCCATAGTCGCCGGGACGGACGACCTTCCGAGGCCGGGGACGTGCGTTAGGCTGTCTTTCGACGCCTTGGTGCCCTCGCCGTCCGAAAGTCCGGCGTCGCTGCCGTCGCTGAAGGTACCCTCCGCCTCCATAGCTGCTAGCTTGGCGTGGTGGGCCCAACGCTTGGTGGAGCGGTCCTTAAGAGTTTTTGTCTTAAACCTGCTACAGGCCCTGCAACCCGCCTCGGGGTGGTCTCTGGGCAGGCAAAGGTTGCACGTAGCGTGCTTATCTACCCAAGGGTATTTTCTATTACATTTGGGGCAAAACTGAAAGGGCGTACCCTCCATACGCGCCTGTGGGCAGCGGGCAAGTGTGTGTAGGTAAGAAGGTGTTTCTAACAGAGTGTGGAAGTGTACCACCCCCCACTCTCCCTACTGTAGGGCCGAGGCCAGCGGCCCAGGCCCGAGCCGAGGCGGAAGCCTCAAGGCCCAATCCGTCGGGTTTCGACGTTGATCTCCTCCCCGGTTCGGCGTCGAGATGCTGGTCGACGTAGGGGTGAGAAAATGGGGCAAATTAGAATAGTTTTAAGTGTAAATATGGCAAAACCAGGGAACGCCGATGAAGTGCTTCCGACCAGAATGGCGGAAAAAAACAATCTGGGGATCCTAGACGCGTGAGGGATCATGGGTACAGTGGACGTCACACTAGGGATAGTATTACTGGCACGCCCTGTGTCGACGCCCTTTTTCGATTTCGAAAAACAAACTGTAATACTCCGCAGCTTCCACTAGATGTCGGCCTATGCACAGCATGTGATCTAAGCAGATTCCACAAGCCTCAGAAATATATATATATATATCTCACACCACCAGTGAGGACACAGGCACGGCCAAGCATTCATGCACGATAGAATGCAGCTATGGCAAAGCACATCCGGTCTAGCATCACATAGCCATCCAGACTGAAACACCGACATACCTCAACACCTGCCACTAGCATACAGCGAACACCATCTGAAAGGAACTAGGTACAGCTGGCCACACATCGATTCTCTCAACAATACCAATCTATCGCAATCCTCCCAACAGCGCCCACCCACATGCCCAACCTCTCTTCAGGCTGCTTAGTCGAGCCTTGCCAGCCACCAAAGTCCTACTCCAGCAACTTGCACACATGGATCTCCTAAACTAAACTCCTTAGAATTTTCTAACACATTGACTACGGTCACTGAGGGCGTTCCAACCAGAAAAAGCACATTGAGGCCACACAAGTGTGGAAAGAGCGCTATATAAATAACCAAATACAATAAAGCACAGTGTTTTCCTAAACTGCACATCTATGTTGTGTGTGAGTAGTCAGAGGGAAGCTCCTGGACAATACATCTCCACACAGGAGAAATGCATAGTGTCATACTCCGAAGAGGATAGAGGTATGGGCATATTTATAGCATACCATACCTAACTGTCTGGACAAACACTGTCCAGAACCCTACCTGCACACTCACCATCAATGTGGACCACCGGTCATACTTAATTTTAACAATTTTCTAAAACTATTTCAAGAAATTATACTAGTGAACTGGTTTATATTATACAGCCTTTATATATTGTCATAAATTAAAAACAAAACTCATCACAAATCAGTCAACACATTTAAAATGCACATTTGAAAAGAATACACACAAGAAAAAATTATTCCGGTCAGTTCACCTGTAGTTGTAAAGCCCTCCCCGCCCCCCAGGGCATTGACATCCAAGTTTTATGAATTTTCTAAAATAAAATAATCAAAAATTCACTGTTTCTCACAAAAGAATCACAATCCATACATGAGGGTAAATGTCAAATTTTACGCGTTTCGAACTACTAGCTCCATCTTCAGGGAAGCACCCTCATATTTCTGCAAAAGTAACATAAAAAAAAAAAATCACATTTAAGCATATATTCTTTAAGGAAAAATCTCTCAAAGTCAAATGACAACTTCATAAACCAAACCAGAATAGAGTGTTACATTAAACCAACCTCTCTCTAATAAAAATCAATTTCTGCAATCCATACATTCAAACTCAATGGGGTAATATCACAATTATCCTCCTCAAATACGGGCATGAAGACGGGAGAGCCGGGCAAAATAAAAAGTACATCTCCAATCTTCAGAAGTACTGGCAGAAAACAAAAGTTCATAATGTAATACCGCTGCCCGTTATCCGTCCACCCCCGTGTTAGCCATCAACGTGTAACATACCTGGATACGTATATAGTCTCAAGTACCACTGTTCGTTCAAAAATAGACCCGTAGAGAAAACCTACAAACCATAAATAATTACATTATGAACGTTTGTTTTCTGCCATTACTTCTGAAGATTAGAAGCATACCTTTATTTTCTCGGGCTGTCCCTTCTTCATGTCCGGCTCGATTCCATAGGTAGTAGCTTGCAGAGGAATTCTAAGGTACCTGACCCACACATCACAGCATGGGTGAGGTGGAGGGAGCTGTTCTAGTTATGTTTTGACTGACTATCCCTCTCAATTCGTGTTTCTTTATTGTTCCATAGGGGCTCTCCCTTCTTTGTGCCCATATTGGAGGAGGGTAAAAGCGATATTACCCCATTGAGTATGAATATGGTTTGAGTTACTTTCCTGTAACTGTTATTCAACATGGGCCTGGCATGGATTAACATGCTCAGGAATATTCCCCGTCAGGCTGGGAATCCACAGTAAAAGAAAAAACAGTTCCACTTTAAAACTGCATTTCTCCTCTAAACCAATCACCGTCATACTGCCCCCATCCAACGACAGTCCTCTCCCTAAACTCCACCCCTGGCAGCCATCTTCAGATTCTGTAAGTACCTAAAGTGGCATTATGAACCAAGAAAAGCCACAGAGGGGATGGAGGGAGGGTTTGCATGTGAATCCATGCCAGACCCATGCTGGAGAACAATAGTTACAGGAAGTAGCTAAACCTTTTCCAGCATGGGGTCTGGCATGGATTCACATGCTCATGAATATAGATCACACAACAGTACATATACACAACCACGGGAGGTAGCAAGGCTCAACAGAAGCAATAACACTCACTTCTGCAACAGATTCACTTCAAGTGAGCAGGTTGCATAGCACCACTTGGCAGACTCTGGAATCCCTGTCGACGCAATAGAACCTCATGAAGGTGTGCATGGACCTCCACGTAGCAGCCATGCCAATGTCGAGCAGGGGCACATGAGAAAGAAACGCTGTCTTTGCTGCAATGCCCTTGGTGGAGTGGGCTCACGGTCATCCTGGCAGCAGCCTGTTCACAAGTCGATGACAGAGCATGATGCAGCCACAGAGCCACCTGGCAATGGAAAACTTCGATAAGGCTTTACTGTGATTTACAGGTCAAAAGTTGACAAACAACTGAGAAGTCGTCTGAAAATTCTTTGTACGTGCCAAGTAGAACTTCAGGGCACTAGCAGCGTCCATCAAATGCAAGGCCTCTCTGCTGGCGACAACTGATTCATGACAAAGACAAGTAATGCCAAAGGTTTGTTGAGGTGGAATTACGATACCTTTGGCATAAAGTTGGGGTGTGTACGCAGTACCACCTTTGAAGTGTGGAAAGACAAGGCTGCTTGCATGACAGGCCCTTGATCTCCCCGACCCTCCTGCCAAGGAGAGAGCCACGAAAAAAGCAATCTTCCACGAGAGGAACTTAAGCAGGTTTTGATGCATAGGTTCAAAAGGAGCTCCCATGATCTTAGTCAGTACTACATTGAGTCCCCAAGCCAGAGCTGGAGCCTTCACCAGCAGAAAAATCCTGAAGAGCCCCTTGAGGAACTCCTCGACAAGTCTAAGCGACCACAGTGAATGTCTACTTGGAGACCTGGTGTTCCGGTATATGGCAGCAAGGTGCACCTCGCTAGAGGCATGTGCCTATTCCACCTTGGCCAAGGAAAGCAAATAGGGAAGAGGTTGAGAGGCCATGACTCGCAGATGGGTAATCTGAGTCCGGCACCACATGGAGAAGCACTTCCATTTATGGGCACAGTATTTTGATGAGGCTCTGGCCAGGATCTCCTTACATTCTGCTGGTAAAGCATAGCCCCCAAACTCCATGACTGCAGGAGCCATGGCCGGAGGTTCAGAGACCCTGGATTGTGGTGCAGAATCGCCCCTCCCTCTCTGGTGAGAAGGTCCAGGAACAGCGGTAACCTGATGGACAGGGCCACTGCCAGATTGGAGCCATGAGTATTATCTTGCAGTGGTACTGTGGGAGTGTGTTGATCACACTTAGCATGAGTGGAAATGAAGGAAAAGCGTACAGGAACCGAACCGTCCCTCCCATGGCAACCAGAAGGTGTCCACCATGCTCCTCAGCTGAAGGAACCTGCTGGCGAACTTCTGGCACTTGGTGTTCGCTGCCATCGCGTGTTTGCTCCATGTGTTGAACAGAAGTTACCTGGTCCTGGCGAAGCTCCCATTCATGGCAGGAACGCAACTTCCTGCTGAGCAAGTCCACAATGGTGTTCTTGACACCCGCCAGGTGAAAAGGACGAGGAACATGACCTGCTGAATGGCCCAGATCCGCAGATCTTGTGCTTCCTTGGAGCACTGATAGCGGGACCCCCCCTTGCTTCTGGATGTAAAAAACAGTGGTGTGTTGTCTGTGAAGATCCTACCCAACTTTCCTTCAGCAAGGGCAGAAAAGATGAGCCCAGAATACGGCCCGAAGTTCCAAAACGTTGATGTGGAGGCACTTCCCCTCCGGTTGCCAGAGGCCTCTGGCATCCAACTGTCCGGTGTGGGCTCCCCATCCTTCTGGAGAGGCGTCTGTGGTGACCATCTCCTGGTAAGGCAGAACTTGAAACCGATTCCCCTGGACGAGATGCAGTCCTACACCCCACCACTATCGCCAGATGACGGAACTCCTCGTGGAGGGATATCTTGTCCGCAAAAGGTCCCGGATACTTGCATCCACTTCGCATCCAGGAACTCCTGAAGAGGTCTCATGTGAAGTCGGCAGAGGCGGACGAGGCCGATGCAGGAGGACATCATATGCCCAGCAACGAATTGGAACACACAGTCGCCGTCTGTGCCGATAACAAGTAGTGCACTTTGCCTTGTACGGTTCTCACTCTCTCCCCTGAGGGAGGCGCGAAACACGTCACTGCGTTGAGTCGTGTACCTAGGAACAGCACGTCCTGAGATGGCGTCAAGCAGGACTTTGGATAGTTTATGGAGAACCCCAACTCAGTCAGCAGACATGCGGTGCGCAATGTGTGTTTGCTAGCCAGAGTGGGTGAGCAGGAACGCACCAACCAGTCATCCAGGTAATGGTATACGTGGATGCCTTGTAGACAAAGATGTGCTGCCACCTGGGCCAGGCACTTCGTAAAGACCTCGGGCCGACTTCAGGCCAAAGGGCAGAACCTTGAACTGGTAGTGCTGACCCTGAACCACAAATAGTACAAACTTGCAGTGTTACTTGAGAATGGGCATGTGGAAGTAGGCGTCCTCCAGATCCAACGGCGTCAGAAACCCCCCTTCCTCCAGTTGGCTGAGCACGTGCTGCAACATGACCATCCAGAACATTTGGGACTTTAAGTACTTGCTGAGACGACGCAGATCCAGGACCACCTTTTCCTCAAGCAGGACATTTGGTATAGGGCCCTGCTTGTACCATAGTTCCCGGTCATATCGGGACAAAATGGCTAGTGCATTAGCTGCCTTGATGGTAGAGGCTGTTGTATAAATTATCCTCTTGCCCATTGCATCCAGCTTCTTCCCCTCCTGGTTCAGAGGTAACATGGCTGTGGCCGATGGATACGCTGAGAGCTTCCTGGCTGCGCCCGAGACAACCAGTAGGGCAAGGGCTGAGACCTTAAGCACCTGGGCGCTGAATCTGGTACCCTGTACTTTTTCTGCAATCTGTCACTCTTCGGTGGGGCCATTTTCTAGTTCTTCGTTAGCGCCAGGCCTTCCACCCAGATGTCGTCCAGGAAGAGAACTGATATGATGATCTTTCTTCTCGACTTGCGCTGCTGGTACAGGAACCCTTCTTTCTTAGTCTCCTCAGGAACCAAATGGAATAGCTAAGAGGGCCTTGACAAGATCCAACTTCGTCTGGTGGGGAGGCCCAATGGGGCTCGTCTGCGTTTGGGGTTTCTCCATCAGCCGTGATAGAGTCGTCCTCATCGGTGCCTGTAGTCGTGGAAGCCACGCCAGTGCCAGTGACCGCGTCCATGTCCAGCACCAGGGTTACAGGTGGGGCTGTGTAACGAGGAGGTGGTGGAGGGGTCAGATGAGGCCAAGGACCAGCCCCCACACCCCTCTTAGAATTCCTCTTCCGCGGGGGCGGGCTCCACCCTCTAAAACCTTTTATGAGAAAAATATGAAATAGCACAAAAATAACTTGGAGAGCAACTTGAGGACTCCCAACACGCGATAGAAATCTGAAGATGGCCGCCAGGGGTGAAGTTTAGGGAGAGAACTATCATTGCATTGGGCAGTATGACCCAGAGGACAGCGATTGGTTTAGAAAAACTTTTTTAAAGTGAAAGTGAAACCGAGGATTCCCAGCCCGACGGGGAATATTCATGAGCATGTGAATCCATGCCAGAACCCATGCTGGAGAAATGGATAGCAGAAATTGATTTTATGTATAGTGAGAGGTTGGTTTAATTCAATCCTCTATTCTGGCTTGGTTTATGAAGTTGTCATTTGACTTTCACAGATTTTTTTCATAAAGAATATATATATGTAAATGTTAGTAACTCATTTTTTCTATTACTGTTGTAGATATGAGGGTGCTTCCCTGAAGGGGGAACTAGTAGTTATTTAAGAAAACAAGACATGATGTCTATGTCCTGGGGGGGGGTGGGCGTTCAACTGCCAGGAATAGTGTATATATATATATATATATATATATATATGATACATTACTCACCGTAATTGTATTTCTGATGCTTGTATCTGCTTCGATTCACATGCTCTGCATAGGCCGACATCTAGTGGAAGCTGCGGAGTATTACAGTTTGATTTTCAAAAATCAAAAATGGGCGTCAACACAGGGCGTGCCAGTAATACTATCCCTAGTGTGACGTCCACTGTACCCAAGATCCCTCACGCGTCTAGGATCCTCAGATTGTATTTTTTCTGACATGAGGTAGCATGAGGAGTAGCGCGAGTACAGATAATCCAAGCAGATAGACAGAAAGGTAAGACTACAAGCAATCATGCGCCTTCTCTCAGAGGGGAAGGAAGGGTGGGTCGCATGTGAATCCAAGCAGTTACAAGCATCAGAAATACAATTACGGTGAGTAATGTATCCCTTCTGAGGCTTGTGGAATCTGCTTAGATCACATGCTGTGCATAGATTAGCGAGCAGTGCCTGAAGGAGGTGGGATGTGAGAAGGGTCATGAGCAAATAAGTGTCTTATAACCGCTTGTCCCACTTGTGTATCTGCCTTGGAATGGGTGTCAATGCAGTAATGCTGAGTAAAAGTGTGAATAGAGCTCCAAGTAGCTGCTTTGCAAATGGTGTCAAGGGGTACATTTGCAATGAAAGCCAGAGTGGCCCCAATGCCTCTAGTAGAGTGGGCTCTTGGCGTGAAAGGCAGAGTTCCTTCAGAGAGTGAGTAACACAGCTGGATACAGTTAATAATCCACTTCGAGATGGCACCTTTAGAGACGCAATCCCCTCTCTGCCTGTAGCTACGGAGACAAACAGTTGATCTGTTTTTCTTAGCGGTCTGGTTTTATTTACATAGTAGAGGACCGCCCTACGCACATCTAGGGTGTGTGGTTTCACCTCAGCCGAGCTTTGCGGGTCCTGGAAGAAAGCCGGAAGCTCGATGGCCTGGTATAAATGGAATTTTGATATAAATTTAGGTGAGAACCTAGGGTGTGTGCGTAAAACCAGTTTGTCTTTATGGACAGTAAAGAAGGGATCCTGCACTGACAGCCTGAATTTCACTGACCCTTCTTATAGAAGTAATCGCTACTAAGAAGGCCGTTTTATAAGTCAGTTGTTTGAGACTGCTTTTATGCATGGGTTCGAAAGGGGGCCCATGAGCTTGGCTAGCACCACATTAAGGTCCCACCCTGGTGGTGGGTTTGAAATAGGAGGGTGAAGTCTCTTTACTCCTTCCATGAAGGCTTTAACTACTGGTACTTTCCACCACGAAACCTTGCTATGGGAAGTGGTGTAAGCCGACATGGCTGCCAGGTGTACTTTCAGTGAGTTAAAAACCAATCCTGCATCTAGCAGGTGGAGCATGTATGTAACAATAGTGGAAAGAGTGCAATCAATCGGGTTGATTTGTCTACTCTGGCACCAGATAACGAACCTCTTCCACTTGTCAAAGTAACAGTGCCTTGTGTTTGGTTTCCTAGATTCCTTTAGGAGGTCCATACACCTCTGTGGCAAATTGAGATGTCCAAACTCTATGACCTCAGGAGCCATGCTGCCAGGTTCATTGAGTTGGGTTGCTGGTGCACTGTTTGACCTTGGTGCTGGGACAATAGGTTGTACCAGGCTGGAAGTTTGATGGGCTCACACTCCGCCATCCTGCGTAGGTGTGGGAACCACGGTTGTCTTGCCCACATGGGAGCAACTAGGACGAGCGTCATCGACTCTGTTCATCTTGTTCACCACTTTCCTGATGAGGAGTTGGTGGAAAAGCGTACGCAAACATCCCTGACCAGTTCATCCACAGGGCGTTCCCCTGGGAGTCTGGTTGGGGGAACCTGGATGCAAATCCTGGGCATTGTCCGTTTTCGCTTGTGGCGAATAAGACTATAGTGGGGAAACCCCACTGAGAGAAGATATCTTCTACGACCTCTCTGTGTAGAACCCATTCGTGTTCCTCTGGGAGGGAGTCTCTGCTCAGAGCATCCGCTAGGGAATTGAGCTCCCCTGGAACATGTTGTGATGACAGGAAGATGTTCCGTCTGAGTGCCCATATCCAGATTTTCTGGGCAAGCTTGGACAGATTTGGGGATCGAGTCCCTCCTTGCTTGTTCAGGTAGAACATGGCTGTTGTGCTGTCCGTCCAGATTTGCACTGACAGGTTTAGTAGGTGGGGCTCGAACGCCTGAAGCGCTCCGAATACTGCCAGAAGCTCTAGCAGGTTGATGTGGTTCTTGGCCACTGAGTGAGACCAGAGACCCTGAGCTGTGTGGTGGAGATGGTGAGCTCCCCACCCTGTCAGACATGCATCTGTAGTGACTACTGCCTGTACTTCGGGATCGTAAAAGGGTTTCCCCTGTGCGAGATTCTCTCTTGTCCACCAGTGAAGGCTTTGTACCAGTGTTGGCGAAACGACCACTAGAACGTACCACCGACCACTTGCCTGAGACCACTGTTTCGCCACCCATTCCTGCATGGGACGCATGCGCGCGTGGGGGACCAGGTAAATACATGACGCCATCATGCCCAGTAGACGCATTGCTTTGCGTACCGTTATTTGTTGACCGGACTGATAATGTGGAATTTGCAGTAGTATATTCCGAATTCTTTCTTCTGAAGGAAATGTCAACCCCTCTTGAGTATCTAGGATTACTCCTAGGAATCGTTTGGAGGTGCTTGGCACCAGGCTTGACTTTCTCGTTGATTGAGAAGCCTAACTCGTGGAGGAGGTCGATAGTCCTTTGAATGTTTGTCCTGCAAATTCCTGGGGTTTCCCCCGTTATGAGCCAGTCGTCCAGATAAGGGTACACTGGGATTGCCTCCCTGCGTAGGTGTGCAGCCGCCACCGCCAGTACCTTGGTGAATACCCTTGGTGCCGAAGCTATCCCGAAGGGCAGTACCTTGAATTGGTTGTGTCGACTGTCCACCTTGAAGCGCAAATCCTTTGTGCGCTGGGAACATGGAAATATGCAAATAAGCATCTTTCATGGAGGGGATTACCTCTTGCTGCGTGGTCATATGAAACATTTGGGGCTTGACATACTTGTTGGCAGGCCGTAAGTCCAATACTGGGCGCATGGTCAAATCTTTCTTTGGCACAAGGAAGTAAGTTGAATAAATACCCTGGTTTACCTGGTGTCCCGGGACGAGTTCTATCGCGTCCTTTTCTAGCAGAATGGTGATCTCCTCGAGGAGAATCTTCTGATGTTCTAAAGAGTGTACTCTTTGTCGTGGAGGATGGTTCCGGGGACGCTGCAGTAGCTCTATACAATATCCTGTGGATACTGTTGACAGCACCCATCTGTCTGATGTGATCCCTTCCCAAGCCTGGGTGAAGTTGGAAATGCGTCCCCCTACTGGGGTTGCGTGAGAAGGGACCCTGAACTGAGAGTCACTGCTTTGGTGGAGGCGTGCCGCCTCCCTTGCTGGGACTGCCTCTGCCTTTACCACAACCTCTCCTATTACCCCTGCCGTAACCCTGGGTAGACTGTTGGTTGTTGTTCCACTGTGTACCCTGCCCCTGGGAATAGTTTGATCCTCTCTGGGAATTTTGGCCACGTGGGCGACGAAAATTACTATTCCCTCTCTGGTTAGGGATTTATTGGTTAACTGGCCAAGGGACTTGAGTGTTTCGTATTCGTCCTTGGCATTCTTCAGTGCGTCTTCGACCGCCTTACCAAACAGATCGGTTTCCACCGGTTTGTCCAACAATGATGCATGGGTTTCTGCCTTAAAACCAGACTGCCGTAACCACGCATGTCTTTTGATAACAGTGCCTTCTGCTATCAATCTGCCTGCGTTGTCCGCGGTGTCGAAAGTTGCTTTCAAAATGCAACCAGACACGGCTCTCCCTCTGCGGAAATCCGAGCTAACTGGCCCTTTAAAGGTTCAGGAGCAGAGGCTACGAGTGCCGCGACTTCTTCCCACTGATGGCAGTTGTAGCTGGCAAACAGGGTGGTGGAGTTTGCAATCCTTGCTTGATAGGCGGACATTGAGGCTACTTTCCTGCCGAAACCGTATAGTTTTTTGCTCTCCTTGTCGGGAGGAGCTTCGGACGATAAGGGTGTTCCTGCCCTCTTACGAGTGTTGGTGACAACTAGGGAGTCTGGCTTCAGATGTCCTCTTATATAGAGGGTCAGACTGGGCCGCCCTGAAAAGTTTTTCAACCCTGGGATTGACTCTGGTGAGGTTCGGGTTCACCAGGGACGGGTCTATTCTTCGCTGAATGGACTTAAGGATAGGGATGGTCTGGGCAACAGGCCTCCTTTCTCCCACTATCTCTTCTGCGAACTCCATCTCCTCCTGGACACCGTGGGTGTCAATATGGAAATGTTCTGCTGCACGTGCGAGAACCTCTTTTAGGAGGGGTTGGTTATCGACCGGGGAGTCGGTAACCGGGGCTTCGTTCTCTACCGGAGAGTCAACTCTGTATGTTTCCGGGTCTTCCTCTTCCTGGTCCTCATCATCCCCATAGTAGCCCGTCCCGGTTTGTTCTTCTAGCATGCCAAATTCTTGGTCCTAACCAAAGGAAACCTCTCCTTGATACAGCGAGTATGGTCTTGAGTAAGGTTGTACCTCTAAGGGGTCTGACCTCATCGGTGTTTCAAACCGGGGCTTTTTACTCGGGGGGATAGGATCGTTAGAGCCTGAGGGTGTCGCCCCTTGTGGATCATAGGAGAGATAATGTTCTGGATTTTTATCATAAAAATCAGCCAAAGACGACATCCTTGACATGACCCTATCTATGTCTTCACTCGACCATTTTCTGGAACTGGGAATGACTCTCTCAGCAAGTCTATGGGATTTAGCTTGAGTAGATTTACTGGTTTTAGACATATCAGCAGACCTGGTTTTGTCTGCCTGTTTAGGGGGAGTGGTGTGTTTCACAGGTGTGGAAGAGAGCAAAGGCTGCTTCTTCTGCTGTTTTCCCCCCTCCCCGCGAGTTGAAAAATGTTTTCCCTGTCCTTTAGTGGCTCCGGAGGTTTTCGACGACTGGCGTCGAGGATCGGGGGTGGGCTGGGGTCCCTGTCCTTCGAGCGTGGGGCCTCGCTGATTTTGACTGACGGCTCCGACTCCTGGAGCGCGGCCTGGGGGTGGAAGTCGTCTTCGTCTTCCGATGATCAAACTTCTGTTAGCCTAGGGAGCGAGGCACTCTTGGTAAGAGTGGAGGATTGCCTGGAGTCATGCGGCGATCTTGATCGCGAGCGCCCAGAGGACACCGAATCGGACCGTTCTGTTTGTGCCTTTGTTTCCGAGAACTCGACGTCGTCGAGTCTCGGTTGGACTTTGTGTGTTTAGTGCGTGTAGTGTGTGAAGAGCTTGTGTCGCCGGGGGTCTTCCCCATAGCCGCCCTGCCGGACGACCTTCCGAGGTCGGGGACCTGCGCTCGGCTGTCTTTCGACGCCGTAATGCCCTCGCCGTCCGAAAGTACGGCGTCGCTGAAGGCGCCCTCCGCTGCCATGGGCGCCTGCCTGGCGTGGTGGGCCCAACGCTTCGTCGAACGGTCCTTAAGTGTCTTAGGTTTAAACCTACTACACGCTCTGCAGTTCGCTTCGGGGTGGTCCCTTGGCAAGCAGAGATTGCACGTGGCGTGCCCGTCGACCCAAGGGTATTTTCGATTGCACTTGGGGCAGAATTGAAAAGGGGTACCCGCCATACGCACCTTGAGGCAGCGGGCTGTTAAGTGTAGGAAATGTATAAGGTGTACCACGAGTGTAGAGTATGTACAACCCCCCACTCTCCCTACTTGCAGGGCCGAGGCCTTCCAAGGCCAGGGCCGAGGCCAGAGGCCTTCCGAGGCCCAAATCCGTCATGCAGCAGCCGACGGTCGATTTCTTCTCCAGCCGGCGTCGAGTTTCGAAGTTCGACGTTGGGGTGGGGAAGGATGTCAATAGATTAATATTTTAAATATTTTAGCAAAAGTATGGCTAAGGCCAGGGGACTCCGCAAAATGCTTCCGACCAGTATGGCGGAAAAAAACAATCTGAGGATCCTAGACGCGTGAGGGATCTTGGGTACAGTGGACGTCACACTAGGGATAGTATTACTGGCAGGCCCTGTGTCGACGCCCAATATATATATATATATATATATTATTTTCAAACTTGTGCATTTTAAATGTGTTGACTGATTTGTGATGAGTTTTGTTTATAATTTATGACAGACTATATAAAGGCAGTAAAACAAACAGGTTCACTATTATCATTTGTCGAAATAATCGGGTTAGAGATTTGTTAAAATTAAATAGGACCAGTGCTCCACATTGATGGCAAGTGTGCAGTGAGGGTTCTGAACAGTGTTTGCCCAGACAGTTAGGTGTGGTGTACAATATAGGACTTGGGAGCTAGTCCTTTTTACTACCAGCACCTCCATATAACTAGTAAGGGGATTGCCACTAAAAGTGCTTCTGGAAGTTCTGGGACCTGGAGAGTGCAGTCCCCATTAACACATACACTGCACTGGTTAAGTTTGACCGTCACCAACAATAAGCCATTTTAATAATTGTTTCCCCATGAGTCCCATGTTTCATTTGTAATAAGGTGTCCTCCCATCAAGTGGCTTTCCTTCATATGGTGTCAACCAAGCTTATCCTTCCGCTTCACTATTCTACTACGGCTAGCTGGGTAACTTTTTAAAACTCATTGCACCTCCTTTAATTATAAAAACCCAAAATGTGAGAAACCCACAACCAAGGATACCCAAACGCTATAATAGTTTGTTCTGTGGGCTTGGACAACTTGGGAGGGCCTCAACCACATCTCAGCTCTCAGTATTATCTGAAGAGGAGGAGGAACAAGTTACTTACCTGTAACTGTTCTCCAGCATGGGTCTTGTATGGATTCACATGCTCATGAATATTACCCGTCAGGCTGGGAATCCTCAGTAAAGAAAAACATCAGTTTCACTTCTGAACTGTCTTTCTCCTAGCAACCAATCACTGGTCTCTGCGTCATACTGCCCCCAGCCAATGACGGCCCTCTACCTAAGCCCCTCCTCTGGCAGTCATCTTCAGATTTGGTAGCACGTGAAATGGCAGGAGGACCAAGAGAAGAGCGGCAGAGGGGTAGGCGGGAGGGTTCCCATGTGAATCCATGCCAGACCCATGCTGGAGAACAACAGTTACAGGTAAGTAACTTGTTCCTTCTCCAGCATGGGGTCTGGCATGGATTCACATGCTCATGAATAAAGAATACATATCAGTACACCTATGCACAACCACAGGAGGTGGCAAGGCTCAACATTAAGCATCTCTTACCTCCTCACCAGGCTCACCTTCAAGTGAACAGGTTGCACAGCACTGCTTGGCCGACTCTGGGCTCCTCCTTGGTATCCGTGTCAACCTCCATCTAGCAGCCCTGCAGATGTCAAGCAGGGGCACACCAGACAGTAACACCGTAATTGCAGCTATCGCTCTGGTCGAGCCAACTGGAAATCGAAGCCTTGGAGAGAACCTTCCTATGGTTCACAGGGCCAAAATTCACAAAAAGTTGCAACGTCTTCCGGAAACTCTTTGTGGGGTCCACATAGACCTTCAGTGCTCTAGCCACATCCAGCGAGTGCAAAATCCTCTCAGCCAGCGACGAAGGTGTCAGCAAGAATACAGGTAACACCAAAGGCTTGTTTATATTAAAGTCTGAAGGCACCTTGGGCATGAAGGAGGGGTGCGTCCGTAGCACTAACCTTGTCTCGTGGAATGTCAAATAAGGTGGTTTAGAAGGGAGGGGCTGGATCTCTCCCACTCGTGCAGAGGTGATGGCCACAAGAAAAGCTGTTTTCCAAAACAAACATTTCAGTGGCGCCGAATGCATAGGCTCGAACTGAGGACCCATGAGCCTAATCAGCACCACATTGAGCTCCCACACAGGGCCAGAGCCTTCACAGGCAGGAACGAGCGAAATAGTCCTTTGACAAACTCCTTGACCAATCGATGTGACCATAAGGATGATCGTCCAGGAGATCTGGTATATCGAGAGATAGCCACCAGATGAACATTGATGGAAGCATGGTCCAGTCCTGCCTTGGCCAACGACAACAAATACAGAAGCACCTGCGGAACAGTGACTCGTAGATGGTCGATCTTCCGAGTACAGCACCAAACCTCTTCCACTTGTGCCCATAGCATTTGAGAGTAGACGCATCTCTGGCCTTGGCGAGCACCTCCTTACAATCTGCTGGGAGATCATAGCCACCAAACTCTAGTGCTGCAGAAGCCAGGCCTTCAGGTTCAGCGATCCTGGGTTGTGGTGCAGAATCGCGCCTCCTTCTCTGGCGAGAAGATCTGCCGCCGTCAGAAGCTTGACTGGAGGGGACGCCGACATGTCTAGAAGGTCCGGGTACCATATCTGCATCGGCCACGCCGGTGCAACGAGGATCATCCTGCACCGGGACCGTCTGAGTTGATCGACTAATCAAAGAAGCAATGGCAACGGAGGTAACGCATACAGAAACAGGCCGTCCCAGGGGAAAGAACGCGTCGCGCCCCCCCCCCATGCTTCCCAGCTGGGGAAACCTGCTGGCGAACCTCCGGCACTTGGTGCTCGTCGCAAACATATCGATCTGGGGATTGCCCCATCTGCGGAACAGGCGAACCACTTTGTCCTGCCGAAGTTCCCACTCGTGGCAAGAGAGCAGCTCCCTGCTGGAAGAGTCAGCGATGGTGTTCTGCACGCCTGCCAGATGAAACAGGATGAGAAACATACCCTGGGCTACAGCCCAGTGCCAAAGGTACTGCGCTTCTTTGGAGAGTGCCGGGGATCTGGTTCCCCCTGCTTCCTGATGTAGAACATTGTGGTGGTGTTGTCCGTGAAGACCCATACCACCTTGCCCTTGAGGTATGGAAGTAAGGACTTGAGGGCCCAAAACACTGCCCACAGCTCCAACAAGTTGATGTGCAACGTCTTCTCCTCTGGTAGCCACAGGCATCTTGCATGAAGACTGTGTGCACTCCCGATCCTTCCAGGGAGGCATCCATCGTGACAGTCTCCTGATTAAGTGGTGTCTGGAAATCTGCACCCGCAGACAGATGTGCACGGACTCCCCACCACCGTATCACTCGACGGAAACTCTTGTCGAGTGTGACCTTGTCCTCGAAGCTTCCCCACACTCTTATCGAACGGGCATCAAGGAACTCCTGCAGTGGACGCATCCATAGCCTGCACAGCCGAATCAGGTATATGCACAACGACATCATGCCGAGCAGGGACTTGATGGACCTCACCCTTGTAATCTTCAGGGCCAACAGCCATTGTACCTTGCCCAAGATGGCTGCTAGCCTCTCCTCCGACGGAGACGCCAGACACGATGCTGTTGAGTCAGGCTCCCAGAAACCGCACGTACTGTGATGGAATCAAGCAGGACTTTGCATAGTTCACCGAGAACCCCAGATCTGTCGGGCATTGGACGGTCCATGCGGTGTGTTCAACGGCGATGTCCTTTGAGCTTGCCCTGATGAGCCAGTCGTCTGGGTAAGGGTAGACGTGTATCCCTCAGATGCAGCTGTGTCGCCATGGAGCCAGGCACTTGGTGAAAACCCTTTGCGTCGACTTCAATCTAAAGGGAAGGTCCTTGAACTGGTAATGTTGCCCTTGAACCACGATGCTTAGGAACTTGTGGTGGCCCTTGTGTATGAGGATGTGGAAAGAGGCATCTTCCAAGTCCAGCGACAATAGAAAATACCCCTCTTCCAAATGTCCTAGCACGTGCTGAAGAGTCACCATCCAAAACCTTTGAGACGATGTACTTGTTCAGACGGCAGAGGTCCAGGATGGGCCTCCAACCGCCGGTGGTCTTTTTGACAAGGAAGTAATGAGAGTACACTCTAGAGCCTCTTTGGGATGAGCTCTATCGCACCCTTTTAAGCATGGCTCGCACCACCAGCAGAAGCTGAGGGACGTGGCTTTCCTGCCAGGCCACTGGTGGTATACGGGGACACTTCTGTTGGAACGCTAGGGGGTGTTTCCATGGGCGGGAGTGTCCAGCACCCAACGGTCGGTGGAGATGGTCTGCCACACGCTGACAAAGTATGCCAGCCGGACTCCCACCGGGGTGCTCGGGTGGGTGCCCGACGCCACGGCCGGTTCAATCCTGTTTTGACGTTGAAGCGCCACTTTGGGGGGCTTGGCGACAACGTCCTCCAGATTTGGCATGGCCCCTGCAGGTCTCCTGGGCCAATTAGCGGGAGGGTTGACGGTAGGAAGAACCCTGGGATTTTCCTCCACCTGTCGTTTCTGAAGCGTGCCCAAGGCCCTAGCCATCTCAGTGTCCACCTTGATGGCCTGAAGAGAATTGTCCAGTCTTCCTGAATAAGTTGTCCCTGTTGAAGGGCATGTCCAACACCCTGCAAATGAACATCCTGACGGAAATGAGTGGCCCTAACCCAACCCTGCCGATGAAGGGACATGCTGTTGCCCATTTGGCGGAAACCCGTGTCGGCGATGTCAGTGGCCACTGTAATGGCGTGGTCCAATGCCACCACGCCTTCTTGTAGGATCGCCAAAGCTTTCGTCCTCTTGTCATCGTGAAGTCCAGGAGGGGAGAAATCTGGAACCAAAGCTCCCTGTCTTAACGTGCCACAATGGCGAGGGCATTTGCGGCCTTGATGGTAGTAGCTGCCGACGTGATAACTCTTCGCCCCATGGCATCCAACTTCCTCCCCTCACTGTCTGGGGGGGTCAGGGGGGCTGCTGACGAGGAGGCGCCCGAAGATTTCTTCTTGGCCGCCGCCAAAACCAGAGTCCGGGGATGGCTGGGACCATAAGCACTTGGGCGTAGAGTCCAGCACCCTATATTTCTTCTCATAATGGTCCCTCTTCGCAGGAGCCGAGGAAGGGTTCTTCATGAGGGACAACCCCTCGTCCCAAATGTCAAGAGCAGGATCGAAAGTACGGTCTTCCTATTCGCGGCGCTGGTAAAGGAAACACTTTCTTCTTCTCCTCAGCGACAAGCTAGAACAGCTCTGAGGCCCTCAAGATCATTGTGTGGAACAAGCCTATATCGTCGGGCGGTGGAGATGGGAGATCCCCCAAACCGCCGTCATCATCCGTGCCAGTCGTCAACGTGTCCGGATCTGTATCGTCCCTCTGAGAGGAGGGCGGGGTATGAAGGGTGGAAAGGAGGCGGATGGTGGTTCCTCCTATGGTCCCGGCAGGGCGGGTGGGGCCACCGGCACAAGAGGCATCCTCGTCCGGATCTCAGAGCATAGGGTATGCAGAGCAGTGAGAATGTACACCAAGATATCTCCAGGTGGTTGCTGAGGTGGCGGCGGGGACGGAGGCGAGGGTGTTTGCAGCTTAGGCTGGTCCTCCAAGCCCTCACCGCCCTGTTGCTCCTCGTCGGTCTCCTCGTCATCACCTTCGTCGCCCTCATCGGGATCCATCCCGTAGGGTCTGCTCTTGACGCATCGGTTGGTAAGCTCCTCCTCAGAGCAGATATCCGAGCCCTGAACGGCTACCGTGCCCCTCCACCCCCCTTCTCTGCGACCAAAGGAGACTGTTTCTGGGAAATGATAGGCATCTTCTCTGGTGTGTTTGATGGGTTGAAAAGGAGTACTCCCTCCTGGCAGGCAGGGATACTCTTGCCTTTGGGGCCGTGCCCTGCAGATCCGCCTCAGCGGCCTTCGCGAGGGACGCCACCACTCCTTCGATGGAAGGGGCCTTCGTCAGATGTACCTGGGCCTTCATGACCTTGGTCAAGCTTGAGGCCTTCATCTTGGGGGGAGGGTCTGAGCCCCGCTCCACCTTGGTCTCCATAGGGCCTGTCTGGGTCCTCTCCAAGAGCTTGCCCGGATAAGTCCGACTTCCTCTTAGACGAACTTGAGCGTTGGCTTGTGGTCAAAGGCGCTGGAGATGCTGTACTTGCCCTGGCCACCGCAGAGCCCGTCGCAACGGCGCTCCCGGTGGCAGTGGACTTGCGGTGCTTAGCCTTCTGGTGGGCCCACGCGGGAGGGGCGCCCTCAAAGGTCTTGGAAGACCGCCCAACTTTCATCTTCTAGGAAGGGGAGGCATGCTGCCGGGACTCACCCAGAGCAGGGGCCTTGGCCTGCAGCCACCTCGTTGAGACACCTGCATCGGTCGTTCAGCGTGTGGGATACCATCTCCTGACAAGACGCACAGTCTTCCTCAAAGTGCGTTGGGTCCGGGTACAGGCATTAAAGGCACAGGGAATGTCCGTCGTCCGAAAAGACATTCCATAGGTTGCATCCGGGGCAAACCTTGGAGAGGCACTGAATTCCCAAAGAATAAAACAGACGAAATGCGCTGAAGAATCCAAAAACGAGTCCCTGTTAATCGGAAGGTGGATCAATGGAGCTTGAGGCTTGATTGACCGAATAAATCGAGCAAAACTCAACTAAAAAATGTTTTAAAAAAAATCACAAAACTCAGTAAAAGCTTGAGAGCTATAGCACGAGGACTTCAAAACACTTGAACATGCGGTACAAATCTGCAGATGGCTGCCAGAGGAGGGGCTTAGGTAGAGGGCAGTCATTGGCTCGGGGCAGTATGACGCAGAGACCAGTGATTGGTTGTTAGGAGAAAGTTCAGAAGTGAAACTGAAATAGATTTTCTTCTTTACTGAGGATTCCCAGCCTGACTGGGAATATTCATGAGCATGTGAATCCATGCCAGGCCCCATGCTGGAGAATAACAATTCGCAAATCAGTCTGGTCCTACCTACAGGGAAAGTCGAGGACCGAAAAGCTAGGCAATCTCCTAACGAAAGTACTGCCAGCAATCATAGACCTGCATTTCTGCCTTCCGCGACTTCATAAATGAGGTGAAGCTGACTAAGACACCATTGCCAGAGCATGCCTGGATTACCCAAACACAGGGTGAAGTCCAAGGTGCTACACAAAAAAACAAAATAAGATAACCCCTCAACCAAGCATTAGTTTGTTATAACTGCGGCCCAATTGGGACGTTCAATCACGATTTAGCTTAGTCCCTTTCGCAGAGGGTCAGATCCATTTGTATACCAGTCTGTTCCCACTCACAAAGTGCAATGATAAGCATGTGCAGAAGCAAGGAGAAAGCAGTCACTGGGCTTGAGCAAATGTACCTCCCCATTGATGGCAACATCTAGAACGACAGCGATAGACTTAATCCTCACATGGTGAAAAGGTAAAAGCTTCAAAAAAGAAGGATTCACAAAACATATGCCGGTTTCTACTATTTAGGATATTGGGCAAGGGGACAGAAGATAAGTTTAAAGGGTGTGGCAATGCTGTAGCCGGGAGCAAAAACTTTGCTCGCCAATTTCCAGTAATTGTTATGCCTGAAATACAGAAAAAGCTCAAAAGGCATTCCTTACAGAAAAATGAAACCAACATGAAAGCCACATTCACAAATGACTGATTAGGTGAAGAACAAACTGCTAGCTTCAAATAATGTACTCAAAAGACATGGACGACAGAGAATATTGTGATATTTATGAGAAGGCAACACACTTCTGCTATATTACTACATAAATAGATATGAAATCCCAAGTAGTGCATTCATGTACAATAAAAGATCTCATATTTAAAGGTTTGCCCAAGATCGCAAAACTGTGCTGCAAAGCTATCCCACCACCTCAACAGTGGACTGCGTTCCTCCCCATGTTCTATGTATTCCGGCCATCATTTGCACCCACTCACCAGAGCCCCTTACTTGTACATAACCCAGCTACATTAAACGAGCGATGAAAGACACTAAACTGCTCCTAAGGGCTCATCCTGAACCTTATCAGTCACACACATTAGATGAAGACTGCCAGAATACAAGCATGCGAACAAGTAAAATGTAGGCAGTTTGTCTAATTAATGCATCCCACTTGGGATGCTAGTGACCAGAACTGGATGAACACACCCTAGAGTTGTCCTTGTTTTTTGTGTACACAAAATACAAGGACACGAAACAAAAACTTTTCGGGACATTATGGTTGCAGACACAAAAGCCAGAATTACCAGGTTACTCACCGTAGTGACCACCTTACTCCTAGTCCATAGTCCCCTTTCCTCCATACTTGTGGGACATCTCTCCGTCCTGTGGGACGGGACCGGAGCACTTTGTAAAAAGCATCCAAATTTTTTGCAAAAATGTGTCCCTCTT
The DNA here is from genome assembly GCF_040938575.1 of Ambystoma mexicanum. Taxonomy (NCBI): domain Eukaryota; kingdom Metazoa; phylum Chordata; class Amphibia; order Caudata; family Ambystomatidae; genus Ambystoma; species Ambystoma mexicanum. The sequence continues at coordinate 171,722,122 of NC_090931.1, forward strand.
TCCTGCGCGGGGCCCAGCATGCGGCCGTAACCCCGCCCACTTTGGCTCCGCCCCGCGCATCGCCCATCAGTCCTTTTCTATCGCCAGGTCAAAAACCCATTAGCAATAACAGAGGAACCTTATTAGAGGGGACGGCGGGCAGGCGTATGGAGGAAAGGGGACTAGGAGTAAGGTGGTCACTAGGGTGAGTAACCTGGTAATACTCCTACGTCCCGTCCCCTTTCCTCCATACTTGTGGGAGATTCCCAAGCACTCCTTACAGGAACTACGGGTGGATGGAAATACCCCTTACTGAAACAGGTTCTTCAGAACAGCCTGACCAAACTGAGCGTCAGCTCTATAGCTCATGTCGAGACAGTAATGCATACAGAAAGCAGATGGGGAGGCACAAGTAGCTGCCCTAGCGATGGACTCCCAGGGGACATTTTCTGAAAAGCAACCGCGGCTGCTTTTCCCCGCACCAGGTGTGCATGGATACCCTTAGGAGGTTTCAGCCCTTGGACGGTGAAAGACTCCGTGATGCAGGCGGCGATCCACCTAGAAATAATTGCCTTAGACGGCGTCTTGCCCTGAGGGTTACCGAAGGTCACAAAAAGCTGAGAAGAACTCCTAAGCTCAGACATCCTGTCCAGGTAGAACTTAAGAGCTCTTCAGACATCAAGACAGTGTAGAACCCTTTCAACCTCTGAGGCAGGGTTCGGAAAAAAGACCGGAAGGGAGATCGACTGATTCAGATGGAATTCGGTCACCACCTTCGGTAAAAAAGCCGGGTTTGTCCTAAGGACTTTGTCCTTGTGAAAGACCAAGAAAGGATGCTCCACCGACAATGCCTGGAGCTCACTCACTCTCCTCGCTGACGTAACGGCGACCAGAAAGGACACTTTCCAAGACAAGTACTTGAGGTCTATCGTAGCCATTGGTTCAAAGGGTTTATGGCACAGCGCCGTCAGGACTACATTTAGATCCCATGGTGGGTGCGGATTACGAACCAGATGGTAGAGGCATGTCAAGCCAGCAAAATGCCTCTTCACCACTGGGTTAGAGAATAAGAACAAAGGTCTGTAGAAAGGTAAGCGGAAACCGCTGAGAGATCAGTCCTGCATGACAGAACATGAACCCCTGACTGTGCTAGGGAGGACACGAAGGACAGCACTGTGTCAATCTTGGCCACCCTCAGATCCAACTTCTTCTCCAAACACTAATGACAGAACCTGAGCCATTTACTCCTGTATTGAGATATGGTCGAGTGTTTCCTGGCTGCCTGGATAATGCGCATGTTATCCGCAGACAAACTCAGCTGCTCTAAAGACTTGAACTCAGGCACCATGCCGCCAAGCTGAGCGATTATGTGGAGGGGTGCCACATCTGTTGTTCCCCTTGGTGAAGAAGATCGGGAGTTACTGGTAACCTGATCGGCAGAGACACCGACAGGTGTTGAAGTTCTGAGAACCAAAACCTGGCCAGCCACCACGGGGCTATCAGTAGAAGGGAACAGTTCACAGAGTTCTTCAACTTCCAAATTGCATGGTGAACTAGAGGCAGAGATGGGAAGGCGTAAGCTCTCATGTTGTGCCATGGAATCTCAAGAGCATCCCCAGAGAGGAGGCTCCCAGCCCCCCTCTGGAGGCATACTGAGGAAGTTTCTTGTTCACTGCCGTGGCGAAGAGGTCCACCTCCGGTGTGCCCCAACGTGAGAAAATCCATGATAGGACCTCCGCCTACAACTCCCACTCGTAGCTGACCACTGTCAGCTGGCTGAGGGCATCCGCTCTGACATTCAGCTGGCCCGGGATGTGCACTGCAAGCAGCCAGACACCATGAAGCACGGCCCACTCCCAAATCTGGATGGACAGGTCCGCGGGGGGGGGGGGGGGAGAAATTGTTCCCCATTGCTTGTTTATGTAATACATTGAAACCACGTTGTCCGTTCTTATGCGAAACACCTTGTTGACAATGAGTGGTCTGAACGCCCTGAGCGCCAGAAAGATCACCAGAAGCTCCAAATGATTTATGTGCAGGAGCTTGTCCTGAGGCGACCAGAGGTCCGAGACCTGAATATCTTAACGTCGCACCCCACCCCAGAAGGGAGGAGTCCGTCGTGATCGTCACCATGGGGGCTGGGTCCTGAAACCCCGCGCCCACCGACAGGTTGCTGAGAGATGACCACCAGTCCAGGTCCACTCTCATGGAATCCGGAATCATTATCTGCATGAAATCCGGATCCACTGCCCGACGCCATGAATTCCGAAGAGCCATCTGGGTCCGTCTCATTTTGAGACGAGCAAGAGGAAGAGCCAGTACACACGAGGCCATGAGGCCCAGAAGCCTCTGGAACCACGAGGCCAACATGCTCTCCGACTGCGCAAACATCTGACACGTGGCCAACAGATCCGCCATTCTGTCCCCGGTCAGATACACTCTGCAGTCGATGGTGTTCCAACGAAAAAACCCAGGAAGATCAGGTCCTGTGAGACCGTCATGGAGGATTTCCACCAGCTCACCGACAGCACAAGATGGAACAGGAGCTGAAGGAGAGACTGGAGGTTGCCCGCTGCTGCCAACGGACAAGGGCTGCGTAAGAGCCAGTCGTCCAAATAAGGATACACATGGATACCCTGGAGACGAAGATAGGCCGCAATCACCGACATCATCTTCGTGAAGACACGCGGCGCCGAGCTGAGGCCAAAAGGAAGCACACGAAACTGGAAGTGCTCCTCTCCCAAAGAGAAGCGGAGGTATCTCCTGTGTGGATTCCAAATCAGGATATGCATGTACGCATCCTGAAGATCCACCACGCTGAGCCAATCGCCCAACTGCAAAGAGGAGCGTATCTGGCCGGGCGTCATCTTGAATTTCTCTTGGGGTAGGAAAAGATTGAACTGGGAAAGGTCTAGGATGGTGCGCAGGCCAGCCTGGTTGGGTTTGGGCACCATAAACAGCTGGGAGTAGAAGCCCTCCCCTCGCTCCCCAAGGGGAACGGGTTCCACAGCTCTGAGGTCCAGAAGTTTCTGAACCTCGGCCTTGAGGGAGGGTGAGCCCGACAGCTGAAAAGGAGGGTTGAGGGGTGGGGTAGGGGGTAAAGGTAAGCGGAAGCCCACTCGAGCGACTGACAAGACCCATCTGTCTTCTGTGATGGTCTGCCACGCCTCCCAATGAGACGCAATGCGTTCTCCCACCGGGGTCTCGTGCGAGCGCGGAAAACCCTCATTTGGCAAGCTTATCGGTGGCGGTGCAACCTGAACCTGATGAGGAGGCTGAGGAGCGGGAGAAAAACGTGTACGCTGTTGTCTATGGCGGTTATTCCCCGCAGGAGTATCCACTCTGCGAGATTTGCGGTCGAGGAAGCCCCTAAAAGCAGAGTAAGGTCGACTTTGCGACAATGGTCTCTGGGATTTGAAAGGAGCTTTAACCAGAACAGAATGATTTAGCCGTCTGAGTGCTATCCTTGGTTTTGGTGAGCTCTACATCAATAGAAGAATGAAAAAGCTCCTAACCATCGACTGGAAGGTCCAACACATTGTCTTGCACTTCTTTAGAAAATTAGGTATCAACCACAAGCATGAGGCCCCGAGCCGAGGTGTCTACGTGATGAGCCGCAGCCTCCAGATCATCCTGGGCCAAGACCCTGGCATCGGAAAGGCCTCCTTTGAAGTCTTCCAGCTTCTCGGCCGGGATGTGCTCCTCAAACTCAGACAGACCTTTCCACATCCGCATGTTAGCTCCCGCCAATATCAATTCGGCGTTGGCCTGCCTGAGCTGCAAGGCCGAGTTGGCAGAGCTTGTCCTCCTTTCCCAGAACCTGAGTAGCTGTTGTGGAAAGAGGTTGCTGCAGGCCTGGACTGCAAAGTGGCCGCAGCCACCACTGTGGAGGAGGGAGGCGGACATGACGACAGGGCCACCTCTTCCGAAGAATGCAGCCTGTACCTCACGTCAAACTTTTTATTGACAAAAAGTCCAGAGTGTGGCTTTTCCCAAACTCTTAGGGAGACAGGGTGAACGCCCCAGAAAGCACGCCCTCCTGCGGAGCAGGTGCCACGGGAACATCTAAGAAATTCATGTCCAGTACCCGGTCATGAAAGGCTCTGATAGAGCGGGGAAGGTCCTCGTTGTCCCGATTGCCTTGAGGGTCATCTGACAGGTGAGGATCCTGCTGAGCCATGTCAGGCACTGCCTTGGCCACTGGGGACAATGGAGGCAAAGGCGGGAGAGCAGGAGGGGCACCACGGGCAAGGGAGGCACCGGCAGAACCACCGGAGGAACAGGTGGAGCCTGAGGCGCCAGTGGACAGATCTCCTTGAAAAGCCCTTTGAAATATTCCCTCATGGGGTCGGTGCGCAAAAGCGCATTAAATTTACTGAAAAAGGCATCCTCAGGAAAATGTTTCGGGACCTGAGGAGGCCTCATGAGGTGGACAAATCCAGGGACGTAACGGGGAAGGGTGCCACACCGGCCCCTCCAGCGACATATCCACATAAATCAAAGGAGCCGCCCCCGCGGGAAACGAAACATTGTGCGGAAGAGGCATCCGGGCGTTCCAATCAAACCTGAAGGGGCCCCTGAGGGACCCTCGAATTTGGAAACAAGGCAGTCACCACACACGAATAAATATGCCAAACACGAGGTTCTGTTCCCAAAATCTAGGGTTTATTGCAATACAAATAGTTCGAATTGGCCAAGTGGTCCCACGCCCCACGACGTGTCTAACAGACCTTGGGGGACGCAAGCAAACAAGAGTCGTACATCAGTAATAGACATAAAAAAGGAGCACCTTACAATCAGCAATGACAATTGATGCCGCCCCCAATTCATTTCCCTTTGAATTAGAGGCGATGATTGACAATCATGACAAATATGTCACTTCAGACCACCATATTTAGTAACAGGTTGCAATCTCGATTTTTACAGACACCATTCTTTGTTTGCGAGAACACAGCGTTTGTTTTCCATAGGCAAGCTGTGCGTAGGAGACTGGCATATACCAGGCCTCCCCATCTCTAAGTTTCGATTCTCGCTCTAGAAGTCAGCCCGCTCTCAGGGGCCTTCTGGGCTCAGAAAGGGGGGCCGTAAAGAAGATCATAATTCAACTCTTTAAATGCTAGTTTCGTACATTGCTATTCTTTCACGAGACTCGCTGGCATTCGTGTACTGATTATATGCCTTGCTCCCTGTCTTCAAGGATACGTGAGGGAGGGAATCGGGCATTCCTGTCTGGCTCTCCAGTGTAATGTTTCACAGAAAAGCAGTTTTACATGAGGCAAAGTGGCAACGTTCGAGAGAAAACAAAACGGCGATTCTGATCATCTTAAAATGGCTTCACTCTAGTTAAACTAATAGCTACGTAATAACTAATGAATATATGTTCTTACACTGTAAATGAGGCGGTTGGTCTTCGGCCAACCAATTATCATTCATTTCCGGACCCTCAAGGGGTGCTTCGTTTTTCTGGACTGACAAACCGGCCGGTAGGGATGCGCACAGGGGACCTTAGGTTCACCCGAGAGACCGAGCCCTACACCAGAAGCCGATGGCGTAGTTGTAGGGGTAGCACCTAAAATGGCCGCCGTGGTCGTGGCGGGAACGGGTGCCATTTTGTCCTCATCTGAGGGGAGCTGCGGCACGTGAGGCAGGGGTCCCCGTCGATGGATCAGGGGTCTTAATCTTAGCCTTAACATAAAGAACCTCGGCCGAGCCGTTACTATGAGGCCTGGAATGTTTTTGTGACATACCAACCGCCAACTGAGCCTTCAAAAGAAGGACCTCGGCACTGCCGGTAAAAGAAGAACCTTGCTTCTTTGCCCCCTAAACCGATCTGGTATCACCACAAAAGCGGGAACGGTGCGCTTTCACCGACAAAGCCTTGACCGGCCTCTCAGAACTGTTGGAAGCTTTAGCCTCTGTACGAGGGACCTCGGACCCAGGCCCGGTAACGGCCTTTTCTGCGCGGGCCTCGAACCTCCGCTCGGTAACTACAAGCCCAGCCAAGGCCTCGGGGCGCACCCTGGTTTTGTTTTTGAGGGAAGCCGACAGAGGCCTCAGAGCGAGTTCCGGTAGCCCACGACTCAGTAGAACTGGGTCTACAAACAGCTCCCACAGGAGGGGCCTCGGAGCGTACTCCGGTGTTAACAGGCCCCTTACAGAGACCCTCGGAGAAAACTCTGGTAGAATTAGTAGGCCCAATGGGCACCCCAGGGCGAACCCCGGTAACAGAGCGATCAACGCCCCTCCCGGACCGAGAGGAACCCAGGAAGGTATCCCCCCCGGCCGGGGTGCTCTGAAAAGTGAAGAACTCACCGGGCGTTTTTTCTTCTCGTCGAATGCCTGAAAATGCGAAGGAGGAGTTCGTCAAAACACCTCCTCCCACCGCTCCAACCGACGTTTAAGTGCCCGGACCGAAAGGGAGTCACAGTAAAAACAGGAGTCCCAACGGTGTTCCAAGGAGACCCAAACACTCTAAACAAAGAGGATGGGTATCCGCCCTTGTGAAGCGACGGTGACACGATGAACAATCTGGAAAGTCTAATTTGAAAGACAGACTAGTAAACGAACGCCAGCGAGAGCCAGAGAGGAAAAAAGGGAAGACAACCTTCCGAGGATGCAAGTGCGTCGGGCCCCGATCGAGCAGAGCAAAGGACTGATGGGCAATACACGGGGCAGAGCCAAAGTGGGCGGGGTTACGGCCGCGTGCAGGAAAGAGGGACATTTTTGAAAAAAATGTGGATGCTTTTTACAAAGTGCTCTGGTCCCGTCCCACAGGACGGAGAGATGTCCCATAAGTATGGCGGAAAGGGGACGGGACGTAGGAGTAAAATGTGTCTGATGGTTACTAAAGCACCCTTAAACGAATAGTGCGCTCAGAAATATTATTGTCACGAGCAAACGGGCATATGGTTTTAAGCATACGTTGCTCGATTGGAAAAACATTTCCTATGCACCGTACCTTAGTTTTCCACACATGCGAAATCAGGCAGCCGGGCATGGCCATCTTGTGCTAATCTTAATAGTTTATCCATCGCCCTAAATTCAAGTGCCCCTGCAGCACTAAATCATATCCCCGCCCCTGAAGCTGACATCACCATTCCTAGCGATGTTATCCGCCTATCTCCAGGACTTTACTGTGCAGCCTAGCCAAACGTGCCCAGTCATCACCTCCGTCTTGACGTCAATTGAAGCAGAACCGGGAATATCAACATCCTCTCACAGCACAGCGCGTCCCAATTCTGAATACAAAAACACTATTTTTAAAGGAAACCGCAATAATCTGCAATGTGCTTTTATTTCGCAATAAACGCTCCGAGATCATCAACCAATGTCCATATTCAACCAAATTTGAAATTTCTTTCTTTGTTTCGATCCACAAATCTTTATCGGGAGTCACAGCGTTCCTTTGGGTATAAGAAGTGCATTGGACGCACAGGGAATCGCAAGGCTTCGGCATCAGCTTGTTACTAGACCACCGTAAACAACGTCAGGCTGCTCTTTGTTGCTGGTACCACAAAAGGGCATACCGGCCCGGGGCGATCATCCCACAACAGCGTGATAGAAATCCAGCCATTTAGGTGCATCTGCAACTGCCTGCTGAAGAAGCCATCAATTGGTATCTGGAAAAGATGACATTCGCAGAATGGCAGGATGTAGCTGTGTAGAAAACATAACAAATGTGTCTCAGTAGCTGTTTTTTATTCTAATTTATCAATTTACCCATTGATTCTGCACCGTGTGAAAACTAATGAACACAAACGTGAAACAATGGAAACAGAGAAAACATCAAGGAAAGTTTATTTTTTATTTATTACATTTATTACACACCCAGACCCTGCGGTATCACGGCATAGTTAGACATCTTTAGCATAGAGATAAGACAGTTATTTACATGATAGCAAATGGATAGCATAAAAGGATAGTTTAACGCATAATCTAATAGTGTACATAGGATGAGACAATACAGCAACCAAATTTATTTACAAGTTAGTTCAATCATTGCCAAGGTGAGGGATGTGTAGGCCTGGTGTGACAGAGCCTATGGTGAGTGGCTTGACTCAACTAGTATTGGTTAAATAACCAAGTTTTTAGGGATTTTTTTAAAGCCTAGGAAGGATTCCTCCTTTTTAGGGGGAGGGAATTTCAGTGTTTGGGGGCAAGGACTTGGAAGCTACTGCCTGCTGCTCTGGAACATTTGAACCTCAGGATCTACAATAGTGCATTGTTGTTGGATCTGAGAGTCCTGCTGGAGTTTTTTTTTCTTGATGCGGTTGTGTAGATGGGGGCTTTATTAGCGAGAAGTGTGTAACACAATGTTTTGAAGATAATTCTGGCCTTCCTTTATAGGAAGCCAGTGAGTCTCCCTTCTGGTGTCGGGGATGTGGTCTGATTATTTTATTCCTAGTGCTGCCTGCAATGCTTTATTCTGCATTAGTTGAAGTCTATGATGTGCTTGAGAGGTAAGTGCTATGGAGTAGGTTTAGCTCGCAATGGGCTGCGGAAGCAGACGGAAGAATTCGAAGAACACAGACAGCATTTTAACGGAACAATAGTGTAGAATTTGCTGTTGGTGGAACCTCGGGGGAACCCAGACGTGGACTATATGCACTTCGGTGCTGGACTGCCCATGTACACGGGACAAAGACAAGTACACACAGGTTGTTTTTGCATGTTGTTGCAATATGCCACAAACAACCCATTACAATGTAAGCCAGCAATACCGGTCAGAAAATGAAACCTTGACTCAGTCTATAAACTAATCTACGGTAAAACTTAAAATAATATTCGGCATTTCCATTCTCTCAGCATAACACAGTGTCTCCTTTCAGATCAACAAATTTTCATAAAATGAAATTACATGTTCCTTTGTCCAGTTTTGGAATGGTGAACCTTATCATATTTGACTGTATTACACACATCCCTTCATTTATTCCATTCCGATTCCTCCCTTTCTTCCAAGGACGAAAAACAATCAAACCTTCTGTGGAGTGCCTATGCTAAGTTTGCTTTTGGTGAAGGAAAGCTACAAATCAAAAAACATACTGCGTAGGATGTATGGGTCTGCACAGCGCACAAGCAAAAATCAAAGGTGGTGACCTTCACTCCCATGGGAGCGATTAGCCCTGCAGACCAATGTGGCATTTGGAATATTTTCAAAAAACAAACTAATTGTTTTTCGTAAATATTTCAAAAACCAATGCCGCTCGATTGTGAATACATTTTTACTCTTCGAAATGTATAGTGCTTTACTTATTTTATGAAAACAGTTCCAGTTAGTGTCCTCCCCATTGTCACATTTGCGTGCGCCCCGTTTTCGAGGAGGAATGTGCTCAGCTGATAACGTGAGACACTCGCAAGTCATAAATACAAGTGCCTTTCTATCTCCACTGAACTTCCCGCGCACTAACAAATGTTGGAGTAGAGGTGGTTTATCCCGTCCCCCTTAAACCATTCTCGTACCGGTCAAATGATGTCTAAGCTAAGGTGGGAGACACCTCCACCCCCTCCTGTACCTATTTGCATCACCCATGTTTCATCTAAGTGTATTTAAAGCTGTGCTAATGTGTATGCTTTGAACCTCATTTTGTTTACTTTAAAATGCCTTATTTTTCGAGGCCCTCTGCCCCACTGCTCACTCTCCCAGCGCCGCGCACAGCCAGCCCCCACCACCTCTGTCAGCTCAGCCAGTCTCCGGCTCTCATGGCAATGCAGCTATTCATTTTTGCTAGTGGCGAGTCTCGAGCCATGACAAAATGTGTTTGTACGAGAATGTCAGACCAAGCCCGGCTCCAACCTTAGCATACAATCCATCTCTGCTGACTCATGCCATCTCCAACCCCTTCCTGCAGGGCCGCGGTACCCTGAACCCATGACTCCCATTCCCTTTGAACGCATCTGGTCCCCAGACCCTACCCCGCACCACCTCATATTCACCTCCCTTATACCTAATCAGTAGTGGTCATATATTTGGTAACAATAACACCTATCCCCAATGTGTTTGAAATCGTAAGACTCCAAAGGCCGCAAATCAAAGATCAGCCCTTCTGATAAGGCATCTGATAGCAACGACCCCTAACACATGACCCCATAAAAAATATCGGTCAGAATGCACCTATTTCACACCAACAGCCCCCTTTCATGCTTTGTTTTGCTTACAGCCAGTAGTTCTTGCATGCCAAGTTTATCTAGCCTAGGTTTCATTCCTCAGTGGGACACGTAGTTATTCGGCTATTTGGACACGTGCTTGCTAAGGCAACTGCAGACCACAGTTGCTTTCATGCTGATATCCATCTGTCCCTCCCCCGATCAGTGAAGGACGCACAAGAGTTTGCCCAAAGCAGGAAGGGGGAAAGCACAGAGTTACACTGTATAGCATCCTCCAACAGCAACTTCTTGCAAAACAAATTGACAAAGATGGTACATTTGAAAAGACAATTTGGACGCTTAATACTTTATACTTTTAATATCTTTGAAATTCAAGTTAAATAGATTCCCATTGGTCATGTACAATGTATAAACATTGTTGAAAATATAAAATCGCTGCTAATCATTTGTACCGGGAAGTGAACTGTTCTACGAGGTCTGCTTTCGGTGGCCAGGGCACGTTTGCAATGTTTTGTGGCAATGTATGTGTCCTAGGAACAAAATCATGAGCGATTCCATGAGTATGCATGTCCAACACAGTCAAAGTGAGATCTTTCAGAAAATCGAATTCCTTTTCCTGGTATACTGGCTTGACCACCCATTTTTTGCTTTTTTGCAAAGGCCATTGTGTAATGAAGCATCCCAAAGATTCCCACAGTTCGATTGTTGTCTCACCATGTTCTCGTTATGCGCCAATACCGCTATTAATGTTCGATATTGCATCCCCGTCTATGCCAAAACGCAATCTCTTGGGCCTGCACTTTAGGCGCATATTGTGGAACACCTCCAAATCTCTGGTGTGACAGAATTCTGTGAGTCCCTTCAGGTCTCTTGAAAGAGTCATCAAAAACGATCTTCTCAAGAGCATTGTGTGGAGGTGAATATGGAACCAAGCACCACTTCTTGCGTTCCTGTTCCTCCAGTAAAGGTCCATTTGCATATTGGTGAAAATTTAGGTTTTCTGTCCATGAGAGAACATTGGAACAGTGGTGCATCAATGAGCGCCATTTTTCAAGTAGAATTTCCACAGACCCATCACAAGTTTTGGAGCTTCACCAAAGATGGTTGCTGAAAGACTGGTCCCTGTAAAATATTTTCAGATTTTTTTTTTTTACCAGCAGCTGTAATTTCTTTTATTGATTCATTTGGCAACGTGCCACACATTAAATTGATGGTGAATGTTTGGACACTGTTCTCGCATAGCCTTAGCTATTGAAACATTTGTCGGTGGCTATGAGGTCTATTTGCATTCCCCTTGATTGGAGGTCCTGCAGGGATTGTATAAAACCATGTTTCTCCATGGTCACTGAGGATTTACATTCGGACACCGGCACGACCTCCGAACTCACAATTTTAGTTATTTTTTTTAGTTTCCATGTCCTGAAAGTGGTATGTGCAGTACTTTGCTGAAAATCCGGGGCTGTCACATTGTCCATCGACAGCTAGCCTGAACCATTTGCCAGAGAATGTCCTTTCAATAGAAATTTGTTCAATTTTCCACGCTTGACTAATAGCGGAGAGGAAAAATTCTTTGATATATTTGTAGTACTGCGTTTTAGAAAGGAACTGAAGTCCAATAAATAGACAGAAACTGGACAACTTACTAAAAGTACAGCCACTGAAAAGTAAAGCTGCTGCACACAGTAGATTTCCAGCTGGCACTTTGCCCAGCATCGGTTGAGCGGACGATGAAAATTTATCATTGAGCTGGGCACAGGTGGCTTGGAGTTTCAGGTTAGTGCCTGGTGATACACAAGTCACATTCACCAATGGCTCCCGCATATTTTCCCCCTCACTGGATGGACACATTTCAGCATCAGTATAATCTCTACCAGGCAGCTGTCGAATACAGTGTATTTGTGCTCCTTTATTAGACCATCGTCCTGCATGAATGTGGTTTGTGAGTAAACTGTTGGACATATCTGCCAAACTGGACACACTGCAATCAAGATCTTTGGCAAGTTCCTCGGTCAATTGCGTATCAATTGCGTAGAAGCTTCAGTCTGTTAGTTCTGCTTGCATTATTTCCACACGAATTGGAGAAACCATCAATTTCGATCGTTTATTGGGTAGCCCTTTTTTTGCAGGTGTAGATTGTGTGAAGTAGTGAATAATTCAAAAGCATCTTCCTTATATTCTGTTTAATCTTAATCTTGTCGAGTTCGCACATTATAGCAATGGTGCCACAACACACTGCTTGCTTTGGCGGACACATTCAATTCATTTTCTGGCCACTGTGCATGAGCATCTCGAGTCTGCTTATTGACTGGACCACGCTGCGCCTCAAATAGTAGTTGCTCCATGGTAAAATCTGTTTGGCAAGCAGCACCTTTGCTTTCATTTGTTGTCTGTCTTTATACTTTTACTTCTGGGCCTCTAGGAGATGGGATGTACAAACATGTTAAATGTAAATCCAACATACAGCATATAGCACTTTTGATTAAAAAAAACATGTTATGAAGACACCAGCCCAACACACTTTTAGTAAACAAAATTGTCAGTCAACCTTGTTTTCTCGATTTTCTGTGAAACCGTGCTCTTCACTGTAACTACCAAACCAGCAAGCTGGTCCACCACCTCTGATCCATGTGCCTCCTCTTCTGATTCCCAACATTGTATACATTCCTTGAATAGAATTTTCATTATAAAAAAACAAAAGTCAATCATATTTGAACTCAGTCTTTCATCGTACACATCGTTTACATACATACCCTCAAAAACAGTATGTCATTTAGTCAAAATAGACATTTTGAATTTCACGCGATTGATGGCAAGTGTACTCGATCAGAGATCACCGTGCAAAACCTACTGATTGTAATGTTGCACTCATGCATTTTGCATTGTATTCTGCATTAGGGTAGAAATTGTAACGTTACAACTGAAATGATAATAGTTTGAAACACTGCACGTTTATATGAATGTCACTGTCTAATAGTATCCGAAGAAGGATTTACTTACTTTCATTCAAGGGAACTGTCAGTACGCATACCTCATACTCTGGACCAACTCCAAAGGATGATGTAATAGTAGTCGAAGTACCAGCATCACCTGTAACACTACTTGTTTTAGTATGGATGAAAACAGTGAAATTGAACAGACAAATGGTACATATAAATAGATACCCATAAATGAAACATTATGTAAACAAATGACAGGATACGTAAAGTATTTCATATAATTTAAAATTCCATGCACAATACATTCGCATAATCAAAAAGAGAATTAAAACTACCTGATAGGCGCTCGAAGTTGTTGTTGACTCTAAAAGAAATGGATGCAGAATCTTGCTCCTTCATTTTCAGTGCATTGTCACGAATTGGTAAAAGGGAAAATTAGATTTGCATTAGATATGTGGGAAGATCCAAATCTCTTTAATATGAACTTCTGCAAGTCTGTGTGGCTCACCATTGGTATACTGGACGTGTCGGTGATGTAGTCACCAGCGAGGGTCTGGGCTTCTGTCAATATGCTCACCTAAAAGAAAGGACATGTGAAGCAACCGATTACAAAAATCTAATGCTTATTTTGAAGGGCGCAATGGCATAGTTTTCTATGCTCATAATTAGTTTCTACGATGCTCCTAAAAGCAGGGACAGATGTGTAGTAAAATGGGGTATAGTTATAAATGTATCAGGTATTAATATCGCCACATATATGGTTGCCGTAAAAATCGCCGGGAAAATGTCGTGGCGATATTATTTGGGTGACCATATATATATATGGCGACGGGCAAAAAAAAAATTGAGGGTTGCGGGGATGTCCCCCGCATGTTCCATGCAATAATGTTGCCACAAAAAACGACAATTTTTCGGCTATATTTTTGCATGGCGATATTTCTGTGGCGACATTATTACATGGAACCGTTATAAAGTAGTACTATCTTGGAAATAGGCAAAATTATAGTAAGAAACATTTACACTGAAAGCACCAATCCGTTCATGTAGTTAGCTGTTCAGTACCCCAAGGACTACAGCGAATTCATCATCCGGAACTCACCTGGTCCCGCGTGTGCATTAATAGAGTTGGAATTGCATTTGGAAGGAATTTACGAGATGTTCTGAGTCGATTCTGTTTAGTGTACTGCGATTGGTTGTACATATCCGTGGTAAAGTGCAGGCTGCGGAATCGATTGGCCCTCAAGTCCCCCAAGACATCCTGGGCTCTACTTTCAAGCTCGCCTGGCAGAAATCCACAATATCTGACCCATTCTCTTATTAGACCTATATTCGTCTGGAATATGCATTATTGTACCCTTAGGTTTGTCATGGGTCTTAGAACGGCAACTGTAAACCATACAAGCAGGCATTCATGAAAAATCTGTAAAAAAAAAGTACAGAGTTACAAAAATGTTTCACGTGAATGCGTGAGAACGAAGGAATTTTACCAAAGTTTTCCATGCAATGTGTTTTGGTCACAGAAGCAAAACCTGTGTAGCGTAGTAGAATATACACTAGAATAACTTATACAGAATTGATGTGACGCAAATCATAACGCGTTACTCGTCCGTTGATTGTACTTTCATGCATCAAAAGGCAATAGACATGGTCCGCGAAGATTGCAATTCTATCACAATTGACACCGATGACATTTGCTATATATCGAGAACAGAACAAATTAAACAGAAGACAATGGTAAAGGTAATGAGATGAATTAACATTACACTACATGGTACATTCATTCAAAATAGATATAAATTTAGAGATCAAAAAGAGATGATTAGGTGACCTGCCCTTACCTTGACTAACAATTAGATTCAGCAAGCAGGGTAGTTAGTAGCAGGAGAACAGGTAGTGCGATGAAGAGTGGACTTCCAGTGCTCACAGATGTTCTCAGGATGAAGGGGTTTATAAAGAATTGTGGCTGCGTATGTGAATGAGTGACGCGTTTATGGCGTTGTCTTATGTGGATTGCAGGGGCACGGTTTGCTTCAGGGTAGCATGCCAGGAGACACAGGGTCTGGGGAGGCCTTGTGTACAATGGCCCCTACGCATAAAATACCTTTGAAGTGTACATAGTGTTTTGCACCTTGGCCGTTCGCACCCAGTCAGCCCTGCCAAGACATGTCAGCGTGTCCTTGATTCACTGAGAAATTGTAACAACTATTCAGAAAAGTTCAGTTGTATTTTATTTGGGGCCGTTGATCACTGAGGTCCACCTCGCATGTTACACCTGTAAATGATTTGCTGTCATGCACTAAGCACTTTATAATCGATTGCTGCTATGATTCACCTCATTCATAACATGGTCATACACTGCTAAAAGATAACCTGAGTGCAAACCCTGGACTTCCCATTGCGCACACCTAGGTCTTCTGTTTTCACAGATATCCTTTTATCTGTCCCCTCTCCTGATCGCTTTGCCTCTCCCCTCCGCCCCCCAATATCTCCACTCTCTCTCCTTCCTCTCACTCCTCTATCAACGGTAGCACCAAAAGGGAAGTCCTCTTGGCTGGCTGCACATCCTTTTGTTGCTTCGTTAATGTCTATCACACTGGCACCATTCTGATTCAGGGTCCTCAACGCAACCTCCTCTTTGATCGTATCCTGCCTTCCCTCATTAACTTCCTTCCTTCGCCTACATCTCCTCCTTCTGCCCTCTCCCTCCCTCCTATGAATGGAGTACCACGCCCCTGTACCACACCTCAGAAATCCTTCAAAAGCACAGATCACCTCTACCTGGCAACTCTCAATGCTTGCTCAGCCAACAAACACATTTGACATCTGTCTCCTTCTTGAAGACATTGACCTTGACATTCTCGCTCTTACTGAGACTTGGTTCAATGCCAGCTCAGTCACTGCCTTTGACTCCCTCCTCCCGGATGGCTTCAAGATCATCTCCAAGCCTCAACCTCACAGATCTGTGGGGGTGGGGGGGGGAAGGGGGGTTGCCCTAATCTTTCCTGAGTGGGTTCCTGCTTCCATCCTACCTACCCAGTACTATTCCCCTTTTGAAAGTCTGGTTTGCAAACTGGTCACCAGTCCCAACCTCACCCTGACCATCGCTACCGTCTCCCAGGCCTCCAGAGGTCTCCTCCCTATTACTCTCATAATGGGCTTACTTCTGCTGCTCTTTACTTTCTTCCCCTCTAACCTTTTTATGGGAGATGTCAACATTCAACTTGACTACTCGCTCTGCATCCACTATTCACTGAAACCCTGCTCCTCGCGTTCTCTCCATTCTCCCCTCTGGGCCAAGCCACAAAGCTGGACACACTTCGGATACCCTCATACACTGACCTCGCTCTCCCCCTAACCTCTCCCCCCTGTAACTCCTCTCTCCTGGACTGACCACTCTCCTCATCCCATCTGGGTCCCATTGGCTCCCTGAAGCCCCCCAAAAGCAGCTCCAACTTCGTTAACTAACAACGCCCTATGAAACAAGTGACTGCAGTTGCCTCCACATTCAACCCCCCCCACCAACAGCACCCCACCCCTGATTCTACCTCGGACTCTGCCCTCAGCAACCTCTATCTTTCCATGACCAACACTCTTGACTTTCTTGCCCCAGTCATGAGGATCTGTCTGGAACCTGCCTCTAAGCGTAACCTGCCTCTAAACGTAACACTTGGCACGACAACAAACTTGCAGCCCTGTGCAGGGCAGCAGAACGGAAGTGGCAGACCTCTGGCTCATGCTATGACAAACGGGCCTGCTGCTCCAAAGGTAATAAAGACTCACCATCCATGTAAAGAAAAGTGCTCACATTTAGGCACAGGTCGCAGCCACATTAAATAACTTGGCTGAACTTTTCAAAATCTGCAGGGAGCTAGCCAACACCTCCGCAGTCTCCTCCTCCCCTTCTCCTTCCCAGGCCCTCTGCAATGCACTGGCACCAAAACTCAGGACATCCCGACCACCCGCTCTACTCTCCCACACAACCCATTCCTCACCCCCCCTTCCACTGCCCCTCCTTCCTCCTCCTCTCTCATCACACCTGAGTAAGTTACCAGAGTTGTCCGCTCCATGAAGGTCTCTTCTAAACAGGTCTTCCCTTGCTCATCCAGGACCATCAAGGATAACATTGGCCCTCTTGCCCCTGCTCTCGCTGATTTCTGCAATCACTCTTACCACTGGATCTTCCTCCTCCCCCCTCAAGCACTGCCTTGTGTACCCACTCCTGAAACATTCCTCTGACCCTACCTGCCCTGCCAGCTATCGCCCCATCTCCATCACCCCCTTCCTATGGTAGTTCCTTGAAAAGCTGGCCTTGCCCCAAATTAACTCACACTGAACTTGTTGGCTGCCTCCAAGATAATCAATCTGGATTCCAAGCATCCAGAGGCACGGAACCTACTCTGCAAAATCACCAGTCAGTTGAGTGTGCAGCTTAATAGACCCTTGCAGGCCTTTGTGCTGTGTTTTTCCACCTAAATAAAGCAGCCCCACTTGCACCTCCCTCCAGCCCGCTTCCGCTTCCTCTTCCGTGTTTTCCGACCTCCCGCTTTCCATCCCACCCACTGTGTGTGATTGGTGCTCTCCGGAGCAACAACAGAGCCTACTGGCCCTGCACTGCCTGCGCTCACCTCACGTCCCAAAATCGCCAACCAGGAGAGTGTGTAGCTTCATAGACCATTGCAGGCCTTTGCGCTGTGTTTTTCCCCCTAACTAAAGCAGCCCAAGGCCTGCTTGCACCCCGATGCATCTCCCTCCCAGCCCTCTTCCATGTTTGCCTGATCTCCTGCCTCCCATCCCGCCCACCACGTGTGATCTTCACTACACTACACAAAATTGCCAGCCAGGTGAGTGTAGCTTAATAGACCCTTGCAGGCCTTTGCGGTGTGTTTTCTACCTACTTAAAGCAATAATCCCACCCAGTGTGTGACACCAGCTCTGATTGGGCCTCCAACTCAGCTGAATCACAGCACCCGCCCCCTAGCCCTCACCCACCACCCCCGGATTGGACTACCTAAGTGGCCTCCCAAGGCAGCCCTATGCCCGGCAGCCCCCGCGGCTAAGGGCCCCAAGGCAAAGGGCAGCTCCAAAGTGTGTCAGCAGGTGTCCACATGGAAAGCCAGTGGCCAGCCGTCAACCAGCAACTACCAGGATCAGTAAGGTAGGAGTGCTCTAGGTGGGAGTAGAGCAATTACTCTACCCTGGAAGCCTAACCACTGATCAAATCTGTCTAAAACACCTTAATAATGAACACCTCTGCTGCCTTCTACATTACACTAGTGAACAAACTGTTTATTATAACACCCATTTGACCTGTTCGGCGTAGGCCTCTCTCCCACTATACACGACTCAAAGCTTGCTGGGTCTTATGCTGTAGTCATCTTTCTCTCAAACCTAACTGTATTTAGCATTGCACCCAACTGATCTGTGAAGCATAAGCCTCTCTCTCACTATACGAGATGCTCAAATCTGGCGATGCCCCTTTTCAAATTGCATTGTTGATTATAGGCCTCTCTCCCACTATACAGGACGCTCTAACCTAGCGGCTCCATATTTCAGATTCCATTGTTGATTAGGGGCCCCTCTCCCACTATACAGGACGCTCATATGTGACTGACCAACTCGCATCTAGAGAGCATCACTGTAGAGAGACAGGAATCATTGGCCGATTACTGCGGAGTGATGCTCTAATTAAGGGCTCACGCCTCATAAGATGACAGGGATTCTTAGTTACGCCCGTTAGGACAATTTTGTACTTACCAGCTAGCCTTCCTAACCCCCACATAGCCAGCTAGTTAGACAGAGCCCAACTTGTAGCAGACAATTCTCTTCACCCAGCACTACACCACAAGGCAACGGGACCAAAGGAAAAAAGACGGAAACAACTCTGAAGCTCAAAATGCTGGCAAAACAACCTATACCAAGGGAAAGAAAAAGAAAAGAAAGAACACACCGGAACAGCAACAAAGACTCAACTGCAGAACACACTCCCACAGATAGGAACAGAAACTGAACCAACGCTGAGAGAAGAGACAAATCCCTCTACTTAACTCCATACCTCGCAAACAACCGGTCACCAGAACGAACCAACCCAACGCTAAAATCAGGATCATCAGACAAAACCGAACACAACCATGCAGAAGAATGGACAACACTAGAAACAAAAAAAAACTAATGGACGCAATAACGCCTTACATCACCAAAACAAGAGGAACTTCCACTCAACACCCACAATTCTTGGAAGAAGAACCGGATAAAAACAAAAACCCAAGGCAGAACCTAGAAAAACTCTTCGATGACAGACGCACCTGTACCTAAACCTCAAATGGAGAGCGACCGAAAAGGAAACCTCAACACTGAAGACTATCCCAACAATAAAGCCCAAACCAAACTACACCTCTAAACTCCACTGCAATCTAATAAATGCAAGATCCATGTCAAAACACTCAGATCTTTGACCTACTCGATGACGGCATTGACATCCTATTCCTCACTGAAACATGGCTGGATAACTACAAAATCCCACTCCAATGCTGTCTCCCAACCAACTTCAAATGCCTTCAAGTAAACATGAAAAATAAAAAAGGAGGAGGCCTCGCAATAGCATTCAAAGGACACCCGAAAAAAACAGAGAAACCACTCATCAACTGTGAAACCATGGTCATACACCTATCAGCAAAACCAAAAACCAACATCACATTAATCCTGGTGTACAGACCACCGACATGCGATGCAACCTTTGTCGATAATTTCATAGAAGCCATCAACAACATAGCCATCAACCACAAACTTCTAATCATCCTGGGGGACTTCAACATCTGGTTTGAAGAAGGTCACGCCAACTCCCAAAACTCACTGATTGGACAACTTACAACCATGAAACTACAACAGCTGGTCAAAGGGGCAACACACTCGACAGGGCACACCGTCAACGCAATCTTCGCCAAGGAAAAACTCACCACCACGGCACCACCGGTACAAATACTATGGAGCGACCAGCTTATCCCTTTTGTGATCAGACTACCAACCCAGGCCTGCATTCAGCCACCCAAATTCACAACCAGCACAAAAAGAAACTGGAAAAGTGTCAAAGCAAGCAACATATTCGAACAACTGGAAATGACCAAGCCCTCAACTATAGAACTAGAGCTGGCTGACCTAGATGGGAAAGCGGAGCTACTACACAAATGGATTGGTGATACAATTGATAAGATCCCCCCTTCCCCCCGGAAAAACCATTCACCCCATCAAAACAAAGGGCAATGGCAAAATGGTTCACCCCACTACTAAGCACCATGAAAAAGAACAAGAAAAATGGAACTGGAATGGAGGGAAGAATACAACCCAGACAAAAATTCCAGTTACAAACCTGCGCATACAAGAAAGAAATACAAAAGGCGAAGAGAAAGCATTAGGATGACAGAATCACCAATGCCACCAACACACAAAAAGAAATGTTCAACATCATTAAAGAAATGCGAAACCCACCAGGCTGTGACAACACCCCAACTCCCTCAGGAGAAACTTTGCAACGACCTGGCAGACCACTTCAAGAACAAAATCAATGACATCTGACAAATCATACAAAACAGACCAACCACAACCTTCAACCAACTGGACCTAGCACAGAGCCACAGCACAAACTACAAAACTTGCTGAAATATCAGCAGAGGCATTCGTCTTGTTGGTAAAACACAGCAAGAAAGCAGGATCACTCATGGATCTCGCACAAGGAACGTCATCAAAATATTACAGAAACCTCCAAAATCTCTCACTAGCAACAGGAACTGTACCAAGAGCCTTCAAATCAGCATATATCAAACCGTTCTTAAAAAATAAGTGGCGACGTAGAAGACCTCTCCAACTACAGGCCGATTTCAAACAGTTCCGACCCAGCAACTCTCCTTGAAACGTACTCATACAAATTAATCCAAGAACACGTAGAAAAACACCACCTGCTAGACCAAGCACAAGTCGGTTTCAGACCCGCAAGAGGAACAGAAACAGTACTACTATCCATCCCGGACGACTTAAAAACAACGCGGACTCCAACACAACCTAAGCCCTAATCCTGCTCGACCTCTCTGCAGCCTTTGATAGTTAGCCATGACACCCTAGCAAAAAGACTAGAAGACATAGGCATAACAGACATGGCACTACTCTGTATTACATCATTCCTAGCAGACAGAAAAGAAACCATATGGCTAAAACCCTTCAAATACACCCCACGAGTTAACGACTGGAGTCCACAAGGGTCCTCACTATCACACTGTACTTATACATCTACCAGACTCCAGTAATCAGAATCTTCAAAAAATACATTACATGCTACAACTACGCAGATGACACTCAAATCTACAAAATCAAAGACACTCAAGCCGATCACTCAACCCTAATCGAGTGTCTAAAAGAAGTCTAACTGGATGAACGCCAACAACTTGAAAATCAACCCAGGAAAGACAGAAATCATGATTATATCCAAAAACCAAGAGAACACCTACATTCCATGGCCAACGGAAATGGGAAGTGCACCAACACCATCTAAGGAAGTAAAAAATCTGGGAGTCCCGATGGACAACACCCTAACCTTAGAACCACAAATAAATCCAATCATCAGGAAATGCATCTTCCTCCTCCACACAGCAAGAAGAATCCTACCTTTCCTCTCCTTTACCCACAAAACACTCACAATCGTCACCCTCATCATGTCAATCAAGTCCAGAATCGACTATGCAAACAGCCTCTACCTCGGTATACCAGAATACCTCCTGAAGAAACTACAACTGATCCAAAATACAGCAGCCAGACTGCTCCTCAAACCATACAGAAAAGACCACATCACTCCAGCCCTAAAAACACTGCATTGGCTCCCAGTCAAACATTGCATCACCTTCAAAACATGTGCATAACACACAGGGCAATCAGCGGACAAGTAGCAGCGTTCCTACAAAAGAAAATAATCTACAAATGAATGAGTCTCCTCAGATCAAGCAACGAAATCTGCCTGGAACAAAAACCATACCTTAAACAAAAATAAAAGAAACTTGGGGACTCCTTCTCCCACTTAGTTGCAAAAACCTGGAACAACATCCCGAAAAGATATAGAAACACCAAAGACCACCTACAATTCTGAAAATTACTAAAAGATTCAAACTGAAAAAACTAAACATCCGAATGGGAAACAAAAAGAAAAGGATGACAAATTTGGGATGACACTGACAACACCCAGAAGAGACTACAAGAGATGCTTAATTGAATAGGACACAAGCAACACCCATGAGGACAGAAATCGGCATCGTTAGCAAACTCCAGCCACCAGCCTCACCTGCTCCATTATTGCTACCAAGTATCATACTTGTATAGAGTTGTGTGAATGTTAGCACTTGCCACACTTGAACTAAGTTGTGGGCATCGGCGTAGGCACTGACCGGATGGAGTTGTGAATGAAGGCAGGTGCCGACCCCTGGATGTAATTGCAAACGTTGGCATGTGCCACGTTTCGAAAGACTGGGAGCAATAACCGGCATGAGCAACTGAATAAGATGTTGAAACCCAACAAGTCGCCACATATAGATGGAGTAGCCCTGGCTAGCCGATGCCGTGCACCGACTGGATTGGGAATGCTCTCCGACAGATTTAAAGTAACCCACAAACGCCTGCCTGCCCCGCATACAGACAGGTGTCACAGAGGTAGCCAAAGACTAACTTGGCCAAGGTTATGAATGTGAGTGGATCCCATGTGTGAAAGGCACTGAGTATTGGACGTCCCCAGATCAGGACGGAGACGCAGAGATGCTCCCGCACCCCACGTAGAGAGAATACAGAAATTTTGCACCTCACTATCAGACAGCAACGCCAATTAACCAACCCACTAACAATTTCACCCTCTACATACACCTCTCAAACTAACCAAACAACCACAAGCGTACAACACAACAATCTGCACAAACTTCACTACAACAACAAAACACACAGACTTGCACAACAGCACACGACAACTACCGACCGCAAAACACCAAGCCCAGCCAACGGACCCACCGGGCTGAGGCTGCCAACAGCACATCACTGCTCTCTTGCACTTTTCCAGCTTATTCCCACTAACCCCACCTCCCCCACCCCCACTCATCCCTTTTTCAGAGCCAGCAGGGGACCACTACGGTGGTGACAATGTTAAAGGATATTTGTACCGCGCACTAACATTGAACACCCGTGAACAACTGCTCGCATCTCTGGACTCCATTCCCCAGCTGTCCTTATCCTTCGAGATCTCTCCTCAGCATTTCCATTCCATCCTCATCCAAAGGCTCCACAATACTCTTGAAATCTTGGAACAGGCACTGGATGGTCTGTCCTCTTTCCTCACTAACCACTCTTCCCAAGTCATCCTGGGCCCCTTTCTCCTCTCCTACTTCCATCTCCTCCTGTGGTGTCCCCAAGGGATCTATGTCCCCCTGGCTCCAACATCTACCTTGCTCTTCTCGTACGCCTCATCAACAACTTCTCCAACTTATTGTTACGCAGATATCACACAGCTCTTCAGACTCCCTGCTGACCCTCTTTCACAATCCATCATTCATGACTGACTGTCATTCAGTCCTGGTGCACATCCAATAATCTCTGCCTCAACGCATGTAAAACTGAGATCCTTCCATTTGGGACCCCTGCTCCCTCCTCCTTCCCCTCACTCGGGCTCTGCTCCTTGGGCTCCCCCTACACTTTCAACTGAAGCCAGAAACCTTGGAGTCATCTTAGACTGCTTCCTGCCTCACGCTCTGGACATCGCCAAAAAGTCCAACTATCAGCTCTTCATTCTTAAAGGAATTCTACCTTTTCTCACTTTCCCTCAGAGGCTCAATGTGACTCAAGCGCTGGTTCGCTCAAGACTTGACCACTGCAACATCCTCCTCCTGAACCTGCCTTCTACCACTCTACAACCCCTTCAGTTTATCCAGAATAGGGCAGCAAGACCCATCCTTGGCCTTAAGCCCAGTGACTGCATCTCCTGAGCTACAAAGTCTTCACTGGCTCCCAGTTGCTGCACAGACTAAATCCAAATCCCTCTCCATCATCCACAAGGTTGTCTGGGCCAGGGGATCATACCATCTTCAACTTTATCTCACTAAATACTCTCACCTCTAAACCACTTCACTCCTCTGGCACCAACTTCTTGTGTGTAAAGCGTTTTGCTAAACTGAGGGCAGGGGGTTCGCTCTCTTTCCTCTGCAGGCTCTCTCCTTTGGAATAGCCAGCCCCTCTCCCTGCACCTTGAACAGGATCTTCTCAAATTCCGGAAGCTCCTTAAGACTTTCCTCTTTTCCTCACTGTGTCCTTGGTCTTTATGCATCTTCGGGGACTTGACCTCCAACATCAATTCTACCCAGCTCCTATCTTCCACAGCAATTTACATCTGCACACCTTCTGCCCTGGAGACTAGCACTTGCACCTCCCACTGCCCACACCGTTTAGCACTCAATCATTCCTAGCACTTCATCCATGTCTCGCCCTCGAGCTCAGACTCCCCAGCACTTGACCTCTCTTTCCTTTTCCTTTCAGCACTTGCATGTTCTTAATACTCACAAGGCATAGTAGGTTTTTCCCTCCCCCTCTGATCTTAATATTGTGTTGTAATTGTATTTCCCTCCCTCCCTGGTGGGCGCTTTGAAAGAGTATATTCTTATTGTACAAGCGCTTAACAAGCAAACAATAAATAACATTGTTTGACACTGCCTGTGCATTTTCCCTTTACGAGCATGTAAAAAGAAATTAAGTGCTTTTAAAGCGTATTTATTTTATTCATATTTGTATAGCGTGCAGCAGCCCAAAGGCATTGTGGCACTTGTTACAGAAAACAGACTTAGTTGCAAGAAAATTAACACGTGACGTTTGTTAAAAAGCGTGAGCAAATTTGTAAAAAAAAAACATTTGTACATTTGTCATGTGCAGTGATTAGAGATAATATCTATGTACATAGGTTACATTATATTTATATTACAATTACATAATATACATTTAGGAAGAAGTGGGGGTGCTAACGGTGTTAGTCATGAGAGTGGTCTTGAGATTTTTGAAGAACGCATGGATGGATGATTCAGCTCTAATGAGGGTGGGGAGTGAGTTCCATAGTTTAGGTGCAATGTATGAGAAGCCTAGCCCTCCGGCTCTAGCTCTCTGTATGCGGGGGATGTGTAATTGGTTGGTATACAGAGTTCTGGTAGGGCGCGTCGAGGTGGTTCTTGATATAGCTTCTGATAGGTATGTGGGAGCTATGCTGTTGAAGCATCTATGCGCGATAGTGAGAATTTTGAGAGTAATGCGGTCTTGGACCTGGAGCCACTGTACCGCTTGTCTAGCTTGAGATATATGGTCTCTTCTGGGGATGCTCAGAGCAGCTCGTAGCACATTGTTTTGTGTAGTTTGTAGTCAGTGTATGTTTTTGGAGGAAGTGCCAGCAAGAAGAGCACTGCAGTAATCTAGTTTCGCGCCTATGGTTGCTTTGGCTATTGAAGGCAGTTAGGTGCGGATAAGTAGGGTTTAATGGCATTGATAAGTTTGGTGCTATGTGCTGCCGCACAGGTTACAGCGCTAACTTGTTCAAGGATAGGTTTGCATCGATGTGGACATCTAGTGTCTACACTGAGGAGGATACCGTAATGGTGGCGTTATGTTAAAGTTGTCGTATTGGGGACTTAGCTTAGCTATTGTGGTTTTCTGCCCGAGGATAAGGATTTTCGGCTTGTCCCCGTTAAGACATAAGCCATTGACAGCCATCCATGCTTGGATAGTAGCATAGATATCGTGTAGGGCAGTGGCGTCTTGGTGGTAGGAGTACTTGAGTATCGTCTGCATAATTAGTATATGCTATACCCATAGAGTGAAGTAGGTCGAAGAGGGGTTTAGTGAAGAGGTTGTAGAGGGTGGGGCTGAACATGAGCCTTGGAGTACTCCGCAATGTATGGTTGTGGGGTCGGCATTTGCTATGTTGGAGAACACCTTCATGGCTCTGCCTTCCAGGAAGGAAGTAATCCAAGATGCTGCTTGTGTAGAGAAATATGCTGCCTGTGTGAGATGGGTGGTTAGGGTTTTATGATCCAACCAGATCAAATGCTGCAGAGAGATCGAGAAGGAGGAGCAGGGCGGGTTTACCTTTGTCAATGATCTGGGAGATTTGATTTTTTAGGTCTAGTAAGGCGGATTCTGTTTCCATGCCCTACGCAGAAGCCAGATTTTCTTTTGCCCAATATGGAGTTGGATTCTATGTATAGTTGGATCTGGTTGTGAGCTGCCTTGTCCAGGATTTTGAGGAGGAACGGGACTGTAGTTATAGGCCTGTAGTTATTAGGCTGCGCTGGGTCTAAAGTGTTTTTTTTAGGGGGCGTACCCATGCTTCTTTGAGACTATTAGGTACAGAGCCTGTTCTGCATGAGGCAATAATGAATGGAGTAACCAAAGGGGCTAGGTCCTTTGCACATTCCTTGATAATTTTAGGGGGGCATATGTCTCCTTTGCATAGTGATGGTTTGAGGAGATTGAGGAGATCAAGGATTTCAATTCAGTGGTATCTCAAAAGACGAAATGGGAGTGATGGGGATTGCTATGCTTAGCTTGTGTGAGAGGGTTATTCTTTTGGATGGGGAGGGCTTGCAATGGTTTTGGATTTTTGTTTGGAAGAGTTCTATTTTGCTGAGCATTGCAGACTGGATACTTGTGCACCAGGCTTTGCCTTTGATTATTTCATCCGTGCTAGCCGGTGGTGTGACCATTTTGTTAAAGATTCCAAATATCTCTTTGACTTGTGATTTGGCCATGGTGATCCTATCGTTAAGAGTTTGCTCTCCAATATAAAAAAAACCTATTATCACAGCAAAAGTTATCTGTTTCAAGAGGTTCTTGTTTAAGTCATTTGGGTCCGTTTGCCAGTATTTTAGTGCCCAACGCTTTTGTGAGCGGAGAGTTTGGAGTTCATCCGAGAACCATGAGTTATGGTGGAAGGATTTTTTTTCTTTCTTGATTTCAAGAGGGGCTATTAAGTTTATAGCATTGGTGAGTGTGTCGTTAAAGATGTCTGCTAACACTTTAGGATCCTGAGAGAATGGGGGAGCTAGACATGTTTGTTTTTTTGTTTTTTTTGAGTGAGCTTTGGAGCTTGGGGTCGTGAGGATGTCGAATTCAATGCAGGTGGGGTCTGTCCATGGATAAGCAATGTTTGAGGTAATGTTGGATGCACAATTGTGATCCATGACCCCAATCAAGGGTACGGCCTTTGGAGTGTGTAGGCGAGAGTACTCGTACTATCACTTGCAATGGAACTTAGTTTTTATTCTCCCTTCATGAGCAATATGTATTGTGAATTGTTTTTATTTGAAATTTAAATTGAATGGTGCTGTACAAATTTCATATTGCGCACAATGTTCACATTGCAAATGAATAATAAACAAGCTAGCAGCAGTGTGAACGTTTTTACAATTGCATTGGAGGCAGACCGCCATATGTCACAGAGTAGTAAAAGATGGCCGACAGGGTGTAAGCATTGTTAAGTGGCCAGTTGACTTCTATTTTGATACTGCTCACGGACCACTTAACTATGTAAACAGTTCCTGCTTAGCAAATAGGCATGTGATCAAGCACCAGGCAGTGAGAACCACGCAGCGCTTTTTTTCCTGCCTTGGAGGCTTGGGCTTAAGTAAATCTGGTTTCTTGAACCACTGTGTAAGTGCAACCCATTGAAAGATTAGGCCATATCTTTTGGTCAGTTTACCTTCTCTTGCCCCATTTCACAGACAAAAGGGAGGACATTCTCTTTACTGTGCGACTTGTTTTGATTTACGCCTACGCTTGTTAATGGAATAGAACCAAGGTTGGTAAACGGCAATCCTTGGGTGGGCCCTTAGTTTGGTAGTTATGGTGGGCCCTTTCCGAGGGCATGGCCTTCAGACAGGCTGCACCAACCTACCAAAGTGGTAGGCCTGCGGCCACTTTAACACAAAAATAGGAGCGAATCAATTCCGTTCCTGGATGAGCTCACTTCAAATACCCTTTCCAGGGTTTCAACCAATGTTTAGAATAATTAGCTCACTTCTTTATAAATAGTTATGATTTTTAATCAAAAGTTCACAATTCATTATGTGATCCTTTGCATATCATCATTCAATCCTGACTGTTCAGTGTCACATTTTTTAGCCAATGCATTTCGGACTTCCGTCCATCATCAGGGCTGTTAGTTTACCAGAACAGATCCCATAATTTCACAATATTAATATATTGTGCAAATCATTCCCCATTAACATCATGTTGTGAAAGTGAAGTAAATCATAGTTACACATACCCGGTAGTTGTTATGGCCCAAGGTGAAATTTAGAGAAAAACAGCAAAACAAAGAAATTCATTGCAACACATTGTTATGCATTGCT
This sequence comes from Ambystoma mexicanum, assembly GCF_040938575.1. Lineage (NCBI taxonomy): Eukaryota > Metazoa > Chordata > Amphibia > Caudata > Ambystomatidae > Ambystoma > Ambystoma mexicanum. The sequence continues at coordinate 171,750,542 of NC_090931.1, forward strand.
ATGTCACTTATTCACCCTTAGTAACTTAAATTCTCTACCTGTTTCAATTCTGTAGCCCAGAGTGTTATTGTTTCACTCCGTTTATAATCCTGAGCAGCTCACAATACCTGTAAAGTCAAAGAACAACAATTAGCCCCCCTAGCTGTTCTGATTCTTTAGTTCTGCATTGTGATTCCAATCCCCTTGCTTACCTTCTGCACTCCGTGCTCTGTAATCGTATTGGTAGCTCAAAAGGAGCTGCCGCCGTTGTTCAGTGTATATTTAAACACTAATCGTGCTGCGCATGGCGTTCGACCCTGCTGTCTTAACGTTGTCATTCTCTTGTGCTGTAAAAAGCTTCTAATGGTTTAATTCTTATCTGGGGGGGGGGGGGGTTGCGTTCATTCAAAAAGGTTAGAAAACATATCAAAAGCTAAAGAAATAAAGGATTTTAATTGCGATGCGCAGAAGCTTCATTACCGCGCATGCGCACCTATTATACACTGTTTTCTACTGTCGCGCATGCGTATAGCCTACTTTAGATCGAGTAACACTACCTTATCATAATTGACTGTTATATGGATTCTCATGATGCACCATCAGTGGTCTCAACGGGCCTAATCATTTGGTCAAATAGTATTCTGTTTGAAACGTACGTAGCAAAAACAGCATCTTTAGTATACCGATTGGTATTCCCACTTATACTTCAAAGCTGAATTAATCACAACCTCCACCTCTGTCATGTGCATGTTAATATTACCAAATTCCCAGGGCATCAAAATGTCATTTTCTTATTGTGATACCAACACTCCATACTAAATGCACATGTGACACAATGTATGCATTATTTACATCATAGTTTGCATTTTCATCTCTCTGGTCCAACAGCTTGGGTCCACGAGTTGGCAGTGTGAACACTGCCTTTCGTCCCGCAAGGAGGTCCTTTTGGATAGATCGCCTTGACTCCCTAAGACCAGGGGGTATCAATGAGGAGATAAACCTGATGTGTTTCCTGTCATTTCTAGCTGATAACATGAACAAATAAAGACAAACCGACGGTTCCACCAGCGGTGATCCACGATGTGTCCCGCAGGGAATCTACCCTATATGTTAACGCTCTCTATGATTAATAGAAAATGTGTTACATACCGTGTGCCCACGAAGAATATTGCGCCTAAATTGAGTGTGACAGATAAATGTGTATGTCCACGCTTAAGAAGTAAAGTTGAAATTGCATCAGTATAGATGATAAACATCTAATGAATCAATATGCAAATGTGTAGCTTGTATTTGATAGCAACATTAAATTGATGGTTATTTTTTAACATAATCATTGTCTTAAATTGTTTTTCACAAACATTTTTCAAAAACATTGTTAAAATTGTTAAAAGTATTGATTGTTTTCACAATTGATTGGTTGTTTGCCCTAGGATCATGGGTCCCAGCAGAGAACAGCAATATAACACCACTGGGTCTGCAGGACACCGCTAAAAGTTCATAAACCACAATAGTGGGCCTCTGAAAAGCTTTCAAAGGCCAACCTGGTTTCGCCACGTACTAGGTCCACAAACCGAGGTCGAGGTTCCCTAATAGTGTATTCGTAGATTCATATGCAACATAGCCACTAAGGAAGCTAACTGGCTGTAAGTGGTGTGGAGGACTATGCCAACTGGACTCCAATAGCAGTGATTGTTGCCTACTTCTGGCACACTTCTTTTTTAGATTTACACCAAGCCACAAAAAGATTTAAGGTCAGACTAGAGGCACGATCCTCACAAAGGTTGAATACAAATCTGGCAAGCAAATTCGGCTGTAGCTGCAACAGAAAATGTGTCTAGTGGAGAATGAATGGGGAAACTCAAAACATTGCCCTGTCTTGAAAAAGCCACACACAACTTTTCAAAATAATTGAGCCTGGTCTTTTATGTGCAGATTAGTTACCCTTACATACTGCCCACAAAATGCTCTTCCAATGTGGTGTCAAACTTGACCACGACGAGAGTCACTTTTGAGGAGGGCATATTATGGACCAGGCTTTATTATTCTGACTATTTCAATAGCTTGGTTCTGTTTCGCCAAAATGCCACAGCATTCAGATCAGAAACAATTATTAAAAAAAAGATTAAGAATGTCATTATATATTGTTTCATTCGTGCTCTGTATTAATATCCCTGTTGTTCAGCCGAGGAATGGCGTACCGCGGCCTACCTTTTTACTTTGTCTTATTTAAAATTGCATGTATGGTGACGTATGTTAGCAAGCATGCAAGTTGACTATCCTATTGCATACTTTAAACACTCATTCTGCTAATTAAATATAGCCAAGTAATATTAATGCTAAACTGACCACTACCTATACAAAACCACCAACTTGGCGCACTAGGTTCTGTCCTAGTTACATGAGAGAACAAAAAGTGTCTAGGTATGCCCTAAACAGTCCCAAATAATTTGTGAATGATAGAACTATAAAATAGAAAAGTTATGCAAAGTTGAGTCAAACAATGGATCAACAGTAGGAAAGTGTATTTACATTTCTATACTATGGCACTCTTTTTTGGTCAAAACTAGGATATAACAGGTATTTTTTGTCATTCGCATTATTTAGATAAATGCAATAAGCAGAGGTCAAAGAAACTATATAACAATTTACTCGTATGGCTGTGCAACTGGAATATCACAAATAACTGACATGGAAAGGGATAAGATGGTTACTGTAAGTATAACAGGATGTTAACGTCTTACCAATGTAATATTTTTCTTCCATCTCCATGATTTAAACTTATATTTCATTTGATCTTATTTTTGTTTATATTGGCCGTTGTACCGCGATATATGCTTGACAATACATATGGACTTTTTCTACACAGTTGCCATTTATATTATGTTTAACTGGCCAATAAAACAGGTTATTCAGAATGAATGCCTTGATAAGAACCAGGTGGTCGAAACAAAACTATTGGAAGGCAATTGTTGGATTATTTAAAACATTTGGGATTTATACGTAAACAATGCATCTTTAATTTGAAACATGCTAGGATTAATAAATGGCACCAGTGAAACAATATATAATGAACTTCACAATAGTCTTAATCTTCTTTGAATAATTGTTTATGATCTGAATACTGTGAAATTGTGGCACAACTGAGCCAAGCTATTGACACTCCTGAGGGGGCACCTTCTCAAAGAACAGGTTATTTGCACTTTTATTTCCTCCCAGACCTTTTTGTGAATGTTTAGAAACTTGGGGTTTCACTCTAAATTACCCAAGGTAATCCAGACTTGGACTCCTTGCTCGCTGTGCTCATGAGGCCAGGCTAGGCCGAAACACGTCTGGGGCTGCTGTTGGTACTCTTGTTCAGAGGAGATTTGCCTAGTGTTTCAGTGCTTGACTGCCCTTGTGGGTGGCATCAGACTGATATGCAAATAGTTATTTATCTTCTGAAAGGGTACAGTGAGCTAAAACACTGTTGAAGATTTCGCCCCACCCGCCCTGAGCAGGCACCTTCCCATAGAACAGGTTGTTTGGCTGTGTTCATTCTAAATAGGACTCCCAGAACCTTTTGTGAATTTCTTTGCAAGCTATTGAAATTGTTAAACTGCTGTGGTATTTGCAGTTTACCATTTTGAGCCCTGCTGCGGCCGTGACCAGTTTTGTCAATTGTACAAGGGCGCAAGAGACAAGTCTTGGGCAACTGCCGTTTTGCTTTATTATTCTGGTTTCTATTTTTCAGAGAAATGTTCCTTTGTTGAAGATAAACAAAACTATTTTTTCCATCCAAAGGATATCCTGTAAAGGAGTATCCATTGATGTACATGCTTACATCACCAGCTGCACATGTGCTGACAGCGATATGTAAATAAGAGTGGATGATTTAGTGCCCAAATGCAGGACACTTGCATGGCATTCATTCCCAAATGGTGGGGAGTGGTATTGATGCCAAACTTAGAACTTGAAATTTTGCAGCATGCAGTATATGCCTTGAGTTGCCTCCCGTTTGCTTATTGGGTAATCTTACTGGTATAGTTAGTAGCAAACTATAGCATTGAAGGATACAATCAGGAGTAAAAGGTCGAAGGTCATCAAACGGTGATGATTTAATGCTGGCACACACTACATACGTTAAGCCTCAGAGTCCTGCTCAGTGATGGGTAAACATGGGGGCTTGTGTATAGGCGCGTTATAAATGCCATATCATCTCCCATCAAATCATATGCCAGTGAGACTAGAAGCGCAAAATCTCACATGGTCATCCTATGCCTGAAGGAAAGAGCAGAGGCTCTGGAGTGACATGAATAGGAGGTGAAAAGGGAGCCCTGGTACATTACCATTAGTCCCTGCTGAGCTGGGAACAACCTGGATAGGAGAATGCAGTTTGTGGGGGCACGTGGAAGAACTAAAGCAGTGCTTTCAAAAAACGCGACTCTGCATCGTTTACTTAACTCAACACTTCCCATCCATGCTCAAGAGTAAAATGGGGGATTCACTGCATATCCATCATAGCAATTTGTGAAACACAAGGACCAATTATTGACTACCATTTCTACTTACACTCAAGTCCAGAGGTAGTACACATCTGTAATGTCAGACTCCGGCCCGACGGAAAAGTCGAGCACCTGGCACCTTTCTAAACTCCCATCCAACCCGACTATCACTAAACCACATGCTTCTTTCAAGGGAATATCCTTACTCAAATACGTCTGCATCGCAATCAATATTTTCAGTGTAAGTAGAAATACCCATTATCTCGATGAGGTGCATAGGCCCTGTGGTCTTCTGGAAGCCTTGTCCAGCCGATACAGAACAGTTATCTTCACTACATCACAAATTTAGAAAATCCAATCACAGAATGCCTTTGTTACAGTTGACTTTACTCATGACAGCTCGGACTCCCTTAGTCTGCTCATTATGGTATCCAAGCCAGCCTTGGAGACCAAATGACCTGTTTGAGTCCTAAGCCACCATTGAATACTAATGAACATTCATACTGTATTGGCAAGGAGCAACTCAATGAGAAACAGTGCACTTTTGTGAACCCTCGCCCCACAGTCAATTATTTCCAAGAACTACCTGGATTGATGAGCAGTGTTGATAAGGAATGAGCATCTGTCGGTTCCAATTTTGATTTTCTAGGTGGATTTGGATGAGATTTTCAAAAACAAAAAGGTTTATCAAGGCCTCCCCCAAACTGTAAATTTTGGGGAAAATACATTATAAAATTAAATTGTTAAGAAAATAAAACCCCATAGTTTTCAGTCCATTTATTTCCCAATAGAGTAGATTTGGGCACAAAAAAGTGTTGCCTTCATTTCCTTGACTGGGTTGGGGTAAATACATCAAGTAGTTTTTAAAATATTTGACACAGAAAGACAGGCTGAGAAAGGCTAATAAATTTTGACTTGATGGATTTGGATTACATTTTCTAAAAACAAACATTTCTCAAGATTCCCCCTCATCCCACCGCCAAACTGGAAGTTTTGGTAACCATGTCAAAAAATGAAAATCTTATTAATAAAACAAATGTGCAGTTCAGAGACTACTCCCATTTGTTTTCTCAGAGAAAAAACAAATATTTTGACAGCCGTAGCGTGAAAACCGCTGGGCAGATGATTTGGACCAAACTTTGGATTTAACTCCCCCGCAACCCCACCCGACCTTAATGTTCTTGACATCAGAAAGACTCAAAACTCTTCAGTAGACAATGCTAGCGGAAGACATTGTTTTGAACGACAGTGCTTAGATGGCCTGGTATAAGCGCTATATAAATACCGACATCATCAGGCTAGAGATTGGGAGTAAGAAAGAAGACACCATGTGGAATTGGGGGTGGGCTGGAGAGCCAGTTACATGTAGAAGAATTTCAGTTAATCTGGGGAAAACTGCGTGAATCTCACAAAATTCTACCATCAACACTGCATGATGAGCTCAGAAAAAAACGCGCATCACACAAAGATCAGTGATGGAGAAATGGGAGAGGGTTAAGGAGGGGGGGAAGCAATAGTAGAGTGAGGGGACCTGGAAAAAGAAAGGGGGACAGATATTGAGTGCCTGAGGATGTGGAAGACTAATTCTGGTTTTCCCCTTTATAGTGGGAATCTGCTACCCGACACTATACCACGCGAATTTCAGTTATTGGAGAGGATTACTGTGAAACTATCAAGGGAATAAGGAGTTCGAAAAAAGGTTTAACATCTACAATACCTGGGCTGGGACAATGGATATTTGATAACAAATTAATGGGGTCACATGGCCAGTGTCCATGGCTCGTAGTTCAGAAAGAAAGATAAATGGTGCATCACTTCATTAAAAAATAAAAACAAATAAAAGAAAAATCGAGCCAAGTCACATGTGACCACTATGGCTATAGTGCTGCAACTTGTCACTAGACACCACATTTGGTGAACGGCTGTTTTAGCCACGTTTTCCAAAGTTTAAAAAAAATTATGAAAACTTTTTAGAGGAAGGGCCCAGTACGGATTTTTAGGGTATTGGGGGAAGCTGGGGAGGAGCGGAAAGGGGTTATGGAGTTAACCCCATAACCAAAAAACGCTAAAAATGGGGGGCGCTGTTGCGCACGACAAAAATGGTCGCCTGACTGTTGAGCTCCCGCTCCACTGAAAGATCCTTCGCATAAAAATCCGTCTCAGACCCCGCCTGGTAAGCCTCGGACACAGGCATCGTTAGCCTGAATACCCGTGAACATCCGTTGAAATTCCTGGGCTCTGGCGACCGAAGGGGCCGGAGTTGTGCCGTCTCAAATATTGGCCGGCCCGCGCAGCGGACGAGACCAGGAATTGAGCACCGGACGGCCCACTCGAGTTCCGCGGCTTCAGCGCCACGAGAAGCCCCAGGTGGGAGGAGCCCAAGTACTCGACTGGCTCCCGCTCTTCACTCTGAAGCTGCACCACTGGACTCCCTGGCGGATCTGGGGAGACGAACCGAGGACCGGACATACGATCAGGGAGGTGTATAGCCCGAAGGATCCTGCACTCTGGGGTCCGGAGATAGACCCCCGAACCATCGCCCTCCCAATTCACGCGAAGGACCCCTGACCTGCATCGCAGTTCCCTGGGAACTGAAAGACAAAATACGATCGAGGTGAGGTGGATACGGCGGAAACTGTGGGGGCCCCGGGATTTGGAGAACGCCGCTGCCCAAAACAATCCTATCACTCCTACGGAGGATTACCTGAGCCCCATACATCCCCTGGTGGAGCAACTTGCCGGGCTGGGGCCGGCTCCCACTTGGAGACCCTAGCGCATGAACTGGGGGCCTGCTGGGAACCCCGGGAGTGAACCACACACCCCCCCCCCAGCATATCCCACCCGGCGACCAGAGGATGCACGCATAATCCGATTACGGCCCCGAGACTCCCATAAGCCGCCATTCCGATAATACGATATGTGGGAGGGCGCAATCCACTCGGGCCAACTGAGTGGTCCCCCGGACGACGGAAATACATTCCCACGTCCCGCTCCTGCTCCAAGGCCCGATACACGTTGAACAAAACTGAGGCAAGCGGAATACTCCCTTACCACGGCCGCCATAGCAGACACTACAACGGAAGAACCATCTGAGATGGGTAGGGGCTCTAAGACCCTGGGGAGCAAGAAGAAAGGCCCGATGGACGCCTACACTGGCAATCAAAACCTAACCACTGTGGCAGACCTGCATGCTGACGCCGATTAGCCCTCGAACCCGGACCCTGGCAATCAAGTGGATAAACTAACGGCAATAGTGCAGAGTGGATTCCTTTCCGTCAACACAAAGCTGGATGACATTGTTTCTACCATAGGCTCCCTTAAGGCTAGAGTGGAAAAGGAGAGTGTGTGTCACAGAGGCTGAAAATAGGATAAGCACTAATGAGGACACCATTGCTCACCACACCCGAGACATTGCCTTGATCAAAGAACATTTTGTTAAGTTACAAAACAAATGCAAGGATCTCGAATCAAGATCAAGAAGGAACAATATCCGTGTAGTGGGGGTATCGGAATCCTTTGGGAAAGGCCAGATGGAAAGACAGCAGGAGGAATTACTCAAAACCCTGTTTGGCCGGGAAACATTCTCTGAGCATTTTCTGATCGAAAAGGCACATCGTACACTGGCCCAGACTCCTAAGCCGGGCGCCCCGTCACGCACTATAATTGCAAGACTCCTTAATTACAGGGACAGACACTATCCTGCGGAAGGCAAGAGAGGTGGGAACGCTCCAGTTCGAAGAAAATCGTATCCATATCTATCCTGATTTCTCTGCGGGGGTGCAAGCAAACAGGAGATCCTACGAGCCAGTCAAGAAGCTCCTGCGGGAGCGTCAAGTCCCGTATGCCCTCATTTTCCCAGCCAAAATACGGATCCAGCACGCAGGCAGAGCACATTTTTTTGAATCTCCGGCTGAGGCTACACACTACATCGAAACCTCCATATCTCTCCCTCCTAGAGGGGGAGGACCAGCACAAAACAGGCCCAGACCGGCGGACTGAAGGGGGAAGATAAACTCATGAGGCAAAGGCAGGTACAACACAGGCTCTAGCATAAGGCGTAGCGGGGAAAATGTGTAATACTAATCAGCCCAGGCAATGTGTTTAAGTGGAGACTTGGACCCAGTTGGCGGCCACGTGAAGCAACATGGCTACCCTTGGAATATTCGACGAGTTTGGTTTTATGCATCGTCGAGTTGGGGGTGACGATGAGGGCGGGGTGAGGGCAGGGGAGTTGGGATTAGATGTTAGTCTTGGACTGGCCCTATTGAGGCACAAAGTTGGTAACTGGGATTTGAGATGTAAAAATGTGGTTGCATATGGACCGGCACTGACCAGAATTCACCAACATTATATAGTTGCCGTTCAAGAGGATGGCGGATAACTACTCACGATTCACGGGCGATGGTCTGAGGGTTAAACTGTTAACATGGAATGTCCGGGGGCTAAATAATCATATGAAAGTTAAAAAAATTGGTAATTACATCACCAGACATAGCCCCCAGTTCCTGATGCTTCAAGAAACTCACATGGTGGGGACCAGTAATATTCATATACTGCCTAAATGGGGCTCCCTAAGGTACTATACAAACTACTCATCGCAATCTAGGGGGGGTCATTACACATTCATCCAGGGTTGGGGTTTGGGCTGGAGAATCATAGGATTGACCCTTTGGGGAGGTATGTCCTGGTATGGGGAGAAATCGCTTCCCAGCGCCTTCTCCTAGTCAACACCTATGGGCCCAATATTGATGACCCCGCCTTCTACATAGAATTATATCAGATAAATGTTTCGCTGGAAATTTCAAGGGTCATCTGGGGTGGGGACTTTAATCTGGTCCTTGACCCGGTGCTAGATAGAGCTTCTAAGGTGGTCAGAGCTCCCAGTAAAGCAGCCCTAAATCTGGTACATATCCTATCGCAACTTCTGTTGGTGGATTTCTGGAGGGAGCTACATCCTGATAGTAGAAGATACACATTTTACTCTACCGTCCATGACTCTGAATCCAGGATCGATTACTGGTTTATCTCTTCATCTATGAAGACGGCACTACAGGGGTGTGAAATTTTGCCTCGTACTATGTCAGACCATTCCCCAGTGTTGTTAGATCTAGTGCTCCAGGGAGTGCCCGTGCCCGCCAGGAGGTGGAGAATGCCCGGTGGAATGCTTGCAGACCTCGGGGAAGTGGAAACACTGCATGTTGATATCGAAGAGTACTTTACAAACAATATGGGATTGGTTGCCAAAATTGCAACAGTATGGGAATCCTTTGAGGCTTGGATAAGGGGGGTGCTGATATCTAGGTCTGTGGGTATGTTGAAAAGAGTGAGAACTGAGCTATCAGAGGTCGAAAGCAAACTTGACAGGTTAGAAAGACTACACGCAAACCCAAAATAAAGACTTAGTCTGACATTCACACACAACTGCAAGAGTTTAATAAACTGGCTATCAGAGAGTTTCAACATATTGCAGCCCCCATTAGAGCTCGAAGATATGGAGAGGGGAATAAGGCGGGTAGAACGCTATCCAACTTACTCAAACAGGATAAACAACCCACGCTGATCACTAGTATTCAGATAGCGAAAGGCGATATCCGCCTCACTGATACGGATATAAATGGGGAATTCTTGGACTTTTATAAACAACTCTATTCAAATAAAGACTTGAAATCACTCCCAGAAATTAAGGCATACCTTGGGGCCCTCTGACACCCCAGACTCCCTGAGGAAGACCGTCTGGCCATGGACCAACCAATCACCCCAGACGAGATCACGGAAGCAATTAAAGCGCTTTCGTCAGGTAGTGCACCTGGGTCGGATGGGTTGGGGGCCGAATTTTACAAAGAGTTCCACGAGAAACTCGTCCCAGTATTGATGCAGGTATGGGAAGAAGCTCTTGATAGTGGCATTCTACCCCCACCATGAGGGAGGCCATCATAACAGTCCTCCCCAAGCCACGACGACCTCCACAGGATGTATCGTCGTATAGAAGACCCCTGTCACTCAAATACTGATGCTAAAATATTCGCTAAAGTCCTGGCGAACCGACTTCTCCCTTCTGTACCTACCCTTTTACACCCTGACCAGAATGGGTTTATCCCCACAAGATCCACGGCTCTGAATCTCCGTAGGCTTTTTGGCATCATGGCACAGATTTACCCGGCGAGAAGTGCGGCAGCCATATCCCTCGATGCGGAAAAGGCATTCGATTCCGTCTCGTGGGTCTATCTCCTGGCGGTTCTGGAAGCATTCGGGGTGGGCCCAACTTTGTAAAGTATGTCAGTTTATTATACACAAAACCTGGTGCACGAGTCCTAACCAACAGGACCATCTCTGATATGTTCCTACTGGGCAGAGGTACCAGACAGGGCTGCCCATTCTCACCCCTACTGTTCGCATTAACCATCGAGCCAATGGTGGCTGCGGTCAGACAGACACACAAATCGAGGGATTCTGATGAAGGGGTCCACCGAGCTGATTTCACTCTATGCAGACGACACTACTGTATGTTAGAGAGCCCGAGGTTAATATAGCACCCATAATGGAAGAGATACGGGAATTTGCAGAATACCCTGGGTACACTATAAACAGAAATAAATCTGAAATATTGTCACTTACCCCGGCCACTAGGTGTCCTCTCACCACAGGAGGGCTTAAATGGTCAGACCACAACATCAGATACCTTGGTGTTCTGGTATCCAGAGACAAACACACTGTACTCAGATATTCATGAAACTGTACTACGCACTATAAGCACGAAACTTCAGATCTCGGGAAGCCTCCCAATCTCATTGGCGGGTAGAGTAGCGGTCCTCAAAATGGTGATCCTTCCCAAGTTACTATACCTCTTTGTAAATATCCCCATATGGCCGGGCAGAGTCTTCACCAAACTCCGATCCATAGTGGTCACATTTCTCTGGGGCGAAAAAACGGCTAGAATAAGCTGGGAAAAAAATGACGGAACCATATTCCACGGGAGGCATAGCGGCCCCTGACTTCGAGCTTAATTACTATGTTTCCCAGGCACAGTTTGCAAAACACTGGTATAAGGCCCCAGATAGTACACCCCATGCGTGGATAGAAGAACATACCACACACCCCAAGAATATACAATCTGTCCTCTTTGATATAAAATATAGGGACACGTGCAAATATAACCCTGTAAGCTGCACGGTAAGGGCATGGGAGGCAATATTCAAAAGACTGAAGATTGAAACACTATAACCCGGAGATACCTTTGTGGATCTTCCCGGGCCTGCCTCCCACACATGATACTAGCATACAAGAGTCGTGGGACCCTGAAAGGGAAATGAAAGTGGGAGATAGGTTTGTAGATGGGAAATTTGTGGAACTGAGGTTGCTCTTAAGGGCATTGGGAGATGGACCGCTCAAAACCCTCCAATACTATCGTATGAGGTCTGCATTCATCAGGAGGTGGCCGCTATTCCCAGACGAACCAGTGGTTCATCCGTGTATACAACTAATAACGACTACAAACGGTCTGGGGGATCTCCAGGCTGTACTCTGCAGTTCAGGCACACCCCCACGCTGAATAGTGCCAGGGGGAAGTGGGAAGCGGATTTACAGATGCCAATTGAGGAGGAGAAATGGGCAAGGTATTGCATGCTTACCAAACACGTCTCACTAAATTCAGGGCTAAGATTGATTCAATTCAAAAATCCTAAACGGGCAACATTATACACCAGCCAGAGTTGCAAAATTTGCACCGGATGCCTCAGATTCCTGCCCTAAGTGCAATTCACCTCGGGCTGATGCTTATCATATGTATTGGAAATGTCCGCTGGTGATAGGGTTTTGGAAAGAAGTGGCAGTATTGCTGTGACCCCCCAGAAATACCTATTTGGCGATATTGGCAAATGTTCTGAAAGAATTCGTAGATTATTCAACATTACGTGTGCCATAGCCAAAAAATGCATACTTCAAAAATGGAAGAGTTCCGCCCCACCCAGTATGAATCATTTTTTGCAAGAATTGACACATAAATGAGGCAGAAGAACAGTTTGTTATGACCCAACCTGTATCATGCAGACCCAAGGACATCTGGGGCCCCTTCAGAGTCTACTTGTGCAACATGATTGAGAATGATGACATGTCTTCGTAACAGTGTAAACAGAATTAATTTAAGATGTGTTCTTGTTGTATATACGAGTTGAAATGTCCTACGGTGCTGCTGTACATTTGTAACCACAAATAAAGAAAGTTTTTATTAAAAAAACGCTGAAAATGCAAACACACCCAGTGATGAGATGGGCAAGATCTACTTTAACAGGTAATTCTATCACAATGCTTATCTTTGAATAAATTAGAACATTATTACCCACACTCTGGGATTGGTTTTTCAAACTTATCTATTGAGGCAGGAAAGGACTAAAGGGCAAACATTTTACTGCTTGAATGGAAAAAGCATTTCATCCTTTACAAGGGGAGCATACATCTATATTGTATGGGGGTATCCAGTCACTGGACCAGAGGGCATTCTGGTGCATATGTCTGGTGCATACGTTTACCAGTTTCACCTATAGTTGGCGTCATGGCCATGCTTTGTGATTAAAGTAAATACAACTGCTCTGACCCATGTATGAGAGATTCACATCCACCTAGCCTCAAATTAAAAACTGCCTAACACACTTTTTTTGCCAAATCCTGAACATAACTGTCAGTTTTAGGTCAACAATTAGGTAGTTTGTCATAATCCAGTCCTAGGGGGCAAGCATGCCCCGGTACGATCAATTGGTGTCATAACTGAAATTCGTGCATTCATGCACAAATATTAAGGATACGAGCAGAGAATGGAACGAACCACATGCCATTTGGCACGATGGTCTTCAGAGAGACCATTTCTACCTGCTGGACTCTCCCAGTCAATAAGGGTAACAGTTTGATCCACTGGAGGGAATGTGGACACATCTGAAAGGCTATCTATTAGAACATATATGCAAAGCTGAGTTGATGTCAAGAAGCACTAATAGTTTGTGTCCTAGGACCTCCTGGCATCAGCAGTTCGTCCTTCATAGGAGGAAATGTTTTCAACAGTCTTTATTAGACATTTGTGGGTGATGAGAGTTGGGCAAGTGGAGTGTTCATCTACCCCATTGTTTTGAGGATAGTCTCCATATTTACAGGCCCCACATCCATTAGCGTAGCCGATTAAAGAATGACAGTTACACCGTAGTGACTACCTAACTCCTAGACCATAGTCCCCGTGCCTCCATACTTTTGGGACATTCCGTCTATTGGGACGGGACCAAAGCACCTTTTGAGCATAAATAAAATCACTTTGTTCTTTTATTTTTACGTGGACTATGGTCATGTGCGGTGGCCCCACGCAAATATAAAAGAACAGGGATTTTCTTTTTTATGCTTAAAAAGTGCTTTGGTCCCATCCCAATAAGACGTAATATCCCAAAAGTATGGAGGAAAGGGGACTATGGTCTAGAAGTAAGGTAGTCACTACAGGGAGTAATTTTGACATACTCCTACATCCTGTACCTTTCCCTCCATACTTTTGGGAGATTCCCAAGCACTGACCAAAGAAAACGGGAGGATGTAAATTTCCCTTTTGGAACAGGTTTTAAAGAACTGCCTGGCCGAACTGGGCATGAGCCCGGTAGCTCAGGTCAAGACAATGTCTGCAAAAAGCCAAAGGGGAAGCTCACGTAGCAGCTTTGGATATGGACTCCCAAAGGACATTTCTGGAAGGCAACAGCAGCCGCTTTGCCACGGACCAAATGTGCATTAATGACCTTTGGGGGGGGGGGAAGAAGGCCTTGAATTGCGTAGGCCTCAGATACATGAAGCTATCCAACGTAGATGGACGCTTTCGAAGCAGGTTTCCCTTTTGGGTCACCAAACTTAACAGAGTTGTGAAGAACTTCTGTTCACTTGTTCTGTCGAGGTAAAACCTCAGCTCGTCTGACGTCTAGATTGCGTAAATACCTCTCAGCATCAGATACTGGGTTCGGGAAGAAAACCGGTAACAATATTGACTGGTTTAAATGGAACTCAGAATTTTGGGAAGGAAAGAAGGATGAGGGCGAAGCACAACCTTATCCTTGGGAATTGTTAGGAAAGCATGTGCGACATGGAGCTTGAATCTCACTTATTCTTCTTGCGGATCTTACCGCAATCAAGGTGACCACTTTCCAAGAAAGGTACTTGAGCTCGGTAGAGGCCATAGGTTCAAATGGCTTAGGACACAAAGTGGCGACGACCACACATTCAGATCCCATTTTAGATGGGGAGGCCTGACCGGAGGAAAGCGATGAAGACTTTGTCAGTGAAAAGGTGCAACTGTCTGTAGAAAAAATAAGCCTCAATGGTGGATAGCTATGTCCTGCATGATAAGACGTGAATGCCAGGAGGCTGAAAGGTCGGATATAAAAGACAAGACAGTCAATAGAAGCTTGTCGAGGATCAAGCTGTTTATCTAGACTGGCAAAAACAAAGCCTTTGCTTTTGTACTGAGCCCTAGTAGAAGGTTTACGTGCTGCCCGAATTATGCGCATATCCTCTGAAATGTTAAACTGCGCTAAGGACCTGAACTCAGGCCACGCCGCCACGCTGAAGGATTGTGGGGAAGGGTGCTACAATTGGCGATTGCTCAAATGGAGAAGGTTGTGAATCTGCAGCAACCTGATCGGGTTGCATATTAACAGGTTCTGCAGCTGCGCAAACTAGAACCTGGCTGGCCACCAAGGAGCTACGAAGAGGAGAGTGCAGTTGGAAGCACTCCTGAGTTTCCAGAGCGACTGATTAATCAACGGCAAAGGCGGAAAGGCGCAAGACTTCATGTTGTCCCAAGGTATCACGAGAGCATCCCCAAACGAGGACACACCGAGACCGTCCCTGGAAGCATAAAGAGGGAGTTTCCTGTTCATTGAGGTTGCAAAGAGGTCCACCGCTGGAGAACCCCATTGCTGGAAGATCCTGGTAAGAACATGGCTGTTCATCTGCAATCATAACTCGACGCAAATTAGCGGCTCAGGGAGTAGGCCGCAACAGTGATGTGACCCAGAATGTGCACTCGCGGCAGAGAGAATGGGGATCCGTCCCTGCAAAACAACGTTTGCACGAAGAACAGGACACACAAACCCAGACGCTCTGGCATAGATGGAAGAAGGAAGACCGTGGAACCGGAGAAGGAATATGAAAGACAAGGGAACAAAAAGAAAAGATTCCCCAAGATGCAAGTTCATCCGTCCCCTACCGCACAGAGAAAAAGGACTGAAAGGCGATGCGCAGGGTGGAGCTCAGGAAGGCAGGAGAGGAGCTTTAGGTTTGGCTATAGCTTCCATTATTTTCATTGTTTTAAAAGAGATGCAATTTCATTGCACATTTGGGCAGCTGTAGAGTGAAAGGTCACGGACTTGTGCGTTCCTTCAGAAATTGATCCAAAAAGCTCCCTAGACTGGAGTTTTGGTCGATCTCACTCCAAAAATCGATTCCTGTTGGATTAAGATATGTGAAGAGCTTTCACGTGTTCAAAATGGCCATTCCTCCATTTTCATACCACACTCCCCCGCCCCCTCTTAAGTACATCTATTGCTTGTGGGCCCAAATAAGGTCCAGGCTCTATAAATATAAGCAGATTTAGTACTTATATATTCTACAAAAAGTAGTCACCCTAATCCTTCATATTAAAAACAGTAATCTTAACCTCTTTTCAAAGATTCTTGGTCCCCCCTCCCTTCACCACCACCACCACCACCACCACCACCACCACCACAGTCAATCCTTCAGGCCACACAGTTTGAAGACCACTGCTCTAGTGGGAAAAAGTGCATCTCTGTAGGCATTAGAAACTCCCCAAAGCCATGGACCCTTAAAACCCAAGAGCACAAAGTTGCAGGATTTTCCTTCTTACATGTAGTTGTCATCAATTGCCTCCAAATGAGTCCCAATCGCTATATCGACTCCATGAATCAGGCGATCAAAGGAATGCAGTTGGGTTCTAATCTAACGCTGCGCTACAAAAAGAGGCCAAGGAGGTATATCCGTCAAGTTCTGCACGCTTCACCTTTATGATTGGGATTACTGCTGGTTTAGTATTAGTGTGGGTCTGAGTAGGCAGTTTATCCACTACTCCTACATTTACTACTGCAAAGCAGCAGTCATTTCAGGTCAGGTCCATGTGCTACATTTTGATGAACATGACGTTTATTTTCAGAAAACATCAGCTAGAGAGCTTGGAGTATAGCATTAGAAAGGTACATTTCTATGCAGCTGTGGAAAAACAGTTGTAACAGAACCTAAAATCCAATAACACTGCAAAATGAAAATATCCAAAACAATGCAACCAAACCACACGGAGCCATGACGGGACCGAGGGTTATTTAACAAAACATTACACAGTGATGACAACCTAAATTACTATGTCGGGTAAACAGAATACAGGTGGACAAACCAGATTCTAACCGGCACTACAGGCTGGGTACAACTTCCTTTTCAACTACGACCTTGCTCATAGCAACTCTGCTAGACACAACGAGAGTGCCTCTATTCTGCATTGACCAAACCACTTCATGTGTGCTTTGTGGGCTATGTGGGGGATCAGTGCTCATATTTTCTACACTCCCTTCTTCGCGTGCATGTAACACCCACTTCCAAAGACAGACCAACAGAGAACTCTACATGGGGGAACATGTGCAAAATGACATGCAATCAAATCTGTTGCCACGGTTTGGCTACTAAGTTATGTGCAACACGGTGCATTACAGTGGAAGGTCTGTTGTGTTGCACTTTGCAAGAGGGGCACCATTATTGGTAGACACATGCAGGTACATAAATGCCAGATGTCAAGATAATCACAAACGGGTGTGCCTCAAAATCTGACAGTTCACCAAGGAGGGAGGGAGACCGCCTAAAATGGGTTTCTAGTATCACCTTTACTACGCAAGAAAAAACAACAATGCCCAAGTGCACCAAGACAAGGGTTAGCCTTCACAATTTGGCACCTGCCAAAAAGTGGCATTTCTAACCCCTGTCCATAAGTGGCCAGTCTAGGATGGGGTTACTGTCCCTTATTAATGAAATGGCATCAGAAATTGTACACCACACCGGTTGCTCAAATATTGGTTTTATGCGGGTGAAAAAAAAAAAAAATATATATATATGGGATACATTACTCACCGTAATCGTATTTCTGATGCTTGTATCTGCTTAGATTCACATGCTGTGCATAGGCCGACATCTAGTGGAAGCTGCGGAGTATTACAGTTTGTTTTTCGAAAGTCGAAAATGGGCGTCGACACAGGCGTGCCAGTAATACTATCCCTAGTGTGACGTCCACTGTACCCAAGATCCCTCACGCGTGTAGGATCCTCAGATTGTATTTTTTCTGACATGAGGAAGCATGAGGAGTAGCGTGAGTACAGATAATCCAAGCAGATAGACAGAAAAGGTAAGACTACAAGCAATCATGCGCCTTCTCTCGGAGGGGAGGAAGGGTGGGTCGCATGTGAATCTAAGCAGATACAAGCATCAGAAATACGATTACGGTGAGTAATGTATCCCTTCTGAGGCTTGTGGAATCTGCTTAGATCACATGCTGTGCATAGATTAGCGAGCAGTACCAGAAGAAGGAGGTGGGATGTGAGAAGGGTCATGAGCAAACAGGTGTCTTAGAACCGCTTGTCCCACTTGTGTATCTGTCTTGGAATGAGTGTCAATGCAGTAATGCTGAGTAAAAGTGTGAATAGAGCTCCAAGTAGCCGCTTTGCAAATGGTGTCGAGGGGAACATTTGCAATGAAAGCCAGAGTGGCACCAATGCCTCTAGTAGAGTGGGCCCTTGGCGTAAAAGGCAGAGTCTTGTCAGAAAGAGAGTAACACAGCTGTATACAGTTGATAATCCACTTCGAGATAGCGCCCTTAGAGACGCGATCCCCCTCTCTGCCTGTAGCTACGGAGACAAACAGTTGATCTGTTTTCCTTAGCGGTCTGGTTTTATTTACATAGTATAGGACCGCCCTACGCACATCTAGGGTGTGTAGTTTCACCTCAGCCGAGCTTTGCGGGTTCTGGAAGAAAGCCGGAAGCTCGATGGACTGGTTTACATGGAACTTGGATATGAATTTAGGTGAGAACCTAGGGTGTGTGCGTAAAACCAGTTTGTCCTTGTGGATAGTAAAGAAAGGATCCTGCACTGACAGAGCCTGAATTTCACTGACCCTTCTTATGGAGGTAATGGCTACTAAGAAGGCCGTTTTATAAGTCAGGTGTTTGAGACTACTTTTATGCATGGGTTCGAATGGGGGTCCCATGAGCTTAGCTAGCACCACGTTGAGGTCCCATCCTGGCGGTGGGTTCGAAATAGGAGGGTGAAGTCTCTTTACTCCTTCCATGAAGGCTTTAACCACTGGTACTTTCCACCACGAGACCTTGTTATGGGATGTGGTGTAAGCCGAGAGGGCTGCCAGGTGTACTTTCAGCGAGTTAAAAACCAACCCTGCATCCAGCAGGTGGAGCATGTATGTCACAACGTTGGAAGGAGTGCAATCAACCGGGTTGATTTGTTTATTCTGGCACCAGATAACGAATCTTTTCCACTTATCAAAGTAACAGTGCCTTGTATTTGGTTTCCTGGACTCCTTTAGAATGTCCATACACCTCTGTGGTAATTTGAGATGTCCAAACTCTATGACTTCAGGAGCCATGCTGCTAGGTTCATAGAGTTGGGTTCCTGATGCACTGTTTGACCCTGTTGCTGGGACAGTAGGTTGTACCAGGCTGGGAGTCTGATGGGTTCGCACACCGCCATCCTGCGTAGGTGTGGAAACCATGGTTGTCTCGCCCACATGGGAGCAACTAGGATGAGCGTCATAGATTCCTTGTTCATCTTGTACACCACCTTCCTGATGAGAGGAGTTGGTGGAAAAGCGTACGCAAACATCCCTGACCAGTTCATCCACAGGGCATTCCCTTGGGAGTCCGGCTGGGGGAACCTGGATGCAAATCCTGGGCATTGTTTGTTTTCGCTTGTGGCGAATAGGTCTATAGTGGGGAAACCCCACTGAGAGAAGAGATTTTCTACTACGTCTCTGTGAAGGACCCATTCGTGTTCTTCTGGGAGGGAGTTTCTGCTTAGAGCATCCGCTAGGGAATTGAGCTCCCCTGGAACATGTTGCGATGACAGGAAGATGTTCCGTCTGAGTGCCCATATCCATATTTTCTGGGCAAGCTTGGACAGATTTGGCGAACGAGTCCCCCCTTGCTTGTTCAGATAGAACATGGCTGTCGTGCTGTCCGTCCTGATCTGCACCGACAAGTTCAGTAGATGGGGCTCGAACGCCCTTAGCGCTCGGAATACTGCCAGAAGCTCTAGCAGATTGATGTGGTTCTTGGCTACTGAGTGAGACCAGAGACCCTGAGCTGTGTGGTGGAGATGGTGAGCTCCCCACCCAGTCAGGCATGCATCTGTAGTCACCACGGCTTGTACTTCGGGATCGTAAAAGGGTTTCCCCTTTGCGAGATTCTCTCTTGTCCACCAGTGTAGGCTCTGTACGAGTGTTGGCGAAACGACCACTAGATCGTCCCAATGACCACTTGCCTGAGACCACTGTTTCGCCAACCATTCCTGCATGGGACGCATGCGCAGACGCGCGTGGGGGACCAGGTAAATGCATGACGCCATCATGCCCAGTAACCGCATAGCTTTGCGTACTGTTATCTGTTGACCTGACTGATAATGCGGAATCTGCAGAAGTATATTCCGAATTCTCTCTTCCGAAGGGAAGGTCAATCCTTTCTGAGTATCTAGGATAGCTCCTAGAAACTGTTTTGAGGTGCTTGGCACCAGACTTGACTTTTTCTCGTTGATGGAGAAGCCTAATTCGTGGAGGAGGTCGATAGTCCTCTGAATGTTTGACCTGCAAATTCCTGGGGTTTCCCCCGTTATGAGCCAGTCGTCCAGATAAGGGTACACCGGGATTGCTTCCCTGCGTAGGTGTGCAGCCGCCACCGCCAGTACCTTGGTGAATACCCTTGGTGCTGAAGCTATCCCGAAGGGCAGTACCTTGAATTGGTAGTGGCGACTGTCCACCTTGAAGCGCAAGTACTTTTTGTGCGCTGGGAGCATGGAAATATGAAAATAAGCATCTTTCATATCCAAGGTTGCCATGTAATCCCCCTTTTTTAGGAGGGGGATTACCTCTTGTAGCGTGGTCATACGGAATTTTTGGGGCTTGACATATTTGTTGGCAGGCCGTAAGTCCAATACTGGGCGCATTGTCAAATCTTTCTTTGGCACAAGGAAGTAAGTTGAATAGATACCCTTGTTTACCTGGTGTCCTGGGACGAGTTCTATCGCGTCCTTTTCTAGCAGAATGGCGATCTCCTCGAGAAGGATCCTTTGATGCTCTAGGGAGTGCACTCTTTGTCGTGGAGGATGATTCCGGGGACGCTGCAGTAGTTCTATACAATATCCTGCGGATACTGTTGACAGCACCCATCTGTCTGAGGTGATCCCTTCCCAAGCCTGGGTGAAGGTGGAAATGCGTCCCCCTACTGGGGTTGCGTGGCAAGGGACCCTGAACTGAGCGTCACTGTTTTGGTGGAGGCGTGCCACCGCCCTTGTTGGGGCTGCCTCTGCCTCTTCCACGACCTCTCTTGTTACCCCTGCCGTAACTCTGGGTAGACTGCTGGTTGTTATTCCATTGTGTACCTTGTCCCTGGGCATAGTTGCCTCTTTGTGAATTTTGGCCGCGTGGGCGACGAAAATTATTGTTCCCCCTCTGGTTAGGGGGTTTGTTGGTAAGCTGGCCAAGGGATTTGAGAGTCTCATATTCATCTTTGGCATTTTTAAGTGCGTCTTCGACCGCTTTCCCAAACAATAGGTCGGGTTCCACTGGCTTGTCTATTAAAGAAGCCTGGGTTTCTGTCTTGAATCCCGACTGCCGTAACCACGCATGTCTCTTGATAACAGTACCTTCTGCTATCAATCTCCCTGCGTTGTCAGCGGCGTCGAAAGTTGCTTTTAAAATGCAACCAGACACGGCTCTCCCCTCTGCCGAGATCCGAGCCAGCTGGCCCTTTAACGGTTCTGGAGCAGAGGCAATGAGCGCCGCGACTTCTTCCCATTGATGGCAATTGTAACTAGCCAACAGGGTGGTGGAATTCGCAATCCTTGCTTGGTAGGCGGACGTTGAGGCTACCTTTCTGCCAAACCCGTAAAGTTTTTTGCTCTCCTTGTCGGGAGGAGCTTCTGATGAAGATAAGGGCGTGCCAGCCCTCTTTCTAGTGTTGGTCACCACTAGGGAATCTGGTTTAAGATGTCCCTTTATATACAGAGGGTCAGACTGGGCTGCCCGGAAAATCTTTTCAATTCTGGGGTTGACAGCTCTGGTGAGGTTAGGATTCACCAGGGAAGGATCTATTCTTCGTTGGATGGATTTGAGGATAGGGATGGTCTGAGCGACCGGTCTTCTCTCTCCTACAAACTCCTCCGCGAAGTCCCTTTCCTCCTGTACACCGTGGGTGTCGATGTGGAAGTGTTCCGCTGCTCGAGCGAGAACCTCGTTAAGGAGGGGCTGGTTATCAACTGGAGAGTCAGTAACTGGGGCTTCGCTTTGTACTGGGGAATCTACTCTGTAAATTTCCTGCTCATCTTCTCCCTCCTCCAGGTCCTCATCCTCTGCATAGTAATCTGTCCCGGTTTGTTCTTCCATAATTGCAAACTCCTGGTCCTCTTCAGGGAAAACTTGTCCCTGATAACTGGGGAGTGGAGTAGAATATGGAGTGGAGTAAGGCTGAACCTCGAAGGGTTCAGGTCTTTCGACCCGGGGCTTTTTACTTAGCGGGATAGGATCGGAGGAGCCTGAGGGTGTGGCCCCTTGAGGGTTATATGAAAGAAAGTGTTCTGGGTTCTTATCATAAAAATCAGCCAAGGAAGACATCCTAGACATAACCCTGTCTATGTCTTCACTGGACCATTCCCTGGAACAGGGTATTACTTTAGCAGGTGATTTATTTTCAAGGGTAGACTTGTGTTTGCTTGTCTGCTTAGGCTTTACAGGGGTGGAAGGCTGTGCTTTCCGCTGTTTCCCCCCTTCTCCGTGCGTGGAAAAATGTTTTCCCTGTCCCTTGGGGGCCCCAGAGACTTTCGACGCCTGGCGTCGAGGGTCTGGAAAGGTATCTGTGTGCTTCGGGCGTGGGGCCTCACTGGTGTTAACCGCGGTCTCGGTATCTTGGAGCGCGGCCTGGGGGTGGAAGTCGTCTTCGTCTCCCGACGATCGAACTTCCGTTAGTGTGTGTAGCGAGGCACTCTTGGCAAGAGTGGATGATTGCCTTGCGTCGTGAGGCGATCTCGATCGAGAGCGCCCAGAGGACACCGAGTCGGACCGTTCTTTTTGTGCCTCTTTCCGGGAAGTCGACGTCGTCGAGGTCCGGTTGGTCTTAGTGTGTTTAGTGTGTGTTAGGTGTGTAGCGCTTGCGTCGCCGGGGGTCTTCCCCATAGCCGCCTTGCCGGACGACCTTCCGAGGTCGGGGACCTGCGCTCGTCGGCTGTCTTTCGACGCCGTAATGCCCTCGCCGTCCGAAAGTACGGCGTCGCTGCCATCGCTGAAGGCGCCCTCCGCTGCCATGGCCTCCTGCCTGGCGTGGTGGGCCCAACGCTTTGTCGAACGGTCCTTAAGTGTCTTAGGTTTAAACCTACTACACGCTCTGCAGTTCGCTTCGGGGTGATCCCTCGGCAAGCAGAGATTGCACGTGGCGTGCCTGTCGACCCAAGGGTATTTGCGATTGCACTTGGGGCAGAATTGAAAAGGGGTACCCTCCATACGCACCTTAAGGCAGCGGGCTGCTAAGTGTAGGAATATATATAAATGTAACTATATATCAAGAGTGAAGAGTATGTACCACCCCCCACTCTCCCTACTTGTAAGGGCCGAGGCCAGCGGCCTACTAGGCCCGGGCCGAGGCCAGCGGCCTACCGAGGCCCAGATCCGTCGTGCAGCAGTCGACGGTCGATGACTTCTCCAGCCGTCGTCGAGGTTGAGGGTCGACGTTGGGGTGGGGAAGGGAATGAATAAGAATTAAAATTATAATAACAGCAAAAGTATGGCTAAGGCCAGGGAACTCCGCAAGATGCTTCCGACCAGTATGGCGGAAAAAAACAATCTGAGGATCCTACACGCGTGAGGGATCTTGGGTACAGTGGACGTCACACTAGGGATAGTATTACTGGCACGCCTGTGTCGACGCCCATTTTCGACTTTCGAAAAACAAACTGTAATACTCCGCAGCTTCCACTAGATGTCGGCCTATGCACAGCATGTGATCTAAGCAGATTCCACAAGCCTCAGAAATATATATATATATATATATATATATATATATATGATACATTACTCACCGTAATCGTATTTCTGATGCTTGTATATGCTTAGATTCACATGCTGTGCATAGGCCGACATCTAGTGGGAGCTGCGGAGTATTACAGTTGCACTGACAGAGCCTGAATTTCACTGACCCTTCTTATAGAGGTAATGGCTACTAAGAAGGCCGTTTTATAAGTCAGGTGTTTGAGACTACTTTTATGCATGGGTTCGAAAGGGGGGCCCATGAGCTTAGCTAGCACCACATTGAGGTCCCATCCTGGCGGTGGGTTCGAAATAGGAGGGTGAAGTCTCTTTACTCCTTCCATGAAGGCTTTAACTACTGGTACTTTCCACCACGATACTTTGTTATGGGATGTGGTGTAAGCCGAGAGGGCTGCCAGGTGTACTTTCAGAGAGTTAAAAACCAAACCTGCGTCCAGCAGGTAGAGCATGTATGTTACAACGTTGGAAGGAGTGCAATCAACTGGGTTGATTTGTTTATTCTGGCACCAAATAACGAATCTCTTCCACTTGTCAAAGTAACAGTGCCTTGTGTTTGGTTTCCTGGATTCTTTCAGGATGTCCATACACCTCTCTGGTAAATTGAGATGCCCAAACTCTATGACCTCAGGAGCCATGCTGCCAGGTTCATTGAATTGGGTTCCTGGTGCAGTGTTTGACCTTGTTGCTGGGACAGTAGGTTGTACCAGGCTGGGAGTTTGATGGGCTCGCACACCGCCATCCTGCGTAGGTGTGGAAACCATGGTTGTCTCGCCCACATGGGAGCAACTAGGATGAGCGTCATCGATTCCTTGTTCATCTTGTACACCACCTTCCTGATGAGAGGAGTTGGTGGAAAAGCGTACGCAAACATCCCTGACCAGTTCATCCACAGGGCGTTCCCTTGGGAGTCTGGCTGGGGGATCCTGGATGCAAATCCTGGGCATTGTTTGTTTTCGCTTGTGGCGAATAGGTCTATAGTGGGGAAACCCCACTGAGAGAAGAGATCTTCTACGATCTCTTTGTGAAGGACCCATTCGTGTTCTTCTGGGAGGGAGTCTCTGCTTAGGGCATCCGCTAGGGAATTGAGCTCCCCTGGAACATGTTGTGATGACAGGAAGATGTTCCGTCTGAGTGCCCATATCCAGATTTTCTGGGCAAGCTAGGACAGATTTGGCGAACGAGTCCCTCCTTGTTTGTTCAGATAGAACATGGCTGTCGTGCTGTCCGTCAGAATCTGCACCGACAAGTTTAGCAGATGGGGCTCGAACGCCCGAAGCGCTCGGAATACTGCCAGAAGCTCTAGCAGGTTGATGTGGTTCTTGGCTACTGAGTGAGACCAGAGACCCTGAGCTGTGTGGTGGAGATGGTGAGCTCCCCACCCAGTCAGGCATGCATCTGTAGTCACCACTGCCTGTACTTCGGGATCGTAAAAGGGTTTTCCCCTTGCGAGATTCTCTCTTGTCCACCAGTGTAAGCTCTGTACGAGTGTTGGCGAAACGACCACTAGATCGTCCCACTGACCACTTGCCTGAGACCACTGTTTCGCCAACCATTCCTGCATGGGACGCATGCGCAGACGCGCGTGGGGGACCAGGTAAATGCATGACGCCAACATGCCCAGTAACCGCATTGCTTGGCGTACCGTTATTTGTTGACCTGACTGATAATGTGGAATTTGCAGTAGTATATTCCGAATTCTCTCTTCCGAAGGGAAGGTCAACCCTTTCTGAGTATCTAGGATTGCTCCTAGGAACTGTTTTTAGGTGTTTGGCACCAGACTTGACTTTTTCTCGTTGATAGAGAAGCCTAATTCGTGGAGGAGGTCGATAGTCCTCTGAATGTTTGACCTGCAAATTCCTGGGGTTTCCCCCGTTATGAGCCAGTCGTCCAGATAAGGGTACACTGGGATTGCCTCCCTGCGTAGGTGTGCAGCTGCCACCGCCAGTACCTTGGTAAATTACCTTGGTGCTGAAGCTATCCCGAAGGGCAGTACCTTGAATTGGTAGTGGCGACTGTCCACCTTGAAGCGCAAGTATTTTCTGTGCGCTGGGAGCATGGAAATATGAAAATAAGCATCTTTCATATCCAAGGTTGCCATGTAATCCCCCTTTTTTAGGAGGGGGATTACCTCTTGTAGCGTGGTCATACGGAATTTTTGGGGCTTGACATACTTGTTGGCAGGCCGTAAGTCCAATACTGGGCGCATTGTCAAATCTTTCTTTGGCACAAGGAAGTAAGTTGAATAGATACCCTTGTTTACCTGGTGTCCTGGGACGAGTTCTATCGCGTCCTTTTCTAGCAGAATAGCGATCTCCTCGAGAAGGATCTTCTGATGTTTTAAGGAGTGTATTCTTTGTCGTGGAGGGTGGTTTCGGGGACGCTGCAGTAATTGTATACAATATCCTGTGGACACTGTTGACAGCACCCATCTGTCTGAGGTGATCCCTTCCCAAGCCTGGGTGAAGTTGGAAATGCGTCCCCCTACTGGGGTTGCGTGAGAAGGGACCCTGAACTGAGCGTCACTGCTTTGGTGGAGGCGTGCCACCTCCCTTGTTGGGGCTGCCTCTGCCTCTTCCACGACCTCTCTTGTTACCCCTGTCGTAACTTTGGGTAGACTGCTGGTTGTTGTTCCATTGTGTACCCTGTCCTTGGGCATAGTTGCCTCTTTGTGAATTTTGGCCGCGTGGGCGACGAAAATTACTGTTCCCCCTCTGGTTAGGGGGTTTGTTGGTAAGCTGGCCAAGGGATTTGAGAGTCTCGTATTCGTCCTTGGCATTCTTAAGTGCGTCTTCGACCGCTTTCCCAAACAATAGATCGGGTTCCACCGGCTTGTCTATTAATGAAGCCTGGGTTTCTGTTTTGAACCCCGACTGCCGTAACCAGGCATGTCTTTTGATAAGG
Organism: Ambystoma mexicanum; assembly: GCF_040938575.1. Taxonomy (NCBI): domain Eukaryota; kingdom Metazoa; phylum Chordata; class Amphibia; order Caudata; family Ambystomatidae; genus Ambystoma; species Ambystoma mexicanum. The sequence continues at coordinate 171,777,235 of NC_090931.1, forward strand.
AACAAGTTACTTACCTGTAACTGTTGTTCTCCAGCATGGGTCTGGCATGGATTCACATGCTCATGAATATTCCCCGTCGTCAGGCTGGGAATCCTCGGTAAAGAAAAAACCAGTATCAGTTTCGTTTCTGATCTGTCTTTCGTAGTAATAACCAATCACTGGTCTCTGCGTCATACTGACCACAGCCAATGACTGCCCTCTACCTAAGCACCGCCTCTGGCAGCCATCTTCAGATTTGGAAGCACGTGAAGTGGCAGTATGACCAAGTGAAGAGCCGCAGAGGGGTAGGCGGGAGGGTTCGCATGTGAATCCATGCCAGACCCATGCTGGAGAACAACAGTTACAGGTAAGTAACTTGTTCCTTCTCCAGCATGGGGTCTGGCATGGATTCACATGCTCATGAATAAAGAATACATAGCAGTACACACATGCACAACCACGGGAGGTGGCAAAGGCTCAACATTAAGCATCACATCAACTCAACATTAAGCATCTTACCTCCTCACCAGGCTCACCTCAGGCGAACAGGTTGCGCAGCACTGCTTGGCCGACCCTGGACTCCTCCCTGGAATCCCGGTCGACGCAGTAGAATTTCGTGAAGGTGTGCGTCGACCTCCACGTAGCAGCCCTGCATATGTCCAGCAGGGGCACACCAGATAGGAACGCCGTGGTAGCTGCGATCGCTCTGGTGGAATGGGCTCTCGGACGGCCAGGCAGCGGTCGGTTTGCCAACCGGTGACAGCACATGATACAGCCGGAGAGCCATCTGGAGATGGAAGCCTTCGAGAGAGCCTTCCCCTGATTGACAGGTCCAAAGTTCACAAAGAGTTGTGACGTCTTCCGAAAACCCTTTGTGCGGTCCACGTAGAACTTCAGCGCTCTAGCTACATCCAGCGAGTGCAAAGTCCTCTCAGCCGGCGACGAAGGCGACGGGAAGAACACAGGTAACACCAAGGGTTCGTTGAGATGGAAGTCCGACGGTACCTTGGGCATGAAGGAGGGGTGCGTCCTGAGCACTACCCTCGTGTCGTGGAAAGTCAAGTACGGGGCCTTGCAGGAAAGGGCCTGGATCTCTCCCACTCGTCGTGCGGAGGTGATGGCCACAAGAAAAGCTGTTTTCCACGATAGAAACTTCAACGGGGCCGAGTGCAGAGGCTCGAACGGAGGTCCCATGAGCTTGGTCAGCACCACGTTGAGCTCCCACGCCGGGGCCGGAGCCTTCACCGGCGGGAACGATCTGAACAGTCCCTTCATGAACTCCTTCACCAGACGATGAGACCACAAGGACGTCCGCCCCGTGGTTCTGGTGTATCGGGAGATCGCAGCAAGATGAATCTTGATGGACGCGTGTGCCAGACCAGCTTTGGCCAGCGTCAGCAGGTACGGGAGTACTTGGGGAGCCGTAATCCGTAGAGGGTTAATCTTCTGTGCGTGGCACCAGACAGAGAACCTCTTCCATTTGTGTCCGTAGCATTTAAGAGTCGAGGACGCCCTGGCCTTTGCAAGAACCTCTCTGCAATCGGCCGGTATGTCGTATCCTCCAAACTCTAGCGCTGCAGGAGCCAGGCCTGCAAGTTCAGCGACTTCGGGTCGTGGTGGAGGATGGCGCCTCCTTCCCTGGAGAGTAGATCCGCGTCCGCCGGCAGCTTGATCGGCGGGGACGCTGACAAGTCCAGCAAGTCCGGGAACCATATCTGCCTCGGCCACGCAGGTGCGACGAGGATCATCCTGCACCGTGACCTCTTGAGCTGGTTGACGAGCCGGATTAGCAGAGGCAAGGGAGGGAACGCGTAGAGGAACAGGCCCTCCCAGGGGAACGAGAAAGCATCGCCCATGCTCCTCGTCTGGGGAAACCTGCTGGCGAACCTCCGGCACTTGGTGTTCGTCGCCGTCGCGAACAGGTCGATCTGGGGTGTGCCCCACCGTCGGAAGAGGCGATCCACCAGATCCTGCCGTAGTTCCCACTCGTGGCACGAGCGCAGCTCCCTGCTGAGTGAGTCGGCGATGGTGTTTTTTATCCCTGCCAGATGAAACGGCACCAGAAAAATCCCTTGGGCGACGGCCCAATGCCACAGGTCCTGCGCCTCCTTGGACAGCGCTGGGGACCTGGTTCCGCCCTGTTTCCTGATGTAAAACATGGTGGTGGTGTTGTCGGTGAAGATCCTCACCACCTTGCCCTTGAGGGACGGAAGGAAGGACCTGAGGGCCCAAAACACTGCACGGAGCTCCAGGACGTTGATATGCAGGGACTTCTCCGTCGGGAGCCAGAGTCCCCTTGCGTGCAGATTTTCGGTGTGCGCTCCCCACCCTTCCAGGGAGGCATCCGTGGTCACAGTCTCCTGGTGGGCTGGGGTCTGGAAGTCCATGCCCGCCGTCAGATGCGCGCGGGTGCCCCACCACCGTATCGCTCGTCGGAAGCTCTCGTCGAGCTTGATCCTTTCCTCGAAGCTGCCCGTCGTCTGGATCCAGCGCGCATCCAGGAATTCTTGCAACGGGCGCATCCGGAGCCTGCACATGGGAATGAGGTAGATGCAGGAAGACATCATCCCGAGGAGGGACTTGATGGACCTCACTTTGGCCGCGTCGGCCACCAACATCCGTTGCACCTTGCCCAAGATGGTCCTGGTCCTCTCCTCCGACGGGGAGGCCAGAAGGGACACTGTGTCGAGCCTCGCTCCCAGAAACAGTGCGACTTGCGCGGGCACCAGGTGGGATTTGGCGTAGTTCACGGCGAATCCCAGGTCCGTGAGGAGTTGGACGGTCCTTGCCGTGTGGACCACGGCGAGCTCCCTCGTCTTGGCGCGGATGAGCCAGTCGTCCAGGTAGGGGTAGACGTGAATCCCCTCGCGGCGCAGCTGCGCCGCCACCGGTGCGAGGCACTTGGTGAATACCCTGGGTGCCGACCATAGTCCGAAGGGAAGGGCTTTGAACTGGTAATGACGCCCTTGGACCACGAACCTGAGGAATTTTCGGTGCCCCTTTAGGATGGGAATGTGGAAGTAGGCATCCTCCAAATCCAACGACGATAGGAAGTCTCCTTCCTCCAGCTGACCCAGGACGTGCTGGAGGGTGACCATCCGGAACTTCCGCGCCTTGATGAACTTGTTCAGACGCCGCAGGTCTAGGATGGGGCGCCATCCTCCTGTCTTCTTCTTCACGAGGAAGTATCTCGAGTAGACTCCGGAGCCCCGAAGCCTCTTTGGGACGAGTTCGATGGCGCCCTTTCTGAGCATCGCCTTTACCTCCAGGAGAAGTTGAGGGACGTGAAGTTCTTTCCTGGCCACGGGGGGGACGCGCGGGCACCTTCTTTGAAACTCGAGCGCGTGGCCCCGGGCCAGGGCGTCCAGCACCCAACGGTCGGTGGAGATGGACTCCCACACGCTGACGAAGCCCGCCAGCCGGCCTCCCACCGGGGTGCTTCGGTGGGGGCCCGACCCCACGGCCGGTTCAATCCTGCTTGGACGCGGCCTTGCCGCCTTGACCTCCTTGGCGACGACGGCGGGGTCCGCTAGACTTGCCTCGTCCTCTGTAGGCCTCTTGCGACGACGAGCGGGCCGCTTGACGGTAGGAAGCGAAACCGCCGCCGGAACCTTTGGAGGCGCCCTTGCCTCCGCCGCTCCGAAAGGGCGTCCGTCGTTGCTGCAGGACTCCAAGGGCCCGGGCCGTCTCAGTATCCGCCTTGATGGCCTGAAGGGAATCGTCCACTGTCTTCCCAAACAGGTTGTTCCCGTCGAAGGGCATGTCCAGGACTCTGGTCTGGACGTCCTGCCGGAAGTCCGTAGCTTTGAGCCATCCACGACGTCGAAGGCAAACGCCGTTGCCCAGCTGGCGGAACCCAGTGTCGGCGATGTCCGTCGCCACGGTGATGGCGTGGTCCGAGGCCACCTCACCTTCCTGCAGGATCTCCAGGGCCTCCGCCCTCTTGTCGTCCGGCAGAAAATCCAGCAGGGGAGCTATCTTGTACCAGAGCTCCCTGTCGTAGCGGGCCACGATAGCCAAGGCGTTGGCCGCTTTAATCGTCGTCGCTGCCGACGAGATGACTACGTCCCATAGCATCCAATTTCTTTCCCTCGCCGTCCGGCGGGGAAGTCGATGTGGAGGCCCCCCCGTTTTCTTCCTGGCTGCCGCGGAGACGACGGAATCCGGGGTAGGTTGCGCCCGGAGGCATAGGGGGGCCGTGTCCGGGACCCGGTACTTCTTCTCGTACCGGTCTCTTCTAGCTGGCGTCGTGGAAGGGTTCTTGAGGAGGGAAAGGCCCTCATCCCAAATGTCGTCCAACAGAGGCACTGCGAGGACCGTCTTCCTCTTGGCCTCGCGCCGCTGATAAAGGAAGCCTTTTTTTTTCTTCTCCTCAGGGCAGAGTTGGAAAAGCTCGGAAGCCCTGGAGATCATGGAGTGGAAAGATCCGATCTCGTCGGGCGGAGAAGCCCTGGTGGGAGGCGACGACGGAAAATCCTCGTTGTATGCCTCGTCGTCCGTACCCGTCGCTGCCGTGTCAGTCCCCGTATCATCCCCTCGGGTGGACGGGGAGGAGGGCTGGACGGGGCGCGACGGTTGAAAAGGAGGTGGTGGATGGATCCTTCTTTTCTTGGTAGGGGGAACACCAGAAGGTCCCGGTTCTGGATCCCCCGACGGGAGAGGTTCCTCCGTCGGTAACGGTAGCCTCGTCCTTACCTCGGAGCATAAGGACTGTATGGCCAACAAAATGGCCGCCGAGTTGTCTTGCGGCGCTGGCAGAGGGGAGTCCGACGGGCGAGCAGGGGCCCCGTCGGTATCCTCGACGATGTCGTCGTCGTCACCTGCGTCGGGGTCCATTCCGACGGGCTGGCCTTCTACCACGCCTAGGCCGTGGCTTAAGACCTCGATCAGCTCCTCTTCTGAGGTTGAGGCCGAATCTACGACGACGCCCTGCCCCCCCTTCTTCTTCCCCACGGAGGGTTTCACGGGGGTCCTATCGATGGGCACAAAAGAAGACTCCCTCTGAGGAGGCAGGGAGATTCTGGGCCCTGAGGTCGCCACCACTGGTGCAGCCACCACAGGCTGAGCCAGGGCCGCCGCGACCGTTTCGATAGAGGGCTTGGTCGGATGGATCAAGGCCTTCACCACCTTAGGTGCGCTCACCGCCTTATCCTTGAGGGAGGGGGCACTGCCACGCTCCTCCTCTGCCTTAGAGCTCGACCGGGGCCTCTCCAGGAGCTTCGCCGGGTGCTCGGCCTTCCTCTTACCCGACCCAGAGCGTTGGCTCGTGGTTGATGGTGCCGGGGAGGGTGCGCCCTGCCTGGCGCCCGTAGAGCCCGACCGTTCGGCGCTCCCGGTGCCAGCGGACTCGCGGTGCTTGGCCTTATGTTGGGCCCCCGTCGCCGGGGCGCCCTCAAAGGTCTTAGAAGACCGCTCGGATTTCTTCTTCTTCTCGCCAGACGGGCTCTTACCCTCCAGCCAGTTGGCGAGACGTTGATGGCGGTCCTTCATGGTCCGTTCCGACATGTTGCCGCAAAACGCACAGTCCTTCTCCATGTGCGTCTTGTCCTCATGAAGGCAGTAAAGGCAGAAAGAGTGTTCGTCCTCCTTAAAGACGTTCTGCAGCTGGCATCCAGGGCAGACCCTGAACAGCTTTCCGGGCGTCGAGCTTCCCTTCTCCTGGGCCATCTCCGAGACCGGGCCTGAGAAGCTTCTGGAGTCCTCCGAAGTGTAGCTCGACGAAATCTTCACCCTTGAGGGGCACAGATGAATCCGACACGGGTCCCCGTTGATCGGATGTAGGATCGGTGGAGCTTGAGGCTCTTTTGACCGAAAGAATCGAAGTTTTTTGTGAAAAAGCGCGAAAAATAGCACTAACACTCGAGAGCAATAGCACGAGGATCCCAACACATGAACGTGCGGTAAAAATCTGAAGATGGCTGCCAGAGGCGGTGCTTAGGTAGAGGGCAGTCATTGGCTGTGGTCAGTATGACGCAGAGACCAGTGATTGGTTATTACTACGAAAGACAGATCAGAAACGAAACTGATACTGGTTTTTTCTTTACCGAGGATTCCCAGCCTGACGACGGGGAATATTCATGAGCATGTGAATCCATGCCAGACCCCATGCTGGAGAACAGTACCTTCTGCTATCAATCTTCCTGCGTTGTCCGCGGCGTCGAAAGTTGCTTTTAATATGCAACCAGACACGGCCCTCCCTTCTGCCGAGATCCGAGCCAACTGGTCCTTTAACGGTTCAGGAGCAGAGGCTATGAGCGCCACGACCTCTTCCCATTGATGGCAGTTGTAACTTGCCAACAGGGTGGTGGAGTTTGCAATCCTTGCTTGGTAGGCGGACGTTGAGGCTACCTTCCTGCCAAACCCGTACAGTTTTTTGCTCTCCTTGTCGGGAGGAGCTTCTGACGACGATAAGGGTGTCCCAGCCCTCTTCCGAGTGTTGGTAACCACTAGGGAGTCTGGTTTAAGATGTCCTCTTATATAAAGAGGGTCAGACTGGGCTGCCCGAAAAAGTTTTTCGACTCTGGGGTTGACGGCTCTGGTGAGGTTAGGATTCACCAGGGATGGACCTATTCTACGTTGGATGGATTTAATGATAGGGATGGTCTGAGCGACCGGCCTCCTCTCTCCCACCAACTCTTCTGCGAAGTCCCTTTCCTCCTGTACACCGTGGGTGTCGATGTGAAAATGTTCTGCTGCGTGAGCGAGAACTTCATTAAGGAGGGGCTGGTTATCAACTGGCGAGTCGGTAACTGGGGCTTCGCTCTCTACCGGGGAATCTACTCTGTAAATTTCCTGCTCATCTTCTACCTCCTCCAGGTCCTCATCATCCGCATAGTATTCAGTCCCGGTTTGTTCCTCCATAATTTCACACTCCTGGTCCCTTACAGGGAAAGGCTGTCCTTGGTATCTGGGGTGTGGAGTAGAGTAAGGAGTAGAGTAAGGCTGCACCTCGAAGGGTTCAGTCCTTTCGAACCGGGCCTTTTTACTTAGGGGGATAGGATCAGAGGAGCCTAAGGGTGTGGCCCCTTGAGGGTCATACAAAAGGAAATGTTCTGGGTTTTTGTCATAAAAATCAGCTAAGGAAGACATCCTTGACATGACCCTGTCTATGTCTTCACTGGACCATTCTTTGGAACAGGGTATGACTTTAGTAGGCAACTTAGAGGACTTATCAAGGGTACCCTTGCTGGAAGTTGATGTCCCAGTAGATTTGTGTTTGTCTGTCTGCTTAGGGTGTGAGGATGGTCTTACAGGAGTGGAAGGCTGTGCTTTCCGCTGTTTACCCCCCCTCCCCGTGCGTGGAAAAATGTTTTCCCTGCCCCTTGGAGGCCCCAGAGACTTTCGACGCCTGGCGTCGAGGGTCGGGAGAGGTATCTGTGTGTTTCGAGCGTGGGGCCTCGCTGGTGTTAACTGTGGCCTCGGTCTCCTGGAGCGCGGCCTGGGAGTGGAAGTCGTCTTCGTCTTCCGACGATCGAACTTCCGTTAATCTAGGGAGCGAGGCACTCTTGGCAAGAGTGGATGATTGCCTTGCGTCATGAGGCGATCTCGATCGAGAGCGCCCAGAGGACACCGAGTCGGACCGTTCTATCTGTGCCTCTTTCCGAGAAGTCGACGAGGTTCGGTTGGACTTAGTGTGCTTAGTGTGTGTAGGGTGTGTAGTGCTTGCGTCGCCGGGGGTCTTCCCCATAGCCGCCCTGCCGGACAACCTTCCGAGGTCGGGGACCTGCGCTCGGCAGTCTTTCGACGCCGTAATGCCCTCGCCGTCCGAAAGTACGGCGTCGCTGCCATCGCTGAAGGCGCCCTCCGCTGCCATGGCCGCCTGCCTGGCGTGGTGGGCCCAACGCTTTGTCGAACGGTCCTTAAGTGTCTTAGGCTTAAACCTACTACACGCTCTGCAGTTCGCTTCGGGGTGGTCCCTCGGCAAGCAGAGATTGCACGTGGCGTGCCTGTCGACCCAAGGGTATTTGCGGTTGCACTTGGGGCAGAATTGGAAAGGGGTACCCTCCATACGCACCTTGAGGCAGCGGGCTGGTAAGTGTAGGAAATATATAAGGTGTACCTATATACCAAGAGTGAAGAGTATGTACCACCCCCCACTCTCCCTACTTGCAGGGCCGAGGCCAGCGGCCTACTAGGCCCGGGCCGAGGCCAGCGGCCTTCCGAGGCCCAGATCCGTTGTGCAGCAGCCGACGGTCGATGTCTTCTCCAACCGTCGTCGAGTGTCGAGGGTCGACGTTGGGGTGGGGAAGGATGTCAATAAATAAGTTTAAACTTCAATAATAGCAAAAGTATGGCTAAGGCCAGGGGACTCCGCAAGATGCTTCCGACCAGTATGGCGGAAAAAAACAATCTGAGGATCCTAGACGCGTGAGGGATCTTGGGTACAGTGGACGTCGCACTAGGGATAGTATTACTGGCACGCCTGTGTCGACGCCCATTTTCGAGTTTCGAAAAACAAACTAATACTCCGCAGCTTCCACTAGATGTCGGCCTATGCACAGCATGTGATCTAAGCAGATTCCACAAGCCTCAGAAATATATATATGTTTGAAGCATTACCATTTAGTGTTGTGTGTCTGATTTGTACAGTTCTAGCCACCCCTCCCCCCCCCCCAACCCTCCTTTTCTATCCTCCACCCAGCGGACTGGCATTCCAAGGCAGAGTTCCTCTGCGAGGAGTCGTTAGTGCCACTAGTTAGTTGGAAATAAATGGCTTCTCTGGGAGTAAGCTCGTCGGTGGTTGAGGCAGGAGCAAGGAGACCACAGCGAGAAAGCACTGACCCCAGGAAACTGTCCCGCTGGGCTTGGTAGGTGTGGATGCAGTAGGATAAGGGCACCCTGCTGTGGCAGCAATTGCAAGTCCTGATAAGGACTACCAGCCCATCCCTGAGCAAGGTGAGGCTGGTGATGAGCCCGGGCAGGAAGCATGGAACGTCGCCCTCCCTACAAGGGGCTGCGCAAGCAGGCCAGCCCAGGAAAAGAGCACAGGTCGGACATGGTGGCCTGAACCGTGGACACACTAATGGGGCCCCATAGTAGAGACCAGTTGGTGGTCTGAGGTTCACAGGATCATTTCAAGCTGATAAATATTCCTGAGGACCTGGGGCCCCTTGCAATGAGTGAAATGTAGAGGTCGGTCTTCTGATGGGACATGGAAGGAAGCAATTCTGCACAAACTACTTGTGGCTAAGAGGACAATTACACATTTTAGAATGTATCTAGAGCCACAGGTTCACAAGAACTGCCTTACTTGATCCCCCAAGTTTACCTACTATATTCTGACATAAGCAATCCTACGTCGGAGGACGAATTACTGGTCATTCCAATGTCGTGTGGACTATGTGGGGTCGGAGGTTGGGGCGTGGAGGGGATGTTGAAATGGGGATTCACTCCTGCGCTTACAGCTCTGAGTAAATCATACTGGTCAGGCCGACAATAGATCCTAGTTCGGTTTAATATAATGTCTTCTCTTTACAGTGTCCAATCAATGAAGTATCCAATGTGCTAGCCTCCTGGGTGCGAGGTGTACTTTTACACAGTCAAAACTCGAACTCTGGGGAGGAACATGTGATGCTCACTATTCTGTTCAGCTAATCGCTTTGGCCCCAGTGTCCATTAGGTGGGGGCACACACAAAATGGGCAAAACCCAAATTTGTGATTAATGACCAACGACACGCATGTGCAAAAACACAGAACAAAAATGTATTGTATTAAAATGAGCGAAAAAAAACAGTTTGCCTTAATGTTCTTTCTGAATTTGTCTCTCGGGGGTTCTCAGTTTTCCACCTACAATGCTTTCATACTGGGTGTTGTAAGGAACTCCTGGTGGCAACATTAAAAGACAGACAAGTGATCACAGTTCGAGGTGGTTTATTGAACAATGAATGCAGGGTGGAAAAACTCAACCTAAATCTAAGATGGGAGCAAGCGTCGACCATCAAATTATAAATAAGGCAGTCCTAGTGGCGTTGTGCCAAAATAAAAGCGCCTATACTAAGAAAAACCTACTGCGAAGTCCTTACAACTAATTACAGAAAGTGTGGGATGGGGTTTCAATAAAGAAAGAAGTGTTCTCAAATAATAAGTCAGAATGATTGCCCGGGGTCTCCCTGCCCCACATTTTCAGCACGGGACAAGGTGGGGCCTTGGAGCACAGCATACGCTTGAGCTTTCCCAGAACAGACAGACAGTCCTGTTCCAGCTATCCGGTTCTTCGATGGTAAAGTCTTTTCATTAAAAAGTCTTACTCGAGGGCCTGAAGTATTCCACAACTAACAAAAAGTTATTTTCAACAGTTCACATTGGGTGATGGTTTCACCCCTGGGTCCCCCGTTCCGGGCGCCGACCCCTCGCGCATCGTATTCAACCTATCAATTGAACAGTTCCTTTCTCAATGTACATTGGGCGATGTATTTTCACCCCTGGATCTCCCTCGACCAGGCTCAACCCACTTGACAAGGGGTACAATTCACTTCCCCTGGACTTCCAATACCTCTTTCTTTCATGAGTCTGTCTTTTTAAACAGTACTTCAGGCTTCGTCTTGAATTGTCAACTTCCCTCTTCGGGGTTCACTTTTACCAATTTTTACAACACTGTTCATGCGCTCATTTCACCAAGCAGGATTCATTTCCCTTAGCTTAGCAAGACGTTCGACGGAGCAGAGGATTTTACAAGAGCCCTGGATGACCACTTTGACCACTCTTCACCTCTTGCCAAGAGGTTCCGGTTCCTGTAGTTTCTACCATTGGGTAAGCCTGAGCACCCACGAGGTGGCCGGCCTCCCCAGTTGCTGGTTTCCCCCTCGTTCCTCAATCAGTTCGGTTTCTTATCGATTCTCCCCTCGACTCCCCAGCTGTGATGAACCGTGTGCCCTTATTTTTTGAGTCATGGTTAGTACCCCAAAACCAGCGTCCTTCCCTGGTTTGGTCATCAGCGGACGAGTGTCTTGGGTATAGTAGACATCTGCTGAAACACACGCTGGCTATTGTTTGCCATTTTATGTTCCATCTGAAGAGGTTTCGCAGGTCTTGATCGGAAAAGAGCAAGGTTACTTCTCTCCCTTTCACCCTCTCTGTATTCACAGTCTTTCGCCTCTTCTTGAACTGCAGTGCCGAGTTCGCTCTCACGTCGTGCGGTCTGCCTTGCTCGTCATGTGCACCACCTTTTTTCCGTGTGGGGAAAAGGGCCATCCGGTGTGTGTGTGAGACTCTGGTCAATTGCCCGACTTTGCCGGACCCTTGTATTGGGACATGTCAGGTATACGGCTATGGTGTTAGTCCGTTGTCTTGCCTGTTGTGTGAAAGTGGGGAGCAGTGTTTTGGAATGTCCTACATGGTAGGATGGGGAAAAGGTGTTGGAAGAAGGGGGATACTGCATTTCACCCATAGGTGTCCCCAATTCCCAAGCACCACCCATCCAGGTGATCCTCCCTCACTGGTCAACCCCCAGGAACTGGATCCAATAGCAATGGCCGTGTCCTGGCCACCTGGATAACAGATCCCCAGGGACTAACTAAAGAGACACCTTCAGGTTTCTGTGTATCCACGTGCTGCTTTCATGCTGGTTGTCCACAAGCTATTTTCATGCTTTGTTTCCACGAGCAGCTTTCTGACAAACAGATGGCTCAGAAGTCAGAAAATTATTCTATTTGGGTACTCCACTTCCCATTACACATATACTTCCACTTAAATGCAGCCGTCGTGTTCGTTGGTTGCACAATGCCACTGCCTACCGGAAAGCACTGTGGGCAAGGAAGAGATAAGCAAGAGAAGCACTACTTAAACTGAGTTATGATAACGTTGTGTAGGTTGTGCTTGCAACACTTCCTGCTCTTGGCTGTCTCGAAGCACAAAGGTTAAAGAAGACATGGTGGAAGAGTATTACTGTGGATAGGCTTGGAAGAAGTAGTTTACTCCGCTAACCCTGGAAGAGGTTCAGAGAAAGAAAAACAAAACAAACAGAAATGATTTCTGGAAGGGTAACCCCACAAGATAAGGCAGTGAACAGACATGGCATTTCTACAGCATCTTCAGTCACGCTATTAAATCCGCACGTCGAGATTAGTGGCTTGTGGATGAGGGGCCTGCAAAGGCAGTTCAGAGGCACAAATGAGATCAGATAATACAGCTAGAGATGTCTGCAGAAAAGACAAAACTTTTGTATTGTGAGCTGAGACCACCACCCCTTTACTTGTCTTGAATGTAAATGATCGGCAGATGAGACTGATCTACCGCATCCCAACACTAGCAAGCACTTCTGCCCGTACTAAATCATGAATAATCATGGGTTGAAAATTGTTGTGACTGAGTGTGTGTGTCTGTGTGATTGCATTGAAATGCCTTGGGGAATGTGGTGTGGCGAGGTGTGTGGATCCTGGGAGACCTGGCGCTTCCAAGAAAGGCGGTTGGGGACTTGGAGTGTAGATGGTAACCTGAGTGATGCCAAGACCCTGCTCTCCCACCTGTAAGCAGTAACTAAGAATAAAGAGCATCCTTTTCTGTTGCACCTACCTGGGTCAGACTGGCTCCTTGCCTTACCTCGCCCAGGATACATCCATTTGGCGACGAGTTGGTCCTTAAAACAAGCCCAGAAGAAGGGGCGAGTGAAGAGAGGTGAAGCTCAACGCCTGCCCAGCCCTTGGGGTAGTGCAAACCATGAGAAGCTGACGAGTCTGGATTGAGTCGAGATACCAAGGAGGAAGAAGGCAGAGGCATCAGTGGAGTTTCAAAGTATCCAGAGGAGAGCCACATGGAGAAATAGTGTGGCTGAGCAATCATACTGAAAGAGGGTGACGGCAGCCCAGAAGGCCCTTTTGGTAAATGCAGGGGGGCTCTGTGCCCAGCAGAGCGCAGTAGGGAAGTGCCTCTGAAGCAGCAAGCACTGAGAAAGTGGAGTACATAGGCTTCATGCCTAGCAGAGTGCCGAAGAAACGTGCCTTTGGGGAGGCAAGCGCCGACACAGGTCCACTAGGGTCCCACACTGTCCAATGTTGCCTGGAGCAGACAGCCAAAGAAGCGAAATTGGGGCCAAAGGGGAGTTCGGTGAGGCTGAAACGGGCCTTCCGTGGCACAGGGATGGCGGTTGTCCCGCATTCCAGCGTTGCCATTGCTGGAATGCAGGAGCTGGCCAGCACCATTATTGCTCCTTCGACAGCATGAAGGAGTTCCTAAAGGAAAGGCCCTCTCAACACTGTGTGCATGCTGACTCACAAGGAGGCTTTCCGTAAGACGGAGAATACTACCTTAAGAGGTAAACTAGATAGGAGGTAGCCCTGGAGTTTCAAACACTCTTGGAAGTGTCAGTACAAACCAACAAAAAATGGAAAATGTTTGAGGAGCAGCCATTTGAGACACAAGGTACTGTAATTAAAAACTGCAGCACCATGTAGGACAGTGCGGCAAGGGAAATTCGTTTTGATTACAGCGCAGCGTGAAGCAATGGAGGTCGCCACTCGCACACCACGCTGGAGTCAGGAGGTAAGTTATCAGGCAAGTTTATTCTTGACTGAGAACAGGTAAGTTTTAGGGAGATTTCTCACACAAGTGCTTCATTCCCTCTACCTTAGAGCCCTCCAGCTCTTTTGCTATATTTTGGGGCTTTGAACTTTTCATTTTCAATGTGTTTTACTTTTGTGTTATTTGGTTATGGAGTTTTAAAACAACTCCATAAGCATCTTTTTCTGTGCGTCACACTGCACCTTCAGGGCAGTGGCACAGGGGGTGTCTTTCGGACTTCTCAAGGTTTAAATACCTTCTCTGGGACTGACTACTGTCTCCCAGAGCATGTGAAGTTAAATTGACTTTACTAGTCTCTTTAAATCTACAGACCGAGCGCACACTATCTTCCTATAGAGTGCTGGAGGGGTTGCCTAGCATCCCCAGAGTCAAAACTCATAACAGTCAAATGTTAGCCTTTCCTACTTTAAATAGCTGGTGGCAGTGCTTCAAACTACCATGATTTTTTTAGACCGCGAACAACGGTAGCTAAAAATCGGGTCAGCCATGTTTTTCAATATGGCACCCAAGACCTACCTGTAAAAACAGACTCTGGTCAACTTTTTTCACCATTTCTTTTAGGAAAGGTCCTTCTTGTGTTTGTCTCTGCGCGACAAACCAGGTTTGGTCCCTTTGTTCATTGGCCTTTGGCAGGGTTCAGTGCTGAAGCCCTGAGTGTCTGGGATGGACAGGATGTGAGGGTGGTGCCCGAAACTCCCTGTGCTTAGTCTCCTAAGAGACTTGAATTCACTCTGGTGTGATTGGCCGGCTGGCTGTCCGCCAAGAACAGCCACCCTGCTGTGTGATTGACAGCCAGGCTGGAATGAATGGGGGAAACTGCTTTCCACTCCCAGAGACCTGCTTTTAAACAGTCGACCACTGGAACGAAAGAACCAAAGATGAGCCGACAACTCCTGGACGACCAGTGAAGCCCTGCTGCAGGTCCGAATTGCCTGAAACTCCATCTACAGAGAAGCCCTCAAGGTTAACTTCTTCCACTGAGTTTGGTGGGAACAACCAACTCGCAAGCCACCTGGACACCGTCCCCCATCCTCGAATTTTCTTCAGAGTGCTGTTGAAAACCGGATAGCCAGGGGGAAGGAAACCAACTTGTGGACTTTAAGGCAATCCCTCCTTAAACTGACGTTTTGCCAAGCTTGTGGCCTCTTTCCTGGGCAGTGCAGGAACCTCCCGACATCCTCCTTGTCCCCACGACTGAAGCTCAGGAACAGCGAGAGCTGCTCGAACTGCCAGGAAAAACTGCCTCAGCTACAGCTCTGCTTCACTTTAAAAAGGTACTGTGCAAATGCGGTCTGAAAATCTTTTCGGCCACGGTGAAAGTTTGTGAAACTTTCGACTTCGGGCGCTTGTCCTTCCCTAAACATTTGTCAAAATTTTCGCCTGACCAAATTCTTTTAAGATCCGTGGCAAAGACTTAACCGTTTACTACCAGAACTGTGCTATCCTATACAAAGACTCTGAACCATTGACTTTGGCCCAGGCCTATGAACTGAATTGCTGGTTGTAGTTTACTGAAACCCTTTGCCCTGCCTATGAAAGTATGTGTGCTGTTGATTCTTATAACCTTGTCTTTTTACCCCTGTTTAAAGTATCTGAAGTGCCAGTTTGCTCCCATTTCAGGGGAGCTGAATTGTTCAGTAACTTATTGGTTGTGCATTGGTAGTATAATAGTAGATGATATTGAGCTGCTCTTGCTAGTGTAATGTTTTCAAACTGACTGTAAATAAATGTATATTCTTTTACCAAGAAACCTTGGGTACGTGTTTATTTGAATCCCTGTATTTGTTGGTCCTATGTGTAACTTGTTCTACTGCTCACTGAGCTCTTGAAATAAGTCTGGCTGCTCAGCCACTGCTACCACATAACTGTAGTACAGGCTTGTACCAGAGGTGAATGTTATACTGACACTTGTAGTCTTAATTGCATGTAGTGTTCCCCAAGGGTACTGCATGCGATTCTGCCTACATGATAGGAAGTACTGGGACATCCACTCCAGCCAGCACAGCAACTCCACTGTCACCGTAGAACCCTTTCTCACCAACACTCCAGGTCCCTCTCACCAACACTGCACGTTCCATATGACCTCACCTTCTGCATCCACACAGATGCCCATGTGACATCCTGCATACACACCTGTCATCTACACCGAGATGACATTATGACAGCGCTGGGAGATATGCAAACTATGTAGCGCTGGGAAAGAACGATAAAGCCATGTGGCAGCACTGGGAAAAAAGGATAATGCTACATTGCCAGAGTGATTCAATGGCAAGCATTTTACTGACATTTGAGTGAGCATAAAAGGATTTTTTAAGCCAAGTTGCAAGATATGTTTATTGGTGTAAAATTTCACAATAATTAAATGAAATTGAACATTTAGATTCGTGGCGACGATTGGGATGCAGGTCAGTGGTGGTACATTCTGATGGGTTTAAAGTGGAGCTACAATGAGAGTAGAGTGAATGGAGATGAATTTTGACGTGTTAAAGAGGTGGTACAATGATAGAAATGTCATTTTCTTTAATGAAATGCAGTAGAAATTAAAAATGCATTTAGTGCTATGAGTAGCAGTGAAATTTGAACTGGTATGCAATTTTGATGTTGCCATTTATTATGATGGAGAAATGCATGCACACAATTTAGGAAATGTTTTACACAGAATCTAGAAAATTACATGTTTTTATTTCACGTGGTATGTTTAACAGTATTTTGTGATCACTAAGCAGTGCCTGGTCACCACTGCTCTTCCTGTATTACATTCCTAAATGTGTCCATTCTGTTTTAAGGTGAATGATGAGTGCACATTGATGAGTGCGTGGTTAAAATGTAGAGTACATGTTATAAGTGTATTTTTGTAGGATTTAATATGTTGTGGCTCACACGCTGGCCAGGTGTGTTACACATTTTAATGAAGAGATATCATTAGAAGGGACGTTTGAGACACATTTTGTGAAAGCATCCAAGACCAGGTTGTGGATATATGCGACACACATGCGTGAGAGCATCCATATGGTGTTTTGTCCTGGAGTTGATATTTGTGGAGATGCGAGACGCATCTGTGTGAGAGCTTCCATGAATGGAGTTTGATCTTGTGGTAGCTAATTTGGACAGGTGACATATGGTGAATCCAGTGAGTAAAGTATAGGTGTATGTGCGGCATAAAGGTGTGCCCTCTGAGGTAAATGTGGAGATATTTAAAAAGTGTTTCACACTTACTTGCGTGGGACTTTCCACGCAATATGTACATATGGGCCTTTTAAGTGTCCATATCTGTCTATACAGTTGACTAGCAAATGTTGCTGGAGTGTCCTAATGAAGTTGCTGGAGTCCATTTATTAAGAGTCTGTGGTGCTGGTTGATACTGTTCAGAGAATTAGGATCGGAATTCCTATTTTGGCACACAAAGTACAGCCCAGTGTCTACTGGAGTGCCTTGTTACAGTTATTGGGGACTAGTGAAGAGTTAAGAAATTGGTAGCTGTAGGGACACTGGTGGGAGAAATTGGAAAGTCAAACTTAAGGTGTTGCAAATGTCCAACCAATATCTTTATAGCAAGCACATGTAGTTTTTCCACTATGTTTTCATGGAGTTTGGAGTACCCTTGTGGGTTTTCCCAAAGAGGTGTTGTGTTGTTTTTACGCACCATTCTATGTGGTTGCGTATTTCTTTAGTGTGCTCTTTGTGGTGCAAGATGCTTTTCTCTTTATATTTCATTTCTTTTGTGTGTTTTCTTGTGTGTGGCAAAGTTTGTGCTTGGGAGTGGCAGACAGTCCTGGGAACAAGGCGTGGCAGGCCAGCGTAGGAGAAGTTTCGGTTAATATTAGGTGGTTTGTCCTGGCATACTGAAGGCTGGCGTCCGGTCAAGCTTTCACAATTGTCTTGTTTTTAAGGAAAGCGATGTGTTATGACTTGAGTCTGTGTGATTGCATTGAGAGGCCTTGTGGAATGTGGAGAGTTGTGTGATCTGCGGGATTAAAGTGGAAGATGATGCCACAGACTCAAATACAGATCGGGCCGTTGGCACGATACCTGGTACTGGAGAAATAGGGAACGACAGCACATCAAACATCAGCCAGTGAGACCAGTCCAGCATAGGGACATATACCAGGCTCCCCTGTGAATCCGAGGATATGGGTGCGAGGGCTAGAAGCAATGCCAGAACATTCTATGCAGTGGTGGAAGTGGAAAAAAGAAATTAGTGGTACTCTGGCTGCATCCAAAAGGGAGGGTTGGGGCTATGGGACAGACGCGTGGGTGTGTTGGGGGACGTCGCAGCTTTATCTGTACTTTCAGTGATATGTCGGGAAGTAAAATAAATTGTGTAATCAACTCTGTTAGCTATGCAGATTCTGTCACAAACCTCCAGCTCCTTGTTCATGATCTTGAGAACATTGGATTAGAGACATAAAGCAACTTTCTTTTTTTGCACGTCAGGATAGTAGGTAGACCTCATCTAATCTTTAATTCGATGAGTGGGCGATTGTTGCTTTGTACGGTATGCAGTTGGAAACGTGCCATTACGCATATGAAGGCTCGGCCACTGATGAAAGAAATAGGTTTGCAGGTTAAGGTGCTCAGGCTGCAGAGCCACGGACAGCGTGTGTGGGTTTATGCCCGACAATAACATGGCAAATGGTCAAAGCTTGAATGTCCGGTGCAATCGAACCGATTCTATATTGGGCTCGAGAGGGAGTAAAGGCGCGTTTCTTGAACCTTTCAACTAAAAGTGCGCACTGTAAAACGCAAACTAGCGGCACGCCCTACACATGATTTAAATTACACTGATTCTAAGCAGAGATATATTCTGAGGGATACCGGCCTTTCCGGGTCTTCACCCGAGACTGCACAGAAGGGGGGAGCAGTCACGTTTGTTCTTGTGTCATAAGCAGGCGATACAGCCATCCGTCTGAGCCCAATTGTAATGCAGCAACCGTGCCATGCAGCACGGAACGGTTCAAGGAGGGGGTACAGACAGATAGCCATCCTGTGAGAAATGGGTAGCAGCGCCTGCCTCAGGGTCGCGTGGACCAGCTGAAGAGGAAGCAGTAGAACCTACGTGAAGTATTCGGCCGTCTCGAACGCAAGACACTTTCTCCAATCACATCCCCGTTTTCCTCTCCCACACACGGCATGTGCTAGCTTCCAGCAAGATTGTGCACAGATCACAGGACCGGCCAAGGAAGCAGCCGTCCCGATGTTACTCAGATCCGATGGTCAGCCACCCACCATCCCCTATGGCGGTCGGAAGGTTCCGCCAGCAGACTACTGCTGAGTGACTAATGGGCAGTGCCCGCAGCGGGAGGATGGGGTCTCCAACATCTGAAGTACTGCAGGAAGCAGATCCCATCAGGATCCTCGCTTCCCAACAAACCTGCTTTGGGGCAAACGCAAGCAAAACGGACATCCAGGGCTCAAGTCGAGGATACACGCGTTCACCCACTTTATTCAGAGGACGGACGATGTTCACACTAGGTATTTTAGAAGGCGTGGATAAAATAATGTACACGGTGTATTGCGAATTTTAACCATTTACTCCACATTCGCAACGAGGTGCTGAAAGGCGACGGGGAATTCGAACTGTTGTCACCTGGTTCATAGGTCGGGCACTTCGCCACATGGCTAGATGAAGGCGTGATATAACATATCGGAATCTATTCGATCAGGGGTGCCTGAGCAGCACTGTGGTCAGAGTGAATGGGGAGGTGGCAGCTACTGGGATGCGCATGCCTATTCTAGCAGTCTCACATTCCCAGGCCACGCGAAAGCACCAAACTTCACCAGTTTGCATCCACAACTAGGCGGTTCTCTTCACCAGGGCGAGTTGGGACCTATCTGGCACTCTCCATTAACAGACAAGCCACTATTCTTTATGCAGCTCAGCACTTCGTCTCCACAGTCCAACAACCGTGTCGGATCTGGCAACAAGTCTGGCCTAGTGCTTAGATACTCCGAGCAACCCTTCTGGGCCTGAGCGGGCTTTAAACCTCAGGGGTAGTGTAAGGCTACTTGGTATTGCCAGCAGCCAGCCATGCAAAGGGCAGTAAATGCAGGGAGTCGACTTCCAGCAGGAGTAGAGGTTGCTAAATCAGCAGCTTGTTATAGGCGTAGAAGTGAGAGCAAAAACTGAGCTGGACACCAGGACAAAAGTCCTGGGTCCTTGGGGTGTTTGAGGAATATATATATTTTTTAAAGTATCTTCTTGCACACCCTTTGCGTGAACAATGTCACTGCCAAGATTCCAACCCAGGTGGGAGGTATGAGCCACGAGAATCCCTAACAGACTACTGAACTGTCACACTGCCCCGCTATACAGGCTAGGTTTTGTAGAAGATTCTTGGCTTTAAAAAGGTGCACACCTTCGATAATTAACCAGCAGTCTGAGAAAATCTATTCTCTTGACAAACTTATTTTGTCTGTTCCCATTCCTTAATTGTGAAAGACCAGTTTCATGAAATGTGCTTATTCATTTTAAGATCTCGTCACTTCATGCAACGTCACTTTTCAAAGCGTGTGTCAGAGTCTGCCTACTTTTTTCTTCTAGGACTTGTGCCCTGCAACAACATCCAAACAAATTAAATAAATGTAAGAAAGATCACATCTGCACGGGACGAAGAGCCTACAGGGATACAGCCCAAATGGAACTATAAGAACCAGACAACAAACCTGGCACCAGGATACATACTCCACTAAGCCAACCCTCGACTTTCTGCATACTTAACCCACACAGTCACACAACCATCTCCCTCCCAGCAATCCGCACGCACTTTACCACACCACAACAAAAACACAAACAGCACACGAGGACTCGCCTGATCCGATACTTGCACCAAAGCCCAGCACTCGGTGGATACCGAGCTGAAGCTGCCAACAGCACACCACCTCTCCCTTTCTCCTACTCCCCTCCTCCCGACTAACCTTACCTGCCCTCCTGTTTACAGATCCGCCAGATCACCCGGGGACCAATTCCGTTTGTGACAGTGCGCTATATAAATATCTTTAACTTAACAAATCAGCTCGAAGTAACCAAAAAGACCAAAACCTCAAATACAAAAGAACACCGTAAATTACATCACGTTATTTTACTGTGAGTCATAGCACACACCAATACTATTTACATGGTATCAGGGTGCCCTTTGGCTCCTGGCGTGGGGGAGGGGCTAATTAGAGGGGACATTAAAGCTAACTTTGCTTTTGTGCATCCAAAACAGCCTAAAAATTAAACAAAAGATCACACAGATCGACAGAGGCAGGGTGCAGCATTTGTACTCGCCACTAGCTAGTGATATTTGACTCTTGGAGTGTAAGAAATGATGTGCTTTGTGTATGTATATAATTGAGGTGCTGAGTGACCTCAGCAGTCTTTGAGTGCTGCTATAGGCTTGTATTGGGTACAGGAAAAAGGGGGGGGGGGGGGGGGGGAGTCCCCGTGTGGCTTGGTAGTTTCTCAGGTAAAGGAGAAACTACCAAGCCACACGTGGACTCCCTCGTCCCCCCCCCCCCTTTTCCTGTACCTAATACAAGCCTATAGCAGCACTCAAAGACTTATGATGCCCCATTTGTCCATTTTAAACCCCATAGGGCCCGGGAATCAAACCAGCATGCCCGTTGGAGACCTGAAGATATCCTCCAAGCACCCATGAAGTGGAGACCTGAAAAGAAATTACACTTGTTACACAGAATGCAGTATTAGCATTACTTGTCCTGAAGAAAGCAGCCAATAATTAGAACTGCTGAAACCGATTGACTATCACAAAAAAAAGTTTGAGGTTGATGACCCAAACTTCGAGACCCATCATATTTTGATGAAAGGGCTCGATTTAGAAATCATCAAGTTTTAATCAATAGAAAAATGAACTGAAATATTAGATGTATACTCATTTTAACCATTATTCGACCTAGAGGTCAAAAGAACAGTAATAATAAGACACATATTGGAGGTGGTAAGATTAAAGATATGAACCGACCACCAATAAGTGCGCACTTGATTTTAGACTTAGGAAAGTACTGAGTGATGAAAAGGCGAGCACCTCTACACCTCGTTTGTAGGCGTTACACCAACGATTTCTAGGGCTGGTTGGACGTAGTAGGTATAATTCACATAGGGCAAAATAGTTATCAATAGGGACTTAAATTTATGAACTTTTAACACTAATTCTTCTATCTATATTGTTCTACAAATATTTACTGTTAGCCGTAACTGAGAACACTGTACCTTTTGTTTAGTATATGACATCCTACAGAGACACCATTTGATAATCTATATGCAAAGAGAGTAGCCGTTATTCAATATACCCTGAAGTCATCAGCATAAAGCCGAGAAGGGTATGTGGCTAATGGCACTCACCAGCAAAACAAAGCCAGATACTTTTAGCCAAGGGAAAAAGTGCTGCAGCTAGCCAGAGGAAAACGCACCGATTCAAAACACCAGTAGATACTACAGGAAGGAACTGAGGTTCACCTAAAAAGCCAGACTCCAGGCACACAAACTGGCTAGTTACCACTAGACCCACAGAGCCCACGCAGCAAGTAAAATTACCACTTTCCCAGAAATAGATTGCATATGGATTTCACTTGCCTCTCCAGGGTTGTAGGAATTGCAAAAGTAGACCAGTGCAGGACGGAACAACCTGGCCCCAGAGAGTCCTTTTACTAGTCACTCATCATCAAAGGCGGCCTACAGGACATTCTTGTTGCACAGTCAAAGTAATGCTCCAACTTTGAGGTCCTGGAAGCAAGTTGGCCAGCTATCAAGAACCTATTCTCCAATCTGTCAGCTCTGAATTTTCCCCGACACCAGGAGCATGACATCGCTCAACCCACAAGGCAGAGAAGCCCTGTGAGAATAAAAACATAGCATCTTCCCATCTACTCTACCCTGTAGGTAATTCTTTCTAGCACTTCTAGATTACCTACTTGAGAGCAGGGATGTTTTTTTAGGGGTGACCTTGAGGATATAATTTCTTCGAATCTACAGGCAACTGCAGGACACCCTGCCATCATGAATGTGGTTCCCCAATCCATAAATCCTAGAGGGGTAGCCGTGCTAACAGAAGCACGATTACGTTCACATCCCCTTGCTTCTAAACCTTTACGTTGCAGACATCTGGCTTCCCTCACGGAGTAACTTGGGTGGCAGCTTACAGTCAGACCAGGCCAACTGTTTAAACCCCACAACATAGCAGAACCACGGGCTGTCAGCAGAGTACTGTGAACATTCCCTCTCTACACAGTGCCTGATTAGCAGTGGGTGAAAGCCCTACATTTCTAACTTCACCAGACCAGTTTCTTCCTACTTCACTCCATCAGTGTCTATACCATCTTTCTTTTAGATTGCCTGAGATCTGGTCAAGAGTAGTCTTCGCCACTTATGAAAACGCAGCAATGAGCTTATTTGGCACCTTTGTGTGGGACAACAAAGTTGTTCACAGTTACCATTTGCAACATCTTGTGTAGCTTTTAACAAAATAAGATGGACTCCAGATTGGTCTGTGTACCGCCTTACAACTAAAATCAAAAACGATAAAATGGGATTATTGTGCAAATGCAGACTTGGCATGGGAAAAAAAAAGGTATGCACAACACCCAGCACATCTGGTTATCTACGACTAACCTGCAAATTACTTGGTACTGTGACCCAGAGAATGATTATAGGTTTGTTATGTTACTACGATTTAACCAGATCCCTAAATTATTGGACCTGGGTGCCAGATCGAAAATGCCCAGAGTCTAAATAAGTTGTTTGCTGTGGATCTATTATGACTCTAAAATGTTCAGCCATCTTTTAAAGCAACACCCAGCTTTTACCTCCCAATATACAAAACTTAAGGGGATATATCCATAATCTTGTGCATACTGGGACGAATCTGGACAATTTGGCCCTTCTCCCCAGAGGGGACCCACCCCTTGTGAGGCTAGGAAGGTGACCCCTTAGGGGTCTTGGTAAGAGGGACCACACTGGGAGCGACTCCCCTCTTGGGCAAAAGGACTCCTATTCCTACAAGGAACTCCTTATCCCGAACACTATCTGCCTAATGGGAATTGGAAAGACTTATCCTTGTTTCAAATTCACCAAATACTGACGTTTCTTCATTCTTTGGCTTCAGGTAATGCTCGATTTTACCTGAACTCCACAGTCCATGCCCAACAACTCAACCCTTTTATTTGCGAAGCCCTTTTGGACTCTCCCAATAGGGACATTTCTTAAATATCATTGGCTTCGGGTAATGCTGAACCTGGCCCGAATGCCACAGTCAAGCAGAATGGCACCCCCCTTTTGTTTGTGATGATGTACATAAAATCACGAGGAGCTTTGAATCGGGGGGCCCTAACCCAGCGAGGAGCCACGGATGGAAAACCGTCTCATTTGGTGTGGCACGACCACAAAAGAGCTGTGGTGGGCCTGGTGATCCCAAGACCAGATTGAAGAGGAGAACTCAGATCCTCGAGCTCTGCACGAGAAGTGCATTAGCTGCTAAGAGGAGCAGAGGGAGGGAAGCGAACGCTCCCAAGGAGAGAAGGCCAGAGAGAGGTACAAACACTGAATCAAGGCTGGGAAAGCAAACAAGGTTACGGGAGCCTTACAAACCAGAGCGGGCAGATGCCCTATTTTGTACAAAGTATACCAGAAGGCGTTGGCGAGCACTAGGAAACAGTCTTTAAAGGCTGGGATAGTCAAGGGGGGGGGGGGGGGGGGGGGTGCTGAACCGAGAAAACTTGACCAGGCTGAGGGCCCAACGAGACCAAGAAGAAAGCCCATCAGAGGGCCAGAGGACATTGGGGAGTCTAAGAACCACGAAGTTCAATAGAGAGAACTGTAGCGAAAGAACCTGGAGGATTTTCAAGCCCTGTTGGAATTCAGGGCAAAATTATATGAAATAAATACTTTTCTGAGGAAGAGGACAACTTATGGAAGAAAAACAATTGACGAATACAACCTGACTGCAGGTGGTCAATTGTGTTATCGAACAATGACAAACTTTATGGAAGGAAAAGAGATCCAAGTGATTGGGCAAGGCAGAGGCTTAAGACAGACACTATTTATCTGGCTATGTCCTTTTTTTGTTTGCCTAAGTGATAGGGCCAGGTAGGTAAATAGGATTTGGACTCCGGACTATTTATTTGCAGGCTTTGACAAGCACCCTTAGTTTTCGTTTTTTAGGCAGGGAACTTCCATCATAGATAGGGGCAGGGCAATATAAGCGTTTTATTTTTTATTTTGAATAAAAACCCTTGAAATTACACAGTCCAATGCGGCCTTCTGGTTCGCCAAAATACCTACAACCCAATTTTGTAATTCTCTTTCTGGTAGCTCTATGTCATTAGATGGTTCACTTTGGAATTATATTATGTTCACTAAAAGATTCAGCAGAATTGTTTTTAAAATGTTTCCGTTAATTGATTCACTATAGATTGATATTAACTATGTGCTGAAAAAGAATCTACTAGGGCTTGTTTTGATTTTTTCAGACTGGTGAGGTTTTTACTGGTATGTAATGTTTACTACTCATTAACTGTCACACCGGAATAAAGTAATTGGAGCGATGAGTCGTCATGCGCTTCAAAGCCTTGTGTATAATGGTTAAATGCAGTTACGGCGAGCACCTTTCTTTTGGCATATCTTTAACGAGAAACGACACCGTGTAAAGGCCCATCATTGCAAATGCTGCATATTGAGTTGACTTCAGGCAGCCATATAAGCTAGCAAGTGTGCAGCACACTGGATGTTGCGTGTATTCGGTGCATGAAGTGGTCCTCGCCCACCTGTAGGCGGATCTGCTGCAGGTGTTCACCACAAGCAGTCAAGGCATGGAAGGGAAATGGGGTCAAGCAGGCGCACAGTAAACTGCGCACAACATGTGTTTGCATCAAAATGGGCTTCACATCAAACTTCCTTGTTACAAACGAGCAAACCGGAGCCAGCACAGCACTGCTAAAATATGTATGTTTAGGAGGTTCAATTAATTTCGAACTTCCTGGTGGCTTCTCTGAAATGGATATACATTAACGCAGCGTGGGGTTGTTTTTTCTTACTTCCGTTAGAGCACCGACACGGGGAGAATGATCACAGAGGCCTGAGGCGCCTGCTCTCCCACCCCCACTAGTAATATCCTTAATCCGACACCGTTTCACCAGAAGCACTCCCCTAAGCAAATAGCCTGTTACTCCTGCAAAAGGGATGCAGCACTCTCCTGACCCCTAAAATCATTGTCAAACAGCAGCAGACACAGATCTTCCACAAATTTGCATAACAGCAGCCCCATCTCAACATCTTTTCAAAGTCCAGTACCCTCCTTCTGCTCCCCTTTCAGGTATTACCCATGTGAACTCACACCTTTTACGCCCCTCCAACAAGACCACTGACAACCCCTTCCTCAATACTCCGCCCCCCCGTCCAGCTCCCCCCCATCTCAGAGATCATAAAGCCCACACAAATAGCATGGGCTGGGACAGGCGAATCAGCATGTAGGAACTGAAGGCATAAGGACGAAAGTGTGAAGGTCTCCAAGTCACTAGGCATTGGTCTGCACACATCACACCCTTCCCCATTCAGAGGGGGCACCGGTCAGGTTTCTGGCAGTGGTTGCTGAGCTCTTTAGAGCCATCGGAAATTACTGAAATCATGGGTTTTGGGAACACCAGACCATGGTTGGATTTAATGCCACATGCACACGGTTTGATCAAATCGCTTCACATCCACGCCTAGCTAGTCTGAGGTATAGCATGCAAGTGCACACCACTGAATATTTGTACAACTGTAAAAAGCAGTCTCACAGGTGCGATATGTTAAGTGGGAGACAGGGTAGAAGCATGAAGGGAAGGTGTACAGTCTGAACTGCCACCATTCCACTCAGGTATCCATTGGTCCAGTCTGGTGAAGATAAATGCTAGACAGAATACAGACAATTTGCTACCGATTGCAAAACGGACCTGGACGATAAACAACCAGCCCTAACAATAGAGCCTTGTTGCCACCTATGCAAAATGTGGAACCAAAAAAACAGGAGGAGATAGGTCATGTAGATTGGTGGGCTGTAGAATTTGGACACCACCAAAAATAGGACGATGTGTAGAGAAGTGTGAGGGAGTACAACAACAGAGCGAGATGCAGAATGAAATTATATTTCATTGTTTTTTTATAACGTGCCTAATACCATACCAGAGTTCAGTTTCTAAGCGCGGATCCAGGATTCAAACCTCTATTGCTATGTGGGGTCTTGCTTCCAAGACCAGCGTGTTTCCCCTGTGTTATCCTCGGTTTAGAAGTTTGACAACTCGACGTGTTGGAGACAGCCTTACAGAACCAAAGATATAGCCTGCAGCCAATTTAGCAAGCAGAGAACTGTGCAGTTCTGTCAACAGTACAGTTTGATGCGCAGTGGAGCAAGTGGACAACAAATTCAGAGCTGCTAATGTGTGTAAACTGTGCTTCCAAAAGCTACAGGACAGTAAGTGGACGTTCAGACTAGAGGTCCTTGAGGAAAATCTGAGGAGGGTAGGGGGTCCTGCCAGACTGGATATATGCATGGAGGAATAACAAACTGGTGCTCTGCTAAGTGGTGAAGAGGAAGGCAGTCATATTTAGAGGGACCAAGGATATATAGTGGTGCCCGATCTTTTCAGGAGGAACTCAACTGATCAGAAATGTTTGAAATACAATTTAAAAAGTGTGACGAATAAGGTGGAGGGCATGATGCTGGTTTAAGAGCAGGTGAGGGCTTTGCTGAAGAGTGGTAGATGCTATGGTTCCAGTAATTAACCATGCAAGTCCTTGGTGGGGTTCATAAACCTGAATTTTCATTTTGTTCTGCTTCCCTTACTTTTCCTCATGATCATATCTCCCCCACCCTACGATTTGATGAGCAGTATTGGCAATGTGGGTAAATATAGGTGAGGAAGTTCAGCATTTCATGAACAGGACTCAAGATGTAGATGTTCTCAGTAGGTTCTATGTCCCTTTGCCGACAGGAGTTTTTTCAAAGTAATTCTTTTTAACAAAATGACCATGATCTCATCTAATATTCTTATTGGGGGTGTGGGTCCCTCCCCCAATACCCCATCCCTATATTTGTATCCCCAACCCCTTTTTTCACTCACACCCAGCTATATAGGTCAAAGTTTTTTCAAAGTAATTTTGTAAAAAATGAGTTTGAATAAACTCCTGCCAGCAAATCAACATGATACCTCTTAGTAGCGTGTGCTCCAATATGCTCCTATATTTCTTTGCTGTTAAATAAGCAGCATGAGAAAGAAAAAAACAAGAACCTAAATAAAACACGGCAGGCCCGTCAACAAATTTTTAAGGAAGCGATTAAAGCCTGAACAATGCCAGCCATATTTGCATGGGGCCAGAAGACTTCCTCTGGAAGAGTCTCTTCATAATTTCATTGAAATGTCTGCCCAGAAGGCAGCCAGGTATGAAGAAGTGAACCCCAATGTTAGTTCTCCTTCTGCAGGCTGTGAACACAATCACTGCAACCGCAAAGATCCATTGTGAAATGTGCAGTGATCAAAACCGAAATTCCCTCCAATTACTTATTAATAGAGTTTTGTAGTATCCTGCAGTTCCCCCATCATATAGCAAGCACAATATGGAGCACTACAGTGCAAGGAGAGGAAAAAAAACAGTACACGCCTGTTAAGTGTGTGGCCACATAATGTAGATAACAAGTGAATGAGAAAAGGCAGCCATCTTGTTTCAGAGCAGGGACCGGCCAACAGCCCCTTTGCAGGTTGCACAAACCCCCACCCCCTGCTTTTACATTCAAGTTTACACCACAGGTACTAGCAATTTTGGATGATTGGACCTTCAAAATGCAGTTTAATCACTCAAATTCAGTGCAAATCACTACATGGGACAGTAAACAGATATCTGATGGGAAAACTACTTTCCTCTGCTGAGCCAGGGTCGTTTAAATACACAGAATGATAAATAGTTTGAAAGCAGAGCCCAGAGGTTGGACACATTGGGTTAGTCAGTGATCTAAATACTAGGGGGTGTCGTTGAAGATGGGTGGTTGGAATTAGTACAGAGAGATCAATATCTAAAGGTGTTTTCATCCAACATCTATTACAACTACCATCTTAATTGGATTGGCTGAAACTTTCAGAATAGCCAAGCTAGTGTTCCTTAATTTTAAGCCTATTCAATGAATTGTCCATATCGACAAATGCACTGAAATTGACACGATGCTGCTGCAAGGATACTGTGCGTGAGGCTACAACCTAAACCCCTACATCAGTGATCCCCAATTTGTAGTTCGGGAGCAACAGGTTGCTCACACCACCCTAAAATGTTGCTCGCCAGTTGCTCTAGTTAATGGCTTGGAGGCCAAGAAGGCGGTGCTGAAAGGATGAGACCTCAATAGCAGTGTAGTTAGGACCGAGTCCAGGACTGTGCAAGCCAATGTTAGCCAATCTGCCTAGGGTAGTTCCAGTTGGCTTAAATATTTGTAGATGCAAGATTTGAGTTTGTTGCCACCACGCGGATGATGGCTAAATAATATTAAATCCAATTAAGTTAGTACGCTTAAAGTAACAGGACAATTAATTAATTCAAATACATACCGCCACACCTTTCTATGAAGTGCTCTTCAAAGGATCAAACATATGACCAATGTGTGACACAAAATTTCATAGAAAATCCCTTTTCGGGAGAGAAGAGGCTCCTATTCCTTCAGAAAAATATTTATTGCTAACCACTTTTCCAGCAATGAAACAGGCAGCAAGTGCTTTAAAATACAGGTCTTCCCAGTAGATGTCAAATAATTCTTATGAGGTAACCCCCAAAGCCCTATTAAAGTGATCTGTAAATCCTATGTCCCGACCAGTATTACTAGTCTTCTATGCTTAGGAATGCACCATTTACCACTCAGGAATCCACATTTTCCTTGGGCAGAACGCCAAATTACACCTCAAGATCAGTGCTCCGTTTCTGACCAATTTGACAGTCTAAACATTTGCACTACATTTCTTGAAAGTATTTTGGGCGAGAACCCAAAGCCCCTGGTAATGTTTTAGTTCTACCGTATTGTGGAACAACTTGACTGGCCCTGTGTCTACAAATGTCCTACTTGACACTTAATTTCATGTACATTTCCTATAAACAACCACTTAGGATCTTATGTTGAGCTGGTCGTACCGTAAATGAAAGGAGTAAAAGCCTTGCATGAGGCTCTTACGCCTTTCATTCAAATCATGCCCCATTTTTATTCATGTGTATGGCATAAAGGAGGGGCGGAGCGTAACATACCATTCCGCCACCCCCTTCGTCTCCACCATGCAAATACATTGCGTCAGTATGTATTTTCATACTGGCAAAATTACTGGGGATTCCTATGTAGCCCGCCTGCTTTTTGCACATGCCAAAAAGCAGGTACACACAATAGGAAGCCATTGTAAATTCTGCCTGCCATGGGTACATGGCAGGCAGCGTGTCCTCAATTTGCAGAGCGGAGTACAAAAGGGTGCCATGCAAACATGTATGCTGCTGTTTTACCCTCCCTTTTGCACTCTGCCATGCAATTGAGGAAAAGTAGGCGGCAGTGACCAGTTTATACAAAAGTGTAAATGTAAAAAGTCCCTTCCACCTAATTGCAAAGCACACAGTCAAATAAAGTTGAAAGCCATTGCAAATTTCCTGCTCTAGAATTGCACATGGTCTAGATAATGATTAAGTACTGCAAATTACTATGTTCCATTAGCAATCTCAAATTATAGGTTGCGTTTCAATCATTTTTTTCCCCAACTGAGTGCCGTTCTATTCAGTGGAAGAATGCATGTTGCTCACCATTTCATTTGATATGCTCGTTTTGCTTATTCCATGATTTTAAGGGGGTGGAGGGATGGCTAGTCTAAAGCAATATATGTATAGTTGGGTTAAACTAGGACCGCTTTGCATTTCTCTTTGTATAAACGTTAACTGCTTAACCGTGGCAGGAATTCCTGTCGCAGTATTGGATTTATTAAACGGTGAGTGCTGTATGAAAGTGGACACCTACGTGCTTGGTACTCAATCGCAAATGTCGCCAAACCTTTTGGCTGGTTTCTTTTTGCATTTTTAACAACGCAACAAAACCCAACTCAAGCATGCAACTCGGTGGTGTGGCACATTCAACTAACAGGACATTACAGCTATAAGAGAAGACTACCAGTGCCACCCTTCAATGAGTACTACTCTCCTAGTCCACAGTCATTCCATCTTATACTAATAGGTTACAAACTTGCCGAAAAATAGGACATCGATGCAAAACCAACTCTGCCCATCGTTTCCCTCAAAGCGGCACTTTTAAAATCACACATTCTTCAATTGGCGGAGGAATCTGCTATGGAGCAGAATCCATCTTTAAGCCAACAATGATGGGGTTTTCTCTTCTGATGGAGCAGAGCCCAAACGAACTCCCTGAAATGTTCTCGTGGCAGACCAAAAAACAGAACCAGGATAAAGTGTCCAATTCCGCAGTGGGGAAGCAACAGATGCAGTAAAGTCATCTTCACAGAAAAAGCAAAAACAGTACAATGGGTCTGTGGGTGCACTTTGTAAGGTACTCTTCAAGATTTTAGATCATGATCCATAAACAAAAGTCCATATTAAATTCATAATGGCACCACTGTCCATCAAATGCAAAGTTCTTCAAATAGTGCATGAAATCGCAATGACCTACACACATTCGTTCAATTTTAAGCAATGAGTGTCTAAGCTGCGGCAAAAAAAAAAAAATAAAAAACACGATTCTGCCTATTCCCTACTTTTACTCCATCACAACTGTAGCCCAACCAACCGGGGTTGGTAAAGAGTAGCCACTAATTACACAAAATGAAAGAAAAACTTGATTCCTAGTATTGAGATACGAAGGCCTTTCACGAAAGGACTGTCACCCAATCAGCAAGGAAGTTTCAATGTTAGAAATATGCTGAAAGGTGGTTTTACAGATGTCAATATAGGGTCTTTGTCAGAAGATTTACTTTCGAACAAACAGCATGTGTACGTACTGAATGGCAAGCAGGGTGTGAACCTTGAATACCAGGCTTAGAGCAGGCCCAGCTGAAAAAAAAAGATGGCCAATACACTTAATTAGTATGCTGGGCAAACAACAAAATAACCGGGCGACTGAATCTACCCACTTACAGGAAGTGGGGTGTTGGCAATGGTGGAAATAGAAATATGGTGGGGATCCCACAATGGCTGGGATGGAGGCGTAGTTGGGGGGGGTGGGGGGAGGGGGGGAGGGGGGGGGATGCGGTGCCAGAGGAGGCAGGGCCTGGGGAGGCGGAGCTGGCAGTTGACCTCCATCAAAGGAAATGTCCAAAGCAATTTCTTTCATGCTGCTTCTTTTCCAAACTATATATCAATTACACTTTAAACCACTTCATGGCACTGGTGAGGAGTTACTTCATCATGTGGCTAAAAGTTTTGACCAGTGTTGCGGAGTAAATATTCTTTAAAATACACAATTTGCATCCCATTTTATTAAAAAAAACTCCTCCTTTGGTACTATTTAAACAGGGTCAGAAAAGGAATCAATTGTCATTTACAACTATGGGCCACTTTTTCATTGGGCCCCCCGTCCGGCCCGCACATGTACACAGGAGCAAACCGTACTAGCCATCTGTGCACCTAAACGAGCAATGTTAGTCTACACTGATCTGAGCTCATGCAGAGGAGTAGTTTAAGCAGGCTGTGAAAGAATCATTAAGAAGAGCAATGGCTCGAGCTAAAGTACAAAAATAAAAAAAGACTATGCGTGCAAGATCCGGTGGGTAAAAATGTACTAATACCATCATCCCCATCTTTCTACGGGCCTTTGCTGGGGGAGGGGGTGCAGCGATTTTAAATTTCCTACCGCCAGGCGTGTTACAGTATTTGCTGAACATAATTAAACGTGGACTTCACTTGTGATAATCCTTTTTCAAAGGCAGGGAATGTAACTGCAATTAGAGCGCTCTTTGTCATCCAAGCCTTCTAACGCAAGCCAACCCATCGCTAACACACCAAAATAAGGAAATGCACACTTTGGGAGCCCTGTGTCCAAACAAGTGCTGCTGCTTAGCAACACGCAGATCTTTCCACGGCAGACAGGGTTGGTTATGGGTTATGTAAAAGCAGGGGCGAGGGGGGAAGGGGGGGGACGAATCCTGAATATGTGGGAAATGTATTACTTTGCTGTGAATGTAGGGGGCAGAGCCAGCAGAGCGCTGACGGCGGAAATGAGCTGCTCCGCCCCCCTACTCCGTGCCATCGCGGGCGGTCTTTTTTTTCACTTTTTTTTCCTTCAAATTAACCCAGCGCAGAGCCTGGGTTTAGGGCTTGCGGCGGCCGACTCTGGCCGGATTCCGAGATCTGGCAACACATCTCAGATCTGGCGAGTGCTGGCCCAATGACCAGCAGTGGGTGTTAGAAAAA
The DNA here is from genome assembly GCF_040938575.1 of Ambystoma mexicanum. Classification (NCBI taxonomy): domain Eukaryota; kingdom Metazoa; phylum Chordata; class Amphibia; order Caudata; family Ambystomatidae; genus Ambystoma; species Ambystoma mexicanum. The sequence continues at coordinate 171,810,129 of NC_090931.1, forward strand.
AACACTACCCGTGTGTGAAAGTCAAGTGCAAGTCTGGCCTTAAGCCATGTCCTCTAGCTTTTGCCCAGTCTTATTGGCTCTGCACAGGCTATATATAATGCATATGAATTTGGAAGTCAGAACAAGCAGAACATGGACTAGCATGCAATGAAGTAGACATGACATTAAGTTTACATCAGACATTTACAAGTAATCATTCTGCGTAAAATAGGAATAGTAACCGATGGCCTCTACAATCACATCAGACATAATACTTTATCACTGGAGAGTGAGAGGTCGTCACTGTGAGCAGGCAGCTGAAATAGAGGGTTTCTCGACTTGAACCAAGTAGTTTTCAAAGGCAGATATGCAGGATTTAAGGGAAGCGCCAGCTTCTCTGGAGGTAGAAAAGCATCCCATTGGGGGGTGGAGAGGGTTCTCCAGGAGTGAGAAGGGCCTGAATGAGGAGGAAGCACTGTGGTGGTGGTGGCTAGCTAATGTTTACATTTCCAGGTTGCTCGCGAAGTAAAATTAATCTGTCCGTACAATCCAACTTTCAGAGCAACCTCAGTTGCTGTGCCTATTGCTTTCAAAGAAATTAAAATGTAAAGTTACCCTGGTTTTTCTATTCTGATGCTCCCGCGACACCACTCTTTTTTCACTACTTGAGTAGCAATGAGGAAAGAAAAGGGTCATGCAACTTGGGAGCATTAGAATAGAACCCCAAAGCAAAAGGTATGTCCAAGAAATTCCAAGAGCACACCACATTCCAACAAATTGCCTTAGGTGGGTAATGCGATACCACCATGGCTTGCAGGCCAGCCGGTAATGGCCACAAGCAGCCCTCGTCAAGCATCCTCACTTAGGCCGTTAATTATGGAGGCGGCTGTTACCTGTTAGAAGGCATGTCTACCAGAGCATTATAGCCCAACTGGAAGAGTCTCTGCCATGAGTGTGGTAAGCTGGACTTCGCAAAGTATTGGTAGCCGGAATGAGTTATATGAGCACAATGCTGTATATTGATCTATACACTCTGGAGAGGAACTTGTAACTAGTCATTTGCAGTAATGTTAGTCATCCCACTTAATATCAATGGGATACATTTAAGAGTGCTGCAGGAAGACCCAACATGGTCAAAGAAGAAATGTTATTGGGTTTCATAGTGTGCATCTAATGCCATTTTCAAATACTTGTGCGGCTCTGGGACAAGGTGCTCAATCCGCTGAATCGTACAATCGTCCGTGATGCGGTCTCCATATCAGGATGTGCATATATGCGTCCTAAAGGTCTACTACATTGAGCCAGTCACCCTTCAGGAAGAGAGGACTTTATTTGGCAGTTTGTGATCATCTTGAATTTCTCTTGGGGAAGAGAAAGGTTGAACTGAAAAAGGTAGAGGATGGTGCGCAGGCCAGCCTGGTTGGATTTGGGCACAGTGAACAGTCTAGAGTAAAAGCCCTCCCCTGCTCCCCAAGGGGAACAGGTTCCACTGCCCCGAGGTCTAGAAGCTTCTGAACCTCGGCTCAGAGGGAGGGTGTCCCGATCTGTTGGAATGGAAAATTGAAGGGTGGGGTAGGGAGGGTGGGGCAAACGAAAGGCCACAGAGCGATGGACAAAATCCACTGATCTTCAGTGATGGCCTGCCACGCCTTCAGGGGAGACTAGATTCGTCCTCCCACTGGAGTCTCGTGTGAATCGACAAAAACATAATTTTGCAGATTTGTTGCCAGGGAGACTACTGCTTGACGGGTGCCACCAACCGGAGGTTCAGTTCTGCGTGCCCGGCGGTCCTGAAACCCCCTGAAGCCAGAGAAGGATCGAGAATAAACAAAAAGAAATTGCAGGGTTTCTTCCCACAATTCATCTGCTTGTGGCTAATAACAGGACTAATCCTACTTGTCCCAGTGACTGGCAAATTGACAAGGAGAGTAAACATGTATCACACTTGTCCCAGTGGGTAACAAACTTGTAAGAGGAGTGAAATCTACAAGTAAGAGTAGTGAGAGTCCAACGAGGGACCAACCTGAATGGGCTAGTAAGAAGAATTAAAAAACAAAAAGTCCTAACAGGTGTATTTGTTCAAGAAAAAAGACAAGCATTATGAAATACCAGTGGTCTACAAAGACAGTGTTGAAATGTAAAGAAAGCGCAGAGAACTTTAAGAAAACAAAAGGCACTTCTGTTCAAAGGGCCTTGAGGAGCCCCTTGAAGGAACTGGAAGATTTACTGCAAGAAGTGGGAAAGACCCATTTAAAAAAAATCCCCTATTGAGGGGAACTGTGATAGCTGTGCTGATCAAGCAATCCAAGAGAAGAGACTTGTTTGCCTGCAACGTTGTTATTTAGTAATAGTGGTAGGGACAGGACAGGTTAAGTTTTGGGACGGACAGACTCTTGGTTACAGACTTTATTATCGACGACGAGCCCCCTAGTTTACTGGTTTTAGGTAGGGAACCCCTTAGGATAAGGAAAGTTAGGCATTTTCTTCATTATATTATATTATTTTTTTTAAAAAAAACCTTGTTCAAACATGGCACCCATTAGTCTGTCTGCTCCTTCTGACCTACCACGGAGTGTGTATACCGACCAGCCAATTGCAAAGTCATTTGTGGGCGGGCGTGGGGGGCTGTGACAAAGTTTGCAAGCCTTGAGAAGTTCAGGTATGGCTTTCTTGGGTGTCTGAGCAGTGGTGAATGCATTAGAGTTCCCATCTTCTGAAAAAAGGTCTCAGTGTGGGGGACTGTTGGAGAGTTTGGGGGCAGTGAAGGAAGACTACAGTGCATTTTATTTCAGATATTCACCACAGAAAAGGAGCAATTCTTTTTACAGAAGGGTGTTCTGGTGAGAATGTCTGGAGAGGGTGTCAAAGCAAGGGAGGGAGCCACTGTGGTTAGTTGAGGGAGTGTTTCAAGAGCAAGGGTTTGACAAGTGGCAAAGAGCACTATAGGGTGGTGTGTGTTTGCATTTCAGTTAGGCATCTCTCTGCGTGTGCTGGTAAGATTATAGGCAGAAAGTAGTGCAGCAAGTACAAGGACTTGGATGCAGGTATCCAACAAAAACTGAGGAGGCCTTGAGTGGTAATGGGAAGGTTCTCAGAACAAAATCTAGCACCCCTCAGAGAGCAGACTGATGCACGGAGTGGCAGGGTTGTTAAAGAGAATATTCAGATGGGTGGGAGATGCAGCCAGGGTTAGAACGAGCATTTATGGATTGGATAGTTATATAACGCCTACACAGCAAATGGTGTTTCAAGGCGCCACAAGACAAAAAAAAAGGGGGGGGGGGGAATAGGGGTAAAAAGTAACAATAACAGTTCTACTAGTCCTTGGGTCATTCAGATCGTGCAAGTGCAGGAAAGAAGTGCAGGGGGAGTGAGTGGGGAGGTTGGAGTGCCGGACGGGGCGGCAGTTATAATGCTATGGTGGGAGTGAAGAGCGGGGGAGGCAAACAAGTGCAAGTGGCAGGGGAAGAGGAGGGCACCTGGGGCTAAGGCAAGTGCTATGGGGAGGCCAGGTGGGCAAGTGCCAAGGTAAGAAGGAAGGCAGGGGGTGAGGGCCATATGCTAAGTGCAAGGACGGGTGGACCAGGCAAGGTAGGCTGGTACATCCAAGCAGACTGGTCAGGGCCCCGAAGGGCAAGTATAGGTTTAGGATTGGGGTAGACAGGGCCTGGTACCCTGTAGGACTCAGAAGTGCCAGGCAGTCAGTCAAAGCAGCCGAGGAGGGGGGAGGCATTAGCAGAGGAGGAAGAGAGGGAATGAAGAAAAGAGGGTCTTGAGACGCTTCCTGAATTTTAGGAGTTCCGGCTCAAGTCAGAGGGAGGTCTCTGTGGAAGAGGGATATCTCAGTGCCCTCCTCCCCCACAAACTCAGTTTAGAAAAGCATTTGATCAGCAGAGTTGAGCTGGAAGACCGAAGGACTCTAGCAGGGAGGTATTTATGGAGAGAGTTGGATGTAGCGCGGTCACAGGCCCCAGAAAGTCTTGTGGGCGATGCAGTGTCTTGAACTTCATCCTTGCAGCCACCTGGAGACACTGGAGAGATGGGCTGAAGGGATGGTAGCAAGGGTTTTGCAGAGTATGAACCATACAGTCTCCTTGCTCAGGGGAACATAAAGGAACAAGTTACTTACCTGTAACTCCCATTCTCCAGCATGGTTATCTTACCTGGTTAAGGTGGAAGGATGAAGGTACCTTAGGTATGAACCTTAGTTCGCAATACAGCCTTGTCTTTGAGGAACGTCAAATAAGGCAGTTTTGAAGAAAATGCCTGTATTTCCAATTGCCACCAAAAACACTGTCTTCCACAACAGGTGCTTGGGCTCAAAAGGGGATCTCATAAGCCTTGTGAGCAGTACATGGAGTTCCCAAGCTGGTGCGGGGAGGCAGATTGGAGGAAATGAACGAAACCGTCCTCGTAGGAATTCTTTCACTAGCCAATGAGACCAGGGGGAAGGCCCTCCTGAGGACCAGCAGTATCTGGAGATTGCCGCCAGGTGCACTTTAATGAGGAGTGCATCAAACCAGACTCTGCCAGAGACAAGAGATACACCAGCATTTCCTCTGGCCTGATGGTCTGATTGTCTGGGGACACAGGTGATGGCTCCTGCACCGCACATGGAAACGTTTCCCCTTGCTCTTGTAGCATTTCAGAGTGGCCTGAGCTCTCCAGCACCTCCTGGCAAGCGTGAGGGAGGGAAAGGGTCCCGAATTCTAGGACAACAGGAGCCAGGCCGTCAGATTGAGAGAGGCCAGGTCGTGGTGCAGAACTGTTCCTTGGTTCCTGGATAAGAGCAACTATTGCAGAGGCAGTCTGATTTGAGCTGTTGCAGAAAGAGCTAAGAGCTCTGAGTACCAATACTGTCTCGGCCATGAAGGGGCCACTAATATCAGTCTGCACCGATACGGTTTGCAAGTTTGTAGGACTCGCAGCACCAGAGGAATTGGGGGAAATTCATACAAAAATGTCCCCTCCCATGGGAACGCAAAGGCGTCCCACAAACTAACTGGGTGGGAAAACTGACTAGCAAAGGTCTGGCAGCAGCTGATGTCACAAACCGGTTGATCTCCGGGGTGCACCACTCCTGAAACAATAGGTGCAGCTGGTCTTCGTGCAACTCCCATTCGTGACAAGAGCACAACTCTGTGGTGAGGGAGTCCGCCAGAGCGTTGTGGATCTGCGGCAGATGAAGGGGAATAAGGAACATGTTCTGTCGCAAGGCCTAATGCCAGAGCGCTTGGGCCTCCTTGGAAAGCTGTGGTGACCTGGTCACCCATTGCTTGCAGATGTATAACATTGACGTTGTGTTGTCTGTGTAAATCTGAACCACTTTGCCCAATAGTGCCCAGAATATCGTCCGTAGCTGCAGCAGGTTGATGTGCTGGGTCTTTTCCGTCTCGCACTACAAACCACTGGTGTGCTGGTCTTGGCAGTGGGCTCCCCAGCCTTCCAGGGAAGCGTCAATATTGATGGTAATCTGATGGTGCGGGAGCCTGAAGGGGGCACCTTGAAGAATGTGTTCTCTCACTGACCACCAGACCATGCCCTTCCTGAAGGCTGGAGTCCGCATAATGTGGTCCTCCCAGGAGCCTGAAGCTTGTACCCATCTGGCATCCAAGAATTCTTGCACTGGTCTCATGCGCAGTCTGCAGTTGGTGACCAGTGGGATGCATGAAGACAACATCCCCAGCAGCGACTTGTAGCTGCAAACTGGTCAACCGGGTCTTGCTGAGGCAGTGCACCTTCTGCACAAGGGCCTCCACTCACTTGTCTAAGGGCCTTGCTCTGCATGTGCTGGTGTCTAGGAGGGCCTCGAGATAAAGCGCCCTCCGAGAGGGGGGCCAGCTGCAACTTCGGGAATTTGGAGAACCCCAGTTGTTGAAGACATTGGATCGTGATGGCGGTGGTGTTCTTTGCAAAAAGAGTACGAGGGGCTCGCATCAACGAGTCGGCCAAGTATAGGTAGACATGAACACCTCTCCGCCGAAGGTGAACCACCACTGGAGCGAGGCATTTCGTGAAAACCCGAAGGGCAGATCTGAGCCCAAAGGGAAAGTGCACTCCTGCCACCACGAAACGAAGGTGGCGTCAGTGTCAAGGGCAAATAGGAATGTGAAAGTATGTGTCTTGAGGTCGAGGGACGCCAGGAAATTTCCCGGTTGCAGCTGCGATAGCACTTGTTGCAATGATAACATGGTTCGTTCAGTAAGCCCTTTTTTCTTACCAGGACGTAGCGGGACTACACCCCCTTCTGAATCTCGTTCCTGTGGACCTTTTCCACAGCGCCCTTTCGTAGCAGAGACTGAACTTCCTGGACCAGAAGGTGCTGCAATCTTTCTGGTTTGCGTTCCAGCGGAATGTCTGGAGGGTACTTTATGAAACCCAGCGAGTGCCCCTGATCGGACAACACCCACTCGTAGGATGTGACTCGAGCCCTTTCGTCGACAAAGTTTGATAGACGACCCCTCACTGGGGTGCTGAAACGGGAGGCTCCGACTCTCGGCCGGTCATGCCTGCTTGCCGGACTGGCCCCTAGGCTGTGAGGAGCCTCGGCGTAGCTGGAAACCCCTGTAGGACTGGGTTTGCTTCCTGTACTAATTAATAAGGGATCTTGTAGGAGGACGATGACTGGTACATACTGAGGTTGTCCCGCAAACTTCTGCTAGAACGTCCTTTCCCCGAACTAAATGACTGGCGCCGGTGTTGTAATGTGCCCAGGGAGCGGGCGGTATCAGTGTGTCTTTATGGCCTGCAGGGCCTCAAACCTTTTTCCCCCAAACAAGGCTGTGCCATTGAAGGGCATGTCTGTAACCCGGGATTGGACATCTGGTCGAAAGTCTGTGGCCTTAAAACAACCTTGTCAGCGTAGGACCACTCCATTACCCATCTGGCAATAGTCCGTGTCAGTGATGTCGACGGAGACAGTGATGGCATGGTCAGATACAATCTCACCCTCATGGAGAATGTCCAGTGCCTCTTGCTTTTTGTCCTCACGGGCCCAAACTTGTACAATAACTCGCGTTCATAGCGGGCGAGTATGGCCATAGTGTTTGCCGCTTGGTTAGTCGTGTCAGCTATCGTGTTGATTCTCTTGCCGAAGGCGTCAAGGTGCTTGCCCTCCTTGTCTGGGGGCACTGAGCAGGAGGAAGATGTGTTGGCCGACATCTTCCTGGCCGCCGGAGAGTCGAAGGAGTCTGGGGTGGGCCTTGTGCGGAGACAGGCAGTAGCACTCTCTGGGGCCCTGTATATTTTGTCAAAATGGTCTTTCTTTGGAGGTGCAGTCGGCACCATGGCAACTTGGCCTTCCTCGAGATTGACATGATGCCGTTCCCTGCGTTGATATAAGACATTCTCCTTTGGTTGCTCCTCCGGGGCTAAACCGAACATAGTGGACGCTCTAGATATGAGTGCATGGAAAGCTCCTCTTCAGCAGAAGGGGGGAATCCTTTAGAGCAGGGGTGCACAACTGATTTTGACAGAGGGCCAAAAGTACCTTACATGAGGGCTATAGTGGGCCGAAAAGTAAATGTGGGCGGGGCGGTAGGCGGGGCGTGGCAGGAGACTTTTTAAACCCCCAATTTGTACTAAACACATGGAAAAAGAATGTTTTTGAGGGGTAACGATTTTTATTTGCATTTCAAACTTACATTTTGTACTACACATTTTCCATTGTTCTAATTTATTTCTATTTAGTTATTGTATCTCGCATGTTTAGTTAACTTATATATATTTTATTGACCCTAGATTGGACATGCCGTTATTTTGGCCTGCTACAGTTTGCTATTTGGGTTGCCCAAGAGGAGTATGGCCTTCATTGAGTCAGGCTTCCTCAAAAAGCCAAAGATGAACATCTCCTAACTGTGCCTGTTTTAGCTTTATTATTGGGTTCACTCTTGGAGTGCAACACTATGCCCCATGTCCCTCACCCCCAACCAAACACTATGCCCCATGGCACCCTCACCCCCAACCAAACACTATGCCCCATGTCCCTCACCCCCAACCAAACACTATGCCCCTTGGCCCCCTCACTCCCCAACCAAACACTGCCCCTTGGCCCTCTCACTCCCCAACCAAACACGATGCCCCTTGGCCCTCTCACTCCCCAAGCAAACACTATGCCCCATGGCCCCCTCACCCCCAAGCAAACACTATGCCCCATGGCCCCCTCACCCCCAACCAAACACTATGCCCCATGGCCCCCTCACCCCCAACCAAACACTATGCCCCATGGCCCCCTCACCCCCAACCAAACACGATGCCCCATGGCCCCCTCACCCCCAACCAAACACGATGCCCCATGGCCCCCTACCAAACACTATGCCCCATCTCCCTCACCCCCAACCAAACACTATGCCCCAGGGCCCCCTCACCCCCAACCAAACACTATGCCTCGTGGCCCCCTCACCCCCAACCAAACACTATGCCCCATGGCCCCCAACCAAACACTATGCCCCAGGGCCCCCTTACCCCCAACCAAACACTATGCCCCGTGGCCCCCTCACCCCCAACCAAACACTATGCCCCATGGCCCCCTACCAAACACTATGCCCCATCTCCCTCACCCCCAACCAAACACTATGCCCCATGGCCCCCTCACATCCAACCAAACACTATGCCCCATGGCCCCCTCACATCCAACCAAACACTATGCCCCATGGCACCCTCACCCCCCAACCAAACACTATGCCCCATGGCCCCCTCACCCCCAAGCAAACACTATGCCCCATGGCCCCCTCACCCCCAAGCAAACACTATGCCAGATGGCCCCCTCACCCCCAAGCAAACACTATGCCCCAGGGCCCCCTCACCCCCAAGCAAACACTATGCCCCATGGCCCCCTCACCCCCAACCAAACACTATGCCCCATGGCCCCCTCACCCCCAACCAAACACTATGCCCCATGGCCCCCTACCAAACACTATGCCCCATGGCCCCCTCACCCCCAACCAAACACTATGCCCCATGGCCCCCTACCAAACACTATGCCCCATGGCCCCCTCACCCCCAACCAAACACTATGCCCCAGGGCCCCCTCACCCCCAACCAAACACTATGCCCCATGGCCCCCTCACCCCCAACCAAACACTATGCCCCATGGCCCCCTCACCCCCAACCAAACACTATGCCCCATGGCCCCCTCACCCCCAACCAAACACTATGCCCCTTGGCCCCCTCACTCCCCAACCAAACATTATGCCCCATGGCCCCCTCACCCCCAAGCAAACACTATGCCCCATGGCCCCCTCACCCCCAAGCAAACACTATGCCCCATGGCCCCCTCACCCCCAACCAAACACTATGCCCCATGGCCCCCTCACCCCCAAGCAAACACTATGCCCCATGGCCCCCTCACCCCCAACCAAACACTATGCCCCATGGCCCCCTCACCCCCAACCAAACACGATGCCCCATGGCCCCCTCACCCCCTACCAAACACTATGCCCCATCTCCCTCACCCCCAACCAAACACTATGCCCCAGGGCCCCCTTACCCCCAACCAAACACTATGCCTCGTGGCCCCCTCACCCCCAACCAAACACTATGCCCCAGGGCCCCTTTACCCACAACCAAACACTATGCCCCATGGCCCCCTCACCCCCAACCAAACACTATGCCCCATGGCCCTCTCACCCCCAACCAAACACTATGCCCCATGGCCCCCTCACATCCAACCAAACATTATGCCCCATGGCACCCTCACCCCCCAACCAAACACTATGCCCCATGGCCCCCTCACCCCCAAGCAAATACTATGCCCCATGGCCCCCTCACCCCCAACCAAACACTATGCCCCATGGCCCCCTCACCCCCAAGCAAACACTATGCCCCATGGCCCCCTCACCCCCAACCAAACACTATGCCCCATGGCCCCCTCACCCCCAACCAAACACTATGCCCCATGGCCCCCTCACCCCCTACCAAACACTATGCCCCATGGCCCCCTACCAAACACTATGCCCCAGGGCCCCCTTACCCCCAACCAAACACTATGCCCCATGGCCCCCTCACCCCCAACCAAACACTATGCCCCATGGCCCCCTACCAAACACTATGCCCCATCTCCCTCACCCCCTACCAAACACTATGCCCCAGGGCCCCCTTACCCCCAAACACTATGCCCCATGGCCCCCTCACCCCCAACCAAACACTATGCCCCATGGCCCCCTCACCCCCAACCAAACACTATGGCCCCCTCACCCCCAACCAAACACTATGCCCCATGCCCCCTCACCCCCAAGCAAACACTATGCCCCAGGGCCCCCTTACCCCCAACCAAACACTATGCCCCAGGGCCCCCTTTCCCCCAACCAAACACTATGCCCCATACAGACCCAAACCCCCACCCCCAACTCAGCACACACACAAACATGCACCCATACAGACCTGAACCCCCACCCCCCCAACTCCAAACCACCACCCCCCCAACTCCAAACCTCCACCCCCCCAACTCAGCACACACACAAGCACCCAACCAGACCCTAACCCCCACCCCCCAACTCAGCACACTCTCAAACATGCAAACATAGACCCAAACCACCCCCCCAACTCCAAACCCCATCCCCCAAATCAGCACACACAAGCACCCAACCAGACCCGAACCCCCACCCCCCAACTCAGCACACACACAAACATGCACCCATACAGACCCGCCCCCCCACCCCAAATCAGCACACACAGACCCGAACCCCCCACCCCCAACTCAGCAGACACACAAACATGCACCCATACAGACCCGAACCCCCCACCCCCCAACTCAGCACACAAAAATCATTCAAATCAAAACATTCATACACATCCGACAACTCCCCCACCCCCGCATCTCAACATACACACAAAAAACATTAAAATCCAAACACCCGACACACATCCAACACCCCCCCACCCCAACATACACACAAAATACATTCAAATCCAAACACCCGACACCCGACACACATCCAACACCCCCCCACCCCGCATCTCAACAAACACACAAAATACATTCAAATCCAAACACCCGACACACATCCTACACCCCCCACATCTAACATACACACAAAATACATTCAAATCCAAACACCCGACACACATCCAACACCCCCCCACCCCAACATACACACAAATACATTCAAATCCAAACATCCGACACACATCCGACCCCCCCCCCCGCAACATACACACACAAAGCAAAACAGACCCGACACACAAACACAAACAGACCACTTACCAGAGACGTGTTGGAAGGCAGGCAGGTAAGCGGCAGGTAAGCTGGAATCGTACTACGGCTGGCGTGGTCCAAGGCTGAAATGCCTTCCGGCATCAAGCCTTATGGACCACGCCAGCCGTAGTGCTGGCCCTCCATTGGTGCAGCACACACGCATTACGTGGCTCGTAGGAGCAACGTGGTGCGTGTGTGTTCTGAGCCAATGAGGGCCAGTGTTTTGTCCGGCCCGGAAGACAACAAAGACTTTCCTAATGGAGGGCAGCCGCGGGCCGCCCTCCATTAGGAAAGTCTTTGTGCCTCGCGGGCCGGACAAAAGAGCATGGTGGACCGCAACTGGCCCGCGGGCCGTATGTTGTGCACCCATGCTTTAGAGGAACCTCATCTGGCTCACCATCTGCAGTGATGAAATCATCAAACTCATCTGTTTCAGCAAAATGAGTGGGAGACGTGCCTTCCTCGGGCTGTGTCCGCTCCCTCATCAGTGACTGCGCTGCTGACTGCTGCCTTTGTGGCCTGGGAGGCGAGTAATCTTGTTGCCACTCTCTGGAGGGTCCTGGGGCCTCAGCCGGCATCCGCCAGCAGGGTTCGGCAACCAGTGTTCTTAAGGGGAGTGCATGCAAGGTCGCCACCAATGTTGTCAGTGTTGACAATAGATTCATTTGGGGGAACAGTGGATGCTGGACAGGCATGGGGACGGCATGGGGTTCAAAGGTGGACTAATGAGGCTTGCCTCACCCCGTGGTGGACTCCTCGGTGGCAGTGTCCTGGGGGGAGATGACTGCTTTGACACAACAGCTTCCTCCTCTTAAAGACATCGTTCTTGAACCACAAGGCCACCTGGTAATAGAACCACCCCCAGGTTTGGAAACAGTTTGTGGACAATCTGGCCATGCTGCTGCTGTGTTGGTGGGGGGGGTGCCGGTCGGGTGATCAGGGCCAACAGCTGTGGAGACGACAATAGTCTGGCAGGATTTTTGACTCGCCGACGACGGTATGGTTGACGAAGCACTCATGGTCGACACGTTCGTGGTTTTAGCCGCTGAGGTCCACGGTCCTGTCGTTGTGGTCTATGACAGTCCTGTGTCGACGGCACTGTAGACAATGAAGTAGATTGTTTTGTCACCGACGATGACGGCAACTCCACGGTCTTAGCCACCATCGCCGGCTTCGTCGACGAAGTAGTTGCGGTCGATGACTTTGGTACAGATTAACTGGAGTGCCACGAAGGCGGCTTTGTAGCAGACTGTGATAAGGTTAGAGAGGAGTGAAACATGTTTTCTTTTTTACCTAGTATTCACAGCCTGACGACGGGGAATATTCATGAGCATGTGAATCCATGCCACAGCCCAAGCTGGTGAACAAAACTAGTCCATACTGCACCATCACACCTGGATGACTATTTCAGACAGGGGTAAGTAACTAGCCAGAAAAAAAGTAACTCGCTACCTCAATTATAAAACATACACAAAGCACACCATTTCTGACATGCCAAGAATAAATTATCACGCACCAATGGCTAGTGAAGAGTGCATTTTGTGCACTTTTGCAAGTATCAGTTTTTCTCTAGATCATCTTTAGCCCTTTACTCCAAATGGTTTCTAAATAATGACCAGCTGTATGTTACAGTTCTCAGCACTTAGCTTTACAGAAAGCACCCAAAAGCAGTGAATCAACAACAATGTTCTAACCAACAAAGTTTTATAAAATAACAGAAAAGCGTCCACACGAAAGATAGGACTCTGGCGGCGAAATAGAAAGATACCACTTCCTGTGCGCGGAGGTTGAACAAACAGTACAAGATAAACCAGCACCAATACCTCTTCTACTAGATGGCTTGATATAATGTAGGAGAGCCATCACCCACTGTTCCTAGAAAGCCCAGAGGCATATTTGCTACGAGGAGCCATTCCTATTGGGTGAACGCGGACCAGCATGAGCTGACAGCCTCGATGCACAGAGAACTAAGCATCACAGATTTTAAGGGGTGCCACTACTTGGAAATGGCACAAAGGAATGACCCCAACATAGTGAGCACCTTCATTTTAATAAACCCCCCCCCCACACACAACTTCCTCTTTCACACAATCACTCTACAAAGTCACTCACTCACTTCACAATCTGCAAAAAAACCAGCATTACCCGTCAAGTGGTCAACAAACAGTTACTACAACCGTAGTTCCCCCAGTGTTGTAGCACAGGATATGCACCAAAGCCAATTAAGCAAACACTGCTACAAGTGAGTGAAGTAAGAAGCAGCGTCAAGGATAACCCTGTGTGTGCCCCCCCCCCCCTCTTTTACATGCCTGGAGACCGCAGCAAAGGATACCATGGTATTTGCTGGCGACCTGCAGGTAACTCTTTGCTATTCCCCAAAAGATAGAAAAGGGGTGCTGGGAAGCACAAAGTCCGGTGGATATCTGGGCAAGCTATGCTCTAACCTCAGACATGGGGCCAGGTGGCACTTTTCAAGGTTACATTCTGGCACTGAGCTGACTCAGCCCTTCAACCTTTCCGAGGTCAGTGAATAGAGTACTTTTCAATTGGGCAATAACAGATCACTGCAGTGCTTAAAAGGGAGCGGAATTCGACATGAAGCATTATGTAAAATGTGATTAAAGCAAGGGGTTTGAGATGAGGCAATTTAGGAACATTTCACAAAAAGTGCTTACGGTTTCCATTTTATCTACACTAGAAGATGGTGACGAGGATGCAGTGCATGGAACCTTTAACTGCTGCATCTCATGCAGTGTTGGGTGGGGTTCTTGACAAGGCTGTAGACTGGGGTTAAGATGTCAAGATGTAAGCTACTTGCCAGGCATGAAGTGTCACGCTCTACTTCCATTCTCCACATGCACACACTTTCTCACTAGTCAAGAGTCCATTATCTCTTGCCAATTGCCAGTGGTGTGTGCACATTTGAGGTCTGATCTAAGGCCATCCACCTTTGTTCAAGTCTGAACCTTCCAAACTCGGGTTTGACTACTAGATAATAGACAAAAAACAAGGTAATTTATTTTCATTTCCTCTTCTATGTGGAAAGGAAATGTGCGTCCATACTCGCATTAAACTCCCGCTAGCAGTGCCACTGGAGGCCTTGAAATTAGCATGGCCCCAAAGCGCTCTCCCAAACCACTCTGTACAATACACTTTCCTTGGAGCATTGCCCATGCAAAGCATAAATTACACATCACTAGGTGAGCAACAGTATATCATCCATGCTTGAATGGCCTAGACTGGTCACAAGGGGCCAGGAATATGAAGAATTTCAGTTCTTACTAAATTCCTTAAATGCCTAAATCCGGGTTATCCCACTTTCGGGTCTGCGCATGTTTTCGAACTATAACACCCACCACAGCATGCAAAGTCAATAGTGAGGGATCAGAACCCTGAACTAAATCTTGCTCTATGCTCTTGAGCACATACAGCAATTAATGAGCTAGCAGTGCTTTGTGCCGTGTGTCCACAATCATCCAGGGGATCTGGAGTCAAAGAACACAACCACACTCACTCAGAATACCGAAAGACCAAGTGTTCCTGGGGTATATGTTGGACTAGTACCAAGGCCTGGTAACCTGGAGAAGTTTTTGCAAGAGCTAGGGAAGGGAAATACTCATGCAGGTCTTTTTTTGGATGATCTAATCCTCGTCCTCAGATTTTCAAACAATGCTAAGGAAAGGCCATAACAGATTTTAAAGGGAAGCTCATCTCCAAGGCAATGCTTCTAGAGAAAGACAGGTTATTGCTTTGGTATTGGGCGGGACCAGGCTTTAGAGTTCTACTAGAAGTTAACTGTTACAGCAAAACGTACAGGGGTGCACGAGGACTAAACAAGTACAAAACGACACCAGCAATGGCCAATGCTCGAGGGGAAAACGCTTGGAATCCGATGTTATTTCTTCTCACCACTTAAAACGTCCCATGCTACCTGCACCACTTCTATTGTGTGCCTTTTTATTATCCCTACCGTGCTCAAGTGTAACTGATACAAAATTAAAATTCACAATTACATTTTTCCGAACTTCCCATCATTTGAGATTAAAACATAAATGAGAGCTGCAAACCAAATAACTAGCAGTCATGCCATACCCCCCTTCTCCCACACTTGCAGGACCCTTGGTTAGGATTGTGAAGACCCGATAAGGGGGAATTGCCTCACGGTGGAGCCTCAAAATCAGGCTACTTGCAACCATGAGCCGCCATTGGTCTCTCGCTGTATTCAGATATAAATTTCAGGTAGAGATGGGACACCCGATTTAGGTAGACGCAGAGCAAGAGGCTGCCAGGCACCTTCCAAGCACCACTGGCCTTGGTCTGCATCTTTTTGACACAAATGCCATTTGAACAAAGTCCAAAGAGTGAGCCAATTAAATTCAGGGAGCTTATAATATGGTTTCCTGGGCTGCCCAGAAATTTAAAGTTATCAAAGCCGCACAGAAAATGCCACCATTGGAATCTGGCGACTTAACAGCACTGGCCCTCCCTTACCTTGGCTGAGAGTTCTCCTCGTACATTCGCTCCTTGCCATCCTTGAAGAGGCTGATGGTTTGCTTAGTTTTTTTCATCAGGTTCTCCATGAAGACCCGAAAGTATTCATTCTCACCCAGCGTCTCCATTTTCCCCTCATATCGAGATAGTATCGTCCGAAGGTGCTGGTAGGTGTCAGGCAGGAGGTCCAAGATGTAGGGTGGGCTATTTTTCAAGGCAAGCTTTGGGTTCTGGCAGAGACGTACCACCTGCGCCGAACAGAAAAAAAACCCAACCCGTTAGAATTGAAATATGTATGGAAATCTTAAATTCAAAATTTTACATTCTCAGATAAAGATTAAGAGTTTCCCCAATTAAGCCTCATTGCTCACAGTTGTGGTTCATTCTGGTTCTTAATTCAATGAAAGCTAACTGCCCGCTGCAAAGCTACGAATGTTATGAGGCTAAAGGGCAAATAAACAGTACTGGCTAAAAGTCAAAACCTTTTCACACACAAAGAAGTCGTCTATAAAAAGTTGTGCGTCGAAAACAATAGACACAAAGGAGCAGCCTGAAGTCCCTTTTCACCGACTATTCTTGAGAAAGTGAAAAGAATGGTGCGGGGTCAAAGAAAATGAAGACAAAGAAATGAGCGCCAGAGAAAGTAGCAGGTTACAGATGGAGAAACTAATATCACTCAGCGCTACCCCACCTGCGGTCAAGAAATAGGCTTGGGACGGTTACAACCAGACACCCAGAATTGGTGATTGTTGAATGAGAGCCATCATATTCACACATACTCAAGCAATAACCTCGAAGGAGGGGGGCATTATCGCCTAGCAACGGCCGTAGGCCAAGGTATAGGGCTGAGTGAAGTCCTGAACCATTACCTGTCGATAATACATCCCACCGAAGTGGTTAATACTTATTAGTATCACACCATGTTGACCGGGGGACATTAGCATTATTTTAAGATATGACATGGCACTGCAACAGTTTCAAATATAAAAATATACAAAAACATTTCCCCCATGATAAAGAAAGGGGGAAACTCTGTCCCTTCTCATTTTCCATAGCAGCCATTGCAGAATGACAGGTGGGTCAGCGAGCCAACCAGCGACTGCAGAGGAGTGGAGGGGGCCTCTGAAGGAGATTAAGTGGACAGGGGTGTGGTTGAAGCAGTGGGGGAAGCAGTGCCTGGGAATGTGGCGGGAGTGAGGGTGAATGTGGTGGGGTGATTTGCAGCCTGTGCCAAAGCCTGGGAGGCAAGATGGCAGTTGCTCTTGCTCATTGCACTCAAGAAGGGCGGGCCAGTACCAGGAGGTAAGACCTGCATTCCAGGCTTTCAGATTGGGATGAGGCTCCCTGACAGTTACTTCCCAATGCCAATTATTGCCCACATTCCAAAGATGCCTATTGGCTGATATGCAATCGACGTTCCACTGTTGGTGTCAAGTCATCAGGGCCTTTTCTAGGTAAACCCAAGAATGACAGACGGACTAAAAAGTAACAATTCTTAAAGGGTTTTTTGGGATCATCAGGCAGACGGCATGAACAAGTAAGCATGCAACTCTAGGAGAGGCATGTATAAATGCACAAAAAACACTAAAAATGCCACAGAATAGTAGGACGTCACTGGTCAATTACACCCCACCAATATAAGAAACCCTGCTCCCAAAGTCACTGCACTACAGTTTGGCTTATTCCAAAGAAAAACTGCAATACCCAACTCCCTAAAAATAAATCTGCCATGTCCTGATGAGGCCAATCAAGAAACTTGCGACTTTAACCAAATGAATATCACAATTGATTGATACCAACCCTGGATTCAAGAAAAGAATAACACTCACCAACAAAAATCCTCAATATTAATAACATCATGTGCACACACTAAAAATACAATAACATACATAATAAGATAGATGAAGTGGTGGAGAGGGTCAAGAAAAAAGAAATTACGTACTACAATACAAATAACATTACACGTTAGAATGTAAAGGAACAATCCTCGCGCTTTCCACAAGTTGATAATCAGTATGTGACAATTGCCAAGTAAAATCAAATTTAAGGAAGCCTATACTGAGCCAAACGAGGCCTGAAGGAAGAAGTTTCAGGCACTTGCGCCATAGACCATGAAAAATCCAGTCGCAGTTACATAAAGGGTTCACTTTGCACCTTCTCAGTCCACTTGCAGGTAGTTAACTGTGTCCAACTTTAATCAACTTACCCTGAATTGCAAAAACAAGCTGCTAGTTTGTAGGGAACCTCTCTACAGGGGGTAGACATGCTTCGTACATATATACAGGCCAAAGATTTCCTTAGTGCCTCAGCCAGGCCCAATTTCCTGGTACAACGTCAAACTACCTCCAACTACGGTTATATCTCGAAGACCATCCTCCAACGAAGTTAAGTAGTTCCCACATGCAAGATCAACTGAATCATTATAACCCTTCCTTCAGAAAGGTAACCTACGGTAATGATGGGCCGAAATTCAATGATACAGCCTTGTTAATAAGCACAATGCACTGGCCACAGGATATAGCCACAATCTGACCAAATAAAGGAATGTGTAGGGTGCTACTGACTCAGCAAAGTAAAGAACGGAGCAAAGTCACCTTCTGTCAAAAACAACGCTCCCTCAAAATGATTAGATCGTGTAGCCCCAAGTGCATACTGGCAGGTATCTTCAGGTGCCACCCACCCCCGCCCGTCGCCAGACCATTTCCAACTGCCTAGGCCATACCAGACAGATGACTCGTTTTAGCAGGAAAGATCGACAGGCATATGGAGGAAGCAGAGTGTGGAGGGTGATTATGGACAAGGGGCATAGTAGTCAATGCAGTGAGTACCTAACCCATGTCCCATCCTCTCTTCCTCCAAGCTTGGGAGACTAATATGTAAGCCTCAAAGGAAGACCGACCTATGCTGATCTACCCAGGGAGGTTCTATAGTAGTGTTTGGCCAAAGACTGGTGTTCAGACAGTACATTTTATAGACCACTTTAGGGTTCACTGCATGTACGTGAAAGCCTTTGGTGGGATAGAATTAGTTCTGGTGCAAGAAAAGACCCCCCAACCTCAGTATAATAGTCTGATGGCATCAGCCCACAAGAAGACCCTCCCTGCATAGAGAAAAACACTATTGTTCGAGTCCAGGCCAGGAAAAACCTAGAGCGCAGGGTTCGAAATTGAGGGGAGCTGGGAGCCATTTAGTTCCTGCTTCTAGCATACTAGAGCCTGACTAGCTTGAAACCAACAGCTGCCAGAAGCTACTTTTGGCTCCTAGGGCAACTGGTGCCTTCCAACCATGTAAATGTCACATTACCTTTGAGTGCATTTGTGTTACTAAAGAATGAGAACACATCTACACAAAGGTTCATATAAAATGTAAAAAGTTAAAAGGAGCATCTCTAGTAGATCCTGGTTCCCCTGTGGTAGCTCCTGCCTACAGGATGCCAGACACCCAGGAGCTGGCTTTAGCAACTGCTCAACAAATCTCAATTTTGAACCCTGGAGCGCCTCAGACAGTCAAGAATGGTTGTGAAAAAAGGAGGTTAAAGACACCTCCCTCCCCCGATACGAAAGTGTAAGTCTTCGACTACTGTGGTAGGTCACAATGAGGAGACAGACCAGGATGTACCATTTCAAAAGATATTTATTACAAATTTTATGAAAAATGTGTAACTTTCCCTACTCAAAGGGGTTCCCCTACCTAACAAAACTAAATTAGGGCGCTTGTCTGCTCAAGTCCAAAGGAAAAGTCTGTCCTCCGTCCAAGCTAAACTACTCTGTACTTACCACTTACACCAACTAAAAACCAGGAGAATGACTTCCATCTCCTAGGATTGCCCTTCAACAATTTAAATTTAATATCAGAGCTTCAAATAATGTGTTGCCATTTCTTGCAACAATTCATTCAGTTCTCTTAGGGTACTTTTCCACATCCCTTTCTTTTTTTCTCCTTCGCTTCTCAAGTTCTCCCTCTCTGGGTGCATTAGCACCTGTATTTCCGTTTCTTCTATTCCTTTAAAGGGTTACTGACTGTTCCTCTGTGGCCAGCACCAACACTGGTGGTGCTCTCTCATAGCTTTTTACACTCTTGTACTCTAAGCTTCACACTGGGAACTGGTAGATGTACCCAGTGACAAGGTTCCTTACTTTGATTATCCATCCACTCACTGGGACGAGTAGGCTATCTCCAATAGTTATATTTCCATCTCGTTCTGAGACCAATAAGATGCAGGGTCATATGTGCCTCCTTCCACGGGTCTCCCGCTCTCCGTTACCTGGGGTGCAACAGGGCTGTGCCACCAGGTCAGCATTTGCCTCCATACGTTCTCTGTAATTTGTCATGGAGGCTCTCGTGCTAGCTCCTTCACCTCAATGGACATGCTTGTGTCCTCCTTTCGGTATGGTTTTAGCATCAGAAGGACTTTTGACCGTCTCCTTCCCTGCCACCATGCCTCTGCTGCAACTCACTCCTGGGACCTCCTTCAGACAGGTAGGCTCTCTGTTGCTTAAGGTAGCATGGGCACTTCTCACCCATGGCTTTCCTTGAGCCTCTTCAGAGTGTCCCTTCTAATACCGTTCCCGTGCTTGCAGGCAGTCTTCCTCTGATCTGCGGCATACACAGTGCAACTCAGGCACGTCCTCGCGATTCATCTGTGTGAACCATAGCTTTGCAACTGGGTTTTCAACTTATCCCGTCCAGCTGAATCGAATCTCCCTCGGTTCTCTGGGTTGTCCCCCCCCCATTTATGTTGATGCTCTGTGGCTTCTCCAGGTTCTCACGTTAGTCCCTCTTTTGTGTTGGTGTACTCATACCTCCTCAGAGTTTCTTCGTCTCAGTACCTTAGAGGTACTTACTCTTTATCATCAGTAGGGTTTTACTCATCTCGGTATTTGGCCAGTGTTCATCTTCTGCAACTATATCACAGTAGCAGACGTAGGAGGATTCTGGTTTTCTGCCAACTGGTCTGGATTGATGGGACGGTGTGAGATGAAAAACAAGTTCCTCATCAGAACAGGAGCCCTTGTCCCCCCAGTCGGGGGACTGGGGAGGGGAAGCAGAGAGGTCCCTCTTGCTGCCACCCCTAGGGGGAATGCTGCATAGCAGGCTCACCTTAGCCTCACAAGGAAAGGCTCCCCCTGGGGAGAAGTGACAACTCCGCAATTTGTCACACTACCTTAGGGATCAGTGCAAAGTTCCACCTGGAGCCTGTGGAAAAGTGTTATCAGGAGGCATAAGCTTGTATTTATTTCACCCACCATTTTGGCAAAAGCAACAGCAACAAGGCAGGCAGCCTTCCATGAATCAAGGCTGTTTACAGAAGCCATTGGTTTGAAAGGCTTTTGAGCCCAGGCCAAATATATTCCATTAAGATTACAGGAATGGTAAGGCCCAAACCAGGATAAAGAACCACCAGAGAGCTTCACAGTGTAGCGTGACTAACGATTAGTCAAAGAGAATGAGTAAAGTTTGTCAGACAGTTATTCAAGATTTAGCAAGCTCAACGTTAGATTGCTGATTGAGTCAACAGTGGTAAAAAAAAAAAAAAAAAAAAAAAAACAGACCATTACTACAGGTCGAGGAATTGTATGTTGTATGCCGCCATGTTTACACTTCAAATTATCCTCATTCAATCCCAAATGACCCAAGGTTAAGTGCTCGGGCAGCAGGCTGACAAGCATAGAGATTATGGGGAAGAGGAGGCTCCTCTTTACCTCTGCCCACCCTCTAGACAAAACGTTGCGATAAACTTCCAACTATCCTGTGAATAAGAAGGGAGGGAGGAAAATAATAAGGTAAGAACCTTTTCCAAAAAATGGACAAGCCATACCCAAGCAAAGTTAGGCTCCTGCCTATTATTAAGGCAAAGTGCAGGCACTTGGCATTCTGAAAAGACAGGAAGGCGCCCACCAAGGAACCCCCACCCACCCATTTCAGAAATAGATCCTTTACCACCAGCCTTCTGGTTCGACTATAACCTGCTGATGGAGGCAGCCTCCTGATTCAATACTCCCTGGAGATGAACAGACTAAAGATATATCTTGTAGGAAGTGGTCAATTTCTGCAGCATGGCAGTGGTGTTGTCAATAAGACTTGCACGAATGGCGCCTGAAAACAGGAAGGAGTTACTTCAGCGAATTGAAGAATATTTATGTAGAACAGGGTATCCAGAGGCACCCAAAGATTAATTAACTGAAGACTAGAAGAGTGTGCCTCCACCACCCGCCCAAAGGAGGAGATTCTGTAGTTATAACAGCATATGGGAAAGGGAGCACCTTGAACAGTACTCCAATCCGGACATTTGAGCCATCACTCAACCAAGCATGGTCTTTCCGCAAGGATGCAGGGGTTGGGATGAACACAGACTAAGGATAGAAAGACTAGCTCCAAAGCAGATTGACAGAGTGGACACGGAAGATCAGCCCCACAAGCCTGTGGGACAACCAGGCTGTTCTCAAAAGGAACGTGCACAGCTTATTACCCATGCCCTCATCTTGTGAGGAGAATCTTTGAGACTCCCGTGTCCCATTGAAAACCAATGAAGGTCAAGCTGTGTGAAACAGTCAAAGATTTCTGTGAGCTAATTGAAAGGCCCAGAAGGAAAAGAGCATCCAGTAATAGCTATAGCGAGCTGAAGCGTGAAAACTGGGAGTCATCCAAATGAGGGCAAATGTCAAACGCCTACAACCAGAAGTAAGCCACCAAAGCAGAAATATTTCTCAATACCATGGGAGCTGCATTCAGGTTGAAGAAAAATACTCTATTGAAACTGCATGCTGCTCAACACAAAGCAGGGGAAGTGGTGATGACACTCCCCGTTAGGTGCACACAGGTATGCATCCTTCAGATCCAATACATAGAGCCAGTCCCTCTGACAAAGGGCAGACTGTTTCTGTGCCATAGTGATCATCTTGCACTTCTCTAGTGGGAGATAAAAAGTTGAAAGAAAAAGTCCAGAATGTTGCACAGGCCCACCTCGTTCTTGGGCACCCTCAAAAGCTTAGAGCAATTCTAGGCAGCAGGAACTGAGAGGTCAGAGACACAAAAGCCCTAGGCGTGCTAAGTTACTGCCTTCATGCATCCAAAAGGAACTGAATCCTCCCCCCAAACCCAGCAGAAAGAGGACAGACCAGACCCCTCTTGCTTCAGTTTGGGGTCTGAAGAGGAGGAAGACTACAAGTCATGCCTCAAATTATCTTAGCCATTCTTCAGTTGTCACCACACAGAGCCAAAAATCATGCCACTTGGATCCAGTTATCCATTTGCAAGGCATAAAATAAACAGTGCTGCATAGCAATTTGCTATGCAATTCTGTTGGTTTGCTAATGGCACTTGTGTAGCAAAGCTAGCTATGCAAGTTACCATGTTAAATGAAGGCATGCTCACCCTGCATTCCTCTCGTGCGCCCAGGGCTTCTCTCAACCTTCTTTGTCTTTGTTCACTAGAAACTCAAAGGGGCGCATGGAAAGAGTGCAAAAGCAATCATCTCCTCCACTCTTGACTGCCAAAGGTCTGTGTAGGAGTCCTAGACAAGATTTTTCTTTTTCTAATAATTGCAAACCAGATGTAATCGGAATAACACGTATTAAGCTAACAATATCCTATCTGGAAAAGATTATTATGTGTTAACTTTATTTTTTTAAAAGACAGTCATGCAATTCTTCCTAAAATATAAGTTTTTACCCAATGCATAATTACAGTATTGCTAATGTAAAACACTGCATTGTCTTCATGCTCTACAGTAAAGTTTAGGTTAGAGTATCTAAATCTCAGTGTCAACTATATTTCATTTTGTTGGAGAAGATTCATCATATTGATGAGTAAACACTCAAAAATTAACAGGACTTCTAGTGACATTTTAAAAATGAATAGTTACTCACCGTAGTGACTAACGTACGCCTGGTCAATAGTCCCCTTTCCTCCATACTGCATGTGCATCTCTCGATAGGGATGGAAGACAACCTTTTTCACCAGAAAAGAATATTCCCCTTTAAATTTAGAGGCAAGGTGGGGTGTAGCCCGGGGAGCATGCGCTTCCTTGACTCAGTCTACTGACGCGTCGACAATATTTAACATTGCCTATTGACACCAGTATTGAGGGAGGGGGGATGGAAGGACGTATGGAGGAAAGGGGAATATGGACCAAGTAGGTTAGTCACTGCAGTGAGTAACTTAATTATTCCCGACCCCTTTCCTCCATACTGCATAGGCGATTACAACTGAATATAGCCCCAGCATGGAGTGGAGACCTCCTTAAGCAAACAAGTTCCTTAGAACCGCCTGTCCGAAAGCTGCGTCTGATTTAGAGCCGGCGTCCAAACAGTAGTGTTTACAGAAATCCAAAGGGGTGGCCGTCCGGCTGATGACCTGCCGCTGGAATGAGACGGCCGTGGCTCCGACAGCATGGGCATGCACATTAGCTGGAAGTAGTTTTTTTCTACCCCTCTTAGGACTCCTTGATGGCCGAAACCATCCAACTTGCTATAGAGGACTTGGATGCCTGATAACCGGGCCTTGACCCCACCCCAAAGGTGGCAAACGGCGCATCCGACTTGCGGAAGCCCTTAGTCCTGTCCAGATAGGATTTCAGATCATGTCTGACATCCAGACAGTGCAAGACCCTCTGATCATCATCCTTAGGGTCGGCAAAAAACATAGGTAAGACTATCTCCTCCTTCAGATGGAAAGCTGAGGCTACCTTAGGTAGGAACATGGGGTGTGCTCTCCGTAACACCTTATCCTTGTGAAAAGTAGTATAAGGCTCTGAAGCCACCATCGCCTGGATCTCGCCGACTCTGCGAGCAGAGAGGAGACCCACCAACAGAGCTGTTTTAATGGTGACCAGCCTGATGTTCGCTGACACCATTGGCTCGAATTGTTTGTACGCCAAAGCGCCCAACACTACATGGGTGTGGTTTCTTGATCGGATGGAAGAGCCTGGCGAGGCCCACCAAATGTCTCTTGACAAACGGGTTGGAAGAGGTGAAGATTTCCTCCTCCGAATTTCTGTAGGACCCTATGGCTGCCAGATAGGTGCGGCAAGTATCCACCTGCACACCTGAGTGGTCAAGGTGTGCAGAGGAGAGTACGTCATCCAATGTGCACGTAAGGGTGTCGATCTCCTTAGAGTCGGCCCAGTGACAGAACCTAGACCACTTACTCTTGTACTGGCTCCCAGTAGCCTTGCTCCTAGCGCCCTGAATAATTTCTAGGTTAGCTTGTTATGGACTCGGGTGTTTCAGCGTGACCTGCTCAGGAACCAGGCTGAGAGGGCCAACTTCTGTGGGGTGGGGTTGAGGACCCTGCCCCCCCCGCCCCCCACCTCCTATTGCGCCAGGAGATGAGCTGGGTTCAGTGGTAGGCGAATGGGAGGCATGTCATGTCCGAGAGGCTGAGAAGCTCCGAGAACGACAGTCTCCTGGGCCACCATGGAGCTATCAGAATGATGCTGAGGTGACAATTCCTTTATCTTGCAGATCACCCTGTGGATAAGGGGTGTAGAGCAGTCATGCCGCTCCACTGAATCTGAAAGGCATCGGCCAGGGACGCAGGGCCCTGCCAGGACGAAAACTGCTGGCGCTTGTTGTCCCAGCAGGCAAAGCGATCCACCTGAGGATGCTCCCATCTGCTGAAGATCTCCAGCAGCACCTGATCGTTCCATTGCCACTTGTAACTGTCCACTCCCAGTCTGCTACGTCTGTGTGCTTCCAGGTTGACTCCGCCAGAAGGTAGATGGCCCTCAGGTAGATGTTCTCCAGGGCCCATTCCCACATGCTGCCTGCTAGGGTGCACAGTGGAGGGGACCTGGTACCACCCCGCTTGTTGACATAGTACATTCTGGTGTACATTCTATTGGAGTTGTCCGTCTGGTTGAGGACGTCCTTGTCCGTAATGAGCAGAAGGAAAGCTTTCAGAGCTAGCCAAATGGCTTTCGGCTCCAGCCAGTTGATATGAGACTCCTGCAGAATCCAGACTCTGGACACTGTGGTTGTCCTAAGTGCCCCCACCCCCCCAGCCCGTCAGGGAGGAATCTGGAGTAATGGTAACCTGCGGAGCCGGCTGCCGGAAGGGCCTGTCCGTCCGCAGGTTGCAGTCCCTGGAGCAGCATGTGAGGTACGGGCGTAGAGATGGCGGAATGCTGACCAGCTCTGCTTGGGAGCCCAGCTCCTGATTCCATGAGGCTGCGAAGTGCAGCTGCAAGCTACTCATCTTGAGTCTTGTGTAGGGGACGGCCAGTAGGACTGCTGCCATGAGGCCTAATAAGTGTTGGTACCACCAGGCCAAGGTCACTTCTCGGGTGAGGAAGAGAGTAGTGGCCCTCTTTATGGCTGTGACCTTGTCCTCCGAAGGGAAAACTCAGAGCTTGTGTCCCATATGAGGCCCAGAAAGGTCAGGCTCTGCGTAGGCTGCAGCTGAGATTTGAGGTTGACCGAAAACACCAGCTCGTGGAGTGTGATCATAAGGGTGGAGGAAGAGTGAGGAAGCACCTCCGGAGATCTCGCTCCGACGAGCCAGTCGTCCAGGTATGGCTAAAGGTGGTGGCCCTGCTCCCTGAGCAGGGCTGCCACCACATTCGTGAGCATTCTGAATACCCTGGTGGCTGAATGGAGACCAAAGTTTAGGACCTTGAATACAAGTGGCAGCCGATGATCCTGAATCGTAATACGGAGCGATGAGACTGCCAAATAGGGACGTGTAGATAAGAGTCCTTTCGAAACAGAGAGCACATCCAATCTCCCCTGCACAATGGCTCCGCAATCAGTGCTGGCATAACCATCTTGAATTTTTGAAGAGGGTGGGAGAGGTTGAGGGTGGAAAGGTCAACACAACTCGCAGGCCAGCCTGGTTCTTTTGTATGGCAAAACTCGTGGATTAGAAGCCCATTCCTCGCTGGGAGGCTGGGACTTCTTCCACAGCCTGGCTCTTGATGAGCGACCGAACTTCTGCCAACAGAGTTGCTGTCCCAATCTGTGGGAGGGGAGGGTGGAGGAGAGTAAGGGATCGGTAGGTGGTACTCTGTGGATACTACAGATCGGATCCAAGGGTACAGGAACTTCTGACGCCAATATTATGCGTGAATGGCAAGCCTGCTCCCCACTGGAGACACGTGGACCCGAAGGGACACGTCATGCCTTCTTTCCCTCTGAGGCTGTTGCGGAGGAGTGGGTCTGAAAAAAGCCCTTGCTCCCCCCCTTTTGTTGTTTGCGCCGGTGTTGACTGAGCGAACGGTCAGGCTGCCTGGACCCCCGTTCTTGGAAGCCGCAGAACACTCAGAACACTCAGAACGTCCGCCCCCTGTCGGAGCGTTGATGTGACTGGGTGTACGCCTTGGGCGTGGCCTTCGTAAGGATAAAGACTTTGCAGTTCGCAGACTGTTTTCCTTTTTATCTAGCTCCGCATCGGTGGTGGAGTGAAAGGTCTCCCCCTTCGAATGGAAGGTCCAATATGCGTTCCTGGACCTCTGGGTTAAATTTAGTAGTCCAAAGCCAGGAAGTCCTGCTCATGTTCATGCCAATGCATATGGACCGGCCAGAGGTGTCAATGTAGGCCACGGTGGACTCCATGTCGTCTTGCGCCACCACTTTGGCCTCTGCCTGTCCCGCCTTCAAACGTGACCGGCTCTGCACTTTAAGTTCTGGAAGGAAGTCAGCTATTTCTCGCCAAAGCCTCTGGTTAACTGCTGCCAGCATGGCATCCGCGTTGGATTGACGAAGATGCAGCGAGGCGTTGGAATAAAGTGTCTTCCCGTATGCCTCCAAGATCCTCTCCTCGTTGCCTAGCAGCCGAGGACGAGGTGACCGAGGAAGACTGCGGCTTACAATAGAGTGACTGTGCTGCAATCACTGAAGAATGCGGTTGAGGGTGGGCCGACAGCAAGAGTGGATCCCCCTCCATTTGCCTATACTTGGCGTGGAGGCGCCGATTGACAGGCTAGCCGAATGGGGTTTGAACCACCCATTTTTGGCCAAGCGACAACATCCTTCTGCATCGGATTCCCCGTTCTAGCCACAAGGTGTAGAGTGAGGACCTCAGCAAGTACCCCTACCTCCGGTTGTTCAACTTCGGGTTTAGAAAGGCCCAGGTACTCTGCCAGACCTGCGAGTCATTCGTGAAAGGCCTTGGCTGACAATGGTGTGCCAAGGTCTTCTTCCGCGTCTGTATCCACCAGGGCGTCCTGATGGTCCAGAGCGCGCTGAGGTGTGGAGACCGGAGCCAGAGGCTGGTACTGAACTGCCTGAACTGTGGGAGGCAGGGGAGTCGGAATCGAAGAAGCCGGCATGGGCTACACCAGGGTGTGCTGCGCTTGAGCCATAGGATGAATGACTATAGGTGCAGGCGGAGGGAGCATGTCCCCGATTACATTCCTAAGGATGGACCCCATCTGAGAAAATCTCATGTGTGTGAGGAACTATTCAAAGAACCGGTCCTCGCAGGCCGTTGGGGTGGTAGGCGATGGCCGGTGCATACTCCGTCTAGCTGCTTGTGGGGTAAACCTGCCCTACGCTGCTGATGGATAAGCTGTAGGCCACGTACCTGGTTGACACCAGTCCCACCTTGTAATTTGGTTCTCCCACCTGCTCCGTTCCTCGGGGCGGTATCAGACGAGCGGCCATCTTGTCAAGCTGCATACCACGTGCCGAAGTCATGGTGCTTGGCTCACTGGGCCCGGCCTCCTCCAGGACTCTTGGCAATGGAGCATGAGGATCTGATGTACGGAAGAGCCCCTCACAGGCTGGACACGTGCTGAAGCCCACTGAAGTCGACATGCGCGGGGGAGGAGCGTGGTGCCAGAGGACCAAGTACCTGCCTGATAAACGACAAAAAAGGCCAAATTCAAACCCCAGGAGCGCTGGTGAAATCGCCCTGTTCCTGTCGATACGGAAGGGTACTGAGGAGTGGCGCCGGTGGGCAGTCAAGGGAGCGCATGCTCCCATGGCTGCACACCTCTAAATTGAAAGGGGAAGAATATATTGTTTTCGGGTGAAAAAGGTTCCATCTCCCGTCCCTAATGTGGGACGCCCATGTAGTATGGAGGAAAGGGGACTGGACGCAAGAGTGATAAATGTGCAACAACATTGCTAATCAAATTGGGTTGGTTTGCTAATCAAGACTATATTAATTAGCAAACTCTGCTAATCAATTTTTGAAAACTAATGTATGCCTTGCGTTTGCCACAACACAATACTAATGCGTTTGATGGCATTATATTAGCTTTTCAATGTAGCCGCTGTGGTGATAGAAGCAGAGCTAAAAACAGCCACCTCATATGAGACACTGTTTTGTTTGTGACAAATGCATTAATTAAATCCAAAAACGAATATAATCAATCACTGCTATAGTTTGCAAAAGAAAAGTCATTGAACAGTGAAATACAATGCTAAAAAGGAGATTTAAACATGTGTTTGTAGTACTTTTGCACTAGATTTGCTCAACACACCACAAACGTGATATCCTATGTTGCCATTAAACACCTATTTTTGTAACCAATTAAAAACTGAACACACGAAGTAGATGTCAACATCATGAATAACTCTGCTGGCATTTAGCTTGCATTTAAGTGTGGGTTGTGGTTTAAGCGCCACAATTGTTAAAGTGGTCTGCTTGGTTATGCAATTTTACCAATGCCATATAATAGTATTTTTATCTTTGTTAAATGAGTTCCCCCCATACTATCTTTCGCCCACCCCCTTATCTCGCTTATATACCCCCCCCCTCTCCGTCATACATACATACATAGATCATCATGTGGCAATCAATTTGCCATGGTCAAGCACTAAAAAATGGTGGAGATGAGACCACTGCTTACCCCCATCTTTTGCCAAATAGGAAGGAAACTGGAGGAACAAGGCGACAAAGTGATTTGCCAAAGATCAATCATTGTGGAGAAGCTGCAAGTTTCCATTTACATGTGTGATATAGAATCAGCGTACAGAACCAGGTTGGTAAATACGAATGAACCACTGTGTAAATGACAGGGTTCGAAATTACTGGGAGCTATTTAGCTCTTGCATAGGGCCTCAAAGAGGCTGGATAGCTTGACAACAGCTACCAGGAACTACGTTTGGTTCCCCAAGCCAACTGGTGCCACACAAATATACCTCTGTGTCCGGGACTTTGCATACAAGTTGCATTAGTGAACTTCTAGAAGACATGTAAAAATGAATGGTCAAATATACTGTAGACAAAGTTGTAGTTGCATCTCATTTGAAAGTCAGATGGCTCCTGCGTCACGATGAGTAACTCCTGGCGATGGAAAACCCCTGGCACCTGGGAGCAACTCCCGAGCTTCTGCTCTATGAATTCCAATTTCGGCCCATGCATGATCTACAGTTGGATGCTAAACGTATACCTCAGTGAAGCACAAAAAGTAGCACTCAATTATACTTCAGTTCTTTCGTTCAGAACTGGACTGTTTCTAAGGATTCCCAGTTATGGCGGATTGCATACTGGCATTTGGAAAACACAATGGTCAAACTCTAGGCACTAGAGTACAAATCACAACAAACTGCCCGCAAATCGTCCTTAGGAGTCCATATGTTCTCATATTGCTCTTCTGAGCTGCAGTGTCCGTCTTATATTCATTTATTAATCCATACACATTAGTTGTCAAGCTTTTATTTTATGTAAAATAATTTCTAATTTGGGAAGCAGTACACAGGTCATATTTAGCCAATGCATTTCAAACCCATTTGTCCGTCCTCGGGGCTAGCCCTTTTTGTTAAAATATTAGTTACACATAAAAAACGTCACAAAACACACGTGTAAAAGAAAGACAAAAACAAAACAAGCATTATTAGAAATCCAACCATTTCTGTCCTGGTCTGTCCTGCCCCGCCGCCACCCACCACCCCCCACTCCCCACCCCCCGCCTATTAACTCTACACCACCTTGGTGAAAACGACTCTTCTCCTTCAGCTTCAGCTTTTCCCACCACTTATTCACCAAAGACACCCACAAATTACGATTTTACATGCAAACAGAAATCATCCAGATCATGTAATTCATAACATCCCATACAAAGAACTACTAGGCATCAAAGGGAACTGCACGGAACAGGACCAATATTTAAAACATGCCAAAGCATCAACCAATACATTTAAGCAAGAGGCTACAAACACTACCACCTTCAAAAAACCTTTAACAAAACATTAATAATGACAAGAACAGAATTGCTCACTAAGACAGAAACCATCATCCAAAAGTGAACAAAGCCAAATAAGATTCCTAACTACATACAGATCGAATATGAAAGATTCGAGACAAGCCTTATCAAAGATCTGACACATTCTGAAACTGTATAACGATATTTCAGAATTCCTTGACGACACCGTCAACTTTACCTTTCGCAAAGATAAAAACCTAAAGGATGTACCAAGCCATTCACATTTCACTAGGAAAAAGAAACAAGCTAACTCGCAAATGTGTAACAAAACACCACTTATTGGAAATTTCAAATGTGGAAAATGTAAAATATGCCCAAATTCCACAAACGGAAAAAAGGACATAAGCCTACCTAATGGCTCACAAAAAATGTAATATACAGTATTCAATGCATCTGCATTGAAATATATGTTGGGAGTAAAACAAGACCTCTAAAGATGAGAATTCTAGAACACTTTAGATCAATTACCAAAGACGACATAAGATTTCCACTTGGATATCACCACCAACAACAAGTACATCAAGGAGTACCAAAGGACGATATTACATTCTTTGTTATAGAAAAATAAGCATACCACCAAGAGGTGGCAATAGAGAATCCTAAAATCCAGCGAGGCATTCTGGATTTGCATACTTGACACATGCCATAGCGCCCTTAATGACGATGCGGAAATGACCAATTTACTATAACCTTCGGAAAGAAGACTATTTAGATTATGTGTTATAGTCTAATTCAGCCTCTATCTCTACCTGCTAAAATGGTGAAAAAGTAGATCACTGAAAGAAAATATTGAAATGTTTGCTAAAATGTTGAAAACGCATATCACTAAGAAAATGTCTAACAGTAATGCATCTGACTCTGGACACTTACTAAGTAGATCGCCTTCAGTGGCAAAAGTGTCCAATAAAAGCAGAAATCAGAATAGAGCTAGTGCATTCATCAGAGCGGATTGCAAAATAAGCCCAATCCAAGAAGGCGAAAACACGCTGACGCAGCTGTGTGCTATATGTAGCCGCGTCACCACGTAGCTTTAAAAGAGCAGCCATCTTGGAAAACATCACTAGTTATCATGCAGCAATGTTTCCCAAAGATGTAACCGAAAGGATCCACAACTAGCAAAGACAGCTACATAAGCACATGGGGGGCACGGACAGAAAGTGTCTCCTGACAAGCCCTTTTCACTAATGAAAATGTAATTCAAGGACAAGGGCAGGGGAAACTACTTTTGCAACACTGAAATCTTTGATCACTTATTTTTAGAAAACCCGCCATATTGTTAGAAAAGGAGCAAACCAAGCAGGGATATTTACCAACAGATACGTGTAATGCACAATTGCGTTTGGGAAATCTTTACTGCATAAAAAGTAAGTGTCGATATAACCATCTATTTGCTGTTCAGAGTTCGACTGAGAATCATGCATTCTGCAACTAGCAAGCTGTAAAGTTCAAAAATCTAATTTTCTTAACAGTTTTCCCTTAAGGATACCACGTTTAAATATAAGGACAAAAACCCTCCTGATGAACCGCCCAAATTATAGACGGAGAAACACGTGTTGAGGGAGTTATTACTATTAGAAAACTGAACAATGCCCAAATGTTAAGGGGCACACCATTTGTGAACGTGTTACAAGCAGAAAAACTGAAATAACCTTGAAAAAATAAAAAGGTGGCGCAAACTATTGGATTTCCAATCTGGTTTTTTGTACATTGGATTTTAAGGATTCTGATCAGTCTCAGAATCAGGAATCCGGACTGCAGCCAACAATAATAATTTAAGATGAGCACAATACTTTAATCATTTTGGAATCGCATCAAGTAGCGGCCAGGCTGAAAAGAATGTCATGAAGTTGACACCCAAATCATGTTCGCTTTTCCCCACCCTAGAACTATACCCTCGCCAACTGTTTTATGCCATCTTCCAACAGAATATATTCCACTGCATGATGCGATTTTCCTCCCTGCCTCAGTCACTTTTCTTACACACATTGGTCTCCCTTCCCCCCTGCAGACCTCAACCCATCCACCAAGGCTCACAACATTGGAGTATTCTTTAAAAGCAATCTCAACTTTTCATTGTCTCCACTACCACATCCAACAGGTTAAAACTGTGCAAAATCTACTCTGCTGCACAAAACCCCAATTTCAACTCTTAGGTTAGTCTATTGAGCTGGCCTTCCCACGATGATACCTCTAATCTAAAATGGTATGCAATGTGCCTGCATCAAAGGGGCATAGTAATTTTCATGCCTAGAAAGCTAACGCAATCTTGGTCACCCTACCTGCCGGATATTGCTTTCCATTTGCTGCCTACCATAAATTCCCTGCCTCTAAAAACCAAGAACACAACCGTGGAACAGGTTTTCCAACATTTCACAGAGGAACTGCTTACCTCGGGAAGGAGCACCAGAAACATGCAGTGCAAGCACCTCTTTTCTCACAGCTCATGAACGTGGACCGTACTTTAACCTAGGCCAGGGGGCATACAATCAAGTTGCAAGCTACTAGCCAGCAGTAAAAGGTCACTACCTAATTTCTATACATATACACAGCACACCATTTCTTACTCGCCAAGAGTCAACTATCACTAGCCAATGGGTAGTTATAAGTACAAATTCTGCACCCTTATTATGCCGTTTTGTCACGATTCACCTGGTTTATGTTCCACATGTAAATATCTTGATTGCAATGCATCATGAAATGCGAATACCCTGCCTTCTGTTACTAATGTTGGGCAGGAGGGACAATCGTCCCAGGCCCCCCAGCGCTTCTGAATGAAACAGAGGCCTGGAAATGTGCAGTAGGGGCTAGGGGAGGTTACAGGGGGCGGGGGTTGTTGCTAGGGGCCATAGTATGGGGAGGGTGGTGTACATTTTCTGCTCTGGGATACACAGGTAATTAAATGCCATCTTAGATCGTAGCAGCCACATTGGAATCAAGGCCTAGTTTTGCCCTTACGCCGGGGCCGCAGGTCAGAGTCACACACTTAGAAATAAAGTGGATGCAGGTGGGAATAGGTTGCAGCTTGGGCACCGGTGAGGAAGGCCAGAGATGCAGAGCAGAGATTCAGAGACCCTTTGTCTTATGTTGCCAACCTATATCACATCACAGAAGGAATGTGCGCTGCAAGGCCACGAGGAGTTAAGAGCTCACTGTAAAATGTGATCCCACGAGGAGGGAACGAGCCTCTGGCCCTTCCTGTCCCAGCTCTAAGTAATAGAACCGGAAAGCCCAAGCCCCAAGCATTCCAAGATACCAGTCAGTCCCAGACCACCAACCATAAAACGGTTACTCAATCGATCAGAAAAGATCTGAAAACTGAGATCATTTGCCTTCGCCATACGTGGCATGATTTGTGCTTCAAGGTGCCGGGAGGAATAAAACAGCTAAGACAAAGGTGGGAAACTGGTTGCGCGCCAACTTGTCTGGAATTGAGCTGTAGTTGTTAGAAGCAATGGACTCAAGTATCCTCTTAGCCAATGTCTGCAGTACCTGGTGCAAATCAGGTTAGAGATAGAGTTAGTATTGCTTTTCTTCACATAATTTCCAATTAGTTGCAGCTTTATGCCTGATGACGCGCAAGGAGAAGCCCATGTGGAATAATATGGACATATGGGACTGGGACCAATGCCATGGGGTCCCTTATAGGGCAGGTAGCTTATTTATAGGGTCTCAACCAACCAGCTATGTTGGTCTGCACATTGTGTAATTTACATCACTGATGATACTGTATGCATTCATAAAGTGTTTGTACAGATTTTGCCAGAACGTTCCGTGGCAGCAGAGACCTTTGCTGGTGCATTTCAATTTTTTGGGAAATAAAACTTTGTTTCCCTTTGAAGAGGTGAGGTGTGCTGGACATTTTTCCCTATTGGGTTGTATTTTTTCTGGTGCGAGCGTTGAGGGGTGTCTACACCTTGTACAGTGAATTTATTTAAAGTTCCGCCCCCACTGCTCAAGATATTTCAAATATAAAATACAAAATGCAGGCCTCTAGTGACCATAGTACATTTCCAAACAAGTCACACCCTCTCGGTAAGGTTGGGGGCAGGGATCGTCTGGTGCTTTTGATATAATCATGTTCCCAGATTTATCAGGAATCTAGGCATATAAGTCAAGGAATGAACAGGAAAAAAACTGGACTAGAAAACTGCCTCTCAAATAGAAGAGGGCATGATGTGGCAAGTCTACTCTATGACAACACAAAAACCATCTAGAATAAAATATACAGGCACATGCGACGTGTGTTTGCATAGGTCACTTGGGTTTTAATAACAAAGCAGCAAAAGGCTACATAGCAAAAATATGTTATATAGTCACTCGCCAATTGCACCGCTCAATGGGACAACACGTTTAAGTCTTTAGAGGTCTCGGGTGGCGGTAGGCACCTGGATCTGATAAAACAATTGGTATAGCAAGTATATGAGTGCTTGCCACTTTTTGGGCATTTGTGGGGGAAACTGGTACACAAGCATTCTGGCATGTGGCAAAGTCGCATCCATAGGTAACGTGAATACGCTTATATATCATTGCCACATTAGAGATTTAGAAAAGGCACTTCTGTATGCAAAAACTGGTGACTGAAAGGTAAAGGTTTAATCGCAACTAAACATCTGATGGTGTAATAGAAGTCTTAACCAGGTGTGCCTTTTGCCTCTATTTTTAAACACCTCAGCATCCCAACACAGTCCTGAAATAAACTTCTTGACTTTGAATTGAGTACATCGTTTATTTGTATAGCACCTATACACAATGTTATTCAAAGCACTCCAAGGAGGGTGGGAACATGGGAGAAAACAATGACATTCTTACAAGTCCTTGAAACAATTAGAATGTGAAAAATAACTATCATAATCAGCCTGGCGACATTTCCGATAGTGCAAGGAACAATCAAGGAGAAAAGGGGGAGGGAGGAGTGAGACAAACCAGCAGGAACATTACTATGCCTGACGACAATTGATGTAGAGCATGAATAACAAGGAGGAGAGGAGAAAGGTAGGAGGAGAGGAACAAACAAGAGACTATCATAATAGGTCAGACGACAATATAGAATAGTCCAGGAAGGGAGTGGGAGGAGACAAGGAGGGACGGGGTGGGGGACAGACCAGAGATCTAGGGACAAACGATAGGAGTAAGAGCTAGTGAACAGAGAAAGCGGGGGGGGGGGGTAAAAAATGGGAAGGGGGAAAGAGGGCAGGTGGCTGCGAAAGACAGGCGTCTACGATTACTAAGCCTGACGGCAATTGGGGTATTGCCAGATTAACAGGAGGAGGAAAGGTCAGTCATAGGGGAAGTAAAGGGAACCAAGACAATCACAAGGGGCGGGGGTCGGAGGGTGAACAGAGACACTCAAGGGGGGTGGCATGGGTCGGTGCATATTCACAGGGGGAAGAGTGGAGCCAAGACACCCTCAACAGGGGGCAAGAGGGTGGGTGGGGGGGCTCAGGCACACTCATAGGGGGCATGGGGGTGGGAGGGGGACTCATGCACACTCACAGGGGGTACGGGTGTGTGGGGATCTCAGGCACTCACGAGGGGCATGAGGGTGGGGGGGGCGGCTCAGGCACACTCATGGGGGCATGAGGGTGCCAATGCCCACTCAAGGAGGGGATGGGGTGGGAGGGGGCTCAGGCCCACTCACGGGGGGCATGGGGGTGGGAGGGGGCTCAGGCCCACTCACGGGGGCATGGGGGCGGGAGGGGGCTCAGGTCCACTCATGGGGGGCATGGGGGTGGGAGGGGGGCTCAGGTCCACTCACGGTGGGCACGGGGGTTGGAGGGGGGCTCAGGCACACTCACGGTGAGCATGGGGGTGGGAGGGGGGCTCAGGCCCACTTACGGGGGCATAGGGGTGGGAGGGGGGTTACATGGCATTACCCTGTTCAAGGCGAGTGTGTTGCCACCGAGCCATCTAGGGCATACCCTGTGGGAATTGCATGCGTAAAACAGCCCCTGGTGTAAAACGTTCTCTTAACCAATTGTGCCTCCAGGCATCTGTTCCATCCACTAAACTCCCGTTTTAAGCTACTGTATAGGCATTTACCATACATTAACACGATTTTGCCAGCAGTTGAGATCGAAGGTCCAGTTAGTGGAGTTCCAGTAATGACTGGAAAATGCCCATCACACACGTACACAAAAAACAAAACATTTAGCTTTCCCAATGCTCGTTTTCTTTGGCACGTGGTAACATTATTCAACAAAGGTAGCAGGCGCCCCTCTCTAAGAAGAACAAGGCATGATAACCTGTTCAGTGGTTGTTAACCACATTGAGAGTTCGCAGCCATCTGCTTTTTGCTCACTGTACCTTTCACAGATGGGAAATATCCATTTGCTTATCAGTCTTTGTCCCGTCCACATGGGCAGTCCAGCACCGAAATGCTATGGCAATTCCTCTCTGAACAAGAGTACCAACAGCAACCCCATACACGTGTTTCAGCCTTTTTGGGCATCAGTGAGGTGAAGCTGAGCCTCTCTAAGCACGTGGTAACATTAGATTAGATTTATTGGGATGGTTTATGGAAAATATATAAAAAAGATACAGGGGGCATGTCGGCCTCTACAAATGTCCAAAATTTGATTTTTTTTTACCAATGATTGTTATGATTTAATTTGTAACGCTTCAATAGTGGTTTGCACAGCATGCCAAATTGTGACCCCATGGGAAAGGGGAAAGTCGGGAATAGAGCCCAGACAACAGAAACTATTGTCTCCAATGTTACCAAACCACATCTCCTTCATGAAGCATGTTTGCTCTAATGTCAAACCAGAATGTATAGCGCGCTTCTGCTCATCTGAAAGACTAATAGGGTTGGAGAAGAACCAATACATGCATGATGGATCAGTCACAGGATGCAAGCCGGCTCAAGTTGGGTTTTATTCCATGATCCAGTCAAACGAAACTTAAACAATCGGACGTAAATGACGTTGCACACTTCGAAGCACATGTGACTTGGGTTCTGCATAGTGTTGGCCTGCAGTAACATGTAGGATATAATAGGAATACAAGACATACATTAGTTTTCAAAAATTGATTAGCAGCTTTTGCCAATTAAAATGTTCTTGATTAGCAATCAAAATTAGATCATTCATTTTGTACTATACATTTACTGTCACCAGAAGTTATTTGTACCCAAGACACAAAATGAGCAATAATACATTTGTGTACCTCTGAAATAAGAAATTAGAGATGAGTGTCTAAAATGTAAAGCTTAGCTGCATGAATGGGCACAAATAGATCTGATAAAAAGGCTCAAACCGTTTTTAGTGCAATTCTCTGTGCAGCTGGGTGCAGTTGATGTTGCACAGGGCAGTGTCCTGTGCACTGTATGATTGCCCTATTTGCTCTGTAAGGAGAGATTTGATTAATCAAAAAGTTCAATGTTAAAGTCGAGACCAGGTATGGTTTGCGGCAGGCAGAGTAATTAACTTTAGGTGGACAAGATGACCCTCATCTGTGATTGATATGGACTGTTTTTGATATACAATTAAATAGCATTTATGGGGTAGGGCAAAGCCGGTAACGGCACTCAAGCCCAAGCCAGGAAGGCCCAAGCGTAGCAATTCATCCCAGCGTACCTATGAAAGCTGTATGTATTGCTATAAGCACTCTGAACTGCCATCTGTGGTGCCGATACTTTTGTTTCTTGTTATTAAGAGAACCAGGCTTTGCGCAAGTCCTGCTTCCTTTAAAAAGACATACCACATGCCTGACTGGAAAGAACATATTTCAATACCTGGAGGTAGGCCATGAGGTGCACAAGTTAATTAGCATGGGGGTTATGGTGTCACTCAAAGATATTCCGCCTCCAAAGACGCGTGAAGGCTGGGCAGAGGCGAGGAGGTCGACATGAAATACAGGTGGCAACTTGCTAATATTGCTTGCGTTCCCGGCATCCATAGTAACTAGCTCTCTCTCCCAGGTCCTAATACATAATGCAATCATTCGTAGAGCAAAGTAAGCTCTGGAAACTATGTACAGTATTGCATTAAGTCTGTACACATACAAAGTAGATGGAAATAGTGATCACTACTTTGTGTAAGCATCTAGTTGGCTTTGTGTATTCATCATGTAAGAAGAAAGAAAGAGACTAAGGAGAGTGGATGGCGTAGCAGGCAGAGAACTAGGAAAACTAGGTGAATTACTTTATACCAGCTAACCGGATGCAATACAATAACCAGGTAAGAAACATTTTCAGAATGTCTGAAGTTTGGGATCAGAGTTTCAGCACCAGTTACACAGATGTATGCAACCAGCAGGTCACAGATTTATTTTATTTTTTAATCCACACACAAAGGATTTGGTAGCGCGATCATGTACATTTTTAAGTGTCCACTCATCAATACGATGCACCTTTGCCTACAAAATGAAATCTAGTTTCAACTATGAGATTTAGATACACTAACCTAAACTTCACTGAAAAGATTGAGACAATGCAGCCTTTTACAGTAGTAATTATTGCAGCGAGGGAGTGAGGCAACTGACAACCAGATGGCATTTTCCCTATAGACTTATCAGCAAAAGGAATAGCCTGTCTTTCCCCATTTCTAAAAGGCTATCCCTACCTAAACAAATAACAGCTAGGGTGCTAGTGAGGGTGTATGTTAAAACCAAAACACTGTCCTCTGTCCAAATCAACTACTCTATCCCTGCCACTAATAAACAAAATGATTTGATAAGCGCTTGACAAGGATACCAGAGGCATTACCCCTTTCTACTGGTTTAAGAAATCGATCTTAGGCTGGGTTAACAGCAGTCTTTTGCAATAGGGTCGGATTTACCGCTGTGACCAGGAGAATGACTAACTTCTCCTGGTCTAACTGGAGAAATCTTTAAGGCTGTTCCGTTAGTCGTTTGCACAAGTCTTTAAAAGTCTCCCTCACAGGGGTTCTTAATCAACAATCGCAAAGTTTGATCAATAATTCTTATATCCCTTCCACTGTCAGAGCTTCCTGGGCCCTGTATCTGATCTTGATCAATCGGGGGTTGGCTCCAGTACAGTTCTTGACTTAATCGATGTTTTCCAAACTCATTACGTTCACCGCTGTGATGAGGGGGGGTTCACTACTGAGGCATTCTGTACTTTGGCGGTTTTGTAGATCACTATTGTAACAAGGGAGATTCCTCCCAGGACCTGTTGACTCTTGGTTCGCTGGGTATCATTACTGTAGTGAGGGAGTTCACTCCTGAGGAATGTTCATCTCTTGAACCTCACCTGACCCCATCCGGCTTAACAACTCTGTTACCTTCACCTTGAATGGCGAGTGTGACTGGTTCTTCCCAGGGTCTAAGGTCAGTGTGGCTTCTGCACACTTCCCCAGTGTGCTCTTCTGCTGCTTCTCGTCGCTCGCAGCTGCTCCGCAGATCAGTTTCCACTGCGGTCTCAGCATCATTAATAGTCTACCTCTTTGAGGTCACGCCAGCACCAGATTCTTCCCGCTTCAGTAGCAAGTCGGTCTCTCACCGACTCGCATAGCTACTCTCCGATTCTTGCCTGAGGACCAACTTTCTTTAGGGACTTAAGATGCCACGGTTTCAACTTCCCAAGCTGTGCAGGATGGATGCCAGATTCCCTTGTGGCTGTTCTTGCTTCCCAACAACCTTCCTCCTTCCTCAGCCTTTAAGTTATATAACTGGGCCTGCCCCAGCATAACATCAATGTCTTTCTTTGGTGCTCTTTATGCAATCCTCAGGACTCCTTGGGGCCACCTTGTCACAGTACCTTGGTAACACAGGATGTGGTTACTCTGCATGTTTCCTTGACTTTACCTCGTCTCAGTCAAAGCAGATCTTGAAGGTGAGATAGAAGAGACTTTCAACAACAAACAGTAACACTGTCAGGTTGGATACTAGGTGGATTTACCAGAGTCATGGTTTCTGCGGAAAACTTCTATAGGGAGGTCCTTCACGGGATGGAGAGTTCTTATCCCCGGGAGAGGGGGCTTGGGGGGGGGTTTCTCCCTGCGAGGTCCCGCATTCCACCACCCGTAGTGGGACTATTGAGTAGCAGCCTTACCTCCCTAGCCTCTTGGGGAAGGACTCGCCCTTCTCATGAACCACATTATGCACCATGTAACAATGTAATTTTTAAGAATGAAATTGCAAGGCTGTCTTTAAAAGAATAAGGTTAACACTGGTTGTGGCCAAGCAGAATATAGTTGGCTTAATAAAAGGATCACTCCGATTACTTTCTTTTTCAAGTAATTGCAACCAGAATATTTCTTGGCTAGCACACCCACATTGTCCTTTGACACTTAAGAGTGGAGATGATTACTGCTGCACACCCTCTCCATTAGCCCCTTTGAACTTGCAGTGAACAGAGAAAAGAGTGGACGGAGCACTAAGAGTAAGAGGAATGCAAGGGGAGCTGTGTTTTCATTGAACAGGGTATTTTAAATGTCCA
Source organism: Ambystoma mexicanum (assembly GCF_040938575.1). Lineage (NCBI taxonomy): Eukaryota > Metazoa > Chordata > Amphibia > Caudata > Ambystomatidae > Ambystoma > Ambystoma mexicanum. The sequence continues at coordinate 171,851,343 of NC_090931.1, forward strand.
GCTTTGTTTCACAATTGCCAATTTAATTAGAAATCCTACTGAATTATATAGAAAAATTGCATGCAACACTGCTCATTTTTTGTGTTGGAATATACAATGGAGAACATGGGCAATGTACATATCAAATGGACCTCACAAACGCTACATTAAATCTCTGGTTCATTTGAATGCCGTTGGTTTACTCCAAAACGTACCAGACAGCACTCCCTCGACAAGGAGGTAACTAAATCTATTATATGGGACATCCCAACAATCTCCCCGCGAAGGACCTCCTGCATGAATACATAAGCATTGCAAAACTAAAGTTATGAAGATGCCTCGTACCTGGTGAGCAGTGATCCTTTTTGGGCAATTGTTTTGTAAAATGGGGTGCGAGACCTGTTGCACACAGAAGCAAACTACCAAGGATTCTGGTATCTGCTCCAATATATGTTGCCCTTCCTCGGTGGCAGCCCCTGTTCCAAGTAAGATGCAGTAGGAAATGCCAACATGTCCCCTAAGCACAGCATACTAATGGAGAACCGAGGGTCAGCATTTGTTTATTTCTTGGAAGACTGATTTTTTCACAAACAAACATGCCCCCTTGAACCATTAACTCATGGCATTGCAGGCGAGTGTAGGCCCTCCTGGGCTTTGATTTTCATCCTGTATTTAATCTTTTAGACCCGCCCCCCACTCAGCCCCTGATCTCGCACCCTCAATGTCCAGAGTCTCTCCCCAGGCCTGCTTCCATATTTCCCTCCCTCCTCCTTTCCCGTCCCCCTGCCATGACTGGTCATTTGGACTAGCTTGCCTGGCCTTGTGCCTCGGCATTCCTCCCTGCACGCCACTTTTTTCATGGCATTGCAGGTGAGTGTATGCCCTCCTGGGTGTTCATTTTCATCCAGTGTTCAGTTTTTGAGACCCAGTCAGCCCCCGAATGTGCCCTCGCTGCCCTGACCCTCTCCTCGGACTCACTTACCTGTTTCCCTCCCATCTCCCTTCCCACCCCCTGCCCCGATTGGTTCAATCGCCACCCTTAACACACCATCCAAAGGCAGCCCTCTGTCTGGCAGCCCCTTGTAGCTAAGGGCCCCAAGGCAAAGGGTGGCTCCTACAGCAGCAGCTCCAACTGTCAGCAGGGGAGGCCAGAGGGCAGCCATCAACCATCAGCGACTATCAAGGTAGGTGTGGCCTGGGTGGGGAGTAGAGCAATCACTGGACCATTTTTTTAACCTGCATATACAGATTGCATACGGAAAGGAGGTACGAAACGATCGTACGGTCCCAATATACGTAAACTTTGCAGGAAAGATCTTGAAACCATAAGCACTCCAGAAACTCTGCCACGCTACCTACCCTAAGAATATAGCAATCTTGGCTGTTAAAACAAACCAGCTTAACTACTAGACAACTGTAAATACTAGTCTGCACCACTTTGAAATAGAACCGTGAATGTTAGCTTGCACCGCACGGAGATAGAACTAGGATTAGCCTGCACAACATTAAAAGATGCAGAAAAAGGGAGATCCCTATGCTCAAAAAGGTGAAGGCGAGAGCCCTGGATGGGCGAATATAGCCTTGCTTGATTACGTGAAAGAGGAAGGATTGGGAGACTGATGCAGAAAACAGGGGCAAAGAACATGGCCAAGGGAGCTCGGGGTGAGGGGATGAGACATATACACCGATTGGAGGTGGCATCAGCGCCGACATTAGGATCAGGAAAACAAAATGTCGGGCGCGATGCGGCGCCACAACGAGGCTCAGCGTCCTCGTGGTTGCTAAGCAACCAGTGTTTTGAATTTGCCCGTATCCGCCGGCAGGCGGAAGAGCCAGCCTCACCAAAGGTCACCAAAGGCCACCTAAGGCCGTGTTTGCCCCTGTTCGCCGCTGGACGGCGCATGGCGACCATCACGAGACTCTACTTTTGGACACTCATCCTTCTGTGAGTACGATCATGCTGCCAGCCAGTATGCCTGCCTAGCAATAATGTCTACATACGCCCTTCGGCGGTTATCGTAAACTTGTTGCAGCCATGATCTTTAAGCTGTTTGTCCTCCACATAGCCGCTTAGCTGCAAATATTTCGTGGTAGCCTGGTCAGCTAATGTTCTCACTGCCAGTTATTGTGCCTCACTCATTTGATGCCACTAATACTGCTACGGCACCTTACTCCAGCCAATGATACTTGATGCTAGTTGCTGCACCTCGAATTTAGGTGAACCCTTGCTAGTCATTTTTATTGCCTGCACATGCCACTTTAGTCTGTTTGCCAATTTCGAATTTAGGTGAACCCTTGCTGGTCATTTTATTGCCTGCACATGCCACTCTATCCTGTCTGCCAATTTCGACTTGTATCTTAGCCAATGCTGCGCCCTTTACAAACACTGCATCTAGAGTACTCCCGTATTTGCATTCTGAACTCTGCACTCAGACACACAATTCAGACCAGATCTAGTCAGTACACCAACACAGAATTGGATACAGGCTCTCCCGCCTACAGCACCCATACCAACAATGCACACACCCCTGTGCATCCTGCTCCCCACCTCCCACACAACAAGTAACATACACATCCTGCTCCTAGTACTAGCAACGTACCAATACCATACCACTCACTACAACACCATGTCACTACCTCAACCACGTTAAACCCTGGCCAACCATGTTAAACCTGCAACACCAGACACAAAACACTCTACCTTGCAATACCCTTGAGAGGAACAGCAGACTCCGCTCAAGACTTGCAAAACTCTATGAACCACTAGCTAGAACCCTGACATCCTATAACAAACGAACAACAGAACACTGGCCCAATCCAACCACCACCACCAACCCCCCCTCCAAGTCCCAAACTACAACTAGTCCCACCTTTCCAAAGATAAACAAAACTAACCTCATGGGTGGCCTAATAAACTCTAGATCGCTAGTTGCACACGCTTCAGATATAGCAGACATCATCCACTCTGAACAGCTAGACTTCCTAGCAGTCACCGAATCTTGGCTACACGCCGCAGCAGGACCCGCCCTCTCACTGGCCATACCAAACGGATACACCATACTGCGATCAGACAGAACCGACACTCGAGGTGGAGGCACTGCACTCATAATAAGAAACAATCTACCTTGCAGACTAGTGCCATCCCCAGTCATCAACTCATGTGAGCTCTTGACAGCCAAACTAAACATAAATAACACCCAGACTCTCACAATATACTTGGTCTATAGACCTCCAGGCCCCATTGGGACCTTTGAAGATGACATATCAAATATCATCTCGAATAATCTAAAAAACTCATCTCAAGTCCTACTACTAGGCGACTTGAACTTAGGTTATAACGACCCAAAAGACACACATGCATCTAATGTGGCTAGTATCCTAGAGGAACAAGGATTTACCCAAAGAGTGCTCACCCCCTCACACAACAAAGGCAGAACCTTGGACTGGGTAGCAGACTCCCACACCCCTAGCTCCGTCCATTCCCACCCGGAACAAGAAAAACATCACCTGTGACAAACTGCTACCCCTCATCCTCCCTACACTCAACGCCATCCCGGAAAACCTGGACCCCGAAACTAAGGTTAAGGAATTTAACCACATCATGACCACATCTCTAGACTCTATTGCACCACTCAAACTTAGACAAAGCAAACCCAAAGCCCATCTCAATTCATGGTACACCCCATACCTAAAATCATTGCGCAAACAAAAAAGGCACTGTGAGACATCCTGGCGAGCACAACCTTCTGACGAAAACAAAGCCAACCTCTGCTCCATCACAGCCCTATACAAAAAAGAAATCATCCTAGCTAAACGCGAAACCTACAACGCTAGAATTGCCCAAGCTAATTCTAGCACGAAAGAACTCTTTGTCATCCTCAAAGAGCTAGAAGCGCCCATCCCAGTGCCAGACAACTGCATCAAAGACCAACTCTGGTGCTCCAACATACAACAAGCTCTAGCCAACAAAGTCACTACCCTTCAAATAAAAATAGCCAAGAAAAAAGCCACACTCGCCAGCAACAAACCCATTAGCGTCAACCTAGAACTAAGTAACTCTACCAATCACCCCAGATTCAAGTTTTCCAAAGTCACCATAAAAGAAACAGAAAATACCATACTATCTCTCAAACCCACCAACTGTCAAGGAGACCTATGCCCCGCTCATTTCTAAAGGATGCAGCCAGAGATCTGGCCCCCTTTATCACAAAACTTATTAACTCATCCTTCTCCACCAATACCATCCCATCCAACCTCAAAGAATCATGGGTGCTTCCTCTACTGAAAAAGCAGTCCCTAGACCCACTAATAACCACTAATTACCGCCCGATTACTACAGTGCCGTTTCTCCAAAAGATCCTAGATAAAATGGCATACTCCCAGATACAAAAATACTTAGAAACCAACTCTCTACTAGGAACTAGGCAATCAGGCTTCCGGCCCCAACATGGGACAGAAACAGCTCTCAGACCTCAAGTCACAGATAGATGAACTCCGGGATGAAGGAAAATCAGCCCTCCTTCTGCTCCTAGATTTATCAGCTGCCTTCGACCTGGTCGACCACAGGGTCCTAGGCAGCCATCTGGATTCGGCAGCTCATTTCTCCGAAGAAGCCACTGCATGGATACAATCATTCCTAACCAACGGGACTATGAGAGTCTTCTCTCCTATGGCAGCAGCCAACCCCATCCCCATAACTTGCGGAGTGCCCCAGGGATCTTGCGTCTCACCCACCCTCTACAATATCTTTACCAGGCCCCTGTTCGACAATCTGGACCTTCTGGGTGTCACCTACACTAACTATGCAGATGACACTCAGATTCTCCTACCGCTTACCGGTGATTACGACAAGGATTTGGCATTGGTGAACAGGATATATCTCATCATCCAGGCATGAATGACCACCCACGGTCTATGCCTGAATGATGACAAAACAGAGATCATCATCCTGGGCACTTCCTCGACCCTCAAAAAACTCAGCCCCGAATACTCAGCATTCAACATAGACAATAATATTATTACTGTCGCCAAGGAGGTCAAAACACTGGGTTTCTATCTGGACTCCACTCTCTCCCTCAGCAACCAGGTAAATGCCTTGGCCTCGGCCACGGCATACACATGCAAGTTGATCAGAGCAGGCAAGGCCTTCCTGTCTCAGGACAGTTGCATCACCCTAGCCAGAGCCCTCATCTTATCCAGGCTGGACTACTGCAACGCGCTATACATAGGAGCCAATAAACAAACCATCAAAAAAATCCAACTCCTACAAAATAATGCGCCAAGAGCAGCCCTAGGAATCCCCAAGAGAGAACATATCTCTAACACCAGAAGAGCCAACAACTGGCTCTCCACTCACGACAAAATAAAACTAAAAACTGCCTCCCTCACGCACAAATGCTTGAACAATGCAGCACCACGCTATCTATCCGACAGATTCACTTTGAAGCCTACCACAAGAATCACCAGACTCGCCAACACCAACTACCTCTGGATCCCCAGATACAAACATGTCAAAATAGGAGGCAGCAGCTTCCAGGTCAAGGCAGCACTCCTATAGAACTCACTACCTTCCCCTCTAAGAATCAATCAATCCTATCACAAGTTCCGTCAAAGCATCACTAGTTGGCTCAAAGATGCAGACATCTAGGCATATACCTTGCTGACTTTGCCCGGCACCTCTCTCTACACCGCATGCACCAACCACTGTGTAAAACTATGCATGCCCCTTCATTGTGCCAACATGTAACCAAGCGGCACTTGCACATAATTGTATTTTACATGTTGTAACCAAGCTTTGAATATCCTTATGCCTAGCGCCTGAATACCCTCGGGTCTGGAGCGCAATACAAATAATAAACTAAACTAAAGTAAAGTTTACGTGTATTGGGACCGTACGATCGGTTCGTACCTCCTTTCCGTATGCAATCTGTATATGCATGTTACAAAAATGGTCCAGCCTATTCTGGTGCATCACCCGTGTTCTTTGCACGTACATTTCCCAACCCAGGTCAAGTCAAGCAGGAATGCAGTATTTGGTGATATCTTAGGGTAAAGTCTGAGACAACAAAAAAAAAAGTTACTATGCTAGCTAGTTTAACGGGCAAACATGCACTGGTTTGCTATTCGCCGTAATTTTGTAGGAAATATGCCGTTCTGGAGAGCATTAGACAGCATTCCTCTGGTCACCACCTTACATGCAACACTTCTTTCCTGCAACTCGTACTTAAGAATTCGGCCATGAGATTTTTGAACGTGGCCATACATGTAATATTCATTTCATAAGCAACCAAAAGAGCAGCATGTTTGCGCTTAAAGATTAAGCTTTTAAGAAATAAACGCATAAACGCAAATAGGAACTAAGCTGAGCTTCAGAATTCAAGATGCCCCAAGTATATATTTGGGTAAAGAGGACAGCCCAGAGAGCACGTACTTCCGAATGCTTGAAAAGTCTTAAGTCATGAGCTCTGCTGCAGAAAGCTTACCGAGTACGGTCTCAGCCCGGCACAGAAAGGCTTAAGAAACAATCCCACCACTGCCAGCAGATCTAACGGGAGGGTGTTACCAGCGTCAAACATAAAAGCACATTAGGAATCTGTTTACCCCAACATGACGTCCTTGGTGGACGAGGGGACATTTTTCTGAAAGGTACTTCCGCCCTCTGTTTACAGAAACAGAACTGTTCCATAGCAGGAATGTCAGCTAAGGGCTGCGAGCAAGCTGCCGCGTGGGCTGGAAGGATGCTCCGAGCAGAAACGGCTCAGAAGGCGGCCGGGCCCGCCGAACTTTCAAGGGAAGAGCCAAGCAAATAACATTCAGCCATCAAATAGCAACAAGGCAAGGGGCAATACCTGCCCAATAAGCAAATGGTTGCATCGTGGAGTTTTAGATCCACACGAATTACGGGAGGGGAACACATAAAACCGCAGTCACGAATCCGGTCTTAATCGCCAGGCAGTTGCAATGGGTAAGGAGGAAGGATGTATGCAAAATCTTCCCCCCGCACCTCCCCCCGTGCCTTTAGGAGTGGATAACTCGGGCTAGACAATGTCCTGGGTGGATGGTACAGCTAGAAAAACTAAATCCGTTCTCGTGGATGCCACTTACCTTTGACATGGGACCCGGAAGGGCCAAGACCCAGGCAGTAGAAGTCCTAGGCACATAAGCATGTGTGTGGGCAGCAGGAAGGTAGGGCTCCATAATTAAAAGGAAGGGCCCGACAGATGGCCCATTTCTCCTGCCACAGACACACACGAGGTGGGTTTTGGAGACAAACAAAAGGGGCAGCAGACTACCTGGCGCCCGGGTACCAAGGAAGGGGGCCTGCAATGGTTAGCATCCACCTGGCAATGACAGACGTTCTAAGAACAAAGGGAGGCCGTCAACTGGACAGGTTGCCCCCCCCCCCAAATCCCACCCCCCCAGCCTGGAAATTACAGCTGAGGTGTCCCCCTGACCTCTGGCACAGAGTATACGAGAATGGACAAAAAAAAAGCAGCCCAGCCACTTTTTCCTCTGCCCCTTCATACGGAGAAGCACTACACGAAAGAATAAGGATAAATACAAAAAACACGCGCCCTTACTGCCCATATTGGGCCAGGCACTGGCAAAATTAAATGAAGTTGAAAAAGAAGAAAGAAGGGGTCGGTGCAGGGTGGTGGGCACAGTGTAGTAAAAAGAAAATGGACAAAAGAATGGAGTGCACAGCTTGACGCTGGCCAGCAGTCGTAGGCAGAAGAAATGGTGGCATGGATCAGCCTCGAGTTGGCCCATCTCTGGACTTTGCAGCATCTGGGTCCCTGCTCACCTGATTGCATGATGACCAAACATCATGACTGATTGTCTATTTGGTTTCGTTATTGTAGCTTATCTTTAGCATAATAAAGGTTAGACAATTTTTCCCACTGATTTCTCGGTCTGGTATTCTTTGGCAATAGAACATTGTGCACCGTAGGAGGGGTGAGGGGGTTGCTATATGCTCACTGTTTTTACATACCCCGTGTTATATTATTTCCAGGCATATAAAATCCCCATTTATTAATATACATCATGGGCTTCAGAATCTACCAGGTAAGCTCTGCTGCACAAGTAAAGTTTACATCATGCAACGTTGGGGCGCGTCTGTTTCTACTTCGACCCCTCCCATCCATACCAGCCTACATTTGAAAATCAAAAACCACGAGATGTATGCCCCGCCCACACAATGCTCCGCGCACATTGATATATTAAGTGTTTTAGCATTTCATTAGATGTTAGTCGTCATTTGTTTTTACAGCTAGTTTTATCCCTCTGAACGGTAAAATCCTTGCCTATGTTTTTTTAAATTTTAGAATGACCAATCAAAAATGCATATGAATCTTTTTTACAATTATTTACATAGACATTTGTCTTAATAGTAATTGCGGATAACTGATGTTTAAATTAGAATGATTGAAACACCACCAATAGCTTCGTTTGCATTTGTGCTGTTGCATTGTTTTTGTTAGTGTAGCCGAGCTTTTATGGTTTTGCAATTTCATCAGAAGCCCATAACACTGCACTTGAGGCGAAATCCGTGCACCGGGATCCTGCAGGCAGTTCTTGAGCATTGGGGTATTCGAGGGTTAAGAAAAAAACTCCCGTCTGTGATGGGAAAGCGAGCCTGCAGTGCTGTGATATGCAAGGAAATCCCCGGCTCGCTCGAGCTGCACGCCGAGCTGTGTGCTTGAAGCCGATGCGACGTGGCCTTTATGGTCACATGGAGGGACGCAGCAGTGCTGCTACTACAAGTGGAGAAAATCCAGAGACCCCACGCTCTTCCCCAGAGAAGAGCGTAAAAACCCGGAGGTTAGGCAGGTTGCTCCCATCTTGTATGAATCGCGTTCCTGTCGAACTCTTTGGGAAGCAGCCCCTCATTCGATGGGTCAAACAGACATGCAATATGTACAACGCCCTGCGAGTGGTCTCTTAGCCCATCCTGACTCGCGCTACGTACATTTATACAGGAACCTCGCCTCTGCACCTACTTTTCTTATTACTAAAGCTGCCAATATATGACCTACTACTGAGAAGTCTGCAGGGAGCTTCCGATCGACTCTTCCTCTCGGGCTTGTGTTGCATTAAGCGGCGAGGCTTGTATTACTCATACAATGGTGAACTCTGCAGATCCCATGTGCTTCTACTACTAGAATATCTGCAGAGCTTCGATCCCCTCACCCCAGGTGCCTCAGGCTTCTAACCGCAAATTATCTGAGCCCAGAAGATGTATGCCTTGAATTACTGCAAGTTCTTATGACGGACACCATTTCTTAAGCTTACATAAACTATGGCTCACAAAGTACTGGTCAGGTCAGTTACATTTCTCTTCCAAGTTGCCGCTGAGTGTGTACACATGTCCAGTAATCTACGCATGTTCCATATTGCTGAATAGGTGCTGCAGAAGCTGCAGAGCTCTCATTCAGGCAAAACCAGCGCAATCCAGCTGAGCTCCCCCATAATCTACTATCCCAAAATAACCACTGCTGGGATGATGTCCATTTTGGCTCCTCATGAACACAGGCAGCAGCCCTCTGAATCTGGCACAGTCCCTGCAAGTTGATATTGGGATGCAGACAGTCTGCATGGGACACAAATGGTTTGAGCGCAAATTGTCCGTGCTTAAGAAGGACGAAACAGGGCAGAAGCGAGGTAGTCACTGTGCACAGCAGTTTGTGTCAACCAAGCTATCCACATCCATCATGGTGGAGGTGGGAGAAGAATACTTGCATGAGTGCCAACCATGCAGCTGGGATAAGGACCAAGGTAGAAAGCAGGGTGGAGGAAAGGGCATTGTAATAGATCGGGGACTGGTGGCAACAACACTTAATTGACTGTAAAGCAGACTTTCATAATGATCAATACAATCGTGTTGGTTGCAACAAGTAAACGTACTGTCAAAAAAAAAGCAACACCACCAATCTCTAAGAAAATCTTTTCAAACACCAGCAGGAGAACTCGGACCTAAGACTTAGTCTAGGCTCGCTTGTGCTCCCATGCAGAAAAGACATGGCTTGATAGTTTGGTCTTCACCGTTCATGGGCAAGACCAAGACTAATTTTCATATGGTTGGGTCCACTGGACATCCCAGATCAGCAAAAAAAGTTTTTGGCCACCAAAGGTTGGAATTATGAGATATTTTTTAGCTCATTTTCTCGAAAATAAAGGCCATCCTTTTTGGTGCCCAAAAAAACAAAACCCATTTTTTAGAGCCCCCAAGACAGGTCTCAATATGTGCACCAGTCATAAGCAACTGGCAAATGGAAAATAGACCCTTGCTAATAAAGACAATTGGTGATGTGTGCATGTGGAAATCCTAGGGGGCCAGTGCCACTTTATGTCTGGCTAGCCTTGCAACTTGATACTTAGACCCCTGCCCTACGAGTTCCGTATACTCACCTTAGCAGGGGGTAATCTATCCTTCAAATCTAAATAAAGAAAATCCAGGATTTATGTTTAACAATCACATGGCTGTGAAGTCTCCAGACAACTCAGTTTAAGTGCCCAACTGAAAAAGTGGAGGGCTGTTACTCTCCTCCTCGACTTCAGGTATAGTCTTGAAAGTTGATTTAGTCCAACTCCGGCTGCACTATGTAAACACACCGTCAACCATGCACAGGTTTATTGACAAAACACCAGAGCTCCGAATGCTTCCATTGGCCCGGCATATGGCTTAACTATGCAAAACCATGCTTCCGCCCACGTGGAGAAGATTGAACTGGCTCAATATTAACAAAATAAGAGTTGGTTCTCTAGAGAATGGAAATTCTAAAGTCTAAAGACCAAGGGTCAGAAAGGAAATCGCACAAAATTCCAACTCTTGCACAAACACAGGAAATAAATGCTCATTTTATGTGCTACAAATCTGCAGTACTAGCTTAAAAAAAAAATCTTAATTTCAACGTGCAGACAGCGAACGCAATCAATTCGTCAAAGATGCACATTAAAACCTTTGACACACTTTGCGATTCCGGTTAGCCATCCTTCGGCTTGCAACCATCTAATGCATGCCACGATGAGCTACAGTACTATCTGACTAACCAAATCAAAAGGCACTGCCAAGAAATTGAGAGAAAAAACCAAAAGAAAAAAAAATAAGTACCATGCTTTATGCTTCACACAGCGAGCTCAACAATATTACCTTAATTGTAATAGCAGCAAACTTTATTCGACATTAAATCAGTAATAACACAATCTACACAATAAGGATATTACAACAATGAACATTCAAAATGTATAATCAACCAGATCAAAGTGCTCAAATAGTCAATCAAGGATAAAATATATTAGTTAAAGCCAAAACAATATTATTTTATAAGTATTCAATTTGAAATCAAACAGCCTTGCCAATTGATGCAAGGTTATAAAATCAGGTGCCAACGGGGCCGGGTGTTGCTACAGAGATCCCATCCCGTATGAATCCAAATTAGTGGATGTATGGTTTTCCTGCAGAGCCACCTTCTATGTATGAACATTGCTACCGGGGTAGTGGTCCCCTGACTGTGCTACTGTCTGCAGTATGCCATTTAATAACTGTTCCAATTCCAGACTCCCTAAAAAGGGACATCGGATAAGCAACTCCGATCTCTATACAGTGGACATGCTAATACCAATTATCATGGTTTCCTTGAACAGTCTTGCAATGCAGGCAATTGGCAGAATTTTCTTTATATCCCATACATTTTGTGTAATGTGCCAGTGGTAAGGTGCCCAATCTAAACAAATCTAATAGCTAATCCTCTAGTTAGTCCAGTATGTACGAGCTAAGCGTTTCCTGGCTTTCAGCTATTTGGAGATCTTCATCTTTTTCTGCATAGGCAGTCTTTACCTTTGCCTCAGTCCCATTAGTCACGTCAGTAGGATTCACCCACAGATCCAAGAAAACCATTGAGGACATGTATTTAATGTGCTTGGACCAAGAGAGTGAGAACGCGCCCTCTTATGAAATTAAGTCGGACATTGCCACTCTGTTTCTTGTTCATTGAAGAGGTCCAACTCCTTAACCTTGAGTAAAGGATTCCGCTTCAGCTCATACTAGATGTAAGTCTCCAACGGAGGGGCACATTTGGGTGCCTGTGAAGTGATGTCCCTAAGATCCAGGAAATACCAGAACTCCAAGTAAAGGTCATGCTGCTTTATTGCTCAAGTCCTTTTATGCACGTGGGCTTGTAGATGGACACACCACAGCAAGATTATTAGTAGCAAAACATTGATTCCCCACACCCTCATCTCCTTCCAACTGTCCGGCTCAGAACACTCACAACCACACCAACATTCCATGTATGACATCACGCCAGGCACATAACACAGGGCCAAGTCACTACACACCTCCCAGTTACTCTAACAAAAATGAGAACGGATCACTAAAGATGATGAGCACCTCAAGCTAACTCAGTACCACGATCTCCAACCGTCCAAAAATCTCCACTACCGGACCCACAGACAAAATGCCAAGAGGAATAGCCACCCCATAATGATTAAAGCAATGAAACTGACTTCTCGGCATCAATAAAAATGTGAAAATCTCACCCGAGCAGCTATACCCAAAAGCAAAATGCATACATGTAACAAGTCAAAATGATCAAACCAGGATAGCAACGCAATGCGCTGCTCAAATGAACTCAAATAGAACACAGACAACGCCACTCCCAACTTCTAACAAAGGCAGCCGAAACATATTACACCGGAACAAAAGAACAAATGTCTGCTGCCGCCCACAGGAAATTACCAATCAAAAAGGAAAAAAAAAAAAAATGTTGCCCTGGTCTGCCCTGCCCCGTCACCCCCCTCCCACCCACACACTCAAGGCAGGAAACCCGCCCAACCATTTCTTCAAACCCCACAAAGATGAGACTGACATTACACAGATAAATTTGCCAAAACTCCAAGTCATGCCCACCACTCCACAGCTGCATAACCCAACCCCTGGTAGCGAGAATTATGAAAAATCAACCAATCCATACACCTACAAAGTAAAATCATTTTAGTAATACCAGTCCACTGGAACTGAAAAGGAAAAAAGGTTTAACATACCACAGTGGTTTATACATTGCCCCGTGCAGCCCTGCACCATCAAATTGTATGGCAAAAGCGCCCAGCACCCTAATGTGCAAGTAAAAAGAAAACCTAACATCTCACAGTGATTAATACACTGCCATGGGCAACGCCACACCCCCCCCCCAGTCCAATCAAGAAAGTCTACTTAACGCCCAGCACAAATCATGTGCAAATAAAACGGTTACAAAAAGGGTACAAGGCTAGGGATTATCAAGATAGTATGAGAGAATTGGAGGGAAGCAACAATATAGAGTGAAATCCCTAAAAATAAAGTGGAAAATCCCCAAAAGAATCAAAGAGCCATTGAAGGAAGAACCGTTCTGCCGGAAAAGGATAATTAGAAATGTTTGAAATTTACAAGAGAGAATCAGAGGGAAAATGATGCTATGAAAAGATTGGGAAAAAAGGGAGATAACGGCCGAGGAAGATTCTTGGGGTTGGATAGCTACTAGTTTGAGTGGTTGTAAGAGATAAGATTTCGGTGAGGGGATGGAGTCATTGAAGATAGCCTTCTGGTACACAAGGGGATTTAGGTCACTCTTTACAGAAAGTACTTAAGGAGGAGGAAGAGATATCTTGTGCTTCCAGGAGACCTGGTTGAGGACTATGCCCGTTTGTGATGGGTATATTGCTTTTTTTTTAACCCGGCACCAAAGGGGATTACTGGTCGACCGTACGCTGGATTTATGACTCTGGTTAAAATTGACTCAAGTTGGACCATAACGAATGTGAACTGCCCAAATCCATATGTGCAAATTATGTTAACAGAAGCAAAAGTCCCGGTTAAGCCGGATACTCATGATTAACATCTATTGGCGAGTGAATAGGAGTAAAGAAATCAAATTTGTCGAGTGTGTGGGAAAGGCAATGGATGAAATGATGTGGGAGAGGATGCTAAAATTCTAAACTGTGGCGATTTAAACCTCAAACTCCTAAGTAAGGCAGGTCTTCCGCCAAGTAAGAATGAATGGAATACAAGGGAATCATGGGGTCCTTCAAGAACTGGGCCCTCAAGGGAGGAGAGAGGGAGGGTGTGGGGGAGTCCATCAATCAGGTGGACCAGAAACATTGATGTGATCATTCCCTCGTGAGGAGGAGGAAATTGCTGCGTAAGTCAATCAGACAAATAAAAAAGCAATAGGTCAAAACTACAAGAGAAGATCAAGAGAGTAAAACAGCAGTGCATAAATTGGTGCATTGGAACTAGGAGTATGAGAGCCAAAAATTATTCCAAACATATGCTAAAAGTTGTTTATGCAAGGAGTTCTAGAAATCTTTGGGAACTGATCAATAATGATGGCTCCCTCAGATATAGTTCCATCATGGGCATGGTATCGGAATCAGACTGGGTGACTCACTACACAACATTATTTGCAGATCCAGGTTGGAAACAAAGTAAGGTGTAAGACCCATACCCTCAAACTTGGAGTTTTGCATTTGATGATTTAGATGCGGAATTGATGATAAAGAAGCCGAGTACATCTCGAGCTGAGGGACCCGATGGTTTATCCAACCATGAGCTTAACAAAAACTGCAATCAGTGGAGTACATTTCTGCCAGTCCTTTTTGCACAGATAATGTTAAATAAAAAGATTCCAAAATCATGGGGGGAGGCAAACATGGTGCCCATTTTTTATAAAGGTGATAGGGCGATTCCAAAAAATGTTTCGCCCTATTGCCCTCCTAGACTCAATAGGCAAACTGTCCTGTTGAGAGATCTCAGACTACGGGCTGAAAAGAGGGGCATCCTGGACACAAGACAAACAGGTTTTGTTAAGGGCGTGGGTACCACCTTAAATCTCCTTATGATCAACATCTTGAAAAATAGCTTTGGAAACAGACACGCGTTTATATCCAGTGTTTGTTGATCTCGAACAGGCGTTCGATGATGTCATTGGGGAGAAGTGATGGGCCAAATTGAGAGCATGGAATTGCCCCAACGACCTGGTCGAGGCCATAGAGGCGTCGTGCACAAACACCTCTGAGAATTTGGCTCTCTGGCAAACTAAAATTGTCACAAAAATGTTTAAATACCGAGGTTTAAAGCAAGGGTGCCCCTTGGCCCCTTTCCTATTCCGATTATATATTGCTGATCTGCCAGATTCACAGAGAGATGTCATCGCCTTCCCGCCAAAGCTCAACGGTACATCAGTACCCTGGATACGTTTTGCGGATAACCTTGTCTTTTTAGATTTAACACAGATTGGTCTCCAGCGGAGGATTCATGCATTTAATATATACCTGAGAGAGAATGGCATGAAAATGAATGTGGTAAAATCAAAGAGGTACTTGAAATGAAATCTGCCTATACAAGGAAAGTAGTGAAAACTATGACCTATTTGGGAATTGTAATTAACAGAAGCATAAATGACGAGGGGCATTTTATTCACTTGAGATCCAGATTGACCAGGTTAATAAACCAGGGAAGTATTTTCCATAGGGAATGTGGGCGATTTACGATGATTCCGATTCAGTCTTTCTACAAACAAAAAATCGCTCAAGTGCTAACCTGTGGTTCTGAGGCTATATTACACCTACCCTCGGGAAGTATGGAAGAAATTAAAGCGCGAGTTCTAGCGAACATTACTGCAACTTCCTAATGCAGTGCCAATGTTTACCATTAGGCAAGAACTAAAGCTACAATCACTAATTTATGGTTCAATGGTTATCAGTGGCTTTATATAGGAAGTGCAGATATGAAACAAATATAGCCCCTTTTGCCATCTTTGATCCCTTTAAATTACTCAAGATAAATATGTAACTCAGTGGAAATTAAAGATCGACATTATGCTACAACAAGGATATTGGTTCGAAAAGTGAAGCAGAAATTGCGAGAAGGCGATTGGATAAATATTCTGGCACAATGCGATCAAGTGAAATTGAGCTGCGCAAGAACTGCTTAAAAAAAAAGAAAAAAAGGGCTTAAACTCCCTCCCAAGCCATCTACAGAAATTTCCATCACAGCACTATCGTGATATGGTTCTTAGGTGCCTACTTAATAATCTAGCAACTGGAGAAGTTCTGTGGGCTCAGAAAATCCTAGGTATTAAAAATGTTAACAGCAGTTTCTGTAGGAGGAATGACATGGTGGAGACGCTATGTCATTGGGTAACTGTTTGTGACTCATTAAAAGAAATCAGACACTGATTATGCCATGGGTGTAAGTACCTAGAGTCCAAATGACTGCTGAGCTTGGGCTATTATGGGAGAAAAGACTAGTTTAATCATTGCAGTATTGAAATTCATTGAACGAGTCTTAAAGATGAATGAACAGAACTAAAAGATGCAAGCAAATTAATATAAAAAAATATACATAAAGTGATGAAATAAGGGTAAAAGATACAGTGGAAGGAAAATGGAAATTTATTTATAGTGGTTTGGAGCGTTATTGAATGAGATTGAAAGATGAAATGTAATGAACATGTGAAAGTGAATAGTGGTTTTAATTTTTTTTCTAAATGTGATTTAATAATGTAAAGGTTTATGTAAAAAAAAAAATGTTTAAACCAATAAAACAAAAAAAAAACCTTGTGCCTCATTTTCCCCATGGCCGACTGCAGCTCCTTGCTGGAGCCCTCATCGAAGATAACCTGGACTGTGTCCAAATGAATTCGGGCATCCGCACTCCAAAAATGATCTCAGCACAAAAAAATAACCTCCGGTCCGAAATTCCTCCAAATCAGCAAATGCGTTACCTGAAACTTCCAAGAAGCTTTGCGAAGGGCAATGGCTGCAAGCACACCAACGCCCAGACATATGGTGTGGGCACGTGCCGTCAGCTCTGACATCACTACTCCAGCACTATGCAAGCAAGAAGGAACTCCACACTGGGGGCGTGGTTGGGCAGCCATGCTGTAAGGACGTTCTCATTGCTCCTGCAAGATCCTGACCAGAGCAGTAGATCCTGAAATTCTCAGATCTGGAATCTAGCGGATCGCCCAATAATTAAGAACATATTGGCGAAATCTGGATAAAAATCGAAAGCAGCGAACAGCTAAACGTGACCTCTGGCACATCTATCCAGTAGAGCAAGCGTCCACTTAACATGGCAGAGGACCCATATGCAGCGTCCCGGTCCGACGCACAAAGCAAGCGGCATCATCGAGGGACAGACTACAGAAGCGAGGGACAGACTACAGGTCAGGCACACAGTGAGGAAAGAGGCAGGGATTGGTACGGTGCGGTAAGCAGCGATGAAGAGCCGTGGTGCCAGCAATGAGTGTGGTGCAACTACGCGACTCCGCTGAGAGTTGGAACGGACCGGAGCATGCCCCTGTATATATTGTGTATGTGGGAGCACCACAGCACAGGACCAGCTCTGAAGCAAGTGAGTGGTGCGCATGTGGCCGGCTCCGTGGGTGGCAACCGGGCCACCCTAGGGCAGAAATTGAATACCACGGTGTGCAGAGACAAAACCGAGGCTGAGAAGCGGGCGGAGGAGGGGCACTGCCTTACACTGGGCTACTAGAGTCACAAGCCCACGCAGATACCGGACTATGTAACTTCAAAGTGAGTATAATGATGGGGTGTTAACACAGAAGATCCTCGCAAGAGCGGCGAAACACCCCTAATTCAAAGTGGGCACGTAGCACTACGCAGAAGAGCTGCAGGATACAAACAGCAGCACATGCAAAACAATTCTGATGTTGCGGACAGTGCACCCCTCCCCCTGCCTTGCAGATGCTGCAAGCACAAGTGAGGGCACCTTACAACCCTCTACAAAACACCAACGCTGAGGAGGCCATTATCCACCCTACAGATGGTACATGCATACTGAGGGATAGCACTGCTAGAGTGAGTGGAGAGCAACTCAGATCAAGCTGCAGCATTACTCGCCGGCCCAATGGAGCACTGAGGCAGAGATTTTAGCAGCAATAACAGCAGCTCATAACCATACAGCACCGCTGGTGCCCGGGTTCTGGGCCAAGAGAAGCAAGCACCTAGTACAAACTATACGCCAAGTGTCACTAATTGCAAAATGTACGCTACCTGGAAACAGCACATAACAGTTGGACAAAACACAAATATGTCGACCAAACCAACCAAGAATAAACACAAACAACCCACACTGGACACATTTGCATCTACATCAAATGCAAGCGAGAACACCAAGACAGTAACTCCAATGCAACAAGGACAGCCACAGGTGCTAGCAGCGATAGGGCCTTAAAGATTGCGCTGGAGACAAAGATGGACAGCATTAGCTTAGATGTCATTCTCCTGAGACAAGATATTGAGCCCTGGCAGAACGCACAGGCACCCTAGAAAAGCAAGTTAAGGAAAAGAGACAGATACTGCAACAACAAATAAGAAACCTGAATGGAAGGGTCGAAGATGCAGAAGGGCGTGCCAGAAGGAATAATGTCAGAATCATTGGGCTTCCAGAATAGGAAGACGGTACAAGCCCCACAAACTTTGTAGAGAACATGTTTCTACAAGAAAGGGGCCCTTGCAACCTAACCCAGGGCTTCACAGTCGAAAAAGCACAAATCCCTGGCCAGAAAACCACTGGACAGGGCCCCACCAAGGCCCATCATAGCCCAGAGACCAAATTATAAAGACCAAAGAAATCCTGGAACATTTCAGAAAATGAGGCACGATACAAAGAGCATCAGCGAAAATTAATGCACACTCCGATTACACCCTGCAGGTGCAAAAAACAAAAAGGATGCAAGGATGCCTTTTACATCAGTAAAAAAGACTTTGCGAAGCTAATCTCAAATACATGCCGTTAAACCCAGCTAGCCTTAAAATAAGTAATGGCCGTAATATGTTCTTCGACACCCCAGAAGATGCACAGGAATGGATGGACATGGAAAACCTACCAACGAGAACATTCAGTCAAGAAAGGGTAACGGCGGACACATGAGGTGCGGGCCTCCAGTGTACTGGCGAGACCGCGGATAGACTGGAACAAGTCAACGACAAAGACTGACAGGCTTACACTGAAGACAACCTATGGTGCCACAACAACCTGAGAGATGGCAGGAGTAACCAACATGGACTCCAAGCTACAGTGAGCAAGAGTTCAAGGAGAGTCCTTTACCAGAGATCAGTTCGTTTTTCGGATACTAGCAGTTACGTATCCGCCCGCCGCACTCCATAACACAAGACAGACAATGGAGCGGGAGTGAAAAGCGGGAATGCCCGAGTACAAGGTACAGAGCTGGGCACATATTTGGAAAGGGGAAGTTAAGGGTGAGGCGGGGGGTTGGGACAGTTGGGAGGGGGGGGTGCGTGTGACAGCCTATTTGACCACACACCGCACGCACGACAGGAAAAATGTACCAGAGATCTATAAAAAAAAAAAAAATGAAATCACGATGGGAGAACTTAAGATAGGCTCCTGGAACATCAGAGGTCTTAATAGTTACCTCAAGAGGAACAGGATCATGACATTTACGCCGCCAGAAGATGGTCATTGCACTCCAACAAGAGACGCACCTTAATGACAAGAAACTATCTGCTCTCACAAAAAGATGGCAGGGCACCATGGTGGGCTTCCCGTACTCCGCATACACCAGAAGGGTACTAACATTGATAGCACAGTCTGTCCCTTGTCGGTGCTGCAGATGGTCAAGGATGAGGGCAAGGCTTCTTGGAAAACAAGGAATTGCGCATCATTAACACTTACGCACCCAACCACGATACTACAGCGGATTTCCACACATTATACCCCAAGATTGGTTCACATAGAAACGGCACATTAGTATGGGGAGAGGATTTTAATTGTGTACCAGATCCCAAACTGGACAGGTCAGACGACAAATTAACACACTCGACCCCTGCGGCCAAAGCCCTAAATAACCTGTTGCAGGAGTTTAACTTGGCAGACATTCGGAGAGACCGCCACCCACGAAATCCAGGTTACTCTCACTATGCTGCCCCAAACAACCTCTTTACCAGACTACATTACGGTTTCTACGTCTGTGAGAAAGTAAGCAAATTCACTACCGCGGAAAGTAAAGCATGGGTGCGGTCAGACCCCTCATCACTAATATGGTGCATTTTCGCACCCGGAGAACGTATCTCAACCTGGAAGCTCAGAAGTGAGGCCTTGAAAGGCTAGGTGTTTCGCGAACACCTTTGAGAGGGAATTAAAAACTACTTTGAACACAATACTGGTAGTGTAGCAACTGCTGGGACACTATGGAAGCCTTTAAAGTGGTAATTCGAGGAATGGCTAAGGTTGGGGTTATGCAAGCCACAATAGTAAAAGACATAGCAGATGTGTAAGCTACAATTGAAGAAATAGACCGTGCAGGGAGACGGACGAGGGAAAGAGCCTGCAGGGCTAAACACTCGAAACATGAATGCTTTAAGCACTGGGATAGGTCAGGAACCTTTAATGACACTAAATACGTAGAACAACAACATGCGGACAGAGACAAACTAGGATTTCAGTGTTGGCCTGGCTATATAAAAGTGAATCCAAATGCGAGTTGGTATGGTCAGTTATAGATAAGGACGAAACAACATTCACGTCATAAGGAATAAATAACTTCTCAAATACTATAAAGAGTTATATGCAGACACAGCCATGACACAGCCCTCTGGCACACATAGATCTTCCACAGTAAGACAAAGAGGCAGCTTCCTAGTTAGAGGCCCCCATAACAGATTAGCTGGAACTTAAAATCAGAGGGTTCCTTACTGGTAAAACGCCCAGGACGGATGGGCTGCCCAGTAAATTTTACAAAGAATACATAGTAGATATCATGTCCCCACTGTTAACAATGCTGAAGGAAGCTTTCGACAAGGAAACACTCCCGCTGAGATTATACCACTGCTAAAAACCAAATAAACCTGACAGAGTGCGGTTCATACAGACCCCTGTCACTGCTAAACGAAGATGGGAAAATACACAGTCTTACTGGCCAATGGGCTCAAAAAGGTAATAGCCAAGCTCATTTACCCAGATCAAACGGGATACGTCCCAAACAGGAATATTACAGGGAATCTGTGGAAGTTGCACCACATTATAGACCACCCTAAAGACAGCACAAACCTTTACGCAATAGCCTCATTAGATGCGGTAAAAGCATTTGACTCAGTCAGGTAGCCATGGCTGCTAGCTACATTGAATAGTTTTGGCACAGGACCCACATATAAAAAATGGGTGCGACTTCTGTATAATAAGCTGGTGGCTAGAGTCCAGACAGGCAACCAGATTTCGGAGAGGGATGCTCATGGTCCCCAATGTAATTTATACTGGCCCTAGAAACCTTAGCAGTATCTCCAGAAGGAATACCAGGAGGCTGGCATAGATGTACACGACAGGTGGAATTTATTTTCCTAGTACGCTGATGACATGCTAATTTACTTACAAAACCCAAATATATATTTTATGTACTTGAGCGCTATGCTGATCTCCCAGGCATCATAGTTAGTGAAAAGAAATAGTGCTTGTTCCCTTGGGTGGGTTACACAGGGAAGACGCTGAGCAAATTACCTCTGCTGTCGGTGAGGTGGGAGTCAATATCTACCACGAACCCAAGACGCAACACATACAAACACAGAAGGTAGTAGATAAGGTGGAAAGTCTAGACTTCTGGGCTAAACTACCCCTATCACTGATGGGCAGAGTTGCATTACTAGAGATGGTGGTGCTCCCTAAATTTCGACACTACTTTGCGAATGTCACGCATGACATCCATAGATGTTTCTTCAAGAAGCTGGAAACAGTATGCCGGAGGTTTGTGGCACAAGAGCCGAAGTAGACTGGCTCTCTCGAAATTACAGAAACCATATGACCAAGGAGGCATAAAGGTACCCAACTTTGAGGCATATTTTGTGGCGAGCCAATTACAATTTGTCACGAAGTCGCTAGCAGATGAACCATCGCAAGATACTCATCTGCTCCAACCTACATGTACACAATTCTTTGTGAAAGCAATAGTCTAGATTCCAACGACACTTGTTAAGGCCCCCACTCCTACTGACATTGGGGAAGGCAATATGGCACAAAGCTCGTTGTCTATTAGGGGGTCAGATGCTTATTCTCCCCAAATCCCACTGGTAGCACTCAAAGCAGATGACCTGCACACCAGATTACATGTGAGGAAGCACTGGGCGCCCCTGGGAATACCGACAATAGGCGACCTGCGACGGGAGGGGGAGCCAATAGACTTTGGGGCACTCTCAACAGAAACGGGTTTGCACAAAGGACAGCATATACTTCACGCCTCTCTCCTAGTAAAACTAAAGCAAACATGGCCTGTGACGACAAGGGAGCTAAAACAGCCAGCGATGATAGAAGCACTTTACAACATCTCAGAGGGGGGCCATGAGGTATCTAGGATATATGAAGTGATCATTTCCCAGGATAGGAACGGGTTGACAAAGACGGGACACCGTTGGGAAGAGGACTTACAGGAACCAATAACAGACGAACAGTGGGAAAGAGCGATAATATACCATAACATGTGTCCAGAAATGCGAAAACTGCAGTTTATACAGCTATATATAACCCCCAGAGCATATCTAACACCCAAGGGAATGGGAAGTTCCAGCAAGTCCACAGAACAAAGCTGCCCGAAACGTGGATTGAGTAATGCAGACATGGTGCATATGTTCTGGGCCTGCAGAGAAATACAGCAGTACTGGGAGGAGGTAGACCACAGGTTAGTAAAGGCAGAAATAACGCTAGATACAAGGTTCCCCCCATAGCCTTCCTGCTGAGTATATTGGCACTCCCGAAGACAAAACATTAACAAACTAAAAGACTTGGCATACATTCTGGCTAAACTCAGGACAGCAATGAGCTGGAAAGCGCGAAGAGGACCAGACAAAGCTGTGGTGGAAAATCTCCAGAAATGGACACTCGCCGAGACTGCAGTTTGGCAGCCTGACATGGCCAAGGAGAGCAAAACACAGAGTTAGACTTTTGCAGACCATTACTACAAGACCTGCTGCCCTCGTCATACACCACTGCCCAAGCAGTAGCAGGAACCCCCATCGACCTCGTTGGTGGGAGAATGACAAGTGTATAGTAGGTACAACCCACACACCAAAGGATATCTGAACCAACGCAGGTGGCATAGGCTGTTAAAGGGGCCGGGGGGGGGGATTTGTGGGGATAAGGGAACCACGCAGCAGACCAACAATAGTTGTAATGTGTTATACATACATGTATTGTCTGCAATTTGTTGTGAAAAACCAATAAAAAAATAAAAATAAATAAAAAGGACCTCCCCCACTCTTGAAATCGCTGAAACCGCTCTCCACTACGAGCACCACAGGGCCGCCAAGAACGCTGCCACAGTTTACCATCCTCCCTGCTCAGGTTGACTTGGTCCCTGGGCATGCTGACTCTGCACACCTAACTCTTGCCAACTACTGCACAGCCAGGCTCACGATCCACGGGACAAACTGCCCCGTCAATCCTAGTGATGAGGCCATGTCACACTGTAGAAACGCCACCCAGCTACCTGCAGACTCTGCTCCTGGATTATGATCGTATTTAGGCCCCTACAGAAAAAACCGTCTTGGGTGTGGAGGGTGAAACCTCAGGGGGCAATGCTTGCTCTTTGTGCCCCCTCACCCCCCAACCCTGTCCCCCCAGCAAACTGACGACTCATCACGAGTGAAGCGATGTCCTCAGGTGAAGGAAAGACCAGAACTTTAACTAAAGGTAATGCCGCTTCATTGCTCAGATCCTTTTATGAACGTGGGTTTGTAGACCGAGGCAAGGTCATTAGTAGCAAAACATTGGTTACCCCACACCCTCATGCAACTCTCCTTCCCAGTGTCCAGCTCAGAACCCCACAAGCGCAACCCTCACAGCTACACCGACATTCCATGTATGACATGACACGAGGCCCAGAGCACAGGACCAGGTCCCTACACACTGTTGGGTAAAAAAACCTGAGCTTCAGGAAGCCATTTTCGAATATTTATAGGTTTGGGCCTGGGTGATCACCACACAATTAAGC
This sequence comes from Ambystoma mexicanum, assembly GCF_040938575.1. Taxonomy (NCBI): domain Eukaryota; kingdom Metazoa; phylum Chordata; class Amphibia; order Caudata; family Ambystomatidae; genus Ambystoma; species Ambystoma mexicanum. The sequence continues at coordinate 171,875,324 of NC_090931.1, forward strand.
ACCAAATAGAGCTGCTCATCTCGCCTGCATCTTGTAAATTCGAAGGACTGGACCCAAGGCGCACTTTCCGTCTGATGAAAAGAATCTCACTGCGTTGCTTGTTTTTTTTAACTTAATATGCGATTTCTATAGTTCATTGTCCCAGCCACAGGAACTTATGAATCGGATACCAAGATAGTCGTGGTATCTCACTTGCTCAATTTCTTTTCTATTCAAGGGTATGGATCCCTTTTGCACCCTCTTACGAGAACAATGAAAGACCATTGATTTAGCTTTCCCACGATTGATCTCCGTCTCATTAGTCGGACAAAATTGATGTAAAAGATTCAACTGTTGCCAGCATCATGGAGATCAGTATGGCATTGTCTGCAAAGAGAAGGTTGGGTATTTTAGTGGGATACTGAGTGATTAAGTGGACCCTTGTAGTTTGGAGGCTTTCACCAGCTTATTTTGCAAGAAACAATCCCCACATCCAGGGAAGAGAGCTGGGGTTGCAAGGCTAGCGGAACATCCCAGGAATACATAACTACAAAGTTACATTCCTTAGAATGTTAGCCGATGCCACTCTTTCATCTCAAATAAATGTGATTGTTAAAGCATTGTATTATTTGATGCTAAATAAGCCTGTTGTCCAACAATGCCTACACAATCGTAGCATACGCAATAATCTGCATAAAACTGGACTATTGCAATGCACAATAGATCTGGGGATAAATAAAGAAAGCTTCCAATTACAGGTTATTCTTAACACTGCAGTATGCTCCATCACAAACGCACCTGGTCGAGCTCATCTGACGCACAGGAAGTCCATGTGGTCATGGCAATGACCCTGGTCTATAAAATCTTGCATGGACCTCTGCCAGCATGCCGCATGGAGAGGATTACCTGGTATGCACAGTTGTGGTCTAAGATCTCTTTTCAGGTATTAGTCAAAGACCTACACTACAGACACAAAAGAGTCTTTGACTGCTCTTTTCCTGTTCTGGCAGCTTGTCTCTGGAGCCCTTTGCCCCTAGAGATTCAAAGTGGCAGCACCCTGCTATTGTTCAAAAGAAAACACATTTTCTTTTCTAAAACATAAGCTTTTTTCAGTTTCCGTCTCTCTCCTGAACTGGCCAATATCGTTTCTACTATACTCTTCCTTTTCTCATCTCATCTAAATGTCATGGACCTCCTTCCCTTTTTCTTGTGGGCATTCAATGTTTGGTACTTGTGCTTACATACCGTGCCAGGCAATTAGAGAATTAGTCATTCCAAAAGGATTCAATTCAAACTGGCTGCCTCACCTACAAATGTTTGGACAGCCCAGATCCAAAATGTATTGCCAGTACATTACCTGGGTGCATTCCAGGCACCATTCAGAGTTCAAAATAGCTGGGAGCTGTTAAGTTTCAATCCTGAAGGAGGATGGTTAGCTTGAAACCAACATGTACCAGGAGCAGGATTTAAAGAAATTAGGACACATCTAGTACACATGAATCATAAATAATGGGCACAAAGTTAAAGTGTGTATATCCTGTGAAGGTTATATTTCCGGTGCACTAGGTACTCTCTCCGGGTTCCCCAGTAGCTCATGCCTACTGGGTGATGCTCAACACCCGGGAGCTGGTTTTAGCTCCCGCTTATCGAATCCCAATTTAGAGCCCTGTAATTGGATGCTTATTGGCTAAACGGATTCGAGTTATTGGCTAAAGGTGGACTTCCTTTTAAGAACCAAACATGTCAAAATTAGAACAGTTTGTCGTTAGATCAGTGAAGCTCAGTCTTAGGAATCCTTTTGCTCACTCGTGAACATGCACCTATTCACTATGCAGTTATGGGGTATAGGTGCTCTATAAAATGGGATTAGAGCACCTTTGCAAACGTTCTAGTTTGCTCATACAATAGGGATAAAAAAAAAAATTTACCTAAAAATTCAGTTCACTGTTACCCATTTTGCTCTGAATTCCTTTCCTGGCTGACTTGGGCCAAGCAGAAAACCCCTTTGCCATTACCCTTTGCCTCTCCCAGCTCCACTGTGGCACACCCCCCTCCGACACTGTATCCCCCTACAGAGTCAATTTGTAAACCACTCCCCATTTCTCTCGATTACAGATACCACGTTCTTCTGACAGTCCCTCTACTCCTACCACTACACTTCCCTGGTCACTGACAGCAATGCCTCGCTTTTGCCCGTTTTGTCTGTCATTGGTTCACAACGTAATGTCGCACAACAGTGCAACACCATGCACCAACTCCATCTCGTTTTCTCCCCCATCAAAAACCATTGAATCAGAAGCTAGCACCCACTCACTGAGGGCCAATACTCTCATCGCCCACTGGGTGCGCGAAATACATCTATTAGAAGCCCAAACCCTACTTATGGCCCTCGCTTCACTAGATGGACCATACAACCAAGCTTCTGGACAGGCTCAGACTTGCCTATGGAGCAATGGCCAAACAAAAAAAGCAAAATGCTAGTGTAGGCACGCTTGTTTGCTCAAGTGGGCCACTTTGTCTAATGTGGGCCAGTTTGATGACTTACTTCACTATGCGGTTAGTAGATTTGACCACTGTTGCTTAATAAATATTTTTTAAATTGCACAATTTGCATTACATTTTAACAAAAAACTCCCCCTTGGGTACTATTCAAACAGTCACAAAAAGGAATGAATTGCCATTTGCAATTGTGGGCCACTTTTTCATTGGTGCCCAAGACAATGATATGCCCCAATTGATTTGAATTGCACCCTGCTCCCACGTGCAAGAAGGCTAAATTAACCGTGTAAGTGCCATGGGTATTTCTCCCCAGTGCCAGGGCCTTTTTGGTGATTTTGGTATGTGGCCATTCAATGGCTTGTAACTTTTTTGTTACATGAGATATCTCGGCCAAATTTGGCTCCTTTTTTTCCACACATGTAGGCGGTCGTAACGCCACCCAGGAATCCCAGGTTGCTGTAGGGGGTGAGAGAAAATAAGAAAAAAGGCCGAAAATGTTGGGTTTTTTTCACAAAATTCCAATAAAATGATGTACAAAGAAGCCTGTGGTTTTTTCCTTGTAAGAGCTAGGAACAAATGGTTTGTTGTGCCGAGTTCCCCAATTTCCAGGCTTTCAGGAACAGGTTGAGTGGAAATGTAAAAAAATTATTTTGATGTGGTCATCAACCATTTTGTGAGAGGTAGGCGATTTTGGCCATTTTTGCCAATTGGACATGCATGGACAGAATGGAAGAAAAGGGCAGGAAAGCCAAATTGGAGGACAAAGGCATATATTTCTGAAAAGTAGACAAAATTCCAAGTTTAGGAAGGGGTGATTTGCATAGGTCAGGCAACAACTAGGTAGGGGAAACTGCCATCAAATGGGGGAAAGTGGGAAAATGACTGAAAAAAAAAGGTATGTGTTGGACATGGTTGGCTTGGTACGGCAATGGCTTCTATGAATTTTGAGAAAAGCAATGCTCTGCTACATTCCCCCCCCCCCCCCCCGACTCTTGCAGTTAGGAGAGCATACATTTTTTGTAGTGTTTTACAAAACAAGCAATACCACAAGCCAAACACTGAGCCATGGTACACAGGAGTTTTACGCTCACGGCCTGACCAGACGCACTTAGCATGTGTAAATCAGGAAAACCAATGTGGTGAGGAACGGCAAGCATACATTTTTTGAAAGAGCACAGGCAGACCTTTTCAAGGGTAGTTGACTTGTGCAGGTTACAAAAGTGTATGGTGGCTAAAGCAGCGACTAAATGTAGGTCACATTTGGGAAATGAAAGGGTTGTGAGACAAAGGGCACCAGCAAATGGGTCAAAACGTTATGAAAACCACACAAACACCACATGGCCTACCGTGCTGCGTTCCCACAGGTGTCCCGATGAAAACGGTACCTCACTTGTGGGTGCACCTACCTGAGCGCGAAGGAATAAGGCTAAACCACTGCTATCCCCCCCAAAGGGTTTGGGGAGGCAACCTACAGATTTAGGCATGGGGTGTTTCAGCCACCAAGAAAAACAGGGACCCCCATGCATTTCCGAAAAGAATACACCCGTGGGAATCCGCAGAGGTATGATTTGCGCAAATCGCCCCAGAATGTATTACCCAGACAGGCCCACAAAGTCCGAAATGTGGGGAAAATGAACGCTTTTTCAGTACATTTCGCTCGGCGCACCCATCGAAACACGCCCCCAACACCACATGTCCTACTGTCCTGCGTTCCCACAGGTGTCCCGATGAAAACGGTACCTCACATGTGTGGGTGCACCTACCTGGCCGCCAAGGGGAAAGCCTAAAACACAAGTAACCCCAAGTCTGTTTTCAGAGCGGAATCTCAGACATTCTGCCGACCGGCACAACATAAATATATGGGCCTCGGATGTCCAAGCCACCGAGGAAAACAGGAACCCCCATGCATTTCCGAAAAGAGGACACCCGTGGGAATCCGCAGAGGTATGATTTGCGCACATCGCCCCAGAATTTATTACCCAGCCAGCCCCGCAAAGTCTGAAATGTGGGGGGAAAAAAAAATACAAAATAAAAAAAAAATTGCTTTTTCCGCACATTTCGCTCGGCGCACCCATCGAAACACGCCCCCAACAACACATGGCCTATCGTCCCGCGTTCCCACAGGTGTCCCGATGAAAACGGTACCTCACATGTGTGGGTGCACCTACCTGGGCGCAAAGGAATAAGGCTAAACCAGATTTAGGCCTGGTGTGTTTCAGCCACCAAGAAAAACAGGGACCCCCATGCATTTCCGAAAAGAATACACCCGTGGGAATCCGCAGAGGTATGATTTGCGCAAATTGCCCCAGAATTTATTACCCAGACACCCCTGCAAAGTCTGCAATGTGGGAAAATGAACGCATTTTCCACACATTTTGCTCGGCTCACCCATCGAAACACACCGCCAACAGCACATGGCCTACCGTCCCGCGTTCCCACAGGTGTCCCTCACATGTGTGGGTGCACCTACCGGGGGCGCAAAAGGAAAAGGGTAACCCACTGGTCACCCCAAGCCTTTCGCCGCTGCCCATTGTGTTCATGTGGGCAACCTACAGATTTGGGCCTAGGGTGTCGAAGCCAGCAAAGAAAACAGGGAACCCCATGCATTTTCCAAAAGAGGACAAATTGGAGGGGCGGCCCATCTCATGTAGCCCTCCCCAGGGGCAGATAATGGGCGGGGCTGTCCTGCACTTCTCCCTGGGCTCAGGCGTGCGTTCCTAGGAGCAGATATCTGGTCCCAGGGAGGGCTGCATGACATGGCACCCACTCCATTGCCGTTGGGGGGGGGGAGAGGGGGTCAATGCCCCATCCAATTAGTAACTTCCCAGACCCTTTGGGGTGCCCCACAGCCCCCCTAAAAAGCGTTCCACCATTTTCCATTTTTTCTTTGTTTACGAAACTTGCCCTGGTGCAGAGGGGCACATTGGTGTGCCAATCTGGCCCCGGGGTGCCTAAACCTTACTGCCCCACCCACTGGGGGGCCTGTCCCACCATTTGTGGCGGCCCTCTCCTCACCCACACCGAACCGAGGGGGCGGGGGGCACATCATGCAGCCCTTCCTAGGAGGCTCAGGGAGGGCAGCATGAGGTGTCCCCCCCAGCCATTTGGGGTGAGGGGGAGAGGGCCACCACAAAAGGCGGGGCAGGACCCCCAATAGATGGGGGCAGTAGGGTTTGGGCACCCTGGGGGCAGATTGCCACACTAATGTGGCCATCTGCACCAAGCGAAGTTGGGTAAACAAAAAAATAGCAATTCACAGGCTGCTTTTAAGGGGGGGCTGAGGGGCACCCTAAATTGGCAGCGAATGATGTACCGCAACGGGGGGTGGCCCTCAACCCCCCCCACCCCAAATGGAGGGCCCCACCTCATGCAACCCTCCCTGGAGGCAGATAAGGGGGGCCCCACCTCATGCATCCCTCCCTGGGGTCAGATGCCTCTTCCTAGGAGCAGATATCTTCCCCCAGGAGGGTTGCAGGAGGTGGGGCCCTCCATTTGGGGTGGGGGGGTTGAGGGCCACCCCCCGTTGCAGTACATCATTCGCTGCCAATTTAGGGTGCCCCTCAGCCCCCGCTAAAAAGCAGCCTGTGAATTTGTATTTTTTCTTTTGTTTACCCAACTTCGCTTGGTGCAGATGGCCACATTAGTGTGGCTATCTGCCCCCAGGGTGCCCAAACCCTACTGCCCCATCTATTGGGGTCCTGCCCCACCTTTTGTGGTGCCCTCCCCCCCCCACCCCCAATGGCTGGGGGACACATCTCATTCAGGCCTCCCTGGGGGCAGATAGGGGGCCCCACCTCATGCATCCCTCCCTGGGGAGCAGATACAGCCGGAGATCGAGGCAGACAAAGGTGGTCTCTTACCTTCTCTCTTCCCCGCAGCAGCCGAAAATGGCTGCTGCGGGGAATTTACTTTCAGTTTCACGCCGACGTGAAACTGAAGGTAATCCAGCCCCCTGGCAGTGAGGGGGGACCTCCCCCTCACATAGCCCGGGGGTTGGATTACAGTTTTGCAGGGATCGCTCAAAACAAGGTGCCAAAAAGGACGAGCTATCTCGTCCTTGGCACTGCATGTGCACTGTCAAGGACAAGATACCTTGCCCTTGGCACTTAAAGGGTTAAGCAATGTTGCGGAATAGCACAAATTACAAGATGCTGTTAAGTTTCCTCCTACCGTTTCTTGTTCTTTGAAGCAATTCAATGTTTTCCATCCATCAATAGTCCATGCAGATAACTGAGGTGGTGATGGGGAGGAGACAGGGTCTACCCACCCCACCCAAGCGTTGGCGAATAAGGCACTGACGTTAGAAGACACTTGGGGTGGGGGGGGGGGGAGAAGAGTATACACAAAAGGGGGGGCACTATAATGCATGTATTAGGAGCTATAGAAGAAACTACAAACGCCATCTTAGACAAATGGCAGCCATCCTAGATTGTAGGCCCAAGCGCAGTGAAGGTGCGTGGATATCAGGTCCCTTGCAGGAGCACAAACCCGCCATCCCCCGCCCAACGGGGCCAGGTCCCACACAGCCCATTAACGCCTCCATTGTTCCAAAGAATTACAGGCCAGAGCACTCAGGGAAGAATGCGCCCTGCAAGGTCAAGAGAAGGGAGTAGCACACCTCTTGGCAGTACCATCCCGAGAGCCAGATGACAGCTCCCTGGCACGAGAAATACCGCCTTGCAATTCTTTCATCCCAAGACCCCTGCATGCCACAGCACCACCCAGACCCCAACCATAAAACATTTGACACCCCTTGATTGACCATCAAGATCAGAAGGCAAGGCCATTGTGCCTTCAGAAACGGGTCACATGCTTTGTGCAGCGAGGTGCAAAATAGCAACTAAAGTATAGCCCAAAACAAAGGTGGAGGACCTTGGGAGTTGATCTGATCTGCCTGGGAACGAGGGAAGTGAAGGAGTTAGGGCGACATCAGCTCTCCCGGACCCCATCCATTTATCTGACAAGTGTAGTGTAGCCATAATAGAATAACATTATCACTAGAATATAATTGATAGGCCAACCTCGTATCGGCTGACGAGCCGAGCAGTGCCCACGCGGGCGAAGGACAGATTAAGATGGGCCAATGGCCTGGCATCCCATATGGAACAGGTCCTATATCTATACCTCTATCCCGACACACATTGCATAAATAAAGATACAGGTATCCAATGTTTGTCGGATACCTGTATATTTATTTATGCAATGTGTGTCAGATACAGATATCCGACGAACATTCCATACATAAATAAATAATCTGGGTCCATGTCCACACGATGCAACCACCCAACTGCTTTCATAGGGGAGCTGCAAAAGCTGTGCTGGGTGTGGTTCAAGTAAAAGAAAACGTCGTTTATGGCAAACGAAAATCACGTTTTGAATAGTACCCAACGGGGAGATTTTTTTTTAAAAAATCAAATGGGGTGCAAATTGTGCATTTTAGAGAATATTTACTCGGCAACACTGGTCAAAACTATTAGCCGCATAGTGAAGTAACTCATCACCAGTGCCATGGAAGTGGTTTAACGCGGAACTGATATATAGTTTGGAGAAGAAGCAGCATGAAAGAAATAGCGCCGTTTGAAACTATTATTTTGGACATTTCCTTTGATCGGAGGTCAACTGCCAGCACCGCACCCCCCTAAACCCTGCCTCCTCGGGCAGCGGCCCCCCTAAACTCCCGGCCTTGTGGTATCCGTCACCAATTATTTTCCATTTCCACCACTGGCCGGGTCCAGGCAAGCAGCGCAAGTCATTGCAAGTGCGTCCCACTGGTAAGATTTGTTGCGCCCGGGAGTTCCGAGCGGCCATGCTTACTGCGGCCGTTCGAAATTAAAGCTACAGTGGTTTTTTTCGGAGTTTGTACACTGGGCGCACCTTGTGTTGTTTGCAGGACAGGTGCGGATCTGCGTGAGTGAGTAGCAGAGGCTGGCTGTGTTTAAGTGCTGTTTGCGTTTCCCCCGTTTAAATGATCCTGTACCGTTAGTTAGCAGCAAGATTTCACCGAATTCTGAAACTTGTGGCGTCCTGGCATTACCCCATAGGTGCGATTGGTGACTAATATATGCAATGCATCTACCTATGTGTATCTTCTAAAGCACGACGCACGTTACATTTTCGTGGATTTTAACTGCAAACCGATTAGTAATAACCTGCGTTGGTGAAATGCAGGGTGCCAGCGCTACCTAATGCCTCCCTTCTCTACTATGTAGGCAGGTGGAATCCCGAGCGACTGCCGAAGGCGATCCTTTTCTCCATCCCGCCACAACCAACCCCCCAACCCCCAGTTTTCCCCTCCGCTCCCTTGCGCCTCGCCGCCCCCCAACATGTGGAAAGTGCTGCTCCTGGCTTCTGGGGTCACCTTGGCTTTGCTGGGAGGAGAGCGTGGTGCGCCCGCCCCCCCCCCCCCTCCCTTGCGGGCAGAGGAGAAATGGAAGCCCCTGGATAACCCCAGAAACAGACCTAGGCGAGTAGCCTTCCTCACTTTTCAGTAAGCTGGGCTGTGGGTCATTAGCCGTCTTTGTTCAAAGTGTGGGCCTCATTCATCGATGTAGGGTAATCCCGTGGGGTTTGCTTCTCATACAGCACTGCCCCTCTTCCTAGGGAATTATATTGCTTCCTCGATTAGAGCATGCTGAAAGGAAAGGTCTGCCCTCGTACAGAAACACAGACTGCAGAACCAATGGCATCATCCTAACATTATCTGCAAAACCCATCAGGTCGTGTTTACATCAGAAGACACTACAACACCACCCACAAATCAGTATATGGACAATTTGATAACCATTTTTACAAAACACGTATCTTTAATAAAACTTCTTTATTTGGAAAATCAAATACATTAACATATTCAACAGAACCTAAAAGGTACAGTAAATATTTTTAAAAGCCTCAATCAAGTCATACAACTTTAAAATAACATTAACAAATGACACCCGCCATTTTGGAAGTAAAAATGGCTGACAAATCCACCACAGTAGAAATCTAGCCAAAGCGTGCAAAAAGGTGTGGATGGAAAGAACATGGGTGGGAATAGTAGGAAATTCCTATAAATTTCACTTAGCAATGGGCGTTAAATGGCCGAGACAGTCCAACTACCATGTATCTATCCTCATATGCCAACCTGCCTTGGAAAGCATTACAACAAACCTGCATCCAAAGCCCCCGTTTCAAGCTCTCATGTTAAAGCTCTTATTTAAATTACAATAGTTTTGGCTTTATGGGTAGCGCTTTGAGCCCCCGAATAGCCAAAACTAAAAAGAAATAGATACACAAGCCTGTTCACGGGTTTTCACCCACACGGCTCCAGTGATATGTTTAGACCATTAGTACACGTGCCACAGGAACAAACTATGATTATTACTGCTAAATCTTAAGAAGTGCAAATTTATCTTTTAATATGCAGGAATAATTGCATCCAAAAACGTGCATTACAAAAATTGACAGTTACTCACTGTAATGACTACCTTGCTCCTAGTCCATAGTCCCGTTTCCTCCATACTTATGGGACATTACTTCCATCAGGACGAGACCGGAGCACTTTTTAAAAGCATCAAAAAATGAACGTTGTCCTTTTATTTTTACGCGGCTACAGTGTGTGACCGCAGACCCCGCCTTCCCGAGCTCCGCATCGCCCTTCAGTCTATCGCCAGGTCTAGGACCATTTAGAAATAATAGTGCATACTTTTTAGAGGGAATAAAGAAAGAAGATTCAAGCTTTTGAACCCTCCCATCCCCTGCACACTATTATGTGTTGGCTAAACCAACTACTATAACATTAAGGTAATAATGTCCATGAATAAATAATGAAATTCAAACAAAACCAATTTTGTAAAAACACGTAAGTGTATATATTTTGTTTTGGATTAGATTGTGCATTGGATACAAAGACAAAAATAATCCCAATGTTATTACAGAGAAAGAAAATAAATTGAGGAAATGTTGCCAGTAGTCCGCTTTCAATTGGCGACGCGTTTCGAGGATGGACTCCTCTTCTTCTTATGCCTAAACAGACTATAAACAAATATACATATTACCAAAAACAGAGTTTGAACAAGAGTATTATTACAGTGATTCCTAAAAGGTTGAAGAATCTCTAAATAACAAAAAAGTAACTGTTTCTAAGGTTACAATCAACACAATGTTAATATATTTACATACACATCAATTTGAGTTCCATAAAGTTTATAAAGGACCACAATGGTTCAAAAAGACCAGTCAAATCAATAATTCCCAAATGAACGCCCCTAGAGAGGAGCATGCCGCTTAAGTGGCGAGAGATCCAATATGACTCCCCGACCGCCTTCCCAAATATCCAGAGTGGAGAAAATTAGAAATAGCAAGTCAGAATTACCTGATTAGAATGTGAGCGCAATTTCTAATGCCCCAAAGAAAACAAGGGGTAGTGCGTATCTTGAATGCAGAAGGCTGCTTCAAAGAATGAATGATGGTGACCAATCGATCAGTATTTAATGGAGATAGCTCAATCTGAAAAGGAATATTTGAAATGGGTAGGACACTGGTATCAAGAATCGTGTAAAACATAGTAAAAATGTAGCAAAAAATGCCAATTAGTGTCAAAGTTGGTTAACGTACTCGTGTATGTACAGATAACTAAATCATCCCAAACACGGGGAGGAAAAGATCTCTAGGCAGGTACAAGGCAAGGGCTTTATAAAATGGATCTTTCAACCAGATACATATGATTTACGCTGTTCTCGTGTAGTATTCGAGTCTAGTTAGATGAGGAGGTATTAGGTAGTCACCAATGGTTGTGGGCGATCGTCCGTGTAGTGTCTAGAGCGAGATAATGCAGATAACCGGGATCTACAACATCATAGTGGACGAAAATGTAGATAAAGTATAGTCATAGATACGGAAAGATGAAAACAGGGTAGATGAAGAAAGATGAAGAAAAATAAATTAAACGTACCTAAATAGTGCAAACCAATGAGATCTAGCGTGTCATGCAGTCATCCGCAAATCGAGCCAGGAAAACCATGGTTATTTGTGTGCCGCAATTTCTGCAGTCAACGAGCACAATCACAGGTCGATATTTCAACTTCCAAACTAAAACAATAACAAAGATGGGGTAAAAAAGAGAGGTAATAGGAATAGAGCTAGGTGGGAGCCCCTAGCATCCTGATCGTTCTATACCGACTACGATAGATCTCACCTGTAGCATCGAAAAAGCTGTAGAACAGTAAACGCGGAAGCATAGGCCACCGTTACCATGACGACGTGAATTTCCATTTTAAAAGAGGGCAATGTGTTCCACGTGAGCCGTGCGATCCAATGAGAAAGCACGGACTACAAAAACTAAAGGAAGGACAGACCGTGTCTATCCAGTGGTAACATGGCGGCCATGATAGACTGTATGGAAAAAGTAAACAAACGGATGTGCATCCTGATAGAACACACTCTGTAGGACAATAATGCTATAGGCTCCGGAGTAATCCTAGAGGGTTATAAATTCAAACACAAATCGAAATAAGTAGAAATCAACAAAACTCGAAAAGAAAAAAAAAATATTAAAAATGTGTATATATAAGTTGGGAAATACTGAGTGGATGAAAAAAGATGATCTGAACTAAACAAATGCAACAGATGTGGAATTAGAGAGAAATTAGAGAGAACCACTACAGATAGTCTAAAAGAAGTCGTAAGGATGGTCTATATTAGGGTCTGGCGGTCATTGGTGTCACAGGGTCCAACGTCACACAAGCTAATGGCAAAGAGATTTTGTAAGAGATAGCTAGCTGGCGAAAACGCCTTTCCCAGTATATGGACTGGTGTACCTTCCAATAAATAAACTTTATTTTACTTTACAATGTATCTGTGGAACATGATTTGAGTAGGCACAAGGATTGTTAAATACAAACGAAGATATTAAACAAAGGTATTTTTATCCATATATTATTTGATTCAAATGGATGAATACATAATTTGTAAAGTATAGTCTAGTCAGCAATGCAGAGAGGTAAACAATTCACAATATTGATAATTTTACGAAGAGAGATGCTAAAAAACACTCCATGGTTCAGTACTGTAGAATACCCAGAATAAAATCACATTAAAGGTTTAAAGTCAATAAGATGTTACAGATTCACAGTCAAATTCAAAACCTTTTTCAAAAGATAGATATCTTATAGGAAATAATTGAGTGAATGTTCTTCGTTAAGACCTTTTGGATATACAGTATCCAAGTAGTTGATCCAGAACAGTTCTCTCCTCAGGAGCATTGAGTGATGATCACCCCCTCTTTGGGTTTTTTTTACAACCTCAAGAATCTGGAATCTAATTTGAGCAATTGTATGGTGTTCAGAATTAAAAATGTCTTGCCACTGGTGATCGTTGGCTATTACATCGTATGTTGGATTTATGTTCTGACCAACGTTCCTTGGCTGGTCTAGTACTTTGGCCTACGTAGAGTTTACCACACGGGCACTTGATAGTATAGATAACCCCTGATGTCAAACAGGTGAAATAATCGTGTATTTTAATTTTCTTGCCCGTTTGGGGGTGGGAAAGCATATTTCCCCTGGTGATGGTATGCAGTGTGTACAGTTAAGGCATGGGTAAGTACCTACCTTTCTTCTGGGTAGTCAAGAATTGCTGGTTTTCTTTAAGTGGTCTTTCTGCTTTAATAAGTTTATCCCTCAGGTTTTTACCTCTTTTAAAAACACATCATTGGTGCTTTAGGAAACAAACTCAAAAGTGATGCATCGTTATGTAATATTGTCCAATGTTTCTTGGTGCTTTTACTGATTTGGGAACTCTGACCAGAGCATTTGGATATGAATAGTAAAGGGATATCTTTATCCCAAGGGTTAGGTTTCAATAAGTCTGATCTTGACACGTTAAGTGATCTATTCTTTGCCTCATTTAATACTGTGTCTGGGTAACCTCTGTTTAAATTTTTCAATGAGTGTAGAACACTCAGTGTCAAGTCCTTCCGGTTCTGAAATAATTCTTTTAAGTCTCAGGATCTGGCTGTATGGGAGACTTTGTAACATGGCCTTCGGGTGGAAACTTGAGAAATGTAGTAGATTGTTAGCATCTGTAGGTTTGTGGTAAATATTAGTCGTGATATTACCATTTTCAATCGTCAAGTTAACATTTCCATAGTGAACTTCATTCTTGAATGGACCGAATTAAGGTATGCAAAAAAAGATTTTAGTTCATCATGGGTTCCACACCAGATTCCAAAAATGTCGTCAATAAACGTTTCCAAATCAGTATGTATGGTGACCATTTAGGGGGGTCTAGTACAAAGTCACTTTCAAATTTGAACATGGAGATGTTAGCATACATTGGAGCCATGGAAGACCACATGGAGGTTCCTGAAGTTTGTAAATAGTATTTGCCCAACAAACGGAAATAACTATTGTAGAGTATAAATGTTCAATAGTTCAATGATAAATTCAGCTTCACCTCTGAGATTTGTTGTATTAAAAAGTAGCCATTCAACTGCTTCAATGCCTTCACCATGAGGTATGGAGGTATACAGACTACAAACATCTAGGCTAAATAAAATGCAGTCTATGCGAATAGCTGTGATTTCCTTCAAACAGTTAAGGAAGTCGGTAGTGTCCTTCAAGTAGGTGGATGTAGCTTGGACAAGTGGTTGAAGTAACATGTCAACATATACAGACATGGGGTCAAAAATTCTCGATGCCAACCACAATTGGTCTTAATGGTGGATTTAGTCGGTCTTAGTGGATCTTTGGCAATCCATAAACAGGAGTAACAGGATGTTTATTGATCAGGTATTCAAATGTTTTATCGCTAATCCATTAATTTTATTTAGCTTTCTCTAAGGTTTTGATGATAAGAGATTTGATCTTAAGGATTGGGTCATTATCCAGTTCCATATATGTACCTTTGTCACTCAGTAGGTCAAGGCATTTTGTTGTAGAATGGAGTATCCATTACAACTATAGCCCCATACTTGTCTGCAGGCTTAATAGTTAGGGATTCATCCTTAGCCAAGCTCTCGATATGATCAAGTTCACTGTTTTTAATGTTCAATGGGGAGTTATTTCTGTAATTAATTCTCTTTAAATCTTGTAAGACATTTTTTTCAAATAGATTTAACACTGAATTGTGAATGTGGGGTTCAAAAGAACTTTTCTGACGCATTTCCAATGAGTCATCACTAGACTGATGGGATTCCATTGCAGGTTGTGTGTCAAAGAAAATGTTCAGTCTAATTTTCCTTAAAAGACGGTGTAGACAAACCTCATCAAAAAATGTGGTGTTACAAGTCGTGACAAAGGACAAGCCTTTGTTCAATATATTCAATTGACCACTGGACAATGTCTTATTGGAGATGTTCACCACCAAATTGACCAAGTCTAATTGTTCTTTTTTCTGGGCTGCTTTTTTGTTGCTTCTCCTGGCCTTTTAGAGGGTACAGCGGGCGGCCGTATGTAGGAAAGGGGGCTATGGACTATGAACTAGGATTAAAGAGTCACACATCTTAGGCAAATTGAATCTCACGGTGCCTTTCGTGAGGCCATCAAAACCAAGCTCTTTGTGTAAACCTGCAGGCCCCACGTGTACATCTTAAATGATCTGTATGTTATCCTCGCTAATTTATGTACCGACCTGTAGGTAACCTGTATTTCTAAGACCACTTGTTGGGCGGCTTCGTGTAACCCATAAATAAGCCTTCTTACGCGCCGTTTTAAAGCGCCTCTATGCCGATGGGCTGCAGTGCACTCTACAAATGTAAAAAATAAGATAAATCAATACAGTGAGTAACTTTGTCATACTCCTACGTCCCCTTTCCTCCATACTTGTGGGAGATTCAAGCACTGCCGATAGGTATTACGGGTGGATGGCAATTTACCTTTATTGGAATAAATTCTTGCGAACTGCTTGGCCAAATTGGGCATCAGCCCGGGAGCTCAAATCGAGACAAGGTCTGCAAAAAGCCGATGGGGAGGCCCACGTAACTGCCCTGGCGATGGACTCCCATGGGAGAAAACAGCTGCCGCTTTGGCTCAGACCAGATCTGCATGGATGCCTTTTGGTGGTTGAAGGCTTTGTAAGTTGTAGGCCTCAGATACACAAAACAATCCAATGGAAGATGGATGCTTTAGAGACTGTTTCCCTTTAGGGTCCACAAACGTGACAGAGTTGTGAGGAGCTTCTGAGATCACTCGTTCTATCGAGGCAGAACTTCAGAGCCTGTCCGACGTTGAGGTTGTGCAGAACTCTCAGCCTCAGAGGCCGGGTTTGGGAAGAAGACTGGCAAGGAGATCGACTGGTTCAAATGGAATTCGGAGACCACTTTAGGGAGAAAGGAAGGACGAGTACGAAGCACCACCTTATCCTTATGGAAAGTTAGGAATGGGTGTTCCACCGAAAGAGCTTGAAGCTTGCTTATTCGCCTTGCAGATGTTACAGCAATCAGAAAAGCCACCTACCAAGAAAGGTATTTGAGTTCAGTAGTGGCCATAGGCTCAAAAGGTTTATGGCATAAAGCGGTAAGGACCACATTCAAATCCCATTTGGCATGAGGGGTTCTGACCGGCGGAAAGTGTTTTGATGACTGGATTAGTCAGCGAAAAAGAGCAACTGTCGGTAGACCAGTAAATTGCTATGGAGGACAAGTCCTGCAAGACAAGACATGTATGCCAGAGGTTGCCAGGTGTGATATGAAAGACAAACTGTCGATAGAGGCATGCCTGGGGTCAAGCTTCTTGGCTAGACACCAGTGACAAAAAAACGGAGCCACTTACTCCTGTAGAGGGCTTCTGTGCCGCTTGCATTATACGCATGTTGTCCTCAGAGAGATTCAACAGCGCTAACGATCGGAACTCAGGCACCAGGACGTAAGCGATTGTGGGGAGGGGTGCCACAACTGATTTCTTCAGTGAAGGTGGTTGGGAATCTGCGGCAACCTGATCGGGGAGGACATCAACAGGTGCTGCAGGTCCGAAAACCAGAATCTGGTTGGCCATCAAGGGGCTATGAAGAGGAGAGTAGAGTTGGAAGCACTCCAGAGTTTCCAAATTGACGATTTATCAGTGGTAAAGGAGGGAAAACATAAGCTCTCATGTTGTCCCACGATATCTCGAGGGCGTCCCCACAGGGAAACGCTCCGAATTCGTCCCTGGAAGCATAAAGAAGTTTCCGGTTTGATAATGTCGCAAAGAGGTCCACCTCTAGAGTGCCCCACTGCTGGAAGATCAGATCTCAGTGAGAACAGTGTTCATCTCCCATTCGTAACTCGCCACAGACAGACGGATGAGGGACTCTGCAGCCGCATTGATGTGGCCTTCAATGTGCACAGCTTGGGAGCCAAACATTGTGCTGGATAGCCCAATTTCAAATTTGGATAGCAAGGTCCACCAGACTTGGTGCCCCCCTGTTGATGTAAAACATAGCTACGGAAAATTGTCCGTGCATCTTCGAACCACACTGGGGGTGATCAAAGGCTGAAAAGCCTTGAGCACCAGAAAAACTACCAGGAGCTCCAGGTAATCGATATGGAAGCGCCTGTGCCGAGGCGTCCACACATAGTAAACCTTGAGGTGACACAGTGTCGTACCCTACCACAGAAGGGAGGAGTCTGTTGTAACCATTACTTGTGGGTAAAGCACCTGGAGGGAGGTCCCCACTGAGGTTGCTGGCGGATGACCACCATCGAAGATCCATCATCATGCAGGATGAAACCGGAATCATCTTGGAATCCGGGTCCGTAGCCTATCACCAGCAGCTCCAAAGAGCAAGCCGAGTGCGTCTCATTTTCAGGCATGCCAGAGGTAGAGCCAACACGCAAGAGCTTACACTGAAAAATATGCCAGTGATCGCAGGCATCTTGCATTTCTACCAGACATCAGCACAACCTGTTAGATTCAAGGCCTCCTGCACTCAGAAGTTAACCAGGAATACTGGCACCATATGTCCAGGCAATTGCTCCATTTTCTATCTTTTTTTAACCACGATATCAGTATCCAGCAAATGCCTATCCCATGCATGGCCGGCCTTAGTGGCTGCAGCGCCCTGGACGAAATTGGCAAACCCCCTCCAGGCGCGCCAACAGGGGGCGGCAGGATGCACCACATTTTTTAAATATACCTCGTCGCTCCGGCACCTCACAGGGCGTTAATCACTGGAATAAGACGCTCATGCTAATGCATGAGCGCCCTATTCCAAAGAAAATCACCTCGCTTCCGCATCATAGCGAGGAGGTAATCATGTGAATAGGGTGCTCAGCACCCTATTATTAAATGCGCCCGCAGCGGGGAGGGCTGCATTTAATAAAAATAGGGGGTCCTGCCGCTCCAACTACACCAGCTCAGGGGAGCCTGAGCTGGCGTGGCAGGGGGCTAATGGCGCCCTGAGGGGGCATGGCGCCTAGGTCGGTCGCCCTGCCTGTTTGACTATCGACATCATCAGTAGAAGTATTGCACGTAGCACCCATTGGCTTCAGTTCCGTTTCTCCCCCTCCTGAAGAGGAATTACCAGGTGTACTATAGACCGTAGGCTCCAAGAAAGGGGAAAGTCTAAGAACATGTAAATTGTATTGCAGGGTAGGGTGAGGGGCGATGAGGAATACGTGGGAGGAACATCCAATTGAAAGAACGTTAGCATGGTTAAGTAACTGGTTCTTCGAATGGATTGCATCCTCCCTCGTATTCCTCATCTTATGATCGACCACCAAATTATTACTGCTTTGGGAGTCGGAGTACGAATTATATTATGTTCTGATCATGGACCGATTGAAGGACCCCTTCTGCAAATTGTCCTGACTGGAAGATGAACCCAGGTAGTAATGTCTCACAAAAAAGTGTGAACAGACGACCAAGTGCCGCTGGACAAATGTCTTTAATTCAGACACCTCTTTGAAGATCAGCAAAGGTTGCCATGCCCCTTGTGGAATGCGCTCTTAGGCCTTCCTCAGGCTCTTTGCCCGCTAATCTTAAAATTCACCAATAGCCAGGATGATCCATCTGGATATGGTTTATTTTGTAACAGTATGGCCAATGAATAATTGGTCATTGTAGTGAAATGTAGCCAAATATAGCCATTCTAGAGATGTAAAAACTGAGAGCCCTTTTTGCGTCCAGTCTATGTAATCTTTCCTCCTCCTTTCCAGAATGGGGAGGTGGATATAAAGTTGGCTAAAACATTTTTTGCAACAAGTGGATGACGGAGACTACCCTAGGTTAAAAAGAAGGTTTCACCTTGAGAAAAACCATGTCTTTATAGAAAACCGTATGTGGAGGTTTACAGGAAAGTGCCTTCAACTCGCTTACCCTTTGGACTGACATTACTGCATCTGGGAGGTGCTAATCCTTGTACCTCAGCCTCTCAGAAACCATGCGTGAAGGCTGAGTGTCTTGACCTCGGGATGGAGAACCCAATCCTCCTCTCGCGAGAGAAGATCCTCGCTTTGTGGAAGACTTATTGGAGGGCAGATGGACATGTCCAGAAGGTCTGGGAACTACGTCCTGCTGGCCCAATCCAGGGCAATTCGGATCATGGGTTTCCCAAACTTTCTCAACCTCCTGATCACATGAGGAATGACGGGGCCTGGAGGAAACGCGTACAGGAGTGGAAACTCCCAGTCCACCACAGATGCATCCCATAGAGCTCCTCTTAGGGGAAATTCCCTGGAGCAGAACAGCTTGCACTTTCGGTTGACACTGGTCACAAACAGATCCACTTAAGGGGGGGTCCCCAAAAGTGGAAGATCTCTTGAAGGTCATCCTGAGCTAGTTCCCACTCGTGGGAGACTACTCTGCCTGCTCAGAGCATGCACTGCCGTGTTCTCCTCTCCGGCTAGGTGAACTGCATATAGAGAGATTCCTTCTTGAATTGCCCAGAACCATAGCTGCATTGCTTCTCTGCACGGTGATAGTGACCCTACACCTCTCGTGTTGAGGTAGTGCATGGCCACTGTGTTGTCCGTCATTATCAGTACATTATTTCCCCATACAGAGGGCAAAATGGCCTTAAGAGCTAGTCCGATTGCCCTCAGCTCCAAAAGGTTGATGTGTAATTTGGACTGTGATGGAGACCAACTAACGCCGATTGTCAGATCATTGCCCTGGGCTCCACCCCGTGAGTGAGGCATCCATCACTACTGTTATCTCCGGCCATGGCTGCCAAAAAGATTCTCCCTTGAGAATGTTGTCCTTGCAAGCCCACCACAGAAGGTCCTGCTTAGAACTTTCAGGTGGTCTGACATTCTGCATGAAAACTGGAACCATTGATTCCCACGAGCCCATAGAAGGGATGTCATTCTCAGGAGAGCCTCTGGCACCAGAAAAATGCAAGATGCAATGAGACTGAGCAACCTCAAAAAAAAAAAATAATAATTGAATGCCGGTAGTTGCTGGGTACTCTGAAATTTGTTGACCACCTGCAGAATATGTAGAGCTCTCACCTCGGGTGGCGAGGCTTTCCCGGGAGAAAGCATCCAGGACTGTTCCAATAAATTGGAGTCTTTGAGATGGTATCAAGCGTGACTTCTTGTAATTGAGGGAGAAGCACAGTTTGTGAAGAGAGTGGCAGGTTACTTTGAGATGTTCCCAGCTAGTTCGGGTGAACGTGCCCTGATCAGCCAATCGTCTAAGTAGGTGCAGACGTGAATCCCCCCATCTTATGAGACTCGCTGCCACCACCGCTATCAATTTGGTGAAAAACCTCGGGCGGAGGTCAGCCCGAATGGCAGAACTCGAAACTGATCATGAGAACCGCCAACCACAAACCTCAGGTACCTTCTATGCTTGAGATGGATAGGCACATGAATGTAAGCATGCTGAAGGTCCAATGATACCATCAAGTCTTGGAGTTGGAGAACCTGAAGGATTTGGGAAAGGGTAACCATCTTGAACTTGTCCTTCCTGGGGAACTTGTTCAGGTTTCTTAAATCCAAGATGGGTCTCAATCCTCGGACCTTTTTGGGAATCAGAAAGTATGGGGAATACCAACATTTGTTCCTTTTCACAACAGGTACATGTCCTATTGCACCTTTCTTTAGCAGGGTCAAAATTTCCTGCACAAGCAGCGGATCCGGAATGTTGAAGGAGTTTTTTTGCAGTGGGTGGACCAGAGGCCTTTTTTGGAAAGGGAGGCAGTAACCTTGAGTTACAGTTTCTAGTGCCCAGGCATCTGAAGTACTGCCCCTCCATTATTTCAGATGCAGAGTAATTCTGCCTCCCACCAGGGTCTTGTGAGTCAAGGCCTCAGTAGTTTTGAAGCAGCGGCTGATGGTAAAACTGAAGCTGCTTGGGTTGGCGTAGCACCTCTCCCTCGTCCACCACAAGGGAATCTTTTCTGATCTCTTTGACCGGCTTGTCCTCTTCCAATTGAGTATAATCGAAAGGAATTACCCCTCCAGGAAGATGAACCAGAGTAGGGGTGTTGAGGCTGTCTAATGGTGGTGCTAAAGTATTTCCAAACTCTGATCCACCTTGCTGCCAAACAGCCTCGAGCCGTCAAAAGGCATGTTGCGTAGTCTAGCTTGCACATCTGGTGCAAACCCGGACTTCCTCAACCACGCAAACCTGTGTAACACTGCTAGTTGCCACAGATCTGCTTATGCGGTCTGCAGTATCCAGGCCTGACTGGAGACATTCGCCCATTGCCTCCTTACAATCCTCGCTCCTCTCCTTCTGGGATGTGGTCGGATGCCATAGCTACACAGTCCCACAGGGTAAACCTTGACCAGGTACAAGTTACATTAGTTGACTTTATGCAGTAAATCCCAGGCATCCACTCTCATCATCCCTATCAGGAGGGATGGGTAGGCTGACTGCTTGGTAGATTTAGCAGCCTGAACAACACAACTTTCTGGAGTTAGATGCTTTATCAGATACTCTGGGTCGCTGCTAGATGGTGTGTATTTTATAGCAAAATTTGTATTCACTGTAGCCGCAGTCTCCAGTGTCTCCCAATTTGCAGAGACCCTTTTTTGAAGTGCAGTGTGAAATGGCAAAATGTGATTTTTTTGGGGACCCTGATCCAAAATATTGGTCATGTCATCCTGCTGAAAAGAAGGATTAGGCCTGCTCCAACCTAAAATCTCAATAACCACTCAGTTTCCTATATGAGGAGTCAGTAGGATCTGGTTTGCCAAATTCTAACTCTGGAGAGGTATCTAACCCACTGACCGAATGAAGGTTGTCATAAGTCTTTTAATCTAGACTCAGATCAATTCATCTTGCACATTAGGGTTGTCATATTGTAACCCAAATTGTGGTGTGTTATCTGAAGGTTCATTATCTTCATAGATGGCTGTTAAGACTTCAAAATATCTTTTTTGAAAACCTTTTTGTGGATTACCACTGGCTTCGACAATCTCAAAGTAATCGTCGACAATGACTTTGAAGTTGGGGTTGCCTTTGTCGATACTGGTGTCGATGTCTCCGATGGTGTCAGCGAAGGCCTCGATGTTGTCGACTTCTTATGCTTCTTCGAAGGAACCCGCAATGGACTAGATCCCTGACTTGTTAAAGCCCTCGACGATTTCTCATAAGATAGAGATCTTTCTCGATGCAGAACCGGTTTATGGCTTGGTTTCGAAGATTTCGTCTTAGACTTCCCTCTGTTGTCTTTTAACAGGTCGACAGGAGCATGGGTTTTCTGCTTGTCCTTCGAGAGGGTCAGGCCGCATGCTCGAACATTTTTAGTATTTCATTACAAAGCGCATCCTATTTTGCTGGGAGTCCGATTTAGTTGGACACTTGTTTACCTCAAATGAGGAATCACTGGAGGTCGAAGGTGACCTATGATGCAGTTTCTTGGCCTTCGAAGAAAACTACAAAGAATGGCATGATCAGCTTCTCGATGGAGACTGTTTACATGTTTTACTTAGAGGAGAATCCCACGACTATCAGTCTTTCTTTATGATTAACTCTTCGAAGGGGACTTCAAAAGGTAACATTCCCACCGGAAAGTTACCTTTACACCCCATGAGCACCTTTTCAGTCTTCGCCTGACAGGAGCCACAGTTTGGAGGTACGGTGACCGGTACCAAGACACCACAGACCAATGCAGTGGGGGGGGGGGGGTCGATGATCGACATCTTCGATCCACAGTCTTGGACATTTCTTGAAGCCTGTTTTAGGCATTGATGGAGCAGACGGGGAAGAAATTTGTCGAAACGAAAATAACCATCGAAGTTCACAGAAGAACCGAAGCACGCCACAATTCTTTGAATCGTTAGCTCAGAAAAATGGAACTGAAGCCAACGGGGGCTGCGTGCGCTACTTATAGTGATGACGTCGACAGTCGAATGGAGGCCCTCTAAGGACATCGACGGCATAATGCCCCATGTAAAAAAAAAATCTGAAGCAGCTGAAACTGAAAGGTATCATAAGATGAGGAATACGTGAGAGGAAAAATCCATTTGAAGTGTTGCTTTGTGGATACAAAAGAGTGAAAAGAGCAAAGAAGTCCAGGCAGGAAAGAACAGGCCTCCACATAAGCGTTGTACGAGGCCCTTTTAAGCGTTAAAATACAACATCATCTTTCTTTTCCTGCCAGTTTAGAGCAGAGGGCAGTGTAAAGATCAGGTTACTTGACAGAAACTAGAACGCTTATTTTGATTTTTATCTACATGGATGTAATTGCAGGCCAAGGAGAAAAGCCCCTGAAAAACAATTTCTTTCTCTGAAGCCTTACAGAAAGAAATCACAGAGTGATATCGAGATGGTTTCTTTCTGGTCAGTTTCTGCTGTGTTTTGTATCTAGATACTCATGGAGCAAAAAGAAGCATTGTGCATATGTATTTTCCTTGCTTAATAGAATCCAATAATTAACTTGGAAACCAGTTACATTTTTAACAAATTATGCTTTTTCAGAGAAAGCAAACCAGTATTGCACAAAAATATTTTTCAGAGTTCTAGCGCTGAGTTCATTTATCAGCAAGATACAGCTATATGGTGTGTTTATACACATTGTGTAGGAGAAGGATTTCCACAAATGTAATAAATAGTTTGAAACCAGACATCTTTGCTGTTTTCGTTTCTAGTTGGTCCTAGTCGTTTTGTCGCCTTTTGCATACATTTTACACTCTTGTTGGACAAATAATGTGTACTCTTATAATTTTACAATCTATAAAAACTGTAAAATTAGTATGCAATGTCGAGGTTACATCCATTCAATCTTAACTTGCAGTTAATGGGGTAAATGACTATAAATGGTCAATAGCAGCATAGTCCTTGTGAGCTATTGACATTTCACCAATCACAGGAGGCACCACCTCCGTCAAATTTTCAAAACTACAATTAAAACATCCAAAACCTGACTCTCCAAGTGCACAAAACAGTTACATTTGTAAGTGAAATATACACTCAGCAAAACCTGTCCCTGTAGCGAAAATCCCAATAGGTATTTAACATTTTTTATGTAGCACTTCATGCATGGTTTGTCCAACTTCTATGCACTGTGTTCATTGTTCCTCAGTTCATAGTGTACCGAGCTCTTAGGATGTTACGTTAAGATAGCTTATTCGGTTGAGCACTCGCGCTGCTGCAATATGTGTGGGATATTCAGGTCATAGGTTCAAATTCCAACAAGGTCCACTCAGCATTTCATTATTCCGAGGTCTATAAAGGATTACACCCTTTGGTTGGGTGATAACTGTATATAAATATGTTCTATGTACAGCGCTTTAGCAAAACCACTACATAAATAACAAAATAACTGTCCAGCCACAATTTGACCATGACATTAAATAAAGAATCTAGTATTGCGTCCTTACCTCTCTGCACTGGTGTAGCATAAACTGGCATACCAATTCTGCTATCGAACCTCAAAACACACAATACAATTCATGTTTGCTTTACCATATAATTGGCTAGGTTTTTCGGTCTTAAAAAATAAAATCTCATCATTGGTATAGAAATAACTATCCTTCCAATTAGGTTTATTGAATTGATACTGCTACTGAAAAGCTTTTCGAATTAGCATGCACATTTTGTGTAGTCGCTATCAATGTTCTAGTTCTATCTGTGAGGATCTTGCACTGCTGAGGCAATTAACTGTTCTTGTTCTATGTGGGTGGTTCTCCCAATGCATCAGTGAGGCACATGCTGGTGATGTTCTTGACATAAATGTGGACTGCCGAGTCCTATGGTGTTCCACTTATATGCAAGTGTAACTTGCACATCTGTTGTGAGGCCCTTACGTTACCCTCACCAGTGCGGGGGTGCTTGCACAGAGCCATCTCATGCAGATCTTTCTCTATGCAAGTTTACGGTTCTGAGACAAAACGTACCTGTTCCAAGTGTGGTAATCTTTTATTGTTGAAACTTACTATGTTCCTGTTCTATGTGAGGAAAGTATGATCTACTGAGATCCATGGTATACCTTTTCTATATTAGGTGTGTGCACTACTGAAGGCTACGTTACACCTGTTTTATATACAAGGAACTTCTACAGCAGAGGCACATTCCTGATCTGTTCCTGTGTAGGAATCTTCTACCCTTGCTTACACTTTGCACCAATTTCCACCTGTTCGACATGATTTAAGCTTGCATTGGGATTGCCCGGATTTGCTTTTTCTGTTTGTGTGAGGGAAGCCTGCACGATTTCTACTCAAGCTGAGCTGCTCTGTGTGAGCAAAGAGCTAAAAAGTGTATACTGCTGCCGTACCCTGCTTTATAAACAAAGGGCAACTCGTGTTGGTGCTCAACTGTTCCATTTGTGAGAGTGTTTCTGCCACGGAAACATGTACTTTATGGGTTAATTGTTAGATAAACCTGCTTTTCTGTCACAATGCAGAAAGCTGTCGCGTGGAAATGATTTCCATACAGTTTTACTCTTTGCACATGTTGGCTGGATGTAACAGTTTTCTCCTTTACAAGAGTAAAAAGTAACGTTTACTCTTGAAATAACATTTGCTCAACATTTAATAATACTCCCACTTCAAAATCTTATCTTGGGCACGGATCCTGAACTAGGCAAACAGTGAGTCTAGGACTCGCACCCAAGTAACAAGGGTGTAACACCCTGGCAGGAGAGTAAACCAGGGGTGAAAGGAGTAGAGAAGTGAAGAGGCAAAGGGGTTAAAAAAACACTTTGAAAGTTTTGAACAGTAATCCGTAAACAAAAAGGAAGAGACATGCCCTTTTTGAGAAGAAGCAACAGTACCCCGGCAGAAAAATAAACCAGGGAGAGGAGAAGGACTAAGACAGCTCAGGGGTCAACACCTCTGTAAAAGTAAGACATAACAGTTGATGCAGAAAAGGGAAGAGCCATAACCCTTTGAGTAATAAAGGAAATAAGAGAAGAAAGGTCTGGCAGGAGAGTAAACCAAGGGTAAGTAGTTAACCATGTAAAATTAGAATTGTGAAAGAGACAAAAGGGGAACCATACCCATTTAAAGAGGAACAAGATCAAGAAAGAGTGACATTAATATCTCAAAGAACTGGCATTGAAATGAAACCAAAGGGAGAGGAAACCCCTCTTCTGAGGGGCAAGAAAACCATTGACTAAGTTATCACTAAAGGGATTCAAGGGTGGAATCATCTCTCTTCAAACTATGAGATAACAGAGTGGATAAAAAGGAGCATCAGAGAGAGTCATCTCCCTGGGAAACATAATAATAAAGTTACTCACCGTAGTGACTACCTTACTCCTAGTCCATAGTCCCTTTTCCTCCATACTTGCGAAAATTCAGTCCTTCGGGACGGGACCAGAGCAATTTTGTAAAAATCTAAAATTGCAAATTTGTGTCTTTATTTTTAAGCGGGATACCGCACAGGGCCGTATCCCCGCCCTCCTGAGCTCCGCCCCACGCATTGCCCTTCAATCCTTTTCCATCGCCAGGTCCAAGACCATTTAAGCAATTATATAGAAAACTTTTTAGAGGGGACGGCGGGCGGATGGAGGAAAGGGGACTATGGACTAGGAGTAAGGTAGTCACTACGGTGAGTAACCTTATTATACTCCTACATCCCATCCCCTTTCCTCCATACTTGTGGGAAATTCCCAAGCATGCACCACAGTTAGCTCGGGTGGATGGAAAAGCCTCCTTACTGGAATAAATTCTTAAGGACAGCCTGACCAAAGACCTGGATCTCAGGTCCAAGCACTAACGCTTACAAAAAGCTGATGGGGAAGCCCACTTAGCCGCCTTGGCGATGGTTTTCCAGGGAACATACTTTTGGAAGGCAACAGCAGTCGCTTTGCCACGTACAAGATGGGCATGAATGCCCTTCGGAGGTTGAAGTCCCTGAAGGGTATAGGCTTCAGAAATGCAGGAGGCAATCCATCGGGAGATAGTTGCCTTTGAAACAGGTTTCCCTTTCAGGTCTCCTAATGTGACAAACAGTTGAGGAGCCCCTGAGTTCACTCGTTCTGTCAAGGTAAAACTTCAGGACTCTCCTGACATCCAAGTTGTGTAACACTCTCGGCTTCAGAGGCCGGATTCGGAAAAATAAAAAAGACAGGTAATGAGATTGATGGATTCAAATGAAAATCGGTAACCACTTTAGGCAGGAAAGAAGGATGAGTGCGGAGCACAACCTTTCCTTATGGAAAATGAGGAACGGATGTTCCACAGACAGGAGCTTGAAGCTCGCTTGCTTGCCGATGTCAAAAAGGCAACCTTCAAGAAAGATATTTGAGATCAGCAGTGGCCATGGGTTAAAATGGTTTATGGTATAAGGATGTAAGGACCACATTCAAATCCCATTGGGATGAGGATTGCGTACCGGTGGGAAAAGATACAATATAGCTGCAAAAAGCCTTTTAATTACTGCGTTAGTCAAAGAAAAGTAACATCTGTCAGTGGACAGATAGGCCTCAATAGTAGACAAGTCCGGCAAGACAAGACATGACTGCCAAAAGCTGCGAAGTGAGATATGAACCAAAGAACAGTGTCAATCGTAGCGTGCCTAGGGGCACCAGGCCGCCAAGCTGAACGATGGTGGGGAGGGGTGGCACATCTGGTGATCGCACTGGTGAAGCAGGTCGGAATCAACAGCAATCTGATTGGAGGAAGAATCGACAGATGCTAAATTCTGAGAACCAGAATCTGGTTGGCCACCAAGGAGCTATGAACAGGAGAGTGCAGTTCGATGCATTCCTGAGCTTGCAGAGTGACCGATGAACCAGAGGGAGTGGCAGGAAAGCATAGGCCTTCATGTTGTGCCAGGGAATCTTGAGGCGTCCCCTAGGGAGTCTTGAGACCGTTCCTGGATGCATATAGAGGAAGTTTCCTGTTTGTAGAAGTCGCAAAAAAGGCCCACTTCTGGAGGGCCCCGTTGGCGAAAAATGGTGGAGAGAACATCCGTGTTCAGTTCCCACTCGTAACTGGCTGCTGACTGCTGGCTGAGGGAGTCTGCAGTTACATTGATGTTTCCCGGAATGTGTACAGCCAGCAGCCAAATGTCGTGCTGGCTGGCCCATTCCCAAATCCGTATAGCTAAGTCCACAAGGGGAGGTGACTTGGTGCCACCCTGCTTGTTGATGTAAAACATCGCCACAGAATTGGCCGTGCGAATACGGACCACCTTGTTCGCGATGGACGGTTGAAAAGGTTTGAGTGCCAGAAAAACAGCCAGGAGTTCCAGATAATTGTTATGAAACTACCTATCCAGAAGTGTCCACACATCGAATACCTGGAGATGATCCAGTGTTGCGTCCCACCACAAAAGGGAGGAGTCTGTGGTAACCGTCACTTGTGGGCCGTGCTCCTGAAAGGAGGCCCCCACGGAAAGGTTGTTGGTCGAGGGCCACCATAGTATATCCGACGTCATGCAGGATGAAACTGGAATCAGCTTGGAATTAGAGTCCAAAACCTGAGCCCAAGAGCTCTGAAGAGCCAGCCGAGTATGCCTCATCTTCAGACGTGCAAGAGGAAGGGCTAGCACGTGAGAAGCCATGAGGCCCAGGAGTCTCTGAAACCACCAAGCAGTCATGTACAAAGACTGGAGGAAGAGCTGACGCGTGGTGGATAGATCCGAATGGCGGAACACCCTGGTATTGACTGTATTCCAATGGAAAACCCGGAAAATCAGGTCTTCGGAGACCGTCATGGAAGATTTCCGCCAGTTCACCGGCAGCCCAAAGGGGAACAGGAGCAGGAGGAGAGACTGGAGATTGTTCAATGCCATCTGTGGGCAAGGACTGCATAGGAGCCAGACGTCCAAATACGGATATACCTGAACGCCCTGTAGCCGGAGGAAAGCTGCGATGACCGACATCTTTGTAAAGACATGATGCGCCGAGCTGAGACCAAAAGGAAGCACACAGAACTGAAAATGTTCCCCTCCCAGAGAGAACCGCAGATCTTTCCGATGCGGCCTCCATATCAGGATGTGCATGTAAGTGTCCTGAATGTCCACTACACAGAGCTAGTCGCCCTTCCGAAGACAGGACTTTATTTGGGAAGGCGTGATCAAAAATTCAAGATGAACTGGGAAAGATCAAGGATGGTGCGCAGGCCAGCCTTGTTGGGTTTGGGCACTAGACGAGAGTAGAAGCCCTCCCCTTGCTCCCCAAGGGGAACAGGTTCCACCGCCTTGAGGTCTAGAAGTTTCTGTACCTAGGCTCTGAGGGAGGGCGTCCCGATCTGTTGGAAGGGAGGGTTGAATGGTGGGGAAGGGGCAAGCAAAAGCCTGCCCGAGCGATGGCCAAAACCCACCGGTCTTCGGTGATTGGCTGCCACGCCTCCAGGTGAGACGAGATTCATCCTCCCACCAGAGTCTTGTGTGACCGACAAAAAATATTTTGCTGATTTGTCGGCAGGCAAAACTACCTGTCCCTGGAGAAGAGGCCGACGGCTGAGAGAAAAACCAACCACCTTGCCGTTGTTGCTTTCAGCAGGTTCCGCCAACCGGAGCATCAGTTTGGCACGCAAAACGATCCTGAAACCCCCTGAACCCAGAGAAGGATCGAGTCTGGGACCCTGACCTCTGTGTATAAGGGGCCATAGCTGAAGCTTTCGTCAAGACCGGGAAGGATTTGGCAGTTTGGGTGCTCGCTTTGGTCTTTGTGAGCTCATCATCGGTAGAAGAATGAAACAATTTCTTGCCATCAAAAGGAAGGTCCAGCACTTTGTCTTGCACTTCCTTTGAAAATGTTGTCGCGTGGAGCCACGCCTGGAGGAAGTTGTCAACCCCCACCATAAGGCCTAGAGTTAAGGTACCTACGTGGTACTACCTTCCAGTAGATCCTGCGCCAGCACCCTGGGGTCCGACAAACCGGCTTTAAAGTCATCTATGCGCAGGAATGCACTCCTGGAAGTTGGCCAACTCTTGCCACAGCCTCGGATTGGCTGCTGCCAGGATGAGCTTGGTGTTCACTTGATGAAGTTGGAGCGCCGAATTGGCAAAGACCTTCTTGCCCAAGGAGTCTAGAAGTTTATCCTCCTTGGATAGGATTTTGGCCGCTGGCTTTGAAGATGCAGAGGCCGGCTTACACTGTAGGGTGGCCGCTGCCACCACCATTGAGGACGGGAGCGGACAAGCCGATAAGGCCATTTCCTCCGAGGGGTGAAACTTGAATCGAGCATCAATTCTCTTGTGGATGTGTAGCCCAGTGTGGCGTTTATCTCAGACCTTGCAGGCCTCAGCCAAGATGTCGTTCTGAAGGAACAGGCCGGTGCGCTCTTGAGGTGACAGGGTAAAAAGCACCCCCTCCTGAGGAGTGGGGGCCTCAGGTACTGGAATGTCAAGGAGGGCCATCATATCCCGGACCCGGTCATGTAATGCTTTCACCAAGCAGGGCTGCTCATTGTTGTCCTGATCCGCTTGAGGCTCACCCAGCGAGGCGGGAACAGAAGACTGGTCCACCACGCATACCACCTCAGGTTTTAAAGTGTTGTCCCGGTCCGCCAGTGTCTTCTCTATGGGAGACAACTGAGACAGAGGAGGAAGGGATGGAGGAGGTCCAGAAAGAAGCAGTGGACAGCATGGCACCACTGGAACCTGCAATGGAACAGCCGGCGCCAAAAATGGGACAGGAGTCTCAGGATATATTTCCTTGAAATACACCTTGATAGGGTCAGAGTGCATGAGCATCTGAAACTTCCCAAAAAAAAACTCATCCTCAGTCGAAGGCTTTGGCGCTGGTACAGAAAAAGGCCACTCGTAAAGGGCATACCCCCATGAGTGCAAGGAGGATGGTTGCCAGGAGGGCCTACCACCGGCGGATCTATGCAAATCAGTGGAGCGGAAGCAGGAGGTAGCAAGGCTGTATGAGGCGGCGGTGTCCAGCCATGCCATAGCATGGAAAAGGCTGCTCAGCCCCAAAAGGAATGCTCCCAGCACCAGACTGCGTGAACATCAGTGTAAGGGAGGTATCCAAATGGCCACCGTAGAACACAGGGGTTGGGCTGCCATTTTGTCGACACCTGAGGAGAACTGCATCACATGTGGAGATGAGGCAACTGTCTCCTCAGGGGAGTCACGGGACTTAAGTAACACCTTAGCCTTGATAAAAGGATCCACGGCAGAGCCGGTACTGGGTGGTCTTGGATGTTTACTGACATCTTGGAACCAGATCCAAAATTAGCAGAGCTGGCAGTGGAGGGATAATGGTCCGCGACTACCCTCTTTGCCCCCTCAACAGAACCGGTACCACCACGACCCAGAGCATGGGACGGTTGAGGAATATACCTCACTGACAAGACCTTCAAAGAGGATCTCTCGGATCTGTCAGTGCTGAATTTAGCCTCAAAAAGAGGAACCTCTGGTTTTAACCTAGTGCGTAAAGCTCCCTCAAGAGGGGCCTCGAGCCGCGACTCAGTATGTAAAGCTCCGGAAACAGACTTCAGGGCAAACCCCGGTATCCAGAGCCACAGACAAACTGGGCTTAACCTTAGCACCCAAATGGTGAACCTCGAACGGTGTCCGGTACTGGCAGGTCCGCTGCTGGAACCCTCAGAAAACTCTGGTAAGCCTATTAGGCCCTTGGGGCACCTCAGGGAAACCCCTGGTGACAGAGCTACACAAGCCCCTACCAGACCTGGAAGACTGGGCGTTTCTTCCTTTCATCGATGAAAAGCTGGAAATAAGGTGGAGGAACATGCTAAAACACCTCCACCCATCGAACAAGACTACGTTGGAGTGCCTGGACGGAGAGGGAGTCACAGTTTAAGCACAGATCCAACCATGTTCCGGGCCTAGACACTCCAAGCAAAGAGAGTGGGGAAGCTGCCCTAGCAAAGTGACTTTCCCAGGAAGAACAGGACACGAATCCCAGACGGTCCGGCATATAGACAGACTAGCTGACCGAGGAACCGGAGCAGGAACGACGTCAGAAATGGTAGGAGAGAAGGAAAGAGTGGAGTCAAAGATGACAAAGGTTTTTTGCCTCTCAAGAAAGCAAAGTAAGAGGGCCAAGGCGGGCAGCCAGAGAGGGAAAGCAGGGGCAGAGGTCCCAATAAGAAGGATCTCCGTCTTCCTAGCATTAAGGCAGAGATCATTGGAGGCGCACCAATCCTGAATCGCGGATAGACTGTCAGGAATGAGCAAGAGAAGGAGGCGGCTGAGGGGAGCTTGAAGGAAAGCAGAGTGTCATCCGTATAACACTGAAAGTTAGAGAAGGTAGAGATCAGGTGGGCCAAAGAGGCCACGTAGAGGTTGAAAAACCAGGGTGAGAGGATAGAGCCCAGGTAGAGAGAGGTGGCAGAGAGAAAGGGACCAAATTGAACCTACGAGGGGCGGTCCAATAGGAAGGAGGTCAGCCACTCCAGGGCCTAATCAGCGATGCCTAGGTTTTCACAGTCGATTGATCAGGATCATTTTGAAATCAGAGGAAAGATCAATGAGGATGAGGACAGAAGGCATGCTGGAATCAAGGTTAGAGAGCAGATCTTCACAGGTGTTTGAGAGCAGTTTCCGTGCCTCTGGGAGCTCTGAAGCCAGACTGATGGTCATGGAGTCAACCAACAGATTCAGTGTGGAGTGTAACATGGAAGAGAACAAGCTTTTCCAAAAGTATTACCAGGAAAGGGTTGATGGAGATTGGGCGATAGTTTACTTGGCATGGCAGGATCGGCAGACTGCTTTGTCTGAAGTCAAAGGTGTGAGAGGCAAGTGGGTGTCTGTTCTGGGGAATGTTTGTAGCATGAGGGCGGTGGTGTAAAATCAAGTCAGTGCGTTTGTGTGGGTCGAGATGTTGCCTGGAAGGGATGGGGTGGATGGTTGAGTAAATGTGAGGGTGGATTTGTGTAGAACCTCTTATGGCAGGTAGTAGGTGGGAGTGCAAAGTGGGTGAGGGCATTTGGGGCAAAGATTTCCAGGTGGGTTTGGGGGTGAAACGCCCCAAAGTTATATTAAGAAATAAAAGCAGGGAAGGCCACCAGGGGGCGCACAGGCAATGGCTGCCTGAGTGCACAGCTCCCGCCGAAGCCTGGAAACCCGAGGGGATTGAGGCCCCCCCACCCCCCAAGGCCCCCCAGCAGGCCCAACGTGTTGGACCGACCTTCTGGCCCCCCCAGTCCCCCAGCGAACGCAAGAACGGAGCCTGAGAGCCCCGGAAAGCAGGAGAACGAGTCCCGGGGCTCCTGGGCAGGAAACGGAGCAGGTCCCAGGCGCTCGCGGAGCCGGGGGAGAGCCGGAGCCCCCCCCCACCCCGAGCCCACACAGACTTTTTCGCCTGTCCTGCCCCCACCGCCCCCTCGTGTCTGGCACTCCCCCCCCCCTCTGGTCCCCCAGCGAGGCGTGGAGGAGGCCGCGGAGCGGGTGAGGGCTTTCTCCGCCCTTCCCCCCACGACCGAAGGACTGCGGGCCAGGTGGCGGGAGAAGGCCCGACACTAGGGAGACCGGGACGGCGCCACTGGAGTCCCGGCGCCCCCCCCTACCAGACAGAGCGGAGTAAGCGGAGCGGGCCTGGGAACGCCCCCCCCCCGGAAATCTCCAGCACGGGTGGCCGCAGCCCCCTGGGGTACAGAGGCGGCAGCTTGGAGGACCCAGGAGCCGCTCCCCCCCGGGAGTGCGAGCGGCGTGGGGAGGTCCTCCTGGAGCCCCACGCAGGCGGGGAGGGGCACCTGGAACATGCAGGCAGACGCCGAGGGGGACCAGGGGTAGGCCCCAGCCCCCCCCTCTCGTGACACGGAGGTAGCGCAATCGGCCGCGGGGGCTACCCGGGTGTAAGGCCCCCGCCTATCGCTGGTGGGGCGTGTGCCCGCCCGGAGGTGGCCCCCCACCCCTCCTCAAGACAAGAGCCTACTGACCGGGCGCGGGAGCCTCGGCTCCCCCTCTCCCCCCCTGCTCAACCGGGCTAGTCCATAAGAGCCCCCCAGTTAACACCACCCCCTCTCGGGGAAACCAGAGGTAGCCCTAGACGGGCTCGACGAGCGTGGACAGGGCGTGCCTGCCCCACCCCGGCATACAACTACCCCCAAGGGGCATCAGTGAAGCATTCAGCCCAAGCAAGGAGAGACCCGGGCTCGCTTCCCCCCTTGGCAGGTCCCCCCTCGGGTTGCCCCGGGAGGGGGGCTGAGGTCTGGCCTGGAGGGGGCGCTGGGAAGCATCAGATGAGCTGGAGGGACGCCTTGCAAGGATTCCGCTTCCAGGAGATTGCTAGAGGTAGCACAGACAGGATTCTCAAACGAACTAAGGCCCAATCGGAAGGCGCATCCCCCTCTTCAGCTGCAATGGAAAGGGGCTTCGCTTCGATCTTACAGGAGATCAGGGACATGCGCTCCGACATTGCCCAGAAATTTGAGAAAATGGACCAAAGGGTGGATAAGGTCGAGGACAGACTGTTACAGGTCGAGACCTACCAATCCTCAACAGCTGCCCAGGACGTTCATATAAGCATGAGGCTGGAGGCCCTACAGAAGAGGGACGAGGAAAGGGCCCGGCAGATGGACGATTTCGAGAATAGGGAGAGGAGGAACAACCTCAGAATCTTCGGAGTGCCCGAAATGGAGGGGGAAACGGAGAGGGATGTCATCAGAGCAGTGCGCGACATCATCACCCTCCTGTTCGCAGAAGAGATGACGACCGAACTTACTAATTTGACAGGGTGCACAGAGCGGGGGGCAGGCCCGGGGCCCCTTGGTCGATTTTGGTCCGGTTTCACTACTACTCGGAGAAGACGAAAGTGCTGACGGAGGCCAGAAAAGCCAGAGAAATCACCTACAATAACGCCCAGGTCTCCATATACCAGGACCCCTCTGCTTACACGCTGGCCAAGCGTAGAATGTGCCGCCCCCTTACACAGCTGCTCAAGGAGAAAGGCGTGCGCTACAGATGGGGCTACCCGTTCTCCCTGACTTTTGAATACATGGGCCAAAGATCAACCCTGATTACGGAAGATGACATAAGGGGCGCTATTCAAGAATACACAGTGGACACGAACCCCAGGAGGGGTCCTTCAGGGCCGGAGCAAGGCAGACTGAATGGCCCTGGCCCGTCCGGAGAAAGAAGAAGGCGCACGGGAGCGAGGAAATTCAGGAAAATGAACACCCCCTCCCCAGCGAAGGATGGGAACGGAATGACTGAGGACTGAGAACGGGGACGTCCCGTAGTGTCCTGGTCGGATGGGCGCAGAGTCAGAGGACTAACTACTTACACCGTCCCAACGAACAGCAAGTATGAGGGGTACCTAGCTGGGACACGGCCGCGGGGGGACTTTGGAGGCTCGAGGTGATGAGCTTCTTACGAGGTTTGCCTGGCCGCGGTGGGCAGGCTGGTGGTTCGGCCAAAAGCCAGCGATGGCGGAACTATTTGGCTGGACGCCGGGGTGGGGGGGTACACAGAAGTTGGGGTAGTTCAGTTATGGTTCGGGGAAGGGGGGCAGTTGGGGGTAGTGTTCTAGGCCCACCCGGGGGGAAGCGGAGGGGGGAGTTGGGGAACGTAAAGCTGTATTAAGGGAGCACGCAAGGAAGAGCATTGAGACGACGGTGACCGAGAGGGAGGTAATTCTAGATTATGGCTGACAGTCTGCCCGCCCTGGGTGTGGGCTCCCTCAACTTACGGGGCTTAAACACCCCCACAAAGAGATCCTTGGTATGCAGGGAATTCAGAAGGGCCAACCTCGACTTTCTCTTTGTGCAAGAGACTCATTGGCCACGGGGGAAGGAGCCCAAACTGCAGGGAGGGGGAATTGGGGAGGTCTTCAGTGCTTCCCACAAATGCAAAAAGAGAGGGGTGGCCATATTAGTAGCGAGGAATGTGGGCTTTGAGAACGAGGCCATGCTGAAAGACCCTGGGGGCCGTTACCTGTTAGTGCGGGGTTCCCTGCAGGGGGCCCCACTCACCCTAGCCGTCATCTACGGCCGAAACGAAGGCCAAACTCAATTTTGGGAGGAGGTGAGGGATAAACTCAAGCACTTTGTCCATGGCACGGTGGTGGTGGGGGGGGGGGCTTCAACATGGTCCTGGACCCAACCCAGGACAGGAAACGTGCAGGACCGCAGCCCTCCGGGGCGGCAGATGAGACCATGGCGCGTAACCTCCACAGGATCAACTCAGAACTGGGTCTTATGGACACGATCCCGAGAACGGACGCCCCCTCTTTCACATATTATTCAGCCACACATATGTCGTTTTCCAGGATAGACTACATCTTGGTGGATGAGATCTTGTACCCATTCATTTCTGGCCACAGGGTCGACCTGGTCCAAGTCACTATAGCAAGGGGAGGGCTAAGCGATCGCAGGGGGAGGTGAAGTGCAACGACTCCCTGTTGAAGGACGAGGTCCTAGCCCAGGAGGTTCTCGAGGCTATCACAGATTTTTTCAAACTCAATGATAATGGGGAGGTAGGCTCGCATACCCTATGGGACGCCTGCAAGGCAACCCTACGGGGAGTCCTGATCAAAATGGGAGCCCAGAAAAAAAGGGAGAGGGAGGCCCAGGAAAAGCTACTAAGGGAGAAAAATCACCCAACTCCAACCGCGAGGTCACCCCACGGTCCCCTTAGACCGTGCTCAGGAGGCCGCCCTGGAGGACTACAGGCTCCAGTTGAAGGACCACCTACTGCACAAGACAGAGAGAAGTCTTCAACTGGTCAAACAAAAGTATTATGATAAAGGGGACAGGGCGGATAGGATTCTGGCCTGGAAACTGAGGGAGGTACAGAGAAGCAGATTAGTGAAAGCAGTGAAGAACGAGGTGGGGGAGGTGGG
This sequence comes from Ambystoma mexicanum, assembly GCF_040938575.1. Lineage (NCBI taxonomy): Eukaryota > Metazoa > Chordata > Amphibia > Caudata > Ambystomatidae > Ambystoma > Ambystoma mexicanum. The sequence continues at coordinate 171,911,855 of NC_090931.1, forward strand.
CTACGATACTCCCCATATTGGTGAGGCCTTCCGACGATACTATGAGAAGCTATACTCGTCGGAATACAATGGGGGGGGAGGCGGAGATTGAGGGGTTCTTGAACTCTATACGGATCCCGGCCCTGACCAGGGAGATGGCGGAGGGGTTGGAGGGTCCGGTGACTGAGGAGGAGGTGGAGCGGGTGATCAGAGGTATGAAGGTGGGCACTTCCCCGGGAGAGGATGGATACTCGGTCTACTTCTACAAGAGGTTTCGCTCGACCCTTCCCCCTATTTGGTTAAGGTGTTCAATGCAGTGCTGGAGGGGGGCTCCCCAAAGACGGCAGGGACCCCACGGAGTGCTCCTCTTACCGCCCAATCTCTCTGCTGAATATCAATGTAAAGATCCTGGCCAAAGTGATTGGGGGACGAATGGAGGGGATCCTGCCGAAACTAGTCCACGGAGACCAGGTGGGGTTCATTAGGGGAAGACAGGGCTCAGATAACATCCGTAAAACCATAGATCTATTCCACTATGCCCAGGTGTCAGACCTAGATGCAAGCGTTCTGTCCCTTGATTCGGAAAAGGCGTTCGATAGGGTGGCATGGAGATTCATGGAACTCACCCTCCAGAAAATGGGCTTTGGGACGCACATCAGGGACTGAGTGGCGGCGCTATACAGGGCCCCAAAGGCCAGGGTTCAAGTGAATGGCAGGTTGTCAGAATCATTCCCCCTCTCGTGGGGGACGAGGCAGGGTTGTCCACTCTCCCCTCTGATCTATGTCCTCTCCATGGAACCCCTAGCCATAGCGGTCAGAGCTAACCCAGACATCAAGGGGATTAGGAGAGGCAAAGTAGAATTTAAACTCTCCTTGTTCGCAGATGACATCCTGGCTTACCTGGTGGACCCGGGTTCCTCGCTCCCCCCCTCCTGTCCCTGATGGCCGCCTTCGGACGCCTCTTGGGTCTTAAGATTAACGCATCCAAATCTGTCCTGCTCCCCATGAGAGCGCGGGACCTGGGTCTGGACCCCCTAGGCAGCCTGGAAGGGATTACAGTGGGGAAGGCCTCCATCCGATACTTGGGAGTCCTTCTCACCCGGGACCTAACCAGCCTCTCCCCAGCCAACTACGAACCCGTTGTGTCGAGGGTCACTGCAGACCTAAGGAGATGGGGTCAATGATTCTGTCATGGTACGGCCGCATGACGGCAGTGAAGATGAACGTACTCCCGCGTTTACTATATCTCTTCACCGCCCTCCCAAATAGTGTCCCCGACCAGACTTTCAGGGTCCTCCAGAATGCGGTGCGGGAGTTCATATAGCAGGGTAGGACCCCGAGGACCGAAGGCAATCTTGACCTTACCGAGGGAGGAGAGAGGGTTTGGGCTGCCATACTTCCAACTCTACTTCCGCGCTGCCCAGCTGCGTGTTCTCCTGGAACACATGAAAGAGGGGATGGGCACATACTGGTCGTACCTGGAGGACATGGACGCTCACCCACTCAAGGTTCGGGACCTTCTCTGTGCCCCTAGAAAATTCATCCCGAACAGGCTCAAATCTCACCCAACTCTGGGAGTCCTCTGGTCGATCTGAAGGAAAGGCCCCCAGACGGCACACCTAACGTCGTGGCCGTCACCAATGTCATCACTCTGGGGTCACCCCCTTAAATTGGGCAGTAGGGGGTTCCGCAATGCACAGGCCTGGTCTGATTCAGGGATGGAATGGTCGGGGCAAATGTTTAGGGAAGGGGAATTTCTGCCTTATGAGGAATTGAGAGACGCCCTTGGGCAGGGGGCCCTCTCCATATTTGAATACCTCCGCTTGAAGGGAATCCTTTGTGATCAATCCTGGGGCCAGAACTTGAGGAGACAGCTGACCCCCTTCGAGAAACTACTGGATACTGCGTCCTCCAGGAAGGGAGCGGTATCGGGGATGTATAGGATACTGAATGCTGTTCATCTGGGGGAAAGGAGGAGGTTCCGCACTTTCTGGAACGATTTGGCGGGGGAGGAAATTTCAGACGACGCCTGGGCAAGGATATTCAAAATAGCCTTCCATGGGAACTTATTCACAGCGGACATGGAACACAACTTCAAGATCTTACAGGGGTGGCATAGAGACCCAGCGAAGTTGTCAAAAATGTTCACGGGAGTGTCCCCCGCATGCCCAAGGGGATGCGACCAGGTCGGTACGAGAGGTCACATGTGGTGGCACTGCCCGAAGGTGCAGGCACACTGGGAGGAGGTAAGGGGCTGGATCGCTGAAGTATCGGAGGAACTACTCCCCCACAACCCCCTGACAATGCTGCTGGGCCCCCCCCCAGAGGACACGGACATAGCCAGATACCCAAGAATGTGGGAAACAATGTTGAGGGTGGGGAGGGTAGCCCTAGCCCAAAAATGGAAGAGCCCGGAAACCCCTTCGAAGGAAGTCTGGCTAAATAAGGTCAAAAACATGTTCCTGATGGACAAACTTACGGCAATGATGAACAATGACTTGGGCACTTTCCAAGCAAACTGGTTCGGGGTACAGCAGACCTGGGGATGGGATGTACACTGATCCGCAGGGAGGAAACATGGTGGGAACAGGCGCCCGCGGCCCGGGCTACGGCGGACTACTCACAGCCATACACGTTGCCTACGCTCAGGCTCTTTCTCGAGCTCTGGACATAGAGCTTTCCACGCGTCTCCCCAACAAAGAAGGTTTAATTGGGACTAACTTTACTGGGGGGGGGAGGGCCTGTTTGGGGTGGGAGCGGGGGGTATTCGGGCCAGTCATTTGTTCACTGCTTTGAAAATGTTTCATGCCCATTTGTTACACTTTGAAAACGTTAATAAAACAAAGTTTAAAAATAAAAAAAAAACAAATAAAATAAGAAATAAAAGCAGAACCAGGTCACCAGAAAAGAAAAAAAATTGAAAATAAAATACGTCCGTCTGCCCGTCAATATTCATAAATATCACATAGAACCATGAAAATACACTAGTCAGATGCATATTATACAAAAGTCAGTAGCATTTCATAACCTGAAAATAACAGCAGAGGGCACAGTATAGAATGCATTATGTACAGGAGCCTTTTTCAAAACAGGGCACATAGTCCAGTCACTTCATATATACACAAATCACATATGTAAGTATGTTTTTAAGGTATGTACAGACAGCCTAGGGAGGGGTAATGGGTTGGATGGATAGGGTTCAAACAAAGAAAAGAGAACGAAAATAAGATACAAAGCATGCCATTAAAAAATGAAATACATGAATATCAATCTTAAATCAAATTTACAGTTTGATCATTGATTAGTGTTTGTTCATTAGTTTAAATCAAAATCGTGGGACACAAAGACAGAACACTAAACAGTACAAATCATCGAACAAAGAGGGAACAACTAGCACTTCAATACTTAGAGGATAGAGAAATAGTGATTAAAGCCGCCGACGAGGGCGGGAACATTGTTATCATGGAAAGAAAGGACTAGATAGGAAGGACTATATTCAAATGGCCAACAATCATTTGAAAATACCATTATGTTACGAAGAATTGCCCAGTAATCTTAAAAATGAAATATAGAAATTAAAAGAATTAATCACCAGTTGGTACCGGAAAGGACTAATCACAGATGAGAAAGCCATTTTTACTAATTAAGCAACCAATTATACCAACAATATACTTCCTTCCCAAGGTGCACAAGGCATTTCAACTATTCCAGAAGGGTGCCCTGTACTCAGGTGGCATAGGGTGGACTACTGAGAAACTATAGGAGTACATTGACAACGTCCTACGCACTAGGGTGTCCAAATTGAAAGCATTCATCAAAAATATGACAGAAACAATAAGGATTATTGAGAAGACTGACTGAAAATATCTCCTAGCCACTTGGGACGTTCGAGCACTTCACAACCTTAATCAAACATGACTCAGCAGTGCAAACCATATATTACATATTCAGAGACGATTCTTCTTCCCATTATCACCATGTACAAATGCTTAAAGAGATGCTTACGGCAACACTGGAGCATTACATTCATGTTTGATAACAGGTACTATCGCCAAAAAAGAGGAATAGCTATGGGCACTAAGTATGCCCCGGCCCTTGCTAACCTTTTTATGGCCATGTACGAGGAGGAACAAGTCTACAAAGATGATGCATTCAAGACACAAGTAGTGATATGGGCACGGTACATAGACAATGTACTGTTAATTTGGAATGGTACAACAGAGGAATTGGAAAATTTCAGAATACAAATTGAGCATAAGAGTTTTTGGGACAAACCAGCAAGTCTAGTATCAACTTCTTCGATCTAACAATCTATGTATCTGAAGGAATGTTGAATACGCACACGTATCGCAAAGTAACAGAAGTCAATTCGACATTACATGCTACAAGCTGCCATCATAAACCGGTCAAATGTACCCACAGGGGAAATCTGAGCAAGAAGAAATTGTAAGGATCCAACAATATTTGCCAAAGAGTGTGATTTACTAAAGAACAGATTCAAACAAAGGGGGTTTTCAAACAAATGTATCCATGCAGCAAGTCAAAAAGCAATGGCGATGACGAGGGAGCACATCCTTATGCCTAAAGAGAATAAAGGCAATGAAGACCTTGAAAAAGTAAGATTCATAACAACTCTGAGTTGGCAAGAATTTAGAGGACATACTGGCACCTCCTTAAACTGGATCCGCACCTAGCAGAGCACATTGACGATCAACCCAAGATCTACTACAGAAAAGCAAGGGTGCTTAAAATGAATTTGAGCCCATCACTACTTCCTGAAATATCTCACAAAACAACGGCAACCTGGCTCAAAACAGAAATATCAGGATTCAGGAAATGCAGAACATGCACATTATGTAAATATGCACATGCAAGTACACTGAGATTCCAAGACACAAGAGGAACCCAAATGAAAATTAGAGAGGCCTTAAACTGCAGATCAAAATATACAGTATAAGCGATGATATGCATATATATGAGCATATACATTGGAAGTACAGCTAGGAAAGAACAAGAGTTCGGGAACATATTTCAACAATTGGGAGCCAGGATGTGTCACTTCCCCTAGCACAACATTGGCAGCAAACCCACCAAATGGAGAACAAAAAAGACTTGAGATTTATTGGTCTATAAAAGATCAAACTGGGGAGAAGAGGTGCAAATCACGAGATTTTGAGACAGGCTGAAACACGACTAATTTGTAAATTCAGAATATAGTATGGCCTTAAGGATAATGAGATGGTGCATTTTTTGTAAATTAATGGAATACGAGACCTTAGTAAGTTCTAACATTGTTTTCTGAATAGGGGTCAGTATGCAGAGTGTGAGATGTTTGGGTAACTTTTGACCGCCGAGCGTGACCAGCTCTTGTGTAATGGATAAAGACCAGAAATGACTAAATCAAGAAATCAGGCTGACGGGTTATAAGCTTATATCATGACATCTGGTAAAGAAATAGCAATGACTGCTAGATATGTTTAGCCCGAGACATACCAGCAGCCAATGTAAGAAACCATTACACAACAGCCCAACCGATTTGAGTACTAAATATATGATATAACCCACAACTTAATGGCGTAATGAATATAAGATGGGAAGTGGAGGTCATTAACTAGGACGGCCACTGGCAATTACCCCATATTTCACAATTTACCAAATAATGTAAGAAACTATTACTTAATAGCATAACCGATTTGACTACTAATTATATGGCGGCCAGCATTAAGGATAACGAGCCACTCATCCTATGGCATTAAAAATCCCACTTATATCCGAAAGTGACCAAAGAATGACACTCCTTATGATGTAACCCACAACCCAATGGCGTAATTAATATAAGATGGGAAGTGGAAGTCATTAATCAGGATGGTGACCAGCAATTACCTCACAATTTTGACATGCTTACAACCAAGGATTTTAGCCCAAACAGAATGAGAGAATCTAATTATAACCTTATATTCTCCAATAACTGTCCGAGTGTAAATACAGAAAGACTATGGTCTTTTCCGTACTCTATACACTACCAACATGGTAATACAGATCCCAAAAATGGCACCCGCCAGCCAAGGAGTTGCAGAGGAAGGACTTCCTCTGAAACCATGACAACGAAACTATAAACACTACGTGGCAGCCGCTGCAGCGTTTCACCTCCAAAGCCGACGCACAGGGACACAAGCAGAGACTTTAGAGGTAAGCCCTTACTGCAGCCAATGATACGAGACACACCAATTAAAAAGATGAGCACTGAGGGACCTTTTAAATCGTAATCGGTTTCATGCGAGCACAGTTTAAACGAATACGGGTAATCACAGACAAACGTTAACGCACAACATATGGAAGGACAGCCAGTACGCAATGATCGAATTGTGCTTCATGTTAGCAATCACAGAAAAACGCTTATTTATCTGCAATTGGTAAAGCTCATGTTAGAAGTTTATTTAGATGAATTATGTAACTCGATGAGCCGCATTTCAAGAATAAATGCATAGCCTGCCAACATGTGAGGTAAATTACTGGTGTAGGACTAGATAATAACGATAAGAATATACATTTAATGAAACATGACCCTGAACAGGATTGAAACAGAGATGGCTACAAACAATAGGACAAATGAGAATATACCATGATAGTTTGGAAACTAAACTTAGTAATACAAATGCACCTCGAACAGTGGGTACTACATTTCTTAAATAGAACGTCTATAATCTAATAAGGAATCAGGGGTGTCCGGTTAAAGGTTCAAATCCAAAAGGATCGAATGCCATAGGGTCGAGTCAATTTGACCTAAAACAAAAAGGGTTGAATTTTTGTGTAAATTATTTTTTTTTGGGTTTCCGTTTTGGAAAAAAAAGTGGTTTTTACCACAAAAAAGGGGGTTTTGGGGGGACACCCCACCAAAATAAAAAAATAAAAAATAAATTAAAAAAATTCGACCCTTTGGTTTTCGGTCCTTTTGATTCTACCCTTTGGTAATTCGATCCTTTGCATTCGAAACTTTTACCTAAAACCGGAATCAGGAGCAACCAAAAGTACATTAAAGCATGAACCGAGCGAGAATGAGTGTAAGATCAGTATGCATGACAATGAAAAATGTATTACAGGTCGGATTCTAACCCGGGACCTTCATTGAAAACAAGACCTAAATCGCCAATGAATGTGCACTAAATGGACACGTGGGAAGATAACACAAAACATTGATTACCAGCCTCTATTGTTATAGTGGAACAAAAAGTCGTACAACATACATATGGGTCAACCAGTGTTTATACTATATCTTGTACAAGCATACCATTATAAATAAGCTTTCAAGTACCATTACAGCCAACATGGGGACAGTCCAAAATTGAAAATATTTGTTTTAATTGATGCAATTCCTTAATGGTGATGGTCTTTTCAGGTTATCGCTACATATTATCCCCACCAAAAATATCACCATATATATATGGTCATCTGGAACAGCCATAGACAATATTTTTGGGGGGATAATTTTTGGGAGCAGGGTTGTCACCAGCTCCTTTAAAAATAATGCAGTGGTTGCGGGGGTGTTCCCTGCAGCTCCCATGCCTTAATATCGCCGGAAAAATATGGCGATATTTTTGTATGGCAATATTTTTGCAGGGATATTAACAGATGGAACCCTTTTCGGGGGCTATGAAACAGTTATCTGAATGCCCACGATTTTTATTTAAACTAATGGACAAACACTAATCAATGATCAAACAACTGAAAATGTTATTTAAGATTGATATTCATGCATTTCATTTTTTGACATGCTCACTTAACCTGTCCGAATGGATTTGTTCAAAATTTTTGTTCTAAAGATATGTATTTTTTTGTTTTAGGCTTTGATGAAACAATATTTAATGTATTAGAGGAAGTTGAAACAAAAGTTTTTACGTTAAGTTTAAAGTGTAGTTTTTCATTAAAAAAAAAGACATGCCTTGTATCTTATTTTCCTTCTCTTTTCTTTGTAAGAAACCTATCTATCCAACCTATTACCCCTCCCTACTCAATGTCTGTACATTACTTAAAAACATACTTGCATATGTGATTTGTGTATATATGAAATGACTAGAATATGTGCCCCGTTTTGAAAAAGGCTCTTGTGAAGCCAAAGCACGTGTCAAGTAAAAGGGAACTCCTTTGGGAGTTTGGATATAACCTTTTTGAACATTAAATCAAGGTTTTCTGATATCTAGTAATGTGTGGCGCAGTGTAATTGTGTGAAAACAATGACTATATACACAACCACGGAGGTGGGGTAATGGTTCCTCCAAACTTCTTCACACACATGCAACTAAACCAATGGAGCCTAACAACTCCTGGTGGTCACACCTTCAGCCATGGGTGAGGCTCTGGAGGCTACACTTGTGGTAGTCCATCATCTGCGAGATCCTCTAATTCCAGACACAGCACCCCTGCCCTTTTAATCGCAGTGTTTAATTTAGGGTGTTTGCCCTTTAAAAGCATGTTGACTGCCCCCCAAAAGTGGAACACATGCCGCTGTATTAAAATCCTGGGTAGGCCACTGGTATTGTATTCACTTAGGGATCCTTCGTCTGAAAAGTTATGTTAAATTCTCTGCAATCTTGTGTGCAGTCCTGGGAATCTTTTCTGGAATATTGTATCCAATTCTGGAGGTGCTGATGGGGAGTGTTTTGTCCAATATTGGGAGATCCATCTGAATGGATGTTTCCAAATCTATTGGGCAGATCAAGGGTTCCCAAAAGATTGGCGATAGCGCAGAGATGCAACCAAGACATGCCAAGATTTAAACCAGATTTCTCAGATTGCACAAAGTTACGGAACAAAATAAATAACTTGAGAAATGAGGGACAGGGAGTGTAGCCTTAAGATAGGTCATTATAGGAATTTGGAAAACAGACATGGGTCAACAAGAGAAAGGGAAAGCTATGATAGCAGAGGAAACCAAATTCCAAACAAAAAAAAAGCCAGAAGAAAACGTAGACAGTCTGGGACCAGTATTAATAATGCAACCAGAGAACAGAGCAGGTTAGCTACAACATCTTAGTCCACGTTGGACGTCAATTCTAGGTTCTGTCTTTCCTTCCACCAATGTTTAACCGCAGTTCATGATGTATGAACAGGTGCAACATCTCCACTCACCACTAGAAAGTCATAACATGTGCACTTGCCACTGGCGGCTCTTGGCAACTAAGAAATGGTGTGCTGTGTGTATGTATAGAATTGAGGCGGCTAGTGACTCAAGTCTGGCCGGTAGCCTGCAACTGGAAAATGTTGCCCCTGTATGACAAAAAAAAAAAAGGAGCATATGTAGGTCTTCAGCATGTCAATTAACAAGGTAGTTGGTGCTACTGCTGGTCAGACCCTTTCATCTCTCCACCGTAATGGTCAGGAAGCAAATAACTTTCTGGATGAACAAACCAAGGTGATCTTTGAGTAGGTGGTTAGTGTTTGGGGTGAGGGATCCACTATGAATAAAAGTCAAAGTAAAATGGAATAGGTTGTCTTTCATTGTACCTTGAACATGTGCAGACATCCCACCTCCCCCGACACCCTGTGAAAGGTGTGCAAAGTGAACCCCAAATCTTTTGTCAGGTAGTATAGCGTATCCCCGACCCCGCCCCCCACACCGACTAGCCTTGAATATCCCACATACCTTCAAAGTCAGGCATACGTAGTATAGTGCCAAACAGGCATGACTTGACCCACGCACTGTTCTTGCTAAACCAGTGGGGTGCCAAGATCCAGATCACTCCGGAACTTTTGTTGGGTCAGTAATCCACAGTACTCCCTAGCACTTATGTAACCAAGTAAGCTTTCTGTAACAGCACCGCAATGCCTCAGGGCTGTTGTGCACTTTATAAATGCAAATAAAATAAAAATAGGCTAGAGATGCTAGGCCCGGTCTTTCCATTGCGCACTCCCGACCTACTTTTATTCTGGACACAGGTGCCCAGTGCCCCAAAACAACATGGCTAGGCATCTATAGCTACACTCTTCCTGCATTTCCAGGGACAGATGTGTAAACCTGTCACACAGTTCCTACTGAAGCCCTACACCTAGGTTAGAAATGCACAAACCCACCTCCATTAGTCTAGGACCGACTCTGCACAACCTTACTTCTTGGGTGACTGTATGGTCATTTTTTGCACCAAGACCTGTCATTCTCCCATGGGCCACATATGCACAGCCTCCCCGCCACCACCCCCTGGACAAATCCCACTGCTGCTCAGCTAATGCCCAGTGTTAGACACTGCACTGCTTGGCTCAGGCGAGTACAGCCCTCCACGGATGCAGATTCACATACCAACCTGCTACAGTTCACCCAGCCTTCTTAGCCTGTGTGCGCACAATACAATCTGTATCCTCACTCCCTTCCCTAAACATAGCCAGGGAGTCCGTCTGCATATGTCTAGAAAAGGTAACTATTGCTTTGTAATGTTACTGGTTTTAATAGTCAATACCCTTTAATCCTGGGCAAAAGTTGCAAGCTACTAGCCAGGCATAACATGTCCTTGGCCCAATTCTCCACATACAGACAGCATACCATTTCATACCCGCCAAGAGTCAGTTAGCGCTAGCTAGTGACTGGCGGATAGTCAACATTGAAACCTGCTTTAATGATGGCCGTAATTACCCGTCACTAAAGATTTGAGCAGAATGGGTTCCATGCTGCTCGGTCTACAAGCATTGTGCGTTTACAAATATTACAGTGTGAATTAAATCCTGAGCTTGCCGGCAGCCTGAGGTTCAGACAAACCAAAATTACAGAATTATGGACAAAAAGAAATAGGTTTACAGAATGGTAATCACTTGAATGCAGATGCAGGAGCAAACCACTTTCTAATGGAGATCCTTCAGCTCCAAAGATCAGTGACTAGGAACGACAGAGGTAGAACAAGAGCACAGGTTCCAAGGAAGGCGGCATGCCATTTAGGAGCAATAGTTGTGATGGGACGAATCATTAAGCTACGGACAAAGCACTAAACACGATGGGTCCGGTGACTCTTCCTTCAGCCATTGTTCAGAGCCTCATTTTCAAATACACGCCCTTAAGCTGCACTGTTTTTTGCAACATTAAACAGGACACTAGACAATGCTCTTCGAACTTTTTATCCTTCCCCCTCTCCCCCCGAGCAAATTGTGGGCAGCCCGGGCCCCCCAAAAATGGCAAATGGACACCAAGTCCAAATGGCTATGAACTATTGTGCAATGTCACCGCAGCCTACTCCCAGTATAGTCCCTGTGCTCTCCCTAACCCACCACAGACCCTGAGCTCTCCAAACCCTGCTCCCACCAGTCTCTGGACTTCCCCCACCCTGCTCCCAGAACAGTCTCAGTGCAGTGTGGTGGCTTATGATTTTTTTAAGTTGAGGGGCATAAATATTTCCACCAGATATTCCATGGCGTCCGAGCGCAGGGAGGGTCCCCGAACCAAGGAAGGGGGTTCCCCCCCGTGAATTGTTAAATAACGGGTTCAAATTTTGCATTTTAGAGCATAGGAAATGGGCAATTGGCGCTCGGAGGGGGCCCAAGGGGAGTTATGTTATTTTTTACTGGACATCTAGGATATATGTATAGTAAAAAGATACCATCCCTGTCCCCCGGCCCCCAGAGTGGCCTAACACAATCAACATGATTATGTGCGTATGCAGGGCATTGGGGGTGGGGGGGGTGCTAGGGTGAAAAGCATGGCCTTTTTGACTGGACATCTATGATAGATGGCCAGTAAAAAATAAATCCCTATACCCTGGGCTCCACAGCGCCTCAGAACAAAAGTTGATTTTGGTAGGTGCGTAGGGGGATTGTGCAACATACAACCCTCCATTCCCGCCCCTCTCCCTCCCACTTGCCAAAATCAGCTCAACTGACCAAAAACAAACACTCACAGCAATCACCATCATTCACACAAGCACCCATCACCATACAGTCACTCATAACACAAGCATACACGCATCCATACACATTTAAATAAAAAAAAAGAAATGAACATAAACGTACCTTCTGCAGGGCCCTGCGCGTGGGTGCTGAAACGCCCCGCTCCAGGCTGCTCTGTCCATATGTGCGAGTAGGCGCAAGAGCTCCCCCTCGCACACACAGCCATGCAGTGCCCCAGCCAGCATTTCCAATGAGCTATGCAAGGCTGGCGAAGCAAAACGCCCCCAGCCTTGCATGGCTCCGTGAGCATGTGCGGCTGGTGAAATTAACTGTCAAAGGTAAACAGTGTTTCCGTGTGACAGTTCAGCCAGCCCAGGAGCACTCCCTCAGTTGGAAGAAGCAGCTGAGGGAGCGCTCAGTGTTTCAGTGGACTGGCTCCTCTATAATGGGTGAAGGGGCCAATGGATAGACGCCCCCTCGGCTATCCAGTTAATATGTCGAAAATATAATTCCGAATGACAAAAATGTCGAAAAAAGTTAACAACTTTTTTTTTTAGAATGTATTTTTCAACTTACATGTTTTTGGGTTGTTTCGCGAGTAAAAAAAAAAAAAAAAAAAAAGGGTAAAAACGAAAAAGAATATATAAAGGGACAAAAAAGACATTCCAAATATATTTTGTTTTTTGTAGGTAATTTTCTTTCAACATTTTGGCATTTGAAATTATGTAATTCGAAATAGTCACTATAAACCGCCCCCTGGCCCACTATGGATAAGCCGCCAGGCTCGGACTGGCCTATAGGGCAATGCCTGTACCAAAAATGCTAGTGTGGGCCAGTCAAAATGGGCCCCTTTTTTGGCCATGTGGGCCAGTTTCATGAGTTACTTCACTATGCAGCTAGTAGTTTTGACAATTTTTGCTGAATAAATATTCTTTAAATATAACAATGTGCTCATCTGAACAAAAAAACGCCCCCTTGGGTACTATTCTAATAGTCTGTGACTAAAGGACCGATTATCGATCTGCAGGCCACTTTCATTGGTGCCCGAGACAGTTTTATGCTCCAGTTGACCAGGTTAGCTGCCACTGCCCCACAGTTTGAAGACCTCTGCACTTAACCAATTGCACCACACCCCATTACCATAGCATGGTATTATGAATTAATATTAATAGAAGTTGACAAATTCAGTTTCTGCATTATGTTCTTTACTGGCCTCGCCAACACAATTCCCAGTACAAATCCACTCTTTAGTAGCAATTCATGCTTATGTTGTCCTTTTACATAAATTTGTACAATATTGTCCAGATCCCTAAAGATGTGCTTGCAGCACTCTGCTCGTGCACAGAATTATCCATACTTGAATAGAAGGGTTGTCTGGAGTGGGTTTGGAACCCGAAGAATGACAGTATTTATAGAAGTATGTATTGATGCACAGAAGGAGATATTCACGTTGCTAACCGTGTTGGAGTGTGCATCTAAGCGAAGAGGTTTGGTGTAGATATGCCATTTGGACAGAGTGAGGAAATGACCCGCATTCCCCAATATTAGATATACGCCCTGAGGAAGACCTCTTTGAGGAGGTCGAAACGTGTGGTAGCGAGACCGGTAGAGAACATGCAAAAACGGAATTGTCAGCCGATAATATTCATACATAACATGCTATGTTGATAGGGTGTGATGCAATTGGTATAGTGTCCCGTTTAATTTTGCAAGTGTAGGGACATTGGGTTAGTGTCATTTCCCAGGACTGGTGCTAGCCGGTCCCTCTAAATTAAGAAATAGTATATTTCAAATATTAAGGAGAATCCCAAAAACGTATTTGGAGGAGGAAGCTCAGTGGATTACTTAACCATTCTATATTATCTGTTTTTGCAAAAGGATGCTGGTGAAGTAGGCAACAGAGGTCATTGCACGCAGCCGGAAAGGAAGATTAGTGCACAGCAGAAATACAATTGTTTTTTTGTTTTTAAAGACACTTAAGATATAGTTTAGTAGGGCATTCAAAAAGGATTCGATTTTTGTATTTGACTGATTAAAATAAAATATGCACAAATTATGGTGGAATGCAGTTTTCATTGCAGAGACACTGTTTTGTGATTTAGAGCAACTGCACCTAGGGATTAGACATGGCCCATATAAACGTAGGAGTAGTAGCAGGAGTAGTCATTTATATAGCACCTTATCCCTAATTAATATGGTCTCAACGTGCTTGTGGTGGGAACGGCCTCCGGGAGCGAAGTGCAGGTATGGGAAGGTTCTCGAACAGGCGTAGCATGCGTTTGTGCATTTAGCCAAGATTAGGAATTAGGTGGGCTGGCTTGCTCCAGTAAGCAACCCAGGAAGTCATGCATGTGGATGGGTGATAAGGGAGGTCACGAGAGTGTGCGAGTGCAAGAGACTCGTTATGTGTCCAATTAGACTGAAATTGTTGTAGGTCGTTGCTGCATTCTAATGTGTGGATCGATAGGTGGACATCTGCAGCAGGCATGGCAAAGTGGTACGTTTATATGTACCTAAAGCTCGGATGGAGCTTTATCTCTGACGCCGCTGTGTGATCAGATTAGTAGATTCTATGAGGACAGCTTGTCTTTTCATACGTCACTATAGACAGTCTACCCTCAAAGTTTCTAAGCGCAATAGACCGGCTATCCTAGTACATCTTCTAGTTGTGACACACAGGTTAAGATCTTGCAGTCATAGAATTCTCCAAGTGCAATAGGCAGCCCACTGTATACTCTTGCTATATAGCTACTAAGTTCTATAAAGGATATCAACAGGCATCTTCTAAATGTAATATCAAGGGTACCTGCATACATCTTCTTCGTGTTATAATGCAAACATATAGATCTTTAGTGCAATGGATGAGTTACCAACCTAGGTCTTCGAACTTAATAGGCAGGCAAATTATTATATGGTGCAACACAAACTGCCCTCTCCAGATCCATCAAATGCAACACGCGGCCCACCCTCAAATCCTTCTAACCTTCACGGTTCTTCGAGTGCAATACATGTGCTAGGCTTTCATGAATGTAATACATCTGCTAACATTCTTAAATACCAAGAGCTGAACATGTGCTAACCTCCACAGTTCTTAACGTGCAAAACACCCACTAACTGACACATTCAAAGCGTAACACAAGTGCTAACCTACATGTGCTAGTCTTCCAAGTACAATCTCGGGCTACCTGCCTATCTTTATGTGTAATGTACACTTGCGCCAAGTTCTCATTTCAGCACGGCCCACAACTCACCCAAAGAGATGGCGGGGTTAAGGGTACCTGGGTATATTAGGATGTGGGCGAAAGACCCATGTGCTTACACTATGCATAAATATTGGAAATGAAATGCCACAGAGCCAACAGCCCATTTAACATCAGTACTAGGGACATTCCAAGGTTTGAACAAAATTTCAGTGAGGTACCACCCCAGGATAAACAAACAAAAAGGCATCCCATCAGGGCTTTGATAAAGATTTGCATACAGCCAGGCGACTAAGTAGTACAGGTAGGTCTCTCGTAAGGACACCACCCCATGACTGCCATGGCAGTCGCTACAAGAACACTCAATGATGAACAAGACAGGCAAAAAGGACAAACATCACGCTTTCCAATAGTTATGCTTGCCAGCTCGCTCCTCCACAAGTTCCCTGGATACTGAAAGGTGATCAGTCTGCATATGAAAGACATTAAGGAAACCGAACAAACACCACTTTAAACTTTTTCAGAACATGGGGCACCAGTCAGCTAATGTTCGCCTAAGTCCCCACCATTTGAAGCAGTAGACAACAAAGAGACCATTTCTTGTCTGGATTCAAGGATTCTCCCCCACTGATGGCAGCAAGTGGAACGAGGAATCCATTCAGTCATCGGATATGTTCTACTCGCCTACAAAAAAATGCACTAGTTGGATGCTAAATTCAACTGTCAGCACAACCTTGGTTATTTTGCTGAACCTTCCCAAAAACAAGCAGTAGGCAGAGGGGAATTGGGATGTTTCCTCGGGATTTGTACCAATTCAACAGTTCCACATTATGAGCGACTCAAAAGGTGCAGCAACCTGTTGACTAATTTGCTTGATCTCTCCCAGAGTACAAAGTCATTTTTCCAGATCCATCTGGACTGGGCTACACATTATTTGAGCATACATGATCAAAAATGGCACCTGGCCAGTAGAACATGTTGATTTCAGTTATATTACCTTTGGGTAAAAGTCATGATGGATTTACTAAATCATATTAATCAAGCCAGATACAAATGATCTATGAGGATGCAAGAGTTGGTTTGGTCTTCACAACATTTCCATAAGAGGACAGGGACATTACACCCACCATCATGATCGGTGAAGCAGAGAAAGACTACTTTACAATCACAATGGCAGAAAAGGGGTGCTAGAATGGCATTTAAAAACACATTGTAGGTCTTTGTTTGGATGAGCCTTAAATTACCCATCTGGGCATTTCTGATCCACGCATGCCATTTAGTCCAAATCTGGTTTTGGGTTATAAAAAATCCACTCTTTGACAAAGGTTGAATTTACTCTGCGCACTTTTTGTTATGTTATGCTGATTTATACCGTGGACCGCTACCACCCAGGGGCCGTCTCCAGGCGCTCACCTGGCTCTGCAAGAAAGAGGACGAGGTTGGTTAGTGAGGGTAGAGTGATAAGTAAGATCCAGTACCAGGAGAAACTGGCGTCTGTGTGTGCTGGGTTGCAGATAGGTTTGATTGTGTACTGGCTTGTATACGTAAGGGTGAGGCCCAATGCCTGGGGTGCTTGTGTCTGTTTTGTTGGTGTGTGACTGGAGTTTTAAATTGGCTGGTATTTAAGGTCATGGTTGTGCGCACTGGCTTGGTTTGTCCATAGGGTGCCTGGAGTGGTTGTTGTATGCAAGTTTTGGTTATGTTTGGTGTGTGATCATGTGTAGTTTGCCAAGCCAATGGCATGTAAAGTACAAGGAAGGTGTGTAGGAGGGGAGAAAGAAAGGGGTGGTTAATACATTGGGTACTTTGCAAGTTCTTCTAGGTGGCTAATTTTCACAATTGTATCTAAAGGTGACGCCTTCACAATTCGAAATGCAGCAACTTTAAGACCTGGGACACCTGAATAGAGGGAGAAGGGCCTAAAGGAGGGGCACAGTAGTAGCTGCAATCATTTTGAAACTGTTACCAAAACCAGTCTAAATGTGAGATACGGCTGGCTAACACAATCTATCCAAATGCGAGGTATGGCTAGCTAACACAATCTGTCTGGTTGCGAGATATGGTTCAGTGATGGTTGGCCTAGGCGTTGGCTGTGGCTAACAGATGAATGTGCAACTGACTAGAGGCTTTTAGAGTACAATAAGATAAGAAGATGGGTCAGATAGTCTAATGTGGAGCAGTAATTGCTGATCCCCCTGTCCAGACCTTTCAAAGTGTCTCAGTACAACCAGCTACACACAAAGCCGAACTCTTAAGCACATTGTGACCACATCTCAAGCACCGTTTCCAATATCATTCCTTGAAGTGTGGGCAGCATGTACTGCCAAGGTAAACTTTCCTGTATACATAATTAATATACAGGGTTCGAAATTGGTAGGAGCTATTTAGATCCTGCTTCTACCCTCAGAGAGCCAGGTTAGCTTTAAACCAACAGCTACCAAAGTTACTTTTGGCTTCCAAGGCCTACTGGTGCCTCACAAACATGCACGTGACATTAACCTCGAGTGTTTGAAGATGTTGATAAAGAAGAATGGATCTATGTGATCACTGTGCCACCCATAATGTCGACTTCCATTTTGTCGACTCCCATTATGGCGTGGCGCAGTGATCACATAGATCACTGTGGCTGGTATCCCCTACCCGCCTCCCTCCCATCCCACTTATGCATGCAGCGCACATTAGAAGTGTGCCGCCATCTACCCTGGATCCTTGCAGCGTCAAAGTGGGTCAAAACTGGTGCCACTGAGTCCTTTTTTTATTTTTCACTTCATTTTTTTTTTTATTGTCCCCCACTTCCATCCCTGCAACCTGAAGAGGGAAAATGGGACAATACCTTCACCCGATTCTCGTCCAGACCATGGCCTATGACGTCCCGACCTAAGCACCCACCACGGTAGGAGTTCGACCCGCTCACTGGGGCCCCAGACGTCAAGATCCACTGTGGCCACGCCCCGCACTCCCATGCAAGCTGCACGTCATCCCAACCACGGGCTGGGACCTCGGGTGGAGCTGACACCGACCATATGGACCAACTCGATTAGACATCATCCACAAATATCACCATAGTTAGAGATGCCATGACGACATAGCAAGCGGTCAAGAACACACGTGCCACCAAGAACATGGATCAGACACATACCAATCCACACTAAGAACATACTCAGTGCTATGGCGTAGAGGACCTCTCACTCACATATGCATCGTCGTTATTTTTCACATAGGCCAACTACAGCACCATAGAAACGCAAGAGCTTGTGTATATGCTTGCAGACGCTTCCTTGCTACTAAAACCATGAAGATGTAGCCCTGTAGATGGACTAATGCATAAGAACCCATGTCGCCCCTCGCCTGCCCCCATATTATGGATTGTATGACGCCACTCATGGGCTAGGCCTAGGTAGGCCGCAAACCAGAGTCCCAAGGCTGGAGCAGCTCAGATGAAGCTGCAAGATGCTGATCATGCAGAACAAACCCTGACGAGAGCCCCACAGCCAAGGCCACGAAGTTGCAATTTACACGCCGCGCTCCCCACGCCAAGGTTACACCTGCTACTGTAAACGCTCCTCAGAGCCGAAATACAAATCAAATACCCGTAATTCTGCTCCAGCCACGGTCTCCCAACACGTGACCAGGCCGACTTGTTACGATGCCAAGCCCCAAGGACCAGAGAAGCTTTGGGGGTCTCATGTCTGGGACACAGAATGTAACAACGAAGTGACAAGTTGGACACAGACAGCGATGGGAAAGGGACACCCAACAGCCAGTAGTCTGACCTGTCCAATGTCCGCCACTGACAGTCATACATTGTTGCCAGCACCAGGTACACCACGAGCTGGGAACAACAATGGTTCCAGGCTTGGGGGCTCGCGGGCGAACCAATCAGAATACGAGGGGCTAACCACCGACGCCACTATAGTTTAGCCAATCACTAACTTTCCCCTTGTAACAATTCTTATGTAGCAACTGTTAGGGACGACCCAAGCGTACCACCTGACCCCTTCTCTACCAATAACCTTTTCTTCTATACGGGTCTATACTGACCCCACCACTCGGGGAGCCAACCCGAGATAGCATTAGGTTTAGGGGCTAGTTTTCCCAGGTGATGCATGTAGTTGCGTCATCCGGCTAGAAAAAGGGCCTGCAAGCCCACCACGAATGAGACGTTTTCCTGGCGACCTGTGATCCGAGAACCTGTCCCTGTCTGTTTTGTGCAATAAACAGCAGCAACTCTTTTGCTCTTGTGTGTGCCTCATACTCCTTTGGGACGCGGGAGGAGTTGGGGCCTCCCCAACCCCGGAGGTCCGCAGACGGCCCTGCCGACCCCTGGGAAATTACCCCCGACAATCTCCTGACCCCCATTACAATAAGGGAAGCGGGGGACACCCCTGCAATCTCTGCTCCCTCTTGTTGCAGTAATGGGGGGGCACAGTTGTAGTACAGGGCGACATTCTTTAGTTGCCGTAATTGTACTATCCCGAGAAGAATTATTACACTTAAACATAATGGATCATAAATAATGGGCAAAAGGTTTGCCGCTCATGTGCAAGTTAGATTTATAAAGCGCTGTGTATACTCACCCGGGAGCTCCTGCTTACTGAGTGATAACTGAGACAGGAGCTGGTTTTAGCTCCTGCTCATCAAACCTTAATTTAGAATTCTGATTTTACTTGTATTTTATAAATGTTACAATTATGCCATCTTCCATTATTTTTATTTAGAATAATACAAACAATGGAAGACAATTTGAGCGGTAAAAGTGCAAGTAAATCAATTACTGAACATATGAATATTTAAGGTTGATTTTATTTTCGGTATGCTTTTTTCCTTGTAGGTTTTTGTTTAAAGGCCTAAAACACAAAAGCTACCTCGGGAGCAGCAGAGCACTTCAATAGCGGGAGGGTTGCAGCATTGGGCTTAGCATTGTATACAGTAGTGCAGTAACATTGGTGGAGGGAGGGCTGTATTTTTATTCATCCAGCAAATGTTGTTAAAAGAGCAAGGTTTTTAGTGTTTTACAGAACTGGACGATGATGGGTTATTTCGAGCCTCTGTTGAGAGCGAGTTCCTGACAGTAAGGAGGACTGCCTGAAAAGTATTTTTTTACGTGCACTTTGATAGTTTTGCTATGCGAGACGCAAGAGCCTCGAGAGGTATGGACTTCTTGTGAAGTAGGTGGGGGTTCATTTGAGACTGCTTTTTTGACTATGCATGCTGTTTTGAATATGGTCATGGTGGGAAGGGAGGGGCCAGTGAAGGTTGTGCATTGCTGGAAAGATACAGTTGAATTTTTGGGTGTTCAATGAGGAAGGCTGCAGAGTTGTGAGCTACCTTGAAGTGGGCCAGTTGTGCAGCTGCAAGTCCAGTAAGGAGGGCATTCCCCACGTTGACGCGAGGTCCGGTGGTCTTGGACCACAATGGGAAGTCATGCAGGGGTGTGGGGAAATTGGTGAAGGATTTGATTTTGTGGAGATCTGTAGCTAAGTGATGTGCACCTTTTTGGCTATGTACTTTTGGAAGGAACGGTTACTGTCAAAAATGAAGCACTGCAGGTTTGCAGTTTGACCGCTGCATGAATACTTTGAGACGCGGGTTGTCCAGTCACTGTTGCACAAGTTGATTGGCTGGAGCACTGACTGATTAGGACAAATCCAGCTGTGGTGGTGTTCAGTTTGAGGTTGCTGTTTGACATCCATGTTAGCCAGGCATTTGCATTGGCGAGCATTGTCCTGGGGGCCACTGACCTTAACGTACAGCAGAGTGTCATCAACATACTGGTGGGTGGCTATGTTGTGGTCGCCTAAGAGTTCCCATGCAGTCCATGCAAAGACTGAAGACTAATGTGGAGCGGATGGAACCTTTGGGGATCCCACACGTGACTGGGAGTAGGTTGGATCTGTACAGCCTGGTGCCTACCAGATAGGTAGTATGAGAACCATTTTAAGACTGTTCTAGGAGCCAATCAGGTCAGAGAGGGAAAGGAGTATTAGGTAGTTGACTGTTGAATGCAGCAGAGGGGTACAGAAGCCATACTAGTAATCGCAACAAGTCCAAGCGGATCGATTTTAGCAAGCAGTTGCGTTGCAACTATTTTGAGAAGCTTTTCAGTAACCTGGAGGCTTGGGGTGGGTCTGTAGTTCGCTAGGTGCTATTAGGCAAGGGGTTTTTGAGAAGGAGGTTGTACGAGACCCGCTTTCAACAGGTCTAGGAATGCTCCATCCCCGAGGGAGGCATACATAATATTGAGGAGTGCATCAAGAGGTGAACGGTGAGAATTTGGCTGTGTAAGTGGTAGGTATAAGGAAACCAAACGTGTCAGAGTGCCATATACTATATGATTTTTTTTTAAACTATAAATGGAGTATATATATATATATATATATATATATATATATATATATATATATATATATATCCAGAAGAAAACAAGTCAATGCCTTAATTAAGCTAACAGTAATGTATTTTGCATATTTGCGAGCTTTGGTGGAATGTCTCCACTTCTTCAGGCAGAGATAAAATGAAGTATTTGGAAAACATCACAGCATTACAGCTTTCATAGCCCCTCCTTCAGATACCCCGTTATATGTGCCTGTCTATACCAGATTTGTAGTTTTGCTCAGAAAGGCACACATATATATATTAGTAAAATATGCATGTATCACAGTTAGACTGCATAAGTATGAGCTAAAAGCAGCTCCTGGGTGTACAGCATTACCCAATACCAGGAACAAGCATTCTGTGTAACAAAGCATTCCGCACATCTAACTTCCACATATGATGCAAACATTTATTTTCTCCATTATTTATGATCCGTCTGCTTTAAATGTCGTAAGGATGTTCTCTAATGTATATTTATAGATTGTCCAAAACAAATAAGTGTTCACATAGGTTTGTTCAGCATCAGTTGTCATGGGGAGACAAAAGTAGCTCCCAGTAGTTGTTTGTGTCAAGCTAACCAGGCTCTAATAGGCTACAATCAGCCCTACAGATAGGGGGTGCGTCAGTGATTTTTACTCCTAAAAAAAAAAATATTGGCAAACGCGTCCAAAAAAATAACAGGAAGTACAAATAATCACAACAAAAAGTAGGAAACTGACATAAAAAGAAGGTTGTGCCCCCCGAGTTCACCCACACAGCTCCAAGGATATGTTTGGACCAATAGTGCACGCAGTATCATAAGAAGACACGATTATAAATGCCTGAACCGAAGAAGTAAACCTGTAT
This sequence comes from Ambystoma mexicanum, assembly GCF_040938575.1. Taxonomy (NCBI): domain Eukaryota; kingdom Metazoa; phylum Chordata; class Amphibia; order Caudata; family Ambystomatidae; genus Ambystoma; species Ambystoma mexicanum. Next base: position 171,934,117 of record NC_090931.1, read on the forward strand.
ATTTTAATGTGCATCAATAACTAGATGTAAAGAAATGATTACAAAAACATCTCCATTTTTACTCTTATACAATCCTCTCATTGGAAATTTGACTCGTCCCTAAAAAAATCATTTTACTCTCAACCTTAAAAAGGAGTCAAATACTCCTGCTTCCAAATCTTATCTGGCATTGGCTAGATAGCTTTCAACTCCCCTTTGCTGCACTTGCCCTTCCGATCCCCTTCCCGACTTGCCTGGCGGGGTGTGAATCCCTATAGTCTCTGGTCCACGCCTGTCCTCGCACTTAGCATGTGGACCTCACTCCCTGCATCCCCTGGCACTTGCCCAACTGGCCTCCCCTTAGCACTCGCCTAGCCCCAGGAGCCTTTCTTCCCCACCCTTGCACCTGTATGCCGCCTCTCTGCCAGCACTTACCTTCCCACCCTAGCATTATCCCTTCCTCCCCTACCGGCACTCCCGTCCCCACTCACCCCACTGGCCTGCACTTCTTGGTACTGCACTTGCACGATCCAAATGACAAGCCCTAGTCGGACTGTTACTGTATTTTTCTTCCCTGTTCCCCCTCCCCCTTTATTGTCCTGTGGCATTGTGAAACACAGGGGCTTTATAAATACTCAGATAAAATAATATCGAACCCTGACATATGCACACAAACTAGTGGAAAAAGAAATATAAAACGTTAAAGGTTACCGTATACAAACGTTGGAAACACCAAAAGGTATGCCACCTATAAAAACTCAGAGTACCCTCTTTAAAGTAGGTTTCGATTTGCTCAGCCAATTAGGAACATGGACACAGCAAATTCCAGCCACTATTACCTGGTATTCACTTGCAATCTTCATTCTTGCACGGCTGTTCCAAGTTAGTGTTCTCAGCCATGCCGCTCCACATCACAGCCTCTCACTGTGCTTTCCTCAGCCGTCGCTGACCCTCCCCGTCACTGCCTCTCCCTCAGGGGCCGTAGTGTGCTCCTCACCTCTAATGGTCTCATGCTCTCTAGCACTGAGGCCTCTGCCATTCCACTCTGTTGTCCTATGCACAGCACATGTTGATGCTTTGGCACGCCAACCTATGTTCTACAGGTTTTTTTTTTTTACTTCCCAGTGCTCGTTTTGAGAAAAAAAGCCCCCTAAAAGCCATAGGCAGTGTAAGGGATTGTGTGCCCTCTGCCATCAACTGCCCTCGGAGCGCTAAAGAACGTCAAGTCGCGCAGTCAAAGCACCTAATCTGGCCATTGGGCATTACGGCTTAATTATAGAAATACATTTGCTCCCTCTACAAGTGAAACCTTGATTCACCCTACTGCTTCGCAACATAGTTTAACTGTTAACAGTTAAACTCCTGATGTTATCTACCTTATATTTAAAGTAAATGTATTTAAGTTGCATGGTGTGTGTAAGGTTTCATCTGTAGTAGCAGAAAGCCTATATTTAGATTTATGAAAATTATCTAAGGTCTATTCAGCGTTCATCATGACCTTAACATTGGCGTTCTGGCCCCCCTACTTTTTTGCTTATATATAAATGGTCTCTACAAGCACCTCCTAAAATCTTCTCCAGACATGCCAAAAACGGGTGGGCGCCGGCTGGCTTTACCGGTCCTAGTGTATGCAGATGATTCTGTTATGATGGCCCGTACACCAAGAGGTCCGCAGGCCCTCATTTCAGAATACGCTGTCTTCATGGAGGGGCTGGACCTGGAGGTAACTGCCACAAAGTCGTCTGTGATAGCCTGTTGGAAGGGGAGACGGAGGATTATTTCAGGGCTATGCGCTGCAGGAACAGTGTGATCCACAGGGTCGATTTTTTTGACTACTTGGGGGTCAGATTGTGCTGTTTGGGCCATGGCCCATGTAACCAAAGAGGCGCAGCAGTTTAAGCAGGCTCTGGGTGGGGTCTCCAGAACCACGTCTATGTTCAAAGCCAAACCAATTGCTCCATTGCTGCAGTTGTATAAAGGAAAAGCGGCCTTGGTTTCCTGTTTTGGAATGGAACTGTGGGGTCGTTCAAATTTGAGTGCAGTCCAGACTCTGGAGAATCAATTCTTGAAGAAACTGTTGGGGCTCCCAGCTACAGCTCCGAATTTCAGAGTACATTTGGAATTGGGTTGTATATCAATTGGGCACATGATGTCCCTGCAGCCGTTACTGCACTGGCTCATGTTATGTGGTAATGGAAATGAGTCAACTCAACCATGAACTGATCATTTCCCCGATAGACAAGGGGGATTAATACAACACATCCGTACCCACCCAGTAGCATGCTGTCTCAAGGAGAGATAAATCGATGGACTGCATGCTTTTGCGAGTGCGAAAATGGACAGAGAAGGTACTGAAATAATGAAGCCAAAGAATCATGGGTTGATGACAATTATGTCCCCGGGTTTCCAGCGCCATTTGCCATGGGTGGAGTCCCCCGCAGATAGTCTTCCCACAATTGTCTTCCCACGATTGTGTTCTCATATCTAGTGCAAGGTTCAGCTGCATCTACCTAATGGCCGTGGTGGCAGCTAGCATGGTCCGGGTGGGAGTATGGAAGGGGGGTGGTTTTTGCGAGGCAGATCACTCTTGTAAGATGCGCAAAGCACCCTACGAGGACCTGGCACATCAGATTTTCTTTTGCCCTGCATATGCACAAGCCAGAAGACTGCTTATACGACTTCTATTGCAGGAATTGGCCTTTGTATAACATCGGCCTGCTCCAACATACTTGCTGTGAGTGGACTGAACACGTGTAGGCTGGTCCTTACTCACATCTGAAAACAGCACTTTCTCAGGAAACGACTGCCAAGTATACGCCCTGAAATGAGTTCATGCACATTATCTAATGAACTGTATTTGTAATCTCGTTTTAGCTATCTTTGGTGAGGTTTGTATGACTAGATATTTTACTGTGTTATAATTTGTATGCATTTTTGTATTGTTTTTATGGATTTTTATGCTTATCTGAAATAAACATTAATATATTTGTTCCCTCTACAAGTGAAACCCGACTCACCCCACTGATTCGCAACACAGTTTTACTGTCATATACGCCTGATGTTATTTACCTTACATTTAAAGTGAGGGTATTCAAGTTGCATGGAGTGTCAAGGTTTCATCTGTAGTAGCAAAAAGACTATATTTAGATTTATTAACATTATCGAAGGTCTAGTCAGTGTTCATCATTTCCAACTTTTGAAGACTACCGTTTACTCTTAGAAATTGTGGGAAACTGTTAAGATTACTTCTTTTTAACTGAAAGCGTAGATGCCAATTAGCACTGTGTAGCATGGAGCAGGTGGATTGTAGTGGAGGCTACAGATTGAGGTGAAGAATAATGGTGTGTATTGGTGTGGATTATGACAAATTGGTGGGATTTAGCGTGGAGTGTGGGGATAGTTGAGGGCTAATGGTTGTTAGGTCTATAGGGAGTGGTGGCATACTCATGGCATCTTTAGAGGAGGCTTTTGGCACATATGGCGCACAGGGGATAATGTTGTGGATGGTAGCAGAGGATGCGTATGGTGGGGTGGTTGGTGCTAAGTGCGTGGAAGGTAGCAGAGGCTAATTGTGTCGTAAATTGGAAGCCGAGGGTAAACATGGCGGTGAGGGACTGAGTGGAATGGGGCATGTTGTGGCTCTGTGTATGGTGGTGTAGGATATGCATGGGGGCATAGGTTGAGAGTGGGTATGCGTGGAGACTGTACACTATGTTGACGTAGATAGATTGTGAGAATGTATGGCTGGTGGTGCACATGTTGCGCAGGCTGACAGGCAGTATGTAGGTTTAGGACGTTTTTCCCGCTTCTAAAGGTTTGCATGAACCGAAAGATCTAAAAATGCTAACACCAAGGGTTCGAACACCAAAAGTTCGAACCTTTGGTGGTAGCATTGAAGAAAAAAAAAAATAAACAGGGGATGCGGGGGTGTCCCCTGCATCGCCCCGCTCACTATGCTTGGTATAGTGAGCGAGGGACACCCCCACAGCCTTCCGTAAAAAAAAAAAAAAAAATTTGAAAAATACCCTGTGGTGCCGATTCCCCATCACGGAACTGGCGCTGCAGGGAACCAGCGTGAAGATGAAGGTAAGTGGGGATTGTTTATGTTGGGGGTGGAGGTTTGGGGGTGTTATGGGTGTGTTGTATGTGGGTGTGAGAATGTATGCATGTTCGCATAAGAAAGGTGCAAACCTTTGGTAGTTCGCACCTTTCTCGTGTGAACGATTTGCCCGCGGTACTTTCAGCTGCGGGCAAATCACTTGGATTCCAGTATGTATACGTAGATGTATGTTGGGGTGCACAGTGGTGGAGGCGCATGTTATGGATGATGGCGAAGGTGTGTGAGGATTATGATCAGATAAATTGTTTTGACGAGGCAAAAGCAAGGCCAGTTGGGATGGGCATAGTAGTTAGTTGGCAGGCACCTCGAAAGTGGCGGATCCTTCTATCCTATATAACCAAGGGGTCTGTGTAGTTTATTTCACATTACACAGCATGAATATGGAAGCTTCCTGTGCCCTGGGAGGAATGTAGTTTCCTTCGTGCAAGGATGATCAAAAGGGCAGCATCCTGCCCATCATTCCACATGGCAGATGTGGAGAGTCAAACCAGGCCCCAATACACACAATTCCTGCCCTAGCTGGGTCCAGCTAACATAACGGACACAAGTGTGATATTAAATAGCTGTGGCTGTATAATTGCATAGTAGCTACATGTACAGATGCATTTGCCACCAGACTAAGGCATACAATTAGTAGATTTGGAAACAGAAGTGCACAATTAAAATAGTGAGAAATGCATATGCAACCTTTGAATCTGCTCTCTGCCACTGCAGGACCGGCACCGTGGGTGCCTGAAGCAGGTTACAAAATGTGCACTTACCACTAGTCATTGGCAAGTGATCATGGAGTCTTGGAGAGTAACAAATGGTGTGCTGTTTGCAGAGCTCCAGATAAGATTTGCAAGTGGGAGAATTTTACTCCCTATTTTTCTACAGTTGGAAGTAAAAATTATTTTTTAAAAAGGGGAGTAAAAATGCAAGTCCAATCCCCATTGGGAGTATTTTATAAGCAAATAAAAATATGTTTTAACTTGAAAATTGAAAGGTCAAGACTAATCGGGGGACAGAAAACAGTGTGGGTGACGGCCACTGCAAAAATAATGGACTTAATTCTGGCTTTGGCTGCCCAAGGAAAATGGACAAAAAAAAAAGTATAGTAGAGAAATGCAAAATGGAACAATTCTTGTAAAAACCTTGAGGGTTATTCAAGTATAAAATAAAAAAAATAAAAATGATTTAGTAATAATTATTTCTCTGCACCTAGTTATTCATGCACATTTATTTACCTCTTCAGACCAGGCGGTAATAATAGCAGTTTCTCCCTGTGGTTATTAAGTGCACTACTGGTCCAAGCTGTGTGGGTGAAAGCCAAGTGACAAGGTTCTACGAGACGGTTTCTTATTTTATGGGAGTATTTTCGCTCCCTGTTTTTATTTGTTAGGAGTATTTGCCTATTTTTAGAGAATAAAAGTAGCCCCTTATCTGTAAGGTTGCCTGTTTGCATGTATAGAATGAAGGTGGCAGGTGACTTTTGGTGCTGCCTAGTAACTTGCAACAATTTTGCACCCTGCTTGAATGACGTCTTAAAGGAACAGAAGTGCACTATACATTTTGGCATAGAGCATTTATTAAGGGGGGGGCGGCGATTTGCAGACCTCGCGTTCAAAAAAGAAAAAAAACGGCATCTTTATTTAATGCAAATGTGAAAAAAGCTTGGACTATTACAACCTCACCAGATGGCACGTGGTCACACAGACATACTTTGCCTTTCTTTCACCTCTGCACACTTCATCCAGAAAAGTAGTCCAATCCATCCAATTTCAGTTTGGCATGTAGTTCTATTTAAGTTAACTCATATCGTATTACGAATAGAGAGTTATATAATAAAGCAATTTACATTAAGACGACGGAAAAAACATTATTCACTACCTTACTGCCTTTTGCGTGAATTAAAACAAGCCATATTTTTCAAATGCAAAGGTGGATTGGATTTGCTTTTTCTTGTGAGGTGAAGTTTGATTCAAAGAACTCCCATTTGGCTTTCAATCTAATTATGGTGTCTCAGCCCGCTTAATAGCAGAAGCATTATTAGCAGAAGCATTATTCTCCGAAGACTAACAACAGCTTTGAACCACAGTCACTGACCTACTTTAAACTAAAAAAAAAAAGAAAAGTTGGTGACGGGGGAGGGGGCAGGGACTTTTTCCAAGTTCTCCAAATGAACACTTAAGAGCAGAACAGGCTTGCACAAGAAAACTACTCTAGCTTTAGGACTCACTTTAAGGACATTGAGAGTCACTGCCTACAGATTACCAAAGCACAAATGACAAGAAATAAAGAGTAACAGTAAGCCTATAACAGCGGAGGCTTAACCTTACTTGCAAATTCATGAAAAAATCCCACTAGATCTGCATAGAGAGTTCCTTAGTTTACATACTCGACCCTAAAAGAATTGCACACGCCCCCATATTGAGAAGTGACAAAATACTTTACCAGTACTTTCTGTAAAAGGGTAAATGTCACCATAACAACACTTCATAATTGGTGCAATAGTGCCAACCAAAGGCCTGCCAAGCACAGCGACAATATTACCATTTACTGTAATCGGTTTGTTTGCAGTAAATGTAAAATAAAAAAATCCCCATCTTCAACAGCCAGGTCAAGTACCATGCAAATGGTGCTCACAAGTCTTAAAATCTACTCTCCGCTGTTTGCGCGCTGGTAGATTTTTTTTTAGCCCTGCTTAAGCTCAGGCCCAATAAGTATAGACAAAGCTTGCACTCCTTTAGAGCATATGCATATGTGTGGTTAATATTTAACATATGTCGGGTACTTCACACTCAAATCAAAATAATAAATGTCCAACCATTGCGAGACATGCATGGTATCAAGAGATGAGACAGACAACAGATTGTTCAACATTAGTACCCGGGTCGGAGGGAGGGGGGGGGGGCTCAGAACACTGGCGTTAACAGGCGGTGATCCAGCCCCCCCTGAGCCTCCTCAGGGCTGGTGGCAGCCATCTCCCCTCACCGGGGAAGGAGGCAAGTCTGCCCATCCCAAAACCGCCCTCCCACCCCCACTTACCTTCTTTTCTGTCCATTTCGGGAACGGACACGCTGGGAAAACTTGTATCCAGCGTGTCTGCTCCCGAGCTGCGGCAGGCCATCATGGAAAGGAAGAGAGGACTACATATAGTTCCTGCTCTCCTTTCTAACTGCGAGACTTGATCTGAAATCAAGACTACTCCAGCTTAGGGAAAAGGGACAGACTGCCTTGCTCATGTTGTTGGATTTTGACCTGGTGGACCATACTGTATTGGTCACCAGGTTAAAAGATGTAGCATTCTTTTCAGATAGCGCCACTATCTGGATTACCTCCTTCTGGAGTAATCTATGGTGTAGGGTGTGTAGTAAGGAGGCTGAAGCGCAACCAGCGTGCCTGATTTATGGCATACCACAGGAGCGGCTTATCGCCATCTTTATATCATCTTTACGATTCCCTTTTTCAATCTCTGGAAGAGAATAATGTAGGTTTCACGAATTATGTAGATGATCCTCAATGTGTGATCCGACTATCTGGGATTCATGCAGATGATGAAAGAACCATCAATAAGGTATATGAACTAATTCAAACATGAATGGTGGGAAAGGCTTAGCACTTAATAAAGAAAAAAAATAGAGATGATGGGGATAGGCACAGAACAAAATAAGGAGGTTGGACACAGACTATAACCACTTTTCAGTGGCAGGATGCGCCATTAAGACCAAAAAGCAGGTAAAGTCGGTTAGCATTTCCTTGGATCAAAATCTGAACATTGAGAGCTCAAGAAAGTAGTCTAGTGTCCTCTACAGCCTATTAAATTGATAGCGCAACGTCGGCCTTACATCTCCCAAGTAAACTGCGAGACTTTGGCTAGGGCTATAGTGGGGTTGAACATCAGCTACAGCAGTAGCCTACTGGTTGGTATAGCCAAATCTGACTATACGGGGCTGCAAACCATGCGGTTAGTGTCATATTTGGCCTAGAGAGAGAGAGAGAGATCATGTCTCAGATGCAACACGTAACCTTCATTGGCTTCCTATTGAAGCAAGGAACCACTTTCATCTTCTGGTGATCACTCAAATGTCTGGTGGGCTCTCGCCCTCGATACCCGAGTGAGGCTCTGTTCAATAAAAACAAGTGTGAGGATACTTGGATCCAATAACATCAGTTAAAAATACCTGCTTGCAATCTGACTCGGGTCCTGACATGTGCATTTTTCATGGTCGCACCAAAGGCATGGAATGTCATTCCGCCGGATCTAAGAGAATTAAAATCAAGAGCAATTTTTTAGAAAGAAGTTAAAAACTCTGTTCAGATAAAGGGCCATGTGCTTTGCGTGCTATCTAGGAGTCAATTTCCCCCTATTTAGGTCTGCGCATTGGCAGTCTTTTGTTGATGCTCTGTTATTTGTTTGATGTTGTGCCCTTAAGCCTCTGGGTCACATGGTGCGCTTTACAAATGTATTAAAGTAAAGGAGCTTAGGGTTCCCTTCCCCAAGCTTCAAGTACTGGTTCACAAAACAATCTCCCAAGATTCAACTTAATATTGTTTCAGGGTTGCTTTCATAATTCTTCTAGATTTGTTGAGGCTTTCTGGTCTAGGTTGCCCTTGGCTTTGCGATTGGCCCAAGCTTCCTCCAGAGTTTTGCTTGGCCCCCTTTTCTTTATCTTGCCGGCTCTTACACTTAGTCTTTACTTCTTTTCACTGGGGTTTGCCTGTTCGCTGTCCACCTGACAGCGTTTAATTGCTTTCTCAGTATTCACAATGGCTTGGATACTTATTCTTTCCCAGCTGTACAGAGACCTTAAAAAATGTGAACATTTTCTACATGCGACTTCTCTGATAAATAGTTTCAAGGTATTCGATTGTTGACTTGGCATTCAATTGTTCTTACTCTCATCGCAGTTCGGACACATTGATCAGCATACCGGCGGCATGCGCCCGTTCTGTCACAATGTGGCCCCTCTTCCAGCACTTGCGTGCCGGTTTCTTCACACACAAACTCACCGGTCCCATTGCTGGATAGTGCGGCCCTTCTCATTCGTTGAGAAGCCGTGAAAGCAGGTCAGGGTCTCACCCCATACCCCTCAGGCACTCCTGGGCTGGCTCCTTCGCCCAGAACGAGCATTGCAGAACCAAATGTGAAGGACCGATACCCCCAAACAGATTCCATCCTTCGACCTCACCGGCTCTCTGGAGACACGATTGTTTCACTGCGCTTTTGTAGAGCGGCCTGCTCTGCAAGTTCCCAGCATTCTAGTGTTCTGCTCCCCTCTGGCTCACAAGGGTCCATCTTGGCTTACCTGCTGCTCCCTCCTCAAGTTCACTGCTATTGCACCTTTTATACACCTGAACCATTTAAAGGGGTTTCAGGTGTGTTTCACTTACCTGGTTTGCCCAATTCCAACTAGACCAATTACTGGGACATTCCCGACCTTCAGTCCTATATTCTCCAGGGTCCCTCTTCTTCGTTCCAGTACTATAGTGGTATTTCGTATAGTTAGTCTATTGCTCTTGGAGGCATCTTCCTCTTCTCAGTAATTTCAGGGCGGGGGACTTTATTAGAGGAAGTCCATCTTGACCCTGGTTGCTCTTTCTTTGCTCTCCTGTTAGAATGGCATTTGGAATGAGAAGTTATTATTTCCAGTTGCTTCTTTCTGATCTCAGTATTTCTTAGGGTTACAGAAGGGAATATCGGGTAGGGTTCACAATAGCCCATGAAGGCTGAGTGAGGGGAGAGTAGACCAGAATAAGGAGGGGGGAAAAAATACCATGTCTCACCTTTGCTTGTCACCTCCCCCAATGACCCTCCACCCAAGTGATTCTCCCTCGTGGGTTCAACCCAGGAGGGTCGAATCTGGCAGCCTTGCCTTTCTCTTGGTTACCTGAGGGTGGGAGGGGGAATCCTAGGAAGGCTAAACGTGGCCTTTACCTTTGAAAATTTAAACCACTGTATATCGCAAACCCACGGGTGTCACCAACACCAGACATTACATAAGTTTCCATCCTCAGCACTTTATAGACAATCTATCATTGATCTAATACTTGAGAATCAAGAGAATTGTATCCAAGGAAAACCAAGTCATGGATGCAACAAAGAAATATCCAACAGGTTTAAAAATAGGGCTTACCCGGATGAAATACTGGCAAAAGCAAATATGAGCTGCATGTCTAAGAACAGACACCCTTCTAGCACCCAAAATACACACAAATGCAGCCAAATTAACTCACATTATGAAATTGAAATTCTCAAGACAGAGTAATCTAATAAACAGACTGCTGAAGAATTGGCAAAAAGAGAACCTTCCTGTGTCTACATTGTGGACAGTAATAACACCCAGAAAGGGCATCATACAAGGCATCCAAATACGTGCAGAAAGATAATGCAACTTGGGATTTAAAAAATTTGATATATAGACTCATTTGTCCATGTGGCAAATTGTACATAGGCCAATCATCATGCAAAACGAAGGAAATAATAACTGGACAAAAATCTATTATTCACACTAAGAATGAAAGAAAAAAAAAAGAAAAAAGAAAAAAGGACAGCAGCCAGACCCTTCACAACAAAGACATACGGTTTCACAACTGCAATTTGTATTATTGGAAACGATCAAAGCATCACACTGAGGGGGGGTCACCGGAAAAACATGATGCAAAAAAAGATGTTCTGGATCCATGAAATGGACACATTAGATCCAAAAGGAATGAGTGAGGAATTCACACTAGCACCATTTTTATGAGACTGAATATTATGACGTAAAAATGATCTAAGACGTGAATTGATTTAGACATCTCCTCTGTACTTTGAATGTTTAGAATACCTATTAAAAACGGGGTAGTAAATTATTCCAAAGGGTAAAATATAATGCACATGTGACCAACTGAAAAGAAGTGACCATTTGATCTCACTGAGACAATAGGATAACAGATGCCGCTTTTTGTTTAAAAAAAAACAATTATAAAACATATGCATCATTACTATTCCATTGTGATGTAACAATAGATACATGGGATAACTAACTTGATATGAGCGATTCCCACATTGCTTGATCGCCCCGAGTTGGAAGAACGTGAGTGAATAATGAAATGAAAAGTTTACATTTTGTAATCAACCAACAAGTTTCAAATAGGTTCTGAAGAAAACACATGCAATTACGTTACTTATGGCAAGACGATATACATAATCCATACTTTTTGACATTCTAGATTGTAAAAATTGAAGGATTTGGAACCTACACAGGCAACTGCCAGCGTGCCAAACTCTCTAGACAATATACCTAATGAGAATTCAGATCAATCTGATTCACAAAGATGATGAACTCCAAATCCTGCCAATATTATAAAACACAAATCACTGAAGGACACACAACTATGTGTCCCATAGAGAACTTCCAATTCTTTAGCGTGCAGCTAACACTACAGAAGGGAGCATTGACACGAGGCTGCACTATTAATGAACCACGTTATGTAAACAAGCAGGAATGCAGAATTATATTACCGCGATAGAACGCCAGGACACATGAAGCCACAAACGTGATGACATCACGTGATCATGTCAAGATCGCGACGCGACATAAAGAGCAGCCATTTTGGACCACGAACGTAAACACATCAGAAGGCAAACCTAAAGATGCGGATAAAGATTGCACTTAGTAAGTAATTAGTTAACTTGCCATTGCCAGTAGGCTCCAATACTGAGGCTACACACAGAAAATAGAGGTCCAAAAGACCTGCATCCTTTTGACTGCCACCATTTGGATTTTTCCATTAGCTTTCCTCAGATAACTCACTGAGAACAGAGAACACTGTATTCACCTAAACCACGAGGCTGGAGTGAATCAACAACCACACCAAACAGGAAATGAAATTTTGAAAAGACGCATACCCATGTGAGTGTACCATGCAATAATTGTTAATTCTGTAACATCCTCAATTTTCTTAGATTTGAAAATATGTTTTATCACCTGCCTCACACAGATTGATGCCTTGGACAGAAATTGAAAAATTAAAATTATAATTCACTGGGATTATCATCCTTGGAAAACATACCTGAATAGGTAAGCACTCTCATATACTTTTAAACAGAATTTAACATAGTATAGGTTTAGAAGAGCAGCCCTCATGACCCCATATCACTTCTATTATAGGAAAGAAACTATGAAGACTCACAAACTGACCTATGAAAACCTAAGCGAAACAGGCACATGGCATAGTCTAGCCAGGTGAAGGACTCTTGTATTCTATATAAAGAACAGACAAAGGTGTATATAAATGGTAAAGCTGAAGATTAGAATTATTTATGAATATACCCCCAATGTATTCTTTAGATGTGACTGGAAATTCTTGGAACAAAGATTAATTAGTTCCTGAAGAAGGCACTATCCCGAAACACGTTGAGCTAATTTTATGTTTGAATTGTTTCACTTTTGAAATTGAACCCTACTGTAATTACTGAATAATTAAAATAAGATTTGAAATCTTGAACATTGTGCTTAAAAAGAAAGAACTAAAGGAAACCTCCCATTAGCAAACCGGATACATTATTAGTATCAAAGTATTGACTGGCTTTACAGATAGTACTATAGGTGTGCAGGGGACGCGAGTGTCCAACAACAGAGGGCACTTCTTGTTTTTAATGTTGAAGCAACTTGTGTCAGCTGTGTTTTTCTCCCCAGCCCTTAAATATCTTTAGATATCCACCAATATTTTGAATTTGACTCTAAACAGAGGAGTGCAGCTTAACCATAGGATAACAATGTGAGAACGCCCTCAAATTTCTCACACCATGTATTTTGCACAAAACCACAGATTTCAACTTCTTTAAGCGTTTCACATAACGTCAACTTCGGGCATTCTAGCCACTTCAGAAAGCTCCGACACTATGCATGATCAAGTGGCAAAACGAGGCAAAAATGTAGAATGTAGCACTATACAGTGTGAGCAACAATGCACCAACGATTCTGAGCCATGGTCCAATGTAATGAATACAAGGCCAACAAACAGTCGGGTGGCAAAGGCCACTCCAAAGTAAGGTTAACTTCAGCTGGAAGGTTCCTTGTGGAATTCAATGCCTTCAACCTGTTGCCTTACCAATCATAAGTGCCACAACGCCCAAGTGTGAATGTATCTATAGCACTGTGAAGACTGGGACCTTCATTGAACTTGGTCAGCATACACCACCCTGGGCCATAACTCCTTGCTTTAATAATGACAGCAGGGTAATCAAAGGTTTTATAAAGACCAAAAACAGTTACATTAATAACTGGCTTTTCCACAGGACCTTACTTCGGTCCTCCGTTCAGCAAACAAACGGGTGTACATCTTGAGGAAACAGACCCTTTGTGAGGTGGAATTCTGTTCAGTGTTTGCGATACATGCAAAACGATTTATGTCAATACCATAATTATAAAATGGCCTCTGCTTAGAAGTCTTAGGCAGGTAAAAGCGCCATTCCTCTGATAAGGAGCAAAAGTTTTAAGCAGATAAGATCAGCGAGTTGTGTGCAACCAGCAGTCCCACATTCCAATCTTAGTATGGTCGACTCAGCCCTTCGGCTTGACTGAAACTGGCAGGAATAAATATGCCAGCATAATTTTAAAAATTTGCGACTGCAAAGTAATGGCTTAATTGCAGCTGTAAACCAGCTTCAAGTGTAATAATCTCTTAACCAAGTGTGCCTTCAGCCACTTGATTTATTAGCAATGTGTGTCCATCCATCTGTTCCTTGCAATGAATTATTGGCAAAGCCAGTGTAGGCATTACATTGGCATTTGCCAGTCACTGATGCATTATGTCCAGGTCCTACCATTATGGCAGTGCTTGGAAAATGCCTAACCCATGCCTGTACGAAACCCTAAACTGATGGCTATGCCAATGCTTGTCCCGTATGCTGCCTTTGAGGTGGATTATCTAATTATTTAAAAACCACATGTTTTCAGATAAAATATTGGATTGTGCGACATATCGTGTGCATTTGCTAGACCGCCCTCAATTATGTTTGGCGCAAAGCTCCAAAACAAATGTGGTTTAAAAAAATAAAAATAAATTTTAAAAAAGTCTGTCCTTTACACATTAGACGCTTTACAACTACTCACTGCCTCAAGAATATGAGTTACAGAAATACATTTCTTAATTTAAACGAAAGTGTGAACTACCTTACATGCAGCAGAAGTGGCCTTCCAAGATGCTCGGGCTCCGTGCATAAAAAAACATGGATTCCAAGAGTATTTGATCTTTGTGTTGCAGGAAAACTTATCACAGATCGGTCACACGGCCTATGATGACGGGACTACAATAGGGATGATATAATCCCGTGTTCCTTTCAATGACTTGCTTGAAACAGTGACAAAGCGTAGTAATGACAGACTGTACAGCAAAGAAGAGCAAAAATACAAGCAGCAACAGACGAGGCTAGCCACATAACAGACCGAGAAGCATGGACATCTCTCTCACCATCACAGGTAGCAGATATGGGCTATTGGCAAATAAATAGCTGAACAGAAGGCAGAAGAGGGGAAGATATGCTGAGGCCAGCTCACAAATTTTGTTTTCGAATTGTGAACATGGTATGGTGTTAAGAATGGCTATACTGATGATGGGGGTCCAAAAACAGGGCAAAGGAAAATACGATGACACGCATGACAAAGAGGAAGTGTCTGGGCTAAGGTGTTGTGTGGACGTGAGGTTGCGAAAGCAGAGAAACCGGAGAAGAGCGCAGTGATGGCGAGTGCAATACTCTGAAAAGAGGAAGGGACTTGACCACAGAGGTTGCAAAAACACTCAGCTTGCGTCAATGCTGAAGAAGCGTGCGGTCTCGGAATTACACCAAGAACGGTTTAAAGAACGATTAAACAAAACTTGCGTTACAAGACCCAGCCAAAAGGAGCAGAACATAACATAACAGAAGCTATACACGGACGTAAAATGCCTCAAAGGGACCGTGCGGTGCTACCCAGGAAACATTTTGGAAGCTGTTCTCGAGTTTAAAACGTGCACACATTTCATAATTTTCTTTATCTTGGGTTATTTTTCGAGCGTTGATCTTATGAAGGGAAACACACATTCGGCCTGTCCGCTTTCTTCCTTTATGCAAAGCCAATTGCATGAAGTGTGCATATTGTTTTGTTTTTTAAGGACTTGTGCCCTGCGCTGGGGGACGGGAAGCTTTACAGACCGAGAACTGCCTCGTGTTCCATGGAAAGCTTGCTCACCCCCATGCCTCAGACATATCCGCCTACTGACTAATGAACTTTTGGAAGGGAGCTTTAATTATTCCTGCTGAGAACAATGGAACAACATGACTCCACGGACACTGGAGGCCAGCTTGTTCCGTCGCGCTACACGCTCCCATGCCACACTACACAGTTCGCAGCACATACTGGCCATCAGTTAGACTAGAGCACCAGCACAGCAGGGGAGAAGGGCCATTCTTCAAAAAACACGTGTACATCCCCGATCCGCCCCAATGCCCGAGGCGAGCATCTGAGAGCAATCAGCAGATACCAGCAGCTCCCAGGCAGAAGCGAGTTTGCCTTGTGTAACTATCTGCGATTCCACTGCAGCGTAGGACAGATGAACGAGGACGATGGCGGGCTGGGTAGGGGCATCCAGGGCTGCACTAAGCGTGAGTCGACGTAGGGTTTTCAAAAGAGCCTCATTCCCGAGCCAAGGCGCGGTAATAAACTTCATTCTCCTGCAACGAGAAGGTAATAAATTGGCTAGTCAAGGAAAGCTAGGGTTCAGCAATATAGAAATGGGACAAAGCTCGAGTACAGCACTAGGAGGTAAGAGACCGTCAGGTCTAAATCAGGTAAAAGATTTGGAATACAAGACCCGAAGCTCAGCATGCTTGGGAAGTGGAGTGGTGCGCGTTACTAAAATTCCAACGATTAAGGATTACACAAAGAAAGTATAGAGCGCACCAAAAAAGCGGGGGAGGGGGGGGAGGTGTGTAAGAGCTCCAGAAACATGGGAACAGGGACGATTCTTAAGAACAAGATCCGAGAAGGTCCATGGAAACAATACATTTACGGGTAACCGGTTCTGCTTACATGGGGTGAATTCTAATTGACCAAGTATCTCAATAGGCAATTATACAGCACATAATCTCCCAGCACAACTGTAGGTCACAAGCAGTACAAGTACAGCTGAAAGAGTTCCCTACTCTGCCCTCAATTCCCAGTGATCGTGCTTCCAATTGCCGGGTTCTCCCCACATCTCATTCTTTCTCCAGCAGAGATAACAGGGAGCGCAGCTGCCTTACCTAGAGCCTATGTCCCGCCGCTCCATTGTGGTCTGAGCCCAGGAACTCATGCCCTTACTTGCTGCGTTACTCCCATTACAGACCCATGGATCCTCAGCCAAGCTTCTCTAGTACTCGTGCTCCAAGGATGTACAGTCAGTCTACTTTTGCTTGTCCTCCCGTCCCACAGAAATCACATAAAAGCTACCCAGTTGTCTTGGAACCACAGGCAAACCTGGTGTATGAGCCATCAACAATATTCTCATGACAACATGGGACTAATCACTGCCCTTGTTAGTTTAGATCTGCCAGCAGTATTTCATCGTTGTGACAATAGCTTAAAGGGGTCGAAATAAATCAAGCAGGAGCTGGAAGTAGCTCTTGGCTGGCACTAGTTTCTTCTTACCAGGAGCTATTAAAGTCCAGTCTCATGAATGTAGTGCCTGACAAATGATAAATCTTGCTTTAACCCCGCAGATAATATATGCACATCTTGAACCCCTCTTTCCATTTCTGTGTTGCTCTGTCTTGTATGCCATTGATCACCATTTCTGTTGAATCCTCAGTCTGTGGTCATGTTGCTTTACAGGTCTTCACTTTTGACATTCTCTTTAAATTGCTTTCCCCTTTATTTTACATTTCTTTTCCAGCAATGCTGCTGCTACCCCTCATTTAGTCTTTACCACTACATCAGAGCTATGTTCTTGCCTCTTTACTGCCACGATTCTATCTCTGCTGGAACCTCTTTATATAATGCAACCATGCTCACTAGCTCTCTGCTGCAACTGCAGAATGAGGCACTGATAATTAGCATTCAACAAATATAATTTCCAAAGTTGAAACTATCATTTTGTATCCAATATATATATGACTATTTATTCTTTCATGTTTTCCAGAGGATTACTTATTTACCCTTCCATGCAAAATCCCAGACAGACTTAAATGTCAGATACCGTATGGCGTGAGGAACCAAACGTAGCTCTTTGTGCCACTGGCATCACGCCAACCAGACTCTGCTAGGCCCTATATCAAAGAGCTAAATAGCTCCCTGCAATTTCAAACCCTGAGCTACTGCGGTACTGAACTGTTGCTGCAGATTTCAGGAGAAGACTTTGGGTGGGGAGACTAGCTCATTGTGGAGAAGATGAAATGGGTACAGTGCTTTTATTTTTTATTAGCATTTGGTTTTACAGTTAAAAATCCGTAAGCTTTTTTTGTGCAAAAAAAGGAACCTTCTAAAACAGAAAAAAGAAAGTAGAAAGAAGAGTATAAAACAAAAGAATCTTTTTAACAAACGCTTAAGCCTTTTAGGAAAAGGAGAAAAAAAAAAACTTAAAAACACAAAAGCAAAAAAGCAAAGAAGCAGTTAAAGTTGACAATGAGGTATGATATCTCCTCCAGTGGTTACGTATACTCATCTGTCCACATGAGTAGATCTTTCAAAAATCACAGGACAGCTTTTAAGCACCCTTTAGTACCACTTATTCCCAAACTCAGTACAAAGGAACTTTTATTAAATAAAGCAACAATTAAAAGTTCCAAGCTACTATCCAAGCCTAAAGAGTACATTGCCCCTCAATTATCTACTACATGCACACACACCACTTACTACCCAAGAACACTCGAATACGGCTAGTGCACATTTTGAGGCTTGCGTATAGCCGCTAAGTAGATGCAAAATCTTAGGTGTCATCAGTATACAGATAACATGCAGATCAATGTGGCATTCTCAGGCACACAACCTAAATCACAGCACACCTATGAGGCAGATTTAGTTTAAATAAATGGAGTAGTCACAGAAACTGAAACCGCAACATGAAAGTAGTATGAACCTTTTATCATGGTCTGTATTTTTGGCCACTCCAGTAGAGTTCAAAATTCTCTGCAGTAATAATAATTATTTATAGTAGCAGTACAAGCAGTATAGCAGTGCAAGAGCTGGCTTATTCAGAGACACTGGCCATGGCATATTTGCAGATTCTATAGCTGTCACACCCGGATTATCATAAACCCTGAGAAAGAGGCCTCTTACAAATTGACAAGGAACATTTTAACTATTTCCGACATGACAGTTACCCAGCCCAATACTCTCATGCAAGATTTGAAATTGAGGGGAGCTGGGAGCTATTTAGTTCCCGCTTGTAGCCTGGAGGAACCTGGTTAGCTTGACGTCAACGGCTACCAAGCTACTTTTGGCTTCCCAGACAAAATGCCAAACTAACACAACTGTGGGAATTTAACTCTGCATTTGGGACACACTATCTATATGACATTTAAAGTGTAAGGGGTCAGAAAAATAAGCAAAACGTAACGTTTGAATTTTATGTTCAAATCAGATTTACGCGACGCTACTAGCTCCTGCTTCCCCAGTGGTAATTCCTAATCAATGGTGTATATATTCGGAAGCTGCTTGTACCTTTTCCGACGCGAGGAGGTTTAAAATTCTATAAAGAAAACACTACCCCATGGCTACCAGAGTTGCCCTTAGATTTGTCTGCTTGGGATTAGTACTGATTAGTGATTGAAAGGGCTGGCAGCTACTTAGGTTCTGCTTGACTATTAGAGCTAGCTTGCTAACAGCAATTACCAGGAACTACCCCATGCCTACTAGTGGCACACAAAAAACATATCTATGTAATAATAACCGACTGTGGGAATGTGCATGGAGGAGCACAGGGACACATTGAAGATGTGCAAACAGATCTCAAAATATACCCTCAGCAACAGACACTCACGAGTGACAAAGGGTTTCCTACGTGGAGAACAGAGGGGGAAACAATTCTATGCCTGCCTAGTAGCTTGCAACTTGAAGTTTTTACCCCTGTTTAAGCTTCATGGGTCAGATAAAGTGACAACCAAAAAAAAAAGTTCTAGCTTGCATCACACGATGTATTGTCCAGAGGTAACTTACTTACTGGGTAATACCCGACATGGAAGTGCAGGTTTTGTCTCTGGCTCATCAAATCTTTATTTTGATCCCTGCTATAAGCGGGCATAAACCCTATAGCCAAACACCTTGCCGTCGCATTTTGTAGCTACTCACTAGCTGTACTGTTGCTACAATTTCCATAGCAAAATGGATGTTCGCAATGGGCCCGAGCAGTATTTTACTTAAAAATAAACCAATATTAAGACATGTAATCCCTTTGCCTCACCCATTATTTAACCTGTTCTCCAATTTTGACAATTCACGGTCCTCCTTTCCTTCAGCAACCGCTGCATCACTGAATAAACCCGCTACAACCACATAGGCCGCTATGATACATTAGAAACTGACAGCGCAATGCTCTTTAAATCACCCACCAATCTAAGTATTTCTTGATTCACACTTATCTGGTTTACTACATAAGTTGTGAGCAAATAAGTCTCGTTCTCCTGGGGACCGCCCATCTGACCCACACCATATAGCATTTCTCAAGGGTCAGGCCGTGGCCAGTCTTTGAAAGCATCGTCTCCTTTCCATCGCTGGCTGCTATAATTCTCCCATCCTTACTCTCCACATGCACCCACTACCTCTGTGTCAACAGGTAACAGACTTTCAACCTACATCAGATACCAATGTCAACCCCAAAACATCTGCCTTGCTCTCCCCTCTCAACATGACCAAAACGTATGAATGCTTTACATCTACGACAAAGCAAACTACACTATTGCAGCATCTTCCTCGTAGCCACTGAGGGCTTCAATTTCCAGTCCATCACTAAAGCTCTTCACTGTGCTGGATCACTGTTCAAAACGACAAGCTCCATGCCCATCGCTCAATACCCACAACTAAGATGGCAAACATACCAATGCACACTCTCTGGATGACTGGGTTAAACCATTTCCAAATGTTCTCATAGGAAAAGGGTCGGGCTTGCTAAAAATGTGTAATATGGGGCCACTTTGAAAGATATGTCTAGGGCCTCTGTTGGTTCCCAGTACACCCCTGGGTTCAACCTCTGTGGTGTCTCAGAAGCATGAGACGGTCCAGGGACCACAATGTTCAACTTGATTTCTATTCAAAATAAAGGAAAAAAACCTAACTTTAATTGACATAAGGGTAGCCCTACCTAACAACTAAAAATAGGGTGCTAGTCAATGTAAATGTCCAAATGAATGCCAGTCTTCAGTCACAATCTAACCTGTCCTGACCCTACCACGAATACAAAAAAAAACAAGAGACCAGAATGACTCCCTTCTGCTGGGTGGAAAGATGGCTTTCCAATGAATGCTCAAATTCAGTAGGGAATCCTTAAATAGCGGTTTGCAATTTTTTTTTTACAAGTTTGTTCAGTTCCGATATAGGACTTTTCCACATCCGGTTTAGTTTTCTTTTTGGTCGCCTTAAAGTCTCTTCCTCCGGGGTACTGACCCTCCCACCCACCTCCCCCATCTTCCTTATTACGTTGTTTTTGTCAATGAATACTCTTTCTTCCTCCGATAGTGTTGGTTTCACTAATTCTTGTGTCTACCAGTTTCTTCTATTTCTCCCCAAGATCAGGATCTTTTACGCCTGGTTTACCTTCACTCTTTTTATGATTGTCAATACTACTGGGATGAGAAGGAGGAGTCCCATAGTAAGGCTCACTTCTTAATGAACTGGCACTCGCTCCAGCTACCCCTCTCCCCGGCTCTGCCGCTCCACCCATTACCTTCGAGTATGCATCACCGGATTGGCTTCTCCCCGCTTCTGAGCTGCTTCCTTTGGCCTTTGCAGGATGGCTTTGTTCAGTCTTTGCAGGGTGGCTCCTTTACTTCTGTTCTTCACAGCGTACCACCTGTATTGGTCAACCAGTTTGGAGAGGGCTTCCCTCACTCCTTATCCTGTTAATCGTACTTCACATAGGTGGTTTCCCTTCACAAAATCACTTTTCTCCGCTAACTCTCGAGATACCTCTTCCTGCAAGGAACCAGCATGACGAGTCTCCTCTCCTTCCAAGATCTTGCCGCCTCCATCCACTGGCGAGTCACTGCTGAGATACGGATTTGGCCCAGAGTCTCTCCTTAGGCTCTTGACAAGGGTCTCTCTCCTTTTAGAACTGGGAGAAGTGGAATGGTTCTGACTGTTATAATCGTCTTGGTTCCTTATACAAATAAAATGAAGCCACTTGTAACTTACTTTTCTTACCGAGATGGGAGTGTCCTGATCATTTTCAGTTCTTCCTCTTAACTTAAGGTTTTCGACCCTGCCGGCTCCCACTGTTTAAAGGTCCCTCTTGGGACCAATATTAATTCCACAGGCGCACTCTGACCCGTTCAGCAAACCGGGAACCTTCACCACCCTGCTGCTCCTCTTGTGCTTACCCAGAAACGCCCCCCCCCCCCCTCTGGAGTTCTCCTAGTAGTCGAGAACACTGTTTGGTCAGTTTCCCCGCCCACTTTTACGACACTGTTCCTGGGCTTCCCAGGTGTCTGTCAAAAGTCATTTCAGTGTCTGCGTTATACTCTTCACGCCACTGCTGAGTGAACACCTGAAATTCTCCTAACTAAATAGCTACCCAATCATAAATGTAAGCCACCGACACAAGTATGGCCCTGAAGCTTCTAAATGTGATGTCCTCATGTCTCTAGGCCCATTTCCTCCCTCATCTCACTACACTCTTTTGCAGCGCCATGTACTACGGCATTAGTCCAGAGAATGTGTGTGAAGGTACTTAGAACATGTGTTCGTCTGACTTGGGACTTACTCCTCCATTCTGTTGTGGCTAATAAACTGGGAGTACCACCAGATTTTAAGCATAAGATTCCTACAAAGTGACACTAGCTGGGTGACACAAAGTGACACTAGCTGGGTGACACAAGAGAGATACCCATGGGGTTAAAGACTGAGTGTAGGAGGTAGCACATTTCTCTGGGGTGTGTTTCGTGCTTCATAAAGGTGGATAAGGGAAGTAAGGTCACATTCGGTATAGTTAGAGCACAGGGCTCCAGCATAAAAACAGGTATGGAAAAATCGGATCACTGTAAGGTACACATGACTTGGGCCACTCAAGTGTGTGTGTGCTGCACACTAAGTAACTCTGCCATAGTTGAGGCCATTCAATGGCTGCCTAGCTTTGACCACCACAAGCTGTACCCGCGACATGCATCCTGTTAATCACCATCAGAGTATGTTCTTTGTCTTCATCTGATAACCCCTGCCTCGTTGCCCTGATGCACCACGAGGCTCTATCACTTCCCTAAGCCGGGTCTCGCTACGTGTGCCTCCCCCTCCCTCCCCCCTCCCGCATCTAAATTCACCCCTCACCCCCAAAACACAACACATTGTTCTTTATTCATGATGCACCGGCCCATCCTCTTCAATATCGTTCAGCAATTCTGCACAATCAAGGTGTCCCCGAGTAGAGCAAATTGTCCCCACCGTAGAACATTTATTGAGACCCAGCTCCACCACGCAGTTACAGCCACTCCCAGTCCCCAAGTTGAAAAGCCTTGCAAGAGTTACACTCTTCACACCTTCAATGTCCCTAGTACAATGAACCGGGTATATTATATGACAGCACAGACTTGCCCCACATCCACTACAGAACATTTCTATACGATTTCCCATCTCACCTTGTCCATGAGCTTCCAACACTTCTCCACTGTCCTCTTGTCCACAGCGCCGGGCTGGGCCGGGTTCATATGGTGATGGTGGGGGTTCAATGCGTCCTTCACCAGTCCGATCAGACCCCCGCCACGCCGCAGATTGGCGGCCATGGCCGGGTGCCAGCAGTAAGAGGGGTTTGACAAGGGAAGTAGAGCTCGCAGGGATCCGCAGGACAGTACGCCAGTAAGGGAGTACAGCGGGTCCCGAGGGAGATAGAGGGTCCTGGCTGCAAGACCCTACATTCAGGAGTCCCGGATAAACTGCGTTCTTAGGGTGTCAAGCTACTCGTGACCACAGGGGGTAAACGGACGCAATGCACGGGCCCGGCTAACCACTCACAGCCTAGCCGCTGCTTCCTCCAGCTCCGGCCCCCGCCCCTCCATCCCCCACTCCCTCCTGCCGCCCCCGGAAAGCGGAACCGAAGCAGCGCACGGTGCACCGCCCACAAACAGTCCCAAGTTCGCATGCGCGAGCCCAGGGAGTGACAGGAAGCGCCACTAAGCCTGCGCACCCGACTTACACCCCAGCCCCTGGCCTTGTCCGATAGGGTAAGCGAGGCGGCCATGTCTGGTGTGGGCAAGCGCATGCGCGCTTCAAGTGTTAGAGATCCAACAACGGTTGATACTAGTTCCCATCCGAGAAACGGACCATCGGTTGTTAGGGCCATTTCTCAGATGGGAAATAGCTGCTTCAGTGTGAGTGAGCTACTTCCCATTAGAGAAATGGCCCTTTTTTGCCCCCTAGTGGCTAAGTCCTGCATAATTATGGGAACTAGCCAACTCACACAGAGAAGGCTAGTTCCCATTAGAGAAATGGCCCTTTTGCCCCTAGTGGCCAAGTCCTGCATAATAATGGGAACTAGCCTACTCAAACTGAGAAGGCTAGTTCCCATTAGAGAAATGGCCCTTTTTGCTCCCCTAGCGGCCAAGTCCTGCATAATAATGCAAACTAGCCTACTCATACTGAGAAGGCTAGTTCCCATTAGAGAAATGGCCCTTTTGCCCCTAGTGGCCAAGTCCTGCATAATAATGGGAACTAGCCCACTCACACAGAGAAAGCTAGTTCCCATTAGACAAATGGCCCTTTTTGCTCCCCTAGTGGCCAAGTCCTGCATAATAATGGGAACTAGCTCACTCACAAAGAGAAGGCTAGTTCCCATTAGAGAAATGGCCCTTTTTGCCCCTAGTGGCCAAGTCCTGCTATTTCCCATTAGAGAAGTGGCCCTTTTTGGCACTAGTGGCCAAGTCCTGCACAATAATGGGAACTAGCCCACTCACACAAAGAAGGCTAGTTCCCATTAGAGAAATGGCCCTTTTTGCTCCCCTAGTGGCCAAGTCCTGCATAATAATGGGAACTAGCCTACTCACACTAACAAGGCTAGTTCCCATTAGAGAATTGCCCCTTTTTTGCCCCCTAGTGGCTAAGTCCTGCATAATAATGGGAACTAGCCCACTCACACAGAGAAGGCTAGTTCCCATTAGAGAAATGGCCCTTTTGCCCCTAGTGGCCAAGTCCTGCATAATAATGGGAACTAGCCTACTCACACTAAGAAGGCTAGTTCCCATTAGAAAAATGGCCCTCCGACCTGGAAAGGCAGAAAGGTCCTCTGGTCTAATGGGAACTAGCCCACTCACACTGAAGCAGCTATTTCCCATTAGAGTAACGGCCCTCTGACCTGAAAAGGCAAAAAGGTCCTCTCGTCTAATGGGAACTAGCCCATTCACACTGAAGCAGCTATTTCCATTTAGAGAAGCAGCCCTCCGACCTGCAGAGGCAGAAAGGTCCTCTCGTCTAATGGGAACTAGCCCACTCAGACTGAAGCAGCTATTTCGCATTAGAGAAAGGGCCCTCCGACCTGGAAAGGCAGAAAGGTCCTCTCGGCTAATGGGAACTAGCCCACTCACACTGAAGCAGCTATTTCCCATTAGAGAAACGGCCCTCCGACCTGGAAAGACAAAAAGGTCCTCTCGTCTAATGGGAACTAGTCCATTCACACTGAAGCAGCTATTTCCCAGTAGAGAAGCGGCCCTCCGACCTGCAGAGGCAGAAAGGTCCTCTCGTCTAATGGGAACTAGCCCACTCACACTGAAGCAGCTATTTCCCATTAGAGAAACGACCCTCCGACCTGCAGAGGCAGAAAGATCCTCTCGTCTAATGGGAACTAGCCCACTCAGACTGAAGCAGCTATTTTCCATTAGAGAAACGGCCCTCTGACCTCGAAAGGCAGAAAGGTCCTCTCGTCTAATGGGAACTAGCCCACTCACACTGAAGCAGCTATTTCCCATTAGAGAAGCGGCCATCTGACCTGGAAAGGCAGAAAGGTCCTCTCGTCTAATGGGAACTAGCCCATTCACACTGAAGCAGCTATTTCCCATTAGAGAAGCGGCCCTCCGACCTGGAAAGGCAGAAAGGTCCTCTCGTCTAATGGGAACTAGCCCATTCACACTGAAGCAGCTATTTCCCATTAGAGAAACGGCCCTCCGACCTGGAAAGGCAAAAAGGTCCTCTCGTCTAATGGGAACTAGCCCACTCACACTGAAGCAGCTATTTCCCATTAGAGAAACGGCCCTCCGACCTGGAAAGACAAAAAGGTCCTCTCGTCTAATGGGAACTAGCCCATTCACACTGAAGCAGCTATTTCCATTAGAGAAGCGGCCCTCCGACCTGCAGAGGCAAAAAGGTCCTCTCGTCTAATGGGAACTAGCCCACTCAGACTGAAGCAGCTATTTCCCATTAGAGAAGCGGCCCTCCGACCTGCAGAGGCAGAAAGGTCCTCTCGTCTAATGGGAACTAACCCACTCAGACTGAAGCAGCTATTTTCCATTAGAGAAACGGCCCTCTGACCTCGAAAGGCAGAAAGGTCCTCTCGTCTAATGGGAACTAGTCCATTCACACTGAAGCAGCTATTTCCCATTAGAGAAGCGGCCCTCCGACCTGCAGAGGCAGAAAGGTCCTCTCGTCTAATGGGAACTAGCCCACTCACACTGAAGCAGCTATTTCCCATTAGAGAAACGGCCCTCCGACCTGCAGAGGCAGAAAGATCCTCTCGTCTAATGGGAACTAGCCCACTCAGACTGAAGCAGCTATTTTCCATTAGATAAACGGCCCTCTGACCTCGAAAGGCAGAAAGGTCCTCTCGTCTAATGGGAACTAGCCCATTCACACTGAAACAGCTATTTCCCATTAGAGAAGCGGCCATCTGACCTGGAAAGGCAGAAAGGTCCTCTCGTCTAATGGGAACTAGCCCATTCACACTGAAGCAGCTATTTCCCATTAGAGAAGCGGCCCTCCGACCTGGAAAGGCAGAAAGGTCCTCTCGTCTAATGGGAACTAGCCCATTCACACTGAAGCAGCTATTTCCTATTAGAGAAACGGCCCTCCGACCTGGAAAGGCAAAAAGGTCCTCTCGTCTAATGGGAACTAGCCCACTCACACTGAAGCAGCTATTTCCCATTAGAGAAACGGCCCTCCGACCTGGAAAGACAAAAAGGTCCTCTCGTCTAATGGAACTAGCCCATTCACACTGAAGCAGCTATTTCCATTAGAGAAGCGGCCCTCCGACCTGCAGAGGCAAAAAGGTCCTCTCGTCTAATGGGAACTAGCCCACTCAGACTGAAGCAGCTATTTCCCATTAGAGAAGCGGCCCTCCGACCTGCAGAGGCAGAAAGGTCCTCTCGTCTAATGGGAACTAGCCCACTCAGACTGAAGCAGCTATTTTCCATTAGAGAAACGGCCCTCTGACCTCGAAAGGCAGAAAGGTCCTCTCGTCTAATGGGAACTAGCCCATTCACACTGAAGCAGCTAATTCCCATTAGAGAAGCGGACCTCCGACCTGGAAAGGCAGAAAGGTACTCTCGTCTAATGGGATCTAGCCCATTCACACTGAAGCAGCTATTTCCCATTAGAGAAACGGCCCTCTGACCTGGAAAGGCAAAAAGGTCCTCTCGTCTAATGGGAACTAGCCCATTCACACTGAAGCAGCTATTTCCCATTAGAGAAGCGGCCCTCCGGCCTGGAAAGGCAAAGGTCCTCTTGGCTAATGGGAACTAGCCCACTCACACTGAAGCAGCTATTTCCCATTAGAGAAACGGCCCTCCGACCTGGAAAGGCAAAAAGGTCCTCTCGTCTAATGGGAACTAGCCCATTCACACTGAAGCAGCTATTTCCCATTAGAGAAACGGCCCTCCGACCTGCAGAGGCAGAAAGGTCCTCTCGTCTAATGGGAACTAGCCCACTCAGACTGAAGCAGCTATTTCCCATTAGAGAAAGGGCCCTCCGACCTGGAAATGCAGAAAGGTCCTCTCGGCTAATGGGAACTAGCCCATTCACACTGAAGCAGCTATTTCCCATTAGAGAAGCGGCCATCTGACCTGGAAAGGCAGAAAGGTCCTCTCATCTAATGGGAACTAGCCCATTCACACTGAAGCAGCTATTTCCCATTAGAGAAGCGGCCCTCCGACCTGCAGAGGCAGAAAGGTCCTCTCGGCTAATGGGAACTAGCCCACTCACACTGAAGCAGCTATTTCCCATTAGAGAAACGGCCCTCTGACCTGGAAAGGCAGAAAGGTCCTCTCGGCTAATGGGAGCTAGCCCACTCACACTGAAGCAGCTATTTCCCATTAGAGAAGCGGCCCTCCGGCCTGGAAAGGCAGAAAGGTCCTCTCGGCTAATGGGAACTAGCCCACTCACACTGAAGCAGCTATTTCCAATTAGAGAAACGGCCCTCCGACCTGGAAAGGAAAAAAGGTCCTCTCGTCTGATGGGAACTAGCCCATTCACACTGAAGCAGCTATTTCCCATTAGAGAAACAGCCCTCCGACCTGGAAAGACAAAAAGGTCCTCTCGTCTAATGGGAACTAGCCCATTCACACTGAAGCAGCTATTTCCCATTAGAGAAGCGGCCCTCCGACCTGCAGAGGCAGAAAGGTCCTCTCGTCTAATGGGAACTAGGCCACTCACACTGAAGCAGCTATTTCCCATTAGAGAAACGGCCCTCCGACCTGGAGAGGCAAAAAGGTCCTCTCGTCTAATGGGAACTAGCCCACTCACACTGAAGCAACTATTTCCCATTAGAGAAGCGGCCCTCCGACCTGCAGAGGCAGAAAGGTCCTCTCGTCTAATGGGAACTAGCCCACTCAGACTGAAGCAGCTATTTCCCATTAGAGAAAGGGCCCTCCGACCTGCAGAGGCAGAAAGGTCCTCTCGTCTAATGGGAACTAGGCCACTCACACTGAAGCAGCTATTTCCCATTAGAGAAACGGCTCTCGGACCTGGGAAGGCAGAAAGGTCCTCTCGGCTACTGGGAACTAGCCCACTCACACTGAAGCAGCTATTTCCCATTAGAGAAACGGCCCTCCGACCTGGAAAGGCAAAAAGGTCCTCTCGTCTAATGGGAACTAGCCCATTCACACTGAAGCAGCTATTTCCCATTAGAGAAGCGGCCCTCCGATCTGCAGAGGCAGAAAGGTCCTCTTGTCTAATGGGAACTACCCCACTCACACTGAAGCAGCTATTTCCCATTAGAGAAGCGGCCCTCCGACCTGGAAATGCAGGAAGGTCCTCTCGTCTAATGGGAACTAGCCCATTCACACTGAAGCAGCTATTTCCCATTAGAGAAACGGCCCTCCGACCTGCAGAGGCAAAAAGGTCCTCTCGTCTAATGGGAACTAGCCCACTCAGACTGAAGCAGCTATTTCCCATTAGAGAAGCGGCCCTCCGACCTGCAGAGGCAGAAAGGTCCTCTCGTCTAATGGGAACTAGCCCACTCACACTGAAGCAGCTATTTCCCATTAGAGAAGCGGCCCTCCGACCTGCAGAGGCAAAAAGGTCCTCTCGTCTAATGGGAACTAGCCCACTCACACTGAAGCAGCTATTTCCCATTAGAGAAGCGGCCCTCCGACCTGCAGAGGTAAAAAGGTCCTCTCGTCTAATGGGAACTAGCCCACTCACACTGAAGCAGCTATTTCCCATTAGAGAAGCGGCCCTCCGACCTGCAGAGGCAGAAAGGTCCTCTCGTCTAATGGGAACTAGCCCACTCACACTGAAGCAGCTATTTCCCATTAGAGAAACGGCCCTCCGACCTGGAAAGGCAGAAAGGTCCTCTCGTCTAATGGGAACTAGCCCATTCACACTGAAGCAGCTATTTCCCATTAGAGAAGCGGCCCTCCGACCTGCAGAGGCAGAAAGGTCCTCTCGTCTAATGGGAACTAGCCCACTCAGACTGAAGCAGCTATTTTCCATTAGAGAAACGGCCCTCTGACCTCGAAAGGCAGAAAGGTCCTCTTGTCTAATGGGAACTAGCCCATTCACACTGAAGCAGCTATTTCCCATTAGAGAAGCGGCCATCTGACCTGGAAAGGCAGAAAGGTCCTCTCATCTAATGGGAACTAGCCCATTCACACTGAAGCAGCTATTTCCCATTAGAGAAGCGGCCCTCCGACCTGCAGAGGCAGAAAGGTCCTCTCGGCTAATGGGAACTAGCCCACTCACACTGAAGCAGCTATTTCCCATTAGAGAAACGGCCCTCTGACCTGGAAAGGCAGAAAGGTCCTCTCGACTAATGGGAGCTAGCCCACTCACACTGAAGCAGCTATTTCCCATTAGAGAAACGGCCCTCCGACCTGGAAAGGCAGAAAGGTCCTCTCGGCTAATGGGAACTAGCCCACTCACACTGAAGCAGCTATTTCCCATTAGAGAAACGGCCCTCCGACCTGGAAAGGCAGAAAGGTGCTCTCGTCCAATGGGAACTAGCCCATTCACACTGAAGCAGCTATTTCCCATTAGAGAAGCGGCCCTCCGACCTGGAAAGGTAAAAAGGTCCTCTCGTCTAATGGGAACTAGCCCATTCACACTGAAGTAGCTATTTCCCATTAGAGAAGCGGCCCTCCGACCTGCAGAGGCAGAAAGGTCCTCTCGTCTAATGGGAACTAGTCCATTCACACTGAAGCAGCTATTTCCCATTAGAGAAACGGCCCTCCGACCTGGAAAGACAAAAAGGTCCTCTCATCTAATGGGAACTAGCCCATTCACACTGAAGCAGCTATTTCCCATTAGAGAAGCGGCCCTCCGACCTGCAGAGGCAGAAAGGTCCTCTCGTCTAATGGGAACTAGGCCACTCACACTGAAGCAGCTATTTCCCGTTAGAGAAACGGCCCTCCGACTTTTCTGCCTCTCCAGGTCAGAGGGCTGTTTCTCTAATGGGAAATAGCTACTTCAGTGTGAGTGGGCTAGTTCCCATTAGACGAGGGGACCAATTGATCTCCTGTTGATCATCAACTTGTCCCGAATGTCCTCTTTCTGATAATGTTCAAAACAACACTTTATAGCCAACCCTCACAGTGCTGTAACAAACTCCTCAATGGTCTCACAACATTTCTGTTGTCTGATGGAAAATTGATAACAAGCCAAAATGTTATTCCCCTTCATCTCGTAATGCTTGTCCATCTTGGCTATGCATACATCAAGCTGGTTGCCCATCTTGATGCATTCAGCTAGTTTTAAGAAATTGTTGTCCAGCCCGACCTCGACAAAGAAACAGTGCCTCTTTCTTTTTACTGAAATATTTAGGACCATATACTGCTAACATATGCTTCTGGAATCTTTCTTTCGATTTAATAACCTAGGAATAACCCAGTGCCTGGTATATTTCCCATAATCTTTGAATTAATTTCTGTTGCTTCCCTATTTTTGTGCTCTTGGTATTTGTCACCTTGTTCACAGGGACAAATGTCTGTGATCTCCCTTTTAAAGTGCAATGAAAAAACACCTCTCAGAGTAACAGCCAATTGTGCTACGGCATGCTCCCTTCTTTATGTGTGCAAGTGTTTCTTTCGGTCGCTACAGTGCACGTGGGACAGGCACAGCACGGAGCGCAGTGTCCGCAGTGAAGGCCTTCAGCTTGTTACATAGCTAAGCAACAGACATGTCACCTCCTTATCATGTCTAAAATTGCCAGGTAACAACTTGCAACACCGGACAATGCGTCCTTGGATCACGTGTTCTGTCGTCTGCATGCACGGCTATGCTGCTAGGGTGCTTCCTGTGTCCTCATAGGCTCACGCACAGCCCAGATAATCCCCAATACATGCCTGGGGAGTCCCACTGAGCTACCATTTTGACTGTGCAACTAACCCTGTACCTGTTCAGCCAGGGCAACCGCACTCAATGGCAAGTGCAGGCTCTTTGTCATTGCCGCAACTCATCACCAGTTAAGGAAGTGAACCAGAACACAGCCAGTATGTGTGAATTAATTTCTTTTAAGTTCATTTTTATGCTGTAACAACTCTCTCTGTCCTCCCCCTTACACCAACCACCATGCAACTTGCCTTGCATTCTCTTCTAGTGTTCTCTGTTCACATTCCACACCCATAAGATTCCGTCTGCTAACATTCCTAACACTGTAAGGAGTCCCCCTTTCTTCTAGAGGACTTTAATCCCATGGCCACTTTCCGTATTCTAATATTACTCAATTAGAGTTGTATTGCCAAGTGGGAATGCTTCAGTTAGTCCCCCTCTAGTGCTCTATATGAGCATGGATTGATCCTCCTCGGATTGACGACGCATTGGCCCTATTGGGCATGAAGATTTGTTTGCTCTCCTGGCCAGAAAGACCATTTGTTTGTCCCGGGGTTGAAGATGCGCTGGCACTCCAGGGCTTAAAGACAAAGATAGGCCCTTCCAGGGGCCAGAAACTGATAATGTGATGCATCGGCAGGGCCAGAAACCGAAGACAGGCCCACTCAGCTTGGTGTTGAGAGTTAAACCACGGTCAAGTTGGTTTACCCAGGGTACTGCATTCCTCCTCATCTTTCCAATACCCCTCTCTACTTTTGATGGGCTAGGTATTAGGTTAAGATGTACAACCAGGCATCAGCTAGCATAATACTTAATGGACACAGGCTTTCGTCCACAGCATTTACCTTATTTTCAGGGTCCACCTTCTGCACTTCTTCCTTCCTCCACCTTCCTTTTCTTCCTCAGTACCTTTCCAAAAATGTTCCTCCATCGGTGGCCCTCTTCCTACACCGATTTTGTCTGTACCTTTTAAACTGTTCTCCAAGTAATTTGTTCCTTTCTCTTGTGTCTCACCTTCCATCTCTGCTTTTCCCCCATTGCTAGTTTTCCCCTTTTTACGCTGCTCTCCACTTTCCCTTCTTTTGTCCCATCTTCACCTTCCTCTCCCATCCACCTCAAGTCTTACTCTCCTTCAACTCCCTTCGCCTTCCTTCTTCCTCTTTTACTCCGCTCTTTACTGCAACGCTTGTTTCTAAACTCCCATACTAGGCCTTCTACCAAAGCCTCCCTGTATGGTCCTGCCCCTTTTTATACTGGAAAAGGAAAGGTGTTAATTAATGTGCCCAACTCCTTGTGTGTACGTGACAAAGTGATTGGCTCTTCTGAGTAACTCACCATCTTCAGATCTAGTGATTCTTATCAGTTATAAATTGTCAGCTGCCAACTTGAAGTCAAGCAGCGCTGTCATGATAGCTGCCTGACAGCAGCGCAATAACTCTGCCAACCTTGAACCTCCTCATATGCCAACTTCATTGCATACCCAAGCTCAAGTAGGTCTTTTCCACAGTCCATCCTGCAGACTGTGTATTTAAATGTACTTTTAGTGGGATCAAAGACGATACCCACAAATCTTTTGACCTTCTAATGCAGAGTTGTTCATTCTTCAAAACTCTACCAGGTCTTGAATTACAGACTGGTACCTGGCAAAGGATAAAGTGTATAGGGTATACGCCTTGGGAATACCTTATATACTGGCTATTATCTTTCTGAAAGTACAGACCCCTCCAGGGTCTCGTAGCTCCATTCCCATATGTCCACCTAGAAACATGGTCACAGTTCTCTCCTTTTTTATGCTGTCACTCAGTTCATTGTTGTACTTAATATGTAATTCTTTTCATTGACAGTTTCATATTTTAAGTCGTTTATATTCCATGAAAGTATTTATATTGTTAAAGTAGGCCTTATTTTCATTTATTTTATTACTCGAGTTATCAGTTCATGGTTCTTACATATTTATCATATTCAAAATTTATTATAACCATTTAATTGGACCAAAGTGTGAAATATCTTAGCCGTTGGCATAATTATGGATCTATGTGTTTAAATGGAACCTGAAGTAGTTGCATTTTTTCCAAATGTTTTGTACCCATTTTTTTAAATATCAGATTTTGGAGTAGGTCGCTCTCACTGCACTTGAGGATGGTGGACTCACATGGGAGACAGATGCCGAAGGCCGGGGACATCACCTCCAGCCGTCCTTGAGTTTTGGCTGGGCTACATTACAGCTTTTCCCTTCGTGGAGGTTTTGGCACACTGCCGGGGCTCCCTGGTGGGGGAAAGCTGTAACATAGGCCAGCCAGAGCTCCAAGATGGTTGCAGGTAAAGTGCCCGGCCTTGGGCGGCTGTCTCCCATGTGGGTTGACCATCCCGCAGCCCAGCAGCGGTTCCAGGAAGCACCAGAAGGGTGCCACTCCCTCAGTGTAGGTGACCCTGTCAGTGCTCCCTGGGACAGCCGCTGCACTTGGAGATGGTCACTCCATATGGGAGACAGCTGCCGAAGGCCAGGAACAAACTATCCTGGAGTTCTGGCTGGCCTGTGTTACAGCATCTCCCTCTGGGAAAGGTCGGGGAACCTGCCGGGGCTCCCTGGGAGTCCTGCTGCACTTGGGGATGGTGGATCCACATGGTAGAGTCATCCAAGGCCGGTGACATCACCGCAGACCATCCTGGAGCTCTGGGTAGGCAGCATTACAGAATTTCCCCTCAGGGAACGGATGGAGACCCTGCTGGTGCTCCTTGGGAGTGCTGTTGGACTTGGGGATGGTTAACACTTTTTCACCCAGGTAGGTACACCCACACGAGGTACTGTTTTCTTCCAGACATCTTTGGGAAGGTAGGCCATGTGTTGGCGGTATGTTTCAGTAGTTTCCAGGTTGGAAATGTCTGAAAATTGTGTTTATTTTCCCTAAATTTCAGACTTTTGGGTAATAAATTCTAGGGCAATTGGCACAAGTCAGACCTCTGTGGGTTCCTACGGGAGTCTGCTCTCCTGAAACGCTTGGGTTACCAGTGGTTTAGCCCTTTCCATTTGCACCCAGGTAGTTGCACCGATACATGAGGTACAGTTTTCGTCAGGACATGTGTGGGTATGTAGGATAGTAGGACATTTGTTGTTTTCTCTTGGGTTAACATTTTCATACATTTGCTATTGCACTTTGTTACACAACCCTTTAATTTCCCAAATGTGAACTACATGTAGTTGCCGATTTAAGCACTGTATGCTTTTGTAACCTGCTCAAGTCACCTACCCTTCAAAAGGGCTGCCTGTGCTCTTTCAAAAATGATATGCTTGCCATTCCTCACATTTATTTTCCTTATTTACACATGCTAAGTATGTCTGTTTAGGCCGTCAGCATAAAATTCCTGTGTACTATGGCTCCGTTTTTGGCTTATGGTACATGCGATTTCCTAACTGGAAAAGTCAGGGGAATGTAGCGGGGCACTGCTTTTCTAAATATTCATAGAAGCCATTACCTTACAGGTCCAACAATGTCCAGCACATACCTTTTTTAACTGTAATATTTCAAATCTTTCCCCAAACTATGGGCATTTTCCCTACATAGATGTTGCCTCACCTGCACAAATCACCCTTTCGCAAACTTGGAATTTTGTCTACTTTTCAGAAATGTATGCCTTGGTCTTCCCTTTCAGCTTTCCTACCCTCCTCTTCCATTCCGTCCCCGCATGGACTATTGGGGGGGATGGAGGGGAGGGGTAAACCTGCATAGCTCTCACAAAATTGATGGTAACCTTATTTTTTTGGTTTTCACTCAACCTGTTCTTGAAAACCTGGAAAATGGCAAATTCAGCACAGCAAATCATTTGTTCCTAGCTCTTACAAGGAAACACCCACAGGCTTCTTTGTACATAATGTTATTGGCATTGTCTGAAAAAACACGAAATGTGCTCCGTTTTCGGTTATTTTCTCTCACCCCCATACAGCAAACTAGGATTCCTAGGTGGCGTTATGATCACCTACATGTGGGAAGAAAGGGGGCCAAATTTGAGGGAGATATCACATGTAAATAAAGCATTACAAGGGATTGAATGGCGACATACCGAAACCACCAAAAAAGGGCTTGGCGCGCGGGGGGGGGTGGGAGGCATTGGCAGTTAAGGGGTTGAAAACAAATAACACATTAGCTTAAAGAAATAGACAATTGGGTAACTGAAGTGTTTTTATTATGACGAGTGCTTACACTGTAAAGCAACAAATAATACATATACATGTGTAAACCAAAGATCAAATTGGTGGAGCCATATGGAGTGAACCTGCTTTACCTGGGGGATTGGAAGGAAAAAGAAGCCGAATAGTGAAACATTTATGGACAAACAGTTCTCATAACTGCACATGAGTCGCTGCAAGAATTGGATAAAAGAAAAAGTAAACTTTATTATTGCAAATGTTCACAATCTTTTGTCACAATATTTCCTGTAAGGGCTCAACAGATATTACGACTTCACACCTTCAGCAGGGGAACGATGATACACAGTGCCGGAGGTTTGTGACGCAATTATCGATCTATAAATTATTTGCTTTTCATAATGGTGCTGTAGTGTGAATAAGTACAGGTAAACTATAGACAACTAAAGGTCCCAGAATATTTGCAAGTAAAAAATGTCACTCGAAATATGGATTTATAGGACAGTGGGCCTCATTACAAGGTGGGCGGAATGGGTTTAACAGCGCCGTAAACCCAATCCACCCTATTACGAGGTTCCCTTGCGGGACCCCCCTCGGAACGTCTGGTCAGACCAGACGTCCTTTGCGGGTCCCGCAAGAGGACCATTCCCATTGAGCCCTGTGGGGGCTCAAATGGAAATGGGGATGGGTTTTTTGAATGAGGAATTACCGGATCCTCCAAGGTTGGAATGGCCTGGTAATTCCTCATTCAAGGAACCCGGACCAGAGTTTGGAGGCAGCCATGGCGCTAATAGCACTCGTAATGCGGCCCAGTGAGTTAAAATAACATGAAAAGCAACTCACACTGCCTAAAATTAAAAATGCGACTAGAGTGGAAGGAACTCAGAAACACTTGACACGTTTCTCAAGCGCACATGGCACTTTTTGAATCTGTTATACTCTTGGCACTTTAGTCAGGCATTTGCAATAGTTACGATTTGCCTTGAAGTAATATGATTCTGCTTTGACTTTATGACGCATTTGCACACAGCACTTTTATATGGATGTATAATGGATTTATATGTACAAGGGAGTTTGTCAGTATTTAATATCAGGCATTCCAAGCGGAGTGGCCGAGCACGAATGTACAAACAGAATTTAGCCTGTAGACATTCTGCCCCAGTTCCATAAAATGCATGATGTACTAGACATTAGCCCTTGACCTGAATGGGCTTGGCCATGGGTAGCCAATGAAGATGGTGCACACATGGAGTAATGTGAGCACAACTAGGTGTGTAAGTGGCTACTCTGGCTGCAGAGTTCTGCAGGACCTGAAGGTGCCATAAGAAGTAGCCAGTTTGTGCCAGAAATGGGGCGTTGCAGTGTTCCATGGAGGACATAACAAGTAAGGACACCACAGGGGCACGTAACTGAGAAAGGAGTAAACAAAGAACCTTACTATGGGGTTTTTAGTTGAAGATGGTGCCTTTGACATACTAGACTTAGCTTTTCTGTCTGCGGAATCTCAGATGACATATTTACCCCTAAAGATGGCCAAAAAGAGGGGGTCCAAAAGGCAGTAGAGGAAGGAGGGCCCACCACCAACACCTCATTTTTTCCCCTTGAAGCAGCTATTACACATCCATGCACCCACAGCTTCGAGACAGGACCTAAATCTGGTCGCTGTCTCGACAAGAGAGAGATCTAAATGGACCAGGATCTGTGTGATCTGTTAAGAATAACAGTGGAAGCCGTGA
Organism: Ambystoma mexicanum; assembly: GCF_040938575.1. Classification (NCBI taxonomy): domain Eukaryota; kingdom Metazoa; phylum Chordata; class Amphibia; order Caudata; family Ambystomatidae; genus Ambystoma; species Ambystoma mexicanum. Next base: position 171,970,969 of record NC_090931.1, read on the forward strand.
GAGCAGATAAGCTTCGTAAGAGGTTACATGTACATGTTAAACAAAACCTGGAAGATGGAGGAAACCTGAGGGAATCCACATCTCAAGGCAGACGGTACAGAGTGAAAAGGGGGGGGTGGAATTGACTGTTCGGTTAGAGGAAAGCAAAGAAAACCAGGAAAGTACGGCACCAGAAAGGCCGGCCCAGACGAGCAAGGCGGCATGGTCAACGGTATCAAAGGCGGCAGATAAGTCTAGTAATAAGCACCGACTCTGCCAGAGTTGTGCATCCAAGCCGCATCATCAGCGTTGGAGACCAGCACCCCCTCTGTGCCACATCCTGGACGAAAAATGGATTGAGAAGTGTGGAAGAAAGATTACTCAAGAAAGGGCAGACGAAGGTTCAAAAAGCTTCATAAGAAGATTCCAAAAGGGCACCCGTGACCACCCCACCGTGAGGAGCGCGCTCCTCCCCGGCCATCCGAAAAAGGAGCAATAAGCGGCGTTACAAGACCCCAGGGCAGCAAAAGCAAAGGGGACGACCCGTGAAGCGAGCGGTCCCCAAGAAAACTTCAACTGCAGCGTTTGGGGGCAGAGTTAGTGGACCTGAGACCGCCAGCAGCGATGCCTGTGTGGGGACTGTCAGTCAAGCCGGAGGAGATCAGAGAACCCACGCGGGTGGTGCAGAAGACGCAGGGTGCCCATTCAGACAAGGCAACATAGGCGAGACTGGGGAGTGTGAGCGGACCACCGCGGATCCACTGGCAATACAGCAGAGCCGGCGCAGCCCGGACACCCAGCTACAAATGAGAGGGAGCGGGTAGTATTCCCCTGAAATCCTCCGCCTGCCACTGTCCCATAAAGCAAGCCCGGCTCCACGCAGCGCAGGGCCTCCACGAACCACGCGGCACAGGACCCCCATGAGCTGTGATGCGCCCCAGCTGGCGCAGTGTAAGTAGGCATAATTAAGGGAGTTGGCAGCCATGAATCAGGCGCACGCAAGACGCTCCTCTCCCAAACAACAGACATGGAGGTTTATGAAAGCATCTGCCCCAGCGCACCATAACCTACACTTGGAAGGAGACCCGCCCCTATGGCAGGAGACCCGCAGCATACCCGGACCCCAGCAAAAGCCCATGCCCATATCATTCAGCAACATCAGAGGCAAACTGCAATAATAGAAGGGTGACAGCACTAAGTCTCCTGCAGCATCCCCCCCGCTAACGGCCAGGGAAGGAACCCGGGGTGAGGGGTGGGGACGGCACGTGCCCCCAACCCTCAGCATTTGACTCTGCAGGAGAGCGCTGCTTCGCTCCACCACCCACCCTTATGAAAACTAACCCTGCCATGCAAGATTAACCGAGAAGGAACCTCCATGGGTTCAAGAGCATACTTAGAGGCTCAGGAGTGGTGGGAGCACAGGGGCCCCCCGGGAAGAAATTCAAGAAGCTCCTTGGCTCCAGGCCAGTGTGACACTGCGACCATAACCACTTTCACCTTTGAGCGTATTAGCCCCACAGCCCCCAGGGGGCAACCAACCCAGGCTCTAAAGGGGAGCTAGACCCCCGCTGCGCACAGGAGGGAGAGAAAAGCATCCCCTTCCTACAGAACAACTGGCCAATACCACGGGGTCAAGAGGAACCTCAGAGGCCTGGGAAGAAGCCCCCTACAGTAAGGTGCAGGCAGGCACTCCCCATCAGCAGGCAATGTTGCGCAACAAGGCCAAGGAGGCCAAAAAAGGCCCCTCAAGGACCAAGATCTCAAGAAAACAGAAGGGACCCTCCAAAAGCTATGTAGAAATGAGGGGGAAGCCCCGGAGGAAGAGGATCCATGGGTGACAGAGAGGCAGCAGTTGGAGGAGCCCCCGACGCTACCACAGGGGCAAGAGGTCACGAGCAAGGGGATGCAACAGTGCTTTAAGGCATTCAGTGACCAAATGACTGCTACCCTTCAGACACAATTAAGCCTAATACACACAGAACTTGCACAATCCCTGCAGGAAATCAAAGGCGACAGTTGAATTGATACAAATGAAACGCAATTCAAGAACTCACTTAAAACACCCGGAAGATAGATGTATTAGCGAAGCTGCAGGCGGTAGCGATACAACCTGGAGCTCCAAGCCAAGGACTTGGAGAACCGCTCGGTAAGGTCCAACATCAGGGTGAAGGGGCTGCCAGAAAGTGTGAGCGATACCGACCTCAGGGAAACAATGCAGCATGTGTTCAAAGATTTGCTGGGCATGGCTGGGGGAGAAATTCTCAGATAGAAGGTCCGCAGCGAGAAGAACCCGGGGCCAGGCCAAGAGAAGTGGCGATGGCTTTACAGCGATACGACCGAAACAAATGGATCCTCCAAGCGGCAAGGAAAGCAACCCTGATCAAAGTGAACAGCGCCGTCAGAACTTTTCCAGGACCTGGCCAAATCCATACTATTAATGAGGAGGCAAATGGGCCCGGTGACCAAAGCCCTTACCAAAGCCCAGATAAGATCCAGGTGGACATTCCCCTTTGGAATGGTCTTCAAGTGGGAAGGGTGCCAACACCACATCACTACGTTGGATGCGGGACCCAAGATCCTGAATATTGAAGAAGAAGGGGATGCAGGGGGAGGACCTAATAGAAGGCCAGAACATGAAAGCCACCAAGAGAAGCCATGGGAGTGGAGAAGAGTAGAGAGGTCAGAGCCGAGACACAAACAATTGCAGGGTCCGGGGGGATAGCAACCGAAGCCCCAGGCTGAATGGGCTGTCAACTTAACAGCAGCAGGGGGGGGGGATCACGAGACAAGGGTTAAGACCCGGTGGGGTTACACAGGGAATGTCAGCCTAAGGGTCGGCTCTGGGAGACAGGGGGTTACGGGGTGACGGATCTTGGAAACAGGGGAGAGCAGAGGAATGGCTCTCCCCGCACAGTTATTCTCTGGGATGTGAACGAGATCAAGCAACCTAGGACGACATTACGGCTTGGGGAAGTTGAGCCGAGTCCAGCCGGAGGGGGATCGTTTCGACATGGTTACGCTCAGAACGTAACGGGGTATGGGTAGGGATCCAAATACTAAAACTCAATGTTAGAGGACTAAACACACTGACTAAAGAGACAGAAACTGGAGAACTTCCTCCAGGATACCAAGCCCGACATTGTGACGCTCCAGGGGACCGATATCCGTAAGCAAGACAGATACAGAATGAAGTTGAGGATAACCCCAGGTTCTGCAGGCCAACGACAAGAGCAAAGCTTGAGGGGTCCTCATAGCATTTAGACACCTACCTGACATCGAAATAATAGGCACAAAAGTCGACAAGGAAGGTAGATTCCTCTTCGTCCAGCTACAATGGGGGGGTGGCCTCTCACAATCGCCAGAGTGTACGCCCCAACTCAGGGCAGGAAGAATACTTGCAGGGGGTTTTGGAGAAGCTAAACCAGTTAACAACGAGCCAGCTAATACTGACGGGATTTTAACTTGGCGTGGCGCCCATCCACGGACAGAAGCGCAGACAGGACACCCACATCTGAAGGCCCATCTAGTAAACTACAGGCTAGCATAACAGAATAGCATTAGCAGATACATGGCATGAACTAAAAGGGGACTCCAAGGGGTATACTACTCACATGTGCACCGAACATTCTCAAGAATTGATTACATATTGATTTCGGAGACACTGCTCTGCCAAGTGCGGATCATAGAAAGGGAAACCATAGCCCTGCCCGACCACACTCCCCTGCAAGTCCATCCGCAACTTCTTTGGGGAAAATAAGACCCCGGAGGTGCAGGAACATGTAGTATGGGACGCCTTTAAGGCAACCATGCGGGGGGTGCTCATAGCAAAGCAGGCATCTCGAGCCAAACAGGAGAAGGCCCTCCAGGTGGACCTAGAACAGGGGTTAACGGAGACAGATAGGGGGGTAATGATCAGGAGGGAGTATAGGCATATCAAAGGGCAAATCAATATCCTTCTAGCTAAACAAGCAGTAAAATCGCTCCGATTCTTGAGGCAGAAGTATTACCTCCAGCAAACAAGACAGGCCGGCTCTTAGCCAGGTAGGTTAAGCAGAAGGAGGCGGCAGGTACAATACGCCACATTCAGATGGTGGAGGGACAGGAAACCACACGTACAGAAGAGATCCTTCAGGCGTTCACAGAGTTCTATACAAGCCTCTACTCTGCGGAGGCACCGGAGAGTGACCTCCAAAAGGCCTTCTTAAAATCTTGCTGGCTAAAAAGATTAGAACAGAGCCAGCGTGACACTTTAGAATGGACGATTACCTAAGACGAGGTACGTGCAGTGATCCAATCGCTACAACCAAATAAAGCCCTAGGCCCGGACGGGTACCCCGCCACATTCTATAAAGCATTCCATACCACATTAGTCCCATTAATGGCATCCCTGTTCAACTCCTTCTCCGATACGGGCCGCATCTCCCAGTCCATGGAGGAGGCCAAGGTAATCCTCTTCCCTAAGCCAAACAAGAAACAAACCCTCTGTAGCCTACCGCCCTACTGCCCTAATAAACCTTGATGCCAAAATCTTTACAAAAAATTCTAACATCTAGAATGGATAAAGTAATCACTGACCTGATCCACACGGATCAAGCAGGCTTTGTCAAGGGGCGACAAACGTTTGTCAACATTAGGCGAATATCCCACCTGATAGAGAAGTCAAACAGGGCAGTCCTGAGGGCAGGGAGTGTTAGCACTAGATGCAGAGAAGGCATTTGGCCGAGTCAAATGGTCATTCTTGTTTGCTACGATGATGGTTATGGGGTTTAGCCCGGGACTTGTCCACCTGGTCAAAGCCAACTATGCTGCACCACTTATCAGGCTGGCTATCAATAGGCATGTCTCCCAGGCGATAAGGATCACTATGGGTACTAAGCAGGGCTGCCCATGTCACCATTCCTGTACGCAAACTTTCTCGAACCCTTCCTAGCTAGAATTAGACAGGAGAGGGGAATAAAAGAGATTACATTCGGTGGGGAAGACCATAAGGCAATGGCCTTTGCCGACGACCTCCTAGTCGTGCTAACAGACATGGACACTTCCCTCGGGAAGTTAACAGCACTCCTAGGGGAATTTGGCAGAGTGGCAGACCTGAAGACCAACAACCAAAAACAACAGTAGATTAATGAAAACATTATTGGCTAATGCTTTCACTTTGGTTCATCTTGCGCTGGTCCAAGAATGTTACTTCTAGCGGCACAATACGAATGCCCCCGGCCGTCCCTCTTAACCACGGCCCCAGTTCCGAAAAACAATAAAATAGAACCAGTGTCCTATTACATTATTCCTAGCTTAAGTATTCAGGTGACCAGCCTGCTTTGAACACTGTACTTTTTTCAAAGTAAACGCTTCAGACCCCCAGGACGCTCAGGCAGGGGCTGAGACAGGCAGTGGTAGCTCGCCTCACGGCGGACCGCCAGCTCAATCCCAAAATCCAACTACAAGCTTTTTAACTGCAGCAACTTTAATATATGCTATTGGAGCTGGAGTTACCGTGGCTGCTGGCACCAGACTTGCCCTCCAATGGGTACTCGTTAAAGGATTTAAACATTGTACTCATTCCAATTACAGTGCCTCGAAAGAGTCCTGTACTGTTATTTTTCGTCACTAACTCCCGGAGTGGGGATTGGGTAATTTCGGCGCCTGCTGCATTCCTTGATGTGGTAGCCGTTTCTCAGGCTCCCTCTCCAAAATCAAACCCCGATTCCCCATTGCCCGTGGTCACCAAAGTACCATCGAAAGTTGATCTGAATGCATCGTCACGGTCACATGGATGTGCGATCGGCCTGAGGTTATTTAGAGTCACCAAAGCGGCCGGGCGAGCCCGGATTGGTCTTGGTCTGATAAATGCATGCATCCCGGGAGGTCCGCGCTCGTCGGCATGTATTAGTTCTAGAATTACCAGTTATCCAAGTAACAGATGGCACGATCAATGGAACCATAACTGATTTAATGAGCCACTTGCAGTTTCACTGTACCAGTCGTTTGTACTTACACGTGCATGGCTTAATCTTTCAGACACGCATATGCTACTGGCAGGATCAATGAGGTAGCCGCACCTGATGGAGGGTGGCAACGGGGGGAGCCACGCGACTGCCTCAGAGCCAACCTGCGCACTCTCTTGGGCTGTCTGCAGGACCCGAGCGCCAAAGAGCATCCCTAGACGTGTGCGTGTCGGGTGGACAGGTTGGACGGCGGCCGGGTCTGCTCAGCCATGCCACAGGGTGGGTGGGAGGGAGAGGCCAGGCACAACTTGAACCGGTAGTGGGGTTTGCCAGCACGCTACCGCTGGTATGGCGACAGAGGGGGTCAGCAGCCAACGTGTGTTCCGAACTGCTGGAGAAACGTGCTTGGTGGAGGAGGGGCCGCGTCGTGGCTTGCGAGGGGAACCCGTCTGATCTGACGACTGGGGAGCTGCCGGGCTGCTTAGCCTTCGATCTAGAGCTGCCCAAACGAGGGGGCCCTCCCCGAGGGAAGCAAACCCTTGACACGGTCCCAAGGCGGGTGGAAGCAAATTGCTTGAAACAGCCGAGGATGGCCAAGCAGTCCAACCCTAGACAGACCAAGTGCACCAAATCGATCCCATGGAGTGCTCGGAAGAGCACCCCCAGCAGGCCAGTCTCTGCTGGGGCATTGCGTGGGGCACGCCCCCCGGCTGGCCCGGGTTTTCACCATAGAGCCCGGGTTGGGCAACGAGAACCAAGAGGAGCGCAGACAGGTCCCTCTCACCCAGTCTATAGTAATCCGGAGGAAGGAGACTAAGTTTCGTCATCTGTGTACCCAAAGTGATAGAGCGGGACCTCTCGGCAAAAGCCTCGGGCTCCTTAGAGACCCAACTGGAGAAACATTTTAAACTGACGCCCATCAGAACTTCCAGAGCAGCCAAGCCGCCTGGTCCTTGCAGACATTCCTCTGGCCAATAACCAGATGGCCGGGCTCGGAGAGCGGCCATCTGGTAGGTCAAAGCATTCCAATGGGCCTGGATGGGAAGGGCCTTTGACCCCCCCACCTGACAAAGGACAGGGCACCGGCAGGTGCCCAAAGGCATAGGCCAGCACCAATCGTCATCCTCGAGCTCTGGCAAGGCCACCTTAGAGTTTTTCTCCCCCCCTCCACATAAGAGGTTTTTGATCCACCCTGGAGCTTATCCCTCTGGGGAGGGACAGTCGCCCCACATATGAGACAGGTACCCAAGGCTGGGTGCTTGGGGGGACCAGTACCCCCCCAGCCATCCTGGAGCTTTAGCAGGGCCCATTTAGAGCTTCCCCTTCCAGGGTTCCCCACAACTACCGCAAGGCTTGGGGACTCCACCCACACGCACAAGGCTGGCACCCAAGGCCAGTGGGGGCAGCAGCCCCAGCCACCGTGGAGCTCTGGCCCGGGCCGCCTTAGAGCTTTGCCCGCCACATTAGAGCTTTACCCTCCAGAGAGGGACAGGGCTCCCCACAATCACCACCAGGCTTGCGGACAGTCAACCCAGACGTGAGACAGGCACCCAAGGCCAGGACACCCCCGCCGCCAGCCACCCTGGAGCTTTAGCAGGGCCCCTTTAGAGCTTTTCCCTGTGGGGAGCGATGCGACTACCACTGGGCCCGGGGGCTTTCACCCTGGAGCTCTGGCCTGAGCTGCTCCCACAACATTAGAGCCTTTCCCTCCAGGACTAACCCACAAACACTGTGGAACTCAGGGCCGGCCACTGCGAGAGCATTTACCCCCATGCGGAGGAAAGGGACCCGCTCAGGGCGCCCCTTGACACACGCACTTCGTCTTGGACCTGACCACAACTCGTTGATACTTGCCAGAGGACCGGGAGCAACCCACGAACGCCATTGAACTAAAGCCGGTAATTGCGCCACGGCCGCCCTGAAGGCCGCAAGGTGGCACTTCCATGCCAACCGTTGACAAATGCAGGAGTCAGCCGTGGCAACCACAACTCGGGCCATCTGGGCCTACTCCCCGGGCCAGATGGCCCAGCGGCCGTACCTGCCCCCACCGCCCAGGGGCACAGGCTTAAGGTACCACCCCGCGTGCTCTGGGGTGGGTGCTTAAGCTGCTGCCTCTCTCCCCCGCCCTGGATTTAAGGCACCAACTCAGCGCTCTCGGGCCGGGGAGACACTTCCACGCCGACTATTAAGCTTACGGAACCCGACCGGAGACAAATGCAGGAGTCAGCCGCAACTCGGGCATCTGGTCCACCAGCCACAACTTGGGCCATCTGGGCCTACTACCAGGCCAGGTGGTCCAGTGGCCAGCCGGGCCTGCCCCAACCCCACTTTCCAGGGGCACAGGCTTTAGCCCCAACCCCGCGCCCTGGGGTGGCTGCACCCTCTCTTCCCCTGCCCTGTTTGGGGGCTTAAGGCACCACATCGAAGGCCCGGGCCCAAGGCCATCTGGTCTGCCAGGCTGACCAGGAAAGGTGAGAAGAGTGCTCCCCGCCCAGCCCGCACACCCCCGCAGGTGCGCCCCTATGGTGGGTGGTATTTTCCTGTGCACCCCGCATGCCCCAGGAGGAAGGCTGGAGAACCTTGGCGGTGCTGCCACCTTGCAGCAAAATCTTGGCTCAGAGGATGACTTCCAATAGATCACAGCAACGTAGCTGCTCTGCTACTTACGAAACCCTGAACCAGAATCAGGTTGTCGATGAATGATTTAGCACCAGATTCCCACAAACATGCGGTGCACTATGGGTGAGAGAGGTGGCCCCCATTCTGTCCACACTCAAGTCCTGAGGCAAGTTGCTCTCCACACCGGCCCCAAGGCCGGCTGTCCTAAGTTAACTGATGCTCGACAGCGCTGCAGTATCACGGTCTGGGGTGGAGGGGGGGGGATTTTGAACGTAGAGGCGTTCAGTCATAATCCCACAGATGGTAGCTTCACCCCATTGGCTCCTCAGCCAAGCATGCACACCAAATGTCTGAACCTGCGGTTCCTCTCGTACTGAACAGGATTACTATTGCAACAACACATCATCAGTAGGGTAAAACTAACCTGTCTCACAACGGTCTAAATCCACCTCACGTTCCCTATTAGTGGGTAAACAATCCGATGCTTGGTGAAATCTGTTTCACAATGATAGGAAGAGTCGACATCGAAGGATCAAAAAGCGACGTCGCTATGAAGGCTTGGCCAGTTATCCCTGTGGTAACTTTTCTGATACCTCCTGCTTGAAAAAGTCAGCAGGATCGTGAAGCCCTGCTTTCACGGTCTATATTCATACTGAAAAATCGAGATCAAGCTAGCTTTTGCCCGTCTGCTCCGCGGGAGGTTTCTGTCCTCCTTGAGTTCGCCTTAGGACACCTGCATTATCCTTTGACAGGGTGTACCACCCCAGTCAAACTCCCCACCTGCCACTGTCCCCGGAGCAGGTCGTGCCCGGCAGGTGCCGGGTGCTTGGAGCCAGAAGCGAGAGCCCCATGGGGCTCGCCCCCCGCCTCACCGGGTAAGTGGAACAACATTATTTCACCAGCGGCTCGAGGGCCTCCCACTTATCCTACCTCATGCCTCTTCACAGTGCCAGACTAGAGTCAAACTCAACCGGGTATTCTTTCCCCGACGATTCTGCCAAGCTTGTTCCCTTGGCTGTGGTTTCGCTAGATAGTAGATAGGGACAGTGGGAATCTCATTCATCCATTCATGCACATCACTAATTAGATGACGAGGCATGTGGCTACCTTAAAGGTCATAGTTACCCCATCCGTTTACCCACGCGTCATTGAATTTCTTCACTTTGACATTAGGAGCACTTGGCAGAAATCACATTGCGTCAACACCCTCCACAGGCCTTTGAAATGCTTTGTTTTAATTAAACAGTCAGATTCCCCTGGTCCGCACCAGTTCCAAGTCAGCTGCTAGGTGTCGGCCGAGGCAGAATGCCGGCCCTGAACCCCCAGAGGAAGAACAAGATTGGCGAACACTGCAGCTGGGGTGATCCCCAGGAAGGGACCGGCTCGCATCCAGAGGCTGACTTCCCGTACCTACATTGTTCTGACATGCCAGAGGTTGTCCGCCTTGGAGACATGCTGCGGATATGGGTACGGCCTGGCGCGAGATTTACAAAATCTCACCTAGATTTTTAAGGACCAGCGGGAGCTCACCAGACGCTGCCGGAACGGCGACGCTTTGCAAAGCTCGGGCCCCTTTCTCGGGGCAAACCCATTCCAGGGTGCCCTGCCCCTCACAAAGAAAAGAAAAGAACTCTCTGTGTGGCTGGGGGCGTGGCTACAGAGCCATATAGGAGGACGTGTTTCCAAGGAGGCTCCTGATGATCCTGAAATGATCCGAGAAAATGTGACACATTGAAACCATCCTGGTCTGAATACATCGTTTGCCCGAGTTCATGAACTAACACTGCCCAACTGGAGCTGGAGATGGTGAGGATCAGCGCTGTAATGCGAGTGAAATCAGCCGGAAGAATTTTGTGGCGGTGCGCTTGTGAGGAATCTAAAATGGCGATCCGCCAACAACAAAGAGATGTGGAGGACAGCTGACTCGCGAGCAGCCCGTTGTAGGAGAGAGCGCTGCGCTCAGATCGGGTCTGCCTGAGACCTGACGGAGGCACACAGGGGGACCCTGATTAGATGTGATAGCAGCTCCTAGCAAAACAGATGCCAGCTTAATCATATTACCCTTTGCAACGTGTATAAGTTCACGCATCCAACGGGGACAAGGGAGTTGATCTTGTAATTGCAGCACAGGGCAGGGTCATGCAGAGCGCTGACCCTGCAAACATGGAACTATTGCATGGTGGAATGTGGAACCAGTAACTAGAATGAACCGGTGGCGACCAGAGCACTACTGACTTATATTGAACTAACTATCACGTTGCCAAGCAATTGTTTGAATGGGCTGCGATGCAGAGCTTGGATAGCGCATTCAAAATGGCGCCAATGCGCGCGTGTACATAGACGCAGGGAGCTGCCCGGTACGCTGTGCACCAAGCGGATCGATCAGAGGGAGGCGAGGCTGGGAGCGTCCGTCTCCTTTAACGAGGTGATGGGAGGAGAGAAAAGAGGACCGTTGCTGCTCACAGACAGCTGATAAACTGAAAATCCCATGACACAATAAACCCAGCGGCGCACCGTGAGACGAAGAGGCGCAGGCACACATCGGCAACCCAACCTGCAACAAACTCCACTAAACCATCCTGTGGAGGCTAGAAAACACAATAGCACAACGAAGAACAAGACATGCCTATGATTGATTTACGAATGCTGATCCAGCCACCCGAGCGGCACAGACAGGCTTAGACAGAAACATAGAGACTTGCAGCCGCCTGAAGTGGGAACAAAGAGAGGCAGACATCGTGCCCGAGGTGGCCGCAAGAGGTAACTGCAGATGAAGGTGTATGGGGTTGCCCCATGAAAGTGGGGACCAGCAGGAGTGGCCACCTGAGCTCGCAGAGCCACACCAGCGCCAGGCAGACAGCCCGGGGAGCTAGATCGACTGGGGCAGGGTCCTTAGTCCTGTGAAGGCTGAATGAACCCACATGGGTACATGGGAGGACACAGTCCATTCTAGAAAGAGCGGAGGTCGCTGGAGAACACCCCTGAAACGATCAGGCCGGGCCTAGACATTTTGGGCAACTTAGCACGTTCTAAAAGAGGACAGCACGTTTTGGGGCCGACGCACTTTACCCTGACGCAACAAGATGTCCAACAAACCCATCAGACAGAAAGGCAAGCAGCCCACACTGGATGATTTTGCCAAAACACCACCAGGTGCAGAAGGGGCCAGGAAGAAAGACAGGACCCCCGCTGGGGGCCCAGACATTATGGGCAAACAGGAGGTACTTGCGGCGTTTGCGGACCTGAAAGTGGCCTTGGAGACCAAACTGGGCCTGGCAATCAGTGAATTGAAAGCTGTACTTGAGCTCAAAGTTGGGGCGGTGCAGGAGGACGTAAATATTCTCCGGCCAGATGTACGATTGTTGGCTGAGCGCACGGAGGACCTGGAAAAAGAGGTGGCCCCGAACACAGCAACCTGTGCTGCCCATAAATCTGAACTTCACGCCTTGGTACAACGTGTGGGCAATCTGGAGAGCAGGTCGGAAGAGGCGGAGGGACGCGCCCGAAGGAACAATATTCCCATTGTCGGAAAGAGCTGAGGGAACTAACCCTACGAATACATCGAGTCTATGCTATTACAGGAGATAACCGGGGGAGCTCTGTCCTAGGGGTTCGCTGTAGAGAGGGCACACAGGGCCCTGATGAGGAAGCCACCGCCGGGGAACCCTACCGCCCCCCCCCCCAGGCCGGTGATAGCGAAGATCCTAAACTACCGGGACCGGGAAAAAAATCCTTGAACACTTTCGGAAGGGCGGCACGATACAAAGAGGTGCTGCGAACATAACGGCATACCCGGATTATACCTTGCAAGTACAGCGCAGCCGCATGAACTTTGGGTCCGTGAAAAGAAGATTGCGGGATGCAGGCCAAAGGTACATGCTGCTTTTTCAAGCTAAACTGAAGGTTTTCTACAAGAGCAGAACCTTGTTTTTTGACACCCCAGAGGACGCCGTTGGGATGGTTAGATGCGCAGAGCTGTCCCCAGGAACCGGACATCCAGGGAGCAGAAGGTGGAGATAAGTAACATGCATCGGAAAAGCGCCCTAGGTGCTGCAGCTCATGACAATGGGACTTGAATATAGCATTGCATATTCCCGGCAGAGGAGTGTGTTCAGAGCTACAATTATAAATATAAGACAGTGGCACTGGAAACCTTGATATAGATATAGGAGCTATACGGAGAATGACCTCACACCCCCACAGCGAATAGTTTAGTTAGGTCACTGGTAGTTCGGTAACACCCTGCTGGGTTCTGGGCTGGGGCCTTTTAGGGCAGAACCAAACGCAGGGGGGCCCGAGATCCAGGGATGGAGCTGGGCTCTTTTTGGAGTAGACGAGGGGGGGGAGGTGGGAGGGTGAGAGGGGTGTGCAGTGGTTTGAAGTTGGGGGATGGGGAGTTGGAGGGAAGTTTGATGGGAGGGAAAGGGTATTGAGCCAAAATGTGACCCTTAAGAGGCGGGATATCATGGTGATGGCGCCAGGGTGCCTTACAGTGGTTACCTGGAATGTCAGGGGCCTCAACAGCTATCTGAAACGTAACAAGGTGATGATGTATCTGAAAAGGATGAAGACCGACATAGCATTATTGCAAGAGACCCACCTCACTAGGGAGAAATTGGAGGTGGTTAAGAAGAAGTGGAGGGGGTGCCTGGTGGGATCCACATACTCGGCCTACGCTAGAGGAGTTATCATCTGGGTGGCGCCGCAGGTGCCATTTCAGCTGCTTCAGGTCACGGGTGACCCAAATGGCAGATTGACTGTTGTGAAGGGTATATTGGAAAACCGAGAAGTGTGTATTGTAAATTTATATGCCCCTAACCAGGACACAGCGGCTTACTTTAGGACCCTGTACTGTAGAGTCGGCCCTCTGCTGGGTGGTGGGATTATTTGGGGAGGTGATTTTAACTGTGAACTTAACCCTAATGTTGACAGATCGGATAGTAAGATAGACATACCAACCCCAGCAGCAAAGGTGCTGCAGGCCCTCCCGAGGGACTTCGACCTAGTGGATGTCTGGAGGCAGTTGCATCTAGTGGATAGACAATACTCGCACTATACGGCACCACACGCCCTTCACACAAGATTAGACTATGTGTTCACCTCCACAGAGTTGGCAGGAGAGATGGAAGGTGCGGAATACAAAGCTAGGGTGCTTTTGGACCACTCCCCCCTGGTCCTGGAGTGGCGGCATCAACCTCCCAGGGCACGGATTCCCACTTGGAAACTCAGAGCCGAGGCTCCGCAGGACCCGGGATTCAGGGAGGATTTAAGAGAGGCGATCACTGAGTACTTCGAGATAAATACTGGTAGTGTAAGCTCTATGGGAACTGTTTGGGAGGCGTTTAAGGTGGTTTTGCGGGGGGTTGCCATTTCGAAGCCTAGGGGGCTCCATGGGGGCATAGAGCAGAGTGGAAGGGAATTGAGGAGGAGTTGGAGGGCAGGATGCGTACGGAAGGCACCGCTGATGAGGACAGAGACAGGATAAGGCAATTACAACAGGCCAGTGGGGACTGCTGGGACAGGTTATGTAAACTAAGCTATAAGAAATACGTGGAGAGACAGCACGCAGGGGGAGATAAGCCGGGCAGGTTTCTGGCCTGGCTATACAAGAGTGAGACGCCGCGAACGGTGATCAGGGAAATTAAAGGCAAGGGAGGGTGGACTCAGAATACCCAGGAGGGGGTGAATGAGGAGTTCCTGAGATTCTATAAACATCTTTATGAGGACCCAGGTGGCCCTAGAGACCACGAAATTCGGGTAAGATTGGAGGACATGGGCCTACCCACCTTAGATGAGGCAGAACGCGCAGATGTAGATGCCCCTATTACGATGGAAGAACTCGAACTAGTGGTTCGCTACTTGCCCACCTGTAAGGCCCCCGGGTCCGATGGGCTTCCAAGTGAATTTTATAAAACCTATGAACAAGAGTTGCTTCCCCCGCTGCTGGCCATGCTTAACCAGTCGTATGAGCAAGGCAGGCTACCAGAGACCCTGCGAGAGGCGGTGATTATCCAGCTTCTGAAGCCGGGCAAGCCTATCACTGATTGTGGGTCGTACAGGCCCTTATCGATGCTCAATCAGGTTAGTAAAATCCTCACTGCTGTACTGGCAAATAGGCTTAAGGCTGTCATTGGTAAACTGATACACGCCAACCAAACGGGCTATGTCAGGAACATAACTGATAATCTCAGAAGACTGCATCACATCCTTGACCAGACAAAAAATGACCCAGGTGAACTGGCAATAGTTTCACTAGACGCGGTCAAGGCCTTCGAGCCAGTGAAAAGGCCCTAGTTGATCGCGACCTTTAAAGGCTATGGAATGGGACCGGGGGACCTCAGGTGGGTGACAATGTTATACAGCTCCCCGATCGCCAGGGTCAAAACGGGTGCTATCATTTCGGACAAATGGTAACTAAGCAGAGGCACTAGACAGGGCTGCCCGTGGTCGCCCATGTTATACATATGGGCACTGGAGCCATTGGCCACCTGCCTGAGACAGCAATACGAGGAGATAGGTATTCGCACTGCGGATGGCATGCACCTTGTTTCTTTATATGCGGACGACATACTGTTATATTTATGCTACCCAGAAGAGAACATGCAATATATTCTAGACATGATGGAGCAATTTACCGTTCTCTCTGGCATAGCGGTTAACCCCAAAAAGTCTAGCGTGTTCCCTCTGGGGAGATACAAGCTTGTCTTGCCCAGGAGTCTGCCAGTGTTGCCGATTACCCTGGCACACAAAGTCGTTCCAATATCTCGGAATTGACATATACCATATGGCAGAAGAACATGCACGCAACACGGTTAAAGCAGTAGAAGGAATTAAGAACAGCATGGGATTCTGGTCCAGGTTACCCCTGGCTATGGTGCGGAGGGCTGCTCTGCTAAAAATGGTAGTTTTGCCCAGACTGTTGCATTTCTTTGTTAACATCCCGCATGGGAACCCGAGGCGCTTTTTCGCTAGCCTCCATAGCCTGTGTAGGAGCTTCATCTGGGGCAACTCCAGGAACAGGGTGGCCCTCTGGAAACTACAGAACTCGTGTGAAAGGGGAGGGATCAACCTGCCAAATTTTGAGCTATACTATCTGGCAGGGCAGCTGCAGTACGTAGCAAGATGGCTGTCTGGTGAGGAGACGGCAGAAACCAGGCTGCTGTGCAGGGAACTGCTCCCCTTCTTTCACAAAGAAGTGGTGTGGCTGTCCAAGTCGAGGGTCCGGGGGATGGCGGGGCTGCTGGTACTGGGATGGGAGATATGGCACAGAACGTGGCAGATTGCGGGACACCTGGTTCCGTACTCTATGCAGGTGCTGCTTGCAGCACTATGTGGAGAGGATCCCCAGCTGATACAAGGGGTCCGCAAGTACTGGCAACCAGTGGGCCTGGCCACCCTGGGAGACATATGGCTGGAAGGGGAGGCATTAGAGTTCCCGAACCTGATCGAAGATACTGGGGTGCATAAAGGGCAGTACATAACTTACACCAGAATTGTCAAGAGATTACGAGTGAAGTGGCCAACAGAGGTGCTCACCGGACAACCGGATGCCACCATGGAGGATATATATGATATTTCAGAGGGTGGGCATGAGATTTCCCGCATATACGAGCTGTTGGGGTCCAAGGTGGGGAAGGACTTGACCAAACAGACAACTTTGGGAGGATGAGGTGGGAGAGCCCATGTCGGATGGGCTCTGGAAAAGAGCCCAAAGATATCATAAAAAAGTGTCCCGGAACGCAAGGCTCCAGCAGATCCAACTATATGTATGTCACACAGAGCATAGCTCACCCCCAGTAAGATCGCTAGGTTTGGTGGACATACGACTCAGAAATGCCCTAGGTGTGGGTTGGAGGAGGCTGGGCTACTCCACATTTTTTGGGCCTGCCCTGAGGTGGGGCGGTTTTGGCAAGAAGTGAAGGCACGCTTAGCAGGAACCGGTATTACACTGGAGGTGGAGTCAGCCTGGGCATGCATGCTGGGGGGATTCCCTAGGCCACGTAACTTAAAGCACATAATCAAAATGAAAGATTTAGCATATGTCCTGGCCAAACGAAGGATAGCAATGTGCTGGAAGGCAGCACAGAGGCAGAGGATAGAGTTGTGGTGGGCTGACCTCTTAAAATGGGCAGAGGCAGAAACGGCTGTTTGGTGGGACACGGTTTGTAGGGGAGGGGAGGAGGAGGTAGGACCCCTAATTGAATGGAGGCAGCTGGTGGCTACCATGAGTGGCCCCCCCAGTCTGATCAGAGCGATGATAAAACGGATAAAGAGACAACGATAAACCCGCCTGAAAAATCACAGGATGATGACATGGACATATTGGATCAAGTTAGGGGGGAGGGAGTTTCATGAGACTGGACAATGCTGATTGTAACACTCTGATGCTGAATCTGATGATGGAAGTCCCAAGAATTGTGTGTTATATAAAATAAAAATTGTTTTTTCCAAAAAAATAAAATAAAAACTCTGTGCGGCTATCGCCGGCTTCTCTGGGATCATTTGCATTGCCGCACTGGACGCCGCAAGGGCGCCCGTCCCTGCCACTCTGGATTTGGGGATCTGAACCTGACTTCCTGTCGATCGGCTGAGGGCAATGTAGGCCATAGCCCATCCCTTCCGAACGGCGCTCGCCCATCCCTTAGGACTGATTGACCCATGTTCAACTTCTGTTCACATGGAACCCTTCTCCACTTTATTCTTCAAAGTTCTCGTTTTAATATTTGCTACTACAACCAAGATCTACACCTGCGGCGGCTCCACTCGGGCCCTCGCCCCGGGCTTCTGTGCGTACTGCAGCAGCCCTCCTACTCGCCTGACTTAGCCCCCGCGGCTCTCAACGCAGGCCTGGTATGGGCCTGATGCTCCAGGGCCATCCATTTTCAGGGCTAGTTGATTCGACAGGTGAGTTGTTACACACTCCTTAGCGGATTCCGACTACCATGGCCACTATCCTGCTGTCTATATCAACCAACACAGTTTCTGGGGACTGATGAGCATCTGCATCATGCGCCTTAACCCCGGGTGCGGTTCATCCCGCAGTGCCTGTTCTGCTTACCAAAAGTTTCCCACTGAGCACTTTCATACAATACCCGGCTCCACGCCAGCAAGCCGGGCTTCATACCCATTTAAAGCTTGAGAGCAGGTTGAGATAATTTTGGCCCCAAGACCTCTAATCATTCGCTTTGCTAGATAAAACTGGGGTTTCCGTGCGCCAGCTATCTAGAGTGAAACTTCGGAGAGAACCAGCTACTATATCATTCGATTAGTCTTTTGCCCCTATACCCAGGTCGGATGACCGATTTACACATCAGGACCGCTACGGACCTCCACAAGGCCGAGTTCACCATCTTTCGGGTCCTATCACACACGCTCATGCATCATCTGTGACAGAGTGGGTGAGACTGGTCGGTGGAGAGCCCACCGCGACAGGATGCCACTGCAATCGCCGGGCACCAGCCCTCAACATCATTACATCACAGGGTTTCATTCAACCCTCTGACTCGGGCAGGCATTATATTCTTAGTCAGTGTTTCCAGACAGGTCGGGTGGTTAACCGACCCCTGGCGCCCTTTGTGGGCCTCCCCGCCCGGCAGCACGACGTGGTTGGGTTGTATTGAGGGCAGTCCACCAGTCACATCGGGAGCCCCGTCTCCCGTGGCCACTCTAGCAACCCCCAAGAGGGGCCAGGACAGATGCCGGATAAGGGCCCGGTGGTGGTCTATCTCCCTCAGCCCCGTGGACACAGCAAAACTGCTGTCAGGGGGCTGTAACACTCTCTGCTGGAGCAAAGAGCCACCTGCCCCCTGGGGCCTTCCCAAATGCACCCTGCCGGGGCTGGATGCCCCCGGGCCGCAGACCCGCAAGGGCCTCCACCGTTCCAGGTGACCAACCTGCCTGCCGTGTTGAATCCTGTGGGTGGACTGCACAGACCCCACCAGTTTACCGCTCAACCGTTTCACACCCTCTTGAACTCTCTTCAACTTTCCCTTACAGTACTTGTTGGTCACCAGTCTCGCGCCCGTATTTAGCCTTAGACCTAGTTTACCACACGCTTTGGGCTGCATTCCCAAGTAGCCTGACTCCAAGAAGACCTGATCCCGGTGTGCAAGAGGCCGCTATCGGCCTAACACCATCCACGTGGGGAGACTCGATCAGAAGGACTTGAGCCCCCTGAGTGATGCCGGGGAGTCGGTCTTCTGTACGCCACATTTCCCACGCCTGCTGCTGAATGGGGATTCGGCACTGGGCTCTTCCCTTTTCACTGGCCGTTACTGAGGGAATCTTGGTTAGTTCCTTTTCCTCTGCTTAGTAACATGCTTAAATTCAGCAGGTCACCATGTCTGATCTGAGGCCCTGGTCGGGGAGCACAAAGCTCAGGGCAGCTGGCCTCGGGCCCGTATGGGGGGTTGCCCCTGCCCTTGGCGCAGGCGAGTGTATTCTGTCCCAATCTGTGACCGAAGCCCACATGGTCACGAGGTCCGTGCTCCATGGTCACCCTGCGCCGGCAGCCGTGGGACACCAAAGACAGCCACACACAGCATGGCCAGGTGCCCCGGGGTAGGGTGAAGGTGCGCCAGGCTTTTTTAAAGCCTGCTGCCGCCGCCACCACATCCGGGGCGCATCGGCCACCCGGCCCTCCCGAATCCAGCATGAGGTGGGGAAACTGGGGAAACCAGGACACGTCGGCAATGAGCTTGCGCGCCAGATCCAAGGATCCAGCGACGGTGCTGATAGGGGTCTGACCTTAGGGGGTGAATGGAATGGGTGCGACAGCCCCAGCCACGCCCCTGGGAGTGAACCCCAGGGCGATTGATGTACAAGCGACCCTCATACAGGCGTAGTCCCGGGAAAAACCCAGTGCCACATGGTGCTTTCGAAGTGTTGATCAATGTGTCCTGCAATTCACACTAATTCTCGCAGCTAGCTGCGTTCTTCATCGATGCACGAGTCGAGTGATCCACCGCCAAGAGCCACAGGCAACTTTTTTTGTCCTAGACGTCGGCCTGACCCTGCCGGTGCAGGAGAGGTTGGGGGAGGCAGCGCTGGCTGTGGCAGGACAGCCCAGCTCCCTGTCTAGCTCGGCCGAAACCATTGTGGTTTCAAAAAAATAAAAAATAATAATCCAGGTGCTCAGCCTGACCGCCAGCTGCAGCAGCACAGCGCTTCCCAGGGGGATGGAGGTAGGCCGCTAGAGTCTTCAAACCCCAGCCCGGCCGCATAGGACCCAGCTCCAGGTACCTGGGCAAGAGGGAAGGTCACCCACTGTGCCAGCGGGCCTGGCCATTGCTCACACACAGATGTGGGCGGCTGGAACCTTGGCGCTCACCGTCAAGTGAGCCAGCTGCACCATGGCTCATGCCTGGCTTGCCCGGGTGCCTGTCTGCCTGGGGAGGCACCCCTCGAGAGCAGTCAGGTTTCCCTCGGCTCCCTGGCTGCCCCCACTCAGGGCTTCCCTGGTGACCGGGGTGTGCCCACCAATGCCCAGCCGCTGGCAGGTCAGAGAGAGGAGTGTGCGCCCCCCGGCCAGCGCAGATGCGGGCTCAGTGAGGAGAGAGGGCTGGTTGACCACGCGCACCGGACCGCTCTGCGAGAGGTGCCCCGGGCTGTGGGTGTGCACGTCTGGGATGCAACCGAGGTCGGGCCCACGGCTCTTCCTCCCGCTGCTCTGCTGTTAATGATCCTTTATGCCCCCACCCACAAGCAGAAACCATTCACACTCAAATGCCCCATTTCTCCTTCCAAACACGTTCCAGATTCAAATGCCACCTCCCTCCTGACCTACATGCCACCATCCCTCCATCCGAACCCACACAAAGACACCAACATCCGTCCCTCCATACCTACACCAAGATGCTCCACCCCTCAGAGCCACACCCATATGCTTCATCTCTACCTCCACACTCAGATGGCGCCATTCGCCCTCTCTCTATACCCACACCCGATTACCCCATCCCTTCGACACACACATGCTCCCACCACTCCAATAAACCAACATCCTTCTCTCCAGACAAACATACCCCATCCCTTCATTCACACTCAGATGCCCCCTTCCTTCCCACCAGAGCGCTCCAGCCCTGACCCACATGCTCCACCATTCCCTGACATGCTCCCATCATATGCCCATTCCATATCAACAATGCCCCCTCCGATCCAGACTCCACGATGCACAATCCCTTCCTCAAGACCCATACCATGATGGCCCATGCTCCCTCCACACAGAAAGATGCCCCTATCCGTCCTCCTACCAATGAGCCCCAATCCTTCCCTCCAGACCCACACCAATGTGCCCCATCCCTCCCTCCAGATGCACATCAATGTGTCCTGTGCCTCCCTTCATACCCAAAGCAATGTCCCCATCCCTCCCTACAGACCCACACCCATGTGCACCATCCCTTCCTCTCAGAACCACACCAAGATGCCCCATCCCTCCCTCTAGACCAATACCATAATGCACCATCCTCCCTCCACATAGCAAGATGCCCCTTGCATCAGATGCCCATGTGCCGATCCTGAATCACATGCAGATAGCCCCAGCCAACCCCCTCTAAAACCACCCATCCTAGTATGCCCCCATCCGCCCAGACCCACACTAATGTGCCCCGTCCCCTCCTTCCAGACCCACACCAATATGCGATCATCCCTCCCCAGACCAATGTCCCCATCCCTCCCATCAAACCCACACCAATGTGCCCCCAACACCTCCCTACAGAGCCACACCAAGATGCCCAGTCCAACTTCCCAACCCACACCTAGATGACCCATGCCACCCTCCAGACCTACTGTGCCCCATCTCTCCCTCCAGAAAAATGCCCATATGCCCCATCCACTTCCCTCCAGAGCCATACCAATGTGCCCCACCACCTCCCTCCAGAAACACACCAATGTGCCCTCACCACCTCCCTCCAGAGCCACACCAATGGGACCCGACCACCTCCCTCCAGAGCCACATCAAGATGCCCGTCCCACTTCCCAACCCACACCTAGATGACCCATGCCACCGTCCAGACCCACTGTGCCCCATCTCTCCCTCCAGAAACACACCCATGTGTACCATCCCTCCACCCAGATCCACACCAATGTGCCCCCACCACCTCCCTCCAGATCCACACCAAGATGCCCCATCCAACTTCGCAACCAACACCTAGATGACCCATGCCACCCTCCAGACCCGCTGTGCCCCATCTCTCCCTCCAGAAACACACCCATGTGCCCCCACCACCTCCCTCCAGAGCCACACCAAGATGCCCCGTCCAACTTCCTAACCCACACCTAGATGACCCATGCTACCCACCAGACCCACTGTTCCCCATCTCTCCCTCCAGAAACATACCCATGTGCACAATCCTTCCGCTAAGATCCACACCAATGTGCCCCACCACCTCCCTCCAGAGCCACACCAATGTGCCCCCACCACCTCCCTCCAGAGCCACACCAAAATGCCCCGTTCCACTTCCCAACCCACACCTAGATGACCCATGCCACCCTCCAGACACACTGTTCCCCCATCTCTTCCTCCAGAAACACACCCATGTGCACCATCCCTCCGCCAAGATCCACACGAATGTGCCCCATCACCTCCCTCCAGAGCCACACCGATGTGCCCCCACCACCACCCTCCAGAGCCACACCAAAATGCCCCGTTCCACTTCCCAACCCACATCTAGATGACCCATGCCACCCTCCAGATCCACTGTGCCCCATCTCTCCCTCCAGAAACACGCCCATGTGCCCCATCCACCTCCCTCCAGAGCCACACCAATGTGCCCCACCACCTCCCTCCAGAGCCACACAAATGTGCCCCGTCCAACTTCAAAACCTACACCTAGATGACCCATGCTACCCACCAGACCCACTGTGCCCCATCTCTCCCTCCAGAAACACACCCATGTGCACCATCCCTCCGCCAAGATCCACACCAATGTGCCCGACCACCTCCCTCGAGAGCCACACCAATGTGCCCCCACCACCTCCCTCCAGAGCCACACCAAAATACCCCGTCCCACTTCCCAACCCACACCTAGATGACCCATGCCACCCTCCAGACACACTGTGCCCCATCTCTCCCTCCAGAAACAAATCCATGTGCCCCACCACCTCCCTCCAGAGCCACACCAAGATGCCCCGCCCAACATCCTAACCCACACCTAGATGACCCATGCTACCCACCAGACCCACTGTGCCCCATCTCTCCCTCCAGAAACACACCCATGTGCACCATCCCTCCGCCAAGATCCACACCAATGTGCCCGACCACCTCCCTCGAGAGCCACACCAATGTGCCCCCACCACCTCCCTCCAGAGCCACACCAAAATACCCCATCCCACTTCCCAACCCACACCTAGAGGACCCATGCCACCCTCCAGACACACTGTGCCCCATCTCTCCCTCCAGAAACAAATCCATGTGCCCCACCACCTCCCTCCAGGGCCACACCAAGATGCCCCGTCCCACTTCCCAATCCACACCTAGATGACCCATGCCACCCTCCAGACACACTGTGCCCCATCTCTCCCTCCAGAAACACACCCATGTGCACCATCCCTCCACCCAGATACACACCAATGTGCCCCCACCACCTCCCTCCAGAGCCACACCAAGATGCCCTGTCCAACTTCCCAACCCACACCTAGATGACCCATGCTACCCACCAAACCCGCTGTGCCCCATCTCTCCCTCCAGAAACACACCCATGTGCAACATCCCTCCGCCAAGATCCACACCAATGTGCCCCACCACCTCCCTCCAGAGCCACACCAAAATGCCCCGTCCCACTTCCCAACCCATACCTAGATGACCCATGCCACCCTCCAGACACACTGTGCCCCATCTCTCCCTTCAGAAACACACCCATGTGCACCATCCCGCCACCCAGATCCACACCAATGTGCCCCCACCACCTCCCTCCAGAGCCACACCAAGATGCACCGTCCAACTTCCTAACCCACACCTAGATGACCCCTGCTACCCACCAGACCCACTGTGCCCCATCTCTCCCTCCAGAAACAAACCCATGTGCACCATCCCTGTGCCAAGATCCACACCAATGTGCCCAACCACCTCCCTCCACAGCCACACCAATGTGCCCCCACCACCTCCCTCCAGAGCCACACCAAAATGCCCCGTCCCACTTCCCAACCCACACCTAGATGACCCATGCCACCCTCCAGACACACTGTGCCCCATCTCTCCCTCCAGAAACACACCCATGTGCACCATCCCTCCACCCAGATCCACACCAATGTGCCCCACCACTTCCCTCCAGAGCCACACCAAAGTGCCCCACCACCTCCCTCCAGAGCCACACCAGGATGCCCCGTTCCACTTCCCAACCCACACCTAGATGACCCATGCCACCCGCCAGACCCACTGTGCCCCATCTCTCCCTCCAGAAACACACCCATGCCCTCCATCCCTCCCCAGACCCACACCAATGTACCCCAACCCACACCACTGTCCCTATCCCTCACCCAGACCCACACCACTATGTCCTATCCATCCCTCCAGACCCACACCAATGTGCCCCCTTTCTCCAGAGCCACGCAAAAGTGGCTCATCCCACCAGACCTACACCAGCATGCCCCTATCCAACCATTCATGCCTGTGTGCCATCCCAAATCACACGCAGATAGTCCCAGCCAACCCCCTCTAAAACCACGCATCCTAATAATCACACCCTCATAAAACATTAAATCACTCTATTAACCCCGTTGATCAGTTAAACACAAGCATACACTGTCTCCCTGTTCCTTTTCTTAGCCCTCCATACCTTTCATGTTGAATAGCTGAGCATGATTTTTAAAGTAAATGTAATTTCCTGCTCCCCCGTCTAAATCGGGTGTCTTGCAGGAACGTTCACGGTATCCAGAAGAAAATTCCAATTTACAGCCAGCCAAAAGCACACGGGTTGCTGCTGTTCCTGCAGCCTGGCAGCCAGAGCCTTGCCGCTCAGGACGCTCCAGGGCCTCCTAGAAATGTTCCCGGTGTTGAAATGCCAACCCCAAACGCTGCTAGCCAAAGGCTGGCAGGGTCCGGTTGCACTTGCACCAGCGGCAGCCAGAGCGTTCAAAATTCCCGCTCAGCCCCAGCCGGCTTACTGGACGTGCTCCGGAACCGCTTCTCTGCTCCGGAAAGCACACAAATGACATCAGAGGTCACGTGACAACGAGGGGGCGGGCCGTTGCTATGGTCCTTTTCTCAGATGGGAACTAGTCGCTACCATCCAACAACCATGGGGCCAATGACGGACGCTCATGGAGTTGCAATAAAGACAATGGTAGAGTATCCTATCCAGTCCAGCAGCTGGATAATCACAGCTTTTCCTGAGTTTCAGGCTGTGGAAACGGAGGTAAATATGAGCTTTGACCAGTGCTTCACTGTTCTTTTTGGAGTGAAAGATATGAGAGTCCATGCATACTTGCCAACCCTCCAGATTTAGTCAGTAAGCTACTTCTTTTTAGTACATGAAAATATAAATGCAGATGTGATTTGAGCAAATTTCCCTTATAAACAATTAAAATGAACAAATTGATGACAATAGATTGATGTAGAACTTTGTTTTATTTAAGAATATAAATGTTTTTCTGAAATTATTTTTGACATCTTTGTCAATCCACAATTTCACCCTCAAAGGAATTGTTTTAAACTTCGTTAACTGTCCTATCTGTCTGTTAAACTGGAGGGTAGACCCCTACTCTGTCTGGAACAAGCTATGTGGTATACCATTGGAAGAAGTCACTATAAACTGTCTAATTAAATGGCTGCTGAGAAAAGATCACTCTGTACAGGGTGATCGATCACCCTGTACAGAGTGTATGTGATTTACACCTAGTATGGCGTCCTTGTGTTGACTCACTTCAGGAGGGAGAGCCAGCACCCTGTGTTAGTCAATAACACGTAGTGGTATGTCCTCGTACTTGCTCTCAAACATGCAGGAGCTAAGACACACTGCGCTGAATACTAAGTATTTGTGTAGATGAGGAGGATAATATATAGTGGCCAATTATAGAAGTTTAAAACAATTCCTTTGAGGATAAAAATTGTGGATTGACAAAGAGGTCAAAAATAAAATTAGAAAAACATAATTGATATTCTTAAATAAAAGAAAGGTCAATATCGATGCTGCCTGTCTGGGCTCATTCACCCTCGATGACAGGTGGGTTGTCCCTAATCTCATAAGGGGCTTCCTCTCCCATGTGAACCTCCTTTGGTGCACCACCCCCCGTGGGATTATTGATCTGTGGACGCACAGCCCTGGCCCCATCGAAAAGGTCCCCCCCTAGGGAAGAAGGTATGACATCCTCAGATTCGTCAAAGATGCTTGATGATATTGGTGACTTCGATATATATAGGTGACTGGGGAAAATTGAAAGAGGTGATGTTGGTGTGAGACTCAGGGTCGTGAGTGGGAGTCAGGGGGGTGGTTTGTTTGGCAGCAAACTGGGTTTTCGTGTAGCCAGGGGCCAGCAGCCGCTACCTGATCCTGACCATGGGGATTGTATTATGAGGGAGGATCAGAGGAGATGGCTGTGAGGGAGATGGGACCACATCAGGAGGGACATAGTGTTCTTCCCCTCCAAATGAAGAAGACCCTATCATTACTAAATTCCTGATGGCATGTTGCCAGTACACAAATCCCTACAGTTCTAAAACCGCTTCCTGCCAGACATTCAAGACATAATACGATTTATACCCCATATGTAAATAACACACAGATAAAACCTCCTGTTTGTGATCGTTTTGTGCTGACCAAAAATCCCAAACAAAATCACCTTAGAAGTCCTATAAATCCTATGAACTACAACTCGCATAAAGCCTCAAGTACTGAGACATGAGAGAGGAAGAAGGACTTAATATGGATCAAAAGAAGCACTAAGCTGAACACGCAGGCTAGTTGTAATAAGACTCAACTGTGCAGGACATTTAAAAATGATGTCCAAATTTGCAAGAGAGAGAGAAGCCAACAGAAGGAGAAGGAAGCAGAAACACCAGAGAACGCAGAAGCACAGGAACGGACTGTGTTGGTGAGAGCAGGTGTTCTCAGGCTGCCGCTGGCAGGCACTGCTTACCGAAGTGGCGCAAGGCCACCAAAGGCATCACAGGCACCGTCAGTGGACTGCTGGGTAAATGGCAGCAACAGCAGGGACGTCATTTCAACAAAATGCCATGGGTAGCGGAAGGGACATCACACAACCCTTGACCTCTGATGACTGATAGGAAAGATTCCCATTTATGTGTAATTTTCCCTCAAGTTGTGTACCCCCCCAACTTTTTGCTACTGTTTAAACACCATAGTCTGACTTTGCCAGTGAAGCACAGCCTTCAACTGCACTCGACTGGGCTTTTGCTCACTTTGTTATGGGAGAACTGACATGCCCTTAAAGACAATCAGTACTGGGAGACTTTCTTTCCCATAGTCATTCCAATGTTGCAACTTTTCTGCAACATGCTACAAGTGCACAATGTACCTTACAGTACAGTGCGCTTGGGTCTTCCTTTCATTTGCAAAGGCCCTACACTCCCTCAAAGGACTTTTTAGGAGAAGTGCCGATGTGCCTTGGACAGGGCTGATGGCAGCTGATCTTTTCACGTATTTTTAACCCTTTCTTGTCATGCAAACCGCATTTACTGTGGTTGGCACAGGAAGGTGGCCTAGCTCCAAAATGGCTTTGACACAAGGTTCTTTGTCCTGTCCTTTATCCATTTTGCCGCTTTGCCTTCCCCAGGTCGAGCCGACCCGGGTCAGTCCTTATTTGGGCATGCATTCTTCAGTGAAATGTCAAGCTTTCGCGGGCTTATGCATGCCTTGTGTGTGTGCTTCCAGGATGGGGGCTGGACTGTCTAGTTCCAATACACATCCTGGCTGCCAGAGAATCTGGTGTGTTGTGAATAACTGGGACCACGGTGGTCCATGATTGGTCCACGTCTGGTGTGCCTGTATGTGAGCAGATCTCTCATTGGGTCCTCTTTGCTTTGGCGCAAAGGAGATTCTGGATAAGAGAAGGCCCCAAACACCCACACCAGGTCGATCTCTTGAGTTCTCACTGAACCTAGGACACGATCCAAGTATCCTGGAACTAAGAAGCTGAGTCGAGGAACCACTGGTGACCTGCTGGAAGGTTTGGCCCCCTGAGCCCGCTGTTGTCCCACTGGCCCCCTCTGCATCTGAGCGAACTAGAAGGTCTGGGAAGACGCTTCGACCCATTGGACTAGTGGGAGCACCTATTCTCGGCACCTTCATCAAACCCTGCAAGTAAGCCTTCTCGGAAGTGTCCCATGGCCAACCAGTGGGCTGACCAGCTTGAGCAGGACCTTTGCTCTGACACCGCTGCCGTTTCGAGGAGACCCTTGAAACTTGGTGTTCACTGCACTCTCCCACGAATTTCGTACACTTGGCATTTCCATGTCTGGAATTATGAGCACCCGAACTGGAGTACAGGCAGTGACCTGCAACCCTTACTGGTGGTCCCTAGCACATCCATCCACTTCCCAAATCCTGGAACCTGTTCTGACCTCTTGGGGAGACCCTCCATGAATAGTGGGAACCTATTGTTCACTGTGTCACCCACCTTCCTGAGCTATTACAGCCCCTGCAAGAGACCCTGTTTTTGCCCTTCTGCACTATCGCGTGCACCAGCATTTGAAAGTACATTGATGATGTAATGTCCCAAGTTTCCTCTGCCAGCTCTGATGCTGACGCCATGTTGGAATTCAAGAAGCAAGAGCTGCTGTTTAAGCAGAAGGAGCTGGATTTCCACATGGCTAAGCTGAAGATGGAGCAGGCAGAAAAATGAAAGGACAGGGATCACCAGTTGGAACTGGCCAAGCTTCAAGTTTCAAATGGATCCAAGGGATTTGGACATGTATCTGGGTTTTCCTCTCATCCAAGATTTCCTAAAGATTTGCTCAATGTGTATGATGAGAAGAATGACATTATGGAATGGCTGAATGCTTTCGAGTATGCATGTGAAGTTCAAGAGGTTGTAAATGCTGATAAAAGTGCACGGTTGCTCATCAGACTACCCCATTCTGGCTGCAGTGCTATTATGGAGACGTCAAAAGCTGAAAGAGTAGATTTTGCAAAATTGAAGCAAACTCTTATCTTAAAGTTTGGGAAGATTCCTGCCCAATACTTGAAGAGGTTTAGAGAGTACAAAAAGAAAGAAGGTAGTACTTAGGTGTATTATGTAACTGGTTGATTAAAGAACTTGACTGGTTGAGTTGAAGGCTATAAGGTCTCCACCTTTGAGGGTATGATATGTCTTGTCATACTTGAACATATTTTTGCATCTTGTTCCCCTGAGCTTAAGCAGCACTTGGCAGATTCAAAGGAGTTAGATTCCAAGAAACTGGCCATAGCAGCAGATTTGTGGGTGTCACATAGAGTGTCCCATAAGGACAAGACTCATCCTGGTAAGCAGGAGGAGGGGAAAATATCCACAGATAAAGAGGGTGGGGGGATCTGTTAAAATGTCCTCCCAAAAGAGCCAGAAAAAATATTTAAGGGTAAGTCACAGGAGAATGCACAGGGTAGTGGAAGGTATCCTTCCAAACAGAACTCTGCTTACAGTAAGCCTCCATATATCCCAAGACCCAGTGGGTCTTGTGTGGATTGTGGAGCAAGTGACCATGTGAAGGAGCACCCCCAGATGTAAGGTCACAACCTTGCGGCCTCACTCTATGAGTCTGACCTTCCCCCTCCTATGAGGAGTAAGAGATCACAGAGGCATCTTTCTCCTCTGACTCTTTCCCCAGTGGGATAGAATCTGAGGTAGTCCTAGTTTCCCTGGGTTCCTGGCAGCCTGAAGTCTCAGAGGCTTACGCTAGGATTCCAGATAACACCAAGCACTATTTCAATGACAGTGTGCTGATCAATGGAGTTGACAATCCTGCCCTTAGGGATAGTGGGGCCAGCAGAACAGTTGTGGATTCTACCTTGGTAGACCCAGAGAAAGTTGCCCGAGCTCCTTTGGTACCCACTAAGTTAGCTGATGGTCCCTCAAGTTCCAAGTAATGCCTGTACATCTTACTATAAATGGTACAGTGGTCATTATTCCAGTGCGCATCCAGAGGCAAGTCCCAGGAAAGGTCCTGCTGGGGAATGATCTCAGAGCTTTAGGGCTTGTGGGCGACACAGCAGAAAGACCATGCACAAGGTCGCAAACAAGGGCTGCACTGGCCAAGTCCAATGCCCAGCCTAAACCAAAGGGGAAATCCAAGGCTAAAGGAGTCAAAAAAGACAGAAGAGGGAAAGAGAATATTCCGCCTAACTCACCTACCACTGAGGTGGAGGTAGTTAGTCAAACACCTGAACCTGACGAGGAAGAGGTGTTGCCTGAAATCCTCAATCCCCATGACCATCCTGAACTACAGAGTTTGTTAGTGGAGGGTGGTCCTGATAGGGTTGAGATCAGTAAGGGCCAACGTGAATGCCCATCTTTGGAAGGCCTAAGGAGACAGGCCTGCTCCCAGCTTGAGGGTGAACCTCCTAGGAAGCACAGGATTTATCTGGATGGTGGGCTCCTCTACAGTGAGTCCAAAGAGTCTACAGAAGGAGACCAGAGGAGGTTGGTGGGTCCCCTTGCTGTCAGACCCTTCCTCTTGCAGTTGGTGCATGAAGCCCCCCCCTTTCTGGTCACCTTGGCATCAAGAGAACCAAGCAAAGTTCATCCATGCACTTCTACTTCCCCAAGATGGGGGTGAAAGTAGAAAGTCACTGCAGGAGTTGTGCCGCATGCCAGCCATCTGGGAAAAGTGGCACAACAATCCAAGCTCCATGTGGGTACCGTTTGAGAGGGTAGGGATTGACATTGTTGGCCCCCTTGACCCCCAAACATTTTCAGGCAATAGGTTTATCCTAGTGCTGGTCAACCATGCCACCAGGCATCCTGAGGCCATCCCATTGAAGACTGTGACTGCCACGTCAGGTGCAAAAGCTTTACTTGGCATATTTACTAGGGTTGGCTTCCCTAAAGAAGTTGTGTCGGATAGGGGCAGCAACTGTATGTCAAAGTATATGCAGGCCATGTGGAAGGAATGTGGAGTTACCTAAAGATTTACATTCGCATACCACCCACAAACCAATGGTCTAGTTGACCGGTTTAACAGGACCCTTAAGAGCATGATTGGTGCTCTGGAAGAGCATCAAAGAAGAAAATGGGATCTTCTCTTACCATGCTTACTGTTTGCCTACAGAGAAGTACCTTAGGAGGGTGTTGGCTTCAGCCCCTTCGAGTTTCTTTCTTTTTGGTCCCCCTTTAAGCGGACCCCTAGCAATAGTCAAGGAGGGGTGGGAGATGTCCACTTCCTCCATCACTACCAACGTAGTAGACTATGTGCTAGGACTCAGAAAAAGAATGGTACTCCTGATGGGTCTGGCTAGTGAGAAGCTGAAGGCTGAGCAAGCTCTGGTGAAACATTGGTATGACCGGAAATCTGCCCTCATCAGCTACACACCAGGTCAGCAAGTCCTGATCATGAATCCTATAAGGCCTAGAGCTTTGCAGGACAAATGGTCAGGCCCTTACACAGTGGTGGAGTCACTGGGCGAAGTCAACTATTTAGTGGACCTTGGAAAAGCTGGACAGGCTCCAAAAGTGTTCCATGTAAATAGAATGAAGGCTTTCATCCCAAGAGTTGAAATCGCTGCACTGTTGTTAGCTTCAGATGTTGAGGAGGAGGAGTCAGAACCTTTTCCTGACCTATTCCTGAGTAGTCCTTCAGATAACTCCATTGAGGGTGTCAAAGTGGCTCCTCACCTGACTTCTGATCAAGAAGAGGAGGTGAGAAGTTTGCTGAGGCAGTACTTCCCCCTTGTTTTCGCAAGCTCCTGGCTTGACACCTTGGTGCAAACATGATATTGACACAGGAGATAGTGTACCTACTAAAAGTAGGGAATACAGAATGTCAGACAAAGTAAGGTCTTACATTAAGACAGAGGTCAACAAAATGTTGGATCTCGGTGTGATTGAACCCTCCAGTAGTCCTTAGTCCAGCCCTGTGGTTTTGGTTCCAACGGCAGGTACCTCTGAGCTGAGGTTCTGTGTGGATTACAAGGCTCTGAATGCTGTTACCAAGACAGAAGCATGCCCCTTGCCTAGAACAGATTAGCTGGTGGATACTTCGGGTGCCTCCAAATACCTCAGCACATTTGACCTCCCTGCAGGCTATTGGCAAATAGCTCTTGCAGAACATGCCAAGGAGAAGACAGCTTTCTCATCACAAGTGAGTCTTTACCAGTTCAGGGTAATGCCCTTGGGTTGAAGAATGCACCTGCCACTTTTCAGAGGCCTCTGAATCATGTCCTTAATGGGTTGGATGAATTCTGTCTTGCATATCTGGATGATCTAGTAGTTTTTAGTGCCACCTGGGAGGTTTCATGTGAAACATCTTAGAATACTGTTGCAGTCTCTTCACAAGGCCCACTCGGCCATAAAGGCCGGTAAGTGTCAGGTTGGACAAGGTTCAGTGGTCTACATGTTACAAGTGCACAATGTACCTTACAGTACAGTGCGCTTGGGTCTTCCTTTCATTTGCAAAGGCCCTACACTCCCTCAAAGGATTTTTTAGGAGAAGTGCAGATGTGCCTAGGACAGGGCTGGTGGCAGCCTATCTTTTCACATATTTGTAACCCTTTCTTTCCATGCAAACCACGGGTGGCACAGGGTGGTGGACTGGCTCCAAAAGGGCCATGCCACAAGAGTCTTTGTCCTGTCCTTTGGCCATCCTACCCCTTTGCTTTCCCCATTTCGAGGTGACCCGGGTCAGTCCTTATTTGGGCATGCATTCTCCCGTGAAATGCCAAGCTTTCGAAGGCTTCTGCATGCCTTGTGTGTACTTCCAGGATGTGGGCTGGACTGTCTAGTTCCAATACACATCCTGGGTGCCAGAGAGTCTGGTGTGCTGTGAATGACTAGGACCACCATGGTCCGTGATTGGTCCACGTCTGGTGTGTCTGTATGTGAGCAGCTGTCATTGGGTCCTCCTCGTTTTGGCGCAAAGGAGATTCTGGATAATAGAAGGCCCCAAACACACACACACACACCAGGTCGATCCCTTGAGTTCTCACTGAACCTAGGATAGGATCCAGGTATCCTGAAACTAAGAAGCCGAGTCGAGGAAACGTTGGTGACCCGCAGCAAGGTTTGGCACCCTGAGCCCGCTGTTGTCCCGCTGGACCCCTCTGCATCTGATCGAACTAGAAGGTCTGCGAAGATGCTTCGACCCATTAGAATAGTGGGACCAACTATTCTCGGCACCTTCATCAAACCCTGCAAGTAAGCCTTCACAGAAATGCCCCTGGGCCAACCAGTGGGCTGAACAGCTTGCGCAGGACCTTTGCTCTAACACCGCCACCGTTTTGAGGAGACCCTTGAAACTTGGTACACCGGAAGCTCTGTGTTCACGGCACTCTCACACAGAATTTCGTACACTTGGCATTCCCAGGTCTGGAATAAAGAGAGAGCGCCGAATCCGGAGTACACGAGTGACTGTGTCGCACAGTCACGGTGATGAACTTCGCAGGTGCCTTGCTGCTCTGCCCCTCTGTGCCATGAAGTCTGCTACAGTGAAACCGGCCTGATCCAATCCACCAGGAGCGGAGAAATCGCCACTGTACCGCCAGGGATTCATCGCTGTAACTTTGCAGCTGAAAGCCCCAGAGCTGGACAATTGCAGCATTTGAACCTGCAACCGAAGTGGACTCGACTGCCGAAGTTTGGTCCGGAGTGCGCCGGGGGTCAGTGGGCACCTGCAACCCTTACCGGTGGCCCCTAGTGCATCCATCCACTTTGACGCACAAGTGTCCCCTGAGGGCCATTCACCTTTCTACAGGTAGCCTGTACTACCGTTCCATTCCCAACTCGTGGAACCTGTTCTGCCCTCTTGGGGAGACCCTCCACGAATAGTGGGAACTTATTCTTCATTGTGTCACCCACCTTCGTGAGCTGCTACAGCCCCTGCAAGAGACCCTGTTTTCGGGCCTTCTTCACTATTGCGTACACCAGCTTTTGAAAGTACATTGAGCGCTAAGCTCCTCTCTTCATAGGGACTGGACTGCCTCTCAGTTAGAGTTAATTTAATGAAGAACTGCCTAAAGACTATTTGCACTGCTTGTTTCCTTCACTTTTAGGTTGTGGATTCATTTGGTGCTTTTAACCCTTTAGGCCACTTGGTATTGTATATATGTGCTACAGTAGTGTTGTATTGGTTTAATGTATTACTGTTGAATAATTACTTTGTGTTGAAGTTCAAAGGCCTTGACTAATGTACATGTATTTTTAATATACATACACCTGACTGGGAGTGATTTGTAGTGTCCTTTACTCTGTGTGCTCATTGAGGTCTTTCAGTCACCCTCATCCCTCCTGAGACCTAGTCTTGATCACTGCCAATGCTACCTTGATTGGTCTGGCTTGTCCAGAAGGATACCCTGTTCCAAGAAACTAGGCTGGCCTTCTGAACTTCTGCCCACCGGGTCAGAGTTCAGAAATCCATCTTAACAATGACATCACAGGAAGTGATGTCATTTGACTGCGCCCAAAGTGATATCACGGGAAGCGATGGAACACAACCTTTCACCCCTTGACAAAACAGGAAGTGGCGTCACATAGCATTGTTATTAAGTACACTACGAAAAATATGGTTACGATATCACTATAATGTGATATACATTTCATACAAGAATGGATCTCCATTAAGACCGGCGTGTATAGACCCATATCACCAAATTACTGTGAATGCAAGCAGACGTCCAAGGCCAAATGATAATGATGTGTTATTATATAGCACTTACGCTTAAGTGCTTTATATAGAACAAATATACATACAATATCACCCAACCTGTGCTGGTACTCCTTTATTAATCTCAGAAGGATGAAAGGCTGAGTTGACGTGTTTAAGAACAGGCTAAATCAGTGACTCACCCCCTGAAGTGTGCCTGAAATAAACCTTTGATATGATATGATAGTTTTTTGTATAGCGCCTATACACAATGGGCCTCATTACGAGTATGGAGGCAGCCATGCCCTTAACAAGGGCATGGCTGCCTCCATACTGGGTTCCAGTACCGGGTTCCTCCATTGAGGACTTACTGGGCTATTCCAAACATGGAGGACCCGGTAAGTCCTCATTGGAAAAACCCATCCCCATTCCCATATGAGCCCCCATAGGGCTCAGTGGGAATGGGGAGGGAGCTAATAACGGGCCTGTTAATAACGGGCCCGTTATTAGCACCCTGGTCCCCTCTCGGGACCCGCTAAGGACGCCTGGTTTGACCAGGCGTCCTTACTGGGTCCGCAGGCGTCCTTGAGAACGGTCCAGTGAGAACGGTAGCGGTAATGGTTTAACAAGTTGTGGCAGACTTTCCCAAAGAGTTAACAAGAATATTTCACTTCAGAGAGGCTGCATACAAAATATTGTGTTTCCCGATCGTTGTCAAAGATGAATGCTGTCTGAATTAAAGGGAACGCAAGCATCAAGTTGGAGTTTACCATCAAAGAGGAGTCGCGTATGCCTAAAACTGATTGCAAAGTGAACCCTGACTTTTGTAACATTTCAACCAAATATTGTTGTTGCAGAAGTTGTGTAACTCACAAGTAGAACCAAGCATTAACCAAGCCAGTAGACAGAACCTTCCAAAGGGGAAACAAGCCCAATTAAGACCTGAACCTTGTGGTCTCGATGTTGTTGAAGCAGATGCAGCCCCAGAGTCCTCTGATATGAGGGTGACAAAGTTATATAAAATGAGAAAAGTGGCATTGCAGCTTTGGGTTAAACCGTGGAGACAGGAAGATGCACATGAAGCAGGGAAAGGGAGCTGGGTGCGTATAATAAGAACTAGTCAAGAATCTGCGGAGCCGAAACTGTGGCATTTAGCAGCTAAGGCAGATTTTGTGGTGGCTACAAGACTTGGAGGAGAGGCAAAGAGGCTGCCCTTTCTTGTAATAGTGGAAAGAAGAGTGTCTTGCCAAACTGTAGAGGTCGAAGAGTCTTGTTCAAGTTGCCTAATATATTTCCACAATATAAAGTCGCAGCAGAAGTAGCAAAACTATGGTTGTCTAGAAATTTGTCAGAACATCTTCATGTTGATTAAGTTCAAATAGAAGCAGGCAAAGAAGCTTGCTCTCACAGTAATATTGGTGGGAGGAAGTTGCCAAGGAGAGAGCAACTCCCTTAAGAAAAGCAGCCTGACAAATTGCATTCAAGACGCTGCAGAAGTTACAAAGGTAAAGTTGTTGTCAAAGTGGAAGTGGTACTTTTTTGTTTTGAACATTATCTAGGATTACCATTTAGTGCTGTTTTCTTTGTGGAACTTTGAACGGGAAGCTTTACATCCAATGAAGAAGAAACTGTTAGCTGTGGATTTTAGTTTGAGTAACTTTTGGTTTCTTTGTAACTTTACAATAACTGATTTAATACTTTATTTTTCCTTGGGAGAAATTGACGTTGGACCTTTTCTGGGGGAGCGGAATCTGCCCAGAACAAGTAGAAGTCATCCAAAACATTGGTTATGTGGTAACCCCTTATTTTGTTGCTTAGTGTGAGGGTTAGTTTTGTGTATGCTAGGAGGTTTTTCCTTAGATCCTATACTAGGTAGGGAATCCTCTGGTAGAGTAGGTTTAGTTAGGGTTGATTTATTGTTTTTTGTTCAAAATAAAATGTCAAACCCTGAGAAAACTAAACTTGGTTGTGAGCCTCACATTGATGATCCCTCACAATACGCGACTCAGGCAATCTTGCAAATTTACTTATCCTTCTTAACTTCTCTCCAGCATTTGATCTCATTGATCATGACATCCTTTGTCAGCACCTCACCACGAAATTCCACTTCTTCATTAATGCTGCTTCCTGGATTAAACCCTTCCTCAGTGAGCGCACTTCCAAAGTCTACATTGGCGACGCTGCCGCAGACCCTATTCCTGTCCTGTTCGGTGTCCCTCAAGGCGTCTGCCTCTCACCTACTGTGAGGGGTCAGAAATGTGAGGCAGACACTTGATAAAGGTGTTTCACAAGATGCCATTTTATTAATGGAAAAGGGTTGAATAAATGCCTCACTATCCCTAACCTAACAAGGATTCCCTGCCAATCAAAATAAACTCTAGTAAAAGGACTCTGTCCCTCACACTTATACATACATTCAACACATGAAGGAAATATATGGCAATTCAAATATAACTGAAATACCAGTTAGGTTCAACACAGACCTAGTAACTGTATATCCTTGTAGCCTGTAGTTGGATTTCCAATCAAATGTTCAAAATGAAAGAGTTCCGTTTTGTAACCAAGTTCTAATTATAAAGTTCTTCTTGTATTAAAATACTTCCACTTGCCTTTAACCAACAGTTCAACTAGACAACAAATCTTTATCCCTCCACTCTTAGTAAAGAGGTCACCACAACTTCTTCTCCTTTGGGAATTAAAACACTTCCACTATTCATCTGTATCAACAGCAATGTTTTGTCAGGGTGATTCCACACAGTGTCAACAACAATGTTTTGTCAGGATGATTTCACAACAGTTCACACAATGCTTTTTAGTGGTCTTGGCACTTCCTCTTCTTCACAGGCTTTAACCACACCACAGTACATAAATGACTTCTTCCTGGTCCAGTAATCTGCCATGACTACCACTACAAGATCCCTGCCCCGGTATACTTGCATGACAGGACTAAAAAGCTCCTAACACTACTACACACACTTATGTGGTAAAGTTCACTTCAAACCATTTGATAAAGTCATCGATTTTCAACAACATAAAAAATACAACTTCTTCTGGGAAGACATGATACACATTGGTACTATTTGTACCATCCTTGTGATTGCCACATGCAGTGCAGTTTATGCTCCTCTCCTCCTGAATGCTTCTTATCAGGAGGGCTTCGCTCCTGCCACTCGTGTTCTCCCACTTTCACATCAAACAATTGTTGAAAATGGCTCTCTAGCACACTTGCTCTTCTTTGGCTTGGAAAAAACATGTTGGGGTCTTTTCCAACTATTGCCAGTCGAGGTTATAATTAGTTTGCTTGAACTTTTCCCTCTCTTGGCAATGCAGGTTACTGTTAACCTGTTTTGATATTGCCCTCTCTTGGCTTTGGAAAAGGCAGTTATTGTTAGTTCGCCTAAGTAGTGCCCTTTCTTGGTTTTGGCAATAATGGTTATTGTTAATTGGCTTTAGTATTGCTCTTTCTAGGCTTTGGTAATAACGTTTGCTTTTGGGGTAACAATTATAACCTTTCCTTCCTTGTCTGTTCAAAATGTTCTTATCGCGCCTCTTCAACTGCTTTACATCGTTTCGGTATTCAAAACAATCTCTAGTGGCTGGTGGACGATTACAGAGCATACCAGGGTTACCTAATCTTGGTAAATGCACCGATAGCTGCATATGCGTCTGCTTGCTCAGCTCACATAGTGCCTTCTGCTTCCTTCGCCACCTCCTGCACAGCAAACTCTTCCGATATGTTTCCCATGGCCCGTACCGGCTGGGAAAGGAGCGTTACTTGATCCAGGAGTACTCCGTTGCTCGCCTTCCACCGGTGCACATTTCTTCACGGGGAAAGATTTTCTCTACAATGCTTCCCCCCACACAGTCTCTGCATACAAGGCCATCAAAGGTAGAGACCCTCTCGGGACCAACCTCCGTTCTATAGCTAGCGGCGGCTGCGGGATCTCTGCTTCCCTTCTTCTTCTGCCGCCACTGCAACGTGGAGTCATGTCAATCACTCCACCTTCTGCTTATTCTTATGGCCTGCACCTGTGGGGGTCTTATATACTCCAAAGTCTCGCTCAGGTGTGGGTCATTAGAACCAATAGACTGCACCGTGCAGTCTAGTGCCTCTAAGTTCCTCTTCCTCATTTCAGTACTTAGGACATTGTGGGACTTGAAGTCCCCAATGTTCAAATTACCTCTTTTGTTCTGAATCTTGTATTCAGCTTTATGTAGTTCACTCTTATCATTAATGACACTTATAGAAAGAGTTTAAAAAGGACTTAATGTTTGGTTTTAACTTAAAGGAGACCTACCTTCATCAGAAGGTAAGACGTTAGTGTTGTGATATCCACATATATAATTTTCCTCTTGATTACAAGAGGTTTTATTACTATAAATGTGGGCAACTTTGTGAAGGGAAGTCTTTCTCTTAATAATTTATGGATTCAGCTTTAAGGGAGATTCAAATTCATAAGTGGCCAGAGTATTAGAGTTCTGTTTCTTATGCAGATTGTGACTGTTTTTGCAACCAACATGATGCATAGGTTTGGGAAAGGAAATTTACTCTGACAGCAAGCCATTATATATTCTGGCTTTGCAGAAATCTCTCCCTCTGAGGAAGACAAATATTGCCTCTCTCCAAACAGAGTTCTCCTATTCCCTTGGGGCTCTTCTCCTCCCAGGTGATCCTCCTGGCTAATACAACCCCCAGGGTTAGGATCCTGTAGCAGCTGTCTCCCCCTGGCCACCTGGGAGGAGACTTTAGGTAGGTTCTTTGTGAGGGTTCTGTAGGATTCATCACACTACCCTCTACAACACATATACCAAACCTCTCTTTGACCACCTAGACAGCCTAGCTATTCGACACACCAACTGTGCAGATGATACCCATCTCAGGCGACCTTGCACAAGACACTGTTGCCTTCAATCGTATCTTCAGCATTATACAAAACTGGATGGCTAATCACCACCTTTGCCTCAACAATGACAAAACAGTATTACTTCTCGTAGATACCCTCCTCATCGCCTAAAGAACCTTGATCCCACCTTTCCCTCCTTCAACATCAATGGCATCACCATCCCAGTCTCCAAACATGTAAAAACACTTGGTATCCATCTGGAAGCTGTACGCAACATGATCAAACATTTGAGTGCCGTCTCATCGTCTACAGCTCATACTACTAAGTTCACCAACCATTGGAGGCAATTTCTGCCACCAGACAATTGCATTACTCTCACTAGAGCCATTATTGTAGTAGGCTTGATTACTGTAATGCCCTTCTCTCAAGCATCTACACCAAGAACCTTACCAAACTTAAGCTTCTTCAAAGCAAATCCTTAAGAGCTGCATTGGGCCTGAAACGCTCAGATCACATTTCACAGGCCAGACGTGATGTCCACTATCTCCACATGAAAGCTTGCATTGTCTTTAAAATCCTCTCCAACACACATCGATGCATCTACAAAGCAGCACCCGTCTACCTCAATCATTGCATTTCCATAAAACCTGCTTCTCACCCATTACGTTCCTCATCCTCTCTTTCTCTCCTCACACCCAGACTGAAAAGCAAGCGAGGGGGTGGCTCCAGCTTCACAGTCATTGCATCCAATTTGTGGAACTCTCTCCCCGTCAGCATCAAAAACAAGCCTTCTTATAGAATTTTCAGGAAACTCCTTAAAACTTGGCTTTTCAACAAATTTGACTGAAGAATCCCTCTGCAATTTATGGCTTTTCCTATATTTTATCATGTTTGTCACCTCCTTCTTGGTACCAGCGCTGTGATGCCTCTGGGCTTGGGCGCCATATAAATGCAATACATTAATACAATTCTTACCAAGTCTAACTTGAATTCATTACAAGTGCAATTTGTACAATTCACATCTGCATTTATATTTTTATTTTCTTATTTTTGGAAATCATAGCAGATGATTTCCAGCAGATTGCAGTGCAGCACCAAACCAACACCAAATGATCATCGAAAAAAGTAGCGTACTAGAGATAACATATCTTCCTCCTTTTTAAGTACTCCTTCCTTTGGATTTTAGTAGCAGATCCTATACCGTTCACAATATGAGTAAGATAAGTGGTCTTTTGTAGCACCCTTCTGCCAGTAATGTTAGCCTTGCTGTACATGGGTCTGTAAATACAAATGGAGGGTTAGGGGTGTTAGTTGGATAGTGGGAAAGGCATAAGTTATGTTATTTGATATTTGTATAGCGCCTACTGCCATTGTCATGGCTTTGAAGCGGTGCAGTTCACAAAGAACTTAGTCTCTGCAAAAACGTAAATAAAAGGAGCAATAAAATGCATGCAAACTAATTAAAATTTGGTGATTAGCAGAGATGACTAGGATAAAATATAAATCATGCAGTGCATATTACTCAGGCACAGAATCCACTCTCATTGGTCCCTGTGGTCACAGTGGAAATGAACCATTCCCTTTCCAAAATGGCAGAACATCTGATACAATCTGGCCCATTCCATCATGGTTTCCATGTTCAGCACGTTGGCTAACATCACATGCCAGCACTCCGATGCCGGTTACCATAAGTCTCATTTACAATTGGTAAGCCTTGCATAGCAACTGCCTTACATTTCCACGACGCTCCTTTGTCCTTGGTTCCCCCAACCTGTTCTCTGCCTTTCCGAATCCCCTCTCTCTCTCTCTCTCTCTCTCTCTCTCTCTCTCTCT
Source organism: Ambystoma mexicanum (assembly GCF_040938575.1). Taxonomy (NCBI): domain Eukaryota; kingdom Metazoa; phylum Chordata; class Amphibia; order Caudata; family Ambystomatidae; genus Ambystoma; species Ambystoma mexicanum. The sequence goes on from NC_090931.1 coordinate 172,011,909, forward strand.
CTCTCTCTCTCTTCCCCCCCTTTCCTCCGCTTCCTGTGTTGCCTACCTGTGCTCGGCACTCTGTCCTTCAGTTGGAATTGCAGCTTCTCAGAAGTGAAGACAGGTACTTGGGCCCGCCTTAAATCCCTGCTTCACCTACAGGAGGTTTTTTCTCCTTGGAGTTTTTCCCTCACTTTGGGCTGTTCCTTTGGAGTAGCCACAGCGTTATCCCTGTTATCCCAGTCAGCACTGTGGCTGCTCAAGAGGACAGACCATTTCTCTACCCAGAAAGAACCCTGGAATTGAACAATATAAGGCACAAACTTAAAAGGTAGACTTCTATGTCAGTGACTATGTGACAGCTTGACAAAAATATCTTTGGGGACTCATCTGTATTCTATGGGTTGCAGCGCAAGAGGGGGCATGGGTATTATAAATAGTGTATCACTCCCTTGGGTAACTGTTGTGATTAATCCAATGGAGTCATTACGGGTTCCCCTGTGGGAACCTCCTCCCATGTGACCAGGGGACGACAGCTGCTACCTGATCTTGACCGTGGAGGCTGTTACATGAGGGAGGATCAAATGGGACTAGACAACTACCTGGGAGATGTTATGACTTCATTGGAGGAGTCACAGTGTTCCCCCACCTTTCCCATGAGAACGACCCCTTGACCACCAAGACCTTATGACCTATTGCCAGCTAACAATTTCCCCTATAGAGGAAGTCACAAAACCTTTTCTCTACACCATTCTAGTCAGGCCCCCACTGTCCACCCATTCACAACTCACACATAAAACCTTTTGTTTTTGATGTGCCTTTATGTAAAATACAGGAGAAAATCCATTCAAGAGCTAAAAATCCAAAGGTAAGCATGAGCTCTAATCTTGGTGTGCCTTTTTATGAAAACCGATCTAGGAGCTGAAAGTCCAAAGAAAGTTATGGGCTTCAACTCCCATAACCACTCAGGTACTGAGACAAGGAAGAGGACAAGGGAGTTTGTGCAGCATGACAGGAGCTCAAAGTTTTTTTAAACATGTAATGAGCGGGACATTTAAAAATGCAACTGCGCTATGGAGAAGGGAGGTGCAGGTACAGCAAACTGTGCAGAAGGGGAGGTTGCCATTCACGCTGGGGCTTCTGAACACGAAGCACACCGACGAAGCCAGCAAAGCAGAGGAGGCCGTGGGGAAAAGAAGCTGTACGCTGCATGCGAGCAAGAAGGATTGTGGAGTCTCTCAGTGAGGCAGCAGACTTCACCCTGGGTCGAGAAGGAACGCTGGTGTGTGACCGCAGAGCCGTGCCAGATCCTGGAAGGCAGATGAAGGAGCCATAATGCAAAGGTGCAAGTAACGTCAGGAATGCTGGAGAAGACCGGTGAGTCTGCCTAAAGAAGCTGGGCATCCCAGGGTGTTCCAACAACCGTGCAAAGCAGTGATTGTTTGTTACATGGTTGCTAATGCAGGAAATATAAAAGCCAAAGTTTGTTTGAATGCAGTCAAGACTAAGTACAAATTCAACACCAAATAAGACGAATGCTTGATGCAGAAAATATACAAAGGCAAAGTTTGTGTGAATGTGGTCAAGGCAAAGCGTAAAGGCAAGATTCAATGAGAAGAATATTTGAATGCAGAAAAGACTAAGTTTAAAGGCAAACCCCAATGAAATACAAAAGCATGAGATGTCAAAGTGGGGGAGACATTTGAGCAGGTACATTTGAGTAAAATATGACCACAACCAGATATAAGAAGCAACACATGGTATATTGTAAGGAACTCATGGTGGCAATAGTAAAGACAGACACAAGTGATCACAGTTCAAGGGTGTTTATTAAACTGAATAGGTATGTTGGAAAAACGCCTAATCTAAACCTAAATCTAACATGGGAGCAGGCTTCGACCATCAAACAATAATAATGCAGTCCTAGTGGCATTTTTTCAAATAAAAGGGCCTATACTAAGAGAAACCTATTGCCAATCCTTACCCTAAATACAAAAGAAGTGTGGGATAATGTTCATAAGGAAGAAGGAAGTTTTCACCAATAATAAGTCAGGATGTGGTAGTCAGGGTCTCCATTCCCCATGTTTTAAGCACAGGATAAGGTAGGATTCTGGAGCACAGCACACGCTCAAGCTTTCCCAGCGTGACCCAACATTTCTGCTCTCAGCAATCGGGACTTTCCGTGGTTACGTCGCTTTTCTACAAAAAGTTATTTTCTGTTTGCATGTTGGTTGATGCCTTTCGCCCTTGGATCCCCCTCTTCCGGACTCAGACCCCTCTCGAATATGAGCTTTTCTTTGTTGGGTTGACTGTGGCATGGTATGCATTCAAAGGCTTTCTCTCTCGCACTTTACTTTGTTGCATTCACTGGTCGGTGGGTGTTGGCTTCTCACCCTTGGATCCCCCTCTTCCGGGGTTCAGAACTGACTCAACTGTTCGCCTCCCTCGATCGGGTTCACTATGGCTTTCAATGCAAGTTTCTTGGTGATATTCGCTAATCTTAATGTCTTTTAATGCTTAAATGCATCCCTCTTTCGGGTTCACTGTTGCCAATCTTGTCAATCGTGCCTTTCTCATTCAATTCCTCAAAAACTTAAAACCTTCAATGTGTAAAGGAGATATATGCCCTCCGAAGCTCATCAAGGACTGCGCCGACAGCCTTGCCCCTCTACTAACAGCCTTCATCAATGCCTCTTTCAGAACCGGCATCATCCCTGCGAGCCTCAAAGAGGCATGGGTTCATCCACTCCTCAAAAAACCCACACTAGACCCCTCCCAACCGAACAACTACCGACCAATAACTACTGTACCCTTCCTCCTCAAGATTCTGGACAAAGCTGCCCATTGCCAAATCCAACAATTCCTTGAAGATAACTCCATCCTCGGAACAAGACAATCTGGCGTTCGCAGAGGACACAGTAGTGAAACTGCCTTAGTAGATCTAAAAAATCAGATCACACAAATCATGCACACAGGAAAACCAGCCCTCCTACTACTCCTAGATCTCTCGGCAGCTTTCGATCTCGTGGACCACAAGACTCCAAGACTCTCACCTCACACCTCACCCAATCAGCCAACTTCACTAAAGAAGCAGCGCTCTGGGTCACATCCTTCTTGGAGGGTAGAGCCAACTACGCGGACGATACCCAGGTACTCCTACCACTCTCTGGAGTATACCTCAAAGATGCTGAAGCACTCCACAAAATCTACTCCACCATCCAGGCTTGGATGGTGGCCAATGGTCTCTGACTCAATGGAGGTAAAACCAAAATTATCTTTCTAGGTCTAAAAACCACCCTAGCCAAATTAGATAAATCATACTCTAATTTCATCATTGATAACATCATCCCTGTGTCTACCTCTGTTAAAACCCTAGGAGTACACATAGACTCTACACTTTCCATGACAAAGCAGGTCAGCGCCATCTCTTCGGCCTCAGCACACACCACTAAACTTATAAATGCTATAAAGCCATACCTTTCCAAACCCAACTGCCTAACCATAGCAAGAGCAACCATTAGTGCCAAACTTGACTACTGTAATGCCCTCCTAGCTGGTACATCTGCAAAAAACATAAACCGATTCCAAATCACTCAGAATAACGCGTTAAGAGCAGCACTCAGCATCCCTAAAAGAGACCACATTACCCACACCATACAAGAAGCACATTGGCTCCCAGTAAAAGAACGCATCACTTTTAAAATCCTCACTCTCACACACAAATGCCTCACCCACACTGCACCCTCATATCTATCAGACACCATTACGAAATCCACATCCACACGACCAGTCAGGTCTCGCCATACCAACCAAATCGACACCCTTCACATACACAAAGCGAGAGCTGGAGGGTTAAGCTTCCCTTAATTAGCCGCCAAGTCCTGGAACTCTCTACCTGCTGACATCAGACCGAGACGAGAGCAGTTATATCAAGATGAACAGTTGAAGAAGCAGGAAACAGCACAGGAGCAGAGAAAACGAGATAATAAAAGGGCAATCCATGAGCGGGAACGATTAGAAAGGAAAAGAATACAAGAAGAGGAACAGTTGTATGATACAGAGGGAGCCTCATGTAGTACGAGGCCACTCCAAGGAGTTGTCTTTAGATTGACTGACTCTACCCAGGGATGAGGAGGAGAGAGGTTATACGAGTTGGGCACAGGAAATGTCAAATAAAGACAGAGACACCTTCCATGGAGAAGAGAGGGATTATGTATGTGGTCCTGAGGGTTGTTTTACAATGAATAAGGAAGTGAGATTCAAAAACCAAATGCACTGACTCCAGGTAGTCTTGTTGTACTCTTGGGTCAGGTAATTTTATAGCCGACCGGTTTCTGTGGTGAAGAGTGGTTGAACCACATTCATCAGGGCTTAGAATATGGGCCGGTGAGTAAAAGCCCTCTTCGTTACTCATTACTGTTGTAGCGTTGTCTGCATTAATAATGTTCCTCTACCCTATCCATGTTGCTGGTTCCGCACGGAGGGGTAACAGGCGGCCTGAGACCTGCTGCTTGAGTCTGGGTTAATGCAGACAACACTGCTATAAAATGGCCTGACCCAAGAGTACAACAAGACTACCTGGAGTCAGTGCATTTGGTTTTTGAATCCCCAATACAACTCCTCTGTGGATTCCCTGTTTTTTAACGAAAATATTGAGAGAGAAAAATTGAGAAATTGATTGAAGAATATTCCACCATTCTTCTTTTTCCTTGATTTAACATTCTGCACCCGCTTAATAGAGAAAATCTATTAAAATTCTGTTTCTGTTCATCTAGAAAGCGGCAAACACATGATCCATTGTGGTCCAACATGTGTTTTTTAGCACGGCACAGTGCATTCACACACGCTTGTAAATTTACACGTCATTTGGATACCACCACCTCTGATGCACATTTCTATTATGAGTTGTAATTCACAGGAGATACAAGCATAGTTCCTTTTAATGAAGACTTACCAGTTTCTATGGGAGAGTGTGACATGTCGGTGCCACTGCTGTATTCAAGGCAGACACCTGTTAATATATTAAGTCGAGATCTGATAAAGGTATGGTGTGTTCAACACCAGGAATGCATTATTTAAACGTGAGCAAAATTATTATGAAGTTTGTAGGACAAGTGACCATTAAGAGCAGTCCTGTTGGAACCTGAAGTATTTCATTATGGGGGATGCATTTTGTTGTCATGGCTACCAGGCCTCTTAGGCAGAACTATGAGAATACCTGATGAGTTTCTTTTCAGGCCAAAGATACCTGTAGATGAATTACAAGTAGCCACAGTGCAAGGAGTGATGACCTTGCTTGATGGAAATGATCATGATGGCAGACGATGGTGCACAGTGATTGCCATTGGGGAGGGTTACAGATTGACTGATGTCACTCATGAGGACATGTTTGGAGATCATCTATCAGATGATGAAGTAATATTTGAGAAGAGCATCAGTTACTGGGTACGAGCCATTAAACGAGAGGTTCCTCAGAAAATGATGATAGCACAAAAACATCCCAAGTATTTTGATGAAGACATGGCAAAAGTGCCAGTCTCATTATGGACTACAGGCCCCTATGACGTAGGCCTATTGAAGGGGGTTGGAGAAGTAAAGATTAAATTGAATCCAGGGGCAATTTTACCTCGAGCACGACAGTATCCTATTTCTCGAGAGGCAGATGAAGGTATTTTTAAGGCGATTTCCGCCATGATGGATCAAGTCATCTTGGTGACGTCAGAGTCACCATGTAATACGTCGGTGTACTCTATCAAAAAATCTAAGAGGGGGGTCATGGAGGCTAATTCAAGATTTACGCCCGATTAAACAGATTGTAGAGGCCGAATACCCTCTAGTTCCTAATCCTGCTACAATCTTATGTAACATACCTGTTGAAGCACAATATTTTACAGTGATTGATTTGAAGAATGTGTTCTTCTCAATCCCCTTACACAAAAACTCGCAGGATCTGACGTAATTTACATTCAGACAGATGAAGTTAAAAAGCACGAGATTACCTCAAGGGTATTGTGAATCTCCATCGATTATCAATAGGGTTCTCGCGATGGATTTAAGCAATATTGATCTGGAAAGTGTTGTGTTGCAATACGTAAATGACATTTTAGTTTGCAGCACTTCAGAGGAAGGGTGCAGACGTGATTCTGTTCAGTTGATGATTAAACTCGCTGATAAAGGATATAAGGTTGACAAGGAGAAGTTACAGTATTGTCAACAGGAAGTATTGCACATAGGTCAGTTGATTTTGCATGAAGGAAAAAAGGTTACTCCTGAGAGAGCTGAGGCTATCTTGAAAACCACAAAGCCACACATGATAAAGCATATGCAAAGATTTATGGGGCTATGCAACTATGTCAGAGCATGGGTCTTTGATTACAGTTCATATACAAGGCCTTTATTACAAGCTCTAAAGAAAGCATAGGTAACTTAAGGAAAATTGTTTGGACTGAGGAAATGGAAGAAGGGTTTGAGGAATTAAAAAAGGCAATTTGTACAGCTCCAGTTTTAGGTATTCCCAATTATGTTGAGGAATTCGTTTTGTTTTTGCATACCGTTGGTACCGTTATGACCGCAGTCCTCACACAGAGAACCACGTTGGGGTACAAGCCCCTTGCATATTACAGTGGGATTCTGGACCAAGTAATGAGGGGTCATTTTCCGTGTGAACAATCTTTGGCAGCCGCCGCGTTCGCCATTGAGAAGGCTGTAAGTATAGTGATGGGATGCTCTATGACGTTATTTGTTGAGCATGCATTATTTGCCATCTTGGAGAAACCAAAAGGGACGTTGCTTTCAAAGGGCTTCTGTCTACGAGGCAGTGATATCAAATCCGGCGATTAAAATAGTTTGATGCAAGCTAGTGAATCCTGCCATGTTTGTAGCTGAACCACTGGCAGAGGATGAGCATGCGCACGACTGTTCGAACTATGAAGAGTTCTATGATGAGGTCCCTAGGATAAAATAAAATGCGTTGCCAGGGGGAGAAGTTGTTTTTATTGACGGTTCTTCAAGGATCGATCAAAATGATGGACAGAGATATACAGGTGCTGCTGTTGTAAAACACACAGCCAATGGGGAGTTTCAAATATTGGTAAGTGCACAACTCCCGTCTCACTATTCAGCACAGGCTGTAGAGTTAGTGGCACCGATAGTCGCGCTCGAGAATCATGCAGACCAGGAAGTAATGCTGTAGAGTGACTCTACCTATGTGACGTCGACAGTGCACGCAGGATTAGCGCGTTGGAAAAGGAGGGGCTTCCTCTGAGTGGATGGCACTCCAGTGCAACATGCCGCCTTATTGGACAGGCTTATTAAGGCACTAAAACTCCCAGTAGCCATCGCAGTCGTTAAATGCGCAGCTCACACTAAAAAGGCAGATTTTATCTCACGTGGAAATCGGGCAGCAGACGATGAAGCCAAACGCGCTGCATGTTCAGAAAATATCATGTCTTTTAATACGCCTAATGTAAATGAAAAAATGGTGGTGATGATGAGTATTTTTGACCCATATAGTAATCTTTCAAAGACACAATTAATGGAGGTTCAGGGAGAAGCACCTCAAGATGAGAAGGATCTATGGACGCGTAGACAGTGTTTTTTAAACCCCTCTGAAGCATTGTGGTGACAAGACAGCACTAGTAAACCAGTAATGCCTGTAGCCTTATTAAGGGTGGCGCTGGAACAGCTACACTACCCTACGCACACAACTAGAGAAAACCTCACTGCAACTATTGCAGAAGATTGGTTTGTACCAAATTTGTTAGAACATGTTGCATTCTATGTAGTGAATTGCATCGTTTGTAAAACGTTCACAGCTGGGCACACACTGCACACAGTTAGAGGAGTTATTTCGGAGACCTAATGGCCCCTTTCAGCATTTGCATATCGACTATGTCGACATGCTGCAAGTATGTAATGGGTATAGATACATGATTGTAGTACTTTGTACCTTTTCCCCGATGGATTGAAGCTGGTCCATGTACACAACCGGATTCCACTGTGCAGCAAAATTCTTGGTGCGAGAAGTATTTCCTAGATGGGGATTATGTGAAGTATTAAGATCAGATAATGGTCCTCATTTTGTGAATCAAAGTTTTGAACAGATTGGCTTGATGCTTGGTATAAAGCACAAGTTTTCTTCGTCTTATCATCTACAAATAAATGGGATCTGTGAGAGGCTCAAATAGTACATTGCAGTAATCGAGTCTTGATAAAATCAAGGCCCTGGCTAGCGTGATGCAATTGGATGGGGTCAGGAATTGGCGGCTGAGTGAGATAAGCTTGGAGGTGTAGGATGTAGAGGAGGAGAAAGTGCTAATGTGTTTGGTCAAGGAGAGGTTTGTCATTTCTCTGTCAGGTATCTCTGTCATTTCAGATCAGCTACGGCAAAGAGGGTGTGGGGCAGTGCAGAACACAGAAGGAGATGCTTCAACAAGTAGATTTCAAGAACTCTGTGTTCCTAAAGTGTTCGCTGAAGATGCAATCCTAATCCGCAACCATACGAGAAAGAAGTGGGACGAGCCCTGCTTCAATGGTCCTTTTATCGTAGAAGACGTCACGCCATCTGAAGTCAGAGTGCAGGGCAGACGCGCTTGGACTTTTCTAGGAGAAGTAAAGATTTATGCTGGAGAGACCCCATCACCCCCGCACCCTTCGGAAGCAAGCATCTGGGAAGAATCTCAGCAGGTGTAGACTAGGCCTATGACAGGGAAGAAGGACACAGAAGCTGTCGAGTAAAGACAAAGAGTTCATTGGACTGTGGCTTATTTTGAACACTTTTTTTCAGTCATTCGGAGAAGAGTTAAGGGAAGATATCTGTTCTTGAGCCACAGGAGTTTGTGACATTGGACTGAGGCATGCTTAAACCTTGATAAGAAGAAAAATATGCCAGATGTTGATTTTGTTTTTGACAACTGGAAGAGGGTACAATACCCTGATTCATTCCTCACTGAGTTCCTGTTTGGATTTGCTCATGGTGATGCTTGATGACGTTTCACAGATCATTCTTGCTTTTTTATAGTTTGTATTGTGCGCATACCCTTCGCTTGTGGGGAGAACTACTAGCATTCTCATTTTCCTGCAAGATCCTAAGAATGGCCCAGTTATCAAAAGATTGCTTATAGTTATCACTGAACAAATTCTTCAGCTTCCTGAATACAGTGGGGAAAGTACAAATCCCTGTATCCGCTGACAATGCACATAGACTGGTCAGTTTGGTCTTTTACCACTTGATTGAAGAGTGTCCACAGCTTGTTGGAAGTCACACAGATGTCCGTACGTTACTAAGGGATCCGAGAAATAATGCAGCGTTCAATAAGATTTTTGGAGACATTGGACCACATTACAAGTATGGCGGTATGGCAACAACGGTGCCGGTAGCGCTACCGGCACCATTGCCATTGCTACCGTACCGCCATACTACGAATTCTGCTCGCGGGTGACTTTGCAGCCACCAGGTCTGACCTGGTGGCCGTACTAACACCCGCGAGCAAAACAGGACTGTAGCAACAGTACCGTTATTAATGGTACCGGTTCTACCACCTTCCCATTGAGCCGTATGGGGCTCAAATGGGGATGTACCGGGCCCAGCAACCGCGAAAGGGCAATTACCGGGTCTGGCTGGCCCCGGAATAGCCCGGTAATTGGCCATTCGCGGGTGCCGGACCCGGATGCGAGTTTGGAGGTAGCCTTGACGGTTTTACCGGCAAGGCTACCTCCAAACTCGTAATGAGTCCCATTATATTTCAAGTAAATGCTTATTCCGAGAGAACTCTGAGATCTGAATGAGGCTTTTTCTTCGAGGGACAGATCGAGGAATTGCTGGCTTAAAAGAACCCTTGTTTCATGCTGAAAGAAAATCATCATGTCGTCTAGTGAAAGGCCGATTTGAGGAGTCCACTGGGAATTCGTGTTCATTGTCCATTAAGCAGTCATTTAACCAAGGAAGGTTGTTGAGTGAGATCAGAAGTTTCCAGAAGCAATTCATAATGGTGCCATATTAAAGTTTCATTTTTCCTTCCTTAGGCAATAAAAATGGGCAGTATTAGTAGCAATATCATCATGCCAGATCCAGAGAGACGTCCATGATGTGCAAAAAAATCGATGCTGTACTCTCTCGTATCTTTCTGTTATTTATGCTCGCATTCTGTTCATAATAATATTGATTTCATTCACTGTGCGAACCTCCTATTACATAGATGTGAATGGAGCAAAAACCTATGAGGATCTTCCTAAGCAGAAGGAAGGTATAAACGTGGCAACTACTAGGCAGACAAGACCCTATGTAGTTATCCCTGTTCCAAAGAATGGCGAGGAATCACCTAAGTCTGAGGTAAATGTTACTGACGGTCAGTCACATGCAAAAAGTGTTTTAGAGATTATTTTCGGATGCCAGAAACAGCCTTTACAAGGGAGACAAAAGAAATGGGTGTTGAAAAATGAACCAACTCAGTTAATGCATGCAACCACAGCTAGTCCACTGATGAGTGTTCCTGTGATTGGTCCAGTTAGAAGGAGTTATGCTGACATGTTGTATGAGATAATCATAGCAGATCCTAAGAGAAGGATAAGACCTAAAAGAGACACCATGGAGGATGACTTTGAGCTAAATGATTACCTGTATAGTACAGCACATTTGGGAAACAACATATGGTATCAACATATGAGGGAATTGGGAAGAAGGACCTCAACCTCAAAGGAGGAATGCTTTGTATGTGCACTCCTGCCTTATAGCATGGGGGAAGTCTAAGATCTTCATAGCTATTGAAATAGACGTCCAGACAGCACATTGTCTTTCCAACATGGCACTTTGCTGAACAAGAGGCCCGTTTATGGTCCGTGATGCTTATCTCAAATGGGCAACTGAATGGACAGATCCAGATGAAGATGACTATGTCCAGGACACAAAGACAAGAAACGGAGCGCATACTAAGAATCATGTGATCAGATACCAGACGCCTCAAGTGAAAGCGACTGGAATCAGATGGGGAGTAAACAAAAGATTGGAGAGTCCAGGAAAATCTGCAGAAGAAATTCATAGATGGAAGAACAGATGCCAAATGCAGATCTGGGGATCAGTACTATCACCAGATGGATGGGGAGAAGGAGTGGTCATCTGCAGAGCCTGGCTGGTCATTGGCTTCTACAAACCAACCATTTACATAGTGCAAAATGGTTGTAAGTCACTATGGCCAAGACTTGCTAAACTACTTACCTGTGTAGAAGAAAGGGGAGGACCCTTGCAGATAGTGCCTTTGGAAAGTGCAAAGCTGTGCTTCAGAAATAATGGCTCAAGAACATTTGGAGAGAATCAGAACTGTTGTTGAATCTTTGTACCAGGAATGATACTTGGAACAGCAGTAATCATGGATCACTATTGGGCTTGTGGATCAAGAGGATATATTAGGCTACCCAAGGATTGGGGAGGACGATGCTCATTAGTGAATGTTCATTTTCCAGCACTGGTGATTCCAAAAAGTGATTTAAACCTTGACAATTTTCCAAAAGCAGATGCTCACCTGAGGAAGAAGAGATCTGTGGAACTGATGAGACGAATGAAGAGAGATAACTATTTCTCAGGAAAATCTATAGAGGCTTTTGATGCTATTCCCTATGAGCACAGACTATTTAGCCAGACAGCTTGAGTGTTTTCATTGATCTTCATGCCAAGTGTCCAGGTTGGAGCAAACACCAAATGGCTGCAGATTACCAGATGGGAATTGTTACAGACGATCAACACTACCATAAAGGGATTCAATGCTATCGGAGAAGAGTTGAGAGCCGTACGACTGATGACTCTCCAGAACATATATGTCTTGGACATGATATTAGCTATGGATGGAGGTGTTTGTGCAAAAATTCGAGAATCATGTTGCACATTCATATCTTCTCATGATGACAAAAATGGAACTTTGACGGAGGCCATAGGTTTGCTGACAAAAATCCATGATGATGAATGAAATGGTAGACATTATTGATGACAGCTGGTTTGGATCGCTCGTTTCCTGGGTTCCACAATGGATGGCAGATATGTTTAAGTTCCTTGGAGCTCTGATACTAATGATATTGTTGGATTTTGTGTGATCAAGATAATAATTTCCCAATGCAAGAAAACCGCCAAGAAAGCCATAGGGATGAAGATTAGGATTGATGTTGAACGAGGATGGAAGGCCAAGACTTGACAGATGAAGAAAACAGAGACTTTGTGAAGGCCAGTATCCACGCACCTGAAGGGACAAAGTTCCTGTATCCAAAGAATCATAAGTACGTGTGGAGATAGATCTATTGGAGTCCAAATGGACAAATGCAGTCTCATGACATGGAACAAAGATGAGCATGTGAAATCAGCAGGATGCCTGAAGGGAGTCATAAAGATATAAATCCCAAAGAAGTTCTTCTTCAGACCAAGATGTCTGGATGATGAGAGAGTGGTTGATAAATCGCCCAGAGGGGGGTGTGTAGAGGAGGAGCCAAGTACCCCAACCACCTTTCCTATATGTTGGGAGCCCGGATGTGAAATCGGGCTATACCAGTGAAGATACCGATACCTTGGAGAATCCTGGAGGCAAGGTTCCCATTGAGAAAACCATACCTGCATATAAGATAATATTATGGCCGTTTGAATGAAATCCCAGAAGAAGCAGAGCAAATGAATGGTCTCGATGAATGGTGATGTCACACCGAGCTGAGATGACGTGCCTAGAAGAGATGCAAAGACCAGAGAATGCAGATATTCTATAAAGCATTGAGAAAGTATCAAGGATAAGTGTCATCTTGGGATCAAGGTGTAGAAGCTTATGCCATAAAAGGGATGAAGATATCAAGTCAGTTTACACGTGTACAGATGCAAAGGAAACGCAAGCAGACAAAGTATTCTTGATGCTATCTTTTATAGTGAATAGATTGCGGCAAACGCCAATATATACATATATGCATAAAGAGTAGAGTAAACGATGGATGTTTCCACTATGTGTTATAGCAGAATTGGACTAAAAAAGTAAGGCCTCTTCTCAGTGTGTTGCAGTAAGAAAACACATGAATTAAAAGTGAATCTCGAAAAGGCGAGACTGGATGAGCCATGAAGCCAAGCCAAGAAGCCAAGGTCTTATCAGGATGAAGTTAACTAGCATTGGATACAAAAAGAACAAAACTCCTGTTCAAAAGACACGAACAAACAAGGAAGACGTCAGAGGTCTATTAAAAAATAGTATTTTAAAGACAGTGAAAACTCAAAATCATGGTCCTCAGTCACATGGAAGGATGAAGTTAGACAAGCAAGATGTTCACACCTGCGCATGAGGGCAGAGCGTGCCTTCAATTCCCTGATTCTCCACAGTACAGAACAAACTCAAGGCCGAGCTTCAAACTAACTACGCTGACAACTGAGGTGATGATATATTGATATGCTAATTGGTGGGAAGCTGGGGTTAAGACGAGCTCACCAGCACCTGGAAGGCCAATCTGCGTGCTGCTAGACGTAGGTGGAAAAGTACTGACGAAGGTTAGAGTGACAACCAATTGTAGGGCACAGCGTATTTAAGGGTCCAATAGTTTGTGTAGCCAATGGCACGTTGTGTATTTAGTGACGTTCATAGTGGCCATTTTGAGGGAAGGGCTTAGTTGCATCACCTGATGTTAAGAAACCTATCACTTTCGCTCACTATCCCATACTAGTATAGATCATATAATTAGATGCTCACTAAGAGCCTATCACAGTTGCTATTAGGTTTTTGTAGTTTGCAACGTAGGATGACGTTGGTAGTGACGTAGGTCAATGTCAATGATGACGAGTTTTAGATATATAAGTTCAGTTTTTTATGAAACTCGTTGAGTAAGAGGATCGGGAAAATTCGTTGATGTTCGTTCTGCTCCCTGTTTTAGACAATTGAAAATAAAACAGTTATCCTTTTTACCAACTAACTGAGTTATTTTGATTATTGATGTTTTAGTAACTTTTGCATCCCCATCCATCTCCAGGGTAATTTCTACTCATCTTAAATGGCTGAGGTTATTCAGTTCATTTTCTTATCGACTCTCCCCTCGACTCACCGGCTGTGATGAACCACTTGGCTTTCTTTCTCTTTGGAGTCAAGGTTTGTACCACACAGGCAAGCATCTCTCCCTTGCTTGGTTATCAGCAGAGGAGGGTCTTGTGTACCGTTGACATCTGCTGCAACACACGGTGGCTATTGTTCGCAGTCTTACAATTCTTTCTGAAGAGGTTTCACGGGCCTTGGTTGGAAAGGGCAAGGTCACTTCTCTCCTTGTCACCCTCTCGGTATACACCGTCTTTCTCCTCCTCTGAACTGCCGTGCTGAGTTAGCTCTCACGTCGTGCGGTCTGCTTGCTTGTATTACGCTCCTTGCTCCACCTTTTAATCCTGTGTGGAAATGAAAGGGCCGTCAGGTGTGTGATTCTGGTCAATTGCCTGACTTTGCCTGACACTTCTGTCGTGACCCGTCAGGTAAACAGCTCTAGGGTTAGTCTGCCATCTTCCACAGGGTAAAAAAACTGTTTATGTCAAAAGGGGGTTGGCAAATGTAGAAGGGTGAGATTGGTAGGGTTTGTGAAGCAAACAGGAATGACCGGGATTATCATGATGAAATAAACAAGGGGAATTGTGGGAACAGTAGTGTTGTATCTGAGCATGTTGGGAGTGTGGGAAATAATAATCAGAGGGACGGGAAGGAGAATGACTGGGAGTATTCAGGTAGGACATAGGAAAACAGGGATTCTAGTTGGTTTACCAGAGCTGTAGGGGTGATTAGATTTTATTATGGGAGCTTCTTTGGCTAGAAGGGAGGTAGAAGTTGAATAACCAGGAAAACCTCAGAGACTTTGTCCCTCTCACCTTCTTCCTTGGTATAATACTGTGTCCCCCTTTTTGGCATTCCCCTGAGCATAATCCTGGGTTCCCCTACCCAACTGATCCTCCCCCGCTCGCCTACCCCCAGGGTTGGGATCTGAGAGGGCAAGTTCATCCCTAGCAACCTGAAGAAGGGATTCCCATGCTCTACTTGGGAGAATACCCTCAGGTTTCTCACAATATGCTACTGTGGTATATCAAAGAACTGTGAAGTGCATAAGAACCCTGGCAGGTGAATACCCCAGGCAGTTGAAGGTGAAGCTAAGAATTGTGAAACACATATCTGTAAGGGAGGCATGGTATCACAAGTATGACACTGACACAATAGATTCAATTTCAAAACTCCTACTTTGCCCTGTAGCTAGGATGGGAGTAGTCTCTACCATCAAATAATAAACAAAATACAGTCCCAGTCAATCTCTGTCAAATCAAAGATGGCCTATACTAACAAAACCTAATGCCTGCCCTATCTCTTATACACAATATGTGAAAAGGGGAATATGTATGCAAAGGAAAATCAGTGTTGTAACATAAAGGATCAATGTGGCTGAGACAACTCTCCTTCCCACGTTAGACAGCATGGAGTAAGGCGGTCCCTGTACACAGGATGACACACTCTGGCTCAGGTTCTCAAAACAAAGGCAGTTCAAAATGTGGACCAAGGCCTGCTTGGCGTTCCATGTTATAGCCACTTATACTGGCTTTCAAAGTTCTTTCGCAGTTCAACAAACGTTTACACAGGTCTCCCTCGATCGGTCACAGAACTTTCAAAGCATAAAGTTTCCATAGGTCTCCCTCTGCTGAGCTCGGACCTTTCAATCATATCACTCACAGGGGTTCCCTTCCCCAAGCTTCATTCACATTCTTTAGGGGTTCCCTTCCCCTATTTTATCACACTTTCGGTCTCCCTCAGTCAGGCTTGGACCTTTTTCTGATGTGTAAGACTTTCGAAAGGCCGAGGCTTTTGCAATAGACCTACGCAGGACCACTTCGACTTTCCATTTAACTCAGATTCTTGTGTTATTTGCCCCAGTGTCTCTTGGTCTGGGTAGTTCAGTATCACAAGAACAAAAGTTCAACATTCACCTTGTTTACTTCCCCTTCGGTATGGGTTTTATTGAAAACATCTTTTTAGAGTTCATTCACTTTGTCGCTTTATCACAAAACCAATTCACCTTTCGCAGAGACTTCCAAGTGGGCTACTTCCTTTTGCCGGAACCGCTCAGTGACTCTGTATCGCTAGCTTCACAGTTATCAGTAATTAAAAGTTCCTAACAGTTCTTCCTTCCTTCGCCTCTCATTCAGTTGCGTTGTAAGGAAAGCATGGTATCAAACAGTAAAACAGACACAAGTGATCACAAGTATGTTTATTGAACTTCAATCAGGTTTGAAAACGACTCTCTAATCCTAAATCTAAAAATGGGAGCAAGCTACGACCATCAATAATAGCCCAGTCGAGTCTGTCAAAATAAAAGGGCCTATACTAATAAACCTATTGCCAATCCTTACTCTTAAATACAAATAGTGTGGGAAACAATTTTATGCAAAAGAAGTATTCAAGAAATGATATGTCAGGATATTCAAACTGTTGGCTTCCCTTCCCCACGTACCGAGCATGGGACAAGGCAGCACACTAGTGCTTAGCACACTCTCTGGCTCTGTAGCATGAGGATGCAGTTCCAAACTTCCACATCAGGGCCTTCTATGTCAAAGTCTCTTTGCCATTCAAAGTCAGAGGGCCTGATGCAACACGACAAAACATTAAAGTACTTTTCCAAACGTTCACTACTTCATCAAAAGCGTAGACCTTCGACTGTGCGCATGATTTTGCCTGACCCGTCGCAGGACCACTTCGATTCACAATTATTTGTTCTCTTTCAATGGATCTCCCTCTGCCGGGCTCAGACCAAATGTATCTACTTTTGTCCCTTCTCAACTGGATACCTTACAGAGACCTTTGATTGAGCACCCACGCAGTGTCTGACCCCTCTTTCAAAGGTATTTGTAGCTTGCTTTAAAGTTCAATCACTCAGCAGCAGTTCAACTTCACTTGAGCCTCTTATCACACGTGTTTTACCAATGTTGGTTCCACCGCTCACCATACAATGTTGCTGCTTGCAATTTTGGCTTCAACACACACCAGTCTTATATCGGTCTCCCCAACTCACTGGCTGTCTTGATTTCACTGTCGCTGCTTTGTTCTTGGAGCCAAGGCTGTTACCACGGTGGCTGATGATTCTCCTCGTCTTGTTTATTGATGCAAGAGGTCACCGGGTATCTCCGACACACAATGCAGGATTCTTCAGGCTGGTTTCCTTACGCATTCTGTTCTTGAGGCTTCGTGAAAGTAATGGTTACTTGTCAAAAAGGTCAAGGGAACTTCCCTCCTTGTGACCCCCTTCTGTTTCGCCTTCTTTCTCCTCTTGTTAAACTATCATCTTGGAACTGCTGTTTCCTCGTGTGCTTTGCCTCGCTCATTGTGTTATCTGTGTGAGGAAGTGTAATGTAAGTCAGGCGTCAATGATTGTCGACAATTGTCTGACCTTGCCAGACCATTGTATTCGTACATGTCAGGTACACGGCGGGCTGTCAGTGAGAAAGTGTTTATGTTGTCAAAAGGCGGGTAGAGTTCCTAAATATCCTACCACGTAGGATGGGGTAAAGGTGTTACAGGGAAGGGGATACCGCGTCTCACCATTAGGGGTCCCACTTCCAGAAGACCCCTCACCCAGGTGATCCTCCCGCACTGGTCCACCCCCAGGAACTGGATCCAAAAGCGATGGCTGTGCCCTGGCCACCTTGATGACAGATCCTCAGGGACTAGCGTGTGAGACAAGACACCTTCTGGTTTCTTACAGTGGGGGAGTGAAATGGAAGTCAGGTGTGTGATGTTCAGTAATTGCCTAACCTTGCATGACCATTGTATTGGGACACGTCAGGTATACTGCTCGGGTGTTAGTCTGTTTTTTCTCATAGCATGCTGTCTGTGAGAAAGTGTTTGCGTTGTAAAAGGGGGCGGGGGGTAGAGTTCCTAAATATCCTACCTGGTAAGCAAGGGGATAGTGTGTCTCGTCATCCGTTGTCCTCCTCCCTAAAGACGTTACAAGAAAGGGAACGTCAGATTTGCCAATACCAAACAGGTTTGTTTTTCCATAACTCCCACAGTATCTACTCCAATTCCACTAAACATACCAGGGATTTGAGGGGGGCCAAGCGGCAGCAGAAGCGGCAGCCCGGACGAAGACCAGGCCCGTCCGGGTATCTTAACTCGCTCCAAAAAACGTTTGGGACAGTAATTGATACTGATCTAGTAATTAATCTTTCTAAACGTCCATTAGCTACGCATGAAAGATCTGCCCTTAATAAAGGTTTATCATTTTCACCCAGTGTTTGTACTAACTTTGTTAATTTTCAAGTAGACTTATACAAATTTCTGAGAAAACTTAAGTTAAAAAAGTTGTTTGCCACTCACGTTACTATGTACACTCCCAAGCCCAAACTGGATCCCCCGAGCACTCTCAGCATTAGAGATCTGAGAGCCATTGAAACCTTGGTTTCCTTGGAACAAGAGGCCAGCGGTGACACCCCAAATGTTCCTCATGACTTGGAAATTAACCAATTACATTTGAAACTTAAGGAACTTAAACCCAATTCCAAATTCACACCACAGCTCACTGGTGACAACGTCATTGATACTTTCAATCAAGCAATAACTCGAGATATTCATCAATATTTGGACAAAAGGTCCAAACCCGGGTGTAAATCCAATCTCACCAACAATCAAAAAATTGCTTTACGGGACTTAACCAATGATACCGACATTGTCATCAAAGAGGCGGATAAGGGGGGTAATATTGTCATTTTGAACACTTGTGACTATATCTCTATGGGCCTTAAACACCTCAATACCCCTGGATGTTATCTGGTTCTAAAATCGAAT
This sequence comes from Ambystoma mexicanum, assembly GCF_040938575.1. Lineage (NCBI taxonomy): Eukaryota > Metazoa > Chordata > Amphibia > Caudata > Ambystomatidae > Ambystoma > Ambystoma mexicanum. Next base: position 172,030,691 of record NC_090931.1, read on the forward strand.
CCTAGCAAACGAGTTGTATCGGACCTAATCGAGCTAATTGATTGTTGGTACACCATGGGTTACTTGACTGATGATGAAAAGGAATTTTTATTGATCAAAGAACCTACCTTACCTACCATGTACTTCTTACCCAAGATTCATAAATCCTTTGAGGTTTTGCCAGAAGTTAGACCGATAATGAGCGGAATTAACTGGGCACAGAGGGTTTATCAAAATACTTGGACGAGGCTCTTAAACCATATGTTGTTCTAATGACTTCCTACATCAGAGACAGTTCTCACATTCTTCAAGACATTCTTGCCATCATTTGGCAACCTGAGTATTTGTTGGTTACCATTGACATTGTTTCCCTATACACTAATATTAATTATGATCTAGCCTTGCTCACACTTGACTATGGGCCTCATTACACGGTAGGCGGTGAGCCATGGCGCTATTAGCGCCATGACTCATGCCGGTAAAATACCGGCACCGCCTTGGCGGAAAGGGGATTTACCGCCCCATTCCAAGGTTGGAGGGGCGGTAAATCCCCTTTCCGCCATTGCCCTTACCCATTCCCATTTCTGCCCCATAGGGCTCTATGGAAATGGGGAAGGCGCTAATTACGGCACCGCAATTTTGCGGTGCCGTAATTAGCTCCGAGGTCCCTTAGCGGGTTGGATTTTAACGCCTGCAAGAAGCAGGCGTTAAATCCTCCAACCCGCAAAGGGACCTCGTAGTACGGCGGTAAGGGTTAACGGTCGCCGTTGCCATTAACGGTGACCGTTAACCCTTACCGCCGTCCGTGTAATGAGGCCCTATGTCTTTAGAAATAGCTCGGCATCATTCCTAGAACATGTTTCCATGCTTAAACAGTTTTTACAATTTGTGCTAGCTAACAATGTCTTCATCTTTAATGACCAATTCTATCTTCAATTAAAAGGGGTGGCCATGGGTGCTAAATTTGCCCCCTCGTTGGCCAATCTCTTTATGCATCACTTTGAAGAAACACACATTTTGAATCAAACTCAGTTTGTTGCTAATATTATTACTTTGCGACGATTCATTGATGATATCTTTTTGATCTGGAAAGGTACTGAAGATGCTTTGAACGACTTTCTTGTTTTTGCTAATACTAACTCATTTGGGATCAGCCTAACCAGTACGTGTGACTCCAAACAAATTGATTTCCTAGATTTACATGTTTTTGTTGAAGGTCAACAGTTTCTAACCAGTACTTACAGAAAGCTTACTGAGGTTAATTCCATGTTAGCAGCACAGAGCAACCATCAGTGTATGACTATTAACAATATCCCAACTGGAGAATTTCATAGGGCAAGATGCAACTGTACGCGTCCAATAGATTATGATATGGAATGCAATATTATCAATCAGCGCTTTCTGAACAGAGGCTACACCAGCTCAGTCATAGATGAAGCATTCACCAAATTCACTAATGTCACTCAGCTTGACCTCTTGAACAAGGTGCCTAAACCCAAAGATTCCCTTCAACATATCTCCTTGGTTACCCCATTCACAACTGACTCCTCCATGTTCTATAGAATGGTAGCTAAACATTGGCATATCCTAAGACTAGATAAGAATCTCAAGCCTTTCTTAACACCTAAGCCAAAATTTACTTTTCTGAGATCGCCTACCATTAAATCACAGGTTAGTCCGTCATTTTTTGACAATAAGGTGGCCAATCCCTCTTGGCTACAACAACCGTCAGGTTTTCACAAATGTGGCAACTGCAATCAGTGCCCCTGGGCACATTCTGAATGTCAAACCTTTACAGATAAGTTTGGCTCTCAAGTGGTTATACGCGACTTTATTAACTGTAAAACCACCTATGTGGTGTATGCCATTATATGTGTTTGTGGCAAGCTCTATGTGGGTAGCACCATACGCCAACTCAGAATCCGGATCAGAGAACACTTGACCAGTCTCCGGGCGTGTGAACCTAAATCTCCTCTGGCAGTTCATTGGCAGACAGAACACCAACTGGATCTGACATCTGATTTGCGCTTCATTGGATTAATGAGAGCGCATAAGGGGAAAAGGGCCAGGAATCTTCAGTTGAAATTGCGACAGATGGAAGCCAAACTCATCTGTCTATTACGATGTACCACTCGTGGATTAAATTCTGACCACGAAATGCACGTCTTTCTATGAATCTGGTCTGATTTATTGTTAAATAGCTACATTTTGTTGTAAAAGTGGGCCAATACTTCCACTAATCAATTTTCAAATTCTGTTATTAATTATGCTAATGCTCCCCTTACTTGCATCTTTGCAACTCCACCATGTTTTTCGCTTACCGGCATCTATGCACGTTTAGGGCTGACATTATTGATATAATCACTATACATGATTTCCACCACACAGGATTCTTGATTTCCCATTTTCGGGTTATTGGTTAAATTGATGGAATCACATGCTTTATTGTTTGCTAATGTGCCTAATTAGTTGTTTTAGGACTCATTCATTATCACCAGTCATTGAGCCACACCAATGTGACGGGCGCAATTTTGCTCGGATTACCTTAATGCCATGGCAGGATCTCGTGTGGACAGTAATCGCGCCTACGTCACCTTGTTGACAATATACGTCACTTACGCGACGCAATGTCGTCGCGCCGCCGCCACTGTCACTCCAGTGACGTGTACGGCAGTTTTTTCTATTTAGATTCACTGAGAACGGTAGCCATTGGATTTGTTTCACTTTATTCGTACCTGACTCGATTTGCCGAGTAAGTAGCCTTTTTTATTTTCTCTTGTGCTCGTGAATGCTTTCTGTTATCATTTCGTCTTTCTTCCTCTGATACCTTTGTGCTATTAATTGCAGGCGATATATGCGTGCTAGCCATTAGGCTTTTTTGGATACTGGATAAAGATATATATTTCTCAACGGGTATTCACCATTTAAAGCCCAGTGTGGTAAGTCTCTTGCTTTTGAACTTATTGATTTTTAATTATGTTACTTAGTTGCTCTCAGGTTTTGTTTTGGTTGAAGATCTTTAATTTACTATTGGCAATTTTCCAACAGGGCTCTTGTATTCACTGGTCATTTGCAAATCTTTTTTGGTAAGCGTTTTCTTTATTGCGTATACCTTTCCGGAATGTGGTTTCTGGTATTTTTTGGAATTTATGTTCGGTGCAGTTGTGCACTAATCATTTATAATGGATTGATTTCGGATTTTGATTAGTCTCTTGCCTTGATGATATTATATTGCATTAGCACCCTATACACGCGGCATGGTGTTGGGTGCGTGATCTGCATGGTGGTCTTGCGAGGGTGCAATGGGACATCACATTCACTTGAAGATGAAACAGTTTTGATTTCCATTGTGCTTATATACATTTTCTATATTCCGGTTCTCTTAATGCTGTGCCAATCTTGCCCCACAACTGCTGTACCACTCCTCTTACCGGACTTGGTATGTTCTTTATTTACTTAATTTTTTCGTGTTTTTATGTTGAATCATTTCTCAATCTTCAATTTTATGTTACAATTATGTTATTTCAAATTCTGAACATATATTGCTGTATTATGTTTTGTGGTTCTGCCGCTCAGCCTTGAAGACGACGCAAGTGTCGAAACACGTGTCGGCTGTTCGTCATCACATTTAAATACTGTACTTTAATTGTTGTCATATAGTCTAATGGTGTTTAGCGCAATTCCATCCACACTCCACTTAACTCTTCCTTTAGGTACTGCTGCGTTCTCCACCTTCTAGTCCTTTCTTAGCCCGTAACTTGTAGTCAGGGTCCGGTCACTGCTAGGTGAGCCTGCTTTGAACTGTCTTCCCTTGCTGCCACCCAGTAGGCATCGGTCGGGGGTTGTTGCAGTTTCTAGGTGATCCTGCCAGTTGCTAGATGTCCGGAGTATGTCCTTGTGGTGGCTAGAGACCCAACACCCTTCTCGGGCCACTGTATCTTGTAGTGCAGTACAGTTGTCCAGCCAGATATTTTACATTGTGGTGTGTGATGTCCCGCTCATTCCTCGCCAGGCTCTACCTGAAGTTTTGTATCTGCACCTATGTCGTTGAGACCGTTCGTCTTTGTGCTTGAACCACTTGATCAGGACTTACTGAACTGCCAGGGGCACATGTACTCTTCTAAGCTCCCTGCTATGTGGGGCCTTTGGGCTTCATACCACTGAGACTCCTCGTAATTGTCTTTTGGGGCTTTGGCTTCTTCATCACCTGCCACTGCCCTGCAGCTCTTCAATTAGCAGCCCACTCCCCTTAGTTTCTACTCCCAACTCAGGCTGCGGTAGTTCATTTAGCAGTGCAACTCCTCACACACATCCAACCCATCGCTCTGTTTACATGGGTGTGTAAGAACTCCGCTCTTTTAGCTTACTCCTCTCCCTCACTATATGCTCTCCACAATAGACTGCCCGCAATGTCCAGTGCTTCTCACTTCTACTTCCCTAGGTAGTACTCCTTCGACATTGGGTACAGGTGGCTTGTGCCCGGAACTACTCCTTTTCATGGGTACTTCACACTCCTGCCATTCAACAATGACCCCCAGCATCAGCTTCCAGGCTTCCCCAGGTCTCTTGCTTTGTGCGGCCTTCCACCTCTTCCCACTGCACTATTTGACTTTTGCTCACCTTGTATCGCTGTTTTCTCTCAGTCGCCGACCCCTCTGTTGCTCCTTAATCTCCTGATGATGTTTGAGGGTGGTGGCCTCTCTCCCAAGAGCGGCTTTACCGCATTCTGCGAGCTGCTTGGCTGGAACTCTGTTTGGATGGTGGCGAGTAATGCGCTCCATCACCAGCGCCTTGTTTGTTAGCGTGGGTGGCTCACAGCTTGCTTCATGCGGTCGGGAAGTATTTCTGATATATCCTCTCTCTAACTTACGCTGTTTTGGCACCGCTGGGAGGACAGCTTGGGCAAGCCCTTGCGTCTGAGTCTCGCATGGCCGGTATTTCGCACACCAGCTTATGTTGAGTTATCATAAATCCTGCTGCTGGGACACCCACTATGATATGGGCGTACAGCGTTGGAGTGCCAGGTCCAACAGTAATCCTTTTTGTACTTGGGTGTCCACAATTTTCATTTTGTCGCCTTTTCTGAATGCTTGCAGCTCTTTCCTTTGCTGCTTCGTCAATGTTTGGTGACCGTGTTGGTGGCGGCCGGCACAGCGCGTGCCCAGAGTAGCGGAGCAGTCCCTCGCACCTCGGCTACTGGTCACAGTGATATGGTCCGGCTCCCCATGCCACCTGTTTTCCCTTTGTTTGCACTAAACTCCCGATGTTCCGGGTCTGTGGCGGTGCGGGCCAGAACGGGGATCTCTTTTTCATCCCAAAAGTGTGCATCAGAGCTTTGGGTCGATCCAGCACTCCTCTGGTGTTCTCACTGGTGCATGCTATCATGCAGCACGTCTCGCAGCCCTTCTTTGGCAATCCTTCCTTCGACAGCCTTCCAGTACCTTTCACCAAAGTGCAGCCAGTTCGCCCGTTGCCCCCTGGTGCGCCAGCAGTACCACTACTGCTTCATCCCAGCCTCATATATTAAATGTCTTGTTGTGGATTCCAAGATGGCCGTCGGCACAGGGAGTCGTGTGTGAGTCTCGCTCCTGCGGGGCCGTACTGAAGCACTACATTGAACATCGACCCTGAGGGTACCCGCTCCGAAAATACGCAGGCAACCACATCCAGAGGCAGCGGACACGGTTTGAAAGGGAAATTGCCTCAGACGAGCGAACGAAGACGACACAGCTAGAGCGGAGCACCCCTCCCCCACCGGAGCAGCAACACGTCCTACGCGGCCGTGGTGAAGAGCGACGGGGACTGCAGCAGCAGTGGACATGGCCCTGCTAGATATTGAAGCAGCCGGCACTTCGGTGGGACAGCGGGGAACGGCAGCGAAGGGGCCTGTTGCTGGGCATAAGAACCAGTGCGTATGCGCCGGGAGATCTGCCCCTCCCCCCACTAGGAGAAGCGTGGCCCACACCGAGGAGAGGGCTGGCCGAGGGTGTGGGGAACCCGAGGCGGGGATCCCAGCAGCGCGTCTTCTCCCACTGAAAGGAACAGCGGACAGCACGCGAGGGCAGAGGAACACCGCTCCAGCTCCGACGACGCGGACGGGGCTGGATACGCGGCGGAGAGGTGGCGCAGGAGGATGGTCTCACTGTTATGCTCACCTGGCTCCCACAGGGGCGTCGATCAGAACTGGACAGCTGCGGTCTCCACCAATGTGACGCGTAGTGCCGAGATGACAGACTGGATTGGCCCCCCAAGCTTCGTTTGCTTGGCCCGTAGGAATATTCTTCTGCAAATGGAGAAAGGGAATTAACCACCCGTGGAGTTGAGCGTTAAGCTCCCCCCCACTCCCGCTGTTCTCCCCTCTGATCACCTTTGATGTCCCCTCTTATAGTCTCACCTGATGGTTTGGAAAGATGAGCTCTCCATCCTGCATTGAGCACAGGGGCGCGTAGATAACCAGTTGCTTCACTGGCTTGAAGGAATTGATGAGTTCCAGAACAATATTGACTCTGAGATTCCCGGCAAGATGCCGTAAGTATGTAGTTCGTAAGAGTTGAAATGTCTGACTTTCACTCTGTCCGATTCCTTGCAGGTTGCAGCTTAACCCTAGCGAAGAGTTCCTTGTGGCAACCAGTAATATTCAGGTAAGTATTTGTACTATCCAACACAGTTTGATAAAATAATGTCAATATGTAACCTGTTGCTTTCTCCCTTATTCAGGCGCTGAGAGAAAGTATGAAGTCTCGGGGAATAATGCCTCCGGTGGTAAAATCAGGTAAGTCTATTGTGGTGAGGAGGTTTCCCCTTGTTTGTCCCTTTGTTTTCACCTTGCTGTCCTTTTGTATCCCCTTAGGGGCCGGGGTTCGGCGAGGATGCACTGGAAGCTGCCCCGACCCGTGAAGAGGAATAGTACCCCCGGTGGTAAAATCAGGTAAGTCTATGGGGGTTAACTAATATTGCCTCTGTGTATTCCCTTGGCTCACCTTGCTGTTCTTGTCTTCCCCTTAGGTGCAGGAGTGTGGCGGGAACATGCAGAAGGATGCGGTGGAATGTGAAGATGCTGCTAAGGCTGGTGAGTTCAGCGCGGCGCTGCAGCAGGCGAGGCGACGCGCATAAAATAACTTCTTTCTTCCAGCTCGAAGGCGCGATGGATCGGGAATTCAGGTAAGGATCAAAGGTATTGCTCTTGTTCTAACCTTTTCTCCTTCTTTCTCCCTTTTTCTAGGAGCTCCAGACTCGAGGCGGGCGTGGCAGAAGACTGGATGCAGACTTGCAGGCACGGTGAGCGTTACGTTGCTGGATGCAGAATAACGCAAAGCGTGTGCTCCTCTTTGGGCGTGGTTTAAATAGCCACCAAAGTAGTCCCAGGTAAGTATTCCTCCCCAGCCCCACCCGAGTAAAATAATAGTCCATAGGTAAAGTAGTCCCTTCCAAGCCTCTTTTGGCTTGGAGCTCTTGCAGCATGGTCTGCATCAGGTAAGTTTGCAGCATGGTCTGCATCAGGTAAGTTTTAATCTATGAGCCTGGCGCCTATGGCGCCAGGACTGACTCTCCATATGATCCTGGCGCCATAGATGCCAGGACTGCACCCAAATAGCCCCTAGCAGGGGTTGTTGGGCTTGCTTGGAATAACCTGATGCCTGCTTCCGGGGTTGCTGGACTTGGTCTGGGTCCCCGGGGGTAGGCATCATGACACTCACGCATTGGCCTGGATCCGTAGGGACTCCAGCGGCCGAGACAGGCTCAAGCGGTCCCACAGGTGAGAGGATCCCCTCGCCCCCCTCCCCCTGCGCCTACCCCCGCAAAGAGGTAACTGGACTCGAAGAGTCAGATACAGGTGGGAGACACCCACACACCCCGCTGTGCAATTAAATAAGACCAGGCAGCGGAGGAGGGGTAGTGAGGACCGGAGGGGAAGGACTGGACATATTCTGCCCCAGGACCCACTTCCAGCAGTGAGATTTTCATACCCTGGGCCCCAATTAGGCGGGATGGATCAAAGCCCACCACAGGACTAAATGCATAAAACTCAAAACGGCTGACCGCCAAGCGAGCCTACCTCATCAATTCATGAGGTGGTCCGCAGAGGCACCACCACGAACGGCGCTACTCACTTGCCCCATAAAGGAGTTTAATAAACTTGGCAAATCCACTGCACCGCTACAACAAGGGGGCTATGTCCAAGGCGAAAGGGAAAGGGGGGGCCCCAACTGAACCCACAAGCAGCCAAACAAGACTCGAGCATACTACAAATGTGGGCGTCAGATACCCAAGTGACTACCAGGGGAAGATTGCAGGAAGACCCCACAACAGACTCCATCCCTACCAACTCTGGCAACCAACCCCCGTCAAAGGACGAAATGCATGCCTGGTTCGTGGAGCTGCAGGACAAATTCATGTCGACAGTACAGGACCAATTCGCCACAATAAGGAATGACATGAAGCAGGCAGTCCAAGATATTAAACTAGATATAGCCAAATTGGAAGAAAGGACAGACACCCTAGAAAAAATAGTACAAAATGCGGAAGACGAAGCACTACAGAATAGCGAAACTCAAGAACACTTAGTGCGTTTAACCCACAACCTTGAAATCCAATGTGAAGATTTAGAAAACAGGTCCCGCAGATCGAATATTCGCATTAAAAATATGCTAGAGACCATTTTAGACAAGGACCTTAAGAATGCGGTACAGGAAGTGTTCAGAGACATCATTGAAGCACAAGAAGCGGATACCATAGGGATAGACCGTATACACAGAGTGGGCCCAAAACAAACTGGCGCACCCGGGGAAAGACCCAGAGACGTGCTGGCAGCTCTCTCCTCGTACCCACAGAAAAAAACATATCTTAAGGAGAGCGAGGCAGTTAGACCAAATAAGGATGAACGGGGTGGGCATTTAGCTCTATCAAGACCTAGCAGCAGTGAAACTTCTAAAGAGGAGAGAAATGGCCCCGCTGATCAGGGAGTTGGTCACGAAAGAGATAAGGTACAAATGGACCTTCCCATTTGGCCTGTTGTTTGAGTGGGAAGGAAAGCAAAGGAGGGTGACTACCTGGAAAGAAGGGCTTCACATCATGGATATACAAGCAGAGGAGGCAGCAAGCGGGGGAAATAAGGCATAGGGGGATCAGCAAAAAAGGCAGAGAGGGTGGGAAGTGACACAGCAGAAAAAGAAACGGAATGGAAGGGGGAACACCAAGCCGGCATCAGCGGAATAGACAAATCATTTTAGCAGGGCAATGAAAGGGCCCAGTCCCAATCTACTGAAACTGGAGCGGTACCCAACGAAGGGAATCGAAAACAACTGCTTCCAGCGGCCTGGCCGTGGATCAGGAATGGACACACACTAAGGTCTGAGGACGATGCAGGATTTAGGACCCCCAGCAAAGTTAGTCTCGAGTCTACTGAGGGCAGGGAGCGATAGGCGGAACGCCATAGCTACCCGGGCCCTCCTCGGGATCAAAGTTGGTTCATTGTTAGAGGGTGGGGGGAAGTTAGGGAGTTTGGGGGGGAGGCGAAGAGGGGCCATTCCGGAAGAGATTTGGGACCACAGCACTCGGGCTCAAAAGGCGTCCAATCTGGGCCGGTAGACATGGGGAAGATCAGAATATTAACCTTAAATGTAAGGGGCCTGAACTCCCCTGTGAAAAGGAAAAAAATTAAGAATATGCTCGGAAGGGAGAAGGCTGACATGCTCCTGCTCCAAGAAACACATATTAGAGCCCTGGATAGGGGGAAGGTACGTTTTAGAGTGTACAATGTACTGGTACAATCAAATGCAGCGGGGAAAAAGAGCTGGGTTAATTATAGCAATAAAGGAGGGAATGGATGCAACACTTGTAGACAAGCAGACAGACAAGGAAGAGAGATTTGCATTCGCCAACATTAAGCTAGACAACACCAAGCTTACTTTGGCAGCAATATATGCGCCGAACACGGGCCAAGGTGGATTCCTGAGGGATACAATGGGGAGATTGGAGGGGTTCGCCAAGGGAGAGATAATAATAGGGGGTGATTTGAACATGGCATGGCACTCTCGGACAGACAGGCGCGCGGGGTACCCCATAACCAGAGTACACCATCCAACCATCTCAAACAAATGATGGATAGAATGGCACTATGCGACGTATGGAGGGAGCAGAAGGGACAAAACAAGGGCTACACGTACTACTCGCACGTTCACAATACGATGTCGAGAATAGATTATTTCTGGGTTTCGGTAGGGATACTGGGCAAGGTTCAAGGAATGGAACTAGGTCCCATTGCAATGTCGGACCACGCCCTGCTCTGGCTAGATATATCGACCCCAGGGAAAGAGGGAGGGCTCTGGCGTTGGAAGCTACCGCAGGATTTGCTTTCGGACACGGTGATGGGAGAGGCTCTAAGAGACAAAATAACAGAGTTCTTCGAGCAAAACGATACAGGGGACGTCCCACTGGGAACAGTATGGAGGCGTTCAAGGCAGTAATCTGGGGACATATGATAGCTCTGAAAGCCACTAGGGACAAACAAAGGCACAGATGGGAACGAGAACTGGAAAAGAAACTAACAGAGATTCAACAAGAGCTATTGATCCACCCCACCAGAAACCTAAAGAAGGCAATGAGACACACGCAGGGGCAACTGGAACTCCTCCGTAACAAAAAGGCAGAGAAATTCCTCCTTTACCTCAAGCAAATATACTATATCAAAGCCAACAAGGCAGATCGATATCTAGCAAGACAACTCTCCGCAAGGCAAAAATCTATGACCATTCTAAACATCAAAAACGCACAAGGAGAGACACTAACACGCACAAAAGATATAGGGGATTCATTTAAGGTATTTTATCAAAAATGATACGCAACAGAGCACCCAGATGACGAAGACCAAGATAGATTCCTGCAGTCACTCCCCATCCCAGAAATACCCAAAGACGCCAAATTAGCACTTGACACCGTGATAACAGAAAATGAAGTGAAGAAAGCAATAGATGATCTCCCTTATAACAAAGTACCTGGCCCGGACGGCTTCACGGCCCCCTTCTTTAAGAAATAGGCGGACATCCTCACCCCAATTCTCACAAGACTGTTAAACACCTTCAAGGAAAACGGGAATGTAACCCCGTCCATGAATGAAGCAAAGGTCTTGGTGTTCCATAAACCGGGTAAGGACCCCTCTCTCCCCGGCTCATATCGACCCATAGCATTGATAAATCTGGATTCCAAGATCTATACAAGAATTCTGGCGGCTAAGCTTTCCCCGCTACTGCCCTCCCTAATAAACCCCGATCAATCAGGCTTCATTCCGGGCAGGCAAACCCACGATTATCTTAGAAGGCTAATACATCTAATAGAAAAAGTAAGCATTACACACGCCCCAGCAATACTACTATGATTAGATGCCGAAAAGGCTTTCTACCGGGTGGAATGGTCCATACTTTTTAAAACCCTGAAACACATGGGATTCGGGAACCACTACATAAACATGATCAAAGCCAACTATACCTCCCCGTCGATAAGAATAGCGGTTAATGAGGAAGTCACAGAGAGGGTAAGGATCACTAGGGGAACAAAACAGAGATGCCCGCTTTCCCCCCTCCTATATGCTATCTTTCTGGAGCCGCTGCTAATCAAAATAAGGGAAACTATCCAAATTAAGGGGATAGAGATTGCAGGCAGACAACACAAGGTGATCGCCAACGCAGACGATATGCTTTTAGTGTTAGAGGCCTCGGTGAAGACATTGCCTCATACTTTACAAGTACTAGAGGCATTTGTGGAAATCTCGGGCCTGAAAATAAATTGGAACAAATTGGAAATTCTACACTTTGCGGGGAACAGGGAAGCACTGGAAAGGGAGGCGGTGATCAATAGGCCTAAAAATTGCGTAAGAGTGTATCAAATATCTGGGTATAACACTCACGCACAGGGTGGACTCACTTTACAAACAGAACTACCCCCCTTTACTTGCTAGAGTGAAAAAAGACCTGGAACGATGGTGCCCGCTAAACATTTCATGGTGGGGGAGAATCCAATCAGTGAAAACAGCAAAAACCGTCCTCACTACACATGTCAGAGAGGGGGGGCTATCACTCCCACATTTCAAAAACTACTATCATGCGGCGCAATTATGGGTCCTGAAAGAATGGCTGGGGGATGACCAACGAATGTTCTGGGTGACCGAAGACAGGGCGGTCGCTAGAACCCCACTAGAGGACGTCTTATGGAAACGCAAGCAACATAGACACCCAAACCTCCGCATTAGTCAGATCATGAAAGCCACATTGAATGCCTGAGACGAAAAAAACACGGAAGGGCACCATGACCACGGAAACCGCCCCATTCACGCCCATATGTAGGAACCCTCAATTCCCACCGGGACAGGAGCACGGGGCCTTCGAGAAATGGGAAGAGGCAGGGTGCAGAAAAATAGGGGAAATGTTCCAGGACAATGAAGTAAGATCATTTGCAGAATGCAAATCCATGTGGAATCTCACGATGGCGGACAGATACAAATATGAACAGCTCAGACATTGGTTAATAACACCAGAAATAGCACAGGCGGCGTCCAGGGAACTGACCACATTTGAAAAGTACCTCCTAACCAACTCAGGAGACAAAAGGCTAGTCTCTACAATTTTATGAAATACACAGGATGAGGAAATAAAAAGGACCTACATGAAAAGATGGGAAAGAACACTGGGGGAAGAAATTACGAACCAGCAGTGGCAGGCGCTGTGGGCAGACATCCCAAAACTAACACGAGCAGTCCAGACCAGGGGAGTAATTTGTTACAATGCATTATGTTTATACTGTGAAAACAATAAAAATACGTTTAAAAAAAAAATGTGTCGTGCCACCAACCGCGGTCGGCTCAGTTCTAAATCTGGCCGGTCCGCCCACGGGTCATAGGCACCCACTGTCCGTCCGACGGTATACTGATGCTGCTTCCACTTTATGCAGTGACTAACTTTGATTAGTCCTTTGTTCCAATGTGGCTGCCATCTTCTTGCTTCCTCTGCTAGTCGGGCCACCAGCTCCCGTTGGCCCGTTTATGGTTATTACTACACCTTTGTAGCCCCAGCTTGTATGCACATAAGCACCGCTTCTAGATGTGCTTGTCAGCTGGTTTCCATGCACAAATGCTCGCTGTAGTCCTCATTATTTCGTGGGATCTTTTCGGATCAACCAGAGCTCTCGGTAGTACGTCCTACAACATGGACTCTCAGCCACCCCCAGCCCCCTGTTTTCCAAAAGTTATTTCGCAGTTTGACAAAAGTTCATGTGTGACTCCCTCAGTCGGGCCCGGGCCTCACAATCACAGCACTTGCAGGGGTTCCCTACCCCAAGCTTTATTCACATTCATTGGGAGTTCCCTTCCCCTAACTTATTTCACATTCCAGGTCTCCCTCGGTCGGGCCCAGAACTTTCACTGATGTTGAAGACTTTCGAATGTGCAAGGCTTTTTCCATAGACCTCAGAAGGACCACTTCCACTTTCACTTTATCTCTCCCTTATGGTATTTGCCCCAGTGTCTCTTGCTCTTGGCAGTTCCACAACACAATCAGAAAAGTTCAAATAAGTCTTTCTCTTAAAGCAATAGCATTGCGCATTTTAGAGTTTGTTCACTTTGTCGCTTTTCTACAAGACATCAAACATTTTGTGGAGGCTTTTGAGTGGGCTACTTCCTTTCACCAGACCACTCCGCTACTCTGTATGATACATTATAATATGATAGTTTATTTATATAGCGCCTATACACAATGGCCCTCATTACGACCCAGGCGTTGGACCATGGTGCTAATAGCACCATGGTCCATGCCGGTAACTTACTGACTCCGCTATGGCGGAATGGGGAATTACCGCCCCGTTCCGAGGTTGGCGGGGCGGTAATTCCCCATGCCGCCATGGCCCTTCCCCATTCCCATTTTTGCCCCATAGGGCTCAATGGGAATGGGGAAGGCGCTAAGACAGTGCCGCAAATTGCTGCACCATACTTAGCACCAAGGTCCCTTTGCGGGTTGGTTTTTTAACGCCTGCTAAAAGCAGGCGTTAAAGTGCCACCCGCAAAGGGACCTCGTAATCAGGCGTTAAGGGTTTAACGGCGCTGCCACCTTTTACGGCGCCGTTAACCCCTTAACGCCTGGGTTGTTATGAGGGCCAATGTGTTTCAAAGCGCTTCAAGGCAAGGAGGGAACAAGGGAAAATACAATGACATTCAAGGGAGGGGGAGAGTGGGAAGGAAATGGAAACAGACAGGCGTCTACCGTACTAGGTCTGACAACATTTTTTGTAGAGCCGGAGAAAAACAAAAGGTGAGGGAGAGGAGTGCAGAAAGGGAGGGGAGGAACAAAACCAGCGACTATCGTATTAGGCCTGACAACATTTCATATAGTGCTGGATGGGGGAGGGACAGTAAGGGGAAGTGGGAGGAGACAGACAAGGTTGCTATCATACTAGGTCCAGGGACAATTCTGATAGAGTAAGTGCATAGAAGAAAGTAAGGGGAGGAGGGGTGGATATAGGAAAAGGGAGATGGGAGAGGAGGAGAGAACAGAGAGTAAGCAGTCAAAAAGAGTGGAGAAGCAAGAGGGGAGAGCAAATACAATTGCAGATGTCAGCAGTAACACATAATGTTGCAAGCCAGGATACAAGATGAAGAGGGGAACAGCATGATTCAAGGCCACCATGAGTGCAAGATGCAAAGGAAGTCCAGCATGAGAGTTGAAAAAGGGTGACGCACCGTGGATCAATGAAGACCATAAAAGTCAAATCCAGCATTGGCCACAAGACGTGATGGTGAAACCAGAATGTATCAGGACAGACTCCTGCAGAAGTAGGCTGATGGGGGAGGGGTAGCAGGGTAGAAGAATCAAGCAAAACAGGCAATACCTGTGTGTGACAAGGGGTGGGCACAAGGGAACATCACGCGGGACCAGAGGGGGTGGGGATGGCCTGTGGGGACAGAGGGTGTAAACACATGTTGGCACATGCTTACCTGCTGGCTGAGCAGGGGGTCGGGCCCTGTGTCCGCCTGGTCCGAACAGGAATTGCCCTTTTCTTTGTCTGTCCTTTGCTTTCGAACGGCCGGGGCGAGAGACACCCTTGATCTAAGAGTTAAGAGCAGGAAGGAAGAGGCAGGGTTAAGAAGGTGGGCAGGCTTAGGCCAGATGACCTAGATCCACTTGCACCTGCTCCCCAGCTGCAAAGGAAAGGAGGCTGGAGGGCTCCCTAAGTAGGGAAAAGAGCGGCAAGCCGAAAGTCACGAGGTGGGTGGGGCTTGCTAAGTGGTGAAAAAAAGTGGCAACCAGGAAGGCACCAGGTGGGCGGGGCTTAGGCCAGGTGACCTAGATCCACTTGCACCTTCTCCCCAGCTGCAAAGGAAAAGAGGCTGGAGGTCTCTTTAAGTAGGGAAAAGAGCAGCAATCAGGAAGGCACCAGGTGGGCGGGGCTTGCTAAGTGGTGAAAAAGAGCAGCAACGAGGAAGGCACCAGGTGGGCAGGGCTTAGGCCAGGTGACCTAGATCCACTTGCACCTGCTCCCCAGCTGCAAAGGAAAAGAGGCTGGAGGGCTCTTTAAGTAGGGAAAAGAGCGGCAAGCAGCAAGGCACCAGGTGGGCGGGGCTTGCAAAGTAGTGGAAAAGTGCTAATAGCCCTACCGCCAAACCCCCAGGCGCTATTAGCGCTGGATCACGGGTTTGGTGGAAGGGTTATTGCCCATTCCCCATTGGGCCCATTCGGGAATTCCTCATTCCCCATTTGGCCCAATGGGGAAAATTCGCGCCATTACCGCCAGTGGATTTCCCGCCAGCGGTAATCGCGCTGAAAATCGGCAATTTTGCAGCGGATTTCCCCCCAGCTCAGAGCTGGGGGGAAATCTTAAACATTTAAGACATTTTTATTACATGAGTAATGGGTTTAGAGCCCCAATGAAGTAATTAACTCTCAGAAGACTGCTTTGAAAAAACACTGGCAGGCACTTTGAGTGCAAAGTTTGATGTTAAGGCTTGAGTAAAGCGAGCTCAAAGAGTTCCCATGAGGAGGTGTTTTGGCTGGGGAGGAGTGGCAAGAACTGGATGGGAATGGCCATAGGATTAACATGGCCATAGACAGTCAATGGGTGGGCAAATAACCAGACACCACATACAAGGTGTGTGTCCCTCCTCATATGCCATTTATCCCTATCTGTACTGTAATGCAATAGTTTTGGCTAGCCCAAACTAAGAAAATCCATGCCGCAATAAGAAAACATGTCTTTGCTGGCTACACAACCCCCACCCCCATATTTCATGTGGTATTTGCTCCCCCCCCCAACAGCAGTAAAACATGTTATGCCACAGTAAGAACACATTGCCTTGAGGACTGAACAAATGCTCCCCCATATAATACCACTCACCATCTTGCCTTTGGACTTGACACCAGTACATAAAATGCCATGCCACTGTAAGGAAACATGCCTCCCCATATAACAGCACTTACATGTTGCCTTTTCCCTTAATGCGAGTACAAAATTCTATGCCACAGTAGTACCCAGCCAGCCCCTTTGGGGTACCCTCCCCCACTGCAACCCCTCCTTCATGTAATAAGACTCAAGTTGGCTTTGCCCAAAAACACCAGTAAAACATTTCATGCCCCTGTCTTAAATGTTCAAAAGTGAATCTCTCCCCTAGCCCCCCGGATCCCAGCCTCGCATACATACATACACACACACACACACGCGCACACACACACACACTCGCCCACTAGTCACACACCCACACAGCTTTGCGGTCATTCACATGTGCACTCAGAACATTCAAAAAGCATTCTCATTCACATGCATACTCACACCCGTCTACACCACACATACTGCATTAATTCATCTGCATGCACTTAAAGACACCCCCTCGCATACATGCATACACACATCCCTTCACATGCATTCCTAGATACATAGAATCCTTGCACCCATGCAAACACAAACACATTTGTTTTTTCTTACTTGTTTCCCACCGAACTCAGCACGATGATGCTCCCTGCTCCATTGGACCCAACCCCCCGCCCCCAGCACAGATAGTTTTCAGGAAGCAGGAAGAGCTTCCTAGTTCCTGAAATGCACGAATGAGCATGCACAGTGACATCTGTAAATGTACACACAGCACTGCTGAGTGGGCATTCATAGATTTTGGGTGGGCCTTGCCCACTCAGGCCCTACCCTTTCTACGCCTCTGCACAACACTTATCTTCTTGGTATTAGGTAACCCACCTTTTGGTATAGGTCTGTACTACACAAGTTGGTAGTGTGACTGAGCAGCCAGGCCTATCTCAACAGGGTTAAATGTGAGCTGTAGCAATGAAATTCACAAAAACAAGTAACGAAGTAACACTTACGCTCAAGGTTTCAGTAATAAATAGTTCTAATGGCATTTATATATCACTAGTCATACTTTGCAGATTCTGAGGTCGCAGAAAGGAAAGGTTATCACCTATGAGGGTCAGAAATATCAAAGTCAATGGACTAGAAGAGCCTGCAAGGAGCCAGGACAGCCAAAGTCAATTGGAGCACAGTCTATGGAGATGAGGCACTTTTTAGATAATAAAGGCCTTGCACAACATTAGAGAGTTTTGTAGAAACCACTTGTTGGGTCACAAGCTGTTAAGCTTGTGAAAAGCAGAGTTGGAATCAACTCTAAGGTAAACCACTGCAAGCCTCAACTGAGAATAGCACAGCTCAGAAAGACACTGAGTTAAGTACCCCAAGTCTAAACAGCACCTCTGGTTTAAAGAAGGGTGGTCCAGCTGGATTCTGTCCTGTTGCAGCGATGCAGACCCTGGGTCCCTGAGCCTCAGTCGTGGGGACAAGAGGGAGGACATCTGGAAGGCTCCTGCAACAGCAATTTGGAGGTCGTCGGCAGCTACGGCTCTTTTCGGATCAGCAGCACATCGCATTTTCAGCGCTCTATAAACAGCACAACCGCGGATCTTGGATACCGGTTGGGCTTCCATCACTCCTTGGGTCCTGCATTCTAGTGAGGGGACTCGAGCTCTGGTCGTCCTGCGGCTGGAGTGTCCTTAGAAGACTCCTGGAGCTTCTGGCCGGATTGCAGACATTGCACTCGACTATGGATTTCTCGACCCCTGGCACTCGGTTCTTCCAGCAGCAAAGAAGTACAGCCAATCAGGGAAGATGGTCCAGTGGAGTTCATCTCAGCGTTAGTTGGTCCCACTAACCCAAGGGAAGAAGTCGTCCCTTTTGGAGATTCTCTTGTTTATCAGAAAAAGGAGCTTCAACACAGCAGCAGAGCTTCACCGGGCAGTTCAAAGTTCCAGGAGGATGCATCAAGTTTAGTTCACGGTTTCTTTGTCGGGTCTTTCTCCCAGTGGTCGACTCTGCCTCTAGTCCCAAAACTCTCGCCTTTTAAGCAGGTTTCTCCCATTCATGCACAGCAGGGTGGCTGTTCTGAAAGGACAGCCAGCCAGCCAGCCAATCAGGACTGAGAATTGGATGTTGCAACCAACAAAGTTCTCCCTTGGCAACTGCTTTTTAAGTTATATTGTTGTCTGCATGAGTAATTCCCAAATCCTTGTGTGGCTGCTACACAAATAATAGTACAAAAGAGGGGTTGAGATGAGAAAAAGATTTACTCAAATGTGCCAACTTAGAAATGTAGATTATTGTTGGTGAGTCAGCTGAAATTTTAATTAGCAAGTCTTGAAACTAGTTCCTTGTTTATGAAAGAAAAAACCTCATTCCATATCAATAGTGTTTTTCAAAAATTCTTCAATTATTATATGGTGTTGTAGATAATCAAAAGGAGGCAACAAAAATATTGTAAGGTCCAAGTGCTAGCATCACACTTTGTGGCTTGCAAAAGAATTATTGCTAAATGAACAAGCAGTCATTCCCACTCAACACGTGTTTCCCCATTGAAGATTTCAATGGTTCATCAGGAGAGAGAATATTTCCTAACCAAAATAGTATAAAGGGAGAAAAGGGGAAAAAAGAAAACAGTACATAGTTATATCCATTTTATCTCATTTCAAAATGTGAGTTAATATTTGACAAGTTAACTCAATCGGTAATCTGTATTTATAAAGTAAAGTTCTGACTCACCCTTTCATTTCTTGATATGCAATTTTAAGAGCCTTGTATTTTTCCAGTTTAGTTTGTGTTGATAATTTATAATGGTATAGTATATCTGATTTCCAAATGTTAAATAATTCAATTTCTTTCAAAGTTTATTTGTAAAGTATCTGTTTAGAAAGAGAAGGCTAAATAAGATTCATGTTAAGTATTAAATGCTTGATGTTGTTTGGGTCAGACTTGGAGAAAAACATAGTTGTATATAAAGCAGAAGAGCCTGCTGTAAGGAGCCTCTGGTTCTTACCTTATATTGTTTCTGTATTCAAATTGGATCTGCAAGTGTCCTTTTGGCCTTGATAAGCAAAAGAAAAGATGCCGGCAGGCTGCGCAGCGTCTGTCCGCTTGTTCTTCTTCTTGCTGATAGATTTTTATCCATCAGCGGTGATTTTTGGATACCGAGGCTTGAGCCTCATTACTCCATCTTCTCGGGTTGAGTATGTAGTCTTGGGTTTGTTTTCTTCTTGGTCTGTGTGGTCTTGTCATAGTAGAGCTGGTTTCACAGGGTCTTCGCAGTGATGGGTCGTGGGTAGCGGTCAGTGTTGATGGTTTCACTTTTTATAGCTCGCGGGATGCGCAGTGACGTCATCACGCCGCGTGCCGCGTAATTGCGCGCAACGTGATGACGTCACTGCGTTCCCCTTTGCGTTTGGCAGCCACTTTTTAGTGTATATTATTCGATCTAAGATGGCTTTTATTTTTATTTTCAGTTTACCGGTAAACAGATTTATATTTTACTAATGGGGAGTATTTAATAGAGCAAACAAAGATGCTTTTATAATAATTATTCTCAAGCTTGTTTTTCTTGTTATTATTAGCTCAGTGTTTTTTGGGGATCATTTATTTAAAATTATATGTTGGACAAAATAATATTTAAGGCAACATGAGATCTCTACAGCATGAATATGCTTTTTTAAATAATTTTTCTAAAGCTTGTTTTCTTTTTATTATTAGCTCAGTGATTTTTAGGGGATACATTATTTAAATGTATATTTTAGACAAAATAATATTCTAGGCAAAATAAGATCTATGCAGTGTGAATATGCATTGAACTCTTAAAACATTTATAGTATACTTCAATGGCATTCTGGAACATACTAATTTCTTAATGCAAAGAAACAATTTATAACCAATTATACATTTCTGTATCGCAATTCAAACCTTTTATACATGTGTACATAATACAAACCATTTACATTCCTGTTTTCGTAACAGTGCTTCCTTATTTCCTCCTCTGGGGGGTAAAGAGATTTTCTCCAAGCCATACATTTTCAAATCCAAAATATCCAAAGGTGGGTGATTTTCAATTATGTGGACTGATATAGGAGATCTTAGGTCTTTATTCTGAATGGCTCTAAGGTGTTCAAAAATTCTCACCAATCAGGACTGGTTGCATTCAGGCATTCCTAGAGACAAAGGACAGGGGAGTTTCAGGAACCTCCCTCACATCCTGCATTTCCAGACAAATTGGAGACAGAGGCGGGCTTCGGGGCTGAAGCCTGTTAAAGGACAAACAAACAGAGGGCTCAACTTGGCCTCGACGCACAGAGTGAAACCCAAGAAGGCCCTCACAAACAGAACAGAAAATGGCAAAAAAAGAAGACTGGGGCCATTTGGACAGAAATGGTCACCCATGGGTGCTATACTGCAGCTGAGGATTCAGCCTGCGGTAGAAAAGTAAAATGGTAGGAAAATTAAACCACTGCCACCAGCCATTTAAAGTAGTGAGGGTAACATAAAAAATGTTACATGAGAATGTAGGAGAAGGGGCTACTAGGTAATCCCCCACCACTCTACATAGGATTGTGTGTGCTGGACCCACAAAGAGAAGAGATAAGTAAAGTCAATTTCACTTTACTATTAGTAGGAACTGTAGTTCACACAAGAAAAAGGTATTTAAACCTTAGGAGAAATCTAAAGGATTTCTCAGTGACACTGCACTGAAGGTTCTGAGTGTCACCATACAAAAAGTAGATGCCTATGGAGTTTGTCAGACTCCAAAAACAGAGGAAACATATAATCCAAATCAGGTCGAAACACATGCAAGAGTGAGAAAAAGGTCTCACTCACTCCAAGATTAAAATCAAAAACGTCCTAAAGTCCAGCAAAAAAGCTTGGGGTCTCTATGGTTGAAGGGAATTAGCACATAAATGAGAATTCTCGCTAGCAATCGGCACATGCGCAACCTTGTCTTTCACTAACTCACTGGTTGCGTGCATTCCTTTCTTTTCTCTGTGGCTTTGATTCAAGAGTCAAGGTTGATACCCCCACTCCCTGAAGATCCCTTACACAGGTGATCCTCCCGCACTGGTCCACTCCCAGGGTATGGATCGAAAGGTGCTGGCCATGACCTGGCCACCGGCGAGAGAGATCCCTGGGGACTAGAAAGTGAGACACCCTTTGGTTTCTCACACTATCCTGTCATCAGTATTCCCTGAGTAAGACATTGGACTTGAGAAAAAGCAAATTGTGAAATATTATTAAATAGTTTAAAGTGGAAGAACAGTGTTATGGAAAGACAGTTGCATTGTCCAAAAGGAAAGCGGGAAGAACAAGTACTCATGTTCATGAAAAGACATTTTTCATTACCTAGGGCAAGTTCCTATTGGGAGACGAGGAACTTTTGTGCCGGGTTTAAAAAGCAACTTTGTTGAAACAGAACTGGTTGTTGAGTATTCCTGCGTTGAACTAGGGCAAGGGAACATAACTCTGGTGACAAGGAATGATCTTTGAAACCTATATGTTTGATCTTTTGCACTGGGGCGTTGAATTGAAGGTTGACAATTATTCCTTGCATTATTTTGTTGTTTGTATTTAGTGTGAGGGTCGTGAGAGACTTTTTTGCCACTAGGTCATCCTTCTTGTGGAAGTGGGAGGCAGGCCAAAATGGGGGAGGCCGTGTGGGAGACCCCAGTCAGGACCACAGTTTTGGACCAGGGAGACAACAGATGTAGTGGGGGTGCATTGTGTACGGAGACGGACTGGGTCCCTCCTCTGGTAATAACAGGTAGGTTACACTGAAAAGTGGGAACACAATGAAGGCACCAACATCTTTGTAGAAATCAGGAACAGATTTATTATAGGAAGAGGAGTAAACTCATTGTCAGCAGGATGCATTTGACACACTGGCCTAGCTAGGCACACCCACTGACATGGAACCCGGGTCTTGGGAAGTACCTTTGGATGCCAAGGTGGGGGAAGGGACACAAAGGGAGAAGGGGAAGGGTTGGAAAAGGGACTGGTAGAGATGGTGAGGGGAAAAATGAGAGAGAGACCGGTGCAGACAAACACACAGGGGGACAGAGAGACAAGGGGGACATAGAAGAAGAGAGGGACAGGGAGGCACAGAAAGGCAGGCAGGGGGGGCAGAGGCTGAGAGGCCAGGAGAGAGAAGCAGGGGAAGAGGAGACACAGGCGAGGAGACCCACTGGTGAACAAATAGAGCAGGGTTGGGGAGCAAGGGAACCAAGGGAGAAGGATGAGGCCAGACAGGGGGAAGGGTACCTGCCAGAAGAAATTCTGCAGCCTCTGCCCCCAACCCATGTCAGAATGCCACACCGCCAGCAGCCAAGGCAAAAAGGGGCCAGCCCTCTCTCCACAGGCTTATATAAGGCTGCAGGGCCACAACAAGCGGTTGCCTGGGAGATGGAGTGCAGGGCGGGCACATAGTTTCAGGTAGCCTGCCCCCATCTCTTCCCTCAATAGGGGAAACTCAGTGCCAGCCCCCCAACCCAGAAACACCTCATGTGGCTGCCTGGGGAGATGCGGTGCAGGCAACTAGTCTGTCTGTTTGTTTGGTTGTCGGGGACAAGTTGCAGTTGGAGGTTAATTGTAGGGAGGTTAGCTTGGTGACTCAGGATGATTACAGGGTAGGCTTGCCAGAGCCCCCCACCACCGATGATAGACACAACAAGTTTACTGATGGGGTGAAAAGCAGGCCAACTGTCACTGGGTAGTTGAGGAGGGTCTCAGCTAAGAAAGGATGTTGAACAGGTTTTACGTCAGAGGAGTTGGCAGGCCTTTGGGAGGAATGTGGCCGCTTTGTTACTGGCTGTGAGCTGGTTGCCTGAGAGTGGGTAGGGTAAACTGGTGGAGGCCTTTCCCAGAGCTGGAAGAATTCCATAAACCCCCTATAGACACAATGTCAACAGCGCAGATGTCGGAAGGAAACAAAGTCTGCCATTTTGCTCGCTTTGTAGGGGAGCGGGAGCAGCAAAGCAGGAAACATGAAAGCCATACAATGCAAGGCAGCTGGGCCAAAGGGGAGGTTATTTGTTAGGCACAACAAGTGGAACTGGTTGGCAGGGTTCAGAGAGGCTTCATGCCAAGACAAAGGGGAGATTAATTATAGGGTGGGGCGAGTGGGAGGAAGAGTTGAAAGGGGTTCCAGGCTGCAGCTGATCAACAGATAGAACTGGTTCTTTGTTGACGGATCATGGCTTGGGTTCACAACCCCCCACCCACACAGTGCAGGGGACACAGAGGAAAATGCTTTTGGGAAAAATAAAAGTCACCCAATACTTTGGAAAATGATGTTGTACAATACATTGAATACAGTAGGGAAATTAAAGGTCATGTACTACATTGAAAATAAAAGGCTACATAGAACTTGCCATTTCCACATTCTTTAGTTTAGTTTGCCAGGTAGTGACATTTCTGTTAGGATACTATGAGAACCCTGAGGGGTTTCTCACTCCTACTCCCCTATGATCTTCTGCTCAGGTAGCCAGGAATAGGCCACCACTCTTGGATACCAACCCTGGGGGGTAGAGAAGCGATGGAAGATCACCTGGGTGGAGAGTCCTTGGGGACTGGGAGTGGGGTACACCCTGGCGAGACGTATGCCCTTTATCTGTTGAGGACTAACCTAACCCTCCCTGGCTGTTATGGGCTATTATAAAGCTGTTCCCTTCACTTCTCCACATTTGACAATACTGGGACATGGAGGAGGCAACTAAGAGTAGTGAATACTACACCATTTCACCACTCTAGCACTGGGACGAGGAAGATGCCTGTAACATGCTGTGAGGGTCAGGCATGTCCCTGCAATTATGGTCAGGCAAGTCTCATTCAAAATCCACACCTGCAGCCTGTAAAGGGACTGCAGGTGTATAAAGAGGAACCAATAGAGCAAAGCAGAAAGCAACAGCGGAGAAGGAACCATGATGCCGGCAGATATCCCAGAGGACTTGCGGGACCTGAAGCAAGTGGGTTGTGTAGTTGCCACAGGTTCGGGAGCCTCTGTGACAGAGGACAGGCAGCAGGAGCTGCGGGAAAGCCCGAAGAAGAAAGGAGCCTGTACGTGTCCACGAAGAAGCATTTCAGGTGCCGGGATCCAGAGAAAAAAACACGACAAGTGAGCGCAGCTCACGAAGGTGGACCTCTTGGCTTCAGAAGCAGAGAAGAAGCAGTGGAAGCCGCTGAGAGGAGACGCAGGAAGCCGGTGAGTGTCACAGAGAACTCTCGAATAACGGGGCACTCCTACCAGACCACAAATATGTAAGCGTCCATGAAATAAAACAAGTGTATATTGAATAACGAATTGAATGGGAACTTCAATTTAAGCAAAACAAATGCCTATTGAATACCGAATTGAATGAGAACTTCAAATTAAAATAACATGAATGAATACTGCACCACAAATTGACTGAAACCTTGAAGTTAAGTATATTAAATACTGAATGGAAGAAACCTTTATGGGCAAAGCAAGTAACAGGGGATCGCCTAAGTGCCCATGTGAAATTGAATTGCAGAAAAGGGCGCAAGTGTGACAGAGCACCATAGAAAGGTGGGGAATGAACTAAAACCCCTCAAAGTTAACTTTTAAGAGTGATTGCAATGCGGCAAGGCCAGAGAGTGGCAATTGGTATGTGTGACACATCATGGCAGAGCCATGAGGCTGACAAAGAGAAGCCAGAGGAGGTTAAATCAGACATAAAGCCAAGAGCCTGAAAAAAAAGAGTCTAAGTGAAGGTGAAGTACCAAAGAACCTTTGTGAGCTGAAGAGCCCAGGGATCTTGGTTGCACGACCTGTGATGGGTGGACCGTGTGGTCTAAGAACTACGCCTAGACCAGTGAGCCCTGAATGCTGAAAACTAAAGACATTCTGGTGGTGAAATTTAAGTTTTGGGGAAGGGAACCCTGAGACTTGAGGAACTTCATGTGTGGTCTTGAGAACAATGCTTCAAGACTTTTTGTTTTTGAACTGTGTTGCTTCGAACTTGGGGAAGGGCATCTTGAGACTTTTGTGGAACTTTCTTACACTTGGGGAAGGGGAGCTGAAAGAAAGCTGAGAGCTGGAAGAAGCTCAGCACTTTAAGTTAAACACTATTTACTTTATTATTGACATCTCAACACATTGTTCAGCTTAAGTTACAACTGCAAATGTAGGTTTTGAAAACAGACAGACTTTTAAGTTGAACTCTTTGACTCTTGACTTTCCTTAGTTTCCTTCAGGTCGGTAAATTCCACCTGCGCATAGGGCAAGTTAGGCCTTCTACCATCCTGACATTTGATTTAATAAAGCATTTTATTTTGAAATTTAAGTCTGTTGTCTGTGTCTTGCTTCATGATGCTGTCACAATACAGAAAGATGGGAATTTATCTCAACCTTTATTGTTTAATAAAATGGCAAATTCGGCAAAAAACACATACTTTTGTGTGAGCCTCACATTTCGGACCCATCACAACTCCTTGTGACCAGGGTTGAACTCCCTTCCCCTGGATAAATTACGGAATACCCTTAAGCAAGTTCTGATTCAACAAATTTCTTCTGATTTCAACAACAAAAAAATATTTTCCATCCACTGTGTCTTTTCCCCTAAGCAAAGAAAATGTATTTTCCATCTACTGCGACTTTGCTCCTTAGCAAAGAAAATGTCTTTTCCACAAGTACTGATTCAAGAACCAAAACGCTAATTTCCTTTAGCAATATTCTTCTTGGTAAGGCAAATGTTTCTTCCACAAACACTAGTTCCTATACAAGGGCAATTGTTTTCTTCCACACAATGGGCCTCATTACGACCCTGCCGGTCCGGTAACAACGGTGCCGGTAGGCTCACCGGCACCATTGTCACCGGACCAGCAGAGTACAAGTTTGCGGAACGGCAGCCACTCGCAGACTTTGACGGTAGCACCGGCACCATTATGAATGATGCTGGTGCTACCGTCTTCCCCATTCCCATTGAGTCCTATGGGACTCTTTGGGAATGGGGAATACTATTTTTCCAGCGCCTGACTTCCCGGAACGCTGGGGTTGTAATACCCCAGTAAACCCGGGAAGCCAGGCGCCGGAAAAATCACGAGTCCGGTGGCCAGCCTGGTGGTTTTACCGGCACGGCTACCGGCACGGCTACCGCCAGATTCGTAATGAGGCCCAATATCTTTCTCAGGCTACAAAATAATTCTTAACACGTCACAATTATTCTTCCAATGAAATGCTTTTGTCAGGATAGCACACATGCTACTTTTGGTGAAACAACAGTTGTCAAAATGATATCTTGATCAATGTCTATTCACATCATCTTTGTACCACAACCACACTTCTTCCAATCAACTGTTTCTTTTCTGGTCTACTCGCTTGCTAGGAGTAACTCTAAATGGTCCCTTTCCTGGTTCACTCTGCTGCCAGGAAGAAAACTCCTAAGACTACAGTTTATCTCTTTAGTGGCAATATGGGTTGCAGGTTTCCCCAAGTTGACTTCTCAGAAATGGAGATTTGCTCTCTTTTCACATTCTTGCTCTTTCTGAAAAACATCTTGACTTCTGGCAATGCGGGTTACAAGTTTCCCCAATTTGACTTCTGTGAAGGCCTCATGAAGCAAGACACTGACAACAGAGTTAAAGTTCAAAGAATAAATATGTATTAACTTAAATGTCAGGATGGTAGAAGGCCTAACTTGCCCTATGCTAAGGTGGGATTTCCCCACCTCAATGAAACTTGGGACAATCTCAGTCAAAGAGTTGTACTTAAAAAGTCTGTCTGTGTCCAAAACCTATCCTAGCTCTCACAACTAAAGCTAAACAAAGTGATTTGTCTCTGTGTATAGAGTAATGTTCTCTTAATTTCGTATTGTTGGTCTCTTGGCTTATGTGCAGTATTTACATTTCTCTGGCTTCTCCTGGTTAGCCTCTTGGCTCTGCCATCACGTGCCACACAGCTCTTGCAAGTCTTTGGCCGTGCTGCACTGCATTTACTCATAAATTTCACTTAGTGGTGGTCTTACTCATGTCCCACCTTTCTAAGGCACTCTTTCACACTTGCGCTCTTTCCTATAGGTAGTTTACCTATGGGAACTTTCTCTTTAGCTGTCTTTCGCTCTGTCCATAAATGTTTTACTCAATTCCATGTTCAACAAGCTGAATTGCAAGGTTTCATTCAGTTCGGCATTCAACAGATATTGAATTAGCTTATTTTCAACTTTGCATTCAGTTCAGTATTCAATGTGCATTTCTTTTGCTTGATTTCAAGTTTTCCTTCAATTCAGCAGTTAATATGAACTCAATATGTTTAATTTCCAGTTTCTATTCAGTTCGGTATTCAATATATATTTGTTATACTTAATTTCAAGTTTACATTCAATTCAGTAATTAATATGCATTCATTATGCTCAATTTCAAGTTCCCATTCAGTTTGGTAATTTATATACATGAATTACCTACTCGCAGCCTGCTAGGAACGCCCCAGTGGTCAAGTGCCTCTCCCGACACTCACCAGTCCTCGGCATGGTTCCTCAGCGGCACCTGCTGCTTCTTTCCTCTTCATAGGTCGGCAGGCTAGCTCCAGCGAGCTGCGCTCGCACACCGGGCTTGCCTCTCACACGTTGGTAACTCTGCTTCTGTGTGGTCGCAGACAGCGTCCTGGTTTTTCCTGCAAAGTTCCACGATATGGAGGCTCCCTCTCTAGACTGCTTACCGACATCCTGGCTCCTCCAGAGACCCCACCACGACTGCCTCTCCCCCACAGGCCTTCCTGTTTCTCTTTGTACTGTTCTCTGGCTCTCATTTTATACACCTGCAACCACTTAACAGGTTGCAGGTGTGGATCCTTGGTTAAATTTACCTGACCATGATTAAGGGGATATGCCAGACTCTCACCATATTCTGCAGGCATCTTTCTCGTCTCACTACCAGAGTGGTAAAATTAAGGTGTAGTGTTCATTACTCTCAGTCTCCTCTTCCTCGTCCCAGTACTTTTGAATGTTAAATGTAGGCAAATGAGGAGAGAGGTCTTGCAGTAGCCCATAAAGGCCCAGGAAGGGTTCGGTTGATCCCAATAGGGAAAGGGGGATATCATGTCTCGCCTGCGGGCACCCCAATGTCAGAGGACCCTCCACTCAGGTGATCCTCCCTTGCTTCTCCACTACCAGGGTCAGGATCCAAGAGCGATTACCTTTCTCTGAATACCTGAGAAGAGGATTCAAGGGGTATTTGAGTGAGGTTTCTCACACTTCCCCTTAGTGGAGAATTGTGCCCTTCTTGCACTCCTACTTCCCTTCAGTAGCCTTTTGACTGTTGGCACAGTGGGTTACAGGTTTCCCCAATTTGACTTCTCATTGATGGAGAATGTTTTGTGTCTTGCACACTTACTTCTCTTAAGTAGCCTTTTGGTTGTTGGCAATGTGGGTTACAGGTATCTCCAATTTGACTTCTCAGAAATTGAGAATTGTGCCCTTTTTGTCTTATTGTGTTTTGACAATAAAGGGGTTGGATTAGGCATTCACTTGTCTCTTTGCCTTCCCCTCCTTCTTCTACTTTGCTCTTGGACTTCCCGTGACTTAATTATGGGAGTCTACAATGCTATGAAGCGCTCAGTTGCTCATTGACTCATCAGAGGCTCACTGGTTAATGCTGGCGGCTTTGGCGTCCTTCATTGGTGCTGGGCAGCATTGCAGCTTTCCACTTCTGCATTTTGGCATCTCAGGGATCATTCGGTTTCTCTCGCCGTCTCGGCCTCTCTTCCTGGGAGCTTCTGTTGCTTAGTTCTTCGCAACCATGGCTCTCCAGGTATCCCGGCTTCCTGCTGAACACTGGCACGGCCGCCTCCTCACCTTCGTGCACCTTGGTAGATCCGCAAATGCTCTGACCCCAAGCCGTAACTCCGGAGAACATGGTCTCTCCTGTACCTTCTTCTGCCTCTTCTACACACCTGAGTTCCATCTTCATATTTAATGGTCCTGCTCAGGTACCTTGTTTCACAAACACTAGACTGTGTACTTTCTTCAATGGCATTTTTAATGACTCCTGGTTCAACTTCCTCGTTCAGTACCATGGGCATTATGGATCTTGGAGTCCATAATGAATTTGAACCTTTTATGGCCATTTCCTCCTGTTTGACTGTTTGATTGGAGTAATGTGTGATATAACATTGGGGCTAAGACTTTTACCCAAGACAGAATAATGCCCCTTAGAGGATTTCACATTAGATTTAGAACAAGGGGTGCAGCTTATTTTGTCTAGGTAACCTTTAACAGAGGTTTCCTTTGGTTACCTCATGAGAGAGACCTGTGCAATGACAGATGGCCATCAGTGTCAAACACCTCTTTATATTCCTCCCCTGAATCTTCAGAGGTGGGTTGGGAGGCAGGTTCCGTAGGTTCTTTCGCCTCGTTCTTTTTCTTCTTATTGGAGTCTTACGTTCCTGGTTGAGATCTGGTCTGCCACGAGGAGTAGCCACTATGCGTCTCTGCTGGATTAAGCCAAGGCAATGGACTCACTCCCAGAACACCCAGGGAGGGAAAAAAGCCTTTAGGCACCAAACAGCCCCCAAATGGAATCCTTGTAGAAATCGAATGAGTGAATATGGAAACCACTCAAAGAGACTCCAATATCCAAGGCGGTCGTAAGAACTGGCAAGTAGGAAGAAGACAGTGTAACCAGGGTCTATACAAGACAGAGTGGCTGGTAAGTATTACGGAATGAGAGGACAGCAAGTGAGTAACTGGCTGTAATATGTAGTGTGGAATTCAGGATAGATTGCCTGAATAGCTAGCACAGGTATACACAAATGCAGAAACAGATCCAGGATTCTGCAGGTAAGTGAAGCAGCCCACAAGGCTCAGGAACAAGTGCTCGAGGAGCGAAGAGGAATAGGCAGGAAAACAGTGCCTTACACGGAAAGAAGAACACGGGTTGCAACACGCCGCTGATGCCGTGCAGTGTGGAGAAATACGGTTGGTGGCAGCCAGCTTGGAAAAAGGCTAGAGCGGGCAACAACATTCCGGATAAGCGTGGTGGCACACTAATGGTGGCTGGTTCCTCTCCTTCACAGGCACCAGAACGGAGCAGCTGTGACAATCAGATAATTGGGAATTACAGAACATTAATTGTCACAAGAAGATAAATACTGTGGGCCTCATTATAACCCTGGCGCTCCCGTAATTAAGGGTGCTGGCAGCCTTCATTACTGGAGTGCCGATTACGAGGTTCCCTTTGCGGGACCCTCTAAGGATGCCTGGTAAAACCAGGCGTCCTTAGCGGGTCCTGCGAGGGGAAGAGGGAGCTAATAATGGGCCGTTATTGATGGCGCCATTATTAGCTCCCTCCCCATTCCCATTGAGCCCTATGGGGGCTCAAATGGGAATGGGTTCCTGCAAGGAGGAATTACCGGGTCCTCCAATGTCGGAATGACCCGGTAATTCCTCATTGCAGGAACCCAGTATTGGAGCCCGATATGGAGGCAGCCATGGCACTAATAGCACCATGGCTACCTCCATACTCGTAATGAGGCCCTGTGTCTCTCCCAAAGGAGTCTCCACTTCCCCTTGACAGCTTTCTCCTCCCATGAGATTGTCCCACATATTACCGCCCCAGAGTTAGGATCAGGAAGTGGCTGCCCTCCCCTGGCCACATGGGAGGAGGTCTGAGGCTGGGGTTTAGTGATGATTCTGCAGGATTCATCGTATCACACCGATTTCTTTTGAATCTCAATGTCCAAAGTGGTTCCATTTACTGTGCTGTCTTCTATAATTAAAAGATCTGGAAATGGGGACTGTGAGAAACCTGAAGGTGTCTCACCCGCTAGTCCCCGGGGATCTGTCATCAGGTGGCCAGGACACGGCCATCGCTTTGGGATCCATTTCCTGTGGGTGGACCAGTGTGGGAGGATCACCTGGATGAGGGGTCCTCAGGAGTGGAAGTGGGACACCTTTTCCCCATCCTACCAGGTTGGATACCTAGGAACTCAATCCCCTCCCCTTTTCTGACACAGACACTTTCTCACGGACACTTCACCATGAGCGGCAGCGAACTAACACCAGAGCTGTATACCTGGCATGTCCCAACACAAGGGTCAGGCAGAGTCAGGCAATGACTGATAATTACACACACCTGACTTCCATTACACTTCCTCACACGGATCAAAGGCAGAGCACGAAAGCACAATCGAAGTGAGGCAAAAAGAGGAAGCAGCACTTCCGAGATGGCAGTTTAATACGAGGAGAAAGACAGCAAGACCATAAAGAGTTGCAAGGAGTGAATTGCCATTGGGGTTTTCTGAGGAAGAAAACCGTTACTTTCACAAGCCCTCGGTGGTATGGAAACATAAGACCGGGAATTAAAGTTGAACAAAGGTGCATTGTGTGTCGAAGGTACCTGGGGCTTTGCTACCTCGATGGCCGAGGCGGGGAGGAGCGATTACGCCTGTGGTACTGTCCTTGGCTCCGACAACAAAGCCGCTCTAGTAAAGTCAGCACAGGCGGTGAGTCCTGTAAACTGATAGCAGACCGGTCTGTGTTAGAACTAAGGTTACAACCAGCAACATTGTATGAAGGAATCGGCAAAGAACAGAGATTAAGGCGTATGTGATGAGCAACGCGAATATAATTGAAAATCCAAGGGGTGACTGAACTTTTGAAACTAATCCAACTGAGAGTTAAAATTGTGAACTGGGAAATCGAAGTGGTCCTTCTACGGGTTAAGCCAAACTGCACATTCAGAAGTCTTCGATAGCTAATACGAACTGTAATTGTGGAAAAGGGATCTGAGCCCGGAAGAGTGGGTTCCGGGGTGAATCATGAGTCACCCGCAAAAAGGTATTGCTGTGACAAATGTTAACTCGACTGAGGGATGCCAACGAATTGAACTGAGAGTGGTTCGAGCCCGTTTTTGGTACATAGGCCCTCTGAATC
This sequence comes from Ambystoma mexicanum, assembly GCF_040938575.1. NCBI lineage: Eukaryota > Metazoa > Chordata > Amphibia > Caudata > Ambystomatidae > Ambystoma > Ambystoma mexicanum. Next base: position 172,062,895 of record NC_090931.1, read on the forward strand.
AAGAGACTTTGAAAACATAAGAGACATGGGCACAGAAGGCCCTGATGTTGGCAATGGAACTGTGTCCTTGTGCCAAAGAAGCCCAAGATTGTGGTATGCTTGAGTGAATTGCCTTGTCCCGTGCTGAAAACATGGGGAAGACAGGCCAACGGCCTGAACATCCTGACTTATCATTTTGTGAACACTCCTTTCTTTTTCATTTCCCCACTCTATTTGAAAATTAGCGGTAAGGATTGGCAATAGGGTTTTTAGTATAGGTCCTTTTATTTTGACGAGACTCCACTAGGACTGCATTATTATTATTTTGTGGTCGTAGCTTGCTCCCATCTTAGATTTAGGTTTAGATAGGCATTTATCACACCCTTGATAAAACTGAGGTCACTTGTGTCTGTCTTACTTTGATACCATGCCTTCCTTACAGGACGCAGAACATCAGAAGTTTATCTTGGCCCAACTGTCATTACTGGAACACCAAGTGGCACCTGTTGTGGACTAATTGAGACAAAAGTTCATCAACATAATCTGTCCCGAAAATACCTATTCACATTTCCGTCTTTCATTTCCCTTTGCAAGACATTGGTATTTCCATGTTTCATTTGTGTTCAAACATAGCTGTATTAAGCTGTAGAACCATAAAAGCATCATAAATCACAAAATTCATAGGAAAAAGATTTTCTAAAAACGACACTTCATCAGCATACAAAAGCATTAAAAGCAGATCCCAGCGGGAATACAATTTTGGGATAACATTTGTCAAATACCATTGGGTTACACAATTCACAAGACAAAAAGCATCTATAGGCCAATAATGCATCATTAGACAAAATACATGAAGGTAAAACCCATCGAGAAAACATAATATGATTTTTGATTTTAAAAAATGTATCAAAACAGTGCAGAATTACGTTATCTTCATAGCCATGCCCTAAAAAACATATTTGGAAACAAAATAGACTGCTTTCAAATCAGTAGTTTGTCTAACGAAAAGAGGTAACAGATAGCATTCCCTCAAGTCTTTATATCCTGTGCAAAACAGTAGAAAGTGAGTTATCATTTCCTGTGGTGATCCACATACCTTACACTGGCAGTCACTGGTACGTGACCATTTTGCTGTAAATGTGGCCAGCTTCAAAGTATTGTTACGCAGCTGAATATATAATGGAGTGTAACCGGGACCAACACAATCTAAGTAAGGGTCAAAGCCCCCTTTTGGGTTTGTTTCTAAATACCGGGAACTCAGAGTATGGCAAACCTGTTTCATACTAATAGTAATTGCCTCAAAACGAGCTTTTTTAACCATCACCTTAGAACAAGGGGGTATTCCTGCAGGGTTCAACCAAAGAGCATCCAGGTCCAGACACGCTAGCCATTTACAGATAAACCTAAACCATGGCAAGGAGCCTGATCCAGGTACATTCAACAAGCCACTAAGCTCATCTCTGTACGACCCAGTGTGGGTGTACTCTAGATTCTAACCCAATATAACAATGGTTTAATCGCCAGTACCTCTAGTCTTAAAGGAATAGTGCGCTTAAAAATATTATTGTCCCAAGGGTACGGGCATGTGTTTTTAAGCATACGTTGATCGATCGTACAAACATTTCCTATGCACCTTACCGTAGTTTTCCTAATTTTTAGACATGCGAAATCAGGCAGCTGGGCGCGGCCATCTTGTGCTAATCTTATCCGTTGCCGCATCGCCCTAAGGTGAACTGCCCTGGTGGCACTAAATCATATCCCCCGTCCCTGAGGTTGACATCACCAGACCTAGTGATATTCTCCCCCTTATCTCCATGACGTTACTGCGCAGCGTAGCCAAATGCGCCCAGTCATCACATACGTGTTAATGTAAGTTGACGCAGAACCCGGAATATCAACACACATCATCTAACAACACAGCGCGTCCCAATTTTGAATATAAAACTATACTTTCAAAGGAAATAGCAAAACTCTACAATTTGTAAAGTACTTTTATTTCACAATGAATGCTACGAGAACATCCGGCGATTGCCATATTCAAGCAAATGGGTAATTTTTTTCTTTGTTCTCGATCCACAAATGTTTATCGTGAGTCACGTGGTTTCCCTTTTGGGTATAAGAAGCACATTGGACGCACTGGGAATCGCGAGGCTTCGGCATCAGCTTGGCGCTAGGCCACCGTAAACGATGTGCGGTTGCTCCTTATCGCTGGTACTGCGTAAGGGGATATAGGCCCGTGGCGATCGGCCCAAAACAGCGTCATGGTGATCCAGCCATTTAAGTGTATCTGCAGCTGCCTGTTAAAGAAGCCATCAATTGGTATCTGGAATCGATGACGATCGCAGAAAGGCAGGATGTAGCTGTTTGGAAAACATAACAGAAATGTGTCTCAGTAGCCGTTCTTTATTATAATTTATCATTTTACTGATTAATTCTGCACATTGTGAAAACTAATGATGAACACAAACGAAACAATGGGAACACAGAGAAAACAACGTGGAAAGTAGTCTACAATTTGCTTGAGAGGTTAGTGCTATGGAGTATGTTTAGCTCACAATGGGAGGCGGAAGCTGACGCTACAAATCGAAGAACACATAGACGGCATTTTGACTAAATATTAGCGTCAAATTTTTCGTTTGTGGAACCTGGGGGAACTCAGATGTGGACTACATGCATTTCGATGCTGGACTGGCCATGTGCCTGGGACAAAGACAAGTACACACAAGTTGTTTTTGCGTGTCATTGCAATATGCCACAAAGAACAACCCATTACAATGTAAGACAGCAATAATGGTTGGCTAATAAAACCTTGACTTACATAATATTCAGCATTTCCATTCTATCTGGGTAACGCAGAGACTCCGTTCAGATCAACGAATTTTCATAAACTGAAATTACATGTTCCTTTGTCCAGTTTTGGAATGGTGAACCTTATCATATTTGACAGTATTACACCCCTCCCTTCATTCATTCCTTTCAGAAGACTCCCTTTCTTCCAAGGTCGAAAAACAATTGAACCTTATACTGTGTATAATGCGTGGGTTTGCTCAGCTCGCAAGCAAAATTCAAAGGCGCTGACCATCACTCCGAATGGGAGCGAATAGCCCTTCAGACCATAATGGCATTAGAAATATTTTTGAAAAACAAATGAAGTGTTTGCAGCCATCCACCAATGCCGCGCGAAATGTCTAGTAATTTACTTTTTTTAATGAAAACAGTTACAGTTAGTTTACTTCCAAATGTCTCATTTATAATGTTCCTCTGGAGAACTTCGCACTCTCCCATCGACTCCCACAGCCAGTCCACGCCATCTGTCAGCTCAGCCCATCTCCTGTTCACACGGCAAATCCTGTAAACATTTTTCGCAAGGAGCGAGTATCGAGCCCTGACAAAATGTGCTTGTACGAGAACGTCAGAGCAAGCCCTGCTGCAACCCCCTCCTGCCAGGCCGCACTCCCCTGAACCCATGACCCCAGTTCTCTTTGAATGCATCTGGTTTCCAGACCCTAACACCGCACCACCTCAACCTCACCCCCCATATACCTATTCTGGATTGGTCATATATTCTTGCTCGCAACATCTTGTCTCAGCGCATCCGTGAGAAAGGGTCTTGGAAGGCACAGGCGCAGGAGGAAAAAGGTGAGGGCGGTCAGTGCTCTCTGTGCGCAGCCCTGCTGAGTGGAGGGGAGACTTCGCAATGCCAGAATGCGGCATAGTCCAAAGTTGGAGTCGAGGGTAGACAAAATGGAGTCCAGGTGTGTCTAGCAATAGCCCCACCTCTGCTTATGTCGGGCCTTCTTCCCCATGGCTGCAGAAGGGCAAAGGAGGCGTCCCCCACAAGTGCAAGAGCAAGTGGCCCCTTTCTCATAGAATGTATGGGGGGCTCAACCGACCCACTCCTTCCTTACCTTAGCAACGACCCCTAGCACATGCCTGCATGAAAATATAGGTAAGAATGCACCTATTTCTCACCAACAACCCCCTTTGATGCACTGTTTTTCTTACAGTCAGTAGTTCTTGCGTGCCAAGTATCTTATCTAGCCTAGGACTCATTCCTTTTGTGGGACGCGTAGTTATGCAGCTATTTGGGCAAGTGTTTGGTAAGACAACTGCAGAACCCCAAAGTTGCTTTCATGCTGTTATCCATCTGACCCTCCCACGATCAGTGAAGGACCCACAAGAGCTCGACAAAACTGGGAAGTGTGAAAGCACATCGTTACACTGCATGGCATTCTCCAAAAGGGTGTACGGGAGGGAAGGCCCAATCTGAGCTCAGGACTATGGGCTAACAATGGCAGGAAAACACAAGGGGGGTGGTCCTGGCTGAAACAGTCAAAGCTGGTTGCAAATGATTGGAATGCAAATAAGATTTAATATGTATCTGATCCTTGGTTGTAATGCTTATTCATATCAATCCAAAGGAAAGATGGAAAGGTACCCAGGAGGACAGATATATACCACAAGCATTTACTTGATAAAAGACTGGGAGTATTTTTATTTGCTCTCCTCGGTCAAATGTTCATTTTTTTGACAAACAAAAGGTTGCATAGACCTGTAAATGGTACGAGCTTTACAATGTATAATATTTACATTATTTCACATAATCATACATGTAAAAAGCAAAAGACATATTGATGCATAGAACAACAAAGCATTTTAGTTGCTATAACACAGATCCTTGGATGGGTCTGACAGAAGCCAGGCTAAAGGGTGACCAAAATTAGATCGACGTCACTGACATAAATCAAAACCAATTGGAAAACGGGGACCTGTTGACCCCTTTGGGGGAAAGGTCCCTGGACGTTTCGGCTAGACGGTGGATCTCAGCCTTCTTCATGGAGCCAAGGATTTGGAAACCCCTGTGGGAAAGGAAGGGGTGCTGCGGTTAATGCACCTAATGTCATGACAGGACATGGTATACAAAAAGACCTCCACTTATAGAATTTCATAAAATTCATACAAAAGGACGCACTGATTAAAATAAGGAGAGAACTCTGGTAGATTCATATATTGGGTCTGGTACTGACCTTGACCAGGACTGAGTCCTGGGTGGTGGCCTGATGGCTAAAAAGGCAGTTTTCAATGGATAGCTGTGGAGGGACAAGTCGAAGTTGCTTCTAATACTGAGGAACTGGAAAACAAATGAAGAGAAGAGGGGGCTCTTATAACAATGGGACCCCTGTGGTGTAACTGAAGGAAATGAGGGGTTTTGACAGTAACAATACCTTGGGTTGCAAGGTGGTGGTCCCGGCGCCAGAGCAAAACAACTGGGGGAGTACCCCAAGTAGCCGGCTTGGAAACCTGGCGAACAGCAGTAGGCAGAGTCGGCTGGAGTCTGTAGAGGGAGGGAGGAGATAGAGAGCGAGGACCGGGATCAGCTCGAGTATGACATGTGGATTGCAACGTTCAAGGGCTACGCCTCCCGTAAGTGCTGGGAGCGCTGTGCGCCTGAAAAGGGACAATGAAAGAAAGACTGGAAGTACCTGAATGATGTAAACTGCGGCAGCGTGTGATCGTCAGCTCGGTGGGACACAGAGTGAAGCTGTGTGCGTCGTGCTGCACAGCGCACGCCCAGAAGTAGCGAACGCTGATTACCTGCGCCTGCGTGTCAGACGCTGGTTGTCTGCGCGTGCGTGTGCAGAGCACGCTGTACGCCCAGGAGTAATATGTGCTGAAACCCAGCGCATGCGTAATAGACGCTGGATGCCTGCGCCTGTGAAGGGGGCGTGTAGTTGCAGGGCTAAAGTGCTCGCAGGATCGCGAGTAAATAGACAGAGCAGAACCTGAGGGGAGAGAATTAATCTGAGCCCTTATGTGAACGAGGGCAAATAAGTAGAATGAGCATACGCGTGGGGGGTACGTTGTAAGCCCAGAAATAATCTAAATATACGCGCATGCGTAACAGACGCTGTTTGCCTGTGCCTGTAAAGGGGACGAATGGAGTGTAGTTCCAGGGCTCTAGTACTCGCAGGGTCGCGGGTAAATGGAAAGAGCAGAGCATGTGGGGAGAAAGCCCATCTGTCCCCACACGTGAACAGAGTAAAACTTAGAATTGGCGGTGGGGTTCTATTTCATTGAGTCCTGAGTCAATTGATTGAAGTTTGTACATCCACCAGCTTTCTTTAAAATTCAAGGAGTTGGTGATGTTGCCGGTGTTGTTTACTTTGTCCGCAACCCACCAAATAAAGTTATCTGGGCCGTGTTGCATTTCAAGAAAGTGTGGAACTAGTGGGGCCGTCACATTTTTGCACCTTATTCTCGAGCGGTGCTCCCCAATTCTTTTTTGTACTGGTCTAGATGTTTGGCCCACATACCGTAGTTTGCAGGGACATTCTATGATGTAGATTACATTACAGGTCTTGCAGTTGGAAAAATGCTTGAGTTTCCATTCCTTGTTGCCAATCATGAAGGAATTCATTTTCTTTGTCTGTTTGCATACTGTGCAATTCCCACATGGGTGGTGGCCATTGATCTCTCTCAAGTTCCATAGGGTGGATCTAGTGCTGGTTTTAGTTATTCTGGCATGTGTGAGCATATCTCTCAGGTTTTTAGATCTTTTGAGTGCCATTCTGGGAAACGGTTCCTGGGGTAGGCTGAGTTGTATAAGTGGCCAGAACTTTCTAATGGCTCCTCTAAGTTTAGTCGTGCTGGGGCCGAAAGTCGTGACGCATGCCATGATGTCTTGTTGGGTGTCCTGAATTTTGGGTGTAAGGAGTACTTCTCTCGGTGTAAATCTGGCTCTCTTTTGGGTATCTCTGAGGAGTTTTTTGGGGTATCCTCGAGCTTTCAGTTTCGTTGCAAGGGCTGTTGCGTTTATTTTGAACTCTTCCGTATCTGTACAGTTTCTGCGTACTCTCAGAAATTGGCCGTAGGGCAGGTTGTTTCTCAGGTTGCGCGGGTGGTTGCTTTTATAGTGAAGCACTGTATTGCGATCTGTTTCCTTATTGAACATGGTGCATTCCAAAATATTGTTCTTAGGTCTGATGGTAAGATCCAAGAAGTTGATGCTGGTATTGCTACTGAGGATGGTAAATTTGATTTCATCCGTACGGTTATTGATCCATTCAAAGAACTCGGTGAGGTTGTTATTCTCTCCTTTCCAGATAAAAATGATGTCGTCAATGTATCTGTGCCAAAGCATTATGTTGTCCAGGAATGGATTGCATGTGTTGAGAACATGATTGTATTCATATTCGGCCATGAATATCACTGCCATGCTGGGGGCAAAGGCTGCCCCCATGGCTGTGCCCCGAATTTGCAGGTAGAAGGTCTCTTCAAATTGGAAGAAGTTGTTCATAAGGGCCAATTCCAGTAGTTCAACTATAAAATTAACAGGAACTCTTGTTTGTGACATATGATGGGTGAGATGGTGTCTGATGCATTCGACCGCAGCTTCTTGGGGGATGCTGGTATAAAGGCTATTAATGTCCATGGTCACTAAGATATCTTCTGAAGGGTTAAATGGTTGGTGTTCAAACTTGTTTATGGTTGCCATTGTGTCACGTAGATATGTGGGAGTTTTCTGACTCAGTGGTTTTAAGAAAAAATCAATAAATTGGCAGATAGGTTCAAGCACTGAACCGCATCCCGACACAATGGGTCTCCCTGGAGGTGTGGTCTGATTTTTATGAATTTTGGTACATGGCCACTTTTTAAGAGAATATCTTAGAGCGAACCTAGTACCCATGGGATTGCAAGTACGGAACGAACCAGCCCTATTTCTAGAGGACAAAGACTACTTGCTTGGCTTTAGCAAAATCGCCACCAAATGCAGCAGAGACCTCATGGTCCTTACGATCACCACGGCCAGGAGAATACACCTAGAGATTTCCAAAGAACTTAAAGAACAAGAGACTAAATTCTTGAATGATGAAAGTCTGGAAAACGCCCGTGACAAATTGAAAGAAATAAATAAATCAATGGATACATTTATGAGCAGCACGCTAGACAAAAAACACAAGAAACTAGCCAAAGACATTAAAAACTTCCAACTTGAACTCGTATATCCATATCTATCAGTGGACTACAAGGAGAAAAAGGAAAAAGAAAGACTAAATAATCATGCAGGCCTGCCTAGGAGCAGACGCAAAACAGTTTCCTTCTGGGACACATCAAGCTCGGGTTCATCTGACGATGACCTAGCTAACTCCAACTATAGACCCAGTAACCGTGGCAACCAGCAACAACCACCGCGGTTGCCTTTTTTAGGCCAAGGGGACCCCAGGGGAGGCTACTGGGGTCCACCGCAGTTCCAACCCATGCCTTTATTCAACCACCTACGTTGGAGGGTACCCAATTCCAACAGGAGATGGAGGAGATATTAGAGACCATACCTATTTTCAACCTCTCAGGATGTGTGCTCAATCAAAATGAGAAATCGTTACTATCCAAAGGATTGTCGTTTGTTCCCACCAATCACACCGATTGGTTCAGACTGGATCAAGAACTCTCTCATTTCTACAGGACGATTAGAAGAAAAATCTTCTTTTTAGACAAGGAAAGCCCTCCAGAAATAGAAGACTCAGGATTGAGGAGAAAATCTAACTTTCTCCCCAGCGACAATGAAATGCCAGCATCGGTCCTCTCTTTTGAAAAATGCATTAAGCAAGAAATGAAAAAAGCCCAACTGATACCTTCGCACAAAAGAAATAATCTCACACAGGGAGAACAACAAGCCCTCAAATCATTGTCAGGAAACTCTTCAATTGTTATCAAAGCAGCGGACAAAGGAGGTGGTGTCGTGGTTCAGAGCAAAGAACAATACAAGGAAATGGTACTGTTATTACTCAACGTAGAGGATAACTACAAGAAACTCCGTAAAGATCCAACAGCAGAAATCAAAATGAAAATAAAAGAGACAACTGACTTGGCTATGTTGAACAATTGGATTTCGGATAAAGAAGAAATCTTCCTTAACAACTCTGCGGGACGCATCCCAGCGTTCTACGCCCTTCCCAAAATTCATAAAAATCAGACCACACCTCCAGGGAGACCCATTGTGTCGGGATGCGGTTCAGTGCTTGAACCTATCTGCCAATTTATTGATTTTTTCTTAAAACCACTGAGTCAGAAAACTCCCACATATCTACGTGACACAATGGCAACCATAAACAAGTTTGAACACCAACCATTTAACCCTTCAGAAGATATCTTAGTGACCATGGACATTAATAGCCTTTATACCAGCATCCCCCAAGAAGCTGCGGTCGAATGCATCAGACACCATCTCACCCATCATATGTCACAAACAAGAGTTCCTGTTAATTTTATAGTTGAACTACTGGAATTGGCCCTTATGAACAACTTCTTCCAATTTGAAGAGACCTTCTACCTGCAAATTCGGGGCACAGCCATGGGGGCAGCCTTTGCCCCCAGCATGGCAGTGATATTCATGGCCGAATATGAATACAATCATGTTCTCAACACATGCAATCCATTCCTGGACAACATAATGCTTTGGCACAGATACATTGACGACATCATTTTTATCTGGAAAGGAGAGAATAACAACCTCACCGAGTTCTTTGAATGGATCAATAACCGTACGGATGAAATCAAATTTACCATCCTCAGTAGCAATACCAGCATCAACTTCTTGGATCTTACCATCAGACCTAAGAACAATATTTTGGAATGCACCATGTTCAATAAGGAAACAGATCGCAATACAGTGCTTCACTATAAAAGCAACCACCCGCGCAACCTGAGAAACAACCTGCCCTACGGCCAATTTCTGAGAGTACGCAGAAACTGTACAGATACGGAAGAGTTCAAAATAAACGCAACAGCCCTTGCAACGAAACTGAAAGCTCGAGGATACCCCAAAAAACTCCTCAGAGATACCCAAAAGAGAGCCAGATTTACACCGAGAGAAGTACTCCTTACACCCAAAATTCAGGACACCCAACAAGACATCATGGCATGCGTCACGACTTTCGGCCCCAGCACGACTAAACTTAGAGGAGCCATTAGAAAGTTCTGGCCACTTATACAACTCAGCCTACCCCAGGAACCGTTTCCCAGAATGGCACTCAAAAGATCTAAAAACCTGAGAGATATGCTCACACATGCCAGAATAACTAAAACCAGCACTAGATCCACCCTATGGAACTTGAGAGAGATCAATGGCCACCACCCATGTGGGAATTGCACAGTATGCAAACAGACAAAGAAAATGAATTCCTTCATGATTGGCAACAAGGAATGGAAACTCAAGCATTTTTCCAACTGCAAGACCTGTAATGTAATCTACATCATAGAATGTCCCTGCAAACTACGGTATGTGGGCCAAACATCTAGACCAGTACAAAAAAGAATTGGGGAGCACCGCTCGAGAATAAGGTGCAAAAATGTGACGGCCCCACTAGTTCCACACTTTCTTGAAATGCAACACGGCCCAGATAACTTTATTTGGTGGGTTGCGGACAAAGTAAACAACACCGGCAACATCACCAACTCCTTGAATTTTAAAGAAAGCTGGTGGATGTACAAACTTCAATCAATTGACTCAGGACTCAATGAAATAGAACCCCACCGCCAATTCTAAGTTTTACTCTGTTCACGTGTGGGGACAGATGGGCTTTCTCCCCACATGCTCTGCTCTTTCCATTTACCCGCGACCCTGCGAGTACTAGAGCCCTGGAACTACACTCCATTCGTCCCCTTTACAGGCACAGGCAAACAGCGTCTGTTACGCATGCGCGTATATTTAGATTATTTCTGGGCTTACAACGTACCCCCCACGCGTATGCTCATTCTACTTATTTGCCCTCGTTCACATAAGGGCTCAGATTAATTCTCTCCCCTCAGGTTCTGCTCTGTCTATTTACTCGCGATCCTGCGAGCACTTTAGCCCTGCAACTACACGCCCCCTTCACAGGCGCAGGCATCCAGCGTCTATTACGCATGCGCTGGGTTTCAGCACATATTACTCCTGGGCGTACAGCGTGCTCTGCACACGCACGCGCAGACAACCAGCGTCTGACACGCAGGCGCAGGTAATCAGCGTTCGCTACTTCTGGGCGTGCGCTGTGCAGCACGACGCACACAGCTTCACTCTGTGTCCCACCGAGCTGACGATCACACGCTGCCGCAGTTTACATCATTCAGGTACTTCCAGTCTTTCTTTCATTGTCCCTTTTCAGGCGCACAGCGCTCCCAGCACTTACGGGAGGCGTAGCCCTTGAACGTTGCAATCCACATGTCATACTCGAGCTGATCCCGGTCCTCGCTCTCTATCTCCTCCCTCCCTCTACAGACTCCAGCCGACTCTGCCTACTGCTGTTCGCCAGGTTTCCAAGCCGGCTACTTGGGGTACTCCCCCAGTTGTTTTGCTCTGGCGCCGGGACCACCACCTTGCAACCCAAGGTATTGTTACTGTCAAAACCCCTCATTTCCTTCAGTTACACCACAGGGGTCCCATTGTTATAAGAGCCCCCTCTTCTCTTCATTTGTTTTCCAGTTCCTCAGTATTAGAAGCAACTTCGACTTGTCCCTCCACAGCTATCCATTGAAAACTGCCTTTTTAGCCATCAGGCCACCACCCAGGACTCAGTCCTGGTCAAGGTCAGTACCAGACCCAATATATGAATCTACCAGAGTTCTCTCCTTATTTTAATCAGTGCGTCCTTTTGTATGAATTTTATGAAATTCTATAAGTGGAGGTCTTTTTGTATACCATGTCCTGTCATGACATTAGGTGCATTAACCGCAGCACCCCTTCCTTTCCCACAGGGGTTTCCAAATCCTTGGCTCCATGAAGAAGGCTGAGATCCACCGTCTAGCCGAAACGTCCAGGGACCTTTCCCCCAAAGGGGTCAACAGGTCCCCGTTTTCCAATTGGTTTTGATTTATGTCAGTGACGTCGATCTAATTTTGGTCACCCTTTAGCCTGGCTTCTGTCAGACCCATCCAAGGATCTGTGTTATAGCAACTAAAATGCTTTGTTGTTCTATGCATCAATATGTCTTTTGCTTTTTACATGTATGATTATGTGAAATAATGTAAATATTATACATTGTAAAGCTCGTACCATTTACAGGTCTATGCAACCTTTTGTTTGTCAAAAAAATGAACATTTGACCGAGGAGAGCAAATAAAAATACTCCCAGTCTTTTATCAAGTAAATGCTTGTGGTATATATCTGTCCTCCTGGGTACCTTTCCATCTTTCCTTTGGATTGATATGAATAAGCATTACAACCAAGGATCAGATACATATTAAATCTTATTTGCATTCCAATCATTTGCAACCAGCTTTGACTGTTTCAGCCAGGACCACCCCCCTTGTGTTTTCCTGGCATTCTCCAAAAGGCAGTTCTTGCAAAAAAAAATTGACAAAGAGGATAGATTTCAAAAGACAAATTGGACGCTTTATTTGGACACTTTATATAAACATTGTTGAACAAATAAATAGATGCTAATCATTTGAACCGGGAAGTGAACTGTTCCACAAGCTCTGCTTTCAGTGGACAGGGCACGTTTTCAATGTTTTGTGGCAATGTATGTGTCCTCGGAACAAAATTGTGCGTGATTCCATGAGTATGTATGTGCAAGACAGTCAAAATAAGATCTTTCACAAAAATCGAATTCCATTTCCTGGTATATTGGCTTGACCACCCATTTTTTGCTTCTTTTCGTAAAGGCTATTGTGTAACGAAGCATCCCAAAGTTTCCTGCAGTCCTCGATTGTTCACGCCCTACGTTCTCGTTATGCGCTTATACCGCTAGTAATGTCCTATATTGCATCCCGTCTATGCCGAAATGAAACTCTTGGGCCTGTACTTTAGGCATATATTGTGGAACACCTCCAAATCTCCCGTGTGACAGAATTCTGTGAGTCCCTTAGATCTCTTGATAGAGTTTTATCAAAAACAATCTTCTCAAGAGCTTTGTGTGGAGGTGAAGATGGAATCAACCACTTCTTCTTGCGTTCCTGCTCCTCCGACAAAGGTCCATGTGCACATTGGTGGAAATGTTGGTTTTCTGTCCAAGAGTGAACGTTGGAACAGTGGTGCATTAGTGACCGCCATTTTTCTAGTAGAATTTCAACAGACCCACCACAAGTTTTGGAGCTCCACCAAAGATGGTTGCTGAAAGACTGGGACCACTGTAAAATATCTTCAGTACCTTTTTTTTCCAGCAGCTGAGATTTTTATTGATTGATTTGGCAACATGTCATACATTGATGGCAAATATTTGGAAACTGCTCTCTCGTGGTCTTGGCTATTGAAACATGTCTGTCCGTGGCTATGAGGTCTATTTGCATTCCTCTTAATTTGAGATCTTCCAGGGATTTGATGAAACCATGTTTCTCCATGGCCACTGAGGATTTACATTCAGACACCTGCACGACAACCGAAATCACAATTATTTGTGCAGTACTTTGCTGAAAATCTGGGGCTGTCACACTGTACATCGCCAGCTAGCCTGAACTGTTTGTCAGAGAATGTCCTTTCAATTGACATTTGTTATATTTTCCAAGATTCACTAATAGAAGGGAATAAATATTCACGTTGATATTTGTAGTACTGGGTTTTAGAAAGGAACTGGAGTCCCACAAATTGACAGAAACTGGACAACTTATTAAAAGTAGAGCCACTAAAAAGTAAAGCTGCTGCACACAGTAGATTTCCAGCTGCCACTTTCCCCAGCATCGGTTGAGCGGACCATAAACATTTTGCATGGAGCAGATCACAGGTGCTTGTATTTTCAAGTTAGTGCCTTGTGATACACGAGTCACATTCAACAACGGCTTCCTGCATACTTCCCCCCTCATTGGATGGACACATTTCAGCATCAGTATAATCTCCACCAGGCAGCTGTCAAATACAATGTATTTGGACTCCTGTATTAGACTATCGTCCTGCATGAATGTGGTTTGTGACTCAACTGTGGTGGACATATCGGCTGAACAGGATGCACTGTAATCAAGATCTTTGGAAAGTTCCTTGGTCAATTGTGTTGAGGCTTCAGTCTTCAGTCTCTGTTATTTCTGCTTGTGTTATTTGAACACGAATCGGACAAAACATCAATGTCGATTGTTTGTTCGGTGGCCCTTTTTTTGCTGGTGTCGATTGTGTCAAGTGGTCTGTCAGTAATTCAAAAGCATGTAGTGACCTGTTCACTACCCCAAGGCCTACAGCTAAATCATGAAAAGTGACTCACCTGAGGCAGCATGTGCATGAATAGAGTGTACTGCGATTGGTCGTACATATTCGTGATAAAGTGATAAAGTGCAGGCTGCAGATGCGGAATCGATCACCCCTCAAGTCCTTCAAGACATCCTGGGCTCTACTTTCAAGCTCTTTTGGCACAAATCCGCAATATCTGACCCATTTTCTTATTAGATCTATATTCCTCAGGAATATATGCATTATTGTGCCTTTAGGTGCGTTAGGGGTCTTAGAACGGCAACGGTAAACCATACATGCAGGTATTGTTGGAAATTCTGTAAAAGAAAAAAAAAGGTCCACATCGTTAAAATATTATTTTGCATAAAAGCGTGAGAAAGATGGAATTATATCATACATTTTTCTATGCAATCTATGTTTTAGTCACCGAAGCAAAACCTGTGTAGGGTAGCCAACTGTATTCTAGGATAACTTTCATACACAATTTATTGATGTGACGCAAATCATAACATGTTACAGAACAAATTCAAATCAAGTCAATGGTAATGGCAATGAGATGAATGAACTTTACACTACTGGGTACATTAGTTCGAAATAGATAGAAATTTAGAGATCAAGAAGATATGATTAGGTGACCTGCCCTTACCTTGACCAACAAACAGTTAGATTCAGTAAGCAGGGTAGTTAGTAGCAGGAGAACAGGGAGATGTTCACAGGTAGCACAATGACGAGCGGACTTTCAGTGGTCACAGATGTTCTCATGATAAATATCAAGGGGTTTATAAAGAATTAGAAAAGTGGGTGTGTATATGAATGAGTGATGTGTATATGGTCTTATGTGGATAGCATGGGCAGGCCCTGCTTCAGGGGAGCCTCCTTGGAGACACTGGGTCTGGGGAGGGCATATGAACAATGGCCTTTGCGCGTAAGATACCTTTGAAGTGTACATGGTGTTTGGCACCTTGGCCGTTCCCACCTCTGCCAGCCCTCTTTGGCAGCGCACATCGACTGGTGCGAACTGCCGTTGATTCTGGTGGGGGGATGGATGGACATGAGGTGTGCAGACAAGGCCCGGAACACAGCTGAAAGGAAAGACACACTTATATGGATTGCAGGGGCAGGGTCTGCTTCAGGGGAGCCTGCCTGGAGACACTGGGTCTGGGGAGGCCATGTGAACCATGGACCCTGCACGTAAGATACCTTTGAAGTGTACATGGTGTTTGGCACCTTGACCGTTCCCACCCCTGCCAGCCCCCTTTGGCAGCGCACATCCACTGGTGCGAACTGCCGTTCATTCTGGTGGGGGGATGGATGGGCATGAGGCGTGCAGACAAGGGGCGAAACACTGCTGAATGGAGACACTCTTATGTCGATTGCAGGGGTGCGGTCTGCTTCAGGGGAGCCGGCCTGGAAACACTGGGTCTTGGGAGGCCATGTGAACAATGGACCCTGGACGTAAGATACCTTTGCAGTGTACATGGTGTTTGGCACCTTGGCCGTTCCCACCCCTGCCAGCCCCCTTTGGCAGCGCACATCCACTGGTGCAAACTGCCGTTGATTCTGAGGGGTGGATGAAGGTGCATGAGGTGTGCTAACAAGGGCTGGGACACTGCTGAATGGAGACACACTTATGTGGATTTCAGAGGCGCGGTCTGCTTCAGGGGAGCCTGCCTGGAGACACTGGGCCTGAGGAGGGCATGTGTGACAATGGCCCCTGCGCGTAAAATACTTTTTGAAGTGTACATGGTGTGTGGCACCCTATCAGCCACCTTGGGAGGGCATGGCCACATGTGCTAACAGTCATTGATAGGGTAGGGGGGGCGGACGGCCAGGGAGCATGCAGGAAAGGGCCGGAACACTGCTGAATGGAGACACACTTGATTCACTGAAAAATTGAAACAACCATTCATAAAAGTTCAGTTGTATTTTATTTTGTTGCTGATTTTGATAGCACAAATGTACTACACATTATAAACTTCGGGTTGCAACACAGTATGGGAAAATTCCCTCTAATGACCACTGTCACTGGGGAATGTGTCTCTAATGGCACCAACGACACAGGCGGGTATTACTTGTCGAGCGCAGTGTCCAAGCCTCCCATGAAGCCACCAAATAAACAAACGATAGGCCACCATCCTGTACCACCTGTGGAAGAGAAAGATACAAACAGTTTTGAAATGAACAAGATAAGTGTATTAAACCTTAGTTGAAAATGCAATCTTGTATCCAGTGGAATTGTTGCCAGTACAAATGTTACTACACGGATCAATCCACTTGAGCTTTAAAGTGTAGACACATTACAATATTGAACGACTATGCATTCCATTACATTTGGGACACAAAGAAATATTGCTTCATGATTGTACATGAAATAAACATAAGAAGACCACTATGATTTCCCCAAATCGCCAGTGATGTATAGAATTGCAAGACTACATTCATTTGGCAGTGATAGATCAAAGTTACGACAATATAGGAGACAACCATGAAATGTTAGTGGCCTAAGTGACATCACAACTAGAGTACACTTACTCGTTACTTGGATTGCGAGGGCGAACTGTTTGCGCGAAGTCCGTGCATAAGCACCATCAAAATCCTCAACACTGACCGTGTGAGGCAGGCTGCCGTGAAGTCTGGCAGCTCGGTAACGCATTGCGGCTGTGGATCGCCTTGCAATATGTAGGACAAGCATCCAGAGTTTTCTCGGCAGCAGCAGTTCTCCTCGGTTGGCATTAGCACGCACCGATTGCAGGTACACCAGGTGGAGACGTTGTCCATGCGCCTAGGCTCAGGCTCTTGATCTGTTGATTCGTCCTCCCAACTGTCGTCCGAAGCCCCCATTGTGTCCGCATCTTTCCCTTTCGAGTAATTCCACCTCGGAATACTCCGGCTCGTTCTGCTAGGGCTGTAATGTTGCCATTATGGGACAAAATAAAAATAGATAGTAATGATAGTACTAGTATGTGTTCTCACGGAATACGAGCAAAGAATCTAGCTGACCAGTCCACAGAAACGAGGCACAGAATACGCAAAAGAAGACAGTGAAACGATTGGAAAAGCAAATCTGATTATGTCTGATGAGAAGCGGTCTGTTTATACTTCTTGAGGAAAGAGGCATCCTGCCATTTCCATGGAGACACGTCATTAGCTGAAGCGCAGAGAATGTTGACACGAGACATATGTTGCGAAATGTGTGGTACAGGTCTAGTGATCTCAGCGTCAGGGGCGGGGGATATGATTTAGTGCCGCCAGGGCAGTTTACCTTACGGCGATGCAGCAACGGATAAAATTAGCACAAGATGGCCGCGCCCTGCTGCCTGATTTCGCACATGTAAAAATGAGGAAACCTACGGTAAGGTGCATAAGAAATGTTTGTACGATCGATCAACGTATGCTTAAAAACACATGCCCGAACCCTCGGGAGAATAATATTTTTGAGCGCACTATTCCTTTAAAATCGCATTCCCATCGAAGTCTGGGCATGCGTGCATCTTTTGATTGCATAAGTATGGCTCTTAGAAAATGTTTAGGTACAACTTTTAGTGAGGGAATTGTATGGTGACACTACAGTTCTGCACCATACATAGTTGGTGCCAGACCCAGACCCTGTGATTTATACAAATATAAGGCCGGAGAAATTGCTCCTCTGCCGTGACTAAAATAAAATCGGCTAACTCCTTCACTGTATTTTTCTAACGTCACCACAGCCATTGCGTGTTGGGCCAACCAGGTTAGATCGTTTTAAAACCTGACCCCCAAATAATCATAGGTGTCGCGCTCCAGCACGGCAAGAGAATCCTGCTTGCGTCGTCATCTGTCACAGTTAGGGGATAGCAGGAGCCGGAGTCTAGTCCAGAGACCAGGAGAGCATGTGCGGGCGACCCCACACTCCCACGTGCCGCCAGGAAGGCCTGCTGCAATGTACACGCACAGACATCGCATGGAGAGGCAAACATCAGCTCAACATGGTGGCGGCCATATTAGAGTTGTACCAGTCATTCTTTACAGAGATTATTTCATTTGATAAACTGCATATCCCAGGATTCGAAATAGAGATACGATGAACAGGAACTAAAGCCAGCTCCTGGGTGTCTGGCATCACCCTGTAGGCAGGAGCTACCACAGGGAAACCAGGATCTACTAGAGATGCTCATTTAACATTTTACATTTTATATGAACCATTGTGTTTAAATGTATATTAAATGTAGTCTAATTCTTCTTTATTAATATTCTCAAATACTCAAACTTAATGTCACATTTGCATGTTTGGAAGGCACCAGTTGGCTTAGCAGCCAAATGTAGCTCCTGGTAGCTGTTGGTTTCAAGCTAGTCGGGCTCTACTATGCTAGAAGCAGGAGCTAAATAGCTCCCAGCACCCCTCAATTTCGAACCCTGATAACCCATAATGCACATGTTGGCAGTTCTCATTACCTTGCTTGCTATTCCCATGCAGCAGTCTTAAAACTACAATCCCCAGAAGCCCTAGAGCTCTGTGTTGCTTTCATTTTTCGAGATCCAGAGAAGCAGGAGGCAGATGACCGTCAGGTGTGCTGCTCCAGGTGCGGGTAACAAGCCTTTTTCAGTACCGGTTTGGTGAGCATTTAAGCAGCTGTGTGGAGGAACACAGGGCTCTTGCATTCAGTTTGCTGCCAGACCCTTGTGCTTTGAACCTCGGATTTCTGTTATGCCCTGTTGCTGCTGTTTCCAGACCCTGCTCCAGCACCCTTGCTCCTTGCCTGGCTACTTTGCCATGAACCCTATTCTCCCTTCACTGCAGCCTTGCTTTCCTGCCTGCAGTCCTGTGCTCTCTGTTTGCATTTTGTTCCCATTGCCTGCAACCCTGTACATACTGCTTGTAGGTTCCATGCTCCTCTGCCTGCAGTCCTCTGTTTCCTGCCTGCAGCCCCTTGATCTCTACCACCAAAGTTCTAGTTCCCTGGCTGCATTTGCTTGCTTTCTGCCCTTAGTCCGCATTACCTGGCTTCAGCGTCCCAGATTCCAGTCCTGAGTTTCCTTGTTATCTGTCTGCAGTCCTGCCCTTGTTCCAGTCCAGTGTTAATGTTTCTTGTTATCCTTATTAACAATCTGCAGTTCAGTCTGGGCTATCCTAGTCCAGAGTTTCGGTCCAGAGTTTTCTTGTGCCTGGTCTATAGTTCAGCTCAGTGTTCCTTGATTCCAGTCCTTAGTGTCCAGACTGCAGTGCCAGTCTCCCGTACATTTGCGCTTAGATTCTTTTCTCCTTACTTACGCTCTTCCTTCACGTTCGCTGTATGGGTCCTTGCTCACTTTGACTGTTCGTTCCGTAGATATTTCTGTAACTGTTCTTGTCCTCACTCGTGCTTGTATAATTCCTTTGTTCAGAATTTGACTGCTGGGTTCACCAGCAAGCAATCTCTTCCCCTTTCCTTTGTCACATCTCAGTCATGTCCATTGTGCCATATTTGTTAACAGTGTGCTGGTTCCTCTTTCATGGGGCAGCTACTGTTCCCTTCCCGCTGGCCCCGTACAGGCTTCAGTCTTGTGAGCATTGTTTAATTGTTTGTGCCTTAACGTCCCGATACATACTCGGAACCCTGCTGCTTGTTTCAATGAGCATTCAGAGTGGACCATGTAATAACAGCCAGCTCAGAAGGCTAGAGTTTCTTCTGAACTGGGGGAAACTCTTCCCCTATTCTGCATACACCCCAAGGGGGAACCTAACGTTTCTGTCTTGGTTGTATTCCATGACCCATTCTGTTCATTGCCTCTGTTGGCCGTCTGTAGCTATTGCCTATCCGTCCTTGTATGCAGGACTCCTTACACTCCTTTCCCTTAAGCCCCTACAACAACCTCAGGGCTTTATCTATAGTCTTCATAGGGTTGTTCCCTTCTTTGTCAAGGTGGCCAGTATTCGCTGAATGATTGTCAGTTCAAAAAAAGGGCATACTCAAATCACCCAGGAGCTCTGGACCATGGATAGAAGACCCAGTGGGACCCAGCTTTTACTTCCTCCATTATTGGTGACTCAGAGTCCAGGAGGGGAATGAGATGAGTCTGAAACCGAGTATACCTATGGGGGATTGCAATGTCATGGAGAGCCTTTCGACAAACGGAGCAAGCAGCTCCACAACTTCTCTTTTTTTCTTAAGGGACAGTGCCAATGCGACAGGATCACTGGGCTAAACACTTCCCTTATAACCACACCTACTGATTGGTCTTCGGAGTGTGATTTCTGTGCCTTGCCTGCTCCTGCACCAGAGGTTGAACCAGAAGAAGTGAGGCAGGGATGTTCTCTGGATGGAAGTTCAATATTTGATCAATAAGGCTGTTGAAGACTGCAGCTAGGTGTGGCAGGGTCGAGGACCTGACCATGTCAAGAGGAGAGGGAGAGCCCTCTAAGCCTGGGACAGGAGGCATACCAGGGTTTTTACCATAGCCCATTCTGCCTCAGAGGTAGGCTGTGGGAGTTGGGTCAATTGTACTTGTGCCTGGCTGATTAAGTTGAGTACCGATTTTCTTGCCCCATACCAGTTATGCACAATGTTGGCCAGTTTCTTTATGTTTGTCCCCCAGAAGGCCTGGTATTGTATCGTATTTTAGTTTATAACGTGCCGGTAGCCCGCAGGCATCAGGGCACGGGGCAAGATCCAAGTTAATCCATTGTACAGGCGAATTTCATTCTATCCTAACATGCATGTATGATACAGGCTTTTCACAGGAAGAGACGAGTTTTCAGAAGTTTTCTAAAACGTAGGTAGTTCTCTTCCTGCCGTAAGATTGGAGGTAGTTTGTTCCAGCAGTTTGCGGCCTTGACTGGGAAGGATTTTCCCCGTCCTTGCACGCGCTTTGCTCTGGGAACTTTCAGAAAAGCCTTGTTCTCTGATCTGAGGCTCCTTTGGGGCATGTACAGTGTAAATTGTTTTTTAAAGTACTTTGGGGCATCTATGCATCTGTGTATTATGGTCATTGATTTAAAGAGTATTCTTTCTTCCACCCTTAACCAGTGTAGGGATCTTCTCCCTGTTGTGACATGCTCCCTTTTTTTGATTTTCTTAATGATGCGAACTGCGTCGTTTTCCATAACCTGACACTTTTGAAGTTCTCTTTTTGAGGCTCCGATCAGTAGGGCATTGCCATAGTCCAGACGTGACAGTATGACTGCTCTTGCTATGGTAGCCGCATTCGCCTCATTTATAAATGGTCTTATGGCTCTCATGAGTCGCATATAGTAGGCATTATTTTTCTGTAGGTAGTATACCTGTGCCTCTGATCCTAGGGAAGCTTCCACTATCATCCCTAGGGTTTTGACCTGCGGCATCACTGTGATCCTGGCCTGTTTAATGGTAAAAGCCTGATATTCAGTCCCTAGTCTAGATCTAGCTTGTTGAGTTCCAAAAATCATCAGTTCTGTCTTAATATTATTAAGACACATCCAGTGGCATTGCATCCAATTGTCGATGATATTGTACACTTCAGATATTTTGGCACTGTCTGTGCTATATTCTCCTTTAAGTTCAATCACAAGCTGCGTGTCGGCGGCATAGTTTGTGAAAAACATACCGATTTGTTCCAGGAGCTCGCATAAACCTCTCATGTACAGGTTAAATAGTAAAGGCGACAGGCTGGCACCCTGGGGAACGCCATATAGGATTGGGGCGGCCTCCGAGAAGATATCACCCCAATGGATCCTAGCGCTTCTGTCCTTCAAAAAGGATGCCAGCCACTCCAGTGCCTTGGATGAGCATCCAGCTATTCTTGCCAGTGCCTCCTGCAGGAGTTGGTGGTCTACCAGGTCGAAAGCTGCGCTAAGGGCTAACAGCATGAGGATCCCTGTGTTACCATTATCTATCAGATTTAACATGTGGGTCTGAAGATCAAGCATCGCCGATTCGGCGATGTGTACAGCTCGAAAACCTGATTGTTGTTCATGTAGTAAGTTCTGGTCTTCTACATGTTTTTGCAATTGGTTTGTGGCAATTTTTGTCTAGGACCTTCATTATAAAGTTAGAGTGTGTTATGGGTCTCAGGTTACTGGGGTCCTTTGGATCCAACCCTGTTTTTTTTACTAAAGGGGTTATTGTTACCTTCTTAATTTCCTTTGCTACTACCCCTTCCCTGAATGAGGCATTGATTATCTTAGTCAGTACTGGGGCAAAGATTTCTTTGTTGTCTAGTATAATTTTAGACGCCAAAATGTTCTCTGCACAGGAAGTGGGATTCATTTTGGCTAGGATTTTACAGAATTCTTCCTCAGATATGGGGAGGAATCTGAAGCTCTCTCTTCCTTCAGGAGTGCTCATCTTATCTGGGAAGGTAATGGTCTCCCCCTCTTTTCTGGCTAGGATAGTGTTGTTACGTGCCTTTCAGATCTTAGCTGCGAAAGCTTCTTGGACTTTATCACACTGTTCCTTTGTGGGAGTGTGTGGCGGGGAGAGTGATTTTGGTTTTTCGAAACCTTTAAGGATTTCAAAGATTTTGCTGGTTTTATTATTAGCTCCTTCTATTTCCTTATTATAATGGTTTCTTTTGGCTTCCCTTATGCCTTTCCTATACCAGTGGTTGGCGTTTACCCACTATTATTTGTTAGCTGGTGTAGGCTGTTGGTGCCATAACCTTTCTTTCGCTCTTTTCTCCTGCTTAAATTTAAGGAGCATTTTCTTCAACCATTTCCTGCATGTGTTTGTTATATTTTCTCAGCATGCACTTGCAGTTATCCTTTTCTAAGAATGAACCTGCAATTTTCCGTAAACATGATTTCAGGATCTCAGGTCCAAGATTTTTAAAGTTTGTGCTCCATGTCTTAATGTGTGGATTTTCTCTGGTGGTAGAGGTGAGAGTGAGAATCCCAAACGGGAGAGATTTGGCATAGAACTTCAGAGTAACCTGCACATTAAACTATAGGTGGGTGAGCCTGGTGAGGTCCGGGCTCAAATGGGGACTCCAGCGCGACCCTTGTTTCGGGCTGGTACCCCCAGACGCCACAGACCCCACCATGGCTGCCCAGTGTCCAGGAAAGGCAAAGAAAAAGAAAAAGAACCGTAGCTACATGCAGGCCCACCCACACACCACCCTCTGAGCCATGACTTCCTGTCTCGCCCCCAGACAACACGATTGGCTGGGGGCAGAACCGGGAGTCACGGAGCAGCCTTAAAGAGGCTGATCGGAGAGGCATTTGCCCCTTATCAGCTCTCTTTCAGGCTGTTTCCAGATGGACGAGTAGACCTGCATGCAGCATCTATGACCTATGACGGAGGTAGACCCCCCTCAGCCCCCCGCCAACTCCCAACCATATCTTTCTTTTATGGGCATTTCTTTCCATTTTGCCTGCGCCACACGGGCAAAATGGAAAGAAATGTCCAAATATGAAAATAAATAAATATGGGCCTGATGACAGGTCAGGTGCCGACAGGGCACCCGGCCTGCGTTTATTTTTTTCCTTTTTCTGCATTTCTTTCCATTTTGCCAGCAGCGCAGGCAATATGGAAAGAAATGCACAAAACGGGGAAATCTCTGATAGCGGCTCTGGTGCCAAGAGGGCACCAGGTCAGCATTTCATTTTTTTTCCTTTTTCTGGGTGAGCCAGGGATTTCATGGGCTCGGCCCGTGGTGGGCTCCTAGAGCCAGGCCTGACCCATAGGCTTGGTCCTGTCTTGGCCCTACCCATGAAATCGCCGGCTCACCCAGCTCTACATTAAACCAACAATCCGTATGCGACATGGTCTGACACTGATCCTATCTTCAGTTGACCGCTGATAGAGAGTGGAACTGTGTTATTGTTCCTACTTTTAGCTGGACTACAGAGCGATCCCAATATCAAAGCAGCACTTCAGATGCTACGTTCGGAACTGATACAAACTTTGAAATTGGCAGAATTCTGAATGGCAGCCATAACCAAAATGCTGGTGGACCTGCGTATGAAGAGGAGGTAGGGTTTACAGTCTATTATATGTGTTTGCTTACCTGTAAGCCAGCCCCTGAGGAAATGAAAGAAAGTGGTCTCATGGGGAATGAGATTAGGGGGGGGGTGGAATCAATGGAAGGGAAACGGGGAGGATAAAATGGGGCCTGGGAGTCAAGGAAGTGTGGGTGTTCGGGTGAAGTCAAGGGAGGAGTCTGAGGACCAAGGAAGGACGATGCAGAGGAGCGTGGAGGAGGATTGGTGAAAGTGTGTGCACAATGACATATTGGTTGGTGTGAGATGGTGGTACTGGAGTATGAGAGTGCGTGTAAGGAGAGTGAGTGAGGCAATAAGAGTGCGAGTAGGTGGTGAATGGGAGTGACTCGAGAAATCGAAAGGAGGATGCTTGGGGGAAGTTGAGGGTGGAGTTTAGAGTAGAAGTGTAAAGAGTTGTTATGAAGAGGGGAGAGTAGTAGTGGGGAGAGGAGAGAATAGCAGTGTGGTGATGAGAGTGTAGTAGCAGAGAGCGCAGGGGAGTAGGAGTAGAAAAGAGAACATGGGAGAGATAGTGACAGGGAAGAGAGAGGGAGAGAGAAAGAGAGTGGGAGGATGCGAGGGGAAAGTGTAAGAGACAGGGAAAGGATAGACCACCATGGTGAGAAGTATAAGAGTGTGCAAAGAAGCGACCAAGTGAAATCGAGGTAAGTGAAAGGGCATATATTGAATAGAAAACTACTAATGACATTTCAACAAATGAAAAAACAACTAATACCAAAATAACTAATTTTGGAAAAAACAAAAAATGGGGTTGGGAGTGGGAATAGTGGTTTTGGGGGGAATTGGGGGAAAAGTATTCCCAAATAAAAAAAGGGATTAGTTATTTTGGTATTGGTTGGTTTTTATCCGTTTACATTTAATTGGTTGTTTTTTCATTCGATTAAATCACATAAAACCAGTGAAAGGCACCTTCTCCTATCATTGGATCTAGGTTAAGACTCACCAAGATTGTTCCTACAGGAAAAGAGAAATTGTGTTTGCCCTTAGACCATCATGATCAACCAGTCAGTTATTAGATACTATGGGTTCCCAATCTCTAGTGACCATCCTGGGATTTAGGGATGCCTGGGCAAGGGAGGGAACCTCCGAGAGGAGTTTAGAGAGGAACGGCCCTTTGGGAGCCCCATCTCAAGGGTTTCAATAAAATCCCTTGAAATATTAGAAAGAGTTGGTGTGTTCTTGAAGCCATCTGCGACACTACGGTATTATTGAGCTAACAGAGGGCACGGTTCATTGACTCCCGAAATGCCCACATTATTGAGGATGGAGTGAACACCCATTTACTAGTGGAAGCTGACAGTTTAAGGGGGGCCCTATCCCATTGTCTTCTAAGGAACTTGAAACCCTGCAGTGCACTTTCTCCCATTCTAGAGATTGCCACTGCTCTTTTAAAATAATCATTTTTATTTTTGAGCACCTGTCTCCTTGTAGTAAGCCCTGGGCAAACGTAATCATTAGTCAGTAAGGCTTGGAGCCATCTCACCAAGCACATCTTTGGAACTGTTGAGAAGGTTAGAGTCTGAGCAGTGTGAGGAGTCAGGAATGAAACTCTGACACAAGTTAGCCATGTTTTTGGGTAAATACTTTTATTGAAAACAAAAGGATTGGTGAAAGGCTTCACTGACTGTGCTCTAAGAGCAAGTTTCCCTACCAGAAACTAAGGATCTGCTGTGTCAGGATGTCAAAATCAAAACTGTCCTTGTGTACAAAGTACTATTCTGACCCTTACACAATAAACTAAAATATAAGGTGAAAAGGGAAATGTCTTTAACCTTCTGTGATTTCAAAAAGGGTTTGTAGTGGAAGATTAAACAGCTCCAACATAAAGGTTCTCCAAGGTAAAAGAGCCCATGTACCAGAGGGTGGCTCCCCTTCCTCTGGGTTCTTACTCAGTAAAAATGTCCCAATTATCCTTCATGTTTAGCAAACACAGTTCTATGTCTTTTCTTGTTACTTTCTGTAGACTTGCAATTGCCTGGTATACTCTCCCGCCAGGGCTTCTTATATTCACGTATTCACACACTCTTGTAGCTGCCAGGTTTACTCATCTGCCAGGATTTCTTATATTCACACATGGTTCCTTTATTACTTCCACAGTTGCACATACTCCTTATGGTATATCACACCTCCTTGATTCATCATTCGATTTGGATTCCCCCATATTTTCATTCCATGCATCCATATGTGGCTGGGGGCCTTATTTTCAATATGCCTTCTTGGTTTTCAATCAGTCTTTTTGTTATCTCTGTTTCTCTTGCTTTAATTGTTATAGTCTGTATTTGGCGCAGTCGCCGAAATGCCCCGGGGTTCCCATTATACCTGGGCTGACTCACTGGCTTTGCTTGCTGTTCTCAGTCCCATTTGTGGTTTGCCGCTTGGTTTCCACTCTGGACTGCTCTCGCATCCTTCCGGTCTCTCTCTCCCAGCTTCGTCTCTGCATGCCTGTTTCCATCCAGGCAGGTGAAATGTTGCCTTCTTTGGTTGCCAAACACCCAGGAGCCTTCCCACTGGCTCCTGGCATGTCTGCAGTGCATCCCGTCCTCGCAGCATTTCTCTGTTTCCTCTCTGGCAAGCCACTCGGTTCCGCCACAACAATTTGTGCTTACAAGCTCCACAAGCTTTGCAGAGAGGTACGATGACTTTTAGCAAACTGCAGCAGCCTCCAAGATTCTGATTTCAATCTTTAAATGTCCCGCGCACAGGCGCTTTTCGAAAAACAACTAGAGCCCTCATGGAGCTTGAGGCTCCCTCTGCTCTGCATTGTTCTTTCCTTCTTCCTCATCCCTGTACTTGGGTGATTGTGGGAAAAGGAGTTAATTGATGCCGATTGATACGCGTTACTTGGGAAATCACTTTCAACAGTTCTGAATGAGCCAGTTCTATATGGTGGATAACTAGAACTGAAAAAGGTTGTTTTGGGGTTTTTACATTTTAGTTCAGGGATAGAAGTGTGGCCTATAGGGGTTTGGAAAAGTTGTCTCTATTTTCCCTAAAGGGGGGGGGGTGTAGATTAAAGGCAATAGGCCATTAGGGCATTGGGTACCAGGGGAATTTCTTCATGGGCAAATGGGAGATACCAAGTCTCATCCAATGAAGTCATGACATCTCCCCAGAGGCTGTCTCCTCCCATGTGATCCTCCATCATGTAGCCGCCCCCAGGGTCAGGATCAGGAAGCAGCTGCTGCCACCTGGTTACATGGGTGGAGGTTACCACTGGGGAATTAGTGATGTTTCCATTGGATTCATCACAGCAGGCTGCAGGTGGGGGGAGCAGGGGTTACAGATCAAATGCTGACAAGGCTGTGGAGCTAACATATTGGTACGGAAAGGTGCGTAACAGACTCAGTCAGTAAATACCAGAGGATATGCTAACAAAGAAGGATATATGCAGGTGGGAAAAACCTCAAAGTATGGCTCAAGCTCCTTGCACGATAGAGGCAGTAAGACCAGTTCTGGGAGATGTGATGAATCTGATGATGTCATCACTCCTTTCCCTGAGATAGCCTCTCCTCATGTGGCTATGGCACGGCAGCCACTTCCTGACCCTGGAGGCGGCTATTTGAGGGAGACCACATGGGGGGAGGCGACCCTCAGGTGGATGACATGGCATCATCAGGTGAGACATGGTATCCCCCTTTTACTTTTAGGGATGTCCCTTCCTCTCACAATGCCTCAATGGCATATTGCTATTATTCCCCTCGATATCTTGACAACTTTACTGACACTATTCCAGAATGTAACATACAAGTAAAGGAAGCACTCGGACAAGGAGGCTGAAAGGAGCAATTAGGATTGGTAAAGCCGAAAAGTTCAGGACATGCTCTAGTGGTTGCGAGCTTATGATAGGTGCTGGGACAGTTAAAAACTCTGAAGCTACGCCCTCTGGGTGCTGACCAAGTGACTGCCAACCACAGAGGAGATGTGGAGCCTGGAGGTGCGGGAAGACGGCAGAAGAAGGTCTGCTGGAGTGGTTTCGCTGTGCTTTAACCATAGCAGGAAGAGAAGGGAATATTTTTGGTGGTCATGGGAACCTAGAAGTTGTACCAGCATCACTCGAACACAGAGAGAGGCTCAGCTGCAGAACAGGAGCCGTGCAGGACATGGAAGCCACCGAATGAAAACAGTGAACCCATGAAGTGGAGATGGGACGCTGGAGCACTGCTCAAGTTTACCGCAAGAGGCCCGGAGAACGCCACAAAAAGCCAGTAAGACACCGGGGCACTTCGGCAATGCTATCAATGACAGATAAAAGACAGTGAAGTTAGGAATTGTAACAAAAGTCATGTTTGCAAAGTGTGTAAAGTGAACTGCACAAGAAGGTCCTGGCAGGAGTGTATAGCAGGCAAAGTCAAGTTTGAAAGTGTGTAAAGTAACCACATGAGAAAGGCCTGGCCTGAAGGTACACCAGGCAAAGACAAGCTTGAAAGCAAATTGCATTGAACCCAGAGAAGAACCTGGCAGGGGAGTATACCAGGTGTCCTTTGAGACTGAGACCCGCATCCAAGTTGCTTTGCATCCAAGTTGTTTTGTTGAATAAAGAATCCTGAGGATGACTCATACCCTTAGGATTTTGAATTGGTTGAACAGAGCAGGGGAAGGGAGATATTTCCCTAGGATTGGAGTGCAACAGCAAGAGGAAGGAGTTATCCTCTTGGGCGATAAAGAACTTTGACTGCATTTTTGTTGATTTGTTGTAATGGTGAAGAGAAAACCCAGGGAAAAGAGCCATTCCCTGGAACTGTGAACACTATCCATTGGGAACGTTTGTGTTGGATTTACAGATTTCATTTGGACTTGAACATGTGTGCACTTTCAACGCCAAAGACATTGGGCCTCATTACAAGTTTGGCAGTAATTACCAATTTGCGGGCGGCAGAATGAAATGCTCCCTATTCCCATGTGAGCCCCATAGAATGGGGAGGTCGGATGCACCGGCACCATTTACAATGGTGCCGGTGCATCCGACATGCTCTGCTCGCAGGTGCTGGTACGCCCGCCAGGTCAGACGTGGCGGGCGGGAAGGCACCCGCGAGCAGAACTCGTAGTTTGCTGGTCCGGTAACAACGGTACCGGCAAGCTTACCGGTACCATTGTTACCAGACCGGCAAACTTATAATGAGGCCCAGTACCCTTAGCACTTTAGAGTTACTTTTAGAAGGTGAGGGCCAGGATAGGACTTTGGACACAGGACATTTTTTCTTTGGACACCTTGACAAAGGACAGACACTTAGTTTTTTGTTGAGGTAGGGAAATACCACTTAGGGGTAGTCAGTCATTGTTCAACCCCTTTATTATTTAAATATTAAAAACAAAAATATGAGCCCTCTGTGCCTGCACCTCATTCCTGGTTCATCACAGAGACCTTATGTCAATTCCATCCTAACCATGTGAGCTGTGCACACACGCTCATCACATAATTTGTAAAATATGTTACTATTAACAATCAGCGAGAAAGCCTTTAACAGTAAAACACTCGCTTTCAATAAATAGCATAACGCGTAGAGCAAGTACACATTAGTACCGAGCTTATGCTGGTTGAGCTACAAAGACGAGGACGAGGGACTAACTGTGGGTGTGCGGGCGTTATGTTCTGTGACTGTGACTGATGGGCTTTTGAGTAGCCTAGACCTGGTCTTTCATGCTGGGTTTGGGTACTGTCCTCCATTTCTTTCTGTTTTTTGTGAAAACGTTTTCAAATATTTTTCTTTGTAGAGAAGTGTTTAGTGCATGATAAGTATCCTACAGTCTAGACATTGAAGAGGAATTTCACATTAACTGGCATAATCTTCACAATAGTATTTTCTTCCCTGGTTGTCATACAGAATTTATGTTTCAGTTACCTCTATTAAAAAAACCTTTGCCAATTTGAAAGTACATTTGTACATTTGAGTGTACTTTTTTTGTGAGTGCTTGAACTACATGTTGTTCATCTTGATCTTTGGGAAGGAACACTCAAGGGAAGCTGGACATATGATCAGAGTGTTTTGGCACATGATTTTAGGGGTGAGGGCAACTAAAACAGACCGGAAAAAAGAGGGGCTCGTGGGAGCGAAGGCGACAAGGAAGCAGCAATTAGGTGGGAGGTTATTGAACTTCAGATTCTACGAGAAAAGGTAATATGTTTGATAGCCCATCGAAAATGCATACTATTAGGTGAACAAAGCAATGAAAGTTTTTTTTATAAACACAGGAGGGTGATGGCTGCCATTTTCACCCACTGCTTGGTTTATTTCTGTTCAGAATCTGTCCTTGAGAGGCTGCCAGCATCGGAAGCATCTTCTCTGATCAGCATATTGGATGATGTCATCGGGTCACAGATCAGGGGATATCATTTCCTAAAATGTCACCATTATGCTAATTACTATTTTTGAAATTTGAAAAATACTAACACTTTTTCGTCAGTTATTACTGGCAAGTATGTTTCATGCTGCTAGTTGGCACGCACACGGAATGCGGACGGAACACCAGAGATGCTTGATATATGTCTTCTTTATTTTAATTTGTCCCTGGAATGCTGTTCCTCTCTTACCTGCTCTGCTTTCTCTCCCTCAATCCTGCTTCCAGCCAGAAGTTCCAGTCTCTCCCTTAAAGGTGCAGAGACCTCTAACATCACCCCCGGCAAATGTTCTGTCGTTGGGTTCAACACTCTTCTACCAGGCGGGCTGGTCTCCCGGTCATGTGCTGGGGCGCGTCCATGGTTCGTTGTATCTTGACGTCTCTGGTGTTTCAGACGGGTCCTGTCTCTCATGACGATCCACCTCAGGGGGAGTCCATGTGTCGTCTCATGGCTCCTTGAGTTCAGGGTCTGGTTCCGGTCAGAGCAGTTCGGGTTCTTCTCTTTTGATGAAATGTTTGAACTGCGAGCTGTTCATTGTTATTTCGTGGGCCGAGTTCTGGGCCGTCACCATGGACCCTTTGACAGCAACCACTTTCAGTGGTCTTTGTGAATATCTTGCATCTGTCCTCCTGGTCATGGCTTGCTGGACTAAGACTTTGTCTCCAACTTGGAAGTCTTTGGGCACTGCCCTTCTTCTCATGTCAGTGTCTATTTTTGTACATTCTTTTCTTTCTGTCTCTCTTATGATTTCTTCATTTTCTTTCCATTGCTCGCTGGTGTCCTTCACCAACCTCGTGTGCACTTGGTATTGCATCATTAGTTCTGCAGGTGTCTTTTTGGTGGCTTCGTGCGGTGTGCTACGATTATCCCGCAACAGCCTACACAGTGCTTCATGTGGGTTGGTGGCTTCTATTCACGCTCTTTGTATTGTCTTTTTAATGGAGGCCATGAATTGTTCTGCCATTCCATTGGCTTGTGACCAGTGGGGGGTGATCTTTTGGTGTATTACCCCCATGTGTCTTGCGAAAGGCTCGGAATTCATGGCCGCTGAATGGGAGCCCATTGTCTGATTTGATGGATCGTGGGATACCCCACTCTCTGAGTACTTTGTCGATTGTGGCGGCCACCTGGGGGTATGCTGTCGTTGTCATCTTCTTTACAATGGGGAACCTTGAGTATTCATTGATAAATACTAAGAGGTATTCTCCAGAATCCATGGGACTGTAGAAGTGAACAGCTACCCTGTCCCACGGTCATTCGGGTATGTGTGTCGGTTGTAGCGGGATGGGTGCTTCAGCTCGTGCAGTGCACTGACGTGGCAGACATTTCTTGACCCAGCTGTCGACTAGTGAGTCCATGAGTGGGAACCAAACGTGGCACCTCAACTGCTATTTTGTATTGTCTGCGCCCCGATTGCCTTCATGTGCTGTTTTGATGACTTCAGCCCTGAGTGTCGGAGGGATGATCAGTCGACAGCCTCTTAATAGGATGGAGCAGGGCTATCAGAAGATGTGGTGAGGCCCGGGGCAAAACATTTGGTGAGGCCTCTTTACAATTCTTTGCACTCGGCCAGCGGCGGCACACCCGCAAACAGGAGACCCGAGAAATCTACTCTTGAGTTTGTGTGCAGGATCCCAAATATGGTTTAGTACTACAACTCCAAATCAACTACAGCAAAGTTATATTTCTCTACTGAAGAAAGGTTCATGCCAGATTAACTTTTCTATCATATGAATAAATATAAATAAGATGGCATGAGCTCTCCACTGCACCACCTCCAATTCTCTGAGGGTCGGTCACTTTTCCAAGCAAAGAGTTGAGGGCAGATCTCTTTCTTCGGCCGGGGCCTCCCTCTGGAAACAGCCTCCCTGCCTCGCTGAAACATGAGGAGAACCATCTCCGGTTCCGGAAGCATCTCAAGACCTGTCTCTTTGCTTTTGCCTTCTCTCTTCCTCTCCCTTGCTGATCACCTGCCTGATCCATGCACTTGTCACCTGGTCAAGCCCTGAATTCGGGCCTAGGCCGCTGCCTGTCATGTTGCAATCCCGCACTGACACTTGGCTCCCCTGCACTTGTGGTCTGTATCTGTAACCCTACAGTCCCCGCTCTTGCTCTTATTCTCCACCCGTTGGATGCACTTATGAGCACCCACACTTGCCACCTGTTGGCTGCACTCTTGTTTCTCCTTTGTTAGTGCACTTCTGCATCCTACCCCACCCTCGGCAGTTCTCCCCTCCCCCCTTCCCTGCTCTGACGCGATCTGAGTGACACAAGGCCTAGTAAGATCTGTGTTTTGTCCTACTCTTTTGTTTCTCCCTCCTTGCCATGTCACGCCTAGAAACACTTGTGTACAGGCACGTTATAAATGCCATATCATATCATTAAGGAGCACCCTGCCCCTGTGTGCGCATTAAAACACACATCATACACAGTGACAAATGATGTACTGTGGAGGCTGGTACATTTCTGAACTTAAGAGGCTTAAATGTTTCTGCCAATTATGCAGGATCGACAGAGCACAATGAGGGAGCCCAAACCAAACAAGGGTGGCTTGAGGGGGGTTCTCACTCCCAAGAAAAGGTTTGAAAAATTGGGTTAAAAGTATGCATTTTACAGCACTTTCTTTGCAAAATTGGGTAGAAATCCATACAGTTTGCAATTGGTTTTGTATGGAATCACATGGAAATTCCCAATATTTGCAAATTACAAATTTTGCATAGGAACATTGTCCAATACATTTCATGCTGCCTTTGCGTAGACGTCCTCCTTCTTTGGGTACAGTTACCAGTCGGAATACCCATGGAGTGGGACCCGTTGCCAGCTCAATGATGCCATCACGTTGTAGTTGGTCAAGTTTCTTTGAGAATGCATCCTGGAGGAGGAAGCCTAGCCTCCTGGGGTGTTAAGGGACAGGTCTGACGGTGTCACCAATGTGTAGCCTAACTGGTGCTCCCTTTAGTTTTCCTAGACCTCTGCACAAGTCTGGGAACTTGGCTTGAATCATCTCTTTCGTAATGTGGTTTGTGTTTTTCAGGGTGGTGTTGATCGTGCACACCTGCTCCCCATTGTTCCCTCCTAGCGTGGTCGATTGGATCACCTCGCCTTCCTGGAAGTGGATGTCAGTTATGTCTAGGCAGCATGCTGTGTGGTAGCTGAGGAGGCAGCGACCTTTTGTCGGGCACCAAATTACATGGATTGTGGTATCTAGGGCCAGACCATTGTGCGTCAGACGTTTCTTGAATTGTCCGATTTAATGTAGGGGTAATGCTGCCCCCCTTGGAAGATTCTTGAGTTGGCTTTTGCGAGCTCGGGTCTCTCTGGCAACTGCAGGAATTCTTGTTCCCTCATAATGTTGACCGTTGCACCCGAGTCGATGAGAAAACGGAAGTGTTTATTACCCAGGTTTACCGCTATTTTGGGCGCTTCTCTAGCTTCATGGTCGCCATGGATGAGATTGACGTAATCATCCAGGTATCCTTGGTCATAGTCATCTCCACCTTGATATGGGGGGTAGCGTTGGTGTTCACCGTATGTCTGGTATGCATTTGGGGGTTGATCGCATTCATCACCGAATTGGGAACACCGGTCATATTGATCATATCCTTGGTTGCTGTCTTGCGGATGGGCCTCTTCTATCGCTCTGAGCTATCGCTGCTGCACTTGATAGTAGAGGATGTTGAGCCTGTTTTGGTGTGCCTGAGGCTGAGGGGTGGGCGGGCGACTGTATGTTCTGCCTTGCGGCTGAGCTTACATTCGGGGGGGTGGGGAATGGTCTTCCTTCCCTGCAGACCATCTGGAAGTGGCCTGGCCTGCCACAGTTGGCACATCTTTCTGACAGCGATGGGCACGTGTCTGAATGTGGGAAGATCATGCCACACCGGTAGCATTGTCTCTGGGACCTGAAGCCCATCTGACTGGTCATCCTGTTGGAAATGGTCTGTCGGTCCATTGGTTGTTGTGTTGGTAATTGGACTGTAGCGACGGTCTCTCCTTTCTCATGTTTGGTATTTGGGGTACTTTCATTGGAGGCTGCTTGGGCGTCCACCCTCTCAAAGATCCTGGCCAGCTCGCTCACCTCATTGATCAAAAGGGGACCCTCAATTACATGCAGTCTGATTGCCTCATCAGTGGAGACTAGGTTGAACTGGCAGTGTGCATTATTCACCCGTAGTCGAGTGATAAATTCGTCAACAGTTTCCTCAGCCCTTTGCGTGCACCGATTAAATATGTACCTTTCATAGTCTCTGTTTGTTTCAATTATGAGTTTCATGTTGAGGGCCGTGATGAGTGCAGTGAAATCTGTCTGTTCCTCCGGAGTGATGGTCTTGACAATTGTCTTTGTTTCACTGCCCACCAGATGGATGAACATGTCACATACATTTGGTGATTTCTCTTCTCCCGCTGCTTTTACTAAGTGGTTGGATTCCTCGACCCATTCGATCCACCGTGGGCCTTTATCTGTCTGAAGCATCAGGGTGAATGGGAGTGGCTTGTGTAGTAGGGTCGCCTTGTATGAGGGGGTGGGAGTGGGCAGTGGTGCCTCCTGGCTCCTCATGACGGCAGTGTGTCGGGTTGCAGTCTTTGCCCTGACACATGAATGCTTGGTAAGGCTCTGACAGTGGTGGTGTTATTTGCCCCTTTGTTGGGGTGGATCTCTTTGGTGTGGCTGTTCTTGTCAATCTTAAGGATCAGAGGCTGGGTGTTATGGCAGTGACTCCGCGAGGGCAGCAGTTGCTGTTGGTTGGTGGCGGGGCCTCTGTGTACTGTGGGCAAGCGGTTTCAGTTGTCTTTCCATTTTGTTTTATATTTTTCGGCCAGATCACTGTGTTATGGGAGCAGGAGGTGCCGTGGGAAATGTTGGCGGGACTGCCATGCACTTACTGTAATGTCTCCCCTCTTTTCTCCGTACAGCACCTTCAGCTGCCACGTGGTCTGGATGCAGCGGGCCGCTGGGGATTGCTGCGCGACTGGGAGTGGGCGGATTGCCCCTCAGATGGTGCAGAGACCTCTAACATCTGCTTATACATTTGGAAA
The DNA here is from genome assembly GCF_040938575.1 of Ambystoma mexicanum. Lineage (NCBI taxonomy): Eukaryota > Metazoa > Chordata > Amphibia > Caudata > Ambystomatidae > Ambystoma > Ambystoma mexicanum. The sequence continues at coordinate 172,098,310 of NC_090931.1, forward strand.
TCTCTCTGGTGATATACATATATTTCTTTCTGTGTTTTTGTATGTCTGGTTTCACAAAGCGAACCCTACCTCATCATGTCGGGACTGTTTACTGGCAATTAGTTCAACATGAGGCATATTGGATCGGGAAGCCTTATGGTCACTTTCATGAATGATGAACACAGTTCGATGTGTTGATAATTTCTTTCTCTCCAATACTACAAGGCTTCTTTCTACATTTACATTGCTGTATTTTAGTCTTTTTTCTATTTCTCTTGCTCACTTTTGCTACTGTGCTTCACAATTCCCTCTCCTTTTTCTTCAGTTCCACTTTGACCTTTTAGACCCAAGCTCCCGCTCTTAAAACTCTTAAGATTTACTGTTCTTTTAGTATCTCTGTTCTATTTTATTCACATTCCTTATCATATCTTAATTTGTTACCAACAGCTTCTTAATTACACTTTATATGTTTATTATTATTCCTTTTTTGAATCTGAGTTATAAGGTTCTTACTTATCATCCTTCCGTTTATGGTTATATATCCTAGAACGAACATTCCAGTTGTCTGTGTCATGGCAGTGCCATTTGGGGCAGTTGTTGGCCTGGAGTTGGACAACCCTGAGTTGACTTTCACAGAGTAAAAACAGTTGCACAGTGCTAAACTCGTACATACAAAAATCTAGAATTGGTACTTAATCTGGATGAAGTGCTCTGTGGGCTAGCGTAGAGGTTCGGCCACATGTCTACTGACCAGCTCTTCACATATGTTCCCGCACTACATGCACCCATTAAAGATAAACACATTTTGGTGGACAGTGGGAGGCTGTAGTGAAAGGAGAGAGCAGTGTTCGAACTGTATGTGGAATGGTACAGATTTCTCCTGGCATGAGTGTGTGGGTGTTGGGTGAAGACCAGATAACAGCAGAGGCAGCTGTCTCCACTTGCTGGTGTGAGCATTAAAGGAGTCTAGGAATGCTGTCACCATAAAATATGATAGAGAGCGTGAGAAAGAGCTAAATAGGGAAGGCTGTTCTTTTTCGCAGTAGAGGAACCGCTGGGGCCGTCCCAGAACACCAGGGACTGGAAGAACAGCCACAATGGCTCTCCAAAGATTAATTTAGCTTGGGAGAAGGTGGACCAATATTCTCCAACCCTAACTTTGGCACTTTACAGCACAGAAGTAATGTGGTGTTCCTGCAACCCAAGTATGGGATGGATCAAGAATTTTGTAAAGCTCTTACAGGGGGACTATTTTTTATTAACGATGGCATGCACCAATGCTGCTCTTAGAACTGTGGATCCAGGAAGGATGGAATCCCTCATGTAAGCATGTTTTTTGTTGATTTTATGGATATACATATCCCAAAAAAGGTGTATTGATTGACTTTACAGCACAGACCACCATTACTGTTACACAGTGGCCCCATGCGGAGAATAGGGGCAAGGCTTGGAATGGGTATTTAAACTGTATTTAAATTGGACTCCTCCAAAGTGAGGAAGACAGGGTCAGATAGAGAAGAGAATACAAGAAACTACAGGCAGCAAGAAGTGGTGCATTGGTCAGGTGAGGTCACGGGAGGTGTAGGTGGCAAACGAGGAGGAGGATGGATGAGGGATTGGAATGTGGAGGTGTTTCTGGAGCAGGTAACGTATTGCTTAGTGAGTGCAAGTTGTACTGTGTTGTGAGTGTGCATGAAAGGTTAACAAGTGTGTTTGAGGGAGCAAATGTAGCGAGTGAAGGGTAGGTTTGTGTGAGTGATGGGATAGTGTCTGAGTAGGAGGTGGGTTGGAGTGGTAGTAGTAATGTGAAAGAGCAAGTAGTAGTGTGGCGGAGGGAGTAGTAGTGTGCAGGAGAAAGTAGTAACATCAATGGGTGGAGGCGAGGCCTAGAAGGAGCGAGAGACATCGGAGGGACAGAAGTGGAAGAGGCAAGGAGTAGAAAGATTAAGAAGCAGTTCGAAGGAATAGAGTATTTAAAGAAAAACATCAAGTAGTGAGAGAAAGAATGTCTGCCAGGCACAATCCAATACCCCTTTAGATCGCTCACCTGTGGATAGTATACGAACAGCCTAGGAAGTCCCTGTGGGAATTCAGATAGAGAAGCATTTTGCCTTACGTCTTCACTTTCAGCATAAAACAGAACGTTGATATTAGGGGTCAATAATCAATATCTAATGTGAGGGGTCAGAAAAGCGAGACAGACACACGGGTATAGCTTTCTCAATATTTGCCATTTATTCAAGTAAAAGGGGTGGGATAAGCACCTATCTTAATGAAGATGTGCCTACCTAACAAACTAAAACTAAAGAAAAAAAGACCCAGGGCCTCATTACGAGCGTGGAGGTAGCCATGTCCTTAGCAAGGGCATGGCTGCCTCAAACCGAGTTCCAGTACCGGGTTCCTCCAATGAGGACTTACCGGGCTATTCCAACCTTGGAGGACCCGGTAAGTCCTCATTGGAAAAACCCATCCCCATTCCCATTTGAGCCCCCATAGGGCTCAATGGGAATGGGGCGGGAGCTAATCACGGGCCCGTTAAAAACAGGCCCGTTATTAGCTCCCTGGTCCCCTCGCGGGACCCGCTGGTCCCACAAAGGGAACCTCATAATAGAGCTACCCGTAATGAAGGGTGCCGGTCCCGTACCGGCACCCTTCATTACGGGAGCACCAGCCTCGTAATGAGGCCCCTAGTGTCCAAAAAGTCTCTGACCCACACACTAATACATAGAACAAAATTGTACACAGAATGTTTGGCTGATTTCAGTTCCACAAACAGGATGAAATTTGAAACTTATATAGTTAGCAAATACTCCTTGTGACCAGGGTTGGACTCCCTTACCTTGGATCAATGCAGGAGTATTCATGATGAAGTTCTGATTCAACAGAGTTCTATTCAGTTCAACACAAAATGACATTTCCCTCCACTGCGTCCTTCCACTTGGCAAAGTAAACGTCACTTTCACAAACACAGTATCCTTTATGAAGAGGGCCGAACAATGGCTGCCTCTTTTTATAGTTTCCAGGTTCGTGGCAATGTGGGTAACAGGATCCCCCAAGCGGGTGTCCCACAGAAGGAGTATTGCGCCCAGGCTGCTTTCTGATAGCTGCTTGGCTGTTGCCAACAAGTTTCCCCAGGTTGGTATTTTATAGAAGGGAGGTTGTGCCTCAATTGCCTGTTCACTGCTGCTTCACAGCCCCTTGTCTGTTGGCAATGTGAGTTACAGGTCTCCACCAATTGGTGCCCCATAAGAGGGGAGTGACGCCCTTGCTTCCTCTGCACTTTGTGTTAGGTATTCAATATTATTGGGTGCAGCCCAATGTCCAGCTCGGAGCACCTCAGGGTCACCTTTAGTATCAGGCCAATTCACTGGTCTTCTGTGGCATCTCCACTGCTTTTGCTGCGGACCTTCTGTGTTCCACTGCCTCTACTGCCAGCTCGCGTGTAACGTCAGCAGTCTGCACGGCTGTTTGTGGGAGCTCTGACAGCTGCGTAGGGTCTATGCCTCCACTTCATTGAAGCAGCTCACGTCATGTTGAGAGCTCATCTACCATGCGGATGGGTGTCCCTTCCCGCAGCTGACCACAAAGCCTCTTCCTGCTGGCGTTCCTTCTGATTTTACAGCAAACTCTGCATTCCGAACTGCTACTGCCTCTGCTACTCCTTCAGCATCTCCTCTCAGGTGTGGCTTATTCTGGGATTTAAATGTCCCACTCAGGTGCCTCACGCTACAACTAGACCGATCATTATGTTCAATGGCACTTTTGATCCTCATTGTCTACGAGTCCCTCTTCCTCGAACTAATACCACTGGCATCATGGACCCTGGTGTCCATAGTGATTTCAGTCCTCTGACATTTGGTTAGTCTTGGTTGCTTTGTAAACTGAGAGTTATCAGGGTTAGGGGATAGATAAAAGGGTTGTGTTTTATACTTAGGGTTAGGACCTCGATTGAAGACAGAATCATAACAATTCGAGGCTGTCACATTTACTTCCTGAACTCCCAAGGTACCAACCTCATTCTGTCTAGCTGATCTTTCCTAACAAGTGCTTTGGGTAGTTGTACGGGAGGCACTTTCACGCTGGCAGCATGCCATTAGGTATTTGGGAAAATATAGGACTCTCATCCTCAAAAGAAGATCAATAATGTGTCCCTCCCAAAGGAGTCATCGCTTCCCCCTGACAGCCATCTCCTCCAATGTGATCCTCCCTCCTGATACAACCGCCAGGGTTAGGATCAGGTAGCGGCTGCCTTCCCCCTGGACACATGGGAGGAGACTTTAGTCTGGGGTTCAGTGATGACTCTGCAGGATTCATCACACTACTTACTGGGCTCGGGATGCCTGGGTTATGAAGGAGTTTATTTTCTAGATGAGAGCGGGGTGGCCATAGGGCCCTTTGAATTCTTAATCAAAAAAACTTGAACTGTCTTTGAAACTTGGAGTGTTGCTTGAGGCATCCATAACACATCGCGCAAAGGATCGGGAGATTAAACCTGATGTCACAGCCTTTGCCGGGTCTCGTAATCCAGCCACACCAGTGATTGCCCTCATACAGGGGTACAAATCAATTGCCGAAAAATAAGGACCTGGTGTCTATCCAGCTACTGTAGGCACCGCACAGGTGTTTCCCAACCAGTGCTGCCAAGGAGAATAAGATGCCCCCTGGTGTCTCTTCTTGATTGTGCGCATAGCGTTTAGAAGCATTGTGGGTGAGGTCATTACAACTTTAAACAAATTCATTAATGTTATGTTATTAGGATTTGGACTGTGCACCTCTGCAATTTGCTTAGTGTGCATGCACTCTGTGTCACAAGTCTTAACCGGTGCCCCATGCCTCCGGAGTTGGACACTGTTCGGCTGGACTGCCTCCCAGCATTCCCCTACGCACCATCACACACACCAAGATACCTTTCTGACATGCATGATGTGCCACATCCGAGATGTCCGACTTCCAGTTCCGGGCGCCGCAACGCGAAAGCCCATCATTTGCAGTGGAGAAAGCAGACAAGATGCCTTGCAGTGATTCAAGTGCTCTTCTTGACATGCTTTTGATATTTTCCTCCGTGTTTCCCCTGTTCTTGCATGATCCTGCACCCTAATCCCTTCTCTCGCCCAACCCCTTTTGCTTATTCCTGCTTACCTTTGCCTAGTCTTCCTGGGTCTTGGATTCCTTCTTATCATTGCCCCCCCCTGCATCCCTTGTGTTTTCACCTACGGTCCTTTTATCAAGATTACGCTGACTGTCTTCCTGATCATCTGACACCAGTGGACTCCTGGGCCATATCCTCTAAGAGGTTTTTGCCTTCAGGGTTTTTTCCTTGTTCTTTTATTGTTCCTTCTGCAGTCTTCTTGCCACCTCTTCCCTCTGACTGGAGGCAAGGTGATGTCCAGCAGTGACTGGCCCTTTCTCTACATTCCTCAGCTGCCTAACAGGGAACAGGCTATAAATCTTGCTGATAGTCTGGCCCATCTTAAAGAGAGGTCAGTGAGTTAGGTTCATGGGGAGAGGGGGAAATGCAAGAAAGCTTTGCTGTTGTGTTGATGAGTGCCTACTGCAAGTATCGTGAGCTCTGCATGCAGGTCTGTTTCCAGGTTTTCTTTGTCAAGCGCATTGAGGCATTTGTGTCCTAAGAGGGGAAGGTTAGTGAATGACCTGGTGGTCCATTTAGAATATACACCAGTGTGGTCATGGCTATGGTGCATAGTGGTGGAGCCAGTATGGCATCCCATTGTGGTGGTGGAGTTGGGGGGGCCGTGATGCCTTTCTCTTGAAGAGATTCGTCGAAGCACCAGACGTGGGTAGCTGTCTTGTTCTCTAAATCGGGTTGTTGGGTGTTGTAAATGGCCAGTCTGCTTCTGGTTGCTGTGTGCTTTATTAGTTGATTAAGCATTCAAAAGACAGATCTTTAGCATTTTCCTGAATAAAAAGGGGCTCTCGATTGTGCAGATTTCCTTTGGAAGAGTGTTCCAGAGTTTGGCCACCATCTAGGATAAGGTTGATCCTCTGTATCTCTCTCTTGTGTAGTGCATGGACCCTACTAATACATCCTCACTGGACCTTAATGCCATTCTTAGTTGGTATTGGGTGATCTTTGCTCGTACAAATGCAACTCCATGGCCCTGATGTGTTCTAGGGGCAATGCAGAGTGTGGGTACAGTTACCAGTCGGAATACCCATGGAGTGGGACCCGTTGCCAGCACGATGATGCCATCACGTTGTAGTTGGTCAAGTTTCTTCGAGAATGCATCCTGGAGGAGGAAGCCTAGCCTCCTGGGGTGTTAAGGGACAGGTCTGAGGGTGTCACCAATGTGTAGCCTAACTGGTGCTCCCTTTAGTTTTCCTAGACCTCTGCACAAGTCTGGGAACTTGGCTTGAATTATCTCTTTCGTAATGTGGTTTGTGTTTTTCAGGGTGGTGTTGATCGTGCACACCTGCTCCCCATTGTTCCCTCCTAGCGTGGTCGATTGGATCACCTCGCCTTCCTGGAAGTGGATGTCAGTTATGTCTAGGCAGCATGCTGTGTGGTAGCTGAGGAGGCAGCGACCTTTTGTCGGGCACCAAATTACATGGATTGTGGTATCTAGGGCCAGACCATTGTGCGTCAGACGTTTCTTGAATTGTCCGATTTAATGTAGGGGTAATGCTGCCCCCCTTGGAAGATTCTTGAGTTGGCTTTTGCGAGCTCGAGTCTCTATGGCAACTGCAGGAATTCTTGTTCCCTCATAATGTTGACCGTTGCACCCGAGTCGATGAGAAAACGGAAGTGTTTATTACCCAGGTTTACCGCTATTTTGGGCGCTTCTCTAGCTTCATGGTCGCCATGGATGAGATTGACGTAATCATCCAGGTATCCTTGGTCATAGTCATCTCCACCTTGATATGGGGGGTAGCGTTGGTGTTCACCGTATGTCTGGTATGCATTTGGGGGTTGATCGCATTCATCACCGAATTGGGAACACCGGTCATATTGATCATATCCTTGGTTGCTGTCTTGCGGATGGGCCTCTTCTATCGCTCTGAGCTATCGCTGCTGCACTTGATAGTAGAGGATGTTGAGCCTGTTTTGGTGTGCCTGAGGCTGAGGGGTGGGCGGGCGACTGTATGTTCTGCCTTGCGGCTGAGCTTACATTCGGGGGGGTGGGGAATGGTCTTCCTTCCCTGCAGACCATCTGGAAGTGGCCTGGCCTGCCACAGTTGGCACATCTTTCTGACAGCGATGGGCACGTGTCTGAATGTGGGAAGATCATGCCACACCGGTAGCATTGTCTCTGGGACCTGAAGCCCATCTGACTGGTCATCCTGTTGGAAATGGTCTGTCGGTCCATTGGTTGTTGTGTTGGTAATTGGACTGTAGCGACGGTCTCTCCTTTCTCATGTTTGGTATTTGGGGTACTTTCATTGGAGGCTGCTTGGGCGTCCACCCTCTCAAAGATCCTGGCCAGCTCGCTCACCTCATTGATCAAAAGGGGACCCTCAATTACATGCAGTCTGATTGCCTCATCAGTGGAGAATAGGTTGAACTGGCAGTGTGCATTATTCACCCGTAGTCGAGTGATAAATTCGTCAACAGTTTCCTCAGCCCTTTGCGTGCACCGATTAAATATGTACCTTTCATAGTCTCTGTTTGTTTCAATTATGAGTTTCATGTTGAGGGCCATGATGAGTGCAGTGAAATCTGTCTGTTCCTCCGGAGTGATGGTCTTGACAATTGTCTTTGTTTCACTGCCCACCAGATGGATGAACATGTCACATACATTTGGTGATTTCTCTTCTCCCGCTGCTTTTACTAAGTGGTTGAATTCCTCGACCCATTCGATCCACCGTGGGCCTTTATCTGTCTGAAGCATCAGGGTGAATGGGAGTGGCTTGTGTAGTAGGGTTGCCTTGTATGAGTGGGTGGGAGTGGGCAGTGGTGCCTCCTGGCTCCTCATGACGGCAGTGTGTCGGGTTGCAGTCTTTGCCCTGACACATGAATGCTTGGTAAGGCTCTGACAGTGGTGGTGTTATTTGCCCCTTTGTTGGGGTGGATCTCTTTGGTGTGGCTGTTCTTGTCAATCTTAAGGATCAGAGGCTGGGTGTTATGGCAGTGACTCCGCGAGGGCAGCAGTTGCTGTTGGTTGGTGGCGGGGCCTCTGTGTACTGTGGGCAAGCGGTTTCAGTTGTCTTTCCCTTTTGTTTTATATTTTTCGGCCAGATCACTGTTTTATGGGAGCAGGAGGTGCCGTGGGAAATGTTGGCGGGACTGCCATGCACTTACTGTAATGTCTCCCCTCTTTTCTCCGTACAGCACCTTCAGCTGCCACGTGGTCTGGATGCAGCGGGCCGCTGGGGATTGCTGCGCGACTGGGAGTGGGCGGATTGCCCCTCAGATGGTGCAGAGACCTCTAACATCTGCTTATACATTTGGAAATCTCTCTGGTGATATACATATATTTCTTTCTGTGTTTTTGTATGTCTGGTTTCACAAAGCGAACCCTACCTCATCATGTCGGGACTGTTTACTGTCAATTAGTTCAACATGAGGCATATTGGATCGGGAAGCCTTATGGTCACTTTCATGAATGATGAACACAGTTCGATGTGTTGATAATTTCTTTCTCTCCAATACTACAAGGCTTCTTTCTACATTTACATTGCTGTATTTTAGTCTTTTTTCTATTTCTCTTGCTCACTTTTGCTACCGTGCTTCACAATTCCCTCTCCTTTTTCTTCAGTTCCACTTTGACCTTTTAGACCCAAGCTCCCGCTCTTAAAACTCTTAAGATTTACTGTTCTTTTAGTATCTCTGTTCTATTTTATTCACATTCCTTATCATATCTTAATTTGTTACCAACAGCTTCTTAATTACACTTTATATGTTTATTATTATTCCTTTTTTGAATCTGAGTTATAAGGTTCTTACTTATCATCCTTCCGTTTATGGTTATATATCCTAGAACGAACATTCCAGTTGTCTGTGTCATGGCAGTGCCATTTGGGGCAGTTGTTGGCCTGGAGTTGGACAACCCTGAGTTGACTTTCACAGAGTAAAAACAGTTGCACAGTGCTAAACTCGTACATACAAAAATCTAGAATTGGTACTTAATCTGGATGAAGTGCTCTGTGGGCTAGCGTAGAGGTTCAGCCACATGTCTACTGACCAGCTCTTCACATATGTTCCCGCACTACATGCACCCATTAAAGATAAACACATTTTGGTGGACAGTGAGAGGCTGTAGTGAAAGGAGAGAGCAGTGTTCGAACTGTATGTGGAATGGTACAGATTTCTCCTGGCATGAGTGTGTGGGTGTTGGGTGAAGACCAGATAACAGCAGAGGCAGCTGTCTCCACTTGCTGGTGTGAGCATTAAAGGAGTCTAGGAATGCTGTCACCATAAAATATGATAGAGAGCGTGAGAAAGAGCTAAATAGGGAAGGCTGTTCTTTTTCGCAGTAGAGGAACCGCTGGGGCCGTCCCAGAACACCAGGGACTGGAAGAACAGCCACAATGGCTCTCCAAAGATTAACTTACCTTGGGAGAAGTCGGACCAATATTCTCCAACCCTAACTTTGGCACTTTACAGCACAGAAGTAATGTGGTGTTCCTGCAACCCAAGTATGGGATGGATCAAGAATTTTGTAAAGCTTTTACAGGGGGACTATTTTTATTAACGGTGGCATGCACCAATGCTGCTCTTAGAACTGTGGATCCAGGAAGGATGGAATCCCTCATGTAAGCATGTTTTTTGTTGATTTTATGGATATACATATCCCAAAAAAGGTGTGTTGATTGACTTTACAGCACAGACCACCATTACTGTTACACAGTGGCCCCATGCGGAGAATGGGGGCAAGGCTTGGAATGGGTATTTAAACTGTATTTAAATTGGACTCCTCCAAAGTGAGGAAGACAGGGTCAGATAGAGAAGAGAATACAAGAAACTACAGGCAGCAAGAAGTGGTGCATTGGTCAGGTGAGGTCACGGGAGGTGTAGGTGGCAAACGAGGAGGAGGATGGATGAGGGATTGGAATGTGGAGGTGTTTCTGGAGCAGGTATCGTATTGCTTAGTGAGTGCAAGTTGTACTGTGTTGTGAGTGTGCATGAAAGGTTAACAAGTGTGTTTGAGGGAGCACATGTAGCGAGTGAAGGGTAGGTTTGTGTGAGTGATGGGATAGTGTCTGAGTAGGAGGTGGGTTGGAGTGGTAGTAGTAATGTGAAAGAGCAAGTAGTAGTGTGGCGGAGGGAGTAGTAGTGTGCAGGAGAAAGTAGTAACATCAATGGGTGGAGGCGAGGCCTAGAAGGAGCGAGAGACATCGGAGGGACAGAAGTGGAAGAGGCAAGGAGTAGAAAGATTAAGAAGCAGTTCGAAGGAATAGAGTATTTAAAGAAAAACATCAAGTAGTGAGAGAAAGAATGTCTGCCAGGCACAATCCAATACCCCTTTAGATCGCTCACCTGTGGATAGTATACGAACAGCCTAGGAAGTCCCTGTGGGAATTCAGATAGAGAAACATTTTGCCTTACGTCTTCACTTTCAGCATAAAACAGAACGTTGATATTAGGGGTCAATAATCAATATCTAATGTGAGGGGTCAGAAAAGCGAGACAGACACACAGGTATAGCTTTCTCAATATTTGCCATTTATTCAAGTAAAAGGGGTGAGATAAGCACCTATCTTAATGAAGATGTGCCTACCTAACAAACTAAAACTAAAGAAAAAAAGACCCAGGGCCTCATTACGAGCGTGGAGGTAGCCATGTCCTTAGCAAGGGCATGGCTGCCTCAAACCGGGTTCCAGTACCGGGTTCCTCCAATGAGGACTTACCGGGCTATTCCAACCTTGGAGGACCCGGTAAGTCCTCATTGGAAAAACCCATCCCCATTCCCATTTGAGCCCCCATAGGGCTCAATGGGAATGGGGCGGGAGCTAATCACGGGCCCGTTAAAAACAGGCCCGTTATTAGCTCCCTGGTCCCCTCGCGGGACCCGCTGGTCCCACAAAGGGAACCTCATAATAGAGCTACCCGTAATGAAGGGTGCCGGTCCCGTACCGGCACCCTTCATTATGGGAGCACCAGCCTCGTAATGAGGCCCCTAGTGTCCAAAAAGTCTCTGACCCACACACTAATACATAGAACAAAATTGTACACAGAATGTTTGGCTGAGTTCAACACAAAATGACATTTCCCTCCACTGCGTCCTTCCACTTGGCAAAGTAAACGTCTCTTTCACAAACACAGTATCCTTTATGAAGAGGGCCGAACAATGGCTGCCTCTTTTTATAGTTTCCAGGTTTGTGGCAATGTGGGTAACAGGATCCCTCAAGCGGGTGTCCCACAGAAGGAGCATTGCGCCCAGGCTGCTTTCTGATAGCTGCTTGGCTGTTGCCAACAAGTTTCCCCAGGTTGGTATTTTATAGAAGGGAGGTTGTGCCTCAATTGCCTCTTCACTGCTGCTTCACAGCCCCTTGGCTGTTGGCAATGTGGGTTACAGGTCTCCTCAATTTATGTACCATAAAAGGGGAGTTGCGCCCTTTTTGCTACTCTGCTACCACTTCACAACCTCTTGGCAGTTGGCAATGTGAGTTACAGGTCTCCACCAATTGGTGCCCCATAAGAGGGGAGTGACGCCCTTGCTTCCTCTGCACTTTGTGTTAGGTATTGAATATTATTGGGTGCAGCCCAATGTCCAGCTCGGAGCACCTCAGGGTCACCTTTAGTATCAGGCCAATTCACTGGTCTTCTGTGGCATCTCCACTGCTTTTGCTGCGGACCTTCTGTGTTCCACTGCCTCTACTGCCAGCTCGCGTGTAACGTCAGCAGTCTGCACGGCTGTTTGTGGGAGCTCTGACAGCTGCGTAGGGTCTATGCTTCCACTTCATTGAAGCAGCTCACGTCATGTTGAGAGCTCATCTACCATGCGGATGGGTGTCCCTTCCCGCAGCTGACCACAAAGCCTCTTCCTGCTGGCGTTCCTTCTGCTTTTACAGCAAACTCTGCATTCCGAACTGCTACTGCCTCTGCTACTCCTTCAGCATCTCCTCTCAGGTGTGGCTTATTCTGGGATTTAAATGTCCCACTCAGGTGCCTCACGCTACAACTAGACCAATCATTATGTTCAATGGCACTTTTGATCCTCATTGTCTACGAGTCCCTCTTCCTCGAACTAATACCACTGGCATTATGGACCCTGGTGTCCATAGTGATTTCAGTCCTCTGACATTTGGTTAGTCTTGGTTGCTTTGCAAACTGAGAGTTATCAGGGTTAGGGGATAGATAAAAGGATTGTGTTTTATACTTAGGGTTAGGACCTCGATTGAAGACAGAATCATAACAATTCGAGGCTGTCACATTTACTTCCTGAACTCCCAAGGTACCAACCTCATTCTGTCTAGCTGATCTTTCCTAACAAGTGCTTTGGGTAGTTGTACGGGAGGCACTTTCACGCTGGCAGCATGCCATTAGGTATTTGGGAAAATATAGGACTCTCATCCTCAAAAGAAGATCAATAATGTGTCCCTCCCAAAGGAGTCATCGCTTCCCCCTGACAGCCATCTCCTCCAATGTGATCCTCCCTCCTGATACAACCGCCAGGGTTAGGATCAGGTAGCGGCTGCCTTCCCCCTGGACACATGGGAGGAGACTTTAGTCTGGGGTTCAGTGATGACTCTGCAGGATTCATCACACTACTTACTGGGCTCGGGATGCCTGGGTTATGAAGGAGTTTATTTTCTAGATGAGAGCGGGGTGGCCATAGGGCCCTTTGAATTCTTAATCAAAAAAACTTGAACTGTCTTTGAAACTTGGAGTGTTGCTTGAGGCATCCATAACACATCGCGCAAAGGATCGGGAGATTAAACCTGATGTCACAGCCTTTGCCGGGTCTCGTAATCCAGCCACACCAGTGATTGCCCTCATACAGGGGTACAAATCAATTGCCGAAAAATAAGGGCCTGGTGTCTATCCAGCTAATGTAGGCACCGCACAGGTGTTTCCCAACCAGTGCTGCCAAGGAGAATAAGATGCCCCCTGGTGTCTCTTCTTGATTGTGCGCATAGCGTTTAGAAGCATTGTGGGTGAGGTCATTACAACTTTAAACAAATTAATTAATGTTATGTTATTAGGATTTGGACTGTGCACCTCTGCAATTTGCTTAGTGTGCATGCACTCTGTGTCACAAGTCTTAACCGGTGCCCCATGCCTCCGGAGTTGGACACTGTTCGGCTGGACTGCCTCCCAGCATTCCCCTACGCACCGTCACACACACCAAGATACCTTTCTGACATGCATGATGTGCCACATCCGAGATGTCCGACTTCCGGTTCCGGGCGCCGCAACGCGAAAGCCCATCATTTGCAGTGGAGAAAGCAGACAAGATGCCTTGCAGTGATTCAAGTGCTCTTCTTGACATGCTTTTGATATTTTCCTCCGTGTTTCCCCTGTTCTTGCATGATCCTGCACCCTAATCCCTTCTCTCGCCCAACCCCTTTTGCTTATTCCTGCTTACCTTTGCCTAGTCTTCCTGGGTCTTGGATTCCTTCTTATCATTGCCCCCCCCTGCATCCCTTGTGTTTTCACCTACGGTCCTTTTATCAAGATTACGCTGACTGTCTTCCTGATCATCTGACACCAGTGGACTCCTGGGCCATATCCTCTAAGAGGTTTTTGCCTTCTGGGTTTTTTCCTTGTTCTTTTATTGTTCCTTCTGCAGTCTTCTTGCCACCTCTTCCCTCTGACTGGAGGCAAGGTGATGTCCAGCAGTGACTGGCCCTTTCTCTACATTCCTCAGCTGCCTAACAGGGAACAGGCTATAAATCTTGCTGATAGTCTGGCCCATCTTAAAGAGAGGTCAGTGAGTTAGGTTCATGGGGAGAGGGGGAAATGATAGAAAGCTTTGCTGTCGTGTTGATGAGTGCCTACTGCAAGTATCGTGAGCTCTGCATGCAGGTCTGTTTCCAGGTTTTCTCTGTCAAGCGCATTGAGGCATTTGTGTCCTAAGAGGGGAAGGTTAGTGAATGACCTGGTGGTCCATTTAGAATATACACCAGTGTGGTCATGGCTATGGTGCATAGTGGTGGAGCCAGTATGGCATCCCATTGTGGTGGTGGAGTTGGGGGGGGGCCGTGATGCCTTTCTCTTGAAGAGATTGGTCGAAGCACCAGAGGTGGGTAGCTGTCTTGTTCTCTAAATCGGGTTGTTGGGTGTTGTAAATGGCCAGTCTGCTTCTGGTTGCTGTGTGCTTTATTAGTTGATTAAGCATTCAAAAGACAGATCTTTAGCATTTTCCTGAATAAAAAGGGGCTCTCGATTGTGCAGATTTCCTTTGGAAGAGTGTTCCAGAGTTTGGCCACCATCTAGGATAAGGTTGATCCTCTGTATCTCTCTCTTGTGTAGTGCATGGACCCTACTAATACATCCTCACTGGACCTTAATGCCATTCTTAGTTGGTATTGGGTGATCTTTGCTCGTACAAATGCAACTCCATGGCCCTGATGTGTTCTAGGGGCAATGCAGAGTGTGGGTACAGTTACCAGTCGGAATACCCATGGAGTGGGACCCGTTGCCAGCTCGATGATGCCATCACGTTGTAGTTGGTCAAGTTTCTTCGAGAATGCATCCTGGAGGAGGAAGCCTAGCCTCCTGGGGTGTTAAGGGACAGGTCTGACGGTGTCACCAATGTGTAGCCTAACTGGTGCTCCCTTTAGTTTTCCTAGACCTCTGCACAAGTCTGGGAACTTGGCTTCAATTATCTCTTTCGTAATGTGGTTTGTGTTTTTCAGGGTGGTGTTGATCGTGCACACCTGCTCCCCATTGTTCCCTCCTAGCGTGGTCGATTGGATCACCTTGCCTTCCTGGAAGTGGATGTCAGTTATGTCTAGGCAGCATGCTGTGTGGTAGCTGAGGAGGCAGCGACCTTTTGTCGGGCACCAAATTACATGGATTGTGGTATCTAGGGCCAGACCATTGTGCTTCAGACGTTTCTAGAATTGTCCGATTTATTGTAGGGGTAATGCTGCCCCCCCTTGGAAGATTCTTGAGTTGGCTTTTGCGAGCTCGGGTCTCTCTGGCAACTGCAGGAATTCTTGTTCCCTCATAATGTTGACCGTTGCACCCGAGTCGATGAGAAAACGGAAGTGTTTATTACCCAGGTTTACCGCTATTTTGGGCGCTTCTCTAGCTTCATGGTCGCCATGGATGAGATTGACGTAATCATCCAGGTATCCTTGGTCATAGTCATCTCCACCTTGATATGGGGGGTAGCGTTGGTGTTCACCGTATGTCTGGTATGCATTTGGGGGTTGATCGCATTCATCACCGAATTGGGAACACCGGTCATATTGATCATATCCTTGGTTGCTGTCTTGCGGATGGGCATCTTCTATCGCTCTGAGGTATCGCTGCTGCACTTGATAGTAGAGGATGTTAAGCCTGTTTTGGTGTGCCTGAGGCTGAGGGGTGGGCGGGCGACTGTATGTTCTGCCTTGCGGCTGAGCTTACATTCGGGGGGGTGGGGAATGGTCTTCCTTCCGTGCAGACCATCTGGAAGTGGCCTTGCCTGCCACAGTTGGCACATCTTTCTGACAGCGATGGGCACGTGTCTGAATGTGGGAAGATCATGCCACACCGGTAGCATTGTCTCTGGGGCCTGAAGCCCATCTGACTGGTCATCCTGTTGGAAATGGTCTGTCGGTCCATTGGTTGTTGTGTTGGTAATTGGACTGTAGCGACGGTCTCTCCTTTCTCATGTTTGGTATTTGGGGTACTTTCATTGGAGGCTGCTTGGGCGTCCACCCTCTCAAAGATCCTGGCCAGCTCGCTCACCTCATTGATCAAAAGGGGACCCTCAATTACATGCAGTCTGATTGCCTCATCAGTGGAGAATAGGTTGAACTGGCAGTGTGCATTATTCACCCGTAGTCGAGTGATAAATTCGTCAACAGTTTCCTCAGCCCTTTGCGTGCACCGATTAAATATGTACCTTTCATAGTCTCTGTTTGTTTCAATTATGAGTTTCATGTTGAGGGCCGTGATGAGTGCAGTGAAATCTGTCTGTTCCTCCGGAGTGATGGTCTTGACAATTGTCTTTGTTTCACTGCCCACCAGATGGATGAACATGTCACATACATTTGGTGATTTCTCTTCTCCCGCTGCTTTTACTAAGTGGTTGAATTCCTCGACCCATTCGATCCACCGTGGGCCTTTATCTGTCTGAAGCATCAGGGTGAATGGGAGTGGCTTGTGTAGTAGGGTCGCCTTGTATGAGTGGGTGGGAGTGGGCAGTGGTGCCTCCTGGCTCCTCATGACGGCAGTGTGTCGGGTTGCAGTCTTTGCCCTGACACATAAATGCTTGGTAAGGCTCTGACAGTGGTGGTGTTATTTGCCCCTTTGTTGGGGTGGATCTTTTTGGTGTGGCTGTTCTTGTCAATCTTAAGGATCAGAGGCTGGGTGTTATGGCAGTGACTCCGCGAGGGCAGCAGTTGCTGTTGGTTGGTGGCGGGGCCTCTGTGTACTGTGGGCAAGCGGTTTCAGTTGTCTTTCCCTTTTGTTTTATATTTTTCGGCCAGATCACTGTGTTATGGGAGCAGGAGGTGCCGTGGGAAATGTTGGCGGGATTGCCATGCACTTACTGTAATGTCTCCCCTCTTTTCTCCGTACAGCACCTTCAGCTGCCACGTGGTCTGGATGCAGCAGGCCGCTGGGGATTGCTGCGCGACTGGGAGTGGGCGGATTGCCCCTCAGATGGTGCAGAGACCTCTAACATCTGCTTATACATTTGGAAATCTCTCTGGTGATATACATATATTTCTTTCTGTGTTTTTGTATGTCTGGTTTCACAAAGCGAACCCTACCTCATCATGTCGGGACTGTTTACTGGGAATTAGTTCAACATGAGGCATATTGGATCGGGAAGCCTTATGGTCACTTTCATGAATGATGAACACAGTTCGATGTGTTGATAATTTCTTTCTCTCCAATACTACAAGGCTTCTTTCTACATTTACATTGCTGTATTTTAGTCTTTTTTCTATTTCTCTTGCTCACTTTTGCTACCGTGCTTCACAATTCCCTCTCCTTTTTCTTCAGTTCCACTTTGACCTTTTAGACCCAAGCTCCCGCTCTTAAAACTCTTAAGATTTACTGTTCTTTTAGTATCTCTGTTCTATTTTATTCACATTCCTTATCATATCTTAATTTGTTACCAACAGCTTCTTAATTACACTTTATATGTTTATTATTATTCCTTTTTTGAATCTGAGTTATAAGGTTCTTACTTATCATCCTTCCGTTTATGGTTATATATCCTAGAACGAACATTCCAGTTGTCTGTGTCATGGCAGTGCCATTTGGGGCAGTTGTTGGCCTGGAGTTGGACAACCCTGAGTTGACTTTCACAGAGTAAAAACAGTTGCACAGTGCTAAACTCGTACATACAAAAATCTAGAATTGGTACTTAATCTGGATGAAGTGCTCTGTGGGCTAGCGTAGAGGTTCGGCCACATGTCTACTGACCAGCTCTTCACATATGTTCCCGCACTACATGCACCCATTAAAGATAAACACATTTTGGTGGACAGTGAGAGGCTGTAGTGAAAGGAGAGAGCAGTGTTCGAACTGTATGTGGAATGGTACAGATTTCTCCTGGCATGAGTGTGTGGGTGTTGGGTGAAGACCAGATAACAGCAGAGGCAGCTGTCTCCACTTGCTGGTGTGAGCATTAAAGGAGTCTAGGAATGCTGTCACCATAAAATATGATAGAGAGCGTGAGAAAGAGCTAAATAGGGAAGGCTGTTCTTTTTCGCAATAGAGGAACCGCTGGGGCCGTCCCAGAACACCAGGGACTGGAAGAACAGCCACAATGGCTCTCCAAAGATTAACTTACCTTGGGAGAAGTCGGACCAATATTCTCCAACCCTAACTTTGGCACTTTACAGCACAGAAGTAATGTGGTGTTCCTGCAACCCAAGTATGGGATGGATCAAGAATTTTGTAAAGCTTTTACAGGGGGACTATTTTTTATTAACGATGGCATGCACCAATGCTGCTCTTAGAACTGTGGATCCAGGAAGGATGGAATCCCTCATGTAAGCATGTTTTTTGTTGATTTTATGGATATACATATCCCAAAAAAGGTGTATTGATTGACTTTACAGCACAGACCACCATTACTGTTACACAGTGGCCCCATGCGGAGAATGGGGGCAAGGCTTGGAATGGGTATTTAAACTGTATTTAAATTGGACTCCTCCAAAGTGAGGAAGACAGGGTCAGATAGAGAAGAGAATACAAGAAACTACAGGCAGCAAGAAGTGGTGCATTGGTCAGGTGAGGTCACGGGAGGTGTAGGTGGCAAACGAGGAGGAGGATGGATGAGGGATTGGAATGTGGAGGTGTTTCTGGAGCAGGTAACGTATTGCTTAGTGAGTGCAAGTTGTACTGTGTTGTGAGTGTGCATGAAAGGTTAACAAGTGTGTTTGAGGGAGCAAATGTAGCGAGTGAAGGGTAGGTTTGTGTGAGTGATGGGATAGTGTCTGAGTAGGAGGTGGGTTGGAGTGGTAGTAGTAATGTGAAAGAGCAAGTAGTAGTGTGGCGGAGGGAGTAGTAGTGTGCAGGAGAAAGTAGTAACATCAATGGGTGGAGGCGAGGCCTAGAAGGAGCGAGAGACATCGGAGGGACAGAAGTGGAAGAGGCAAGGAGTAGAAAGATTAAGAAGCAGTTCGAAGGAATAGAGTATTTAAAGAAAAACATCAAGTAGTGAGAGAAAGAATGTCTGCCAGGCACAATCCAATACCCCTTTAGATCGCTCACCTGTGGATAGTATACGAACAGCCTAGGAAGTCCCTGTGGGAATTCAGATAGAGAAGCATTTTGCCTTACGTCTTCACTTTCAGCATAAAACAGAACGTTGATATTAGGGGTCAATAATCAATATCTAATGTGAGGGGTCAGAAAAGCGAGACAGACACACGGGTATAGCTTTCTCAATATTTGCCATTGATTCAAGTAAAAGGGGTGGGATAAGCACCTATCTTAATGAAGATGTGCCTACCTAACAAACTAAAACTAAAGAAAAAAAGACCCAGGGCCTCATTACGAGCATGGAGGTAGCCATGTCCTTAGCAAGGGCATGGCTGCCTCAAACCGGGTTCCAGTACCGGGTTCCTCCAATGAGGACTTACCGGGCTATTCCAACCTTGGAGGACCCGGTAAGTCCTCATTGGAAAAACCCATCCCCATTCCCATTTAGGGCTCAATGGGAATGGGGCGGGAGCTAATCACGGGCCCGTTAAAAACAGGCCCGTTATTAGCTCCCTGGTCCCCTCGCGGGACCCGCTGGTCCCACAAAGGGAAACTCATAATAGAGCTACCCGTAATGAAGGGTGCCGGTCCCGTACCGGCACCCTTCATTACGGGAGCACCAGCCTCGTAATGAGGCCCCTAGTGTCCAAAAAGTCTCTGACCCACACACTAATACATAGAACAAAATTGTACACAGAATGTTTGGCTGATTTCAGTTCCACAAACAGGATGAAATTTGAAACTTATATAGTTAGCAAATACTCCTTGTGACCAGGGTTGGACTCCCTTACCTTGGATCAATGCAGGAGTATTCATGATGAAGTTCTGATTCAACAGAGTTCTATTCAGTTCAACACAAAATGACATTTCCCTCCACTGCGTCCTTCCACTTGGCAAAGTAAACGTCACTTTCACAAACACAGTATCCTTTATGAAGAGGGCCGAACAATGGCTGCCTCTTTTTATAGTTTCCAGGTTCGTGGCAATGTGGGTAACAGGATCCCCCAAGCGGGTGTCCCACAGAAGGAGTATTGCGCCCAGGCTGCTTTCTGATAGCTGCTTGGCTGTTGCCAACAAGTTTCCCCAGGTTGGTATTTTATAGAAGGGAGGTTGTGCCTCAATTGCCTCTTCACTGCTGCTTCACAGCCCCTTGGCTGTTGGCAATGTGGGTTACAGGTCTCCTCAATTTATGTACCATAAAAAGGGGAGTTGCGCACTTTTCGCTACTCTGCTACCACTTCACAACCTCTTGGCAGTTGGCAATGTGAGTTACAGGTCTCCACCAATTGGTGCCCCATAAGAGGGGAGTGACGCCCTTGCTTCCTCTGCACTTTGTGTTAGGTATTCAATATTATTGGGTGCAGCCCAATGTCCAGCTCGGAGCACCTCAGGGTCACCTTTAGTATCAGGCCAATTCACTGGTCTTCTGTGGCATCTCCACTGCTTTTGCTGCGGACCTTCTGTGTTCCACTGCCTCTACTGCCAGCGCGCGTGTAACGTCAGCAGTCTGCACGGCTGTTTGTGGGAGCTCTGACAGCTGCGTAGGGTCTATGCTTCCACTTCATTGAAGCAGCTCACGTCATGTTGAGAGCTCATCTACCATGCGGATGGGTGTCCCTTCCCGCAGCTGACCACAAAGCCTCTTCCTGCTGGCGTTCCTTCTGCTTTTACAGCAAACTCTGCATTCCGAACTGCTACTGCCTCTGCTACTCCTTCAGCATCTCCTCTCAGGTGTGGCTTATTCTGGGATTTAAATGTCCCACTCAGGTGCCTCACGCTACAACTAGACCGATCATTATGTTCAATGGCACTTTTGATCCTCATTGTCTACGAGTCCCTCTTCCTCGAACTAATACCACTGGCATTATGGACCCTGGTGTCCATAGTGATTTCAGTCCTCTGACATTTGGTTAGTCTTGGTTGCTTTGTAAACTGAGAGTTATCTGGGTTAGGGGATAGATAAAAGGGTTGTGTTTTATACTTAGGGGTAGGACCTCGATTGAAGACAGAATCATAACAATTCGAGGCTGTCACATTTACTTCCTGAACTCCCAAGGTACCAACCTCATTCTGTCTAGCTGATCTTTCCTAACAAGTGCTTTGGGTAGTTGTACGGGAGGCACTTTCACGCTGGCAGCATGCCATTAGGTGTTTGGGAAAATATAGGACTCTCATCCTCAAAAGAAGATCAATAATGTGTCCCTCCCAAAGGAGTCATCGCTTCCCCCTGACAGCCATCTCCTCCAATGTGATCCTCCCTCCTGATACAACCGCCAGGGTTAGGATCAGGTAGCGGCTGCCTTCCCCCTGGACACATGGGAGGAGACTTTAGTCTGGGGTTCAGTGATGACTCTGCAGGATTCATCACACTACTTACTGGGCTCGGGATGCCTGGGTTATGAAGGAGTTCATTTTCTAGATGAGAGCGGGGTGGCCATAGGGCCCTTTGAATTCTTAATCAAAAAAACTTGAACTGTCTTTGAAACTTGGAGTGTTGCTTGAGGCATCCATAACACATCGCGCAAAGGATCGGGAGATTAAACCTGATGTCACAGCCTTTGCCGGGTCTCGTAATCCAGCCACACCAGTGATTGCCCTCATACAGGGGTACAAATCAATTGCCGAAAAATAAGGGCCTGGTGTCTATCCAGCTAATGTAGGCACCGCACAGGTGTTTCCCAACCAGTGCTGCCAAGGAGAATAAGATGCCCCCTGGTGTCTCTTCTTGATTGTGCGCATAGCGTTTAGAAGCATTGTGGGTGAGGTCATTACAACTTTAAACAAATTAATTAATGTTATGTTATTAGGATTTGGACTGTGCACCTCTGCAATTTGCTTAGTGTGCATGCACTCTGTGTCACAAGTCTTAACCGGTGCCCCATGCCTCCGGAGTTGGACACTGTTCGGCTGGACTGCCTCCCAGCATTCCCCTACGCACCGTCACACACACCAAGATACCTTTCTGACATGCATGATGTGCCACATCCGAGATGTCCGACTTCCGGTTCCGGGCGCCGCAACGCGAAAGCCCATCATTTGCAGTGGAGAAAGCAGACAAGATGCCTTGCAGTGATTCAAGTGCTCTTCTTGACATGCTTTTGATATTTTCCTCCGTGTTTCCCCTGTTCTTGCATGATCCTGCACCCTAATCCCTTCTCTCGCCCAACCCCTTTTGCTTATTCCTGCTTACCTTTGCCTAGTCTTCCTGGGTCTTGGATTCCTTCTTATCATTGCCCCCCCCTGCATCCCTTGTGTTTTCACCTACGGTCCTTTTATCAAGATTACGCTGACTGTCTTCCTGATCATCTGACACCAGTGGACTCCTGGGCCATATCCTCTAAGAGGTTTTTGCCTTCTGGGTTTTTTCCTTGTTCTTTTATTGTTCCTTCTGCAGTCTTCTTGCCACCTCTTCCCTCTGACTGGAGGCAAGGTGATGTCCAGCAGTGACTGGCCCTTTCTCTACATTCCTCAGCTGCCTAACAGGCAACAGGCTATAAATCTTGCTGATAGTCTGGCCCATCTTAAAGAGAGGTCAGTGAGTTAGGTTCATGGGGAGAGGGGGAAATGCAAGAAAGCTTTGCTGTCGTGTTGATGAGTGCCTACTGCAAGTATCGTGAGCTCTGCATGCAGGTCTGTTTCCAGGTTTTCTCTGTCAAGCGCATTGAGGCATTTGTGTCCTAAGAGGGGAAGGTTAGTGAATGACCTGGTGGTCCATTTAGAATATACACCAGTGTGGTCATGGCTATGGTGCATAGTGGTGGAGCCAGTATGGCATCCCATTGTGGTGGTGGAGTTGGGGGGGGGGCCGTGATGCCTTTCTCTTGAAGAGATTGGTCGAAGCACCAGAGGTGGGTAGCTGTCTTGTTCTCTAAATCGGGTTGTTGGGTGTTGTAAATGGCCAGTCTGCTTCTGGTTGCTGTGTGCTTTATTAGTTGATTAAGCATTCAAAAGACAGATCTTTAGCATTTTCCTGAATAAAAAGGGGCTCTCGATTGTGCAGATTTCCTTTGGAAGAGTGTTCCAGAGTTTGGCCACCATCTAGGATAAGGTTGATCCTCTGTATCTCTCCCTTGTGTAGTGCATGGACCCTACTAATACATCCTCACTGGACCTTAATGCCATTCTTAGTTGGTATTGGGTGATCTTTGCTCGTACAAATGCAACTCCATGGCCCTGATGTGTTCTAGGGGCAATGCAGAGTGTGGGTACAGTTACCAGTCGGAATACCCATGGAGTGGGACCCGTTGCCAGCTCGATGATGCCATCACGTTGTAGTTGGTCAAGTTTCTTCGAGAATGCATCCTGGAGGAGGAAGCCTAGCCTCCTGGGGTGTTAAGGGACAGGTCTGACGGTGTCACCAATGTGTAGCCTAACTGGTGCTCCCTTTAGTTTTCCTAGACCTCTGCACAAGTCTGGGAACTTGGCTTCAATTATCTCTTTCGTAATGTGGTTTGTGTTTTTCAGGGTGGTGTTGATCGTGCACACCTGCTCCCCATTGTTCCCTCCTAGCGTGGTCGATTGGATCACCTTGCCTTCCTGGAAGTGGATGTCAGTTATGTCTAGGCAGCATGCTGTGTGGTAGCTGAGGAGGCAGCGACCTTTTGTCGGGCACCAAATTACATGGATTGTGGTATCTAGGGCCAGACCATTGTGCTTCAGACGTTTCTAGAATTGTCCGATTTATTGTAGGGGTAATGCTGCCCCCCCTTGGAAGATTCTTGAGTTGGCTTTTGCGAGCTCGGGTCTCTCTGGCAACTGCAGGAATTCTTGTTCCCTCATAATGTTGACCGTTGCACCCGAGTCGATGAGAAAACGGAAGTGTTTATTACCCAGGTTTACCGCTATTTTGGGCGCTTCTCTAGCTTCATGGTCGCCATGGATGAGATTGACGTAATCATCCAGGTATCCTTGGTCATAGTCATCTCCACCTTGATATGGGGGGTAGCGTTGGTGTTCACCGTATGTCTGGTATGCATTTGGGGGTTGATCGCATTCATCACCGAATTGGGAACACCGGTCATATTGATCATATCCTTGGTTGCTGTCTTGCGGATGGGCATCTTCTATCGCTCTGAGGTATCGCTGCTGCACTTGATAGTAGAGGATGTTGAGCCTGTTTTGGTGTGCCTGAGGCTGAGGGGTGGGCGGGCGACTGTATGTTCTGCCTTGCGGCTGAGCTTACATTCGGGGGGGTGGGGAATGGTCTTCCTTCCGTGCAGACCATCTGGAAGTGGCCTTGCCTGCCACAGTTGGCACATCTTTCTGACAGCGATGGGCACGTGTCTGAATGTGGGAAGATCATGCCACACCGGTAGCATTGTCTCTGGGACCTGAAGCCCATCTGACTGGTCATCCTGGTGGAAATGGTCCGTCGGTCCATTGGTTGTTGTGTTGGTAATTGGACTGTAGCGACGGTCTCTCCTTTCTCATGTTTGGTATTTGGGGTACTTTCATTGGAGGCTGCTTGGGCGTCCACCCTCTCAAAGATCCTGGCCAGCTCGCTCACCTCATTGATCAAAAGGGGACCCTCAATTACATGCAGTCTGATTGCCTCATCAGTGGAGAATAGGTTGAACTGGCAGTGTGCATTATTCACCCGTAGTCGAGTGATAAATTCGTCAACAGTTTCCTCAGCCCTTTGCGTGCACCGATTAAATATGTACCTTTCATAGTCTCTGTTTGTTTCAATTATGAGTTTCATGTTGAGGGCCGTGATGAGTGCAGTGAAATCTGTCTGTTCCTCCGGAGTGATGGTCTTGACAATTGTCTTTGTTTCACTGCCCACCAGATGGATGAACATGTCACATACATTTGGTGATTTCTCTTCTCCCGCTGCTTTTACTAAGTGGTTGAATTCCTCGACCCATTCGATCCACCGTGGGCCTTTATCTGTCTGAAGCATCAGGGTGAATGGGAGTGGCTTGTGTAGTAGGGTCGCCTTGTATGAGGGGGTGGGAGTGGGCAGTGGTGCCTCCTGGCTCCTCATGACGGCAGTGTGTCGGGTTGCAGTCTTTGCCCTGACACATAAATGCTTGGTAAGGCTCTGACAGTGGTGGTGTTATTTGCCCCTTTGTTGGGGTGGATCTCTTTGGTGTGGCTGTTCTTGTCAATCTTAAGGATCAGAGGCTGGGTGTTATGGCAGTGACTCCGCGAGGGCAGCAGTTGCTGTTGGTTGGTGGCGGGGCCTCTGTGTACTGTGGGCAAGCGGTTTCAGTTGTCTTTCCCTTTTGTTTTATATTTTTCGGCCAGATCACTGTGTTATGGGAGCAGGAGGTGCCGTGGGAAATGTTGGCGGGATTGCCATGCACTTACTGTAATGTCTCCCCTCTTTTCTCCGTACAGCACCTTCAGCTGCCACGTGGTCTGGATGCAGCAGGCCGCTGGGGATTGCTGCGCGACTGGGAGTGGGCGGATTGCCCCTCAGATGGTGCAGAGACCTCTAACATCTGCTTATACATTTGGAAATCTCTCTGGTGATATACATATATTTCTTTCTGTGTTTTTGTATGTCTGGTTTCACAAAGCGAACCCTACCTCATCATGTCGGGACTGTTTACTGGCAATTAGTTCAACATGAGGCATATTGGATCGGGAAGCCTTATGGTCACTTTCATGAATGATGAACACAGTTCGATGTGTTGATAATTTCTTTCTCTCCAATACTACAAGGCTTCTTTCTACATTTACATTGCTGTATTTTAGTCTTTTTTCTATTTCTCTTGCTCACTTTTGCTACCGTGCTTCACAATTCCCTCTCCTTTTTCTTCAGTTCCACTTTGACCTTTTAGACCCAAGCTCCCGCTCTTAAAACTCTTAAGATTTACTGTTCTTTTAGTATCTCTGTTCTATTTTATTCACATTCCTTATCATATCTTAATTTGTTACCAACAGCTTCTTAATTACACTTTATATGTTTATTATTATTCCTTTTTTGAATCTGAGTTATAAGGTTCTTACTTATCATCCTTCCGTTTATGGTTATATATCCTAGAACGAACATTCCAGTTGTCTGTGTCATGGCAGTGCCATTTGGGGCAGTTGTTGGCCTGGAGTTGGACAACCCTGAGTTGACTTTCACAGAGTAAAAACAGTTGCACAGTGCTAAACTCGTACATACAAAATTCTAGAATTGGTACTTAATCTGGATGAAGTGCTCTGTGGGCTAGCGTAGAGGTTCGGCCACATGTCTACTGACCAGCTCTTCACATATGTTCCCGCACTACATGCACCCATTAAAGATAAACACATTTTGGTGGACAGTGAGAGGCTGTAGTGAAAGGAGAGAGCAGTGTTCGAACTGTATGTGGAATGGTACAGATTTCTCCTGGCATGAGTGTGTGGGTGTTGGGTGAAGACCAGATAACAGCAGAGGCAGCTGTCTCCACTTGCTGGTGTGAGCATTAAAGCAGTCTAGGAATGCTGTCACCATAAAATATGATAGAGAGCGTGAGAAAGAGCTAAATAGGGAAGGCTGTTCTTTTTCGCAGTAGAGGAACCGCTGGGGCCGTCCCAGAACACCAGGGACTGGAAGAACAGCCACAATGGCTCTCCAAAGATTAATTTAGCTTGGGAGAAGTCGGACCAATATTCTCCAACCCTAACTTTGGCACTTTACAGCACAGAAGTAATGTGGTGTTCCTGCAACCCAAGTATGGGATGGATCAAGAATTTTGTAAAGCTTTTACAGGGGGACTATTTTTTATTAACGATGGCATGCACCAATGCTGCTCTTAGAACTGTGGATCCAGGAAGGATGGAATCCCTCATGTAAGCATGTTTTTTGTTGATTTTATGGATATACATATCCCAAAAAAGGTGTATTGATTGACTTTACAGCACAGACCACCATTACTGTTACACAGTGGCCCCATGCGGAGAATGGGGGCAAGGCTTGGAATGGGTATTTAAACTGTATTTAAATTGGACTCCTCCAAAGTGAGGAAGACAGGGTCAGATAGAGAAGAGAATACAAGAAACTACAGGCAGCAAGAAGTGGTGCATTGGTCAGGTGAGGTCACGGGAGGTGTAGGTGGCAAACGAGGAGGAGGATGGATGAGGGATTGGAATGTGGAGGTGTTTCTGGAGCAGGTAACGTATTGCTTAGTGAGTGCAAGTTGTACTGTGTTGTGAGTGTGCATGAAAGGTTAACAAGTGTGTTTGAGGGAGCAAATGTAGCGAGTGAAGGGTAGGTTTGTGTGAGTGATGGGATAGTGTCTGAGTAGGAGGTGGGTTGGAGTGGTAGTAGTAATGTGAAAGAGCAAGTAGTAGTGTGGCGGAGGGAGTAGTAGTGTGCAGGAGAAAGTAGTAACATCAATGGGTGGAGGCGAGGCCTAGAAGGAGCGAGAGACATCGGAGGGACAGAAGTGGAAGAGGCAAGGAGTAGAAAGATTAAGAAGCAGTTCGAAGGAATAGAGTATTTAAAGAAAAACATCAAGTAGTGAGAGAAAGAATGTCTGCCAGGCACAATCCAATACCCCTTTAGATCGCTCACCTGTGGATAGTATACGAACAGCCTAGGAAGTCCCTGTGGGAATTCAGATAGAGAAGCATTTTGCCTTACGTCTTCACTTTCAGCATAAAACATAACGTTGATATTAGGGGTCAATAATCAATATCTAATGTGAGGGGTCAGAAAAGCGAGACAGACACACGGGTATAGCTTTCTCAATATTTGCCATTGATTCAAGTAAAAGGGGTGTGATAAGCACCTATCTTAATGAAGATGTGCCTACCTAACAAACTAAAACTAAAGAAAAAAAGACCCAGGGCCTCATTACGAGCATGGAGGTAGCCATGTCCTTAGCAAGGGCATGGCTGCCTCAAACCGGGTTCCAGTACCGGGTTCCTCCAATGAGGACTTACCGGGCTATTCCAACCTTGGAGGACCCGGAAAGTCCTCATTGGAAAAACCCATCCCCATTCCCATTTGAGCCCCAATAGGGCTCAATGGGAATGGGGCGGGAGCTAATCACGGGCCCGTTAAAAACAGGCCCGTTATTAGCTCCCTGGTCCCCTCGCGGGACCCGCTGGTCCCACAAAGGGAACCTCATAATAGAGCTACCCGTAATGAAGGGTGCCGGTCCCGTACCGGCACCCTTCATTACGGGAGCACCAGCCTCGTAATGAGGCCCCTAGTGTCCAAAAAGTCTCTGACCCACACACTAATACATAGAACAAAATTGTACACAGAATGTTTGGCTGATTTCAGTTCCACAAACAGGATGAAATTTGAAACTTATATAGTTAGCAAATACTCCTTGTGACCAGGGTTGGACTCCCTTACCTTGGATCAATGCAGGAGTATTCATGATGAAGTTCTGATTCAACAGAGTTCTATTCAGTTCAACACAAAATGACATTTCCCTCCACTGCGTCCTTCCACTTGGCAAAGTAAATGTCACTTTCACAAACACAGTATCCTTTATGAAGAGGGCCGAACAATGGCTGCCTCTTTTTATAGTTTCCAGGTTCGTGGCAATGTGGGTAACAGGATCCCCCAAGCGGGTGTCCCACAGAAGGAGTATTGCGCCCAGGCTGCTTTCTGATAGCTGCTTGGCTGTTGCCAAAAAGTTTCCCCAGGTTGGTATTTTATAGAAGGGAGGTTGTGCCTCAATTGCCTCTTCACTGCTGCTTCACAGCCCCTTGGCTGTTGGCAATGTGGGTTACAGGTCTCCTCAATTTATGTACCATAAAAAGGGGAGTTGCGCACTTTTCGCTACTCTGCTACCACTTCACAACCTCTTGGCAGTTGGCAATGTGAGTTACAGGTCTCCACCAATTGGTGCCCCATAAGAGGGGAGTGACGCCCTTGCTTCCTCTGCACTTTGTGTTAGGTATTCAATATTATTGGGTGCAGCCCAATGTCCAGCTCGGAGCACCTCAGGGTCACCTTTAGTATCAGGCCAATTCACTGGTCTTCTGTGGCATCTCCACTGCTTTTGCTGCGGACCTTCTGTGTTCCACTGCCTCTACTGCCAGCTCGCGTGTAACGTCAGCAGTCTGCACGGCTGTTTGTGGGAGCTCTGACAGCTGCGTAGGGTCTATGCTTCCACTTCATTGAAGCAGCTCACGTCATGTTGAGAGCTCATCTACCATGCGGATGGGTGTCCCTTACCGCAGCTGACCACAAAGCCTCTTCCTGCTGGCGTTCTTTCTGCTTTTACAGCAAACTCTGCATTCCGAACTGCTACTGCCTCTGCTACTCCTTCAGCATCTCCTCTCAGGTGTGGCTTATTCTGGGATTTAAATGTCCCACTCAGGTGCCTCACGCTACAACTAGACCGATCATTATGTTCAATGGCACTTTTGATCCTCATTGTCTACGAGTCCCTCTTCCTCGAACTAATACCACTGGCATTATGGACCCTGGTGTCCATAGTGATTTCAGTCCTCTGACATTTGGTTAGTCTTGGTTGCTTTGTAAACTGAGAGTTATCTGGGTTAGGGGATAGATAAAAGGGTTGTGTTTTATAC
Organism: Ambystoma mexicanum; assembly: GCF_040938575.1. NCBI lineage: Eukaryota > Metazoa > Chordata > Amphibia > Caudata > Ambystomatidae > Ambystoma > Ambystoma mexicanum. The sequence goes on from NC_090931.1 coordinate 172,127,540, forward strand.
TTAGGGGTAGGACCTCGATTGAAGACAGAATCATAACAATTCGAGGCTGTCACATTTACTTCCTGAACTCCCAAGGTACCAACCTCATTCTGTCTAGCTGATCTTTCCTAACAAGTGCTTTGGGTAGTTGTACGGGAGGCACTTTCACGCTGGCAGCATGCCATTAGGTGTTTGGGAAAATATAGGACTCTCATCCTCAAAAGAAGATCAATAATGTGTCCCTCCCAAAGGAGTCATCGCTTCCCCCTGACAGCCATCTCCTCCAATGTGATCCTCCCTCCTGATACAACCGCCAGGGTTAGGATCAGGTAGCGGCTGCCTTCCCCCTGGACACATGGGAGGAGACTTTAGTCTGGGGTTCAGTGATGACTCTGCAGGATTCATCACACTACTTACTGGGCTCGGGATGCCTGGGTTATGAAGGAGTTTATTTTCTAGATGAGAGCGGGGTGGCCATAGGGCCCTTTGAATTCTTAATCAAAAAAACTTGAACTGTCTTTGAAACTTGGAGTGTTGCTTGAGGCATCCATAACACATCGCGCAAAGGATCGGGAGATTAAACCTGATGTCACAGCCTTTGCCGGGTCTCGTAATCCAGCCACACCAGTGATTGCCCTCATACAGGGGTACAAATCAATTGCTGAAAAATAAGGGCCTGGTGTCTATCCAGCTAATGTAGGCACCGCACAGGTGTTTCCCAACCAGTGCTGCCAAGGAGAATAAGATGCCCCCTGGTGTCTCTTCTTGATTGTGCGCATAGCGTTTAGAAGCATTGTGGGTGAGGTCATTACAACTTTAAACAAATTGATTAATGTTATGTTATTAGGATTTGGACTGTGCACCTCTGCAATTTGCTTAGTGTGCATGCACTCTGTGTCACAAGTCTTAACCGGTGCCCCATGCCTCCGGAGTTGGACACTGTTCGGCTGGACTGCCTCCCAGCATTCCCCTACGCACCGTCACACACACCAAGATACCTTTCTGACATGCATGATGTGCCACATCCGAGATGTCCAACTTCCGGTTCCGGGCGCCGCAACGCGAAAGCCCATCATTTGCAGTGGAGAAAGCAGACAAGATGCCTTGCAGTGATTCAAGTGCTCTTCTTGACATGCTTTTGATATTTTCCTCCGTGTTTCCCCTGTTCTTGCATGATCCTGCACCCTAATCCCTTCTCTCGCCCAACCCCTTTTGCTTATCCCTGCTTACCTTTGCCTAGTCTTCCTGGGTCTTGGATTCCTTCTTATCATTGCCCCCCCCTGCATCCCTTGTGTTTTCACCTACGGTCCTTTTATCAAGATTACGCTGACTGTCTTCCTGATCATCTGACACCAGTGGACTCCTGGGCCATATCCTCTAAGAGGTTTTTGCCTTCAGGGTTTTTTCCTTGTTCTTTTATTGTTCCTTCTGCAGTCTTCTTGCCACCTCTTCCCTCTGACTGGAGGCAAGGTGATGTCCAGCAGTGACTGGCCCTTTCTCTACATTCCTCAGCTGCCTAACAGGGAACAGGCTATAAATCTTGCTGATAGTCTGGCCTATCTTAAAGAGAGGTCAGTGAGTTAGGTTCATGGGGAGAGGGGGAAATGCAAGAAAGCCTTGCTGTCGTGTTGATGAGTGCCTACTGCAAGTATCGTGAGCTCTACATGCAGGTCTGTTTCCAGGTTTTCTCTGTTAAGCGCATTGAGGCATTTGTGTCCTAAGAGGGGAAGGTTAGTGAATGACCTGGTGGTCCATTTAGAATATACACCAGTGTGGTCATGGCTATGGTACATAGTGGTGGAGCCAGTATGGCATCCCATTGTGGTGGTGGAGTTGGGGGGGCCGTGATGCCTTTCTCTTGAAGAGATTGGTCGAAGCACCAGAGGTGGGTAGCTGTCTTGTTCTCTAAATCGGGTTGTTGGGTGTTGTAAATGGCCAGTCTGCTTCTGGTTGCTGTGTGCTTTATTAGTTGATTAAGCATTCAAAAGACAGATCTTTAGCATTTTCCTGAATAAAAAGGGGCTCTCGATTGTGCAGATTTCCTTTGGAAGAGTGTTCCAGAGTTTGGCCACCATCTAGGATAAGGTTGATCCTCTGTATCTCTCTCTTGTGTAGTGCATGGACCCTACTAATACATCCTCACTGGACCTTAACGCCATTCTTAGTTGGTATTGGGTGATCTTTGCTCGTACAAATGCAACTCCATGGCCCTGATGTGTTCTAGGGGCAATGCAGAGTGTGGGTACAGTTACCAGTCGGAATACCCATGGAGTGGGACCCGTTGCCAGCTCGATGATGCCATCACGTTGTAGTTGGTCAAGTTTCTTCGAGAATGCATCCTGGAGGAGGAAGCCTAGCCTCCTGGGGTGTTAAGGGACAGGTCTGACGGTGTCACCAATGTGTAGCCTAACTGGTGCTCCCTTTAGTTTTCCTAGACCTCTGCACAAGTCTGGGAACTTGGCTTGAATTATCTCTTTCGTAATGTGGTTTGTGTTTTTCAGGGTGGTGTTGATCGTGCACACCTGCTCCCCATTGTTCCCTCCTAGCGTGGTCGATTGGATCACCTCGCCTTCCTGGAAGTGGATGTCAGTTATGTCTAGGCAGCATGCTGTGTGGTAGCTGAGGAGGCAGCGACCTTTTGTCGGGCACCAAATTACATGGATTGTGGTATCTAGGGCCAGACCATTGTGCTTCAGACGTTTCTTGAATTGTCCGATTTAATGTAGGGGTAATGCTGCCCCCCCTTGGAAGATTCTTGAGTTGGCTTTTGCGAGCTCGGGTCTCTCTGGCAACTGCAGGAATTCTTGTTCCCTCATAATGTTGACCGTTGCACCCGAGTCGATGAGAAAACAGAAGTGTTTATTACCCAGGTTTACCGCTATTTTGGGCGCTTCTCTAGCTTCATGGTCGCCATGGATGAGATTGACGTAATCATCCAGGTATCCTTGGTCATAGTCATCTCCACCTTGATATGGGGGGTAGCGTTGGTGTTCACCGTATGTCTGGTATGCATTTGGGGGTTGATCGCATTCATCACCGAATTGGGAACACCGGTCATATTGATCATATCCTTGGTTGCTGTCTTGCGGATGGGCCTCTTCTATCGCTCTGAGGTATCGCTGCTGCACTTGATAGTAGAGGATGTTGAGCCTGTTTTGGTGTGCCTGAGGCTGAGGGGTGGGCGGGCGACTGTATGTTCTGCCTTGCGGCTGAGCTTACATTCGGGGGGGTGGGGAATGGTCTTCCTTCCGTGCAGACCATCTGGAAGTGGCCTTGCCTGCCACAGTTGGCACATCTTTCTGACAGCGATGGGCACGTGTCTTAATGTGGGAAGATCATGCCACACCGGTAGCATTGTCTCTGGGACCTGAAGCCCATCTGACTGGTCATCCTGTTGGAAATGGTCTGTCGGTCCATTGGTTGTTGTGTTGGTAATTGGACTGTAGCGACGGTCTCTCCTTTCTCATGTTTGGTATTTGGGGTACTTTCATTGGAGGCTGCTTGGGCGTCCACCCTCTCAAAGATCCTGGCCAGCTCGCTCACCTCATTGATCAAAAGGGGACCCTCAATTACATGCAGTCTGATTGCCTCATCAGTGGAGAATAGGTTGAACTGGCAGTGTGCATTATTCACCCGTAGTCGAGTGATACATTCGTCAACAGTTTCCTCAGCCCTTTGCGTGCACTGATTAAATATGTACCTTTCATAGTCTCTGTTTGTTTCAATTATGAGTTTCATGTTGAGGGCCGTGATGAGTGCAGTGAAATCTGTCTGTTCCTCCGGAGTGATGGCCTTGACAATTGTCTTTGTTTCACTGCCCACCAGATGGATGAACATGTCACAAACATTTGGTGATTTCTCTTCTCCCGCTGCTTTTACTAAGTGGTTGAATTCCTCGATCCATTCGATCCACCGTGGGCCTTTATCTGTCTGAAGCATCAGGGTGAATGGGAGTGGCTTGTGTAGTAGGGTCGCCTTGTATGAGGGGGTGGGAGTGGGCAGTGGTGCCTCCTGGCTCCTCATGACGGCACTGTGTCGGGTTGCGGTCTTTGCCCTGACACATGAATGCTTGGTAAGGCTCTGACAGTGGTGGTGTTATTTGCCCCTTTGTTGGGGTGGATCTCTTTGGTGTGGATGTTCTTGTCAATCTTAAAGATCAGAGGCTGGGTGTTATGGCAGTGACTCCGCGAGGGCAGCAGTTGCTGTTGGTTGGTGGCGGGGCCTCTGTGTACTGTGGGCAAGCGGTTTCAGTTGTCTTTCCCTTTTGTTTTATATTTTTCGGCCAGATCACTGTGTTATGGGAGCAGGAGGTGCCGTGGGAAATGTTGGCTGGATTGCCATGCACTTACTGTAATGTCTCCCCTCTTTTCTCCGTACAGCACCTTCAGCTGCCAAGTGGTCTGGATGCAGCGGGCCGCTGGGGATTGCTGCGCGACTGGGAGTGGGCGGATTGCCCCTCAGATGGTGCAGAGACCTCTAACATCTGCTTATACATTTGGAAATCTCTCTGGTGATATACATATATTTCTTTCTGTGTTTTTGTATGTCTGGTTTCACAAAGCGAACCCTACCTCATCATGTCGGGACTGTTTACTGGCAATTAGTTCAACATGAGGCATATTGGATCGGGAAGCCTTATGGTCACTTTCATGAATGATGAACACAGTTCGATGTGTTGATAATTTCTTTCTCTCCAATACTACAAGGCTTCTTTCTACATTTACATTGCTGTATTTTAGTCTTTTTTCTATTTCTCTTGCTCACTTTTGCTACCGTGCTTCACAATTCTCTCTCCTTTTTCTTCAGTTCCACTTTGACCTTTTAGACCCAAGCTCCCGCTCTTAAAACTCTTAAGATTTACTGTTCTTTTAGTATCTCTGTTCTATTTTATTCACATTCCTTATCATATCTTAATTTGTTACCAACAGCTTCTTAATTACACTTTATATGTTTATTATTATTCCTTTTTTGAATCTGAGTTATAAGGTTCTTACTTATCATCCTTCCGTTTATGGTTATATATCCTAGAACGAACATTCCAGTTGTCTGTGTCATGGCAGTGCCATTTGGGGCAGTTGTTGGCCTGGAGTTGGACAACCCTGAGTTGACTTTCACAGAGTAAAAACAGTTGCACAGTGCTAAACTCGTACATACAAAAATCTAGAATTGGTACTTAATCTGGATGAAGTGCTCTGTGGGCTAGCGTAGAGGTTCGGCCACATGTCTACTGACCAGCTATGTTCTCGCACTACATGCACCCATTAAAGATAAACACATTTTGGTGGACAGTGAGAGGCTGTAGTGAAAGGAGAGAGCAGTGTTCGAACTGTATGTGGAATGGTACAGATTTCTCCTGGCATGAGTGTGTGGGTTTTGGGTGAAGACCAGATAACAGCAGAGGCATCTGTCTCCACTTGCTGGTGTGAGCATTAAAGGAGTCTAGGAATGCTGTCACCATAAAATATGATAGAGAGCGTGAGAAAGAGCTAAATAGGGAAGGCTGTTCTTTTTCGCAGTAGAGGAACCGCTGGGGCCGTCCCAGAACACCAGGGACTGGAAGAACAGCCACAATGGCTCTCCAAAGATTAACTTACCTTGGGAGAAGTCGGACCAATATTCTCCAACCCTAACTTTGGCACTTTACAGCACAGAAGTAATGTGGTGTTCCTGCAACCCAAGTATGGGATGGATCAAGAATTTTGTAAAGCTTTTACAGGGGGACTATTTTTATTAACGATGGCATGCACCAATGCTGCTCTTAGAACTGTGGATCCAGGAAGGATGGAATCCCTCATGTAAGCATGTTTTTTGTTGATTTTATGGAAATACATATCCCAAAAAAGGTGTATTGATTGACTTTACAGCACAGACCACCATTACTGTTACACAGTGGCCCCATGCGGAGAATGGGGGCAAGGCTTGGAATGGGTATTTAAACTGTATTTAAATTGGACTCCTCCAAAGTGAGGAAGACAGGGTCTGATAGAGAAGAGAATACAAGAAACTACAGGCAGCAAGAAGTGGTGCATTGGTCAGGTGAGGTCACGGGAGGTGTAGGTGGCAAACGAGGAGGAGGATGGATGAGGGATTGGAATGTGGAGGTGTTTCTGGAGCAGGTAACGTATTGCTTAGTGAGTGCAAGTTGTACTGTGTTGTGAGTGTGCATGAAAGGTTAACAAGTGTGTTTGAGGGAGCAAATGTAGCGAGTGAAGGGTAGGTTTGTGTGAGTGATGGGATAGCGTCTGAGTAGGAGGTGGGTTGGAGTGGTAGTAGTAATGTGAAAGAGCAAGTAGTAGTGTGGCGGAGGGAGTAGTAGTGTGCAGGAGAAAGTAGTAACATCAATGGGTGGAGGCGAGGCCTAGAAGGAGCGAGAGACATCGGAGGGACAGAAGTGGAAGAGGCAAGGAGTAGAAAGATTAAGAAGCAGTTCGAAGGAATAGAGTATTTAAAGAAAAACATCAAGTAGTGAGAGAAAGAATGTCTGCCAGGCACAATCCAATACCCCTTTAGATCGCTCACCTGTGGATAGTATACGAACAGCCTAGGAAGTCCCTGTGGGAATTCAGATAGAGAAGCATCTTGCCTTACGTCTTCACTTTCAGCATAAAACAGAACGTTGATATTAGGGGTCAATAATCAATATCTAATGTGAGGGGTCAGAAAAGCGAGACAGACAGACGGGTATAGCTTTCTCAATATTTGCCATTTATTCAAGTAAAAGAGGTGAGATAAGCACCTATCTTAATGAAGATGTGCCTACCTAACAAACTAAAACTAAAGAAAAAAAGACCCAGGGCCTCATTACGAGCATGGAGGTAGCCATGTCCTTAGCAAGGGCATGGCTGCCTCCAAACCGGGTTCCAGTACCGGGTTCCTCCAATGAGGACTTACCGGGCTATTCCAACCTTGGAGGACCCGGTAAGTCCTCATTGGAAAAACCCATCCCCATTCCCATTTGAGCCCCCATAGGGCTCAATGGGAATGGGGCGGGAGCTAATCACGGGCCCGTTAAAAACAGGCCCGTTATTAGCTCCCTGGTCCCCTCGCGGGACCCGCTGGTCCCACAAAAGGAACCTCATAATAGAACTACCCGTAATGAAGGGTGCCGGTCCCGTACCGGCACCCTTCATTACGGGAGCACCAGCCTCGTAATGAGGCCCCTAGTGTCCAAAAAGTCTCTGACCCACACACTAATACATAGAACAAAATTGTACACAGAATGTTTGGCTGATTTCAGTTCCACAAACAGGATGAAATTTGAAACTTATATAGTTACCAAATACTCCTTGTGACCAGGGTTGGACTCCCTTACCTTGGATCAATGCAGGAGTATTCATGATGAAGTTCTGATTCAACAGAGTTCTATTCAGTTCAACACAAAATGACATTTCCCTCCACTGCGTCCTTCCACTTGGCAAAGTAAACGTCTCTTTCACAAACACAGTATCCTTTATGAAGAGGGCCGAACAATGGCTGCCTCTTTTTATAGTTTCCAGGTTCGTGCAATGTGGGTAACAGGATCCCCCAAGCGGGTGTCCCACAGAAGGAGTATTGCACCCAGGCTGCTTTCTGATAGCTGCTTGGCTGTTGCCAACAAGTTTCCCCAGGTTGGTATTTTATAGAAGGGAGGTTGTGCCTCAATTGCCTCTTCACTGCTGCTTCACAGCCCCTTGGCTGTTGGCAATGTGGGTTACAGGTCTCCTCAATTTATGTACCATAAAAGGGGAGTTGCGCCCTTTTCGCTACTCTGCTACCACTTCACAACCTCTTGGCAGTTGGCAATGTGAGTTACAGGTCTCCACCAATTGGTGCCCCATAAGAGGGGAGTGACGCCCTTGCTTCCTCTGCACTTTGTGTTAGGTATTCAATATTATTGGGTGCAGCCCAATGTCCAGCTCGGAGCACCTCAGGGTCACCTTTAGTATCAGGCCAATTCACTGGTCTTCTGTGGCATCTCCACTGCTTTTGCTGTGGACCATCTGTGTTCCACTCCCTCTACTGCCAGCTCGCGTGTAACGTCAGCAGTCTGCACGGCTGTTTGTGGGAGCTCTGACAGCTGCGTAGGGTCTATGCTTCCACTTCATTGAAGCAGCTCACCTCATGTTGAGAGCTCATCTACCATGCGGATGGGTGTCCCTTCCCGCAGCTGACCACAAAGCCTCTTCCTGCTGGCGTTCCTTCTGCTTTTACAGCAAACTCTGCATTCCGAACTGCTACTGCCTCTGCTACTCCTTCAGCATCTCCTCTCAGGTGTGGCTTATTCTGGGATTTAAATGTCCCACTCAGGTGCCTCACGCTACAACTAGACCGATCATTATGTTCAATGGCACTTTTGATCCTCATTGTCTACGAGTCCCTCTTCCTCGAACTAATACCACTGGCATTATGGACCCTGGTGTCCATAGTGATTTCAGTCCTCTGACATTTGGTTAGTCTTGGTTGCTTTGTAAACTGAGAGTTATCAGGGTTAGGGGATAGATAAAAGGGTTGTGTTTTATACTTAGGGTTAGGACCTCGATTGAAGACAGAATCATAACAATTCGAGGCTGTCACATTTACTTCCTGAACTCCCAAGGTACCAACCTCATTCTGTCTAGCTGATCTTTCCTAACAAGTGCTTTGGGTAGTTGTACGAGAGGCACTTTCACGCTGGCAGCATGCCATTAGGTATTTGGGAAAATATAGGACTCTCATCCTCAAAAGAAGATCAATAATGTGTCCCTCCCAAAGGAGTCATCGCTTCCCCCTGACAGCCATCTCCTCCACTGTGATCCTCCCTCCTGATACAACCGCCAGGGTTAGGATCAGATAGCGGCTGCCTTCCCCCTGGACACATGGGAGGAGACTTTAGTCTGGGGTTCAGTGATGACTCTGCAGGATTCATCACACTACTTACTGGGCTCGGGATGCCTGGGTTATGAAGGAGTTTATTTTCTAGATGAGAGCGGGGTGGCCATAGGACCCTTTGAATTCTTAATCAAAAAAACTTGAACTGTCTTTGAAACTTGGAGTGTTGCTTGAGGCATCCATAACACATCGCGCAAAGGATCGGGAGATTAAACCTGATGTCACAGCCTTTGCCGGGTCTCGTAATCCAGCCACACCAGTGATTGCCCTCATATAGGGGTACAAATCAATTGCCGAAAAATAAGGGCCTGGTGTCTATCCAGCTAATGTAGGCACCGCACAGGTGTTTCCCAACCAGTGCTGCCAAGGAGAATAAGATGCCCCCTGGTGTCTCTTCTTGATTGTGCGCATAGCGTTTAGAAGCATTGTGGGTGAGGTCATTACAACTTTAAACAAATTAATTAATGTTATGTTATTAGGATTTGGACTGTGCACCTCTGCAATTTGCTTAGTGTGCATGCACTCTGTGTCACAAGTCTTAACCGGTGCCCCATGCCTCCGGAGTTGGACACTGTTCAGCTGGACTGCCTCCCAGCATTCCCCTACGCACCATCACACACACCAAGATACCTTTCTGACATGCATGATGTGCCACATCCGAGATGTCCGACTTCCGGTTCCGGGCGCCGCAACGCGAAAGCCCATCATTTGCAGTGGAGAAAGCAGACAAGATGCCTTGCAGTGATTCAAGTGCTCTTCTTGACATGCTTTTGATATTTTCCTCCGTGTTTCCCCTGTTCTTGCATGATCCTGCACCCTAATCCCTTCTCTCGCCCAACCCCTTTTGCTTATTCCTGCTTACCTTTGCCTAGTCTTCCTGGGTCTTGGATTCCTTCTTATCATTGCCCCCCCCTGCATCCCTTGTGTTTTCACCTACGGTCCTTTTATCAAGATTACGCTGACTGTCTTCCTGATCATCTGACACCAGGGGACTCCCGGGCCATATCCTCTAAGAGGTTTTTGCCTTCAGGGTTTTTTCCTTGTTCTTTTATTGTTCCTTATGCAGTCTTCTTGCCACCTCTTCCCTCTGACTGGAGGCAAGGTGATGTCCAGCAGTGACTGGCCCTTTCTCTACATTCCTCAGCTGCCTAACAGGGAACAGGCTATAAATCTTGCTGATAGTCTGGCCCATCTTAAAGAGAGGTCAGTGAGTTAGGTTCATGGGGAGAGGGGGAAATGCAAGAAAGCTTTGCTGTCGTGTTGATGAGTGCCTACTGCAAGTATCGTGAGCTCTGCATGCAGGTCTGTTTCCAGGTCTTCTCTGTCAAGCGCATTGAGGCATTTGTGTCCTAAGAGGGGAAGGTTAGTGAATGACCTGGTGGTCCATTTAGAATATACACCAGTGTGGTCATGGCTATGGTGCATAGTGGTGGAGGCAGTATGGCATCCCATTGTGGTGGTGGAGTTGGGGGGGCCGTGATGCCTTTCTCTTGAAGAGATTGGTCGAAGCACCAGAGGTGGGTAGCTGTCTTGTTCTCTAAATCGGGTTGTTGGGTGTTGTAAATGGCCAGTCTGCTTCTGGTTGCTGTGTGCTTTATCAGTTGATTAAGCATTCAAAAGACAGATCTTTAGCATTTTCCTGAATAAAAAGGGGCTCTCGATTGTGCAGATTTCCTTTGGAAGAGTGTTCCAGAGTTTGGCCATCATCTAGGATAAGGTTGATCCTCTGTATCTCTCTCTTGTGTAGTGCATGGACCCTACTAATACATCCTCACTGGACCTTAATGCCATTCTTAGTTGGTATTGGGTGATCTTTGCTCGTACAAATGCAACTCCATGGCCCTGATGTGTTCTAGGGGCAATGCAGAGTGTGGGTACAGTTACCAGTCGGAATACCCATGGAGTGGGACCCGTTGCCAGCTCGATGATGCCATCACGTTGTAGTTGGTCAAGTTTCTTCGAGAATGCATCCTGGAGGAGGAAGCCTAGCCTCCTGGGGTGTTAAGGGACAGGTCTGACGGTGTCACCAATGTGTAGCCTAACTGGTGCTCCCTTTAGTTTTCCTAGACCTCTGCACAAGTCTGGGAACTTGGCTTGAATTATCTCTTTCGTAATGTGGTTTGTGTTTTTCAGGGTGGTGTTGATCGTGCACACCTGCTCCCCATTGTTCCCTTCTAGCGTGGTCGATTGGATCACCTCGCCTTCCTGGAAGTGGATGTCAGTTATGTCTAGGCAGCATGCTGTGTGGTAGCTGAGGAGGCAGCGACCTTTTGTCGGGCACCAAATTACATGGATTGTGGTATCTAGGGCCAGACCATTGTGCGTCAGACGTTTCTTGAATTGTCCGATTTAGTGTAGGGGTAATGCTGCCCCCCCTTGGAAGATTCTTGAGTTCGCTTTTGCGAGCTCGGGTCTCTCTGGCAACTGCAGGAATTCTTGTTCCCTCATAATGTTGACCGTTGCACCCGAGTCAATGAGAAAACGGAAGTGTTTATTACCCAGGTTTACCGCTATTTTGGGCGCTTCTCTAGCTTCATGGTCGCCATGGATGAGATTGACGTAATCATCCAGGTATCCTTGGTCATAGTCATCTCCACCTTGATATGGGGGGTAGCGTTGGTGTTCACCGTATGTCTGGTATGCATTTGGGGGTTGATCGCATTCATCACCGAATTGGGAACACCGGTCATATTGATCATATCCTTGGTTGCTGTCTTGCGGATGGGCCTCTTCTATCGCTCTGAGGTATCGCTGCTGCACTTGATAGTAGAGGATGTTGAGCCTGTTTTAGTGTGCCTGAGGCTGAGGGGTGGGCGGGCGACTGTATGTTCTGCCTTGCGGCTGAGCTTACATTCGGGGGGGTGGGGAATGGTCTTCCTTCCCTGCAGACCATCTGGAAGTGGCCTTGCCTGCCACAGTTGGCACATCTTTCTGACAGCGATGGGCACGTGTCTTAATGTGGGAAGATCATGCCACACCGGTAGCATTGTCTCTGGGACCTGAAGCCCATCTGACTGGTCATCCTGTTGGAAATGGTCTGTCGGTCCATTGGTTGTTGTGTTGGTAATTGGACTGTAGCGACGGTCTCTCCTTTCTCATGTTTGGTATTTGGGGTACTTTCATTGGAGGCTGCTTGGGCGTCCACCCTCTCAAAGATCCTGGCCAGCTCGCTCACCTCATTGATCAAAAGGGGACCCTCAATTACATGCAGTCTGATTGCCTCATCAGTGGAGAATAGGTTGAACTGGCAGTGTGCATTATTCACCCGTAGTCGAGTGATAAATTCGTCAACAGTTAGTCAACAGTTTCCTCAGCCCTTTGCGTGCACTGATTAAATATGTACCTTTCATAGTCTCTGTTTGTTTCAATTATGAGTTTCATGTTGAGGGCCGTGATGAGTGCAGTGAAATCTGTCTGTTCCTCCGGAGTGATGGTCTTGACAATTGTCTTTGTTTCACTGCCCACCAGATGGATGAACATGTCACATACATTTGGTGATTTCTCTTCTCCCGCTGCTTTTACTAAGTGGTTGAATTCCTCGACCCATTCGATCCACCGTGGGCCTTTATCTGTCTGAAGCATCAGGGTGAATGGGAGTGGCTTGTGTAGTAGGGTCGCCTTGTATGAGGGGGTGGGAGTGGGCAGTGGTGCCTCCTGGCTCCTCATGACGGCAGTGTGTCGGGTTGCAGTCTTTGCCCTGACACATGAATGCTTGGTAAGGCTCTGACAGTGGTGGTGTTATTTGCCCCTTTGTTGGGGTGGATCTCTTTGGTGTGGCTGTTCTTGTCAATCTTAAGGATCAGAGGCTGGGTGTTATGGCAGTGACTCCGCGAGGGCAGCAGTTGCTGTTGGTTGGTGGCGGGGCCTCTGTGTACTGTGGGCAAGCGGTTTCAGTTGTCTTTCCCTTTTGTTTTATATTTTTCAGCCAGATCACTGTGTTATGGGAGCAGTAGGTGCCGTGGGAAATGTTGGTGGGATTGCCATGCACTTACTGTAATGTCTCCCCTCTTTTCTCCGTACAGCATCTTCAGCTGCCACGTGGTCTGGATGCAGCGGGCCGCTGGGGATTGCTGCGCGACTGGGAGTGGGCGGATTGCCCCTCAGATGGTGCAGAGACCTCTAACATCTGCTTATACATTTGGAAATCTCTCTGGTGATATACATATATTTCTTTCTGTGTTTTTGTATGTCTGGTTTCACAAAGCGAACCCTACCTCATCATGTCGGGACTGTTTACTGGCAATTAGTTCAACATGAGGCATATTGGATCGCGAAGCCTTATGGTCACTTTCATGAATGATGAACACAGTTCGATGTGTTGATAATTTCTTTCTCTCCAATACTACAAGGCTTCTTTCTACATTTACATTGCTGTATTTTAGTCTTTTTTCTATTTCTCTTGCTCACTTTTGCTACCGTGCTTCACAATTCCCTCTCCTTTTTCTTCAGTTCCACTTTGACCTTTTAGACCCAAGCTCCCGCTCTTAAAACTCTTAAGATTTACTGTTCTTTTAGTATCTCTGTTCTATTTTATTCACATTCCTTATCATATCTTAATTTGTTACCAACAGCTTCTTAATTACACTTTATATGTTTATTATTATTCCTTTTTTGAATCTGAGTTATAAGGTTCTTACTTATCATCCTTCCGTTTATGGTTATATATCCTAGAACGAACATTCCAGTTGTCTGTGTCATGGCAGTGCCATTTGGGGCAGTTGTTGGCCTGGAGTTGGACAACCCTGAGTTGACTTTCACAGAGTAAAAACAGTTGCACAGTGCTAAACTCGTACATACAAAAATCTAGAATTGGTACTTAATCTGGATGAAGTGCTCTGTGGGCTAGCGTAGAGGTTCGGCCACATGTCTACTGACCAGCTATGTTCTCGCACTACATGCACCCATTAAAGATAAACACATTTTGGTGGACAGTGAGAGGCTGTAGTGAAAGGAGAGAGCAGTGTTCGAACTGTATGTGGAATGGTACAGATTTCTCCTGGCATGAGTGTGTGGGTGTTGGGTGAAGACCAGATAACAGCAGAGGCATCTGTCTCCACTTGCTGGTGTGAGCATTAAAGGAGTCTAGGAATGCTGTCACCATAAAATATGATAGAGAGCGTGAGAAAGAGCTAAATAGGGAAGGCTGTTCTTTTTCGCAGTAGAGGAACCGCTGGGGCCGTCCCAGAACACCAGGGACTGGAAGAACAGCCACAATGGCTCTCCAAAGATTAACTTACCTTGGGAGAAGTCGGACCAATATTCTCCAACCCTAACTTTGGCACTTTACAGCACAGAAGTAATGTGGTGTTCCTGCAACCCAAGTATGGGATGGATCAAGAATTTTGTAAAGCTTTTACAGGGGGACTATTTTTATTAACGATGGCATGCACCAATGCTGCTCTTAGAACTGTGGATCCAGGAAGGATGGAATCCCTCATGTAAGCATGTTTTTTGTTGATTTTATGGAAATACATATCCCAAAAAAGGTGTATTGATTGACTTTACAGCACAGACCACCATTACTGTTACACAGTGGCCCCATGCGGAGAATGGGGGCAAGGCTTGGAATGGGTATTTAAACTGTATTTAAATTGGACTCCTCCAAAGTGAGGAAGACAGGGTCTGATAGAGAAGAGAATACAAGAAACTACAGGCAGCAAGAAGTGGTGCATTGGTCAGGTGAGGTCACGGGAGGTGTAGGTGGCAAACGAGGAGGAGGATGGATGAGGGATTGGAATGTGGAGGTGTTTCTGGAGCAGGTAACGTATTGCTTAGTGAGTGCAAGTTGTACTGTGTTGTGAGTGTGCATGAAAGGTTAACAAGTGTGTTTGAGGGAGCAAATGTAGCGAGTGAAGGGTAGGTTTGTGTGAGTGATGGGATAGCGTCTGAGTAGGAGGTGGGTTGGAGTGGTAGTAGTAATGTGAAAGAGCAAGTGTAGTGTGGCGGAGGGAGTAGTAGTGTGCAGGAGAAAGTAGTAACATCAATGGGTGGAGGCGAGGCCTAGAAGGAGCGAGAGACATCGGAGGGACAGAAGTGGAAGAGGCAAGGAGTAGAAAGATTAAGAAGCAGTTCGAAGGAATAGAGTATTTAAAGAAAAACATCAAGTAGTGAGAGAAAGAATGTCTGCCAGGCACAATCCAATACCCCTTTAGATCGCTCACCTGTGGATAGTATACGAACAGCCTAGGAAGTCCCTGTGGGAATTCAGATAGAGAAGCATCTTGCCTTACGTCTTCACTTTCAGCATAAAACAGAACGTTGATATTAGGGGTCAATAATCAATATCTAATGTGAGGGGTCAGAAAAGCGAGACAGACAGACGGGTATAGCTTTCTCAATATTTGCCATTTATTCAAGTAAAAGGGGTGAGATAAGCACCTATCTTAATGAAGATGTGCCTACCTAACAAACTAAAACTAAAGAAAAAAAGACCCAGGGCCTCATTACGAGCATGGAGGTAGCCATGTCCTTAGCAAGGGCATGGCTGCCTCCAAACCGGGTTCCAGTACCGGGTTCCTCCAATGAGGACTTACCGGGCTATTCCAACCTTGGAGGACCCGGTAAGTCCTCATTGGAAAAACCCATCCCCATTCCCATTTGAGCCCCCATAGGGCTCAATGGGAATGGGGCGGGAGCTAATCACGGGCCCGTTAAAAACAGGCCCGTTATTAGCTCCCTGGTCCCCTCGCGGGACCCGCTGGTCCCACAAAGGGAACCTCATAATAGAGCTACCCGTAATGAAGGGTGCCGGTCCCGTACCGGCACCCTTCATTACGGGAGCACCAGCCTCGTAATGAGGCCCCTAGTGTCCAAAAAGTCTCTGACCCACACACTAATACATAGAACAAAATTGTACACAGAATGTTTGGCTGATTTCAGTTCCACAAACAGGATGAAATTTGAAACTTATATAGTTACCAAATACTCCTTGTGACCAGGGTTGGACTCCCTTACCTTGGATCAATGCAGGAGTATTCATGATGAAGTTCTGATTCAACAGAGTTCTATTCAGTTCAACACAAAATGACATTTCCCTCCACTGCGTCCTTCCACTTGGCAAAGTAAACGTCTCTTTCACAAACACAGTATCCTTTATGAAGAGGGCCGAACAATGGCTGCCTCTTTTTATAGTTTCCAGGTTCGTGCAATGTGGGTAACAGGATCCCCCAAGCGGGTGTCCCACAGAAGGAGTATTGCACCCAGGCTGCTTTCTGATAGCTGCTTGGCTGTTGCCAACAAGTTTCCCCAGGTTGGTATTTTATAGAAGGGAGGTTGTGCCTCAATTGCCTCTTCACTGCTGCTTCACAGCCCCTTGGCTGTTGGCAATGTGGGTTACAGGTCTCCTCAATTTATGTACCATAAAAGGGGAGTTGCGCCCTTTTCGCTACTCTGCTACCACTTCACAACCTCTTGGCAGTTGGCAATGTGAGTTACAGGTCTCCACCAATTGGTGCCCCATAAAAGGGGAGTGACGCCCTTGCTTCCTCTGCACTTTGTGTTAGGTATTCAATATTATTGGGTGCAGCCCAATGTCCAGCTCGGAGCACCTCAGGGTCACCTTTAGTATCAGGCCAATTCACTGGTCTTCTGTGGCATCTCCACTGCTTTTGCTGCGGACCATCTGTGTTCCACTCCCTCTACTGCCAGCTCGCGTGTAACGTCAGCAGTCTGCACGGCTGTTTGTGGGAGCTCTGACAGCTGCGTAGGGTCTATGCTTCCACTTCATTGAAGCAGCTCACCTCATGTTGAGAGCTCATCTACCATGCGGATGGGTGTCCCTTCCCGCAGCTGACCACAAAGCCTCTTCCTGCTGGCGTTCCTTCTGCTTTTACAGCAAACTCTGCATTCCGAACTGCTACTGCCTCTGCTACTCCTTCAGCATCTCCTCTCAGGTGTGGCTTATTCTGGGATTTAAATGTCCCACTCAGGTGCCTCACGCTACAACTAGACCGATCATTATGTTCAATGGCACTTTTGATCCTCATTGTCTACGAGTCCCTTTTCCTCGAACTAATACCACTGGCATTATGGACCCTGGTGTCCATAGTGATTTCAGTCCTCTGACATTTGGTTAGTCTTGGTTGCTTTGTAAACTGAGAGTTATCAGGGTTAGTGGATAGATAAAAGGGTTGTGTTTTATACTTAGGGTTAGGACCTCGATTGAAGACAGAATCATAACAATTTGAGGCTGTCACATTTACTTCCTGAACTCCCAAGGTACCAACCTCATTCTGTCTAGCTGATCTTTCCTAACAAGTGCTTTGGGTAGTTGTACGAGAGGCACTTTCACGCTGGCAGCATGCCATTAGGTATTTGGGAAAATATAGGACTCTCATCCTCAAAAGAAGATCAATAATGTGTCCCTCCCAAAGGAGTCATCGCTTCCCCCTGACAGCCATCTCCTCCAATGTGATCCTCCCTCCTGATACAACCGCCAGGGTTAGGATCAGGTAGCGGCTGCCTTCCCCCTGGACACATGGGAGGAGACTTTAGTCTGGGGTTCAGTGATGACTCTGCAGGATTCATCACACTACTTACTGGGCTCGGGATGCCTGGGTTATGAAGGAGTTTATTTTCTAGATGAGAGCGGGGTGGCCATAGGACCCTTTGAATTCTTAATCAAAAAAACTTGAACTGTCTTTGAAACTTGGAGTGTTGCTTGAGGCATCCATAACACATCGCGCAAAGGATCGGGAGATTAAACCTGATGTCACAGCCTTTGCCGGGTCTCGTAATCCAGCCACACCAGTGATTGCCCTCATATAGGGGTACAAATCAATTGCCGAAAAATAAGGGCCTGGTGTCTATCCAGCTAATGTAGGCACCGCACAGGTGTTTCCCAACCAGTGCTGCCAAGGAGAATTAGATGCCCCCTGGTGTCTCTTCTTGATTGTGCGCATAGCGTTTAGAAGCATTGTGGGTGAGGTCATTACAACTTTAAACAAATTGATTAATGTTATGTTATTAGGATTTGGACTGTGCACCTCTGCAATTTGCTTAGTGTGCATGCACTCTGTGTCACAAGTCTTAACCGGTGCCCCATGCCTCCGGAGTTGGACACTGTTCGGCTGGACTGCCTCCCAGCATTCCCCTACGCACCATCACACACACCAAGATACCTTTCTGACATGCATGATGTGCCACATCCGAGATGTCCGACTTCCGGTTCCGGGCGCCGCAACGCGAAAGCCCATCATTTGCAGTGGAGAAAGCAGACAAGATGCCTTGCAGTGATTCAAGTGCTCTTCTTGACATGCTTTTGATATTTTCCTCCGTGTTTCCCCTGTTCTTGCATGATCCTGCACCCTAATCCCTTCTCTCGCCCAACCCCTTTTGCTTATTCCTGCTTACCTTTGCCTGGTCTTCCTGGGTCTTGGATTCCTTCTTATCATTGCCCCCCCCTGCATCCCTTGTGTTTTCACCTACGGTCCTTTTATCAAGATTACGCTGACTGTCTTCCTGATCATCTGACACCAGTGGACTCCTGGGCCATATCCTCTAAGAGGTTTTTGCCTTCAGGGTTTTTTCCTTGTTCTTTTATTGTTCCTTCTGCAGACTTCTTGCCACCTCTTCCCTCTGACTGGAGGCAAGGTGATGTCCAGCAGTGACTGGCCCTTTCTCTACATTCCTCAGCTGCCTAACAGGGAACAGGCTATAAATCCTGCTGATAGTCTGGCCCATCTTAAAGAGAGGTCAGTGAGTTAGGTTCATGGGGAGAGGGGGAAATGCAAGAAAGCTTTGCTGTCGTGTTGATGAGTGCCTACTGCAAGTATCGTGAGCTCTGCATGCAGGTCTGTTTCCAGGTTTTCTCTGTCAAGCGCATTGAGGCATTTGTGTCCTAAGAGGGGAAGGTTAGTGAATGACCTGGTGGTCCATTTAGAATATACACCAGTGTGGTCATGGCTATGGTGCATAGTGGTGGAGCCAGTATGGCATCCCATTGTGGTGGTGGAGTTGGGGGGGCCGTGATGCCTTTCTCTTGAAGAGATTGGTCGAAGCACCAGAGGTGGGTAGCTGTCTTGTTCTCTAAATCGGGTTGTTGGGTGTTGTAAATGGCCAGTCTGCTTCTGGTTGCTGTGTGCTTTATTAGTTGATTAAGCATTCAAAAGACAGATCTTTAGCATTTTCCTGAATAAAAAGGGGCTCTCGATTGTGCAGATTTTCTTTGGAAGAGTGTTCCAGAGTTTGGCCACCATCTAGGATAAGGTTGATCCTCTGTATCTCTCTCTTGTGTAGTGCATGGACCCTACTAATACATCCTCACTGGACCTTAATGCCATTCTTAGTTGGTATTGGGTGATCTTTGCTCGTACAAATGCAACTCCATGGCCCTGATGTGTTCTAGGGGCAATGCAGAGTGTGTTTTATTAACTTGTAGCCAGTGCAAAGTTCTTAGTGATGGCATGATGTGCTCCCTCATGCAGAGTCTGAGGAATAGTCTTGTTGCAGAGTTCTGTAAGCTTTCATGTTTCTTGATGAAGTATGCCGAGGTATAAGCTGTTTGTGTAGTCAATTCTTAATTGGAGGAGTGCAATAAAAGCAAGGGTCCTCTGCGGGTAGGTGAGGGGTGGACTATTCCATCTGATTGAGTGAAACTGGCAAAGCATTTCGTTACTGGTGCATTGGTTCGTGTTTCCTCTGTGAGCCCATTGCCCATCAGGAGCCCAAAATTCTTGATCACTTTTGAGGCTTCCTGTGCCGATTTCTGCTTGATCTGGGGTTGGGTTTTATGTTGTTTGTGGTTATCCATGTGCTCCCCTGAGCGAGGCGGTTGGTGAGAGCATTATCGGTTTCATTGCTGCTGGTCATTTTGTATATGACTTCTGTGTCATCAGCATAGTCGTAGCAGGCGAGTCAGTGATTTTTTTTTTTATGATCCTCAAAAGTGGAGTCATGTCGTCGATGTTAAAGAGGAGGGGTGGTAGGCTCAATCCTTACAGGACTCCACAGGGCAGGTGGACCTGAAAGGGGGAAGGCAGGTTTCTTCCGTTCTAACAGTTATGTTGTGGTATGCTACTCTGCTTTTATACTGCACCAAGTCACCACTATATCCATTGTGACGTTGTGCTGTGTAGTCCAACCTCTGCAAGTCTCAATATTAAGCCTATGAGGTTTACGGTGTCAAATGCCACTATGATATTCAGCAGTATGAGGGCAGCAATTAGATTAGTGGTATCTGGGTTGTCCCAGATAAATTCAAGCACCGATCCTGTTCTTCTCATTGCTCTAAAATCTACTTGTGCGTGATCTAGGATGTTGTTGAAATCTACTTGTTCCAGGATCGGGCTGTATACATATCTTTCTAAAGTTTTAGGTGGGGAAGGTATGTTTGATGTTGGTCTGTGGTTAGGGGGATTGTCCAGGTTACAATGGTGCCTTTAAGCAGTAGTTTAACAAATTCTATCTTGAAAGATCTTGGTAACATTCTTGTTTCTAGTGAAGAGTTCACCTTTTTGTGAAAAAAGAGGGATAGACTTTCTTTGGTGAGAATTACTGTAGAGATGTTATCTTATGTTAGCAGGATGTCCACTGCACTCCACTGCATTTCCATGGTCTCCAGGCACTGAGGTGGGTGGGTGAGGTTAGTCATTTCATTGCGCTTTATTTCGACAATAAAAAGTCATAAAAGCGACATCCAACAGTACAATTCAATATTACATAATATCAGTAAAACATCTCAAGAGTAACGATTCGTGATAAAAATTCAAAAAAAAGATTTGGTTATAACAGCTATCAAAACAATTCATGAGCCATCATCATAAAATTGAAGAGGCCTTCGTTGCCAATGGGTGTGTGTCTTCTTCAATCTAACTCTCCATGTCCACAGCAGATACGTACAACTAGCGGAATCTGCGAGCACATCGCTAGATTTAAAACAAGTTAAAATGGCCTAATTGTCTGTCCGATAGCCTCGAGCCAAAAATAGCTTTAGGTATCGTACCCTCAGTGGGAGTGTTGCTGGGGATATCAATAGGAAGTGAACCATATTTTTATTCACATTTCCACACAATGGACACGCAGCAGATACATTTTCATTTCAATTGTGGCGGAGTCCTGCTGTCATTAGTATTTGAAACCAGAGCCTGGTGTACAGTGATCTCTCTGATTTTGGGTGAACATAATATAAATTATTTACATAACCCTCTGTCACTTTTATGCTGCAATAGCGTGTCAACAATTATGATCCTGCCGCCTTGGAATGATTCTCACGCCCAAGCTTTGCCAATGCAGCTGTGTTGTGATTCGTGACCCACTTAGGTCCTCCCATAAACGGCACATGGGCACTGTATCGAATGCTGTCCGCAGGTCAATGTAGGTCGCGTAGACCCTCAATTTCCTGAGGACACCGTACTTATCGCAAACCAATCTCAACCGTAAACTCTGGTCAACGGTACTCAACCCACCACAGAATCCCGCTCGCCGATGATTAATGATGTAGGTGTCAGCAATCCAGGACTCGAGGTGGGATAGTATGGCTCTTGCATAGATTTTACCCACTGCATCCAGCCGCGATATTCGACGATAATTAGTAGGGAGTTCTCTTGCTCACTTTTTATGAATAGGCACTATTTCAGCCCAGGTCCATGATTCTGGTACCGCATTGTGTATCAGTACGGCATTGAATAACTTAGTTAAATAGGGTGTCCAAATGACTGGTTTGGTAGCATACAAGTCTATTGGGACCCTATCCAGGCCTGGGGCTTTGCCCAGCTTCTGGCTAAGCAGGGCTAGGCCTACTTCCTTGGTTGTGAGCACAAGCGGTGGGTAATCATGTGCAATCTCCCTCGGACTATACACCTTATCCTCTCTGGTACCATCAGATGTCACCCTCTCTCCCCTGTATAATCCAGAAAACTGCTCTATTCAAGTGGATTTTGTGATACAGCCCTGCAAGGAGTTGCATCTGTTTTTTCGCCCCTCCACCATCAGGTTCCAGAAGCCCTTTGAGTCCACTTTGTCTATCGCCATCAACAGAGCAACCCAGTTACCCTCACACCAGGCCCCTTTCTTGTCCCTTAGGCGATAATGATACTGTCATGATTCCTGCCCCTCATGTCCCCAGCCCTCCAAGATGTCAGGCTGGAGCCAGGCCACGATCACCTACATAGCCCTCAAGGGCCTCTCCATCCCTCCAAAGACCCACATGGAGTCAGACTTGGCGCTTGTGGCACCAGACTCACTCACTCCCATAGGATAACATTGGGGATTGGACTTGTAGTGCATTGATCGGGACAAGATGGATGCCCCCACATATTTCGGTTCCCAGAACTGCATGTGCGGTCTAGTCTTTTGGGTGTGGTCCAGCCCAGAGACACCTGGTTTTACCCAGAGACTATTTAAGCCACACCCAGGCTGAGAAACATGCTTTGCGTTTTCTGCACCTGCAGCGTGACACTCACCATGTTCGGATCGGTCTCCAGTAGGCCTGCATCTTTCTTCTGCGCTCAGCTCCTGCAAGAACAAGAACACTGTTAGGAACAGCCTTACCTTGCGGCGCTTCTGCCCATCATTCATCGCTCCTTCTGTTCTGCAGGCATCTTTGGCGGTGTCATTCCCATCCCGGCACGCTGCTTCCTAAGGAAAAGGGAAAAGAACAGAAAAAAGGCATTAGTAAGCATTCTGCAAATCTTTGCTTATTTTTAAATACTGTACAAGCTTCAAACGCTTACCTGAATCCCAGCCGCCCTGGGGGAACTCTGTCTCCGGAACTTCTCATCCATCTGCAAGAGGGAAAAGACACTCCAGGTTAGCGTGGAAATATCTAGAGGCGCTGCATACTGCGCTTACCCACCGCATTTGTTCTTCATAACCGGCATCCACGCTGAAAACGTCGTGGCACCTAAAAGACACAGAAAAAGAACTCAGTTCAATGCAAATTCGAAATGGGTGCATCGGGCATCGCGCTCTCACTCACCTTCAGCGCTACTCATCTCAGCAGCACGACGCCATCCCCGGACGCCGGCCATCATCTAAGGAAGGAAAGGAACGAAGTTAGAGAACTGTTCAAAAGACTCATTATAGTTACCTGTCGGACTCTTGCCAGTGAAGTAACTAGGCAGCAACGAGCGCACACCAATCAACGCGCCCCTGCGCAGAAAAGAGGGCGGAGAGCACACTATCCAAGAAAACAAAGTGAGCAGTGGATCAAAGGGAAGGGTTGGACCCCGGGGAAGAAGGGGTTCAAGCACACAGAGACAATAGGGAGTTAAACTCTACCAATCCTGTGTTTCAGCCCCAGTCTCCAGTTGAATAGCCTCCAGGGAATGGTTCAAGGTCGTAAGAGGTCAGAACAGGCTGAGTGACATCCCTGTGGATACCAGGTGAGCGTTACAGAACGCAAAGCCTCACATCAAAATCCACCTGGGCGTCAGGGAAACATCAGAAACTGACCAGTTAGCCCACATGTTGGGGCAGCTACGTTCCGAAGTACATGCAGCCAGGCAGGAGACCAACACCCTGAGGAGAGAGCTGATAGTAGCCAAAGAACGCACTGATCATTTAAGCCGGCAACTTCTCCAGTCACAAGCAGGGCATGCACCATTGCCAGGAAGCGTGCCCTCGATGGCCGCGGCATCAGCCAATCCCGTTCAGATAACCCTTCCTGGGGCAGTTCCCTTGGCCCCGCCCGAACGATTTACGGGGGATCCCAAAAGGTTTGCAACGTTCATGAACCAGTGCCGCCTGCACTTCCTTTGTAGGCCAGGGGCCTTTCCGAATGACCAATCACGGATTGCTTTTGTGCTATCCTACCTGAGTGGTAGCGCCGCGGACTGGTCTGTACCCTTTGTGGCCCAAAACGATCTTTGCTGCATGACTTCAGGGGCTTTCAGCAGAAGATGGAAAATCTGTTCGCCCGTCGTACTCATGGGCAGGCATTAGACAATGAACTTCTGTCCCTACGCCAAGGGAATCAAGACCTATTAACATACATAGCCACGTTCAATAGACTCGTAGTTGAAGCAGAATGGCCAGTGGAGAAGAGAACCACGTTATTTCATCGGGATTTGCAGGGGCAGCTCAAGGATGTTCTTGCACAAGTAGGGAACCCCCCGAAAGACTGCTCAGAATTCATTAACCTTGTTGTTCAACTGGATCATAGGTTACAGGACCGAAGAGCAGATCGAACCAGACCGGACCCTTGCCCTACATATGTGCGTTCAAAGGACAATACTGCCCGAACAATGGAAGGTTCAGGAGAACCAATGCAAATCGGGGGGGGTCAGATCCCCCTTGACTAAAGTGGAAAGGGATAAAAGGAGACAGCAGCATTTAAGTCTGTACTGTGGAAGGTCAGGTAATTTCCTTAAAGAGTGCCCTGTGAAGCCACCGAGAAGGACGGTAGGGACCACGGACAAGGAAGATACCATCAAGGAATCGGAAAACTCCCCATCCCGGCAAGTGTACGGGTCCACTTGTCGAGCGAAGAAAGTGAACTACAGACCTCCCATTTTGCACTATCTGTGGTCTTGATCAATCACCAACAACCATCTCGGATGCACGCAGTAAGAGCGTACATAGACAGTGGAGCCGTTGGGAATTACATCGACCAGGATCTTGCGGCAAAGATGGGGCTTCCTTTACGCCCTAAATCAACCACCGACACTGTTACCACTGTCGACGGCACGGAAATAGCTTCTGGTCCAGTATCCCAATGCACTGCAGCTTTAACCCCTCTGTGCCAGGGTGGACACCAAGAATCTATCTTTTCCAACCTCATTAAGGCACCACAGTTCCGGTTGATTTTGGGAATGCCATGGTTGGTAGCTCACAATCCTCGAATCGATTCGCGAGCAAAAGAATTGGCCTTTTCCGAGACTTGTGCCCACACATGTTATCGCCAAGAGAAACAACCAATAAACACCAGAACCTCCACGCTTGCGACTGTGGCAATCGGCACCCAAGTGAATACCAGGACTTTCAAGATGTCTTTCAGAAAGTACAGGCTAATACCCTGCCACCGCATAGACCATACGATTGCCAAATCGTCCTGATACCCGGCACACAAATCCCTTGTGGGCGAATTTACGCACTCACGGTACCAGAAAACCAGCACCTGAAGGCCTATCTTAACCAATACCTGGCCAACGGGTTCATCCATCCCTCGAAGTCTCCAGCAGCCAGTCCTCTATTCTTCATACTGAAAAAGGAGGGGGACTTGAGAACGTGCATCGACTATCGCGCACTGAACCAGATTACCGTAAAAAATCGCTACCCCCTGCCCCTGATCCCTGAATTGCTTGATCAAGTCAAAGATGCCTGAATCTACACAAAACTAGACCTGAGGGGGGCATATCACCTTGTTCGCATAAAACAGGGGGATGAATGGAAAACAGCTTTTCACACCAAATACGGCTTGTACGAATATCAAGTAATATCAAGTAATGCCCTTTAAGCGAGTAGGTGTTGAGTGATTAAACTGAATCAATTATTGAGTGAATCACATATTAAATCACTCAACACCTACTCGCTTAAACTTACTAAAATATTACTTCTTATCAACAAAACTCCGTTATCCATGAGTATGGGGTTACCAAGCCAAAAACTTAAATTTCAAAGATTTTTCTGGTGTATAATGCTGGATGAAATGGGTAAATATACTTCCTTCAAAGAATATAATGAAGTCCGCGGCAGATGGGGAATCCGAATAAAATATCTCTTACAGTTCCCTTCAGCTCGCTCAAGGAACACTTATATGCGCTTTCGACTCAACCAATTTCACACCCGCGAACGACTCAAACATTGGACCGGTTATCTAAATAGCAACACTGATACTAGTTGCCGTTTCTGTAAAAACTGCACAGTACTAGAAACCCTTAAACACTTAGTGATTAGCTGTCCATTCTTTGAAGGTCATCGCATTGAATTTCTTGAGCACTTCTACTCAAATTGTGTAACCGCAAAGGAACTCTTATGGAAACTCTGTATGGAAGGCTTTAGTCAGAATCTTACTCTCCGTTTAACTAACTTGCTGGCATTTATAGAATCGAAGTTGGCAGAAGACCTGTAGGCCAAACAAAAACGAGCAAATCCTACTATTAGATCATGTGGATGGGTGAGAATGAACATTTAATATAATAATATCAAATGGTATTATTATGACTCCTAGGTAATTATATTAAGTATCGTATTGCAACCTTATTTTTTGAATGTTATTTGGATGTTGTTTTCAGAAATTTTTCGATTGTGTTTATGTCTCTATTTTCTTTCAAATTGTATTTTTTAATTTTCTTAGTTTTACTAATCAAATGGAAATTCAGTAGTATCACTTTTTGTTTATTCAAAATGATGTCAAAGTTTTTTTGTTAGGGAAAGCCTTCTCTTCTTTTTAATTGTCAAGGTGTAATGTTATGTCTTAAATTATTGGTGTTTAGTATTTTCTATTTTAATGTCAAATCTATTTGTAAAGGTTTTTACTTCAATAAACCAAAAACAATATATAAAAAAAAAAAAAAAAAAAAAAAAAAAAAAGTAATGCCCTTTGGCCTTTGCAACGCGCCTGCTGCATTTCAATACTTCAATAATCAATTCCTATGGCAATTGATTCATGTCTGTGCTCTAGTGTACATCGACGATATCCTAGAATATTCTGCATCAAAGCAGGACCACGTTAAAAATGTCCGATCTGTATTGGAGAAACTCTGTCAACACCAGCTCTACACCAAGCTCGAAAAGTGCTCATTCCACGTCTCCGAGGTGGAATTCCTTGGCTTTATTCTCAGCCCGAATGGAAACCGAATGGATGTACACAAGGTAGATGCTATCCTGAATTGGCCATCCCCAAATTCATTCAAGGGGGTTCAAAATATGCTGGGTTTTGCAAACTTCTACTGCCGGTTCATCCCAGGATTTTTGCAAATCGTGCATCCCATCACGTCATTACTAAGGAAAAGCAACAAAAAGTTCCAGTGGACAACAGAAGCCGAGGAGGCTTTCCAGGAACTCAAAGCAAGATTCACATCTGCCCCAATCTTACGCCACCCTCGCCCTGATCTCCCATACCTGGTGGAAACAAACACCTCAAGCATGGCTATGGGAGCCGTCCTCTCACAAAAGGACCCTGAAACAGGCCAGTTACACCCTGTTGCATTCTGGTTGCGTAAATTCACAACCCCTGAACTCAATTACGCTATCACAGACAAAGAACTCCTGGCCATTAAGTCAGCCTTTAAGGCATGGCGGCACTACCTCTTGGGCGCCAGACACACAATCACCATAATAACTGACCACCGGAACCTCCAGTACCTAAAAACGGCAAAGGCCCAATCCTCACGACAACTACGTTGGGCTCTTTTTTTTGCTGAATTTGACTTTGTGATTACATTTCGACCAGGGGTGAAAAACGGGAAGGCCGATGCCCTTTCCCGTATGGGGGTGGAAGAGCAAGGGTATCAGACCCCTGACCCAATAGCAATCATCCCGAGTGACAAGCTCCTAGGAATCACAGCAACCATAACTCAGATAGAATTACATGAAGAAATCCTAAACCTGATGAGTCCGGAGCAATTACAAGCGTGGAGTGCACAAAGAGAACATTAGATGATAAAAGATCAGTTGCCCTACTTCAGGAATCGTTTATTCTTACCAAACCAAGAACTACGAGAACAAGTCATGTCCGGTTATCATGATTCCTTGATTGAGGGCCACCCCGGAATCGGTAAAACCCTAGCCAAGATAAAATGAAATTATTGGTGGCCCACGTGGCGTAAAGACATTATCCAATTCATCCTATCTTGTGGAGTGTGTGCTCAAAACAAGTCATCCAAGCAGAAACCGGCTGGGCTATTACAACCATTGGAAATCCCACCAGCACCCTGGCACACGTTGTCCCTCGATTTTATTACTGACTTACCACCCAGTCAAGGGTTTAACACTATTCTTGTGGTCGTGGACCTATTTTCAAAAATGGCACATTTCATTCCTCTTAAGGGGCTCCCAAATGCTTCCACTCTGGCATAGGTATTTCTTGAAGGCATCGTACGGCTCCATGGGTTTCCTTCAGTTTTGGTCTCAGACCAGGCTACTCAATTTGTATCTAACTTCTGGCGAAAATGCTGCTCTATGGCCCAGATCGAAATCCGGCTATCCACCAGTCACCATCCCCAAACGGATGGTCAAACTGAGAGAACAAATCAGACGCTCGAGCAGTATCTGCGTTGCATGTTACACCAAGCTGGAGGAAGCTGGTTCGACCTATTATGGATAGCTGAATATGCTTATAATAATTCCCTACACACCAGCACTGAGCAGACATCCTTTTATACCATGTATGGCAGGCACCCATGTACTTCTGAGTTGGACGTTCCTACAACCCTGGAAATGCCAGCAGTCAAAACCTTGCACACGACCATTTCTCAAACCTTTAAAAGGGCAGCTGAACACCTACTTCAAGCTAAGAATCGCCAAAAGAAGTTTGCTGATCAACACCGAGCAAAGGCCCCCAACTACCAAGTGGGAGACTAAGTCTGGCTGGCGTCTAAACACGTGTCCATTAAAGGAGCCTGAATTTTCCATCCAAGATTCCTGGGTCCATTCACCGTCACCTCTGTGATAAATCCTGTGGCAGAACATGCAGATTCATCCTGTGTTCCACGTGTCTCTCCTTAAACCTGTTCAACCTGGGACCCGGGTATCAACGCCACCGCAGCCAGTAGTACTCGCCGGGGAGCCAGAATTCGAAGTCAAGGACATCCTAGATTCAAAGTATGTCAGATCCAAATTATACTACTTAGTAGACTGGAAGGGGTATGGTCCACAAGACAGGACATGGGAGCCTTGTGAGTACATCCATGCACCTCGATTGCTTAGACGATTTCATCAAAACCATCCAACCAAACTAGGACCAGACAGAAGAGCCACCTTGAGAGGGGCCTTGGGGGGGAGTGCTGTCATGATTCCTGCCCCTCATGTCCCCAGCCCTCCAAGATGTCAGGCTGGAGCCAGGCCACGATCACCTACATGGCCCTCAAGGGCCTCTCCATCCCTCCAAAGACCCACATGGAGTCAGACTTGGCGCTTGTGGCACCAGACTCACTCACTCCCATAGGATAACATTGGGGATTGGACTTGTAGTGCATTGATGGGGACAAGATGGATGCCCCCACATATTTCAGTTCCCAGAACTGCATGTGCGGTCTAGTCTTTTGGGTGTGGTTCAGCCCAGAGACACCTGGGATACCCAAAGACTATTTAAGCCACACCCAGGCTGAGAAACATGCTTTGCGTTTTCTGCACCTGCAGCGTGACACTCACCGTGTTGGATCGGTCTCCAGTAGGCCTGCATCTTTCTTCTGCGCTCAGCTCCTGCAAGAACAAGAACACCATTAGGAACAGCCTTACCTTGCGGCGCTTCTGCCCATCATTCATCACTCCTTCTGTTCTGCGGGCATCTTCGGCGGTGTCATTCCCATCCCAGCACGCCGTTTCCTGAGGAAAAGGGAAAATAACAGAAAAAAGGCATTAGTAAGCATTCTGCAAATCTTTGCTTATTTTTAAATACTGTACGAGCTTCAAACGCTTACCTGAATCACAGCTGCTCTGGGGGAACTCTGTCTCCGGAACTTCTCATCCATCTGAAAGAGGGAAAAGACACTCCAGGTTAGCGTGGAAACATCTAGAGGCGCTGCATACCGCGCTTTCCCACCGCATTTGTTCTTCATAACCGGCATCCACGCTGAAAACGTCGCAGCATCTAAAAGACACAGAAAAAGAACTCAGTTCAATGCAAATACAAAAGGGGTGCATCGCGCATCGCGCTCTCACTCACCTTCAGCGCTGCTCATCTCAGCAGCACGCCGCCATCCCCGGACGCCGGCCATCATATAAGGAAGGAAAGGAACGAAGTTAGAGAACTGTTCAAAAGACTCATTATACTTACCTGTCGGACTCTTGCCAGTGAAGTAACTAGGCAGCAACGGGCCTGCATCAATCAACGCGCCCCTGCGCTGAAAGCAGGATGGAGAGCACACTATCCAAGAAAACAAGGTGAGCTGTGGATGAAA
Source organism: Ambystoma mexicanum (assembly GCF_040938575.1). Classification (NCBI taxonomy): domain Eukaryota; kingdom Metazoa; phylum Chordata; class Amphibia; order Caudata; family Ambystomatidae; genus Ambystoma; species Ambystoma mexicanum. The sequence continues at coordinate 172,157,365 of NC_090931.1, forward strand.
GGGAAGGGTTGGACCCCGGGGAAGAAGGGGTTCAAGCACACAGAGACAATAGGGAGTTAAACTCTACCAATCCTGTGTTTCAGGCCCAGTCTCCAGTCGAATAGCCTCTAGGGAAGGGTTCGAGGTCGTAAGAGGTCAGAACAGGCTGAGTGACTTCCCTGTGGATACGAGGTGAGCGTTACAGATACTTAGTTCTAGCTCCCCGCAGATTTGAAGTGCCTAATGCACTTCACGTTCGAGCTTTGCTTACCAGCTTGCCTTTGGCAATCCTACACTCAGAATCATACTAAAGGGTCCTACCCTCCATAGATTTACGTACCAATTTCTGCAGTTTGGAAGCAAGGGCCTCAGCTTCCTAGTTAACCTTTCATGTAGGTCTTATGCAAACCTTTCATGTAAGTCAATTAGGTAAGCAGGATCCTTTAGGGGGAACTAATCTAACAGTGAGATAATATCCTGATATACCAAGGACAAGGTATTGTCCAGGTCAAGGTTTCCCCATCTAATGTTACATCTGGCATGATCGCTAAACGCCAGTGCGACACCCTCCTCCATATTTGTGGATTCTCCAACATCCAACTGGTCCATGAAGGATATCTTTACCTCCAGGACAAGGGGGTGGTGATCACTTTGAACCCTATGCTGTACACTAAAGCTATTAACAAGTTACCATGCCGCGGCATTTACCGGAATGTAGTCTATTCTACTTTGGGCCTTTGCCTTTTTGAAGGTAGGCTTCGCCGGGCCATCCCCGGGAAACCACCCGTTGCAAGCCCTAAGAATGGCCGAAAACAAGAGGGTAGCCCCTGCCTCAGCATTCCTGTGCTGTCTCATTGGTTTAGCAGAATTAAGACTACCTATCCCTCAGTGGCTATCTTTTTCATTGAAGAGTTCACCCATACACTCCAGGGCCTGGTACTGGACATTCAAATCACCCATAACTAAGATCCTCATAAAGCCAGGTGAGCTGATTCGCCACGAGTGGATGCACTCTTTAACTTTTGATATAAGATCAACACTTGTTCCAGGCAGACCCCGGTTATAAAAGTTTGATAATCATCATCATAGAATCACCCTTAAATTGCAGGCGCTTTCCCAATATATCAGGGGTGTCACAATCCAGCACCCATATCGTTTTAAACAATTCCACATCCACCCAGGTCAATTACCCCCCCGCCCCTCCCCGCCGAGTTGGATGGCCCTTATTACCCTTCCGGGTTGGAATTGCAAAGGTAGCACACCCTTGCAAATGCGGGTCCTCAGTTGCCCAGGTTTCCTGGGGACTTACAATCCTGTGTCCCCGGATAAAATTCAGCTAATCATTGTCAATCAAGTACTTGTTCACCCCAGCAATGTTCCAAGATAAAACGTGCACCCCGGAACTTTGGTGGTCAAGGCTATTAGGACGGTGTTGCATTCCATATCCCCCTATACCTACACCTATGGTCTCCAGTAACCTTGCTAGTGGTACTGGGGCCTTACACTAGTTGTGGTGCCCATCCCATCAGTCCACTAAGTTCCCGGAAGACTCCCGGCTTAATTCAATCAACATACTCTGGAGCCTGGTTTGCCCCTTCAAGAGGGGTTTCACATTTTCATGGCCCAAGACGCATACTCTAGTGACAACCTGTTCTGAGGGTTTAACTTGGGCGTACTGAGATGGATGTATTCCACCAAGCTGACCCAAGGGTCGGCGGGCTGGCAACTGACAAAGCAAGCCACTATCACCCACCCGGGCACTGTCATTAAAACTACAAAATTACCCCCAACCTCCCAAACCCTCCTGGTAGCCCTGAGAGGGCCACATTTTCATTCTGATGGCTAGACCACACACAGAGGTAAGGACCGCTGCTCCATTGCCAATATGCATTGGACCATCTTTGGATCTTTTATTCGCACCATGCAGACCTTCCATTCTCTCGCAGGCTGCAATATCATAAGCATCCCCTTTTTGCCCTCAACCAATGGGTGACCTTATTGATCAAACTCTCCCCCCCTGCTCACGGTTTACATCCAAGGGTTTGGGTACATTCGTCAAAAAAAAACAATCCGGCATTACGTTCCTACTAGTGGCTCTACTTGACATGGGACGGGTGCATAGGAGCCTAACTTTAGTCGGGTTTTATTCCCAAAGAATCCACCCGGTCGCTTCCACAAGACCCACCAGGACACCTTAACCCAACATGCTCTCAGTACCGAGGGTAAAAAGAGTTAGAGCAGGTGGCGCCAGCTTCCCTTACCTTGCTGCTCTACACTGGAACACACTTCCCACCTCAGTGCGGGCTGAAACCTCACTGACTGCTTTCCGCAAAGCCATGAAAACTACTGTGTTCACCTAACCAGCCTCACATGATCAAACTTTAATGACTAACATGTATGATGTACTATGGTGTTTGATGTACCTTGCTGGATGATTCTCCCTACTGCTTAACTCAGGGACCGGCCTCACTGTAACCCAAGGCACAACATGTACCTGTACCTGTAACTAAGTTCCCTTACAAGTAACAGCGCCACAATGCCCCTGGGCTGCCTGCGCGCTATATAAATGTAATAAATAAATAAATAAATTCCATAGCCCTGCCCAAAAGATTGCAAATATTGGGTTATTTGAACTTCTTGCACAACTCCCCTTGTGCCCCCCTACCAAGCTCAGGACCCCTATCCCCAATCACTACCTTTGTCACAGCCTGCTCCTGGGCAGACTACTTGTGTAGGACCAGCCCCAACACCACCCTGTTGAGCATTCTCATTTCAGTTCTCAATTCCTCGTTTTCTCTCTGCAGCGACGCCACATCCAGAATACCCGTTTGCTGCCCTACACAGCTGTCTATCTCTTTGTCTATAGAAATCAAATCCTCAGTCGACTGTAGTTGCAGATGGTGCAGCCTTAATACAGGGATCGCCTTCTGTGCGGTCCCCTGGTCTCTCAGGTTTCCAAACCTATTAGTAATTGGGAGCTCAGGGGGGTAAACTATACTTTGGGTTACGAGTGGGTCAGGCACACCTCCCTCCCCTCTCCTACCCCACCAAACACCCCCATTCCCTCCCTGTAAAGGGACCATTGTCAGAACATGGTTTACCTTTACAGGGACATTAAAGGATTTCCCATCCGGATAATTAGGATGGTTGGGGACCTCATAGCCAGGCAAAATGTTCCCCACTTCCATAAAGCGGCCATACTAATTTTAGATGTTGCCAACAACCTCTATGCTAAGTTTGCGCGGGGGAAGATTTCTCAGCCTTGAGTATGTGGGGGCACCCACTTCCTTTTGATACAGGGTGACCAATTCGTCGTTAACAAACCACACTACAATTAGAGTCAATTTTAGTTGTATTACAGTTCCCCCCACTCTCCTCTTTCCCAAAATGAGTAATCACCTTGCTGGGAAAACTAGGCTCCTTGGAATTGCTATCCTGTAGGAGCCCAACCATTTTGTTCATCATGGTGTTAGCCTCATCAATTCGATCAACTAACTTCAAGGCTCTTTTCCCAGCAACATGGTTAGGCGGAGGGCTAGCAGCCTTCGGTTTGGACATATCGGAATGCTAGTGGTAAAAGCTATATACAATTGGTTAAAAAGCATAAACTGTATGCACTTGATTAAAGAGAAATGCTACAAATAGTGCAAATATCGCAAAAACAAAGTGGTTCTGTGAAAAACCAGTAAATGAGTGCTTCTAAAGTGCAGTAGTTCAAAAATGATCAGAGGCCAAATAGGCCCCAAGCCCAAGTCAACTTTATTAATTAAACGATTTGTGCAAAGAAGCAATGACCAGTATAAAAAATTCGCCAATAACACCTATGCGAATTTAGAAATGTTAAAAAGTTGTGGTTCCCAACAATACAACTTTGTGTTCAAAATCATGGCTGCCCAGGGCCCAAAAAGTAGATTGCCAGTGTGTCTGTGGATCGATAAAACAATATCTCAATGAAATACGCACAAAGCGGATATGCGAGGGGGCAGGCAGACTCCCTGGTAGCAGTTATTATTCCAATCGGATGCAGTCCCAGTCCTGTGAAATGCGTGCTCAGGGCAAGGCACGCCCGACAGCTTGAGGGGCCGCCATAGTCCATCGCCCCCCCCCCCAAGCCCTTGCCCTGGAAGATAACACAATGCTGATTATCTACGGTTTCACGCTTAGAAATCTATGGGGATCAAGCACACTATAAATGGTGCAAGGCCAGAAGCCTCAATTACACCAGCGGACCATAGCATCACCATGCCTCCAAAAAACACGGCTTTACAAAGGGAGTTTATTTTCTATCTGGGTATCCAGGACAATGCAGATGTTGAAAGTTTAACTTTATCCCCCATCCTCTTCGCACTGGTCATCGAACCAATGGCAGATTATATTGGAGCTAAACACGCCAGGAAAGGGATACGCCTGACAGGCACTCCTGAAATAATTTCATTGTACGCTGATTACGTGCTACTGTATGTCAGAAACCCATCCACAAACCTATGCCCCATATTGAGGGATGTGATCCGAATAGGCACCTACTCCGGATTCAGAATCAACTACAGTAAATCAGAGATTTTCGCACTCACCACAACAACCCAACAACCCACATGTGAATATCCCCTCCCTTGGTCACCGGGGGGAATCTGGTACCTAGGAGTTCAGGTGTCTGGATCTAAGTCAACGCTGTTGACCGATAACTATGAGACTGCTGAACGACATGTCGAATCCAAACTAAGGAGATGGTAATCCCTTCCGCTTACACTGGCTGGTAAACTGTCACTGGTGAAAATGATTCTGGTCCCTAAACTCCTTTACATATTTGCGAATGTCCCTGTCTGGCAAGGTAAAAAATACTTTGAAGGTCTACAGAATATGTGCCCACAGTTCCTATGGCACGCTGACACTGTTTGTAAGAAATTGACACATATGACCTTACCCTATGAGAGAGGGGGCTTCACCGCCCGACCTGAAACTATATTGGATAGCAGCACGAGCCTAATATGCCGCATACAGGTACTCTGAATTGTCCGCCCCCCGCGCATGTTAAATTGGAAAGACTTGCAGCGGGTGAAATTAATCTAAAAACACTGATTCTACATCGAACGTATAGGGATGACTCACCACTAGATCCTACTGCAACCACACTACTAACGTGGGACCGCCTATTACGTCCATCCTCAGAACGTTGTCCTTACTATAAATGGCTCCCTATCTGGGAATATCCTGGGCTTGAACCCACTCACGATAGGCTCTTGTCCCAACACTGGCAAACATTGGGGTACCAAGTGCTGAACGATCTATTCCCGGAGGGGAAATTTATCATCCCGCAAACGTGGCGGCGCGGACACTCCTGGACAGCACTGGAAATGTTACAATACTATAGACTCCGAGCCTCTGTCCGAACTATGTGGCCGTGCAACCCTGACGAACCTCCTGATACACCTGAATTACACTACCTAGTAAATGCAAGCGGTGCCCGATGCGTGGTCTCCTCAATATACAAGATGTTATTAGCCAAAATCCCTGATCAACCCCCTAAAGCTCGCAATGAATGGGCAACCGAATTGGACATTGAGATCACTGATGCTATGTGGAGGAAGCTGTGCACTCACACACGCAAGGTTTCCCTTAACTTAGGATACCGCTGTATCCAATACAAACTATTGAATAGACTTTACTATACCCCCCAAAAACTCAGCAAGATCAATCGCAGCTTAACACATGGCAGCCCAAGATGTCGGACCGAGGCCGCTGACCACACACATGTTTTGGACATGCAACAGACTGCACAAATTCTGGGGTGAGGTTTTGCTCTCTCTCTCTGAGATTGTGGGTACCACGTTGGGGCCTGACCTGACCAGGGTACTGTTTGGGCTTTGGGAACATTCTGGGGTCAAGAAAATGTCCACTTTGTGGATATAGGCCATATTGCGGCAAAAAGGTGTATCCTCCAGTGTTGGAAATGGTCCTCTCCTCCATCCTTCAAAATGTGGTGGAATGCACACACCTGGACCCAGACTTGTGAGGAGGAATAAATAAACTCCCTCTCGAGGAATGTATGGACTGAATTTCGCAGGTTACCATATTAATCAAGCCGAAACTGAACTGGGATCATCAGTCTGAACTTAAGTAACAGAAATCACACTCGCCGTACTGTGTAGATGAACATTACACCACTAGTAGTACCCTGAAGTATTGACTGTCAATGTGAAAATAGTAATGTATGCGTGTATGTCTATTGACAACCTTCCTGGTTGTGTATGCTGTAAACCCCTGCTAATAAATAAAAGTTTTTAAAAAAAACAAAAGAAGTGTCACTTTAAGCTCAGGAGCTAGTGGAATAAAAGTGCTGGATGGGTTGTTGGAAATAACAGCAATAAAATTATTTGGGCAAGAAGGCCGACGGCACTCGGTGATACAATCAATACCATATGGACAGAAAAGGGGACATAATACAGCAGATTAGGAAATCTGCCAATAGAAAGAAAAACAAAACACAGTATCAACCTTCAGGTGCGGAAGACGACAGATAGCATGCCACAACACAGTGCATTCAGGGGTACTAAACATTAGGAATACAAAATATAAGCGCCAGAGAAGATACAGCAGCCTCAGCACTGCGCATGTAGAGCAAGAACCGCAGGCATGGCAAGGCAAACAGCGACAGAAACAACAGTACTTCATCTAGCTAACAATTCATAACAAGGCTTTCGTTCGACAGGAACAGGGAGCTCAAGGTAAAAGGAAGGACAGCCTGGCATATCCCTGCATGACACCCTTTTTGAGGGCGGTGCAAGAAGACGTCTGCAACCACACCGAGAGACAGCCACAACAAAAAACTCAAACACATTGCAGAAGAGTTTTTTCCCGAACCAATAAGGGACCCAAAAATCGCAGAGAAAGCCATCCATACAAGGAGAGGCTAAAAGAGGGAGAAACCGGAAGACGGAAGTTTCACACAGCACTCCGAACAGAATGCAAGAAAAGTATTAGGAGGTGGTCGGTTAGCAGGAGCAGCGAACTCGCAGCTAATCCGAACCAGCCAGGCATACTCCTTCATTGACACGTGGAAGACAGCATGAGAAGTTTGGACTGCAGAGATGGGGAGCAAAAAGGTTCGACCAAACACCATGGCAGAAGACAGACAACAGCCGCAGCAAATGAACAATCACGTGTCAAAGGTTTCCCGGGCTAATAAGGGAACACAAATCACAAAGAAAGCCAGTCAGATAATGGAGGGCAAAGAAATGGAGAACCCGAGTGAAGGGGTTTCCAGTGTTTCACGCAGCATTCCGAACAGAACGCAACAAAACATTCTGCATACGCAGAACAAGAAAAAGAGCCCTGAAAACGGGGTTTAGAACACTGCACAGTGTGTTGGTGTAAATTTAAGGAGAACCCGATAAAAGGGGGACCCAGTTCACGCATCACAGCGTTAAGAAGCACAGAAAAAGAAGGCAGGCGCACAGAGTTCCACAGGTACAACGGCCAGAGGCACCAAACAAGGCGGCAGCAATCCAGAAGGGAACACTGAAATCAGCACAACAGCCGGCAGTCGTGAAGGAGGTAACGGGCCAAAGAAGGTAAGTAGCCAATCATAATAGGGGCCCAAGCCCACCAAAAAACACAGTGTTTCTGCTTTACAATACACTAGCCACGGGTACAAGGCCGGAGGAGCAAGAGAAAAGGTTTTCTCGCACAACAGGGTGCCAAAGCATTTTTAAAAAGCCGCTCCCCCAGGCACAAGAGAAGCAGGAAAAGGGCAAATGGCCAGGGCACAATAAGGTGCCACTGGCCGTCGGCTTGGGCCGTCCGGGGGCACTAGAAGGCCCCCACAAAATGATATATGTTTAGCCCAGGGTGAAAGTGTGGGTAAAGTACACCAGTATCCCACACGGAACACCGCAAGGGAATGGCGAACTTACCCGGGGATATTTAAGATAGTCCAACAGATGACATAACAGGTACAGGGGATAGTACCAGAAAGTGGCCGGCTAGTGCACCAAGACACAAGTTCGGACACAGGCAAGACAGTGTTTAATAATAAGCAGCGCACGGACACCGGAAGGTTCACAGCACAAGATAAAATGCGAGGTATTAGGGTGTAAGGGGCAAAATTACCCCAGATGACATAAACACAATATATATGCACAAATAAAGGTGAGTGGAAGAAAGAGAACAGAAGCGGCAGCACAACAGGGGGAAGAGGCAGCCAGTAACAACGATAGCAGCTCAGAATACCAGACACTGAAAAGGATCCACAGCAAAACCAGCCGGGAGATGTTTTTCGCTACAAACAAGGGAGCCACATACCGCCAGCAACCACACCAATCAATGACAGAGTTATGCTTAAAAAACATAGACACTATGAATATTAACATAGAAAATTAACTAACGCATAAACACAAGGAAACAGCAAAAAATGTTGGGAAAGCTTGATTGAAGGAATACTGAAAAGTAAAGACTGCACCAAGTTTTAAAAAGGGCCACGCAGACAACGACATATGGGGAGTGAAAACACAAAAGGGGTTGCAATTACAAGCAAACCTCAACGGGAACTTTGCACAAGCACACAATAGTGGAGTGCACAGTGTTCTTTTCAAGAACAGCGGTCAGAAAAGGGGAGAACAGGTATGCCAAGCACGCCCCAAATAAAAGTGGGTCACAGCAGAAGGGGGCATTTGTGCCAACAATGAAAAGCATAAACAGGGCCCCGAGATGGCGCATGGAAGCGCTGTTAAGTTAGGAAAACACCCCAGAACCAACACACTTCCATTTGGGGGAGGAGAGACATACCAGAAGCAGCACGTCGTCATAAACGATAAACTATGCGGCATAACTAAAGTGTGTTTCCAGAGTCTATACTCAGAAACCATGCATGCGTAGTTTGGCGCATGATAACCGAGCTACAAATATTAAAATAATGATGTTGGGATAACTACCATGATAACTGCCATGCAAGGGGAAATCGAGTAAAAAAAGACCACTCACAGAAGATAACAAGTCAGATAACGGTATCTATGAAGCGTAGCGGAAAAGGGCGAGCAAAAGTCAGCAAGGCAACGCCAAATGCCGGCGTAAGGCTTTAAGTATTAGATGTGGTAACAACAGGCCAACGCTGGACGGCTGGGGACAAAGGGCTACAAGTAGCATGGACCCTGAAAACGGGGTGTATTGTGACGGGGGAGATCGCTCTCGCTGAGATGACATTGGTGAGCACTACCTAGCGCAAGGTAACAAGTTGCTGAAAACGGCACTACTGAACCCAAAACTTCATATAATGTGGGCTTGCCAAGGGACTTTGGCAAATAGCACCCAATGCAAAACGGTAGAGGGCTGGAAAACAGTACTACCAAAATTAGTAGAAAGTACAGGGCTATCACACATAGAAACAGTAAAAATCAATCAGGGGCAGGCCCAACTCGCAGCGGACACATAATGGGCGCAAGAAAAATGTAATGGGAAACTTGAAGGACCTGCTGGAGGACAGGAGGACCCTGTTTTTGAGGTTGAGCAGAAGGGGAACTCCAAAATGTTTTTACTGAAGTGAGGGTGCCCAGAACCTTACGAATCAGAAACAGGTAGAGCAACATTTAACTTGGCACTGGGGAGACATGGGGTACCCAATTTTTAATGGGATGTCAATTCAAGAACAGGCACCAAGCAGGTGGAAAAGAGAGCTCAGCACATGGGGGTTAAGACCATACAAAACTGTAGTTGTAGCAAAAAGCTAGAGCAATGAGAGGGGGCAAATATGCAGTGGTCGAATGCACCCCCGCATTAGCAAGACCAGGTAATGACAAAACCCTTGCAGGGGCAGTCAATGGTCCCGGGAATGAACAAGTGCCATGTAGAATTGGCAGACAGCTTGGTCGCTGGTAGAGGTAGATGAGCAACTTTTGGGAGTACCTGGGTGGCAGGTAACCCATCCAGGTGTGGGGGCACAGCCCTGGACCTTGTGCCCAAAAGTGTACATCATGCATGATATGGTTATTATTATTATGACTATTATGTTGTGTAATATTGCGTAATGTACAATAAAAAACCCACAGCCTTTTTTATTGCCAACACTTACACAATGTGTCAGTAATCATCGGGGAAACATAATATGGGTAACAGTCGCCAACATCTTGGCTCCACTGGTTATAGGCAGCGCTGCTGAGGGGGCACCCCACAGCTTGAAAGCGCAGACAAGTAACCTGGGGGGCAAGGAGGGCACAGGGGTATGGGCAGAACACATGCTGCAGACACATGGTCTGCCCCATACCCGTCCCCTCTCCTTCAGCTACACAGAGACAGGCAAAAGGATGAGGGCCCTAGCAAGGTGCGAAAGCACATTAGCATGTGCCGCACCCACAGGAGAGAGCCGAGGCAGGAAATAACAGCTGGTGACCTACAATGGTCACCACAAGGCGCTAACTGCTGTCGGCGCCAGCCGGCCGGGGGCAGGGAAAGCCGCCCCCACACACATGCAGTGCCTAGGGCCATTGCTTTTTTTTTTTTTAAACATCTTTTTTTTATTCAGCGTGGCAGCAAAACACAGGCGAACAGCGCAAGGCAAGTTCAGTATGAATACAGGAGTACAGAAAATAGGCATACAGAGGTTGCATCACATATAAACATAACCATTGGGCACCTTTATAACCTGGCCAGGATGTCCGAGAGCTATGATAGGGGCGAGGACCCGAGCCGGTGGGGCGAGGCAGCTGGGGGAGATGCATCAGGTGTCGTATTCAGATCAGACATATAGGCTCGGAATCTGAGCCAGATATTCCTAGGTCTGGAGTGAGTGGGCTGTAGGTGAGACCAGGCTTCCTCAGAGTCCGAGGCCCACGTGACCGCTCTTAGCCATTGGGCATGGGTGGGAGGTGAGGGGTGAAGCCAACATAGAAGGATTGATCTTACCGCGAGAAGCATGCAAAGTCCCGTTAGTTTTCTGGAATTCCGGGAGAGGCCTGGGAGATCATGGAAGAGACATGCCACCGGGGAGGGATTGATGGGGTGGTCGAGCATATCAGATACCGTTGAGCAAACCGCCTCCCAGAACTGTGAGAGGCGGGGACAGGACCAAATCATGTGGATGTAATCGACTGCATCCTGACCGCACCTGGGACATCTAAAGGGGTGATCGCTGGACATGCGGTGCAATCTGATCGGAGTGTAGTGGAACCTATGTAGTACTTTAAACTGAATCAGTTTGAAACGGGCATTGAAAGACACCCGGTGTATGCGTTCACACAAGTGTGCCCAGCGCTCATCAGACATTTCCACACCAAGATCCACCTCCCACGCCCGCTTCAGCTTAGTGAATTCTGGAATAGATCTGGACTGCAGCATAGTGTATAATCTAGATATTTTACCTCTAGTGGGTGAGGGGGAGGTGAGTTCCTCAAACGCAGGGTCATCCGGTGGTAATGCTGGAAACATCTGGTAATTACGTTTAAGGGTCCTGCGAAGGGGCGAATATTGGAGCCACACGCACTGGCCACTCCTCAAGGACAGTGGGAGGTCAGGCCACTCAACAAATATACCTTGCTCAAACACATCCCGAAGCAACTCATATCCCGCTTCAGCCCAGCGGCGAACCATGGCTGGTGGCACTCGCGGGACCCCCGGAAGAAAATTCCAGAGAGGGAGGTTGCCATGGAAGGGGTAAGCAGTACCGGTCAGCCGCCATGTTTTCGCCAATGCAAGGGATGTGCAGGCGATCGGACTCTGTGAGTCCAGTGCCAGGGGGGTGGGTTGTAGCACCAGGGAGCGAATGTCGCGGTCGCAGACCGCCAGTTTCTCAAGCCTGAATTGTGGGGGGGGGGGTCCGTTGTGTTAAACCAGTAGGATGTATATTGGATTTGGGATACCAGCCAGTATTTGAGGAAATCAGGGGCACCAAAGCCCCCGTAAGTCATAGGGGTAGACAGGGTATCAAGTTTAAGGCGGACCGCCCCCGAGTGCCAGAGGAAGGAATTGACTGTGTGGGTCAGCTCGCGGAAGAAGCCCCCCCTGGCCATAAGGGAATATTGGTAAATCTGTACAGTAGCTGGGGCAACACCACCATTTTCAGTAAACCTATTCTGCCCACCACTTTGGACGACAGATGTGTGAGGTACTTCTGGTAGTTCTCCTTGAAAGTCAACGCTTGATGGCGCGTTACCTCTATCCCCAGGTAGGTGATTGTAGACTGAGCCCACGCGAACCCCTGAGTGTCGGGAGGGGGGAGAGTGCACTCCGTAAGTGGGAAGAGTGTGGATTTCGAGCAATTCACCTTAAGGCCCGAGATTGGACCAAAGTGAATGACATCCTCCAGTATGGGGGGTAAGTTGGTAGAGGGGGAGCGTATAAACAACAGTGCGTCATCAGCATATAGGGACACTATGTCCGCCTGGCCCGCAGTGCGGAGACCTCTGTGTGCATGGGATTGGTGGAGCATATCGGCGAAGGGGTCTATTGCTATAGCAAAGATCAGGGGAGAGAAGGGGCATCCCTGTCTCGTCCCCCTGGCGATCTCAAAGAGGGGAGCAACGGTCGCCGGTACGGACCCTGGCCACAGGATCAGAGTAAAGCAATCTAACCCAGGAGAGAAAGGAGGGGCCAAATTTACAGCTCTCGAGGACACGCCACAAATATCTCCATGAAACCGAATCGAAGGCTTTTTGATGTCTAGCGTGGCAGCAACCGCCTGTATCTCGGGGTTTATTCTATTAATTATATTAAAGAGACGCCTTAGGTTCAGAGAAGTAGAGCGACCTGGGATGAAGCCCCCCTGGTCTGGGTGGATAATAGATGGCAAAAAGGGGGCCAACCGGAGCGCCAGTGCCTTGGCACATATTTTGACATCACAATTTATAAGTGAGAGCGGGCGGTATGAACCGCATTGCGAGGGGGATTTACCAGATTTAAGTAATACTATAATTGTGGCTTCGCAAAGTGAGGGGGGAAATACACCGGCCTCAACCGATTCCTCCCAGAGAGCCAATAGGTGAGGGAGCAATAGTGATTTATAGCGCTTATAAAATTCGACAGGAATACCGTCCGAGCCGGGGGCTCTCCTCGAGGATAAGGAGTCCATAGCATCCGAGAGCTTCTCAAGCGTGAGTGGGGAGTCGAGGGAACCCGCGGTCTCCGAAGAGAGAGTCGACAAAGGAAGAGACTCGAGAAAAGAATCGATCTCCGCCATCGATACCTCATCTGAATTGGAGTAAAGGGCTTTATAGAATGTGGAAAATTCCATATTGATGTCCTGTGAGATGACAGCCATGGAGCCGTCAGGTCTCTCAATCCCAAGAGTATGCTGGGACCCCGTCTCATGACGGATCAGTCTCGCCAGAAATCGGCCAGGGCGCTCGCCCTCACTGTATCTCCTCGCCATGCCAGGGTTATCCAAAAATTTCTGTTCGCGCTCCGCAAGGGATCGGAACGTGTCCAGCTCCGCCCCGATATCCGCCAGGGTACCCGGGGTGGAGTGAAGTGAGCATTTAGCCTCCAGGGTTGATAATTTAGATTCACTCTTGGCGAGGTCTCTCCGGATCGATTTAAGGACACCGTTCTCCTTTGACAGCGCTATCCCTCGAATGTAAGCCTTGAAGGACTGCCAGAGAGTGGCCTGTGATGGTACCGAGCCCGTGTTTGTCACGAAGAACTCCTCGATAGACAAGCCGAGCTCGGAGCAAAACTCCAGGTCCAGAAGGGAGAGGGGCTTCAACCTCCAGCATCGAGTACGGCCCCCAACCTATGGTGACGGTTACTGGAGAGTGGTCAGACAGGGTTCTGGGGAGGATCATTAACTGGATGACATTCTTAAACAATTTGTTGGAGATCACCCATCTATCGATACGGGAATAGGAATCATGGACTGAGGAGTAGAAAGAGTAGATACGGGAGTCCGGGTAGAAAAACCTTCATGCATCAAACATGGCGAGACGGGGTAGGGATGATAGTGCAGTATAGGCTGCCCTGGAGAGTTGACGGGGCTTGGATCCAGATCTATCGAGGGCTACATCAAAAATAGTGTTGAAATCACCCCCCCAGAGGATAGGAACAAGGGGAAAGCCATCGAGGAGGGAAGTGACCTGTACATAAAAATCTGGGTCATCTATGTTAGGGCCATAAATGTTCAGCAGGACTACTTCCTTGTTTTGGATCGAGGCATGAAGCAGTACATATCTGCCTTGGGGGTCTATTCGTGAAGAAATGAGAGTGAACTTGAGACTCTTATGGATAAGGGTCATGACCCCGCGGCTTTGGGTAGAGAAATCAGTGAAAAATCTACGGGGACCCCAAGTCTTGGCAAATCGCATACACTGTTCCGTGCGGGCATGCGTCTCTTGTAGAAAAGGATCTTGGACCCATGACGCTCAGCCTGCAACTGGAGTTGCCTCATCTTTTTATAATTGCCCAACCCCCGCACGTTCCAGCTCATGAAGGTCAGATCACTATCGCTCATAGATGCAGTGGTATTGGTAACAGAGAAAATGTCAATAACCAACTGGCCAGTCTAGTAGCCCTGTGGCACCAGTTCCTGAGTATTGCCACGCAGTACGCCTTCGCTGCCAGCGCCAAGTTTTCCATAACATAACCCCCAACAAGATCCACCCCCACCCACATCCCCCCCCCAAACAGAGGGATGACAACCCCAAAACCCCCCCAACCACAACCAAACCAGAGGCATCAGCGCCTGGGGGCCTGTAGGCCGGACTGGCCGCGTCACTCCGGGCAACGGCAGATCCAAATAAAGCCAAAGGTGCCTGCAGTAGGAATTTGCATGTAACTTGGACAGAGTTTTTGCACATATTGGTGTGGCACAAATTTGTAAAATGAAACAAACCAAGCAGATTACAGAATGGAAGATCAGTGTAGCCCCAATACGGGGAGGCGACCGGGCCTGGCGTCTCCCCCACGGGACAGAAGGATAACTGTAGAACAATCATCAGAGATGGGGGGATCAGCCCGGGAAATGTTCGTCTATAAACTTGGAGGCCTCCTCAGGAATCGTGAAGAAGAACACCTGGTTGGTATGTTCCACACGAAGTTTGGCGGGATAGAGCATGGCATATTTGACTGAATGGTCTCGTAGTCTACGTTTCACCGCTTGAAAAGTCTTGCGTTCACGTTGGACGGCCATTGAAAAGTCCGGGTAAAGATGAATCCTAGCGCCGCCCAGTAGTAGCTCACCCTTGAGTCTCGCGCCCCTGAGGAGAGCATCACGATCACGATCACGAAAGTTAAGCACCCGGGCTATGATGGGTCGGGGTGGAGACCCGGGTTTGGGTTTGGCCGTCAGGGCATGGTGTGCCCGCTCTATACCAAAGTGCGGCGAAAGCTTGGGTGAGTCAAGGAGCGACAGTAATGTATGCTCAACAAAGTCCTCCATTGGTTCATGAACTTCATTCTCGGCAACACCGATAATGCGGAGGTTGTTACGCCTTGATCGGGATTCCAAGTCCTCATTCTTCTTTTCCACATCGAGGACTCGGCTGGAGAGAGCGACGACCTCAGAGCGCAAGGCACCCAGTGCATCTTCCGTGGAGCCCACCCGCGTCTCAACCTCCGACACTCGGCTATCCGTCCTCTCAATGTGGGCCTTAATAGAGGATATAGTGCCGTTCATATCATCTAATTTTGAGTGGAGTGCGCTGAAGCCCTCGCGAATAAAGTCCATCATGTTTTGGGGTTCCGGGGCTGCGACGGACGACGAAGCGACAGGGGCCTGCCAGGCGGACTCCTCTGGTGATCTCACCGGTGTCTTCGCAAACATATTGATGGAGCTCTGTTTCTTCGCACCCCCCCCTTGGTCATCTTGACGATATTGGGGATCGAGTGGGGTGAGGGGGATCCCAGCAGCTCTAGAAGAAGGGTGATGCACCCCGTGAGACTGTATGCAAGGTTGGGTGTAAGGCAGGAAGTCGTGCAGAGGGCACCGCGGCTGAGGATCCGTATATATGGGGTTTTGCGGTTGCCGGTGCAAACAGTGAGGACCCAGCCAGCCCGGGAGATGTGGAGGGCACCGTCCGAGGACCTCGAGTGTGGGTGACCCCGGGCCTGGGGGGCAATGATGCCCTACGGCCACCACGAGAGCAAGGGTCCCGATTGATTCCTCCAAGCGCCGGCCAGGCAGGCAGGCCACAACCCCAAGGACAGCGATGTAGGCTTAGGCAGGCCCCAGGTAGATGGCAGGTCCTGTGTAGAACCGCAGCCCCGAGATCCCCGCGACCCGCTCAGGAGACAGGGGTCCCCCGGGAATGGAGATCCGGGAGGCCAGCAAGGTCCAGGGCACCCCCAGTGAGGCGAGCGGATGATGGTAGGGGGGCACCCCAGGGGAGGTTCGAGCGTGCCAAGTAACAGTCCTGCGCACCAGATCACAGAGCCAAGCAGGGGGGGAGGTGAGCAGCACCCCCCCACAACGTACCTTGTCACGCCGGGTTTACACTGACAAGGCCGGCCGGCCGACGGCCCCCGCAGCGAGCACAGCCGAGTGCAGGGGGGGCCAGGCCGCGGCAGCACTGAAGGTGTCCTCCGATGGCAGCGCCGAGTCGCGCAGCAGCAGCGGCCGCAGCCGCGGCACCCCCACAGCAGCGGGGGGCAGTCGAGAAGCCAGTGCGGGACCGCGACTCCAACGGGCCCGTCCTCATGGGATGGGCTCCAGCAGATGCAGGCGAGGGGGGCCGGGACCCCGGAGCGTCCAACAGGTCCTCTCCTAAACGACCAGCAGGCTCCGGGGAGCAGAGAGGCCCGGCAAGTCTCCCTTCGTCAGGCCAGATATTGGCGCGAAGCCACAGCGCCGATGGGGGAGGGGAGAGAGACGTCCGGATCCCGGGGCTCCCAGCTCCGATTTCGATCGGGATCAAGGCAGACGATGCCTGGTCACCCTAAAAGCAAAGTCGTCCCTCCAGGGCCGAGTGCCAAGCAGGAAGGTGCCGAATAGAGGATCGTAGGATCTGCCTGCCGCGGAGAGTAACGCTGAAGCGGCCATCTTGTTCGGCGCTCAACAGCGCCCCCGCCTAGGGCCATTGCTAACAGGATATGAGGGGCTGCTTAGGCAGCAAACAACACAAACGTGGGTGCTCTGTACGGAACAGTACAAGTGATATGCATTCGCAGATAACTTCTCTTTTCCCAAGAACCCACCCACCCAAGAAAAGAAGAAGAAAAGGGGAGGAGAAAAGAAATACAGGGGCACAAACGGGGCCCGCGTCACAGGGCCACAAACTGGGCCCACGACATTGTGGGAAGAGGAAGGCGACACGGGCCAGGGGGCACAACCGTGGACCTTGTGCCCTAAAGTGTACATTATGTTTGATATGGTTATTATTATTATGACTATTATGTTGTGTAATAGTACGTAATGTACAATAAGAAAACCACTGCCTTTTTAATTGCCAACGTTTACACAATGTGTCAGTAATCATTGGGGAAACATAATATGGCTAACAGTCGCCAACATCTTGGCTCCACTGCTTATGAAGCTGCCTAGTGGAGATTCAGACTCAGCAGCAGCGGCCTTCTTCCACCTGCCACCCTCTGCTTATGCTCCCCTTTTCACAGGGGTCGGCTCGCAACCCACCTCCTTAGCGGTACCCTCTGTTCTCAGTCAAGCCCTGAAATGCTTGACGGCCTCCTGGTTGGTGTGGCTAAGCACAAAACAATGTAAAAAGTGTCAAAACTGGTTGTTAAGTGTTGTACCAATAAGTAATCAAGGCATTAAACACAAGCAGAGTTGCAACATCATTGAGCTGACTGGGCTTCAGCCCTTTTGCCCCCCAAAAATGTTGGGCTTTGTTGGTATGACCTGCCTGACCGACAGAGCAGTTGCTAGATAGAACAGGACACATATGTTAAACGGTGCCTGGGTTTAGCTGTTAACAAAGGCCCGGCAATTACTAATGCAAAAACATTTCACTGTTAGTACCTGCATTCAAATGCATAATTTTTTAGGCAATTGAAATCATGACATGGGTTTAGTACTTGAATGCCAGGGGAGTGATTGGAAGGGTAGAGAGGGGACATGCAACCACTCACTCATTCTCAAAGCAGTCCATAAGGGGGTGCTTTCAGACTTTAAGGAGAGAGTTAACTGCTTGTAACATTGAAGCTGCACTAGAATAGTCTCATTAGAATGCCCCCACACAAATAGGTTTGCCCCTCGCCCACCACCCATGAAGTTAGTGCCTCTCCCAACATTTGAAGGGCTAGCACCCCACCCCTGAAATGTAGGCTTTGTTGTGCCCCTGAGCACAAACACACACTCCATTCACCATATACACACACGCACACCCAGCCACCCAGAGATGTATTTGTGCACCCTTTCTCCATACACTTCCACAGGCAGCCACCCATACATCATGCACTCATTCATGAACATTACATTATATACATATATACACGGACCCTCACATGCACTCACACACATTTAAAGAAAATAAATGTTCTTACCTTTGATCCGTTGGTCCAGGGAATGAGGCCTCTGCTCCCTGCAGCAGCCAAGAGAACTTGTTCCCGTCATCTGCAGAGGATCTGTAGACCTCTATGTCATGGGGTGGAGGGGACCTCTTTTACTTAAAAAGAAATGGTTTCTTTTTGAAGTGACTCTGACTTCATAAAGAAATTATTTCTGTTAAAGGACCAAACCGTAACAAAAAATAATGTCTTTATGAAGCCAGAATGACTTCCAAAAGAAGTCATAGGGCCCTCCGGAGCCCATGACATGGAGGCCTCCAGAAAGGAAGCTTCCATGTCATGGGGTGGGGGAGCCCTCGGACTTCAAAAATAAAGTTTCTTTTTGCAGTCACTCTGCCTTCATAAAGAAATTATTTCTCTATGAAGGCAGAGGGACTTCAAAAGAAACTATTTTTTTTAAAGTCTGAAGGGTTCCCCGATACGCCAGCGGGAGAAAACGAAGGTCCTCAACCCCCCCCCCCTGCGAGTCCGTGGATGCCCCTGGGGGGATGCCAACACCCCGCGCCCTTTGCCCTTGTGGGTGTATGCTGGGCATTTGAAGCAAAAGAGGGAGGTGGGGCTTAGAACTCCTCAGTGTCCACGGCAACCTTTTAATAATACAGCAGCTGAATATTGGCAAGAACTAGCTGCCTGCAGGACACCAACACCACGTGCCCTTTTCCCCCTTCCTGCTTGGCTAGTGAGGAGAGCAGGAACAATGTAAGATAGCTTTGCTGTTGTGTTGATGCATGCAGACCAAAAGTACTCTGAGCTCTACATGGGGGTCAGGTTCTAGGGGCTCTGTGTCAAGACTAAGAGCATAAGCATGTGTGTCCGCAGGTGAGCCTCATATGTACGTGGAGCTAGAATACATGGGCTAGGGGTGTGTTGGTTGGTTGTAGAGGTGTAGCTTTCTGATGTATGTTGGGAGGCGTGTTGAATTGTCATTTTTAGGTTTCTTAGTATGTGGATTTTGTGCTGGAATGTAGAATTTCAGCAAGTTAGCGAAGGCCTTGAGGGGCAGACATACCTGAAACCACAGATAGAGCAGAACATAGCATGGCATTGCCATGTATGCAAAAAGACATGAGCGTCATCAACATTCATTAGAAGTTATACAAATACCCGACAAGTGCCTTACAAGCTGGTATCCTCCCCTTGGCCGTACGACTGACCTTCTGTAGACAGGTCCCATTTCACTTTCCCACAGACTCTCTCTCTCTCTCTCTCTCTCTCTATTTCTCTCTCTTTCTCTCTCTCTCTCCCTCTCTCCCTCATCAGATTTCGCGCCTCAGCGCACATTCAAAGAAAGTGCGTAAAGCAATGGACAATCTTTCTACAAGTCGAGTATATGCTGCCCCCTGGCTGCGATTTCCAAGAATCGCATGCCTTGGCTGTTTTGGCTCTATGATGCATTTATTGTGATTGCAACATGTAGCTCTATTTAAGAAGAGGGATATATTATTTTTACCAGCAGTCTCTGCCCTCCTGCGACGATCTACTGTTTTGTTAGGTGTGTATTTTGTACTTTATAATCCCCGATTTCCGGCCAAGTATTTTTAGGACTGCTCATAACACTGATATAGTTTGTCACTGAGGATTTCTTACGTTGTTCATTACTTTTTGGCCACATGTTTTTGTATTTTAGCATGACCGGGATATGCAATAAGTATTTAAGTACATATATCGGCAGTGACTGGGCCTCATTACACGGTAGGCGGTGAGTAAAGGTCCTTACCGGCATGGCGCTAATAACGTGTCCGTGTAGGAAGCAGCACGCTAATTGCGTGGCATCACGAGTACGCCGGCACGAGCTTAGCGCCATGCCGGTAAGGACCCTACCACCATGCCGCAAAAGGCCCCGAAAAGTCCCTTAGCGGCACCGAGGAAAGCGCCTGTTGCACTTTCGCCGTCCTATAACATGGCATTAGCGGTTACTGCCAAAAACGGTGACCGCTAATAGCGGTGACCGTAAATAAGCGGAACCGGAAGTAGCATCATCGCACAGGAACGGGAAAGAGCACGGCGGCCATCTTTAAAAACACAATCCATTTCCATCCTCTGCCCCCAGGACCTGCAGCCACACCAGAGCTTTCCAAAATATCATCCCCAGACCCACTGAGAATGCCCAAGGCCATAAAAAAAGGAGCTGCACGGCAGCGCAAGGAGCGCTTTTCAAATTAAGAGATCATAATGCTATCCGACACACTTGCTGCCAACGCAGAGGTCGTGTTTGCCAATGACATGCGGCGTCCCACCCTAATCAAGAAGAAGGAGATCTGGGCAGAGGTGGCCCGTAAAGTCAGTGCGGTGGGCTCCACCCCCCACATTGTGCAGGATGTACGGAAGCGGTGGGACGATCTATGCCTCGGTGTACGCAGCATCCTGGCTGCCAACCGGAGCCTGGCCATGGGCACAGGAGGCGGTGGAGGATCCTCAATAAAACTGCAGGAGTGGGAGGAGACCTGTGCAAGCACCATTGGGGTCGAATCAATCGAGGGAGTAGGCGAAATGGAGCGCGGTGTGCTGACATTGTCAGATGGAGGTGAGTGTCCACACAAAACACTGCACTGTGAAACATGAGGTAATCCCCCAAATGTGACCCTGAAATCATCTCATGGATGGGGCCATCAAACATACATGCACACAACCCTGCCCATATGCGGTGCACATCCCAACACAAACACATGCATGCAGCACCACAGACACGTGTCACCCAGACTCATGCATGAATGACCCACCCAACTGTCTAACGACCTCTATGGCCAAACATGAAGTCCAAATGCATAGAACAGCAGGAACAACAACATCTGCATGAAGCACGTTGACCCATCACCAATGCCATCCCTCTCTTTGTCCCCCACAGGCTCACAAACTGACAGCGATGAGCAGGACACTGTGACACAGGCCCCACCTGCTAAGAAACAGGCCAGTGGAATGGAAGCAGGCACCATGGCCAGCACGTCGAAGGGCACTGGAAAGAGTGCACTCCCGCAGAGGGCCAAACCCACAAAGCCACCCACGTCACCAAGACGTGAAAGTCAGCCAGACGCAATTGCAGCACCCACTCCAGCAATCCCCCCACGCACGATCCACCTGCGGAAGGTACACTCTCCGCTGCTAATAGCTCCATTGGCGAGGCAACTGCCACGGTACCCATTTCTGATGTGGAGGACACTTGTAACTCACCCATTCAACACCATACACCCAGCCCGCAGCAGTCAAAACAACCGAGCCCACACCCCACACACCCCACATCACATTCCAGCAGCCATGAGCAGTCTGGGGATGAATTTGTGGCAGGGTGCTGGAGTCCACCGGTGACATCACCTGATGCTGGACAAATACCACAAGGGGCGGCACCCACCGCACAAGGCAGACGGAGGCCATGACATGGCCATCATCAGACAGCGGCAGGAAGACATCACTGCGCTGGTTGGCCAACATGTGGGCGAGGCTGCCCTGGCAAGGGAGGAGTGCAGGGAGCATTCAAGGGGTATCAGACAAGCCATAGAAGCCAGCACCAACTGGTTATGTGAGGAAATGTCAGTTGTGAGGCAGGTCCTCACACACATAGCAGACGCGATGGACAGGCAGAACCCCACACCAGCACCGGACCAACCGTGCACCTCCTCCTCTGCCGGCTCAAGGCAGACCAGCCCCCTGCGCAGGTCCTTGCGGGCTATGCGGCGCACAACCTCACACCCCCCCAATGGTGGCAGAGGGGGTGGGAACTAGGGCCAGAAAGATGTTGCTGACACATGTAGAGCTATGCAGCACTGATGTGCAAGCCATGTTTGGGAGTGTTGTGGGGGGAGGAGGGAAAGGGTTTTTGGGAGTGTTGTGGGGGGAGGGGGGAAAGGGATTTTGGGATTGTTGTTGGGGGAGAGGGGAAAGGGTTTTTGGGAGTGTTGTAGGGGAGGGGGGAAAGGGTGTTTGTGTTGTTGGGTCCATGCGCTTCTTTTACATACAGCACTTAATACACACTGGTGACATGACAAATCACAGGAGTGGACAATTTTCTTTGTGTATGTGTGCTTTACTGGTGGACAGGGCACAGTGTACATTTCACCACAAAACCCAGTGCCCAAATACCCACATCCATTGAACACTCTTCATCCATGTGTATTAGAAATATTGGTCTATCAGATGCTGGTGCACAGCACGTCCCTCCTGGGCATCGCCACCTGCATGACGTGCAGCCCCATCTTCTCCCTCCTCATCCCCATCATCCTCCTCACCAGGTGGTTGCAGTTCAATGTCAGGGGGCAGTGGCAGATTCCGTCTGATGCACATATTGTGCAGCATGACACATGCCATGGTGATCTTGGCCACCTTCTCATGCCCGTACAGGAGTGCCCCACCCAACCTGCTGAGGCACAGGAACCGTGTCTTCAAAAGGCCAAATGTCTGCTCAATTACCACACGGGTATGTGCACAATTGTATTCCTCTTCGTGCCTGTTCTGTGGGTTCCGTACAGGGGTAAGGAGCCACCTCTTCAGGAGAAAGCCAGCATCACCTGCATGGGTGCAACAATGGGTATGTGTAAGTGTGTACATCAAGTGGAACCTGTACATATCACACAAATCAACTTAGCATTGTGAATGACATCCACAAATCCCTGCATGATTGGAGGTAATCAAAGTAACTGCAATGTGGGAAGGTGATGTAGTCCTTGCAAGTGGACATGCACCGTGCATGCCTACGGCAGTTGATGCCATGTACTGGGTGAGGTCCAGTCATTCGTGTATTTTGGTGCAGGCACCGTTTGGACCACACTGCTAGTGAACTGCCATCCCGAAGTTGATGTCCCCATGCTGTCATGCGGCACTTCTGTAGTGGTGTACGGGTGTGAATCATTATAATGGATAGAGGTAATCCCTTTGTATGCACTGAAGGTTGTATTTCCGTTGTGATGCTGTTCAGCGTACATTTCGATAGTCCATATTGGCTGCATGTAGCTGTGTTATAGGGGTTATGGTCTGATGTGCAATGTGCATGTTGATGGATATGGCATGATTGGGTTAATGGGTTCATTTCTTTGTTGTGCAGCT
Organism: Ambystoma mexicanum; assembly: GCF_040938575.1. Taxonomy (NCBI): domain Eukaryota; kingdom Metazoa; phylum Chordata; class Amphibia; order Caudata; family Ambystomatidae; genus Ambystoma; species Ambystoma mexicanum. Next base: position 172,180,813 of record NC_090931.1, read on the forward strand.
TACTACTTCCATGTGGTTTCCATGTGTCAGGTCCAGTGTGGGCTGTCTCGGGGGAACAGTGGTGTGAGTCTGTATGGGCATAGTTAACCCCGGCAACTAATGACACCCGGTTGGAGTATGCCCCCTCACCCCCCAATCACACCTGGTTGGAGTATGCTTCTCCCCCCCCCCCAATCACACCTGGTTGGAGTATGCTTCTCTCCCCCCCAATCACACCCGGTTGGAGTATGCTTCTCTCCCCCCCCAATCACACCCGGTTGGAGTATGCTTCTCTCCCCCCCAAATGTACTCCCCACATCACAATGCCATGTGCTTGCCATGCTACTCACCAAGTAGCCACGAACGTTGTCCAGCATGCCGCTCCATGTAGCGTGGTATCGTTGAGTTCCGCAGGACCATTGAATCATGGGTTGATCCGGGATAGCGGGTACAACAATGTATGACGATCTTGTTGGAGTCACATACCATTTGGACGTTGATAGAGTGGTATTGCTTTCTGTTTCGGTACAATGCCTCATTAGCATGTGGGACAACCAATTCCACATGGGTACAGTTGATGGCCCCGATGCAACTTGGGATGCCTGCCAGTGAATGGAAGCCAACCTTGGTGTTAGAGATCTCCTGGGAAGTCCGTGGCAGGGATAGGTGTTCACTTGTGTGCTTCAGGAGGGCATTGAGCACCTGGTTCAGCGTGCGTGAGAATACTGGTTGTGATATGCCATGCATCTGCCCTAACGTATGCTGGTAGGGGCCTGTGGCCAGGAAGTGGAGCACATTTACTACCTTCAGTAGAGGGGGGATGGCAGTACGGATGTCTATGAGGCTGACGATGTTGTTGTGTACCATGTCTACAATGGTGGTGATAGTATTCCGGTCCAGACGGTACAGGGTGTGTATCTGCTCAGGGGTTAGGTTGAATGGACTGGCTCTGATCCTTGGGATTCGTGGCTGCCTCTGTGGTACAACTAGATGCACTGGTGGGGCTTGCTGTGCCTGCCTCGCCCTCCTCCTCCTCCTGCGCCTCCTCTGTGCTGCCTGTTGTTGTTGCTGTTGCAATGCAATCATGTCCTCCAGCCCATGTAATGCTGCTAGTATTGGAATCATTTTGGTGTGGGAAGGGGTGTGGTGTGCTCCTTTTGTGCTGGCCCAGTCTCCATTGCCTCCACCTGTGCTGATTGTGGGCACCTGTGGCGGTTGGGAACACTGCACATGGCCCTTTACGGGTGGTTCGCGATGCCGGTATTTCCGCCATGCCGGTATGGGCTTTTTGGGATTGCTCCATGCCGCTATTTGCATGTTCGCATGTCTTGTAATGGACACCTATTTCCGCCATGCCGCTATTGCCGCCATGAAGGGTCGCGCGCACGCGATTGTGCCGCTATTAGAGGCACCGTACTTAGCGGTGCCGCTAATAGCGGGTAGGCGGGTCGTAACTGGCAGGTGTGGTTAGCGATGCCGGTAATCCTTTACCGGCATTGTTTTTCCCTTAACGCCTACCGTGTAATGAGGCCCACTTTCTTGCCTATTTATATTTGAAGAACAGAGATGTGAATTTCGAACAGAAATGACTTATAGAAACCCATTTACCGATGGAGGAATCATTCCCACAAAGGGTGCGTGTCCAATTGCACAAAGATGAGAACAAGTGGTGAGCCAGTTTATGAGGGTGCAAAAAAAGTGGGACATTTACCAGGGACAAAACAAAGAGGAAAAATTGGAAAAAAACAGGTGACGTACAAAAGTAATATTAACCTAGGGGAGCAAGTGCTTCAAACTGAAAAGGAGTACCATTTGAATATACAAAAATACATTATTAAGCGGCACTGGAGGAGGTGGTGGGGTCAGCTCGAGAGGATAGGGTGGATCTCTCTTTAACAAGTAAGTGAAGTTTAAGCAGAGGTTTAAAGAGTTCCACATTTGGGCTGGCTTTGATTGTTATGGGCAGTGGGCTTCAGTGGAGCAGCACGAGTAAGGAGAAAGCATGGAAGGGAGAGAAAGCACAGGGAGGGTATGGGATGGTGAGGTTGAGTCCAGAGGAGGATCGCAGGGAACGAGATGCTGAGTAATCTGAGAGGCAATCAGACGGGTACTGAGGGGTAAGACAATTGATAGCTTTGTAGACTAGGAGAAGGAACTTGAAAAGAGAGTTATGCATGGAGGGCATATCATCTTGTTCATAGGCAGAAGTGGGGGAGGATCTGGGTAGGTTGTAGAGTGCTGGTAGCAAAGTTGAGGACTTTGTCTAGAGGGAAGTATGAGGAATCAGAGGGCGTCCTCACTTCTTTCCCCAAAATATACTCCCCCCAGGTGACCAGGGAAAGCCCGTCGCTTTCAGATTCTGACCCTGGGGATGGATATGTGAGGGAGGATCACCTGGGAGGAGGAGACTTGGGGAGTGGGGGATGAATTACCCTTGGGTGATACACGGTTTCCCCCATTTCCCTTTCATCAGGAATCAAATGTCCCCCAGGCTTTTATGGGATATTTCCAATCCTTTCCCTATTGTTTTAGAAAACCATCTCCCAATGCACACCACTATGATACTGAGACGAGGAAGAGACCACATAGGAACTTACAGTCATCCTTTATTAACTTGGACATACACAAACACCACTCTGGTACTGGGACGAGGAACAGGGAGTACCAAGACGATTGTGAAATCATTGTGAATGGCCTGCACCTAAAGCCAAAGGTGCAGTATAAATGGCCTGCTCAGGTGAGGCTAATGAGATTGCTTGTGGAATGCTTGGAGACGGAGAAGGTGGAGGTGAAGGCAGGCAGACGCATTTCCAAAGCGCTGAGGAGCTGCAGAGTCGTTGCAGCGGAAGCAGTTTGTGGCGGGCGTTGTCGAAAGGTCTACAGTGGCAGGGTTCGGCTGCCGACCTCCTGGAGTCAAGAGGACTCTGTCTCCCATAGCCCGATGTGTCAGAGACCCAGGAAGAGTGGCTTGCCAAGCTGGGAACAACAGCAGCCTCGGAGAACCGACCAAAGCAGAGAAGAGCACACGAAGACAGCATACCCAGTGTGTCAAGTAAGGCTGAATGACTCTGGGATTCTGTGGTGCCAGCTGCATTGCGAATGCCTGTTGGAGCGCTTGCGAGTGAGTGGAGGACAACGGAGGCAATTGGATTGCCGGTCCCAATGAAAAACACATATGTTTGATGATATGATAGGTTATTTATAACGTGCTTAATACACAGAGGTTTTCTAACCTGTGGTGCTCTGTGTCGTCTTGCTTCCAAGGCGACACAAGACAACGATAATGTGAAGAATGATGAACAGAGCGATTTGTGAATATCAAACTGTATTGAAATTGGGAAGGCTACGGAAGAGCCAGAAAAGCAGTAAACATTTAATTAAATGAGGAGCCTGTGAGGAGGGTGCAAATTCCCAGAAGGAGAGTGAACTGGGAATTTGCACTTACCTTGTTGAATGAATGAACTGAAGTTTTGAATACCGAACCAAAGGAAAGTAATAATGAGTGAATGCCACATGGGTGGAAAGCAGAGGAAAGTGTTCCCGGATGCAAAGGAACTATGAATCTTTGAAACTAAAGAAAGCAAGCACTGGTACTGAATATAAGGAATCGTGAATTGTACAAGCTGAGAAAAAGCAAGCATTGGCAAGAGCCAGAAGGAAAAGAGGAACTGTACCAGTTGAAAGTGGAAACTGTGGCAATACAATGAAAATGTGAAAAATCCAACAAGTGAATGGTGGCAAAACAAGTGTTAAAAAGGACTGCAAGAATATAAGTCCAATGCCATTGTTGAGCTGAAGCAGTGGTGGTGAAACTGTATAAAAGAAGCCAATCAGGTGTCGGCTGCTTGACCTGTAATGGGTGGACCGTGTGGTCCGACAACTGCGCCTAGGCTGAATACACCCCACTAAAGAGAAGCCACTTCACTCATCTATAAGTTTATAGTTGAATATTCAGAGAAGCTTGTACATTGTGAACTTCAAGAGTTTAACCTTATGATATTGATGAAAGAGCCAAAAAGCCTGAAAGCTGGAAAGAATCCTGAGCAATTGTGTTGCTGTGAAAACAGTGAGAGACTTAAAAGCTTGGGAAGGGAGCCCCTTTTGATTGAAAGTTAACTATTTGGAATCCTGGGGATGGGAGAACCCCATTCCGACCAAGAGTTTGAAGAAGTGCTGAACTTTTGTTTGAGCACTTTTTCATTTGATGCTGACATCCCTACACACTTTGAACAAATAGATGTGAGGGCAAGCATAGGTTTTGGACACAGACGGACATTTACTTTGGGCTTCCTGACACAGACTATCATTAGATTCGGTTAGGCAGAGAAATCCCACCTTAGCATAGGGCAAGATAGGCCTTATCTGAACCCCTTCCGTGATTTTAATAAAAGTTTGTAACCCAAACTTTCCTCAGTTGCCTGTGTCTACTTCCTTATGCCTTCCCAAATGGTGTTGGGGTGGGATGCTCTCAACCAATATAAGTTGGGGAATCCCGATTCAGAAGAATAGAATGAACCCATATGTTTTTGGTGGTCCAACATCCCTCAGGAAAAGAAACAATCATAAAGAAGTCCAACTTCAGGATAAGATTTCGAAAATCTAAACTTTAGTTGCCACTTAGTGTAAAATTCCAGCAAAGTGTCAGAATCTAGTATATAAATCCCAAATTCTACTTGACACCCTCACACCTGCCACCTACAAAATAAAACAAGGCGATTGAGTACTTCTGAATATTCGAACACCAAAAGGATTTATTCGAACAGGGGTCCTACGTTTATTTGTTCCCAAAAGGGATTCTCCCCGCTCACCCTCCCTACCACTTCTTCAGAGTCGACCAGGGTTAACGGGGCAAAAGGGGACGTAAATCGTTCAAACATAACTGAAATAGAATCTGACACAGAGACTAAAGGTGACTTAGAATTGTTTTCTTTATTTGATTCTGAAGAAACTGCAACCCAAACCCCCTTGCAACAAGACACCATGACATTGGTGGAAGAGGTGTTGGCCCAATTGCTGACACACCAAATACAAGCAGAGTAATGGTTCTAGACTGGGCTGGAACAATTAATTGTCTCCCAAGAACGACCCAATATTCCAGAGGGATTTCTTCAACCCCACAAAGAGGGAGATGATCTAGGTAATTTCTTCCTGAATTTGGAGAGGTTAGCTACCTAATTCTGATGGGGAAAGGATCTGAAACTTTGTCATCTAGACCCTGTGAGGCAGACATGGCATCAAGAGAGATGACACAGACAATGAAAGTGTAATTTCACTAGCTTTAATAATGATGAGGATGGTGTAACACCTAACTAACTCTATGCTATTATGGGATTTCCCTGCCTAAAGAAATCTAAAGGTAGTCTCGGCCAGGAAGTCCAAGGCAAACACTGTCTTTGTCACAAACCTATGCTGTCCTCACAACTACAACAAAACTAGTGGGGGAATGCTCTCAACCAAAGTCAGTGTTCCAAATCAAATGCTTAACAAATGTTATTTCAAAGTTCAATAAAGTTCTCCTTCAAGTTCAACACAATTCCAATCAAAGTTCCATAAAGTTCTCTTCTTCAGGTTCAACACAATTCCAATATAATCTCTTCTCGGCAAAAGTTATACAAGTTCTGAAGTTACCGTCTGTGGCTTCACAATTATCACAGTTCACATCAAAATGAAGATTTAGGGGTCTTCCTTCTCCAAGTTCAAAGTTGCAACAAAACGTTCACACATCAAAGCAGTCTTAGGACTCCCTTCCCCAAGACAAACGTAGCAAATGTTCACACCTCTTTACTGTTTGATAAACTTGTAATGGCTTCTTGTCTAGGCAAAATTGTCAGACCACACGGTCCACCCATCACAGGTCACGCAACCAGCAACCACATGTCTTGATTGTCAATTAAGCCTTGATGTTCAGAAAGTTGATTTTGAGAAACTTACTGGTCTAAGAAGAGTTGTTAGACCACCTGGTCTACCCATCACAGGTCACACAACCATAAGTTTCCTCCCATCTGGTATTTAATGATTCACAAGTTCAAGTCTCTCATTTGAGGTGTTATCTTTGGCAAAATTAGAATGTATGCATCTTCTGTGGTGTGGGCTCGTGCAGCCCTTTTTGCAGAGTCAATGGAGGTGCACTTGCATCCAGCCAACAATGTTCACCTTTTTTATGTCAGGACTCACTAGCCCTTTCCATGCGCTGTGCATTCAATATTAGCACTCTACTAATGCTGGGAGCTCACTAGCTCATTTGTACCATGTGTAATCTTCACAGTATATATGTATTTAGCATTATTACATATTCCATTCACAATATCTTCACAGTTTATATATGTTTCCAGGTTTCGTCATGTGTTCCATTCACAATTCTGGATCTCCAGCCTTTCCGTGATATGCACATTCAATCTTTCTGGATGATCGACATTCAAAATTCAAGCCTTCCGCTTGACATTACGTTCAGTATGCCTTTCGGTGAGCATCGGGTTCAACAGCCCCTCGCAGTGTCCCGGATCCTGCATTGCTACAGACGCTTACCGGACGATCACTCTTGTGCTGCCGGGAGCTGTTTGTAGTGCACCCCGGCCTCTGTGCAGGACTCTGCCTCTGCTTCCCATGAACTCTGTCAGCGCTTCGGCTTTGCAACCCCTTGCACGGCTCACTTCACGTTCTCTGCTCCACCTGCAGCTTCTCTCCCGCACCTCTCTACTTCTTTGCGGGAACGCCACCTTTTGGTATGTTCCTTGATTGTCAAGGGATTTCAGGTGGACCCAATTATTCTCAATTGCCGACTTTGCAAATGTTTATTAGTGGGACATGCCTGATCCTCAGACCTACATGTCTCTACGCCTTTCTTCTTCGTGCCAGTATCAAAGTAGTTTTTACCATTTGTAATCTGCATTGCTCTTAGCTGCCTCTTCTTCTTCAAAGTATTCCCAGGGGAGTTACAGGGGTTAAGGGAATAGGAGTGACAATAGCCCATAATGGCTATGGGAGGGGTGGGTAGGTCACTATCAGGAAAGGGGGGACACGATCTCTCGCCCTCAGGTACCCTCTTTCCAATCCCCAAGGACCCTCCACTCAGGTGGTTCTCCCTCACTTTTCCACCCCAAACTTGGGATCCAAAAGCATTGGCCCTTCCGTGGCCACCTGAACAGAGGATCCTGGGGGAGTAGATGTGATTGTACCCTCAGGTTTCTCACATAACCTTCCCCAATGCTGGTTGGACTGAGGTGTTTTACAAGGAGACCTAGAGGGACATTTCATTTACTGTGATTTCTGCGTCCCTCGGGATATCCTTGTGGAATCACCGGATTCCCAGTGCAACGAGTTCTGCATTCTGTCAAGTGAATGTTCCTCTGATGAAACTCTTAGTTCTGGTTTGCGCCTAGAATATTTCATGCCTGGAGGAGGGTGAACTTGACCTGCTGGACTTTTACAAGTTATTTGGGCAATCTGAGAGATCCATAGGTCAAAACACTGAACATCTCCCCCTATGACTAATGTAGTGGGCAAATAGTGAACCACTAAATCCTTTAGTGTGATTTCTCTTCCAAAAATAGATACAATGATTTCAGTTATTGGATTGGTTTTAGAATGGCCATGCGTACAGATGACCTTGTTTCCTAAACCTTTTCCCCATTTTTGTGGAAGTACCTCAGGTCTTATAGCACTTTCTTTACTCTCAGTGCCCAATTCAGCCCAGAGTAGTTTTTCTCCAGGATAACAGGAATTGTATATATATATGCATTAGAACCCTTGGTATATAACAAGGGGTTAGATTCCTTCTTAGGTAGACTAAGTTGTAGGAGAGGTTAATGACTTAGAGGTTTCTGTAATCGGTTTCTCTTACATGCCCAAGCCCTTTTCCATGAAAGACATTGTCGATAGGGTTTAAGAGATGAAGTTGTTGCAGTAGAATTCTCTTCTTCCCTTTCAACACCTTTGATAGGGTTACCCTACGTAGCCCCTGTGTTAACAGACGTATTAATCTGGTTTAATTAACCACCAACAGTGTTTTGGTGGCTCCATTGGAATGATCTATATTCTCTCCTAAACATGTGGTCATAAAAATGTTTTCTTTTTCTTTTCCTTCGCCCTTAGATACTTCCGTTATTTCCAAGATGTTAAATGATTTTGCCACTACACTATGAGGGTTGACCCGTTGAAGGTTTACATTTCAGAAAAATTCAAGCCTCCGGCTTTCCTTTCTCTAAAGCGGGTTCTCAAAACCACTCTTGATTCTGTAGAACCGGGAGATGTCCCAAACATTTCATACTTCAAGATTCCCAACTGTTGACCCCTGATAATCTTAACATGATTATCAGAAAAATTCAATAGGATAAGCTTAAACTCTTCTCCGCATGAAAATATAGGTTGTATTGTCAATCCCGAAATCTTCGATGGTAAGACATATATACAGGACTCTCGGGGACAGTCAACATGTAGACCTAAGGGAATCACAAATGTATCTCTCCATGATACTTGACAATCATATGGACAGAAAAGATGGTAACCATTTCCTTCGACAGATTTTCTAATAGGAATAATGAATTGTGTATTTAAGGGTTGAAAAGTTAATCCTATCTGAAGAACCTTTTGATTGGGAATCTGTTCTTTCTTTACCTTACTTAGGTCATCCATAGGTGGGTGGAGAATATTTGATCTTAAACGTGTACTCCTATTTTAAGAATCTGTGAACTGGAGAAACAAATTGATTTCTAGGCGAATTGCACAATCAGGTACCAGGGTTTTGATGTCAGCCTCCATCTCAATCCAAAATAACATTTCTTTTAGAAATTATTTAAGTGTTTTTCTGGTTTGTATGATCGGAAGTTAAATGAGACCAAATTGTTCCCAAGATGACCTTTTTATAACTTGTAGGAATTACCAGTTGACATTTTATCTGGTCTCCTGAAATGGGGTTATACCGATATAAAAACCCTTCCTTTAAAAGAAAGAATGGTTCTCCTCTCTCATATCCTTCTTTCTCTGAAATCACTTGTGAAAAAAACATTTCTAGGAGGGAATCCTGTTGTTGTGCCATTAGTAAGTTTGGGAGACCCATTGTGTTCTCACCACCATCATTATCAGCTCTAGAAAGGGGAGGGTCCATTAAGACTACCTCTCCCTCTCGGGTACTTTCCTGCTCATGATTTTCAATCTTCATTAGTTTGGGGATCATGGCTCTCTCAATTATTCCTTGAGCGATCTTATGGCCATAATAAACAAAAAAAGTGTTTCCCCCAAAATTCAGCATCAATATTTTCACCTCACCTCTGTAATTTGGATCTACTATTCCTGCTAGGACATCAATCCCAAATCAACATGCCAACCCAAACTGGGCTGCGAGTCGAATATGTCTTCCGGGAGGAGGTATCAGAACTAAGTCGGTAGATATCAACCTTCTTTCCCCTGGAGGAATAGACTCTTCTCTGCACTTGCACGTTCTGAATACTCACACGACTTACTAGGTTCGTTCGTCCGTCCGTCCTCCTTACTCTCCACTGCTCCTATTATTTATTGTGATATGTAATCTATTTCACTCCCTTTCCCCCCCCCCTCACCCTGTAGGCATTTTGAAACGTTATTTTACTTGCTGTATAAGCGCCTTACAAGCAAACAAATAAATAAATACTACAGATATCAAACCCCACAGACCCTGTTGTGGCTACCGTAGGCTCTGTCACTCAACTTCTCATACTTTAAGGTTCCCCAACATGTATCGGTTGAGCTGCATACCACCCTGACGCCATATGTGAGACAGACATGGTATCAAGCGAGATGACAGACAATGAAAGTGCAATTTCAATAACTTTATTAATGATCAGGATGGTGTAACGCCTAACTAACCCTATGCTATGGCAGGATTTCCCTGCCTAAAGAAATCTAAAGGATGTCTGTGTCAGGAAGTCCAAAGCAAACTCTAAAGCGGAATTAAAAACCAGAGGTTGGCACAAGGGAAATTTCCCATGCCTAAAAAACAGGGGAGTCCAGAAATGGGACAAATTACTGCTTTATTAATCCAAAGCAAGGATAAAACACATAGATTTCTGCAGCGTCCACATGCCTTCTCAATTCATTACAGGCTGTTAGTCGGGGTTTAAACTGATGTGACCTCACAACCAAAAGGTAAATTCCTGGGCTCTAGACGAAATGGGTGAACAGTATAAGCATAGTTACAGCCTATGGGGACAAATAATCTGATTGGTCTGGCCAGATCTGAGAGCTCTGCCTGGCATCACCCCCAGGAGGCCATTGTAAGCCTGATCAATTTAGGAAATTTACCAGCATGTGGGCAGAAATGATAGGTGGGAGTTAGGCCTCAGAGCACCGCCTGTTTCCCACTAATGTTCCCACTTCTCTAACTCCTCTGGCCTTTAGCCAGGACATTGCAGTCTCCAACTCCATGCTGTGTTACATTTTTGCATCTTCTGTCTTCAATTTGATGGGAACAATAGTTTCTGTCTGCCTCAAATGAATGGGCCTTGTTCCCCAGGTTCAGATCATGTGTTTGGGGACCATAACATTTATTTTCTTTGCTTGCATTTATGAAGAATTTCAGCCTTTTGCTCTTGCAGGTGTTTCATCTTTTATGCTGACTCAAACACTCTCTCGCAGCGTACTTTGCAAGGCGATGCATGGTGACGGCACTGCCAGCCCTGCGTTTCTCAGGGAAATCAGTCTGTCAGGCCTCCCCCTGTGTCTTCCCAATTCATTTCAATGCAGCTCTGGTTTCCATTTTATTTTCATGGCTGTTCATGGTAATTGCTTTTAGGTGTCGACAAACAGTTCATGTGTGTTCTGTTGCACCTGGCTAATGTCTCTACATGTGTGTTCAGCCATGTCGCCTCTTCATGATTACTTTGGTTCTGTCATCCGTTTATGGTCTGTGTGGCTACTTCAGTGGGTGGCATCTGTCATCTTGGAGGTATGCTTGGGGGGGCTTGAGTCCCCCTCAACAACTCTGTGTCAAAAACCTATGCTGTATTCACAACTACAACAAAACTAGTGGGTGAATGCTCTCAACCAAAGTCAGTGTTCCAAAGCAAATGTTCAACAAATGGTACTTCAAAGTTCCATAAAGTTCTCTTCTTCAAGTTCAACACAATTCCAATATAATCACTTCTCAGCCAAAATTATACACATTCTCACATTACCTTCTGTGGCTTCGCAATTTTCACAGTTCATGTCAAAATTAAGATTTAGGGGTCTTCCTTCTCCAAGTTCAAAGTTGCAACAAAACGTTCACACAACACTGCAGTCGTTGGACTCCCTTCCTCAAGACAAATGTAGCAAAATTATATTTTCACACCAGGGTTTTTAGAACTCCCTTCCCCAAGACAAATGTAGCAAATATTCACACCTCTTTAATGTTTGACAAATTTGTAATGGCTTCTGGTCTAGGCGCAGTTGTCAGACCACATGGTACACCCATCACAGGTCACACAACCAGCAACCAGATATATTGATTGTGAATTATACCTTGATGTTAAGAAAGTTGATTTTGGGAAACTTACGAGTCTAGGTGCAGTTATTTGACCACCCGGTCCACCCATCACAGGTTACACAACCATACGTTTCCTTCCAGCTGGTATTCAATGATTCACAAGTTCAAATCTCTCATTTGAGGTGTTATCTTTGGCAAAATTAGAATGTATGCAGCTTCTGTAGTGTGGGCTCATGCAGCCCCTTTTGCCAACGTCAATCAAGGTGCACTCTTATCCAGCCAACAATGTTCACCTTTTTTATGTAGGGTCTCACTAGCCTTTTCCATGCACTCTGCATTCAATATTAGCACTCTGCTAATGCTGTGAGCTCACTAGCTCCTTTGTACCATGTGTAATCTTCACAGTATGTAAGTTTCCATCTTTTATCACGTATTCCATTCACAATATCTTCACAGTATATATGTTTCTGGCTATTATCATGAGCTCCACTCACAATTCTGGATCGCCAGTCTTTCTGTGATATGCAGCACTCAGGGATATCATACATTCAATCTTTCTGGATGATTGACATTCAAAACTCAAGCCTTCTGCTTGACATTATGTGCGGTATACCTTTCGGTGAGCATCAGGCCTAGCCACTCACTGAGTGCCCTGGAATCCTGCGCTGCTACAGACGCTTACCCGATGATCACTGCTGCGCTGCCCAGTGCTTTCTGTAGTGCTCCCCGGACTCTGTGCAGGACTCCGCCTCTACTTCTTCCACAGCGGTTGCACTTCAACACTCTTCCCCCACAAGGGCTTTCCAGGCTGGCACTGCTCTGCCGGCTGGAATCCCGGGAACTCTGTTGGCATCTCGGCTTCTCGTCCTCTCTGCATGGCTCACTTCCTGTTTTCTGCTCCATCTGCAACTTCTCTCCCATACCTCTCTACTCCCTTGCGAGAATGCCACCTTTTTATATGTTCCTTGATTGTCAAGAGATTTCAGGTGGACCCAATTGTTCTCAATTGCCTGACTTTGCAAATGCTTATTAGTGGCGCGCACATGTGGAGTGCTCCGTGAGTGCTGTTACGCTGCAAAGACTTGCCTTGAAACCGGATACCCGTTTCCTAATTGTGCCCCTCAAAACTGGTAAGCAATCTTTGAGCTGAGAGCTCCACCTAATACACATTGGACTCAGTGGACTTTAACTTGTGACCATAATTTGGTCTATTAACAACATATTGTTTGTTTCTCACTCATAGTGGGATCAAGCCACACCCATCTGCATCGGCATGTATTAAACCAGGCATGCGCCGACACGTGGAGTGCTACATGAGTGCTGTTACACTGTTGCGTGGTGCATGGTGAGCGGCCCTCGCCCAGCTTTATCACACAAACGCAGTCTTTTATTCGTGTTTGAGAAAAGTGTCAACAAGCATCTCTGTAGCTAAATTGCTTCAAGCAGTGGAATGGCAGCATACATGCTGACGTCCACGATGCCAACGAGAGCAGCAACAACTTTTTTCCAAGCAGGTAATCGCAGTAAAGAGCTGAGTGGAAATGCTTCCCTGTGGCCCTTGGGAGCATTAAACAAACGGTCCACTCCCAAGGGTAATGACATTAGGAAATTCTGCCAACTTATAGAAGTCTCTGAGGACAGAAGGGCTGGGGCAACGCTGTTTAGCTGTGGCGGCGTCTCTCTGTTGCATTACATGTTTCCTGAGAAGGACGTCCTCAGAGACGATAATCCTACGAGTGGGAGAATCTTTTCTACTTGTTTTCATTTGTTTTCTACAAATCTGGTGAAGCTGTGGTGGAAAAAGGCGAAAAAAGGACGCCTACCGCTTTAACCGGACTCAGACTACTGACCCCTGACCCAGCTGTGCATAAAACCACACCCCGATGCCCTTGCGGTGTAAGCCCTGAGGACAGAAAGGCTGGGGCAACACTGTTTAGCTGTGGCGGCGTCTCTTTGTTGCATTACAAGTTTCCTGAGAAGGACGTCCTCAGAGACGATAATCCTACGAGTGGGAGAATCTTTTCTACTTGTTTTCATTTTTTTTCTACAAATCTGGTGAAGCTGCGGTAGAAAAAGGTGAAAAAGAACACCTAGCGCTTTAACCGGACTCGGACTACTGACCCCTGACCCAGCTGTGCATAAAACCCCACCCCCGATGCCCTGGCGGCGTAAGCCCTGAGGACAGAAGGGCTGGTGCAATGCTATTTAGCTGTGGCGGCGTCTCTCTGTTGCATTACAAGTTCCTGAGAAAGACGTCCTCAGAGACGATAATCCTACGAGTGGGAGAATCTTTTCTACTTGTTTTCATTTGTTTTCTACAAATCTGGTGAAGCTGCGGTGGAAAAAGGCAAAAAAGGACGCCTACCACTTTAACCGGACTTGGACTACTGACCCCTGACCCAGCTGTGCATAAAACCACACCCCCGTAAAACCACACCCCCGACGCCCTTGCGGTGTAAGCCCTGAGGACAGAAGGGCTGGTGCAATGCTGTTTAGCTGTGGCGGCGTCTCTCTGTTGCATTATAAGTTTCCTGAGAAGGACGTCCTCAGAGACGATAATCCTACGAGTGGGAGAATCTTTTCTACTTGTTTTCATCTGTTTTATACAAATCTGATGAAGCTGCGGTAGAAAAAGGTGAAAAAGGACGCCTAGCGCTTTAACTGGACTCGGACTACTGACCCCTGAACCAGCTGTGCATAAAACCACACCCCCGATGCCCTTGCGGCGTAAACCCTGAGGACAGAAGGGCTGGGGCAACGCTGTTTAGCTGTTTGGTGGCTTTGGTGCGTGTGCCAGAACCCGCACAACGAAAGGAACTACTGCAGACTGAAGGCAGACGGCTGAGAACCAGAGACCGAGAAGATCAAGGACTCAGAGTCTCTAATCAAGTAAGAGGGGCTACGAACAGTGAAGGGAGGGGAGCGGACTGAATGCAAGGTAACTTCATTGACTAAGCAGTTTGCCCACTATAGGAACGTCTCACCTAAGCCATTTTTAAGCTTGTGGAAGAGACGTTTTGTGTTATAACACTCGCCGAAATACATCTTACCAAACAAACTTACCTTGCAAGTTAGTTTCGTCCCTGAAAATGGAACTCCCAAACGTCTCTCGACAGCCTCCCCGAGTGTGCGAACTGTCTGCCTTATCTCCAAACTCCTGTGTTACTAATCCGCCTGCTCAAAAGAGCGTCTTCTGTGTCCCAATGTCGACTCACACGTTCGCAAAATCCACTCTGAAATCTGACTTAAAAGGGCTCTCGTCTGACGCCAATATGGATAGGAAAACCATAAATGGGATAGTTGGCTCGGCGCCCCTGATCCACTTACAATGTTTTGTATGGTGAAAATCACACGACTCCGATGGTACTAAAAGAGATCGGAACCACGGAGTGTAAACGATCTTATGGTACAACCCCGATTCCAACTTTAAAAACTCTTACATGGCACATGCTGATAAAACTTGTACAGGAATGTACTGGTAGCAAGAAGGTTGCTAGCTCCCCGTCTCCAATGCTACCAGTCATATCAACTAGCTTAAAGCAACTGGAAGGAGCGAACCCAGTACAGGAACCTAACTCAGAGACTGCAGGTGAGGATATCGCCCACTTACTGCTGAGTCCGGTCCACGTAAGGCCCTTATTGGAGCATGCCCCGTCGTCAAATGAAGCAAAGTATCCTAGCACTGCCTGCTTTGGTGCTTGTGAGCAGTGTCTCGTGACAGAAAACCTGGACTGTCCCAAAACACCTGAACGTCCTAACTCACTTATGGTGGCTGATCTGTTAATGAAAAAAACCTAAAAGAAATAAACGCTTCTATCTCTAACAATGTGAAACTTAAACCCATGACTCATGAGCAAGAAACAAAAGAAACCGCAAGCCCTGAACGAAGGACAAATTCAGCTTGCTTGCCCAACAATCACAACGTTCATCTGAGCCAGAGTCAATCAAATATTCCCCCTAAAAGAAGGAGACTTGACCCTTGAGTGTTGCCCTACATATCATGCTCCCAGAAAAGACTATCTTCTCATAAGCCTAATGTAACAATTCCAGTTCTAAAAGCCAAAGGCAAAATTACCCCAATTCGCAAGCAGGGCATAACATCTTCTGACAAATCTTCTGGAGAAGAGCTAACAGACTCTTCCTTCATGGAACGTGATTTTTCAAAAATCCGTCGACCAGTAATCAGACCACAAAACAGATCTCATCCTGGGGACGACTGAGAGTCTTGTACAAATCTGGTGGAGCAAGTAATAAACAAACTGTGGCCAAATCTGATGTCTGCATTGACGATCACAATGGCTCCTATATTAAAACTTTATGAGCACCTGAACAAAGCCTGTCGTGATCAAAATAGCCTTCTTGGGGCAATTAACTCAAAAATCATTGAAATGGAAGGCGCACTTCATTATCTGAAACAACAGGACTCCAACCACCTCAAGAAAAATTAAATGTTAATCCTTCTGCTGAGAGATCAGCTGAAGAACAACTCTGAGGATAAACGGCTACTGGCAGGAGTCACCAAAGAAGCCGTTGTAATTTTACAAAAACAACAAAAAAAGAGCGATGACAATCAAAGTGAAAAAAATAGCCAAACGCAGCGGATTGACTCTGAGACACCGTCCAGAGTAGATGGTGCTTTGTGTGTCAGTGAGGCCCAGACCATAGACATTAGACCCCAAAATGACTCAGATTGGGACTCTAGCCAGCCTGAAAATGCTGCTGATCTATTCTCCTCAAAATCTCAAAATGTGGCGTCCCAGCAGACTGAGGTAATAACTTGCCTGGAAGTAGACGCCCCAACAACTGATGCGCTGCTCGGCACTTCTGTTGCTGTGTCTCTAATAGCAAATACTGAGGGCTCCTCAACTCCCTTCACGGCTGCTCCGAATGCCAGTGATGACAAGGCTGTGTCGAAGAAGCCGATCCTTTCCATCTTTGAAAAGCAAAAATTTGGAGACGCCGTTAAAAAAGGGTCACCCCTTAAAGTAAAAACTCAAACCCGAAAAACAAAAAATGTAAAAAACAGCAAAAACGTTCGGGCCAAAAATTCAAACAAATTTCTACAAAACATTAAAGCTCTAAATGTAACAATTTTGACTGAACAAAAGAAAGATTCTATAATTACCCCACTGGAAACAGCTGGTAAAATCCAAAAGGTGGGGGAGAAAGTTTCACCAAATATTTCAAACAATTCTAACGAATTAGCAAGCCAAAAAACGGAAGAAGAGCAAATGATCGACTTATTGTCAAACCTATCTACATATGAGGTTGGATCGGAGAGTGAACCTATGAATAACGAAATCAGCGACAATGATGACATCGGCCAAATTCCAGATGAGGAATTCTTCTCAGGAGAAGTAAGTCCCGAGTAGTGCTGTAAAAAGAATATGTACCTTCTCAAGTCCACCTCCCAGTGAGAAAAAGAACGACCATGTGAAGCATGGAAGCCCACACGGATTCATGACAATTGTGGAAAAAAGAGCAAGGGCGGTCAAGAAAATGGACGTCGCAGGGGTGTCCACAAAACTCTTAAACGACTGCGACAGCGATGGAAAACAAAAGGCTCCAATTGAAGTAGGAAAAAAACGCAAAATGGGCCATCTTGAACCCGCTAACCAACTTATTACTCCTCAAACTAATTGCCCTCAAGATTGGAGAAACGATATGTGGCCTCAAGCCAGTAGAGCGCCATTAAACAAGAGTAAGAGTCTCAGTACATCATCCGAAAACCATCTTGTGATCGAGAGACTATGCAGATCAGGAGACCCTCTTATTCTGAACAGACGTAACGTGCTCCTACTGCTTGGCCATATACCAAAATTACGTGCTGTTTCAACAGACGACATAAAAATTGTTGAATTTGTTGATGAGTCTGTACCAGACAGAGTTCTACTGCATATACCGTCGAGAATCATCTTTAATCTAATTCTTAATTGTGATTCAGAGCTAAATTCTCTAGGCTTTGACATTAAAGAAGTCTGTATCACTACAACGTCATTACAAGAAAAAACGCTAAAAAGTGATCGACTAAATGGAAATGGATGTGCAAAAGGGAAATCCGGCCTGGGAGGGCAAGACTGCAAACCTCTTGCGGGGTCTCGTCGGTTCGGTTCAGAATAACGAAAAGGGTGTGTTGGCAAAGTCTCCATCATCCGACCACATTCTTCGGCCAAGCCCTATGAAACTAATTAAAATCACGATGAAGAACGACCGGAACGAAGCAAATGGTACTGACAAAGATTCCAGAGTCGATAATGTTGGTACTCTCCAGAGAAGTTGGAGTTGGCTGCCAGGGTCCCTGACCAACAGCGAGGTAGTATAATGCCAACCGGAAAAGACCTCTCAGTTAATACAGATGGGATCCTGGAACACGAGAGGTTTTAACCAGCTATTTAGAAAAATGTCCCAAGACCTCGAGAAGTTAGATGTAATTTGTCTCCAAGAAACCTGGATTCAGGATGTCCCTTGCGCAGAAGGCTTTGAAATCGTTCTGAACCCGGCAATCAAGCAACGGATGGGTAGACCAATGGCTGGGCTACTAATAATGGTAAAAAAATCCCAAAATTTGAAAATAACTAAATCTGCAAATCCTTCACCATACTTGCAAACAGCGACCATTGTACAAAATGAAAGCACACCGAATGAATCAATGATTCTACATATCATCAACATATACTGGCAGCATGCTGCCACAGATGAATTAGAGTTTCTCGAGTTAATCTGCGACTCAATTTACAGCATAACGAAGTCCTGTGTGGCTCCTAATATAATTATATGCGGAGACCTAAACATGGAATGTTTAAAATGTAAATCTGATAATATACCAAAATTTAAATCAAACAGAAAAATTAAAGAGTCTCATCAAATAAAAACTGCTTGGGAAGACGAGATGGAGGACCGCGAGTTCACTCTACTAAATGGAAACAGCTGAGCAGACATTCCTCCTGCAGCAACTTGGACTCAAGGCTCAAAAGCTTCGATCCTGGATTATTTTTACGCTTCGAGTGCCATTGTGGGAAAAATATCCCAACTCATAGTGATCACTACGGAAAAGAGCAACCACAATTTAGTGACCATCCAAATTTCTGGCCTGGGATGTCCAGAAAGAAATACTTGGGACACAGAGATTAGTGTGGTGCCGGGCTGAAACAGAGTGCGTATCAACAGAGAAAACATCATTGATATAGCATCGGCACTTAAAAACAACAAAGTTACTACATCATGGGACCAAATTGAGTATCCAAAACTATTGGAGAAATACACTGAACATGACCTCGGCTCACAAAAGAAAGGATTTCGTCATCAGCATACTTATGACCCTGAAATAGTAATAAGAAAAAGGGCGCTGAGAAAAAATTTAAGAGATGCAAGGAGGTCTTCCGTTCAAGACTGCCTAACTGAAACAAAAAAAGCCAAATCATCATATAAGGCATGGCTGCTGGGTCATAAAATCGAATCCTACTAAATGATGCAGAGGTGATGTTAAAAAGTGTGATACGAAAAAACTCAAAATCCTTTTGGTCTCTAATAAACAGCACCAAAGCTAGTCAAAGAGCATTGCAGGTCTCCCTGGTCACGGAAGATCAGTGGATTACACATTACACAGAGTTATTTATGAACCAACGGATGACCTGCCAACTGAGCGTTGAACATCTCGCTCCCTGGGACTTTGAGATCGTCAAAGAAGATATTCTGAAGAACATCAAAAGGCTATCTCTGTCTAGAGCCCCGGGTCCTGACGGGCTGACAAATTGGACGCTCAAGCAAAACCCAGATCAATGGGCCGATATTTGCTATAACCTCTTCTGTAACATCATAAAAGAAGGAAGATTTACGCTAACGTGGAAAAGTGCATTGATCGTCCCAATTTTTTAAAAAGGCTTGCTTTCTGACCCCAAAACTTCAGACCTATAGCCTCACTCAACGTGATCGTGAAAATCTTTGCTTCCCAAGTCCTGATCCAATAACAGCTTTGATTGAGAACGTAGAGGCCATAGCCATTCACCAAACTGGCTTTTCAAGGGGTGTCGGTTGTTCACTGAATCTTTTCATCCTAAACATACTCAAAATGGAGGCGATTAAGAAAAAAAGTAAGATATACTTAGCGTGTGTAGATTTGGCTCATGCCTTTGACAGTGTCGATCGAGATTTGCTCTGGACAAAGATGATACACCAAAAATGCCCATCGAGCCTAATGAAAGTTGTACAAGAATTGTATTCTGAAACAACAGTGAAAATTAGATTAGACCAGAAGGGCACACTGTCTTCAGTGAT
Source organism: Ambystoma mexicanum (assembly GCF_040938575.1). Lineage (NCBI taxonomy): Eukaryota > Metazoa > Chordata > Amphibia > Caudata > Ambystomatidae > Ambystoma > Ambystoma mexicanum. Next base: position 172,200,503 of record NC_090931.1, read on the forward strand.
AAAGACGTCAAGAGGCGTGAAACAGGGTTGCCCATTGGGGGCAACCCTATTCAACTTTTTCATACATGATGTCTCGAAAGATCTAGGCGAAGTTAGATCCTTCCCACCCAAGATAAATGGACTACACATAGGACATATCCTATATGCTGACAACTTAGTTCTCATCACCGTAACGCCAGTTGGCCTTCAAAGAAAATTGAGGGCGTTGGAACACTATACCATGAAAAACAGTCTTGAGATCAATGCTGCAAAAACGAGATCCTCATTCTCCAAAGTCTAACTGGTTCAACCTCTTTAAGAAGAAAGAAATTTAAATGGGACGTCAGTGGTAAATTGATTAATTGTGTTAGCCAAGTACCTTATTTGGGTGTCGTGCTCAGTTCCAACATAAACGATGAGCCTATGGTCCAAATGATCAAAAGAAAATGCAAACTTCTTTCAGTCCAAGGTGCCATGATCAACAAGAAATATGGAAAGTTTTTGTTAATACCTGCACTTGAATACTATAAAGCTAAGGTCATACCGTCTCTAACCTTTGGAGCAGAAGCGATGTTGGGATGTGCCTATGAGACCGGTCGTGCTGTGAGAACACTTACTGGAAAGGAATCCTGCATCTTCCGAAAGGGTCTCCCACCGCTTGTACTCGCTACGAACTAGGGCTGACATCCATTAATGCCATAGTAACATGGAACACTCTGTCTCTATATAGAAAGATCATTGGCACTGAAGACCTTCCCCAATTTAAAATCTTGAAAAAAAGGGAAGGAAATGCACCCCTGGATTCAGTCCAGAATGTATGGCAGAGCAGATGTTCAACTCTTTTAGGCCAACTGAACTTAGACAAAGATACTTTGGTACATAACCCTAATAAAGTTAAAAAGAAATTGTGGGACGCCGATTGGTGTGAAACTTGTGACATCCAAACTGCCCACTGTTGTATGAACCTTGCAGCACCAGAAGCCAGAGCCCGTGGATCAATCCCGAAATATTTGGAATTATTTCCTTGTGCAATGAAACGAAGAACTTATATGAAATTTCGTTTAAACCTTTTTTTAACTAAGGAAGTTCTGAACTTACGCCTACATCCTCCGAAGCTGAGCTATCCCTGTAGATTCTGCACCTGCAAAAATGAGACATTGAAACACCTGACTCTCTTTTGCCCCAAACTAGTTGAAACAAGATCAATCACGTTGGGGAAACTATTGGAGGCTAGTCTGTGCCTAAACGCGGACGATTGGTGGAAGAGGATGTCAGACAGAGCGGATAGGAAGCTAGTCTATGCTGTGGTTTTCTTCCTGGAAGCATTAGAAAAGAGATTACAGAGTCATGAGGTAGATTAAAGTATTCGACACTTCTACCTCAAACGTCTTGATGGACAAACATTGAATAGTGTTATTATGAGCTAGATGGAAGGAAAAAGGACTTCTTTTGTCTTTCTTTGTTCTCTTTTCTGTGGCTTCCTAATCCGCCTTAAATCTGCCTTTTATCCTTTTGTTCTTCTTTTTTGTAAAAGTTTGTAAACGGGCTAATAAAAATATTTTTTTTTAAAAAAGAAGTCACTCAGACATCATCTAGTGACACAGAAGCTGCAGCTCAGTGCGCGGCTCAGGAAACAAATCATTTGCCTAACGTAGGTGCTTACAGATTAGCTACCACAAGAGTTGTAGGATACAATCACCAACCAACAGATTTAGAAGTCCTAGCATGTCTTACACCTGCAATTGTAGATGTCGAACAGGAGATTTTTTTTTTAACACCAAATTTGGTGCTTTTAAGGACTCAAAAGAGCGGAAAGTAATAACAATTCAAGTGGAGGACCACACACAACGCCCCTTATTATACTCTCAAGTGGTCCAAACAACAACAAATTTAAATGAAAACGGAGAAATATTATTACCTAATTTAACCTTAGCACCAGACATGCCACTGCTGATTGCTCATGTTGATACAAACATAGAGCATGTTACTTTGAGCTCATCTAGACATATGGTGGTAGAGACAGAATGGGAAGTTAGTGCGTTGAAGCCTAGCTCCAATTTATCTAACTCACCAATTTTACTACCCGACACTTAGAATAGGGGGAACTCCTCTTTCTCTTCAAACTCATCGGATGCATCTTTTGCCAGACCTACTCCAAGACCGTCCTTCGAAATCACTCACTCCTCAAATCTAACATTGGAAACAACTCTTAATGCCATTAATACGACAATGTATTAGCTGGCAAAAATCCATGAAATATTAGATAGGAAAGTTGATTCGCATCGTGAATGTCTCAAACTGATAATAGCGAAGATCGATTGGCTGGCGGCAGAAATCATTCATCGCGGGGTGGGGGCCAATGAATGTTGTCAATCTCATAGTCCATCAGATAGGGGACCACTCGCTGGCAATCCCTCACCTTTGATGATGATTGAGAGAGAGGAGGTCTCAATGTGGGCTCAGGGAAGTGTGGTGGATATCCTAAATGCGGATGCAGCAAAAATGATCTTGCCTGAGTTGGTTGTACCCGAGATACCTGAATGAACACAGCCTGAGTTTGACTGTAACTCTAACTCTGTGATACCTGATCTGACAGTAGAACCGGCTTATTATTTATTTCAGCCCTTGCCTCGTAAGCAAAAAGCAAGAAAACGCACAAACATGGTCCAAACTATAGCTGTGAGAAAACCTAAAAATCAACCACCACCAAAAACAACAACTAAATCTAAAGCAAAGAAATGATTGACCACTTGTCAAAGCCTCTGTCGACTGTTGCAGAGATTCAGACATTAGAAAAATCGATGGTAGAGACAAATGAGACAGCTACAGCAAACGCCTCTTTGGACCTCAATCAAGCAGTCAGGCAACAAAGGGCAGTTGGTCCGGCGTCAGGTCAAGGTAGAGCTTCAAACTGAAGGGTGTGGCATCCCTCAGGCTGTAAACAGAGCTCCGAATAGTGATCCCGCTGTGCTTATTGCAAATGTGCAGAAAACAGGAACAAATGAAGAGCTCATGAATTTATCCACATATTCGGTATCTTCGCTACCGCAAATAGATGCAATTATTGAGAGTTTACACTATCTGCAAACATCAAATAATGATCGAATGAAATCTTGTAATCATGCATCTAATGAGTTCCCCAACTTTCAAACAATGGAACAAAAGAAAGCACACATGCAGAAATCTGAATTATTGCAGTACCAGAGAAAGGTCCATTACACCCATTTTACCTTGCACGTCCATTCCTCTCGTGGAAATCAAGAAGTAGAAAATCGTCAAAAACCCATCATCACGAGTTTCCAGATTGCAAAAAATGATTCAATCACGAATAATGATCTCACTCCAAAGATGAGACAGACCGTGGAATGACCCATTCCCAAATCACACCACACTTCTTATTGCCGTTCATATGATTCCAAAACTGATACATGTACGTTCAGAGGATATAAATCGACCAGCTTCATTCCAAGCGATAACTTAGACATGGTAGAGCCACAAATTCTATCGCAGATAATTAAAGACCTACTAAGGCAAATGAAAGAGAAGCTTACTCAATGTGGTCTTGAGTTGCTGGCATCATGCACAAATCGAGATCACAGTGATACTAATAGAAGATTAATCAATTCTTCAGACCACCATAAAGGTGGAGCAGTTAGTGGTTGCGATCAGGATAAGAGACATGCAATAGCAAGAAAGGATGAGGGTTGGAATTATCAGCAATTATCTGTTAATTATAACCTTACAAAAGACTGGTCACTGCTAGAGGTATGTTTTAAAGACTAGGTACCAAGAATGACAAACTCAAAATAAGATTGGCTTACCAAAGCTATAAATCAGACAAATGCGAAGACAAACCATTAGCGCCAGTTAGCTTCAACACACCAAAATTTTACTATAGCCATTTGGAATACGAGAGGCCTCCAGCACTTAATGAATTAGAAGGGGAATTCTTTACATAATTATGATGTAATCGCACTGCAAGAAACGTGGATCACAAAACAACCACTTTGGCCTAACTTCAAAATTGCTTCGATCCTGGCTTGAAACAACCCAAAGTCCGACCAGCGGCAGGTTTATTAATAGCCGTCAAAGTCGATTCAGAGGTAAATGTGGAACCATGACCCACGCCCAGTGGTCGAAGTGTACCAAAAGAAGTAGTGGAACTATGTTCCCTGCTGGTCTGCCCCACTCCCCACAAACCCCATTGCCACGCCCCCTCCCATTCGCAATACAAACCCCAAAACACATGTGCCTGCTGTTTAAGGCAACGTTCAGTGCAGTGCACTAAAAGTGCAAGTTATAACAGCTTCCTACACTTTTATTTTAAAACAAAACCATTCCGGAACGGTTTATTATTAAAATAAAAGTATAGGAACGGTAAAACATAATTAAAAGAAGTAGAGGAGCACTGCTCCCGACCGCTCCCGCCCACTTCGACCACTGCCCTTGCCTTATCCAGGGATCCAATTAGTTCGGTTAATATCTGCTAAATGTGATTCGCCATTTAGTCCTCAAGCTGCAATGATAAATATATATTGGAACCCAATTGCTATTTTGGATGTAACCTTATTGAAATATGTTGAACAAATGTTAGACCTGATGGTCAATCAGCCCTAACCATAATAGCAGGGGATTTGAATATCAACTGTTTTCCAACTAGTACCAAGCCTCTCAACATGTGCAGCAAGATGGCTCACATTCATGAAACATCGAGATTTAAATATGTTGAATGGGACCGTTGAGGGCGATGTCCCTCCGATGTCCACTTGGGAAAGAGGTTCTCATGGACTATGTTTTTATCTCAACGCATGCCATCAATCGAGTGATTTCCCTTCGTGTCATTCTGAATGATTTCAGCGATCGCAATATTCTAGAAGTAAAATGGAGTTTCCAATGTCCAAATTAGGTGATTATTACAATTTCCCAGTGGAACTTAATATAGGTAGAAATAGAATCAAGTAGTCAACACAGAGACTAGAAACATTACAAGCCCAGCTTTATGCCCTTTTTAAACATTCAGCTCAAATCGATCATGAATATACTGACACTCTTAACTTGATCATTTATACATAAGCATCAGCATGATCCATCCATTAAGGCCCTTAAGATACAGTTGCGTAAAGACCTCAAAAACATTCCTGATTGAATCAGATGGAAAATAAAAAGACGGTAGAAATGCAATAAAACAGCTCAAAGCCCGCAGAAAGCAACAAGATGGAGAAGCTATGTTAGCAGCTATTTCGCATAAATCTACTGCCCAAATTTGGGAATTATTAAAAAAAGACCCAACGTGTGCAGAGTCGTCAGTCTTGATAAATGCAGTAAGTGAGCAGACATGGGTCACACACTTTTCCAGACTGTTTGACAAATCAAAAAATCAATTACCAGTGTTTAACATACCCATAGCGAATGTGGCAGCTCTTAGCTTTGACCAGGAAGACATTATAGGTCTTATTAATAAACTGAGTACATCACAGGTGCCGGGAACGGATGGTCTAACAAATTGGGCGCTTAACAGTCACCGTAAAGAATGGGCAGCCATCCTTGAAATCATATTTACCAATATTATCAAAACAGGAGTGATACCAAAGTCTTGGAAAACATCAATTGTTATACCAATTTTTAAAAAAGGAATTCGAACTGACCCATTAAACTATAGGCCTATTGCACTTTTGGATACTCCAGGAAAAATATTTTCCAGGATAATCTTAAGAGTTCACTGACTGGATTCAAACCGAAAAGTTATTTGATTTGAATCCGTCAGGATTTGTTAAAGGAGTAGGCACCTTGTTAAACTTGATGTTGCTAGCCACCATTAATAAACAGGCAATTTAGTGAAGCAGCCAATCTTTTGGGGTTTTATAGATTTTAAGCAAGCGTTTGACTCTGTGTCACACGCAAGACTATGGTGTAAAATGTTGGAAGCACAATGTCGCCCATCATATACATTTTATACATCTATTTTATACTGACACAGCAATCCGAGTGAAATTGGCTAAAAATGGGCTATTAACTCAAGCCATTAAAATGTTTTCTGGCCTAAAACAAGGTTGTATTTTAGCCTCAACCCTTTTTAACTTTTATATTAAAGATATCAATGCTTTTTTTAGAAAACATTCAAACTTTCTCCCCTAAAATTGGACAGTCTAGAATCAAGTGGTTATTTTTTGCGGACAACCTTGTTTTAATCGACCAGATACAGAAAGGCCTACAAAGGAAGCTAAATGCTCTCGAGAATTACACTAAAGCCAATGGCCTGTCTATTAACGTGGTGAAATCTAATGTGATGATGTTATTACCCACCGCCCGCAAAGGAAAATGTAGGTGGATTGGGGCTAAAGCCCCCTTGGAAATCTTGAATGAATACAAATACCTAGGGCAACTTGTTAGTAACCATCCTTCAGATCTTCCTTACTGAAATGATCTTAAAGCAAAGTGAATTAATACCATCTGATAAGAATCCTGGATGCTACAATCTGGGTAAATTGATGTTAAAGGGTGTTTTTATGCCCACCTACAATTCAAAGGAAGGGAAACTCAGGGCAAAGCATAAGTCACTAAGAGTGGTGAGACATTGTTGGGGTGGAGAGAACAAAACGGTCTGAGGATAAGACTTGATCCCAATACGGATGAGCAAATGTTACCCGTGAGTGAAGATATTAGCATAGTTGAGAGGTCAAATTGTTTTCTAAGGACATTGGTTGTGTAAAGGGGAAGGTTGCATAGGATTGTGCTTATGGAGGGAGTATGCCTTTACCAGCGAAATTGCGTCCGGTACCAATGGTATTGAGAAATGGTGTAAAGGACGAGTTGAGGAAATTAAGGGATGCTGGCATAATAGAACCTTCTTGGAGTATTGAGTGGGTCTCTTCCCTTGTGGTAGTAAAGAAGAGCAGTGGTGATTTGAGATTGTGTATGGATTTAAGGGAACTTAACAAATGTGTGATTGCAGAGAGATATCCGCTTCCCAATATGACAGAGTTGTTAGCAATGATAGGCAAGGCAAAGTTCTTTTCAAAGTTGGATATGGCATCCGCGTATCATTAGATAAAGTTGGATGACCGCTCCCAAGGATTAACAAGTTTCATCACTCACAAAGGAATATAATCAGTTCTGCAGAATGCCATTTGGCCTTTTTTTCGGACTCATCGGGTTTCCAAAAAGTAATGGACAGGTTGTTGAAAGATCTGCCCGGTGTCTATTGTTTTCAAGATGACATACTAGTATGTGGGGACCATTGGGAAAAACATGAGGAGAATGTAAGGAAGATCGTGGGAATCCTAGAGAAGGGAGGTATTACGTTGATAGCAGAGAAATGTGTTTTCAGCAAGAAGGTAGTTGAGTATCTTTCTCATGAGAAATCTAGTGAAGGGTTGAAACCTAACAAAGATTTGATGGATGGGATCAAGAAGGCGCCTGAAAATAAGGGGGAAGCTGAGATCCTTTCTAGGGATGATCGAGTTTTCTCAAAAATGTGTATGCAGTTTTTCGGACAAGATTGCGAAGATGAGGAGCTTACTCAAGAAGGGTGCAGAATGTGTGTGGGATGGTGACTGCAAGAAAGAATTTCTAATGATAAAAAGCGCGATTGATATGGCGAGACCATTAGCTATGTTTGATACTAGGAGGAAGAGTACTATTTCAGTTGATGCCAGTGATTCAGGTATCGGCTGTTTTGACACAGATTGAGGAGAGTGGACGGGAGGTGATCGTAACGCACGCTTCAAGGATGTTGAGAGGAGCAGAAAATAAGTATTCTGTGTTGGAGAAGGAGGCTCTAGCCTGTCACTAGGGAGTGGAAAAGTTTAGAAATGGTGTGTGGGGTGCAGAGTTTGTCATTAAGACAGACCATAGAAATAATTTTTGAAAAGAAGGGACTTGAGAATGTTTCGAGGAGAGTGGCTTGTTGGGTGGTAAGGATGCAAGGGTAGAAATTCACCATGGACGTTATCCCCGTAAGGGACACTGTGCTAGCGGATCATGTTTCGAGACTGAGTAAGTATGAAGGTAAGGATAAGTATTCTGAGAAGGAGGTGGTTTCAGACATTGTGTTAGTTACACATGATGGAGTCATCGTTTGTGAGGAGTGGACGAGGACGCTGAGGGAGTAGGACGTGTTTGTCTGAGTTATCAGGTTTGTGGAAGATGGTTGGGCAGAGAAAAGATTTCTCAGTGGGAAGGAGAGGAGTTTATGGGAAGTGAGGTCGGAGCTAGGTCTGTAGAGGGGTATTTTGTACAGGCGGGATAGGGCAGTTTTGCCCTGGTCTTTGAGGAGGAAGTTGGTTGACATTGCGCACGAAGGTCACATTGGTATGACAAAAATCAAAGCCGTTTTGAGAAGCAAGTATTGGTGGCCCGGTTTTGACTGGGACGTGGAGAGGCTGGTAGAGAGATGTATAGAGTGTGAGGTGTCAGGAAAAAATGTGGTGGCACGGTTGCAGTCAGTTGTGAAGGTGGACACGCCGGAAAAGGTGTGGAGTGAGATTGCTTTGGATATATTAGGTCCAGTTGATATGGGGAGATGGCGTGGACAATTCATTGTTGTGCTTGTGTATCTGTTCTCATGATGGACAGAGTTTCAGGTGGTTCGAGTTATTTCTGCTAATGCAATGGTGGAATTCTTAGAGGATGTGTTCGAGAGGAAAGGATTGCCTAGTTCTGTTCTGACTGATAATGGGAGGCAGTTTATAGGAGGGTGTTTCCAAGACTATCTCAAACGATGTTGAGCGAAGCACAATAGGACTGCAGAATATCAACCACAGATGAATGGAATGGTGCAAAGGGTGAATCGCTGCGTGACGGAGGCTGTTCAAATGGCAGTTGCATGTGGGAGGGATAGGAAAGTGGCTGTGAGGGATTGATTGTATGCCTTGCAGTTGGCTTTGCATGCTTCCACAGGAGTGGAAAAAATCTGGAGACGCCGTTAAAAAAGGGTCACCCCTTAAAGTAAAAACTCAAACCCGAAAAACAAAAAATGTAAAAAACAGCAAAAACGTTCGGGCCAAAAATTCAAACAAATTTCTACAAAACATTAAAGCTCTAAATGTAACAATTTTGACTGAACAAAAGAAAGATTCTATAATTACCCCACTGGAAACAGCTGGTAAAATCCAAAAGGTGGGGGAGAAAGTTTCACCAAATATTTCAAACAATTCTAACGAATTAGCAAGCCAAAAAACGGAAGAAGAGCAAATGATCGACTTATTGTCAAACCTATCTACATATGAGGTTGGATCGGAGAGTGAACCTATGAATAACGAAATCAGCGACAATGATGACATCGGCCAAATTCCAGATGAGGAATTCTTCTCAGGAGAAGTAAGTCCCGAGTAGTGCTGTAAAAAGAATATGTACCTTCTCAAGTCCACCTCCCAGTGAGAAAAAGATCCCAGTGAGAAAAAGAACGACCATGTGAAGCATGGAAGCCCACACGGATTCATGACAATTGCGGAAAAAAGAGCAAGGGCGGTCAAGAAAATGGACGTCGCAGCGGTGTCCACAAAACTCTTAAACGACTGCGACAGCGATGGAAAACAAAAGGCTCCAATTGAAGTAGGAAAAAAACGCAAAATGGGCCATCTTGAACCCGCTAACCAACTTATTACTCCTCAAACTAATTGCCCTCAAGATTGGAGAAACGATACGTGGCCTCAAGCCAGTAGAGCGCCATTAAACAAGAGTAAGAGTCTCAGTACATCATCCGAAAACCATCTTGTGATCGAGAGACTATGCAGATCAGGAGACCCTCTTATTCTGAACAGACGTAACGTGCTCCTACTGCTTGGCCATATACCAAAATTACGTACTGTTTCAACAGACAACATAAAAATTGTTGAATTTGTTGATGAGTCTGTACCAGACAGAGTTCTACTGCATATACCGTTGAGAATCATCTTTAATCTAATTCTTAATTGTGATTCAGAGCTAAATTCTGTAGGCTTTGACATTAAAGAAGTCTGTATCACTACAACGTCATTACAAGAAAAAACGCTAAAAAGTGATTGACTAAATGGAAATGGATGTGCAAAAGTGAAATCCGGCCTGGGAGGGCAAGACTGCAAACCTCTTGCGGGGTCTCGTCGGTTCGGTTCAGAATAACGAAAAGGGTGTGTTGGCAAAGTCTCCATCATCCGACCACATTCTTCGGCCAAGCCCTATGAAACTAATTAAAATCACGATGAAGAACGACCGGAACGAAGCAAATGGTACTGACAAAGATTCCAGAGTCGATAATGTTGGTACTCTCCAGGGAAGTTGGAGTTGGCTGCCAGGGTCCCTGACCAACAGCGAGGTAGTATAATGCCAACCGGAAAAGACCTCTCAGTTAATACAGATGGGATCCTGGAACACGAGAGGTTTTAACCAGCTATTTAGAAAAATGTCCCAAGACCTCGAGAAGTTAGTTGTAATTTGTCTCCAAGAAACCTGGATTCAGGATGTCCCTTGCGCAGAAGGCTTTGAAATCGTTCTGAACCCGGCAATCAAGCAACGGATGGGTAGACCAATGGCTGGGCTACTAATAATGGTAAAAAAATCCCAAAATTTGAAAATAACTAAATCTGCAAATCCTTCACCAGACTTGCAAACAGCGACCATTGTACAAAATGAAAGCACACCAAATGAATCAATGATTCTACATATCATCAACTTATACTGGCAGCATGCTGCCACAGATGAATTAGAGTTTCTCGAGTTAATCTGCGACTCAATTTACAGCATACCGAAGTCCTGTGTGGCTCCTAATATAATTATATGCGGAGACCTAAACATGGAATCAAACAGAAAAATTAAAGAGTCTCATCAAATCAAAACTGCTTGGGAAGACGAGATGGAGGACCGCGAGTTCACTCTACTAAATGGAAACAGCTGAGCAGACATTCCTCCTGCAGCAACTTGGACTCAAGGCTCAAAAGCTTCGATCCTGGATTATTTTTACGCTTCGAGTGCCATTGTGGGAAAAATATCCCAACTCGTAGTGATCACTACGGAACAGAGCAACCACAATTTAGTGACCATCCAAATTTCTGGCCTGGGATGTCCAGAAAGAAATACTTGGGACACAGAGATTAGTGTGGTGCCGGGCTGAAACAGAGTGCGTATCAACAGAGAAAACATCATTGATATAGCATCAGCACTTAAAAACAACAAAGTTACTACATCATGGGACCAAATTGAGTATCCAAGACTATTGGAGAAATACACTGAACATGACCTCGGCTCACAAAAGAAAGGATTTCGTCATCAGCATACTTATGACCCTGAAATAGTAATAAGAAAAAGGGCGCTGAGAAAAACTTTAAGAGATGCAAGGAGGTCTTCCGTTCAAGACTGCCTAACTGAAACAAAAAAAGCCAAATCATCATATAAGGCATGGCTGCTGGGTCATAAAATCGAATCCTACTAAATGATGCAGGGGTGATGTTAAAAAGTGTGATACGAAAAAACTCAAAATCCTTTTGGTCTCTAATAAACAGCACCAAAGCTAGTCAAAGAGCATTGCAGGTCTCCCTGGTCACGGAAGATCAGTGGATTACACATTACACAGAGTTATTTATGAACCAACGGATGACCTGCCAACTGAGCGTTGAACATCTCGCTCCCTGGGACTTTGAGATCGTCAAAGAAGATATTCTGAAGAACATCAAAAGGTTATCTCTGTCTAGAGCCCCGGGTCCTGACGGGCTGACAAATTGGATGCTCAAGCAAAACCCAGATCAATGGGCCGATATTTGCTATAACCTCTTCTGTAACATCATAAAAGAAGGAAGATTTACGCTAACGTGGAAAAGTGCATTGATCGTCCCAATTTTTTAAAAAGGCTTGCTTTCTGACCCCAAAACTTCAGACCTATAGCCTCACTCGACGTGATCGGGAAAATCTTTGCTTCCCAAGTCCTGATCCAATTAACAGCTTTGATTAAGAACGTAGAGGCCATAGTCATTCACCAAACTGGCTTTTCAAGGGGTGTCGGTTGTTCACTGAATCTTTTCATCCTAAACATACTCAAAATGGAGGCGATTAAGAAAAAAAGTAAGATATACTTAGCGTGTGTAGATTTGGCTCATGCCTTTGACAGTGTCGATCGAGATTTGCTCTGGACAAAGATGATACACCACAAATGCCCATCGAGCCTAATGAAAGTTGTACAAGAATTGTATTCTGAAACAACAGTGAAAATTAGATTAGACCAGAAGGGCACACTGTCTTCAGTGATAAAGACGTCAAGAGGTGTGAAACAGGGTTGCCCATTGGGGGCAACCCTATTCAACTTTTTCATACATGATGTCTGTGGGTGCGGTTTCTCGCCGTCACCATAACCAGTACAAAAGGGACCCTATAAAAACTCAAACAGAAAAGAGTTGAGTAAACATTGCTTTATTAACACACAAGCATTCGCGAATGGGCCACAAGTTCAACCGTCTCGCAAAGCAAGTCGTCGAAGTGCCGCCCTTTCCCCTGCACATCGTGGTCCTTTTATACCCATCTGTTTTACATTGTCATACATTGCTGCACATAGATTATGTCCACCACAAGGCGGTTCCTCCCAGTCATGACTTTGCATCAACGGTCAACAGTTCAACGTCTGCTATTGTGGTTTCCTGTTATCTGTTATTCGCTCTCTCTCGTGCCCCTCTGTGTCCTTATCTCTGTGCACGAGGCTGTGCTTACTCATTCCTTCCCCACCCGTAATCTGCAGATAGTTTTAGCAGGCTCAGCATGCTTCGACATACAGTGACCAAACACAATTCTTCTGTTAAAAAAGTTCTTGCCAGGTCAGCAGGTCTTAAATGCCGCTGTATAAAGAGAAGGCCTCTTCTTTTAGCAAAGGGTACATTCTTTTAACACATATGGTGATTAGTACAAACTCCAAGTGTGAGCACAACATTACATATGTATGCGTACCTTCAATCCACCCTTTGCTCACACTTGAGCATCAATCTAAACAGTCCTAGCATAAGCAGATGGCAGGAAAGCAACATCATCACATACTGTATGTACCATAATCTTCTCCAAGCCTCCCATGTCAAAAAATTCCTGTTGTACATGGCTTTTATCCATTGGATTTAGGCGCGTTATGCTGGAAGAACACATGGAAACACAGCACGACACACATACCGGGAAGCATTGGATGCAGAGACAAATTCCTACAACTATTGCCGCTAGAACCAGTATAGGCGTAAGAAGTTGCCATCCAATTTCTTTCAGGAGCTTCATCCACCAGCTATCTCCTGACCCTTCCTCCTGGTGGATGCTATCCGCCATTTTATGCAGTTTGTTTACTCCATCCAGGATTCCTGTACTCCCTTCTGGTATGTAAACACAGCATTGGGATCCCACCAAAAAACAGACTCCGCCCCTTTCTGCAGTGAGTATGTCTAAGACATACCTATTTTGGAGAGCCACTAGCCGAATTGCTTTCATTTCATAAGTGATGTTTTCCATTAGGTCTGCAGATTCTTCGATTACGAACTCAAGGGCCCTGTTTAGCTTTTGGATTTCTTGACTGTTCATAAAGATGCCCGCTGGAGGAACCAGGACCCCCATCAGATCTATAAACGTTTCCCATCCTGTTGGTTGATACGTAGGAATTTTTGGGTTTACTGCTCGTTTATTTCTGCTGTGTATTTCTTTATGCAGAGTAGACGGGGCATATACCATCACAGCCGGCATTATTCTGGCTATGTAACATACCCCAACAAAATCTTTGGCTAACCACAAATAAGCCCTCTTGTTACAGACGTAGGCATGTCCTTCAATCTGTAACAATCCCTTCGTGTAGTTATTTAGATTCACCATTTGACTGCACCCCGAGATCATTCTTTGATTACCTCTTGCGCTCCTCTTAAAACATATATTCTTTGGCCTAAACTCTTGTGTGATGGTGATAGGGGGAGGAGGTTCTCTTACTATCTGTACCATATCAGGTGCAAGCCCGATTCCCTCAGTTTTGATTTTATAGCGTATCTTTTCCTTTAGAAGGGTTTTGTTCTCTCCTCTAACATAACAAGCGGTATTCGGTATCATGTATTGCTGTGCTGACACTATTCTCATGTAAATTAATGTACACCCGGCATCCTCAGTAACTGGCGATGCGTACACTGGGATGCCTTCACTGCTATGTCGGGGCATGTGGGTGCAGATCCAGCAATCAGTTTTATTCACTACCCCATATGTTGTGTTTATTATCTTCACGTATTCATTTTTAGCATAGTCTTCCGGGTCGTGTTGGTCATAGGCATCTCGATTCCTGCTCTTGACCCAATTTGTTCTCCCTGTTTCATTTGACTCAGGCAACAGGTTCTTTAATTCATATCTAGATGGATGTTCCAGATACCAGAATATTATGGCAAATGCTATTAGTACTACTATCGTGCATACAGAAAACAAAATTTTGCCTCTTGTGGTACAAACTGGTATTTTCCTCTTACCTTCTGTGTTTGAGGAGCATACACTTATCCGTTCAGGGACTAAACCAGCATACACGGGTGTAGACATAGTTCAGTATATGGCTCAGTATACAGCGTATATCAGTTGCAACCTAGCGATATAGCAATATCCCCTATTTAAAGCACCAGTGTCCTTATTACTCTAATAGTGGTAGGTCTCACTGAAAACCTTCATCCGATCTGTCCCACGTCTCGTAGTGCCTGTCCCAGGAGGGGAACGCCGAAGGCCCTTCAGGCTACAAGCCCGTTGTCTTCAGTAAGGCACAATTCTGCTAAAACCAACAAGAGAGTCCAAATGTTCATCTCCCTAATGATCAAAGTTCAAAACAGTGTCCTTACACGTTGCTTGGCACATACATGTCACGGGATCGGAGACGATGGGCACACCTACTAATGGCGTCTGGCAGTACTGTTGCAACCTGGGGTTGGTTGGTTCCCTTTTCCGGAGGAATCAGTAATGGAAGCGTCTTCTTGACGTGATTCACGTGGTACCAGTGCGGTTTGCCATCAACTTTTACCGCAGTTTGTGTTGCGAGGAGCACCTGAAACGGGCCCCTCCATCTGGGTTGCAGTCCGCTGGTGCGATCGAAGACTTTTATAACAACCCAGTCACCGGGCTGCACGTCGTGACCTTCTCCTATCAGAGGAGATGGAGCTACTGCGTTCACACATAGGTGCGCATCATGTTACCAGTGGCTGCCTCTATGGTGGGTTGGCACTCTCTCATTGGCATTAATAGTAACTTTTCCGTATTTGTTTGTTCACTCACAGGGGCCTGCGCTGGTGGCGAAACAGAGGATTGATGACTAAGAGCTTTCTCTTTTATTTTTTTATAATCTTTTAATAGTTTCTCCACCTTAGCCATCCTCCATTCTTCCGCCCCTGAATCATCCACTCTTATATTAGATAGCAGTTTCTTATCCAATTCCGTCCTAATCCTATTCCACTGGGACACATATCTAGGCTCCTTTTCCTCTTCTATATCATCCACCCTAATAAGAAGATATTTAATTACGTTTACTTGTATAGGCCAGCCAAGGCCCTCCATCAGACTCACCAGGGTGGACATGGACTGCGAGTGTATGGATGCTATCATACGATTAGCTACGTTTTGGCCCGCCTGGTCTGCATCTTTGAGTTTAGCCTCTCTTTCCCTCACCTCTCTTTCCCATGCCCTCTTTTCCTTCTCCCATTCAACACCGCCCCTTATGACTTCCGCTATTATGTCGGACATACATCCCCATAACTGAACACTGGACGCAGTCACTGGTAGTAACGCGACAGCGTCCTGATATGCTGAGGGCAGATCCGCAGTACTCTGTCCTCTCAATTTACAGTTACCCTCATGAAAGGTATATAGTTTAGTGGCCACTGTCCTAAATTCCAAAGGTGTCAAACGCCCCAATTGGTCCCGTAGGCTGTCATTGAGGGGTGTGCCATACAGCCCGGTCATAAGGATTTGCAAGTCTCCATCTCTATCCTTTTCTACAGTAGTCGTTCTCCTATGGTCTATCAACCTATCTGGGTCTCCATACTTCATTGGGAATTCCACCCTTTCACCCTCACTGTCTGCCGGTGGAGCTGTAGCTCCTGGAAACAATAATTCAGTCGTTGTTTGTACTGCTTCTAGCCCTATCACATCTTCATATCGAGGCACCGGCACGGCAGGATACATACCCCCACTGTTCTTAATCATCATATGTCTATCCAACTGATCTAGCCTCTCACCCTTCTCTTTTATCTCTAGATCATGTAATTTTTGATTTACCGTTCTCTTCTGCTCCTTTGCTTTTTGTTTATTCTGAGCATTGCGCCTGCGCATTGCTTCTACCCTCCATAGTCGTATAGCCTCAAACTGTGCGGGTCTAACCCGTCTTTTTACTAACTCTATTTCTATTTTGGATATGCGGTCTATGTCAAAGGACCCGGTATCTGGCCAATTATGTTCAATCAAATCTTTTGTATATTCAGACCACTCCCTTAAAAACAATGTCGAGTTCAATCCATGTTTAATCAACATATCAAATGCAGGGGTTCCTTCAAGGGGGGCATAGTGTCTCTTGCCTATACCTCCCTTGTGGGAAGCCGTTTGACCCATCTTGGCGGTATACCGCAATTGCCTAAAACACTCACCTTTCCCAAATATGCACCTATTGGCTAACAATAATAATACATTCTCCTGGCGTATCTAACATATCATATCATCATTTCAACATTACTTCTTCATAGACGGACTTACCACCTTCCTCTTCACAAACCCTGAATCATTATTTCCTTATTCCATCATGCATCCGTCCATACCACTTATCTTAAGGGTCCCGCCAGCGTGTTCCGGACCCGAAGGGCGACAGCCTGCTGTTCCACCGCCAACGGAGCCGGAAAAACAAGGATGACGCGTTGGTTGCAATCAAAGGTGCGGATTCAGTTGTTGGGGCCCCGTGATCAATTCCTTCTCCGGTTCCGCCGCGGCGTTCCTCACCCAGTGACGGACTGTCGCTCCTTCGCGTCCCACTTCTGACACCAAAATTGTGGGTGCGGTTTCTCGCCGTCACCATAACCAGTACAAAAGGGACCCTATAAAAACTCAAACAGAAAAGAGTTGAGTAAACATTGCTTTATTAACACACAAGCATTCGCGAATGGGCCACAAGTTCAACCGTCTCGCAAAGCAAGTCGTCGAAGTGCCGCCCTTTCCCCTGCACATCGTGGTCCTTTTATACCCATCTGTTTTACATTGTCATACATTGCTGCACATAGATTATGTCCACCACAAGGCGGTTCCTCCCAGTCATGACTTTGCATCAACGGTCAACAGTTCAACATCTGCTATTGTGGTTTCCTGTTATCTGTTATTCGCTCTCTCTCGTGCCCCTCTGTGTCCTTATCTCTGTGCACGAGGCTGTGCTTACTCATTCCTTCCCCACCCGTAATCTGCAGATAGTTTTAGCAGGCTCAGCATGCTTCGACATACAGTGGCCAAACACAATTCTTCTGTTAAAAACAAGTTCTTGCCAGGTCAGCAGGTCTTAAATGCCGCTGTATAAAGAGAAGGCCTCTTCTTTTAACAAAGGGTACATTCTTTTAACACATATGGTGATTAGTACAAACTCCAAGTGTGAGCACAACATTACATATGTATGCGTACCTTCATGTCTCGAAAGATCTAGGCGAAGTTAGATCCTTCCCACCCAAGATAAATGGACTACACATAGGACATATCCTATATGCTGACAACTTAGTTCTCATCGACGTAACGCCGGTTGGCCTTCAAAGAAAATTGAGGGCGTTGGAACACTATACCATGAAACCAGTCTTGAGATCAATGCTGCAAAAACGAGATCCTCATTCTCCAAAGTCTAACTGGTTCAACCTCTTTAAGAAGAAAGAAATTTAAATGGGACGTCAGTGGTAAATTGATTAATTGTGTTAGCCAAGTACCTTATTTGGGTGTCGTGCTCAGTTCCAACATAAACGATGAGCCTATGGTCCAAATGATCAAAAGAAAATGCAAACTTCTTTCAGTCCAAGGTGCCATGATCAACAAGAAATATGGAAAGTTTTTGTTAATACCTGCACTTGAATACTATAAAGCTAAGGTCATACCGTCTCTAACCTTTGGAGCAAAAGCGATGTTGGGATGTGCCTATGAGACCGGTCGTGCTGTGAGAACACTTACTGGAAAGGAATCCTGCATCTTCCGAAAGGGTCTCCCACCGCTTGTACTCGCTACGAACTAGGGCTGACATCCATTAATGCCATAGTAACATGGAACACTCTGTCTCTATATAGAAAGATCATTGGCACTGAAGACCTTCCCCAATTTAAAATCTTGAAAAAAAGGGAAGGAAATGCACCCCTGGATTCAGTCCAGAATGTATGGCAGAGCAGATGTTCAACTCTTTTAGGCCAACTGAACTTAGACAAAGATACTTTGGTACATAACCCTAATAAAGTTAAAAAGAAATTGTGGGACGCCGATTGGTGTGAAACTTGTGACATCCAAACTGCCCACTGTTGTATGAACCTTGCAGCACCAGAAGCCAGAGCCCGTGGATCAATCCCGAAATATTTGGAATTATTTCCTTGTGCAATGAAACGAAGAACTTATATGAAATTTCGTTTAAACCTTTTTTTAACTAAGGAAGTTCTGAACTTACGCCTACATCCTCCGAAGCTGAGCTATCCCTGTAGATTCTGCACCTGCGAAAATGAGACATTGAAACACCTGACTCTCTTTTGCCCCAAACTAGTTGAAACAAGATCAATCACGTTGGGGAAACTATTGGAGGCTAGTCTGTGCCTAAACGCGGACGATTGGTGGAAGAGGATGTCAGACAGAGCGGATAGGAAGCTAGTCTATGCTGTGGTTTTCTTCCTGGAAGCATTAGAAAAGAGATTAGAGTCATGAGGTAGATTAAAGTATTCGACACTTCTACCTCAAACGTCTTGATGGACAAACATTGAATAGTGTTATTATGAGCTAGATGGAAGGAAAAAGGACTTATTTTGTCTTTCTTTGTTCTCTTTTCTGTGGCTTCCTAATCCGCTTTAAATCTGCCTTTTATCCTTTTGTTCTTCTTTTTTGTAAAAGTTTGTAAACGGGCTAATAAAAATAAAATTATTTTTTTTTAAAAAAGAAGTCACTCAGACATCATCTAGTGACACAGAAGCTGCAGCTCAGTGCGCGGCTCAGGAAACAAATCATTTGCCTAACGTAGGTGCTTACAGATTAGCTACCACAAGAGTTGTAGGATACAATCACCAACCAACAGATTTAGAAGTCCTAGCATGTCTTACACCTGCAATTGTAGATGTCGAACAGGAGATTTTTTTTTAACACCAAATTTGGTGCTTTTAAGGACTCAAAAGAGCGGAAAGTAATAACAATTCAAGTGGAGGACCACACACAACGCCCCTTATTATACTCTCAAGTGGTCCAAACAACAACAAATTTAAATGAAAACGGAGAAATATTATTACCTAATTTAACCTTAGCACCAGACACGCCACTGCTGATTGCTCATGTTGATACAAACATAGAGCATGTTACTTTGAGCTCATCTAGACATATGGTGGTAGAGACAGAATGGGAAGTTAGTGCGTTGAAGCCTAGCTCCAATTTATCTAACTCACCAATTTTACTACCCGACACTTAGAATAGGGGGAACTCCTCTTTCTCTTCAAACTCATCGGATGCATCTTTCGCCAGACCTACTCCAAGACCGTCCTTCGAAATCACTCACTCCTCAAATCTAACATTGGAAACAACTCTTAATGCCATTAATACGACAATGTATTAGCTGGCAAAAATCCATGAAATATTAGATAGGAAAGTTGATTCGCATCGTGAATGTCTCAAACTGATAATAGCGAAGATCGATTGGCTGGCGGCAGAAATCATTCATCGCGGGGTGGGGGCCAATGAATGTTGTCAATCTCATAGTCCATCAGATAGGGGACCACTCGCTGGCAATCCCTCGCCTTTGATGATGACTGAGAGAGAGGAGGTCTCAATGTGGGCTAAGGGAAGTGTGGTGGATATCCTAAATGCGGATGCAGCAAAAAATGATCTTGCCTGAGTTGGTTGTACCCGAGATACCTGAATGAACACAGCCTGAGTTTGACTGTAACTCTAACTCTGTGATACCTGATCTGACAGTAGAACCGGCTTATTATTTATTTCAGCCCTTGCCTCGTAAGCAAAAAGCAAGAAAACGCACAAACATGGTCCAAACTATAGCTGTGAGAAAACCTAAAAATCAACCACCACCAAAAACAACAACTAAATCTAAAGCAAAGAAATGATTGACCACTTGTCAAAGCCTCTGTCGACTGTTGCAGAGATTCAGACATTAGAAAAATCGATGGTAGAGACAAATGAGACAGCTACAGCAAACGTCTCTTTGGACCTCAATCAAGCAGTCAGGCAACAAAGGGCAATTGGTCCGGCGTCAGGTCAAGGTAGAGCTTCAAACTGAAGGGTGTGGCATCCCTCAGGCTGTAAACAGAGCTCCGAATAGTGATCCCACTGTGCTTATTGCAAATGTGCAGAAAACAGGAACAAATGAAGAGCTCATGAATTTATCCACATATTCGGTATCTTCGCTACCGCAAATAGATGCAATTATTGAGAGTTTACACTATCTGCAAACATCAAATAATGATCAAATGAAATCTTGTAATCATGCATCTAATGAGTTCCCCAACTTTCAAACAATGGAACAAAAGAAAGCACACATGCAGAAATCTGAATTATTGCAGTACCAGAGAAAGGTCCATTACACCCATTTTACCTTGCACGTCCATTCCTCTAGTGGAAATCAAGAAGTAGAAAATCGTCAAAAACCCATCATCACGAGTTCCCAGATTGCAAAAAATGATTCAATCACGAATAATGATCTCACTCCAAAGATGAGACAGACAGTGGAATGACCCATTCCCAAATCACACCACACTTCTTATTGCCGTTCATATGATTCCAAAACTGATACATGTACGTTCAGAGGATATAAATCGACCAGCTTCATTCCAAGCGATAACTTAGACATGGTAGAGCCACAAATTCCATTGCAGATAATTAAAGACCTACTAAGGCAAATGAAAGAGAAGCTTACTCAATGTGGTTTCGAGTTGCTGGCATCATGCACAAATCGAGATCACAGTGATACTAATAGAAGATTAATCAATTCTTCAGACCACCATAAAGGTGGAGCAGTTAGTGGTTGCGATCAGGATAAGAGACATGCAATAGCAAAAAAGGATGAGGGTTGGAATTATCAGCCATTATCTGTTAATTATAACCTTACAAAAGACTGGTCACTGCTAGAGGTATGTTTTAAAGACTAGGTACCAAGAATGACAAACTCAAAATAAGATTGGCTTACCAAAGCTATAAATCAGACAAATGCGAAGACAAACCATTAGCGCCAGTTAGCATCAACACACCAAAATTTTACTATAGCCATTTGGAATACGAGAGGCTTCCAGCACTTAATGAATTCGAAGGGGAATTCTTTACATAATTATGATGTAATCGCACTGCAAGAAACGTGGATCACAAAACAACCACTTTGGCCTAACTTCAAAATTGCTTCGATCCTGGCTTGGAACAACCCAAAGTCCGACCAGCAGCAGGTTTATTAATAGCCGTCAAACTCGATTCAGAGGTAAATGTGGAACCATGACCCACGCCCAGTGGTCGAAGTGTACCAAAAGAAGTAGTGGAACTATGTTCCCTGCTGGTCTGCCCCGCTCCCCACAAACCCCATTGCCACGCCCCCTCCCATTCGCAATACAAACCCAAAAACACATGTGCCTGCTGTTTAAGGCAACGTTCAGTGCAGTGCACTAAAAGTGCAAGTTATAACAGCTTCCTACACTTTTATTTTAAAACAAAACCATTCCGGAACGGTTTATTATTAAAATAAAAGTATAGGAACGGTAAAACATAATTAAAAGAAGTAGAGGAGCACTGCTCCCGACCGCTCCTGCCCACTTCGACCACTGCCCTTGCCTTATCCAGGGATCCAATTAGTTTGGTTAATATCTGCTAAATGTGATTCGCCATTTAGTCCTCAAGCTGCAATGATAAATATATATTGGAACCCAATTGCTATTTTGGATGTAACCTTATTGAAATATGTTGAACAAATGTTAGACCTGATGGTCAATCAGCCCTAACCATAATAGCAGGGGATTTGAATATCAACTGTTTTCCAACTAGTACCAAGCCTCTCAACACGTGCAGCAAGATGGCTCACATTCATGAAACATCGAGATTTAAGTATGTTGAATGGGACCGTTGAGGGCGATGTCCCTCCGATGTCCACTTGGGAAAGAGGTTCTCATGGACTATGTTTTTATCTCAACGCATGCCATCAATCGAGTGATTTCCCTTCGTGTCATTCTGAATGATTTCAGCGATCGCAATATTCTAGAAGTAAAATGGAGTTTCCAATGTCCAAATTAGGTGATTATTACAATTTCCCAGTGGAACTTAATATAGGTAGAAATAGAATCAAGTGGTCAACACGGAGACTAGAAACATTACAAGCCCAGCTTTATGCCCTTTTTAAACATTCAGCTCAAATCGATCATGAATATACTGACACTCTTAACTTGATCATTTATACATAAGCATCAGCATGATCCATCCATTAAGGCCCTTAAGATACAGTTGCGTAAAGACCTCAAAAACATTCCTGATTGAATCAGATGGAAAATAAAAAGACGGTAGAAATGCAATAAAACAGCTCAAAGCCCGCAGAAAGCAACAAGATGGAGAAGCTATGTTAGCAGCTATTTCGCATAAATCTACTGCCCAAATTTGGGAATTATTAAAAAAAGACCCAACGTGTGCAGAGTCGTCAGTCTTGATAAATGCAGTAAGTGAGCAGACATGGGTCACACACTTTTCCAGACTGTTTGACAAATCAAAAAATCAATTACCAGTGTTTAACATACCCATAGCGAATGTGGCAGCTCTTAGCTTTGACCAGGAAGACATTATAGGTCTTATTAATAAACTGAGTACATCACAGGTGCCGGGAACGGATGGTCTAACAAATTGGGCGCTTAACAGTCACCGTAAAGAATGGGCAGCCATCCTTGAAATCATATTTACCAATATTATCAAAACAGGAGTGATACCAAAGTCTTGGAAAACATCAATTGTTATACCAATTTTTAAAAAAGGAATTCAAACTGACCCATTAAACTATAGGCCTATTGCACTTTTGGATACTCTAGGAAAAATCTTTTCCAGGATAATCTTAAGAGTTCACTGACTGGATTCAAACCGAAAAGTTATTTGATTTGAATCCGTCAGGATTCGTTAAAGGAGTAGGCACCTTGTTAAACTTGATGTTGCTAGCCACCATTAATAAACAGGCAATTTAGTGAAGCAGCCAATCTTTTGGGGTTTTATAGATTTTAAGCAAGCGTTTGACTCTGTGTCACACGCAAGACTATGGTGTAAAATGTTGGAAGCACAATGTCGCCCCTCATATACATTTTATACATCTATTTTATACTGACACAGCAATCCGAGTGAAATTGGCTAAAAATGGGCTATTAACTCAATCCATTAAAATGTTTTCTGGCCTAAAACAAGGTTGTATTTTAGCCTCAACCCTTTTTAACTTTTATATTAAA
This sequence comes from Ambystoma mexicanum, assembly GCF_040938575.1. Classification (NCBI taxonomy): domain Eukaryota; kingdom Metazoa; phylum Chordata; class Amphibia; order Caudata; family Ambystomatidae; genus Ambystoma; species Ambystoma mexicanum. The sequence goes on from NC_090931.1 coordinate 172,224,082, forward strand.
GATATCAATGCTTTTTTAGAAAACATTCGAACTTTCTCCCCTAAAATTGGACAGTCTAGAATCAAGTGGTTATTTATTGCGGACAACCTTGTTTTAATCGACCAGATACAGAAAGGCCTACAAAGGAAGCTAAATGCTCTCGAGAATTACACTAAAGCCAATGGCCTGTCTATTAACGTGGTGAAATCTAATGCGATGATGTTATTACCCACCGCCCGCAAAGGAAAATGTAGGTGGATTGGGGCTAAAGCCCCCTTGGAAATCTTGAATGAATACAAATACCTAGGGCAACTTGTTAGTAACCATCCTTCAGATCTTCCTTACCGAAATGATCTTAAAGCAAAATGAATTAATACCATCTGATAAGAAACCTGGATGCTACAATCTGGGTAAATTGATGTTATAGGGTGTTTTTATGCCCACCTACAATTCAAAGGAAGGGAAACTCAGGGCAAAGCATAAGTCACTAAGAGTGGTGAGACATTGTTGGGGTGGAGAGAACAAAACGGTCTGAGGATAAGACTTGATCCCAATACGGATGAGCAAATGTTACCCGTGAGTGAAGATATTAGCATAGTTGAGAGGTCAAAGTGTTTTCTAAGGACATTGGTTGTGTAAAGGGGAAGGTTGCATAGGATTGTGCTTATGGAGGGAGTATGCCTTTACCAGCGAAATTGCGTCCGGTACCAATGGTATTGAGAAATGGTGTAAAGGACGAGTTGAGGAAATTAAGGGATGCTGGCATAATAGAACCTTCTTGGAGTATTGAGTGGGTCTCTTCCCTTGTGGTAGTAAAGAAGAGCAGTGGTGATTTGAGATTGTGTATGGATTTAAGGGAACTTAACAAATGTGTGATTGCAGAGAGATATCCGCTTCCCAATATGACAGAGTTGTTAGCAATGATAGGCAAGGCAAAGTTCTTTTCAAAGTTGGATATGGCATCCGCGTATCATCAGATAAAGTTGGATGACCGCTCCCAAGGATTAACAAGTTTCATCACTCACAAAGGAATATAATCAGTTCTGCAGAATGCCATTTGGCCTTTTTTTCGCACTCATCGGGTTTTCAAAAAGTAATGGACAGGTTGTTGAAAGATCTGCCCGGTGTCTATTGTTTTCAAGATGACATACTAGTATGTGGGGACCATTGGGAAAAACATGAGGAGAATGTAAGGAAGATCGTGGGAATCCTAGAGAAGGGAGGTATTACGTTGATAGCAGAGAAATGTGTTTTCAGCAAGAAGGTAGTTGAGTATCTTTCTCATGAGAAATCTAGTGAAGGGTTGAAACCTAACAAAGATTTGATGGATGGGATCAAGAAGGCGCCTGAAAATAAGGGGGAAGCTGAGATCCTTTCTAGGGATGATCGAGTTTTCTCAAAAATGTGTATGCAGTTTTTCGGACAAGATTGCGAAGATGAGGAGCTTACTCAAGAAGGGTGCAGAATGTGTGTGGGATGGTGACTGCAAGAAAGAATTTCTAATGATAAAAAGCGAGATTGATATGGCGAGACCATTAGCTATGTTTGATACTAGGAGGAAGAGTACTATTTCAGTTGATGCCAGTGATTCAGGTATCGGCTGTTTTGACACAGATTGAGGAGAGTGGACGGGAGGTGATCGTAACGCACGCTTCAAGGATGTTGAGAGGAGCAGAAAATAAGTATTCTGTGCTGGAGAAGGAGGCTCTAGCCTGTCACTAGGGAGTGGAAAAGTTTAGAAATGGTGTGTGGGGTGGAGAGTTTGTCATTAAGACAGACCATAGAAATAATTTTTGAAAAGAAGGGACTTGAGAATGTTTCGAGGAGAGTGGCTTGTTGGGTGGTAAGGATGCAAGGGCAGAAATTCACCATGGACGTTATCCCCGTAAGGGACACTGTGTTAGCGGATCATGTTTCGAGACTGAGTAAGTATGAAGGTAAGGATAAGTATTCTGAGAAGGAGGTGGTTACAGACATTGTGTTAGTTACACATGATGGAGTCATCGTTTGTGAGGAGTGGACGAGGACGTTGAGGGAGTAGGACGTGTTTGTCTGAGTTATCAGGTTTGTGGAAGATGGTTGGGCAGAGAAAAGATTTCTCAGTGGGAAGGAGAGGAGTTTATGGGAAGTGAGGTCGGAGCTAGGTCTGTAGAGGGGTATTTTGTACAGGCGGGATAGGGCAGTTTTGCCCTGGTCTTTGAGGAGGAAGTTGGTTGACATTGCGCACGAAGGTCACATTGGTATGACAAAAATCAAAGCCGTTTTGAGAAGCAAGTATTGGTGGCCCGGTTTTGATTGGGACGTGGAGAGGCTGGTAGAGAGATGTATAGAGTGTGAGGTGTCAGGAAAAAATGTGGTGGCACGGTTGCAGTCAGTTGTGAAGGTGGACACGCCGGAAAAGGTGTGGAGTGAGATTGCTTTGGATATATTGGGTCCAGTTGATATGGGGAGATGGCGTGGACAATTCATTGTTGTGCTTGTGTATCTGTTCTCATGATGGACAGAGTTTCAGGTGGTTCGAGTTATTTCTGCTAATGCAATGGTGGAATTCTTACAGGATGTGTTCGAGAGGAAAGGATTGCCTAGTTCTGTTCTGACTGATAATGGGAGGCAGTTTATAGGAGGGTGTTTCCAAGACTATCTCAAACGATGTTGAGCGAAGCACAATAGGACTGCAGCATATCAACCACAGATGAATGGAATGGTGCAAAGGGTGAATCGCTGCATGACGGAGGCTGTTCAAATGGCAGTTGCATGTGGGAGGGATAGGAAAGTGGCTGTGAGGGATTGATTGTATGCCTTGCAGTTGGCTTTGCATGCTTCCACAGGAGTGGAAAAAATCTGGAGACGCCGTTAAAAAAGGGTCACCCCTTAAAGTAAAAACTCAAACCCGAAAAACAAAAAATGTAAAAAACAGCAAAAACGTTCGGGCCAAAAATTCAAACAAATTTCTACAAAACATTAAAGCTCTAAATGTAACAATTTTGACTGAACAAAAGAAAGATTCTATAATTACCCCACTGGAAACAGCTGGTAAAATCCAAAAGGTGGGGGAGAAAGTTTCACCAAATATTTCAAACAATTCTAACGAATCAGCAAGCCAAAAAACGGAAGAAGAGCAAATGATTGACTTATTGTCAAACCTATCTACATATGAGGTTGGATCGGAGAGTGAACCTATGAATAACGAAATCAGCGACAATGATGACATCGGCCAAATTCCAGATGAGGAATTCTTCTCAGGAGAAGTAAGTCCCGAGTAGTGCTGTAAAAAGAATATGTACCTTCTCAAGTCCACCTCCCAGTGAGAAAAAGAACGAGCATGTGAAGCATGGAAGCCCACACGGATTCATGACAATTGTGGAAAAAAGAGCAAAGGCGGTCAAGAAAATGGACGTCGCAGCGGTGTCCACAAAACTCTTAAACGACTGCGACAGCGATGGAAAACAAAAGGCTCCAATTGAAGTAGGAAAAAAACGCAAAATGGGCCATCTTGAACCCGCTAACCAACTTATTACTCCTCAAACTAATTGCCCTCAAGATTGGAGAAACGATATGTGGCCTCAAGCCAGTAGAGCGCCATTAAACAAGAGTAAGAGTCTCAGTACATCATCCGAAAACCATCTTGTGATCGAGAGACTATGCAGATCAGGAGACCCTCTTATTCTGAACAGACGTAACATGCTCCTACTGCTTGGCCATATACCAAAATTACGTGCTGTTTCAACAGACGACATAAAAATTGTTGAATTTGTTGATGAGTCTGTACCAGACAGAGTTCTACTGCATATACCGTCGAGAATCATCTTTAATCTAATTCTTAATTGTGATTCAGAGCTAAATTCTCTAGGCTTTGACATTAAAGAAGTCTGTATCACTACAACGTCATTACAAGAAAAAACGCTAAAAAGTGATCGACTAAATGGAAATGGATGTGCAAAAGGGAAATCCGGCCTGGGAGGGCAAGACTGCAAACCTCTTGCGGGGTCTCGTCGGTTCGGTTCAGAATAACGAAAAGGGTGTGTTGGCAAAGTCTCCATCATCCGACCACATTCTTCGGCCAAGCCCTATGAAACTAATTAAAATCACGATGAAGAACGACCGGAACGAAGCAAATGGTACTGACAAAGATTCCAGAGTCGATAATGTTGGTACTCTCCAGAGAAGTTGGAGTTGGCTGCCAGGGTCCCTGACCAACAGCGAGGTAGTATAATGCCAACCGGAAAAGACCTCTCAGTTAATACAGATGGGATCCTGGAACACGAGAGGTTTTAACCAGCTATTTAGAAAAATGTCCCAAGACCTCGAGAAGTTAGATGTAATTTGTCTCCAAGAAACCTGGATTCAGGATGTCCCTTGCGCAGAAGGCTTTGAAATCGTTCTGAACCCGGCAATCAAGCAACGGATGGGTAGACCAATGGCTGGGCTACTAATAATGGTAAAAAAATCCCAAAATTTGAAAATAACTAAATCTGCAAATCCTTCACCATACTTGCAAACAGCGACCATTGTACAAAATGAAAGCACACCGAATGAATCAATGATTCTACATATCATCAACATATACTGGCAGCATGCTGCCACAGATGAATTAGAGTTTCTCGAGTTAATCTGCGACTCAATTTACAGCATAACGAAGTCCTGTGTGGCTCCTAATATAATTATATGCGGAGACCTAAACATGGAATGTTTAAAATGTAAATCTGATAATATACCAAAATTTAAATCAAACAGAAAAATTAAAGAGTCTCATCAAATCAAAACTGCTTGGGAAGACGAGATGGAGGACTGCGAGTTCACTCTACTAAATGGAAACAGCTGAGCAGACATTCCTCCTGCAGCAACTTGGACTCAAGGCTCAAAAGCTTCGATCCTGGATTATTTTTACGCTTCGAGTGCCATTGTGGGAAAAATATCCCAACTCATAGTGATCACTACGGAACAGAGCAACCACAATTTAGTGACCATCCACATTTCTGGCCTGGGATGTCCAGAAAGAAATACTTGGGACACAGAGATTAGTGTGGTGCCGGGCTGAAACAGAGTGCGTATCAACAGAGAAAACATCATTGATATAGCATCGGCACTTAAAAACAACAAAGTTACTACATCATGGGACCAAATTGAGTATCCAAAACTATTGGAGAAATACACTGAACATGACCTCGGCTCACAAAAGAAAGGATTTCGTCATCAGCATACTTATGACCCTGAAATAGTAATAAGAAAAAGGGCGCTGAGAAAAACTTTAAGAGATGCAAGGAGGTCTTCCGTTCAAGACTGCCTAACTGAAACAAAAAAAGCCAAATCATCATATAAGGCATGGCTGCTGGGTCATAAAATCGAATCCTACTAAATGATGCAGGGGTGATGTTAAAAAGTGTGATACGAAAAAACTCAAAATCCTTTTGGTCTCTAATAAACAGCACCAAAGCTAGTCAAAGAGCATTGCAGGTCTCCCTGGTCACGGAAGATCAGTGGATTACACATTACACAGAGTTATTTATGAACCAACGGATGACCTGCCAACTGAGCGTTGAACATCTCGCTCCCTGGGACTTTGAGATCGTCAAAGAAGATATTCTTAAGAACATCAAAAGGCTATCTCTTTCTAGAGCCCCGGGTCCTGACGGGCTGACAAATTGGACGCTCAAGCAAAACCCAGATCAATGGGCCGATATTTGCTATAACCTCTTCTGTAACATCATAAAAGAAGGAAGATTTACGCTAACGTGGAAAAGTGCATTGATCGCCCCAATTTTTTAAAAAGGCTTGCTTTCTGACCCCAAAACTTCAGACCTATAGCCTCACTCAACGTGATCGGGAAAATCTTTGCTTCCCAAGTCCTGATCCAATTAACAGCTTTGATTAAGAACGTAGAGGCCATAGCCATTCACCAAACTGGCTTTTCAAGGGGTGTCGGTTGTTCACTGAATCTTTTCATCCTAAACATACTCAAAATGGAGGCGATTAAGAATAAAAGTAAGATATACTTAGCGTGTGTAGATTTGGCTCATGCCTTTGACAGTGTCGATCGAGATTTGCTCTGGACAAAGATGATACACCACAAATGCCCATCGAGCCTAATGAAAGTTGTACAAGAATTGTATTCTGAAACAACAGTGAAAATTAGATTAGACCAGAAGGGCACACTGTCTTCAGTGATAAAGACGTCAAGAGGCGTGAAACAGGGTTGCCCATTGGGGGCAACCCTATTCAACTTTTTCATACATGATGTCTCGAAAGATCTAGGCGAAGTTAGATCCTTCCCACCCAAGATAAATGGACTACACATAGGACATATCCTATATGCTGACAACATAGTTCTCATCGACGTAACGCCAGTTGGCCTTCAAAGAAAATTGAGGGCGTTGGAACACTATACCATGAAAAACAGTCTTGAGATCAATGCTGCAAAAACGAGATCCTCATTCTCCAAAGTCTAACTGGTTCAACCTCTTTAAGAAGAAAGAAATTTAAATGGGACGTCAGTGGTAAATTGATTAATTGTGTTAGCCAAGTACCTTATTTGGGTGTCGTGCTCAGTTCCAACATAAACGATGAGCCTATGGTCCAAATGATCAAAAGAAAATGCAAACTTCTTTCAGTCCAAGGTGCCATGATCAACAAGAAATATGGAAAGTTTTTGTTAATACCTGCACTTGAATACTATAAAGCTAAGGTCATACCGTCTCTAACCTTTGGAGCAGAAGCGATGTCGGGATGTGCCTATGAGACCGGTCGTGCTGTGAGAACACTTACTGGAAAGGAATCCTGCATCTTCCGAAAGGGTCTCCCACCGCTTGTACTCGCTACGAACTAGGGCTGACATCCATTAATGCCATAGTAACATGGAACACTCTGTCTCTATATAGAAAGATCATTGGCACTGAAGACCTTCCCCAATTTAAAATCTTGAAAAAAAGGGAAGGAAATGCACCCCTGGATTCAGTCCAGAATGTATGGCAGAGCAGATGTTCAACTCTTTTAGGCCAACTGAACTTAGACAAAGATACTTTGGTACATAACCCTAATAAAGTTAAAAAGAAATTGTGGGACGCCGATTGGTGTGAAACTTGTGACATCCAAACTGCCCACTGTTGTATGAACCTTGCAGCACCAGAAGCCAGAGCCCGTGGATCAATCCCGAAATATTTGGAATTATTTCCTTGTGCAATGAAACGAAGAACTTGTATGAAATTTCGTTTAAACCTTTTTTTAACTAAGGAAGTTCTGAACTTACGCCTACATCCTCCGAAGCTGAGCTATCCCTGTAGATTCTGCACCTGCGAAAATGAGACATTGAAACACCTGACTCTCTTTTGCCCCAAACTAGTTGAAACAAGATCAATCACGTTGGGGAAACTATTGGAGGCTAGTCTGTGCCTAAACGCGGACGATTGGTGGAAGAGGATGTCAGACAGAGCGGATAGGAAGCTAGTCTATGCTGTGGTTTTCTTCCTGGAAGCATTAGAAAAGAGATTACAGAGTCATGAGGTAGATTAAAGTATTCGACACTTCTACCTCAAACGTCCTGATGGACAAACATTGAATAGTGTTATTATGAGCTAGATGGAAGGAAAAAGGACTTCTTTTGTCTTTCTTTGTTCTCTTTTCTGTGGCTTCCTAATCCGCCTTAAATCTGCCTTTTATCCTTTTGTTCTTCTTTTTTGTAAAAGTTTGTAAACGGGCTAATAAAAATAAAAATATTTTTTTTTTAAAAAGAAGTCACTCAGACATCATCTACTGACACAGAAGCTGCAGCTCAGTGCGCGGCTCAGGAAACAAATCATTTGCCTAGCGTAGGTGCTTACTGATTAGCTACCACAAGAGTTGTAGGATACAATCACCAACCAACAGATTTAGAAGTCCTAGCATGTCTTACACCTGCAATTGTAGATGTCGAACAGGAGATTTTTTTAAACACCAAATTTGGTGCTTTTAAGGACTCAAAAGAGCGGAAAGTAATAACAATTCAAGTGGAGGACCACACACAACGCCCCTTATTATACTCTCAAGTGGTCCAAACAACAACAAATTTAAATGAAAACGGAGAAATATTATTACCTAATTTAACCTTAGCACCAGACATGCCACTGCTGATTGCTCATGTTGATACAAACATAGAGCATGTTACTTTGAGCTCATCTAGACATATGGTGGTAGAGACAGAATGGGAAGTTAGTGCGTTGAAGCCTAGCTCCAATTTATCTAACTCACCAATTTTACTACCCGACACTTAGAATAGGGGGAACTCCTCTTTCTCTTCAAACTCATCGGATGCATCTTTCGCCAGACCTACTCCAAGACCGTCCTTCGAAATCACTCACTCCTCAAATCTAACATTGGAAACAACTCTTAATGCCATTAATACGACAATGTATTAGCTGGCAAAAATCCATGAAATATTAGATAGGAAAGTTGATTCGCATCGTGAATGTCTCAAACTGATAATAGCGAAGATCGATTGGCTGGCGGCAGAAATCATTCACCGCGGGGTGGGGGCCAATGAATGTTGTCAATCTCATAGTCCATCAGATAGGGGACCACTCGCTGGCAATCCCTCGCCTTTGATGATGACTGAGAGAGAGGAGGTCTCAATGTGGGCTAAGGGAAGTGTGGTGGATATCCTAAATGCGGATGCAGCAAAAAATGATCTTGCCTGAGTTGGTTGTACCCGAGATACCTGAATGAACACAGCCTGAGTTTGACTGTAACTCTAACTCTGTGATACCTGATCTGACAGTAGAACCGGCTTATTATTTATTTCAGCCCTTGCCTCGTAAGCAAAAAGCAAGAAAACGCACAAACATGGTCCAAACTATAGCTGTGAGAAAACCTAAAAATCAACCACCACCAAAAACAACAACTAAATCTAAAGCAAAGAAATGATTGACCACTTGTCAAAGCCTCTGTCGACTGTTGCAGAGATTCAGACATTAGAAAAATCGATGGTAGAGACAAATGAGACAGCTACAGCAAACGCCTCTTTGGACCTCAATCAAGCAGTCAGGCAACAAAGGGCAGTTGGTACGGCGTCAGGTCAAGGTCGAGCTTCAAACTGAAGGGTGTGGCATCCCTCAGGCTGTAAACAGAGCTCCGAATAGTGATCCCGCTGTGCTTATTGCAAATGTGCAGAAAACAGGAACAAATGAAGAGCTCATGAATTTATCCACATATTCGGTATCTTCGCTACCGCAAATAGATGCAATTATTGAGAGTTTACACTATCTGCAAACATCAAATAATGATCGAATGAAATCTTGTAATCATGCATCTAATGAGTTCCCCAACTTTCAAACAATGGAACAAAAGAAAGCACACATGCAGAAATCTGAATTATTGCAGTACCAGAGAAAGGTCCATTACACCCATTTTACCTTGCACGTCCATTCCTCTCGTGGAAATCAAGAAGTAGAAAATCGTCAAAAACCCATCATCACGAGTTTCCAGATTGCAAAAAATGATTCAATCACGAATAATGATCTCACTCCAAAGATGAGACAGACAGTGGAATGACCCATTCCCAAATCACACCACACTTCTTATTGCCGTTCATATGATTCCAAAACTGATACATGTACGTTCAGAGTATATAAATCGACCAGCTTCATTCCAAGCGATAACTTAGACATGGTAGAGCCACAAATTCCATCGCAGATAATTAAAGACCTACTAAGGCAAATGAAAGTGAAGCTTACTCAATGTGGTCTTGAGTTGCTGGCATCATGCACAAATCGAGATCACAGTGATACTAATAGAAGATTAATCAATTCTTCAGACCACCATAAAGGTGGAGCAGTTAGTGGTTGCGATCAGGATAAGAGACATGCAATAGCAAGAAAGGATGAGGGTTGGAATTATCAGCAATTATCTGTTAATTATAACCTTACAAAAGACTGGTCACTGCTTGAGGTATGTTTTAAAGACTAGGTACCAAGAATGACAAACTCAAAATAAGATTGGCTTACCAAAGCTATAAATCAGACAAATGCGAAGACAAACCATTAGCGCCAGTTAGCTTCAACACACCAGAATTTTACTATAGCCATTTGGAATACGAGAGGCCTCCAGCACTTAATGAATTAGAAGGGGAATTCTTTACATAATTATGATGTAATCGCACTGCAAGAAACGTGGATCACAAAACAACCACTTTGGCCTAACTTCAAAATTGCTTCGATCCTGGCTTGAAACAACCCAAAGTCCGACCAGCGGCAGGTTTATTAATAGCCGTCAAACTCGATTCAGAGGTAAATGTGGAACCATGACCCACGCCCAGTGGTCGAAGTGTACCAAAAGAAGTAGTGGAACTATGTTCCCTGCTGGTCTGCCCCGCTCCCCACAAACCCCATTGCCACGCCCCCTCCCATTCGCAATACAAACCCCAAAACACATGTGCCTGCTGTTTAAGGCAACGTTCAGTGCAGTGCACTAAAAGTGCAAGTTATAACAGCTTCCTACACTTTTATTTTAAAACAAAACCATTCCGGAACGGTTTATTATTAAAATAAAAGTATAGCAACGGTAAAACATAATTAAAAGAAGTAGAGGAGCACTGCTCCCGACCGCTCCCGCTCACTTCGACCACTGCCCTTGCCTTATCCAGGGATCCAATTAGTTCGGTTAATATCTGCTAAATGTGATTCGCCATTTAGTCCTCAAGCTGCAATGATAAATATATATTGGAACCCAATTGCTATTTTGGATGTAACCTTATTGAAATATGTTGAACAAATGTTAGACCTGATGGTCAATCAGCCCTAACCATAATAGCAGGGGATTTGAATATCAACTGTTTTCCAACTAGTACCAAGCCTCTCAACATGTGCAGCAAGATGGCTCACATTCATGAAACATCGAGATTTAAGTATGTTGAATGGGACCGTTGAGGGCGATGTCCCTCCGATGTCCACTTGGGAAAGAGGTTCTCATGGACTATGTTTTTATCTCAACGCATGCCATCAATCGAGTGATTTCCCTTCGTGTCATTCTGAATGATTTCAGCGATCGCAATATTCTAGAAGTAAAATGGAGTTTCCAATGTCCAAATTAGGTGATTATTACAATTTCCCAGTGGAACTTAATATAGGTAGAAATAGAATCAAGTGGTCAACACAGAGACTAGAAACATTACAAGCCCAGCTTTATGCCCTTTTTAAACATTCAGCTCAAATCGATCATGAATATACTGACACTCTTAACTTGATCATTTATACATAAGCATCAGCATGATCCATCCATTAAGGCCCTTAAGATACAGTTGCGTAAAGACCTCAAAAACATTCCTGATTGAATCAGATGGAAAATAAAAAGACGGTAGAAATGCAATAAAACAGCTCAAAGCCCGCAGAAAGCAACAAGATGGAGAAGCTATGTTAGCAGCTATTTCGCATAAATCTACTGCCCAAATTTGGGAATTATTAAAAAAAGACCCAACGTGTGCAGAGTCGTCAGTCTTGATAAATGCAGTAAGTGAGCAGACATGGGTCACACACTTTTCCAGACTGTTTGACAAATCAAAAAATCAATTACCAGTGTTTAACATACCCATAGCGAATGTGGCAGCTCTTAGCTTTGACCAGGAAGACATTATAGGTCTTATTAATAAACTGAGTACATCACAGGTGCCGGGAACGGATGGTCTAACAAATTGGGCGCTTAACAGTCACCGTAAAGAATGGGCAGCCATCCTTGAAATCATATTTACCAATATTATCAAAACAGGAGTGATACCAAAGTCTTGGAAAACATCAATTGTTATACCAATTTTTAAAAAAGGAATTCGAACTGACCCATTAAACTATAGGCCTATTGCACTTTTGGATACTCCAGGAAAAATCTTTTCCAGGATAATCTTAAGAGTTCACTGACTGGATTCAAACCGAAAAGTTATTTGATTTGAATCCGTCAGGATTCGTTAAAGGAGTAGGCACCTTGTTAAACTTGATGTTGCTAGCCACCATTAATAAACAGGCAATTTAGTGAAGCAGCCAATCTTTTGGGGTTTTATAGATTTTAAGCAAGCGTTTGACTCTGTGTCACACGCAAGACTATGGTGTAAAATGTTGGAAGCACAATGTCGCCCCTCATATACATTTTATACATCTATTTTATACTGACACAGCAATCCGAGTGAAATTGGCTAAAAATGGGCTATTAACTCAATCCATTAAAATGTTTTCTGGCCTAAAACAAGGTTGTATTTTAGCCTCAACCCTTTTTAACTTTTATATTAAAGATATCAATGCTTTTTTAGAAAACATTCGAACTTTCTCCCCTAAAATTGGACAGTCTAGAATCAAGTGGTTATTTTTTGCGGACAACCTTGTTTTAATCGACCAGATACAGAAAGGCCTACAAAGGAAGCTAAATGCTCTCGAGAATTACACTAAAGCCAATGGCCTGTCTATTAACGTGGCGAAATCTAATGCGATGATGTTATTACCCACCGCCCGCAAAGGAAAATGTAGGTGGATTGGGGCTAAAGCCCCCTTGGAAATCTTGAATGAATACAAATACCTAGGGCAACTTGTTAATAACTATCCTTCAGATCTTCCTTACCGAAATGATCTTAAAGCAAAGTGAATTAATACCATCTGATAAGAAACCTGGATGCTACAATCTGGGTAATATTGATGTTATAGGGTGTTTTTATGCCCACCTACAATTCAAAGGAAGGGAAACTCAGGGCAAAGCATAAGTCACTAAGAGTGGTGAGACATTGTTGGGGTGGAGAGAACAAAACGGTCTGAGGATAAGACTTGATCCCAATACGGATGAGCAAATGTTACCCGTGAGTGAAGATATTAGCATAGTTGAGAGGTCAAAGTGTTTTCTAAGGACATTGGTTGTGTAAAGGGGAAGGTTGCATAGGATTGTGCTTATGGAGGGAGTATGCCTTTACCAGCGAAATTGCGTCCGGTACCAATGGTATTGAGAAATGGTGTAAAGGACGAGTTGAGGAAATTAAGGGATGCTGGCATAATAGAACCTTCTTGGAGTATTGAGTGGGTCTCTTCCCTTGTGGTAGTAAAGAAGAGCAGTGGTGATTTGAGATTGTGTATGGATTTAAGGGAACTTAACAAATGTGTGATTGCCGAGAGATATCCGCTTCCCAATATGACAGAGTTGTTAGCAATGATAGGCAAGGCAAAGTTCTTTTCAAAGTTGGATATGGCATCCGCGTATCATCAGATAAAGTTGGATGACTGCTCCCAAGGATTAACAAGTTTCACCACTCACAAAGGAATATAATCAGTTCTGCAGAATGCCATTTGGCCTTTTTTTCGGACTCATCGGGTTTTCAAAAAGTAATGGACAGGTTGTTGAAAGATCTGCCCGGTGTCTATTGTTTTCAAGATGACATACTAGTATGTGGGGACAATTGGGAAAAACATGAGGAGAATGTAAGGAAGATCGTGGGAATCCTAGAGAAGGGAGGTATTACGTTGAAAGCAGAGAAATGTGTTTTCAGCAAGAAGGTAGTTGAGTATCTTTCTCATGAGAAATCTAGTGAAGGGTTGAAACCTAACAAAGATTTGATGGATGGGATCAAGAAGGAAAAGGCGCCTGAAAATAAGGGGGAAGCTGAGATCCTTTCTAGGGATGATCGAGTTTTCTCAAAAATGTGTATGCAGTTTTTCGGACAAGATTGCGAAGATGAGGAGCTTACTCAAGAAGGGTGCAGAATGTGTGTGGGATGGTGACTGCAAGAAAGAATTTCTAATGATAAAAAGCGAGATTGATATGGCGAGACCATTAGCTATGTTTGATACTAGGAGGAAGAGTACTATTTCAGTTGATGCCAGTGATTCAGGTATCGGCTGTTTTGACACAGATTGAGGAGAGTGGACGGGAGGTGATCGTAACGCACGCTTCAAGGATGTTGAGAGGAGCAGAAAATAAGTATTCTGTGTTGGAGAAGGAGGCTCTAGCCTGTCACTAGGGAGTGGAAAAGTTTAGAAATGGTGTGTGGGGTGGAGAGTTTGTCATTAAGACAGACCATAGAAATAATTTTTGAAAAGAAGGGTCTTGAGAATGTTTCGAGGAGAGTGGCTTGTTGGGTGGTAAGGATGCAAGGGCAGAAATTCACCATGGACGTTATCCCCGTAAGGGACACTGTGTTAGCGGATCATGTTTCGAGACTGAGTAAGTATGAAGGTAAGGATAAGTATTCTGAGAAGGAGGTGGTTACAGACATTGTGTTAGTTACACATGATGGAGTCATCGTTTGTGAGGAGTGGACGAGGACGTTGAGGGAGTAGGACGTGTTTGTCTGAGTTATTAGGTTTGTGGAAGATGGTTGGGCAGAGAAAAGATTTCTCAGTGGGAAGGAGAGGAGTTTATGGGAAGTGAGGTCGGAGCTAGGTCTGTAGAGGGGTATTTTGTACAGGCGGGATAGGGCAGTTTTGCCCTGGTCTTTGAGGAGGAAGTTGGTTGACATTGCGCACGAAGGTCACATTGGTATGACAAAAATCAAAGCCGTTTTGAGAAGCAAGTATTGGTGGCCCGGTTTTGATTGGGACGTGGAGAGGCTGGTAGAGAGATGTATACAGTGTGAGGTGTCAGGAAAAAATGTGGTGGCACGGTTGCAGTCAGTTGTGAAGGTGGACACGCCGGAAAAGGTGTGGAGTGAGAGTGCTTTGGATATATTAGGTCCAGTTGATATGGGGAGATGGCGTGGACAATTCATTGTTGTGCTTGTGTATCTGTTCTCATGATGGACAGAGTTTCAGGTGGTTCGAGTTATTTCTGCTAATGCAATGGTGGAATTCTTACAGGATGTGTTCGAGAGGAAAGGATTGCCTAGTTCTGTTCTGACTGATAATGGGAGGCAGTTTATAGGAGGGTGTTTCCAAGACTATCTCAAACGTTGTTGAGCGAAGCACAATAGGACTGCAGCATATCAACCACAGATGAATGGAATGGTGCAAAGGGTGAATCGCTGCGTGACGGAGGCTGTTCAAATGGCAGTTGCATGTGGGAGGGATAGGAAAGTGGCTGTGAGGGATTGATTGTATGCCTTGCAGTTGGCTTTGCATGCTTCCACAGGAGTAAGTCCATTTCGAGTTAATAAGGGGGAAGAAACCCAGCACAAGAGTGTCTCCTCCCTGGTTGGGTAGGGCGTGAGAATCTGACTGTGTTGTGGAAGAATTGAGAGAGAAGATAGATAGAGAAGATAGATAAAAAGAAAGGGAGAGTGGGTGAGGAAGGCCAATGAGAAATCAGGGAGGAGGAGATTGGAAGTTGTGGTGGGTACATGGGTGCGTATTAAGAAAGGCATTGTAAGGAAGAAGGGGGATGTGTTGTATTCCAATCCTGTCCAGGTTGTGGAGGTTCTGAGAGGTGCCGTGAGGGTGTGGGGTGGTCAGGTGTGGAATTTAGCAAGGGTACCGTGGGTCAAGCTCGTGTGAATTTTTGTAGAGATCCAGCTCCCAGCTACTATGAACCCATTTTCATTTTTTCATTCCGTTGCTCGTTCTAGCACATCTTTATGTGAAGTTTATTCCATGTACATAGCTCTGGGGTTGAGTGTGTGGTGTTTTTTGTGCAATGCGTCAAAGGAGCGAGATGTGTTTTAATGTGACATCATCTGGAATGTGGAGGAGGGTTATGGAATGTGGAGGGATCAAGTTCTGGTGGAATGTTAAGGTGTTTTGCTTTGTATAAGGAGACAGTTGGAATTACAGATGCAGGCAGATGGGTGGGGGTTTTATTGCTGTACAACTTGAAGGCTGTATTAAAAGACATTAGCGTGCCTGTAAGCGCATGTGCCTTCATCTTTTCAGTTTCAGAAGCTCTTGATATAGATTTTCGCTTTCCATCAGATGGAGCTTTTCCAAGTGAAGTTCGTTTTTTGTGCGGCATGTTTCAGCAACTCAATTGCTTCAGCACATTTGAGAAAATGTCCAAGAAAGATTGATTGTGCTCTCTTCTTGTGAATGAACACACTGTAACCTTGCCATTTGCCATATTTTGAGTGGCGTAATAAAAATAAATTACATTTTTCTTTTAATTCCCTTTACTTTAATAAACACTTTTGAACTGTATACAGTAGTAATACATTTCAAAGGAATAACCAACACATTGAAAATTTTGCTTCAGCAACTTTTTCACATTTTGCCTCCTTCTAGTACTCAATGGCCCTCATTACGACCCTTGCGGAAATCGGAAAACGATGGCGGAAATGCAATACCGCCATCGAATAGCGCTCGGTGCGACTATGACCCGTCACCGCAAAGTACGAAGCCATTAGCGACACCGTAGTGAACGCCAACGCTAACTGCACCAAGCACGCGCGCGCGCGCCATGCGAAACCGCAAACACCACCATGGCGCAACGGTACGCCAATTCCGACCCTAGCGGACATGTACCTAACGCCATCAGGCATGGCGTAATGTACCATTCCGCCATGGTGAGAAGTACGGCATCGCGAATCAACCGTAAACGGCCCCACTGAGTGCCTGTACACCGCTCCCTGCCCACAAAGTACAACTCCCCGTAGGTGCAATGAAGCCACAATGCAACCATTGAAATGTACAAGTCACCCATGCATGGCAACGAACAAAAGAAACACAAGAGGGGCCAATGGGAGCTGCAGGGCACAGATGGCACGAATACAGAAGCCATCCCAATGGACATGACCACAGTCCCCCACCAAGAAACGCACGCAAACACAGGCACCTGTGACCAGCCATATTCCGAGAATCACATCATTCCACCAGTCCACCTGGCTGACCGGCATCTGTTACACAAAACCCAATCCCCCGCCCCTGAGCATGACAACATTCAAACTGTCATATTGGCAGCCCCCATCCCTGACCTCACGGGCTTAGTAGGCAAACGCGCCCAGTACAGTACCACGCAACTAAACTCCGAAGCTGGAACCCAATGCAGATCTCCTCACAATACATCGCCCCCCAAATAGGCATATGCCACATCACTTGCAAAGAAAAACGCTACACGGGCCAAATCAGAATAGAAATTTAATGCACATCAAAGTCACCAAGCCCATACAGCCATCAGGCCATGAACTCCTAAACACCAATCACCATTGTGGGCTGCATCCGCAAGAAATGACCAGCCACTACTTGTGTGTCGTCCTGTTCCCTCATGGTACACAGAGCCACATTCACGTACGAAAAGGCAACATGGAAGCGCACAGAACCGCAGGGCCGTCCCAATGGGGAGGCACTAGTCCAGCTGAAAGGCCGAAATGTTGCTCCGAGCCACCAGTACTGCGTAAGGGCATGTGGGCCATTGGCGATCGTCCCATAAGATCGTAATGCTGCTCCACTGATTAACACGAAGCAGCAGGTGTCGGGAGTAAAACCCATCTGCAGGAGTGGCATACAGATGGCAGTGGCAAAAGGGGAGGAGATACCTGTCAACCAAAAGAAAAGAAAAAGAACAGAATGGCCATCAGAACTACATTCCAACAACTCACTTCAATGATCACACGAAATCCACAGCCATATGCATGCTAGCCCACTCCAAAGGATCATCACCACCCCAAAACCACTTGCGACTCCTAACCATCTATATCGAGGTGCAAACACCATCACAAACGAGTGTACCTGTGCATGCGTCTGTCAAAACAGAATCCATCAGATGGGAATGTTAATGTGCATGGACACAAGTGTCTGAGGGCGTGTCGAGACAGGGAGGGCTCAACAAGGCCAGATAGACGATGGTCCCACCATGGCAGCCCTGCATCACATAGCGTAGGGGAGGCGGATAGATCCCAAGAAGCCCTGTACATGGCAAACTCTGTATCAAATCACCTGCCCATGCATCCATTCATCATTCCCTCATCCCGGAATCAAAACGCCTGAATAATTACTCACATAACATTAGAAACATCCATTGAGTCTGTGCGTTATGCAGCCTGCAAAATCCACAGTGCCCCAGCCCGTAATTCCAGTGTTGTGAAGTAACATGTATGTGGGAACGGCCGGCCTCATCGCCCACGTAGCAATTGCGCATCCCAAACTATTCATATCAGTCATTGCTTCCTCGCCATGGGCCCTGTCTCAAGGACATTGAACAACAGAACGTTATATTTGCAGTCAGACCTGTGGGCATCTCCTCGCCGCTAGCTGGAAACCGAAAGCGCCGCCCTTGGAATTCCACATTTGCAACATCACGCCGAAAAGGCATCTGTGGCCGTTTGAAATCACTAATTATTCCATCGAGTGCGGCTGTGTGTGAAAATGGCAACTGCCTTCACCCACAAATGGGACGCCCCGCCCGTCATTGCAACTCGGTACAGTGATGCATGAGGGCCCACCGTTACTCGAGTACTACGTTCCACTGACCCTTCACAAGTCTGTTCGCGACTGCACAGATAGTATGTGCAACAATGGGACCACAGCAGAATGAACATGTCAACCAATGTTACACGGCCATCGGGTACAAATACATGATTGCAATAGCAAGATGCCATTCCCAGATTTGCAGCGTTGTGCGCGGGACGTGCTCGGCCAAAGGGGAGAGCAGCTTGCACAGGTGGAATTAATCACCACAGGTGGAGGCCATACATCCTGAAAACACATAAATTGCACAGCCAGTCTCCTCCCACAACCACACCGAAATGCTACCGGCAGGACTCGCGATGTTGGCCCTGGGGGACCTGATAGCACTGCAACTACTCCAACTCCAAGAAGAAGACGAACACCAACTGCTACCGGCCGCACGAAGGAGACGCAGGAGGAGGAGGAGGCCAAGGCAGGGCCAGCAAGGGCCGCCAGCACAGCCACTACCACCACGCAGGCAGCCCGCAATCCCACGCCTCCGAGCACATCCGTTCAACCTCACTGATGAGCAGATCCACACCCTCTACCGTCTGGACCGGGACACCATAGCCGCCATTGTGGACATGACACAGGCTGACCTTGTCAGCATGATAGATAGCCCAACCGCCATCCCACCCCTACTGAAGGTGGTGTCTGTACTCCACTTCCTGGCCACAGGCACCTACCAGCACACAGTCGGACAGTTGCATGGCATTTCTCAGCCACTGTTCTCACGGACACTATTGCAAGTGCTCGATGCCCTCCTGCAGCACGCAGACGACTACATCTCTCTACCACGCTCGGAGCAGGAAATTACCAACACAAAAGTGGGATTCCATGCACTTGCCGGCATACCGGGTTGCATTGGTGCCATCGACTGCACCCATGTGGAATTGGTCGTCCCACATGCCATGGAGGCCCAGTACCGCAACAGAAAACAATTTCATTCCCTGAATGTACAAATGGTGTGTGACTCCAACAGGATCATTACACATTGTTGTGCCCGATTCCCTGGATCAACCCATGATTCTATGGTCTTGAGGAACTCTACAATACCACGCTACATGGAGCGACACGCAGGGAACAGATCCTGGCTACTCGGTGAGTCTCATTACATGCATGATTATGTGGGGAATGTGATTTGGCAATGACCTGGCAGGAAGGGGGGGTGTGCGTACGTAGCAATGGCATTCCACATCATACGTTTCTCGTCCACATACAGGTGATGCTGGATATCCACTGAAGAGATGGCTCCTCACACCAGTCCGGAACCCACGGGACCAGCATGAGGAGGACTACAACCATGCCCACTCACGTACCCGTGTAGTCATTGAACAGGCATTCGGCCTACTGAAGACTCGTTTCCGCTGCCTCAGCAGGTCTGGCGGGGCACTCCTGTACCGCCATGAGAAGGTTGCAAAGATGGTCATGGCATGTGTCATGCTCCACAACATGTGCGTACGTAGAAATGTGCCCATGCCCCCTGACGCAGAACTGCAAGCACATGATGATGGTCATGATGAGGGTGGGGATGTGGCAGCACCTCATGGAGTCTGCGAGGCACCGGAGGCCCGTGACATTCATCAGCATCTCATTGATGTATGCTTCTAGCACTCACGCCTGGTGGCTGATACATGGACACGGGACTCGTGGCACTGTGCGTGTCTGGGACATGCACAATATGGACTGTACGCCTATGATGGCCTAGTACACAGAAATCAATGTCCACACATCTCATTGGTTGATCGTGCACTTTTTATGGCATATGTGATGTCATGTTGAACACCCTATCGACCCGCCACCCAAGTGAGCCCAACACACCCCCTCCACCCTCCTACCTCCCCCACGAACCCCAGTGTCCAAAGATGCTCATTGTCAGTGGGCTGTCGCTATTGCAAGCCCCCTCTGCGGGTATCAGGGGCACCCCTGCCTGTGGAGCGCAGGTTCCTTCCAGATCTACGTTGGGGGCTGCCCTGGACGGAACTTGCAACGGATGATGTGTCTGCCTGCTCACGTCCATGCATGTCCCTAAGGGTTTGCGAGAGCTCAGTGAGCACACGGCGCACTGCGGCAAGTTCGGCACATACGTCTTTGGACGTCGCATGCAGTTCCCCCCTCAGGCTCTCGGTGCTTCTCTCCATTTGGACTCTCAGGCTCTCGGTGCTACTCTCCATTTGTGCCCTCAGCGTCTCTGTGCCTCTCTCCATTTCTGCCCTAAGTGTCTCAGTTGATGTTTCTATGTCTGCCTTAGTGCCCCCACATTCATCGGCATGGTCCTTGAGGAGCGTGGCCATTTGCTGCTGTTGCACGATTAACTGGTCGAGGGACTGTTGCCTCTGCTGGGCCATGCCCATTTGCGGGGGTGTCACAGAGGGGCTGTTGTCCTCATGTTGCCTTGCCACAGGGCTTGGGGGGGATGGCCAGTCGTTGTCTTGTGGGTGCCCCTGCGTGGTATCCTCATGTTGTACGGGATGGGACAGACAGGGGGATTGGGACAGGTCATGGATGGATCTGACTTCGACATCCCCGTTTTCTGTGTCGGAGCATGCTGCCATCAATGGGGTGTCACCTATGGTGCTGCTGCCACCAGAGGCAGTGCCTTCTGTGGCATCCATTGGGGGGACCTGTGGTGGTGGTGTTGTGGGCATGCTGGCTGCTGGGGTGCCTGTTGATGTTCCCTCCTCTGTGCTGCCACCTGATTTGTGCTGCTGCCGTGTCTTGATGCGTGCAGCTGAGGTGGAGGGTCTCTGGCCGTTGGTCTTGGCCCTCTTTGCAGGTGTGCTGGTAGGGGTGTCCTGTAGCTCGTCGTTTGGATCGGACCCTGTGGTGGAGTAAAGGAGGGCGAGGGTTAATGATGGGTCTGTGGGAATTGGAATGGCATTGTATCACATGCTCTGGGGTGGTACCTGAGGGTGATTTGGGTCGGGTCCTTGGAGGTGCTTTGATTTGTGTGTGGAGTGAGGGTGCAGTTGTTTGGCAGCCTGCAGTTAGGGTGTGCCTGCTGCACGTGTAGTGCGTGTATTAGGGGTTTTTAATTATTTATGTATTTATTGTGGGTTTTAACGTGCGCTATCAGGCCGATGTGTGTGGCCGTTCTCCTGGACATGTGTTTCTGTTGCACTATGTGGACGCATGGTACTTCACATGGATGGACTGTGTGGATTTGGCATTGTTTTATCTGGTACACCTACCTGAATCTTCGGATGTCTGCACTCCTTTCTCCATCCCTCCGACTCCCTCTATGCTCTCCATTCCGATGGTGGAGGCACAGATTTCTTCCCAGGGGGTCAACTTGATGGGTGATTCAGGACCTCCCCCGGTGGCTGTGGCAATGTTGCGGTTGGCAGAGAGTATGCTGCGGACGCGTATCCGCAGGTCGTCCCATCGCTTGCGGCATTGCTGTGGGGTGCGGGGTGCGGTCCCCACCGCACTTACCCGCTGTGCCACCAGAGCCCATATGGTCTTCTTGTTTGCAAGTGCCGTTCTGGTCATTTGCGTGGAGAAGACGATGGCAGCATTCTCCTGGAGGGTCTCTGTTAGCACGGTGAGTTCCTCGCGGGAGAAGTGGACCTGCCGCTTGCGGTCGCACGCTTTCTTCGCTACTTTTCCCATTTGTCTTGGTTTCGCTAGGGTGGGTGACGGGTTGGGGTGTGTTTCAGGGTAGTGATTTTAGTGGTTGTGTGGTTTTAGTGGTTTTATAGGTGTACGCCGGGATGTTTCCCGTTCCGGGCCCATGTTTTAACTTCCGTTTCCGTATATTTCCGGTCACCGTACTTTCCGGTAGGTGTGCGCCTACCGGAAAGTACGGTGACCGCTAAGAGGGGTGGCGGTATTGCACCTAGGGCGCCGTACGGCGGCGGTGTGGGCCGTTTTGGGGTCATTTCCGCCATCGCGGACTTTGCACTTCCGCCGTGGCGTGGTGCTCGTGCCCGATGGGTCGGAATGGGCCGCACTTTGCTCCTTCGTGCAATGGCGGAAACGCTATTTACGCTGTGGCGCTCCGGTCAGTCGCTTTCCGCAAGGGTCGTAATGAGGGCCAATGTAGTGAATCGTGGTGCGCATCAGTAAATGAGGGTATGTACGGAGTGAATCCTTTTCATCCAAACACAGACTACAATCGTGCCCCAGACAAATGAGGAATCCATGCAAAATTTGGTAGCAGTGGGTTCAACGTTGTGTGGATTTGTATAGCCGGACAAACATACACACATACATACATTCAGATTTATATTTAAAGAAGGCTAAGAAGTATCAGATTGAACTCAGGGGACACCGCAGCGGAATTGAGAGAGCGAACTAAGAACACAAAGGGCCTCATTATGTGTATGGAGGTAGCCATGCCGCTAAAAGCAGCATGGCTACCTCCATACTGGTTTCCAGGTCCGGGTCCCGCAAAAGGGGACTTACCGGGCCATTCCGACCTTGGAGGGCCCGGTATATCCCTTTTGCGGGATCCGGACCCGGTACATCGCCATTCCCATTGAGCCCCCATGGAGCTCAATGGGAATGGGGAGGATGCTAACAACGGGCCCGTTACTGACGGGCCCGTTGTCAGCATCGTGGACTGCTAGCGGGACCCGCTAAGGACGCCTGGTCTGACCAGGCGTTCCTTAGCGGGTCCCGCAGCAGTCCTCGTAATAGGGCAGCCCGTAATGAACGGTGCCGGTCCCGTACCGGCACATTTCATTACGTGGCCGCCTGCCTCCTAATGAAGCCCAATGTCTTTGTGGTTAGGGAAAAAAACTTTAACAGAGGTAATAAAAGCTCTGAACATAGAGCAATGTATTAATTCCTTGGCCCTTCCCTTCAAAGAGCTGTGTTGCAACTTAACAAACCCACATTATCTGTAGCGATTGAAACTGCTCAAAAGTTTGCAGATGCCAAGACACTTTAGTCCGTTACATCGAGTGGAAGAGAGGAGAGACAATCGAGGGCTCCCTCGTCATAAAGTCCAGCCCGAAGAAAGAATAAGTATCATCAATAGACCTAAAGAGTTCCGTAGAGTGGAAGGGAAAAACCTGAGAGAAAGCTAGATCCTAAAATGGGGGAAGAAATAAGAAAGGACAGTAGACTGGTTAAACTTATGGTCTCCATAGGTTTCTCATGTCGAGAATCAGGGCACCTAGCAAGAAAATGTCCACAAAATAAAAAGGAAGAACCTCTGGAGATCGGATGCATGGTGGGTGATGTGTGGGAAAGTCCATGTCCTTACGAAGGGATTGAAACTCAGAGTAATTTATTTTGTGGGACATCAACTAAGTCCACTCATGAAACGGCATTAGTGAATGGGATTCGTGTCCAGGCTCTAGTAGATTCAAGTGGTAGGGAAACAGCTGTACGGGCCGATACGGTTGCGCTGGACAAATTGAAAAATTCCCCTTTGGAACATGTGTCCATGAGGACCAAGACATGTACCCTAAGGTTGCCATTCCGAGAAGTGTACAAGGAACCACTACCATCTTTCCCTCAGCCATTATTCCAGATCTACCTGAAGAGACTATCATTGGGACTGACTTCCCTAGTTTTCCATCATTAGTCCAAGAAGTCAACCCACGCCCTTCACAATTCTCCCCTCTGACAGTTGGCAAGAAGAACCATTTGTACCTACCACACCTGTGTGGGATTGGTTCTCTATCCAAATACTCACCACAATATCCTCCCACCCCACCCCACCCCAGAAGCCATTAACATTTGTCCCTTGCACGGCAGGTCATTTTCATAGGGGGAAGGGTATATGAGGAATATGAGGGTGTCCTCACTTCCTTCTCCAAAATATCCTCCCACTAGGGGGTCAGGGAAAGGCCATTGCTTTCAGATCCTGACCCTGAGGGTGGATATGCGAGGGAGGACCACTCGGGAGGAGGAGATTTGGGAAGTGGGGATGAGGTAACTTTGGGTGAGACACAGTATCCCCCATTTGCCTTTCATCAGGAATCAAATTTCCCCCAGGCTTTTATGGGATATTTACAATCTCTTCCCTATTGTGTTAGAAAAGCATCTGCCAATGCACACCACTATGGTACTGAGACGAGGAATAAAGATGCCTAGTACCAAGACCATTGTGAAATCAATGTGACTGGCCTGCACCTGAAGTCCACGGGGCGGTATAAAAGGCCCGCTCAGGTGAGGCTAATGAGATCACCTGTGGAACACTTGCAGACAGAGAAATCAGATGTGAAGGCAGGGAGATGCATGTCCGAAGCGCAGAGGTGCTGCAGTCGTTGCAGTGGCAGCAGTTTGTGGCGGGCGTTGTCACAAGGTCTCGTTGCATGGTCCAGCTGCTGACCTCAATAGGACTCCCTCTCCGGTATCGTGAAGTGTCGGAGACCAAGGAAGAGGGGTTTGCCGAGCCGGGAACAGCAGCAGCCACAAAGAACCAACCGAAGCTGAGAAGAGCACACAAAGACAGTGTAGCCAGTAAGGCTGAAGGACTCCGGGACGCTGTGGTGTGAATATAAGTTTTGGACACAGACAGAGATTTCCTTTGGACTTCCTGACACAGACTATCATTCATTTCAGTTAGGTAGGGAAATCCCACCTTATCTTAGGGCAAGATTGGCCTTATTCCAACCCCTTTTGTGATTTAATAGATGTTTGTAGCCTAAGCTTTCCTCAGTTGTCTTCTGTCTACATCCTGATGCCTTCATGGAGGAAAGAGTAGATAGGAAGGCCAAGAACGGCTTGATCAGTAGTTACGTTTACCGAGCATGACAGTAGAGATCAGAGTTTTTCTAGAATGTCTAGTAAGAAAAGGATATGTTTTCATCAAGGATGAGGAGGTTAATACGAGCAGAAGAAGTAGCGATAGTGATGAATTGTTACAGTTGTAGGTCATTATCAAAGAGGATCCCGAATTGCAAGCTTTGGGTGAGGGAGAAAGAAGGTCATATAGGAGAGGAAAGTGATAGAAGACGGTAGAGATGCCATTGGCAGTAGGGAGAAAGAGGACTTTAAGTTCAGCATGAGGCCACATGGAGCCATCCAGTGATGAGTTGCAGTGAGACAGTCCATAATCTGTTCCAAGATGGCTCTGGGTTAAGGAGAGAAATGAGAAAATATTTGAGTGTCAGCAAAAAGGTGATGGTGAAAGCCAAAGGATGAGAAAGGTCTTCCTTGGGCAGAAACATAAGCGGGTGACTAGCAGAGGTCCAGGGACTAACCCTTACCATTGAGGGACGCCGACAGGGATAGGAGTCAGAGGTTTGTGAGTGTCAAGCCATTTTAAAGGATCGACCTTCCAGGTAGAAGGTGATCCATGCTAGATCAGATTAGAAAAATCAAGGTCCTGGAAGTGGGATGGAGAGCAGAGTGGTCAACGGTGTCCAAAGCGGCAGAAAGGTCCAAAAGGATGCATATAGAAGAGGGTTTGGAGTGGTGAGCATTAGAAAAAAAGTTAGAGACATGCATGAGTGCAGTCTCAGTGGAGTGTTTCCTATGGAAGCCAGATTGAAATAGCTCTGCATGGCATTTATCCTCAAAATACTGAACCAGCCAAAGACCACCCGCTCAAGAAATTTTGAGCAATGGGGAAGGAGGGAAACAGCAATAGTTTATTGGGGCGTTTAGGTCAGCAGTGAGTTTCTTCAATAGGGGTAAAACAGTTGCAGGTTTGAAGGAGGCAGGGCAGAGTCCAGCGGAGAGAGAGAGAAGTTTAAGAGCCAGAGGGATAAGGGCAAGTGATTCAGACCATTTGGGGAGCAAAAGGTTTGATAGGAGAGCAAGATAAGTTGGTAGTGTGAAGGATTTGTGCTAATTTAATAGAAGAGGTAAGGGAGGAGTATTCAAGACAAGAAGAGGTAACAGAGAGGTTTTTGTCAAGTGGAGAGAGTCACACATTTTGAATGAAAAGTTGTGAGCAAAATCATTAGCAGACACAGTGGCAGTAGTAATGGATATTGGCTAGGGAGGTGTGAGCAAAGATTGGAGGGTAGATGAATGTTTGCAGGGGTGATTGCAAAGGGAGGAGGCAAGGTTTGTGAAGGAGGAGGATGTGGCATAGTCCAGTGTAGCGGTTAGGGTAGCAAAGAAATGTTTGTAGCTTGGAGTAGGATAGGTGTCCATTACTTGCCTAAGAGGCATAGTTCACAGCAAATGTTTGTTTTGAAGGTCTGAATTTCAGAGGTACTCCAAGGCAGAGGACTGGGTTGGAAAGGTGTGAATGTGCAACCTGGATAGTGTTGGTCAAATGGAGTCTTAAGTGCATACTAAAAGTAAGAAAAACATGTCCAATGGACAGGCACGAATATAAGAAAGAGACAGGGGAGAGGTCCTTACATCAACAACGTAAGGGGCAAGAACGTCCTGTCTGACTTTCCTCTTTGAGTGTTCCCCTTGTTGACATATCAGTAGTAAAGGGAATCCTTACTTTGTTGTTCAGTGATCTCTCTAGCTTTCCATTTTCCTTAAATATACTAATTTCCATCCACTTCCTTCCCCCCTCAGATCAAACCATTCTGTGACTAATTGTAAGCACACCCGTTAACTCTTTAAATTAGACTATTCTATGCTTAATTTGATGCACCAACATTTACCTGAGTAGAAGTTCATTCGAATGTGTCTTTACCTTTTATTCCCTCTGCTTCAGGCAGCCAAACCAATCACAAAAAATTATGAAGTCTTAAAATCATACATTCAGCAGAAACCATTCCAGCGGTGGGTAGCCAGAGCTGCAGCCCACCATGAGTAACAAGACACTCCTACACTCTGGAGTCCCGACCACTCTCCAGTAACATCTGCAGTGCTCCCCTTTCCTTCCCTACACTGGTTTCAGATAGAGGGCAATCAACAACTGCTTGTAGGCCTTTAGTCTGACATCCTTTCTCCTCTTCAACAACCTCCCTTCTGACCCAACAAGATCGCAATATCACCCCTCAACCTGATTTAGCCACCCTCGGACTCTTTGCCCTCTGCCTCAATTTGACCCAAATGTTCTCTCTTCTTTACCCATACACTTGATTGCTCCTTCTCTTCAAATAGCTTTGCCATCCAGCCCCCACACAATTTAATGCTTACCCAATCGTTTACTGTTATTACAGCACAAATTCTGCCACTCCGGGCATTCTTCTGCCAGTCAGTCACTCCTTCTCTTGTAACACCATGCTCCACACCCGCATTCCTGGCACCTCACAGACTTGGCTTGGATTTAACAGGTGAGCGCACCTCCTCTCCAAACCTCCTTCCATTATTTTGACACCCCTCCCTGCTACCCCCATGTTATGTTATGTTGTTATGTTATAACACTTGTATAGCGCCAAAACCCTAAGGCATCAGGCACTAATTTACAAACAGGAATATGACAGAATGGTGAGCAGATGCTTACATGAACAGTATCATTTTAAAGGACTTTATGAAAGCTAAGTGGTTCTTTTCTTTTCTGAATACTTGGGGCAATTCGTTCCATGCATATGCCACCAAGACTGGAAACGAACGTCCATTTCCACGCACTGTCTTGACTCGATCCACTTTCAAGAGATGGGCGGTGGTGGATCGAAGGTCTCTCATAGGCTTGTATGTTGAGACCCTTTCCTTAAGATAGCTGGGTGCAGATCCATTGATGCACTTGTGACATAGAGTCAATAGCTTGAAAGAAATCCTAGCTGATATAGGTAGCCAATGCAATTCCTTCCTGGCAAGGGTGGTAGATTAATTTTGTTTCATGTCCTAAACAATAGGGACGGCCGCATTCTGGATTTTTTGGATCGAAGGTCTCTCATAGGCTTGTATGTTGAGACCCTTTCCTTAAGATAACTGGGTGCAGATCCATAGATGTACTTGTGACGGAGTCAATAGCTTGAAAGAAAGCCTAGCTGATATAGGTAGCCAATGCAATTCCTTCATGGCAAGGGTGGTAGATTCATTTTGTTTCATGCCGTAAAATATACGGACGGCCGCGTTCTGGATTTTGTGCAATGTAAAGATGTCTTCTTTGCTGGCAACGCCTAATAGGGCATTGGAATAATCCATGCGTGGAAGAATAACGGCCCTGACCAACTTGACTCAATTGTTTTTTTAAATTAAAGGAGCCACCAGTTTTAGCATCCTCAAGTAGTATTGGGTACTTTTTACAATATCATCTACTTGGGCCCCTGCATTCAGGGTGGCTTCCAAATATGTGCCTAAGGTTTTTACCTTACTAACTACTGCTATCTGGCTACCCTCAACCAGGAAACTGGAAAAGACCAGAGCTAAATTCTCCCTTGACTTCTTTGACCCGTATATCATTAGTTCCGTCTTTTCGGCATTAATACACAACCAATTTGTGGTAATCCAATTTTTTATAACTTGACAGACCTCACTAAGCTTGTCCTGATCCTCCTGGTAGTTTCCGGACAGCTGCAGGGACAACTGAAAGTCGTCCGCATAATTCGTGACAAAGAATCTGAGTCTTTCCAGCTCTCTACATAGGGGCACTATGTAAATGTAAAAAAGTAGAGGAGATAAGCACGCCCCCTTGGGGACACCACAAATAATGGTCTCCAATTCAGAGAAAAAGTACCCCCAGTACACCCTTGATATTCTGTCTTCCAGAAAAGACTTGATCCAGTTTATCACCTCATCAGCAAGCCCACCCGTGTCTCGCAGCCGTTTCAGTATGATCCCATGGTCTAGCAGATCAAAGGCTGCTGACAGATCCAATAATATCGGCAGCCCTGATCTACTTTTCTCCACTATAGTCAACATATGGGTCTGGAGGTCAACCAGGGTTCTCTCGTGCTGCGAAAGCAACGGAAACCTGATTGCCTTCCATGCAGCCGACGCAGGTTTTCCATATAGAGTTGCAGGTGGGTTGTGGCCACCTTATCAATCCATTTTAAGAAGAACAAGGTATTCGTAATAGGTCGGAAATTTGCTGCATCTTTGGGGTCCACACCTACTTTCTTCACTAGTTGGGTCACGGCCACACCTTTGATAGCTTGCGGGACAGTGCTATGACTAAACGACGTATTAACAAATCTACATAGGAAAGGTGCAAAGATGTCCTGGTGACACAGATAAGATCCCCCAGGCAGGTTTTAGGGTTCATTGCTTTCATGATGTTAATAGTTTCTACGACTGATATCTTAGGGAAATAAAAGCCTGTGGAGGGTGTCTCCGGACTGAGGTTTTATTCCCTGAGTAACAAATAGTCATTCATATTGCTAGTGCCTATACTCCATAAAATGGGGGAGTCTATGTCTGATTAACGACTCTCCAACTCATTCCTAGTATTATTTTGGGCACATATCAATTTGTCAGAGAAAGCCTTCTTAGTTCTCGTGCAATCATCCTGAGTAGGAGTAATGGGGTGATTTAGTACACTGGGTTTCTCCCATGACCTAAAAAGACGAAAGAGTTATTTCATTTTGTTTCGTGCCGTTTCTATCTGGTCCTTATAATAGGTCAGTTTGGTTTCCGTAATTTGATCTTTGTAGACTTTTTCCAGGAGCTGCCAAGCCACTTTATTTTTTGTGTTTTTATCTTTAAGCCAGGGACGCTCTGCATGTCTCTTGCTGGCTTTTAATTTGGCCAGCTCTGGAATAAACCATTTTTGGTGGTGAGTTGCTTTTCTGGTTGTTCTAGGTTTCATGGGTGCACATTTATCCAACATTATTGTCATGTCCCTGTTATATTGTTCTACAAGTATGTGTGGGTGATCTGAAGCATTGGTTTTCATCATGAGAGCGTCCATACACTCAGTTTGTCCGCGGTGATGGCCTCATAGTTCCTCTTTGTAGCTTTGCACAGTGGTTCATGTTGTGGCTTGGGTAGAAGGGGAAGGTGCATTTGACCTTAGATGACTGAATGGTCAGACCATACACAAGGTGTGATCATAATCCCAGTTAATGCAATGTTGCAGCTGGCCACCTAATCGAGGAAGTTCCCTTTGATATGAGTCGGGTCTTTATTATGCAAAAAGATATTACTATTATTAAGCAATTTCTCCAATTCCCTGGCTTTTTTATCTTTGGCAGTACCGTTCCAAAAATGCAGGTATCCTACTAATATTATAGCAGAGTTAGTCTTCTGCATCGAATTGAGGACATTAATAAGATCTTCATTAAAATTATCAGGATCTCCTGGCGGCCTATAGATGACTACCAAGTTTACACTACAATTATGGTTAGGGATGATTTTAGTATGTAGGATATCACATCCCTCACATTCAGTTTTGATCTCATACATTTCCAAATCTTCCTTACAAATAATAGCAACACCACCACCTGGACCGTCTTTTCAGTGTTTCTGAAGAACATATAGGCTGGCGGGGTTACTTGCTCAATAGTGGGCCCATTTGCCTCCAATAATCAGGTCTCTGTAACACATATGATGTCAATGTTGTGCTCCACGATATAACCCTGAACGTCCAATGTGTGCATTACCAGGGATCTGGTGTTCAAAAGTGCTAAATTCAGTAACGGTGCAACCGGGGCAGTAAAGGGGGTTTAGTTTGCAGTGAGGGTTGACAGGCTGCAATATTGTGTTTACATTCTTTGAACCCAGCTTGCATAATGTCATGTGATGTATTCATACTTCCACAGTCAGTCTTTAAGTTATCCCCCTTTACATCAAGGTTCCTTATCGTCCTAATGGGCGATGGAGATCAGCAGCAGGTGTCACTGGAAGAAAGGGAGCTCTATCTTGCATGACCAATGTACGGGCAAGCCAAAAAAGTATATGGGGCCCGCAGAATTTATTTGGAAAGTTGGGTGAGATTTCGTGGAGGGGGGGCAAAGTTATAGGGGGGGGACCCCAACATTTTTTTTTCCATAGTCTGAATGGGCAAAAATCTTGCGCCAAACAGCTGGATGGATTTTAACCAAATTTGTGCCAGGAGCGGGGGCTTGGTTCTGAAAGCATGCTTTTGTGTGTTTGGTGGAAATCCGACCAGTACTTTTGTTGCAAAGAACTGAAATGTATGTCTCAAAAAATGTATGATATCTCCCTCCGCGCCGCGGACCCATTTCCCTGTTCGCTCTGTGGAAAAAATCTCATTGGCTTGCAGTACGCCATGATGTCGGCGAACATTGGACGCGGCCGGTGATTGGCTGGAGGGAAGAAATTGGGAAACGCCGCCATGGTGTATCGGAGGATAATGCGGCGCCGGAAGGGGTTGCAAAACATGGTTTGCAGGATCGGGTGGGTGAAAGAGGGGAAGAAATGTTTGCGGGAGTGAAAAGTGGAGTGAAAAGTGGAAGATATGATATATTTGTTTAGGTCGAAGAGGACTGTGGTGTGCAAGTGGTGTCCGCAAGCACTGCAGCAATTTGCGGGTACCTCCTCAGGTCACTACCTTCTGTGGTGACTGCATAGACGGTCCATTGAGAATGGGGACTGCATTCCAGATGATACGAAGATATTGACAATGTGGTGTGCTGTTGGCTAGGGGTGCCAGTACTTATGTTGCTTTTTTGGGTTCCCATTGTGTTGTGGCTTTGGGCAGGGGTGCCGGTGGCTGTGGTACATTTGTCAGTTATGGTACATGGCCACATGTTCCCATGCATGCCTCCATTGCCTTGTAGTGGTTGTGGCCTAGGCTTTTGGGAGCATGGGCTGAGGTTGAAGGCTTCCGCATGTACCCAAGAGCCTAGGCCTTGGGCACAAGCCCCGCAACGCAATGCGGCCATGCATGGGAGCAGTGTGATACTGGTATGTGGATTGTACACATACGTATGAAGAGTGTATTCCCTTTTCCTTCGCTCATTTGGGTAAGTTATTATAACCATATCCATCCCACACACTTTTAAATATGTGAGTGACTCAGCTTTGCAGATTGTTTGTGGAGGCAATGTTAGACTTGTTACAACAGCAGTATGAAACATGCAACCATTTGTGTTTGGAATGGTGTGGCCATGAGCACAGCCTTGCTTTAGGGAGTACAGTAAGACATTGCGACATAAAAAGATTTCTTCAGCATCACACTTTTGCAATATGGAACATTTACGCAGCTACTCACATATACTTCATTGTCGGGTAGCTGAATGGGTGACTACCTTCTTTGGTGAGTGCAAGCAGACTCCATTGGGGTTGAGGAGTGCATTACAGATGATATGTGGATATTTGCATTCAGCGTACCATGTTGTGTTTTGACTGCCATGCCCTTACTGCCTTGTGTGCATGGGGGACGCATAGATCTACCACTATTTCTCTGTCGTCGTCCTTGTCATCAAAATCTGTCCGTTCCTTCAGTGGTTTGGTCAGATCTATGCACAACACAGTGCAGGATTGCCCACCCTATGTATCTACCACTATCAGGACAATCGTGGTTTTTGACACCACCACTCCTTCTATGTCCAACATGAGAATTGTCCCTGCAACGTGCTCTTGGGACAGAGCGGGCCTATATATGAACTCTGAGGGTATTCTCCAATACTAATTTCCCACTTGAGGGATTGCATTTAACAACACTGTGGCCCCGTAAATGAACAACTCTGGGTGTACTGGAATCCCTCGGGTAGCCATCTCACTCCCTAAGGCATGAATGATCACCATGGCTCTTATGTGGCATGTCTCGTCCTAACAAGTTGACAGGGGATGTTTCTGAAAACAACAACGTAGCCCACACTGTCTTGCCCCCCCACTTTGTTGGCCAATTCTTCTATAAAAGGAACTGACTTCACAGCCCCAGAGAAGCCCTGTGTGCCCATAATCTCACCTTACAAAGGAAAATGCCCCTCCTTAATACATGATTTAGTCGCACCTGCATCCACCATGAAAATAAAAGGTTTGTTGCCTTTTCTGGGTCGGCAGTGACTGACAGGACTGGGTATTCAAGAGCTCTAAGTGGGCTGTCCTAATCTGGATAGCTGTTTGCCCCTGGAAAGAAGAAAGGGTTCCCCCCTAACAAACTGATCCCTTGAAAGTGTGTGACTGTGCCTTTGGGAACTGTGTTACTGTTGGGTATTTGAGGTGCCTGTGGCAGGGCAGGATGAGTGGCATATGCCACTTGCTGCTGGGGGCTGGCACTTGAAGCTGCATCAACTATGGAGGGTGAGCTAGCTGGGCCGATGGTTGTGGGGCACTGTACGGAATTGCTGTGGGGACAGGAACATAGGGCTAATGATATTGGGCTGGTTCTTCTGGAGCATACATGAACATCTGCTTATACCCTCCTGCAAAAACTGTCCCATCCTCCCCACAGATCCAACACTGCCCAATATTTGCTTCCCTCTGCCCCATGCCTCTTCCCGTCTCTGTCGTGGGAAACCCCCTCTTCCCCGCGGGTACCCTCACTGGGGCCACCCTTGATATTGTGGCTGAAAGCCACTGTTTCATTCGTATCATCCTTCCCATGTAGGTGCCGTCCTCATGCTTGCCTATACCGCCCTGTTCTCTGATTGTGCGCCTTGCAATGATGCTACTGCCATCCCTTCTACTGATATCTTTGATATCTTTGCTAACTTTTTCTGTACCAGTTTTGCTTCCTCAGTTTATGCTTGTTGGGCTGTTTCCTTCTCTTTTTCACTTAACCATTTACAGTGATGTATAATTATAGACTGTATTTCCACCCGCCCCTTTGCCTCTATCCCCACAATCTTGTTAAGCGCTTTCTGTGCCTCTTTGGGGAGCCTCAGGATTCCTCAGAAATTCCCCACAGCCAAAGTAACACTAGCAGTTTGTTTTTCGAATGCGCAAATCCACCCCCCCTTCATTGAAAGACTGCAGTGTTTTTACTAAGTTATTCTTATCCATATGCAGCCACAGAATATACTGAGTCCTTCCTGGTCCTTTATGCAATAAGGAGAATTTCGTCCCCATCACCTTCTTTATCTATGTCCTCTCTGCCAGTTTGCCCTTCACCACTGCAACACGCTCATGCCTGTTCCTCAGCCTGGATCCGCATAAACTCTCCACTCTGGGCAATATTGTGGGCAGTAGCCCCCCCTTCTTCTACTTTGTCTACTGTGTCCCATTCCTACTCTCCTATGTCCCCTCCCCGCTCGTCCTCGCACCGCACAGTCCCATAATCCAAACCTCCTGCTCGCTGCCTTCCTGCCCCACTAACCTCCTTCTCTATGTGTACATCCCTAATAGCGGTGCTGTCAATCCTGACCAATATATCCCCCACTCTGCATTCATCCAGCCCCACTGGTGCCTTCTATCTGTCCCTTCTGTCCACCCTCAATGTTGCCAACACCTCTTGTGTCCTTTTCAACGCCTCCTCTAACTCTCTCTGAGGTTTCTGATCTTGCCCCCTTACTCATGCTCCCTCGCAACAATGGATGTCATTGGATTGGGGAGATTCTGATATTGGGCTGATGTGTACCGAGGGGGCGCTGTGGTGGGGGAAGGGACAATTGCGGGTTTGTGTAGCCTGATGCTCCTCTAGTAGGATAACATTCTAGCAACATTTTTAGGGGTCCTGATGACGTTTACTCCGTGGGCTCTGGCGTTACTGAGACAGGGGCCTCTGCACTGGGCGGGGCTGTGGGGATGCATGCTGTTGGGGGCCTTATTAAGGTATTTGTCTGTTCTGGTGGTGCTTCCTCCAAATCTTCTACCATTTTCCACAACTCCAACACTTCTTTTCTATTTTTGTACTTCTTTTCCCCCTTGTATTTAGAGGCCAAAAATGTATACATGTGGGCCAGGACTTCTGTGTTATTAGTTCCCTGCTAAAGCCCAGATTGAAACAGTCCTCCCTTTGTCTCAGCTACCCACTCCTTGTGGTATTAGTTGTTCTTTATACAGTGCTAAGGCAGCGCACACATAGTCTAACAGGGTAGCGGGCGCCATTTTGAACGCCCACTCCCCTTTTTTGTCAACTTGTTTTAACCACAAAAATGCTCCTTTTATCTTAGGTGCAAACCAGCGGCACCTCTATCGTCCCATTGCCCCACCCCTGTCACTCCCGCCCTACAACACCCTGTCTCTCCCGATCCGATCACTCTTCTCTCACTCAAAACTCTTGCCCCCACACTCCCATTATATGTCACCTCCATCCCTCAGGACCTTGTGTCACACCATTTCGATAAATCACACACTGCCAACCTGGACCCTCCTCGGTCCACACAAATACAATAACAATGTCAATAAAAACATCAAAAAACTACTATGTATCATTCCCACCCCCGCCTTATATCGGGTGGGGAGATCTCAGGCCCACTCAATATACAGAGCCTGTAACCTTCGTCATTTTCCTCTTTAAAGATACAGCGCTGTCTTCTTCCCCCAATCGGAAAGGATCCTATTACTCCATTATCCTCTTAATCGCTATAATAATAAAAAAGAATATAAATGGCCAAACCGCTACGTGGTCTTTCCACACACCCACACCCCCACACCCCTCAATCTCCACATCACTTCATCCTGCCACACTCCTCAACACCCAGACTTATCTCCTTTTACCCCTCCCCACATTGTTCTCTCCTGCAAAAGGTGCACTTATATTTGCGTGCTCTCCTGAGCTCCTCCGTCACGTGGTCCCATCAGCAGCCTGCACAATCCCGGAGCAGCGCTCCACTCCAAAGAGCAGACAGGAATTCTGGCAACACAGCTCCTGTAAACTACTCCAGGTTGTGCATAAGGGGACTGGTCGCTGCAGGTGGGTGCAGCCCCTCCAGATGTGCGGCCAGGAATCCTTCATCTCTTCGGAAAATCTGGGATCACGTCAGGGTCACCAAATTCTGTAGGGCAGATCACCAGCAACCCGATGCAGAAGGACAATCCTCTAAGGAAAAAGGCTTGGTGCACCTCTTGCAAGGATAACAAGGTTTTATTTCTCATACAAAGAATATAACATGTCAGGAGGAACATGCAATCCCGAATGCCATGGAGCGCACTGCTTAGTTCAAAGCAGGACAGTACATTTGAGATGAGTTTGTCGTCACAAATGATGCAAAGAGTGTACAGAACTAATTCCCCCAACTCATGGGTCGTCCCCTATGTACATACCACCCGCTCCGTGTGGGATGCAGAGCGATTGGTTACCATGTCTTTGTGCCGATCCCCTTCTGTGTGGTGTTTGTCCTTGATACTCTAGGTTCCAGGGATATGAATGGATCCCTAATTGAGAATGCTTCTCTCCCAACGAACAACTCACGTGATGTACACCTGGTAGTTGGACATGAGCTCAGCGGATACGCTCGACGTCAAATTGGCCCTCTGAAATGAAAAGCGCTTCTTGGTATCCCAGACATGCAGGCACCTCCACCATGCCGCCCCGGCACTGACCGACATTTGTTAGCATCACCCCATGCACATTGTAGTAGAAATCACAAGACATCCTGCTATGTGCCCCCCTTTGGCAGCTGCTCCCAGACCTTCACCTGGGCTCTGCTGGGAACACACTAATCAGTCATCCAGTGAGAGATTTAAGAGTTCTAATGGTGGGCATCTGGTAGTTCAAATAGAGTGACCAGTATCATCGGCGCACCAGGGCCCTAAATCTGAACTGGGCTGTTTTGGCAGCTCAGGACCACTGCCCTGACTCCCAGGAGATCTCCTTAGGAGACAGACACAACCCTGATCGTGTTTGGCTATTCGCATTCCTTTCTAGCTGCATAAGACAGCAGCGTGACACAATGGCTAGTTGCATTTGTTCGGTGTGAAGGCCTTTTAGTCTGCCACCTGGGAAAGTATGTTGGTGCTGAATGCCAGGATATGGTATTGCGGATGCTGGGGCTTGGCCTTTCTAGGCGTCAATCTCAAAATGGTGGTAGTTCAGTGCTTGCTGTCGCAGGACTGCACTGGCTCCCCCACCCTCCATTACTTTGGGCTATTATATTCCCTCACCCCTACAGTGCACTCCCCTCCCCAGGGTCCCCTCAAGACCCCAAAACCCTTACTCTCAACCCGTATGTCGCCTGTTTGCCAACTCCCTCTTCCTACTACAGTCACGCTTCTACGTTTCTTTATACCCCTAATATATTTTCCTAAACCTAAATCGTTTTGGGGGCAGGGCACTTGGATATGCTCCCAACATTCTGTAAGGCCCATTCCTCATAGTACTGCCGGAAGCCTGCGACCCTACGTTCACTTCAAAGATGCTCTCTTCTTTCCATTAGTCTCAGAAGGTGGTGCTGCCAGCCTTCTTTCCGTAACCTTAATCTCAGGAGGGAGAAAGGTGGCACCTGCTGGAGGTAATCAGGCAATCTTTACTTGTTTGCAAAGAACACAGAGTCTGCAGCATTCAGACAGCCTGTTTATAACGTATGTTGGGGCTTCTCCAGAAAGGAAGGCTTTGGTGTCATTTATCAGTAGATGGGTAAGCAGAGCCATGGTTGAGTGGTATGGAGTGGGCGGGGTTCTCTTGCCTGAGGGAGTTTACGGGAGATCCACAAGAAGGCTGGCTGCTTTGTGGGTTGAGCTCACATGGTTTCTCTCCTGGACATCTGTCTGGATATGTTGGCTGACCCGAATGTTAGATGCGTGTTTCCCGGAGGCCCAGCACGAGGGGCTGGCTCCGGTCCAGGAGGCCGCGTGGCCTTGAGCGCGGCATAGGCAGGAGCGTTAAAAGAACAACACGCACACGCTGGTTTGACTTCGCCCGGAACTGCCTCCCACTCCCGGGGGCGGGGCTTTTATTAAGCTGCCCTACGTCACCGCGCTGCGGGACGTAGGGCGGATATAACATTCCTCCTTTATTTCAAAATAACCTAACAAAACAATCATAAACAACATGCTCAACTATAAACTCCTGCCACTGCTGTTGGTTTAGCATACATAGTCATTCAGCCCCGCAGGCGGTCTTGTGGTCTTTCTCAGACTGTACCGCTTCGCTTGGGGGCTGTCCCCGCTCGGTTCGTAAGTCTGCTCACCTTCACTGCATGTGTCCTCACTGCTGGGCAGTCTCGGTGATTGCCAGCTGCGATCCCCTGCAGATTCCTCCTCGGGGTCTTGCGCCGGCACGTCGCTGCTTTGTTGCTCGTTGTCGTCGTGAGGCCCCTCGCAATCCGTCCAGAGGTGCTGGGGCACGAGCTTGAACCAGGAGGCGTTCCTTGTTACTTCCCGACCTCCCCGTGTGACAGTTATCATGGTCCCACGCCGGTTGCTGACAGTCCATGGCAGTTCCTCATACCTGGTGTCTAACTTGGATTTCGTGGGATTTCGCAACATGATGACTTGGTCGCCCACTCTGTGGTTTGAGGGCCTTGCTCTTCTCTTGGCGCTCATGTGAGCATTGGCACGTGTTCTCCTCGTTTCCACGCGTGCATGGTCAACGTCGTCAGGGGTCCTGCTGGGATGATGGGGAATCGACGAGTTGATGATAGTTCCGAACATAAGGTCAGCAGGTGGTATGCCCGTGGTGCTGTGGGGGGTGACCCGATAGTTCCTTAGGAACCAGAATAGGTCGATCCTCCACGGGCTGGCGTTTGCCTTTGATACTCGGAGTACCTTGTTGATGGTCCTCATGAATCGCTCGACGTCCCCATTAGCTTGTGGCCACCTTGGCATGATGTGGTGGTATTTAATGCCCAGTTCCTGTAGGTATGACCTGAATTCCTCCCCTGTGAACGGGGGTCCATTGTCACTCTTAATGGTCGTGGGCAGACCATGGGTGGCAAACATCTTTTCTATCACCGGGATGACCACTTCCGCGGCGGTGGACTCCAGTATCTCGACCTCTGGATAGCGTGAGTGATCATCGATTGCCACCAGTAGGTGTAGACCCTCTCTGATTTTGCAAAAATCAATGCTGATCGCTTCCCATCGTGCCCGGCCACCCTCGGACGAAAGGATCGGTTCTGGGTCTGGTGGCCCGCTCGTTATTTGGCAGGGTAGACATGTGTTCACTAGGTCCTCGACACGATCGTCGATGTGAGGGAACCATACCCTGTGTCTGACCCGTGCCTTTGTTCTTGCAAGCCCTTGGTGTCCTTCATGCGCTAGGGCAACTATCCTGTCTTGCAGCCTTGGGGGTATGATGATGCGGTCACCCCTTAGCAGGAGCCCTCCCTCAGTGATTGAGAGGTCTTGTCGAACCGTGAACATGCCCGCTACGAACTCCTTGGCCCACTCGGTTCTGTTGCGTGTGTGCGACATGAAGTCTTTCCAGTTGCCTGACATGGCATCTTTTACCAGATCGCAACAGGGGTCATTCTGGGTTTCTGTTGCAATGTCCTCGATGTTTATCGCTTTGGGCCTCATGGTGTGGACCACTTGACAAATGTGCTCCTCCGTTTCTTCGGCGACTAGCACTTCCTGCTGGGTGGCTGGTCGTGGGTGTCTCGACAGGAAGTCCGCGGGGTTGCCGCTGCCCGGTTGGTAGACAAGTTCGAAATCATATTGCTGGAGGTGTAGCAGCCACTTGGTGATTCTGGCTGGTGGGTGTGCCGATGACCCAATGAAGATTGGTAGTAGGGGCTTGTGGTCGGTGATCGCCGTGTACTTGCGCCCATATAGGTACATGTGGAAGTGTCGACACCCCCATAGAACGGCGATTGCCTCCTTTTCTATATGGGAGTACCTTTGTTCCGTTGCTGTGAGCGCCCTGGATGCATATGCAATCAACCTTTTTGTGCCCTCTTTCGTGACCTGCATCAGGATTGCTCCAAGTCCGACTGGGCTGGCATCCACAAATAGTTCTGTCGGGAGGTCCGTGTCATAGTAGGCCATCTTGGTATCAGTTGACAGGGAGTCTTTTATGCTCTCAAATGCTTCCTGGCATTCGGGCCCCCAGTCCCACTTGGTGCTGGCCTTTGTTAGCTCCCGCAGCGGTTCGGATAGGGTTGCTAAGTTCCGAATGAATCTGCCACAGTAGGTGGCCATTCCCAGGAAACTGCGCACCTCGGTGGGAGTCGTGGGGGGGCTGGCAGCTTGTATGTCCGCCACTTTCTGGGGATCAGGTGATATGCCGGTGCGGTCGAACCTGTATCCAAAAAAAGTTATTTCTGGTTTTAGGAATTCGCACTTCTCTCGATGAATTGTGAGTCCGGCGCTTTCCAGCCTGCCCAGTAGTGTCTTGAGTCTCATGATGTGTTCCTTGGTGTCCGGTGCGTGTATTAGTATGTCATCGCTCACGTTCAATACCCCTGGTATGCCTCTGATGACCTCCTGGATGGTCTGTTGAAAAACCTCCGCGGCCGATGATATGCCGAAACTCAGGCGCTTGTACCTCATCAGACCTAGGTGGGTTGAGAACGTGGTGATATAGCGCGACTCTCTGTGGAGCTTCAGCTGGTGGTACCCCGCCTTTAGGTCTACCTTCGAGAACACACACGATCCAGTGAGGTCAGTGATGATTTCATCAATTGTAGGCGTTGTGTCCCTCTCTTTTTATGGCTGCATTGGGCAGGCGCATGTCAATGCAGATCCGAACTTTTCCTGGCTGTTTGGGCTTCCGGGTGACCACCATCAGGGAAACCCACGGTGTCGGTCCCGTGACTTCTTCAATAATACCAGCGGCTTCGAGTGACCTTAACTCCTTCTAGACTTGTTCCCTCATGTGGAACGGTGTCCTTCGGTGTCTTACCGCGCGTGGTTGCACTGATTGATCAATATGTAGTTTGATGGTCTTTCCTTTGAGACAGCCTATCCCCCTCTGTAGCTTGGGGTGTTGCCTGAGGAAGTTCTCGACCTCGGACGTGTCATCAATGTGGCATATGAATTTGACCACGCCCAGGTCTTCAGCCGCATCTCCGCTCAGCAGGCTTTCAATTCCCGCCTTGACAACATAGATCTTCGACCACAACTTCTGTTCGCCATGCTCAAGAGTGGTGCGGACCCTCCCGATGACTGGTAGAGGTTTCCGACTGCCGTAGGCGAATAGCCGAGTGTCTGTGGATTTTAGCTCGGGTCGTGGTGCGAGGGTTTGGAAAACGGTGGTTGGCATGACGTTTACCGAGGCTCCCGTGTCAATGGTCATCTGTATGTCCTGGCCTTGTACGTTGACCATGCATTTTCGTCGCCTGGCGGTTCTTTTCGACGGTGCGGGCCCTTGGTTTAGTGTCGATACTAAGTATACCTTTCGGCCCTTTCCTTCGTTCTCCGTGCCTGCTGTTTGTCGTAGGGCTGAGAGGTCATCTCCTTCTTCTTCCGTCGAGGAGTTGACTACCGCTACCCTCCTCGCGCTGGCTTGTTTCTTTTTTTTTCGATGACCCTTTTTCCTGGGATCCTTGTGGAGGCTGTAGTGGCGTGTTCACTGATCTGCACGCTTTCGCGTAGTGATCCTTCCTGCCACATGCTCCGCACGTGGTGCCTTGCGCCGGGCAGTTTCGCCTTCCGTGCCTTTGACCACCACACCATCCACATTCGGTTGGTCCTGGTGCTCGAGGCTGCCACCTGTTCTGGGTGTAACCGCTTCCACTTTCGCTTCTCGTTGATTGTCTGTCCG
Source organism: Ambystoma mexicanum (assembly GCF_040938575.1). Classification (NCBI taxonomy): domain Eukaryota; kingdom Metazoa; phylum Chordata; class Amphibia; order Caudata; family Ambystomatidae; genus Ambystoma; species Ambystoma mexicanum. Next base: position 172,265,608 of record NC_090931.1, read on the forward strand.
AGATTTGAGCAACCATCGCTGTGGAAAGTGACGGCTGGAGTTTTTGTAGGGTCACTTCCATGTTGGCGGCCCTGGAGTGGGCAAGCTCCCTCTGTCGACCCAGTTCCAGGATGCATTGTAAAGGGATGCCCTTTTCACTGAGCACGAGACGCCTCAGCTTCTCCGAGTGAATTCCATTTATGATTTGCCTCCTAATCTCCCTTTCAGTGTTCGTAAACTCACACGACATGGCCAGCTTCCTCAGCCTCGTGTGGTAGGCGTCGAGAGTCTCATCGGTGGCCTGGATGGTCATGCAAAAGATAAAAGTTTCATAGTCTGGATTTAGTTGCGGGAGAAAATGTGCTGTTAGAGCGTCCTTCGCACTCCGGTATGCGTCTTGGCCGTCATCCACATCCAGGGAGTTGAAGATGCGCAGCACCTCGTCGCCCACACTGAGGAGTAGATGAGCTTTCATTTTTCTGGATGACGTGACGTCCTTACATTCCATGGCCATTACAAACTTCTGTAGCCATAGCTGCCATCTGGGCCCACTGGACGATGGGTCTGTGAATGGGTCGAATGGTTGGATCAACGTCGACGAACTCCCCTGCGTGCGAGGCGGTGGTGACGCCATAGACAGGTTTGCCGCCATCCTGGACGGTGTGGAGGGTCCAGGGGTAGATGACCCAGTCGCCATGGTGTTGCGTGCGCTTGGTCAACGATTCTCTGCCCTCTGGGTTCGTGCGCGCCCTGTGGTGAGGCAGTGTCCTACCGGCACTTGTACTCCGATGGATTGGCGCTTCGTGGTCTGTGTGCCATGCAGGAGACGTTGTGCAGGTGATGACCGGGATGACACGAGAAGAGGAAAAAAAATGTTCACCCCCTGAGGATGAGGTGTGGGAGGGGAATGAAAAGAAAAAAAAAAACCTTTTTTTTTTTTTTTTTTTTTTTGGGGGGTGGGGGTCACGTGATCGTGGGGGCCCCCACCCGGTGTCCAAAAATTTACACGGAGCGTCCGTGTGGCCTCCGCGTGCGAAATCGTGGTGGAGCGCGTGGATGCTCGCTCACTTCCTCGTCGCCATTGTTAGATGCGTGTTTCCCGGAGGCCCGGCACGAGGGGCTGGCTCCGGTCCAGGAGGCCGCATGGCCTTGAGCGCGGCATAGGCAGGAGCGTTAAAAGAACAACACGCACACGCTGGTTTGACTTCGCCCGGAACTGCCTCCCACTCCCGGGGGCGGGGCTTTTATTAAGCTGCCCTACGTCACCGCGCTGCGGGACGTAGGGCGGATATAACACCGAATACGTTTGTTCGACATTACAGTTTGAACATCCATGCACACGTGCTTTCAACATTTTGCTCATGGGTGTATGGTATGGTTTTACAGTACTGAGGTGTACAGAGTAATAAAGGTGGTGGTTGTTTGCAGCAGTTTTGTGGTATGGGTTGTTATGAATCATCCATCTTTATTCTTGGGTATTCCTCATAGAGTAAGTACTGGGACAAGGAAGAGGGACGTGGAGATACTGTTTGGATTACTTACCAGTCATCTTCATTATTCCAAGTCCTCCTCTTCCTCTTCACACTACTTAAACACCACCCTATGCACCTGGATGATGCATCTGGGTCCATAACACGATGTGGAATGGAACTGAGACAATCTGGGTAAGGTGGAGCTTAATTCCCTACACGTGAAGTGTTGGAGCTAACAAAGAAGGAAAGAGGGTTCCTGTCGAGGAGGCTGGCAACTCATAGTGTATATAGTGTGAGAAGGAAGATTACTAGGAGTAATGAAGATTACCAGTAAGTGATCTCAACATTATTGGATGGTGCATAGTTTGTGGGGCATTGTGCTTAGGGAAGCAGGTGGGAGGAGTCCGTGTGTGTGTGTGTGTGTCTGTTACTGATGATAGTCCAAACCATACTTGAGCAGTGCAACGTGCACCTGCCTGCTGGGACATGTAGTCCTGGAGATAACTAGATTGACTGAGGCAGTGTGCATGTAAGAAAATGTAGTCATGAGTTGAATGCTGGGATTTGAGCGAGGCACAGTGCCTCCTGGGGCATGTCGTTCTGTGGGAAATATGTGCTTACTCAAGCAGCATGCTCTGTGACATATGTAGTTCTATGAGGCGTGCGCGATCGAGCTCTTAAGTTTCCCATGGCCATGTGTGAGAAGGTCACTGAGTCCTGTTTATACCCTTTGGATTCTGAGACTAGTTTTTTTCTAAATTAAAATGCAGAAAAACTGCATTTCCCAGAATTCCAAGCAGAAACAGGGCTGGATGCTATTCTCATTGATGGACACTGGAAAGTTGGTAGTTCTGATTGAGGCCTATTGGGATATTTGCATCTGTGAGACATGCATCGTGCGTGTGATAGGGCTTCCGCTGTTAGCGAGGCAGAATGAATTCTAGGGCACATATTCTGTGGATAACTGGTGTCAATGAGGCAGTGTGCACCCTGGGACCTGTAGGCCCGTCCTTGCTTCTTCCCTGAGCACGTGACACCCGATGGGAGAACAATAAGAGAAACACCAGCAATGGGCTGGGCCGTGATATAATACAATGCTTCTTTATTGACATGAATACAAGAAAAACTGCAAGTACTGTGCTGTTCGCCGGCCCTGGGGCTGCAGGCTGGTCTGCTAAACTTCCCTGGACACCTGCCAAGCGTCCTTGGTTACCCCCTCTGCATCCCGACAACACGCGCCTTGGTCGTGGCAGGTGCCTGACCGCATCAAGCCCTGCTCCCGACAGCAGGTACGCAGAGGGTGGGGTGGGGGGAGAGAGTGTGTGAGGTGGGTGGTCCAAGGTATATGTGGTGTGCAGCAGGGTGCCCGTCCGGGGGTGCAGCCGGGTGCGTTATGTGGTAGGGAGACCGTCCGGGGTGCAGCCGGGGGCGTTATGTGGTAGGGAGACCATCCGGGGTGCAGCCGGGGGCGTTATGTGGTAGGGAGACAGTCCGCGGGTGCAGCCGATTTCGCCCTCTCTCACTTCCTGTTCCCCTATTGAGTTGTGATCTGTAAACGCCGCAGGGAACTTCCTCTTTCCGCCTGAATGTGTGATTTACAGCACTGGCGGCTCTGCAGGGAGCCCCTCCCCTAACCCATCCCCCCCGTGTTTGTGTTAACATGGGCGTAATTTTAGGTGGGACAGGGGTGTTTGTCCCCCCCCCCAACTTTCATGTCACACCATTTTGTCCCCATTCATTCGGCTGGGGCACCTTTTCTTCAGATGTCATATTTCCCCACCAACATTTTCAGCAAAGTTACTCCACTGTGTTGGTAGCATTCTCATGTGTGCCTAGGCTATGCACCATGTATTACGCTACGTGTAAGCCAAGCGCAGGGGGCGCCCACCACTGGTGTAACTGCAAGCATTGCAGGAAGCTCCCTCCTACACCCCGTTCCTGCGTTCCTTCTGTTCCTACAAACTCGGCACACATACTCTAATAAGTTAAACGTTTCCATGTCCTAAGAGCAGTTGGGAAGAGCAAAGCATGCTGGGATTTCGGGCAGCAACATCAAATAAAGCAGGCCTATGTTTGGTGACACACCATCCTCCTCAGTGATGGTGTGACGTAAACTCAGGCTTCCTCGGTGCATGGGAGACAGTGCAAAGCAGTATAACGTGCCCCCCCCCGTCCCAGGCCCACACGGGCATGCCCCCCCCCCACGCAGCCAAGCTCTCCTGAACACTTTCAGGGGTAGCTTGCCAAGCCCAAGTCTACCCAGTGAGTGCGAGTACTCATCCACAGGAACTGTGTGGGTGCAGCGTTACAGGGCGCACACAGCTCTTTCCCTTCTTTCCTTGTTACCCATGATCCACCTGCCGTGATTAATAGTATATTTAGAATGTGTGGGTACTTTTCCTGGGCCAGGACTGGCATCACATGTGTAACAGTTGGTGGCCTATATACCCGAGCCCTTAGCAGGGCCTGAGTCCCTTTTATCATTCAGTAATAACTGGGGGGGCGGGGGTTGGGGGGGGGGGGGGGTAACCTGCCTGTTCATCGGCCAGATCCGTGTCCGCAGAATGAGGGGTTACATTGCTATGGGTTCAGTCAATGAGAACTGTAACATGGCACAGACCTTGCAACACCTACAATGTTTCTAAAAAGAATCATTTTCTACCACTTGCAGGGCATCAGTTTCATCAAACCTCCTCAAATGCCTAGACCCTACCTTCCCTGCACCATACCTTGCCTGGATCATACCTTCCCTGCACCATACCATACCTTGCCCATACCATATCTTGCCTGCACCATACCATACCTTGCCTGCACCATACCTTGCCTGCACCATACCTTGCCTGCACCATACTTTGCCCGCACCATACCATATCTTGCCCGCATCATACCATACCTTGCCCGCACCATACCTTGCCTGCACCATACCATACCTTGCCTGCACCATACCTTGCCTGCACCATACCTTGCCTGCACCATACTTTGCCCGCACCATACCATATCTTGCCTGCATCATACCATACCTTGCCCGCACCATACCTTGCCTGCACCATACCATACCTTGCCTGCACCATACTTTGCCCGCACCATACCATACCTCGCCTTGCCTGCACCATACCTTGCCTATACCATACCTTGCCTGCACTATACCATACCTTGCCTGCACCCTACCTTGCCTTGCCTGCACCACTTGCCTGAACCATACCTTGCCTTGCCCGCACCATACCACACCTTGCCCGCACCACACATTGCCCGCACCATACCATACCTTGCCTGCACCATACCTTGCCTGCACCATACTTTGCCATATATATGACCTTGATTTTGTGTATCGTGAACATGTGGCTAACAGAGTAATTATTAGGACTGGTCGAACAAAAGTATATGTTAATCCGCTTTTAGACTGTGTCAAATCACCACAATAGTAGCATCAGAGCACCTAGGCTTTTCTGTGGAGTGGCATACCCTGCCCCCGCCTTAGTCTGCTGGAAGAAAGACAGGCATTGGCAATGCCAACCGTTTGGGCTTTTGTGTAGGCATGGGAAAGGCATTTGCTCGGCACTGCCGTAGTGGAATTAGCTGGTCTTGATGGTTGCAGCTGCAAAATGGTGCGAGTACCTGAGCATATATTGGCAGTGCCTGGCAAATGCCTAATACTTATACACAAGGCAACACTGCTCGTTTTGCCAATGCTTCTTTCTTACAGGACTTTAGTCAAGGACACCCATAGTGCTTATAAATAGAGTGACTGAAGGCAGACCTGGTTAAAATATTTTTATTACAACCAGTAGCACATTTACAGCCCCAATTAAGTCATTAACTCTCAGAAGACTGCTTTAAAAAAACACTGGTACGCACTCGGAAAGCAACGTTTGATGGTGAGGCTTGATGAAGCTGGCTCAGGAGATCCCAGGAGGATGTGTTTTGGGCGGGAAGGGGCAGGAAGTGGGTCAGAATTGGGGGAATCAGTGGGTAAATAACCAAACCACACCTACAAGCTTTGTGTGCCTCCTCATATGCATTTCACTCTGCCTGTACTCTAATACAATATTTCCCGCTTATAGGTGGAACTTTAACGCCACCTAATGGCCAATACTAAAAAACAAAAACAATGGGAATGTAAGGGGATGGGAAAACGGTAACTGGATGCACGCACACAGGAGGGAACACGGCATCGGGAAATGACATGGGTGCATATAAGTCCTGTAAGGTGGACCAGGCTTCTGCAAAAGGGAGAAAACTAATCTGTTCTATAGATGTGGTTTACAGAGGTTGTTTATTGCAAGTATGCCCTCTACCTCGTGCAACATGTTTCGCTTAGATATTTCAAGGTGGGATTTAGAAGACAGATGGTCACTAAAGCGCACGCCCGGGTAGCCCTGTGCATTGCACTTAGCCAGTGCTCTGCATCCATGCATAATTATGATCTCTGATGAGGGTCTTAGAGCAGTCACATGCATAACATCGGATGTTGCAGAATCTGCAAATACTCCCTGCTTATTCATAAAAGAGGTATAATACTCTAGTAACCTCTGTATTGTCAAAGATAGTCAAGCCATGAGTACAGCATAGAGGCGCATAGGGAGAGGCCTGGTACCAACAGGAGGCATAACTTCCTCTAAGGCTGACGGAAGATCACTCACAGAAGGGTTAAAATACACCCCTGTTTTAGCCCTTTCTCAATGCAGAAGTGGTCCATTGTTTCCACCTTATCACCATATCTCACACCCCACACATGCCTGTGTGCAGCCGGTGTCCAGTAATTTTACTGAATCGCAAACAGAATAACATTAATAACTAAACAATAATAACGAGTCGGGTAAGGGGTTAAAAGTGGTAGGGAGTTGGTTGTGGTGTGTTTAAAAGCATGGGGAAATAGAAGGCTTGGGGGGGGCGCCAAATAAAAAATGTTTTAATGATATTTTTTAACTATACAAGTTTAATTTTTTCATTCTCTGCTTTTTAATTCGTTAAAATCCCCTAGATCCTATGCAGCCCCATTAATGGATAAAGAAGAGAGCGGGGCACGCCCATCCCATACAGAGTCGGGATCCAGATGGCCAAAAGCGAAGAACAGGTCCACAACATCCAACTGGGCCTGTCCCCCCCCCCCTCTCCCCCTCCAAGTATTTAATTGATTTAGGACCAGCTAGAGGCTCAAACACTGCAGGATTGTACCCAGGCCCTCCCGAAGCTATATTGAACATCCGACAGAGACCCCCTCAGCTTCTAGCTAGCCCTAAAACCTGCTTTTCAGGATTTAATCAAATAATTTAGCGGAGCGGTCCAGCAGACGGATGGGGGGATAAGCTGTTCTTGGAGCATGGGTCTCCTTTTTTTTTAAATAGGGGCTCTTTTTCCAGCTCTCAGGGGATTTCCTCGAGGCAAGGATAAATATTAAATATATTAACCGGCAGGGCCAGCTGGGAGATTGTTTTAAGGTACCCAGATGTACCCCCTCTGGGCGAAGACTCTTATCTGCTACCTCCCTATTGGAGATGCATGTAGCTGCACTCGTGTTCCCATGACTTCTCACCTGGACCACATCACTTGAGTCCAAGCCTGGCTCCAAGGCGCCCCCATCATTCCCTACCAAGTTCTTTGCATAAAGTGGAATTACATTATTTACCCAACTTTAGGGGAAACATGTACCCGAGGGACATGGAGAATATCAGATCTGACCTTCATAACCGCATTGTTGTGACTTGATGATTGATACCCCTCTGAGAGGTACCTTCCCCTCACCTGTATCCTTTATGTAACTCTGGGTCAGGGGTCTGTAACCGCTGGCTCTCCAGATGCTTTGGACTACAACCTTCATCAGCTCTGGCCAGCATTGTCAATGGTGAGGGATGTTATGTTGATTTATACCGCGCACCGCTACCACCCACGGGCCGTCTCCAGGTGCTCGCTTGGCTCTGCAAGAGAGGGGGGGCTGACAGTGTTAGTGGGGATAGGATGATAGGATAGGTTCAGAACCAGGAGGCACTGGCTTCTGGGCGAGTCCTTTTGCATGTGGGAGTTGGTTCAGGAGGCCCTTTGTGTTGTAACCGTATGGGTAAGTCTCAGTGCCTTGGATGTGTGCTAGTGTGTGTGCTGGTGTGTCTGTTGTGTGATGTTGGGGTGGGTTGCCATTGTGTGCTCTGGTTAGTTGTCCATAAGGGTCCAGAGTGCCGGGTCCCTGGTGGTGTATGACTATCTATTGTGTCTGTATGTGATTATGTAGTTGACTTTTTTTGGACTATGTTATGGGGGTTCATTCTAGGTGTGCTTCCAGGATCTCAGCCAGATGGTACGGTGTGAACATTACATTGATTCTTGGTGTGTTTATGTGTAGTGCGGCTAGCCCATAGTCTAGTGGTCTAATGGTTTTGGTTATGTTGGCGGAGCAGGAAGGGGAGATGGGTTAGTAAGTCAGTCGATTTGGCGGAGCTTCTGGTGTGACTCTTTGGTTGCCGCTTAATGGTATTTACCAACGTTCTTGGCTGCGGTTTGTCGGGCCATCTTGCCTCCTCTCTAGGTCTAGGCTGACTTCCCTTGGGGTTATGGTCGCAGGTGGCTGGTTGAATCTAGTGTGTTCCTTGGTGTTCGTCCAGGTTAGTTGTGGCCGTTGGGTGTGGATTTGTTGTCCGGTTGCGCAGCAGGAGCTCTAAATGGAGTGGGGAAGGTGTGAGGATTTAGGGGGGGGGGGAAAGTTGGGGTCCATTGCTGGTTTCACTCATGCCCCACGCCCAGACGTTCAGGTACCACGGATGTGGAGTGGGTCCAGACAATCCAACCCCCTTCCTGAGCCACACACACAAAGGCATCACTAGCCTGAAAAAGCGGCATGCTTTTCCGGGCAAGTGCATGACCTTATATGGGATTTCTTATGAAAGCAGGAAGAAGGCCAAAGAACAATATGGCCAAAGAACGAGCGAAAATCTAGTGGCATGGCCATTTTAGGGCACTAGCCACGTTAAGTAGCCATTTACAGTAAGTGTGAATGTGCAAACTAGAAATACCACTAAAATGGTAAAAACCAAATTGCTGCCACCAGCTTGCCTTTAGGCACAGAAAGAAGTAACCAAAAATCCCAAGTGTAAAAGACTAGGGTGATACAAATGTATCCCCATTGCACTGTAAAATGCTGTGAGCACTGTTAAAAAGTGAGCCAAAAGGGCAATTGCTTCTCAGTACTGATAGTCTGAAGGACTGATCAGTTTCCCATAACAAAATGTGCAAGAGGGCAGGGCAGTGAAACTGAAGGTTTCACTTCCCTGTAAAAAACAAAAATACATTTTCAAAAATCATGACAGGTTAAAAAACAAAACCAAAAAAAGTTTGGGGGTTGTGATGGCATCATGACGTACTACACAGACAACAGGATAACGTTTGGGCTACAAACTTTTATTAAAGCAGGATAAGGGTGCAGAACTTGCCCTATACTAAGGCGCGATTTCCCTAACTAAAGAAAAATAAGGATAGTCTGTCAGGAAGTCCAAAGCAAATGTCTGTCTGTGTCCAAAACCTATACTTGCCCTCACATCTAATCATATATAATGTGAAAGGATGTTTGAATCAAAATAAGTAGTGTTCGAAATAAAGCTCAGAGCTTCTTCCAGCTCTTGGTTTGTACTCAGCTTCCCCTTCCCCAAGTTTAGAACAGTTCACAACACACTGGGGTTCCCTCCCCCAAGAGTCCAAATCTTCCATCTTTCAAGAAAATAACACAGTTCCTTGGGACACTTCCCAGTTTATTAGATATTGTTGCTTTCCACCAGTTCACAAAGGCAGTTCAATTTCTTAACTTCAAAACCACATACAAGATGGTTGTAAAACTCCAGCTTCTTTATGTATACTTCCAGCGGCTTTTCCATACAGGGGCGCTTGGTCTAGGCGCAGCTGTCAAACCACGTAGCCCACCCATTACAGGTCACGCAACCAATACCCCATCTTAGCTGCTCTCCATCAACAAGGTGCCTCTGCTTCAATCTGACAGTGAGGCTTGGTTTGTTCACTTGTGTCACACTCTTCTGACACGACACCGTGGCTTACTTGGTCACTATGAACTTGTAGCACTTTCTTGTACTCTCCTGGCTCTTGCCAATACGGGTTTCTTCCTAACACGCGGTTCCTTGAACTCTTTTGGATGTTGCCAATGTTTGGTTTCTCATCTCATACCCTTCTTGGTATTCTCCTAGCTTTGATAATCACTTGTCTTAAATAATAAAGTTCATGGTTTGTGCCAACTTCACCAACTTACTTTCACTCCATTCAATATTCACAAGTGCTCAAAACTCGCTTTTGCTCTCTTCAGTATTCAAAAGTAGTTAGTTGTAATGCCTTTAATTTCATCCAGTATTCAAAATTACTTGTCTTTCACTTTATTCGTTATTCAAAAGCACTTGTAATGCCTTTCATTTTATTCAGTATTCAAAAGTACTTGTAATGGTTTTCGTTTTGTTCGGTATTCAAAAGTACTTTGTTATCCACAACAATGTTCATTGCCTCGTTATTGTATTCGCCTGCCAGCCTAGTGGTTGCCCTTTTGCGCATACTCATTGGTTTGATCTTACAGTGATAAAATGTCTTCGGCCGCCATGGGTTCTTGCCTTCCTGAGCGTTGCCTCGCTCCTACTCCCAGCGGCTATCGTGACATTGCTCCCCAGGCGATGCTCCAGCTGCAGGCCAGGTTTCTTGCGACCCCTTCGCTCGGTCGCGCCTGTCTCCCTCTCGTGGTCTGCTACCGGCCTTCAGTGTTTCTCAGCTTCACTTCCTGCTGCACAAACTCTACATCTCTGCAGGGTCACAAGAGGTGGGATGACCTACGCTTGAGGGTGTGCAACCTCTTGTCAGCTCAGCGCAGACAGGGTTTGGCCACAGGTGGAGCCAGAGCATCCCCTATCCAGTGGTCGAAGTGAGTGGGAGCAGTCGGAAGTGGTGCTCCTCTACTTTTTAAAATCCGGTTTTACTGTTCCTATACTTTTATTTTAAAAAGGAACTGTTCTGGAGTAGTTTTGTATTTGTATTTGTATTTTATTTATAATGCGCACCTAACCCAGGGGTAGCCAGGCGCAGAGGCAGCAAGAGGGTTGCAAAACTTAGTTACATACATACAGTAGGGTGAGGTCCAGCTGCGGTTACAGTGCCGGACGTATCACGCCGAGTAGGAAGGGTAGACCATATACACTATAGGCAATGCTATATACATATTTACATGCAATGAGGTAAGGAGCCATGCGACGCATTTGGGCATTAGAAAGGTTGTTATGCCTCAAGAGTTTTAAGCCAGTGGGTAGTCCTGACTCTGAACTGGTGGTAGGGTAGGTCCTCCCTGCAGGTAGGAGGAAGGGAGCTCCAGAATTGCGCTGCTTTTACTGGAAAGCTGTTGCCTCCTGACATTGTACGTTTGAATCTGGCGACAAGAAGAAGGTTGGAGTTGGCCGTTCGAGAGGGTGGGTCTAGTGAATCTGGAGATGAGGTATTGAGGGGCTGCTTGGTGGAGGCATTTATGAATCCGAGACACCGATTTGAGGAATATCTTGTCCTTGGTGGATAGCCAATTGACCGATCTTCTGGAATCAGAGATATGGGCTTTCTTCGGGATACTAAGGGCCGCTCTGAGGGCATTATTTTGGAGGATTTGGATTTTGTTTGAGATATATTTATCACAGCCTACATATAGAGCGTTGCAATAGTCCAACTTGGACAGGATCAGCGCCCTGGTCAAGGTGGTACAGTTGGCGGGGGAAAGAAAGGGTTTGGCTGCCCTAATGAGTTTGCAAGTGTAAGAGGTGGCGGAGGCCATTGCATTCACTTGTTTGTTGAAGGTAAGGGTGGAATCTAGATAAAAGCTGAGGGTTTTAACCTCCTTAGCTACCTTGATCTTGTTATCATCAATTATGAACGCTGAATATTTGTGGTCCAGCTTGTTGAGGTAGTGTGTAGATCCTAGAATAAGGAGTTCCGTCTTGTCATCATTCAGGCATAGACCGTGTGAGGCCATCCATGCCTGGATGATGAGGTACACTCTATTAACAAAGGCCAAATCCTTGTCATAATCCCCCGACAACGGGATGAGGATCTGGGTATCATCGGCGTAGTTAATGTAGGTGATACCCAGGTCATCTAGATCATCGAAAAGGGGCTTCGTGAAGATATTATAAAGTGTAGGGGAGACACAAGATCCTTGAGGCACGCCGCAAGTGATAGGTGTAGGGTCGGCTGATGCTGACAGTGAGAAGACTCACATTGTACAGTTGTTAAGGAAGGATTGGATCCAGTTGGTTGCTTCTTGAGGGAAGTGGGCAGCTATTTGTAGGTGGTTGCACAAGATCTCATGGTCGACCAGATCGAAGGCCACCGAGAGATCAAGGAGTAGCAATAGTGCTGTCTTACCCTGGTCTCTCAATTCGTCTATCTCTGCCTTGAGATCTATAAGTGCAGTTTCGGTTCCATGCTGTGGCCTGAAGCCCGATTGTCTGACGCCTAGGAGATGGAAGTGCTCAAGGTAGTGTTGGATCTGTTGGTATGCTATTTTGTCGAGAATTTTAAGAAGGAACGGAACTGTGGTAATGGGGCGATAGTTAGTTGGAGTGGATGGGTCTAGGTTCGTTTTTTTAAGCAGAGGGAGGACCCAGGACAGTTTTAAATTATTAGGTACTGTGCCTGATGTGAAAGACGCATTTAATAGTTTGGTAATAAATGGTGCAAGATCACAGGCTGCATCCTTGATCAGTTGCGCAGGGCATAGGTCTCCGTGACAGTTTGAAGGTTTGAGGGTGAGAATAGTATTTTCTACCTCTTTGGTAGATAGTTTATGGAAATTAAAAGGGGGGTTGTGTGCTGGGGGGGGGTGATTGAGTCGGGTGAACCTTTTTATGGGTGACATTGCTTGGCTTAGTGGAGGAGAGCAGAGATTCTTTTTTGATGCTTATCTTAGTCTTAAGGGAGGAGATTTTGTTCGCTAGGGCATTTTGTATGCCTGTGCACCAGTTTTTATCTTTGATGCACGAGTCAGGCACTTGGATCGGGGATTCAATCTTATTGAGTATTGTGAAAAGCTCTCTAGTGTTAGATTTAGCTTGTGAGATTCGCGTACTATAAGACGTTTGTGTGGCCAATATAATTTCTTTTTTGTATTGGAAAGCTAGCCTGCTCAAGTTTTTTTTGTTATTTACTGAGGGGTGGGCTCGCCATATTTTTTCACAGCGCCGCTTTTCCTGTCTGAGGGCTTTAAGATGTGGTGAGAACCAGGAGTTGATGTGTTTCCGGGGCTTGCTCTTTTTTAGCTTCAGAGGGGCTATGGCATCGAGGGATGAAAGCATAATTTTGTTATAGATGTCCACCATCGTGAATGGATCGGCGTGATCCTGGATGGCGTTCAGGGTTGGTGTGATTAGCGGAATCAAGTTTTCAGGGGTGATGTTTTTTTTTATTTTGGGAATGGACAGCTGGAGCTACGCTGTTAGCTTGTGCTGGGGTTGCCTCAAGGGTGAACGAGATCAGGTAATGGTCTGTCCAGGGCTGCGGGAGTATGGCCGAGACCAGGACTGGGCAGTTGTGCACTGCTAGCCAGTCCAGAGTTCTCCCTTTGATATGGGTGGGCTCAGTGATCTTCTGAGTGAAGCCCAGTTCCTCTAGGGTGTTATTGATGGTACTGGCATTGGCGTCTGCGGGGTCGCTAAGTCCGAGGTTAAAGCCTCCTAGTAGGATGCGTTGTGAGGAGTTTTTAAGATTGTTTGATAAGATGTCTGTGAGGTCTTCTTCAAATGAACCTAAAGGGCCCGGTGGCCGGTAGATAAGGTGAATGGAGATGGATTGAGTATTAGATAGTGTTAACTTGGCGGTTAGAGATTCACAGGAGCTAACAGTGGTGGGGGATTCAATGGTAATAGGGAATTTAGTTTTGGCTATAATGGCAAGACCTCCACCTCCAGAGGTGGTACGGTCAAGTCTTAATAGCGTGTAGTCATCTGGTACCGCTAGCATAATTGCAGGGCCTGCCGTGGGGTGAAGCCAAGATTCAGTGACCGCTAAGAAGTCCAGGTCTTCGTTGTGAAGCAGGTCAGCAATGTCTGATGCGTGGGCTACCATGGAGCGGGCGTTTATTAGTGCACCCTTGGTCCCAAGATCTACTGGGTTTAGAGGTTGTGGCACCGATTCGTGCATACTTTTTTGGACACGGATGGGCTCGCGGTGGAGTCTACTGTTCAGTTGAAGGGGGTGTAGGGATGGATTCCTAGTCACCTTGTTGTGGGCTCGTTTGGATAGAGGGTCATAGAGCCTAGGGAGCCTGGCACGTAGTCTAAGGTTCCTCATGAGAACAGGGCAAGGTGAGGAGGTCATAACAGTTAGTGTATGTAGGTTGTGTGTGGGCTCAAGTGCTGGTAAATTGGGTAGCATGGTTGGGTAATGGCTGTTCAGAATATACAGTATTGATCTCAGTAACACTGTGTAAAGCGCATGGAGAAACATTGTGAAGGTGGGCAAGAAAGGGCTAGTACAGTGTAGTTGTTGTCTGTTAACGAGGGGTCTAGTGTCATCAAGGTGGTGTCGAGCGGTGGCGAGCGACCAAAAGGGTCTCAAGTAGGTGCAGTGGCGAGCGACCAAAGGGTCTCAAATAGGTGCAGTGGCGAGCAACCAAAAGGGTCTCAAATATGTGTAGTAGCAAGCGACCAAAAGGGTCCCAAGTAGGTGCAGTGGCAAGCGACCAAAAGGGTCTCAAATAGGTGCAGTGGCGAGCAACCAAAAGGGTCTCAAGTAGGTGCAGTGGCGAGCGACCAAAAGGGTCTCAAGTAGACTACAGGATGCAGCCTACTACAATACAATCAAGTGTGGTCTGTAGGCAACCAAAGACAACTAAGTCCTAGCTAAAATGCAATAGGGTAACCTAGGTTCAAAACGACACAGTTTGGCGAAAATGCCATGGGGTAACACCTAAGTTCAAAATGACACGGTATGTAAAGGAAGTGACTAACAAACACATTTAGAATAGTAGCTAGGTTCGAATTGTGAGCAGGATAGCATGTAAATGGAGTGACTAACAAACCCATTTAGAGTTGCAGCTACATTCGAATGGCATACTGACACACTAACAAAATAGCTCATACGTAAAGTAAACGGTGAGCAAATTGAGGTAACGGCTAGGTGACTAGTAGTCATAAAGGGAGTTCAGAGGGCGCCATTGTTTATCTAGAGCCAGGCGCTTACCTTGGCTCCAGTGGTAGTGTAGTTGCTATCTGGATTTGCAGAGAGATCAGTCCGCTCTCACGCGGCGGACAGCTGCAGACAGGTCCTTATGGCGGGGAGCTTGGTGCGAGGGTCCACAGTCGGCTCACGCCTTCCGGCAGTGCAGGCTAAGTGATCAGAGGACAGGCAGTCAATCTGGCAGCTGTCTGGAATCCGGTGTGCTGCGGACCATGTCTGAGCAGTAGCTGGATGCAAGGATTAGTGATGGGGCATGAACACAGAGTTCAATGGGAGTTGGGGGGGGGGGGGGGGGATTCAGGTCCCCAGCTGCAGGGAGGGGCTGTATGTCTCTTACCCCTCTAGCTGGAAGGGCGTCCTGGGAGAGGCAGGGGTCGTGGCCCTAGGCTCGAAGGCACACTTTTCGGTGGGCCGGCTCCAAACCTGCCGGCTTGTGGTTGGCTGCAAAGTAGCAACATGTAGCCAATTAGGATGCTCGTGGTGAGGAAGGGCTGGATAGGAGGTCGTGGAGGTGGCGGTCGGCCATCTTGGAGAGGTGAAATACCTCGTGGAGGCCAATGGTGGGCAAATACCCTGCCGATCGAGGTGGGCAAAACCAGGTGCGAGCGGGGCCAGAAGGAATTTCCGTTGAAGCGCGGAAATGATTGCTTAATCTGCCGCGGGCTGCCGAAATTGTGCGGTCATGCTATTGATAGCAGAAAAGCAGCTGGGGGAGGCTTATAGCCTACCTTGATTTAAGCGGGGCTGGAGGGCATGTTGTGCTGGCTACTGCTCCTGCAGTAGGTGGAGGGAGCCCCTGCTCCTCCAGGCATCAGGATCTAGTTTTCTTTTAAAATAAAACTATAGGAAGAAGTTGAAACTTGCACTTTCAGTGCACTACACTGAATATTCCCGTAAACGGCAGGTGCATGTGTTTGGGGGTGTGTATTGTGTGTGGGCGAGGGTGTGGCAATGGGGTCTGTGGGAGCGGGTGTGGGCCTGCATGGAACATAGTTCCACTACTTCTTTTCTTACACTTCAACCACTGCCCCTATCCACCTGCTACTCTGGGAGGAGATGTGCAGCAGTGTGCTGCACCTCTAGGCAAAAAAAGGGATTGGTTCTGCGGAGGCCCGAGCCATGACATCTGACGAGGCTGGCGAGTACACGTAACCCCAATGTTACATAAACTTCCCTATCCACCCTGTACCCACTACAGCAGCAAAGGATGTCAAGTGCGTTGTGCACAAAACCAATACAGCCCTGCTGGACCCTCGCCCCGAGACCTACAATCTGGGTACACACAGTGATATACACCGTCACCCAAAACCTTACTCATACCACAAATACATATAGAACATAGCACAGGCACCCTGTATCACCAACAGAACATGCTCCTGCTGCCACTCAGACACACATCCACCTGCCACATCAAATTTTGTTCATGTCCGCCGTGCTAGCCCTGGCACAAAGTCACGTCAGTGACAAGCACCTTCACCACCCACAAATGACCAGCGTCACACACCAAGGAAACATGTGCCCCCCTCGTCCCAGCCAGCCCGACTCGTGAGCCCAAATTGCCACCTATCCCTGTAAGTGCTACAGGCAGCAGGCACATGGTGACCCCATCCATGGCACAACCCTCCCCAACACAACATCACACATTGTGTGTGCCACACCCTATCCAGCAATTGCCAGTACACCACGACAGTATCTCCAGCACACCACACACCATGAATGTTCATCACACAACCACCCACACAATATGCATTACACAAGCATGTGTGCATCGGCCATGTCCCTGACACAGCACTGTCATTAAAAAGCCAAAGCATTAATCTCTGCCTCATCAATCCACACTCATCACTGACGATCTGCCTTTCTGACTCCCTCAAGCACATCATCTGGCAATGAGGATGCCCATCCCAGCACCTCAAGGGGCACCAGGCGTCGATACCGAGAAACCCAAAGGACCAACACCACCTTAACCCAGGACTCCACAGCCTCAATAGGCACAACTGCAACTGCGTCCACACCTACATCCGTCGAGCATCCTCAGGCCCCAGTGGTGCAACCTCAGGCCCCAGTGGTGCAACCAGCCCACCCACCTCAAGCCCCAGTGGTGCAACACGCCCTCCCACCTCAGGCCCCACAAGCAGCACCCACCCGCAGCCCCAGATGCATCAGTGCCGCCACCACCACCACAGCCACGAGGCCATGCACATGCATGCATTGTAGAGGACATAGCCAACAACGGTGCTGTGGAAACCGGAGATACCACCGACCACAGCATCCTGCTATTCAGCCCCATGGGCCCAATTAGCCCACAACATCCGCCCTTCCCCAGTGTGAGGGATATTGATGGACAACTGACCAGAATGGAACAACGCCAGGATGCCCCGACATCCCTGGTGCAGCAGCACTTTCGAGAGGCGCAGCTCATGCGCGAGAGCATCCAGGCCAGTGGACGTCATGATGCACATACACTTGGTCGCTGTACATGTGCTATCGTACAGATGTCAATGAGGATACAGCAGGGGAATAGTGTGATGTTGTCCATTGCAGAGACAATAGTCATGTTACTCCAGGCTTTCTTGGACCAACGGCCTGTGGCACTCCCCCTGCACAATTGACAAGCACAACACCTTGTTCGGTGCAGAGCAGCCCAAGGCAGCATTCCATGTGGCTGTCCCGCTTGGCATTCAGCTGCACACAGGATCCAAAAAGGGGAAGAAAACAGGCCATGGACACATATGGGCCCTGTCTGTGACTTGTGTAAATGAACATTGCCAAACATGACAGGAGTTGCCTAGAGGCAGTTGGGGAGGGGCTGTGGGGAGGGATAGTTGGGGCGGGGGAGTGGGGAGGGATAGTTGGGGGGGATAGTATTGCCAGTTAATCTGTTAGACATTTGTATATATTTTCATAGCACAAATTACAAATCATGACTGGACATTTACTTTTCAGTGTGAGTGTTTTTATTAATGTGCAGTGCCCAGTGCGCTAGCTGGCCTGTGCCACGTGTGTGTCAGGTGATCAGAAGTCGTGGTGTGTACGCTGATCTCGTGCTTCACGTCCATCCATGCCATCACAGCACTGTGCAACTGGCAGCCTCTCATCACTGTCCTCCTCCGCCTCTGGTGGGTGCATGTCCGTGTCGGGGGGGCATTGGGACATTGTGCCTGATACACATGTTGTGCAACATGGCACAGGCAAGCACTACCTTTCCCACCTTTACAGGACTGTACATTAGTGCACCCCACCCCCGATCTGCTCAGGCAGCGGAACCTCACCTTTAACAGGCCAAATGTCTGTTCAATTGTGCACGGAGAACGGACATGGGCACAGTTGTATGCCTGCTCGTGATGGTTGTGTGGTTGCCTCACAGGGGTCATCAGCCATGGCATCAGGGGATAACCAGCATCACCTGCACGGGAGCAACAGAAAGTGTACAATGTCATACTTCTGCCCATATCATGTTACTACAGGCTGCATAGTGTTCACTTAAAAATCCAATAATGCACATGCAAAATGCGAGTTAGCTAGCATATGTCCTATTTCGGGTACTAGAAATGCACATTGTGATAATGTGTGGTGGGTGTGTGGTGTGCAGTGGCTTTGATATGGCGCGTTCACAGCCAACATGACCTCTCACACTCTTAGTACAACTCACACAAATGGGACTGGTGTATGTGTTATTATTGTGTTACAAAGTCATAATACTATTATGTCCATGACACTAAATCATAGTTATGTACTGCAAATCAAATTGCAATACAATGGATATGTAATTGTGCACTTCTAACATGCAGGGGACCTGGCTAATTGGTGTGCAGGCCAATTGTGGCATGTGGGTGGGAGCAGACGTATTATCTGTCTGTGCATAAGGTGGTGTGGGTTTTGTTGACACTGTTTGTGCTTCTTTTTGTCACTTTGGTGTGTGGCATTCTGGTACATGTAGTGCTTTTCATATTGATGTACGTAATTGATGTTGTTATACATGCACAGGATCATTTCCTTCAATTGAGACATACCTGTCAAGGCCTTGCACTCGGGCATGCTATTACTGTGTTGAACCTCGATTTCCCCTCGTACACTTGCACGTTGAATGCACTCACAACCCAAAGTAGGTTAGTCTCCCCTTACCTTTTTTATCATTACTTGTACTATTGTAGCAATTACTGATCCTTGCTCTTATTCATGGTCTACCTTCCCCTTTACCTACCCTGTTTGCCCTCTGTGCACTTTCAGGGTGTTTTGCTATTGTATGAGTACATAGTAGTTGAACAACAAATGAATTAATGCATACACTGCGTACAGCCACTGGTGATCTGTGTTATACATGCCGCTAATCCAACAGTGCACATAACCTTGAAGTTGGACTTACCCAGCAGCCAGGTAGGCTATTGTGTCGATGCCCTTGCAGTTACACTCACCCAGCAGCCAGGTACGCTGTCCACTGTGACGTTCCATGTACCCAGGCAGAGTGAGTGAAGTTGCGCAGAACCATGGAGTTGTGGGTTGAACCGGGAAATCTGGCACAGCAGTGGGTGATGAGATGGCGGGCATCACACACCATCTGCACGTTCAGTGAGTGATTCAGTTTTCTGTTCCGGTAGACTGCCTCCACAGCATGCCTGGCCAGCAGCTCCACATGTGTGCAGTCCAATGCACTGATCCTGTTTGGTATGCCTGCAAGTGCATTCAAGGCAATTTTGTGCCATTGACCTGGTCAGCAGTCCTGGGTAGGCTGATGTGGTCTCCAACGTGATGCAGGAGTGCATCAATGACCTGGAACAGGACGCGTATAAAACAGGTTTGTGATATCCCGTGCAGTTCATCCACAGTGTGCTAGAAAGTGTAGCACAGACACTACCTTGAGCAAGGGGGGGGTGGATGTGCGGATATGTATCAGGCTGATCAGGTCCACTATTGAAGTGATGGTGACCCTGTCTAGCCGGAACAGGGTGTGAATCTGGCTTTGGCTCAGGTTGAAGGATGTGGCCCTTAATCATGGAATTGGTGGCTGTCTGCGTGCTGAAACCTGCTGAACATTGGGGTTTTGCTAGGCCATGATGGCCCTCCTTCTCCTCAAGCGCCTCTGCTGCATCCTCTGTCTCTTCAAGTAATAGGCCTGCAGGCAGGGCCCCCAGCTCCAGTACTGCCACTGCTAGCATGGTAGTGTTGGAAGAGGTGTGGGGTGTAAGAGTGGTCCTTTTGTGCTGTAGCAGTGCTCATTGGGATCACCTGTTCAGATTTTGGCCAACTATGCCATGTTTCTACACACCTGAGTCTACTTAAAACCTGGTCTGCATTGCCGGTGTTTCCAGCACGGGTTTCACAGTGATACCAGCATGTCCATGGCGGTATTTGTGGGTCCGTGGAGCTCAGAATGTGCACTTACTAACACCATGCTGGTATCTCAGGCACGGCTGGCGCATCTCTCCGCAGATTCCAGCCACGGTGTTGCCGGATGCGGTGGGTCACTTGCAGTGCAGGTGTTACCTGCATCGCAACTCAGACTGTGCTGTTCTGGAAAAAGGTGCTGTACGGAGCAACCAGCAATGCTATTTGCAGACCAGCATCCTTAGCAAAACAAAAGAGGTGATGGCTGGAAGGTTTAGACTGAATATTAACCTCTGGCATTGCTCTGGGCAACCCTCCAGACCATCGTTCTTCGCCTGCCAAGCCTTTACAGAAGGGGAAAGACCATATGCAAATCAGGCTTTGCCCCACCCACAAAGGGGTAGTCCAGCCCGAACTGCTAGGTCACATCCCTTCTGCACGAGACCACAAGCATCCCCAGACATGTTTCAGCCTTGTTGGGCGTCATCAGTGAGGAGTAGCTTGGGTCTCTAGGCCCAGCAGGCACGGGACCCACGTCTGGGAATACCCGTCCCTCTCGGGGTGACAATAGCAAAACAAAAGAGGTGATGGCTGGAAGGTTTAGAATGAATCTTGACCTCTGGCATTGCTCTCAGGAAACCCTCCCTTGACCCAGCCCAACCGAACTACCGACCCATTACAACAGTTCCATTTCTCCTTAAAATTTTAGACAAAGTTGTACACATGCAGATACAGTCCTACCTGGAAAAAAACTCTGTCCTAGGAAAAAGGCAGTCGGGATTCCGCAAAGATCCTGGTACCGAAACGGCCTTACTTGATTTAAAAAAACAAATTACCCAAATCTTGGACAAAGGCAAGCCAGCCCTCCTGCTCCTCCTAGACCTCTCTGCTGCATTTGATTTGGTCGATCATGCCATCCTCACTAACCACCTCACTCGGGCAGCACATTTCTCCAAACAGGCCACAAACTGGATCACCTCCTTCCTCGAAGGAAGAGTGATGATGGTGTTTTCCAACACAGCAAACACAGAGCCCACCACCATTAAGCATGGAGTCCCACGAGGCTCGTGCACAGCTCCCACACTCTATAATCTTTTTACCAAACCTCTCTTTGATAAACTGGACGGACTTGGGATCATGTACACCAACTACGCGGACGATACCCAAGTGCTCCTCCCGCTCACAGGAATATACCATCAGGATGCAGCCACCCTCCAGAACATTTATGCCACCATCCAACATGGATGGCTATGAATGGCTTATGTCTTAATGGAGATAAGACTGAAATTCTCATCCTTGGTCAAAAATCCACACTCACTAACCTCGATTCACTATACTCCAATTTCTGCATTGACAACTGTATTATCCCAGTTCTACCCTCTGTCAAAACACTGGGAGTCCACATAGATGCCGCTCTCTCCATGGACAAGCAAGTCAAGGCTATTGTATCTGCCTCAGCCCTGAGCACCAAGCATATCAACGCCATCAAACCTTTCCTAACCAAAGATAACTGCCTCTCGATCGCCAGAGCTACCATTGGAGCCAAACTAGATTATTGTAATGCGTTGTTGCCGGCCGGCACATCCAACTCTAATCTGACCAAACTCCAAACTACCCAGAACAACGCACTAAGAGCAGCACTCAACATACCTAAAAGAGACCACATCTCGCAAGCCAGAAGGGCAGCACATTGGTTACCCGTCAAAGAGCGTATTACATTCAAAATTCTTACCACCGCCCATAAATGCATCAATCTGTCAGCCCCCTCATATCTGTCTGATACAATAACAAGATCTGTCTCCACCAGACCCACTAGACAGTGTCACACCAGCCGAGGGTCCTGCACATCGAAAAAGCTAGAGCTGGAGGAATAAGCTTCCCCTTTATTGCCTCAAAGCTATGGAATGCTCTACCCAGCACGCTGAGAGAAGAAACCTCTCCTGATCTTCCGAAAAAAACTATTTAACTAATTCTTCTCCTTCTCTCTCTTCTTTATACGTGCAAATTCTACTATCGTAACTAAGTAATGACTTCACTGTATATTTTAATAAGTCATTTTCAAAGTCTGTAACAAGCGCCATGATGCCCGTTGGGCTGCCTGTGTGCTTAATCAAATGTGAATAAATAAATAAATAAATAAAACTATATTTACTGAGGCAGTGTGCATGTTAGAAAATGTAGTCATGTGTTGAGTGCTGGGATTTGAGCGAGGCACAGTGTCTCCTGGGGCATGTCGTTCTGTGGGAAATGTGTGCTTACTCAGGCAGCGTGTTCTGTGGCATATGTAGTTCTATGGGGCGTGCGCTGTCGAGCTCTAATGGCCACGCGTGAGAAGGTCACTGAGTCCTGTTTATACCCTTTGGATTCTGAGAATAGTTTTTTTTTCTAATTTAAAATTTAGAAAAACTGCATCTCACTGATGGGCACTGGAAAGTTGGTAGTTCTGATTGAGGCCTATTGGGATAGGCCTATTGGGATATTTGCATCTGTGAGACATGCATCGTGCGTGTGATGGGGCTTCCGCTGTTAGCGAGGCAGAATGAATTCTAGTGCACATATTCTGTGGATACCTGGTGTCAAAGAGGCAGTGTCCACCCTGCGACCTGTAGGCCCGTCCGTGCTTCTTCAATGAGCACGTGACACTCGATGGGAGAACAATAAGAGAAAAACCGGCAATGGGCCGGCCATGACACAACACAATACTGCTTTATTGATCTGAATACAATTAAAACTGCAAGGACTGTGCTGTTCGCGGACCCTGGGGCTGCAGGCTGGTCTGCTAAGCTTCCCTGGACACCCTGCCAAGCGTCCTTGGTTACCGCCTCTGCTTCCCGACAACACGCGCCTTGGTCGTGGCAGGTGCCTGACCGCATCAAGCCCTGCTCCCGACAGCAGGTACGCAGAGGGAGGGGTGGGGGGAGAGAGTGTGTGAGGTGGGTGGTCCAAGGTATATGTGGTGTGCAGCAGGGTGCCCGTCCGGGGGTGCAGCCGGGTGCGTTATGTGGTAGGGAGATCATCCGGGGGTGCAGCCGGGGGCGTTATGTGGTAGGGAGACCATCCGGGGTGCAGCCGGGGGCGTTATGTGGTAGGGAGACAGTCCGCGGGTGCAGCCGGCCGGGTGCGATTTCGCCCTCTCTCACTTCCTGTTCCCCTATTGAGTTGTGATCTGTAAACGCCGCAGGGAACTTCCTCTTTCCGCCTGAACGTGTGACTTACAGCATTGGCGGCTCTGCAGGGAGCCCCTCCCCCCGTGTTTGTGTTAGCATGGGCGTAATTTTAGGTGGGACAGGGGTGTTTGTCCCCCCCCAACTTTCATGTCACACCATTTTGTCCCCATTCAGTCGGCTGGGGCACCTTTTCTTCAGATGTCATATTTCCCCACCAGCATTTTCAAAGTTACTCCACTGTGTTGGTAGCATTCTCACGTGTGCCTAGGCTATGCACCATGTATTGCGCTATGTGTAAACCAAGCGCAGGGGGCGCCCACCACTGGTGTAACTGTAAGCATTGCAGGAAGCTCCCCCCTACACCCGTTCCTGCGTTCCTTCTGTTCCTATAAACTAGGCACACATACTCTAATAAGTTAAACGTTTCCGTGTCCTAAGAGCAGTTGGGAAGAGCAAAGCATGCTGGGATTTCGGGCAGCAACATCAAATAAAGCAGGCCTATGTTTGGTGACACACCATCCTCCTCAGTGATGGTGTGACGTAAACTCAGGCTTCCTCGGTGCATGGGAGACAGTGCAAAGCAGTATAACGTGCCCTCCCCCCGTCCCAGGCCCACACGGGCATGCCCCCCTACGCAGCCAAGCTCTCCTGAACACTTTCAGGGGTAGCTTGCCAAGCCCAAGTCTACCCAGTGGATGCGAGTACTCATCCACAGGAACTGTGTGGGTGTAGCGTTACAGGGCGCACACAGCTCTTTCCCTTCTTGCCTTGTTACCCATGAGCCACCTGCCCTGATTAATAGTATATTTAGAATGTGTGGGTACTTTTCCTGGGCCAGGACTGGCATCACATGTGTAACAGTTGGTGGCCTATATACCCGAGCCCTTAGCACGGCCTGAGTCCCTTTTATCATTCAGTAATAACTGGGGGGAGGGCTGTGAGGGGGGTAACCTGCCTGTTCATCGGCCAGATCCGTGTCCGCAGAATGAGGGGTTACATTGCTATGGGTTCAGTCAATGAGAACTGTAACATGGCACAGACCTTGCAACATCTACAATGTTTCTAAAAAGAATCATTTTCTACCACTTGCAGGGCATCAGTTTCATCAAACCTCCTCAAATGCCTGCACCCTACCTTCCCTGCACCATACCTTGCCTGGATCATACCTTGCCTGGATCATACCTTGCCTGCACCATACCATACCTTGCCTGCACCATACCATACCTTGCCTGCACCATACCATACCTTGCCTGCACCCTACCTTGCCTGCACCCTACCTTGCCTGCACCCTACCTTGCCTGCACCCTACCTTCCCTGCACCATACCTTGCCTGGATCATACCTTGCCTGGATCATACCTTGCCTGCACCATACCATACCTTGCCTGCACCATACCATACCTTGCCTGCACCCTACCTTGCCTGCACCCTACCTTGCCTGCACCTTGCTTTGCCTGCACCATACCGTACTTTGCCTGCACCGTACTTTGCCTGCACCGTACTTTGCCTGCACATACCTTGCCTGCACCATACCTTGCTTGCACCATACATTCCCTGCACCCTACCTTCCCTGCACCATACCTTGCCTGGATCATACCTTGCCTGCACCATACCATACCATACCTTGCCTGCACCATACCATACCTTGCCGGCACCCTACCTTGCCGGCACCCTACCTTGCCTGCACCTTGGTTTGCCTGCACCATACCTTCCCTGCACCATGCCATACCATACCTTGCCTGCACCGTACTTTGCCTGCACCGTACTTTGCCTGCACCGTACTTTGCCTGCACATACTTTGCTTGCACCATACATTGCCTGCAACATACTTTTCCTGCACCATACCTGGCCATAGATATGACTGTGATGTTGTATATCGTGGGCATGTGGCTAACAGAGTAATTATTAAGACTGGTCGAACAAAAGGTATGATATGTGAATCCGCTTTTATACTGTGCCAAATCACCACCATAGTAGCATCAGAGCACCTAGGCTTTTCTGTGGAGTGGCATATTCTGCGGGAAGAAAGACAAGCATTGGCAATGCCAACAGTTTGGGCTTTTGTGTAGGCATGGCAAAGGCATTTGCCAGGCACTGCCGTAGTGGAATTAGCTGGTCTTGATGGTTGCAGCTGCAAAATGGTGCGAGTACCTGAGCATATAATAGCAGTGCCTAGCAAATGCCTAATACATCTACACAAGGCAACACTGTTGGTTTTGCCAATGCTTGTTTCTAACAGGACTTCAGTCGTCAAGGACACCAATAGTGCAGGCACTGAGAGAGCAAAGTGTGATGGTGACGCTTGAAAAACCTGGCTCGAGAGATCCCAGGAGGATATGTTTTGGGCAGGGAGGGGCAGGAAGTGGGTGGGAATTAGAGGAATCAGTGGGTAAATAACCAAACACCTACAAGCTTTGTGTCCCTCCTCATATGGCATTTCACCCTGGCTGTACTCTCATGCAATATTTTCCGTTTGTAGGTGGAACTTTAATGTCACCTAATAGCCAAAACTAAAAAAACCAAGCAATGGGAATCTAAGAGGATGGGAAAACGGTAACTGGATGCCCGCACACAGGAGGGAACACTGCATCGTGGAATAACATGGGTGCATATCAGTTCCTTTCCTTAGGTATGTGGGGTGATGAATTTTCACCCCTGGATCCTCCTCTTCGGGGCTCAGACCCCCCTCGAATGTTTGCCTCCCTCCGTCGGGTTTACTATGGCTTTTCTCCTAAACAATGTCACTTGTGGGATTCCCAAGTCTTAATGTCTTTTTTGACAGTCCACTGTGGACATCCCTCTGTCGCGTTTACTCTTGTGAACACAATGTTCACTGGGGCATCATGCTTCGCCCCGCTTTGCAGGCATCCCTCCGTTGGGTTCATGTTTGCCAACCTCACAGTTCCTTCTACTTTACCATTATGCAGGATTTGCTTCGCTTAGTTTTCCAATCGTTTGTCGGTCAAAGACTTTCAACTGTACAGGGGATTTTGCTAGACACCTATATGACCACTTTGACAGTTTCCTGGCGACTTTCCTAAGGCCTTCTGGTATCAGTAGTTTCAACAAACAGGGGCATCAACCTGAGTCTCTCGAGTGAGCACCCACGTGGTGCCTGACCCCTTTGCAACTGGTTTTCCCTTAAGGTGCTAACAGTTCTTTGAACTTCCATTAATTTTCTATTTGCCGCTTTCTTTCAACACAGTTCGGTTTCTTATCGGTTCTCGCCTCGACTCACCAGCTCGACTCGCCACTTGACTTTTCTTGGCTCTGGAGTCAAAGATGGTACTATGGTAGCAAGTGTCTCTCCCTGTCCTGCTTATCAGTGTAGGAGGGCTTCGTGTACCGTTGACATCAGCTGCAACACACGCTGGCTACTGTTTGAGGTCTTATGATTCCTTCTACGGAGGCTTTGCGGTTATGGGTCGGAAAGGGCATGGTGGCTTTTCCCCTTGTCGCCCCTTCGATTCTTGCCGCCTTTCTCCTCCTCTTGAACTGGCGCCCTGGGATAGCTGTCTCATTGTGTGGTTGTATTGCTCGTAGTGTGCTCTTGTGCTCCTCCTTTTATCCCTGTGTGGAAGGGAAAGGTCTGTCAAGTGTGTGTGATTCTGGTCAATTGCGTGACTTTGCGTGACTCTTGTGTTGGGATATGTCAGGTAAATGGCTCTGGTGTTAGTCCGTTGTCTTTTGTAGTGTGCAGACCTGTTCGTGTCAGAAAAGGGGTATGGGTAGAGTTTCTACGTGGTAGGATGGGGAAAAGGTGTTGGAAGAAGGGGGAAACCGCGTCTCACCTGTCGGTGTCCCACTTCCACTCCCCGAGGACCCCCATCCTGGTGACCCTCCCGCACTGGTCGACTCCCAAGAACTGGATCAAATAGCGATGGCCATGTCCTGGCCTCCTGGATGACAAATCTCCAGGGGCTAGTCAGGGAGACACCTTCAGGTTTCTCACAGTATGTGATTGTGTAGCTGACTTTTTTTGGACTATCTGTCTGGGGGTTCCCGCTAGGTGTGCTTCCAGGATTGCAGAGAAACGATAGGGTGTGAATATTAAATTGATTCTTGGTGTGTTTATGTGAGTGTGGCTAGCCCATAGTATACTGTAGTGGTGTTGGTTATGTTGGAGGAGCAGGAAGGGGAGATGGGTTAATAAGTCAGTCGGTTTGATGAAGCCTCTGGTGTGACTCTTTGGTTGTTGTTTAATGGTATTTACCAATGTTCTTGGCTGCAATTTGTCAGCCCATCTCACCTCCTCTCTAGGTCTGGGCTGACTTCCCTTGGGGTTATGGTCGCAGGTGGGTGGTTGAACCTAGTGTGTTCCTTGGTGTTCGTACAAGTTAGTTGTGGCCGTTGGGTGCCAATCTGTTGTCTGGTTGCTTTCAGAAAGGGTGCGTGGCAGGAGCTCTAAATATAGTGGGGAAGGTGTGAGGATTAATGGGGGAAAAAGCTGGGGGCCATTGCTGGTTTCACTCATGCCCCTCACCCAGACTTTCAGGCACCACGGATGTGGAGTGGGTACAGACAATCCCACTCCTTCCTGAGCCACACACACAAAGACATCACTAGACTGCAAAAACAGCATGCTTTCCCGGGGCAAGTGCATGCCCTTATATAGGATTTCTTGTCAAAGCAGGAAGAATATTTGGCAGTGTTACCCTTTTAGAGCACTAGTCACGTTTAGTAGCCATACGCAGTACATGCGGATGGGCATACTAGAAATGACACAAAAATGGTAAAAATCGAATTGCTGCCACCAGCTTGTCTTTAGGCACATATAAAAGTAACCAAAAATCCCAAGTGTAAAAGAGTAGGGTGATACAAATGTATCCCCATTGCACTGCATTGTAAGATGCTAAGTGCACTGTTAAAAAGTTAGCCAAAAGGGCAACAGTTTCCCAGTACTGGTAGTTTGAAGGACTGAACAGTTTCCTCATAACAAAAATGAGCAAAAGGCCAGAGGAGTGGCTTCACTTCCCTGAAACCAAAAAAAAATACATTTTTAAAAATCGGGACACGTTCAAAAACAAAAGCAAAACGTTTGGGGGATTGTGAAGGAATCATGACGTACGACACAGACACCAGGATAAAGTTTGGGCTACAAACCTTTATTAAAGCAGAATAAGGGTTGGAAAAAGGCCTAACCTGCCCTATTCTAGGTGGCATTCCCCTACCTAAGCATAGTCGATGTCAGGCCGCCCAAAGCAAATGTCTGTCTGTATCCAAAAATGATATTTAGCCTAAGTTGGGCAAAGCTTAAGTGACAGGCACCCTAGCTGCAGACAAGGGAGCATTAACCAATAACTAGCACTCAACAGGACAGGGAGCACCTGGGATTCAGAGGGAGGGGAGGCAATAGCAGGCACACAGCACTGACGACCAAAGAGCAACCCACAACCCGGAATGCTCCAGCAGACAGCACGGGCAGAGACACCTAACACAGATGTCCGAAGGAATGAGGTAACCCCACTAAACCACCCGCTAAAACCTTAACTCTCTGCATACACCTTTCAAATGCTAAAATAAACACAACCCCTTCCTTGCACAGCAAACCACATGCACTTCACTAGACTGCAACAACAAAACAAACCACACATAGTCTAACAAAACAGCACATGGGACTCTACCGATCCATAAACCGCACCCATGCTCCGCGAACAGTGTTAACTGAACTGAGGCTGTCAACAGGACATCACAACTCTTGCTATACCTTTGTCCCGCTATGGCGTACTAACCCATCCCACCCTCTTACCTTTTAGATCTGCCAGAGCACCAGGGTACCACTCAAGTGATGATAGTGCGCGGTATAAATGTCCTTTAACATTAACATTAACTTGCCCTCACATCTAATCGTATGTAATGTGAAAGGATGTCAGCATCAAAATAAGTAGTGTTCAAAATAAAGTTCAGAGCTTCTAACAGCTCTTGGCTTGTACTCCGCTTCCCTTCCCAGATTTCAAAACAGTTCACAACACACTGGGGCTCCCTTCCCCAAGAGTTCAAATTTTCCAGCTTTCAATAAAATAACACAGTTCCTTGGGACACTTCCCAGCTCATTCGATATTGGGTCTTTTCACCAGTTCACATAGGCAGTACAATTTCTTGACTTAAAACCACATACAAGATGGTTGTAAAACACCAGCTTCTTTATGTATACTTCCAGTGGCCTTTCCATACAGCGGCACTCGGTCTAGGCGCAGTTGTCAGACCACCCAGTCCACCCATTACAGGTCACGCAACTGATACACCATCTTAGCTGCTCTCCATCAACAAGGTGCCTCTGCTTCAATCTGACAGTGAGGCTTGGTTTGTTCACTTGTGTCACACTCTTCTGACACGACACCGTGGCTTACTTGGTCACTATGAACTTGTAGCACTTTCTTGTACTCTCCTGGCTCTTGCCAATACGTGTTTCTTCATAACATGCAGTTCCTTGAACTCTTTTGGATGTTGCCAATGTTTGGTTTCTCATCTCATACCCTCCTTGGTATTCTATTAGCTTTGCTAATCACTTGTGCCGTAAATAATATAGTTCATGGTTTGTGCCAACTTCACCAACTTTCTTTCACTCCATTCAATATGCACGAGTGCTCAAAACTTGCTTTCGCTTTGTTCTGTATTCGAAAATACCTCTAACGCCTTTCATTTCATTCAGTATTCAAAAGTAGTTGCAATGCTTTTCGTTTAGTTTGTTATTCAAAAGTACAATGTTCATTATCCACAACAATGTTCATTGCATCGTTAGCATATTTGCCTGCCACCCAGGTGGTTCCCCTTTCGCACACACTTATCGGTCAAATCGTATGGCACTGTGAGGTCTTCTGCCGCCATGGGTTCTAGCCTTCCTTTGCCGTGTCTCGCTCCTTCTCCCAGCGGTTCTTCGTGGCGTTGCTCCCCCCAGTGATGCTCCAGCTGTAGGTCAGAATTCTTGCAACCGCTTTGCTCGGTCGCACTGGTCTCCCTCTCGCGGTCTGCTGCCGGCCTCTTACGTTCCTCAGCTTTGCTTTCTGCTGCACAAACTCTGCATCTCTGCACAGGTCTTGAGCGTTTCGTCTTCCACACCGCTGATCTGGAGTTGCTATCCCAGCTGCTGCTTCTGTCTCTTCCTCCATGTTTATGAAGAATCCGCCTTTTAAAGTGACTGCCATCCTGATTGGACAAAAAAAGGACTATAAAGCTCATTACTGAAGCAGTGGTCCTGCCTTCCTCTTGCTGTCCTCCTCCTCGTCTCAGTACTCAGTTGAGGTCTACATGTGTGTGCATGAAAAAAATTATGTGTTGCTCTAGTTGGTATCTTCCTCGTCTCAGTAGAGCATTGCTGTTTCTTGGGGAATATTTTAGGGGAAGAACAGGGAAGAGGCTGACACTAGCCTATGAAGTCTTGTGGAATGGAGGGTTCATTATGGAAAGGAAATCGGCAATACCATGTCTCACCAAGGGACATCCTCTCCCTACGTCTCCTCCACCCGGGTGATCCTCCCTCGCATATACACCCCCATGGTCGGGATCCAAAAGTGTTGGCCTTTCCCTGGCCACCCGAGAGGAAGATCCAGGGGGAAAAGAAGTGAGCATGCCCTCAAGTTCCGTACATAGAACTATGGAGTAAAAGCTGCCAAAAAAAGAGAAATCTTTCCTGACAATAACTGCGTGGTAAAGCAAATGAAAATAGAAAAAACGGTTATTTGGAAACCAGTAAAAACTTAAATTAGGTAGAACAACCACAGATAAACCTAAGGTCCCTAGTTCTTAACAAGTCCACCCTTGTTAAGAATTAGGGCCCAGTGCACAGAAGTCACACATTTCTTTGAAGGAGCATCTCATGAACAAGAGTTGCCAAAGCCAATGGTTGTAAATGTTCCAGAAATTGGATAAAAAGGTAAGTAAAATTCTCATAAGTTTCTCTCCCAATCGCACCACTCTAGGGGAATCTTTAGGGTGGGGAGAATACTTGTGCAGACCAGCACCAATCTTGGACAGGCTAGGGAGAAATAGGGGAAAGGCTTCATGTCCATACTGCGGGAAGGCATAGGAATAGGCATTCAAACTTACCCCATTAGTCAGAAACAACTTTAAGTATTCCTGAATTTGCAGGTCCCACTTCGGTGCTGTGTGTGGTCGAGGGAGGTCCAGGGGTCCCAGGTGGAGAGGTCACACTTTGCCTTCAGGATTGAGTACAGCTAGTCTGCAGTTCCAGGCTACTGGTGATGCGGTTCTTAAGACTGGACAGCTGGACAACCTTGGTATGACAAGATGCAGACCTCCACGGATCAGGCAAACCCAGGAGGCTCCAGGACATGAAAGCTGGTTTGCAACAGGAGTCCCCACGGTCAGGTGATCCCTGTGGTGGGAACAGTGGAGCCGGCCCTGCACATCTTCTCTTCGGTCAGGAAGGCTGACTATTCTGGAGCTGGAGTCTGGTTACACAAGCTGAAGACCCTCGGGACTCCAAGGAAGAACAAGGAACATTGACAGCAGCAGGGATGTAGTCCAGGAGAGAGCTGGACAGTCAACCGGGTGATTCAGGAGCACGTCGGCAGGCACAGATGCCTGGGGTCGGGACCAGTTAGTTCCTACGGGTCCAGGGGAGGTATGTCGAAGCAGCGACAAGGGCCTTCTGGAGATCGGGAGAGAGAAGCAGGGCTTCCCAGGGACTTGGCTGAAGGCAATGTTGGTCAGCTGCAATGGTGGTTTTCTGGTCTTCAGCTGGCTGTACTTCTGCTACCATGCTACAGATTGTTTCAAGTAAGACCCCTACAGTCCTTTTATCCATCATTTGGACTGCAGTCGCCCACAGGTCCACCAATGGTAAGGATCTGCACCATTGATATTGATATTTTATTTGTATCGCGCTTGTATACAAGTGTTTCAATTGAAACTGGACGGGGCTGTCCAATCATTGACAGGCATCTGGCCACCCATCTGCCCCGCAACAGACATTGTGGCTCGGTTGTGGACTGGGCCCAGACAGACCCAGCCACTTCATCTGGACACACACAGACCGCCTCTTTGCCTGAGAAAGGGTCTCCATACATGGCAATTCCGGACCAGAGAGGGCATGAAGAACGCCAAGGCACATAATGGCCAAAGGCCAGATAAACATCTCATGGCACAGCCATTAGAGTATATGGTACTCTGAATGGCATTATGCTGTAAAATGCAAAAGTACATTAGTAAAAAGTCAAATAAAGTCAAAAACACACCACAAAAATATCCGTTGCCACCAGCCCATCCTTGGTATTCTGTGCTTATACACATATGGTTCAAGGTTCCCCCCTGGACCAATCAAGCGCTCTCATTATCCCCTGTTCACAGGTTGAATCAAAGTTTATATACAAGTTCCAATCTTGTCAATGCAGTAATCCATATGATTAAATTATATTTTCCATATATTTTCTTTTTCTGACTCAGTTCTTTTATTGCTTAATAAAAGGAAGTGAAAAGTCGAAAAAAGTGTCCTAAAGCCAATGCATTTCGGAGGTTAGTCTGTCTTCAGGGCTAAACACTGCATATATCTATACGTTTGTACATGTTTATAAACACAAACTTACAAAAGAATAAGTTCCGGGGATACAAAGTATCCCAACTGCACTTCACTTTAAGGTGAAGAGCACACAAATAACGTTCTTCCAGTGCCGATAGTCTTAAGGAACGATCTGTTTCCCCATAAAAGTGAGCAAAAGGCAAGGGAAGTAAAGCAGAAGGCTTTACTTACCTCCAAAAAGTCAGGTCGGGAAGCAGATAATAGCAAAAAGAAAGGGTGTGTCCTAGGGGTCTACTAGGGGAAACCAGTAAAAAGAAAGTCTTTCCTTACACTGGTTATCAGAAAAAAAACATCTTGCATGCAAGTAGTTTAAGGGTGCTCCTGTGTAAAGGCTCGGAAGGAGGGTCCACTAGTCTGTACAAGACTATCCTGGGAGTTGTAGCCCAAAACCTCTGGAGAGCCACAGGTTGCAGTCCGCTGCTGCAGTTTATGCAGGAGCACCCCATAACCACCTTAACTATATGGCTTGTGTTACTGTAACTTTTACAGGAAACTATCATTCACCCCTGTATTTATTTGACATGTGTTAACCTAAGCCAAGCCAGGAGTTGACTCCCAAAGCCTTTGCCTGTATCCCCCGTTTCCATGCAAGCTCTGCCAGACACTCTCTCTCTCACCCCTGTATTTATTTCACTTGTATCACCATAAGCCCCACAAGGAATTCTCTCTCCCGCCTTTGCCTGTGTTTTGTAAGCTCTGCAAGCTCTGCACAGGCCCCAACACCTCCCTTTGTGTTACTGTGCGTTCTGCAGGAATCTCACTCTCACCCCTGTATCCGTATTCTTTGGGCTCCTTTAAGTTCTCCAGAAAGCCCCCAGTCACCCACTTGGCATGCATCCATCATTTTCCTGTAAGCTCTAGACCTCCCACATGCCTGTCTAACTTGTGTTACTGTAAGCTCTGGAGAGAGTTCCCTCTCAGCATGAATCCATTGTGTTCCTTTAAGCCCCACACGCAGCTTTCTCTCACCTCTCTGTGCCTGTTTGACAAATGTGTTCCTGTAAGCTCTGCAGGGAGTTCTCTCTCACCCCCATGCACGTATCCACTGTATTCCTGTAACCGCTTCCTTACCTCGTGCTCTACACTCATCCACCTCCAACTTTCTGATGGTCTGATGCGTCTCCAAGCAGAGAGTTGGGGGCAGATCTATCTCCTCGGCTGGGGCCTCCCTCTGAAACAGCCTCCCCGCCTCTCTCAAACTTGAGCAGAAGTACCTCGGGTTCCGGAAGCAGCTCAAGACCTTCCTTTTTGCTTCAGCTTTCTCTCTTCCTCTCCCCTGCTGATGCACCTGACTGCGCTGCGCACTAGTCACCTGGTCACCCTCTGAACTCGGGCCCAGGCTCCTGCATGTCCAGTTGCCCTCACACTGCCTCTGGGCTCCCCAGCACTTAAGGGTCTGTATCTGCAACCCTACAGCCCCCCTTCTCTCTGCACTTATGATCCACCCACTGGCTGCACTTGTGTGTTAACTGCAATTCCCCCTTCCCCCTGGCACTTCGCCCCTTCCATCTTCCCTGCACTTGCACAATCTGAATGATGCAAGGCCTAGTAAAATATTTATTTTGTCATCCCTTGTTTCCCCCTCCTTGTCTTGGTGCGCCTAGAAACAGTTGTGTACACATGCGCTATAAATGCCACATCATATTATATCATAACATCTGCAGCCTCCCACCTCTGTGCTTGTATGACTTGTGACCATGTAAGCTCTGCCGGCACCTGTCTCCCACCTCTGTGCCTGTATGACTTGTGTTCCTGTAGGCTCTGCAGGCAGCTGTCTCTCACCTCTCTGCTCTGTGCCTATATGACTTGTGTTCCTGTAAACTCTGCAGGAACCTGTCTCCCACCTCTGTGCCTGTATGACTTGTGTTCCTGTAGGCTCTGCAGGCAGCTGTCTCTCACCTCTCTGCTCTGTGCCTATATGACTTGTGTTCCTGTAAACTCTGCAGAAACCTGTCTCCCACCTTTGTGCCTGTATGACTTGTGATCATGCAAACTCTCTCATGATCTTTCACTTCATGTATAACTTGAGAAACTGCAAGTCCTAGAAGGAGCTCCCTCTAAGTCTGTATAACTGTTATTTTCTTCAGACAGGTAAAGAACCAATGCCACCAAAGAAAAAGAAAGGAAAGGGAAAGAAAAAGGGGAAAGCGAAGAAGAAAGACGGGCCAGGTGAGGAACTGTCTCCCAGAACATGGGGAGTCACATTGTCTCTGTTATGTGTCCAAGAAGGAAGAACATTCCTGTGTATTCAATGCCCACACCTCAGGGCTCCCCCATGTGGATGGTGCCAGGCTTGTTTCAATTAAAATCACCCTCCCAGCATGCCTCATTCCATACACACTTCAATGATTCGCTGTCCAAGAAAATCTCTATCACCATCCCAAAAATGGTTCATCTCCATTGACTTTAACAAAATCTTTCATACAGACATTTGACATCACCCTCCTACGATATCTGGACCACTTTGGTGGAATACCTATTAGGATGGTGCCCCATGCAGGTCCACTGAGATAGTCATACATGCAAAACCAGTGGGGTTGTTTTCACATGCATGGCCTTTATGTTGGTTCCTCATGCTGACTACCTTGGCTTGGTCCCAGATTCAGACCCTTTTGGTTGGTACTTCATGCCGCCCCCTTAGTTGGTTTCTTTTGTAGACACCACAGGTTAGTATTTCATATGACCCTTTGGGCCAGTTTGAGATGCGTACCATTGGGGTTGCTACCTCATGCTAACCCCATGGTTTGGTCCTGGATGCAGACCGGCTCAGTTGGTCTCTAATGCCATCTCACATGATTGGTCTCTCTCAAAGTCCCCTGGGGTGGTCCATTATGAAGACCCCTTTGTTGGTCTATCATGCAGATCATCTACGGTTGGTCTCTCGTGTAGACCTCTGTGGCTGTTTATTCATGTAGATCCCTGTAGCTCTCTTTCATGTAGACCCCTGGCACTATTTCTCGCATAGACCCTTGTGTCTGGTACCTCATGAAATACCATGTTGGTCTCTCATCTGTACCCATGGGTTGGTCTCTCATGCAGACCCATCAGGTTGGTCCTTCTTCATGCCACTTGGGCTAGTTGCAGATACAGACCATTGGAGTTGGCCTCTCATGGAGGCCCCTATGTTGGCCATTAATCAGACCCCTTGGTTTGGTCCCAGAAGCCGACCACTTTGATTGGTCTCCAATCCAAGCTACTGTGGTTGATCTCAAAAAGACCACTTGGCGGCTCCCTCATAGAGACAATTGTGTTGGTCTATTATGTAGAGCTTCTGTGGTTGGTCCCTAACATTGACCTATGTGGCTGGTTTTCATGTAGACCCGTGTCTATCTCTGATGTAGACACCTGTGGCTCGGAGCTCATGATGATCCCCTGTGTTGGTCTCTCATGTAGACCCCTGGGTTGGCCCCTCTAAAGACCACTTAGGCCAGTTGCAGATACAGACACTTGCAATTATGATATAAAATAAGTCATTTATAACGCGCCTGTACACAAGTGTTTCTAGGCGCAACAGGACCAGAAGGGGGAAACAGAAGGAGGACAAAGCAACAATCTTACTAGGCCTTGTGTCATTCAGATCGTACAAGTGCGGGGAAGAGGGAGGGGAGAAACGCCAGGGGGACGGGGGAGAAGTGCAGCTAACTCAGTAATTGCTTCCAGAGGGTGGCTAATAAGTGCAGAGGGAAGGAAATGTAGGGTTGCAGATACAGACCCTTAAGTGCTGGGGATCCCAGAGGCAGTGCAAGGGCAACTGAACATGTAGGAGCCTGGACCCGAGTTCAGAGGGTGACCAGTACGTGGAGCAGTTAGGGACATCAACAGGGGAGAGGAAGAGAGAAAGAAGAAGTGAAAAGGACGGTCTTGAGTTACTTCCAGAGCCGGAGGTGGGTCTGCTCAAGTTTGAGAGAGGCAGGGAGGCTGTTCCAGAGGGAGGTCCCAGCCGAGGCAAGAGATCTGCCCCTCACTCTCTGCTTGGAGATGTGTGTGACCCTCAGAGAGTCGGAGCTGGATGAGCAGAGAGCTTGAGAAGGAAGATGTTTAGGAAGGGAAAGTTGGAGGTAATGCAGTCCCAGGCCCCAGAAGGTCTTGTGGACGATGCAAAGGGTCTTGAACTTGACCCTTGCAGCCAAAGTGAGCCAGTGAAGAGATTTCAGAGCTGGAGAGATATGATCCATGGGCTTAAAGCAAACGACAAGTCTTGCAGTCCTGTTTTGGATACATTTTAGAGACAG
Organism: Ambystoma mexicanum; assembly: GCF_040938575.1. Classification (NCBI taxonomy): domain Eukaryota; kingdom Metazoa; phylum Chordata; class Amphibia; order Caudata; family Ambystomatidae; genus Ambystoma; species Ambystoma mexicanum. The sequence goes on from NC_090931.1 coordinate 172,302,507, forward strand.
ACAGATTCAGAAATAGGCTGTTGCAATAGTCCAGCATAGAGAGGACCAGGGCTCTGGAGGAGGCGCAGCTGATAGTGTGACTTCTTAGATACGTCAGAGATGTGAAGAGACAGGGAGAGGGTGGAGTCAAGAATGACACCAAGGTGGGTGGCCAGAGAGAGAGAGAGAGAGAGGAAAGGAGGGAGCAGGTGCCCCGATGAGGAGGATCTCAGTCTTACTAGCATTAAGGCAGAGATCATTGGGGGCACACCACTCCTGAATTGTGGTCAGACAGTCAGGTATGAGCGAAGGAGCAGAGGCTGAGGGGAGCCTGAAGGAGAGCTGGGTGTCATCCGCATAACACTGAAAGTTAGAGCAGAATGTAGCGATGCAGTGGGCAAGAGGTGCCAGGTAATGGTTTCTCATCAAGAGCCGAAGGGTTTGTCCCTCATCAGACCCTTTGGGCCAATCCCATATATTTGCCCTTGTGGCTGGGTTCTCATACAGGAACCTTGACATGTTTGTTTATTGAGATCTCTTTTGTTGGTCTCCCCATGAGGCTATTTATTATTATTATGTTATGTTATGCTGATTTATACCGTGCACCACTACCACCCAAGGACCGTCTCCAGGCGCTCACGTGGCTCTGCAAGAAGGAGGACGGGGTTAGTGAGGGAAGAATGATAGGATAGGTACAGAACCCGGAGATACTGGTTTCTGTGTGTGTGGGCTTGCAGATGGTCGGTTGCGTGCACAGCCTTATTGTATCCATATGGGTTGGGTTCAATGCCTGGGCTGTTTCGATGTGACTGTTTGAGTGTGTCTGTGTGTTTTATGTGTAGATTGGATGGTATTTCAGGTTGTGCACACTGGCTTGTAGTATCAGTATGGGTAAGATCCAGTGTCCAAGTGTGTTGTTGTAAGCTTGTGTTGGGTGTGTTTTAGTGGATAGGTTGGCAAGCCCAGTGGGCATGTCTTATGGTGTGTTGAAGGAAGCAGGAGCGGGGTGGTTAGTACATTGGCACTCTCTAAGTTCTTCTATGTGGCTAATTACACAGTTCTATATAGTGACACGCATGGTTAATTTCACAGGCTATCTAAGTGTGACGCTTGGCTAATCTTCCACAAATGTACCAGTTAGTTATTATTAGCTATTGGTCACTCATGCAGAACCCTTAGGTTGGTCCTTCATTCTGATCACTTGGGATGCTCCCTCAGGCAGATAATGGGTCTTCATTCGGGTCCCTTGATTTGGCCTGGCTTGCTGAAACCTTGAGTTGGTCTCTCAAGCAAATCTCTTTTGACAGCCTGCTAGGCAAGCCACTTCAGTTGGTCTCTCATGCAGTCTACTTTGGTTGGTCGATCGTCGATCATTCAGATCACTTGGGTTTGTCTGGTTGTAGGTCAAAGGATCGAAAAAAAAGGGTTGAATGACAAAAGGGTCGAGAAAATTCGACCGAAAAAAAAGGATCACATTTTTTTAACATTTTTTTGGGGGGGGGGGGGGGAGTCCCCTACCCAAACCCCCGTTTTTGGGGTAAAAAAAACCCTTTCAGAGCTACACTAGAGCAAAAAAAAAATAAAATATATATATATATATATATTTGTAAAAAAAATGTCGATCCTTTTGGTTTTCGGTCGAATGCACTCGACCCTTTTGCACTCGACCCTTTTGCTTTCGACCCTTTAACTGGACACCGGTTTTTGTCTCTCTTGCACATCTTCTGGATTGCTCTCTGAAGTATACTACTTGGGTGAGTCCCTCATGCCAGTTCCCTTTCTGATCATGAATGCATGTCTATGCGGTGGGTCCTTCATGCACACTCCTGGGGCTTATCTCTCAAACATACACCCGTTTTGTTCTCTCAATGCCACTTTTTGTGTTAGTCCCTGATGATGACCTCTTTGGTTGGTCTCTCTATGATTGGTTCTTCATCAGACCACTTGGGCCATTCCCATATGTAGATCTCTGGGGTTGATATATTATGCAGGCATATTGACTTAGTTGTTTACGTACTTGTCACACCATGCAGTTCTCTGCTATTAGTGCCTCATGCAGTTCCCTTTGGTTGGGTCATCCGGTAGACACTGTGGATTTATCTCTCATTCATGCCCCTTGGGGTGTTCCCCCATGCACACCCCTGGGCAAAGGTCTCATAAACACACCCTTCGAATTGTTCAGTCATTGCCACCATTTTTGTTGGTCCCCCATGGGGTGTCCCTTTGGTTTGGTACTGGATATGGACTCCTTAGCTTGGTCTGTTATTGGTCCCTCCTCAGACCACTAGGCCTCTTCTCATATGTAAATCCCTAGGGTTAGTCTCTCATGCAGGCACATTGACTTGGTCTTTTATGTGCCATACACCCCACAAAGTCCACTGTTATTGGTGCCTGACAGAAATCCCTTGGGTTAGCTCCTTATGTAGGCACCTTGGTTAGTTGTCTCATGCATGCCATTTGGGTGGTCTTGCATCCAGACCCCAGGGATTGGTTCTTCATTCAGAGCCATTGGGTTGGACCATCGTACTGACTCCTTGTGTTGGTCTCTCGGCAGAGGCAATGGACTGTTCTCTCAGGTGTACACCGTAACCTGGTCCCCAATACAGGTCCCTTGGCCTAGTTGTGGATGGAAACCTTTGGGATTGGTTCCACTTGCACACCCCTGGTGTTGCCCTTTCATGCATATTTATGGATTGTTCTCCAATTCACATCCTTTGTGTTGTTCCCTCATGCTAACCCTTTGATTTGGTCCTGGATGCATACCCATTTCGTTGGGCTCTCACCAATATCGTATTTAGGCTTTCTGCTGCCCTAGGCCCAAATAAGTGCATGCACCCCCTGCTGGCCCCCCAGCTTTACTCCAACTCTGCCAGACTCTGCACCTTCACCAGATTCCGACTCTTCAACAAACTCTGTCTGGTCAAAAACGACACCCCATCACCCCCACTTTGGCTCCATAACATTATAAGTACTTTTTAAGGTCACAGGGATAAAAAAGTTATTGCTTCCCTGCTATTAATTGAAGCCCGTCATCTTCTACGTTATGTTACTTGAAAGAGTGATTTCAGATCTCTACTGCCCAAGCTTTGGAGAAGGCAGTGTGTTCTACAGTTGAACACACTAGAGGTAATTGTTACAGCTAATTAATTGTTTACATTCAGTTAAGTCCAAAAACTATTTTTTGGAGGAAGTGATAAGAACATAAGCTGTCTGCCTACTGGACGCAAGTGAGAGAAGGTTTGAATGAGGAATTTTGGTTTCAATGGTAATATCTGGTGTGAGGAACTCATGGTGACGACAGTACGAATAGACACACGTGATCACAGTTCAAGGGTGTTTATTGGCCAATGAATTTTGTTTGCAGGTTGGAAAAACACCTAATCTAAACCTAAATCTAAGATGGGAACAAGCATTGGCCATCAAATGAAAAATAAGGCAATCCTAGTGGCGTTGTGTCAAAACAAAAAGGTCTATACTATGAAACCTATTGCCAAACCTCACAACTAATACAAAAAAGGGTGTAGGATAATTTTCAGGAAAAGAAGTGTTCATAAGTAGTATGTCAAGATGCACTAAACAGGGACTTGCTTGCCTGCGTTTTCTGCACGGGATAAGATGGGAGTCTGGAGCACAGCACACACTCGAACTTTCGCAGCATGCGCTAACAGTTGCAATAGCAACAATCGGAACTGTTGATGGCCAATTCTTGTTTCTTCTGAAAGTCTCTTGCCCAGAGGCGTAGCCAGGATTGTCTAGCAAACGGAGCCTGGTGCTAATGTAGTTGGACCCATTGCACTGACAAAATATCTGTAAATACGCACACAGTGCTGCTGAGACGTGGGTCGCGTGCCTGCTGGGCCTAGAGACCCAAGCTACTCCTCACTGATGACGCCCAACAAGGCGGAAACATGTCTGGGGATGCTTGTGGTCTCATGCAGAAGGGATGTGACCTGGCAGTTTGGGCTGGACTACCCCTTTGGGGGTGGGGCCAAGCCTGATTTGCATATGGTCTTTCCCCTTCTACAATTACTTGGCAGGCAAAGGACGATGGTCTGGAAGGTTGCCCAGAGCAATGCCAGAGGTTAAGATTCATTCTAAACCTTCCAGCCATCACCTCTTTTGTTTTGCTATTGTCACCCCGAGTGGGACGGGCATGCCCAGACGTGGATCCCGTGCCTGCTGGGCCTAGAGACCCAAGCTACTCCTCACTGCTGATGCCCAACAAGGCTGAAACATGTCTGGGGATGCTTGTGGTCTTGTGCAGAAGGGATGTGACCTAGCAGTTCGGACTGGACTACCCCTTTGGGGGTGGGGCCAAGCCTGATTTGCATATGGTCTTTACCCTTCTGTAATGGCGTGGCAGGCAAAGAACGATGGTCTGGAGGGTTGCCCAGAGCAATGCCAGAGGTTAAGATTCATTCTAAACCTTCCAGCCATCACCTCTTTTGTTTTGCTATTGTCACCCCGAGTGGGACGGGCATGCCCAGATGTGGGTCCCGTGCCTGCTGGGCCTAGATACCCAAGCTACTCCTCACTGATGATGCCCAACAAGGCTGAAACATGTCTGGGGATGCTTGTGGTCTCGTGCAGAAGGGATGTGACATAGCAGTTCAGGCTGGACTACCCCGCTTTGGGGGTGGGGCCAAGCCTGTTTTGCATATGGTCTTTCTCCTTCTGTAATGGCTTGGCAGGCAAAGAATGATGGTCTGGAGGGTTGCCCAGAGAAAATCCAGAGGTTAAGATTCATTCTAAACCTTCCAGCCATCACCTCTTTTGTTTTGCCTACCCTGCCTACGCCTCTGCTCTTGCCTTCAAGGGCCCGATGTATCCAATAACAAAACAAACACAAAGTTCTCTTTCACAGTTCAAGGGTGATGACTTCACCCCTGGGTCCCCCTCTCCTGGGTGCCGACCCTTCACTCACAAATCTCAAAATATTTTCAAATAGTTCTGGTGCACATCCCTTGTCCAGACTTACCTTTGTTAACACCCTGTTTTTCGGGAGTTTAGACTTAGTCCCCTTTTCATTAGCATCCCTCTTCTGAGTTCAGTCTCTCCAATTTCACATTCACTTTGACTCTCAATGTTCTCTGGATTCACTTCCCTTTTACTTTCACCCTGGAGATTCACTTTCCTTACTTTCTCAAATGTGTAGATCAAAGTCTTTCGATTGTATGAGGATTTTACTAGACCTCCAGTACGACCACTTTGACCTCTTCTGCTGGCTCTCCTACGACCTTCTGGTTTCTGTAGTTTTATTCAAACGGGGATCTACCAAAGTCTCTCGGAGCGACACCCACGTGGTGCCGGTTCCCTCTGCAGCTGGTCTCCCCATAACACCTTTACAGTTATTTCCCAGTTCATTAAACTAACTTCAAACTTGCCACTTTGTTTTCCTCATTTAACACAGCCTTATCGGTTCTCCCCTCGACTCACTGGCTGTGATGAACCGCTTGGCTTTCTGCTTTACTGGAGTCAAGGCCGGTACCACAGTAGCAGGAGTTTCCCTTACTCCCGCTTATCAGCGTCGACATGCTCTGTGTACCGTCGACATCTGCTGCAAGACACTTGTGCTATTGTCTGCGGTCTTAGGCTCTCCTCCACGAGGATTCCACAGGTCTGGGTCGAAAAGGGCAAGGTCACTTCTCTCCTCACCACCCTCTCACATCCTGCCACCTTTCTCCTTCTCTTGAACTGCCGTGCCGATTAGCCATCTCGTTGTGCTGTCTGCTGTGCTCGTAGTGTGCTTTCTTGCTCCACCCTTTATCTCTGTGGGGAAATGAAAGGGCTTTCAGGTGTGTGTGATTTTGGTTAATAGCTCGACTTTGCCTGACCCTTGTATTGGGACATGTCAGGTAACCAACATTAATATTAGTTTGTTTTATATCACAGTAACAAAAAGTATTTGTATTGGAAAAAGAGGCTGTTGGAGGTTTCAAGTGTCCTACGGGGTAGGATGGGGAAAAGGTGTCGCAAGAAAGAAAATGGTTGGTAGGCTGAGAAAGACGAGATGGGTAGGATTTGTGGGGAAAACGACCTGCGTGGTAGGATGGGGAAAAGGTGTTAGAAGGGGGATACTGCGTCTCACCCATCGGTGTCCCACCCCCACTCCCAGAGGACTTCCTCATCCATGTGATCCTCCCCCACTGGTCCACCACCAGGAACTGGATCCAATAGTGATAGCCATGTACTGGCCACCTAGATGACATATCCCCGGGGACTAACTAGGGAGACACCTTCAGGTTTCTCACACTGGTTTCTCTCACAAATTGTCTGCTGTCACTCTATGAGAAGCACCTAGACTGGTTTGTAAGATTAATGCAACATAACTAAAATTCTACATCCGGTCTTGTAAATTGATAATTTACAGATGAAATATATGCAAGTGGTTCAGACACACCTTATAAAAATGTTGAATAAAAAGAACTCAGCCCCCTTTTCATGGTTGCAGCTCTGGTGTTAGCATGGGGGCAAAATGGAAATAAGGCAAGTTACCAGCTGCAGCCAATGTACCTCCAATCCCTTGGGCTTGAACGTCATTAACATATGGCAAAATCACAAGTGAAATGTGTAAACTCTGCCTGGGCATAAATCCCTCAGTAGAGTAGAGACTGTTGGAGAAGATTCTTGGAATCGTTGGCTGTGTATTCCCAGGTTGGAGTAATGGATAAGGGCGACACTGAAGATTCATGTGTGGGAAGCTACAGCATTCCTCATAGCTGCACAAAGCAGGCACCTTTTATAACTAATGAAATGGTACATAATGTGTACATCATTGCTGTTTGTGCAATTGTTCAAAATACCCAACACTCCCAGAGTAAAACTGAGCAATGGTTTTGGCGTTCCAGCACAATTGTACCTTTGTGGGTGTGGTTTAGGCTCTGGGTCCTGCCAGCTTGCGTTTAAAGTAATTTAAAATGTTTTTGAACTCTGTAGAGTTGGTTGGACTGTAAATTACATATGAACATTTTGAGATGTGTGGGTACAGATTTAGAAGTCCTGCTGTCGTTTGTAGTACTGTTTCACAGTAAAAGTCCTACCTTATATTTTATATTTAAAATATAATTAATGTAAACATTACCCATACGCATCACAGTTCTGCATTGTATACGCATCACAGTTCTGCATTGTGTGACATACCTTGCAGTTGATTCTCCTGGTAGTACTGAGCATGCAACAGAATGCCATCAAAGACACAAGATAAACCCAGCAGTGATGCCATTTGCTGCTTAGCACTGAGCTGCTTCTGTAAAGATGGCTGAATGGATATCTTTACTGGACACCTTTACAACTTTGAAACAGTGTGTACCTTTGGCACACGGTTTTTGTTCTCACCCTTCTATAGCTTTGGGTATGCTTTCACAGGTTTCTTGATGCACTTGCGCATTCAGACTCACTCTTCACCATTTTAACTTCTCCATGAGCCATTTCATGCCTGCACCTTTTGGGTCGGCCACAGGTCTCTGAAATGTGGGGCTGGGAAATGAGTGCTTCATTCTAAACATCATTTAAGTGCCGCCTGTGGGAACTCTGTGCTTGACGTAAGCATAGGCATGCATTTAATATTGTAAAATGATGCATAATTTTTAACCTTTACTTTTCTGAAGGGAAAACCCTAATTTTTGCGACGGTTTAAAAAAATGCACGTTGTGTGTTTGAATATAAAAGTGATTGCTTAACACAGTGTATGCGTGTATTGATTAGAAAGGACTCCAAAGATAATGTGAAGTGGCTTTCTGCTGCCATAGGCCCAAATAAGTGCATGCACCCCCTGCTGGCCCCCCAGCTTTACTCCAACTCTGCCAGACTCTGCACCTTCACCAGATTCCGACTCTTCAACAAACTCTGTCTGTGTGGTCAAAAACTACACCCCATCACCCCCATTTTGGCTCCATAACATTATAAGTACTTTTTAAGGTCACAGGGATAAAAAAAAGTTATTGCTTCCCTGCTATTAATTGAAGCCTGTCATCTTCTACGTTATGTTACTTGAAAGAGTGATTTCAGATCTCTACTGCCCAAGCTTTGGAGAAGGCAGTGTGTTCTACAGTTGAACACACTAGAGGTAAAACCAATGAGGTTTTGGCTGTTTTGCATATTAAAGAACATTTGGGGAAGATAAGAATGAGCAAAGAGCTTTATATCTGTCAAATATGTCTGTGAGAGTTGTACGACTGAATCACTAAATACCTAAAACACCATGGGTTTGATACGCATTTCCTTTTTCTTTCATATATAAACTTAAGTTACCCTAACAATAAAGCTTTTGCAAATATCAAGCATATATACAAGTTTGGCCATCAAAGACTATAACTGTTGGATTGGAATGACTGCTTACAGCTTAAAATTACTCAATGTTGTGGATCAGCCAGACCGAGAGAAACAAAATTGGCATTACATTTAAAAATTGGCAACCAGTATATGTAAAATAAACTGCAATAAAATGCAGCTCCTCTAGTCGGCCTTGTAAATATGTCTATGGCTCTCATGCAGCCGCCCTGGCTTGTTCTCCTAAAGACCTTCTAAGATGTTATCTCATGGACACCCCTTGGCTTGGTCATTCCCCGGACCACTTGGGCCAGTCCCAAATGCAGAACTTTGGGACTGGTCCCTCTTGTTAACCCCTTGGATTGGTCCCTCATGCATACCTCCTTTGATTAGTCTCTCATGTAGACTTCTTGAGTTGATCTCTCATGCAGAATCCTTGGGTGGGTCCCTCATTATGACCAATGGGGTTCACCTCTTATTCAGATGGCCGTGGTTGGTCTTGCATGTAGATCCCTTGGGCTGCTCACTTATGCAGAGCCTGGGGTTGGTCCCTCATGCATAACCCTGGAGTTACCTCTTCATAGTGTCCCCTTTGGGTTGATCTCTCATACATATGGCTTGAGATGCTCCCTCCTGCCCCTACCTCTGATAGGTCCCTCATGCCGGCCTCATGTCGGTGATCCCACATGCAGACCCCTTGGGCTACTCTAATGTAGACCAAGTTAGTTTATTACGCCACGTGGAAGCATTGGATTGGTCTCATGTAGATCCCCTTGGGATGGTCACATGAAATATCATTAAGATGGTTCCTCAATGTAAAACCCTTGAGTTATTCCCTCATTCAGACATATTTGTCTCATACAAACACGTTGGGTGATTTCCTCAATACAAAGCCGCTAGTTTAGTATCTCAAACAGACTCCTTCTATTGGTATCATATAGACCTGATGGGTTAGTATCTCATGTAGATCTGTTGGGTTGATCATTATGCTGATCCCTTTAGTTTATCTCTCATGTAGACATTGGTTGGTCCTTCAAGATAACCCCTGGAATGGTACCTCATGCAGATTGCTTGGATTGGTATTAGGCAGACCACTTAGGTTGGTCCTTCCACATACAACCCTTGAGTTGGCCAATACAGACACACAGTGAGCGTGTTTCAGAGGTAACAACAGAACAGATATACGGGGGGGGAATACAGAGTGGCACAGAGGCGGGGTACAGCTGTACCGGGTTAGCGGGGAAGAGAGGGGCGGGCGGCGTCTAGCGAGTCAGATGGCACGAAGGGCAATGTGATGGGCAATGTGATGGGCAATGTGATGGGCTAGGTGTTGGCTGCAAATCTCATATTAACAAAAGACCTTGAAAGCGTGCATTAACATTGTCTGCGGTTCCATACTGCTACAAATAAATACATTGTTCTTTTCTCCCATCGCTCCCCTTTTCTTCCTTCTGCCTTTTTTTTGTCTCTATTCCATACTCCTTTTTCCACCTCATCCATTCCTGCCATCCACTGCTGCTTTTTCTCCCATCTCCCTTTTCAACTCCTTCACTGAGCTTGCTGGTCTCTCGTTTCCCGCGTCTTTTTCCTTCTTTCTCACCCCTCACTCCACATTTCCCCTTTCCCCCACTTTATCTTGCCACCTTATATATCACTCTCCTCCTGTGTCACTCTGTGCTTCTCATCACTCTTTCCCTTTCACGCTCATGTTCTCTTTTCCCTGGCTGTGATCTTCATTTTGAGTTTCCCCATTCCACCCCCTATTATCCCTCCTCTCTGTATTCTTTTTGCTTAATGTTTTCTTCACTTCCGCTTCTCACTGCACTGGCCTTTTCTCCATCTCCAATTCCTCTTCTATCCCCCTTTCTCCTCTCCCTCCCCTTTTCCCCATGCTCTCTTTTGTCACCCTCTCTCCCCACTCTTCCGTGGTGCAGATGGAATTGAAGAGAAGTATCGGCGTTCTACCTTGGAAGTGGAAGTTCTGCAGGACCACCTTGGTAAGGACACGCCGTTCACCATGATCTTCTTTCTGATGGCGCTATACCCCTGGCTATTCACCAATACCCTTTTTCTCTCGCCCTATTTACTGTAACCCCATTGCTCGTGCCCAACCCCGATGCCATGACTCCATTCTTCTTGACCATTCCTTTTAGCATATTCCCCTCTACTTGATTCTCTGCGGCTTATTTACTAGAACCCTGCATGACATGAATCTCTTGCCTGTGATCGTAAACAGCAACAGCTTACACACCTAGAGTGACACATGCATTATGCAAAAGAGAAGGCGTTCTCTGTGTTGGCTTGCATTTTAGGTGAGAGAAAACCAAAATAAACCTATCAAACCTTCGGGGACATCCTTTTCAGCCTCAATGTTCTTGGTATTTATATAATCCCATACTTAAATACTTTGCCGTTTATGCCCATTTCTTTTGGCCCCATTGTCTCTGACTCCTATCCAACTCCCACCTCCCATTCATTGACTGAATATATCCTGCTCTTAACCTTTCAGCACTGCGCAGAGATGTGGCTCGGAGAGCCCAGGCCAAAAGTGGTGCACTCAAGGTCAAATTGGAGGAGCTGGAGCAGGAGCTGGAGGGTGAACGCCATGATAAGAAGGCCATTTACACAGGTGAGATGGGCACGGTGTAGCGGGAAGAGCCATCTGTACTATAACAAAGGCACACTGGGAGAGCACTGCTTCAAAGTGAGCAACAGAGGAAGGGGCTGTCTTTCTGACACTTCGGGTGATCGTGTTCCTGTTTTCCTGTTTCCTGCTGGTAAGAGGCTACCTCAGTAGATACTTGCCCCTTGTGATCATAGTCACGCCATCTCCATGATCTGGAGTCCCCGGTCTATAGAGATATTGACTGCCATTTGCCCCAGGTGGTGGTCAACATGTCTACAAGTTCTGGACTTCCCAGTCATAGGCGGTGACCATCATTTGCCCCAGCATTGGTGGTCAATTCATCTAAATGGTCTGGAGTCCCCACCTGTAGAGGCATTGACGATCATCCACTTGTGGTGATCCACCCTTCTCCATTGTCAAGAATCCCCGTCAATAGGGGCATTAACCTGGTGGTTATGGTCAATCCTTCTCCATGGTCTGGAATCCCCCATCAGTAGAGGCATTGATATTCATCTGTGCCTGGAGATGAAGCATGCTCTCTCACCACACTCTGGAACTCCTGCTTAGTGGAGGCATTAACCTTCATTGGCTGTCACAGTGGATTTCAATCGTTTCCCAATCGCTGGAGTCCTCCCTTAGTGGAGGTATTGGTCATCACCTGCCTTTAGTAGAGGAGATCAGTTTGCCTCCATGGTTTACACTCCATTATTAGTAGGTGCAGTAAACGTCCCTGTCCCCTGTGGTGATCCATCCGTGTGCGTTGCCTGTAGAGTCTGGTCATCGAAGGCCTTGATCTTTAGCAGCCCCTGGAAGTTGCCATCCGTCTCTGTGATCTGGATCCTTGTCAATAGACCATCACCTTCCTCCTGTTTTGGCATGCAGTGAGTGGAACCTTGCTCTCAGGTTTCATCTTGTGTCTCTTGTCTTTCTTCCAGAGATGATCCGGCAGTACAAGGAGATGCAGCTAGAGACCGACGCCCGGATACATCAGCTGGAAACGAATGTAAATTCTCTGCAGGACCAACTGGGTGTGTATAGTCTTCCATGGAGAGGTTAGCTTGAGGAGACTCTAAATGCACATACCACCACAGAGACTAGATGTTTGTGACCCTGGACTACACACTCAGCACGCAGATGCGCATCCAGGGGAGAAAGACATGGTCTTAAAATCAACACAGATCATGAAGAAGGCTAAAACCTCTTGTGATAGACTGCAATCTGCAAGGGCCTTCTGCCAAGAAACCTTGTACACTTCATCTGGAATTTTGTAGCTATCGACCTTTTCTTGACGCACACACCCTTACAATTTCACGCACACAGTACATACACTCTTGAACGTGCTGTACAACAACCTGCAGACCTCTTCCCTCGAACCCCTGGTCTGCTTTATCACAATGTCTACCATACACCTCAAACTCACCCCCTGTTATGTTATGTTACGGAAATGTATAAAGCGCACGGTCACCTGGAGGTCAACCGCACCCCCTGTCCAACGCGCAATGCCATCAGCTCCCTCCTTCGAAATCACAGTAATTTCTCACATAGCTGCATGTCAACCCTTCCTTTTTAGGTGACGCTTTTTTCTAAAAAAAAAATGTCTATATTCCATAGATTTTTACTTTACCCCTCCAAAAATTTCCTTCACTGCAATGCAAGTCAATGGTAAAAAATCAATTCTCCCGATTTCCGTCTCGCACACCTGGTTAATGTAAAATGTTGCCTTGTATGCCCATAACAGACCACCATTCTTCCGCTGTCGATCCCCACTCACTGATCTACCCACCCTCTGTCGTTCACTTACCCATCTATTCACCGTCAATCTGTCAGGAAGGTGAAGTGGGTCCGTACCAAGAATAACCACACATTAACCTGTACTGGAAGGACGTCAGGAAGGCTACTAGCTTTCCAGCCCCCATACCCAACCACATGTCCGGACCGCCCATCTCCCGCCCCAGGGCCACGCATTGACTTCTAACCACAGAAGTGGATTCCGCAATCACAAGGCAAAGTCATCAGCGCCACCATGTTCTGCAAATAGCAGAGGTGTCCTTTACCAATCACAGGTAATATAAGATGACATGTTCTCACCACACAGGGATGTGCCAGCGTGAGGTGCAGGATCTAAAGGAAGAGAAAGAGAGGATCCTAACGGAGAAGAACGAGGCCATTGAGGCGCTGGAGCACAAGGTCAACAGCATGGAGGCAGAATATGAAAAAATCCTACATGTGAGTACAGCCGGGGTCGGTGCTAGCACCTAACTACGTACACTGCCAACACAACAATAGACGCATCCCTCGTGGTACACAGATTCCACGCCGGCGTATGAAAGCATGAAGGTAAAATGCTTGAATATGCAAGACCATAGGAAAGACACATTTCTCAACCAAACGCATGTCGGCCCCAGAGGGTCTGGGAAGCCATCTTACCTGTCATTCACCTCTTCATTGCTCTAGGAGCCTTGGCTACGCTCTTGCGTTTCTGTGTTGGTGAGACGGGGAAGGTTCTTGCTCTACAGGCCCCTGCCCATTGCTCCAGGCCCCTTCCCATTGCTCCAGGCTCCTTCCCATTGCTCCGCTTGTCCTAGGCACATCCCCTCGGGCCTGCCTTAGCTCGGGTTAGCCGGCTGTTACAGGCCATGTCCACCCTCCTGGCAGGGCATGAAAGCCATATTCGCACCCAGTGAAGGGCGCTCAGCCAGTCAGGTGGCTGTAACAACAGGGGAGAATACACAATCCCTGCCTGCTGTCCCAGCCACCCTAGCTGGGTGAGCCCTAAGGGTAGCTCTTTTTTTTTTAGTCCCTTTTTCATTGCGGGGAGGCAACAGGGAGCCTCTCCCTGTTGCCTGCTCTCCCCCTCCACTTACCCGCAGTAACAGACACTTGCACTCTGGTCCCAGAGCTCCTCCTGTCTGCTAAATCCTGCGGTGGGAATAGCGTTCATGCCCTGGCTGGGGGGCGGACATGGGCTTGAACGGCCTGCAGCCCCAGCTGTGGCCCACGCATCGCTCAGGCCTACCAAAGCTTGGGCTGGAGGGCTGTTAAAGCCCATATCCGCCTGCAGCAGGGGTGTTAAAGCTATATTAATGATTTGGGGGATTGAATGGTAAAAGGCTCTGTGAGCCATGCTAAGATCTTAAAGCTTACCCTTGCTTTCTCTGGTAGCCAGTGAGAAGTATGCTCCACCGGAGTAATGTTTTCAAAATACTGTAGTTTAAGGAGCACGTGAGCCGTTGTGTTCTGCATTCTCTTCAGTGACATCAAATATTTGGGTGAGCCCAAATAACAATTATTATTGTACTCTACTCTATATGGGACATAATCAGAGAAATGATATCCTGGAATTTGAAAATTCAAGGTTGGGAATATCCATCCCCTCATCTGTAAATGTGAAAATAATGTCTTCATAACCACTGCCATTTAAGGGGCGGTGGAAAGTTTAGTTTTAGTTAACACCCAAGGTTCTGAACCACAGGGATCAGAGTCTGACTCTGGAGAGGTTGATCTGGCCAGATATTTGAAGTCCAACCTTCTAGAGAGGTGCCACTGCCAACCAACAATATTTCTGCTTTTGAGCGATTCGATTTAAGGACACCTCATCCTGTCCATTCATTCATTTCCACCGTACAGACAGCAAAATTGCATTTGGAAAAAGTTTGGTCTGATACCAATTTATGTTTCGTTGGCTTACGTATGCACCTGCACTCACAAACTGTGAATGGTGGTTATTGGTTGTTTAAAGAAATTGTTAAAAAGCAAGGGGAACAATGGGGGGCTCTGAGAAATTGTACATTTTGATGCTCCCAGGACTGATTCAAAAGGGGGTCATATAAATTTGTTTATTGTCGGCAAAGACAGTGCCAATCCAAGAAAAGGCATGCTCCCTAATACCCTTGTTTAGAAGGCGTGTGAGCATAATCTGGTGGCCAATGGTGTCGGATGCTATTGAGAGTTCCAAATGAACTGAGACATCCATCTGGCCCTCATCTATTTCTCATCTTAATTTGTCAAGTAAATAGTGGTTACATCTGATTCCGTATGGTGCAGCTGTCTAAACCTGCCTGAGTCGGGTCCAGAAAGTCATTTATCAAAGTTTGCATTTGCTGGGTGGCTTGCCTTCTTTCATAATTTGGCATGAAAAGGAAGATTAGAGATGTGTCTGTACTTAAGCCAATCTTCCACAACCGTAGATGGCTTTTTTCAGAAGATGAGTCGCTCTAAATAATCTTAAAGACTTGCACGACAATACCAGAAGGTAAAAACAGGGTTAAGATTTCCCCAAGACGAGAGTCTGTGGGCCCTGAAAGTGTTAATTCCTCATAGAGTTTTGGAGGACAACAGTCTATATCCTGGCGACCCGGCACAATTGCTGCCTCCCGCCAGAAGGGAGTAAATGTTGATAATATTGTCACAATGTCCATTTCAGGCCTAGTGGAATGGACAGGCAAATCAAGAGAAAAGGGAAAACCGTACTTAGTTTTTTACATATTCAATGATTGTCACATGGTGCCTGTGAAGGGAGTATGTCATTGTGAGATGCTGAAAGATGACATCATTCTCTGATTATCTGATCAAGTTCCTTTCTGCTGGAGGGAGCAGATTTTACCCTCAACTGGAAATACCTTTTTATTTTTTGTTGCATTTCCAATATCTCTTTAACACATTCTGTGATGTCACTTTGCAGTGAGGGTTAATGATATTGCCTCCAAAATCCTTTGCAGACTCTTTTGATTTTTTTTTCATTTGTTGAATTTTAGGAGTGAAGCATTTGGAATGAATCAATTGTCATACTGTTTCTTAGCATTCATTGGGGTTTGTTCGCCCACTGCTGCATTGATCCAGTCTGTGAAAGATGAAAACTGACCATGTATGCCAGCAGGGTAATTATCCTTCTCTAAGTTGGAAGTTGATAAACTCGCCTTGGATTTTTGTTTCGAATCATCTTTCCAGCTTCGTGCCGGGTCTCTAGATAAGTCTTGCTTGTCTGTGAAGTGTAACTTTCAGCTGCACTAAAAATCAAGTCAAGGGGTATGGACTATCTCATGGGAAGCCCATGGTCCCCGATGTGGAAGATGGACATTTTCCATATAGAAGAAGAATTATTTGCTCTGGGATCTTTCTCTACATCAACTTTTACGGTGAAGACTCCCTAATTCATGTACATGTTTTTATTTGGCTAATAATTATGTAGTTAAATCAGCATGATGTTGCTGCAGTAGGTTGTCGGTCTTGGGGGGGGTCTACATATAAGAAAGAAAAGCGCAGTATCTGAGATGCCATAAGCACGGGTAACTAGTAATCTTTCACTATTGGAAAGCAGTGTGCAGTCTTTATATAGAATATTTGATAAAGAATGAACATATACTGAATATTTTATAACGAACATTTTTATAGAGAATGCGTTTAGGGGTGGGGTAAAGAGTTAAATATTTTGGGGAAACGGTTGGGCACTTTCCGTGCACCAGGGAGTTGAGTAACTAACTGCCAAACCTCCTCCCAACCTGCCAGTACTATATCTGGTTACAATTTTGTAGCCTGTGGAAATCCAGGATTATTTAACAAAAAGTATTCCTATCTTAAAATTGACGATCGCCGAGAATCTGTGTTATGTTTAACCGCAGATTGCGTGATAATGAGAGCATGCGACAGTTTACAGCTCCAGGTGTCCTGTGCTGATGTTGCAGGCGGAGGAGTTAGGAAGGCTTGTTCCAACACATTCCCCTAAAATGCCCTCTACTCCCAGGAGGCCCCTTGAAGACGGGCGAGCAGATTTTTCTCAATGCCAGGAATGAATTTTTCAACCTGGCCACACTTTGTTTGCAGCATCTCATGTCACATCCTGGTCGCAGGCTGGGTCGCCTTTGTGTCACCTATTGCATCACCACATAATTGACAGGTAAATGATGATGTAATCTGAGCATAATACTAGTAATAGAAGAAAGACTGTGGGCCACCCACAACAACAAGGAAACCAGGGGCACAAATTGCAATCCTCATGCCCCCCCAAAGTTTCGACTCCTTGTGTGTGTAGTAGCAGCTATCCCTTGTTCCTGTACAAGATTAATTTTTTCCTGTGATGGCGTGATTAATCGCCAAGATTCCTTCACTCTTCCATTTCAACAACAAAGATAGACACAATCCCTCCGGTCCAACAGACATCCGCCCGCACCAGAGGAACTGTACAGGTAGATAAGCCACCACTTGGTCCTACTTGGTCTTCTAGCGCTTCTAAACTACAGTCTTCACTTACTCTCCCATGGCAGGACTGTAATAATCTGGGCTCCCAGGTTCAACAAATGAAGGGATTGCAAATCATTACGTAATTGGCGGGGAGGGGGCATTAGGAGTGGTGCAAAGTTCTAAACCTGTCTCCTCTCATTTTCTCTTCTTGACAGGACAGCTTGGATGGGCTTCTTTCCAAAATCACAATGGCCAAAATGCAGTGGACAGAGCAGGCCACGTCTATCCACCTGGCATGCAAACGGACGCTGCACGAGTGTGGACTCAACCCCCTAGACATCTAAATGCTACCCGGCCATCACTGGATTTAGGGACACCCTTGATTTCTTCTGTCTGAAGCACAGGGAAATAATCTGGATGTGGGTTTATTTAGCACAGCCCCAGAAAAATGTATCTCTTTACACCCACCACAAGAGAAAGCAGATTACATATTTAAGGCTGAAGTCCCCAAGAAGCGACAGAAATTATATAGGAGGTCTGAGGTCAATGAGAGAAGGAGGTGGAACTTGTAAGGGGCCAGAGGGCTCGTAGGGCCACCATACACTGTGAGGTAGAGTGAGTCCAATGCCAGAGAGGCAGCGATACACTGGAATTAAACTAATGCACCATATGGGCAGCTTTACACCAGATGGACCGCCATATGGCAGAAGTGCTGGTGTACACTGAGACGCAGTCCAACACCACCAGAAAGTCAGACCATGGAGGGTCAGGCGTATAGTAGTGGGGCAGTCTTGCACCAGACGTGCAGTTGCACACTCAGGCAGTCTCACAATGGTGAAGAGTCCTATGGCAGAGTGGCAGAGTGGCAGAGTGGCAGAGTCAGGTCAGTAGGGCAGTCATGCAGGTGGGATGCATCATGCATGGTGGTACCCGGGGGTGGTGTCTGCTTCAGGCGAAGCAGTTCTCCTAAATGAAACTTTAATTGGAGATGCAGCTTACACTTTTTTTTAAGGTCCGCATCATTGCAGTGTGTCCTGAATCAGGGCCAGTGTGCTATCCCAGGTGACCAAGGGGTGTGAACAAACAAAAATAGTGTTGTTATATAGATTACGATTGCCAAATGACCCTGTCTGGGAAAATCATACCCTCTGATAGCCTGTGCGCCGTGTCTTCATTATCTCTGAACTGCTTGCTCAAATGGATGAGGCAGTGGGTTTGCAGGAATGCGACATTGTCATTATTCTGCAAAACCTCCACCTCTGCGATCGATTCATGCAATCCCAGCAGGTAAAAATAAAAGCATTTTAGCTGAAAAGGTTGACTAACATAATTGTGTTTTGTGTGTCCGTTCAAGCTTTCCATCTTAAAGTAATATCTGTTACGTAACATATCTGTTTTTCGGCTGTTTCTAAATAGTCAATTATGTGGTTTGACATGTTTAACTGTTGACATAACTCATCTGGGGCTGCCAGTTTCTCAATATGATTTAGACCGGCACTGTAGTCATGTTCACAACCAAATTAATGAAGCTCGGGGAACTTTTTGTGCAGTCACTCTTGGACCTCCGCGACTTGATACAGCATAAAAGTGTTACAGTGTCGCACCGGTGGGAGCAGAGAATGGAGACATAGAGTTCCCCACTCCGTTTGCAAAATGTGAAAAAGGGTTTCTGCGCCCATCTATTACTGCGCCACAGTGAAGTTCAGGTATCGACCAAAACCAGTTTTTCTTAAATCATCTTACATTTATTGATAGCCCATAAGGATGACATGTGTTTCGGCACCATAAGTGTGCCTTTTTCAAATCTGGGCATTAAGGGTCGCTTGATAAACTATATACAAGACAGCAGAATTTAAATAAAATTACAAAGCAATTTTTGTGATGCATAGATGAAACAGATTCCCCGGGGGTTCCCAAAAGACCAAATGCATATCAATCATATTATCCAGCATATGACCAGAACAGATCAGCATTTTTGTTAATAACACAAAACAAAATATATCACCCATTTGTTTCCACACCATTATGATTCCAAGAAAGCATGTGTAAATCCATCAAAACATCAAAAAATAAAAACATAGAACATACCATCATGGCGCCCAAACGTAGTGACGGGACATGAAAAATCACCGTAGGAGAGGAAGGGGAGGGAGGGAAACATCATTGGTAGAACAGGAAAAAAATAACATAAAAGGACTAAAGATTAGTTTATATTTTACTTGCTAGTTACATTTAAAATAAATCTGTCTCCAGATAGGGCTTACCTATCGTCGGAAATGCGTGCACTGGTCTCGTGTTATTAGAGAGAGTCCCATCAGACTCATAAGCGCGACGAGCACTTCAACAAAAAAAAAAGAACACAGTGGGAGAATATGTTAATTTTCCCTGCTTGATACGGTATCGAAGTTTTACTTTTTATCTTAGAGTTTTATTTCTATCAGGATTCAGGTATCTGACAATCCTCCTGTTTTTTTTTTTAAATATTTAATTAATTGTTCATACTAAAGTGCCCGACCTGGAGATGTTGTATTTAAATCTTAACTAGGTTACGTTTTCTCCAGGTTGCTAATAGGAGCAGAAACTCCAGCATAACGATTAAACTTGGTCATTAAAAGAGATGTATATTCATAAAGCATGCATGTCCTGTATTCCTCATTCAGGTGGATGAGCGTTCATGTAGTAAATGAACACCAGGACTTTGAACGAGTGTTCAGTGCGTATGTTTATCGCAGCGTCCACAAAACAAAGCGGCATGTGTAAACCCGCCTGTTTAGCTGCGGACCTGTTTGTGATTGGGAGGCTATTTGGGTGGGCTTCCGCTGCCCTTCAGTGCTTACCTTAACAATCTGGTTTCCCGCTTCACGCGTCTGGTTCTACTAAGAGCCCTTTACGGCAGCCGAGGAGCATATATGTAGTGTTGCCTAGGCAACTGCGTTGTCCTACTTTCACTTCTGTCTCAATAAGTCTGTCGGCCGTGTTTTGGGATAAAAGCTCAGTGAGAGTCTAAATTGCATTAAGTCACAATTTATTCTTTACCATTTGAGCATACACTTGTCTTTTTGATATTTAAAGGAAAAAAGGGGGGGGTTGAACCATTGGTGCACGGGTGAGAAATGGGCTCCCCTAATTTTACTGCCAGTGCCACATGTATTTAGGAAGAAATACTCCCAGGGATACATGGGAAGTGCAGTTTTCCACCGAGGGGGAGACAAATTAAGCCGATATCAAACCGTGTATCTGACTCTAGATATGTCCTCTAAGTCTAGTTAACATTTGTTTCGTGCTCCTTTCTGAGGTTTATTATCCACTTATTTCATAGTTAATTTATTTAATTATGCACATTATGTTCGTTGTCCTACTAGTCATTGCTCCATGCCTTGTGGGAGATGTAGTGTCATATATATAAATACAGGCAAGGTTAATACGCTATTTTAAGTAAAAAAATCTTGAGATGCATGTCATGTGTATGTGTATGTATATTAATGCAACTATAACCATGGGGTACTTGTATTCTCATATGTACATTACAGTTGGTGCAAAATCAGTTAGAAAATTCCATTTCACAGTTCAAAACTATTTTTACAGAAAATTGGACATTTCATTGTCTGTGTTCAAACCAGTTTCTATACATCTAAAATAGTTTGAGTTTAGCTTCTTCCTGACGAAGTCGCAATTCTTGATTTCCCCCCCTGCGTCCCAGGGTCACTTTCTTGAGTCCAATAAATTAAACGTTTTGTTTGAGTTCCATCTGATGATGCCTCTGCCAGTGTTCAGCTAGTGGCATATTTCTGTCTTGGCTTCCGATAGCTGCTAAGTGTTCCCGAATCCTGGTACGGAGTTCTCGAATTGTACTTCCAATGTACATTTTCCCGCAGGTGCGTATGATAGCATATATCTCGTACTTAGTATGACAATTGATCTGTTCTCTTATTTGCATCTGAATTCCATTCTTGTTTTTGAAGTTATCTGTCATAGTAACCGCATGTTTACACATGGAGCACATTCCACATTTCCTGAAACCTGGTCGAGATTCCTGAAGCCAGATACCTGGCGTTTCTTTGTTGTCATCATGTAATAATGAAGGGCTAAGACTCCTCTTCAGAGTTCTTGCCCTTCTGTAAACTAATGAAGGATAGTCATTGATAAATGGTCCTATATGAGGATCCAGTTTAAGCAGATCCCAATGTCTTTTAAGGGTTTTCCTAATCACATGGTTGTTAGCACAGTAGGTTGTAATAAAATGGACCTTATTTTCTTGGGTTGGTCTGTCTTGCTGGCTAAGTGTTTGTAACCTACGTGTCTGTTTCACTTTGTTGTAGGCTGTTAGAATGCTTGTTCTAGGGTAGCCTCCGGCTTCAAATCTTGTAGACAAAGTTTCACATTCTTTCTTGAAACTCCTTTGATCGTAACAGTTCCTCCTTGCTCTAATATACTCCCCTTTGTGGATGTTCCGAATTATGGGTTCATAGTGGCAACTGGTGGCATGTAATGTTGAATTTACTTCTGTACTCTTCCGGTACGTTCTGGTTTCAAGATGGACTCCTGATACATAGATTGTCAAATACAAAAAGTTAATCTCTGTACTGCTGCATTCTCCTGAAAATTCAATACCTAAGTCATTATTGTTGATTTCTTGCCTGAACAGTTCCAGTTCTTGTGGTGTGCCTTTCCATATGAACAGGACATCGTCAATATAACGGGTCCATTTTACAACATGTTGACTGTATGTTTCCTTAGTATAAATTTGTACGTCCTCGAACATGCCCATCACCAGGTTTGCTAAGGCTGGTGTATACTTCACACCAATGGCTACTCCACGTTTTTGCTTGAAGAAGGTGTTATTAAAGGTAAAAATACTGTTGTCCAATGTAGCCATGAGCATTTCTTTAAGCATACAAACGAATGGGAAATGTGATGCCGATTCTTGTTTGAATGTATAGTCCATTGTGTCCAGGACAAGGTCATGGCCGATGGAGGTATACAGGGCCCTGACGTCCCATGTTGCTAAATAAGACGGATGCCATTGTATACTTTCGATAATGTTGATTGCTGAGGTCGAATCCTTAAGATATGCCTGTACCATTTTTAGCTTGGGTCTCAGTATATTATCTATATACTCTGAAATGGATTCCGTGGCCCAGCCTATTCCAGTCAGTATGGGTCTGCCTTCTGGGATGGTTGTGAATGGTTTTTGTATTTTTGGAAGAAAATAGATCAGAGGTAATATTGGTTTTGGTATAAACAGGAATATTTTTTCCTCATCGGTGATGAGGCCTTGTCTGTACCAGCCATCTATTGAGGTCTTGAACAATCTGAATCTTGGGATTGCCTGGTAGTATTTCATAGCAATTTGGTGTGTCCAGATGGTTTTGAGCCATTTTAACATAGTCTGGGTGGTTCATGATGACTATATTTCCGCCTTTATCAGCTTCTTTGATAACAATTGTATGGTCTTTCTCCAATTTGTTTAAAGCGGTTTTCTCCTGAGCTGTTAGATTTTCCCATTCGTTTTTTCTGCCCATCCTCTTCTGATTGTCCTCTATTTTTTGTAGATCTTTCGTCACTGATTTATAGAAGGCATCGATCATGTTGTCCGGCGAAAATTGAGGTAGGAATTTAGAAGTTGGTTTGAGTTCTTTTTGGGTTAAGCTGATCGGTGCAATGGTTAGTTCTTGCATTGTTTGGTGAATTGGAAAGGTTTCTGTCTCTTGCAATGATTTTAAGAGATGAATATTGCCCAGTTCTTCAATTGTAACTTCGCTCCTTGTAGCTACATCTCTTGGTTGTTTATATGCGGTTACTTGAGTCGCAAAAAACTTTTTGAGTTTAAGTTTGCACACAAATTTAAAAAGATCAATATGCACTTGCATGGATTCCATGTATGCTGTAGGAGCAAATGATAGTCCTTTATTCAGCAGACTGATTTCATCTTGATTTAGTTCAACGTCTGATAGGTTCATCACTAGGTTAGTTATTGACTCTTCTTGGCTGCTTCCCTTGTTGCAGCTCTTGTTAATCTTCGATAATCTTCTAAGGTGTCTGGGTTGCCGAAGTCCACCCGACCCCCCCCCCTTCCTCTTCTCCGAGTAAAGGTTGTTTCTTGGTAGATGGGTTTGTTACTTGAAAACGGACGTGTTTGGATCCTATTTCCTTTTTTATATCTACGTATCTGGTTGAAGAAGCCTTTCCCAGTTCTACTTCCATCTTCTTCAGTGTTCGGTTCTCCTTCTGCTGTTTCTTCTGCATCTGAGCTCGGTGCTGAGCTGGTAGGTGATGTATTTGGTGTACTCTCCTTAGATTGTGATTTAGGAAATTTGTTATATTTCTCCTGAAATGTGTACACTCGGTCTTCATTATCTCTTTCGTCTCTGAAAATTTTTCGTAATTTGCACAATTTGTTGTCCTCTTGGTATTCTTTTAGTACCTCATACATCTTGAGGTAGTTTTTCCCTTTCGCTACCTCTAGTGCCTTGGAGTCTGCAATTTCCTTTTTAATTGTTTCTATTTGTTCACTAGCTCTCTTTTGCTCGCGAGTTGCGTGTTCCACCAACATCTCTAACATCTGTGTAGAACATGCTCCTAGGTTTTTCTCCCAGACTTCTGCAAGGTCTTGGTCATCGTCTTTGTTAAAATCAGGAAAGATCAAGATTCGTAAACCTCTGGGTATTTGTTTTTTTCTGAGGTAATTCTTCAGTGAGACAATTTCCCAATATTTATCTCCTTCCTGGAAATCCTTTCCAGCTTGATAAACTTATATCTCAGGTCCTCACGTTTCGGTGCGCTGGTTCCAAAAGCATTGACATTGCTTCCTTTAGGCGTGTTCACAACCAAACATCAAAAACATATGTTTGAGGGTCTATGGCCAAGTTGTCACCCTATACAGTTGTTTTTCTTTAGGCATCTGTCGCCACGTGACTGCCCATTTTGCATGCATGTCCATGTGACTGCCCATTTTGCATGTTTGTCCAGGTGACTGCCTATTTTGCATTTATGTGCAGGTGACTGCCCATTTTGCATGTATGTCCAGGTGACTGCCTATTTTGCATGTATGTCCAGGTCACTGCCTATTTTGCAATATGTCCATGTGACTGCTAATTGGGCATATGTGGTTAGAAGTGGGCACTGGACATATGTCTGTTCCTTTGTCACTGCCCCAATAAAGTCACAATCATGTTGTTGCAGTGTTTTGCCATGCAGTGCCACTAGACACACCCAATGTCCTCTGGATACAGTAGTTACCAAAATGCCCATCCCGCCTAATCTGGTGCCAAGTTCCTTTGGGGGGCTGGGGAGAGCTGCATGCAAAACTAGAGGATTAATGCTTCTGGAGTCTTGTTTCCCCTCCCCTAAGTTATTTCATAGTTTAGACCCTGGGTTTGCAAAACAGCTGCTATCCAGATGTTTTGGACTATGGCTCCCATGACGCCTGACCGTTGATTATGCTAGATAGGACTGATGGAAACAGGGGTGCCCTGTAAATCATTTTCTTAGTGGCCCCATATTACACACTTTCGGCAAGCTCAACCCTTTCTTTTCCAATGGGGAAATGTGGAAATAAAATAGGTTACCACAGAAAAAGGGCCCGGGTGTAGAGGCCAACCGGGAAATCTCCAGAGTTCCCCATAGGCCTGTCCACCCCTGGATGGAAGTTGTAGCCCAAGCCATCTGCCAGACCCCTGGTTTAGACATGTGTTGATGCTTCCGTTGCTCACTGTCAGTCTCCTGGACGTCACGCCCCCACATGCAGGACCGCACAGCATTAATACTATTATTATTTTTGGGGTATTTATTGAGTGTGGATCTGGCTTGTGGAAGCAACGGAGCGCTTTACAATCATAGGGAGCAGAGGAACAAGGGAGTGGGAAAGCTAACAGTAGGGAAGAGAAGCACATCGTCAGCATGAGCTGGAGTAACCCGCACACCTCTCCCTCCGCATTAAAGTAATAACAGAGGGCGGGGACACCAAAGAACCCATGAGGGAGGGGAGCATCACACAGAATACACTGAGGGGCAAAAACAGAATGAGCTTCTGGGAACAAGAAAGGAAAAATCTGAGGGCACAATCCACAAAAATACTCGAGAACCATGGGGGTGCACACTAACCCCAAATGTTGGGTGCATATGCACGCACCATGGAGGCTTCTGGACACCACGTCCCAGGACAAACCTGTTTCATAGAAAGTGCTGGGCTGCAAAGATGTGATGTTCTGAAAGGGGGCATGTTGTGGCTTTCATGAAATGGTTTTAATTTTTTTTTTTAAGAGCAGAAACTGCCTGATTTCAAAACGAGATTTGGAAATACTGATTTTGGAGTGTCCCAAAACATAGGTGGGGTGGATAGGGGAACGGGATAGTGTGAGAGAGAGTTTGCAAAATGGAAGGCCAACATTGTATGAAGGCGACCCCTCCACTCCACATAAATACAACGAGAAGGGATGTAAAAAAATAAGCAAGTTCGAAGTAAAACCCCTAGGCACCTGAATTTGTGGAAAACACTCTGACTTAGTCAGAGTTTCGACCCTGTTTCAAGACCTGGAGGGTACTCTAAAGAAGCAAAGCTGGCTTCCCAGTGTCTCCAGGGCAACTGAACCTGAGGCAGATACGGGTGGGTTCCACAGAGTCCCCACTAAAGCCATTCCACTCCCGAGCCCTTGAATGCGCAGGCCCTAGGAGAAGTGGTCTCCTCTTCTTGAGCTCTGTTCCCTTGTCATATCCGAGGCCAGCAACAGCCGTCCTTTCTACTTACAAAGTATATCCATGAGGCCCAGCAAAGCAAAGGCCTGCTCCCCCATGTCAAATCTGAAACTAAGGAACACGACCCCTTCTTCCAGGGATTTGGGGTAAGGAACTAAAGGTCATGCCACTAAATGTGCCTTTGCCGGCCAGAGAATAATGAAGTGGAAGGGTGGGGCTCAGGCTGTACACCCTGAACGAAGCGCCTAGAGAAATCACCCATTGGAGTTCCCATTAGGAAGCAGCTCCAATATCCTCTATGCACCACACAGCTGGCTCGGGGGAGGTGGGCAGCCACTAGTAGCCCTTATGCAACATCAGCGGCCCTGACATCCCCCGTGAGAGCACCTGTGAGAAAGGAGAGGAGGACAAAAAAACACCAATTTAAGCTACTTGATGCTTTGCATAAAATCAAAGAGCATTTTGGTCAACATAATAACGAACGCACATTTTTATATATGACATGTCTGTGGCCATGATTGAAGCCTGCAACCCTTCAGAGCACATCATGCACACTGGGATTCCTGCTTGTATATTTATTCATGATAACACCCTAACATTACAGTGACTTCAAACTATGAGTCCTATATACTCAGAGTTAGCTTTTGGGAGCCAGGTGCTGACGTCCTGATCTAGCAGGCAGATGGCTTCCATGAACGTCTTTCTTTCCCAGTGTATTAATCGCTCCATCCCTACAGAGTCATCCATGTGTTGGCGTTAGAATTGCACCGGGTGCTTCCTCATGGCTGTGTGAGCGCGTCCCGGATCAGGGACAGTTTCTGGAGACTGCCGGGGTTAGCTCTGGCCCACCTAAAGCCCTCAAAATAACATGCCAAAGGCAATGCCAGGCATGACTGCGGTGGACACCGGGCTCAGTGTGGAATGCTGAAGCCCCACGAACAACAGGACTGGAAAGCAACGCTGTGGAAAGATCCCGGTTTATGAGCTCTGGTCTGCGAGTTCAAGCCCCCACTACGGACGGAGACCATAGGAGGCATGGGAGCTGCCATGGCCACTGATACCACCTGTGAAAGCAGGAGCCCAGGGCATTAAAGAGACAAGACTTTGCTTGTTTTAAAGATCATCGCCAGCCTTCTTAAAACCTGGAAGAAGCATACCATGGTCATAGGTGAATCGGGCTACTCACAGGGAAAATAGTCTAATGAGAGAGATACCTGTGGGCAAAATCCAAAGCCAATATCAAAACCAAGCACATCCCTCTCACTCCAGCATCCCACGTTCAAGCCTCCAGTAGCCACTTACCTAGAGCAAGCTCAGAGCTGGAGACCAAGAAAGCTGATGGAGGCAGAAAGCTGACTTTGCCATACCTCTCAACCTGCTGAGTGTTTAGGGGGTGTGGGATCTGATAATTTAATTTTCGAGGGTTAGAGTCCATCGAAATCTTTGAGGATATGGGGGTTGCTGTGAGGCTGAACTGAGAGTTCTGCTTTGCGCGGTCGCGCTGGCAGGCATGTCTAATAGAGCTGGGAGATCTGATTGGCTGAGGGACATGAGAAGGCTGAGTGTCCTGGTAAAGCTAAATGCTCTTGAGAGCTGAGAGGACTTGCAGCACCACAGCCTGTGAGTTTCCATGGAGCCCCAGAGGGTGACTCGGTGAATCACAGCAGATTGTGCAGGGTACTATATCCCTTGTATTGACCTGGACACTATATCCCAGGAAGTGAGCTGTGCACCATATCTCTAGAAGTGAGGATTACAGATGGCAAGTCAGGTACTATATACCCGAGACAGTCGGCACGTGTGCGGGGAGCTATATCCATGAGACTGGGTATAGGGTATAAGATCCTGCGGAGCATCATAAGAAGGATGCGGACGCTGAGAGGCCATTTTTACCAGGTAGTTTATATACAAGGAAAAGAAGGCCTAACTTGCCCTATTGCTATGGGGTGTTCCCTGCTTACTTTACTAACTAAGGTGCTTGTCAGTTAGAATGCATGTCAAAAAGAAGTCTGTCCCCTCTCCACATCTAACCTAACTGACCCTACCACTAATATAACTAACTCTGGTCAGGAGAATGACACCCTTCTTCTGATAGTTGTGCTTTATCACTGGGGGTTTTCTTAATTATTGAGTTCCCCTCAATAGACCATACATTGGGCCTCGTTACAAGTGTTGCGGAAAGGCAACAACGGCACCGGTAGTGCTACCGGCGCCGTTGTTACCTCTTCGCAACATTACGAGTTCTGCTTGCCGGTGCCGGACTGCACGCGTGGTCTGACCAGGCGTGTAGACCGGCATTGAACTTGTGATGGGCCGGTAATGGCCCATTCGGGGGTGCCGGGGCCGTTTGGCGGTAGCCGTGCCCTTGATAAGGGTACGCCTACTGCCAAACTCATAATGAGGCCCATAGTCGCTTGTTATCCTCTGATTTAGGTTGTTCAGTTCTTTTTGGGGACTGACAGCTTCTCTTTACTCTTTCTTAGGGTTTATGTTGGTTCTGTTCAAGTTCGCTCTCTCTCTCTCTTATAGGGCTCCAGAGCCTCCTATATTTTGTTCTCCTCTCAGGATTTAGGGTTATTCAGTTTCCAATTGCAGTTCCCCTCCCCCCCCCAAAATACTCTTTCATGTATGGGGCTTGTCCTTGTGACCTCAAGGGTCCTTATTCCCCAAATGCCTCTTTGGTATTTTCTCCTCCTTATTTTCAGGATATTGGTTGACCTTCCCCTTTTCCCAGGGTATTAGGATTGCAGTTCTATCTTTCTCCACCTTTGTGGTTTTCATGTTTCTCTTTATCTCATCAAAAAATGTCTGATTCATCAGCTTAATTTCAGTTTCTTTCCTATTGGTACTGGGACGAGTTTTGTTCAATTTATAACAAATCCCTTTTGTCTTTTCGGTACTTATGTCCCCGTATTACTTTCTATATCTAGGGTTAACGTAGTCTGTACCTGTGGATCATTGGATTCTCTTTGCACTCCCTAATTGCTCACTTTCTGTGGTGTCTTTTTGAGGTATGTCCCGTTCTCGCCCTCCTCGTGTTGCCAGTGCCGGGACTTGTTTCGGGAGCGACTTTCTCCCTCTGCTGGTTTTGGCATTGTTTTAAGGGCAGGTTTCCCACCACAATTTCCGAGTGGTCATGCCACAAGCAAACTCTATTCTCCTTCTTCCTTGGAATGACTTCTTGCGCAGACGCTGGCCTCCCAGTGGTTCTTGCTCCGTGTTTGAGCTGCTCTGGATACGCAGGCTAAGTGTATTGTGATTGCTCCATCTCCTTCCACTCTGTTACATAGAGGGGGCTTCTCTTGTGTTTCTCGACTTTCCGCTCTCACGCGGCTCTGTGCTGTCTCGCACTCTCCTTTCTTGCGCTGTTTCTCTGGCGTGTCATCCCTTTTCAGTCTCCTCAGCACAGTCCAGTGAAGACCTGGATTTTAAGGGATAGCATCAGTTTCTTGTTGATGATAATATAAGTTCACTTTATCCTCATGAAACTGGTAACGTCCTGGTAACGTTCTGGTTTATTGAACAAGTCCATATAAGCCATCATGTGGAGGGCCTTAGGGAGTTCCTCAAAGGAACGGGTGTCCTTGTCCCCAAAGGGGGAGTCTCTCCCGGTGAGATCCCACTTGCCTCGACCCCTAGGGTTTTGCAGGACGGGCTCTCCTCCCTAGCTTCACGGGGGGCGAGGGGTCTCCCCCTTGTGGAGAAGGGACACATTCCCTCGATTCGTCACTTTGTCACAATCCATAGAGATACCAGTATTCCCTTTGGGTAGACGGCCCTGATTTGGTGTCCGGTCAAAGATTCGAATCCAAAAGGATCGAATGCCATAGGATCGAGTCAATTTGACCTAAAACAAAAGGGTCGATTCTTTTTTTTTTTTTTTTTTTTTTTTCTTTCTTTTTTTTTTAAATATATAATTTTTTTGGTTTCCGTTTTGGAAAAAGTGTTTTTTACCACAAAAAAAGGCGGTGTAAAAAATGTAAAAAAATAAATAAATAAAATTGACCCTTTTTGTTTTAGGTCCTTTTGATTTTACCCTTTTGTCATTCGATCCTTTGCATTCGAATCTTTGACCTATAACCCCCTGATTTAACTTCAAGTTAACCCATTTTGTCACCATTGTTATAGATGTTTCTGGGAGAGGAACACACGTTGTTAGCTATAGAGTTGCTATTAAATAAAGCACAATCCATGGAATATGCAACTCCTTTGAGAAGCTACGAACTTTAATGTTACATTTTGAATTTCGTGTGGTGAATTTAGGAACTACATTGAAAGACCAAGGCCTTCATTTTGTGATTGGTTCATGACAACATGACACTGGTCATAGACAACCTTTCACTCTTGGGTTCATGAGGTTTGAGTACGTGGGAAAAATGTTGGATAGTGGCTACAAAAAAAAATATTGTTTACCCAACGATGTTTGTTATCAGCGCTCAAAACACTGCATACCCAATCACATGCGCCCTTCCCCGCTATAAAGGGGTACACACATCCCAGTAATTGATTGATTGATTGATTTATAGAGTGCTTTACACCAATGAATAAAAATCATGAAAAATAACAGCAACAAGTGGCTAAGACGCATGGTGGATTGCAATGAATTAATCTCAAAAAAGTATGAATTACGTTTGATTTAAGATTCTTTAATTGAAATAAACAATTTCAAGTTGGGATGAATTGATAAAACGTGTGAAGCAAAGTATACATTTTGAAGATTTTATTAACGTTCGCAGGACAGGGTTTTGTCGCCTTTGGGAACCATGGGTTGTAAGCGGATTCAATTCAACACTACAGCTAAGTCAATGCCTAGTCTGGGATGCTGATGGAAACCCTTATTGATATATTTTTATGTCCAGTTCATGTACTCTGGATGACAACCCTTATATCACACCCCTCTCCTAGAATCCCAGTGACCCCACTGAGCCAAGAAGTAGGTTTTGTTTAGCAAATTAAAAGGTTTTATTTGAAAAATTAAACAAAATATATATATATATATATATATATATATATATATATATATATATATATCACACTTCTATAGTAAATTAATATTTGATAGCACGCTTGTTAGGATGATAGTGATCAACAATGGATAATGTTACAGTGGTACACTCTTTTTGATGGCTTAGAAGTGATATAGAGAGGATGAAGTAGCTGAGAATGCTTTTATGGCTTCAAGGACAATGCAATGATAAATAAAATGCAGTACAGAAATAACTTGATATGATTTAGCAAAAGATAATATAATCAATTTTTCTTTGGCAATTCACCCCCCCCCCCGTTTGCAATGTAAGAAATGGAAGGTGAGCACACAGTCTTCAAGAATCCCAACAAAATGCAATACGAAATGCAGTTCCGCCCTAGCAAGCTTACAGAAAAACAGGTATGATTTTAAAACACAGGCCCAAAATGCTTTGAATGTGGTGGCAATGAAGTGAAATGATGCTAAAATTGATTTTAATTCCCTGTAGGAGGTTCAGGGTGAGTGATATCTAGTTTATATTAGTTCAGGCTCACTTTAGCAATGCTCTATGAGTAACTAGCAGGTTAAAACGAATTTTAGCACAGGAAAGCAAGGAGCTGCTGATTTTTACACGTGGCTGAAATTGTGCAAAATGTCAAATCGCGGCAAATTTAATCGCGTGCGTTGAGCGTAATTACGGAGGCCCTATAAGGAGTAGCAAGTCAGTTCTAGGTTCGTTGGAAAGCCTAGATCCTTAGCTTTAAGATAAAAGTTAAATTCCGCTCCTAGGTTCCGGAGATACGGACGATTTTGTGAAGGTAGTTTTTCGGATTTGAAGTTTAAAAGTTCAAAATGACAGATGACAGTTTTCAGTTTTAAAGATGACAGAATGACACGATTCTAGGAGGCAATCTAATAGGCTAAAATAGTTTGGATTAGATTATTTTAAACTAAGAGATTGGTTTTGGCACAGTGAGTACTCACACTATATTTTTGAAATAAGCCGTCAAGGTCTGGTCAGGTTGGAGGGGACTTCCGGCGGGTGGTTCTGAAGTCCCGACTATCTGGGTCAGCTCTGCTCTCTGGGTCTGTCAAGCACCGGTTCTGCTCACAACGGTCTGGTTTGTGGTTCTCTCTGGTTCCGGATACAGCACTGCTTTCTGGATACTGCTACAGGTTCTTGCAAACGTTCTTGGCAAAAAATTCAAACGGCTTGCTCGGCTGTTGAATAGTTTGGTTGGTTTTGAGGCCTGCTGAAGAGGATTCAGCTTGTGGATTCAGACCTCTCTGCTACAAATCCTGGAGTTAATTTCTGCTACAGGTTCTGGAGATTGATGGATTTGAAGTCTGGATCTCTGGATGTGAAGTCTGAAGTCTCCCGGCAAAGCGTCCCGCAAGAAAGTGAATGTCCCCACCTGTCCTGCATTGTCTGCTTTTATGTGTTGAGAAAGTGGGTGTGTGCGTGGCATAACTGAGCCTGCCCCTCTCTACTTGTCATTGGCCCAATTCTCCCCTCTCCCATGATTGGGGGAAGGAAATGGATTGTCATCATGATGAGGTCTGTTTATGGGTCAGAGGATCCTCCCCTGGTCAATTTGCCCACAAATCTATATTTGATTCAAATACATATTTCCCAGATACACAAGTGGTTGACATTACATGTACATATTACAGATGAATTAAGACAGGTCTCTGTTCAAGCCCCATGTTCCTGCGAGCTGGGATTCAGAAATGACAACATTTTGCGCTTTTGGTCGGTTTAGCAATATCGGACATTTACCAAGAATTACACAAATGTGCGCAAGGAGTATGGACATTAATTGATGAAGTGTCAGATTTTTAACATGCAAACATTTGGAGTAAGACCCTATTTTCCGCTAGCAACCCCCCAGAAAACACCACAGGGTCCTAACACCTCTTAAAATGTGCACGGAAAAATCCCAAGAATAATGATATTATTTATATAATTTTGACCAGTCCGCACTACGAGTTATCTATCTTTTTAAAATTATGCCCTGGTCAAAAAGGGGTGTGGCTTCCCACATCACATGGTGCAATAACTGGTTTATCCACTTCCCCCAAGCTCAGTTTGCTAGCAGAGGCACTGCCCCTCCCAGTTTCTCCCAAGAGGAAGCCATTTACGACCCCCCCAATATAACATTTGCCTGAGTCCAGGACAGGGCTTTGTTCAACTTCCTGCAGTCCCCAGGTGCTCCTTCCCTAAACCAATCAGAGAGGTGTCATCTCCTTTTGGCAGGGGCAGCAGGATGCAGCTAGGCCTGGGAAGAGTGGCTGAGCAGGTTTCTCCTGTGGGGGGTAGTTGTCAGGCAGAATTCAGCTAAATGTCACTTTAGTTCCCAGTTTAAATCAAACTTACAATTTTTACACATGCAGCTAGAATGCTGATTCTAAGTTCAAAACCATGACCTTTAACAGTTGCAACTATGTGACACTCAAAAGTAGGTCACTCATTTAATTTAAACCTTTCGATTTTAGTGGTTTTAAATCCAATTTCAATTAAGCTGCTGACATCCACAGCTCAGCCAGTTTTGTTATAAACATTGTTTTGGGCTCTTCATCCCTGGCGCTTCCGGTCCATAATGCTGGCACTGGTGGGTGGCAGGTTAGACAACCATTTTGGTGTGCGCACAACCGCGTGGTTTTCCTGGTTCTGGGATGGAATGATGGGCGGCGGCAGCTCATCCCCACATCCACCCAGTCTATTGATTTAGTTTTGTTCTGGGATAGAATGATGGGCGGCGACAGCTCATCCCCACATCTACCCAGTCTATTGATTCAACATGGGTCAAAACCCATGACAGGGTTTATCTACAGCAGGACTTTTTTTTTTGTTAAACCAAATAATCCAAACGGTGTAAACGTATGACATGTTGGGATTGTCTCGCTAACAGGGTGGTCCCCATTTTCAGCACAGTCTTACGGATACTTGAGGAGAATCATCTGCGGTTCCGGAAGCACCTCTAAATCTTTCTCTTTGCTTCTGCTTTTTCGCCTACTCTCCCCCTGCTGACCTCCTGGCTGAAACTGAAACTGCACTGGTTACCTGGCCACCCTCTGATCTCGGGCCAGGTTCCTCTCCTACCAGTCACGCACACCTGCACTGCCTTCATTGCACCCCCCGCACTTGGGGACTTTTTCTGTATCCCCACTGTCCCACTACCAGTACTTGACACCTGATGTCTGCACTTACCCTTGCACTTGCCACATGCTGGCCGTACTTTCACTTATTACTTATTTATTCTATTATCCCATGTACTGCACTGTCCTCTTCCCCCTCCCCCTGCACTTACCCCTTCCCCCTCCCATGCACTTGCGCGATCTGAATGACACCTGGCCTAGTAGGATCGTTGTCTGTCTTCCCTCTGTCCCCCCCCCCCTTCGCTTCATCGCGCCTTTAAACACTTGTTTATAGGTGTGTTATAAATGCCATATCATATCATATATCATATAGCGCAGAGCACAATTCATAACCCATTTCACAGCCATAGGGGTATAGCAGCCTGCCTGCTTTTTTAACCCATTCCAGTCAGTGCTAAACCGGCCAGCTTGCTCCTTGAGGCGAATCACAGTCACAGGGATATAGTGTCCAGCTCAGTGTTTGCTTGGTTTTTATAAACTGTTTGTATTCAGTAGCTGAGAAGCATTTGTTAGCAACAATCAAACTACTTTGTTACGTTTCACTCACTATTAATGATCCCTCAAGTAAGTTGGAGTCAGGCTCAGCACAAAATTAGGTTTTCTATTGATTTTAGATCTTTTGTCTCTTTTTCTATATTTCCACTTTTCCCTTTTTGAATAGTGTATATGTATTTTGGTGTTTATTATTTAGGTCAGGGCCGCTGTCATGGCCCTGTCAGGGGATGGAGGGGACCTGACCGAGAGAGTGTGTGTGGGCAGGCCCCCTACTAGCCCCTCCTTACCTGGTGTGATGGCGGCCTTGGCACAGCAGAAAGACGCAGAGCTTGCGCCATGGGAGAACACAGCAGAGCGGCCGCTGTGGAGGACGGCGTGGGTAACGCAACCCATGCCACAACACCAGGAAGGCGTCCCAAACATGAAGGCAGCTCTAGCAGTCTGCTGGAGCCTGGGAAGGGGAATACACCACTAGCCCACCAGGGAACATTTTTAGAAATAAAGGTCTCTATAAACAAAGCCCACTAAACCACCAGGGATTCTATAAATTAAGCAGTGACAAGTGCAGCGGAATGGGGAACCCAATGCAGCTAGAGGGCACGGGACCGTAAGCCAGGGCAAAAGGGGCAAACACGGTACATACAAAATATAATATAATCACAGAAAGCAAGGAGAAGGCAATCCCTCCGTTCCCCCCTTTTCCATCCTGCACTTCTTTACTTTACTATATTTATTTGTAAGGCGCTGCCAAAGTGGCCCGCAGGCATACAGGTACCGATCAAGTCTAATCAACGAGCTCATAGGAATGTCGGCTAAGAGAGCTGACCTGCGCACAAAGGTATCTAAATAGGTGCGTTTTGAGTTGTTTCTTAAAACAATACAGTGACGAGCAACTTATAAGTTGAAGAGGCAGGGAGTTCCACAGGGCGGGAGCAGCCACCCAAAAAGTGCTATATTTTTACCAGTGCTACATTAGCTTTGGGTATTTGCAGAAGTTTAAGCCTGTTCGAACGCAGAGTTCTTGATTCTACTTTGTTTTTCAGTCTGGAGGCTATGTACTCTGGAAATAGTCCTGCCAAAGATTTATAGGTGATAGTCAATAACCTAAATTCTATCCTGGCCCATATGGCAAGCCAATGCAGACTTCTTCGCACCTCAGACACATGCTCACACTTCCTCATCCCCATAATAGCTCTGATGGTGCTGTTTTGAACTACTTGTAGTTTAGCCACTTCCCCTTTACCAACACCCACCAGGAGGCTGCTACAGTAGTCAAGTTTGGAGGAAATAATAGCCAGAGCAACTGTTTCACAGCTATTTTGTGAAAAAAGGGCGAATATGGGAAAGTAACCTCATATAATAAGCTGAAGACGAGACCATGCTATTCACCTGTGCTGTCATACTTAAGGTCTGTTCAGATACAACTCCCAGTATTTGTATTATGTCTTTTATGCTCCCATAGTGTGAAGACAGAGCTGTAGCAACATAACACCCAGACCAGAAGAGAATGTAACTGCCAGAGGGCAAGAAACGAAGGGCCATAATACAGAGCCAGGTTTGTTTTAGCAATTAGCAGCATGGCAGAAGGAAAAGGAGATCAGAACAAACGAAAGAAGAAAGGGGACGCAAAAGATGCAAAGGAAAGAACACCGAGGTGTGAATAACTGTCGGTGCCAGCCGGCCAGTTTGGACTACCAGGCCAGGACCATATGGATGGTCTCAGGCCACGCTTTGTGAATATGAGGAGGGCCAAGGGGAGCTGCTCTCCAGACTGATCAGCACTCCGAACAGAGCGCAAGCAAAGTCATCCTGCTAACGGAGGAGACTGGTTTTTCTTCACCCAATCCCACCCACCCCTAAGGAAGAAGGAAGCATACAACAGAAAGAAGACAATGCACGTTGTCACACAGTCGTGGGAAGAGGATGGCGGCACAGACCAAGAGGACAACTGGCCCATGTGCCCAAAAATACAACCGAAATGAGACTTTATGTTTATACATGAGTACATTTCATGAATAAAGTTACAACCTTGTTTTATGATTTACTTATGTATTGTGCAATGAAATCCATGGCCTTTTATTGCCAACACTAACCAAAGTCTCAGCCAATCATTAGTACAAACCCACCTGGAGAGGGTTTGCGTTATACGTGTATAGTTGCCATCTCTTGCTCCTCAGTTTAGGGTCTCCAGGGAGGCCTATTCGACAGGGGAGGGAAGGAGCCCTCCCTACCCCAGACCAGTGTGGGCAGACCCCCGCCCACCCCTGGACGGATGGCGAAGGCACCCACGCCGCAACAAAAGGAGGCAGGTGGCACCCATGAGGCCGGAACTGGGCGGTGCAGCAGGAGCCACCAACACTCCTCAGGGAGCAGCTGGCAGCAAGGAGCTGCACAGGGGAGTTGGCAGGGCTGCAGCAGGTCCCACTACATGCCGAGAACGCATTGTGGCAACCTGCGAGAAATCGCAGGGTGCCACGAATGGGGAAATCACTTGCCGCGGCAAGATGGGGTGTATGGAAAAGGAATAATGGAGTGTGACAACCGGGACAACACTGGTCACCTCCGAAAGAAGGGGAAAGAATCCACTAAACTGCCAGGGAGGTTTTCGGTTTTCGCTAATAAACTAAAGACGAATGAAGGCTTTGATCCACTAGACCACCAGGGAATTGGTTTTAATGTAATGCTCACAAGGCCACCAGGGTTATTATAAGTAAAAGGCCACAAACTGCAGTTCCTCCTGTGCCCCTTTATAATGATAAATGTTCTTTTTTTTAACCCCCTAATACTGGGACCAGTTTCTAAGTGCGAACCTGGGATTCAACCTGTGTTGCCATTCGTTGTCTTGCTTCCAAGACAAACGTGTTGCCCCTGAGCTATCCTCCCGCCTATCCTTATGTAACCCATAATGAGGCCAGACTACCTAGGAGAAGGGAGCTTCAAGCACTTTTGAAGTGTAAGGGTGCAAAAGGCGACTCTGACACAAAGGTGGCAGGTTTGGGGCTAAAGATGTTTATTAAACAATACAGCAAGAGAAAGCCCATCTTTCACTATTCCTAAGAGGAGTTTCCCTGCCTCAACTGAAGAAGATCTAAGGTGACTGTCAGGATGTCTGTTAAAGTAAAAGGTCTCCACCGTCCTGTGTCAAAAATAAACATACTTCTGTCCCTTACACTATAAACTAAAGAAAAAAGCAGTACTGTTCTGTTCCCAGGAGAATGCCTCCCTTCTCCTGCGTTATGGTCAAAGTTCCACACAATGTTTCGTTGGTGACCCAGGACAATACATCCCTTCTCCTGGCGTTCAGTTACAAATAGCCTGGGGAAATTACACCCTTCCCCAGGCCACACAGTTCTAAACAACACTCTCTCTGTGGGCCTGGAGAATGTCTCCCTTCTCCTGGCATTTGGCCTCAGTCTCAAATTATTGTATTTTATTGTACTGACACTTGTAGAGTGCGGACAAGACCAAAAATGCATCAAGTCCCTGAGAGGGTAGAGACGAAGGGAGCAACCAGGGATTAAAACAGAAAAGTCTTGAGGCGTTTACGAAAGGAAACAAATTCAGGAACAGTTTGAATGTCAAGGGGGAGGGCATTCCACAGAGTGGGACCGAGCACAGAGAAAGACCTTCCTCCGGCTCGAGTCCTCTGAAAGCGAGGAATACTAAGCAGAGATTGATTCTCCGAGCGAAGAACTCTGCTTGGTCTATAAGGTGTCGATCTAGATTGCAAAAACTCAGCTCCCAAACCATGAATGGCTCGATAAACGAGACAGAGAGCTTTAAACTTAATGCAGCTTTTCACCGGGAGCCAATAGAGTTGGCAAAGGAGATCTTGGCAATGGTGTGGGTGCGATTTCTCGCCGTCACCATAACCAGTACAATGAGGGACCCTGCAATAACTCAGACAGAAAAGAGCCAAGTAAACATTACTTTATTAATGCACAAGCATTCGCGAATGGGCTGCAAGTTCAAACGTCTCGCAAAGCAAGTCGTCGAAGTGCCGCGCCTTCCTCTACACATCATGCTCTTTTATACTTTCCTGTTTACATTGCCTTGCACATAGAACACGTCCACCCCAGGGCGGATCTCCAGTTGGAGCTTATCTGAAGTATCCAGTTGGAGTTTAACGAACAACCATTGCACATTTGCTATCGTGGTCTATCGTGGTTTCCTGTTATCCCGGTCTTCACATTCTTTCGTGCCCCTTTGTGCCCGTATCTCTGTGCTCAAGGCTATGCTTACTCATTCCTTCCCCCACCCGTAATCTGCAGATAGTTTTAGCAGGCTCAGCATGCTTCGACATACAGTGACCAAACACAATTCTGCTGTTAAAAACAAGTTCTTGCCAGGTCAGCAGGTCTTAAACGCCGCTGTATAAAGAGAATGCCTCTTCTTTTAACAAAAGGGTACATTCTTTTAACGCATATGGTGATTAGTACAAACTCCAAGTGTGAGCACAACATTACATATGCATGCGTACCTTCAATCCACCCTTTGCTCACACTTGAGCATCAATCTAAACAGTCCTAGCATAAGCAGATGGCAGGAAAGCAACATCATTACATA
This sequence comes from Ambystoma mexicanum, assembly GCF_040938575.1. Taxonomy (NCBI): domain Eukaryota; kingdom Metazoa; phylum Chordata; class Amphibia; order Caudata; family Ambystomatidae; genus Ambystoma; species Ambystoma mexicanum. The sequence continues at coordinate 172,341,437 of NC_090931.1, forward strand.
CTGTCTGTACCATAATCTTCTCCAGGCCTCCCATGTCAAAAAAATTCCTGTTGTACATGGCTTTTATCCATTGGATTTAGGCGCGTTATGCTGGAAGAACACATGGAAACACAGCACGACACACATACCGGGAAGCATTGGATGCAGAGACAAATTCCTACAACTATTGCCGCTAGAACCAGTATGGGCGTAAGGAGCTGCCTACTATCGAGCATACAAAAAATAAGATTTTGTTCCTTGTGGTGCAAAGTGGTGTTTTTCTCTTACCTTCTGTGTTTGGGGAGCATACATTTATCTGCTCAGGGATTAAACCAGCATATACGGGTGCAGACATAATTCAGTATGTGGCTCAATTATAGGTACGTATGCGTATCAGATGCAACCTAGCGATATAGCTGTATCCCCTATTTAAAGCACCAGTGTCCCTTTTACTCTAATAGTGGTAGGTCTCACTGAAAACCTTCATCCGATCTGTCCCACGTCTCGTAGTGCCTGTCCCATGAGGGGAACGCCGGAGGCCCTTCAGGCTACAAGCCCGTTGTCTTCAGTAAGGCACAATCCTGCTAAAACCAACAAGAGAGTCCAAATGTTCATCTCCCTAATGATCAAAGTTCAAAACAGTGTCCTTACACGTTGTTTGGCACATACACGTCACGGGATCGGAGGCGATGGGCACACCTACTAATGGCGTCTGGCAGTACTGTTGCAACCTGGGGTTGGTTGGTTCCCTTTTCTGGAGGAATCAGTAATGGAAGCGTCTTCTTGACGTGATTCACGTGGTACCAGTGCGATTTGCCATCAACTTTTACCGCAGTTTGTGTTGCGAGGAGCACCTGAAACGGGCCCCTCCATCTGGGTTGCAGTCCGCTGGTGCGATCGAAGGCTTTTATAACAACCCAGTCACCGGGCTGCACGTCGTGACCTTCTCCTATCAGAGGAGATGGAGCTACTGCGTTCACCTGTGCATTAATAGAAATCAGTCTATTAGTTAACCCAATACAGTACTGTTGTAATGCAGGCCATGCTTGCTCAGACAATCTCTTAGGTGATATGGGGGTCCCAATACTTGGTGGACGCCCCATAACAATTTCGAAAGGAGATAAACCATGTGTACGCTTAGGCATAGTACGCATACTCAATAATGCAATAGGCAATGCATCCGGCCATTTCAGTCCCGTTTCAGCACAAGCCTTTGCCAGTTTGTTCTTCAGTACCTTATTTGTGCCCTCTATAATCCCAGCTGATTGAGGATGAAAAACTGCGTGGAAGCGTTGATCAATACCAAGGGCCTTGCAAACTTTGCGTACTACTTCACCAGTAAAATGAGTCCCATTGTCAGACCATAGATATCTGGGGACCGTATACAAGGGCACCCAGTGTTTCAATATGCATTGTGCTGTGGAGGTGGCACTATTGTCCCGCAGGGGATATGCTTCCACCCATCCTGAGAACCCACATCTCATCACCAAACAGTAGGAATGTTTATTTACAGGCTCCAGCTGTATAAAGTCCATATACACCACCTCAAAAGGGTAGGTGGGTAACTTACTGTGGCCCGCCGGGGCTGGTACACCTTTCCCCACATTGTATAGAACACATATTTCACATTGTTTTGCCCATTGACGACAATACATTCCCAATCTTTTGTTGTACCACACAGCACTCAAAACTTCTTCCATAGTCCTTGCGTTAACGTGAGTTGGACCATGAGCCACACTCACTATCACAGGTAAGTATGCATCAGGTAGTACCCAAGTATTCGTATTGGTATGTGCCCATAGCCCATCTACCGTCTCCTCGTATTGATCATCCTTGTGCCAAGATAGTCTTTCTTCAATGGTTGCATCTGCTTGGATTTCCTTTATGCGCTCCTTCGTCCCTTCCATAGTCACATCCCTCCCCACTATGAGTTGTCTGGCCTCCCACCGTGTATCCCTTGTGGCAGCTAGTTTAGCCATCTGGTCGGCTAAGGAGTTTCCTTGCGTGACATAATCTAGAGTCCTTTTATGCGCTGGGCATTTCACTATGGCCACCATCTTGGGCAACGTAAGGGCTTGTAATAATTCAGCAATCAATTGGGCATGTTTAATAGTATCACCTTGGGAGGTTAAAAACCCACGCTCTCCCCAGAGTTTACCAAAACTGGAAACCACCCCATGAGCGTAGGCTGAATCAGTATAAATTGTCACTTTCATACCTCTGCTTAACACTAATGCTCTCGTTAGTGCAATCAATTCGGCTGTCTGGGCCGATTTTTCACACACTTTCCCACTCTCAATCAACCGCTCCCCTGTGGTTACAGCATACCCTGCTGTTGTCTCCCCATTTGGCAGTTTGAAACAGGAACCATCACAGAATAATATACCCTCATTATCAACCAGCGGGGTGTCTTGCAGGTCTGCTCTACCCTTAGTGTGTTCTTCCATTTGGATCACACAATCATGCCTAATGTCATTAGGTGAGACAGGCAAAGGAAGCAGTGTCGCTGGATTCAAAGTGTTACATTGTTCGATTTTTACATTACTGGCAAACAGAATCATCTCATACTGTGAGTCTAGCTGTGGTCAAATGCTGTGTATGCACTCTATTCAGGAGAACGTCCACCGCATGTGGGACTTTTACTGACACTTCGATCCCTAGGATGATACCTGCACTTTGTTTTAGGGCTGTCGCTGCTGCGGCCACTGCTCTCATGCATGGGGGTAGGCCTCGAGCTACTGAATCCAGAGCACTGGAGAAATATGCACATGGTCTCTGTTTACCCCCTTGTTCCTGCGTTAAGACTGACACAGCGCAACCTTCCTGTTCATCAACGAAAAGGCAAAATCTCTTGGTATAATCAGGTGTGCCTAAGGCTGGTGCGTGGCATAAAACATCTTTCATAGCTGTCGGGGCTTTTTCCATCTCAGGTGTCCATTCTAATGGTCCGTTTTCTTGTACTTCTTTTAAGGCTTTTAGCATGGGCTGGATCAATACAGAGAATTCAGGAATCCAGTGCCTACAATAGGATAAAACACCAATTATCCTTCGGAGACCTTTTGCCGTGTCGGGGCCTTTTATGGACTGTATCAAAGCAATGCGATCAGTAGACAGAGTTCGCCCCTCTTCGGACAACTCAAAGCCTAAATAATGGACCTTTTGTTTTACATACTGCATTTTGGCTAGGGCTACCTTGTGCTTATTTTCTGCTAAGTGCATTAGCACCAATCTGGTCACATAATGGCATTCCTCTTCGGTGGCTGCACATAATAGCAAATCATCAACATATTGTATCAGAGCAGTGTTAGCGGGTAGGGCTAGGTTATCCATCTGTGTTTTTAGTGCTTGGCTGAATATAGCGGGACTTTCTGTATATCCCTGCGGGGCTCTAGTAAATTGGTACTGTCTATCTCGAAGAGTGAAACTAAACAGGTACCTGCTTTCTTCGGCAATAGGAATGCTGAAAAAGGCATTTTTCAAATCAATTACCGTAAACCATTTCGCTGTTTTGGGAATTAAAGTGAGTACACTTGCAATATTAGGGACAACTGGAAATCTGGGTTCTACTATTTTGTTTATCCCCCTCAAATCAATAATGAAACGATAGGGTACCGCTTCATCACCTTTCTTGTGTACTGGAAGGATGGGAGAGTTACAAGGGCTATCATTTGTTGGCTCTACCACCCCTAACCGTATCATATCCTGTACTATTTGATATAGTGCCTGCTCTCCCTCGTGTGATATGCGATATTGTTTTATCCTGGGCAACCTGGCACCGGGCTTTAATTTGATTACTACTGGGGAAACATCCAACACCCCTACATCATTCCCATGAGTGGCCCATAGTTCATTCGGGATGTCTTGGAGTTCCGGGGGCAGGGTTTGCGTTACTCCTATCATACCCATAGGTTTGCTTATAGTCATTCTCACCCCCTGAGGGGAGCAATATATTGTGGCCCCTAGTGTCTTTAATGCATCAATACCTAACAAGTTTTCTGGGCAGTGATTGGTCAATAGCCACCCATTCTCCCATTTTACCCCATGAAGTTCCGCCTCTACTATTTCACTTACAGGAGTCTTTATTGGATTTCCCCCAAATCCAACTGATACCTTGCTTTTATCCGATAATGGGACAGCGGGGACGGCTCTGATATTCACGGAACTGTTTCCAGCTCCCGTGTCTACCAGACATCTCAAGTTTCGGTGGGGGCCGATCCTGATGGAGGCATAAGGCCCCCTCTGATCTATAGGTACTTGTACCACTCCCGCTGTCTCATTTCGGCCTCCTCAGGACATATCACTTGTGTTATCCTGGAAGTCGTCATTATAGTATACCCCTTCCCCACATCCTTTGCCCTGGCATACACCTTGTATTTGTGTTGTTTGTTGTGGCTGATACAGTAGATTGGGGGGAGGCGGGGCCGGCCAGGGAACATCCCCTCTTGCTTGTCCGTCAAAGGCATTGGGTTGAGGGGGTTTAAACATTCTATTGTCTTGATTGCCGTACCCACCAGTCCTATTTCCTGGGGCAAATGTTGTCTGTAAAAGGGGCCGTACGCCCCTTCCTCTCCCACCACTCTGGGGACACTGGGATTTCCAGTGTCCGGGTCTCTTGCAGAAGGCACATACATCTTGGGGTAGCCCATCCCTCCTCCCATATAGCGCACCTCCTTGCACTGTACCTCTACCTGTCCCTTGGCCCCCTATCATGTTGCTACTATAGCCCTGTGACGGGCCATTATTATTGTAGTTATACCTGCCTTGGGGCCCTTGATGCAACGGTTGCATCAACACTTTGGTTTTTAGATCCTTCTCTTGTTGTGCCTTTTGTTGTCCCTTTACTCTTTCTCCTCTTTCATAATACCTGGCCATTTCGAGGAGATCCCGGGGGTTTCTAGTCATCCACGTACTTTCTGCCTTCCTAATGTTCTCCTGGATTGGCCCGTGGAGCCCTTCTATAAAGTTTGTGGCAAAGTACCGTTGGCCCGTCTCAGACCCTATCTCTAGCCCACTGTGTGCTTTAAATGCTGCTTCGTAACGCAGGAAGTACTGTGCTACTTCCTCACTTGGGCCCTGTATCACAGCAGACAGTTTCTCCACATTCACATCAAATGGGGGTAATACCTTTTCTAGAGCCCTCAGGACTGCCATGCCATGCCCCCTTAGGGGTTCGGGATATTCCTCATGCAGTTTCCTATTTTTACTCGCCTCCATTACATCTTTCCATTTTATTGTATCATTGTCTTTGGCACGAAAGGGGGTCCATATCTCCTCTGGGACAATAGCTAACAATATGTTATCTACATCCTCTACAGTAAATAACCCGGGTCTGAATAGCTTTCCCACTTCTTTGTAGAATCCTGCCGGGTTTATACGGGGGTCGGGGATGGACTTGGTGATATGCATCAATTCTATTCGAGATAAGGGGACATACACATAGGTGCGCATCATGTTACCAGTAACTGCATCTATGGTGGGTTGACACTCTCTCATTGGCATTGATAGTAACTTTTCCATGTTTGTTTGTTCACTTACAAGGGCCTGCACTGGTGATGAAGCAGAGGACTGATGACTAAGGTTTTTCTCTTTTATTTTTTTATAATCTTTTAACAGTTTCTCCACCTTAGCCATTCTCCATTCTTCCGCCCCAGAATCATCCACTCTTATATTAGATAGCAGTTTCTTATCCAATTCTGTCTTAATCCTATTCCACTGGGACACATATCTAGGCTCCTTTTCCTCTTCTATATCCTCCACCCTAATAAGAAGATATTTAATTACGTTTACTTGTATAGGCCAGCCAAGGCCCTCCATCAGACTCACCAGGGTGGACATGGACTGTGAGTGTATGGATGCTATCATACGATTAGCTACGTTTTGGCCCGCCTGGTCTGCATCTTTGAGTTTAGCCTCTCTTTCCTTCACCTCTCTTTCCCATGCCCTCTTTTCCTTCTCCCATTCAACACCTCCCCTTATTACTTCCGCTATTATGTCGGACATACATCCCCATAACTGAACACTGGACGCAGTCACTGGTAGTAATGCGACAGCGTCCTGATATGCTGAGGGCAGATCCGCAGTACTCTGTCCTCTCAATTTACAGTTACCCTCATAGGTATATAGTTTAGTGGCCACTGTCCTAAATTCCAAAGGTGTCAAACGCCCCAATTGGTCCCATAGGCTGTCATTGAGGGGTGTGCCATACAGCCCGGTCATAAGGATTTGCAAGTCTCCATCTCTATCCTTTTCTACAGTAGTCGTTCTCCTATGGTCTATCAACCTATCTGGGTCTCCATACTTCATTGGGAATTCCGCCCTCTCACCCTCACCTTCTCTCGAAGGAGCCGTAGCCCCTGGAAATAACAATTCAGTCGTTGTTTGTTCTGCTTCTAGTCCTATCACATCTTCATACCGAGGCGCCGGCAAGGCAGGATACATACCCCCGCTATTCTTAATCATCATACGTCTATCCAACTGGTCTAGTTTCTCATCCTTCTCTTTTATCTCTAGGTCACGTAATTTTTGATTTACTGTTCTCTTCTGCCCCTTTGCCTTTTGTTTGTTCTGAGCATTGTGCTTGTGCATTGCTTCTACCCTCTATAGTCGTATAGCCTCAAACTGTGCGGGTCTGACCCGTCTTTTTACTAATTCTATTTCTACTTTGGATATGCGGTCCACATCAAAGGACCCAGTGTCTGGCCATTTATGCTCAATCGAATCTTTTGTATATTCAGACCATTCTCTTAAGAACAATGTTGAATTCAATCCATGTTTAATCAACATATCATCAAATGCAGGGGTTCCTTCAAGAGGGGCATAGTGTCTCTTGCCTATACCACTCTTGCTGGAAGCCGCTTGACCCATTTTGTTGGTATACCACAATTGCCTAAAAACACTCACCTTTCCCAAATGTGCATTAATAGGCTAACATTAACAGTACATCCTCCTGACATATATCACCATACCACTGTCCTCTTCATAAACCCTAAATCGTTATTTCCTTATTCCATCATGCATCCATCATGCATCCATCCATACCACTTACCTTAAGGGTCCCGCCAGAGTGTTCCGGACCCGAAGGGCGACAGCCTGCTGTTCCACCGCCGACAGGGCCGGAAAAACAAGGATGACGCGTTGGTTGCAATCAAAGGTGCGGATTCAGTTGTTGGGGCCCCGTGATCAATTCCTTCTCCGGTTCCGCCGCGGCGTTCCTCACCCAGTGACGGACTGTCGCTCCTTCGCCTCCCACTTCTGACACCAAAATTGTGGGTGCCATTTCTCGCCGTCACCATAACCAGTACAATGAGGGACCCTGCAATAACTCAGACAGAAAAGAGCCAAGTAAACATTACTTTATTAATGCACAAGCATTCGCGAATGGGCTGCAAGTTCAAACGTCTCGCAAAGCAAGTCGTCGAAGTGCCGCGCCTTCCTCTACACATCATGCTCTTTTATACTTTCCTGTTTACATTGCCTTGCACATAGAACACGTCCACCCCAGGGCGGATCTCCAGTTGGAGCTTATCTGAAGTATCCAGTTGGAGTTTAACGAACAACCATTGCACATTTGCTATCGTGGTCTATCGTGGTTTCCTGTTATCCCGGTCTTCACATTCTTTCATGCCCCTTTGTGCCCGTATCTCTGTGCTCAAGGCTATGCTTACTCATTCCTTCCCCCACCCGTAATCTGCAGATAGTTTTAGCAGGCTCAGCATGCTTCGACATACAGTGACCAAACACAATTCTTCTGTTAAAAACAAGTTCTTGCCAGGTCAGCAGGTCTTAAACGCCGCTGTATAAAAAGAATGCCTCTTCTTTTAACAAAAGGGTACATTCTTTCAACGCATATGGTGATTAGTACAAACTCCAAGTGTGAGCACAACATTACATATGCATGCGTACCTTCAATGGGCCAATCAAGGGGCATTAAGAGCAGGACGTGCTGCAGAGCTTTGAAGACTCTGCAGTCGCTGAATCAGGAATTCAGGTTAGCCGAGGTAAATGCTGGTATAATAGTCGATGGACCCCATGATGGAAGCAGTATCAATTTTTGATCTGGAGTCAGGTGGCAAGAAGGGGAGAACCTTTTTCAGTAATTTGAGTTTTGCAAAGCCATTTTGGCAGATTGCTGAAATTTGGGCTGCCCTAGAGCCCCAGGGCATAATTTGAATACCTAAACTTTTTACAAGAGAGGGGGCCAGTAGTCGGTGGTCCAAGATGGTCCTGAGCAATTAGAGCTGACCAACAAAATCTCGGTTTTATCACCGTTTAGTTTGAGCCAATTTTTAGACATCCAGTCAGCGAATGCCAAAAGACAGTCCTTCAACTTCTGAGGAGGATGAATAGAGGGGACATGAAGTCTGAAGAGGATCTGTGTGTCATCGGCATAGGAAAGAAAATGTATACTGTGACTGGAAATTAATTTTGCAAGAGCCAACATATACAAATTAAGCAAGAGGTGGGAAAGGGCCGACCCTTGAGGGACCGCGCAGTCCAGGGTGGTAGAAGAGGAAGTAAAAGGCAGAAGAGAAACAGTCTGAGTTCGGTTGGAAAGAAAAGATGAAAACCACTTCAAAGGGGTACAAGAAGTTCCAGCTTCCTTCAGAGAATGGAGTAATCTGAGATGGTCAACAGTATCAAAGGCTGCAGAGAGATCGAGAAGAATAAGGGCACCACTCTCTCTGCGTAATGCAATGAAGTAATGCAATGTCATAAAGAAGAGCCATCAGGACGGGTTCCGTGTCCATACCAGGGCGGAAACTCGCCTGGAAAGGGTGAAGAAGATGGTTGGTTTCTAGAAAAACAGAGAGTTGTAAGGTGACAATCGATTCAAACAGTTTCATAACAGCAGGAAGAAGAGATATTAGTAGTAGTTTTCCACAGCAGCAGGATCTATTTATTTTACTTATTTTTATATTTATAATGCGCTGATAGCCCGCAGGCATCAGGGTGCAGAAGATAGAAAGAAAGGACAACCAAGAAGAGGTGCTAGTCAAAAATAACGGTTTTCAGTTTTTTTCCTAAAAGATAGATGGTTTCTTTCTGCAGATAACTCTTTTGGAAGGCTGTTCCACAGATGTGCCGTTTGTACCTGGAACGATTTCCCCAGGCCCGTCACTCGTCTACTCTTATGGATGACCAAATGCACAGAGTCGCTAGCTCTAGTTACTCTCTTAGGGCAAACAACCCTTACTGTGTCCTGAAGGTAACTAGAAGCATGACCGTAAAGACACGTGTGCACAAAAGTGCATAATTTAATACGGATCCTGTCTGCTACCGAAAGCCAGTCCAGACCTTTGCGATCCTCTGTGATATGTTCTCATCTAGAGACCCCCTTAATGATGCACACAGCATCATTTTGCAGAATTTGAAGCCTTTGCAAACAACCCTTGCCTGCGCCAGCCAGTAAAGCACTGCAGTAATCAATTCATGCAGAATCCGAGCCCTGAATATAGTGGTAGAATTAACCTCTGATACAAAGGGTTTGACTAATTTAAGTAGTCTTAGAAAGTATAGCGCCTTGTTTGTGGTGTATTGGATTTGGGCTTCGGAGCTTAATGAGGCCTCCAATACGACTCCTAGGGTCTTAACTTTTGAGACAGTGTAAACTGGCTGATGTTGAATGACAAAACTTGTGTAACCGCCATCCAATTTTGCACGTGCCTGGGCAGATTCAAAAAAACAAAAGTTCAGTTTTGGCTGCGTTAAGACACATACCATTGGTGGCCATCCAGCTTTGAAGGATATTGTAGATTCTACAAATAAGGCCCAATTCTTATACATAATTCCCACTGATATTTATAATCAGTTTGGTATCATCAGCATAGTTAGAAAATCTCACTCCAAGTGAGTCGAGGAGATTACACAGTGGACGACAAAATATATTAAAAAGAGCTGGAGAAAGGCAAGCGCCCTGTGGTACACCACACTGTAACCTCTCAGGTTTAGATCGAGTTTCAGCCCAGACGATTTTGGACATCCTATTTTGCAAGAAGGATTCAATCCAAAGGGGTGCCTTCTCAGAGCAGCCAGCAATGTTCTTCATGCGGTCCATTAACTTACTGTGGTCCACAAGGTCGAAAGCCGCTGATGAGTCAAGCAACATAAGCAGCCCGACCTTGCTGTTAACCACAATTGTAAGCATTTCGCCCTGGAGGTACAACAGGGCACTTTTTGTGCCATGGTGAGATCTAAAACCTGATTGTTTGGGGTGTAAAATGTGCGACTTTTCCAGATGTTCTTGCAGTTGCGACATGGCCACTTTGTCCACCACCTTCATAAGAAATAAGAGTTAGTAATGGGTCTATAATTAGAATAGCCCTTCTGGTCTAACGCTGATTTTTTCAACAATGGAGTCACTGCCACTTTATTTAAGGAGTCAGCTATGCAGCTGTCCCTGAAAGTCGCATTTACAAAACGAACTAGGAATGGCAAGAATATCTTAACGTGTTCCAAAATTATTTTGGTGGGGAGAATCTCCCCCTCACAAGTTGAGGGTTTTGCTTAACAATTTAGCAAGAAGTTCTCCTGAGATAGGTTTAAAGGAGAAGACTGTACTTTGCTCCTGGTTGGTATCATATTTATTCTCCGTCCAAAGTGCTGGTAAGGAATTGGCTAAGTTTTCTTTAATTTGGGATTGAGCAGCCGGATTTTGTCTGCAAACACTTTCTGAACTGCTGCGCAGTCCTCGGTACTAGCAGATAACCGGTCAGTTAGAGATTTAGGTTTTTCAAGGTCTCTTAAGATTTCAAACAACTTCTTGGAGTCATTCTCAGCATCCTAAATCTGAAGATCAAATAATATTTTTTTTGCTCGCAGGACTTCCTGGCGATAAAGTTTATCCAGAGACTTCCACATCTCCTTATGTATATGTGACTGATCTTTATATGCTATAGTCTTTCCGCTTTCCTCTTTTCTTTCTTACGGACGGATAAGGCTCGTGTTAACCATTTCTTGTTATTGGACAGTTCACAGAGAAGCTTACATCTGATAGGTGCGACCTTGTCCAAATATTTTAATAAAGCCTAATCTTTTTCCACCAAGTGGTGGGGCGGAATCCTCCTCAATAGTAGTGGTCATCAATTCCGCCAGGCACTGTTCAAGACTGACTATATTTACTTTATTTAAGCAATAAACCCTGAGCCCCGGGGGCATTACCGAGTCAGGAAATGCCCTGGGGCCAATACTTACAGGCCAGAGGGGTTTATTGCTATTAGTACCCCGGCCCGCAAGACTGGGGTACTAATAGCATTGTTTGTGTTCCAAAATGCTGCAATGTTTCGGAACAGAAAAAAAACCTTTAAAAAATGGCGGCCGGAGAAGGGAAAATGGAGTCCATTTTCCCTTTCCATGCCGGCCATCTGGAGCGGACGCGTTGGGGACAGAACTGGTCCCAGCGCGTTCGCTCCCGAAAAAGGACCAAAAAGAAGGTAAGTGGGGTTGGGAGGGGAGGGAGGGGCTTGTTTGGAGGAGTGGGTGCGGGAGGGATAAAACACTTACCTGAATCCCTGGCGAGGGAGGATGGCAGCCTCCAGCCGTGTGGTGCCTCGAGCCTCCGCATTGGCTGAGGGGCTGCCACACCTCCCCACCCGGGATATCAAGGAAGTAGGGATTCTGCGTCAGGTAAAGCCCTGGCGAGGGCCAATCAGATTGCGTTTAACAATCTGATAGCCCCTCGCCGGGTACTAATAAAGTTTCTACTCACCACCCTTTTAGCGATGTTAGATCTCATAGTGGGTGGACGTGGCAATGTCATAGTAAAACTCACCATACAGTGATTAGACCAGATACAGGGTTTAATACATGTCAAACTAAGTAACAGATTCCTAAAAGTGACCCAGTCTAAGGTATTTCCTCGATTGTGAGTTGGCTCTCTACTTAGAAACGCAAAGTCGTTGTCCGTAAAATGTTGCTCTAAATGAGAAGCTTCTGTATCCTGTGGATTGTTCAAACACCTATGGAAGTCCACCAGTACCAGCGTGGAGTTATTTGGCTTATAAAGGGAAGCTAAGATGTTGGAGATTTCTTCGTAAAAAGAGGGTATGTCAGGGGGTGGGCGATAAAGCTGTACCAAATTCACACAATTATTAGGACTAGGTGTGGTCTTCAGGAGAATGATTTTGCAGCCTGAACACCTAATGGGTACTTGGAAGAAGTGCAGATCCTCTCATACCATACAAGCCACCCCTTCACCCCTACCAGACTCCCTGTTGTTAAACAGTGTAAAGCCAGGGGGGATTGCCAATTGAATATTAGGACCACTGGAGTCCTGTAGCCATGTTTCCGTAAGGCACATGATGTCTATATAATGGTCCAGTATGTGGTCCTTAACATCAAGGGCATGTTCATCTAAGGATCTGGTGTTTAGCAAAGCCATTTTAGCGGTTTTGTAATTACCTTCAACATTCTTGAATACGTACACCATACCAGACTTCAAAGGCATATTATGCTAGATCGTGTTATTTCAAAGTCGAAGGGAAGACCCACCAGGGCTGCAGCGTATCTGAAAGCTCAAAACAAAAGGCAACAGAAAGAAGCGAGGACTAGCAAAGACTAGCTTACCCCTGATGCGCCAGCGCTGATGCGCCTGAATGCTAAATATGTACGATACAGAGCCACAGAGACTACCGGGAAATGTGGTCTTCCCACAGTGCTCCCAACAAGGTTAACAGCAAAATGAGGTGCAGATGCCTTGTTTCATAACACGAATCACTGGATGGCACAAAACAGGATAATAGTAGCTAAAAATAAGATCAGTGCACATTTTTTTAGATGGGGTTTCTTCAGCAAAAGAGAGAAGAGAGATTGTAGCGTATTTAAGCGAATCAGGAATGTGTCCAGTAGAGAGAGAGTACTGAAGAGCTGCTGTGAACAGGGGGGCACGTTTGTGAGAAAGAAAATGAAGAATACAAAGTGGAATAGGGTCAGTAGGGGAAACAGATTTGAGCTTAAGTAGAGCTATTGATACCATGGTGTCAGTCACTGTTATAAAGTCAAAGGTGTTAAGAGGGTGCACAGTTGAGTGGGGGAAGACATCAGAAGGATTGGTGAGAACAAGTCTGTCAATGCATATCTGCTCCCAAATTTTTTTAATGTTTTCTTAAAAAAAGGATGCTATTTGATCAGTGTGTTTGCGTAAGCAGCGTCGTGGGTGGCGGGGGGGGAGAATAGGGGTGGTCAGGTCCTTGGCGACCTGAAAAAGTTATTTAGAGGAGCAGGTAGCACTGAGGATACAATTAGCTAAATATTGAGCTTTGGCATTTTTATAGAACTTTGATAAATGTTGCGTGCTTGACTATAAATCAATTTAGCAGATGAGTCTGAGGAACGGTGCCACCTGCGTTCAGCCTGTCTGCATTTTTGCTTTAGTGTTCGTAATACAGGAGAAGACCAAGGACCAGAATGTTTGGCATGAATGGTGGAAAGCCTAGAAGGGCCCAGAGAGTCAGCAGTGGACTGTAGAGCCTCAATCGGGGAATCACAGGGATTAGCACCCATACTTATACCCTATTGCATGAGAGTTTCAATGGACTCAGCAACAATATCAAGTGGGACATTCAGCCATCGACGTTGAAGTTTAACTTGTTAGTTCAGTCTAGGTTTGGAGTGAGGCAGGGAAAATGAAAAAAGTAGCAAAAGTGATCTTACCAGAGCACCGGCCATGCGGAAAAAGAAGAGATTTCCGAGCCATTTGAAAAAATTAGGTCAAGCTGATTGCCAGCCGAGTGAGTCGGTCTATGGTTGTTGAGAAGGAGACCAGAGTCGGTAAGACAGGAAATACATTGAGCAGCTTGGAGATCAAGGGGAATGTTCGGATGGAGGTTAAAGTCTCCTAAAATTATTATTTTTGGATGAGTTAGAGATAGATCAGCAAACAATTGTGCAAGACTATTGAGGAAGTGATTAGTGACGTATCCTGGGGTAGGCGATAAGAGATAAGAAAATGTATAGAGTATTCAGGAGAAGCCTGAATTTTAATAAGAAGTAGCTCACAAGAGAGTTGGTGATTAAGTTCAATAATAGAACATTTAAGGGATTTTTTAAATCCAAAAGCGACTCTGACCCCATTTCTGGTGATAAAACTTTCAAGTTGGAGAATACCATACTGGGGAGGGAGCATTTACACAATATCGGCACCAGAAGTAGGATTAAACTACTTCTCTGTAATACAGAGGATGTCGGGCATTAGTTCGTCAAGAATGCCAAAAACATCCTCACGATAGGCCACTGTGCATTAATGAGAAGACATTGAAGCATTGCAGAAGGTATAGTGGTAATCCTGGGGAAAGGTAATGAAACCATGAGGCCATATTGTGTTGGAGGGCGCTAGAGTGACAAGATCAGTGTGCGAGTAGACAGTCCGGTGCAAATTACAGCCACTGTCGCTGTGCTGGAGTTCTCTCCGGCACATTTATGTCAGAGAGAAAGGTCGACAAGGCAAGCAAAACGCAGTTTGAGGAAACAGAAAGAGTCCATGGGAAAGGGCTCCACCTGAGGAGAAGTGACGACATCCAGTGATTCGTCACAGAAGCCTCCCATGACACACCTCCTGGAGACAGGTAAGTGATTAGCTACAGTAAGTATTCAATCCTGGAAGAGAGTAGGGTATTTGAAGGGAAGCCTACTGAGTGTGTGGAGTGGGATAGTTGGGTGAGGACAGGAGGAGGACAAGGATATCCGTGTGACCAGAGGAGGTGAGCGGGAAATGGGGTATGGGGGCTATTATAAGGATGGAGTCTATGTTGTATTTGTGTATGAGAGAGGGGATTGTGAGAAGTAGAGATAGAGTAGGAGTAGAGTAGAGGTAGTTGGAAGTGGAGATGTGGGAGTAGGAGAATAGCGAGTGAGGGAATGGTAGTTGTAGTGTTATTGCACGTGAAGTATACATTTAGAGGTGGAATAGGCAGTAGCGTGGTAGTTGGTAGTAGAGGGTGGTAGTGAGTGTTAATAATGGAGTAGGAATAGTAGTAGAGGGAGATTAGTAGGAGCGACAGGGAGTGGGAGAATAGGAGTCACAGAGGCATCTACAGGGTAGGGCCTGAGCCGGCAAAGCCCACCCAAAATCTGTAAATGCCCATTCAGCAGCACTGTGTGAGCATTTACAGATGTTAATGTCACTGCGGTGGGCCCAACTACATTAGCTTTGTGCCCCACTTGTTAGGCCATCCTGGCTATAACAGAAGAACAGCAACAGTCAAAGAAGTAGATTGGGTGAAAGGAGGAAGGGAACAACAGATGTTAAAGGGGCAAGCGACAGTTAGAAGTGAAGGAGTTGAGAAGTAAGAGGAGAATTCGGTTTAAAGAGTGGAGATGGAAAGGCAGAGTGAGAGATTGGAGAGATAGTAGTACAGTGGGAGGAGAGTATCTTGGGACATAGTGCAGGGAAGGGTCAGGCGAGACTGTGCAAGATGAGCACATGGACCTTGGTGGAAGGAGGCACCATCCCGTAACACTCTTAGAACACTAAGCAGGGCTAGGAGAGGGAGAGTTAGAAGGCCCCTAGTGAGTCAGGTTGCCAACACCTTAGGGAAGCCACACTTAGTCTTAAAAAGAACATGAGACGTAGGGGTCACCTGGTCATAGCTACTAACCTCCTGTTACGGATGCCTGAGTTGGGAAGGTGGGCAAGACAAGGGAGGGACGGCCCTAGCGTCAAACTCCCCAAGAATCTCTTAGTCCTGAGACCTACCTGTGAATCCCTTAGACCAACCACTTGTCATTTTAAATAAACACCCTTGGTCCCGGGGAGACGCCACAGGCTGCAGGTTAGAATGCGTCCAGTTTGCATGGAGAAGGGGCGGGGCTTACAAGGCCTTTTGAAGCCTCTAAGCCCTTCCCCAGTCAGACCCCATTTAAGGCAGGTAAGTCATTGGATAGGTTAAGTAAGCAATCCTGGGGGGGTGGGGTATTTCAGTAAGTGTGTGTGAGTGACTAAGTGTGGGTTAGTTGTGTGAGGACAGTAGGCAAAGGAGTATGTCCAAGAGACCAGAAAAGGAGAGTGTGGTAGGAGCGTAGAGGTTGTTGAAAAGATGTGTCTGTGGAGTGATTGTGTATCGGAGTAAGTGTTGTAAGAGTAGTGTAGTAAAATAGTAGTGGGAGCGAGAGGTGGATGTAGTAGGCAGTTGTATTAGTGGCAGTAACAGTAGAGGGAGACGGGGAGTGGCAGTGGCAGAGAAGTGGTAGAAAAGGTAACTGAGGAGTAGCAGTAGTTAAAGGTGGTGGTGGTGGTGGTGGTGGGGTGGTGGTGCTGGTAGTGGTGGGGTGTAGTATTGGGGTTTGAGCAGGAGGTGCTAGTAGTAAGTGGAGGAATTGAGAAGAAGGCCTTCACTGGCTTCACAAGGCCTTCACTTGCTCCCGGTCTCAGCACGGATTACATTAAAATCCCTCTGTATCATCCACAAGGCTTTCTGGGGCCGGGGACCACTCTTATCTTGAACGCTTCCTGACTAAATACTCCCCTTCTAAACTCCTGCGTTCCTCTGGCACGAACTCCCTGTGTATGAAGCAGTTTACTAAACAGAGAGCTGGTGGGCGATCACTTTAGTCAGTGGGCTCTCTCCTTTGGAACAGCCTCCCTCTTCCTCTGCGGCTTGAGCAGGACCCCCTTAAATTCCAGAAAGCCTTAAGACCTTTCTCTTTACCTCTCCCCTGCTAATCACACAGTAGCGTGACTGATGTGCAGGGCCCTTATGTACCCTCAGAGCCCTGACCCTCCCACATCTCTCATCCCAGCCGCTGCCTATTCACTTCACTTACTTGACTCTCCCTCCACACGGGAGGTTGCACTTACGTTCTTCCTTTCTAGCACTTCACCCGAGCACTTCTCCTTAGCACCACAGCAACTATCCCTTCCGCCCTTCCCCTTGCACTTTCTAAACACTCACAAGGTATAGTAGGTTTGTCTCCCCTGCCCGTTAGTCTCACTATTTGTGTTATACTATTAATTCAATTATTTATTTTTGTTGTAATTCATTGCCTACCTCCCCTGTCCCCACCCTGTCGCTCTGTGGGCGCTTTGAAACAGGTTTGCTAACTTTATAAGCACCTGACAAATTACCAAAAAAATAAATAATAATAAAAATAGGGAGGAGAAGTAAAATCGAAGGGTGCAGAAAGGAAGGCAGACTGTGAGATGTGAGGGATAACAGAGTGGTGAGAGGAGAACATCCTGGGATCTAGAGTAGGAGAGGACAGGTGAGATCGGACCTAAGAGGAGAGTTGGTGGCATTTGTGAGAAACCAAAGGGTGTCTCAACACTAATCCACAGGGATCTCTCGCTCTCTCTCAGGTGGGCAGGGCACGGCCATCGCCTTTGGATCCAGACCCTGGGGGTGGAACAGTGTGGGAGGATCACCTGGGTGAGGGGTCTTCGGTGGAGTGGGTGTGGGACAGCCGATGGTGAGATGCGATATTCCCCTTTTTTTTGTTTACCTAACTCAACCCATTTTTTAGGATTCTCCGAGGTCCCAAGCCCCCTCCCCCTTTTTACACAAACACTGGGCTGAGGAAGAGGGTGACTGAGAGTAACAAGACTAACTTTTATACATCGTACTGGACATGTCCCGCTAATCGGGTAAGGAAAAGTCAGGCACTTGACTTTAAGTGTATACACCTTATACCAATTAGTTCTCTTTATACAGATAAAAGGTAGAGCCTAGAGACACACTCTGAGCAAGGTGCAACACGAGTACGAGCAGAACGTCTGGCGCGAAGGCAAACCTACTGGAGCAGAGCGACAGACCAAGGGACGAGAGCAGCAGGTCTAAAACCCCAGGTGTTCCCTACCAGAGATCGTTGCCTCCAACAGGCCGTGAAAGACACATGGAGAAGGCCAAATCCCAAATCAGAAGGCTGTATTGTGTTCCAAGGATGCCAGCGACCCACCGGGTGATTGGCAGAGTTGGGGAGGCAAGGCCAAGCTTGTGGTACTAACCTTGACTCGTGAATGTAAAATCGAAAAAAACCAAGAAAGAACCGCACACAGCCGGTGAGTTGGCAAGCAGCCTGAGAAACCGGTGTGTGTTAAAGAAAGATTGAAGTGGCAATATTTTATCGCAATTGAAGGTTGCACGTGTGTGGATGAGACGTGAAGAAAGGCAGACCCCTGAATGAACTTTGAAAGAAGGACAGCTGTGAAATCAGCGATACCGCGTAACTGAGTGGTCCGACTAAAGGAAATAGCCCACTCGAAAGTCTGTGTAAAAGGTGCATTGTTTTTAACGATCAAGCGAATGAACTGCAAAAGTAAAGTAAGCAAAACATAACCCTGAGAGATGAGGAGAGTGAACTTTAGGTCGAAGTGGTGCTGCAGAGGTCTGTAAAGAAAGCCACGCAC
Organism: Ambystoma mexicanum; assembly: GCF_040938575.1. Classification (NCBI taxonomy): domain Eukaryota; kingdom Metazoa; phylum Chordata; class Amphibia; order Caudata; family Ambystomatidae; genus Ambystoma; species Ambystoma mexicanum. Next base: position 172,359,750 of record NC_090931.1, read on the forward strand.
ATTCGAAATTCTTTGACGTCTGAAAACGGTCTCAGCCCGATTGAGGGTGACCCATGAGGGAGACCCAAAGTGTAATAAGCTTGGGTAAGGGAGCCCGTTCAAGTAGTGTTGAACTGTTGAACTTTGTTGTGAAGGGTATGAGCCTGACAGAGGGGGACCCATGTGAACTTTGGTGTGAAAGGTCTGAGCCCGGGCATAATGGGACCCACGTGAACTTTGTTGCGAGTGGGCTGAGCCCGACAGATGGAGACCCACGTGAACTTTGCTTTGAAGAGGTCTGAGCCTGACAGAGTGGGACCAGTTTGAACTTTTGGTTGAAAAACGTTATTTGAAAGAGTGGCAAGAGAAACTTCAACGTGGAAAGCCAGGCACTTCTCGATCTACGTCTTTAACTATCATCCTGCTTATTGGGTCTGACTTACTCTGTGTGGTCTAACGTGGGGAGGAGAGCTGATTCAGACACATTTATTCGATACACTTAGTTAATGGGAAAATATACTTCTATTATAATAATTAATATTGTAAAAGTAAAAGACTGCTCTGCATGACATGTAATATATTGCATCACATTCTCTAATATGTTGAAATTAACCTAAATGCACAAATACACACAGACATACATATATATGTCTGTATAAATACATAAAAGCTATGTTAAAATGGGATCATTTAATTCACATTTTCTGAAAATATACACTTTTAAATGTGTTTCTTTAGCAGCAGCCCCAAAGTGTTCCTATTTGTTTCCTATATGTGATATTGTTAAATAAAGAAGCCACTTGTTATAAGATGCCGCTTTTCATGAATTATATATTTGTGTTCAAAGGAATGGCGCTTGTAAAATTAATTACATTGTCATAAAAGACTACAGCCCTCATTATGAGTTTGCCGGTAATTCCGGCAGGGAACCGCCCAACTGGCCCTACCGTGTCTGTCGCCCGATATCCTGGTATTACCGGGACATTACAGGCGGCAGAGACAATGGTAATTTCCCATTCCATGGAGTCATGTACATGGGATGGGATTGCCTGAATCACTGGCAACAGTAATACCAGTGCCAATGATTCAGGCATTTCTTTGCTGGTAGGGGCTTGATCTACCGGAAGGTCAGGCCTGCCGGGAGATCCATGGCCCACACCTGCAAACTTGTGTTTTGCCAGTCTGAAAAAAATGCTAGTGCCAAATTACCAGCAGTTTTATCCAACATTTTTTCTGAACCGGCAAAGTCATATATGTGTATGTAAACAATTGCATGTAATCTATTACATGTAACATATAAACCAATCACTCATTGTTTACAATATATATAACAACACCTCAAAGAAGCTCACGGCTCTGGTAGCAAGACCCTAGTAAGTCACCTTTACTGCCCTACAAAGCCCTGCAAGCTTTTCAAGTGTCACTCTCATTATGGGTTTGACGGTGCAGGTAAAAGTGGAGTAATACCGCTTACCAAATTTTTCCTGCACCGCCAAACTACAAGTTTGCTGGTATTACCAAATGGTTATACCTGTGATTTTTTTTGATTTTTTTTTTTTAAACCTGTGATTTTTTTAAGGTAAAGTGGAGGAGTTACCTACAACTTCAAGCTGGAGGTAACTCCTCCACTTTACCTCCAAAAAACCCTGGTATTATCACCCGGTAATACCTGTGCGGGAAATACCGGCACCCTCTGTGCTCTGCACAAGACAAGCCCAGAATAACTACAAAACAAGCTCGGCTTGTACATTCCCAACAGAAACTTGGGATCCGGCTCCAAACTCTTCCTTGTCATCCCCCATTCAAATCGACCAGAAAAGGGGGGTCCTCCTCCATCCAGGCTCCCACCATATGGAATGTGATTCCCTTCTGCATTCTCCGCTTAGAGGATCACCTTGCCCTGCGGAAGGCCCTCAAAACCTGGCTCTTCCCTCCAGTGTCCTGACGTCCATTCCACCTCCTGCTTTAATTTAACGTCCTGTCAAAAAGGCTGGGGCAGCAATGAGTCCCTCAAATAATGTACTGAGCAACGCAGAGAAAAGAGTCCGGGAGATCACAGGACAGGAATGCACGGAACAGGAAACTGTCCAGAACACCCGGTCACGTATCACATTCCATGTCAATGGAAGATAGCCTCCCGCACTTATCTGCAATCACATGCTACACATTGCGCAACACCTCAGCCATTAGAATGCAGCTAAGTCCCACGACAATAAATTCTAAGAGAAATGTATCCTGCTTGGTGAAATGAACGCATGAACACTGTGTTGTAAAAGTTGACGAAGGTGAACCAGGCAGAAGGAAGCTGACAATCAGGAACGAAGCCTGAAGTGCTGTTTAAAGAGACATTAAGACCTGTGAAAGTAACAGACATTGGAAGACCAGGGAAAGTGAATTGTCCCCCTTATGAAGTGAGTCCAAGCCCGGTCGAGGGTGATCCAGGGGTGAAAAGTCAGCACCCAAAGTTCATTGAGAAAGGAACTGTTCAATTGATTGGTTAATTATGGTATGTGAGGGGTCAGCGCCCGGAAGAGGCGGACCCGGGGGTGAAAACATCACCCAACGTGAACTGTGGAAAATAACTTTTTGTTTGTATTTTGTTTGTTGGAAACATCAGGCCTCGAAGGCAAGAGACCCTTTAAGGAAAAGAGACTTTCCCATCGAAGAACCTGATAGCTGGAATGGAACTGGAATGGAGCTCGGCCTAAGAAAGCTCGAACCTGTGCTGTGCTCCAAGGTCCCACCTTGTCCTGTGCTGAAACATGGGGAAGGGAGACCCGTTGTAATCACATCCTGAATTATTATTTGAGAACACTTCTTTCTTTATTGAAACCCTATCCCACACTCTTTCTGTAAATAGTTGTAAGGACTTGGCCAATAGGTTTTTCTTAGTCTAGGCCCTTTTATTTGACACAACGCCAATAGGACTACCTTATTTTCATTTGATGGTCGATGCTTGCTCCCATTTTAGATTTAGGTTTAGATAAGACGTTTTTCCACCCTGCATTCATTGTTCAATAACCACAGTCTTTACTGTTGCCACCATGAGTTCCTTACAATACAGACGCAGACTATCCTTGGTTTCTTTAGGCAGGGAAATCCAACCTTAGCTTAGGGCAAGTTAGGCCTTACTCCACTCTCACTTTTAAGTTAAATAAAACCTTTGAGTACAAATTTGAATCTCTTGTCTGTGTCTTGCTTCATGATTCTTTCACGGTGTTTAAATGAGCATTAAAACACATCTTGAAGGCATGACAAGTATAATTGGTCTTGTATAATTAGCCAAGTTATAGTTTGCATCTTATATTGCAAATACATTTTGGAATGCTATATAACAGTTGTTGGTTTCCCGGAGGTAGCTCCTGCTTACTGATTGATGCCAAATACCAGAGGCTTCTTGCAGCTCCTGTATCTAAATCCTTATCCGCATCCCTGTCTCTGTACTTAAATTGTGTCATATTTGTTAACAGAGACCTGCTTCTGGATTCAGGAGGCAGTCACCGTTCTTTTCTGCTGGACCCATACAGGCTGTTGTGTTGCGAGTATTGTTTCCTTGTTTGTGCCTTAGGGTTCAGACACAGAAGTCCACTCCCGCTGCTCCTTCCTTGAACATTGAGTGATGCACTATAATAGCAACTTTCTCAGAAGGATGGAGCTGCGTTTGACATTATGGGAAGACATGCAACCTTTCTGTATAATAGCGCAAGAGTTGTCAGCTCGGATAAGTGTGTTCACATGTGTTTACTTTTCAACAGTTTCTTACATAATGTTTATTTCCATTAATGAATTATACATCCGTTTATTCACATAGCTTCTATATTTGTGCTTTTCTTATATTTATTTTCCATTGTTTATACATACTTCCTTCAAAGGATCAGTCAGTTTCCATGTGTGAATATTCTGCATGTGCTGTGTTCCATGGCTGGCACATGTTTCAACTTCGAGCGCACCTGATTGAGGCCTGTTCAGATTGTCTCGGAGATGTCGCTTCTATTAAAAAAGAGTTAGAAGACTTTTGGAGCGATTCGAACACGATTGGTTGAGCTATGACTTGGTAGAACATATTTGTAAGGTAAAGGGGCTTACTGTTTACACTGCAGATTAGCATTTACAATTAGGATACTACTAAATAAACCTTGCTGAGGGCGGGGGATCTCAGGAGGATAGCTCAGGGGCAACGTGCTTGCCTTGGAAGCAAGCTGTCACGGAGCAATACAGGTTCGATCCCCGGGTCCACGCTTAGAAAGCTCTGGGTATTAAGCGCATTATAAATAACCTATCATATCATATTAAATTGTTGCCATTCTTTCCCATGGTTGTGGATTTCCTATTAATAGTGTATGGTCTAAACTTGCTCACCATTATAGTGAGGTGGCATGTTGTGCTCCATTATGGTTTATCATAACAGAAGCAGTGGTGACTGAAAGGCATTGAATTAATCTAAACTTCTGGCAATTGTTGTGGGCAATCCTCTAAACCATTGCTCTTCAGCCTGCCAGTCCCTTACAGCAAGGGGAAAGACCATATGCAAATAAGGCTTGCTCTCTCCCAAAAGGTGCAGTTCAGCCCAAACTACTAGGTCACATCCCTTCTACACGAGAACACAAGAAATCCTAGACAAGTTTAAGCCTCATTGGGGTTGGAGCAAGCCTGGTGTTCAAATGGCCTATTCCCTTTTTGAAATGGCTTGGCAGGCTGCAGTGGCGGCTCGTCCATAATGGGCAAGGGGACGCCCACCCACCAGTGCCCTCAACCATTATGGAAGAGCCGACAAGCCAGCCCAGTGTAAATACTGAGCGCCTCCCCAGCTGCTTTCTGCAGCAGTGGGAGCGCTCCTGGGATGGCTTAAACTGTCAAAGGGAAGTGCGGTTTTCTGTTGACAGTTTTTGTTTCCTGATTGAATGTCGGATGGACCATGGAAGGGCAAGGGCATTTTGCTCCCTCATCCTTGTATGAACATTAGGGATGCGGGCTGGGGAATTGCATGTCTGAATGTGTGTGTGGGTGCTCCTGTGCTTTCACACACATTCATTAAATGGTATGAGGTAGACTCAATTCGGCTGCGCTTAGGAATAGCAATACTGGTTGGACTGCTGCTACTGTAGGTGCATGCAGGCTTTCCCACAGCCCACAAACATTGAAAAAGAAAGAAGCTGCACCTTAACTCATGCGCATGCCTCCTGCGAGCTTATGCAGGAACCAGGAAGACGTTTTTCCACTGGCGCGCCTCAATGAGCAGAGTCTTGACCAGGGCTGAAGGATAAGAAATAACTCCATTATATATGCGTGTGTGCGCAAATTAATGAGTGAGTCTATAGTGCATGGGTGCACACATGAATGAGATAGTGTATGATGTATGGGTGTGTGAGTGAATGCTGTGTGAATGAACGAGTGAATGTTACTTGGACGTGTGTGGTGTGCACTTGTGTTCTTGCCAGGTTGCTGGTTTGTGCGTGGGGGTTCGGGATATGATGACCCAGTAAAAAATGATGCAGTGACAGTATTATTAACTGTGCTTCTTTGATAAACGCAAGTATGATAAGTGTTTTTCGTTTCTAGACTGGAATTATGGTACAGCCAGTCTAGATATTTCTTAATGTGGCATTACATTTTTTATGCAGCATCTATGATAAAGCAAGCATGATAAGTGTTATTACATGGCTAGAGTGGCATTTTGGTGCTGTGGATTGACTGCCATTTTGTGTCAGAGATAACAACCCTGGATCGCTAACCTGAAATATAGTGGCCCGCAGCAGATGAAAGTGAGCAGCACACCAAGGCCCCTGCTTGCCTGAAAGGCAGGGAAGCAGAAGCCACAGGGAAACCCTCTGGGGTAGAAACCCCTGAATGGTAACTGGCAGGGACTTCATGTGGAACAGAATCTTGAATGGGAACCCTCTTCACAATTCAGCCGAGCGGGATCAGGTTGGTAAACAATGTAGAGGAGACACAGCAGGCACTGCAAGGGACACATATGAAGTAATAAGCGCCCAAGGAGACAAGAGTGAGCAAACAGAAGAAAGACTCAAAAGGGACAGCAAGTAGAAACAACCTTACGGCAACGCCATGCTAGGAAGGTAGCAACGCGCTGGTCTCTGTGGTGCTGCGGCTTATACTGATTTCCTCATCTGGGAATGGGCGGCCACAACTAGACTGCTGCACCCGTCAAGGAAGAAAGGACAGAAAATGGAGCAACTTCCACCACTGCCAAATGGACCAGCGCCTGCGACCCTGTCCCTTGAAAGCCATCCTTGCTTCAGATTTGAAGTAAGAGTCTTCTTTAAGCATCTGATAGTGTTCGCTGTTATCCCTGGCCTGTGGCACCTCCAGACATTTTTCATAGGGGTGGCACACCAAAACAAACCCATAGAGGCAGGCAGGCCGATGGGGGGACCAGCGTTTTTATAAGGGTGGCCGTGGCCACCCTTGGCTACCCCTTGGTGGGGCCTTTGTCCCTTAGGTTGAACCCCTATGTCCTAATGGGGTACAGCTGAATGACCAGGGTAGATGGAAACTACTGGCCAGCAGGAATGGGATCCCCAGATGGAGACTAATAGAGGGGAAAGTAAGATAAGGGATTAGTGACATCCATAGCAGAACATGGGGGCTCTGCATCTGATCACGTGACACTCGGGTAGTGGATGAGGTGAACACTGGCGCAAGTAACTCCATTGCATTTGGTACAATAGACGTTAATCGCATTGATGACAAACTACATGTCATAGTTACACAACGACAAATGACCACTTGAATCCTGAGGAGGCCAACACCAGTCACATATTATTTCTCTGGCTAGTGATGAGCAATCAATTGGCCAAAGATCGGATTACTCAAATGCGAATCTCTCACATTTCTGTCATTTTCTAGTAAAGTATTGGGTATTTAAATCACACCACTATCCTACTGTTGGAGCACATGGCCGCCCAAATGATTGATGCTGCTGCCTCATTACAAGTATGGTGGTGCAGTCAAAAACTTCGGTATAGTGGCTGTAACTCTGTTAACACTATTTTACTGCCACATTGCCAAACATCTTGGCTTAGTGGCTTAAACCGTTTTCATAGGCATACAGATAGCCTCTTGTTTTTGCCAGCAAACCGAACGGTTCTCAGACACCTTCTCTTCGTCAGAATCTTGAAAAATACCCGTGGAAGGCAGTCTCTTCCCGGTGACACTTGGGGCAGTCTCTGTTTCCTCACATCTGACCTACAACTTGAGCAAGTCCAGTGGTCTATCTTCCTCCATCTCTAGATGGTCACTGTCAATTGAGGCACATCTCTATCTCGCGCTCTCTCTCTCTCTCTCCCTCCCTCTCTTTCTCTCTCTCTCTCTCTCTCTCTCTCTCTCTCTCTCTCTCTCTCTCTCTCTCTCTCTCTCTCTCTCTCTCTCTCTCTCTCTCTCTCTCTCTCTCTCTCTCTCTCTCTCTCTCTCTCTCTCTCTCTCTCTCTCTCTCTCTCTCTCTCTCTCCCCGTTTATAGGCCTCAATTTATACACTGATTTGTGTGGATATTTACTACCTGGATTCTGTGCTATGATTGGTTTGGGGACCTTCAGCTCGTCCTTCTTTCCCATCATTCCCTTTTACCTGGACTCCATTGCATGACATTGGTCACAATAGTTATAAATGGCACTGACCCATGTCTCCAACTTCCTCACTAATGCTCAAAACTCACAATTCCCATCCTCCTTAATCTCTCTGCAGCCTTCACAACTGTTGATCACCCGTTTCTCCACCATGCCCTCCCGGTACTCGTCCCTTGCCTGGATCGGCTCCTGCTTGTCCAACCGATCCTCGTGCATCTCCTAGAACATGAGCACCTCCAAGCCTAGCTCTCTCCTAGAGAGTGTCCCCAATCTTCGGTTCTTGGTGCACTACACTTCCCCCTTACATAATACCTCGTTGCCTGGAGGCTCACAGTATGTTGTCCTTTGGTTTCTCCTACTACGACACTGAGATCTTCTTCCACTTCCCATCTTTGACTCCTGAACTAGTCATGTATATCTCAAGTTGTTTTCTTCCATCTGCCACTTTGATGTCTCATGCTCAACTACTTCAAGTCATTTGCCTCCTTGCTTCTAACACTCCATGCCCCCCTCCCAAACTCTTCACACCTGTCCCTAGAGCGCGCGTCCTAGGGTTTCCCTTTCACAGTGAATTTAAGCTCCACCAATTCATTATCTCCAAGGCCACCGCTGCCATGCTGACCCTAACAAACATTAGGAAGATCAGCCCTCACCTAACCTACCAGTCTGCTTAGAACTTGCATGTCTATTCTTGCACTAAGTAGATTTGATTACAGTTCCAGCCTCCTCCTGGGCATCCCTGTCTTCTCTGTCCACTCTAAATAAATGCCTTACATTGCAACTTGCATTCTTTATACACCCCCGTCCCCTGCTCCTCTCCCACCTCTGCCCGTCACCACCAGGCCAAATTATTCTCTGAATATCACACTTTTCCTTTCAGTCTTTAACTCTATCCCTTGGCTTAACTTCAACCCCAAATCCATCTTGCTCACCCTATTGCCAAATATGTATCTACTCACATCCTTTAGCCCAAGGCTCTTGTCTGTGCCCTAACCCAGTGTCACCCTTTCACTCCTACACCCTCCCTGCCCCACGAGGTCAAGAACATCTCTATGATTGCAGCATTTAAATCTGCCCTCAAACACCAGTGCCTCTTCTTTGAGGAGCGCCATTAACTAACCTGTTCGCTGCTCCCTGCTTCCTCCCACTTGATTGTCCCATATCTATACGTAATACTAATACCTACTTGTACGTTTCGAGTAGATATGTTCCAGGAAAAATGGGCTTTTAAAGGCTAATTCAATTTACTGTGTACACGCTGTACAGAATGCTACTCACCCTTTAATTATTTTGTTCTATCTGCGGAAATGGTTGGCTTATGTGCACACATTTATTTCCATGTGCTCAACTGACTAACGAGGTAAGCCACTTTGTGAGTATGCATCGTTAGAGAACCACCATCTCTAAAGAGAGTTTGGAAGGGAATTTCCCCTTCCTTACAATGGCAAGCCTTTACAAATCAGTGTAAACGGTGCATCTTGCATCACTAGAAAAACAAATATTTTACATGTGATTATAAATAGAGCTCATCAACCAGTCCAGGACTTCAAGATCTGTCACAATACCGAGCAAACCTACTCATGTGCAGGGAAAAATATTTGTATGCACAAAAAAGCGTGTATGCTCAGTATAAACAGTAGGCTTAGTTATGGATATTCATTCGTCCACACTGCCCAGAGGCAATGCAGAAAGTGTGTTATGTCCCTGGAAAAGACACTCATGGCTATTACAAAAAACAAATATCGCTTATCATATTTAATGGGGCTGGCAAACAATTCAGATGGGTACATATTTGCAGATGGAATAATGGTAACTAAAATGAATGTGCCAGATAACATTACAAAATAAGTCCCTGTGTCATTTTAATGAAGTAGTTCAAGGGCCAGTAGGACGTGCCTCTCATAATTTGTGTAAAGATAATAATTGCAGCAAAATAACTGCATGACTGAATATTATGATAACTATTCCTGTGGCTCTACTTATTATTCACATTGCATTGTTCTGTGAACAGAGCTGTGACACTTACTCAAAACCAGCCTTATGCTAATATACACACCACCCATTTGTACTCCCTAAAAGCAATGTAATATCCCACTCATACAGGAAACAATGAACATTTGGGAGCCTACCCCCTGCTTCTGCCCACAAACCTCCACTGATATCTTTGAATCAGAGACGAGTATTTGAGTCCAAGTAGGGAGTACAATCTTAGCAGAGCTCTGCGTGTAGTCGTGGGATGTGACATGACGGGGCACACAATAAAACCTATAGTTTTGCCCAACCTTCCTTACCACAGCGTAGACTAAATTAGACAAGAGCCTTTCTGAGGTTTCTCATGACGCCCTGGTGAGGTAAATCACACATATTTGCCTTTTAAGTTAATAGCAGCAATGCTCGGAGGTGCAGCAGATTGAGTGCCTTCTTCTGTAACTAGGATCCCTCTTCTGCAATTCAGTTTTATCAGTTAAACAAGATGTATGGGGATACTAGAGACAATAAATCTAGCCCACATGGCTATATTGAAAAAGCCCTCAACAGCTGACAGAAAGAAATCGAAGGTGCAGTTTCCTAGACTGTTGCTAGAGTTTCCTATGCTTTAGAAACACATTTCCTTCACTCTGCTGTACTGCTGAAACCTCTGACTTTGTTTTTGAGAGCTGCTGATTTATTCTTCTGCCATTGAGTGTTCTTCTGTTCCTTACCACTCCCCGGTGCCTGTGCTAGCGTCCAATATTAGCTGTAAAACCTTACTGGGATATTTGCATACCCACAATACTGTGCAAGCAACACATATTCAATCTATAGGCACCAAGGACATGTATGTTCATCCTGAATTCCCATAAGGAATCATTGTATTTTCTGCTGACTCCCATAGTTTAGTTAAAGCCTCATGATATTATGGGCAATTTAAGAAAATGTCATGAATCTGCATGTATACAATTATTTTACAGTACGTACAAGATTGTTTGCAACATACCCCACCGTGATATTGTTGGCTAGGATTATACAAGTGCTCAGCGAAACTGGTTTTGTATTGCAGAGAGTTGCCATTTCTTTTGTTAAGGTCTGTGCCCAATGAAACTCTGAAAACTCGGAAAAGATGCCGATTGTGTGAAAAGCATTCTAGATGTCTGAATATCCATTGACCTAATGCTATCTACGAATAATGCCAGCATAGTCCATACTCGTAATCCACGCAGGCAAAGTAGATTTTTTTTTGCAATGCTGCTCTGCACATGTAGGTTAATGTTAGCAATGCTAAAGTTTGAGATGCTGAGCATGAGAGTTCCCTAGTCAAAATCCTTAAAGGGCAAATTCATATTTCAGTTTTATAATGCGTTAACTTGCCAGGGTACTGATTGAAAGTGACTGTGTGACATATGCAAAAAGAATAGGAAGCATGTGATAAGGTTATACATCCAAGTAGACTGTTTACTTACAGTCAGTATCCAATGTTTGAGCTTACAGTTGTGTTACATAGTGGGGGTGAGGCTTTTGCTAAGGCGCCGTGAGTAACAGAAATTCTGGTGCTTGAACGTTATGCATACAGCAACTAACCTAAAACAAGTGGATGTAGGTGCAAGTCGGGTAAGCTTTCGCAGAACCAAGGTAGGCAGAGTCAAAGTTGTCCGTTAATATCTAAATGAGGTCTGTGGCTGAAGCTCGAGTCATATGGTGTAAGTGGGGTCAAGTCAAGTATAGGAGTCATGGGTGGGGTGGGTTAGTTATTTGCTTATTGTGTGCAGACATATCTTAATTAAGTCTTCTGCTCATGGAGCCACTTTTTCATTTTCATTCTTAACATCTTTAGGGTTTTTTTTTTAGGGTTTTAAGATCATGCTGTTATAGTTGGGTAATGTCATTAGACATGGACAGTATATCAAATTAGTATAATTTAGCTTCTAAAAATTAACTGCTGTGGCTTGTGCCTTATTCATTCTTGAGAAGGTGGGGATTGCCTGTATGCGCAGCTAAAACTCTTCTGAGCAGCAAAGCAACCAGAAGGAAGCTGGACAAGCACACATGAGCACAGCTTAGAGGGAGCATTCCCCACTATAGGTTTCACTGCAAGCTCTCTCACTAGCAAACTACTGCAAACACTCCCATGTAAAGTCCCCAGTCATGGGGCTGCACAAACATCTGTTGGGACCTTTCGCAGAGTGTTTCTGATGGAAGCAGCATGCCTTCTGTCAATAAATACAAAATACAATAAATACAAAAGGCAGAGGAAGCCATTTTGAATTCTCCACTGTGGCGATCTCTAGCCTCTCTCCTGCTTGCTGGCCTGGTTTCTAAATCCAGAGCAGGCTGCTTCGTGCCCGTCTTGTATGCACCATGATCTGTCCATTGAGACACCACATGCCATCAAGTAAATGTGGACATCCCCCCGCATAGTCCCCACACACACACACACACAGATGCAGAGGTGGCACCAGAGCACCAGTTTACATCTGCAAGCACCTCACTGCTAATGCCCAACAAGGCATAAACACATGTTTTGAGTTTCTGTTGGTACTCCTGTTCATAGGAGAATTGCCTAGAATTTTAGATCTGGGAATTCACTTGTCAGTGGCAAATCCACTTGTCGGTGGCACCAGACTGATATGCCAATATATATTTTTCTGCTGGCATGGCACAACGGGTTAAACCTGACTGTAGGCTCTTGTGGTGTGGCACCAGCCCATAGAACAAGTTATTTGGACTTGTTTCTTCTCTGCAGAGACGCTGTCCTATTTCCGGAACATATATGACAAAGCTCTTATATGCTACTCATCACATAATGGGGGAATGGAGGGGCTGTGCAGTATCTGGGATACAGCTCAAATCTCAGTATTCATGATTCTTCAATGTGGAGAAGTCTTTGGGTAATTGACTTGGGTTGTTTATCGGACTCCAACAAAAACACTGCTCGGTTTAGAGAAGATTGAAGAAAACGGGTTGCGTCGTATTGGTTATAATTTAATATTGGGGGACATTGTTGCAGTTCTTTGTGAGGCACATTACTGGGAAGCATCTTGTTTTGCTACAGTAGAATGGAATCCAACTGAGGCCCCTATTAAGAATGAGGCAGTGTAAAGGTCTGGTCCTACCTTACTGGTACCTCAGAGGAAATGTTGTTACCACGCCCCTAATAGCAAATAACCGAAACATGATTTTAAAGTGGTCACTTGAAATATCGCCAACCTGGGAAAGAACTGAAGGAACATGATTTTAAAGTGGTATCTTGGAATATCGCCAAACTGGGAAAGAACTGAAGGAACATGATTTTAAAGTGGTATCTTGGAATATCGCCAACATGGGAAAGAACTGAAGGAACATGATTTTAAAGTGGTATTTTGGAATATCGCCAACCTGGGAAAGAACGGAAGGAACATGATTTTAAAGTGGTATCTTGGAATATCGCCAACCTGGGAAAGAACTGAAGGAACATGATTTTAAAGTGGTATCTTGGAATATCGCCAACCTGGGAAAGAACTGAAGGATATTGATAAAACGTGATTTGTCGCCTGAAATAATGATGTTACAGACGACCTGGGCTTTGAAGGACTATTATATAGAAGAGCTCCATTTACAAAAGGGGGGCTGGTGAAGGGAATTACCAAGGTGATGAGCATTTGAGATGTCAGTGTGCACATTAATACTCCAGAGATATTGGTTGCAAAACTACAGTTTAATAGCACACTCCATAGCATAACACATCTACGGATCATCAAAGGATACGGCTCACCTATCCTTTCACCTGGCCTCCCCACGACATGATCAAAGAGGGCTTTTGGAGAAATTGACCGAACGACATTCACTGGATGGGCCCTTAATAGAGGGAGGTGGCAATGCTTACTTCCCGGGGGCTAGTAGTGGGAATGCAGATGTTGCCTCATTAGATGCCTAGTGGGGTATATATATATATATATTTTTTTTTTATTTACTTGTATATAATCAAACAAGAGTGGGGTATATTCTAGCCGATGATGCTGGCCAGAAAAAGCCATCAGCTGGCACAGAACTGTAGGATTTAATGTTATTCTTTAATAGGCCCATAGTGAATGGCACAGTAAAGGGTGACATCAGGGGTGGACTGGGAACCAAAAGAGGCCCTGGAAATAATGTTCAAAGCCGCCCCACATGACACACTTTCAGCAAGCCCAACCCTTTTCCTCTGAGAAAATGTAGAAATATAAACATGTTACCACACAAAAGAGGGCCTGGGTGGATAGGCCTACCAGGGAAATCTCTATAGGTCAGTCCAGCCCTGGGCGACATCCTAGCAAGCTTTACAGACAAGGGAAGGGGTGGCTCGTTCTGGGGTGCGTCTGCTCCTCCAGCAGGCTCTGGCCTGGGCTGGCAGAGCTGCAGGCGATCTCTTAGCGAGGAAGTGACGATTATCCATTGCCTTTGGGTTTTGGCATTTCCATGAAGTTTGTTAAGTTGTACAAACAGTTGTGTTTACCGACGAGATCTAATTGGGATACACGTATCTGGTCAGACTAAGCCGTCAACCTTTAAAAAACTGACAGCTCACTTGGGGAAGGAGTCTGGAAGGCAACACATTGAAACAATAATGAAAAACGAGGAAATTATATTGGAACGGTATGATGACGTGCTGGAAGCAGTAAACGCTAAATTGTGAAAACTGTGGCGGTCTAAATCCAGGGTAAGAAGTGGCGGTTATGCCAATAGTAGCTAACTTGCCATGGAAAGTAGGAGAGAAGGTACTTTTTTGTCCTGCCTTGTGAGAGGTAAGGGACAAGCACCCGGATCGGCGGGATATGCTGACCTCAGTCTCTGAGACCAGGTAGCCTCACACCATGGCGTCATTGCACACTACAAATCCCAGTGGATGTAACGTAGAAGAAAGGATGTTAGAAGTTCATCACTTCCGGTTTGGATGCTTGCATCGCAGAACGGGCAGAGTGAGACTTCCATGCCTGCTTACAGCATAGACTTGAGTTGTGCTGATTCAGCAGAGCTAGTAATACAGTCACTAGAAGACGTACTCAATGATCTGGAGCGGATTGGACACACTTGTAGACAATTGGTGCCTATTGGCTTGAAGGATATCGAACCAGCTCGAGCGAGCCATGTCACTGGATGACATACTTCTGCCATGCTTGCTTTCGATATTCAATCCAGTTTGAGTTCCGTACGAGTTGAAGCAGACATTTTGTGACTGGGTGCGTATCAGCTTGCAATGCACTTTAAGGTCCAGTCAACGCAGATGCATGCCTGCATGGAAGCTGAGGGAAACCTCAAAAAATAAGACAGTGGGCCTCATTATGAGTTTGGTGGTATTTTGGCAGTAAATCAGCTGAGATGCCACCAAACTGTATTACTGTTACTGCCACTTAGACCGGCAGTATTACCACTGGATTAAAAGTAGGCGGTATTAGTCCCCATGAATTGGAGTGCATAGGACACCATAGGGGATTTCAGTGGTGTTACTCCTGATGGTAATTCCGCTGGCGGTAACACCGCCGAATTGACTTATTTTGGACAGTAAGGTGAAGGAAATACCTCATCTTCTTGCTGTAGCTTTGTCCTCTACCTTACCCCAAACTCGTAATTTATGAGGCCCAATGTCTTTATCTAGGTTAAACTCCTGGTTGGAAAGCACTACACAGGTGTGTACAGCCCAGTTGTCTTTGTGGTGTCTCCTTTAAAGAGACAGGCACCCAGTTACGAACTTGACCTCTTCACTCTGAAACACACATTCACGCAAGCCCAAATACGCAATAACTGAAAAAGGGAGAAATTAGTCCTGCATTGCCCAATGAGTAGGCCTCCAGTGGGCCTGTATCAAGTAGGCCTGCACCCCCAGTCTTGTATGCGCCATTTGCAACCGCTACAGAGAATGTACACTTGCTGTAAACTATGGATAGAACTTTAAGCATGACCACAGGAAGGTCACTTGTAGAATGGAACACAAACTAGCTGGTCTCCTACTAGACAGTTTATGGAGCTACTTGATGGGGGCACACCCTACTAACAAAAATATATTAAAATGCCCACACTCTCCCTGACTACCGTTGAGGTAGGTCGTTCACCGGCGCATGGTCCATTTTGCATAACGGGCATTAACAATACCAATCGCAGTACATGTCATTTTATGTAAAAGGTTCTTGTATCGCACAGTGTTGCCACCTGCATGGTCTCAATGTCAAGTAATGCAGGCTGTCATAAGATTGCGATCATAGAAGGAAAATGGGGAGCAAGGATAGTTCAGGGGCAACACACAGCACAACACAGATTTGAACCCGGATCCCGCGCCTAGAAAACACTCCTTGTATTAAGCGCGTTATAAATGAACAATTATAACAATAAATATAATGTATTCTTTCATTCTGCTCTGTTACCTCTGGTGGTAAATAGCACTGGAGGTAAAAAAATACAGCCATCCAAACGTTACTACCGCCATGAATCCCCATTAGGGAACAAACATACAGCTGACTGTGTTTACTTTCCCAGATAAAAACAGCTTGGAGCTGTTCATGAAAAAGTAAGCAGCCATAAACGCTGCTGTCACACACATAATATGGCACCTGTCAACCATATAGGGGTGGCTTGGTCGTTAGAGGTCACATGCCAGCTCCTAAAAGAGCGAATGCATTTTTACCAATGCCGATAAATACCCCGCGGTATTTACCCCTGCTGAAAAAGCATGAGTAAGTACTACAAGCATCAGCTGTATATTTATAGCGCTGATGGCATTTTCTCCAGCTGGAAGTAATGTCACATCGCTGCTGCTAATGTGTGATTTCAATATTTCCTGGAAGACTGATGATGTAGTGGAGGAGTAATTTACTGCTGATGGTATTTTTTTTAAAAGTGATATAGCCCTGCGTGTTCACTACAGTTTTAATTTCATTCTAAAATTGAAAATGTTTTTTTAGTATTAAAAACGAATTTTTGTAAAAATCAATTGGAATATGGGGGCAGTTACATGCTTCAGTGTAGATGTCAAGGAGTGGGAAATGGCAGTTCGCGGTGCGGGTGGTGTCAGAGGGAACCCAACAATGAAAACAAGATGAGGAAGTATTTTTTTAAAACAAGAATTTCGGCCTCATCACTTTTATGTTACAAGCCATCATGAGACAGATCCCGTCCCCCTTCCGGCCCAGGTGGAGCGTCCAGGGCACACGGTCGATGCTAAATACAGAGGGGTACGCAGGTGACTTTGCACCATTTCCCTAAACTGAAAGATCAGTTTGCCCCCCAATCCAGAGTTTCAATTCTCATGCACAATTGCAATACTCAGGAAAGCGGAGTTGAAGACCCAGAAACCCGGTTTACTGACAAGTTCCTGCTTAGCACTGATCCATGCTTGATGCCACAGCCTTCCGAACTGAAGCACTGGGAGAGGCTCGGAGAGTTCATGGAGGACTTTAGACTTTGGATAAAAATAATCCAAGAGCCACTATCGGCCAGCGAGATAAGAAGGCAAACATACACAGTGTGAGAGCCTAGGCCAAATCATAACACGCCCACAGACAAACCAGCTGCAAAAAGGCATTTAGGTGGAACGCGGGGACACGTGCCCCCTCGTCCCTCAACTTTCCAAGCTCTCAGCAGTAGCCATTGCTCCTCTAGGCAAAAGCAGCAAGGTAGACTTTACAGACGCAAATAGCAAGCTTTCAAATGTCTTAGGCCAAAACAAGGAACACGGACCCCCCCAGACCTAAGCAAGAAGCTGGGACTCCCTATGGGAACGGTAGATGCTAGGAAGGCTGCAGACCAGACCATGACAAGGAGCTAGAATCCTCCAAGCCAAAGTCATCAGTTACAACTCCCAGCACAAAGCAAGAAGATGCACCTCCCCAGACCAGACCAAGGCTAGATGCTAGAAATCCTGCAAGCAAATCAAGGTAAGGAGCAAAAAGGCCCCCAAGCCATTCATTATGACTCTCCGGGCAAAGCAAGACGCTGCGACTCCCCAGACCAAGGCTAGATGCTAGGAATTCTGCAGACCAAGGTAAGGAGCAAGAAGGCCCCCAAGCCATCTGTTATGAGTCCCAGGCCACATCAAGAAGACCAAGGCTGGATGCTACAAATCCTGCATGCAAATCCAGGCAATGACCAAAAAGGCCCCCAAGCCATCCATTGTGACTCACAGGCTAAAGCAAAAAGATGTGAGTCCCCAGGCTAGATGCTAGGAATTGTGCAGATCAAGGTAAGGAGCTAGAATTCTCCCTCCCCCCTGCCCCCCCCCAAGCCATCCGTTATGACTTCCAGGCCAAAGCAAGAAAATGCACCTCCCCAGTCCAAGGCTAGATGCTAGGAATTCTGCAGATCAAGGTAAGGATTAAGAAGCCTCCCGAGCCATCTGTTATGACTCCTAGGCCACAGCAAGAAGATGCATTTCCCCAGACGAAGGCTAGATTCTAGGTATTCTGCAGATCAAGGTAAGGAGCTAGAAGCCCCTCAAGCCATTAGTTATGATTCCCAGGCTAAAGCAAAAATATGTGAGTCCCCAGGCTAGATGCTAGTAATTGTGCAGATCAAGGTAAGGAGCTAGAATTCTCCTCCCCCTGTTCCCCCCCCAAGCCATCCGTTATGACTTCCAGGCCAAAGCAAGAAAATGCACCTCCCCAGTCCAAGGCTAGATGCTAGGAATTCTGCAGATCAAGGTAAGGATTAAGAAGCCTCCCGAGCCATCTGTTATGACTCCTAGGCCACCGCAAGACGATGGATTTCCCCACTCGAAGGCTAGATTCTAGGTATTCTGCAGATCAAGGTAAGGAGCTAGAATCCCCCACCCCCCCTTCCCCCCCCAAGCCATCCGTTACGACTCCCACGTCAAAGAAAGTTGCTGTGACTCCCCAGACCAAGGCTAGATGCTAAGAATTCTGCAGATCAAGGTAAGGAGCTAGAAGCCCCCCCAATCCATCCGTTATGACTCCCAGGCCAAAGCAAAAACATGAGACTCCCCAGGCCCAGGCTAGATGCTAGGAATTTTGCAGACCAAGTTAAGAAGCTAGAAGCCCCCCAAGCCCTCCGATATGACTCCAAGGCCAAAGCAAGAAGATGCATCTCCCCAGACCAAGGCTGAATTCTGCAGATCAAGGTAAGGAGCTGGAAGGCCCCCCAAGCCCTCCGATATGACTCCCAGGCCAAAGCAAGAAGATGGGACTCCCCAGACCAAGGCTAGATGCTACAAAACCTGCATGCAAATCCAGGTAAGGAGCAAAAAGCCCCCCAAGCCATCCATGATGACTCTCAGGCCAAAGCAAGATGCTGTGACTCCCCAGACAAGGCTAGATGCTAGGAATTCTGCAGTTCAAGGTAAGGAGCTAGAAGCCCCCCAAGCCATCTGTTATGACTCCCAGGCCAAAGCAAGAAGATGGGACTCCCCAGACCAAGGCTAGATTCTACAAATCTTGCAGATCACGGTAAGGAGCTAGAAACCCCCAAGCAATATATTATGACTCCCAGGGCAAAACAAGACAATGCGACTCCCCAGACGAAGGCTAGATGCTAGGAATTCTGCAAATCAACGTAGGGATTAAGAAGCCCCCCAATAAATCTGTTATGACACCCAGGCCAAAGCAAGATGATGCAAACCCCCCAGATGAAGGATAGATGCTAGGTCTTCTGCAGATCAAGGTAAGGAGCTAGAAGCCCCCGAAGCCCTCCGTTATGACTCCCAGGACAAAGCAATAAGATGCGACTCCCCATAACAAGATTACATGCTAGGAATTCTGCAGATCAAGGTAAGGAGCTAGAAGCCCCCCAAGCCCTCCGTTGTGACTCCTATGCCAAAGCAATAAAATGCGACTCCCCATAACAAGATTAGTTGCTAGGAATTCTGCAGATCAAGGTAGGGAGCTAGAAGCCACCCAAGCCATCCGTTGTGACTCTCAGGCCAAAGCAAGAAGATGCCACTCCCCAGCCCAAGGCTAGATGTTAGACATTCTGCGGATCAAGGTAAGGTGTTAATGCACTGTATATATATATATGTAATTAAAGCTGTTGTAGCACAAATTTTAGGTAAGAATCCACAAACAGCTCACCTTGGCAATCGATGACTCCAACTGGGAGAACCAAAGCAGATGGGAAGATTTCCCAGTGACAGCCCTGGCCACTCAGCCCAGGGTAAAGTGACCCAGGTGAGAGGGCAGGACTCCCAGGGAAACCCTCAATGGGAAGAAAACCCTGGACGAAGTCCCGCTCGTGCAGATCAGGCTGATGGTAGAAAGTTGGATGTCTCCGACAGGAACCCCCGGGAATCACACAAGACACCTTGTCTGCATTTTTGAGAAGGGAAGAAATAGGGAGCACATTAGAGGAGAGCCCAAGGAAAGAAAAGGAAAGAGAGATCACTGGAAATCCTCTCACCCGAAAAGGACTGAGGGAAGAGGACGAGAGTTCGGATCTGGAACCTGGCTGAGTAGAAAAGCTTCGGGAGAATCTGGAAGGATAACGGGAGATGAGAACCAGGTAGAAATACACAAGGGAACCCTAGAGGATGGGAACTTACTCAGATGGGAGACTGACCAGAACGGGAAACAAATGAGATTGATCCGCGAAGCTGACTGAGAACAAAACTAGCGAAAGCTGAGGGAAGGATCTGAAGAGAGAAAGTAAACACAGGGAAAGTCGGAACCGCAAGCACAGAGGGAAATGATAGCATGGAGAGAGAGGAGGATTCAGAAGCAAACTCACGGAGCGTCAAAAGCAGAAGCGACGCAAAGCACTGGCCGCTTCGTTTCCGGATAAAGGATCATGTGATCGGTTGGCCGCACGTCAAAGGAACGTGCAACAACTAAACCGCTACCAGCCGGTCGGGGAGAATCACAAGCTTCAACTTGGAGGTGTTAGGGATCAAAGCGCCGCACAAGCGGGTCCGTGCCCATAGAGACCACTTGCGGCAATGTGTAACAGTATGCCCCCCCTCCTCTGGGAGGGCGCCCTGGGTTTACCCGGATGAAGCAGGAAAAAACACTGCACAAGACAAGGTTCGTGAACCCCAGAAGCTGGCTCCCAAGTTCTTTCAGCAGGAGAATAACCCTTCCAGTCAATCAGAAACTGCAAACGACCACGACGGAATCGTGAGTCACAGATAGCAGCCACCTCAAATTCAGGACCACTGTCTACGAGAACCGGAGGTGGTAGAGAATCCCCATCGCGATGAAAATGATCCCGCACCACTGGCTTAATCTGGGACAGGTGGAAAACCGGGTGAATCCGAGACCAGGAAGCAGCTAAGGCAAGTCGGACAGTGGCAGTCCCAATCTTGGAGAGAACTAGAAAGGAACCAAAGTACCTGGGAGATAGCTTGGACGGGACCAAATGATGAGGAAGAAATCTGGAAGCCAACCAGACTGAATCCCCGATGGTCAGTTCCTTAAAGTCTCGACAACGAAGATCAGCCTACTTCTTAGCTCGATCCTGAGCTTTCTGTAACGACTGCTTAGCAAGTATCTGTCCCTCGTGGATATCTGCAATCAGAGAATCCACACCTGGACAGCCAGAATCGGAGGGAGACACATTCGGAGCAAAGGAAGGGTGATAACCATAGGTACAAAAGAAGGGGGTGGACTGGAGAGCAGAATGCAAAGAGTTATTGTACGCAAATTCTGCAAATGGAAGCAGTTCCACCCAATTGTCTTGAGCTGCAGAAATAAAGCACCGTAAGTATCCCTCGAGGGTTTGGTTCAATCGCTCTGTTTGACCGTTCGTCTGGGGATGGTATCCAGAAGAGAGGGCACATTTAATACCCAGAATGCGACAAACCTGTTGCCAAAAGAGAGAGGTGTACTGGGGACCTCTATCCAACACAATAGTGTCTGGTAGACCATGGCGAGAAAAAACATCAGAGAGAAAAATTTTGGCCATGAAAGGAGCACTGGGTAGTCTTCGCAAAGGAGTAAAGTGTGCTAACTTGGTGAAATAATCGATCATTACCATGATAGTAGTCATATTTGCTGATGGCGGTAGATCAGATACGAAATCAGTGGAAATGATCTGCCAAGGACGGTCTGGGATGGGCATTCTTGCTAATAACCCTAACGGTGGTGAACAAGGAGACTTGGCATGAGCGCAAATCTTACAGGCGGCAACATAGTCCCGGACGTCAGATCTCATGGAAGGCCACCAGAAATGTCGTTGGATGAGTTCCAATGTGGGAAGTACGCCCCTATGTCCTGCCGCTCATGAGTCATGACAAATTTTTAACACCTCCAGTTGCAATGAAGGAACGGGAATCAAAACTTGAGTACCATGAAAGCAGTATTCAGTTTCCTTGGAGAGATAAGTAGATGCCAGGTCTTCACAGAAAGTTTTATTAAAAGTGGTGGCTGTTCGTACCTCTTGAAGGAAATCGGTAAGTACTGCAATGAACTGAGCATTGGGAAACATCTTTTCTGGGCAAAAGGAAGAAGTTGGAGAATCTTTGCGGGATAAAGCATCTGCTCTTAGATTATGTCTACCAGGCCAGTAAATAAATTCTATCCGAAAGGGTAAGAAGAAGTAAGCCCAACGTGCTTGTCTACTATTTGTGGTGTAAGCATTTTGAAGAACCTTGAGATTTTGGTGATCAGTACGCACCAAGACAGGAAAGGGGGAACCCAAAAGCAAATGCCTCCATTCCTCGAAGACGCGCTTGATAGCCATCAGTTCCTTCTCGAGTACAGAATAATTTACCTCGGCAGAATTAAATGTCTTGGATAAGTATGCCACCGGTCTTTCTTCGCCTTGCTCTGATGACTGTAACAACACAGCTCCTAAAGAATTCTGGGAAGCGTCCGTCTCAACAATGAATTGTTTGGATTGGTCAGGGTTGATCAAAGTGGTTGCGGAAGTAAACATTTCCTTCAAAATGTCAAATGCTTTCTGAGCTGATTCATTCCAAACAAATGAGACCCCTTTCTTGAGAAGTCCAGTCCATGGAAGTATGATTTCTGAGAAGGAAGGAATACATTTATGATAAAAATTTGCGAACCCCAAAAACCTCTGTATGTCTTTTATCCCTGTTGGAATAGGCCAATCCACCACAGCAGATATCTTTTTGGGGTCCATGGAAATACCCTGGGAAGATAGGACAAAGCCTAGATAGGTAACCTGTTTCTGATGGAATTCACACTTAGATGCTTTATAGTAGAGATGGTTGGATTGAAGGCGTTCTAGCAGGTATTAACATGATGAATGTGCTCTTCTTGGTTGTTGGAATAAACAAGGATATCGTCGAGATAGATGATAATGAACCGGAACAATATGTCAGCAAATAGGTGGTCCATGAATCTCTGAAATATCGCAGGAGCATTCACTAAACCAAATGGCATTACGTGATATTCATAATGTCCAAAGGGAGTCCGGAATGCGGTCTTCCATTCGTCTCTGGGTGCAATACGAATAAGATGGTATGCACCACGAAGATCCAACTTAGTATACCAAGAAGCCCCTCAAACAGCTTCCACGATGTCAGTGGTGAGAGGCATGGGATACTTGTCAGCGGTAGTTATCTTGTTGCGACCACGATAATCAATACAGGGACGGAGCTCATCTGAGTCCTTTTTGGGAATAAAGAATAATGAAGCCCCTGCAGGAGACACCGACTCAGAAATGAGACCATTCCGTAAATGGGTTTGAAGGTATTCTTTTAATACCGACTTTTCTCTTTGAGAAAGAACGTACATGCGGCCAAAGGGAATGGGTTGATCTGGAAGCAGATCTATGTGACAGTCATCTCTTCGATGAGGAGGCAGAGTAGGAAATTCAGGATTTTCAAACACTGATCGGTAAGGCACATGACAGTCAGGAATCTCAAGTTGGCTGATGGAAGATACAGCTGGTTTGAGAGTCTCATCCGAAGGTATTCGATCCCCACTGATTCTTGAGAAAGACAATGATGGACGCAATACTCTGACCCTAGAAAAAGGGTTCCAGCAGTCCAGTTTATGAACGGGTTATGCAGTCTCAACCAAGGGAGCCCTAGAATGATTGGGTAATGGGCAGTCCTGATGACATCAAAAACCAGGGTTTTCTTATGACTCGATGTCATACAAGTGAGCGGAATGGTTTGTTCTTTAATGGGACCCAAACTCAGAGGGGTACCATCTACTCCCTGAATAGGAGTAACCAACGTCTTTGGTACCTGAGAGATACAGTGTAATTTCGCCCACTCCATATCCACAAAATTACCAGCTGCTCCACAGTCTATTAAAGCTGGAATACCTGGGATGACACTTTCTGGTAACAGGATGGAAAGAGAAACTACCACCATGGACTGGTTGATGAGAGAGTTATCAAGTGACATACTGGTCTGATACGGGGAAGAATGTTGCTGGGCACTTACCGGTCTTCCCCTAACGGTAAGGCTTTGATATTTCCCGACTTAGAAATAGGAGAGCGACGAGGAGGAACCAAGTGACAGTCTTTCAAAACATGAGCAGAGGACCCACAGTACATACATAGTTTCAAAGACCTTCTCCTCTCCCTTTCAGTAGCCAAAATCGGTCCTCGAACGGTCCCAATTTGCATGGGTTCTTCAGTAGAAGACAGAGTTTTCTGAATGGTAGGTGAATACTTCAACTGTGGTCGTGTTCCTTTCCCCTTTTTATTTTCATATGTCCTTTCATGCATACAGTAATCAATTTGCATGGTTAAGGTGATCATATCAGCTAGATTAGCGGGACGAGGGACTTTAGAGACCTCATCTTTGAGTTCATCCGTGAGACCTCTCTGAAAAATATTGAGGAGACCTTCATCTGGCCAGCCTAGTTCAGAGGATAGGTGCTTGAACTGAGTGATATACTAAAGTAATTCTTTGTTTCCTTGTTTTAGATCGAGAAGCCGTTCTTGTGTGGCAACCGAAATCTCCTTTCTTCCAAACATGGTTTTGAGGCTGTTAGTGAAGGCGGTGTAAGAATCGAGAATCACATTGTTGGAGGTAACTAAAGGGGTCGCCCAAGCTAAAGCTGGCCCAGAAAGATGTGAAATAACATAGCCTCCCTTATCTTTATCGGTAGGAAAAAAGCGAGATTTGAAAGTGAATTGGATGGTACAACTGTCAAGGAATTCCTTTAATCTGTAGGGGTCACCGTCGTACATAACGGAATGTAAGGGCGAACGGGGAGTGTCGGAAAAGGCTCTAGCTACTTGATGTCGTAGTTGAGCATTATCCTGTTTCAAGGATTGTACCTCTAATGACATGGCCTGCATGGCCGCCATTAGCTGCTGCATTTGTTGTTTCATTTGGAATTACGATTGCCAATATTCTTTCTGGCATCGCTTACTGTTAATCCACTGTATATATATATATATGTAATTAAAGCTGTTGTAGCACAAATTTTAGGTAAGAATCCACAAACAGCTCACCTTGGCATCGATGACTCCAACTGGGAGAACCAAAGCAGATGGGAAGATTTCCCAGTGACAGCCCTGGCCACTCAGCCCAGGGTAAAGTGACCCAGGTGAGAGGGCAGGACTCCCAGGGAAACCCTCAATGGGGAGAAAACCCTGGACGAAGTCCCGCTCGTGCAGATCAGGCTGATGGTAGAAAGTTGGACGTCTCCGACAGGAACCCCCGGGAATCACACAAGACATCTTGTCTGCATTTATGAGAAGGGAAGAAATAGGGAGCAGGTTAGAGGAGAGCCCAAAGAACGAAAAGGAAAGAGAGAGATCACTGGAAATCCTCTCACCCGAAAAGGACTGAGGGAAGAGGACGAGAGTTCGGATCTGGAACCTGGCTGAGTAGAAAAGCTTCCGGAGAATCTGGAAGGATAACAGGAGATGAGAATCAGGTAGAAATACACAAGGGAACCCTAGAGGATGGGAACTTACTCAGATGGGAGACTGGCCAGAACGGGAAACAAATGAGATTGATCCGCAAAGCTGACTGAGAACGAAACTAGCGAAATCTGAGGGAAGGATCTGAAGAGGGAAAGTAAACACAGGGTAAGTCGGAACCGCAAGCACAGAGGGAAATGATAGCATGGAGAGAGAGGAGGATTCAGAAGCGAACTCGCGGAGCGTCAAAGGCAGAAGGGACGCAAAGCACTGGCCGCTTCGTTTCCGGATAAAGGATCATGTGATCGGTCGGCCACACGTCAAAGGAACGTGCAACAACTAGACTGCTACCAGCCGGTCGGGGAGAATCACAAGCTTCCAACTTGGAGGTGTTAGGAATCAAAGCGCCGCACAAGCGGGTCCGTGCCCATAGAGACCACTTGCGGCAATGTGTAACATAAGGAGCTAGAAGCCCGGAAGCCATCTGTTATGACTCCCAGGCAAGAAGATGCCACTCCTCAGACCAAGGCTAGATTCTAGGTATTCTGTAGATCAAGGTTAGGAGCTAGAAGCCGCCCAAGCCATCAGTTATGACTCCCATGATAAAGCAAAAAGATGTGAGTCCCCAGGTTAGATGCTAGGAATTGTGCAGATCAAGTTTAGGAGCTAGAAGCCCCTCAAGCCCTCCGTTATGACTCCCAGGACAAAGCAAGAAGCTGCGACTCCCCAGACCAAGGCTAGATGCTAGGAATTCTGTAGATCAAGGTAAGGATTAAGATGCCTCCCAACCCATCTGCTATGACTCCCTGTAACGCTCAGCTGGTATCCACGGGGACGTCATTCAGCCTGTTCTGACCTCTTACGACCTTGAACCCTTCCCTGGAGGCTATTCGACTGGAGACTGGGCCTGAAACACAGGATTGGTAGAGTTTAACTCCCTATTGTCTCTGTGTGCTTGAACTCCTTCTTCCCCGGGGTCCAACCCTTCCCTTTGATCCACCGCTCACCTTTTTTTCTTGGATAGTGTGCTCTCCGTCCTGCCTTCTGTGCAGGGGCGCGTTGATTGATGCGGGCTCGTTGCTGCCTAGTTACTTCATTGGCAAGAGTCCGACAGGTAAGTATAATGAGTCTTTTGAACAGTTCTCTAACTTCGTTCCTTTCCTTCCTTAGATGATGGCCGGCGTCCGGGGATGGTGGCGTGCTGCTGAGATGAGTAGCGCTGAAGGTGAGTGAGAGCGCGATGCACCCCTTTTGTATTTGCATTGAACTGAGTTCTTTTTCTGTGTCTTTTAGGCGCCGCGATGTTTCCAGCGTGGATGCCGGTTATGAAGAACAAATGCGGTGGGTAAGCGCGGTATGCGGCGCCTCTAGTTGTTTCCACGCTAACCTGGAGTTTCTTTTCCCTCTTGCAGATGGATGAGAAGTTCCAGAGACAGAGTTCCCCCAGAGCGGCTGGGATTCAGGTAAGCGTTTGAAGCTTGTACGGTATTTAAAAATAAGCGAAGATTTGCAGAATGCTTACTAATGCCTTTTTTCTGTTCTTATCCCTTTTCCTTAGGAAGCGGCGTGCCGGGGTGGGAATGACACCGCCGAAGATGCCCGCAGAACAGAAGGAGCGATGACTGATGGGCAGAAGCGCCACAAGGTAAGGCGGTTCCTAACAGTGTTCTTGTTCTTGCAGGAGATGAGCGCAGAAGAAAGATGCAGGCCTACTGGAGACCGATCCGAACACGGTGAGTGTCACGCTGCAGGTGCAGAAAACGCAAAACATGTTTCTCAGCCTGGGTGTGGCTTAAATAGTCTCTGGGTATCCCAAGTGCCTCTGGGCTGAACCACACCCAAAAGACTAGACCGCACATGCAGTTCTGGGAACCGAAATATGTGGGGGCATCCATCTTGTCCCCATCAATGCACTACAAGTCCAATACCCAATGTTTTCCTATGGGAGTGAGTGAGTCTGGTGCCAAAAGCGCCAAGTCTGACTCCAAGTGGGTCTTTGGAGGGATGGAGAGGCCCTTGAGGGCCATGTAAGTGATCGTGGCCTGGCTCCAGCCTGACATCTTGGAAGGATGGGGACATGAGGGGCAGGAATCATGACACTCCCAGGCCACAGCAAGAATATGCATCTCCCCAGACAAAGGCTAGATTCTAGGTATTCTGCAGATCAAGGTAAGGAGCTAGAACCCCCCCCCCCCAAATCCCCACCTTGGCCTCCAAGCCATCTGTTACGACTCCCAGGTCAAAGAAAGATGCTGTGACTCCCCAGACCAAGGCTAGATGCTAGGAATTCTGCAGATCAAGGTAAGGAATGAAAAGCCCACCAAGCCATCTGTTATGACTCCCAGGCTGAAGCAAGAAGATGCATCTCCCCAGACCAAGGCTGAATTCTGCAGATCAAGGTAAGGAGCTAGAGGCCCCCAAGCCATCCGTTACGACTTCTAAGTCAAAGAAAGATGCTGTGACTCCCCACACCAAGGCTAGATGCTACGAATTCTGCAGATTGAGGTAGGGAGCTGGAAGCCCCTAAGCCATCCGATATGACTCCCAGGACAAAGCAAGGCGATGCGTCTCCCCAGACCAAGGCTGAATTCTGAAGATCAAGGTAAGGAGTTAGAGGCCCCCCAAGCCCTCCGTTATGACTCTCAGGCCAAATCAAGAAGATGCACCTCCCCAGAACAAGGCTAGATATTAGAATTCTGCAGATCAAGGTAAGGAGCTAGAATCACCGAATTCATGTGTTATGACTCCCAGGCCAAAGCAAGAAGATGCCACTCCCCAGACCAAGCCTAGATGCTAGAAATGCTGCAGATCAATGTATGTAGCTTGAGGCCGCCCAAGCCACCTGATATGACTCCCAGGCCAAAGCAAGAAGATGCCACTCCCCAGACCAAGCCTAGATGCTAGAAATGCTGCAGATCAATGTATGTAGCTTGAGGCCGCCCAAGCCACCTGATATGACTCCCAGGCCAAAGCAAGAACATGCCAATCCCCAGACCAAGGCTAGACGCTACAAATCCTGCGTGCAAATCAAGATAAGGAGCAGAAAGCCCCTCAAGCCATCCATTATGACTCCCAGGACAAATCAAGACAGCGCGACTCCCCAGATGAAAGCTAGATGCTAGTGTTGGGTAATTTCCCGGGGGGCTGGCAGGGCTGTCCGCGGACCTCCGGGGTTGGGGAGGCCCCAACTCCTCCCACATCCCAAAGGAGTATGAGGCACACACAAGAGCAATGAGTTACTGCTGTTTATTACATAAAACAGGCAGGGACAAGCTCTCAGGGCACGGGCATCTGGGAGACCTCTCGATCATAGTGGGCTCACAGGCCCTTTTTCTAGCTTTATGATGCGGCTACGTGCGTCACCTGGAAGAACTAGCCCCAAACCTAATGCCACCTCGGGTTGGCTCCCCGAGTGGTGGGGTCAGTATAGATACATATAGGAAAGATTTTTTGTGGTGGAGGAAGGGTCAGGTGGTACGCTTGGGCCGTCCCTTATAATTGCTACAAGAGAATTGTTACAAGGGGACAATTAGTGATTGGCTAAACTATAATGGCATCAGTGGTGGGCCCCTTGTATTCTGATTGGTTCACCCGTGAGCCCCCAAGCCTGGGACCATTGTTGTTCCCAGCTTGCGGTGTACCTGGTGCTGGCAACAAAGTATGACTATGTGTCAGTGGCAGACAATGGACAGATCTGACTATTAGCTCGTGTGCGTGTCTTTCCCATCGCTGTCGAATGTCCAATTTGTCACTTCATTGTTGCAGTCTGTGTCCCAGACGTGAGACCCCAGCGCTTCTCTGGTCCATGGAATTGGCATCGTATCAGGTCGGCCTGGTCACGTGTTGTGAGGCCATGGCTGGAGCAGAATTATGAGCATTTGATTTGTATTTCGGCTCTGGGAGCATTTAGCAGTGGCAGGTGTAACCTTGCACGGGGAGCGCGGCATGTAGATTTCAATATTGCGGCCTTGGCTGTGGGCTCTTGTCGGGGCTCGTTCTGTGTGATCAGCACCTTGCAGCTTTGTCTGAGCTGCGCCAGCCTGGGGACTCTGGCTTTGCGGCCTACCTCGGCCTGGTTTATGGGTGGCGGTACATAGCCCATGTTATGGGGGTCGCGAGGGACGTCAGAGACTCATATGCATTAGGCCATATACAGGGTTACATCTTCATGGTTTTAGTGGCGAGGAAGCGTCTGCAAGCATACACAAGCTCTTCTGGCGTCTTGCGTTTCTGCGGTGCTGTAGTTAGCCTGTGTGGAAAAGCAATGATGCCTGTGTGAGTGCGAGTGTGAGTGGTCCTCTACGTCATAGCACTGAGTATGTTCTTTGTGTGGATGGGTGTGTGTGTGACCAATGTGCTTGGTGGCACGTGTGTTTGTGTCCGCTGGCTATGTCGTCATGGCATCTCTAACAATGGCAGTATTTTGTGGTTGCTGTCTAGTCGATTTGATCCATACGGTCGGTATCAGCTTCACCTGAGGCTCCGGCATGTGGTTTGATTGACGGGCAGCTTCCCTGGCCGTGTGGGACGTGGCCACAGTGGATCTTGACATCTGGGGTGGCTGTGAGTGGGTCAAATTCCTCTTGCAGTAGGTGCTTGGGTCGTGACGTCCTAGGCCATGGCCGGGATGAGAATTGAGGGAAGGGATCGTCCCCTTTTCCCTCTTCACTAGGAATTCTGCAGATCAAGGTAAGGAGCTAAAAGCACCCCACGCCATCCGTTATGACTCCCAGGCCAAAGCAAGAAGCTGCGACTCCCCAGACCAAGGCTAGATGCTAGGAATTCTGCAGATCAAGGTAAGGAGCTAAAAGCACCCCACGCCATCCGTTATGACTCCCAGGCCACAGCAAGAAGATGCAACTCCCCAGATGAAGGCTATATTCTAGGTATTCTGCACATCAAGATAAGGAGCTAGGGTATGAAGTAATATTTTCGCCACCAAAAATATCGCCGTACATTTGGTCATCGGGAACGACCATAGGCGATATTTTTGGTGGCGAAAATTTTTGGACTAAATGGGTGGGGGGGTTGCGGGGGTGTCCCCCGCTCCCTTTAAATATATATGGGGTTTGCAGGGGTGTCCCCCGCAGGTACCATGTGATAATATTGCCGCAAAAATATGGCGAAATTTTTGTATGGCGATATTTTCGCGGCGTTATTATCACATGCAACCGGAGCTAGAATGTCATGCCTACCTCCAAGGAGCCAGGCCCGACCCAGCAACCCCAGAGGCAGGCATCATTCCCCCCAGGGAAGTGCCAGCGGGCCCAAGCTGGGGCCCTTTGGACACAGTCCTGGCGCCTTAGGCGCCAGGCTCATGTTGGACCCCTGTCCTGGCGCCTTAGGCGCCAGGCTCATAAAGCTAGACATGTGTTCAAGTGTTTTAATGTGCACTTACCTGAGGCAGACCATGCTGCTACATCCAGGCCCTCTTGAGGCCTGAATGGAACTACTTTACCTGTGGGACTACTTTCCACCTGGGTGTGATCGGGGAAGGATACATACCTGGAACTTCTTCCAAAGCTATTTAAACCACGCCCGATCAGCAACTCACGCTTCGCGTTGTTCTGCTCCTCGCAGCTGGACGCTCACCGTGTCAGCTCCTGCATCTGGACTTCAGCCACGCCTGTCAGCATCCTGGGTCACCTGCAAAGGGAGATAAGAGAGAATTGGAGAGAAAGAAGACCTTACCTGCTAAAGCTGCATCACGGAGACATCACACCGACTATCCTGAAAGGGAAGACATCATTTTAAAAGCATTTCGCTTCGATCGCTGCAGCGCTGCATTTCACTCACCTTTCCTGGGCGCCTCCATCTTCAGCAGCGATCATCCGGATCCGCACCCACTTCCCAGAGCCTAGAGAGAAAAAGACAAGAAAACAAGGTGAGAGAAGGAAGGGAATAGGAAAAGCTCAGTTTCCTTCTAAGACTTACCTGTTGGGTCATTCCCATTTCATTTCGGGTCCTGCCGCTTCCTGGAATTCCGGACCCCGGCCCCTATGGGGAAAAAAGACAAAGACATTGAATGAGCGAATGCAAAGACATTACCTGAACGCTCATCCAGAACTTACCTGTCATTTACTGGAACTGCACGTTTCACTTCGGGTCGGCGCCATATCTCCGGCATTCTGAACCCCGGCCCCTAAGGGGAAAAAGCCATAAGCATTAGCGCTTGCTGCAATAAGACAATGAACATTATTATTAAGCTTGAACTTTTGAACTTGCAACAGAACTCTTACAGCGCCTTACCTGAATAGTCAAGCTTATTTTGAACTCCCATCAAACCTCAATCCAGTGAAGTAACTGGGTTTCAACGCGCCCCTGCATCAGAAGCAGGATGGAGAACTCATCCTTCCAGACCCTAAGGTAATACTCCCTTTTCACGCACAGGGGAATTCCTGTCCATCTTCAGAGTCCTGCGCTTCACCATTGAAGAAGCATCAGCACTCGAAGCCAGACCTGCGCCTCCGTGGGAATCAGGTGAGCGTGACAGAACGCAAAGCCTACCCACAATTTCCCATCCGGGCACTATGGAGACTTCCGAGACTGACCAGCTGGCTGAGCTTTTGGGGGAATTACGGGCAGAAGTGCACTCAGCCCTCCAGGAGACTAACGCTCTCAAAAGAGAACTGATCCTATCCAAGGAAAGAACAGATGACCTGGCCAAAAGGTTATTGCAGGTCCAGGCAGGGCACACTCCTTTACCTAATTCCTGAGGTACTTCCACATCAATGGGTTTGAATAACCCGGTAAAAATCAATCTACCTGGACACATGCCTTTGGCCCCGCCTGAACATTTTGCGGGGGATCCCAAGAAATATGCCGTCTTTATGAACCAATGTCGTTTACACTTTCTATGCAGACCCGGGGCTTTCCCTAACGACCAGACCAAGGTAGCCTTTATACTATCTTACCTCAGTGGCAGTGCTGCCGATTGGTCTATTCCATTGGTAAATCAGGATGATCCCATTCTCCAGGATTTTCAGGGCTTCCAGGCCAGCATGGAAAGATTGTTTGCTCGACACTCTCAAGGACAGGCCCTTGATAACGAACTGCTATCCTTACGACAAGGTAATCAGGATCTCCTGTCCTACATTGCCACCTTTAATAGACTGTTTGTGGAAACTGGATGGCCAGAAAACAAAAGGATCACATTGTTTCATTGAGGCCTGCGTGGAGAGCTTAAGGATGTTCTAGCTCAGATAGTAAATCTACCCCAGGTTTGCGCAGACTACATAGACTTGGTGGTTGAACTTGATCACAGACTTCAAAATAGAAAAGCAGATCGGTACGAAACCCGAGTACCGATCAAAACCCACGCTAACTCCAAGAGTACCGACGTATCCGAACCTATTCAAATCGGCGGTGTTAAAGGACCATTAACACAGAAGGAACGAGAGAGAAGGCGGCAAATGCAACTTTGTCTGTATTGCGGGACTTCCGGTCACTTTCTTCGAAATTGTCCAGTTAAACCACCTAAGAAGGTGGTTGGAGCCACTGATAACGATTTATTGACACCTGATTCGGAAACGACCTAGCCCGACAAGCGTAGGGGTCCGCTTGCCGAGCTTGAAATCAAACTCTTTGACCTCGCATTTTGTCATGCCAATGGTGCTTGTGGACCCAAAACAGCCTCAGCAGTTGTATGCTATAAAAGCGTACATTGACAGTGGAGCTATTGGAAATTACATAGACCGTGAATTGGCTTCCAGGATTAAGCTCCCTCTCAGCCCGAAAGTAACCCAAGATGTCATTACTACAGTAGATGGAACCGAAATAGCCTCAGGGCCTGTAACGCATTCCACTGTTGAAGTGACACTGGTGGGTCAGGATGGACATCGCGAAGCAATCGTGTTTGATGTGATCAAGGCCCCACAATTTCAAGTAATTCTTGGAATTCCTTGGTTAGAAACACATAATCCCAGAATTGACTGGCGAGCAAAGAAGATAAGTTTTCCTGATTGTGAACCAACTTGTTATCCAAGAAATCCAGCTATGGGTCTAGCCTCAGCAACTTCCACCCCTGTACAGCTACCGCCAGAATACCAAGAATTCCAAGACGTTTTTCAGAAGGAACAGGCTAACACGTTACCTCCCCATCGGTCTTATGATTGCTAAATCGATCTGGTACCCAATGCTCAACTACCTTGTAGTAGGATTTATGCTCTTACGGAACCTGAGAACCTGCATTTGCGTCAGTATTTAGATCAGTACCTAGTCAATGGTTTTATTCGCCCGTCCAAGTCTCCTGTCTCCTCAGCTCTGTTCTTCGTGCCGAAAAAAGAGGGCGACCTTAGAACATGTATAGACTATCGCGCCCTAAATCAAATAACGATTAAGAATCGTTATCCTCTGCCCCTGATCCCTGAGCTTATCGACCAGGTGAAAGACGCTTGTGTGTACACCAAGTTAGATCTCCGAGGAGCTTATCACCTGGTGCGTATAAAAGAAGGCGACGAATGGAAGACTGCATTCCGCACCAAATTTGGGCTCTTCGAATATCAGGTGATGCCCTTCGGGTTGTGCAATGCACCTGCCGCCTTTCAGAACTTTATGAATGATGTTCTTTGGGAACTTATCCATGTCTGTGTCATTGTTTATATTGACGACATCCTGGTGTACTCTTCTTCAGAATCTGATCACAGAAAACATGTTAGGGCAGTTCTTGAGAGATTGCGCCAGCACAGACTATTTGCAAAGCTCGAAAAATGTGTTTTTCATACCACAGAAGTTGAGTTTCTCGGATTCATCCTGACACCTCAAGGAGTCCGAATGGACTCCCGAAAGGTGGACGCCATCCTCAAATGGCCATCTCCTAGCTCGGTGAAGGGAGTTCAGAGCATGCTCGGCTTTGCCAATTTCTATCAAAGATTCATCCCGGAATTTTCCCGAACAGTCCAACCCATCACAGCTCTCCTAAAGAAAAACAAACGCTTTGAATGGACTCTTGAGGCCGAACAAGCCTTTCAGGACCTGAAAACCAAATTCACCTCTGCACCTGTATTGAAGCACCCACACCCAGATCTCCCTTACATTGTGGAAACCGACGCATCCAGTTCTGCCATGGGAGCTGTCCTGTCGCAAAGAGACCCAGAAACTAACCAACTACACCCTGTGGCCTTTTGGTCCAGGAAATTTTCTCCTCCTGAAATCAACTATGCAATTACCGACAAAGAGTTACTGGCTATTAAATCTGCTTTCAAGGCTTGGCATCACTACCTTCTCGGGGCAAGACACACCATCACCGTAATTACGGACCACAGAAATTTACAGTATTTAAAGACGGCCAAAGCTCAAACTTCATGACAACTCCGATGGGCTCTATTCTTTGCGGAATTTGATTTTGTAATTACCTATCGCCCTGGCTGCAAGAATGGTAAAGCGGACGCCTTATCCCGGATTGGCATGGAAGAACCCAATTCGAGTTTAGAACCTGTGCCAATCATACCTGAACAAAGAATCTTAGGCCTAACTTCATTGCAAACTATTGAGGACATCCAAACGCAAGTAAAACAACTTCTAGTCTCTTCAGCCTTACTGGATTGGAGTCAAAAGGGTCCTCATTACACCGTTAAGGATGATTTACCCTACATCCAGGAGCAGTTGTTTCTGCCAAGTAAAGAATTGCAAGTACTTGTTATTGCCCGTCATCATGAATCATTAATGGAAGGACACCCTGGTATCGCTAAAACGGAGGAAAAAATCAAACACCACTTCTGGTGGCCTACTTGGAGAAAAGACATAGTTTTTTGTTTTGTCTTGCGGAATTTGCACCCAAAACAAGGGTCAAAAGAAAAGGCCAGCCGGCCTACTTCAACCCTTGGATATTCCACTGGCACCATGGCACACCTTGTCAATGGACTTTATAACTGACCTGCCTCCTTGTGCTGGTTACAACACTATCCTTGTAATTGTGGATCTATTCTCCAAAATGGCCCACTTTATCCCTTTAAAAGGTTTGCCTTCAGCTTCCACCTTGGCCAAGGAATTTCTGGAGAATATAGTTTGCATACATGGTTTCCCTTCCATATTAGTCTTAGATCGTGGAAGTCAATTTATCTCCCATTTTTGGAAGAAGTGTTGCCAACTAGCACAAATAGATGTGCGGTTATCCACCAGCCACCACCCCCAGACCGACGGACAAACCGAGAGAACCAATCAGACTCTCGAGCAATATCTTCGGTGCATGTTACACCAATCCGAGTTAAATTGGAAGGACATCCTTTGGATCGCAGAATATGCATACAACAATTCAGTGCATTCTGGAACCGGACAAACTCCTGTTTATACTTTGTATGGTCACCATCCTCGGACCTCTGACCTAGATCCACCTCTGACCCTGGAAATGCCCGCAGTAAATCATCTGCATTCCACAATAACCCGAGCCTTCAAAGAAGCTGCAACTCATTTACAGCAAGCCAAGAAAAAGTATAAAGAAAACGCTGATTTGCACCGAAGTAAAACTCCTCCTTACCAAGTAGGAGACCAGGTATGGCTAGCAACGAAACATGTACCCCTCAAGGGCCCGCGAACCTTCAATCCCAGATTCATAGGACCTTATCCCATCAAGGCTATAATCAATCCCGTGGCCTTTAAACTGGATTTACCGTCCAACATGCGTATTCATCCAGTTTTTCATGCATCACTTTTGAAGCCAGTACAACCAGGGACCCGACTGTCCAAGCCTCCAGACCCAGTTCAAATTGAAGGGGAATTGGAATTCGAAGTTAAAGACATTTTAGACTCCAAGGTGTTAAGGTCAAAACTCTTCTATCTTGTTGACTGGAAGGGATATGGATCTCAGGAGAGATCGTGGGAGCCTAGTAACCATGTTCACGCATCTCGATTAATACAAAGGTTCCACCGGAGATTTCCAAACAAGCCAAAACCCCCGGAGGGAACAACCTTGGGAGGGGCCTTGAGGGGGGGGTACTGTCATGATGCCTACCTCCAAGGAGCCAGGTCCGACCCAGCAACCCCAGAGGCAGGCATCATTCCCCCCAGGGAAGTGCCAGCAGGCCCAAGCTGGGGCCCTTTGCGCCAGGCTCTGCTAGAC
Source organism: Ambystoma mexicanum (assembly GCF_040938575.1). Classification (NCBI taxonomy): domain Eukaryota; kingdom Metazoa; phylum Chordata; class Amphibia; order Caudata; family Ambystomatidae; genus Ambystoma; species Ambystoma mexicanum. Next base: position 172,396,093 of record NC_090931.1, read on the forward strand.
ATGTGTTCAAGTGTTTTAATGTGCACTTACCTGAGGCAGACCATGCTGCTACATCCAGGCCCTCTTGAGGCCTGAATGGAACTACTTTACCTGTGGGACTACTTTCCACCTGGGTGTGATCGGGGAAGGATACATACCTGGAACTTCTCCCAAAGCTATTTAAACCACGCCCGATCAGCAACTCACGCTTTGCGTTGTTCTGCTCCTCACAGCTGGACGCTCACCGTGTCAGCTCCTGCATCTGGACTTCAGCCACGCCTGTCAGCATCCTGGGTCACCTGCAAAGGGAGATAAGAGAGAATTGGAGAGAAAGAAGACCTTATCTGCTAAAGCTGCATCACGGAGACATCAAATCGACTATCCTGAAAGGGAAGACATCATTTTAAAAGCATTTCGCTTTGATCGCTGCAGCGCTGCATTTCACTCACCTTTCCTGGGCGCCTCCATCTTCAGCAGCGATCATCCGGATCCGCACCCACTTCCCAGAGCCTAGAGAGAAAAAGACAAGAAAACAAGGTGAGAGAAGGAAGGGAATAGGAAAAGCTCAGTTTCCTTCTAAGACTTACCTGTTGGGTCATTCCCATTTCATTTCGGGTCCTGCCGCTTCCTGGCATTCCGGACCCCGGCCCCTATGGTGAAAAAAGACAAAGACATTGAATGAGAGAATGCAAAGACATTACCTGAACACTCATCCAGAACTTACCTGTCATTTACTGGAACTGCACGTTTCACTTCGGGTCGGCGCCATATCTCCGGCATTTCGAACCCCGGCCCCTAAGTGGAAAAAGACATAAGCATTAGCGCTTGCTGCAATAAGACGATGAACATTATTATTAAGCTTGAACTTTTGAACTTGCAACAGAACTCTTACAGCGCCTTACCTGAATAGTCAAGCTTATTTTGAACTCCCATCAAACCTCAATCCAGTGAAGTAACTGGGTTTCAACGCGCCCCTGCATCAGAAGCAGGATGGAGAACTCATCCTTCCAGACCCTAAGGTAATACTCCCTTTTCATGCACAGGGGAATTCCTGTCCATCTTCAGAGTCCTGCGCTTCACCATTGAAGAAGCATCAGCACTCGAAGCCAGACCTGCGCCTCCGTGGGAATCAGGTGAGCGTGACATAGAAGCCCCCCAAGCCATCCGTTATGACTCCCAGGCCACAGCAAGAAGATGCAACTCCCCAGATGAAGGCTATATTCTAGGTATTCTGCAGATCAAGCTAAGGAGTTAGAAGCCCCTCAAGCCATCTGTCATGACTCACAGGACAAAGCAAGGTGATACAACTCCCCAGATGAAGGCTAGATGCTAGGAATTCTGCAGAACAAGGTACGGAGCTGGAAGTCCCCCAATCCATCCGTTATGACTCCCGGGCCAAAGCAAAAACATGAGACTCCCCAGGCCCAGGCTAGATCCTAGGAATTCTGCAGGCCAAGTTAAGAAGCTAGAAGCCCCCCAAGCCCTCCGATATGTCTCCCAGGCCAAAGCAAGAGTATGTGACTCCCCAGTCCAAGGCTAGGTGCTAGGAATTCTACAGGTCATGGGAAAGAGCAAGAAGCACCCCAGCCATCCGTTATGACTCCCAGGCCAAATCAAGAAGATGTGCCTCTCCAGACCAAGGCAAGATGTTAGTGAAGAGAGTGTCCAGGTTTTGCCCTCTTCACCCCCATGAACATGACAGGCCGAAGAGTCAAGAATGCTCAAAATTGCTGGCACGTGTGCAGAGAGGTATGCCCTCAGACAGTCGTTTCAACCATATCCACTACATATGCTTCCGGATCCAGGGGACACAACACTATAATATACTGCATTGATTAAATGCCAAGAAAACACTGAGCTGACGTCACTAGTGACATCACGACGTAGCAGCGTTAGTCATGAAGCACACTTGCAGCCCTGCACAGCATCACACAAACACACATTCGTACAAACAAAGAGCATGTTTACACAGTTCTGTAGTTAAAAGGACAGATACATATACATACTGTCAGAGCTTTTATTATTTTTCTCATTATCGAAATACAGTAATGCTAAACGCAAGGCGTCAAGAGATGCTAAACAAGCTTGTAGCAACTAATCCTATGGGACTACAGGAGTATATATGGAGCCTGATAGGACCACTTGCGACTAACTTATAGGAAACACAGCATAACATGAGCATGAAGAAATCACATTATAAGTCTAAGGAAAATTACAGGTGCAGGCTGCATGAAACAGGAAGGCTGAGCTCACAGCCAAGGAGAAAAACAGCTAAGTTCCCAACTTGGGAACTCACATCCCCTGCACACTTTCTAATGTCTGGAAGACCAGACCAGTAATTAGTTGATCATTTACACAGTATTTCACATGTTAATTACAAAGGAAATTGATTTTACTAGATTCACAAAAATAATTGTTCAAAGACTTTCAATCAAATAAGTTCACAAGAACTAATCTTCATTTTATTCGTGATGTTGAAGCTGTGGAGGGCCCAACGCGTTTCGAGTGATTTAACACTCTTCATCAGGGGCAGATCAAGTTTCTAAAAAACATATGTACAGTCATATTTAGATCAGAATTTTAAACATTGTATACCTCACAGCCAAGGTCAGAGATAAACTAAGTGCATTCCAAGCTCCAAAAGACAAGGGGCCAGCTGCAGGAAAACTGACTAAATCCTCATAAATGCAGACCCAAAGAGTTAAATCTTGTGGTCCACAACCATGTGATGCAGCTCAACTAGACAATGGACAGTCACCCGTGGTGGGAAGACGAACCGTTCTCAGCAACCCAGACGAAAAGTGAAATAAATGTTGCAACGTGGAACACACTCTCATAGGCAAAGGTGGTCCACTACCCGAGACAATTGGGACACATAGTCGATTCACATCACATTGAAGAGGTGCACAGAGGGCTGAGAACCGAACTGGGTCCCAGGCCTGGGGAGACCAGATCTGAACAATCAAGAGACAGAAATCCAGGGGTGGATGGCAGAGGGCAATGGTCTATAGTAAGTCTACAATCCTGCAACAATGTTATAGATAGTATCTTGGGGAAGGGGTAGGTTAACCATCTGACATGCGAGGGCCAGTAGAATAACCTCTATATGGAGTAGCCTTAGGTGATACCAGTCTCAGCACCCAATCAGTTGGGGGGAGGGCCCAGGTTATGATGCCATTTGAGGTCAAAACTGTGGAGCACATCTTGGGGAGTGGAGAAGTACTGGAGAATTGTGATTGTCTTGTATGATTCCTGTCAGCCTTTTTGTAATAAACAATGGTTGGACTTGTCCTTGGCCGAGTCCTCTGTTATTCTGGGGAGAGGGCTGTTGAGCCCTCAGGAGTGTAATCTTTTCTCACCAACAAGATGGTAGCAGAGGAGTGGGTTGGGCTATGCCAGTCCGGCACACAGCTTACTCACCCTCTGCAGTGCTGGGAGGACTGCAGAACACCTTGCGCGTTTCTAGACGATGCGGAAAGCGTGCCCTGTGCAAAGGCCGTCAAGAGTCAGCCTGGGAAATATCTTGCCCACTGTCTGTGAGGGGTCCAGCAGACCAGACAGGTGGCGTGGCAGCTTTGGGGGACGCTGCAGCCAAGCATCGTCAGCAGATCACAGAGTGTAAGTATTGACTCAGCCACATGGCAATTGAGGAGAATGGGAAAGTAATGGGGGGTGAGAGGGTAGAATCGAGTACTCTTGAGTATTGTCAAGTATTGTCTAGTAGTGTTGAGTATTGTCAAGCAGAGTAGGGACAGGCGCAGAGGTAGATGTCATTTTCGTGGCTAGGGAACATTCTGTTTCTAGGTAAAAGGTTCTGGTGAACAACCTAGACTATTGACTCGAGGGCCCGGATGACAGAAATTATGTGAATATTGTATTTCCTGTGGGTTGGGCGTTTTAGCTTGGTTCATAGATGATGGTATACCCGTAAGGTTTAGCAAATGGAGCTGGCATAGATTGCAGAAGGTGATTCGTCTGGTTAGGTCTCGCGAAGGCATTTAATCTACAAAGCGACGCTGTAGGTACAGATGGAACACAAGATAATATTGGTATTTCCTGATAGGAGGCAGTAAGACAGCTGTGGGCTTATGTGGGGTTTTCTTTATACATTTTCATGTAAGTGAGACCTTAGCATTGTGTATCCTGAAAGTGATCGTTAGCATTACCTTGTTCAGTAAGCTGGTGACATCATCCATTAGGGCTTTGCACAGGACTTGGGAAGCACGGGGTGTTGTGGACACGGTGTTCAGACCCCTTAGATTGACAGAGGAGGTTGTCCAGTGGCAGTGCGTGGAAGGCACATGCGCATGATTGGTGGGTGGGTCTGAGGAGGCAGAGAACTGTGGAAGGCCGGTGCATGGAGCACGCCTGACAGGTTGTTGTGGGGCCAGAGGGGCTCAAAGAAAATTGAAAGAATTGCCACTGAATTGTGTTTTTTCCCTAACAGCGGATTGTCGAAAACCTCGACTTGAGTTAAAGTAAGAATAAACACAATGTATCAGGGGAAGTGTGGGGGTGACATACAGCACTTATGTAAGACCCTTCTGCCCTATAAGGACAAGGTTTGTAAATATAGCATGGAATGGACAAAAAGCACTGAGGGTAAATTGACTAACACATGCCCACAATGTGCAAGTTGCTCTAAGAAGGTGCAGCGATCACTACTGACACACTTACCGGACACTTTTAAGGGGAAGAAGTTAGCCAACCGCATGGCAATATTAGAGCTGTGGCGGATGTTTCAGGAGGGCGAGGGGGAAGTAGTGAGGCATCAATGGATGCTGAACCAACCGGAGGCACCGGGGCCAGTGACCCCATCCTCCGCTCCCCCACCCTCTCCTGCGAGCAAAAACGCTGAGGACACAGGTGATGAACAAGGGTTTTATCCACTACGGGAGTTAAAAGCAGCTGAGGGGTATTCAAACCCAGTATTTCAACCACCACCATATACCAAGGAGGTTGGGCAGAAAGGGATCGGGCAAAGAATCAGCAAGAAGGGAATGAGCAGTGAGGTGCCGAAGGGCAAAAAGGAGGGACTAGAGGGAATAGCCGCAAATGAGCGGGTGGGAGGACAGATTCTCCTAAAGCTAGATGGGAAGACAATGGAAGAGGAAGCAGGGGCAACCAAGGAAATGGAAGGCTTTAAGGGGAGCAGTGAAGCGAGGACTGGGCACAAATAATGTAGCAAGTAGACGGAAGTGAGAGGGAAACAGAAGAGAGATGAGAGAGAGAGTGCAGAGAAAGGCAAAAGGAGGAAGAAAAAGAGCAGGAGCAGCAGGAGAGGGAGAGGGAGAGGAAGGAGCAAGGAGAGATTGAGAGATGAAGGCAAGCAAATGAGAAGGCAAAGCAGGTGTTGGTGAACAGGGAGCAGAGGAAGTGGCAGATAGAGCAGCTTATGAGAGAGCGCAATAGGAAGGAGGAGCGGGTCTGGGTTCCTATGGTGATAGGGGTGACATAGACTTGATCGACTCTAGAGGGAAGCCTGGGGAAGACGCAACCTCTAGGAGACTGAGCTTTGTGGACTATTTTTGTAGTGATATGGAAACCGACTCAGAAGAGGATGCAGGGAAAGTGGGGATGAGAAAAGAGGGTGATCTAAACACATGTCTCCGGGGACAGCACAGAGAGAAGCGTGGCATGGGAAGGGGGGGTGGAATACAGGGACCGCTAAGGATGACATGGATGATCAAAAAGCGTGAGGAGAGAAAGCAAGAGGAAGCAAATTTAGTGCTGAGGAAGTAGCCTAAATATGCTGTGGAAGGGGCAGTACTGACAAGCACGGGAGGACAGGGGACACCCCAGCCCCAATACGCACCGCTGCCCACGCGAGGAGGATTCATAGGGTGGGGGAATGTGCAGCACGGGTTTCAAGGAAGAGGGGGGCCACCTAGAGGATGTGGGTATGGGCCACATATATATCACAACTAAGGGGGATTTCTGGGGGGGTTTCAAGGATACAGGAAGCAGGTGCAGCGGGGCCCAGGGGAGTTTTATGGGGGTTTCCAAGGACAGTGTAGGGAGCCACCACAGAGCTGGGTGTGCGGGCAGTTAGGCACATTTCGGGAGTGTGCAGAAGCAGGGGGTGCAACAGAATGGGGAGAAGCAATACAGCCAGCATACCAAGGGGAACAAGACGAGTATTACACACCAAGCGCAACAACAAGGACCGGCATAGAGCGCATACACATAGCCACACTAGCCCATGACACAGACACCACAGATGCAAGCACCTTTACTGCATTATTTGCAATCACTACAGATGCCCCAGACTCAAGGTGACACACAGCATGGTCTGTGGCACAGCAGGTGCCACAGATACAGAATAGCATACACGCGACGGGAGAGTGGCACACACAGACTCCATAGCAGCAGCCCCCATTAGGAACATGGGAGGGGTCACCATGGTAGGGAAGAGTCCATTCTCAGGGAATGGGATGTACTTATACCCTCAATAAGACAGTCCACAGACGGACATAATGTGTTCTATCCTGTCGATTACACCCACCCCTGCAGAGGAACCGCGCATAGGGGTGACCATAGGTGATAAAACCTTCCTTTCTTATAGATACAGGGGTGACTAAATCCTGCATACGGGAAGGGAGATATAGGTTGTCAAGTGATGACATGAATATTCAAAGATTTTCTGGGGCTAGGGAAGTGGTTCCTTTCACAGACAATATTTCACTTTCTGTCGGGGAACATGATCTATCCATGCCCCTACTTTACTCTCCACAGACACCTGTAAACCGACTGGGGAGAGACATTATGAGCATGCTTAACATGATGATTTCATTCACGGACAAGGGGATAGTATGCTCCACACCAGGGATACATTTTCTCAATGTACAGGAAATCATTCAAGCCTGCTGTGGACAAAGAGTGCACAGTGGGGTGTCAGTGGATGAGGAGCTATTCCAATATGGGACTGTGATTGCAATAGAATGACTCCCAGGGATCCAAGGCAAGATGCGGCACATTCCAAATGAGTACTTGTTCAGACCAGAGATACCATTGGATGAAGGGGAAGGGACGATAGTGGCACTAGAATTAGAGGCAGTGATTGTGGGAGACGAGTGGATAGCAGTGCATGGGACAGATAACACAGGATGACCATGGCAAGCAGTGATCGCTGTAGCTGAAGGATACAGGTTAACCACAGTGACAGATGAAGAACTATTCAGGGACAACAGATCAGACCATGACATGGTGTTCGAAATGAGCGTCAAATATTGGGTGAAGATACATTGAGAGAGGTATGGCAGAGAATGGTGAAGGTGCTGAAGGCACCACGACCTTTCTCAAGGAGAATCTGGCCAAGGTACTCGGCATCTTATCTACCACTAGTCCCTATGATGTGGGGCTTCTGTAGGGGGTGGGAGCAGTGAAGATCAAGTTGAATCCAGGAGCGATTTTACCCACTCTCAATGGAGGCGGATGATGGCAACTATGAGACAATTGCAGCATTAGTGAAGCAAAGCATCCTAGTGCCATGTGAATCTCCATACAACATGGCTGTGTACCCCATCAGGAAAGCAACAGGGGGGGTTGTGGTGTTTTATACTTGACCTGTGCCCTCTTAATCATAGTGTGGAAGCAGAGTATCCTTTAGTTCCAAATCCAGTGACAATTTTGTGCAGCATTCCAGCGGAAGCTGCCTGTTTCACGGTCATAGAGTTGAAGAATGCTTTCTTCTCCATGCCACTGGAATGGTATTATGAAAAAGCACAGATCAGTTTATTGATGTGCTTTTGCTGTTGTACATTTACTAGTTTTTCGGTAACAGTAACCGACCTCCCCGTTTCCATGGAGAGGCCGGGACGCCCTGTAATGAAGACGGAGCCACACCCACGGGTGTGACGCTCTCCATTTCCAAATTGGGCTCCAGTTTTAAGGAGCAACATTGTAATCACAGTGAGATGAATATTTGTGAGCATACTGCATTGACTTTTAACTCAAACTGTAACAAACACAGGAATGACTGATGCGTCCTGATCTCTCCACCCCTCGAGGGATTGGGATGCGAGGCGCCATAGGCGTGGATCCACCCTTTGGTGGACCGCGCCTCAGCGTCTTATAATTCTCCATGACAATGACATAAATCTCCTGGAGGCATATGCTTGTGCGCGTTCTCCACAGACTGTGATCAGCTCTGTTAACAGCAGGTAAGCGGCTGCTTCGCACACGTTGCGTGTAACTTCAACTCTTCATCATAACTTGTCCTGTGCACACAGATGTGTGCATTTCATAGAAGCCTAGGTCCTGATCTCACTTTTATTTATTTTAGCATGTGGAATCGGGTGTTTATCACACATTTGTCTCTCGTTTGAGAGATTTTTGGACCGGACCGTCTGGTCATATCACAAAGGTACCCATTAATTTCTTGTTTTTTGTAACTACTCCTGTAACATAGCATTTCTATACTCTAATTTGGCATTACATCCTGTTTTTGTTTCCTGCTTTTTCACATCCCTGTACATCAACAATGCTGTATGGACTTTATTTTTGATTACATTTGAGTTTGTTCTGGTAACATCATATACATGTATGGCTATGTGCTAACTGTGTTGAATTTGCAAAACATGTTGGATTTGTTTGTTGTAACATTCTGTAGGGCTCTGCCCTGATTAAGGAGTTTTGATTCGAAAATGCATTGGCTTTAGAGCTCTCCCTTTGATGAGGCAACATCTGGCCTTCCTCACTGTTGGATATTAAATTTTCATCTTTTTGCACTAACGAAATTTCCGGACTCTTTTGTTTGAAACTCCACTCTCAACTTTAACACATGCGCTTAAGGACTATAAAGAAAGGACATTTACTTGTTTTACCCTTCTGCAACCCATTGTAACTCTGCAAGGGGAACAATATGAGAGCGCCTGACTGACTGTGGCTTATGATATGATGTGATAGGTTATTTATAATGTGCTTAATATCCAGAGGTTTCTAAACACAAACCCGGGGATCGGACATGTGGTGCTCTGTGTCTTCTTGCTTCCAAGGCGCGCACATTGCCCCTGAACTATCCTCCCAGTCTTTTCGTTGTGAAGGCGCTGAAGGCACCACCAAACTTCCTCGAGGAGGATCTGGCCAAGCTACTCAGCATCTTATGGACTACTAGTCCCTATGATGTGGGACTTCTGTAGGGGATGGGAGTGGTGAAGATCAGGTTCCTGGATCCAATTTAAACACGCTATACAGACACTGACAGTACGCAAAGTCGGTTTGGGTGGCGGAGGGAGCACCAGTTGCAAGGATTTTACCGGAGGAAACGGTTCATACTGTACATTGTAAGTACATGAGATATATTTTGCAGTGTAGGAGTGCTATTTAACACAGTGACAGCAGCTAATGGTAACAGGCATTTCTTTGTTTACTGCTTTCTCGAATTTTACAGCTAATAATTTAAGGGGTTTCAAGTGACCTAACAATTTACATATGGATGGGAGTCATACATCTATGGAGCCTTGATTAATAGATGTCAATGGACTAGATGAAGTAGTTTGAGAAACTGTTGTCATGACAAACCCCTGAGGTAAAAGGCTGTTGTGTATTGTGACACTTGGGTGACGGATTAGTTAGAAACTATGTTCTTATTCTAAACACGGCTTTATGGTCTTTTTAGGTTCTTCTTTCAGGCCTTTGGCCCATGACATTGTAACTTGGTATACCCTGTGGGTCCCACGAACGGGTCGGTTTTTCAATTACGTTTTGTTTGGAAATTGTACGTCCAATATCCAAGAGTTTGGTAAGCATTTGGTCTTTGGTTATGGCTTTACCCCTCCTTGAGGTGACTTAGAAGACTCCATTAACATACTTCATCCTCTATTTTTCATTGGAATACCTTTAGATTGGGTTGAGAAGTGGACTTTTGAGAAAATCATGGAATTGATCCATTGTGCATATACCTGCACCGATATTTGAGAAGTGCATATGTGCCTCCACATTATGTTGGGTACACCGGAACTCAAAGGTAAATTAGTACACTTACCTCTTAGCTTATTTCTCTTTCAGTTTATTCTTTGGAGGCACACCAGTTGAAAAATGATGATGCACCATGCTTGATGAGAATTTCAAATAATGATGTGCAAAATAAAGTTAGCGAATTGTAACCGGTCTAATGAGATTGGTAGTATTGATTTGTTCAATGAAATTGAGAGTTTCCTACATTATGAGGTGATTAATGATGTGTGTATATATGCAATTGCAGATTTTTTTGTTGCTCCTGAAGAAGGGGGTTCTCCCCGAAACACGTAGAGCTGGAAATCTCATCTCAACATAAGAACATTGCCGTTTTTCCTTTTGTTTTTTATGATGGCCATACATGAAATTAATTATTGTTGACGCATATTTAATTGTTGGATCAAATGCATTTATGTTTTTACTTGTACTGCTTTATTGAATATCAAATTATATATTTGCAAAAATTGAAAACAGTTTATTGACTGATTCATTTCAGCTTCAATGGTGTGCAGGGGACATGAGTGTTTTTAAATTTAGACACTTTTCTTAGTTCAAGATCAGGTTGAAGCCAGGAGCAATTTAGCCCAGAGTCAAACAATATCTACTCTCAAGGGAGGAAGACGAGGGCATCTATGAGACAATTGCAGCATTAGTAAAGGAAGGCATCCTAGTGCCATCGGAATCACCATGCTGCACGGCTGTGTACCCAGTCAGGAAAGCAACATGGGGGTCATGGCATTTTATACTTCACTTGCACCCTCTTAATCATAGTGTAAAAGCAGAATATGCTTTAGTTGCGAATCCAGCATCAATTTTGTGCAGCATTCCAGCAGAAGCTGTTGTTTCACAGTCATAGACTTGAAGAATTATTTCTTCTCTATACCACTACACCCAGACCCACAAGACTTGACTTCTTTTCTATATAGAAATAAGTAGTGAAAACATACAAGACTTCCTCAAGAGCACTGTGAATCACCCTCCATATTCAATAGGGTCCTCCAGTTGGACCTAGGCAACGTACAGATGGAGAGCACAGTCATACAGTACATAGATGACATATTGATCTGCAGCATGACTGAAGAACAGTGTAGTAATGACTCCGTGCACATGCTGACAGTGTTGGCTGACAAGGGATACAAGGCCAAAAAACAGTACTGTCGGAAAGAAGTGCTATACATTGGACAGATTATCTCCCAAAATGGCCGACAGGTGACATCAGAGAGGGTGGAGGCAATACGCAGGACAGCAAAACCCACAACAGTTAGAGAGATGCAGCAGTTCTTGGTGTTATGCAATTATTACAGGGCACATACACCAGGCCTCTACTGAGTGCACTGAAGGAAGCACAGAAAGGGGGCTAGATCATACGATGGACAACAGAAATGACTAAGGCATTCAATGAGCTGAAGGAAGCGATCTGCACAGCTCCAGTGTTAGGGATCCCAGACTATAAAAAGGAATTATTTTTGTTCTCACACTCTAATGGGGTAGTGATGACAGCAGTATGGACCCAGAATACAAGCTTGGGGCACAAGCCACTAGCATACTACAGTGGGAAGGTAGCTCCAGTAATGAGAGCACATTGTCAATGCGAACAAGCTTTGGCTGCAGCCACATTTGCAGTAGACAAGTCAACGAGTATTACCATGGGGTGCAGCACCACTCTGTATGTGGATCATGGACTCTTTGCAATACTGGAGAGACCAAAGAGCACACTGACAACACATCATCAGGGTACGAGGTGTTCCTATCAAATTCAGCTCTCAAGATAGTGAGGTGCATACTTGTAAATCCGGCTACCTTTCTCACCGACGTCTTACAAGAAGGTGACTACAAACATGACTGCACAGCAAACTTACAAGAATTCAGTGACACTCGCAAGGTACAGGAGGATGCACTTGAGGGGGGAGACGCGCTCTATATTGACTGGTCTTCCACAATTGACCTGGCAGATGGGGTCAGACATACAGGGACAGCAGTGGTGAGCCTAAGGGAGGATGGAACCAGCAAGGTAGTGGTCTGTGCACGATTGCCGTCAAATTATCCAGCACATGCTGCAGAACTAGTGGCCATAATGTTGGCATTGGAGCGCAGCAGAAAAAGGGAGGTGATGATGTAATCAGATTCAGCCTATGTGACATCCAGAGTACATTCAGCAACTGACAGCAACACAAAGGGCCTCATCACGAGTTGGGTGGTATCCCGGCGGTATTACCGCCAGATCACGGGTTTAGGAGAATGGTAATTCCCCATTGGGCCCATGGTAACAGCGCCATAAATCATCAAATTCACGGTGGATTTACCCCCAGTTCAGAGCTGGTATTAAATCCAGCCAAACCCGTGATTTGGCGGACCCTTAAATATGGCGGTAATAGCGTTACCATCGCATTTAAGGGTTACCGCCAAACTCGCGTTGAGGCAGAAAGTATGGAGCTGCAGGTAGCTGCACCCAAGGAGGAGGAGGACCTGTGGATAGAAGGGGATGTACAGTATCTCCAATAGATGCCCTATGGTGGCAGAAAAATAGAGGGAAAGTGATTATGCAACTCGCATTGTAACACACAGCACTGACACAGCTACATTATCCAACACATACAGGAAAGGAGGTGCTTGCCACCCATATTAGAGATAAATGGGTCTGTTCTAACTTGGCCGAACACGTGGCTGAATTCATGAGTAACTGTTTGATTTGCAGGACGTACATTGAGAGTTGTGAGAGGAGATCTACCTCGTCCAGTTGGTCCATTTCAACACCTCCACTTCAACTATATGGACATGATCCAAGTCTGCCAAGGGTATCGCTACATGATAGTGGTTGTATGCCCATTCTCTCTGTGGATTCAGGAGGGACCCTGCTCTCACCCTGGTGCCCTCAGAGCAGCGAAATATCTGGTCTGGGAAGTGTTCCCACAATGGGGCTTGTGTGAGGTCCTGCAGTCTGACAATGGCCCACACTTCGTCAACTAGATGTTCCAACACATCACAATGTTGCTGGGCATCCAACACAAATTCTCATGTGCTTATCACCCACAAGCAAACTGGGTGTGTGAACACCTCTGTTGCCTCTTGAAGGAATCCATAGCGAAAACCGAAAAGAGTACCAATAGGAATTGGCTACATTGTCTGCCTGTGGCCCTGTTTGCATTGCGCAATAAGCCCGTATCCGACCACCATTTCACCTGGCACGAGGTGGTGACAGGGCAGCAAATGCAACTTCCCCTGGCTCCTCCCACTAGGGCAATCAAAGATGCACAGGGTACTGCGAATGCTCTATTCCTTGATTGCAGGTGCCTCTTTTATCTCTCGCCAAATACAGCGACACCAGGGAGGCCGTAAATCCAACCGGGGAACCGACAGTGCCAACAACGCAGATGCCTTACTTAAGCAGCTGCCTGTATTCCCTGGGGACAGTGTTCTTCTCTGCATTTTCAACCGGCGTTGGGACGCACCCAGATTTACTGGTCTCCATATTGCAGAAGCAGTGACTGAGAGAGCAATGAGGCTTGAGGGGGAAACAGTTTGGAATCACATAAACGAAATCAAGTCCTACAAAGCTGTGGCCTCACCTGGCAACAAGATTGACAGGGCAATGATTGTCAGCATGAAGAGCAAGGAGATCATTTGGAACCAGCACTGCGGAGGACACCCAATGGTTACTCGCTCACATGCAGCAGAGTTAGGGCAAGGACTTCCTACACATCCAAAGTGAGGATAGGCTGTTATTTTTCTCTCTACATACATTCTTCGTGAAAATGCGACTGTTTTATTGCATAATTGTTCATGCTGCCCAATGATTCACAAAATTATACTTTCCAAGGCCAATTTGTTTACTTCATTAGAAGGTCCAACAGATTCTGAGCATGTCCTCCTTGTGTGTACTACCACGTTTTCATAGCATATTTGGCCCAAGCTTACCCACAACTCGAACTAGGAAACCCATCTGTCCCCACAGTACTCAGAGATCCTAGAATTAGAACTGTGCGGAAACAGCTATTTATCTTTGCAATGACTGACTACATGAACCCCGGGGCTTAAAACTAATGCACCACATCTATTAACGCAAAGTTTTTGCGCATTTCAGGCGGGCAACTGATATCTTCAAGCTGCACAAGGATCCAGCAGCACAGGTAAATGGGAGAAATAATTAAAAATATGCTTATTTTGTCATGCCTTTTATTCCCAAGTGGGGTCCTTGCATTTATCTTTTGTTGAATATCTCTTGTGTCTAGTGAAACCGGTGTATCCTCTACTAACATTACCCCAACCCCAGCAGGTGGAACGATCATGTCAGTTGACCAGGGGAGCACTGCAACCCTGTTAAGGAGAGGTAAGCGCAGTGCTGATGCAGACATGGGGGCGGGTTGGACCTATATCTCACTTACACCGTTTGAGTGTCTAATAACAGGTTGTATAAACAAATGACCAAAGTAGGCAAGGAAACCACTGGTAGAGCTGTTATGTCTGCTCCCTTATCCCCTATGCCATGAGTCCCTCCAGAACGTTCATAGCAACTGAAATACCAGCAGCAAGAGCACAATGCCTCATGTACCTAACCATGGTAACGGCCCGAGGAAGATCCCAAGGGAAAACAGCAACATTGAGATGGATGTCTCAAACAACATTCCCGTATGAAGACGGCTACGTGAAGACTCTTGACATGATGAACAATTACTGGCAGTTAGACCAAGCTATACAATACATAACTGATGGCCTGCAGAAAGGCGAGATGAAAACAAGAACACTGAAGAAACTCCCCTGCCCCAAGGAGGGAGGTGAAAGAAATAGGAGAGAACCAGGATGTTGGGAAAGACCACAGAGGCTTGTGTATGGCCAAGTATACACAGAAGAAGGATGGAAAGATGGGGTAGTAGGAAGCAAAGCACACACCCTACTACAATCACCAGTGAACACAGTATAAGGAGAAACTGACATGTGCCTGAAACAATGGGATGCAAGTGACAAATTGCTCACCTGGGTAGACCATGAAGCTTGGCCGAAGCCCATAATACCTCTGAAGAAACCAGCATTATGTTACCAGAAGGAAGTTGTAGTAAAGGTTGGAGATAACATAGAATGTCAGTACACAGAAAAGCATACAGAAATGAAGGTCAGCACAGCAGTACTGCAGGACCACTAGTGGGGGTGTGGGTCCAAGGCATATGAGAAGCTACCACCCAACTGGGGAGGAGTTTGCTCGTTGTGGGCATAAATATGCCATCACTGGCAGTGCCCCAAAAGGACCTAAAGATAGATGACGTCCCGAAGATGGATACTAACACGAGAAGAAGAGGTCAGTGGGAGTAGAAGAAAAAGGAGGAAAGAAACGGTTCGTGGAAGTGAGTAGAGTAAAGAGGGGAAACTATTTCTCATCAGAATCAGAAGCAACCCTAGATGATGTACCACCTGAACATAGGTTATTCAACACACAGAAATGTTTTTGCGTCCGTGGTTCTAGCAGTTTAGACATACACAAATGCAAAATGGCTGCAAATAACCAGATGGGAGCTGATGCTGACAAACGCTACAGTAACCGGTTTCAATGCAATAAAAGAAGAGCTCCGAGCAGTAAGGTTCTCCAGAAAAGATATGTTCTAGACCTCCTCACAGCAATGGAAGGAGGAGTTTACGCAGCATTGGGAGTTCCTGTTGCACATTTGTACCTGTCAATTATTGAGAGAATGGGACACTGACGGAAGCAGTGACACAACTGTTGAAAGATGCATGCCAAAATGGAAGAAGAAGCCAAAGGGAACGGAAAAGATCAAAGCTGGAGAGTGTACCTATGGTCATGGATGCTGTCGTGGCTGGCGGACAGACTGAAAGTATTCTTCGGGGCACTAATATTAGTACTAATGGGACAGTGTGTGATAAAGATCTGCATTACCCAATGCCTCAAAACTACTGAGAAATCGATAGGGATGAAGGTGATAATGGAGGTGAACAGGGGAGAAGGAAAGGACAAGATAGTGGAAGAAAGAGATATCCTGAGAACAAGAATAGCGGAATGTCCAATGTTCCCAACTGAGATGGTAATGTTCGATAACCCATTCGACAACAAGATGTACGGAAGGAAATGGGTATGGTGCAACCCGGAAGGAGAATGCAGTTATATGACATGTTGTTTTGACGATCATGTTAATGACTATGGACATCTCAGAGGAGTGACTAAAATATGGCCACCAAGAGCGAAGGTGACAAGGTATGGAGGAGTGGTCGACAGGTTGACCAGAGGGGAGACTGAAGAGAGGGTCCCAGGAATGCCCCTCCTCACCCCCATGAACATGACAGGCCGAAAAGTCAAGAACGCTCAAAGTCACTCATTTTTTGGACAATCCCCAAGTGAACCACTGACTGGCACACATGCAGAGAGGTATCCCCTCAGACAGTCATTCCAACCTTATCCAGTGCATATCCTTCCGGATCCAGGGGAGCAAACAGAGATCATGGATCCGAACACTATAATGGACTGCATCGATTAAATGCCAAGAAAACAGTGAACCGACGTCACTGGTGACACCACGACATAGCAGCGTTAGTCATGAAGCACACTCGCAGCCTGTCATGATTCCTGCCCCTCATGTCCCCAGCCCTTTAAGATGTCAGGCTGGAGGCAGGCCATGATCACCTACATAGCCCTCAAGGGCCTCTCCATCCCTCCAAAGACCTACTTGGAGTCAGACTTGGCGCTTGTGGCACCAGACTCACTCACTCCCATAGGTTAACATTGGGGATTGGACTTGTAGTGCATTGATGGGGACAAGATGGATGCCCCCACATATTTCGGTTCCCAGAACTGCAGGTGCAGTCTATTCTTTTGGGTGTGGTTCAGCCCAGAAACACCTGGGATACCCAGAGACTATTTAAACCACACCCAGGCTGAGAAACATGCTTTGTGTTTTCTGCACCTGCAGCGTGATACTCACCGTGTTCGGGTCGGTCTCCAGTAGGCCTGCATCTTTCTTCTGCGCACAGCTCCTGCAAGAACAAGAACACCGTTAGGAACAGCCTTACCTTGCGGCACTTCTGCCCATCATTCATCGCTTCTTCTGTTCTGCGGGCATCTTCGGCAGTGTCATTCCCATCCCGGCACTCCGCTTCCTAAGGAAAAGGTAAAAGAACAGAAAAAAGGCATTACTAAGCATTCAGCAAATCTTTGCTTATTTTTAAAGATTGTACGAGCTTCAAATGCTTACCTGAATCCCAGCTGCTCTGGGGGAACTCTGTCTCTGGAACTTCTCATCCATCTGCAAGAGGGAAAAGACACTCCAGGTTAGTGTGGAAACTTCTAGAGGCGCCGTATTCCGCGCTTACTCTCTGCATTTCTTCTTCATTACCGGCATCCACGCTGAAAACGTTGCTGCACCTAAAAGACACAGAAAAAGAACTCAGTTCAATACAAATACGAAAGGGTCGCATCGCGCATCGCGCTCTCACTCACCTTCAGCGCTACTCATCTCAGCAGCACGTCGCCATCCCCGGACGCCGGCCATCATCTAAGGAAGGAAAGGAACGAAGTTAGAGAACTGTTCAAAAGACTCATTATACTTACCTGTCGGACTCTTGCCAGTGAAGTAACTAGGCAGCAACGAGCCTGCATCAATCAACGCGCCCCTGCGCTGAAAAGCAGGACGGAGAGCACACTTTCCAAGAAAACAAGGTGAGCTGTGGATCAAAGGGAAGGGTTGGACCCGGGGAAGAAGGGGTTCAAGCACACAGAGACAATAGGGAGTTTAACTCTACCAATCCCGTGTTTCAGGCCCAGTCTCCAGTCGAGTAGACTCCAGGGAAGGGTTTGAGGTCGTAAGAGGTCAGAACAGGCTGAGTGACGTCTCCGTGGATACCAGGTGAGCATTACACAGCCCTGCACAGCATCACACAAAACCACACTCCTATACAGGAAGAACATGCTTACACAGTTCTGTAGATAGAGGACAGATACATATACATACTGTTAAAGCTTTTATTATTTTTCTCATTAGCCCAATGCAGTAACGCTAAACGCAAGGCGACAAGAGATCCTGAGAAAGCTTGCAGATGCTCATGGCAACTAACCCTATGGGACTACAGGAGTATATGTGGAGCCTAGTAGGACCACGTACGGCTAACTTATAGGAAACACATCATAACATGAGCATGAAGAAATCACATTATAAATCTAAAGAAAATTACAGAAGGTCTCAGCTACAGACACCAGAAAAGAGAAACAAGCTCAGGCTGCACGAAGCAGGGAGGCGAAGCTCACAGCCAGGTCAGAGATAAACTAAGCACATTCCACGCTCCAAACGACAAGGGGCCAGCTGCAGGAAAACTGAATAAATCCTCAGAAATGCAGCCCCAAAGAGCTCAATTTTGTGGTCCACAACCACGTGATGCAGCCAAACTAGACAATGGGCATTCACCCGTGGTGGGAAGATGAGCCGTTCTCAGAAACCCATGTGAGAAGTGAAACAAATGTTGCAACAGAGAGCGCACTCTCATAGGCAAAGGTGGTCCACTACCAGATACAATTGTGACACATAGTCATTTCACATCACCTTGAAGAGGTGCACAGAGGGCTGAGAACTGAACTGGATCCCAGGCCTGGGGAGACCAGATGTGACCAATCAAGAGACAGAAATCCAGGGGTGGATGGCAGAGGGCAAGGGCTAATGGTAGGTCTATGACCCCGCAACAATGTAATAGATAGAATCTTGGGGACGGGGCAGCCACCTGACATGCAAGGGCCAGTAGAATAACCTCTCTATGGGATAGCCATAGGTGATACCACTCTTAGCACCCAATCAGTGGATAGATGGGTTTTTGGGAGAGGGTCCAGGATATGACGCCATTTGAGGTTAAAAATGTGGAGCGCCTCTTGGGGAGCAGAGAAGTACTGGAGAATTGTGATTGTCTTGCATGATCCCTGTCATTTTTTTGTAATAAATGACAGTTTGACTTTCCCTTGCCTGAGTCCTCTGTTATTCTGGGGAGGGGGTTGTTGGGCCCTCAGGAGTATAATCCCCAGACCTCTGGTATACCTGGTTTTCTCACCAACATTAGAAATTATGCATATCTAGGTAAGGAACTAGAAGCCCCCAAGCCATCGTTATGACTCCCAGGCCATGCCAATGAGATGCGACACCCCAGAACAGGGCTAGATGCTAGGAATTCTGCAGATCAAAGTTTGGAAGGCATGGTATCAACAGTAAGACAGACACAAATGACCACAGTGCAAGGGTGTTTATTGGACTTCACTTGGGTTTGTAAAACGCCTATCTAATCCTAAATCTAAAGATGGGAGCAAAAATAAAAGATGGGAGTCAAAATAAAAGGGCCTATACTAATAAACCTATTGCCAATCCTTACCGCTAAATACAAATATTGTAGAAAACAATGTTATGTTAAAGAAAAAAGTGTTCAAGAAATCATATGTCTGGATATTCAAGTCGTAGGCTTCCCTTGCCCACATTTTAAGCACGGAACAATTCAGCACACATGAGTTTAGCACAGTCTCTGGCTTCTGTAGCACAAGGGTTCAGTTCAAAACCTCAACATCATGGCCTTCTGTGCCAAAGTCTCTTTGCCTTTCTAAGTCTCTTCTTTCAGAGGGCCTGATGCAACAAACAATAAAGTTACTTTCCTTTTGTATTTCACATATAGACAATTTCCTTAGGTGTTTTACTATCCACCTCGGCTCTCCCTCTACCGGGCTCAGACCCTACTTTAAACAATTTTCTTAGGATTTTCATGTATCCAATTTCTCTGATGATTCACTGTTCACCGTGGACCCCCACCCCCTGCCGGGCTCAGATTCACTTCGACATCAAATCTTCAATTAGTCTCCCTCCGCCGGCTCGGACCAATTCCACACAGTTGCTTTAACCTAAAGCTTTCAATTTATCTCCTTCTGCCGGGCTCAGACCAACTTTATCTACTTTGTCATAAACTTTCTTTATCAACATCGAAGACTTTCGACTGTGCACAGGATTTTGGTTGAACCGTCGCAGGCCCACTTCGATTCACAATCATTTGCCACTCTTTCACTTTTGTTAAATCTCAGCTGGATACCTTACAGAGACCTTTGATTGAGCACACACACCATGCCGGACCACTCTGTCAAAGGTATTGTATCCTGGTTTCAAAGTTCAATCACTCCTCTGTCATTCAACTTCACTCGCGTTGGTTATCACACGCGTTTCAAACAATGTTTGTTTCAGCACTCGCCATATAATGTTGCCTCTTGCAACCTTAGCTTCAACACAGACCGGTCCTATATCTGTCTGACCAACTCACCGGCTGTGTTGATTTCACTGATGCTGCTTTGATGTTAGAGACAAGGACAGTACCACGGCAGCTGGCGATTCGCCCCACCTTGATTATCGACACGGGAGAGCACCAGGTACCTCTGACACAGGATTCTTCAGCTGGGTTTACTGGTTTTACTTTTTCTATTCTTGAGGTTTCATGAAAGTAACGGTTCCTGGTCGAAAAGGTCAAGGGAACTTCCCTCCTTGCAATCCCCTTCTGTTTCGCCGTCTTTTTCCTCTTGTTAAACTGCCATCTTGGAACTGCTGTTTCCTTGTGTTCTTTGCCTCGCTCAGAGTGTGCTCTCATGCTCTTCCTTTTATCCATGTGGGGAAGTGTAATGGAAGTCAGGTGCGTGTGATAGTAATTGCCTGACCCTGCCTGATCATTTTTTGGCACATGTCAGGTATACTGCTCGGGTGTTAGTCCATTTTCTCTCATAGCGGGCTGTCCGTGAGAAAGGGTTTGTGTTGTAAAAGGGGGAGGGGGTTTAGTTCGTAAATATCCTACCTGATCGGATGAGGTAAAGATGTTACAGGAAAGGGGATACGGCGTCTCACCATCTGGTGTCCCACTCCGACTCCCCAAAGACCTCTCACCCAGGTGATCCTCCCACACTGGTCCACCCCCAGGAACTGGATCCAAAAGCGATGGGCGTGTCCTGGCCACCTGGATGACAGATCCCCGGGGACTAGTGAGTGAGACACCTTCTGGTTTCTCACACTCCCCAGACCAAGGCTAGGTGCTAGGAATTCTGCAAATCAATAAGCCCCCCAAGCCATCCGTTATGACTCCCAGGCCAAAGCAATAAGATGCGACTCCTCAGAAAAAGGCTTCATGTTATGAATTCTGCCAATGAAGGTAAGGAGCTAGATGCTCCCCAAACCATCCGTTATGGTTGCCAGGCCAAAGCAAGAAGCTGCGACTCCCCAGACCAAGGCTAGATGCTAGGAATTCTGCAGATCAAGGTAAGGAGCAAGAATCCTCTAAGCCGTCCTTCATGTCTCCCAGGCCAAAGCAAGAAGATGCTACTCCCCAGACCAAGGCTAGATGCTAGTAATTCTGCAGAACAAGGTAAGGAGCTAGAAGCCCCTCGAGCCATCCGTTATGACTCCCAGGCCAAAGCAAGAAGCTGCGGCTCCACAGACCAAGGCTAGATGCTATGAATTCTGCAGATCAAGGTAAGGAGCAAGAATCCCCTAAGCCATCCTTTATGCCTCCCAGGCCAAAGCAAGAAGAATGCACTCCCCAGACCAAGGCTAGATGCTAGGAATTCTGCAGATCATGGTAAGGAGCTAGAACCCCCCTGCCACCTTCCCCCCCAAACCCCTGTCCCTCCAGCAAACCATCTGTTATGACTCCCAGGCCAAAGCAAGAATCTGCGACTCCCCAGACCAAGGCTAGATGCTAGGATTTCTGCAGATCAAGCCAAGGGGCTAGAAACCCCCCAAGCAATTCGTTATGGTTGCCAGGCCAAAGCAAGAAGCTGCAGCTCCTCAGACCAAGGCTAGATGCTAGGAATTTTGCAGATCGAGGTAAGGAGCTATATGCTCCCCCAAGCCATCCGTTATGACTCCCAGGCCAAAGCAAGAATATGTGACTCTGCAGATCAAGGCTAGATGCTAGTAATTCTGCAAATCAAGGTAAGCAGCTAGAAGCCACCCAAACCATCAGTTCTGACTCCCAGGCCAAAGCAAGAAGCTGAGGCTCCCAAGACCAAGGCTAGATGCTAGGAATTCTGCAGATCAAGGTAAGGAGCTATATGCCACCCAAACCATCCGTTATGACTCCCAGGCCAAAGCAAGAAGCTGTGACTCCCCAGACCAAGGCTAGATGCTAGGAATTCTGCAAATCAAGGTACAGAGCTAGAATCCCCCTCACACCATCCATTATTACTTGCTTGCCACATTATGATGCTAGGTCTCTCCCAGGTCAAAGGTACTGGCTTGGAATCATAGAAATTAGGACTCCCCAGCTCAAACCAAACCCCTATCACTCCCCAGGACCAAAGGAAGATGCTATGGCTCACCCAGGCCATAGCAATGTACCTTGCAGACACAGAACATCCAAGGCAAATCTAGGATGATAGAACAAAAAGGGGCCCTAGGTTTCCAGAGCAAAGTCTGTGGCCAAGATACTCAAAGATGGGCCCCCTCATGCAACCCCAGAAGGAAGCAGGAGACAAAACCCCTTCTGTCAACCCAAGGAACCAACTCATTAAAACACCCTTACAGTGAGGAGGTGTTATGTGATTTAATTTTTGTTTTCTGATACGTGTACATTCAGGGTATGATCATTTTGCAAGTTATGGGAAGCTGGACCTGGGAAGGAGGAAGTGTCATCTCAATAGCATGTTCTAATTTGTAACTGCCTTCAAGAAACGTAAATTGACCACTGCATCAATGGACGCCAAGATAACGAGCCAGTGGTGCTCCATCCTGCAGGATGACTGGACATTGCCATGGGCAGAGTGACGTTTATTGAGGGTTCCTGGCCTGAAGTAATTCCAGCTCTGGTGAGGCACCATCAGAATCGGGGCAATGGCCATACAGGCACTGGATGCCCCCATATCTCTCACGCTGGCCGCATCATATAAACCCTCACTGGGCTCACCAAGCATTTCATTTGTGAATGTGGCACCAACTTCTCCCCACTTGGCTCCTCCCAAACTGCTCTCATCAAAGGTGCTTGGGCTTCCTCTATAAGAATGAACCCTGCCTCCACTTCACTCCCCGAACCTATTGAGCTAGATCCTGGGAGAGGCTATGCATATGTCCAGTTGGGATTCCCTTACGTCCCATCAACGCTCATTGGGCACATTGAATCAGAATGTGGCAGATGTGCCCTCCCACACCAAAGCTCAAATCCCAAGAGATCCTTGGCTATACCTTGAGAGAATGTAGTGCTTTCATAACCTCAAAGGATCCGCTACACCTCTTGACTCAACACATCATTTAATCTACTCTATCTCAACATAGTACAGTCTTCACTGTAGACCCTTTGACCTCTCCCTTAGTCTTCACAGCAAGAGGCACTTGGCCATACTATGTCTCAACATGGCACCATCTTCACCGTAGACTTTTGAGTGACGTCAAAGGGTCTACGGTGAAGATGGTGCCATGTTGAGACATAGACCTCATACCAAGAGGCCATTGGCCAAACTCTATCTCAGTGTTGTACCATCTTCACCTTGCTAAACCCTCCCTAGACCTCTCATACCAAAAGGCACTTGGTCATGGTCTATCCCAGTGTGGCAAAATCTTAAAACCAATAAGACTCCCATTTCAACAGGAGCTGAAGGTGCCACCACAATGTGGTACCGTCATAAATGCCCATTGGGCTCTCTCAGGCCCACCACGCCCGTTTCTGAGAACACCAGAGTACATTTGTTGGCCCCATGGCAACCCATAGCTGTTTACGATTTCCCAGAAAACCCCAAAGTGATGAAAATCAAAAGTTTAAAGTGCAAGTAACCATCCATGTCCACTGGTAAAAATTCAGATTTAAGGCAGCGTTGACCGGCCCATTATCCTTGGGTCTTTTGGAGCTGCAATGCTGGTCTTCAGTCGAATAGTTGGAAGTGTCGGTGAAAGCTGTATCCTCTACAGCTACTCCTCGCGTCCATGCAGCTGCAAAGGAAGCACAAGAGTGTTAGGCTGTACACAAACATATGACATATATACCACACACAGAAGGGTATAGTTTAGTCAGTTGAAAAAGACTTGAGAACTTGGTTATGCTTGCTCTTCACTCCTTCCCCAACAATTGTGCATTTCCTGCAAATGAAATGGGTAAGGCATCCTTTACTCAAGAATGGCACAGTATAAGCAGGTGAGGTCTCTTCCACCCCCTGGTATAATGGTACGTCCCTGCAGATGGAGGGCACAGTTCACTCATTATCCCCGCCCTATAATGGTTCAGTTCATGCAGCTGGTGGCAGGTGTCACTCATGCCCTAATCCCATCAAACCACAAATCCTACATATGACGGTGCAAGCCTTACCAACAGGGGGCTAGTGACAGTCATTTCCTCTACATCATCTAATGGTACAGTCCATACAAGTGGAGCACATGGCACATACGACTCCCCATCTGTTAAAGCACGGTCATGCGGTAGGAGGAAGGGGGTAGTCGTGCCCCATCATGTTAATGGAAGAGGCCGTTCAAAATGTGGTCAAGTGGCAGGCGTCCTCCTCCCACGTGACACTTGCGCAGTACAAGTTGAGGGTGAGGTGAACCTCTTACCACTGCTCTAACCCCTTCCTCATCCTTAAATGCTATAGTATTTGGAAATGAAGAGTGGGAGACATTCAGGCTGCCTTATTATAATGGCACAGCACCCACAGTTGGGGTAGGTGACTATTATTCCCGCCATCTGACAATGCCACAGTTATGTGCTGGGGGCAAGTGACCCTTAATGTCTGAGATAGGCCGAATGAGGAACCCAGGTTTTCAAAACATGTGCTCTTCAAGGGCTAGTCCGGACATCACAAAAAGGTCTGGGAGCCCCCCTAATGAGAATTAACACAGCCAAATAGCCTGTTCTGTGGGAAGGTGCCCACTCAGGAGGGTCGGCAACCACATTTTAGCTCACTGTACCTTTCACAGAGGAGAAATATCTATTTGTATATCAGTCTGGTCCCACATACTGGGCAGCCCAGCACCAAAATGCTAGGCTATTCTCTGAACAAGAGTACCAACAGCAACCCCATACATGTGTTTCAGCTTAGTTGGGCCTCAGCTTGCATGGAAGGTTTGGGATGCTTTGGCTTTGGTAAATATTGGTAATTTCCTAGGCATCTCTTACAGTCCACTTAGACCCTGGAGAAGCCCCACTTGTGCTCACCTCTGTGTCATCTGCAGCTTTCTGCCCAGCAGTCTCAGCCATTCCTGCACAAATGGTAAGGCCCCTATCCCTGTAGTGCGTGTACCCTTCCCGGTCCACCACCAGTAGCGTCAACTGCCCTCCGCTGTCCTCCTTCAACCAGCGAATAACATCCTTGTAGCTGCGCTTCTCCACGTTGGTGCCGTTTATCTCAATAAGCAGGTCTCCCACCTTCAACCCTGCCCGTTGAGCTGGACTTTCTGGAACTACCTGGAAGAAAGCAGTGGGCCCAGTCAGAGGTAACATGGGTAAGACCTGGTCTGAGGTGTGAGAGGTCAAAGCTAGAAGCACTGCCGCTTCTGGAGAGACTGGGTTATCAATTTGCCGATAAATCCCAAACAGTTCATAGAAGTGGAGGTAGCTCGGCCTACCTGAGTGAGAACACTATGTGCAAATATAGAATTGGTGCTGTGTTAATCCTACAGGCCTTTACACCTTTTAGTGAAACAACTGAAAATAATCCGCTAAAATACTCCCTTTTTTAGGCAGGAGTAACAAATTGACTGTTCCTGAAAAGGACATCCCTTGAGTGGTATCGTTTACACTGAAAAGAACCCGGCATGTACAGTCATTTGACACATTAGAAAGAAAGTGAGAAAAGGGAGACCATCAAATAGAGAAATTATAGATCAGGGATGCAGATGTGAGAGGACACCTTAAAGCAGAACCCTGCTAATTGAATTTCGGTTTAAAAGAGCATAACAATTTTCAAAGCAGCATATTTTAGAGCTGGAATGGCACTACAATACATGGTTTCAACACTCTTTACTGGACAGCGCTTAGATGCCTAAGACCTTGTGGGTTGGATGTTAACAGTCTGCTGTGTGATATACGCCAGGGCTTTCTCATTAGGATTGTGGGGGAGTGTTAACATGATGGTCTGCATCCCCTGGTGGTACTGTCAGGAGAGCTGAGCCTGGGCCTTTGAAGAGTGCAATCGACATGGAAGATGTTTTAGAACAATACAGTCGGGAATTCCAAACCTGGAACCTTCTCCAGAAAGGGGCTATATAATCTGTGGCAACAGAACTGGGATTGATGGAGAGTAGAAACGCTTCACTGGGCTTCTCAAAAGGATCAGTATGACGCCTCAGGTTGGAGATTGTTGTATAATTAGGATTTGTTTGTGGGCTTCTCGGTGGGAAGACATAGTAGACTGACACAAAGCCTGCGATCATTGGTGGAGGGTGTGTGGCAGTTACAGCTACGAGATCCTGGCTGACACTCACCTGCGCAACGAAGATCTCGTCCTCATCAGTGATGTTCCCAAGGTGAAATCCATAACCGGACGACTCTTTGCGGAGATGGCAGAGCCGAGGTCTGGGTTGGATCTTCACATTTCGGTCACTGCTGCCCGTTGCTGGCTGGAGACTGTCATCATGAGGATGAAGGCCTGGAGACGTCAGATGCTCATCCTCGTAGAAAAGCAGGGGAGACAGTCCAACCTGTGTGGACAGAAAATGTAACCGTTTCAGTAACTGGCTGAGGCCCATCATCTCCTGCACTCTCAATAGTGAGAAGAAAGACCATGCTGTGTCAACAATCTACTTCCTACACAATGCTCAGATATTGAACTCACAATGCTGTAAAATTGGTCTCCCAAATAATCGATGACCAGCAGGGTGACCATGCTCCCACTCATGCAGATGAGGTAGACAACGTCTTCATGCGTCAGTCCTTCCACTACCTTCCCATTGACGGCCAGCAGCCTGTCCCCGTCTTTCATGCCGGCTTTCTGCGCTGGGAGCCCGGCTTCCACCTCTCTCAGGAACTGACCTATGTAAAGGACACAAGAGTATGATGGGTGAGTTATGACAGCCACGGGCTCCTCCATTTTCAGCCCTGCAATCAAAGGCAGGTTATGACTCACACAAAATTCCTTATAGAGACTATCACATTTTCTTTGCAACACCCCTGCATTTACCATAGATGTGACCATTTGAAGAGGTCTACTGAGGAGCCAGCCTTTGCCAGAAGGACGCCCTATCATTTAAGTGGTAATCATCAGATCGGTCCCCTTCCAAGACGTTGGCATCAATCAGAAACCCCAAGGGTCATCTGTAATGAGGGTTCTATGTGATTTGTCCAAAAGGATTTCATTGAATTTTTACAGGTTCATTTTTGCGGCAAATATATGAGGGGGGAGATCCCCGCAATCCCCTCCCCTAAAACACCTACATTAATTATTACTCTAACCCGCCCCACATATATTTGGGGCAAAATCTGATGAAAGAAATTCAATTAATTCTACTTCGATGGAATCTGCTGTGACCAAAATTCCCATTACCGTAATGAGCATCATGTGAGTGACATTGCCACAGCCCTGCCCGGGTATGGGAGAGCTTGGCCATGCCTGGAAATATGTACATGGCCCTATAGCCTGGCCCAATGTTGATTAGTTCAGCTTTACCACAATAAACGAGTCGTGAGCCCCATTGGCTACAAGCCAACGAAAAGGTTTTAGGGCTTCTTGGCAAAGAATCTTGCAAGCCGTTATACTGCGTTGACATAACTGGAATTCCACAAACCATCCATTCCAATAACACTTGGGATTCCAACAAGTAATAGTCTCTTAACACATAAATCATCACCCACTAATACCCAATTCCACCTATCACCCACCAAATTATTTGGGATGACTTCCATCCCATCAACCATTCTGCTGCGTCTCACACGTTGACCGTACCTTCAGCCTTGCTCGCGTGTTTCTCTTGCCTCAGGAGAAACCCATAGCCATCAGGCCCCTTCACGAGGTGCAACTTCCGGGCCTTGAAGGGTACAGTGGATGGATCTGCCATAGCCGCCGTGACCTTTATCCCTCTCCGGCAGTAGAACTGCTCCAAGTTAGGCTCCATCACCAGGAGGGCCACCGCTGGGCCAGCCTGCTTCAACTGGGAGAGGCGACAAAAGAGCAGAGCGTATCAGAGGGTGCAAAACGACCCATAAATAAAAACTCCAAAGTTTGAGCCCTCACTGCAGAGACCTGTTTGTGATGGGAAGGTCCTAGGTTTCAATCTCAAGTGGTCATTGCATCAGTATTTTGACCGTCTATGGAATTTAATGTACTTGTTTGTGACGATTCCTTTACAATGTAATGGCCGATCTCTGTGTGTCAAACAATGCAAGTGAGCAAGGTCATGGGGACCTGCCTGGGTCTGTCACCACAGGTTTCGGTAGACACAGAATTATCACAAAATCTGTATACTGCAGTTCGAATTTATTTTGAATGCAGTAAGTGTCAAGAATACACTTGAATTTTTAGGAACATAGGACATTCGACATTTAAGACATACAGAGTATAGTACCTAGGTTGAATAATTCAAATGGTCAATATTTGAAAAACCAAATTCTTGTGTTTGAACAGTCTCTAAAGGTTCCTTGGGAAGGAAGCTAGAGAGTTTAGTGGAGTCATAATCAGATACATAGCCCATTCGGTGTGTGCACAATCAAGGGTTGAACAACAACATATATAACATGTCAACACAATAGTGTTTTGGCCATTTTGTGATGAGCTAGGTGAGCTCTAATGGTGTAGGCCTTCATCAGGACAAGAGTTTCTTGGGAGAGGAGTATCCTATGTGGTTGGGTCCAAGAAGCACAATGGCTTGAGGTGTGGAAGTGTCCAAGTACACTTCAGGAAGATGGAACCTTCATCTTAAACAAACGCAGTCATTCCTATATGGTCTGTAGCAAGTAGTCAACAGATCGTGGTAAGGGTTATGTTATGTTATGTTATTTTGCTTTTATATAGCGTCTTATATACCATTGGTATGGTCTGAAGGCGCTGGTAGGTTGAACACCCTTGGGAACCGAAGTTTAGATCAGTAGAGAGAGTCAAAGGTGCGTGTGCGCACTGGGTATGTGTGCAGCTGGTGCGGTACTCGTATAATAGCTGCTTCTTAGCGGTAGGTGTGGTGGTTGACAGATCAGGAATATGTTTTCGTTCTGGCAGGATTTATCCAGACCGGATGTGGCTGTGTTAGGCCTGAGGAGAACGCCTGGCTGGGGGGTGTGTAACCAGCAGTGTTTACTTAGAATGATGTGGGGAATGCGGCGGATGTTGGTATGAGAACAGTTATATCGAATGGTGTCATAGTATCTCTGTGTTCTAGTTGAGTGATGGTGTAAAGGAGAGAGTATGCGTGGTGGCGTGATATGATGGGTTATATGGTCTTTCAAACGTTCTCTGCATTCCAGACCATACTATGTACGTCATGCAAATCTATGCGCTCTAGTCGGTTCCATGTACTCCTATCCACTCCATGCACCCCAGTCTATTCCCCACATTCCGGTCCGCTGCATGCAGTCATGCATTCCAGTCGGCCCTGCGTGCTCCAGTCCGCCCATGCGCTCCAGTCTGGCCCACGCACGGACTCCTGTCAGCCCCACGCACGCATTCCTGTCTGCACCATGCTCTACGCATTCAGCAGCTCTACGTACTCATCCGCTCTACGCAGCACGTCCGTTCACTCCAGGCACTCCTTCGCTCCAGGCACTCATCCACTTTATGCCCTCACCCGTACTATGCATTCACCCCCTCTATGCACTCATCCCCTCTACGCACTCATCCCCTCTACGCACTCATCCCCTCTACGCACTCATCCCCTCTACGCACCCATCTCCACTGCGCACCCATCCCCTCTGCGTGCTCATCCCCTCTGCGAACTCATCCCCTCTGCGCACTCATCCTCTCTGCGCACTCATCCCCTCTGCATGCTCATCCCCTCTGTGCGCTCATTCCCTCTGCTCACTCGTCCCCTCTACGCACTCGTCCCCTCTACGCACTCGTCCCCTCTACGCACTCATCCCTTCTACGCACTCATCCCCTCTATGTACCCCTTTTTTCATATGCACTCATTCGCTCATATGCACTCGTCTGTTCTATATATTTGCCGGCCCTACCCACTAGTCTGTTCTATGCAGTCCTCCACTCTACACATTCTTCCGCTCAGCTCATCCATCCCGCTCCGCTCATCTATCCGTTCCTCGCACTCTGCATGCATTCCGCACTCATCCGTTCTACATGCTTATCCATTCTACGCACTCACCCGGTCTGTGTAACTTATCCACTCTAGGTGTTTGTCCACTTTAACCCCTCGCTTGCACTACACCTTCATCTGCCCTATGCATTCACCCACCCTATGCAATCACCCGCTCCCCGCACTCACCCGCTCTTTGAACTAAACAGCTCTCCACCCTCATCCACTCTCCACCCTCATCCACTCTCCACCCTCATCCACTCTCCACACTCATCTGCTCTCCACACTCATCCGCTCTCCACACTCCTCCACTCTCCACACTCATCCGCTCTCCACACTCATCCGCTCTCCACACTCATCCACTCTCCACACTCATCCGCTCCCCACACTCATCCACTCCTTATACTCATGCGCTCCCCATACTTATGCGCTCCCCGCACTCATCTGCTCCCCACGCTCACCTGCTCCCACACTCACCCGCTCCCCACACTCACCCGCTCCCTGCACTAATCCGCTCTATGCATCTATGCATCCGCTCCCCGCGCTCATCCACTCCCCATGCTCACCCGCTCCCCACGCTCACCCGCTCCCTGCACTCACCCACTCCCCGCACTCATCCGCTCTATGCATCTATGCATCTGCTCCCCGCGTTCATCCGCTCCCCACGTTCATCCGCTCCCCGCGCCCATCCGCTTCCCGCGCTCATCCGCTCCCCGCGCTCATCCGCTCCATGCACTCATCTGCTTTATGCACTTGTGCTTTCCACACATTCAACAGCAATATCCTGTTCTATATATTCATCTCTACACTCATCTGTTCTATACCTTCATCCGCTCTATACACTCATCCGCTCTGTACACTCATCCGCTCTAAACCCTCATCCGCTCTACACACTCATCCACGCTATACACTCATCCGCACTATACACTCATCCGCTCCATACACTCATCCGCTCTATACACTCTTCCGCTCTATACATTTGCCAGGTCTGCACGTTCATCTGCTCCAGCAATCTACACACTCTCTGCACTTCCGTATTCATCCGCTAACCACACTCATGCGCTCTATATACTCATCCGCTCTGCATACTTATCTGTTTTACACACTCATCCGTTTTACGCACTCCTGCGTTCTACTCGCTTCTCTGTATTTACACACTCCTGCGTTCTACTTGCTTCTCTGTATTTACGTACTCATCCGCTCTACATGCTCGTCCGCTCTACACACCCAGCCGCTTTACACACTCATCTGATCAAACATGTTCATCCATTCTATACACTCATCCGATCTACATTCTCATGCGATTTACACATTCATTTGAACTATATAGCCATCTGTACTCATGCATTCTTCAACTCAGCGCATTCATCTGTTCCACACGCTTCATCCATTCTAACTATTTCATCCACGCCATTCACTTCGTTCACTCCACATGCATTATGTCCATTTCAGGAGTTTAAATCTCTTTACTGTTTGCGTATGATTTACTCTTATTAACCATTTCACTGCTTTGATCTACTTTACTCATTTAATTCTGGTTGTCATTGTAGTTTATATTAGGGGTTATTAGCTGTCAATTTCTCGTATCAGGTAGTTTGTTGGATTGGTGTTATTGAGATGCTGTTAGTCTGTTTGGGTTAGTTTGGTACGGGATGGTTTTAGGGGAAGAGCCAGATTTTCAGCAGTTTGCGAAAAGACGTTAAATCCTCAGGCGGATGTGGGGTGGGAGTGAGTTCCATAGTGTGGGGGCCAAGGCTGAAAATGATGATCCGCCTAACCTGAGTTTGTCTTCGGTATCACTAGAAGGCTGGCTGAGCTTGATCTTAGGGTGTGTGGGGGGTGATAGGGTTTTAGCTTGTCTTGAAGGTATTGAGGTCCTGTTTTATGCAGTGCTCGATGGGAGATGCATAAGGTTTTGAAAGTCACCCTTCGGGCTACTGGAAGCCAGTGCAGCGTTTTAAGGGCTGGGGAGATGTGGTCTCTTGGGCCGAGCGCAAGTAGCAATTTGGCTGCCGCCTTTTGTGCCCTTTAGAGTTTATTCAGTTGGTACGCAAGGACTCCGAGGTATAGGGGGTTTGCGTAGTCCAGTCTTGATATAACGAATGATTGGACCGCGGAGAGTCTGTTCGGAATGGAGAGGTATGGGAAGATGTGCCTAAGGGTTTTAAGGTGGTAGTGGCAGGACTTTGAGACGTTGTTGACTTGGCGCCTGAGGTTTAGATCTGAGTTGAGGGTGTATCCAAGATTTTTCACTGAGTTGGAGGGGGTCGGTGAGTTGCCCATGGCAGATGGTCAGGGTAGTGGGTGCGGAAGAAGTTCAGAGTTGCCACATACCATGATTTCTGTTTTGGAGGGGTTTAACAGGAGGTGGCTTTGGGTCATCCAGAGTTCTATGTCATGGAGGCAGGAGGCCAGGTCAGGTCGGGAGTTGGGTTTTGAGTTCAGTAGTTTTAGAATTAGTTGAGTGTCGTCGGTGTAGTTGTAACACAGGATGTTGTGCGAACGAATTATTGGTGGGAGGGTGATCAAGTAGAGATTGAACAGGAGGGCAGATAGGCATGCTCCTTGTGGGACTCCCGTGTCGACTGGTCGGGCTTGGGAGGTATAGGTGGAGAGTATTGTTATTTGGTACCTGTCTTTGAGGAATGAAGCTATCCATTTAAGAGCAGTTCCACAAATCCCTAGGGAGTTGAGGCGGTCTAGTAGCATTGAGTGATTGATTGTGTCAAAGGTGGCGGATATTGAGGTTAGGGTGGTTTCATTACCGTGCTGGGCTCTGAAACCTGATTGGGCGGGGTCTATGAGATAGTTGGCTTCGACAAAGGCATTTAGTTGGGAGTAGGAGGTTCGGTCAATGAGTTTGGCAAGGAACCTGGTGTTTGAGATGGGGCGGAGTTTTTGGGCTCGAGAGGGTCCAGGGAAGGTTTTTTAATTAGAGGTTTGACATGAACCGTTTTGAATGCGTTGGGAAAGATACCAGAGGAAAGGGAGGCATTTATGATGGATCTTGCGTGTTCTCCTGCGCAGGTTGATGCGAAAATTTCTTTGAGGGTTGTGGCTGGGCAAGGGTCCAGCGGCGAGCCAGATGGTTTGCGGGCAGATAGAAGTTTGAGAGCAAGGAAGAGCGGTGTGGGACCTGCCGGCGGAACGGATTCTTAAGAATCTCACAGGTCTTACACCGCGGTTCCTTGCTCCCACTGAAGCAAGGATTCCAATTTTGGACAGCTCCTTACACCCTTACCACGATCTGTTGACTACTTGTTACAGACCATATAGGAATGACCGCTTTGTTTAAGATGAAGGCTCCATCTTCCTGAAGTGTACTTGGACACTTCCACGCCTCA
The DNA here is from genome assembly GCF_040938575.1 of Ambystoma mexicanum. Classification (NCBI taxonomy): domain Eukaryota; kingdom Metazoa; phylum Chordata; class Amphibia; order Caudata; family Ambystomatidae; genus Ambystoma; species Ambystoma mexicanum. Next base: position 172,429,520 of record NC_090931.1, read on the forward strand.
AGCCATTGTGCTTCTTGGTCCCGACCACATAGGATACTCCTCTCCCAAGAAACTCTTGTCCTGATGAAGGCCTACACCATTAGAGCTCACCTAGCTCATCACAAAATGGCCAAAACACTGTTGTGTTGACATGTTATATATGTTGTTGTTCAACCCTTGATTGTGCACACACCGAATGGGCTATGTATCTGATTATGACTCCACTAAACTCTCTAGCTTCCTTCCCAAGGAACCTTTAGAGACTGTTCAAACACAAGAATTTGGTTTTTCAAATATTGACCATTTGAATTATTCAACCCAGGTAATATACTCTGTATGTCTTAAATGTCGAATGTCCTATGTTCCTAAAAATTCAAGTGTATTCTTGACACTTACTGCGCTCAAAATAAATTCGAACTGCAGTTTACAGATTTTGTGATAATTCTGTGTCTACCAAAACATGCGGTGACAGACCCAGGATTGAGCTGTTCGTTTTTCAGCAGGCAGAACCCAATGACCTGGCTCACTTGCATTGTTTGATATTAGTGTACCCGCCTGGGCAGAGCAAGGCATTAACCAGGTACCCTCCCTCATATTCTATTCTCTGTGTGTGACATGCTTCAATGATAGGCTCTTTCAGCAGCATAGTGGACTCTGGAAACTCTGGTGCAAAATCGGGGAGATAAGGGAGATTTGAGTAAGAAGGCGAGGGGACCATATATCCCTAAGGAGTTATCTGTGTAATTCTCACCAAGTTCAAACCATGAAGCACAGCCTAGTGGAATGTAATACAGTCCGAATCCTCGGTATAAAACACTTCTCTTGCTGTGCTCAGTCTGAGGAATGGCTGACATCTGCCCCTTTTTGGGAAAGATTAACATCGGGGCACGAATTGAGTGTGGTATTGGAAGTACTGAGATTTCTTAAGGTTTTAGGTTTTATTAAATTGTTGGGGGGGAAACTATTTAAAAAATGTTTCATTTTTTAATCGATGAATTCAGTCAAATGTTCAAATTTGAGAGAATTAACTTGTGTTGGTGTATTGTAGTCTTCTATGTTTTCTGTTTCTTCCCTTTTTTCTAAAGATGTAGCATTGATCAGTTTCTTGGGTTTTTCTTGGTACAGTTTGTTTTTGTTTTGTATTTTTTGTATTGTATTTATGAAAAGTAATTTGGCTATAACACAAAACATTTTTACAAAATGTAGGATCCTGGGGGCACTGATCTAGAGGAAAATACGAAAACATTGCTGCCTTCTCGCCTCCCATCTTGGCCACCCCCTTCCTAGACAGTCCTTGAACCGGACTTCATAGCCTCCAGCCACCGATCAAGAGTTGCAGCACTTTGCTGTTCATGGCTGGTTGGGGTCTACAAGCAGACTGGGATTTTGGGAAATTAATGGATTCTCCTACTGGTTCGAATTGGAATTCTGGAGTGTTTTCGAATGGCTTTCTGGGAGATGGGTATAATGTCCAACGCGTTTACTGTGAAATTGTGCAGATTCCCAACTGGGGTACTGGACAGTTGGAACGTTCTGAGCAAGCGTGTGACGCTCAAACAGGCTGGTAGGGTTAGTTTTGTGTCCTAGAAAGCCTGGCACAGGGCTGTCTTTGCCCAAGCCAATACTGCCAATTTGATAGACACCATGGTGTCCCATTCGGCTGGTGCGAATCCCCCTTACAGGCCTTACACTTCAGAGGCCTTACTTGGGGGCTGGCACTTCCTTACCGAAGCGGACATGTCCATGACACGCAGCATGTATCCCCCCATGGCGGTACCTTTTTGTTAACTTGTGTCTTGGTGAGGTGGCATATGCCGGCCCCGTTTAGCTCCAGTAGTCTGGACCCAGAGGGAAGGCCCGCGGCTTCTGCTGGCCCGCCAACATTCACCGTCAGATGGAAGGGAGACTTTTCATCTTGAAGCAAAACAGGAATAAGAGATGAAACCAGGCAGCAAGCGATGACTTCCGGCCACAGGCAATTAAGCAAGGCAACATGCAAAGCCACCAGGAAACGAGAGATAAAACCAGGGTTCGGGAAACAAACAGGCGATAAATGCAGGCAACGTATGATATAGCCAAACAACACCACGAATGCATAAAAAAGAGAACAGGTCTTACAAAAAATGCAAAGGGCTACCATCTCCCTGCAGCCACCACATCGGCCCAAAACAATAGTATCACTGCTGAGCAGGCGCACACTGCTACGGCGTAGCATGCTCGTGTATGTAGCATTTGCAAAGCGCTTGTCTGCCATTGGTATGACTTCAAAGCGCAAAGGCAGCCTCCACCGACAATGCATTGTGAAATCAGGCGGAACATAGCCCAATATAGGCAATTTATAATAGCAGAGGTGGTGATACAGATTAAAGATTAGCATTCAAAATAGTGTATTATGGGCCTGTATAAGATGGGCTGTGCATTAACCTTTTTCGGGTGATGGAATGTGAATGAGCACTGGGCCTGATTCTCAAAGTTGCACACTGGAGCAAATCAGAGATGCCCGTGCGCATTTCTGATTTTCTCCGGCCGCTCCTATAAATCTGGAGATGCCTGGAGCGTCTCTGAGACGCTCACACGTGCACATGATCTTCCCAGAGATGTGCTCACACGTGGGCATCCCAGAGATGCTCCAGTTCGAGAACAGTGTAAGTAAGTGTGGTCCGTTGGTTTCATGGCATTGAAGCTGTTTGCAGCTGTGGGTTCAGAACAATAAAGGATTATTCTCGGGTTCTTCACAGGATTCCAAATGTATTTATTCCTTTTGGGGATTTTCTCAGGGGAGCACATTGGGGGCGGGGAGGGGGGCACCCAACCGTCTTCTGACAGGACAATATTGGCAGCAATCTCTCTTCGCTGGAGTCCTATGATCCTCACAGGACCCTCACTGCCAGGGAAATTCAGACTGCGAGATTCTTATAGCACTGACAGGACACCGCTGGGTGGAAGTTCACCCTGCTCCAGTCAAACAGCCCTGACAAGACACTGCTGGGAATGATGTCAACGTGGAGGTCTTAAAGGATCTGCTGGAGTCTTAGTACTGCTGAAGGAAGCTCACACTTCTGCGGTCATACAGCCCTGACAAGACACTGCTGGGGAATGATGTCACTGTGGGGGTCTTAAAGGATCTGCTGGAGTCTTAGTACTGCTGAAGGAAGCTCACACTGCTGCGGTCATACAGCCCTGACAAGACACTGATGGGGAATGATGTTACTGAGAGGGACTTACTGCTCACACTGCTGGAGTCTTTCAGTACTGCTGGAGGAAGCTCACACTGCTGCGGTCATACAGCACTGACAAGACACTGCTGGGGAATGATGTCACTGTGGGGGTCTTAAAGGACTGAGGGAATTACTGCTCACACTGCTGGAGTCTTTCAATACTGCTGAAGGAAGCTCACACTGCTACGTCCATATAGCGCTGACAAGACACTGCTGGGGATTGATGTCACTGCGGGGGTCTTAAAGGACCGAGGGAACCTAACACTGCTGGAGTCTTTCAGTACTGCTGGAGGAAGCTCACACTGCTGCGGCCATAGAGCACTGACAAGACACTGCTGTGGAATGATGTCCCTGCGGGGGTCTTAAAGGACTGAGAGGGAATTACTGCTTACACTGCTGGAGTCTTTCAGTACTGCTGAAGGAAGCTCACACTGCTGCGGTTATACAGCGCTGACAAGCCACTGCTGGGGAATGATGTTAGTGAGAGGGACTTACTGCTCACACTGCTGGAGTCTTTCAGTACTGCTGGAGGAAGCTCACACTGCTGCGGCCATACAGCGCTGACAAGACACTGCTGGGGAATGGTGTCACTGCGGGGGTCTTAAAGGACTGAGGGAATTACTGCTCACACTGCTGGAGTCTTTCAGCACTGCTGGCGGAAGCCCGCACTTCTGATGTTTAATATAACCATTTGGCCGCTGCAGCATTCACCAATGCATGCTGGGATATATGTAGGAGGATCTAGACTGACATGTCTTACCTTCAGACGCTGAAAGGCTGAATCCAAAGCCACCCTCGACACGGCGGACATAGCACAGCCGCGGCTTAGCCCCAGCCTCGCTGGTCTGGCCATGACCCGGAAGTAACATGGCTGTGTTCAGGTGGCGCGCCCTGGCCTCCAGGTAGGACCTCTGGTCCAGCACCGCCAGGGAGATCTGCTTCCCAGCACCCTTGATCTTCTGCACCACCTGCAGCAAGGAGAGACTGTGAGTCCCCAAACCAAGGCAAAGGATCCTGGACACAGTGGCTCGTGGATAGGAAGCCCAACGCCACAGCGTGGGATTGTGGGCTGGAGACTGCAGGCCTCTGTGCGTTCTCGCATCATGATGCCGGACTCCCGGACAGAAGGCTGGACCAACGCTACGTTTCACAGTATGCACAACGAGTAAGGCAGACAGACAGCAGGCCATGCTAAACCAGCTCACTGGCACCACAGAGAGAAACAATACATAAGTCACAATAGATCAGGGGAAACTGAACGAAATGGCCTACATGTGCATATACTAAAGGTCAAAAGAAAACATCTCTGCATACGTTTATAACAAAAGAAGAAAACATTTGCTTAAAATAGAGCAAGAAAAATATATACAATCCCCCATGCCCCCAAAATGTATTTCATTGTCACAGCCAAAAATGGTTGCGAAACACTGAATTGAGAGAAAGGACACCCCTGGAGAAAGGATACCCCTGGAGAAAGGATACCCATGTAGGAGAAAGGATACCACTGCAGGAGAAAGGTTATCGCTGTAAAACGATACCCTTGTAGAAGAAAGGCCATTCCTGTAGGCGAAACGATAGCCCTGGAGAAAGAACACCCCTGCAGAAACAAAGGACATCTCTGTAGGAGAAAGGACAGCTCTGGAGAAAGGACACCCCTGTAGGAGAAAGGACATCCCTGTAGGAGAAATGATAGCCCTGAAGAAAGGACACCCCTGTAGGAGAAAGGATAGCCCTGGAGAAAGGATACCCCTATAGGAGAAAGGATATCTTGTAGGAGAAAGGACACCCCTCGAGAAAGTATACCCCTGGAGAAAGGACACCCCTCGAGAAAGTATACCCCTGGAGAAAGGATAACCCTCGAGAAAGTATACCCATGGAGAAAGGATGCCACTATAGTAAAAAGGATACCCTGAAGAAAGGACACCATGTAGGAGAAAGGATAGCCTGTTGGAGAAAGGACACCCTGTAGGAGAAAGGACACTCTGTAGGCGAAAGGACACCCTGTAGGAGCAAGGACACCCTGTAGGAGAAAGGACACCCTGTAGGAGAAAGGACACCCTGTAGGAGAAAGGATACCCTGTGGAAAGGACACCCTGTAGGAGAAAGGATAGCCTGTTGGAGAAAGGACACCCTGTAGGAGAAAGGATACCCTGTAGGCGAAAGGACACCCTGTAGGAGCAAGGACACCCTGTAGGAGAAAGGACACCCTGTAGGAGAAAGGATACCCTGTGGAAAGGACACCCTGTAGGAGAAAGGACACCCTGTAGGAGAAAGGATACCCTGTAGGAGAAAGGATACCCTGAGGAAAGGACACCCTGTAGGAGAAAGGATACACTGTAGGAGAAAGGACACCCTGTAGGAGAAAGGACAGCACTCCTTTCATTTGCGCTCCTATTTGAGAATGGGGCCCAAATGTCCAAATTCATTCAAGATCCTGAAAGGCAGGATCAAGGTCGCTGTGGCTAACTTCACCGCTTCCGAGTGTCCAATCCTCCTCTGCACAAAGAGTGAAGTGGAGGGGACATGCATGCCATGGAAGCAACCACCCCCCCCCCCGCAGCACCCCCAGTTTGGTGCTAGTGACCCCAAAAGAGAGAACTCGCTTCTTACCCTCAAAGGGTTCATGTCGTCCACATACTCGCCATTCACCTCCAGGAGTCGGTCCCCATCTCGTAGCCCGCAGTGGTAAGCAGGGCCTCCCACTTCCACCTGTCGTATGACATGTCCGGCGCTGCCAAACTCATGGCGGAGGAAGAACCCAAAAGTCCCCCCATCAGGCTTGGTCAATGAGCAGAAGCGGGGCTCGAAGGCTTCCCCGGACTCTGTGGGTACAAATGTGACCAGTGTTTGTACACACAATGCAGGTATGGAACTTTTGCCAACAAGCAACCTCAAAAGACAGCAAAAGGTGATGGATGGAAGGCTGTGAATTAATCATAGCAGTTGGCATACCTCTGGGCACCTTACTCAGTGGAGTAACTGCTCAAAATGTTGAGGGGGACATGACATCTGAAGAAAAGGTGCCCCAGCCAAATGAAGGGGGACAAAATGGTGTGCCATGAAAGTTGGGGGGACAAACACCCCTGCTCCCCCCCCTAAAATTACGCCCATGCTTCCACTCCTCCCTTTTTTGGTCTGCAGCCTTACATAAGAGGACTAGCCATATCCAAAGCAGTGCTGATCCTGTCTCAAGGGGAGTGGTCCCGTCTGATCTGCACTTGCAAAGTGGAGGGTAAAATAAAAACGAATGCTCTTTACCTTCGCACTCTGCCCTGCAAAAGCTGAAAAATGCATGCAGGAGAACACCCCCACAGCCCAGCACGAAAGTGCAAACATTGGTGGGCCTTTACCTGCAATTTGCATTATCAAAATATCCCCCACTGAGATAGCTGTGCACATCGCACCCTTCAGAAATGGGCAGCATATTTTGTATTTGCCATATTGTATACAAGCCAGGAAGCCATTGTGAAGCTTGAGGCATACTCAGCTATCAGACTGCACCAGTAAAGCCTGGAGAGCATATTGTGTAGAGCCACAATGTGTATCAGTCAGGAACCCTTACCAGCTCTAGTGAAATCACTTTGTGGTCCTGACACTCTATAAAGTCTGCAAAGCACCCTTTTAGACTCAGCGGGTCTGATTCTCAAAGACTTGCAGTTGAAAGCTAAACCTAGAACTCATCTTGGGATGCCAGGGGAATCTTTGCCATGCTCCCTTGCAAATGCACTTCTCAAGGGCTTGCGCAAGCGGGCAGCCTCTCCGTTTCTAGCCTTTGTGAATGAGCTATGAAGCAGCAGGAGCAGATCACGGGCAGTCGCTGGCAACGCTGATGAACGGCACTCAGGACCCATGTCATTCCAACCTGCAACCATCAACTGCAGAGGTTTTATCATTTGCCTTTCCTGGTATTCCCCTAACAAGCCTCGCCCTCTTTCTTACAGATTCATGCAAAGGGATTACAAAGACATGGCAGAAAGGAAAGGCGCTACACAAGATGGGCATTAGATTCCTCTGCATTGGATCACAAGCATCCCCAGATTAAGAGTGAATAGCATAGGGCTGCCCCCCCCCCCCTTTGGGAGAACCCAGATGAACTAACGATGGTGGAATGGAAAGCAGCCTGGAGGTATTCCCAGTGGTTATGATTAATTCAAAGTGTTGCATCCAAAGGCAGCTTTCCCACATTACCCCCCAGGCTTCATAGACGTTTCTACTGCCATGACCTACTTTGCGACTTGCCATCCATCCTCGAGCACAGGTGCCTTTCGTGTGGGATTGGCTAGATAATATTGCCTGGATGCCCAGCTGGGTCTCTCCCCCTCATTACATCACCCAAAGGCACAGCCTCCCCAGGCCACACCCTCCGAAATGACCCCCTAGACTCTGGGAAGCATAGCGTGCACTCACCTATGTCATCTGCCAGTGACAGGGCCGGGTTGTCGATGCCTTGCTTTGGGTCGAATTGAAATTTCCTGAAATGAAACAGTCCCCAATTTTCCTCATAAAAACGTTGCACAAGAAAATGTAGGCAGAGCATCCACCCCCCACTCTTCTTGCCCACCCTGATATAGACATCAAAAGCTCCGGAGGCCGAGGTAAAGTCAAGAGAACAAGGAGAAACAGAGAGTGACACACTTACCAACATGTCCCGTTCCATGCAGCGAGTCACAAGCAAGAAAGCAAGAAATCAAGCAGAGGCATATGCGACATCAACACTAGACTGCCCAACAATGCCAGGAAAGATCCCGACAGCCCGGTGTTCATGGTGTAAAAGTAATTGACCCACATCTAGTCTACAGGATCTCCTAAAGGATCTCCTAAAGGCTTTGCATTGCTCACACATTGGTAGTGATGACTGAACAGCTATGGCCAACACTTAGGTGTAGGACAGGGCGGTTTTAGGATGCAGTATACGACGAAATAAGAGAAGGTCCACACAGTTATGTCAACAAAATAACACTTTGGACCCTCATTCCAGGTTTTTGCAGCATTTCCAAAGGAATGACTTCCAAACTGGATTACTAATGCTGCCGCCCATTCCGGCGTAATTACCTCCATATTATGAGTTTCATTGTGGCGCTGTTAGTCACCATTCATGGGGTCCAAAGGACACATGGAGATTTTGGAGGAATTACTATAGAAGGTAAAATTCACCTGTGGTAAAATCCTCAACTTAAGGGCACATTGTGGTAAAATGATGGCAATTCCGGTACTGCCAAAAATATATATAGTAATGAAACTTCCACCATTGTTTACCACACCCCAAACTTGAAATTAGCCCTTTTAACTTACGTGAAGGTATGTAAATAATGTGCAGAATATAAAAAAAAGTAGTTATGACCTTCCACCATTGTTTACCACACCCCCAAATTTGAAATTAGACCTTTTAATTTATGTGAACGTACGTAAATAATGTGCAGAATATTAAAAAAAGGACCACGACTGAAACACGTCGCCGATCCAAGCGCCAGATCAGGCCACTAAGCCTCCACCTGGCACCCTAACTTGTGAGGACCAGCTGCTAGCTCTATTACGATTCTGCTGCCACTTCACCTCTGCCTTGATAAAGACTTTGGTTGGAACGCGCGTCAGCTTTTTGCTTTCACCACTTCTGGCCCAATTGGCTTTTTGTTTTCACCACTTCTGGCTTAATTTGCCACATTGATCTTGTTGGTAGTGTACACCAATAAAACACCATGCATATAAACCCAAAGACTGGACTATTACTAGAAATTAACAAATAGCGGAATTGCTAATATTGGACCCACATATCCAGCCAGCACCCACACTTAACAAGCGGTTGTCATCCCAACAATTATAAAAAAAAGTAGTTATGAGCATCCACTATTGTTTTCCACACCCCCACACTTGGAATGAGCCTGTTGAACCTCTGTGAAGGTATGTAAATAATGTGCAGATTATAAAAAAGTAGTCATGACCTTCCACCATTGTTTACCACAACCCCAAACTTGAAATGCGCCCTTTAAACCTCAGTCAAGGTATGCACATCATGTGCAGATTATAAAAAAGTAGTTATGACCCTCCACCATTATTTACCACACACCCAAACTTGGAATGAGCATGTTAAACCTCTGTCAAGGTATGCAAATCATGTACAGATTATTACAAAAGTAGCTATGACCTTCTACCATTGTTTGCCACACCCCCAAACTTGAAATGAGCCTCTTAAACCTCTGTTGTAGGTATGTAAATAATGTGCAGATTATAAAAAAGTAGTTATCACCTTCCACCATTGTTTACTACAACCTCAAAGGTGAAATGAGCCCTTTAGACCTCTGTCAAGGTAGGCAAATCATATACAGATTATGAAAAAGTAGTTATGACCTTCCATCATTGTTTACCACACCCCCAAACTTGAAATGAGCCCATTAAACATCTGTGAAGGTACATACATAATGTGCAGATTATTTAAAAAAAAAAAGTAGTTATAACCGTCCACCATTGTTTACCACACACCCAAACTTGAAATGAGCCGTTAAACCTATGTGAAGGTATGTAAATAATGTGCAGATTATAAAATAGTAGCTATGAACTCAACCATTGTTTACCACACCCCCAAACTTGAAATGAGCCCATTAAACCTATGTGAAGGTATGTAAATAATGTGAAGATTATAAAAAAGTAGTTATGACCTCCCACCATTGTTTACCACACCCCCAAAAGTGAAATGAGCCCTTTAGACCTCTGTCAAGATACACAAATCGTGTGCAGATTATACAAATGTAGTTATGACCATCCACCATTGTTTACCACACCCCCAAACTTGAAATGAGACTGTTAAACCTATATGAAGGTATGTAAATAATGTGCAGATTACAAAAAAGTAGCTATTACCTTCCACAATTGTTTACCACACCCCCAAACTTCAAATGAGCCCATTAAACCTCTGTGAAAATATGTAAATAATGTGCAGATTATAAAAAAGTAGCTATGACCTTCCACCATTGTTTACCACACCCCCAAACTTGAAATGAGCCCATTAAACCTCTGTGAAGGTATGTAAATAATATGCAGATTAAAAAAATTAGTTTTAACCATCCACCATTGTTTACCACACCCCCAAACTTGAAATGAGCCTGTTAGACCTCTGTGAAGGTACGTAAATAATGTGCAGATTATAAAAATGTAGTTATGAATGTCCACCCTTGTTTACCACACCCCAAACTTGGAATGAGCATGTTAAAGCTCTGTGAAGGTATGTAAATAATGTGCAGATTATAAAAAAGTAGTTATGACCTTCCACCATTGTTTACAACACCCCCAACCTTGAAATGAGCCCCTTTGATTCATGAGAAGGTATGACCTTGCAACATTGTGTACCACACCCCCAAACTAGAAATGAACCATTTAAACCTCTGTTAAGGTACACAAATAATGAGTAGATTATAAAAAAGTAGTTAATAATGAGTAAATTATAAAAAAGTAGTTATGCCCTTCCACCATTGTTTACAACACCCCCAAACTTGAAATGAGCCCGTTAAACCTCTGTTGTAGCTATGTAAATAATGTGCAGATTATAAAAAATAGTAGTTATCACCTTCCACCATTGTTTACCACACCCTCAAAAGTGAAATGAGCCCTTTAGACCTCTGTGAAGGTATGCAAATAATGTACAGATTATAAAAAAAAGCAGTCATGACCTTCCACAATTGTTTACCACACCCCCAAACTTGAAATGAGCCGTTAAACCTATGTGAAGGTATGTAAATAATGTGCAGATTATAACAAAAGTAGCTATGACCTCCACCATTGTTTACCACACCTCCAAACTAGAAATTAGCCCTTTAAACCTCTATCAAGGTATGCAAATAATGTGCAGATTATAAAAAAAGTAGTTATGACAATCCACCATGGTTTACCACACCCCTAAACTTGAAATGAGCCTGTTAAACCTCTGTGAAGGTATTTAAATAATTTGCATATTATATAAAAAGTAGTTATGACCTTCCACCATTGTTTACCACACCCCCAAACTTGAAATGAGCCTGTTTAGAAAGAATCTTTTCAGAGTTAAGTGTCATGACACATGTCCAAAGTCAAATGGTTCCTTCGAGCACAGAGTACAGATGGTAGTATCCCGGGGGCACTATGGAACCATAGCCTCTAATCCCAGTGTCTGCAGCCTGCGGCTCTCCAGATGTTTTGGACTATGACTCCCATGATCCCTCCCTATTGACTATGTTGGCTAGGGCTGATGAGAGTTGTGGTTTAAAACATCTGGAGAGCCAAAAGTTGCAAACCCCTGCTCTAAACCAAAGGTTAGTCTCCCATTCAAATCAAAGGAAGAGATGAAGCAGTTTCTGATTGGATGAATAAGATACTGGTCCTGCTGTTGTGGTACCCACAATGGCGCAATGGTACAGTCCCAATGTTACTTTTCTTTTTTTTCAAATGTAACATACAGTACTGGCTCTGAATTCTCTCAAAGCCGCTAAGGAGGGATTCAGATGCAGTGGATCCTTGAGAATGAAGACCTTCTGATTTTGCGGACACTTCGTCATCAACAGTTCTCGTCCTGCCAAAAGCAAGAGTTAATGGTGGCAGTTATTGGTCTCTGATGGCGCTGCAATGATTCGGTGTGTGATGAAGAAGACCCGCAGGTAAGCTGTTCCGTGGAAGGGCCACTGGAGAAGGTGCTGAGTCAGAAGAAATGAACTGCTGAGGTCAGCTTGCCCAAAGGCAGATGTTGCAGTACCAATGGCTGGATCAGGCCTATTCATGGTTCTTTGCTTGCACGTTGCTTTTTGTTCTGGTGCTACTGCTTTGATAATCCAGTGCGCCCCCATGCCCTTCTTGATGGAGTGCCCATACAGGGATTAGCAGCCAGGATTTTGCTGTGATCAGCGCTTGAGGAACGTGACCCAGCTGTTCCTACCAGCACATGGGAAGTGAGCACCGGTTCTTCAGCTCCTTGTGATCTCTCGAGATGTCCAGAGTCCGCGGGCACGGGCAGAGAATTTGTGTCTGAAAGCTATTTGCAAGATGCAGTCAGGCAGAGCTGTGGCTGAGCGCTCTTCGGCGCTCTTCGGTTCAGCTTTGTCTTCTGACGGAGATTCGTTACTGTGTACAACTTCCATAGTTCGACAGAGAACGAATGTTGAGTGTCTGGTTAAGTAGGGATTTCCGGAGTTGAGTGGACATTCAACTCACATGAAGAAGGGTGCATCCTTCAAATGTATGACAGTCACCCAATCTCTGGGGATTGCACCATTCAAACTGTCCCAGGTACCTTCTCAGACATTGGCCCTCATTCCAACGCATGATTTCCACCTTAACGCCTGCTTTTAGCAGGTGTTAAGTACCAAGGCGCTAAGCGTCCTTGGCGCTAATTACGGCACCGTAATTTACGGTGCCGTAATTAGCGCCTTCCCCACTCCCATTATGCCCTATGGGGCAAAAATGGGAATGGGGAAGGCTAAATGGGGATTGGGGATTTACCGCCCCACTCACCTTGGAATGGGGCGGTAAATCTGCCATCCACCATGGTGTAAACAGAGTTTACACCATGGTGGTAAAGTAGGGAATTTACCACCTGGGTTGGAATGAGGGCCATTCACTCAGCGGTGGATTCCAGCCAGGAATCCAGACGCCATTAGAGAATCCATGCAGATCTGGCCCTGGCTCTGCCTCCGTTGCTCTTCTGAGGCAATCAGAAGCCTTGACCATATATGGCAACATCCGGGTCATGTTCACTCTCACAGGAACAAAGGGTGGTATTGATCTTGGTGCAGGATTTCTTACACATCTGCGGGGTACACAGAATGCTGTGCCCCATTACAGCTATGCACAAACCATGAACTACCATCAACAACAGGAGCACACGCAGCTAACTGTGCAAGGTGACTAGTTCCAGAAGCCGGGTGCCTTTGGGGTTCCCTGATTGTGAGAGGCATAGAGCCTCTTGGATACACCTCCCCAAGTTGCATCCCAGATAAGGCCACAGATCAAGTCTCATTCATGAAACGTCAATGGACCAGTCTTTCGATCTCTCACCAGAGGTACAGTTTAGGACTTTCAATATCACACACAGAGAAAACAGCCACAGTGAGAGACATGCATGAATGGGAGGTGGAGGGTGAGGCCTCAACACTAGACTAGAGACACATAAAGAATGGACTTGCAGAGGGCGCAAGAGCATGAGGAAGGGGGAGAGAAAGAACAGACTGAGAGGACAGAGAGCAGAGTGGGAGGAAGATCATAAGAGTGAGGGAGTAAGAGAGAGGTCTGCGAGAGAAGGGGGTATTTGTAGGCTTCTTTAAAGTGAGGACAAGAGGAGGAGTGAGCAAGGGGAGGGATAGAACAAGACAGAGAGGGAGCAGGAGGGTTAGAGAGAGAACACGAGAGAGAGCAGAGGCAGAGAGGCAGATGGTGGGTGGAAGAGAGAGAGAAAGAGGCTGAGAGATAGAGAGAGAGAAGGGGGCACTTGGGACCCTCGGGACTAAAAGAGGTCAACATACATATACACTTTTTTTTCAAGAGCTAGGGTTAATGTAACACAAAGTAATGTCTACAAAGAGTGGGAATAACAACGTTAAGGTCCATACACTCATAAGCGATGCCATTCATATTCTTACCTTTCTATATCATTCCTCTTTTTAGGTAGAGATATAAAACTTTAGATCATTTTGGCATCAAGGCCTTCACCGTCACCTAATGCAGCCTCATTGCCTTTACCTTATCACAGTCCTGTAAATGAATTTTGTGGTAGGTCAGAACGAGAAGACAGAGTAATATGTGCCATTCTCAAAAGGTTTATTGGCAACATCATAAAGAAAATGCCTAGCTCTACGGGTTTCCCCACCTACCAAACTAGGGTGCTTGTCATCAATGGTGAAGTCCACAACAAAACTCTGTCCTCCGTCCAAAGCTACCCTATGTTGACCCCACCACTAATGCTACACAACTAAAGACCAGGGGAATGACTCCCTTCTCCTGGGTTGCTTTTCATCAAAGTCCTCCTCAATGCAGGATATACCGATAGCCTTTCGCTATCTCTCGCACCAGGTCATTCCGCTCTTTTAAGGGGCTTTTCCATGCCCTTTTGTATTGGTTTCCTTGTTTCGTCAAATTCCTCCCTTGGTTTTCCTTGATCCTTGAAGGCACTTTCACCCTGTGTCTCTCTGTTATTTTCTTCTCTGGGTCACTGGTTCTTCCCATGAGATCTGTGTGCTGCACCCAATAACCCATATGATTATGAATGGTCTTCGGCCTTCCCATATCATGGTTATACTGAGCCTTGGAATCTGTGTTGTTCTTCACAGCACTTACTTCTCCTTTGGGATGAACAAGTATATTCTCAGAACAACTCTTTTTCCTATTGTTATTTATCTCCCCAATGAGCAGGCTGAGTCCCTATTTGACTCTTGATCTTCCTAGGGTTTTGACATTCACTGGGACGAGTATGATGAGTCGCTGAATGATTTTCATTCTTCTTATGGCTTTGCCATTCACTGGAGTGAGTATTGATCTTTTTAATGATTTGTTCCCCACTGGGATGAGTAGGCTCACTCTCCACGTTGCCTATGTTGTACTGGCACTCTGTCACTGGGTCAGCATTTGGCTCTCTTCGGTCAGGACGGCTCTACTGTCCGCCCACTCCACTTTGTTGGACACACCTCCGTGTTGGTTTGTGGTATCGACGAGAAGAGGGTTGGTGTCTCTCGGTCCTCCCAGGCCACTACGTAGTTCTCTCTCCTTCCTCTCGGCTTCTTCCGCTGACAGACAGACCTTCTTGTGTCCGGCTTTGGTGTGCTTTACCTTAAGCACCTTTGTGTTGGGGCTTCTCCTCACCCCTTCTTGCATGTCCCTGCTGGGACTAACAGCCGTGGGTCAGACTTCCCCCAGTAGGTCTCCCACTTCGTGCACTTCCTCTTGCACGCTGCCTGTAGCCAGGCATAGCAGCGTTTCCCCATAGTGACCAATGTCCATTCTCCAGCTGGTTTGTAACTCCCAAGTCTCGTTCTGATGTTCTCTTGTTCCTCCCAGTTTTATTACGCAACGCTGGGGATTTTCCAGTTTCTTAGGATAGTCTATACTCTTAATGACTACTTTAGGTTTCTTAGTCTCAGTGATTAACAGACAGATATTCTTTATCACTCCTGTGTTCCTACTCTTCACAGTCCCAGGCAGGTACTTACCTTCTGTAATTACATTACAATATTATATGTAAGAGGAGTCTGGTTGTCTGTCAAGTGATAGGGTTCGACTGGGTATTTGAGGATAGTGAAAAGGGAATTCCTCATCGGAAAGGGAGTCCTCATCCCCAAGGGGGGAGTCTCTCCCTGTGAGGCCTCGCTTACCGCCACCCATAGGGGGAATGTTGCATAGCCGGCTCCCCTCCCTAGCCTCACAGATTAATGCTCCCCGTGAGAGAAGTGACAGAATTCCACAATTCCTCACAATTTCTACATGAATTGATACTTTGTCTTTTTACTTTGTCTAGCTGCTATAATTACAAGATGATCTGATTCATTGCACCAAAACCCAAGAAATGTGGTGCATGTGGAAAGTGACGATCATCGTAGATGTCCCAATATGATGTAATTTGTGTTGTCATTGTTGATATGTGCTGTGATCTCATGCATGTGCTCAACGGCTGACTAATAGGGGGTGGGGGACGCTGAATGAAGGCTCACATTAACTGTGTCTTAACTAAAGTGTTTTCACTTGATTTTAAAGGTATAGTTATGCTATGTGTTCTCCAACATTTCACCAAATCAATAAAACAGGCTGGGTCCATGGCCAGTGGGAGCCCACATCCCTCTGCCTAATTACTATCCGCATTCCACCAGCCATGCCAGAACCTTTAAATGTGGCCTCTGCACACATTTTAATCATATGGGAAAATGATGGGTGGTAGCCTACTGGCAATGTTATTTGACCGTGGACAGTGGCCACGGCCTACAGCCATTACCCATAATCCCCTCACTAATAAATAACCAGAACCCGCTGGCCCTGGCTTTTTGCCGTGGCCACTGTCCAGGATGTATTAATTAATCAAAAAGAGGAGCCACCCACTGGCATACAGCTATAGCCCATATCACTCTCACTATTAAATACCCAGACTCCGCCGCCCACTGTCCATATAGTTCCAATACAACAAACGAAGCATGGGTCACTGACCATAGTCAAATCCCCCCGCTCCCTGGTTTCATATCAGTGGCCTAACAATTCCCATGGAAACATACCAAAGTCACCTTCTGGCCGCCTTGTATTAACAAGGGAGTCATTGCCACAGTAATGCAGCTTCTCCTATCTTGGTCCCACCACAACCCTTCCACTGTTTGAAACCTCCCCGGCTCTCTCCTATTATCCCCTTTCACCTGCCGGTTCCTATAATGATTTTTTTTGTTGTACATTTTACAACCTTCCCATGATTCACGCAGGAATTTCACTGCATTTCAGTAGTAAGACGAAATAGATATGCCTCATATTTGGTTCTCCAGCCCTCCCCAAACTCTTCAACTGCCCATGTGGTCCTCTTTCACCATCTCCACTTCAATCCTCATGTGATTTGCTAAAAATTGGTTTATCATGCAGGGTTTTCTTAGAGGATCGCATTGTCGACGTCTTTGGGCGAAATATAAAGAACACACTACTAACAAGAGTGGAGGGAAAAGGGAAATAAACTGGATAACTGAGCATGAGTGGAACTCATATATTCAGCCACTTTATGTTAGGGACGCATTATTCGACATCCATGTGACTTACCGAAAATTCACTGAGAGGAGTAGCTTTTGGGAAAATTATGTTGAAAAAAATAATCATTAACCTAAAACTTTCAAGTGCACTTGGTCCACATGGGATACCCAACTTTGTTTACAAAAAAGATCTGTGATATTGGACATTTACGCAGGGACATATTTACACAAATATTGTCCTAACTGGAATTATACCAGTTAGCTGGAAAGTCGGTATTAAACCCTATATTCAAAAAGGGGTTGACGGATGTCTGTGCAAACATATTTGCAGGATTATTGTTATCAGAAACGCAAAAGTGAATACAAAGTAACAATCTCCTCTCAAATCAACAGAGTGGATTCAGGAAAGACATGGGGGTGTTATCTAATCTGTGGTCCATGACTTACTTGATGCGAGACTGTCAGGAAGAAAAATGGTGGACTGTTTATATGTTTCATAGATTTCAGAGGAGCCTTTGATACGGTTGATCGCAACTTGTGGTTGAAGCTAGTCAAGCTAAACATGGGCGCGATGATTCTCTATTTTCTTAAAGAATTTTATACAAACACTAAAGTTCAAATTAGGCTGGACAAATAGGGTCTTTTGAGTGAGGAAATAGATACCAACTTCGGCCTAAAGCAGGGTTGCCCACTAGCACCAACCTTATATCATTTGTATGTCTCTGATATGGGTCCACGTTTGGATCTCTGCCATAACTTCCCGCCGTAAAATAAATAAGCAAAAAATTGCCTGGCTGGGTTACGCTGATGATATCTTACTAACTTACAGCGAAGTATGGACGCATTAAGCGAGTTCTCAAGGAAAAAATAGTCAGATAATAAATCATCATAAAACAAAAATTATGGCAATCCAACCAGGGAAAAGGAAAAAGCCTGCATGGAATTGGAAGATGGGGAAGAAGAATATCGAAATTGTGCGATCCTATTTATACTTGGGCTTGCAGATCTTAGACTCAATGAAGATAAAGCAAATTGAGAGATACGTATCATTTAAATTAGAAAGAAGATTTATTACTTTTTTTGAATTTCATTAAAAGCAAAAGCGGGTAGTCAATAGAAGGGTTCTTGAAACTCTACAAAACGTGTTTGATCCCTAGTATTTGCTTTGCCTTGGAAATATATACAATAAAGGAAACTGAATGGATTAAGAAAATTGAAGGGAAACTATGGAGAAGAGTTCTGGGATTATCTCAAAGTGCCTCTATGGAAGCTATAAACTTTGAATTGGGAACTATCTCCCTAACCACACAATGTAAGATATCTAAGGGGATATTTCTTATTAGGCTGATAAGTGGTAATGTCTACAGTGAATCTGTACTTACACATTTTAAAGAGATGCTACAAAATTGTGATGGGGGTAATGCCCTGAGAAAATAGGTGGTGGAAGTGAATGCATTCTTTGAAGAAATGGGTTATGAATTCAAGAATGAGTTGCCTATTTCAGAAATTGAAAAAAGGTTACAAAAATGTGTGAATGTGTGGAATAGAGATGCTAGACCATCAATGACCACATTGACACCCTTACTCCTGCTCTGGTCGACTTCTGCAACCTCTACGTCTCCCCTGGAACCTTCCCTTCCCCTCTGAAGCACTCTCTTGTGTACACTCTTCTCAAAGAACCCACAGCCAGCCTCTCATGCCCGGCTAACTATCGCCCGATGTCCATCACTCCTTTCCTGGGCAAACTTCTGGAAAAGCTGGCCATCTCCCAGATTAATCTTGACAGCGATTCTGTTGGCTGTCTCCATGACCATCAGTCTGGCTTTAGAGCTGCCAGAGGCACGGAAACTGCTCTCCTGATCATCCGTGAAGACCTGCTCTCCAACCTTGACTCTAACATCCCTTCTGTCCTCATCCTACTCAATCTGTCTTCTGCCTTTGACACTGTCAACCATGCCATCCTGCTCAACCGTCTCCGTGATAACTTGGGTATCACTGATCAGGCCCTGGCCTGGCTGACCTCTTTCCTCTCTGATTGACCCACCCAGGTTCAACTTGGGTCCTTCCTTTCATCTTTCTCACTCTCTACCTATGCTGTTCCTCAGTGGTCTAACCTCTCTCTCTCTGGCTGTTCAACCAATTACTGTCACCCCCTGCCCACTGCATGGCCGCTCTCTGCTCCAATTTTCAGTGTTATACGGATGCCACCTCTTCGCCTTCTCTCATCTATGTCTGTCTGCTATCCTGGAGTGGTGTGCCGCCAATTATCTCTGCCTTAATGCCAGTAAGACTGAGAGTCTCCTCATCGGCACACCTGCACCCACCTTTCCTGTCACTCTCTGGCCTGTCTCCCTTGGCCCTCCTCCTGAACCCACCTGTGAGGCTAAGAACCTCTGTGTCATCTTCGACTAAACACTCTCCTTTTCTCCTCACATCTCTGAAACTTGAGGAGAACCATCTCCGGTTCCGGAAGCACCTCAAGACCTTCTTCTTTGCTTCTGCCTTCGCTCTTCCTCTCCCCTGCTGCTGTTCTGTCTGCTCTGGCACTGTGCACCTAATTACCCTCTGATTTCAGGCCCAGGTCCCTGCACACCTAGCCACACACCTGCACTGCCCCTGGGAACTCCTGCACTTGTGTTTGTATCTCTAACCCTACAGTCCCCTTACTTGCAATTATATAGATACCCCTTGTCTGTGCTTTAAACCTTGCACTTGCCACCTTGCTGGCTGCAATACCATTTGTTTTTGTTTTTATCCCTTGCTCAGAACTTTCCACCTCTCCCCTCTCCCTTGCACGTTCCCCCTCCCCTCTCCCCTGCACTTGCACGTTCTCAATGTCACTGGGCCTAGTAAGGTCGCTGTTTTGTCCTCCCTTGTTCCCCTCCCTTGCCTCGTCGCGCTCTGAAACACTTGTGTATGAGCGCGATACAAATAAAATATCATATCATATCATAAAGCTAGGGAAACTAAGGAAATATAAGTGTTATGTTAAACAGGGATTCCAGCCAGACACACCATGTTCATATCTAACAAAACATGTTAATCATAAGGCGAGAAGATGTATCCTTCTGTTGAGGTTGGGGCTACTACCCACATTATCCTGTATTGGGGCGTGGATGAACATGAATTATGAGGATAGGCTGTGTAGATTGTGTGGTGAGGAGATTGAGACATCTAGACACCTTTTTACAAAATGCATTAAATTACAAGATTTGTCTTTCTCAAATGTAAAATACCCTATTGATGACTACCAAACAGGGCTAATGTGGAGCCATATGTACTCTGGACAAAGTACTATTTTAAATGTTGTGCTATGCCACATTTGGGAACGAATTACAAATATGATATTGAATTTATGAGAATGGAATTTTAGTAGATACTAGGAACTGCTTTTATTAATTAAATGAAATTGATTGAATATGGTTTTTATTTGCTAATCGATAAAATAGTGTTTAGAATTGTGATTATATGTGTTTGTAATACACGGTAGAATGTTATATTTTAATGCAGAATTGCGATTTTAGGTTCTTGAATGATTTATAATAGCTATTTCATATTATGTATTTTAACGAAAAATGTATGCTGATTGTAAAAATGATGATTCCTATTTTATAAAATTAGAAAGTTTGTTTAAATTGTTAAAAGGTTAAATTAACCCATAAAACAATTAAAAAAAAATTTTTTTTAAAAGAAGCCACCTCTTTCCCTCCTCCAGATATAATTTCGAGCCCTTTTCTTTTTTGGCCTCCCATGTGAATTGCTCCATTCGGCCAAAAAATGTGCTTTTCATCTACAAAAATCCTCAGTGCTGCAATGCACCATCTGATATATATGTTATGTTATTGTGATTTATCCTGTGCACCGCTGCCATTTTCGCGGTCTCCAGGAGCTCTGGTGGATTTTACAAAGAAGGGTTGTTGGGAGGGCTTAGCTAGTGGGATAGAGAGGGAAAAGCGCAAGAGAGCTTTGATGTGCTGTCACTAGCTTCAGTTCGATAAAAAACTGTCACTGTGTGCTGGTGTATTTTTTGTTGGTAGAGGGTATGTGGTGTTTGATGCATGAGTATATATGGGGTGGTTTGTGTGCAATTGGTTTAGTTTCCTATTGGGTGTTGTGGAGTATCTGTAGTGGGCAGTGTTGTTTTGTTTTTCTTCTGCGGCAGCGATACGTGTGTGATTTATTCAGTGTTTGAAGATGAGTCTGAAGAGTATTAGAGAGTTATGGTCTGTCTAGATAATATTATTCTGTGGTGATTTGCAGTAGAATGCTTTATTTCTTTGGGTGGTCCTGTTCTGGCTAATCAGGTTTACGTTGTTTTCGGTGTTTCTATAGTGATGTGCTGACAGTTTCCCTTCAATTATGTTTCCGATTTAGCTCAGTGAGTTGAAGAGCCATGTTTTTTACAATGTTTTGAACTTTAGGTGATCTTCTGTTGTTCATATTGCCTTTGGGAGCGACTTCCAAAGTCTTTCTGCTATTCAGGAGAATGTGGTTCCCCCAAATGTATGCTTTCAGTATGGTTTAGGTTTGAGGTGAATGTCGGTCCTGGACCTTAAGGTTCGTTTTGGTTTGTAGATGGAAATGTTTCTCTGTATGGATTCTGCTGCTTGGCCGTGGATTGCTCTGTGTGTTATGCACAGCATTTTGAAGAAAATGTGTTCTTTGACCGGTAGCTAATGTAGTGTTCTCAGTGCTGGTGTGATGTTTTCTCTCTTAGTTAGTCTGAGGCGTGGTCTTGCTGATTAGTTCTGTATTTGTTGCAGATTTTTGATAAGGTATTCTCGCATTTCGAGATAGATAATCTTGGTGTAGTTTATTCTTGACATGACGAGAGAAAGGACGGCAAGTGTTCTATGTGGGAAGGTGAAGAAGGGAAGTATCGCTTGATTGTGTGTAGGTCGAAAACGCATTTCATTACTACTGCGTTGACTTGCGGTTTGAGTGTTAGGTCCTTGTCCATTAATATTCCAATATTTCTGACCACTTTGGTGGATGATTCTGGTGGGTTTCCCAATGCAGTAGGCCCCGGAATGTGGTGATGGTTCAACTGATCATTTGGCGCGATCATGATTTTGTTTTGTCAGGGTCGAGTTTGAGGCTGCTGGTACTCATTCAATGGTTTATTTCTGTGAGAACCTTGGTAAGGGTTCGTTTTTCTTCTTCGCTAGCATTGATTCTGTAGAGGATCTGTGGGTCATCTGTGTAATTCTGGCAGGTGACGCTGTGTCTTTTGATGAGGTTGATGAGGGTTCATGTAGATGTTCAATAGTAGTGATGAGAGGGGTGGGCCTTGTGGGACTCTGCAGGTTGTTGTGCAGGGGGATTGGTTGAAAGGTGTTAGCCAAGTTGTTTTCATTTGTTCTGTGATGAAGGATTTTAGTCATAGTAACGCTATGTTGCTGATTCCTTAATCTTCAGGTCTTTTGATGAGTGTTTCAAGGTGGACTGTGTCGAAGGCTGCTGATAGATTTGACCTTGGAGCCTGTGTTGGTTTTTGGATCATGCTATAACAATGCTGTTTCTGTTCCTCTCATGGTTCTGAAGCCGGCTTGTGCCTGGTCTAGTATCCGATTGTTTTCTACATGTTCCAGGACTTGTTCGTAAACATAGCTTTCTAGCAGTTTCGCCGGGTATGGGATGGTTGAGATCAGTCGGTAGTTGGTTAGGTCTTCAGTGTTTCTCTATGGGTCTTTAAGGAGTGGCTTGATGTATGCTGATTTGAAGGCTTGTGGTACAGTTGATGTTGCTAGCGAGTGGTTGAAGAGGTTGAGGAAGTATTCCGCAGTTGTTTTCTGGGTGAGGATAGTCTTGTATATGTCTGGTGGGCTGGAGTCTGTTGGAGAGCTGGCCCTTTTTCTTTTGCTCAATAGGTTTTTTTTCTGTTTAGTTTGGTGCAGATTTTTAGCACAGTTTTTCTAATGCCCTACCAGACTTCGAAGAAAAACATATGTGAGGCAGTACATAAGCTTCACCCTTAGTATAAGGCTGTACCACCTGAGGATGGGGTTAGCATGGACAGAGCAATCAGTCTTATCTTAGGAGGGAGAGAGGGCTGTAGCTTGGTACAAAGAAATTGTAGCATACATATGGTCCAAGGAAACACTAAAACACTATGGCCTTCATTACGACTGTGCCGGTCCGGTAACAACGGTCCTGGTAAGTCTACTGGCACTGTTGTTACCGGACCGGCACAGTATGAGTCTGTGGGCGGGTGCTGTCCTACCCGTCCGGGTCAGACCTGGTGGATGGAATGGCACCCGTCAGCAGTGTTCCTTGGAAGTATCAGCACCGTTATTAACGCTGCCATTGCTTCCATGGTCCCCATTCTCAAAATGGAAATGGGGATTTACAATTTACCGGTGCCTGGCTTTCCGGAACACTGGGGTTGTAATCCCCCGGTGTTACCAGCAAGCCAGGCGCAGGTAAATATTGCAAGTCCGGCAGCAACCCGCCGGACTTGTAATGAGGCACTATCTATTGTAAAAAATAAAGTTAAAAAAATAAATAAAAGTAGACCAAGATAATTCTTGGGTACGTACTATAACGTCATATATACACAATCATAAAAACCAACTCAATAACTATGGTATCCAAACCAAGATATAACCTTTGTTAGAGTAGCAAGAGGCAAGTCGATGTGAGTCAAACCTAAGGTCATACATTCAGGATAGTAATATACTATTCTTGGGGAATAAGACCTGGTTAGATATTCTTTTAGAATACAATCAGTATTTCAAGGATAGTTGACCAGGTCAGTCATGCAGTAACACTGTTACAAGTATACACCTTGCAACATCACTTTTTAGAACAGAGTTCAGAGTTAGTAAACAACTCGTATACTTTCTGGAGGGGCCTCAAGCTACTCAATGATAAGTATGAGCACTCAATAACTATTTTAGAATGCATTAAGCAAATCAGGGAAAGCAAAACCCTATTACACTTTAAGAAAGACACACTATTTCAAGGTAAGTGATTGACCTATTGGTACATAACTATCTGCTGTCTAATAGGTAGTTATACCCAGTATACTTTAATACAGTTTCTAAGGTAAGAACTTTATGAAACTATTTTAGAATAGCACCAAAGCAATTCAGGGAAGCAGAACCCAGGGTTACAAGTTTAGATGAGCTGCAGCTAATCCTGGGGAATAAGACCTATATACTTTTTAAAGCCGACTCCAGATACTTAAAGGTAGGTATAACCCTATGACTGTTTTAGATATGTATAAAGCAGACCAGGGCAAGCAAATCCCAATGACACAATATTATTCATGGCATGTAAATCCTATTGCTAAGCGTTTACACTTATTCAATTAAGCAATGATGAAACAGTACCAACATGTACTACTTTTTAGAAGGGGGTCTGGGCAGGTGGTATGGGCAAACTCCCAACCACACGAATCACCCACTCAGCATCACTGGATGCACACCAGACTTGAGGTAAGTATTACCTAAGCCCTCACAGTACCGTAGGAGCAAAGAAGTGCTTCGGAGTGGGTGCCTTCAGGATGCAGCCGCACAGGACCCAGTCCCTGGATTCTTGGTCTGGTGACAAGAGAACTGGACACTGGATGGGAACCTGCAGCAGCAGTCATCAGAGGAGGATTCCAGCAAAGGATTGATTCTTCATGGACTTTTCACATCTCTGTGGATTTGGCAGCCAGATGAAGAATGAATATTGCTGGTCGGATCACCTTCACTAATCTGGTCCTGCACTCTGGTGAGGGGACTTCAAGGATTTTAATCATGTCTCTGGAGATCCAGCAGGAGTCCACCAAAGTTTCAGATGGATTCGGAATTCTGAGGACCGTGCACCGCACTCAGGCTTGAGGTCCCAGAGTATTAGCGGTTAGCAGCCCAGCAAGGTCACAGCATATCATGGGATGACTCACAATGCAGATCTTCTTGAGACTAGGGGATCTCATCAGCCTCTGGGTAGTTGTCGGTTCATTCGGGACCACCAGGTCCATTGGAAGGAAGAATTACATCAGGCTCTGGTTACACAGCAGGCTCTCCGGTCGCTGGAAATCGCTACAGACGTCCTGTATTGATCTTACTCTTTGGTTTCAGCTCCAGTGGTCGAGTTGTCAGCTGCTGCCAGATTCAGAGTATTTATCAGGAACTACAGTGCAACTTCTGAAATCTCTCCCTGCAGTTCACAGAAAGGGGTGGTCTGGCTGTCCAATTAGGACAGCCAGTCCCCCCCCCTACCTCCTTCCACTGGGACTTGGTTCCTTTCAGACAAGGTGAAATCCAAAGGGCTTCAGAGTTTAGACTCCTCCCTCACTTCCTACCATCTCAGACACTCTGGAGTTTAGGCAGGGAATACACAGGAATCCCCCCAAAGACAAAACTTTAACTGAGGTTGTTCTCACCTAGAATGGCAGGGGAAGATCTCAGAAAAAACATGGATACCTATAAATGGTGAAAATTAAGGAACCCGCCATTCTAGCAGAATGGTGGCCCTTCTGTGCATTACCGGGGCTGAATTAACAGCCTGCGAGTATTAAGACTAAAAAGTCACTAAGGTAAAACCATTGCCACCAGCCATTCAAGTAAACTTGCAATTGTAACAAAAATGCTATAGGTAAGCAAATTGTATCACCTCAGCCCTCCACATAAGGTGGGGTGTGCTGGGTCACTATATACAATGTAAAGGGGATGAAAATCCCTCTTTACCCCTTGGGAACAGTAGTTCAGCCAAGCACATTCAAGAGAAATTAACAGGGAAGCCCAAAGGGGTAACCCAGCCTAAGCCCAAAAGTTATAGGAAACTATAACTCCAACCATACCCTATGGAGAGACATAAAAAGGTCACCCATAAAAACATTAAAAAACGAGCTAGGTGAGAGGGGAAAAAGATTCCCCTTCACCTAGGCACAAGGGAAAATAATCACCAAGTCCAAACAAAAGGTTCAGGGATTGACACAGGTCAAGAAGATTAATCACAAATATGAAAATCTTACCTAACACGAATAGTTGGGACTGGTGCACCCCCCATCTATGGATAATTTATTTTAAATTACTGGATGTATTTACACCGAACCAGAAAAGGAATTCTTCAACGTTTTTTGTTAAATTGTTTCTTATTTGGTGCAAATGTATCCAGCAGTTTTCGAGCTGTGGGTGTTCAATTGAAGCACCAATTTCTCTATGGAAAAATGAACGCAAGGCTGAAAACTGCCCTTTAACCCTTGTTAACTTTTGAACTCCATTTTTGATGCGATATATTTTTCTTGCAAAATGTTCAGCCAACTCTGTCCACCAAGTCAAACGTTATTAGATACTGAATTTACGGAAAAGTCAATACACATTGGTTTTATCTTAAGTATGGGGCAGCGATCACCGTCCTTTAATAAATAGAGAGGGGCGAGGTAGAGTAAGAGAGAGAGAGAGACAGAGAAACAGACAGACAGAGAGGGAGAGTATGCGAGAGAGAGAGAGAGAGACAGAGAGGGGCGAGGGAGAGAGAGAGGGGCGAGGGAGAATATGAGAGAGAGACAGAGACGGGAGAGGGAGAGAGAGAGGGGGGCAAGGGAGAGTAAGGGAGACAGAGAGAGATAGAGGGGCGAGGGAGAGTAATAGAAAGAGAGAAAGAGAGAGGAGCGAGGGAGAGTATGCGTGAGAGAGAGAGACAGAGAGGGGCGAGGGAGAGAGAGAGGGGCGAGGTAGAGTAAGAGAGAGAGCAGAGAAGCAGACAGACAGAGAGGGGCCAGGGAAAGTAAGAGAGAGAGAGAGAGAGACAGAGAGAGAGACAGAGACAGAGAGAGGCAAGGGAGAGTAGGGGAGACGAGAGAGAGATAGAGGGGCGAGGGAGAGTAATAGAAAGAGAGAAAGAGAGACAGAGAGAGGGGCGAGGGAGAGTGAGAGAGAGAGAGAGAGAGAGAGAGAGACAGAGAGACAGAGACAGAGAGGGGCAAGGGAGAGTAAGAGAGAGAGACAGAGACAGAGAGAGAGAGACAGAGAGGGGCAATGGAGAGTAAGAGGGACATAGAGACAGAGACAGAGACGGGCAAGGGGGAGTAAGAGAGAGACAGAGACAGAGAAACAGACAGACAGAGAGGGGCCAGGGATAGTAAGAGAGAGAGAGAGACAGAGAGACAGAGAGAGGCAAGGGAGAGTAAGTGAGACAGAGCGAGATAGAGGGGCGAGGGAGAGTAATAGAAAGAGAGAAAGAGAGACAGAGAGAGGGGCGAGGGAGAGTAAGAGAGAGAGAGAGACAGAGAGACAGAGACAGAGAGGGGCAAGGGAGAGTAAGAGAGAGAGACAGAGACAGAGAGAGAGAGACAGAGAGGGGTAATGAATGGAGAGTAAGAGGGAAATAGAGACAGAGACAGAGAGGGGCAAGGGAGAGTAAGAGAGAGAGAGACAGAGAGCGACAGATAGGGTGAGGGAGAGTAGGAGAGAGAAAGAGAGAGGGACATAGCCAGTGAGGGGCAAGGGAGAGTAAGGGAGATAGAGACAGATAGGGCGAGGGAGAGTAATAGAAAGAGAGACAGAGACAGAGCAACAGTGAGTGGGGCGAGGAGAGGAAGAGAGAGAGAGAGAGAGACAGAGAGACAGAGACAGAGAGGGGCAAGGGAGAGTAAGAGAGAGTGACAGATAGGGCGAGGGAGAGTAGGAGAGAGAAAGAGAGAGGGACATAGCCAGAGAGGGGCAAGGGAGAATAAGAGGGAAATAGAGACAGAGACAGAGAGGGGCAAGGGAGAGTAAGAGGGAAATAGAGACAGAGACAGAGAGGGGCAAGGGAGGGTAAGAGGGAAATAGAGACAGAGAGGGGCAAGGGAGAGTAAGAGGGAAATAGAGACAGAGACAGAGAGGGGCGAGGGAGAGTAAGAGGGAAATAGAGACAGAGACAGAGAGGGGCAAGGGAGAGTAAGAGAGAGAGAGAGAGAGAGAGAGAGAGAGAGAGAGAGAGAGAGACAGACAGACAGACAGACAGACAGGGCGAGGGAGAGTAGGAGAGAGAAAGAGAGAGGGACATAGCCAGAGAGGGGCGAGGGAGAGTAAGAGGGAAATAGAGACAGAGACAGAGAGGGGCAAGGGAGAGTAAGAGGGAAATAGAGACAGAGACAGAGAGGGGCAAGGGAGAGTAAGAGGGAAATAGAGACAGAGATGGGCAAGGGAGAGTAAGAGGGAAATAGAGACAGAGAGGGGCAAGGGAGAGTAAGAGAGAAATAGAGACAGAGACAGACAGAGTAGGAGAGAGAGACAGATAGGGCGAGAGAGAGTAGGAGAGAGAAAGAGAGAGGGACATAGCCAGAGAGGGGCGAGGGAGAGTAAGAGGGAAATAGAGACAGAGACAGAGAGGGGCAAGGGAAAGTAAGAGGGAAATAGAGACAGAGACAGAGAGGGGCAAGGGAGAGTAAGAGGGAAATAGAGACAGAGAGGGGCAAGGGAGAGTAAGAGGGAAATAGAGACAGAGACAGAGAGGGGCGAGGGAGAGTAAGAGGGAAATAGAGACAGAGAGGGGCAAGGGAGAGTAAAAGGGAAATAGAGACAGAGACAGAGAGGGCCAAGGGAGAGTAAGAGGGAAATAGAGACAGAGAGGGGCAAGGGAGAGTAAGAGGGAAATAGAGACAGAGACAGAGAGGGGCGAGGGAGAGTAAGAGGGAAATAGAGACAGAGAGGGGCAAGGTAGAGTAAGAGAGATAGAGAGACAGAGAGAGACAGAGAGAGACAGATAGGGCGAGGGAGAGTAGGAGAGAGAGAGACAGATAGGGCGAGGGAGAGTAGGAGAGAAAGAGAGAGGGACATAGCCAGAGAGGGGCAAGGGAGAGTAAGAGGGAAATAGAGAAAGAGACAGAGAGAGGCAAGGGAGAGTAAGAGGGAAATAGAGACAGAGACAGAGAGGGGCGAGGGAGAGTAAGAGGGAAATAGAGACAGAGACAGAGAGGGGCAAGGGAGAGTAAGAGAGAGAGAGAGAGAGAGACAGAGAGAGACAGATGGGGCGAGGGAGAGTAGGAGAGAGAAAGAGAGAGGGACATAGCCAGAGAGGGGCGAGGGAGAGTAAGAGGGAAATAGAGACAGAGACAGAGAGGGGCAAGGGAGAGTAAGAAGGAAATAGAGACAGAGACAGAGAGGGGCAAGGGAGAGTAAGAGGAAAATAGAGACAGAGACAGAGAGGGGCAAGGGAGAGTAAGAGGGAAATAGAGACAGAGACAGAGAGGGGCGAGGGAGAGTAAGAGGGAAATAGAGACAGAGACAGAGAGGGGCAAGGGAGAGTAAGAGCGAGAGAGACAGAGAGACAGAGAGAGACAGATAGGGCGAGGGAGAGTAGGAGAGAGAGACAGATAGGGCGAGAGAGAGTAGGAGAGAGAAAGAGAGAGGGACATAGCCAGAGAGGGGCGAGGGAGAGTAAGAGGGAAATAGAGACAGAGACAGAGAGGGGCAAGGGAGAGTAAGAGGGAAATAGAGACAGAGAGGGGCAAGGGAGAGTAAGAGGGAAATAGAGACAGAGACAGAGAGGGGCGAGGGAGAGTAAGAGGGAAATAGAGACAGAGACAGAGAGGGGCAAGGGAGAGTAAAAGGGAAATAGAGACAGAGAGGGGCAAGGGAGAGTAAGAGGGAAATAGAGACAGAGAGGGGCAAGGGAGAGTAAGAGGGAAATAGAGACAGAGACAGAGAGGGGCGAGGGAGAGTAAGAGGGAAATAGAGACAGAGAGGGGCAAGGGAGAGTAAGAGAGATAGAGAGACAGAGAGAGACAGAGAGAGACAGAAAGGGCGAGGGAGAGTAGGAGAGAGAGAGACAGATAGGGCGAGGGAGAGTAGGAGGGAAAGAGAGAGGGAGGAACAAAGCCAGAGAGGGGCAAGGGAGAGTAAGAGGGAAATAGAGACAGAGACAGAGAGAGGCAAGGGAGAGTAAGAGGGAAATAGAGACAGAGACAGAGAGGGGCAAGGGAGAGTAAGAGGGAAATAGAGAGTGAGACAGAGAGGGGCAAGGGAGAGTAAGAGGGAAACAGAGACAGAGAGGGGCAAGGGAGAGTAAGAGGGAAATAGAGACAGAGAGGGGCGAGGGAGAGTAAGAGGGAAATAGAGACAGAGACAGAGAGGGGCAAGGGAGAGTAAGAGAGAGACAGAGAGAGACAGAGAGAGACAGATAGGGCGAGGGAGAGTAGGAGAGAGAAAGAGAGAGAGACATAGCAAGAGAGGGGCGAGGGAGAGTAAGAGAGAGGGGGAGACTAGATGATCTCTCCCACACACAGAAGGCTGAGAACATTCCACAAAGAGTATTGTGTATTACATATAAACAGGTCTAGGCTTCCCATTGGTTGAAATTCATGCTTCACAATAATTAGTCAAATCCCACAAATTGAGTAAATAATTCATGTTTATGGCACAGTTTACGTTTTAAAACTGCTAGTCTGCAAGTGACTGTGTATTTTTTTATATGGCACGGGAAAAAATTCCCAACAATTACCTGCAGATTACAGGTTTTTACCCATTGTCAGTTGTAATTCCCCAAGCACCTATTGTACATTAGTTGATATACATTGATAACGGGGGGCATGGAAATGGATCAATTAGTTGGCACTATACAGTTGGCCCCCAAGCCCTCATAACAACCATTAGCATACCCGCATCCCACTTCAATGGAAGCCCCTGCGAGGGGAATGGGGAAACACTCACTCAGGTAACTCCATGTCCTCGTTTAACCCTGTAAAATAAGAGAGAAACAAAGGGTCAGAGTTCCCCGACCTGATACTGGGAATGCCTCACGCGCGACGGACCCCCTAGACTAGGCTCACTGGGAAATAGGCCATGCATGCTCAGTCACAAATTGATGCCATATATAGTATCCCATGTTTATATAGCGCTTCACGGTAGAGACCCACCGCTTCTAAGGTCTGTAATGATCAGTGTTACTAACGTTATCCCGGTAGTACACAACTTAATGACGTCAGAAACATAAAGATCTAAGCCTGCACTGCTGCGATGCAACCCGGCAATAGCAGATTTCATACACATCACTGAAGCAAGCGCTAAACTCGATGAGCTATTTTACTGGTGCCCCTTGAACGGCGCTGGGGATGAGGCCGAGACAGTCACATGGGTGCCTAGGGCTGGCAGCTGAATCTGTGGACAGAGGCACTCGCCGCCACGTCGCCCCCGTTCACTCGCCTGAGCGGACCAGGGAACCTATAAACGGACCCTGTGCATGCGCAGTATGGGGCGCTTGGGCACAGGGAGGGGGTGAAGAGCCCTCGGTTAGACTATGTGAGGAGCTGGCAGCACACATGAAGATCATGGGGCCCAAGAACCGCG
Organism: Ambystoma mexicanum; assembly: GCF_040938575.1. NCBI lineage: Eukaryota > Metazoa > Chordata > Amphibia > Caudata > Ambystomatidae > Ambystoma > Ambystoma mexicanum. The sequence continues at coordinate 172,460,642 of NC_090931.1, forward strand.
TGGGAGGAGCTTGGGGCTGATGGGCAGCATGGGCTAGCTTGTGTCACGTGGCGGGGAAGCTTGGGGCTGATGGGCAGCATGGGCTAGCTTGTGTCACGTGGCAGGGAAGCTTGGGGCTGATGTGCAGCGTAGGCTAGCTTGTATCACGTGGCGGGGGAACTTGGGGCTGATGGGGAACGTGGGCTAGCTTGTGTCACGTGGCGGGGAAGCTTGAGGCTGATGGGCAGCATGGGCTAGCTTGTGTCATGTGGCTGGGGAGCTTGGGGCTGATGGGCAACGTGGGCTAGCTTGTGTCACGTGGCGGGGAAGCTTGGGGCTGATGGGCAGCGTGGGCTAGCTTGTATCACGTGGCAGGGGAACTTGGGGCTGATGGGCAACGTGGGCTAGCTTGTGTCACGTGGCGGGGAAGCTTGGGGCTGATGGGCAGCGTGGGCTAGCTTGTGTCACATGGTGGAGCTTGGTGCTGATGAGCAGCGTGGGCTATCTTGTGTCACGTGGCAGCGGGGGAGGTTGGGGCTGATGGGCAGCGTGGGCTATCTTGTGTCACGTGGCAGCGGGGGAGCTTGGGCTGAGGGGCAGCATGGGCTAGCTTGTATCACGTGGCGGGGGAACTTGGGGCTGATGGGCAACGTGGGCTAGCTTGTGTCACGTGGCGGCGAAGCTTGGGGCTGATGGGCAGCGTGGGCTAGCTTGTATCACGTGGCAGCGGAACTTGGGGCTGATGGGCAACGTGGGCTAGCTTGTGTCACGTGGCGGGGAAGCTTGGGGCTGATGGGCAGCGTGGGCTAGCTTGTGTCACATGGTGGAGTTTGGGGCTGGTGGGCAGCGTGGGCTATCTTGTGTCACGTGGCAGCGGGGGAGCTTGGGGCTGATGGGCAGCATGGGCTAGCTTGTGTCATATGGCATGGGAGCTTGGGCTTGGGGCTGATGGGCAGCATGGGCTAGCTTGTGTCACGTGGCAGCGGGGGAGCTTGGGGCTGATGGGCAGTATGGGCTAGCTTGTGTCACGTGGCATGGGAGCTTGGGCTTGGGGCTGATGGGCAGCGTGGGCTAGCGTGTGTCACGTGGCAGGGGAGCTTGGGCTGATGGGCAGTGTGGGCTAGCTTGAGTCACGTGGCGGGGGGCTTGGGGCTCATGGGCAGCGTGGGCTAGCTTGTGTCATGTGGCTGGGGAGCTTGGGGGTGAGGGGCAGCATGGGCTAGCTCGTGTCACGTGGTGTATGAGCGGGGGGCTCATAGGCAGCGTGGGCTAGCTCGTTTCATGTGGCGGTGGAGCTTGGTGCTCATGGGCAGCATGGGCTAGCTTGTGTCACGTGGCAGCGGGGGAGGTTGGGGCTCATGGGCAGTGTGGGCTAGCTTGAGTAACGTGGTGGGGGAGCTTGGGGCTGATGGACAGCATGGGCTAGCTGGTGTCACATGGCGGGGGAGCTTGGGGCTGATGGGCAGTGTGGGCTAGCTTGTGTCACGTGGCAGCGGGGGAGCTTGGGGCTCATGGGCAGCGTGGGCTAGCTTGTCTCACGTGGCGGGGAGTTTGGAGCTGATGGGCAGCATAGGCTTGCTTGTGTCACGTGGCGAGGATCTTGGGGCTCATGGGTAGCGGGGGCTAGCTTATGTCACATGGCCTAGGGGGAGCTTGGGGCTGATGGGCAGCAGGTGCTAGCTTGTGTCACATGTCGGGGGAGTCTGAGGCTGATGGGCAGCGTGGGCTAGCTTGTGTCACAATGGCAGGAGAGCTTGGGGCTTATGGGCAGCGTGGGCTAGCTTGTGTCATGTGGCGGGGGAGCTTGGTGCTCATGGGCAGCGTGGGCTAGCTTCTGTCATGTGGCAGCGGAGCTTGGGGCTCATGGGCAGCATGGGTTAGCTTTTGTCACGTGGCAGGGGAGCTTGGGGCTGATGGGCAGCGTGGGCTAGCTTGTGTCACGTGGCGGGGAGCTTGGGGCTGATGGGCAGCATGGGCTAGCTTGTGTCACGTGGCATGGGAGCTTGGGCTGATGGGCAGCATGGGCTAGCTTTTGTCACGTGGCATGGGAGCTTGGGGCTGATGGGCAGCGTGGGCTAGCTTGTGTCACGTGGCGGGGGAGCTTAGGCTGATGGGCAGTGTGGGCTAGCTTGTGTCACGTGGTGGCAGGGGAGCTTGGGGCTGATGGGAAGCATGGGCTAGCTTGTGTCACGTGTCAGGGAGCTTGGGGCTGATGGGCAGCGTGGGCTAGCTTGTGTCACGTGGTGGGGGAGCTTGGGCTGATGGGCAGCATGGGCAAGCTTGTGTCACGTGGCGGCAGTGGAGCTTGCGGCTGATGGGGAGTGTAGGCTAGCTTGTGTCACGTGCAGCGGGGGAGCTTGGCTGATGGGCAGTGTGGGCTAGCTTGTGTCATGTGGTGGGGGGCTTGTGGCTCATGGGCAGCGTGGGCTACCTTGTGTCACGTGGTGGGGGAGCTTGGGGCTGATGGGCAGCATGGGCTAGCTTATGTCGCATGGCAGGTGAGCGTTGGGCCTCAGGGGAAGCGTGGGCTAGCTTTTGTCACGAGGCTGGGGAGCTTGGGGATGATGGGCAGCGTGGCCTAGCTCGTGTCACGTGGCGGATGAGCTTGGGGCTCATAGGCAGCGTGGGCTAGCTCATGTCACGTGGGGGTGGAGCTCGGGGGTCATGGGCAGCGTAGGCTAGCTTGTGTCACATGGCAGTGGAGCTTGGGGCTCATGGGCAGCATGGGCTTGCTTGTGTCATGTGGCGGGGGAGCTTGGGGCTGATGGGCAGCGTGGGCTAGCTTGTGTCACATGGCAGCGAGGGAGCTTGGGCTCATGGGCAGCATGGGCTAGCTTGTGTCACGTGACAGGGGAGCTTGGGGCTGATCGGCAGTGTGGGCTAGCTTGTGTCATGTGGCATGGGAGCTTGGGGCTGATGGGCAGCGTGTGCTAGCTTGTGTCACGTGGCAGCGGGGGAGCTTGGGCTGAGAGGCAGCATGGCCTTGCTTGTGTCATGTGGTGGGGGAGCTTGGGGATGATGGGCAGCGTGGGCTAGCTTGTGTCACATGGTGTGGGAGCTTGGGGCTGATGGGCAGCATGGGCTAACTTGTGTCACGTGGCAGCGAGGGAGCTTGGAGCTGATGGGCAGCGTGGGCTAGCTTATGTCACGTGGCGGGGGAGCTTGGGCTGATAGGCAGTGTTGGGGTAGCTTGTGTCACGTGGTGGCAGGGGAGCTTGGGGCTGATGGGAAGCATGGGCTAGCATGTGGCACGTGGCAGGGAGCTTGGGGCTGATGGGCAGGGTGGGCTAGCTTGTGTCACGTGGTGGGGGAGCTTGGGCTGATGGGCAGCATGGGCAAGCTTGTGTCACGTGGTGGCGGTGGAGCTTGCGGCTGATGGGCAGCGTAGGCTAGTTTGTGTCACGTGCAGCGGGGGAGCTTGGGGATGATGGCCAGCTTGGGCTAGCTTGTGTCACGTGGTGGGTAGCTTGGGCTGATGGGCAGTGTGGGCTAGCTTGAGTCACGTGGTGGAGGAGCTTGGGGCTGATGGGCAGCGTGGGCTAGCTCGTGTCACGTGGTGGGGGAGCTTGGGGCTGATGGGCAGCGTGGGTTAGCTTGTGTCACGTGGCAGCGCGGGAGCTAATGGGCAGCATGGGCTAGCTTGTGTCACATGGCATGGAAGCTTGGGGCTGATTGGCAGTGTGGGCTAGCTTGTGTCATGTGGCGGGGAGCTTGGGTCTGATGGCCAGCGTGGGCTAGCTTGTGTCATCTGGTGTGGGAGCTTGGGGCTGATGGGCAGCGTGTGCTAGCTTGTGTCACGTGGCAGCGGGGGAGCTTGGGCTGAGGGGCAGCATGGGCTAGCTTGTGTCATGTGGCGGGGGAGCTTGGGCTAAGGGGCAGCATGGGCTTGCTTGTGTTACGTGGTGGGGGAGCTTGGGGATGATGGGCAGCGTGGGCTAGCTTGTGTCACATGGCGTGGGAACTTGGGGCTGATGGGCAGCGTGGGCTACCTTGTGTCTGGTGGCAGTGAGGGAGCTTGGGGCTGATGGGCAGCATGGGCTGGCTTGTGGCATGGGAGCTTGGGGCTGATGGGCAGCATGGGCTAGCTTATGTCACGTGGCAGTGGGGGAACTTGCGGCTGATGGGCAGCATGGGTTAGCTTGTGTCACCTGGCATGGGAGCTGGGGGCTGATGGGCATGGTGGGCTCGCTTGTGTCACGTGACGGGGAGCTTGGGCTGATGGTGCTGCATTGGCTAGCTTGACTCATGTGGCGGGGAGCTTGGGGCTGATGGGCAGCATGAGCTAGCATGTGTCACGTGGCAGTGGGGGAGCTTGGGGCTCATGGGCAGCTTAGGCTAGCTTGTCTCACATGGCGGGGGAGCTTAGAGCTGATGGGCAGCACTGGCTAGCTTGTGCCACGTGGTGTGGAGCTTGGGGCTCATGGGTAGTGTGGGCTAGCTTGTGTCATGTGGCAGCAGGGGAGCTTGGGGCTCATGGGCAGCATGGGCTAGCTTGTGTCATGTGGTGGGGGAGCTAGGGGCTGATAGGCAGCGTGGGCTAGCTTGTGTCATCTGGCGTGGGAGCTTGGGGCTGATGGGCAGCGTGGGCTACCTTGTGTCTGGTGGCAGTGAGGGAGCTTGGGGCTGATGGGCAGCATGGGCTGGCTTGTGGCATGGGAGCTTGGGGCTGATGGGCAGCATGGGCTAGCTTATGTCACGTGGCAGTGGGGGAACTTGCGGCTGATGGGCAGCATGGGTTAGCTTGTGTCACCTGGCATGGGAGCTGGGGGCTGATGGGAAGGGTGGGCTCGCTTGTGTCACGTGACGGGGAGCTTGGGCTGATGGTGCTGCATTGGCTAGCTTGACTCATGTGGCGGGGAGCTTGGGGCTGATGGGCAGCATGAGCTAGCATGTGTCACGTGGCAGTGGGGGAGCTTGGGGCTCATGGGCAGCTTAGGCTAGCTTGTCTCACATGGCGGGGGAGCTTAGAGCTGATGGGCAGCACTGGCTAGCTTGTGCCACGTGGTGTGGAGCTTGGGGCTCATGGGTAGTGTGGGCTAGCTTGTGTCATGTGGCAGCAGGGGAGCTTGGGGCTCATGGGCAGCATGGGCTAGCTTGTGTCATGTGGTGGGGGAGCTAGGGGCTGATAGGCAGCGTGGGCTAGCTTGTGTCATCTGGCGTGGGAGCTTGCGGCTGATGGGCAGCGTGTGCTAGCTTGTGTCACGTGGCAGCGGGGGAGCTTGGGCTGAGGGGCAGCATGGGTTTGCTTGTGTTACGTGGTGGGGGAGCTTGGGGATGATGGGAAGCGTGGGCTAGCTTGTGTCACATGGCAGTGGGGAGTTTGCGGCTGATGGACAGCGTGGGCTAGCTTGTGTCACGTGGCAGCGGGGGAGCTTGGGCCTGATGGGCAGCATGAGCTTGCTTGTGTCACATGGCGGGGGAGCTTGGGGCTGATGGGCAGCGTGGGCTAGCATGTGTCACATGGCAGCGGGGGAGCTTGGGGCTGATGGGCAGTGTGGGCTAGCTTGTGTCACGTGGCATGGGAGTTTAGGGCTGATGGGCAACGTGGGCTAGCTTGTGTCACGTGGCGGGGAGCTTGGGGCTGATGGGCAGCGTGGGCTAGCTTGTGTCATGTGATGGGGGAGCTTGGGCTGATGGGCAGCATGGGCAAGCTTGTGTCACGTGGCGGCGGTGGAGCTTGCGGCTGATGGGCAGCATAGGCTAGCTTGTGTAAAGTGCAGTGGGGGAGCTTGGGGCTGATGGCCAGCTTGGGCTAGCTTGTGTCACGTGGTGGGGAGCTTGGGCTGATGGGCAGTGTGGGCTAGCTTGTGTCACGTGGCATGGGAGCTTGGGGCTGATGGGCAGCGTGGGCTAGCTTGTGTCACGTGGCGGGGGAGCTTAGGCTGATGGGCAGTGTGGGCTAGCTTGTGTCACGTGGTGGCAGGGGAGCTTGGGGCTGATGGGAAGCATGGGCTAGCTTGTGTCACGTGGCAGGGAGCTTGGTGCTGATGGGCAGCGTGGGCTAGCTTGTGTCACGTGGTGGGGGAGCTTGGGCTGATGGGCAGCATGGGCAAGCTTGTGTCACGTGGCGGCAGTGGAGCTTGCGGCTGATGGGCAGTGTAGGCTAGCTTGTGTCACGTGCAGCGGGGGAGCTTGGGCTGATGGGCAGTGTGGGCTAGCTTGTGTCATGTGGTGGGGGGCTTGTGGCTCATGGGCAGCATGGGCTAGCTTATGTCGCATGGCGGGCGAGCTTGGGGCTGATGGGAAGCGTGGGCTAGCTTTTGTCACGAGGCTGGGGAGCTTGGGGCTGATGGGCAGCGTGGCCTAGCTCGTGTCACGTGGCGGATGAGCTTGGGGCTCATAGGCAGCGTGGGCTAGCTCATGTCACGTGGGGGTGGAGCTCGGGGGTCATGGGCAGCGTAGGCTAGCTTGTGTCACATGGCAGTGGGGAGTTTGCGGCTGATGGACAGCGTGGGCTAGCTTGTGTCACGTGGCAGCGGGGGAGCTTGGGCCTGATGGGCAGCATGAGCATGCTTGTGTCACATGGCGGGGGAGCTTGGGGCTGATGGGCAGCGTGGGCTAGCATGTGTCACATGGCAGCGGGGGAGCTTGGGGCTGATGGGCAGTGTGGGCTGGCTTGTGTCACGTGGCATGGGAGTTTAGGGCTGATGGGCAGCGTGGGCTAGCTTGTGTCACGTGGCGGGGAGCTTGGGGCTGATGGGCAGCGTGGGCTAGCTTGTGTCATGTGATGGGGGAGCTTGGGCTGATGGGCAGCATGGGCAAGCTTGTGTCACGTGGCGGCGGTGGAGCTTGCGGCTGATGGGCAGCGTAGGCTAGCTTGTGTAACGTGCAGTGGGGGAGCTTGGGGCTGATGGGCAGTGTGGGCTAGCTTGTGTCACGTGGTCGAGGAGCTTGGGGCTGATGGGCAGCGTGGGCAAGCTTGTGTCACGTGGCGGCGGTGGAGCTTGCGGCTGATGGGCAGCGTAGGCTAGCTTGTGTAACGTGCAGTGGGGGAGCTTGGGGCTGATGGCCAGCTTGGGCTAGCTTGTGTCACGTGGTGGGGAGCTTGGGCTGATGGGCAGTGTGGGCTAGCTTGTGTCACGTGGTCGAGGAGCTTGGGGCTGATGGGCAGCGTGGGCTAGCTCGTGTCACGTGGCATGGGAGCTTGGGGCTGATGGGCAGCGTGGGCTAGCTTGTGTCACGTGGCGGGGGAGCTTAGGCTGATGGGCAGTGTGGGCTAGCTTGAGTCACGTGGTGGCAGGGGAGCTTGGGGCTGATGGGAAGCATGGGCTAGCTTGTGTCACGTGGCAGGGAGCTTGGGGCTGATGGGCAGAGTGGGCTAGCTTGTGTCACGTGGTGGGGGAGCTTGGGCTGATGGGCAGCATGGACAAGCTTGTGTCACGTGGCGGCAGTGGAGCTTGCGGCTGATGGGCAGTGTAGGCTAGCTTGTGTCACGTGCAGCGGGTGAGCTTGGGGCTGATGGGAAGCGTGGGCTAGCTTTTGTCACGAGGCTGGGGAGCTTGGGGCTGATGGGCAGCGTGGCCTAGCTCGTGTCACGTGGCGGATGAGCTTGGGGCTCATAGGCAGCGTGGGCTAGCTCATGTCATGTGGGGGTGGAGCTCGGGGGTCATGGGCAGCGTAGGCTAGCTTGTGTCACATGGCAGTGGAGCTTGGGGCTCATGGGCAGCATGGGCTTGCTTGAGTCATGTGGCGGGGGAGCTTGGGGCTGATGGGCAGCGTGGGCTAGCTTGTGTCACATGGCAGCGAGGGAGCTTGGGGCTCATGGGCAGTGTGGGCTAGCTTGAGTCACGTGGCGGGGGAGCTTGGGGCTGATGGGCAGCGTGGGCGAGCTTGTGTCACATGGCAGGGGAGCTTGGGACTGATGGGCAGTATGGGCTAGCCTGTGTCACGTGGTAGCGGGGGAGCTTGGGGCTCATGGGCAGCGTGGGCTAGCTTGTCTCACATGGTGGGGGAGCTGATGGGCAGCACTGGCTAGCTTGTGCCACGTGGCGAGGAGCTTGAGGCTCATGGGTAGCATGGGCTAGCTTTTGTCACGTGGCAGCGGGGGAGCTTGGGGCTCATGGGCAGCATGGGCTAGCTTGTGTCACGTGACGGGGGAGCTTGGGGCTGATAGGCAGTGTGGGCTAGCTTGTGTCATGTGGCGTGGGAGCTTGGGGCTGATGGGCAGCGTGTGCTAGCTTGTGTCACGTGGCAGCGGGGGAGCTTGGGCTGAGAGGCAGCATGGCCTTGCTTGTGTCATGTGGTGGGGGAGCTTGGGGATGATGGGCAGCGTGGGCTAGCTTGTGTCACATGGCGTGGGAGCTTGGGGCTGATGGGCAGCGTGGGCTAGCTTGTGTCACGTGGCAGCGAGGGAGCTTGGGGCTGATGGGCAGTGTGGGCTAGCTTTTGTCACGTGGCATGGGAGCTTGGAGCTGATGGGCAGCGTGGGCTAGCTTGTGTCACGTGGTGGGGGAGCTTGGGCTGATGGGCAGTGTGGGCTAGCTTGTGTCACATGGTGGCAGGGGAGCTTGGGGCTGATGGGAAGCATGGGCTAGCTTGTGGCACGTGGCAGGGAGCTTGGGGCTGATGGGCAGCGTGGGCTAGCTTGTGTCACGTGGTGGGGGAGCTTGGGCTGATGGGCAGCATGGGCAAGCTTGTGTCACGTGGCGGCGGTGGAGCTTGCGGCTGATGGGCAGCGTAGGCTAGCTTGTGTCACGTGCAGCGGGGGAGCTTGGGGCTGATGGCCAGCTTGGGCTAGCTTGTGTCACGTGGTGGGTAGCTCGGGTTGATGGGCAGTGTGGGCTAACTTGAGTCATGTGGTGGAGGAGCTTGGGGCTGATGGGCAGCGTGGGCTAGCTCGTGTCACGTGGTGGGGGAGCTTGGGGCTGATGGGCAGCGTGAGTTAGCTTGTGTCACGTGGCAGCGCGGGAGCTGATGGGCAGCATGGGCTAGCTTGTGTCACATGGCATGGAAGCTTGGGGCTGATTGGCAGTGTGGGCTAGCTTGTGTCATGTGGCGGGGGAGCTTGGGTGTGATGGCCAGCGTGGGCTAGCTTGTGTCATCTGGCGTGGGAGCTTGGGGCTGATGGGCAGCGTGTGCTAGCTTGTGTCACATGGCAGCGGGGGAGCTTGGGCTGAGGGGCAGCATGGGCTAGCTTGTGTCATGTGGTGGGGGAGCTTGGGCTAAGGGGCAGCATGGGCTTGCTTGTGTTACGTGGTGGGGGAGCTTGGGGATGATGGGCAGCGTGGGCTAGCTTGTGTCACATGGCGTGGGAACTTGGGGCTGATGGGCAGCGTGGGCTACCTTGTGTCTGGTGGCAGTGAGGGAGCTTGGGGCTGATGGGCAGCATGGGCTGGCTTGTGGCATGGGAGCTTGGGGCTGATGGGCAGCATGGGCTAGTTTATGTCACGTGGCAGTGGGGGAACTTGCGGCTGATGGGCAGCGTGGGTTAGCTTGTGTCACCTGGCATGGGAGCTGGGGGCTGATGGGCAGGGTGGGCTCGCTTGTGTCACGTGACGGGGAGCTTGGGCTGATGGTGCTGCATTGGCTAGCTTGAGTCATGTGGCGGGGAGCTTGGGGCTGATGGGCAGCATGAGCTAGCATGTGTCACGTGGCAGTGGGGGAGCTTGGGGCTCATAGGCAGCTTAGGCTAGCTTGTCTCACATGGCCGGGGAGCTTAGGGCTGATGGGCAGCACTGGCTAGCTTGTGCCACGTGGTGAGGAGCTTGAGGCTCATGGGTAGCGTGGGCTAGCTTGTGTCATGTGGCAGCAGGGGAGCTTGGGGCTCATGGGCAGCATGGGCTAGCTTGTGTCATGTGGTGGGGGAGCTAGGGGCTGATAGGCAGCGTGGGCTAGCTTGTGTCATCTGGCGTGGGAGTTTGCGGCTGATGGGCAGCGTGTGCTAGCTTGTGTCACGTGGCAGCGGGGGAGCTTGGGCTGAGGGGCAGCATGGGTTTGCTTGTGTTACGTGGTGGGGGAGCTAGGGGCTGACAGGCAGCGTGGGCTAGCTTGTGTCATCTGGCGTGGGAGCTTGCGGCTGACGGGCAGCGTGTGCTAGCTGGTGTCACGTGGCAGCGAGGGAGCTTGGGGCTGATGGGCAGCGTGGGCTAGCTTGTGTCATGTGGCATGGGAGCTTGGGGCTGATGGGCAGCGTGTGCTAGCTTGTGTCACGTGGCAGCGGGGGAGCTTGGGCTGAGGGGCAGCATGGGTTTGCTTGTGTTACGTGGTGGGGGAGCTAGGGGCTGACAGGCAGCGTGGGCTAGCTTGTGTCATCTGGCGTGGGAGCTTGCGGCTGACGGGCAGCGTGTGCTAGCTGGTGTCACGTGGCAGCGAGGGAGCTTGGGGCTGATGGGCAGCGTGGGCTAGCTTGTGTCATGTGGCATGGGAGCTTGGGGCTGATGGGCAGCGTGGGCTAGCTTGTGTCATGTGGCAGTGGGGAGTTTGCGGCTGATGGGCAGTGTGGGCTAGCTTGTGTCACGTGGCAGCGGGGGAGCTTGGGCCTGATGGGCAGCATGAGCTTGCTTGTGTCACATGGCAGGGGAGCTTGGGGCTGATGGGCAGCGTGGGCTAGCATGTGTCACATGGCAGCGGGGGAGCTTGGGGCTGATGGGCAGTGTGGGCTAGCTTGTGTCACGTGGCATGGGAGTTTAGGGCTGATGGGCAGCGTGGGCTAGCTTGTGTCACATGGCGGGGAGCTTGGGGCTGATGGGCAGCGTGGGCTAGCTTGTGTCACGTGATGGGGGAGCTTGGGCTGATGGGCAGCATGGGCAAGCTTGTGTCACGTGGCAGCGGTGGAGCTTGCGGCTGATGGGCAGCGTAGGCTACCTTGTGTCACGTGCAGTGGGGGAGCTTGGGGCTGATGGCCAGCTTGGGCTAGCTTGTGTCACGTGGTGGGGAGCTTGGGCTGATGGGCAGTGTGGGCTAGCTTGTGTCACGTGGTGGAGGAGCTTGGGGCTGATGGGCAGCGTGGGCTAGCTCGTGTCACGTGGTGGGGGAGCTTGGGGCTGATAGGCAGCGTGGGCTAGCTTGTGTCACGTGGCAGCGCAGGAGCTGATGGGCAGCATGGGCTAGCTTGTGTCACATGGCATGGAAGCTTGTGGCTGATGGGCAGTGTGGGCTAGCTTGTGTCATGTGGCGGGGGAGCTTGGGTCTGATGGCCAGCGTGAGCTAGCTTGTGTCATCTGGCGTGAGAGCTTGGGGCTGATGGGCAGCGTGTGCTAGCTTGTGTCACGTGGCAGCGGGGGAGCTTGGGCTGAGGGGCAGCATGGGCTATCTTGTGTCACGTGGCGGGGTGCTTGGGCTAAGGGGTAGCATGGGCTTGCTTGTGTTACGTGGTGGAGAGCTTGGGAATGATGGGCAGCATGGGCTAGCTTGTGTCACATGGCGTGGGAGCTTGGGGCTGATGGGCAGCGTGGGCTACCTTGTGTCAGGTGGCAGTGAGGGAGCTTGGGGCTGATGGGCAGCGTGGGCTGGCTTGTGGCATGGGAGCTTGGGGCTGATGGGCAGCATGGGCTAGCTTATGTCACGTGGCAGTAGGGAGCTTGCGGCTGATGGGCAGCGTGGGTTAGCTTGTGTCACCTGGCATGGGAGCTGGGGGCTGATGGGCAGGGTGGGCTCGCTTGAGTCATGTGGCGGGGAGCTTGGGGCTGATGGGCAGCATGAGCTAGCTTGTGTCACATGGCGGGGAGCTTGGGGCTGATGGGCAGTATGGGCTAGCATGTGTCACGTGGCAGTGGGGGAGCTTGGGGCTCATGGGCAGCGTGGGCTAGCTTGTCTCACATGGCGGGGGAGCTTAGAGCTGATGGGCAGCACTGGCTAGCTTATGCCACGTGGTGAGGAGCTTGGGGCTCATGGGTAGCGTGGGCTAGCTTGTGTCATGTGGCAGCAGGGGTGCTTGGGGCTCATGGGCAGCATGGGCTAGCTTGTGTCATGTGGTCGGGGAGCTAGGGGCTGATAGGCAGCGTGGGCTAGCTTGTGTCATCTGGCGTGGGAGCTTGCGGCTGATGGGCAGCGTGTGCTAGCTTGTGTCACGTGGCAGCGGGGGAGCTTGGGCTGAGGGGCAGCATGGGCTTTCTTGTGTTACGTGATGGGGGAGCTTGGGGATGATGGGAAGCATGGGCTGGCTTGTGTAACATAGCATGGGAGCTTGTGGCTGATGGGCAGCGTGGGCTAGCTTGTGTCACGTGGCAGCGAGGGAGCTTGGGGCTAGCTTGTGTCATGTGGCATGGGAGCTTGGGGCTGATGGGCAGCGTGGGCTAGCTTGTGTCATGTGGCAGTGAAGAGTTTGCAGCTGATGGGCAGCGTGGGCTAGCTTGTGTCACGTGGCAGCGGGGGAGCGTGGGCCTGATGGGCAGCATGAGCTTGCTTCTGTCACATGGCGAGGGAGCTTGGGGCTGATGGGCAGCGTGGGCTAGCTTGTGTCACTTGGCATAGGAGCTTAGGGCTGATGGGCAGCATGGGCTAGCTTGTGTCACATGGCGGGGAGTTGGGTTGATGGGCAGCGTGGGCTAGCTTGTGTCACGTGGCAGCCGGGGAGCTTGGGGCTGATGGGCAGCGTGGGATAGCTTGTGTCATGTGGCGGGGACCTTGGGGTTGATGGGCAGCGGGGGCTAGCTTGTGTCACGTGCTGGGGGAGCTTGAGGCTGATGGGCAGCGTGGGCTAGCTTATATCGCACGGCGGGGGAGCTTGGGGCTGATGGGCAGCATGGGCTAGCTTGTGTCACGTGGCAGCGGGGGAGCTTGGGGCTCATGGGCACCGTGGGCTAGTTTGTGTCACGTGGCGGGGGAGCTTGAGGCTGATGGGCAGCATGGGCTAGCTTGTATCGCGTGGCGGGGGAGCTTGGGGCTCATGGGAAGCGTGGGCTAGCTTGTGTCACGTGGCAGGGGAGCTTGGGGTTGATGGGCAGCGTGGGCTAGCTTGTGTCGCATGGTGGGGGAGCTTGGGGCTGGTGGGCAGTGTGGGCTAGATTGTGTCACGTGGCGGGGAGCTTGGGCTGATGGGCAGCGTGGGCTCGCTTGTGTCACGTGGCATTGGGGGCACTTGGGGCTGATGGGCAGCATGGGCTAGCTTGTGTCACGTGGTGGCGGGGGAGCTTGGGGCTGATGGGCAGCATGGGCTAGCTTGTGTAATGTGGCGGCAGGGGAGCTTGGGGCTGATGGGCAGCGTGGGCTAGCTTGTGTCATGTGGCGAGGGAGCTTGGGCTGATGTGCAGCATGGGCTAGCTTGTGTCACGTGGCGGCGGGGGAACTTGGGGCCGATGGGCAACATGGGCTAGCTTGTGTCACATCACGGCAGGGGAGCTTGGGGCTGATGAGCAGCATGGGCTAACTTGTATCACGTGGCAGCGGTGGAGCTTGGGGCTCATGGGCAGCGTGGGCTAGATTGTGTCACATGGCGGAGAAGCTTGGAGCTGATGGGCAGCGTGGGCTAGCTTGTGTCACGTGGCGGGGGAGCTTGGGCTGATGGCCAGCATGGGCTAGCTTGTGTCACGTGGCGGCGGGGGAGCTTGGGGGCTGATGGGCAGCGTGGGTTAGCTTGCGTCACGTGGTGGGGGAGCTTAGGCTGATGGGCAGCATGGGCTAACTTGTGTCACGTGGCGGCGGGGGAACTTTGAGCTGATGGGCAACATGGGCTAGCTTGTGTCACATCACAGCAGGGGAGCTTGGGCTGATGAGCAGCATGGGCTAGCTTGCATCACGTGGCAGCGGGGGAGCTTGGGGCTCATGGGCAGCGTGGCCTGGCTTGTGTCACATGGCGGGGGAGCTTGGGGCTCATGGGCAGCGTGGGCTAGCTTGTGTCACGTGGCCACGCAGTGTGAGCCAGGCTCGTGAGTCACATGGCGGGGGAGCTTGGGGCTCATGGGTAGCGTGGGCTAGCTTGTGTCATGTGGCAGCAGGGGTGCTTGGGGCTCATGGGCAGCATGGGCTAGCTTGTGTCATGTGGTCGGGGAGCTAGGGGCTGATAGGCAGCGTGGGCTAGCTTGTGTCATCTGGCGTGGGAGCTTGCGGCTGATGGGCAGCGTGTGCTAGCTTGTGTCACGTGGCAGCGGGGGAGCTTGGGCTGAGGGGCAGCATGGGCTTTCTTGTGTTACGTGATGGGGGAGCTTGGGGATGATGGGAAGCATGGGCTAGCTTGTGTAACATAGCATGGGAGCTTGTGGCTGATGGGCAGCGTGGGCTAGCTTGTGTCACGTGGCAGCGAGGGAGCTTGGGGCTAGCTTGTGTCATGTGGCATGGGAGCTTGGGGCTGATGGGCAGCGTGGGCTAGCTTGTGTCATGTGGCAGTGAAGAGTTTGCAGCTGATGGGCAGCGTGGGCTAGCTTGTGTCACGTGGCAGCGGGGGAGCGTGGGCCTGATGGGCAGCATGAGCTTGCTTCTGTCACATGGCGAGGGAGCTTGGGGCTGATGGGCAGCGTGGGCTAGCTTGTGTCACTTGGCATAGGAGCTTAGGGCTGATGGGCAGCATGGGCTAGCTTGTGTCACATGGCGGGGAGTTGGGTTGATGGGCAGCGTGGGCTAGCTTGTGTCACGTGGCAGCCGGGGAGCTTGGGGCTGATGGGCAGCGTGGGATAGCTTGTGTCATGTGGCGGGGACCTTGGGGTTGATGGGCAGCGGGGGCTAGCTTGTGTCACGTGCTGGGGGAGCTTGAGGCTGATGGGCAGTGTGGGCTAGCTTATATCGCACGGCGGGGGAGCTTGGGGCTGATGGGCAGCATGGGCTAGCTTGTGTCACGTGGCAGCGGGGGAGCTTGGGGCTCATGGGCACCGTGGGCTAGTTTGTGTCACGTGGCGGGGGAGCTTGAGGCTGATGGGCAGCATGGGCTAGCTTGTATCGCGTGGCGGGGGAGCTTGGGGCTCATGGGAAGCGTGGGCTAGCTTGTGTCACGTGGCAGGGGAGCTTGGGGTTGATGGGCAGTGTGGGCTAGCTTGTGTCGCATGGTGGGGGAGCTTGGGGCTGGTGGGCAGTGTGGGCTAGATTGTGTCACGTGGCGGGGAGCTTGGGCTGATGGGCAGCGTGGGCTCGCTTGTGTCACGTGGCATTGGGGGCACTTGGGGCTGATGGGCAGCATGGGCTAGCTTGTGTCACGTGGTGGCGGGGGAGCTTGGGGCTGATGGGCAGCGTGGGCTAGCTTGTGTAATGTGGCGGCAGGGGAGCTTGGGGCTGATGGGCAGCGTGGGCTAGCTTGTGTCATGTGGCGAGGGAGCTTGGGCTGATGTGCAGCATGGGCTAGCTTGTGTCACGTGGCGGCGGGGGAACTTGGGGCCGATGGGCAACATGGGCTAGCTTGTGTCACATCACGGCAGGGGAGCTTGGGGCTGATGAGCAGCATGGGCTAACTTGTATCACGTGGCAGCGGTGGAGCTTGGGGCTCATGGGCAGCGTGGGCTAGCTTGTGTCACGTGGCGGCGGGGGAGCTTGGGGGCTGATGGGCAGCGTGGGTTAGCTTGCGTCACGTGGTGGGGGAGCTTAGGCTGATGGGCAGCATGGGCTAACTTGTGTCACGTGGCGGCGGGGGAACTTTGAGCTGATGGGCAACATGGGCTAGCTTGTGTCACATCACAGCAGGGGAGCTTGGGCTGATGAGCAGCATGGGCTAGCTTGCATCACGTGGCAGCGGGGGAGCTTGGGGCTCATGGGCAGCATGGCCTGGCTTGTGTCACATGGCGGGGGAGCTTGGGGCTCATGGGCAGCGTGGGCTAGCTTGTGTCACGTGGTGGGGGAGCTTGGGGCTCGTGGGCAGAGTAGGCTAGCTTGTGTCACGTGGCCACGCAGTGTGAGCCAGGCTCGTGAGACACATGGATTGATGGCAGCTCCTGTCTCTGGACTCAGGACCAGGTGCCGGTGTTTATTAACTGCCCCGTGGCGTCTGCAGCAGTCTTCATTATTAACCCACAAAGTACACAATGTTATCTGGCACAGAGCAGTAACCCAGCTCTCAATAACAGATCTGTCATGAACCTGGACACGAAAGACCTCCCGTGGCAGCCAGAGACAGGGTTAGGCGCACTGCCAGTAACAGGGCCAGGCGCACCACACAGACAAAAACAAGGCTCACTGGTAGGTAAAGGCCTACTGCCAGAGAGAGGCCAGGCTCACACGGGTCACGACAGAGGAGGCGAGAGACAAAAACAGACTCACTGACAGTGACAGGACATGTTTACTGAAAGGGGTAATGTCAGAGACGGGGAGACCCTCACTGCCAAGGAAAGGGCAAGCTTCCTGCTAGAAACAGAAACTGGCTTGCTGCTATGCACACGCTACTACCATATAGATCCAGGCTCATGACAGAGACAGGTAAACAAATGTTGTGAGCACACAAGATTCCTCAATTTTTTGTAAAGGGGGCTGTGGTATATGAGGAAGGAGACATCAAACAAGCGAGTACATTAACCACTAGCTACCCACCTCTAACACACCCAAGGGGAAGGCTACTTATCAGAAAGTATCCTCACAGTGGAATTTTCATACAATTCTGTCTACCACCACGGTCAAAAAGTTATCTTAAACATATTTTAATCAATATTTACTCCAAACATAACAGTAAAAACAACATAAAAAGCCATATACCGTGTTCATCATTTACGAAAGCCGTAATGGACAAGATGGAGAGAAAACAACACTTCACACTTATGGCTGTAGTTCACATCACAATGTTTACAATCTATTAACATTGGTTATTTAGCGTGATGTTAGTAATAGTGTGACTGAATCACATAACTATTATACACAAATATGGTATAATGGCGTCTACAATCTGATGTGTTTCTGGGGCAAAGGACAGCACTGTTGCAGTCAAAGGCTCGTCAGTAGTGTCCCAGGACCCGTCTTCAGGACGCAGTGAGTTAAGAGGGCGGTTACACTGTCACCATGACGCATATGTAGCAGTGTAGTCACCTTATGGTGATTTCTTTTGGTGTGATGAGTGAGGCGATTGCACTCGTCAATCTTGTAATGGCGGCCGACAAGTCCATCCAAATAGTAACAGCGTTTGGCGTGGACCTCAATTCAATTATAAGTTCCCGCACGGCGTGTTGATCGTGAGCATAGGTTATGTAATCATTTGGGCACTACATGTCCCATAATGCATCATGGAGTTTGACAAAGAATGTCCCAAACGCTATCTTGCTTTTTTTCTCCTATTTTTGTTATTTTTAAGTGTCAGCTAGCATTGTCAACCAGACCAGGGAATCAAGTCCTTATGTGTCAGTTCACGCTGTGAAAAACTACTGCTGCAGGGCACAGCTTCAATAACATGTTACTATTTGGACGGACTTGTCGGCCGCCATTATAAGATTGACGAGTGCAATCGCCTCACTCATCATACCAAAAGAAATCACCATAAGGTGACTACACTGCTACATATGCGTCATGGTGACAGTGTAACCGCCCTCTTAACTCACTGCGTCCTGAAGACGGGTCCTGGGACACTACTGACGAGCCTTTGACTGCAACAGTGCTGCCCTTTGCCCCAGAAACACATCAGATTGTAGACGCCATTATACCATATTTGTGTATAATAGTTATGTGATTCAGTCACACTATTACTAACATCACGCTAAATAACCAATGTTGATAGATTGTAAACATTGTGATGTGAACTACAGCCATAAGTGTGAAGTGTTGTTTTCTCTCCAGCTTGTCCTTTACGGCTTTCGTAAATGATGAACACTGTATGTGGCTTTTTATGTTGTTTTTACTGTTATGTTTGGAGTAAATATTGATTAAAATATGTTTAAGATAACTTTTTGACCGTGGTGGTAGACAGGATTGTATGAAAATTCCACTGCGAGGATAATTTGTGATAAGTAGCCTTCCCCTTGGGTGTGTTAGAGGTGGGTAGCTAGTGGTTAATGTACTCGCTTGTTTCATGACAGAGACAGACACAGATTGACAATGTCCGAGACAGAGACGGGGTCAGGCTCACTATCAGAGAAAGGGCCAGCTTGCTGCCAGAGACAGACACAGACTCCCCTGCTATGGACACACTTACTGTTAGAGAAAGGCCCAGGCCCGCGACAGGGGCAGACACACACCGATTGTCAGACACCAAAACAGACTCACTGACAGGGACAGGCATTGTGCCAGTGACAGGGCCAGGTTCCCAACAGAGACAGACAAACTCACTGACAGAGACGGAAACAGGCTCCGTGATGACGCAGGTTCACTGGAAGTGGCACAGCCAGCGCCAGGGAGACGCTGGGTGCCAGAGATGGCGAACCGACAGCAATACAGAAATAAACACTTTCACTGTCAGAGACAGTGCGGGTTCTCTGGAAAAAGCCGGCTTCCTGCAGAGACAGGGCAGGTCCACATAGAAGGAGTGGCTGCTGCTGGTAGCAGGGGCGATGTGCTGCCTGGCAGATAGCAAACACACTCGCTGGCCGCCAGAGACAGGGGCATTAGCAAAAGCACAGCCAGGCTCAGTATTACAAACAGAGAAAGCTTCGATGCCCGAGCCAGGAGAGACGCACTGCCAGAAATAACGACACTGTGTGATTGACAGCGACAACACACCTATAACCAGAACCAAGATAGGGGGGGTCGCTCATGCCGGACGGAGACGAGACGGACTCACTGACCGGGACGGAGAGCCAACAACATCCGGGAACGGAGCAGATAACACGCCGAAGAAACCACTCCATGCTAAACTCTCCCATAAACCAACACCAAGGGGCCTAGAGGCGGGCAGGCGCTCAGGCAGCGCTATAGAATCAGTCCTTTCCTCGCGTCCAGTTACTCGCCTCTCCAGGGCTATGCTGCTTACCTCCTCGCTCCTTCATTCCTGTAGTGCCGGGGCTTCCTTCCTCTCCCTGCAGGGTTCAAAGTGCGGCCTCCTGGCAGCGCCTCCTCAAGACACTGCCGGGGACTAGTAATGTTTAATCATTATATAGCCGCCGGCTGACACCTGCACTCCAGATCGCATCAATGCGTGCGTGTGGCAACCCCCACGCACCCCCTGCAGAGGAAGAAGCTGAGGCTGACACCTCCGAAACCGCCCCCCCCCCAATCCCCACTGCCCTCGCGTCTGACACCCAGTGAGCCTGGCACTTGGACTCTGTTCAGAGGTCCTGCTGCACGCGCTGCACTTCCTGACTGCACCAGGGCCGGTGTGCAAGAACTCTGTACACCTCGCTGCACACTTACACACACACTACACCTCCTGCAGCATCCGGTAATGCACACACCACACACTGAAAACACGACATGCCAGCACACTACACTGCTACCCGTATACACATTGGCCTGATTCACAGGCATGTTTCAATGAGATTGCACCGTTATAAAATGCGTCTGTGAACCAGGCCCACCGTGCATACTACCTTGCTGCACACCGCAGATGCCACACAGCTTCCGCACGACCTGACTGCACACTACAGCACTGTGGGCAGTTCCTGGACTGCCCGTTGACACAGCACGCACCCTAACTGCACACCACAGCACCATGGGCCGTCCCTGCGCTGCCCGCTGACACAGCACGCACCCTGACTGCACACTACAGCACCATGGGCAGTTCCTGAACTGCCCGTTGACACAGCACGCACCCTGACTGCACACTACAGCACCATGGGCAGTTCCTGAACTGCCCGTTGACATAGCACGCACCCTGACTGCACACTACAGCACCATGTGCCGCCCTGCGCTGCCCGCTGACACAGCACGCACCCTGACTGCACACTACAGCACCATGGGCCGTCCTTGCACTGCCCGCTGACACAGCACGCACCCTGAGTGCACACTACAGCACCATGGGCCGTCCCTGCACTGCCCGCTGACACAGCACGCACCTTGACTGCACTGCCCGCTGACACAGCACGCACCTTGACTGCACACCACAGCACCATGGGCCGTCCCTGCGCTGCCCGCTGACACAGCACGCACCTTGACTGCACTGCCCGCTGACACAGCACGCACCTTGACTGCACACCACAGCACCATGGGCAGTCCCTGCGCTGCCCGTTGACACAGCACGCACCCTGACTGCACACCACAGCACCATGGGCAGTCCCTGCGCCACCCTGACTGCACACCACAGCACCATGGGCAGTCCCTGCGCTGCCCGTTGACACAGCACGCACCCTGACTGCACACCACAGCACCATGGGCAGTCCCTGCGCCACCCTGACTGCACACCACAGCACCATGGGCAGTCCCTGCGCTGCCCGTTGACACAGCACGCACCCTGACTGCACACTACAGCACCATGGGCCGCCCTGCGCTGCCCGCTGACACAGCACGCACCCTGACTGCACACTACAGCACCATGGGCCGTCCTTGCACTGCCCGCTGACACAGCACGCACCCTGAGTGCACACTACAGCACCATGGGCCGTCCCTGCACTGCCCGCTAACACAGCACGCACCCTGAGTGCACAATACAGCACCATGGGCAGTCCCTGCACTGCCCGCTGACACAGCACGCACCCTGACTGCACACTACAGCACCATGGGCCGTCCCTGCACTGCCCGCTGACACAGCACGCACCTTGACTGCACTGCCCGCTGACACAGCACGCACCTTGACTGCACACCACAGCACCATGGGCCGTCCCTGCGCTGCCCGCTGACACAGCACGCACCTTGACTGCACTGCCCGCTGACACAGCACGCACCTTGACTGCACACCACAGCACCATGGGCAGTCCCTGCGCTGCCCGTTGACACAGCACGCACCCTGACTGCACACCACAGCACCATGGGCAGTCCCTGCGCCACCCTGACTGCACACCACAGCACCATGGGCAGTCCCTGCGCTGCCCGTTGACACAGCACGCACCCTGACTGCACACCACAGCACCATGGGCAGTCCCTGCGCTGCCCGTTGACACAGCACGCACCCTGACTGCACTACTTGTGCACATCCTCTACACCATGGACACCAGGGAGCAGCCGGTACACACATGTCTGGGCATCCGTCATCTTGGGTACTTGTAAGGGCATGGAGAAACTCCACACGTGGAGGCAGGCCGATACTCCGGGGAAGCCGGCACCCGAAGACCCGGAGGCAGTCTATGAAGGGGGTACAGCTTCCTGACCGAGAGAAAGAAGGCGCCGGAGCTGTGATCCTGCCCACCTGGGGTTATAACACCTTTCTAATCAAATCGAATCTCAGGCAAAAGACAGCCTGAGATCATCAGTGGCAAAGCCAATCACGAGAGACCGGACGGACACAAGGCAAATCATGTCAGAATTGGCTTACGTGTGCAGAGGATCAGACGGCGTGGACACCCAGGGGCTAGGCTGCAGGAAACGCAGAACTCATCCTGAGCTTCCGGAAAGCGCGTGAAACGCAGAACTCATCCTGAGCTTCCAGAAAACGCGTGGCTGGGTCCCAGTGAGCAGAGATGGGTGGGGTTCGCTTGTAACCACCCTGCACCTCCCCCCAACCGCCCCTCCAAACGCAGCATCCATGTTCTCTGTTTAAGTGATACAAATAAGAATGCTTGCCATTGTAACAACTTTTTATGTTTTTATGCAGCGCTTCGTGCCTATTCTGAACACGATATAACCAGCCGAGATACCTGGACCCGGCCGTGAGTCATCCAAGGGGATTGCTTAAGGGACGTGCTAGCTTGCGGATAGGGGGCTTACGCCCCATCTGGCCGGGTGGTGAACGGCTTCGTAAGAGTTCTAAGCCCCTCGTAAGAGTAGTCGTCAGCCCCTTCTTTGTACCACCAGGTCCCCTACCTCAGTTGAGTGGTCATACTTAAGTTTCTTCAAATCCTTAAATCGCCAAAGAAATAACAACACAGATATGTTTGTGTATATAAAATAAATAAATAAATCCATTGTTTCTTAATGCTGTTAAGATTCAACTCCAAAAAGCACAAGGGGCATACTAGAATAATAGTAAACGCAAGAAGTTAGACAGCCACTCCAATCCTCGCTTGCCTTGGACAGGACTTAACACAGTAAAACCAGCCGGTTCCTTTAATAAGCAGGTCATTAAAGCGAAACAATCACGGCCAGAAACCGTCATAGGGTCGGTCTCGTTCAATTGTCCTCCATAACAAACACGAGACTTCCATATCACCCCAGGTGCCCAGGGTGTTCCTGCGACAGAACACAGGGAAGGAGGCTGCGCTTTGCAGCTCTCAGCCAATAGCCGTTCCCATTGGACCAGCTCTCTATCGCCACAGCATCCCTGCCACGCCCATTTGTCCGACCACTTTATCATCCATCTCACCCTTCAACCACTGACCCAGGACTTAAAGTCCTCACCATGCAGGGACAAGGAAACTGGAACGCCTCCAAGCAACCACCACCAAGCAAACATTGTAAGCACAAAACCAAGGACAGCGAGGACTCCTTCACCCTGTTAAATCATGCCACCATCCTGAAGTGCATTCCAAAAACCCTCCCACCCTTCCTTCACTAACCAACTCACCATTCCAATTCCCTCCTTAAAACTACACACACAAGTCCCCTCTTATTGTACGAGTTCAATGCCGTGCGCCATAATGTCATACCTTTGAACTTTGAAAGAAATTCTTCCTATACCAACACATCTTTCTGAACTCCTACCCCCAACCTTATGTGTAAGTGTTTTTTTTTTACAGCCTTTGATCCTCATTTCCAAGCTCCTTGAAAAAGTGGTTTTCCTTGTGGGATCACTCTGGCTGCAAAATTGAGGCTCCCCGCTAATGACTGTATTTCCTTAACGCTCCCTTCATCTTTACCCCTCAGTCCTCTGATTTTCCTAAGTAACTCTTCTACTTTCCCAGGTGGGTTCCTGCACACCCCTGCCTCTGTGTCTATCTCTATGCCCAGGAAAACTAGGCTTGTGGCTGGATCAGTAGATGTTTCTTCTGCCTGTGGTATGCCGCACTGTGCTGCCATGTTCAGAATTTCTGGCAGTGGCTCCTGGCATTCCCCTGTACCTGGCTGACCTGTCAGCAGGAAATCATCCAGGTAGTACACTACCTGCGCTTATGGTCGTTTCTTCAAGAATGCCCATTTAAAAAATGAACTGAATTGTTCAAGCAATGTAGTACAACAAAGAGGCACTCCAAACAACGGGAGCAAAAATGGAGCAAAAGAGACCTATACAAAAAGGGGTGTTCCCGTGTGTTAAGAAATTTGAAATTGTAAGTGCAACTTATAGTATTTCCATGTTGCCTTAAATAGTGATTTTACAAATCTATGATGCCTGTTAAGCGTATTAACATTAGAAGTCACAATAATGCAAAAAGTCAAGGAATAAAGAATAAAGAGTAGAGAAAGTGTTTAAGAAAGATGTATTTTTTATTTTTTAGAAAAGCAGAAATTGTCTTGAAATCATGGAATAGACATGCCGGCTTACTATCCACGCAGGTAATTAGCAACAAACTGAATAGAGCAGCTTGCAAAAACTCAACAGAAAATATATCAGTGTATGTTACAACATGTTAACGTTGGGAACCAACAGCAGAGACATTGTTGTTGTGAAAAAACAGACAATGCGTGAAGAGCACTAATTCCAAAATGCAAAGTACAGCTAAATTAACTGGCAGTCCCTGGCTGCTGCATATGTAATGTATCATTAAACCTTTATCATGTGCAATTTAACAAAGGAAATGTAGAATGAAACTTTTTATACACAACAATACATTCTTGCGAAGATTCCTAATTAAAGGATACCAATTTGAGGCTAATGCGAAAAAGCCTTAACAAAGGAAATATCGATTTGAACTTTTTATGAGCAAGAATATGTGTTTTGAAAGAATCCTCGCTAGAAGATACCGGTTTGAGGCTGATGTCGAAGAGCCTACGCCCTCAGCTTGCCTGAGTTAGTCGAAGCGCGGTGGGCTAACCGCTATTCTTTTAATAGTACCAAAAGGTACCCAAGCGGAAGTCTGGCACAGTGGGCGTTTCGGTGGAGTTAGAAAGGTGTTCAAACAATGTGCATGATATCGCACACCCCATTCTACGTAGAATTTATTTTCAAACTTGAAACCTAACCAGAGTTTAGAGTTTGGGTGTACCGGCAGTAATCTAAAAGCTGACTCAATATCTAATTTTGCCATTAAGGCGTCCCTGCTACATTTTTTGATTAGTCTAATTGCCTCATGGAAATGCGTGTATGTCACCGCTGTTTCCGTTTCGGGTATCCCATCAGTCCCTGAATCACCCTGAGGGTAAGACAAGTGATGTATCAACCTAAATTGCCCCGGTTCTTTTTTGGGTTCCAGGCCCAGAGGTGAGCAGATGTATTCCATGAAAGGTATTTCTTCCCAGGGCCCTCCCACTCTGTCTAGATCTAATTCTTTCTGTATTTTATTCCATACTATTGTTGGGTTCTCTATTGCAGATTTCAGATTTTTTTTGATCTTTTTGGACCTCATACCCTGGAATGGGATGTTAAACCCTTCCAGGAAACTATTTTTTATAGACTGACTTATCTCTTTGTCTGGGTATGCTGCTATTAAGGGCATCAATTTAATGACCCTAATGGGTGTTCCCCCTGTTGTTAAATTGTCTTTGAGACCTGGAGTGCTCCTCTTTTTTGGGCCATTTATTTGGTAATCTAGTGCATCCGTTGCGGCTGTGCTCCCCCCACTTTTGGTACACGCATGTTTATATCTGCACTCCCTGCCCCAGGAACAATAACAATGTAATGCTGTTCCTGTTGGTGTTTTGTGGTTTGTTTGCATTCTGGCTGCGGGTATTTGACCTAGCCACCGATGGGTTTTTTTTTTCAAAAGGGCTGTTTGCTCTTATTCTGATTCTCTGGCTCTGAGCTTTTATTGTTGCTTGTCTGGGTGTTTTTGGCATGCACTGCACTCTTCTCCCTGCAGCAAGGTGTTTTGGTCTTCAACACCTCCTGAATGTATAAGCTATTCTGCACTTCATCCCATTCTATATCTGGGCGTACTGCCATGGCCTTTCTAAACTGCTCGTCATATTTTTTATTTTTTATTTTATTGTAAAACTTCAACTTGATATGTTATATCATGTTTTTGTTACATTTCAGAGAAAAATAAGTGCATTTTCGTTTCCATCTCCTCCGTAGAATTGCCAAAGTCAGATTTAACAATACAAGTTGGACCGTTAGGAGACACGGTCACATAAAACTACTACATCGGCTGTGATGGCGTGACTTTCAATTACTCCCGACATTCAGTTAGGAACTAACTTTAGAACTTCATCGAAAAAAATTGATTAGGTTACAGGAGAGCTTGATGTTATGACCTGCTACAGCATAGTTCCACCAATCCTCTGACACATAGGATTGTGGTTTGAATTCCTTTAAATGTACTTCGCGGAGACCTGTCAGCGTAGGGCATATGGCTGCTAGATGTTTTAAAGACTCGACTTCTGTTGTTTTGCAAAATCGGCAGTTATTGTTGACTGTTTCTTTGTTCTTGCGCATCCAAAGTATCTCGTTGGTGTTTAGAGCGTTCAATCGTAGCCTTAGGAATTGTGCCCTATGATGACGCGATGGACAATTCGTGAGATATTTTGGTTGACAGTGTAATTTGACCATACTTCTGGAAGAGGGCGAGATGGATTTGAGGGCTAAGCGGCTGTTATAAGTTGTGATCCAGTCCCATGTTGCTCGCTTCTTTTTAGCATGTTATGGGCGCTGGATTAGCTCTTCTTCAGATATGCCTGCTTCAACCATAATTAGATTTAGTTTGAGCTTCCAAGCATGAATAAGGACATTGTCGGTGGATTCTTTACCCGGCTTGAAGATGTTGTATGCCGGTATAGAGGAACCAAGTAGCATCTTACGCAGGGTAGATAAAGATTTCCATACGATTCTCATATAAGTTGAGTTCAAAGCTAGCTCGTATCTCAGGGCTGACATTGAAATGTAATTCGGAAGGTTCAAAACACGTCTCCAAAACTTTTCTTCCAATCGGCTCCAAATGATGTAGTTGATATTCAAGGCAGCTTCGCCGCCAAAGGTGATTGTTGGGATTACTTTTTGGAGATAAAACATTATAACGGGGGTGATGGAGAATTTCCCGTAGTCAATGTTGATTTTAACAGCTTGAAGACTCAAAATCTTTAATTTAGCCATCAAGTCGCCAATCCAGGCAGCTTCACAAACCGAGTCGTTGACCATTGCACCTAGATATCGAATTGACTTGACGACATCTAGTGCTTTTTTTTCTATGCGCCATTGGAAAGACTTGTCTTTCCTTGACATGGAACGTCCGATGCACATGATTTTTGTTTTCTCTGCATTTAAACACAGCTCATTAGCAGATAGAAACTCCTGCAGGCGAGAAAGAAGATGTTGGAGCCCAATTTGTGTTTGGTCGACCAACACTATATCGTCAGCGTAGACCAGGTGATTTACAAAGTGACCGTTAAGATTGGGAGGAAAGCAATGGACAGACTTTAGCCACTCCGGTAAATAAGCTATGAACAGTTTAAAAAGATCTGCTGCAAGTGGACAACCTTGTTTGACGCTTTTAAATGTTCTTATTGGATCTGTAAGGTCGCCTTGTGAATTGACTCTGATTTGAATCGAAGTATTAGAATGCAGGGCGATGATGGGGTCTAACAGATGATCTGGACAATGCCACGAGCGTAGTTTTGCCCATAGTTTGGTCCGGTTGATGGCGTCAAAAGCTTGTCGAAGGTCGACAAATGCAAAGAAGATTCTTTTTTTCGCCTCCAATGCTGACAATTTTAAGAGTGACAAGATTGTAAGATTCACATCGGTTCCCACGTTTTTTGTAAATCCTGTTTGGCGACAGTCAAGTTTTCCAGTTGAGAGAGCCCAATTTACCAACTGTTGGTGCAAAAAAGATCCAAAGATCTTGCCAATAGTGTCAAGAAGGGCAATCGGGCGATAGTTCGCAGGATCGGCCCGACAGCCCTTCTTGTATATAGGCACTACAAATGCCTTGGACCAAGAAGAGGGAAGCCTCCTGCTAGTTGAGATCTGAAAAAACAACTCGTGGATAAATTTAGCCCAGTGTACACTATGCTTTTTGAGCATAAGATTTGATATTTGGTCAGGGCCAGCAGCTCATGAATTTTTCAGCTTGGAGATTGCAAATTCAATCTCTTTACAGGAAGGTGTAATGTTCCAAGTGGAAATTATCATATCGGACGGCGGGAGAGCTTCGAATACAGGTTTTTCATATATTAGAGCGAAATATTCTCGCCATTTGTCGCATGAAATTTCATTTGAAATTGCTGGAGTAGATTTCGAGCGGCCTTTATTTAAAATGGCCCAGATTTCACGTGTATTTTTCTGTACCAGAAGTTTTAGCATTGTTTCTGCTCGGCCTTGGTCGATGATGATTAGATGTGATTTTAGCCAATTTCGATATGATTGCCGCCGCTTCTTGACTTCCATTGCCTTGCAGTGCAGGTCACTCAGCTCTCTTTTGATTTGCCTAAGATCTTTCCTTAATAGTTTTTTTGCCGCTGCTATTTCAGAACTATATAGGTGTTTTGGCAATGACCCGAAGACTCTTGAGTTAAAAATTGTCTGAGTTTGGTCCATCAGCAGCGGCGTGTACTCTACTGTCTGGAGTACGTTTAGACTGTGGCTTAGATGGGCAATAGCAGATTTGTTAGTTCTCAATCGATTTCCTGCGGCATTTGATTGTAGTTGGTGCGAGTATTTTTCTGGCATGTTACAATACTCTTTGCACCAAACAAGTCGCAGCATATCATGATCGCTGGATGACATCGGCTGCACATTAAGAGAAATAGCTTTTTCAAGAAAATCTGTCGAGTCCCAAATATAATCAAGAGTATTTGTTTGAGTCATGCTATGCCACGTCGGATTAGCAGGAGAGTCGCTTTGAATTGTTCCATTTAACATCTGACAGTTGCGTTCCAGGAGATCCTTAGCCCAAGTTTGGCCTCACGGAATGACTTCAAGATCAGGCAACCGAACATTTGACTTGGTAAGTAGATCGAATTTAAACCAACTGCAGTTGAGGTCTCCACAGATGAGTACGGAAACGTTATCATGTTTAAGAAAAGTGTGGTCGATTTCATTCAATACTGACTGGATGAAAGATGTTGATGAGATCATAGCGGGATTCCAATATCCATTTATTATTAAGAGATTAGAAACAGTGGCTCTCTGCAAAAGTTTAATCAAGGTGCTTTGCACAAATGGATTTGGGTTCGTGGAGGCTACCAATGTCCACCAGTTACAGATTTTCAAGAGAGTTATTAGACCTGCAAAAGGCCGGCCTTTTGGGTTCTTGCCAGCTGGATTTATCAGCGTGGTAAAGCCATCGCGTGTAGGGGGATCACGTAGCCACGTTTCTTGTAAACATATTACGAATACATTCTCCAAAGGTTCGTGCAATGTATTAAATAAATGCGTGAATCCTCTCGTATTCCATGACAGTAGAATTAGCTCTTGCTGTTTGGCGTTAGGTCATTGCTATTTACGTGGTCCGTTTGGAAATCTTTATGCGTTGTTAGCTCTTCTTTCAAATGACTGATGCGTGGCAGCATCTAGAATATCGGGAGATGAAGCTAGGGACTGACGCAGGGCCGCTCGCTTGGCGGCTCCATGGCTTACTTCATGGTCAACATTTGTCTTAGAGGATGAAATAATTCTCGGGGCAGGTGGCTCGAGAGTAAGATCAAAACCATAGACCAAAAGATCTTCATTTGCTTGAAGTAGCATGTTTTTTACAGCCGCTGAAGAAATGTGAAGAAGGACTTGGTCAGAAGACGTTTCGGTGATATATTCCACAATTTTAATATCATCTATTGAGATTGCTCGCAATGGTGGAATACAAGCAAGTAATTTTAGGATATTTCCTCTGTTTAAATTGACTTCGTTGCCATCTGAGTGGATGTTTTGGAGCCGGAGTTTCCACTTGCATGTTTGAGTCTCAAGGTTTCCGGGTCCAGAGACTCGCTGAGCTAGAGGCAGACGCGATTTTAGCTGAGGAGGCCTTTTCATCATGAGAGAAAATTGTCGATCGTTAGGTCTTGCCTGCGGTATCCTCAAAGGTTTGTTTGCCTCTAGATTCCTCGTCGTTGAAGACCTAGTTGATTTTGCGGCTTGTGCTTCAATAGCGACAATGGTGGAATTCTGAGGATTAGCTGAGTAAGTCGATAAATTGCATAAGTCAACAGAGGAATCAGAAATGCCGTTATCAGATGAGGAATCATTGGATGCTATACGCCGGCGTTTTGCCGGGATCTTTGAAGGACTCAGTGTGGCACCTGTCGATCTTGATGGAGCATTGCTGGCAATGCTCTTCCCAGTAGTTGTATTAGTTGGTCGAGTGAACAAGCTTGTCTTTTTCAGAGTTGTTATGTTTCTTATGAATTTTTTTACCTTTTGTTGTATTTGTTTTGGTGGGATAGATTTGACTTGGTAAGTAGATCGAATTGTTGACTTGTTGGATTGCTGTGCTTGTTTTCCAGATAGCCTTTTCAGTTTACTTTCAAGGGTTGTGTTGATTATTTTTGCTGGACCTTTGAATATGTTGAATGAATTCACTGACTTGGAAGTTTGAGCTGGTGCGCTTCCTATAAGCGGAATTGCATTTAATGCGAAACTGCTCGCTTGAGGGACTGGACCTTGCATATTCTGGTTTGGATCTCGAGCATCATGAGAGGGAGCCGACAGGCTCGGTGGTGGACCAGGCTGTGAAGGTTCATTAGGAGCTGTCACAGATGCTGTTGTAGGTTGAGAATGAGGAGCTCCAAGTGAAATGTCTCGTGTCTTCGGGGTGCCCCGTGCGGGGATGGTTGTATTTTTTCGCATCCATTTCACAGAGTCCAGGAGGCCCTCCATTAAGGCGTCGTTTTGACAGTGATGCCATGCAGCTAAATCACTCAGCCTGTCTTGCCATCTCACAGCATTTTCAGCATTAGTTGTCATTTGAGCTTGAAGAAAACTCGAAAAGTGTTCTAATTTGTCAATTTTAGACATTAAATTGGAGATGGCAGCGCCTTGATCGCTAATTGTTCCAATCAGTGATTCAAAAATGTTTGTGAATGGTGCTAGGGCAACAGCAGAGGCGGCTAGCACATTGTTATGTATCTGAGAAAGCGCTTCAGATGAAATGCCAAACGATTGAGGTGTAAAATCATGGAGTGACGAAGAGCAAGCCAAATTGTCCAGATTGTAATGCGGATTGAAGGTGGAACATTTTTTTGCAAAATTCATTGGATGAACTTCTTCGCCATACTGAGGTTGCATAGGGTGCGGAGTACTCGCATTCAGCGTTGGATTTTCATGCAGGGGAGGTATGATGGAAGTGCGTTTTGCCTTGAGCTCAGCAACTCTTTGCAGGCGACTAGCACGAGCAATCGCGCTCCGATCAAGGTGAGTGGGGAGTGGATTGGCTTTTGGTGCTAAGAGTTGAGGAGTACTTGAAGGATTGGCATCAATGAACTATTCATTTATGCTCGACATAGAGAGTTGCCCAACATCAGGTGCTTGGCAGGCCAAAGCACTATCATTCTCAGGTTCAGTACGTTCAAGTGCTGCTCCTAAAGTAGCTCGACCTGCTGGTTTTAATATGGAGAAATCAATTAGAGAGCAAGTTGGATTGGTTGTGAGTAGAGAACATGGAATATTAACTTGGGGCCTCAATGCATTTTTGGCGTTGACCGAGCCAATCTGTAAACAACGCGGCTGAGCCGGGAAACAACTAGAAGTTTTCTCCTGTATCAGAGTGTCTTTGGCAGTAAGAGGACAAGTCGACACCATGGTAGGCATAGATAGTCGGTTGTTATTCAGAGCTTGTTTGAAACTCAAGTTATTCGTCGGGAGGTTTTCCACTCCTAGATTTGAGATTTTTAGCAGTTCTTCATCAGTCACTAAGTGTGATGGGAGACCTTTTTCTGTCCAAGAATCAACAACATTTGTAGATTTACTGTTCAGAAGGGGCGCATGAGCCGTAGAGACCGATTTCATCGGTCGTGATGTGACAAACGCTTTGGCGTCGGACCGAAGCGCCGAAATGGCGGCTGAAGCGCTGGGTGATTTCAGCAGATCCATGTTGGCGACTCGGTGTGCTAACAAGTCAGTTTCGCTGGCAGGCGTGCTTACAGAAAGTTCACCGTTTGAAGCTGGAATGCATTTGAGATTGATAGCAGGGGTGCCAAGTGAGCGGGTGTTATCCAACTGGGCTGCAGGAGCTTCCGATGTAACAATAAGCAGCACAGATGGATTTAAGTCATCAGCTGGCACGCATCGCTCGTCGAGAGACGACGATGCTGGGGGCGCTAGGGAACTGGTGCCCCCTGTTATTATTGGGCTTGTTGGTATGAGTGAGCTATTAGCAGCCATAAGCGCGCAACCAATTGTTTTGCTTACCTTAGCCCCGGCGACAGCTTTCATCCTGGGCCAAGGGTTTGTCGAGCGCCGTTGCAGCGAGGATTTTTTCCGGGTTAGTGGGCCGTCGGCCAGTAGGGTCATTGTTTGCTCCTTGACCCGCTAGCTCCTTGTGCAATTGAGATGACACAGCTCCTCAGAAGAGCTCTACAGTCGGCAGACGGCCAAAAAGCAGCAAGCAGCCAAACAGCAGGAGTCACAGCAGTCGCCCTTTACGCGGCCGGGCTTCACGCCGCAAGGGTTGCTGGGCTCCTGTTTTGAATCCTCACTTCCTGGAATGGGCGGAGCTCAAAAGTGGGCGGGGCTTCAACCCGCGTTGCAGCGTTGCAGCGGTTCGCTCGCTCATGAGCAGCCGGCCTTACACAGAGCAAGGGGGCGCGAGGGGAACAGGCTGTGAAGAAAAAGTAATTGGGTTCAGGAGGGAATAATCCAAAAGCAGCACAGCCAAACAGCAGGAGTCACAGCAGTCGCCCTTTACGCGGCCGGGCTTCACGCCGCAAAGGTTGCTGGGCTCCTGTTTTGAATCCTCACTTCCTGGAATGGGCGGAGCTCAAAAGTGGGCGGGGCTTCAACCCACGTTGCAGCGTTGCAGTGGTTTGCTCGCTCATGAGCAGCCGGCCTTCTAGGGGCGCGAGGGGAACACGCTGCGACTCTGGCCTTCTAGTTCTAGTGCTTCCAATGCGCTCGAGGAGCATAGGCGTAGACTGGGAATCAGGAGATAGCGTAGGCCACAGACGTAGATGCTCGTCATTTGCAAGCCATGATTCCCCTCCAAAAACTTCCCTCACTTCCCGGGTTTTTGTCTATATATGCAAATGACTTCCCTCTTTCCTTCGGGGATTTTTCTTAAATCACTGTCGCCATTATATTAAAAGCCTTGAACCAATTATCCCAATTGTGCTCGACCTGCGATTTCTTTGCCAATATCTTCTCCTCAATCTTCTTCGGATAACTGAAAACATCATAACCTTTTTGTTGGGCTTCGAGCAAGGAGAACATCTCTATGTATCCTTTCTTCCATATTGTTTCTTTAGCCACTTGTTCAATATTCTAGGCTAAAGATCTCCTAAACCTGTTAAATGTTTCTTTTTCGAGCTCTTTTATAGTTTCTAGCAGCTGCAGGGTCGTCACCACCGCACTTTACCTTTGGGGGGGGGTGGTTTGTGGCAAAGTGACTGCTGCTGTTGTCTGGTGTTGTACCCATGCCTTCCGCTGTTGGCGCAGCTATAATGGCTCCTACGGTGGTAGGCCGTGCTGTGTCGCTTTGGGTGGTATTGGGACCCCCACCCATGCTCTTAAGTCACCATTCTCAATTACTCCTTGTTCAACAATCCTCCCAGACCCTATGCTCTTTAGCTGGTTTTCCCGTAAATCAGTCACCATTTTCTCTAGTCTATCAAATTTTGCATTTACCAACGTTTCTTGTTGCATGAAATATTTGTTTGCAAAATTATCCATCATTTCCTTAATGAGTGCTTCCTTTTTACCTTGCGTGCGGTTCTTTTTCCCAGTGTCTGGTGTCGCTTGCTTCTCTATTGTGGCTGGAATTCTGGTTATCTTGGCTTTCTTTTTGGGTGGTTCCTCTGCTTCCTCGAGCTCCACTTTCTCCTTTTCCTCATCTTCTGTCATTCCCCTGAATATAAACTGTGTTGATTTGCCTGTCAAAAATAAAGGAACTTTTGCTCCGATTGTAATTCCAGGCTTTGCTATGAAACCTTTCCCTAGCAGTCTGTGTGGCAAAATATGTGTTAATGCATGTAGCTTTTAACTTAAAGTTTGGGGGTTCCACCCTACAATGGGAGAGAGAGATCTGGCCTAAGAGTTAATGTAAATGTATCACATTATAATATGTATTTGCTTTAGAAGTTATGTTGAATTGTTGATAAATGAACATTGAGCATGGAGATGTGAACATTTACGCCGTCCTCTATATGTAATCACCCGCCCTCTCCTGAAAATTGGGATAGGCTTCTTAAATTAAAAACACTCTTGGGTCAGAGGGCCAATTCCGGGATAAGCCCAGCAAAACCGTGTCACCTGGTCACCCCACGCTAATGCATCTCATCCTTTGTGCCAATTGATGGGACAGGAGGTGGCACAGACGTTTTGAACAATGCATTGTTGCCTTGTGAGACCAGGATGAAAGCCTGGAGATGGCCGCCATTACTCCCACAGGGTGCTGTATGAGGAAGGCAGAATGGTGGGGAGGCTGGTGCCAGCAGGTGGGAGGCCAAGACAGGTAGACTTCCCAGGAGATGAAATAGGGCAAAGAGCAAGGAAGGGGCACAAACTGGATTAAACTGGACCCTTGCGACGGGTAGGATTGGCCTCCTCTATCTAGCATGTTCGCCATTTTGTCACTCAACTATGCATGTCCATGAAATTGCAAACACATACCATGTAGTCCTTGATCATCATTCCACAACACCATTTTCCTGAAAGAAGACCATTTGACAGTAGGCCCTAGTAAGGGTTAAAAATAAACTAGCACATTTAAGGTAGCCCTCTCAGATTCCGAACATGCATGTTAAGAGGGTGTATCAGGGGTCCTCCAAGGCAAGTAACTACTGGAACACCAAAGTAATCAAAAAAGGGCAACAGCAAACATGTTTTTTATACACAAACATCATTTGCATGGACACACTTAAAACACCTTACAAAAGCTGATTGGTTGTACTACACCAGTCCCCTATATCCAGGCATACATTGAATAATTGTGATTGGCGCATGACATCCTAGCCCCCATTGTCCTACACCACCCATCGTAACATCACAAACCTTCCCCCACCCTGCCACAATTATGTGTTAAAGCATTAAGTGATTGTGCTGACCACTGGAACTTTATTCATCTGCCATTGGTCAGTTCCCATCGAACACACAAGACAACCTGAGTTGGCAAAGGGGAGACATTTGCACAGCATCCGACCAATGAGGTGCCCCGCAGACATCAGCAAGGATACAAAACACTGTTGTACTTATGGGACACCAAAACTCTCCCAGTGATTGATTCCTCTCAGCTCAACCGTTAGCCCCACAGCCCTGTTCCCACGCCCATCTGCCAAAGGGTGATTTGAAACTGCTTACCCCACCATGGTTTGAATTTTATTTGTCTGAATTTAATTTTTAATTCTCTAAACTTCCCCGCGAGCGCCCATGTGCCTGGCTCGCTGGCCTTGAAAGTATCTACTGGTCCCATTCCCCTGCAGCTGCGTTCTCTTGGGAACTGCCAACTTGCACCATTTCTCCAGCACAGTGCTGTAGCTGAGGACTCGAGAAATTCATGTTTGCCCAGGACCCAAGGCCTGTGGCTGTGAATAAACACATGTTTATGCCTATGCTGCAAAATGGCTGCTAAGTTGTTCACTATTGTGCTATATTACCTTTTCTACCCAATACCCCTGCCCCTTATCCCTATGCCCTGTGTGCCGCTTTGCCCCACGCCCTACCTGGTGCCCATAATCCCACACTTCCCCACATACTTCTCGAGTTGCACATGCGCACACTGCACATAAATTACACAGCGCAGCAGTAAATGATGTCCTGACCCCCAGGAGTGCCTCCTCCCATTCCACACCTCACCCCCTATCAGTCATGCAATTAATAGATGCGCCCCCCCTTGGCAGTGCTGAATTTGCACCTTTACAGCATTCCTCCCTTCGATCGATATAACGATCAACACCATCTTGCTTGTCAAGTTCTTACTTACTGTTTTGAGGACCCACAACCTTGTTACCCTATCTGTGCTCCCCCTTTGTTCCTCATACTCCCCCAGGGAAGACTCTATATTCACACACTCTTGCCCATCATTTGAGCATACCACCCAAAAGGAGTCATACTCATCTGTGTATTTTGCTCATTTGCTCCAAACTGTGTTGAACCTTAGTGTTTACTGTGTTTCTTATCGCCCGTCCTGTCAATATTCAAGGACATCATATATCTCCTCCTTTATTCTTGAAGTGCTTTAAAATTAGCTAACCCACACAGAAGGTGATGAGCACCAGAACGAGCGCCGGGACAGTCAATTTAAAAATGTTTTCCAACTACGTGGGGTCCCAAGAAAAAAGGGAGTCAAACCAGCTGTCCGTTCTCCATTCATTTCCCTCATCATAGTCTCATGGAGTGTACACATTACCTCTATGGTCTCCGCCAAGGTTCCATTAGCTGCATCATTATCTGGTTTTATTGTGCAGCAGCTACTGCCTATTTTGTGGCAGACACCACCCTCCATTGCAGTAATCATATCCAACACATATTGGTTTTGGAGTCCACCAGTCTGACAGCCCGAAGTTCTTCCCTTACCGCATCGAGCCCTTTTTAAGTAGCGTTCACCCGTTGCATTACCTC
This sequence comes from Ambystoma mexicanum, assembly GCF_040938575.1. Taxonomy (NCBI): domain Eukaryota; kingdom Metazoa; phylum Chordata; class Amphibia; order Caudata; family Ambystomatidae; genus Ambystoma; species Ambystoma mexicanum. The sequence continues at coordinate 172,496,211 of NC_090931.1, forward strand.
ACATTGCGTCACCTGCAGCCACTTGGCAATGGCTGTAGCTGGCACCCATAGAAGCAGGAGGGATGCAAAAACTGTGGATGCCTTTGAAAACATGATGGAATTGCAGCCACACTTTATGATGTAATTTGCACAAATCTGTAACTATGTACACCTTGCATCTTCTTACTGCTGCGCCCAGTTACCGCTGGGTTTGGTGCGCATTAAAAATAAATAAACAAACAAACATTTGCTGGAGCAATAATTGCTGCTTTGCCTGTTTCTTCCCAATGTTTGTGCCTGCCCTTCCGGTACTCTTTCTTCTCCCAGCATCTTTCTCTTCGGTATCTCAGGAAGGTCACTAAAGGGCATCAATTTGGCTCAGGGCACTACCACAGCAGGAATGTGTAATGTGATGAGGGAGCATATGGCCCCCCGCCCCAGTCGAGAGGCAGCTGGGCGTACACCTGGGTCCCACACACCCACCAGTGGCCCATGTTTGAATAGCCAGTTTTTTAATTTTACTGATTTCTTTTATTTTAAGGTGGTCCTTTAGGGAGCGAATCTCCCTTGGTAGTGCATTCCAGTGTTTGGCCACCATGGTAGAAAATGAAGAGCCTACATCGGTTTCACTGCAAAATAATCTGGCTTCTAAAAGTATGTTGGTCTCCGACCATTCTAGTTTTGTGTACTTCTTTGAACTCAACTCTGTCTCCCAATGACCTTCTCTCTTAATCTCTTAATCCTCAAGTTCAATTTCCTTTTTCACACTAAGGGTGTGTGTGTGTGTGTGTGTGTGTATATATATATATATATATATATATATAAATATATATATATATATATATATATATATTTATATATTTATATATATATATTTATATATTATTTTGTTCATAGAGAGAGACATTTGCCAAGTCAAACACAGCACAGCCCCACCCAGTAGCCATCATCACTGGAAGTTCACCTTGTGGGCTGTCTGTCTTGGATTGAAAATGTTATGTATACAATAGCACTGCCCTATAGGCAACACATTATTTTCTGGGGAAAAGTCTTGAAATGTGAGCTAATTTGCAAATTCACAATGCATATCCCACCTGGCTCTGAACTGGAGAGGAATTTACAGTGTTTGGAAGTGGGTGGCCCTGTGTTGTGTGTGACTTGGTTGAAACTACTAATTCTTCTAACACATTTCAGGTGTAGGTTTTTTTTCCAGGCCTTTGAACCCACCATAACTTAGCTAGGATGTGCTCAACATGTCCCAATAGTCCTACTGCAAGGAAGCAGACTACACTGCACTGATCATCCCTAATAAGTTTGAAATATGCATGCAGTTTATCTGCAGCTTTCCAAGGGACTACAAGATTATACATGGTCCAGAGAATGACAGCGACAATGACGAGTGACCAAATGCACGTTTTTTGACTATCATGACTTTTTCATTTCACAGGCAGAAGGTCGAAAGAACAGCTTGTACACTTGTTGATTCTTGGGACTGAAGAATAAAGTGGGTGATTCAGAAAGTGACAATCTGACATATCTGAACTGAACAATGAACCCGCGAAATAAATATATGCAGTTGTCGGAATCCTTGAAAGATATCTTGGGTTGTAAAATCGTATGTATAAAATTGCACTGCCCCATAGACAAAGAGAGTTTCCTCGTGCAAAGGCTTGCAATTTTAGCTAATTTGCATACTCACAAATAATTACCCATCTGTCATTGAAATGTAGGTGAACTTCCAGTGATGGCTACTGGGTGGTGCTGTGGAGACTAGTCTAAAATGGTTACTGTTGCTTGCACATTTCAGGTGGTAGTGCTTTTTCATGCCATTTAAATCTAAACCCACCATAATGTTGATGCTGTTTTATGAAGATCAATTTTCTTTGAAATATAAAAATAAGTCGTTTTTCAAAAATGACATTGATGTATTGTGACCTTTTTAAAAAGCAACCTGAAAAAATAAGATAAGTTGTCTATAAATAATTTATATATGAACGATTCATGAGGATATGCTTCTTTGAAATCCTAGCACTTGCATGCACTGCATATATCCCTTTAAATTTCAAAAGTTGCATTCAAGTGGTAACTTGTGTATATCCTGTTAAGAACTTTTTGTATTATAAATGTTATTCACCTCAGTTCCTGGGAAGGATATCGCTGTTTACCTTTGTACTGTATGTACACATAGTTCCAGTTGGAGGATCATTTGGTGATGGTCAAGTCTTTTTCTTGTCCAGCTTAGAGATCCACTATACTCAAGATTGGCATTGAGGCATTAACAGCTACTGCAGGGAACTGACCAGACCAGTAATGGCCCATTGGCCCAAGTTGATCGGTCTGAGCATAGCAGGGGCTTGCAACAGGGGCCTATAGATGACAACCACCTGATCAGCCTCCACATCAACAACCAAGGCCTCCAGTCCTGGCCATCACGCCCGAGTTGCTATGGGTGGCTATTTTCGTGGAAATAAGGATCGGTGCGCGTCACACGTGTTGTTTCTCCACAATCTCATTTTTTTTTAAGTTACTGGCATCCTGCGGAAGACAGTAGCATTGCGGCTGGTTTTTGCATGAAGGCGGCAGGTACTATTGTTTTTTATTTTGGGGAGATTTTCAAATGTGAAATTGCCAGGGGGAAGAAGGTGTCCAAGGGCTGAGCAATGCAGCCTTCATCTTTGCCAGAAAGCAGACTTTTATCACCAGATTCACCCCAGAACCAAACGGGAGGATAGCTCAGCGGCAACGTGCTCGCCTTGGAAACAAGATGATATGAAGCAACACAGGTTCGATCCCCGGGTCCGCGCTTATGGGTATTAAGCGTGTTAGGGCACAATGCCCCCGGGCCGTGTGAGTGCTTCAAAAATGCAAATAAATAAATAGATGCATCCTACTGGGTGCTAATAAGCCACGTTGGTAGATGATTAAGGCTGCTGCAATGTCAGTATTGTCCTCCCTACTTATGAAGGCATTACTTACTTAAGGCTGGCATGATCCTGCTTGCAACGTTTTTGCCCAGGCGCACACTACACATTTGGCCAAGCTGTAAGAATGACGCCAGAATCCTGAAATCATGTTTTTTATTTTAATTAAGATTTATGGTTTATTACAAACCTTTATCTGATAAAAAAAATTACTCACAGCACTTTTCATTCCTTTAAAACATTAAAAGAAGTCAAAAACATCCTACATTCCACCACACAATTCTGCTGAACCACAAATCTGTTTTTCCTTTTAAATGCCAAAGATAGTCCCTCCCAATTGTTCTCAACTTCAAACAATGTGTCAGATCACAGCTGTCATTGCCACTCTCTTTCCAGCAGATTCCATACGAAAGCTGCCTTCAACAGCTGGATCACTCCAAAAAATAATGGAATTAGTTTCACCTGCTAGAATCTACTCCCTTATCGCTTCTACCTCAAGGGGACGTCTCTCTTGAATAAGATTGCCAATAAGGCGAGTATGCAGTGTTGTCAATCCATTGCAAGACAGAACACTGTGTTTTAGCGTTTCTTGCTTCTCTTTAGAGGGACAAAATCTACAGAAGGCACCCGGAACCATGCCATATCTCTTCAAAATGTGCCTAGTAGGCAGTATATTAAATCATAGCATCATAAATAGGTCTCTTTACCACGCACTAGGAAATTGAGTCAGATATTTGGCAACTTTACCGTAGGACTTTATTTAATTTCTCAGCTGTGTTTGTGAATCATAACTATCTCTGTCTTTCACAGTCACAATCCAGTCATATTCCCAGAGTTTCTTTATATTTATTTTCCCCAGGTTTAACCACAGGGTTTCTCTAGTAGATTACAAGAATTCAAGTAATCCCTCACACTCTCGAAACCATTGATCTATCAACTTCTCATCTCTTTTACCCTGTTTCTGATTCAAGATCTGATAAGGAATGACCTTAGATGTCATTGTACATTTTCTAAATAGTGAAAGTGACTTCCATATTGTCATCGCACGCATGGATATCAGGCCCAGCTCGTACCTAATCACTGCCACCGGAACATGTTTCGGCAGCCCCGAGGCCTTCCTCCAGAAAAATCCTCCAAATAGAGCCCACATTTTCTCTTAGGTGGATAGAAAGGCCCATGAAACATGGAAGCCACAACCTTAGATGTATACAAGGTCGAAAGTGGCAATATGGAGCATTTGCCATATCTTTTATGAATCACCCTTGATTGAGGCAGGAGGGAGATCATTTTTATTTTCAAATCTTTTAATCTCGGTCTATCAACTACACTAGTATTTATTCGGTCCCCAAGATAGAGCACAGATGGAACCTGGGCTAAAAACTTTCCAGCAAAAGTGCCATTTAAATGACAGTTTCGGTCTACCGCATCTGGAGGATAAAACCAGGACAGTAGGTGTTTCCACATTTATTTCTAAGCCATTACTTGCCATGTAGTTCTCCAACTCAATCAAAGATCTCTGTAGGCCTATCAGAATCTGTTACAACTCTAGCTGTCATCTGGCCATTCACATCCAGGGGAAAAGCTCATATATGGTCCCAGTTATCCTTCAGATCTGATAAAAAAAAGTGATTAAACAAAAGTAATAGACAGCCCTGTATTAAGCCCCTATAACTGAATATCTATTTAGTTAACAACCCCCGTGCGTTGAGCTTACTATAAACCCTTGTTGCGGTGGCTAGAGGCTGAATTGCTGCCAGTAGATCATTCAGGCAATTCCATGCCTCCATCTTTGCCCATAGCAGGTTTCTATCTACACTATCTAAGGCTTTTTGGAGGTCTACAAACGCTAGGTAGATTTTTTTAATGATTTTTAAGAGCCTCCTCTTTCAAAATATTCAACATGAACAAATTCAATTCTGTTCCAATACCCTGGACAAAACCGAATTGGCGTGGGTCAATCCTATCAGACTCTTCCGTCCATTTACTCATAGATTTGAAAAGTACAGCTGCAAAAAGCTTCCCCAAAACATCCAGGGGCAATCGGACGGTAGTTGGATGGATCCGTCCAACAGCACTTCGTAAAAATAGGAACAATAATGGCTGATCTCCAGGATTCTGGAATCTCCTCTGCTCCCATTACCTCAGAGAACAGCTTATATATAAAGGGAAGCCATGCCTCCATCTCCTTCTTGCTCATAGAATTAGTAAGCCTGTCAGGGCCAGGAGCAGTAGACGGGTTAGCCTTTTTTTTTAAATCAAAATCTCTAAGTCTAGCATGTCCATAGAGAAATACCAAGGACCTTTTGTCTTAATAGTATGATCAGGATAGAGGGAAGTATTTGGCCCAAACAAATCCTCGTAAAACCTTGTCTTAGGCAAGAATTGTGCTCATGGAGGGCCCTTAATCATTAATACATTTTTTATTTTATAGACTGCAAACAACTCTTTTATAGACAACGCAACAGATCCAACTGGCTATAAGAGTGCTTCACAAGGGTATAATCATGATATGTGTATTTCATGGGTACTGTGACAAATTGTGGGATTCTGTCACTTCTCCCCACGAGGAAGCCTTTCCCTGTGAGGCTAAGGAGGTGAGCCCACTATGCAACACCCTCCGTAGGTGTAGAGGCAAGTGGGACCTCACCGACAGAGACTCCCCCTTTGGGGACAAGGACTCCAGTTCTCAGGAGGAACCCCCTAAACAACATATCCCTAAACAGTCCTCAAAAACAGCCAGTTGAAGAAAACATGAAGAACAAACTAAAATGTGTTATTGTCAACCAACCACTCTGATTGTACCTATGAAGAGGCATTTATAGTGTGCTGAGATTAAGAAAACCATTAGAAGAATACAGAGTGCAAATAAAACAGAGAAGAAGGACATTGGGCCTCATTCCGAGTATGGCGGTAAGGGATAGCGGCCACCGGTAACGAGACCGGTGGCGGTAATCCCTTACCGCCATACTCCGAGTTCCCTTTGCGCCATGGAGGTTTTAACACCTGCTTTTAGCAGGTGTTAAAATCCATGGCGCTAAGGGACCTTGATGTTAATTACGCCACCGTAATTTACGGTGGCGTAATTAACGCCTTCCCCACTCCCATTATGCCCTATGGGGCAAAAATGGGAATGGGGAAGGGTAAATGGGGATTGGGGAATTACCGCCCCACCAACCTTGGAATGGGGCGGTAATTCCGCCATCCACCAAGGCGCTGCCGGTCCGGGTACGGCGTCAACCAAGGCGTTAATAGCGCCATTGGTTAGCGCCGTACTCGGAATGAGGCCCATTGACACTACGCTGGGGAAGTCCCACAGCAGGGTCATAAATCTTGGAGGCAGAGACCTAGGCGAGAGGAGAATCTGCAAGTTTCAAATCAGCTGGGAGAGAGAAGCTGGGAGAAACTTGACACAGAGTGTAAGATGGTGGAAAGACGCCAGAGTGCAGCTTCTAATGCCTGGCACTCGAGAAGCAATGAGATGCAAGAGACAGAGGTGGATACAAGGCGTCATTAGACAAAGCGAGTGAGTAGTGGTGGCGTGTCCATATCACAGTGGACCTGGAAGTCCATAAACAACACTGATACCATTTTCAGAAGGGCATTGTGTAGCTAGCCGAGTGAAGGAAGTACAAAGGAGCGAGAAGCCAACCTGACATCCGAGGAAGAGGGTCCCAGCCTACCAGAAAACCTGGTGATGTTATCCCTGAGCAATACACGTAACAGGAAGAACGGGAGACCCGGGAGGGGGACTGAAGATAACTACTGGAACGCACATACTTGACCCAGTTGAGACGAAGTGTCAAGAATTTACGAGAAAGGTGAAAATCATTACTGGAATGCACATACTCGTTCCAGTCGGAATAAACTGGCAAGAGTACCTGAGGAGGGTGAGAATCATTACCAGAACGCTCATACTCGTTCCAGTCGAGATAAAATGGCAAGAATTAGTGTTGAGCATGAGAATTATTACTGGAACAATCATACTCGTCCCAGTCAAGATGTATTATTGAGAGTGAACAAAAGACAAGAGAATCATTATGGGAATCTGCAAACTCTCCCCAGTCAAGATAAAGAGTGGACGCTGAGTAAAGAGAAAATCTTAAGTTTGATTAAAGAGAAAGGAACAGAATTATCCTGTGGGAGGAAAGGAATAATCCCAAATAGGATCAAACCAGAAGAACAAGAGAGTGAGACTGTGAAGACCTTGAAGAACCCAGTATCTGAACTGTATAATTTGATAAAAGTAGCTGCTAAGAACTACCCACGAATACTTTATTGAACTGAACTTGGTGAGAAACCTGCTCACAGGAGAAGGGAGTCATTCACCTGTGCCTTAGTCGTTCTTATAGTGGTATGGTCAGGATAGGTTAATTTGGATAATAGTTAGAACTTGGTTTGGGACTCTCACTGATGATGACAAGCACCGTAGTCAGCTTTGTTAGGTAGGGAACAACCATAGTTTAAGGAATGTTAGGAGTTTTAACCTTTTATTTAATAAATTACAACAGTAAGCTAGAAAACCTAAGTCCGTGTTCTTCTTCTGACCTGCCATAGTACGGAATAAGTTACTTACCTGCAACTCCTGTTTTCCAGCATTGGTGTCTTTCATAGATTCACATGCTGTGAATATTCCCTGCCGTCAGGCCGGGGAACCCTCGGTAACAGAACAGTATATTTTTAAACTGAAAACCTCAGTCGTTTTAGTGTTCTATTGCACTAATTTTGAGTCATACTGTCCTTAACCAATAGGAAAGGCTCCCTTAGCTACACCATGTGCTCCCATCTTCAGGGTTTGTCAAGCATACGTTAAGTGGCAGCATGATCCAAGAAAGCTAAGAAGAGCTTAAGGGTTAGGCGGAAGGATAGCATGTGAATCTATGAAAGATACCAATGCTGGAGAACAGGAGTTACAGGGAAGTAACATATTCCTTCTCCAGCATTGGATCTTTCATAGATTCATATGCTGTGAATAGATCACAAAGCAGAACCATATAACCAAAACTATCCAGAGGCAAGCTCCTCGTAGCAACACTGACACTTACAGGAACACTGACCTTACACCAACAGGTTACATAGAACCGCCTGGCTGACTGTGGACTCAGCCGCACAATCCCTGTTGATGCAGTTAAAACTTAAAAGTGTGACAGACCTCCAAGTAGCTGCCCTGCAGATGTCTAGCAAAGGAACCCCAGATAGAAACGGTGTCGTTGCAGCCACTGCCCTGGTGGAATGAGCCGTGTGTCTGCCCGAGAGATGCCTGCCAGCTAGCTGATGACAGAAAGAATTGCAGGATGAGATCTACCTGGCAATGGAATGCTTGCAAAGTGCCTTCTCTACCCCTAAAGGACCAAACACCACAAAGAGTAGAAATGTCTTGCAGAACTACTTTGTGTGAGCGATGCAGTACTTTAAAGCACGTACAATCAGCAGTTCATAGCGGTGGAAAGCTAACGGGATCTTGGGCACAAAGGATGGATTAGTGTGTAGGACCACCTTGAACTTGTAGAAGGAAAGGCATGGCGTCTTGCAAGACAAAGATTGGATTTTGCAAACCCATTTGTGCTGACGACCAGAAAAGCGGCCTTCCAAGAGAGAAACTTAAGTGAAGCTTTATGTGGTGACTCAAAGGGAAGACGCATAATTCTTTACAGAACCACATTCAGTTCCAACGCCGGTGTTGGGTGCTTGGTAGGAGGCAATTAATGAAAGAGACACTTGAAGAACGCCTTGACAAGCCGGCTGGACCAAAGAGAAGATGTGGAAGAGGCACGGGTAAACCAAAACACCCCTGCAAGCTGCACCTTGATAGATGAATGTGCCAACCTCGCCTGTGCTAGAGACAGTAGGTAGGGCAAGATGTCCTTTGGTTGTGCAGTAAAAGGGTACACCCCTTGTAGCGGGAGAGCATGGAAGGGGCTCAGACTTGTGCCAAAATGTCTCTGCAGCCCTGAGTCAATAAGGTGGATCCAAACTGTAGGAGCACAGGAGCAGGTCATCGGGTTGAGCGAAGCTGGGTTGTTGCAAAGGACAGCCCCCCATTTCTGGATAGCAGATCCGGGTAGAGGAGGAAGTCTCATTGGAGGGGCAGAAGCTAGGACAGGAGGTCGGAGTACCAGAATGGTCTTGGCCACATAGGGACCACTAAGATCAGCGAACACTGATGTTGTCTGACCATGGCTAGCACTCATGCGACCAAGGGTATGGGCGGGAATGTGTACAGAAATTCTCCCCCCAGGGGAGTGATAATACATCCCCCAGGCTCTCTGGATGTGGGAACCTGCCGGAAAAATATGCACACCTCTTATTCTGGAACATGAGAAATATGTCAATGTCCGGAGTACCCCAGAGGTGAAATAGCCAGAGAAACTGAGACTCCTGCAACTCTCACTCGTGGCAGGAGCTGAGCTCCCTGCTGAGGGAATCTGTCATGGTGTTCTGAACACCTGGTAGGGGCAGGGAAATTAGGAAAATTGTGTGTTTCAGAGCCCAGTGCCACAGGGCTTGAGCCTTCGTTGATAGAGAGATTTGGTTTCTCCCTGCTTGCGGACATAAAACATTGCAGTGATGGTGTCTGTAAATATCTGAACTACTTGCCCGGAGAGCCAAGGAAGGAATGACTGGACAGCCCAAAAAACTCCTTGGAGCTCCAGATGTTTATAGCAAGTGTTTTTTCCTCTTTCCTCCATAACCCCCTGGCATGAAGGCTTCCTGTATGTGCTCCCCAACCCTCTAATGAGGCATCCATAGTGACAGTGACTTAGTGAGGGGGTATACGAAATGGAGTGCCTTGAACCAGGTGTGAACAGACTAACCACATTGCTTAGGATTCTTGAAGAGCTGTGTCAGTGAGATCCTGTCCTCCCAGGAACCGGACACCTCCCACCAGCATGCATTGAGGAACTCTTGCAGTGGTAGCATGCAGAACCTGCAGTGCAGGAGTATGGGGATGCAAGATGGCAACACCACCAGAAGGGACTTCAGGAGATGCACAGACATGGCTGGTAAGCAGAAAGGTTGTAAGGTTGTTGTACCTTTGCGAGACGGGCTTGGACCTTCTCATCCGATGGGGTTACTCTGCAAGATTGTGTGTCATGGCGCACACCCAGGCAGAGAGCCTGCTGTGATGGTGTCACACAGGATTATCGATAATTTACAGAGAATCCAAGAGACTCAGGCACTGAATGGTGAGAGTGGTGTGTTTTGTCACAATGTAGAATGATTCTGCTTGCACTAGCCAGTCATCTAGATAGGGCTAGACGTGTGCACCCGCTCAGTGCAGATGTGCCACTACAGAAGTCAGGTACTTGGTGAAAACCCTCAGGCTGAACGTAGCTCGAAGGGTGGGGCCTTAAATTGGTAGTGGTGACCTGCTAGTACAAAGCGTGGGTAGTGTCAGTACATCCAGTGGATAGGGATGTGGTGGAAAGAAGCGTCCTCTGTATCTAGCGACTCCAGAAAATCCCCTTCTTGTAACTGAGACAGCACCTGCTGCAGTGTTACCATCTTGAAAGTTTGAGCTTTTAAGAACTTCTTTAGCACTCAGAGGTCCAGTATGGGTCTCCACACTCTGACTTTTCCCTTACCAGGAAATTCCTCAAATAGACTCCTCGGCCTTGCTGGCTTCGTATAACCTTCTCGATGGCTCCTTTGGATAGTAGTGCTTGGATCACTTGCTGTCGTAGGTGCATTTGCTTCTCCGCCTTTGGCCGTGGAGGAATGGTGGGTAACCATCTGACAACCTCCACTGTGTGACCCTGCTGGAGAATAGATAGCTCCTACTTGTCGGCGGTGATGTTCTGCACTCGTCGACAAACTGAGACAGCCTTCCCTCCACTGGGGTGCAAATGTGGGGAAGCTGGACTCGAGGCAGTCCAGGTTTGCTTTGTCGGTTGGCTCTTGGTGTGTGCAGCGCCTCATCTGCTTTGATTACCTCTGTAAACAGAGATTTTGTTCCTAGAGGCATCTGATGTAGCATAGGAAAAGGACTTGTAGGATGAAGACAGGGGCTGGTTGGGCACCTCTGCTGCAACTTTCCCAGGCAGTGTTGTGAGAAACCTGAAAGTGTCTCACCCGCTAGTACCCGGGGATCTGTCATCCAGGTGGCCAGGACACAGCCACCGCTTTTGGATCCAGTTCCTAGGGGTGGATCATTGCGGGAGGATCACCTTATGAGGGATCTTCGGGGAGTGGAAGTGAGAAACCGGAGGGTGAGACACTGTATGCCCTTTCTTGTAACACCTTTTCCCCATCCTGCCAGGTAGGATATGTAGGAACTCAACCCCCCCCTTTCCCGACATAAACACTGTCTGACTGACAGTTGCCCTGTGAGCGAAAACAGACTAACACCAGAGCTGTATACCCAACATGTCCCTGCACCATGGTCAGGCAAGGTCAGGGGCAATTAAGGATCATTACACAAACCTGACTTCCATCATACTTCCTCACAAGGATAAAAAGCGGAGCACGAAAGCACACTCTGAGTGAGGTAAAACATTCAAGGAAACAGCAGTTGCAAGATGGCAGTTTAATGCAAGGAGAAAGACAGCAAGACCAGAGAGATTTGCAAGGAAGGAAGCATCCTTGACCTATAAAGAACCTTGGAAAGTAAGAAATTGAAGACCAGGAACTAAGGCTGATCAAACCTGAACAGTGTGTTGGAGGTACCCGGGGCTCACCCGTGTTGATAACTAAGGCAGGGAGCAGCGATTGCTGCTGTGGTACTGCCCTTGGCTCCTACAACAAAGCAGTGTCCGAAAAGAAAGCACAGCTGGTGAGTCGGAGAGACTGATACCAAACCAGCTTGGATTTTGAACCACGGTTGCAAGCAGCATCATTGTATAAAGAGGACAGTGTGTGAAGCGTTTGGGAAGTGACGCAAATACAATTGAAAGCCAAAAGAAATAGTTGAACTTTGTAACTGAACTTTGTGAAACCAAGAAAAGATACCATACACAGAGTGGTCCAGCCCCACGTGGGTGTTCATTCGAAAGCCTTTGATAGGTATCCAACTGATGCCGAGTGTGAGAGAAATATTGAGATTGAAGTGGTCATGAAATGGGTCAAGCTAAGCCCAGTGCACATTCGAAAGTCTCCTGAGGGAGACTAATTGAACCTTGTTTGAAAGAAATCTGAGCCCAGCTTAGTGGGATCCAACATTACATTTTTTTGTTTATGAAAAGGATCTGAGCCCAGCGGAGGGTGATCCAGGGTGAACACCCAAGTTGAATATTGAAGAGAACATTTATGTGTTGTTTCTGGTACAGCAAGCCCTCTGCATCAAGAAACTTGCGAGAAGGAAAGAGACTTGGGCACAGAGGTCCTGAACTGGGAAAATGGAACTGTATCCTTGTGGCGCAGAAGCCAGAGTGTGTGCTTTGCTTGAGTGACCCGCCTTGCCCCGTGCTGAAAACATGGGGAAGGAAGGCCAAAGGCCTGAGCACCCTGACATTTTATTTTGTGAACACTACTTTCTTTTTCATGAACATTACCCCACATTATTTTGTAACTTAGTGGTAAGGATTGGCAAACATTTTTTTTAGTATAGGCCCTTTTAATTTCACAAGACTCCACTAGGACTGCATTATTATTATTTCATAGTCACAGCTTGCTCCCGTCTGTAGATTTAGGTAGGCGTTTATCACATCCTTACAAAAGTTCAATAAACCCCCTTGAACTGTGGCCACCTGTGTCTGTTTTACTATTGCCACCATGCATTTCTTACAGTGTGCAGTGTCTGTGTCCGTCGTAATGGATAGCAATGTCTCATCCACCTTTTTGCCGAAGAGATCATTGCCATTGAAAGACATCTCAACCACTTTTGCCTGCACCTCAGACCCGAAGTTGGTAGCCTTGAGCTAAACTTGTCTGTTAAGTATTGTCCCATCCCTTAGCTGCCAGAAACCAGTGTCTGCAATGTCCACAGAAACAGATCACATGATCAGATGCTGCTTCACCTTCCCTAAGAAGGGTGAAGGCATCTGGGAAGAACTCCAGAATGGGGGCCATCTTCAACCACAGCTAGCAGTCGTACCTCGAAAGAATAGCTATGGGATTGTCTGCCTTGATGGTTGTGGCAGCTATAGTAATCACCATCCTCCCAAACGCATCAAGACGTGTCCCTTCTTTGACCAGAGGCCCTGAACAAGAAGAGAGGTTGGCAGAACATTTACAAGCTGCTGCAGGCACCACAGAGTCCTGGGTTATTTGTGACCTGAGGCATGTAGGGGTCGAATCTGGTACCTTATACTTTTTATCGCATCTTGGAAGGAGCAGAGGAGAGGTTTGTCAGTGTTAGCAAGCCATCTTCCCAGATGCCATTCAGTAGGTGTATGGCCACAACCAACTTCCGATGTAGTTCCTGACTCTTTTACAGTAGGCCGTCCTTTTTCTGTTCATCAGGGACTAGGCCAAACATATTTGTCGCCCTAGAGGTAAAGGCATGGAAAGAGCCTATTTTGTCTGGGGGAGAATCTCAAAGGGAACCTCGTCTGGTTCACTCTCTGCATGAATGTCATTAAATTCATCTGTTCTCATATCCGTGGTGTGTATGGAGGCTTGGTCGTCAGGGACATCATCGTCATCTGACTCTGTGTTAGTGAATTGTGCCGGCACCAGTGGGTGGTACTCCCACGTAGGATGTAGTGGGGCAGGTAAACCACTTACATCAGGTTGGGGTGTTGCATGGTAGCTTCTTCCACCAGGTTGAGGTATAGCAGGGTCAGGCAACCTGTACTGCAGTTCTGATACTAGTGATTTCAGAGTGACCAAAATATCCAAGGAGTTCTCCCAAGGTGATGCCAGGATTGGAGGGGGATTTAACCCTGGTGATATGGCCATAGGCATAGGAGACTGAATAGGAGCTGCCTTGCGTAGAGGAGTCTGAGCAGGAACCCCCTTAGGTGGAGGCATGTCCAGTTTGGGGCTGGAGTGGATCTCCTCCACATCTGCGTCATCGTCCTCATCCGAAAAGGCTACCGTTGGATCTTCTAGCTCCACACTGTATTGGAAAAAATTTTGAGGAGGGGCTGTAGACAACCATACTTTCTCTGGGGTGACCCGGAGAGCCAGTGGACGAAGGCGAGCTGGTTGTGTCGCTGTGGCTAAAGCGGATGGCTGGCATGATGTTGCGGTACGGCTAGATTTAATTAAGCTCATCAACGGAGCCGTCAACAAGGTCGTTGAGGGCAAAGCTATTGGTTGCCTATGAATGATCGTTGACAAGATCAATTTTGCAGTCGTCGACAGTGTCATGAACATTGTTGTAGTCGTTGATTATGATCTTGAGGCCGATGACGTTGTTGTAGTCGTAGCCGTTGACGGCATGGTCGACTTGGTGTGAGACATCGATGGGTTTTTACTTTTCGAAGATGATCTCTGGAAAGGCATTAACGAAGAAGATGCTATTTTCTGCAAGGAAGACCCAGAATGAGATGTCGTATGGACCTTTTTCTTGCTACTTCAAGATGTGACCTCATGCAAGCTGGACCTCTTACTAGAGGCGGTATGCCAAGTCATTCTGCTCTGCCTGAGTGAGGCGTGACTAAGGATAGAGGCCAAGTCAGAGGCCCCCCAGCATGATCAAGCCACACTACCAACTTTCGGTGGTGGTTTTGGAAGGTCATGTTCGAGAACATTTCGCAGATATCACACTCCTGTATGACATGTATCGGGTGCAAGCCATAAAGGCAGTTGTCGTGGAGATCCTCCATGAAGACATTCTTAAGCCCACAGCGGACACCGGCCTTGAAGAGACTCTTCTGGTTGCATTCAGCCATGATGTAGGCCTCAATGCCGTAAAAGAGTCAGAGAAGAGAATCCGCTCACGAGATGACCGTGTTCAACCAGAGAAGAAAACCTCTGATGTCGCAGGAGCACAGGCTCCTTGAAGTGTCGTCGAACTGGAACATTTTCAGTGTCTAACATGAAAAAATATCGAATAGCAAAGAGAGATTTTTATGAGGACCCCCAACACGAAACGTGTGGTAAACAATCTGAAGATGGCTACCAGGGATCAAGCTAAGGGAGCTTTTCCCATTGGTTAAGGGCAGTATGACCCAAAATTACTGTAATAGAGCACTAAAGTAAATGAAGTTTTCAGTTTAAAAATAAACTGCTCTATGTTACCAAGGATTCACAGCTTGACGACTGTGAATATTCACAGAACGTGAATCTATGAAAGATCTAATGCTGGAGAACCTTGAATTTCTGTCACCTTACAGACTGAACAAGGACCAAGTAGGATCATCTAAAGTGCATACAAAAAAGTCCACCTAAACAAAAAAGGTATGCATTTACAGAAATAGTTCTTGACCTGCTTTCTATACTTTAATGATAGCCATATGTTATTCCAACAAGGGAAGTTGACAAATTGGATTGCATAAGATGAGGCAAGAACATTATAAATCCTTGCTCCCATTTCAGGGGGACAGAGGATTTGATTTGTGAAGTCTCTTTTTTCTGACAACAGTCAGGTGATCTAGTCCATGGCATCATGACTGGCTGTAAAAATGCAGGGAGGAAGAAGAACGGAATCCGATTTTGGTGGGGAGGCTATGCACTGAATGGAAGCTGCAGCAGGATCATAATTGAGGAAAGGAGGGGGAATCTGAAGTGCAGTGTTCTGCTGCCAGGAGCATTGATGGAAGATGCAAGTAATGATTGAGATCAGAGGGACAACTGGTTGCCCACCACAGAGCCGGTGAGCAATCAGGACGAGGAAAGAACCCCTACCGAATCCAGAAGTGACCAAAAGGCCAGAAAATAGGGAATGAGTTGAAAGATATGAACCACTACGGCCAAACAAAAGTAAAGGATGGTACAAACTGAGATAGGCTGTAGGTTTCTCCTGGCGTGTAACCTAAATCGGGTTGAGACAATGGTGCAATGCAGAGGGAGTTGAAACAGAGCATGCAAGATCCCAATCCAAGAATCCACTGGAGAGACACTGAAGTCCATCATGAGGAACCTGAAGCCAACTAGAGAACCACATCCTCATTTTTCTAATGCATACACATACAGACCTCTGTTGTGTACTGAGACGAGGAGGAGGACAACACGAGTAAGGCAGGACTATTTAGAGTTCAAGTTCCTAACAAATAGAATAACAGACATGACTGATAAGAAATATTGCATACGGAGACTCTGCATGGGATGTCTTAGAAATTGCCCAATACTGCTAACATATGTTGCAAACTGGATATAAGAGTCCTAACGTCTTCATCCTCTGGTAAAGAGACACTTATAGTTGTATTGTTTATTTATTTGTAGAGCGCACAGGGCCGTTAGGCAACCGGTTGCTTATGAAGTCTTAGGTCACAGTTACAACTTAGGTTACATTTACATCTGAGGTTACAGTTACATCTTGGTTAATATTTACATTAACATCTTAAAGCAACATATAGGAGTAACAATAGTGTGCAGAGTAGAAGGTTAGCATTACTATGTACATGTGTAACACAAGTAAGGTCACGGTTATATATATAGGGTTTACATTTGCAGTTATAGGCAACATATAGGAATAGCAGAAGTATATAGAGAAGAGAATTAACATAGGCATGTTGGTGCAATACCTGTCTATTGGTGCGTAGAGATCAGTCAAACTGTTATGCGTCAGCAGTCGTTGGTGTGTAGCCAGAGTTTAACATTGGTTTTGAAGGAGTGGAAGGAAGGTGTGGCTCTTAAGGAATCCGGGATTGAGTTCCATAGTTGAGCTGCCAGTACTGGGAAACTTGAGCCTCCAGTTCTTTTCAGATTGAAGTTGGGAATTCTGATACTGTTGGCTTGAGCCTTTCTGGTGGGACGTTCAGATGTATGCTTAGTGAATTCCTCTGTGCGGTATGCAGGTGCTTTGTTATTGAAACAGTTGTGTGTAATGTTTAGTGTTTTAAGTTTGATTCCGTCATTGATGGCCAACCATTTGGCAGATCTACTTTGGCCAGATATGTGCTGTCCTTTGGGAGTGCCTAAGGCTGTTCTAAGGGTGTTGTTTTGCAGGGTTTGGAGTGTATTAGTGTTATGTTTGCTAGTGCCTAGGTAAAGTGCGTTGCAGTAGTCTAGTTTCGATAGGATTAAAGCCTGTGCAATAGTGGTACAGCTATCGGTGGTCAAAAATGGTTTACATGCATAGATTAGTTTGCAAGTGTAACTTGTAGCTGATGCTGTGGCATTTACTTCCTTGTTAAGGGCTGAGTCTAAATAGAAGTCTAAGGTTTTAAGTTCCTTGGCTACATTGATTTTAATACCAAAAAGCTCGTTTTTTTTCGTCGTTCAAACATAGTGCCTCATTACACGGTAGCCGGTACCGGTAAACCCTTACCGCCTTACTACGAGGTCCCTTTGCGGGTTGGTGAATTTAACGCCTGCTTTTTGCAGGCGTTAAAAACCAACCCGCAAAGGGACCAGGGAGCTAATTATGGTACCGCAATTTGCGGCAGCGTAATTAGCGCCTTCCCCATTCCCATAGAGCCCTATGGGGCAAAAATGGGAATGGGGAAGGGCAATGGGGGAAAGGGGAATTACCGCCCCGCCAACCTTGGAATAGGGCGGTAATTCCCCTTTTACAAAGGCGGTGCCGGTATTTTACCGGCATGGACCGAGGTGCTAATAGCACCTTGGTCCACTGCCATCCGTGTAATGAGGCCCATAGACTGTGGGTGGCCATCCAAGTTTGTATGATTTGATAGATTTTGTTTATGAGGTTAGCGTCTTTGTCGTAGTCTCCCTGGATTGGGATGAGGATCTGGGTGTCGTCTGCATAATTAGTGTATGAGACACCCAGTTTGTCCAGAATATCAAAGAGTGGCTTTGTAAAAATATTATACATCTCTCATGTACTAATTCTCTCATTCTACTAATTCTATCCGTAGCAGGCTGCCCGTTAGATGCCATGGAAGCTCCTGTTTGAGATATAAAAGTGCATTAAGTACATGCATGTAAACGTTTTGCTGGCACCATCGGTGCCAATATAAATTTGACAGGGAATGGAAGCGGGTGGGGATATTCACAGACAAGGGTGTATACAGGCCATAATTTTGTTATTTCATTAATTTCATACCATTCAACAAAATAAAAAACAAAACACACATTGCCTTTTTTTTTTTTTTTTCAAATATCCTTATCAGTTATTCTCCCACTCTAGTCCAGTGCTGACATACACACACAAGTTCATATTTAGACACTTTACTCAGTTTCATCGTTTGCTGTTGTCTGTGCCTCCTCATCTATCTCCTCTTGTACATTGGTGTATGCCTTCCGTACGTCGGTCAAGTGCACCCAGTACCTCAAGCCCTTTACTTTACTGCCGTGGGCGTGCAAAATATTACCTCGTATGGGCCATGGAATCGTGGTGCATTCCACCGACGCACAAAGCTTCTAACATAAATTGAGTCGCCTGGCATCAGCTGTAGCTGTTGCTCTGGCTCCATGACAGATCCTGTTACATTTCCCTCTTCTCTAGTGAAAGGTGGGGACAGTTGTTTTGATATGACGCGCGCTGCCCTTGTCAATTTCCTTAAATATTCTGTAAACTCATCTCCCAATATTGCGGCGCTTCTGTGAGCATCTGAGTGTTCGCGCAGTGGAGAGTGTGCTGTACTCATTCGTCTCCCGGTCACGATCTCGTGCGGGGATAAATGGTGGTCTTTGCTTGGCTGATTTCTCAATTCAAATAGCGCAAGGGGTAGGCAGTAAATCCAATTCTTTTTCAATGAAAAGCATAGTTTTGATAGCCTGCCCTTTAACAGTCCGTTCATCTTTTCCACTACGCCATTACTTTGGGGATGATAAATCGAACACAATTTATGTTTTATTCCCAATAAGGTAGTAACTTCCCTGAAAAGTTCATTCACAAAATGAGTGCCGTTGTCTGAGCGAATCACGTCACAAATTCCCCAGCGCGGGAACACTTCCCTTACTAGGAACTTGGCGGCGCTTTTGGCGTCAGGTCGCGCACAGGGTCCTGCTTCCACCCACCTTGAAAATGGGCACACAACCACGATCATGTACCGCGCGCCATTACACCTTTCCCCCATGTCTGCGTAATCTATATGCAGTTCTTTGAATGGGCCAATGGGTTTAGGAATTGTTCCCCGGAGTGTGCGCAATGTCATTCCTGAATTGTATATTTGGCATGTTGTGCATTCCATTGCCAATCGAGACACATGCTCCTGGAGACAGGGCACGAACCATTCTTCCTGTATTTCCGCTGCGATGTGCTGTTTGGTATTATGTGCAGGGAAGTGTAGCTGTTGAAATGCAACTTCTAGTAACTGTAGCGGCATTACCACTTTCCCTGAGTTATTTTGTCGCCACAGTAGGTCTGTTCCCGACTGGCTGCACCCCCGTTTTGTCCATGTCAATTTCTCCTCTGCACTAGCTCCTTCCTGTAATTCTAGTATTTGTGATATGGACATCATGTTGTACCCTTCTGGGGGCTCTTCGGTTCTCGTGTTCTTCAGCATGTACTCACCTGTGTCATATTTCTGAAAATAGGAAGCCTCCTTGGCGGCAGCGTCCGCTGCCGCGTTCCCCAAGGACACAAAGTCTGTGTTGGATGTATGGGCTTGGCACTTTACTATTGCTACTGCAGTAGGGTTTTGTAGGGCCTCAATTAATTCTTTCAACAATTCTGCATGCTGTACTGGTGTTCCGTCTGCCCTCCTAAATCCCCTCCGCCCCCATCTTGCTAGACCTCCATGTACTGTCGTAGTCATGTAAGCTGAGTCTGTGTATATTGTCACTGCACAACCCTTTGCTGCATGTAGTGCTTCTATGAGCGCAATCAGTTCTGCTGCCTGTGCAGAGTAATGTGATGGGAGGCGGTACTGTACTAGTGTTTCATACTCACCTTCTTCTAACCTTACTACTGCCATGCCAACGTGTTTTTCTCCCGTGTCCACATCAATTGATGCCGACCCATCCACAAAGTACACTTCTCCCTCGCTTAGAGCGTTCTCACACACCACTGTGTCCTCCCCTCCTTCTCCTGTGTAGGTTGCGCAATCGTGGTTCTGCATATCCTGTACTGTGCACGCTTCTGTAATGAATGTGGCAGGGTTCACTGTCTTGCATCTCACTATATGGATGTTGGCGCTGGACAATATAATCTCGTAGGCTGTCGCCCGCTGTGTGGTCAGTGTGCTCTTTGATCTCTCAAGTATTGCAAATAATGAATGTTCCACAAACAATGTCACAGGGCAACCCATTACTATTGTGGCACTTTTCTCAATTGCGAATGCGGCTGCAGTGAGTGATTGTTCGCATGCGAAATGGCCCTGCATCACGGCATCTAAAGTACCACTATAGTAAGCCAATGGCTTGTGTCCTAAGGATGTTTTTTGTGTCAGTACTGCTGTCATGAGTGTTCCCTTGCAGTGTGAGAATAGGTAAAATTCGCGTCCATAATCAGGGTTTGCTAGTACTGGAGCGCTTGAAATTAGCTCTTTCAATGATTGAAATGACATGCTCATTTCTTCTGACCATTTTATTTTTTCATTCTCCTGTTGTGCTTCCTTGAGTGCTTGTAGGAGGGGCCTCGTGTATGCTGCATAGTCTAGTATCCATGCTCGGCAATAGTTGCACATTCCCAAGAATTTCTGCATATCTTTCACTGTTGTAGGTTCTCCTACTGATCTTATTGCTTCTACCCTGTCGCGAATTATCCTTTTTCCATCTTTTGATATGAGCTGTCCCAAATATAGGACCTCAGTCAGGCAGTACTGTAGCTTCTCCTTGTCTACCTTGTATCCTTTGTTGGCCAGTAAAGTCAGGAGCGTTGTTGAATCTTTTCTACATGTTGCTTCATCTTGTGCACACACTAATAAATCGTCTACATACTGAATAATCGTACTCTCAACTGATAGGTTTCCCAATTCTTCATGCAATATGCGGTTGAATCTGCTCGGGCTCTCACAGTATCCCTGTGGTAGTCTGCAGTGTTCATATCTCTTACCCCCCAGCGTGAAGGCTGTAAGGTATCTACTCTCTTCAGCCAGGGGTATTGAGAAAAATGCATTTTTCAAGTCCACTACTGTGAAATGTGATGCTGCTTTTGGGATGCTGCATAGTATTGATGCAGGGTTCGGGACTAGAGGGAACTCTTTCTGAATTACATCATTGAGGGGGCGTAAGTCCTGTATCATCCTCCAAGATCCCCCTTTCGCTTTTTTGATTGGATAAATACATGTGTTGCATGGGGAGTTTGAAGGCACTATTATCCCTTGTGCTAGTAGTGCATGTATTGTTTCTTTTATCCCTTCTTCAGCTTCACGAGACAATGGATACTGTTTGACTCGGGGTAAGATTGCTCCTTGCTTTAGTTTTATTATTACAGGTTGTACTCCGTGCAACAGCCCTACATCATGGGGGCCTGTTGTCCATAAATTGTTTGGTACGAGCCTCATGTCGTCATCAAAAAATGACGGTGGTGTTCCTACCACTGCCATCAATTGGACGGGGATCTCCCTGGCTTGGATCAAAATGTCACAGGGCATCGCTATTTCCATTACTATCTCACCATCCTCTTCTGTGTCTGAAAAGAGATCCTCATCTGTTACCTCGCGTAGGGCGAGGTTTGCGTTTGTACACAGCACTGTGCGCCATTCACATCCTTCCCTGTCCACTCCAATCACAGCGATCCTTTTCGTTGATACCTGCACAGCGTGCAAATCCAACGATACCACTGATCCTGGTGCTGCGTTTGGACACACTATGGGGCGAAAGAGGAACTCTGCTGGAATCCTCCAATCCATGCTTCTTAGCTCTGGAATTACGAGGGCCAAAGTCTTTAGCCCTTCAATAAACATTTCCTCATTTTGTGGCAGCCCTCGTATTTCCTGTGTGGTTGTGTAGGCTTGCACTACCAACATCGCACGCAAGGGGCATATCCCGGGTGTAGAACACACTATTCCTCTTTCAGTGAATGATATGGTCATGTTAAGTTTACTCATAAGATCCCTCCCCAACAAATTTATTGGGGACTGTTCGTAATACAGTAAGGGTGCCCTCACAGTCTTGCCCCCCACCGTTACATCCAAAGCTTCTGTGTAAGGAACTTCAATTACAGCCCCAGAGAACCCCTGCGTCTCTAACTTCCTGTTAGATAACGGGAACCGGCCCTCTCTGACACATGATTTCTCCGCTCCCGAATCAACCATGAATATAAACTGCTTGTCTCCTATCTGCGCCCCTACCAATGGTTCCTCTGCTGCACTGTAGGTGGTAGATAGAACTGGACACGCAAGTGTTCTCTGTGGGCTGTCCTATGCGGGGTGTCTCATCGTCCCCCCCTCATTAAATACGTTGCCCGAGACCACTGACATGCCGTTGTAAGGTGCTGGTGCGGGGGCCCCGTTTGCTGCTGTCGCGAAAGGGTTACCTGGTGTATATTGCATACTGTCGTTGTTTTGTGGGTGGTTCTGTGTTCTATACTGGGGTCCCTGTTGCTGGCCGGCATTACCTTGGCTTGGGTTTCTTAGTTGTTGTTGTCCCATTGGGAGGCCATATGGGCTTCCCGGGTGGGGATGGCCATATTGTTCTACCTCTTGGAACCCGTTATTGGGTCTGCTTCTGCACTCTCTAGAATAGTGTCCCCATCGCCCGCAGTTCCAGCAACTTCCTTGTGCACCTCTAAGGCCCTGCCATCCATTTCCTCCCGTTCCCCCATACCCCGTTCCGCCTTCTCTTCGGCCCCTGTACCCACCTCGTCCCCCTCGAGGGGTCCACTCTTGCCACTGCGGACCTCCACCTTGCTCTTGCTCATTCCACTGCCGCTGTCCTGCTCCCGCCCAATTAGCTGCTATCCTTCCTTGTATTGCTATCAGCCCCTCCTCCTCATCGTCTCCCTCCCTGCTGTGTGGGAGCGTAGCTACTGCTGCTGCGACCTTCACCAATTTTGTCTGTACTAACTTCGCTTCGTCTGCCAATCTTTTCTGAGCCACCTCCTTCTCCCTTTCCTTTATTCGTTTACAATGGTGTACTATTATGCTCTGAATTTCTGGCCATCCCTTTGCTTCAATACCTGCTATCTTGTCGAGCGCTTTCTGCACTTCCTTTGGGAGCCCTCTTTTTATAATGAAGTAAAATAAAGATGTCGATTGATGCCAAGGCGTGCCCGTCTCCGCTCTCCACATCTCTTGGACCCGAAAAATGTAATCCATAGCCTCCTCCCCGTCATTCATTGTACATTGCATTACTGACTGTAAGTCCGGTGTATCTGGGAATGTTTCGCGTAAGGCGTCCCACACCCTAGCCCGCACTGTGTTAAAGGAGGCCCCATCATGGCGGTCACAATCTAACGTTACTCCCGGGAAACCGGCTTTAACCCATACTCTTTCAGCCTGATCGCCCACCGCTGATACGAGCAGACTTTTCACATCTCCTATAGCTAGGGGTACCCCAGCAGTATGTTTTTCAAAGGCGTATATCCACTTACTTGCCCCTCCTGATAATGGGGGCAATAGCTTTAATAAATTGGCTTTATCCATCTGTGCCCATGGGATATAGTTAGGTCTCCCTCCTCCTCTGTGTATCAACGGGAGCTGTAGCTTTCCTTTCGTTATGGCATCCGGACCCGATTTGGATGCTGATGTTTCTAGTGATGCCATTTTTCCCACTCTGTTCCTTAGTCGTCCCGACCACTCATCGTCCAGTGTTCTCACTGAACATGTGCCATCCCCCCCTTCGCTTCCCCCTCCTATAGCCATGCTCAACCTGTCACTTTCTTCTAATTCGTCCCTTATGTCGCATAATAATTCCTCTCTGTCCCCCATAGGCCTTTCATCATTGTCAGTATCTCCCTCACGTGTCTCTATTTCAATTATTCGTGTTGGTTCTTCTTCAATTCTGAACAGTATCTCACCTTTCTTCCACCCCTCTTCAGGTCTTCTTGTCTCGCCTGGCGCTCTAGACGTGCGCCCTGATCTAGTCTCATTAAGTGCTGTTTGTCCGCACATGTCTTTTATCCTCGAGAGCTCATCTTTTGCTATTGAGAGTCTTGACTGTAAATCATCTGTGAGTTTCTCTATGTCCACCCTTTGTGTACTCGCCTGTCCTCGCTCCCTTGTACTTTCATATGGGGGGGTGCAGTGGGCCGGTGGGGTGTAGGGGTTGTCGGGGGAGGCACATACGTCGGATCGCTGTATCCTTCTGCGGGTACAGGCTTTTTTTAATATCGGGTACAACCTTATTACCTCTACTGGTGGCGCTACACTTGACACTTCTTTGATATCTTTCTGTATCATCAGTGGATTGTCTGTAGTGGATGGGAGATCAGGATTTGATGCTGGTGCTTTAGGCGGTGGTATCTCTTCAAATAACCGCCAAAGATCTAATATTTCCCTCCTATTTTGCAGCTGCTTCCCTTTGTACTTCAAGAAAATGCATGTGACCACCATATCCAGAACGCTTTTATCAAATGACCCTCCCTCTGGCCATATCTGGGGTAACCCCTCTCCCTTCAACTCAGTTACCCATTGGTCGTGATATTTCTTGATTCGCTCCGCGTATCCTGGAAGATTCTTACAAATATCTGATAAGGGTGTTTCAGCCCCCATCTCTGTGCCCTCCTAGTGCTTGTGTTTCTCTGTATGTCTGCAACTACAAGGTAAATGCAGTATCAATATATATATATTTTATTTTTTTTTTAATTTTTTTTATGCTACTTCACATTCAATGTTGGGCTCGTTTGGGCTCTCCCCCCTTCCCCTGATTGCGCGATACAAAACTAGCTATACACAGCGTCTACTCTGTTCCCTTGGGGGGGCACATACAAGGGCAACCCATCATTTATTTTGACAATATCAATCCGGAAGTCAAAACATGCACATCCCACTTACCATGACCGTTTAACTATTATACAATTATAACCGTTATGCACATTCACAACCTCAAATCGTCCCCTGACACATACGAGGTGCACACACCTCTTGGTAACACTCAATGCACCATTCAAGCTGCCCTCCCTTTCCTCCCTAGCCGGCTGTCCCTGTCTGTCTTACTTAGATAGATGGATGCGCATATGCATATATTTATATGTTTTAACCTGCTCTCCCCCTTCTAGTAGGACCCTTTTTCTCTTACTTTCTTCCCAAGTTCGTGCTAATCTCGATTTTTATTCTCCCCCTACCCCTAAAGAAGAAGAAAAGAAAGAAGTAATAGCGATCACTAATATATTCTCAGTGCCCCCTTTTGCTGAACACTTTTATCTTGTATTTCACTTCGTCATATATTCCCAGTACTAGTCAATATAGCACTATGCGGCGCCGCCTTCCACCCCCTTTCGGAGCTAGGTTCCCGTCACTTTTATCTCTTATTCACCTCGTAATCCTAATGGCCATATGCAAAGAAAAAGAAAGGAAATTTTAGAATGATCTCTAGTATATCTTCGTACCCCCTTTTCGTTCCCTGTCCTACACTTCTCTCCCCGCTCCCTTTACAATCGCTCACACTCAGTACTCACGTGCCCGTCTTGAACCGATAGTCTCCGAAACTGGGTCCGTCCAGGCAGTGTCGCCGTCAGCTCAACAGTCAGCCCCGGCTCCGGCGAGCGGTACTCAAAGGGGATTTTTCAACCGGGATCCCGTACCCTCTCTCTATTGAGTGCGCACTTCTTAGTGTACCGGTCGCCGTTGGCGGGCAGCCTCCCGGAGCCGGCTCACCGTGCGTATCCCTTTTCGACCGGAGATTCTCGTGCCAAAAGGGGACGGTTATAATGAGTTAGGAAGAGATTCAAATCACGCTATCGGGGTCACCACTGAAAGCAAGCGTCCCCAACAAGCACGATCCTCCCCGCAATGAGAGACAATGAAGGACTCTCCCAAAATGGGAATAAGGCCAAGACAGAGTGCGGGTGAGCGTAAATGGGAGTTTATCAATCAGAATAGGGCATGCAAAGAACTCTGCAAACTCCGAGAGCGCTCTGTCTGACAATAGCAAAGACAGGCGTATATATTTACAAAAAACGTCATAAGAACCTACACACTATAGGGGGCACAAGTTCAAGGGGATTGGGTGGCGACGACTAACTATAGGTGCTGCTGTGATGTGGTTGGCTTTGGCTGGAAGACGTCACTGGTCAGCCTCGTGGGTTGGGCTGGGCCTGGCAGGGTGGCGGAGTTCATCCGGGCGGTGTTGTCGTGCCATCGCGGCCAATGTCAGAGATGAATGTCCTTTCCTGACTTATTTGCCCTAGGCCATGCACACCGCAGTCATTCAATCGTTTCAATATTATCTTCTTTAGTAAATCTTCCAATATGTTATACTACAGGTTAATGCAACACAGGAGGAATGCACCTTGTGAGGGGTCTGGAGGTAATACGTCAGGACATAGTTACCCGTGTCCTGTTGACCGGGGCCATAGGTCGAGGGGCTAAGCTTCAGGGCCTGGGACGGGCGGTACAGGTCTTTCTGCCTTGTTAGAAGTTGTTATGGATGTTCTGCTGTGTGTTGTCAAAGTGTTGGGTGTCCTGATTGCACAGGGCCATAAGTCTGAGATGGTCCGGTGGGTTGTGAGGTTTACAAGGGGGCGCGTGTGTTCAGGCAGAGGTTTACTGCTGTGCTGTAAATAATGCAGGTGGCGGGTGGCGGCCTTGGGTGCTTCAGAGGGGGTTACAAGTCTTTGAAGCGGCTCCAGTCTGGTTGGGGGAGGTAAAGCAGCGCGGCGCGGTCTCTGCTCTCATGCCTTTGGCAGCCTTCGCAGGGTGGGAGGGGGAATGGCCTTGCACGTATTTCACAGAGGTATCTCCCTCGTGTGTTGCCGATTTAGGTAAAAACATCAAACATTTGAACATTCTATAATACTTATTCAAATCATTTTAAACATGCATTTCAACTTTGCTGGATGTGTCTCGATTATACCCAGTCTGAACACCGTATTCGTACACTATGTTTTAACAACTACAGTATTTAGTTATATGTATATACAGTTGCAGTAAGTGAGGTAGTAGTCGGGTTGGTGGAGTACATAGGAAATGATTCGCCACTGTACGTGACGGTGGTGGCACATAAGGGGCTTAGACATACACACATGACAAGTGCATTTCTTGCGCATCCTTCACATGAGTTCCACAGTGTGGTTACACTTCGTTTTCTCGTGTACTCTAGCAGCATTAGTTCAGTTATGGCGCGAGCCCATGGGGTGTAAGTTTCCCAATAATACACGTAACAAATAGATTCCTGGTGCGTTCCATTATTATTAGCACCCAACTGCAATGGTGTGGGCTCACCATCGCGTATATCATGGAAGCTTGATTTCTTGCAATTCTACATTTTACAGGCTTTTGTACTATAAAGGATTTTGTGGAAGAAAGCATCCTTTGCAAGTAGTCTCAACATTAATATATAAAGATTGTCTGTCATCCAATGACTATTTTACTGTTCTTTTCATTGCCTAGGCCTGCTGGCCGGGTCATGCTGGGAGCGATGATACACTGCGGGAGGTGAACTGTTACAATGTTAGTGTATTACACTAGCTCATGTCCGTCTTATTCGTGGGAACGTGCTCGCAGCGGATCTGCCAGGGTGCTGCGGCAACAAGGATGACTGAAGCCCTCCAAGGGTGGGGGCCGCGCTACAGTGCGCTGAGCTCACACCATCTTTATCAGACAGAATACATGTGGGCAATTAATACGTGCGGGCAATGTCTCCAGTGGGTGAACCCTCCACCACCTGGGCCCGGGTGGCATGAGGGGACGCCCAAAAGAGCCATAGCCCTCACCTGGGGAGAAAGCGCAGGCGAGGGGGGTCTTCTTGGACCAGTCCTCCCCTACAGTGGCCATCCAAGTTTGTATGATTTGATAGATTTTGTTTATGAGGTTAGCGTCTTTGTCGTAGTCTCCCTGGATTGGGATGAGGATCTGGGTGTCGTCTGCATAATTAGTGTATGAGACACCCAGTTTGTCCAGAATATCAAAGAGTGGCTTTGTAAAAATATTATACAAAGTAGGAGAGAGACAGGACCCCTGAGGAATGCCACAGGTGATGGGTACTGGGTCAGCAGCTGAAGTGGGCGAAAAGACTCATAGTTCTATTGTCCAGGAAGGAGTTTATCCACGCATTGGTCTTTGTGGAGAAGTTGGCAGCCGATTTGAGATGGTTGCATAGTACTTTATGGTCGACCAAATTAAAAATGGCTGACAGTTCTAGGAGTAAGAGAATGGAGGTGTCTCCTCTATCTATCTTTACGCTCATCTAGTTGGTTTTTGAGATCGAGGAGAGCCGTTCTGTGTCTTGGTCTGAATCCAGATTGTCTGGTGCCTAGTAAGTTATTAATCTCCAAGTAGGATTGAATCTGTAGATAGGCAGCTTTGTCTAAGATTTGTAGGAGAAATGGAACTATCTTTATGGGTCTATAATTTGTTGGGACACTAGGGTCTATGTTGTTTTTTTTTTTAAAGAGGTAGTATCCAGGCATCTTTAAGGTTGGTAGGCACAGAGCAGAATTTAAAGGAAGAGTTGATGAAGGAGGTGACGAACAGAGCTAGGTCTTGTGCAGCTTCTTTGATAATGGAGGCTGGGCATGTATCGCCAAGGCAACAAGAAGGTTTAAGTGAAGTGATGATATACTTGGCTTCTGCAATGGAAATAGACCTGAAGTTGAATTGGTTGCATGGTTTAATTTGGTTGATGGCGAAGTCTTGTAAAATGGCTTCTTGAGTGGAGAGCGCAATGTTATGGAGGGAGGTTCTTTTGGCTGATATTGTGTCTTGTAGCATGGTGATTTTATTGCATAAGGCATTTTGAATATTTGTGCACCAGGCTTTATCTTTGGTGCAGGAGTCTACACGTGCGATAGGGGATACTAATTCTCTGAGAATAGAGGAAATGTCCCTAGTGTTTGAGTTTGCTTTTTTAATTCTGTCATTGAAGGTCTTTTTTTGACTGTATAATTTGCTTCTTGTATCTATTGGTGAGGGAAGTGAGGAGATTTTTATTTTGGGGAGAAGGATTTTTTTCCAGCAGGCTTCTGCTTGTCTTTTT
Organism: Ambystoma mexicanum; assembly: GCF_040938575.1. Taxonomy (NCBI): domain Eukaryota; kingdom Metazoa; phylum Chordata; class Amphibia; order Caudata; family Ambystomatidae; genus Ambystoma; species Ambystoma mexicanum. Next base: position 172,525,082 of record NC_090931.1, read on the forward strand.
TCTTTGTGCAGGGCTTTTAGGCTTGGGGTAAACCACGTGTTAAAATGGGCAAGAGGTTTAGATTTGCTCAGTTTCAGAGGTGCAATGGCATCTATGGCTGAGTTGAGAGTGTTATTATACAGGTCAACCAGGCCATTAGGGTTGGTGATCGGGTCGGAATGATTGGTGATGGGCAGAATCAGAGGAAGGAGATTTGTGACTGTTATTTTTTTACAGCGGTTGAGGGCTGGTGGTGCTGATAGTTTGGTTGCCTTAGTTTGAGTCAAGTCCGAAATGGTAAGCGAGATCAGGTAATGATCAGTCCATATGCACGGTTCAGTGGCAGTTATGAAGGAGGTGCAGTTGATATCTGCCACCCAGTCCAGGGTGCGGCCTTTGGAGTGAGTGGGTCCGTTGTTCCTGATGGTAAGGCCGGCTTCCATAATCATATTAGCTAGGATAGAGGCATTAGTATCTTTAGGGTCATTGAGGCCTAAGTTGAAGTCGCAGAATAGGATGATTTGTGTCCCAGGTTTGGCATTAGTATTCAGAAGGGCAGTTATGTCTTCTTCAAAAGTTCCTAGTGGGCTCGGAGAGCTATAGATTAGTTGCACAGTGATAGTGCGTGTGGCGGAGATTCCTAATTTTAATGAGAGTAGTTCCGCTGATGGCATAATCATATGATCTATTTCTTTGATGGTGAGATCGGCTCTGCAGGTGAATGCTATGCCGCCTCCTTTGATTCAACTGTATGCTCCCTACAGAGCAATCACACTCCACAAACAAGAAGAAGAAGAATCCAGAGAGAATTTTGTGTTTACTGGTTCTCCAAAGTACAAACTTCTCCAGCACAAGAAGTCATGAAGACTTAACACTCCAATTCAGAGACAGCCAAGGACATTTCATTAAACTTGAAAAATAAAAGCCTGGTTCAACTGGATATCATTGTCTGCACATTATTCTGTTGTGTCTGTCAGAAAAGTTGCATATTTCTAGATAGTATGGCAGGCAATGGAGGCTGAAGAATGACCAATTAAGTAGAGCGTTGGGTGCATGTCACCTAGTGATCCAGGTTGTCACTGTGCCAGTGTGCTAGGTAGAATGTCTCATGGCGATGATCAAGACTTGTACTATGCTTGTCGGAACATCCCCTGTGGCAATAAACGCTGGAAATATGCTGCTTTCATGATACCTTGATGGTGATCAAGGATGGCGCTGTGCTGGTTTTAGAGTGCACTGGTTATCTTGGCGATGAGCAACATTGGTATTATGGCTCTTAGAGCACCCCTAATGCAGGCTAGCACTATTATGGTTTGAGGGTTACCTGGTGGTGAGAAATCATGAAACTGTCCTGGTTTGAGGACCTACTTACCATCAAGGTTGTATTGCACTTGTTTGATAGCCCCTAGTGGTTATCAAGTTTGAAAAAGTGGTGATTTGAGGATCGATCGATGAGCAAGGCTAGCACTCTGCTGGCTTGAGGATCTACTGTAGGTAAAGGCTGTATTGCATTTGTTTGATAGCAACCTAGTGGTTATTAAGTTTGGAACTGTGCAAGTGTGAGGATCAGTTGATGAACAAGGCTGAAACGGTGCCTGTTTACAGTCATTTGATAATCAAAGCTGGTACTAGGCTGAGGGGTCCGGGGTGTACTAATGACTGCTGGGACTGTGCTAGGTAGAATGCCTACTGGTGTTGATAAAGACTGATATGTGATTTTGAGGGCCCATGATTGTTGGGGAATCCCCTGGCACTGTGCTTGTTTGAGGGCACTCAAGGCTGGATCAGAATCTGCTGTTTTGAGGACCCTCTGATAATTAAATCTGGCACTGTGCTGGTTTGTGGACACTATTTTGCTGATCAAGGCTGGGTGTAACTGTGCTACTTTCAGGTACTTCTGGGTATCAAATCTGTTACTCTATTAGTTAGTGTCTGTAGGTGATAATCAAGCCTAGTATTGTGCTAGCTGGAGTGCCCCCGTTGGTGATGAAGTCAAGTGTTTGGCTGGTTTAAGGATAACCTGCAGATGATAATGGCTGGCATTGGGCAGGCTGGGGGCATCACACCTTATTATTATTATTATTTTTTCATTTTTATAGCACGCGCAAACCCTCAGGCATTAGGGCGCTAGAGAGAACCAGTTACATTACACCCGTAGGCACAGAGTGATATCATACATAGCATAGTTAGAATCAGCAAGTATTGATAAATAGGCAGACTCCCTTAAGCAGCCTAATTGAATAGCCATGTCTTAAGGGCTTTGCGAAAGGCCCAGTAGGAAACCTCTGTTCTTAAGTTGTGTGGGAGGGAGTTCCATTGCTTTGCTGCTATAATTGGGAAGCTAGTTCCACCTGCTTTAGTACATTTGAACTTCGTTTGAACTAGTCTTTGTGCATATAGGCTGTTACTGTAACCTTAGTGATAAAGGCTGATACTATGTTGGTTCTGAGCATCACACCATAATGATAAAGTCTGACACTGTTGTGGTTGGGGGCATCACACCTTAGTGATAAAGGCAGACACTGTGCTGGTGGGTGGGATCCCAGCTTAATAATAAAGGCTGACATTGTGCTGGTTGGGGGCATCACAACTTAGTGATAAAAGCGGACACTGTGCTGGTTGAAGGCATCACAGCTCAGTGAGAAAGGCTGGCTTTGTGTTGGTGTGAGGGTAGCCTAGTCGTAATAAAGGCTGGTGTATGCTATTTTGAGGGTACTCTAGTGCTGTTATGATATGATATGCATTTATAACGCACCTATACACAAGTGTTTCAAGGCGCGACAAGGCAAGGGAGGGAGAACAAAGGGAAGACAGACAACGATCTTACTAGGCCAGGTGACATTGAGATTGCGCAAGTGCAGGGGAGAGGAGTGGGGAAAGTGCGAGGGGAAGGGGGAAGGGCAGTGCAGAACATGGGATCAAACAATAAGAAGTGCAGCCAGCTGGTGGCAAGTGCAAGGGTAAGTGCAGGCAGCATCTGTCCAAAGTCCAGGTAGGGGGACTTTAGGGTTACAGATACAGACCCAAGTGCAAGGTTTGCCAGGGAGGCAGTGCAGGTGTGCAACTAGCGGGGAGGGGACTTGGGCCCAAGATCAGAGGGTAGCCAGGTGACCAGTGCAGTTTCAGTTCCAGCAAGGAATTCAGCAGGGGATAGGAAGAGAGAAGGCAGAAGCAAAGAGGAAAGTGTTAAGGTGCTTCCGGAACCGGAGATGATTCTCCTCAAGTTTTAGAGTGCATGCAGTTCACCCCTAGCCACTTTTAAGCATCCAGTACTTCACCACTGCACCCACAGGACACACTAGAGGAGTCGTCACTCCATCAGGTCCAGGCAAGGACTAAACACTATTCGATGTGCAACCAATCCCCACAACCATGAAACTAACATTTGCAATGATCACAAACCATACACCGAAGGCAACAATGTGAAAACTTCTTCACCCCAGGGCACATACTTGTCGGTGCAAGGTGCCCACCCATTCATCAAAGGGGCTACGAGCTTAGCATACACAACACACCGTACATTTCAAGTGGTCTTCATTGTACTCCCCTTCGACCATTGCTCTACCATCACTGACCGATAGGGCCTCACTACACACAGCACACCCGAGTACTGCCCCTAGTTTCACTCCTCATGTCATGTGTAATGCACTCCCCATCTGCAATTGCGCCTGCCAACTTTCACCCTGGCCACATCTTTACATGCATGGCTCCATGACGTTGCGTTGCTTGTGCTGAACGGTATGTGAGTGGCTGTGTATATTGTCCACACTGCAACTTTCTGATGCTGAGACTTCCTTTCATGGCACAATGTGTTAAAACACTTCCTCAAGCAAGGGTCTTATAAGGGCCTAACCATAGCAAACGCAAATGGTGACACGTGGCTCCCTATTGTGCAACAGGGGCAATGATGTACACGATATGCTAATGTACGCATAGCAGCTCACCTCTGCTCTTCTGCCAAGTGCACAATGTCCTCTGCAACCATTGTGTGAAACTCACCAACTTCAAATGCATGCAGAGTCACAACTGCATGGCTGTATTATGTTGTGGTGGATGTGATGAAGGCCTAGGCTGTTGGGTGCATGGCCTACGGCCTTCAACCATGCACCCAACAGTCTAGGCCTTGACCACACCCACCACAGCATAATAGAGCCATGCAGGCAAACATGTAGGCATGTGCCAGAATTCACAAAGGCAACATATGCACCAGCACTTCCACCCAACCGCCGCACCATAAAGCAGGGATGCAAGCACACATGTTCCACTTAACGCAATGCAGAAACATATCGCAGTGTTTGGCCCGGCTACCCACTTCCAATCACAAAGCATTGTAATCATGCCAACCAAAGAACACAATCTTCACAACATTAGTCCTGCTACCAACACTCTTGTACGTGCATAGATGCAATGCTGCATAGTGCACTGCAACACTTACTAATCTGCGCAATGCACACTAATCAAGCACATATAAGAAGAAGTTGCACCGTAACCTCTTACATATGTTCACTATTCCAAAAGTGCACCCAGTGGACACACTGCACAACTGGTCACTGCAGCATCTCCACCCATAAACCGACAACTGTAGGATGTTCTACCAATCACCACACCCATGCAACCAACAATGTGTGCAATTCAGACAAACCAAACACACAAAGCACCAATGTGGCTCCTACTTCCAACCAGTGGACATACCTTTTCAACCAGTGAACATACTTTTCTGTGGAAGGGCTGCAGCCAATGCCTCGAAGGGGCTACGGACTTACCACACACAACACACCATGGTACACGCTATGTTTAAATGTTCATGTCATGTGGAATGCACTCCCCTTCTGCAATTCTGCCTGCCACCACTCATCACAGAAAGACATCGCCGCTGCAGCTGGCATGCCATAACGAAAGCTGCCTGCAATGACCACACAAGATTGTTGCCTGTTGAGGTAAACGCGATTTGGAATGGTATGCAGGGATACCTCTGGCACACCACCGTCTTCTTCGAATGAGATATCACATGAAGCACTTCTCACTCCCCCACCCTTTCCATCCCTTCTCCCCACCACCAGAAGCCGTAAACTATGTTTTTCAGGCCTGCATTGTCCTTCGATACAACATGCCGCCGTTATTGAAAACCTTTGACATCAAGTCACTGCACTGCATTCATAACTTTGACAGTGCAGCGAACAGGGAAATGGGACGCCAGAGCGCAGCCAGATATAACTAATTATAGTTGGCACACTGTTACGTACAAGAGGCCCAGCCATGCACACAATGGCTTAGGGGCTTGCAATACACACCACAACACTATCCTCCGATACACCATGGTGGAGTTTCCCAAAAACTTTGACGCACAGCACACTTCCCTCCAGCCAACCACCGGCTGCGTCCAATGTTTGCCGACATCACAACGTACTGCAAGCGAGACTTCGGTCCGTGGAGCGAACAGGGAAATGGGTCCGCAGAGCGGACCCAGATATCACTAATTCTTTCAGAAGTACATTTCAATCCTTTGCACCAAATGTACTGGTTGGATTTCCACCAAACACACAAAAGCACGCTTTCTAACCCAAGCCCCGCTCCTGCTGCAAATTTGGTGAAAATCCATCCAGCCGTTCAGCCTGTAACTGTGCGCAAAGTGTTTCCCCATTCAGTCTATGGAAGAAAAAAATGGGGATCCCCTTATAACTTTGCCCCCCTGCACAAAACCTCACCCAACTTGGCGAAAAGATTCAGAGCCGGCCATATACTTTATTTTCAAAGTTTGGTGAGGATTCCTCCAGGGGGAGCGAAGTTATAAGCCACTGAAAAAGTGGTCTTCCTATGGGTTTAGCAACTTAACCATAACTACACGGCCGCTACTGCAGGCTATAAATATATATATATGTATATATATATTGCCTCTACTCACTAGTCTTAGCTTCGCTAGACCTAACTGTACAGGTGCTGCTTCAAAAGGGTCCTAAAACTAGAAAAAACGTCTCTGTTATGAATAGAATTTAGTGATTTATTTCAAAGCCTGGCTTCTGGCCTGACATATTACTATGGATGAATAGTTTGTGATCCTCAATAGACCAAATCTTTCATCCTAGCATGTATTTTCTGATGTTTTCCTTAAGGTAGGCATGATCCAGAGGCATTGCTGGTGGTTGGGGGTGGGGGGCTGGAGGGGTGGGCGGCGATAGCCCCAGGTGTTTTGGTTGTAGCCCTGGATAGAAGCTGATCTTTTCCAGATCTAGCAACACCCTTGAGCTTCCCCATGGATGCATTTAAAGATGATTCAGAGAAGTGTAAACTGAATTCTCCACTTGATTGAAGCCACCGCAGATGTGTGAAAGCCACTTGGACATGATCACTTTCATATGTCCAGAGACCAATCCATTTTGTGCCACCTGGAGTCCACTAATTTGTTTCATTGAAACACCCTTCAAAAGTGTATTTAAATAGTCCAAGCAACTAGTCACTGAGGCTCCTACTTACTACAACGGCACACTTATCCGTTGGCATGAAGCAACACATCCCACATCACCACCATTTATTAAAATAGCAATCCCTGTGCTTGTCTGGACCTTTGCCAGCTACAACATCTAAGCATTTAACCTAAGATTAGAAGTTGGTAAGTTTTCCAAAAATCAGGTGGATATGGGGTATGAGGAGAACCATCTGTTCAGTGTTAATATTGCCTACATCATCTATCTGTGGCTAAAATGAAGCCAGCTGAAGTCCATATGGTCAAACAGATTTGTAATTATCTGTAACTGAGTTAGGGTGGTAAAACGGCAGTGCAAGCTTTAATTTTTAAGAGTACAGTGGAACTCTGTGACAGACGCTCCCGCTCACTTCGACCTCTGATGCCAGTACTAGTACACGGGACACTGCTGTGTTCCGAGCTTACCAGGTGAGGCCTATGAATGAGGTAAGCTGATAGAGAATTCTGGAAAATGCTGGAGTGAGGCAGCTGGAGTGAGGCACGCTTGTTACGCAGTTTGGCTGCCAATGAAGAGATGGGTGCTACTAGGTTTCAGTTGTTGCATTTTTCTTATTTCTTTGTGAGCCAGAAAGTTCAGCGGGAGCAGAGAGATTGTCTGCTAGTTGAGAATCCCCCGACTTTTGCTATTCAACCCATTATTGAGCAAGTCCTGACTACTGCCTTGACAGATGAACGGATTACTGAAAAAACTAAAGATTTTTTGGTGATTATCACTTCCAAAAGATTCATAAGAACGTACAAAATCCACCATTTAGGCCTATTGTAGCTGCTATGGATAGCATCTTTGATCCGATAGCTAAATCCCTAGATAAACTATTACAACCTCTGGTACAGAAGACACCCACATACCTAAGGGACACCACACATTTTAAACACATTGGAAGAACTTGAGATTTTTGAAAACAACTGGACTTTGCTCACCCTAAATGTATAAAGCCTATACACCTCAATTCCACACAGCGAAGGCACTTGACTGGTTATTGTTACAAGAAGAATATTTTCAATCAAGTAAGATCTTCACATTAGAACTGACCATAATGATTTTGTACAACAACTTTTTCAGGTATAATAAACAACACTATTTACAAATCTCAGGGACATCGATGGGTTCAGGCATGGAACCAGTCTACGCTAATATATTCATGTTTGCTTTTGAATCACAATATATCCTTAAACATCCCACCTGGTTTAACAAACTGGCCATTTGGAAGAAATATATTGATGACCTCTTTGGTATCTGGAACGGTCCTATAGATGAAATCCATTAAATTCACTCTAGAAGTGGGATCACCATGCGTTCACTTCTTAGACATCAAAATCACACCAGTGAATAACTCCCTGGGTACATCCATCTATCGAAAACTCACAGATGTCAACAATACCCTTGATTATACTAGTTACCATCCACAACATCTAAAAGGACAATCTTCCACTGAGTCAGTTCTTGAGAATGAGAAGAATTATTTCTGACAATAACGAATTCATTGATGCTGCTGAATCTCTTACAGGGAGATTTAAAGCCAAAGGCTACCCAGATACTGTGTTAGCAGAAGCCAAGACTAAGAGCACTGCACACAACAGAATGACATTGTTGAAAAGCAAGGGAAGAAGGGATGATTAATCTTTGAAACATTTGACTAAATAGTCCAAACAAAGCATGCAAATCTACTGTCTCCTTAAGAAGAACTGGAAGATCAGAAGATTGGATGCGCAACTGACTAAACTATTTCCAAGACCACTGATGATAGCATACACGCGAGGACGCAACATTAGAGATAATCTAGTGAAAGAAGAGAGAGTAGAGACTCGCAAACATCTATTTCTTAATAAACCCAAGTACAGTACCTTCCCCTGTATACGCTGCTGTCATTGTGGCAATGTCTAAAAAGGCGAATACGCCAGACATCCCCGCACAGGTCAAAAAATGAAGCTCTACGTAGGACAAAGAACCAGAAAAATGAAGGAAAGACTATCAGAGCATGCATCCAACAACAGGAAAACAAAAAAAATCTGAAATCGCCAGTAGCGGAGTGTGGTAGGAGTGTTTTACGTGTTGGAACTGCTGCTGCTGTGAGAGTCTGTCATCCATTGCTATCACTGTAGGAGATGATTCCTACAAAAAATCCACACACGTCGCAGAGTTTGGAAGGAGTGTTTTATGTGTTGGTACTGCTGCTGCTGTGAGAGTCTGTCATCCAGTGGTAGGCATGTTTTATCTGTTCTATGTGTTCCACATGTGGAGCTGACAGACTCTCAAAATTTGAACAGGTTGGCTCTCATGGAACCGCAAACCCAGCCCTTTACACGCTCACAGCTGAGGCACTGTGAGTCGGCTCCATCTAGGATTTTTAAAAAAAACTGATGGTTGGAGAGCTGACCCCCGGCGCCAGGTAATTACACATAAGTAAGTGAAAGTGAGAATGTGCGAACGAATTTGCCTTCGCTTAGCCAAGCAGCCTGTATGAGCGAAGGTCGGGATGTTAAAGCTATTTCTCCCTCCCACTTGGAAATCCTCCCTCGTTATTTGCAGTACCCCTCAAGGAAGCTGCGGAGGTAGCCCAATGGGGGGTGATATCTCAGTTTGAACTTGGGAGACCTGGGGGGTCCGACTTGCCTTCTCTGCAAAGCTCTGCGGCGATAAAGAGTTATGTCCCGTTGTGTTATGATCTCTTAAATAAAGGCTTATTGGGTGCACGAGCTGAAAGAATGGGAGGAGGGGCTGGGGGTGCCTTCCCAATGAGTGAGAACACTGATGTCGTCGATGCCGAAAGGCAAGTTAATCCGACTTCGTGAGCCACAGAACGTTCAGAACTGATACTGATATCCCCCCTGAATTTGAATGCAAGAGTGAGCGACCAGCAATGGGACAGCAATGATGATGTTGTGTTCGAAGTATCTGATAAGGGTGCCTTGAAGGATGTGAGACCGCAAGGTTCTGCTTGTGCATGTAAGAGTCTTACTGAGCCACCAACTGGATGTAACATGATAGATGCAGAAGCGGCAACAATGCTTTTTAGTAACGCAACTAATGTTGCGATAAAAGTATAAAGCATGGAACAAGAAAATGCATCGCCTAATGAAAGGTGGAATTCCATTGCAGTTGCTGATCAGCTAATAAAAGATCAGCTAATAAAAGATTTAATAAAAATTAATGCTAAAGTCAATATCATCAATGAGGAGTCTGCAGCCAAAAGGCAGTACAAGGGAATGGCAATTGAAAACAGAGGGAAAATCCCTGTAGCATCAACAGCCCACAGGCTAGAATGGGGATTTGGCTCTGAAAGTCAATATTAACCCAGTGAAAGAGACTGCACGATAACGGAAAGAAACCACATGGGGAAAAGAAGAAGAAGAATCGATTCTGGCCCGATATCTACAGTATGCTGCTCACAAAAAAGCAACTTCTGGAGAGAGGAAATAAAGTACAAAAAAAGTGAGGGTGGCACAAAAGGAAAAGAAATTGGTTCATTGAAAAATGCTATGGATTCAGACACTGAAAGCACATCCTCGGATGAAATGTCCTCCAGTCCAACCCCTTTTCAGCATATGTATACAACATCAAGATGGCCTAATCTCCCGAAACGGACAGCCAGTAGTAAGGAAGATGTTCAAGGCAAATTCATCCAACAGGTGACGGAATCTATAGTCAATGATCTAAGGCCCAATCTAATGTCTGCAACTACAATTGCAATAGCTCCACTGATTAAAATGTACAAACAATTTAGTGAGAGCTATAGGGATCAGAATACGCTCATCAGAATGCTGAAAGCTGAGGTGGACATACATGAAATGAAGACTCAAATGCAAAAGGACAAGCTTAAAGATGAGATGACAACAAACATTAAAAGATGCCCTAAAAAGCACTGTGGATGACAAAAGATTATTAGCGGAGGTTGCAAGAGAGGCCTTGGCGATCCTAAAGAGAAAGATCTCTGGGAGTGAGGGACGGCTAATGGTAGACAGAGATCCGGAACTCCATGAACCCCAAGATTACTAAAAAATGTGGCTGTAATAAGACTAAAGATGGCCTGAGAATCGATATGGAAGCTATATCAGATAAAGTGAACAGAGAGACTAGGACCGCATTGCAGCTCCTTCATCCAGAGACAGTCCAAGCTGATATATCTATGAAGGATGCAAGTGAATCGAAGAAAAGCAGGGAGAAAGTTTGCCCCACGACATCCAGAGACACCGATGGCTGCTTGAATGATCCTTTCAATTCACCGAAAGATACAGTCCCAGATGAGAAATTTAAAAAGCGGTTGGCTGAAATCGAGCCTATGAGAGCAACAAGCTCAAAAGAGGCTACATGGCTTGTGATGACAAATGAAAATACCATTGTGGAGAACGAGGATCCAATTATAACAAATAAAGAAAGCTATGCAATTTTTCAGAAAGAGAAAAGGGCAAGTGAAACTGAAAAGAATAAGGAACTTCGGGGGTGGGCGGGAATTCCTCAAAAAGATGAAAAAGACAAAAAATATGGCGAAAGTAAAAAATACAAATGCCAAAGATTGGTGCAAGTTTCTACGAAATCTTAAAGCATTAAATGTCACAATCCAAACAACTGCAGAGAGCCCGAAAAATAAAAATAAAAACAAAAAAGGAAAAAAGCCAAAAGATATAAAACCAACTCCAGTTGCAAGTCCACAAGCAGGTGAGAACTTATCTGAAGAAGAAAGATCTGAAGCAGATGTAATGGAAGATCTGCTAAATATGTCTACATATGACTATTGAAGACGAAAAGGAGGAAGCTCCTGATTCCGTGAAAGTGAAAGAGAGGGTTATACTATTATCAGATGTGGACAAAGAACTGGAGGTACCCAGTAGAATTATGAAGACAGGAGTCCTGGAAGGACCTTGGAAAAGAGTAGTCTTCAATCCATCCCCGGAAAGGGAGACGATGAAAACTTTACCCAAGGACAAGGTAGAGATCCAAAAATGTGACAATGTCATGACCATTGAAGAGAAAAGAAAGATTGGTGTATGCAAAATGATGATGAGTGCATCAAGGGGAGAGCTTAAAATGTTGACTGACAATCCTTTAAAACAGGTAGAAAGAGAGATGAACCAGAATGTGTCGAGGCAGTATGAGCAATCCAATAAAAGAATGAAATCTGATAACTGTAAAAATGATGATTCATGGAAAATTGATAAACATTTCAGGGATCCAAATGAAGACATAGCCAAGAAAATATGCAAAAATGATACAGCAGTAAGATTATTGTTGGAAAGAAATACCCCAAAAGCAGATGGTCTGACACTTAACCGATATAATGTACTACAGCTACTCAACCACTTGCCGGCCATGGAATCAATTCCTACCATCGATATAAAGATGGTAGAATTCATTTCTGAAATGATAATGGAAAGAGTAGTGCTGCATTTGCACTCGAGAATCGTTGGCGATCTGACAATGGCTAACGCCCAAGATCTAAGGGAATTGGGCTTCAAAGTTAAGGTGATTGACGTAAATGGAGCAGCAAAAAGCAAGACAGAGAGTCTACCTGAAATAAGAGAATATGTTCAATCAGGCTATAAAATGCTCGATACAGGATTGAAGGAGGTTAAAGAGAACACAGCCAGAAGAACAAATGAAAGAGATGATCAAGAATTAGTTCATAATGAAATAACAGAAATCACCAAACTTGGAAAGCCATTTAGAATTACAAATCAGAACAAGAACTGCGAAAGAGATGTAAATCCTAATAACCCAAAATGTATGGCTCAGAGCAGTGATGAGGACAATTGGAGCTTGCTGGCCGGAGCCCTAAATGCTAAGAACAATCAATAACATGCAGAGGTGAAATTGGATGAATTAAAACAAATGGGCTCATGGAATACCCACGGATTTGCTCATCCGATATGGAAATCATGTAAGCTACTGAAGCCCTTGGATATCATATGCCCCCAGGAAACCTGGCTCGTGAACCCCCGATCTGTTGAAGGCTACGAGCTAGCGTTTAACCCTGCAATTATACAATTGAAAAGGTTGCCCTATGGCAGGCATAATCACCATGGCGAAACTGAAAAGTGGCTTTAGAATTTTGAGTTCATATAACCCGTCTGCCTATATCCAAATGACTATTGTTGAGAACAGAGATGATGGAAACAATTCTAACTCAAAAATCCATATATTAAATATATATTGGCAACATCAAGCCACTGGTACGTTTGTGTTTATTGACCAGTTCTGTGACCAGGTCTGTGATTTAATAGATGACATAGTGGCCTCAGGAGAGAATCCTTGCATAATCCTGTGCAGTGATTTTAAATCTGGACATCATACCATCGGGAAAAACTAAAAAAAAAGAAAATCTCAAAGATGCATTAAGAAGAACAGTGCTTGAAGAACTGGATGTTAGAAGCATGGAGATTGTGAATGGAAATATGCTGGGAAACATTCCTCCGAATGCTATATGGGAGAGAGAGAAACAAAGATCGATTCTGGACTATTTTGTGATCTCAAAAAAGATGACAAGTAGGATCACTGAGATGAAGGTTATTAAAACTGAACAAATAGATCACAATCTGTTCACAGTTCGCTTCAAACATGAAACTACAAAATTAGGAGCCACCTGGAAGTAAAAAGGTGGAAATGGAGCCTGGTGGGAACCGTTTAAGATTGAATGGTTAGAAAATAAAAAATCTGACAATTGCATTAGGAAAACAAGAAGTGACACAACTTAAGAAAAGTATAGAATATGATGAGCTACTGCAAGTATATAAAACTCATAATCAAAGAAGCTCACAAGACGTCTTAAAGAAACATGTGTATGACCCAGAAGTGGTCTGCAAAAAAAGTGAACTGCGAAAGAAATGTTGTTATCTAGAAAAATTGCCTATGACAAGATCGGAGAAAGACACAGGAAAAAGGAAACGGAGGATGAAATATAAGAATTGGTTAAAGTGGTATAAATCAACCATGGAACAAAACGATGCAGAAAGTATGTTGAGTTGTTTATCGCAAAACTCTAGAGACTTTTGGTCAATCATTAACGAATTAGAAAAAACACAGAATGCGAGTCTTTGTAAAGTAGTGACTGAAGAAAAGTGGATCAATCACTACAAAGAGCTCTTTCAAAAACAGAAGTGTGCTACCATCTGTGTAGACATTAAGGAAGTTTCATGGGATATTATTATTACGAGAGAGGATATATATAACAATATCAAAAAATGTAGTTAATCTCGTGCACCAGGGCCCAATGGGCTTACAAATTATATATTGAAACAGAATCCCGAGGAATGGGAGGATTTCTGCTACAAACTGTTCACGCAAAGCATAAACGAAGGCAGGATCCCGACTACATGGAAGCGTGCAATAATTGTATCCATTTTTTAAAAGGGCTCAAGAATGGAACCTAAGAACTACAGACCAATAGCGCTACTCGACGTAGTAGGAAAAATCTTTGCCACCGAACTGTTAAATCAACTAACAACTTGGATTAAACAGGCAGGTGTGGCAGACAGCAGGCAAACCGGTTTTGTCAAAGGGGTCGGATGTAGCCTTAATTTGTTGATATTAAACATACTAAAAATGGAAGCAAGTAGGAAAAAGATGCCCATATACATCACTTTCATAGATATGGCTCATGCCTTCGATGGTGTTAATAGAGAGCTGTGTAGACTAAAATATTGGCAAAAGGGTGTCCACTAAGACTAATCACCGCTATAAAAGAGCTCTATACAGACACGTCAGTACAAATTTGCCTGGATCAGATTGGACACATAACAGCACCCATACAAACTACTTGTGGTGTGAAGCAAGGCTGTCCTCTAGGAGCCACACCTTTTAATCTATTTATATCTGACATTGGCATAGCCATGGATGATGTCCACTTATTTTCACCCAAGATCGATGGTTAGCATATTAACATAATCTTATATGCTGATGATATTGCGATCTTAGACCATACGCCCATTGGCCTCCAGCGAATGATTACAGCACTAAAAGACTATACAGAGGCGAATGGATTAGAGATTAATGCAAGAAGACGGAGATCCTAATTCATTAAAACTTACAAGGGGAGAACAAGAAAAAAAGGCGACAAAATTTCCAATGGATGCTTGGGAAACACGTTGTGAAAGTCGTGACAGAGGTTAACTACCTGGGCATCACAATGAACTCAAGCATTAATGACAAACCCATGGTAAGGAACGTTGTGTCTAAGTGCAAACAACTAGCTGCCCAGGCAGAGAAAATACACAAAAAATATGGAAAATACTCTCGAATACCTGTTATACGATTTTATCAGAATAAAATTATTCCTGCACTTACTTATGGAGCAGAGGCCATGTTTGGCTGCGATAATGAACTCTGGTCGCGTTGCGAACATGTAATCTGGAGGAGGATCCTTTAACTTCCCAAAGGGTTTCCAACAGCGTGTATGAGGTATGAGATCAGCGCCACCTCAATAAACGTAATTGTGATATGGAATACCTTAACCTTATATAGGAAGGTGGTCGGTGCTGATGATATACCACAGTTTAGGATTTTTAATAACCCGGAAAAACATAAAACGGATGGCTTGCTAAGTATTTGGAGACGTTCTTGCAAAGTCATTTTACTGAAGTTGAATACAGATTGAGAAATTCTCATGCAAAACCCAAATGCAGTAAAGAAAAAACTATTTGAACAAGACTGGATCGAAACTTACGATAAAAGAATCCAACACAGAAGAATGAAGAACGCACCGGCTGAAGTAAAAAAGTTAAATGCACTGCCCAAGTATTTGACGATCTTTCTATGCAAGAAGAGAATTTCTTAAAGTTCAGATTGAACGTATGGGAAATAAAAGAAACTAGTTATCAAAAGAAGGACAATGACGACAAAGATCAATCATGCCGACTCTGTACTGATCCAGAAGAATCTTCAAAGCATTTGGTGCTGTTCTGCCCTAAAATGACATAAGTAAGAATGAGATACATGGGCCACGAGATGGTCAGATACCCCGCACGATCAGCAGAGGATTGCTGTTCAACTATGTACGAGGGAGAAAATAATAAGTTGATATTTGCACTCTCGTCTTTTTGGACAACCTGCAAAAAATACTCCAGAGTAGCCCAGAAGGGGCAGTGGAGTGAGAATAAGGACTGCTAAAAATGATTGATAGAGATGTGTGAAATAGTTGTAAAGACATTATTATGGAAGTAACCCTAATCGAATATGAAGGTCTAGGAATAAAATGATGTCACTACAGCTCCCATAATTCTTAGAGACTGCATTAGCAATTTAATTGGATTCACCTGAAGTGAAAGGCAACATAGCCTCCCTGAAGAGTGTTGGGACACGAAAGCGCTAGGAGGAGGAAAACAGCAGCCCAAATGCAGCATAAGGGATCCAACCCTGTGAATATTTGAAGGAGGAGAACAGCAGTACCAATGCAGCATAATGGATCTAACCCTGTGAATATTTTTGCAACAATTGGGATCTAACCCAGTGAATTGGACACTTTGGGATTTAACCCATTTATTCTTTTTCTTTTTTCAGGTAATATATTGACCAGGAACTGGAGTGAGCACCTCACCAGCCTTTTTTTTTTTTTACACGTAATTTGTGGAGATCCGGACTCCAGAGGCTGCAGCACCGGGGACATTTTTCCCTACAGTGGAGAAGACATGCATTACTTACCGTAAAAGCATTTCTGATGATTGTATCTGCTTAGATTCACATGCTTTGCTGTGCATATGGTCCAACATCCAGTGGTAACCGCAGAGTATTGCATCTTGTCTTTCGGGGACCGAAAGGGGACGTCGGCATAGGCGTGTCTTAAACACTATCCCTATCGTGGCGTGTGTAGTACCCAAAATCCCTCACGTGCCGAGGTCCCTCCGATTGTATTTTTTCTGCCATGACCGAGCCCAAGGCTATAGTGAGTGAGTACATGAAGAGAGAAAGTAGTAAGAAGTCTATTTTCCTTCCACCCTGTGCCATGATCCATCGATCACGCCCCTTCTGGTCTTCCTGGTCCCTGGCACGTCAGGGGTTACTCGCTGTAGTACACCCAACATGGCCGTATACACGGAACGCGGTCTATCGACCTTTACGTCCTATGCAGCACGTTCTATAAATTAGCCACTCCCCTGCGGTTCTGTGCGTCTCAACGCTACGGATAGCTGTGGTCTGACGTGCTTTGTAGTTCGTTCTCCTGAACTGTGTTGCTTCCTGGTCCCCGAACCTTCCTCCTTCTCCTTTCCTACTACCTTCCTTGATCCTGTCTCTTCTGCGTTCCGCGCAGACCGCCTCCGTGTGCTGCCTCCATTCCAAGCTTCCTGGAGTTTCCTAGATCCCGGACGAAGAAACTGAACGAATCCTGGAATCCGAAGACAGCCGAGCGGGCTTGTACAAGACCCGAACTGCTTGAAAGAAAACCCTGACAAAGGACTCCTCAAAACAGAGAAAACAGGTGAGAAAAGGGGAAACCTGTAACAGATTGAGACGGCACCTGACCGATCTCGATACAGACATGGAAGCGGCCGTCCAGGATCTTATGCGTGGCATGCAAGAGCTGACGACCGAAGTGCAAAACTTAAAGGTGGAAAACGCCGCGTTAAAACAATTGATGTTGTCCTGTGACTCCGCCACGAAGGAGAGTGTAATTCTAGGCGGCGTCGTTGATAAGTATGACGGTTCAGCAAAGAGCCTTCGTGGATTCCTAGATTCTTGTTTGGTCCACGTTACATTTAAGCCTTATTATTTGTCTACGCCCAGGGCTAAAGTGGGCTTTATAATCTCGCATCTTTCTGGGAATGCCTTGACCGGGGCCACCCCATTGGTTAACTCTGGTGATGCTCTCCTGGATGACTACAACTGCTTTATAGAGGCCCTCAAGACCATGTTCGAACGCGCGGAACAAGTCTACAGTGCCCAGGGACGTCTACTCGACTTTCATCAGGGTACCCAGGACTTGGTCATGTATGTCACACGCTTCAAACAGCTGGCTAAGGAAGCGGATTGGTCATCTGAAGTTTGTTTTACTTTATTTCGCAGAGGGCTAAACGAAGAGATCAAGGACGAACTAGCCAGAGTGGCACGCCCGGGTTCCTTTCAAGCCCTAATGGATCTTGCTCTACAGATTGACTTTCGCATTCAGGAGAGAAAGGCAGAAAAGAAGAAAACCAAGTTACCACTCCAGAAAAACCCCATTGGAACCCCTTCAAGCTCAGAAGGCATTTCTACTCCAAGCAATGAGCCTGAACCTATGCAATTCGGGGCCTTCCGTGGATCCATTGCACCACAAGAGAGGATGCGAAGGATTCATACTGGATTATGTATGTATTGTGCATCCAACAAACATTTAGTAAGAGAATGTCCGATTGCCCCCCACGGCGCTCGGGAAACGCCAGCTCCCGATCCTAAACGGAGCGCAGGTTCGGGAGAGAGATGTCTGCTCCACCTCTATTCCATCCTTGAACTCTCCTGGACAAAATTCCTTGGTAATCTTACAGGCCTTCTTGACAACATCCAAGAAAGAAATATACCCCATCCTGGCACTGGTCGACTGTGGAGCTATGGGGTATTCATAGATTATGAATGGGTCTTAAAACACCATATTCCTTACGAATCCTGGACTATCATGCAACCTCTGGAAGCAATTGATGGAAGACCCCTTTCTTCCGGACCTAATACCCTGCAGACCAGGGAGATCGAGCTTGCTATAAATCAACATCGAGAAAGGATAAGATTTGACATCAAGTCTGCCCATTATCCCATGGTTTTGGGAATGCCCTGGCTTCAAAGACACAACCCCTATATCAATTGGGCAGCGGGATCCTTGTTCCTGGGTTCTGAGTTTTGTATGTCCCACTGCTTACATCCAGACCTTGATCCTACACCATCTAAGGAATTTCCTACAACTCATCAGAACACAATCTCAGTTTCAAACATCATCCGGGTCCCGGGGGCTTACCAGGAATATTCCAATGTTTTCTCCTCCGCCATTGTTCAGGCCTTACCTCCCCACAGACCTGAAGATTGTGCTATTGAGACGGAACCTTCTGCGGTGATTCCATTTGGAAGGATGTTCATCCTATCAGAATCTGAAAAGAAAGCCCTTCATGAATACCTGGATACTAATCTCGCAAATGGCACCATACTGTGGAAACAGAGAAATTGATATGAGGCCGGGAAGCCCAAAAGGAAACACACCAACACAGGTTACAAAGGACATACAAAGCGCTTTATTTCAAAGTTACAAAGTTACCAAAGTCAATTGACACGCGAATAGCTATTCGGCCCTCTGACTAACACGCAAACCTTCAACGTTAGGTTCGCACTGAAAGTGGGAGAGACCGATTATCGGGATGCTTGGGTTTTTATACATTTTGTACTGCATTGGCCAGCCCTCTTGCAAGTTAACCATTCTTGGAACCATGGCTAGGGTTCGTAGCCAGGTCGAACACACAATTTCCATATATTAGATCAGTTCCGCTGATACGGTTACATATTTACACATAGGTTAAAGAGAGGACAGGGTCTTAGTTCATGACCCTAACAAGTAGCCTGCGGACATTTTATTCATTCACGTGTGCGGAGGTCACCATGGCCGAAGTCTTACTCGAAATGTCATTCGGCCTCCATTTTGTGATTCAGGGTGACTTCCACACTGCAAGAGTACCTAAAATGGCGGCTAGATCCAAGATGGCGGCTTACACGATACATTAAGGTCAAGACCTTACCGCGGAACCTATGTACATAGTATTCTTTAGACAGCTTGGCGTAGGCCAACATACATTTAAACAATGCGATTGGGGTCACAATATTATATCGATTTCCACAGACCCTCCTTTTGGCCTATGCCAAGTGCTAAAACATTATTTCCTAATACTTTTGAAAATACTTGAAGGCATTAGCATCCATAGGTTCCGCATCATTGTCTGAAATGTCAATAGCCATAAAGTTGTTCATAAGAACTTCTTGCAACAGGAATTCTTTAGATGCTGTCTTCGGGGTGTATATTTTACGCCCTATTGCGCTCATAACTTGGGCACAACATCCCCCTATCATTCCGCATATACTCGGGAGGCATTGAAAACAGCAGCAAAGAAATAACAGAGTCCCTAAAATACCTAAAATAACAGAAAGCACCTTCCACCCCCAAGATCGTAGAGAATCCCAAAACCAAGTACTAAGGCTCCAGTCTCCTACAGGGATATGGACTTCAGAACTAAGAGTGTGTAAATTCTGAATTGCTTTGAATATTGTTGGTGAATAATCTGGTACGAAAACACAGCAAGCGGACCCCACTAATTTACATACTCCACCTCGTTCAGCTAAAATGACATCTAATGCCATTCGATTTTGAAGTGCTACCAATCTTATCGCCTTTTGCTCTAAGGTCATATTGTAAAGTATGTCCGTGGTCCGGTTGATCGTTTTCTCCAACACCCTCGCTAATCCCCTAATGTTTTCTGAATTTGCTATTTGTCCCCAGAAGGGGACTACTGATTTGGCTATATCCCCGAACACTTGTCCAGGGGTATCTCCATCATTATCCCGTCGCGGGCGAGCCTTAGATACCTCTAAGGTACTGGCTATAAATACACCTGGTAACAATATCCCTAAATAACAGGTCCCCTGCCAATCCTTGGGCAACCAGGGAAAAGCTAAACTACCACAAACAAAATAAACGGGTCCCCCTACATACAAAGGCCTATTTTCCCCAGTCAAATTTACAATATTTATACAAGGTTCGAAATCTCCCATTGGCCTAGTGCCGTTTCTTTGTACACAGAAAGGGACAGAATCAGGACTATGATTTATAGAATAAGAAGGAGGCATGGCATCCTTATTGCCTATCGGAGCCATCTTGAAAGAAACTAGATTTTGAAAAGGAAAAGAAAGTTTATCAGACGGCCTAATAGAAGCGATATTAGGTCTACTCCTATTTGCGAAAAGCGAGCATCCCAGGGGAGTCAATTCACGTTTTTCAAATTCATTCAAATTAGTCCCATCGAAGTTCCCTGAGATGCTATCATTCCATCGGCCAAAAAAGAGTGCTCTAAGAGAGGCATAGCAGGAAGTTGTTAGAGGTAAGGGATGTATATACCATCCCAGTCCCTTGTTCCCATGTTGTGGTAAGTGAGTGCAGATCCAACAATTACTCCTATTAAAAATAGCATGCGTAGCATTAATCACTATCATCAGAGTGTTATTATAATATTTCTGTCTATGCCGAGAGTCCCTAGGGGACAGAGTGTGAAGGTGTACAGAGGGAGTCAAAACAGTTGGTACGATTTTGGTCGGTAACAGAGGCTTCAAAGGATAAATTTCTTCAAAATACCAAAGTCCCACGGCAGCAGTTGCAAAACTAACAATAATCAAAACGAGAACACAACAGTACGTTTTCAGGGCCCAGGCACATTGTCCATTGTTCGAATTGGTCACCTCCTTATCTAATAGTTCAATACGAGGAGCAGCGGTGAAGGCGGCAGGCATCATGGTTATCCCGATCGATGGCCCCAATGTTCGTTGCTGGCGGCACTTCGGCCGCGCGACTTCTTAGTCCTTCCCAACCCTGGCCAACAGAACCCTCCTTTTCTTTGTTCCAAAAAAAAAAGGAAAGACGATAGTATTTCAATCACTCCTTTTTCTTCCAGATGCACGATACTCGTGCGGCGATTCTATTTTCATGGTCGAAGGTTGTACCTGATGGTACCCAAGTTTGTTGAATCCAAAAGCAGAGTATCGTCGCTCCCTGAGGGGAGCGTCGTATCAGTGGCGACGGAAGTCGCAGAGCTCGAAACAAGATTTTCCGGAAGTGATTGATCAAGGGAGTGCGGAGACAAAATGGACGTCTCCCCGAGCTCCTCAGGCTCGGAGAACTTCTCCGACGCACTCACAGCGCTGCCTGCTACTCCGAGATCAGAGATCGTAGCATCAGCGAGGGGTTCTGTTTCTTCTGTAACGTGTGATGTCGGGTGAGGGATCTTCTTCACATGCGTTGCATGTACCCAGTTCTTCTTTCCTGCCACCCGTACTGCCGTCCTGGTGACCAATAAAACCTGGTAGGGTCCCCGCCAGCGAGGCGCGAGACAGGAAGACCTTTCGTAGGCCTTCACCAGCACCCAGCTGCCGGGCAATATATCGTGTCCTGGGCCCGTAAACCGTACAGGTAAGGCGGCATTCACCTGGTGGTAAATGAGATACAGATTTTTAGTCAATTGATTACAATAATCTATGAGCAATACATTCTCCACATCCCTCAGGGCTTTAGGTTTAGGGAGACCCCAAATATTAGCAGGCCTTCCCATTACTACCTCGAATGGAGAGAGCCCAGTCCTAGTCTGGGGTGTGGTGCGCATAGCTAACAACACAATAGGTAAAGCATCTGGCCATTTTAATTTAGTGTCGGCACATGTTTTTGCAAGTTTGTTTTTCAAAATACCGTTGTGTCTTTCTACCAACCCCGCACTTTGAGGGTGCCTAGCTGAATGAAAACGTTTCTCTATCCCTAAGGCAACACATATCTGCAACATTACGGCTGCGATGAAGTGGGGGCCATTGTCCGACCAAATTATCCTCGGGAGCCCAAATCGAGGAAAATAGTCTTTTACCAAGATCTTTGCGGTGGTCATGGCGGTAGCATCTTTGACGGGGAAAGCCTCGACCCATTTGCTAAAAGCACAAATGATAACAAGAACATATTTCAAGTTATTACATCGCTCCATTTCAATAAAATCAAGGTGAATGGTTTCAAAGGGGACAGAGGGGGGCCCGAAACTTCCCCTTGGAGTCACTGTCCCTTTACCCACATTGTGCTGTAGGCAAATCATACAATTCTGAACATATCTTTTTGCAGTTTCCAAAATTTTATCATTCACCCAAACCTGCTGTAATATCTTCGCAATTTGCTGGGCACACACATGTGTTGGACCGTGTGCCATCGTGACCATTGCTAATACATAAGAATCAGGAAGCAACCATTTCCCGTCAGATGCGTCCACCCAACACCCTTCGTCATCCAATTTCCCCATGCCTTCAGCCCATTTCCTAGATTCTTCAACAGAGGCATCAGTCTGAATATCTCGCACAGACCCAATGCCTTCATCTATTATACAACCATCTCTCACTTCCCTCGAGGTATACATGTCTGTGCTAAGGTCTGTGGCTGTTTGTCTAGCTATCGAATCTGCAAAGGCATTTCCTCTGCCCACATCGTCTATGACCTTGCGATGTGCTGCACATTTCATAACCGCTAGTTGTTCAGGGAGTGAGAGCGCTCAAAGTAGTTGTACTATTAAGGGGCCATGCTGAATCTTGGTCCCGTGTGAGGTCAGAAACCCTCTTTCCGACCACAGTTTTCCGAAGTTGTGAGCCACCCCAAAGGCGTACTGACTATCCGTATAAATGTTAACTCTATGCCCTTGGGAGAGCTCACAAGCGCGGGTCAACGCTATAATCTCTGCGGCCTGCGCGGAGTTATACGGAATCCTTTTAGTTTCTACGATCTTGTTCAAAGTAGTAACTGCATAAGCAGCTGTAGATGTGCCATTCGGAAGTTTAAAACAGGAGCCATCACAAAACAGCTCCCCTTCCGCATTCTCCAAAGGAGCATCTGAGAGGTCTATTCTGCCCTTTGTTTCTTGTTCGGTGGCATACAGGCAGTCATGTGATCCGTCATCGCCGCAAGCAGTAGTTTGCGAGAGAGGCAAAAGTTCAGCCGGATTGAGAACACAACACCTTTTAATTTGGATATGAGGAGCAAATAGAACTAATTCGTACCTGGTCAACCGGGCAGAAGTAAGGTGTTGTGTTTGAGTTTTATTCAATAGAATATCGACAGAGTGAGGCACCATCAAAATTAAATCGTGGCCTAGGACCATCCCCTCACTCTGTTTTACAGACGCAGCGGCAGCAGCAACAGCGCGCAGACATCGCGGCAAAGCGCATGCAACAGGATCGAGGGCGGAGGAATAATAGCCGCACGGCCTATTCTTCCCTCCATGTTCCTGCGCTAACACAGACAAAGCACATCCATTACATTCATGCACAAACAACACAAAGGCCTTATCGTAATTTGGTTTACCCAGAACCGGTGCTGAACACAGCGCGGCTTTGAGAAGCTCAAATGATCGTTGATGTTCCGATTCCCATGGCAGTGGCAGAGAAATGCCCTTCTTCGTCAAAGCCAACATCGGTTTTACCACTAGGGCAAAGTTCGGGATCCACAGTCTACAGTAGGACGCCATCCCTATCAGGGCTCTGACTTCCTTCTGTGTTTTTGGGACAGACATGCCAGAAATGTGTTTTATTCGTTCAGGTGTCAATCTTCTCCCCTCCTTTGACAGGAGGTAGCCTAAATAGGCAACCTCCTGGCAACAATATTGAAATTTCTTAAGTGAAGCTTTGTGACCATTTTCAGCTAAATGAACAAGCAACAATATAGTGCCTTCTTTACAAGCTTTCTCAGAGTCTGCAGCCAGGAGCAGATCGTCTACATATTGAAGCAGCGTGCAAGTAGGTGGCAATTCAAGGGTGTCGAGCTGCTCTTTTAAGGCTCTACTATAAATACTAGGACTTTCAGTATACCCTTGAGGTGCCCTTGTGAATGTAAACTAGCGTCCCCCCAAGGTAAATGCAAACAAATACCTGCTCTCCTCATGTATCGGAATACTAAAGAAGGCGTTTTTCAAATCTACGACACTAAAGTGTGTAGCCGTAGCAGGGATCATTGTTAAGATCGTTGTTACATCAGGCACGATTGGAAATTGTGGGGCTACCACCCGGTTAATAGCACGAAGATCTATTATAAACCGGTACGGAATTGCATTGTCGCCTTTCTTATATACCGGCAAGATCGGACTATTACATAAGCTACCTGTAATCTCTTCGATCACTCCACGATGTACAAAATCGGAGACAATGCATTTCAGAGCGCGCTCACCTTCAATAGAAATTTTATATTGCGGAATGCGCGGTAGCTTAACCCCATGTTTCAATATTATCTTAACAGGGTCGATGTGCAATATCCCGACATCATTGTCGTCCATTGCCCACAAACATTCTGGGACAATGTCAAATTCAGGAGGTAGAGGTCGGGTCAAGTATTGGGAGTTAAAGGGTTGCTGTGATGAAACTGTTAATCTCATTCCGTCAGGGGAACAATGAATCACTGCATTCAGTTTCTTCAACAAATTCAACCCCAGCAAATTTTCTCCACAGTTTGAAGTAAGAAGAAAAGGGCACTGGTCTGTAAAAGGACCCAAAGAAACGGATACCGGCGCAGAAACCGGACAAACAGTTGGTATACCAGAGAACCCTATAGAGACGTTTGTTTGCCCTGACAGTGGGATGTTTGGAACCCTCGAATGGTCGATGGAGCACTTTTGTGCTCCAGTGTCGATCAAGAACTGATGTTTCCTATTCCCCACCAATAATTCAACATAGGGGCCCTTCTGAATAACGGGAATAGGTAAAGGTTCCAAACGCTGCTTCGGGCAATCCTAATAAGGCAAGACTTCATCAAAGGGAAGTTCCTCAGAAAGATAGGCGGCGGAAGGGTGATCAAATATATTTCTCGAGTCCATACTCGGAGTCTGATTTTCCCGTGAAAAAGGTTGCTGTGAATCTTGTAGAAGCTGACCCCTATCAGGGCCCCCTGCTCCAGGGCGGCCCCGTGGTCGCCTACCCATTCCTCCGAATGTGCCTCCTGACCTCTGACGGAGGGCAGGGCACTGTGCTCGCCAGTGACCTTCCTGGCGGCAATAAGCACACTGATTAATATTTATAGAATTTGGAGGAGTATTTCCTCTTGGAATGTACTGACCTCTAGTTTGTGTCGTACCTCCTCTGGGGTTTCTGACAATTTGCTGCAACAATACCTTAGTCTTTAGGTCACCCCTTCTTTTTTCGATTTTCTCTTTTTCATTATTAACCCGATTCTCGTAATACTGAGCCATATGCAAGACCTCTGACTGAGATTTTGCCTGCCAAGCGCTCTCTGAGGACATAATTTGTGACTGGATGTCGGGCAACAATCCACGCACAAATTTGTCCACAAACAACCTCTTCCCCGACTCTGTACCTAAATCCTGTCCACTGAAGTGGGAGAACACCTGTTCGAATCTATTAAAGAATTCAGTAGTACCTTCAGTTTTCCCTTGGACGCAGGCCGTAAGCTTGTCCCAAATAATCCTTTTTTCTGGAATTATAGTTTTTAATTTGGTGACTATTCTATCGGGTAAAGTGAGTATTACCTGGGGTGGTTTCTCACCAGCAGGTCGTTCCCCATCTATTCTAACCAGATTTACCCATGTATCCCCTAACCCCGGCACATCATATATTGTTCGTACCTGTTTCCATACATCAACAGGCAAAAGCACTGGAAACAATAAATCCATGTCACTTAAGGTGAACACAGAAGATTGCAAAATGGATTCTATTTCTTTATAAAATCCTGTCGGGTTCTTCCTGATATCAGGAACTGATTGTCTAATCGTGTTCACTTCCTGTCGAGAGAACGGGACGTGAACAAACTGTGATACGTAATGTGCAGGGATATCCACCGCGGCAGTACCAGCCGCCGCGTTGGCGGGGATTTCTACTTTTGGGACAAGGGTCGGAGGGACCTCTCTCATAGGCAACTGAGATATAGGGACCTCCGACCGCTTACTAAGTAATAAGGCCAAATCGAGCGCTAAAGCAGCCATAGAAGTGTCGGGCGAAAAAGCTCTTTTACAAATACCTAATAACTCTGTGGGGCAACCAACCTTCTTCCTTATGCATTCCTCCTGTAAATGCTGTACCATCACTTGGATTACCTTCCTTTGCATCTCTACCGTGTATTGACTATATGTGTCATATACCTTATCTGGCGGTATCGATGAATCCGAGATCCACCGAATCGCATCTCTGGTACAAATCCGTACTTCCTCAGGTGCTGATCTTCGGCACGAAAGGAACCGTTTCTGCACATATATCCTATCGTCTTCATCGTCCTCGTTTTGTAACCTTTCAAAGTCCCTTCTAAACTCAAACAACCTATCAACATGTCCATATACCTTCTGCTCTGTATCCCTCGACAGTGCCAAAGCGTTCAGATCTCTCACCCCTTGTGGGAGATCCGAAGTCTGCAACCTACCCCACATTACACCTAAATGAATCCCCAGTCCTTCAATAAAAACGTTTTTCTCGGGAAAATCGTGCAAATTAGATAATGTCGAAAGTACATCAGTTTGATCACCTTTTTCCATGCAATGTTTAGCCCAAGCAAATAGTTCCTGTTTCCTGCCCGTAGGAACAGTACTACGAGTCACAATTTTCGACCCTGCACCGGGATCTGATTTAGTGAACACGGGACTCCCCGGAATCGAAGGTGTAAGTGAACCTAGCAAGGGTGCAGGGGAAAGAGGTAATGTAGACAGAGGAGCAACAACCAAAGAGCTAGGGGCAGTAGGCTGCGCAGGAGGAGTAGGAATAGCGATAGGAGCAGTAGCAGGAATGGGCAAAGTGGCCACAACAGGAGCATACGGAGGTGGCGCTGAAGAATCAGGCCTCCGTTCGTTTAATATTTTCTCAATAAACTCCTCGGAAACATGGAAATCTTTAGAGGGGTAAATTTTCTGGACCCCGGGCGAGAAAGCTCTATCCATTTTCTGGGTTTCTTCTAATCGTTTTTCCTTGTCATACAAAAATGCCTTCTCGGCATTCGTTTTATGACGTCGTGCATATTTATCCCTACTTTTAAGCTGCTGTAATGCTTCCTTTTTCCAATTTTGTAACACATCAAAGGCTGCTGGCCTAGCCTTCTTCTTGAGCAAGATCGACTCTAAGTATTCAATACGGGGGATCTCAAAGCTACCATTGATTGGCCACTGAAATTCGGAGGCATTTCTGGTCTGTCTGTGCCAAATGTCATTAAATACAATACTACCAATGCCATACTTACAGTACATAGTACACGCCGGCGACCCCTCCTGTGGTGCCGGACGGCTAAATTCCAAAGATTGTCGATCGCTGCGGAACAGAACCCTAAAGCAGCTAGACAATTTCCCAGGCATTTCTCAAAGAATTGGTGTTACCTGGTCCAATAATTGTGTCTGCAGATACAATACGCCAAATTCAAATTGTCAGGGTTAAATTAAGAGCCGGGTCACGACTACACCTGACCAAACCTAAGGAGGACCGTACGGTTTACAAAGGACTTCAACTAACGAATTTTACCTGCGTTCGGTGGTTTCGGCAAATCTGCCCGCCTCGGAATTGGACCCTCGTCAAGATGCCGTGTCAGACCGCACGACTATCGCCCAAGGATCGGATCGTGCAGCGCTGCCGAGGTATCGCGTCTCGATCGGTCGGGCCCGCAGAATCACACCGTCCGATCCCGATTCGATAGTCTGCGTCAACCTTCAATGATCCGGCATCAATCTTGAGGGTCCCTATTCGGGCGCCAACTGTGGAAACAGAGAAATTGATATGAGGCCGGGAAGCCCAAAAGGAAACACACCAACACAGGTTACAAAGGACATACAAAGCGCTTTATTTCAAAGTTACAAAGTTACCAAAGTCAATTGACACGCGAATAGCTATTCGGCCCTCTGACTAACACGCAAACCTTCAACGTTAGGTTCGCACTGAAAGTGGGAGAGACCGATTATCGGGATGCTTGGGTTTTTATACATTTTGTACTGCATTGGCCAGCCCTCTTGCAAGTTAACCATTCTTGGAACCATGGCTAGGGTTCGTAGCCAGGTCGAACACACAATTTCCATATATTAGATCAGTTCCGCTGATACGGTTACATATTTACACATAGGTTAAAGAGAGGACAGGGTCTTAGTTCATGACCCTAACAAGTAGCCTGCGGACATTTTATTCATTCACGTGTGCGGAGGTCACCATGGCCGAAGTCTTACTCGAAATGTCATTCGGCCTCCATTTTGTGATTCAGGGTGACTTCCACACTGCAAGAGTACCTAAAATGGCGGCTAGATCCAAGATGGCGGCTTACACGATACATTAAGGTCAAGACCTTACCGCGGAACCTATGTACATAGTATTCTTTAGACAGCTTGGCGTAGGCCAACATACATTTAAACAATGCGATTGGGGTCACAATATTATATCGATTTCCACAATACAACCATCTAAATCTCCATCAGGGGCCTCCCTGTTCTTCGTTCCTAAAAAAGACACTAAAGAACTCAGACCGTGTCTGGATTATCGAGGTCTAAATCAATGTACTCTCAAGGACCGCTATCCGTTGCCCTGGATCTCAGACATCCCGGAGGCAGTAAGAGGCGCAGTTGTGTTCACCAAGCTGGATCTCAGGGGCGCCTATTATTTGATTCGTATCAGGACAGGTGACGAGTGGAAGACAGCCTTTAGAACACCCTTTGGGCATTTTGAATACTTGGTCATGCCCTTTGGACTTGCTAATGCCCCAGCGGTGTTCCAACGTTTCATGGATCGAGTGTTCTCGGACATGCTGTTCCTTTTTGTGATTGTCTATCTGGATGATATTCTAATATTTTCAAAGGACCCTCTCAAGCACGAAGAACATGTGAAAGCAGTTTTACAACGCTTACGTGAAAATAAACACCTGGCGAAGCCCGAGAAATGCATCTTCCATACTTCTACTGTTCACTACCTAGGGTTTGTCCTTACTCACGATGGTATCGGTATGGATCAGTCCAAGGTCAAGGCTATTTTATCCTGGCCTAGCCCCGCCTCAGTGAAACAGATACAATCCTTCCTGGGCTTGGCTAATTTTTATAGGAAATTCATACCTTCCTTTTCCGAGATTGTCCAATTAATAATTGCCTTATTGAAAAAAGCTGTTCCCTTTCATTGGACCATGGCCCAAGAGAAAGCCTTCCAACAGTTAAAGTCTGAATTTACACAAGCTCCCATTCTTGCTCAGTCTGATGTTAATCGACCATTCATAGTGGAGACAGATGCCTCCAATTACGCCATTGGAGCCGTTCTAAAACAGCAATTCGAGGATAGCTTGGACCATCCCATCGCCTACCTTTCTCGGACATTAACTCCTAGTGAAACCCATTACTTCGTCCTAGAGAAAGAGCTGCTAGCCATCCATCAAGCCTTCACAGAGTGGCGTCATTTACTTCTAGGAGCCAAATTTCCGGTCCATGTCCGCACGGATCATCGAAACCTACAAGTATTGCAAGCCCTGGAATGTAGGAATAGTCGCCAAGCTCGGTGGGCCTTCTTTTTTGCCCAATATCAGTTTCAGATTCACCATGTCCCTGGAACCCAAAAAGTAATAGCTGATGCACTTTCTCGTCGTCCAGACTATGAACCTCCGGAGGATCGGACGTATCCCAAGATGTTTCCTCATACCATATTTGTAGCTCAAGCAAACAACCTCCTGGAAGAGATTCGCGTGCAAACTGAGACTTTGGAACTTTGGAAAGGACTTTCAGAGAAGAATCAATGGGACTTAAGAATCAAGGACGGATACTTGTTCAATGATACTAACCTGGTCATCCTCACACAGAAACTACAACAAAGGACAATAAATCTCTGCCATGATGCTCTTCACTCCGGTCATCGTGGTATTTCCAACATCCTTCGTCTAATACAAAGACAATTTTGGTGGCCCAAGATGAAGACAGATGTACAACTATACATTCAATCTTGTTCCGTCTGTACTCAGAACAAACATGATAACCAGAAGCCAGCAGGTCTCTTATTACAGCCAACTTCACCAACAAGACCTTGGGAAATCATAGCCACAGACTTCATTGTGGAATTGCCGCCTTCCAGAGGTTATACCACTATCATGGTCACCATTGACCTATTCACTCATATGGCTCACTTTACTCCTCTGTATAAATTACCATCCTCATCAGAACTTGCTGGTATTTTCCTGGAACACATCTTCCAACTGCATGGACTTCCTTCCAAGATCATATCGGACAGAGGACCACAGTATATCTCTCAGTTTTGGAAACACCTCTGCAGGATATTAGGGATCCAAAGAGCTCTTTCCTCAGGATATCATCCCCAAACCAATGGTATCACAGAACGAGTGAATCAAACCCTTGAACAATATCTTCGTTGCTTCTCTACCAAAGTCCAGGATGATTGGTCACTTAATACCAGTGAGGTCACTTAATACCAGTGGCCGAATTCGCCTACAATAATTCGGATCATTCAGCTTTTAAGACCAGCCCTTTTTTCTGCAGCCAAGGATTCCACCCTTCAGTCTTACCTTCTGTTCTTCCACACCCAACACCTGTTCCAACTGTCGATTCCTGGATCGAAACACTCATCAATGTACAGAAAGACGTCAAGGAACATCTTGAGAGTGCGCAAATCCAAACCAAGCACTATGCAGATTCAAAGAGAAGACCAGGACCTTCTTACTCTATTGGGGATAAAGTATGGCTATCCTAGAATCTTCTGCCCCGACATCTCAGACCGAATAAGTTGTCTCCCCGGTATTATGGGCCCTTCTCTATAAAAGAAATCATTAATCCTGTGGCCTTTCGACCCCAACTTCCGGACTCCTGGAAGAAGATACATCCAGTTTTTCACAAATCTCTGTTAAAGCCATTCATCCAAACCACCCGGACTACTCTTAGACCTAGTCCTCTGATTGTCGATGACCAGCTGGAATATGACGTTTCTCGTATTTGTGACTCCCGATATAGACGAGGCCGACTTCAATACTTGGTGGAATGGAAGGGCTATCCACCCAGTGAATGTACCTGGGAACCAGTCTCAAATTTAAACTCCCCCAGATTGCTCAGAAGGTTCCACCGAATACATCCAGGTAAACCCGGTGGAACGGGTTTTAGAAGGGGGCATGCTGTCATGATCCATCGATCACGCCCCTTCTGGTCTTCCTGGTCCCTGGCACGTCGGGGGTTACTCGCTGTAGTACACCCAACATGGTCGTATACACGGAACGCTGTCTATCGACCTTTACGTCCTATGCAGCACGTTCTATAAATTAGCCACTCCCCTGCGGTTCCGTGTGTCTCAACGCTACCGATATCTGTGGCCTGACGTGCTCCGTAGTTCGTTCTCCTGAACTGTGTTGCTTCCTGGTCCTGGACCTTCCTCCTTCTCCTTTCCTACTACCTTCCTTGATCCTGTCTCTTCCGCATTCCCCGCAGACCGCCTCGGTGTGCTGCCTCCATTCCAAGCTTCCTGGAGTTTCCTAGATCCCGGACGAAGAAGCTGAACGAATCCTGGAATCCGAAGACGGCCGAGCGGGCTTGTACAAGACCCGAACTGCTCGAAAGAAAACCCTGACAAAAGACTCCGCAAAACAGAGAAAACAGGTGAGAAAAGGGGAAACCTGTGACATCCCGAGGGGGGAGGCAGGGAGCGCGCATGTGAATCTAAGCAGATACAATCATCAGAAATGCTTTTACGGTAAGTAATGCATGTCTTCTGATGCTTGTTAATCTGCTTAGAATCACATGCTGTGCATAGACTAGCGAGCAGTATCCGGAGTTGGAGGTGGGTTGTGAGAAGGAACAGTAGAAAAAAGATGTCTTAGTACTGCTTGTCCCACCTGAGGATCAGACCTAGAATGAGTGTCTAGGCAATAGTGTTTTGTAAAGAACTCCAGGTTGCCGCTTTGCAAATGGACTCTAGGGGAACATTTGCAATGAATGCTATGGATGCCCCAGTGCCTCGAGTAAAATGTGCTCTAGGCTTGAAGGGCAGTTCTCTCTTTGCAAGAGTGTAACATAGTGTGATGCATTTGACAATCCACCTTGATATTGCTGATTTAGAGACAGGATCCCCTTCTCTACCAGCTGCCACTGAAACAAAGAATTGTTTAGTTTTCCTCAGTGGTTTAGTTCTATCCATGTAGAACATGACTGCCCTGCACACATCTAGTGTGTGAAGGCTTCTTTCGGCCATGTTAGTAGGTCTCTGGAAGAACGTGGGTAGTTCGATTGACTGGTTCACATGGAACTTCGAAATAAATTTTGGCGCAAATCTGGGATGAGTGCGCAGAACTACCTTATATTTGTGGACTGTAACAAAGGGGTCCAAGACCGAGAGGGCCTGTAGTTCGCTAACTCTTCTGATAGAAGTGATAGCTACTAGAAAGGCTGTCTTGTAAGTCAGGTCTTTCAGACTAGCTTTATGCATAGGCTCAAAAGGGGGTCCCATGAGCCTAGTTAAAACCACATTTAGATCCCACCCAGGGGCTGGGTGAGTGATGGGGGATAAATTATTTTAACCCCTTCCATAAAGGCTTTAATCACAGGTATTTTCCACCACGACACCTTCTGCTGTGACGTGGTGTAGGCTGACAACGCCGCTAGGTGAACCTTTAAGGGATTGAAGACTAACCCAGAGTCCAACAGATGGGTTAGATATAACACAATGTGTGAAGGCGAGCAATCGGTGGGATTGACGCCTTTGGAACTGCACCAGATGACAAAACATTTCCATTTGCTGGCATAGCAATAACGTGTGTTAGGCTTTCTTGCCTCCCTCAATATGTCCATGCATCTTTGAGGGAGTTGCAGAAGTCCAAACTCTATGACCTCAGGAGCCAGGCTGCTAAATTCAGAGTTTGTGGGCATGGGTGCAGAGTCTGCCCCCTGTCCTGAGACAACATGTTGTACGAGCAGGGCAGCTTGACTTGTGGGGAGAGGGAAATTTCCATCAGGTGCGCGAACCAAGGTTGGCGGGCCCACATGGGAGCCACCAGAATCATGGTGACTGGTTCCTGGTGCATTTTGTGTACTATCTTGTTCAGAAGGGGAGTCGGGGAAAAAGCGTAGACAAATTTCCCCGACCAAGTTATCCAGAGACCGTTCCCCTTGGATTGGTTCTGAGGGTACCTGGAGGCGTAATCTTGGCATTGGGCGTTCTCCCGAGTAGCGAACAGGTCGATCTCTAGAAACCCCCATTCTGCGAAGAAATGTCTTTGTGCAGTCGCCATTCGTACTCTTCTGGCAGAGGAAAATCTCTGCTGAGTACGTCTGCCAGAAGATCGAGTTCCCCTGGAACATGGTGGGATATCAGGAACATCTTGTGTTTGGGAGCCCATATCCAGATGTTTTGGGACAGCTTGGATAGCCCTGGAGAGTGAGTGTCCCCCTGTTCGTTCAGGTAATACATTGCTGTTGCGCTGTCGGTTAGGACCAGCACTGTCTTCCCTTGCAGTTGCTCCTGAAAGGCTTTCAATGCTTTAAACACTGCTAGTAGCTCCAGTAGGTTTATATGGTTGGACGCTACCTGAGGGGACCACACTCCGTGGTGCGCTGTCTGTTGAAGCAGGTGAGCCCCCCACCCTGTGAGAGATGCGTCTGTCGTGAGAGTGGCTTCCACTGCAGGGGTGGTGAAGATTTTCCCCTTCAAGAGGTTCTCCCTCGACCACCACGGCAGAGAGATCGAGGGCTGGCGAGACAACTAACAGATCTTCCCCATTGTCGGCTGTCCTGACACCCCTGGCTGTTGAGCCACTCTTGCATGGGATGCATGCGCAGCCACACGTGGGGTACCAAGTACATGCATGACGCCATCATCCCTAGCAAACACATAGCTTTGCGTACCGTCACCTCTCGACTGGCTACATACTGAGGAACCTGAGAGAGCATGTTCTGAACCCTCTCGCTGGAAGGGAAGACTAGACCTTCTTCCATACGAATTAGAGCCCCCAGGAACTGTTTTACTTGGCTGGGGACTAAGCTGGATTTCTTTTCGTTGATAGAAAATCCCAGGCTGAACAGTAGGTCACTGTTTTTTGGGTGTTCGGAAAACAAACGTCGAACGAGTCGCCTGTGATGAGCCAATCGTCAAGGTAAGGGTAAACTGGAACTGAAAGTCTGTGCAGGTGTGCCGCTGCCACTGCCAGGACCTTGGTAAACACCCTTGGCGCCGAGGCTATGCCGAAGGGGAGTACCTTGAACTGGTAGTGTTTGTCCTGAATCACAAACCTTAGGAATTTTCTGTGCGTTGGCAGCATTAAAATATGAAAGTATGCATCATTCATATCCAATGTTGTCATGAAGTCCCCCTGTTTTAGCAATGGGATCACCTCTTGCAGTGTTAGCATGCAAACCTTATGGGGCTGTATGAACTTGTTCACTGGGCGCAGGTCTAGAACAGGACGTATGGTGAGATCCTTTTTGGGTACAAGGAAGTACACTGAATAGATACCCTCGTTTACCTGAAGAATCGGGACGGCTTCTATGGCGTCCTTTCCCAGCAGTGCTACCACCTCTTGGATCAGGATCTGCAGATGTTCCGGTGAAAGGCGTTGATGTTTCAGCGGTCTGAACTGTGAAGGTCGGGCGAATTCCACGCAGTAACCGTGGGCGACCGTCTTTAAGACCCACTGGTCTGAAGTTATCCCCTCCCATGCCTTGAGGAAAGATGTTAATCGCCCCCCGACCGGGGAGACATGGGAGGGGACCTGGACTTGGTGGTCATTTCTGACCCGAAGTTGACGCTCCTCTGGAATTGGAGCCTCTGCCTCTATTCTTTCCGCGCTTCTGACCCCTCTGGGGGTAGTAAGTGGGGCTTGCAGCAGGTTGACTTGAGTTGAAGTTGCCCGTGCCGAAATTATTTTGAGCGGCGTGGGCTTGTCCTCGAAAGGAGCGCAGAGAATTACTGCCCCTCTTTGAAGAGGGTTTCTGGGAAATTTGGTGCAGCGACTTAATAGTCTTGTGCTCCTTCTTGGCTGTCCCCAACGCATCGTCTACCGCCTTCCCGAAGAGGTTGGCCTCTTCGATGGGTTTGTTAATAATGGATGCCTGGGTCTCAGGCCTGAAGCCCGATGTGCGCAGCCACGTGTGCCTCTTTAGGAGAGTACCCTGTGCGAGAGACCTGTCTGCTGTCTCTGCGGTGTCCAGGGTATTCTTTACCCCATTCTGATTGGCAAGTTTGCCCTCCGAGACAATGGCGAAAAGCTTGGCTCTGGTTGGTTCCGGAACCTCTTGAAGGCCTTCCTGGAGTAGGTTCCATTGGGCGTCGACGTAGCTTGCCAGTAACGTTAAGTTATTGACAATCCGGACGGTATAGGCCGCCGCCGACGTAACCCGTTTGCCTAGGGCATACAACGTTCTGGACTCCTTGTCCGGGGGTGACTGTCCCGTGGCAACCCCTGCTCTCTTGCGAGTGTTGGTCACCACCAGCGAGTCTGGGATTGCGTGTCCTTTGATATAAAGCGGGTCGGTGGGGGAGGGTCAGAAAAGTTTTTCGACCCTTGGTTTCACAGCCCTAGTCTGAGCGGGTGTGAGTAGGGAAGGGGCCAGCCGTATCTTTACAGAGCTCAAGAGAGGGATAGACTGGCTTGCCGGAGGCTTTTCATTGATAATGTCCTCCGCAAAATCTTGTGCGGGCAAGGCTTCAAGCGTGGCAATTTTAAAGAATTCCGCTGCTTTTTTCAACATGTTGTTGAAAGCCAATTGATCATCCACCGGGGAAGCTTGTCGAATCGGGGTGGATGGGGGAGAGTCGAGGCAGACGATATCAGAGTTGTGATCGTCCTGCTGGGTGTCCTTCCAGTTGTCCGTTGCTCCTCAATCTTCCCCATAGTTGTCCAGAAAAGAAGACTCCTCTTCTATATAGATGTCTCTATACGTGTCCATCTGGACATCTTCTTGATAGTCAACATGGTGTTGGGCATCTAGGTGTTAGACATCTTGTGTTTGAGGGTTAGGGTCTACCCAAGCTTTTTTCGGCGGAGGTTGATCAGAAACCCTGAAAAACTGCTCCAGCCGATCCATACACCCCTCGAATTGCTCCGTGGTCCACTTGGATGACCCAAATGGACCTAACTGAGTAGGAACCATGTTCTCCGCCCTAGGGCGTTGAGAGGATCTCCTCAGGGTGCTTGAGATGGGTACCTGGATTTCTTCGTAAGAGTCTTCGGGATCGTCCTCCAAATCCGTGGAAAACTTTTCGGCGGATTGGCCCATAACTGTGGGTGGAACCGGTACTAGGCCCACTGCCGTAGCAATCCTATTGATGCTCTTACGGATAGTCACCGAATCTTCGGGAGACAATGCCGCCGATGATGTGTCGGCAGTGAAAATGGCTTCCGCTGCTCCAGAAGGGCCAGCGGATAGCTTCTCGGGTAGAGGCCTAATCGTAGTTTTCGGGCATGTACGGGCCTTGGAAACCTTGGAATCCGTCAAAGTTTCTTGTTCCGAAACTTCGGCGCGTGTAGGTTGGGCAGTAGCGCCCTTGTTATGTTTGTTATGTCCAGTCACCATGCGATGCTGCGGATGCGGGGAAGGCTTCGGATCAGACCGATCCGTGGGCGCCGCCGAAGTTTCTGGCGGACCCGTTGGCGTTTTCGCCTTCTTCGACAAAGTCGTCGAGGAGGGCACTTGGGTTGTGTGCTTTGTGCGGTGCGATAGTATGCCCCTGTCACCGGGTGTGGTCCCTGTAGTAAGACCGGAGTCGAGCCTGGAAGGGTCGGGGACGGGCGTGGTGGCCCTAGAATAGTCCGCCTCAAGGTCTATAACTTCCGTGTTGGACATTTGGTCATCCGATGTACCCCCATCACTTTCGGCTGGTGTCGCGGCAGGGGAGGGAGGCTCCACGCGCGACATTCCGTACGGGGCCCACCGCTTCAACCGCCGCTCCTTAAGGGTTTTAGGTCTAAGGAGTTTACACGCCGAACACCGCTTCTCGTCGTGCTCTAGGGGGAGACAAGCGTTACACAACGTGTGCTCGTCTTTCCACGAATATCTGACCCTACACACAGGGCAGAATCTAAATGGAGTCCTTTCTGTAGCAGAAGGGAAGGGTGACCAGACCAAAAAGGAAAGCAGTGGAAAAAAGGAAAGACATAATTTGAACAGTATGGCAAACCCTGAGCCCACTCTCCCTACTGTGTAGGACGGCCAGAAGGCCCGACCACGTGGAAGTCCGAACGCTGGATCTTAGGCGCCGGAACCCACAGAGTAGACGATTCCCCCGTAGACTTCGTCGAAGATGTTCTTGATGGGCGAAGTGACTTAACGGGGATTAAACCGACAATTCGGTAAGATAAACAATGTCTCATGAAGAGCTCTGCTATAGGGCGACCAGTTATCTGGGTGGAAAAAAAAACAATCTGAGGGACCTCGGCGCGTAAGGGATTTTGGGTACTACACACATTACGATAGGGATAGTGTTTCAGACACGCCTATGCCGACGTCCCCTTTCGGTCCCCAAAAGACAAGATGCAATACTCCGCGGTTACCACTGGATGTCAGACCATATGCACAGCACAGCATGTGATTCTAAGCAGATTAACAAGCATCAGAATCATAGTTATGGTTTTCCCCTCTCCCCCTGCTAAGGGTAAGATGTGTGCTCCTGGAGGGGAGTCTTTCCTTGGTCACCTGAAATGAACTAATGATTTCGCTACAGCTCCCATAATTCTTAGAGACTGCATTAGCAATTTATTGGATTCACCTGAAGTGAAAGGCAACACAGCCTCCCTGAAGAGTGTTGGAACACAAAAGCGCTAGGAGGAGGAGAACAGCAGCCCAAATGAAGTATAAGGGATCCAGCCTTGTGAATATTTGAAGGAGGAGAACAGCAGTACCAATGCAGCATAAGGGATCTAACCCTGTGAATATTTTTGCAACAATTGGGATCTAACCCAATGAATTGGACACTTTGGGATTTAACCCATTTATTCTTTTTCTTTTTTCAGGTAGTATATTGGCCAGGAATTGGAGTGCGCGCCTCACCCCTCTTTATTTTTACATGGGGCCTCATTCCGGGTATGGCGGTAAGGGATAGCGGCCACCGGTAACGAGACCGGTGGCGGTATTCCCTTACCGCCATACTCCGAGTTCCCTCTGCGCCCTCGCCCTTAACGCCTGCTTTGAGCAGGTGTTAAAGTCGAGGGCGCAAAGGGGCCTGCAAGCCAATAACGGTGACCGTAATGAACGGTCACCGTTATTTGCATCTTCCCCATTCCCATTGAGCCCTATGGGGGCTCATTTGGGAATGGGGAAGTGCCTTGGTGAATGGGGAATTACCGCCCCGCCAACCTTGGAATGGGGCGGTGATTCCGCCATCCACCAAGGCGCTGCCGGTCCGGGTACGGCGTCAACCAAGGCGTTAATAGCGCCATTGGTTAGCTCCGTACTCGGAATGAGGCCCATGGTCATTTAACATACAGCATTGGTCTCCTATTCATGCGGAAACTTGTCTTGCTTGCCTTGGCGGATAAGGGTGTCCAGGTGACTCCATGTCACAGTTACACCACTTCTCTAGTCTTGGGATTCCATTTAGAAAATTAATGGATTCTAGGCTTTGTCTCATTCGTTAATACACTGAATTTCAGTACCTGCTAGCAATGATTTGAAAACACGTAACCAGAGACTCAAAAAGTGAATGATCTGCGAGTCTTCTGGTCACCATATGTGGAGTAGCCCAGCCCCTGAGAGTTTTAGAATGCTTATCCTAAAAGACTCAAGCTTTGATGTCAAGGTTCATGACAATTGGAGTCAAATGGGGCACCTTACAGACCTGGAAGGGAACTGGACTGTAGTGTTTAACCCCAGAATCTTTGTAGAACACTTCCTGTAAAGCAAAAATAACAGGCTTCAAAGCAATATGACGCGAGAAAACGGCAATAAACACACAATGCATTCAATATGATCCATGGATCTATCTGTTTGAAACATGACAAAGCATTCTTGAGCCAAGAATAACTTTGTAGGCATACATTAGGTTCACAGGCAATCACTAGTTAACTATATATATCAATGAGCTGCTCCAAACAACAAAGGTACCTTTAACACATAACTTCAGTGCTCAGATGTTAATCACCAAGAATCGGCAGTAGCAGTGCAATGGGACCACAAGAGCTCTGTTGGGATAAAAGAACCAGTTCTGTAGAGGAGTGGTTCCAAGTTGCAAGACGTGCTGAATGAGGCTCACCTTTAAACCGGCTTATTCAGGAAGTTCAGAGCAGGGCACGGTGCTGCCTCAATCTATTCTCTATGCTACAGTGAAAACGACAAAAAATGCCTCTCGGATCCATTCTTACGCCCATACATGCACACGTTTTGACCTTCTTGTACATGTATCACAGTTCCACAGTTAAATGTATTATTGCATGCGCTGCTCAAGCACAGTGTCCATTTCTCCCGAAGATAAACTGCTGGCCATCCATAGGTGTTTGCAGCTCAAGAGGCAAGGCCACTAATCTCAATCCAGAATTCATTCCTGTAAACCTTCACTACAACCATGGTACTCCCTCAAGGTAGATGTATGCGCAATTATTTTAAGTCCTTTCATTGGTCAACCTCTACAGCTTGTTCCTCTGTTGCTGTCCTAGGATAGAGGGTGCCCTGACATTCTTCTAACTTCCACCCATAGCCTTAGACCAGTGAACATACTTTCTACATGTACCTTCCTTAGTCAGGGCCAATTTAGGGGCTTAATTACCTTGTAGCTGCCAGTTGAACAGTGGGAGGAGAGTAGAACAATTAAACTCACATAGACATAATAGATTAAAGTTAATCTTAATTTCTATACATTATTTGCTTCAGTGCATGTATCTCCTTCCACATTGGTGGTCTTCAGTATTTCAAATATATTCATTCATCAAGATTACCGTCTTTCGAAAACAAGTCTTCCTTTATTCTTTCCATTCAACCCCAATATTCTCTTTCTTTCCATTCGTCAGATGTTCCTGCTACCTGGCTCACTCTAGCCTGGAGCACAATCTCAGTTCCCTTTCCCCTGCTCCACCTGCCAGCACAGGTGCTCTGGGTTCCTCTCTTTCTTGACACGGTTGCCGCTGAGAATAGTTTAAAACTTTAGACACTGTGCAGTGGCTTGAATACTGGATTCAGATGTTTTAGACTTTATCAATTGGCCATGAGATCCCACAAGTCCCAAGAGGGGTTATTTTCTTTCTAATCATCCATATATTTATACTTCCTACCATGCATACTCACCAGCTTTCACCCTACTTAAAACCCCTCAAAACTGCGTCACAAGTGTCTCTGTGTCTATGCGCTTCTAACTTCCACACATCAGAGGTATGGGCTTTTGTACTTCTCTCAACTTTAGCGTTTCATTATTTTATTATCTCTCAGGGTTTCTTCGCCCTTCTGGCACGGCCGGCGTCTTCTCACCTTATGGCTCAGGCTCTCATCACCTCGCAGGCTCTCACTGGGTTTGCTCATCCCTTCTGTTTCAGCCTCTGATCTCCCTTTTGCTCGGTGACTTGTCACCTCTTAGGGTTTCCTCATCCCTCCGTGTCTACACACCATATGGCTAATGGTCTCTTCTCAACAAGGGTTCTGTGCCATCATTTTAGTAGTTAAAGTGCTAGTTGCCTTTTTATCAGCATGAAAGTCACTTTTTTGAAGTGCCTGCTTTATTTATTTATTTATCATTTTGAAAGCGCTCACACAGCGCGCGGTAATCGAGGCGCGCTGTTACAGGAATTGTGTTTTTTTCTTTTTTAGTTGCATAATTGTTTTTTGTCTTAGTTTCGTATTTATAATGTGCTTAAATACCCAGAGGTTTCTAAGTGCTGACCCGGGATCAAACCTGTGTTGCTTCGTGTCGTCTTGCTTCCAAGGCGAGCACGTTGCCGCAGAGCTATCTTCCCGGGACACTTTGTTTCTTCTTCTTTAAGAACCCTGCGACTCCGTCCCCCTCTCTTTTTTTAGTTTTTGTTACTTCTTTCCCTTTTTATTGTATTCGTTGTGTGTGTAAAACGTCAGCACTTTACAAATATTACTTTTAAGTCAATAATAAGACATACTGATGCATTGGCAGCAATATGACAGGTCTCCCTCTTAGGGTCTCTCAGGGTTCCCTCTGGCTCAGAATATTGTCACCCTTTGAAACTAAGCCATCGAACAAGGCTGCAATAGCCTCAGTGGTGGCACCGCGTGACAGACCTCTTGGCCGTTGGTATCAGCTGATCATTTTAAGATCCTAATGAGGTGTAACCAGGATTGTCGAACAAGCGTGGCCTGAAGCCAAGGCAGTTGGGCCCACTGCAGTAACATTAACATCTGTAAATCCCCACACAACGCTGCTGAGTGGGCCTTTGCAGATTTGGGTGGGCCTTTCCCACTCAGGTCCTACCCATTGTACGCCTCTGTAATGACCTGCATCCAATCCTCTATAGCATTAACATGCTTACCACACTTGCAGGGTAATTCATAGAAAATCGCACAAAAGTGGCGCACACGGCTGGCGCACAGTGTCCCCGTGCGATACACTGCACCAGCCGCGTGCGAAAAAATCATT
The DNA here is from genome assembly GCF_040938575.1 of Ambystoma mexicanum. Taxonomy (NCBI): domain Eukaryota; kingdom Metazoa; phylum Chordata; class Amphibia; order Caudata; family Ambystomatidae; genus Ambystoma; species Ambystoma mexicanum. The sequence goes on from NC_090931.1 coordinate 172,566,715, forward strand.
TTCATCGCACAGCGTATTCATGGATTTTAGCCTCCGAAACCAGCCGTGGCGCAGAGTGGCGCAGCGACCCTGCAGCAGCACCAGTTACGCCCCCAAGAACGCCCTCGCGCAAGGAAAAGCCTTCAAAATTCCCAAATCATCGCAAAGGGCTGCGCTAACCCTGGACCAGTTCACAGGGCTGCCAAACAGCAAACGCCAAGCGGGGAACGTGTATTTCAGCGGTTCGCGGGAAGTTTCAAACACGATTGTCCTGGGTACGTGTACATCAGGGGTGCGTGGGAAGTAACACACGCAATTCCATCAGGGCACGTGTATTCCAGGGGTGCGTGGGAAGTATCACACGCAAAAACAGCAGGGTACGTGCATTTCAGGGGTGCGCGGGAAGTATTACACGCGATTCCATCAGGGTATGTGTATTCCAGGGGTGCGCGGGAAGTATCACACGTAAAAGCAGCAGGGTACGTGTATTCCAGGGGTGCGCGGGAAGTATCACATGCAAAAGCAGCAGGGTACGTGTATTTCAGGGGTGCGCAGGAAGTATCACACGCGATTCCATCACAGTACGTGTATTCCAGGGGTGCGCGGTAAGTATCACACGGCAAAGCAGCAGGGTACGTGTATTCCAGGGGTGCGCGGGAAGTATCACACGCAAAAGCAGCAGGGTACGTGTATTTCAGGGGTGCGCAGGAAGTATCACACGCGATTCCATCACAGTACGTGTATTCCAGGGGTGCGCGGGGAGCACCACACGTGAATTGCACATGTGGGTCCTCCCAGGTGTTCCCTCTACACCCTCCATGGCCCCTGCAGCCGGCCCACACCACAGGGGCCTACCCTGCACATGTCCCGCAGGCAGCCCATCCACCTTGCCCATGCCCCCCAGCCAACCCACATGTCACCTTGCACTACTGCCCACCAACGCATGTCCACCTGCACCCCCAGCATCCAGGGGCAGCCTCCACCAGGCCCCCACTCATGTCTCCCACCACCCCCACCCCCCAGCAATGCAGGGGCAGCGTCCACCAGGCCCCCACTCATGTCTCCCACCACCCCCACCCCCCAGCAGTTCAGGGGCACCCTCCACCAGGCCCCCACTCATGTCCCCCTGCACCCCCACCCCCCAGCATCCAGGGGCAGCCTCCACCAGGCCCCCACTCATGTCTCCCACCACCCCCACCCCCCAGCAGTGCAGGGGCAGCCTCCACCAGGCCCCCACTCATGTCTCCCACCACCCCCACCCCCCAGCAGTGCAGGGGCACCCTCCACCAGGCCTGTACTCTTGTCTCCCACCACCCCCACCCCCCAGCAGTGCAGGGGTACCCTCCACCAGGCCCCCACTCATGTCTCCCATCACCCCCACCCCCAGCAGTGCAGGGGCAGCCTCCACCAGGCCCCCACTCATGTCCCCCACCACCCCCACCCCCCAACAGTGCAGGGGCAGCCTCCACCAGGCCCCCACTCATGTCCCTCATCACCTCCACCCCCAGCAGTGCAGGGGCAGCCTCCACCAGGCCCCCACTCATGTCTCCCATCACCCCCACCCCCCAGCAGTGCAGGGGCAGCCTCCACCAGGCCCCCACTCATGTCTCCCATCACCCCCACCCCCAGCAGTGCAGGGGCACCCTCCACCAGGCCCCCACTCATGTCCAACTCATGTCTCCCATCACCCCCACCCCCCAGCAGTGCAGGGGCACCCTCCACCAGGCCCCCACTCATGTCTCCCACCACCCCCATCCCCCAGCAGTGCAGGGGCAGCCTCCACCAGGCCCCCACTCATGTCTCCCACCCCCCAGCAGTGCAGGGCACCCTCCACCAGGCCCCCACTCATGTCCAACTCATGTCTCCCATCACCCCCACCCCCCAGCAGTGCAGGGGCAGCCTCCACCAGGCCCCCACTCATGTCCCCCACCACCCCCACCCCCCAGCAGTGCAGGGGCACCCTCCACCAGGCCCCCACTCATGTCTCCCACCCCCCAGCAGTGCAGGGCACCCTCCACCAGGCCCCCACTCATGTCCAACTCATGTCTCCCATCACCCCCACCCCCCAGCAGTGCAGGGGCACCCTCCACCAGGCCCCCACACGTCTCCCAGCACCCCCACCCCCCAGCATCCAGGGGCACCCTCCACCAGGCCCCCACACATGTCTCCCAGCACCCCCACCCCCCAGCAGTGCAGGGCACCCTCCACCAGGCCCCCACTCATGTCTCCCAGCACTCCCAGCATCCAGGGGCACCCTCCACCAGGCTCCCACTCATGTCTCCCACCACCCCCACCCCCCAGCATCCAGGGGCACCCTCCACCAGGCCCCCACTCATGTCCCCCTGCACCCCCACCCCCCAGCATCCTGAGGCACCCTCCAGCAGGCCCCCACACATGTCTCCCAGCACCCCCACCCCCCAGCATCCAGGGGCACCCTCCACCAGGCCCCCACACATGTCTCCCAGCACCCCCACCCCCCAGCAGTGCAGGGCACCCTCCACCAGGCCCCCACTCATGTCTCCCACCCCCCCAACCCCCAGCAGTGCAGGGCAGCCTCCACCAGGCCCCCACTCATGTCCAACTCATGTCTCCCATCACCCCCACCCCACCCCCCAGCAGTGCAGGGGCACCCTCCACCAGGCCCCCACTCATGTCCCCCAGCCAACATGTCACCACAATCTAGATCCCTGGCCCTTATGGTCAGCCTCCAAATGCCAAACACCCACCCCAGTATTGCATCCACCCACTTAGAAATGGCAATAACATGACAGAAGCCCAATTGCAAGTTTGGAAATGAACACATGTCCCTGACATAATGCCTACCTCTAAGGAGCCAGGCCGGGCCCAGCAACCCCAGAGGCAGACATCATTTTCCCCAGGGAAGTCTCAGCGGGCCCAAGTCGGGGCCCTTTGGACTCAGTCCTGGCGCCTTAGGCGCCAGGCTCATAGCGGGCGCCAGGCTCATAGAAGAGGATATGTGTTTAAGTGCTTGGGTGCACACTTACCTGATGCAGACCTTGCTGCTTCATCCAGGCCCTCTTGAGGCCTGAATGGGACTACTTAACCTGTAGGACTACTTCACCACCCGGGTGTGGTCGGGGAAGGATACATACCTGATTGGTGGAAGGATACATACCAGGAACTTCTTCCAAGGCTATTTAAACCCCACCCGAACAGCCACACATGCTTCGCGTTGTTCTGCACCTAGCAGCTGGACGCTCACCGTGTCAGCTCCTGCATCCTGACTTCAGCCACGCCTGCCAGCACCCTGGAACACCTGCAAGGGGAGAAAGGAAGAGAATAGGGGAAGAAAAGCCCTTACCTGCTAAATCTGCATCCCGGAGTAATTTCTCCAACGGCCCTGAAAAGGAAGACATCATTTTAAAGGCATTTCGTTTCGATCGCTGCAGTGCTGCATTTTACTCACCTTTGCAAGGCGCTTCCATCTTCAGCACCGATCTTCCGGATTCAGCTACGCCCCGGCGCCTAGAGGAAAAAAGACAAGAACAAAGGTGAGAGGGAGAAAAGGAATAAGGAAAGCTCAGTTTCCTTTTAAGTTTTACCTGTTGGATGATTCCCACTGCATTTCGGGTCCTGCCGCTTCCTGGCATCTCCGGACCCCGGCCCCTATGGGAAAAAAAGACAAAGACATTGAATGAGCGAATGCAAAGCCATTACCTGAGCGCTCATCCAGAACTGTTTCACTTCGGGTCGGCGCCATATCTCCGGCACTCCGAACCCCGGCCCCTAAGGGGAAAAAGACATAAGCATTAGCGCTTGCTGCAATTAGACAACGAACATTATTATTAAGCTTGAACTTTTGAACAGAACTTTTACAGCGCCTTACCTGAACAGTCAAGCTTACCTGAACTCCCATCAATCCTCAATCCAGTGAAGTAACTGGGTTTCAATGCGCCCCTGCATCAGAAGCAGGATGGAGAGCTCATCCTTCCAAACCCTAAGGTGAGGCTTCACGGGGAATCGTGGAGGAGGTATCGTGGAGGGTTGGAAGGGAGTGGGAGGCTTGAGCATTGTTCCACAGTTGGTAATACTCCCTTTTCACGCACAGGAGGGTATCCAACGAGCCAGGGAAGCCAGAATAGAGGGGCCCTTCCTGTCCATCTTCAGAGTTCTGCGCCTTCGACGCTGCGCCTCCGTGGTACCCAGGTGAGCGTTACAGAACGCGAAGCCTTACCACAATTTCCCACCTGGGCGCTATGGAGACTTCCGAGACAGATCAGCTGGCCCATCTTTTAGGGGAATTACGGGCAGAAGTGCACTCAGCCCGCCAGGAGACTAATGCTCTCAGAAGGGAACTAATCCTATCCAAGGAAAGAACTGATGATCTGGCCAAAAGGTTATTGCAGGGCCAGGCAGAGCACACTCCTTTACCTGTTTCCGGAGATATTTCTACAACAATGGGTTCGAATAACCCGGTACAAATCAATCTACCTGGACACATGCCTTTGGCCCCGCCGGAACGTTTTGCGGGGGATCCCAAGAAATATGCCGTTTTCATGAACCAATGCCGTTTACACTTTTTATGCAGGCCCGGGGCCTTCCCCAACGACCAGACCAAAGTAGCCTTTGTACTATCTTACCTCAGTGGCTGTGCTGCCGATTGGTCTATTCCATTGGTAAATCAGGATGATCCCATTCTCCGGGATTTCCAGGGCTTCCAGGCCAGCATGGAAAGATTGTTCGCTCGACACTCGCAGGGACAGGCCCTTGACAACGAACTGCTATCCTTACGACAAGGTAATCAGGATCTTTTGTCCTATATCGCCACCTTTAATAGACTAGTTGTGGAAACCGGATGGCCTGAAAATAAAAGGATCACATTGTTTCATCGAGGCCTGCGCGGAGAGCTTAAAGATGTTATAGCTCAGATAGTAGATCCACCCCAGGCCTGCGCAGACTACATAGACTTAGTGGTTCAACTTGATCACAGACTTCAAAATAGAAAAGCAGATCGGCTCAAGTATGAAACCAGAGTACCTATCAAGACCCACGTTAACTCCAAGAGTACTGACGTTTCCGAACCTATGCCAATTGGCAGTGTTAAAGGACCATTAACGCAGAAGGAACGAGAGAGAAGGCGACAAATGCAACTTTGTCTGTATTGCGGAACTTCCGGTCACTTTCTTCAAAGTTGTCCAGTTAAACCACCCAAGAAGGTGGTTGGAGCCACTGATAACGAGTTATTGACACCTGGTTCGGGAAACGACCTAGCCCGACAAGTGTAGGGGTCCGCTTGCCGAGCTTGAAAACAAACTCTTTGACCTCGCATTTTGTCATGCCAATGGTGCTTGTGAACCCAAAACAGCCTCAGCAGTTGCATGCTATAAAAGCATACATAGACAGTGGAGCTATTGGAAATTACATAGACCGTGAATTGGCTTCCAGGATTAAGCTTCCTCTCCGCCCGAAAGTAACCCAAGATGTAATTACTACAGTTGATGGAACCGAAATAGCCTCAGGGCCTGTAACGCATTCCACAGTTGAAATCACTCTGGTGGGTCAGGACGGACATCGGGAAGCAATCGTGTTTGATGTGATCAAGGCCCCACAATTTCAAGTACTTCTTGGAATCCCTTGGTTAGAAACACATAATCCGAGAATAGACTGGCAAGCAAAGAAGATAACTTTTCCTGATTGTGAACCAACCTGTTACCCAAGGAATCCAGCTATGGGTCTAGCCTCTGTAACTTCCACCCCTGTACAGCTACCATCTGAATACCAAGAATTCCAAGACGTTTTTCAGAAAGAGCAGGCTAACACCTTACCTCCTCATCGATCTTACGATTGCCAAATCGACTTGGTACCCAATGCACAACTACCTTGTAGTAGGATTTATGCTCTTACTGAACCTGAGAACCTGCATTTGCGCCAGTATTTGGATCAATACCTGGCCAATGGTTTCATTCGCCCATCAAAGTCACCAGTCTCTTCCGCTTTGTTCTTCGTACCTAAAAAGGAAGGAGACCTTAGGGCCTGTATTGACTACCACGCCCTAAATCAGATAACGATTAAGAATCGTTACCCTTTGCCCCTGATACCTGAGCTTATCGACCAAGTAAAAGATGCTCGTGTGTACACCAAGCTAGATCTCTGAGGAGCTTACCACCTGGTACGTATAAAAGAGGGCGACGAGTGGAAGACTGCATTCCGCACCAAATTTGGGCTCTTCGAATATCAAGTAATGCCCTTCGGTTTGTGCAACGCACCTGCCGCCTTTCAGTACTTCATGAATGATGTTCTTCGGGAACTTATCGATGTTTGTGTCATCGTTTATATTGACGACATCCTGGTGTATTCCTCCTCAGAATCTGATCACAGAAACCATGTTAGGGCAGTTCTTGAGAAATTGCGCCAGCACAAATTATTTGCCAAGCTCGAAAAATGCGTTTTTCATACCACAGAAGTGGAGTTTCTCGGGTTCATCCTGACACCTCAAGGAATCCGAATGGACTCGCGGAAAGTGGACGCCATTCTCAAATGGCCATCTCCTAGCTCTGTGAAGGGAGTGCAAAGCATCCTTGGCTTTGCCAATTTCTATCGAAGGTTCATCCCGGAATTGTCTTGAACTGTTCAACCCATCACAGCTCTCCTAAAGAAAAACAAACGCTTTGAATGGACTCTTGAGGCTGAACAAGCCTTTCAGGACCTGAAAACCAAATTCACCTCTGCACCTGTATTGAAGCACCCGCGCCCAGATCTCCCTTACATCGTGGAAACCGATGCATCCAGTTCGGCCATGGGAGCTGTCCTGTCGCAAAGAGACCCAGAAACTAACCAACTACACCCTGTAGCCTTTTGGTCCAGAAAATTCTCTCCACCTGAACTCAATTACGCAATTACCGACAAAGAACTACTGGCTATTAAATCAGCTTTCAATGCTTGGCGTCACTATCTTCTCGGTGCAAGACACACCATCACCGTAATTACGGACCACAGAAATTTGCAGTATTTAAAGACGGCCAAAGCTCAATCTTCGCGACAACTCCGATGGGCTTTATTCTTTGCGGAATTTGATTTTGTAATTACCTATCGCCCTGGCTGCAAGAATGGTAAGGCAGATGCCTTATCCCGGATAGGCATGGAAGAACCCAATTCGAGTTTAGAACCTGTGCCAATCATACCGGAACAAAGAATTCTGGGCTTGACTTCATTGCAAACCATTGAGGACATCCAAGCTCAAGTAAAACAGCTTTTTGACTCTTCTGCCTTACTGGAATGGAGTCAAAAGGGTCCTCACTACACCGTTAAGGATGATTTACCCTACTTCCAAGAGCGGTTATTTCTGCCAAGTAAAGAATTGCAGGAACTTGTCATTACCCGTCATCATGAATCATTAATGGAAGGACACCCCGGTATCGCGAAAACCGAAGAAAAGATCAAACGCCACTTCTGGTGGCCTTCTTGGAGAAAAGACATAAAGTCATTTGTGTTGTCTTGCGGAATCTGTGCCCAAAATAAGAGTCAAAAGAAAAGGCCAGCCGGCCTACTTCAACCTTTGGACATTCCACCAGCACCTTGGCACACCTTGTCAATGGACTTTATAACTGACCTGCCTCCTTGTGGTGGTTACAATACGATTCTCGTAATAGTGGATCTATTCTCCAAAATGGCCCATTTTATCCCTTTAAAAGGATTGCCGTCAGCTTCCACCTTGGCCAAGGAATTTATGGAAAATATAGTGCGGTTACATGGTTTCCCTTCCATATTAGTCTCAGACCGTGGAAGTCAATTTATCTCCCACTTTTGGAAGAAATGTTGCCAACTAGCACAAATAGACGGGCGGTTATCCACCAGCCACCACCCCCAGACCGACGGACAAACCGAGAGAACCAATCAGACTCTCGAGCAATATCTGCGGTGCATGTTACACCAATCCGAGTTGAATTGGAAGGACATCCTTTGGATTGCAGAATATGCATACAACAATTCAGTGCATCCTTGAACCGGACAGACTCCTTTTTATACCCTGTATGGTCACCATCCTCGGACCTCTGACCTAGATCCACCTCTGACCCTGGAGATGCCTGCAGTAAATCACCTACATTCCACAATAACCCAAGCCTTCAAAGAAGCTACAACCCACTTACAGCAAGCCAAGAAAAAGTATAAAGAAAACGCTGATTTGCACCGAAGTAAAACTCCTCCTTACCAAGTAGGAGATCAGGTATGGCTAGCAACTAAACATCTACCCCTCAAGGGTCAGCGAACTTTTAATCCCAGATTCATTGGGCCTTACCCCATCAAAGCTATTATCAACCCAGTGGCCTTTAAACTCGATTTACCATCCAACATGCAGATTCATCCCGTTTTTCACGCATCTCTTCTAAAACCAGTACAACCTGGAACCAGACTGTCTGAGCCCCCAGGCCCTGTCCAAATTGATGGAGAATTAGAATTCCAAGTGAAAGACATTTTAGATTCCAAGATAGTTAAGTCGAAACTCTTCTATCTTGTTGATTGGAAAGGATATGGACCCCAGGAAAGATCTTGGGAACCCAGTAACTATGTTCACGCACCACGATTAATTCAAAGATTCCATCGAAGATTCCCGCACAAACCAAAACCCCCGGAGGAAAAGACCTTGGGAGGGGCCTTGAGGGGGGGTACTGTCATGATGCCTACCTCTAAGGAGCCAGGCCGGGCCCAGCAACCCCAGAGGCAGATATCATTTTCCCCAGGGAAGTCTCAGCGGGCCCAAGTCGGGGCCCTTTGGACTCAGTCCTGGCGCCTTAGGCGCCAGGCTCATAGCGGACCCCAGTCCTGGCGCCTTAGGCGCCAGGCTCATAGAAGAGGATATGTGTTTAAGTGCTTGGGTGCACACTTACCTGATGCAGACCTTGCTGCTTCATCCAGGCCCTCTTGAGGCCTGAATGGGACTACTTAACCTGTAGGACTACTTCACCACCCGGGTGTGGTCGGGGAAGGACACATACCTGATTGGTGGAAGGATACATACCAGGAACTTCTTCCAAGGCTATTTAAACCCCACCCGAACAGCCACACATGCTTCGCGTTGTTCTGCACCTACCAGCTGGACGCTCACCGTGTCAGCTCCTGCATCCTGACTTCAGCCACGCCTGCCAGCACCCTGGAACACCTGCAAGGGGAGAAAGGAAGAGAATAGGAGAAGAAAAGCCCTTACCTGCTAAATCTGCATCCCGGAGTCATTTCTCCAACGGCCCTGAAAAGGAAGACATCATTTTAAAGGCATTTCGTTTCGATCGCTGCAGCGCTGCATTTTACTCACCTTTGCAAGGCGCTTCCATCTTCAGCACCGATCTTCCGGATTCAGCTACGCCCCGGCGCCTAGAGGAAAAAAGACAAGAACAAAGGTGAGAGGGAGAAAAGGAATAAGGAAAGCTCAGTTTCCTTTTAAATCTTACCTGTTGGATTATTCCCACTGCATTTCGGGTCCTGCCGCTTCCTGGCATCTCCGGACCCCAGCCCCTATGGGGAAAAAAGACAAAGACATTGAATGAGCGAATGCAAAGACATTACCTGAGCGCTCATCCAGAACTGTTTCACTTCGGGTCGGAGCCATATCTCCGGCACTCCGAACCCCGGCCCCTAAGGGGAAAAAGACATAAGCATTAGCGCTTGCTGCAATTAGGCAACGAACATTATTATTAAGCTTGAACTTTTGAACAGAACTTTTACAGCGCCTTACCTGAACAGTCAAGCTTACCTGAACTCCCATCAATCCTCAATCCAGTGAAGTAACTGGGTTTCAACGCGCCCCTGCATCACAAGCAGGATGGAGAGCTCATCCTTCCAAACCCTAAGGTGAGGCTTCACGGGGAATCGTGGAGGAGGTATCGTGGAGGGTTGGAAGGGAGTGGGAGGCTTGAGCATTGTTCCACAGTTGGTAATACTCCCTTTTCACGAACAGGAGGGTATCCAACGAGCCAGGGAAGCCAGAATAGAGGGGCCCTTCCTATCCATCTTCAGAGTTCTGCGCCTTCGACGCCGCGCCTCCGTGGGAACCAGGTGAGCGTTACAGTCCCTCACATACACCCAATGGGTGTCAGTGAATGTCAAAACCCATAACATGATATGCATGAAACCTATGAGATGATACTACACATTGAAGTTTGAAGTAAAAATATGTATTAAAAGCAACATAAATTGAATCAAAAATAAAGAAACAATAATGGAAATAAAAAAAAAATAAACCAGCAGGTCCGTGAAATAATGCAAAACCACAAATCATAATCCAAAGGAAAGGTGTCCAAAGTCACAGTCCACAAAAGTAAATCCAATTGAAAATTAAAATCGAAAACCATTGCTCCATGGGTAAATCATAAAAAAAAAATTAAAATCCAAAAGTCAACTATATACAGATAAACAATCCAAGGTCCATGATCCCAACAGAAGAAATGAAACCTATCTAATAACACTACCTAAAAAAAAAATATATATACAAAAATGTGGCCCATTGTCCAAAAGGTAAAAAAAAAAAGCAAAACCAAAGGAAACCTAACACTAACTACAGAACTATTTACAAGGGCAGCGGGCTAGTCCGACGGCTCACTTCGGGATGTTCCGGGCCAGGGCATCATCGAACTCCTGCTCAATGTCCCAGAGGCGGTCCTCCTCCATGGCCCCGAGGTCCACAGGGCCGTCGACATGTTCACCCCAAACTCCCTACGGATTGCCTCGAGGCACCCGTCCTGGGTCCTCCTGCCCTCCGGCCGATGCCTGCCCCTCCGACGTCGAAGGCCCCGAGCCATCATGGCTCCCACCACGTTGATGCTGCTGCTGTGCCTCTGCCCGTGCACTGCCTCCTGCTGCCTGCACATCCTCCGCTGGCTGGGGTGCAGTCGTTGATGTGGCCACCCCTGCTGGACGTCCGACTCCCGACTGTGGCAGGGATGCCTCCTCCACCAGCCTGGCCGCACCGTCAGAGACAGCTCCACAGGGCACCCAGGTGACTAATGGGTGGGAAGATGGCACGGAGGACGACTGGCGCATAGGGGGTTCAGTTGAGGAGGGGGTCTGAGCAAGCCCCATCAAACGGAGGAATCCGGCCTGGGTGACCTGTCCCAGTAGGCCGACGCGGTCAACGAGCCATTCGATATGACGTGCAGTCTCCTCATGAAAAGACTGCAGGTCACCTCGCATGGCCCGTTGACACAACGCCACACCAGTCAGGACAGGCTCAACCCGGACCCGGATAGCCACGTCCGCAGGCAGAGGAAGGCCAGTTGTCGTGAGCGCATCCCCTGCCTGAAAACGGGTCTGGACGTAGGCATCCCTGCTGGTGCAAAATGATGCAGGGACAGGATTGCACACAGGCACCTCCACGGCGACCTGTGCAGCCTCCTGTCCCTGGTCCTGCACTGCACCACTAGCACCAGTGGAATCCCCACCTGCAGACCCCGTCTCTGTTGCTTGCACGGCCTCCTCCTCCACCAAACCCCCCCACCAACCTGGATGACTCCGTGCCATCTTCCCCCGTTGGGCCCTGTGGGGTCCCAGCTGCCCCTTCTGCTGCCGAGGAGTCCAACTCCGACCTCCGCCTCTTGGACCTCCCCCCGGCAGCTGCGGCCTGGGACGCTGCACCAGACTCCTCACTCCCCGACGAGATCACAACCTGGGAGGGGAGCCGGGCCTTGCGTCTCCGGCTGGCGGTGCGATCCCCGCCGCTGTGCTCCACAGCACCTTCTCCGCCCTCTTCATCAGTTGACGCTGCAGACAGGGAGAAATAAAACACAGGCATCAGGGCACTGAACAATGGACACATACACACATGACAGTTGTACATGAGTGGCATTGGCAAACCTCAGACATGGCATCACAATTGGCAACACACATGTAATTTCAACTTGCACAAATGAGCCATACCACAGCCACATCGCAACTGCCAGCACCATCCATACACATACAACAGCATGAGCATGCAAAGGTGAGCCAGACATCACATGCAACACAGGGAGTGCACTACACATGCACGCACACCACCACACTTGCATGCATGTGTATACCTCAGCCAACTGTCGCAGTGTTCAGATGGGCATCCATGTCACATCTGCCAATCAGGCTTCCACATCCCGCTGTCACATGCATCCATGTTGCATCACTGTTGCACCCTTGTCAAATACACACACATGCACATGTACACAGTGCTGATACATGCAGCTGTAAACAACATACATGCGTGACATCATGAACATGCCTACTTACATACATATTCATCCAAACATGTGTGCCCACACAACTGCATTTGGCATGCAAGCCTACACACACAAGCACCATCCATGTCTCACACATGACAGCCCTCGCATGTGTTAGCCTCACGGCCCTGTACACCCACACCCGGCCCCATACAAACAGATGTGCAACCGGCACACTACTGCCACATCACCACACGCACAGCTTACAATCATGATGCATGTACACTTATCGCTCGACTCCAGACGGGTCTGCCTCTCAAGGACCTGGACGTGGAGCGCTGGGGATATGCGTTTCAGGACCCTCATCTGATCTTCCGACAAGTGGCCCTGGCGCCCCTTAGCATCCGCTGCTTTCAAGAGGCGCCGGGCCTTGTTCAGGGTCCTGGACCTGAAGTCCTCCCAGCGCTTCTTGACATGTTGGAAGTCGCGGACTGCCACCCCCTCCGCGTTGATGGCAGTCACGATGTCCGTCCAGATCCGAGTCCGTCCTTCCTTGTCGGCGCGCACACCTCCGAAGAGGGCATCATACTGCCCCAGGACTTGCTCCACCAGGACACCAACTTCCCTGGCACTGAAGCTGGTGCCCCTCTGCCTCTCTGGCCGGGGGTTGTCAGTGGTGCCAGATGTTGCAGTGCCCGACATGACAACCCCAGAGGCAGGAGTGGGTGGGCAACTGGGTCCTGGGGCTGGGCTGTGGAGCGATGGAATCCCAGTCGGGAGTCTTCGGTTCCAGCAGTGGTGGTCACAGCAACAGCACCCCTGGCTGATGTGCAGGCAGCAAATTTCAGGGCACGTGGGCAGCAGGCAGTCAGGCAGCAGCAGATGGCAGGTGGGAGCGTGCTCGGGGCTCTGGGGGACAGTAAATCGGCTTTCTGGGCAGGAGCGTGGTCTTCCGTGTGCTTACGCGTGGCCAGCTTGATATGGAGTGATTTGGCACGTGAAAATCCTGCACGTCTGCGTGTAATTCGAGGAAAGGCCCTTAGCGCGTAAGCGCGTCTGCACGCAAACGCGATTTCATTGGGCCAAAGGCCCCCATGCGCAGCTATTACGTCACGCGCATGGCTGTAGAGAATGGCGCGTGTAAACAAAAAGATACACGTCCGAGTGTCAAAGCGTGTAATTGGTGGAAATGGCCTCATCGCGTATGCGCGTCTGTGACGTGTGTATAAAATGCGCGTTTAGAACGCCATTTCCTTGTACGTGCTTTTCGTGGAGAGCGAGTGGGTGAAATCTGTACTTCCTGTCGGTTCACACACAATTTACTTCACAGCGTTTTAAGTTCGTACTCCCTGTTACCTCTGACAGCTTTTTCTCTTTTCCTCTTTTTCCTGGGCCTGTTTCCTCAAACAACGTTCCCTTCTACTGTTGTCCTGTCTCCTCAGACAGCGTACAATTCTTCTTTTGGCGGGGGTGTTGCCAACGCGCACACGTGCATATTTTTCACGCTTTTGTTCCTGGCAGACGGTGAGTCGCGCACATATTTAACATCTGTGCTTGCCCCGTGTGTCGCATACCCCTTCAGAGGTCATTCTAGGCTGCGTGTGACACGCATACGTTCATTCTTGTGTTTCTGGGTGCCACAGCGTAGTGCAGGTTTATTTTTCCACACACGTGATCTAGGAGGGGTTGCGTGCACCTTACTTCCCTTTTTTGGGGTGCCTGTGCGTTGCGTGACCCGTCATCTTTCCCCAGGGGTGACATACAGCCTTGCTAGAGCACTAGGGTACAATTACCATCTGGTACCCAACCCCTTTGACCCCCAATTGCCCAGGACAATAGTTCACATCGACTCCCATATGCACAATAACATCAGTGCCATGGCTGGGAGGCGAACAAGCCGTAAGGGTGGGAAAGGTGGCCGAGCCCCAAGTGGTGGCCGTGGTGGATCCGGTAGGGGACGTGGCCGTGACTTGCATGGGGCCCCTAGCCCCCCATGTGTGGAGGAGCAGTCAGGGACACCCATGCCCCCCCCTGGTTGAGGGTAACGTGGCTGACACCATCCATGCTCAGCGCTTGTTGGAACAGCCCACTGTGGAACCAGACCTGGCACAGGGTGACTCCATGGCTGACTTCCAGGTCAGCAGGTCTAGGCCACGTGCGCCGGTGCACGTTGGTGTCATCAGGCCACGTGGATCAGGGGCAGCTAGGTCATCTGCTGCCCCGCGTAGGCAGGCTGGGGAGGCTGCAGGGGCAGCTGCGGCTCCATCCACCCCACATCTCACACACCCAGCCAGGACAGTGTCGGTCCAAGTCCATCATGCTGACATTCCCCCTGACACCATCACACTTGCGCTAATGCCTGCACCAACTCCCATGCTGAGTGTGCAATCCCACACTCCTAGTACAGAGTCCACCGGGGCTCCTGCCCCTAGTGTCCAGAGCGGCGTAGGACACTCAGGATCCCCACCACCTTCCAAGCGGAAGAGGAAGAGTGCTCGTCCAGTAGAGGCTGATGCCCCAGACACGGCTACACAGTCCGGCCCGTCAAGGAAGCCCAGCTTCAATGAGGCCGAACTGAATGCACTTGTAGAGTATGTGTCTGCACATGACCGCGAAATGGTGATTGTTTCAGGATCCAAGACCACACCTGCACAACGTTAGGCACACTGGCAGACCATCGCGGACATCATAAGTGCCCTTGGAATCTTGAGGTGCACAGCTACTGAATGCTACAAGCGCTGGAATGACCTGAAGCGCAGGACAAAGAATAAGCTGGCCTCAAGTCATGCCGCTACTCTAGTGACTGGAGGTGGGTCTCCAGCAGAGGACATAGAACTCACTCCACATGAGCAGGTTCCTGGGACCTACGTCACGGAGGAACAGATCCAAGGCGTGGGAGAACTGGCAGATTACGAGGCATTGTCCGGTGAGTGCACATGCATGTGTGTCTCATCAATGTGCATGGTGTGTGTGTGTGTGAGGGCATCTGTTTGGGTGCCAGGTGAGGGTGTGTGTGCCTGAGTGGTTTGGGTCACCCATGTGCCTCATCCAATACATTCTGCGCACCAGCATTTGGGTATAGCAGTATCCCTTCTGCCAACATTAGACATCGAGCCCAACACCACGCCAGGTGCCCTTGAGGTGTCATCTTGCCACAACATTGTTGCTTATTTTCCTCTGTTCGTTCAGGCAGATTGTTTGCATACCACCACTTTTACTAGGCATTTCTCAGTCCTATTGTCACATGTCTGACATGGCTATGGTACAGTGGACTGGCTTTGTTCCCTGGACATGATTTGTTTAGACATGTCCCTGTGCCATAGGACCATTTTGGACTGCCAGCTCCAGGTTAAACATTTGAACCATTTCAATGAAAATATCAATTTCATGAGCAAACTAGACTGAATGAACAATTGGTTCCCTCCTCTCCCTCTTCACTTTATGGCTAGGGTACATGCCATCTGTGAGATGGCATGTGTATTTGACCTGCCAATCACAGGCCAATGTGTGATGCCACTGCTAGGCAGCATGCAGCAAATGTGTTCATCTTCCATCTTGGTGTCATCAATGTGCGGCATCTGCCTCCCCTTCACACGCAGTGACGGTGCATGCATGGGAGGGTTTTAGTCATGTGGGACATGTGTCAATCAAGTACTGTTTCTCTAGCTTCTCAGCCCTAATTGTGTGCCATAGTGCTAATGCCTGTTTCCATTTGTTTTCTTTTATGTCTTTGCAGGGGATGACGCACTTGATACTGCTGGGGTTGTGGAGATGGTGCAGACCCAGGAGGGGTCTCAGGCCCGACCGACCACCAGTGAGGGACGTGGTGTGGTGGTGGGTGAGAGCCCACAGCTGCTGCAGGTCGTGCTCTCAAGGGGTGTCTCTGGCTGCACCTCCCCCGAGCTGTATTCAGGTGTCGATTCGGATGATGAGACCTATGTGCCGTCGCAGGTGAGTGTTCCTGGGAGGGATTCTGTTCTGTCCGACCCACCTGCACCAGGGTTAGAACCCCCAATGGGGATGTCAGTGTTGGCAGGTACGCCTTTGGTGGTTACGGATGCAGGGTCACACTCTGCAACATCTGATCCTGTTCCTGGGCCAGCAGATCAGAGGGGGAATGCAGTCCTGCAGCCTCAGGCAGTGCCGGCACAGCAAGGCGCAGTTTGCCTTGCACCAGACAGGTGTGGTGCCCGCCAACGTGGTGGCCGTCCGCCACCTGGCAATACCGCATGGGAGCAATCCATATACGGTATGGCAACCCAACAGGCAGCATCATCAGAGATGATGGCTCAGGCCATGGATAGGGTGGCCACTTCCATTGTCCCCCCCCGAAAGGCTGATGGAGCAACTACAGCAGGCAACAGACTCCATCTGCCAGTCACACAGGGAGGACATGTTGGCGTCCGACAGGGACAGGCGGGCGGCACTGGCGACTCTGCGGGAAGCCATTTCCATAGAGTCCCAGGGCCACAGGGAAGCCCTGAGGGTGGAACTCCTTCACCTCAGGACAACTCTTGTTGAGCTTGAGGCTTCAACAAACAGAAGGACAGAACAGCAGCTGGAGCGTCTCACACGTACGCTCTCAGCTGAGATGCAGGCAACTAGGGCAGCGGTCCGGGCATCCCGTGAGTTGTTGCATGGGGACCTACGCACAATTATCCTCCAGAACGAGACCTTCCACACCCGCATGCTTGCTGCCATGGAGGAACAGACTAGGGCTTTGCGTGGGCTGCCTCCCATAGTGCCACCACCTCCTGATGCAGCTGCAGAGGGTGAGGAGAGCGACAGCAGTGATTCTCTCACAATAGGGTAGCCGTGCAGGCCATGAGCCCATTGAGGTGTTTTTTTTTTTTTGCAAGATCCACACAGGTGGGTTTTGGTGTGCACCCTGTCCTCGGACCTCCTGGGTGGCCTCCCCCACTCCCCCGGGCCCATTAATGGCCATTTTAGATTTTTTTTAAAACATTTTTTAACAGTGTGTTGCCTTGTGTGGCTCCCGTGGGCATACGCTGTATTGTGGCTGGGCACATGCAGGCTTGTCATGAATTTGGTTCAGATGCTTGGGTTTGTGTGACACACACCCCTCCTGCTTCCCGTTTCCATGGGCTTGCAAAGGGTGTGCCCAAGTGACATTGATGTACATGGTGACGTTGGACTCCCATTTGATGTGTGGACAGTCTGTAGTCAATACTGTGTATACATTCATAGTGCATATTGTTGTTGTATTGTACACTGCATGGTGTATTGATATGTGCCTCTGCATCCATCTCATCCTCCTAATTTGCAGGTCCATTTCTCATGTATTCACAAGGCGGTCCACCTTGGAACTGGAGTCCATGTTGTGAGCAGTGCACCTACACTCTTGCGTGGCGCTAACACTGTATACTTGGAAGTGTTCGAAGTGCTGGCATTATCAGGTAGTGAGGCTACCAATTTTTTAAATCTGTAATGTCATGTTTAAGGTAGGTTGGAGGTTGTGTAGGTGATTGGTATTCTTGGTAAGTATTTGGTAATGTGTGTTGTAGGTCCTGGATTACTGTGAGCATTTCATGTATGGCCATGTTTCCATTAGGGACACTGTAGTTGGTGAAACTTGGGGCATGTTGTGGGGATTAATTTGTTTGCTCTCACATTGCATGACATGCCATGGTGTGTTGTGTGGCCGTGCCTGGGAGGGGTTGGGCGACATGGCACTGTTCTCATGTAGTATTTTGCAAGTGGGTATTCATTTCTGCAGCATGGAAGTGTGTCTTTTGATGACACTGCATTGGTGGTGTTTGTGTAGGTAGGGATGCACACATTCGGACACTTCCACATGAACAATCTCAGGCTGCTATGGTTCTGACAGTTGACTGTCCCTTTGTTCGTCATAATTGTCAGTTCGAGTCATCATTGCTTATCAGATGGTATGTGCCAGGGCTGTGTGCAATCCACAGGGGTGTGATTTCTATGTGAAGTAATTAGCCACCAGCTGCGTACGGGCTGCCTCACCCCGTGCCCTTTCCCCTCCCATGCGCAGCGGGCGTGCATGTGGTTGGGGATGTGGGGGCACCACCATGTCCACAGCCAGGCCCCGGCGTGTTGCAACATTGTGCAGGACACATGCTGCCACTATGATCCTGCACACTACTGGGGGCGCATATAACAGCTGCCCGCCAGAATGGTCAAGAGAGCGAAAGCGTGACTTTAGCACTCTGAATGTGCGCTCCACTATGCCCCGGGTTGCAATATGGGCTGTGTTGTATCTTACCTCAGGAGGCGTGATGGGGTTCCGAATTGGCGTCATCATGTGGGTGCTCAGAGGGTAGGCACTGTCCCCTGGTGAGGAGGTGATGGGTATCATTAGTGGGGTAGTGACATAACTCTGCATCTGACATGCATGCATGTGCAGTGGCATTCATACTCACCAAGCAGCCATGTATTGCCATGCCGCCCAGCTTCTAGGTCCCGGTTTAGGGTAGACATTTGGTAAATGAAGCTGTCATGGGTGGACCCTGGATAGTTGGCATATACTGAGGTGATGATTCCCTTGGCATTACATACTACCTGCACGTTGATGGAATGCCAGTGCTTGCGGTTCCTATAGATGTGCTCAGATGCCCTGGGGGGACGTAGTGCCACATGGGTGCAGTCAATGGGATCTAGCACTTTGGGGAATTGTGCCACACCGTAGAAGTCCAGGGCGGCAGCCTGCCTTTCTGCAGGTGTCCTGGGCAGGTATATGTGCCTGAGGACTGATGGGCGTGCAGTGATGATGTTCAAGACCTGGTGTAGGCAGCGTGACTGCGTGGCCTGTGACAACCCACCCACTATGGCACTTGTCCGCTGAAATGATCCTGTGGCCAAGAAGTGCAGTACATTAAGGACCTTCTCCAGGGGGCTGAGTGCTTGGGAGCACAGGGTGGGTGATGTGAGGTCATCCTCCCACTCACTGACCAGGTCCAGTATTATGTGTGGTGGAAACCTGTCCCTCCCATACACCTGGTCATCAGGCATCCCAAAAAGGCTGGTTCTGGGAGTGAAAATTCGGGCCCTCACTATCCTCCTCCTCCTTTGGTAACCCACAGCCACTGCTGCTAGGAATGGTATATTCATCCTGGCGTCTGAGCTTGTTTGTTGCTTGCGCGCACTTTTATGCTGCGCGGGTCGACGTACGCCTGCTTCATACTGGCGTACGTGTTTCAGGATTGGACCATTTATTTTTCGGCGCGTTGTAGGCGACCGTGTGAATCTTCCCGCCCACCCCAGGAATACATGTAACACGCTCTCCCAGGCAGAGTCGCGAGTAAATATTCCCGCCCACCCCTGGAATACACGTACCCCACTCTCACAGGCCCAGTCGCGTGTGGAAGTTCACGCGCACACCCAAATACACGTACCCTGCAAAATCGCCTGTGGAAGTTCCCGCGAACCCCGTAATACACGTAGCCAGGGCAATCGCGTATGGAACTTCCCGCGAACCCCGTAATACATGTAGCCTGCTGGTATCGCGTGTGGAAGTTCACGCGGACCCATAATACACGTACCCTGATGGTATCGCATGGGAGACTACCCGCGCACCCCAGGAATACACGTACCCAGGCAAATCGCACTGCTGGGGGGTGGGGGTGGTGGGAGACATGTGTTGGGGCCTGGTGGAGGGTGCCCCTGGATGCTGGGGGGTGGGGGTGGTGGGAGTCATGAGTGGGGGCCTGGTGGAGGGTGCCCCTGGATGCTGGGGGGTGGGGGTGGTGGGAGACATGAGTGGGGGCCTGGTGGAGGGTGCCCCTGGATGCTGGGGGGTGGGAGTGGTGGGAGGCATGAGTGGGGGCCTGGTGGAGGGTGCCCCTGGATGCTGGGGGGTGGGGGTGGTGGGAGACATGAGTGGGGGCCTGGTGGAGGGTGCCCCTGGATGCTGGGAGTTCAGGGGGACATGAGTGGGG
Organism: Ambystoma mexicanum; assembly: GCF_040938575.1. NCBI lineage: Eukaryota > Metazoa > Chordata > Amphibia > Caudata > Ambystomatidae > Ambystoma > Ambystoma mexicanum. The sequence goes on from NC_090931.1 coordinate 172,586,750, forward strand.
GCCTGGTGGAGGGTGGCCCTGGATGCTGGTGGGTGGGGGTGCAGGGGGACATGAGTTGGACATGAGTTGGGGCCTGGTGGAGGGTGCCCCTGGATGCTGGGGGGTGGGGGTGGTGGGAGACATGAGTGGGGGCCTGGTGGAGGGTGCCCCTGGGGACTGATGGGTGGGGGTGCAGGGGGACATGAGTTGGACATGAGTGGGGGCCTGGTGGAGGGTGCCCCTGGATGCTGGGGGTTGGGGTGGTGGGAGACATGAGTGGGGGCCTGGTGGAGGGTGCCCCTGGATGCTGGTGGGTGGGAGTGCAGGGGGACATGAGTTGGACATGAGTGGGGGCCTGGTGGAGGGTGCCCCTGGATGCTGGGGGGTGGGGGTGGTGGGAGACATGAGTGGGGGCCTGGTGGAGGGTGCCCCTGGATGCTGGGGGGTGGGGTGCTGGGAGACATGAGTGGGGGCCTGGTGGAGGGTGCCCTGCACTGCTGGGGGTGGGGGTGGTGGGAGACATGAGTGGGGGCCTGGTGGAGGCTGCCCCTGCACTGCTGGGGTGTGGGGGTGGTGGGAGACATGAGTGGGGGCCTGGTGGAGGGTGCCCTGCACTGCTGGGGGGTGGGGGGGGTGGGAGACATGAGTGGGGGCCTGGTGGAGGCTGCCCCTGCACTGCTGGGGTGTGGGGGTGGTGGGAGACATGAGTGGGGGCCTGGTGGAGGGTGCCCTGCACTGCTGGGGGGTGGGGGTGGTGGGAGACATGAGTGGGGGCCTGGTGGAGGCTGCCCCTGCACTGCTGGGGGGTGGGGGTGCAGGGGGACATGGTTTGGACATGAATGGGGGCCTGGTGGAGGGTGCCCCTGGATGCTGGTGGGTGGGGGTGCAGGGGGACATGAGTTGGACATGAGTGGGGGCCTGGTGAAGGGTGCCCCTGGATGCTGGGGGGTGGGGGTGGTGGGAGACATGAGTGGGGGCCTGGTGGAGGGTGCCCCTGGATGCTGGTGGGTGGGGGTGCAGGGGGACATGAGTTGGACATGAGTGGGGGCCTGGTGGAGGGTGCCCCTGGATGCTGGGGGGTGGGGGTGCTGGGAGGCATGTGTGGGGGCCTGGTGGAGGGTGCCCCTGGATGCTGGGGGGGTGGGGTGCAGGGGGGACATGAGTGGGGGCCTGGTGGAGGGTGCCCCTGGTTGCTGGGGGTTGGGGTGCAGGGGGACATGAGTGGGGGCCTGGTGGAGGGTGCCCCTGGATGCTGGTGGGTGGGGGTGCAGGGGGACATGAGTTGGACATGAGTGGGGGCCTGGTGGAGGGTGCCCCTGGATGCTGGGGGGTGGGGGTGGTGGGAGACATGAGTGGGGGCCTGGTGGAGGGTGCCCTTGTATGCTTGGGGGTGAGGGTGGTGGGAGACATGAGTGGGGGCCTGGTGGAGGGTGCCCCTGGATGCTGGGGGGTGGGGGTGCAGGGGGACATGAGTGGGGGCCTGGTGGAGGGTGCCCCTGGATGCTGGGGGGTGGGGGTGGTGGGAGACATGAGTGGGGGCCTGGTGGAGGGTGCCCCTGGATGCTGGTGGGTGGGGGTGCAGGGGGACATGAGTTGGACATGAGTGGGGGCCTTGTGGAGGGTGCCCCTGGATGCTGGGGGTGGTGGGAGACATGAGTGGTGGCCTGGTGGAGGGTGCCCCTGGATGCTGGTGGGTGGGGGTGCAGGGGGACATGAGTGGGGGCCTAGTGGAGGGTGCCCCTGGATGCTGGGGGGTGGGGGTGGTGGGAGACATGAGTGGGGGCCTGGTGGAGGGTGCCCCTGGGGACTGATGGGTGGGGGTGCAGGGGGACATGAGTTGGACATGAGTGGGGGCCTGGTGGAGGGTGCCCCTGGATGCTGGGGGTTGGGGTGGTGGGAGACATGAGTGGGGGCCTGGTGGAGGGTGCCCCTGGATGCTGGTGGGTGGGAGTGCAGGGGGACATGAGTTGGACATGAGTGGGGGCCTGGTGGAGGGTGCCCCTGGATGCTGGGGGTGGGGGTGGTGGGAGACATGAGTGGGGGCCTGGTGGAGGGTGCCCCTGGATGCTGGGGGGTGGGGTGCTGGGAGACATGAGTGGGGGCCTGGTGGAGGGTGCCCTGCACTGCTGGGGGTGGGGGTGGTGGGAGACATGAGTGGGGGCCTGGTGGAGGCTGCCCCTGCACTGCTGGGGTGTGGGGGTGGTGGGAGACATGAGTGGGGGCCTGGTGGAGGGTGCCCTGCACTGCTGGGGGGTGGGGGTGGTGGGAGACATGAGTGGGGGCCTGGTGGAGGCTGCCCCTGCACTGCTGGGGTGTGGGGGTGGTGGGAGACATGAGTGGGGGCCTGGTGGAGGGTGCCCTGCACTGCTGGGGGGTGGGGGTGGTGGGAGACATGAGTGGGGGCCTGGTGGAGGCTGCCCCTGCACTGCTGGGGGGTGGGGGTGCAGGGGGACATGGTTTGGACATGAATGGGGGCCTGGTGGAGGGTGCCCCTGGATGCTGGTGGGTGGGGGTGCAGGGGGACATGAGTTGGACATGAGTGGGGGCCTGGTGAAGGGTGCCCCTGGATGCTGGGGGGTGGGGGTGGTGGGAGACATGAGTGGGGGCCTGGTGGAGGGTGCCCCTGGATGCTGGTGGGTGGGGGTGCAGGGGGACATGAGTTGGACATGAGTGGGGGCCTGGTGGAGGGTGCCCCTGGATGCTGGGGGGTGGGGGTGCTGGGAGGCATGTGTGGGGGCCTGGTGGAGGGTGCCCCTGGATGCTGGGGGGGTGGGGTGCAGGGGGGACATGAGTGGGGGCCTGGTGGAGGGTGCCCCTGGTTGCTGGGGGTTGGGGTGCAGGGGGACATGAGTGGGGGCCTGGTGGAGGGTGCCCCTGGATGCTGGTGGGTGGGGGTGCAGGGGGACATGAGTTGGACATGAGTGGGGGCCTGGTGGAGGGTGCCCCTGGATGCTGGGGGGTGGGGGTGGTGGGAGACATGAGTGGGGGCCTGGTGGAGGGTGCCCTTGTATGCTTGGGGGTGAGGGTGGTGGGAGACATGAGTGGGGGCCTGGTGGAGGGTGCCCCTGGATGCTGGGGGGTGGGGCTGCAGGGGGACATGAGTGGGGGCCTGGTGGAGGGTGCCCCTGGATGCTGGGGGGTGGGGGTGGTGGGAGACATGAGTGGGGGCCTGGTGGAGGGTGCCCCTGGATGCTGGTGGGTGGGGGTGCAGGGGGACATGAGTTGGACATGAGTGGGGGCCTTGTGGAGGGTGCCCCTGGATGCTGGGGGTGGTGGGAGACATGAGTGGTGGCCTGGTGGAGGGTGCCCCTGGATGCTGGTGGGTGGGGGTGCAGGGGGACATGAGTGGGGGCCTAGTGGAGGGTGCCCCTGGATGCTGGGGGGTGGGGGTGGTGGGAGACATGAGTGGGGGCCTGGTGGAGGGTGCCCCTGGATGCTGGTGGGTGGGGGTGCAGGGGGACATGAGTTGGACATGAGTGGGGGCCTTGTGGAGGGTGCCCCTGGATGCTGGGGGTGGTGGGAGACATGAGTGGGGGCCTGGTGGAGGGTGCCCCTGGATGCTGGGGGGTGGGGGTGGTGGGAGACATGAGTGGGGGCCTGGTGGAGGGTGCCCCTGGATGCTGGGGGGTGGGGTGCTGGGAGACATGAGTGGGGGCCTGGTGGAGGGTGCCCTGCACTGCTGGGGGGTGGGGGTGGTGGGAGACATGAGTGGGGGCCTGGTGGAGGCTGCCCCTGCACTGCTGGGGGTGGGGGTGGTGGGAGACATGAGTGGGGGCCTGGTGGTGGGTGCCCTGCACTGCTGGAGGGTGGGGGTGGTGGGAGACATGAGTGGGGGCCTGGTGGAGGCTGCCCCTGCACTGCTGGGGGGTGGGGGTGGTGGGAGACATGAGTGGGGGCCTGGTGGAGGGTGCCCTGCACTGCTGGAGGGTGGGGGTGGTGGGAGACATAAGTGGGGGCCTGGTGGAGGCTGCCCCTGGATGCTGGTGGGTGTGGGTTCAGGGGGACATGAGTTGGACATGAATGGGGGCCTGGTGGAGGGTGCCCCTGGATGCTGAGGGTGCAGGGGGACATGAGTTGGACATGAGTGGGGGCCTGGTGGAGGGTGCCCCTGGATGCTGGGGGGTGGGGGTGCTGGGAGACATGTGTGGGGGCCTGGTGGAGGGTGCCCCTGGATGCTGGGGGGGTGGGGGTGCAGGGGGACATGAGTGGGGGCCTGGTGGAGGGTGCCCCACAGTGCTGGGGGGTGGGGGTGCTGGGAGACATGTGTTGGTGATCAGTAGTGCAAGGTGACATGTGGGTTGGCTGGGGGGCATGGCCATGGTGGATGGGTTGCCTGTGGGACATGAGCAGGGGTGCAGGGTAGTCCCCTGTGGTGTGGGCTGCCTGCAGGGGCCGTGGAGGGTGTAGAGGGAACACCTGGGAGGACCCACACGGCCAAATCACGTGTAGCGTTCCCCGGCACCACCGAAATACACGTACCCTGCTGAAATCGCATGTGAATCTTCCCACGCACCTCGGAATACACGTACCCTGCTGAAATCGCGTGTGAATCTTCCCGCGCACCTTGGAATACACGTACTCAGGCCAATCGCGTGTGGAACTTCCCGCGCACCCTAAGTACACGTACCCAGGCCAATCGTGTGTGGAACTTCCCGCGCACCCCGAAACACACGTACCCAGGCTAATTGCGTGTGGAACTTCCCGCGCACCCCGAAGTACACGTACCCAGGCTAATCGCGTGTGGAACTTCTCGCGCACCACGAAGTACACGTACCAAGGCCAATCGCGTGTGGAACTTCCCGCGCACCCCGAAACACACGTACCCAGGCTAATTGCGTGTGGAACTTCCCGCGCACCCCGAAGTGCAGGTACCCAGGCTAATCGCGTGTGGAACTTCCCGCGCACCACGAAGTACATGTACCAAGGCCAATTGCGTGTGGAACTTCCCGCGCACCCCGAAACACACGTACCCAGGCTAATCGCGTGTGGAACTTCCCGCGCACCCAGAAACACATGCACACGCTATTTTTCACACAGCGGGTGTCCGTGTTTGTCAATACCCTTTGCACCTCATTTGTCCTAGAGGGCCACTGTATGGACCATTCATCATGGCTGTATATGGGTGCTTTTTGTTAGCGCACATTTTGGCGCACATTTATTTCAGGCGCAGGGACGCTACCGCCTGCTTTCTTGTGGCGTACTTGTTTGGCCCTGTGCGCGTCTTTCACCGTGCGCTGGTTTGCCCTATTCGATTCCATGAATACGGGTTGTAGGCGAGCGTGTGGGCGTTCGGCGCACTTGCCTCCTGTACTTTCCCCGTGACGCCCATATTTTCACGCGTTGTTCCCCATTCCGAGTGTTACGCCCCGTGTTCCGCCTACTTTTGTGATGTGCGCCGCGCTATGTGCGATTTCGCAGTGGCCGTGGCGCACGCTGTTGGATGACCTGTGCGCCGGCGTGCGCGGCGCACTTTTTCAGCGCACATCCAATGTTTTTCTCTCGCATGGACTTCCATGAATCGATGTGCGCTGGTTTCCCTGCGATTTTCGCACTTTTACTGCAAATCGCACTTTTTGGCTCCTCTGCGCGGGAATTTTCGGCGCACATTAATTCCATGAATCGACCCCCTGATGTCCCTCTAGTAATAGTGGAATGAGAAGAAAAGTGATAAAGAATCAGGAAACCTTGTGTGATTTTGGTTTGGCAGTGCAGCAGAAGGAGGGATTAAGAGAGGGAGAAGAAGGTGCAGAGAGAAGTAGTGGTAAAAGGAAGAGTGCGGACTGGAAATAGGCTGAGGAGGGAATGAGAGAATCAGAATCAAAAAGAAGAGGGTTTGGGAGGGTAATAGGGGGACAAGTGTAGGTGACCATACAAGCAGAGGAGAGGTAAAAAGATGACCATATAGGGGGCTAAGAGACGCGCAAGTGAAAATATGACTGAAGGATTGAAGAAGGGAAGTCGAGAAGTGAAGGTAGAAATGAGAGTGGAAGGAGGAGTAATAGAAGTGGATCCGTCAGGAGGAGCGACTACAAGGAGAAAGGTGAAGATAAGAATGGAAGAGGCAAGGATAGAAGTAGTGGAAACAGGAGCAGTTGAGGTCAAAGGCGGATTGGAGAAGACAAAAATAGTGCTGTAGAGAAGAGGTGAAAGGAGGAAAAAAGATTTGGTGGAGGCCATTAAGATAAGAAGAAAGGAAGATCCAGAGTGAAGAGGTGCGGTGAAGTAATGAGGTGCATGGCAGGATGACATTGGGGCCACGGAGGAGGGAGGAAAGAAGTGGAAAGATGGAGGACGGGAGGAATTAAGGAATGAGAAGAGAAGTGAGGTGGAAGAGAAAGAAGGTAAAGAAGAGAGAGAGGGGAACAGCCCCCAGATCTTTGAACATGCACCAAACCCGCCCTCTTCCTCCCCAGTTGGGGAAAAGAGCTTTGCTGTCAACTGAAGGCTTAGAAGGACCAGCTGAGCCAGGCGCTCACTTCAACCAGGGGGGGGAAATGAAGCCTTCTTATCTCGGGGTCCAACGATTGCATACAGGTCGGACGCTCTGCCCAGATCAAGACTACCCAGGGCATCACCAGTGGTGGTGCCAGGTTTCTGTACTGTCCACGAAGAACATGACAACCTGATCTGTACAGTACATGCTAGGAAAGACTTTACAGCTCCCAAGAGAGAAGTGCAGGGGCCCTTCAAATCCTAAGACTGAGGGCAGAGTCATCTTTCTCGCATACCTTTTGAGATATTCTTTTTGAATTCCTATCCAGTGACCTCAATTAAACCTAATCGCTATGTTTCTCTTATTTTACTAAAACTTGTGACCAATACATCTTAGCTTTCAAGAATGTGTTGATCCCAGGACCATGACATATAGGTCAGCGCGGGACCAGTGTGGCAGCATGAAAACCTAGAACCAGCATAGCGGCACAAGGCATTGGGCCAGACAGGTGACACAGAGAAATGTAGAAAGCTTTGATGCGAAATACTGTACAAAACAAACAACAGTATGTGTCGCAATCCTGTTCCCAGGTGCTGGTCAAAATATATAGTTATGGAATATAGGTAAGACATCACCTGTTGGTTTAGAGCGCGTGGGGAACATATCAGGGGTGGCAGGACATATGAACAGTACAGATCTAGCAACAGTACTTTAATATTCTACATTAGTTCAGGGTTATGCACAGTTGGATACAGGGAAGGTGATTGCTTGAAGGCGAGTGATGACACTTTTAGGAAGATCTTGTAGCCCTGAATAGTGGATACGTTTTTGATTTTAGTTCGGAATGCATTCCAGTGGTAGGGGGGCCAAGAGGGTGAAGGGGCAGAACAGGGCCGGAAGGCAAACGGGGAACAGAGACAATAAAATGGTTTGAGATTGCACAGTGTGTGTAAAAGGTATAAAGTTCTCAGGGTGGTGATGATGGGGGAATTCCGTGGATAGATTTCAAAACCAGAAAGAGAACTTAAAAACAGGCAAGTGGGAGCCCACCAGGGGGCGCTCTCATGCTGGATAGTCCCCGATTGCGTGCCTCCCCCGTAGCGGTTCCGAAAAGTTAAGGAAGCCCCCACTTTTCACCGCCCCCCAGGTACCAACCCTGTGCTAAAGGAGATGAGAGGACCCCTCACCCCCAGCCCCAGGAGAGTGAAAGAGTGATGTGAAACCGCAAAGCGAATCCGTAGAATGGCCACGTTGCAGCCGAGACCGAAAACGAAATGAAAGTGCTCCGTCCCGCCTGGGAGGCGGAGCAGAGGCAGCTAAGGTGGCAAGCTGCCCAGCCCACGCACGGGCTGGCGGCAGAGAAGGACAAAGAGGTGGGTGTGACCCCCATCTGCGTCCCACTGCGGCCCCCACGCCTTCCAGGTCCTGCATCCGACCAGACGTGGACCACAGGAGGGGAGGGAGACCCCCCCCAGCCAGCACTGAGGTCTCCGGAACTGGAGGAGCGGCCGGCGAAACAGAAAAGAGGTGGGTGAGGCCGGTCCCTCAGGGCGTGCACTTAAACACTGGGGGATGCAACTGGGGTCCCCTGACTCGCCAGGGCACCATAGAAGACCCAATCAGGGAGACAGGGCCGCAAAGAGGGGGATGAGAACCCCTCCCCAAAGGCCCTGCCTGCGCACCGCTGTACTGCCAGACTCCACACCTGAACACAATGCTGGACACTCAGCACCCCATACATTACCTGCCCTGTGACTCAGGCGGCCCCAGAGGAGCTGGACTCTGAAACCACACATAGGTCTCTCGGGCCCTGGTAGAAGCAGACCACCGGCCCCCCTGGAGACTACTGCACAGAAGGAACTGGACACTTTCACACGCTGAGCGAGCTATACTGAACCCCAGCCCGCATCCACAGGAGGACTCACAGGGAATAAGGTTGGGGGCGCTAATCCCAGGGCCCCAAAGTCAAGCTAAGAGCACCACCGGGAAGAAGAGGAGGCCCAAAGAAGTCTGGGGGAATCCCGAGGGACCAGCAAGGTCATGGAACTAGAGAAGAACAAGGAGGTGTGGGCCCCCTTTTCAGGGATGTGTGCCCACCTCCCCACCTGAAACAGTGCTAGGGGAATGCGAGCAGATCTGACCAGGACGGAAGACCCCGGTCTGTGGAGGAGTGGCCCAGAAACGTGAGAGGCCCTACAGCCCACAAACTGAAGTGATGGTCTGCTCCAGGCAAATTGGCAATAGTTGATGTTTAGATTGATGAGCCTGAGAGGAAATCGGAGACCAAACCCCAGACAGGGACCCATAAACCGACACCCAGGAGGCCTCTGCGCCACAGGGATACAGAGAGACTAGTGAACACCAGCAGGGGGACTACTCTTTGAATATACCCCAAGAACAAATGAAGGAGGACTGAACAAATGGAACACCATGTCTCTGGTCGAGGAGGAATCAGCCGCAACCAAACAAGATGTGGCAGCACTAATGGAGGAGATCAGGAATGTGAGAGTGGGCATTGGCAGTAGGGTCAACAAAATAACCCAAAGGATCGACAAGATGAGGGAAAGACTTGAGGAGGTAGAGCACAACCAGTCCTCCTCGGACACCTTTGAGACCCAGATGGACCTATGCCTATCAGAGGTGGAGAGTAGAGAGGAGATCATGCTCAAAAATCTCGAAAATCGTGAAAGGCGCAACAACCTCAGAATTTTTGGGATCATGCACAAATTGGGAGAGATTGAGAAAGACCCGAGGAGAAACCTGTATGAAATTACAAAACTCATCTTTGACAACGACAGCCGGAGATCCCAGATCGGTCCTCGCCCACTTTCATAACTACGGGGACAAGCTTAAGATGCTTGAGAGGGTGAGGAAAAAGGGCCGGTGCTATATGGCTCTACGAAGATCACAGTCTTTCAGGATCTGTCCCCACTAACCCTCACGAAGAGAAGGCTTTGCTCACCCCTCACCAGGTGGCTAAATGAGAAAGGGGTCAAATACAGGTGGGGGGTCCCATTCTCCATTTCTTTCTAAATCGATGGCTACAAACATAGGTTCACCACTGAGGAGGACATACACAGGGTCACCAGAGACCTCACGGGAGATGCAGAGAACCCACACACCTCGAGGGAAAAGACAGAAGAGAGACACTGGCAGTCGAGGGGTTCGAGAAGATGTGTTCCAGGCTCACAAAAGTACAGGAAGCTGGGCACCCCACCGGGGGTGGCGACTTGACCTAACACTAGGGTGCGCCTCTATGGCCATTGCTTGATGGATGGTCATCAAAATTCTGAGAAACCCAAGTTGGGGGGCTCTGTTGTAGGTTGTTTGAAACCCATTAATGCAGTTATCTTATGAATGGTTTACTGAGGGGGACGAGCAATTCAGGGGAGGGCATTTGTTGTTCTTTTGAGAAACTGTTGGGGCGGCAGAAGGAAGGGCTATAGAACAAGTGGTTTGACGAGAAAGGGACCCGACTGAATGGGTGCCGTAGGTAGTTCGGTTCTAACCTGGTTCCCTTAACTAAGGGTGGTATCGGACACCCAGGAGGGAGGGGGGAAGGGATTCTTGAGAGGATGGTGGGAGAGAGGGGAGGGAAGGGATCCTTGATGCAGGCTCCATCCCTATTTTCTGGCTCCTATGGTACAACCCCCACTGACATACATAATCCTCTTAGGTGGAAAAAAATCGAGCTCCCGGATAGGGATAACGTGATGGCCACGGTTGACGTGGGATCCCGGGATGACATCCTGAGGGTAGGCACCGTGAATGTAAAAGGGCTGAACTCGCCCACGAAAGGATTAGTGGCAACAGAATTCCAAAGGTCAGGACTAGATATCCTGTTCCTACAAGAGACCAGATTCACTAAAGGGGAAGAGAGAAGGATTCCAAGTGGGCAAATCGGCAGGGAATACTGGAGCTCGGGTCCTATAAGAAAGGCAGGAGTGGGGATTCTGGTCAAAGCGCTGAAGATGGAACTGAGCAGGATCTGGTCGGACATGGAGGGAAGGGCCGCGTTGGTATTGGGCACCATTAGGAAAGTGTGTTTCACGTTTGCCACGGTCTAAGCCTAATCATTTTGAAAAATACACTTGCAAAAATACTGATAGAAAGCACGGGACATCTTATTACAGGAGGAGACTTTAAAATATGGGCTGATATAAAATTAGACAGACAAGCACTACATGAGAGGGAACAGGACCCGCCTAGACCAGGTTATCAGGAACTCCAGGAGGCACTCGAGGGATATGGGCTCAGAGACACATGGCAACATTTCCACCCCTGTGAAAGGGGATATACCTTCTACTCACCCAAGCATGGAACATATACCAGAATAGATATCTATATATCTACAGACCTGTGGGAAGAAGCACAGCGCTCGACAATCATTCTGATCTCTTGGTCCAACCATTATATAGTTACAGTGGAACTACAATGGATGGGTTTGACCCCCAGAGGGATAAAATGGAGGTGTAACGTATCATTGTGGAGGGACTGCATATTTTACTCAGAGATGAGCAAGGAAATTGGTGAATACTTTAAGACAAATCACCTGGGGGAGGTCGAGAGAGATGTGTGGGAAGCTGCAAAGGCCACGTGGAGAGGAATTCTGATTAGAGATGGGGCGAGGAAAAGGAAGTAATGGGCACTAATTAAAAGTAGGCTGTGGGAAGAGATAAAACTATTGGACAAAAGAGCTCATGAGCCATCAGAGAGGTGAGAGGAATAAATATCAGAGGCCAGGGTGTAAAGGGCACCTACTAGAAGAGGGGAAAATAATCTGATACTACAGTTTTTGAAACAGAAATTCCAAGAGAAAGCAGATGCATTACTGGCTGCTAGATTAAGGTGGCAACGGGCCGAAAAATGGGTCACAGAAATCGAGGGGGCTGATGAAATTAATGATTCATCCGGGGGTGGGATCTCGGAGGCCTTTGCAGCCTTCTATGAGAAATTATATGACTCAGAGCTGGAACACGAAGCAGGCCATATAGACAGGTACCTGGGAGATATCCACCTACCCAAACTCTCCCCATGGAGTCTAGTGTATTAGATTTCCCCATAACAGAGGAAGAAGTCAAGAACATGGTGGGAAGATTACCACTGGGAAATGCCCCAGGAGGATGGCTTCCCTGCGGGGTTCTATGAGACAGTTATTCATACCCTACTGCTATTCATGACGGAACTGTTCAAAAGTATATTGAACACAGGGAAGGCCCCTGAATCGTTCGGCAGGGTGCTCATCACATTAATACACAAGGAAGGTAGGTATCCCCGAGGATGCGCATCTTACCGCCCAATATCCCTCTTGAACATAGATGCCAAAATATACACTCTGGTCCTAGCCATTAGACTAGAGGGACACATGCCGGGGCTAATCCACCCGGACCAAACAGGCTTCATTAAGGGCTGACAGGGAGCGGACACAATGCGGAAGACCCTCTGCCCGATTCATGCAGCCCAAGAGATGAGTGGGGACCTGTATCTCTTGTCAGTCGATAAAAGGCATTTGATAGGGTGGAATGGGAGTTCCTTAAGGCAGGGCTCATAAAATTTGGAATAGGGGAAAACCTTCGGGGGATAATGATGGTACACTCATCCCCAAAAGCAGGTCATGGTCAATGGAGGGAACTCCCGTTGGTTCAAAATGGGAAGGGGAACTAGGCAGGGCTCCCCCCCTCTCTCGCCACAGTTCGCACTCTCTATAGAACCTCTCACCCAAAAGATCAGAGCTGACCCAAGGGTGGTGGGATTCTCGGTCGGGTAGGTGGAATACAAAGTTGCACTATATGCCGACAACATGCTCCTACACATTATGGACCCAATGAACTCCATACCTGCAGTGCTCCTACTGATCGAGCAATACAGCTCCATGGCAGGACGAAAATCAACAGATCCAAATCAGTGCTCTTCCCCCTAGACCGGAGAAGGGACGGGGAAATAGAAAGGTTCACATCACTAGGGATGCAGATCACCCAGGACATAATTAAATACCTGGGCATAAACGTCACAAGGACCAGTGGGAATCTATTTGAGGCGAATTTCCCCCCTCTGATGAACAAAATAAAGGCGGACTTCCAAAAATGGCAGAAATTAACCATATCCTGTTTTGGTCACCTTAATGCGATTAAAAAAACGCTCCTCCCCAGAGTCCTCTACGTGTTCGAAATGCTACCCAATCCGGAACGCGGATACCATGTTTATAGAGCTTTAGAGCGCCATTCTAAGGTTTCTGTGGCAGGGGAAAAAAACGAGGATCCCCAGCGCTATATTAGTATTACCCAAGGAGAAAGGGGGAGTGGTCCTTCCAGACATGAAGCTCTATTATAAGGCTGTGCAATTCAGAGTCCTAATACCTCACCTTAGCGGGACCTGCGGTGGATTGCACTGGATAACCTACAGCTGCATCCGGCCACAGTTGGGGAATGGTTATGGGTCCCGAGAAACAAGCTGCCGAGTAGGATCCGTGAACACCCTATTGTGAGAGGGACATTGGGTTTATAGCAGAGTGAAAGGTGAGATTGGGGAGGATTTGTAAATGTTATGTTTAGTAGCAGTGATAAACTGCTGGAGTTTAAGGTCGCTATGAAAGAGAACCTCCAGGTTGCAAGCTTTAGGGATGATAAGACAAGGTCTGATGGGAAGGAAACACCAGGAGGGCAAGGCTTGTGCTTTAGTATCTGGTAGGAAGATTACCTGTTTTGGAAGAGTGAGCACCGGAGAGCAGGGTACCATCCAGCTATAAGTGGAGAGTCATGAAAATGTCTTCCAAGGTGGCGAAGGTGAGTTGGGCATCATGTGCGAAAAGTTGTCACGAGAAGTCAAAGGAGAAGATGGTTAGCTAAGAGAGGAGGAGTAGAGGGTGAACAGGAGGGGGACTAAGGAGTGATCCCTTGGGCACAAGCACTGTGGGTAGAGAGGTTCACAAAGTAAATGTTGCCGTTCAAAAAGATAGAGAAGGTTCGGTCAGGCAAGGAAAGGACTTTCATTCCAAGGACATCCACCTGGAAGACAAGGAAGGAATGTGTGATTGTAAATATGTGCATGTATGCATGAAAGAGAGAAGCATAGTCTAGAGTTGAAGGAAGTAGAAAGGACCATGTGACCAAGGATGAAGAAGAACTTAGACTGATGGGCAGAAGTGAGTGAGTTGGGGGCATGCCTGAAAATTTCATTGAAATGCTTCCTGCAAACCCCAGATTTGTATCCTCCAGTTGGCAGCAATCAAATGAATACCACATGCTCCATTACTTTAAAGTAGCAGGAGAGGAGGGTGATGGCCCTATAACTGGCTGGGTTGTTTGCTTCATCCGATGTTTTTCAGGATCGGTAAGACATCTGCAATCTTGAAAAACTTTTGAAAATTCTCGAAGGCTTGCAAAAGGGGAAAAGGAACAGGGGCACCTGTGATGCTGGAAATGCATCGGCGGGACAGGGCCTCTGTATCCTTGTGCTTTATTGCTTTATCATGTATGTTCTGTCTTGTTGTCCACGCAAGAGTTCATGTGGGACTCCTGGCGGTGCAGCTCTTCCTCTTTTTGGTTGTGGTTTACAGACCCTTGGGATACCTTTATGGCACCCATGGGTGGGGGTACAACCCTGTACCCCTAGTGTATGTTTTTGGGAACCTTTGTGTGGCACACAGAGCAGGGTGTGGGCTGGTGGCAGCTCCATGCTGAATTTGACAGGTGCTCCGAGTATCCTCCATTTTGGGGATACCCAGACTCTGCCATTGGAATCAGTTGATTCCCTATAGGAAACAAGATGGCCCCTGTGGCCTCTTGCTTTCTTTAGCATGTTACCTTATTTTTTCCCGAAGTCCCGGGAAATCCTGACTCTGTCCCTTCACCCTGACTGGCTGTTGGGTGGAAGTTCCATATATGGTATTGTGGGGAAGTCCAGGCCAGACTGGCTGGAGCCTTCCCAATGACTTTATGTTGTGGGTACGCCGTGGGATGGGACCTGGGTGAATGGAGTGTGTGACGAATACACATTTCATGTTATGGGTGTCTAGTATCTGTTTGACACAATGACTGAGAGCCCTGCCCGAAACTGGTATGAATGCAGCGTGGAGTGCTGAATGGCAGAGTGCTTGTCCGAATCCAAATTCCGTGTTGCGAGCGTCTGGATGGAGAAGAATGGCCTGAATGCACTGTGAGCCTGATTGGCTGCCTGACTGCCTGAATGATTGGTTGCCTGATTGTGACCCAGCATAATGAATGGGAGATCAACAGTATATCTGGGGGCCTCTCACTGATGGAAATAGTTCAGGAGCTGAAGTTGATACTTGATGCTTAACTTTGAAGCCCGCTGGAAAAGGAAGAAGAAGAAGAAGAATAGCGGCTGCTGTCCTTCGCTAATCTGAAAGCTGCGTGACTGTCAAGGAATGGATCCAAGAGAGGACCTGGCTAGGAGATCTCTTCCCAAGCTACGGAGGGACCATTGCGCACCAGCTGATCTTTGCCAAAACTCTCTGGACATCAGACCCTCGAAGGGCTGCCGACCGGAGACGGGGACCCCTGCGGAATCACAAAGCAAAGCGGCCAGAAATTGAAGACCATCGCCGACCGCCGTCGCCGACCGGAACCGTAGTGCTCGTTTGCCCAAGACATTTGATCCAAGGACTCCCTTGCTCATCACCGCCGACCGCTTTCATCTTGCTGGAGAAAGTCAAGGCCGCCAACAACGGAGGAGAATCCGCTGGTGTAACGCTCACCTGATTCCCGCAGAGGCGCCGGTCTTGACTGGGTGAATGCCGTATCTTCAAAGGTGATGTGTAACACACGGTTGGCTCTTTGGGCTGGACCTCTGTGCACTGTATGTCTGACTCGAAGAGTAAGATGTCTGCAGATAGAAAATATGGGATTAATGAACTGGGGTTATTGGGTGCCTCTCTCCTCTTCCCTTTCTCTTCTCCTGTAGAACCCCAAAGGTTAACGCCCTCACCTTAGGTAAGTGAACGCCGAGCTCTCCATCTGCCTCGGGGCAGGGTGCCGTAACCAGTTTCTTCACTGGATAAAGGTGCAGGCCTCTTGACCTCAGAGGACTGCTGTCCGTCGTTAACTGCACGAACGGTAAGTTCTGGGCACTTCAAATGTCTTAAAAGTCTTTTGTAATGCGATCTCTTGTTTTGCAGGGTTCCGGCGATGGCGGATGGCGGGCTGATGAGAGTTGAGGATCGAACCCGCGTGAGGAATAGAAGCGCCTGGAAGCACGTAAGTAAGCGCTTGTAGCCTGCTTCACGATGCACACTAACTGTCTCTTTTATCTTGCAGGTACAAGTTCGGAGCTTTAGAGAAGCTGAAGGGTGCTGGAATACCCACTGGATTCGGCGTGGGAAGGAGTAATGGCACGTGAGTAATAAAGTTGCCCAATGTCTTTAAACGCACCTTCTTTTGTCTTTCAGATGCGGGATGCAGCGCCGAAGGCCTCCGGAGCGTGCGGAGAGCTGGTAAGCTTTTGTCTTTCAGATGCCGGAATGCAGTGTGAAGACCTCCGGAGCATGCGAAGAGTAGGTAAGCCTTTGTCTTTCAGATGCCGGAATGCAGCGCGAGGCGTTGGTGACAGCCGATGGACCAGGTAAGAAATGCGCTGCCACTGAAGACCGTAGTGCTAACCTGTTCTTTCTTTGTCTTTACAGGTGCTGCTGAAGACTGGATTCCAGGATGGTAAGCCTTTGTTCCCTTAGGCCCAGGATCAGAAGCAGAAGACACGATGAGCGTTCTGCTGCAGAGAATGCAGAATAACGCAAAGCAAGATTCATCCATCGGGTGTGGTTTAAATAGCCTCCTGTAGTGCTTAGGTGTCTCCTTCCACAGCCACGCCTAGGTAAGAAAAGAGTTCCTGCTTTCCAGAAGAGTTCCAGTGTTCTGAACCTAGGGAGTGGCTCCTGCCCCACCCAACAGGAAAAGTAGTCCCAAACAGAAGAGGATCAGGGGTTCAACTGGCAGGTAAGTAAGCAGCATGGTCTGCTGCAGGTAAGTCCACCCAACCATTATGAGCCCGGCGCTTCCAGCGCTGGGACTGGGCATCTTTATGAGCCTGGTGCCACTGGCGCAGGACAGGGTCCAAAAGGTCCCAATTGGGACTGGCTGGCACTCGGAACCGGGGTTATGGGTCTGCTTCCAAGGGAGTCGGGCAAGTCCTGATCTTTTGGAAGCAGAGATCATGACAGCTGGTGGGTTTCCCGCCATCCGAAGACCACAGAGAAGCTGACGACCCGACGCCTTTGCTGGGCCAAAGTTCTTCATTAACACTCTGCGGCAACAAACTGTCGTCGCTGAGGTGCATCGCACGCCTCAGCTTGCAGGACGTTTTCAATCGATTATCACTGAGCACCGCAAGAACCAAAGTTGATGCCGCAACGACAGTGTTCACCCTTTTTCTTCACCGACTCTCGATGACCCATGGCTCCTGCCATAAAGGTAGTGCACTAAAGAAGGGCCCGTCAACGACTCATCAAAGAAATCAGGTACTTTGGTGTCGTGGAACCTTTTTTTATAAGGAATCGAGACTATATTGAACATAATTGGACTGGGATTGTCAAATATACTTTATTTACAGGTTGCCCAGGTGGGGGGATCCTCGCACAGAACAGTCTCTAGGTAGACGGGGGACAGTTCTGCCATTGCTTGATTTAACTTGCTTTCTTTCTGTGTCTATCATTGATTTTTCTAATAATCTGATTCGTATGCCATTTTTAACTGTTAGCAGTTGATGCATTCAAATGAATCGATAGTTAAGAGTGGTACTACGTAGACTTGTATATATTTGCCATTATAGTATTGCCAGAGTACAAAGTGGGTTATTGTGATTGTGTATATAACTCGAACCTTATGTATATAAAGACTGTTTTCACTAACATAGTGGGTGGACATTCCTTTGTGGGTGCTACACTGTACTTAAGAACCAGTCCGCATCACCTCCTAAGAGCTAAGCCTTGGTTGCTCGGTCATGATACCAATATAGAGAACCTTGGCTGGGGTGCTCTGTGTCTCTACTCTGCCATATAGAGAGCAGGAGTACAGATACCCCCCTCTGGTGCTTTACACTGGTGGCAGCGGTGGGATGCTTATGGTTTCAAGAATCAGTGTGTGACCTTGCCACTTACAAAATATCTACACTTTGTTAAACTGAGATTTAGTTGTGTGCAAGGTAACTACATTACAAGCAATGGAATCAATTGCAAATGGTAAATTGACTAGGATGAGCTTAGAGGCTCTCCAGAGTGTTTGTGAAGTCAGGGAGTTGGACTTTAAGGATAAGTCTAGGGCTCAGCTAATAGATGCCCTGTTGAACTACCAGACTGATTGTGAAGCTCTTAAAGGGGGTCGGGGGGTGCAACCAATGAAGACCCTGCCCCTGGCAGTGTTGTTGAATCTGATTCTGGGAATGTCACCACTCCTGCTGCCTCTGTTTCTACCTCCAGCAATGTTGCTTCAGGGAATTCCTTGGAACTTGAATTATTAATGATGAAATTGGCCTTTGAATATAGAAAGTTGGAAACTGAAGCTGAACTTAAGAAAGAGGAGTTGGCACAACAAGTGATACGTAAGGATAAGGATCTTGAACTTAAAAACAAGCACACTGAATGTCAGAAAATCCAGCTAGAGAAAGCTAGAGTGGAGATTTCAGGGAAACCAGTTGAGATTGTCAGGTCCCCAGTCACCAAGTTTATGAAAGATTTGGTTGGTGTGTATGTGGAGGGTTCCGATATCCTCCAGTGGATTGAAGCGTTTGAAATGGCTTGTGGAATCCCTGATGTTGATAAAAGAGATTGGGCTACTGTTAAGATTCAGATTACAGAATTTATTGTGGTTACTGAATATAATTAGAACGACACCAAAAAAGGATACTCTGATGTAAAGGATACAAGTTGAGTTCCTGTAGAGCTTCTCCCGATTGACTATTCTGAGTGTCTTCTAAGGAGAAGAATTTGATGATTGAAACCTTCCAACCAATGCCACTCTCGGACTATAATTAACAAACACAGCCTGAAAGAGTAATTAGTGGAAAGGTCCAGATATTGGATGGATTCACCAGTCTGTAGGATAAGAATAATATGTTTTAATCACTATTCAATTTTAACCTAATTAAATGTATGTGTCAGATTAAGGATATGCACTAACCTGTAGTTGTGTGGACTGGAGGATGAAATTGAGTTCCAGGAAGAATATCCAAAATAAAAACCAACGAAGGAAAAGGGAAGGTTAGTAAGGAGACTAACCCGAACGGAACGAGGGCCGCACTAGGGACGGGTCGGTGCACACCGGATAGCGTCCATAAAGTTCAGTGCACAGTTCTTGAAAGTAGAAATAATTTGAGGATTTGGATGAGGAGGTAATCCTAGAACACGAATGTCCACAATTGACTGAGACTGGCTGGGACCTTTGGAATGAATCAGGAGACCAGAAGAACAACAGCGCGGATCCAGCTAGCAGAAAGGAAAGGCAGTTCAGAACCACCAGAAATAGCGCGGATCCAGCTAGCAAAGGGTAAGCAGATTGGAAGCTGCTTAGAAGCAAAGTAGAACCAGGCTCCGGAACGAAGATCCAAGAAACAAAGATCAGAAGCGCCGAATAGCGGGAGACTTCCGTTTAACTAAGAGTCAGCTGACGTAAAATGCGTGAGTAGCGCGTTGACGTCCAGTCATGTGATACTCACGCATACTTATCGAGTGGACTGATAATGTGTGCAGCGTGTTTGACAAAGAAGTTCGCCATGTTTTAGCGGAAATGAAGGCGTTTACCAGGAATCATTCCCCAGAGTCGTCACCGAGTATAAAATGGTCTGGCTGATCTCTGGGCTGTAGATGTAGGGTGCTGAACTCGGACGTGAGAGGGCCTAGCAGGCATGACAGTGCCATCCCCCAAAGGGCGCGCCACCCCCCTGGAATTGTGGAACCGGCGCAGAAGAGCGGGTGCATGGATATTAGCGAGAGGTTCCCAAGAGCGGTCCTCCGGGCCATAGCCCTTCCAATCGATGAGGTAATGTGGAACCCCTGCACGCATTCTCATATCTAATATGGCCTGTACTTCATACTCATCGGAACCCTTTACAGAGAGAGCCACAGGCCGAACAGGCAGCCGAGTTCCGGCCACGAACGGTTTCACTAAGGACACATGAAACACAGGATGTACTCTCCAATGCGAGGGTAGCTTCAAACGTATAGCCACCGGATTCAACACCTTGTTGATCTCATAAGGTCCAACAAAACGTGGCAGCAGCTTTCTTTTCCCCGGCATTCTCAGATTCTTGGTGGATAACCACACCGACATACCCACTTTATAAAGTGGAGACGGACGTCTGTTTTGATCTGCGTATTGTTTGGAACGTGCCTGTGCTTTCTCCAGATTCTTTTTAATAGAAGAATGCAAGGATGACAATTCCTTCAATTTATCGTCAGCCCTAGGAACAAGGCCGGAAGACTCTAGGTCCGCTGGAATGGACCTTGGATGCTGTCCGTATAAGGCGTAGAATGGAGAAGTCCCTGTTGAAGAATGTACCGAATTATTGTATGCGAATTCGGCTGCGGGCAGTACTTCCAGCCAGGTAGATTGGTACTGTAAGGTCAAACACCGTAGGAATTGTTCCATTGTACCATTAACCCGTTCCGTCTGTCCGTCTGTCTGAGGGTGGTAGGAACTAGACATGCGTTCATCCATTAGGAGAGCTGTTGATAATGCTTTCCAGAAACGAGACGCAAACTGTGACCCTCTATCGGTGATGACCACTGAGGGTAAACCAAAAAACCGGAACACATGTTTCAAAAACAGATCAGCTAGAAAAGCCGCAGAAGGAATACCCTGACAAGGCAAAAACAAGGCCATTTTCGTAAAATAGTCCACCACGACCCATATCGTGTCGAACCCTTGGATAGGAGGCAATTCCACCACGAAATCTATGGATATCATAAACCAGGGTTTATGGGGTACTGGCAAAGGATGTAAGAGCCCCATTGGTTTCTGGAGCGATCCCTTACTTTGGATACAAATAGAGCAAGAATTGACGTAGTCTATCACATTTTTGGACATGTCCGGCCACCAGGCCCACCTCCAGATTAATTCCAGTGTTTTCTTCTGACCAGGATGGGCCGCGACTAATGAATCATGACCCCAGTTTAATGCCTTGGCACGGGTGTTTTCTGTTGGTAGATACAAGAGACCATTATAGTATGGGAGACCACCACGAATATCTAGATTCAGACGTTGTACATCTTGATGATTCTGAGATACCCAATCTATAATTTCTTGTTTCAAAGATGGTTGAACAAGGCAACTGCAAATCACTTTATCAGCCAATAAAGTCGGTTTGCTTGAATCTTCGGTAACAACCGTATGGAGCCGGGATAAAGCATCGGCTTTGGTGTGTTCTCTGGCAGGACGATATGAGATCCGAAAATCAAACTGGGCAAAGAATGAATGCCATCGGGCCTGCCGTGCAGTCAAACACTTCATCATTTTAATGGCTTGAAGGTTCCTGTGGTCTGAATAAACACAAACCGGATATTTGGCCCCGAGTAGATGATGCCGCCATGTCAGAAAGGCATCTTTGATGGCCAAAAGTTCTTTCTCCGTGACTGTATAGTTTCTTTCATAAGGGGCCAATTTTCGGGAGAAGAAAGCCACAGGATGTTCTGCTCCAGTGGATTTGCAGACCTGGGAAAGAATAGCACCAATTGCCATGTTGGAGGCATCCGCCTCCACTATAAAAGGCAAACCAGGGTCTGGATGCTGTAGAACCGGTGCAGTGGTGAAGGATTCTTTTAGCAGATCGAAAGCCTTTTGAGCCTCTGTCGTCCAGAGAAACTCAACCTTGGAACTTGTTAAGGCAGTGAGAGGTGCTACAGTCTTAGAGAAGTCATGTATAAACCGCCTATAAAAATTCGCAAAACCAAGAAATGACTGTAAGGATTTGACAGAGGCGGGTACAGGCCAGTCTAGAATGGCCTTGACTTTGGACTGGCTCATTCTAACTCCCTGACTGGTGATATCGTA
The DNA here is from genome assembly GCF_040938575.1 of Ambystoma mexicanum. Lineage (NCBI taxonomy): Eukaryota > Metazoa > Chordata > Amphibia > Caudata > Ambystomatidae > Ambystoma > Ambystoma mexicanum. The sequence continues at coordinate 172,608,158 of NC_090931.1, forward strand.
ACCCAGGAACTCGATCTCAGAAGTGTGGAAAATGCGTTTTTCTGTTTTTACAAATAGATGGTTTTCTCTCAATCTTTGGAGAACCTTGATGACATGTGTAATGTGATCCTGGATGGAGGTTGAATATATCAGTATGTCGTCAAGATAAATAACTACAAACTGATCGATGTAATCACTGAAAATATCATTCATAAAGTATTGGAAGGTTGCAGGGGCGTTGCACAGGCCAAACGGCATAACGAGGTATTCGAAAAGACCGTACCGGGTCTTAAAGGCGGTCTTCCATTCGTCGCCTTGTCGAATACGCACAAGATTGTATGCTCCCCGCAAATCCAGCTTGGTAAAGATGACAGAAGCACCCAATTGGTCCAGAAGGACGTTGATTAGCGGCAATGGGTACTGGTTCTTAATAGTTATGGCATTGAGGGCCCTATAATCAATGCAAGGCCTGAGGTCCCCCTCCTTTTTTGGGACGAAGAACAAAGGAGATGCCGCCGGGGATTGAGAAGGGCGAATAAAACCATTGGCGAGAGCATTGTCAATGTATTCTTTCAGGACTGCATCTTCCTTTGGAGTAAGAGAATAAACACGTCCAGTTGGTATCTTGGCACCCTCCATTAAGTCAATGGGACAGTCGTATTGTCGATGTGGTGGCAATACCTCCGCTTTACCCTTATCAAAAACATCGGAATACGCATTGTATTCAGAAGGCACTAGGACGGTGTTAGAGCGGAGTGCCCCAATACTGGGAGAATTGTCAAGGAAGGCCAACACAGGAGTGGACACCACATTCGACTCCAAAAAACAGTTTTTATTGCAATAGGCCGATGGATATTGAATGTGACCGGTTACCCAATCAACATGAGGGTTATGCAATCTGAGCCACGATAAACCCAAAATCAATGGGTACTGAGGAGCAGCTATCACGTCGAAGACCAGGTATTCAGTGTGACCATCAGGCAGAGTTACCTTAATAGGAATGGTTTCTTCCGTTACCAAACCAGAGGACAAAGCTGACCCATCAACTGTATTAACAGCTTCGGGTACTGCTTTAGTAACAATGGGAATACCTGATTGTGCAGCGAATGTGTTGTCTATGTACTTGTTAGAAGCACCGGAGTCCATCATTGCTTTTGAACAAACGATGGTTCCGTTGTATTCCAAAGAAACTGCTATCGCTATGGAGGAGGCGACATGCAAAGCGGAGTCCTGTTTGGTACTCGGCAAAGGAACCCCTGCTATTGCCGAGCTTTGGCGTTTCCCGCTTTTTTGAATGGTTTTTTAGGGCAAGAGGCCAATAGATGCTCAGCGGAACCGCAATACATACATAGGTTGTTCTTACGGCGATTCTCGCGTTCCGCGGATGACAAACGTCCACGTATAACGCCAATCTGCATGGGTTCAGGTTCACTAGGAATAGTTTGAGACACACCAGGGTGACCAGAAGTTGACGTAAAGGATTTTTTCTCCCCTTTTCTTGCAGATCGTCGTGCATCGATCTGGAGGACTAAATCCAAAAACTCTGAATAGCCAGCAGGAACCACAGGAACTGTTGACAAAGCGTCTTTTAGTTCTTCTGTTAGTCCTTTGTAAAACACTGCCGTTTTCTTGTCTTCAGGCCATTGGGTCTCTGCCGCAAGTTGATTGAAGCGAGCAAGATAGGTCAAGAGTGTCTGGTTACCCTGTTGTAAATTTAAAAGCTCCAAATCTGTCGCCTGGTTAGCATAGCGCATATCGAATACCTTACTCATGGCAGATAGTAGTGCGTCACAGTCATAAAGTAAAGGACTGTTTGACTCTAATAACGGATTGGCCCAGGCTGCAGCAGAACCGCCTAAATGAGACAGCACAAAAGCCGCTTTAGTAGTCAAATCCGGAAAGGAGCTGGGTCTACAGAGAAAGTGCAGACGACATTGGTTTATGAAGGTACGATAGCATTTAGGATCCCCCATAAACCTCTCGGGCGGAGCCAAGGGAAACTGTGTAGGCATCAAGACCTGTAACTCCCTGGAGGGAGGAGGAAAGCCCGAACCGGAAGCCACTGGTTCTCCACCTGTCGCTCCCTGTGGTGCAGATCGTATGGCGTCCTGCATAACGTCCATACGATGACGGAGGGTATCCTGAGCAGATATCATCTCATGTCTTAAATCAGCTATGAGTTGTGTGAGGACTTGTAAGGGATCGGTACCCTCCATCTTTTAAGGCTTCTGATTCTGTTAAGATTCAGATTACAGAATTTATTGTGGTTACTGAATATAATTAGAACGACACCAAAAAAGGATACTCTGATGTAAAGGATACAAGTTGAGTTCCTGTAGAGCTTCTCCCGATTGACTATTCTGAGTGTCTTCTAAGGAGAAGAATTTGATGATTGAAACCTTCCAACCAATGCCACTCTCAGACTATAATTAACAAACACAGCCTGAAAGAGTAATTAGTGGAAAGGTCCAGATATTGGATGGATTCACCAGTCTGTAGGATAAGAATAATATGTTTTAATCACTATTCAATTTTAACCTAATTAAATGTATGTGTCAGATTAAGGATATGCACTAACCTGTAGTTGTGTGGACTGGAGGATGAAATTGAGTTCCAGGAAGAATATCCAAAATAAAAACCAACGAAGGAAAAGGGAAGGTTAGTAAGGAGACTAACCCGAACGGAACGAGGGCCGCACTAGGGACGGGTCGGTGCACACCGGATAGCGTCCATAAAGTTCAGTGCACAGTTCTTGAAAGTAGAAATAATTTGAGGATTTGGATGAGGAGGTAATCCTAGAACACGAATGTCCACAATTGACTGAGACTGGCTGGGACCTTTGGAATGAATCAGGAGACCAGAAGAACAACAGCGCGGATCCAGCTAGCAGAAAGGAAAGGCAGTTCAGAACCACCAGAAATAGCAGCGCGGATCCGGCTAGCAAAGGGTAAGCAGATTGGAAGCTGCTTAGAAGCAAAGTAGAACCAGGCTCCAGAACGAAGATCCAAGAAACAACGATCAGAAGCGCCGAATAGCGGGAGACTTCCGTTTAAATAAGAGTCAGCTGACGTAAAATGCGTGAGTAGCGCGTTGACGTCCAGTCATGTGATACTCACGCATACTTATCGAGTGGACTGATAATGTGTGCAGCGTGTTTGACAAAGAAGTTCGCCATGTTTTAGCGGAAATGAAGGCGTTTACCAGGAATCATTCCCCAGAGTCGCCATCGAGTATAAAATGGTCTGCCTGATCTCTGGGCTGTAGATGTAGGGTGCTGAACTCGGACGTGAGAGGGCCTAGCAGGCATGACAGCTACGTATTTGTTAAGCAGAGTGCCTCAGACTGGGTAGGACTGTATTCTGAAACTGAGTGTGGAAGAAAGGGGTCAGTCAGTATGAGTGCATGAAGTCGGCTTTGATTGCCAAGTTTGGAAAAACCCCTACCCAATACCTTAAAATGTTCATGGATTTTAAGAAAAGAGAGAATGTGTCTTGGATTGACTGGGTGAGTGCTGCACATATGAACATGATGGGGTGGATTGATGAATACAAGGTGAAAACATTTGTTGAATTGTCCCACCTTTTGTTTTTTTAGCATTTTTCTGAAGCTATTCACCAGAGCTGCATCAGTATGTTGCTGACTAGAACATTTTAGATCCCTTTAAGCTGGCCAGACTGGCTGACAAGTGGGTCTCCCACCGGGTGTCCCCTAAGGACTCTAGTGGGAAGGACAAGGACAAAGAAAGGGTCAGCTCTCAGAAAGCTGAGGAGTCCCAGAAGCAATCACATTCGAGTAAACTAAAAGCTTCCTCTCCTAAGACCCAATAAAATTCTAGTGGGGATAAGTCCTATGTGGGTGGGAGTAAGAGTAGTGGTCCACCTGCTGCAAAGAAGGCTCCCAGTGGTTCCAATACTGTACCCCACATTCCTGGCACTTGTTGGGACTGGGGACTCTGGATCACAAGAAAGGTGACCCCAGGTATAAAGGTAAGGCACTTGGAGTCCAGGCTGTCAGCCTGACCTACCCTTACCCCAGGCCTGAGTTGGAGGCCACTGTCCTCCACTCCTCTACAGGAATCACATTCAGTGCTCTTGTAGAGATTTCCCTCGTGTCCCTTGGGGCCTGGGACCAGTACACAGAAGTACTGGTGACAATCCCACAGAGCACCCGTAGGTTTTTGAGAAGTGTCCTCCTGAATGGCCAGCCTTCTTCTGGCTTGCGAGACACTGGGGCAAGCATGACAGTGGTGGACAGGACCCTGCTCAAGCCAGAGGACGATGTAGGTGCTCCTCTGAGAACCAACATGTTAGCTGGTGGGCTTAAAAAATGATCGCCTGTAGCTTTGGTCAACATTATCATTGGATACAAGACAGCAAAGCTTCCTGTCCTGGTTCAGGAAAATGTTCCCGCTAACATTTTGTTAGGCAATGATCTGGTGGAGTTGGGGTTGATCTCTGATGGTCTTCCCATGACTGCTGCTGCAGTCACTAGGTCACAGGTACCTCCGGGTCTGACTGCCAGTCAGGTACCCAAGCCAAAGGGGCGACCCAAGGCAAGAAGACGGAAGAGTAAGAAGGCCACATCTGGGAAGGGGGATCCTTCTCTTCCTGCTGCTTCAGCAGCACCCACTGGGATTCATGCTCCGGACGGGCTGGGTCCACTGGTGAACCCAAACTCTACTCCTGAGGGAGAAGAGACAGAAGACCCTCCTGCGGGAGAGGTGCTCAACCCAGAGGATCACCCCGACCTTCAATTCCTGCTGGCTGAAGGGGGGCCTCTAGGGGCGACTTCTGTAGGGGACAGAGAGAGTGCCACTCTCTCGAAGGTCTGTGGAAACAGATCCTGGCCCATGCACAAGGAGAAGTGGCTAGGTTGTTCCGGATTTATTGGGAGGGTGAGTGTGATGCTGGAAATGCATCAGAGGGACAGGGCCTCTGAATCCTTGTCCTTTTCTGCCTTTTATCGTGTGTTCTGTTATGTTTTCTGCCCAGGAGTCCATGAGGGACTCCTGGCAGTGCAGCTCTCTTTTGGTTTGGTGAACAGACCCATGGGATACCCTTATGGCACCCATGGGTAGGGGTACAACCCTGTGCCCCTAGTGTATGTTTTTGGGCACCTGTGGGTGGCCCACAGAGCAGGGTATGGGCTGGTGGCAGCTCCATGCTGAATTGGACAGGTGCTCTGGGTGTCCTCCATTTTGGGATACCCAGGCCCTGCCATTGGGATCAGTTGATTCCTGATAGAAAACAAGATGGCCCCTGTGGCCTCTTGCTTTCTATTGCCTGTTGTCTTGTTTTTCCCAAAGTCCTGGGAAGCCCTGACTCTGTCCCTTCCCCCTGACTGGCTGTTGGGTGGAAGTTCCATATATGGTGTTGTTGTGAAGGCCCAGCTAGACTGACTGGAGCCTTCCCTTTGACTGTATGTTGTGGGTACCTCCTGTGGGTGGGACCTGGGTGAATGGAGTGTGTGACCAATATACACTTCTTGTTGTGGTTGTCTGGTTTCTGGCATGTGAGACAAAGACTGAGACAGCCCTGCCCGAAACTGGCCTGAATGCAGTGTGTAGTGTTGAATGGCTGGGTACTTGTCCCAATCCACATTCCTTGTTGTGAGTGTCTGAAAGGGAGGAGTGTGGCCTGAATGCACTGTGTGCCTGATTGGCTGACTGACTGCATGAATGCCCTTCTGTGTGATTGGCTGCTGTGTGTGTGCCAGCAGTGTGGATGAGAGACAGAATAGTATATCTGGGGACCTCTCACCACTGGAAATTGTTCAGAAGCATTCAGAAGCTGAGTCTCCACTCAAGAGTAACTGGATTTGCTGATCCTCGACGTCCAGCTGGAAGAAGAAGACTTGCTGTGGCATTTGCTTCGACAGAAACTGAAGGTTGTCGAAATCGTCGAGGACTGACCCGAGAGAGGACCTGGCTAGGCGCCCTCTTCCCGTGCTCCGAGGGACCATCGAGCACCGCTGAATCTTCGCCGAAGCGCCCTGGAAGTCAGACCCTCGAAAGGCTGCCGACCCGAGACGGGACCGCCGAGGAGATCGAAGTGAAGCACCCGGACATCGACGCCGTCGAAGTCCATTGCCGTCGACCAGGGTTCGCAGGTCTGTGTAACCGCTGGAGGCCCGTCGAAGTTGTGTTGCCCAGCCGTGGGAACCACTTGACGCCGTGCCGCCGACGACCGGAGCCGTCCGCTCCTTGCCTAAGAACATTTGACTCGAAGGACTCCCTCGTCCGCACCGTCGACCGCTTTTGTCCTGCCGGAGAAAGTCGAGGACGACCAACGCGCCGAGGAGAATCCGCCGGTGGGTTTCCCGCCACCTCACGACCCCAAGGACTCGAGCAACTCGACGCCCTTGCTGGGCTCCCGTCTCTACAATCTTTGCGGTCCAGAACTATTGTCATCGAGGTGCCCCGCACACCTCCGCCTTGCAGGACGCCGACGCCCCGACGCCGACGAGCACCGCTCGGACGAAGCTGCCGCCTCTTCGACATCGTTCTACCCCGTTTGTCGACGGACGTTCGACGCCCCGTGCCTCCCGCTTGAAAGGGAAGGCATTCAAGAAGGGCCGTCGATTCCCCGTCGCCGAACCCCGAGGTCTTCGACGTTTCTCGACGCCTCTCGACGATCCGTGACTCCTGCTTTAAAGGGGGGTCATTCAAGAAGGATCTGTCGACGCCTCTTCGAAGAACTCGACTCCACCAGGTACATTGGGGGGGTAAAAACATTGTAGGAGAGAATAAGACTATTGAACAATATATGGACTGGGCTTGGGATATATCTCTTTATTTTACAGGTTGCCCAGGTGGGGGGATCTCCACACAGAACTGTGTCCAGTAGCTAGGGCCAGTATTCTGCCTATTGTTTTCAACCCTCTGTTATCTCTCCTCTCTCTATTGCTGGTTTCCTTCTTATTGATCTGTGTGCCATTTTTACAGTATTGTGAATGCACTTTAATGAGGTCTAATATTAGTGGTACCACTTTAGAATTGTAGATATTTACCATTATTGATTTTCCTGAGCACAAAGTGCGTTATTGTGATAAGTGTACATAACCCTTGAATATTAATTATATAAAGACTGTGTTTTCAGTAATACAGTGTGTGGACATTCCTTTGTGGGGGCTTGGGGATACACTGTACTTAAGGACCAGCCTGCATCACCTCCTGAGAAGCTAGGCCTTGATTGCTCGCCCATTGCTACCATAATAGAGAATCTTGGCTGGGGTCCTCTGTGCCTCTCCTCTACCATATAGAGAGCAGAAGTACAGACCCCCCCACCGGTCTTTACAAGCTGGTGGCAGCGGTGGGATGCTTATGGTTTTAAGACTCAGTGTATAACCGTGCCACTTACAAAATATCCGCACTTTTATTAGATTAAGGTTCGGGTGTGTTCCAAATAACTGCATTACAGGCAATGGAGCCCATTGCAAATGGTAAATTGACTCGGATGAGCTTAGAGGCTCTCCAGAGTGCTTGTGAAGCCAGGGAGTTAGACTTTGTGGATAAGTCTAGGGCTGAGCTGATAGCTGCCCTGGTGGACTACCAGACTGATGGTGAAACCCTTGATGAAGGGGGGGATGCAACCAGTGAGGACTCTGCCCCTGGGGTTGTCGCTGAATCTGTTTCTGGGAATGCCACCATTCCTGCTGCCTCTGTTCCAAACCCCAGCAATTCCATGGAACTTGAGTTATTAAGGATGAAATTGGCCTTTGAATATCGCAAGTTGGAAATAGAAGCTGAGCTTAAGAAAGAGGAGCTGGCACAGCAAGTGGAACTCAAGAATAGGGATCTTGCGCTCAAAGACAAGGACACTGAATGTCAGAGAATCCAGCTAGAGAGAGCTAGAGTGGAGACTTCAGCTAGACCAATTGAGAGTGGCAGGTCCCCAGCCACCAAGTTTATGAAAGATTTGGTTGGTGTGTTTGTGGAGGGTTCAGATATCCTCCAATGGATCGAAGCGTTTGAAATGGCTTGTGCAATTCATGATGTAGATAAAAGAGATTGGGCTAAGTGTTTGTTAAGCAGAGTGCCTCAAACTGGATATGACTGTATTCTGAAGCTGAGTGTGGAAGAAAGGGGTCAGTATGAGTGTATGAAGTCTGCTTTGATTGGCAAGTTTGGCAAGACACCTACCCAATACCTTAAAAGGTTCAGGGAATTTAAGAAAAGAGAGAATGTGTCTTGGGTTGACTGGGTGAGTACTGCGCACATGAACATGATGGGGTGGATTGATGGATACAAGGTGAAAACTTTTGTTGAGTTGTCCCACCTCTTGTTTTTTGAGCATTTTTCTGAAGCCTGTTCACCAGAGCTGCGTCAGTATGTGGCTGACCAGAACATTTTGGACCCCTTTAAGCTGGCTAGGTTGGCTGACAAGTGGGTCTCCCACCGGGTGTCCCCTAAGGACTCTAGTGGGAAGGACAAGGACAAAGAAAAGGGGGCCTCTCAGAAAGCTGAGGAGTCCCAAAAGCAGTCACAGTCGGGTAAACCAAAACCTTCCTCTCCTAAGACCCAGAAATCTAGTGGGGATAAGTCCTCTGTGGGTGGGAATAAGAGTAGTGGTCCACCTGCTGCAAAGTAGGTTCCCAGTGGTTCCAGTACCGTACCCCGCACTCCTGGCACTTGTTGGGATTGTGGGGCTCTGGATCACAAAAGGGGTGACCCCAAGTGTAAAGGTAAGGCACTTGGAGTACAGGCTGTCAGCCTGACCTACCCTTACCCCGTGTCTGAGGTGGAGGCCACTGTCCTCCCCTCCTCTACAGGAATCACATTTGGTGCTCCGGTAGAGATTTCCTTAGTGTCCCTTGGGGCCTGGGACCAGTACGCAGAAGTACTGGCAACTATCCCGCAGAACACCCGTAGGTTTTTGAGAAGTGTCCTCTTGAATGGCCAGCCTTCTACTGGTTTGAGAGACACTGGGGCAAGCATGACAGTGGTGGACAGGACCCTGCTCAAGCCAGAGGACTATGTAGGTGCTCCTCTGAGAACCACCAGGTTAGCTGGTGGGCCTCCCAAATTATCGCCTGTAGCCCTAGTCACACTCATGATTGGAGACAAGACAACAAAGCTTCCTGTCCTGGTTCAGGACAATGTCCCTGCTAACATTCTGTTAGGTAATGATCTAGTGGAGTTGGGGTTGATCTCGGATGGTCTTCCCCTGACTGCTGCTGCGGTCACTAGGTCACAGGTGACACCGGGTCTGGCTGTGAGTCAGGTACCCGAGCCAAAGGCGAGGCCTAAGGCAAGAAGAAGGAAGACCAAGAAGGCCACCTCTGTGGAGGGAACACCTTCTCTTCCTGCTGCTCCGACAGCACCCATTGGGATCCATGCTCCGGACGGGCTGGGTCCAGTGGAAAACCCAAACTCAACTCCTGTGGGAGAAGATACAGAAGACTCTCCTGTGGGAGAGGTTCTCAACCCGGAGGATCATCCCGACCTTCAATGCTTGTTAGCTGAAGGGGGACCCTCCCGGACAGACTTCTGTAAAGGACAGAGAGAGTGCCACTCTCTCGAGGGCCTGAGGAAACAGGCCCTGTCCCAGGCACAAGGTGAAGTGCCTAGGACATTCAAGATTTATTGGGAGGGTGAGCTCCTTGTTAGTGAGCCCACTAAGCCTGAACCTGGTGCCCGCAAGAGGTTGGTGGTACCCCAGGTTTACAGGCCCTTCCTACTGCAGTTGGCGCATGAGGTGCCCTTGGCTGGTCATCTTGGGACCAAGAAGACTAAGCAGAGGCTCTCTGCCCATTTCTACTGGCCACGGATGGGAGTAGAGGTGGAGTCCCACTGCAGGACCTGCCCCACTTGTCAGTTGTCTGGCAAGACTGGAGGCAGGATCATTGCCCCACTGCAGCCATTACCAGTGGTTGGCACACCATTTGAGAGGGTGGGCATCGACATCGTCGGTCCCCTTGACCCTCCCACTTCAGGTGGACATCGGTTCATCCTGGTCTTGGTAGATCATGCCACCAGGTACCCTGAGGCAATACCCCTTCGGACTGTTACTGCCAAGGTGGTTGCCAGGGCTCTCCTGGGCATTTTCACCCGTGTTGGATTCCCCAAGGAGGTTGTCTCTGACAGAGGATCCAACTTCATGTCTAGTTACATGAAAACCATGTGGAAAGAGTGCGGGGTAACCTACAAGTTCTCCACCTCTTACCACCCCCAGACCAATGGTCTGGTTGAGAGATTTAATAAAACTCTCAAGGGCATGCTAGGTGCTTTGGAAGAGCCCCTAAGGAGGAAATGGGATCTCCTCCTGCCATGCCTGCTGTTTGCTTACAGAGAGGTACCTCAAGAGGGTGTTGGTTTCAGCCCCTTTGAGTTACTCTTTGGACATCCCGTGAGGGGGCCCCTCGCCTTGATCCGAGAAGGCTTGGAAGCCACCCCTCCAGGTCCCGCCAAGCAAGTGGGGGACTATGTGTTAGGCCTCAGGCGGAGGATGACACAAATGATGGGTCAGGCAACAGCAAATCTCAAGGCCAGCCAGGAATTGAACAAGTACTGGCATGACCTTAAAGCTTCGCAAGTGGATTGGACTCCGGGACAGGAAATCCTTGTGATGGAGCCTACCAAGCCTAGAGCTTTGGCAGACAAGTGGACTGGACCCTTCAGGATCATCTCCAAGATGGGCGAAGTCAATTATCTGGTTGACATGGGAGCCTCTGGGGTAGCCCCCCAGGTATTCCATGTCAACAGGCTCAAGCCTTTCCACAGGCGAGCAGAGGTCTCATGTCTCTTGCTAGCTTCAGGGCAAGAAGAGGATGAGAGTGAGCCCCTTCCTGATTTGCTGCATAGCAACCCTCAGGATGGCTCAGTGGAGGGAGTACAACTCTCTCCAGATTTGACAACAGAGCAGCAGAGGGCCTGCAGGGCTTTGCTCCAGCAGTATGCCTCTCTGTTTTCACTGACACCGGGCCTTACACCGTGGTGTAAGCACGAAATTGACACTGGTGACAGCGTGCCTGTCAAGAGCAGGAGCTACCGTATGTCGGATACCGTCAAAAACCACATCCAGGCTGAGGTCGCCAAGATGTTGGATCTGGGTGTTATTGAACCCTCAACCAGTCCCTGGTCCAGTCCAGTGGTCCTTGTCCCCAAGGCAAGTTCCCAGGCGGGTACCAAGGATTGGAGGTTCTGTGTGGACTACCGAGGAGTCAATGCCGTCACCAAAACTGACGCGCACCCATTGCCCAGGGCTGATGAGCTCGTGGACACCATAGGTGCTGCCAAGTTTGTGAGCACCTTTGACCTTACCTCAGGCTATTGGCAAATAGCTCTGACGGACCATGCCAAGGAAAAGACGGCTTTCTCAACACCTGAGGGACTCTACCAGTTTAGGGTCATGCCTTTTGGGTTGAAGAATGCCCCTGCCACCTTCCAGAGATTGGTCAACCATGCGCTCAGTGGGCTGGAAGCCTTTTGTGTGGCTTACTTAGACGACATTGCCGTCTACAGTTCCACCTGGGAAGAGCATTTGACACATCTGGATAAGGTGTTGCAGGCCTTGAAAAGGGCTAACCTCACTATCAAGGCCACCAAGTGCCAGATAGCTCAGGGGAAAGTTACCTATCTTGGTCATGAGGTAGGAGGGGGTCAAATCCAACCTCTCTCCAGTAAAGTACAGGATGTACAGAACTGGGAGACTCCCACTACTCAAACCCAGGTGAGAGCCTTTTTGGGCCTCACTGGGTACTATCGCAATTTCATGGCAGACTATGGAACCATAGCTGCACCCCTGACAGCTCTAACTTCACCCAAACAGCCTAGGAAGGTTAATTGGACCGAAGACTGTCAGAGGGCCTTTGATGGCTTGAAAGAAAGTCTGTGTAGGGCACCTGTGTTGAGTGCGCCTGACTACAGCCGACCCTTTATCGTCCAGACGGATGCCTGCGACACCGGAATTGGAGCTGTCTTGTCCCAGTTAGATGACAAAGGGAGAGAACACCCTATCATATTCATCAGTAGACAACTCAAGGGTAGAGAACTTAGGTGGGCTACTGTTGAAAAGGAGTGTTTTAGCATAGTTTGGAGCCTTAGGCGTTTTAGGCCCTACCTTACGGGGTCTACCTTCAAGGTCCAAACAGATCATAAGCCCCTGAAGTGGCTTATGCAGATGAAGGGTGAGAATCCGAAATTGCTCAGGTGGTCCATTAGCCTGCAAGGGCTAGACTTCACCATAGAGCACAGACCAGGGAAGAGTCACGATAATGCGGATGGCCTTTCCAGAAGGTATGTTGACCGTCTGGATGAGGGTGTCTATCCCGTGGGAGATTAGACACCCTCCACCTCAGTCTGGGGGGGGCGACTGTGATGCTGGAAATGCATCAGAGGGACAGGGCCTCTGAATCCTTGTCCTTTTCTGCCTTTTATCGTGTGTTCTGTTATGTTTTCTGCCCAGGAGTCCATGAGGGACTCCTGGCAGTGCAGCTCTCTTTTGGTTTGGTGAACAGACCCATGGGATACCCTTATGGCACCCATGGGTAGGGGTACAACCCTGTGCCCCTAGTGTATGTTTTTGGGCACCTGTGGGTGGCCCACAGAGCAGGGTATGGGCTGGTGGCAGCTCCATGCTGAATTGGACAGGTGCTCTGGGTGTCCTCCATTTTGGGATACCCAGGCCCTGCCATTGGGATCAGTTGATTCCTGATAGAAAACAAGATGGCCCCTGTGGCCTCTTGCTTTCTATTGCCTGTTGTCTTGTTTTTCCCAAAGTCCTGGGAAGCCCTGACTCTGTCCCTTCCCCCTGACTGGCTGTTGGGTGGAAGTTCCATATATGGTGTTGTTGTGAAGGCCCAGCTAGACTGACTGGAGCCTTCCCTTTGACTGTATGTTGTGGGTACCTCCTGTGGGTGGGACCTGGGTGAATGGAGTGTGTGACCAATATACACTTCTTGTTGTGGTTGTCTGGTTTCTGGCATGTGAGACAAAGACTGAGACAGCCCTGCCCGAAACTGGCCTGAATGCAGTGTGTAGTGTTGAATGGCTGGGTACTTGTCCCAATCCACATTCCTTGTTGTGAGTGTCTGAAAGGGAGGAGTGTGGCCTGAATGCACTGTGTGCCTGATTGGCTGACTGACTGCATGAATGCCCTTCTGTGTGATTGGCTGCTGTGTGTGTGCCAGCAGTGTGGATGAGAGACAGAATAGTATATCTGGGGACCTCTCACCACTGGAAATTGTTCAGAAGCATTCAGAAGCTGAGTCTCCACTCAAGAGTAACTGGATTTGCTGATCCTCGACGTCCAGCTGGAAGAAGAAGACTTGCTGTGGCATTTGCTTCGACAGAAACTGAAGGTTGTCGAAATCGTCGAGGACTGACCCGAGAGAGGACCTGGCTAGGCGCCCTCTTCCCGTGCTCCGAGGGACCATCGAGCACCGCTGAATCTTCGCCGAAGCGCCCTGGAAGTCAGACCCTCGAAAGGCTGCCGACCCGAGACGGGACCGCCGAGGAGATCGAAGTGAAGCACCCGGACATCGACGCCGTCGAAGTCCATTGCCGTCGACCAGGGTTCGCAGGTCTGTGTAACCGCTGGAGGCCCGTCGAAGTTGTGTTGCCCAGCCGTGGGAACCACTTGACGCCGTGCCGCCGACGACCGGAGCCGTCCGCTCCTTGCCTAAGAACATTTGACTCGAAGGACTCCCTCGTCCGCACCGTCGACCGCTTTTGTCCTGCCGGAGAAAGTCGAGGACGACCAACGCGCCGAGGAGAATCCGCCGGTGGGTTTCCCGCCACCTCACGACCCCAAGGACTCGAGCGACTCGACGCCCTTGCTGGGCTCCCGTCTCTACAATCTTTGCGGTCCAGAACTATTGTCATCGAGGTGCCCCGCACACCTCCGCCTTGCAGGACGCCGACGCCCCGACGCCGACGAGCACCGCTCGGACGAAGCTGCCGCCTCTTCGACATCGTTCTACCCCGTTTGTCGACGGACGTTCGACGCCCCGTGCCTCCTGCTTGAAAGGGAAGGCATTCAAGAAGGGCCGTCGATTCCCCGTCGCCGAACCCCGAGGTCTTCGACGTTTCTCGACGCCTCTCGACGATCCGTGACTCCTGCTTTAAAGGGGGGTCATTCAAGAAGGATCTGTCGACGCCTCTTCGAAGAACTCGACTCCACCAGGTACATTGGGGGGGTAAAAACATTGTAGGAGAGAATAAGACTATTGAACAATATATGGACTGGGCTTGGGATATATCTCTTTATTTTACAGGTTGCCCAGGTGGGGGGATCTCCACACAGAACTGTGTCCAGTAGCTAGGGCCAGTATTCTGCCTATTGTTTTCAACCCTCTGTTATCTCTCCTCTCTCTATTGCTGGTTTCCTTCTTATTGATCTGTGTGCCATTTTTACAGTATTGTGAATGCACTTTAATGAGGTCTAATATTAGTGGTACCACTTTAGAATTGTAGATATTTACCATTATTGATTTTCCTGAGCACAAAGTGCGTTATTGTGATAAGTGTACATAACCCTTGAATATTAATTATATAAAGACTGTGTTTTCAGTAATACAGTGTGTGGACATTCCTTTGTGGGGGCTTGGGGATACACTGTACTTAAGGACCAGCCTGCATCACCTCCTGAGAAGCTAGGCCTTGATTGCTCGCCCATTGCTACCATAATAGAGAATCTTGGCTGGGGTCCTCTGTGCCTCTCCTCTACCATATAGAGAGCAGAAGTACAGACCCCCCCACCGGTCTTTACAGTGAGCTCCTTGTAAGTGAGCCCACTAAGCCTGAACCTGGTGCCCTCAAGAGGTTGGTGCTACCCCAGGTTTACAGGCCCTTCCTACTGCAGTTGGCGCATGAGGTTCCATTGGCTGGTCATCTTGGGACCAAGGAGACAAAGCAAAGGCTCTCTGCCCCTTTCTACTGGCCCCGAATGGGAGTAGAAGTGGAGTCCCACTGCAGGACCTGGCCAACTTGTCAGTTGTCGGCAAGACTGGAGGCAGTGTCATTGCCCCACTGCAGCCATTGGCAGTGGTTGGCACACCATTTGAGAGGGTGGGCATTGACATTGTCTGTCCCCTTGACCCTCCCACTTCAGGTGGACATCGGTTCATCCTGGTCTTGGTAGATCATGCCATCAGGTACCCTGAGGCTATACCCCTTCGGATTGTTACTGCCAAGGTGGTTGCCAGGGCTCTTCTGGGCATTTTACCAGAGTTGGATTCCCTAAGGAAGTCGTCTCTGACAGAGGATCCAACTTCATGTCGAGTTACATGAAAACCATGTGGAAAGAGTGTGGGGTAACCTACAAGTTCTCCACCCCTTACCATCCCCAGACCAATGGTCTGGTTGAAAGATTTAACAAAACTTTCAAATACATGCTGGGTGCTTTGGAAGAGCCCCTAAGGAGGAAAGGGGATCTCCCCCTGCCATGCCTGCTGTTCGCTTACAGAGAGGTACCTCAAGAGGGTGCTGGTTTCAGCCCCTTTGAGTTACTCTTTGTACATCCTGTGAGGAGGCCCTTGCCTTGATCAGAGAAGGTTTGGAAGCCACCCCTACAGGTCCTGCCAAGCAAGTGGGGGACTATGTGTTAGGTCTCAGACAGAGGATGACACAGATGATGGGTCAGGTGACAGCAAATCTTGAGGCAAGCCAGGAATTGAACAAATACTGGCATGACCTTAAAGCATCACAACTTGATTGGACTCCAGGACAGGAGATCCTTGTGATGCAGCCTACCAAGCCTCGAGCTTTGGCAGATAAGTGGACTGGACCCTTCAGGATCATCTCCAAGATGGGTAAAGTCAACTATCTGGTTGACATGGGAGTCCCTGGGGTAGCCCCTTAGGTATTCCACGTCAACAGGCTCAAGCCATTCCATAGGCGAGCAGAAGTCTTGGGCCTCCTGCTAGCTTCCGAGCAAGAAGAGGAGAGCGAGCCACTTCCTGATTTGCTTCATAGCAACCCTCAGGATGGCTCAGTGGAGGGAGTGCATCTCTCTCCAGATCTGACACTGGAGCAGCAGAGGGCCTGCAGGGCTTTCCTCCAGTAGTATGCGCCTCTGTTCTCGCTAACACCAGGCCGCACTCCGTGGTGCAGGCACGAAATTGACATCCTGAAGCATCTGCTTTTGACAGGTACGATGTCACCTGTGTTGGACACTGTGAAGAACCACATCCAGGCTGAGGACGGCAAAATATTTGATCTGGGTGTTATTGAACCCTCAACCAGTCCCTGGTCCAGTCCAGTGGTCATTGTCCCCAAGGCAAGTTCCCCAGCAGGCACCAAGGATTGTCGGTTCTGTGTGGATTACAGAGCTGTCAATGCCGTCACCAAAACTGACGTGCACCCATTGCCCAGGGCTGATGAGCTTGAGGACACCATAGGCGCTGCCAACTTTGTGAGCACCTTTGACCTTACCTCAGGCTATTGGCAAATAGCTCTGACAGACCATGCCAAGGAAAAGACTGCATTCTCAATGCTGCGATCTGAGCGTGACCTGCAGGTCGCAGGTTCGAATCCTGGCAAGGCCAACTCAGCCTTTCCTCCTTCCGAGGTCGATAAATGAGTACCAATTTCATTTGGGTGATATTGTATGTAAATATGTTCTCTGTAAAGCATTTTGGATTAAGGCGCTATATAAATAACACACCATTATCATTATTACCCGAGGGGCTCTACCAGTTTAGAGTCATGCCTTTTGGGTTGAAAAATGCACCTGCCACCTTAAAGAGATTGGTCAATCATGTGCTCAGTGGGCTGGAGGCCTTTTGTGTGGCCTACTTAGATGACATTGCTGTCTACAGTTCCATCTGGGAAGAGCATTTGACTCACCTGGATAAGGTGTTGCATGCCTTGAAAAGGGCTAACCTCACTATCAAGGCCACCAAGTGCCAGATAGCTCAGGGGAAAGTCACTTCTCTTGGTCGTGAGGTAGGAGGGGGGTCAAATCCAACCTCTCCCCAATAAGGTACAGGATGTAAATGACTGGGAGACTCACACTACTCAAACCCAGGTGTGAGCCTTTTTGGGCCTCACTGGGTATTATCGCAACTTCATGGCAGACTATGGAACCATAACTGCACCCCTGACAGCTCTGACTTCGCCCAAACAACCAAGGAAGGTTAATTGGACAGAAGTCTTTGTTGGCTTGAAAGAAAGTCTGTGTAGGGCACCTGTGTTGTGTGCGTCTGACTACCGCAAACCCTTTATCGTCCAGATGGAGGCCTGCAACACTGGAATTGGAGTTGTCTTGTCCCAGTTAGATGACAAAGGGAGGGAACATCCGATCATACTCATCAGTAGACAACTCAGGGGTAGGGAATTTAGGTGGGCTACTGTTGAAAAGGAATGTTCGGAGCCTTAGACGTTTTAGGCCCTACCTTACGGGGTCTACCTTCAAGGTCCAAACCGACCATAAGGCCCCGAAGTGGCTTATGCAGATGAAGGGTGAAACCCCGGACCTGCTCAGGTGGTCCATTAGCCTGCAAGGGCTAGAGTTCACCATTGAGCATAGACCAGGGTAGAGGCATGATAATGCAGATGGCTTCCAGAAGATATGTTGACCGTCTGGAGGAGGGTGGCAATCTCGTGTAAGATTAGACACCCTATCCTCAGTCTGGGAGGGGGGGGTGACTGTGATGCTGGAAATGCTTCGTAGGGACAGGGCCTCCGTATCCTTGTCCTTTATCATGTATGTTCCATCTTGTTATCCACGTAGGAGTTCATGTGGGACTCCTGGCGGTGCGGCTCTTCCTCTTTTTGGTTGTGTGTACAGACCCTTGGGATACCCTTATGGCACCCAGGGGTGGGGGGTACAACCCTGTACCCCTAGTGTATGTTTATGGGCACCTGTGTGTGGGCCGAGCAGGGTATGGGCTGGTAGGAGTCCCATGCTGAATTTGACAGATACTCTGAGTATACTTCATTTTGGGCAAACTCAGGCCCTGCGATGGGAATCAGTTGACTTCTGATAGGAAACAAGATGGCCCCTGTGGCCTCTTCCTTTCTATCGCCTGTTACCTTATTTTTCCCTAAGTCCCGGGAAGCCCTGACTCTGTCCCTTCCCCCTGACTGGCTGTTGGTTGGAAGTTCCATATATGGTATTGTGGGGAAATCCAGGTCAGACTGGCTGGAGCCTACCCAATCACTCTATGTTGTGGGTACGCCGGTGGGGTGGGACCTGGGTGAATGGTGTGACGAATACGCATTTCATGTTATGGATATTTAGTATCTGGTGTTTGACACAATGACTGAGACAGCCCTGCCCAAAACTGGTATGAATGCAGTTTGGAGTGCTGAATGGCAGAGTGCTTGTCCGTATCCACATTCCGTGTTGTGAGGGTCCGGATGGAGAAGAATGGCCTGAATGCACTGTGAGCCTGATTGGCTGCCTGAATGATTGGTTGCCCGAGTGTGACCCAGCATAGTGAATGGAAGATCAATAGTATATCTGGGGGCCTCCCACTGATGGAAATTGTTCAGAAGCTGAAGTTAATACTTGATGCTTAACCTTGAAGCCCGCTGGAAGAAGAAGAATTGCTGCTGCTGTTCTTCGCTAATCTGAATGCTGCGTGACTGTCAAGGAACTGATCCAGGAGAGGACCTTGCTAGGAGACCTCTTCCAGAGCTACAAGAAACCATTGTGCACCAGCTGATCTTTGCCAAAGCTCCCTGGATGTCAGACCCTCGAAAGGCTGCCAACCGGAGACGGGGACCACCGCGGAATCACGAAGTGAAGCACCCGGACATTGAAGCCCATCACCGTCGACAAACGCCGTTGCCGACTGATGCCGCAGTGCTCCTTTCCCTAAGACATTTGATCCAAGGACTCTCTTGCTCACCACTGTCGACCGTTTTCGTCCTGCTGGAGAAAGTCAAGGCCGCCAACAACAGAGGAGAATCCGCCGGTGGGTTTCCCACCACCAGAAGACCACAGAGAAGCTGACGACCCGACGCCCTTGCTGGGCCAAAGTTCTTCAATGACACTCTACAGCAACGAACTCTCATCGTCGAGGTGCACCGCACGCCTCAGCTTGCAGGACATTTTTGACTGATAGTCAATGAGCACCGCAAGAACCGAAGCTGATGCCGCAATGAGTGTTCACCCTTTTTCTTCACTGACTCTCGATGACCCGTGGCTCCTGCCTTAAAGGGAGTGCACTCAAGAAGGGCCCGTCAAAGACTCATCGAAGAACTCTACGAAACCAGGTACTTTGGGGTTGTGGAACCTTTTTAGAAGGAATCGAGACTATATTGAACATAATTGGACCGGGCTCGTCAAATATGCTTTATTTAGAGGTTTCCCAGGTGGGGGGGATCCTCGCACAGAACTGTCTCTAGGGCGAAGGGGGACTGTTCTGCCATTGCTTGATTTAACTTGCTTTCCTTCTGTGTCGATTGTTGATTCTTCTTATAATCTGATTCTTATGTCATTTTGAACTGTTAGCAGTTGATGCATTTGAAAGGTATCGATAGTTAATAGTGGTACCTCGTAGGCCTGTATATATTTATACACCTGAGGGTTCATAGCACTATATAAATGCGAAATTATTATTATTATTATATTTTCCAGTATAGTATTGCCAGAGTACAAAGTGGGTTATTGTGATTGTGTATAAAACTTATTTATATCAAGACTGTGGGCCTCATTACGACCCAGGCGGTAAGGGGTTAACGTCGCCGTAAAAGGTGGCGGCGCCGTTAACCCCTTACCGCCTAATTACGAGGTTCCTTTGCGGGTTCCCACCTTAACGGCTGGTTTTACCAGCCATTAAGGATTGACCCGCAAAGGGACCTTGGAGGTAATTATAGTACTGCAATTTGCGGTACCGTAACTACCGCCTTCCCCATTTCCATTGAGCCCTATGGGGGCAAAAATGGGAATGGGGAAGGGCCAATGGTGAATGGGGAATTACCGCCCCGCCAACCTTGGAATGGGGCGTTAATTCCGCCATTCACCATGGCGGAATCGGTAAAATACCGGCAGCAACCATGGCGCTACAAGCACCATGGTTACCGTCTGGCTCGTAATGAGGCCCTATGTTTTCACTAACATAGTGTGTGGACATTCCTTTGTGGGTGCTTGGGGACTACACTATACTTAAGAACCAGCCTTCATCACTTCCTGAGAGCTAGGCCTTGGTTGCTCGACCACAATACCAATATAGAGAAGCTTGGCTGGGTTGCTCCATGTCTCTCCCCTGCCATACAGAGAGCAGGAGTACAGATACCCCCCTCCGGTGCTTTACCGTAACGGGATGTGAAGGTTAGTGGTGGCAGAGCCTTTTTTTATGCACAAAGGTCACATCTCATCATAGTTTGTTTCTTCATGGTTACTGCCACACTCATCACCTGTTTGTTACCGATTTCCTGATGTTCCTGCTTTGTGCTTTTGTCCCCAAAATGGGTACCCATTGTAGTGGGTGCTGTGTTGTTCAATGCATTGTTTTCAGAATTGGCAGTGCAGCTAGGGGAAAATATTCTCCATGTCACAGAGTCATCCCACACACTCATTATGGTGACCCTTGTTGTTCTGGTCATCCTGGGGGTGATCAGCTTTTTGTTCATGGTTGTGAGCAACAGACCTGGAGTTGTGGCTCTTGGCATTGGACACAGTGCCTGGTATTCATCTGCTTGACGTCAGCCGTCATCTTTGGTGGGAGCTGAGCCTTGGCCAGATTGCATTTTGGTAGGTTTTTATTTGTTTTAAGAAGTTTGATCCTTAAACTATCAACTATCATTCATCGTGTATATATATGTATATACATACATACATACATACATACATACATACATACATACATACATACACACACACGTTTTTTTCTGTCCCTTTGTTCGTAGGAAGTATGTAATGACGTGCCAGCTGGTAGGACTCATGTTCATCACACCCTTGTGAACTATTTGTTACTTGGTTCTCGTTGAGGTTGAAGACTGATCCAAATAAAGCGTTCCAGCTGTATTCTTTTTGTGCTGGTTCCTTTCCCTTCCTTCATACCCACAGCGACGTCTTGCCCACACTCCACATCACAGCACTGATCTCTGGGTGGCACAGTAGCATCAGGGTTTAGCCACCTGTATCTTTCCACCAAGGACAGGGGTGTGGACAGGCATCTAAACCTAACAAAGACAAAGAAGATCACATGGCAGCTCAGCAAACAGACTGGATCTCTATAGATTAGTTAATCTGTAAAAAAGCAGAGACGTGTGCAACCTATTGGCCACATGACTGTGCAATTATTCTGATGTCTGGGACATGTATGCATCAGCCATGAAAGCTCGATAAGCTTTGAAAAATGTACATTGATGAAAGACTTAGAAAGAGTTTCGTTAAGCTCCCATTTGCTTGCTGGTGCCTCTTTATTGCATGTAAGGCATAAACACAGTTGACCAATGCCTTTGTGGCGATTCTTGGTGCATGAGATGGCAGACAGACCAGACATCAAACTGAGACTGGCGATGACAGCCTTAAAGGTCTGTGTCCACTCCCAACAAGCAATACAAAAACAAGTTCCCTGGCCATCCCCTTGTTTTCCAAGTTGGGGGTGTTGTGTTGGAACGACCACCTAATATTCAAGGCAAATACTGTGCTTATTAGAGGGATCAAGGGAGTTTAGGGATTAGACTGGCTGAAACAGTGAGATGAACAAGTTACTTTCTTACCTGGTAACGTTCTTTCGATGGGATGGTCCGACGACGTATTCCATATCTATGACATGTAATCACCACAGCTGTGCTGCTTCGGAAACTTTTCGGCGTCTGCGTCCTGCGTTGATGACGTCGATGCGCCGTCGTCGAGGACCTCCTCCGACGTCCGACGTCATCCGATGTGATAAGTAGGACGCACGACGCCCATAGCCTCAGTTGTAGTTTTTTCCCCCAGAACGTGTGACATAAGTCAACTGCCAGTCAGACACAAAGCCTTGCGGAACGTAAGCTGCAATCGCAAAAGAAATTCTGCAGCGGGGAAGGCAGGGCGGGAGCGATATGGAATACGTCGTCGGACCATCCCATCGAAAGAACGTTACCAGGTAAGAAAGTAACTTGTTCTTCGAGGGGATTGGGTCCTCCGACGTATTCCATATCTATGACAGACTCCCAAAGCAGTACCAAAGCAAGGAGGAGGGAAAGAATTTAGAATCAAAATTTAGAATAGCCAATCAAATAGCAGAGCAAAGGACCGCCTTGCCAAAGGCCAGATCCTGTGCTCGGATGGAATCGAGGGAATAGTGACGTACAAATGTATGTACTGAAGCCCAGGTGGCTGCATCACAGATGTTGCGAATAGGAACACCCCTCTGCAGGGCAGTAGACGCAGCCATACCCCTGGTAGAATGGGCCCGCAAGCCAGCCGGTGGATCCTTACCCGCCAAGCGGTAGCACTCCGAGATGGCCAAAATAATCCCGCGAGACAAAGTCTGTTTCGTCACAGCTTGCCCCAAACGCTTTCCAGCGTAACCAATAAAGAGTTGATCATCCACTCTGACCCGGGACATGCGTGAAACATAAAAGCTTAAAGCTCTCCTAGGATCAAGCCTATGGAGCCTCTCCTCTTCCTTACCAGGATGCGGAGGAGGATAGAATGCCGGAAGAACAACCTTCTGGGCCAAATGAAATTCCGGGCACTACCTTCGGAAGAAAAGAAGGACGAACTCTAAGGACAACCCTGTCCTTGTGAAATACAGTGAAGGGAGGCTTAACTGAAAGTGCCTGTAACTCACTCACTCTGCGAGCGGAAGTAACCGCAACTAAAAACACAGTTTTCAGAGTTAACAGCCTCAAAGGGCAAGAATGTAAAGGCTCAAACGGAGCACCCATAAGAAACTTAAGAACAAGGTTTAAATCCCAACCGGGCACCAGGAAAGGTGACGGAGGGAACACATTAGTGAGCCCTTTCAGGAACTGTGAAATCAAAGGGATTTTAAAGTAAGAACACTCTTCAGACGAGCGCTTAAAGATGGACAGCGCCGCCAGGTAACCCTTAACGGTACCCACTTGCAAGCCCCTGTGGGCCAAAGAAAGTAAAAAGGACAGAACCATGGGGATGTCACATGCAAAAGGATCCACATTCTGAACTCTGCACCAGTCGCAGAACTTACGCCAACGGCAACGGTACAGAGACTTTGTTGCTGGCCTTCGGGCCGAAAGCAACACCTCCATCACGTCCTCAGGGAGGTCCCAACCCTTATACCTCAACCTTTCAGAAGCCAAGCGTGAAGGTTGAGGGATCTGACCTCTGGATGGAGAACCTGACCCCCCTCCCGTGAGAGCAGATCGTCTCGGTAGGGAAGACGACGTGGAGGGCAGATGGATAAGTCGAGAAGGTCCGGGTACCATGTCCTCCGAGCCCACGCCGGGGCAATGAGGATCATCCGGGAACCGAACTTCCGTAACCTCCGCAGCACTTGCGGGATGACGGGGACTGGAGGAAACGCGTACAGCAGCGGGAAGGACCACTCCACCACGAACGCGTCTCGTAAGGCTCCTTTTGGAGGAAATTTCCGCGAGCAAAACCTTTCGCACTTCCGGTTGACACTGGAGGCGAAGAGATCCACTTGAGGGGTCCCCCAAAGGGCGAAGATCTCCAGGAGAATCTCCTGAGCCAACTCCCACTCGTGAGAGATCGCGCTCTGCCTGCTCAGAGCGTCCGCCGTCACGTTTTCGGCTCCGGCCAGATGAACTGCCGAGATCGAAACCTCCTGCTGGATGGCCCAGAACTCGAGCTGCATCGCCTCCCTGCACAGAGGAAGTGACCCTGCCCCCCCCTTTTTGTTGAGGTAGTGCATGGCCACTGTGTTGTCCGTCAGGATCAGGACATTCTTCCCTCGCACAGACGGCAGAAAAGCCTTCAGGGCTAGCCTGACGGCCCTCAGCTCCAACAGATTGATATGGAGTCTGGACTCCGACGGAGACCAACGACCGCTGACTGTCAGCCCATTGGCATGAGCTCCCCATCCCGTGAGGGATGCATCCGTCATGATCGTCACCGCCGGCTAGGGAAGCCAAAATGGAGCCCCCCTCTTCAAGTTGCCTTCGACGGCCCACCACAGAAGGTCCCGGGCGACCGAGGACGGCACCTGAATCGAGTCCGACATCCTGCCGGAGGACTGCGACCATTGCGTCTTGAGTGCCCACTGCAAAGATCTCATCCGCAGGCGAGCCTCTGGCACCAGAAGAATGCAGGATGCCATGAGGCCGAGCAACCTCAAGAACTCGAACGCTGGGAGCGTCTGGGCATGCTGAAACTTGTGCACCATCTGCTGAATGTGAAGAGCCCTCACCTGGGGAGGAAAACACAGCCCCAGGGAAGTGTCGAGCACTGCTCCGATGTACTGGAGCCGCTGTGTTGGCGTCAAATGGGACTTCATTAAATTGAGGGAGAAGCCCAGCCTGTGAAGGGAGCGACAGGTGACCGACAGATCCAGGACTTGCTCGGGAGAGCTCCCCCTGATCAACCAATCGTCCAGGTAGGGGTAGACGTGAATCCCCCCTTGCCTGAGATGCGCTGCCACCACCACCATGAGCTTGGTGAAAACCCTCGGGGCGGAGGTCAATCCGAACGGCAGGACCTGAAACTGAAAGTGCGAGTCGCCAACCGCGAACCTCAGGTACTTCTTGTGCTTGGGATGGATCGGCACATGGAAGTAAGCATCCTTGAGGTCGAGTGACACCAACCAGTCCTGAAGCTGAAGGGCCTGGAGGACTTGAGAGAGAGTAACCATCTTGAACTTGTCCTTCCTGAGGAGTTTGTTCAAACCGCGCAAGTCCATGATGGGTCTCAATCCCCCGTCTTTCTTCGAAACCAAAAAATAAGGGGAATACCATCCCTTGTTCCTCTCCACTACAGGCACCAGTTCTATGGCGCCTTTCTCCAGCAGGGCTTGAATTTCCTGCGCAAGGAGCGGATCCGGACTCTGCAAAGAGAGGTTCCCCGGTGGATTGTCGCGAGGCCTGTGCCGAAAGGGAAGACAGTAGACGTGGGTTATGATCTCCAGAACCCACACATCTGAAGTAATGGCTTGCCACTCTACAAGATGCTGCGCCAGCCTTCCCCCAACCGGCGAACCATGGGACATGGCCTCACGACTGAGTGGGAGCGGCTGCGGCGTTACCTGAGGGCAAAGAGGCAACTGCCCGAGCAGCCTTGGCACCACGGGTACCCTGTCGTCCACCTCTGGTACCCCTGCGTTGGCCTCTTTGACTGCCAGCTCCTCTCGCTTTACTGAAGGATGAGTAATAGCGAAAGGAACCACCCCTCCACTGCTGTCCCCTAGGACGAAAAGGCAGAGGTTGGCGAACTGCAGCGCCCAACGACTTCGCTGCAGCTTTTGAGGTCTGCAACCTCTCAAGGCTCTCGTCAGCCTTGCTGCCAAAAAGGTGTTCACCGTCAAAGGGCATGTTGAGGAGCCGGGACTGCACATCAGGAGCAAACCCCGACTTCCGCAACCACGCAAACCTGCGTATCACGGTGCTCGCCGCCATGGACCTACTGACGCATTCAGCTAAGTCCAAACCCGACTGAACGGACTCACACATGGCATCCTTACCATCCTGGACCATAGCAAGGAAACCATCCCGTTCGTCCCCTTCGGGAATATGTTCAGCCGCTAACGCAACACAGTTCCACAGAGTGTGCGTGAAACGCGACAAGGCACAAATGGAGTTGGCCGCCTGAAGCGCCATACCACCAGAAGAAAACACTTTCTTCGCCCAGCCATCAAAACGTTTGTCGTCCCTATCAGGAGGGATGGTAGGGTACGACGCCTGCTTCGCCGGGGCCGTGGCCGCCTGCACCACCAAACTCTCCGGAGTGGGGTGCCTGGTCAAGTAGCAGGGGTCGCCACTGGCTGGACGGTATTTTCGCGACAAGGATCTGCCCACCGCCGGGAGACTCTCCGGAGCAGTCCAAGCCGCCGCCACCCTTCTCTGTAAAGCCATATGGAACGGCAGAACCGGGTCAGTTGGGGGACCATTATCAAGGATGTCTGTCAGATCATCCTGCACAAATTCCCCTGGGGGAGCAGACCATCCCAAGTACTCAGAAACCCTAGCCATAAGGCGCCGGTACGAGGAATCAGCATGAGAGCCAGGCTCAGGCCTACAAAACTCCACCTCCGGAGAGGTGTCCAGTCCACTGGCATCATGCAGTGACTGTCTCAACTCGTCAAACTGACTATGGCCCGAGACAATTTCATCCGGAATCTGACTAGGAACCAGGCCATCAGAATCCTCATCCGCCTCTGAAATATAGTCCAGGTGGCAAAAAGAAGGCACTCGAGAGTGCTTGCTCTTAACCAGAGCCTTCCTAGGGGGTCCACCCGTGCCCTGGGGTACCTCCGACATGAAAGGCGTCGATGGCGTCGAGCGAATCGGCGCCAGCGTCGAGAGAACCGGCATCGGCGCCGAGAGGATCGGCGTCGAGGAAATCGGCGTCGACGTCAGATGCAGCGCCTCCAGAATCGGCGGCGTCGACACAGCCCTCGAGGCCGGAGCCCCGAGCGTGTCCCTCGACGACCTGAGCGTCGACGGCATCGACGACTTCCTCGGAGCCAGAGCCTCGAGAAAGCCTGTCGACGCCCTCGACGCCACAGACGTCGATGCCTTCTTCGAAGACCTCACAGGTGCACACGGTCTCGAACGCGTCGAGGACCGGGACCTGGAACGGGTACGTCGAGAACGAGTCCCCTTGTCCGAACGGGACCTCTCCCGTGACTCGTGCCGACCACTCTTGCGAGCGGTGTCTCTCGACCTCACACGACCGACCCCACTCGGGGGCGCGGACGGCTGAGTACCCTGCGACTCAAGAATCGCCAGCATCTTCTTCCCGAAGGAAGCCCATTCCTCCGGCGTCGCACGGCTGGAGGGGTAAGCGACGCGCCGGGCAGAGCCCTCCGAAGAGGACCTGGAAGACGACCGGTGTCAGCGCTTCCGAGAATGCCTCGAAGAGGCTGAGGAGTGGCGAGACCGACTCCTAGAAGGAGACCCACGAGACTTCCGACGATGACACAGAGAGTCACCCCTCGAATCATCCGTCGAAAGCCCCGCAGACTTCGACTTCCGGGGCTTGGACACCCGACCTACCAACAACTTCTTCTTACGTTCGCGTAAGGCTTTGGACGTGAGCGACTGGCAGTCGATACAGTCATCCGTGTCGTGGGCCTCCCCGAGGCACCAGAGGCAGGCGTCGTGCGAGTCCGTCACCGACATCTTGGACCCACACTCCCCGCACTTCTTGAAACCCGGACGCGGGGTCGAAGACGAAGTAGACATCTTCAGAAGGATTTTCACAAACGAACAGGTTCGAAGAACAGAACTCCAAAGAGTCGAGGCGTTTAAACTGAGAAACACGAAGCAACACGTTCGCGGAAAAAACGGAACTGAGGCTATGGGCGTCGTGCGTCCTACTTATCACATCGGATGACGTCGGAGGAGGTCCTCGACGACGGCGCATCGACGTCATCGACGCAGGACGCAGACGCCGAAAAGTTTCCGAAGCAGCACAGCTGTGGTGATTACATGTCATAGATATGGAATACGTCGGAGGACCCAATCCCCTCGAAGAAGGCTAATGTACACTAGTGCAAGGGTCCCTTGATCGTGATAATGTGAGATCAAGGCAGGCAATGGGCTGGTTGGCGTATGCCCTGGTGGCAACTATAACTAAGTGTCCTGGTACAAGAGCTCACTATTGTTGATAAAGCCTTTCGATTGGTTACTTGGAGGGAGCACAACCTGTTCATGGCTGGTACTGTGCTGGCTGGACAATTCCTTGAATTCAATGCTAGCATTGTGATGGTTGCAGAACCACCTCATACTTAGGGCAGACACTAAGTTCTTTGGAAGGGAACACGCATGGGCTTCCTGAAATGAGGCTTCTGCCCTGCACAATGGTATGAGTAATTATGTGCCAGTTTTGGGCCTCCTCACTTTGAGACTCTGAGGGGTCAGAACCTACAATGTTCTTACAGGCATCAGCCTCTGCATTGTATTCAAAACCTTCCACCCATCACTTTTTGGTTGTAGTTTGTCTCCGTATGCGAGAAAGGGTATGCCCATACATGGGTCCCTTGCGCACTGAGCCAAAGGGAACCAAGCTGCACCTCACTGAGGAGGCCCAACAAGGCCGAAACATGTCTGGGGTTTCTTGCGGTTCCATGCAGAGGGGACCTGGCCTAGCAGTTCAGGATGGGCCGATACCATTCATGGTAGCACCCCACTGATATATGGCTGGATCCCTTTTGCAATGGTGCAGACGGGCAAACAAAAAAAAAACAGTGGTGTGGAAGGTTGCCCAGAGCACTGCCAGTGGCTCAGATGTATTCAAAACCTTCCACCCATCACCTTTTTGGTTATGGTCACAGAAAAGGCAGATCAGGAGATTGAAAGCAAAGGAAAGACACCAGCTAGCCACAAAGAAAGATTGTGAATTTCAAGATGGCAGAAATACCTTGAATACATTTGGAACTGAACCCCAATCATTCAGAACTTTCAGTTCAGCCTATTACAGCCAACCAATTCCAAGTCGTCAATAAAGCCAAAGCACAGGTGCAGACCATCCAAGGGAGCATAGCCAGGAGGGTGGAGCTTATAGGTCTTCCAGGCAATAATTTTGAGACGATGGGAAGAAGGCAGGTGTTTGTAGATGTAGGTTGTTGGGGGGGGGGGGGGGAGGAGCTCGAGAAGTTAGAGGCGAGATGTCAAAAGGAGATCGATCAGGTGCGAGACCAAAGGGTGGAGGATTCAGTGGAAGATTGAAAGGAGGATGTTGGGAAACATCACAAGGGAAGGGAAGGGTGATGGAAAGAGACCATGAGATGGTGGTCAATGTGAAATATCAGGGGGTGGGAAGAGAACATTAGGTGGAGAAGGTAGCATGCAAACCTTGCCTGGAGGACAGTACTCCAAAGGAGTAAAGAGTTTACCCAGAAGGGCAAAGAAGGTCTAAAATTAGAAAGGCAGTGGGAGCGGTGGTGCTCAGAGGAGCAAAGAGGATGCCCAAAGGGGTGAAGGGAGGAGCAGTGCGGTGATCATCACAGGCTATGTCAGGACCTTCACAGAGTGAGGTGCCAACCACCCGAGACCTAAACAGGTAGGACAGCCTTCCCAGCTATCTGTGTCTGCCTTTTCATTCTACATCTTTGTAGGCTGATAAAACAATAAACCTCATCATAAACTAGAGCCTAGTGGAATTATTAAAAGAAGAGTTTATGAAACCCAGGAAATCCTTAGTACAAGATTTGGAGATCCAATAACAATATTTCAAAGGAAACTCCTAGAAAGCGGCCAATGAAAAGCACGGACATTACATCAGAGCCTGGCATCAGCTGTAGCAAGCCCCCATAAGTCCAGGAGAGACCCAATGACACTTCTGGAAACAAGGCTTGTGGTCCCAGTGGAAAATACATAAGGGATTTTGATAAGGGTCGGTCAAGGAAGTTAATCCAAAATTGCTGTTCCATTTATTCTAGTCTCTTATTTGGTTGGCCCATCCTCTACACATTATACCAAGTAAACAGCACATTAACCAAAATCAGTTTTTGTCTTGGTTTCTTTTCCGTTACGCGACACCTTTGTAGCCAAACTTGTCACCAGACACCTGCCATTCTGGGACAGATGAATGATATGCAGCCTTTCCCCAAACATGCCAACACCAGAGGGTCATAACTTCAGAGGATCCAGGAACCATCTTCAAGATTTCCAGGGGAATTGATGAATCGGCTCATTGGGCCAAGTCTTGCTAGTACATTGCCCCGATTTTGACTGGAGAACTCCAGGCTGACCAGGTAATGAACGCTGATGGCCAACCCAGCTATGAAACACTCAGAGATGGCACATTAGGATATTGTCAATATGATCCCAAATATCATCAGAAGATAAAAGAGATAAAGCTTCCTCCCTCTGAAATGCTGCACCACAACATGTGTAGGATTCGGGTTGAAACTCGAAATGTGTGGGGAGAACACAGTTAATGAAGTAAAAAAACACTTTGCCCTGGAACAGTTTAATTTCTTACCCTTGCAAGGTGCCCATTAGACAGTTACACGAGCAAGACGTGGAACGGGTTGTTTAAACAGCCACTGTCTGGCAAAGTACTAAGCAGCATGACCACTGTGCCAAGAAGTCATCCAAAGGAAACCCCCTTTTGGAGTTCCGTCAGTGAAAAACAGCTGATAATCTGATGAAGAGCATTGGCAGCGCTTTGGAAGTCCATCTGAAAGTTACAGCGCATTTAAGTCCCTTTTCCACGGGACGGCACCCGAAGAAGCGAAGAGGACGCCACCAGCAGGGTCTGGGAGAGCACCAATCTGTTGTTTTGCATGTGGAAAAGGGGATCCTTGGCCAGGAATAGGCCCCCTGTTGCAGAATCAGCAATGAAGGACACTAGTTTATGTTTTTTGACTACAGAACAGCTAGAGTGGGACGACACCAGGACTGCAGTAGAATCTCCGGCACCATTCCTAGACGATACCCAGACCATTGTTGATTCAGGGGGAAGAACCGCAAAAGATTCTATTTACCAGTGGAAATAGAGGGAACGACCACTAGACCCCCTACTTGATTCCTGGAGCTAGTCAGTCCATCATAGTTTATTCAGTTAACACCATTAAATACATCATACATACATCCACCAATCTGCAGTACGGACCCAGCTTATATACATAGAAGAGCCTCTCTTGGACTGTACCTATCACCTACATTAATGGAGGTCTACCAGAAGCCTACGTCCATCTGAACATTTGCAGTAAACCCAAGCAAGTAGAACTGGAGGTTATTCCTCAACCCATGCTCCTTGGAATGGACTTGACAGAATATCATACCTGGTTAGATTAGTTTCAACAAGACCACCTCCTGATAGTGGACCAAGATAGGGCTTTATTTGACTGGTATGAAGACAGAGGTAACTGTTGAGGGTGGATGGGATTGACCTATGGATTGCAACCTAGAAAAGCTCGAGCCCTCACTGATCCGACCCTCAAACGAATCACACAAGGATGGAATGGTAGGACTCAAGGCCATATATCAAATTTGATCACAAAGCCGTAGGGCCCTTGAGACCTTACAGGGAGTAAAAAGGGTGGGGGCGGGGGTGTATGTCCTCATAGGGGAGCCCAGAGAATGAGGGGGCAGGGGGTCGGGGTGTATGTGACGATGTACCTGGTCTTGCCATGGTTGCTGGTGTAGGTATGTCGTGGTGAGGGCTGGGTCCCATCACCCGCTACATAATGTGGCATCTGGGATGGTGTAGGGACGACCCTTCCTCCACCCCCCTCACAGCACAAGGATAGCTGGAAGGGGACTGCTAAATTATCACTACACAAGTTCTGGTGAAAGCACTCTCCGAAATAATTATAAAGGAGTTTGTGGGTCCCTATAAGGTGGGCCATGGGGTGTCAAGACTGGGCAAATTAAACCACAGTAGCTACAGATGTAGAACACAAAGTTGCTACTAAGACATACTACATCCAGGTGTGCGAGTGTGTGTGTGTATATATATATATATATATATATAACCATGCCTTACTTACCGTAAAAGCATTTCTGATGGTTGTATCTGCTTAGATTCACATGCTGTGCATAGGTCCGACATCCAGTGGTCACTGCGGAGTATTGCATTTTGTTTTTCGTAGTCGAAAAGGGGACGTCGACGAGGCGTGTCTGTAACACTATCCCTATAGTGACGTGCGTTGTACCCACAATGCCTCACGCGTCGAGGTCCCTCTGTTTGTATTTTTTCTGCCCTGAGGGAGCCTTCTATACGCGAGTGAGTACAGAAAAGAGAGAGAGATGTAGAAAGATGTCTATGTTCCTTCCATCCGAGCGGGGAGGAAGGGTGGGCGCATGTGAATCCAAGCAGATACAACCATCAGAAATGCTTTTACGGTAAGTAATGCATTGTCTTCTGATGTTTGTTAATCTGCTTAGAATCACATGCTGTGCATAGACTAGCGAGCAGTACCCGGAGTTGGCGGTGGGTTATGAGAAGGAACAGTAAAGAAAAGATGTCTTAATACTGCCTGTCTTACCTGGGAGTCAGATCTAGAGTGTGCATCTAGACAGTAGTGTTTTGTAAAGGTGTGCACAGAACTCCAGGTAGCCGCTTTGCAAATGGACTCAAGGGGAACGTTTGCAATGAATGCTATAGATGCCCCAGTGCCTCGAGTGGAATGTGCTCTTGGCTTGAAGGGTAGTTCTCTCTTAGCAAGAGTGTAACAGAGAGTGATGCATTGAACAATCCATCTAGATATAGTGGACTTTGAGACTGCATCTCCTTCTCTTCCTGCTGCCACCGAGACAAAGAACTGATTAGTCTTTCTCAGTGGTCTGGTTCTTTCCATGTAGAACATGTACATATCGTGTATGCAGACTTTTTTCTCCCAAGCTGGAAGGGTTTTGAAAGAACGTTGGTAGTTCTATTGACTGGTTTACATGGAATTTCGAGATGAATTTTGGTGCAAACCTTTGGTGTGTGCGTAGAACCCCTTATCCTTGTGAACTGTTACGAAGGGGTCTAGAACAGAAAGAGCCTGTAGTTCACTTACTCTCCTAATGGAGGTGATAGCTATTAGGAAAGCAGTCTTAAGAGTGAGGTCTTTAAGAGTTGCCTTGTGCATGGGTTCAAATGGAGGGCCCATGAGTCTAGAAAGTACCACATTTAAGTCCCATCCAGGAGCTGGGTTAGCTATCGGAGGGTGTATTCTCTTTACCCCCTCCATGAAGGCCTTGATAACTGGTATCTTCCACCACGACACTTTAAGTTGGGAAGTGGTGTATGCAGAAAGTGCTGCCAGGTGGACTTTAATGGAATTGAACACTAGACCTGAATACAGTACATGGGTCAAGTACAGAACAATGTTTGTGGGAGAGCAGTCAACCGGGTTGATGCTCTTACCTCTACACCAGATGACAAATCTTTTCCACTTGCTAGAATAGCAGTGGCGAGTATTAGGTTTTCTGGCTTCCCTGAGGATGTCCATACATCTCTGCGGGAGTTGTAGATGTCCAAATTCTATGATCTCAGGAGCCAGGCTGCTAAATTCATGGTCTGAGGGCATGGATGCAGTGTCATGCCCTTGTCCTGTGACAGCATGTTGTACGGGCAGGGAAGTCTCACTGTTGGAGATAGGGACATTTCCATCAAGTGAGTGAACCATGGCTGCCGGGCCCACATTGGGGCCACTAGTATCATGGTAACCTGCTCCTGGTGCATCTTGTTGAGGAGGGGAGTCGGGGGAAAGGCGTAAACAAATTTCCCTGACCATTATCGACAGACCGTTCCCCTTGGACTGGTTTTGGGGGTACCTGGAGGCGTAACTTTGGCATTGTGAGTTCTCCAGAGTTGCGAACAGGTCTAGTTCCGGGAATCCCCATTGCGTGAAGACGTCTAAGACGATGTCTTCGTGCAATTGCCATTCGTACTCTTCGGGCAGGGGGAAGTCTCTGCTGAGTTTGTCTGCTAGCAGATTGAGTTCCCCTGGTACGTGTTGTGACAGTAGGAACATGGTGTGTCCGAGAGCCCACTTCCATATATTCTGGGACAGCTTGGACAGTCCTCGAGAGTGGGTGCCCCCCTGCTTGTTGATGTAGTACATGGCTGTGGTGCTGTCTGTAAGGACCATTACTGTCTTCCCTTGTAGGTGTTCCTGGAAGGCTTTTAGTGCTTTGAACACCGCCAGTAGCTCCAGTAGGTTTATGTGCTTGGATGCTACGTTCGGAGTCTACACTCCGTGAGCAGTCTGATGGGATAGGTGAGCCCCCCATCCTGTGAGGGATGCGTCTGTGGTTAGAGTGGCCTCCACCGGGGGTGTGGCAAAAGGTTTCCCTATTATCAGGTTTTCCTTTGTCCACCACCATAGCGAGAGAACCAAGGCTTGCGAGACCACCACTAGATCGTCCCATTGTCCACTGGCCTGACACCACTGGCTGTTGAGCCACTCTTGCATTGGGCGCATGCGCAGGCGCGCGTGAGGTACCAAATAAATACACGACGCCATAATTCCTAGCAATTGCATCGCTTTGCGCACCGTCACCTCTCGACCTGCCACATATTGGGGGATCTGAAACAGCATGTTTTGGACCCTCTCGTTGGAGGGTAAGACGAGGCCGTCCTTTGTTCGAATTAGAGCCCCTAGGAATTGTTTGACTTGGCTGGGGTCTAAGCTGGACTTCTTCTCGTTGATGGAGAAGCCCAGTTGGAACAAAGGTCTACAGTCTTTTGGGTGTTTGAAAAGCATGTCTCGTAAGAATCCCCTGTTATGAGCCAGTCGTCGAGGTAAGGGTATACTGGGATGGATAACCTGCGCAGGTGGGCCGCTGCCACTGCCAGTACTTTCGTGAATACCCTTGGTGCAGATGCTATGCCGAAGGGTAGCACTCTGAACTGGTAGTGTGTGTCCTCTATCATGAACCTGAGGTATTTTCTGTGCGCTGGCAACATTAAAATATGAAAGTATGCATCTTTCATGTCTAGTGTTGTCATGTAATCTCCCTGTGATAGCAGTGGGATCACTTCCTGTAAGGTCACCATACGAAACTTCTGGGGTTTGACAAACTTGTTCGCTGGGCGCAGATCTAATACAGGGCGCATGGTTAGATCCTTTTTGGGTACAAGGAAGTACACTGAATAAATACCTTCCATTACCTGAAATAGAGGCACGACCTCTATGGCTCCTTTTTCCAGCAGTTGGTCCACTTCTTGGAGAAGGATGGCGAGGTGTTCTGGTGTCATGTGGCGTCCCCTCAGGGGTCTGTATGTTGGGGAACTGTTGAACTCTATACAGTAGCCGCGGGCTACGGTGGAAAGTACCCAGCGGTCTGATGTTATTCCCTCCCATGCTGGAAGAAAGGATGTTAACCGGCCCCCGACCGGCGTTGCATGGGAGGGGACGCGAATCTTCACGTCACTTGGTGGTGTTGTTGGCTTGGGAGCCCCTGGGGGTGGAACCCCAGCCTCTTCCCTTGCCACGACGTTGACCCCTCTGATTGTACTGGCCGCTATTACTCTGGTAGTTGCTGGCAGAGTACTGTTGTTGATTTTGTTGCTGGCGTTGTCCACGAAAAAAGCGCTTATTACCAAATCCCCGCCTATTAGGGGGTTTAGAGATTTGGTCTAAGGTCTTTATTGTATCAAATTCTTTCTTCGCGTTCTCCAGCTTGTCATCCACTGCTCTCCCAAAGAGGTTGGACTCCTCTATGGGTTTATTAATAAGGGACGCTTGTGTTTCCGCCTTAAATCCGGAATTGCGAAGCCAGACGTGACGCTTCAGTAAAATTCCTTGTACCAAAGTGCGGCCAGCCGTTTCTGCTGCATCAAGGGTATTCGTGACGATGCTTTGATTGACCAGAGAGCCCTCGTTAACTGTAGCCAGTAAACGAGTCCTTAGGGGTTCAGGAGCTTCTTCGATGTCCTGTCTGAGCTTAGCCCATTGAGCATCGGCGTAGCTTGCCAATAGGGTATTATTATTGGCGATTCTGGTAGAGAATGCTGCAGAGGTGGTGATTCTCTTGGCTAGGGCATACAGCTTCTTCCCCTCTTTATCTGGGGGTGCCTCGCTAGTAGATAGTGGGACTCCTGCCCTTTTCCTGGTGTTGGTCACGACCAGGGAGTCCGGGATTGAGTGACCCCTAATATATAATGGGTCTGATTGAGAGGGAGAGAACAGTTTCTCAATCCTCGGATTGACCCCTCTCACCAATGCAGGAGTGGAAAGAGAAGGTGTAATACGTCTCTTAACTGAGGTGAGGATAGGTATAACCTGGCTAGTGGGGGGGGTTTTCTTTGATAATCCTCTCCACAAAATCGGTGTCTGGGGTGACGTCCCCAGTTTCGATTTTGAAATGTGCTGCTGCCTTCTTCAGCAGTGCATTGAAGGTGGGTTGATCATCGACAGGCGAAGGGTTCCTGACTGGTGTAGATTCAGTAGACCCGATGACTATACTGCTACTGCCTGTGTCAGTCGACCTAGCCGGTGACTGCCAGGGATTCTGGTCGCCCTCGCCTGTGTCTTCCTGGAATCCTTCCTCACATAGGTTAGTTTCCTCGTGAAAACCTTCCTCTTCTTGTTGGTCCTCAACATAGGTGAACTCATCCTCCTCTTGGAAGAAGGAGTCTTCCTCAGTGGGATTGTAAGAGTTTATGTCCTCCTGTATGGGGTTATAAAACTTCTGGTATTTAGCCCTTGGACTCTCAAGGGGTGCCTCCCTTGGTCTCTTGGGTGCCCTGTCCTCTGGGATGGACATGAACCTATCTAGTTTGTCCATACAGGTCTGGAACCTTTGAAAGGTCCACTGAGGACGGCCAGGACGGTCTGGGAAAGAAAAGGGTGTTTCTTCCTCCTGTAATTGTCTGGTTCTGTCCCATAACGTCGAAGAAAGAGGGCCTTCTCCTTCTGAGTAACCTTCTTGCTGGCTAGGGCCTTCTGTCGGCGTCAGGAACTGGCCTGATCTGTTTTCCGGCGCCTTCGGCGTATCTTTGGCCTTGTGCGCGGTTTTCGGCGTTTCACTCGCCGTACGTCTTTGGCCGTCCTTAGATGCTATGCGCACGAGGCTTTCGCCGATCATTCTCTCTTCCGAGGGATCGGTCGCCGTCGCGCTATGGAGCGTCGAGCCTTTGCTCGTCGAGTCCTTGGTCGTCGAGTCCTTGGTGTTGGCAACGTGAGCGCTCTTGCGATGCGCGTCGCCGGAAATGTTGGTGTTAGCGCCCTTATTTTTAGAATGCCCAGTCGCCTGTCGCAGAAGCGGTGGCGGGGAGGGCTGACGACCCTTACGGTCGGTGGAAGACGTCGGTGGGCCCGGCGTCCCCGTTGGCGCTATGGCTGTCTTCGTCTTCGACGAATGTGTGCCTGGGGGTATGTGCTTTGGTGTTTTTTTGTGTGCGTCCTTGTCGCCGGGGTGTTCATCCCCATAAAATAGGAGTGAGCCGGGCTTGTCGGGGACGGACGACGAGGAGCGTGAACGCTCCTTTGAGAGGTCTACAGCCTCCGTTACGGGGGCCGTGTAGTCACTGTCCTCGTCACACTCGGCGGCGGCGGGCGAGGAGTCAGGCCTAGACATGGCATAGGCCGCCCACCTTTTGACCCTGCGGTCCTTTAGAGTTTTGGGCTTTAGAAATTTACAAGCCGCACAGCCGTCCTCCTGGTGATCGAGGGGTAAGCAACGGTTGCACCGTTTGTGCTTATCCTTCCAGGTATATTTACCCTTGCAAAGCGGGCAAAACCTAAATGGCGTTCTCTCCATAGCTGAGGTTAATAGGTGTGACTACGACCTCGAAAGAGAGGGAGGGGAAAGAGAAAGGCATTCTTAAAGAAAGAAAGACCACAAAGCCCCACTCTCCCTACTGTGTATGGCCGGCGAGGCCAGGCCACGTGTTCGGCAGCGCCGAAGGATCTCCTCTGCTCGTCCTTCCGTCGAAGATCTTGCTCGGTGGAGAAACTGCTCTGCGTCGAGGGAGGGATCTACGATATTGATATTAATAACAAACGACCAAAGGTCGAAGAAACTATTTGGCAATATCTCTCGAGGAGCTCCGCATAAAGGCGACCAGTAGCTGGGCGGAAAAAAACAATCTGAGGGACCTCGACGCGTGAGGGATTGTGGGTACAACGCACGTCACTATAGGGATAGTGTTACAGACACGCCTTGTCGACGTCCCCTTTTCGACTACGAAAAACAAAATGCAATACTCTGCAGTGACCACTGGATGTCGGACCTATGCACAGCATGTGATTCTAAGCAGATTAACAAACATCAGAAATATATATATACACACACACACACACACACACACGAAAAAAATGCATCAGGACAGTTCCAAGTACTGCAGTCAGATTTTTAATAAAACTGCAGTTTACGTGTTTGTAGATACACTTAATTGAGAGTAACACAAGATACAACAGTATTTACACATTTTGAAGGTATAGTAACCAGTTTGTGAGTGACAAATTTCAAATATTTGTAACGTATTTCCAATGCTTGCACATCCACTGAGGGGTCCTTGGGAAGGAGACCAGTGGATTTAGTGAGGTGATAGCATGTAATAATCAGCACATATACATCAAAACAATGTGGGGTTGATAGCATGTAATAATCAGCACATATACATCAAAACAATGTGGGGTTGAACAAGGACAACGCAGACAATCTTGTGAGGTCTGTTGAGACAAACAGACGAGATGTTAAAGGAGTGGGCACATTTGTGGGTATCTAGCACAGGTGAAGGTATCAATACATGAAGGACCGGTAGAGTCCCAGTCTGCCCAGGATTCTGTGCTGTGAGGAGCTGCTGCTACAGACTGTGTTTGGTGAATTTACCTTTCTGGCCCTTTAACTGGTTGACTCCACCCTTAAAAGGGTGTAGCAGGCGCGAAGCGCGGAGTCCCGTAGAGTCCCAGTCTGCCCAGTCCGCCTCTGAAGGCGAAAGACCTGGCGATAACTAAGATGTCCGGAACTAGTGGAAAAATGACTGCACCAGGCCCTCAGACGCTGTTCGAGCGACGGCAGTCAAAACTGCCCAGAGCACTCGGTATAATGGCTTCCCCTGAAATATTCGAAGAGGTAAGCGCTGATATGTCATTAGCAACCTGCACTCAGTTATCCGTGGCACTACCGGTGCCTTCTTTACAATCGCTTGCATCAGGCCCCTTAAGTCCCAGGTTGAAGGACTCGGGCTTAACACAGGCATTGACTCCATTATCTAATCAACAAGTACATGTTGAGACGCATGCTGAGGCACAAGTCTCGTTCGTAGTAACAACTGATGGACCTGTTTTACCTGAAGTTTCACACGAGGTCCTGCTTGGGGGAGCTATTGATGCCACTCTGTTGAATGCCGATGAGACTGAGATTACAGAAGATGTCGGATATGGACTTCCAAATAACATTACTATTGATCCCTCGTTGTTTCAATCTCCGTTCGATGTCACAGACACCGAACTACTTGAAATACATGTCCCGTCAAATGCTATAGAACAAAGGGAAGTGTTGTTCAATCCTCGGCTCCATGAGGTACAAAAGAAATGCCTCGTGGGTCTTGAAGTGTGTCGACTGTCAACGCAGGTCGAATCAGTGGCAGCAAGTCAATCTGCTTCTACAACATATTCAGCGGATTACGGCTTGATCTCATCCGCTGATCCTTCGACCGTGCCCCGCTCCTGTGGCATTAAATCAAAAACAGACGACGTTTGCTTTTCCAGTTGCCTGCAAGGAGGCGCGTCCAATCATTCATAGAGCCGCAGTTACAAACTGGAACGCGCTTGACAATCAGAGCTGTGAAGTGACTGATACTCGAATGTCTACGGGATACGATGCCGTTGGCCTGCACAGAGCCAATCCCCTTACATCCAATAGGGAAATATCAAACATTGCTGTACCTGACACACTGAAAGCAAAAACCGCAGTCTTGGAACACCATCAAATTCAGACGGCTGCGCAATTAAAAGCAAGCTCTGATGCTGTCGAGAGGGAAGCACGTTTGACTAAACACCTGACCGATGACTTCTTGCAAATAAAAGACAAACTAGCGAACAGCTTTTCACTCCCAGCCAAACCGGTGCTGAGTAATATGATTTTGAGTTCATAGTCAAACAATGTAAACATTACAGAGGTGCGTCGCTCGACAAATAACAGAGAAAGAACAAGTACCCCACAGACAAATAACATGAGAGCCAATGAAAGCTCTCAAGGGATAAGAAGCATTTCAAACGCTCCACTGCACCATCACTGCAATGAATCGACATCGGAAATAACACAAAATAATGGAGACTATTCAGCAGGCTCGAACAACGGTTTATCGAATCAGCCACATATTGAGCAGCCACATAAAGAGCATAACGTGGAAAGTGCTTTAAAGGCAAACATTTCAGTGGCTGCATCTATTCAAATACACAACAACGTGTTAGCTGCAACGTCTCTGGCATTGTTGCCATTTGTAAAATTATATGAATCTCTGAATGAATCCATAAGAGATCAAGGGGCAATATTGGCAAACCTGGACAATAAATTGTCAGTTTTAACTCACAGTTTTGAATTGTTACAGAAGAAAAACGAAATGGAGGCAAATCTATCTCTCCAGTGGCAACACAGATTAAGTGATATGGCAATGAGAGAACATACCAAGTCAGACGACCTCATGGAGGCCATCCTTGAATGTATGAAATGGTTTCGCCATCTGGACAAAAATCGTTGGAATGACCAATCTTCTTGCTCTCATGCACATGGACGTCAACATGTTATGGCCGGAGTAAATACAGCTAAAACAGGCACTCCACGAGAGGCGATGAGTTCTATGACTCAGCGGCCCGCTCATCCGGAGCAGGCTGTAGCTGAAAAAGCTCTAGTACCTGCTGCCGCTCTAACAGTCCTAGTTGATTCGGGAGAAAAAACGCAGGATCAGATTCCATCCATCGTGATAGTGGAGGAAAGCCCCACTTCTGTGTGCCCGAAAACGTCAGTGCAAAATAGCACAAAAGAAAAACACTGCAACACACCTTTGATATTTTTCTGGGCAACGCTAAGATTCTAGAGCTCTCCACAAAAATATTCGATGTTACTAGCAAACAGAAGCCAGCGGTAAAAAAACAACAGAGAAAGCAAAATCCTGCAAAAACCAAACAGTTTATACGAAATCTGTCGACACCGAGCAAACTGGGTCTTTTCCAACAGGCTCTGCCTGATAAGACACAAGCAGTCGTAATAGACAAACTCAATATTCAGGGATTGTCGAAGATTGTTGAACGATCGACTGCTCAAAAACCCAAAAAAACGAATAAGGCTGGACTCAGAAACAAAAACAGTGGAGTCGGTAAAAGAGTCTTCTGACCTTGGAGATTGGTCAACCTATTCGATCGATGAAAAACGATGCTGCAAGAGATGAAAACGAGAGTGCCCCCGGAGCAAATGTGCAAGAGATGATGCCTGTAACGGCACCATCCATTCACTCGCCTTGTAGTTGCAGAACGAACAAAAGCAAAATGAATCAAACAAATAATGGCAAGGCTGACAGTACCATAGCCCCAAAATCCGCTTCGAGGAAGCAGACTACTGAACCAAAGGCGGAGCCTCAAAAAAGAAACCATTCAAATATAGCGCTAAATCCAAGAGTAACTCAAGCGCAAAGGTCAAAAAATTCTGTTCAAGAACAGCAAGTGCGTTTTGAAAAAAACCCTGTCACAAAAAATTCGACTAGAAGAGTTCAGATTGAAAATATCTTCCCGGATGGCAACGAAGTAAATCTAAATAGAAGTAACGTGATGCGCTTATTTCATGTTATTCCATCACTGCGCACAATAACCTCAGATGACATCCGTATTGTAGAATACCTATCAGAGACTTGTTCTGACCAGGTACTACTACATATACGTTCACAGGCAGTAGAAAAAAACACTACTGTCAGCTAAAGACGAACTTCTGTCTTACGGATTTGAGGTTTCACATCAGATGGAAGACTCCAACGAACATCTGTCCGAGTGTACCTCCCCAGTTGAAGATCACCGTACGACGAGCGAAAAGCGAAGAGATGCTTTAAGGGAGGCATTTAAAATACAGCCTAGAGAGAAGGAAAATGACCGTGTGGCTAAAGGGAGAGCAACAGTGGAAATTCAAGGAAGGATGTAACTAGATAGGCCAAATGGAAAAGTGATTTGTGAACTGATTTCATGGAACACACGTGGCTTTAGCCATCTTTTTCAAGACCTACCTTTTTCCTTAGATAAGAACTTCGCGATATGCCTACAAGAAACGTGGCTGCGCGAAACACCGGCAAGAGATGGATATTCCATTCTTCTAAACCCAGCTGGCAAAAATCATAGCGGTCGCCCCTTCTCTGGGCTTTTAATAATGCTTAATAACTCATTTGGATGGGAAATAATCAAAACATACATGCCTAACTTGTTCGTTCAAGGGAATTCATGCCATCTGTCTTTAAAGATTCCAAAAAGTTACTCTTGATCAATACATATTGGAACCATACCATGATCGCAACTAGTGAATACTGGTTATCAATAACATTAGTTATAGACGACAGTTTAGTGCATGCCACGATTTACAGATAATCATATGTGGTGACCTAAATTGTTCTTGGTTTGATGACACCGAGCCAACAAATTGGGCAACAAAAGAAACAGCCGACGCTAATATAGAGAGAAAAACACAATGGCCATGAGCCATGGAAACACCAGACTGATATGTTAAATGGGATGACGAAAAGTGATAATCCACCAGAGTCGACTTGGCATGGTGGACTGCGGCATAAAACCCTGGATTACATATGGTTTTGAAACAACGTGTGGGCTGACATTGTTGATCTAGAAATCATTAGGTGTGCTAGTAGTGACCATGATCCATTACATCTAGCCTGGAGATGTGACAAATACACACCTGAAGGATCTTATGAGACCCCCGTTGTAGTCAACCACGGAGGTAATAGATTAAGGATCAACACCAGCCCAATTAGTCAAATTTTCACGGAATTTTAAGTTGGGGAACCAATCTCCAAAAAGCAAAATAAATGTTGCCCCTATGTTATCAGAATTTCGTGTCATAAACAAATTGGGTGTGAGCGTGCCTAAAGTTCAGAAGCATGCCTTTAGCAGTTCCGTGCAGACGGAAAAAAAGTTGTTGCGAAAAGATCTAAGACTGCTCAAGAAACCTCATGGTCACAATGCTGGTCCATTAATCAAAAAAAGGAAGTTGAAATACAGGAACTGGTTGAGGTCCTTTGTCTGCTTGCGCGATCAGGAAAGAGGTGAACAGATGTTAAAGTTGATCCTAAATCACAAGTCCAGAGAAACTTGGAAGATCTTAAATCAAGGGTCTCTAAATCAAGACATAATGCAATCAAACGGGATATCGAGGACGACATGGGAAGAACACTTCTGCAATGTATTTAGTTCATCATCTTCAAGCGAATCTACTCAGACAGAAGTTAGTAATGAGCCCTGGGATGTGGTAGAGAACACTATAAATATCGAAGAAGTTATTAAACATCTAAAGAACTCGAGAGCTGCAGGGCCCGACAGCAGTACAAATATCATGCTCAAAGAAAGAAAAGAGAAGTGGTCTCATTTCATTGCCTACCTGTTCAAATTAATAGCATCAGTGAAAGAAGTTCCTGAGTCATGGCGAACAGCCATTGTCGTTCCAGTGTTCAAGAAGGGCAGTCGGGACAATCCCTCGAATTATCGCCCGATTGCTCTTCTAGACACTATTGGAAAAATCTTTGCAACCTGTTTACAACAGAAACTAGCGAAATGGGCCCTCGGCGCTGGTTTGATGGACTGTCGACAAACAGGTTTCTCCAAAAGTGTGGGAACCGAAGTAAATCTCATGATACTAAACTTGTTAAAATTGGAGAAGTTAAAGAAAAAGTCAAAGCTATTTTTAGCATTCATCGACATGAAACAAGCATTTGACTCAATAAATAGAGCCAAATTATGGGGGAAGTTGGCAAAGTGGAACTGTCCAACATCACTATTAGATCCGGTGAGAGCCTTACACTCAAATACCACCATGTGTGTACGGATGAATG
The DNA here is from genome assembly GCF_040938575.1 of Ambystoma mexicanum. Classification (NCBI taxonomy): domain Eukaryota; kingdom Metazoa; phylum Chordata; class Amphibia; order Caudata; family Ambystomatidae; genus Ambystoma; species Ambystoma mexicanum. The sequence continues at coordinate 172,651,609 of NC_090931.1, forward strand.
CTCTAGGTGAGTTAAAGGGATGGTCTAGTAAAAAATTTTATTTAAAAAATAGATAGGCAACATAAAAAAAAATACTAGCATTCTCCGTTTTAAAACTTCCTATGTAAAATTTTGAGCTATTCAAGCTCAAAATTCGCAAAAGCAAGCACATGGGCGCATCCATTTTGTGAAATGGAGGCCCTCCTGTGCTGGCTTTTGCGGCACTAATGAAAGAAAAGCCAGCCAGCTGTAGTAAACAAAGGCTACCGCTGGGTGGCTTTCCCTTCATTAGTGCTGTAGGCGGAGGACGGGGACCGGAGACCAGAGCAGGAAAGCTGCAGCTGAATCTCGGTAAGTGCTATTTATTTATTTTTTAAAAATAAGCACTAGCTGCAGTTTTTTTTCTAAGTTTTCCGGACTGGAGGAGCCCGGAAAACTTAGAAATAAAACCGCAGCTTTAAAAACATTGTATTTATGTTTGCGGTCGCTTTTGAAGCGACCGCAAACATAAATACAACGTTATTGTGTTGGAAAACGCTGCGGTTTTTCTTTCCAAGTTTCTCAGGCTCCTCCAGCTCGGAGAAGCCTGAGAAACTTGGAAGGAAAACCGCAGCGTTTTCCAACACAACCGCGTGTGTTTCTGCCTGCTGTGGCTATCACTTTGGATCTCCGCACCCGGAGACCCAAAGTGAAAGCCACAGCAGGCAGAAACACACGCGGTTATGTTTACATGCCGCGTAGTGTTTCTACCTGCAGCTGATTTCCCATTTGGGTCTCTCGGGCTCCCCACGAGAGCCCCAAATGGGAAAGCAGATTCAGGTAGAAACAACGCGGTTGTTTTCCGCAATGCCGTGTTGTTTCTGCCTGAATCTGTGCTTTACCATTTGGGGATCTCGGGCTCCCTGTGGGGAGCCCGAGAGCCCCAAATGGGAAAGCAGATTCAGGTAGAAACAACGCGGTTGTTTTCCGCAATGACGCGTCGTTTCGGCCTGAATCTGCTTTACCATTTGGGGCTCGCGGGCTCCCCGTGGGGAGCCCGAGATCCCCAAATGGTAAAGCACAGATTCAGGCAGAAACAACACGGCATTGCGGAAAACAACCGCGTTGTTTCTACCTGAATCTGCTTTCCCATTTGGGGCTCTCGGGCTCCCCGTGGGGAGCCCGAGAGCCCCAAATGGTAAAGCAGATTCAGGCACAAACAACACGGTTGTGTTGGAAAACGCTGCGGTTTTTCTTTCCGAGTTTCTCAGGCTCCTCCGGCGGAGGAGCCTGAGAAATTTGGAAAGAAAAACCGCAGCGTTTTCCAACACAACCGCGTTGTATTTATGTTTGCGGTCACTTCAAAAGCGACCGCAAACATAAATACAATGTTTTTAAAGCTGCCGTTTTATTTCTAAGTTTTCCGGGCTCCTCCAGCCCGGAAAACTTAGAAAAAAAACTGCAGCTAGTGCTTATTTTTTAAAAAAAAATAAATAGCACTTACCGAGATTCAGCTGCAGCTTTCCTGCTCTGGTCTCCGGTCCCCGTCCTCCGCCTACAGCACTAATGAAGGGAAAGCCACCCAGCGGTAGCCTTTGTTTACTACAGCTGGCTGGCTTTTCCTTCATTAGTGCCGCAAAAGCAAAAGCCAGCACAGGAGGGCCTCCATTTCACAAAATGGATGCGCCCATGGGCTTGCTTTTGCGAATTTTGAGCTTGAATAGCTCAAAATTTTACATAGGAAGTTTTAAAACGGAGAATGCTAGTATTTATTTTTTATGTTGCCTATCTATTTTTTAAATAAAAATGTTTACTAGACCATCCCTTTAACAAACAAAATTCCAACCAATAGAGGTGTTAAGCAGGGCTGCCCATTGGCAGCACCATTATTCAAATTATACATCTCTGACATCTCATCAGCACTTGGCAATGTCTCATGCTTTCCACCAAAGGTAAATGGGCAGCATCTGAGTTGGGTAATCCATGCCGATGATATTGTGTTAGTGGATCTCACACAAATCGGACTCCAAAGGTTAACTGGATTTCAAGCATATTGTAACGACAATGAGTTAACAATAAACGAAAAGAAAACTAAGATTTTGATTGTCAGCAAGGTGTTAAAGAAAGATTGTGCCTTTAAATGGTCTATTGGTCGTGAGAGTATAGGAAATGTTCCCTCCATTCGCTATTTAGGAATTCTCTTCAACAATTCAATAAGCGAATCAGACTAGTTGAAAGATCTAAAAAATCGGATGGCATGCTTTGGAGTGCAGGGAGCACGCATACATGCAGAATATGGGAAATTCACAACAATTCCAGTGTTGACATTCTTTAACAGAAAGTCGTTCCAGCAATTACTTTCGGCTCCGAGGCAGGCTGGAACCTGAGCTTTGTCTGTTGGGACATTCTTGAGGCAAAGTTCTGGAGACGTGTTTTTAGTCTTCCGTCTTATGTCTCAATAAAAGCCATAAGATATGAGCTCGGTCTTGTCTCCTTATACACCACTGTGCTATGGAAATCTATATCAACACTAAGGAAATTACATTTGAACGAGCCCATGTCTGCATACAGAATCTTGACAGAATCCACACAGCGACCATATGAAGGACTGCTGAGATGCTGGGTCAACAAAATAAAACAAATTGTTGACGCCGCTGACATCAAATGGGAAGCCGTGATGGAACTACCTCAGCTAGCCAAAAAAAAATTCTATCAGTGGAGTTGGATACAGAACGCAGAAAATCGTGCGAACATGAAGACTTCCCTGGATCTAGGTACTGCGATAAATGGCTTGGATAAATTACCAAAATATCTAAGCCAATTTCCATCAAGATATCATCGAAATACATTTTTGAGACTACGCTTAAACATGTGCCATACAAAAGATATATTATGGACCCGACATGATGTAAATACAACCGACGTCATATGTAGATTCTGTCTGGCCAACGACTAATCTTTGAAACATATAATAACTGAATGCGACAAGCTAGTAAAGACGAGATCTCTGTTTTTGGGCAAATATGCTCCTCTAAATGACAACTCTGTGGAGTGGTGGTGTAGGACGCTTTCCAGTCAAAATGTCCATCTAACCTGTGCGGTGATTAACTATTTAGAAAAGATCCTTCCTTATGAAGAACTCACAACGTGAACACTCACCAATATGGGAAGGATTCTGTGATTATTTTTCTGTCCGCTTATGTATATCTCTTCTCTTCTCTCCTCTTGTTCGTGGCTCTGCGTTCTCTTTTGTGTGTTCTTTTCGGTAATAAGAAAGTTTGTAGTAAGTTTGAATAAACTAAAAATTACAATAAAAAATAATAAAATTAATAGATGCACAAATCGAAGATAGCTGACTGGACATTTAAAAGGCTCTGCCCTCGACTATGGCAAAAATCTAATAACCCAATTAACTACAATTGAAAAGGTAAATCCTTCAAGTGCACAGGAATCCCAGAGAAGCAACGATCATGGACCTCATGTTCTAACCCATAGGGAAGACCCAGCCTAGAGGTAGTTTACTGGGTGGTGTAAAAACCTGATGCAGGGAAGCTGTGTGGAAAATTTGAGTAATTGAGCAACAAGGGGTGCAGAGTGGAAGATGGAGATAGCTGAAGGTACAGGCGTTGGAGGTGTAAAGTGAACTGGATAAGCAGGTGCAGGAGAGATAAAACTAACTTTGAAGTGGGTAAAGATCAAAGAAGAGCAAAGAGTACAGGAAAGGCAGGTGGAAGTAAAGATGGAGGAGAAGGGAAGAGCACAGAAGAGGTTGAAGGAAAAGAACATCAATAAGGTGGGAGAGGACAAAGGATGTTACAAGAAGGAAAGGCCATGAAGAAGGTGAGCAAACGATGGAGGGTGGAGAAGGAAAAGAAAGACAGAGGGAGTTGAAACGTATACATCTGGAAGAAAGGAGAACAGGGGAGGGAAAAACTATTCATAGTTGTAGAAGTAGAGAAAGAGTAGGACCCCAGATAAGAAAGTACGGCAAAAGCCACCCCCATACCTGCTGTCTAAGCAGAGTAGGAAATGGAACAAGCTGGCATTGCAACAGCAAGGCGGTCTAGCAATAGCACTTGTAGGTCAGAGGGGAAAGTTTGAGGCATTCCAACAGGCACAAGTAAACATTGGTCTTGCAGGGAAAAGGGCAAGTCCAGTTTGGGTGACAGTTTCGGACACCTTAGAGTGGGAAGCAAAGTAAAACCTAACCAGGCCCCTAGTAATACTCTTAGAACACATTACTTCTAGGCAACAATGTAGGTGTTGCAGTGTGAGAAACCCGACGGCATTTGCACACCTATTCCCCAGGTATCTTCTATTCAGGTGGCCAGGGAAAGGCCATCGCTTTTGGATCCCAACCCTGGGAGTTGGATCACCTGTGTAGAGGTTCTCTGGGGACAGGAGAGAGAATGCCAAAAGGCTAGATATGGTATTCCCCCTGTCCTGACAATTCATCCTAATGTAGGCTACTTTGAAAGTACCTTAACCATCAACAACATACAAAGTACTGCAAAGAGGAAGAGGCATCTTCGAGTGAAAAAGATCACCTATGAAAAAAACAATTATAGTACTGAGAAGAAGATGCGAGCCAAGGTAAACCAGTACTTTCAATACACGTGTCCCACTAACAAGCTCAGGCAAAGTCAGGCACTTAAAGTACCATCACCTTCATCCTATCAACCTTTGCTGGGAGTATACAATGGACAGTCAGGCACCCCGGAGAGAATGGGAAACACAGAGCGCGAGGAGCAGCAGGATCTGGTGTCCCTGAGAGAACAGAATGGTGAGTCATCAGAAGGCTGCACAGGAAAGTTGGCATTGTGGCCAGGGAGCCAGACGGAAGAAGAGCATGGAGACGCTTCTACAGGTGGTCGCTGTGGTGAACACCCAGAACTGGTAGTTATCAAAAATGCCAGAGATCCAGACGTGAACGCCAGGGAGTTTCAGAGGATGAAAAAAACCTGGCGCTCCTCTAATCTGAAGATACATTGTGAGCGCGTAGTCGCGTGCAGCAGGCTGCTAAATTATACAAGTGTGAAACTGAAGGAGAGCTCCTGGCCAGTAATTCAAAGCAACATTAACATTGTAACAAGGCAGAGTCTCCTGATACCACTGAGTGAAAAGCTGCAGAGGGGAGCTAGAGAAGTGGGAGCAAAAGACGGCGAATATATCAACAGCGGTGGAAGTCAGAAAGCGGCAGAGAAGCCTAGCAAAGTAGGGGTCTGATGAGAGGGTCCCAGAGATGGAGTAAAGAGAATGATAAAGACTGTAGAAAGGCCAATGAGCTTGAATCTTTAATAGGGACAGAGAAGTTAAAGTTAAAGGACATTTATACAGCACACTATTCATTTATTTAGATTTGTAGAGCGCACTGCAGCCCATGGGCATCGAGGTGCTAAAATGAGCTTAGGAAGGCTTGATTCTGGGTTACATGAATACTACCCACGGAAGCTTAGATCTGGTAGAAGTTTGTACAACATACAGGTGACACCGTTGCATGGTTACAGGTGCCGTGGTAGTCAAAACAGGTTTAAGCAAATGTATCCGAGAAAAAGCCTAGTTTTGATGCCTTACGGAATGCTGCATGAGGTTCAATGCTCCTGATGTGAGGCGTTAAGGCATTCCAGTTGAGAGCAGCCTGTGTAGGGAAGCTGCTTCCGCCAGAACACCTTTTGTGAGTTTTTGGGACAGTGATCAGGTCTGTGTAGGGCGTTCTGGCTGGCCTGGAGGAGAGCTGTTTTGTGATCCTCTGGGCGAGGTAAGGGGAGGCAAGATGATGGAGGCACATGTGGGTAAGGGCCAGGGTCTTGAAGATGATGCTCTGCTTAATTGGAAGCCAGTGGACATGCCTCCCGGGTCCTGAGATGTGGTCTCTACGCGAGAGACCCGTGGCGGCCCTAAGGGTGTTATTTTGAGCAACCTGTAGTTTAGCTATGTTTTTTCCTGATGAAGAAGGCCGTTGCAATAGTCCAGTCTCAAGCCAATTATTGCCCTTGCGATAGTGAGACAGTTTTGCTGAGATAAGTAAGGTCCAACTGCGTTGAGTTTGGAGAGGTAGGCTGAGGAAGATGCAATGGCGTTGACCTGCCGGTCCATAGTTAAGTTAGTTTCGAGGTAAACACCCAAGGTCTTAATTGCCTGAGACACATTAATGGGAATATTGTGGACAGAGAAGCAGTTGTACTGCTTGTCCAGCTTGCCCAAGGTGGACGGGGATCCAATCAGCAGAAGATCAGTTTTCTCAGTATTGAGGCATAACCAGTTATCTGCCATCCAGGATTGAATTGTAGATAGATTCTATTGAGAGTGTTCGAGTCTGACGCGTAATCGCCCAAAAGGGGGACTAGTACCCGTGTGTCATCAGCATAGTTTGTGTATGAGATGCTCATGACGACAAGAATTTTAAAGAGAGGTCTGGTGAGGAGGTTGTATAGTGTGGGGGCAATGCAGGAGCCCTGGGGTACACTGCATTTGAGGATGCTAGGTGTGGCACATGAGGATTCTGAAAAGACCTTCATGGCTCTTCCCTGTAGGAAGGAGGTTATCCAGTTGCAGGCCCTAGGCGAGAAGTTGGCCACTGTGGTGAGGTGGTGACACAAGGTCTTGTGATCAACCAGGTCAAAGGCTGCTGACAGGTCCAGTAGGAGCGCAGGTTTGCCTGCGTCTCGGAGGTCATCCATTTGGTTCTTCAGATCAAGGAGGGCCGTTTCAGTGCCATGACGTGGCCGAAAGCCTGATTGCCGAAGACTGAGGAGGTGGTTATCCTCTAGAAATGTTTGCACTTGCAGATAGGCTGCCTTGTCAAGTATTTTAAGAATGGGACAGTGGTGATGGGCCTATAGTGCCCTGGGACTAATGGGTCTACGGATGGTTTTTTAAGGAGCAGACAAACCCACGCTTCTTTGAGTCCAGAGGGCACATGGCCCGACTGGAAGGAGGCATTAATGAAGGCAGTGATGAGGGGGGCAAGGGATGGAACGCAGTCTTTGATGATTTGTGCTGGGCAAGCATCACCTTTGCAGTTGGACGGTTTAATACAGTTGAGGAGTGGGATGACTTCAGGGACGGTCACGTCCTTGAATTCAAACAGTGGAGAGTGAGTGGGAGTGGTAGGTGACAGTGAACTACTGTGGCTATGAGGTTGGAGAGAGCTTGCTGGTGAGCAAGGATTTTAGAGTGCAGGGTGACGAGTTTATTCAGCATGGCTGACTGAATATTATTACACCACGCATCATCCTTCAGAAGTGAGGCAGAGGGGCCGGGTTCTCTAACTCTCTGAAGATGGTAAATATTTCTTTAGTTCCTGACTTGGCATTGGATATTCTGGTATTGAACGATGAGGCTTTCGCTTTGATGATCGCCAATTTGCAGTCTTTGGCTAGAGCCTTGAAGGCCGCTAGTGTGATCTCCTTAGGGTTGCCACCGGAGTGTTCCCCTGGCGCTCTGGTGGATCTGAAAGGTAAGAGGGTAGGATGGGTTAGTAGGGTATAGCGGGAAGAGGTAGAGAGCGAGAGAGTTGTGATGTCCTGTTGACAGCTTCAGTTCTGTTCACACTGTTCGCTCAACATGGGTGCGATTGTCATGCCTGCGCCATGGGCACATACATTGGCGATCAATATGGACAAATTGGTATTCATTTATCTACAGAAAACTCTTGGATCAACCGCTATTCCCTTTTTGGACCTTATTTCCCATTTGCGAGAATTTGGTGCTTTTTTATTTTTCCCAAAAAACTACAATAACCACAATGCACTTGGCTATAACCATCTATTCCTGGCTATTCCTATTTTTCTTCATCAGAACTACAATCCCCAGAAGCCCTAGGGATTTGCTCTGCTTCCACCAGCTCAGGAACAGAGAGGGAGGTGGCCGATTGTCTGCAGGTGTGCTGAGCCAGGTGCAACCAATTAGCCTGCCTCTGTACTGGGCTGGGCGGTATAAAAGCTGCTGCCTGCAGGAGCTCAGTCTCTTGCATTAAGAGTCCTTCCAGCACCTTTTTGCTTCGAGCTACAAATTTTTGCTTCCTGTTGCTGCTTTTTCTGATTCCTGTTTTTCCAGTGCCTTGTTGCCCTGCTCCCCTGGGCTTACTCCTTGTTGCCCTGCTCCTTTGGGCCCCCTGCCTTGCAGCTTGCCTCACTCCGCTGCCTACAGCCCTTGTCCTTTTGGCTCCCTGCCTTGCAGCTTGCTTCCCTCCTTTGCCTACAGCCCTTGTCCTTTGGGCTCCCTGCCTTGCAGCTTGCCTCACTCCGCTGCCTACAGCCCTTGTCCTTTTGGCTCCCTGCCTTGCAGCTTGCCTCACTCCGCTGCCTACAGCCCTTGTCCTTTGGGCTCCCTGCCTTGCAGCTTGCCTCACTCCGCTGCCTACATCCCTTGTCCTTTGGGCTCCCTGCCTTGCAGATTGCTTCCCTCCGCTGCCAGCAGCCCTTGTCCTTTGGGATCCCTGCCTCAGCCCCTCTCCTGCTCCTCTGGGCGTACTGCCTTGCAGCCTGCTACACCCTGCTGCCTTCAGCCCTAGCCTTTTGGGCTCCCTGCCTCAGCCCTGCTCCTCTGGGCGTACTGCCTTGCAGCCTGCTACACCCTGCTGCCTTCAGCCCTAGCCTTTTGGGCTCCCTGCCTCAGCCCTGCTCCTCTGGGCTTCCTGCCTTGCAGCCTGCTACACTCTGCTGCCAACAGCCCTAGCCTTTTGGGCTCCCTGCCTTCAGCCCTTATCCTTTGGGCTCCTTGCCTTGCAGCCTGCTTCACTCCGCTGCCTGCAGCCCTTATCCTCTGGGCTCCCCCCCTTACAGCCCTGCTCCTTTGGGCTTGCTGTCCTGCTCCTCTGAGCTCTCTACCTTGCACCTTACAGTCCTCTGCAATCCTCAACATTTTTCCTGCATTTATTACTTTCAGTTACTTGCAGCCCCTCTGTATCCTGACTGCTGCTCCCTTGCTATCTTTCTCGTTTTCAACTCTCAGTTCTTTATCCCTGTTCAGTTCAGTTATACTGCTTTCCTTTCATTTCCTTCTGCCAGTTTGCTCATCGACTTCCCTATTCCTGGATATGTCTGTTATTGTCTTCTCTTGTATTGTTTGTAGACCCTTTTGTACAGGGCTTGTCTGGTGGTTTCCGCCAAGCAACCTCTGCCCCTTCCCTTGTCTTGTTTCTGTGTTACAGACACCCACAGCTGTTGTTCCCAGCCATGAGCAAACAGCGTGGGCCTCTGTTATAGCAAACTGTGCAGAAGGCTAGAGTTGTTTCCTAAGGTCCGTGGAACACTCTTCCCATATCTGCATACACCCCAAGAGGGAATCCATTCTGTTGTACCTTATTTCCTTGCTACACTTGCCTACCCTTTGTTCTCTTTTACTTTCAGCTGTGTGCGTACTTATCTGTCCACCTTACTTAGGCACAACCACCCAAACCCTACCTGGGTGCCCTGTGCCACTCTTAACAGAGTGCCATCCTTGACAGAGATTTAAGGACCGGTAGACTCGAATGTGCTGTTGTGCGGGACTATGTGTGGTTTGATTTGTTGTTGCAGTGTAGCGAAGTGCATAGGGATTGCTGTGCAAAGATCTGGTTGCGTTTATTTAGCATTTGAGAGGTGTATGCAGAGAGGTGAGGTTTTGGCGGTTGGGTTAGTGGGGCTTTTTTTCACCCAGTTGTTTCAGACATCTGTGTTAGGTGTCTCTGCCCATGTTATGTACTCGGGCGTTTTGTGGTGGGTCACTCGCCAGGTTCTGTGCATTGTGAGGGCTTGTCTCTGTAACCGTCTAGTGCTTTGTGGGCAGGAAGTTGGTGAAGGCCTCCCCCTGCCCCCCACTGCTTCGGTTCTCCTTGAAGTGCCCGGGACTATACGAAAGCCAGTTGTCAAAGGGAAAGAAAAGGCTGATGGCAGCACTGGGGTGACTGGTTGCGTGACCTGTAATTGGTGGAGTCTGGTCTAAAACTGTGCCTAGACCAGGAAGCCCCAATATATAAAGAAAAGCCCTACGCCCCAACGTTATGCCAAGGATAAAGAGCCACTGGTTGCATGACCTGTTATGGGTGGACCGTGCAGTCTAAAACTGTGCTACGACCAGGAGCGGGGTCAATGAAAGAGTTGTAAAGGTGAAAATAACCTGTGAACTTTGTTTGGAGAGCAAGAACTGTATTGAGCTTTGGGAAGGGCACACTGAGCCTTGAATGAAGACAACAAGGCTGCTTCTTGGAAACTTTGTGTACTTTTGATAACTGGATACTCCATGAACTGGTACCTGAAGTTTGGGGAATGTCGCCTAAACTTCTTATGAACCACCTTTTTTTCTTTTTACTGAATTTTTGCCAGTAAACCTTGTGTGGATTATAACCAGAGACTATATCCCAGAGAATACGAGCTTTGCAATATCCTACTATTCAAACTGTATCCTGACTTGGGAAAGGGAGCTAGCTAGGGCTCCAAACTTTATGGTATTCACTTCTTCAGTTGAAGCATCCCTTCCCTATAGTGGTCACTTAGTTGTGAGGGCCAAGCATAGGTTTGGACACAGACAGACCTTTTGATTTTGACACCCTGACTTTGAGGATCCTTAAGTTTATTTAGGCACGACAATCCTGCCATAGCGATAGGACCAGATAAGCATTTCACCCATGCTGATTCATTGAATAAAGGTTTTGAAATTATGCCACATGTGTCTGTGTCTCTCTCTTGATATAATCTCCAAAAAACAAAGTGACTCCACTTTGCTAGGAAAGGCGCTTCACAGTTAGCCCCAATTAGGTTGCTCATATACAGTCTACTGTAAAAAGTAGCCAAATGTTATTCCAAAGAAGTTCTGAAAGTCATGAGTTTTCATAACAGAAAATGTTTAATGCACATTTCTGAAATGTTTTCTGGTAAAGTTGTTCTAACAATGTTCACAAGATGCATTGCAAAACATGCATAGCAAATATTATCAAAAATGTTTATAAAAGCACATACCCATTTGTGAACCACATCCGTTTTGGTAGAAAATAAAAAGGAAACAAGAAACAAAAAGCATTTCAATTCGCTTGGTGCAATGGTTATGCATCTTCTATCAGTGTATCCGCCATAAAGGCAAGTCATGCATCTTGTGAACATTGTTAGAACAACAGTTATGAGATATCATTTATTGCAATAATACCGCCCTGATGAAGGTTTTATCCGAAATGCATTGGCACCAGAGTATTATGGGCAATTTCAGATGAATACTCAATGTGTAATTCACACAGATGAACTTTACCAGAAAACATTTCAGAAATGTGCATTAAACATTTTCTGTTATGAAAATGTCATGCCGCCGTCCTTTGGTGGTCGCTGGCGGCTATGGAAGGCTTGGCGTTGGCGGCGCCATTAGAATGTTCCGTGTTGTTTCTCTTCACTTCCTGGTTTGACTGTCTAGTCTTTTTCTCTCGTTCCTGTATTTAACCACGCCCTCCCCTGGGCTCTTTGCGTTGCAACTTTGTTTTCCTGTGCTTTGTTGCTGTGCTACTTTGGGTTCCTTGTTTAACTCCTGTTACCATTCCCCGCGACCTCTATCGCGGTATCTTTTCGTCCTACTTCTCTCCTCTCCTTCCTTTTTCCCGTTCCTGGTGCATGGCGGTTTTTCCACTCCGGTCTCTCGCACTGCTCCTTGTCCAGTATCAGCTTCACCGGATCCTCCAGCCTACCTGCTGCACCGAGGAATACATACCTTGATTATCCAGCTCCGGCTTTTCCTGCATTCCCGGGCTCACAGTCATCTCTTCCTGCTCAGCATTGGTACCAACTACATCCGTAGAGAGGTTTTTTTTAAGCAGCGGCTTTTTTTCCTCTCATCTTGGTTTCTGTGGGAAGGGGGCCGGCTGCTTCCCTGTCTATCAGGGGATCAGGGTGGCTTCTTCCCGCGGACGGCCGTACCTCTTCACAAAGACGAAAAAGCCCCAGACCAAGACCTTCAGAAGAAACCCTGTTCCGGAACAGACAGGTGAGGAGAAAGGGGAGGTGGACATTGATTTATCAGATTTGGAGGAAAATACGCTGGTTCCTAACACTCGCGACAGTTTGCAACGCCAGAAAGAGATTACAATGTCTATTCCGGAACAAGTCCAAGAGCTGCTCACGGCAATGCAGAATGTAACTTTAGAATTACAGGCTGTGAAAGCAGAAAACGCTGCTCTACGACAGCGAGTTGACCACTTCGAACAGTCCCGGAGTGATCTGCCTCCTATGCCCTTACCCTGCGGTAAATATGATGGTTCACCTACTGGATTTAAAGAATTCATGGAGGCTTGCATAATCTATTTCACCTTCAGACCTCAGACATATGCCTCAGATGCAGCCCGCATAGGGTTTCTGCTATCTAACCTTACGGGTAACGCTCTTTCCTGGGCTACTCCGCTTGTGACCGGTGCCAGTCCGTTACTACATGATTACGCCGGTTTCACCGCCCAGTTCAAATTGGCCTTTGAAAGGCAAGAGTCTGCGGTGGTCGCCAGTGAACAGTTACTGGATATTCGACAGGGAAGTTCCGATCTTCTGTCCTACATCTCCCGCTTTAAACGGGTGGCTGCAGACGCAGGCTGGCAAGAGAACGCTCAGTACACCATTTTTCGCCGAGGATTGAGGGAGGACCTTAAGGATGAATTAGCAAGGGTTACCAGACCAGCTACTTTAACCGACTTGTGGTCTACAGTGGTACAGCTGGATTTCCGTCTCTCAGAACGGCGGTCTGAACGTAGAAAACAGCGTGGATTTCCTGCTACGCCTGATCCTGGGATTACCTCTCCTTCTCCTACCTGTACGTCGAAAGAGGAGCCTATGCAAATTGGGACTACTCGAGGACCACTCACCTCGGAAGAAAGAAGAAGACGCAGGGAGAACAACCTGTGTATGTATTGTGGATCTAACCAACATATCCTTAGAGATTGCCCTAATGTACCACCAAGACGTTCGGGAAACGCCATTCCTCGGAGCTAGTAGGGACGAGCTACCGAGGGGGATTTACTGGTCCCTTTGTTTCTTTATCAGTCACACCAATGCTTACAACAGAAGACAACCGTCTTATGGCAGTCGGAGTAGAGTTATTTATCTCTCAGCAGTCCTATGAGGTTCTGGCACTACTGGACTGCGGCGCTGCTGGTTGCTTTATGGATTTGGTTTGGGCGGACAAGGTCGGCATTCGCCGTTTGCAGAAAGACGAGGACCAAAAGGTTGAAGGTGTGGATGGTAGACCACTCAGCTCGGGTCTAATCACCCATATCACACCTCCGATGCAGATGAAGATCCTACATCACAACGAGACCATTCAATTCTACCTCATCCGAGCAGCCCATTTTCCAGTAATCCTGGGAGTCTCTTGGCTTCGGAAGCATAACCCGACCATTGATTGGACAAAGAACCAATTGTCATTTACCTCATCTTTTTGTCGTCAGTCATGTTCTTCACAGACCCTGCATACTTCTGTCCACATTTTACCAGATATAACCTCCAGTTTAGATGTGTTGAAGGTAAACAGCATCCCTAAAGAATATCTCCGCTACCAGGAGGTGTTTACGGACGATGGCCCGCAGGATTTACCTCCTCATAGACCAGAAGATTGTCAGATCATTCTTCAACCCAATGCTGTTGTTCCTTTTGGACAAATGTTTTCCCTTTCCCTCAAGGAAAAGAAGGCTCTCAAGGAATATCTGGATTCTAATTCACATCATGGCCTGATCCGACCTTCATTTTCTCCTGCAGGGGCTTCACTTTTCTTTGTTCCAAAGAAGGGTTCCAATGAGCTTCGTCCTTGCATCGATTATAGGGGCCTAAACCAAGTCACGCTTAGGGATAGGTATCCCATGCCACTGATGGGAGACATTCTGGAAGCAGTACAAGGAGCAAAATTCTTTTCTAAAATCGATTTAAGAAGAGCCTACCACCTTTTGAGGATACGAACCGGTGATGAATGGAAGACTGCTTTTCGCACTCCCTTCGGACACTACGAATACTGTGTCATGCCTTTTGGCCTAGTCAACGCTCCAGCAATATTCCAAAGATTCATGGATCGCATCTTTTCTGATCTACTTTTTCATTGTACCGTCGTCTATCTTGACGACATCCTGGTCTATTCTAAAGAAACCCAACTCCATTCGGATCACCTCCAACAAGTCCTTCAAAGACTGCAAGACAACCTACTTAAAGCCAATGCTGATAAATGCATATTTCAAGCCTCCGAGGTCAACTATCTTGGCTTTATCCTGTCTTCAGAAGGAATCCGCATGGATCCCGCTAAGATCGACGCCATATTGCAATGGCCTACACCCCATTCTATCAAGGACGTCCAAAGATTTCTAGGGCTAGCCAATTTTTATCGCAAATTCATCCAGGGTTTCTCGAATCGAGTTCTTCCCATTACAAAGCTGTTAAAGAAGTCTTCAATGCCTTTTATCTGGTCTTCTGAGGCAAACCGAGTTTTCCAACAACTTAAGGAGGAATTCTGCTCTGCCCCGGTACTTCATCAACCAGATCAGAATCTAAAATTCATTGTGGAGACTGATGCCTCCTCTGCGGCGATAGGTGCAGCCCTTCTACAGGAACATGAAGGTTTGGAACATCCAGTTGCCTACATGTCCAAGACACTGAATGACAGCCAGACACACTATTCAGTAATAGAAAAAGAACTCCTGGCCATGAAAACTGCATGCGAAGAATGGAGACATCTTCTACAAGGGGCTAACCATCCCTTTGAAATCAGAACTGACCACAAGAATCTTAAAGTACTGCAAAAGATGGAATGTGGCAACTCCCGTCAGGCGCGTTGGGCGCATTTCTTTTCCCAATATGATTTCACATTGACCTACTTACCGGGTTCCAAGAACATTCTGGCTGATGCTCTTTCTAGAAGCCCTTATTCCGACATGTCTCAGAAAGAATTAGAATTTCCCAGTCTCATGCTTCCTGAAGTCAAAGTAATCTGTTCGGTGGAGTCTTTCTTAGAAAGAGTCCGCAAGGCCACGCGGTCCACCTCTCCTCTCTCAAAGGATCTATCCCTTAAAGATGGTTTATGTTTCAAGCAACAGCGATTGTTTCTGCCAGACAGATTCACACGTCAATCGGCTTTAAGGTGGTGCCACGATGATCCAACGGCAGGACACAGAGGTGTTAAGAACACTTTGGAATTGCTTCATCGCAGGTTCTGGTGGACCGGTATGGCCAAAGATGTTTCAACCTACGTCAAATCATGTCCAGTATGCTGCCGATCCAAACATTGCACTCAAAAGTCGATTGGTTTTCTCCAACAACAGGATCTTCCCAAGAGACCCTGGAGCATTATTTCCACGGATTTTATTGTGGATCTGCCACCTTCGGAAGGCTGTTCATGCATCATGGTAACTGTCGACTGCTTCACTAAGATGGCACATTTCACTCCCTTGGCTGGTCTTCCTACTGCCTCTGAGATGGCGGTTGTATTTGCCAGAGAAATCTTTCGCTTACATGGTACTCCGGACAAGATTATTTCTGACAGAGGTTCACAGTATACTTCAAGGTTCTGGAAGGAGCTTTGTGAGAGACTGGGAATGGAACGGGCCTTATCATCTGGTTTTCACCCTCAGACTAACGGGCAGACTGAAAGAACCAATGCCACGCTGGAGCAGTATCTTCGATGTTTCACAAACGCCCAACAAGATAACTGGGTTAGTCTGCTGGTCACAGCGGAATTTGCCTATAACAATGCCGAACACAGTGCCACTGGTCTCAGTCCTTTCTTTTGTTCCTATGGGTTCCATCCCAGCTTTCTTCCTTCTCTCTCCTTTCCTCCTTCTACCACTCCATCGGTGGATGCTTTGCTTACCAGTATCTCAGAGGCCCACAAGTCAGCCACGGGAAGCTTGCGGGCGAGCAGTCTTCGGTATCGATCATACTGCAACCTTAAGCGCCAGCCCGTTCCAGCTTGGCGAAAGGGCACCAAGGTCTGGTTGTCTACTAGGTTTCTGCCTCGCTGGCTTCGCCCCTCTAATCTGTCTCCCCGGTACCTGGGTCCTTTCCCTATACTACAACAGATCAACCCCGTGGCCTTCCGCCTTCAGTTGCCTAAACACATGCACCGTCTCCATCCTGTATTCCATTCCTCTCTCCTGAGAGAATGCAAGGATGATCCCTACCATCGCCCTTTGCCACAGGACCCAGTCCCCAAGGCGGTTCCTTCCGATGAGTATGAGGTGGCCTCCGTTCGTGACTCCCGCCATCGGCGGGGTTGCTTGGAGTATCTCATCCACTGGAAAGGGTATCCACACTCGGAGGACTCCTGGGAACCGGTGTCTCATGTTCACGCTCCAGCGTTGATTCAGCGGTTTCACCGTCTGTTCCCGGGGAAGCCGGGGGGTGTGTCCCTTGGGAGGGGGCATACTGTCATGCCGCCGTCCTTTGGTGGTCGCTGGCGGCTATGGAAGGCTTGGCGTTGGCGGCGCTATTAGAATGTTTCGTGTTGTTTCTCTTCACTTCCTGGTTTGACGTCTAGTCTTTTTCTCTCGTTCCTGTATTTAACCACGCCCTCCCCTGGGCTCTTTGCGTTGCAACTTTGTTTTCCTGTGCTTTGTTGCTGTGCTACTTTGGGTTCCTTGTTTAACTCCTGTTACCATTCCCCGCGACCTCTATCGCGGTATCTTTTCGTCCTACTTCTCTCCTTCCTTTTTCCCGTTCCTGGTGCATGGCGGTTTTTCCACTCCGGTCTCTCGCACTGCTCCTTGTCCAGTATCAGCTTCACCGGATCCTCCAGCCTACCTGCTGCACCGAGGAATACATATCTTGATTATCCAGCTCCGGCTTTTCCTGCATTCCCGGGCTCACAGTCATCTCTTCCTGCTCAGCATTGGTACCAACTACATCCGTAGAGAGGTTTTTTTTTAAGCAGCAGCTTTTTTTCCTCTCATCTTGGTTTCTGCGGGAAGGGGGCCGGCTGCTTCCCTGTCTATCAGGGGATCAGGGTGGCTTCTTCCCGCGGACGGCCGTACCTCTTCACAAAGAAGAAAAAGCCCCAGACCAAGACCTTCAGAAGAAACCCTGTTCCGGAACAGACAGGTGAGGAGAAAGGGGAGGTGGACATTGATTTATCAGATTTGGAGGAAAATACGCTGGTTCCTAACACTCGCGACAGAAAACTCATGACTTTCAGAACTTCTTTGGAATAACATTTGGATACTTTTTACAGTAGACTATATATGAGCAACCTAATTGGGGCTAACTGTGAAGCGCCTTTCCTAGCAAAGTGGAGTCACTTTGTTTTTTGGAGATTATATGTTTGAATAGGTCCTAGTGCTACAGGACCATTTATGGACTGGCAGCTCCAGGCGAAAATATTTTGAAACACACCTTTGGATCTCTAGGATATTTGATGCAATAATCCTAAATTTTAATTTTCAAGTGGTGCCCTCCTCTCTCTTTTCATTTTTGTGTCTCTCTTGATACCATGCCTGTCTCACAACAGTTAAACCTTAGGAGGTGCAAACAAGTGCCTACAACACCTTAGCTTAGAGCCATTGCACAAACCAAGATCAGCAGAAAGATAACCCACCCAGGCTTCAAGAGGCATGACTGAACCGAGTGGTGCCTAAAAGACTGAGTGACATTAGGAGACTCTCTGGCAGAGATACGATTTGTCCCAAAGACCGTTTTCTTTCTGCAGTGGAAAAGGAATGTACTTGTACATTCACTACGCCTCTGAGAGCAAATTCCACCAGTACTGGCTGGAAGAAAATATGCTAACAGCAACCAGGAACCCTACCGCCAGAATGGAAATTTACAGAGGGTACAGATGAACCTTGCAAAGTATGTAGCGCCAAGACACAGCAACACCCATGAAAGGGAACCTGGGAGAGACTTTACTCATGGCATCCTGACCAACGACTTGTCCAATACTCGCTAAGGAGCGCTGCTGCGGAAACATATCCATAAGGCTGTTAGTTTGTTATTTCGTTGCCCTCAAAAGAAGTCCAAGCAAAGCTCTAATTTCCAAAACACTTTCATTGTGTGCTGTCATGGTCCTCATGGCATACATCTACAGAAGATACCCACCCTGAAAAAAGCCATTTACAAAGCCCCCACTTTAGAAGCATGCACTGGGGATGGGCTGCTGACACAGAAGGGACACCCCTGTCCTCAGCCTAGCAGGGTCCCAGTCAAAGATCTCCACTCACAGAACATTCAAGGCTCACTACTTTAAAAGTAACATACCGCCCTTCCAGATGTTTTGAGGAAACATCATATGCACCTTTATGTAGCACAAGATATAGGGTTGATGGTGGCTATCATGAGTGAAACGTTGTCAAACTTACCATTTCAATTACATTTTGGCTCCTCCCCGTACATTTATAAAGTGAACCTCACTCAATCGGATCTGTCCAATTAAATTAAAGCATTTGTCTTTGCCTTATGCCATTGGCTGTTTTGCCCTCTGCTCTGGCCAGTTAGGAATCATTCTTCCTCACACACAATGACAGTCTCAGAAACAAAGCCACACTGCGGCCACTTTAACAGATTTTTATTTAAATTAGCCACAATATAGTATTGCACAACCCTTAATTGCGTGTCCTAGGCCCCTTCCCCTCCTCCCCACGTGCCCTTTTTGACCCAAGGACTAGTGCATTTCAGAATTGCAAGGCACAAATAAGAAGGTGGTATGTGGCTGGATCAAGTACATTGTTAGGCGACGGCTGTATGTACAGTTTACCTGTGTCCACCCTAAAGGGATAAAACAAAGTCTGATATGGCTTTGAATCTCAGCTCATGTCATGGCATTCACTAGGATTCCAGTGTACAAGCAAGGTCCCTATTCACATGTGGTCACACAGAAGATAGCGTGATCTTTAGGTCACTGGGACACTCACATGTTACAATAAGTGAGCTCTGTTTACCGGGTTTGCAGTTTAACGAGCCAAAGGCTGCCACAAGACATTCCAACACTGCATCATTGTATGCTAAGGCAGTATGAGTGTACCAAGACATTTTCAGATAGTACAGTCTTTGAATTATACTGTACAGCGACGTGACAAAACTATCAAGGGGAATGCAGAGGATGACATAGGACATGCTCGCGGAGGGAGTAAGCACGCATGCCAATACCGTCAGGCCCAGAGGTGGGATGACCACACTTGATACAATGAAAGAGAAAATGCTAGAACAGAGAAGAGTGAAAGTGTAATCCACAGCAAGGTAAGTGCACCCAAAGGTAGTGAAAGTAAACCATTGGGGGGGGGGGGGGGTGGATACAAATCCATGGCGCAAGAGAAAGAATCCAATGTCAACTTGAGACAGCCAGGTATACAATCAAATAACACATGGTCTAAGGCACTTAAGCTGAAGCACAATACTAAGGCAAGAGGGGCAGAAGAGCAGAACTGAGAACAAAGGGAAAAGATGCTTACAGTGCAAGAATTCAGCAAGGTCCGCTGTAGGCAACTTATTTACTAGGACATAAGACCCCGGGCAAGTCATCTGTACTAGGTTCCCTACATTGCAGTCAGTACAGTCATCACACTGGTCCTGCTATTGTACTCGTACTAGAACAGATCATGTGTATGCACATCACAGTCTCAATGTCAGTACCACCATGGCCCAGTTAAATTCAACGCCCATGTTCAGAATGTTCTTGTGATGGACCCAGTTAAGCACCAACAAAAAGTGTCCATGTCTTAGTACTGCATGACTTCCCACCGAGAGAGAACTTGGTTCTGTGTGACCTCTTGGTACATTAATATTAGACGGAAAGGACGCAGTCAGTAACAGCAAGAGCAGATGTATAGAAAGTTACTGTTCTACAGCACGGTCTGTACCGGTACTGCCCAGCCAGGGCAGCAGCACTCTTGCTCAGCATCACATCATAATACAAGTATACAAGTGCTGTCTAACTCCATTTCAACAGTTGTAGCTACTAAGAGTGTGTTCAAACCCATTGTCTGTACTAGTGATATCTTGATAAGGAATTGTGAAATTATAGTGAGCGCCGCCAGATCGATGTCCAAGACATCCTGATCACTCACAGAGTACATTAAATGCAATTTTATGGAGCTACCCGTTTCCCCAGTTTAGTCCACACTAGAAGCGCCTAGCCCATCGTGGGTGCCCTGCCAGTGCCGGCATGAAGTACAGCGCTAGAAACTGTCAGCAGAATCCCTTTCCAGTTCTCCAGGATACCCGCATTGTTCGGTCAGTGGTGTTCCCATAGCTGCCATCTTGACCTTTGCTTTATTGATGTACCAGAGGCACAGTTTCACCATGCATATGAACATCAGAGGAGCCTGCCATCTGGCTCACATGGACTCCTTCTGAATCTTCTGCAGGACTTTCTGTACCTTGTTTTCCACGCGCAGAAATTTGATCTTCTTCCACGGGTTGTAGGTTTGGCGCCGGCTGCACTGCAGGTCCTCTAGCAGCAGCCGCAGATGCCGCTCTAGCCGCTCATGGTCCCATCCCTTCACGTTCTTGGTCACCACGTTCAAGATGAGGGACCAGTATTGCGACACATCGGTCCCCTCTGCCAGCGACACCAGAGCCTGCACGCCGTCTCTACTCCTCCGCAGCTCGTGAAGTGCTTGCCTCCCCTCCTCGCTGACATTGTTGAAATACAAACTGTTTGGGCATAAAGAAAATATATTAATTTGGTGGAAAAAGCATCACAACGGTTGTGTGCAAAAACAAGGAGGCAATTGCTGAACACAATGAGAGAACCACCAACAATAACCATGGTGGGCAGCTAAACAAAACTGCTTAAATTGTGTACACAGATGACTTAATAGCACTGGAACCCTTCTGAAGGAAATGGATAGTCACCCATCAGCTCAGTGTTCGAATGGTACCAAATTAAATTTATCTTGATCTAATAGCCTGTCATGTCACCCTACAGACGTTTTAAACTTGAACACCCATCAGCCCCAGGCAGTTTGGTCAGCGGTAAATGATACTGGGAGTTGTAGTCCAGAGCCTCATAATGAGTAACCATAGTCTGGGGTGGGGGGTAATCTGTGGCTGCTGTATGAGAGTTGTGGAAAGGTTAAGAGGGTCTCCCTTGCACTCAGGCAGCCACTGCTCTCTACAGACAACACATTGTGTGCACTCGCTAAACTATGACAGCAGGCCACAGACCTTACTTAGAGAGAGAAATTAGGCGAGGCCAGCATTTACAACTGCATGTTGCCCTGGCCATTTAAAGGGCACTTACACACACTCCACGGCTGCAGGACATGGCCGCGGGCGGGCGGGCGCACGCACGCACGCACGCACGCATGCACACACACACACACACACACACACACACACACACACACACACACACACACACACACACACACACACACACACACGCACACACACACGCTCAGGTGCAACGTGCTTGTCTTGGAAGCAAGACGACACGGAGCACCACAGGTTCAATCCCCGGGTCTGCGCTTAGAAACCTCTGGGTATTAAGCGCGTTATAAATAACCTATCATATCATAATTAAGCTCCTGATGGGATAAGGTAAAGCGCCGCAATCCACCACTTGAGAAATGGGACCCCCCCTGCTGTAGACTGCCATAGGTCTAATTTTCTGGACTCTGTCCTGAACCTGCTTTCCTTTGTGTGTTTGACGGTTTTTATTATGAATATAAAAATAAAGTAAGAAATAATTTCCAGATAAAACAGCACGATTGGCAACGAGCCAGCTGACACTACCTCTAATTGGAGCTTCACACGAAGAGTCTGGAGAAACGTACACATTTTCAAGTATTTTCTCTACACGTTATAAACTCTTATCAAAGCTGATTAATGCTCAGTGCTCTAGGCTCTTGTTCTGTCAGGTTTGTCTTTGGTGGAGACCCTGTATAGTTTTTCCTTGTAAACCTTCCCACCATAGTTTTCACAGCCGGTGAATAAACCCCACACCACTAAAGTTGCATGATGCGGTCTGTAGACGTATTGTCAGTGCGTTTGTCCCTGGCAACTTGTCACATCAATGAGTGGCAGTTGTCTATAGACGACTGTGTAGAATGTTTGCCAGTGATCATAAGGAAGTGGAGCAGGGCAACAGAAGACCACAGCAGTAACGGCAGAGACAAAACCACAATGGTACTCTCAGGAAACAGCGAACATGTGTAGTTCCTGAAACCCTGCATTCTAGACCACGTGCTGACGATCACATGCTACTGTGCAGGTGACATCCATGCAGACTGCTGCGAGGGATCGGTAATGAGAGACGGACACAAAGTTGTAGTTTTCTCAACTTTTGACATATTTATTAAAATTAAGAGGGAATGGCATACACACCCGTCTGTCCATATCCTAACCAGAATGTTCCTATCTAGCAAACTAAAAGCTAAAGAAAGATGACCTTGTGTCCAATTGTATCTGACCCTCACAATAATACACACAATCAAAATACATAAGGTAAATACGTCTATTTCAGTTTAACCAAAATGTGCAAAAGCTCAAACTTAGATTTTCCCATAAAGCAATACTTTTAACAGACTGTAATTCCCTTCCCCTGAATCAATTCAGGAAGCCTTTAGAAGTTATTCTGTTTCAACATTGTTCTATTCAGTTCAATGATAAATGTCTCTTTCATTCAACACCTCTTTCAAATGGGTAAAGAAAATGGCTCTTTCAGAAAGCACTTGTTCAAAATCACAGCACCCGTTTCTTCCACAAAATATTCATTCCAAGTAAAAAATAAATATTACTTAAAATTGATGTCACAACCATCCTTTCAATAGAAAACCTTTTGTCACGACAGCACAGCAAATGCCTGTGGTTAAGTAACAGTTTGTCAGAAGGATAAAGTATTGATAAAGTAAATATCTTTTATCCACTGTACTCTGTATAGAAAAAAAGTTTCTCCTTGAATGCAACTGCTCTTTTCCTGGTTCACTACCCTGCCAGGAATGGCTTTCAAGTTCATTTACAACCCTTTATAAACAACAAATATCTCTCCTTGAAAACAACCGTTCTTTTCCTGGTTTACTCACCTGCCAGAAATGGTTTCTACTTCACACAACTAACAATTGTTTCCCTGCTCGTGGCAACTTTTGTTTCAGGTTTCTCCCCACCAACATCTCATATGAAGAGAACTGTAAAATGTTTGCCTGATTATTTGCTTCTGGCAATGTGGGTTCCAGGTTCGCCCAAACTGATATCCCATGTGAGGAAAATTGCACCCTTTCTACCGTTCTCTCCCTTCTTTAAAGTCTTTCGGCTGGTGGCAATGCAGGTTCCAGGTTTCCCCAAACTCAAATCCCATGTGAGGAGAACTGCACCATTTTTGCCCTTCTTTTCTACTAGGTCGGTATTCACAATTGTCTCTGAATTGCAATTGTCCCTTGCAGAGCGCCCCGGGGCTACCTCTGTCTCTAGGTTGACTCACCGGCTTCTTTCGGCACCTGCGCTTTGTTTCCCAGTGTTGCAGTGCAATACTGAGGCGGGCAAGACCTTGGTGCACTGTCGGACCCTTTGCGGCCTACCAGCACCGTTGACAGCTCTCCTGCGGCTGCCGCTGCTCATGAAGCACTTCCCGTTATCTTGCAAGGCTCCACCGGGTCTTTGGGTACTCTGGTCGGCCGGAGCGGTATCCGTTAACTTGGAGCACTTTTTCCTCTCGGCTGGGCTTCTTGCTCCACCTCGGCTTTCTTCTCTCCTCACCTCCGGCTGGGTTTTCGATTTAAATGTCCCGCTCAGCTGATTAGAATAGAAAGAACTAGAATGCACATTTGCTTGGTCTCAATATTGATCCTCATTAATTCTTCCCGTCTCTTCCTCGTCCCAGTACCATAGGCATTCTGACCATTGAAGTCATAATGTTTTTAGGTTTCCCAAAGTTATTATGTTTCAACTGATGGTAAAACGAAACAGAAGATGTCATATGAACATCATGTGCAACAACATTAAGTTTAGGATTTTTACCCAAGACAAAATCATTGCAGTCAGGGAGTACCACATGTGAGCCATACATTTCCAACGTAGAAAGCTCATTCTGTTTAGGTGGTTGCTCATATATTATCATCTGGGCTTTAACATGAGTGGGTTTTGCATATTGGCAACATGCCTCAGGTTTTTGGGAATTATAGGCTCTTCATCCTTCCAAAAGGACGAATACTGTGTCTCTCGTGAAGGAGTCACCACTTCTACACGACAGCCATCTCCTCCCATGCGATCCTCCCTCATAATGCCACCCCCAGGGTCAGGATCAGGTAGTGGCAGCCTCCCCCTGGCCACATGTGAAGAGACTTCAGGCTGGGGACCAGTGATGACTCAGTAGGATACATCACATGCTTTACTCTACTTGCACGGATGCCACTTCAGTCACAGCAGAGCCGAAGGTAACCAAACAGACAGAATAGGGCCTTACAATTATTTGCTACAGTAGGGCTGAGGGTTGTTTTTCCCTGCAACTCTTTTTTACTATTGCTACTTTGAGCAACATTCCCTTTTGGGTTTCTAACCCGGTTTGTGTTCCGGCTCCCAATACAGTGCTCCGAATCTCTTCCACATAGGCTGGGTAATTAAACCTCTGCAATTAAACTTTAGCCATTAACCAGATCTGCGTCCCTGTCCAGCACAAGAGGTATGATACTGATCACAGGAATGCTAAGGGCTGGTGCGTTCGAGAAGGCTGGGTGACAGGTCAGAAGACAGACGCAGGCTCTTTAAGAAAATTTTAAGCACATTTTATTAAATAATAGTAACAACGGCCTAGCTATCCCTATGGCTATGGGGTGTTCCCCACCTAAAGAATAACTAAGGTGCTCGTCAATCATCGGTTTCTCTATGTCCAAAGAATAATCTGTTTACTGTCCAAAGTTATTACAAGGAGTTCCAAAATATCCCTCTCTGGGAACGTTACTCTTTCCTGCTTTATTTGATCAAAGTTCACATTTAGTAACCGTTCTGTATTTCTACTTTCCTACAATCCACGGAATAATCTTGTACTTGTCCATAAACCATCACGCTTTACCTTTGACAATGGTATTTCTTTTGTATCCAATTCTCCTTCACTGAGCGTCATGGATATCTCACTTATTTTATCACAGTTCACAATAGTAACTCTTCTTTTGTACTGGTATGAATCATTTGTTCCGTGTTTCTTTCGTAGTTATTATTTCTGTGCCTTCCCGGCCCCCAGTTACCTTCTCTCCTCTTCTGAAACATCCCTGGGACTGTGACGGGTCTGTCAGCAGTTCCTGTTCTTCGGTATACTTGCAAAGCAGACTTTCTCTGCATTCCTCGCCTGCGGTCCTCACACTTCTTCTATTCAGTATCTCACCAGGGAGCCAAGTCATCTGCAGCAGCGTGCCTCCGATGGTCTCTGCGCTGTTGCACATGACTCTCCAGGGTCACACCACCACGGATTCTTCTTCTCTCCAGCTTTTCAGTATTCTTGACAATTCAGCATTTGTTCACTTGCCCAACAACAAGTTTGGATTTCACGGGTTCTGTGCAACATAATGGCTCTGCCTCGTCCCAGACTTACATTAGCATGCTACTTCCTCTGCATGGAGACGTACTGCTCCCTTTCTGGTCATACTTGTTCCCCTTCCTTATATGACAAGTGTGTGTCTCTTAATCCACTCGTTTCAGTGGATTGGTCAGTTTTCATTAAAGAGATATTTTCTTTTTCTCGTGTAGAATAACATCCTTCAGCATCTTCTTCAGCCCAGTCTATGTTTGACAAGATTTTATAGTCCCATATATGCCATTAGCCTTACTGGAAGGGAGTTCCTCACAGGAACGGGAGTCCTCATCCCCCAAGAGGGGAGTGGGGGGCGGGGGGTGTATCTCCCGGTGAGGTCCCACTTGCCCCGACCCATAGGTAGGTTGTTGTGGAGCGGGCTAACCTCCCTAGCCTCACAGGGGGTGAGGGGATGAAGGGGGGGCTCCCCCTTGGGGAGAAGGGACAAATTCCCTCGATTCGTCAAAGCCACCAGACTGGTATGAAGTTGAGGAACTAATCACCACGTTTCACTAATGTTGAGACAACTACACTAGTGCACTCATGCCATCTGGAATCAGATGGGGATTAGCAGCTGCTTCATCGCCATGTGAACAAGAATGGCAGTTTGATCAGACATATATTCTTTGCAGGCCGAGAAGTCTGGTAAGTAAGTACATGCTTTGTACTGAGGTCCTCTCCGTAAGAAGGGCCACGTTCAAGCACTCCAGTATTAAGGGATGTATGAAAAAGTGATCAATTTTATCAGGTGCGCCTGATTTATGCATGGACAGCTTCGGAAATATCCATTTTATTTTCATGCGTCACCATGCCGTTATAATCAACACTCATCAATGTCAAACTCTGCAACACCAACACACTTTGCACATATCATAGTGGAGTATGAACTGAACTCCACACACCTGGCAAGTGGGCTTCTACAGCTTAATTCTTAGTACAGGCAGGAGTGGATAAATGCCTAAAGGAAGGCATGAAACAAGCTTAACCGACAAAGAAATAAATATTTAAAAAAAGAAAAAAGGGGAGGGGGACCATAGACCACTAGCTGAACTACGCAAACTGAATAGAAGGAGAATAAATAAAACCGTTCAGGAACAGCTTCTCATTTCTGAAGACCTGGCTCGGCCTTCCCTAGTAAGGCTCCTGAGGTATCCCCTCCGGGTTAACCTCACCCCTTGGACTGGGTGGTCAGGGACAGGTGCTGGATAGAACTCAAACAGTCTATGAAGGGAGTCGCCTAAACACAAAAAAAAGAAATCTATGGCCAACAGCGTCAGGATGGAGGATTAAGTAAACTAAGTGCAAGAGTCTATACACTAAGAAGACCTAGCGTCCTAGTCTAAGTTCCATTACCTACTCGAAACAACAGAAGCCCAGGTTTATCGTTCAATGTGGATGATCTCCTGTTCACTCAGAATCAGGGTGTTTAAAGCACCCCATCACCCTTCTTAATGGACATGGTTAGTTGCTCCAGGTATTGGAAGAGTTGTCCTCTCCTCTTGGGTCACTTTCCTGGGCTTTGTATGTGTAGAAGCAGCACACGCATGGGCCAGCACTTATTATTGCCCTGGCTTTAGGGAATAACCAAAATTATTACGGCCAGGTATTTCTCCACCAACCCCATGCCTGCTTGGATGCATTTAAGACTGGGGTTATCACCCACCAGCCGTGGATCACCCTTCAGGGACAGAGCCCACTACAGGCCCAGATCTGCTCTTTTACTTCCTGGTATGCCCCACACCAGCAGGTTCCCGATGCTCTTTCTTAGCTCTCCTGCTCCCTCGAGTCCAACCAAGATCTAAGTTATAGTTCCCAACAGATAAATCTCACTCCTAAATGGCTTCTGGCCTTTGCCAGCTTCCGAGTTCTGACCCCGAGAAGGATCCTTGCATGGAGTTCTCTTTGCTGCCTGATCTCCCTCAGGGGCTCAGCTAACTGGCCAAGTCACCTACTCTTCACTCCTCTCACAGTTTCTGCCACCACATTAAGCTCTGTGGAAGGCTGTCCTAAATCACTCAGAACGTGTCTCTTTCGCTGTCCTTTTATATGGTATCCAATGACTTCAAAAAGGTCTGTGGTTACTCGTGGTCCATCACCCCCTGACAATGGGTTACATGCTTGATCAGGGCTTTGTGGTTCCAGCCCACTTTCAAATGCTACCCTTCCCTTCTCTCATTTGTTGTGAATCTCCAGGTTTTCAATGCTGACTAATGGTCAGAAACTAGTGAGTGTGACAAGGTTTTAAATATGTTGGACACCATCTTAGAATCAGGCAGAACGGTCATTGTGGATTCTCAGGTCTGCTGACCGATCCCCTTCACTTCTAGTAAATGTTCTTTCTTGCTAGTACCGTTTACATGCAATGTGCAGGCCTCACGCTCTCTTCCCCCATTCTAGCAGGTGGCTGTTTCTTGGTGTCTCATTGACAGACATTGTTCGTTTTCTGATGCACACAGCAGGTCTCGCTCCACAGGAGCAAACTCCCAGACTGTAGGGGTCCTTACGAGTTTCCCCCGTCGTAATTCCGGCAGGAAACAGACCTACCGTTACCAGCACCTGATATCCCAATATTACCGGGATATTCCAAGTGCCAGCAACAGTGGTCATTCAGTCCCATAGGACTCCATGGAGGAGATTGCCAGAAATACTGTGTTTTTTGCTAGTTGGGGCCTGATTTACCTCCAGCTTTTGGCTGGAGGTATATTAGTGAAACCCCACCTGCAAACTTAGAACTTTTCCAGACCTGCATACTCGTAATGACCCAATGTATGTTAAAGGGATACTGTATTTGCTGCATTTTCTGTACACTTTCCTAAAATCATCTTGTTGTTGGAATATATGTGCTTGATTACTAACACCACTAAATAAGAAGCAGCAAAGAGCTGTACAAGTCATGTGTGGCTAAAGGTAGTGGAAGGGGAGGTTAAAGGCTACCCATACAATAGTGGTGGTATATACCTCGAAGTAGCAGGTCTTAAGTGACCCCTAGGAATTCATTAATAATCAGGGTCTCGAGTTCCCTCCTTAACTGTAGGAGTGCTGGAGCAGTCCTGATTGCTAACAGGATGCTGTTCCAGAAGGCTTGGGAGTAGCAAGAGAAGGCCAGTTTCCAGCTGTTCTCTTTGCATGCCGGACAGAGTGTTAAACCATACCCACGTCTCTAGATTAGACCCAGAGAAAGCTGCATTTGCTGTGAATCGTGTAAGGTATTTAAATTTCTGTCTCTGCAACGCTCTCTGTGTTAAACCAGATCAGAGATAGCATGTGGTTGGCATGAATTGCCACATCAGGGGCTAAACAGCTTCTGGTGGAAGCCATACTCTTGACACACCACTATAACAAAATACAAATCTGTGACAGACATCATGCTGCATAAATGCTGGTACAAGCAAGTACATTTTGGATTTGTTCTCCGCCTTTTGCTACATTATTCTGAAAGTGGAGAATTTGTTTATGTGCTGCACTAAATTTAGTGTTGGTTTACCACTCAGTGTAAAGTGGTAGGTCAGAAGGAGGTGACAGACCAGTTTTTGTCATTTCAAGGTTCTTTATTTAAACTATACTTAATCCATGGGTTTGCCTACCTACCCAAAATAACTAATGTGCTTGTGGTCTGTTGTAAAGTCCACACAGAAACAGTCTGTACTGCGTCCAACTGTAATCTACTCTGTCCGCACCACTAATGGGAAACAACAAAAGACAAGGAGAATTACTCCATTCTCCTGGATAAGCTTCTTCAGCCTTACTATGCAATCTAGAGATATTGCTTGGCTATCCAGTGAAGTAATTGGTTTAGTTGTTGTAGGGGGCTCTTCACAGTCCTGCGTTCCCGTGATTGTTCCCTTGGCAAGCCTTTCTTCCTCTGCCTGGTTAGCTTAGGAAATCCTAGAAAACAATCTCTCTTCAGTATCTCTAAAAGTCTTTCTCTTCCTTGTTCCAGTAGGGAGACCAATTCCCTCTTTGAATGGTTCTTATGCTCTCTCTTGCTACAGTTCAACTCTTTGTGCATAAGACAATTGATCTCATATTCCCCCCCTCTTCTTATTCAGGGTCTTCCTTCTGTCTATTCTTATTGTAAACTCAATAATAATTCGCTTATTCAGTTCTTATCTCACTGAGACAAGTAGGATGGGCTTCACAATGGTTTTTCTCTTCGGCCCACTTACTGGGACGAGTAGGCTGACAGTATACTTTAATGCTGTGTTCCGTCCCTGGTCTTCTGCCATCCCAGTTAGTTTGCTTTTCAAAAGGTTGGCATCACTGTGCCTGTTTGCAGGAGCCGGGGGACTGTGTTGTCAGGACAGCTTGGTTTCTCGTTCCGTCTACTTTGCTTTCTTCTCTGCAGCTTCAAGGCTCCAACGGTCTCGGCGTAGTTATCAGACTCACCAGTACACCCCTCCAGGGTCACGCCACCGCTCTTGCCGGTTTCTTGGGGCTTTCTTCCCCTCTGCTCGTCGACCTTGGACTTCTGAGATTTCTGGCTGACAACACCTTCTGCCTTCCTCCCAACGGAGGAGATCTCTTGTTTCCCGGTTCAGTCACGACTTAACTGATTTGAAGCTCCCAGGCTTCATTTTTATTCCTCCCCATCTCGTGCGCTCTCTCTCTCTCACACACAGAAGTCCTTCTTCTCTTTCTATTTATTTCCTGTTTGGTCCTCCCCGGTCCTCCTCAGCGGAGGAGCGTCGTCCATCCTCTGTTTGTTGAACACTCCTCATTCTTGGTTTAGTCTTCTTTGTCACAGTATTTTTGGTTCCAGATCAGGGAGTAAATATTATTACTCTTTCATCATCATTCTTCTTCACGGCATTTGCAATATATTGTTCTTCGGTGGGTAATCTTGAATCTTGCATTAACACACAGTGGTTTGGCTTGATGGTGTCCCTGTGGTGTCAAAGGGAAGGATTTTAGGGAGTTCCTCTACGGAACGGGAGCACCTGTCACTCAGGCAGAGTCTCTCCCCATGAGTTCCGACCTGCCACCGCCACTAGAATGATTAATACGTTAGTAGGCTCACTTCCCTAGCCTCACAAGAAAAGGCTCCTGCCTGGGGAGAAGGGACTGAATCCTGCAATTCATCACAGTAAGCAAACGTAGCCTGGTTGACTTCTGTGGAAAACCCTCTGCTGCTTTAATTGGAGTTGTGCTCAAAATCCAACAAAAAGGGTCCCTATACGCGGATGCTGCGATCTTTGCATGAGGAGTGATGTTCATCGCACTCAACGACCAACTAAACATTCTGCAGCTGGTGTTCGAGACTTCAGAAGTTCTTTCGTGACTGGTGGCTTTCCAATATAGTCGGACAGGTAGTAGATTAGAAAAGTGGTTCCGCTAGTACTGCAGGTTATTGGTGGCAGCATTCTTTCAGGGTGTTCATTTCCTGGATCAGCCATGCCCACTGACCCCAGGCCTGGACCCGTGTCACAGACCATGTGCGACAGGGGACATGTACAAGAGTGCATCCCACCCAGCAGCAGCTTTTCTTACCAGCTTTTTTCTCCTCTTCTTTCCAAGATATGGTGCTGCTCTTCCACGCCCCCCACTTTGAACACCAGTGGTCCAGACGGACACTGGCTGTGGGAACAGTAGAGCACAAAGGGCACTGGTACAAATGCAGAGGATTCAGGCATATGTGCACATGGACCATGGGGAGATTGTGGGCAATGAAGAATATAGATGGGCACTGTCAAACCCTGGGAAATAATGGTGGCCAAGGGAACATAATGAATGGGCATGGAGGCATTAGTTGGAATTAAGGGTCACTGGTTATACAATGTGGGGCTTTGTAGGACACTATGGCATTTTGGTGCATATTGGGGACAGGGTGGTATTGATGAGCCTCAACAGACAATAGCAGGTTATGACAACACAAGTGGACCCATAGTGGGCATTGGCACCATAGTACACTGGAAGGTAGTAGGGGATACACACCCTGACTGGTCAGCACAACTAATACTAAGATACACTAGACATCCCTTTGGTACACTAAGGGGGTCACTGGTAGATATTAGATGATACTTGTGGGTACTGGTGAGCACTGGCGACACAGACAAGTAATGTAGCAAACTAGACAATGGCAATGAAAGGGCACGAAGATTCACCGGTTGGTGCCAGAGGGGAGCACTTGTCCTCAACAAGTGCAGACAGTGGCGATAAAAGACAAATGGAGCAGTACCAATGGGGCATGGGAAGCGGAAGAGTCATTGGTGTACTCACTGCACTTTCTGCATCGACGGGTGTCTTTTGGCAACCTCCACAAGGGCCAGCGCAGCATTATCCGTGATGGAGTTATAGGCTAGGTTCAGCTCTTGCAGGTGTGTGTTCTTCGCCAGGTGCTCAACGAGGATCTCTGCGCCCCGGTCACTCAAAGACGTGTGTAGCAGTGACAGGTGTGTCAGGGACTCGTTCCCAGAAAGAGCCTCCCCCAGGAACACCACACCCTCTGCCGTGATGGGGTTGTTACATAGCCTGTTAAGAGTATTGAAGGCAGGTGATGAGAACGTGACTCCCCATATCTATAGAGTAGTGTGAGCAATACGTGGAAGAGGAGAAAGGAAGCATGAAAGAAGGGAAAAGAGCAGAAGAAGTGAAAAGCAGGAGAAGGAATGCTCAATGAGGTGAAAAAGGAGCATAAGGGGAGCAGAAGGCCGGAGAGGGCTGTACATGTTAATAGTGTTTTTATACGGCTCCACTCCCCATTGTAGTGGTTTTCCAGCACAAAGGCGTGACCTCAGCAGGCAAATTGTGCACCTGCCAGGATTTAGGTGTGAGTTTGAGGAGACGGACAATGGAAAAGTAGTAAATGAGATGCAAAGTAAAGGACTGGATAAAGTGGATTGTCACTGTAGACATAGGGATACAGCCAGTATTTGCCCTTTGCATTGGAAACCCAGCATCTTAATTATAGTGCCATAAAGCACCAATCAAAGTTTTTACCCAAGCCTGGTCTTGAGGAATGGACAAGGAGAGACAGCGCTAGAAGGAAGTGGTAAAGGAAAGGAGAGTTGGAGGATGGAAAAAGTGGAGATCGGCAGATCGGGCTTGCACAAAGGGAGCCAGGAGCATACAGGAGGTAGGTTGAGAGAAGGGGGAGGCACACTGGAAGAGAGACTCTGGAGGGTGAGGATTTGATGCTAATGGAGGTAAATGCAGCCACCACAAAGAAATGCCATGGGCTGAATTACGGCATACTCGAGTTATAGGTGTATGTGTATCCTCTTGGGACCAGGCAGTCTGGCTATAAGCCGGGGCAGAAATGTGGCTCAACAGTGAATAATCCTGGGTGTTACTGATGAGCAGGGATGAAAATAGAAAAGTGGTGGGGGTTTGGAAAGGTTAACTACAGGACAGAAGGCGGACAAGGAGGGACTGGAGAAGGAGAGCAAAGCGGTACATAGGGGTTTTAGAAAAGAGGAAATGTTTGAGGTTTCACGCTCACCGCAGCGTCTTCACAGCACAATTCTTGTCCAGCAGCATGTCCCGGATATCTCTGCAAGCTGCAGGTCCAAGGCTGTTCATCTGCAAACTAAGAGCAGAGGCTGTCGTCAGAGTCCATACAGTGGCATACATGCAGGTGGGTTATGCTGCCTACTCTAGGATCTAACGCAGGGCGTTACAAGAACAGCACTATCTACTAAGAGTAAGAATGACCCTACTGCCTTACACATTGGATGCAGACATTCAGAACACGCTGTGCAAAGCCTTATGGGAATTCAAAGAGCTAGAAGCTGCGACATCCTCATACCTCAAGAGACTTTTTTTGTTTGCCTTTTTACCAATCCAAATAAGGTGGTTTTCTTTTAGGCATACATGTGCAGAGAAGAGTGACCAATATTTTTTCGGCAATATAGAAGTTGTGTTCGTTTCCAAAAGGGAATTTATTTTCAGGGAACATACTGGTCCCTTTGTGTCCACCTAGGCGGGCACCTGTGACCTTTGAGGCATTGGAAAAAGATTCTTTTTAAGGCCGAGTCCTACAGGCAAAAGATGTCAGTTCTGTAGGAGACTGACGAATTGTTGATGGTAATTCTTGTCGGCAAGTCCGACAAGGCGTCCATAACAAGCATTGCTCCCAAATTCCTGGCCCTCTACTTAATACAACGCTCAGCTCACCAGAAAGAGTGCCCAGTAAGCGGAACTTCATTTTATCTCAGCTGTAATAAACAAGCACATTACAGCACTGCAACTCAGCAAGATGGGTATGCTGACCACATTGCAACTCCCGTAATTTATATGCATTTGAATGAAATAGTCCCGTAGGGCTGCAGGTTCCGCTTCAGTGGAGAAGCCCCGCTGCATGACATATTTGGCTCTAATCAACTCACTCATATCCTTTTTACCACTCACATTTCCTCCATTATCCCAGTGTCCAACCCATATTATCTATGCTGTATTCCCCTAATCCCTGTGATAATCCCCCCGCTACTTACTCAACCCTGCAATGTCTCTGCTCTACCGATAGCTTCCCTTGACTCTGGGATCGCCTCCTTCCATTCACAAAGTGCATTTCACCTTCATCTATTAATCTACTTCTCTACCCCTTCACCTACAAATATTTCTTTCTTCACCTCTTACATATCCCCACCCCTTCCCCCCCCCCCTTTAGCCGATTTCCCTGTGCCCTGGCTCTGTGATTCGCCTTGACCCAACCTCTCCCCATCTAGTGGTCCCCTTTCCTGCCTTCCTAGATGTCCCTCACGACATGCATCACCCACCACCCTATTCCAAGTTATCCACCCTATTCCCCTCTCACTGCATTTCCAGTGTTCAGATGATCGCGTGATGAGTCAGAGGTGAGAGGTGAGATTTGTCATCCTCCATGGAGGTCATTCCATTAGATGACGGAGATCAGCATATTTGCCCAAAGACAGAAACAAGGCCTTGTCACGAGGGCAGACAGCTAAACCCACATGGCGCAAGTTGGATAAACGCTAAACGCAAGGCTCATTGATAAACGCAAGCTTTGAAGCTGGGAAGGCAAACACTGGAAGGACAAATACATTTGGAGTTATAGTTGGTGTCAACGTCAATCCCAGACCAACAAACAGATGTCAGCTTCAACTTAGTCAATAGTTGGGGGACAACGTTTTTTCAAGGGTCTACAACATGAATGAACATTGTAGAAGACATTCTTAGATTGGTTTACAGTCATTAATCAAGCGCTTGCTCTTTGGAGGGATATCGTGCATTCATATGAGAAAGAGGTCATCTGAGACTTTGCTTGCATGTACGCACACTTGCCGATTTGTGTGCAGGATTGGGCTAATCTTTTTTGTATACTTGAATGGATTTTATTTGAGGCTTTGCAATCATTGCAACTGAACCCAATTATGATCTGTAGTCTCCCCGTCACTCTGATATTCTCCCTCACCTCTCCGGCTGCATTCCCCTCGTCACACTGATCTCCCACCATCTACTTCGTGTTCTCACCCTTTCCTTGCTTCCTATGTTCCCCTCACCCCAGTAATCACGAGTGATCTTCCACCAGTTAACTAGTGATCACCGTGCCCTTTTTATGCAATTATTTTCCTCTTGCTCCCTTGTATTTTTCTCTTCTACCAATGGTCCCCATCTCTTTCCTTGACGTGTTGTACTATCCTTCCCAACCGATTGGTACACTGTGCCCCTTGCATACTACATTCTCCTCACCCAAGAGTAGAATTTCTCTTATTAGCAGTGATATCCTAAATCCCCTATCACAGTGTAATTTCTGTCAAAGCAGTCATCTCCCCCTCATGTTGTATAACCACCTGAACTCTGAGATGTTGCTGCTCCCTGCTAACTTTATATTCCCCCCTCAGTAATTTCATCCCCCTCCCCCATGCCGTTTCTCCCCAGGGATTCACTCACTCAAGACTTTCACAGCGCCTGAAGATGGGGACAAGGTTTTTTATGGAGCCAGGATCCAAGTGGCATGAGGTGAGATCCATAGCTGTAACCAGCTGCCCACTGGTGCCCATCACAGAGGCCAGGATGTGGCACTTGATCGGCGTCATCTTGACAGTCGAAAGGTCCAGCACCTTCAGAGAGCGGACCACCTCTGACGTGAATCTGTCATTTTGAAATTCGTAAAGCAGGAAGAGGAAGTCCATCATCTCGGAAGGCGGCTGTTTCTTCTGACTGTGCTTCAAGAGGTATTTCTTCATGGCCTTGGCGATCTCAAAGGCGGCAAAGTTCTTAATGGAGCAGCCCAGTTGGTCAAGCATGGCTCGATTGCGTTGAGCGAGCAGCCCGCCAATGAAGATGGGGAAGAGCTCAAAGGCTTCGTCCTTTTGAACATCTAAGCTGGGGTGCTGCATGGGGCCCTCCTGCCCGAGAATACTGAAGTTGATCTGATCTAGGACGTCATCATTGAAGGAGTCCTCTTCTCGGAACATCTCCACAGCCATAGTCTGAGCGATGCCATCACGGCTCTTACCACTGATCTTGCCATACAGACGGGGAAAGATCTTCACCAGGTTGAAGAGTGCGAAGACTCGAATGGGCAAAAACTTAGCCAGGATGTTCATTATGGCAGTTAAGTCCTCGCTGGCCTTGCCAATGGCTTCAGAGACCTCACTGCCAATGCGCTGCAGAGCACTGCGGTGCTCACCCATCACCACAAAGAGAGCTGCCAGGTACTCCTGCATCGCAGAGATGGTGAACATGAACATCTGCTCTTGGCCAGGCTCCATGCAAGGTGAGAGGAAGAATCGCTTGACATCCCTTTGGAAGACAGTGAGTAGGTTCAGTTCTTCCTCAGACTTCATCTCCACCTCAAAGACCCGCTGCAGGTCTTCATCAGAGAACTTGGTCTGCCGCTTCTTGTAGCCCTCGTACGCAAGTTTGCCTAGTGACCTTGTCACGTAGTGCATCATGGAGATACGGGAGGGGTCAGTAATGTCCAGGATTTCACCACCAAAGTTGAGGCGCAGGAAGCTGGTGTAGATACCAGTCAGTGTCTGGTTGAGAGAGTCCCCTTTGGTCATGTAGAGGAAGTGAAGAGTGGCACAGGTGAGCCAGCAGTACGAGGGCAGGAAGCAGGCCTTCGCTAGCTGGTTCTGGTATTCCAAGTTGCGGGATAGCATCTCCAAGATGTTCGACATCTCCCCAGTGTCCTCCTCCAGATCAGACAAGCGCATTTGGAAGTACATTTTTTGCAGATCGGTGTCAGAGAAGCCGCAAATCTGCACGTAGCGCCCCACAAATTTGCCTGGGATCCTACTCAGTGCGGAGGGCCTGGTCGTCATAACTATGCTGGCCTGAGAACAGACGGAAAACAAAGAGAGAAGAGACATTAGCAGATGGATAAAACTATTTTCAAGGTGAATGTGCCCACTACATCTAGACTGGGGGTCAGTGTATATCCATTCCCCTTTCATCTATACGTTCAATGCAGGACTTGCAAGCATCTTAAATAAACTATGCAGATTCTCCCTTTAAAGTCCTGTGATCCAGTTCCACCACCCTACTGATTTCCGATACTTTTCCTTGAGAACTTAAAATGTTTCCACATCCATTCTACGACTGCCCTCTTCTTATGCAAAGTTCCATCTTAAAATACCGATAGTGAAGAGTTCCCTAGTTGTCTTCCATTTAACTGTGTTATGTCTTACACCACTTGACACTCCTGTGAGTCTTCATGAGCATCTCAATTGCTTTTACTCGCAAGGTTTCTAGAATGTATGATCATTAGAGTCATCATTCCTTTGAAAGACATTGGCTACTAAATGTTCTCCAAAAACATTCCATGATTTAAACAATGTAATCACATTTAAAGTAAAGTTATTCACATATGTACACTAAGAAAAGTAATTTACTGGTTTGCTAAGCACTTGGGCACCAATTTGGCCGAGGTCCTTGTTACATAAAATCAAATATAAAATGAATAAATGAAGACCCCACCCCCAACCACTCATCTCCACACTATCACATACAAAAGGGTCTCAGAGCATCCATAACGAAACATGCCCAAATTGGAACATACATTCTGTCCTCCACTTGCACACAGGCACCAACAGGATAGCACACAGGAACGGAGGTATATCCACCTGTTAACATACACAAACATAGATAGACAATCCACAGGAACATGTAACACAGGCGGTTTCATTAATGGCTGCATCTAAACAACAAGACAAAAGGTGAAAAAACCACTAACGCTCCGGGTTTGGCCAGTAAAGGTCACAATAACGGTCCAGATTCAAAGTGTCCCAAAGTCTTCAACTGCTCGGTATTCCAGTTTATTGTCTGGTATTTAAGTTAACAGAAACAGCCAGCACGTGTTTTGACTAAAATGATGCATGGGGCTCTGCAATGGCCTGTAGTGGTAACACTGTTTTACACCATTTAGCACATATCGCACAAAATGCAATGAGACACTGTTAAACATGTAGAATAACGCATTGTGCATATTTCTCTTTTCTCTTCCTGGAACCCTGCTAAATGCAGGTATGTACCGACCAATGTTATGTAACTTACTGTAATACATAACTATCTTCATATTATGCGTTTCTATCTGTATCTTACAACTGACTGTGGTAAACATCTAATGTTGAACTAATATTACTGTGGTATCTATTATGGTGTGACATGTTCATTAAATACTAATGTACAGCCTTGAAAAAGTCTTTAGTCGAAACACGTGCTGGATGTTTCTCCCAACTTAAATATCAGACAAACTGGAATACCAAGCAGTTGACTTTGTATCTGGACAATTATTGTGAATTTTACTGTGGCCAAGCCGGACCCACTCCAAAAGGAGCGCGAGTGTTTTTTTCACCTTTGACTAGTATATGTAGTGGTATCAGGGTTAACCACATACTGCTCACCACGCAGTTGGAACACAATACTCCTATCTCTCTAGCGCAATAGGACACAGTGTATCCCGGTTTCAGGTTTCTAAATAACAAGAGGCACAGAATAGACATTGCCAGCTCACATTTGTCTATTACTAAACAATATTGTTTGTCTGGTGCCTCCCAAATCTTCAATGTAGTGAATGGAGTTGCTACACTAGGACTTAATCTTTGCATCATCGTGAGCAGAGATGTTGGTTTTCCATGCATTTATTTCCAGTGTTTTGCATCCTTGAAGCAAATCAGAACAGCCGACAACATTATAACACACGCTTCTCGAGGGAGCCAGACCAGCAAGGTTTGATATACAACTGACACACAAGCAAAAGACCAGGAAACGGTCCTTCTCTTGCTAAGCCCCAGCACAGTAGGATACCATCCTAGATGCGAACAGCACCGCTCAAACGTTCCTGCAGTTCAGAAAATAACTTAAGAGACTGCTTTTTTGGGAATTCCTAGGTGTGACTTAGATATCACTGTCCCTGGATTACCACATCTCTGGAACCATCTTGTACATTTCGGATAAAATTGCAGTAGATTTGGTCAAATGCAAAACCATCAAATCTTATTGACCAAATGTGGCTGAAAATATATGTGGATGTTGAAGGTGGGTAAGGTTAATAATTCAGGTGGGGGTGGGGGGAGGAGTGGCAGGGGGTCTCCCCCCACATATATTGAAGGTCAAATGGATTTAAGAAAAAACAAATGTGATTGTTTTGCATTCGACCAAACCTCAATTTGTTTTTGAAACACAGGAGTAGGAGGAAGTCTGTGATTCCTATAGAACACATTATTGCAAAACCATCCACACCAGCGTTTCCTAAAATAACCCCTAGACCGGATTCAACAGTTATGCTTGCTCCTTTGATGTAAATGTCTAGCAGGCGTCTGGTCAAGTGTGTGGGATCCCAGAGTGTTTTGCTGAAGGACAACGCATCTATGTTCCCCATCATTCCGCGCATGCATATTCTCCGTCTGACCATCTATGGAGTGTATATCCCATTACTAATATTTACGGGCAATCGATTGAGGATGCAGAGCTAATCAGATTATTTTATATGGGCATGGAGCGTCATACCCGGGGGATTCGGAGTGGAGATTTCAGGATGGGTTGGCATGTTTCTATAGTGACAAATGAAGGAACAGCGGCTTACCAGGCATACACTAACGTGTTCATTATTCCTTAGATCTCTGAGCAAATTAGTTGATCTGCATGTGCTGCCGTCACACCACCCTAATCGTTTAGCTTGTCTGTTTTTGATAATCCTGTAATTAGTGTTAGCATGGCATCGGATACAGTGGCCGAACAGTCAGCAAACTACATTTCAGTGATCCCAAGAACACAGCATTTGCTTTCGGTCCATTAAGTGAGGCGTATTGAAGCAACGTTTAGGAGAGGAACTGTACAAATGACAATCACTCAATCGCACAGAGAAGCAGCATCAGCCAGTTATTAGAACAGGCACTTAAGGGGAATTTGGGAATCCTATCTCAATTCAAGGCAATAGTAGTTGGCACAGTTGGTAATCCCGGGCAGGGTTAATAAAATCTTTTTTCCCCCTCCATCATCAGCAATCTACATTCATGGTTCCAAAGAGCCCAGGATGCAGCCGGCCACTAACCCATGATGGGCCTTAGGGAAGGACTATTTTTGCTGGTCTCCGACAACCGCATAAGCTACTAGTACACCAGAGATTTCAGAATGAAGTAAACTGACCTATGGAGAGGGGCCGCATTACATCTTCAATAGAATACCCAATAGCGCTCTACCTCCCGGGCTGTCAGATCAGATAATCAGACACTACAAGGATTCAAACATTCTGCGATGGGTAGAAACAGGTATAGTACCCTGCTAAGAGCTAGGCCGATCCCAAAAGAAAATAATTTTGAAACGCTTGCATTGTCATGTAATAAGGTTAATACATTACTATGTGTACTTAACCCCTTGCGTCAGGATCAGCTAATTAATTACTACCAATAGCCCTTAGTGGCCCACAGCAAACGGCATCAATCTGTAGGAATGCTCTCTCAATTTACATAATTTCCGTAAACAGACCATCCTTCATGAAATCTCAGTGGATTGAGTTGTTCAGGTGGAAGAACATGATTTACAAGTGTTTTAGCTGGCTCACACAGGCAAATAAATAAATGGGAAGGCTGGTCAAGTGAGTAGACACAAGACGTACAGATACACACTAAACAAGTACAGATAGACTCACAAATACTGCACAAATGGTGCCCTGTCCAACAACTGCAGCAACCATGCATGGCACAAACATCACCTGCAGATATGCACCTCAGGGAGCATGTAGCTCCGGATAAGGTTAACTAGAATGGTTGCAGGAGTCTGCGGCTCATCAAGATCACTGCAGAGCTCGGCCCCGGCCAAGCGAAAATCCAGATTCAGCCACTCCATCCCATTGAAGACGAAGAGCACTTTGAAATCGGCAGCTCCAAGTCGAGGAAGCAACTCCCGCAGATACACGTACTTCTTGACAATCAAGCGCTTTAGTGATATCGGGGTGCTACTTTGGGAAAGGTCCTCACAGGAGAAGGGCAACACCAGGTCAAACTGAGGCAGGCCTCCATGGCACCAGTCCATAACCATCTTCTTGATCAATGTGCTTTTCCCTGTGCCGACAGTGCCATACAGAACCACATTTTTCACCCACCGGCCGCTGGCATCAGAGTCGAAGAGATTCTGAATGCCAATGATACGTTGGCATTTTGGCTTCATTTGCTGGCTCTGAAGGATCAGAGGCTTCTCATTCAGCTCCAAGGGGCCTTCCCTGATGACTGGGTGAACGTGCAGGGCACCGAAGGTGAAGGACGGGCCATAATGCTTCTCCTCTGTAGGAAGGTGGCTGAACCATTCCGCCAGCCTGCGCTTGTGCAATGTGACTGGGTCTGCTGTGGAGACGGAAAGGAAAAGCATTTAATACTTTCAGCAAAATATTCTAAAAATAACCTTGGCTATAGGACAACTATCCCCAACATGTTTAAGAAGGTTCCAAACCCTCTACATATGATATTGGACAATCTGCTACTGGTGGCCACGTCAGCAAAGCGCATTAGATAATGTCAACCTCATCAACGTATGCCCCACAGCCCCAAGGTATGCCATGATGCAATTAGGATAAGAACGAGGCTCAGAATTCCAGCCTATCCCACAACAGGTTTCCAAACCATGTTTATGCATAGGGGATGCCCGGGATGCTTGGGCGAGTTTAGTCCCAGGGATAGACAGTCCAAAAAAAAAGAAGAATTACAACACAAGACAACAGGTGAGTGACCTCTCTTTATTCCACAGATGCAATCTTGCATCAACTTACAAACAATAGCCTAGACACGGACCTCCTCCACCCGCACAGCCCAGGCATGTCTCAGTTCGGAGGTTAATTCCAGTCGGCTGTATCTTATTAGCCTCAAGGAACACAGACTAAGAAACCCCGACATTTAGAACTTCAGGCTAGGGGGTCAAGAAATATGGCACCAGAGGTCTTTGAAATACAGAATGCTCCTTTAGAAGATCTTCCGACACCCAAGTACTTGTTTTATGTGCTACATGTAGGCGCAGTAAAATAATAGTTATCAAGATATAGAATATCTGCTAACACATAGTGCACCCTTAGCTGAAATATAGGCAACCAAGAGAGCTGGGTTTGACTCTCATCTCCATCAAAGTCTTATTCGCCTTAAATGTTATTGTCCTTTTTAAAATCATTTGCTTTTGTTCTCCCATTTACAACCAATATAATAACAGAAGACAATTTGGGGCTCAAACTATGTATGCTTGGGGCAGCAATTCGCCCCATAGCTTGGAGCAGAGGTAGTCTATGGCACCCTGTGCAACAACTTCCTAGAGTCAGTCTAGTCAGTTTTGAGAGCAAAGGGCTATGGTTCGAGAGGCCTTGACAACCAATGCTGTTTTTCCTCTTCCCATAGAACTGCTGGCAGACGCATAGATTGCTCTGGAAGGTGAAGGAGTCGAGCCCACCCCAAAATAATAGGAGAAAGAAAACAGGAGATTACACCTCCGCCCCAGCCAATTGAAATGCGCGATAGGTCATGCTGCGTCACGCAAATAAAAAGGCTCTAGAGCATGTGCCTGTATTAACTGACATTGGAGTAATCTCCTGCAGGCTTAATGGGTCAGAGCCACCCAAATTAAGGTATTTGGTTAGTAATCACTGTTCTCAGAAGGTGTTGGGTACAATATATGTATTGTATGAATAGCTGTGGTTTAACATTTCAGTGTGTTCAGGGTCATTGCCAGAACCATAATCTTTGATCAATTCAGTGATGGAAGGTACCAAATTTCTTTTTTAAAGAAAAATAATAATAAAAAAGGTTCATATCAATTGTGGCAGTGACTCAGAATACAGGTAAAGTATGCCTATGCCAACACAAAATCAAAGTGCCAATGCTGGAGTAACTTTGAATTATGGCTGTGTTCACACAAGAAAAGACAAGTGTTATGACATGCACCGGCAGGACCACGGCAGGCCAGCCAGCAATGTTCGGGAGAAGAGGTTCACCTCTAAAGTTGGGAAGCATGCTGCAGGTTTGGTCCTCTATGATAGCAAGTTGTGAGCGCAATATATAAATTTGACTCAGTTGGAGATTATTTGGAGGAGAGATTTTCAAGGACAGTTGCACAATACCCTATGAAAGGTCACATGATCATTCTTGACCAGGTACTCCCATTATAATTTCCTTAACGTATCCCTCTGGGCGGCACTGCAGTTGCAGATGGTGGTGTTCATGCAGACTCCTTAGGGCCTGATGACCTATGGTCACGAGCAGAGCGTGGGGTGTCATTTCATATGCTGGAGACTCGCACTGAGCACCCTGCCGTAGGATGACAATCCCGGGCCCGAGCACAACCCTCTGTGCCAAAGGACCTGAAACAACCAGTAGATCTGTGACTTACGACTTGCCGTGGGCAAGAAGGATTTCTAAAAGGCCCAGTGTCTACTTCATCAATTTCAACTGCTGAACCGAGTCGCAGGCCATCCCACTGGGAAGGAGTGGTGGGTGGCTTGCGGGCATGAGCCAACAGGGGATACTTCTTGTATCAGAGTGAGAGGTTAGTGGCCTCTCCCACATCAAGTGCAAGGGTCCCAGGCACATCCCAGACATACCATTTTCTTCTGTCAAGGTGAGAAACAATTTTTCTAGTGAGCCTGCATCATTTTTACAGATAGCATGGCTAGTTACAGCTTAATACGCATAGGAGTACACTCCAAGGATAATATTAACCCACAAAACCGGTTAGAGTTTGATAAAGACTTGTTTAGTCTCCAAGGGAAAATTCGGAAATTGCAAATGTATTTAGGAAGAGCACTGTTCATCCCATTCAATTTCTCATGTCAGGAACTGGAATCCGAGTGCGTTTTAATGAGCGGGAGCTTACTGCAGAGGCTGTCAAGTAACCAGAATGACAATCTCCCCCCTTTGTAATCTGGGGGTAACAAATGGGGTCTTCAAGTGAGCCAAGACCCTCCCCAAGCTTGTGTATTATGGCCCTTGGGTGGAATGGGAGGATCCCTTGTTCACACCAATTTGGTCCTGCATAATTTCTCACAAACTTGAGTTTAACAGAGGTAATGATATCAAGATCATAAGAGTTAGGACACTTGCGGTCTCATGCTGTGCACACCAAGCTAGCGATTGCGGCTACCAAGGTGAATATATTACCTAAGTAAATGCTCACTAGCAAAGGAGGAGACGGAGGGGGAATGGCCCCTGTTACGCTAAACACATTACCCAACCAAATGCTCACCAATGCATGCAGGGATGGAGTTGGACTTGTTGTTACTGCAGTGATCATATTATACTGAAACATTTACCAGCCCATATGGAAACAGACAGACGTGGGACTACCACAGCAGGAATTGGGAGGACTATTACTCCACTCACAAGGGTTAGAGTCTTTTCAAAGGCTTACAGGGTACAAAAGTCGAATTCCAAGACAGTGGACTAGGCTTTTAGAGCTTCAGTCTGTTCATTAAATGGATTTGCCTCCCAAAGCTCACACACTTGAAAACACAGGTGCTGCCCTTTTCCCCAAAGCCCAGCCACGCTGGGTGGGGGCAGAATACCAGGATATTTAATTCCCTGAACATAGAGCCAATAGTGTGAGCGTTAGAAGGAGGTTGTGGCAGGGAGGCTGGAAAGGAGTCTGAGAGGAG
The DNA here is from genome assembly GCF_040938575.1 of Ambystoma mexicanum. NCBI lineage: Eukaryota > Metazoa > Chordata > Amphibia > Caudata > Ambystomatidae > Ambystoma > Ambystoma mexicanum. The sequence continues at coordinate 172,696,013 of NC_090931.1, forward strand.
CTGGTAGGAAAATAGAGGGAGGCGGGCATCAGGAGGTGGTAGGAGAATGCTAGGAGGCAGAAGTAGGAAGACACCAGGAGGCGGAAGAAAGGAGGCACAAGGAGGAAGGCATGATGAGGCAGTGGGAGGGAGGCATGATGAGGTGACGGGAGGGAGGCATGACGAGGCGTTAAGAGGGAAGACATCAGGAGGCAGAATGAGGGAGAAAAAGAGTAGGAAAGTGTCAAGAGAAGGAAGGCGTCGAGAGGTGATCGACGGAGGACATCATTAGGTTATGCTCAGGAGAATTTTAGAGGAATGCAGCAAAAGGTGGGGAAGCTGGGTCACGGTAGGTGATGGCTTATTTGGTAAAAACAAGAGGGTACTCTGCGCCAGAGAAAGAGGTTCAGGGTGATACCAGAATCTCAAGGGGTTAATCCTACAGTGGGAGGAGAAACAAGGGCATGGCACCGAGGAGGAACATGAGTAGAAAGGGAATGGCGAGGTGATGAAGAGAGATTAAGTCAAGGCCCTAGGAAAGGGAGATTACAATTCCCTTCTTATCCAATCTGCAGGAACTCAAATAACCAAACCCAGCTGCCTCAGTCATAAGATGGAAGAGAAACTCCACCCAGATCGAAGGCTTGTGGCGGAGGCATAGACCTTCATTTTTGTTAGTTTCCAAAAATGCAGGGAAGAGCAATCCCTCATAATAGTTCCAAGAAAGACATGATTTTCTTGTGAACATTATTATGTTAAAAGGTAGTAATGTGGATGCTGTCTGTGGTAAATAGACAGGGCCAACCTAAAATGACTTGAAGAAGGGATTAGGTTGCTGCCTGTCTACACCGGATTGATGTAATATTTATTTGAAGTCCAAGAGCCATACACCAAGCTTGGTCTAGTCTGTTGGTCCATGTCAGGACACTGAGGTACCACAGGGAGTGGGACTCTGGGAACAACAAGGCGAAGGAAAGAGGACACTATGCTACAGAGGGAGATGGAGCCTGGGTAGAACAGGACAAGCCAAAGAGGATACTAGGTATTGCAAGGGGTCAGAAAAGAAATCCGGACATAAAGTTGTTTTGGTTAAAGCCTTTTATTCAACTGAAATGGGTTGGAAAAATGCCCCTCTGCCCCTATTTTAAAGCAGAGTTTCCCTACCTAAAACACCCAAAATGAAGGATCGCATTCATCAGGAGGTTATAAATTAAAAAGCCGTCCTTTCTGTTCTGACCCTCACACTAAAACAAATAATAAAGTGATAAGGGAAATGTCTTTCACCTGGTATTGGCAAAAGGGTTCTCAATCAAAAAACAAAATTGTTCCAATGTAAAGGTTCACCAAATTGGAAAGGACCTCAATTTTAGAGGGGGGATTCCCTTCCCCTGGATTCTTCTCTTGTATCACAAAGGTCTCTGGGTTATAATTATCTTTGTGTCTTTCTTGGCTGCCAACAGACAAACACTGTTCAGCCTTGTAAGTTCCTCTTCAACAAAAGTTCCTTTTTGTAGCACAAGTTCCTTCTTTGTTTAACAAATACTATTTCTGCTTTATACTCTTTGTAGGTTTGCAATTGGCCTGGTATACTCACCTGCCAGGATTTCTCTTGTGTTCACAACTGCCTGGTGCATGTTTGCCAGGACTTCTCTTGTTTTACAGGCTCTCCTTATCCCCAGGTAGGATATACCTTTCTGCTTGGCTTGGTATATTTACTTGGCAAACAATCTTCTTATTGCTTTACTTTCAGTAGTTTTACAATGTTCAAAATCATTTGTCATGTCACGTTCTGTAACTTCACAATGTCTGTTTCTCTTTGGCGCGGCCACGGAGTCCCCACTCTGCTCTGGCAGACTCACTGGTTCTCTGCAGCGTTTTCAGGTCTACTTACGGGGTGTACCTTCGCCACCTGCTCCCCACTCTGGGCGGCTCGGACATCTCTCCAGGCTTTCTCGCGGCTCCACTCGTGCACGCTGGCTTCTCCAGTAAGGACCACGCTGCCTCTCTTGATTGCTGGATACCCAGGGACCCTCTTGTGACCCTCCGACGTTTCCGCGGCACGCATCTCTTGCACCATGTCCATTTCCTTCTCTGCCGGTGAGATCCATTGCTCCGCCATGCCGGCTCACGGCTCCAGCTTGTGCACGCCGACTTGTGCCTCCAGCTTCCGCGCACAAGCTTGTGCTTCCAGCTATCGCCCGCCTTCCCTGAAGCAGTCATGGCTTCTCTCGAGCTGCCCCTTACCTTCTGGTTTACATATTTAGGTGTATTCAAAATAGGTACCAAAATTCCTATTTACACGTACCACATCTTACTCCACCAATAGGAATATTGATATATATCATAAAAGAAGGATAAGACGGTAAACTTTGTCTACTTATACCCCTCTCTCACCCCCATCAAGTAGAACCCTCTGAAAGATTTTCCAGGCACTACAAGTCTTGACAACATAGACCGCGTGCAACATTCCAAATTTCAAAAAACATTCTGTTTTATTCAAAATATTTAAATTAAAACATGAAATACTACCCTCACCTAACAGTGTAAATGCTAACACTAAAGCCTAAAAAGCTAGACTTCAAAATAAACATATACCCAAGACACAAACGAAATTACATATCGCAATACCCAAAAAAACCTAGATGTGTCAATAAAAACATATAATCCCAACATGTTTCTGTTCTTTAGTCCCCCTTTCGGGCGAACATTCTTCAGGGGAAACTTTTAAAACATCCAATATTCTCCTCAACACCGTGTTGAATGGGTAGTTTCAGGCAAACAGCCTGCAAGGAAAAGAGACAGAGGAAACCATCAGTCCCACAGGGGAGGGGGTATTACCAAATGTAAGTGTGGAGTCGGCTCAAAAAAGGGAGCAGCACCACCAGAGGTCTAAAAATCAAATTAAACCACTAAGATTTACCTTAACATGGTGAACCTTCAATGCACGTCTGTGAATGACCGATAAGCTAGTTTTTCTTCATTGAAAAACCAAAGTACTTCAAAAGGCGTCCTAGTCCGCCAAGATATCGTCACACCTGGAAAGAACACATCAAACTGCCAATGAGCCATCCATACTATTTTGGCCACATGTCACTAAAGGGCAAGTCATGGTGAGTTCGGAAAATGAAAAACACTGAGAAATACCTTCATACTGTTGAAACAACCCACAATGTGGGGCAACGAAAGGGATTCCCTTGTTGTAACACACGGATCCAATCCACAGAAAACTGTACAATGCCAAAGTACCAATCTGCAATTCAAACAGAGAATCACAAGCCAACTCAAGATCACTACACAGTGTCTCAAAACACCACAATTGCCAGAAGTTGGAGTGGAAACCATGGTGCTCGGTATTTAGGTCTAATGGGGTGCCGAATAGAGTCCCACAACCAAGCCACCCATGGTCATGCATTCAAGTTAAGGGCATACATCCTGCCGGACACAAATAATCCTTTCCAAAATGAGGAAAAAATGCGTAAACATGCGTGCTAGCAAGCTGGGAGTCATGGAGTTGCAAAAAGCCGTGCCCAGCAAACCTCTACTTCACAGGTGCAGCGTGCGATGGAAAATGAATAAAACGTGCGGTGGAAAATGAATAAAACTAGCCCACAAAACCGATCGTCACATGTCTACTGTGTTAAAGAGACAGCATGCTTACCTTTAACTTCACAATAGCACATTCGCTAGTGACTCGCGGAGGTTAAGGACAGATCGAGCAATTCCCGCATGCATTTATGCCAAATATAATGACAAGGTCCGGATAGCAACACGCTGTTAACTTCCAGGCAAACACTGAAAAAGGACTACACTCTACAGCGGAGCACTCGCTGACCAACAACACGGCGGCCATATTTGCATGAAAACACCCAGCAACTAAGGCAAGCAGTGTTGAGGGAATAAGTGCAAAGAGGGGGCACAAACAAACAAAGCCTGTAACATGTTGCAGATGTAAAGTAGAAACATATTCAAAATATATATATATATATATATATATATCGATATGGCAAATACAAATGCTGAGAGGTTACAAGCTCATACTGTACAGCAGAGCACTCACTGACCAACAGCACGGCGGCCATATTTGCATGAAACCACCCAGCAACTAAGGCAGTATTGAGGGAATAAGTGCAAACGGGGAGCACAAACAAACAAAGCCTATAACACGTTGCAGATGTAAAGCAGAAACATATTCAAAATATATATATCTCGGTATGGCAAATACAAATGCTGAGGGGTTACAGGCTCATGTAGGCAAAAGACCAGGCATGGCCAACATACTTTTATATTTGGCTAACCAAAGGCCAATCAATACTTTCATTGAGCCCCAAAACATTGCTTTGCAATTTAAAAATAATTTTCTGTTCCAGGTTAAGCAATTTCTGGTCAGTCTCAGCTTTCCCATGGCCATGCACGTTTTTCAATATGAGCCACGTAAAGTCATTACAGCCATGTTTCATATCGAGGAAATGTGTCACTAAAGGGGCTGCAATCACTTGATTTCTAATGCAGCTGCGATGTTCTACCATGCGGACTTTGCATGGTCTATTGATCTTGCCCACATAATGTAAGCCACAAGGGCACGTAATTAGATATACAACATTAGATGTATTACAGTTGGTCATTTCATGAAACACCCATTTAAGATCCGGCAGAATTTGTATCGATCTGATTTCTTTGGTTTGAGCACACATACTTCATTTACCACACGGAAAATGACCTTTTATTTCAGGTAGGCCCCACAGTCTAGTTTGTCTCACCAATGGTATACTTGTTTCACTCACATCATTCCTAATCAAAATGTTCCTTAAATTCTGACTTTCTGAAAGCCACCAAAGGAGGCAAAATGTCTTTCCTCTGTACACCTTCTTCCATGTTTTCATCACAATAGATTTGATAAGATAAATTGGAAAAAGTGTTAACAAAAACAGTACCAATCTTTCTTTTCATTTTCACATTTCTCTCCAAAAGAGCCTCCCGATTGTTATTATATGCTCTTTTTGAGGCAGTCTTAATCACTCTGGGAGGATAGCCTTTGTTTAACAGTTTACCTGAAATAAAAGGTCATTTTCCGTGTGGTAAATGTAGTAAGTGCATGGCCATGGGAAAGCCGAGACTGACCAGAAATTGCTTAACCTGGAACAGAAAATTATTTTTTAATTCAAAGCAATGTTTTGGGGCTCAATGAAAGTATTGATTGGCATTTGGTTAGCCAAACATAAAAGTATGATATGATCATGTTTTGTTTAAGTCATCTTTTGTATGATACATGTTGCAATTTTGGCCATGCCTGGTCTTCTGCCTACATGAGCCTGTAACCCCACAGCATTTGTATTTGCCATACCGAGATATATATATTTTGAATATGTTTCTGCTTGACATCTGCAACGTGTTATAGGCTTTGTTTGTTTGTTTGTGCTCCCCCTTTGCACTTATTCCCTCAATACTGCCTTAGTTGCTGGGTGGTTTCATGCAAATATGGCCGCCGTGCTGTTGGTCAATGAGTGCTCTGCTGTACAGTATGAGCTTGTAACCTCTCAGCATTTGTATTTGCCATATCGATATATATATATTTTGAATATGTTCTGCTTTACATCTGCAACGTGTTACAGGCTTTGTTTGTTTGTGCCCCCTCTTTGCGCTTATTCCCTCAACACTGCTTGCCTTAGTTGCTGGGTGTTTTCATGCAAATATGGCCGCCGTGTTGTTGGTCAGCGAGTGCTCCGCTGTAGAGTGTAGTCCTTTTTCAGTGTTTGCCTGGACGTTAACAGCATGTTGCTATCCGGACCTTGTCATTATATTTGGCATAAATGCATGCGGGAATTGCTCGATCTGTGCTTAACCTCCGCGAGTCACTAGCGAATGTGCTATTGTGAAGTTAAAGGTAAGCATGCTGTCTCTTTAACACAGTAGACACGTGATGGTCGGTTTTGTGGGCTAGTTTTATTCATTTTCCACCGCACGTTTTATTCATTTTCCATCGCACGCTGCACCTGTGAAGTAGAGGTTTGCTGGGCACGGCTTTTTGCAACTCCATGACTCCCAGCTTGCTAGCCCGCATGTTTACGCATTTTTTGCTCATTTTGGAAAGGATTATTTGTGTCCGGCAGGATGTATGCCGTTAACTTGAATGCATGACCATGGGTGGCTTGGTTGTGGGACCCTGTTCGGCACCCCATTAGACCTAAATACCGAGCACCATGGTTTCCACTCCAACTTCTGGCAATTGTGGTGGTTTGGGACACTGTGTAATGATCTTGAGTTGGCTTGTGATTCTCTGTTTGAATTGCAGATTGGTACCTTGGCATTGTACAGTTTTCTGTGGATTGGATCCGTGTGTTACAACAAGGGAATCCCTTTCGTTGCCCCACGTTGTGGGTTGTTTCAACAGTATGAAGGTATTTCTCAGTGTTTGTCATTTTCCAAACTCACCATGACTGTTGCCCTTTAGTGACATGTGGCCAAAATAGTATGGATGGCTCATTGGCATTTTGATGTGTTCTTTCCAGGTGTGACGATATCTTGGCGGACTAGGACGCCCTTTGAAGTACTTGGTTTTTCAATGAAGAAAAACTAGCTTATCGGTCATTCACAGACGTGCATTGAAGGTTCACCATGTTAAGGTAAATCTTAGTGGTTTAATTTGATTTTTAGACCTCTGGTGGAGCGGCTCCCTTTTTTGAGCCGACTCCACACTTACATTTGGTAATACCCCCTCCCCTGTGGGACTGATTAGTTTCCTCTGTCTCTTTTCCTTGCAGGCTGTTTGCCTGAAACTACCCATTCAACACGGTGTTGAGAAGAATATTGGATGTTTTAAAGTTTCCCCTGAAGAATGTTCGCCCGAAAGGGGCACTAAAGAACAGAAACATGTTGGGATTATATGTTTTTTATTGACACATCTAGGTTTTTTTGGGTATTGCGATATGTGATTTCGTTTGTGTCTTGGGTATGTGTTTATTGTGAAGTCTAGCTTTTTAGGTTTTAGTGTTAGCATTTACACTGTGTTAGGTGAGGGTAGTATTTCATGTTTTAATTTAAATATTTTGAATAAAACAATGTTTTTTAAAATTTGGAATGTTGCATGCAGTCTATGTTGTTAAGACTTGTAGTGCCTGGAAAATCTTTCAGAGGGTTCTACTTGATGGGGGAGAGAGAGGGGTGTAAGTAGACAAAGTTTACTGTCTTATCCTTCTTTTATGATATTTACATATTTAGGTCCCACGCACAGGTGCCTTCATCCAACAACTAGCACAATCAAAACTCAACTAGCATGCTCTCCAACCTGGACTATAACATTCCCTCTATCCTCATCCTACTCGATCCTTCTTCTGCCTTCAACACGGTCAACCATACCATCCTGCTCAACCGTCTCCATGACAACCTGGGCATCACTGATCAGGCTCTGGCCTGGCTGACCTCTTTCCTCTCTGATCGACCCTCCCAGTTCCAAATTGGGTCCTACCTATCATCTATCTCCCTCTTTACCTGTGGTGTTCCCCACGGGTCTAACCTCTCGCCTTGGCTTTTCAACCAAATACCTGGCTACTTTTGCCCACTGCATTGGCATTCTATGCTCTAATTTCCAGTACACTCAACTCATGTTCAGGCTTCCCTCAGCCACGTCCGTTCTCTCTCTCTCTCTCTCATCTCTGATTGCCTAACTACCATTTAAGATTGGTGTGCCGCCAACAATCTTTGCCTGAATGCCAGCAAGACTGAGATCCTCCTCATCGGCACACCTTCACCCTCCTTTCCCCTCACTCTCTGGCTGGCCTCCCTTTGCCCTCCTCCTACCCCCCCCTGCAATGCCAAGAACCGTGGGGTCATCTTTGACTCCACACTTTCCTTCTCTGCCCACATCTTCGATGTCTCTAATAAATCAAACTTCCTACTGCACCTCCTCAGAGGTACTCTGCCTTTCCTCTCCTTCCCCTAGAAGCTCACTGTCTCCCAAGAGGTCATGGAGTCTAATTCATCCATCGAGAAGGCCTCTGCACGATTAAGGTTATTGTGTAGGTTGCCATGTGGTCGGGTCAATGTCACTTCCACAACTTGAAAACCGATTTGAACAATCTGATGGTGATCTTGACAATGTTGCCCCTGCTGAATTCAGGTTGTTCGAGCTGTGTTCATTCCAACATATGAGATGTCTGCTAGACTGCCTTATGTAATATAAGCTGCAGGGGCACCTTGCAGTGTAAATTAGAATGGCAGTATCACATGTGGCAAAATCATATACCTTTATCCTTTCCCCAGTTCGAGCATGGTGGATTATGTAGCCTTTAGTAAAGTAAACAGTTGGAGCAGCGGAGACAGGGAAGGTTCCCGGTTTCTTTAAGGATTGTTGTTTTAGTCTTTTTTCTTATCAGTTTTGCTGGACTATGGGCCTCATTACGACCTTGGAGTTCGCCATTTCACTATTTGCGGCATGGCTAACCCCATTCCGGATACGGGGTCTGGGTTCCCTGAATGGGGAATTACCAGGCCATTCCGACCTTGGAGGGCCCGATATTTCCCCATTCAGGGAACCCGGACCTGGTACATCCCCATTCAGGCCCCATAGGGCTCAATGGGAAGGATGCAAACAACGGGCCCATTAATAACGGGCCCGTTGTTTGCATCCTGGTCTGCTCGCGGGACCCGCTTTGGACGCCTGGTTTTACCAGGCGTCCTTACCGGGTCTCGCAAGCAAACCTTGTAATGTGGCGGTAGCGGTTTAACGGGGGCCAGCAGCTCTACCGGCCCCGTTAAACCCCTACTGCCAGGGTCGTAATGAGGTCCTAGTCTTAGGTTGGGGCCTTGTGTATACGAATAAAGAGCTGTATCTATGAATAGATTTTTAACCCTATTGTTACATTTCAAATTGTCAACGTTTTTAGAATACAGATTTGATTTTTAACTGCGTGGAAAATGTTGAAACTTAAACTAAAGGGCTCTCCTTGCCGAAGAATGTGGGTTTAGCACCCGTTTCTTGTCGTGGTACGAGTAACTTGTCGGTCACGGTCTCGACTTCCTCATTGTGGTATCCTCTAACACTGCATTTCTGGGCCATTCGCTGCATTTCCTTTTAACATCCGTCATTGTCACTCGCAATCCATTTAACCCCAAGAAGTTGGCTATATGTCAGAAGTTTGTTTGAACTTAGAGGGTGAAATCTCAAAAGATTAAGCAAATTGTTCCTGTTGGTGGGTTTGCAAAAAATTGTACTGTTTGAGGATTCTATAACATGCACCCACTAAGAGTTGACACGGGTATGAATACAGAATTACTGTATTGCTTGGCACACTTATTGCCTAAAAGTAAGCACTAGGGTGACATTTCAAGCAGTTTCAGAGTCATCTCTACACAATGAGAGGACAATTTAAGAGTAGGTTCATACAGGTACGGGGAGGAGATTCCAACAGACGTGTGAGAGAACGGACTCAAGATTTATAAGTGGCTATAGAAAGACTTCAGATGGGTGCAACCACAATTGGGAAGGCATGCCAGGAGGAATTACAGAGGTGTATTTAGGAACTCAGCAGAGATTCTAAGTGGTATTGAAGAGGGACCTCCAAATACAAAAGGCGATGGCTTTTAAAAGATACACAATGGGAAGGATTTAAAAATATGTCAAAGAAGTGCTCATGGGGAGGTCAGATGTTGGCTGCTTAAATCGACACGCTCCGGACCCACAGAGCAAGAAATGGGACCCGAGCCCCCAGTTTCACCCCTGCATGTGCGGGTGTTCGAAGGTGTCAACGCCCAGCCGGGTGTCCAGCGGCCCCAAAGAAGTAGTTCTGGGGCAATAGCTCCAACGGAAGCCCAGTCAGTATGTCTGGAAATCCCAATGTGCTTTCTCTCAGAGCGAACCCGGTTGCAGCTCCAGAGCAGAGTCCTCTGAGGCCCACCGCGTGGGGGAGGGTGGCCCCTGAAGGTGCATGGTGGAGTCCCCGGTGGATCTCAACGTGCCCTTGGATAAGGGATCCCCTATGTGCCAAGATCACGAGAGCAATAGAGTGCCAGCTCTGTGCACTGGACACACCGCTCGGGTGGTAGCTGTAAGGAAGGCATGGTTATCAACACAGTTCAAGGGTGTTTATTGAACCTTATCGTGGGTGTAATAAACATCTATCTAAACCTGAATTTAAGATGGGAGCAAGCTACGGCCATCAAATAATAATGCAGTCCTAGTGGAGTCTCGCAAAAATAAAAAGGGCCTATACTAAAAAACCTATTGCCAATCCACAACGCTCATTTTCTAATAGTGTGGGGAAATGTTCATGAAAAAGAAAGAAGTGTTCACAAAATGATAAGTCAAGGTGATCAGACCATTGGCCTCTCTTCTCCCCCACCCCCTGTTTTCAGCACGGGACAAAGTGGTGCACTAGAGCATAGCACACACTTGAGTTTCTTCGCCACGAGGACACAGTTCTATTACAAGCATCAAGGCCTTCTATGCCCAAGTCTCTTAAATTATCAAACGTCTCTTCATCCAGAGGGCCTGATGTATCAAACATACAAAATAGTTCCTTTCCAAGTATTCAAGTAGGGCGATTAACTCTTCACCCTGGATCCTCCCTCAGCCTGGCTCAGAACCCCTTTTTGTATCACAATCCTTTCTTGATTGACGCACGGTTCACCCCGGATCCCCCTCAGTTTGGCTCAGATCCTCTTTTCACAATAAGTCTCCATCAGCCGGGCTCGGACCAATTATAGTCCGTGTTACCTATCGAAGACTTTTGAATGTGCACAGGGTTTGGCTTGACCCGTTGCAGGACCACTTCGATTTCACAGTTCACAATTTTACACTCAGTTGGATACCGAACAGATGCCTTCAAACAGATGGCATCTGCTTTGGTTTCTTAAGTTCAGTAATTCCTTCAATATTTCATTATATTCGCGTTGCTCAACACATACGCCTCTTACTTTGTTCTTTGCAGATTTCTGATTACAATGTTGCCCCTTGCAACCTTGGTTCTAACACGGACCGGTTTGCTAGCAGTCTCACCGATTCACCGGCTGTGCTGACTTTACTGGAGCGGCTTTGTTATCTGAGCCAAGGACAGTACCACAGCTGCAATCGCTCCTCCCTGCCTCAGCTATTGATGCGGGCGAGCGCTGGGTAACTTCGATGCACTATGAACCTTCTTTGAGCTTTAATTCCTGGTCTTACGTTTTCTTCCTCTGAAAATGCCAAGGGCAATTCCCTCCGTGCAACCCTTTCTGATCTTGCCGTCTTTCTCCTCGTATTAAACTGCCATCTCAGAACTGCTGCTTACTCGGGTGGTTTGCCTTGCTCAGGGTGTGCTTCATGCTCCGCCTTTTATCTGTGTGGGGGAAGTGTGATGGAAGTCCGGTGTGTGTAATTATCAGTAATTGCCTGACCTTTCTGTTGGGACATGTCAGGTACACAGCTTTGGCGTTAGTCCGTTGTCCCTCTCGGTGTATTGTCCATTAGAACATGTTTGAGCCGGGAACAGGGGCTAGCGAGTTCCTAGGTATCCTACCTGGTAGGATGGGGAAAAGGTGTTACAAGGAAGGATACCACCTTTCACCTTCCGGTGTCCCACTTCCATTCTCCGGGGACCCCCCCCCATCCAGGTGATCCTCCTGCACTAGTCCACCCCCCGGAACTGGATCCAAAGCGATGGCCATGTCCTGGCCACCTGGATTACAGCTCTCGCTCTCTCTCTAACAGCAAAGACTCTGGGGAGTTGAGAGGCTAACTAGTATAGGTTACCTCTGCACCATTCACAGAAGGAAGATGTTACAGACCCCCAGGAACTACGTCCCGGCCCAAAAGAACAAAATACCAAGTGTAAGGCTGCCCTTCAGCACCCACCTCTGTCCGAACATCAATAAGCTTCTAAAAACTCACGTGAGGCGGCACTGACCCACATCAAAGGGTCACAGTTTCTTGGAGAAGCAGTCAGAAGCCCACAGGGGAGGAGAGCTATGTCCATTGATGAGGTGGAAAGAAGCCATAAACCATATAAAAATCCGAAGGTTGCCCCCCCCCCCCTGCCAGCCCACATAGCCCCAGAACTCACTCGAACAAACAGAAAAGCAGATGTAAACAAAAATAAATAAAAAACAACAAACACTGTCGCCTTTCTAGAGGAAATACGAGGCATCAGAAAGGACATTGGCCACAGACTCGATGAGCTAGACAAACAAATGGAAGCCATTCTGGATAGGCTCCAAGGGTTGGAATCTAATCAATCCACAGTAAATGTGCTGGAAATAGCTTGATATGAGGATCTCAGAGTCGGAAAAAGCTAAAGTGTTAGAAAAGGTCAGAAGAGGGCCCTAGAAGCCAGCAGAAATACAAAGATAGTCATAAACACCTCTCTGTCCTCAGAATCTCCAGGCGCCACCAGTGTTCTCCTGTCACCCGATGGCTGAATGAGAAGGCAGTGAGGTACAGATGGGGATTTTCCTTTTCCAACTCATTTGAGTATGAAGCTTAGAAGTACAAACTTGTATCTGAAGAGGACATTCAGAGAGGTTTGGAAGAGCCGCTTCCAGAAAATGAACCCCGAAACACGAGGCGCCTCATAGACGGCAAGGGGGAGACAAAACAAAAGACAGATGGCGAGTAACAAGCTCTTAGAAGTATTTTTTTAAAAATGAACACCCCATCACCTGAGAAGAGATGAAGGTAGAAAGATGGAGGAGAGTTGGACAATCATGGCTTCATGGTATGGTTGTAGCCGGTTTGGCTACTGACAGACTTGACAGGAAGTGGACAAGCAAAACAATTTGAGGGTAATGAAAGCATTTAACCAGGTAACAGGGACACAGGGTCTGAAGTCAGAAATGGTCTTTCAAGTGGGGGACGCCATAACAAAGGGGGGGTGGGATTACTAGCATCAATAGTGTTCAGAGATGGGGGCTCAGGATATAGGGGAACAAAGAAGTGGTATCCCGGGAATAATCTGGTGGTCTGGTGCAAGGGTGAACATGTTACCAATTCAAGACTGGATGCCAACAAGGGGTGGGAGGGATGGTCTTGTTTGGGGGCTATGGGAAACCCAAGGGCATCCTCGCATCTACTCCCCCTCGATCCCCTTCTCAGATGACCAGAGAAAAGCCATCGCTCTTGGATCCTGGCCCTGGGGGTGGAGATACGAGGGAGGATCACCTGGGTGGAGGGACCTTGGGGAGTGGGGAAGAGCATGTCTTTGGGTGAGCCATGGTATCCCCCCCCTTTCCCTTGTCAAAATAACCCCTACCTTCCGTCTGCCTTCATAGGTTATTATCAGTCATTTCCTCTTTCTTACATTCAGTACCACCACTTTGGTAATGAGGCAAGGAAGAGGACTGAAGGAATACAATTGCAAGAGTCAGGCATGTCCAGCAAATAGGACTAATTATGGTCGGGCTACTGAAACCAAGGACTTGCACCTGCAACCAGTTAACAGGCCACATGTGTATAAAAGGAGGGACTGCCAGCAGAGAAGAGGGAGAAGGAGAAACCTACCTGAGGACAAGACGCAGCAGACGGTGAAGAAGGCTGGAGAGGGGTGGCGGGAAGGACGCTGGTCGCTGCAGAGGCGTGTAAGTGACGCCGGGGCCCCAACGGGATGCGAGAGGGTCAAGACACCTGCAGCCTCCATTGCCTTGTGCCCACAGTCAGAGCTGTGGGACACAAGAAGGCTGCCAAGCATTACAGGCTGCCGGTAGCATCCACAAGGGAAGAGCAGAGCTACCTACAACAAGCAGCGAGGAACGAAGAAAGCGAGCACAGCTCGCCGGGCTCCTCAAAAAAGTATATAGGAGCTAAAGGAAGCTGGAATGAAGAGCGAAGACGTCCGTAGAAGCTGCCGCATATCGGTGAGGGAAATAAAGGGAACACTCATACCTAGGCAATCCTGCGGCCGCAAATGGGCATATAGTATGCTGAACAATTTGAAACCTGTGACAATTGGTCGTGGAACCCAGATTGAGGGTTTTTGAATGCAAGCAAGCTACAAGTTGTTGTGAATGCATTTAAAGATGAAACAAGTGATACTGAATACTGGACTAAAAGAAAGTTATGATGAATGTGTAAAAAAGGGTAACACAAGTAATGAACATTGATGAACAACGTGAAAAGCAACGGATGAGCACTTAGGAATACTGAGAAAGTAAGGTGATGAAAAGGATGTACACCATGGAGTGAGTTGTGTGGAAAACACGTTGCGGCAAAGCAAAAAGACTGCGAAGGCGAATCAGAAATAAATGTAAACTCATGACACAGGTACAGAGAGAGAAAACCTGTGTGGCAAGAAACCCAAAAGAATACAGAAGGATAAAAGGGTGCTAGGAGTTACCGGTTGCATGATATGTAATGGGTGGACCGTGTGGTCGTACAAAGGTACCTAGCCCCAGTGACCACTGTCTGGAAAGGGTCAACTAAGTTAAAGAAAAGGAAACTGTATTTGATAACCGGATTACTGAAGTGAATGAGAAAGAGAGCAATCTGCACAGACTATTGAAAAGATTTAAGGATTACAAAGTTGAACTGGAACGGTTTTTGAAAGCAAAGAGATTTGAACTGATTGAATGTTTTGATGCTGGCGGAGCCTACCTCTTGGGGAAGGGAACCACAAGACTTTGCGAACCGCGTTAACCTCTTGGGGAAGAAACCCCTGAAACCTTTTGGAACTATTGGGAAGGGGAAGCTGGAAAGTAAACCAGGAGCTGGAAGGCGCTCAGAACTTTATTTGGAACACTATTTCTATTGTTGCTGACATCCCTACACATTGTTTATCTTTAGTTGTGAGGGAGTTGTGAGGGCAAGTGTAGGTTTTGGACACACACAGACTTAAGTTGAACTTAATGACAGACTATCCTTAGTTTCTTTAGGTAGGGAAATCCCACCTTAGCATAGGGCAAGTTAGGCCTTATCCATCCTGACATTTAAGAAAATATATAATTTTTATGAGAAAATTCAATCTGTCACCTGTGTCTTACTTCATGATGCCTTCATAGGGCTTGTTGATCGCAGTTGGGGGAATTTAGTTATTGAAATGCTTCTAGAAATATAAATATGGGTTCACACAGGAACTCAGCATAGGAGTTGTAGGTACATGGCAGAGAGAACCGTCAAGGGAAGACAACCGGGTGATCTACTGTCTCCAGCCCAATGGCTGACACCGCAGTTACTCTCACCTTATGTTCCCTTAACGTTAGAGGGGTCAATTCCCCAACATAAAGATCCCTCGTTGTCCGAGAATTTAACTGCTCAAGATGAGACTTGCTATTTCTACAGCGTACTCACTGGCTGAGGGGCAAGGAACCATCCCTAAAGCGAAGATCTATAGAAGCTGTATTTCATACAGTGGGAACTACCAAGAAGAGAGGGGTAATGATTATAGTGGCTATTCAATTGGGAATGATGGTTGTGGAGGAACTGAAGCAACGATCGGGGAGAACTCATTAGGATCGAGACACCCAAAGAAAAGAGAACATCAGAAGGAAGAAGCAGACCGTGGGAGAAAAATAGAAGCCATGCAACCTGATGGTGCGTCCAACGAATACATCATGCCCACGTTTACAAAACAGCTTCACAAATATTAATCCCAATTTAAGGCCATATTGGTACAAGACAGCAGAAATTACTGTTCCTAAAACAAAAATATAATGAAAAAGGGGACATGGCAGACAAGAGAGAAGCCAAGGGAAAAAACGTACATCTAAAACGATAACCGTGATTAAACCAGAAAATAGCAGATTGGTGTACGACACAGATAACATAGGGAAGGAATTTAGATGTTATTATGAAAGGTTATACACAGCGGAATATATGGGGGATGGTTCTCACAGAACACACTTCCTTGATCAACTAAAGATCCCAGCTGTCTCAAGGAAGACAGCAGACCCCTTGGATTCCCATATAACTGACAAAGAAGTAATTCAAAGTATAAAAAGAAAGTAATCAGGGACTACCCCATGGGGCAATCGATTCTCGGCCCGCTTTTACAAAACATACCGATTTACTTTTGCCCCCCCACATTTGACAAAGGTGCTTAATGCGATTCTTGTGGGGGGTCGGGGGGTGTCCTGCCTGACTCAATGTTAAGGGCCTGAAAATAATCGTAACTAAGTTGAGTGTAATGTCCATCCGGCTCTTAGATCCAGTATAGAACATACGATGGGGATATTAGGTATGAGGGTGGAGAAAGACACAATCACATACCTACAGATCCAGAATCCTACAGATCTTACAAGAATAGGCAACTGGAATTTGGTTCCTTCGCCTAGAAATAAAGGGGGCAAACCTAAAGAGATGGTACCTGCATACACCATCATGGTATGGGAGAATGACATCTATTTTCAGCAATCCCAACAACGGTCCTCGAGACCTACTTTAAGACCCTTGATTACTTGATAACCAAATTTGTGTGGCAGGGCAAAAGACAAAATTGAAAAAACAATACTCACCCTTCCCAAGGAACGCAAGGATTCTGGCTTCTCAGACTTCCAACTGTACTATAAAGCAACCAACTCAAGGTCCTTATGGAACACGTGAGAGATTGCTTGGGTAGATACTGGACATATATAGAAGACATGGTTACACACCCTACAACAAGTCATGGCTATGGGCCCCACTCAAAACCATCCCTGTAAGAATAAGAAGACATCCAACCTAAGGGGTCCTGTGGATACTACGGAAAAAGGAGGGTTTGAATAATAAAACTTTCCTCCTGGCATTTCCGATGAGCTTGCTTTGGGGAGGCCTTGTTGATCTTGCTCGATTGGGCAACAATACAATACATGCAAAAATGGTCCAATAGGGGTCTGGAAAGAGCCAGTCAACTATTTACAGAGGGTAAATTCAGGGGGTATGAAGACATCAGCAAGCTTTTAGGACAAGATGCTATCTCCATTTTCGAATACTTGAGATTGAAAGGGAAAATCACAGATCCAAACTGGAGAGATGAACCGCCACGTGATCTCCTTTTCAAAAGATCAAGATCTCAGCGAACTCAAGATAAGGGACCCTCTCAAGTTCTTGTAACTACAGAGACCAGAGGAAGGCAAACTTAAATTATATTGGACAGCCTTAGCTGGGGAAGAAATCTCAGAAGAAATAAATATGGGACAAAATATACAGAGTTACTTTCCATGGTAACCTATTTAAGGCCGCAATGGAGCAGAACTTTAAAATGTTGCATGGTTGGCACCTTGATTCCTTAAGGCTGTCCAAGATGTACAATACAGTTTCCCCACGGTGTGCCCGAGCCCATGGACAAATAGGATCCCTCTTCCACATGTGGTGGTACTGCCCCAAAATTCAAAAATTACTGGGCCGATATCCTGAGCTGGATGAAAGTGATACAAGATCTCAGCTTAAACTAAGCCCCCTACAAATGTTATTCGGTGTCCCCCGATAAATGGTGAAGAGTACAGGTTCCAGAGAATATTGGAGGCCATGTTCCCGGCTGTGAACTGGCAGTGTCCCAAAAATCGAAAAGACAGAGTTCCTAACAAAGTAGACTGGCTGCATAAGCTCTGAACAGTTTTATACAGGAAAAATTAACGTCCCCGGTACATGACCACATGGGTACGTTTCAAGAAGAATGGGAACTATTAATCTATGTATGGGACTCTATTAGACCCTAGATGGGACATAACAAAAGAGGGAATAGATCCCATATCTATTGCATAGCATTCTACTTCTTGGGAAATATCTTGACTGGAAGGGGCCGGTATGAGGAAGAGGGGGTGCAAGTTGGGGGTGAGCATCAGGAGGCAGAAGGGAAACAAGTATGACAGGGGGGGGTAGTTCAACTATGACCTCCGAATGCAACTCTTATTTTTGTACGCGCTCATTAATATTTCTCGAGACCCTTGAAAGATAAGAAATGTCAATAACCTATTGTTTAAGGGGAGGAGGGGAGGGCGCGGTTTCTGCCTTTCATTTTATTATAATCACATGTATCTGGTATGTTGCTTAAACAAGAAATATAAAGTATTCAAAAATAAATTTAGAAAAAATAAGTGTTCATGCACTAGGAGGACATACCAGGGGGCATTGGATTGATAGAGATGCACACGCTAAGATAGTACAGTGCTTCTGCAAGGCGTCTAGGGGATGCACTCAGACCCTAGGAGTTGGGGCTTCCGAAACCACAGGGGTGCCCCCAAACACTACCACAAGGGGCTTCAGAGAAGAACAACAAAAATGCCCTCTGGCGAAAAAAGGGACTGCAGAGAAATTACCCCAGGCACTAGGAATAAGGATTTTAGAGAAATGCCAGCAATATGCACCAGCAAATTGAGGCCTTTAAGACGTGCCAGGGAGTTCCCCCCCCCCTCCCCATGTATTATGTTGAGGGCTTCTGAGGATGCCAGACAGTGGCAGACTTGGGCACAAGGATGGACAGATGCATTGCAAAGATGAAAGCAGACTTCTTTCCTCACCTGCCATAGTCAGGGTCCGGCACAGCTGTTCCTGCCAGTCTGGTCCTGGATGCAGAGTCTTTTCCCATCTTCCTCTGGGGCTCAAAGGAATGTGACTGCAGCAAAGGAGAGAGGTTAGTGAATGAGATGCATTTATGGGCTTTGTGCCCCTGTACGAGAGAAAGCGGTTGCATTGCAGAAAACATGGTGTTCTTTTCAATGAAGACTGAAATACAAATCTAATACACCAAGACTCTGTAATGCTACTCCTCTTTGAAAGCTCCTGCACCTATTAAACAAAATGCTTAACAAATGGGGAGACATTATTTAAAACTATGTAGCGTTAGTAAATGGAATGGGAGGCAGATAAAAAACAATTCCAAGAAAGGCCAAGCGTTCACAAATTCTTTTTCAAACATACTTTTGATCATCCACATATGCATACCCGAAAGATCAAAGGGTGAGTGAAATGGTCATTGGATGCAAAAGTTGGTAAATGAATCCCATTTTGTTTAAGGGTCAAGTAAGACAATTCAACTAGCGAAAGTGATAACATGGTGCCGTGGGCGTATGCCCGAGGGAGCGGATGGTCACGAATCACGGTGTACCGCGATCACCCTGGTATCTTTTATGGAGAGTTGGAGCAGGTGAGGACTTCATTTCCCAAAATTACAGCCTCAGCATCGCCAGTCTCCTAATGCATGCATTATCATCAAATAGTCACATGATGCCCAATGTAGCCACATGGCATTGCCGGAGCCCACAAACGCAAGCAGCAAGAGGTGGGCGAATTTGGTTGGACGTTTCTGGAGGAGGATGTGACATCAGGAACAGGTGAAGGCAATGACAGCTGGAGGAGAGGATAACAAAATAAGGAGTATAAAAAAAAAAAAAGGTACAAAAATGTATGGCTGGAAAAAGTTGAAGGAGGCACGAGATCGAGGCAGGGAGGAGTCTTGAAGGAAGGAGGAACCAGGATACTGGCTGAAGGGGGTTAAGGGACCAGGTATCTAAAGAGTGGTAGTAGAAACTCCTAGCTACAACACCAAGACCCTGAGAAGCTTGAGTACTAGAAGATGGTGGAGGCCATGTATAGGGGAATGAAGCAGGGGTCCAAAGGAGCTGGATTGAACATGTTATGGATGGGTACTTGTGGATATAGGTACTTTGTTTTTCTGTGCCCTGGTCGAATAGGACCAACAGGAGCTTTATGGAAATGGCAATATGTGGTAGCTCATGGAAATGGGTGGTCACTTGAGTATTGCAGGCAACTGCCACTGTGTGCTGTCTTGGCATTCTTTAGGCTGAGCCCTAATGCAGAGACATAGGAGAGTGTAAGGAAATGAGGCCCTATGCGGCCGGAGTCACCACACACGGGGTAATAACCCCTGGTGATTTAGTGTGCTGGGACCCCGGACCGAGCTGGAACTACAATTCCCATTACCTGCTTTGCACGGGTTCGCTGAGCTCGATCCAGAAGCACAGGTCAGGAGGCCTGTTAGTTCCTCCTTGTGCCACTTGCTGGTAATTGTTTGGTGTGCAAGCACGGGCCAAGGAGGGGAAGCTACACAGAACGCTGATGTCGGAGAGAACGGAGACAGTAGAGTGAACCTCTCCTCTCTGACTAGCATTTGTCCTCGCTCCCACCGATTCGCCTGGGGAGACCTACGGAGGCTCTGCAGACGCGAGTTAAGTGTATTGTATGTGTGGACCTTGGTGTTCATGTGGAACGTAGAGTCCTGTGAATTTAACAGGGAGATATGGATGCCACAGGAAAATGTGATTGTATAGAGAAAGTGATTACTGAAAAAGACACAAACTATTAATGTTTCACGAGAGCTTTCTGGCAGCCATTAGACACGTGCCAGTTGTCAGTAACAGTGGTAACTGCCAAGTGCATTTATGTTGCTTGCCGTTCACGATGTGTTGCTACCAATATGCCCCATGTACATGCATGATACTAACCAACGGTGCCAAGTTTCATGTTTTTTGCTGCATTTTGTCTGCTACACGTTCTTCAGTATTCGCACAACTATGTTATGTGGTAGAGGAGGGGGCAGGATTGCAGATGCTCATTGTTAAGTTGGGACAAGAGTGCCAAGAGCACAGGGAGTCACAGTAAACCAGAAAACAAGGTTATCGCTCTGGTTCTCTGCTGTGAGGGTTTGATATGTCGTATTCGTTACAAGTGTGTCAAGGTATCCTCTGTGGGTACTTATGGTATGTTTTTCCCCTCAATCCTTTTACCTATCCACTCAAGTTTCCTAACCCTCTTTCCGGTTTCCCTAACTCTGCATACCCATCCACAACTTCTCCCTAACCCTCTTCCACCCCCCCCTATTGGCTGCCTTGTGGTTACCCGTTATTCACAACCAGGAACCTGTGCCAACCAAGGTGGAAGGGTCGACTTTCATTCGGCTTCCGTGGTCAGGAAAGAGTTGTGTTACTCCCTTGGGCTTGACAGAGTATATGGAAAGTTGCTCATTTGGTTTTAGGAGGTTATTAGGTGTAAACATATTATGCTAACTGGGCTAGTAAGACCTTGTAGCAGGATGCAATTATTTGCTAGCATTTGTGCTCTTATTTGTTGGTGATGGAGAATGTACACGCTTGAGGCTACATTTTACTACTATGGGACAATGTATCTTGAATTCTTGTTGGTCGTCGAGAGGTAGTGCTACTGAGTTTGGAGGTATTCGTGACGGTGAAACCCGCTTTGGCGAGCGCCATTTTGCCGCACCACTGTGGCCGCAGATCCCCTTTCGCCATAGCCACAGAGGCGTGAGAGCCAACTCAGCTCGGCTCATTTGGTGCGAGGGCGATTCTTAGGCTCAGCCGACTTTACAGCCTATTTCTATATCACCCATGCGTCAAATGGGCGCATAACCCTAGCGTATAAAATATTTTAAAAAGGAACTACATTCAGCAGTATAGGACGCAAGGTCACAGACAAAGGGGAGCTTAAAGTTTCAATGCACGTTTTGTTTTCACTTCCCCTGCAATAATAACTGTTGTGCATCACCACACTCTAAGACACGTTTGGATTTGTGGCCGAGGGCCGGACCTTGTAATGCAACGAAATACATCATTGCAGGTTGCGTTTACTGTGTTAGGAGTAGATATATAATAACCATGTATTGCATAGTAAGTCTGCTGAACTGTCGGACAGTTCGCCAACACCTTTTGATATGTGAGTCTCCAGTTAGCAAAGTTGGACTTTACCTTTTTAATGACAGACAATCCTCGAAACAATGATGGCTGGAGCATTGAAGCCAAACGAGAGGGTGGTTCATAGCACAAGACAATAACATGCCTCAGTGCATGTTTATTGATCATTGTATTTGCTGTCTGCCAATGGCCATATGCTTGTGTGCAACAAAGAAACTGAGTCATATTTGCCATCCAAAGTTATATTAATAAGGCATGGCTGTGAGCTGCTCTCAAAAGGGTAATTAGCATTACATAGGTGTATAGAGCAACCATACTATACTCATATTATGAGCGCCCTGGTAACAGTCACAAATATTACCAAATATTCACTATTACTTAATATTAAAAGACAAATTATATATATATATATATATATATAAATAAAACAAAAATGGAATGTGCTGCCAGGGTATGAACCCAGGTCGCCAGGCTGAAAGGGCCAACACTTACCCACCAGACTACATTGAAATGATCCATCATTATCACTTGCGTTTTTCGGCCAAACTATGTCAGTGCCAATTGGTCCCTGCGCCCGGTTGGCCGAGGGTATCTGCATAAAAAGGAGCAGCGCCCAAACGTCTTGCTTGATTTAGTGATGACTGGCAAGGTTTGGGTGCTGGTAGACTTGATAGTGCTTTTGACCGAGTTAGTACTTGGCCCAAGGGGACATAAAAAAAGTCATTTTCAGAGATGAAGCCAATGTAGGGAGAACAGAATTAAAAAAAGAGAAACATGATCGATGAGCGACCAAGCAGCAGCAAACTATATAACTCAAATTGAGAACAAGGAACATAGGCACAAGTTTATTTGTGTACCAGGGTTCTACGAGACCGCTGTGCACCCCTGGCTCAGGGTGACAGGCGGGCTTACCTTTGGGTCAAGAATGGCACGGTGCTGGGGCGGGCCAGAATGCACAGATCCCTCAGAGGAAAAGAAGTCCTCCCTGCACCTAAAACAAACAAAAAAAAAGGTGCAAGCACTCCATGTGAGATAAACTGCAGAACCAGTAGGCATGACTGGGCCTGAGCGAGGTGGGCACGGGCCATGGCACACTCAAATGAACAAGCTTTGCTGCATTACTGCACAATCACTGGAGAGGGATCCTTACCGTGACCCTGGGCCGGGCCATTCTGCTGGTGCAAACCAGGGATTCTCCCAACTCCCACAACAGGCTCCAGCCCACAGAGCTTCCAGAAACATCTCCGGGACAGCATGACGGCCCAAAGCTAAAAGAGGGACGAGAGGTGGAAATGTTAGTAGGAACCAAAGTGAGTAGGGGGAATAAAAAAAGAAGAGGTTGGAAGAGCTGGAGAAGCTGGGGATGGAGAGGCAAGAGGACCAAAATAAAGATAAGAATAACATTCAACAGGTAATGCAACAAAAGATCAAGGTAAACTGTGCGGACCTCACTCTGTCCAATGCAAGCACTGAAGCCTTGGCGAGAGGGGCTCCAACACAAGGGCCTCCCGAAGGAGAGCGCTCTGAGGAGTCACTCTGAAGAGACTGAAGCCATGGGAGCGAGGTGACCCAAGCTGAGGCCTCCCCTCACAGACCATTTGCAAGAATGTGTCAGTCCGTCTATGGCAGGAAATGAAAACATGGCAGGGTCCTTATCTTCCCGACGATGGAGCAGAGCTCCTGCAGCCTGAACCATGGGAGCAGCAGGGAGTTGCAAGATCGGACACTGCGAGAGGAACTCCCTAATATTCTCATTATAGCCCCACATCATCCTGGGGTGCCATGTGTCTTTTTGGGGCAGCAGGGACCTAGGTCCTTTGATCTTTAAGCCAAAATGGGTGGTACTTACTTGATATGGGTTCCTTTGTGGTCCTAGTCAACATCACATTTAAGTTTAATTATTCAGATAATTTCAAGCTGTGGGATTCCCGAGCCAAGGCATCATCCCGCCTCCTCAATAGATTTAGTTACTTCATTTTAAGGAAGTGGTGGAGGTGCAGAGGGGTGTGGGGGGGGGAATTAATTCTTGCAGCAGCAACTGGACTAAGGTTTACGCTTCCTTACATATCATCCGGCAACTGCTAGCATTGCAAGGACAGCTGAGCATAGAGGCACGGGGAGTATCCAAACAACCCTGTTTACTATAATTACATGCATACTACAAACTGCAGGGAGACTATGAGATGCAAATAAAATACATGTACAATAAGACAAATTCCCATGCGAGAGCCCAGTTGGAGGGGATCTGGGTACGCCACCTGCTTTGTGATGTGACCTCTTGAAGGCAGTATATGGAAGGATACCCCCCCCCCACACCCTGCCCCCACTGACAGCCTTCCCTCTACAAACCTTCTAGGTCAGGAAATAAGCACTAATCACACTCCACAAGGATAGAGGCACTGTGGAGGTGTTTGCTGCACTTAGATTCCTCACGGGAGCGTACGAGGAGAGACAAATATGGAGTGCACATAACTAGTTTCAATCTTTTTAGCCCATCCCCATCTTCATCTCCCACTGGAGATAAACCCCAAGTATTCCACAAACCCCCTCCAGCTACAAAAGGTCTTGACCTCCAGACAGGGACACTGCGGAGCAGTGGGGGTGCCATCCTACAATGTGCTTTTTGCATTCTTTAATGAGCAATAAAATAAAACAAGGTCCCTTCCGGACACCGGATATGGAGGGGTGAGGACTTTACAGGAAGTTAAGAACATCCACCCGGAGGACCTGCATGGCAAGATTTCAGTGGCGACAGGCTCACATTCACAGTTCATAGTTGAAAGACTAAATTGCGGAGTGAGAACAGACACGCTGGGCCTAAAATGGAGAACCGCCTCGCATTTAGGCAGCTGGTCAAAATTACGGATGCCAGGGGGCTATGAGACTGGCAACAGAGAGTCACAGAGCTGGAAGATGGCGTGCCAGTCGAGTGAACAAAGGGATGGCCTGGCGTACTACCTTACGTACTGCTCAATGCGGCCTCTGGCTAGTTGACAAAGGATCGCAGACTTATGATGCGCGCAATGCAGCAACGCTGCCAACATGGAAGGCCATGTTGCGATGGAAAGCCCGTTTAGGAGCGTGTGCATCATGGGCCTTGCTTCCTGTAAATACAATCAAGTAAAAAGAATATTTGGAATGTGGTGCTGTGTTGTTTTAAGGGAAAACTACAAATACAACAGTGACCCTAAGCAAAACCAAAGAGAAGAGACAACACATTGTAATTTAGAGGGTTGACACACAACTTTCATCTCAATCCTGCTCCTCACCCAGAAAAAGGAGAAAGATGGGGAAAAAAAACTATCCCAAATACAAAAGTGCAAATGAGATGGTGAAGAAAATCATGACCTCCTTAGAGGCAAAAAAGTAAGTAAGCAAAAGAAAAAGTCCCCTCCCATCGCCTACCACAGTATCATTTAAATCCTGCTCATTAATATCTGGTACCACAGGCCCTCAGCTCCAAGAGTCTTCAAGGGCTCTGCAGTAGAACATCAGGCGGGCTGTTTTACTTCCAGGAGATTTTAGGGCAGCCCTCCGTGTGGCTTCAGGGGTCATGATGGCTACCTCATATGGGTAGGAAGGGAGTGCATTTATTTTTTAAGTCAATGAGTACCGATTTTATTTCCTTAATTGCGACTACTGAGGAAATAGGTCTGTCCCAAACCAAAATGGAGGGTGGGGTCTAGATGTTGAGACCTTGGAATGACCATAGTGGTCAGAAGTTCTACAACTGTCTTCCAACATAGGACTCCAGGTGATGGGGGTTTGGGTCTATGTGATCTAAACATTTGACCTAATCACATTAGATCGAATTAATTTGACCTTTTTTCAGTCTAGATCCCCCGCAACCCCCCACTTACCCTTAACCTACTCTATACCCTTACCCACCCCAATATATTTATTTGATCAAATTTGACTGAAAAAAAAAGAAAAAGTCCAAACAAGTCGATAAAATGTTTTAGATCAAATGTTTTTAGGTCAATTATGCTAATACCATGATGGCTTTTGCCTAGAACTTCATAATAAACTGTTTAGTTTTTAATAAGTATCATTGGAGCTTCATGGGACAAGTTCCAGTCAAGGATGGTGGGAGGGAAGCATTTCCACCAAGTCCTCTTGACAGAGTTTTAGAGAACCATCTCGCCACCTCTTGCAAAATTTAGGCCATAGTTGGTGAACTTGCGAGCAATTATTTCAGTGCCTGTATGGAGATTTCCCAACAAGGCCACTTTTCAAGAAATTGTTTGTAGTTGGCAAGAGGCACCAGCATGAAAAAGCCCCCCAAATGTAAAGAAACTTTCAGCAAACAACTTTCAAAAAGGAGCAGAGAAGCACTTCAAAATATGGACACAAGGCAATAAGATTTTAACAGAATAAAGCAACACTTGGAGACGCGACGCAAAAGCACAGATATGTAAGTAATATAGCATGCAGAGTTAACTACACGCTCCAGGCCAGGGCAGATTACATGAGACTTTTTATTTTTAAAGGGCTCACGTTTCGTGAAGCAAAGGGCTTCAAAGGTTAAAGCAGGGAGCAAGGCACACTACTCGAGATTTTGGGTTATGTTGTTTTATCTAAGAAAGGAAATAAGTAAGGTTCTGCACAAGAAGCAGTTCATCTGCAAGTTTCCAGGAACTCCAACTTCTCACTTAAGGTGAATGCATTTAAGGTGTGGGCTATGGCTTCACATTAACTATATGTTTTAGTTGAAATAGCCCATTCAGGAAGCTTCAGGAGAACTCCTCCAAGCACCTCAAGAAGAACATCTCTCTAACCAAAAAGAAGATAAAAAATGTTTTTAAAGAACCGATTCTATACGAATTCCCCGTTCCGTAAGGGGGCGCTTCGAATGCAGCAGTGAAGAGAAATTGCAGCAGGCCGGATGATCCTCGGGATCTGCAAGGTTCAGCAGCTCCCGCAGATGTCAATCACTGAGGATCCGACATCATCCAGCAGATCTGAATACTCCCGAGGAGGGACCGACTGGAAAAGTGGCCGGACTGGGAAGCAGTGGCCGGGGTAACAAGTGACCAAAGCCATGGGCTAGAAGAGGGAACTGCAAATTATGCTACGGACCGGGGTGGGCTGGCTTATAGGGAACCCTAGAGATTTCCCACTGGGCCTATGCATCATGGGCCCCTTTTATGTGGTTACCCATTTCCTAATGCTCTTACGGAAAAAGGGTTGGGCTTGCTCAATATGTGCAATATGGGGCCACTTTCAAAATAATTTCCGGGGTCTCTTGGTTCCTCGTCCACCCTTGCCTATGGCTTGCCAGAGGTTTTGGACTACAACTCCCATCAATCCTAACCAGCATAGTCGGTGGTCAGAAATCAAGGAAGTTGTAGTAGTGAAGAATATCTGGAGAGCAATAGGTTGCAGTACCCTATGCTAGAAGCCCGAGGGCCTCCTGGTGACCCACAAATAAGACAGTTTGGGCATACTGTAAATAGGGGTCTTCAGTGATGCTACACAGTAAGAAGAGACTTCTCAGAGAATGGAAGGAACTTGGAAAAAATATCCATAACACAATTTATATAAAAAATCTTCCATTTAGGAGCAAAGTAGATGACTATGCCATAACATGGAGACTTTCAATCCATCAAGCTTTGCAGGGTTTGCCGCGATGGGAGCCATTCTGAACCATGTGGATAAAAAGATGCACTCTGCCTTAAAGAAGACCAACGTGGGTGCTTACATGTCGCTGAGAGCACTACATGTCTAAGGCAGTGCTAAATGATTTTCAGAATATAAATACCACTAATCAAAGAGTGCATGGATTGTGCACCGATAATTACTGATATGCAGAATTTCGGTTGAATCTGGTCTTTGTTGGGGTCCTGGCCACCGCAATGGAAGCCTAATTTTTCTAGGACTAGACATATCAATGTACATGGTTGGCACGCTGATGGGGGCGGGTGGGGGTCACAAAATGATGGTCCTGAAAAGGCAATTTGAAAGGGCCAAATTGCATAGTGGCAGTCTAGAGGAAAGAGTACAGAAAGCGGTTTCGAAAGTGCAGGGAGATCTCGCTCCCAGCCCCGGACACCAACAGCTTCTAGGAGCTGCTTTTGTCTCCGGAGGCAAACTGGTGCCAGACCAACATATCTATGGGGCATTAACTTTCTGCATCTGGAATGCGCGTGAGCTACTTTTAGCTCCTGATATCTTAATTTCGACCTCTGTAAAGTTAACCAGGAGGATAAACTAAGAAAGAAGGCAATGGCAGGTGCTACATGTGTACATGGCTGGTAACAGGCCGAGCCAAGCGAAGCAAGGGCTTTGGCAACGGCTGCAGGCTGTTACCGGCCATGTACGCCCACCCCACAGATAAGGCGATTGCCATTTGCACCCCAGCGGTTGGCCCAGGGTGCAACTACTTAAAAAAAAATAAAACAAATATGGCCCCAATCTCCCCCTCAAAAAAACAAAAAAGAAAAAAAAAGGTTGCCTGACGCCCTTAAAAAAAAAAGAGACGTAGTCCCTTTTCCATTTCCATAGCAGCTGCGGACAAGAGTAGTGCCAGGATTGGAGCACAAAGCTCCAGTCCAGCACGTAAGTAGAGTGGGAGGGAGGGAGGGGTGTGGGGAAAGGGAGCAGGATCTTTTTGGGGACATCAATCAATATGGCACCTTCCGGGAGAAGGCCCTCAGTGGTTAGAAATAACGGGGGCGGTATGCAGTGGATGCTCGCCCGCACTTCCATCCACCCGATAGGCGGAGTGCCCTTTCCTGGGTGCGAATATTAATTCAGAGCCCTTTACTGTTGCCTGAAGACCGAACTGCGGGTGTTCACAAAAGTCCTGCCATCTGTTATATCAGTCTTGCATCTGGAGTGTGTAGACGTATTCACTTATGGACGGTGGTTGATCAGTAGAAAAAACACACATACCAGGAAAAAGGTGAACCATTGATGAAAAGCTGTGAGGGATTCGACCATCTGCACAGTGGGTGTGCGCTCCCCCGTTTTCTTTTTACTTTTAAAAGAAATTGAATAAATGGTAGATTAATCTCCGGAAAATGTGGGAGGCTAATCCACACATTTTCATATGCTCACTGCACAACATACACGTTGACCCGTGTACTCTGGGTGGACACGGCCTAGCGGCAACCCCCCCCCCTCATATTTAGTTGGACTATGAAAGCCAAGAGTACATAAATGCATCTCAGAAGGGGAGGGCAAAACCTTCCTCCTGCCATGGCAAACCTAATTAACTAACAAAGGATCCATGGACCCACCCTGTCCTTTGTTAGGTCTGCTGGTGCCAGCTACGCATACTAATACAAATGTATTCAAACAGGCCCATGGACAGAAGAGACAAGAAACCCCAACAACCTTTGATATGCAAGGGAATTAAGAAATTGTGGATTTGATATATGAGGACTGTGCCCTCGTGACCACTCTCGAAATTACATATGAAAGATAAAGGACTAAGTAAGAATTCAATAGAACCGGCAGCAACCACTCTTGACCCTCCAGCTCATCCACCAGAGTTGGAAAATAATAAGTCAAAGTAATTGTAATGGCAAGGTAAGTCACGCTCCAGTTGCTGAAAGAATCAATCAAAATATCAATGTATATTGTCCCAATATGAATGTTTTCACAGGCATTAGTTGTGACAGTGATGATAGTTATTCAAAAGGTTGGACAGCCAACACGTGTTTCGACCAACGGGTCGTTCTCAAGGCTGTATTAGTTCCACATTACAACAATGGAAAGACACAATAACCCATAGGTAGAATATAATGTCTGTTTCTGTACATAGAAGAATGAATTACCAACAACAGAGATCAGTGGAAGAAACATACATAATTATGCAAAGATAAGCAACATTAAAAGTCAATAAGACACATAGCACAATTCGATTACAGGAGGGAAGGTTCAAGCAGGTGATGAACAGCATTGATCAGTGAGCAAATTAGGAGAAAATGAAAAAGTAAACAACCAAAGAGGATTATAAGATTAACAGGTCCAAGGCAGTTATGGAATTTCTCATAAGTGTATCCTGAAACCCTTACTCCGATATGGTGGTAAACTTAGAATCATTCAAAACTGTACAGAGTATATTTCTAGAATTATGGCCATATGACCAGAAACATGCCCGACTCAGATTGCCACCAGAAAGACCCAATCCAATGTGTGTTTTGAGAGAGACAACAAGAAAGATATAGATTGCCAGCTGCTATGAGCTGTCAAATATGTTATTCAAGAACATCCGTATCGCTAGGATTCACCATAAAAATGTATACTCCTACATGTGCACCCCTTCCCAAGTGTGCAGGATTAGGGTGTTCTGAGTAGATATGGTCTTATCCTAAGAATTCATAAACAGCCAGTAACTGAAAGAAGGGGAGGAAAGGTAATATGAACGTGAAAAAAAATATTTCCCTGTAAGAAATAACAGAAACGCATGCTTGAATCATACCCGAGAATGGATGTTTGACCCGTACTCCTCAGAGAAGAATGATGGTGGAGACTGGCGTGAGGCGTAAATAACAAGTCATTAAATGATAAGATATATCCCTATATAAATACAGCCAGACGTAATTGGTGAGCGAGAGATATATACCAGAGTAAAAAATTAAACATATCCCAAATTAGATAGTAAAAACTACAGGAAGGTATAGCAACGCACCATAGAACGCCGTGACATACGAGAATAATTCTAGCCAATATCAGCAACTTGAGCGCAACTTACCTTGCCATTACAATTACTTTAACCTTTGTGATGCACTGTGTCAACCTGAAGCCAGCTCCCGCATCTCAGTATCAAGGGCAGTGACCGGTCATGTCTGGGACTGTGCGTTTACAGTAGGCAAACCCCGCAGGGGGACCAAACTCAGAAGGTACGAGAATGTGGTTCACTGGAGACAGAAAGTCTGTTCTCACTGCAGCTTCAAGGAAGACCTGCCGCTTTGATCAAGGACCACAGAGCTCAATTAACCAGAGAGACCCTTTGATCCACAACAGACAGGAAGATGGGCGAGACCAAGTATTACATGTTTTCACCCCTTTAGCTTTTCTGTTGCAAAGCACTCTGGTTAGGACCTCGGGCATACAGGAGATTGTTGGTGGGGACCGATGATTGGTTCCCTAAGGTAGGCCTACACCAATCACTGTGGTCCACTTGGCTTTAAAAGAAAGCTGAGCCCCTCTTTTTGGCAGATCATCTGAAGACTTTGCAAGGAGTAACAAGAAGAACCCTGGGTGCAGGTCCAGTCTGCCTTATATCTTCTGTCAGTGAAGGAAGGCCAGGATTTCTAAGAGGGAAGCAAGATCCCTCCCCTAAACATCTCCAATGGAACAGAGGGAGATACTGAATCCAGAGGACTCTCCTGCAGCTCCAGAACCAGTACCTAGCCAGCCCACAGCGTGCCCTGCGAGGCTCTGCAGCAAGCTTCCTAGGTGGGAAGTGCCAGAGAGTCTGAACAAAACCAAGGACAAGGCAGTTGCCTGCAAAATTCTCCTCACCTTTGGACCGCCCGCCTTAAAGGATGACACGAGCCCAGTGAAGAAGCTAGAAGGATTGCATCAACAAGCATCCACCGACGAGCATCCACCAACATCCGCCTCAAAGGCGTTTTCAAGCCCCTCGAGCTGCAACCGAGTGCACCGCTGGCTGTTACGCCACTTACCCCGTCCGAGATGCCTTGACCAGTGCTTCAGACTTGCCAACCAGCAATGAGACAAAAGTTCCTGACCCTGAGCCGATGTGTAGACCAGCCTGCAACCGTCCGTCCCGCCTTGCTCGCTGAATTGCCTGTCGCCTTATACCCACAGCTGTTTCCAGTCTTGAACTCTGTTGCAGAAGCTGCAAAGCGCCCTGAAACCGACTCAGTCCAGTGGAGCAACAAGAACTTTTAGAATCACAAGGTACATTGTGTACCGCCGCACCCACTGCCACCCATGCTCCCTCCCCCAAACCCCCCCGCCCCCCCAAGTCATTCCCTGAAGGCCCCTAGTGACATTTTATGACCCATTGCTCCCTTTGTGCTGAATCCAAGTTTTCTTGAACTATTGCGATGAATTACTGTACCGACTCCCCTCCTGTCAGTATCCAGAGTGCATCTCTTTTCCTTCTTTGAAACTGTCATCTGCATTCCTGCACAGGGTGGTTGTATTTTGTAGCATGCTAGAACTGTCTGTTGTGACAATAATAAAGTAGATATTTGTATATAACCATGAGTGGACAGTCCCTTTTATCATTGGGTAATAACTGTATTTTCGCTGTCTTGCAACTAACCAACAATCCACGACCTTGCGGAGATAAGCCTGCCGTTAAGTCCACGTTACCAACATTGGACAAGGAGGTTTATAATTTGCTTGCGTTTCCAATCTGTTCAGATCCCTTCTGGTATACTAGAGGTGTGGGGCCGATTGATGGTTTAATAACTGATCTTTATCCCTGGAACCCTGGTGCCCCGGAAGTTGACTCGTCACAATGGCGAATCACTGATTTGGAAAGAGCTAGCACTCGATTTCCGAGCTTTTGAATGGTTGCACGAGAGCATCGTTAGGAGATCTGGAATTGTCTGTAAGCATACCACCAAAACCATGTCCTATCTGAACTGACAGGTTAGAACCAGATTGAAGCCTCTGGCCAGGTTAGCTTTCCAACTCGATTGTTGGGCAGAGAAAGGCAAGCTCTCTTTGGGAAACTCCCATTAGGGGCAGACAATTTGCCGGACCCTGCCTGGCAAACAGAAAATGACTCTAGAACCGTGCTACTCAACTTCTGAAAAGGTTTGGTGTGAAGTGACAGTGGAGTAGATACTACGTCCTTGACATGGGAGCAGCATTATTATTTGCATCTCCTCCAATTCCTATGATCCCGAGAGTGTGGCTTAAGGTCAGGGACTGCAGGGTGGAAGTAAATTCTAATAACTCGAGGAATCACTGGTTTCCGCTTTTAAATGGGAATGGCGAAAACTCAGGTGTTGATCTTCCTTCCACCTCCACAACCACTCCACTGCCCACATCACGGAGCTCTGTGTTGGGGCCATTGAGGCAACAACTGAAGATGGGCGGCATGGGACATAACAGGAAGAACCTGCTGGTTAGCACCTCTGTGACAGCTTTAGCGGTAGAAACATTTAAGGTATACAACTAACACAGTAAAAATGTGATCGTTGGTGGAATGAAAACATGCAACCCCTCTCTTGTGGGATCCTAGCAGTGATGGAGCTCCCCCAGGGTGAGTTCTTGGGGGAAGAGCACAATCTACACCCTCAGGCGACAGCTAGGGCTAGAAAGGCATTCCGGGCTCGTTGGGTGGAGAATTCTCATGCAAGGTCCAATTTTATTTGAATTTTTGTTTAGACCTGGCCCTACCCATTGTGCCTAACATGGTTCACATATTGAAAAAGTGGGAGTGGGAAAAAAAGTTACAAAACGTTTTCAGGAAAGGATAGGAAGATTGCGGCAAGACAAGTGATAGCAGTGGAGGAGGGCAGGGTTCCGTGTGGGGACACCGGTAGGTTTTGAGGCTCTTGCTGAAAGTGGTGATGGAGGATGCAGTGGGTATGTGGAGAGGTAGGGTGTTCTAGGCCCTGGGTGCCCAGTGGGTAAATGCAAATAACTTTTCTGCGAATGTGAGTTTGCATAGTGGAGTGTGTAGAAGGTGCTGGCTGGCTTGTCTGGCGCTTGTGTAGGTGATGGCTTTGAGTTTGTCATGAAGGTAACATGGATGGCTTTGAATGCAATGAAAGCTCCTATGAAGTCAATTCTCTAGCCTATGGGGGAACCAGTGAAGCTTGGCAAGAGTGGGGCTGATGCGTGAATGTTTGGGTAGGTGGAGGATGAGTCTGACTGCTGCGTTTTGTAAGGGGCAAGGGTGTTGTTGAGGACTCCAGTGAGGAGAGCATTTCCATAGTCCAGTGAGGAGAGCATTTCCACAGTCCGGCTTAGAGAGAACCAGTGCTTGGACTGCAGTGTGAAAGTCGTCAGAAGGAAGGATAGGTCTGATTTTGCGTAGGGGGTGTATTTGTAGTTTGCATGTTATAGTGACAGTGGCTATGTGGTGTGTGAAGGAAAGGCGGCTAAGCCAAGGGATTTTACAAGTGTGAAGAGAGATGTGTGGTTTGTCCTTTGCGAGTTCTTGGATCCAGGGGGGTGAGTTTCAAGTGGGTGGCCATCCAGTTGGTGGTGGCGGACAGACAGGTTTTGAGCGTGTGGAGTTGTGAAGGGGATGACATTTGGAAGTATATTTGTGCGCCATCCGCGTGTTGATGGAAATGTAAATTGTGTTTGCTAAGGGTCTGTCCAATGGATTCAACATAGAGGTTGAAGCGGAGCGAAGATAGGGCGGAACCTTGCGGGACCCCATACTTGGGGTGGAATCTGATCGATAAGGGGGCATGGAGACAAAGTGTCTGGTCAGTGCGAAAGGAGGTGAACCAGTCGAGTAGGGTGCCAGAGAGATTCATCCGGTTGGCTAGGATGTCTAGTAGAATGGTGTGGTCAATAGCGTTGAAGGGTGCACAGAGGTTGAGGAGTAAGATTAGTGTTGTGTGTCCTTTGTGATGCTGTGGAGGTCATCAAGAATGTGAAGAGTAGCCGCCTCAGTGATGTGTCCAGGTCGAAAAGCAGATTGAGTAGGTGGTTTGTGGTGATGTGTTGTTGCAAAGGGTTCCATGATTCTGGCGAGGTATGGTAGGATAGCAATGGGGCAGCACTTGGCAGGAGCATGGGCAAGGCGGGGGGTTGTTGAGAGATGTTTTTTTGAGGAGGGGTGAGATTTGTTCCGTTTTGAGGGCAGTGTGAATAGTACCATGTGCGAGACCAGAGTTGATGATGTTGAGCCAGTGGGGAGCTAGGGTGGCGATGCAGCTTGAGGCGGGCATGCATCATCCAGATATTGTGAAGGTTTTGTTTGGCAGTCCCGAAGATGAGGCGTCTGTGTCGATGGGGTGGA
Source organism: Ambystoma mexicanum (assembly GCF_040938575.1). Classification (NCBI taxonomy): domain Eukaryota; kingdom Metazoa; phylum Chordata; class Amphibia; order Caudata; family Ambystomatidae; genus Ambystoma; species Ambystoma mexicanum. The sequence continues at coordinate 172,730,448 of NC_090931.1, forward strand.
AGGTGTTGCATGTGTGCGAATATTTAGGAGTGGGGGGGCGGAGTGGGAGAGAAGAGGTTAAGGCTGTCCTGGTGTGTATTGTGGAGCTTAATTTGTTCATGACGGAGTTGCATACTGCAGTGGATGGGGATGTTGATGGTGGTTTAGAGAGGTATGGAGATTGCTGAAAATCCTCCTGACATCTCACCGTTCTCCTCCCTCAGGTGTCCCTTCTTGAACCCTGCCCCTAGTGCTGCAAGTGCTGCAGTCCCAGCCCTCTGAACCAGTGTAATCGATAGAATTAAAATTCTCGACTATGTAAAGCATATTTTGATTGTAAACAACATCGGCTCGTAGACCTGTGCCCTTGTCACCAGAGGACGAGTTACAGCACCACTTGGAGGTGGGGGGTGGGGGGAAGCAGTTCATACTTCACTTTAGAGAACAGAAACTACTTTTGGGTAGTCTCTAAGTCACATTCGGGACAGTTGATGAAGATAACAAAGCGTCACAAATCACTAACAGTGAACGGATTTGATCAACCATTGATCTGGCCAAAAAGTGGCCGAGATTTCCCTCCATGCAAGAACCCAATGTCGGTCCACGTGGGGAAATGGCAACCTCTTAGGCTGATGCACAAGCGATTTCCTCTACTTGATATCTTCAAGGCATTCAACAAGTCCGATCCAATCACTTTTGTTGGGCACCACCCTAACCCACACAATCGCTTTCATGTCTGCCCGAGAGCCTGGGGGGCGGAGGGGTGCAAATGGCAGCCGTGCACAGTATTAATCCCAGTGCCATAATTTCACAAACTAGAGGTTGATTGTCAGTCCTCATGCGCATTTGGCACAAGAGTCCTGTAAACTAGAATCCAAAGAAAGATGCTGGGGCTCAGTTATGGCTACAAATAAATGATGATGGGTGGTACAGGGGTATACATGGTGGTCCATATGTATTATTCATAGGACCCTTCCATGGCTGCTTTGAAATGCCTCACAGAGGAGTACTAGCATGGGGGATAGGGCCGTGGAGGTTCCGTGTATTCTTCATTAATCCTAGTCTTACTCTTCGTCGTCACAGTACTCACAACCCACCTCTCGCACTCACAGGTGGAAGGAAGGGCCCAAAACACCTATATGCCTCCAGCACAGTCTAGAAACCCTGGCTACCTATATGAAGAATCATGACCTGTCTTTTAATACACACAAATCTAAAGTAATGGCTTCTACCAAGGAATCGATGCATATAATGGACCAATATACTTACGTAGGATTTACCATATACAATCGTCGGGAGACTGTCCTCCATCTTAATCAATTAAAAAAGAAATGTAGGGTATGCATATCACAGATGAAGACTAAATTCTAAATATGGCCGTTGTTCCCATCTCTCTATAGCAAAGTACCATAGAGCAAAAGTCCTTCCGGCATTGTTCTATGACACCGAGATCCTTCTTAAATCAAGGATCTTGTATGGCAAAAATTGGAAAACCTCATCTGGTGCAAAGCAGTAGACCCAGCTTTACAGATAAGGGGTGTATCGGACACTTTTACTCCCTAAAAATGGGCAAATACTCTAAAAAAAATACAAATAGGGAGTCAAAACAACAACAAAAAAAAGGAAAATGACATGTAGAATCTTGACACCTGCTTTCACCCTCAGAGCTCATTGGATAGGTTTGAACCAGTAGTGATCGTAGTACCACAGGAAGAAGCTACGATTTTAACTGACTGGAAGAAGTAAACATGTATGTGCATGAATAACTGGGAGCAAAGAAATACATATTACAAAAACATTCAGTTTTTCTGTTAAAGTACCCACTTATAAAATACTCTCATTGGGAATTGGACTTATATTTTTACTCCCTAAAAATCATTTTACTCCCAACTTTAAAAAATAGGGAGTAAAATACTACCACTTCCAAATCCGATCTGGAGCACCGAGTAGGCCTGCCGAATTGTGTTCCAGCTCCTATAATTAGGTATGAATTTGGCCTACTTTCTATGGCGTCTCAGATTCAATAGAGATCTCTTACATTTTATAGGAGGAAAATATTGGGTGTCTTTTATGAGATTACGACTAAACCCGTTTCCAACTCTGGAAGTGGGGGTGGGGGGCTAGATCTGGCGTCTCCAGGGGGAATCTGCTAAGTAGATCCTGCTTAGAAGGGGGTGTAATCGAGAGCACCTTTTAACAGAATGTCCTCAAACTAAATTAAACCTTGTTCTCCTTGCAAGAGGTGTGAATTAAACCTCGTTCTCCGGAGAATACAGGCATCAGCTGAAAGGCTCAGTAGATTTGCACTATCCCGCAATTGTGAAGATATAGAGTGATCAAGTAACCAAAGTGGTATTTCAGCAGGTTAAAAATACTGTATGAGATATTCAGCAATACCAGAAGACTTAAGCATCAGAAGAAGGGCCTCTAGCTTGAAACACATGACAGGCTGTCTCTTCATACAATAAATCACATGCAATTAAGCTTGGAACTTGTGGATGTTGGTGCAGCGTAACTGTTTCTGTTTCTATATTGTTCTCCAACTGTGGAGTATCAAGCTACATAGCCATGCTTTCCAATTACCTGCGGCCTTCTTTCCTCCCCAGAGTTCTGTTGAAAGCGCTTTGGACTCTATAGACTGTGTTGCTACCTAGGCACTTGGCTTCTCTGCATAGCACACAAACACGTTGCGAGTTTTCTAGAGGAAAGATAACCTTGGAGCACCTTTTAACAGAATGCCCTAAAACCAGCCTTGTAAGACACAAACACTTTGGGAGTTGTCTAGAGGAAAGTAGTACTTTTGGAATGCAATTCCGGCTGGATCCCACATTACTGACAGACATGCCTGATTCATGGAAGCGTTTTATAATGGCGCAATCCCACAGGAAATCGTTCTGTGAATCAGGCCCTAAATGGGCTGAGGAGATATTAAAACCATTCAAAGGAAATGTAAAGAAATAATGGCTATGATGTGAATAATGTCTCAGTGTAACCATCTAGGTCGATATATGAAGAAGGTGATCGGATACAAAATAAATTGAAATAATGAATGCTTTTGTTGAAAGAAAAAGATAAAAAGGAATGAACTGATGTTGCTTTTAGCTTTAAATGGATGAATTTTAGAATTAGGAATGTATCAATGTGTTAGGAAGATTTGCACACATTTGTATATAAATGTATTTTTTGTGTTGTTATTGATTATTTTTGCATATGTACATTCAATAATATCCTGTGTAGTAAGGTTTATTTAAAATCATATGCACAAATAAAACCTTTTATAAATAACAATAATGGATTTATATCGCCAGCAGGATGAAAGAGCACTGTTAAAAAAAAAACAGAAGGATTGAAAAGTGGTTCCTGTGAAGGGAGGTGGGCACATCATAAGTACGTACTGTGGCTAGTTCTAGGAGTAGTTGCCCCAAATAGGTTTAAAAATATCAAAAACTTACATTGCATCGAGAAGTTAAGGGGCATTCTTCACCCCATGCCACAGGGGTGTGCAACTCCTCCCCGTTTTTGGGCTCCTTCTCTCATTAAAAGAGTGAAGGGTGCTGGCTAACAGGTGTTTAGGGGGGCACATACTTTGGGGGGCCTGAAAATACCCAGTCTGCTCTTGGCCTGAAAGTGACGGCCAATGTGCCGGTCCAGCAACACATGCACAACTCAACATCGTGATGCCAAGAGGCCAAGCCAGGGCCCATGTAAAAGTATAACATGCCATACTTGCCCTAGACAGAGGTGGGATTTTAGAGCCTAGAAGAGAGAGGAGTCCTTCTAGGAGGCACTCTCACCCATTTATTCAGGCCACTTGAGTGGCACGTGGCAGAAGCCTCGTAGCCTGCATTACGTTGTGGCATCTGAATTATGCCTTTCTCGTAAACGTAGAGTAGGAAATAACAAGGTACCGGTAGACCCAGTTCCACAGTCCTTTTGGAACCGCGTCAGTCCAGCTCGCTAGATCAAAACCACATATGCCACCAACGTGGGCCAAAAGAAATACATATGTGGTCCATTTAATGATGGTGGACTTAAAAGGATTTCCATACAGGCCAAAGGCCAATAGTGAAAAGGGATGTGCTTCTGGATAGCAGGTAGGGCTGGGAAAGCGTCAGTCACGTGTACTCGACATGTGAATAACTGTGCTAGTCCTTCCAGCCCTTCAAAGGCCTGCTTACTTTACAGGGCTGTCCCCCTCGAAGCCATGTCAATCGAACATAGATCTTAAGGGATCGAATGACCGTCTCATTCTCCTGCCCACCCATCCACATCAATGTCAATAGCTCTTACTCTATCACTAAAGTCTCCCAACCTGTTTGATAGCAGCTTGTCTGTCTCTCCCGCCCCTGTCTTATTTGTCTCCCCCTTCAGCACTATCTGAAATGTCGTCAAGCCTAGTACGATTGTCGCTTGTTTTGTTCATCTCCTGCACCCTTACTCCAACCCCCCTTTGTCTTGTTAAATTCCGAAACGACCTCAATTGTCGTCAGGCCTAGTAATGTAGCAGCTTGTCTGTCTCACTCTCCCTCACCTCCTCCTCATCATTGGTTATAGCACTTTCACTATCTGAAATGTCGCCAGGCTGATTATGATTGTGAAAATTAACTTTCTGATTGTATCAAGGACTTGTAAGAATGACACTGTATTCTCCCATGTTCCCTCCCTGCCTTGAAAATCATCGTGTATAGGCGCTATATAAATAAACAATCAATCAACCATGAAGCAGTGAGCAAACCTGGCTTCCGCTGCATATCCTGATTTATTAAGCGTCACTAGACCTCAATCTCCATTACACAAACCCAAACCCACATGGCACAATCGGACAAAACTTGGCCCACATTGTAAGGTCAAAATCCAAGTAAGAAATTTCTGAAACTGCACCAACAATCAGTTGTAGAGACAAAAAAAAAACAAACAAACCACAAACAAACAAAAAAGTAACCACGAAAAAACAAATCAACATTTTTAATAATACTTTAGTGGAACTATTGCTTGTGGGAAAAAAATGGCATAGCCAGAAATCAAAGAAGGGTGTACTATGGGGAGTCAAGAGGGGGCGCATATGCATGGGACAAACTTGAGAAACCAAAAATTGCATCAGAGTAAAGCTGGAGACCACCTACTCTGTTTCAAAAGCAGGCAGGCTAGGCGAGTCAGGCTAAGACAAAGTTTCGATATCCTAAACGCATTTGGTCGAGCTTTAGTTGGGCCGGTGTCCGTTTCCTCTCTTCATTGGAGGGGGTGGGATGCTTGAGGGTGGTGCTCTGGGAGAGGCAAAGGCCCCTTCTCTAGAGAGATGCCCCAGCCACACGTGAGCCTCCATCTGTAAGGAGGAAATGCCCGCACACGCCATTCCGGGACAGCAAACGAGCTGAGCCCACTCGCCTGGGTCCAAAATTAGAAACACTTCAGGGATAGTAAAATCTCAAGGACGATCAGGACAGACAGACGCTAACCAGGAAAAATATACCAGGCCCTGCCAAGACTGACATTGCCCAGCAGAACGGGATTAGAAGGACAACACGACATTAAGGAATTCTTGGCAGGGCCCCTTATCATTCAGGAGATACACATATTAGTCATTTGTTCCCACTTTGCCTTCTAGGACACGAGTCATGGATTTATAGTGCAAAACAACAAAGGTCCATGCAAGTCCCACAATGCAAAATAATAAAACAGGACCGAATGAATAGCAAGTAACATGTTGGCCTCTATGAGACAGGACGAGCCTTACCAGGCCTGAGACAAAAACCCAGTTAAAGTTTTGATGTGCCCAGAGAATCCCTGGATTTTTATTTTAACATCCCCCCCTTCCCTCAAGTTACATGGTTCGGCTGTAATCCCAGGGAGATACGAGGGGGTGGGGCATATCCCTGGGACCTGCCGAAGCCCTAGGCATTCTGTAAGAAGTGACGAAACTAACCAGACTTTTTTCAAGAGCTGAAGACCCCGATCAGTAGGAGTGCTAACAGCTTGACTTGGGGCAGTAGTTCCAAGATTCAGGTTATTGTTGACATTGCATATTGAACGTGGATGCATCCCATCCTCTTCGCCAATATGTTATGGTGACGTGGGATGAAAGTACTTATTAAGGTAACAGGAGCGGCCCGGAGGCGTGCAGCTCCGGCCTGCTACATGGAGATTAGACCATTCCAGAACCAGGGCAAGAGGTAAGGCTGCAGTGTGGGAAGTAAGGTAGAGGAAAGGGACACCAAGGCCGCAGATATCTGGTGCGGTCACCGGACATTAGCATGAATGTAAGAGGACGATATACTGGTTCCCTGGCTAGAGCCAGCAGATATACCAGGGGCGATGCCTGCATTTCCGTTGATGTTCTGTAGGCATCTCCAACAGCCTGGGACTGATTGCCACAAAGGATGCTAAGAAAGACTGACTTCCTCCAAGAATTGATGCCGCCACCACGGGCAAACACCGCCACCGTCCTTTGAGGAGCAGGTCTTCCCCTACAGGCACACCAGGCCTGTATCAGACACCATCAAATAGAAAACAATGCAGACCCATCTACTCACCAAGCCTGGACTGGAAGGTGATGAGGTCTGCTAGGTTTATGCACTCCTGCCAGGACCTTCCCTCCTCACATGGGCACATAACTAGCCACCAAAAGGTTAGGACTGTAGCGATCACATAGGAAGGTCGCGCTACAAGGAGAGGTAAATCAAAAAGTGAGTTATACAGATGCTACATGAAGTAACCAAGGAATTGTTCTCCCCGCTCCGTCTGGCTTCCAGGGCCCAATACATGTACTCAAACATGGCAGCAGATGATAGACGATGGTCTGTCAAGTTTAATGGCATGCATTTGGTCCAGAGTTGCCACCATCTTAAAATGTGAACATTGTTTTGGTGCTGTGGCCACCTCCCCAACTATCTTGATGGCTCTGAATCAGGACCTCGAGCTTCACAAGGATCTCAAAACAAAGAACTCCCAAAGTAGGGGTTGGTGCAAATGCCATTTCCTTCCCAGCAGAGATTGTCTATATTACATGGCTAATCATTATATGACCCTCCAAATGCTCTGGACTTCAAATCCCAGTATCCCTAGTCAATAATAAAGGATCATTGGAGTTGTAGTCCAAACCATCCGCTCCACGTGTTCTTGACCCAAGTAATCTGATTTTAGCTTTGGGAGGACAAGACACACTGCACACAGAGAGCAGAAATTAACTGTCAATTCCAGGAGTCGCGATCTACTTGCACCGACCTGCATCATCTCCTGAGCAGCCCAGTGGAGCTGTACACTTGAGAGAGAACACGGTAGATCCAGGTCAATGAACCAAGCCAACAGATCAGCAGCCATGACCCCCAAATGTCACGCCACTTACCTGTTCGAGGGGTCGGGGTCCTCGGCTCCGGCAGTCTCCCTCCTGGAGAGGGAATCTGCGCTGGCGTCTTCGCCGGCATCCCGTGGTCCGGGCTCCCTGGGCCCAGCCATTGTGAATGTCCTGCACATGCGCGATCGTCAGCGTCCGACGTTCCGTGCATGCGCAGTGACAGAGGCTTGCGCTCCAAGCCTCGTTCTGGCCCCAGGCTATGTATAGCCTCTGCAGACCTGGAAACAACGCGTCTCAACGCGGTTGTTTGCCTATGTATGCGCTCCTGGGGGCCTGCTTGCCTGTGTCCCTGGTTCCTGTTCTTGCTAACCTTTTTGAGCCTTGGCTCTGTGTTCCTGGTTTGCTCCAGCCTTGTACCCTTGGGGTCCCAGTCCTGCTCTGGTTCCCTGCTCGCTCTGGTCTCCCTGCCTGAACCCTGGTTCCATGTGGTTCCTAGGTTGTTCCTTGTCTGCGTTCCCTTGGTCCTGTCCCCTTCTTGGTTTCCTTGGGTCTGGTCCTGGGGTGGTTTGGTTCTGGATTCCACTCCCTCTTTTTTCCTTCATTTCTTGGAGGATCAGCTTTCGCATTCCCACATTCCTACATTCCTTCTGTAATCTACTGGTCTTGTGCCCTGCCAGTATCTGTGCCCGTGACTACATCCAAGAATATACTGAAGACCAGACCATCGATCAGCCAGTTCTGCAGCGGACTTCACCAGGCCTTCTCTGTCAGTGTTTACACTGTCCTGACGTCACGATAATCAGAGAAGTGCTACCCGTGGTGTTGGGAGCTGGTTCAGCTCAATCCTGTCGTTTAGTGTCAGGAGGGTGTTGGATCAGTACCCCGTGTCGCTCTTTCATCTTGCGAAGATTCACCAACAGACTGGCAGCCTCATCTTCTCGTTTCCCAGGAACAAAAGGTAACCAGCAATCTTGTGACGCCATATATAACACCAAATCCCACAGTGAACTTTGGCTTGGTCCAACCAATGACACACCAACACGCCCAAGCAACCTCTCTCCACGACAACCGTAACCCTGGTTACAGCCCAAGGGTCAGCTTCAGGGTACTGGAAGGAGCGGGTGCCCACTTCACCGGCTCCTGAGAACACGAGTGCCCCCATAGCCATATGGACTTGGCCGTGTGACCAACCATCCCATATCTTGAGGGACTTTGCCGTATTGATGGGTTTTGTCCCGCATCCCGAACACACCATCTGCGAGATGGGGAAAAGTCCTGACTCGCTTCAGGCCCACGGCCTGTTCAAATCCTATTCTGCTCGGAGCTCATACATCCGTGTGAAAGTTGGAGCTCGGGCAGCAAAGCAAATCTCCCAGGGGCCTGTGCAGCATCTTAACACTTATAATGGGAGCAATTAGACATTGATAGGACGGAGGGACAGTTATGTGTCCTTAAGAAATGGGAAGGGCGCAGCATGCAGTGCGAAATAAGACTGTTTTAAAAAACCCATGGGGGATTGTTTTGGTTCACAACAATTTGCCTGGTGCTACTCTGGCCTTCCATTGAGGATGGGGGAGCCAACCCCTTACTCATCATGTTTCTATGACAATGCATATAGTGTAAGGTTAGTTTATTATGGCATACTAGCGTTGTATGTTCTTTTTAAGGCATTTCGATAAACAAAGCCTTCATAAATATCCATATCAACTAAACCTGGGAAAATATGTGGTCAACTGCTTAAATTGCCCAAATCTCCTTTTCACCCCACAAGTGTGCGATACTGGGCAAATAATTTTACCTCATGGTGTCTTATCTGAAGTCCCCCTAGTGATCCAGTTCACAACTTATGTTATTATATGCGATTATTAAAACAAATCCCTACTCATGGTTGACTTTAGAGTTGGTTCATATATAATAGTAGTGTCATTTGTGTACTTCACACCACAAAGTTATTTGCCACCTGCGCTTGCACACGATGGGAAGTGACGTGAGTAAGTATCAACGGCTGATGATGCTTCTTGCTGGGACCTTTCTGTGAAGTCGCTTCTGCTGCGTCAACACATAAGCAAATTAGGAGGTTTGTATATATTTCCCCCACATGGCCTACACAGAGCCCTAATAGATGAGTGGCCTGGGTGTACAATGGGCCTAGCTTTTTATTTGTGTGCTGTGTATGAGTGAAAATGCCATCTGCCACCAATGTTACCAAAAGAAAGTGGATGGGTGGGGGCAGGGGCAGGTGAATGACACCATATGGAACAGCGGACACCGCCGGCCTCTTCTGATGCACTACCACCTCTAATGTGGAATGCAAAACCCTTTGGTAAAGTTGGCCACGCTAAAATTGATCTCAGCTTCATCTCATTCCAAACCAGTGTCCCAGCTAAGCATCTCTCCAGGATGCTGTCCAGCCACTGCCACCACTGCCACCCCTCCTCCAGCACCTGGAACTTCTATGAATACTGCTAAGTTACCTGGCCCAGCAGTGGAGGAGACTCCAGCACCTGGAACTTCCATGAATACTGCCGGGTCACCTGGACCAGCAGTGGAGGAGCCTCCAGCACCTGGAACTTCCATGAATACTGAAATACTGCCGGGTCACCTGGCCCAGCAGTGGAGGAGTCTCCAGCACCTGGAACTTCCATGAATACTGAAATACTGCCGGGTCACCTGGACCAGCAATGGAGCAGCCTCCAGCACCTGGAACTTCCATGAATACTGAAATACTGCCGGGTCACCTGGACCAGCAGTGGAGCAGCCTCCAGCACCTGGAACTTCCATGAATACTGAAATACTGCCGGGTCACCTGGACCAGCAGTGGAGCAGCCTCCAGCACCTGGAACTTCCATGAACACTGAAATATTGCCGGGTCACCTGGTCCAGCAGTGGAGGAGCCTCCAGCACCTGGAACTTCCATGAATACTGCCGGGTAACGTGGACCAGCAGTGGAGGAGCCTCCAGCACCTGGAACTTCCATGAATACTGCCGGGTAACGTGGACCAGCAGTGGAGGAGCCTCCAGCACCTGGAACTTCCATGAATACTGCCGGGTAACCTGGACCAGCAGTGGAGGAGCCTCCAGCACCTGGAACTTCCATGAATACTGCCGGGTCACCTGGACCAGCAGTGGAGCAGCCTCCAGCACCTGGAACTTCCATGAATACTGAAATACTGCCGGGGCACCTGGACCAGCAGTGGAGCAGCCTCCAGCACCTGGAACTTCCATGAATACTGAAATACTGCCGGGTCACCTGGACCAGCAATGGAGCAGCCTCCAGCACCTGGAACTTCCATGAATACTGAAATACTGCCGGGTCACCTGGACCAGCAGTGGAGCAGCCTCCAGCACCTGGAACTTCCATGAATACTGAAATATTGCCGGGTCACCTGGCCCAGCAGTGGAGGAGCCTCCAGCACCTGGAACTTCCATGAATACTGACGGGTAACGTGGACCAGCAGTGGAGGAGCCTCCAGCACCTGGAACTTCCATGAATACTGCCGGGTCACCTGGACCAGCAGTGGAGCAGCCTCCAGCACCTGGAACTTCCATGAATACTGAAATATTGCCGGGTCACCTGGCCCAGCAGTGGAGGAGCCTCCAGCACCTGGAACTTCCATGAATACTGACGGGTAACGTGGACCAGCAGTGGAGGAGCCTCCAGCACCTGGAACTTCCATGAATACTGCCGGGTCACCTGGACCAGCAGTGGAGCAGCCTCCAGCACCTGGAACTTCCATGAATACTGAAATACTGCCGGGGCACCTGGACCAGCAGTGGAGCAGCCTCCAGCACCTGGAACTTCCATGAATACTGAAATACTGCCGGGTAACGTGGACCAGCAGTGGAGCAGCCTCCAGCACCTGGAACTTCCATGAATACTGCCGGGTCACCTGGACCAGCAGTGGAGCAGCCTCCAGCACCTGGAACTTCCATGAATACTGAAATACTGCCGGGTCACCTGGACCAGCAGTGGAGCAGCCTCCAGCACCTGGAACTTCCATGAATACAGAAATACTGCCGGGTCACCTGGACCAGCAATGGAGCAGCCTCCAGCACCTGGAACTTCCATGAATACTGAAATACTGCCGGGTCACCCGGCCCAGCAGTGGAGGAGCCTCCAGCACCTGGAACTTCCATGAATACTTCCGGGTCACCTGGCCCAGCAGTGGAGGAGCCTCCAGCACCTGGAACTTCCATGAATACTTCCGGGTCACCTGGCCCAGCAGCGGAGGAGCCTCCAGCACCTGGAACTTCCATGAATACTGCCGGGTCACCTGGACCAGCAGTGGAGGAGCCTTCTGACCCTTCAAGGTGCCTCTGCATTGTTTCTCACTAAACACATGTTCACTGCCGCCAACGAACAAATACACACCTGTGGTTCTGATACTCCCAAAAGCGATATGCATATAGGCCCAGCAGCCGACTCGACCTCAAACGAAGAGCTAGAGGCCAGGAAAGTATGACAGAGGCAATGAAAACCAAGACCTCAAATGATGTAATAGTCATGATTCCTGAGCCAGTTAACATCTTAATGACAAGTTCTGAGAATGTATCGATTCCACGCCTGGTGTAACCAGGCCTGCGTCTGGGAGGTGAAAGGGCAGACTTACGCAGGGGGTCGGGGCAAAGACTAGAATTTCGGCTGCTCTGTAACAAGCAGGCGCGTGTTTCTGCTCGAGCGAGTGGGATCTCAAAGCTGTTGGACTGGCAGAGGTGTAGCCGGGTAGGCGTTTTGGGCAGGTCTATGCAGGCCTCTGGGTGAGGAAATAGGGCGACAGTGATGAGCCAGCATCCCGTCTTGCATTTTAGAACGGCCTGTGTACTTTATTAAGAGACACGTGAAGAGTGAATGGCTGCAGGGTGGGTGGGAGATGTGCTCAAGCACGCACTTGAAGTCTACAAGTTGTTGAAGATGTGGCATTGTACACATTGTCCCAGATCTAACAGTCAGGCTGTTAACGCCTGGGACTGCTATGGTCTATGTTGGGAATCATCACGGAGTCGAAAGTTGAACGGAGGCTCTGGTGAATGTAAGTGACAACAAAACACCTGCTCCAACCTCCAACACAGGAAAACACTGCATGGGCTAACATGGACCGTATATTGTCCATACCCACATTAGCCCCACTTTGGTTGTAGGGACCAGGACTTTAAAACATTTAGGGCTAGACTGCAGGGGTCTTTAAGCTGTGGCTCTCCATATGTTTTGGACTGCAACTCCCATCATCCCTAACCAGCATAGTCAATTGTCAGATATCATGGGAATTGTAGTCCGAAACATCTGGAGAACCAAAGGTTGCAGAACCCTGGAATAGATACCGTTTTCTTCCTGTACACTTACATTGCCTATAGTATATACGCATTGTCTGAATAAAGAGTCATTTTTTTAAAAACCAATGCGCAGCCGACCTTTTTTGTCTTGGTGGCATTGTACTGTAATTAATATGGTGTCTCCTCCCAACCCGTACTATAGAGAATTGGACTCGGTTGCTTGGACACCACTACCCGAAGCAAGCCATGCAAGCTACAGAGCCTGCCTAACCTCTGCAGACATAGTACCCTGGCCCTGAACGAGAGAGAGCGTTAACGATACTGCATCAAGCTTGCTGGTTGCGCTCCCCGAGGAGCGCTATATGTGTGGGAAATCTAGCAATGCCGACTGCTACTGAAAAATACTGGCACAACCAGTAACACCAGCAGCATAGGACAGGCATGTCCTAGCGTGCGCATATCCAGGGAGGGGTGGTAGTCACCAGGCACGCACGCGACATGCATTTCAGGAATCGTCTTACCAGGCACGCGGCAAGCATTACCGAGCAGGGAAAGTCAGATCACTGGGATGGATTCGCATTACCAGGCAGGACTGGCATCACCAAACAAGCAGGGTATCTAACATTCCCACCCTGCCGGATATAGCATTACCAGGCTTGAGTAACATTAAATAAGCATGATATGGGGGGGAACGTGATAGGCATTAGCAGGCGGGCAGGGATATCAGACAAGGCAGGCTTTGCTGTAGGCCAGGCAGGCAGGGGTGTTGATAGGTCTGGAAAAGACCCGGGGCTACCCTACTGTCTGAACTCGGGGCTAGCTAGCCTTTTGGTTGTAGCTCCTGAGATTCTATCCGGGGCTACAACCAAAAGACCCGGGGCTATAGCCCCCTTACCCCCACCCCTAGCAACGCCTCTGCAGGCAGGTATTACCAGTGGGGGCAGGCGTGCATTCATTACAAGTCGGGGAAGGCATTAATTACCAGTCGGGGCATGGCATGCATTGATTACCAGTCGGGGCGGGCATTAATTTCCAGTCGGGGCATAGCATGCAATCGTTACCAGTCGGGGCAGGCGAAACGGGGTGAAGCACGAACTTTACCAGAGCAGAGACGCCTCCCGTTCCACGTTGCTCCTGTGTCTCAGGGGGACCCCTCTCCTGGCCGTCTTCCCATCACAGGCAGTTTGGGGGATCCCAGGGCTGCTGGGTCTGCAGCTCCTTTAACTTCCTGACGGCTGCCTCTGCCAGGGCTGAGGGCTCCTCCTTCTACCGGTTCCATCGGAGCTCCTCCCCGGCATGTGCATGTGTAGGCAGAGCTGAAGGCCCCTCCTTCAACATGTTGCAGCAGGTCTCCTTCCTCGCCAGTCTTGCAGCCCGGGCTACTCACTGCATTCAGCAGTAAGGGGCGGGGCGCTATGCGGGGCGGGGCGCTATCCGGGGCGGGGCGCAATGCGGGGCGGGGCGCAATGCGGGCACACTCCGGGGCTGGGGCCACGCCCACAAACTTCCAACTCGTCTTCCTGGCTCCGCTCCTGACGGTGCAATCAGGGCTCGCCTCCAACCTGCCAAATCATTGGTCCGGCTCATCCCCTACATGAAGCTTCATTGGTCCGGCTCCTCCCCTACCCGAAGCTGCCAGGGCTGAGGCCTCGCCTCCAACAATGCTAATTCTAGGGCCCGCACGACTCGTTCCCCGGTCCGAACCTGGCCGGTGTAGTCAGGTTCTAGGCCCTAGCTCCATCCTCCCGTGGCTGGGAACCCCCGCTACTAAGTCGAGGGACTAAATGTAGTTCCGCTCTGTACCAACAGCGCCATGGCTCCGCCTTGCCATTCTGCATTACGCTCCTCCCCTGGCCTGTACCACAGGGGGGTGTGTGTGATGAACTCTTCCCAATCTGCAGCCTAGGCTCCAGTGGCACGTCATACAAGTAAAATTAGAGCAATCTAACATTCGGTGCAAATGTATCCGTGTGCCTGTACTATCTCTCTGCAGATTAGGAGAGGTGGTGCTGACATTTAATTTCCCTGCGCCGCCATCTGTTGGGGGAGGGGGGTAAGGGGGATGCACTCCACAACAGTGTATATCAATATTAGGATTTAATGAGTAATTTGAATAGAGTTGTGACTTGTATAAATAGGCAAACATTTAAAGGGGGAATCCCATAAAGGCCAGGTGGGCCGTGGGGGCAGAGTTTGGAGGAGGGGGTGGAGTTGGCATTTGAACTCCACTCAAAGGAAATGTTCAAAATAGTAGTTTGTAGATGGGGCAATTTCTTTCATGCTGTTTCTTTCCCAACTCCGCATTGTACATCAATTCCACTTGAAATCGCTTCCATTGCAGTGGTGCACCCAAAATACGGTTGGTAATGCAGTGATTTTTAGTACATTAAGGGATCGATAGACATTATCTACAGTAAAACGTTACCAGGGTAGCTCAGCAGGTTTCAGAGACTGTTTCTGAGATGTTATATATTTAAAACTGCATGTTAATCATGTGACTTTTTGCAATTCCTTATAAAAAAACAAGTGCTATAAAATGTGTTTGGCCGGAACAGAGGTTGGGCTGGTTGTTTCCTTATGTTCAAGGCTGAGTTTGGGGTATTTCTGCCCCTGTAGTGAAAATTAAAAGTTGGCACCCATGGACCCACAGTTTAATTTCCTAATAACTGCTGTCAGCACAACAGAAGCATATATTTGTGATTACTCAGTTTCACAAGCATATAACATCTTTAAAAATATAACCTGCAATAAAACACAAAGGAAGGTGCACAAAACATACAGGGTATTTGTGTGGTATGCTACAAAAAATCACACGTTTCAAAGAAAACTAGTGAATACAAGTTTAAGCAGCATTTTCGGGTTGCAAATGACTTTTTTTTTCTATGAAAGCCTCCATTTTAAATTTGATTTTATGTGTGTATAGTTTATACATCTCTGTATCACTTATCCATTGTAATTTTATTCCTTCTGAGTCTTCATTATTCTCTCTGATTCAAGCTACTAAGCCTCCTAGTGAGTTTAACCAGAACCGCACAGTGCAGTGCTGCCACTCCTCCCTCACTCCTTGGCTAAACCTCTGCCCTCCTATGGCTCTCTCCATCTCTCCCATATTCTCTAACTGCTACACTATCACCTATCCACCTTCTCACTCCAAGTCCGGCAGGAAAAAGCACAAAAAAGATATCCTGACTGTAAACACCTGGACTTCCCATTGCAGACACCTATGTCAGTGCCTCCTCTCGAGAGGTTTTCACTGATAACCTTTTCTGTCCCCTCTCCAGATAGCTGGACCCCTCACCTCATTTCCACTCTCTCTCCTTCCTCACACTCCTCTATTAACGGTGGCTCGGTGATACCCTCGGGTACGCTCGCGCATTATAAATAATAAACAAACAAACCAAGTGGGAAGTCCTCTTGGCTGGCTTCACATCCTCGCATTGCTTCATTAATGTCTACCACACTGGCACCATTCTGGTTCAGGGTCCTCAACCCAACCTCCTTCTCTTCGACCACATCCAGTCTTCTCTCATTAATTTCCTTCCTTTGCCTGCATCTCCTCCTTCTGCCATCTCCCTCCCTCCTCTGAATGGTGTACCATGCCTCTGTACCCCACCTCAGAAATCCTTCAAAAGCACAGACCACCTCTACCTGGCGACTCTCAATGCTCGCTTAGCCAACAAACACGCCTCTGACATCTGTCTCCTTCTTGAAGACATTGACCTCGACATTCTCGCTCTTACCGAGACTTGGTTCTATGCCAGCTTATCCACTGCTGTTGACTCTCTCCTCCCTGACAGATTCAAGATCATCTCCAAGCCTCAACCTCACCGCACTGGCGGGGGGGTTGCCTTAATCTTCCCTGAGTGGGTTCCTGCTTCAATCTTACCTACCCAGTCCTATTGCTCTTTTGAATGCCAGGTTTGCAAATTGGTCACCTCTCCCACCTCCACTCTGACCATCGCTACCATCTACCGGCCTCCAGGCGATTCCTCCCTATTCCTCTCTGAATGGGCTGACTTCTGCTCTTCTCTAGTTTCTTCCACATCTAGCCTACTCCTGGGTGATTTCAACATTCAACTGGACTCTCTGCTCTGCATCCACTCTATTGGCCGACCTCTGCTCCTCGCATTCCCTCTCCATTCTCCCTTCTGGGCTAACCCACACAGCTGGACACACTCTGGATCCCCTCATACACTGTGACCTCTCTCTCTCTCTCCCCGTTCAGCCCCCCCTCTTTCCTGGAGTGACCACTCCCTCCTCTCATCCCATCTGGGTCCCATTGGCCCCCTGACCGCCCTCCCAAAAGCCGCACCAACCTCGTTCACTAGCACCCACCCTTTGAAACGAGTGACTGCAGCTGCCTTCTCCTCCACCCCCTCCCCTCGCCCCCATCCTGACCCCTCGACCCCTGATTCTACCTCTGACTCGACCCTCAGCAACCTCCATCGTTTCATCACCAACCCTCTTGACATTCTTGCCCCAGTCACGAGGATCCGTCTGAAACCTGCATCTAAGCGTAACACTTGGTAGGACATCTAACTCGCAGCGCTGAAACGAAAGTGCAGGGCAGCAGAACGGAAGTGGCAAACCTCTAGCTCATCCTCTGACAAACTGGCATGCCGCCTGCTCCAAAGGCAATAAAAACTCGTCATCCATGAAAAGAAAAGAGCCCACGTTCAGGCATGGGTCTCAGGCGCATCCAATAACTCGGCTGAACCTTTCAAAATTTGCACAGAACTAGCCAACCCCTCCGCAGTCTCCTCCTCCCCTTCTCCGTCCCAGGTCCTCTGCAATGCACTGGCCTCACACCTTGCCACCAAAACTCAGGACATTCTGACTACCCTCTCTACTCTCCCTCACAACCCATCCTTCACCCCTCCCCTCCCTCCTTTTCCTCCTTCTCTCCTGTCACACCTGAGGAAGTTACCAGAGTTGTCCGCTCCATGAAGGTTTCTTCTAAACAGGTCTCCCTTTGCTCATCCAGGACTATCAAGGATAACATTGGCTCTCTTGCCCCTACTCTCACTGATTTCTGCAATCACTCTTATATCACTGGATCTTCCCCTCCCCCTCAAGCACTCCCTTGTGCGCTCACTCCTGAAAAACCCTTCTTCTGACCCTACCTGCCCTGCCAGCTATCGCCTTATCTCCACCCCCCTTTCTTGGGGAAGCTAATTGAGAAGCTGGCCTTGCCCCAACTTAACTCTCACACTGAACTTGGTGGCCTCCACAACCATCAATCTGGATTCCGAGCATCCAGAGGCACGGAAACTGCTCTTCTGAACACCCGTGAAGAACTGCTTGCATCTCTGGACTCCAATTCCCCAGCTGTCATTATCCTTCTTGATCTCTCTTCTGCATTTGACACAGTTAACCATTCCTTCCTCATGCAAAGGCACAACGATACTCTTGGTATCTCGGACTGGGCCCCTTCCCCTATCCTACTTCCATCTCCTCCTGTGGTCTCCCCCAGGGCTCTATACTATTCCCCTGGCTCTTTAACATCTACCTTTCTCTCCTTGCATGCCTCATCTCCACCGTCTCCTCCAACTTCCAGTTTTACGCAGAAGACACATAGCTCTTTTTCAGACTCCCTGCTGACCCTCTTTCACCCTCCATCATCCATGACTGCCTATCTGCCATCCAGTCCTGGTGCACCTCCAATGATCTCTGCCTCAGCGCCTGTAAAATTGAGATCTTTCTCATTGGGACACCTGCTCCTTCCTTTGACCCCGACTCAGGCCTTTCTCCCTGTACTCACCCCCTACACCTTCAACTGAAGCCAGAAACCTTGGAGTCATCTTCGACTCCTCTCTCTCCTTCCTCCCTCACACTTGGGACATTGCCAAGAAGTCTGACTATCAGCTCTTCCTTCTCAAAGGAATTTTACCTATTCTCACTTTCCCTCAGAGGCTCAATGTGACTCAAGCCCTGGTTCTCTATAGATTTGACTAACGGCCTCCTCCTGAATCTGCCTTCTTCCACCCCTTCAGCTTGCCCAAAATAGGGCAGCAAGACTTATCATTGGCCTTAAGCCCAGGGACCACATCTCTCTTGCACTAAAAAGTCTTCACTGTCTCCTGGTTGCTGCACGGATCAAATTCAAATCACTCTGCATCATCCACAAGACTGTCTGAGCCAGGGGACCACACTCTACACTACCTTCGACTCTATCTCACAAAATACGCTCCCTCTAGACCACTCTGGCACCAACCCTTTGTCTGTAAAGCGTTTTGCTAAACAGAGGGCACAGGGTCGCTCTCGTTCCTCGGCAGGCTCGCTCCTTTGGAATAGCCTCCACCTCGCCATGCGCCTTGAACAGGATCTGCTCAAGTTCTGGAAGCTCCTTAAGACTTTCCTCTTTTCCTCCTCCTTCCATCCTTCTCTCCTCTGCTAATCTCACAAGTGCTGTATTGGTGTCCTTGGCCCTTATGCATCTTCGGGGCCTTGACCTCCCACACCAATTCTCCCTAGCTCCTGTCTATTCACAGCACTTTGCATCTGAACACCCTCAGCCCTGGAGACTTGCACTTACACCTGCCGCAGCCCAGGCCGTGTAGCACTCAACATTCCTAGAACTTCGTCCATGGCTCACCCTGAGGCTCGGACTCCCCAGCACTTAACCAATGTCCTTCTTCCTGTCTGCACTTGCACATTGTGAATACTCACAAGGCATAGTAGGTTCGTCTCTCCCCCTTCTCCCCCTGTGCTCTTAATATTGCATTGTAATTTTATTTCCCACCCTCCCTCCCTGCCCTCTGGGCGCTTTGAAACAGTATATTCCTATTGTATAAGCGCCTAACAAGCAAACAAATAAATAAAATAAGTAAGATGCACATTTGGAAAACAATAGTGTGCCCTGCAGGTAGAAAGCTTGCTTTTAACAGTGATGGCCCCCACCCCAGTGTTAGTTATGGCCCATTAATTCCCATGGTGTCCCTTCCAGGCCAGAAGAAAGAAACAGGTTGAGCAAAAAGAACCTGCAAACATGTGCGTGACGGCTCGGGAAAGGAGCACAGAGCAGATTAGATCGATGAGCCCCCAGCTTCCCTCAGCGAAGCTGGGCGCTCGGTAATGCCTTGTCAGGGCCGAGGCAGGCTGGGTCCGAGATCCGGCCAGACATCTGATGCCCGATTTCGTACCCGGCAAGAGCCGGCCCATTGCCCAGCGCTGCAAATAGCAGTTTAAGTTAAAAGGTGTAATCAAAACAGACCCTATGCCTATAGATCCATAACCCTCGCAGACTAGCTCTCAGCTATGTATTATGATGCGTTTCTAACAAAAAAGCGTACAAAAAGACCTAAGTCGCTCACTGCAAATTCTTAGACTGACATGTGTTTTGTGCCTAGGTCAAAATAAAATGACCTACAAAAACGCCTTTTCAAGGCCTATGCAGTCGTTATTTTTAGCAAGAAGCAGTCCTCATCAATAACCCATAGAAATGATAGAGTAAATGATTCTGCTGTTCCTAATTCAGCGAGGTTATTTATAAATTAAAGACGGGCTAAAACAAGTGAAGCCAATTCGCAGGATATGTTTGTTCACCAGTGTGAGCCTAATTTCTGTCAAGCGTGAACCCAATCAACAAGGGCTTAATCCTACCGCTCAACCTTTTGAGTAGCCCCTGTAGGTGAAAGCAGATTGAGTGGATGAGAGCCCATTGAAATCTATGGTCGGGTATGTGGCTGCCCATGTTTATGAACTGATTCGATGGCACGTGGCACCCGCCAAAGGCGTGTGAGTTGAGCGGTATAGTTTAAAGCACAAATGAAGGCGGTATCGCTAGCATCCCTTTGCTATCTCTGGTAGGTACTCCTGCACAGATCTTGAAAAGTGGGCTGTAGGTCACTTATATTCGACCTCAGCACGAAACGCGGATCAATCAATTAAAAATTTTTATTAAATCATAAGCCTGGTTCTGTATGATTTGGTCAAAAACAATCCATCAAATCCGTTTTCAACGAATGTTTTCTTTGTGGTAAATTTTGCTGCAAATATATGCAATATGCAGGGGAGACCCTCCACAGCCTACCTCCATAAATCTGCCACCTTAATTATTACCCTAAAACCACCCCCAACATATATTTGGGGCAAAATTAGATCCCAAAAATTTGTTGAAAACGAATTTGATGGATTCACCCGCGATAAAACCTCCTGTGCACTAGCACTTTGGGCGTATCTCATGCGCAGAATGGAATTAGCATAATAAGTGATCTCAGACCCAAATAAGTGGACAGACTCAAAGAATATGGCAACATACTATTTTATTGTCAGCTCAAACAAGTAGGGAAATCTGGCAGCATAACAAGTCGCAGTTTACTCAATCTCAGTTACTTTTCCATTATACAAAGACTATACATTGATGTACGTCAGTTTATGACTTCATCCTGCGTGGCAAATAGTAAAACCTATTGAGGGGAGGGATTGGTTGGGGAACACATATACCTATTGTATGCATAAGTGTTAATAACATAATTGGCGGCCCCTTATCTATTAGGCACGCCTCAAACTACCTCTAAATATGTATAATACAGATTATAGAGAATTAATAGCAGCGGACTGGCTTCTAAAACATTGTATAGCATGCCACTACATAACCTCTTCTAATTGGTTGGCATACTCTCCTAACCTTGGACATTCAGGTCATTAGCAGCACGTAAGCAAAACGAAACCCAGGTGCGGGGAACAACGTCAGACCACTGCCCACTTTGGTCAATTAGCCTACGATCTCTCATCAGTTAAACCATGAGCCAGGGCTTCTCCTTTGTAGCTGGCTGTTCTCTTTTCTGGGATTTTTAAGGGAGTGTAAGTACATCCCTATCTTCAGTTGGCGCTTAATGAATAGGCCTTGTTTTTGAATCTTACACCATGTGTCAGTAGGCCACGAATTTGTCAATATCTACCTTTTATTTACTGCTATTTGATTCAATTATACAGAATGTTGTTACTACTCTTGGCCTCTGGACACTTTGTTATTCCATCTTACATGTGCTTTCTGCATCCTTGATTGTTCAATACTTAGCACTTGCAAATGTTTTTGCTTCTGCTTAATCTAAGAGAGATATGTCCTTCGTTCATAATTTATCCATGTTGACTCCTTATGTACCTTCCAATTAATTCTTGATGTGCCATCCTCAGTCTTTGCCAAACAGATATCCTTTGTTCCTTGCAAAAACTGTTTCTTCAGCATCTTTCAGCCTGGTAGCCTTGGTTTGTCTCTGAGGTAGTTTTAACACAATCCGACGTCCATCTTTTCATCATGGGTGCTTTCTTCACGTTATAGTTTCTACAGCAGCAAGCTTCTATATGTCTCATCTACCTTGCGTTTCTAATCTGATACATTTGCTAGTTCTCTCCTCCCTTACCTTCTTAGTATATATGATTTCTTCGTGTCTGCATACATCTTTCTCTTGTTACTTCAGTTACATTATCATTCTTTAAGTATTCACATATCATTTCAGTACGTATTAGTATCTTCTCTTCAAGACGTCACTTTGCTCTGGTCTGATTTCACTTACATCTCTTCTGTGTTCAAACGTGTATGCTGATATCATTCCACCACATCAGTGTGAGGGTACATTTGATACAGTTGTCTGAGTGCATAACATCTCTCATATCTTCGATGCAGTATTAGGATCATACCTGGTGTCATGCAGAGAGTCTTCTAGTATGATGGAGGTGAGGTGGCTGGCACTAGAGATACCGTCATCTGCTTCTCTGCATCCCCCCCTCTGGACGCGCCCTCACCCACCTCAATTCTCTCTGCCGTCTCTTCACACTGTGGTTTCTTTGGAATCCATATCTTCTTCACCTGCTCGGGTTACCTGCATTTATTATGGGTTCATCCGCACTCCAAGTAATATAGCAGCACTCCCCAGATGGTTACAAAATACCCAACGGCCTATATATTTCTTATGATCCTTAGGGTAATAGAACTTTGATACTGGGGGTCGCAGGGGACTTCCTTTATATTTTCACGGTACTATCATTTTGCATGTTTTCACTGGTTTCAGCATTTATGTCAATCATTATCTTTGTCTCAACAGCTTTCTTTCCTGTCTTCTGACACTGTCCAAAGATGATTCTCACAATGCAGTATCCCAGCATCACCAACCCTAGTATTGCTCCTAACAGTTTGAAGACATTTGCCATCCAGGTCGGAATCCACAGAAACAGGGACAAGAACCTGTCATCTCCTTCAGTCTCATCTACTTCTCCTTCCATTTTCGTATGTAGGTTTGACAACATGGTAATTGCCTCTGTCAGGGTTCCATTTTCTCCATCATGGGTAGGTGTGTACGTACAGCAAGAAGGCCTCATCTTGGCGCAAACGCCACCTTCCATTGCTTTAATCAAGTCCTAGACATACCTGTTCTGGAGGGTCATCAATCAAATGGTCCTTAATTCTTCTCAAATCGCCTTGCATCCTTTTATTGTTGTGTTAATTGTTTGTAAAAGCTCCCATCTGGTGATTTGTAACCACTTGGCATTAACTGCAGTCTGTAGTCCTGGCATAAATATAGATGGAAGTATCATTATTGTCCTGCGAAATAGTTTATGCTCATCTGGTATATTGTCATAAGCTTTTTGTCGATTTTGCTGATAAACAGTTCTCTCTCTTCAGCCGAAGAAGGGTTCTCTGGTGTGCATCCATTTTTGGAAAGCTTTCAATCTGAAGATCACTCTGGTGACTTACCAATGCAGGAACATGTATGACTGCTAGAGAGCATATTCCTCCCCAATCCTTGGGCAGCTGCATTTAAACTGTGGATCGGCAGGCCCAATAGTGGTCCATCAGTGCCGCAAATCCTCCATTCATTACTGGTAAATCAATTATCTGGTTACATTGTTTATTTTCTCCAACTTTAGTCAGTCTCCTATTTCGGAAACATATTGTGGCATTCTTCATTGAACATATGGATACAGGCCCTGCTTCATCCTTGTCCCATTTCAATAATTTTGAATACTTGGCCCATGATTTCAGACATTCGTCATTCACTTTTTGCACAATCTGCACCAGTGCTATCATGAGTAAATTTACACTGCAAGCTAGAATTTCATCTTCCCATCCTGTGCTGGTTCCCAAACGTCCATATACCAACATCTGAGGTCTTTCCCAACATTCTGGCAATCCTGGCGTTTCTCAATTGTCTGCACAATTCAATCATTTCTGTTAGATTATTCTTATCTGGACGCTGGTCATGCCACCTTGTGCATATAAGAGCATTCGGCTCACCCAAGCTGGATCTTTCTCCATCTTCAGCATTTTTACATATTTATCGTTGTATGGGAATGTCTTTCTTGACCCCCATATTAGAGTTGCCCATTTTCCTTCAAATTGTCCTCTTGTTGTGCAAGCTGCTTGATGGCTGAGACACTTCGCATCATGTAAAGGTATTTCTCTTGCAATAAATGTTCTGGCTGTGCTCATGGCATAAGGGATGAGAGAATACACGTAGCAGCTTTCCTCTGACGTTCTCCTCCCCACCTCCCTCCTGTGCCGATGCCACATATTATTCTTTAAATGGGCAGAATTATCAAGATATGAGTTTATGTACTAATTATCTTCTTCAGCATCTCTTTTTGTTAGAACAATTTGTTCAGAAACATTAGGGAAACTATTGTTTGTACCTTTGTTAGGGATAATCATAGAAGTATCATCACTTAATATTTCATCTGTATTATTAAGAATCAACTGTCGAAAGGCCATAATAATGAAAAAGAAAAGACAGATCATTGTACATAATGACAATATAAGCATCTATCCAAATCAACGTATTGCTCTTCTCCATAGCATGTTATTTCTTGTACTCTGGAACTGTCAATCTGGAAAAATGAATACCCTTCATTTGAATGACAGATGTAACTTGATGGGCGTAGGCCAACCGTCTTATGCACCGAATTATAGAAATATAAACTGCTATGCTTGACCAACAAGCGGCCATTTTAAACGTAGCAAGAATCGCCATTTTGCTTGTTAACCATTGCTCATTGCTCATTGCTTTCTGTCTAAAATTGCTTTGCAGCTTGCAATTCTTGCGAATTCTGCTTACTCTGCTCAACTGTTAACATTGTTGTCTGAATAGGAAAGGACAAGGTCGCGGGACTGAAGAGTTCGTTGAAACTCCTCATGAGTAGCCCAGAAAGGAATGCCCACGCTCCCTCTCTGTAGCCTTGGGAGAGAGCTGCAGGGCATTTAATCACTTCACAGATGCCAGCCAGTCTCGTACGATGGTGGAATATGTTAGAATAAAACAGCTAAAGGCTTGAATTATGCTCTTCCTACGGCCCCCCTTCGCAAAACCCTTTAGAACGTGTCGGCTCCCAGGACACGAATAGTACCTCATAGATAGTAAAGCTTGGAATGTGGCTCTTCCCCCGTGTGCAGCTTGCTTCCAAGAACAGAACCACCGTGTTCTGTTCAACAACTAAAAGATGCCTCTGCACTTTCAAATTGCACATTGTTACTAGAATAGACATCGAAAGTGTCATAATCGTCATACTCGTCGGATATGTCCATCGTCATCCCGAGTTCAAAGGAACTTAATAAAGAGGGGTGTTAAATTGCTGATTGTATGATATGCATTTTGTATATATGTAACTGATGTACGTAATTCGCTCTCTTGCGTCCCTCGAGGTCTAGGAAACTCACGTCGCGGGGCGTGAGATCAGAATTGGCCAATTGATACTATTTTTGCTTGCAATAAACCCTAGCATTGGGACTTTGAACCTCGTGTCTGGCGCATCTTTTCGTGTATGGTTATTGCCTTGTTTCCATAGCACGAGGGACCCCTACGGGCCCCTTTCAAGATGGCGCCCGAATAGGGACCCTCCCCCACTTGCCCCATCATATACGTTGTAACGGAGTAAAGGCGGAAGAACGGCGAGGACGGGACGGTCGAGCCGGGATCAAGAGGTGTACAGGGCGCCCTGTAGAAGTGAGGAGAGATTCCTTCCGCAGATCTGCACACATCTGATCCCTGATCGACGTACCGGGCCAGAGGGCAAAGGAGGCGAGGGTCCCGAGGCAGAAGCCAGAGAAGCGCAGACACGACGTTGGGAGAGGTTGCGTTAGGACAGGCAACTTGTTTTATCAGGTGAGTCATTCCCTGATTCAAAGAAAAACCTGATTTTTGGTAGAGCGTTGATTTTGCAAATTCAAACGTCCAGGTAAAAGTTAGCTAACCAAAGGCGAAGGTTAAAGAAACATGCCTGGAGTACTATCCACTTTAGCGGGGCTTTTCAGCTGCGGTAGACAGTCCTTGGAATATGGCCAAAGTGCACCGCCTGGGGGAACGCTGGCTTATGATATGTATGCAAAATATGGTGCGGGTGCGATAATATTTTGTGAAATTTGGCATAGGCAAACTAGAAAGCAACCCGACCATCAGTGGCCGATTAATGGTAGTTTTGAGATTGGGAGGATAGATAACCTAGAAAGTTTGCTAATTAGAAAGAAAGCGCGACCTGCAGATTTTGAGACTGTCAAAGATTGGAGGAGGGAAGCAATGCTCTGACTTAGGAGTAGAGAGAAGCATGCGCGTAGGCACAAAACGAAGCTTGAGGTAGCAGAAGAAAAGGAAGAGGAGTAGTGGACGGCAAGTCTAAGACAGGAAGCGAGCCGTGACCAAATGAACATAGAAAGAATATACCCGCAGCGGGAACTACACATAGCAGACGAATTAATGGAACATTTGTTAACTAACACGGGTCGAGGCCCAAAACCAGAATCAAAACCAAACACGCCAGCAGTGACTGCGCAGGCCCAACCAGTAGCTCTCATACCCCCTCCCGTAGCCCAAGCACTTCCCCTCACGCAAGCATTAACCCAAGCCCCACCCACAGCGCGAGCACTCCCACAAGTGCAGACCGCGGACACACAATTTCCCAGCATCCAGGAAGGCCCTTCACAGATGCCACCTGTGTCACTTGTCCCATCCGCACCTCCCGCTCCAGAGACCGATTCAGCACCATCCGCCCTTCCCGAAGTCGAAATTGAGACCGGGGAGGCGAGAGGCAGGGCTGAAGGAACAGGATTTGGACGGGTAACTCGCAGCGCGATTAGCAAAGAAAGAAAGATTGAATTACGGCAAGAGGCAGAAATGAACAAAGAAGGAAACGATGGGACGGCAGCATTGGCCTCATTGTATGGGTACCGAAGAAGCAACGAGAGACAGGTAGTGTTGGAATGCATGGGGACATTTTTGGTGGGAGAATGGAAAAAGTTACTTGACAAATTACCACCACAACGATTGTTAGATTTGAACCAATTAGCATGTTGTAGAATAAAAGATGAAGAAGTAAAGGAACATGTGAATGGACTTTTTGATCTTAAAAATTAGTTGGATAATGAATATGCCGAAATGTTTGCTGCACCTGGATACAGCGGTTGGGATATTAGAAGAGAGGGGAGAGGGACGGTAGAATCATACATAGAGCGGAGACATTCAACGTCATCTGTAAAGAGGGGCGAGAAGTGGAAAGTATGTATACGAGAAGCGATAAAATGGGTATCGAATCCTAGTATCCCAACAATGGTCATACATGACATATTTGACGAATATTCCATGCCAATGAAAATAAAAGCACTGCAATCGATGGATGAACATTTGATGGAGAAGGATATAAAAAATAATAAGGCTAGCCCACCTGAGATACTAGCGGTATACAGGAGAGCATTCGAGCGAAGTACAGGAGAAACGGGCTTATCACTGGACTTAGGAATACTATTGAACCTAAGAGAAGGGGGAGGGATCGTGAGTGGGGCATTTCCAATGAGAGAGGTTCCGCCCACGTTTGTACCAAAAGTAGAGATCCCTGCGATGGGTACAGTAGGAGCGCAGGTAACACCAGCCCATTTCACCGCCCAGTATGTGCATGTCCCCTTTTCCAGGCAAGAGGTGAATACTATAAAACAGACGATTCCCGATATAAGAAAGAATCCAGCAGGTTTCTACAAGGAAGTAGAGTCAACCCTGAGATCCGCAGTGCTTACTATGAGCGATATAGATTTGATTTTCCCAGTCATTTTGCCAGCAGATATATGGAAACAGATGAGGACGGTAGATGACGCGGGGGCTTTTGGCACCACATGGGCGGAGTTACTATTGGAGGACAAAAATAGGAAAGTAGGGGAAAATCCGGGAACCCGCATGGCAGATCTACCAGAACGGATAATGCGGAGATTGAGGGAAATAATTCCAGAAAAAAGGATTCAGTGGGACAAATGAACTACGTGTGTACAGGGCAAGGATGAGCCAGTAACGGATTATTTCAATAGATTTGAAGGAGTATTCACAGACTTCAGTGGGCAGGATGTGAGCACAGAGTCGGGGAAAAGGCTATTTGTTGATAAATATGTGAGGGGACTAATATCACCAATTCAAGATATGTTAATGACGTCGGAAAGTTCCTGGGCAGTAAAACCAGTGAGTGAGATATTACACATAGTCCAGTATTACGAGAACAGGGTAAATGTGGCGAAAGAAAGAGAGGTGAAGGATGGAGTAAATTTAAAAACGAGGGTGTTACTGGAGCAGGTCATTGGATACAATAGAGGTAGAGGAAATGCACAAGGCAGAGGAAATTTGAATAATACGCATGGGGTGTCACTGGGATTAAATCAATCTGCGTACTGTAAGGAGGAAGGACACTGGCGAGCACAATGCCCGCACCTACAGAATAGAGGTGGGTTTGGTCAGAGAAGGCCTCATAGAGGACATCAGGGGTCAAACGGCCCAAGCAGAAATAGCATGCAGCAGCAGCAGGGATATACCAATGGAGGTACTCAAACCCAATCCTATGATCAAAACCAAGCGCAACAGAACCAGGCATTGAAACAAAGTGTTTCGAACCAAAATCAGGGCGGGCAGGGCCAACAGAGAAATTATCAGAGTGGAGGACATCGAGGGGGAAATGGGAATATTTTTGATACACAGCCAAACACGTATTATAGCAGTAGCGGTGACTACACTACACATCGGACGATGTGTTATTTTCGCGATAGGACAGCCCACGGCAGGGGTCGGAACCAGTGTCTATTCCCGTGAATCAGAGAGGACCCTACGTAGAAATGAGAGTCGGGAATAAGGAGCACCGTTTCCTTGTAGATACAGGGGCACAGAAGTGCTCAATAGACCACCACTTGGTTCCGGAGAAACCACTGTCGGGGCAGAAGAATGTTTCTGTAGGGTTCGCAGGTACACCAGTAATAAACCCCATGTCCGAAGCTGTCCCAATTACAATAGGACCATTTACAGAACAGTGTCCATTTCTTTTGACAGAAAATTGTGGAGAGAACTTGCTAGGATTAAATTTGTTGAGAAAATTGGGGACAGTCATACATTGTACGGCCGACGGGGTGTTCCTCACGATGTGGCCTCACGATGCACCGGTAACGGAATTTATGTCAAAAGAGTTGCCAGAAGAGCTAAGTAGAGTACCAACCTGTCTGTGGGCAATGCATGATAACGACGTAGAATGCTTGAAAATAGAGCCAGCAAAAATAACTTTGAAATAAGGTGTCACACTACCACGAATTCCCCAGTATAAAATTTCTGTTGAAGGTGAGAAGGGATTGAAAAGCATTGTTACTGACCTGGTGAGATTGGGGGTGCTTGAGGAAATTGCAGGTAGCACGTGCAACAGCCCGATTCTTCCAGTTTACAAGAAAAGAGGCAATGAGGTACCCTATTGTTTCATAATTGATCTGCGCGCATTAAACAACGTGGTAGACCCACAATATCCTTTGGTCCCAAATGTCACAACAATACCGACAATGATACCGGCCACTGCAGAATACTTTAGTGTAGTTGATTTGAAGAACGCGTTCTTTAGCATTCCAGTGGATAAAAGCAGTAGATATCTGTTCGCGTTCACTCTAGGAGGTCGATCATTCACATTCACACGCATTCCACAAGGATATACAGAAAGCCCGAGCATTTACAGCAGAGCGCTAAAAGAGCAGCTAGACATGATAGAATTACCCGAAGGTTGCGTACTCTTGCAGTACATAGATGAGTTGTTATTAGCTGCTGATACGAAAGAGATCTGTAAAGAAAGTACAATATTACTATTGACACACTTAGCGACCCATGGTCATAAGGCAAGTTTGAAGAAATTCCAGTATAATCAGAAGGAGGTGTCTTATTTGGGTTACCTACTTTCGAAAGAAGGGAGAAGATTAACACCAGAACGCATAGAAAGTATTTCTAGTATGCCTATTCCAAAAACTCAAAAAGGAGTGAGAGCTGTAATAGGCATGGCCTCTTATTGTCGGCAGTGGATCAGTAATTTTGCGTTGATTGTGAGGCCGATGATAAAGTTGACTAAAAAGGATGCAGAGATGCCTTTACAGTGGGATGAGGAATGTCAGAAAGCGTTGGAGCAATTGAAAGCTGCATTGTGTGCTGCGCCAGTTTTAGGCACTCCTAACTATAAAAAGATCTATAGACTATTTGTGAGTGAGAGTGAAGGATGTGCATTGGTGGTTTTGACACAGGAACAAGGTGGAAGAAATAGGCCGTGCGGCTATTTTTCTTGCGCGTTGGACCCTGTAGCACGCACACTACCACGATGTTTGCGATCTGTCGCAGCGGCTGCTGCGTCAGTGAAACAAAAAGAAAGAATGGTTTTGGGGCACACTTCAATTCTGATGGTGCCACATGCTATAGACGTTCTATTAAATAGGACACAGACGCAACACCTCACCTCAGCTAGACTGACAAGATATGAGCTCATCTTGTTTGCACCCCACATCCAAATTATGAGGTGTAGCGCATTGAATCCTGCAGAATTAATGCCACTGCCCATAGCAGAAATTGGTGACAACGAATCACCACCCCATGATTGTTTAATGGTCACTGAAGAAGAAACAAAGGGAAGAATTGACTTGAGCGATATCCCACAGAAAGAGCCAGATGGGGAGTTATTTTGAGAGGGCTCTTGTTTTAAATTACCTAATGGCACATCAACGGCCGCATATGCAATTACTACCCTAGAGAGTGTTGCAGAAAGCAGAAGAATCCCCTACAATTCGGCGCAAGCCGCAGAAATAATAGCACTGACCCGAGCCTGTGAACTCTCTGAGAATTTGAACGTGAATATTTATACTGACAGCCAGTACGCCTTTGGCGTGGTTCATAACTTTGGCCTACTTTGGGCTGAGAGGGGTTTCTTGACATCACATGGGGCCAGGATTCAGCATGGCCCGTTGATTGTGCGATTGTTGTCTGCACTCACGTTTCCAAAGCGCCTAGCTATAGTGAAGTGCGAGGCGCATAAGAAAGTAATATGTAAAGTGGGAGAGGGAAACACATTTGCAGACAGGATTGAGAAGCAAACAGCCACAGATTTGGGAAATAAAATGATGACAGTACAGACTGAGGAAGTACCTTGTGTGATAGAGAATGGAGTTGCCACAGTCAAAGAAATGCAGGCTGAGGCCACGACCGAAGAGATTCAGGGGTGGGCTGAGGGCTCTGCTGAGTTAGATTTGGAAGGATGTTGGGTGGACAAGGAAACAAAGAACTGGATGTTGCCAAATTGTTACGTGACTGCAATGGTTATAATGGTGCATAGCCCTACCCACATTTGCGCGAAGAAGATGGTACAGCATTTATCCACAGTATGGAAAAATGAGCACATAAAAAGAATGCAGAAAGACTAGTGCAGAATTGTATTACATGCCTGCAACACAATGTAGGGAAGGGAACCGTGACTCCAGCAGGTAGTTTCGGCCCACCCTCTATGCCATTTGAGGTGGTCCATTTTGATTTCATAGAAATGGAAAGGTGCCAGAACTACAAATATGTGTTAGTGGTGATTTGTGCATTCAGCAAATGGGTGGAGGCATATCCTTTAAAAGACTGTACTGCCATGTCAACAGCAAAAGTAATGTTAAAGGAGTATTTCTCCCGGTTTGGGTTGCCCCGTGTCCTGTGGTCAGACAACGGCCCCCACTTTGTGGGCGCAGTAGTGCTACAGATCTGTGCAGGTCTGCAGATAGAGAAGAGATTCCACAGTTCCAGGCATCCCAGTTCTGCCGGGCTTGTGGAGAGACATAACGGAATCTTGAAGTCAAAGATAGCAAAAATCTGCGCTGGGAGCAAGTTGAGTTGGGTGGATGCATTACCCCTAGCGCTGTTGTGCATGCGCACGTCTGTGCAGGCTAAGACTGGGCTCTCCCCCTATGAGATTATAATGGGGAGACCACCAAATGTATGGTGCGCACCGCAGCCCAAAAGATTATGTGAGGTCGAGCATCCTATGTTAAGCACGTACTGTGGACTTTTAATACAGAAGTTGCGTTTGATTCATCAGCAGGTGCAGGAGGCGTTACCAGTGCGATATACCGGACCGTGGCACTCGCTGGAGCGTGGAAGTTGGGTCTTAATAAAGAACTTTGAACGGAAGACAGCATTAGCACCCAGGTGGCGTGGCCCCTACCAAGTACTTTTGGCGATGCAAACGGCCATCCGAGTAGACGGACGGAAGGCATGGATCCATGCAACACATGCAAAAAGATTCGCAGGACTGCTGACAACTTCCGACGACCAGAGAAAGGAAACGGTCTCGGAAACGAAAGAAACTGTTGCCAGTCCATTGCCACAGCATCAGCCTGAGCGAGAAGTGAAAGTTGAAACAAAGCACAAGCAAGAAGTGAAACTCGAAACAGAGCCTGAGGAGGCTGCCAGTAAGGGGAGAGGGCGAAAAGTGCACCAACGTTGCTCAGCAGAAACAACATCACTGCTGAGCGACACAAACCCTGCATTGCAAACACGAGCAGAAACAACGCGTGTACCCCTTTGGCACCCACCAGATTCTGCAAATGCACCAAAGCCAAAGAAAGAAACTACATCATTGCCACGACGCTCATCGCTACCCATCATTGTGCCACAGGCTGGCACTGAGCATGATACTGGAAATGCAACGGCACTATTCACGGATCATACAATACCAGGAGAGAATCGGTATCATTTGCGGCCTCGACAGGCAAAGTGATCCACAGATCTTTGGTGCTTTTCTTTTGCCTTTGGTTCCACTCACGGACAGAGTAGGAGCCAGGGGCGTAGAGGAGAGAAGTGTGAGAACTGTGCAAGTCGGACAATTCAAGACTCACGGCTCCTCGGAGCGCTTATAAAAGTACATGTGTCCTAAGCCAGAGAGGGACAAGTTGGATGCACATAGTACTCTATCAATAAAGAACTGTTCAGAAATCGTCTGAGCAGTGGGAGAAAGAACAACTAATCTTGCTCGGAGTGGATAAGTGATCTAGGCTGTGAACAGGCTGGCAGAATTGAACTGTGACATTTTTCGTTGAACTTTTCTGGCATCAAGAACGAGAGAAATTTGCGACGAACTTTGCCAGCAAGAAGAAGGACGATGAAGAAGAAGTCAAGACCGGTTTCAGCCTCCTGCTTCACCCCTGCTGAAAAGATGATAGATTTAGAGACTGTAAATTTAGGGAAAAAGCATGGTAAAAATAAGGTACTGATTTGGACATTGGTCCTGTGTTTCTTAAGTATGGTAGTACCAACAATAACAGCTATTACACTATGGTTCCTGGAGTACGTGCACCCATTAGAAACATTTTTGCCAAAAGCAGCTACTGAAAGCCCGGTTCATGTAATCACTGGTACACGAAATAGAACCCATGTACGTAAGGGACCCTGTTTACTTTATATGTGGAGAAAAAGCATATCCATGGTTACCTAGGAACTGGGGAGGTACATGCTACCTAGGTCTACTGTTTCCAGGAGTGTTCCTCTTGGAGACAGCAGAAGTAGCCAGATGAACAAAAGGTAGAACTCAAAGGAGTAGCGAGGATGGAATGATAGCAATGGATATAGCCAAATCATTTATACCATTCTTGTCCCAAATAGAAAATTCTTACAATATAAGAAAACTGTCTGGAATAATACAAAAAAACAATAGATTCAACAACGGATATTTTATTGAATATGACGTTAGAAGAAAAAGGAATAAGACTAATGGCACTTCAAAACAGGATGGCTCTCGATATAATATTAGTTGATCGTGGGGGAGTTTGCAA
Source organism: Ambystoma mexicanum (assembly GCF_040938575.1). Lineage (NCBI taxonomy): Eukaryota > Metazoa > Chordata > Amphibia > Caudata > Ambystomatidae > Ambystoma > Ambystoma mexicanum. Next base: position 172,764,041 of record NC_090931.1, read on the forward strand.
ACTCGTAAAAACTGCATGATGTGTGTATATAGATGATTACTCCCCTACGATATTTAAAGTGATCCGGAAATTACATGTCATAAGTCCCACACTCTCTACTGAAGAAGGGGGTTGGGGGATAGGATCCTGGTTTTGGGGATTATTGCGGTCTTGGGGATGGAAGTTAATTTCGATACTAATGATGGTACTTGGGATATTCATAACATGCTGCTGTTGCATACAATGCTTACCAATAGTTTGCACTGAAATAACTGATGGATGTACTAAGGGATGTATGCACATGGTGTCGAGAGGAAAACAAACGCATGGCCGAAATAACAGAGACACTGAGGAAACAAAAACTGTAAAACAATACATGGCTATAGACATTAATGATGAAGATGGTTCAGACATAGATACCCCACACTTATCCTCATCGGAGGAGGATACAATGAATGAATAAGACGTTTGGCATACGGCCAAAAGGAGGGTTTGTCAATCTGGAAAAATGAATACCCTTCATTTGAATGACAGACGTAACTTGATGGCCGTAGGCCAACCGTCTTATGCACCGAATTATAGAAATATAAACTGCTATGCTTGACCAACAAGCGGCCATTTTAAACGTAGCAAGAATAGCTATTTTGAGTGTTAACCGTTGCTCATTGCTTTTTGTCTAAAACTGCTTTGCAGCTTGCAATTCTTGCGAATTCTGCTTACTCTGCTCAACTGTTAACATTGTTGTCTGAATATGAAAGGACAAGGTCGCGGGACTGAAGAGTTCGTTGAAACTCCTCATGAGTAGCCCAGAAAGGAATGCCCACGCTCCCTCTCTGTAGCCTTGGGAGAGAGCTGCAGGGCATTTAATCACTTCACAGCTGCCAGCCAGTCTCGTACGATGGTGGAATATGTTAGAATAAAACAGCCAAAGGCTTGAATTATGCTCTTCCTACGGCCCCCCTTCGCAAAACCCTTTAGAACGTGTCGACTCCCAGGACACGAATAGTACCTCATAGATAGCAAAGCTTGGAATGTGGCTCTTCCCCCGTGTGCAGCTTGCTTCCAAGAACAGAACCACCGTGTTCTGTTCAACAACTAAAAGATGCCTCCGCACTTTCAAATTGCACATTGTTACTAGAATAGACATCGAAAGTGTCATAATCGCCATACTCGTCGGATATGTCCATCGTCATCCCGAGTTCAAAGGAACTTAATAAAGAGGGGTGTTAAACATGACATTGCTGATTGTATGATATGCATTTTGTATATATGTAACTGATGTACGTAATTCGCTCTCTTGTGTCCCTCGAGGTCTAGGAAACTCACGTCACGGGGCGTGAGATCAGAATTGGCCAATTGATACTATTTTTGCTTGCAATAAACCCTAGCATTGGGAATTTGAACTTCGTGTCTGGCGCATCTTTTCATGTATGGTTATTGCCTTGTTTCCATAGCACGAGGGACCCCTACGGGCCCCTTTCAGAACATTCTAATTTTCTTTTAGTCTCAATTTATATATACCTAGGTCCCCTTTATGAATTATTTCTTGTTACAATAAGAATTGCAGAATGATCGTAAAAATAATTCAGAAAATAATAGGACTGTTTTTCGGATTCCCCAAAAATGTAACAGCATCCACGTGTCGTCTTACAAAAGCTGGGTAAGACAGAAGAATATAGGTAAAAACAGCATACAGAAATATGTGCAATGTTAAAATTATGGGTAACATGAAGTGTTATATATGTATGTTTTGTTGCTTTGTTTCTGGCACATTGTTCCTTTTTCCTAACTAAAGGTGTTCTAGAATTATTGCAATGTTCACTTCCCTTCAGACCTGGGAATGGCTGAAAAGTTCAGAAATGTTTGATATTCTTTAGTCTTTGTTTTGCCCCTTGGCAGCCGATCTTGTTGTCATCCATGGAACTTCTTCTCTAGCTTCACTGTCATTGGTTGCCCGAGGGGTCAGGGTCTCTCCTTTGTAGAGCTTCACGTCATTCGGATGCAGCCAGGCTCTTCTGTTTTTGAATGTAACTGCTGTAGGTGTAACCTCCTCTACTAGGTATGGTCCTTCAAAGCAGGGTTTATTCCAAGTGCGCACAAAGCTCTATGTTAGCACCTGGTCCTCTGGGTACAAACTAGGCTATTTTAACAATTTGCTCAGATCACTGGTTTGGCTGTCTTCTTCAATCATCTTCGATCCTTCCCTCTGATGTTTGATCTGTTGAGAAACACTAGCTGTCATATTTGTTAAATAACCATGCATCTCATCACCTAAAGCTTTTGCTACACTGTGGGCATCATTTTCTGTTCGAGTGGGAGGGGCAAGGGTATTCTCATGCAACCTCCAGTCACCAACTCATGAGGAGTCAGGTGGTGATCTGAGCCAGGCTGGGTTCTCAGTGCAAACAAAGCAAGGGGGTAGACAATGCAGCCACCTCTTTTTCAGAGTCATTTCTAATTTAGCCATTCTTTCTTTAAGAAATCTGTTTAATCTCTCACTAACACCATTGGCCTTTGGGTGATAAGTGTACAAAAACTTGTGTTCTATGCCTAATAGAAAAACTATCTGTTCAAATAACTTGTTTACAAAATGCAGTCCATTATCAGACCGCAGGACTTTGCACACACCCCATCTAGGAAACACCTCACGCATGAGGCACTTGGCAGCACATGTGGCATCTGGGTGCGTGCATGGACCTGCCTTGATCCATCTGGAAAAGGGACAAACTACTACTAACATGTACCTGTACCCATTGCATACTTGCAACGTATCCACATAATCTATATGTAGATGCTGAAAAGGACCATTAGGCCTTGGAATTGCTCCTCTCACTGTCCTTAAGGTGTGTGCTGCTGTGAACATCTGACATACAATACAGTTCCAATAAACTGCGACACCTGTCTTATAAATATGGCCAGAACTAGACTTCCGCAAATCTATTCTGTCCTTTTAGTACAGGCTGCACACTCCATGACATGTGATGGCAATGGAAGCTTCATTACTTTAATAAGCTTATCCAATAGTGGCGCCTGTTTCACTGGTGAGCCGTCTGCGCAAAGGAAACCCCTCCTTTTCCAGCGTGACAATCCTGCGTGTACTGTTGATGTCACATAGGCAGAGTCAGAGTACATTGTCACTTCCTCATCCTCATATTTCTGGAGTGCAGCGATAAGCACCACTAATTCTGCAGCCTATGCGGAACAATGTGAGGATAATCTCTCATTCACCACTACCTCAAACTATCCATTCTTTCTTAACTTCACTACTGCCGTCCCAGTATGCCTTTCGCCAGTCATTTGGTTAATTTTTGAAGAGACATCAATAAAGAGATCTCTCCCCTATCCCCTGCCCCCTCCGAAGGCATTTTCTCTAACATGGGAAATGTCACCATAAAACTCAGTATCCATTATGCAATCATGTACATAATCCTACCAAATCTGCTAAAAATGTTGCTGGATCCACTATTCCTCATCTAACAATTTTAATCGCTGGATTTGAAATAATTACCTCATATCCTGATGCTCGTTTGTAGTCAATGTTCTTTAAGGTTTCTCTAAAATGTCAAATAGGGAGTGCTCGACAAATAACATCATTGAGCACCTCATTGTAATACTTAGAGCCTTTTCAATCACAAAATTGTCCGCAGCTAAAGCTTGTTTGCAAGGGTAATGCCCTTTCATTACTCAGTCTAAAATCCTGCTGTAGTAAGCTAATGTTTTGTGTCCATGTGCTAAAGTGTCATGATTCATGGCCTCATGTCCCCAGCCCTCCAAGATGTCAGGCAGGAGCCAGGCCACAATCACCTGCATGGCCCTCAATAGCCTCTCCATCCCTCCAAAGACCCAGTTGGAGTCAACTTGCTTGTGGCACCAGACTCACTCACTCCCATAGGATAACATTGGGGATTGGACTTGTAGTGCATTGATGGGGACAAGATGGATGCCCCCACATATTTCGGTTCCCAGAACTGCATGTGCAGTCTAGTCTTTTGGGTGTGGTTCAGCCCAGAGACACCTGGGATACCCAGAGACTATTTAAGCCACGCCCAGGCTGAGAAACATGCTTTGTGTTTTCTGCACCTGCAGCGTCACACTCACCGTGTTCGGATCGGTCTCCAGTAGGCCTGCATCTTTCTTCTGCGCTCAGCTCCTGCAAGAACACCATTAGGAACAGCCTTACCTTGCAGCGCTTCTGCCCATCATTCATCGCTTCTTCTGTTCTGCGGGCATCTTCACCGGTGTCATTCCCATCCCGGCATGCCGCTTCCTAAGGAAAAGGGAAAAGAACAGAAAAAAGGCATTAGTAAGCATTCAGCAAATCTTTGCTTATTTTTAAAGACTGTACGAGCTTCAAGCGCTTAGCGGAATCCCAGCCGCTCTGGGGAAACTCTCTCCGGAACTTCTCATCCATCTGCAGGAGGGAAAAGACACTCCAGGTTAGCGTGGAAACATCTAGAGGCGCTGCATACCGCGCTTACTCACCGCATTTCTTCTTCATAACCGGCATCCACGCTGAAAACGTTGCGGCACCTAAAAGACACAGAAAAAGAACTCAGTTCAATACAAATACGAAAGGGTCGCATTGCGCATCGCGCTCTCACTCCCCTTCAGCGCTACTCATCTCAGCAGCACGTCGCCATCCCCGGACGCCGGCCATCATCTAAGGAAGGAAAGGAACAAAGTTAGAGAACTGTTCAAAAGACTCATTATACTTACCTGTCGGACTCTTGCCAGTGAAGTAACTAGGCAGCAACGAGCCCGCATCAATCAATGCGCCCCTGCGATGAAAGCAGGACAGAGAGCACACTTTCCAAGAAAACAAGGTGAGCTGTGGATCAAAGGGAAGGGTTGGACCCCGGGGAAGAAGGGGTTCAAGCACACAGAGACAATAGGGAGTTAAACTCTACCAATCCTGTGTTTCAGGCCCAGTCTCCAGTCGAGTAGACTCCAGGGAAGGGTTTGAAGTTGTAAAAGGTCAGAACAGGCTGTGTGATGTCCCCGTGGATACCAGGTGAGCGTTACATAAAGTCGGTTTCTGTGTGAGGACTGCTGTCATTATCTCTTTGTTATAATCTAGTATTCCTACCACAGTGGCTGTACACATTGCCCTTTTTAATTCTTCAAACCCCTCGGTCATTTCCTCTGTCCATATTATCTTGTTCTTGCCCACATGTGCTTCCTTGAGCCCTTTTAAAAGTGGTCAAATATATGTACTGTAATCACAAACCCAGGCCCTGCAGTAGTTACATAGGCCTAGACATGTTTGCCTTTCCCTTGCTGTCTCTGGTTCAGGAGACTTCTGAAAAGCCTCTGCTCTCTGAGGTGTTACTTTTCTCCCATCTTGAGAGAAAAGTGGTCCTATATACAGGACCTCTCCCTGACAATATTGTAGCAACTCTTTGTCTACATTATATCCTTTCTTTGCTAGTATGATCATGTGTTGAACTGAGTCTTTGCTGCTTCTTTCTTCTGTCTCACTACACACTAATATATCATCTACATACTGAATTATTGCACTCTCAAGCTGTACATTACCTAGGTCCATCTGGATGACCCTATTAAAGATTGACTGGGACTCACAGTACCCCTGAGGAAGACAAGCGTATTTTAGGTGCTGGTTTCCATTTGAAAATTAGGTCAAATCCTGTGAGTCCACATGAAGGGGAATTGGGAAGAACATGTTTTTTAAATCTGTTACTGTAAAATATTTAGCTGTGGCTGGAATATTGCATAATATTGTAGCTGGATTTGGAACTAAAGCAAACTCTGCTTCAACAATATTATTTAGAGGGGGCAGAGATCCTGAATAAATCTCCACAACACCCCTTTTGATTTCTTCACTGTGTACACAGCCATGTTACATGGATATTCTGATGGCACCAATATTCCTTGCTGCATTAAAGCAGAAATGGTTTCAAATATACCTTCATCCACTTCTCTGGACATATGGTACCGCTATGCCTGTGGCAAGATAGCTCCAGGCTTGAGCTTAATTGTAACTGCTCCTACTCCACTTAGTAGACCTACATCATAAGGACTGCTAGTCCACAGGATGCTTGGCACCTGTTCTAAATCTTCCTGAAAGAATGACGGTTTCTTTTTTACTAATGCCATTCTCTGTGGTATTTCTCTACTCTCTATTTTAATCCAATAAGTAAGACTTATAAAAAATACTAATTCATCATCTCAATAATCATCTCTGAACAACTTCTCGTCTGTCAAGTCTCTCAATCTTGTGAGAAACCTGAAGGTGTCTCAGGCGCTATCCCCAGGGATCTGTCATCCAGGTAGCCAGGACATGGCTATTGCTAGTGGATCCAGGTCCTGGGGGTGGACCAGTGCAGGAAGATTACCTGGATGGGGGATCCTCTGGGAGTGGAAGTGGGACACGGACGGGTGAGACGTGGTACCCCCTTCCTTATATCACCTTTTCCCTATTCTACCCCAAAAGATACTTAGAAGTTCTACCTCCCTTTTCCAACACAAACACTTTCTTACACCACGAATGACAACGGACCAACAACAGGGCTGCTTACCTGACATGTCCCACCACAAGGGTCAGGCAGAGTCAGGCAATTGACAATAACCACACACGCCTGACAGCCCTTTCCGTTCCCCACAGGGATAAAAGGTGGTGCAAGAGAGCTCACTTTGAGAAAGGCAGACCGAACGATGAGGCAGCTATTCCAGGACGGCAGTTCAAGAGGAGGAGAAAGGCAGCAATAACCAAAAGGATGACAAGGAGGTAAGTGCCCTTGCCCTTTTCGACCCAGGCCCGCAAAGCCTCTGTGAAAGAAATCATAAGGCCAGGAACAACAGCTAGCGTGTGGTGTAATAGAGGCCAACGGTGCACGGAGCTCACCTACATTGATAACCAAGTCAGGGAGGGAAGTTTGCGACCGTGGTACCTCCCTTGTCTCCAGAGACAAGAAATACCAAGCGGTTCATCACAGCCAGTGAGTCGGAGGGAAAACCGATAGTAAATGGAACTGTGTAGAGCGAAGGTTGCAAATGGCAACAAAATGTGAATCAAAGAACAATGACTTTGTGTGTTACGGAACTGTTGAAACAATCCAGGGAGAGACCAGCTGCAGAGTGACCAGGCACAATGTGGCCGGTCCCCATTTGGTAAAACTAGAGAACTCAGGAGGCCCTACGAGAGCCGACGCAGAGGTCAAATTAGTCATATAAGGTAGAGTATAACCCCTTGTACAGTCGAAAGTCTTTGACCCGTAACCAAAGCAAAGGGAAGTAAATCCTGCATTGTGTAAAGCAAAGTGCACTGTCTAACTGGCAAGTGTGAACCCGGCTGAGGAATGCCTGCAAAACGGGGTGAAGTATGATAACCCTGTGAACATTGTGTTGACAAGAGTGAATCCAGCTGAGGGATGTCCACTGTGAAAGATTGTTTCAAAAGACATTTAGGCACGTGAATACAGCAAGTAAAATATTCTGAGCAAAAGGCCGTAGTGAACCCGACTGAGGGAGGCCCACATTGCAAGCAGGATCAGAGCCCAGTTGAGGGGGATCGAAGGATGAAGAGAAATAACCCAACATGAAGATTTATTGAAGATACATTTTGTTTGTTGTTTATGGTCCATTAGGTCTTCTAAGGAAAGAGACTTTGTAGAAACGAGACTTGGCCTCAGAAGACACTGATATTGTTGCAAGGAACTATAACCTCATAACGGCAAGGCCCAGGAGTGTGCTGTGCTTGAGAGTCCCGCCTTGTCCCATGCTAAAAGCATGGGAAGGGAGACCCCAGCCATACCTTCCTGACGTATTATTTGGTGAATACTTTTTTCTTTTCTGGTGAACATTATCTCACACTATTTTGTAACTTAGAGGTAAGGATTGGCAATATTTTTTTTTTTAGTAAGGGCCCTTTTTATTTGTCAAGACGCCCACTAGGACTGCCTTATTTTTCTTTGATGGCTGTAGCTTGCTCCCATCTTAGATTTAGGTTTAGATTAGACGTTTTTCTCACCCTGTCAAGGAGTTCCCCCCCTTCTCACCTGAGTTCGATCTTTGCTGGATTTCTTGCTCGATGCCTTCTTGCGGACGGATCGAGTCTTGAATAAGGCTGTACGAGTCTCTTCCGACTCCAGCGTGCGTTCAAAGTTCCGGGATGCCAGGATCCAGGAATCTGGGAAATTTACAGAGTGCGCTACTAGCACACGAGTCCAGGAATCAAAAAAGGAAGGAAAGGGACTAGGAATGGGGTTGGTTGGAAAGAAGCAACGAAAACAATACTGCAAGCTACGGAGCACACGTCAGGTCGCTACTTCGCAATAGCATTGAGACGCGCGTAGCCGCGGGAGGCGTGGTCTATAAATAGAACACGCTACGTCCAAGGTGTAGACCGAGGAAGGTGATTCACAGTGGACGGCCATGTTGGGAGTACAAGGGAGTGTAAGCCCCGTTGAGACAAGAACCAGGAAGTCCAAAAGGGGCGTGTTCTGTAGTTCATGACACACCCATTCATACAGTTTAATACCGTATGAACTGTGATCACTTGTGTCTGTCTTTACTGTTGCCATCATGAGTTCCTTACAATCTATAGCCTATGCCGAGGGCTATCACTGCTCTCCACCCTCTTCCCTCATCATCTGTCCCATGGACGACCAGCCTTTCTTCTCTTACTCTGCTGCTTCTAACTCTATGGGAATTACCTGCCTGTCTTCACCCTCCATGGGTATTTCTGACCTAAACAAAAATTCATCAGGTATTTTCTAAATGTTACCCACGATTCTGGGGAGCCATGTTAACAGAACAGTTACTCCATACACAAATTCTTATGGGTCTAGGGGAACCCCTTGTAATGCTTTTTGACCTGCAAATCCCATTATTAACTCTCTTACATGCATAAGATGTATTCCTGGAGTGGAACACACAATCCTTTTATCAGTGAAAGATATTGTCATGTTTAGTTTTGTCATTAAATCACATCTGGTGTCTGTCGAGAAAACAATAGTGGCATTGATACGTCATGTTCTCCTATAGAAATTGGTAGCTCATCAGTTAAAGGAACTAAACTTGTAGTCACACTAATATTCATTTTCGGTTCAATTTAGTCGTTACATGTCTTTATACTGAAAAACTTCATAGTGAAACATGCATATATTGAGTATTTTATAACAAAAACCTGTATAACGAATGCATTTTTGTTTTCTTTTTTTGGGCGTGGGGGGGTTCCATCCCCCAAACCCCTGTTTACTGCCCTTAAAACCCACCCCAAACATTTCTCCCAAAAATGTAACCCTTTACCCCACCCAAAAATACATTTGGTATACAGGTTTTCGTTATAAAGTACTCGATATATGTGTGTTTCAATGTAACATTTTTGATATAAACACTGCATACCAATCTGGTCCTGTGTGTGACTCATTTAGTGCCTTGTAGGTCCCTCATCCCTGTGCCACAGATAAGCCAAGAGGCAGGCCGGTGTACAGAAAGAATATATATTTATTGAAGACTAGGAAAATTTATATTTGTACAAAATCACAACCACGCCACCTCACTCCGTTGCCCAAATGCTTTTCTTTCCTAACAATTCTTTTTCTTTTTACACAAATTGATAACACTAGTTGGTTCAAGATAACACAGATCACAGACTCTTTAACCCCACAACATGTACAGTCAAAAACACGTTGCCTCGGGTTCACTTTTACTAGCATGTAGTGCCTTCAAACATGAATGAGAATTTTCCTTTTCGGGCAATTCTTGCGAATTAGGAACAATTGCGCAAATAAGACAGATTTTGTAGTTGAAGTAGCCAAGTTACAACAAAATGTAATCTGCGGAGGATATCCAAAAAGAGTAGTAAGGCAGTGCAGAAAGATGGCCTCAAATACTAACAGAGCAGAGTGCCTAGCTCAACACCAGAGAACAGGACAGGACAAGTTAGTTTGTGTCACGACTTATAGTTGTTGAGCAACCTCAAAAGGAAAGAAGTGCTAAACAATTGGCATTTACTAAAAACCCCGGGCCTTGAGTTAAACAAACCTTTGCTTTAAAAAAAAAAAAGTCAAAACATTAAACAAAACTTCATGAGAGCACAACATGAGAGACTAAACACAGTGAGTAGAGATCAAACTTGTTGGGGTTTACCCCAGTCATTGGCCACTTCAAGTGCGGCCAATGTTCAGTTTGCAATTTGTCAAAGAGTGTAGAGATCAATGGGATCCAGTGAAAACTTAACAGGTTTACCAAATGTAAGACTAATTACCCTATCTATGGGTGTTTATGGTGTATTTGGGGAACACCAAACAATATGTTCGACAGAGGATATCCGAGCATCGCTCCTGTGTCAGAAACATAATTCCAGATAAACCCCTTGTTGAACATCTTATGCTAAAAAAACACACATCAGGAGATATATTCTGGTTCATGATTTGGCAGATCAAACACGTGCCATCTGGCAACAATGAAAAACTACAAAAGTCGATCGTGAAATGTGATGCTGTCAGCAGGGTCCTTAATGTGTGCATTGAGTCAGGTCCTCTATTAACAAAGTCTTAAATCATAAGCGCAGAGTATCATGGTGGAAGCAAAAAACAGTGAGCCTTATAATCTACCAATATAATAAAAGGCCAGATGTATGTTTGTCCCTGTATGTTTGTCTGATGAGGCAGCTTCGCCTGTTGTTGCTGCTAGAGGGAGCTCTAGGCTTACAATATATAGTGGCCCTTTTAATGAAAACCTGCACTTTGGCCCGTGTACATCGGTCTGTACACTAGTATAAAGATAAATCACCAGGTGAGTAATACAATATATCACGCTATAAGTATTTTTTCCCTTTCCGATGTTAAAAAATGTAAAAATATTTTGGTGTGAGATACCTTTCGTAATCATCTGTGGCATTTTGCGATACATAAAAGTGACTTCACAGTCCTTTATGGACATGATACAATGCTGGAGTAGTGCCTCAAATTTTTCGGGCTTTGTTTCTAATGCTGAATGTGAAAATTGTATCGTGCCTCCTTTCTGTAAATAGGAAGACAGCACTGCGAGTTTTGCACCAGCCGTATGTTGAAGAAGAAATCAACAATAGTAGTGGATATGGTACAGGTAATTCTATGTTAAGTCACAGAGGCTCGTATTATGCTTTTCTCACAACTTTACTGTTCGAGCAGCTTCACCCAAACACAATAACAATGGGCCTCATTACGAGTCCGGCGGTAGCCGTGCCGGAAAAACCGGCAGGCTGCCGCCAGACCAGTAATTCCATTCCGCCTCTGTGATTGCCGGAATCACCGGGGCATTACAACCCCGGTGACCCGGTAATTCTGGAGGCGGAATTCTGTAAAGCCCTATTCACATGGCGTTCCATAGAACTCCATGGGGGTGGGGACCATGGAAACACCGGTTCCGTCTATGACAGAGCTGGTGTTTCCATGTCCGCCTGCAGGCAGGTGGTGTTACTTCCTCCAGGTCAGACCTGTCGGTAGTGACACCTCCCGCCTGCAGGACACGGAATCAGCCCGTCCGGAAACAACGGTAGCAGCGGATTTACCGGCACCGTTGTTTCCGGCCCGGCTGACTTGTAATGAGGCCCAATGACTTCCAAAGCAAAAAACTCCAAGTCACATCATTTTATAGTCTTTTGTAGTTCATCTGTTATTGGACTTCAAACATGTGACTTTAACTACCAATCACCACAGTCCATCCGTATAAATCCAGTCCACCATATTGATTCCTCCTCTTTCTTCGCGGCTCTGGCAGCCAGTTAAGTACCTATCATTGCTTTACTTGAAGGTTAATGTGTATGAATTTATGTCAACTACTGGCAGCCAGGAGATAAGCGAGCGATAGCGTGCAGCGTATTCTGTTGTGGCGGAACATATCTGCAGAATTTCAGTGTTGCTATGATAATTTATTTGTGCGGTCACGATGGGATAAACAGTTCAGGCGACCGCTGTAAGCATTAACAGAGGGGCACTACAGTCACAGAAGTGCAAGGTTCTGGTGCTCCTCGTTTACACTTCCGTGACATTTCAGTAGCCCAGAACAAGTCGGAGAATGGAGCGTTCTACATATTCTATAAAAATCAGTATCAGGTCCTCTAATGATCGGATCGCTGAGGAGATCAGCTGTTGCGGACTGCAGCGAATGCACAGAGCGTGCAAGCTTTCCCTGGAAACATGGCATGAAGCGGGTGAGGGATAAAACAACGTTAGTCAACGCGGAACAATAGAACAGTTCCACCTAGTGGCCGAAGAAGGCAAGTGAGCCTAAAAGAGGCTTATAGTGTACACAGAGTGCTAAATAAATTATATTCTGCCCTAAAAATATATAAAAGACTGGTACAGGCCCAAGATACCTGTGTTTTTTTTAACAGTGGCATATCTGTCTCCATTCAAGTACAATAATGTCCAGCTCAAGTGAAGAGGGAAGAGCTCAAGTGAGCCAGAAAAGAATACAACCCAGCATGGGGGAAATATTGCACCAAGCCCTGGGTCACACTATGGGATGGGGCACAGCTCACAACAGCGGCAATCATGGAAGGCTGGATAAAGTTCTCCAAAGGGATGGAAGAACTTAGATTGACAGATGGCTAAGGAATAGAGAAAGGGGGAAGAAAGAGCGCCAAAAAGGCCAAGACCCCCCCCCCCAGCCCCCAGGCTCACCTCTGAAAGGAAAGGGCAAGAGAAAGGCGGTAAGCCAAAAAAATAAAGAGCGCAAATGGTGAAATGCAACCTCTGAAAGTTCAGAGGGATATGATGAGGATGAATGGGGTAGTCAATCATCAGAAAAAGAAGTCGAGATTATATCCTTGGAAGAAGAGGAAAGTAATACATCTTCCAAGAAAAAGAAAATGGAAGACAATGAGGAAGAAGCCGGGGACGGGTTTGACCCGGACGCCTTAATACGTCAATGTTCCTCAGAATGGGAACCGCCGACTAAAATAGCGGCATACATAAAGAAAAGACTTAGAACCCCACTGGCAAAAGAGCCCAGAAATAAACTGAGGGCAGAGTTCCCAAAACCACACCTGCCAGAAGGCATTGCGGAAACCCCAGACATTGATGACTGCATAGCACATTCAAGGGGAGGTACGTTAAAGACATTAAAAAAGGGCTAGACGGGTCCTGGCACTCATGCCAGGACAAAATGCTAGACATGATAGGGCCCCTTACAAAAATCATGGAGGTGGCAGATGAAGCAAAAGAAAAGAATGAAGCTATAGACCCAGCTATACAGTCTGGTTAGGCCCAGAGAGCAATATGTTTAGTAGGCAATGCCAATAGTGTTATCATGGCAGAAAGAATGAGATCAATCCTCTTTAATATCGATCCCAAGCTCGGCGAGCTGGCCACATCGGAGGCGGCAGCTTCCGCCAAAAGGAAACATTTTGGAAATACATTTATAAAAGAATTAACAAAATTTGCAAATTCATACATAGCGATTGATAAAGCCCAGGCTTCCTTAAAGAGAGTATTCAGCAGACAGGTTTTTGGCAAGGCTGGAAGAGGCAGGGGCCGCTCCGCAAACCGCTTTGCAAACAACAGGTTCCACGCTGAGGAGATACCATTGGAAGCAAGAGGAAAGGAAACCCAACCTGTTCTTCCCTTCGAGAGGAAGAGGGCGAGGGTGGAGACACACAGATAACCAACATCAACCTAACGCAGGTGAGAATGAATGCTCAAGCGCAGATAACACAGATTCACCCCCCCTCCACAAAACCATACACGGTTTTCACATAGATTGGCAAAGTTTGCCACAGGAAGAGAAATGGCCAAAGGCACTAGTGGTTAGCACAACAGACAAAGAGTTATTAGACACAGAAATAGGAGAACTAGCACGGAAAGACGCTATAAGGCAGGCAACAGATATGAGGAACAGCATTATAAGTAACATGTTCCTAGTGAGAGGCTGTCACAAGAGAAGACCAATAATATATTTAAGAGAACTAAACACCTTTATAATATACAGGCATTTCATGGAGGGCATACGCCTCCCGAGGGACATATTACAGCAAGGGGATTAGCTAGCCAGGATAGACCTCAAAGATGCTTACCTGACCATACCTACGGCAGTAGAACAACAAACATTTCTGAGATTTTTGTGGCAAGGTCAAATTTGGGAGTTCACTTGCCTACTCTTTGGGTTAGCATTGGCCCCATGGTGTTTCACGAAGGTGATGAAACCAATAGTGACATTCCTCAGGGAAAGAGGAGGCAGACTGATCATTTATCTGGACAAAATTTGCATAATGTTCCTGGACAAATTGCTGATCAAGGAACAGGTAGAGTTCACTTTAGACCTCCTTCAGCAACTAGGGTTTATAATAAATTGGGAGAAATCAAGCCTACAGGCGGAACAGAACATGGAATTTCTGGACTTCAGAGGTTAGACACAGTACTGGGAATGTTAAACCTCCCTCTGTACAAAGTAAACGATATCAAGAAAGAGATAAGGAGCAGATTATCATCAGAGATGATATCACTGAGAGAACTAGCGAGGCATTTGGGGCGCCTGTCATCATAAATTCAGGTGATCTTCCCGGGTCCATTACACTACAGGGCCCTTCAGAGATGAAAAATCCAACACCTCAGGACGGACGCATCCTACTAACAAAGGATACCCCTCTCTATAGAAGCAAAGGGGGAACTGGAATGGTGGTTAGACCACATGAATGCCTGAATAGAAGGGCAATATTTGCTCATCCCCGGACCTAGTGATAGAATCCGATGCCAGCAGGTGGGGATGGGGAGCCAGATGCAGAGATCTATCGACAGGGGGCAGATGGTCAGAAGAAGAAATGAAGCTTCACATAAACTGCCTCTAGCAGGATCCTTTGTGGTGAAATGTTGGACACAAGAGACAGCATGATGCAGTGTGCTTCTCAAGATGGACACGTGTCAGATATACAAACAGACTAGGAAGAACGAAGTCAAGAATGTTAGCGGTGCTAGTGAAATAATTTTCAAACCTTTGCCTCCAGAGAGAGATATCAGTGACGGCAGAATATTTACCAGGCCATCAGAACAAGGTAGCAGACTGGAACTCCAGATTCCTCAGGGACGTCAGCGATTGGAAGCTGGACAAACAAGTCTTCCAGACACTGATGGAGAGATGGGATGCGTGCAGGACAGACCTTGCACCAAGATTAAACAGGCTAATTGCTTGTTTCTTCAGTTGGAGACCAGACCTGGAGGCGGAAGCGATACACGCATTCCTGCAACAGTGGAGTCTAAGCAAGGAATTTACCTTTCCTCCATTCATGATAATCGCAAAGACTCTGGCGGAGGTGTGGACGCAGCGAGTACCCATGGTACTGATTATGCCAGATTGGAGGGGCCAAGCATGGTTCCCGGACCTGCTAGAGACGACATACGACAACCCAATAGCACTACCAAGATTAGACCAAATAGCGAGAGTCCCCACAAAGGGGGGGGTCCTCTTGTGAGGACAGGCAGCCTCATCTACATTATATGGGCAATTTCAGGGGCTCCTGGGCTAGGCCAGGATTATCGGACGAGGCTGAACAGATTATCGAAGAAGCCTGGGCGCGTGGGTCTAGGAAGGCATAGTGAACATCCTGAACATGCTGGCACACTGGTGTGTGGAAAGGAATGTACATCCCACTGGAACAGATGTGGTGCACTAGCCAATTCTCTGGCACAATTAGCAGCACACGGCAAGGCCTACATGACGATCAACACAGCCCGCTCAGCTATTTCTGCGGGGCACCCAAGAATCAAAGAGATAACAATGGGGGACCATCCTCTAATTTGCAGACTTTTGAAAGGCGTTAGAATAATTAGACCCCAAGACAAAAATATGATCCGCTATGAGACGTAGATAAAGTCCTGAGGATGTTCACATCATGGGCAGATAATGATGAACTGACAAGGAAGGCGTTATCAGCCAAACTGGCTATGCTTTCATGCTTATTGCCGTGCAAGAGGGTATCACACGTCAGAGCACTAGAGATCAATAGGAAAACCATATCCCTTCAGGGAATGACGTTTGATATTGTGAAAAGGACAAAAACTTGGTTGAGATCAATATCTTACCGAGCATTCCCAGATCAACCTAAATTATGTCTAGTGAGATGCATTTCAACTTATGAGGCCATGACTAGAGAAATGAGACCCCTGGGGGTGTCTCAGTTATTTATAGCCATAAGGAGACATTTCGGGGCAGTAGTGTCAGCCAGGCTAGCTAGATGGATTAGATGGGTTATGGCCCAAGCAGGAGTAGATACAGATTTCTATGGAGCACACTCAGTGAGAGGAGCAATGGCCTCTAAGGCATTTCAGGCAGAGGCCAGACTAGAAGACATCATGAAGGCAGCAGACTGGCCAAAAGAATCGACATTTAAAACATTTTATTTCAAAGCAGTGGAAAAAGTGGCAATGTTGGTGGTAAGTACGCTTTGAACAAGCATAATACAAGCATCTGTCTCTTGACATAGAATTCAGATTTTCCATACATAAATTACAGAATGTCATAATTCTATTAAAGACACGGAGGCGAAGGATAATCCCACCCCGTAATCAATATCATAAACTGTTAATGAGATGTCTTCTGTGATGATAACAATGTTACAATGACATGTTGTCAAAAATGAATATGGAATGGTTTTTGCTCATGTCGATTACCCACCCTTGGGACAGATGCCTGAAATATGATTTGTGTTTACGGTTCTATGGCGGATAACAAAACAACAGGATCATGATGTCATCTTAAGGGACCAGTTTACAGCGTTGACCGGTTGGGATGCTACCATTTACAAGAGACAATACAAAGAAAGAGGAGGAATCAATATAGTTTTCTGGATTTATAGGGATGGACTGTGGTGATTGGTAGTTAAAGTCACATGTTTGAAGTCCAATAACAGATGAACTACAAAAGACTATATAAACTGATGGGACTTGTAGTTTTTTGCTTTGTAAGTCATTGTTATTGTGTTTGGATGATGCAGCTCGAACAGAAAAGTTGTGAGAAAACCATAATCCTTTCGCCTCTGTGTCTTTAATAGAATTATGACTTTCTGTAATGTATGTATGGAAAATTAGAATAACTTTTTTCAAAATTGTGACATATAAAGTCACCACAAGAGTTGTGTTGAAATTGACGGTCTAGTTGCCACGGTCTGTCATGAAAACGTCATCACGTGACGTGATCTGTTGCAATTTGTAAATAGGGAAACGGCACGGCGGCTTTCGGACCAGTCGGTCGAGGGTTCACAGAGTCCCCGAAGAGAAAGATGTTGAGGTAAGGT
Source organism: Ambystoma mexicanum (assembly GCF_040938575.1). Taxonomy (NCBI): domain Eukaryota; kingdom Metazoa; phylum Chordata; class Amphibia; order Caudata; family Ambystomatidae; genus Ambystoma; species Ambystoma mexicanum. The sequence goes on from NC_090931.1 coordinate 172,781,253, forward strand.
TGCCACGATAATCTAAGGTTTTGAATCATGAGTTGTTGAGGGGTGCAACAGTCGCTGGATTTCCATTTCATGCACAAATACAAGGGGAATGCATAACACTATTGTCATGGATCAGGTGGATATTTTTGAGGTAAACCACTGACATAAATATGGAGATGTAGGATGAAACAAAAGGAGTTTAGTGGTAGTATGGGCAGGACTTGGAAGAGCTGCAGCAAGGAAAACAGAAGAAAAGGTTTAGTTGTGGAATGAGGCTTTGCCCTCCCCTTTCCCCCAATGTATATCGGTAATACCTGTTAGGAGGGCAAGCCGCTTTAAGAGAGGGACCACCTGCGGTTGCGGCTGCAGTTGCTAGGTTTCCTTCTTTTCAATCCGGAAATTGAGGGAGATCGGGATTCGGACAGGAAAGTCCAGATGGGATATATTAGCACTCTTAGGATGACACATATACTGTATCAGGTAATATTATCCCCACCAAAAATATTGCCGTATATATGGTCGCCGGGAACGGCCATAGGCAATATTTTTGGTGGGTATAATAGCTGGAGCAGGGGGTTGCGGGTGTGAGCACTGCTCCTTTTAAAATAATACAGGGGTTGTGGGGGTGTCCCCCCGCAGGCTCCATGCCTTAATATCGCTGCAAAAATATGGCGATATTTTTGTATGGTGATATTTTTGCGGGGATATAACACATGGAACAACATATACTATAGCATGTATCGTCTTGAATATCGCAATAACAAGTAGGAGGATGGTTTATACAACACGGTCCTCGTTTGTTACGATATAGGTTGGTGATTGTAGGTTAGGGTGTAGATACTGAAAAACAGGGTTTATAGTCCGGTACCCAATGCAGAACTAATTACCTAATTACCTAAAAAGGAGGTGTCCACAGGATGCGGTGCCGCTTACCGTTATTCGTTTTGAGATTTGGTGGGCTAAGACTTTGTTCATGGAACTTGGAAGCACTGTGATACTGAAGTTTTCTATGGCAGTTCTCTGCTCGCTTACAGTGTAGTTTTTGAAAGACGACTATGTCCGTTGTCTGCGCACTTAAATAGACACGCCTCTAGAACTCGGTTAGGCTCTGTTGCTAAATTGTCAATGCAGGCGACCATCTTGGAAAGGTTTACTTATCGTGGGAGATACCTAGTTGTCCAGTGAGATTGCCACTGCCTCCCCACCCAGTCCACTAGCTATTGAATGGTTTTCCTCCAATATCGGGAATCCACTTTCAAACTCATCTTGTGGACTCACCACTGATGGTTGTGGTAATTGAATGATTCTTGCCATCTGTACGACTGTCACTTACCTACTTCCTGATTGCCTATCCATTGGGAGGCTGACATTACCTCCCAGCGTGTAGTTTGCTAAAACTACAATTCCCTGCAAGCGCAGGGCTTAATTTTCTAATGTTTTGGTGCGCTAGCGCCGGTGCATTTGGGCTGCTCTGCGCTGGTCCATGTGCGCCTTGTGCGGTGAGGTTCTGGACTAACACTGCAGGTAATCCAACAGAGCTCCTGTTGATTATATTTGTTTTCTTTTGACATGGGCTGTTACCAGGAAAACACACTGTTACTTGAACATGCTGAACGACATGCCGAAATACTTGCAGTTACCATTTCACTTCCCCTTACCTGCGTGCAAAGCTACACAATTGCACCTAACATAGATCACATGCCTCCTCTCCACCTGACAAAAGATATAAACACGAAAACTCCATCAAGTTCTTTGAAACTATGCTTGCTAAATACCATCTCACTACCGAAACATGCATTGGAAGTACAGAACTATATTGTAGACAACAAGATTGACATAATGTGTCTCACAGAGACCTGGTTGCAGTAAAGTAGTGTCCCCAGCATAGACCTAGCCAAGGTTACAAAATAATTTGCAAAAACTGATTGCAAGGAAAGGGAGGAGGTGTAGCCATTATAAGTAAGAAGGAGATAGGTATTTTTGAGTCACACATGGATTGCACTGGATGCAAAGTCCTACACGCACAAATGACTCCAACCAGCAACAACTGCATCAATATCATTCTCATTTATAGGCCCCCCTCCGGCATGCCATATTTTAACAAGGATTTGAGTCTACTGCTTAACCCCTTGAACCGTCCTAACTCATCTATAATACTCTTAGTAGATTTAAATCGGTGGAAAGGGGATGTTAAAGACATGGAAGCCATTTAGTTGGAACAATATTTAGCAAACCTAGGACTTACAGTTACAACACAGAGCCCACTCATAAAGGAGGCCATATCCTGGATTGGGTAGTAGCTCACAATATCACATTAATCAATACTACAACCCTTACATTTGGTCTGACCATTATATCATCGACTGCACTTTCCAATTGCCGGAACAAGGCTTTCCTTCTCGTGATCCCCCTAAGAAAATTGTGAATAGAAACTATGGTAACATATGCACGGATGACCTTGAAACCTGCATGCAACTTATCATGAACAGCTCCAAAGGCCTTGCACCCCCCTTAGAGGCTGGTCAACACTTACAACTTACAGGTCACTAACTTACTTGACAAAAACACACCATTAAAAACTAAGACGATACAAGACTGCCCCAACAAGCAAAATTGGTTCGTCTCTGAACTAACTATCTTAAAAAGGGCGCAAAGACAGGCTGGGCGAGCATGGGGGAAGTTGGGGGAAAGTTGTGCCGTCTACGGCTGTGCTGACAGCTTCTTCTTTTTTTGTGTGACTGATACCATCAGCCCGGATTGTGAGGGCACGGGCAACTACACTGCACTGGTGGGCAGCTTCCAACCTGTTGCCGGTCCGCCTCTCCAGAGCCAGCAGGAACTCCATCAGCGTTGTGTTGCCTGGCAACACCAGGCAACAATCTTGGCCAAGCCCCACTGCCTCACTCCCAATCCGCCCTCGGCTACAACATCCGTCTGGAGGCGAAGCCGGGGCGAAGTTGGGGGAAAGTTGTGCTGTCTACGGCGGGAACACAGGGCTGTAGCCATGACACCTTGTATCCTCACTCCTTCCCCAGTGCACCCAGGCAAATCATTCCCTGGCACCAGGTTCTCCATCAAAGTACTGGTTTCATTATTCACGACTTTATCAATATCCACATTCTCATCTCCTGAAAGCCTTTACTTAGATGTCAGGCCTACAGCACCCGTGTTAACTCCAATCTCATCTATACTACTGCCCTTTGGAATGCCAGGTCACTAAACACGGTATAAATGTTTCCATTGACTGGGCCCTGTTTGTCCACCATAGAAGATAGGAAACATTTTCTTGTCCTCTCAGTCATCTGTGGGTGTTTTCTGCCTTTAATACATTATACTTTGGAGATGGAGGAGGTGTTGTTTTGAATTACATCATTTATTTCCTTTTTTTGTGCAAATGTATTAATAAACTGAGTAGATCCCTTGAAAATGGGGGCGTACAGACCATGTTATGATGCATGCTTGGCATTGTCAGAGTTCCATCTGTGTATACATAGGCTTTAGGGGCAATCACATAGGGTTCCTACAAGCCATTCCAATGTGGCGCCCATGCAACATAGATTACTTCACTAACAAGCATTGGAAACCTGACGTTATTGCGTTACACGCGTTCCGTGGGGTCCTCGCTAGTTGTTCAAAATATGGTGAGCGGTCAACTAGCGGATCACGTGATGGTACGCTGCTGACGTCATTGCGCCTCACATGCTTTAAGGATCACATGAGATACTAGGAAGCTCTCTATTCCCCACGAAGCAAGCTACCGGGACGCGTGAGAGAGAACACAATACCTGATTATTACGGATTATAGCAGGTGAGCGTGTTAATTCGAGAGCGGCGTGCACACATAGAAACGTTGTTGTCCGTGGGTTACTGATGCCGATTTTCGGTTTATTTAAATAGGACCGTATAAAGGTTCAGATACGGCTGGGTCTAGTGGAAGTGACATTAAGCGAAGTGCTTTACGCACGGCGAAAAAGGAAAAGTTGATGCCGCCACAGATCCTAGCGGGTAAGCACAGTCCCGGATGGGGAAATACTGAGGCATTAGTGCTGCATGAGGAGCCATATCCCCGATAATTATACATCTCCCTTTGTTTATAGAGACAAGTCGGCAGTAAGGGATATTCACCTGTAGAAGTGGTTCTGAAATAAACACAATACGGGGAAGAAAAATAACCTGTTACAAGTGAGAAGTAAAGAGAAAGGTATTTTCATATTCAAAGTGACAAATAGCGAATAGTGAAGATGCTGAAACATGAAGTGAATAATGAATGTGCACTGTTGGTAAATAATTTGAGCCAATAGAATGTTATAGAGATAATGTTTCTCTTTGTGTAATCACAACACCTAAAATGAATGTACCATCTGCTGAAAAGAAATAGAGGCGAAGATACAAGAGACGCTATAATATATTTGCCAGACCAGAAGTGACAGTAACCATGATTGTAAGAAGTATTGTTTTGTTTTTAGATAACTAGATGTTTGGCTAACATTGTGTGAAGACATACGAAGCAATGGGAACATACACAAAAGACTAAGTGCCCTGAATACAGCACCAAGAGGAAATGCAATTGGAATTAAGTTGCGTGCATTCTCTGATGATTGTTTTGGTCCTAGAAACACAGTTGGTTAAGTGTAGGCACATTTCTCTCGCCCCCATCAGGCAAGGAGGCGACACTATAAAGAGCAGTGGTAGAGATATTTATCATCTTTCCACCCACATATAGAGGAACTTGTATTGTTTGTTGTTCCACAATATGAGTTGCACATAGATGAGTAGATGTTATTGTTAGAATGAATTGTTGAAAATGCTGTTTTTACCATAATGAGTTTGTGATAAAATTAAAATATGTACATTTTTGATAATACATGGTTGTTCACTCCCCTTTCTTTGATGGTTAAAGGGATTATACAAGAATAGGTCTGTAGGCATCTGATTATCTCGCCATAGCAGAAGGGTAAGGAAGTTGGTTTGTGGGCTTTTGTTCAATTAGATGTCAGGCCTACAGCACCCGTGTTAACTCCAATCTCATCTATACTACCGCCACTATTGACCTGGCCCTTTGGAATGCCAGGTCACTATGTAATAAATCCACAGCGGTCCTGGACATATTCCTAAAATTACATTTTCACTTCTTACTTTCACTGCTGTATTAATGAAACCTGGATTCTACCCCATAATACTACTGTTGCTGCTTCTCTTACCACATCTGTGTTCTTTTGCCAATGTCCACCTAGCCATTAGTCGAGGGGCGTGGGGGACTGGCATACTCCGTCCTTCTTTCTCTTCTATACCTCCCCCTGTTGACATTCCCTCTTATTCTTACTTCGAGTTCATATACAAAATCTTTACTTCACTGAACGCTATCTCATTTATGGTTCATAGACATAATTTCGAATACAAAATATTCGAAAGTCAAAAAGTCGAAAAAAAAACGTCGAAAAAAAAATGTCGAATTTTTTTTTAATGACGTTTTTTTTTCGAAATGGGGGGTCTCCCACCCAACCCCCCTTTTTTTTATTTTTACCTTTTTTTTTCACAGAAACTAGAGCCCAAAAAAAAATATCGAAAAAAAAAACAATTCGACATTTTTTTTTTCGACATTTTTGATTCGACTTTTTTGATTTTCGAAATTTTGTTTTCGAAATTTTTACTGGACACCCTCATTTATTATTGTCTATCGTCCTCCTGGACCGGTTGGTTCTTTCTGTAATAATATTGATCATCTCCTATCCCATATCTTGCCTAGTCCCACTCCTCTTATATTACTACGGGACTTTAATCTCCACCTCTCCTCTGTACACTACACGACTCCCTTTCTCTCTGTTCTCGACTCCCATTTTCTTTCGCCTCTTGTAACCCCTCCTACACACATATCTGGTTCTTCTCTTGATCTAATTTTCCTCTCAACCTTTACTTCCTCCCCTGTATTTGCTCTACCTGTCTACTTATCAGATCACTATCTTCTTTCAGTATCAGTCCTGTCCTCCATTCACCAGTGCTCCCAGCTTTAAGTCTACACTTTTCTTTGACAACTGTTCTGCTAGACTTCCTTCTCTCTCATCTTTCTACGTCCTCAATGCTGATGAGGCGGCTTCTGCCATTTCCTCATCTCTTTCTCTCTGCCTAGATCAACTCTATCCTTCATCTGATTTCCACCCTACTCGGAAACCCTCTCAACTTTGGCTTTACCCTCACCTTCGCTCTATGCAACGATTTTTCTGCAGACTCGAAAGGCGTGGCTCAGATCTAAGTGTGGACCTGCTAATTTCTCTTACTTCTCCTATCACACTCTCTATGACGACTGTCTACTCTCTGCTAAGCTTGTATACTTTTCTGATCTTCTTCACACTCAATCTTCCCACCCTAGGCGTCTTTTTCAAACTCTTGCACTCCTCTCTCCTCCCACACCTGATCACTCTCTTAACTCCACTGTGTCCGCTCTTGACTTTGCCCATTTCTTCTCATTGAAGGTTCTCTCTCTTCATCAAAATATTAAAGCCTCCCTTCCTCTTGGCTCATTACTTCCCTCTTTTTCTACACCTTCTGCCTTTATCTCTCCGTTCGCTCCTATTTCCAACACTGATGTTCTTCTTCTACTTAATAAAGTCCACCTTACTGCTACTCCTACCGATCCAATTCCCGCTGTTCTCATACCTTAGGTCTATCCTCTTATAATACCCTATCTTGTCTCCTTCTCTAACGCCTGCTTCTCAACGTCTGTCTTTCCTGTCTCGTTTAAACATGCAACTATTATCCCCATTTAAAAAAAAACATTAGCTAATCCCCTGATTGTCTCCAATTTCTGCCCTGTCTCTCTTTTATCCTGTCTCTCTAAACTCCTGGAGCGTCTTGTGTATTCTCAGATCTCATCTTTTGTCACTGATCTCTCTCTTCTTCCTCATTTCAGTCTGGCTTTCATCCTCTCTACTCTACTGAAACTGCCCTGATTTCTGTCCTCAAGTCCCTTCTCTCAGCTTGATATTCTAAACACTCTTCCTTTCTCATTCTTCTTGATTTATCTGCTGCATTTGACACTGTGGATCACTCTTTGTTTCTGGCCTCACTTTCTTCTTCTGGTCTTAAGGGTCCTGTTGTGTCTTGGCTTAGCTCTTAACTTTCTATTCGGACTTTCTCTGTCTCAAAACCTCTACATCTTTCCCTCTTGACCATGGGGTACCCCAACGGTCAGTGCTATGCCCTTTCCTTTTTTCATTGTACACTTCACAACTTGCGGCTATTATCTCTTCCTTTGGTCTTTCGCATCACTTCTACGTGTATGATACTCAATTCGTTCTATCTTTCTCTTCCTTTACTCCTGAAAATTCACCACACCCTCACAGACTGTCTTACTGCTATTAAATCCTGGATGTCTTCTCACTTTTTCACTCCTATCGCAGGGAAGACAGGGGTTCTGTTCTTTCCTGCCAGCACTCTTCCCCCCCCCCATCCTCCACACCAGCTCATACCCTTCCCTCCTTCTAATCTTCCAATTTCTACTACTGCTCGTAATCTTGGTCTCCACTTTGATTCCGATCTTTCCTTCTCTCACCACATTTCTCTCACCTCCCGTTCATGTCATTTCCACCTTCATAATATCCATAAAGCTCACCCCTTCCTCACTTTCCAGACATCTTAACTATTTCCTCAGTGATCTTCTCTCGACTCTTCTACTGTTCTACCATTCTCTTTGGTCTTCCAAGCTCTCGACTTGCCCCACTAAAATCAGTCTTTAACTCTTCTATTCTTTTACTTTGTCTTCTTCCCTATCGAGACTCTATTTCCTCCTCTCTTGCTACACTTGGTTGGGTCACTTCCATTCTCAAGTAAAATTTCACTTTCTTTGTCTCGTCTTTAAATCCCTCTATGGACTTGTGCCTAATTACCTCGCTGTGCTTTTATCTTTCTATACCCGACCCGTTCTCTTCGGTCTTCCTCTTTCTTTAGACTTGTGGTTCCTCGTCCTCCACATGCCCAGTCTCGCTTCCGATCCTTTCAGCTTCTTGCTCCCCTCAACTGGAATGCTCTTCCACTCTCACTTCGATCTATCACTGTTTACTCTCTCTTTCGTGCTTCCTTGAAAAATCACCTTCTTCAACATCCCTAAATGATTTATTGCTATCTGAATTTGATTGTTTAAATGTTTAGCCATTTTTTATTGTGCCCTATTCTGTTTTAAAATGTTCAGCGCTTTGCATTAAGGCGCTTTATAAAACACAAATAAAATAAATAAACATGGGAAAAAATCAAAATACGGAAAACAGAGATAAATGGAAATTAGCAGAAAAGTTATACAAAGATAAGATCCTTGAGGCTAAAAAACTCTACTACAATGATCATATCGAAAATGCAGGAACTAACACTAAGAATCTACTTGACTTATACAAGTCATGGGGAAAAACCAAGTGCCCTTACCCGTTCTATCGATCCCAACAAGGATGATTGTGACATAGTACAATGAGCATTCCAGGACAAGGAGTCACTGGCTAGTGATAAAATCCAAGGTAAATTAAATCCCAATAGAATTCTATGCAAGCAAGTGATTGGCACTAATCAAAAAAACAAGAACATGTCCCCAGGATTTTATTTCAACGCTGTTACTATTGAAGATACCGCCAAGATCTTAGACACTACTAGGCCCACCTCTTGTATAGGAGACCTTCTTCCTGCTAAAATAATGTTAAAAAACCCCAGTAATTTTGCCCCTTTTTTACCTGGTCCATCAATGCTTCCTTTCTACACAGGAAAGTACCCACCTCTATCAAGGAAGTAGCAGTCACCCCTATCATTAAGAAACCCGAACGTAGCGCAAAAGATCCAGAAAATCTACGACCACTAACAAATACCCAATTTCTACTTAAAATTCTGGATAAAACAGCCACACTACAATTGCAGATACACTTTGGAACATCACTAGGTTACCACCATAAACAATCGGGTTTCTGAAGTAACCATGGGACGGAAAGCGCCCTACTGGATTTACAAACACACATGTTGGAGAGACTAGACGAAGAAAAGACTGGGTTGCTCATCCTATTAGATCTCTACGCGGCTTTTGATTTGTTTCATCATCCTTGTTTGTTAGAAACATTAGCCGCCTCAGGTAATTGTTCCAGCCATGCCACAGAATGGATAAGCTCCTTTCTAAGTGAAAGACCCTCCAGAATATGCTGGGGCACTTCCTGCTCAGCCCCAGCCCCTATCAACTACAGAGTGGCTGAGGGGGCCTGTATCTCCCTGGCCCTATTCAACATATACATAAACCCCTATGCAATTTACTATAAGCAAAGGGCCTCCACTTCAGTAACTACGCTGATGACTTTCAACTTATCATGGATCTAAGCGTTGACTATCTCGCGGATACTGCCAAGCCTAATGGCACATACCTGCTTATCCAGGAATGGATGCTTAGTAACTGCATGTGCTTAAACAGCACAAAGACCAAGCTCATGATCTTTGGGACAAACCAAGCCAGAAACAAGCTTAACCTAACTGATGCTAGTTTCCAACATGACAACTGTTCCATTAAGGTAGTTGATAAAGTAAGAACACTTGGAATAGTACTTGAGGCATCTCTGAACTTGACGCCCACGTCAACAATATTGCCAAAAATACACACCATCATCTTAGAGTTCTGAGACAAAGAAATCCACGAGTGTCATCAAAAAATTGTGAAGTCAGAGCTATATTCCTGCCGTGGCTAGACTATTGTAATGCTTTACTTAGTGTAGCCAGCAAAAGAAATATCCAGAAGCTACAGATCATTCCAAATGATGCTGTCAGGAATGGATAATACATAACGTATCAAGGAAAGAACACATCTCCAACTATCGGAAGAAACCTCATTGGCTACTGGTGGAAAAAATAATTCAGTTCAAAGTACTATCTTTAACCTATAAGTGCATACATACATGGGAAGGCACTGGAATATCTAAAATGCACCTTGACACGATACATACCTAACAGGAAACTTGGATCAAGTTCAGCACATTTTCTTACCATTCCTCATACCAAACGAGTTCAAGGAATAGGGAGATCTTTTGCCCACAGAGCTGCAGGTTCATGGAAGAGTCTACCTATATCTGTACGAGAAGAAGAAAAATACAACACTTTTCTGAAAAAAACATGAAAAACGTTCTCTTTGTATAATAGGGCTGACCATGTTTGTCTTGTTCTGCTTTTGTCTATCTGTGCGCCCAGATGCCTGTGGGCTATGGCGCGTTATAAATAAACAAATAAAAGAAAAATATATTCCAGTCCCAGTATCATACTGAATGGGTAGCTGGTATTAGGAGAGAGGCATGGAAAACAGGATGGATTTGATATTGCTGAGGTAGTTCTAGCTTCATAGCAACCAGGCTGATGACTTTTTTAATTTTCAAGGGACCGATGGAGCGGGGTTTCAATTTCCGATGACAATTAGGAATGTGGAGGTAGGTGGCGACTAACCAGACTTCATCCCTAGCTGTATAACAGGGTGCGTCCTGTCTCTTTTTATCTGCATATTTCTTAGTCGGGTCTTGGGCATGTTTTAGTTGTAACAGTGCTTTATTGAAACCTTGTTGGAGGTTCTTGATGTGTTTGTGGGCTGCCGGGATACAAAATGAACTTTTTTTGGTCAATGGTATCGACATAGAATGGTAACCATAGGATGCATGAAAAGGAGAATCTGCTAATGAAGAATGATATGCATCATTATAGGCGAATTCGGCCAGTGGGGGTAGGGTAACCCAGTCCTGATCACAGTCAGTAGAGTAACATCGTAATTACTGATTCCCCCATTCTATTTGTCCATTGCTTTGGGGGTGGTATACTGATGAAAAACAGAGATCCACCACTAACGAGCCACTGACTTCTCTCCAGAATTGGGATATGAACTGGGATCCTCTGTCTGTGAGTATGATTCTTGGTAGTCCATGAAGACGGGAGACATTTTTCACGAATAAATCAGCTACCTGCAGAAAAAGGAGTCAAACAAGGCTGCCCGCTTGCTGCTTTATTATTTAAGTTATATATGGCGCACTTACCAACGGCCTTTACAAAGTGCAACTCTTTCCCCCCGAAATTGAATGGACTTCAATTAACTTGGGCAATCTACGCAGATGACCTAGTGCTTTTAGACACCACGCAAATAGAGGTTCAGAGATTATTGAGTTGTCTGGTGGCATATTTGAAGACCAACGACCTGCAGCTAAATGCTAGAAAGTCAAAAATGATGGCCTTCGGCACTAACCTGGGGAGACAAGTAAACCGTTTTAAATGGCAGGCAGGTGAACAACTTGAAAAAATCGAGTCTATCAGATATTTGGGTATAGTTTTCAACAAATCCATCAGAGAACAGCAATGGACTCACAACCTGGAAATGAGAATGAAAAATGTGACACTAAAAGGGATGAAACTGCATGCCGAGTTTGGAAAATTCACAATCAAACCAATAAACCAATACTCATGTTTCACCGCCAGAAGGTGCTAGCCACAATTACGTTTGGAAGCGAAGCTGGTCTAAACATTAGTAGAGTAATATGGGATATATTTGAAGGCCAATTCTGGCATAAAGTCTTGCGCCTGCCAAGATGCGTGCCCAATTGTGGCCATCTGCTATGAACTTGGGCTGCAGTCCATGTTTGGAACTGTGTTATGGCAATCGATCTCCATGATGAGGAAAATGTCAGTCCCTTCGTACAAGATCTTTCATCTCAGAGCAGAGAGACCATTTCATGGCCTTTTAAAGGAATGGTTCACGAAGATTCAAGCACAATTGGCTCATGCCAATATTACCATGGAAACACTGCTAAATAAACCCTGCGCTGCAAAGAAGAAATTAACATATTGTGATTGGATAGAGGCCCAGACGAAAAGAACAAATTACATCATTGTTTTAGACTTGGGATGCGAGGCAAGGGGTGTGAAAAACACTGCAAAGTATTTAGAGTGGTTCCCAAGCAGGTACCATTGTGACCAATTTCTGAGGCTGCATCTAAACCTCTATCCAACAAAGCAATGCTACTCATTCGACATCAAGCTGAGATTCAAAATGATGCCTGTCGATTCTGTGCAAATGCTGTGGAATCAGTTAAATATCTGGTCATTGAATGTTTACTGCTGTAATCTGAAAGAACTCTGTTTTTGAAGAAACATGCAACGAAAAATGATGATCTGGAGGGGTGGTGGTATGGACTCCTGTCCGGTGAAAACTTTATGCTAGTCTGTGCAGTAATAGATTATCTTGATAAGATCCTGATAAACTAGGGATGTCTTACTAAACACAGATGTAAAGGACATGTTGTCTGAGTTAGATGTTAAATAGATGTGATGGAAATGTAAAGTAAAAGTTTATACTAAACTGAGAAATTTACAATAAAAAAATTATAATAATGATAAATCAGCTAAAACAGGGGCTGAAGGTATTTGCGTGGGTGCCATGAAATGAGCCTTTTTAGTGAATGAATATACAGTGGTGAGGATTGGGGTTTTTCCTTGGACAAGAGGGAGTTCACTGATGAATTCCATTGAACACTGTCTCCATGGACCTGTCGGAATAGGAAGTGGCTGTAGGAAACCCATGGGTTTTTAATGGCTGGTCTTGGATCTGATACAGATTCCACATCCTTAAATGTAATCCTTTACATCGTTGGCCCATCCGCTCCACTGTGCATAACAATACACGTTTTACTGGGTTTTGAGTACACCCCGTGTCCTCCGCCCCGATTATCATGGCACCATTGTAGGAAGCATATTTGTGATGCTTTAGTAGGTAGCCATAGCTTATGGCCATGAAATAATAACCCTTGTTTTTCATGATTGAGAGAGTCATCCTGTACTCATTTCTCAACACAGACTTTGTGTAGGTCTGTCGTAGTTGTTCTTCATATCCTTCTATTCTGTACGGACATGTGGCTAGTATTTGTGAGAATTCTACATAAGAAGTACCTTCATGGGGTCCGAGGGTGAATGATCCCGACACGACAAGGCATCGGCTTTGGTGTTTTGATCTCCTGGGGTATAAGTGATCCAAAAATCGAAAGTGAATCCAGTGATTTTGCCTCTGGTTTATGGATTGTGCAGTGCAAAGAAACTCTAGATTCTTATGGTCTGTGATAACCATGACTTAATGGTTAGCCCCTTCCAGGTGGTGTCTCCAAGTAACAAATGATTCCTTGATAGCAAGGAGTTCTTTGTCGGATATACTGTAATTTTGTTTGGCATCATTAAGTTTTCTGGAGTGGAAGGCGATCAGGTGTTTTAGTTTAGTCTGGTGGTCCTTTTTTGACAATAGTGCCCCCATAGCGTAAACTGATGCATCTGCTTCCACGCTATAAGAAAGATCCGGATTGGGGTTCTTTAGTACTGTAGCTGAGGTAAACTTGAGTTGGAGACATTCAAAGGATTCTTGTACCAATGAGGTCCAGTCATACTTCTTCCCTTTCTTGAGTAGTAATGTCAAAGGAAATAAGGTTTCAGAGAAGTATGGGATGAATCAGCGATAAAAATTAACAAAACCGATGAATCTTTGCAATTCTTTGGCGTTGGTAGGAGCTGGCCATTCCAAGGTAGCTTCTATCTTCTTAGGGTCCATCTCGATTTTCCCTAGTAACAGTATGTAACCCAAAGAGGCCACACTTTCTTGGTGGAACACATATTCCGGAAACTTAGCGTACAATTAATATTTTCTCAACCTTGAGAGGACTTCTCAGACATGATTTATGTGATCTTGTAATGATGAGTAGTAGATCAGGATGTCGTCTAGATAGATCACAATATATACATCTAAATTGTCCTTGAAGATGTTGTTCAGAAAGAATTGGAAGGCAGCCGGGGCATTGCATAACCCTAAGGGCATTACAAGATACTCAAAATGTGTGTAACAAGTGTGAAATGCTATTTTCTCTTCATCCCCAGCTTCTATCCTCACCAAATTGTATGCTCCTCTTATGTCCAGCTTGTTATATATTCTACTTTACCGGGATTGATCAAGCAATACTTGGATCAGAGGTAGAAGATACCGGTTTTTGATCGTAATTTCATTCAACTGCTGGTAGTCTATGGAAGGTCTTAATTCAGTTTCTCCTCTCTTAGGAATAAAAAAGATCGGAGCTCCTACGGGAGAGGAGGAATGTTGTATAAATACTTTGGCCAGGTTGTCTTCTAGATACTGTTTAAGGATGAATTTTTCCTTTTCGGTGAGGGCATAGGTTCAGCCGTATGGGATTTGAGCACCTGGTAATAATTGGATCTTTCAATCATACGGCCACTGAGGCTGGAGTTTGTTAGCTTCACCGGGATGAAACACATCTTGAAAGTCCTGGTATTCTGGAGGGATTGTCATAGATTGAAGTGTGGCTTGACATGGCCGGGTCCATAGTACTTGTGAAACTGGACAAGACGTAGGACATCGGTCCCCGGTAAAGGTGAGCTTTCTTTGGGCCCAGTCAATTGGTGGATTGGGGATGGTAAGCCACGGTGTCATGTACTCCCGTGCCTGGCGACTCTCGGATAGAGCTTCCTTTGGAAGCGCTCTTTGGGTGCTTCCCATTCCAAGATGGCTGTCTCGCATTTTCCTTGCATGAGGAGAGCAGCACGCTTGCGTCCATCCTTCCTGTCTACCATCTGGAAATAAAAGGTACCCAGTCCATCAGAGCTGCGCATTGCAATACATTTTGTCTTGTGCTGCGCTAGTTTGTACCTTTGAGCATTCCTTGCCCCGGCACTCCGCTCCTTGTCCTTCCTTCCTTGGTTTCCCGTTTTTTAATTTCTCACTCTCTTGGTTGCTGGTTCCCTTCTTGCTGGCTTGCCGCCTTCCGTTTCCCTCTCCCGCTGGTGGTAAGCCTTTCTTCCTTCCTGCTCCTCACCTGTTAGCTTTGGGTTTGCCCACGTTAGCTATCCCAGCCTTCCTACTGCCTTGCTTATTTTACACTCCTTTCCTCTCCTTGGTCCCCGCCATCCTGCTGGGTGGTCCGTGTTGCAGCTAGGGTTCTCAGGTTGGCTCTACGTGTTTTCAGTCTCTCCCTGGACGGATCTCCCTTGGCAGCCCCTGCTCTCCAATTGCTGCCTTCTCTCCTGTGGCTGAATGTCTCTGGGTAAAACCCTCCTGGGCCTATTACATTTTTGTGGTACTAATCTCTGGTGCCCCCTGCCCCATGCTCATTGCTCCCTTGTTGTTTTTCCCTGTGTTTGTTCCTCCTGCCACCCTTCTTATCTGCCCGCCCACCCCCCTCCCGATTGGCTGTTTCAACTTCCTGGTTGGTTTGGGTGACCTGCCGCGCACCGCGCTCGCCATTACCATCGAGGCTTCAGCGGGGGCTGCTGCGGCTGAGTGTCTCTGGGTAAGACCCTCCTGGGCCTATTACATTTTTGTGGTACTAATCTCTGGTGCCCCTTCCCCTCTGCTCATTGCTCCCTTGTTGTTTTTCCCTGTGTTTGTTCCTCCCGCCTCCCAACTTGCCTGCCCGCCCACGCCCCCTCCCGATTGGCTCTCACTTCCTACTTACTGGCCTTCCCCGAGCAGCCCTCTGCCCGGCAGCCCCCACAGCTAAGAGCCCCTAGGCAAAGGGCAGCTCCCATCTAGGTGCCTTTTGGTTGTGTGTGCAGGTGCCCGCAGGGGACACCAGTTGCCAGTCATCACCCTGGTCAATGATGCAGGCCTCCCTACTTACCCCCTCCACCTAGCAGACTCACAAACGTAGGTGGGTTTTTCTCTTATTTAAAATTGCATCACTTCAATATTTAAAATTGCACTGTCTCAGTATTAAACTTGCATAGTGAAACATAGGCCTTTCTCCCTCTATTCAGGATTCTCAAATTTAGGTGTGTTTTTCTCCTGTTATAATATGCACTGACTCAGTATTTAAAATTGCATAGTGAAACCTAGGCCTTTCTCCCTCTATTCAGGATTCTCAAATTTAGGTGGTCTTCTCTCCTGTCTTAAAATGTGCATTCTGTAAGCTCCTTTAATCCTGATTGTCGTCATCTTGTCCTATTGCGCAACTTGCTTGCCTCTCGCTGTCTTGCCTGCTTACTCTAGTGTCCTTCTCTAGTACCTTCCCATCTCCCTTCCACCTATCTCCTCTCCCACCTACTCTATGGTGTTCTCTGTCTCTCCTATCTTATCTAACTGCTTCTCTATTGAGTATCCTGCTCACCTCACTAAATATGGTAGGAAGAAGTTTAAAAAGGACATCCTGGTCTCCAACCCAGGCCTCCCTCTTGCCGACACCCACACCAGTGCCTCCTCTAAGGAAACTCTCACCAACATCTTCTTTGTCGTTCCTTCACCAGACCTATAGACCCTTCATATGGTCTCTGTGCTCTCTCCTTTCTCCTCTCCTCCCATTAATGGTGGCACCCATTGGGACGCCCTCCTGTCCTCCTTCCATTCCTCTAAAGTCATCATTAATGTTTACTCGAATGGGATCGTCTTGGTCCAAGGCCCTCAGGCCAACCTGCACCTCTTTGATAGACGCTACCCGCGCCTCATCAATTTCCTTTCTTCTCCTGCTGTCTCCTCTCCCCTTTCCGTGGCAACCTTGCTCCCCCTTCTGCCCCGTCCTTGGCTACCTTGCCTTCTCCTTCCCTCTCTGCCCCCTTTCGGGCTCCTTCTACACCTCCGAAGGGCGTACCCCTGACCTGTATCCCTCCCCGGAAGTCCTTTAAGGATGGCAACCTTCTCCATATTTGCATTCTAAACTTGCACTCTGCTGCCAAACACTCTTCTGATATCTGCTGCCTTCTGGAAGAACTTGACCTCGATGTCCTCAGTCTCACCGAGACATGGTTCACGGCCAGCTCTGTCACTAGCTTTGACACGCTCCTACCTGACGGCTACAAGATCCTCTCCGCACCCAGGTCCAACCGCTCTGGGGGGGTGTAGCCCTGATCTTCCCCGAGTGGATTCCCACCTCTGTCACTCTTACGCAGTCCTACTCCTCTTTTGAATGCCTTGTCTGCAGGCTCTCTCTCTCCCCTAGCCATTCCCTTACTGTGGCTACTATCTATTAGCCACCTGGTCAAATCTTCTCCTTCCTCTCTGAGTGGGCGGACCTCTTCTCCTCACTCCTGGCCTCAACCACTCAACTGCTCCTTCTTGGAGACTTCAAAATCCACCTGGATGCCTCCTGTCCTCACTCTGGACACTTTTGCAACCTCTGCGACTCTCTCTCACTCCCTATTCTCCCCTCTGGCCCAACTCACTCTGCAGGGCACACTCTGGATGTTCTCCTCTCCTCCCACCTCACTCTCCCTATGTCAGAAGGAATCCTAGAAGCCTATGGAGACACTGGAAGATGCATAATCCTCGACATGCTCAGTGGAATCCAAGATGGCGACTGCTTGACAATGTTACCACTAACTAGCATTGCAGGTCTAGTCTTCCATTCAATATGGAGAGCACGCTGTATACCATTCATTCGTACTTAAGCACCAAGAACTGACAGGTAACTGTGTTCCTACTCTACTTCTATGTTTAGCATTGCTCCGTACTTGCTACTTTCTCTCAAACCTTCCTGAGGTTAAACCCTTGCACGTTCGTAGTATTTCTCTTTCTGCCTTAGTACGCGGCGTCTCATTCCTCCGGAGACCTGCCTCTTCTGCCACCCTCGGCTCCATTCTACTTTTCGGCTCCCTGCCGCTTGCGCCGCCATTGGCTTCATTCTACTTTTCGTCTCTCTGCCACTTGCGCCGCCCTCGGCTTCATTCTACCTTTCGGCTCCCGGCCGATTGCGCCACCCTCGGCTTCATTCTAACTTTCGGCTCCCTGCCACGTTAACCTCACTGGGCTCCATTCTACTTTTCGGCTCCTCGCCTCCTGTGCGGAGTTCGACTCCTCTTACCTTCCGACTTGCTCCATTTCTCCGCTGCTCTTGGCTCTGTGTGCTACCTGGCACTTTGTCATCCGGAATCTTTCTCCGCTCTCCTTCCTATCTGGCGTTTGTCAACTTAACTTTTCCGTTTCCTTGTCCATTCCTTTATTTTTCTGCCATTCTGTAGTCCTTTTCTTTTTTTCTTCTTCCCAGCCTCTTTGTAGTTTGGATTTCACGATAGGGTACAGTTCCAGTGAAGAATCCTTTCCTGCATTTTTCTTCTTGCCATTGTACTCCAATTCTTCCTGGATACTCCTGCAGCTAATCTTCATTCCTTCACGTGGACGTTTGAAACACCTTTGGATTGGACTTCCATCTCGCCATCTGATTCTGGGTTTTCTTCCCCACAAGGGTTTCCCAGGGGGTAGCCCCCTGGTTGCACAGAGCACAGTGGTATGGTCTCTGGGCTTCCGGGGGGACATCTCTTACCTCTCCAAGACTACCGCTGAACCTGAAGACCCGTGAGTACCATCATCAGTGAAAGCAAGGATTGTGGTGTTTGTAAGAGATAGCAACGCCTAAAAAAGAGTGAACATGGATCAACAAATCCAGCAACTAATGGCAGCAGTCCAAAACCTTAATACCGAAGTGCAGACTTTGCGCAATGAGAACACCATGCTTCGCCAAATGGTACATTCAAGGACAGAACTACCTCAAGGACCTTTACCCATGGGAAAATATGAAGGCAATCCTAAGAGACTTAAGGAATTCATTGACTCTTGTACTGTACAATTTTCACTAAAACCAGCCTTTTTTCCTACCGACCAATCTAGGGCTAGTTTTATGATATCTAACCTATCAGGAAGTGCTCTGGCCCGGGCTACAACACTGGTGACCACAAACAACCAACTCTTAGACTCCCTAGCTGGCTTCACAAATAGCCTGCAGGCCATGTTTGGACGCAGAGACTTAGTGGTCACAGCCCAAGAAAACATTCTTGATTTGAAACAAGGAACAATGGAACTACTGGCTTTCATCACACAATTTAAACAGTTGGCTAACGAGACGGCGTGGTCAGATGACGCCCTCCTAACCATATTCAGAAGAAATGTGAAAGAAGAATTGAAGGATGAGCTATCTCGAGTTCCTCGTCCACATAACCTAGCGGAAATGATTACTCTTGTCCTACAAATGGATTACAGAATCCAATAAAGGAAACTAGAAAAGAGAAAAGGAAGGGCAAAGGAATTCCGCCAACGGTAAAATGTCAATCAGTCAGGACGTCACGTGCCACTGAGGATGAACCTATGCAAATAGGTACAACCAACCCGAGGTCCTCTTACTTCAGAGGAGAGGAATAGGAGACGTACTCTGGGGTTGTGCATGTACTGTGGGACTGTAACTTGGTCCCTCCACGGCGCTCGGGAAACCCCTCCATCCGTTCATAAAGGGAACCATGAATGGGTCCATGTTTCAGAGCTCCCTAAATTGTGTAGCTAATTCACCACAGATGGTGGTTCTGCTAATAACAATCCAATTCCAGGACGTTACTATTGAAAAGGTTCAAGCTCTTGTAGATTGCGGTGCAGCAGGTCTTTTCATGGATGCCGACTGGGCTTACAAAAACAAGATAGCTCATTTATCCAAGACCACAGCCATACCAGTCAAAGGAGTAGACGGGAAACCGTTATATTCCAGACCTATAAACGAGAATACCTCAGTCCTTACAATGAAAATATCTACGCACGAAGAAGAGGTAATCTTTGATCTTATCAAGGCAGCACACCACCCCATAATCCTAGGGATTCCGTGGTTGACTAAACATAATCCCTATATCAATTGTAAGGCCGGCACTATGTTTTTGGGATCGGAGTACTGTATTTCCTCATGTCTACCAAGCTGTGCCACAGGAGTACAAACCTCAAACTCACCTGTCACTTCTCATATATGTACACTGTTCAAATGTCAAATGTCTTGTACTACATTACTTTGCATGTACAAAAAACCTTGTAGCCTCAGTGCAAGGGCAAGTGCCCGAAACGCGTGTCAGGCTACTTTAGCTTTCATTAAAAATCACTATACCATTTTGTTCTTAATTAAGTGTCGTTGCGCAGTGTGTTTGCAAAACTTGCTTTTTGTCTACTTACCTGGCGGCAGATTTGGCAAATCCCGCCCCCTGCATCCACCTGCAGCATCTTTCACCACACTCAATTTAACAGGTCCTTGCGCTGAACCTCGTCTTTTCCCCTCTTGCCAACCCAGTTTCTGTATTATCACAACACAGAACTGTTTGTGCCTACTGATTCTCTTAAACAACAAGTATTGCACATGTGCCATGACCACAAGATCGCGGGTCATCGCGGTATTGCCAACACCCAAGAATTGATCAGTCGCCATTTCTGGTGGCCTTCGTTATCTGCCGATGTTAAAGACTACGTTTCATCTTGTGCAATATGTCTTCAAGAAAAGACACCGAGTAAGTTACCAGTAGGAAAGTTGGTCCAACCTCCCATACCCAACCAACCTTGGGAAAGGATTTCTACCAATTGTATTGTAGACCTACCTCCTTCTAACCCCAATACCACCATGATGGTGACCATCGATTCTTTGACAAAGATGGCCCACTTCATTCCCATGGTAAAACTTCCTACGGCCGCCCAAATGGCCTCCTGTTTCCTACAGACTATTTTTCGTTTGCATGGGTTACCCAAGAGCATTATGTCTGACAGGGGACCACAATACATTTTGGCATTTTGGAAAAATGTATGCCAGTCCTTAGACATACAACGGAATCTGACCTCTGGTTATCATCCACAAATTAATGGTCAGACTGAAAGGCTAAACCAATCTTTGGAGCAATACCTTAGATGCTTTATCTCCGCAACTCAAGACAACTGGAATGAGCTACTTCCCTATGCAGAAATCGCCTACAACAATTCTCAACACTCAGCGATCAAGATGTCTCCTTTCTATTGTACTTATGGTTTTCACCCTGTAATAATACCTACCACTTTACCCCAGATAACAAATTCTCCTACTGTTGAAGAATTGGTGGCTAACATTCAATCTGGACATAATCTTGCCCGTACCGTTCTGAAGGATACCCAACAAAAGACCAAGATACAAGCTGACAAGAAAAGAACCCAGGAACCAACTTACCATCAGGGGGATCTTGTTTGATTATCTTCTAGATACCTCCCAAGGAGACTAATACCTTCCAAATTATCCCCCAAATTCTTTGGTCCTTTTCAAGTATCCAAGGCCATTGGAAAGGTAGCTTATCAGATTCAATTACCTCCATCATGGTCCCGGATACATAATGTGTTTCATGTCTCTCAATTAAACGCTCATGTGTCTGACAGGTTCCACAGGCTAAGAACAATCACTCCTCCTCCAATCGACACACCCGAAGGACCAGAGTATGAGGTGTCGGCCATAGCTGATTCCAGGTACCATCGGGGAACCTTACAATATCTCTTCGATTGGAAGCGATATGGACCTTCCGATAGAACCTGGGAACCAGCATCCGCTGTTCATGCCCCTGCCTTAGTGCGCAGATTCCATAGGTTTCATCCTTGGAAACCCGGTCCTTCCACCCCACGGGGAGGGCATACTGTCAGAAGGAATCCTAGAAGCCTATGGAGACACTGGAAGATGCATAATCCTCGACATGCTCAGTGGAATCCAAGTTGGCACATGCTCGACAATGTTACCACTAACTAGCATTGCAGGTCTAGTCTTCTATGCAATATGGAGAGCATGCTGTATACTATTCATTTGTACTTAAGCACCAAGAACTGACAGGTAACTGCGTTGCTACTCTACTTCTACATTTAGCATTGCTCCGTACTTGCAACTTTCTCTCAAACCTTCCCGAGGTTAAACCCTTGCACGTTCGTAGTATTTCTCTTTCTGCCTTAGTACGCGGCGTCTCATTCCTCCGGAGACCTGCCTCTTCTGCCGCCCTCAGCTCCATTCTACTTTTCGGCTCCCTGCCGCTTGCGCCACCCTTGGCTTCATTCTACTTTTCGTCTCTTTGCCGCTTGCGCCGCCCTCGGCTTCATTCTACTTTTCGGCTTCCGGCCGATTGCGCCACCCTCGGCTTCATTCTAACTTTCGGCTCCCTGCCGCGTTAACCTCACTGGGCTCCATTCTACTTTTCGGCTCCTCGCCTCCTGCGCGGAGTTCGACTCCTCTTACCTTCCGACTTGCTGCATTTCTCCACCGCTCTTGGCTCTCTGTGCTACCTGGCACTTTGTCTTCCGGAATCTTTCTCCGCTCTCCTTCCTACTGGCCTTTGTCAACTTACCTTTTCTGTTTCCTTGTCCATTCCTTTATTTTTCTGCCATTCTGTAGTCCTTTTCTTTTTTTCTTCTTCCCAGCCTTTTTGTAGTTTGGATTTTACAATAGGGTACAGTTCCAGTGGAGAATCCTTTCCTGCATTTTTCTTCTTGCCATTGGACTCCAATTCTTCCTGGATACTCCTGCAGCTAATCTTCGTTCCTCCACGTGGGCGTTTGAAACACCTTTGCATTGGACTTCCATCCCACCATCTGATTCTGGGTTTTCTTCCCCACGAGGGTTTCCCAGGGGTAGCCCCCTAGTTGCACAGAGCACAGTGGTATGGTCTCTGGACTTCCGGGGGGACGCCTCTTACCTCTCCAAGACTACCGCTGAACCCGAAGACCTGTGAGTACCATCATCGGTGAAAGCAAGGATTGTGGTGTTTGTAAGACCCTACCCCCTCAGGCCAAGCCACCACCATCACTGAAACCCACGTTCTTGGTCATCCGACCCATGAAGTGCGTGTCAGTTGAGACCTTCGCCACCACTTTCTCTCCCCCTCGTCCCCCTTTGGATGACTCTCAGCCTGACACAGCCCTCTCCACGCTCCACTCTGCTATATCTGACACTCTTGATATCCTTGCCCCTTTCATGAGAATCCGCCTGAAGGCCAGAGCTAAGCGCAACTCCTGGTACGACTCAGACTGTGTCACCCTAAAACGCAAGTGCAGGGTGGCCGAGAGGAAATGGCTTGCTTCATATACATCCTCTGACAAACTGGCCTGCCGCCTGCTCCAAAGGCAATACCGGCTCTCTGTCCTAACCAAGAAGAGAGCTCATATCCAAGCCTGCGTCTCTGCGGCATCTAACAACTCGGCTGAACTCTTTAAAATCTGCAAGGAACTGGCCAATCTTGCCGCAGTCTCTACCTCTCCTGTCCCTTCCCAGGCCCTCTGCATGGCACTGGCTTCTCACTTCATCTCTAAAACTCAGGACATTCTGTCCTCACTCTCCTCTTATCCCCCCTCCCTCTACTCCCTGCTCTTGTTCTGGCCTTTCTGCAGCCACCTCTCCTCCCTCCTTCTCTGCCTTTCCCCTTTACTCCGCAGATAAGGTTTCTAGACAAGTCCGATCTATGAAAGTCTCATCGAAACAGTTTCACCCCTGTTCCTCCAAAACTATCAAGAACCACATCGACTCTCTGGCTCCTACCCTGGCTGATTTCTGCAATCACTCCTTCGCCACTGGAGTCTTCCCATCCCCCCTGAAGCACTCCCTTGTATACCCTCTTCTTAAGAAACCCTCTGCCGACCCCTCGTGCCCGGCTAACTATCGCCCAATCTCCATCACTCCCTTCCTGGGCAAGCTCCTGGAGAAATTGTCCATCTCCCAGCTTAATCTCCACTCTGAATCTGTTGGTTGTCTTCATGACCATCAGTCTGGCTTCAGAGCAGCCAGAAGCACGGAAACTGCTCTCCTGAACATCCGTGAAGACCTGCTCTCCAACCTTGATGCTAACACCCCCTGCGTCCTCATCCTGCTTGATCTCTCTTCTGCCTTTGACACTGTCAACCATGCCATCCTGCTCAACCTTCTCCGTGATAACCTGGGTATAACTGGTCAGGCACTGGCCTGGCTGACTTCTTTCCTCTCTGGCCGACCCTCCCAGGTCCAAATTGGGTCCCTCCTCTCCGCTATCTTTTTCTCTACTTGTGGTGTCCCCCAGGGGTCTACCCTCTCTCCCTGGCTGTTCAACCAATACCTGGCACTCCTTTCCCAGCGTATCGCCGCTCTCTGCCTCAACTTTCAGTGCTATGTGGATGACACCCAGCTCATTTTCAGGCTACCCTCGGCCCCCTCCTCTCATTCCCTCATCTCTGACTGTCTGTCTGCTATCCAGGAGTGGTGTGCTGCCAATGACCTCTGCCTTAATGCCAGTAAGATTGAGATTCTCCTCATTGGCACACCTGCTCCCTCCTTTCCTGTAGCTCTCTGGCGGGCCTCTCTAGGCCCTCTTCCTGCTCCCACCTACAATGCTAAAAACCTTGGGGTCATCTTCGACTCCACACTCTCCTTCTCCCCTCACATCTCTGACGTCTCTAAGAAGTCATGCTACCAGCTGCACCTCCTCAGAGGTATTCTTCCTTTCCTCTCCTTCCCGCAGAAGCTCACTGTCTCCAGAGCTCTGGTTCTCTCTAGGCAGGACTATTGCAACAGCCTCTTTCTAAATCTGCCTGCTTCTACTCTCCACCCTCTGCAACTTATCCAGAACATGACTGCGAGACTTGTCCTTGGCCTCAAGCCCAGGGATCGTATCTCTCCAGGACTGAAATCTCTGCACTGGCTCCCAGTGGCTGCAAGGATTAAGTTCAAAACCCTCTGCATCATCCACAAGGCCTTCTGGGGCCTGGGGCCTCAATACCTTCAACTCTCTCTCCCTAAATATCTTCCTTCTCGAGCTCTCCGCTCATCTGCCTCCAACTCCCTCAGAGTCAGTCGCTTCTCTAAGAAACAAGTTGATGGTAGATCTCTTTCTTTGGCTGGGGCCTCCCTCTGGAATAGCCTCCCTGCCTCTGTTAAACTTGAGGAGAACCATCTCCGGTTCCAGAAGCACCGCAAAACCTTTCTCTTTGCTTCTGCTTTTTCTCCTCCTCTCCTCTGCTGACCTCCTAGGTGTTACCGGAACTGCATCGGCTACCTGGACACCCTCTGATCTCAGACCCAGGTCCCTCCCCCGCCAGCGTCACACACCTGCACTGCCCACCTGTCAACCTCCGCACTTGGGGACTGTTTCTGTATCCCTACTGTCCCCCTACCAGCCCTTGACACCTGATGTCTGCACTTATCCATGCACTTGCCACATGATGGCTGTTACTTTACTTATTGTTTTAGCTATTCCCATGTACTGCACTGTCCCTGCCCTCTTCCCACGCACTTGCGCGATCTGAATGACACTTGGCCTTTAGGATCATGTCTGTCCTCCCTTTGTTCCCCATCATATCATATCATATCTGCATACTTAACCTGGGACTTCACAGAATACTTACCTTGGGACTTCACTGCATACTTACCCTGAATTCTACTGCTGCTACAGAGATCACATGGATTCTTCTGGACCATCTTTACCCCGGCAGAGTTACTCCCTCACCTTGGTCCTCCCCCCCCCCAACAAGGGTTTTTTTTTCCCTAGGACCTGGCTCTCTGGGTGGCCCTGTGCCCACCTAACTTCTAATCTCGGGTTGCACTGTGGCTACCTGGAAGGACAGGCCTTACCTCTTCACATCAAAGGAGTCAAAGTCTAAAAAGGTAAAGGCTGCAACTGATACACAGAATGCCCCAGATCAAGTGAAAATGTGGGGCAGCGATGACATTGGATTGGATTATTTCATGGTGTTTTTGAGAACAGATCTTCCGCAAAGGACTGGTGTGATCCGTTATAGGCCCTGACACTAAGTCAGAACCATCCACTGCGATTATCGGTTATTGTTGATTTTTACAAAGTAATGGAATATAATGTTCTTGTGCAAAGGACTCATCGATAAAGTTACATGTGGCCCTGCTGTCTATCATGGCAAGAAAATGTTCCCATTCCTGAGTTCCTTGCAATGTGACTTGAATGACAAGAAGACAAGGAAGACCTTTTGCTTCTTTTTTTGGAACAGGCATGAGGTGAGATGGTACATATGGTCTTTGATCTGTCCCTGTTAATTGATGAGCGTTCTAGTTTCCCGATCTATTGGTAGGTTGTTTCAGGCAAGCACGTACTGAGTGTCCCGGGTTGCCACAGTAGAAGTATAGGTCCTCTCTTCAGCAATGTTCTCTCTCCTCTGGTGTAACAGGTCCTCGGGTGCTCCCTACTTGCATAGGTTCTTGATCCCTGGGGGACGGAGAATTCATGGTTCTTTCTGGCAAGTATGAGTTCCTCTTCAATTCGGATTGGCGTTGCTCTTCTTTGTGATCATGCCATCTTTGGTCCAGGCGTACCACCAGCCTAATCCTGGTGAAGGCAACGTTGCCTGTGTTAACACTGACCGCAATGTGTTATTTGTCTTAGACCCACTGGGTTGTGGGTTCCCCCCTGCACTCGCGCCCCAAGGGTTTCCCACTGAGGGGCTTTTGCTAACCATTGAGTCTACCTTTGCTTGTAGGGTGTTCATTTTCTGAAACAGAACTGCATTCTCTTGTTGGGAGGTAATGATCCCTGCTTGTAGTTTCAGCATGGAGACAGCTAATTCTTTGAGCACAGTCTCCATGGTTCGGGAAGGAAAGTGGTCTTTCAATCTGCCAGTATCTTTAATCGGAATACAGACCTGGCCTTCAGAAACCACGTAACCTGTCAACAAGAAAAAGGAGTGGAAGCCGGCTTTGGGTTCTTGGACAACTAACCTGCTTGCCTCGCCCTCACCTTAATGTAGCTTGAATCTGAGAGCGCTGTAGGTCAGGTGGGCATGTCTCCTATAGTGGAAGAGCTGCAGCAAGGAAAACAAAAGGAAAGGTTTAGTTGTAAAATGAGGCTTCCCCCTCCCCTTTCCCCAATGTATATCGGTAATACTTGTTAGGAAGGTCAAGCTGCTTTAAGAGGAAGACCACATGCAGTTTCAGCTGCAGTTGCAGCTGCAGTCGCTCGGTTATCTTCTCTTCAGTACGGAAATTGAGGGAGATCAGGATTCGTATGGGAAAGTCCAGATAGGATATATTAGCCCTCTTAGGATGGCACATACACTATAGTATGTATTGTCTTGAATATCTGAATAACGAGTCAGAGGACGGTTTATACAGCACAGTCCTCATTTGTAACAATATAGGTTGTTGATTATAGGTTAGGTCGTAGATACTGAAAAACAGGGTTTAAAGTCTTTTACTAGTGCATAACTAATTACCTAAAAAGAAGGCTTCCATAGGATGCAGTACCGCTTATCGTAATTCCTCTTGAGGTTTGGTGTGCTAAGACTTTGTTCGTGGAACTTGGAACAATGTGATGCTGAAGTCTTCTATGGCAATTCTCTGCTCGCATACAGAGAAGATTTTGAAAGACAACTGTGTCCGTCATCTGCGCACTTAAATAGACACGCCTCTACAACTCAGTTAGGCTCTGTTGTTACGTTGTCAATGCAAGTGGCCATCTTGGAAGGATTTACTTACCGTGGGAGAAACTAGTTGTCCAGCGAGGTTGCCACTGCATCCCTGGTAATAAATAAGGTGAAGCGAGCGCCAGAAGTGCATTGGACGACATTGCTGGATGTAGTGAGATAAGCATTTCAAATTTTGTGAATGGGAAGTGAGGAAGGCACAGGATTTATCGATAGTGCCTGTGTTTCTTGTTTTTCTCTTTTAGATGTACACGTGCAAATGTTCAGCAAAATATTTAACTGAGGAGTAATTAAAACATTGGAAATTGTATTGAATGCATTAAGCGACAACATTGAAGACTCCCATGTACATTTTGTTCCCTTCCTATTCCTGTGTGTGAAATGAAACATCGGGGGTTAAGGACATTTTAGAATGAATATATTATCGATTGATGTGTGTATTGTTTGTAGGAGCTGTAAATGAAAAAATAGGATTCTTACCAACCTATTCCAGAAGTGCTGTGCCTATAAAACTGAGTTTGGGCAAAAACCTTTTTCTGTCCTGACTAAGGCTGCAAGAGGAAATGAAAGGGGCACTGCATGGTTTCAGTGGACCCCGAACAAATAGGCCAAACCACGCCAGTGTTGACATTTTTTCAAAAAAACATCTATTGCATAATAAAGTTTATTTGGTCCAAGATGTGCCATACTGAGCCGATCACTTTAATTGGCTTTTTGTGTTTGTCAGCCAGGGTTATCCAAAATAGACTATTCAGGTGATTGATCCATTTAAAAATGGCGACCCATGAGTCATGCTGCTTCTGAGTCTAGACCAATGCATTGTTTGTTAGTGTGAACTTGCCAAGTAGTAATGTATTAAGTAGGAGTATGATTTTGGCTCACTATACTAACCCCATAACCAAGCTTCTGATCTGCATAAAATGTATAAACAGATTAGATTTGTTTTTATTAGGTTTGATGCACTTTTGTGATACTATATGAGATGTTTTCTAATTATGTTTCTGCTGTATGCAAATAAAGTCTAAAGTCTATTTTTGTATATTAGAGGTTGAATTGCTCCTACTAAAATTGTTTTTTTTAAAGAGAATGTATTGAAGTGTGTGAGAGGAATAGCAACCCAAAACAATCATGAATGTCTCTAGTAGGTGCTTTGTTTAAGTTAGTTTAATCCCGGTAGAGGGAGGCACTGGTCCGGGCCCCACCTTTGTGAGAAATGCCTTGAAACATGACAAGATCATAAGCTTAACACTCTATTTTAAATGAAGTTTAATTTAAATAATTTGCAACACTTGTCTATTGGCAAAAACAATTTCACACATGCTGCACTGTGTATTTTTAATTTCCCTGCATACTTGAAAATGCTAGCCGTTTTGTTTAACTTAATCACATATGAAAATAATTTTGACTGGCGCTGCGCTCTTAGCAATGCTGGCAGTTTTATAACGCAACAAGCTTTTCGGAACAAACACTTTTGATTTATATTTGCAACCCTTTTTCTTTCACCACAATGCAGGGCACAATCTCACTTCTCTTAGAAGCCACTTTCTCACTCCAGTAGAAGTTGTGCTTTTAAATCAGTGACTCCACTCTGTTTAACTTTGGGAAGACACTGTTCTGTCCCAGCACACAACGACCCAGGTATTCAGCTGATCATTTGGAACCCCTCTGCTTTAAGAAGGGTTCAGGGGAATGGGAAGCAGTAGGGAATTTTGTTTTTAATGCACCCTCCCTTTAGGGAATTTTGGGGTTGCCAAACATAATAAGGGTACCAGAATACTTTACAGACTATATTTTTATCCACACTGGAGGCGATTTTGTTGAGCTCAATTTTAAAAAGAAATTCACTCTGCGTAATTTGGCTATGTGGGAAATAATTAAATTATTGTTAAATTTAAATACTAAGGATCTACTTCGGGTGCCCAAACAATCAATAATGGGATAACTATTCAATCAAACAGATCCCCACCAAGCTTGGTGTGGATGGACAAGTTTACTTACATAAATATCTCTGGGTTTGCGCTCAGGAAAAAGGACATCAATGCTCAGGTCATCTTACAGGTACAGAACAGGGACCATCAGAATCCACCATCAGTCATGGATATTCTCCTTGCTCAATCCCTTTACTTTGCCTCTCCTTGGTCATAGATCCAAGTGTCTGTCCCCTCTCCTGGTTTCCCCTAGCAATCTCATCAGCAGTTCCAACCCAGGTAGTTTCAGGCAGCTTCCCTGATTTTCATTGTGCGTCCCCTTATGAATCTTAAACCACACCCACAAAAATATCTAAATGATGTCATGCCAGATTATTGTTCATAAGCTTTGATTGGGCAACTATCTTCCATCCCCTTATTCCAGGCCAACCCTCTCTTCTTTGATTGGCCGGTTCGGTTGTCAAGCCCACATTTTGGGAGGGATAAGGCCAGCTACTTGAATTTACATTTTTACACATTTCAATTTTGCACTTAACAAACTCTGACAATGCAAATATTGTTCTATCCAGATATCTAATTTATTAAGCTATCACCTCCGCGAATCTCTGCTTCATGACATTTTCTGGCAAGCTAACAACATATATTAGGCAATAACTCCTGTTCTCAAAGTCAAATTTTAATGAGAGTTAAACCAACAGATATACCTTTTTTTAATCAGATTTACAGTGATACTTTTCCCATTATCATGTGGTTTATGGTTCCTGAGAAAAGGAGAAAAGTATGATCTTCTATGTAACCCTATAGCATGGTATTAAATACATATTATTCCTTCAATTTCACATCGAGTTTTGTTTCTTCAAATGCAACATGTGATCTGACCATCAGCTTCCTATGTTGATTCTGCCTGCAATAAAGTCCATCAGCATTCTTGCACAGTCAAAGGCCAGACTAATGGATGATCTGTTTGCTTATCTCCAAAAGCAGAGAAGATTGCCCCATCCTCCATGCTCATTGGAAATCCCTCGCAAACAGGCAGCTAACCACAATCTGGATTTTATTTTCAAGAATTATTCAGAGTTCAACCCGTTAAGGGCTGGCTCTCTGTTGGCTCAGCCAGTTACACCACCCCATTACCTCTTTTATCATGCATGAACACAGCCACCTCTCTGACACTGAAAATTCAAAAAGATTGTCTTTCAGATAGAGAGCACAGCCCTGGCATCCTTTGGGGGAAGGTGGCTTTGAATCTCAGTGTAAGAGTCAGCTTTAATGAACAGAAACCTGTATTTTAAAAGTCACAATTTCTTTCTTTAGACATGAGGCACTCCTACATAGTAGACCTCATCTCATATGCAGTTTTCTCCTTTACCATGCCATCAATGCTCATACTTACATCCTGGTATATACATTTCTTATAATTCTGACCGTGGAGATTAGTTTTCCCATGTGTTTATTATTCCAATTTCACAATGTACACCTTACTCCATGGCATCTTTCTTTTCAGTCACCTGTATTCAAAAGTAGGCCTTTAGTTTTGGGCTTTGTCACTTTGTCAATCGCATGCAGTGCCCTTTTAATTTTACTTTTCTGGAAACAGCATTTTGATGTGGCAGTTGAGAATGAAATGCTGCCTTTTCAGTTTGGCAGTCATCGGAGTGTGTTTTCAATGCTCTGCATTTTCAGGCTCAGTGTTCTTTTTGTCAGGGGCTGGATTAAAACCCCTCAGGGTGATACACCTACTTTGTCAAACTTCCGGGACCTAGAAAAACCCATGTCTACAAAGATAACAGGTCTGTAACATACATCTGAAAGGCACCAAAGGTACAGGACTTGTATAGGGACAATAAAACATCCCTCAAGGCAATGGCCAAAACAAGTATTGTGAATGGGTCTGCAACTATTACCAAGTCTACAGAAAGGCTACACGATGATCAGACCTACAGATACGCAGCCTGTTGGCCACTGTAACTCCTCAATTCAGGCAAAAGTAACCAGAGTAAAACTACTCCCAACAAAACAAAGGAAACAGCAGACAAATAGGAGCGTAACCCCTGCTTCCTCCCACAGAGCTCCGCAGATATGTTCAGATCAGTGGTACCCACAAAGCAGTGCACAGGAAAAAGCAAAACAATTATTACTGCCCGATCTGAAGAGGAACTTTAAGGTAAAAATGCATCTTTTAATTTGAATGAATTAGTAGGTGTAAAGATGTATGGATTACAAAAACGTATGTGTCATAGTTAAATATACTTTTATCTGCCTAACAAATACCACACAATGGGAATTCTTTATTTCTCCTTAAAAATAATTCCACTTCCAACTTAAAAAAACAGGGAGTAAAATACTCCCACTGCAAGATAATATTCGGAAATGTTTTGCTCCCTATTTTTTTAAGCTAGAAGTAACATTATTTTAAGGAGAAATATAGAATTCCCACTCCAGATTAGAGTAGTTTTTTTTAGGCAATAAAGTCATATTTTACTATAAAAGATATGTTTTTGTAATCCATACTTCTTTGTGCCTCCTAATTCTTTCAAATTAAAATATGCTGATTAACTCATAAAGAAAACACAAAGGAGGAATGCCCTCAGGTCCCAAGAAGCTCTAAATATGTCTGTGTTTAGGATGGAAACAGGAACAATCTCATGAGCAAATGCAGTGTTAACTTTAATGGCTAAACATACATTCCTAACTGATCGACTCCACCCACATCCTACCTCACATTTACAGTATTGTCATCACATCACCTCCAAGACGCTTCCACACTAGCAGCTATTCACACAGACCCTAGCAAATGTTTACCACTTCCCTCGATTATCCAAGAAAGGTGGCAGGTGAGACTCCTGATCAGCAAATACACCCCATCTACCTACCGCTCCACCCTCTCTTCTTTTGAACACATATGTGATTAACTCCCGACTTCCACTCCTCTAGCTATGTTTCAGATCTATTGAGTCATGGTGAACCCCACCTATTCTTCCATGATTTGGACTTCTTACTTAAATCTATGTCCTCCAAAGATCTTCCCATACTCTTGGGAGACTTCAGGATCCTGAACATGACTAAGGCCGATCGTCTTTAGTTTAACTCTTCCCTCTCTCCCCACTCTCTGGTCAACCTCCGAAACCAGGAAACCACTGTTTGTGGCAATTCACTGAACTTCATCTTTTTTTCTCCTCTCTCCAGACTTAAAGCCTCATTGACCCTTGCCTCTCAGACCATTCCACCCTGCATTTCACTGCACTGCATCTGTCCCACTCCATTCTGCTCGATCCCACTTAGCCTGAGAATCAGCGAATAGTCTGACTTGGCTCATCGTTACCATCTGGATCAAGGCAGGTCCTTCAGACAGATGCTCTCTCAATCCTTTGCTGAATCCATTGCACAGGCCTTCATAGACTTCAGCCTAGCACTTACTGCTCCTTTCAGCACACTATCTTGCATGTTTGTTAACTCTCTCTGGCAAACATCCTCAACCAGTGTGGTAGAACTCAGAAAAAGAATCTGTGTCCGCCACCCAAAATGTATAAAGTTTAAAGGATTAGTATTCAGAAAGCTTGTAAGGTAGTCCAGATCTCTAATATGTTTCTGTTGGTTTGTTACAGAAATCAACTTCATGTCATCGAAAATCAACCAGAACTTGCACCTCAAGTCTCAGGAGGAACCAGCGTTGTGAACCGTCAGCAGAGAAGCCCATGAATCATTATTTAATATTTCCTTTCACATCTGGAAAATCTGCAGCCCAATCCAGAAACTCTTTTGGAATCTGAGTTGCATCTGGAAGCAGACAGACTCATTTCAATGGACTGCAACATTCAAAATGCCACAATTATTATAATATATTTTTTGCTTTTTTCCCCAACTTTATTTAAAATAATTTCACAATATTACAAATAAAAAAAACATACAGGTGAGAATAGATTTGCAGGCAGTTCCAATAGAGACACTGTCTATATAACACATGCCACTGCCAATTGCCACATTACATTACCATAAGATACCCACCCCCACATCCCATTTCAATTACAAGACATAATAGAGACAACACATCAGACAATACAAACACCCTCCCACCACCCAACCCCCAATGTCATTATCACACCTACAGAGCAAATCCTACACCTTATTCAAATAAACTGTTAAACGATTCCCATATCTCATCAGATTCTACCTACCGATCACGCTTCAAAGCCTGTCTCCTTTCGTACTATGAAAGCGTTCGCATGTCCGATATCCAATTTTCATAGTGTGGTTTTTTTCCTAGATTTCCCCACCTTCATTATATGCTTGATTGCCATCAACAATGCCCTATCAATCCAATCCAGGGAATCACATCTATCTCCACTTCTATTATCAACCAAGAGAAATATTACTGATTTAAAAGTTTGAGGGAATAAAATTTTCACCGCCAAATCAACCCAATCCAAAACACCCTTCCAAAAATCTAACACTCTACTACACTCCCAAAGCATATGTTGAAAGGTCCCTCTTGAGCGATTACAACCCCAGCACAAGTCCGTGTCTGCCAATCCTCTCCTATTCATCCTCACAGGCGTTCAATAAATACGTCCTAAAATACGCTACTCTCCAGGCATAATCCCACGACTCCTCAGACAACTGCATTTCCAGTTCTGACTTCCATTCCATTCTCAGCTTATCCCAAGAGTTCCACATTCATTTCTGTAGAGGCATCAATTTAATAAAGGTCGAACCCGCCCATGGTGGTGTGGTAAACAATTCATAGATTTGAGGTCTACAATTCAAAGGTCCACTCAACATCTGTAATCTCTCCCTCAGCAATTGCTCCAAAGACCTATATCTTCCGATCTCCCTATTGTTCAAACCATAACTAACCAGATCCTCAAATGGAACCATCCTTCCTTCCCTCCATACATATTCTATCTTCAAAATACCCAACCTGTCCAATTAAGCATTTTATTTTCAATTTGCAGACCTGGATTCAGCCAAATTGATGCTGAATCATAAAAAAACAAGGACTGTCCACACCCTTCAATCCAAGGAACGAGAGCAGATTTCAAAACCTCCATGGCTTCCAATTTTGTCCCAGAGTTTGGTATCCTTCCGTAGGAATATAAACAATTCACGGAAAAAGGATATAACCTCTCCCGCTCCATCAAAAGCCAGTAAAGATCTGAGTCCCTTCTTTCCCTGAAGTAGTAGGAAGCCTTTTTTAATAAGAATCCCTTGTAATAATTTTCCAACACTGGGTAGCCAAAACCCCCATCTTTAACTCTACGTATCATAATAAATTATGGAATCTTCGGCCTATTCCTCTTTGTCCATAAGAAATCCATAAAAAACCTGTCAATACTATTGAGCACCTTCTTAGTAAACCTAGGAGGGAGAGACTAAATATAATATAAAACCTTTGGCAGCAACATCATTTTTATTGCATTTAATTTAGCCCAAATGCCCAAAGGTAACCTATCCCATCTTTGTATATCCTTAATCAGCACTTGCTTTAACTTGTCCACATTATATTCAACCATTCTTCTAATGTCACACACCAAATAGATAGAAACCTCAGCCCAATGCCAATCCCAGTCCAACGATCTTCTATTTAGTGGATTTATCTTAAGTGGAAAGACCACCGTTTTCCCCCAATTTACCTTGTACCCAGACAATTCCCCTACTTTCTGTAACACATTTCCTAGTAATGTTCCCCCCACCTCTGGATTTGTTAAAACCACTGTTTGATCATCATGGTATGCCAGAACTTTCATCTCTCCATCCTTTAACTTCCATCCACAAATATTATGTTCCTGTCTAAGATACACCAACAATGGCTCAAGAACTAAATTAAATAAGAAGGGTGAAAGTGGGCAACCCTGTCTAGTTCCTCTGAATAACCGAAAAGCTTGAGACAAAACATCATTGACCCATATTTTAGCCAAAATATTATACTGTAAAGCGCCTATTGCATTTAAGAATTACAGACCAAAGCCCATCCGAAGTAATGTAAAATTAAGAAACGACCAATTCACGCAATCAAACACTTTTTTAGCATCAAAGAAAACAAGGAGTATTTCTTCCACCTTCTTGCGAGACAAACCTATTATACTCAGTAGTGTCCTAATATTGTCATAGCCGTGTCTGTTGTCCATAAACCCCACTTGTGAACCACCTATTAATTCCCCTATATATTTTTGTAACCTGATAGCCATGACTGTTGCAACATTTTTTACATCCACATTTAGCAAAGAAATAGGACGATAATTAGCACATTTTGAAGAATCTTTCCCCTGCTTAGGAATTAATGTAATAATCACCTCCTGCATCGAGGGACATAATACCCCATCTGAGAGGAACCGATTAAATAAAGCACAAAGTTTGGGCACCAAAACCGAACCAAAGGACTTATAAAACTCTACGGGTAATCCGTTTGAACTTGGAGACTTACCCAAATTGAGTTGACCAATGGCATCCCCTCCATCCATTTCTGAAATCTGGGCATCAAGTGCCTCTCTAACTTCCTCGGACAAACAGGGAATGTCAATTTTGGCAAAAAACTCAGTCAGTTTGTCCTCCTCAACCTGCGACGCATCCGAATAAAGAGAAGCATAGAAAAGTCTGAACCATTCACAGATATCATCGCTTTTAATCTTCAACCCTCCTGTTACAACCTCAATCTTTTGTATAAATGATCTCTCCGACAAACTCTTCAGCTTTCTAGCCACTAAGCGTCATCCCCTATCCCCCTCCTCCCAAAACTTCTACCTCATAAAATATAACCATTTCTTTGCCTGCTCATCCAAGGTTTTCTTCAATCTATCCCTAGTACACTCCATCTTCAACATATCCGCACCTTTACCAGATAAAGCATATGTTTGCTGCAATTCCTTAAGGTCAAATTCCAGAGCTTTAACTTTCATCTCACCCTCCCTCAACTCTTGGATTTTGTCAGCACTGTTTCATATCCCAAAGTCCATACTAGGGATTTCCATTAAAACAACTTATGACTGCTTGTGCTTGTGTGAAGCCTAATCAGGCTGCTCCATACTGGCTTCCCTCCCTCCTAGCACTGCTTACAAGCTGCCACACCCTCAAGTTCCCTGTTCTTGCATTGCATTATGAACCTTATGCAGCTGCGGCCTATTTGGAATCTCTCTCTGCCTTCCTGACTATTCTGCCTTGTGCTTTGCTTCTGACTCTTCCCTGCTCCTCTCCTGCATTTCTCCAATTCTTAAAGCCTTGCCTTGCAGGCTCAGTCCTACACCCACTCCCTGCTGCCAGTGTGTTTTTCTCTTCCCTTTGTGCTGTGGCACTGCAGCAATTAACCCTTATTTCTTGTCTTTTATATCCTGCAGCGCCCGGCACCAGCCACTGTACTGTGCCCCTACTGCTGTGAAGGGTCAGAAATGAAAGCCAGACACAAGATTGTCATGTTTTTGGTTAAAGACACTTACGCCTCTCTGGCCTTATTCTAAAGAGGAACTTCCCTACCTAGAAACCAAAAACGAAGGATCTGTCTGTGTCAGGATGTCAGTAACTGAAAAGTCATCCTTGTGTCCAAAACGTCCTATCCTGACCCTCACACTACAAACAAAACAACAAGGGATGCAAGGAAATGTCTTTAACTTGATGTTGACAAAAGTGTTCAAAACCAAAAGTATAAGAATGACTCCAAGACCCTTGGATCCATCGGTTGGTCCCCATTCCCTGGATTCTTAAAAAGGATGGCAAAAATGTCTCTTTAGCTAACGGTTCCTTTGTGTCTACACGGACTCACACAGTTCTTGTTTAAGAAATACTTTCTGTAACAGTCTTTCTGTAGAATTTCTTGTAACTTTTGTAAGGAACAGTGGTAGCGCAGTGTAAGGAACGCATGGTGGCAACAGTAAAGACAGACACAAGTGATCATAGTTCAAGGGTGTTTATTAACCTGTATAATGGGTAAGAAAAACACCTAATCTAAACCTAAATCTAGGATCGGAGAAAGCTACAACCATCAAATAATAATAAAGCAGTCCTGGTGGCGTCCTGCCAAGTAAAAGGTGGCTAGACTAAAAAACTATTGCCAATCCTTACAGATAATTTCCAAAAGAGTGTGGGATCATGTTCTCAAGAAAAGAAAGAAGTGTTCACCAAATGATAAGTCAGGATGGTATTGGTGGAGCCAGAGAGCACAGTATGAGAAAGGTGAACACAGCAGGCAGCACGTTGAGACGGCTACCACACAGCAGTTCAAGAGAAGGAGAAAGCCAGCAGGAAGCAAGAGGGTGGTGAGGGGAGAAGCAACCTTGCCCTCTGCATTCCAGACCTGCGGAAACCTTCGTGGAGGAGAATCTAAGACTGTGAACAATAGCACAAGTGTCCTGCAACAGATGTCAATGGTACACAGGGCAAGCCTATGATGAAAGACCGGAGCAAGGGAAAAGCGTACACCCGTGGTACCGGCCTTGACTCTAAAGAAGCCAACAACCAAGTGGTTCATCACAACGGGTGAGTCGAGGGGAGAACTGATAAGAACCGGGCTGTGATGAGTGAGAATCGCAAAGTGGCAATTTCAGAACCAAAGCTATCAAACTTTGAATGAACTGTTAAAAGTGTGATGGGTTGACCAGCTGCAGAGGGAAAGCAGCACCACGTGGGTGCTAATTTCGAGAGACTCTGGTTGAGCACCATATGAAAGAACCTACAAATACCAGAAGGCTGTAGGAGAGCCAGTGAAATAGGTCAAAGTAGTCATACAGAGGGTCAAGGAAAATCCCTGTACAATCGAAAGACTTTGATCTAGAGAAAGGGAAGAGAATCCCACAGTGAAAGTGAACATTGAGAAACCAAGGGAAAAGAAATCCTGCAAAAGGCAAGAGGGGTGAAGCCATTACACAAGTTTGTTTGATAAAGGAACTGTGATAAGCAGAAGATAAGGAAATGGCAAGGATGAATCCAAAGGAGGGATGCCAGAGATGAAGCTGTCGCCGAAGTACTAGCAGCCACGAGGGGTCCAAGCCCAGCAGAGGGAGATCCAGGGGTGAAGCTATCATCCAAATATCAAGAGAAGATCTGATATAAAATTAAGGAATACGATTGAAAAGGGTCAGCCCAGAAGAGGGGGATCCAGGGGTGAAGCCCTCACCCTATCAGAACTGTGAAATACTATACAAAAAGGATCTGGCCAGAAAAGAAGATCCAGGGGTGAAACCAGCACCCTATCCGAATTGTGGATTATATACAAAAGGGGGTCAGCCCAGAAGAGGGGGACCTAAGGGTGAAACCAGCACCCTAACTGAATTGTGGATTACATTTAAAAAGGATCAGCCCAGAAGAGGGGAAACAGGGATGAATCATCACCCAATGAACATTGGAAAAGAATTTTCATTTATTAAAGGAACTTTTTGTTTTGTTGCTTGAAGCTGTCAGGTCGTCGAAAGCAAGAGACCTTCAAGTGAAACGAGACTTGACCATAGACGGCTCTGAATTCCCGAAAACTCGAGGGTTAAAAGCTGAACTATCATCTTGTGCTAGAAAACCCTGACAGTGTGTTCTGAGATCTGCCATTGGAACTGTCGTCTCGTGCTGGAGAAAGCAGAGACTACTGTGCTCCAAGCTCCCATCTTACCCTGTGCTCGAAACGTGGGGAAGGAAGACCCAAGCTACCGCATCCTGACATTTCATTTGAGAACACGCCTTTCTTTTTCATGAAACTTAACCCCACACCCTTTTGTATTTAGTGTAAGGAATTGGCAATAGGTTTTCTTAGTATAGGACCTTTTATTTGACACAACACAATAAGGACTGCCTTATTTTTCATTTGATGCTCGACCCCCGCCCCCATCTCAGATTTAGGCATTTTTCCAACTCACATACCACTTTCATAAACACCATTGAACTGTGTTCACTTGTGTCCTTCTTACTTGTTGTCAACATGAGTTCCTCACAATGGTATCAAGAATAGACAGACACAAGTGATCACAGTTCAAGGGTGTTTATTAACCTGTATAGGCAGGTTGGAAAAACGTCTAATCTAAACTTAAATCTAAGATGGGAGCAAGCTACGACCATCAAATGAAAAATAAGGCAGTCCTAGTGGCATCTTATCAAATATCATGGGGCCGTACTAAGAAAAAAACCTATTGCCAATCCTTGCAACTAATACAAATGGGTGTGGGATAAGATTTAAAAGAACGAAAGAAGTGTTCACAAATTATAAGTCAGGATGTGGTAGGCGGGGGTCTCCGATCCCCATGTTTTGAGCACAGGATAAGGCGGGACTGCGGAGCACAGCACACGCTCGAGCATTCCCAGCAGGAGACAACAGTTCCAGCTTCAGCTTTCAGAACGTTTGGTGGTTAAGTGTCTTTTTCTACAAAAAGTCTCTTGCCTCCGAGGAGCTGATATCCTCTAAAAAGAACAAACAAGGAGATCCAAGATGGCCGCCGGGGTGAGGAGACGCAGCTAAACCGCGCTCCGCCCGGGCCGCCAAAATCAGCACGACCAAAGCCGTGACGGACCGTCTCTCTACCTCCCCCGATCGCAAATAGCCTACCCCCCCATATCCCCCCCTGCGAGGAACCGGCGCCACAGCGGAGCGGACGCAGGACGAAAGCGAGGAGATAGCAGACCGGCCCCTCCCCCACTGGAGCCAAAGGAGACTCTCCCGCGCCTCTGAGGACCACTCGACGCAACACAGGGAGACCGCGAGGCGGCGGTCAGCGAGGAGGCTGGATCGGGGGCTCAGTGGAACCCCGAGTGGAGGGACCGCCCCCCCCACCCCACCCGGCATTGGGAGCGGTGGAGAGCACAGTTGCTGCGGCCAGGGAATGGGTGCGGCGTCAGGAGAAGGCAGTGCGATCAGGGCGGACCTCTGGAGAGGAGAAGCGGGGGCCGCCCTGAAACACAGCGAATGAAGAAGAGAAGGTGAGCCACCCTGGGGGGAGAAAATTAAACACCCACCCACGCTCAGTAACCCCAGGGGGGGGGACCCAAAAAGTACGCACGCTGTATGGACACATAAAATAAAAGGGAAAAAAAAAAAGAAATCCCTCTAAGGCGAATACACCCCGGCATCAATTCGATCGGGATTCCCCCCGGCCCTAAAGAGTACACTACGCAAGACCCTACCTCCAAGCAGGTCGGATTCAAGGAGAGGCCTCCCTCCCCGCAACTGGGGGGGAAATCGATTAAGGAGAAACACGTAACGCCATCAGCATCTTGGCACAGAGAGACGAAGGGGGGAGAAGCAGAAAGACAGACAGCACAACCTCATAAAGCAAGAACCCCACGCGTACAAGAACATTTCAGAGGACAGGAACGGGTAGAGGGCCCACCTGAGGGCTACACGAGGGTGCAGAAGCCCCATAGACAATCTGACGGAACACTCTACCATGTCTAGAGCAAAAGGAAAGGGGAACCCCATCCAACAGACTCCCCAACCTGCAAAACAAGGTGCGGATATACTGCAAATGTGGTCAGCAGAGGGGACATCGCAACCGAGAGGGAGAACCCAGGGAGAGCCCATGGGGGAGGCAGAATCATTATCCCAGTAACAACAACCATTGACTAGGGAGGACATGCAAACCTGGTTCGTGGACCTGCAAGAAAAATTCATGTCTACAGTGCAAGAACAATTTACAACCATGAAGAATGAAATGAAACAAGTGGTTCAAGACATGAGAATCGATATTAACAACCTAAAAGAAAGAACTGACATTGTGGAAGAAACTGTGCAAAGTCTTGAAGAAGACACAAGACAAACAAGCGAAACGCAAGAGCACTTGGTGACACTCACTCACAACTTGGAGATACAATGTGAGGATCTGGAGAACCGCTCTAGACGCTCCAACATTCGAATCAAGAACATGGCAGAATCAGTGCTAGACAAAGATCTGAAAGAAGCGGTAAAAGTGGTATTCAGAGACATACTGGGAACACAAGACACCGATGAAATCGGAGTAGACAGAATCCACAGGGTAGGACCGAAAAGATCTGGGGCCCCAGGGGAAAGACCATGCGATATCCTGGTGGCTCTCTCCTCCTACCCGCAGAAAGAACAGATCCTCAGAAGAGCCAGGGAAATGGAGCATATTAAAATGAATGGGCAAGATATCCAATTGTATCAGGACCTTGCTCTAATAACCCTCCAAAAAAGAAGAGCAATGTCCCCACTGGTGAAAGTATTAGTAGAAAAACAAATCTGTTACAAATGGACCTTCCCATTTGGCCTGCTATTTACGTGGGAAGGAAAACAGAGAAGGGTGTCCACAGTGGAAGAAGGCCTTAGCACTATGGGCCTCCAGGATGAAGAGATGGAACGGGGGGAGACCTCAAACAGGAGAGATCGAACGAGAAGACCAATGGGCTGGGA
This sequence comes from Ambystoma mexicanum, assembly GCF_040938575.1. NCBI lineage: Eukaryota > Metazoa > Chordata > Amphibia > Caudata > Ambystomatidae > Ambystoma > Ambystoma mexicanum. Next base: position 172,822,654 of record NC_090931.1, read on the forward strand.
AACAAACACGCAAAAGAAGGAAAGCACAGGGAGGGAGACCCGGAGAAAAGTACCATGAAAAACCCAGGAAGACACAATTTTGGGGAACGGACACGGAAAGGTAGCGGTTGAAACCCGATCGGGGTGAGGGAGGAGAGCGGAGCGGAACGGACAACACACAGATGGCGGTCGGGTTTAGAACCGACGGTCTGGGACTCAGCGAAGTCCAATGGGGCAATGGGGTTTAGGACTCCCCATAACAGACCCCCCGAGGGTATGGAGGGCAGGGAGCAAAGGGCGCAACGCCCTAGCATCAATAGGAACCCTCGTCCTACTCGGGGGACAGTTTGGTTGGTTTAATGTTCAAAGTTGTTGGGTTGGGGAAGTTCAAGGGAGGGGAAAGGATCGGAGGAACCAAAGAAATGAAACAAGAACAGAAGGAGACCCGATGCAACGGCACTTAATCATAACGCAATGGGGATGATACGTGTTTTGACCTACAATATTAGGGGCATGAATCACCCAACAAAATGGGCGAAGCTGGAGAAACAGTTCAATAGGGGGAAAGTGGATATATTACTTCTCCAGGAAACCCATATTAGAACAAGGGATAAACAGAAAATACGATAAAAGGATACAATATTTGGGCTCTGGCGATGGCAACTGAGAAAAAAGCTGGGGTGCTGATAGCAGTGAAAGTAGGAAAGGACACTAAACTGCTAGATACAAGCATAGATAAAGAAGGGAGATATGCCTTCGCCAATGTAGTAATCAAAGGATATCGCATAACACTCGCCTCAATATGTGCACCCAATCAGGGACAGGATGGCTTTCTCAGAGAGGTGCTATCGAAATTAGAAGACTATGCTAAAGGGGAAGTGATTTTGGGAGGAGACCTTAATATGGCGTGGAACCCACATCTAGATAGGAGTACAGGGAACACACATGGCCAGGGGGCGCCATCAAAACGTCTGAGACAACAAATGGACCAGATGGCCCTGAATGATGTCTGGAGGGAACTGAAGGGTGAACAGAGGGGGTACACATACTTCTCACATGTCCACAACACTATGTCCAAGATTGACTACTTCTGGGTTTCGGTGGGCCTACTGGGAAAGATGCACGGGCTTGATAAAGGCACAATAGCTCTCTCGGACCATGCCCCGCTATGGTTAGAAGTGACTCTCCCAGGGAGGAAGAATGGGCTCTGGAGGTGGAAGCTTCCGCAGGAGTTGCTCTTGGACCCAACTACAGGGGAGTCCATAAGGGAAATGATAGAGGAATACTTCATACAAAATGACACCGGGGAGGTCGCAATGAGCGCAGTCTGGGACGCGTTTAAAGCAGTTTTGAGGGGGAAAATCATAGCGTTGAAAATCACAAGAGATAAACAAAGGTTTCAGTGGGAAAAAGAGCTGGAAAAACAATTGAAGATATCCAAGCGAAATTACTGACACACCCCACTAAGACACTGAAAAAATCACTGAAACATACACAGGGACAACTAGAGATGCTACGCACGAAGGGCGCAGAGAAGAACCTACTTTATCTGAAACAGAGATATAACATGAGAGCGAACAAAGAAGACAGACTCCTGGCGAGACAATTAAGGGTAAAGCAGAAAGAAACAACGATTAAGGCCATATATGATACGAAGGGGGATCTCCAAACACGCACACGCGACATGGGGGAAGCATTGAGGCAATACTATCAAACTCTCTACTCCACAGAATTCCCCGATGCAAACGCCCAAGTCTCATACCTAGAAGCCCTAAAGCTCCCAAAAATTTCAGAAGAGGACAAACAATCGCTAGAGACCCCTATCAGTGAAGAGGAAGTCAGTAAAGCTATAAAAGGACTTCCGAGCAATAAAGCCCCAGGCCCAGATGGGTTTACGGCCCCATTTTATAAAAAATATGCAGACATTTTGACCCCGATCCTAATGAGGCTCCTGAATTCCTTCAAGAATAGCGGTAACCTGACCCCCACTATGAATGAAGCGAAAGTACTGCTGTTCCACAAACCAGGTAAAGATCCAAATAGCCCAGTATCATATAGACCAATCTCCCTAATTAATCTAGATGCAAAAATGTATACGAAAATTCTGGCAACAAGATTATGCCCGCTTCTCCCAAAACTGATTAGTGAAGATCAATCAGGCTTTATTACCGGCAGGCAGACCTACGACAACACAAGGAGGCTAGCCCATTTAGTGGAAAAAATAGGTATAACCCACACCCCAACGATACTACTGTCGGTAGACGCTGAGAAAGCTTTTGACAGGGTGGAGTGGTCAATTCTGTTCAAAATTCTGGATCGAATGGGGTTTGGGGACCAATATATTGCATACATTAGAGCGAATTACAATACCCCATCCAGTAGAATAGTCATTAATGGCGAGGTTACGAACATGGTGAAGATATCGAGAGGAACGAAACAGGGATGCCCCCTTTCACCACTGCTGTACACCCTGTTCTTAGAACACCTCCTAATTAAAATACGGGATTCAATACACATTAAAGGGATAGAAATGGCAGGTCAGCAGCACAAAGTGATCGCGTATGCAGATGATATGTTAATAACCCTAGAGGACCCAGAATCCACATTATCAGCTGCAGTGAGAGAACTGGAAAATTACGGGGCCATCTCTGGCCTAAAAATTAATAGGTAAAAATCAGAGATCCTGATTCTGGCAGGGGATAGTGCAAACATAGAAAGGGAAGCAAAATGACTGGACCTTAAGATTGTACAGAAAGGTATAAAGTATCTGGGATTAAGTGTACCCCATAAAATAGAGCAATTCTATGGGGAAAACTATCCGCCACTAATTACAAACATCCGAAAGGAATTAGGCAGATGGAACCCACTACAGATATCCTGGTGGGGTAGAATTCAATCTGTCAAGATGACCATCCTCCAAAGGGTACTTCATTATTTTCAGGCTCTCCTGGTGGGTGTCCCAGACACGTTCTTCAAAACATTAACAAAAGTGGTATCGTCCTTTGTATGGAAGGGGAAAACGCCAAGAATAGCCAGGATGGTCCTCACAGCCCCAACCAGAGAAGGAGGGATGGCGCTCCCCCATTTCAAAAAATTCTACCAGGCAGCACAGCTTAAAGTCCTGAGGGAATGGGTGGGGGAGAAGCCGCAGCAGATATGGGCCAACAAGACAGAGCAGTAGCGAGGACCCCACTGGTAGAACTCCTCTGGAAACAGAGACAACACAGACATGAAAATTTAGGAATAAGTGAAATTATGAAGACCACTTTGGAAGCATGGGACTACCAAACACGAAAAGGCATAATGACCACGGCATTAGGACCCTTTACACCCATTTGCAGAAATCCACAATTTCCACCGGGGATGGAACAAGGGGCATATGATAGCTGGGAGAAGGTGGGCATTACTAAAATTGGCGAGATGTTCGCAGATAAGGAAGTCATTTCCCTTGAATCCTGCTTTGTAGGCATGAATATCCTCAAAAGTGATAGATATAGATACGAACAGCTAAAACACTGGCTAAACTCCCCGATTATCACTGAGGCAGCAACCAGGGACCTTACAGGATTCGAGACATACATCATCTCCAACACGGGGGAAAAAAAGTGGGTATCAACTCTGTACAAATACATAATCTCGCAAGGGGAAAGCATTAAATGGTCATACAGAATTAAATGGGGCAAAACATTAGGGAAGGAACCAACGAATGGACAATGGGAAGACCTATGGAAACAGATCCCCAGAATGACCCGATCGGCACAAACCAGGGAGATGTGGATCAAAATCATGACTCAGTGGCATTACACTCCAGAGAGGCGCCACTCGATGTACCCAAACACACAAAACCAATGCTGGAGAGGTTGTGACGAAGTGGGAACATGGAGACACATATGGTGGGACTGTAAAGGCATAATACCCTTTTGGGAAGAAGTGAAAAGCGAAGTGGGCAAATTGTTCCCGGATGTGGGGTTGATGGGGGAGGAGGTGTGGCTATGCGGAATAAGAGATGATACAGCAAGGCTATACAGCAAATCACAATGGAGAAGCTTTATGGGACTACTCATAGCGGCATGGACCACCATTGCACAAAATTGGAAAAATAAGAATACCCCACTGATCTATACATGGCTACAGAAGGTTTGGACACATATAACAATGGAGAAAATCACCCACAAAATTCAAGGCACTGGAGACAAATTTGTAAAAGAGTGGGAAGGGACCTTGCAATATCTCCAGTCAGACTTTATGGAACAATGGTGTCCCCATAATATCAAAGTATCAGACCTTTTCAACGCATAATAAGAACACGGGACAATATGATTCATCCGATCCGAAGGGAGGGAGGGAGGAGGGGGAAGGGAAAGTTATAAGTTTCAATGTTGTATTCTCTGTTTTATTTATATAAAACTAATAAATACAAGTTGCAAAAAAAATAAAAGAACAAACAAAAAGTTCCTTTCAAATGTACGATGGGTGATGGCTTTTCACCCTTGGATCCCCCTGTTCCGGGCTTGAATCCACAAACGGTTCCTATCAATATCAGAACCTTAGGTGGTTGACTCTCTTGCTTCCTAGCACCTGATAGGTTCAAACATAACAAACAAAAAGTTGCTTTCGGATTGCACTTGAGGTGGTGATTCTCCACCCCTGGTTCCCCCTCTTCCGGGTGCAGACTGCTCTCGAATATCAGCCTCCCTCTCGTCGGGTTCACTCTGGCTTCTATTCACAAATCTTAATGTCCTTTTACACAACAAACTGTTGACATCCCTCTGCCGGGTTCATTTTTCGTCAACAGACCGTTTCTTGGGACTTTAGACTTTGCCCCTCTTTATTAGTATCCCTCAGTCGGGTTCACTCTTGCTATTTCCCAATTCCTTTTACTTTCTTCTGGTGCAGGATTTACTTCCCTTGCGTTCTCAATTGTCGATCAAAGACACGCAGTTCCTTCTCTTTTCTCAAAGAACAGGATTCGTCTCCCAAAGCTTTCAATAGTTTGTCGTTCAAAGATTTTTGACTGTACAGAAGATTTTGCAAGACCCCTGTATGCCCACGTTGACCTAACTTTGCGGCTTCCGTAAGGCCTTCTGGTATCAGTAGTTTATTTCAAACATGGGATCAACCAGAGTCTCTCGAGTGGGCATCCACGTGGTGCTGGACCCCTCTGCAGCTGGTCTTCCCTAAACCATTTACAGTTCTTTGAACTTTTCTCAATGTGCCACTTTGCAATTTTCATTCAATACAGTTTGGTTTCTTTAGCGGTTCTACTCTCAACTCACCGGCTGTGATGAATCCGCTTGTCTTCTTTGTATCAGGAATCAAGGTCGGAACCATGGTAGCAGGCGTCTTCCTCTGTCCTGCTCAGCAGCGTAGGCATACTCTGTGTACCGTTGACATCTGTTACAATACACTTGGGCTATTGTTCGCGACCTTACAATTCCTTCCATGGAGGTCTCGCAGGTCTGGGTCAGACAGGGCAAGGTCATTTCTCTCCTTGCCAGTCTTTCGGTTCTCACCACTTTTCTCCTCCTCTTGAATTGCCGGGTTTGGATAGCTCTCTCGTTGTGCGGTCTGCCTTCCTCTTCTTGTGCTTTTGTGCTCCACCTTTTATCCCTGTGGGCAAGGAAAAGGGCCGTCAGGTGTGTGTGATTCTGGTCAATTACCTGACCTTGCCTGACCCTTGCTTTGAGACATGTTGGGCAAACGGCTTTGGTGTTAGTCCGTTGTCTGTTTTGGTATGAGAAAGTGTTTGTGTGGGAAACGGGAGGCAGTGTTTCTGAACATCCTATGTGGTAGGATGGAGAAAAGGTGTTGAAAGAAGGGGGATACCGCGTCTCACCCATTGCTGTCCCACTTCCACTCCCCAAGGACCCCCCATCCAGGAGATCTTCACGCACTGGTCGACCCCCAGGAACTGGATCCAATAGCGATGGCTGTGTCCTGGTCAGCTGGATGACAGATCTTCGGGGACTAGTGAGACACCTTTGGGTTTCTCACAGGGTTCACACTCGTTGTTACAATATTTTTCACTCGTTTCTCTCATTTCACAGGCATACCTCGGTCGGGTTCACATTTGCCAGCATTGTAGACATGTCTTAGCCGGGTTCACATTTGTCGTTACAATGTCTCTCCACTAGTTGCTCTCAATTCACAGGCATCCCTCGGTCGGGTTCACATTTGCCAGCATTGTAGACATTTCTCAGCCGGGTTCACATTTGTCGTTACAATGTCTCTCCACTAGTTGCTCTCAATTCACAGGCATCCCTCGGTCGGGTTCACACTTGCCACAGTTTCAGTAGACCCCTCAGGTTCTCTACTTTACACAGTCCGGGTCTCAGCTCCAGTCAAGCTTCACATCACACAATGCTCTCGGGGTACTATTGGTCACCCGTTCGTAGGCATCCCTCGGTCAGGTTCAAGTTTGCCAATTCTCACAACTCACTTGGTGTTCAACATGTGTCAGAGACTTTTGACTGTAGGAGGGATTTTAGTTGACCCTTGCATGACCACTTTGACAGTACACACGGCCTCCCCTAAGGCCCCTTGGTCTTTGTAGTTTCGTTAGCAAGGAATATTATATAGAGTCCTTCGAATGAGCACCTACGTGGCGCTAGACCACTCTGTATCTGTTTCCAACTTCACTCACAAAAGACCTCTGTCTATTATCTTCTTTCTGTATATACAATGTTGCCACTGCAACCTTGGACTCAACACAGTTCGGTTTGCTATCTCTTGCTTCCGACTCACCGGCTGGGTTGAACTTGCAGGCATCTCCTTTTGTCGCTGGAGTCAAGGACGTTACCACGATGAGAACCATTTCTCCCCACCCTGGAAATCAGTGCGGGAGGGTCCTACATACAGCGGACATCCAATACGCCACTCTCCAGCTTTCCCGGAGGCTTCCAGGGTTTGGGTTGAAAAGGGAAAGGGCAATTCCCTTCTGGATGCCCTTTTAGACCCCACCGCCTCTCTCTTCCTCTTGAACTGCCAGCCTGGGATAGCTGCTTCCTTGTGCGTTCGGCCTTGCTTGCAATGTTCTTTTGTGCTCCTCCGTTTATCCCTGTGGGGAAGGGAAAGGGCAGTCAGATGTGCATAGTTATGGTTAATTGCATGATTCTGTCTGACCCTTGCGTTGGGACGTGTCATGGAAATGGCCCTTGTGTTGGTCTGTTGTCTCAGTGTAGGAAAGTGTTTGTGTTGAAAAGGGGTGGGGGTAGGACTTCTGAGTATCCTTCAAGGTAGGTTGGGGAAAAGGTGTCACAAGAAAGGGGGTACCACGCCGCACCCGTCGGCATTCCACTTTCACTCCCCGAGGATGCCTCATCCAGATGATCCTTCCGCACTGGTCCACCCCCAGGAACTGGATCCAATAGCAATGGCTGTGTCCTGGCCACCTGGATAACAGAACCCAGGGACTAGCAGTTGAGACACCTTCAGGTTTCTCACACTTTGCAGATTGCCTGGTGTACGCACCTGCCAGGACTTCTCTTTATGGATTTTCAGATCACCTGGTATACTCCCCTGCCAGAAATCTTTATAGAATTTCAGCTGCCTGGTGTACTCCCCTGCCAGGACTTCTTATGCGTTTCACAGTTCTTTGACTATAGCACAATAGCATATACCGTGAGGTGTTTGGTATATCTGTCTATAGTAATATTTGCTTAAACCTTTCCCTCACACTGGCATCTCATGCACCTGTACTTGATTGAGGTTTGTCTTTGTACTTTGCCTTGTCTGTATTGAAACATTCTTCTTATTGAGTGTTGAGTTTGTACTTTGCCTTGACTGCATTCAAACAAACTTTGAGTATTTTCTATATCTGCAATTTCTTACCATTCAAAAACCTTTCTGCGCACTTGTCGGAACGCCCCTGGGTCCCTACTGCTTTGGACAGACTCACCAGTTCCTTCCAGTGGCCCTGATTCTGCTTGCACCTCTGTGGTGTGGTGCCTTTGCCTGCTTTCCACTTTGGAGTGTGTGGACATTCTTCCAGCGTCTTGTGCGGCTCTGTGGTCACACACCCACTTTCCTTCTCAGCCTGGACTGTCCATGTGCCTCGGGTTGGAGAGTCCCAGCATGCGGTTCAACATCTTCCCCTGCACTGCCCGAACCAATAGTGCAGTTGCCATCTTTAAATGTCGGGCGCACTGAATACTTGGAAAAACAACTAGACTGCATGTTTTAATTCGAGCTCCTTCACTTTGCACAAACTCCCTCATCCTCCTCCCTGTCTTAGTACCTGAATGGCTATAGGAGTTGGAGTCCATGGATGCCATTGGATTTTTAACTCTTAGATGTTTTTCTTAGAGATTTCACATAAGCGCACTTTAGCAATAAAAGGTGTTGTGTGCCCATTCTTACATGGCCGCCCTGAAGCTCCACACGATCGGCTCTCTGCTAGCTGTTGCCGGAGGCAAGGATACTCCGACCCGCAAGGTCATGTGATAGAACATATGCAGCTCAACACAATGCCACAGTGCATTGCTACCCCGTATTGTAACGCTGTCTGTTTCCGACTCGCTTGTTATCATCTGCGTCCCTCGTGAACGGTAGGGATCCGAGATCATTACCGATTTAGGGGGTTATTCATCTCGCCCTGTTCTCAATCTCACCTCTCTCATTTCAGCGCCTTTGCTCTCACACCAGGGATTCACTGGTCCTGAGATTCAGCTATACAGACCACAGGAATTCTGTCCGTTGAAGTGTGATACTATCTGTGCAGGTAGCCAGAGTATAGTTATTCGCGGTCTACCCTTTAGAGCTTTTCCCTGTTTGTTTCATCCTGTCATTCTTTTCTATCTGTACAGTGTTCATAGAGATCACCACAACACTTGTCAAGTTACCATTTCCAGGTTCTCTTACAGCAGGTATATCGACTCTCAGGCTTAGTCTTTCTTCTCTTCAAGTTCCTCCTTTATTGGACACGTACTCACATTTCTCATTATCCCGCCAGACCACAAGCCATAAAGTATCCATGAGAGTTCCCTGCCTTGAAGACAACATTCTGAGTCCAGTCTTCCGACTACAGAAGACCGAATCACAAACCAACGCCCACTACTCCAGTACAGTGTTTTATTCCCCAGAGGGTTTCCCTGGGGGGTTTGCATCCCTCGGTTTCCTGTCACCCAGGCAGAGGGCTGTAAGGTTCCCAGGGGGGATTTCTCCTGTCTTCAAGAACTGCCGTTTGATCCAGGTTAGTGGTTCCCTGCAAAGAAAACGTTTATATGACAGATAGCAATGCCACAGCTGCGGAGGCCATGGATCAGCAAATGCAGCAGCTAATGGCTGCTATGCAGTCTCTTTCCCATGGGGTCCAGAACCTCAAACAGGAGAACACCTACCTTCACAAACCCTAATTACCCCCAACGTCTTTGCCCAGTGGCAAATATGACAGAAGCCCACATAAGTTGAAGGAATTTCTAAATACCTGCACTGTCCAATTTACTTTTAAGGCAAATTACTTTCCAACCGACAAAGGCATGGTCGGATTCCTTGTTTCCCATCTATCTGGATCCACTGTCGCCTTCGCTACACCTCTCATGACTACAGGCAACCCTATATTGGATTCATACCCTGCATTTGTGAATAGTCTTAAGTTTGTGTTTAGTACGCAGGAAATCTCTATCTCCTCCCAAGAAAGGTTACTAGACCTTAGACAAGGCACTCAGTATCTGATAACATACATAATTAGATTTCAACAACTATCTGCAGAAACGGCCTGGCCAGATGACGCTTTGCTGACGTTGTTCCGGAGAAGACTAGTTGAAGAATTTAAGGATGAAGTATATAGAGTACCACGACTTGGCAATCTCGCTGATATGATCATGATGACCATGCAGATGGACTACCGATGACAAGAACGGCATCTTGAACGTGAAAGGGATGTCCGTATCTGCCCCGTTCTGAAGCAACTGCAGTACTCCATAAGGCAGATTCTACAGATGAACCCATCCAACTTGGCACCACTGCTTGAGGTCCTCTTTCTGCAGAGGAAAGGGATCATAGACGTACACGGGGCTATGTATGTACTGCGGTTCCTCAGCCCATTTGGTCAAGGAATGTCCAGTAGACCCTCCACGACATTACGCAAATAGACGGTCGGTAAACTCCTTGACTCAGTTGTAAGGGGAATCACGGCTTGGGTCTTGAAGGACGGTTCCCCTGATAATCCCGTTATGGCTCAAAGCACCAATGTAACTGAAAACCCTGTGGTCATTGTGCTTGTGGAAATGATCCTCGTGGATCACAAGATACAGGACCTACGTGGATTGTGGGGCGGCAAGGAATTTCGTCGACAATCAATGGGCAGAAAGTAAAGGCATCCAACACATCATTAAAACTATTGCTGTGCCAGTCCAAGGGGTAGATGGCAGCCCATTGATATCCAGTCCCATTCGGGAACAAACCGTACCCGTCACATGCCCGATCCCATCCCATGAAGAAGTCATTGGCCCTCATTACAACTCAGGCATTAAGGGTTAACGCCACTGTTAACCCTTAACGCCTGATTCCCACCTTAACGCCTGCTTTTTGCAGGCGTTAAGTTCCATGGTGCTAAGGCACCTTGGTGCTAATTACGGCACCGTAATTTACGGTGCCGTAATTAGCGCCTTCCCCACTCCCATTATGCCCTACGGGGCAAAAATGGGAATGGGGAAGGGAAAATGGGAAATGGGGATATACCGCCCCACTCACCTTGTAATGGGGCGGTAAATCCGCCATCCACCATGGTGTAAACGTAGTTTACACCATGGTGGTAAAGTTGGTGCACTTAGCACCTCAGTTGTAATGAGGGCCATAAACTTTGATATTTTTAAAGCTGCCCATTTTCCCATTATTCTGGGTTTACCATGGCTTTGGGTCCACAACACTTATATCAACTGGACTGCTGGCACTCTATTTCTGAGCTCTGAACACTGTGTTGCCCACTGCCTGTCCAACACCTCCGTAGGGGTTCACACAGCACCTCCAAACCAGTCTGCCGATACTATTAACATTCGGAGTCATTTAAGTGGTATCCCAGAATGCTAGGAACAGTACGCACAAGTGTTCTCTCTACCTCAGTTTTCGTCTTTGCACCCCGTCGCAGAGACGATTGTCATATTGATCTAATTCCTGATCAACCCGTACCTTTGGCTGCATGTATATGCTCGCGCAAAAGGAAAAGAAAGTCCTGAAGGATTATTTGCCAACCAACCTACAAAATGGACTTATTTCTGAATTCACCTCGTCCGCAGGTGCTTCATTATTCTTTGTTCCCAAGAAAAATACTGAGGAACTACGCCCATGTATCAACTGCAGGGGTGTGAACAGAATCACTGTACCCGACCGTTATCCAATGACATTGATACTGGACATTCTGGAAGCAGCCACCAGAGCCACTGTATAGACAAAATTGGATCTAAGAGGAGCATATCACCTAATAAGAATAGCTCCAGGAGATGAGTGGAAGACTACTTTTTGTATGCCCTTTGGGCATTATGACTACCACATAATGCCCTTCAGTATCTCAAATGCTGCGCCGTGTTTCAAAGATTCATGGACCATTTGTTGGCTGATGTTCTGTTGCATTTCGTGGTGATATATCTTGATGATATTTTGGTATTCTCCCCCAACTTAACACAACATGTCCAACATGTCAAGATAGTGTTGGATCGACTACAAAACAACCAGCTCTTTTGCAAGGCAGAGAAATGTGAATTTCATCTATCTAGCGTCACCTATCTGGGTTTTGTATTATCTGCCCAAGGTATTTCCATGGATCCGACAAAGGTATCAGCGGTTGTAGAATGGCCTTCCCCTACGAACGTCAAGGAGATCCAACGGTTTGTGGGATTTGCTAACTTTTATCGGAAGTTTATACCCCAGTTTTCAGAGATCATACTTCCCCCTCACCATACTACTCAAGAAAGGCACTCCGTTTGTTTGGGGCTCACATGTGCAAAAGGCCTTTGAGGACCTAAAATGGCTATTCACCACAGCCCCTGTGTTGACCACTCTGGACCAGCAAAAGAGGTTTATTCTTAGGACCGATGCCTTTTATTATGCCTTAGGAGCCGTACTACTTCAGGAAAGCACTCTGGATATGGAAACTCCTGTTGTATACCTCTCAAAGACCTTCAGTGCCTCTGAATTGAATTATTCTGTTTTAGAGAAGGAACTAATGGCCATCAAGAGATCCTTTGAGGAATGGAGACATCTCCTTCTCGGTTCTCCCCATCCCATTGAGGTACGTACAGACCATCAAAACCTCAAGGTTCTTCAACATGCACAAACCACCAACAGTCATCAAGCTCGCTGGGCTCACTTCTTTTTCCCATACAATATCCAGTTCACCTTCTTGCCCGGCCAGCAGAATCTCCAAGTCGATGCCCTCTCTCGCAAGGATCATCCGACAATAAGGTTTCAATCAGAAAGGATTTTCTCCAAATCAGTTTTTCTACACGCTACATCGGTATAACAGACCCAAGGTTTCCAGCTTTAAACAGAATATAATCTGACAAAGGAAAGGGGATATTTCTTCTTTGAACACAGTTTGTGGATCCCATCCAAGGAACTGCAAAACAAAGTTCTACTGATGTGTCATGATTCTCACGCGGCAGGCCATTGAGGCGTGTCTACCACTCTCGATCTTGTCAAAAGACATTTTTGGTGGCCTTCTTTGTCAGTGGATGTGAGAGATTAAGGGCCTCATCACGAGTTTGGCGGTAACCCTTAAATCCGGCGGTAGCGCTGTTACCACTGGATTTAAGGGTCCGCCAAATCAGGGCTTCGGCGGATTTCTCCCCAGCTCTGAGCTGGGGGGAAATCCACCGAAAATGTGTGCTCATACCGCCGGCGGGAAATCCGCCGGCAGTATGAGCGCGAAATGTCCCCATTGAGCCCAATGGGGAATGGGGCATTCCCGAATGGGCTCAATGGGGAATGGGGATTTCCAAATCTGCCAAACCCGTGATCCGGCACTAATAGCACCGGTGGGTTTGGCAGTAGGGCAGATAGCGCCAGCACTATTAGCGCCGGCGTTACCGCCCAACTCGTGATGAGGCCCTAAGTCTCGGCTTGTTCCACTTGCCTCCATTCCAAGATTTTCCGTTCTTATCCTTTGGGATTACTCTCCCGAATGCCAATACTTGACAAGCTTGGCAAGTCATCTCAACTGATTTTATTGTAGACCTCCCACCTTTGGACAAACACACTGCCATTATGGTCACCATTGACATCTTCTCAAAGATGGCTCACTTCACTCCTCTCCCTGGGGTACCTACTGCTGCATAGATGTCTCGGGTTTTCATTGCAGAGATCTTCTCCCACCATGGTTTGCCAGACACCATTGTCTCGGATAGGGTCCTGCAGTACAGTTCTCGTTTCTGGCAGAAACTGTGCTCCCTTCTCCAGATTCACTGAGCTCTCAGTTCTGGGTTCCATCCCCAAATCAATAGACAGACCTAGCGCTTGAACCAAACTTCGGAGGGGTACCTGAAGTGCTTTGTATCTGCTGCACAGGATGATTGGGTGGAACGTCTACCCTTCGCAGAGTTTGTGTACAATAACGCACCTTATTCGGCACTAAACACTAGCCCGTTTCATTCTTTATATGGATCCGTCTTAACTACCTGCTATGATGCCATCCTCTACATGTTATCCTGGAGTAGAGGACCTGTTGGCTGATATTCATCAAGGTCATCAGACAGCCCACATAGCACTCCGACTAACCCAGGATCATACTAAACACTGTGTGGACCGCTGGAGGTCTCCTGCCCCCTCCTGGTTTTGCAGTTGGTGGGCAAAGCCGCTGTTCGCCTTTGTCTTCCTCTGTCCTGGTCAAGAAACCATCCGGTTTTTCACATGTCACAGATCAAACCTGATGTTCCGGACCGCTTTTTGCGTGGCATGTCCCCCGTCCTCCTCCCGGGGCTACCCCTCAGGGTGAGGAGTATGAGGTGTCTGGCATTTGTGATGCTCGATATTCCAGGGGTCGCCTCCAGTTTCTGGTGGACTGGAAGGGTTACTCTCCAGCTGACAGGTCCTGGGAACCCACCTCAAGGGTTCAGGCCCCCCGTTTCATTCGTCAATTTTATCGGCTCCATCCAGGTAAACCTGGGTGTCCGCCTCTGAGACGGGGGCATACTGTTACGTCCCACTACGGACACTGGCCTTGGTGGCACCACGGTAGACTTCAGTACATGGTCGCCTGTGCCAATTCTAACATGGCTGCCCTGAAGCTCCACACAATCAGTTCTCTGCTAGCTGTTGCTGGAGGCAAGAAGACTCAGCCCAGCAAGGTCATGTGATAGAATATATGCAGCTCAACACAACGCCACAGTGTGTTGCTACTCCATATTGTAACGTTCCATAAGTACGCCAACCAGGGATCACAATCCTTTCTCTCTTTTGTATGCCCATTTCTTACACTGTGTCATTTTGCAGGATTATTTCAGTCGCTGTCAAGCCCGCCTCTCCTACATGCCATTCTAGATCTCCACTTCTGGCATCTGCTTCCACGCAGCCGCGCTGGGAAGGCAGCTTTCCATTTCCGACTCTCTTGTTATCATCCGCGTCCCTCGCGAACGGTGGGGATCCAAGATCATTACCGATTTAGGGGGTTATTCATCTAACCCTGTTCTCAATCTCACATCTCTCATTTCAGCGCCTTTGCTCTCACACCAGGGATTCTCCAGTCCTGAGATTCAGCTATACAGACCACAGGAATTATATCCGTTGAACTGTGATCCTATCTGTGCAGGTAGCCAGAGTATAGTTATTTGTGGTCTACCCGTTAGGGCTTTTCCCTGTTTTTCATCCTGTCATTCTTTTCTATCTGTACAGTGTACATAGAGATCACCATAACACTTGTCAAGTTACCATCTCCAGGTTCTCATACAGCAGGTATATTGACTCTCAGGCTTAGTCTTTCTTCTCTTCACGTTCCTCCTTTATTGGACACTTACTCGCATTTCTCATTGTCCCCCCAGACCACAAGCCATGAAGTATCCGTGAGAGTTCCCAGCCTTGAACACAACATTCCGGGTTCAGTCTTCCGACTACAGAAGACCAAATGACAAACCCACGCCTGCTACTCCAGTACAGTGTTTTATTCCCCAGAGGGTTTCCCTGGGGGGTTTGCATTCCTCAGTTTCCTGTCACCCAGACGGAGGGCTGTAAGGTTCCCAGGGGGGGGGGGGTTTCTCCTGTCTTCAAGGACTGCCGTCTGATCCAGGTTAGTGGTTCTCTGCTAGAGAAAACATTTATATGAGTTATGGGTGTTTGGGTCAAAGGTGGGGGCCTGACTAGAATAACAATAGGCCATTAGGAACTCAGGCATTAGAGGGTCTACCTCCTGGCAACGGGGAGAATACTGTGGACCTCATCACGAGTTGGGCGGTAATGCCGGCGCTATTAGCCCTACCGCCAAACCCCCCGGCGCTAATAGCACGGGATCACGGGTTTGGCGGAACGGGTATTGCCCATTCCCCACTGAGCCCATTCGGGAATTCCCCATTCCCCATTGGGCTCAATGGGGAATTTTTGCGCTCTTAACGCCAGCGGATTTCCTGCCGGCGGTAAGAGCGCAAATCTTCAGCGGATTTCCCCCCAGTTCAGAGCTGGGGAGAAATCCGCCAAAGCCCTGATTTGGTGGACCCTTAAATCCGGCGGTAATAGCGCTACTGCCGGATTTAAAGGGTTACCGACAAACCCGTGATGAGGCCCTGTGTCTTGTCCAATGAAATCAAAACATCTCCCCCATAGTTGTCTACTCCCATGTGATCATCCCTGGATTAATCACACAGCTTTAAGCCTCTGTTGCTTGCATCGTTTCCATTCAGTCTTCTCCTCTGCTCCCTGCTTTTTCCATCGCTTGCTTTCTGTTTTTTCTACTCTCAAGCTTTACCCCATTAGTCAGTCTCTGTTTATCTTGCTTCTGTGTGTACCCTTTCCCCTTAGTTTTAATCCTGTTTTCCACAGACATGCCTTGTAAAGTCCAGTTTTCAAGCCTGCTTTTGTTATCTAGATTCAGTTACCTTATTACAGTACCCTGCTCAGTTACCTTTTACCAGTGCCCGGCTCAGTTACCTTGTAACAGTATCTTGCTCAGTTATCTTGCTTCTGTTACCTAGTACCAGTACCTTGTCTCTGTTCCCTTGCCTCTGTTACCCTGTACCACCTCCTTGCCTCTGTTACCTTGTACCAGTTCTTTGTCTGTTACCTTGTACCAGTTCCTTGCCTCTTGTACCCTGTGGCAGTTCTTTGTCTCTGTTGCCTTGTACCAGTTCCATTCTACAGTTTTCTGCATTCCTAGTTGGTGCTTTCTTGTTCTTCACTCTTGCTTGCCTTTTGGAGCTATTGTTTCTGGTGTTTTATGATGTCCGCACCCATTCCTCTGTGTATTACTTTGTTGAGATTGGTTGCTATACCATAGGAGGCAATTCCTGCTCCTTCCTTTGTCTTGTTTAACCTGAAGTCTATAGTGCATTTTAGAGTGTGTTATGATATGATATGATATGGCATTTGTAACGCGCCTATACACAGGTGTTTCAAGGCGCGACGAGGCAGGGAGGGGGGAACAAGGGGAAGACAGACAACGATCCTACTAGGCCAGGTATCATTCAGACCGCGCAAGTGCAGGGGTAGGTGAAGGGAAAAGTGCAAGGGGAAGGGGAGGGGGGAAGTGCAGTACAAGTAAGTAGAATAAAAAAAAATATATATACACATATAAAATAAATAAATAAATAGGGCCAGCTGGTGGCAAGTGCAAGGTAAGTGCAGACAAGTGCTGGGAAGGGGGGGCTGTAGGGATACAGAGACAGTCCTGCAGTGCAGGGGTTGCCAGGGAGGCAGTGCAAGTGGAGAGTGGCTGGGCCCAGGACCGAGGTCGGTGAGAGTGGGCCAGTTGCAGATTCAGTGCAATTTCAATGAAGAATTTAGCAGGGGAGAGGGACAGAGAAAGCAGAAGCAAAGAGGAAGGTTTTGAGGTGCTTCCGGAACCGGAGATGGTTTTCCTCAAATTTCAGGGAGGCAGGAAGGCTGTTCCAGAGGGAGGCCCCTGCCGCGGAGAGAGATCTACCCCAGCTCGTTGCTTTGAGAAGCGGCTGACCCTGAGGGAGTTGGAGACGGATGAGCGAAGGGCTCGGGAAGGAAGATATTTAGGAAGAGAGAGTTGAAGGTATTTAGGCCCCAGGCCCCAGAAGGCCTTGTGGACAATGCAGAGGGTTTTGAACTTAATCCTCACAGCCACTGGGAGCCAATGTAGAGATTTCAGTCCTGGAGAGATACGGTCCCTGGGCTTGAGGCCAAGGACAAGTCTCGCAGTTCTGTTCTGGATGAGTTGCAGAGGGCGGAGAGTGGAGGCAGCCAGATTAAGATAGAGGCTGTTAAAGTAGTCCAGCTTCGAGAGAACCAGGGCTCGAGAGACAGTGAGCTTCTGGGGGAAGGAGAGGAAGGGAAGAATACCTCTGAGGAGGTGCAGCTGGTAGTGTGACTTCTTAGAGACGTCAGATATGTGAGGAGAGAAGGAGAGTGTGGAGTTGCATTTTGTTCCCACAGAAGGCATCCACTGTATGTTCCGGCTGGACCCACACTGGCTTGTCTCGTGTAAGTACACTCCTCGTTTGTAACTTGGGGTCCAGATACAGAAGCCACTCTTGCAGCCCCCTTCCATGTGCATGCAGGGTGTTGCACAGAGGCATTGAGCTTCCCTTATTTCTGTGGGTAGTCTCAAGTCCAACCTGTATACACCCTAGTGGGATTCCTCATTGTTTGTCTAGTACGTGGCTCCCATCCCTCCTGTTCACCATCAAGGTCTGCCCTTTCTTCCTGTTACTTTGTTATGATTGACTTTGTCTGTTCATCCTTCTTGTTTACCCTCCTGCTGTATTCACTTGCCTTTCCTCTTATACCAGCAAAGCCACCCCTAAACCTACCTGTGTGCCCTATGTATCTCCTGACAGTATCCATACAGGGTTTTATGAAAGTCACTGTTCATGTTGTTGTCACCAACAGAAATTATTCAGGCAGGACTGGTGGGGAGTCAAGGGGGTCATTACGAGCATTAATTCCACCACCACAGAATTACTGCTACCGCCGTGGTGTGTGACAGAATCACCGCCATATCACAACAGAGCAGGAGCGCGCACCCACCATTGGCTGTAACGGTAATTCAATCTTGCGCAATTTCTGCCAAACGCAACGGTCATTCTGACAATTATTGGTGGAATTACTGTTCCTGCCGGGTCCATCAGTGCTAAATCTGCCAGCAGAGTTACCAACGGCAGAATTACCGCTGGCAGAAATAACATCATCACAGGAATAGAAAGTACTGGGGCGGCCATCTTTAAAAACTCAATCCATTGAACATCAACCTGTATGAGTGCCATCAATCCGCAGAGGCAACCAAAATCATGTCTGCAGGGAAGGCCAAGTCCAAGGTACAGATATGCGGGTGCGAAAACCAAATTTCAGTGACCAAGAGCTCACAGTACTAGCTGAGCAGGTGGTGGTCCATTCTGATTAACTCTACGGGTCCCAACACCGGAAAACCACCCAGCAGCACAAGTTGCAATCTAGGCAGACATCAGGGACAAGGTGGTGACTGTAGGCCATATCCCATGTGATGCAGAGGACATGAAGAGGAGGTGGAACATCCTCAAGTCCCGAGTCCGCAGCCTAATCTCAAATCACTGCAGGGAGATGGCTGCCAGAGGGGGAGGGACAGTAGATCCTCTACAGCTGATCCCATGGGAGGAGATGGTCAGCGGTATCCTCCACATGGTGGGCCTGGAGGGTGTGGGCTTGACTGAGGTCGGAGCCAGCAGCCAGGGAGTACGTGGTGAGTACATGAGTGAATGAGGGGTCCATTGCAGAACAAACCTGATAGCATGTACACAAACACAATGCATCCAGGTGACAGCAACCCTGACAATGCATGACCCATTCATGTGACACTGCAGGCCATAACAACATGAGTAATTGAAGCCATGATCCCCCTTACATTCCAACCAAGTAGGATGACGAGGGCATAACGTACGCAACTGTCACCATAGAACTGCAAGTAACAAGGACTGACACGCATCTGCATTGCACATCACAACCACCCCTTACCCGCACACCGTCCCCCATGTACAGACATCACAGCAAGCATGGTACCAAACATGTAGCGCATGGATGTGTGTGTCAAACTAAGAAGCACTGCAACTGACCAGTAGCTGCAAGGCCCCCATGGAGACAATGACGTCCAACCTCATGTCGCCATGACTCCACCACAACTAACAGGGCGCCCTTAAGCTGACAGTACTAGAGGATACACAAGCAACATCTGTCCTGCCCTACATGTGCACACGTGACCCTGTAGGTCAGTGATGTACATTACTGCACAGTCCAAGCAAGGCACGGCCCCCAAACTAAACATATGCACGCACATCAATCAATGCAGTAAACTGGAATACAGTCAGACACATGAAGTACACACCCCCGGAGGCCTAGCATCCTGTGACCCCATAGTACACACGACACTACATGATGACACAATGAACAAATTTCCATCAAGGTATTAACGCACACTTTCATGTCTCCCAATAGGCACACAAGACACACAGGAAGCCTCTGAAGGTTCCAGTACCTCGGCCACACCAGTACCAACAAGGTGCTGCAAAGGACACAGGCCATGCCTCGGCAAGGAGTGGGTGTGTAACCCCCAAGAACAAATGCGTGGCTACTTTGCCATCCCCCTCTGTGGCCACTGACACAGCAGCCAAAATTGAAAGGACTACTCAGACCATTATGGAGTCTGCAGCGCCACCCACAACAGGGGCAGCCCCCAACACTGCAGGGGACACAGGAGTACCACACACCGGCCAGAGTGGTGACAAAAGTGTGTCATGTGCCCAGCCCACTGCACCCGCTGACACCGTGCAATCGGAGTCTTTGGGCCTCATTACGACCCTGGCGCTAATGGGTTAACGGCGCCGTAAAAGGCTGCGGCACCGTTAACCCATTAGCGCCTTACTACGAGGTCCCTTTGCGGTGGTCTAGACCAGCCATTAAAGTAGGGACCCGCAAAGGGACCTTGGTGCTAAGTACGGTACCGCAATTTGCGGTACCTTACTTAGCGCCTTCCCCAGTCCCATTGAGCCCTATGGGGCAAAAATGGGAATGGGGAATGGCCAATGTTCAATGGGGAATTACCGCCCCGCCAACCTTGGAATGGGGTGGTAATTCCCCATTGAACATTGGCGGACTCGTTACGATACCGGCACCAACCATGGTGCTAATAGCGCCATGGTTTAGCGCCAGCATCGTAATGAGGGCCTTTGTCTTCCACCTCCAGTCCTCCACATTCCCCTGCGAGACAATTCTCACCAGAATCCTTCACCCTGTGTATTCTCTTGCCCATGCTGTCCTCCCCCTTGTCATCTCACTGCGCTCTCCACTTCCAGCAAGACGCTGACTCAGAAGACCATGCAGAGCAGGCAGGCCGTGCATCCCACAATGTGGGTATAGGTCTTCTAGGCCAGTGCAGGCAGGGCCCCATGTTGCAGGCCATTTGGGAACGGCTCGACAGAATAGAGGAACGGCAGGCCGAAATGCGTGCCATTGCACAGGAAAAATTGGGCCATTCACAGTTCATGCAATATGTGATCCAGGCGAGTGGCCAGATCTATCGATCAGCTATGCCGGAGTAGAGTGCATACAAATACAAGCAACAGCCTCATCAGCCAGAAGGTGAGAGAGCTCTCAGAACAGATCTCGGCCTCACTTGAGACCATGGCCGGAGGAATACATTTGACCATGCAACACCTCTGGGGCAGTGAGCCAGTCAGTTCGGTGTCGGCTAATTCTACTGAGGGGTCATTGGCCAGCACGCCACACAGGCGCCCCCAGCACTGCACGCCCCGTGCTCCCCTGCCTGCACAAAAGGGGGACACAAGGAAGTGATAGTGGGAAGTACATGGGACGGATTGAGAGTGGGGGTGGGTGATAGAGTTGGGGATCAGGGTATTGGGTGGGAGATGGAGTTAGGGATCAGTGTGTGGAGTGGTAGATGGGAGTTGGGGATCAAGGTCTGCTAACAAGATAAAATAAATTACTATTCAGTCTACACAATATGTATAGTGTTTATTCCATGGTGTTGCTACATGTGCATGCAGAGAATCATCAGTGACATCAGAGGTGCATTTGTGCTAAGTCAAAAAAAGTTGTCCATGAGTTCCTGGCGGACCATCTGTCCTTCCCTCACCTCCCCACGAACATCCAGAGGTGCCCTGCATTCACCTGCAACGCCTTCCTCATCAGAGATGGGGGGGGGGGTGGTCCTCATCTGGAGGAATTTGTATGTTCCTTCGTATGCACATGTTGTGCAGCATTGCACATATGATTACAATTTTACCCACTTTGTCAGGGTTGTACATGAGTGCACCACCTGTGTGGTGGAGGCACCTGAACCTAGCCTTCAGCAGTCTGAAGGTGCACTCAATGCATGCCCTGGTCCTCCTGTGGGCCTCATTATAAGAAGCCTCCTGTGGTGTACCCTTGTTCCTTACAGGTGTCATCAGCCATGGTAACTGAGGATAGCCCGAGTCACCTACAAGAAATGGAATCTGCAGTGTTAGACATGGCCGTTTATCAGTCGAAGTACTGTGTGTGGGCCTGTTGTGACATAGGCCTATGTGCGCTCATCTGTGCATGTGGGTGACACATCTTGCATCAATTGTGGTGGAGGGGCATTGGCCTACAGAGTGCACTTCCAGTCATTCACATTATTTATGATGAGCTGATGTCACCTTTGCAGTTGATACTATGGAGATGACAGTAGGCTGTGTACCTATGACCATGCATGGCAGGGAATGGCTTTGGCAGGTGCCTTGCTTGGTGTCCTGGATTGTGTTCTGCTACCTTGCATGCCAGGATGTCCTGCAGAGTCAACTGGGGTCAGTATGTTTACTGGGGTAAGTCAGTCATGGCTCTATTGCCTGTTCATTGCTTCATTGGTGATGCATCATAGGACTTGTAGTTCGCTCACATTACTTCTCATTCCGTTCTCCATGTGTGTCACATTGCTATGCATTTGTCAGACTGACTACTACTACTTACCCACAAGCGGGTACGCTGTCTCCTGTATGTGCCCATGTACTCTGGTAGGGTGCTGTTCCTGAGTGTCATGGCATCATGTGTGGTACCAGGCTATCGGGCGCAGTAGTGGCTGATTGTGAGGTCGGCATGACATGTCATTTGTACAATCATGCAATGGAACAGTTTCCTGTTACGGTATGCCTGCTCCATTGCCTGGGGGCAGGGGGGGCACTAATGCCACATGTGTACAATCCACTGCCGGAATGGTGTTGGGGAATTGGGCAATGGTGTAGAAACGTGTTAGCTTGCGTTTTATACAACACAATAGGTTTCTTATATTCTCAAATAAGAAAGGAAAGCACATACCTGGAGCAGAGAATCTTGGAAAAGATGCTAAGAGAATCCTCCGGAGCGCCCACCACCTACCTGCCTGAATGAATTGTAGGTTTTAAGTGGGTTTCCAGGGAAACCCTCTGGGGAAGAAAACCCTGATGGTCGTGATGTTGGAAAATCACCTCCTGCATAGGCTTCTGACAGAGGTTAGCAGGTTAGTAAACGTTGCAGGCTTCTATCTTAACATAGCTCTCAACTCACACGCTTTTGGCGGGTGTCACCCGCCTTGTAAAGGGCTGACTCACCCGCCAAGGCTCCTGCACCCCCATTCATTCCAATGGGCGTCTCACCCGCCAAAACACGAAATCGGGAGATTTCACCCGCCTTTGCAACACAAATGTTTGAGAGCTATGTCTTAAGGCAGGGAAAATTGCAGCACCTTCTGGAGCTGAAGATTCAAATAAAGGGTTTTTGAGAATGGGCGTTCTACGAGTCTTTTCAGGAACAGGAGGGATTCTGCTTACCCAAATGATGGCTAGATATGGGACTGTCTGTTTAGCAGGAAGTCTTTCTGTGTGGTGAAGGGGAGCTGGAGGAATCGGGTATCGCTTAAGCGTGAGAAAAAGACAGACCATTTGAGAGAGAGGTTCCCTGCATCTAGTATGTGGGAAGGATACAGTTGTCTTGCATATATCTTCCTACCGACGTTAGTGGCGGCCGCAGGACCTGGCAATGTACTGACTTCTGCTAAGCGTCCGCAGACTTCCGGGTTTGCAGAAAGCTTGGCTGTTGCCGTGGAAACGTAATGGCGTCTTTTGCGGAGCCTGAAGCAAACTGAGCAATACTGTGATAAGTAAGTAATTTGATAAACAGAACGAATGCTCCCTACTATGTTCCGACCCAGGCAAATACCTACTACTTGTGTCGGTGAGAGTGTAAGGGTGTCAGCGGGAGGAGGCTTGTAGTCACGGAAGGCGAGCTGATGTCGTGTACGTAGTACACAGAATGCGCATGCGCGGCCTACAAGCCGGCGCATGCGCAGTTAGAAATAAAGGCGGCGCCCGGCAGTTGGAGCCGGAGCGCCGGAGCAAACAGACGTCTCCGTGTCTGTTCCTGCGCGGCGTTGCAGCGCGCAGGGCCCATACACCGGAGGGGCCCGCATGACACCAGCGGCCCCCCCGACCACCACACTGGCGACGAGGTGGAGCCACGGCCCACTCCCGTGCCCGGCTGCAACGCCGTGATTAAGTCCGCCGCGTCACGGACTGACGACGCACCGGCGGCCATTTTGTTTCTTCGACCCGCTCCCCGTCACGCGCGGCGACCGTGGTTGCGGCCCAACAGGGTGCTCGTGCGCCACTCGCCGACGGCGTCAGGAAAAAACAAATAAAAACAACATCAATCCAATTTTTGGAACACCCACAGTCTTGCTGGTGCAAGACTGTGGCACCTAAGAAGAAAGAAGGGGATTTCGCTCCCACCACTACCACAAGGCCGCATCTACCACCTGTGAGTACAAAAATAAAATGGGTGACGGCGCAGACGATGAGGGTGCCGCAGCCCCGATTCCCCGCAGAGCCCGCAGCTCCCTAGCCCCCATGCCAGAGTTTGATGCCACTGGACCCCCTTCCAAGCTAGGACCGAAGTGGCTGCTGTGGGTCAAAAGACTAGACATGTTCTTCAGGGCAGCAGGGGTTAACGACGATGATGAAAAGATTGCGACCATGATCTATTCAGCAGGCGCAGAAGTCCACAAGATCTACGACTCCCTGACCATCCCCGTGGTCACCTACGACGCAGTCAAGCAGGCACTCAAAGACCACTTCTTACCCATGGCCAACGTGGATTTTGACAGGTTCGTCATGGGCGCTGAGAAACAATTGGACGATGAGCCCCTAGACAAATTCTGCGCCCGCCTGAGACACCGGGCGACTTCTTGCAGATGGGCCGACGAAGAGGAAATGGTCCGCAACCAACTACTGCAGGGGTGCAGCTCCGGTAAACTTCGGAGGCAAGTGTTGAGGGAGCCTGGCCTAACCCTCCAGCAGATTCTAGACCTGGGCAGAGCACATGAACTAGCAGAGGCCAGAGGCGCGAAAATGGACGCTGCCTCGCGACCAGGACACAACGAGGACGCATTTGCAGTGGGACGGTCGGCTGCGAATAGGTCGAGATGGGCGCCGAGAAAGCCCGACACCGCGCCCACTCCAAGCACCGCCCCATCGTGCTCGAACTGTGGGTATGACCTCCCCCACAGCGGTGACTGCCCAGCCAAGTCAAGAACATGCGCCCGGTGCGGCATACCGGGTCACTTTGCCAGAACGTGCCGTGCGGCTGCCCCTGTTACAACGGCGAGAGGACCAGAGAGAGTGGGGCGAGGCAGTTCTCGCAGAGTGAGAGGCATCTCCTCCATTGATCAAGGCCTGCAAGACCTAGACCTCGCAGAAGAAGAAGAGGAGGAGGAGGAAGAAGTCTTCTTCATCTCCAGCATCGCGAGATGTTCCAGCACGAAACGCCAACCCAAGTGCACCGTCAACATCAAGGGCACTCCCACCCCCATCCTCATCGACACCGGGGCGTCAGTCTGCGTGCTAGCCACCAAACACTACGTAGCCCTGCCAGGCCCACCAGAACTGTCGACATCAACGGCGAGGATATATGCATTCGGTGGCGACACCCCCTTACCCATCCAAGGTGCATTTGTTGCCCCAGTGTCTCATGGACAGAACTCCATCAAGGCAAGATTCTTCGTCACCGACGTCAGCCCCCATTCGCTGCTGAGCTGTGCTGCGTCAGAAGCGCTTGACATTGTGCATTTCACATTTGGGGTATACCAGGCAGATCTAAAGAGCATGCTACACAAGTTCGCGAGTCTCTTCAAGGGTATCGGCAAACTGAACGCAGACCCCATTCGCTTGCACATCGACAAATCCGTAAGGCCGACAGCCCTCAAACACCGCCGAATTCCATTTCACCTGAGGGCACAAGTAGAAGCAGAATTGCAACAGCTAATGGACCGAGACATCATCGAACGGGTAGAAGGGCCCACCCCGTGGGTTTCACCCATCGTAGTGGCCCCGAAGCCGAAGCAACCAGGGGCTGTGCGCATCTGCGTAGACATGAGGCTACCAAATGCTGCCATCAAAAGAGAGCGCCACCTCACACCCACCCTGGACGATATCGTCGGCGAACTCCAAGGCGCCAAGGTCTTCTCCAAACTAGACCTCAGATCTGGCTATCATCAACTGGAACTGCACCCCGAGTCGAGGTACATTACTACGTTCACGACGCACGAAGGATTGTACCAATACAAGAGACTCAACTTCGGGATCTCATCCGCGGCTGAGGTCTTCCAGAACGCCATAAGAGGAGCGTTGTCCGGCCTGAGGGGTGTCATTAACATGTCCGACGACATTCTGGTCTTCGCCAAGTCAGAGAGCGAACACCTTAAAAGGCTAGAACGCACGTTTGAGAGACTCCAGGCGGTAGGTCTTACACTACACCAAGAAAAGTGTGAATTCCTAAAAGATCGGCTGGAATTCTTCGGGTTCACCTTCCATGCGAACGGCATCTCACCTGATCCCGGCAAGGTAAAAGACATAAGAGACGCACCTCCGCCCACATCTCCTGCAGAAGTTCGGAGCTTCTTAGGGATGGTCAATTACTGCGGCAGATTCATCAAAGACCTAGCCTCCCTATCAGAACCATTGAGAGCACTCACCAGGAATGACGTACCGTGGCAATGGACAGCGGCGGAACAAAGATCATTCAATGCCATCAAAGAGGCCCTGTCAGAGCAGGAGACAATGGCCTACTTCCACCCCAGCCGAGAATCAGAGATCGTAGTTGACGCCAGCCCCGTAGGACTAGGGGCAGTCCTCATGCAGGCCGATGAACTGGGAGCGATGAGACCCATTGCCTACGCTAGCAAGGCCCTCACCGACACGGAAAGGCGCTACTCGCAAATCGAGAGAGAGGCCCTTGCCATCCTGTGGGGATGCAAACACTTCAGGATATACATCCTCGGCAAACCCGTCGTCGTGGTCACTGACCATAAACCCCTGATTCCCATCCTGTCCGGCACTTCCTCCAAGCCGCCTCCCCGGATCGAAAGATGGATGCTATCGCTCATCGAATATAGCGTCAAGTTGGTGTACCGCCCAGGCACCCACAACCCCGCAGACTACCTGTCCCGCCACCCCGGCACGAGGGACGCCCAGAATCCGGTAGAGTTATCTGACGCGGGGGACGCTGTGCATCTCGTCGTTGAATCAGCCCTGCCAGTAGCCCTGTCGAGGGAGAACATTGCAGATGACTCGAACTCTGACGAGGCATTCTTGCGAGTGAAAAGAGCGGTTGCCACAGGGGAATGGCGAGACGTCCTCCTGAACAACGCCAGAAGAAACCCAGAGGTGCAGAGAGACCTGCAACTGTTGTGGAAGGCTCGACACGAGCTCTCGGTGTCCACGGACGGCCTACTACTGCGGGGAGACCAGATCGTGATCCCCAGGTCCTTGGTCACAAGAGTTCTCCAGCTAGCCCACACAGGACATCAAGGCATGGCTAAGATGAAGGCGCGCCTGAGGCTGAAAGTCTGGTTCCCCGACCTGGAACACCGAGTGACCGAGTTCGTAAAGGCCTGCATCCCTTGCCAAGCCGCGAGTCCAGCAGAAAAGAGCCCGCCCATCCAAGCCATGCCACGGAGCGACGTGCCGTGGGGTACCGTCCACGCAGACTTCGGCTCGACCGGCAGAGGCCTACACTTCGTAGTGGTAACGGACCAGTGGTCAAGGTACCCGCAGGTGGAACTCGTAGAATCCACCGCCAGCGATCACACCATCCTGGCCATGGACAAAATTTTCGCCACCCACGGCTTCCCGCTCGAGATCTGTTCGGACAACGGCGCTCCATTCCAAGGGCAGCGTTTTGCCAGATACTGCGCAGAACGAGGCATCAAGCACCGTAAAGTGACCCCACTGTGGCCGAGAGCCAATGGAGAGGTTGAACGGTTCATGCGGACTCTTAACAAAATTTTTCGCATCTCCGTCAATGGAGGGGAAGACCTGCGCCATAATCTGATCGAATTCCTCCGTGAGTACCGGTCCACCCCACATCAGTCCACCGGAATCGCGCCCGCTGAGGCACTATTTAAGCGCATACCCAGAGGGTTGATACCGGAAGCGGGAGAGCGACGCCCGGGGGTGATTGATGACACACAAGTGGCAGCGGACAGGGCCGCGAGGAACGAGAAGGAGACAATGAGGCGAAGGCTGCCGGAAAAGGAGATAGCGGTAGGAGACACCGTCCTGGTCCGGAACAGGAAACCAGAGGGGAAACTCTCAATGACATATGAACCACACCCGATGGGAGTTACCCACGTCAAGGGATCCATGGTCACGGCGGCGAACGCGCGTGGGACAGTGACCAGAAATGTGTCTTTCTTCAAACGCATAGGACCAGCAACCTCTGAAGAAGAACCGGATCCTGGCCAAAGGCAGGCGGCAGAAGCACCACCGGAGAACGTCGACACGCCCGGAGACCCTGCGGAGCCAGAGAATGTCGAAAGGGGACCGCCCAGGTACCCCCGCAGAGAGGGACGCCGCCCTCCACAAAGGTTCCAAGACTTTATTATGGACTCAGCGACCTGAGCAACAAAAGTCTGTTAAATATATAATGTTTGAGCCACGTTGGCCCCATGTTTAATGGTTTTGTTGTTTGAGGGGAAAAGGAGGGATGTTGTGTACGTAGTACACAGAATGCGCATGCGCGGCCTACAAGCCGGCGCATGCGCAGTTAGAAATAAAGGCGGCGCCCGGCAGTTGGAGCCGGAGCGCCGGAGCAAACAGACGTCTCCGTGTCTGTTCCTGCGCGGCGTTGCAGCGCGCAGGGCCCATACGCCGGAGGGGCCCGCATGACACCAGCGGCCCCCCCGACCACCACAGCTGATAGTTTGACGTGGCAGATTCTAACAGCAGGGAAGAAGGACAAGATTAGAGGAGAGTAGCGGAATAGACAGGATCAATCGCACAGAAAAGTAAGAATAGTAAAAAACTCATGAATTGATGCTTTGGGGAGCGTAGCAATGCACTGAAGCTCTGCTGTGGCTGCCTGATAAGAGATCATTGGTAACAGGGGCACAGTCAGCCCGAGGAAGCAATGCAGGATACTGCTGGAATGCTGCAAGTTCTAAAAAAGTGCCATCTTGGGGGAATCAACAGATACAAGACCAATGCATCTCCACCGCTGCCACACGGACCATCTGCGCCCACGTGCCAGTACAAAACGTGCCTTTGCTGCGTGCACATGCGCCTGGGTGGTCGGCATGAAGATATGCGGATGGGCATGCCTTCTGAGCAAATCCTGAACTTGTTCCAGCACCTTTGAGAACGTTGGCTAGGACATCCCATGAAGCATCCCAACAGTGCGCTGGAATCCGCCTGTGGCACAGAAGTGTAGGACGACACAAACTTGACGGGGTGGGATGGCAGTTCTGATTGTGATGGCGCTCTGGAGATCAGCCTGGATCAGGGTGAGCAGGTCTGTGAGGGTGGGATCGTCTAAGCGATAGAGTGTAAAAAATTGGCTGTCTGTCAGTGTCCAAGGGGATGGGTGTACCTGTGGTAGGGGTGCTCTCCGCAGCACACATCTCCTGCGCCTTTGTGAAGCCTGTCTCCTCTCCTTCCCTGCTGGGGTCTTGCATGTTGCTGCAGCTGGATAAATAGTAGCAAGTTGTGGATCCCATAATTGACATCTGCTTGTGGCTGCATGTTGCTTGGATGTGTGTTTAGGGAAGGTGTGCACTTACATACTCCTGCTGAGAGGATCTGGTGCACCTGCGGATTGCTCAAGTTCACCTGTATGCATTACCTCCACCTTTTAGGTTGAAGTAACTGCACTGTGTTTTTGGCTGAATTACAGCCAATTTTTGGCAGACATTCAGCTAAATTTCCACTTATAATACGGCAGAAATACAATTTTTTGTATCTGGTTGTAATTCCACCGACAGAATTAGATTTTGCGCTAATTCCACCAGTTCTCTGAGGAATTACTGACCATGGTAATTCCATCCGTGGCAATTCCGCCGGTGGAATTAGCGCCAATTTACTGCAAGGCATAATTCAGTGTAGTGGTAAAAGTGGCGGTAACAGATTTACTGCCATTTTAGCACTTACCGCCACACTCGTAATTATCCCCAATGTTTGCTATAGGAAGACATCCAGTAACTAAAACACTGCAGCGTTGATTCCAATCAGGCCGGTGAAATCTTCAAATACAAAAGGAAGGTTGCGTGCATCCTACAGAAAGCATCAGGTTTTCCATGTTGACTTCAAGGTCTGTAGGTGAACTGCAATAAAAAAACAGAGAACAATAGTAGCTAGCCAGCCTGACTTTGGTTGAGGCATTTTGCAGTCCAGAGAGTAACTAGGTTGTTATGCTGCAGGATAACTTGTCAAGAAACAGCAGCGCCTTTGAGTTTGTGTTTCCACTCCATGAAGGTTCCTCGGTAGTTAGTAGTTCCTTCTACGAGATGTAATATTTGATCTCTGCCGGCTGCATGACCTGAGAGTAGAAAAACAGTCGGTGCGGTATGGCAGTTACTGTGTCCTTAAGGCTGTCTGGTATAGGCATGCCTTAAGACCAGATGTGTCGAACACGCCTGTGTGTTCCATAAGAAAGCTGAATAGTGAAAAAAAAACAAGGTACCAGTGGTGAGTTCCCATTCTGCTGCAGCATTTTTAACCCCTTCTTTTTGGCCGCTCTCCCTGCGCTCTTTTCCGTCCCCCATTTTATCTGTAGAGGATCTGGGGGTAAAATTATCAGCATCTCTATCTTTCGAACTTCAGATTAGCTCGATATGTCAGAGAGGCTATTTTTATATAAGAATTCTGCGCATGGTCCTCCCTTACCACCCTTCTCACCTTAGGGCCCCTGTAGTCTCTTCTCTTATTTATTTCCTTATTTACTGTTTGTGTGTTAGGCGCTTATACAATAAGAAAATACTGTTTCAAAGCGCCCACAGGGCAGGCAGCGAGCGAGGGAGGGAAATACATTACAACACATTATTGAAGAGCAGTGGGGGGGAAAGGGAGAGGGACGGACCTACTATGCCTTGTGAATATTCAGAAAATGCAAGTGCAGAAAGGAAGTGTGAAGAGGGGGTAAGTGCTGGGGAGTCCGAGATCAGGGTGAGCCATAGACAAAGTGTTAGGAATGTTGAGTGTTACACAGCCACAGAGTGGAGGGTGTGCAGATACAAAAAACCTTTGGATAGACAGGAGCTGAGAGGAATTGGTGTGGAGGTCAAGGCCCAGAGGATGCATAAGGGCCAAGGACACCGATTCAGCAACTGTGGGATTAGCAGGGGAGAGAAGGAGGGAAGGAGGAGGAAAATAGGAAAGTTTTAAGGAGCTTCTGGAATTTGAGAAGATCCTGCTCAAGGCACAGGGGCAGGAGGAGCTATTCCAAAGGAGGGGGCCCACAGAGGAAAGTGAGCGACCCCCTGCCCTCTGTTTAGCAAAACGATGTACACACAAAGAGTTGGTGTAAGTGGAGCGAAGTGGTCTAGAGGGAGAGTATTTAGTGAGATAACGTTGAAGATAGTGTGGTCCCTGGGCCCAGAAAGCCTTGTGGATGATGCAGAGAAATTTGAATTTAATCCGTGCAGCAACCGGGAGCCAGTGAAGACATTTTAGTGCAGAAGAGATGCGGTCCCTGGGCTTATGGCCAATGATAAGTCTTGCTACCCTATTCTGGATAAGCTGGAGGGGGTTGCAGAGTGGAAGAAGGACGATTAAGGAGAAGGCTGTTACAGTAGTCCAGTCTAGAGAGAACCAGTGCTTGAGTCACATTGAGAAAAGGTATAATACCTTGGATTAGGAAGATCTGATATTTGGACTTCTTGGCAATGTCCTGAGTGTGAGGGAGGAAGGAGAGAGAGGAGTCGAAGATGACTCCAAGGTGTCTGGCTTCAGTTGAAGGCGCAGGGGGAGAGCCCAAGGAGGAAGTCCACAGTGAGGGGAAGAAGTAGGGAGCAGGGGTCCCGATGGGAAGGATCTCAGTTTTAGAGGTGTTGAGGCAGAGGTCATTGATGGCTCATCAGGACTGGATGGCAGATAGGCAGTCAGGGATGATGAAGGCTGAAAGAGGGTGAAGAAGAGCTGTGTGTCATCTGTGTAACACTGGAAGTTGAAGGAGAAAGAGGAGATGAGGTGTGCAAGGAGAGCAAGGTAGATATTAAAGAGCCTGGGGAGAGGATAGACCCCTGGGGGACACCATAGATGGAGATGGAAGGAAGAGAGGAGAAGGGGTCCAGGATGACTTTGGAAGAGCGGTTAGTGAGGAAAGAGGACAGCCAATCCAGTGCACGATCCAAGATGTCTAGTGTATCGTGGAGGAGCTTTGGTATGAGGATGGAATGGTTAACTGTGTCAAATGCAGAGGTGAGATCAAGAAGGATAAGGACAGCTGGGGAGTTGGAGTCTGGTTGTGAGGCAGTGTAGAAAGGGTGGACTGAATGCCCTGAGTTTTGGTGGCAAAGTGTGAGGCCAGTGCATTTCAGAGGGCCTGGGAAGGAGAAGGGGAGGAGGAGACTGCAGAGGGTTGGCTAGTTCCCTGCAGATTTTGAAACGTTCAGCCGAGTTATTGGATGCGCCGGAGACTCATGCCTGAATGTGGGCTCTTTTCTTTGCATGTATGGTGAGTCTGTATTGCCTTTGGAGCAGGCGGCAGGCCAGTTTGTCAGAGGATGAGTCTGAGGTTAGCCACTTCCGTTCTGTTGCCCTGCACTTTTGTTTCAGAGCTGCAAGTTCAGTTTTGTACCAAGTGTTACGCTTTCAGGCAGGTTTCAGATGGATCCTCATGACTGGGGCAGGAATGTCAAGATTGTTGTTGAAGGAAAGATGGAGGTTGCTGAGGACAGAGTCAGAGCAAGAGTCAGAGGTGGGGGGATGAGAGGAGATGAAGGTAGAGGCAAAGGCTGCCGCAATCACTCCTTTCATTGGGTGGACGTTAGTGAATGAGGTTGGTGGGACTTTTGGGGGGCGGTCAGTGGGCCAATGCCCAGCTGTGTTGGTCGGCCCGGAATGGAGAATGGAGAGGGACAGTGAGGTGCAGAGGTCAGTGAATAGAGAGGATGCAGAGCCAGGGGAGTCCAGTTGACTGTTGAAATCACCCAGGAGGAGAAGGTTCAAGGTGGATGAAATTGAAGAAGAGCAGAAGTCAGCCCATTCAGAGAGGAAAAGAGAGGTGGCACCTCTGGATCAGTAGATGGCAGCAATGGTCAGGGTGGAGGTGGGAGAGGTGACCAACTTGCAAACCAGGCTCAAAGGAGGAATAGAGCTGGGTAGGGAAGATGGAAGCAGGAACCCGCTCAGGGAAGATTAAGGAAAATCCCCCTGCCGCCAGTGCAGTGAGGTCGAGGCTTGGAGATGATCTTGAAGCCGTCAGGAAGGAGGGAGTCAAAGGCAGTGACTGAGCTGGCACTGAATCAAGTCTCGGAAAGGGCGAGAATGTTGAGTTCAATGTCTTCAAGAAGGAGACATATCTCAGAGGAGTGTTTATTGGCTGAGCGCACTTTAAGAGTCGCCAGGTGGAGATGGTCAGCGCTTTTGGAGGTTTTCTGAGGTGGGGTAAAGGGGCGTGGTACACCATTCAGAGGAGGGAGGGAGAGAGTAGAAGGGGGAGATGCAGTCAAAGGACAAAAGTTAATGAGAGAAGGCAGGATGCAGTCAAAGAGAAGGAGGTTGAGTTGTGGACCCTCAACCAGAATGGTGCCAGTGTCATAGACATTACCAAAGCAAGGTGAAGATGTGAAACCAGCCAAAAAGACTTCCCATTTCGTGCCATCATTAATAGAGGAGTGTATGGACGGGGCGGGAGTGGAGATGAGATTGGGGGTCCAAAAATCAGGAGAGGGGATAGAGAAAAGGATACCAGTGAAAACCTCTCTAGAGGAAGCACTAACATAGGTGTCTGCAATGGGAAGTTTTTTTTTTGTGCTTTTTCCTACTACACTTGGAGAGAGATGGGGGATAGCCGATAGTGTAGCAGTTTAAAAATATAGGAAATATGGAGAGAGCCATAGGAAGGCAGAGGTTTGGTCAAGGAATGAGGAAGGAGTGGCAGCACTGCACAGTTCTGGTTAAACTCACTAGAAGGCCTAGTAGATTGAGTTGGAGAGAATAAGTGAAACTCAGAAGGAATAGAATTACATTGGATAAGTGGTACAGAGATGTATAAACTATACACACCCAAAATCATTTTTAAAATGAAGGCATCAATCAATGCAATGCAGATGGTGCACAGGTAATGCTAAAAACACCCAACACTCGATTTAAAAATAAAGACAGCAAGCAATGCAATGCAGATGTTGCACAGGTAATGCTAAAAACACCCACATTCGATTGATTTTAAAATGTAGGCAGCAAGCATAGCAATGCAAATGGTGCACAGGTAATGCTAAACCAAATGAGTAGCAAATGCATTGAAAGGAATGAAGTTAGCTTAAGGCGAGGATGGAGGAGCTGAAAAGCACTGAAGACGCCTCAGGAGAGTAAGTTGTGGAGGTCAGCCAAACTCACCTTCATGACTGCAGGAATCGTGGATGGCCTTTGAACCAGTAGCAGCGCAGCAGTAAAGTAATTAGTCTGGTGGACGGATCATAATTAGAGCTGTGAATCTGTGGCTCTCCAGGCCCTCCTCGGCCCAGACATGCACAGACAGGGCCTTCGATGTGGGCCTTTGTTGCTGGTACTGGCCCCCGCCTCCCGGTGGTCCTGATTGGCAGAAAAGAGGACCGTAGCCAATCACGGGGGGCCAGGCTGAAGACAAAGGAAGGCTCAACAGGTCAACGCAGGAGCGGCCATCTTGGAGAGTGGCACGATCCGAGGAGAAGTTGGGAAATAAATGAAAAAGCACTTTTTCTTCTTCAGAGGCAGAACGGATATAACTGCAGGACAGCCAATATGCCGCACAAAGACTTTCTGAGCAAACCGCTCCAATTACAGTCTATGTCACGCACACGGTGAAAAGAACAATGAACATTGTATAATGCTTTCTCATTAAGGCCCCCACTCCAGAATAATGCAGAGTGATGTTGAAAAAGCTTTTTGTCAGAAGCCCGAATGGCTTACCTTCCTGGAGCTGAGGAGGATGCAGAGGGGCTGGAAGCAACACATAGTTCAGCTGCTTTATCATGGATGATGGAGGGACACAATAGATTACTGCAATTCTTTGTTTTTGGCACAACCTACCTATCTGTTGCAGCATCTCCAAGTCCTGCAAAACTCTGCTGCCAGAGCTGCCACCTCTACGCCTAGGCATGCTCCTATCTCTTCAGTAGTACGTCATCTCCACTGGTTTCCGGTGGTCAAGCGCGTTCAGTTTAAGGTCCTCTGTTTGGTCCATCGGGCCTTTTATGGCTGGGGAGCTGAGTATTTGCAGAAAAAATGTCTACCTTATGTTCTTGCCCGGGTGTGATTATCGTAGATAAATCAGTGACAGAATGTCTATAATGACTGGAAAGGTTCAGAAATCTTTGAAGTTCTTTGAGTGATGTCAGAGTAGGATGCTATTTTACCTGGCTCTTCTTTGTTTCCATGACTATTCCATGTGTATAATTGATTTTCCTGTATACGTGTCAAAACATTCTTAGCATGGCATTGATTGTTTGCCACGTTGCTGGACTAAACCAAAATCTCATCTATATAGGAAATGATGTAAACACCCTGTAGGTCTCTGAAAACATCAATTATGAGGTTGACAACAGTGGGAGCTTTAAAAAGGCTGATAGACACCCTGCAATATTTACATTGACTTTCGGGAAGCGTTCTTCCACTCATAAGTTGTATGTTCCCCAAAGCTCAATTTGGATGTCAATTGTGGCTATTTTGTGCTATTCCATCAGCCCCTGTATCAATGGTAGAGGGTATTTGTTTCCTGGCCATGATTTCATTGAGCTCTCCATAGTCTATGCATGGACACTGATCCCCTTCTCTTTATGAGCAAAAAAAAAAAAATGGGGCTTCTAATGGGGAACAGGAATGTCTAACTAATTCATTTTCAAGGTTCTCGTCAATAGTCCTTTTCTGATTCTACAACCTTGGAAGTTGGGGATGTTGCTTAGGTCGCATTGGTTGTATACGCTTTGATGTAACCCTGTCCCATTTACAAGGGAATAGCAGGGAGGTGCATGAACCCTGAGCAAAGCAGTCTTCTATGTACCACAACCGCTTTGTCAGTTTGTACTATGTGATTCTCATCTGCCTCGAGTGGCGAGTGTGCTGCATTAGGGGTCAGTGAGCCGTTATTCTGCACTTTTGTGATTTTAAAATCCTATTAGATGCCTTAAACTGCAAATGGCGCTTGCCTGCCAGTTTCCTCCCCCAGACCCTCCGAACTCCACAGCCTGTCTGCCTCCCATCCCGCCCCCTTTCTGACCACCAGGAACTTGTGAAGGTCTCAGGCCCTCGACACCAGCTCTGCCTCATTTCCATCTGCCTCTGAGTGGTGAATGTACTGCATTAGGGATCAGCAACCTGTTATTTTGCACTTTTGTGCGTTTAAAATCCTGATCGGTGCCTTAAGAAGCGAACAGCGCTTTCCGTGCCAGTTTCCTCGCACAGCCCCTCCAGACTCCACAACCTGCATGCCTACCATCCCACCACTGGAACCGTGATTGGGCCTTGCTGGCCACCAGCAACTCGGTGAGGGTCTCAGGTCCTCGATACCAGCTCGGCCTCATTTCCATCTGCCTCTCAAGTGCCCGCCTCTCAGCACTTCCTCCACCTCATTGGGCAGAGCCACCCTCTTCTTACATCTGCCCAGGGCAGCCCTTCTGGCCGGGCAGCCCCTCCGCTAAGGACCCCGAGGCAAAAGACAGCTCCTGAAAAAGACGAGCTCCAGACCGTGTTGGCTCGTGGAGCCTACAGCCATCAACCAGAAGCAACTGACAAAGCAAGTGCAGCTTCGGGCAGGGGGTGCAGCCATTACTGCTCCCCACTAAACTAACCAACCCAACCCAACTATATTTTTCTATATTAGCTGGTTTGTATAATAACCTTATCTCGCAGTTAGCCTAATTGTGTTAGTAAGCCATATCAGGTATTACTATACTCCATTAACTACCCCACCCATATCATTACCCAATATCCTACTCCCCAGGCACTCAGCCTACGTGTTGCTTATCAGCCATAGTCATAATTCACCCCACTCGTATAAGGCAGCCTTCTGATTGAAGCCTCAATGTGCAAGGTGGACATACATTTCACCAAACTAACTTGGTTAGTCAGAAACAGTCTACCTTTTGAGCAGTTATGGATGGGGTAGAATTGTGAAAATCAGCTTGTGTCACATCTAGACAGAGCAGTGAAGATTAACCTGTGTCACGTCTAGACAGAAATGTGAATATCAGCTTGCATCACATCTAGACAGAATTGTAAATATCAGCTTGTATCACATCTAGACAGAACTGGGATGATTATCCTGTGTCACATCGAGACAGAATTGTGAATATCAGCTTGCATCACATCTGGACAGAATTGTGAATATCAGCTTGCATCACATCTGGACAGAATTGTGAATATCAGCTTGAGTCACATCTAGACAGAACAGTGAAGATTAGCCTGTGTCACATCTAGACAGTATTGTGAATATCAGCTTGCGTCACATCTACACAGAACTGTGAAGAATAGCCTGTGTCACATCTAGACAGAATTGTGAATATCTGCTTGCGTCACATCTAGACAGAACAGTAAAGATTAGCCTGTGTCACATCTAAACAGTATTGTGAATATCAGCTTGCGTCACATCTAGACAGAACTGTGAAGAATAGCCTTGGTTCCAATTTAGATAGAATCGCAAAGATTAGCCACTTAGAAGAACTTTGAGAGTACCCAATGTACTAACCACCACTCTCCTGCTCCCCTCCTACACATCTCCCTTGTAATCCCCACGCCTATTGGCTAGCCAAACTACAACCACCCAACATAACTAACACTTGCATACAACAACAACCCCAGGCACTGGACCTTACCCCTTCCGATACAATAAGCCAGTGTGCACAACCATAGCGTTATTTATCAGGCAATTTAACACAACACATAAAACACACACACAATATTACCACACACAACAACCCTGGGATTGGACCTCACCCTTATGGATACCACAAACCAGCAAACGCAATCAACCATCTGCAACCCAACACACATTGGGCCTCATTATGAGTGCAGCGGTAAGGGGTTAACGGCGCCGGTAAGGATGCCGGTTCCGTTAACCCCTTACCGCCGCATTCCGAGGTCCCTTAGCGGCTCCCGCTAAGGCCGGCTGGTAAAACCAGCCGTCCTTAGTGGGAGCCGCTAAGGGACCAAGGAGCTTATAACGGGCCTGCTATTTGCGAGCCCGTTATTAGCTCCCTCCCCATTCCCATTGAGCCCTATGGGGAAGGGTATTTTGAATGGGGATTTACCGGGTCCTCCAAGGTTGGAATGACCCGGTATGTCCCCATTCAGAGAACCCGGACACGACTTTGGAGACAGCCATGGTGCTAATAGCACCCTGGCTACCTCCAAACTCGTAATGACCCCCATAGACGCCAGATTCTCCTGGTTCGGGACATATCCTATATACCTCTACCCTCACTAACCAACCCCGTCCTCTTTCTTACAGAGCCATGTGAGCCCCTGGAGACGGCCCCTGGGTGGTAGCAGCGCACGGCATAAATCAACATAACATAATATGTGTGCACATAGTTTTGAGGATGTCTGATCAAGGTTGCCTGCTGCACTGGAATCTAACAAAGACTTCACCAAGTATCGTTTCCCTTTGGAATTGAAGAAAACAACAGTAAGAAGGTATTGGCTGAAAGAATGTTCCTTGCGTACATTCAGGAACAGCGTTATTTGGGATAGCTGCTGCCTGGCACCTAAAGTGGCATCCCTCATCTTGGGGAACTTCTGTTCCGATGGATTGTTGTTGCAGTGGGTTGCTTGGAAAATTGTGAAGAAAACGGACCACTTTTCCACAATACAGACAAAAAGCATCTTTGAATTGTGCGTTCCTTTCTTCTATTCAGAGGGGTTCTACGGGTTACCCCCATTTCCCTGCGCTCTGGAGTTGGGGAAGGGCCTCGAGTGATGTATCATTGGGGCATGTTTTTCTGTATGTCATGGCTCTTTTTCCTAGTCTCTCTTCTGTTCATGTGATTCTTAATCAGGTCTTGCTTGGAAACCAGAAAGTGGGCCTCTCGGTGGGATAATTCATTTTTTTGGTCATCTTTAACCATTCCCGAAAAAATGGCTGCATGTCTATCATCAAACCAAGTTGTGGACGCTATAGGATGTTTACATTAGGTGACATACTGAACTAAGCCATATGTTCCTTCCTATAGGGTCAGCAAATTGTTTGTCATTGTTGGTAGAGACATCTCATCCTCGAAGGTTCATCAGAATTCGGCTTCAAATGCTTTCTAATTTGCGAGGAAACTGCCTGATTTGTGGCCAAGCGAGAAGCCCAAAGCATTGCGTCCCCTGTAAGGTTTCCATTGACATATGTCATCTTGGTCTAATCTTCAGTAAACGCCACTGGTCTATGCAGAAACTGAGGTTGGCATTGAGGAGAGACAGTATAGTCTTAGGATCGCTTGCATATCTCTACAGGGCAATATGAGTGATTAGATGATGTGTCGTAGCTCTGATGGGTGGCATCTCCCCTACCCCTGTTGGTAATACGCATCCTCATAGTCTTCCAAGGCTCTGATGCAAACTCTCAGGCATTGTCTCTTGTCCTGACACTCTGTCAGTTTGAGTTTAAATTCTTTTACTGCCTATGTTGGGCTCACAAGAACTGACTATACCAAAACTCAGGTGTGTCCATGTTTGGCTCTACAATCTGTCAGGACAAACACAGGGCTGTGCACTCAAGTCTGTGAGTTCGTCATCTGTCAGACAAAGGTTATGTTAGGTGGAGAGCAGGCAGATGCCAGGTAGTGGGTGTAGGTCAGGGTGACACTTAATATGAGCAAGCGCAGTGGGGAGGCCTGCTGGTTTCCAGAGACAGGATGATCAAAGCAAAGAGACGTGAAAGTTGAATCTGGCCAGTCAGTAAAACCGTGTAGTCTTTACTGGGAATATCCAGGAGCCATACAATACCACTCAGATTGCAGATGGAAGATTGACTGAGCTAAGGGTCTTTTTACAGGGATTGTTCCTCGCCTTGAAAGATGTCCCCATCCAGGGAACTCCTAAAAAATGGATCAAAGCAAAGAATGTTCTCATTGCGGGGTGCTTTGGGACAGAGCTGAGCATGCTCCCCAAAGCTCGTGTAGATCATGCATGCTGAGGGGTGTGACACAATACTGTGGTGCCCATTGCAATTCCTTGTGAACTGACTCCATCTTAACACTGGCACCATGGCTATTTATAAAGGCACAAGAAAAGACCCACCAACCAGCACACACACGAACATAGGCCCACACACACACACACACACACCTTTCTCTCAATTCACATCCGTGAAGTTATACGCATGCACACACATACGTACTTGCGTAAATGTACACACAGGAATAAAGGAAACAAAATTGGGATAGGTACAGTATAAATATATGTTTTTATTACTTATGTACCCAGATGTATCCAACAGCTACAAGTTGCATCTCAAGAAAAACCTAAATGAACTGCAAAGTATCTGCCGCGTCGGTTGGTTACTTGTGGGCCGCCTCCAGGTCCGGAGCAGCGAGAACCGGAGTGAGCCTGGCCCGGGCCCGCAGCCATAAGCCCATTACCAACACTCGAAAGATCCAGCTGCCGGAGGGCGACCAACAAACGATCTGGGGGAAAGCATCTCTGAACTAAAGTGCTGAACAGTCAAAGTCGGGCATCAACCTCGGGGGCTCAGAGAGACCCCCACTGAGTCACCTGACACAAAGTGCCTACAGAGCTGATCTAAAGTGCAGCTGTTCATGGAGGACATACTGTATAGCTGTTTAAAGCGGCTCCTATAGATGAGCCACTCTATCATGCATGTGTACATGGAGCTCCCTTTACACCTCTGCTGTATGCAAAGAGTTCTCCTGTCTACTGCAACATTGAGAGAGGCGCCCCTGTACACTGCTCCAGTATGTGGAGGCTCCTGTATACTGCCACTGTATAAGGAGACTTCCTGCAAACTGCATCTGTGTGACGAGGACCCCGACTACCGCTGCTGTATGAGGTAGGGCAGCCCTAAGAGAGGCCCATGGATGCAGTAGCTGTAAATGGAACTCCCCATATAGTGCAGCCAGAGGCATTGCTAGGGGGGGCTGAGGGGGCTATAACCCCAGATCTACCGCTGTACTGAACACCTGTGATGACTTGCTCTCTAATCTTGACTCTAACTCTCCTTCTGTTCTTATCCTCCTGGATCTTTCCTCCACCTTCGTCAATCATGGTTGGTTGTAACCCCCGATAGAAGCTCAGGAGCTACATCCAAAAGACTAGCTAGCCCCGAGTCCCGACAGTCCCGACATTAGTGTAGCCCTGTATCTTTTCCAGACCTAGCAACACCCCTGACTGCAGCGATAGAAGGCAGCCTTACATTATACTGCAGTGATACAAAAAGGCACCCTGTATCTATATATGTACTGCTCATGTACGAGAAGCCCCCCCCATATACTGCAGCTTTACGAGGAGAACCCTGTATACTGCGTCTCTGCAAGGAGAGCCCTTGTAATAGAAGCTATATCAGGTGGCTTTGTGTATACCGCAGCTATATGGCAGACAATAACGGCAAGAAACAGATAGTAACGGAAAAGGTGGGGGCAGA
This sequence comes from Ambystoma mexicanum, assembly GCF_040938575.1. Lineage (NCBI taxonomy): Eukaryota > Metazoa > Chordata > Amphibia > Caudata > Ambystomatidae > Ambystoma > Ambystoma mexicanum. Next base: position 172,863,826 of record NC_090931.1, read on the forward strand.
GAACAAAGAGAGGAAGGGGAAAGGCTGAGGGGAAGAGAATAGTTCAATAGATTGCAAGAGTGGAGGGTGGAGCCAAGGGTAGGGGGACAAGACAAGGTGCGTGCCCTGCTCTTCACCCTCTCCTGTGGTTGTCTACGGCCCTGCTGAAATATTTCTTTAACGATCTGTCCAAAAGAATGGAAAATATGCTCCAAACTATCAATAGCAGAAGCGTGGTCTGTCCTAGGAAACGATTCAGAGGGCCGAAAATTCCCCCAACGAGTATTACCGAGCTACCACCTCGTGCCTCCTATCTAGAAAACCTGAGGAAAATGTCCATGGAAACAAACGTAGGCTTAGGCTGACAGCACCACGAGTCAGCCATCTTGGAATGTCGTTCAACAGCGCAGGAACTACTTTCAAGGAGTGGGGTGTACTCAGGTGGAACTGTTAAATGTGATGGGTGTTCAATCGCTATCTACAAAAAAACAATGTAAACAATTACTTCCCTGGGGACGTCAGTTAGAGGTCCATACTTATACTTAAATCATGTTTTTGGAGGAAACACAAAATTAAATTGTGCAATAATGATTTTCACTATACATTTTTTGGTGATTTGTGTGCTACCTGCTGCCATGGGGCAAATTCAGGCCACAGAACAACTTCAATGTACTCGCATCCTTCCGTGTATTTTTAAGCAGTCTCAAATGTGACTTCTGTCAACCACAGGAGGGGAAGGATGTTATGCTGTGACCACCTCCACATTTGTGTATTTAAAAGAGAGAGAAAATGTAGAATATGTTAGGGGGCAGGACATACGTTTTGTATGCAATTAAAAGGCCCTCAAGTTGTGTCATAATCATCATGACTAAAGCATAAGAAAATGTAGCAAAAAATAAATAACTCCCTACATTACCAACGGTTCTTAATCTGTCCATGTTGCATAGCTGAATACAGTGTATTTTACTTATTAATGAATGCCCCGTTGAGTGGGGGGTCCTTTTTTGTTGCGTTTCCTTTTGCAGGATGCTTTTGGTCTAGTTTCTAGTCTCATGCTATTTTTCTCTTCGCGTCAACCCTCACACCCGTTTTACTAATTCTTTGTAAGGCTCTCAGACCAGTTGTCTCCAGGGGCCGCGGCCTTGCCGGGGCGACGTGCACACTGAGTACCAAGCAGAATCAGAATTACTGACAATACTGAAGCATTCCTGATAGACCGCTGGCCTCCCATTGCCGCCTCATCCTTTTGCCTCGCCCAAGGCTCAACACCACCCCAACCCACCACAACTCCGCCATGCGTGTGCACAGTCACGTAAAACATGTAGCGGGGTGGAGGGCATCCCACTCACATCCATGTCCATTAATGTACTAAATGGCCGGCGACTTTCCTGTCCTGCAGTCCCTAGAAATACTTAATTGGAGGAAACAAGCAAATGAGCAAATTATACATTTGAGCGGGGGAGGGGGGGGTAGCCTCCCCAGGCAACGGATGCAGGACACACATACACTCTACCCTGCTGCTTTGTCTCAGTAATACTATCCACATGCGAACACCTCTAGTAGACAGGTCAAGGGTCATAGAAACCCAGACTATGGGAAAATGTGCTTTGCCGTGTACCTGGGAGCAACTCCCCACCAGGCCAATACTCCAAAACAAACTAGTTAAGTTCTCCAATTGGCCAACGAACATCTGCCTTTCATAGCCACCCTTGTTGCCTTTTGCAGGCTACCCGATACACGGCCAGTCAGTCAGTCGTCATCGCTGAGAAAGGAAGTGCGGCCAGATTTCGATAGTTGCCTTGTGATCAGCCAACCTCTTGGAGACATTATTGGAGAAGACATTTTTGGGGGAGTTCCACTCTACCTTCCGATTCCACCGGGACCAATAGCACCAGAGTTCATTAAGTCAGCCCGCTCAATCCTCTCTCCGCTCAGGATAGAGTGCAGATGCTCAAACTAGTCAGGGGAGCAAGCAAGTGCATGTAGATCCTTAACCCCAGTTTGCAAACATCTGCCACCCCAAAAGGACCAATATTAGCAGCATTGATGCATATGACAATGGTTTCACTTTTCTTTAAAAAAGGTGATATCCAATACGTGCCGGCATTACTTCGGATGAGTAGTGTCTGACTCACACCTCCCTTTCTTGGGGGTGCGATAAACTTGGGGCTCATCTCCACTTCTTTGGTCCATGATTTTGAGTAAACATGCCCACATGGGGCCATCCGTGGCGATCGCAGCTCCCTTGTCCTAGTTTCCAAAGCAGGGTCCCCTTGGGGCGATGGCGACCCTACCGCTCAGATTTCACCTTGTAGCGGAGAACAAGGTAGGCCAGTAGGCGTAGAATGATGAAGAAAATGCCCAGGACGATGAAGTCCAGGTAGAGCTTTGCGTCCTCCACGTCCAACTCCTGAAGGATCTTCTCTGGCTTCTGGAAGGGGCAGAACTCCTCTTTGCACTCGAGCTCCTCGCGGTTCATGCCGTAGATGGTCAGAATGACCCCTTCGAACCCATACCTGCACAAAATTAAAAAAGAAAGCGCGTGCTGTTATAGGCCGCTAGAAACATGGCACACCACATTGATGGAGCTATGAATCCCCAAAGGCATTCCTATACCAAGGGCAGCAGTGCCGACCAACAGCACACCAAACTTTTCTCTATGGAGTATGCGCACAGTAAGTGGGTCTGCAGTAAGCTGTGCCAAAGCACACCGATCTTGCCATGCAGCATCCGGCCTTATTTGGGTATACCCCTATTTTTATGGAGAAAAAAAGTAGGAAAATGAGCAACAACTCCCTTATTACGAATTTGGATTCTGTAATGTAATTTCGAAAGTACCCCCAGATCGTACATAATTGATGGGGGGTAATGACGAATTCAAGGAGGGCAGCGGGAGTCCAAAAGTGCAAGCCCCCATCAAAGGAGAACGGGATTGGAAGAATGCAAATTTGTCAAAAATGCAAAAATGGCAATTTGAAACTGGTTCCTAGATCTACTCACCTTACATAGGACACATAGGAGCTCCACTGCAGGTATGTAGGAATGGTTTTGAAACTGACAAAGAATCCGGAGAAAAGCAGGACTGGGATGGCTGTGACCGGACCCACGAATGTCGCCACCTGGAAAACATATCCGAGTATGACATGCAGGTTCCTGCACCTGCACACTGTCCCCTGCCCCACCCACATGGTGCCCCTCATGATATGATATGATGTGGCATTTATAACGCGCCTATACACAAGTGTTTCAAAAGCGATGAGGCAAGGGAGGGGGAACAGAAGGAGGACAGAGACAGCGATCCTACTAGGTGTGGTGACATTGAGATCGCACAAGTGCAGGGGAGGGGGGAAGGGGAAAAGTGCAGGTGGGAAAAGGGAGGGGACAGTTCAGTACATAGGATAACAGTAAGATAAATAAAGACAATAAATAAAAGTGCGGCCAGCTGGTGGCAAGTGCAAGGGTAAGTGCAGACATCAGGTGTCAAGTGCTAGTAGCGGCCGTAGGGATGCAGAACAACAGTCCGTGAGTGCAGGGATTGTCAGGGGGACAGTGCATGTGTGCAACTGGGCGGGAGGGGACCAGGGCCCGAGATCAGAGAGTAGCCAGGTAACCAGTGCAGTTTCAGATTGAGCCTGCATGCATGCACTGTGCTCTGCAATCCTACACTCTGGCATAATGTTACAGCTTTTAAGAGCTGCTTGCTTCAGACTTGTAGGGCTGATGCAACAGCACTCTCTTGTAACAGCTTGTATGAGCTACATTTCCTGGAAGGGCGTGAGCATCTGGGCGTGTTTCCCAAGTCTGTCAAATAATCCCCAAAACATGTACACGTTGGGCAGGATTCACAAAGATTTAAACTGGGGCAAATTAAAGATGCCTTGTACCTGATTTACAAAGGCTAAAACTGGTGCAGATCTGGAGATGCTCAGAGCATCACTGACATGTCCGTGAGCACATCTTTGTGTCACTTTTGCCCAAAGGCATCTCAGATGTGCTCCAGTGTAAATCTTTGCAAATCAGGCCCTTTGACTTTAACATGAAAGGTGGTGGTTGGAAAACCCGGCCTATATAAACCAGAAGGCCCTGTTCCTCCATTTCCCCTGTAGAGCTCCCTGCGGGAGGAGGACCACTGTGATCGTCCTTGTGCCACCTCCTCGCATGGCCACACCCTGGCAGTGCTCCTGCTTGGACCTTCTCTTAAATAGCAAGAGACTGAAGCTCCTTGTTCATGCATGGATTTCCACGCCCCCTGTTACAGAACCGGTGACATTAGACATCTCGTCACTTCTTGGTGGTGGTTTAGGACTCTAGCGTACACTTGTAATGGCAGCTTCCACCGAGAGGCCATCTTTATGTTTTCTGAAGTCGCCTGTCTGTTTCCTGGACTTCAGGCCACACATCAGTGCTGGGGTTCTGTTCCCTTCAAACAGTTCTCATGTATTGTATCACCGTCCTGGTCGTAGCCCTTTTGTTAGTCGGGTTCCCTAGGCCGTGTTTGCTGCAGGTACCCCACTTCAGCCTGCAGTCTTCTGCACTGCACCCAGTTCGCGCTGTTGCCACTCTTCTGCCTTGGCAGTAGCCAGGGGCATTCCTATGCAGGGTCTGAGGGGGGCTATAGTCCGGGTCTTTTGGATGTAGCCCCAGATAGAAGTTCAGGGGCTATCACCAAAAGGCTAGCTAGCCCTGAGTCCTGACAGTCCCCACATAAGCATAGCCCCAGATCTTTTCCAGACCTAGCAACACCGCTGACGGTAGCCTGTTTCAGTTTCCACATCTTCTGCAGCCTGTTTCATTAGACCTTTGTCTTCCGCTTCAGCACCAGCCGCCTGCTTATGTTATTACTTCCAGTTATCTCCCATGTTTGTAGCCCTCCTTGAGCTTACATTAGCCTGATGCCTCTGCTTGCTCTATTTTCCACTTCTACATGCATTTTTGCTGAGTTGCATATTTTCTGCTGCCTGTCTTGTCTCTCCATTGAGTTCAAAGTCATTGCAAAGGTGTGTGCCTCCCCAGTTGAAGTGCCATCTTGGCCCCTTCACTCTTTTAGAATGGACGCAGATTTTGTTTTAAGGCCAAAATGGCACCTGCTGTTGCACCTGCACTGGTGGGGTTCTAGGTGGCGGCTTAGAACTGCCTTATTGCCGCACCGGCCATGGTTCGTTCCCATTTGGTTGCTTATCTCTTGCCTTCAACTCTCGTGGCTCCTCAATGCACAAGTCAACTACGCCCCTTCCTGTGGCTTGGCTTTTTTACAGTCCCGATGTTACGCTCACATGGTATCCACGGGGACGCCACTCAGCCCTGGTTGGATGATATGCTCCTCGAACCCTCGCCCCGATCCCTGGGTAGTGCCTCCGATGGAAGTTGAGTCTGAAATACAGGAGGGCTGGATTCAAGACTTAACTGTCTCTGGTAGGGGGTCTTCCCCCCTCCCTTGGATTCAAAACCTTCCCTTGGCCCTCTCCTCACCTTAATTCCTTAGAAGGCATGCTCTCTGTCCTCCTCTTCGTGGCAGGGGTGCATAGTCTCGTGTGGGCATGAGCGACCAAGTTGCTTCACTGGTGCGAGCCCTTTTGAGTGTCTGTAAGGTAGGTCTTGCTGCTTTACAGTCTTTGTATTCTATCCTGTTCTTTCCTTCCTTCCTCTTATTGTTATTAATGTCTTATTTCTTCTCTTTAGGTGTGCTAAGAGATTTTGCCATTTTCGTGCGGGTTGGAGCTGAGCACGAGCCGGTAAATGAAGGAGCAGTGTGCACAATGCTGTCCGTTAAGTAATTTGCGATGCGCTGTGCTGTTTTGCCTTGTATACGCTAACCTGTGACTTTACCCTTCCTTAGTAGGCTGCGGTGCTCTTCGCTGGTTGCAGTGATGTTCCGGAAAGATGCTGAACAAGAGTCGACTAATCCGGTAAGAATCTTGTGATTTTCGTTGTTCGTGTGGATCCGTGAGTATGCGCTCACTAATTCTGTTCTTCTCTCTCCCCTTTTCAGGATGCTGCGTTCCGGGAAGCATGCGGTGCCCTAATGATGGTGTTTGATGGATCGAATGTCTCCAGGTAAGCAGAATCAGGAGCGGACGATGGGCTGAAGACAGGATCCTACTCACAGGTAAGATTCCAATAACGATGTTCTTTTTCTCTCTGCAGGCACGCGGTTCAAGAATAGCTGGCATCAAAGAATACAGGAGACCCAACTGGACATGGGGAGCGCTACGCTGAAAACAGCAGAATAACGCGAAGCGTGTTCTGCTTTTTAGGTGTGGTTTAAATAGTTTTCAGGTAAAGTAGTCCAGGTAAAGTAGTCCCAGGCCAGCCACACCCTGAACACTATACCGCATAGCTCAGTTCTTGGGAACTGAGCTATGTGAGTGCCTCCATGTTGACTGAAGCCCCCAAGAAAGTAGTTCCAAGTAAAATAGTCCCAACCTAAAGGTGTTCTCCATTGTGATTATGAGCCTGGTGCCAAAGGCGCCAGGGCTGACTCCAAGAGAGTCTCAGGTGAGATTTTAAGGCCTTTAAGGCCATAATGGAATCCGGAAACCTGGCCTTATCTGGTAGGCTGACTTGCCAGTGTGGTCAGGGGTAGGGGTCATGACACCCGACTGCCTCGATCAGTGGTGCCCTGGTTGTTTTCTTTTTTTTTAGCAGGAAGCATCCACTTCCTATTTATTTATATTTATTTATTTATATCAAACTTATAAAGCGCAACGTTCGTCCGAAGGCATCTTGGCGCTGCCTAAACAAGTAGAAAAAGAAAGCTAGAAAAGATGGGTCTTCAAGGATCTCCTTAAGGGCAAGAGGTCATCCATCCTATGCAAGGCTCGAGCCACAGAGACTTGCCTCGTGCAACCATACTCTCTCTGTCCAGATACCCCTCCAATGGGTAAGCAGTGTCAACATCTGGCAGAGAAGACCAGTATGGAGCCTCCTTCGTTCTCTTGCATGTTTTAAGTCCAGCCCTGGGAAACCTTTAGTGGGTACCCATGTGTTACAGTAATCGGCCTAGTGCCGCTATGCTGGTCCAGCACCCTCACATTTCATGGCAGGCCCTTCAGTGCAGTTGTATTCAAATTAGGGTGTTTGCGCTCCAAAAGTACCCTTCCGCCATCTGGAATAATCAGAGGCGTAGACGGTGTAGGGCCTGAGCAATCAAGCCCCCACCCATAATCTTTAAATGCCCACTCAGCAGCGTTAACAGATGTTAATGTCACTGCAGTGAGCCCGACTGCATTAGCTTCAGGAATCCATTAGCTAGACATTCCTGACTATGCCCCGGGGGATGATCACTGTCTTAAGCCCTGGGTCCACTTCATACCCACATCGTCCGTCTTTATTGACCAGATGTGGGCTGTCCTTCTGCACCAGCTAAGCAGAGTCCCATTACTGGCTCCTGGGTGTAGCACATCGGACCCTGCCTGAATGCGCATTCCAGAGCACCATGCATATGGATTCCAATGAACGCCCCACATCCTACATGGCTGCATGCTGCCCTGCACTGTTCCCTGCATCCCTACACTGCTGCATGCTGCCCTGCACTCCTACACTGCTGCATGCTGCCCTGCACTGTTCCCTGCATCCGCACACTGCTCTGTTCCCTGCATCTCTACACTGCTTCATGCTGCCCTGCCTTCACTTTTCCCTGCATCCCTACACTGCTGCATGCTGCCCTGTTCCCTGGATCCCTAAACTGCTGCATGCTGCCCTGCACTGTTCCCTGCATCCCTACTCTGCTGCGTGCTGCCCTGCACTGTGTCCTGCATCCGTACACTGCTGCATGTTGCCCTGCACTGTTCCCTGCATCCCTACACTGCTGCATGCTGCCCTGCACTGTTCTCTGCATTCCTACACTGCTGCGTGCTGCCCTGCACTGTGTCCTGCATCCCTACACTGCTGCATGTTGCCCTGCACTGTTCTCTGCATTCCTACACGGCTGCGTGCTGCCCTGCACTGTGTCCTGCATCCCTACACTGCTGCATGTTGCCCTGCACTGTTCCCTGAATCCCTACACTGTGCCCTGCATCCCTACACTGTGCCCTGCATTGACACAATATGACATACATCAGTACACTATGCATCTCATCTGCCAGCATCGGTCCTGTGCCCACATGCAGAGCCCTGTATCCCTGCATTGCGCTCTGCATCCTGCACTGCAGCTCCAAACCATGCTCTAGCTTGGATAACTGCACCCTGCATTTCAAAATCTTGTCCTACATAATTCCACACAGTCCCTTGCATCCCTGCACACTATAGCATCCTGTAACACAGTCTGCATCCCTACACCATGCTCTGCATTCATACTCTGGTCTGCTTCAGAATATTGCCATTATGCTCCATGGCGTTCCCCCATAGAGCTTTACAGCATCCTTCACCTGTAACGAGGTTGAAGCAGCTCCAATCAGAAGACCGAGGGACTGCGCCACCAATGCCGTACAGGTAGCAAGGGCGGAGAACAGGAGGAATCGGGTGGCTTCCGGGGGCTGGCCTGTCATCCAGTAGACAATGCTGCAGTAAGCAATGGGACAGATGACCTGCAGTGGAAAGAAACAGAGAATGAAATGTCAAACCACAAGAGATCATGGTCTGGTCCACAACAGCAGAGAAAGAGACACAAAAGAAAAGAACATCCGTTCAACGCAGAAGGGGAGCATGGGGCAGATAATGAAATAGCAGAGAAAGAAAGGTGCAACAAAACAGAATTAGTACAGCACTCAGGAAGCAATGCAGCAGAGGAACAGAGGGCAGGCAACAAAACAGAGGAAGAAAGACGAAGCAGAAGAGCATCAGAACAGAAATTAGGTAACACTGTAGCAGAGGAACAGAGGGCAGGTAACAAAACAAGAGGAAGAAAAATGAAACACAACAGCATCAGTACAGCAGTCCGGGAACAAGAGGGCAGGTAACAAAACAACAGAGGAAGAAACGTGAAGCAGAAGAGCATCAGACCATAAGTCAGGTAACAATGTAGCAGAGGAACAGAGGGCAGGTAACAAGACACCAGAAGAAGAAAAATGAAACACAACAGCATCAGTACAGCAGTCCGGTAACAATGTAGCAGAGGAACATAGGGCAGGTAACAAAACAGAGGAAGAAAGACGAAACAGAAGAGCATTAGAACCGAACTCTGGTAACACTTTAGAACCCAGGTAACACTGTAGCAGAAGAACAGAAGCCACTTAACAAAACAACAGAGGAAGAAAGACGAAGCAGAAGAGCATCAGAGCAGAAGTCAAGTAACGGTTTTGGTGGTGTTTGTTCATCTGACAATTGATCGCAGCAAACAGACCGGAAAAAAAACTGCTGCACGCGATCAATTGTCAGAGGAACAAAGTGCAAACCAAATGCGCGCACACCAACCCACACCCCCACCGTTCTCCCCTATTTACCTGTTTGGATGTCGCATGGTCCTCATCATCCCTGCAGCGTAAGATCCGTCCCTCTAAAGCGGGTCGGATCCAACGCCGCAAGGTCCATTTTCTTTTTTTCCAGTACCCTGCCTCCCAAGTTGAGGAAGCGGGGGACACGCCCCGCCACCCTCCAAGGCTAATACATACCGATAATAGGGAGCGGGGGATACCCCTGCAACCCCTGCTCCACATGTTCGTTATGTATTATTCGTACCATTCGACCAAATAAAAACGAACAATTATGCTAATACTACAGAGGACATGTGGGAAAACAGCATCGATACAGAAGCCAAGTAACAAAGCAGCAAAGAAACAGGCCATGGAATAAAGCGGAATCAAGACAAATTCCATATAAAGCAGAAGAGAAGCAGAGGCCAGGAAACAAAGCAAAGGGGGGAGAAAGGTCAGGTAACAATCCAGCGGGGAGTAGGGATCAGATCATAATTCTGCATGGGAACAAAGGTCAGGTACCAAAACAGCAACAGTAGAGATGAGTAAACAGACAGAGATTGGGTAATGAAGCAACAGAGGAAACACAGTCGGGTCAGGTAAAGAAGAAGCGGAGGCAGGGACACATGGGAACCTGTCTGCCAAGAGGTGGGGGTCTTTCTTGAGCTCTGTGAACTGGGGGTAACAAAAAGGTGGTGCAGGCCAGTTCTGATTGGGAGTCATGTATCCTGATTGCATGGCCCTTGCAGAGGAATTAGCACTGGCTGCACAGGGGTCTGTGCCTGATAAGGAGGCAAGTTTGATAAGGTCCACACAAGAGTGTGGAAAAGAAGGCCATGCTTGCTGGTGGAAAACACTCTCTAGTGCGGGCAGAACCGGGTAGCTCCCCCAGCTGCCCACAGCACACGACTTTGCTCTCCAGATATCTGTTATGTCTTCCCTGCTATCACACAAACTCTCCCAGTTCCTGGGGGGGCAGGGGGAACTAGCATCTCCTACTCCTCGATCAACACTGTCTCCTCTATGGCAGATGTCCACCACTGTCCCCAGGTTTCACAATGTCTAAGCAGCATGGAGCCTCTTTTGTAGTCCTCCATATTGTTTCAAATCGAGCAAAGTCAGAGCTCCTTCTACTCCACCACAGGAGTATCTGGGTGCTGGCACCGCACCAGCCTTCTGCAATTCTTGCTTCCATCAGCTCTCTCCTTTATCAGATCTCCAAAGACCCTTCCCTTTCTGCTGTGTCACTTCTCTTCTTTTAGCGCCCAATTCTTCTCTCCTTTGGAAAGGAGTCACATGACCTATCCTTGATGGTCCTATTGGTTTTTGTCTCTCTGTCACCCCCTCATTGCGTAGAATTCTTAGTCACTGACCTTAGGTCACAGGGTCCAAGGGGAGAGGTTAAGAAAGCTTCACCTGCCATCTTGGATCTTACTACTACTGTGGTCTAGACCCACCTGGTCAAAGATGAGTGCTCTCTTTTCCTCTAGCTGAGAAGGTTTCCTACCTCTGTTTCCACCCCCACCAGAGTTTGCATGCAGCAAATATTTGATGTGTTTTGGGTAGTTGTATGTGTTTGTGAGGTCATCAGAACACACTTCGTCACGCTGTGTAAGTGAACAAGTTTGGACTTCTGGGGTTTTCTTCAAGCCTGACCTGTCCCAACTCTGCTCCTGGATTCTCCCACTTGGGACCGGTTCCACAGACTCTTGCATCCTGTTTGAGTTTGGGATTCTTGATGTGTTGCTTGGAGTCCTAGTAGACTATGAGTTGTACTTGGCATTTGGGTCAGCTCCCTGGCAGATGTCTGGACTCTTTTCTCCTCACTGTCGGACAGTTTTTATTCCCATTTCCTTCTCTCCTTATTTTGTCTCAAGATGTTAGTTTGATGCTTGTGCTGCACTTTCCTGGATCTCGGGTCAGTCTATTCCCCCCCTACTCCACCTCCTCATCGACAGGTAATAAGCATGAGACCACTTTCATATTCTGATATCATTCTTGTAGATTAATTATTTATTTTCGCTTTGCAGCCACAGGTGGGCTCTGGTATTTTTTTCCAGTTTACCCCAAACCTATTAAGCTGATCTCCGGGTAGTACTCTGTATTCACTGGTGGCATGGGAAGATCTGTGGAGGCTTGGCTTTGGTGTTCTACATACATTGACATATCAGTACAGGTAGCAATGCAGCATAAGAGACAGGTAACCAACATGCAGCAGTGCAGAAGTATGGTGTACAAACCAGTTGAACAGCAAGATCCATGTAAACATACTGAAACAAAACGTGTGAGGTAACAAGCAAACACCAGACAACAAACAACAGCAGTAATGAATCCAGGTAGCAAGGCAGCATAGGAATAAAAACGAAGTAACAAACCAGCCTGAGAACGCAGGCTAGCTACCAACAGAGCAGCAAAAAATGTGAGGTAACAAACAAATACCAGACAACCAAACAAAAGCAGCAATGAGCCCAAGTAACAAGACCGCAGGGGAATATAATGTAAGTAACAAGGCAGCTTGAGAATGCTGGCCAGCTACCAACAGAGCAGCAACAGAGGTGAGGTGACAAACAAACACCAGACAACCAAACAAAAGCAGCAATGAGTCCAGGTAACAAGACCGCAGGGGAATAGAATATAAGTAACAAAGCAGCTGGTGAACGTGGGCCAGCTACCAACTGAGCAGCAATAGAGGTGAAGTAACAAACAAAGACCACACAGCCAACACCAGAAGTAACAAGTCCAGGTAGCAAGGCAGCAGAGGACTGGAATCTAAGTAACAAAGAAGCTTGAGAATGCAGGCCAGCTACCAACACAGCAGCAACAGAGGTAAGGTAACAAACAAAGACCACACAACTCAACCACAGCAGTAATGAGTCCAAGTAGCAAGGCAGCAGAGGAATAAAATCTAAGTAACAAAGCAGCTTGTGAACTCAGGCAAGCTACCAACAGAGTAGCAACAAAGGTGAAGTAATAAACAAGGACCAGGCAGCCAACAAAAGCAGTAATGAGTCCAGGTAGCAAGACAGCAGAGGAATAAAATTGAAGTAACAAAGCAGCTGAAAAAACACAGACCAGCTACCAACAGCGCAAAAACCGAGGGCAGGTAACAAAGACCAAGCAACCAACAACAGCAGTAATGAGTCCAGGTAACAAGGCAGCAGAGGATTGGAATCTAAGTAACAAAGCAGCTGGCGAACGCAGGCCAGCTACCGACACAGCAGCAACAGAGGTGAGGTAACAAACAAAGACCACACAACTAAACAACAGCAGTAATGAGTCCAAGTAGCAAGGCAGCAGAGGAATAAAACCTAAGTAACAAAGCAGCCTGTGAACTCAGGCCAGCTACCAACAGAGCAGCAACAGAGGTGAAGTAACAAACAAAGACCACGCAGCCAACAGCAGCAGCAATAAGTCCAGGTAGCAAGGCAGCAGAGGATTGGAATCTAAATAACAAAACAGCTTGAGAATGCAGGCCAGCTACCACCACAGCCGCAACAGAGATGAGGTAACAAACAAAGACCACACAACTAAACAACAGCAGTAATGAGTCCAAGTAGCAGGGCAGCAGAGGAATAAACCCTAAGTAACAAAGCAGCTTGTGAACTCAGGCAAGCTACCAACAGAGTAGCAACAAAGGTGAAGTAATAAACAAGGACCAGGCAGCCAACAAAAGCAGTAATTAGTCCAGGTAGCAAGGCAGCAGAGGAATGAAATTGAAGTAACAAAGCAGCTGAAAACGAAGACCAGCTACCAACAGCGCAAGAACCGGGGCAGGTAACAAAGGCCAGGCAACCAACAACAGCAGTAATGAGTCCAGGTAGCAAGGCAGCAGAGGATTGGAATCTAAGTAACAAAGCAGCTGTTGAACGCAGGCCAGCTACCAACACAATAGCAACAGAGGTGAGGTAACAAACAAAGACCACACAACTAAACAACAGCAGTAACAAGTTCAGGTAGCAAGGCAGCAGAGGATTGGAATCTAAGTAAAAAAGCAGCTTGAGAATGCAGGTCAGCTACCAACAGAGCAGCAACAGAGGTGAGGTAACAAACAAAGACCACGCAACTAAACAACAGCAGTAATGAGTCTAGGTAACAAGACCAGAGGGGAATAGAATCTAAGTAACAAAGCAGCTTGTGAATGAAGTCTAGCTACCACAGAGCAGCAACAAAGGTGAAGTTACAAACAAACTTCACACAACCAAACAAAAGCAGCAATGAGTCCAGGTAGCAAGGCAGCAGAGGAATATAATGTAAGTAACAAAGCAGCTTGAGAACACAGGCCAGCTACCAACAGAGCAGCAACAGAGGTGAGGTAACAAACACCAGACAATCAAAGAATCACAGCAATGAGTCAATGTAGCAAGGCAGCAAAGGAATAGAATGTAAGTTACAAAGCAGCTTGTCAACACAGGTTAGCTGTCATGACTTTGCCGCGGGAGCATCAATTGGCACCCATTGTGGACTATTTGGGACTCATTAATCACCATAATCCTCCCTGGACAATACCTATTAATATTTTTGTCTTTACTTTCCGTTTCTAAGATTTTGATACTTCATTACATAATTTCACAAACTACATATCCCATAATGCACCTTGTGGCGGTTTTCATTCACTGGCTATTCCTATGCAGCAGTCCTAGAACTACAATTCCCAGAACCTTAGAGATCAGTGCTGCTTTCACTTTCCCAGGACCCGAGAGGCAGGAGGTAGATTACCTTCAGGTGTGATGCTCCAGGTGCTGCCAATGAGCCTGCTTCAGCAGAGGGCAGGTCAGTATTTAAGCAGCTGCCTGCTTGAGCACAGGGTTCTTGATCTGGGTTCGCTCCCAGCCCCCTTAGTGTTTATCCTTGGATTTCTGCTGTGTCCTGTTGATTTCAGAACTTGTTCCAGTGCCCTGTGCTCTCTACCTTGCAACGCTGCTACTGTGCCTTTACCCCTCACCTCTGTGTTTCTTGCACTGCAGCAATGTTGCCCTGCTTGTGGTCCTCGGTTTCCTGTCTGCAGCCCCTTGCTCTCTACCACCAATTATCTCGTTCCCTGCTTGCAGTTCCTTGTTCTATGCCCAAAGTCCGTGTTACCTAGCTTTAGTTTTCTAGATTCCAGTCCTGAGTTTCCTTGTTACCTGTCTGCAGTCCTGTCCTTGTTATTCCAGTCCATAGTTACAGTTCCTTGTTGCCAGTCTGCAGCTCAGTCCTTGCTATCCCAGTCCAGAGTTTTAGTCCTGAATTTTCCTGTTCCTGGTCTATCGTTCCGTCCACTGTTCCTTGATTCTGGTCCTTAGTTTCTAGTCTGCAGTTCCGGTTTCCTGTATCCTTGCAATTAGATTCTTGTCTTCTTGCCTTTCCTCTTTTTTTCTGTTATCTGTCCTGTACCTTGCTCACTTTGACTTCCTATTATTTCCCTGTATATTCCTGCTACTGTTCTTGTAGTCACTTGTGCTTGTGTAATTCCTTTGTTCAGAGTTTGGCTGCTGGGTTCCCACCAGGCACTCTCTGCCCCTTTCCATTGTAGTGTTTCAGTATTGTACCTTGTGTCATATGTTTAACAGTTTACTGGTTCCTGCTTCAGGAGGCAGTCACCGTTCAGTTCCTGCTGGACCTGTACATGCTTCAGTCTTGTGAGTACTGTTACCTTGTTCGTGCCTTAGGGTCCAGATACAGACACCTACTCCTGCTGCTCCTTTCCATGAGCATTCAGAGTGGGGCCCTGTAATAGTAAACAGCTCAGAAGGCTTGGGTTTCCCCTGACCCTGTGGGAAATTCTTCCCCCATTTTGTGTACACGACAATTGGCAACCTAATGTAAATGTCTTACTTGTACTCCCTGCTCCTTTCTGTTCACTGCCTTTGTTGCCTGTCTATAGTTATTGCCTATCCTCTCTTGTCTGTGGGATTCTTTACACTCATGTCTCTTGTGTACTTTTCTCTCCTCGGCTTTGTGGGTACGCCTCTGTCCTAAAGCCCCTGACACTAGCTACCAACAGAACAGAAACAAAGGCGAAATAACAAAGACCATGCAACCAACAACAGCAGCAATGAGTCCAGGTAGCAAGGCAACAGAGGAATAGAATCTAAGTAACAAAGCAGCTTGATAACACAGGCCAGCTACCAAAACAGCAGCAAGAGAGGTGAAACAGGTTCTGTTACTAGAAAGGAATAGACAGATAACACAACCGTAGAGGAAGAGACGGGTGTGAAAACAACAGACGAATAGCCATACAACACAACAGCAGCGATACACAGGTCTGGTAACAAAGCAGAAACACCACAGAGGTGTAGTAATAAAGCAGCAACTGTTCAGGGGTGTGGGTTAGAGAAGTAGCACTACAGAGGTCTAGTAACGCAGCAGTAATAGTCTGTGGGCCTGGGTTACAGAAGAACTGTCCAGAGGTCTGAGCAAAATCAGCAGCACTACAGACGCCTAGTAAACCAGCAGCATTACAGAACTCTGGTAGAAAAGCAGCAACACTACACATGGGTGGTAAGAACACAGCAGCATAGGAAAGGTGATTTAAAAGGTGGAACAGAGGTTATTAACTATGTGCAGCAAATCAGAGGTCTGGTAATAAAGCAGTTGCCCCCAGAGAGGTCAGGTAGCAAATCAGCAAATGTACAGATGCCTGATAACAAAGCAAAACCCTTAGAGGCATGAGGGAAAAAAATCACCTGCAACACAGATGTCTGTTAAGAAAGCAACACTAGTACAGAGGTCAAGTAACACAACAGCGGAGAGAAACAGAGATCAGGTAAAAAGACAGAAGAGTAAAGAGCTCAAGACACAGAATGCGCAATGGAAGTAACATTTGGAAATGTAACAGTAGGGAAACAGGAATAAGGTAACACAGCATAGAACAAGTAACAGCAGCGAATGGGTTACAGGGCAGAGAAAGAGATATAGAGCAGGGAATGGGTAAGAAAGCAGATATGGGTAACACAGCAGATATAGTGTACCAGAGCAGAGATTAAGTAACAGAGCATAGACCGGGTAACACAGCAGAGAATATTTCACAGAAGAGAGAACGGGCAACACAGCAGGTATAGTGTAACACAGCGAGGATCAGATAACAGAGCATATATTCGGTTTAACAGCCCAGATTGGGTAACAGATCAGTGAATGGGTAACAGAGTAGATGGTGGGTAACAAAGCAGGTATAGAGTAACATTGCAAAGATCAGGTAACAGAGCACACATCCTGTAGCAGAGCAGAGATCGGGTAACACCACAGGGAACGGGTAACAGAGGAGAGAGCGGGTAACAGAGGAGAGAGTGGGTAACAGAGCAGATAATGGGTAACAGAGGAACGAATGGGTGAGACAGCAGAGATTGCTAAGAGAGCAGAGATCAGCAAATGCAGCAGAGATTGGGGAAAAGACAGCAGAGATTTGGTAAGAGAGCAGTGATGCGCAAATGCAGCAGAGATTGGGGAAAAGACAGCAGAGATTTGTTAAGAGAGCAGTGATGGGCAAATGCAACAGAGATCGGGAAAAGACAGCAGAGATTTGGTAAGAGAGCAGAGACGGGCAAATGCAACAGAGATTGGGGAAAAGGCAGCAGAGATTGAGCAAGAGAGCAGAGTTTGGAAAAGGGGGAAGAGATGAGATAACGAAACAGAAGTTAGTAAGCTTTACCTGGAAAGGCACGTCCGCCATGGTTTTGGCCAGGTAGTACGCCTTCAGACTGTACCAGTAGTTGAGGTGCTCCCTCAGGAAGACTGACATCTCTAGAGGAACTGAAAGAATGAAGCAACAAGAGACGCAGAAGTTACCAGGGAAAGGGCCAATAGTTTGGAGCCCATCTTTGAGACATGTTGACATCTTTCTCTAGTTATTTAACTCCATGAGGGCCAGGCTTCAAAAGGGCAAAGGGGACTCTTGGGGGCTGAGCCCTGGCAGGGTCCAGAAATTGCTCCCAAACCCTACCCGGGGCTAACCTGACCTCATTTTCTGTGCACTCTATTACCTGGTTAAGAAGGGCAGGGAGCTGCCTAACTTACTTCCCCAGCCCTCATGCCTCTGCATTCCATTGACTGGGGGACAGCCAGGAAGTCTCTTGCACCTTTGAAAAGGCTGATGGGAATGACCTTTGCCCTTTCCCATCGCTCTGTTTATGGCTGAGTTTACCTGTTCTGGAGCAGCATAAACTTTAGCAGGTCGAAGCTAGAGGCAGAGTTGAGTGGCTCCCAGTCCCACTCCCATATTGACCTGCCACTGCCATTATCTCTTCCACCCACCACTCCGGGCCCCCACCAGCCCAGCCTGGCGCTCACACAAGCGGCCTACGCTAACCACGCATGCACCCTTCTGTCCCTTTCAACACCTCCATTAGGCCTAAAGGTCTCTCTAGTGTGGACTAGTTTAATGAATTCTACACTACGCAGCTAGTCGTTTTGACCAATGCTACTGACCCGATGGGCTTTAAAATCAGGGCCTATTTTTAATGTCTGCAGACATATCTGTGCAGTGATATTAGCCCTAGTCTTCAGGTCCCTAGTTAAATGCCATTCAGAAGTAGGGTGCATGGCAGTAATGCACAATACAATACTTTTTCTTAAATTAGTCCCTGTTTAAAATGTTGCCAAAAGCGCACCGACACGTAGTACTAAAACACCTTGTTGTGCAATGTTGGCGAAAGTAGGCCTCTTTATTTTTGTTGCCGTATTGCATTTTTTGTCACCCTCTTAAACATCCCATGGGCCCTTAAAATGTGTAGACGCCCTATATGAGCTCCTACGGGGTCTGCAACTTTTGACCCTCCAGATGTTTTAGACTACAACTCCCATCAGCACTAGCTGCATAGCTAATGGTGAGGGATCATGGAAGTTTCAGTCCAAAACATCTGACCGCCCCGCCCCCCCAAACCCCATAATCAAAACAATCTGTAATACTTTATAAACTCGGCCCAAAATGCTGTGATTGCAAGGTAAATTAATAATACATGGGGACTGAGCCACAAATTGTGCCACCAATTAACAATCACAGACACAAAACCCTAGGGGTTGGGTCTAAAACCTGTGGCTTTCCTGCTGTTATGCACTACAGCACCCATGATCTCTCACCATCGGCTGGCTAGGGCTGATGGGATTTGTAGTCCAAAACATGTGCATAGCCAAAGGTTGCAGACCCATGCGCTGTGGCTTTCTAAATAAGATATCATACCCCTAATGTCTGTCAGTTTTGCAATCAGGAAGTAACAAGAGCTTTGGATAGTGCTACCTGTAACTGTGCCCCAAGTCATTCAGTAGATGATGGATGTTTCTATGCATTCTGAGGCTTGCCGCCTTGAATTTATAATGGGAAAAGCAAAACTGCAAGTCCCAGGTTGGAAGGAAAAAGACAGGACTGGATAAGCATCTCCAGAATGACATTAGGGCGTTTATGGATGGTATATTGTGGGTAGCATTTTTTGCAAGCCTTTTTTTGAAGGACATACATAGCGCATTGTCAAGAAAGGGGGAATGCACAAGAGAGTCTGCAGAGGTGGTCATAGCTGGAAGAGAAACACAAGTAAAACAAGACTGTCGTTTGCACTACGACAACAGTCATTTTTTATGAAATAATATGGGCCCCCAGAGACAAAAGGTTTGTAATATTGACAACATTTAATATCAAGTCCCTAGTCACATTGTACCATACTGACATAAACAACAGAAGGAGGACACGCTGTAAGTGCTTCAATATCACACGAGCCAAAGAGTTCATGGTCCCGCCATGAAAAACATGAAAAACATCGCTCAACTACACCCTTTTCAGGGGGCAGCCCTTCAAACTCTCTTCCTATTCTTTGCATTCTGGTAGTTGTAGTCTGTTTTTCCACTAAAAATGCAAGACTACAGGCACCAGAATGCAAAGGAAGAAAACAGGACTAAATGAGGGGAAATCACTTGACATGTGGCTAGTTGAGAGCTTTGCTTGCAACAAGGACACCACAGAGCAGGAAAGGGGGAGAAGTGGCCTGGCAAATACCCCATTTTCATAATAAATCTCCAGGCACTACTTGGAGCAGGAACATTCCAAAACTTGTAGGGTGGCACTTTTCAGTCATTTTTATTTTTTAGCCAAAAGTGCTATCACAAGTCGATGCTGCCACCTGTAGGACTTTAAGTGCAAGTGCACCTTCTGCAGGTCCCACAGATCTAAGCAAGGTATGTAAATTGGATGTCACAAAATGCACCCGTTTTTATTGGATTTTAAAATAAGATTGGTTCCTCTGTGCAATAAGTATGAAAGGAGGATGTGATCAAAAGGCAGTTTGCCATTAAGAAACTGAATAGGGAATAGGGTACAATAGCTGAAGATGTTGTTTAAAGGTAACCATACCGCCAACCTATAAACTACACAAAAATTGCCCTCAATGGAAAAACCATTTTTGAAAGGGGTGAAGGGTGCTCGTAGGGCCCTAACACGTAACTCTATGCAAGGTGTTTGGTTCATTAGGAAGGAAAGTAGGTGCATCCCACGTATCCTGGGTTGGTGTGAATGTCCTCAGCATAGAGACGTATGTTGCATGTCTGCGGTGGACTAGCTTATAAGGAGAGAAAGAACATGCATAGTAGAGAGCTTGGTTGCTCGCAGGAAATGTCTGAGCCCCACTGTTCTTTCCGAGTCCCTGCCCTCTCTGAGATTATCCCTATTTTGGCAAATGATCGGTCTGCTGTGACATACATGCCCCATCAGTGGGGATTGGTGGGCATGGGGGGGTTCTGTGAGGTCATATTCTGGGGTAAATTAAGCCGTGCATGTGTTCCATCGCCTTACATGTGAGCACGGTAGGCATCAGGGCTGCAAACATGAGGAAGAGCATGGAGAAGAAGAGGAATCCAGTGTTGTTGAAGACCTTGCCAGCATCGTTCCCGATATGCAGGTAGAGCAGGCCAATCAGCACTCCGATGCAAATGTGAGACATGAACCTCAGATGGGTCAGCACCTGCGGGGGTGAAAGGACAGGGTGTAAAGAAGGCATGCCAGTCAGCAGTGCTCAATCATCAATATACAACTCATGAAATGAAGGAAGGCTTATAGAGAATGCCTGGGACCTGATATTTCTGATACATTACCTAAAGCGCCTAGAAACCACGCAGATGGCAACAGTGCACTGTTTAAGAAACTTTAAAATAACATAACACAACATGGGCTTAAAACGATGAACTAGAGTTGTGAAAGAGGATGAGAAACGTTACTTACCTGTAACAGTAGTTTTGCAGCTTGATTGCTGTTATATATTCATATGGTGGCATTTGCTACCATCTAGTGGTTAGGTCTAGAATTGTCAGTTGTTTTTCTGATTGAACTTAAAAAATAGGCATCAACATGTGCATGTTTGTAATTTGACCCTAGTATTATGATGAGGACTAGCCTTCTGCAAAACCCCTTCCAGTAGGATCCTCCTTTAAATAATGACCTTTCTAAATTCAACCCCTACCCGTATGTATTATTTCCATGTACTGCCTATCTTTCAATGTCCTATTTAATCCAAACATTCCAGTCAGGAAGTGAAAACAAGCCTGTGGGCGGCTTGAGCTCAGTGAATGTGTCTTCCCTTTCAGCTCCCTGGTCTCTGCAATGGGGTCAACAGCTTGGCAATCAGGGACCAATGAAGAAGAATGTTGCCATTGTGAACCGGCTGAGATGGCATCAAATAATCAATTCAAGAAATGCCAACGTGTGAGTGAACCATATTTTGTAACCTCAAATGTATACACAGCAATGATGACATAGATTCCTGGACTTTTCCATTTCAGAATTTTAAAGTATTTTTAAAGCACTTACATGTTTACAGCAATCACATCTTATTAGCAAGGTCAATTATGACCTTGTCTGTTACACACTATGAGCTAAATATTAGGACAAAAATAAAATCATAGAAAGTACTGAGCAACAAAGCTCTTGCCTAATTTAAGATACAGGCAGGGGCGGGATGGGTTTGTAGGGATGATTTACACACATTAAGGAGAATATGTATCCCCTTCTGGACTTGCAGAAACGCTTGGGTCATTTTCATGAAGTAGACTTGCATCTGCCCCTGTGCAGATAATGTGTAAGAGATTTCTTGCATGATCCAGGAGCTTCCCGTTCTGCGAACCATTTCTCACCCCCATGCATATCCCATCACCCATGTTTCAGAGTCATCCTTACCTGTGATACACACTTATCTGTCCAAGCCTTCCCAAACCTCCAAAGGTTTTCTGGAGTTTTCCCTTTTTCTTTTCCCCTTGATAACTACTTTCGCCCTTATTTTCACATGGCCACAAAATGACACGAGCGTGGGAAAACCCGAGGATATAAACTCGATGCATGTATTCCCTCATCCGTGCCCTGTTCTATCTGATACCCCCATGCAGTGGGATCAGGGGCCAAGTCCTAAAAAAAAAGTGGGGGACTCAATAACATACCAATTGAATGTGGTGTCATCAAAAATTAGCATATCAAGGTGCCCTATGAAAAAAGTGGGAGGGACTTCGGAAAAAAGTGGGGGGACTTCCATGTGTACCATCGACATGAGTGGGAGGTAGAGTGGGAAATTCGCCCTGTGCCTTGTCTCACCCCATGCAGGGAATCCACCAGTGTCTTCATGCGCATCCCAAAAATGAGGGGGATGGACAGGCAGGCATCTCTGGGGACAATGTATGCTTTTTTGTGCACAAAAAGCAAGCAGAGTGTTTAGCGTTCCATAGAAATATTATTTAATTGTGGTCACATAACTGAATGCATGCACAGTGAAGAGCTAAGAGAATTGACCAAATGATGCAGTGGTAGGCACTGACATCGAGGGCATGCCTGTGTTCCTATGCTTGTTGGGAAAGGGACACAGTCTTCCCACAGCTTCAAGCGCTTTGGAATTAGGCAAAGACTGTGGAAGGTATGTAAGAGACCAGGAGGTAGGAGGTGCCCTTAAAGGCCTCTACACAATCATATTATTGCATGCTTATAGATGTAGTGCGCATGCGGGAACAAACACCATTTTAGATATTAGCAGCCATATTGGAACGTAAGGCGTAAATGCAGCGCCGCAGTCAGCATCCCGGGCATAGGCCATGAACATGCAGAAATTACCAGATTGCATCCTGGGCATTAATGAGAAAGGCTAGAGCCATAGAGATACATAAACCCTTAATTGTCTAAAATGTTGCCAACCTTCACGCCCAGGGAACAATTTGCCCTGTATGGTCATGGGAGGAGGGCTGAGCATCTTTGTACGATACAATCCCACGAGAAGGAGGGTACGGCCTTCCGACCCCCACCAGTCCCAATCCTAAATCATAGCACCCAAAGGCCCTAGCTATAGGACCTCAGAATTCCAAGGCACCCCAAACCACTGATCATAAACTTGTTTGGACCCCGATTGATCAAAAAGATCAGAAAGCAGGGCTTTCCTGCCTTCACTTCTGTTTCACGTGATTTGTGCTGCGATGTGCAGGGAGGGATGAAATTATAGCCCAAAACAAGGGTGGAAGGTCTTGGAGAGGTGCTGGCCTGCCTGGGAGCGAGTAAAGTGTGTGAGTTAGTGTTACCTCGGCTTTCCCACGGACCCCTGTCTGTTCATATCAGGTGCACTGCTACATAGATAGAGATGTGCTGTTTAGTTTGCAAATAAGTGCCAATTGCCCGGCTTGGGGCTGATGACGAACGCAACATCACCCACGTGGAAGAAGATGGACGATGCTGACTCCAATGGCCTGGCATCCCATATGGAGCAGGCTGTCTATGTATTGGGTCTCACCAACCACCCGCGCGGGTGTCTACTGTATGGGATGATGTCAATGATGACATGATGTACCTTCTTAATGTGCTTCTCATGCAGATTTTGGCAGAACGTTCTGCGGCAGCAGAGTTCTTTGTTGGCGCTTCCCATTTCTTTGGTAGAAATAAACCTGGTTATCCTTGCAAGAGGTTTATTGGGCCTTTCACCCTAGTGGGTTGTATTTGTTCTGGTGAGAACGTCTAGGGGGGTTCCTACATGCCTAGAACTTCATCATGCAGTGAATGAGCAAAAACCATCTAAAGGGCCCACACCATGGAAGAGGAAGCAGATGAGCTCCCTCCAACAAATTCCCCATTAGTTTTCAAATGTGGATTCCTTGTAGTTTATCTAACCAGTGTCGGGAACCAAGGTCCCTGCGTCCTGATGTTGCACAGGATGGAATGAGGCTTTTATCCATGTATGCTCTTTTTGAACCGCCGCCCCTGGACACTAATAAACGCTGATTAAGGGAGAACACTCCAAGAGAGCACCCGGAGGCGGTCTTTGGGTGGTAGCGATGTGAGGTATAAATCAACATGACATAACATAGCATGTCAACCAGGCAATACCACAGACTAGCGCAGTAGAACACAAGGCAAGATCTAACAGCAACAATGTTAGGCGATTGGTATGAGAAAGATGCAATCATATTTTTCGGGCTTTCTGTTCCCCCCTTCACCCTATATGTGAGAAACAGCCACACCTATGAACACTGATCTCTGTGAGAAATTAAATGTGTTGTGGATGTTTGAAGGTAATAGTGCCTAGTTCTAGAAAATTAAGTCTATTCCTGCCCTATCTCAAACTAAAGGAATCTTACACCAGATATCACAAAATAATGAACAGTATCAGCATTAGGTCTCAGGTGGCAGCTGGTGACATAGGATGCATGGCAGGTTTGACCCTGCAGCTTCTCTCTGCAAAGACAGTGAGCGAACAGCGGGCTTGTGCGCTTATACCTACAGAGAGGAGATCCACTGTCTACACACTTCCAGGCTAGAGGGATCGGTGCTCTGTGAATCAGATAACCCTCCGTCTCTATCCGTCCCCCCGCTCCCCTCTGATGATGGCACTAGTGTGGTACAAGGAGGAAACATCCGGGACGTAACCATCTCTGAACCCCAATCCCAGCAGCTCTACCTCTAGCGGCCCCTGTTCGTCCTTGAAGGAGCCCATCTTCCTGATAGCAGGAAGGTGGGGGTCCCTCTCTCTTCCTCTGTGCTTGGAGGGGAGGTTAGAGTATTTATCCGTACATGAGTAGCCCTGGATTTAATCTCAATGACCTATTCACTACTGGAGGGTATTGGCGTGGGGAACAGGACTCTTGGGCTGGGTTGGGCCAGAGGATAGTATTGGCATCGGACCCTAACATTGGCTGCCTAAGGACCTGAGTCTGGGACATTCCGGGCAGCTTCTAGCCCAAAACTGCTTATGTTAGGTGGCAGGATTGAAGCCTAACAATTCCTGCGCAAAGGCCTAGCCAGGCTGAAAATAAATAAGAATTGAAATTAATTTAGCATTCTTGTTTTGGGCAGTCATATATCATTTGCTATGCTCAGACATATTTTGAGGCTACCATCTGAATATAAGTTTATACAATATAAGACATTGGTGGTCATTACGACCCTGGCGCTAAGGGGTTAACGGCGCCGTAAAAGGCTGTGGCGTCGTTAACCCCTTAGCACCTAATTACGAGGTCCCTTTGCGGGCCCCTGACCTCAACGGCTGGTCTGGACCAGGCGTTAAAGTAGGGACCCGCAAAGGGACCTTGAAGGTAATTATGGTACCGCAATTTGCGGTACCGTAATTACCGCCTTCCCCATTCCCATTGAGCCCTATGGGGCAAAAATGGGAATGGGGAAGGGCCAATGGTGCATGGGGAATTACCGCCCCGCCAACCCTGGAATGGGGTGGTAATTCCCCATTGCACCATGGCGGACTCGTTACAATACCGTCAGCAACCATGGTGCTAATAGCGCCATTGGTTACCGCCAGTGTTGTAATGAGGGCCTATGAGGCTACTTTGCAAAGTAGACATGGGACTCATAGACCAGTAGCGTTTCACGTTGGGCAGCTTGTTAATAATCGCAATGACTCCCTGTGTTTTACTACAAACAATTTCTGCGCAGTTTGATCTCCCCAACTTAGTGTCAAGTCTTCATTTCAATTTTCAAACACCAAGACTGCAAACGTAGATGGGTGTCGGGTACTAAAATAACAGATCACTTCACCATTAGAGACACAACCTTAAAACTCCAAATGAAAACCTAAACATTCCATATTAAACCCCAAGTTCCCAAACGATTCATAAAAAAATTGTATTGAACTCTGTCTTATTTTTGATCCTAGAAACAAATTTGGTATAGAAGTGTGTATGTTCCGCACAGTCTTAACACAAGCAAGCGGCTGAAAAATCGGGATTTAGTTCATCAATTTCACCTGTTATATTTTGTATACTTATAAATGTTATAACACTTTTTCAATCAATGTTAGGTGCAGAAACAGCGGTTGTGGGAATTGGTGCCATTTTTGGTGTTAAAAACCAGAATTTATAATTTCTCTAATTAACCTTAACTTTCAGAATCATTACAAAGTAAACATTAAATAGCATGGATGCTAAATTAAATAGCATCCATATTGGAAGTAAAAGATATAAGAACATTTAAAACAGGGAATAATAAATAAGAGAGCAGATTGAAGAAGAAATCGGATTGTGTGTTGTATGGGAGGGAATTAGGGAGAAGGGCGTCTGGGTGCCCACTGATATGCCCAGAACAGGCGCTGGGGGCAAGACTAGGATTGTGGGATATGGGGCATATGGGGATTGCAACCCTGTTATATTCATATAAAGCAGAGTTGTGCAACCTGCGGCTCTCCGGGTGTTTTGGACTTTGACTCCCATGATCCCTGGACCATAGACTATGCTGGCTAGTGCTGATGGGAGTTGTAGTCCTAAACATCTAGGAGGGAGTCAAAGGTTGCAGACCCCTGAATAGAGCATAAGAGGGATAGTGGATTAGGATAGCAGCAAATCTGAGATCAATGTTTTGTAAGTACATACTAATATAGCTAGCTGAGTTTCACCCACACGACGGCGAGATAGATCTAATCTACTGTCTTGATTCTGTGATGTATTCTACATATCACACATTTCATTACCGGAGAAGGACGTTTTGATGGAAGCGTTTTCAACATGTAGAACAATTTCTAGGCACTGGCGCCAGCAAGGGATGTATTCAAACCTGCCCCCCTCATTTGGCAGGTTTTTCATTTTTGAAGAAAGCATGAGGACTCTACCATTCCTATATTCCTTTAGTCGGTGTAGTCAAGTATATTTTGGTCTACAACTCACAGCATTAAATACTGGGGTGCAATGGGGAAAGGCAACCACATTGACACGCATAGTCACTGGTAACAGAAGTTCTCTTCAATGAGTTCACTGCTCAGGCTAAAAAAGAAGAGTCTCCTATTGTGAGCTAGTTTGATATTAATATGTAGAGAAGAAAGGATAGGCAGACATTAAGTGTCACTTGCATATAGGCCAGGCGCTGGTTGCTTATCAGGCTAGCATTGCATACTTTTTCTGCTATATATAGGTCCTCCACCTAATTGACAGCAGGTTTCAGTGCTATGCACCACTGAGACAGCTTTGCTCATCCTCATACTTCCTGGTGGTCCCTCAATTCTGCCTAGTCTATAAAGAGGGGTGGGTCTGGTTGAGCATCCTCTGGGACCCTCCTGCTACCTCTCATGGTCCACTAGAATGAACCCCAGAGCTTCTGATGATCCCTTAAATCCTGGCGATTCACCCATCATTGTATCTGCGCCATCTTCTCCACTGAGCACCCTACTGGCATCGTGCTTCTGCATTCAAGTCTCCTTAACACTATACACAACATAGCATAACATCTATTCCAAGCTCTTACCGTGTCTCTCATGATGGAGAGGAAGGTCCTCTTGAAGAGGATGCAGAACTGCGTCGTCGTACTTGTGGCAAATGTATGGCTCTCCATGGCGGCCACCTCCTAGAGTAAAGGGAATGGAGCGTTAGGTGTGGCTGACAGTGGGCTGGAGACCTAGAATGTCCATCTGTTTCCAGGCGAGTAAAATGATGGGTGGTCTCTCAAGCAACCCTGGTGCAAATTCCCCCTCATTCTAATATCCCGAGATAGATTGCCCTACAGGAGGGCTCTACTGCTACCTTGGGCTCTGCAGATGTTCTGGACTACAACTCCCATCATCCACAACAAGCATAGTCAATGGTGAATGATTATGGGTGTGGTAGTCCAAAACATCTGGCGAACCACAGGTTGCAGACCTATGGCCTATAGGGAAATCGTGAAATTTCCCAGCAGGTCAATGTGTCTGGTAAACCAGCCGAGAGGACATGTGACTGACACCATTTGACCCTTAATGGTCCTCGAGAGGCGCCTAATTTTCTACTTAATTCCACTGTAGGGCAGTCTGCTGCTTGCTTTTCCAAGGCAAATCAAGATCTCTAGACCGTCCACCGTTCTTCACAGAAAGGTCAATAGCAGCCGTGATTGTTGACCTACCGTCAGGCATGTAGAGGGGCTGGGCGTGTCGTCATTCTTTTTCGGTGGGTTCTTTTTCTCCTCCATGGTGCACAGGCCATCCTGCACAGCTTTGAAAAGCACAGGATTCAAGTCCCCGTACTCCCCAGAGGCGACTTCTATAACTGCGAAAGAAAGAAGAAGGGGTGAGGTCACCAAGCGGGCGGGCATCCCTCATAGAAATCCATTATTCCCTCCTGACTCCAGCCCTGGTGCTTGAATCACTCACTTCCTCAGTGATGAGGGGCTTAGTGTAGGAAAGTGGACTGATTTGGATGAAACACATGTCTCCGGGTAAATGTTCTGGAAGATTCCACTGATATCCCAAAGATGTCTCATGATTAGGGTATAAGAATAGTTACATAGGACAGCCAGCGGATAATGCTAGCTCCGACCAGCTGTCATTTTCTGCAGTCAGCTGATTGTGCTAGGTCAGGCATTTTACCATGTAGTCAGTCAGCATGTTGTAGTGGATTATGAGGTTTGTCACTTTAAAAACCAGTCTGTTGCGGTAGGTCAGGCGGTGTGCCACATAAAGCAGTCGGAGAGTTGTTGTAAGTCAGGTGACTTGCTGCTTGCTGAAGTCAGCAGAATATAGTGGGTGGGGGGGGATGTAACTGACTGAAATGGGAAGATTGTAGGAGGTCAGGAGGTTTCTTACTTAGTGGAGAGAACAGATTGTGATAGTTTAGGAGGTGTGTCAATTACTAAAGTGAACAGACTGTGTAGGTCAGGGGGTGTGTAACTGACTGAAGTGGGAGGATTGTAGCAGGTTAGGAGGTATCTTAGTGGAGAGAACAGATTGTGGTCGTTTAGGAGGTGTGTTTATTACTGAAGGGAACAGACTGTGTAGGTCAGGAGGTGTTTAACTGACTGAAATGGGAAGATTGTAGCACATTAGGAGGTTTCTTACTTAGTGGAGAGAACAGATTGTGATAGTTTGTAGGTAAGGAGGTGTGTAACAGACTGAAGTGGGAGGATTGTGGCAGGCTGGGTGGTGGAGTGAGCAGATTCTGATAGGCTGGGAGGCTTGTCACTTACTGGAGCCACTGAGCTGTGGTAGGGTAGCTTGTCTCTCACTGAAGTGAGCAAATTGTGCTAGGGCAGGAGGTTTTTCACTTACTGAAATCTGCCGGGTTGTGGTAAGTCGGGCAGTGGAGGTGCAGCCCCTTCAGGTACGGGATGAGGTGGGTGACCATGCCCTTGAAGATGCATTGACCTTGGCTCAGGATGTACAGCTGCAAAGAGAGCGAAGAGAAAGAGACTGCTTAGAGTGCGCCGAGAAACAGAGAAAAGACAAAAGGGCGGCGACGCCGTGGAAACCAAGTCAGGCATTCAGAGAGCAAGGGCGCCACCTTGGAGAGGTAAGGGAGAAACAGTGCAATGGAGCAGTCTGAGGAAGGGGAGGGCCACACATCCTGAAGAATAAACTAAGAGAAAGTACAGTCGCAAAAAGTGACATCCTCATCAACCAATGAGCAGCCAGGGCACAAGGAGACTGCCTCGGGTTCAAGAGCACTGAGAGAGCGCACCATTCATTCGGAAGATCAGCAACTCATGTTCAGCACATTTGCCAGATTGCAGCTGCCACCCTCCAGTCGTGCATGATGCCCACCACCCCATGATCCTCCGGGGCCTTCGGCGTGGCGTGGACAGATTTGGCGCTATGGGACTGGATATGGTGAAAGCTCATAGTATCAGCAGGAAGCCTTGGGGTGGCAGGGATTGGAAGTAACTTATGAAAGTGATAGTGGCCAAGAATGACCAGGCGGTCAGAATCGACGTTAAGGGGCTACGAGGCAGGAGTCCCCAGTGCCCCCAACATTGCAAATAAACCCAGAAACGTGTACCTTATGCGCACCCTGATTCCCCCACTCCCTCGCCCGCCCCTGTAAACATTCTACATTCATTCTCTTTGGTGAAAATCCAACCTATACTTTTTTATTTGGAAAAGTTTCCAATTCAGGGATGGTAAGGTCTTAACATTTTTGGTGTCTGATAGAAGACTTTGGTGTTAAAATAGGACATTTTAAGACAAAAGTTATAACTTCTGGAGGCCAAGGTGTTTACCTTCAGTGCTTGACGTGGGATGAGGAATTAAGGGAGTCTCTAACAAAGGGGCGTGGCCTAAATATGGACAGCAGGGGTGGGGGCTGGAAATTGCTTCTAAGGGCGGGCATTGAAAGCTAGGCAGGAGAGACGGGTGCATTTCTACCATTCAATTTGCTGCACCCGCCTCTACCTTTGTTTATAACCACAAGTGCTGACTCCCACAAGCAGTCCATTCATCCAACAGAGATGAACTCTGTCACCTGGTGAAAGGAGTGCCTGTGGGGTCGGAGTCTTTGATGAAGGAACAAAAGGAGAGTCAGGCCCACTGCTATCATGCCTTTTAGTACACGCAGCTCTCCTTTTGTTTCTTAATCAGAAGCACTGACACCCGCAGGCAGCCCTTTCTCCATGTGGCAGACATCATCGCTGTCGGGTTAAAGGACTAACTGAGGAGGTCTGTGCCTATAGGGCTAGTGTCGATATCCCAGCAGAGCCCTGGCTTGGGAAAACCTTTTGGAGACTGCCAGGGATCCACCCCGGTTAGCTTTGCCCACTAAAAGCCCTTTGTACCTTTACTGTATGTGCACAGTGCACACCTGAACCCCAATCGGCTTTTAGCACTGCAAGAACTTGCTGAGTGCAGTGCTAGACAGCCCCTTTGCTTTACATAGTTGGGGATGTCATTTTTAGCTTTGGCCACTTAAGTGGCACCTATGAAACAAAAATAATTTTGTAAAGTACAGATAGGAGGGAGATGGCATGTGAAGATGGACACGTAACCTATGGGAGCTTTTTGGCTATTTACCCACCTATAGACTGTCCATGGCCAAGTTATTCCCTGAGGCCATTTAAAACCACAACCTGTTCCTCCTCGCCCAAAACACACCCTCCTACGGTCTCTTTGATCTAGCTGTATCATACATTAGCACCCGGCGAGGGACAAGGAGCTTGCAAAGAGCAAGCTCATTGGTCCTCGCCTGGGCCTTACCAGAACGACAAGACTCGCAATCATCACTGCAGCTCCGTGTTTCTTCGTGACTGGCCAACATAAAGGGAGAAGGGGCTATGTGTAGTCCCTTCTATCATTCCATGGTGGCCATTTTATTTGTTTATTTTTACGTCACATTCAATGGCCGCCAAGGAAAGGGAGAAGGGACTACATGTATTTTTTTTGCTTTTTTTCCCTCGAGTCCAGAAACAGCCATGAGTACCCCAGTACAACGTGCTGGGGTACTAATGCCAATATGACCCTCGGAGGGGGGTGCATTACCGGTCGGGTAATGCCCCGGGGCTCTGTTAAAGCCCTTGCTTCACTCAGGCTTCTAACTATGGCCACGGTGGCATTACCCGACCAGTAATCCCCCTCTCCCTGGGTCATATTGCCTAAGTAATATCAGACTATGGGCTGTGTAGAGCCTGCCAGTTTTATTTCTAAGCAGTCTTCTGAGAGTTAATGGCTAAATTGCTGCTGTGAATTTTTACCCTTGTCATAATGAGCTACTGGAGCTATAAAAAACATTCTTAACCAAGTGTGCCTTCAAACACTTGATTTATAAGCAATATGTGTCCTCGAATCTGTTCTTTGACCTGAAGTCCTATTTGGAACTACCTAGCAAAAAGATGACAACAACAGCTGAACATTCTTGTGAAAATCTGTGCGTATAATATCAGAGCCTGACAATTACCTTTATGTATATGCCTTATATGTAAGCAAAATCTGTTAGCTTTGGCAATGCTAGTTTTAATAGGACTTCAGGGCAAGGAACAGACTCGAGGACACATACTGCTTATACATCTCACAGGATGTTTCAGCTGCTGATGCCATCCTATGGCCAGGTCGTATGCCAGAGCCTGACAATGCCTATGTAATGCCTACACAAACGCCAAAACCAAAAGCCAAACGTCTTGGCTTTGTCTGTTCTTGTATTGAAGAATATTACAGATCTAGTTTTGGATCCAGCTTTAGGGTGCTCCATGCACGTGGGTGCCAGCGCTGGGTATCCTGCGTCTTGTGATGAGGGAGGATGGTGAAGATCTTCACCAAAGGTGGGTCTTGAAGCATGGCATCGATTGGGTGCGGGGTTGCTCAGCTCCCTGGGGAGGTTCTTCCACAGGCAGGGTGCCACCTCGGTGTTCAGTTTTGGAAATATAGGAGGTTGGTGCTTATAGACTTCAGAGAGGAGGCAGGTAGGTAACTGTCTCAGGTATGACATGAGGAGGGGGGCCATTACCGGTCTGGTAATGCCCCTGGGGCCATAGTTAAAACCCTGAGCGAAGTGTTGCACCGGGGTACTAATTGCAATTTGTCTTGAGTCGAGAAACAGCGCGATCAGGAGAAGGGACAACACATAGTCCCTTCTCCCTTTCCATGGAAACGATGATCGGGACCGGCACGAGGTGTACGCTGCAACATCGTTGGGATTACCATCAGGTAAGACTCCAAAACGCACCAATCAATGTGTTTATTTTATTGACATTTTGCTGCGCCGGGTACCAATCTATGTTCATCTAGGTTCAATACAATGGCGATATTCTATGATCATCTAGGTTCAGTACAATGGCGATATTCTATGCTCATCTAGCCTCAATACAATGGCGATCTTCTATGTTCATCTAGGTTTAGTACAATGGCGATATTCTATGCTCATCTAGCCTCAATACAATGGCGATCTTCTGTGTTCATCTAGGTTCACTACATTGGCGATATTCTATGTTCATCTAGACTCAATACAATGGCAGTATTCTATGTTCATCTAGACTCATTACAATGGCAGTATTCTATGTTCATCTAGACTCAATACAATGGCAGTATTCTATGTTCATCTAGACTCATTACAATGGCAGCATTCTATGTTCATCTAGGTTCAATACAATGGCTCCGTCCTTCATTTGAAAGTGTGTTGAGGCTTGTGTTGTAGTTCCAGATGAAGCCAATGTTGACATTTTTTTCTGGTCCGAGACTTGTTCTCTGAAGAATGTGCACCCTCTGCAGAGTGGGCCCACTTTGTTGTTGAGGTGATCAGGTCTGAGCACTTAGATTTTTGTCTTTGAGCATTGATTTTACCATTCACCCAGCTTCCATTGTATACAGACCGTTGGGGACATTATCTAATTGGTTGAGCTATATCTGCATGTCGTCCATATAGGAGTGGAACTATTGCCACGACTTCTGAGTAGGTCCATCGGGGGATTGAGGTAGATGTTGAACAGACAGGGGTGTGTGGGTGGCCCTAGGAGACATCACACATTACTTGTCTGATAGGTGGAGATCCGGTCACAAAGCCAATAGATTGCCTGGTCAGAGGTTGTAGTCTGTGTAGTAGGATGGTCTGGAATCAAAGCGGCCGACAAGTTGCGTAGTACCCGTGTGAAAAGACTGCCATTGCCAGCAATTCCTAGGAGGCATTCCCGTTGGGAGATGTAGCTGGCTTTCACCTCTTTTGCCATCTTGGTCAGTCAGGAGAGTGCGACTAGGGATCGATAGCTAGTTCTCTAGTCCTTTTGGATCCGTAGAAGCATTTGTTGAGCAAGGGTGATGAGGGTGATGACGGACAACTTCAGAGACTTGGAGCCTAACCCAAGGAGGGGGCACTTGATGAGGTAATTCACAGGCTGTGCCAATCCTTCTTCGTATGTGCCTGCTACGTCAGTTGGGTGGTGGACTCCCGACTCTTAGGTGGGTTTAAGAGCGTTGAGCATATTCAGGGTCTTGGACTCCCCCTGTGTGTGTGACGTTGAATAGGGGACCTGTGTTAGGTTGTTGGGCTGTCTACTAGTGTTCAGAGTGCCATGGGATTGTGAGTGACCTGACTCCCAAGCGCTATGATTGAGTTCTTGAGTTTCCTCTGGGGAATGGGCGAGGAAGCATTGAAAGAGCCAGCGTCCTCTAAAAGATCACGTGGCTCATGTAAGGCTGTGAGCTCTTTATGGAAGTAAAGACTGTGACTTGCTATCAGGGCCGGCCTTAGGGGCAGCAGCGTCCTGGGCAAATTGGCATCCCCCCGTCCCCGCGTGCCCCTGGCCAACAGGGGGCGGGGCATAGGGGAGTTGGAGCCAAGATGTGACACTTTTTAAAACATTTTTTACCAGGAGAATGTTGTGAATGGGGCGCATCAGCACCCTATTGTTATTATATGCGCTCTGCCGCCGCGGGCTCATTTAATAACAAAGGGGCGCCTGCCGCGCCTACTGCCACTACGCCAGCTCGGGGGAGCCCTTGAAAGACTTCACCGAGCTGGCATGGTGGAGGCCTAATGGTGCCCTTTTGTTATTAAATGCGCCCACAGTGGGGCACATTTAATAACAATAGGGTGCTGACAACACCAGCGGCGGATGCGTTTAATAGCAAAAGGCTGCCTGCCGCGCCTTCTCCCACTATGCCAGCTCGGGGGAGCTCTTGAAAGACTCCCCAAAGCTAACGTGGCGGGGGCTAATGGTGCCCTGGGGGCGCATGGTGCCCTGGGCGGTCGCCTGGCCTGCCCTCCCCGAAGGTCGGGTCTGCTTGCTATAGTGACTGCAAACTAGTGTTAGTTTTAAAAGTGTTAATCCGTCAGCATTCGATTTTTAAGTAAATTAGCCCATTAGGTGCAAGTGAGGTCATTGGAGCAGCAGTCTGCGTCCGCTATCGCGCATTTAGGTTTATTTTCCGTGGTGCATAAAGAACAGGCCAGAGGCAGCGGTAGATCAAACCTGTGAGTAGATTCCCCCCGTGTGGCCGATTAGCAGAATGCAGCATAGACTATGGCGGCCAAGTGTGAGAGACCCAATTGCAATCTATGAAGCCATACGGCTGGCTGGTCAGTACTGAGACTGCCTTTTAATGAGTGAGTGCCACACACACACACACTTGGATCCTGGCAGAAAGGGTGGCAACGGGAAGGGCAAGCATCCATCCTCCTTCCAGGCACACATTGCGCCCGTGTCTCTACTTAGAGGCGCAACAACGACATCGCGGTGCACCCAGCAATTTAAAGGCAAGCCCCGCAGTGTTAAGCCCTTTCGGGCTGAGGGTGCGGCAGGGGAACCTAGTGACGGCATGCACGGAGCTTATGAAGACTGGTGCAGCTTGGTGAATACACGTTGTAATTTGTGAATAGTTATTTGCGAGTGGGGTTCAACACAGTTCAGGTGTGTCCGTGCTGTAGGTGAGGAGGCTGAGCACCATGGTGTTACAATGGGCGTTGCCACGGATGTAGGGCCACTTTTCTGGAGAATAGTGCACTCTCGTTTCGGATGGTCTAATGGTGCAAACCCACTCACTGGCATACTTAAGAAATACATCATATGCAAGTGTGGAGGAAATGGGGTGTTGTAAACTCACCACTGTTGGCAGGCAGCTTGCCTTGCCCCAAACGAAATACTCTCTGGACTTTCTTTAAGTTGTAAAACAAAATAGGTGACGGCTGGAAGGTTTAGAATTAATCTTAAACCTCTGTCATTGCTCTGGGCAGCCCTCCAGACCATGGTTCTTCGCCTGCCAAGCCATTACAAATGGGGACAGACCATATGCAAATCAGGCTTGGTACCACCCCAAACGTTGCAGCCCAGCCCAAACTGCTTGTTCACATCCCTACCTCACGAGGCCACTAGCATCCCCAAATATGTGTTGGCTTTCCATAAGGCTGGGTCACCATTTTGGTGGCAGAGGGAAGCAGTTGTTCTATTCAAACAAGATTTTCCCCTGCAGCTTGGCCCTTGAATTTACTAATAAAGGGCTGGTTGCAATGTTTCTAACCCCAAGTTTAGTTATATTGTCTTTATTGTCTCGGTGTGTCATTATTCTGGGCATAGGTTTTTTGAGTGTGCTTATGGAATATTCGGAATTATATGCCAGGGACAACCCGAAGAAGTGGCCAGCCTGATTCCCGCCCGAATAGAGGTCACCCCACAGAAGGCTTCTGCCAGCACTTCAGGGAGCTCCATCTGCTACACCATAACAGGCCCATCCCACCCCTACCGACACCACCTTGCCACTGATTACGTCTCCTGTTGCTTGACTGTAGCAGACAAGCTGTAATTGTGGCCCCTAACGTTTATCCTATTAACCTCTGATGTAAATGCGCTCTGCTGCTTCTCGGAGCTAGGTCCACGCTCAAGAAAGCCCCACAATAAAATAAAAATAAAATAAATGTAGACCTCGGTGCAGCTATTGTCATACATTCCACCAGAGGGCACTATAGCCCTTTTTTTTTAAAGGTGTTTGACTTGTTTGTCCCGGTGAACACAGGAGTTTGTGTAGGCCCGTGGGTAGAAAGTGCCTGAACATCTAACTTTCCACAGATGGGAAAATCGTGAGCTCTTTAGAGATGTTTTTGGGGTGGGAACATGAGCCAATGGTAGGTCTACACTCTATTAATTACGAAATTGGGGGATGTGGGAAAGGAATCCATGTCCACTCGAAGCAAAACACCATTGTGAATCTATTGCCACAAACCGGTTTTGGATTCATTTGTTTCCGGTGCCAAAGAGCATCTGCGCATGCCCCAGCACTTGGAAGGCAGGTACACATCATATGAACGGTTCTGGGGGACTATTTCTGGGACTTCCTTGTCCTCAGCAGGCTCCAGGCCTCATGAAGGTCCTTCCTCTGTTTTCCTTCCTCCCACTTTACAGGGGGCCTAACTTTGCTACCCACATCTTTTTCAGGCCTGGTCGGGTCTCACGCGCCTCTCTGCCCCATCCCCAAGTTGGGTGGTTGTCCATGCACAATTGCTCCCTCTTTCATCAGTGAGCTAGCAATCCCCCCAAACCCCACAGCGCCCACGCCCACCTATCTGTAGAACTCCATCACTCGCCAATCACCCCCTCGCCTTCTGAGATCCCAAGCCCTCATCACTCTCTCCGTTCCCCGCCCTCCCTCTGCTACCTTCGGGGAGGATCAGATCCTGCTGGCAGCGGCATTATTTAGGGGTGACCAGGGTGTGCCTAGTAGTAGAGTTCCACGTTAGTTATTACTAGATTTACACTTATTGTAGGGTATTGCCACCACTTGCCATTTCATCCAGGTCAAAGGCGGAGATTTCACTTTTTGGGAGGTTACCAGGGACAAAGGGTACGTCTTCACTTAGAAAAGAAAGGTGGGGGGGTCCATCCCCTTACAGAGGGGAAGGGCTGGCGGCCTGGCAGTAACATGGAAGAGAACTCCCCACAAACTTGGGTGGGCTAGTACCAGCACTTCTCATCAGGAACCCAATACGGTTCATTGGAGAGGACCAGCACTTCTCCCCAGTAAGCAGGTACTTTGGGATAATGAGTACCAGCACTTCTCCACAGTAAGCAGGTACTTTGGGATAATGAGTACCAGCACTTCTCCACAGTAAGCAGGTACTTTGGGATAATGAGTACCTGCACTTCTGTATTCCCTTTTCAAGCATTCACCTGAATTGGGGAGGCAGGGGATCTCATCTGGAAGAGGCAGGGGAACTCGTCTGGAAAAGGGGGCGGGGGGATAGAAGCAAGCACACTAGACAGGTGGTAGAAGAGCACTCACTAGGAAGTGGGAGGCGGTCCCTCACCCGGAAGAGGAAAGACACTCACCTTGTCGAACATCTCGAAGAGTTTGGCACTGGGTTGGTGGATAGTGCAAATGATGGTGCGCCCCCCCAGGGCCAGAGACTTCATGAGGGAGACCACCTGGAAGCAGGAAGCACTGTCCAGGCCACTGCAGCAGGGGAATAAGAGACAAGGGTAAGCAGGAGGGGGCACAGGAAGAGAGAAGCAGGGAGAATGCAAGGGAGAGGCACTGGGGGGGCTTACACTGCTAGGGGGAGGGGCAGAACTGGCCAGGGGTAGAGCAGTGCTGGAAGTGTACCAAGAAAAAGTAGTGGAACTGTGGTCTGGGCAGGGGAGAGGGTAGGCAGAAGCCTAGTGCAACATGTGACACAGTGTTTCAGCCGGGCATTGCAATAGTCTAGTAGGTGGGGTGAGTTGGGGGATACTAATGGGGATTATAAATGGGCATCATAGAGATTGCTGTACTGTATTTGAGGGCACTCCTGTGGATTCTGATGGGTGTTGCAGGGGTGGTGGTGTTTGGGGGCGGGGGGGTAATGGGTGGAAGAGATCGGGGAGCGAGGCAAGGGAGGGCAATGGCTGCACTTACCTGGTGGGCTCATCGAAGAACATGACAGGCGGGTTATTGACAAGTTCCAGAGCAATGGCCAGTCGTTTGCGTTGCCCGCCGGACAGTGAGATTGTGCGAGTGAGTGCACACTCCAGGAGCCCCAGAGCAGTGAGGATCTCATTCACCTGCAGAGGGGTAAAGAGAGGGTCAAGGGTGGGAGGGTGAAGGGTAAATGAGAAAAGAGGAGAGGTGTGAAAGGGGGAAGAGGAGAACATGTGAAGATGAAAGGCACAAGCCATCATCACCCATGTATTGTAATCCCTCAGCATCTATAGCAGCCAATGTCGCCCACTATACTCAGCGCAGCCATGAGCCCCAATGACAATCCTTATATCTTAGTACCAATGGCACCCCAGAAGCAGGGCAGGAACTGCAGTGTCCCTGGCGCCCACAGATATCTCTAGGCCTGGCGGGCCGGATCCATGTCGGACTTTCAGGATACCCCTCATTAATATTCATGAGATAAATTTGCATACAATGATTCTGAGTGTTTGCACATTTTTGCTCATCCTGTCAGGTTTCCGGCCCTTGAGGCCTGGAGTTGGACAACCCTGGCTCAATGGGTTTATGCACCAACACAGGGACCTCCACAACTTTGCACCAAGGGATACTGTTTAGCCAGCCGACTCAGACTCATGTTCTAGAGGACCAATTGTGATTGGGTAATGATGGTTGGTTCTAAAATGTATCCTTTATTAACCAGATACGTATTACTCTCCCTTGCAGCCCTGTCAGACACTTCCTTGGCAAATGTATGGAACACTGCTATGGGGTGGCTCGCAAAAGGGCACCTGGGCTCTGAGCCCCGTCACCTGCCCTACACAGTGGGGACCTAGCACAGTGAGTGGGCACTCCCCTCCCAGGGTGCGTGCGCGGTAAGTCTCCAGCCCGTGCTTGGTGACTGCACGAATGAGGGGAGTTGGGAAGAATTCCAATCCATTCTGTACCTCAAGGCAAGTGAGGACAATTTAGAACTCTCCCCTGCCACACATACCCCTCCCCGAAACTCACCAGCTCCCGTTTGACTTCCTGCTTCTCGCTTAATTTAAGGTTTGCAGACACCTGAAAAATAGGAAAACAGAAATTGCAAAGTTTACTAATCACTTATGGAGAATACGCGTGGGGGCGGAGGGGAGAGGGGGTGGCGGGCGCTGTGCTGAGTCCAGGGCGATCTATTTCCAGGGGTGGATATTTTTGTTTTTTTGTCAAATAAATAGGGCCAGGGGTCTGCAACCTTTGGCTCTTTAAAGTACTGTTGCCATCAGCTCTACCCAGCATAGTGAGTGGCGAGGCAGTATGGGAGTCGTAGTCCAAAACATCTGGCGAGCAGTTGTAGCAGGGGAGTTGCTAGGTCTGGAAAAGACCCGGGGCTAAGCTGATGTCGGAACAGTTGGGACTGGGGGCTAGCTAGACTTTTGGCTGTAGCTCCTGAGATTTTATCCGGGGCTGCAGCCAAAAGATCAGGGGCTATAGCCCCCTTGGCCCCCCATAGCAACGCCCCTGAGTTGTAGACACCTAAGTGTGATCTTTCTTGAAATACAACAGAATTCTAATGCTCCTCCATAATCAATTCAGTATTCCAGGAACAA
Source organism: Ambystoma mexicanum (assembly GCF_040938575.1). Taxonomy (NCBI): domain Eukaryota; kingdom Metazoa; phylum Chordata; class Amphibia; order Caudata; family Ambystomatidae; genus Ambystoma; species Ambystoma mexicanum. The sequence continues at coordinate 172,903,228 of NC_090931.1, forward strand.
AACTAACATTTAAAAAACAAGAGTGCAGGGGAAAGAGGGAGGCGCACCATGAAGGAATACTCCCCCTCTTTGTTTTAAATTAAACAGCTCTGACTATTCTTTTGAACTTTTATTCTGTTTTGGACTCTGACTCCCATGATCCCTCACCATAGACTACGATGGCTGGGGCTGATGGGAGTTGTAGTCGCACAGATCTGGGGGTGGGGGGTGAAAGGTTGCAGCCCCCAGTAACACAGTATAGGAAGAAGCCCATTGCTACTACATTAGTTTGAACTATGCGCATTTCAAAGTTGCACATTTTGCAAAGCATACTTTTCATGGTGGGGACCAGGCTCCCTTTCTTACAGAGCCATGCGCAGTTAGGCCAACATTATTGCGAGATGGGCGCTATATAAACCCACTTTATATTACATTACAACTTGTACCTTGGAATGCACCATACTGTGTGTCAGTGGAATGGTGCTTTTAAGGTTCATCAGAGCCGCACTCTACAGCCCACCAGACTCCGCTATCTCCCTCCTTCACCTATTCTCATCACCGTTACAAATCCCTCACTAACTGGAACCGCTGAAGTCCCTGCTCCCCGAAAACGGTCTGCAAGACTGTCCCGCCATCTAATCTATGCATGTAACCTCTACCAAGGGACGGCGCCCTGTTCTTCCCTGAAGCGAGGTTTGCATTTAGTAGAGACATAAATAACTAACAACAGAAAAGCTTACAGACACCTCCAAGAATTCAATTCAGTTTGAATTTGGCTTATCCGAGAAGCGCACTGAATCCCACATCCTAGCACGGAGGAGCTAAGGCCCGCTAAGGATGACCTAACAAAACTTTTAGATCAACGGGTTGCCTTTAACGATCATCATAATAATTTCTGTGGATTTGATTAGCAAAGTCATAGATATATGTGTTATAAAGAACAAAAAGAACGCTTATTGTTTCAATTTAAAATCTCTCTCTCTCTCTCTCTCTCTCTGTCTCTCGGTCTCTCGGAAACTAAAATGCAAATGTTTTGGTTATTGTCCAAAGTTATTTGATAACAGTGGAACGTGTGAAATGACTGCATAGCAATAAACTAATTTGCATAATGAATAATGAGTTGCGCATGAGTCACAGCGAACAACTTCAAAAAGGCTTTCGCTTGGCAGGCAGTCAAGGTTCTGAAGTGGATTGGCCAAAAGAGAAACATGTAGTGCAGGGGTAGGCAACTATTGGCTATACAGGAGGCCTACAACTCCCATCAGCCCTGCCCAGCAAAGCCCACCATGAGGCATCATGGGAGTCATAGTTCAAAACACCTGGAGAGCCAGAGGCTGCAGACTGATGCTTTAGGATTTGTAACAGACCAGTGCCTCTGAAAGACCCACAATGCTGTGTCCCAGATAATCAGGTCCCAGGCTCTGTGGAGCATGTCTCTGAGTCTTGCCTTAGCCTAACTCCCTCTTTTTCACAGCTGAGGGCCATCAAATTCATGCAGCATCAAGAAGAATTTACAGCAAACCACATGCCATTGATATTGATATTTTATTTGTATCGCGCTCGCACGACGAGGCAAGGGAGGGGAACAAGGGAGAACAAAAACATCGATCTTACTTGGCCCAGTGACATTGAGAACGCGCAAGTGCGGGTGAGAAGGAAGGAGGGAAAAGTGCAGCGGGACGTGGAAAGTTCTGAGCATAAGAAAGAAAAACAAAACAAACAAACAAAAGGTAGTGCAGCCAGCAAGTGGCAAGTGCTAGGCTAAAGGTATAGACCAGGGGTGTCTGATAAGTGCAGGGAAGGTGGGGACTGTAGGGTTACAGATACAGACCCAAAGTGCAAGGGTGTGGCAGGGGGGGCAAGTACCTGGGCCCGAAATCAGAGGGTAACCAGGTGCAGAATGCCTAAGCAGATCAGATCAACAACAGGGGAGAGGAAGAGAAAAGGCAGAAGCAAAGAGGAAGGTCTTGAGATGCTTCCGGAACCGGAGATGGTTCTCTCAAGTTTCAGAGTGGCAGGGAGGCTGTTCCAGAGGGAGGCCCCAGCCGAAGACAGAGATCTACCCCCAGCATGTTTCTTGCCAGGGGTTTGTCACTCACCATCATAGCTTCCAGGACAGTTAGGTGGGGCAGGAGCATGTCATCTTGCATGATGTAACAGGACATCTTCCGGAAAGTTCTCAAGTCCCGCTGCTTCCCGTTCACCATGATCTGTCCTTTCATCCCGGTCTCTCTGCAGAGGAGCACAGCAGCGGCAGCGACCCCAGAACAAAGGCGTGGAAATATATGTGAAATCAAACGACAGTGGCAGTGAAAATGAGACAACAAAAGCGAGACACCAAAAACTAGCACATGACATTGAAGGATGGACAACTAGAACAATCTGGAGTTTGTGGAAAGCAGGTGTCACAAAGGGCCTTGGCACTCTCGCCCTCAGTTTGACCCAAGGGCAGTCCTCTCCTGCAACACATAACAGTTTGATGCCAAGCACTGCCAGATTACCCATTAGGCCAAGTAAGCACCCGGCTATGGGCCCCACTCCTTTTAGGTGCAAGCAAACAAACGGATCAAAAAAAAAGCGGTGCAGAAAATTAAAAACTTATCAGGAGATAATTTGTGAGGGAGCCCCGACATTTCGACTGCCTAAGGCCCTCCACAGGGTTTCATCCGGCACTGATGCCAAGTGCCACCCTTAAATGTGATCCATGAATTCTAATGGGGTTTAATACCTGTTAATGGCATAGTGAATGGATTCATAACTTATACGTAAGTGCTGAAAGTGAGCGAAGCATTCTCAAGTTTCGACCAACGTTTCGGATTTAAAACAAATCCTTCTTCAGGGTAAATATGGCTTACATCTCAAATCTTAGAAAGCGAATACCATAATCTACGGAGAACATATATAGTAATGCAGACGAGATAAGCTATACTGAGCTATCAGTGTATTGGAAACGTATTTATGCTACTTCAACCTACGGAATTGAATGGCTGCACCACTCTCACTCTCAAATTGCACCAAGTCCCTAAGATTCTACCGTGATGGTGCTCTTCTTTGAGAGCCACGTGACCAAGATTCGTCAAATGGCTCGGCATCAGCATAGCCCACTTAGGAGGATCCAGATGGACATTCCAACATCTAACTTCTGTTTTACCAACGAGACCCTGATACCATCACATGTGGGATTCTCACCAGTCTCCCGCTCTGCACTATTGGCCTGCATAAAGCCATCTTCTATGCATCAGCTCACCCAATCACAGACAGGTCAAATGAAATGCAGACGTATCACCCCCGCCCCCACTTTTAGAGAGCGATATCCGCTCCTCCTTCTGGACCTTATCAAATTCAAAACATATTGCATCGTCTGTTATGACAATTAATGCAGACAAGCTGGAATATTGCACTAACAAATCTGACCATGCCGCCCCAGCTTCACGTCACACAGACGGGCGTCCTGGCAAGCCTGAAAAACCAGAAGCCCCAAAAAGAGAGAACAAGGAAACATTCCTTCTCAGGATAAGTGCCCAGGCTTTGCAACAAGAGCCCCTGACCCTTAGACTCCCCCTCTCACAGTTCAACAAGGAATTTAAGGCCTACGTCTCATTGCATTATCTCCTTTAACCCCTATCATCTGGGCTTCGCACAGCCATATAATCTCTAAAGTAACAATATGAGCCTTATATTCACACTGCCTGACTTGTAATAAATATACCTGCACAATGTCAATTTAATGGCGTGCCCTGTAATGTGCTATGTGAATTATTACATGGTCAGACCACCTATTCAACAACACTTCCTTTTGTATATTCCTCCCTTTGCTACAGGAAGCCACCCACAGCTGCCCTGCAATACCCAGGGGTAAGGTCCTTGCCCATAAAAATACCTTAAATCACTGTCAAGATTAACCTACATTTGCCCTGAAGAAGGATTCAGATTGAAACCGAAACAATTATCAGAGGTGGACATGCGGCCCTACTCCCTCTCAAACAGCACATTTGTAAGTAATCAGTCCATAATCACTGTATTTCACAAAATCTTGTTTTACCACATGTTAAAACCCAGTGATCATTTTTCAAGCGAGAGAGTGCTGGCCAGTACACTAGATTGAAATGTATCTTTAGGGGTGTATTTTGTGGGACCAACAGTAGGCTGTATCACCCCAGTTAACTTTGGCATTTTTTGCTATCATATGTGCTTGTGGAGAACTCGCTCCATCGTGGAACTCACCTGTAGCCCGCCAGGATGTTCATCAGGGTGGACTTTCCAGCCCCTGAAGGACCCATGATCCCGATCAGCTCCCGGCTGCAGAACTTTCCAGAAAGGCATTTCAGCAGAGCTTTGTATCCTGAAAAAGACAAAAGGGGCGAGTTCAGTCTGAGGAAGCACTGAAGATATGGTGTAAGGACCAAGGTGTGGTATTTCAAAGAATGGTGACCCCAGGTTGAGGTAGCCTGGCGGCCCAAACAGTGAGATAGCCTAGCAAAACCAAACAATGAGGTACCGTGTCAGACCCAAATGATGAGATAGTGTGTCAGACCCAAATGGTGAGGTAGCCTGACAGAACAAAATGGTGGGATAGCCTGGCAGGGCCGAAGAGTGATGGATAGCGATGAACGGGTGGATGTTAGTCCTGAAGAAGGAGGGGGATCTACGCCAGATGAGTGCTGAAAAGCAGGGGGTCCATGGGTTACTCCATTGCTTGTCGTATCTTCCCAAATGCCCATATGCCCGACTCCATTCAGGAGATGCTACTTCAGTGCTGCATTTTCTTCGCATTCTGGGACTTGTATTCTTAGATCTATAATTGGGAAACAACTAGGACAAGACAACTAGGTCCAGATTGCTAAGAACAAGCAAGACTAGCATCTCAGGAAAGGAATGAGTCATGTTGTATATGTCTTTGAGCATACCTGTAATATATACATTGTGTATGGCTATAATGGTAAGCAACTGGCAATTAGTACCTGGTGAGGGGTGTGTGGTGGCATCCCAGCCAATGAGGAGGCTCATAACAGTGTCTTTACCACACAGGGAAAGACCCCGCTCTGAGCCTCCTCAGAGAGGGAGGCCGCCATCTTCCCTCGCCGGTTTCAGGTAAGTGCACACCCTGCAGACCCTGAACCCCCTTCCCCCATCCCACTTTTCCTCATATTTAGCCCTACCACCCCCTCCCCACTCATCTTGTGCTGCATTGTCCCTTGCTGGCGCCGGCAACAGTAGTGTTCCCGTCACATCACCATCTCGTGTATGGCCGCCATGGAAAGAGAGAATGAACGGTGTAGTCGTTCCTCCGTGATCCATGGCGGCCATTTTTTTGCTTTTTCTTTCTCGAGTTGAGAAACGGTTTACACGCCGTTTCTGAACTTGAGAAAAATACTATTAGTACCCCAGTACAATGTGCCAGGGTACTAATAGCAATACGAGCCTCGGAGGGGGGAAATTACTGGTCTGGTAATGCCCCGGGGTTACGTAAAAGCACTTACTTCGCTCAGGCTTGTAACTGACGCCCCGGGGCATTAACCGACCAGTAATGCCCCCCCTTACTAAGGTTCTATTGCTTAAATAGAGAATATTCTACCTGCAATATTGTCCTATTCTGATGTCACACCCGTGGAATAAGGAAGCAGTATTGTACTGGCTTCCTGTCCCACCGCAGTAATGCAGAATTGTGCTGCCTTCCCTGGTCCTGCTCATAGCCAAGGTAAGTGCAGGCGTCCTTCGCAGGTATCTGCTACCTTTTTGTAGGGGCATCGGTGGGGCCACATAAGGGAGAGGAAGGAGATTGGCAGGAGGTCGGGTTTTATTTGATGTTGGACAAAGCTGTGAATGGAAAAGCAACACAGCCAGGGCTGGTGATCATGTAGCATATAGACACCCATCTATAATGGGTTGCAGGTCACCCCGCAGTTCTAAGGCACATCATAGACAACTTGAAGCATGAATTGTCTACTATATGTCACTCAGAGCCTCTCAGTGGAACATAACCCTGTTGTTAATAGCTCCCCATCCACATTTCTATATACATATTGCACCCTAAAGGTACCCCCTTGGTACAGCTGCCAGCGTATCCCTCTTCATTGGGGGCGCTGATGTGTTATCTAAAAGGTGGCAAGTCTCTCGGGTGCACAAAGCTTTGCAGTGGGAAGGTGGCGAGCATAGCTCAAGTTGGCCAACAACAATGGCCATTTATACTTGTGTAGGTGAAAAGCTCTGGCCTGGGTATAGCCCACTACTCCCGCGGCATCTCGCCACTTTGCACACGGAACCTGTACTGGTAGCCCCGCTATGCCTCTCTTGCAGACTAAACACTCTAGCAGACGTGGGCCTTGCCTCACAGAGGTAGGCCGGCCTACATGAAGCCTGGCAGGGGTGACCCTGAATCACTTGGTATTACAATTATATGTAGGCATGCACATATAACGAAACTTTTATAACAAAAAATATAAGGAAAATGTATGTGGGGGTGAGGTAAAGGGTTAAATCTAGTGTGGAAACGGTTGGGGTGGGTTTTTAGGGGTGGGAAACAGGGGTGTGCCCCCCCCAACAAAAAGAACAGAATGTGTTATGTTTTATTCGTTGTAAAATGTTCGGTATATGTGTATTCTGCATAAAAAATGTCGTTATAAAGACATGTAACCGAATCACATACATTTCAGGCGCAGCCTGGCACGCGACTGGCTCTGCCCAGCGCTTGCATCCTTTAAGAATCACAGCCATTGATAAAGTCCCATGTAGGCCAGTCTAACTCGTCTTGGTAATGTAACCACCCTCTGGGGAGGTAGTCACGGGTTATGCCGGCTCCCCCGTCTACGTCCTTTAAGCATGTTCTATGTTATTGGGACTTCATTACCGGAAAGAAGGGTGAGGATTTCCTGATAGCTCGAGGCAATCAATGTTTTCTGCATCTGTTCTCTGGCTCAGAGTGTGCCGAGCTACTGAGGGGATGGGTGGCAGGCCAGCACAGCGTGTTCCAGAAGCTGGCGGCGGTTGCCAGCCCAGGGGAGCGTCAAGTGAATGAGGGAAGACCTATGAGCCAGCAGACTGAAAGGAGCGGGTGTGTCTAACCCTGTAGCTATAGGCCTACACAAAGTAAGGGCCATACTTCACAGCTACTGGTAGAAGGATCCCCTGCTTACTGGGTGCCCAGGACCCCATCCCTCCGTGCGCCATGTTAGAGCCTGGCACCAGACAGCATAGCTCAGTGTAAACCCGTGAAGCTACCCAACAGAGACGCTCAAGGAGCTAGAGCCGGCAGAGCTTCTGGTGGAAACTGAGCCCTGGGAGTCAAGCAAGGTGTTTGGTTGTCCAACTCCGGGCCAGGGTTTGCAGGATATCCCTCATTAATAGTCATTCAAATGTGCATACATTTAGAATCATTGCATGCAAATGTATCTCATGAATAAACTCGGCCGGGATCCGGCCCTCCAGGCCTGGGGTTGGACAGAACCCACAATGAATTAAAGACCGCACCAGGGAAGGGTAATGATGCAAGGACCATTTCCTGCAACCAACATGGCAGCTCCAACCTAGTCCTCCCACAGAGGTGGCCACCCCAACCCTCCTCACATTCCTACGTCCAGCTAGCCTAGTGCTCCCACAGAGGTGGCCACCCCAACCCTCCTCACATTCCTACGTCCAGCTAGCCTAGTGCTCCCACAGAGGTGTCCACCCCCAACCCTCCTCACATTCCTACGTCCAGCTAGCCTAGTGCTCCCACAGAGGTGTCCACCCCCAACCCTCCTCACATTCCTACGTCCAGCTAGCCTAGTCCTTCTACAGAGGTGGCCACCCCAACCCTCCTCACATTCCTACGTCCAGCTAGCCTAGTCCTCCCACAGAGGTGGCCACCCCAACCCTCCTCACATTCCTACGTCCAGCTAGCCTAGTGCTCCCACAGAGGTGGCCACCCCAACCCTCCTCACATTCCTACGTCCAGCTAGCCTAGTGCTCCCACAGAGGTGTCCACCCCCAACCCTCCTCACATTCCTACGTCCAGCTAGCCTAGTCCTTCTACAGAGGTGTCCACCCCAACCCTCCTCACATTCCTACGTCCAGCTAGCCTAGTCCTTCTACAGAGGTGTCCACCCCCAACCCTCCTCACATTCCTACGTCCAGCTAGCCTAGTCCTTCTACAGAGGTGTCCACCCCAACCCTCCTCACATTCCTACGTCCAGCTAGCCTAGTCCTTCTACAGAGGTGTCCACCCCAACCCTCCTCACATTCCTACGTCCAGCTAGCCTAGTCCTTCTACAGAGGTGTCCACCCCAACCCTCCTCACATTCCTACGTCCAGCTAGCCTAGTCCTTCTACAGAGGTGTCCACCCCAACCCTCCTCACATTCCTATGTCCAGCTAGCCTAGTCCTTCTACAGAGGTGTCCACCCCAACCCTCCTCACATTCCTACGTCCAGCTAGCCTACTCCTTCTACAGAGGTGTCCACCCCAACCCTCCTCACATTCCTACGTCCAGCTAGCCTAGTCCTCCCACAGAGGTGTCCACCCCCAACCCTCCTCACATTCCTACATCCAGCTAGCCTAGTCCTCCCACAGAGGTGTCCACCCCCAACCCCCCAACCCTCCTCACATTCCTACGTCCAGCTAGCCTAGTCCTCCCACAGAGGTGTCCACCCCAACCCTCCTCACATTCCTACGTCCAGCTAGCCTAGTCCTCCCACAGAGGTGTCCACCCCAACCCTCCTCACATTCCTACGTCCAGCTAGCCTAGTGCTCCCACAGAGGTGTCCACCCCAACCCTCCTCACATTCCTACGTCCAGCTAGCCTACTCCTTCTACAGAGGTGTCCACCCCAACCCTCCTCACATTCCTACGTCCAGCTAGCCTAGTCCTCCCACAGAGGTGTCCACCCCCAACCCTCCTCACATTCCTACATCCAGCTAGCCTAGTCCTCCCACAGAGGTGTCCACCCCCAACCCCCCAACCCTCCTCACATTCCTACGTCCAGCTAGCCTAGTCCTCCCACAGAGGTGTCCACCCCAACCCTCCTCACATTCCTACGTCCAGCTAGCCTAGTCCTCCCACAGAGGTGTCCACCCCAACCCTCCTCACATTCCTACGTCCAGCTAGCCTACTCCTTCTACAGAGGTGTCCACCCCAACCCTCCTCACATTCCTACGTCCAGCTAGCCTACTCCTTCTACAGAGGTGTCCACCCCAACACTCCTCACATTCCTACGTCCAGCTAGCCTAGTCCTCCCACAGAGGTGTCCACCCCCAACCCTCCTCACATTCCTACGTCCAGCTAGCCTAGTCCTCCCACAGAGGTGTCCACCCTCAACCCCCCAACCCTCCTCACATTCCTACATCCAGCTAGCCTAGTCCTTGAGAGCTAGTGTGACCAGAAATAGTCAGCGAGATGCCAGAAAAGGAGATGTCGCTTCATAACTGATGCCATAAAAATGAGTGGAATGTAAAATTCTGTAAATAATATGCCGCAGCTGGAGACCGCAGCTGGACACCCGAGACAAAGAAGTTACTCATGAAACACGCCTGTGTCATTTTAATCAGTCGTACCCGTTTGGACTTATGGGGACTATTATACGACTGCATGAGTGGGCTTTAATGAATTGTGAAAAATAGCAGAGTCGCACCCACCTCATGTAGCTCCTAGAAGGTCCTTGCCCCTCCTGCGTGACAACTGGCGTGTTTAACAGCACGCTGCATAAAGAGAAACCTAGCGGCGTAGCTACCTGTGGGGTCAGCAGCGATGGTGCATAATACTCAGGTGACATGACCCGTAACCCTTCTCCTGTCCCAATACCCGAGAACTGAAGGAATAACCCAACCTGCACCCAACACATGATTCAACGCTGGAGGTCTGGATCTGCTGCCTCTCAGTGCAAGGCAATCATGCTATTGTCTGTCCCTTTCACCGCAACCCATCTCCCTGAATTTTGTTTTTCTTTTCTTATATTTTCCACCCCGTTACACTTCCTTTTACCCCTACTGACTCAGCTCCCTTTCACTTCTCTCTCTTGTTTATTTTGTCTTCGTGTTTTCCCTCCTCTTGCCATTTCCCCACTCATTTTCCTTTATTTGTTTACATTTTTTTAATGTCGGTGATTTTTTCCCCCTATTTGTCTTCATATTTTGCCAAGTTTTCCATTGGAACCAGTGGGTGCATTCTCAGTGAGTTGGCATTTCAGAGAGTTTGGATTTATTTGATGTGGGTTTCTCTGAATGGCTTTCATTGAGTTGGTGAATAGGTGAATACCGGATTTTCCATAGAGGTGGTGGGCGGGACATTGGCAATAGGGGAATCGTTTCCAGCCCAAGAAAGAGACCTGGACATCACATCTATGATTGCAATTAGTAATGGATCTATTGACATTTGACTAATTCAACTGGTCCATTCCACCTGTGCCCTTTACAGGGGATCAATTCATTAGACCATTTGAGAGTTGCATACTTGATACCCTACAGATTTAGGCAGTAGGCTACTGCTTTTTAAGCAGTCCTACCACCTACAGATTTCAGTGACAGTTCATACTGCGTTTTACAGTGGCAAGTAATTTATGTGACTCTAAGGCAGGATGCTTGAGACCAGCCCAGGACAAAGCATCCAACACATCAGTTAGTCTGTCTGTAGAGTGGGCTGGTAGGTGATTACTTTGGGCTCAGACCAATCCACTGACCTGACAGCTACTTGACTCTGACATGGACTCTTGCCGGGACAACCCTTAGATGAACCACCAGTGAAGGCAAGTGGCAGAGTGTAACACCATCACACAGCATCTGCCTATCACACTGAGGGGGGTATAAGTCGCCATGCAGTGTTCAACTTGCTATAAATATGTACTGCCTGGGCTGTTGCTATAGAACAGTGGGCAACGTTGCCCACCAGCTCTGTGAGATTACGTCTGTGAAGTTAGGTAATTGAATTTGGTGTAAAGTTACCATTCTGAATTATACATTTTTAACATTTCAACATCTTTCCATGTTGTGCTGTTTGATGGGTTGTGTATTTTAGAATGTTTCAATGGTGCCAACAATGTATGTTTTGTATTTTCCTGTGATGTCATCGTTATGGGAATTATTATTTTTGAAACTTGAAAAATCCTACATCTTTTTGGTCACATAATGTTGGCAAGTATGGAGTTGTCTCAAAGTGGGATTTCTAAAAGTCCAGCTTCCAGAGGTCGGGAATCCATTTGAGAGCCGTCCTAAAGTGACTCTGCTAAAAGTCTACCTTCCAAAGGTTGGCTTCCTGTAGTTACAGCTGAATGAGTCCAAAGGTCATCCTTTAGAAGTCGACCCTTTTCAAAGTCAACGACTTTTCTGAAGTGATCTTTTTAATGGGGGATTGCCAGGGCGTATGTCATGTTCGTTAGCAGATGGAATGGTATTTATTTTTGATGAACCTGTACATGAAGCAGCACAAACCGGTTCTACAAAAAGAGTTTTTTAAAAAAAGGACAAAATAGCCACCATGGAAACAGAAAATGTAGCTGGTTCAAAAAAGAAAGCAAACCCCCTTTCTATTTCCATGAAGCACAGAAGCTGCTGGAGGATACGCACTGTGAAGGAGAGGTAGAAGGTAAGTCACATAAGAGGCTGTATTGCCACTGGCGTGGGCAATAACACCATTAGCACCCAGGGCCTGGGGGTGAGGCAGATAAGGGGGAGGACCGGGACTTGTGCTTTTGTCCTTTATCCCCTGCGCCGCTGCCTCCATGCCTTGGAAATGAAGGAAGGACTTCACTTACGCAGCTGCAGAGGAAGTGTGCGCCTTACTTTTTTCCAATTCATGGAGGCGCAAGGGAGCGAGGATAAGGGTGGATGTGCCGGGGCTGTCAGGTGAGAGAGGAACAGCCATTGAGGCAGGGCGCCATCTTCACCACCAAAAGGAAAATACTAACTTTTTATTTATATAGTCCTGTTATCCAAAGCACTTTACATAGAGCATTTTTATATAAAATGAAATATGGGCAGGGCTTTAAGTGGGGTAAGAAATCGAGAGGGGGCCCTCATTTGGGGGCGTGGCTTCTGGGAGGGGCGTGGCCTAAAAAGCACGCAAATCGTAAGGTCTGCACACAGATATATATACATGTTATATATCTGTGTGCGTACCTTACTATGGCTTGGGTACTTTGTTACATATGTTACATATTTCTATGTTTAGGAAAGATGGCCTGCAAAGTACACAAACCATGGTAAGGTACGCACACAGATATATAACATGTATATATATTTGTGTGCGTACCTTTCGGTTTGCCTAGTTTTCAGGCCATGTTTTCGGGTTTATAAAAGATGGCTTTGAAAGTACACAATTCAAGCCGTCTTTTATAAAGCTTTGACTACGGACAAAATTGCCCGTCGGCAAAGCTTTATAAAAGATGGCTTGAAATGTGTACTTTCAAAGCCATCTTTTATAAACCTCGAAATATGTCAAGGAATCCCCAGGTTCGCCGAGGGTTAAAGACGCCTCGGCGACCTGGGGAAACAAAGGAACAGTAACTGCCTCTGATGACCCCTCGCGCGAGGGGTCACCAGAGGCAGTTACTATGACTCACAGAAGTGGCAGCCAGGCACAGCATCGCTGTGGTTGGCTGCCACTTCTGTCAGCTAGCCTGACTTCATGGCAGGCGCCTCTCCCGTCGCGGCTGCGGCCGCGACGGGATAATGCATCCCGCCAATGTTGCGTGCGGTGGGATTGGGGGCCCCAGCAGGGCCCCGGCTCAGCCCCACTTTTTGGAGACTGCCGGGGCCCGGCCCCGGCAGGCCCCAGCCCACTTAAAGCACTGAATATGGGAGAGAGGGCGGGGAGCAGGAAGTGCAGAGTGCCGAGCAGAATGCTGGAATCCTAAAAGGTGTCAGGATCCATGCATGGCTACCCGTTGAATATTGCTTGCAAGCCCTGGATCCTGCTTGGCTATGAGGAGTACAAAGCTCTCTCGCAATGCTATGGATGGAGACGTTCATCTGGAACAATACTAATTTGTTCTGGTCACGCGTGGCCTCAGAATCACGCATTGATGTGCCACCTAGCCCTGTGGCTATCTGTGACGCAGCCTGCCTAACTTAACGAATTTATTCGAGCTGTCCAGGCTGACACCTGCTTCCTGGAGTGGTTGTTGGGCAGAGTATGTAGTCTTTGCAATAAACTGTATCTACTTTTTGCCAGAATGCTTACCTCTTGTAGCCCATCCATTGGGTGTTGGGCCTTCCATCTTTAAAGAGTCGAGTTTTATGGAAGCAACTAACTATCGGAAAATGTGGGATTCCGGCCGGACCCATTTTATACTCTTTTGGGACAAGCATGTTAACAAATGGGGCGCACAATTGTGGGTGAGTTTTTGGAGTATTGTCAGAAACAGATGACTAACTTAGATTTAACAATTGAGATGCAGATGTCTAATCCGGGGAAGGTTACGTGGAAAATCCGAATTAGTGATTGGATTGCTACTGGAGAACGTCTGAGTACCTATCGGCGGTTCAGTCATTTCACTTGACTGCATAAACGGGTGGGGAACGAAGAATCCTATATAAGTATATTACCAGACCGCCAGACTCGAATACATGTTATGAGATCCAGCCTTAATGTTCTGCTCACGAATGAAATTAGGAATATTAGGAAGCAACTGCCGGGCGAATTGGCCCGTTGTGCTACTACTATACCCGGAATTACTGTCACTCCGGATTGTCCATTTTGGTAAATTTGTTCATTCACTTGAATGGGTTGATGTGGAGCATGTATGGTTAAGGATGATTTTTGTGATTGTTGGATTTTTTTAATTATGTGTTTTTCTATGAAATGTAGGTGTTGATATTTTTAAATTGATAAATATTGATATTAAAATGATTGATTTGTTATTTCTCTTTTTAGCTCTTTGGGTAACACTTAGATGTAATTAATAGTGCACATTTCTTATTTCTTTTTTTTTTTTACATATGAACCTTGATATTTTAACTGTTTTATATTGTAATGTTTAAAGGTTGTCTTTTATCAACGGAACACAATAAAAAATAAAAACCGTATATTATATACCATCAGAACCTGCCTCGTATTTCTCCGCTTATGCGGCTCCAACTATTTTTATTGTTCCAAAAGCTTTGTTGACCAAACCATGGAGTTAAAATATCCTACGACGTGAGGCCCAAACGGTATTCTGATTACCCTAATTAAAATGGCTACAAACTGTTGCCCATCCTTCCTTGAACCAGTATTTTAGGCTTTTCATGCCACTGGCTCCATTGCTTACCCATGGACAAGTTTGCTCATCACGGTCCTCCACCAATGGGACCGGAAAATTGGCTCATCGTCAGACATGCTTAACTCCCTGCTCGACACTGTTTCTAAGATTTTGCCAAATTAATAACAGAATATCTGAGAATTGAGCTGAGAAATAGGGTCTGCATGGGGATGCTACCTCTGAGGAGCGGGCACAGTGGGTCATTGTTATGATCTTCATTGCCCCCCTTGTAGCCACGCCAGCAGTTGATAAGTTCTACTGTTGCATTCTGGGCAGAAGGGGTATGGGGACTTTGATTTAGTAGATTGGGAGACATGTTGGGATAAGCTTGAGCACTGGGGTTGCTTTCACTTGTTGGGAGTTCTATGCACCCTTCACTCTTAACCCATGGTGTTGAGTTAGAACTGGGATGCAAACCTCCTTCCATAGCTACTGGCGATGGACTTTGGCAGTGTTGCGTTCTCGACCTATTGTTTTTGACCCTTTATCTGGGCGACCACCAAGTGGCTGTTATTGCAAGCTATCGTACGTCTCTTATGATTGGGGATTTGACGAGGGTCCATACTCAAGTTGCTGGATAGGCCTTCTTCGTGGAGCAGACCCCATCTGGTCTGCATAGAAAGAGGTCCATCCTGGTGAAATACTGTGAAACACATCATTTAACTATAAATGTATCGCAGACCAAAGGTTTGTCTTTCTGTGTGGGCAACCCATCTTTTCCTTAATGTTCCGTGGAGGGCGGACAGGGGATGGGGACAGAATAGAAACAGTAACTTCTTCTAAAAAGCTGAAGGAAACCCTTTTTCCATTCTATTTTAGGACGTCTTCAGTGAGGGTTCATATATGGATCATGAAAGCCTTGGTCTGGCCAGGGGGATTATATTCCAATATTGGAAGTGGACTGAACACCTGAGGAATGGCTTGTAGGCGCTACAGCTCTAGCGTCCACTGAGCATCTTCCTTATATTCCAAGCCACAAATACACTAGACATTGTTTGGGGGCAGCAGGTGCTGTTACATTGGGGTCAAGCAACCATTTGCTATTGAAAATTCATGCAGCAGAACTGCCTATTTCTTGATAATGCCCCCAAGATGTCTAGATATATTTTCTTTGGACTGGGATATTTTGATTGTCTTTACCCAAAATGTTTGGCTTTACCGTTGTAATTTGTGATCGCCTGAGAAAAGCAAGAAAAAGTAAAATGACCTAAGAGGTGAGAAGAAGAGCATAACATTGAGGACTTGGTAAAATGCATCGAGGTGGAGAGGCATTCCCACGGTCCAACCATAAGTTGTTTCATGACACTTTGTAGAGTCCCCCAGCGTCATGTCACCGTTAGAGGGCTGGCTTGCTACCTCGGGAAGACCTCCCAGAAGACTAGAAATGCGTTGACCATTTTAAATTTTAGATGCTTTGTTTGGAGTCTTAGCTCTTGAGGTAACATGTTCTAGAGTTCCAGGACCTTAGATGTCCAATGGCCCAAGACCGCCACAGAAGGCTTGCTTAAGTTTGACC
Source organism: Ambystoma mexicanum (assembly GCF_040938575.1). Lineage (NCBI taxonomy): Eukaryota > Metazoa > Chordata > Amphibia > Caudata > Ambystomatidae > Ambystoma > Ambystoma mexicanum. The sequence continues at coordinate 172,918,928 of NC_090931.1, forward strand.
ACACCTAGGGAGTGTATTTACTGTCAGAGCTTTGAAAAGGATAGAAGGACAAAATGCCACTTGTACGGCAGAGGCATGTCGGGCCTGGCTGTTAGTGAAGGCGCCTGCTGGGGGAACGCTTTGGGTCTTCGCGGTTGACTCTCTCGTCAGCAATCTGCTTGGACACAGGGATATCCTGGTTGACGTGGCTGATGATGCGTGGAGGCTCGCCCCAATGACGTCACAGGAAAGCGCTGTCTCATTGCCCTTATAAATGAGGAAGGCACGCCCAGCCTATTTGCCGATAATCCAAAATGTATCCGGTCTACCCGCAATCAACATTGGACCGTTTGCTAAGTTCTAAGAGATACACCGGCCCAAATGAAAAGGCTGGTTTTATACATTTACCACAGATCTGCAACTCTTGATATCCCAGATGTGTTTCCCTATGACTCCTGGGAGCTCTTACTAAACTGGCTAGGGCTCATGCCAGTTGCAAGCCAAAAGGAGAGCCAAAGGTTTTAGTCTCCTGATTACACTTTCTTCTAACGCAGGTGTGTGATTTTGGCATGGCTGCACACCTTGGTACTGTGGATTCTGATCCAAAATTCAGAACCTTTGCTGACTGAGAGCCACGCCCCACCCATCCTTTCAAACCCTGAAATTCATTCATTAATTTCCATTTGGGGCAAGCGCCCGCCCTAATGTCCTCTGGCACATGATTAAATAGTTCCAGGAACTGCAGACTGTCCTGCTGGTAATGACGTGAGTTGCTTGAAAGAAACAGCCCAAATTGCTTCTGGGGAGAAATAATTCCAAATGACTCGGTGTCTGAAAAACGTGTGTTTTAAAAAGGGACTGAAATGAATGATTTAATGAAATCAAAAGAACAATTGAAATTGACAGAATAAGCTCAGCTGAATATGTATTAAACCAAGGAACATTGCACATTAAAAATAACCCGCAAACAAACTGAAAATAATAATTAAAAAAGTGGAAACCTGTTTGAAGCACGACACACCAAGTAGTGTGGGTCGGATAAGTGTGAGAGTTCATTCCAGGAAAATTGTGAATATTTGCTTTTCAACACAGTTTGTCCTTTTAACAGGACCAACACAAGTTCGAGCAAATTCATCAAAAAGGTTCCTTTTCCAAGCATAAAAAGTTCGATCGTTCGCTCTTGTGAAGGCCTGGCCACGAATAATCTGCTTATTTTGGTTCTGCACCAGGGATCTCCCTGACTGGCCAAGGAATAGGGTCTTCTCTGGACCCAACAGAACCGACTCAGCCCTTCTTCAGCCTGCGGAGGTCGCCTTTCACTCAAGCGCTTAGCAGTGGGAGGAATCCGCCAAGAAGCACTACATGCGCATGCAATGTTAGTGTCATTATTGTTATTTATTATGACCGAGCTTTCCAACCCTGGAGGACTGCTCTCTTATTCAAGTAAAGGTTGGCTGGCCGCTGGAAAAGTACGTGTGTCGCGATAAAATGTGTATTCGTGGCGCCTGTTACCTAAGTGGCATGAGAGGACCCCAAATGGTCTTTGTGATACGGCGCCCTGTTGTGAATCGGTAGGCCCGTTATTTTAAAAGGACAATTTTTAGGGAGTTTTGTATTTCTGAATCGATCAATAAATGCGGTGATGATGTATGTCTTTTGCGGCTTTGGGCACGTAAAATATTTAAACCACAGAAAAGGAAGTAGGACAAGATGACTCTGGCACCCTCGGGGGAACGAACCCTTGCATTGTGGTATGAGGAGTCAGATTAAGTCTGTGCCAGGGGGGCCTCCAGTAGGGAGGCTGATAAATGTGTCCCTAAGGTTCACCAAATGCCTGCATGTCGCCCGACACGGGATCTACCAGTCCTGGATTTTCATTTAATAACCCAGTGCATTATGGGGATTGTAGTCTTGGTTAACTTGAATTGCTCCGTTTGGGCAAAAGTTCCAAATGGCAGTGGCTAGTAAAAAGAAAACCTAGGATGGGCACATGGTGTCCATGGCAAACCTAATTGAGCCCATTCGAAAGCCCCCCTCCCGCCCCCTCGCAAACCATCTTTGCAGTGGTCTTCAGACGTTGAGCTCAGAGGAGAGCAATATACTTTTCATTGGAGTTTCTCACAAAAATCCACTGTTCTGCACTTAGACGAAAACATTTCACGCCCGGGGTCAACTCACGAAGGTAGAGTGCTTGGCCCTGTGACCCAAACATTTCACAGCTGGGTTCATCTGGCAACAAAGGGCGAGTGTTTTTCCTGTGACCGCAAATGTTTCACGCCTGGACGCTGGTAGGGTCCCAGGCTCTGACTGCACCCTGGGCTCCCTCCCAGCCATGTTCTGCAGTTCATAGCGACGTACAGTCCTTGAGTGATGAGAGCCTCGTCCTCCACGTCCCTGCGGCCTCGGAGTTCCTGACTCCGTCCACTACACACTGCATCTCTCCTCCTCACCGGTAGCTCAGGGCAGGGGTCAAAATGGAAACAAATTGGTCGGGGATCCCACAAGACTGCCCCTTCTCTATGAACCAAAAATAAATAGCAAAAACAGCCGTCCCACGCAAAGAGCCTCATCCTCCACATTCCTGTGGCCCTCAGAGTTCCTGACTCCGTCCACTACACACCGCAGCTCTTCTACACCCGGGCCCACCCGGATGGGAGGCCCGGGGCCGTAAGCTGGGAGGTGGGGGGTTTGTGCTAAGTCCGGTGGGGCAGTGCCTTTTGGCGCTGCCCCACTTACCTTTATCTGGCGGGGGCAAGGTGGCCCTTCTCATGCTTCCTCCCCGTCAGCCACAAACAGCAGCAGGACGGCTGCAGGTCTAAAAAACCATCCCTCCCACCCTGCAAATAACTGTAAGGAAAGCTATAGCGAGGGCCAGGTAGAAGATGGAACACAATCATAAAATTGGGGAGGCTAAAACGCCTCACTTTAAAAAAATAAACATAAAAATTCAACTCCAAGAAGGGCTTTTTAAAATACCGGGGGGTCTTTTGTCTATTAGTTAATCTTCTAGGAAAATACAGTTATAGAAGACCCAGGCGCTCAGAAACCACCAGAGAACATCAATACAGGTGGGAGCTCTAGGGGTATTACAAAGCTGAAAAGGAGAGAGGAACTTGAGCAGAAACATGTACTAGTAAGCCTCAAGTATCCACCTCCATGCATGCAGAAGGGGGGGTCTCACCACAAGTGGATCGTGGGCAGGGGAAGTTCCCAGCTAAGCCCTTAGAACCCACCCCAGCAGCGAAATAGTACAACACAAGCACTGAAGGGGTTTCACAACACAAGTGGAGCGGGAGGAGGGAAAATTCTAGTAAGGCTCTCTTTTTGAACCCACCCCAGCTGTAAAAACAGGCAGCCTTAAGCGCTGAGGGGTTCTCACAACGCAAGTGGATCGGGAGCAGGGTAAAAACCTAGTAAGGCTCTTTGAACCCACCCCGGCTGTAAAAACAAGCAGCTTCAAGTGCCGAGGGGGTCTCACAATGCAAGTGGATCGGGAGCAGGGTAAAAAACCCAGTAAGGCTCTTTGAACCCACCCGGCTGTAAAAACAAGCAGCTTTAAGCGCTGAGGGGGTCTCACAATGCAAGTGGATCGGCAGCAGGGTAAAAACCCAGTAAGGCTCTTTGAACCCACCCCGGCTGTAAAAATAAGCAGCCTAATGCGCGGAAGGGGTCTCATAGCACAAGTGGATCAGGAGCAGGGAAGACCCTAGTAAGGCTCCTAGAACCCACCCCCGAGGAAACAACTAGCCCACAAACGGAGCGTGGGGTCTTCAAAAACTCAAGTGGATCATGTGTGTAGAAAGTGCCAAATTCATCTCCAAAGAGTAGACCAAGAGGCTAAAACGCCTTCATCCATGGAAAAGTACAAAACACATGATCAAAAAATCAAAATGGCTCTAAGAACACATCCCGAGGAGTATCAAGTGAAAGGCTTCACAACGCGGGGTTTTGTTTTATCAAGAAATATGGATCAAGAGCCATAACTTCAGCGAAAATCACCCTGTGAGCAAGAGAGGGCGCAAGTGCTAAACCTGGTCAGGTTGGACTGCAATAAAAGGCACACAAGCGCACACCTCCCCACCTCACTTGGAAAGGACAAGAGAAAGCAGGCTGAACCTGCTCCAAAGCCAAGCAATTATGAACATGTCACAGCTCACACGCTGGGGCCAAACAATTGTCACAAGCTTTCATATGAATGGCGGCGGGGATCAGCCTCGAACGGCCCCTAATTGGGATTAGGGCCCCCCGCTCACCTGTTCCCTCTGTCCCCAAAATATAGTATTGTTATCCTTATGTGATGTTATGGCTGGTTTTTCTTTTGCACCATGGCTGGTACTAAAATAAAGCTTGTGGCCAAAAGTTTTCCACCTCACATCCTGGTTTTCAGTCTCCTCATTCCTGCAACTGTCATTACTGTATTGCCTGTCATGTCACACTTGTCATCCATGACACCTGTCACCCGCATGCTACTCCCCAGCACAAAAACACTTCCAGGCTTATCTCCACTGGTAGCTCAGGGCGGTTTCTAGGCAATACGGTGCCCATGGCAAACAACAAAAATGTGCCCCCCTTCGTGAGTTTGCAGCACACTGACTCCTATGACGCAAACGTTGACTCCGCGTCAGCACTATCTGACATAATGCTCAAAATCAATGTGCGTAGACGCAGCCCAGCAGCTCCCTGAAAATGCCGTAAGAGGCTGCATGCAGTGCAGCTGACCCAACATGAGGTGCTCAGCAACTGCGTCATATTCATACCTGGGTGGACGGTGGGGAGCGGTGTTAACAAACAAATGTAACAAGGGACTGATATGAAGCTAACTCCTTCATAGAGTTAGGAACTGGGACGAGTAAGAGGAGGATGTGGAAGCAATGGATCACTATATGGATTTTTTTAAATGTATATTATGGCAAGGGACAGGGTATGGGCCTCTTTGACTCTCCCCCAAGTTTATAAGCAAAGTGTAAAGCCACTTAGTTATATTACAAATGCTGACAGAAGGCTCCGGCCAGGCACAATAGTTGCCCTGTAATCATATCCGTGCTGCTGTAGAGGAGGTGCCAAGCACGATTCACACTCCTACTGCCCATTTTGAAGTACCAGGAACATTCACGCCGAAATATGTGACGTATGGTGAGCAAATAAACCAGCAGAGAGCCGCAGTCGGGCTCTGTCCAGTACCTATCAGAATAACAGCACCTATTGAAGTACCGACACCTAAGAAAACCTGGACACCAAACCATATCGACACATGAGACAGAATGACGATTGTCAGAACGTAATACCCGAAGAAACTAAGCAGATACTGAAGGAAGACGAATGATGACGTCATAAGAAGCCGGACTGACTCACATATAGAAGATTTAACGACCTAAGAATGATGACAAACGAGACGAAACATCGTGGACAAGTGACATCCTAAGCCTAAAGTGAAACAATTGATGTCAAGATGTCAGAAACTTACACCATATACACAATGAAGATATTCAGTCAGTTTAAACGTGTACATATGCAAAGTAACCGCAGAAGCACAGAAATGGTGAGGCTTGCTTATGCTTAGTAGTAAGATAGATTGAGGCAAGCGCCGCCTATACATATCTACCTCAAAAGAGCACTTTATATAAGTATACTTCCACTACGAGCAAGAACAGAATCAACCAAAGGTTACTTAAGGTCTCAAGAAAAGAGTTTCGCAGCAAAGAAATTGAGAATTAAAGACAGAGAGAAACTCAGACGAAGGTAACCATGCCAAGAAGCTAAGGTTGTATCGTCTGAAACAGGCCAACATTGGGTACAATTAAAGAGAAGAACAGAGTATCCTGTTCAGAAAGGCCAAGATAAACCACAGATGGCAGTCGACTGGCAGAATTAAATCAAATATACGAAATTGCATGAAGGAAAGGCCGATTTCACAGTGTCGGAATCACGTGACCAGAGAAGCAGGAAGGGATGAAACTTTCACACCTACGCATGGACCTTTGCCATCCACAGATGCCTTAACTTTCCCAGACCAAGAAGCAGACTCGAGGCCACCACAAAGAAATAATTGACATGTGACCACTGAGGTGACGATTGATTGTAACAATAATTGGAGGGAAGCTGGGCGGGCAGACGAACTCCCTGCACCTGACCGGCTATTCTGCACGCTGCTAAGCGCAAGTGGAAAAGTATGAGTGGGGTTGATGCCAACCCAATCATAGTGGACCATGTAATCTAGGGTCCTACAGTTTGTAGAACCAATGAGATGTCATACTTTTAGTGACGTTTACAGTAGCCATTTTGAAGGAAGGGCTTAGTTGCCCCACCTGACATTGTCTATCCAATCTCCTCTCCCTGTTACCATATACGGATATAGTACCTATATTAAAGTTACCTTACTAGAACCAATCAAGTTGCATGCATGTTTTAAAGAGTTACACGTCAGTGATGACAAGTTTTTGGTATAAATGTTATGATTTTTCTTAAATTAATTGGAGTTGAAAAGAGAAGGAAGATCGAGCGATTACTGATATTCATTAAACGCCCTGCTTTTTGTACTTGTCATTAAACGGACTCCCTTTGACAAACTATTGAGTTGTCATTATTGATTTGGTGCAAGAGTACGAATCTGCATCCCCATCCATCTCAAGGGTGCTGCTGCTCATCTTAAAGTGCTGTTTGGAAACCCCCAGTCGTATGGGACGGCTCGGGTCCATCTGGTACACATGGTAGCAGAGATTGATGGTTCGATTAAAATCGATTAAGATAAGGCACCCATTGGCCGTCGACATAAGTAACTCTGGGTCCTCGGCAATATCACAAGTCCTTTGCCATCTGGCTGAGTAGAATGAGAGGCTCCCCGTAGATAGTAGTTAGTTTAAGTAAAACCCTGCAGGTTACGTCTGAAGTAACCTTTGCTTTCCCCCATAGACCCCTTCCCACTTCTACGAGCATCTAATCGGACAAACAGCAAGGAGAGGCAGTAACGAAGGCGGTGATCCCGAGCATCCGGAGAGGAAAAAAATGCGAACGGTGAGTGAAAAAGACTAAATGCTTTGGCAAAAAGTTGCATGCCTTAGAACAAGTAAAGGGAAGGTAACAGATGGAGGAGGGATTAAAATAAAGTCAGGGTAAGAGTATAATGTATATAGAAGGGGAAATGATTGACTCGAGGGTGGCCGAGCAAAAGAGAGAGATTCCGGGAGGATACCCGAGAGAATAGAGAGAGATACCGGGAGGATACCCAAGAGAGGAGTATACACCCAGATACCTAATTTTAATATAGCGCTAGAAGAAGCCTGCATTTAAATTCCTGAATGAATAAGACGATATAGGAGACCAGAATCGATTAAAAAGGTGATCTGAAAGAAATGGGCTTACATTCCATGTCGGAATAATAATAGGGGCAGAAATGCCTCTGAGGAAGCAGATGGCATGAGATTTATGCAGCCGGACGGAGTCTGTCTAGTCTGTCATATCTGTCTTGTGTTTTTCTTTTGCTGACATCATGAGGTAAGAACATTTTTTGGGGGAAATAGCGTGAAAATTGTGCGATTGAATATACAAAATTTTGTATGGTATGAATTGATGATTGTTATTTGAAAAAGTAAAAGTACATTTTTTGCAAAAAAACGGGACTGGATCTTGCGGCGATTGGTGCTCACTCATATTGTTGATCTTGTTTGAGAAACGTAAAGCAAAACAAAGTGTTATATGAGGAGAGGATAAACAGATTTAAGCATGGAAGACATTAGTCCATTAATACACTTGTACAAACAGTTGCCAAAACATGCACCTAAGCTGAAGAAGTACAGTGCAGAATGGGTTAAAGGAACTGCCCACAAAATGTTTATTCCATGGGCCCATGGGCCCACGGCAGATCGCTATATAAAACGGTCATGCAACACATGACAACATATTTGCACGCCACGTATACTGGCAAAAAGTTAGATAAACGCCTGGCTAGTTTAGAGCTTTGGAAGAAGTACCAAGAGGAAAAGGAGGAGGAGCCACCCTTAGACTGGATACTTAACATATGCACAGAGGGTGGTGAAATGCCTTCTGCGCCACCCGCCCCATCTGAAACAAAAAGCGAAGCCAGTAAAGACAAAGGACTATACCTGATGAGGGAGCTTAAAGCAGCCACAGGATATAGCAACCCATCATATGAGTCACCTACGCAAAGTAGTGACGAAAGCCCAGAAAAAGACAGAGACAGAGATATTACCTCTAAAGTCCCAAGAGACAAGGAGAAACGTGAAAAGGAAAAGGAGACTAAGCACAAGCAAGTACATTGCTAGATACGAGTAGAGATGGAAAGAGATGGAAAGGAGATGAGGATAGGACTGATGAGATGGCATTCACACAGAACAAATGGATGGGAGGACAGATTTTATTGAAACTCGATGGTAAAGTCATTGAGGACGTGAGACAAATGGGAGAGCAAGACGATTCATGAAGGAAAGAGAAGGAAAAGAAAAAACGATTGAGAGACGAAGGAGCTAAGAAAAAAGATAGGCAGAAACAAGAGCAGTTATATCGTGAGGATCAAGAAAGAAAACGTGATCATAAGCAAAGGACAGCTAATGATCAGGACAGGCAGGAACAACAGAGAATAGAAGAATAAAAGATACAGGAGAAGAGAATAAAAAGACAAAGGGGTGAGGAAATACAACGGCAAATGAACGAAGAGATGCGAGGAAACAAGAAGAAGATGGGGTCAGAGAGGAAGCGAGGAAGCGCACAGAGTTCGATGACGACATAAAACCCAAGCAAAGACAGAGAGCACAGGATCTTGAATATCTGGAAAGAGAGGTTAAAAAACACGATCCAGTAGCAGACTGGGAAGACATAGAAGAATTCTTTCCTGAGTACGATTTAGTACCAGGCAAGTCTAGGGCAAATATAGAAGATGACTTCGACACCAGAAGCATCAGAGAGCTGATCGATAGAATATATGATGAAGTGGGGCTAGAACAGGTACCCCAAGGGAAAGGAGAGGATGAGCGTCTGGAGAGCACTCAGATGTATGACACTGAGGACGTCTCCCGAAGTAGTAGAAATAGAGAACTGTCCCTAGATAGGTTGACAAAAAACAGGAATGAGGAGGATGAGAGGAGTTGCACGAGTTGGGCACAGACAAATTCGGACGCAGAAAAAGAGGAATGTGAGGAAAGAGAAGATGAGAGAAGACGTGAAAAATGCTTCTCTTAGAGGAAAGGGAATAAGATGGTCAGATTCTAGTGGATCTGCACCTAAGGCATCAGAGTCAGCCACACAATCAGATCGACATGAATGAGTATCTTACGGTCAGAGGGGGGTGTCTCCACCACGCTATGTGAGCAGACTAAGGACATTGCCAGGTAGACGGTGATGCAGGAATATTACCCCTGCAGTGGATAGAAAAATGATGAGAGAGAAAAAGGAGTGCCATGTGTTACAATTCCCGTTACTCGAAAAAGGAGGAACTAGGCCACAGTACATACCCATGCCACACATGGATCAAGAAAATCTGAAAAATAAGCTTCCAATGTTAATATCGGGAGCCGGAAAATGGATACATGAGTTAGAAAAAATTATGGGAAGAAACACGTTAGCTATCGGGGATATTAAGGGTCTATTAATCGCCATACTTGGTGATAGAGCTGACGATGTGTGGACACGTGCAGATTACCCCGGCGTGACTACAGTTAATACCACGCATGATGGAGCGTCATTTAACAATTGCAGAGCCACGGTATGGAAAGCATTACGATTGTTATACCCGGATACTTCAGACACGGGAGCTATAATGACATGTAAAATGAAGGAGTCATAGGATCCTTTGCTTTACATCCAGAATTTCCAAGACGCATGGGTGTTTGAAACTCGTAAATCTTGGGACTGCCAGATCAGGTACAGAAGCAGCTCAAGAAGTTGGTAGGAATTGAGGCCAAACCATGGTCTGAAATACAGTTGACCATAGCTCAATATTGCAGGCTGCTGCAAGAGAAAAATTGCAAAAAAGAAGCTGCACGAAAAGCTGAAGAGGTAAAACTAGTGCAGAAGAAATTGTCAAAATATGCCATTGAAGGGGCAATGATAACTAGCACAGACAGATCGAACATACAGCATGTCAATAATCAAAGGCAGGTTGATCAAAGCAATAACGGGTTTACCCCAGATGGAGAGGCTTTCGAGGAAGAGGGTGGCAGAGTAATCAGGGAGGTTTCCAAGGTAATCAGGGAGGTTTTCAAAACATGCAAAACGGCAATCAGGATATGTCAAATGGGCAAATAATCAGACCACCGCCAATATGTTGGACGTGTGGGATGACAAGAGTAGGGATGGTGAATCCTCCTGTGTTTTTACAGCAGGGTGGAAATGGAGTTGCACAAAATCACACATTGCAACAGCAAGCGCCGGAAGCACAGCAAAGCTTGCAACCTCAGACTATGACAAATTTTCCACAAGGACAGTCTCAACAGTCACTGATGCAAATGTTACAAACAACAAGTACAGGACAGGTACTGAATTCTGGAATAAGAAATAACACTGGTGATGGAGGAAGTCCATTCACTCAACATGGGACAGCTGTACAGACACAATTCTATTCAGCTATTGACTGTATTGGCTGAGAAAGGATATAAGGTTGACAAAGAGAAGCTACAGTATTGTCAACAAGAAGTGCTGGGCATAGGCCAGCTGATCTCGCATGAGGGGAAAAGGGTTACCCCTGAATGGGCTGAAGCCATACTAAACACAGCCAAGCCACACACGATAAAACAAATGCAGAGTTTTCTAGGATTGTTCAATTATGTCAGGGCATGGGTCTTTGACTAAAGCTCTTACACCAAGCCCTTGTTACAAGCCCTAAAGAAAGCACAGGTGACAAAAGAAAAAGTTGAGTGGACCGAGACCATGGAAGAAGGGTTTGTCGAACTAAAAAAGGCCATTTGCACGGCACCAGTTTTAGGGATTCCCAATTATGCAGAGGAATTCTACCTGCTTTCACACACGAATGGCAGTGTCATGACGGCAGTAATCACACAGAGAACCACGTTGGGGTACAAGCCCCTGGCATACTACAGTGGGAATTTCGACCCATTGATTTCCCATGCAAACAAAGTTTAGCTGCCATAGCGTTCACCATAGAGAAGGCTACAACCATTGTGATGGGATGCTGAATGAGGTTGTTTGTTAGCATTATTTGCTATTTTGGAGAAACCATTTAGCCAACTTCCTTTTGACCATAATAGCAAAGTCGCATCTTTACTGTATGTAATTAGCAATCACCATCCTACTCTTGACTATAAAAGCAAAGCTGCATTGAGACCGAAACTGATACTGTCGCAGGAACTTGCCACTGCCTACCTAGCCGCATAGTCTATAGCGTTCCCCGGAATCAGCTGACTGGTAGCCCTCTTGGCTCACTTAGAACTGCCCTTTACTACCAGGATGCACACTCATAGCCCGTGCAAACACCTATCAGGTACCCTTCCCAAGATAGCTTGGTTAACGCTTTACATTGCCTCTGCCCTCACATTAGCATTACAGTCTAACAGTCTGCTTATTAAAACCAGCGACACGATGCTCGCCTGTACTGCCCCTCCTAACATTCCCTTCTGCCCTACCTCACTAGACACACAAAAGTATAAAACTAGCCAATACCAAAAATACTCATCCACACAGCTACCATGCAATACTACCGACAGAAACCTAAGATTGCGTGCCGCTCTCCAAATTATATGAGCTACCGGCAAAGAAAATTGAACAATTAAACCTTCTAAAAAATGCCCACTTCAGAAAGTAACCAAGGAGTCAAACTCCAGTCCCTCTAATCACAAAAGTCCCACATTGAACCGTACTAAACAGAAGCCCAAAGATAGTCCTAGCACTGCCCACATACCAGACAGCCACCAACCTAACCTCAAAGGAGCCCTCATAAATGCTAGGTCTCTAGTTGCCCATGCAACTGAAATCTCTGACATTTTATTAACAGACAACTTAGACTTCTTGGCCATCTCAGGATCTTTGTTACATAACACAGCAGGCCCTGCCCTATCGCTGGCAGTCCCTGAAAACTACACTATCCTGCGAGTAGATAGACACACCTCTCGAGGTGGAGGAATAGCAATTATAGCCAAGACCAACTTAGATTTGAGAATTGTGACAACACCAACCATGAAATCTTGTGAATGCCTGTCGGTCAAAGTCGCCACGGCCAACTCACAAACTCTAAACATCTTCCTTATCTATAGGCCACCAGGTCCCATTGGAACCTTCTCGGAAGACATCTCTACGGCCTTGTCTAACAACCTAAAAAATACTACCCAAACACTAGTGTTAGGCGACTTCAATCTAGGCTATAATGATACTAAGGATACCAACTCCACTGTTATTGCTATGACTCTGCAAGAGCTTGGCTTCTCCCAGAAAGTCAACTCACCCACGCACAACAAAGGTCGAATCCTCGACTGGATTGCAGAATATAACTGTGAGGTAACTATCACGGCTATCGTTCCGCAGATCTGGACAGACCATCATCTTCTAGTATTCACACTAGCCACTAAACTAGCCACGGCCCAGCCCTCGATCACCCCTCCGTCACTTATGAGGAATAAAAAACTCATGACAGCTGAAAAGCTGCTTGCCCATGTCATACCTAAACTCAATTATATACCGGACAATATAGACCCTAACGCTCTAGTCGAACGTTGCAACAAAGTCATGAATTCAGCCCTTGACAATATTGCACCGCTGAAACTAAGGAATAGTAAACCCAAAAAACACCTCAACTCTTGGTTTACCCCACACTTAAAAAATCTGAGATTACTCAAATGAAAGCTGGAAATGGCTTGGAGACTCTCCCCATCAGCAGAAAATAAACTAAACCTCACCAAAGTCTCGTCTCAATACAAAAAAGACATCCTTTTAGCCAAACAGGAAACCTATAACAACAGAATATCCCAATCCAAGTCCAGCGTTAAAGAACTGTTCATTATCCTGAAAGAACTGGAAACACCCAGTGTACCACAAGAAAACTGAATCAAAGACAAAAAGTGGTGTTCCAGTATCCAACACGCCCTAACCGACAAAGTAGCCAACCTACAGACCAAAATTGCCCACAAGAAAGCCTCTCTAGCACCCCAAACACCTCAGAGCATAGCTCCCCCGGCATATTACAAACAAGAAACACGTTTCAGCTTCTCAAAAGTATCGACCACCGAGGTGGAGAAGGTCATACTGGGACTTAAACCGTCCAATTGCAAAGGAGACCAATGTCCAGCGCAACTTATCAAGGATGCCGCGAGAGAACTCTCTCCCTTCATAACCAAACTTATCAACTCGTCATTCACCACCGGTACTGTCCCGAATAACCTGAAAGAGTCCTGTGTTCTGCCTCTACTGAAAAAGCAAACCCTTGCTCTGTCATTCCCACCAACTTCAGACCTATCACGACTGTGCCATCTCTTCTACAAATCTTAGATAAAGTGGCTTATATTCAAATTCAGAATTTCTTGGAGTCTAACCTCCTCCTAGGATCTCGTCAATCTGGATTCCGCCCTCAAAATGGCACCAAGACGGCCTTAATTGACCTCAAGGCCCAAATAGATGAGTTTAGAGACAAAGGCCAAGCAGCACTACTCCTCCTTCTAGACCTCTTGGCTGCATTCGACCTGGTCGACCATAAAGTCCTATGTAGGCACCTAGATTCCGCAGCCCATTTCTCTAAGGAGGCCATAACCTGTATCAAGTCTTTTCTGAGTAACCGGACCATGAGAGTCTTCTCTCCCTCGGCCTCAGCAGACCCTATACCCATAACCTGCGGCGTTCCACAGGGATCCTGTGTGTCACCCACACTCTACAACGTATTCACCAAGCCCCTCTTTGACGAAATGGACCATTTGGGTATCGCCTATACTAACTATGCCGACGATACCCAAATCCTCCTTCCGCTTTCAGGAGATTACGCCGTTGATCTGGTTTTGGTGAATAGAATTTACAGTATCGTTCAGGCACCACTCATGGTCTATGTCTGAACGACGACAAAACCGAGCTCATTATCCTAGGCACCCCGACCCTCTTAGCCAAATTTAGCCCAGATTCTGCCAACTTCGCTATTGATGGTAATGACATAAAAGTAGCAAAGGAAGTGAAGACCCTAGGCTTCTACCTAGACACTAAACAAGTTAACTCCCTTGGATCGGCTACTGCACTAGTTGCAAGGTGAAGAAGAAAATTACACATACAAGCCACAACATAGTCTGTTGACCTTGAACTTTGGACTGAGGCATACTGAAGCCTTGATAAGAAAAGATATGCCAAAATTTGATCGAGGACACATAAATTGGAAGTAAATACATTATCCTGACTCCTTTAACACAGAAACCTTATTTGGACTCACTTATGGTGTCACGCAGTAGTGACATCACTATGGACGTTTTGATCTATTTCGAGTTACTACTGAGGTCATACCCGTCGTTAGTGGGAAGGCTCACTAACATCACTGAATTTCTTCAGGACCCTGAAAACGAAAAGACAATAAGGAGGCTGCTTATCGTCATTGCCAAGCAGTTCCTTTTGCTTCCAGAGTACAGGGAAGACAAGATAAATGTCCCTGTCACCAGAAGATAGCAGACTAGCAAGCAATGTGTTTTTCTGCCTAATTGAGGATTTTCCAGAGCTTGTGGGGAGACCTGCCAGTGTTGATGTCCTCACTTTCATCAGAGACCGAGCAAACTCTACAAAGATGAGCATGCTCCTGCATGGTATTGTAATGCAGGTCGAACTTTCTAATCATCATCAGAAATCACAGAAGATTGTAAACTTTCCGCTGAGGGACAGATCAAGAAATTGCTGCCAGAGAACTTCACTCCTGCCTTTGCTGACAACGAAACGACATGTCTTCTGGAGTGGAACAGATAAGATGCATCGACTGGGAGCTTGTTTATTTTGAACACACAAATTAAGAGACTTTCTGAACTTATTTTACATTTTCGCATATGGAAAAGAGAACTGTTTCCAGAGACAAGAGACAACCTATTATTCAGGCAAAGAGAACAATCGTTCCAGTATCTGCAACCAACAAGCAGAAACAGCAGAAACAGCAGCGCCCGGGTATAACGACATTACTTAGAATGCATTAAAGAGTTAGTCTTACTTCCTTAAATGATCGAGATGGGCAACCAAAATAGTAATCTTGTCCTCCCTCAGGAGGAGAGATGCTCGTATTGGCCCGGAACTAAGTGTTGTAGATTAACCTATAGAGGAATTATGTACCTTTGCATAGTGTTCATTACTGTTTTATTGTCACTGATGATTCGAACTGCATTTTTTATTGGTGCACAAAGCTTTCCGATTCCAGTGCACCCACCTAATGATGTAAGCATGAAACCCACGAAGGTGCCCAGACCTTACATAGTCATTCCAGTCCCTAGAAGGTCTTATAGCAGAATGAGTCAACTTGAGATGGATGTGATGAGCAATAATACACACACACTTGTGGTAACAAAGAAATTGAACTGCCGGAGACAGGGTCGGCAGAGCAAGCATGAGAAGGGGTTAATGAAAAACACACACACACACACACAAACGATGAGTGCATGTACACCTGGTCTAGTGTCAATAACTACAGAACCACAGTCCAAAGAATGGGAGAAGTTTGGACAACCAGCAATGAGAAGTCCCACACCAAGTGAAGCCAAAAGACAAATGGAGAAAGCTAAACTTTTAAAGAGACAAAAGGAGTTGGAGAATAAACAAACAGAGACAGCATTGACAAGCACCCCTAATCCAGCAATGAAAGGGACAAGTGCAAGTCCTGCTGCAAAACTATCACGTGCAGAGATGATAGCAGAATCAATGTGGCCGTTCATAGCCAAAGCCAGGAAACGGCAAAGGGATAAGGAAGGAACGACAGAGCTTTCTACTTAACTTTCTCTATTGTGGCCGAGTCTTTGACGCTCCAGAAATGGTACATGGTACTGCAGTGATCATGGATCATTATTGGGCATGTGAATCCAAGGCACATATCAGATTGCCGAGGAATTGTGGAGGTAAGTGCACATTGGTGAATGTCCATGTTCCAGCGTTGGTGATTCCAAAAAGTGATTTGAATATTGACAGTTTCAAGCAGAGGCTCACCTAAGAAAGAAGAGATCTATGGAGCTTATGAAGAGAACGAAGAGGGAAAATTATTTCTCTGCAAAATCCATAGAAGCTTTCGATGCCATCCCATATGAACTTAGACTGTTCTGTCAGCCTTCTTCAGTGTTCACATTGATCTTGATACCAAGTATTCAGGTTGGAGCCAATACTAAATGGTTGCAGAAAAACCAGATGGGAATTACTGCAGACCATCAACACAACCATAAAAGTATTTAATGCAATCAAGGAAGAGTTAAGGGTGATTCGACTAATGACTCTCCAGAACAGAGATGTCCTTGACATGATCACAGCTATGGGTGGAGGTGTTTGTGCAAAAATTGGAGAATCATGTTGCACTTTCATACCTACGCACCACGACGAAAATTGAACTTTAACAGAAGCCATAGGTATGCTGACAAAACTACAGAATCAGATGATAGATGAAGTTGACGAAGTCGATGACGACAGCTGGTTTGGATCACTAATTTCATGGGTTCCACAATAGATGGCAGATGCATTCAAATTCCCAGGAGCCCTGGTAGTGATGATATTGCTTGGATTCTGTGTTATCAAGATAATAATATCTCAATTCCAGAAAACTGGAATAAAGGCCATAGTCATGAAGATCATGATTGATGTCAAGTCAGGAGGGAAGCCCAAGGACTTGACTGATGAAGAAATAGGAGACTTTGTGAAAGCCAGCATTTATGCACCAGAAGGAACAAAGTTTCAGTATCCAAGGAAACACAGAAATTATGTGGGAAGATGAATCTATTGTAATCCAAGTGGAGAATGTCATCTAATGACATGGAACAAAGATGAGCACGTGAGAATAGCTTGAAGCTTGAAGGGAGTCATAAAAATATGGACCCCAAAGAGATATTGGATCCAGAGGATGAAATAAAGGTGGATACAAA
Organism: Ambystoma mexicanum; assembly: GCF_040938575.1. Classification (NCBI taxonomy): domain Eukaryota; kingdom Metazoa; phylum Chordata; class Amphibia; order Caudata; family Ambystomatidae; genus Ambystoma; species Ambystoma mexicanum. The sequence goes on from NC_090931.1 coordinate 172,935,931, forward strand.
AGAAGAAGTAAGAGGGGTCGATGAATCGGCCAGAGGGGGGATTGTAGAGGAGGTGCCAAGCACGATTCACACTCCTACCACCCATTTTGAAGTACCAGGAACATTCACACTGAAATATGTGATGTATGGTGAGCAAATAAACCAGCAGAGAGCCGCAGTGGGGCTCTCTCCAGTACCTATCAGAATAACAGCACCTATTGAAGTACTGACACCTAAGAAAACCTGGACAGTAAGGTACCCATTGAGAAAACCATATTGACAAATGAGACAGAATGGCGATTGTCAGAATGTAATACCCAAAGAAACTAAGAAGATACTGAAGGAAGACGAATGATGACATCATAAGAACTGGGACTGACTCACATATAGAAGATACAACGACCTAAGAATGATGACAAAGGAGACGAAACACCATGGACAAGTGACATCCTAAGCCTAAAGTGAAAAAATTCATGTCAAGATGTCAGAAATTTACACCATATGCAGGATGAAGATATTCAGTGAGTTTAAACGTGTACATATACAAAGTAATGGCAAGAAGCACAGAAATCGTGAGGCTTGCTTATGCTTAGTAGTAAGATAGATTGTGGCAAGCGCCACCTATACATATCTACCTCAAAAGAGCACTTTATATAAGTATACTTCCACTACGCACAAGAGCAGAATCAACCAAAGGTTACTAAAGGTCTCAAGAAGAGAATTTCACAGCAAACAAATTGAGAATAAAAGACGGAGAGAAACTCAGACAAAGGTAACCATGCTAAGAAGCCAAGGTCGTATCGTCTGAAACAGGCCAACAGTGGATACAATTAAAGAGAAGAACAGAGTATCCTGTTCAGAAAGGTCAAGATAAACCACAGATGGCAGACGACTGCAGAATTAAATCAAATATATGAAATTGCATGAAGGAAAGGCCAGTTTCACTGTGTCGGAATCACATGACCAGACAAGCAGGAAAGGATGAAACTTTCACACCTATGCATGGGCCTTTGCCGTGCACAGACGCCTTAACTTTCCCAGACCAAGAAGCAGACTCGAGGCCAACCACAAAGAAATAATTGACACATGACCACTGAGATAATGATTGATTGTAGCAATAATTGGAGGGAAGCTGGGGTGTGGGGCAGACGAACTCCCTGCACCTGGACGGCTATTCTGCACGCTGCTAAGCACAAGTGGAAAGGTATGAGTGGGGTTGATGCCAATCCAATCATGGTGGACCATGTAATCTAGGGTCCTATAGTTAGTAGAACCAATGAGACGTCATACTTTTAGTGACGTTTACAGTAGCCATTTTGAAGGAGGGGCTTAGTTGCCCCACCTGACATTGTCTATCCAATCCCCTCTTCCCGTTACCATATACAGATATAGTACCTATACTAAAGTTACCTTCCTAGAGCCAATCAAGTTGCAAGCTAAGTTTTAAAGAGTTACACATCAGTGATGACGAGTTTTTGGTATAAATGTTATGTTTTTTCTGAAATTAATTGGAGTTGAAGCGAGAAGGAAGATCGAGCGATATCTGATATTCATGGAACTCCCCTTTTTTTGTACGTGTCATTAAACGGACTCCCTTTGCCAAACTATTGAGTTGTCATTATTGATTTGGTGCAAGAGTACGAATCTGCATCCCCATCCATCTCAAGGGTGCTGCTGCACATCTTAAAGTGCCATTTGGAAGCCCCCAGTCCTATCGGCCGGCTGCGGTCAATCTGGTACACCGCATAAACTAACTTGTTGGCATCATTTTCAAAGCTCACTCCCCAATCGAAAAGTCCAGCACTCAAGTTTCCCATTGCCATGCATGAGAAGGACTGCCAGTCCTGTTTTTGCTTAGAATTCTGGGAGTCGTAGGGTTTTCCATTACAAATAAAGGAAAACTACAAGTCCCAGAATGCAATGGAAACAGACAGGACTGCATAGCTGCATGGCCATGGGAATCTTGTGATTTCATAGCGGTGTGTGCATTTTTGATCCTTTTTTTTTTTTGCACTCCTGGGGATGAAGAGAGGATGTCCAAGCCCCCCGTAGGCAGTGGTCGCAGTGAGCGGGTCCGTTCGGGAGCGGTGCTCCTCTACTTTCATATCTCCTATACTTTTATTTTAAAAAGAAACCGTTCGGGAATGGTTTCATTTTAAAATAAATGTGTAGGAAGAAGTTGAAACTTGCACTTTCAGTGCACTGCACTGAACGTTCCCTTAAACAGCAGTTGCAAGTGTTTGGGGGTGTGTGTTGTGTTTGGGAGGGGAAGTGGTGATGGGGTTTGCGGGGAGCGGGTGCAGGCCCGGGAACATAGTTCCACTACTTCTTCTCGTACACTTCGACCACAGCCCATAGGGGGTCCTCGAGGGACATCCCACATAGCGGGACACCCCTCTGGCCACTCCATCCCCTTGTTAGGTTCTGTCACCCCTCCTCTCAGAGGAAGGGGCGTCTCCAGGGCAGGAGCATCCGAAATTGACTGATTGATGGCTGGCACAATACTGTGTCCACAGAAGGGTGCAATACTCTGTGGCTGGAGGGGGAACAACACTTTATCCATAAAGGAACGTATGCCCCAGGCCCCGGGCCGTACAAAGTACGGCACGATGGAAGGCCTGGGGGGTTAGGCGTGGGGTGCGGGAAAAACAGCACGAAAGCACAAGGGGAGGGGCGGCCAGGTGGCAACCCCACCCCAGCATTGCCAGGGAAACAGCCACAACACCCAGAAAGGTGTGAGGGGAAACAACAGGGGGGCCATGGGAAGTCCGGCCCCCCATGGGAATAACATAGAGGCCTGGGGGTATAAGTAGTCCTCTGGGAGAAGGGGAAAGCACAATCCAGGTAAGGAGCTCACCTCATTCGGGTAAGCTCCTAGGGCCTGGAAAAGGGGGATAAGAAACGTTGTGAACGTTTGTTTTGTTTCCTCTACTTGATCGGCCAAACTTGCGTTAGCCATGTGGAGAGGGAGCAAGAGCAACCCTACCTTTGCTGCGGGTCTTCGCTTCGTGGGAGGCTACCGTGAAGGACCGCCAGCCGAAAGGAGGATCGCCGGAATCTGGAACCGTGAGGGAAGCCAGCTGGAGGACTGCCGTGGGAACCCACCAGCCGTGCAGGAGAAGCGCCGCGTTGAATCCCGGCAGCCAGGCTGCATCGGAAATCGAGCTGGGATGCTGCCGTGAGGAACGCCAGCTGAAACAGGAGGATCGCCGGAATCAGCCAAGGAGGTATCCAGACGAGAGACAGGACACAACAAGCAGCGTCGGTGAATCTGTGAACGCGGAAACAGCAGGCGCCCAGAACGTAGAGAGGGGTACACCTCAGCCGCAGAAAGGCAAGCTGCGCTAGGACTCAGCGTGTAGAGTGAAGAGGAAGCGGCAGCCCCAAAGACAGCAGTGCACGGCCGAAACCGGGGGGCACACATGAACCTGTGGTGGAAGGGGTCTGCACAGACCAGCTGCAACAGATTGTTGCAAACGAAAAAGAAAAGGAGGTGGGCCCGGAGCGGCATCACATACATAAACAAGGCGAAGGAGAGGCAAGACAGCAAGGCGGGGGCCGGGGGAAATAAGCCGTGAGGTTGAAGGGACACACACTCTTAAAGGGACAGCAAAACTCGGCACAACAAGCCCGGCAAAGGTGCAGGCCCGGCTGAGAGGGGCCATAGTGAGAGGCCAAAAACACTCTTAAAGAGGCAGCAACATTTTGCATAGCAGGCCGGGTCAAATCATGTAAACAGCGAAAGAGGTCCATAAGAACCAAAATCACATAAAGGAAACTGGAAAAACAAAGAGGGAAACAAATACAGCAGGAAAGAAGAGTACAGACAAGAAGCATGGCAGAGGATAGAGCGAAAAGGACACAAGAATTCAGTGATTGGGCCAGAAAAGCAGAAAAAGAGTATGGGGCCCAATGGGTCTTGGACATCATGCAAAAGGAGGAGAGGGCAAAGGAAATGTCGCCTTTTCTAATTGAGGAATCCAGAGACAGCGAAGCAGAGGTTGCGCTACCACAAGGACAGAAGAGGGGGAGAGAAGAGACAAGAAGGACCCAAGACCAGACGGAAGCCCCAAAGAAAAAGAAAAGGAAAGGAAAACATAAAGGTACTGTAAAAAGTGATGACAAAATTGGGAGGAAAATTGTGAATATGTTAAAAACCTGCATCACTGGTATGGGTAAGTCGCCCAGGACCAGTGACAGGGGGGAGGAAAGCATAAAAGGTACAGAGAGGAGCAGAGGGATTCAACAACAGAAATAGAAAGCAGCGATCATGAGGAGAGGGACCACCTGAGGGCATGGGTGAAATTGAAAGGGGTAGTAAGCAAGGAGAGGCAGAAGGGCTCTGGGCTAGAGGGAGCAGGAAAAGGCACGGGGAGGGGGACAGAACCACTAGAGACCCCGGTCCCCACACCTCAAGGGGGACCATCGGGACCCAGTCCACAGGGGGTCCCACCAGGACCCAGTCCCCAGGGGAGTACACCCAGCCCTCCTGTGGCACCCGCAGGAACCACGGCACCACCGATGGCAGGGAACCCCCCTTAGAGGGTGGAACCACCAGGTGTAGTGACCACAATCACAGCAGTCAAGGAAGGAGGGGAGGGCCTGCCATGACAAAATATGGCAGGCCAAAATGGGGAAAGATGCACCGGGCCGGTCCATGAAAGAAATGGCTTGGTATATAAATGACAAAGTTAAAGAGAACATCTGGAGAAAGGAGTTCATAGACATTTTTTCCATGTCAAAAGAGAGGAATGAACGTGTCAATAGAGGACATAAAAGAGGAGGAGAAAGGATTACTAAGGAGGGTGACAGCAGTGAAGAGTTTTGATAACTGGGTAGCAGCTTTCCAGATAATGTCCACTATCATATTACAGAAATACCCAGAGGGCGGGGTAGCATTACTCGCATATCAGCAACGGCTGCTAAAAGTGTACAAAGCATTCGGAGGGGATGCATGGAAAGAATACGACCACGAGTTTAGAAAAGAAATGGATTGCTTCCCGGATATGGGGTGGGACGAAGAAAACTTTAACCTATACATAGTTAACGTATTAAAAGAAAAATGGGACTCCAGAGAGCAGAATTCAGGAGGGCAACAGAGAAGGCAATATTGGCAGAACGAGTATAGAAGTGATTACAGGTATAATAACAGAAGGTATGAAAATAGCTAGGACAGATCAAGGGATCAGAATTTTCGGAATAAACAATATAGCCCGCAGAGAAGTTGGCATAGCAGCATACCATCGGGGCGGCAGGGGAAATACTTGGTCACCACGGGCAGAGTCAACACAATGCCGGAATTTCCAAAATGGGGCACCATGCAGCTGGGGCAGGAAGGGCAAATTCAGCCACAAGTGCGAGAAATGTAGGGGAGACCATAGCAGCGCCAAGTTTACCAGGGCAACGACAAACAGCAATAGAGGCACTGAGAAGCGGAATTAGGAGCTGGGGTGAGAAGGGGGCCACGCCAGTTAAGATTGAAAAAATGGAAAAATGGCTCCAGTCATTCCACACCAAGAGGCTGCCAATGTGATTAGAAGGGGTTTTCAGGAAGGTTTCAACATTCTGTTTGCAGGAAAAGGGTCGCAGAACATCCCAAAAAATCTGAAGTCGGCTATGGAAAACAGAGGGATAGTAAGCAAAAAAATCAAGAAAGAGGTGGAACTGGGTAGAATCGGGGGCCACTACACATCTCTGCCATTCAAAGAAAACATATGCTCAGCATTGGGACTAGTCCCAAAGAAGGAAAAGGGGGAATACAGACTTATTCACCATCTTTCATATCCCCCGGGGCATCAGTAAATTATGGCATTCCACAAAATTAAGCAACAGTAACTTACTTAGATTTCCAAGAAGCTGTGGAAGTAGTCAGGAAGGCAGGCAGGGGGACATGGATGGCGAAGGTGGATATAAAATCAGCCTTCTGGCTGCTACCGGTCAACAGAGAGTCACAGAAATGGCTATGTATGCAATGGGAGGGGAAATATTTCATTGACAAATGCCTCCCCATGGGATGTGCCATCTCTTGTGCATATTTTGAAAGGGTGAGCTCATTCCTGCAATGGGCACTCACAATAGAACTGGAGGAGGCCAGGGTGGTGCATTACCTGGACGATTTTTTATTTGTAGGGCCCCAAGGGTCAAAACTGTGCAAGGCCGCTTTGAGCAAATTTGTAGAGCTAACAAACAAATGGGGTTTCCCGCTGGCAGAGGAAAAGACTATGGGCCCAACACAGACAATACAGTTTTTGGGGATAGAAATTGACTCAAGGTATGCCGGATCCCAGAGGATAAAGTGGCAGACCTGCTGGATACAATCAATAACCTAAAGGGGAGAAACAAGGCCACTGTAAGAGAATTACAAGCATTGGCAGGAAAGCGAAACTTGGCAGGAAGGGTCATACCACAAGGAAGAATTTTTCAAAGGAGCATTGAGCTGAGAACAAGAGGGGCCAAATGGGGCAACACAGAGTCAGGAAAGGAGGGGGAATCAAGAAGGACATGGAAGTTTGGGGAGAATTCCTGAGGTCATTTAATGGGTCAGTCATCTGGCGCACACCCATCAATGAGGAGGAGAGAAGAGTGTTGTTCACGGATGCAGCCGGAGGTTTTGGTTTTGGGGCAATATTAGGGAGAGAGTGGTGCGCAGAGAAATGGCTGAGGTCATGGCAAGAGGCAGCATGGACTAGGAATATCACGCTGCTAGAGCTTTTTCCAATCTGGGTAGCATTGTGTGCATGGGAAACAGAGGTAAATAACAATGAAATGGCGGTTTGGTCAAATAACAAGGCAGTGGTGCACGTGTTAAATAAAGGGAGTGCATCATGCCCAGTGGTATTGGAATTGATGAGAGTCATCACGCTAGAATGTTTGAAAAATAATGTATGCATAAAGGCGAGGCACATCTCTGGAGAAACAAATGTGGTGGCTGACGCCTTGTCTCGTTTTCAGTGGGACAGGTTCAGGGAGCTGAGGCCGGACGCCAAAAGGGAAAAAACGCCCACACCAAAGAAGACATGGGTCCCACTAAAAGTGCTGGAGGAGAAAGAACGGTTGACTACAAGGTTAACTCAAAATCAAAGGAAAAGCCACAGGAACCAGGAAGAATAATAGAAAAACTGGCCAGGAACGCCCTAACGTACAAAACGGGTAAGCAGTACGGAAAAAGCACACTTAGCCGCAGTTGCATACACCGCATAGGTAGCCGGTGTAACGGATCCAACAAACAGCCCGCAAATAAAGTATACAATGAAGGGTTGGACGAAGTTGGAAGGGAAGAAACCGGATAGCAGGAGACCCCGGAATTTTGGGAAACCCGTGGTTCTGCTGAAAGTATTACAAAGCACATGTAGCAGCGAATATGAGACAGCTCTGTTCAGGGCAACATTTGCCCTAGCATACTATGGGGCTTTCAGGATAGGGGAGCTAGTAGCCCGGAACACGATAACAGGGGATGGCCTGGCAAGAAGAGATGTTGGCATAGGGTCCAAGGGTATGTCCATACTGTTGAGGAAATCTAAAACTGATCAGGCGGGAAAGGGGAAAGCAATAGACCTCAACTGCATCAAAGAGAAGGACCACTGTCCCAGATGCATTACCCAAGTATTTCTAGAGATCCGACCAGAGGTCGGCGGGCAATTGTTAATACACAGGGATGGTAGCGCTCTCAGCAGGTACCAGTTCCAAGCAGTATTAAAGAAAACAGTAGCCAAAGCAGGGTGGGATCCAGCAGAATTTGGGACTCACTCTTTTAGAATTGGAGCAGCCACGTCAGCATGGGCGGGGGGCCTGGGAGCAAAGGGCGCAAAGAAGATTGGGGGGTGGAGGTCACAATATTTAAAAAAATAAGTAAGCGAGGAACTGATATGAACCTCTCTCCCCCCCACTCCAACAGATACGGGCCCCTACAAGTCAGCATGGATCGTGGGGCATTTCTTCGTGACCCGGGCATGCAGGTGGATTGAGAAGGTCCAGCAGGGACTCCACTTCAAGAAGAAAATCACGTCCTGGTGGGGCCTCCCGGGGATGCACTGGGAGGACATTCACGACAGGTTGTCGGACTTGATCGGCTTCAGGGATCCGCCCGAGTACCTGGTAATACACCTCAGGGGCAACGACCTGGTCAGCACAAATAGGGGGAAATTACAGAGAAATATTTGCGAATCCCTGCACAGCATAGCACACTGCTGGAGGAAAACTGAAATGTTTATGTCGGAAATGATAACACGTAGAATCTGGTATGGGGCACATCGGAGGCAGGCCATCGAAACAGCAAGGAGAAAGCTAAATAAGGCAGTGGAGAAATACTGCAGGAGCACAGGCCTCCATTTTATAAAGCACAGTCTTTCCCAAAATAACCCAGAGATGTTTCACCAGGACGGGGTGCACCTGTCTAGCAAAGGGATGGGTTTTTTTTCGTACAATATTTTCAGGGCTCTAGAGGAGCGGGGTTGCAGATAGAGGCACTTTTGGGGGGGGACCTGAGTGGCCGAGGCAATGCTCACTCAGGTGTAGCGGCACGTGTCCAGGAACGGATGTCCAAGGGTAACAAAGACTTGCTGAGGAGAAGGTTTGGCATCTGCAAACCTGGACACGAAGTGCCCAAAAGCACATGGTTGTTATATATTCTTGTTTGTGTATTTTCTGTAAAAAAATAAATGCCTACGGCCTATGATTTTTCCACAACAAAACTGTCTGTAATTCATTCCATAGATTTGGGGATAAGAGACAAGAGCAAAGGGGATCCCACACTACTCAGCCTATGCCCCAGGCCCCGGGCCGTACAAAGTACGGCACCATGGAGGGCCTGGGGGGTTAGGCGCCTGGTGGGGGAAAAACGGCATGAAAGCACAAGGGGAGGGGCAGCCAGGTGGCGCCCCCACCCCAGCGTTGCCAGGAAAACAGCCACAACACCAGGAAAGCTGTGAGGGGAAACAACAGGGGGGCCAGGGGAAGTCCGGCCCCCCATGGGAATAACATAGAGGCCTGGGGGTATAAGTAGTCCCCTGGGAGAAGGGGAAAGCACAATCCAGGTAAGGAGCTCACCTCATTCGGGTAAGCTCCTAGGGACTGGAAAAGGGGATAAGAAACGTTTTGCCACCCAACCCACCCTGCAAAAAACGAAAGAAGACGAACCAAGGAGGAGCCGTATCATTGAGTACTTTCTTCGGTACACAGTCGAAGAAAGTCATAGGCGCCACGTCTCCAGGAACGGATGCCCAAGGGTAACAAAGACTTGCTGAGGAGAAGGTTTGGCATCTCCAACACTGGACACGAAGTTCCCAAAAGCACATGGTTGTTATATATTCTTGTTTGTGTATTTTCTATAGAAAATAAATGCCTACGGCCTATAATTTTTCCTCAACAAAACTGTCTGTAATTCATTCCATAGCTTTGGGGATAGGAGACAAGAGCAAAGGGGAGCCCAAACTACTCAGCCTAATACTCTGGTGGGGGGTGGGGCCCGCAATACTTTGTCCAAGGAGAGCCTCAATACTAGCTCTTTGCAGGGGCGAAGTCCCCTGTCCTTCGAGGGTATACTGGTTTGAGTTAGTGGGGCGCGCAGGGGCGCAATGCTTGGTCCACGCTGGGGCACAATACTCTGTCTTTGGCGTGGTGCAATGCTCTGTCCTCAGAGGGGTGCAGCACTATGTTCCTGGTGGGTTACAATACTGTCCCCAAAAAAGACAGACTGCACACTGCCTCTATCCTGGAGCAGCCCAAGTGAAGCGCGTGTGCCTGGGCGTGGGCCCCAGGCTGCCATGCCTAGTGGCCCAGGCTGCCCCTCACTGTCAATGGCCAGTCTGGGGGTTGCTTCTGGTCTCGTGCAAAAGGATCTCACCTAGCAGTTCAGGCTGGACTGCCCCTTTTGGGTGGGAGCCTGGCCTGATTTGCATATGGAACCCCCCCCCCCTCCACCACCCCTCTTCTGTAATGGCATTGCAAGCTGAAAACGATAGTTTGGAGGAGTGCCCAGACCAATGCTAGTGGTTGTGATTTTTTTCCCTATCCTCCTTCCATCCCTCTTCAGTGTTTCATTTGGGACACAATACTCGAAAGCTAGAGGGGCACAATACGTTGTCTCTGGAGGGCTGCATGTGAATGTCCTTCGAGGGACATGCTCTGCAGTGCTGTCCATGGTGGGGCCACTACCATGTTTCCGAAGAGACATGCTCCCCGGATGGGCGCAATATGTTCTCACTGCAGGGTTGTGACACTGAAACCCTGAATGGACATCGACTTTTCCAGCAGGAGTGTCTGGCAGTCATTGGTCATTGGAGATAACAGGGCAAGTGTAGTTGCCTGGCCCATTTAGAAGCACAGCCCCTGTTTGTGGTTCGCCCGCAGAGTAAAAGAGTCTCCCTCATTCATTCCAAATGTCTTTAACTCTTCAAATTGCCACTAACATCTCTCTAAAGGTTCTAACAATCATCGAAGCTTTGACAAAGCCAATAGGGCTGCTTTCTTTCATGCCAGATGCAGCTAGAATGCAAGCTCCACCACCAGGTGCCCAGGCACAATGTTAAACGCTCCAGGTCAGCCTCGCCCACTCAAGCAAGGCCTCCCGTACCCAGGCATCTGGACACAGTACAGCCGCAAACACATAGATGCATTCTTCCATGGCCATGTACAGCCAGGCACAGCCTTGCACACTCAGATATGCCCAGGTAGGGCCACATATGCCCAAGGGCAACCTTCAATCCTCATGTACTGCCGCACGTATCTAGGTACAACATGCTTGGTACTGCCTTACATGTTCAGGTGTAGCCTCGCCCGCACATGCCAAGGTATAGTCTTGCCCAGGTAAGCAGTACCTGGTACCGGCTCACATACCCAGGTACAGCCTTGCATGCTCAAATACAGCCTCTCACAGCCAAGTGCATTCTTCCATGCCCAGGTACAGCCAGGTGCTGCCTCTTATGCCCAAGTACAGCCTCGCGTGTCCAGGTAGAGCCTCACATGCCCAAGCGCAGGATCAAATGCTCATGTGCTGTCCACAAATCCAGGCACAACATGGCAGGTAGAACCTCACAGGCTCAGGTGTAGCTTTGCCTGCACATGCCAAGGTATAGTCTTGTCCAGGTACAGCAGTACATGCTCTGATACAGGCTCACATGCCCAGGTACACTATTCCATGTCCAGGTACAGCCAGGTGCTGCCTCACATGCCCAAGTACAGCCACACATGTGCAGGTAGAGCCTCACATGCCCAAGCACAGGCTCAAGTGCTCATGTGCTGTCCACATATCCAGGCACAACATGGCAGTTACAGCCTCACACGCTCAGGTGTAGCATCACATGCACATGCCAAGGTATAGTCTTCATTGCCCAGGTACAGCAGTACATGCTCAGGTACAGGCTCACATGCCCAGGTATAGCCTCACATGATCCAGTACAGCCTCTCATACCTAGGTACATTATCCCATGGCCAGGTACAGCCAGGTGCTGCCTCACATGCCCAGGAACAGCCACACATGCTCAGGTGTAACCTCACCTGAGCATGCCAAAGTATAGTCTTCATTGCTCAGGTACAGCAGTACATACCCAGGTAGCGGCTCACATGTCCAGGTACAGGCTCACATGCCCAGTTACAGCCTTGCATGCGCAAGAACATTCTTCTATGCCCTGGTACAGCCAGGTGCTGCCTCACATGCCCAGGTGCAGCCTCACTTGCTCAGGTGAAGCCCCAAAAGTCCAAGTGCTACAACTTTGCCATTTCAATAGCAATAATACTAAGCTGTTAATAAAAAGGTTAGACTCTAGTAACATGTTCCCGTCTCCGGTGACGGTCCTGGTAGGTAATCGTTCTTTCCTACAGCAGAGGCTGCAGCGTCGAGGAATGGAAGAACCTGCAATGGGCAGAGCTTGGAAGCTGCTGGGATGGCATCAAATCTTTAGTAGCATGCTATCGCAAAACGCAATATGGGGCGCGAGCCCTGATTGCACACGTGTCCCCTCTTGACACAGTCTTCCTCGCTCTCCAGGGGCCCCTCCCCCTTCCTCTTCCAGCCCTGAGCCTGACCTTCAAGGTATAATAATCCCCGGTGAAGGTGCTTTGCATAATTAGAATAAAGAGTTGGCGCTCGCTGGCGGCCTGCGACCGGCGGCGGGCTCATTCAATGACAACGGGGTGCTAACGCGCCCTATTTAACCTACTCGCCGGAACCAGGAAGTTAAAAAAAAAAGTGGCCCATCCTGGCCCTGCCCCCTTCCACCCGCCCCCTGTTAACCAGGGGCGTGCGGTGGGGAGGGGGGCGCCAATTCGCCCAAGGGCGCTGCTGTCCTTAAGGCCGGCCCTGATGGGGAGGGCACTGGGGATGGCACTCACTTGTTTAGGGTGGGTGGTAACAGAGCACCGGCGCGGGCCGCATGGCAGAAAGGCAGCTTGGCTCCCTACAACCGCTGTGACTTATCAAGCAGGCCACAACCAACAGGGAGGAATAGCCAACGTAATCCAACATGGTTACTGACAACCAGCACAGCAACAAGGGGTCAGGGTCCACATCAAGAAACAAATGACAAGGCCTCCCCTGTCTGCCACACCGCCTGCACCGCAGTGCACACCCCACCTAACAAAAGGAGTCCGAAGCAATCTGCTCAGGGACCCCCGCCCCCGCACCCCTCACATCCCTTCCAATCACACCGCACTCCCCACACAAGTATCACCAGAGGGGATTCACCACAAAACAGGGCAAGCATCAATGGCACCAAAACACACCACACAAGAGCCACATCCATCCCAAAGTATCCCAACCACTGATGGCCCTGACACGGACCGTAGAAGCACCACAATAGGACATCCTCCACCAAACTGTCCAGCCATCAGTAGGACCGAAACACACCACACAAGAGCCACATCCATCCCAAAGCAGCCCAACCACTGATGGCCCTGACACGGACCGTAGAAGCACCACACCAGGACATTCTCCACCAAACTGTCCAGCCATCAGTAGCACCGAAACACACCACACAAGAGCCACATCCATCCCAAAGCAGCCCAACCACTAATGGCCCTGACACAGACCGTAGAAGCACCACACCAGGACATTCTCCACCAAACTGTCCAGCCACCAGTAGCACCGAAACACACCACACAAGAGCCACACCCATCCCAAAGCAGCCCAACCACTGATGGCCCTGACACGGACCGTAGAAGCACCACACCAGGGCATTCTCCACCAAACTGTCCAGCCACCGGTAGCACTGAAACACACCACACAAATATCACCAGGGGGCCTTATGTATATAGCGGCATAGAAACAATGTGGAACAAACCTACTAAAATACACCAGGACTTGGGAAAACATCAACCCTACACAACAATCACAAAGTCAACTTCAAACTGGGAAACATGCACACAGCTGGGGCTACTGTGCTTCCCTAACACCCTATGCCAGAGCACATCCTCATGTCCCTTACATATCCCAGGTCCAGGCAGTGAGCACCCAGACACTACAACCACACATCCCGAGCATAACCTGGAGACATGTGCAAGTGTGTTACAATAACACCCATCAAGCACCTCACATCCTTGCAGTTATTGTCTCAGAAAACATCCATCTGGCAACAGTGCACACCTTGCAGATGGTGTTGCGCTAATCTCCATCCGGCAGCTAAGCAGGACCTCTACACACACTTGAGTGCCTGTTGGTGTGGTAGCCACCACGCCGTGCGCAGGATTGGATCATTGGTGGTCAGTAGGCTCAGGGCGTCCAACACCAAAAGGCATGTGGCTTATGCAGCTTTAGCGCATCACCGTCTGCACCCGCCCTGGGGGACCCCTCTCAGGTGCTGTGCGACCCATGCACCATGTTAGAGTCCATTTTTTTTATTGTGCTACTTTTTTGTAATTGTCTTTCTCGGTTATTACACATCCTACACATAACATCGTTGAAACACGAAGACATTGTAGCAACCGTCAATAAGAAGGTGATAAAGTGATCACGTCAACCTAACGTCACGAGATCATTATGCACCTGTAAAAGATTAGTTCAAATCTTAGAAAATTCTTCTAACGCAAATAAAAAAGCCTTCTGCCCCAAAAACACATCTGTTCCAGTATATCCTTCCCTCTATAGACATTTTGCAAATAATTGTAATGTCATCTGTGCCATCACACTACACTCAGTAAATACATGTGTTAGTGGTGACATTTTTGGACATGTATCCTTCTGGCACCGGTTCTTTCTCAATCTCAAGGTTCTATCACACATTCAATCTTCAGCTCGGGAAGAATTGTTAGGCATTTGGTTCAGTAATTCCAAAATATATCAGTACAGGTGCTGAGATTTGGGAGGATATTCTGCGCATTCTGACACAAGGAGCACTTTTCCAGATTGCGTAACACTTATTCGTTCCCAATGTCACTGGGCCTAGTAAGATCGTTGTTTTTGTTCTCCCCTGTTCCCCTCCCTTGCCTCGTCGCGCTCTGAAACACTTGTGTATGAGCGCGATAGAAATAAAATATCAATATCAACAACTTGACCTTTCTATTCAAGTTAAAAATATGAAGTCTTGGTGAATGAGCGGCGTTCCATTCACGCTTTTGTGCTGTATTTGGGGAATTGGTTATACATTGAGTTTCACTTTTCATTAGGAGCTATTTTACAACAACCCATAGAGAAGCTTCAGTAGCGCAAAAAATATTAATGTACAAAGACAGTTTTCTGAGTAGAGCAGTTGCACGCACTGATATAAGAATTTAGGATCAGTATTGGGACCGCCCTTGAAGGATTTTATAATACTTTAGGATCAGGCTTGGGATCGTCGTTGAAGGATTGTATAATAATGTAGGATCAGGATTGGGATTGTCCTTGAAGGATTTTATAATACTTTAGGATCAGGATTGGTCTAGTCTGTCTAGCCAAGAAAGATGTAAAGCAGTTCTAATTTCAGTCAGGGTTGGGGTCAGGAAGGACGTTATCGTTCCAGATCATGGAGTTACTGCCATCGAGTCGTGCACCGCGACATGTCATCCAGCACACCATGAAACGTCCCCCAGCACACCATGACGCGTGCCCCAACACACCATGACGCGTGCCCCAACACACCATGACACGTCCCCAACACACCATGACACGTCCCTCAGCACAACATGACACGTCCCCCAACACACCATGACGTGTGCCCCAACACACCATGACACGTCCCCCAGCACACCATGACACGTCCCCCAACACACCATGACACGTCCCCAGCACACCATGACGTGTGCCCCAACACACCATGACACGTCCCCCAGCACACCATGACACGGCCCCCAACACACCATGACACGTCCCACAGCACAACATGACACGTGCCCCAACACACCATGACACGTCCCACAGCACACCATGACACGTCCCCCAGCACACCATGGCACGAGCCCCAACACACCATGACACGTGCCCCAACACACCATGACACGTCCCACAGCACACCATGGCACGAGCCCCAACACACCATGACACGTGCCCCAACACACCATGACACGTCCCTCAGCACACCATAAAACGTCCCCCAACACACCATGACACGTCCCCAGCACACCATGACACGTCCCCAACACACCATGATACGTCCCCCAGCACACCATGACACGTCCCCAGCACACCATGACACGTCCCCCAGCACACCATGACACGTCCCCAACACACCATATGTCCCCAACACACCATGACACGTCCCCAACACACCATGATACGTCCCCCAGCACACCATGACACGTGCCCCAACACACCATGACACGTCCCCCAGCACACCATGACACGTCCCCCAGCACACCATGACACGTGCCCAAACACACCATGACACGTCCCCCAGCACACCATGACACGTCCCTCACCACACCATGACACGTCCCACAGCACACCATGACACGTCCCCCAGCACACCATGACACGTGCCCCAACACACCATGACACGTCCCTCAGCACACCATAAAACGTCCCCCAACACACCATGACACGTTCCCACCACACCATGACACGTCCCCCAGCACACCATGACACGTCCCCCAGCACACCATGACACGTGCCCCAACACACCATGACACGTGCCCCAACACACCATGGCACGTCCCCCAGCACACCATGACACGTGCCCCAACACGCCATGACACGTCCCCAGCACACCATGACACGTGCCCCAACACACCATGACACGTCCCCCAGCACACCATGACACGTCCCCCAGCACACCATGACACGTCCTCCAACACACCGTGACACGTCCCCACCACACCATGACACGTCCCACAGCACACCATGACACGTCCCCAGCACACCATGACACGTGCCCCAACACACCATGACACGTCCCCCAGCACACCATAAAACGTCCCCCAACACACCATGACACGTCCCCCAGCACACCATGACACGTCCCCCAGCACACCGTGACACGTGCCCCAACACACCGTGACACGTGCCCGAACACACCATGGCACGTCCCCCAGCACACCATGACACGTGCCCCAACACACCATGACACGTCCCCCAACACACCATGACACGTCCCCCAGCACACCATGACACGTCCCCCAGCACACCGTGACACGTGCCCCAACACACCATGACACGTGCCCCAACACACCATGGCACGTCCCCCAGCACACCATGGCACGTGCCCCAACACACCATGACACGTCCCCAGCACACCATGACACGTGCCCCAACACACCATGACACGTCCCCCAGCACACCATGACACGTACCCCAACACACCATGACACGTCCCCCAGCACACCATGACACGTCCCCCAGCACACCATGACACGTCCCCCAGCACACCGTGACACGTGCCCCAACACACCATGACACGTTCCCCAACACACCATGGCACGTCCCCCAGCACACCATGACACGTGCCCCAACACACCATGACACGTCCCCAGCACACCATGACACGTGCCCCAACACACCATGACACGTCCCCCAGCACACCATGACACGTCCCCCAGCACACCATGACATGTCCCCCAGCACACCATGGCACGAGCCCCAACACACCATGACACGTCCCCAGCACACCATGACACGTGCCCCAACACACCATGACACGTCCCCCAGCACACCATGACATGTCCCCCGGCACACCGTGACACGTCCCCACCACACCATGACACGTCCCCAGCACACCATGACACGTGCCCCAACACACCATGACACGTCCCCCAGCACACCATGACACGTCCCCCAGCACACCATGACACGTCCCCCAGCACACCATGACATGTCCCCCAGCACACCATGGCACGAGCCCCAACACACCATGACACGTCCCCAGCACACCATGACACGTGCCCCAACACACCATGACACGTCCCCCAGCACACCATGACACGTCCCCCAGCACACCATGACACGTCCCCCAGCACACCATGACATGTCCCCAACACACCATGACACGTCCCCCAGCACACCATGACTCGTCCCCCAGCACACCATGACACGTCCCCCAGCACTCTTCTTTGTCCTCCATCATTTCCCACGTGAGTGAGGAACAGAACAATCTTGGCTAAGTAGTCTGAGGAATGTCCCAAGTACCAGGGCTGCTTCCCAGGCCTGCTTGGGCCACATTGTATCCTGCAATGTAACTGGTGGGACTGTATCCAATCCCAGCTGTCTACAATGTAACCTTGAACAGCTCTCGCAGTCGATGGCAGAGTCTGGAGGGCAGAGGCTTACAGTAGGCAGCTCTGAGAGCCTCTTACAAAAGCTGCTGCATGGGAGCAGACCACCAGGCCAGAGAGTACTAAGAACTTGCGCTTCCCCTCTTGATGGCACCCACGCCCCGGCCCCCAACCAACAATTCTGTCAGGACCTAAGGCAAAACTTCTTACCAGTGCTTTAAGTTGCATAAGACATGAAGCTGAGTGAGGTGAGAGGGGCCAGGGGGGAAAGGGAGGCGAGAGCGATGGGGGGCCAACGAGTCACAAAACAATATGTGGTATCTGGCATGGACTAAAAATCACAAGTATATAGGAAACCTTTAAAAGAGGTGTGGCCTATATAGTGTCGCTGTTGCGAAAGTCTGAAAGATTCTTAAACCCGTTAAAGTTTCCCCACTCAAACTCCACTCAGGTCTTCAACGACTGAGTGTGCACGGCTGGCTCTCGATCAGTCCCTCCAGAACTCACCTCCTCAGCGTGTCTCCCTGCATCTGCATGGCCACTTCAAAGACAAAGAGGTAAGTGACCTCCCCGTCAGAAACGTATGCTTATTTATGACTTCACTGTTGACCATCTCTATTGTACCACGCCTGATCAAAACCTATAAATCAGGGTACTTTCCCATCTAACCCCATGCATTGACACAAACAATTTGCTACGTGTCTACCAGTCTTGGTCAGTTTCATTTAAGGGCATTCAAGCCATGTTAATTCAGATTACAGAGCAGCTATTCCCAGTCAAACACTTGGGCAAACCCACTCCCTGACACTGATGGTTCTCGTTGCTGCCCTGACAGCGTGGATCATGGCCTTTTCCCGATCAAACCTTTAGGCTCGAACGGGATGAAATCAACAGGACATGATGGCACTCTTCTTGCCCTGACCTACACCAAGAACATTTTTAGTGGTCCATAAGGATCGGTCCTGTCACCAATGCTACTCAACCTGCCTGACTCAGCCCTTCGTCCTTCTGCGGTCGAGAATTTGAGTATCAAGGAATTGGGGTTGGTCACCCTGAGTTACCTGGGGGCAACCAGACGTGAACTCCGTGCTCACTGTGCTCAGAGAGACAAAGCTTCACCTCACTGATGAGGCCCAACAAGGCTGAAACATGTGTATGGGGTTGCTGTTGGTACTCCTGTTCAGAGAGGAATTGCCATAGCATTTCAGTGCTGGACTGCCCATGTGGGCGGGACAAAGACTGATATGCAAATGGATATTTCCCATCTGTGAAAGGTACAGTGAGCAAAAAGCGTGTGCTGCAAACTCTCAGCTCAGAACAGGTTATCATGCCATGTTCTTTCTGGAGAGGAGCGCCTGCTACCTTCTTTGAAATGTTTGCAAGGAACTTGGGGTTGGTCACCCTGAGTTACCTGGGGGCAACCAGACGTGGACTCCCTGCTCACTGTGCTCAGAGAGACAAAAGTTTCACCTCACTGATGAGGCCCAACAAGGCTGAAACATGTGTATGGGGTTGCTGTAGGTACTCTTATTCAGAGAGGAATTGCCATAGCATTTCGGTGCTGGACTGCCCATGTGGGCGGGACAAAGACTGATATGCAAATGGATATTTCCCATCTGTGAAAGGTACAGTGAGCAAAAAGCGTGTGCTGCAAACTCTCAGCTCAGAACAGGTTATCATGCCATGTTCTTTCTGGAGAGGAGCGCCTGCTACCTTCTTTGAAATGTTTGCAAGGAACTTGGGGTTGGTCACCCTGAGTTACCTGGGGGCAACCAGACGTGGACTCCCTGCTCACTGTGCTCAGAGAGACAAAAGTTTCACCTCACTGATGAGGCCCAACAAGGCTGAAACATGTGTATGGGGTTGCTGTTGGTACTCTTGTTCAGAGAGGAGTTGCCATAGCATTTCGGTGCTGGACTGCCCATGTGGGCGGGACAAAGACTGATATGCAAATGGATATTTCCCATCTGTGAAAGGTACAGTGAGCAAAAAGCGTGTGCTGCAAACTCTCATCTCAGAACAAGTTATCATGCCATGTTCTTTCTGGAGAGGAGCGCCTGCTACCTTCTTTGAAATATCAAGGAATTGGGCAGCAATAACATCTATAGTTACAGCTCTTAGAAGCATGTGGAATCTGGCATCTGGCATGCAGTGCTATCCTAAAATGTAACATAAGAATTATTATCCTCAGGAGGATAGCTCAGCGGCAACGTGCTCGCCTTAGAAACAAGACGGCGACACAGAGCAATACAGGTTCGATCCATGGGTCAGCGCTTAAGCGCGTTATAAATAACCTATCATATCATATTATTATTGGTGCTTGTATTAATGTCCTTGCTGGCAGATGTCTATGGTCGGCCTCCTATAAGCTCCTTGCTGTTCTACAGCCCAGACACAAAGGTTTTCTGCTACAAGGCCATGATTTCCAAGGCTCCACTCTCTTCTTTTTTTTAACTTTTTTTTTTATTTTCCTTGTTACACTTAAAGGATAGTTCCGGGACTTTTTTTTTATTGTCCCTACGGTTCGGCCATGTGTTTTTAAGCATAAATCGGTAGATCGTAGAAAACTTTCCTATGGACCTTACCCGACTTTTCGTCCATTAACGCACTCGAAATCAGCCGCCATTTTGTGATAATCCTATCATTTACCCCCATCGACCTGGCTCACCTGCGTTTGCGGCACTAAATCAAATCCCCCGCCCCTGAGCCTGACATCAGCAGACGCGTACCGCCCATTTCCCAACGCCAAAGCACGTTTCGTGTCAACAATCGCTGCGCCTCAGCTAATGAAGTGTCGCCATGGAAATGGCAGGACGCCTCTTTCCTCAATAAGTATAAACACACCGTTTCACAAGACACAGCAGCAGATTTTCGATTCCATTCCTCTCTCTGTGTTACTTTGAGTATTCTGTGACTCGTTTCTGTGCTCTGGTCAGCTACCTTCGCCGCTTCTAGGCCTTGTGAACACCTGTACCATCTCTGTAAATTATTTTACTTTCTTTACCACACAATGGCTACAATAATGCCGTATATGTACGAGCCCGAGTACACCGAGGAGGAACTACTGGAAAGGCAAGCACGCGAAAACGATGGGGATTCGGACGGCAGTTGGGAGGACCAGTCAACGGATGAAGAGCCTGGACCATGTCGCATGGACGGCGTCTCCACCTGGTGCACGTGCAATCGGTGCGAGATAATGCCAACTGAGGAGGAGAACTGCTGCTGCCGTGAAAGTTCCGGGTGCTTGGCCTACATTTCGGAAGGCGAGCCAAGTCCGCAATGCATCACCGAGCTGCCAGAGTTCAGGGAAGCCTGCCTCTCACGGACCGTGTTGAGGATGATGATGGTGCTTATGCACGAACTTCGCGGCACTGTTCGTCCGCGTAATCCGAGTAACGAGTAAGTATACTCTGGTTGTGATGTCAGTGATGCCACTTGGTTCCATATTGTGCATTTTCTAGATAGAATTTTTTTCAAAGCAGAATGACATTTTTTACCTGAATCGACATTGATAAGAAAGTTTTGTCATTTTAATACAGTTTGCATCTTTCTTTTTCACAGGTGGTACAGGCTGGTGGCCTATCGTTGCTTCACTTGGTGGCTTCACGGGAGGCTCGGACACCGCGTTCGGAGAGTAATACCTGCCTGTGCGGTACTTGCCATTAGACAACATTTCCCCAGCGACAGTGGACAATACCGCGGATTTTCCCTGGATGTGCTCAACCGGAACTTTACAATGTGTAATGTTTATTATTTTTGTTCAATTGAAAATAAGATCTAAAATAAAACCCAACAAATATTTTAACAATGGTTGTTACCACACCACTTTGTTCAAGCGTTGGCAATAAAAGGCCGTTGGATTTTATTGATACAAAACATGGTTATAGGTAAATAATCAATATGGTTGATCATAATAAATCATCCTTTTGGGCACCGGGTACAGAGATGACCCCCTCTGGCCCGTGCCGCCTTGCCACCACAGGCCAGCCTGCTGCTGACTAACTGCCTAGGCATCCAGGGTCTCCAGGGTGAACTGCACCCATATATTCTCCTGGGAGGGTGAGGTATTTATAAACTCACCCCCCTGCCTTCCATGTACTAGATCCTGCAGCTGGCCTCTTACATGCAGTTAGATGGCCTCTCCTTGGTGAGGCCCTGTGGCAAACGAGTCTTGTCTGCACGACCACAGCCCCAATCCACCCCCCCTGCCCTATCAAAGGCAGTTCGCACCGGGGTACTTGCGCTGGCAAGTGGAGCTGTCAGGGAGCGATAAAGGCCAAGAGGTGCCAAAGACCATGTACACTTCAAAGTGGTCTATAGAGCATGGGTTGTTGTTCCTATGTCTACCTCCAGACCCCGTGTCTCCTGCCAAGCATCCCCCCTCACGCTGGACGCCCCCCTGCAATCCACATAAGTGTGTCTCCATTCACAAGTCTTCCTGTGTCTTGTCTGCACGACCACCGCCCCAATCCACCCCCCGCCCTATCAAAGGCAGTTTGCACCGGGGTACTTGCGCTGGCAAGTGGAGCTGTCAGGGAGCGAAAAAGGCCAAGAGGTGCCAAAGACCATGTACACTTCAAAGTGGTCTATAGAGCATGGGTTGTTGTTCCCATGTCTACCTCCAGACCCCGTGTCTCCTGCCAAGCATCCCCCCTCACGCTGGACGCCCCCCTGCAATCCACATAAGTGTGTCTCCATTCACGAGTCTTCCTGTGTCTTGTCTGCACGACCACCGCCCCAATCCACCCCCCCCGCCGTATCAAAGGCAGTTCGCACCGGGGTACTTGCGCTGGCAAGTGGAGCTGTCAGGGAGCGATAAAGGCCAAGAGGTGCCAAAGACCATGTACACTTCAAAGTGGTCTATAGAGCATGGGTTGTTGTTCCCATGTCTACCTCCAGACCCCGTGTCTCCTGCCAAGCATCCCCCCTCACGCTGGACGCCCCCCTGCAAACCGCATAATGCCACGACATATTCACGTCATTCATTCACAAACACACCCCTGTTTCGAATTCTTTATAACCCACTTCATATTTCTAATGAGAACTTCTTTGCGCTTTGCTAGTCAACCCGTGAAGGTGCTGGTTATCTGCTCTTCGTCTCTGTGAACTTCCGTGACCACTTTGAGCAAACTCGTCAGTTTGCAACCTGTGAACTGCTCCCTGTTCTACGACAAGAAACTACTCTGATCCCTGCATCTAACTGTTTGTTCGTCAAGGTAAGGCCATGTACCATAATCATTTTGCGTCCAATTTTTTAATTTATATCTATTTGCTAGTAAACATCAAATTGCATCCATGTTTTCTTTTCGTTCAAGACAGTACATGCAAGGAACTAGTCACATGTTCTGAGTTTAGTCAAATTATTTTTTATTTTTTTAAAGTTATTCAAATACTTATCCACATGTGAATAACGTGTATAGTTCCAAGAACCAAAACGAACCTTGCATTGAACCTTTTATGTGTCATTTAATTTTTTAACACATTGGTATTCATAGAGAATTGTTGATCTTTACTTTTCAGAACTTTCCACAATGCCTGCCTGTTCCATTGGCGGTTGCCCTTCGAAGACCCATAATAAATCTGAAGGTACTATAATGCATGTTTTCCCTAAGACAATAGATCAGATAAGAGAATGGGTCCGATATTGCGGATATCCACCGTCTGAGCTTGAAAGTAGAGTCCTAGAAGTCTTTGCGGACAAGAGGGGTGATCGATACCGCATCTGCAGCAGGCACTTTAGCTCAGACATGTACTCCACATCATCGCTAATAAAGAAGAACACACCGCGAGCAAGGCAAAAATTGCTCTCAACCGCTATTCCCACTCTATTCGTCCACATCCCTCCACTGGTGAGTCAAGTTTACGGATTTAGCTCTCGGCCTTGCGGTAGTGTGTAGCATTAGCTAACAATAATTTCCCCATTTATGTATCCACTCAATATGAAGGCGGAAGATTCTCCATCCGTGTCGTTATTGCAGTCATCAGCCACTTCAAGCGCCTATCGGGTAATCTTACTTTGCTATTCTGCCACTGACTTGTTTTAGGCATGTAAATCAATAGTTTTAATTTATCGTGTAATTATTTTACCTAATGGTACACCCTAGTACTCGTCCTCTAGTCTCTTTTTTCAGTTATAATTATTGTTATCCAAAATAATGCAAGTACTGTCTTTCAGGGAGATGCTGAGGAGTCCAACGTATTGACGACAACCGTTGATGTCACTCAGATGCTCGAGGTACGTTTCCGGACAAGTTCCATCGATGGAGATCATCAGATCTTGCATTCTTGTAGCGTGATTGTTACACACAATGTTTCTTTCGTTTCTAGCCATTGATATGTCCTTCTGTCGTCGCCCTCCTATGTGTCTTCTTTTTTCAATATTGTGTTCATTACTAATGAAAGTACTATGTTTCAGGGAGCCGATGGAGCATTAGTCCAAGAAGAAGGG
Organism: Ambystoma mexicanum; assembly: GCF_040938575.1. Lineage (NCBI taxonomy): Eukaryota > Metazoa > Chordata > Amphibia > Caudata > Ambystomatidae > Ambystoma > Ambystoma mexicanum. The sequence continues at coordinate 172,959,971 of NC_090931.1, forward strand.
GGAGCATGCAGTTACGGGTCGGCGCAACAGCTTGCAGAAGTGTGCACTGCAGTTACATCGTCCCTTGATGTTCTTATGCATTTCAAGGTATGGATACTGACAGTTCGATCAAGCGAAATCATATGACGTGATTACATCCGCTATACTTCCTTCTTTATTAACGCAAGTACTATGTTTCAGGGAGATGACGGAGCTTCTTCTACAAGAACATCACCCCTAGTAGTTGATGCAGATCTCTGGGTGGTGACACTTCCAACGATCGAGCAAATCGAACCATATTTAGATATCCATTATTTATTTTAGACAACTGATCATTTGTGCAGGTCTATTTAGATGAGCCGTTGACGCCTGCACAAAGTTTATGTTCTTTTTAACAAAATAGAAAACCATACTAATGCAATTACTGTGTTTCAGGGAGTTACTGAAGCATCATCTTCAATAATATCATCAATGGAAGTCTATGAAGAGCCCGAGGTATGGATCTTGACAGTTCCATCTAACTAGATCAACAATGCGTGAATCATTGTCGTTTGAATGTTCTACACAATGCGTTCATTCGTGTTTTGCTATTGAGATGTACGTGGGTATTGGTCCCCAAGTACATTTTGTGTTTTCAATATTATTATACATACTAATGAAAGTTCTATGTTACAGGGAGTCGATGGAGCGTCAGTGCGTGATGGATGTGCTTATCATGAAAATATAGTTGTTGCAGCGCAAGAGGAAGTGGAGACATGCACACACGAGTCGGAGCAACAGCGTCCTGATGTTGAAGTTCGAGGCAAGAAAGTTTCAAAGAAAAGAAAGCAAAAGAAGGTTAGTGTCCTGGTCACTATATTATGTTGTTTTTCACTGTTAATAGTTCAATACTGTAAGTTGTGTTTAAACTGAACATCCCTTTTCCAATCTGTCCTCTAGTTGCGAGTGGGTGTACGAACTAGATCTACACAGACAGTGAAGCGAACGAGAGATGTTGCTTGTCAAACCTTTTGGCAGGGACTTGAGACTGGAGATGCATCGTGCCAATGGGAAGAATAAGAAGTGATTGACAACGGAGCTATACCACCACCAGCCATTGATAGTGAATGTCCTCCTGGTAGTTCGGATGCAGTCGGAGATCAATTCACAGAATCCACACCCGCAAAAACTAAGACCGCGAGAAAGTTGAAGAAATTGTTTTATTCACCCATCGCCGGAGACGGAACAGATGTTGCAATGGAAGAGAATGAAGTGGACGACAATGAAATACCATCAATATCACTGAACATAGCGGAAGACGATATCAGAGATTCTACCTTTCATGTGAGTGACATGTCCTCAATGTTACAGGCCGAACCAGCTGGGATGCAGAGTGACAGTATAAGGAAAGAGGCCAAATTCATTGTATTCAATAGTTGTTTGATTGATATTATTATTAGGATGAAATGTGGGCATTCGGTTGGTGGGGAAGTATGTGGGGAGCCATTGATTAATGTGACTCGTGCAATTCGAGGCACTAACCTCAAAATACATGCCACCTGTACAAAATATCATCCTTTCTCATGGTCTGCACAACCCATGCTGGGGCAACTGCCAGCTGGCAATCTACTTTGTGCAGCGGCCGCACTTTTTAGTGGTTCAAGTTTTAAAAAGTTGGAGTATTTCTTTCAGTTTGTGGGAATCCATTTCATTGCGAAAACTCAGTTTTACAAATACCAAATCGATTATCTATTTCCAGCCATTAGCGAAGCTTGGAGAATGGAAAAAATGTCTATTGATAGTACATTCGCGGGCAAACGGTTCAGGCTAGCCGGTGATGGACAGTGCGACAGCCCAGGATTTTCAGCCAAGTACTGCACCTACCACTTTCAGGACATGGAAAGTAAGAAAATTGTGAGTTCGGTGGTCGTGCAGGTGTCACAAAGTACATCCTCAGTGGCCATGGAGAAAGTTGGCTTTGTAGCATCATTGCAAGAACTACAATCGCGGGGAATGGTGATCGACATGATAGCCACGGACAGACACGTTTCAATTGCCAAGACAATGAGAGAAGAGTACAAAAATATAAATCACCAATTTGACGTGTGGCATCTTGCAAAAACAATCAATAAAAAAATGTCGGCTGCAGGTAAAAAAAAGATATGCAAGGTATTTCACAGTGGTCCAAGTCAATCAGCAACCATCTTTGGTGGAGCTCAAAAACATGTGGAGGGTCGTTGGAAATTCTACTGGAAAAATGGCGGTCAGTAATGCTACACTGTAGCAACGTTCACCGCTGGTCCACGAACCAACATTTCCACAATTGTGAACATGGCCATTTGTCCACAGAGGAGGCACGGAAGAAGAAGTGGTTGATTCCTTCATCACGCACTCACAAAGCCATTGAAAAGATTGTATTTGATAAAACTATAACAAGAGATTTGAGGGGACTCACGGAATTCTGCCACACAGGAGATTTGGAGGTGTTCCACAATATGTGCCTAAAGTACAGGCCAAAACGATTGCATTTTGGCATGGAGGGCATGATAAATCGGACTCTTCTAGCGGTCTTGTCACATAACCATAATGTTGGCCGTCAACAAAGTAGGACGACCGGAACTTTAGGGACGCTTCGCTACAATAAGGCCTTCACTAAAAGAAGTAAACAATGGGTGATCAAACCAGTGTTTCAGGATATGCAATATGAGTTTATTGAGAGACTTATTGTTGAGGTCCTAGATAGGCACATACATGGAGTTGTGAACGAACCTGTGCAGGGGACAACTGCATTGCCACCCAACATTGCCTCTGTTCCATGTCCACCTAAAGCAGAGCTCATTGAGAAATACACATCACGGTTTAAATGATTGTAATTTCACTGTCTGTTCTCTCGAGTCTCCTCATGTTGCAGGCCCATTGAATATGTGTATCTATGTAATGTGTAATTAAAAGTGATTGCTCAGTGTACATGCAATGTGTCTCTCCACCCTTGCCCCTCCCTTCACCGTGCAGTAGTGCGAACCACCCGGGTGTCACCTGTGACTTTGCTCTCGAGTCTCCTCATGTCGCAGGCCCATTGAATATGTGTATCTATGTAATGTGTAAATAAAAGTGATTGCTCAGTGTACATGCAATGTGTCTCTCCAACCTTGTTAATTTGCGCATTGAATTAAACCAAACAGTAATATAAATCATTTTTCAAAACATATAGAATGTCTCCGTATTTATGGTTCTCTGGGGCTGCAAATACACGCACACAAAATGCAAAGATGGAGTGTAAATTTCAAGTCCTGTGAGATGGCCTTACACTGAATGTAGCTAACTAGGAATGTGTGCTCGTTCAAAGTGAAGGTCAGCGGCTTTGATTTTTTGCTCGGGTGCCGGAATGGCCCACGACTCAGTATAAGGTTCTATTGTTATTTGACCTTGACAGGCCGGGACCATCCCGAAAGACTTCTTTTTGGGGGTGTGGTGCAATAACGTAAACGATAATGAATATAATTTCAGAAACGAAAGCCATTTAATGTTCGTTCATTAGAAGAAATAACGTCGGCATAGAAGGAGTGGTATTTCGGGGCTGCCCTACACACAGACACAATGGAAAATGCAAATATAATGTAAGTAACTCTTTAGATGAGTTTATACCGCAATTTAATTACTATACAGTAGCTTTAAAGACGGGTTAAGTTGTACTTGTTCGTTCTATGTGGCATATTGTTTTGTACCGCGCACTATCTTGAGGAAAACCATCTCCTTTTACGGAAGCACCTCAAAACCTTCCTCTTTGCTTCTGCTTTCTCTCTCCCTCTCCCCTGCTACAACTGGTCCACTGTCTGCGACCTCGGTCCTGGCCCCTTCCACTCTCCACCTGCAATGCCTCCCTGTCAACCCCTGCACTGGGGGACTGTCTCAGTATCCTTGCACTGTCCTAGCTATGAAATAATTTCCCGACCTAATATATAAAATGAATAATTTTAATAAAGATCTGATGGTGAGACTAATTTCATTTTTTATGTTTTTGAAACAGGTACATACTTCATTATTGTCTGTGTCACGAGTACCAGACACCGGCGGATGGATTTTACAGCCGCCAGTTGCTTCTCCGCGTGAACAACGTTACCACCCTGACCATTTTATGGGACGATCGCCAAGTACAAGTATGCCCTTACGCGGTACTAACGGCTAGATGCAACATGCATACCATTGTGGTGGCCTAGTGCCTCGTTGTTGGAACAGCCATGCGATGATCAGTGCGACCGAAGAGCTTATTTTATCGTAAACCAACACCCTGTGTACTGCACACGAACATCGCTTGCCTCAAGACGAACTATTTTGGATCGAGAGCAAATAAAAATGCAAATCTCTGAATATTCTATAAACATTTGATGTCCAATAAATGTACTTTGCCAAATGTACAATCTTGCCGTTTGCTTTTAAAGCACAGTTTCATATTTCGAATTGTGCCGCTGTATTGTGAGATGATCAAAGACCCTGTGTACAGCAAAGGAACATCGCGTGCCTCAAAACGAACTTTTTGGAACGTGAGCAAATAAAAATGCAAATCGCTGAATATTCTCTAAACATTTGATGTCAAATAAATGTACTTTACCAAATTTACTATCTTGCGGTTTGATTTAAAAGAACAGTTTCATATTCCGAATTGTGGCGCGCTGTGTTGTGAGCTGATCTGTGTTGGTTTCCGGGTTCTGTGTGGAGTCGCGTAGAACACGCCTGGGCGCATTTGCCTACGCAGCGCAGTCACGTCACGGATAGATAAAGTCTGTTTCAGGGGCGGGGGATTTGATTTAGTGCCGCAAACGCAGGTGAGCCAGGTCGATGGGGGGAAATGATAGGATTATCACAAAATGGCGGCTGATTTCGAGTGCGTTAATGGACGAAAAGTTGGGTAAGGTCCATAGGAATGTTTTCTACGATCTACCGATTTATGCTTAAAAACACATGGCCGAACCGTAGGGACAATAAAAAAAAAGCCCCGGAACTATCCTTTAAGGCTTCTTATTTGTGTTTTTTGCAAAAAGGCTCAACTCTTTAAAGAAAGGGAAGAGGTTAAAACTATTTTTACAGTACAAAAACAGAAATGATAAATATACCCCTTCCCCAAAACCAGCAGGTTTTGATCTCCACTCTCTTGATCTCTTGCTGCTGATGGGCCACCGCCTGGAACCGGACATCCTGACATTCTTATGGACATTGACGACTCACCCATGCGGATCAGCCGACAGTGCGCAGTAGACGATCTCAGAGCATCCAGCATGGGATACTGCCCATGGCCTTCTATCTGCGCTCAGGTGCAGCGAGCTGGCAGTTAGCCATACTCCCCGGCCACACTGTCAACCCCATGAGGCACAGCGGTGGGTTGAGAGGAGGGCTCTACCGACACCCTTTTTTGAACCTCATTGCCTGCCTGAATCTGTGTCCCCCCCATCCTGAGGACAGAAAGATTCCTGCCAGCTCCTTTGACCCAGATTGCCCGTTACTTTATGCAGCAAGAGAAGGGGTTTGCCTGGGACACAGTCCTGGCCTTTAAGGCAATCAGATTGTAAAAGCAAAGCACCTCTGCCATGACTGGCTAGCCAACGGGATCTATTGAAATTTAGTAACCCGGGTTTGCATGTATTACAATCACTTCATTGAGGTAATTATTTTCAGGGGCAGCATCTGGGCCTTTCAACCTTTTTCAAATTAAAGGGCCCTCGAGCCTTAGGGGGGCACCAGCAACTGCCCCCATGTTGCAAGTCAGCAGTCTTATAACACAGAAATACATTCTTTCATATATTTAGTTCTGGGGTTTTACATGTGCGCTTTGCGGCACTCACCTTACAACCTGCGTTTGCTGGAGCCCTTCTGGCTGTCCCTTCCTTAGGGTTAAACAGAAGTGTTGTTGCCCTTTTACACACCGGTCCTCCACACATCTGCCCCTTGTTGACAAAGAATGGATTATATCTTTTCAGTGGTATTTAGTCTTTAAGCTCCCTGCTGGCAGGCTGTCTCGTGATGATCGGAGGGGGGGAGGCTCAACCATCATTATAAAATGGGTCCCCACACATCTTCTGCCAGGCCTGATTATTTGGCTTAGCTTGCAGTTTGATTTACCCCTCCCACTTCTAAACACCCACCCTCCGCTCCACACACTCACCGCTGCGTCTCCAGCCACCTCACGCTAATTGTGCCTCAAAGTGCTTCAATTAACAGCCAAGTCAGAGCGCAGCAGAGCTCCCCTGAGCCCGGAGCTTCACTTCCGAGCACTGGGAGCCGCTGATCACTTTTGGTGCTCTCTGGCACACGTACCGGCTTTTCATTTCCCTGATTCGGAATCCTGGGAGCCGCAAATCTGGGGAAATCCTGCCCAATTCCAGCAGAGCATGTACCCCCAATCTCCCATTATTGGTAAGAGCTCCCCAATCTAGTCTAATGTTCATCAGGCAGGCAGTGGCGTAACACAAAATATGGGCCCGCCCCCTGTATGCCATGTTGAGGCCCCCCCCCCCAACTCAGCAACAAATCACGGATCGCACCACACTCTGGGCCGGCCTAGATTATCACGCTTGCGAAATACGCACAAATGTGCTGTTGAAGGGGTATGCCACACACTTCACTAGGAGAAAGATATAAATATGTGTTTTAGTGCAATATACAGAACACTTTCTGAGAAAAATTGGCTAAAAAGCCAGAGTGTTTGCAATGGTTTTGTAGGGTAACACCAATCCAATACGTGCAAGTCACCAACAGTGCACAGGAACATTAATGCTTTGCTATTAAAAATGCCATGCCACAATGAAAACATGTCCTACTGGCTGCACAATGTAGACCGGTGTAGACACGTAATAACAATATAGTAAAGCTTGCCGGGCCACATTTAGACATATCTACACTGATTGCACCAAAATGACAGTCGAAGCAATAACACTCATCAAAAAGAGAACACACATTCAAGCCCACGTCTCTGTGGCCTCTAACAACACGGCCAAACTCTTTAAAATCTGCAAGTAACTGGTCAATCCAGTTGCAGTCTTTACCTCTCCTGTTCCCTCGCAGGCCCTCTGTATGGCTCTGTTCTCTCACTTCTCCATTAAAACGCAGGACATCCGGTCCCCCATCTCCTCTTCCTTTTCCTCTCTTGGTCCCCCTTTGGCCAGCTCTACTTCTCTTCCTCCTTTCTCCTCTTTCTCTATGACAATACCTGATGAGGTTTCTAGACAAGTCCGATCTATGAAAGTGTAGTCCAAACAGGTGCTCCCTGCTCCTCTAGAACCATCAAGGACCATAGTGACACCCTTGCTCCAGCCTTGGCCGATTTCTGTAATCACTCTTTCACCACAGGAATGTTCAGCTTTCCCCCTTAAGCACTCCCTTGTGCACCAATTCCTCAAAAAGCCATCTGCCTTTCCTGCCTGCCTCGCAAAATATCGTCCATCACCCCTTTCCTTGTCAAACTGTTGGAAAAAACTGCTCATCTTCCAGCCTACTCTCCACTCTGAATCTGTTGGCTGCCTCCATGATCATCAGTCTGGCTTCAGAGCTGCCACAGGAACGGAAACTGTTCTCCTGAACTGTTCTCCTGAACACCCGTGAAGATCTGCTCTCTAACCTTGATTACAGCATTCCTTCTGTCCTCATCCGCCTTAATATTTCCTCTGCTTTCGACACAGTCAACCACGCCATCCTGATCAATCGACTCCATGAGAACCTGGGCATCACGGATCAGGCCTTGAGTGGCTGACCTCCTTCGTCTTGGACTGCCCCTCCCAGGTGCAACTTGGTCCCTTTATCTCCACCACATCCCTCTATATCTGTGGCATTCCCCAGGGCTCCATCCTCTCACCCTGGTTTGTCAACCTCTTCTTGGCCCCTTTGGCCCACCTGATCTCAGCCTTCTCCTCATATGCAGATGACACTCAGCTTTCCTTCAGGCTCCCTCAGACTCCTCTCCTCTCTCTCTCATTCCTGATTGTCTATCCGCAATTCAGGATTGGTGTGCCTCCAACGATCTCTGCCTTAATGTCAGTAAGATGGAGATCCTTCTCATTTGGACTCCTGCCCCTGCTTTCCCTCTCTCACTCTGGCCGCCCGCCTTGGGCCCCCTTCCTTCACCTTCTTGCGAAGCAAAAAACATTGTTGTCGTCTTTGACTCCACTCTCTCTTTCTCTCCTCACATATAGGACATTGCCAATAAGTCCCACTACCAGCTGCTCCTCCTCAAAGTGACTCTTCCCTTTCTCACTTTCCTCCAGAAGCTCACTGTCTCCAGAGCCCTGGTTCTCTCTAGGCTGGACTACTGCAACAGCCTCTTTCTTAATCTGCATTCCTCTACTCTCCGCCCTCTGTAACTAATCCAGAACAGGACTGTGAGACTTATCCTTGGCCTCAAGCCCAGGGATCATATCTCTCCAGCCCTGAAATCTCTCTACTAGCTTCGGTTGCTGGAAGGATCAAGTTCAAGACCCTTTGCATTGTCCACAAAGCTTTCTGGGCCCGGGCCCACACTACATCCAACGCTCTCTTCCAAAATACCTTCCTTCTCAAGGCCTTCGCTCAGCTACCTCCATATCTCTAAGGGTTAGACGCTTCCCCAGGTAGAGAGTGGGGGTAGATCTCTCTCCTATGCAGGTGCCTCCCTCTGGAAAGGCCTCCCTGCCCCTCTCAAACTTCAGCCGGACCACCTGAAGATCTGAAGCAGCTAAAAACATTCCTCTTCTCCTCTGCTTTCTCTCTTCCTCCCCTGCTGGCCTACCTTACCTACCTGTCTGCTGTACCGACTGGTTGCGGGGCTACCATTGCTGCCCTGTTTTTCCCTCCCCTCTCCCTTGCACTCTCCCCCTTTCCCTTTGCACCTCTCGTTCTCACACCTGTACGATCTGAATGATACAAGGCCTAGTAAGATCATTTGTCTTGTCCTCCCTCTATCTTCCCTCCCGTGTCTTGTCGTGCCTAGAAACACTTGTGTAAAGGTGCGTTATAAATGACTTATATCATTTTATCACAGATGCGCAGAAAAAATAGACAATGCCCCAGTAAGAAACAACTAATCTGGCAGCACCCAAATGCCAGTCTAGCCAGGTAATTACACTTAGCAGGACTGCTTGATCAGAAATGCCCAGTTATAAAAATAAAAGTCATACCAAACTGAGGAATGACTAGACTGGCTGCACCAAAATGCCTCTCTAGCCACTAATACCACATATCATGCCTGCTTAGCCTGGACATGGACAACCAGCATCTTGGCCCAGAATTACCTCCACGTCCCTCTTCTTTGTCCCAGAGCTTACGTATGAGGCTCCTTGACTCATAGGTAAGTACTGGGATGAGGAAGAGTGGCACTAGGCGTAATGAGGATTATAGGTAGCTAAGTCAGGTATTACCTCCATGTACCTCTACCTCATCCCAGTACTTGTGTATGAGGCATAGTGCCTAATACACAAGTACTTGGACGAGGAAGAATAGGGCTAGGCATAATGAAGATTACCAATAAGTAATCAAGGCATTGAGGCAAGTAGTGGTGCAACACCATTGAGTTGACTGGGATTCAGCACTCCCCCCGCCTCCGAAATGTTGGGATATGTTGACTATACCTGGCTGTCCTTCAGAGCAGTTGCCGGACAGAACAGGACAAAGATGTTAAACAGCACCTGGGTTCTGGGTTTCGATGTTAACAAGAGACCATCAATTACTAACATAAAGCATTTCACTGTTAGTACCTGCATTCAAATCACAATTTTTTAGCCAATTGAAATCGTAATGTGGGTTTAGTACTTGCATGCTAGGGGAGTGATTGGAAGGGTAGAGAGGGGACAGCAGACCACTCAATTCTCGCAGCAGTCCATAAGTGGGTGCTTTAAACCTTAAAGGAGAGAGTTAACTGCTTGTAACATTGAAGCTGCACTAGAATAGTCTCATTAAAATGCGTAAAGAAATTAGATGCCTCCACACAAATAGGTTTGACCCTCCCCCACCGCCCATGAAGTTAGCGCCTCTTCCAACATTTGAACGGTTAGACCCCCCCGAAATGTAGGTTTTGTTGAACACCTGAACACAAGCACACACACCATTCACGTATAAACACATGCACACCCAGCCATCCATACATTTAAGTGTGCACTCTTTCACCATACAGGCACACCCATGCAGCCATCCATACATTTAAGTGTGCACCCTTTCACTATGCAGGCACACCCAGGCAGCCACCCGTACATTTAAGTGGGCACCCTTTCACCATACACTCACACACGCACCCGTCATGGGGCTGAGGGGAGCCCTATTACTTCAAAAAGAAATTGTTTCTTTTTGAAGTCACTTTGACTTCACGAAGAAATTATTTCCGTTAAGGACCGAACCATAACAGAAATAATTTCTTTATGAATGCAGAGTGACTTCAAAAAGATACTGGGCCTCACTAGAAACTTGGCGGTAAAACCGGGAGGCTACCACCAAACTTCCGATAATGTCTGGCGCCCGCAAATGGGCAATTACAGGGTCATTATGGCTCTGCCGGAACGGGTAATTTCCCATTTGCGGGCGCCAGAACAAAATGCTCCCCATTCCCATTTGATCCCCATAGGGCTCAATGGGAATGGGGAGGTTGGATGCACTAGGCACCGTTATAAACAGTGCCGGTGCATCCGACAAGCTGTGCTCGCAGGTGCAGCTCTGAGCACCAGGTCAGACCTGGTGGGAAGAATGGCACCCGCGAGCACAACTCGTAGTTTGCCGGTCTGGGAACTACGGTACCAGCAATCTTACCGGTACCGTAGTTCCCGGACTGGCAAACTTATAATGAGGCCCACTGTTTCTTTTTAAAATCATAGGACTTCCCCACCTCATGACATGTAGGCCTTCAACCTAGGGTCTTCCATTGCATGGGGTGGGGTATCCCTCGTACTTCAAAAAGAACGTTTCTTTTTCTTGTCACTCTGCCTTCATAAAGACATTATTTCTGTGAGGAGTGGTTAAGTAGATTTAGGAAACTGGAGATGCCTACATGTGCCTCTCTTTACCCATGAAAGTATATAAATGTACAGTGGACATGTTTTTACATTGGTCGCATGGCATTGGCACATCTTTGTGTCAGTGACAGGCATCATTCTTAAAGTATACTCTCAAATAATCCCTCCAAAAATTGAAAAAACAGGGAAGGGAGAATAGAAGAAAACATTGGAGATGGTACTGGGAGTGCAGGGGCATCACTTCTCCCTCACCCGTTTTGTAAAATCAAATCAAAAACATCCAAAATTATACTTTAAAAACGCTGCCTTTATACCGATGATAGGACCACTGGCAGTTTTAGCATGATGTAGACATGGCCATCGCCCCTTGGTGCACACCATTAGGCAGTGGGCTCCATCTTGCCCCCCTACATTCTGCTTTAGCTGCTCCGCTCCACTAATCGGAAAAACTCTGCTGGTCACGCCCTTAATACCATATTTCTACAACCTGCCGCCCGCTGCAGATGTTTTAGACTACAACTCCCATCAGCCCTTGCTAGCAAAGGCAAATGGCGAGAGATCATGGGAGTCTGAGAAGAAATAACCAGTCAGATAAATATAAGCACCAATCAACAGAAGGCCCAAAAGTACACCTTCATACCAGCCACCCGGGCCCACACATGTGTGGAAGGAGCATCAAGGGGGTAGGTTGCTGTACAAAGTATGTACTTGCATTAATGTAATGTTCCCTTTTATACTACAGCGACAGGATTGCTTCATGAATGGCGGCATTTCTTTCCATTTGAGTGCAAGTACTGAGTAATCCAACAGCAGCACGAGTTTCTTTTGTTATGTTAAAAGTTCTTATGCCGCGCACTGTCGCAACCTGCGCGCTTTCTTGCCGCTCCAGCGGATCTGTAAAGCAAAATGGAGGGGGCGGGCTGGTTAGTAGGACTGAGCGGGATAAGAGCAAGAGAGCTGTTTTGTGCTGTTGCCAGCTTCAGTTCGGTTGACACCGTTCGCTGAGCGTTGGTGTGTTTTTCGGTTGGGAGCCGTCATGTGCTGTTAGGCAAGGCTATGTGTGGTTTGCTTCGTTGTTGTGTTGGGGGACATATATTTGTGGCGAGTTTGTGTGTGCAATACAAATACTTTGTTCTCTGTAGGTTTGCTGCATTCTGTGGATCAAATTGGACAATTAACTGCTAAGTCTAATCGTTCTGATCCAAAGAAAGTCCTCTAACTTTCAGGTCACAGGTTTGAGTTATGAGGAGCTGACTCAGCTATTGATTCCCAGGGTCTTAAAAGGGGAAGTGTTCGATACTAGTGCCACTGCCTGTCAATCAATAAACCACGGTTATCTCTGGTTTATTCCTGATTAATCGAAGACGATTACAGCGGCTTGTACATGGTATTTACCAGAGCTTTAATCAAGGAGTTTTATATAAGTTAATTTTCATTGCACATTATTTATGTTCAGTGGTGGAAATGGAAAATAATTGGTGGGGGATCCCACAAGGGCCTGGGTCAGAGCGGTGTTTGGGGGGGGTGCTGCCCGAGGAGGCAGAGTTTAGGGGGCAGAGCTGGCAGTAGACCTCTGATCAAAGGAAATGTCCAAAATAATAGTTTAAAATGGTGCTATTTCATGCTGCTTCTTTTCCAAACTATATATCAATTCCGCTTTAAACGACTTCCATGGCACTGGTGATGAGTTACTTCGCTATGCGATAATAGTTTTGACCAGTGTTGTTGAGTAAATATTCTTTAAAATGCACAATTTGCATCCCATTTTATAAAAGAAACCCCCACTTGGGTACTATTCAAACAGGGTAATTTCTGTTTGCCATAAGCAACATTTTCTTCCATTTGAACCACACCCGGCACAGCTATTGCAGCCCCCCTCTGAAAGCAGTTGGGTGGCTGCATCGTGTGGACATGGACCCGTATTAGTTATTTATTTATGCAATGTTTGTCGGATATCTGTATCGGACAACGTGGCTGAGGACAGTAACTTCCTCTTGTGACCCCTTGCACGGGGTCACCAGTGGAAGTTACAGCTTGCTCGCGGGCGCTGTCTTTTTATTTATCCCCCCAGCGCTGACTCTGGCCGGATCCCGAAATTGGTGGTCTAGAGAGATTCCACATACAGTGGCTACAGCTAGCCGTGAAGTCAGTAGGTTCTGCCGGCTAACTACTGCCTGATATTGGTTTGTAGGGTGGGCAGAGCTGCCAGGCCCAGCAAGACCCAGCCTGCCTGCAAGCAGAACGAACTGGAGGGTGTGCGGGGGGGGGGCGGATCTCTAACAGCCCTTCCATCTGCAAACTTATTTGCGGCACAGGCATATTACTTGTGGTGTCACAGGGGCAATGGCCCACTTTAGAATGGCTCACTTCTCCAGAAGTGACCGAATTTACACTGGCCATAATGCAGTGAAATGAATAAATTTGTAAACAAGGATGATAAATATTATCATATGATTTATGTGATGGGAGAATCATTTTCTATTGTGCTTTTTTGATTAGTTAGGCCATTCTTGGAAACGAGTATTCTCTCAGATAAGTGCATTTTTTTATTTCAAGAGTGCTTTGCTACATATCTTAGAGTAAGGGTATCTTATTATTTTATAGGTTACGCTTGACATTTGGAGCTTGAATCTCAATTTATCAAGACTTTGGGTCATTCAACAAATCTTATTCTCACACAAAGGGCCTCATTACGAGGTTGGAGGCAGCCATGGAGCTATTAGCTCCATGGCTGCCTCCAAAACCCTACCGACTCCGCCCTGGTGAATGGAGCAATTACCGGTCCATTCCAAGGTTGGCAGGACTGGTAATTCCCCATTCACCGGGCCCTTCCCCATTCCCATTTGAGCCCCCATAGGGCTCAATGGGAATGGGGAAGGCGCTAATAACGGTACCGGAAATTGCAGTACAGTTATTAGCTCCAGAGTCCCTTTGCGGGTCCCGTCCTTAACGCCTGGAAAAACCAGGCGTTAAGGGAGGACCCGCAAAGGGAACTCGTAGTAGGGCGTTAAGGGATTACCGGCACTGGTGCCCTTACCGGTGCCGATAATCCCTTACCGCCCACCTTGTAATGAGGCCCAAAGACTGTAATATCAGAATACTCCTTTCAGGTGGGTTACATTCCGATCATTACTTAATTTGGGCTTTTTCAATTTTTAAAGAGATTGTGTGACTATTATGGGGTTTTTCCATTTAGGAGTAGACACTGAAGTATTTAGTGACTCAGAGTGGTGAGAAATCGTGTGACAATTTTGCACAACCCAATCTCAAATTGAGAGGGTATAGAGAACTACGTATGGGGTAAGCCCATTCTATTGACATTGCATGCTACTGATGACAACACTGATATGGAAGTAGGGATTTACATCTACACTTCTTTGGAATACTAACATTTTGGACTGGCTAGGATGGTTTCACAAGGTGTCTTTTGATGTAGATGTGTGTGTAATGATCAGTAGAAGGTTATATGCACCAGGGGTCCTTTTTTGACCAGGATATGCATGAAGGCAACTTTATTTAACACATATATTGACCTTTTAACAGGATTTTAATACATGAGCACAATTATTCGGTAATATTGGCTTTATATTATATTTTTCCTCCAATCATTTTCTCTATCAATTGACTATGGCGTGAATTTATCCCTCTGTCCTGACCTGACATGTGACACAACACTGTTTGGTTTTTGAATATGTAATAATTTATGATCTTGTTGTTTTCTTAATCTTAATGGAATATATATGCAATTATCTGTGCATTACCTGTATTTTGTGGCACTTTTATTTTTTACAGCCTTGAAAACGACCGGTGATCGAAACACGTGTCGGCTGTGCATACATTGAGAAATTAAAATTATTTTTTGTGAATCATCACTGAAACAGATCTTTTGGAGTGACAGCGAATTTGTTTTTACCAATATTGAGTGACATTGGACTTGTATCAGGAAATGCTACTGATTTTTTGTGATTTGAGCTCGAGATATCTTCCCGAACCATAATCTCTCTGTAAATTAGTAAATTGGCCTGGTATTAGTGCACAATCAGGGGTGGATTGCCATATAGGGAACTCTAGATATTTCTTGGTAGGCCGCTGCACACTGAGCCCCTTTTTTGGGGAAATCTAGAGATTTCCCAGTAGGCCTTTGCACACCGGGCCTCTTTTGTGGGAACTCTGGAGATTTCCTAGTAGGCCTCTGCACACTGGGCCTCTTTTGTGGGAACTTTGGAGATTTCCTGGTCGGCCTCTGGGCCTCTCTTGTGTCTTAAGCCATTTAATTTCCAAATGTTCTCATAGGAAAAGGATTGGGCTTGCTGAAAATGTCTAATATGGGGCCAATTAGAAATGTATTTCCAGGGCCTCTTTTGGTTCCCAGTCCACCCCTGGGTACATTGGTATCCGTAGGAATTATGGAGAAAAAAAAAACGAATGGCAGAAAATGTCAATAAGGGCACTGAAAAAAACGAATTTCAAAAATTACGATCAAGGGGAGAAGGGGAGTGAAATTCCAGGACTTTGGAGGTTGCAGGGGTGTGGCCCGCTTCCATAAAAAGGAAAGCAGGGTACAAGCGAAATAAAATAAAAAGGAAAAAGGAACTTTTGGTGCCGGTTCCATTCGATGTGCGTGAAGGGATCCAGCATTGAGGGGGATTGCGGAGGCGGCCGCCAGAAGGTAAGTAAGGGGGGCGGAGCGGGTGATCCAAAATGTCCATGGGAGACAAAACCTAAAGTTATTTTCGAAAAATAACTTTCGTTTTTTTCTCCCTCTGTCATTTCGGATTCACTCATTTCACGGTAATCCGGGTACATTGACACTATTCGCAACAGTGTTTGACCTGGAACTGCCAGCAGTGCAAATGCTGTTATTGTGCCAGCGCTTAAAATGATATACATCCTTTCACTGCATAAATCCGGTCTACAACCAGCAAATGATGCTGGCTCTAAAGGTTATCCCAGACACAAGCTTCGTCCAACCCTGTATATACTCCCATTTTGGGCATTACTGGTATTCTCCAAGTTTAGGTAGAACAGATCACGACAAAATAACTTCTTGATCCGTGCCTTATTGTGACGTTCAGTATCAGAACATGTGAGGGCCAGCCGCTAGGTGTGGCCGGTGTCTGCGGGCAGGCCCCATGCAGATTCTGAAGTGGCTAGGGACTGCTTGCGGGCTCAGGCGGAGTCTGGCGAGTGGTGGACGGCAGGTCCAACAGTAGCCAGGAGCAGCAAGGTCAACTGAAGAACCAGGAGCCAGAAATCAAATGGTGGTAGCCGCTGTTGAAGCTTTCTATGTGCTGGTGCTGAGTGGATAGACGAGAGTTAAAAGCTCCCATCCCAACTTGGTATGACCGATCTCCATAAAGAGAATGGAAGGTTTGCTGGGGTATAAACAGTGCTCATTGAGCTGACAGAGCTTGTAATGTCGGGGCCCCAAAGAAGGAAGGATTGTTACAGGCCAGAGGAGCACTTGATCCTATGGGTTTTTGAGAAGCCAGGGAAGTCATGGAGCCTAAGCGAAGCTGTCAACCCTGAAAAGCACTTAAGCCTAAGAGGTGCTTTGAAAAATCAGAAACAATTTAGGCTAAAGGGTGCTGCAGACCCTGTGGAACAGTGCAATCCAAGAGGTGCCGTGAACCCTGAGCACCCAAGATGACCTGGGACTCCTGAGAAACACTTCAGCCCAAGACGTGCTGAGATCTTTGACAGCCACTTGAACCAAACAGGTGCTGCACACCCTGAGAAACATACATTTGAAGCTAAGAGGTGCTACGAATCCTGACAGCCAAAGAGGTGCAATGAACCATGAGTATCACTTGAACCGACAAAAGTGCAAGGGACCGTGAAAAGTACCTGCGCCTCAGAGGTACTTAGAACCCTAAGGAGCACTTGAGCCTAAGAAATAACCCAAACTCTAAGAAGTACTTGTACCTGAGTGATACTGAGAAGCACAAGCCGCCCTTCAGCCTAAGAGGCACTGAGGAGTCAGTGAAGCATTTCAATGTAAACGATGCCTGTAATCCTGAGGAACACTTGACCATGAGAAGTGTTGAGAACCCAGAGAAATACTTGAATCTAGGTGGTGCCGAGAACCGAAAAGGAGTGCTTCAACCTGGGATGTGTTGAATACCCTAAGGAGGGCTTGAGCCTAAAAGATGTTGGCGTCCCAGGCAACACCTTCCACTTAGAGGATTAACATCTAAACCTAAGAGGCAATGAGAACCCCGAGAAGAACTTGAATTTCTGACGAGCTGAGAACCTTGAGAAGCACTTGAATTTATGACGAGCTGAGAACCTTGAGGAGCACTTGAATTTATGACGAGCTGAGAACCTTGAGAAGCACTTGATTTTAAAAGAGCTGAGAACTTTGAGAAGCACTTGAATTTATGGGCTATTGGAAATCCAGCAAAGTTCCTGAGCCTAAGAGGCACTGGAACTCCTGAGGAGTATTTTAACTTAAAATGTGCTTCTAACCATGAAAATCACAGTCATAAATAGACTAGGAACCATGAGAGGCACTTGAACCAAAAAAGGTACAGCAGCAGGAAACGTTTCATGGCAAACTAGGAATAGGATATTATAGTGTGAGATGTCTTGCGTCTGACAGCCATCAATAAGAGATAAGGGGAGATTGAGGTTAAAAGTTTAACCCCAACTCCCAAAGTTAGAACAAGTCCTTCTCCCTGAAGAAAGAGAGAACCCACAAAAACAGAAAGAGACTGACGGCCACAAAGGGATCTCGAAACTAACATACTAGGAAGAATTGGACGACGCATGCAAACCAACCCAAAAGTGGCAACATTTAAATTCTTGACTTTAGTTTGTATTCTGTTAGTACCACTTGACAACACATGACATATCGTGACATGGCAATCATAACATCCCATGATTTCTCGTCTCGTGACACATCATGTCATGAGATGGCATGCCATGCTACATCACAGTATGTCGTGTCAGGATACATTATGTCATTTTATGTCATATTTTGTCATGTCATAGCCTATTTGACGATTTAATAGCGCAACATTGTCGGTTGGCATTCCCACTAAACTTGGCATTGCCAGAAATCTATTGGTATGATCTGCCCAGCAAGCCCACAATTGGACATTGCATGAGAGCTCACGGTTTACACATCTGGAGGTCCATGATTTGGTCCCATAAGAAATGTCTGAGGGAGAAAAAAATGAAAGTTATTTCTAACTAAAATAACTTTCGGTTTTGTCTCCCGTAGACATTTCCGACAACCCGCTGACCACCACCCCATTACTCATCTTCTGGGAGCACACAGCGAAGCGTGCCGACGCCTCCGCCATCCCTCTGCGATGCCGGTTCCCTTCACGCACTTGGATTGGAACCGGCGTCGCAGGGTTCTTTCCTTTTTTATTTTTTTGAACTTTTGGTACTTTGCTTGTTCCCTGCTTTCCTTTTTGTGGAAGCAGGGGACACCCCCTCAACACCTGTAGTCCCAGAATGTTGATCAAGGGGCGTGGGAGGTTTTTGGTATTTCAGGTGGATGCCCGGAATTCCAGTATCCACTGCCCTAAAAGTTCCCACACCAGCCTCAATTATGGTCTCATGGGGGAAAAGCTGCTGTTGGAGAAATCTTGCTTGTGCAGCTCAAAGTGAAAAGACCCAACACACCTCCTTAGGCCTCACAACAAATAATGGCAGGGGGTGTGATGAGGCTCGAGGCCCATCTCACTGAGACAGAACAAGATTAGTCCCTACGACTCCATGCAGTGACAACAGCTTTGTTCTTGGCACCTAAAAAAAGAGAGGTTATATTGTGATGTTGCACTTTGTGTAAGCGGATGTTGTGGTATACTTTGCTTCTTCTACGTGCTGCGACAGCAGCAGTATCGAGACATCTAAGTGAGAAACAAGTCTGTCCATGCACCGAGCAGCACACTTGTTTTTTTGTAGCTCCTGGGTGGTGCTTTAATGCCAGCTAGTCTAGGCTAATGTTATAGAGAATATATATATGGCTGTGGCCTGCACTATTGAGTGGCTTCCCGCTGCTTCCATATTCCACAGGAGAGCAAAGCATGGCAATCCTGTACCTTACCCCCCAATGGCTGCTCACTCTGTGTGGCCTTACACCAGCAGCCTCCAAGATCCTCCTGCTCTGCCCTCTCACCGATGCCATAAGATACTGAGATGGGCAAGCGGGCAGGGCACAGGGTGCATAGGCAAGCCACGCGCAAGTGTCACTATACTCCTCACGCCATTACCAACTCCCTGCTCCCTCTGTCATTCAAAGGTAGTGGGACTGTCATATCCATTGGGAATATTTCTCAAGTTTCCCAGTTCCATGCGTGAGACCGCCATCTTGTCCTGGTTTTTCTTGGAAGCCTAAGATTTGTAGACTTACATTTAAAATGGAAAAGACAAAACTACAAGTCCCAGAATTCTAAGGGGAAAACAACAGGCTTGGCTATTTTTCTCAGCATGCATCTAGGAAACTTGAGAGCTCTGCAGGGGGTCAGTAGCGCAGAGAAACATTTGTTTAGTATTGATGAGCTTCCGTAGCCAATCCCGTCATGTTTCTAACATGGACAGAATGGCAGGCTTATCTCTGCAGGGTTGTGGATCGTGGTTAGTTGCAACACAGCAAAAATACAATTATTACCCAATGATAAAAGTGACTGTCAGTCAAGGATGTATACAAATATTGACTTTATTATTATCACAACAGATAGTTCTAGCACACTACAACATACAGCCTACCCTGTAAAGGAACACAGAGGACAGACAGTTTCACAAAGCAAAGGGATGCACTCTGGACACTGACAGGAGGGTAGTCGGTATAGTAATTAATCACAATAATGCAAGGATACTATGTTTCAACAGAAAGGGGGCAATGGGTCGTAAAATGTCACTCGAGGCCTTCAGAGAAGGACCAGGGGGATATAACCACAATGTATCTTGTGCTGTAGGAGATGTTGGTGCTGGACAGGGTCGAGTCGGTTTCAGGACGCTTTGCAGCTTTTGTGACAGAGTTCAAGATGGGAGACAGTTGTGGGAATCAAACAGCCGGCAGCTCGGCGAGCGTAGTTGGACAGATGGCTGCAGGCTGGCCTGCACGGTCTCGGGAGGATAGCTCAAGGGCAAAGTGCTCACCTTGGAAGCAAGACAACATGGAGCAACACAGGTCCGATCCCCGGGTCCGCGCTTAGAAACCTCTGGGTATTAAGCACATTATAAATAACCAATTATGTATAAAATGATAAGGCGGATGTCGGTAGATGCTTGTCGATGCACTCCTCCAAGCTTCTTCACTGGGCTTGTGTTGTCCTTTAAGGCAGACGGCTCAAAGCTGAGGAGGGTGTTGCAGGCAGCTGCCTTGTCCTTATTTTGGTTCAGAGACTCTCTGGCACATCCCACCTAGGAAGCTTGCTGCCGAGCCTAGCAGGGCACCCTGTGTGCTGGCTGGTTACCGGTGCAGGAGTGGCAAGAGGGTCCTCTGGATTCGGTATCTCCCGCTGTACACTGGGAGATGTTTAGGGGAGGGATATTGCTTCCCTCTTGGAGGTCCTGGTCTTCCTTCACTGGAGGAAGATGTAAGGCAGACTGTACCTTCAGCCAGGGTCCAATGATAAGTTCTTCTTGCTACTCCTTGCAAAGTATTCAGATGATCTGCCAAAAGAGGGGCTCAGCCCTCTTTTAAAGCGAAATGGGACCCCCCCCAAAACAAAACAAAAACAAATTCTTTTTCTCTGTAAAATCTCACTATACCAGTGTTCAGTAGCATCACATGGAACCGGTGTGCAGTGGCTGAGAGTACACCTGGTCCTGCAGTGAGAATACAGTGGCTGAAGCATTTCTGGCCCTGCTTTGAACTTTGTTGTAGGTGGGCAGTTCTGCAGTGTGCTCTGTGGTGGGTGTGCAGTGGTTGGAAGAAGTGATAATCTGGTGAAGAGCTCTTGATCAGCAGTGTATTGGCTGAATGAAGGCCTAGTCCTCCGCTGAAGTTTATAAAGGGTGTGGAGGGCTTAGGAGCGCAGCTAGTCATGTAGTCGCCTCTTTGGTACATGTGCAGAGGTTGAGAGCAAGGAGGAATGCGCAGTTAGCTCTTTGCGGGTGGGTGTTCGTTCAGACCAGGCATGATGCTGCAGCGAGAGTGCAGTAATAGTCCTGTTCCTGCTTTGTTTAAGGTGTGCTGTGCAGGGATTTCATTTTACCAAAATCTAGGGGTATCGGAAGTGACATCACATGACCCTTGACCACTGATGACATCACAGGAAGTGATCTCATGTGACCCCCACCCCTAAGTGACATCACGGGAACTGATGGAACAGAACATTTCACCCCTTGACAAAACAGGAAGTGGCATCACATAGCATTGTTCCTATGTACACTACGGAAAATATGGCTACAATATCACTGGTATACATTTCATACAAGAATGGATCACCATATATCTAATGAATATCAGTGTGCATCGGTCCATATTACCAAATTACTGTGAATGCAAGCAGACGTCCAAGGCCAAATGACAGTGATGTGTTATTATATAGCACTTGCGCTTAAGCGCTTTATATATAAGAAATATACATAAAATATCACCCATCCTGTGTTGGTACTCATTTATCGCCCTCAGAGGATGAAAGGCTTAGTTGGCCTTGCCGGGATTTGAGCCTGCAACCTGCAGATCACACTCACATTGTAGCATCGAGTGCTCAACCCACTGAGCTATATTACCGGTTATAGCCATTTTACCGGCTATAGTAAAATGAGCAATTACATGTCTGAATGTTCTCAAAGTCAGAAAGCAAATTATACTATCTAGTGGATACCATTAAACTGATAACTGAGATTAACAGCAGGCCAGTTCATCTGGAGGTCTGGTGCAAAGTTGGCCACATGTCAAGCCTGCGTGGATCTACTTTACAGGCTTCAGAGGTTGGCAAAATACATACCATTGGGAGGGTTTATAACTGTGTATTAAAGAATTTAGAGGAGCGCAGGGAAAGCAGCGCACTCACACGGCATCCCAGACTCTGGGCGCGCTTTACCTCATACATGCAAGCAAACATCCTGAACAGCATACCAGGGAGAAAGAATAGTTATACACATCACAGCAAAGAATTAATTGTGGCACAATTAAATCAAGGGCCACTTGATGTGGTATGGCCAAACATTTCTACACTATAGACAAGCTTTTAGGCACAAGAATTTTGTCAAGTGACCAAGGACACTGAGATGGAATGTCTTGTGATGATCGTAACAGAGACAACGGCAGAAAAACACATGCCATAACTGCAACTTGTGAAAAGCAAATTAGACTGTCTGACATGGATGCTTATTCTACTCTAAACGTTTTTTGGAAGTTTTTGTCTGCATTGTAAATCAGGTCTGTTTAAGAACAGACTAAATCAGTGGCTCACCCCCTGCAGTGTGCCTGAAATAAACCTTTAATGAGTCTAGTAATTATTGTACAGAATTCCTGAAAGACAAATTATTTGTTATTCCTATTCTTTCTTATTTAGGGTCACTGCTCAAAGAGCTAAACTTGTGCAACCCCCTGTTTTTTTTTAAGAGGCCAGAACATGGAAACCAGCCACTCCAGAAACAAAGAGCCATATGGCGCTGGCCACAGCCCAGGAGCTTCCATTTTTCTTTTCTTTTTTCTTTTAAGGGCAGCAGGGGAAACCTCAGGGGTAGATAGGGAGACCCCCAAATGACGACCCTGGTGCAGTTGTTGGGAGCGGGCTGGTTCTCCAGTGAGAATGCAATAACCAATATCAGATATGAGCCTGCTCTGGGTTTGGCTTCCAGTGTATAGAGGTTAAGAGCAAGGGCAGTCCTGTAGTGAGCTATTTTCCAGCACTGCAGTGGGTGAAAGAAGGACTAGTCTAGCATTGAATGAGGTCTGTAGTGGCTGTGGAAAGGCATAGCAAATCCTGCAGCGAGCTCTTTTCTGGCAATGCAGTGGGTGAGTGAAGGTCTGGTTTCAGGGGTGTTGCTCGGTCTGGAAAATATCAGGGGCTAAGCTAATGTCGGGACTGGCGGAACTCGGTAGCATTTTGGTTGTAGCACCTGAGATTCTATCCGGGGCTATAACCAAAGGATCAGGGGCTATAGCCCCCTTAGCCCCCCCTAGCAACGCCCCTGCGCACCAGGTGGAGTGATGTTGAGAGCGTGTTGGTAGATGATTCTCCTAATACAGTGTCCAGTGATGTCACAGGCTTTCATCCAGCAACGATAAAGAGCTGAAGAGCCTGTTCCCACGGGGGCTCCAGAATGGACGGACCCGGGCATCCTGCGCCAGCCTTAATGCTCAGCGCTTCGATTTTTAATTATGAAAAGTAACAAATGCCTCTCGCAGACACCCCACGCTGGGAAAGAGCCGGTAAAGTACTGGCAGCTCTGCTGAGGCAACGGAAAGGTCTGGGCGCTCTCTGGGGGAACCGTGTGCGCAGAGCGAGAGAGAAGGCTTGGCACCTCACTTGCAAAATGTTCACATCCCACAATCCATTGCTTTTCCTTAAATTACCCATTTCAAGAGGGCTCATGGGCCCTCTGGTCTACCTTTGAGGGAGCTTTCATAGAATGAAATCCACTTCCAGGTCATTAACTGGTCAGGGCGTCAATCAAAGTCATTGCTGACCAAGGAGAACCACACTAGACTTCAATGAGACATGCACTGCCTGGAGAAGAAAGACTTGTGGTGCCTTCTGGGAGGAAACTATAGACTTGGGGACTTTGGGGGAATCTCCACCATTACCAGAGACCATAAAAGGGCATTATGGGGAAAGAAGGAGCCACGGAAAAGTGTCTTGTGTGAAGACAAGCACAGAATGATGCATTGTGGGTGGAGACCAGAATAACACATTGTGGAGAGAGCGACACAGATAGTTTCATCGTAACCACCAAAAGGTGGCTGGAGATCTTTGAGTGGATGTGTGGCTAAAGGCTGGCGCTACAGACCGCACTCCCATCCCAAACGGGTTCGCCCTGCAAGACCAACACGCAGACCCTCAGATTGCACCTAGAGAGAGGAAGGTATGCTGCACATGGTGACCTCCCATTGGTCACACACACAGAGCTATGCTTTGTGATCATCATGCGGGCCCCTGGCAGTGAGTTGTGAACGGTCTGTTGTCACGAGAGTTGGGGCTGGACTTGCAGACAACAGCATCGGTAGCAGCTAGGGGTAAACGTGAGGGAGGCGTGCTAGAGGCAAGCAGATGGTGTTTGGATTTTGCTGCCTAGTTCAACTGCAGTAGCCCATTCTAAGATGTCTACCAGGATTTGTAACATTGCTTTCTTACTGCCTAGTGCACGTCGGAGGTATAGCTGTCAAGTGCCGTAGCCCATTCTAAGATGTCTACCAGGATTTGTAACATTGTTTTCTTACTGCCTAGTGCATGTCCGAGGTATAGCTGTCAAGTGCCGTAGCCCATTCTAAGATGTCTACCAGGATTTGTAACATTACTTTCTTACTGCCTAGTGCATGTCTGAGGTATAGCTGTCAAGTGCCGTAGCCCATTCTAAGATGTCTACCAGGATTTGTAACATTGCTTTCTTACTGCCTAGTGCACGACGGAGGTATAGCTGTCAAGTGCCGTAGCCCATTCTAAGATGTCTACCAGGATTTGTAACATTGCTTTCTTACTGCCTAGTGCACGACGGAGGTATAGCTGTCAAGTGCCGTAGCCCATTCTAAGATGTCTACCAGGATTTGTAACATTGCTTTCTTACTGCCTAGTGCACGACGGAGGTATAGCTGTCAAGTGCCGTAGCCCATTCTAAGATGTCTACCAGGATTTGCAACATTGTTTTCTTGCTGCCTAGTGCATGGCAGAGATATAGCTGTCAAGTGCCGTAGCCCATTCTAAGATGTCTACCAGGATTTGCAACATTGCTTTCTTGCTGCCTGGTGCGTGGCAGAGATATATCGGGCCACTTCAGTAGCCCATTCTAAAATGTCTACCAGTATTTATAGCATTGCTTTCTTTGCAGATTCAAGTACCTTGCGCATCCCCAGCCACAGGTTGTTCCTTCCAGTCTTCCATATAGTCTTTTGGCAGCATATAAAAGGCTGCCGGTAAGGGACAAAGGCACTTTCCAACTCTCCATGTGTGCCACCAGACTCTTCCTTATTTTTCTCATTTTGGCCCTGACGTATCTGAAAACCAGTTGCGGGGAGGGGCAGAGTGTGGGGGCGCTTGTGCCACGGGCTCATTCGTGCAGTTCCTTGTCTTGACCTTCGGCTGCTTCATAGACCTCTGGTTTTACTACAGAGGCAGTGCCACGGCTTCAGGGAGGGGTCCTCCCTATGTTCACGAAGGCTCGAGGGGTTTTGTTGCGACTGAAGCTGTCACACACCGTCTCCCTCCCCAAACTACCACATCTCTTCCCAGCTCCTCCACATATCCCATCTGCAGAGCTCAGAAGAAGCCAATCTCTAGCACCCGAGCCTCCTACCACACGACCACCGAGAACATTAGCCTCTCTCTTTTCAACATCCCTACCTTAAATGTCATAGGCCTTCCTCGTGCCACCCCTCCCACTCGGACTGAGCCTAGTCATCCTGCCTTTGCGCGACTCTTACTTGCCACACACCTTTATTTCGATGCACACCTTTATTCAGATACTATGGTCTAGAAGTCACAGCACCGGCCAGGACCGCAGCCGCCGTCTCTCACTCAGGGACCACTCAGGCATGCGTGGCTTCCCCCCACTTTACACGCTGGGCTCATTGCATGGGAGGGGTACTGAGGCCGGGCAGGATGACAAATGTGGTGGGATGGGTGCCTATATTTCATTTTAACTTTGAGGGGCAAACACCCCCATGTGAATATAACTAGGGGGACCAGATTTTCAAAATAAAAAAACGGGCCGAATGATAGACATGGAAGTAGGGCTCCCGTTTTAGCGGACATAAACACAAAAGATGGACTAAAACACAAATAGGACTCCACTAAAACAGTAGTCCTACTCGTATGTCCGTGGCGTGTTCTGGCGCAAAGTATGGAGGTGTGTTGCAGGTACAGCATTCTCATTGGAGGAGAGAGGCCATGGAGGAAAGGAGGCATAAAAAGTAAGCAAAGAGAGCATTGCCAGGCCCAATTTTGGGATTTGTGTATCGGTTCCCAGAAAAAACCAGGATGATAGCCACCCGTCTAAAAAAACTCTCTGGACCACGAGACGAAGGCTAAAATACAGGGACAGTCCCAGCAAAACCGGGGCGTCTGGTCACCCTAAATATAACAAGCAACCGAATTCGACCCCGCCCCCAGGTGGAAAAGGTGTTTGAGCACATTTTACAGATGGTCTGAGAAAAAACTTGTAGGATTTATAGGTTCTTCTCAGCATACAATATCCCAGCAACAGTCACCTAACCCACTGAGCTTCCTTGCAACTCTGCTTTGGGTGACTGTCACTAAACTTTAAAGAATTCAGCACTGCAGGTGAATCCCTGATACTGCTCAAAGTCACTGCATTAGCAACAGCGCAGTTCATGTACATGGCTGAAAAGCCAATCGTGTTTTATCTCCCGCAGCATTGACACTGCGTGCAGTCCCATTTGTGAAGTACAGTCGGCAGCTGAAATGGGTAAACATCTTTACGGGTGCACAGCGTGGTTTCTGCCCCTGTTGCTACAGAAGTAACCTGCACTATCCACTTGCTGTCAATGTGCAGAGAGTCTGTTAGTGTGAAATCCGTTCTATCCCGTTGCACTTCTGCCTGAATCCTGGTGTGTTCTTCCGTGTGTGTTTAATCGTGACTTTCGCCGATATTGTCTATGCGGTGGCTCTCGAGGGTTCCAGGTAGATCGCCATTGTGGTCACCCTGGTGGTGGTGTTCTTTTATGTTAGGTTGTCAGTTAAGGCTTGTCTGGGAATTGGCGTACGCTGGCCCGCCAGTGGTACCCAGATCTTAGTCTGCAGAAGGAAAAGGAGTAGGGTAAAGATAAGAGGATTGGAATAAGGGAAGGGCCCTTCTTCTTATTCCGTTCCCTCTCACTATGTGGCAGGGCTCAAATTGAGGGTACATGCGGGGTGACGGTGTACAACCAATTTTTCCAGAGTGTGGACTCAGTCCCCCCCAGCTAAAATGAGAAACATTGAATGACCTTTTTGAATTTATGAATTAAAGCCAACCTTGGGGATGAAACCTCAGTAGTCAGGTTTGCCGGCCGGACACTTCACCACTGAACTATAGAACCTGATGAAAAATAGCGAACAACGAAAGGTGAAATGTCCCATGTTGGTACTGCAAGTCCCAGGGAAAACATTTGTATTGGTTCTTGGAGTTTAAAACATGCACACCTTTAGGCGTTTTCAAAAACACTATTAGAAGAAAATATCCTCTCTTGGTTTTGTGTGTGTGTTGATTTTATGAAAGGCAAATGCCATTCGTCCTGTGCAATTTCGGTGGTGAAATGTGCATATTTTACCTTGATGTGCTAATTTCTGGTAATGTCACATCCCATTCAGTTTTTTGACGAGTTCCCTCACTATAATTTTTAAGACTTGATACCTGCTGTGGTGTCCCTCAGGGCTCTGTTCTTGGCTCACTTATTTTCACTCTTTATGCTTCTTCTTTAGCTTCTTTAATATCAGACTTTGGGTTTCACATGCACCTTTACGCCAATGATGCACAGATTTTAGTGTGATTTCTTTCTCGTCTCTTGGCGTGCTTATCTGCTGTTACTTGGATGTCCTCACCTTTTCTTTGTCTCAATGTTTAAACAAACGAAATCCTCTTTTTTCCCAGGATTTCCTCTTCTTCTTTTATATCATTTTCTCCACTTCAGATCTCTATTCCCCCTCTGGCTCTTATTATTTTTAATTCTTCCTTTTCCTTTCAAGCTCAGATTGCAACTGTGGTCACATCTTGTCCTTTTTTATATATTTAATATCAGAAAAATATGCAATTTGTTCACATTCTCCTTTCCTAACACTTTGCTGCAGACTTTGGTTTTATCGTGTTTTCATGATTAATAGTGTTCCCTTTATGTGGGTCTTCGGAAGTACGCCCTTCTTCCACTACGTTCTGCTTTACATTCTGCCATTAGGATTATTTTTTGTCTTTCTTTTTCTGCTCATGTCACTCCTTATCTTGCTGGTCTCCACTGGTTGCCGATTCAGCAAAGTTTGAAATATCAGTTTCTCTGTCTTGTCTTCAAAAGTATTGATGATCTACCTCCTTCTTACCTCTGTTCTTTCATTTCTTGATATCATTCTTCTAAAAATCTTCGTTCTGCATCACAATTTTGATTAGTTGTTCCTCGTCCCCCTGTGAGCATCCTCACAGTTTCGTTCCTTTCAACTTCTTGCACCAAACTCTGAAATTCTTTACATTGTGATATTCGATCTTCCTCTTCGCTTGCTCAATTTAAGAAATGCCTAAAATCTCATCTACTTCAGCATATCTTCTCTGACCCCGTCTTGCGATTTTGATCTTGCTGGCTGCTGGTTTTCATGTATCCAATTTCTGTTCTGTGATCATATTTTTGTAAAGCGCTCTGGATAAAAGTGCCATATAAGCATCAACAAATGAATCAAAATAAATAAAAACAAGGGGATTTAAGTTCCCGAGATAAAAGGAGGAGCTGTTCGAGGGGTGGGATGTTTGCTGATAGCACGGCTGCATGTCAGTCCTGTTAGGTGGACCATAGAATTTATGATGCACAAAAGGTGGGCTGTTCTGATGCATGAGGGATTAAATGCCGCAGGTCGGGGTGGCGGATGGTTCAGCCTTCTGGGTGTGTGGCTGTTCCTCACAGTACGCCACCTGTATCAGGTGAGCCTTTGGTGCTGTATTTCTTGCAGGGAGCCTTTCTGGATACATTCCACACCCTTTCTCTTTCCACAAAGATGGAATTTGGCCTAGGTTTCTGTACGCAGGTCGGGTCACTGAATCTGGACACTGCTCCCTTTGTCTTGTGTTTGAGTTTTGTTTTGGTCCAGTTACCTACCTGAAGTCTCTGGGGTTTGGCTACATTGTGCCCGGCCGCTTGTTTGAGCTGTTCTTTCATCCTCCATGGCTTTGGTGGAGGGTATCAGGTCGCGCACTCTGGAGTGTGCCATGCTACATTTCGCTTGGTTATCACCAGATGTCCTTCCCTCCTAGCACATGGGGTAACCCCTGTAACAGAGTTCAGAGCCACCCTATGGGCTGCAATGGCGCTCCGCAACACCCGATGACAATTACCTCCTGTGCACTAGGCCAGGTGTATAATTTCTCTTTGGCTCCTTCGACTTGCCATTTCATGTGAGGCCAACTATACCCGTGATCAGATCCAAAGCAGCAGGGTCATCCTTCCCTTTGGAACAGTTCCGTTGTGGCTGCGATGGTAGCAGAAGTCATAACCCCCAGAGGAAACGTGCGTCCATCCATTTGGATGTATAATCGATGAGGAGACAATGCATATCAACACAGGTTCGAATCCCGTTCTCGCGCTTAGAAACTGGTCTCCGCTATTAAGCGCGTTATAAAAGAACAATTATAAATGAGCAATGCGGCGTACCGATGGTGATGCAACATGCAATCCGAGGGACCCATCCAGCCAATTCTGACTTCTTCGCTGCCTTTCCGTTTGCGCGCTCAACACGCGGAAGGTTGAATTATGCTAGCCTCAAATTCTGCATCAATGCACGGCCACCTGTCCCTGTAATTGGGTGGAGGTGGTGCTGAAATGACCTTGTGCTGCTGCGATGAGGTTGGTGCAATCAGATGTCGCTGGTATGGGTTTGCCTCCTCTCGTAACCAAGTCTGGTTCTTCAGAGACCTACTGCA
This sequence comes from Ambystoma mexicanum, assembly GCF_040938575.1. NCBI lineage: Eukaryota > Metazoa > Chordata > Amphibia > Caudata > Ambystomatidae > Ambystoma > Ambystoma mexicanum. The sequence continues at coordinate 172,989,634 of NC_090931.1, forward strand.
GCTCTTTCTAGTACAGGCTAAGTCCTTGCGGCTCTCTTCTGTACGCACTTACCACAGCATGGGGGATGTGGAATGTGCCGGGAATGGCAGTGTGTCTTACTACAAGTCAAAGTATATTAGCCCACCATTTCCTAGCCGTATATTCCTCAATTCAGGATGATTATATAAAATATTAAACATTAAAATAAAAAAAGAGATAATATTCTGCACTGACAAAGAGACGCCAGAGTGTACCTGATACATTATTACTGATGTTCTATTATTTGATAATTTTTCTCAATTTGTCTTCCTCTCCCCAGGGGACACGGAACAGTTCCGTGACTTTGTGAAGGTGCCCAGAGAGGGAAAGGGGACACGGAACAGTTCCGTGACTTTGTGAAGGTGCCCACCCTGCAGCCTAGCGACACTTATTCCCATATATTTCACAAGAGAGAGGTCATTTCTAACAGAAATGACTGACAGGGGACAAATTAAGGATGAGGGAGGCCTTGTGTGGGTAGGAAGCCTTTACAATATAGCATTAGGCCCTGTGTTCTTGGCGGGCCGCCGGGCGTGGCCCACTAGCCCGAGCCCAGGTAGGCCTAACCGAAGCGGAGCAAGTGCCTCAGTGAGAGCTTAGGACTATTATGACCCAAGGTCACTGCAAAATCTAGGGCTTAACACTATTAGCACCTGTCCCGTTTCACCGGATGCTACGAGTATTCTTTCACGTTTCTGATCATGTTTCTTTTAATGGATGGATGCCTGCTGTGGTGTGCCCATCGATCGAAGGGAAAATAAGCACAAGTCAAGATGGCTGCCACAATGACGTGGGAGGGGCTCTGTATTGAATCCCTTCTTGCTTATCATGGCAGCACCTTGAGGGTGCGTAAGTAGTACTGCGAGCCCAGCAGAGGGGTAAGGAGGGTCGGGGGAGGCAGAAGATGTGTGGGAGTGTGAGCGCTTGAGGGGAAAAGAAGTGCATAGCCCAGCGTTTGGGGGAGCAGTGATCAGCTATCCAGGACTGCGGGCTTATATCAGGTGATTCAGCCCAGCATTCCAGGATGCTGATTGTCTGGCAACCCCGTGCTGGGTACTAATATGGTATGGCTGTCTATGCCAGGTATTGGAGGGGTAGACTAATGGCCAGCGCTTTAACTGGGACGGGGCTAGCAAGTACAGAGTCCAGCAGAATCTAAAAAAGGACCCCTGAGCAGGGACTGTACCAGGGCTCGCTTGACTAGCACTGACACCCTGCTGCAAATGGCCCTTTCACCCTGTGTAGCGGTAAAAGGGTTGCCTGCAGGGGTCAGTGCCACAACTTAAGAGACAAAGGCAGATGCGGGTACAGCAAAATGAATGCTAGCAATGCACCTGGCTCTCCCAGTGATATTTTACAAAGGCGGCAGAAGAGGTGCCAGTGACTTTTTGTAAGAGGTCAGTGGGATTAGTGGGTGCCTTTCCCATAGTGTGAGAGGGGTGCCTACAGGAGTGTGTGCTTTAAATTAAGAAACAAACGGAGAGTAAAATGAATGCTAGCAGTGTGCCCATCTTGAATTTTGGCATCTTAAAAAAAATACCACCTCTTGTATCCCCTCTACTGTTAAGTAATTAGTCCCCGCCCCATGTGCCCCCCTTGAGTTCTCATTCCACTTAAGGCCCCGATAATATGACATAGACCAGAGACAGTGAGTAAAGAAGAGACTAAAATAAAACAAACATTTAAGGCCGGGTGCCAGAATTTACATAAGGAAAAATGTACAAATATATATTTGTGTATGACATTATCGAAAGAGGTGGTCTGGGGGGTCAGTTGAGGAAGAGTCATGTGGAGGTAGGAGGCGCCTCTTCACTGTTCAGAAGCTGGAGCTCGAGCCTCGTCTTGAACTATCCACTGATGGGCTGGCTTTGATGACCTGTGGGAGAGCTTTCCAGAGGAGGAGGTAAGTAGAGGAAGGAGGCACTGATGGGGCAGGGCCCAGGGATTGAGAGTTTGCGCAGAGTGGAAGATTGCAGGGTTTGAGATGCAGCGTAAAGAGCTATGCTCTTAAGGAGGAAATGGGGTGTGGAGAGCAAGACACTGGACCGATGTAAGCACCAGGAGCACGAACCTGAAGAGTAGGGGATTTTGTGCACACAGCCATCCAGCCTGGTGCATGCATGCTACCATGCCTCATCCCATTTCGGAGATACTAGTTTGGGTACCTTGTGCATGCATACTATCACGCCTCATCCCATTTGGGAGATGCTAGTTTGGGTACCTTGTGCATGCATGCTACCACGCCTCATCCCATTTGGGAGATGCTAGTTTGGGTACCTTGTGCATGCATGTTACCACGCCTCCCATTTTGGAGATGCTAGTTGTGGTACCTTGTGCATGCATGCTACCACGCCTCATCCCATTTGGGAGATGCTAGTTTGGGTACCTTGCGCATGCATGCTACCATGCCTCGTCCCATTTGGGAGATGCTATGTGCATGCATGTTACCACGCCTCATCCCATTTGGGAGATGCTAGTTTGGGTACCTTGCGCATGCATGCTACCATGCCTCGTCCCATTTGGGAGATGCTAGTTTGGGTACCTTGCGCATGCATGCTACCATGCCTCATCCCATTTGGGAGATGCTAGTTTGGGTACTTTGTCATGTACAAGAAGTGAACGGGGAAGGGAGGGAGAGAACTGAGCCTGTCAAACCCCTCTTCAACATTCTGCCGGGTCTCACACCTAGAGATCTCAACCCTCTCACAACAGATGCGAGTAGCTCTTCCAGTCCTGTTTCTTTTATTTTCATTGTAGTACTTTAGGGCCACCTTTTAAAAGGGGAAAAGCAAAACTGTACTCTGCCGAATGCAAAGAAATAATGTGACTGCATAAGCAACTGGTACCGGACAGTGCACCTCGAAACTCAGACTTTTTTTAGGCCGTTCACTTTGTCAGATCCCTCCAAAAACATGTTCACTGTCCCAGCACCCAGTTTGGAGCATGGATCCTAAGGCAGCCATTTCAGAACTCCACAGAATGCCCCCTGCCGTTTAAAAAATCAGCTGTCTAAAGGAACCTGCTCCATTACCCTTGGAGGTTTGTAGTTTAATATTTTGAGTAAATGATATACATTTCAGGATGGTGGGGGGTCATATTATGGGAAATGGAGCGGCGTGCATTCTGTAAACCAACACTGAAAGCCTTCCTTGCGTGGGGGGACATATTGGGGGTTCTTGCAGGGCTTTAAAGGGGATTTTGAAATTGAGGGGGAGCTAACAAGTCACACAATCTTATTTGAGGATGAAGTCTAAGAAGGATCTGATGCAAACTAAGAATCGCAGGTAGCTAAAGAACCTTTAAAAGATGTGTGGTGTATGTAACTAGAAAAGTGGCGTAACAGATCTGGTCGCATTGTTGTATCTGCCATGACAGGGAGAACAATATTTATCAAGAAAGTGTATTAAATCTAGTACTATTGAACAGCAGGGAAAAAAGAATGAAATACAAAACATTCAGATAAAAAAAATCATCAACAGAAAATTGGTCAATGCAGGTTCCACTCCCTCGCTTCTTTACAACAGACCAACAATTCTTATGCATTCATAATTGTAATGCAATCTCATCAATAGCAAGACTTTATCTGGCTGTTGCAAATATCAAACAGTGTATTCCCTCAATTACATTTTCCGTACAGGGCATAACAAAAAAAAAATCTTACTGCAACTGTAGGAAACTGATGATGTCATCATAAACATGGTGCAAGAGTGCCATCTACTGGGCAAGAGCAGTATTGTCACTTGTCTTATCACTAACTTTTGGCTCAAAGAAAAAGGAAGCAGGTGGGGGGGGGCAGGGCAGCGAGGGTGGGACCCTGATGCCCTAAGCCCCCGTCCACTTAGCGCCATGGTTTTATGTCAACTTTCGACACCATCAACTCCACACAATTCATTGCCTACCACATTAGTCAGAATGTTGTCCTAGGTCACTCCAGTGCTCAAATACAAGCAATCCTTGTGTAACCTGCAGGTGAGGGCTTTGATTACAAATAGCTTCATGCCCCAACTGCATACATGCCAACCCTCCCAGTTTAGGCGGGAGACTCCAGATTTTTCTATATAAAATATTGCTATATTTCCCTTTATCCCACCCAAAATAATTCTAACTCCAATGCAAGCCAATGGGAAAATTCATTTTTCCTGCTTTCCCTGACAAAATCTCCCTCCCAGGTGCTTCAGAATGTTGGCCTGTTTGCAACTGCAACAGTCTGTTTGCAGCCTACCGTTCACGGGTACTGGGTTAGCGTCCTGATAAGATAGCGCAGGGAGTTAATGTGCCCGCAGTACTACCGTACATGCTTACATTATCTATTCCATTCGGGAGATGCAAGTCCAGCACTGGTTTTAAATTTGCATTCTGGGACATGAAGTCCTGGATATCCCCATTATAAATCCGGGACTTTAAATCCAGAATACAAAGTTAAAACAAGGCTGGGCTAAAGTCACCCGAATTAAATTAATATTGTTGCTGGCATGTACGCTGCAGCACATACTGGCGTGTACCCTCCATCAAAGCAATGCCAACTCAGCTTTTAAGCTGGTCAAAAAGTGCCACATAGTTTAAGGATAATCACACCTAAAATCAAAAGCTTCGAAAAACGGTTTGTTTTTGTACTGCATGAAAATGGCGTATAACATTTTTATTAAATGACGCGCCCCGGGGACAGTGCCTATCAGTCGGGGTGCTCTGCAGTCCCATGAGGGAGCGTCGCTGTAGCCCTGCCGCGTAAAAACGGAAGGATAATTAATAATAGCTCCCCGGCGGCCCCCATTTCCGCAGCACCTTCGCCGCCTCTGACGCGCAGAGACCCAGATCAGACTGCGGCGGCGCCAGGTTACTAGAGTCCGATGACTGCGAGTAACCCCGGCGCTGCGCACTGCGCAAAGGCGCGTGCGTGCGCATGGCCGCTGCCGCCGCCGCCGGAGCGCGCACGCCCCCCGTCACCCACGGGAAGCACAACACTTTGCAAAGAAGCAAACGCATAAATCGCGGCCTGGTGCCTGGCACAACCGCAACTGGTAATAAAGCTGCATGAAAAGAATTTGAGGAAATAAAATTACAAAAAATAAACAGGCCTGTTCTACTGCGCCACGAAACTAGGAACGCTCCCAGGGCTTCGACATGTATCTCTGAACGCCCACCAGACAAGGGCGAACTAATAGCGAGTGACAACCTTAATAATACAGTAATCATAATAATAACGGTAAGATTGTGAAGTGTTTCCGCGCAGGATTGCAGCTTAGAATGTGAATAACGTGTTAAAATGGTCTGAGCTAATCGGTGGGACACATTTTGTTTATCTATGGCGGATGACTGGCTTAGTCGACACCACCATGAATCAAAGCTAAGGCTTGCGGGTGTCATGCAGATCGACGTAGCAGGTGCATTAACCCCAAGAACTAGCTCAATGTGGCCAATGACCTTCAGGCATAGCTCCCAACCAGCTCACATGCTTTTGGCTGGTGACACCTGCCATTTAAGCAGCTCTCACACCCTCCAAGCCCATTACCCGCCGATATAAGTGAATGGGCTTTCACCCACCAAAAACAAGATTGAGTGTTTTCACCCGCCCAGGGGGCACAAAAGGTTGAGCGCTATGCCCTCAGGTTATAAGTGGAACTCTGAAACAGGCCTAGGAAGCAAACCCGCAGGGGTCTGCAGCCTTTGAATCGCAAGATGTTTTGGGCTGAGTGAGTGATCATGGGAGTCGTAGTGCAACGCATCTGGAGAGCTGCAGGTTGCAGACCCCCTAAGGGTATAAACTGTAACAGTGTCTCCAATGTGAACACGGCAGATGCCTGTATATGAAATGGCATAATGGTTATGAAACAAGTAACACGGCATACGCTGACTGTGCTCCAGGTTGTCCACATGCTCCATGCTCCCCTCCTTGTGTCTTACACTGTCTGCTCATGCCCCACCCCTCATGCTGATTTCCCACCCCTCTGATTTTCATTTTGCTCACTTAGTCAGACTGTCTTATCAACGTGTCACAAGTCTGCACTAGCAGCGGCCGAAGGTCCTTAGAGTTTGCCCATATGTCAAAAGCTTTTCATGCTGTCTGCCAGTTTCCCAAGCTCCTCACACTGTCTGTGTCCAAGGCGCCTTGTCTGTCCATGGGTCCAAGGTTCCTCATACTGTTTCTGTGTCCAAGGTTGCACACGCTGCTTGTCTATGTTTCCCATGCTTGTCACACCATCTGCCCACATGGCCTAAGGTCTTTACAGTTTGCCCATGTGCCCGAAGCTCCTCACAATGTTAGTCCATGTGTCCAAGGCTCCTCCCACTGGTGATCCAAGATTGCTAGGCTTTGCACGCGTTGCATCCATGTGCCCCAACCTGCACAGCTGGGTTCTGCGTTTAGAAGACCAGAGTGATAGTCTGTACTATGAGGTTAGGTTCATGTTTCCTAGGCTTTGCACGCGTTGCATCCATGTGCCCCAACCTGCACAGCTGGGTTCTGCGTTTAGAGGACCAGAGTGATAGTCTGTACTATGAGGTTAGGTTCATGTTTCCTAGGCTTTGCACGCGTTGCATCCATGTGCCCCAACCTGCACAGCTGGGTTCTGCGTTTAGAGGACCAGAGTGATAGTCTGTACTATGAGGTTAGGTTTATGTTTCCTAGGCTTTGCACGCATTACATCCATGTGCCTCAACCTGCACAGCTGGGTTCTGCGTTTAGAGGACCAGAGTGATAGTCTGTACAATGAGGTTAGGTTCATGTTTCCTAGGCTTTGCACGCGTTACATCCATGTGCCTCAACCTGCACAGCTGGGTTCTGCGTTTAGGGGAACAGAGAGATGAGGTTGGCTCAGTGATATCATCAGTCAGTATAGTACATTTAGCTCAGTGACATCATCAATATGTGCAGAAGGTGTTTCTGATGACATCATGATTCTGTTAAGTAAGTCTGGATTGGTGACCTCATTGGTTTTTGCATTAAGTGTAGGTTGGAGACCAGCCTGTGCTGTAAAAAAAAAGACATTGCCATCATCAACCTGTCCCAGAAAGATGACTCGAGATGACATTGTGGAATGCTCTGGAAGATCTTCGGGTGAGTGTCCCTAACAATGAAGAGGGTCAGTGAGTGTGGGGAAATGACTACTGCTCTGCAGGTGACATGAGGTAAGTAGTGGCTACAGTGCCTACTTGGCCCCACATTACTACTAAAACAGCAGTGATCCCAATCATAAAGGTGACACAGGAACCAACTTTGCCTCTTTTGGTAACATGGGCCGAGGGCACGATTTAAGCTGCTGGCGCGGCGTCAGCTGGGACAGATGCAACACAAACAATAATAGTACGGTGTGTGACGAATCACAGGTATTCGGCCCTTCTCCCCAACAAGGAGCCTCCTCCTTTGAGGCTAGGGAGGTGAGCCCGCTCCACAAAAACCTCTCAAAGTGTCTGGGCAAGTGGGACCTTGCTGGGAGCGACTCCCCCTTAGGGGACACAGACTCCCGTTCCTATGAGCAATTCCCTAGACCATCCACCATAGTGGCATATTTGGGACTATTAGATGTGAAGAATATTATAAGATCCAGAGACTTGGCTGAAGACAAAACTAAAGTATCCCATTATGCACAAAAAGGAGGATTGCCTCTTTAAGGAGAGACGTGCATTTACCTGAGACGAGTAGACTGAAAGAGGACAGCATGCCAAGCAGAGGCGAAACACGACCAGAGAGAGAAGAGCATAAGCAGGGGCAGCCACCTGAGGAGGTGGCAGCAGGAGGAAGCAGAGCCAAGGAGAGCCGCAGAGCCCACAACCTTCGTAGGAGTCCTGAGCAGCAGAGAGAACCACTGGAAGCCCAGCGGTACCGAGAATAGAACACCGGAGAAAATGCAAAGCCTTATCCCCCATGGTGGCTTGACCACAATTACTTCGTGGTGGGCAGTGTGTCAGTTAAACAGCCCCAAAACCATTCAGAAAGGGAGTCCACGCCCTGCGATCTGCAATCAGTTGCGGTCACCTGGAGAAAGAGAACGGAGTGAGAGATACCAACAAAAAGGAGGAACACAAGATATGGAGTAGAGGAAGAGAACCTGAGTGAGTGCAGAACCCAAAAGTGGTCCCCTGCAAATCCAGATGTAACAGGGAGAACAGCAGTACCAGGAGGCTGCTGGAGCATCGCTATGCAAGAGGAGGAACCCGTGGATGTGAAATTGACGAGATACTAAATATAACACCACTAAATTGGAACTGTGTTAATGTAATTACGATAATAAGCCTGAGAGAGAAGGATTCAAAGAACGGGCATGAAGAGAAACTTGTCCCAGTGAAATGGACGAGTCCCTAAATATGAACCAGTAAGGTGAAATTGTACTAAATTGACCCTGAGAGTAACAAATAAACCTGAAAAAGAAAGTATTGCAGTTAGAAGAAGGGAGGACATATACATGGGAACTGAAATCAAGTGAAGCAGAGCAGGGAAGAAGTAATCAAACTGAGCCCCACCCGGAAAGGGGAACGGTCACCTTGCTAAAAAGGGTAGCCGATTTAAAAAGGCCAGAGATACAGAAATCAGAAAGGCATATATGCGTAGAACAAAGCATACGAAAGAGAAATACAAAACATTGTGGCATAACTGTCCCAAGATGGGAGAGCAAACCTAAGTACATTATAAAAGAGCTACAGGCTCTTGTCCACAAGGTAACAAGAGACTATTTGAATATATCTTACTGAAGAGAACTATTGAATAAATAGAGACATTACCGTAAGAGAATACCAGAAAAGGAGCAACATTCTCCTAGTATAATTTAAGTTGGTCAAATAGTGGCAGGGTCAGTTAGAATTCGTTTTGGATGGAGGACGTATTCATTTCAGACTTCCTTACGACTGACGAGCACCTTGAGTTATTTATATAGACAGGGAAACCCATGTAGTGATAGGGAAAGAAAGGCCTTAATGTTATTATTATTTTAATAAACAACTCTCAGAATGTCCTTCAGGTGTCCGCCTCCTTCTTCCAACCATCCACAGGTGTTACAAAAATAAAGGAATGTTCAACAAGGTTCTAAAAAAACAGGAACCTTGATACAACCAACACTACTAATTAAAAACATGAAAGTCCCACTGCTGTAAAAGAAGCACAGATAATTCTGCATTTCAGAGCAAAGGGGGCCCTCTGGGTGAAGACAGGGGTCCAAACAATTGATTTGAGCAGTGAATGTCAAAAGTGTTTGAAAGTGTCTCGCAAAGGGAAAGAGTAGGGTCTTATAAGTCACTATAGCCATTTAAGGCAGACCAGATGGACAGGATCACTGCACATTCCTTTATTGCGTGTCTTGGAGACTCAAAAGCGTCAAGTCAAACTTGCAGTGGAGCCGATGTTGAGACGGCCGAACCGTAAGTCATCTTCAAGGTGGCTTCGAGATGGGTCTCTCTGTGAATCGAGAGTGCGAGTCAATGGCTTCCAACAAATTGAGTCAGCGGTCTATTCAGGTGGAGACGATGCTTCCGCCGGTTCAAGTCAGCGTTTGAGATCGGCAAGTCGATGGCTTTCCAGGGTGTCGTGTGGGGTCTATAGGAGGATTGCGAGGATGCGTCTATTGAGCCGAATCTTATTCTTAGACAAGGTGTGGCACATTTAATAGGACAGGGCCACATTACCAGGACTTCTCGTTAGGACTGCAAAACTTTTAATGGGACAATACCAACAGTGGTCAGCAGGGCCACTATACTTTAAATGAGACAGAATCACCACTTCTGAAAAAGGCTGCTGTCATACTAATATCACCACACCTACTCTTTTGAACAGGATGCTTTCATTTCAAAAGGACAACAGTAGGTCTTCCCATTAAATCGGACATTTAATAGGGCAGCGCTAGCTCTCCTCAGCAGATCTACCGTACTTTTATTTGGGCACCATTAGACTGTCTCAGCAGGGGCCCTATACGCTTAATGAGACAGCACCAATTCTTCACAGCACATCCACTGTACTGTGCAGGCAATGGGACTAGACTAGACATTCTTACCTAAAGTGCTTGATCTGTTTGAAATGTAACAATTCGGACAGGATTCTGCAGACCTGCTAAAGTTTTAGTAGACCGTGTGGGTGCTTCCGATTAGGACGCCAGCACTTCTAATGGGCCATAAGCAGCACTCCTCTGCAAGGCTTCTAGCTCCTTTTTAGGACCATTTCACCACTTCTTTCCAGGGCTGCTATACGCTAAGTGTCCCTGCAATACATAACGGGGCGGCTATTCTTTTAATCGGACAGTGGTACCAATTCTTATTAGTAACCCGGCGAGAGACAATCAGAAGGCAAGAGCCATTCTGATTGGCTCTCACCAGGTCCCTACCCGGCCGGGAATCCCTTCATCGGGATTCCATGGCCTTTGTTACCGGCGGGGGGCGTGGCAGCCCCTCAGCCAATAAGGAGGCTCGAAGCAGGGCCATCCCCGCTCCGAGCCTCCCCGCGGCTAAGAGGCCGCCTTTGCCCCCCACCGGGGGCTCGGGTAAGGAATTTTTTTTTCTAAATCCCCTCCCTCCCTCCTTCCCTCCCTTCCTCCTCTCCCCCCCACTTACCTTCTTGTTCCTGCGTCCCCGGCAGGGGACGAGGAAAGCCTCCAGCCGTGTGGAGACTCGGAGCGGGGCCATCCCCGCTCCGCGCCTCCACACGGCTGGAGGCTTCCCTTGTCCCCCGCCAGGGACGCAGGTACGTTTTTTTTTTTCTCCCCCCTCCCGCCCTCCCAACCCCACTTACCTTATTTTTGATCCTTTTTCGGGAGCGGGCGCGCTGGGAACAGTTGTGTTCCCAGCGCGTCCGCTCCCGATGCCCGCCATGGAAAGGGAAAACGGACTCCGTTTTCCCTTTCCATGGCGGCGGCCATTTTCTTGGTCGTTTATTTTTCTCCTGAAAAGCCGCAGCGTTTCAGGACAAAAAAAAAAGCTTTTAGTGCCCTGGTCACGCAATTTTTGCTTCGCTCGGGTCCTTACCTATGGGCCCCGGGGCATTACCTGAGACGGTAATGCCCCCGACGCTCGGGTTCTATTGCTTAATTAAGGCTGCTATAGATTTAATAGGCCGTACCACCACTTCTTGGCATGCCTGCTATACCTTTACACGGACGGTGCAGACCCATCACAGAAGACTGCTATTGGTTCAATGGCAGCTATACTTTAAATAGAAAAGTGCCATCACTTCTCAGCAGGGTTCATCTAGGTTTAGTGGGACTGGACCGGCACTACTTAGTTCGGCTGCTATACAGGTACGATGACACTACCAGCACTTCTAAGCATGGCTAATATGCAGTTAGCAGAGCAGTACCAGTGCTTTTCAGCACAGCTGCAAGGAGCATTTCACAGCACTCACTGCATTGAATGTAAGACACCCCACACACGCCTGTGTTTGCATAGAACTAAGGTCTGCAACCTCCGACTCAACTGATGTATTTGCCTCCAAGTTCCATGATCCCTCACCATTGACTATGCTGGCTAGGGTTGATGAGAGTTGTAGTCCAAAACAGTTGCAGACCCCTGCCAAGAAGGAGACAGCTAAGAGGAGTCTATAAGCGTCAGTAGATACAATACACATTTCGTTTGCAAACCTTACTCAAATTACTTGACGCAAAATAACAAGAAATACCCACATGGGCCTGTTTTAGCTGGGCGAGGCCCTGCATTTGTGCCTGCCGACATTGGCGTAACACTAAATGCAAGCCCTAAGGCATTACATTGTCCCTGGGGACCCCACCACACTCAAGTCATACAGTTACTCGGACAATTTGGGAGCATCTGAATAAGTACCCCTCCCCCTCACAGCTTGGTGTGCACTGGGTTCTGTCTGATAGTAAGGCAAGTCTTTTCCAATTTACTGCGGGCCATGCCACAAAGGATGCGTGTTTCCTCAACCTTTGCCAATCACACATTTGGGTCACACTGTACCTCCACATTCACCAGCTCACGGGGCACCTGTTCGGGTGCAGGAGTAGTCGGGCACATCGACAAGCGCGACCACCATGGTGACGCGCGTAGAGAGATGGTCCACCAGGGGAGGCAGACCTCTAGCCGCATGCACCAATGGAGACCCCAATTAATCTCAAGCGGTGAGGTTTGGAGTCAAACCTCTAGCCACCTGGATTTAGGTAATCCACACCCTCCTGCCCACACACAGTCAACTGCCCAACAAGATGGTGCCTGCTCAATCCTACATTTCAGCAAGGACCTGGAGACCTACTCTCCAAGGAACAGCTCGTCAATGGCTGATGGCTCCACTCAAACCTAATTCTCCCCTCTGCAGCTCACCCCCTTCCAATCCCCTATTCATCCTAGCTCCCCTATTTCCCTGCACCTTTACTTGCAATTCTTTGGGTTCATCCCACGTAGAACGCTCAGTTCGTCGCTAGATTTTAGCTTTATAAATGCCAGGCATTCATATCCCATTAACACAGGGGTCTCCTGGGTTGAGGGTTAGTTTAAAGGCTTCTAGGCACAGACACCAGTTGTGACTCCCGCCCCAGGGCTGGAAGCTGTTTGCCAGTCACAAGAATCAAACACACTGCAAATATTAAATAATAGACCCATTTTTACACTTCAGAAACCTCTAAAAACCCAAATACATATCACCCACAGCCCTCGCCCTTTTGCTATCTACGTGGTTGAACATTCAATCACATCAGCACATCTTCAACGGAAGAGAAACTTGCGGCCTTCCATGCATCACCCAAAAAATGTAACCACTTCTCAGATGTCTCAGACAGTTCCTGTTAAGTTTATTTTTTGGAGGACGACGATTGCGGGTTGCTCGAGGTTAACTTTGCGCGCCTCTCTCGCTTACAAAACCAGTTTCTTGTAAAGCACCCAGGGTCATTCCTCTCGTTGTGACTTTGCTGAAAATCATGAGTGAATGACTTATAGGGAGGGCCAGGTCTGCAAAATATGTACTATTGGCCATTGGTGGAACGTTGGAATCGTGAAAGCCAATCAGAATCCAGGGCTTCCAGGCAATATTCATCGGTATAGCCATGGACTCTGACACCTGTCCAACGTACTTCCTGGCACTCAGCTCTTCCTGCTCACCCACACCTTCAAACCTTGTCAGTGGCTCCTTTCTCCCCTCGCTGCACTGGTCGGTCAGTCTGCTCCCTGGCTCTCCTGTGGCTCTGCCTCCATGCCATAGAAATAAAAAATGGACTTCACTCCCTCGGTGGCTGAGGTTGTGAAGTCCATTCTTCATTTCATCACTTGCAGGCAGAGCCAGGGAAATGGCGGACTCAGCGGTACGCAGGTAAACTGCAGCGCGTCCTGCCCCGGCTGTTAACAGCGCTATTGCCAACGCCTGCGAGCAATATGGCCTTTTATAGTGCCCTCAGCCCTTCTTATGCACCCTTGCTTAGCTCAGATAAGTCTGGCTTGCTTGCACATAAGACACTGTATTGCCTGCTGCCAGGGACAATACTGCTTAAACACACATTTACGTATGTGCTGGGTTTGATATGGTGTACATTTATCACTGCATGGCGGAAAATCTTGAGGACGAAAACCTCGAGATGTTTTGGCCAAATTTCAATACAAATATATGTGGGGTGTGGACTAGCATTATGATTCATGTGGCCGGAGTATGGTGGGGGGCTGTGGGTGGTCTCCCCTGCATATACTTGCGTTGAAATGACATAAAAGAAAAGAACATGAGGTTTTCGTCCTTGATGTTTTCTATGCTGTAATCCTGTAGATGTCTTTATGTAGCACAACGCTAGCCTTGGAGCAATGGGGCTCTGTAACGCCAAGGGATATAGGTATAGGATACTCTCACATGGACACCATTAGAGCAAGGGATTCTCTTAGAGCAAGGGATTCTCTTAGATGGACACCAAGGGTCACATCCAGGGCAAAGACGATGGGGCGTTGGACCTGCACCTGTGCTCCCGCTGAAGCTATGTCCCTGTGACTGTCACATGATCTGCGCTTCCTAGCCTCCCCGTTGCGTGTGGCATTCCCACCAATGGCTCTCATTGTTCCCGCAAAAGGAATCCTTTGTACCAAACCTGGAAGACTGAGGCCTTCCCGCTGGGATTCAAACCTGCGACCTGCGGGTTTCACGCGGATCTGTGTGGCATATAACCTAGTGGATATACTTTGTCCACCTCACTGTAGTGACCTCGCTCCGCCACCACTCACCCGCCGTGAGTTCACCAATCTCAATCAAGCGCCTAGAAGAGATATGATATAAGATATTTTATTTATAGCGCGCCCATACACAAATGTTTCAAAGCGCGACGAGGCAGGGGAGGAGAACAAGGGGGGGTGAGACAACGATCTTACTAGGCCCAGATACATTGTGATCACGCAAGTGCAGCAGAGAGGAAAGGGGAAAAGTGCAGAGGGAAGGGGAGGAGGAGCAAGTGCAGGACATAGGATCGCAACATCAAGAGACAAGAAGTGCGGCCAGCAGGTGACAGGGCAAAGTTAAGTGCAAAATAGCAAGTGATAGATAATGCTGGTAGGGGGACTGTAGGGTTGCAGATACAGCCCCAAATCCAGGGTTGCCAGGAGATACTGCAGGTGTGCAGCTGGGAAGGCAGGGACCTGGGCCTGTGGTTCAGAGGGTAGCCAGGTAAACCAGTGCAGTATCAGACAGGTGATCAGCAGGGAAGAGGAAGAGAGAAGGCAGAAGCAAAGAGGAAAGTCTTGAGCTGCTTCCGGAACCAGAGATGGTTCGGCTCAAGTTTCAGAGTGGCAGGGAGGCTGTTCCGGAGGGGGGCGCCCGCCGAAGAGAGAGATCTGCCCCCAGCTCGTTACTTGGAAAGATCCCGTTTTACATTGTACAGACCTACTCAATACTGCATGGGACCACTGACCACTGAGCGGTGGACCACCCACATGTAAATTGTGCATCGTGTCTGCCTACGAATGATGCATCGCACTCCTCGCAGTCAAGCATCGCTCATACACCCCTTTGTCCCTACATGTATCTCACACTCCCTGTGAATGCATATGTAGCCAGGGGTTTTGATGCTATTAAGAGATATCTGTATCAGGGTTTATTGTGTTTTTAAGCTCACCTTATTTTGCCGGCACAGAGACCTGAGGGAGATAACATGGAGCAAGGTCCTGCAACCTTTGACTCTCCAGGTGTTTTGGACTACAATTCCCACCAGGCCTATCTACCAAAGTCAATGGTGATGGATCATGGGAGGCAAAGTCCAAAACATCTGGAGAGCCACAGGTTGCAGACCCCTGACATGGAGTGTCCATGATGACACAATTTGGTGAAGTGCAGAAACCCGGATTAGGATTCAGGTCCCCGGGTTGCAAAGTCAGTGCTTGATTCTGCACCTTTTGGGGTTCCTGCAACAGAGTTTCATTAGGTGTCAACGATCAGCATTGCTCGGAAAGGGGCCCGCCTCTCTGCTCTCAAATGTGGATTGAAGCAAAGGTTAAGGGTTTGGTGCTGGAGGGGGTTCAAGACAATCTAGACAGCGAACTAGGAAAGATGTGATTGAAGTTCTGGGAAACCCCACGGGCAGCGGCAATACAGACACCCACGGCCCCCTGAGCTTTGAATATACAAGCAAAGAATACAGCCGTGCAGCTGGAGAGCAGCCAATGGGGCGTCAGTAGGAAACTAGAAACAAGAAGAGAGGGCAAAGAAGGTGCAATGGTGGCTGGTGAATGCATTCGCTGGAGGATCAAAAAGATGCCCCACGTGACGGAGTGTAGCCAAGGAACCCCACCTACCAAGAGGGATTCAGAAGGTCCTGGCACAATCATTTTTTTTTGTAAATAATGAGTTCAAATGGTGCATTTTACAGTACACTTATTGCAATAACTTGGATCAAAATCCGTACAATATCCAGTCGGTTTTGTGTGGGAATACAAAACCAAATCCAACAGGTGTCAATACACAGGATTATTTTCCAGCACATTTTCTTGTTGACTTTGCTAACATATACCAGCATTCTACTCGTGTAAGAAAACACTTCCATGCTGAGTGTGCCCACAATATATGACATTATTCTCCCAAGGTAGTAAGACAATGCTGTGCTGGCTGTGTCAATATATGCCAATATTGCCACATAAGAACACGTTGGCTTTGCTCATAATGCCAGTAATACCACTGTGAGAAGACCTGTTCACTGTGACTGTACCATTATATACCAATATTGTCACAACAGAACACATTAATGTTGCTTTGCCCATAATTTCACTTTGAGAAAATATCTGCATGATAGCTCTGCTCCTATTGATAGTACTCCTACGTAAGAACACCCTTGTGTTGGTTTTGGCCATATGCTAATAATGCCACAGTTAACAAGACCTCTCAGCTCTGCCAGTATATGCCAAGTTAGAACACACTCATGTCTGCTTTGTCTGTAAATGCCACTGTCAGAAAACATGCTCATGCTAACTGCACCAGTATATGCAGGAAAATCTTGTGCTTCATTTACCCATAATGCTACTGTAAGACAGCATGTCCATGTTGGCTTTGCAAATATATGCCAGTACTCCCACATTAGAAAACCCTTGTGCTTACTTTGTCCATAATTCCAATAATGCCACTGTAAGAAAACATGTGTGTGCTGGCTCTGCCAATATATGCCTGTTTTCCGACATTAGAACTTGTCGGCTTTATCCAATAATTCTACTAACATAAAAAACATGAATTCGCTGACCCCGATTGCCACTTTAAAAAGACTTTTTCATGCTGCATGTGCAATACATGCAGCATTTCCACAATATACATTTTTCCGAGAGCCTACACAAACATCTGCTTTCACATCCTCATCCCTCCCCCGTCCCCTTCCCTCGCTAGACAGCTTCTTTGGCTAACCTGCTGTGTTGCAGCAAGACTCACTGTCACTTCAATGGGACAAGAAAAGTGAAAATGTCAGCGCTTTCTTCCATCGGATAAATTCTGATGCTGCCCCACTGACAGTCTGGAATGGAAGGTGCACTGCACGGACAAAGTTCCAGGCCCACACTGCACCCATTCAATCCGTTCTATTGTCTGTCAACAGCCAATGAATGTTAAATGCTGTGCATAATAGGACTGACACCAGTCCTTAGAGAATCCCATGCTTCAGACTGACCCAGGTCTGCTATCAGTTGCCATCATCCACCCATTCCATCATCCACCATTCCATTCATCCATTACAACGTCTACGTGGAGCCCTACGGGCATGAAGCAGACATCATTCTCCGGCGCGTGACGTGGCTGCGCAACAGTGCTACTACGAGCAGCATTGGGAACAGCTGAACAGCGCGCATGCACATAGTAGCTTACATCAAGTTTCACAGAGCACCTTTTTTCTAAGTGGGGTGGCTTAAAGAGTGGACAACACCCTTTTGACCTAACAAACCAGTTCTACTAGAGAGACAGGGGTCTGCAACCTGCACCTCTCCAGATGTTTGGGACTGTGACTCCCATGATCCCTCACCATTAACTGTGCTGGCTCGGCTTATAGTAGTTGTAGTCCAAGACATATGGAGAGGCACATGTTGGCTATGAAGTGCCTATCTGAGATTTGTCCTGGTTCTTAGCATGGAACAAGAGAGTTGTCCATGGTGTTTTTGAGAGAGAGGAGAACACTTTTGCAAAGTCTTGTGTTGCAAGGTCTGCTGTCTGGTTCACATGTCTGTACATCTACCCATGTTTCTAATTAACATCATGTTTACCATGGTGAGTCGAATACACGTTCTGCGTCCATGTGATAGTAGATTACTGTGGGCAACAGGCCAGAAAGGAAAGAGAAAGAACAGACTCAACCTGACAGGAGAACAGAAAGAAAGTAGGAAGGGGATTTTAGGCACATCCTGTGAGATATCCATCAGTGCATCAATTGAGGTTTTTCCTTCCTGGGATAGAGGCCTAGTACATAAACCTATCTCCTCTAGTAAGTAGCAAAAAGGGTGAACAGTCAAATGCACCAACTAAACCACAAGCCAAGCTGGAAACAAGAAGAAGAAAGCAAGCATTGCAAAGCCAACAGTTATACCTTTTGTGTACGGATGGGGCAAGCATTTCCGGGGCACTGCCTAATGCAACTATTGGCAAATGGTGTTAGTTATTGGCAAATGGTGTTAGTAACTGTGGTTATTAGGTCAGTGGTTGGAAAAGTCCTACCTAATTCCTATGCAAAAGCCAATAATGTTTTCACATTTGAAATTGCAGCTCTGTGCTCTGCATTTAAGTATGACTCATTCTCTTGGCTTTGCCGTGCTTCTCTTAATGGGAACTCAGTGCAAGGAGCAGCTGCAAGGATGCATGTAATGCTTATAAATCAAGTGGCTGAAGGCACATTTGAGAGGGTATTGTATTGCGCCAGGAGGTTATTTACCATTGCCATTAAGCCATTCACTTTCAGAAGATTGATTACAAATTACACTGGCGTCCCCTTAAAAGCACAGCCCATAGCTCCAAAGATTCCAGGGGCTGTGTGTTTTGATGGGTGGGGGGGCAGATTGTAGGTGAGAACAGCCATGGGACTAACAAGGCCATTAGAGGCCAATGCGTGGGTAAAATCCAAACAGCACCCACAGTCTGACTCCCTCCTCACACCTCATCTTTGTGCTATATCCACTGCCCATGTCATTCGTGTTAGCTTATAGGCCTAATAGCCAAAACTAATGACCAGCCCCAGCTTGTATTCCACTGGGACTCTAAAGATTCACCGCAGCAAGGTGTATTTGTAGAACATTTGCACGCTATGACCGATTTGAACAAGGTGTCAGGGCTCGTGTGGTTTACCATTCACATAAGGACACGTTGCAACAACGAAATTCAATATTGCAAACATGAATGCTCTTTCCTCTCATGCTAATCAGGTCCATCATGTTTCTATATTATCTCCCGGAAGCAATACTTGGAATGATTGGTGAGAGGTTATCCCGCTTTTATTTGGAGCAGGTGCTACACATACTTGTGCTAATAGTGCTTGGAAACCAACCCTTGCCACTATCCCAGCTAACAGACTGGTTACTCTGAAAGGGCAGCCCAGGCAAACAACTGTTTTTCTCAGCTAGGGGTCTGCAACATGTGGCTCTCCAGGTGGGTTGTACTACAATTCCCATGACCCCTCAACATTGACTATACTGGCTAAGAATGAAGGGAGTTGTAGTGCAAAACAGCTGCAGAGCTGAAGGTTGCCTATGCTGTAAATATCGGAAGCACCACATTGCACTTATCCACATCATTCAATTATTGACAAGATAATCATTGGACCTAACTTTACAGGTCTTTCAAAATCTAAAACAATTCTCTGGATCTTTTAAAAAAATATATGTTCTTATGAAAAATCAAAAGAATAAAATCCCATTAAAGACATTATATGTAAAATCTCAGGAAAAGGGGGGATCCTTGGTAACTATGTCCATATGAGACAAGAACGATAAAGACACAAAGCATTATTCGATTTTGTAATTCTGAGGAATGTAATGTCTGGGCCTTGGAGAAGCACCAGGAAGTTGTGAAACATGCATTGTCTTCTGATCTCATTCTAGTTTTTAAAAAGATTGTTTTTCACATTTGAAATTGCAACTCTGTACTCTTGATTTAAGTTTGACTCATCTCATTCAAATATTTACTTTAAAACACACAAATAAAACAAGTCTTACTTTTTCTTTACAGGGAGCACCTGCTCCAACCAAAAATGGGTTACCCTCTAATAATAAAGTGTTGCCATATTTAAATACAGGCAGGCGTTTTACTTTGCTCTGAGGAGCTGGCTTCAACACACACACTCACCATGAGGTAGTACGGTGGCCGCAGTCTGCCAAACCTGTCAACCGTGACAAATAAATATGGCTCTGTAAATAAGGTCTTGTTTGAATCCTTTGCCGGCTGGTCTGGTGTGCGCATGTGCAGCTAACCCTTTTGTTTTTAGCAGGTGGCGCTTTGCTTGAAGTATTGCTTTCAGTGGAATTCAAGAAAGGGGGTTCAACACCAGGCCATGCCAGCCAAGGATAACCAACCTCTTTAAGCTGAAAGGGTATGAAGAACAGAAAGCAGACCGGCATGTGAGGGTGGGAGGGGGCTGAGAGAGAGATCCCTTCTGGTCTCGAGAGTACATGCAACTTTAAGAAACTACAGGAAAGCCAACAGTTGTGGCTTTTGAGTAGGCGTTGGATTGGCATTTGGCAGGCATTGCCATAATGACAGCACCTGGTCATAGGACGGCAACAGATGATACATGGTGTGAGTGAGTACCGAGGCATAGGACAGCAATGCCTGCCAAATGCCTCTCTAATACATATATGTAAGCCACAACTGTTGGATTTCACAATGCTTGTTTTTAATAGGACTACACTGCAAGGAACAGATACGAGGACACACAAACCACTTCTAAAACAAGTGGCTGGAGGCAGACTCGATGAAGACATTTTTATTGCACCAGGAATTTATGTACAGCTTCGATTGTGGCATTAACTATCAGAAGACTTCTTAGACATATTATTGGCAGACCAAGTACAGCACAAAGCTTGATGTCACTGCATGATAGAGCTAGCTCAAAGAGATGGCAGGGGAAGGTGCTTTGGATGGGGAGTGGGGAGCAGTGCCTGGGAATGGCCATCAGGAGTAACATAGCCAATGGGTGGCAACAAATCTTAACAACAACCACAAGCTGTGTGCGCCTGATCATATCCCCTCTCCCGCCTATCTGTACTCCAGTGAAAGCGTTCCTGCTGATGTGTGGTGCACCGCCAAATAGCCTAAACTAAAAATGTCATTGTGCGTCTTTCCCCAGTGTGTAAATGAGCCTCTACCATTAGGCCGCATCTCCAAAAGTGCAAATCTATGGCTAAAATGGCAGTCATTCTATCAAGGACTGGCCCAGATGCTCTGTCCAGAGAGAATGGTCCTTCATGCTGTGTCCAAAGAGAGAGGTCTGGCCCTGATGCTCTGTGCAGAGAGAATGGTCCTTCCTGCTGTGTCCAAAGAGAGAGGTCTGGCCCTGAATGCTGTGTCCAAAGAGAGAGGTCTGGTCCTGATGCTCTGTCCAGAGAGAATGGTCCTTCATGCTGTGTCCAAAGAGAGAGGTCTGGCCCTGATGCTCTGTACAAAGAGAATGGTCCTTCCTGCTGTGTCCAAAGAGAGAGGACTGGCCCAGATGCTCTGTCCAGAGAGAATGGTCCTTCATGCTGTGTCCAAAGAGAGAGGTCTGGCCCTGATGCTCTGTGCAGAGAGAATGGTCCTTCCTGCTGTGTCCAAAGAGAGAGGTCTGGCCCTGAATGCTGTGTCCAAAGAGAGAGGTCTGGTCCTGATGCTCTGTCCAGAGAGAATGGTCCTTCATGCTGTGTCCAAAGAGAGAGGTCTGGCCCTGATGCTCTGTACAAAGAGAATGGTCCTTCCTGCTGTGTCCAAAGAGAGAGGTCTGGCCCTGATGTTCTGTCCAGAGAGAATGGTCCTTCATGCTGTGTCCAAAGAGAGAGGTCTGGCCCTGATGTTCTGTCCAGCGAGAATGGTCCTTCATGCTGTGTCTAAAGAGAGAGGTCTGGCCCTGATGTTCTGTCCAGAGAGAATGGTGCTTGATGCTCTGTCCAAAGAGAGAGGTCTGGCCCTTTATGCTGTGCCCAAAGAGAGAGGTCTGGCCCTGATCTGTCCAGAGAGAATGGTGCTTGATGCTCTGTCCAAAGAGAGAGGTCTGGCCCTGATGTTCTGTCCAGAGAGAAAGGTCCTTGATGCTGGGTCCAAAGAGAGAGGTCTAGCCCTGATGTTCTGTCCAGGGTCAATGGTCCTTCATGCTGGGTCCAAAGGGAGAGGTCTGGCCCTGATGTTCTGTCCAGAGAGAATGGTCCTTCAGGCTGGGTCCAAAGAGAAAGGTCTGGCCCTGATGTTCTGTCCAGAGAGAATGGTCCTTCTGGCTGGGTCCAAAGTGAGAGGTCTGGCCCTGGTTCTGTCCAGAGAGAACGGTCATTCATGCTGGGTCCAAAGAGAGAGGTCTGGCCCTGATGTTCTGTCCAGAGAGAATGGTCCTTAAGGCTGGGTCCAAAGAGAGAGGTTTGGCCGTGATGTTCTGTCCAGAGAGAATGGTCCTTAAGGCTAGGTCCAAAGAGAGCGGTCTGGCCCTGATGTTCTGTCCAGAGAGAATGG
This sequence comes from Ambystoma mexicanum, assembly GCF_040938575.1. Lineage (NCBI taxonomy): Eukaryota > Metazoa > Chordata > Amphibia > Caudata > Ambystomatidae > Ambystoma > Ambystoma mexicanum. Next base: position 173,011,686 of record NC_090931.1, read on the forward strand.
TCCTTAGGGCTGGGTCCAAAGAGAGAGGTCTGGCCCTGATGTTCTGTCCAGAGAGAATGGTCCTTCATGTTGGGTCCAAAGAGAGAGGTCTGGCCCTGAGGTTCTGTCCAGAGAGAATGGTCCTTCTGGCTGGGTCCAAAGAGAGAGGTCTAGCCCTGATGTTCTGTCCAGAGAGAACGGTTCTTGATGCTGGGTCCAAAGAGAGAGGTCTGGCCCGGATGTTCTGTCCAGAGAGAACGGTCCTTAAGGCTGGGTCCAAAGAGAGAGATCTGGCCCTGATCTTCTGTCCAGAGAGAACGGTCCTTAAGGCTGGGTCCAAAGAGAGAGGTCTGGCCCTGATGTTCTGTCCAGAGAGAATGGTCCTTCATGCTGGGTCCAAAGAGAGAGGTCTAGCCCTGATGTTCTGTCCAGAGAGAATGGTCCTCAAGGCTGGGTCCAAATAGAGAGGTCTGGCCCTGATGCTCTGTCCAGAGAGAATGGTCCTTGATGCTGGGTCCAAAGAGATAGGTCTGGCCCTGATGTTCTGTCCAGAGAGAATGGTCTTTAAGGCTGGGTCCAAAGAGAGAGGTCTGGCCCTGATGCTCTGTCCAGAGAGAATGGTCATTGATGCTGGGTCCAAAGAGAGAGGTCTGGCCCTGATGTTCTGTCCAGAGAGAACGGTCATTCATGCTGGGTCCAAAAAGAGAGGCCTGGCTCTTATGTTCTGTCCAGAGAGAATGGTCCTTCATGCTGTGTCCAAAGAGAGAGGTCTGGCCCTGATGTTCTGTCCAGAGAGAATGGTGCTTGATGCTCTGTCCATACAGAGAGGTCTGGCCCTTCATGCTGTGTCCAAAGAGAGAGGTCTGGCCCTGATGATCTGTCCAGAGAGAATGGTCCTTGATGCTGGGTCCAAACAGAGAGGTCTGGCCCTGATGTTCTGTCCAGAGAGAATGGCCCTTCATGCTGTGTCCAAAGAGAGAGGTCTGGCCCTGATGTTCTGTCCAGAGAGAATGGTCCTTCATGCTGTGTCCAAAGAGAGAGGTCTGGCCCTGATGTTCTGTCCAGAGAATTGTCCTCATTCTGTGTCCAAAGAGAGAGATCTGGCCCTGATGTTCTGTCAAGAGAGAATGGTCCTTCATGCTGTGTTCAAAGAGAGAGGTCTGGCCCTGATGTTCTGTCCAGAGAGAATGGTGCTTGATGCTCTGTCCAAAGAGAGAGGTCTGGCCCTTCATGCTGTGTTCAAAGAGAGAGGTCTGGCCCTGATGTTCTGTCCAGAGAGAATGGTGCTTGATGCTCTGTCCAAAGAGAGAGGTCTGGCCCTGATGTTCTGTCCAGAGAGAATGGTCCTTCATGCTGGGTCCAAAGAGAGAGGTCTGGCCCTGATGTTCTGTCCAGAGAGAATGGTCCTTGATGCTGGGTCCAAAGAGAGAGGTCTGGCCCTGATGTTTTGTCCAGGGACAATGGTCCTTCATGCTGGGTCCAAAGAGAGAGGTCTGGCCCTGATGTTCTGTCCAGAGAGAACGGTCCTTCATGCTGGGTCCAAAGAGAAAGGTCTGGCCCTGATGTTCTGTCCAGAGAGAACGGTCCTTCATGCTGGGTCCAAAGAGAGAGGTCTGGCCCTGATGTTCTGTCCAGAGAGGTCTGGCCCTTTATGCTGTGCCCAAAGAGAGAGGTCTGGCCCTGATGTTATGTCCAGAGAGAATGGTGCTTGATGCTCTGTCCAAAGAGAGATGTCTGGCCCTGATGTTCTGTCCAGAGAGAAAGGTCCTTGATGCTGGGTCCAAAGAGAAAGGTCTAGCCCTGATGTTCTGTCCAGGGTCAATGGTCCTTCATGCTGGGTCCAAAGGGAGAGGTCTGGCCCTGATGTTCTGTCCAGAGAGAATGGTCCTTCAGGCTGGGTCCAAAGAGAGAGGTCTGGCCCTGATGTTCTGTCCAGAGAGAATGGTCCTTCTGGCTGGGTCCAAAGTGAGAGGTCTGGCCCTGATGTTCTGTCCAGAGAGAACGGTCATTCATGCTGGGTCCAAAGAGAGAGGTCTGGCCCTGATGTTCTGTCCAGAGAGAATGGTCCTTAAGGCTGGGTCCAAAGAGAGAGGTTTGGCCGTGATGTTCTGTCCAGAGAGAATGGTCCTTAAGGCTAGGTCCAAAGAGAGCGGTCTGGCCCTGATGTTCTGTCCAGAGAGAATGGTCCTTAGGGCTGGGTCCAAAGAGAGAGGTCTGGCCCTGATGTTCTGTCCAGAGAGAATGGTCCTTCATGTTGGGTCCAAAGAGAGAGGTCTGGCCCTGAGGTTCTGTCCAGAGAGAATGGTCCTTCTGGCTGGGTCCAAAGAGAGAGGTCTAGCCCTGATGTTCTGTCCAGAGAGAACGGTCCTTCATGCTGGGTCCAAAGAGAGAGGTCTGGCCCTGATGTTCTGTCCAGAGAGAACGGTTCTTGATGCTGGGTCCAAAGAGAGAGGTCTGGCCCGGATGTTCTGTCCAGAGAGAACGGTCCTTAAGGCTGGGTCCAAAGAGAGAGATCTGGCCCTGATCTTCTGTCCAGAGAGAACGGTCCTTAAGGCTGGGTCCAAAGAGAGAGGTCTGGCCCTGATGTTCTGTCCAGAGAGAATGGTCCTTCATGCTGGGTCCAAAGAGAGAGGTCTAGCCCTGATGTTCTGTCCAGAGAGAATGGTCCTCAAGGCTGGGTCCAAATAGAGAGGTCTGGCCCTGATGCTCTGTCCAGAGAGAATGGTCCTTGATGCTGGGTCCAAAGAGATAGGTCTGGCCCTGATGTTCTGTCCAGAGAGAATGGTCTTTAAGGCTGGGTCCAAAGAGAGAGGTCTGGCCCTGATGCTCTGTCCAGAGAGAATGGTCATTGATGCTGGGTCCAAAGAGAGAGGTCTGGCCCTGATGTTCTGTCCAGAGAGAACGGTCATTCATGCTGGGTCCAAAAAGAGAGGCCTGGCTCTTATGTTCTGTCCAGAGAGAATGGTCCTTCATGCTGTGTCCAAAGAGAGAGGTCTGGCCCTGATGTTCTGTCCAGAGAGAATGGTGCTTGATGCTCTGTCCATACAGAGAGGTCTGGCCCTTCATGCTGTGTCCAAAGAGAGAGGTCTGGCCCTGATGATCTGTCCAGAGAGAATGGTCCTTGATGCTGGGTCCAAAGAGAGAGGTCTGGCCCTGATGTTCTGTCCATAGAGAATGGCCCTTCATGCTGTGTCCAAAGAGAGAGGTCTGGCCCTGATGTTCTGTCCAGAGAGAATGGTCCTTCATGCTGTGTCCAAAGAGAGAGGTCTGGCCCTGATGTTCTGTCCAGAGAATGGTCCTCATTCTGTGTCCAAAGAGAGAGGTCTGGCCCTGATGTTCTGTCAAGAGAGAATGGTCCTTCATGCTGTGTCCAAAGAGAGAGGTCTGGCCCTGATGTTCTGTCCAGAGAGAATGGTGCTTGATGCTCTGTCCAAAGAGAGAGGTCTGGCCCTTCATGCTGTGTTCAAAGAGAGAGGTCTGGCCCTGATGTTCTGTCCAGAGAGAATGGTGCTTGATGCTCTGTCCAAAGAGAGAGGTCTGGCCCTGATGTTCTGTCCAGAGAGAATGGTCCTTCATGCTGGGTCCAAAGAGAGAGGTCTGGCCCTGATGTTCTGTCCAGAGAGAATGGTCCTTGATGCTGGGTCCAAAGAGAGAGGTCTGGCCCTGATGTTTTGTCCAGGGACAATGGTCCTTCATGCTGGGTCCAAAGAGAGAGGTCTGGCCCTGATGTTCTGTCCAGAGAGAATGGTCCTTCATGCTGGGTCCAAAGAGAGAGGTCTGGCCCTGATGTTCTGTCCAGAGAGAACGGTCCTTCATGCTGGGTCCAAAGAGAGAGGTCTAGCCCTGAGGTTCTGTCCAGAGAGAATGGTCCTTAAGGCTGGGTCCAAGGAGAGAGGTCTGGCACTGATGTTCTGTCCAGAGAGAGTGGTCCTTAAGGGTGGGTCCAAAGAGAGAGGTCTGGCCCTGATGTTCTGTCCAGAGAGAATGGTCCTTGATGCTAGGACCAAAGAGAGAGGTCTGGCCCTGATGTTCTGTCCAGAGAGAATGGTCCTTAAGGCTAGGTCCAAAGAGAGAGGTCTGGCCCTGATGTTCTGACCAGAGAGAATGGTCCTTAGGGCTGGGTCCAAAGAGAGAGGTCTGGCCCTGATGTTCTGTCCAGAGAGAATGGTCCTTCATGTTGGGTCCAAAGAGAGAGGTCTGGCCCTGATGTTCTGTCCAGAGAGAATGGTCCTTCTGGCTGGGTCCAAAGAGAGAGTAGAGAGTTCTGGCCCTGATGTTCTGTTCAGAGAGAACGGTCCTTCATGCTGGGTCCAAAGAGAGAGGTCTGGCCCTGATGTTCTGTCCAGAGAGAACGGTTCTTGATGCTGGGACCAAAGAGAGAGGTCTGGCCCTGATGTTCTGTCCAGAGAGAATGGTCCTTCATGCTGGGTCCAAAGAGAGAGGTCTGGCCCTGATGTTCTGTCCAGAGAGAATGGTCCTTAAGGCTGGGTCTAAAGAGAGAGGTCTGGCACTGATGTTCTGCCCAGAGAAAATGGTCCTTAAGGTGGGGTCCAAAGAGAGAGGTCTGGCCCTGATGTTCTGTCCAGAGAGAATGGTCTTTAAGGCTGGGTCCAAATAGAGAGGTCTGGCCCTGATGTTCTGTCCAGAGAGAATGGTCCTTGATGCTGGGTCCAAAGAGAGAGGTCTGGCCCTGATGTTCTGTCCAGAGGGAATGGTCCTTAGGGCTGGGTCCAAAGAGAGAGGTCTGGCCCTGATGTTCTGTCCGGAGAGAATGGTCCTTCATGTTGGCTCCAAATAGAGAGGTCTGGCCCTGATGTTCTGTCCAGAGAGAATGGTCCTTCATGCTGGGTCCAAAGAGAGAGGTCTGGCCCTGATCTTCTGTCCAGAGAGAATGGTCCTTAAGGCTGGGTCCAAAGAGAGAGGTCTGGTCCTGATGTTCGGTCCAGAGAGAATGGTCCTTCATGCTGGGTCCAAAGAGAGAGGTCTGGCCCTGGTTTGCTGTCCGAAAAGAAAGGCCCACGTCTGCTTTTCTGTCCAAAGACGTGTGCCCATGATTTATTCTGTCCTAATCTGAACCTGATTTGTTGTCAGGTGAGAGAAGTGTGTCTCTAATGTGCTTACAATTGGGAGACGTTCTTACATATCTTTGCACACTGGAGGTTTTCAGCCCTCCCTGGAAATTCTCGGGGGAGCCTTGTTCACCCCACCCCACTCTCCTGGATATGGCAGTCTCTGGACCATGGATTACAGGGACTGAGTAGCAGCCGACAATACTCCATGAGCTCGTCTTTGCTTTCTCCCAGCAGTAGTTATTTTCAGCTGAGAGCAGACAAAGCAGGGTCATCAGCTGTGTGATGGAGGCCCATTACCACGTCAGTGTGACATTCCCACAGACTGTTGCATCAATTTGAGCAAGTGTATGATGTCATCTGCAAAGTCCTCATTTGTTTTGTCGCTCAAAATATGGTATTCCAACTTAACCAACGAAATAGACTGTTACCAAGTAAAACCATTTTTCTACAAGTGAAAACCACTAGTTCATAAGACTTGCTGTACGTTTTGTTATTTTGTGGGAATGGAACTTGTATTCTCATCATCCATATGAATAAGATGCATTGCTGTTTTAAATAGTGACTACGAGCAAATGAAGGTATCACACATGCATATAAAAGCTATTGCAAGGTGACCTGTGTTGGATGCTCTATGAACACTCTCTTTTGGAGCCCCATTGGATTGCATTCTGTTATGTGCGGTCCTGTGTTTTATACTGACAAATAAAACTAAAATTACTGTACAAGAATACAAAATGTTGTGATTTAAAAAGACAGAACATAACAAACATCAATCTTTACTTTTTAAACATTTATTTTATTAGTGCTTTGGCTTCCGTATAAACCTTTCACCAATTACAAAAACACATTTCCAAAATCACATTTACCCCCAATTAATTAAATCAACTCCACTCCTAATAGTTACAAAAAATGTCCCATGCTTAGTAGAAAACAATCCCATTTCTCACATACAAATTTCCAAAGTACCTGAGCATCCCACTTTTAAAACATATTGAACTCCCATGATTAAATGTAATTTTAAAATTATTGCTCCCAACACGGAATAAGGACTTGATTGGCTCCCCACCAATATTTTAACAAGGTTTCTCAACCTCCTTATCTAATCCTTGGCAGATGTCTTCCAAGAAATTGGTCAGAGCGATGGTAAGGTTCACACTCTCATAATCATACTTCACAAGTCGTCTAAGGAGGGCGTATTCGGTTTATTTAGGCTTTGACCCAAGTATAGGGTTCTTTTTTCAGCGAGACCCTGGCAGACCAGTATTAGATGGAACAGCAACTCCTCAGATCCAGGGCAGTTACAGAATCTACATTTCATGTCTTGGCCCTGCCATTGTTTCCTAACCCTCAGGATTTCCTTCGTAGGGTTTAGGTTCAGTCTGTACCGCAAGAACTGGGCTCAAGTGAAGCTGCACAGGAACAGTCTCAGGTATCTCAGGATAGCGTTCCTGTACCGACATTCCCCTTTGAAGTCTTGTTATGTCTCGTACTCTCTACTTACATTTATTGTATCCACCCAGTCTTTTTTCCATAGCTTTGTTTTAATTGCCTCTGGATTAGTTAACAATTCAAATTCCATCCTACCCAAGTCTGTCAACATTTTGACACATGCCGATGTCCAGATGTTCAAGGCAGTTTCGCTCTTTGCATCTAAAGCCTCTTTCAAAAGTCCAAACCCTCTTACGGAGACTCAGTTATGCAAGTCAGGTACAAGGACAAACTCTTCCACTCCATCATTGCACGTAATGACGTAAGACCCAACTCAAACCTAATGACATGCATCGACGTACTCCTAGGAAGGTCCAAGACTTTTCTCCAGAACATGCCCTCTAATACCCAACATGCATTATCTGTTGCAAAAAACACCTGTGCTCCACAAGTTACTATAGGCATCACCTTGCCCTTGTAGAACTTAATCACTGGGATCATTGAGAACCGCCGACATTTCTTTAGTAGGATCCTTGTTTGCGAGGCCAGATGTTTCGCCTTCAATATTAGTTGATATATCCGGGAGCTATCATTCAAACCACTGTTTACCAGTATTCCCAAATACACAAAGGTAGTTACTACTGTTATTTGTTCATTGTTTAGGACCCAAGAGGGTCTGGAGCCCCTTCTGCCGCCCACGGGTTCCAGAATTAGAATTTTGGTTTTAGGGACGTTAATCCTGAGCCTGTTCTCCTTTACATAATCCTGCAATTCGTTTAGTTATCGCAGAAGTCCAATGGGTGTTTGATCGATTAAGACCAATTCATCCGTGTAAAACATGCGTCCCACACGCCGTCCATTGAACTTCGGTGGGAATGATCTTACCTTGTCCAGGGCTGCCTCTAGGTCAGAAATAAAGAAGTTAAAGAGTTCTGGCGCCAAAGGGCACCCTTGTTGGAGTCTTCGCTTTGTTTTTGACTCTGAGTGCCTCCCCTTCTCGTCCAAGCTTACTCTCAAGCTCGTAACAGAGTATAGGGCCTGTATTTCTTGTAACAATCCCCGCGGGCAACCTCCCACCTCCAATTTATCACACAATAACTGTCGGTTTCAACCCAATCAAGGGCCTGTTCAAGGTCCACAAATGCCAAATATATATTTTTTTTGCTCTTTGAGACTCTCGCCTTCAAGAAATAAAATAAAAATACATTTAGCGTAGTCCCCACCTGCTTCACAAAGCCTGACTGATATAAGTCGAAGTTTGCTCAGTCAGAGATACGCTTCTTCAGTCTCTTTAGCAACAAGGCTGCATAGACTTTCACAATCACATCCACCAGGGCAATAGGCTGGTAATGACCAGGGTTGTCCTGGACTCCCTTTTTAAAAATTGGGACTATTATCGATGTTTTCCAGGAGTCCCGGACTCTTCCCAACTTCTCGATCTTAGTGGAGAGGACACATAGAAAATCAGTCCATGTACTTGGCTCGGCTTTCAACATGGCGTTGGTTAGACCGTCCGGCCCCTGTGCCCTAGAGTTGCACGCCCTAACTATCAGTTAATAGATGTCATCCTTCTCACACCCCAAGGCCCATGATCTCCCTTTAGGTGGACTCACACCCTCAAATCCCTCAACAAACTTGTCAAAGAGAGTGGTATAATGCTTCACCCATGCTTGCTCAGATACTGCATTTATTTGGATCGTTCCGGAGTCCGACCCTACTGAATTCATCAGTTTCCATACTTTCGCTATATTCTTCTTACGAACACATAATCAATTGTGTTTGACTTTCCACCCCTACTCCACGTGGGTTGACCCGGAATGTCCCCTTCCACCTGACTCTTTAATTTGTGTAGATTTCTCACCCACACTTCTGGTGCCCACAACCTTCTCCTGGACCCCTCTACCTTGTCCCACCTACCCTCCTGTTCAACCCGCATTCAAAGTCTGAGACATTGAAGTCCTCACAAACTATGATCTCGGAGCGTGGGCAACCTTCTAAACACGTGTTGGGGGTGTCGGCAAAGGTTTGTAGGAAGACCTTATCACCCTTATCCCCTGGTTTCCAATAAACATTGCATACTATGCAAGGGTCCCTTCCGCATCCATAGGCTGCTTCCATCGACACCATCTGTATATATGGGTCCGGGTGTTCCGTCCCCACTACCTCCATGTTGCTACCCATCTCCACCGCCATTAAAAGGCCAGAAGCCGGCCTCCCCTGTACTCCCTTCAGGGTCGGGTTGGCTATAACTGAGTACCCTTCCAATATCGGAGGGTCCCAGGGCCAAGTGTCCTGCAGACAGATCACTGTGGGGGTGGGGGGCTTGTCTGGGGGTACTCCTAATCCAAAAAGATGTTCAAATCCATCCGTATTCCAAAATGATTAAGGTGGCCTCCCCCTACCTGGGTTCATTTTTATGCTAGTCCGTCCTTTTTGTTAGCAGCAGTGCCTCAGATAACCATGCCCAGGAGTGCTTTTTTTTTATCAGTGCCCAAATCTATTTTAGTTCCACGGGTCACTTTCCTCTGCGAGTCCAGCTGCCCTCCCACCGTTATCGTGAGTGGTCTCGGAACAGCCTCACTCTCTCTCTCTGAGTAGTGCAGGGACTTAGCTCACCCAACCTCCCTTCCTTGTTAATATCCTTTCCTTCCTCGGGTAACCCCTCAACCCTGTCCCCCTGCAATGACCCCCACTTTACTTGGCACCATCCCTCCCCCAACATTCTACCAAGGAGAAGTAAAGATGCCCCAGGAAAATGTGCAGTATGAAGCACAAAAATGTGCAAACCGTGCAACCCGTAAACCCTTGTGATCACAGCTATTCTTCACCATGTGACCAATCTATGTGATCCTGGGCAAATCCCTCTACCAGAATGGATTCGTTCCTGCGGCTACCAAAATTTTGATTACCTAGAAGTGATTCTGTGAGTGTGAACTACACAAAAAGACCCACCAGGGCTTGCTCGACCCACCAGGGCTTGCTCCATTACATAGTAATATTTATAATTTACATAGAGCACATTACATGATGAGTTGTCCTTTGGCTTAATCCTTGGTCATTAGCCCAGACCAGAAGGTCTGAAGTCTCCATCTGCAAAACTACTTCTGAGGGGAGGGGGGGGGGGTGTTAAGAGCGAAACTCAGGTTTGGCGTGGAGGCCGCTTCCTTAATCCCGAGGCCTGCTACCTTCCAAACCTTGCTTTAGTTTCTCTCCCATCCATCCTAGTATCCAGGACATGCGGGCACTGCCTGGTAGGTCCCCCCACTTTCCCCTGCTGGGGAACTGAGGCATGCGTACGCTCTGTTTGCCCGACTCCACTCAACGTTACTCATTGTACCAGCTTCAGAAACATTAAATCATTTGCCGGCACATTCAGGATATAAACTTGTGACCGTGCAGCTTGTACATTGATCGCTGCAGCAGGTGCATCAACCAACTGAGCTCCCTTGCCTATTATATTCCAATGATCTAGTCTGTGGGTGTACCTTCTTAAGGATAGGTGAAAAATAACGGTTGGCACATGCAAAATGTAATTCTGGAGGGGAAAGTGGAGTAAAACTAAAGGAAAATGCAATGTAAAGTAACTGCATTGGACTTTTTATTTATTTATTTATGTTTTACACAGCAGATTTCTAAAGTGCAAACCATCAGCAGCAAGGGCATCACGGCGATCAAAACTGGATGGAAAAAGTAGGCCAGTAGAAACAGCTAGAATAGGAACGTTTTCAAAGAATGACGGAAGGCGAGATGATCCTGTAGCGCACTGTTGCGTAGTGACTACGCTCTGTTGCGCATGCGCAGCCGACAACGAGGCTCGCGCATGCGCGCAGTTAATAAAGACGGTCCGGCCGGCAGTTGCAGCCGGGACCTGAGCAGGCAACACGCTCCTGTGTGCATTCTTGAGCTGTGCATGTGTGACTGCGTGTGAGCATCAGCGGGGGCCCCGGAGGTCCCCCGCTATCCAACACGCACGAAGAGGGAGTGCAATCGTGGGCCACTTCTGCCATTCGGATGGCCCCTGTGTACTACAACACGAATGGCTGCCCGGCTTGGTATTAATCACGCGCACTATCAGCAGTGCTCCAGGCGCGCTTCCATGCCATCATTGTTTAGCCCATCTGCTTCACTTCAGAAGGGAACCAGCCAATTGCAAACCAGCCCTGTCCTGCCACCTGTGTGCTGCCACATGCAAGGTTGCTGATGAAAACTCAAGCGGTTCTGATTCTCTTTAAACCTTCCATGAATCCCCTTTTCATTGTTGGTGGAAAGCAGGTTGTCATTCAAAAAACAGGGCCTAGCCCGTATGTCGTCCACAGGCCTGTGATGTCACTACCGCCGATATCACTTCCCGTGACATCACCTGGATCAAAGATTGCCCCATAAGCTTCAGCCACCCTGCCCTGGTCATTGTAAACATGCCACCCCTGGTCGTCCTATTCTGGAGCACACCTTGTGTTAATTCAGCTTGCAGTTTAAGCTTTCCCTGGTGAAGGACCAGGACAGGTGCACTAGCTTTGCAGAGCGGCGGGAAGCAGCGTCCACTCGGCTGAGTCTCCTTTTCATGCACCCGGCTTTGCACCACAATGTCCCATGTCACATGCACCACAGTGAACGTGACAACATTGGGCCCTTTTTATGTCTTGTTGCATGCCATGCGTGGCTTAGCTGAACTGGTCTATTCCACGCCCAAGATCACACAAAAAGTGTTTTTCGCTTCAACATATTGTAATGTGTGGTTCTATGTTCAATTATCGACAGTCGTTTTTTCGATGGGTTTTTTGCTGCAATTTGTTTCCTCGAGGAAAAAAATCAAAAACCTTTTTTTAGGAGTTCCCCCTCGAAACCCCACTCCCCAGGGGGGTTCCCCAAACCCCACTCCCCTATTAATTTAATACTATTCCCGATCCCCTCGCCACTTATATAACCTTCCGCACGCCCCCTATTTTTTTCGATCGTTTTTTCAGAAGAAAATTTCAGAAGAAAAACAAATCGGTAAAGAACCCATCGAAAAAATGACTGTCGATAAATAAACGTCGCACTGTAGTGTGGTTCAATTGTGTAGGGCGGTCACAAGAGGAATCCGCTTACCTCTCTTCTTCCACCAGGAGCCCTCTCGGATGGAGTAGGACAGCTCCATGAACTCAATGTCCACGGCGGAACGCTTCGGCAGGTGGGAGAAGCGCTGGGCCTCCATGATCGTGTTCTCCACCTTCTTCAGGTGCGTGGTGAGGAGCGGAGCCTCCTGGGAGCTGCCATTGCACACAGAGTCTTCCAGAACAATGGAAACACAGGTGGGATCCATGCCCTTCTCAGTCATCAGCCAGTCCTGCCGGGAAGAAGGAGGCGAGAGACAATTACGCCAAGAGGGCACACAGGACCACTAGTCAGTCACTCCAAGAGGGCACACAGTACCACACTAGTCAGTCACTCCAAGTGGGAACACAGGACCACACTAGTCAGTCACTCCAAGAGGGCAGAAAGGACCACACTAGCGAGTCACTCCAAGAGGGCACACAGGATCACACTAGTCAGTCACTCCAAGAGAGCGCACCGGACCACACTAGCGAGTCACTCCAAGAGGGTACACAGGACCACACTAGTCAGTCACTCCAAGAAGGTACAAAGGACCACACTAGTCAGTCACTCCAAGAAGGTACAAAGGACCACACCAGTGAGTCACTCCAAGAGGGCACACAGAACCACACTAGTCAGTCACTCCAAGAGGGTACAAAGGACCACACACCAGCGAGTCACTCCAAGAGGGCACAAAAGACCACACTAGTCAGTCACTCCAAGAGGGTACAAAGAACCATACCAGCGAGTGACTCCAAGAGGGTACAAAGGACCACACTAGTCAGTCACTCCAAGAAGGTACAAAGGACCACACCAGCGAGTGGCTCCAAGAGGGTACAAAGAACCACACTAGTCAGTCACTCCAAGAAGGTACAAAGGACCACACCAGTGAGTCACTCCAAGAGGGCACACAGGACCACACTAGTCAGTCACTCCAAGAGGGCAGAAAGGACCACACTGGCGAGTCACTCCAAGAGGGCACACAGGACCACACTAGTCAGTCACTCCAAGAAGGTACAAAGGACCACACCAGTGCGTCACTTCAAGAGGGCACACAGGACCACACTAGTCAGTCACTCCAAGAGGGCACAGAGGACCACACTAGTCAGTCACTCCAAGAGGGTACAAAGGACCACACCAACGAGTCACTCCAAGAGGGCACAAAAGACCACACTAGTCAGTCACTCCAAGAGGGTACAAAGGACCATACCAGCGAGTGACTCCAAGAGGGTACAAAGGACCACACTAGTCAGTCACTCCAAGAAGGTACAAAGGACCACACCAGCGAGTGACTCCAAGAGGGTACAAAGGACCACACTAGTCAGTCACTCCAAGAAGGTACAAAGGACCACACCAGTGCGTCACTCCAAGAGGGCACACAGGACCACACTAGTCAGTCACTCCAAGAGGGCACAGAGGACCACACTAGTCAGTCACTCCAAGAGGGTACAAAGGACCACACCAGCGAGTCACTCCAAGAGGGCACAAAAGACCACACTAGTCAGTCACTCCATGAGGGTACAAAGGACCATACCAGCGAGTGACTCCAAGAGGGCAGAAAGGACCACACTAGCCAGTCACTCCAAGAAGGTACAAGAAAACTCGAGTCTGGCACTCCAAGAGGGTGCAAAGGGGCACCCCAGTCAGTAAAACACTGGCCCGCGCTAGCATGTTGGCTCTGCACGTGGGGCATTGCCCAGTGGCAGCCTGCTCTAACTCACTCACTCCTTGAGGGCACTGACAGTGGCAGACCCTCTCCTATTCATTAATCTCCACAAAACCCACACTATCCATTCACTGGTGTTCTCACCACGTCTTGAAGCTCCACACCTTGCCCCCACTCCCCTCCCACCCCTCTCCCCTCAGCCCCAACCCCCCGTTATCACTGCTACAACATTCATGAAGCGCCGTCACAGCAAGCACTCTGTATTTCTACAGCGACTCCCCCCAAGGCCACGGCCAGGAGATTAGAGCGACTCAAGGCCCCCGGCTGCCGCAAGCAGAGCCGGCCGAGCGTCAGTGGCGCGCGGTGCTCAGGGGGGTGTTTCTAGGTCTGGAAAAGATCAGGGCAGTGGGGGGACTCGGGGCTAGCTATAGCCTTTTGGTTGTAGCACCCGAGCTTCTATCCGGGGCTACAACCAAAAGACCCGGGGCTATAGCCCCCTCAGCCCCCGCCTAGCAACGCCTCAGGTTCTGAAGTGTGGAACTGAACCCCACCCTGCCCTGACCCCCCTCTTCTCCTTCTCTGTCTGGGTCTGTGAGTGCGCACACCCGGCCTTGACCTGTCTTACTTTCACCGCCACAGACAGAAGGGCCCACGTGTGTCTCTGATAGCACTTAGCAGGCATGGGTGCCCCTGGCTGCCTGCTCTTCATTCCCTCCGCCGGCCTCCCTAGAGGCAGGGTATGGCATGAGTGGCAAAGCCCACTCACTTCCCCCCAGGGCCAAACTGCGGTTCTGGCATGCCACAGCACAGCACACGGGTATCCCTGCCATACACTCAGAACCTAAGGTGCAGGCCTGGCTACACGAGTCAATACCCCCCGCGCCACAGAGCACACAGCGCGTTCAGCTGGATATGGCAGAGCAAGGCCGCGAAGCTGCGACAGGACTGGGGTGGTCGTGTCCCTGCAGCTCGGCTCCTTCCCAAACGACAGACCTGGTCCCTGTTCTTCTTTCTTCGTGGGGAGCACCTATCCTGGCAGTGCAATATTTGCGCAGAGTAACGGCGCCCACGTTCCCAGCAAAGACGCTGCCTTAAAGGGGCAAACTCGAGGAATCTCACAGCTGTGTGATGTCACAGCACAGGCTGCAAGTTCACACACGTTACCCGCACTAATGCACAAGGGCACCCAGTTCCCTGGCTGTATGCTTGGCATGCTGAAACAAGACACCACAATGAGATGGCACCCCCCCGTCCCCCTCCACCCGTGAAAGCAGACCTTTCCCAGGATCCTGGTATCCTGCTGGGGAGGGTGGGGACGAGCTAGGTCTATGGCCCTGGAACCTGCAAGTATCTGTGAAATGACCCACAAACCTCCTTGATGAATTGTGGAATAGACTACAGTCTGTAATTCATTCCCTAAACGCACAGAGCCCTAGTGGTGCATTCTGGGGCTTGTAGTCTTTATTTATTTATTTATTGGGTGTTTGTAAGGGAGAAGATAACAATAACGGTCCTACTAGGCATTGTGACATGCAGATCGTGCAAGTGCAGTAACAAGAAGTGAGAGGGAGAGGGGTGGGGAGTGCAGGTCTGCCCAAAATATGAAGTGCTAGTGTGGGAAGGGAAGTGTCGGGTAAAGAGGAGAGAGTGCAAGTGAACAGGGGGCTGGAGGAGCAGGGCGCAGGGTAACAAGGGCTAGGTGAGTGCTAAGGGGAGGCCGGGAGGGCATTGCAGGGTTGGGGGTCTACATGCTAAGTGCGAAGCTGGGGGTACCTGGTGCCCTGTAGAACTCAGAGGGAACCAGGTAGCCAGTCACTGAGGCAGACGCGCGATTAGCAGGGGAGTGGGAGAGGGAAGGAAGAGGAGGAAAGGAGGGTTTTGAGGAGCTTCTGGAATTTAAGGAGATCTAGCTCAAGCCTGAGAGGGGCAGGGAGACCATTCCAGAGCGAAGCTCCTGCGGAGGAGGGAGATCTACCCCCCACTCTTGTGCTTGGAGAAACGTCTGATCTGCAGAGGGTTTGAACTAGAAGATCGAAGGGCTATCGCAGGGAGGTATTTAGGGAGAGAGAGTTGGATGTAGCGGGGTCCCAGGCCCCAGAAAACCTTGTGGATGATGCAGAGGGTCTTGTACTTGATCCTAGGAGAATCCGGGAGCCAGTGGAGTGATTTTAGGGCTGGAGAGATGCGGTCCCTGGGCTTAAGGCCAAGGATAAGTCTTGCAGTCATGTTCTAGATTAGTTGAAGGGGGTGAAGGGAGGCTAAAGGAAGATTGAGGAAAAGGCTGTTGCAGTAGTCCAGCAGAAAGAGGACCATAACTCCGGAGATTGAGTTTCTGGGAGAAGGTGAGGGAAGGGAGAATGCCCCTGAGGAGGTGTAGCTGAAAGTGGGCCTTCTTGGCAAGGTCTGCAATGTTAGGAGAGAGGAGTCAAAGATAACACCAAGGTTTTGAGGGTGAGGGGAGGGGCCCATAGAGGACAGTCAGAGGATAGGAGGGATGGAGGGAGCTGAGGTCCCAATGAGAAGGATCTCAATCTTACTGGCATTAAGGCCGAGATCATTGGCAGCACACCATTCCTGAATAGCAGACAGATAGTCAGGGATAGGATGAGAGAGGAGGAAGAGTGAAGCTTGAATGACAGCTGCATGTTGTCTGCATAACACTGGAAGTGAGGAGAGAAGGAGGAGATCAGCTGGGCCACAGGGTCTAGGTAGATGCTGAAGAGCCACAGCAAGATGATAGAGCCCTGAGGAAGGCTGCAGGTTGAGAGTGTGATGGGAGAGAGAAAAGGGCCCAGTTGAGCCTGGGACTGCCGGTCGTAAAGGAATGAGGACAACCAGTCCAACGCCAGGCGCGTGATGCCAAGGGTGTCACAGAGCCCATTTGTCAGGGTGGCATGATTGACCGCATCAAAGGCAGAAGAAAGATCCAGAAGGATAAGAACGGATGGAGAGTTGGAATCAAGGTTTGAGAGCAAGTCTTCACAGGTGTGGTATGCCCATCGGTGGAGGCGAAGGTGGGAGAGGGGTGTCAGATGGAGGAGAGGCAGGAGAAGGAAGGAAGTTGATGAGAGACGGAAGGGGCCTATCAAGAAGGAGGAGGTTGGGCTGAGAGCCCTGGGCCATGACAGTGCCATTCTGATAGACATTAATGATGCACCTAGAGTATGAGAAGCATGCCAAGAGTACTTCCCATCTGGTGCCACCATTAATGGCCGACGAAGAGAAAGGGGAGAGGACAGAGTCCATGTGGGCAGTCCATAGGTCCGGTGAGGCAGAGACACAGAGGATGTCAGTGACAGTCTGCCTGGAAGAAGCGTTGACATAGGTATCAGCGATGGGCAGGCCTGGATTGGAGACCAGGAGATCAACCATACACCGCAGGAGTCCCGAGTGCTTCCACCGGGCACCCTAACACACCTGTGTGCCAGCTGCGAAGTGTGCAACATGGGAGCTCGCCGCTTAACTGTTGTTGCTGATGGGCTTTCAACCTCTCCCCTCTTGAATTGGGGTGGCTGCTTCTGTTTCCGTTTGCTACCTCTCTTTCATACATAGGTGAGTCTGAGGGGGTTGGTGGCCAGCTGGTGTATTGTGGCTCTATTTTCCCATTGAGGGTAGAGGTCATCTTGTGGTTGCTTTGCAGTCTCATAGAATGCCACTCTTATGGTGGAAACCATCATGCAGTGAATGGCAGCTTTGCTGTCATGCCCCTGGTTCATCTCTCCTGCACCCACCTGTCCTGTTGATACTCTCATCTCCTTTGTTCTTTTTCTGTTGTTCCTCCTTATGCTACATAAGTCCTAGTAACATTGTTGCAGTGTTTCCCTTCTTCCCTGTGTTTTTAATGATGTGTTATTTACACAGCATTAACGCCTAAGCGCTTTACAGAGAACATATTTACATATAATATCACCCAACCAAGGTTGGTATTTATTTATTGACCTCGAAAGGATGAAAGACTGAGTTGGCCTTTTCGGGATTCCAACCTGCAACCTACAGATCACACACAGATCACAGCAGCGATCGCTCAAGCAGCTGAGTGAGCTCACTGGCTATATGTTTTCACAGTAGGCCTCAGTTTGCTATTGCCACTGTGACAAAGTCACTGCAGACACATCAGCCATGGGCCACTGGGGAACTCTTGAGGATAGGGCAAATCGCCTGATCTGAGGTGGTAAATGTGAGATCCCCATGGCTGCCCAAGCCCTCCCAAGGCTGGCAAGAGAGACCTAGATCACATGTGTGTTCTACAAATAGCCAGCGGAGGCTCCATATCGAGGTCAGGCAGCTGAGAGACAGAAACATACATCACTTTGCTTGCCTGAGGCCTACTAGTCTACATTGAGTGATAGGCCCAGTGCAGAACCCGGGCTCTAAAGCAACCCCCACCCACAGTCGGGGCAGGGCTGCAGCAGTTAGTTAAAATGTGCATGATAAAAGAGGGGGGACAGTTTTCTGCTCGAGAGAGCTGGTTCACCATGAATTTAGCAGCTAGTGCAACCGTGACACTCCTGTCTGACCCTAACACGAGGGGCCTGGGCAGGACACAAACTTAACCATTAGAAAACTATCGTCACCTGGAGCTAGGAAGAGGGAGGTTTTACCCACAAGGGGATAAGTTGGTAATGTGTGACCAGGGCCAATCAGGGAGAGGTGGGTCAGCCAGCCAATGAGAACAGGCCTTACTACCCAAAATAGGATGGTGCCCAGAAATCCACTAGCTTTCAAGGGGAGATGATAATGTTCCTAAGTGGTGATCTGAGAGACAGGGAAGACCCGGAGAGAGACTGGAGGAGGCGAGAGAGAGCGAGAGAGGTTGGAGTAGAAGGGTGGAGCATTAGGAGCTGGAGTGGATGCAGGAGTAAAAACAGGTGGAGGAGGGAAAGTAATGCATTGTGAAGCACAGGAGGATCACCTGAAAACAGAGCAAGGGGCGTGGAGGTGGATAGGTTCAGGGAACCATAGTGCTGCAAGGCCCAGGCAGAAAGCCCAGGATAACATAAGACTAATGCTTACCTCTATCGTTATCGAATCTGACCTTCATGAATCTTGTGAAACCCTGGCTATTTAACAAATATGTCTTATCCTATCTATCTGCACTCAACTGTAGGCTCAATCTTCATGATCTCTGTACAAATGCTGTGATACCTCAAGGTCTGGGCGTTACAGAGCTGAAATAATAAATAAATAAATAAATAAGGCACAGGCCTATTGATAACCCGGGGACAGCAGCTGGCAGGGATGCGTCTGAGATGACTGGAATGATTACTGAAGTGGGTCGTGAGTGCTATATCCCCTTAAGGATGCTGAGAGAGTCAAGGTGTTATAACCCTTGGAGCACTATACGCCCATGATTTGAAATACCAGAAAGCCATTAAGCAGGCCATCCCTAATACCCAGATACCTTAGATTTAGTACCGATGTAGGGTTGGACTCCACCTATACAAACCCAAGTGGGGGAGGAAACTTGCCTGACTAGTCCCTGGCAGAACATCCAAGCCCAAGAAAAGCCTACAGCAAGTGGGGGGGTCGTGGGGGGGGGGGGACTACACAACTGCCCATTACAGACCCGTAGGACAAGAGGAGTCTAATGACCAATGTAGGCCATCTACCATTCCAGGAGGTGAAAGTGCCAATGGCCAGATGAGGAGCTATGACCAGGGTCTCAGAGGGTCCGAACCTACACCGACTCAAGAAGTACACGTGGAAACCTTAACTCCCTGAGCCTGCAAGTGACTTTGTTGGACACACATACTGAGGGGTTCATCAGGAATCTTGCTTTCTAGGACTGGGCCTGGAACCTTGCCCTCTTTAGTATTGTTCTGTCCGTAGCAGGGACAATGTATTCTGTGGCCGATCCAAACACTGTATATGAGCTTAGACCGTCCCTCTTTTTGTTCCACCTTCCTGATGGGGAGCCCTACACTTCCCTGCCCTTTAATTAACAGTGAACCTCATATCACACACCTGTGTATTCTGCACACTCCTGCATGAGAAATGGTGTCATGTGTGGGATCCGCAGAACTCAATATAGGGTTCAACCTAAATAATTTGCCACTGTCACCCTTAACGACAGCTCCCCTAACATCCGCTGCCAAGCACCCTTACATCTCTACCTCTCGGGCTACTCTACCTTACAGCGCCCCCTCTGGGGCTACTCCACCTTACAGCGCTACCTCTGGTATCACTGGGTCGAACATATGTGTGTGGTAGAAGTAGTGGTTCCAGCGGGAGGGCTCAGATTGGTTAGGACAGACCTAAAGATCCTCATGGGCCCATGGGTAGATTTCTCCTAAGTCCAGTCTGCTGCCACCTATTGTATTGAAGTGGGACTGGAGTGATAGACCAAGACTACAGGGAGTAATGTTACAGTCCTGCTCATTAATAGCCTAACATAATTGAAAGCTAATTTGTATACCTGGGTTATTGGAGGTCTCTGGATTACAACCAACCAGGAAGTGGTGGGAAATATATTGACCAACAAAATGCAGGAAGAGCTAAAGGAGTCCCCTGGCTTTGCTGCAACTAAAAGAAAAGGTCTGTGCCGTGAAGACGGCTTTCTAATTGGTGATTTCAGAGGCAGTGACAAAGGACAAGAAAAGTCCCTTTAAACTCGGGAATTTACACCTTCCTCGGGACTCGAACCATGGTCACCAGATTTGCAGGTCAGGCGCTTCACCACTGCACCAGATAAGCTGAAGACAATTAGCAAACAACTAAAGCTGAAATGTCACATTTCAGGACTGCAGATGCCAGGGAAAACATTGTTTTGGTTCTTGGAGTTTACCACATGCACACCATTTAAT
Source organism: Ambystoma mexicanum (assembly GCF_040938575.1). Classification (NCBI taxonomy): domain Eukaryota; kingdom Metazoa; phylum Chordata; class Amphibia; order Caudata; family Ambystomatidae; genus Ambystoma; species Ambystoma mexicanum. Next base: position 173,031,707 of record NC_090931.1, read on the forward strand.
GTTTTCAAAACACTACTGGAAGAAAATATCCTCTCTTAGTTTTTTGTGTGTGTTGATTTTATGAAAGGCAAATGCAATTTGTCTTGTGTAATTTGTATGGTCATGCAAAGCCAATGGAATGACATTTGCATATTTCACCTTGATATGCTAATTTCTGGTGATATCACATCCGATTGCGTATGTTAATGAGTCCCCACACCTTTTTGGGGGGGACTTTATCCATGTGTCTAAGCGTAGGTGGGTGTGTCCATCTCCATCAAGATACATGGGAAGGCCTTCGTACCAGCAATTAGAATTGGGCCATATCCTTTGCACAAAGAAGGGACCTTTCTTGCATACGCTAATTGAAATTGGACAAACATGTAGGTGCTTAAGGGGGTTTCTGTACTGCGCAGGGGGTGCGGGGGAAGCAGCACATCCTAGTTCTTCCCATCCTCTGCCTAGTGGGTCCTCAAAAGATTTTTAAGGATTTGACGGAGACTTTCAATATTGGATTTGACGGAGACTTTCAATATTGGATTTGACCCCTCCACCTTCCAGAGACGAATGCACATTTTCAAAACCATACAAGTCTATTGCTTGAGCTTATATCGACGACATAGTCATGTACAGTCATAACAGGGAAGAAATCATCAAACACGTATACTCAGTAGCCAAGGCTTTATGCAAAGGATGGCCGATAGATTTTCCACCCAGTGTTGACTCGCCCAGACAGGGCTGAGTACCTTGGGGTATGCTTGGTGCACAGCTCTGTGCAGCCTCCAGCCAAACAGGTAACAGCCGTGCAGTAGGAACGGTGTCCCCCCACTCAAAAGGATTTACAAGGCCACTTAGCATGTGTGGGATATTAGAGTCCGTTATCCCTTATTTTTCCACACTAGAGGTACCCCTCAGCATTAAGGGCAGACCGGCTTGTGAAATTAGCATGAAAGCCTGAGTTTCGGTTTCCAAGCATTGAAATTCACCCTTTATAGCCCCACCCCCTCTCACAGCCATTCTTCAAATAGAAGCCCCCTGAGATCTAATTAGATGCCGTATTATCCCTAGAGAGCCAAGGATTGGAACAGCCAAGTCTATATATAAGTCGCAAGCTGCTTCCAAGACAAAGGAATTATGTGATTATAGAGCTTGAACGGCTGGCCATCAAGTGGGCCATTTTAGTCTTTAAATATTATTTTACAGAGCGGGCATTCTGAATAGTTACAGACTGTGCCCTGATTTGCCCGAAGTAATGATATGAATCCCCGGATCATGAGATGGTTCTTGACTCTTCAGCCCTACATGTTTATGATAAAACAAAGAGAAGGACAACTCCAAGTGCTTGTTGACTACCTCAGTAGAAACCCAGTGCCAACACCCAAGCGTGTAAGTGGGGGCCAGAAAAAAGGGGTGACTGGTTCTGATTAAGTCACTGTAGTCATCTCAGCCAAGGGAGACCGGGGAAATCTGGGGTGGGGGGTATTGGGAGGGGATCTGCCCACTCCAAGATGCATCCCCTGGAGACAGCATGAGGGGGATACCCTAGAGAAGATTGGGGGAGCTCTTGGGGGTCCCCCTAGAGACCTAGAGCGCATGAGTCTCCCACAGATAGCCGGGTGGAGAATCCCTAGCCCGGTTAGAGGACTCACGTGCATGCGCAAACACCGGCCGCTGCAGAGAGAAACATTAGACTCCTAGCCTGGCCAAGGTCCATGAGTCTATCCGTGGAGTTCCAGCACGCGCGTAACGGACAGCACCCAACATGGAGCGTTGATCAGACTCCACGGCAAAACCAACAGCAAAGACAGGACAAAGACATAAATACTGGACGTGTGATCACAGACTGCAGCATCCCATCAAAGGTACGGCATAAGAGAGGTAAGAGCCACTTCACTACAAACTTGCCAGGTGGGGCCGCGGCTTAGGAGAGCCACTTCCTCATGAATATGGCAGGCAGGGCAATGGGTAGGAAGCACGGTAGCTGCAGAAAGGATCCAATCAAAAAGACCTCATGAGAAATGACTGCATTTTTTAGGTCGAATTCCTTAGGGATTTTTTAAATTTTATAAAAAATAGATGGGGTTGGAGTAAGGGGATAGGTTAAGGTAGGGGAAAGTGTGGGGGGCAGGGGGTTTGCAGGGGTCCCCCCTCGCATTATTAAAAACCAATTTGATCAAATTTCTTTTTTTCCTGATCATTTCACAGTAATCCAGGAAGCAGACATGACAGGCCTACTTGACCATAACATAGTGGGCCTGGGCAGGCCACCGCCTGCACCATTAGAAAATCCATCTAACCTGGAGGTAAGGCGGTAAAGGATTGTCCGCATTTGGGGAAGGCTGGGGGACACAGGGCCAGGAGAGTCCCAGAAGACCCATGAGGGCATGAGCCTACCAAACAGAACGCCTAATGCTATAATGACCTAATAACCCACAATGCGACAGGGGCAGAGCTCCAATAGCTTTGTTGGAAATGACTGGTTTCCTGGGAGTTGGTTATAAGCACAGGGAAGGGGTGGGGAGTGGTTAGAGGAGAAGAAAGCAGAGACGAGAGAGAGGGACAGGTGGAGACGAAGGAAGGGCAAGAGCACCAGGAGGAGCAGGGAAAGAGCAGGAGGGGGAATTACACACCTGCTCATTCCAGACGCACGACGCAAGGAGGAGTCCAAGAGCTGAGCCATTCACTTCAGGCATCTTGCAATGAGTTCATCAGTCTGTCACAACCTCTCTCCAAAGCTAAGGGGTTTCTATAATCTACCTGGTAAACTAGGGTCAGGTACATGTGTTGACATGTTAGTTTTCCAATCCCCCTTGGCTATCCTTGGGTAATACAGGTTTGATTGCAGATCTGTTCACATGTTACATGTCCAGTTGTATTCACAAGAGCAGAGAGTTGACAAATCGTAGCTCAACAGCATGATGCCATGTGACTGCATTACTCCAGGCCTGGTGCTTCATGTCACCGGAATCCCTTGATGGCATAATGGGGCCCTGCTGCGCTGCTACAGACTGAGCATCCACGCTGCATGATATGGCCTGTCTCCGTGTATGGGTTATTGCGCCATCTTCCAAGTGGTGATTAATGTATCCTCTCTGATGCATGTTACTCACGCTCCACGAGTTCGAATTTCACAACCGAGGAGTTCGGGACCTATTTTATTTATTTATTTATTTATTATGCGCTTCAACCCATGGGCGTCAAAGGACTTGCAAAGAGCTCAGGCAATTGTGGGGATGGTGATGCAGAGTGAGGTCTCTGGAGTGCTGTACCGCCCAGTGCTAACATACAAAGAAGTGCAAGTATGTGTAAAACTGCTTCTAAACACATGATTTAAGTACATGACAGCCCTGTGCTGCCATCCCCCCAGTCTGTAAGGGCCTGGTGGGTAGGACAGGAGGGGACCCCTGTGTGTAAGGGCCCAGTGGAGGGACAGGTGGGGACCCCTGTGTGTAGGGGCCCAGCGGAGGGACAGGTGGGGACCCCTGTGTGTAAGGGACCAGTGGGTGGACCGGTGGGGACCCCAGTGTGTAAGGGTCCAGTGGGGAGACAGGTGGGGACCCCGGTGTCTAAGGGACAGGTGGGGGGATGGGTGGGGACCCTGGTGTGTAAGAACCGGTGGGGAGACATGTGAGGACCCTGATGTGTAAGGGTCCAGTGGAGGGACATGTGGGGATGTTGTGAAGGAGAGAGGGTCTTCCCACCCCACTATGCGATACCCAATGAGAATTAAACGCTAAGAGAGCACATCCAGGGAGCTGGGGGTGGGGGAAGGGCTGTGCACATAAAGGAGGGTGCGCAATCACCCCAGAGCATGCATTACAAGCTATATGGTAGATGCGTGTGTAAACGTCACCTTGGCAAGCAGCAGTCATCTTACAAGTTGGGCCCAAGCATGGCAAACATAATTTTGTGTGTTAGTATTAGACCCTCTTGCCTGAGCGCAAACGCTACCCCCACCCTGGTCATTTTTTACAGATGCACAACCTCCTCCATTGTTCAGAAAGTTACAGGCCCTCATGCCCTGGAAAGAATGCGCCTTGCAAGGTCATGAGAAGGGAGCAGGGCGCCTCTTGGCAGTGCCATCCTACTGGACAGATGGCAAGGCCCTCCTGCCCCCAACGATCCCCACACAAGAAATACAGCCTTGCCATGCTTTCATCCCATGACCCCCGCATACCATGGTGTCCAAACCCAGACCAGTGACCATAAAACCTTTACACACCCGCCCCAATCGCTCACTAAGATCAGAAGGCGAGGCTATCGCGCCTTCAGCAATGGGTCATGTGATTTGTGCACAGCGAGGTGCAGGGTGGCATCAAATTATAGCCTAAAACTACGGTGGAGGACCTTGGGAGCTGCTGATCTGTCTGAGAGCGAGGTAAGTGTGTGAGTTAGTGTGACTTCGGCTCCCCCCCCCACCCCGAGCCCATCCATGTATCTGCCAGGTGCTCATTACAATGATAAAAATAACATTGTGTTAGTAGCCAATTAATTGTCAGGCCAACTTCACCTCGGATCACAAGCCCAGCATCACCCACGTGGACGAAGATGAAAAGATGGACCAATGGTCCGGCATCCCATATGGAGCAGGCCCTATATGTATGGAGCTCGTCCAGTAAGGATTGTAGAATTACACCATATATGATTACATCATTAGTGACATTATTTGTGCTTATAAGATGCTTCACTTCACTACGTAGGGCAGAATATACTTTGTTGATGCATTTCTATTGTGTAGAAATAAATATTTGTTATCCTTGCAAGAGTGTCTTTGGCCTGTTTCCCTAGCTGGCTGTATTTTTTCTTGTGTTGCAGGGGGGTTCCTTCAGTGATCCCGGTGTGTAAGGGCCTAGTGGGGGGGACATGTGGGGACCCCGATCTGTAAGTGCCCGGTGGGAGCAGGTGGGGACTATCTGAATTGTCCAAGCCATTGCTCTCTTAAGCCACAGAGTAGAAGGGTGACGGAGGGCCAAGAACCCCACAAGACTACCAGTGCTGCCTATGCCTGAGACCCCTCACCCTCTTCAGTGTCTGTCACTCACCCCTTGGTAGCACCTATCTCTGGGCAGGAAGTAAAGCAGCTAATATATTGCCTCGTCCATCCCTAGGTCAGGAGTGATGCCACTCCACCTGGCAAGCCCTAGGAGGGCCTATCCCTAGCCTGGCAGTGATAAAGCTCCAAGTGGTTGCCTCTGGCTCCTATACTAGGCTGGCAAGGATGCATCTACCTTACATGCCCCCCATGACTAGGTTGGCACTGATGTAGCACCACTGACATTAGTATGCTCCATGCCTAAGGTAGCAGCAAAGCAGCTCCCCAAGAACACCCCAGTCTCTAGGTTATCATCAATGATGCAGACCTGCTAGTATGCCCCATGCATAGGTTGGCAGCAAAGCAGCTCCCCAAGAACATCCCAGTCTCTAGGTTATCATCAGTGATGCAGCCCTGCTAGTATGCCCCATGCCTGGGTTAGCAGTAATGCGGATCCCCAAGAACATTGGCATAATCGCGTGCATGGGTTTGGGCGCGTGTGTGTTGTGCGTGCAGGTGACTGTGACGTGATCCGGACTGCAGCGCGATACTCAGGGTGCCAGTTGGAACTTGAGTGAGCGGAGGTGGCTGCAGGGGTGTGGGGAGCCGGTGTTTCTGTTGTCCCATCGTGTCTTATGTTAACTTGGTATGTGAACTGAACCTGAGACAATAAACGTAATAACTTACTACCGGAGCTGGAGTACTTTAATTACGTCACTGGCGACGAGGAGTTAAAAGGAGACACGTATGTAACCATCCTAACCGCTGCTGTGGGGGGTGCAGTTGGGACAGGACACCGCCCCCCGTTAGTATTCCCCACACCCCAGGTTGTTTTAGAGGCAGCAGTGGTGCTGCTACGTATCGCGCCGCTGTCTGCCAAGGTGGTTGGCAGTTGCCTGCAAGTGACTGCGATCAAGGTTCTACGTGGTCAGGCTCAGGAGAGAAGGTGACGGAGACTGGGCCAAATTGGAGTCGCTGTCCAGCAGGCAGAGCAGAACCTGTAGCAAAGCGGCACTCCGGTTTACACGGCAGGCCAGTGTAAGACTCCGTTTTGGCTGACGGCCGGGAGGCTTTGTCCACTCTACAGGTCGGTGTACAGCCCATGTTGCTAGGGGGCGGGGAGGCACTGCTCATTACCAGTCTGCTCCTGATTGGCGGAGGAAAATCGTTCGTCAAGGGGTATCATAGGAGCGGCTCCATTTGTTTCCGGAAGTTGTTTTGCTTCAGTGCATCTTGGGACTTGTAGTACCCAGGACAGTCCCAGTCATACCCGTACTAATTGACGGTACTGTGAAGGAACACAGAGTGCCCAATTCCTGATTATAATGTTGCTTGTTATGGAGGGCATTGTTAACCACAACGGAGGTCATGGCCGGTGTGGTGCGTATGGGAATTGGTCCGTGCGAAATATGGTCACCGTGACGGCGGAGGGATGTCGGAGCAATGGAGGTGCTGGTCAATGGTCTGTGCACGGGTCAGAGAGCAAGTTGGAAAGATGGCGTTGGTGCAGTGGAGAGGTTGTCCATGGTGGTTTGGATCGCAAGTTTTCGGTCCAATGGTACCCTGAAGATGGTGGAAATCCGTGTTTATGGAACAGTTTTGGTGACGTACAAGTGCTGCGCGGGGATCCTGGAGGAGGCATTATCACAATATGCCTCCTCAAGTGACTCCAGGGAGGTAGGTGTTGTTCGGGCCTTGGTTATGATGGTATGCTTGGAATGTTTACTGTGTGTGGGTTTATGTTCGTGTGTGGCCCGTCTGTTTAGGGGTTAGGTGTTTTAGTCCCAGGGTTTGTGGGGCTAGTTGTGGTGGCTGTTGTCGTGCGGATGTGATGTTTATGTTGTAGCCGCCGGTGTTGGGTCCTGTTTTTAATTAAAATGTGACGGCATACTGTATTTAATGTGCTGTTTTCTTTTCAGGTATGGGTTCGGGTAAGGACTGCCCTGGAACTTTGGATGGGTTCATTTTTGTTTTTCGGTCTGAATTATCAATATTTGGGACAAATCTTGGGACAAATTTGGTTGACTCAATTTTGTTTTGGTGGGCTTCTTAACCTACAGTCGGTGCTGGGTTTCTGGGGTGGAAACGCACTGAGGATTGGTGACATCACCTTTGGCTTTGTCAACGTTAAGGAATAATGTGCAGAGATATTGCATTTTCCGTGTTAAGGGATTCACGGTGTTGGGGTGGATTTTGGACACGTGGTTGGGGGGAGGCTACATGATTATATGTATTTCAATGGAATTTTGTCTAATTCATTACCACCCGGTGTGCAGTGTTCAGGTGTTCAATGTTGAGCTGCTGTTTGGGTAATGTATAGTGGTGTAGCTGTATGGGGTATGGCTGCGATTGGTATGGCTTGAGCAGGGGCTTGCTAGAGTAGTTTTGTTTTGCCGTTGGTTTCAGTTGCAGAGGTGTTTGCCTTTGAGGGTGCCTATTTGTGGTTGTGCAACTGATATGGGTGGAATTTTCAGGTTTAGGTGCAAAGGAGTTTTTCATTTAGGGTGTTATGTTGTGGTTGTGCAACTGATATTGGTGGGATGTTTTAGGTTATAGGGGTACTTCTATGGTTTTGTTTCTTAGAATGTGGTAGCGTTGACGTTGGGGTTAGTAGCATCTAAGCGGTTGCTGTGGGAGGCGTGTTACTATGGACTGCACTTATGGCTTAGGTTGTAGTTTTTACTTTCGGTTTGCGTTTGAGTGAATTGGTGGTATTGGTGGTGTGGAGTAGGGTTCCCGGATTGACGTGGTAGGAAGTGCTGGGTGTGCTCATGGTGAGCTTGGGGGGCAGACCAGGGCGGTAGGAGCAAGGTGCATTGATGGTTTGGGTTGTTAGTTTGTTGCCCTATGTGGGTTGTGCAGCATTCCGGGTGTGGCAGACCTGGGTTCTTGAGATAGAGCTTCAGACTGGTGGTTGTTCTTTGTTTTTGTTTTGTTTCTCGAGGGTCATGTTCCTGGGACAGATTGGGGGATCGTTAGGCCCTTCTATCCAATTCGGTGGGTCTCGTCCTTGTTTATATTTGTATTTCGGATTAGCAGAGGGGTTGGAGTTAGTGTTTATTAGCCTTTTAGTGGAGGTTAGTATTTTGGGCTACTTGGTTGGGTGAATGAGTTGAGTTATATATACCATGCTAGGTGAGAGCTGGTTGTTGAGAATGGTATTGCAGTTTAGTTACTTTGGTACCACATCTTGGCCAGTGGTTGTGGTCTGGTTAGGTTCAGCAAAGGTTTTGTCTACTTCCTTTGTGCTTCAGGTCTGTTGCTTAGTTGGCCACTTGGTGACAGGGCTGGAGTGTTTAATGTTGTCATGGTGTGTGGAACATTGCTGGTTAGTGTTTCACTCATTTGTTTTGTTCGTGTATAAGAGAGGAGGATGTGTCGTAATCGCGTGCATGGGGTTGGGCGCGTGTGTGTTGTGCGTGCAGGTGATTGTGACGTGATCCGGACTGCAGCGTGATACTCAGGGTGACAGTTGGAACTTGAGTGAGCGGTGGTGGCTTCGATTGGTGTGGGTAGCCGCTGCTTCCGTCATCCTAATCGTGTTTTATGTTAACTTGGTATGTTAACTGAACCTGAGACAATAAACGTAACAACTTACTACCGGAGCTGGAGTACTTTACTTCAAACATCCCAGTCTCTAGGTTGTCATCAGTGATGCAGCCCTGCTAGTATGCCCCATGCTTGGGTTAGCAGTAATGTGGATCTCCTAGCTCATCACCTAGGCCAGCAGCGATGCAGCTTCCCTAGAATGCCCCATGGCTAGCTTAGTGGTGATGCCGCCCCCGATTACGCCCATCCCTATGTTAGCAGCAAATCAGCTCACCAAGAACACCCCCATCCCTAGGTGATAGGGAGGCAACTCCCCTAGTATGTCCCATGCACGGCTTGCAGTAATGCAGCTGTCCTAGGATGCCTCATCCCTAAATCAGCAGTGATGCAGCTTCCCTGGCATGGACTAGAGACCCCAATGATGCCCAATGTGTAGGTTAGCAGTAATACAAGCTCCACCCCTAGGTTAGCAGTGGCACAGCTCCCTTAGAAGGACCCACCCCTAGATGCCAGTGAAGTAGTTCCACCCTGGCACACCACAGTATGCCACACACCTAGCCCAGTAGCAACGTAGCTTCCCTATGGTGCCTGGTTTAGCAGCGATGCAGTTCCCCCAGGCTTGCAGTAGTGCACCCCCCCTCAGGCACCACTGGAACGCCCCATTAATACATTACTAGATTAGCACTAATACAGCTCCCCTAATTGCCCCATCCCCAGGTTAGCAGTAAGGCAGCTCCCCTAATTGCCCCATCCCCAGGTTAGCAGTAATGCAGCTCCCCTAATTGCCCCATCCCCAGGTTAGCAGTAAGGCAGCTCCCCTAATTTCCCCATCACCAGTTTAGCAGTAATGCAGCTCCCCTAATTGCCCCATCCCCAGGTTAGCAGTAAGGCAGCTCCCCTAATTGCCCCATCACCAGTTTAGCAGTAATGCAGCTCCCCTAATTGCCCCATCCCCAGGTTGGCAGTAATGCAGCTCCCCTAATTGCCCCATCACCAGTTTAGCAGTAATGCAGCTCCCCTAATTGCCCCATCCCCAGGTTAGCAGTAATGCAGCTCCCCTAATTGCCCCATCACGAGTTTAGCAGTAATGCAGCTCCCCTAATTGCCCCCTAATTGCCCCATCACCAGCAGTAATGCAGCTCCCTCTGACCCCCCCAGTATACAACATCCCTAGAGTAGCAGTGATGCATCACCTCTAGAGCACCCCATCACTAGGCCAGCAGGGCTGCAGATCCCCTTGTCGTTCTATCCCATGAATAGCAAGAATGCAGCACCCTCTGACACACCCAAGTATACCATACCCACCTAGTTAGCAGTGATGCAGCTGCCCTAGTCAAAGCATCCCATAGTTAGCAATGATGCAGCGCTCCCAGTCGTCCATCCCTAGATTAGCAGTCATGCAGTGCTCTATGAAACCCCCCAATATTTTACAGCCCATGGTTAGCAGTAATGCTCCCAGTCAATCCATGCCTAGATTATCAGTCATGCAGTGCCCCGCGACACCCCCAAGTATTCCACATCCTTTGGCTAGCAGTGATGCAGCACACTTAGTTGCCCTACCCCAGGGGTAGTTGTAGTACATATCTCCCAGGCGCCTATCCCTAGATAAGTAGTAATGCAGCTCACCTTGTCAACCCCATTCCTTAGTTACCAGTAATGCAGAACTCCTATCCGCCCCAGCCCTGGGTAAGCAGTAATGCAGCTCCCATAGTCTCCCCATCCCTTGGTTAGCAGTGATATAACTCCCCCAGTCGTCCCTTCCCCTGGTTAATAGTGATGCAGTTCCCCTAGTCGCTCTCCTCCTGGGTTAGTAGTATTGCAACTCCCATAGTCACCGCATTCCTTGGTTAGCAGTGATGCAGCTCCACTAGTCGCCCCAGCACTGGGTCAGTAGTAATGCATGTCTCCTAGCCGCACCAACACTGGGTTAGCAGTGATGCAGCCCCCCTAGACGCCCCACCCCTGGGTTAGTAGTAAAGCATTTCTCTTTGTCGCCCCATTCCTAGGTTAGTAGTAATGCATGTCTCGTAGTCACCCCCTTCCTTGGTTAGTAGTGATGCAGCCCCCCTAGCCTCCCACTCCTGGGTTAGTAGTAATGCATGTCTCCTAGTCACCCCCTTCCTTGGTTAGCAGTGATGCAGCTGCCCTAGTCACCCCACCCATGGGTTAGCAGTGATGCAGTTCCCTCAGTCGCACCAGCTCTGGGTTAGCAGTGATGCAGCTCCCCTAGTCTCCCCATCCCTAGGTTAGTAGTAATGCATGTCTCGTAGTCACCCCCTTCCTTGGTTAGTAGTGATGCAGCCCCCCTAGCCTCCCACCCCTGGGTTAGTAGTAATGCATGTCTCCTAGTCACCCCCTTCCTTGGTTAGCAGTGATGCAGCTGCCCTAGTCACCCCACCCATGGGTTAGCAGTGATGCAGTTCCCTCAGTCGCACCAGCTCTGGGTTAGCAGTGATGCAGCTCCCCTAGTCTCCCCATCCCTAGGTTAGTAGTAATGCATGTCTCGTAGTCACCCCCTTCCTTGGTTAGTAGTGATGCAGCCCCCCTAGACGCCCCACCCCTGGGTTAGTAGTAATGCATGTCTCCTAGTCACCCCATTCCTTGATTACTAGTGATGCAGATCCCCTAGTCGCCCTGCCGCTGGGTTAGCAGTGATGCAGCTCCCCTAGTCGCTCCACCCATGGGTTAGCAGTGATGCAGCTCCCTGAGTCGCCCCAGCCCTGGGTTAGCAGTGATGCAGCTCCCCTAGTCTCCCCACCCCTGGGTTAGTAGTAATGCATGTCTCCTAGTCACCCCCTTCCTTGGTTAGCAGTGATGCAGAACCCCTTGCCGCCCCACCCCTGGGTTAGTAGTAATGCATGTCTACTAGTCATCCCATTCCTTGGTTAGCAGTGATGCAGACCCCCCTAGATGCTCCACCCCTGGGTTAGTAGTAATGCATGTCTCCTAGTCACCTCATTCCTTGGTTAGCAGTGCTGCAGCTCCCCTAGTCGCCCTGCCTCTGGGTTAGCAGTGATGCAGCCCCCCCTAGATGCCCCACCCCTGGGTTAGTAGTAATGCATGTCTAGTACTCACCCCATTCCTTGGTTAGCAGTGATGCACCCCCCTAGATGCCCCACCACCGGGATAGTAGTAACGCATGTCTCTTTGTCGCCCCATTCCTTGGTTAGCAGTGATGCAGCCCCCCTAGCCACCCACCCCTGGGTTAGTAGTAATGCATGTCTACTAGTCACCCCATTCCTTGGTTAGCAGTGATGCAGCGCCCCTAGACGCCCCACCCCTGGGTTAGTAGTAATGCATGTCTCCTAGTCACCCCATTCCTTGGTTAGCAGTGATGCAGCTCCCCTAGTCGCCTCGCCGCTGGGTTAGCAGTGATGCAGCTCCCCTAGTCACCCGCCCCTGGGTTAGCAGTGATGCAGCTCCCCTACTCGCCCCATTCCTTGGTTAGCAGTGATGCAGCCCCCTAGTCGCCCCGCCCCTGGGTTAGCAGTGATGCAGCTCCCATAGTCGCCCCACCCCTGGGTTAGTAGTAACGCATGTCTCCTAGTCACCCTATTCCTTGGTTAGCAGTGATGCAGCCCCCCTAGACGCCCCACCCCTGGGTTAGTAGTAATGCATGTCTCCTAGTCACCCCATTCCTTGGTTAGCAGTGATGCAGCCCCTAGTCGCCCCGCCCCTGGGTTAGCAGTGATGCAGCTCCCCTAGTCACCCCATTCCTGGGTTAGCAGTGATGCAGATCCCCAAGTCGCCCCACCCCTGGTTTAGTAGTAACCCATGTCTCCTAGTCACCCCATTCCTTGGTTAGCAGTGATGCAGCCCCCCTAGTCACCCCGCTCCTGGGTTAGCAGTGATGCAGCTCCCCTGGTCACCCGCCCCTGGGTTAGCAGTGATGCAGCTCCCCTAGTCGCACCACCCCTGGGTTAGTAGTAACGCATGTCTCCTAGTCACCCCATTCCTTGGTTAGCAGTGATGCAGCCCCCCTAGCCGCCCACCCCTGGGTTAGTAGTAATGCATGTCTACTAGACACCCCATTACTTGGTTAGCAGTGATGCAGCTCCCCTAGTCGCCCCGCCTCTGGGTTAGCAGTGATGCAGCTCCCCTAGTCGACCCACCCATGGGTTAGCAGTGATGCAGCTCCCCGGGTCGCCCCAGCCCTGGGTTAGCAGTGATGCACTTCCCCTAGTCTCCCCATCCCTGGGTTAGTAGTAATGCATGTCTCGTAGTCACCCCCTTCCTTGGTTAGTAGTGATGCAGCCCCCCTAGCCTCCCACCCCTGGGTTAGTAGTAATGCATGTCTACTAATCACCCCATTCCTTGGTTAGCAGTGATGCAGCCCCCCTAGACGCCCCACCCCTGGGTTAGTAGTAATGCATGTCTCCTAGTCACCCCATTCCTTGATTACTAGTGATGCAGATCCCCTAGTCGCCCTGCCGCTGGGTTAGCAGTGATGCAGCTCCCCTAGTCGCTCCACCCATGGGTTAGCAGTGATGCAGCTCCCTGAGTCGCCCCAGCCCTGGGTTAGCAGTGATGCAGCTCCCCTAGTCTCCCCACCCCTGGGTTAGTAGTAATGCATGTCTCCTAGTCACCCCCTTCCTTGGTTAGCAGTGATGCAGAACCCCTTGCCGCCCCACCCCTGGGTTAGTAGTAATGCATGTCTACTAGTCATCCCATTCCTTGGTTAGCAGTGATGCAGACCCCCTTAGATGCTCCACCCCTGGGTTAGTAGTAATGCATGTCTCCTAGTCACCTCATTCCTTGGTTAGCAGTGCTGCAGCTCCCCTAGTCGCCCTGCCTCTGGGTTAGCAGTGATGCAGCCCCCCCTAGATGCCCCACCCCTGGGTTAGTAGTAATGCATGTCTAGTACTCACCCCATTCCTTGGTTAGCAGTGATGCACCCCCCTAGATGCCCCACCACCGGGATAGTAGTAACGCATGTCTCTTTGTCGCCCCATTCCTTGGTTAGCAGTGATGCAGCCCCCCTAGCCACCCACCCCTGGGTTAGTAGTAATGCATGTCTACTAGTCACCCCATTCCTTGGTTAGCAGTGATGCAGCGCCCCTAGACGCCCCACCCCTGGGTTAGTAGTAATGCATGTCTCCTAGTCACCCCATTCCTTGGTTAGCAGTGATGCAGCTCCCCTAGTCGCCTCGCCGCTGGGTTAGCAGTGATGCAGCTCCCCTAGTCACCCGCCCCTGGGTTAGCAGTGATGCAGCTCCCCTACTCGCCCCATTCCTTGGTTAGCAGTGATGCAGCCCCCTAGTCGCCCCGCCCCTGGGTTAGCAGTGATGCAGCTCCCATAGTCGCCCCACCCCTGGGTTAGTAGTAACGCATGTCTCCTAGTCACCCTATTCCTTGGTTAGCAGTGATGCAGCCCCCCTAGACGCCCCACCCCTGGGTTAGTAGTAATGCATGTCTCCTAGTCACCCCATTCCTTGGTTAGCAGTGATGCAGCCCCTAGTCGCCCCGCCCCTGGGTTAGCAGTGATGCAGCTCCCCTAGTCACCCCATTCCTGGGTTAGCAGTGATGCAGATCCCCTAGTCGCCCCACCCCTGGTTTAGTAGTAACCCATGTCTCCTAGTCACCCCATTCCTTGGTTAGCAGTGATGCAGCCCCCCTAGTCGCCCCGCTCCTGGGTTAGCAGTGATGCAGCTCCCCTGGTCACCCGCCCCTGGGTTAGCAGTGATGCAGCTCCCCTAGTCGCCCCACCCCTGGGTTAGTAGTAACGCATGTCTCCTAGTCACCCCATTCCTTGGTTAGCAGTGATGCAGCCCCCCTAGCCGCCCACCCCTGGGTTAGTAGTAATGCATGTCTACTAGACACCCCATTACTTGGTTAGCAGTGATGCAGCTCCCCTAGTCGCCCCGCCTCTGGGTTAGCAGTGATGCAGCTCCCCTAGTCGACCCACCCATGGGTTAGCAGTGATGCAGCTCCCCGGGTCGCCCCAGCCCTGGGTTAGCAGTGATGCACTTCCCCTAGTCTCCCCATCCCTGGGTTAGTAGTAATGCATGTCTCCTAGTCATCCCCTTCCTTGGTTAGTAGTGATGCAGCCCCCCTAGCCGCCCACCCCTGGGTTAGTAGTAATGCATGTCTACTAGACACCCCATTACTTGGTTAGCAGTGATGCAGCTCCCCTAGTCACCCCGCCTCTGGGTTAGGAGTGATGCAGCTCCCCTAGTCGACCCACCCATGGGTTAGCAGTGATGCAGCTCTCCGGGTCGCCCCAGCCCTGGGTTAGCAGTGATGCACTTCCCCTAGTCTCCCCATCCCTGGGTTAGTAGTAATGCATGTCTAGTAGTCACCCCATTCCTTGGTTAGCAGTGATGCACCCCCCTAGATGCTCCACCCCTGGGTTAGTAGTAATGCATGTCTCCTAGTCACCCCATTCCTTGGTTAGCAGTGATGCAGCTCCCCTAGTCGCCCCGCCCCTGGGTTAAAAGTGATGCAGCTCCCCTAGTCGCCCCATTCCTTGGTTAGCAGTGATGCAGCCCCCTAGTCGCCCCGCCCCTGGGTTAGCAGTGATGCAGCTCTCCTAATCTCCCCATCCCTGGGTTAGTAGTAATGCATGTCTCCTAGTTACCCCCCTTCCTTGGTCATCAGTGATGCAGCCCCCCTAGCCACCCACCCCTGGGTTAGTAGTAATTCATGTCTACTAGTCACCCCATTCCTTGGTTAGCAGTGATGCAGCCCCCACTAGATGCTCCACCCCTGGGTTAGTAGTAATGCATGTCTCCTAGTCACCCCATTCCTTGGATAGCAGTGATGCAGCTCCCCTAGTCGCCCCGCTCCTGGGTTAAAAGTGATGCAGCTCCCCTAGTCGCCCCATTCCTTGGTTAGCAGTGATGCAGCCCCCTAGTCGCCCCGCCCCTGGGTTAGCAGTGATGCAGCTCCCCTAGTCGCCCCAGCCCTGGGTTAGTAGTAACGCATGTCTCCTAGTCACCCTATTCCTTGGTTAGCAGTGATGCAGCCCCTAGTCGCCCCGCCCCTGAGTTAGCAGTGATGCAGCTCCCCTAGTCGCCCCGCCCCTGAGTTAGCAGTGATGCAGCTCCCCTAGTCGCCCCACCCCTGGGTTAGTAGTAACCCATGTCTCCTAGTCACCCCATTCCTTGGTTAGCAGTGATGCAGCTCCCCTAGTCGCCCACGTCTCTGGGTTAGCAGTGATGCAGCTCCCCTAGTCGCCCCACCCATGGGTTAGCAGTGAAGCAGCTCCCCGAGTCGCCCCAGCCCTGGGTTAGCAGTGATGCAGCTCCCCTAGTCTCCCCATCCCTGGGTTAGTAGTAATGCATGTCTCCTAGTCACCCCCTTCCTTGGTTAGCAGTGATGCAGCCCCCTAGCCGCCCCACCCCTGGGTTAGTAGTAATGCATGTCTAGTAGTCACCCCATTCCTTGGTTAGCAGTGATGCAGCTCCCCTAGTCGCCCCACCCCTGGGTTAGCAGTGATGCAGCTCCCCTAGTCGCCCCAGCCCTGGGTTAGCAGTGATGCAGCTCCCCTAGTCGCCCCGCCCCTGGGTTAGCAGTGATGCAGCTCCCCTAGTCGCCCCATTCCTTGGTTAGCAGTGATGCAGCCCCCCTAGTCGCCCCGCCCCTGGGTTAGCAGTGATGCAGCTCCCCCAGTCGCCCCAGCCCTGGGTTAGCAGTGATGCAGCTCCCCTAGTCTCCCCATCCCTGGGTTAGTAGTAATGCATGTCTCCTAGTCACCCCCTTCCTTGGTTAGCAGTGATGCAGCCCCCTAGCCGCCCCACCCCTGGGTTAGTAGTAATGCATGTCTAGTAGTCACCCCATTCCTTGGTTAGCAGTGATCCAGCTCCCCTAGTCGCCCCAACCCTGGGTTAGCAGTGATGCAGCTCCCCTAGTCGCCCCAGCCCTGGGTTAGCGGTGATGCAGCTCCCCTAGTCTCGCCATCCCTGGGTTAGTAGTAATGCATGTCTCCTAGTCACCCCCTTCCTTGGTTATCAGTGATGCAGCCCCCCTAGCCAACCACCCCTGGGTTAGTAGTAATGCATGTCTACTAGTCACCCCATTCCTTGGTTAGCAGTGATGCAGCCCCCCATAGATGCTCCACCCCTGGGTTAGTAGTAATGCATGACTCCTAGTCACCCCATTTCTTGGTTAGCAGTGATGCAGCTCCCCTAGTCGCCCCGCCCCTGGGTTAGCAGTGATGCAGCTCCCCTAGTCGCCCCATTCCTTGGTTAGCAGTGATGCAGCCCCCCTAGTCGCCCCGCCCCTGGGTTAGCAGTGATGCAGCTCCCCCAGTCGCCCCAGCCCTGGGTTAGCAGTGATGCAGCTCCCCTAGTCTCCCCATCCCTGGGTTAGTAGTAATGCATGTCTCCTAGTCACCCCCTTCCTTGGTTAGCAGTGATGCAGCCCCCTAGCCGCCCCACCCCTGGGTTAGTAGTAATGCATGTCTAGTAGTCACCCCATTCCTTGGTTAGCAGTGATGCAGCTCCCCTAGTCGCCCCAACCCTGGGTTAGCAGTGATGCAGCTCCCCTAGTCTCGCCATCCCTGGGTTAGTAGTAATGCATGTCTACTAGTCACCCCATTCCTTGGTTAGCAGTGATGCAGCCCCCCATAGATGCTCCACCCCTGGGTTAGTAGTAATGCATGACTCCTAGTCACCCCATTTCTTGGTTAGCAGTGATGCAGCTCCCCTAGTCGCCCCGCCCCTGGGTTAGCAGTGATGCAGCTCCCCTAGTCACCCCATTCCTTGGTTAGCAGTGATGCAGCTCCCCTAGTCGCCCCACCCATGGGTTAGCAGTGAAGCAGCTCCCCGAGTCGCCCCAGCCCTGGGTTAGCAGTGATGCAGCTCCCCTAGTCTCCCCATCCCTGGGTTAGTAGTAATGCATGTCTCCTAGTCACCCCCTTCCTTGGTTAGCAGTGATGCAGCCCCCTAGCCGCCCCACCCCTGGGTTAGTAGTAATGCATGTCTAGTAGTCACCCCATTCCTTGGTTAGCAGTGATGCAGCTCCCCTAGTCGCCCCATTCCTTGGTTAGCAGTGATGCAGCCCCCCTAGTCGCCCCGCCCCTGGGTTAGCAGTGATGCAGCTCCCCCAGTCGCCCCACCCCTGGGTTAGTAGTAACGCATGTCTCCTAGTCACCCTATTCCTTGGTTAGCAGTGATGCAGCCCCCTAGACGCCCCACCCCTTGGTTAGTAGTAATGCATGTCTCCTAGTCACCCCATTCCTTGGTTAGCAGTGATGCAGCCCCTAGTCGCCCCGCCCCTGGATTAGCAGTGATGCAGCTCCCCTAGTCGCCCCATTCCTGGGTTAGCAGTGATGCAGCTCGCCTAGTAGCCCCACCCCTGGGTTAGTAGTAACCCATGTCTCCTAGTCACCCCATTCCTTGGTTAGCAGTGATGCAGCCCCCCTAGTCACCCCGCTCCTGGGTTAGCAGTGATGCAGCTCCCCTAGTCGCCCCACCCCTGGGTTAGCAGTGATGCAGCTCCCCTAGCCGCCCCACCCCTGGGTTAGTAGTAACGCATGTCTCCTAGTCACCCCATCCCTAGATTAGTAGTAATGCATGTCTCCTAGTCGCCCTATTCCTTGGTTAGCAGTGATGCAGCCCCCTAGACGCCCCACCCCTTGGTTAGTAGTAATGCAGGTCTCCTAGTCACCCCATTCCTTGGTTAGCAGTGATGCAGCCCCTAGTCGCCCCGCCCCTGGGTTAGCAGTGATGCAGCTCCCCTAGTCGCCCCATTCCTGGGTTAGCAGTGATGCAGCTCCCCTAGTCTCCCCATCCCTGGGTTAGTAGTGATTCAGCTCCCCTAGTCGCCCCACCCCTGGGTTAGTAGTAACCCATGTCTCCTAGACACCCCAATCCTTGGTTAGCAGTGATGCAGCCCCCCTAGTCACACTGCCCCTGGGTTAGCAGTGATGCAGCTCTCCTAGTCGCCCCGCCCCTGGGTTAGCAGTGATGCAGCTCCCCTAGTCGCCCCATCCCTGGGTTAGTAGTAATGCATGTCTCCTAGTCACCCCATTCCTTGGTTAGCAGTGATGCAGCTCCCCTAGTCGCCCGCCCCTGAGTTAGCAGTGATGCAGCTCCCCTAGTCGTCCCATCCCTAGATTAGTAGTAATGCATGTCTCCTAGTCGCCCCACCCCTGGGTTAGCAGCAATGCAGCTCCCCTAGTCTCCCCATCCCTGTGTTAGTAGTAATGCATGTCTCCTAGTCACCCCATTCCTTGGTTAGCAGTAATGCAGCTCCCCTAGTCTCCCCATACCTGGGTTAGTAGTGATTCAGCTCCCCCAGTCGCCCCACCCCTGGGTTAGTAGTAACCCATGTCTCCTAGTCACCCCATTCCTTGGTTAGCAGTGATGCAGCCCCCCCTAGTCACCCCGCTCCCGGGTTAGCAGTGATGCAGCTCCCCTAGTCTCCCCATCCCTGGATTAGTAGTGATTCAGCTCCCCGAGTCGCCCCAGCACTAGGTCAGTAGTAATGCATGTCTCCTAGACGCCCCACCCCTGGGTTAGCAGTGATGCAGCTCCCCTAGTCGCCCCGCCCCTGGGTTAGCAGTGATGCAGCTCCTCTAGTCGCCCCGCCCCTGGGTTAGCAGTGGTGCAGCCCCCTAGTCGCCCGCCCCTGGGTTAGCAGTGATGCAGCTCCCCTAGTCTCCCCATTCCTGGGTTAGTAGTAATTCAGCCCCCCTAGTCGCCCTGCCCCTGGGTTAGCAGTGATGCAGCTCCCCTAGTCTGCCCATCCCTGGGTTAGTAGTAACGCAGCCCCCCTAGTCGCCCCGCCCCTGGGTTAGCAGTGATGAGGGTCCCCTAGTTTCCCCATCCCTGGGTTAGTAGTAACGCGGCCCCCTAGTCCCAATCCCTGGGTTAGTAGTAACGCAGCCCCCTAGTCGCCCCGCCCCTATGTTAGTAGTAACGCATGTCTCTGTGTCGTTTACCCTGCTACTCCACATGTCCAGGGTAGACGTGATGCACAGCCTCCAGAGCGCCCCAACACTAGGCCGGCAGCGATGCAGGTCCCCCTCCCCTGTTTCCATGCAGAAGGCCTGCCCCAGGAGCAGCACAAAGGAAGCGGGTGCTATAAATAGCTGCACCTCACAGGAGCACCATTGGCTGGAAAGGAGCAGGAGTGACGCGCTGGCAGATGGGGAACTAGTGCAAACACTCCCGCACCTGCAGCGTCGCCCACACTGCCCCGGGCCGCACCAGGCTGCCTCGCCCGCCTCTCCACTCGGACGGACCAAGACTCACCTGGACTGCCCCCCCCCCCACGACCCCCCACCCCCCGCATCCTCCAGAAGTGAATGCACAAGCAGGCGCAACACGAGCCCCACAGACCCTTCGTTACTTTCTGCCTGACACTGACACACATACAGCCTCAGAAGCATCGCCTAACGGCCCAAACTGCCCCCTGCAGTGAAACACAGACTGCCTCACCCGAGGCGACCTTACATACCGGCCTTCTGCACACTGGCATGGTTGGACAGGGGCATCAAATTGGCTCAAGCACCAATGAAACAAGCATTGGCGATGCCAACAGTTTGGGCTTTGGAGTAGGCATGCGAAAGGCACTTGCCAGGCACAACAGTTGTGGCATTCACTGGCCATTGATGGTAGCAGGCGCTAAATGGTGCAAGTACCTGGGCATCTAATAGCAATGTCTGGCAAATGCCTAATACTTTTACACAAGCCCAAACTGTTGGCTTTGTCAGTGCTTGTTTTTAACAGGACGTCTGTGAAGTACACGCATAGTGCTTATAAATCGAGTGGCTTTAGACTGGTTAAGACATTTTTATTACACCATCAGAGGGTTTACAACTTCAATCAAGACATTACCTCTCAGAAGAATGCTTTGAAAAAACACTGGAAGGCACTTTAAGTGCAAAGTTTGATGGTAAGGCTTGATTAAAGAGAGCTCAAAGAGGAGGTGTTTTGGTTGAGGAGGGGCAGGAACTGTGTGGGAATGGCCAGAGGGATTAGCATGGCCCTGGGTGGGCAAAGAACCAAACAAAACCTACAAGCAGTGTGGCCCCAGTATCCAGGGAGGGATTTTTTGCTAAAACGTGTTGCAAATAGTGCATTTTAAAGAATATTTGTTCGGTAACACTAGCCAAAACTACCAACTGCAAGGCGAAGCAACAAATCACACTGTCCTACTATGGTCAAGAAATTGGCCCACACTAAGGTGGTGGGCGAGCACTTCAGGCCCATAGGCCAATCCGAGCCTGCACCCTTGCTTAGAGGCAACTTAAACTCAGGGACTTGCCCACAGCCTTCGACTCAGCATTACATTATCTCATCTACAGCCAGGGACGTCATTTCACCAAAATGCCAGGGGCAGCAGAAGTGACATCATATGACCCTTGACCCCCGATGACATCACAGGAAGTGATGTCATTTGACCCCACCCCGACCTGACATCACGGGAAGCGATTGAACACGGCTGTTTACCCCTTGACAAAACAGGAAGTGGCATCACACCATTGTTTCCAAGTGCACTATGAAAAATATGGTTACAATATCACTGTAACCTGATATACATTTCATACAAGAATGAATCACCATATGTATCGGCAGAAAAGAAATGCTATAACTGCAATTTGGGAAAAGCAAAATACATACTCTGAAATAGATGCTTATTCTACTCGAAATGCTTTCGGGAGGATTTTGTCTGCATTGTGAATTGGAGGTGTTTAAGAACAGACTAAATCAGTGACTCCCCCCTGAAGTGTGCCTGAAACAAACCTTTAATGAGTTTAGCAATTATTGTATGGAATTCCAGAAAGACAAATAGCTCAAATAGAAACATGGCATTGGCCACATCCCAGGAGCTTACATTTGTAAAACAAAAAATAATATATATATATATTTTTGTAGGTGTAGCAAGGGAGACCACAGGGGTAGCAAGGGAGACCTCAGGTGTCACAAGTGTGACCTCTGGCGACCCCTAAATGACGCCCCTGCCTACAGCCACGCATTGTCTCGCTTACATCTTCCAGGAATAAATGAACTCTGGGCCCCTGCGTTGCCTGTACCCTCACACTGGCGCCCCGATGAGATATTGCGTCGCCGATGTCTTGCCTGCATCAGGGCCACGAGTTTGTGTTAACGGCAGTGTTGCACTTTATCAATCCTACATCATATATCCTTGTACTCGGGCAAGTCAAGGGTATACGGTGTCCGGCCGCTTTTTTCTGAAGGAGCGCGTTGTCCCCTTGGCTTTTTTGAGGCCTACAGTCAAAAGTTGCTCTCTTTATTTGAATTAATGGTGTAGTGTGTGCACACCCCTACAGGATGACACAGGCTTTAACCCGGGTTGTGAAGTTCCCAAGCTAGAGACATTAAAGTGTGAATTAACGCGTGTGATATATCTCATATTGGGATTTTGCTCTGCAGAGAAGATTTCAATGCAGAGTCTTGGGTTTAAAAGGAGTGCACCTTTTATATTTTGCCAACAACTTTACAGGAAACTCTTCTCCCTTGGTTTATTTTTCTAGGGTTGATGATTGCATTTCTGAAAGGCAAGTGCTCTTTTGTCCCTTGCACTTTCTTCAAAGAAGAAAGACCAAACAAAGAAACTGTGCATATTCCTGCATAAATATGTTAACTTCCTGTGATGTCACTTCCTATTGCCTATGTTAATGAGTCCTCCAACTTGTTATTAGAATGTGTGCCCTGCTCATACTACCTCTCCTGCAGCTTCACCAGTGGTGTCTTCAGGGAATGGCCTAGGGTGGCACGCGCTACCCCTGGAATATGATTGGCCACCCCATTATCCAAACCTATGATCATTATTTGTGCATGCGCTCGTACTTCATGCCACGCCTGGATAAGTCAGTGCCCCACTTGGGCCACCCCAGTCAAAAGAGTCTGGACACGCCACTCAGCTTCACATTGCCTCACCTGCAGACTCGCCGTTGTAGAGGAGGTCCCAGACATGGCCTGCACCCCTTCCCCTCATTTCGAGGTACCAGGAGCGTACTCGCCAAGGTATTTGACGTATGAGGAGCAAATGAACCAACAAAGAGCTGCACTGGGACTCTGCCCAGTATACATCAGAAGATCCATACCTGTTGAAGCACCCATAACCAGACAACCCTGGGCAGCACGGTACCCTATCAGACAGCCGTACCAGCCGCTGATACAAAACGAAGAGTACCTACAGACGGTCTATGAAGAGACCCAAAGAGCCCTAATGGAAGGCCAGTGGAAATGACTCAAGGGCCTGAACAGACTTGTGAATGAACAAAAGTAGGTGTCGAAGATAGCACGCCAGTGCAAGTAACTATGAAAATAAATGTAATGGACACAGAGAAGAGACAATGTTAAAACGTGAGGAAACGTTGCTAAGAGACAAGATGGAAGCAACCGACCTGTTAAAACGTGTGTAAATAGGCTTGGAACGCAAGAGGCAAAAAAAATGATACTGCTTGCAATGCTTAGTAGAAGATTAGAGCGGCAAGCACCACCCATATATCTACCTCAATAAGGCACATTATACAAGGGCGACTCCATTTTGTAAAAGCAGAAATGTACCCAGGCTGCCAGAGGCCTGACGGGCCAAGTTTCGTAACCCAGCCAAAGGCAAGAGAAGGAGCGGAATTGAAACTCAACAAAGAGCGGCTCATGCCTAGGAAATCAAGGTCAACCAGAGAAAGGGAGGAGAGCGTCAGCTAACAAGACTCAAACTTCAGAGCATACCAGCCTGCCTCATGAAGGTCAAGATAAGGGGGGCCTATGCAGGTGGCGAGGCTGAAACAGAATTAAATGCACTAAAAGCTGGAAACTCAAGCCGATTCATGGTGAACTAACACGTGACCAGCCAGGCGCGAAGAAGTACCAATGCCTGATGTCATCCAGGACCCGAGGATGCCATAACTTTTCCCGATAAGAGATTACAGTTTAGAGGCCATCCTTAGCCAACTAATTGACACATTGCCCCAAAACACTGATTGATGGAAAGGAGGTAGGGTGAATCCTGGGGCACTAGGCACCTGGGTGTCCATTCTGCATGCTGCTAATTAAAGTGGAGATTTATGCTTAGGGGTGTAACTTGCCCAATCACAATGGACCATGTAATCTAGGGTACTATAGATACTGTAACCAATAGGACGTCGTAGTTGTAGTGACGTCCATCACGCGTGATGTAGAGGGATGGGCGTAGACTCCCACCCGATAAGAGTTAACCAATCCACATGCTCTGTTACCATATACAGATATAACACCTATACTTAACTTACCTTTCCTAACCAATTATATTGCATGATGATTTTTTATAGAATTAGATGTCAGTGATGACGAGTTTTGCCTATAACAATGACTGTTCGACTGAAGTTCGAGGAAGTCTGAGCGAGACAGGTGATCGCAATGCTGCTGATTTCCATGTGTTTCCCTGTTTGATGTACTTGTCATTAAACAGACTTTCCTTTGCCAGCTAACTGAGTCCTCATTATTGAGTCGTGTTGGAGTAAGTGAATCCTGCACCCCCTGTCCTCACATGGTGCAGCTATCTTGTCTTACAAGTTCTAGAGGGTGCGCACTGACCTATGGGCCCGTCAGTGAATTCCTCTCCTCTTGAACACTTGGTAGCAGAGGATGGTTTTGGCCATTAATTGTTGATTATATAATACTAAGATACCTTAGACCGACGGCACAAAGTAACTCTGGGTCTTCGGCAATATCACGAATCCTTTCGCTATTCCGGCTGAGTAGACTGAGAAGCTGCCCGTGGACAATAATAGAATAAGTCCATAAAAAATCTGCAGTGGGTCTGAAGGAACCCGCCTTTCCAAGCATAACCCTTCTCATTCCCACGGGCAGCCAATCGGACGAAAAAACCTTAAAAGGCTGGAAGAGGAAGGGGCGGTGATCCCGAAGTTCCAGAGAGGAAAAGATGCGACCGGTGAGTGAAACAACAAACTCGTTACTTTGGCAAATGTTGTGTAGGCATTAGAGCCAGTAAGAGAAAGGTAACGGTGGGTGGCAGAGAAAAAATTAAATAGTCAGAAGTAGAGAAGACTGTATATGTATATATATATATATAGGGGGTAATGACTCGAGCATAAGAGATAAAGAGTGGATACCAGGGGGACACCCGAGAGAAAAACAAGGGGTACCGGGGGGACACCCGAGATACAAACATAAGGATTACCAGGGGGGCACCTGAGATAAAAACGTAAGAATTACCAGGGGGGCACCTGAGATAAAAACGTAAGGATTACCAGGGGGACACCTGAGATAAAAACAAAGGATTTGCCTTATTCCTGCGCTTTAATACAGCGGTCAGAAGAAACATGAACTCAGAGCTCAAAGTGGCGGGACAATTAGGCCACAGTAACGTTTAAAGACATCATCAAGGGAGTTTGTTTAAATCCCATGATGGGGTATTGATTAGAAGGCAGGTATATGTATGACCAGCTGGTGTTTGTCTAGTCTGTCAAGTGTCTGTAATACGTAAAATAATTGTATTAATGATTGTTTGAAATGCATTTTGGCTTTACGCAATTCTGTAACTAAGAGGGAATCGCCATTGAATTGATGGGTTTTGAGTAAATTGTTGATATAAATTTTGGCGGGAAAAGATTGGATTGGAGCTTGCGTATGTGGTGCTCGCTCATACTATTGGAAGGTTAAAGAACTGTATAAATACTGTTAGTGACGAAATTAAAAATGGAGGAAGTTACCCCGCTTGCGCATTTGTGCAAGCAGCTACCCAAGCATGCACCTAAGTTGAAGAAGTATAGCACAGAGTGGGTTAAGGGTACTGCCCACAAAATGTTCATGCCTTGGCCATAGAATGGGTGCCTTTCTAAGGCTGTTTTACAGCATATGACGACCTTCCTACACGCCACATATACAGGCAAGAAGCTAGATAAACATCTTTCTGTTCTAGAATTGTGAAAGATGTTTGAAGAAACAAAGGTGGAAGAACCACCCACAGACTGGATACTAAATGTATGTACGGAGGGGGGTGAGATGCCTACCCCGCCACCAGTCCCGCCTGAGCCAGTCATTGAAGGGAGTAAAACAGAGGGTCTTTACCCACTAGGAGAATTTAAGGCAGCCACGGGGTATAGCAACCCCGCATATGAGTCGCCTACGTACAGTAGTGACGATAATAAGGGAAAGGAACAGGAAAACAATATCGCCTCCGCGGTCTCAAGGGACAAAGAGAGATGCGAAGATGAAGGAAAAGATTGGGCACAGAGTTGTGCACCTCCAGATAAGGAGAAAGAGGGAAATAAACGTAAAGGAAATGAAGGTAGAGGTGATGAGATAGCATTCGCGAAAGACAAATGGATGGGAGGTCAGATATTACTGAAGTTGGATGGAAAAGGAAGTGATGATTTGGGGCCAAGGGAGAGGTCTGATGAGACGCAAAGGAGAGAGAGAGAGAGAAAGAGATGGAAGTAAGCGATGAAAGGACAAAAAAGAAAGATAGGCTGAGGCGAGAACAACTATATCGCGAAGAGCAAGGAGTACTGCTCAGTCGCACACAATACGCAGCCTATGAAAAATACGGAGATTAGAAGGGCAAAGGAACGTAGAAATGAACGAACGAGGGAAGTAGATAAGGCTAGAGAAGAAGCAAGGAAGCGCAAGGAAATAAACGAGGAAGTAGAATGTAAGCACAGACAGAGGGCACGGGATCTTGAATATTTGGATCGGGAAGTCATTAAATCCAATCCTACAGTAGAATGGGAAGACATAGAAGAATTCTTTCCTGCAAGCAATGCAGTACCAGGTACAAGCGGGACAAATATTGAAGATGACTTCGACACCAGAAGCATCAGGGAAACGATTGATAAAATCTATGACGAGATGGGGCTGGAACTAATTTCCCAAGGGGGAAGGGAAGATGAGCGCTTAGAGAGCACTCAGCTATATGACACTGAGGATATCACCCAAGGCAGTGGGAGCAGGGGACTGTCCCTAGACAGGCTGGAGATCAGGCAGAACGAAGAAGATGCAAGGAGTTGCGTAAACTGGGATCATTCAGAAACCGACTCCTGTGGGGAAATGGAGGACGAGGCACAAGAGGAAGGGAGACGGTGCAAAAAACGGCTCCAAGGGGACCGAGGGGTATGATGGTCAGACACTAGTGGGTCCACAAGTAGGACACCAAAGTCTGCCGCGCAGTGCGGCCGACAAGAAGGAACACCCCACGGTCAGAGGGGGGCGGCAGCAGCTACCTATGCAGACAGATTAAGGGCATTGCCAGGAAGACGGCAAGGCAGGAAACCACCCCAGCGGTAGACAGAGGAGCTATGAGGAAGGAAAAGAAGGACTGCGCATTCCAATTCCCGTTGATAGAAAAAGGGGGAGCAAGACCACAATATATTCCATGGCCACACATGGACCGAGAGAATCTTAAAAATAAGCTTCCAGTGCTGACATCGGGAGCCAGAAAGTGGATACATGAGTTAGATAAAATGACGGGGGGTGTCACCTTAGCTATAGGGGACATTAAGGGCCTCCTAATTGCCATACGTGGTGAAAGAGCAGATGATGTATGGAAACGGGCAGGCTATCCTAGGGTAACCCTAATTAACACCGCCCATGATGGAGCGCCATTTAATAACTGTAGGGCAGCAGTGTGGAAAGCGCTGCGAACGCTATATCCAGACATTTCTGATATGGGGGCTATAATGACTCGGAAAATGAAAGAGTCAGAGGATCTGTTGATCTATATCCAGAATTTTCAAGACGCATGGGTGCTCGAAACGCATGAGTCTTGGACAAAATCTATCCCTGTATTCTACCATATATTATGCCAAAGGTTGCCTGAGACAGTGCAAAAACAGCTGAAGAAATTAGTAGGAATAGAGGCAAAACCATGGGCCGAAATACAGTTGACAATTGCACACTACTGTAGACTGCTGCAAGCAAAGAATCGGAAAAAGGAAGCAACCCGTAAGGGTGAAGAGGCAAAGCTGGTGCAAAAGAAACTCTCAAAGTATGCTCTCGAGGGAGCCATGCTGACGAGCCCAGCTGAGCCAAGCGCACAGCAAGCAACTAACCCATCACAGAACAATCAGGGTAACGCAGGATTTTACCCGAGGGGAAGGGGTTTTGGAGGAAGAGGATGGCAGAGTAATCAGGGAGGGTTTTGAGGTAACCAGGAAGGCTTTCAAAATAATCAAAGTGGCTTTCAGAACGTGCAGATGGGCGGTCCAGCTATGCCAGATGGACGATGGCCCGACCACCGCCAGTGTGTTGGCTGTGTAGAATAACAGGACATGTGGTGCGTGTGTGCAGAAGCCAAGGCATGTGGCAAAATAGCCAAGGGATGGGGTCAGGCATGGTGAATCAGCCTGCCGTACCGCAGCAGGGCACTACACAAAATCACACAGTGCAGCAGCTGGCGCCAGGCCGGCAGCAAGGTGCACAGCAAGTCGTTCAACCCCCGCACATGGGGAATGTACCGCAGGGACAATCCGAGCAGGCACCACCACAAATGTCACAGGGCACTAGCTCCGGAGGGGGAGTCAACCCTGGGGCTGGGGGAAATCAACAAGTATACAGTGGGTCAAAGTTATATATGAAATAGGACAGCTCACGGGGGACTCTGATGTGTTCTATCCTATCAGTGACACCAGAACCTAATAGGGAACCTAGGGTGAATGTCGTCATAGGGGGTAATGAATATTCCTTCTTAGTTGACACGGGTGCGAAGCGCTCGTGCATACGAGAAGGCAGGTTTTCCTTGTCCGGCGAGGCCATAGATACTCAGAGTTTCACGGGTGCTCACAGTAGAGTTCCCTTTACAGATGCACTCCCAGTCTCTGTGGGAGAGCGCGAAATGAATGTCCCCTTATTATATTCACGTCAGACCCCAGTAAACATCCTGGGTCGGGACTTAATGACTAAGTTGAATATGACAATCTTGTTTACCGAGAACGGTATAGTGTGCTCCACTCCAGGAATGCTTTATTCAAACGGGTGGGAAATGATCAGAGCATACTCAGGACGTATAGCCATGAGAGCTATACCGTTAGAGCCAGAAGTCTTCGCATATGGGGTGCGGGTGCTCATGGCGGGATTGCCAGGCCTCGCAGATAGAACTATGAGGACACCTGATGAGTTTTTATTCAGACCCAGAATACCTATGCATGAAGAGGAGGGACAAGTACTTCCCTTAATGATACAATCTGCCGCGGTGCGAGGGAAAGTGGTATTGGTAGAAGGATATGATGACGAAGGCAGGCAATGGTGTGCTAATATCGCCATTGAAGATGGGTATCGACTGGCTGACGTCACCGACGATGATCTGTTCGAAGAACACCCTGACCTGGAAGAGACAAGGGTGGAAGTAATTCTCACATTTTGGGTCAAAATGATCAAACGGGAGGTGCCACAGAGAATGATGTTGGCGCTGATACGTTCAGAATACTTTGATGACGACATGGCCCAAGTGCCTGCCGCCATATGGATTACAGGGCCCTATGATGTAGGCCTCCTGAAGGGGGCAGGTGAAGTAAAAATTAAACTGAAACCAGGAGCAATGTTACCATGAGCGCGACAATATCCCATGTCCAGAGAGGCAGATGAGGGGATCGCAAAGACAATTTCCGCCATGATGGAGCAGGGCATCCCAGTGACGTCAGAATCACCTTGCAACACGGTTATTTACTTTGTCAAGAAATCGAAGGGAGGGTCTTGGCGTTTAATCCAAGATTTACGAGCATTAAACGATCTAGTTGAAGCCGAATTCTCTCTAGTCCCTAATCCATCCACAATTCTGTGCAACATACCAAATGAGGCAGAATATTTCACGGTGATTGACCTGAAAACTGCGTTTTTCTCAATCCCGTTGCACCATGACTCTCAAGATCTGACGTCATTTACATTCAGACAAATGCGCCTGAAAAGCACGAGGTTGCCACAGGGGTACTGTGAGTCTCCATCCATTTTCAACAGAGTCATGCAGATGGACCTAAACAATATTGCAGTAGACAGTGTTGTTTTGCAGTATGTGGATGACATTCTGATCTGCAGCACCACTGAGGAACAATGCAGGCGTGACTCTGTCCAGCTACTGACAATCCTGTCTGAGAAAGGATACAAAGTTGATAAGGAAAAGTTACAATACTGTCAGCGAGAGGTGCTGTACATAGGGCAGCTAACCTCACATGAAGGGAAAAAGGTAACCCCAGAAAGGGCTGAAGCTATCATGAACACGGCTAAACCACTCACGATAAAACAAATGCAAAGCTTCTTAGTCCTGTGCAATTATGTCAAAGCATGGGTTTTCGACTTCAGCTCGTATACCAAGCCCCTGCTTCAGGCTTTGAAGAAAGCCCAGGTAACAAAAGGCGAAATTGAATGGACTGAGGCAATGGAGAAGGGGTTTGCAGAACTTAAGGGGGCAATTTGTAAGGTCCCGGTTCTTGGGATTCCTAATTATGCAGAGGAATTATACCTGTTCTCACACTCTGATGGTAATTTTATGATGGCAGTGCTCGCGCAGCGAACCTCGCTGGGGTACAAGCCCCTAGCATATTACAGCAGGAGTCTGGACCCGGTCATGAGGGGCCACTTCCCATGTGAACAAAATCTAGCTGCTGCCGCGTTCGCCATTGAGAAGGTGTCATCTATTGTGATGGGGTGCTCCATGACATTGTACGTCGAGCACTCGTTATTCGCCATACTAGAAAAGCCAAAGGGCACGCTGACATCACAGAGAGCATCTGCCTATGAGGTGATTATTTCCAACCCATTGATCAAAATAGTGCGATGTAAGACTGTAAACCCTGCAACGTTCATAGCTGAGCCAGTCACAGAGGGAGAACCTATACACGACTGCGCGAACTATGAGGAATTCTATGAAGAGATCCCCAGGGTAAGGGAAAATGCCCTCGCAAGTGGAGAGATCGTCTTTATTGACGGGTCTTCGAGAATCGACCAAGAGGACGGACAAAGGTATACAGGCGTGGCAGTGGTAAAACACCTAGCGAATGGAGAGTTTTGAGAACTCGTCAGTGCGCGAATACCCTCTCACTATTCTGCGCAAGCTGCAGAACTGTTGGCGCTGATACTCGCCATTGAGAATCATGCAGACCAGGAAGTAACTGTGTACAGTGACTCAGCCTATGTGACGTCCACAGTACATGCAGGTCTAGCGTGCTGGAAAAGGAGGGGCTACATCCGAGCGGATGGCACGCCAGTGCAACACGCAGCCTTACTGGACAGGTTGATAAAAGCACTACAGCTCCCAGTGGGCATAGCGGTCATGAAATGCGCCGCCCACACCAAGGGGACAGATTTCGTGTCACGTGGAAACCATGAAGCGGACACGGAAGCCAAGCTCATGGCATCCAAAACTGAAACAATCATGGACGTGGAGGTGGCACGTACCCATGAGAGGATGATGGTAGCGCGAGCCACACCTGAGGCCTATAGTAACATGGGGCAGACTCAGCTAATGGAACTCCAAGGGGAGGCACCTCAGGAAGAGAAAAACTTGTGGAAGCGTTGAGGGCGTTCTTTAAACCTCTCTGACGGCTTGTGGAGGCAAGACAGCACTGGTAAACCAGTGATTCCTGTCACCCTGCTAAAGGTAGCATTAGAACAACTACACTACCCCATCCATATGTCAAAAGAAAATCTTGCTGCAACGCTCGCAGAAGACTGGTTCACACCGAATTTAGCAGAGCATGTTGCATTTTTCATGGTGAACTGCATTATCTGCCAACAGTTCACCGCTGGGCACACATTAAAAGTAGTGAGAGGAGTTATCCCCCGGCCAAATGAATCATTCCAGCACTTGCATATCGACTACGTTGACATGATTCAAGTGTGCAACGGGTACAGGTATTTAATTGTGGTGGTGTGTCCATTCTCTAGATGGATAGGAGCAGGTCCCTGTACACACCCACATGCTACCTGTGCTGCCAAATTCCTAGTGAGGGAAGTGTTCCCTAGATGGGGGGTGTGCGAAGTAATGAGATCAGATAACAGGGCTCACTTTGTTAATGCAGTGTTCGAACAGATCAGCTTGTTGCTTGGTATAAAGCACAAGTTCTCGTCGGTGTATCACCCGGAGGGGAATGGGATATGTGAGCGGCTCAATGGCCTGTTAAAGGAGAGGATAGCCAAGTTGAAGCTAACATTAAGAAAGGGATGGCTGCACTGTCTACCACTGGCATTGTATGCACTTCGGAACCAACCCGGCTCCGACCATCATCTTACGCCGCACGAGATAGTTACAGGCAGAAGGATGAGGACCCCTTTTACCCCCCGAGATAGAGCTAGATGTGATGACCAGCCAACTAGAGAGCTTCTGGGAACAGAGATGCAGGAGTACCTTAACTGTATGAAATCCCTCGCCTCTGTCATTTCAGGCCAGCTGCAGCAACGGCGAAAAGGGGACAGTGCAGCACAAAACACAACAGGGAGTGCTGAAGCTGACCCCGCACAAGGTCTACATGCACCCATCGTCTTCCCTGGTGACAGCGTGCTTGTGAAGAACTTTACCAGGAAGAAGTGGTACGAGCCAAGATTTAATGGCCCTTTCATCGTAGAGGACTGCACCCCCTCTGCCGTCAAGCTCCAGGGCAGAAGTGCATGGATCTTCATAAATGACATTAAACCATATATAGGGGAGAGCCCTCCTGCTGCATCCAACTGCAAAGAAACCACAGACAATGGGGAAGAACCTCAGCACATGCAGACAAGATCCATGGCGAGGAAGAAGGACGCATGAGCAATAAAACCAAGACAAAGAACCCGGATGCAAGTTGTGGCATAAAACTGGAAAGGTTCCCCAAGCAAAGGGGGATAAGGGCATAACGAACACTCTGTACATCCCAGTTTCAGGATAAAGAGAAGCACATCCAAAGCCACAACAACATTGATAAAACAAACTTTTGAAAGCATGTCATGCCCAAGTAGTACAAAGAATCAAGTCTATGATAGACTGTAAACAAAATATTCTCTGAGAGTGTAACACGGTATCCTGATGTGACCAGTATTGAGACTTTGTTCACAGAATTTATGGTACATTCCAGCAGAAGTCTCAAATGAGATGTACTAAACTATTTTCAACTCGTGGTGTTATCATACCATCACTCATAGGGAGAGGAGCCAGTGTCACAGATTTTATTCAAGATCCAGCTAACAAAAAAGTAATCAGGCGGCTGCTAACCGTCATCGCAGAGGTCTTCGCTGAGTTACCAGAGCATAGTGAGAAGGACACAAATGCTTCCACCGCAAACAGACGTTGAAGAACTCACCTTCGCATTGTTCTTTCACATAATTGAAAGTTGCCAAGGATTCGTTAGAAGAACAACTGATACCCATACGTTAATCAGGGACCCAAGACATATCGAACTTTTAAGTCAACTGTGGACCAAACTACACAATCTGATGGTAATCCACGCAACGGGAAGGTGCAAAGACTGTGCGAATCCAAAGAAAAGCTTGTGATCAGGACACAGCCAAACAGGGCAAATGTCCCTATCAACCGAGGACACCCGGCTGGCACAGAACGTCCTGTTTAGATTAGTCACAGACTATCCAGAAATGGTGGGGAGGCCTGCAGATGTTGACGTCATCACCTTCCTTAGAGATCCGGCTAACGCCCGACACATGGGCACACTTCTCCACGGTATAATGCTCCAAGTGGAGCTGTCCAACTTCCAGTGAGAATTCCTAAGGAGATTCCAGTGAGACGTTCCGCCGGGGACAGATCAAGGGAACAAAGACACAGTTCTTCATTCTTCCACCGAGGACAGATCGAGAAGAGCAGAAACGAGGATTACGACATCTTGTTCCTAGTTTATTCTTTATTTTTTCTTCTTTTTTTCTTATTATCCTTTTCGTCATCGTTCCGCCGTTAAGCAGATCGAAGAGAGAAACACTGTTCTTCAACTTGTCGCCGAGAGACAGAGCGAAAGGAGCGGACCCAAGAACTTCACCATCTTATTTTCCTTTTTCTTCATTTTTCTCATTTTTTCCTATTTTTTCATATGTTCACTTTTATTTTTATTTTTGTTTTATTTTTACGACATTTTATTTGTGTGATTTACAGCAATTCCATCTGTTCAGCACTTCACATTGAACAGATTCCAGCATGTCTTCAGGGCCAAGGCAAATTAGAGGAATGCACTGGGATTTTGTCTATCATAGAGATGCAGAATGAGTGTGATGTGTTAAAGACGTTAGTCTAACCTTTTTCCATAGTCTAGCACAGGAACTGTACTGAGTACCCAGAGACTACTGTCGTCACTCACATGAGGGGGGACATTTGGAAGCCACTCGTCACTTAATAGTACTACGAGACCAGAGCAAGAGAAGGAATAAATAACTGACTATGAACTCATTCGAAATGGGGGCCCAGAACAGTAACTTGGTTTGCCCCCAACAGAAGGGCGCCCCCACTTCCCTGGAAGAAAATGCTGCAAATTATTGTTCCGAACGATTATGTGTATATGTATAGTTATTATTATTGTTTTTCTGTCATTAACAATCAGAACTGCTTTCTTTATTGGTGCACGAAGTGTCCCAATCACAGTGCACCCACCAGATAATGAACATCTGGGACCTACGAAAGCACCCAGACCCTATATAGTTATTTCAGTCCCAAAAAAACCTGATGATAAAAGTAACGAACTAAAATTAAATGTAATTAGCAGTAATTTAGACACATTTGAGGTCGCAAATGAAGAGAAAAGCTGGAGACAGGGTCAGCACGGAATGAATGACAACTCTGCACTGACCACTGCACACATCCACACACAGGATGCACACAGACAAGGGCAAGTGTCAATGGCTACAGGGCCTCCAACGAAGGCAGCAGAGAGGGGGAGACTGCCTGCCGAACAATCAGTTCCAGAAAACAGTGGAAGTGACCAGGAGAAGTCAAGTGAGAAACCCAAGAGAGAGGGCATAGCAAAATCCCTCAAAAGAACAGAAGTAGCCACAAAGGAACTCACAGAGAAAACACAAACGCTGATAGATTATTTATTCCCACTCATAATCAGAGCAAAGAAACTGCATGAGGAGCTGGAACATAGAACTGCAGAGACTATAACGACAAGCACCCCAGCTCGAGCACTGAAAACAAGCACCAGATCTATGACTCAGCCACACGTTGAGGAGATGGTGAGCCAATGGCGGCCAGAGAACCACAATGAAAAACTACAGGAGGAGAGGAAGAGAAACACAAAACCTTCTCCTACCACAGCGATGCAGTCGAGGCAGCCTGCTCCACTGAGACACCCAGAGAGGAAAAGCAGCACAGATGCATTTAGAGACATAGTCATAGCAAACTACAGAAGAACGCTGAGAACCAAGAGAAGCCTGCACGAAGATAACAATGAACTTAATGATTACCTGGGCAGCACAGCCCATCTCGGAAACAACATATGGTACCAGCACATGAAGGAAGAAGGACGAAGGCAGTCAGAAGGAGAATGCTTCGTCTGTGCTCTCCTACCATACAGCATGGGAAAATCCAAGATCTTTGTGGCTGTAGATATTGAAGTCCATACAGCACACTGTATGTCACACGTAGCAATGTGCAACACCAGAGGACAATTTATGGGAAGAGACGCTTCACTGATATGGGCCACCGAAAAGGACTACCCAGACGAAGATGGCTACGTCCAGGACATTAGAAAAAGAAACAGGGCGCACACCAGGAATCACGTGATCCGATACGAGAATCATGACGTCAAAGGATCAGGGATACGATGGGTGACAAACCCGAGACTGAACATTCATGGAAAAACTGCAAAAGAGGAACAAATCTGGAAGAACAGAGGCCAAATGCAGATCTGGGGAACAGTGGATTCCCCAAATGGATGGGAAGAAGGAGTAGTGATCTGCCAAGCTTAGATGGTCCTTGGAGCCTGCAAAGAAGCAATAGAAAACTCTCAAAAACTGTGCAAACCCCTATGGCAAAAGCTAGTAAATTTACTAGCATGGTTCAAAGGTAGAGGGGGACCCCTGCAAATAGTACCACTGGAGAGCCTGAAGCTATGCTTCAGAAACAATGGCGCAAGGAAGATGGGAGAGAATCAAAACTGCGGATGAATCTTTATAGCTCCAGGAAGGAACCGCAGTTATTATGGACCATTACTGGGCGTGTGGATCCAAGGCATACATAAAGCTGCTGAAAAACTGGGGAGGCATATGCACACTAGTGAACGTCCACGTTCCCGCGCTAGTGATCCCTAAGAATGACCTGAAGTTGGACAGTTTCCCGAAAGCAGAAGCTCATCTAAGAAGAAGGAGATCTGTGGAACTGCTATCCAGGATGAAGAGGGAAAATTACCTTTCTCCCAAATCAGAAGAGGCATTCCATGCAATCCTGTACGAACACAGGCTGTTCAGCCTCACCTCAACAGTATTCACAACACTTCACATGCCCCACATCCAAGTTGGAGTGAATGCTAAATGGTTGCAGATAACCAGATGGGAGTTATTACAGACCATCAATACCACTATAAAAGGATTCAACGCGATCAAAGAAGAGCTGAGAGCAATCAGACTGATGACCCTCCAAAACAGATATGTGCTTGACGTGATCACTGTAATGGATGGAGGTGTTTGTGCAAAATTCGGAGAATCATGTTGCACATTTGTACCATCACACGATGAAGAAAACGGAACCCTAACAGAGGCCATAAGCATGTTGACAAACCTGAAAAACCAGATGATCGATGAAAGTGGTGAAGTGGACGATGACAGCTGGTTTGGAGACCTATTCTCATGGGTCCCACAATGGATGGCAGATATATTCAAGTTTCTGGGAGCTCTACTAGCAATGGTATTGCTAGGATTCTGTGTTATCAAGATAATCATTAAACAGTGCCAGAAAACTGCGAAGAAAGCCATAGGGATGAAAATAATGGTTGATGTTGAGCCAGGGTGGAAGCCCAGAGACCTGACTGATGAAGAAATAAGAGACTTTGTGAAGGCCAGCAAATTTGCGCCAGAAGGAACAAGGTTCACATACCCAAGAAACGAAGAAAGTATGAAGGAAACTGGATCTACTGCAGCCCAAATGGACAATGGCAGCTAATGACATGGAAAAAAGACGAACATGTGAAAACAGCAGGGAGTTTGAAAGGAGTGATAAAAATATGGACTCCAAAGGCTCATACATTCACACCATCATGTACAAACCCTGAAGACGATGAACATGACACCGAAGAATCAAAAGAAATAAATGCAAAAGAGGTTGCAGAAGTGGTCGATGAACCGACCAGAGGAGGGAGTGTAGAGCAGGTCCCAGAAATGGCCTGCACCCCTTCCCCTCATTTCGAGGTACCAGGTGCATACTCACCAAGGTATCTGACGTATGAGGAGCAAATGAACCAACAAAGAGCTGCACTGGGGCTCTGCCCAGTATACATCAGAAGATTCATACCTGTTGGAGCACCCATAACCAGACAACCCTGGGCAGCACGGTACCCTATCAGACAGCCGTACCAGCCGCTGATACAAAACGAAGAGTACCTACAGACGGTCCATGAAGAGACCCAAAGAGCCCTAATGGAAGGCCAGTGGAAATGACTCAAGGGGCTGAACAGACTCGTGAATGAACAAAAGTAGCTATCGAAGATAGCCAGCCAGTGCAAGTAACTACGAAAATAAATGTAATGGACACAGAGAAGAGACGATGTTAAAACATGAGGAAACGTTGCTACGAGACAAGATGGAAGCAACCGACCTGTTAAAACGTGTGTAAATAGGCTTGGAACGCAAGAGGCAAAAGAAACGATACTGCTTGCAATGTTTAGTAGAAGATTAGAGCGGCAAGCGCCAACCATATATCTACCTCAATAAGGCATATTATACAAGGGCGACTCCATTTTGTAAAAGCAGAAATGTACCCAGGCTGCCAGAGGCCTGACAGGCCAAGTTTCGTAACCCAGCTAATGGCAAGAGAAGGAGCAGAATCGAAACTCAACAAAGAGCGGCTCATGCCTAGGAAATCAAGGTCAACCAGAGAAAGGGAGGAGAGCGTCCGCTAACAAGACTCAAACTTCAGAGCATACCAGCCTGCCTCATGAAGGTCAAGATAAGGGGAGCCCATGCAGGTGGCGAGGCTGAAACAGAATTAAATGCACTAAAAGCTGGAAACTGAAGCAGATTCATGGTGAACTAACACGTGACCAGCCAGGCGTGAAGAAGTACCACCGCCTGATGTCATCCAGGACCCGAGGATGCCATAACTTTTCCCAATAAGAGACTACAGTTTCGAGGCCATCCTTAGCCAACTAATTGACACATCGCCCTAAAACACTGATTGATGGAAAGGAGGCAGGGAGAATCCTGGGGCACTAGGCACCTGGGTGTCCATTCTGCATGCTGCTAATTAAAGTGGAGATTTATGCTTAGGGGTGTAACTTGCCCAATCACAATGGACCATGTAATCTAGGGTACTATAGATACTGTAACTAATAGGACGTCGTAGTTGTAGTGACGTCCATCACGCGTGATGTAGAGGGATGGGCGTAGACGCCCACCCGATAAGAGTTAACCAATCCACATGCTCTGTTACCATATACAGATATAAAAACCTATACTTAAGTTACCTTTCCTAACCAATTATATTACATGATGATTTTTTTATAGAATTAGACGTCAGTGATGACGAGTTTTGCCTATAACAATGACTGTTCGACGGAAGTCGGAGCGAGACAGGTGATCGCAATGCTGCTGATTTCCATTTGTTTCTCTGTTTGATGTACTTGTCATTAAACGGACTTCCCTTTGCCAACTTACTGGGTCCTCATTATTGAGTCGTGTTGGAGTAAGTGAATCCTGCACCCCCTGTCCTCACATGGTGCAGCTATCTTGTCTTACAAGTTCTAGAGCGTGAGCGCTGACCTATGGGCCCGTCAGTGAATTCCTCTCCTCTTGAACACTGTGTCTTGCTTGCAACCGCACAGTGTCTCCCACACTGTCGTACTCAGATCACTCCGTTTTCCACACCTCTAGGCGCACACTTCCCAACCCACATCTCTGCTGTGCTTCAAGTGGTCTAATCTGCAGACTCACACTTCCTAATCGACTACCTCACACTATCGCACCTGAAAAATAAAACTGCCCCACCTGAAACCTCACGTCCCCCTCAGACTGCATCAGGTGTACCATGTCACTGGCTCCCACATAGATACATAATGCATATAGTAGTTTGCTGCTGTGCTTCACAACTATGACTGGCAGGAGCAGTTAAGGCCGGATGGACTATTCAAAGATGGCTGCACTATTTGAGATCAGTGTAAGAATGCTGATATCAGCAGAAGGCCAACAAATGAGTGCAAGATTCGAATCGGCAAGGAAGGGAGGGGAAGCCAGAGGTGGCTGATCGCAAGTGGTTTGAGTGCATCGGGAACAAAGCACATTTCTTATTGGCCAAAACGGTTCATATTTATAGCAATTAATGCCTGACTCTGAGGCGCTGAAGCAGGGTATTTATCATTAACTCCCGAAAAAAACAATTCATCTATGAAATTTACCAGTGTGTTGCTAAAAATGCAGTACTGGCACTAAATGTCATCTTAGCCAATTGGCAGTCGCATCATCAAAGTTATCCTAGCTTGAAAAAAAATCGTTCTACCTAAACACGTTCACTTTTCCCACCTTCCCCTTCACCAATGTAAGGATACAGAGCTGGAGGCTGGCAGGGATCACATGGTAGAAACATGCATGTAGCTATTATCATGTTTTTCACGATTGTTTCAGACATTCTCGGAGCCTTGATGCTCTTCCTTTTAAAACCGTTGAAAGGGCCTTTAAATACGATAAATGATAAACTCACAAATGTCAAGCGCCCCACGTGATCCCCACTCTGTCATGAATCTCACTTGAGAAATAATAAGATCTATTCCTCATATAGCGCTACGCAGCCTGGGGGCTCGGAGCGCTGGCTCTTACCTGGATATGATTGCTCCGAACTGTGCCCGTGCCCTCTAAATCGAGTTAAGGACCGGATATTTGAGGGTACGGGCAAGTGGAAAAATGCGTCTGGTAGTAATTGTTTAATATGTGTTGCTATGAGAGAAGATATTACGCACGTTATGCTTATTTGTGACGGATGAAAGGGCTAAGGATCAAATATCTTAAACCGTTGCTTTTATTGCACTTTGATAGAGGACAACCAATTTGTTAAAAATTCTCCTGACATGGCCCTAGTCCATTTTGTGGGGAAGTATATACACTGAGCAATTATTTATTTAATTTATTTATTTATTTATTTAGCCATTTACATAGCGCACAAAGCCCAGAGGTAGCTAGGCGCTTAATTTTAGATTTAACTGTGTTCATAATGATTTTGGGTTTCTTCTTTTTCTTTACTAAATGAAGTTCCAATCCTATGAAGCGCCCATCATAGTATGGTAGGCCCCTGAGGATTGTAATGCTTTTGACTGCTACGTAGTGAATACTTCCATGCTGTGGAGCCAAGGACACTGATGATTTTTAACTCTTGCGCTGTGTATTCGAGTCATGAATTTTATGCATTGTATTACGTTTTATGCACATTTTCCTAATGACTTTGCAGTCGAATAAAGCATTGATAACAGATGCCATTATTATCCCACAGAGTGGTACTCGATTTATCGACCTCGGGCAGGATGCAATGCTCAGTTCATCGTGCCAGCATTCGAACCTGCCACAGCAAGCTGCACACAACTCGCTGTGCTATCTGACCGGCATTTGAATATAGAAAGCCATATATCAAATGTTACTGGCTGCATGCATATTCACACAAGAGTCTGCCCCCCAGAACCATTAGCACTTCACTTATGGTAATGAGCGGAGTCTCCAGACTGCCCTCTCCCCACTTCTGCTAATTCCCAGAGCTTTGCAGCACACTGTGTACAATGTATCTAATTGGGAGGGAGAGACAGAAAAACAGAGGGCGAGAGACAGAGAGGTGGAGAGAGAGAGAGGGGTTCAACAGAACAAAAGTGAGAAAATAAAGTGGGGTCTGTCTGCAGATGCCAGTGGTGGTAGGTGTGCAGGTTGTGTTGTCTTTCTGGGTCTTTCTGTCTCATGCTCTGCTTTGACTGCTGAGGCATTGCCTTTCGTGTCTTGTCATGCCCTGCTAAGCCATGTTTTGACCTGCTATATTTGAAATTATGATGGTCTGCACCCCTCACCAACCTGCCCGTCAAGGTATCCGCTGAATGCCCCCTGCATGAACACGCTCAAAGTGTACATTACAACACATAATACGCATGCCAACTAACCCCATCGCATGTGGCAATTAAACACCCCTCCACCTCAGACACCAAACAAGAGGACACCATCTCTAGAACCAACTTACGTACCGCAACCCCGGCCAACGCACCCAAGCACCACGAGCCCATAAGGCTCCCCTTCTGATACAAATGCCTCCATGCTCTCAACACAAAAAACGGATCCGTGCTCAGAGCTCACGGCACTTCCAGCCTGCACACATCATCACAACAGCAAAAGCTATCTTGCATTTTCGCTCTCTTCCCACCAAGCTAACACATCCCCTCTCTCGCTTCAGACCACCCAGAGCACCCAGCAATCATGCAAATGGCAGCTGTGCCCGGTATAAATACCAGTAACATAATATAACAATACATAGCATAGTATATTGGTCCATGTAAGTTAGAAGCTGTTTGCACAGTTTGGTTTTCCTTGGTTTCTCTTTCTTGCATTTGTGGCTTTGTCACTATATGTGGATGACTGTGATGTATGTGCTCATGTGTGATCACTGAAAAGCTCCTCTAGCCACTTTTCAGCCCCTTGAGAGTACTTTGTGAAGCGGAGACAGTGAGGAAAAGGCCACCATGCGATGATCAGCTTCAGTGGTGGTCTTCATCCACAGGGAGGATAGCTCTGCGGCAACGTGCTCGCCTTGGAAGCAAGTCAACACGGAACAACACAGGTTCGATCCCCAGGTCCGCAGTTAGAAACCTCTGGGTATTAAGAGCATTATAAATAACCTATCATATCATATCAGGGTCCGGCATAAGGATACAGTTTCATGGTGATCCTTCGGGAAAGACCTCAATGAGGCACAGATTAAATTGAAGTGAGTGCCTTCTACTGAGCTACCTCCCATCGACGTGTTAGCCATGTTGTCCTGAGACATGTGACCAGCTGGTGGAGGGTAGGTAACTATGGGGAGGCAATGGGAGATGTTGAAAGAAGGGGATTATTGCCAATCCAGGCTGTATACAGTTTGTAGTAGCTTGGTGCGCGTGTGTGAGTGCACCGTTCTGGTTCTACAGTTCCTTTTGGAATACATTATTGTTTGTCTGGTTTTCGGCAGTTGCACTGAATAAACCGTGGGGTGCCATGGAACGACTTACTTCTGAGTCGGCTTGTCCATCCGTGGCAGGATCACTACATTTTGGCGACGCACTTTGGGGCCACATCTTGGCTCGCGACACCCCACGGTGATGAATCCGACGGTGTGCATCGGGAGGCACATCTGGCGGCCGCAGGCCTGACCCGAAGACGGGGGCGAAAGTACCTGCTGTGGCAGGTGGCACACAGGGGCGGCTGCATCCGCTTGGTGCGGAGATAAATACGGAGTCCTTTGCCCTCCTGCATTTTGGGCACTGACTCGAGCCGGTAGCGGGGTGCATGCTGCATCCCTCAGCGTGTCCTCTGAGTGGGTCTGAGGAAAGGACCTTCCGCTGCGTAACGCCGTTGCAGCCATCTTGGTTACCAGGATTACCAAGGTAAACTACAGGGAGCCAGAACATTGCATCATCTTCATCTTCCTCATTGCAATGTTTGGAGAATTTGTTTTTGTTTATTTTATTTTCATCTCGTTTGAAAAATGTCACGCCCTTTTGGATAGTGACCACAAGTCCTCAACATGCAGAGCATGCATGCAAAATCCCCCCCACTTCCTACTTGGCCAGTCTGTGGGAACCAGCAATACCTTGGGAGCTGTGGTTGGCCTCTTTCAAAGTCTATCTCAGTGTAGCTGGT
Organism: Ambystoma mexicanum; assembly: GCF_040938575.1. Classification (NCBI taxonomy): domain Eukaryota; kingdom Metazoa; phylum Chordata; class Amphibia; order Caudata; family Ambystomatidae; genus Ambystoma; species Ambystoma mexicanum. Next base: position 173,074,151 of record NC_090931.1, read on the forward strand.
GGTTTAAGCTACACTGATGACCAGAAGTGGGCATCACTATAGAACTGCTTGGGGACAGAGGGTCTGCGCATTTTCAGACATTTGCCGGGCAAACAAGTCACTGTAGTGGCCGAAGGTGGCCAAAGGTGGCCACCGTATCTGCTGCATATAAACCTGGAAATTCTCAGAGAGTTAGCCCAGGAAGCGCCTTTTGCAATATGGACCGGTCCTTAAGTATGTACATTTCCTAGACTGGTAGCCTCCGTAGGCTAAAATAAGCCTTTTTAGTTTTGGGATATCTGAAGGCTGTTTAGTGACGTTGCCATGGGGACCTCAGCACTGCAGCTGCCACGTCGAGGTGCCGTCACCTCCAATATCAAAGCTATTTTATGATGGGGCTGCTGTTGAAGGAGGATCCTGCGTTGGTAAAGGCGTTTTGGGGAACTGTGCTTGCATGTTGGGTAAAAGAAGAGATCACAATTTAGGAGTACCCCTTAATTTTGCACCTTCAGTCCTGGCATGGGGGTGATCCCAGGGATATGACAGTTGAACGGGAGAGGAATTGGGTCCACAGGTCCCGTGACCAGGTTCTGGGCCTTCCATCTATTGCGACAAAGTGCCTAAATCTGACGTCACAAACAGGACAATAGAGCACTCGTATGTACCATGGTGAATGCTGTTGGGGAACCGTCAAAGTTAATCGCAGCTGATAATCTGGGAGACCAGAGAACATCATCACGTGTAAAGGCGCCTACAGAGAGATGGTAATGAAATCCAAGATGGCCACCTCCATTTCCCAATTCATGTGACCAGAGTATCGGAACAGAGAATTCTGGGAATTACCATAGACCAATAACGTACTCTCAGGAAACTCTATACCAGTCAGAGAACGTTCACAGAGATATAAGAAGGAATAACCATCTCTAGTCTGACAAGAACACAGATCAAGAAGTATTTGAAAACACTACGCTCTCAACCAGAGAAATTGGAGTAATGAGGCACAGCCTCGGTATCCAACATCCCCCAATGTCAGCAAGATAAAGTTCTCTGTTACTGAGGGGAGAAGCTGTGGGAACCCAGAGAAGGGAATCCCATGCTAAAGACGGCACCCAGGAGGAGCCTTGGCCCAGAGGGTGGTCGGCACTGGAGGCCCTTCCAGTCTGGCTGTGCTCTACATATTAGAAGTTGTGTACCCGAGAGCACAGTATGCTGGGAAGGGTTCCCATACTGACTGTACTGTACCCAGGAGGAGATGGGACCCTGCGAGTACACTCTGTTGGGAGTGGTCAAATACTGAGTGTACTGAACCCCGGAAAAAGGTGGGACCCTGAGAGCACAGTATTCTGGAAGTATTGCAATACTGAGTATAAGGTACACATGAGAAGGTGTGACCCTGACATCACAGTATGCTGGAAGTATTGCATTACCTCCATGTCCACTCTTCCTCATCCCAGTACTTACCTCATGAGGACCCTGCCTCTGACACAGGACCTTCTTTTATTTCTTTTATCCCCTTTATCTCCTCCCCTCCACCCACGTCACCCAGTTTAATTTTTCCTGCCTCCGGCAGGTTGAACTATTCCCGGTGCGGGGCTCCGGGGAACAACGATTGCTGGCCCCCTGTTGGGGCTGTGTGGCCTTCCGCTCCTTCAGGTGCAGCGCTGCCCCTGGGCCCCCTGCGGAGCTTGGGGTCCCAGTTGAGCAGGTATGCCTCGCTTGTTATTTTGCTGGGCTCTAGGCCGCAGTGATGGCTTCACGGCCAGGGTCCTGCAGGGCCCGGGGCGTAGAAAGGAGATGGCGGCGTGTTTCTATATTTGCATATGCCTTGTTTTCTCCTGCCGGTTGGGCCGAGCGTGTCTACGCGGGTAACGGCTCCATTTAAAGTATTCTCCCAACATTGCTTTCCGGAGGCAGTTGGGCTCCGCCGCCGGCTATGCACTGTGGAGGAACGGCCCGTTCCCAAGAAGATTAATTCTTTGGCCTTCCCCATTGGTGGGAGTTCTCCTGACCTACCATTTTAATTATGTAGGCTGCAAGTTCGTGTTCTGTGTTTTTTTGTCTATCCATGCCATGGGTAAACATTCTGAAAAACTCAACCACCTTGTCCTGTCTTCTTTCTCGTCATCCACTTCTCCTGAACTGCGCAGGAGGAGAAGGAAGAAGTCAAAGTGTTTTTCCTTAAGCAGGAAGGAATTGAAGAGGCTGCTAAAACATCATGCTGGGGGGGAAACACACCCATGCACATGGCCACAAGCGCTGCCTTCTGTCTTCTTCTTTGTCCTCATCTTCTGGCACTTATTCCTGTTCCTCATCGGCTTATGCAGAAGGGAAATATATGGACAGGGAAGGAGTGGAGGAGGTGCTTGCTCAAGTTTGGGATTGCATGGGGTTCTCAGAGCCCCTGGTTCCGGTGGAGGGGGCTGACCCTACTATTCGACGGTATAGGCATACCCCAAGGAGGGGGTTGCATTGGTGTCTGATATCTTGGATAAAATCTTTCGGTAATGGTGTGATCCAGAGTAGATTGCTATGCCCCGCTTTATGGCCAAGCTCTACCCATTGAAAGGGGGCGAGACTTTGCTATTAGATCCAGTTGAGGTGGAGGATATCCTCTCCAGCCTAGTGGGTCGCTGCTCTAGGTCAGCTGAAGAGGCGGCTGTGAAGAAGGTTAATGATGGGGCACATCTGACCCTCAGGGCAAATATCTACGGTTCCTACACAGCAGAAACTGGCTCAGTGGTTTCAGGAAATTGAAAAAGGAAGAGGATGGGGGTTCTGATTGTGCCCCTTTGTTATCCGAGATACAGAAGCAAGTTGAACTTTTGTCCGATCTGTCGTTTGATGGGGTGCGGGCCAAGATGGAGACCTTGCAGACCATTCTCCCGATGTTGTACAGGGGAACTGGGTGGCATCTCTGGATCTCCAGGATGCATATTACCACGTGGCTCTCCGCCCCTGTCACATGAAGTTCTTCCGTTTTGCAGTGGGATCCCAGCATTTACCCTGCAGTGGTGGTTGGGGGTTCTGAATCTCCGGGCAGGGGTATCCTTGGTCCTTCCTCCTTTGACCACTCTTACTACAGACATCAGCTGAAGATGTTGGAGGGCAACATTGGGGGTCCTCTCGGCCCAGGAGTTGTGGGATCTGGTAGAGAGCTGTCAGTCATCCAATTGGAGAGAGATGTGTGCCATTCTCTGGGCTCTGGTGTACTTCAAAGTGTTTCTGGAGGGCTGGGCGGTTTTGGATAGTCCATACATTCGGGGTCCTTTAAAAAAAAGTCAGGATCTGATCATTTCTTTAATATTCAAGGAGTCCCCCTGGTGACAGACTAAAGACAGTATTTAAATACACTTGATTGCGCCTTGAGATACCATGAACAGCGTGACAGATGCCCTGCTAGTGCTTTTCTTGAAAGCAGGCTTCCCTGAGATGGTCCAGGTTCACATGTTCATGAAACCCATGTTGAAAACATGCTAAGCCATACGTTATTACACAACTATCACCCGGAAGGCAATGGCGTATGTGAAAGGTTTAATGGTACTCTGTATAAGGCATGCTGAAAGCCTATGCTGATGAACATGGCCACGACTCTCCAGAATGTTCTCAGACAGCAGTCTCTCGGGAAAGTATGAGCGTAGCCCTTTAAGTTACTGTGTGGCAAGACATTCTCAGATCCCTTGGACTTACTAACAGAGGGATGGGTGGGACATCTTGAAAGGGAAGGGGCTTCACTAAAACCATTCAATCTATCCTTCACATTAGTGTTGAGAACGTTTGCTCAGTTTTTCTATGATAACCTTGCAAATCACTCCACCCAGCTAAATACTTGGTAGGATAAGACTGCTTGCTCACAAACCTGCTTGGACTTAATTTAGTGTTGGGTGAAATGCAGTAAAGCACTCCGACATGGTATCACCATAATGTTATCTCACGCCACTCTGTATTTATTGATATTGAAATACAGTAGAATATGCGTTATTACTGTGCCTGCATGATTTACCACACTGTGACCAACTCCAAAAGAATTCCTAATAGGTCGTGGATGATGATGTAAACAAGTAGCAGCTTGGGCAACGTTGTGTAAAATAACCCACAAACTCAGCCAGCTAGCTTAGAGTTCTGACAGCAAATGAAACAACACCCATCCTTGAAACTAAAACCTCCTAATATGCGGAAGTCAGCTCAGCAGAGGGCAGGCCGGGTGTTGTACATTTGCAAAGAGGAAATAGAGGTTTCTGGGGTTCATATCGCTGACCTGCAAGCTGAGCACTGGATGGGCTTCTTTGTAAAGAGGCAACATCTTTCCCCATCGCGCATAGCTGAGCAGACCAGACAAGGTCTATGAACTATTGGGAAATCGCAGAAAGAACCTCAATGCTGTACCGGGTACTCACATGTACACATCTATGATAGAGACACAACAGGCTGCCTCTAGATTATATGAACATGGGCACGATTTGAAAGCTCATTCACTGGGTCTTCACAAAAAAGGTTCAAAAGATGTTAGCCCTGGAGTGGACCAGTCACCTCATACTGTCTCTGCACCATCCGGTGAAGAAGTCTCTGGGGCTTCGAAAGCTAATGCATTGTTCCATCTCTGCATAGTATTTTCCGTTAGTCCAATAAAATGTATGAAAACCCGCATCTCGTGTATTTGCACTGCACTATTAACATTCATCTGTAAATTCGATCAACATTCTCTCCCTTAGCCCTTCTTGAGTTAAACGGTTGAGTAACCCCTTAAGGCTTAAGGGGTTACCGAACTGTTTAGCTCAAGCCTCCACTTAAACATTCAATTTGATAAGCAAACCCCAGGCACACTTGCCACAGACAGGTTGGATCCTTTTGAATCTGTAACCAGTTTCAATCAGATCAAGGGATATTAGCAGGTTTCCTTGTAGGATGAGTGACACATATCTTCCAGAATAACCCAGAACTTGCATTCATTCAAAGGCATGTCCTTTGGTCTTGAATCATGGGCCGGTGAACGAGAGTTTTCATTGGACTGAGAGCTGAGCTGCGCACTGGCTTATCTGAATAACAATGATGTGTGCAGCCACTCCTGGGAAGAACTGTGGTGGTGTTTGGAATACGGGATAAAAGGTGGCCTAGTGGCTAAATTGATAACAGTGCCCCAGAAATCCTGGATTTAGCATACAAATTGTAGCAAATCCCCTTTTACCTCCGTACCTCCAATGTGTAATGTAAATACAAACTGCACAATGTGCTCCCCAGAACCGTGCCAATTACACATCCTCACCCTCCTCATCATCACTGCATGGTTTCTGGAATCTCGCCACAGCTGGGCCGAACACTCTGTACAGGGACTCGCACCCAGCCTGTTGTATAGGTTAGTCCCCACTCAGGAGGGCCTAGAGTCACATTTTATCGCACTGTGCCTTACACAGAGAAGAAACATCCCTTTGTAGAGCAGTCTGGCCGTGCCCACAAGGCCAGCTCAGTAGTGAAATGCTGGGCTATTCTCTCCTAAGAGTGCCAACAGGAACGCTGTGGTACACCATCATTGAGGTGACGCTGTACCTCTCTAAGCACAGTGTGCGAGGGGTCCATGTCTGCATTATCCCTGGTAACCTAGAGTAAGCCAATGTTATTCTAAATAAACAAAATACACAAAAATGTGAGAGACCCTAGAGTGAGAACGAACATGGCTCAAATAACCTGTCCTGAGGGCTGGTTCCCACTCAGGAGGGTCCGCAACCACGTGTTAGGTCACCATACCTTTCACAGAGGAGAAATGTTCTGTTGCATATCGGTCTGGTCCTGCCCAGAAGACACCGAAATGCTATACCGGTGGAACCAGGTTATTTGACCCATGTTACCTCTCTTTGGAGGGGCTCCCACACTTTTGTAAAATTTGCAAAACTTGAGGTTCAACCCTAAGTTACTGAGGGGAAGCCAAATGTGTACCTCCTGCACACTCTGCTTAAAAGATCCACAGCTTCACTTCAGTGATGATGGCCAACCAGTGTCGGATTGGCCCCTCGGCTTTTCGGCCTTGGCCGGTTTGGAGAAAAAAGAAATTGAAAAAAATATATATTCATTTTTTCCCAATTTTTTTTCTTCAAAAAGCCTTTCATCCTTCCTAGGTCGATAAATGAGTACCAACACAGGTTGGGTGATATTGTATGCATATTCGTTCTATAAAAAAGAGCATAAGCGTAAGTGCGATACAATAATATACTATCATTTGGACTTGGACGTCTGCTTCGATTCACAGTATTTTAGTGTACTTAGGGACAATATTATTTGATGCCACTTCCTGTTTTGTTAAGGGGTCATCGCTTCCCGCAATGTCACTTTGGGGTGGGGGTCCAATGACATCACTTCCGGTGATGTCATCAGAGGTCAAGGGTCATAGGCGAGGGGTGGGCCACTTTTTTGAGGAGAGGGGTGGGCAACTTTTTTTTGGTTGACCGGGCCTATTTCTTGTCCCAGTCCGACCCAGTGTCCATCAAGGCTAAAACGTGTCTGTGGTTGCTGATGTTACTCTTGTTCAGAGAAGAGTTGCCTAGCATTTCGGAGCTGGACTGTCCTTGTGGGTGGGACCAGACTGATATGCAAATTATTTGTGCACCTCTGTGAAAGGTACAGTGGTATACATAGTGATCCTAGGCCCACCGGAGTGGGAAATATCCCATAGAACAGGTTATTTGAGCGATGCACTTTCTCAGTAGAGGGAGATCTTTCTCACACTGGGAAGTAACCCGCCACAATCATGGAAAGCAGACGAGTTGCAAACCCATATCCAGCCTTTATGCCTGCATAGGGTGAGCAAACACGCAACAACCTGCCATGAAAGTACAGGCAGGCGCCGTCAACAAGCACTGACTGGTGGCAAAATAGGAAAATGACCAAACATCTTTGCAAATGAAAAAAACTCACACCCTATTTTTCTGATCACAAGACCCTCCAGTCCCCCATTCCTGAGCCTTAGGAAGAGTACAAACACAGTGAGACTCCACAACCCAAGAAATGTCGCCATCTCCACCATGCCATCATCCAGGTCCAAAGATCCATGGGCTGCACCGGCAGGACTGGGTTGTGACTGGACTGGCTGCAGCATGGGGCATTACAGAAAATCACTGTGCCAGCCATAGCACTCCTTTGTGCATCATTGAGAAATATACACATACTAGAACTGTGCAGACTCTCCAGGGCCAAAAAGCCTTTAGTCCAAGGGCCTGTCCCTTTGGCTCGATAGATGTTTTGGACTACACCTCTCATTAGCCATAGTCAGCATAATCAATGGTGAAGGTTCATGGGACTTGCAGTCTAAAACACCTGGCGAGCCACAGGTTACAGACCCCTGCTTTCCAGAAATACAAGCAGCTTTATTCCCCAGGCCTGCTCTCTCTAGCCTTGCCTTTTAACCTCTTAAATGCAGGACTTCAATGATTCCCTATGCAAATTAGGATAAAGATATACCTTTGGCACTTATGGGGTTAATGGCCCTGACTTGTTTAAACGTATGCATCTGATTTGGGTTCGGGGGCTGCCCCAATACAAGTACAAAGTGATAGAAAGAGAAGTGTTTTTTTTTTAATTATTGTGATTGGTTTTCAAATTAAACCTTACACACAAAATATCACAGAAATCGAACAGATATCAGATAGATAGCTCAGTGGCAACGTGCTCCCGTATGAAGCATGACATCACAAAGCAACACAGGTTCGATCCCTGGGTCTGCGCTTAGAAACCTCTGGGGCTATTACGCGCGTTATAAATAACATATCATACCAAACACACAGTCAACCACAGAACTATTAATCAACACAAACTCTTGTATGTTCTACTTTTAAAGAAAATTATTACCCGGAAGGAGGGGGGGGGGGGCAAGTATGTTAAGAATGTTTGGCAGTGCGTTGCCCAACAGCAATTGCTTTCACATCAGCAGCAGATAACTCGAGAGCCCTACCCATTGATAGCCCAAAAGCAGTGGGTGGGCTTTTCGCGTGTGGCAACCAGAAAGCCATCAGAACGAACCTCTTCCTCTAAGGTTTTTCCAACTCCAGGGCTCGAGGGCTGGGATCCTACCAGGTTTTCAAGATATCCACAATATTCATGAGGAAACATGTGCATACATTTAGTAGCATTGTATGCAAATTTATCTCATGAATGTTAATGATGGGTATCCTGAAAACCCAACATGGCTCCGGCCCTCGAGGCCTGGAGTTGGACCTTTAGATCTTGGCTGGGGTTAGTCAACGAAGGGCATCAGATCACATGGCCAGTAGCAAGAGATTGCTTACTCGGCAGAGAGCGCTACATAAACCATCTCACTCTCTCCTGAACAAAGAACCAACTTTGTGTCCCGCACCAAAAATTCACCCCCATTGCTTGTTAATGAACAACCAACGTGAAAAGGCGTTCGGGTTAAGTAGCCAGTCACACATTGGTCTAGAATAGGTGAGACATGTCCATGCAACTGAGGGTATTTCCCCATCATGTATAGGCGGGTCCCATGCCTGTGCCACTCATGGCGTGAAGTTGGCGTGGCAAATGTGGAGCCAATCTGAGAACTGCACACTACCATGGTCTTTTACCACTGCACCCTCATATTACACTTGCCACTGCACCCTCCCAAAGATCCTGACTGCTAGGCCCTACAATAGACACCAAGTAAGTGCAGCGTTATTTCTGGGGGCTCTGGGCACTGCAACCTAATACTGCTGGGCACTTCACCCTGATGTAGATGTTTTTATTTATTTATTTTGTTATATTATAACAGCTTCATACTCGTTTGTTTTCTAATTCAAACCGCTGCTGCTCTGCTTGGTCTTGCTTCCAAGAACAGCACATTGCCCATGTTTGGCAGCAATCACTACCAACCAACATGCCCTGAGCACTGCCCCGCCTCTAATATCTGAGCACTGCATCATCGTACCGCACGACCCCATCCTCATCGACCTGACCCTGAGCACTGCACCTTCTAACAGGCACAGACCCAGAACACTGCACCTTCTAACAGGCAGAGACCAGGGACGTCAATTAGAGGTCGCCAGAGGTCGCAACTGCGACCTCTGAGGTGTCCCTTGTGACCTCTGTGGTCTCCCTTGCAACCTCTTTTTTTGTAATGCAAGCTCCTGGGCTGTGGCCAGCCCCATGTGGCTCTTTACTTCTGGAGTGGCTGGCTTTCTTGTTCAGTCCCCTTAAAAAAAAAGAAGAAAAATAAGAACAAGAGTGCCACAAGTCTAACACTTTCAGCACTGACCCTAAATAGGAAAGAATAGGAATACCAAATAATGTGTCTTTCTGGAATTCTATACAATAATTGCTAAACTCATTAAAGGTTTATTTCAGGCACACTTCAGGGGTTGAGTCACTGATTTAGTCTGTTCTTAAACACCTCAACTCAGCCTTTCATCCTGCTGAGGTAGATAATCTTAAACACCTCAACTCAGCCTTTCATCCTGCTGAGGTAGATAAATGAGTACCAACACAGGTTGGGTGATATTGGGTGTATATTTTTTCTATATAAAGCACATAAGCGTAAGTGCTATACAATAACACATCATTATCATTTGGTCATGGACGTCTACATGCATTCATAGTAATTTGGTAATATGGACCTATACACACTGATCTTAAAGATACATATGGCGATCCATTCTTGTATGAAATGTACATCACATTATAGTGATATCGTAACCATATTTCTCGTAGTGTACAATGCTTTGTGATGCCACTTCCTGTTTTGTCAATGGGTGAAAGGTTGTGTTCCATCGCTTCCCGCGATATCACTTCGGGGTGGGGTCAAATGACATCACTTCCTGTGATGTCATCAGGGGGTCAAGGGTCGTGTGATGTCACTTCCGCTACCATTGGCATTTAAGGGGGTCAAGGGTCGTGTGATGTCACTTCCGCTACCCCTAGCATTTTGGTGAAATTACGCCCCTGGCAGAGACCCTGACCACTGCACCTTCTAACAGGCACAGACCCTGGCCACTGCACCTTCAAACAGGCACAGAGCAGATCGCCTGCCCATAGACCAGGGGTGTTGCTAGGTCTGGAAAAGATCCGGGGCTACACTAATTGTTGCGTAGTGAATACGCGGCACTGCGCATGCGCGGCCCATAACGAGGCTCACGCATGCGAGCAGTTAATAAAGACGGTCCCGGGCAGCAGTTGTGGCTGGGGACCTGAGCAGTCAGCACGCGTCCCGTGTGGTCTGTCCAGCATGCAAGTGTGACTGCGTGTGAGTGCTGGCGCGGGCCTCAGGCGGCCCCCGCCCTTACAACACTGGCGACGAGGGACGGCATCAGAGCCCTGAGCCATTTCTCCGAGTGGGTCGGAGAGTGTGGCTCTCCTCCGTGTCGGCACGGATCCACGCACATGGCCGGCAGCCATCTTTGATCCAACGCGGATCGCAGCGGTTGCGGCCCAGGAGGGTGCTCGTGCACCAGCTGCGATCGCCCGAGCTTTTAAGCTAATTTTTGGAACATTCCACAGCCCTAGCAAGCTGAAGGGCTGTGGATTAAAAAAAAAAGAAGCAGCATTTTTCCCTGGCAGTGAAGGGAGACGCCTGGAACTTTCTACATCCAGGTCCTCAGGGCCTCCTCTCATCATCCTTGGGTGCTGATCACCTGTGCTCCCATCCAACGACTGGGCTGCTCATACCACCATTGAAGAGTGCCAGACTGTGAGTACTTCACCCCGGTGTCGTCATGGGTGAGGGAGGAGAAGAAGAAGGTGCCCCTGAGCCGGTCCCACGCAGAATGCACAGCACATTGGCCCCCATGCCCGAATTTGACACTACTGGCCCACCATCCAAGCTGGGGCCGAAATGGCTCCTGTGGGTCAAGAAACTAGAAATGTTTTTCAGGGCCTCTGGGGAAGAGGATGACGACACGAATATCGCCACCATGGTATACTCTGCGGGCACAGAGGTCCATAGGTTTTATGACTCTCTTAACATCCCAGTGGTCACGTACGACGCGGTAAAACAGGCCCTCCAGGACCATTTTCTTCCCATGGCGAATGTCGACTTCGACAGGTTTGTTATGTGCGCGGAGAGGCAGCAGGACGGGGAGTCGCTGGACCAATTCTTTGCCCGGCTGAGGCACCTAGCTAGCACCTGCAGGTGGGTGAATGAGGAGGAGATGGTACTGAACCAGCTGCTGCAGGGGTGCAGCTCGGCGAAGCTAAGGAGGCAGGTGTTGAGGGAACCAGGCCTGACCCTACAGCAGATACTCGATACAGGGAGAGCTTACGAATTGGCGGAATCCAGAGGGGCGAAGATGGATGCGGCCATGCACCCTGGCAAGGGCGAAGAAGCTTTTGCTATCAGGCGCTCTGCCCCAGGGAGGACGCGATGGACACCAAGGAGGTTGGATGGTCCTCCCGCGACTGGCACTGCGCAGTCGTGCCCATATTGCAGATATGACCTGCCGCACGTGGGAGAATGCTCGGCGAAATCACGAGTCTGTGGCCAGTGCGGCACACAGGGACATTATGCGAGGGTGTGCAGGGCCTCCACCCCGGTGACGGCATCGAGGGGGCCTGCGAGAATTGGAGGGAGCAATGCCCGGAGAGTGAGGGGTGTGTCGTTGGTCGAACAAGGCATGCAAGATCTAGACAGATCAGAGGAGGAAGAAGAAGAAGAGGAGATCTTCTTCATCTCGAGCATCGCTACAGGTCCCAGAGGCAGCCGACAACTGGCGTGCACGGTAAACATTGGGGAAGTACCCACCCTGGTTCTTATAGACACTGGCGCGTCAGTCTGCGTGCTGGGGACTGAACACTATGAAGCTCTTCCAGGCCCTCCCGAGCTGTCTGAGTCCAAGACACCGATATATGCTTTTGGGGGTGACACCCCGCTACCGATCCAGGGAGTGTTTGTGGCCCCAGTGTCCCATGGGCAGAGCAAGATCAAGGCAAGGTTCTTCTTAAAAAGTGTAAGCCCGCACTCCCTCCTAAGCGGTGCTGCCTCTGAAGCCCTCAATATAGTCCATTTCATGCTGGCCGTTTACCACACAGATATAGACCGCCTGCTGCAGCGTTTTGACACCATCTTGCAAGGGGTCGGAAATCTGAAGGGGGACCCCATCAGGCTTCACATCGACGGGTCGGTGAAACCAACAGCCCTCAAACATCGTCGAATACCGTTCCACCTGAGGGCACAGGTGGAGCGGGAGCTACAGTCACTCATTGACTTGGACATAATTGAGAGGGTGGAAGGCCCGACCCCGTGGGTGTCCCCAATTGTTGTCGCCCCAAAGCCCAAACAGCCAGGAGCTGTCCGCATCTGCGTGGACATGAGGTTGCCGAACATGGTGATCAAAAGGGAGCGACACCTCACGGTCACCCTGGATGACATTGTCGGCGAGCTACAGGGAGCAAGAGTTTTCTCCAAGCTGGATTTGAGGTCCGGCTACCATCAACTGGAACTTCACCCGGAGTCCAGATACATTACCACCTTTACGACTCACAAGGGACTATACCAGTTCAAGAGGCTCAGCTTCGGGGTCTCGTCGGCAGCGGAAGTCTTCCAGAACGCCATCCGGGGGGTACTGGCGGGGCTAAAAGGGGTGATCAACATGTTCGGACGACATCCTGGTGTTCGCACAATCGGAAGCAGAGCATCTGAAGCGCCTGGAGCGGACACTGGAAAGACTAAGAAGCCTGGGACTGACCCTGCGCCGGAAGAAGTGTGAGTTTCTGAAGGACCGGATAGAGTGTTTTGGATTTGTGTTCCATGCCGGGGGCATCTCACCTGACCCGGGGAAGTCGCGGGACATTCGGGAAGCGGCCCAGCCGGAGTCTCCCCCTGAGATAAGGAGCTTCCTGGGTATGGTCAATTATTGGGGACGATTTGTTCGCGACTTGGCCTCGCTGTCGGAACCCTTGCAGGCTCTGACCAGGACTGATGTGGCGTGGGCCTGGACGGAGAAGGAACAGAGGGCGTTCGCCGATATCAAGAACGCCCTGTCTGGGCAGGAGACTATGGCATATTTCAATCCGGACAGGGAGTCGGAAATAGTGGTGGACGTCAGCCCGGTGGGACTGGGGGTAGTCCTCCTGCAGACAGATCCACAAGGGACCATGCGGCCCATCGCCTACGCCAGCAACGCGCTCCCCGAGAAGCGATATTCGCAAATTGAGCGCGAGGCCCTGGCCATATTATGAGGCTGCAAGCATTTCCGGATCTACATTCTGGGCAAGCCCGTAGTCGTCATAACGGACCACAAGCCCCTGATTCCGATCATGTCCGGAGCCTCATCCAAGCCCCCACGCGCATCGAGAGATGGATGCTCTCGCTCATGCAATACGGAGTCAAGCTGCAGTATCGCCCAGGCACGCACAATCCAGCGGACTATCTGTCCCGTCACCCGGGGGCTGGGCGCCCTCGAGACTCTAATGAGGTGGCGGACTGTGTGGAGGTGGTGCAGCAGGTGGTGGAATCGGCGCTGCCGGTGGCCATGGCACGCCAGGAGAACTTTCTGGACTCGGGGCTAGCTAGCCTTTTGGTTGTAGCCCCTGAGATTCTATCCGGGGCTTCAACCAAAAGACCCACGGCTATAGCCCCCTAAACCACCCCCTAGCAACGCCTCTGCCGTAGACCCTGAACACTGCACTCTCCTGCAGACCTTGGCTAGCAACGTCTTTCAGCCCCGTCTATTCATCTCCTTATAAGACCTGAGCAGCACGCCTTCCCATAGGCCCCACGCACTGCACTCTCTATAGACCTTGAGCGCCTGTCTTCCAGCAGACCTCGAGCCTTCCTGAAGACCTTGCCCACGGCATCTTTCATGTTATGAAAACACACAGTAAATAAACAGCAGCGCGCGCCCCTCCCCTGAACCAAGTCCAGCGCTGGTAATGAGGCTTCCAGGCTCTCTTTCCCACTGATGCTCAGATGAGAAGGCTGTGCTTTATGCGCGTACACTCTACTTCCGTCCTTGAGAGGGGGCAGAAAGGAGGGAGAGAGGGGGAATAAACAGGAGGGATGCACGACGATCGACGGAAGGGAGGGAGTACAGCGAGGCAGGATGGTGAGAGAAAGCGGGAGGGGACAGACAGGAGGTGATGGAGGACAGGCAGGGGAAAACGGCAGGACAGAGGGTGGGGAGACAGACGGGGCATACAGGTTCGTCAGAGGACAGGCAGGAGCGAGGAAAGACTGACAGGCGTGGAGAAGGGTGGGGGCAGACAGAGCGGATGGAGGATAGGCACAGGAAAGGGAGACAGGCGGGAGAGAGGGTCGCACAGGTGGGATGGGGGCGCATAAGGGGCAGACAAAAGGAAATTGGTGGCGGTAGTGGGATTACCGAAGGGAGTATAGAGAGCCAGGGACGAAGACACACAGGGTAGAGACGGAGGCCAGACCGGATGTAAGGGAGACAGTAGTACTAGACGGAAGATACATGGGGGACATAGGCTTTAGATACTGAGGGTGAAGGTGGGTATGCACCCATGTGGGGCGGGGCAGATGATGGAAAGGGTATAGCAGGGGCACCGAGGTAGGAGTCAGAGGACAGACAGGAGGTTCAACCTCGGATGGCCACATACCCTCCCACTTTCTCGCTCGTCCCAGACAGGTGGCTCCCCTGGAACTCAGGGCCGTCCCATGTCCAGTGTTGCATTCTGGTAGGTGTAGTGTGCTGTGGTCCTACTTATAGGAACAACAAATCTGCAAGGACCAGAATGCAAAGGGGAAAAGGTGTGACCAAAAACGGACATCTACTTGCGGACAACTTCCTCCTTCACCGCTAAATTCTTTTTAATGTACTCGCTACTCGCGCCAATGTATCTAGGTCAAGGGTTAGCCTGTTGGTTCAAAGTAAAAATCAATAACGCCCCGTGCTTTAACACCTAAAGCACAGCTCATATATTGTCCGTTTATAAATCTAGACCTTGGCGAATCAGAGCCTCAAAAAACAGGACTGAGGGTGCTCCTCGCACTCCACGCGTCCAACTGGAGGCATCTGTGATCCCCACGGCTCCTTTAGGCCACTCTGAATAATGACGAGCCAAGAACCCGAGTGTTCGACCTAGTTCCACGAGCTCTCATGAATCTCAACGAGCACTAACTTACACTAGTCGACCAAAACTCACTACAGTTCTAAATCCGCTCTCATTTACACTAGTCAACCAGAGCTCACTACAGTACTAAACCAGCACTCACACTAGTCAACCAGAGCTCACTACAGTACTAAACCAGCACTCACACTAGTCAACCAGAGCTCACTACAGTACTAAAGCAGCACTCACACTAGTCAACCAGAGCTCACTACAGTACTAAACCAGCACTCACACTAGTCAACCAGAGCTCACTACAGTACTAAACCAGCACTCACACTAGTCAACCAGAGCTCACTACAGTACTGAACCAGCACTCACACTAGTCAACCAGAGCTCACTACAGTACTGAACCAGCACTCACACTAGTCAACCAGAGCTCACTACAGTACTAAACCAGCACTCACACTAGTCAACCAGAGCTCACTACAGTACTAAACCAGCACTCACACTAGTCAACCAGAGCTCACTACAGTACTAAACCAGCACTCACACTAGTCAACCAGATCTCACTACAGTACTGAACCAGCACTCACACTAGTCAACCAGAGCTCACTACAGTACTGAACCAGCACTCACACTAGTCAACCAGAGCTCACTACAGTACTGAACCAGCACTCACACTAGTCAACCAGAGCTCACTACAGTACTAAACCAGCACTCACACTAGTAAACCAGAGCTCACTACAGTACTGAACCAGCACTCACACTAGTCAACCATAGCTAACTACAGTACTGAACCAGCACTCACACTAGTCAACCAGAGCTCACTACAGTACTAAACCAGCACTCACACTAGTCGACCAGACGTCACTACAGTACTAAACCAGCACTCACACTAGTCGACCAGAACTCACTACAGTACTGAACCAGCACTCACACTAGTCAACTAGAGATCACGACAGTACTAAACCAGCACTCACACTAGTCGACCAGAACTCACTACAGTACTAAACCAGCACTCACACTAGTCGACCAGACGTCACTACAGTACTAAACCAGCACTCACACTAGGCGATTAGAGCTCACTACAGTACTAAACCAGCACTCACACTAGTCAACCAGAGCTCACTACAGTACTGAACCAGCACTCACACTAGGCGACCAGAGCTCACTACCGTACTAAACCAGCACTCACACTAGTCGACCAGAACTCACTACAGTACTAAACCAGCACTCACACTAGTCGACCAGACGTCACTACACTACTAAACCAGCACTCACACTAGTCGACCAGAACTCACTACAGTACTAAACCAGCACCCACACTAGTCGACCAGAACTCACTACAGTACTAAACCAGCACCCACACTAGTCGACCAGATGTCACTACAGTACTAAACCAGCACTCACACTAGTCAACCAGAGCTCACTACAGTACTAAACCAGCACTCACACTAGTCAACCAGAGCTCACTACAGTACTGAACCAGCACTCACACTAGGCGACCAGAGCTCACTGCAGTACTAAACCAGCACTCACACTAGTCAACCAGAGCTCACTACAGTACTAAACCAGCACTCACACTAGTCGACCAGACGTCACTACAGTACTAAACCAGCACTCACACTAGTCGACCAGAACTCACTACAGTACTGAACCAGCACTCACACAAGTCAACTAGAGATCACGACAGTACTAAACCAGCACTCACACTAGTCGACCAGAACTCACTACAGTACTAAACCAGCACTCACACTAGTCGACCAGACGTCACTACAGTACTAAACCAGCACTCGCACTAGTCAACCAGAGCTCACTACAGTACTAAACCAGCACTCACACTAGTCAACCAGAGCTCACTACAGTACTGAACCAGCACTCACACTAGGCGACCAGAGCTCACTACCGTACTAAACCAGCACTCACACTAGTCAACCAGAGCTCACTACAGTACTAAACCAGCACTCACACTAGTCGACCAGACGTCACTACAGTACTAAACCAGCATTCACAGTAGTCAACCAGACGTCACTACAGTACTAAACCTGCACTCACACTAGTCGACCAAAACTCACTACAGTACTGAACCAGCACTCACACTAGTCAACCAGAGATCACGACAGTACTAAACCAGCACTCACACTAGTCGACCAAAACTCACTACAGTACTAAACCAGCACTCACACTAGTCAACCAGAGCCCACTACAGTACTAAACCAGCACTCACACTAGTCGACCAGAGTTCACTACAGTACTAAACCACCACTCACACTAGTCGACCAGAACTCACTACAGTACTAAACCAGCACTCACACTAGTCCACCAGAACTCACTACAGTACTAAACCAGCACTCACAGTCGTCAACCAGATCTCACTACAGTACTAAACCAGCACTCACACTAGTCGACCAGAACTCAGTACAGTACTAAAACAGCACTCACTTACACTAGTCGACCAGAACTCACTACATTACAAAAGCAGCACTCACAAGCAATGCTCAACCTACACTCACTTACATTACTCAACACAGACTCATCTAAAATACTCTATCAGCATTCACTAAAATAATCAACGAACACTGACTTCTTATCATTAACAAGCACTCGCCTCCCATACTCAGCCAGTAGTTAACAATCTTACTCTACCAGCATGCACCCCCAGCCCCCTTTAATACTCTGCAATCATGATACTACCAACCTCAACAAAACGCAATGAGTACTCGCCTGCAATATGCACTAATACTCTGCAATCATAATACTAACCTCAGCCCGTTTCTACAAAACTCAATGAGTACACGCCTGCAATATGCATTAATACTCTGCAATCATGATACTACCAACCAACTTCAACAAAACGCAATGAGTGCTCGCCTGCAATATGCATTAATACTCTGCAGTCATGATACTACCAACCAACTTCAACAAAACGCAATGAGTGCTCGCCTGCAATATGCATTAATACTCTGCAGTCATGATACTACCAACCAACTTCAACAAAACGCAATGAGTGCTCGCCTGCAATATGCATTAATACTCTGCAGTCATGATACTACCAACCAACTTCAACAAAACGCAATGAGTGCTCGCCTGCAATATGCATTAATACTCTGCAATCATGATACTACCAACCTCAACGAAACGTAATGAGTACTCGCCTGCAATATGCATTAATACTCTGCAATCATAATACCAACCTCAACCACTGTCTACAAAACTCAATGAGTGCACGCCTGCCATATGCAAGAAGCATGCACTTATACTCGATGGTGGGTACTCTCCTAAAATACTCAACCAGGGTTCACCTGCAGTACTACATCAGCACTCACTGCAATACTCGCCCAGCACTCGCCCGCCATTCTCAACCACGCCTGCTTCAATACTCAGCCAGCACTAACATCAATACTCTGCTGCGTTACAACCCCCCCCCCCCCCCCCAGCAGTCAGGACACTGACCTTAATACTCCAGCAGGCACCAGCGCTCTACGGAGACACTCAGCCAGCCATCGCACCGCTCCAATCCTCAACACGCCCTCACCTCGGTACTCGGGTGAGGTCCGCTTCCAGAGCCCAGCGACGGTCAGTGTTGAGTACGTCCTCGGCTCTTGAAATATCGGTCTGGGGCGCGAGACGATCCTTCCTTCTGGGCAGGCACTGCACGCCCCTCAGTCTGACACCCCGAGTTTCAAGCTACTCCCTCGGCCCCTTTTAGGGAGCCCCCTAGTCAGAGTGCCCAGTCCAAGATTTCCCCGTGCGACCCCATATTGTACGAGATCCCTGGGGAGGTTAGTCGCCGCCTAGTGAGTACCTCACCCCTAGCCGTCTATACCCTCTATCCTGACCTTGTTCCCACACTCTGATTCAACAGTCCTCCCTCTCTAAGCCCTGCACCCCTAGTCCGGATGCACTCGAACCCCCACTCCTATCCCGCAGCAGGTGCCGGACGCTCCTTTGCAGACAAAGGGCAGCTCTCGGGTTGGCGGACACTGGGGCGAGCGCCGTTTGCCGATGAGTGGGTTACCCTTGAGAGACAAGGCTCTGCACGCACCTTCACGCCCCGTCAGAGAACGGATTAAGGGGGTCCGGCTGCCCCCACTGAAGACGCTCTGGGCTACGGTGCCAGGCGTGTCCCGGTCAACATCACACCTGTCCCAAGGGATAGATAGAATACGGGCGTGCAGAGACGTCTGGAGGTGCTAGTGCTAGGCTCACTTCTAGGGCCCCTTCCGGCCCCGGGGCCCCCTCCGTGCCTCCCCGCTCCCCAGCCCCCTCCGACCCGACTCCATCGATGCCGGCTCAGCATCCTCTGATGGCTGCGGAGGGGAGGAGGAGCGCAAACACTGCAGCATCCTCTTAAAGGGGCTGAGGCACCAGCTGTCAGCAGCCCAGGTGGATAATGCGCCTGCTGCCAAGGTGTGTGCCCTGCACCCCACAGGCTACAGCCCCAGCGTGAGAGCTGAGGGGCTACACGCAAGTCGGGAACTTATTGGTGTGTGTAACTTGTGGGTAACGGGGTCCGGACCTGGGGTATAACAGCACAGGGATTAATGCGAGTGCTAAATAAAGGCAGGTGTCGTGCGCAGATAACACTTCCGGTAAAACACCTCCGTGGGTTAATGCACCTGTGGTCCACATCTGTGCATCTTGGTGACAGCTTCCACTTCCATATCACAGGTCGTACTCGCAGGAAGATATCTCAGAGAGTTAATGCTCCTGTTACGATCCCGAACGATGCAGGCTCGATTTGCAGAAAGCTAACGTAGAGGGTAAATGCAGTTGCCGAGGAGATATGCATGCAAACATATTACATGCATGCTAACCACAAGGTCGAGTTGCAATCTGATAATTCAGGGGGTTACCCAGGTTGTGTCCTTTTTTGGTCGAGCGCAGGGAGGCGATTCCATTTGCGTTTTACTGACAATCAATAGCAAACATTTCAAGATGGCATTGTGTATATTTTGGTGGGACTAGATCATGTCTGGGGTTTCTGTTGGTACTCTTGTTCAGAGGAGAATTGCCTGGCATTTCGGTGCTGGACTGCCCCAGGGCAGGACAAGGCTGATATGTTTGGGATATTTCTTCTCTGTGAAAGATAGTGAGCTAAAGACTCTGGGTAAGGCTCTCGTAACCAGGACTAATGTCTGGCAGAGGGACTCCTAGGACCCCCCTTGTCAATTTGCATATTTAAGTAACTTTGGGTCTCACCCTAAGTTACTAGGGTAATCCAGACGTGGACCCCTTGCTCACTATTCTTAGAAGCACAGCTCCACCCTACTGATGAGGTCCAACCAGAACGAAACACGTGTCTGGGGTTGCTGTTGGTACTCTTGTTCAGAGGAGAATTGCCTGGCATTTCGGTGCTGGACTGCCCCAGGGCAGGACAAAAACTGATATGTTTTGGATATTTCTCCTCTGCGAAAGATAGTGAGATAAAGAATCTGGGTAAGGCTCTCGTAACCAGGACTGATGTCTGGCAACGGATGAAGTGGATGGAACGGATGAAGTGGATGGAACAGATGAAGTGGATGGATCGGTTGGAGTGGATGGAACGGATGGAGGGGATGGAACGGTTGGAGTGGATGGAAAGGTTGGAGTGGATGGAAAGGATGGAACGGATTAAGTGGATGGAAAGGGAGGAGTGGATGCAGCGGATGGAAACGATGGAATGGATGGAAAGGATGGAGTGGATGGAACGATGGAGCGGACGGAACAGATGGAGTGGATGGAACGGATGGAGTGGATGGAGCGGATGGAACGGATGGAATGAATGGAGTGGATGGAAAGGATGGAACAGATCGAACAGATGTAACAGGTGGATGGAATGGATGGAAAGGATATAGTGGATGGAGTGGATGGAAAGAACAGAGTGGATGCAGTGGATGGAGTGGATATATCTCTGTATATCTCTGTATCTCCTATTTATGCTATGTATTTGCTATGTACCTGTATCCCCATGTTATCTGCATCACATGTTTACCCCTATCCATCCTGTTGCTTTTTATACGTATGCCGCTATGTATGCCCCCTGTCCTGCTCTTGTGCTTGGTCGCAGGCGCTTTACTGATAACCACCATATCACACTACTACGCTTACTCTCTCCTATACACCATCATTCAACTGGAACACAGCTATACTATGACACATCCGGCCTAGCTGTTCTCATACTAACATGACCCCACGAACACCTCATCATCCTAATAAAACACAGCTAGCTGAGCATATACCGGCTAGCTTAGGCGTCTCCTCAGGCCTAACGCAGCCAGAACTCAGTCTGGGTGTCCACCCGCCAGACTGAACACATCCAACTGATTTCCTCAGCACCACACCTACCTACTGCTAAGAAGCAGCTATCATGCAACAACCACCCCAGCTGCACACATATCCGGTGTGCCCATGCCTCATACAACACTCTCTCTCTCTGCTGACTTGAACTGCGGTTCTCGAGGGTGTTCAACCTACCAGCGCTTTGAGATCATGCCAATGATACATAAGGCGCTATATAAATGCCAAGTTACATAACATAACATAACAGAGGGACTCCCAGGACCCCCCCCCTTGTTAATTTGTATAATGTAAGTAACTTTGGGTCTCACCCTAAATTACTAGGGGAATCCAGATGTGCACCCCTTGCTATGTATTCTTAGAGAGGCACAGCTCCACCCTACTGATGAGGTCCAACCAGAACGAAACACCACGCGTCTGGGGTTGCTGTTGGTACTCTTGTTCAGAGGTGAATTGCCTAGCATTTTGGTGTTGGACTGCCCCAGGGCAGGACAAAGACTGATATGTTTTGGATATTTATCCTCTGTGAAAGATAGTGAGCTAAAGAATCTGGGTAAGGCTCTTGTAACCAGGACTAATGTCTGGCAGAGGGAATCCCAGGACCCCCCTTGTTAATTGACTAGATCATGGGTCTACAACCTTTGGCTCTCCAGATGTTTTGAACTGAAAATCCCATCAGCCCCATCCAGCATATTCAATGGCGGGGTATCATGGGAGTCGTAGCCCGAATCATGTGGGGAGCCATAGACTGAAGACCCCTGTACTAGACATACAACTCTCAGATCAGAGATCTTCAGAGACTGGTCCACCCTCTCTAACACGACCCCAATCTCTTGAGCTTCTGTGATCTGGAAGGTGCTGAAGTTACACCATGCTTGCCAACATGCCCCATTGAAGTCCCGGGTTTAACTTGGCATTCTGGGACTTGTAGTGACTGATTTTCCCATTATAAACCCAAGACTGCAAGTCCTAGAAAACAAAGTTAAAACCGGAACTGGAGTAGCACTTGTAATGGAGCATGTTGGTATGTAAGTTACATACCAAAGGGAGGTTGTGAGATGTAACAAGAAAATACTGTGCCAGCTTGATCACTGTGGCATGAGGGGGCACAGTGTCCCGAGGCTATCTGCCATCCCCCAGAAATGACATATGGACAGGGTCAGTGCCTTCTGTGGGGTCAAAAGACCAACTAGAAGTGGGGCTCTGAACCCTTAGTTACCCATCATACTCCATGCCCGGGGCATTGGAATTTTAAGTGATGATACAGGCTACAAAAATAAAGGGTACAAAAGTAGAGACAACAAAAACACATCTTCTGCAAACATATATTTTTGTATTGCTGCTATCACAATTCACAACTCTTGCAACGTGATCACTTTGAACAATAGCCAGCACGACAACTAATGTCCTTCCATAGGTATAAAACAGGGGGCCTGCAAGACTCTCCAGATGCTAAGGACTATGACTCCCATGATCCCTCGCCATTGACTATACTGAATAGGGTTGAATGAAATTGTAGTCCAAAACACATAGCACATGATCATGAAGGAGTCATTGGTATGCGCGTGACAGGCATGTCGAGCAATAGTGAGTCTTTTAAGTCAGTGCCATGTTGGTTTGAGCAGTGCGAGCATGGTTCGTGCTCGCGACAATTGTGCTGTGCAAAAGGCAGTAAACCACAGCCAGGTTGACAAAAGTACTGGGGCAGCTGTGATAAAATGGTTAGTTCTGAAACCGAGTGCTAAATTATAGAACTGGGCATGGAGTGGGTAGGATAGCCAACTGTGTTAGGTTTATTTTAAGGCATGAACATGCTGATGTCTATACTGCTAAATATTAATGAGATATTGGCCAAGAAATGCATGAATGTAGAATACTTACGTACACAAGGCCAAAATACATCGTTTTCACCCAAGATCACAAGGCGGCACTATGGCTGCGCCACACCACCCAAGCAGGGGTGGAGCCATCCTCAAAGGTTTGGGGTGCTGGAGGAAAGTTTAAAAATGCGGGTCTCAAGTGGGACCATGGGTGACAGAATATCCATGGCCCGCTCCAAATGCCTACATGCCCACCACCAGTTGTGCCTTTGCTTGGTGCACCCTGGCCGCGGTAACCCTAAGGTGTTAGCTGTCTCACTTCTCACAACTGTTCTGAGAAAAAAAGAGGAAAGCACCGAAGCACAGGGGTCAAAGTAAAAAAAGTGACTTGTTTCCAGTGAATCAAAAAGGGCACCTTGTCGAGGTGGTGTGAGGTAAGTGCAGGTACCAGCCTAGCAAGCCAGCATCCCTCAGTATGGCACAAGGCTCTGGATGTGCCGCCTGCAGGTTACACACATATAGCTGCAGTAGGTGACCAATGGGCTCTCAACCCCCAACTTCCTCTGGGACCAGGAGGCTGAATAGCTATTGAGCTTTCCTTTAGCCCATTAGATCCACCTGTCACCCCAGTTCAGAGGATATTTAATTTCACAATGTGGTGCTAATCACCCGCAGGTCACCTGAAAGCTGAGCACAGCAGTTAAGTATTTGGGTTCAGCCTGAGGGGCGGGGGACGCATTGATATGTGGTAGGACCGTTTTTCTAAAGTCCACCCAAACGACTTTATAAGAAGATCCTTGGGCAATACAGAGACACCAACTTCTAGTATAAATCTGAACAACGCAAGGTAATGGTAACATGGCAGAGGGCCCCGGCTTATCTTAGGAGGGAGAGAGGGCGGTAGGAAGGTACGAAGATCATGTAGCATACATATACTCCAAAGAAATATGTATACACTGATATATTGTAAACATAATGGTTTATTTTATATATACACAGGCAAAGAGAATTCTTTAGAAAGGTAAGTACTATTATAAGTCCTAAACACAATATAAAAACCGATACAATACTTCTGCTAAGTAAACCAATGTATAAAACACATGTAGAATGGCAGTGTGCAATTCAGGGCAAGCAAGCCCCATTGCTAGTATACTATGTCACTTACTCAGTTTCAGGAATAATATAGTACTATCAACAATGTTACTTCCTAGAATAGTGGAACACGAGTCAAAGGTAAGTAATAACTTTGTTATACTTTTTAGAATGGCAGTATGCACTTCAAAAGGTAAGTAATAACTTTGTAACATATTCTATTTCAGAAATATACAGTTACAGCACCAACACATAGCACGTAAGTACACTTGTAAGAATTCCTTCACAGAGGCCTTATACCTTCACAGTCTTCCCTAATCTAGGACACAAGTGTTCTCAGAGGCAGAAGGGGGGACTGGTGGTCCAGTGGCCAGCAGTAGGCAGAACAGGAACAGGCAAACTGTAGGAAATTGGAGTTCCAGAGGATATCTTCTTAGAACAAGTAAGTACAGTACTTTGGCGTTGTTAAAAGGGTTCAAGGACTTTGTAGAAATTCCCCCAATCGTGGTGGACCTCCTGTTTGTTATACTTCGTAGAAAGCTCCCTGCATGCATTCCAGCGCTAGGCCTGGACAAACCGTATGGCCAAACTCCCAACTACACGAATTACCATGCTAGCCACACAGGAGCGGCACAACGACTTCAGGTAAGTATTACCTCAAGCCACATAGTATCTCAGCAGTGAAGAAGATGTTGCAGACAGACACCTTCAAGATGCAGCCACCACAGGACCCGGTCTCTGGATCTTGGTTGTGGTGACGAAAGAAAGGACACTGGATGGGAAATTGCAGCAGCAATCGAGAGGAAAGGCTTCTAGCAAAGGATTCTTTGGTGCAGCTCTGTGGTTTTGGCGCTCTTTTCGAGGTACCAGATGAAGAACGGTTGTCGTCTGATCAGTTTGTCTCGCTTTCTTGGTCCAACAGGGGTACACCAAAGTTTCAGCGAGACTTCTCTGTTGCAAGGACTTCTCTGTTGCAAGGAAGAAGAGGTCTGCACAGGCAGCGGTTACACAGCTGGCATCTCTGGTCGCTGGAAGCAGCTACAGTCGTCTTCTCCTCTTTTTCCTCATTGGATTCAGCTCCAGTGGTTGTTTATCAACTTCAAGATTCAGGCAATTTTTGCAGGAACTCAGCCAATCAGCACCCATGCTAAATTCAAACCTTGGTGAATGGCTGTCCTTTTAGCCAGCCTCCCAGTTGGAACTGGTTCCAGGCCGGCATGCCCGACGACAAAGGACTGAGAATTTTTGGACTCCTCCCTCATTTCCTGTCTTCACAGACACTCTGGAGCCTCTGCTGGCTTCACAAGGGATTCCTGCCGAAGCAAAGATCAAAGCAGCACCTCCCTCAATCAAGACTGCAGAAGAAGGACCAACAAAGGATAAGCACGCCAATAGGGGCAGAGTCTGAGGTTGTGCCATGGGGGGAAGAAGCTCACTGGTCTTGGCTGGCAAGTCTGGTGGCTCAACATGGGAAAGCGTACTCCTAGCCTAGGGACTGCAACCAGGATGACTAGTTGGAACACAGGGTAATTCCCACCTCTTTGAAGGAGTGTGGGGGGTTGGTGACTCACATTTAACAATATTTACAGGTAGCCTTACAAGAGACATGGCTTACAAATCCTGTACAAATACAGGGCGATATTTCATGGAACGACTGCCGCCTTGAGAAATTTGTACGTAGCCTGCAGGTCGCCTTGGTTACCTATATTGAGTACAGTAAATTGAGTGCTACTAATAAATTGGCTCATACGGCATTTGAGGCTATCAAAGAATATGAGGCAATGTGTCATGATGCCTACCCCCGGAGCACCAGGCCAGGCCCAGCACCCCCGGGAGCAAGCATCATGCCCCCGGGTAAAAGCCCAGTGGCCCCTTATAGGGGCTCTTTGGACTCTGTCCTGGCGCCTTTGGCGCCAGCCTCATGTTGGAAATCAGTCCTGGCACCATAGGCGCCAGGCTCATAAAGGAAGGTGTTTTGTGCACTTACCTGATGCAGACCATGCTGCAAGATTCAGGCCTCCCTGAGACCTGAAAGGGACTATTTTTTCATTGGGACTATTTTGCCACTCGGGCCTGGCCAGGGAAGGATACTTACCTGGAACTACTTTGGGGGCTATTTAAGCCACGCCCAGACAGTAGCTCACGCTTCACGTTGTTCTGCATCCAAGCAGCTGAACGCTCACCATGTCTGCTCCTGCATCTGGTCTCCAGCCACGCCCGCCTCGATCCTGGAAAACCTGTAAGGAAAGAAGAGAAGAGAAAGGTGAAAACCAAGAATTTTATCAAACTTCTTACCTGCATCCGGAACCTTTACGCCAGCGTTCCTGAGAAAAGACTTTCATTTAAAAGCACTGCGTTGCTCGCTGCAGAGCCGCGCTTCACTCACTTGTCCTCAGGAGTTCTTCTGGCTCCACCGCGACTGTCTGCACCGGTCGCCACATCTCTGCGCCTAGGGAAGAGAAGAAGAGACAAAAGGTGAGCAGAAGGAACATATGAGGAAAGCCTAATTTTCCGCCATAACACTTACCGGTCTTCTGTTGTAACGCTCACCTGATTCTCGCAGAGGCGCCGGTCTTGACTGGGCGACTACCGTATCTTCAAAGGTGATGTGTAGCACCCGGTTGGCTCTTTGGGCTGGACCTCTGTGCACTGTATGCCTGACTTCAAGAGTAAGATGTCTGCAGACAGAAAATATGGGATTAATGAACTGGGGTTATTGGGGTGTCCCTATCTCTTCCCTTTTTTGCTCTCCTGTAGACCCCCAAAGGTTAACGCTCTCACCTTAGGTAAGTGAATGCCGAGCTCTCCATCTGCCTCGGGGCAGGGTGCTGTAACCAGTTTCTTCACTGGATCGGTAGCGCAGGCCTCTTGACTTCAGAGGACTGCTGTCCGTCGTTTACTGCACGAACGGTAAGTTTCGAGTAATTCTATTGTCTTTAAAGTCTTTAGCAATGATGTCTCTTGTTTTGCAGGTTCCGGCGATGGCGGATGACGGGCTGAAGTGAGTTGAAGATGGAGTCCGTATGATGAATAGAAGCGCTTGGAAGCACGTAAGTAAGCGCTTGTTGCCTGCTTCACGATGCGCTCTAACTGTCTTTTATTTTGCAGGTACGAGTTCGGAGCGGCTGCAGGGTGCCGGAATACCCACTGGGGTTGATGTGGAAAGGAGTAATGGCACGTGAGTATCAAAGTTCCCCAATGTCTTTAAACGCACCTTGTTTTGTCTTTCAGATGCAGGATGCAGCGCCGAAGGCCTCCGGAGCGTGCGAAGAGTCGGTAAGCTTTTGTCTTTCAGATGCCGGAATGCAGTGTGAAGACCTCCGGAGCGCACGAAGAGTAGGTAAGCCTTTGTCTTTCAGATGCCGGAATGCTAACCTGTTCTTTCTTGTCTTTATAGGTGTTGCTGAAGACTGGATTCAGGATGGTAAGCCTTTTTCCTTAGGCCCAGGATCCGATGCAGAAGACACGATGAGCGTTCTGCTGCAGAGGATGCAGAATAACGCAAAGCAAGATTCATCCACCGGGTGTGGTTTAAATAGCCTCCTGTAGTGCTTAGGTGTCTCCTTCCACAGCCACGCCTAGGTAAGAAAAGAGTTCCTGCTTTCCAGAAGAGTTCCAGTGTTCTGAATCTAGGGAGTGGCTCCTGCCCCACCCAACAGGAAAAGTAGTTCCAAACAGAAGAGGATCAGAGGCTCAGCTGGCAGGCAAGTAAGCAGCATGGTCTGCTGCAGGTAAGTCCACCCAAGCATCATGAGCCCGGCGCTTCCAGCGCTGGGACTGGGCACATTTATGAGCCTGGTGCCACTGGCGCCAGGACTGGGTCCAAAAGGTCCCAATTGGGACTGGTTGGCCCTCGGAACCTGGGTTATGGATCTGCTTCCAAGGGAGTTGGGAAAACCCTGACCTTTTGGAAGCAGAGATCATGACAGTACCTCCCCTCAAGGCCCCTCCCAAACCGGGCTTCTCCGGGGGTTTTGGCTTGTCAGGAAATGTTCGGTGAAATCTTTTGATTAGGCGAGGAGCGTGGACATATTCAGCAGGTTCCCAGGATCTCTCTTGGGGGCCGTAGCCTTTCCAGTCAATTAGGTAAAATAGTTTAGATTTGGCGATCTTGGAGTCCAGAATGCTTTTGACTTCAAACTCGAGTTCTCCATCAACTAGGATGGGTTTTGGAGATTTAGTTAGTCGGGTTTGAGGTTGCACGGGTTTTAATAGAGAGACGTGGAAGACCGGATGTATCTTCATGTGAGGGGGCAAGTCCAACTTGACCGCTACTGGGTTTATTATGGTAGTGATGGAATAGGGACCAAGGTATCTTGGGTTGAATGTGCGTGGCCCTTTTAGAGGTAGATATTTGGTGGATAACCAGACTTGGTCCCCTACTTGATATTGAGGGGCTTCCTTCCGATGTTGATCTGCTCCTTTCTTGTATTGTTCTTTAGCCCTTTGAAGGTGAGAAACAGCTTCCTTAAAGGCTTGGGTGATTGTAGAATGCAGGTAGTCTACTGCTGGTGTTTCAAGATCTTGGAGGGGATCCAACTCCGAGGTTCGAGGGTGACTGCCGTACAAAAGAAAAAACGGTGTTTTCCCAGTTCCCGAATGGACAGAGTTATTGTAGGCATATTCGGCTATCCAAAGGATGTCTTTCCAAGTTTTTTCAGTTTGTTGCAGCATGCAGCGTAAATACTGTTCCAGAGTTTGATTGGTCCTCTCGGTTTGTCCGTCGGTCTGAGGGTGGTGACTGGTTGATAGTCTCACATCAATTTGAGCCGACCGACAGCAACTTCGCCAAAAATGAGAAATAAATTGACTACCTCGATCCGAAATTAGAACCGAAGGAAAACCGTGTAGTCGGACGATGTTTTCGAGAAATTCTCGGGCCAGAGTTGCTGCTGTTGGCAAGCCTTTGAGCGGAATGAAATGCGCCATCTTGGAGAATAAGTCCACGATTACTAGAATCGTATTGTATCCGGAGCATGGAGGTAGATCGGTGATGAAGTCCATAGAAAGCGTATGCCAAGGGCGAGGTGGGATGTCAATAGGGCGTAAGAGGCCTGCTGGTCTTTCCTTTTGACTCTTGTTTTGGGCGCATACTCCACAAGACATTATAAAGTCTCTAATATCTTTTTTCCAAGACGGCCACCAGAAGTAGCGCTTGATCTTTTCTGAGGTCTTGGCCATACCGGGATGACCTTCCATTAAAGAATCGTGATAACAGGAGATTACTTTTTTCTGTAAATCTGTGCTGGGTAGGTATAATCGTTCTTGGAAATACAATAAGTTGTCCTTTACTGCAAAGTCCTTTCCCTGCAGATGCCAATTTTGTATGTCTGCTGGAGTTACAAGTTGCCTGGCTTTATCCTTAACTTCCTCTATGGATTCTGTGGCGATTACACCCAGAATTCTTTGTTCGGGAATGATTGGTACAGGTTTAGGGTTGATCAAGTGTTCTTCCACTCCCATCCGAGAAAGGGCATCAGCTTTACCGTTCTTTGTACCAGGTCGATAGGTAATTATGAAGTCAAACTCGGCAAAGAATAATGCCCAACGGAGTTGTCTAGAGGATTGGGCTTTTGCGGTTTTCAAATATTGCAGGTTTCGGTGATCCGTAATCACAGTAACGGTGTGTCGGGCCCCCAGCAGATAATGCCGCCAAGCCTTAAAGGCAGACTTGATAGCCAGAAGTTCCTTGTCAGTAATCGTGTAATTGATTTCAGGAGGCGAGAATTTGCGGGACCAAAATGCCACGGGATGCAACTGATTGGTTACCGGGTCCTTTTGTGATAGAACTGCCCCCATGGCAAGGCTTGAAGCATCAGTTTCCACGATGTAGGGGAGTTCGGGGCGAGGGTGTTTTAAGATTGGTGCAGAGATAAATTTAGTCTTCAAATCCTGGAAAGCTTGTTCCGCCTCGGTAGACCATTCAAAACGTTTGTTTTTCTTTAACAAGGCAGTGATGGGCTGGACTATTCGAGAGAATTCGGGGATAAACCTGCGGTAAAAGTTAGCGAAGCCTAACATGCTTTGCACACCTTTTACGGAGGATGGTGATGGCCATTTGAGAACTGCATCGACCTTCTTTGAATCCATACGTACTCCGCCAGGTGATAATATGAATCCCAAGAATTCAACTTCAGTCACGTTGAAAACACATTTTTCCAACTTAGCGAAAAGTTTGTGTTGACGCAATCTTTCGAGGACCATTTTCACGTGTTTCCGATGTTCAGATTCCGATGAAGAATAAACGAGGATGTCGTCAATGTAAACAACAACACACACATCTATGAGCTCTCTGAGGACATCGTTCATAAAATATTGAAAGGCGGCCGGGGCATTGCAAAGTCCGAAGGGCATGACCTGATATTCAAATAGCCCATACTTGGTGCGGAAGGCCGTCTTCCATTCATCGCCCTCTTTTACTCGTACCAAGTGGTAAGCTCCTCTAAGATCCAGCTTTGTATATATGCATGCTTTTCTGACTTGGTCCAGGAGTTCAGGGATCAAAGGTAACGGATATCTATTCTTAACGGTGATCTGGTTCAGGGAGCGATAATCGATACAAGTTCTAAGGTCTCCTTCCTTTTTTGGAACGAAGAACAAAGCTGAAGAAGCAGGGGACTTGGAAGGACGAATAAACCCATTCGCCAGGTATTGATCCAGGTATTGTCGAAGGTGAAGGTTCTCAGGCTCGGTGAGGGCATAAATTCTACTACAAGGAGGAGTAGATCCAGGTATCAGGTCTATCTGGCAGTCATAAGACCTATGAGGAGGTAGAGTGTTAGCCTGATCCTTCCGGAAAACATCTTGGTATTCAAGGTATTCGGGAGGTAACTGGGGAGTCTCTGAAGAAATTGCTGCCAGTGCAACACCAGGTGGAGGGTGACAAGTAGAGACACATTCTGGAAACTGGACCGTTCTTGCTCGCCAATCGATCAGAGGATTGTGTTTCTCTAACCAAGGTATTCCTAGAATAATCTGAAACTGAGGGGCCTTGATCACATCGAACACGATCTTCTCATAGTGTCCATCTTGACTTACTAGCGTCACCTCTTGAGTGGTATGCGTTACTGGCCCGGAGGCTATCTCCGTACCATCCACTGTAGTAATGACGTCCTTTACAGCCTTGGGACAAAGAGTTAGATTCATCCTCAAAACCATTTCATGATCCACATAATTGCCGATGGCACCGCTGTCGACGTAAGCTTCAATTGCATGTAATCGATCCGGATTATCAGGGCTAATGAGGACCATAGGTATCACGAAATGCGAGGTCACGGAACTGTTTTTCACGCTCGGCAAGAGGACCTCTATTCTTGTCGGGCGAGGTCGTTTCCCTGCTCAGAGTTTGTAACTTTGGTAACTGCAGCTCCTACTGCCTTCTTGGCAGGTTTCACCGGACAGTCTCGAAGAAAGTGCCCTGAGTTTCCGCAATATAGGCATAATTGCAACTGTTTTCTCCTTTCCCGCTTCTTTTGTGTTAGAGGACCTTTCAGACCCCCGATTTGCATGGGTTCCCCGGAGTCTACTCCTTTGGAAGGAGTTGGCGGTTTGGAAAATACTCGAGCATCAAACTTGGAACGGTCGGCCTTCCTGTTCTGCAGTCTATGATCTATTTGAACAACCAAGTCTATATAATCCGAACAGTCTTGTGGGGGATTCACTACTTGGGCTAAAACGTCTTTGAGCTCTCCACGTAGACCTCTGTAAAACAGCGTAATCCTTTTGTCCTCAGGCCATTGAGTTTCCACTATTAGTCTATTGAAAGATGCAATATAAGCCAAAAGGTCTTGATTACCCTGTCGCAACGAAAGAAGCTCATTGTCCAAGGCCTGCCCCTGTGAATGTCTTGCGAACAGTTTTTCCATATTAAGCTGAAAGGCTTGAAAATCATGGAGAACCGGATCATCTTGATTAACTAGAGGGATTGACCAGTCTGCCGCATTGCCACTAAGGTACGAAAGTACAAAAGCTACTTTAGCTTGATCAGTTGGAAAGGCTGCTGGCCGGCATAAGAAGTGCAACCGGCACTGATTGATAAATACTGCAAACCTCTTTGGGTCACCAGAAAATCGTTCGGGCGGAGCCAGAGGTACATTCCCAGGTAGGTTGATCTGCACTGGATTCATAGAGGATGTTGAAGGAAGATTTGCCCCTGATGCGGGTAACGGGTTTGTCCGGCTTGTGACTGTAGCAATTGTCTAGCAAGACCGTCTGTTCTCTCCTTGGAAATAATTAGTTCCCTTCTTAGAGCATTCGTTTCCTGACGAGCTGCATGCACTTCTGCCCTTAGTTCCCCAAGTAACCGGGCTAGATGGTCAGTATCCGAGGTTTCCATAGCGCCTGGGCGAGAGTTTTGCGGTAGGCTTTGCGTTCTGTAACGCTCACCTGATTCTCGCAGAGGCGCCGGTCTTGACTGGGCGACTACCATATCTTCAAAGGTGATGTGTAGCACCCGGTTGGCTCTTTGGGCTGGACCTCTGTGCACTGTATGCCTGACTTCAAGAGTAAGATGTCTGCAGACAGAAAATATGGGATTAATGAACTGGGGTTATTGGGGTGTCCCTATCTCTTCCCTTTTTTGCTCTCCTGTAGACCCCCAAAGGTTAACGCTCTCACCTTAGGTAAGTGAATGCCGAGCTCTCCATCTGCCTCGGGGCAGGGTGCTGTAACCAGTTTCTTCACTGGATCGGTAGCGCAGGCCTCTTGACTTCAGAGGACTGCTGTCCGTCGTTTACTGCACGAACGGTAAGTTTCGAGTAATTCTATTGTCTTTAAAGTCTTTAGCAATGATGTCTCTTGTTTTGCAGGTTCCGGCGATGGCGGATGACGGGCTGAAGTGAGTTGAAGATGGAGTCCGTATGATGAATAGAAGCGCTTGGAAGCACGTAAGTAAGCGCTTGTTGCCTGCTTCACGATGCGCTCTAACTGTCTTTTATTTTGCAGGTACGAGTTCGGAGCGGCTGCAGGGTGCCGGAATACCCACTGGGGTTGATGTGGAAAGGAGTAATGGCACGTGAGTATCAAAGTTCCCCAATGTCTTTAAACGCACCTTGTTTTGTCTTTCAGATGCAGGATGCAGCGCCGAAGGCCTCCGGAGCGTGCGAAGAGTCGGTAAGCTTTTGTCTTTCAGATGCCGGAATGCAGTGTGAAGACCTCCGGAGCGCACGAAGAGTAGGTAAGCCTTTGTCTTTCAGATGCCGGAATGCTAACCTGTTCTTTCTTGTCTTTATAGGTGTTGCTGAAGACTGGATTCAGGATGGTAAGCCTTTTTCCTTAGGCCCAGGATCCGATGCAGAAGACACGATGAGCGTTCTGCTTCAGAGGATGCAGAATAACGCAAAGCAAGATTCATCCACCGGGTGTGGTTTAAATAGCCTCCTGTAGTGCTTAGGTGTCTCCTTCCACAGCCACGCCTAGGTAAGAAAAGAGTTCCTGCTTTCCAGAAGAGTTCCAGTGTTCTGAATCTAGGGAGTGGCTCCTGCCCCACCCAACAGGAAAAGTAGTTCCAAACAGAAGAGGATCAGAGGCTCAGCTGGCAGGCAAGTAAGCAGCATGGTCTGCTGCAGGTAAGTCCACCCAAGCATCATGAGCCCGGCGCTTCCAGCGCTGGGACTGGGCACATTTATGAGCCTGGTGCCACTGGCGCCAGGACTGGGTCCAAAAGGTCCCAATTGGGACTGGTTGGCCCTCGGAACCTGGGTTATGGATCTGCTTCCAAGGGAGTTGGGAAAACCCTGACCTTTTGGAAGCAGAGATCATGACATCTGTTGGTGGATCATTCCTCATTTCGGGTCGGCGCCGCTTCGTTGGCAGGTACCGCACCCCGGCCCCTATGGGGAAAGGACAAAAGACATTACTGGAGGAATATAAAGACATTAAGAGGGATCGCCCCCATCGCTAACTCACCTGAGTTTACCATCGGCAAGTCAATCCCTCAACGCATTGCCTTCATTCTGCACCTGAAATAAAGGACAGATCACAGGTTAGGAAGGCAACAGAAAAGGAGGCTCAATACTTGAACTTTGTAATCTTCATACTTACGGCGTTCCGCTCGGAAAAGTCAAGTGGATTTTGCCAGCGCCATTCTGAAAACCAGTGAAGTAACTGGACAAACACACGCCCCTGCACCAGAAGCAGGATGGAGAGTTCATCCTTTCAAACCATAAGGTGAGCTTCAACCGGGGATTTCGGAGGAAGTTAGAGAAGAACGAAGGGGGGAAGGGGGGAGCAAGCACACTATTCTGCAGACTGTTAATCCCCTTTCTCATCTGCAGAAGGATATTCCTACGGGTCAGACAAGCAAGATTTGAGGGTCCTGTTCAGTCGGTGTTCCGAGTTCTGCGCATCACGCTCGAAGAGGCCATAGCAACCCAGACCAGCGCCTCCGTGGGAGTCAGGTGAGCGTTACACAATGGCAGCAAGGGTGGTCACTAAGACCTTCACCAAGAGAAATTCTAACTCCAGCCAAACAACGCGTGATATTCATAGCCACCTATTTGATCAACTTGTGGTCAACAGAGGACGGTCTTTGCTGGTCACCTTGCGTGCCCTGTCAAAATCATCATTGGATGGAGTAGCGTATGCTCACCAATCCAATTTAGAAAAGGGTAATTATAATAAATGGTTGAAAAACCAATGCTATTACCTTGAATGCAAATGCTGGCGTACTCTGGTAGGCCGTGCCCTAGGGAAAGACGCCGGTAAATTCTGGAAGGCTGTAGAGGGTAACCATCATGAGCCACCTCGGGACATTATTGGTGGTGCTGAGTCTGGCTGGATTGAACATCTCACTAAAACTTTGGGAAATTATGAGAATGTTGTTGCCATATCGCTTATTGCACGAGCACAATGGCAATGCAAAAAGGGACCTGGTGACATCCTGAAGTTGATTACAGGTTCACCAAGAGCTCCCGGCATGGATGGGATTTGCAGCTCCCTTACTAAAATGGATGCAGCCCATTGGGCACTAACCCTTAACTGGCTATTCTGCTGGATTGCCGAGTGTCAGGTCCTCCCTCCACAGCATCATCGTCCCATATGGAAAAAGGGCAGCCGAGAGGACGCAAGTAACTATCGTTTACTCGCAATGTTGGATGCTCCATCAAATCATTTTTCACGCCTACTGCTGAACGAACTATGGAAATGGGCAGAGCAGGCTAACCTCATCCCCGCGAACCAAACTGGTTTCTGTAGGAGATTGGGTAATACCACCAATTGCCTTGCTTTAACAACTGCAGTACAGAAAGCATGGGGTATACGTGTAAGAACGGTTTATGTCGGCTACATCGACTATAGTGCGGGCTTCGATTGCGTGAATAGGAGTCGACTTTGGAAGAAATTGTCAGACTGGAGCATCCTGCTTGGCCTGCTTTCTATGATTATCACCCTGCACGAGAACACACGTGTAACGGTCAGGATCGATCAAACAGGGAGGACTTCACCTGGATTTCCACCTACCAGGGCTTAAAGCAGGGATGCAATCTTCCCCCACTCCTTTTTAACCTGTACCTAGCAGACATGGGTGCAGCATTGGCCAATCTGATGTCAATTCCTCCAAAATTAGGGATTACTCCCTTGAAGTGGCTCGGTTACGCCGATGACATAGTATTGATGGCTCTTACACCGGCATGCCTTCAGGCGTCCTTGGATTGACTGAGGGTGTATTCTGAGTTGAATTCCCTAACCATCAATATTAGTAAGACAAAGTGATGGGCTTTAGCCCCCGCCTCCATAAAATCAGGCGGATGACCTGGCATCTTGGAGGGAGAGAATTGGAGGTGGTTAAAGAATACAAATACCTTGATATATTGTTTGACCCCCTGGCTATCTGGCAAATGCCATATGGAATCTTTGAAACTAAAGAGAGCACAGGTTGTAGGACGCCTACAAAAACTGGCACATAAGCGTGGAGGCTATTCACTGGGTATTTTGGCACAACTGTACTCTGCTAAACCCGTTCCTATTCTTCTGTATGGGGCTGAGGGCTGGGCAAATAAAAATATGAATGACTTGGCTAAGTTTGAGGGATCTCTCCTTAAGAAATTGTTTCGCCTCCCAGTCTGCACACCTATTGAAGTGGTCTCCTTGGAGTTAGGGCTGGTCACGCGCACAGCAGGAGTACAGCTATCCAAGACTTGCATGCATTGGAAGCTGGCCAATGCTCCAACTGGAAGACCCAATCAATTTACCTTTAGGGCTGTTCGAACCAAAGGTGCATTTATCAAGAACAGCAGTGCGGCTAAAATCTTCTCTGAATGACTTAGACTAAGATTGTTGCCTACCATCAGGAGCTCTATAAAAGTAACCTCAGAACCAAGAGTAATAGTATTCTTTTCATGGAATATATTACGAATGGACTGGGGGGGGCCCCAACCTGCATTCAGCATTTGGTGGGAAACCAGCTGGTCTGGAATTACCTCAAACTAAAAATAAATGCAGTTAATACTCTTGAAATGACTGGGGCGTGGACTAACCTCCCGCGTAGTCAAAGAACATGTCGACTTTGTGGAAATCAAAAGCTGGAAACGGTGAAGCACCTATTGATGGAGTGTAATGCACAGCACACTATGCAAATGTGTGCTGTGAGATCGGCTGGTAACTGTGATGGCTTGGGAGACGGGGAGTTATGGGAACGTCTGATGAATGGAATGAGGAGTCCTGTATTATATTCTTCACTGTTATATGAAGGCAGACATCACTGCTCCTCAAAACGTTAGGTGATTAGAAAGTCTGGGTGTGGGCGAGCGATTGAGTGGGACAAGGCAAGGTGGTGGGAGGTTATGACAATGATCACGGCTTGATGGAACAGTGATGTTGAAGGTTTCTTTTCTCAATCCTTGATGCAATGTCTTAGAAAGCTGACATTGTTCAGCTGTATGACACGTTATACAAAAAAAAAATACAGCCTCCATTTTGGGTCAGTGGTGACCCTTCTGTGCATTACCACGGCTGGGTTGACAGCCTGCGAGTAAAAATCCCACAAAAGTCGGTAGAACACGTCCACTGACACAAGCCATAAGGGTATGCGTGTCACAGTAACAGAAATGTTACAGGAGCAGGGAGAAAGGGGATACTATGTAACCCCTCAGCACTCCGCATAAGGTGCGGTGTGCTGATCTCACAATGGGGATCGTAGAAAGGATAAAAAGTATCCTTCTACCCGTGGGAACATTAGTTCACATAAGGAAAATAAGAGAATAAAAGGGGAGCCCAAGGGGCTCCTCGGCAACACTGCACAGAAAGTGCTGTGTGCCGCAATGATAAAATGCAGGTGCCCAAAAGGTTATAGGAAAGTATGATTCCAAAAATAAAGTATGGAGCGCCATAAACTTGACTCCCATAGATAGAGTAAAGGAAAGGTTGAGTGGGGAAAAGGGTTCCCACTCACTCAGGACAAAGAAAGAAATGCATGAGTCCAGCAAACAGTGCTTGTGGTCTCGCAGGTGAGGGGGATTTAGCATAAATATGAAAATCTAACCTAACAGTATGGGATGGGGTCTGCCACCTGCAACTGTATATTTACTGCTGCTGCCTATTAATGAATGTTTGCACTCTCAGAGGTGAGGTAACTGACAGGCCCGTTCTATAACGGCCCTTTCTAAAAGGCCCCCCAGGCTCAGCCGTCACGGCAGAGTGCTGCGTTCTCTGTTCAACTTCCTCATATTGGGAGGGCACTAGCCTTCCCAAGTCAGTGGCCTGCTCCGCCACTGCACCCAAGGCTTTCCTTCCTATGGGCTCCAAGTAAGAAAAGCTCCAGGGCCTTCTGTGTGGGCCTCTAGCAGGGTCGGATTGGCCCCGTGGCCGAGCCGAAATCGTCCCGGGGGAGTTGGGGCCGGTTTCTGGCCATGCCTTGGCCGGTTTGGAAGAAAAAAAAAAAGCCTTTCATCCTTGTTAGGTCGATAAATGAGTACCAACACAGGTTAGGTGATATTGTATGCATATTTGTTCTATAAAAAAGAGCTTAAGTGTAAGTGCTATACAATAACATTATAATTTCGAATCGACATCTACTTGGATTCACAGTAATTTAGTGTACTTAGGAACAATGCCATTTCCTGTTTTGTCAAGGGGTGAAAGGTTGTGTTTCATCGCTTCCCCGGATGTCACTTCGGGGTCGGGTCAAATGACATCACTTCAGGTGATTTTCTGGGTCGTGAGGCGAGGGGTGGGCCACTTTTTTTGGGTGACCGGGCCTATTTCTTGTCCCAGTCCGACCCTGGCGTCTAGACCGCAACAAAAAAGAGGCGAAGGGTGGGCCACTTTTTTTTGGGTGACAGGGCCTATTTCTTGACCCAGTCCGACCCTGGCGTCTAGACCGCAACAAAAAAGAGGATGAGAGTAAGCACTGTGAAAGTCCTTTCCATCACTCTGGAAGCACACGTTTTGATGACCCCACGTTTCTGCCCCAGGGGAGATACATAGGAAAAGGCCGACGGGGCTTAAGAGCAATGGGATTGTAGAAGCAAGAGTTAGGACAGGCCAGTCTCGTGAAAAGTCCATTGGAGGCAGGCGCTTTTGACAAGAGGGCAGGGAGACAGGGAGGCCCTGGTTTCCGGGCACGGTGTCAGTGCTCCGCGAGCCTCTGTCTAGAACTCGGCTCCACTTGAAGAAGAGCTTTGTTTCCAGCTGGCATCCACACGAGAGGAGCAGCGCTGGCGAGAAGGCGTGGCGCTCCTTGGCCAGGAGGGGTCATTCCCTAAGGATGTGCATGGAGGCGGCCTGGGAGCGTTGCTCATTTCCAGGCCCGAGCGCTGAAGTCAGCAGAACGCCGGCCTGATAATTACTGCTTCACGCGCGCGTGAGAATGTGTGTGTGCGCGCGCGCGCCCGCGCGTCTATGTACACGCACGCAAAAGGGGTAGACTGGCACACAGGGAACCCTGGAGAGTTCCAGGTGGCCTCTGCGCCCTGGACCTCTTTTGTGTGGTATTATTTCCTCATAGAAATGGGCTGAGCTTGCTAACAACGTGTAATACGGGACCACTTTAAAATATATTTCCAGGGTCTCTTTTGGTGCCCCGTCCACCCCTGGTACGCACCCGTAAAACCCGTGATTACACAATGCACAGCTGTAGCGCCGCTGCAGCGTTTGTGTGGGCCCCAAAGAGGCGCGTGTCTGTACGTGTGTGTGTGCTGCATCAATGAGATGTGTGTGTATGAGCACAATGCACACGTGTGCATCAATTAGCAGATTATTCAGTGCATACGTGTCACTTTTAAGGCACGTTTGTGTGTACAGAGCACGCTCATGCCCCAATGAGACTAAATGTGTTCAAAAGGGGCCAGTGCGTGCACATGGAGCAGGCCTAGTGTGTGCACGTATGGATTGTCCGTACACGCTCATTAGGAGTACGTTTTTATTCGTATTAGGTGTATCGCCGAGACCTACTTCAGCATCTATACACATATATGCACATACGAAGCCATATTTTCCGCGTATGTGCAATCCTTAAGTATATGCAGAACATACGAGTGTATACATGAGTATGCGCTTATTGGTATGTAGATGCATCTTAAATTGCAGCTGTCCCGATAGTTTAGGCAAAAATGTAAGTAATTAAAACAAGTTTGATCTTTTTTTTATAAAAGATACCGTGTCCGAGTGCAAATCTTGGATGGGGCCAAAAGTTGGCATGTGCGCATGCACACATCTGTGGTGTGCATGGAGCTGTAAACACATGGGACACACTGCGCACACCGTGCAGGTGCACACACGCAGAAGCCACAATGATGTGTTGGTGTGTGCTTGCTCCGGAAGAAGTGCACCCTGCTGGGCCCTGGGAGCTCCCCTGGGCTGGCTGCACCCTCGCCTTCCGTGTTCTCTGCAGAAGACTGGCAGAGATAGGGGTTTTAATGGCCCGCGGTAGGTGTGCGGAAGCGCCCCCAGGAAAGGCTCCGTCAGGCTCCGAGGGA
Source organism: Ambystoma mexicanum (assembly GCF_040938575.1). Classification (NCBI taxonomy): domain Eukaryota; kingdom Metazoa; phylum Chordata; class Amphibia; order Caudata; family Ambystomatidae; genus Ambystoma; species Ambystoma mexicanum. Next base: position 173,114,214 of record NC_090931.1, read on the forward strand.
AGCTGAATTATTGATCCGCCATTGCTTGGAGCCGGGCCTCTGCCAGGAAACACCGGCCAATCCGGCTCAGGGCGGATTACTGGCGGGAGACCGACAGCTCGGCCGTAGGGGAGTAGGGGGTTGGGCATTTCCCCCTCAGTCCCACAGCCTGCGGGATGCATTGGGGAGTGTTAGGTCCACACCTCTGAGCTGCAGTTCCAGATATTACAGAGACAATACTCGGATGCCTATCCCTGACCCATTGATATGGGATGGACCCGTTTCCTGGGGCGAGCCAAGTGGGCGGCTCCCAGGGAACAAAGCTAAATAGCTCAAGGTGGGCGGACGAGGGGGCCCACCCAGACCGCATACCTGCCAAACCTCCAGGTTTAGCCCAGAGACTTTACTCTCTTGCCTGGGTCTCCGGGGAAGAGCACAGAGTTTCCCGGTTTTCCAGTGCAGGCCTAGAGTTGCTGCTGCTCCGCCCATGCCTCCATCCGATTGGGTACAAAACACTGCTGCTGGTAAGTAATCGGGTGGATGCGTGGGTGGGATCCGGTAGTGGCATGAAGCACTGCTGTTCATCAGCAGTTGCACCAGCAGAGCAGCCAGGTGGAGAGGCGCTGCAGCAGCCGCCTGCCACCTGGAGCAAGTCCTGACCTCCGCACCGGTGCCCAAGTGCTGAGTGACTGAATCTCTTTCCCTACCTATCTATGTGTGTGTCTATGTGCCCGACGGTTCGGTGAACCTACGGAACGTTGGGTATTTCCTCTACCCACTGGCTTTCCGTTTATGCCACACATTGATTCCAGTAATCTTAAATCGTCTTTTCGGCACTCCGCCCTGGCCCCCACCCAATATCTTGCAGGGATCGGCCATGTATTTTCTCTTTCTTTTTTGTCACCCCAGTTTTCATTTGCGCAGTGCGTTCCTTCTGGCCACCCGTTTGCTAGAGTTCCAATTGTTTGCACACACACACTAGACTGCTTTACTTTGAAATGTGGTTCCATATCACGGAACATGTGTTCTTTCTTTCACAAATTTGCCTTTTTGTAAAAAGGTTAGATCTGTGCACAACAGAGTATTGTACTGAACACAAAATAGGAACAAAATCAGGAGACGGCCTTGCATCAGCCATTCCAAAGTGTGCATATGATTTTAACTGGATACATGGCTATAAAGATTTGCCAAATAGTAGACAGAGCGTATTTATCTGGGTGAAATACGTACCTTTGCTCTTCTTTCTTGGGTCTCCTGCACAGCTATGTAGATGCGGGCCAAATCTAACCCCCACACAACTCTCACACAAAGGCAGAGAAACGATAGATATGCCCCACTTTTAGGCCCATCACCGCAATCATCAATGTATCGCAGGTGTGAGAAGCGTTATTCGCTCAGACGGCCGTTTAGACTATACTCAATGGATGACTTGGACAACATGGAAATGACATTGATTAAGCAAGTCGAATACCTGCAAAGCCAGAAACCAATGACCTCATCATTGACATCACTACAAAGCTGCATTATATATGAATTACTTATTCCTCATTCATGAAGTTAGACGACCATGCACTAGTTTCTGGCATATAGGCACGAAGCACATGCTTATGACCAACGTAGGTAGAGGACAGACACACATGCATATATATCTCTTTATATTCATATTGTTCACCAAAATGGAAACCGCAAGATGCAAATTATTCATATATTTAGCTTGCACATGCTTGACTGCTACCAACATGGAGAAGCCATAAGGAATAATATAGAAGCTATATGTCTCTGAAACGAGAGGCAAAGGAGAGACAGGCTTTGAGTACATGGAAAAGCTGACATGATGACCGCAGCCAGAGGCGAGCAGAAACAAGGCACTCAGCCAAGGAGCCAAGGACAAGTGCAGATGGGAAAGTTCCAGTTACCAAGACAATGAGCCACCTGCAGAAAGTCAGGCTAAAATACTCATAATTACAAGCAGGACAGCTCTATTTTGTGGTCTCCACACACGTGACTCAGCCAAACAAGACAATGCACATTCAACCGTGGTAGACAAAGAGGACTGTTCGCATCAAACCAGAGGGGAAAAAAGCTACAAGTGTTGCCCACAAGTTGCTAACTGAATGCATGCTCTCAGGCCAAGGTGATCAGAGATGGCAACATTAGGGAACATTTCGCACCTCCATGTTCATTCCCATTGCCTTGAAAAGGTACACTCAGTCTGGTAACTGTCCAGGGTCCCATGGATGGAGGACACTTTCTGACCAATCCAGATTCATCTTTCACATGGAGATATAATTTGTTGCTAGGGCCAATGGTCTCTCTGCAACCCTGCCACATTGTAGATTGGTACTAGTAGAAGTGGCCCTAGGAGGATCCACTAAATATGGCTATCCAATAGTAGAAATAACCCATATAGTTCCCATATGTATCCTACCCAAACTGACCAATGTAAATGTGTGATATGTTTCTGGGATGGAACCTGAATTTGTGTCTTCACGCCGGGATAAAACCGAGTGACACATACTTAGAAGACGAGGGCTCCGGAGGATACTTGTTTTTCGGGTGTGATCCCCATAATTTTGTTTGCTAAATAAAATACAGTAACATTGCCCCATGGCTGAGTCTTCCTTTCTTGTGGCGGGGAGTCTTGAATGGGCCACATTGTTCTCTGCTGATAGCTGGGGTGACTGCTGGAGGACCCTCGCCACACATAAACAAAGTGATAGCAGAGGACGGTCGCTTGGATTTATTTTCTGTCACGATCTTATCCCCACCAAGGGCTAATGGGGCTCTAAGGACCTTGTTCGGGTCTCCTTGGATGCTTTGGAGCCAGTCCTGGCGCAGTTGGCATAGGAGACGCTTGCTGGGACGGGGTTTCTATGGACTGAGGACCAGCATGGCCGCCCCCATGCGGAATACTGGGGAACTGCATTCTGCGGTCTAGCCTTCAGGGTGGGGCCCGCCCCAAAGACACCTGGGATACCGCCCTGCTATTTAAACCACGTCCGACTAAGGGCACGCGCTTTGCATTATTCTGCCTTTGCAGCATGACGCTCATCAGATCCTGCTCTGCACCACCCATCGGCTTCGAATTCATCCGGGGCCAGAACCATCGCCATCCCTACCTGCTCTGCAGCATCCAACGGCTTCTGAGACATCCAAGGCAAGAGCCTTCGCCATCCTTACCTGCTCTGCAGCATCCATCGACTTTAATTGGACTGAAGAAGCGGAAAAGGCCTTTCAAGAGCTCAAGACCAGGTTCATCTCCGCCCCTATTTTGCGACACCCGCGTCCAGATCTTCCCTACATCGTGGAAACGGATACGTCCAGTTTGGCCATGGGAGCGGTTCTGTCCCAAAAAGACCCTTTGACGGGCCAATTGCACCCGGTGGCCTTTTGGTCACGGAAGTTCACGCCTGCGGAACTCAACTATGCCATCACCGATAAAGAGTTACTGGCCATAAAAGCAGCCTTTAAGGCATGGCGACACTACCTGCTGGGGGCCAGGCACACCGTCACTGTAATAACCGACCACAGGAATCTCCAGTACCTGAAGGGAGCGAAGGCTCAGTCATCACGGCAGCTACGCTGGGCCCTTTTCTTCGCAGAATATGACTTACCGATTACGTACCGACCCAGGGTAAAAAATGGCAAAGCTGACGCTCTCTCCCGCATGGGCACAGATGACATGGCACACGCACCGCCGGACCCAGTGGCCATCATACTGGAGAACAGAGTACTAAGTATTACTACCACCATGACCCAGAGTGAACTGCTATACGAAATTCAACAGGTCTTCACCCAGGAACAGCTACAAGAGTGGGCCTCTCGAGGGGAGCACTACAGTGTCAAGAATCAACATCGAACTACCAAAATCGGCTATTCATTCCAGTGAAGGAACTACAAGGACAGGTCATCTCCGAGCACCATGATTCCCTCATGGAGGGTCATCCGGGAATCGCCAAAACCTTAGCTAAAATACAAAGGAACTACTGGTGGCCAACTTGGCGCAAGGACATAACCGAGTTTGTGGCTTCATGTGGTGTCTGTGCCCAAAACAAGTCTAGCAAGCAAAGCCCTGCTGGACTCCTTCAGCCGTTGAACATTCCCCCAACCCCTTGGCACACGTTGTCACTCGATTTTATCATCGACCTTCCTCCATGTCAAGGCTTTAATACCATCCTGGTGATTGTGGACTTATTTTCTAAAATGGCCCATTTCTTCCCCTTCAAGGGTCTTCCGACTGCTTCCGGCCTCGCCAAAGTCTTCCTGGAACATATAGTACACCTACACAGGTTCCCGTCAGTCCTAATATCTGATTGTGGGTCCCATTTCGTGTCTAGTTTTTGGAAGAAATGCTGTTCTTTGGCCCAGATAGACATCCGGCTGTCCACTAGCCACCACCCACAGACCGACGGCCAAACTGAGAGAACAAATCAGACTCTTGAGAAGTACTTACGCTGCATGCTGCACCAAGATGAAGGGGACTGGAAGGATCTTCCATGGATCGCTGAGTACGCGTATAACAATTCGCTACATAGCAGCACGGGACAAACGCCATTCTTTACGATCTATGGACGACACCCACGCACCTCTGAACTCGACATCCCTACAACCCTGGAAATACCTGCAGTCGAGACTACACACAACCATCACTGAAGCCTTCACGAAAGCTCAGGAACACCTACGACATTCTAAAGCACGCTAGAAAAGATGCGCAAACCAGCATCGCTCCGAAACCCCTACCTATCAGATGGGAGATTTAGTATGGCTCGCTTCCAAGCATGTACCAATTAAAGGAACACAAACATTTCGCCCCCAGTTCTTGGGATCGTACCCGGTGGAGACCATCATAAATCCAGCAGCTGTGAAACTGACACTACCAGACCATATGAGAATACACCCAGTATTCCATGTATCTCTCTTGAAACCATTTAGGCCGGGGACCCGTGTGACTACTCCCCCTAAGCCGATTGTCATCCAGGGGGAACCTGAGTACGAGGTAAAAGGCATTCTGGACTCCATGTTGGTGAGATCAAAACTCTACTACCTAGTAGATTGGAAAGGATATGGGCCTCAGGATAGGACGTGGGAACCGAGTGAATACATTCATGCCCTTCACTTGCTCCAGCGTTTCCATCGGACGTTTCCCTCTAAACCAGGACCCGGCCGGAGAACCATCTTGAGAGGGGCCTTAGGGGGGAGTGCTGTCACAATCTTATCCCCACCAAGGGCTGATGGGGCTCTAAGGACCTTGTTCGAGTCTCCTCGGATGCCTTGGAGACAGTCCTGGCGCAGTTGGCATAGGAGACGCTTGCTGGAACAGTGTTTCTATGGACTGAGGACCAGCATGGCCGCCCCCATGCAGAATACTGGGGAACTGCATTCTGCGGTCTAGCCTTCAGGGTGGGGCCCACCCCGCATTCTGCGGTCTAGCCTTCAGGGTGGGGCCCACCCCAAAGACACCTGGGATACTGCCCTGCTATTTAAACCACGCCCGACTAAGGGCACGCGCTTCGCGTTATTCTGCCTTTGCAGCATGACGCTCATCAGATCCTGCTCTGCACTACCCATCGGCTTCAAAGTCATCCTAGGCCAAAACCATCGCCATCCTTACCTGCTCTGCAGCATCCATCGGCTTCAGAGACATCCAAGGCAAGAGCCATCGCCATCCTTACCTGCTCAGCAGTATCCATCGGCATCGGAGTCATCCAAGGCAGGAACCATCGCCATCCTTACCTGCTCTGCAGCATCCATCGGGTTCAAAGTCAGCCAACGCAAGAACCATCGCCATCCTTACCTGCTCTGCAGCATCCATCGGCTTCGGAGTCATCCAAGGCAGGAACCATCGCCATCCTTACCTGCTCTGCAGTATCCATCGGCTTCGAAGTCAGCCAAGGCGAGAACCATCGCCATCCTTACCTGCTCCACTGGTCGCTCGGAGGGCCTGCATCTTCATGACATCTTTCATCCAGTCGGAATCCCGGGGGCCATTCTTCTCCGGGTCATTGTGACCTACAGAACAAAATAAAACCACAGGTTAGCCACTTTCTAGGACGCTCTCAGCGCCGCTTGGCTTTCTTCTTAACTTATCGAACTGGATTTAGGCTTCTCTGCAGCACTTGCCACCTGCAACCAGAAGTGAGGAAGTCATTGTTTCCAACTTCAACTAAAGACATTGCTAGCATTTAAGAGACATTGCTTTTCGCTTGAAAGACTTACCTGAAAGAAGGAGTTGCAGCCGGTCTGAACTCCGGCCCTCGCCAGTGAAGTAACTCGGCAGTACGGTGCCACCTTTCGACACGCCCCTGCCCGGCGTGGCAGGACAGAGAGCGCACCCTTATAGAAAACAAGGTGAGAGGCATTCTTGGGGAATGGCAAGGGGAACTCAGGAGGTGGGTTATGAGGATAGAACCAAAGCTTATCTACCCCTCCTGTCTTCTAGAGTTGCCCCTCGATTAACCGGGTTCCAGGACAGGCGAACAGTTCCAGAGAGCATCCCGGCTATCTGAGGCGCCCCCGTGGACCAACAAAGTGAGAGTTACATTTTCGGCATCAAACCACCTCATCCCGACGCATGCCAGAAGGGCTGTGTGGCGACCCGCAGAAATGGATCCATAAAATCACTTGTGTATGAAGAGAAGGTCGACAGGAGCTGCCTTTGGGGGAAAATTCCTGCCCACTTCCTCTGGGACGCCTATCATACTGGACAGCAGGTTGTGGGAGAGTCAGTGTCCAAAAGACCTCCCCTGATCATGGAGTGTAAGTATATGGCAAATTTGGGAGGAAATGTCAGTTTGGGGTTTTTGTTGAAGTTTTTGTTTGATGTAAGGATACCTGTTTGTTAGGTGGTCAGTTTGGGCAGTCAGTTTACACAGTCAGATTAGCTTGCAGATAAAAGAAAGGAGGGGGCCAGTAGACATTGAAATGTTTTCATATGGGGGTAGAAGTGTTAATCACATAGCTCCCAGGGGTACAGGGTAGACTGTTATGCATACCTAATGAATTCCTATTCAGGACAGAGGTTCCTTTAGATGAGAAAAAAGCAAAAGTGATCCCAATAGGAGTTGAGGTAGTTACAGGGAGAGATGAGAGGATAGTGCTACATTGGACTTATGATACAGGATGATCATGGAGAACTATAATTGCAGCAGGAGAAGGATACAAGTTGCCTGACGTGACAGATGAGGAGTCATTCCAAGACAATCAATCGGATAGCGAGGTGACATTTTACATAAGCATGACACATTGGGTGTAAACAAACTATAGGGAAGTGCCAAGGAGAAAGGCTGTGTTGTGAAAAACACCACCACCTTTTTTCGAGGAAGTCTTAGGGCGGGTACCCAGTGTCTTATGGAAAAATAGTCCCTATGAAGTGGGTCTATTAAAAGGGATAGGAGCGGTCAAGATACAGCTTAACCAGGGGCTATTTAACCAAGGACAAGAAAGTTTCCTCTATCAAGGGAGGCAGACAAGGGTATTTACGAGACGATCGCCGCATTAGTCAAGCAAGGCATGCTGGTACCATCAGAATCTCAGTGCAACACTGCAGTGTATACGGTGAAAAAGGCAACAGTGGGATTATGGCGTTTTATTCAGGATTTGCGCCTGTTAAACCAAATTGTTCAAGCAGGATCCCTTTTAGTTCTGAATCCAGCAAAAGGTTTGTGTAGCATCCCAACGGAAGCTATACACTTCACAATAATAGACTTGAAGTACGCCTTCTTTTCAATACCACTTCACAAAGAGTTACATGACTTAACTTCCTTCCTATATAGAAACCGGCAGTGGAAACATACAAGACTCCCACAAGGGTACTGTGAGTCACCTTCCATCTTTAATAGCATCCTTCAGATGTATCTAGGCAACATACAGATAGCGAGCACAGTCATACAATACGTGGACACATTTTAATTTGTAGCAAATAAGAGGAACAGTGTCGAAATAACTCGGTATATTTGCTGACAGTATTGGCAGAAAAGGGTTGTAAGGTGGACCAGGCAAAATTGCCAAAGGGAAGTGCTATACATAAGGCAGTTGATATCACATGAAGGGCGAAAAGTGACCCCAGAAAGGGCTGAGGTAATCAGTAGAACGCTGATGCCAAACAGTGAGGCAATGCAGCAGTTTTTGGGCCTTTACAATTATTGCAGAGCCTGCATGTTTGACTATAGCACATACACAAGAGCCATGTTGAGCGGGCTTAGGGAAGCACAGAGAGTAAATGGTAAGTTGGTATGAAAACTTGAAATGACTGAAGTCTTTGAAGAGCTGAAGAAAGCAATATCCACAGCTCCAGTGCTAGGGATACCAGACTATCATGACAAATTGTATTTGTTCTCACACTCCAATGGAGTAGTGATGACTGAGGTGCTCACGTAGTAGACTACCCTAGGGCACAAGCCATTAGCTTATTATAGCGGACATTTAGACCCAGTAATGAGCGGACATACCCTTGTTAGCAAGCTCTGGCTGCTGCCGCATTCACATTAGAGAAGTCACTGAGTATCACCATGGGGCACAGCACTACACTTTACGTGGAGCACACCCCTTTGCAATTCTCCAAAGACCCAAAAGTACGTTGACCACGCAGCAAACTTTTGGATATGAGGTAATAATCTTGAACCCAGCAATCAAGGTACTGAGGTGCAGGACTGTCAATCCGGTCACATTTTTTAGCTGAGCCAGTAGAAGAGGGAGACTATGTAAATGACTATACTACATACATGGAACAGTATGATGACCTCTCCAAGGTGGGAGAGATGCCACTTGAGAGGGGAGAAGTGCTCTACAAGGATGGGTTGTCGACAATAGACCAGACAACAGGGGAAAGGCATACAGAAATGGCAGTGGTGAGACTAAAAGCAGACAGAGCAGCAGAAGTAATAGCCAGCAGTAGATTGCCTACATATTTTTTAGTGCAAGCAGCACATTTAGTGTCTCTCATAATGGCATGAGAAGTGCGCAGGGACCAGGAAATCACAGTGTATTTAGATTCGGCCTACGTGACATCTACAGTACACTTTGGGCTGTCACAATGGCAGAGGAGGAGCTTTAGATATGCAGATTGCATACCAGTGCAGCCCCTATTGGGTAGGCTCATAGACGTGCTTGACCTCCTAGTGCCAGTAGCGGTCGTAAAGTTCCAGACCCACACAAGGGGCGAGGATGCGGTCTCCCAAGGCAACGAAGCAGCTGATGCAGAAGCAAAGTGTGCAGCATATTTTTTAGGAATACCAGACTTCGATACCACATCACACACACGTATACGTGTGCACAATATGATTCTAATGGAAGGCTATAATACCCTACCAGCCACACAGATAATGGAGTTTCAGGGAAGGGCTCCAACAGAGGAGAAAGACATAAGGGTGAGAAGGGGATGTTCATTATCTCCTAGACATGCTCTGTGGTGACAGGAAAGCACAGGCAAGCTAGTACTCCCAATAGCATTATTGCAGATTGCACTCACTCAACTGCATTACCCATTCATTTGGGTAAAGAGGTACTTGCTGCTCACATTGGGGAAGATTGATTCTGTCCTAATGTGTTGGTGCATGTGCAGCATTGATGGAAATCTGTGTCACTTGTAAAAAGTTCACTGCAGAACATACTTTACGTGTAGTGAGGGGAACCATACCTTGTCGAATCGGGCCTTTCCAACCTCCCACATCAACTATGTCGATACGATCAGGTGTGCCAGGGCAACCGCTAAATGATAGTGGTTGTGTCACCAGTCTCCCGATGGATCGAAGCTGCACCCTATTCACACCCCGATGACATCAGGGCAGCAAAATTTCTCATTTGAGAGGTATTGCCATGATGGGGGGTGTGATGTCCTGCATCAGACAATGGGCCTTATTTCGTGAATGAGACTTTTGAGCACATAACAACCCTACTTGGGATACAGCACAAACTCTCCTGTGCCTATCACCTTCTATCTTTGATCCAAACGGAACTAATACCGGCATAACTCAAACCACATGCAGTGAAGATCTGCTTAAACTTAAAAAGAAACGTTTTCGCACAGAACTGCATGGCCATTTCTTACGCGAATACTTGCATGCTGATACTATTCCAGCAGGATTAATTGTCAGGAATGAGCCTTGTCTTTTTCTCACAGATAAGGAATATACCACCAAATTCAGCCACATTGCAATTAAATGCAGTAGAGATGTGATGGTCTTGACTATTACAACAGGTCAACGTCTGAGCGTTGAGGTACTAAAAGGACTAGACATAGAGGAAAAAAAGTTTTTAGACAACCAAGCAATTACTAATGCTATTGACAAACTAAGGGAAACCAACAAACTCTTTGAGGAATTCAAGACATCCACAATAACGAAAAAAACTAAAAAATTAAATAAAGACATCCAGGAATTCAAACTTGAAAAGATATTTCCTTATACCACTGCTGAATTTGCAGAGGCTGCGAAAAAACAACAAGCCACACAAAACAAAGGACGACCCCGCTGGGTATCATTCTCTAACTCTAGCAGCAGCGGTTCAGATGATCAACAGCGTTTTAACCAACCACAACAACCTTTGTTTCTGAATTACCAACCCCTACAACCGCCCCCTTTTTTAGGCAGAGGAGGGCAAGGAATCCCCTACTGGGGCCAACCATGGTTCCCCCAATACCCACCCTTGCGCCGTCAAACTTGGGGAAGAAGACGGCAGACCCGTTGAGAACTGATGCTAAAGACATACCGATTTTTAATTTAGCTAAAATTACTTTGACTGAGCCACAAGTCACAGTCCAAAGGCCTTTCTTTTGTGCCATCTCGAACAACCGATTGGTTCCAAACTGAAACCGAAATTCGCCGCTTCTTTAGAACAATACGTCTGAAGGGCTTTTTTGATGATATTCCAGCAGAACCACAGGACTTAGATCCCGGCCTGCATACTCCCTCCACTTTTAGGCCTCAAGATAATGAAACACCAAAAGAAATGATTACGTTTCAAAAATGCATTATGAAGGGGCTGAGTAAACTGCAAGGCGATGCCAAGCATCTCAAGCACAATTTGTCTAAGGCAGAACAGAGGGCATTAACTGAGCTCTCGAAAATGCCAAACATTGTGATAAAACCGGCCAATAAAGGCGGGGGTATTGTGATCATGACCAATGACCAATATTGCACCATGGTTAACCAACTGCTTCAAGACCAAGAAAGCTATAAGAAAATAAAAAAAGACCCTACGAGTGAAATTAAATCCGAAATAGCAGAGATGGCCGAATATGCTCACGAGAGACAATGGATCAGTGATAAAGAACTCAAATTTTTAACTACGAGCTAAGGCCGCACTCCCTCTATATATGCCTTACCTAAAATTCACAAAGACCCGGTTACCCCATCAGGCAGGCCTATTGTGTCTGGATGTGGGTCAGTTTTAGAACCAGTGTGTAAATTTATCGATGTCTTTTTAAAACCTATAAGCATCAAAACAGAAACTTACTTACGAGACAGCATTCACACCATCCACATTTTTTGAAAAACTGCCTTTTGACCCTCGGACACAAATACTTGTGACAATGGATATTAAATCATTGTACACAAGTATTCCCCAAGATCAGGCCATCGAATGTATTCACCAAATACTTACCCAACATGATCAGCAAAGCAGGGTACCTCACAATTTCGTTCTGGAACTTATGACTTTAGCTCTATGTAAAAACTTCTTTGAATTTGATGGAAAATTCTATATGCAGACTAAAGGAACTGCAATGGGCGCCACATTTGCCCCTAGCCTTGCAATACTGTTTATGTCCAACTTTGAGTCAAACCACATTTTATGCAAAAAAAATCCCTATCCACTTTTGGTTTCGTACTGGAAACGATACATCGATGACATCGTTTTCATTTGGAACGGCTCTGAAACTGAACTCAATTTTTCCTAAACTGGCTAAACAATGTTGACAATAACCTCCAGTTTACCATGGAAAAAAGCAATCAAGAAATCTGTTTCCTTGATCTCAAAATCAAGCACGAAGATGGTATCCTCAAATGCAGTGTGTACCGGAAGACGTCTGCACGCAACACTCTTCTGCATTTTTCAAGTAATCATCCACGCCATCTGCGTGAAAATTTACCTTATGGTCAGTTCCTCAGAATCAGGAGGAACTGTACCAACCTTACAGATTTTTACCAACAGTCTGAGGATCTTACAAACCGTTTAGTAGACAGAGGCTACCCCAAAAAACTAATCTCAAATTCTAGGAAAAGAGCTGGATTCACAGACAGAGACACTTTGTTATCCAATGACATTACTCGAGAACACCCTGACTCCGACAAAATAACCTGTGTGATCACACATGGCCCTCACACCTTTCAGATTAAGAAATTAATCCACAAATACTGGCCGATTGTAAAACTGAGCTTGCCTAACTGCCCAATGCCACGTTTCGCTTTTAAAAGAGCAAAAACATACGCGACACTCTGGTACATTCAAAATTTAAAAGACCAGCCCCCAGAACTGGCCTTTGGGACCTCAGAACGACTGGCACTTAAATTCCATGACTAATTGCAAAACAAAACAAGCAATTTACTGCATTGAATGCCCTTGTGGCCTCAGGTATGTAGGCCAGACAAGTAGATCGGTGAACACCAGAATCTCTGAGCACCGTTCCCGCATCAGATGCAAAAACACATCAGCACCACTTGTGAACCACTTTTTAGAAAAACAGCACACTCCTAATGACATCAAATGGTGGATCCTGGATGTAGTCAAAGGATCTGCCAATATACCACACAGCCTCCAGCAAAAAGAAGCAAGATGATCCATAGACTTTCCAGTCATGAAAGTGGTTTAAATGAAGAATGTGTACCTCTAATTTAAAGTACAAAAAGTGGGCACATTTTTAGAAATTTCTACGGCTAGGGCCAGCTGATATTTTTGAGTAGTTCAACTTACTCACAAACTGACCCTTTTCTAGTACCGCTCTGACACAAACAAGGACTCGGAAATCCTATTCTTTAAAAGACAGGAGCCAGCCAACATCGTGCCTGATCTAATTCAGCTGTCCTTTTTGGACTCACGTGACTGAGTCATACTTTATAATGCCCTCATTGGTCCTTTCCTATTGTTCAACAAACGCCCTGGCTGGCGTTAACAATTCAATTAATATCACGGCAGTCACATATATGCGTTGTTGATGCCAGCCAGTGTTTATGTAACTGCAGGCTTTTCACCCGCTTGATTCTGGGCATGTGCACTCGATGTATCAATACATTACACGGTTTCCATGGATGCCGTTTGAGCTCCAATGCCGAAGGGTCACACGCCCTCAGCCTTGACAAAACTGACAGGTCCAGTGCACCAATCACATTGTTTCAACACGCAACCAATTAGGAAGGGTCCCCCACTCCTGGGACAGCCAATCAAGCTCCTCGATGACGAGTCACACCTGCCACGGCAGTGACAGCGTTTTCTGCTCGTCAGCTTTGACTCAGCATTCAGCAAGCAGAGACAGTCTGCCGAGCGCGCACCCCCAGCCACAACACACGCATCTCAGCTCTAACGGGACATTTCTATGAACCGTCCTCAATGGAGGTATGTGAGGCACTTTCTTCCTCCACCACCTTTCTAATGCTAGATACCCGCATTAGTCTCTTTTCAAGTAACGTCAAGAGAACGTTATATTTACTATCTCCATGTCTTTCTTTATTTCTGTCTTGGCTTCCTCCAGTCTGAGGACCACTGCAAGCACATCTGAATCCAACACCGCACACACCAAGTAACAGCCACTGTGACACGACTCTCATCCATAAGAGGTTGTGGTATCTAATTCATTTGTCGCTCACAGTATGCTAAATCGACCATACATGATACTTCATGAAGAAAGTTACATTTGTTTGTTTGCCCCTTTCCTTATTTCCTCTTCCCTGTTGCAGCAAGTGCACACAAAATAGCGGGTGGCTGTGCCCTGGGGACCGCATGTTCCATGCTGCATCCTTCTAATCTGTGGAAGACCACAATCCTAGCCCAAGTGGGTTTCCTGTTACAGTCCACTCCCAGATTTAGGGTAAGGACCATATTCCTACTGGGTTTACAAAAAACTTTTTTGTTTTGTTGCAAAAATTATTAAGTAAACTTGTGCTTAAATTTAGACTAATGCCACTAAAGCTGAAAACATTCCTGAAAATAAAACTGGTTTTATGACACACCTTCCCCCCCTTCCTTTTTTTGTCTGCCTTCATACAGGGACAAGTTTGGCTTCCATTTTCTTCATGTTTTCGCGCTGAGGAAGGCTCGATAACAAACCTAATTGCCCAGCAGGGGGCAGATCCGAAACGTGAGATGGATGTCTAAAAACCTTTTTTCTTGCCTAGAAGACTCTAATCTGGAACTTAATTTAAAGTCCTATTTCAAACTTGTGCTCAAAGGACAATTGCTTAAGCACAAACATTGTTGTGCCATTGCCAGGAATCTCCAGCCCTATTAGACACCAACACGTCGGCAGACCTGCATTCATTTATTCATCTACATAGCGGCACCTGTATACTGGATTTTGGGCCGCCACAGCTTCCCTCTCACTGAGGGGATCTTTTCTTTATTTGCTTTATCACCGTATATGCTTCTGTATTCATAACACATACTGATTTACTTAGTAATTGCATTCACCTACTTGCAAAAAACTGTATTGAATGTTTATTTGTTAAACCTGTTTGATTTTTCAATTTTTCAACTCTCTGATCATCTCAGACTGCATTTCCATGTTTTACACATGTCTTTTCCCCCTCCTTCTTTTTATTTAATTGTCTTGAAAATGCATAATAAATTATCTTGATAAACAAGGAATGTTTTCAGAACATAAATACTGTGGCTTAGAACATTTGTGATTACCTTGGTTTAGGTTACACAACCACACTAAATTGCTTGAACTTCATTCTTTAGAAAAAAGGAAAACATTTTTTTCATTTGAGCATAGTGGATACCTTTGGCTTAACAATAGATATTTCCTATAATAGTCCCAATCCACTGTATGCCTTAAGGGACAACCCCGATTTATTTTTTGTATGAGACTATCACCTGCAAGTGAACAGGATGTTTGAGCACCTCAACGGCCTGCTCAAAGAATACATTCCAAAAATAAAAGCCACCTCAAAAAAGGGATAGCTTCATTGTTTGCCCTTTGCTCTGTTCGCACTGCACAATCAGCCCGGATCTAACCACCACTTAACTCCTGATGAGGTGGTTACAGGACTGCACATGCGACTACCCCTGGCTCCTCCCAATAGAGCATTGACAGTTGCAAATGCAACCTCTGATGTGTGTGGAAATGAAATGTATGAGTATGTGGCTTCTTTGATGGCTAGTGCATTTTTTATTTCTCACCAACTGCAGAACAAGGGGAGAGGTCGAAGAACAGTGAGGAAGATATCATCCCAGCTGCAAGTGAAAGACTCAAGAAACCACTACTGTATCTGGAGGATACAGATGTTAAGCCCTGCCGAGGTGAGACCTCTTTCTGTTTAATTTGATGCAAGAAGAAGACAAAGAAAAAGAACAACAGCTGCGGATAACAAGGTCTAGAGGAAGAGAGTTAGGAAAGGACAATATGCACACCAACAATAGGCACACTATCTTTTTCTTACAATAGGTATTCTTTGAGAAAGTAAGGAGAGTCCAAGCCATATGGTGCTTGGTAGACGTAACCCATTTCAGGAATGTGTTATCTGCTTTGTGATATGGAGAGAAGCTGAACAAACGATTCCTCTACGATTGTTTTTTCATGTCTTTCTGTCATATGTTGCCCGCATCTACCCACAGTTGACCTGTGGAAACCCGTCTATCATTACTCTGCTTGGTGATTCGAGAATCCGTATAGTGTAGGAGTGATTGTTCTTCGCGGCACTCGTCAATACGACAGCTGTAGAGCTTAATATAACATACACTAACATGATTATTACGCATTTCTCAAGCTTTTCAGGTGAGTTGCACAAACCCTCGGATCAACGCAAAGAAACACTCAAGAATAACAACATGGGAAAAATAATGTGTAATATTGTGATAATGTTTTGTGACTTCTGCTGTCTCTATCTCTTTACACTCCTTGCTTTACGAAGGTTGATGTTTTCCCAAGCACAAGCTTTGACCCGTACTAACGTAACCCCGATCCATGCTGTTACTGAAGCCATATCGAGGCAGGCAAGCAACAAGCACTGATAAAGAAGTAAAGAAAGTTAGGCGCAGTGCAGAAGCAGATAATAACCAGGTAAATTCCTACATAACTGATTCAACCCATACATCTAACAACATTTGGTGTAGCCACATGCCCAAAGTGGGGAAACAAACAACAAAAGAGAGCTGTTATGTGGGCCCTCTCATCCCCTATGCCATGAGTGCATCCAGAATGTTCGTGGCAACTGAAATTCCAGCAGCAATAGCACAGTGCCTCATGGACTTATCGATTTGCTCCACAAGAGGACAGTTTCAAGGGAAGCGTGCCACACTAAGGTGGATGTCCAATAAGATGTTTGCGTACAATGACAACTACATAAAGACTCAGGAAATGTTGGACAATTACTGGAATACAGTCAAAAGTATAGAGTGTATCACATAGGGTCTGAGCAAAGGGGAAGTACAGACAGTGACCCAGAAAGAGTTACAGTGTTCCAAGAAAGGATCTGAGGAATGCCAGGATGCTAGGAAAGACAGCAGATGCTGGTGTATGGACAAGTATACACAACGGATGGATGGAAAGAAGGAGTGGTTAGGAGCAAAGCACATGCTCTCCTAATGGTTCCAGTGGAAGTAGTACAGCAAGAAAATGAAAAGTGCCACAAGGATTGGGAAGCAAGTGCAAAACTGCTCACATGGGTAGAAAAACAAAGCAGGGCCCATGTCCATCATACCACTCAAGGGAGAAGCTTTATGTTTCCAGAATGATGGCAATGTAGTGGTTGGAGAAAATGAAGGATGTAGGCAGATTTTGAAGAAACTAAATGGCTCTAGATTACATGATGGGAGCTGATGCAGACAATAAACTCAACCGTGAAGGGGTTCAACACCATCAAGGAAGAGCTGAGAGCAGTTTGACTAATGGCCCTCCAGAACAGATATGTTTTAGATCTCCTCACAGCCATGGAGGGAGATGTTTGTGGCAAGATCGGGTCTTCTTACTGTACATTCACTCGTGCCAACGACGAAGGCAACAGGACGCTGACAGAGGCCATTACCCAACTCTCAGAACTGCACACGAAGATGGAGGTAGAAACAAAAAATGACAGAAAAGGTAAAGGTTGGCTATCTTATATATTCTCATGGATACCAACATGGATGGCCAATGGACTGATAGTAGTGGCAGCAGCTTTGATATTAGTAGTGCTGATGTTTTGTGTCATCAGGATAATCATCACACAGTGTAGAAAGACACCTAAGAAGACTTTAGGGATGAAAGTGCTGTTAGACGTACAGACTGAAGAAGATGAAGAAACAAAAGCACGAAATGCACTGAAATCACAACTGCCGCAGTGTCCTCTGTTCCAGACAGGAACGGTGTTCCAGTAGCCCTACAACACCTGAGACTATTGGGGAAAATGGGTTTGGTGCAACCCTGATGGAGATTGCAGCTACGTGACATGGAGCCTGGGTGTCCATGCAAAATACTACAGACATCTTGGAGATATAAAAAGGTCTGGCTCCCGAAATTGCAGACAACCCAAGAGAGTAGTGTGGTCGACAGGTCGACCAGAGGGGGGATTGGAGATGGGGGGGCCAAATCTAGCCCTCATACCCCCACGACTCTCAACACGAAGGAAAAGAAATGATAGATGTGCCTCACTTTTAGGCCCATCACTGCAATTATCGATGTATTGCAGGTGTGAGAAGGGTTATTTGCTCAGACAGCCAGTTATACCATAACCATTCGATGACTTGGACAACATGGACATGATAACAATCAAGCAAGTCGACTAACTGCAAAGCCAGAAACCAATGATTTCATCACTGACATCATGATGTAGCCGCATTCTATATAAAGTGCATATTCATCCATTCATGAAGTTACACGAACATGCACTAGTTTATTGCATATAGGCCCGAAGTACATGCTTATGACCCATGTAGGTCGAGGGCAGACACACATACTTATCTCTTTATATTCATATTGTTCACTGAAGGGGAAACCACAAGATGCAAAGCATTCATATATTTAGCTTGCACATGCTTAACTGCTACTAACATGGAGAAGCCACAGGGAATGATGTAGAAGCTATAGGTCTCTATGACAAAAGAGAGACAGGCTTTGAGTACATGGAAAAGCAGACATGATCACTGCAACCAGAGGGACTCGCAGAAACAGGGCACTCAGCCAAGGACAAGTGGAGATGGGAATGTTCCAGTTACCAAGACAATGAGCCCCATTACGAGGACGGCGGTACCCCACCACTGCTAACAGCGGGTAGCCGCTGTCCTCATAACACCGAATCCGCTGCCTGATATCCCAGGGCCACTGGTATATTATAAGTCCCGGCAGCCTGGGATATCAGGCATCAGAATTGTGAAGTCCCCATTCGCATGGAGTCTTATAGCACTCCATGGGAACGGGTTCAAGGAAGCATCGGCACTGTTGTTAACAGTGCTGGTGCTTCAGTGAAAACCCTGCCGTCCAGGCCGTTGCTCCTGGCAGGTTAGGCCTGCCGGGGGCAACTGCCCCGGAAGACAGAGTTAGAGTGTGTCGGTCCGGAAAGGGTGCTATTACGGTGCGACTGGCACCCTTATTTCCGAACCTCCACACTCAGAATGAGGCCCAATGTACCACCTGCAGAAAGTCAGGCTAAAATCCTCATAATTACAAGCAGGACAGCTCCATTTGATGGCCAAACAGGATAATGTCCATTCAACCAAGGTAGATGAAGAGGACTGTTCCCATCGAACCAGAGGGGGAAAAAAGTACATGTGTTGCTCACAAGCTGCTAACTGCATGCACTCTCCCAGGCCAAGTTGATCAGAGATGGCAACATTAGGGAACATTTTGCTCTGTAACTTGTTCATCTGAAGATCGGGACACAGTGGAGTAGTTGTATGACTGCTCTACGATTTAGGATCAAGTGGTCTCTTTTTCCCCAAGATTCTTATCAGTTTTAAAGACCTTGTGTTACGTGATGGAAGATGACGATCACACCCGCTTCCTGTTTTGGTCAGTTTCTGTGGATGTTCTTGCCAATCAGACACCCCATTTCTCATCAGTTTCCTTTTATATCTACAGGAAGGCTGTCTAGCAGAAGCCCTCTTTCTGGGATCTTCCACCTCTTTGCTTCTTGGCCTGTGTCGTTTTTCGTTTGTTAACGGGTGAAGTATGTGGATGGAACAGGTGAAATATGTGGATGGAACTGGTGAAATATGTGGAAGGAATGAGTGAAATACGTTGAAGGAACGTGTGACGTACGTGAATGGAACGGGTGAAGTATGTGGATGGAACGGATTGGAGTGCATGGAACAGATTGGAGTGGATGGAACGTTTGAAAGAGCATGGAAAGGAACGGTTTTGAGAGCCTGGAACAGGCGTAATGCATGGAACAGGCGGAGTACATAGAACTATTGGAGTGGGCCCGATCTCAAACATCTAAGGTAAATCACCATATAGCATCTCCATGCTTATCCTCTTGCTTACACCACCACTCAACTAGAACACAGCGATACTATGACACCATTCGGTATAGCTGTTCCCATACCATCATTTACCTCATACTTCCCATCACCCTAACTAAACACTGCTGGCTACACACCCTCCAGCCTAGGCATTCTCCTCAGGCCTAACACAGCCAGAATCGGTCTGGATAAAACCTGCCAGAACGAACACATACTCTTGATCTCCCAACCACCAAACCTACCGCTAAGAAGCAGCTATCACACGAATGCCACATCAGCTGCACACATATCCGGTGCTCACACGCACCTTTGAATCTCTACTCTCTCTACTGACTTGAACTTCGGTTCCCGAGGGCGTTCAACCTACCAGCACCTTGAGACCATACCAATGGTACATAAGGCGCTATATAAATGCAAAGTAACATAACATAACCTCCATGTTTATTCCCATTGCCTTGAAAAGGTACACTCAGTCTGGTAACTGTCCAGGGTCCCAAGGATGGAGGAAACTTTCTGACCAATCCAGATTCACCTTACACGCGGGGATATAATTTGTTGCAAGGGCCAATGGTCTCTCTGCAACCTTGCCATATTGTAGATTGATACTAGTAGAGGTGGCCCCATGAGGAGCCACTAGATATGGCTATCCAATTGTAGAACTAACCCATGTAGGTCCCATATGTATCCTACCCAAACTGACCAATATATATGTGTGATCGTTTTCTGGGATGTATAAGGAACTCATGGTGGAAACAGTAAAGATGGACACAAGTGATCACAGTTCAAGGGTGTTTATTAAACTGTATATGCGGGTTGGAAAAACGCCTAATCTAAAACTAAATCTAAGGTGAGAGCAAGCTACGACCATCAAATAATAATAAGGCAGTCCTAGTGGTGTCTTGTCAAACTACAAAGGCCTATACTAAGAAAACCCTATTGCCAATCCTTACAACTAATACAAAAAGAGTGTGGGATAGGATTCACAGGAAAGAAAGAATTGTTTACAAATGATAAGTTAGGATGCAGTATCCGGGGGTCTCCCTTGCCCATGTTTTGAGCACGGGACAAGGCGGGACTCCAGAGCACAGCACACTCTCGAGCTCTCCCAGCACGAGACTAGAGTTCCGCTCTCAGATATCAGGACCTTTGGCAGTTAAGTTTCTTTTCTATAAAAATGTCTCTTTCCTCTGAGGACCTGATGGGCTCCAAAATAATAAACAAAAGTTAATTTCTGCTCGCACATTGGGTGATGTCTTTTCACCCCTAAAATCCCCTCTTCCAGGCTCAGACCCTTCTTGAATGTTAGCCTCCCTCCGTCAGGTTCACTACGGCTTTCCAAATCAATTCCATTTATGGCATTCACAAATCTTATGTCTTTTTAAACAGTTCACTGTGAACATCCCTCTGCAGGGTTCACTTTTGTCAACACACTGTTCTTTGGGACTTTAGGCTTTGCCCGTTTCCATCGGCATCCCTCCGTCAGGTTCACTCTTGCCAACTTTGCATTACTTTTACTTTCTTATGACACAAGATTCACTTACCCTGGGGTTTCCAATCATCTGCCGGTCAAAGACTTTTGACTGTACAGAGGATTTCGCTAGATCCTTGTAGGGCCACTTTGACCTTTTCCTCACAGCTCTCCTAGGGCCTTCTGGTATCAGTAGTTTCAACAAACGTGCGATCAACCAGAGTCTCTTGAATGAGCAACCACATGTTGCCGGGACCCTCTGCAGCTGGTTTTCCCCTTAACGCTAACAGTTCTTTGAACTTCACTTTTCTGTCATTTTGTAACTTTCATTCATCACAGTTTGGTTTCTTATTAGTTCTTCCCTTGACTCGCGGGCTGTGATGAACCGCTTGGCTTTTCTTGTCTCTGGAGTCAAGGACGGTACCATGATAGCAAGCGTCTCTCCCTGGCTTGGTCATCAGCGGAGGAGGGCTCTGTGTATCATTTGCCTCTGCTGCAACACACGTCGGCTGTTGTTCGCAGTCTTACCATTCCTTCCACAGAGGTTTTTTCAGGCCTGGGTTGGAAAGAGCACGGTCGCGTCTCTCCTTGTCACCCTCTCGGTTGTGGCCGCCTTTGCCTCCTCTTGAACTGCCATGCTGGGTTAGCTCTCTCGCCATGCGGTCAGCCTTGCTCGTATTGTGCTCTCGTGCTCCATGTTTCATCCCTGTGGGGAAGTGAAAGGGCAGTCAGGTGTGTGTGTGTGTTTCTGGTCAATTGCCTGACTTTGCCTGACCCTTGTGTTGGGACATGTCAGGTAAACGGCTCTGGTGTTTGTCTGTCGTCTTTCGTGGTGTGCGAAAGTGTTTGTGTCGGAAAGGGGGGTGGGGGTAGAGTGTTTGAGTATCCTACGCGGTAGGATGGAGAAAAGGTGATATAAGAAGGGGGATACTGCGTCTCACCCATCGGTGTCCCACTTCCACTCCCCGAGGACCCCCCATCCAGGTGATCCCCCCTCACTGGTCCACCCCTAGGAACTGGATCCAATAGCGATTGCCAGTCCTTGCCACCTGGATGACAGATCCCGGGGACTAATCCAGGAGACACCTTCAGGTTTCTCACAGATGGAACCTGAATTTGTGACGTCACACTGGGATACTTGGCTGAGTCTTCTGTTCTTGTGACGGGGCGTCTCTGATGCGCCCAAGGGTTCTCTTCTGATAATTGTGGTGACTGCTAGAGGACCCCGGCCACACCTATACAGCTATAAATTACCAACTACTAATGGAATTTTTGTTTCAATGTTAACTACACTTCTACTTAGAGTTGTTAATATTGCATTTATTTGCTGCACTTCCCTTGACAGCATTCGCAACTGAGTTTACCTTGTTTACATGTGGGAGGGACATGTGGGCGGAGCCTTCTGCAATTGGGCAGAGTCGTGTGACTGTGGGCAGGGTATACATTTCAGGGTTTTTGATTTTCAAATATAGCCAGGTATGCCACACTGCTGCCTGCTGGAGGTTAAGTTAAGCATTCTTTTGTTAGAAGCAAAGGAATTCACATTCCCAACACAGCCGTTGTTGCTCTGGTGCCCCTCACTCTTTGTCTTGACAGCCTTTCGAGTGGAGGCCATTTATTTGTGATGGCTCATTTAACAAGCCACTGTTTTTAAGTTTTAAGAACTAAACATGGGACATTTTTATTCTGATGGCCAGCACAAATCATCAGTTAGCGGACCAAATCTATGCATTCTTCCAATGGAATTAACATACCACACAGAAAAAAGTTTTAAACTGTGTTCTTTATTTTCATGTCTTTTTATTTGACACACCAAAACTGTTTTTGGGTAGATTTTTAGTTACATATGGCGCATGCCTGGGAAGGTTAACTGTCATTTTCTGGCTTAGGTATTCTAGTGGCTGCTTTGGGTCATGGACTAAATGCATCCGCTCAGCATCAAAGCTCTTTTCATTTTCTTAACAAGCCAGCCACTGCCTAGTGCACACCAGATGGCACCTCAGTGTGACTTTGCACCTTAATTAGGAAAGCAGGGCTCATTGTGTGTCACCGTGCAGACAGCAGTCCATGGCAAATCAATGCTGTGATATGTGTGCAGCAATGATTTGGGCGCTGCACAAGTCACCACTATGTTAGGTAATTGTGTCTATGTGGTGCTCCTCTATGTCACAGCACATATGCCTGTTTTTGTCTGATGGGTCCCATGTCCATACAATAGCACACTGGAACGTTTTGTGTCTGTGGCTCTGACGAGCATGCCATACTGTGCCCACACTTAAACACATAAAGCAATCAAAGAAGTTGTCTCAAATTGTACATCCACTACTAGGCCAAACGCCCTTTCTACACTGCTATACATTGATTTTCACTAGCTGCAGGCCAGCAATAATAAGAGATGCTAATGCCAGCTCTATTAGATAAAACATCGACCTGCTCTTTTTTGCAGAAATAGCCCCTGAGGCCTGCGTGATGGTGAGGAAGTAGTGGGTGAGGAACTTTGAAACCTTTATCATGCATTAGAAGCCCGTTTTGTCTAAAACGCTTCATCAGCTTATTACTGGTCAGGCTAAAGTTTCTAAGTGGTACAATCCTTTCTGTGCATTGTTTATTGGGTGTCTCTTGTAGGGAATCCTTTCCTGTCTATAGATATAATTCCCTAAAATGTTTCTGTATTGGGGCTGGGCATGCTCACACTGAGACCCAACCCCTCATCATCTAAAATTCTCCAGAAACAAGAAACAAAAGAGCCCATGTATTCCATTTGAGTGGCTAATGTTGCAGCCATTTTATACTTGTATCCAAAAATGTAAGCTGTCCGAATGAGTATGCATGGTTCATGGTTACATTTTAATGTGAGGGTGAGTGCTGTGAACAGTGATGTGAGCACCAAGCCATGTGTCTGTTATGTATTTAGAGATTCACACATACAACCCGTTTATCACAGACTTGTTTATCAAATATAGAGATCTGTTATATTCCGGAAATGCTGTGTGATTTAATTCAAGCAGGCAGGAACACCCATTGGTGCTATTTGCCCCAATTTCCCACTCTCATAAAGCTATTTTGAAAGAGTACAATAGGAGTGTACCAGACTGTCTATCTTGGAATGATAACCTCCTATCAGAAAATGACTCATATGGTTAGCCTAGTATTGCCCCTTGCAAAATACAAGTGAGGTGGTACGAACAAAACGCCTACAAAACAGGGCCGGGGTCAGTGGGCCCTCAGACCCCGGCAGGCTGGTCACACTGCAACGTGCCAGTACGGACAGTTTGAAACTGCATTCAGGAAAGGCCTTTCCTAAGAGCAGGTGACAGAAGAACCGTTTACCTGGGCAGCAGCAGTTGTGTTTTCATGACATGTACCAGTTGGGGTGGTGGGGGGCACATTCTAGTGTTTCGCCCTAGGCACCAAGTTGACTAGAAACTGCTTTGGGTCTTGGTCATGCTTGGGACAGTTTCAGGCCCACTGCTTGCAATAGATGGACAGTGCTGGGGGAGGAAAAGAGGGGATGTTAAGGAGTTGCTTGTCCAGGCTTGTTTTTTCTTTGCATTGTGGGACTCAGCGCAGGAATTGCGCCGGAACAAGACGGAGCGAAGTTCGGCAAACTCAGAAGCCCACGGGTAACCCCCCGAAACTCCCCGATCTGTTCCGAGTCTGATGCACAGACACACACCAGACACGAATGCAGAAACAGACAAAGCCTCACAGCCTGTTAAGAAGCTGAAGAAAATGGTATATATGTCTTGCTATCACTCAAGACTTTTTTTAGGGTGAGTATTTTTGACCAATAAAAAGAGAAGAGTCCAACTTACATTACTCGTTTAAAATAGTTTTTGTGAATCAGTTTAAGAGATATGTTTGAAATTTAAAATTGTGGGAATTCTTATGTTCCCAAAATGCTCACTATAAATCCATGAGTACAAGTCTGGTGTTGTCTTGGGGTGCAATGGACCAGGGTTCCACAAGTCTCCTCATCATTTTTCTGTCGACGCAGCCCCTATGCTGGCAGGGGAAGAGGTAGGGGAGCATATCAGAGTAGCAATGCAGAGCCAGGGGAACCCCAATGCAGGCAGATTTACAACAAAACAAATGGGCTTTTGTTAGTATTTAATGACCAGTCCACACTTCCTAGGCATGCAGCTCATGTCCTGCCATTTCAGGCCCACACTGAGAGGGCTGTCTCTTGCGTGCAGGTGGGGGCTGTCTCTTGCGTGCAGGTGGGGGCTGACAACTAGGGGTATAGGGGGTCCCAGCACCACAGCGGGGGGCTGATTTATGACTGACAGCTGAGTCAGGATACATCTCATTGAAAAGGTATTGAAAGGGTATTGGAACTATGTTCCCCTGCCCGTACTACTCTCGCACCAGCCACTCATGCCCCCACTCCTCAGCAACCCCATACTCTGCCCCCATAATGCAAACACCATACGTCCACTGCACCCCACACTGCTGTGTTTACAACAGTACTGTGAGGAATTCGACCATCTGCACAGTGGGTGTACGCTCACCTGGGCATTTTTTTAAATGTTTAGTTAAATGGATGATGGTAGCTCAACCTCAGGAAAATGTGTGGGGCTAATCCACACACATTTTCCTATGGTCACACCATGACAAATGCATAGACCCCTGTACTCTGGGTGGACACAGCCTACAGGCACAGTCGACCTGTCATATTTAGTTGGGATATGACAGGCACACGCAGGAGTACACTATGGCATCTCCAGGAAGGGGGAGGACCAAGCTTGCCCCTGCCATGGCGAGCCTGATTAACTAACAAAGCCTCCATGGATCCGCCCTGCGCTTTTCTTCAGCCCTGCAACTAGTGGCCACGATTAACATACTAATAGAGTGCACTTGAAACAGGACCGAATGGGGCCTGGCTGCAGAAGTTAACAAAGGAGACAGGAAACCCAAACAACATTTCATATGTAACTGTCTCAACCTAAAGCCAGTTCCTGCCCTCAATATCATGGACAATGAGCTGTCATATCTGGGATAGCATGTGTCCAGAAGTCCCACCGGTAGGGTGACCTCATTCATAAGGTATGAGAATGTGGTTTGTAGGAGCCAGGGAGTCTGGACTCGCCGCAGCTTCAAAGGGGACCTGCTGTTTTAGTCAGGAACCACAGAGAGATCCATTAACCAGAGAGACCCTTTGATCAACAGACAGGAAGATGGGTGGGATTTAGCATCACGCCAAGTTTTCACTCCTTTACCTTTCCTGTTGCAAAGCACTCTGGTTATGACCTCCTGCATACAGGAGATTGTTGATAGGGACCCCACGATTGGTTCATTAAGGTAGGCTTAGTCTACACCAATCACTGTAGCTCTCTTGGCTTTAAAAGAGGGCTGAGCCCCTCTTTTGGCAGATCATCTGAAGACTTTGCAAGGAGTAGCAAGAAGAACTCATCATTGGACCCTGACTGAAGGTACAGTCTGTCTTATATCTTCTGCCAATTAAGGAAGGCTAGGGAGCGGCAATCAATTTCAACGCTGACCGTTGTCAAGCCGCAGTCGCTTAAAGACATCCAAAACGTCTTGCCTAGTACTTCAGAACTGCCAACCAGCACAGAGACGATCCCTGGCCCGAGCCGCCGTGTAGGCCAGCCTGCAGCCATTCATACAGCTTTGCTCACTGAACCGTCTTGCTTCTTGATACCCGCAGCTAAGTCCCGTCTTGAAATCTGTCACAGAAGCCTGCAAAGAGCCCTGAAGCCGACTCGATCCTGTCGAGAACCAAGAACACCTACAGCACAAGGTATATTGTAGTTATGTCCCCCTAGTCCTTCCCAGAAGGCCCCTAGAGACATTTTAAGACCCATTGCTCTCTTTGTGCTGAAGCCAAGAAACCTTAAACTGCTGTGGTTATTAAAAAATAAGGACTACCCTCCTGTCAGTATCAGAGTGCATCCCTTTTCCTTCTTTGAAACTGTCTTCTGCATTCCTTTACAGGGTGGGTTGAATGTTGTAGTGTTGCTAGAACTGTCTGTTGTGATCAAAAAGAAAGTAACTATTTTTTATACAACCTTGACTGGACAGACCCTTTTATCATTGGGTAATAATTGTATATAATTGCTGTGTTGCTACTAACCAATGATGCACGACCTTTCGGAGATAAGCCTGCTGTTCCTTCCACGTTACCAAAATTGGACAAGGAGGTCATAATTTGTTTGTTATTCCAATCTATTTGGATCCCGTCTGGTGTACTAGAGGTGTGCGGCTGATAGATGGTTTAGAAATTGATATTCACCCCTGGACCACTGCTGCCCCGAAAGTTGATTCGTCGCAAGTACTATTAAGACAGACGAGAACAAAGCGAAAGAAAATGCAACATTTAAATAACCACCATAAGTTGGTCCTTGCCTCCCACAGCAGGCATCTTTAACGAGCTTCGCCCTTCCATACACCCGCCGTTCCCACCTCGTAAGAGACACGCCTAGGGCTACAGCCACACCCTCCTGCCCATTAGCTGTCCAAACACTGTATGGTTACATGAGATTTTACCCAATTGAACAATAACGAAAACCTTTTTCACCAAAAATGTTTAATGAATAAAATACTGATGTTTTATTTTATTTGTGGGTGTCCCCTCCCACGCCCCCGTTTCCCTTCATTTATAATGCACCCCAACCCGCCCTCACCCGTGTTAACCCCTTAACCCACCCATTAAATATATATATATTTTTTTATGCAGTATTTTTTTGCTTAAAAATGTTGAGGTAAAAATGTTGTTCATTATTTTCCATTCGGTAAAGTCCCTACATGGCCACTGTGTCTGCAGCAATCCGTGACTGGCTGCAGAAGGCACTTATCAGTGCGGAGAAGGGGCTTTGTAACTTATTGGGAATTAGCTTTATGTCCAAGGCAGTCTATACAAAGGAACAACAACTTCCCAGCATCTGCAAGATAGCTCAGCAGGGTGTGCCACTGGAGTCTTACCAGCACGCCAAGGGTTCAAATCCCCAGTAGGAACACGTTACAGAATACATAAATAAAGGTGTCCCGGAATGGAACGTTGTACCCCTTATTCCCTGCCCACGTTGACCTCTGTCTACCAGTCACAGCTGTGGGTCATCTCAGGATCGGCACACCTTGAAGGGATGGCTCCTGCGCCCACAGTTGGTGGGGAGTGAGGGGAGTGAGGGGAGTGAGGGGAGTGAGGGGAGTGAGGGGAGCCGTCGTAATGATGCTATCTTCACAGTTAGGGCTCACTCCCTGTATATAAAAGGAACTCTCTTTAATTCTTAAGGATGAAAGCACACCATAAGAGATCTCCAGAAAGCCCGTCCTCTCTTCAGGTGCCAGCACAGAGCTCTCACGCATGGCACACTCATCCTTCTACTGTGCTGTATCCAAGCATGGGACCACACACACCCCCCTGCCAGGGGAGCCGATTTATGAATTTCCGGGGGGGGGTCTGGGGGGGGACAAATAGAGGAAGTGACATCACTGGCAGTTATAGGACCACAAGTTTGCATGTAGTCGCCAACTTGGTGCAACGGCGCGCGCGGGGGTGGATGCGCACACAGCGCAGAACAGTGTAAACATTGGCTAGCATGTACTGCATATACTAAAGTCAAGTAAGAAGGAGATTTAAGCCTTCGAGTTGCATTCCAGTAGGCCATCACTGCCCCTACTCCACCCCTCTATAATCATCCAGGTTGTAGTAGCCCTCAAAAGGCAGAGCAACACAACTAGGATGGGAAAACGAAATGCCGTCCTATCCTGTGTGTCAAATGTCAGAGCAAAGACTGTGCGTGTGCCTCCTACCTTGGAGCACAATCTCACTAATTTGGTGCAAATCTCGCAAGTGGGAGCATGGGAATCCCCTGCGTGTTGTGGGCTGCAGACCCCGGATCCCATGCTCACTTCAGTGTGAAACTCTGGCTAAGATTCTTTGGGCAAGCATTCAGGATGGGTCTCACACCTATAAACAGTGTGATATATTGAGTGGGCACCTCACTCCTTGGAGCATAGTATACCCGTTGCTGGTAATCTCACAACTGAATGTACAGTTTCACTCTTGGTCATCTCAGTGACTCCATGTATATTAATGGAGTCAGTCTCCCATCTGGGAAGACAATTATATTTCTGTTAAACACTCTGAATTGTCACTCCAGTTTTCTCAATATATAGATCCACACCATATTCTTTCAATGTGTGTGCAGGGGTGATATCTTGTGTCTGAGAGAGCTCATTCTTTCATTCAGGAGAGATAAAGGGGTAACAACCCCCTGTATGTGGGATCAGGCTCATTTTGCCCCATGGCCCCTCCAGAAGGAGTGAGCAGGTTTTAAGACCCTGCTGATTCTGCTATCGGACAGGCTCGAGCCTTCTATCCCTTGCCCCATCCTGGCTCCCAACATCCTGAGCGGTAGCTTATGGACAGCAGGCAGCTCCGGCCATGCCTGTTGCCAATTGAATGTAGACAGATCTACTATTTAGACACTGGGAGAGAGCCATGAATCCACATCGGTGGTGAAGAAGCACTCAACATACAGAACACAATGGTATAGTGTTGCAGTCCTGCGGAGAAATGGCAATTCTGAGCATGTGAGCAGTAGGCTGGATCACAGGTTCGCTACCCTCAGTCCGCGCTTAGAAACCTCTGGGTGTTACATGCATTGTAAATAACCAATTAAAATGAAAAGAAATGCATCTGTTGAGAAGTTTCACGGGCCTTGTCAATAAGAGTGTAGAAGATCAACTGAGAGGTGCTGATGTTGTCCCATCAAAAGTACAGCAGCCCCACTAAGATGAACTAGCATTGCCTCAACAAAAGCATAGTGTTATCGCTGAGAAGATTCAACAATTATAGAAGCCCTGTTACAGCAGTACTATCCCATCAAGAGTATAGCCAGCTAACCGAGGAGTACCAGCATTGCCCCATTTCAAATATGGCAGCTCTACTAGAAAGTGCTGGCTCATACGCCTCCGCTCCCCGCCCATAGCATTCAACCTCACCACGTGCACACTCAGAGACATGCAAACAGTCTCATTTGCCCTCTCCCTGCCCCTGCTCCCTGCCCCCTCCCTCTCTTTGCATCTGTACCTCTATTTCTAAAAATCCGTCTGGGTTGGGTGTACCTCTACATCTGTGCACCCCTCTCGCCAACAGGGGTGCACAGATGTACAAATACAACTCCAAAACGATTTTTAGAAATTGAGGGACAGACTTGTTTTGCATCGGTGCCTCCATTTCTAAAAATTGTTTTGGGTTGGGTGTACCTCTACATCTGTGCACCCCTCTTGCCAACGGGGATGCACAGATGTACAAATACAACCAACCCAAAACGATTTTTAGAAATTGAGGGACAGACTTGTTTTGCATCGGTGCCTCCATTTCTAAAAATCCTTCTGGGTTGGGTGTACCTCTACATCTGTTCACCCCTCTTGCCAAGAGGGGTGCACAGATGTACAAAATACACCCAACCCAAAACGATTTTTAGAAATTGAGGGACAGACTTGTTTTGCATCTGTGCCTCCATTTCTAAAAATCGTTTTGGGTTGGGTGTACCTCTACATCTGTGCACCCCGGAAGTATACCCAACCCAAAACTATGTTTAGAAATTGAGGGACAAATGCAAAGCAAGAGCCTCTTGCTTTGCATCTGTCCCACAATTTCTAAACATCGTTTTTCCCCGGCTATTACCCGGGCCGCCAGAGAGAGACACAGTATGGATGGAATAAAGGGCCATCCATACTGTGTCTCTTCTCTCCAGCCGGGGTGGGGGCTCAGCCCCGACTTCATTCTGCTGGGGGGGGGTCCCGGGCCCCGTATCCCCCCGTACTCGGCGCCCCTGCCCCCTGCTCACATGCAAGGCCCATCTAAGCTCTCTCCGCGACCGGAGATGTCTCGGGCCACCACCAGGGGCTGTCTCAGGCTGAGGACAGATCTCCTCCCGCTTGAGGTCATGAACTTGACCTTCCACGGGAGGTTCCGTTATCTAGTGAGTGTACAATACAACTGTCCTCAAGAAATATGTTTAGAATAATAAAGCAAGTTGTACCAGCCCCTGGTCATCTAGAATTTTCCAGAAGCAACAGAGCGTCAAGGGAGCTTAATTTGGTTCCATGTCATGTCATAGGGCCTCATTACACGGATGGCGGTAAGGGTTTACCGGTACCGGTAAAATACCGGTACCGGTAAATCCTTACCGCCTTACTACGAGGTCCCTTTGCGGGTTGGGGAATTTAATGCCTGCTTTTTGCAGGCGTTAAAAACCAACCCGCAAAGGGACCCAGGGAGCTAATTACGGTACCGCAATTAGCGCCTTCCCCATTCCCATTATGCCCTATGGGGCAAAAATGGGAATGGGGAAGGGCAATGGTGGAAGGGGGAATTACCGCCCCGCCAACCTTGGAATGGGGCGGTAATTCCCCTTTCCGCCAAGGCGGTGCTGGTATTTTACCGGCATGAACCATGGCGCTAATAGCGCCATGGTTCTCCGCCATCCGTGTAATGAGGCCCATAGTCTGCCTTTTCATCCCCAGGCTTTTTAACGTGCACATTCCATCGAATGTGCTCATGTTTTTTTTTTGGGGGGGGGGCCCAAAACACCCACCCACACTTAGTTTTTGCTATTGCCCACCCGCCCAAACCCTTATTTCCCCTTTCCCAACCCCCCTAAAAAATTCGATGTGCACATTCGATGGAATGTGCACGTTTAAAAGCCTGGGGATGAAAAAGGCGATGAAAGGACGTCGTACCCTTAACTTTAGGTCAAAGCCTGCGGTTGTGGGGGTGAAGGGGGGGGGGGCAGGATCGCGCAGAACCTCCTCACTTGCAGCCTCTGTAGCACAATACATTGTGTTTTCGATTCAAATGTTTGTTTTCTACAGTGGGGAAAAGGGTGGTGAAACAAAGCGACAGATTGGGGGCAAACTAATGAGGTGTGATTCATTTCCATCCGGGGCGCGCGTGTTTGTGTATGGGGAGGGGGGTAGAGGGATTGTTGCGGGGGCGTTAAAAATAAGTTGCAAATGGAATGGGTGCACCCGAGATGAAAGTGGGCACGGTAGCTGCCAGGCAGGGTCTCGGCCTCGGCGAGAGCTCTTTTAGGGCGCACCTGAGTAAAGAGGCAGCCTTTGAAGTGCTCCTATGAAATGCCCGGCACCCGTGTGCCACGCGCAATATAAGGGTATGATTCACGAAAGGAACTGTACCCGAAAAGGCAGACACATACGCCCCACAAGGCAGAAGACGCGGCAACACTTTCCTTGGGGACGGGGGGAGAGTGGGCACCAAGGGAGGGGCCCTAGACAATCGCTTTTGACTTATTTTAATCGCAAATGTCCAGTATCCCACTAATTAACCTCCAAAATGCCACCCCGCCCAGTGCATTTGAATACGGAGTTGGGACATTTCCACGTCAGAGCGCCTCCACTCAGCGCTATATAAGCAGCACGTTTTTTTTTTTTTTTTTTTTTAAATCAGATTAATATCCCCCTCCCCACTGGTAAACCACATTCATGGGCCATGAAGGAGTGCTTTGTTTTGCCCCCAACAGACAGATGTGTTGTGAGTTGTGCCATGACCTGTTGCCCCGCACCCTCCCAGCCCTTCCTCTTTCACCCCAGGCAGGTGGGCACGGGGGTGGGGCATGTGGGTGTCAGAACCCCATCCACCTTCCAAGCCAGGTCCTGCCCAAATCTACTGGCCTTTCAAGTCTCCCCTGGAACCCTATCTATGCCAGTCCTACTGGTCTTTCAGAAGAAGCAGCCAGAACCATTAGTAACAGCCACACCCCTGAGTGGGACCTGCACTGTCCGGGGCTACCGGCCACTGCCAGAGCATAGCCAGAGCCCTGAGCTAGACCTGCACTGTCTGTCCGGTGCTACCGGGCACTCAGTAGCAGCTGGCAGAGCCCTGAGCCTGACCTGCACTGTCCGGTGCTACCGGCCACTCAGTAGCAGCTGCCAGAGTCCGGAGCATTACCTGCACTGTCTGTCCGGTGCTACCGGCCACTCAGTAGCACCTGGCAGAGCCCTGAGCCTGACCTGCACTGTCCGGTGCTAGCGGCCACTCAGTAGCAGCTGGCAGAGCCCAGGTCACTCAGTAGCAGCAGCCAGAGCCCTGAGCCTGATCTGCACTGTCCGGTGCTACAGGCCACTCAGTAGCAGCAGCCAGAATCCTGAGCCTGACCTGCACTGTCTCGTGCTACCGGCCCCTCAGTAGCAGCAGCTAGAGCCCAGAGCCTGACATGCACTTACTGTCTGGTGCTACCGGCCTCTCAGTAGCAGCTGTCAGAGCCCTGAGCCTGACCTGCACTGTCCAGTGCTACCGGCCACTGCCAGAGCACAGCCACAGCCCTGAGCCTGACCTGTACTGTCCATCCGGTGCTACCGGCCACTCAGTAGCAGAAGTCAGAGCCCTAAGCCTGACCTGCACTGTCTATCCAGTGCTACTGGCCACTCACTAGCAGGAGCCAGAACCCTGAGCCTGACCTGCACTGTCCTGTGCTACCGGCCACTCACAGCTGCCAGAGCCCTGAGCCTGACCTGCACTGTCTGTCCGGTGCTACTGGCTACTCAGTAGCAGCAGAAAGTGTGCATTTAATTTTTCAGCTCGGTTACTCTGAAATGAATGAGATTGTGCCACCAGCCTTTCCCGGCTTTCAAGCGAAGCGGTCTTACATAAATACACAATTTACTAATTGAGCCATTCCATTTGTGGACAAATCGCTCTCTTCCTCTACTTCCTCTTCCTCCTCCTCTACCACTCCTGGCCCGTCTGAGGCCGTCTCTCCTCCCCCTTTCTCCTCCTTTCCCCTGTCCACCCCTGACAATATTTCTACACAAGTCCGAGCTATGAAAGTATTGTCAAAGCAGGTTCTCCCCTGCTCATCCAGAACCATCAAGGACCACATCGACACCCTTGCTCCAGCCTTGGCCGATTTCTGCAATCACTCCTTTGCCACTGGAACTTTCCCCTCCCCCTTAAGCACTCTCTTGTGCACCCCATCTAAAGAAGCTCTCGGCCGATTCTTCCTCTACACCTAAATATCGACCGAACTCATCACTCCTTTCCTGGACAAACTCTTGGAAAAGCTGGCCATCTCCCACCTTAATCTACATACTGAATCTGTTGGTTTCCTCCATGACCACCAGCCTGGCTTCAGAGTGGCCAGAAGCATGGAAACTTCTCTCCTGAACAACCGTGAAGACTTGCTCTCCAATCTTGACTCTAATCTCCCTTCTGTCCTTATTCTCCTCGATCTATCCTCTGCTTTTGACACATTCAACCATGCCATCCTGCTCAATCGCCTCTGCGACAACCTTGGTATTACTGATCAGGCCCTGGTTTGGTTGACCTCCTTTCTCACCGACTGACCCTCTCAGGTCCAACTTGGGGTCTTTCCTCTCTTCTATCTCTCTCTCTGCTTGTAGTGTTCCCCAGGGGTCGAAACTCTCTCCCTGGCTCTTCAACCACTACCTGGTACCTCTTGCCCACCATTGCTACTTTCTGCTCCAATTTTCAATGTTATGCGGATGACACTCAGCTCTCTTTCAGGCTCCCTTCAGCCACCTCTGCTTCTTCTCTCATACCAGACTGTTTGGCTGCAATTCAGGAATGGTGTGCCGCCAATGTTCTCTGCCTTAATGCCAGTAAGAATGAGCTCTTCCTCATTGGGACACCCGCTCCCTCCTTTCCTCTCTCTCTCTCTGGCTGCCCACTCTGGGCCCTCTTCCTTCTCTTTCCTGTGAGGCTACGGACCATGGTGTCATCACAGACTCTACCCTCTCCTTCTCTGCTCACACCTCTGACTCTCTAAGAAGTCAAACTATCAGCTGCACCTCCTCAGGGGTATTCTTCCTTTTCTCACTTTCCCCCAGAAGCTCACTGTCTCCAGAGCTCTGGTCCTCTCTAGGCTGGATACTGCAACAGACTCTTTCTAAATCTTCCGGCCTCTACTCTTTGACCTTTACAACTTATCCAGAACAGGACTGCGATCCTTGTCCTTGGCCTCAAGCCCAGGGATCGTATCTCTTCAGCTCTGAAATCTCTTCACTGGCTCCCAGTGGCTGCAAGAATAAAGTTCAAGATCCTCTGCAACATCCACAAGACTTTCTGGGGCCTGGGACCGCTCTACTTTCTCTTCCAAAACATCTTCCTTCTCGCGCTCTCTGCTCATCCATCTCCAACTCTCTAAGGGTCAGACGCTTCTTCAAGCAGAGAGTTGTTGGGGCAGATCTATCTCCTCGGCTGGGGCCTCCCTCTGGAACAGCCTTCCTGCCTCCCTCAAACTTGAGCAGAACCACCTCTGGTTCCTTGAAGCAACTCAAGACCTTCCCCTGCTGATGCACCTGACTGCTCCGTGCACTGGTCACCCGCTGAACTCGGGCCCAGGCTCCTGCATGTCCAGTTTCCCTCGTCCTGCCTCCGGGCTCCCCAGCAGTTAAGGGTTTGTATCTGCAACCCTACTGTCCCTTCTCTCTGCACTTTTGAGACACCCGCTGGCTGCACTTGTGAGTTAACTGCATTTCACCCTTCCCCTCCCCCCTGGCACTTCTCCCTTCCCCCTTCCCAGCACTTGCCTGATCTGAATGACACAAGGCCTAGAAAGATCGTTATTTTGTCCTCCCTTTGTTTCTCCCTCCTTGTCCTGTCGCGCCTAGAAACACTTGTATACAGGCGCGTTATAAATGCCTGACGGGACCTTAGTCCTACCAGTATTTCAGGAGTAACAGTCTGACAGGTGGCTGGAAAAATGCCCAGCTCTCAGGCTGGCATCTGCCCCTGTCACCCCAATCCCCAATATCCTTTCTGAATAATGGCCCTGACACGCCTGACAGCGGTTCATAGCCACCAGTTTGACACGTGACTGACTCTAGCCCGTCCCTACCAGACGTTCCGGAAATTCAGACATATGCCGGGGCTGTGCCTCAGCCCAGGCGCCAGCCGCGTGGAGGATACCCTGCACCCTCCCCCACCCACCCCTCTCAGCCTGCCCAGGAGATCAGTAGGTGGCGAGTAGCGTCACGTGCATCTGTCATCCCTGCCCCGCCCCCGCCGGGCCTGCTGCAGTGAGGTTACTGCCGGTCACGGCTCAGCGCTCCATCTTTGCAACGTAAAGCTGCCACAGAGTGCCCCACCAGCCAGGCAGCTACAAACCAGCAGCTCGCGAGCAAGCACAGGGCCCTCGTGCCATGCGCAAAGTGTGGGGTGGGCCGGGAAATACCGCATGGCAAAGGAAGACGCAAAGAGTAGTTTGAGTTCAGAGGCATGGAAGGCATGATATGACTGCGTGTGCATGCGCAGTGCCTGCAAAGGGCTGGAACACACAGAATGCCGGGTTTAATTCTGGGCACCCTAAATGAAAAGAATATCAGTGAATTGGCCAGGCTCGGACACTTAAGGGCGTTTGTGTTATGTTGCATGCATAACACACAAAGTTGCCAACATGCTCCACTCCAATCTATAGGTGCTTATCCAGACCTGAGTTTTTCTTTGCATTCTTGGACTTGCAGTCCGAGTTTATTTTAATAAGAAAAGTGTAACTACAAGTCCCAGAATGCAAAGAAAAAAAAGGGAATGGACACGCACCTACAGAATGTAATGGATCATGTTGGCAACTATGCGCCCATCTTTGCCGAGTTTAATCTGTGAAAAAGTCGCACATTTTCACAGCGCTAACAGCGCCATGGGTGTGATCCGTCCAGCCACGGCCAAGATTGGTTAACCCAAGTTGGGTGGGTAACGAGAGGCCTGCCAATTAGTTGGTGCTAGCAGTGCTTTAAGTGAACCAGCTCAGCCGTGCCAGGTCCCCCGCCGGCAGTCTCCAAAAAGTGGGGCTGGGCCGGGGCCCCCTGGTTTCAACACGCCATGGCAGGACACATTATCCCGCCACAGCCGCAACCATGACGGGATATGCACCCGCCATGATCAAGTCAGTCAAGCTGTGACTGAGAAGTGCCAGAAAGCCAGAGCTTCAGGAGAGGAAGTTGCCAGTGGGGTTCTCTGTTAACTTGAATGATTCAAGTTAATTACCTCCACATCCACTCTTCCTCGTCCCAGTACTTACCTCATGAGGCCCCTGCCTCCGACACAGGACCTTCTTTTATTTATTTTTATTTCTATAACTCCTCCGCCACACCCAAGTCCCTTAGTTTAATTTTTCCTTCCTCCAGCAGGTTGGGCTTGTTTTTTCATCCCGGCGCGTGGCGCTGGGGAGCTCCGATTGCTGGCCCCCTGGTGAGGCTGTGTGGCGGGGCCTTCGGCTCCCTCAGGTGCAGCAAGACTCCTGCGTTCCCTGCGGGGCTCGGGACCCGGTCGAGTCAGGCTGCCTTGCCTGGTTTCTGCTGGGCTATGGCCAGCGCAGGGCATCGTGGCCCGAGTCCTTGGAAACGACCCGGGTTAAGGTAAGGAGTTAGGGGCATGTTTTTCATGTTGCATGGCCATGCTGCATGGGCGGCTGCGCACGCCTTGGCGGCTCCCTTTTTTGATTGATCCACGTGCTCCGGAGGTGGGGGTGCTCCACCTCTGGTGCTGCAAGCAGTGTTTCCATAGGAATTAATTGTTGTTATTCCTATTGGTTGTTGTTCTTTCTGGCCTCTATTTGAATGTGGAAGAGGCACGTTGGCAATTGTTTGTATGTGGAGCCTTGGTTCAGTGTGCAGAGGGCTTTGGTGGTGAAGCAGGCTTCCTTTGGTCACTGTTTTTGGACATACTCAACATGGGAAAACATTCTGCAAAGAGCAGGCATCTGGTCCTGTCTTCTTCTTCTTCATCTTCCCCTTCTCCTGAGTTATACAGAAAGAGAAAGAAGAAGGCTAAGTGTATTTCCCTGACCAGAAAGGAGTTGAAGAAGCTACTTAAGCATCATAGAGGGAGTCGCACACATACTCATGGACAAAGCGCAGGCGTCTGTCTTCCTCATCCTCCTCTTCTTCTGGCACTGAGTCATCAGTCTCTTCTTGTTCCTCTTTGGCTGATGCAGAAGGGAAGTATCTGGACAGAGAGGGAGTGGAGGAGGTGCTTGCTCAAGTGGGGGATTGCATGGGAGTTTCGGAGCCCCTGGTACCGATGGAGGGGGCCGACCCTTCTATTTGCCAGTATAGACATACCCCTAGGAAGGGGTTGCCATTGGTTTCCGATATCCCGGATAAAATCCTTCGGAATGGCATGACCCAGAGAAGATTGCAATGCCCCGCTTCATGTCCAAACTTTACCAATTGAAGGGCAAGACTTTGCTGTCTGATCCAGTTGAGGTCGACGATATCCTTGCCAGCCTGGTGGGTCGCTCGTCTATGTCGGCCGAGGAGGCAGCTGTCCGGGATCCAGTGGACCGCTGAGTTAATTCCGGCCTTAAGAAGTTTCATGCAGGGGCGCATCTGGCCCTTCGAGCGAATATCTACTGTTCCTACACGGCTCAAACGGTACTGCATGGTTTCAGGAAGTTGAAAAAGGCTGTCAATGAAGGCTCTGATTGTGCCCCTTTGCTTGCAGACATGCAGAGACAGGTTGAACTTTTGGCCGATCTGGCTTTTGATGTGGTGCGTGGTTCAGCCATGGTCATGGGGGCTGGTGTATCTGCCCGGATGCATTTGCACTTGATTGACTGGAAAACTGATGGGTCTCGGAAGGCGGCTGCCCTGAAACGTCCTTTCACTGGGTCCAGGCTTTTTGGAGATTCCCTTGAGGATAAGGTGCACAAAGTTTTTAGGGCAGACAAACATGCTGACAAACTTCGACACAAGCCTCCTTCAACGGCCAAGAAGTCTTCCTCTGGTGCTGGTCCAGTGATCAGCAGGTCTTTCCCTGGCTCCTCATCACATTCTTTTCGGAGAGCTAGAGGGGGTCGGGGTCCTCCACGCTCTTTGCGTCCTCGGCCGGCATCTAAGTCCTGACGGTTTGGAATTGCCGGTGGGCGGGCGGCTCCAGCAGTTTTTTCCAGTATGGGAAAGGTGGTGTTCCGACTCATGGGTTCTGGACACAGTGCAAAGGGGTTATCAAGTGCATTTCCTGTCTCCTCCTGTCCAGCATTGCATGGTTCGGACTGTGTTTCCCAGGTCTCGGCTCAAGAGGTTGGTCATGGACGCCGCTCTCTCCGAATTAGTGTTAAAGGCGGCCATCATGCCTGTTCAGGGTCAGGGGTTCTACTCGTGGGTGTTCCTGGTCCCCAAACCTTTGGGGAAGTATCGTCTAATTCTGGACCTCAAAGCCCTGAACTGCTTCGTCCAGAAGGAACACTTCAAAATGGAGACTTTACAGAACATTCTTCCAATGTTATTCAAGGGGGATTGGATGACGTCTCTGGATCTCCAGGATGCTTATTACCACGTGGCTCTCCGTCCCTGGCACATGAAGTTCTTCCGCTTTGCAGTGGGATCTCAACATTTTCAGTTCAGAGTGCTCCCGTTCGGACTGCGATCAGCCCCCAGAGTATTCACCAAGCTGGTGGCTCCCCTGATGGCGCACTTACATCTGCGGGGCATTCAGATATTTCCCTACCTGGACGATTGGTTGATCAAAGCGTCCTGCCGGCAGACTGTCATGTCTCATCTCCGATTGGTGTGCCAGGCATTGCAGGACTGGCGTTTCCTGGTGAACTGCCAGAAGTCTCAACTGGAGGCTTCTCAGGATCTAGTTTTCATTGGTGCGCAGGTTTGCACCAGGATGGGGAGGGTGTTCCTGTCCCTGGAGAGGGTCTGTCGCTTGCTGGCTGTTCTGGGCAGGGTTCTCAGGAGGCAATGGAGGTCATTACGACCCAGGCGGTAAGTATACCAACTTTACCACCATGGTGTAAACTCTGTTTACACCATGGTGGATGGCGGATTTACCGCCCCATTCCAAGGTGAGTGGGGCGGTAAATCCCCATTTCCCATTTACCCTTCCCCATTCCCATTTTTGCCCCATAGGGCATAATGGGAGTGGGGAAGGCGCTAATTACGGCACCGTAAATTACGATGCCGTAATTAGCACCAAGGCGGTTTAGCGCCATGGATTTTAACGCCTGCTAAAAGCAGCCGTTAAAATTGGAATCAGGCGTTAAGGGTTAACGACGGCGTTAACCCTTAACGCCTGGGTCGTAATGACCTCCAATATGTCCCGGCTCACCTATTGCTGAAATTGCAGGGGCACATGGCTTCTTGCGTGTTTCAAGTTCCCTAGGCCCGTCTTCATTTACGCGCCCTGGTGTCTTACCTTCTCTCCCACTGGCTTCCGACATCTCAAGCTTTCGAGGCTTTGATTCCGGTGTCCCCAGCGCTGCAGGTCACCCTACAGTGGTGGTTGGGAGTTCCGAAACTACGGGCTGGGGTGTCCCTGATCATTCCTCCTGTGACCACACTTACTACTGATGCCATTGGAAGGGGTTGGGGGGCTACTTTGGGGGTCCTCTCTGCTCAGGGGTTGTGGGATCCGGAAGAGAGCCATCGAACATCCAATTGGTGAGAGTTGTGTGTCATTCTCCGGGCTCTGGTGTACTTCAGGAGGTTGCTAGTAGGCCGGGCAGTTTTGGTCCGGACGGACAATACGACAGCTTTGGCTTACGTCAACCGCCAAGGGGGTTCCGGCCGCTCCTTGAATGCCCTGGCAGCTCAGATAGGCGCATGGAGGGAAACACATTTGGTGTCCCTGGTGGCTTTGCATATCAGGGGGGTGGACAATGTTCAAGCGGATCTTCTCAGCCGCCGGTTTCCCTCCTAAGTGGAACTGGTCCTGTCGACCCAGGTCTTTGCAGAGATCTGTGTCAGGATTGAGACCCCTGTTCTGGACCTGTCTGCATCTCCAGCCTCAGCGAAAGTTCCCCTCTTCTGCTCTCGTTTTCAGGCTGAGGGTGCGTGGGGGGTGGACGCCCTCTCTGTGCAGTGGCCTCAGGGTCTCCTTTATGCTTTTCCACCTATTCCTCTTCTGCCCCGGGTGGTTCAGCGCATCAGAGTGTCCAGGGTGACTGTATTGTTTTTGGCTCTGTTCTGGCCCTGCCAGAGTTGGTTCCCCTCTCTGTTGGAGTTTCGGTCCCAGGAGCCTTGGCTGGTTCTGAAGTGGACTTGTCCCCTTCTAGGGGATCTGCGGTTGGGGGTCCACCAGATACAATGTGCAGTGTGGCTATTGCGCGGGCTAGGCTGATATCTCAGGGGGTCTCTGGTCCTGTAGTAGAGTCCATAATGAATGCTCTTAGACCCTCCACTCTGAAGGCTTACGGCAGGCATTGGAGCCATTTCCGGGACTGGTGTGGGCGGTGTGGGATCCCTCCCCTACGTTCTGGCCTCCCCGCTATCCTTCAATTCCTCCGGGATTGGTTTGACAAGGGCCTGGCGGTTTCCACGCTTCGCTCTCAGTGGGCCTCCGTAAAATTTCTTTTGGGGGACTCTGATGGGCACTTGGATGGGGAGGTGTTGGTGGGGAAGTTGCTCAGGAGCTTTTCTTCTTCCCGTCCTTGTACTTATAAGGGGCTTCCACCTTGGGATCTCCCTCTTGTCTTAAAGTCCGTCAGGAGCCTCCTTTTGAGCCCATTTCCGAGATTGATATGAAACATCTGACACTGAAGACTGCTTTTCTGCTTTTCATAACTTCTGCCCATAGGCTTGGGGAGATTGGGGCTCTGTTATGTCACCCCCCTTTCCTGAGGGTTCTGCCGGACTCCGTGGTGCTGAGGTGTGATCCAAAGTTTCTCCTTAAAGTTGTTTCTCGGTTTCACACCTCTCGGGGTCTGGTTCTCCCTGCCTTTTTTCAGAATCCGCAAACGCGAGAGGAAGTGGCTTAGCATAACATTGATGTGCGGCGGGCGGTGTTGGAGTATTTGGCTAGGACTGCCCCTTTCCGCCACTCTGACAGTCTTCTGATTACTTTTGGCCCGGCTGGGGCTGGGCATAAGGCATCTGTGGTGTCCATTAGCCGGTGGATCCGTGTTGTGGTCTCCATGGCCTATGTGGCTTCTGGCCTGCCTGTGCCTATGCACGTTCAGGGACGGTCCACCAGAGGTATGGCGGCCTCCTGGGCCGATACAAGGGGGGATTCTCTACAGGAGATTTGTAGGGCTGCCGCTTGGGCTGATCAGAGCACCTTCATCAACCACTATAGGTTGAACGTCTCCAACGGGGCAATTGGTTTCGTCTGTGGGGATGTAAATTTGGAGTTCATAAAGGTGTGTGTTTCTGCACTGTTTTGACTCTGTGTCTCATTGGGACCTTTTCCCCGTTGCTGCTTTGGTATACCTCATGAGGTAAGTACTGGGACGAGGAAGAGTGGACGTGGAGGTAATGCGCGGATTACTTACTGGTAATCTTCATTACTCCTAGTCCTACTCCACCTCGTCACAGTAGTGATGACCCTCCTCACCCTCCCTGCGGGGAAGGTCCCATGCTACGGCTTGGTAATATGAATCTAAGTGACGTGGTCGTGGGGGGGAGTTATAGAAATTAAAAGAAATAAAAGAAGGTCCTGTGTCGGAGGCAGGGCCTCATGAGGTAAGTACTGTGACGGGGAAGAGTAGGACTACGAGTAATGAAGATTATCAGTAAGTAATCAGAGCATCACTCATCAATTGCGCACCATCCGAGTCAACCCCTGCTGCTAGGTTTCATTAGCAGCAGGTGTGTATCACTGTCGGACTCAGCACTGCACAGACATTAAGCAACTGGGAAGTTAACTCCCATTTTAATCATATACATGATTGAAATGGGAGTTAACTTCCCCTGGCGTATTTTTAACATCTTCACTTAATCGGCGCTGCAGTGCGGTCCCCTGCTGTGAAGTTAGCAGCAGGGGAAGGCGCTGAAGCACAGTGAACTGAACAAGTCAACAATAAGCCAGGGGAAGGTAACTCCTATTTCAATCATGTTCTAAATTAGAACATGGTTGAAATAGGTTGTGGGGGCACTTGCTCGCCTGCAGTTTCAGTAACGTGGTTTCCTGTCTAATGCCCGAGACATGTACCCTGGGCTCCCTCGTGTGTGGCAGGGCAGAGAGGGTCCTGCATGTGGAGTTTGTTAATGGTGTGTTGCTCCAACTCTAGTTTAGGGATACACTTGATGCTCCGAGGACCAGAGCCGGCCTTACGGGGGGGGTCGAGCGGACGACCGCCCAGGGACCCACGCCCCCAAAGTGCCATTAGCCCCCACCACACCAGCTCGGGGGGAGTTTTTAAAGGGCTCCACCGAGCTGGCGTTGTGGGAGAAGGCGCGGCAGGTGGCCTTTTGCTGTCAAAAGGCGCCATTAGCCCCCCACTCATGCAATGCATGAGTGCCCTATTCCAATGCAAACCACCACGCTCCAGCGTCAGAGCGAGGAGGTAATCATGTGAATAGAGTGCTGATAAAAAGCATCAGCACCATATTGTTATTAAATGCGCCTGCCACTGCGGGAGCATTTAATAACAAAAGGGCGCCTGCCGTGCCTTCTCCCACTATGCCAGTTAGGGGGAGCCCTTGAAAGACTCCCCCGAGCTGGCGTGGTGGGGGGCTATTGGTGCCCTGGGGCCGGCATGGCGCCCCGGGCGGTCGCCTGGCCGGCCCTGCTCTAAGGCCGGCCCTGCTGGTGCTGTGCCTCATCTGGCTTTTTGCAGCTTTTAAGTCACATGGACAGCTGTCCTGCTAACTGGGGGCATTTAGGCATGCCGGGGCATACTCCAGCGCTACGCATCACCAAATCTTCACTTGTATGACAGCTTTCTACACCACAAGGACAGAGTTCAATGTGGCTCTAGAAGACCTTGTTGTAGGCAAAAGCCAAGGTAGTATTCTTGAAATGGATTCTGGTATTTGTAGTCTCTCAAGATGGGGGTTTGGGGATGTCACAATTGTACACGTTTTGCCTAACATATTTCTATGTTTATAAAAGATGGCTTGAAAACTACACAAACCATGCTAGGGTACGCACACAAATATACAAATCCTTATATTTATATATTTGTGTGAATACCATACTATTGTTTTTGACTTTTCAAGGCATCTTTTATAAAGCAGAGCATTGTTGAAAGCCAAACGGGGCCGAGGAAGGGAGATGATGACTGGAAGGGAGTCGTGAATATTTGTCCACGATGTCATGTGGCACGAGTTCTTGCAATTTTGGAGACTGCCCCTCATCAGATGATGGGACCCCAAAGTGATTTTAAAGTGGCAATGATAACATATTTTTGGGTACACCACTGCCATGGAATGGATTTCAAGTGAAATTGTGGAGTTTGGAAAAGAAGCAGCATTAAAGAAATTGCACCATTTTTAAACTATCATTTTGAACATTTCCTTTGAGCAGAGTTTAACTGACAGCTCTGCCCCCTCAGAAACCCGCCTCCTTCTTTAGGTCACGCCCATCATGTCGTAGACCATGGCCACCATGCAAGCCACGCCCCCAAACAAGCCCACCCCCCTCAATTTCTTACCCCACTTAAAGCACTGGGTGCTAGACTTTAGACAGAAGACCCCAAGTTCCGGGTGCCGAGGCTTCCTCGTTCGACTCGGCATCACCAGGAGGACGGGGGCCACTGCCCCTTTAGGCCAGAGAGATGGTGGCATAGCTTCTAGGTGCTGTGGCTACCAGTTATCTCAGGGGGGCAGCAACCTGCTGCGTCCCACACCAGATGCTTCGGACTAGGAATCCCACGCTTCCTCGCCATTGGATTTGCTGTTAGGGCCGATGAGAAATGCATCCCAAAACACCTGGACAGCAAAAGGTTGCACGTCGCTCTCTGGCTGCGATCATCTGAAAAACCTGACGTTGAACCCACTGAGTTGTGCCCGCTGTGGTGTCACGTGCCCCGTGAGTTCCGGGTCACGTGACACGCCGGAAAATAAAGGTATCACCGGAACTGGCGTTAGAACGCCAGTCCGGATTTATGCATCCAACCCAGTGGTCGTGTCTATTCTGTGCCCGCGACCCTGCTGCGCT
Organism: Ambystoma mexicanum; assembly: GCF_040938575.1. NCBI lineage: Eukaryota > Metazoa > Chordata > Amphibia > Caudata > Ambystomatidae > Ambystoma > Ambystoma mexicanum. Next base: position 173,159,081 of record NC_090931.1, read on the forward strand.
GCGTGCCACTTGTGGCCCATTAAGGTCCCATCCTAACGGTCGGGCTGCCTGTGTTGTGGCCGCCCGACATCACACTGGCGACGAGGCCGTAGGAAGCACCTGCGCGACCCAACACGCACCTGCCAGCCCTGCACCGGCTGCGGCTACGGAGCGGAACAGCACCGCGGAAAAATCAGGTCAGACCAGCCAACGACGCATCCGCGTGTTGCATGCGGATTATCAAACTCATCAACCCTCACCAGTGTGGAACGCTCCACGAGGCCACGTGTCGGCCACACCATCAACGCGAGCCGCGTATCATACGCGCTCCACCAGCACTACAGTTACTACGCGAGCCACGTGTCATACGCGTGTCTTCAATCACCCGCGTATCAGCTGCAGCAACAGCGGGAAGCCTGCCCAACGTTCCATTTCACCGCGCGTTAACACGCATATCATTAAAGCTCCTACAAACCATCCCCCAACATTACTACAGCAAGGAGGAAGGGAGATCAATAAGGAACAAGACATTTGCATGTCCTACGCTTACTGAACACTATCATTGGAAAAGGGGAAGCAACTTTGGCAGCATAATACTCTCGTGTTTTCTGAGAGGATTTGGGGAAAAACCTTCACATCGCACATCATGCAAGAATAACCAGTGCCAACACAAGAAGCAAATTGCACCGATGAGTGGGCCCCAACAACCACCCTCACTAACGTGCCCGTCCATTTGCAACACTCCCCAACAACATGTCCAGCTCGGAAACCAGCCCCGCGAGGGCCAGCACGAGTTTTTCCACCAGAAAGAGCCTCACCACGGACCACCCACACCCCGCGCTGACCGCGTTAATGCCGCCATTTGACCCATTCACCACGGGAGCAGCCATCAGATGGGAAATCTGGCTGCAACAGTTCAAAATGCACCTCGATGCCAGAGACATCACTATAGCAAAAAAGAAGCGTACCTTTCTTCTGCTCAACATTGGGGCTGCCACCCTATGCCTATTCAACGCCACCCCAGACCGTGGAGACCACAACAACTATGATGCAGCCAAAGCCGTACTCACGAATATGTTTAGGCCAGATCTTAACCCTGACTATGAACGCTTTCACTTCTGCATGGCCAGGCAGCGTGAGAAAGAAACTGTAGACAAATGTCATGCTCGCCTTCGCGAGATGGCGGTCGGCTGTGAGTTCCCTGACAAGGAGTTCGCAATCCGCCTCCAAATAATCAATAGCATATCCTTGGAAAAGCTGAGAAGGGCTATACTCGGAGAGGAACATGCGCCTGTCCCGCATTCTGGAAATTGCGTGCCTCCGTGAGCAGACAGAAGATCAAGTCGCGGTGATCCAGGCAGCAATCCAAAGACTGCCGCTTGACAACCCCAAGCCAACAGAGGACATCGCGGCCATATCCAAACACCAGAACACTTGCACGAAATATGGCCAGAAAACACACATGCTGCAAGAAGGAAACAAAGCTTGCAAATGGTGCGGCGGCCCATGGCACAAAGGAGAGTCCTGCCCGGCATGGGGGTCCACGTGCAGAAAATGCAACCGTCTCAATCATTATGCCGCAGTCTGCCTGAACCCGCCAAACCGAAACGACAAGGAGACTCCCTCCCGACCAGCACAAGAGCAACGGAGGAAGTTTGCACCAAGAGAGTCTTTATACCAACATAACCGGAAAGGAAAAGCCAGAGCCGTGGACCATTCACAAAGATCCCCTGACACGAGCGATAGAGACGGAAGAAAGGAAACAACCGGATACACTGAGTACACCTCATATCGGCTGTCGAACCACATCGATCACGACAAAGGATGAGGCCGTCGTGCACAGTCTTTTCCGACGGGGAGCCGCTGAAGGTAGTCATCGACACGGGTGCAACAGTGAATGTAATGCCAGCAACAGCGTTCAGCAAACTTCACCCGAAGCCCACACTCCAAAAGAAGAAAGTCCGACTGTACGCACACGGGTGCAAGAAACCCCTACCAGTGAAAGGATCCTTCAAATCTGATTTTGCACACAAAAACACTAATTGCCGGGCGCGCATCTATGTCGTAGATGCCGGCTGCGAGACATTACTCAGCTGCCGGACAGCAGAAAAACTCAAACTGATCCATTTTGCATTTGACCTTCAACACAACAAACTCGATGGTTTGCTACAGCAACACAAGAAACTATTCCAAGGCATAGGGTGCCTAAAAGGCCGAACCATCAAGCTGCATATAGACCCCACCATAGAGCCAAAGGCTGTACGACACCGACGGATACCATTCCACCTGAGAGAGGCAGTGGAGAAGGAACTGGCCAAACTCGAAGAGACAGGAATAATCGAAAAAACATCAGGACCGACCCCGTGGGTATCACCCATGGTAGTGGCCCAGAAACCCAAACAACCTAACGCGGTAAGGATCTGTATAGACATGAGGCTTCCCAATGCAGCGATTGGAAGAGAACGACACATAACCCCAACGATAGATGAGCTCATTGTAGATCTCACAGGAGCCACTATATTCAGTAAACTTGACCTCAGATCCGGATATCACCAGCTCAGATTAGCCAGAGAATCCAGATATATCACCACATTCTCCTCTCACCTCGGCCTAATGAGGTACAAGCGGCTTGACTTCGGGATATCGTCAGCCGCAGAGGTATTCCAACACGAAATTCGCAAGGTCATCACGGGCCTAGACGGCACCACAAACATCAGCAACGACATTCTTGTGTACGCGTCAGATGAAAAGGAACACCACAAACCCTTAGCAGCAGTCTTGGGCAGACTAGAAACAGCAGGTCTAACACTAAATGCAGAAAAGTGTGAGTTCGCGAAGGAGGAACTGTGTTTTTTGGATACATTTTCAGCGCCAAAGGGGTATCCCCTGACCCGTCCAAAGTCAACGACATAAAGAACACAAAAGCACCCCAATCCGCCACAGAGGTGAGAAGTTTTATGGGGATGGCGACATACTGTGCACGATTCATTCCAGACCTTGCAAACATTGCAAGCCCACTCCGAGAACTGACTAAGAAGGACCAAAAATGGGAGTGGACGGCGGCCCATCAACAAGCATTCCAGCAAATTAAGGACACATTTTCAGCATCAACAACCATGGCATTTTTCAACGTAGAAAGGCACACTGAACTCCTCGTGGATGCCAGCCCGGTCGGCCTAGGGGCAGTACTGACCCAAACAGACAACGAAGGAAATGTGTTCCCCATCGCATTCGCCAGCCGAGCACTCACCAAACCCGAACAGAACTATGCGCACATAGAGAAAGAAGCCCTGGCTATTCTCTGGGGATGCCGTCATTTCAAATTATACCTGCTAGGAAAGCAAGCAAAGCTCTTCTCGGATCACAAGCCCCTGATCCCGATATTCCGAGGGTCTGCTCCTCATCCACCGGCACGCATTGAGAAGTGGATGCTGTAGCTACAGCCCTATAACATAGAGGTTGACTATCGCCCAGGGACAGATAACCCAGCTGATTACTTGTCCCGTCACCCGACACCTGCCACGGAAAAAGAGCAACACCATGCAAAAGAAACCAATGAACATGCATGTCACGTGATTGCATGCGCCCGTCCAAGAGCGTTAACCCTACAGGAGGTAGCGTGTGAGACAGAAGCAGACCCCATCATGCAACACACCACCGCTGCCATCCAGTCAGGAAACTGGAAGAACTACCTCATGTCCATGGCCCAACGCACCACATCAGCTCAGACAAAACTCTGAGCACTATTCGGAATCCGACATGAACTCTCTGTCGCCCCCGAAGGAGTGCTCCTAAAAGGCCACCGCATCGTGATACCGGCGTCGCTTGAGGAGAGAGCCCTCCGGTTGGACCACAGCGGACACCAGGGCATCGTCAAAACAACGGCATACCTCAAGTCCAGAATGTGGATGCCCAACATACAACAAAGATTAGTTGAGCTAGTGGAATCCTGCGCAGCCTGCCAAGCCTCCAGGAGGCCCGAAAACCCAGAGCCTATCAGCAGCACTCCAAGAAGCAACAAACGGTGGGACGCAGTTAGCATGGACCACTGCACACTCGCCGGCGAAGGATACCTACTCGTGGTGATCGACGAGTTCAGCAGATATCCTGAAGTAGAACACGTGGCGTCCACTAACACAGAGACCACAATCCTCACGCTAGAAAAGATCTTCGCGACCCATGGAATCCCGAGAAAAATTAAGAGCGACAACGACCCATCATACATCAGCCAAGAACTGCGCGAATTCTTCAAGGATATAAACGTTAAACACCAGAAAATCACCCCGAGATGGCCCCAAGCGAATGGCGTCGCAGAAAGATTCATGGGGTCACTCAATAAGGTCATCCGAATCGCCAAAGAGAAAGGACACCCATGGCTGAAGGCTGTATATCGATTCCTAAGAACACACAGGCAAACCCCACACTCATTCACCGGTATCAGCCCTGCGGCCCTCATGTTCGGGGTACCCATACAGGCAGAACTCCCCATACACCCTCAGTGGGTAGCTCCCGAACCAGACATCTGGCCATAGAGGCCATGCGAACGAGGCGGAACGAACAAGAAAGCATCGCCAGGCGAGCCTGTCACAGAGAGCTTACACCGGGCGACACAGTTATTGTCAAAAACAGAGCTACACCCAAAAAGATGTCCCTTAATTTTGAGCTCCGACCATGGACAGTCAGCACAACGAACCACAGTATGGTCACTGCCACCCGAGGGAGCGAAACCGTGACAAGAAACGTGTCACCCTTCCGAAGAGTACCATCGGAACTATGGGAAGAACTCCCAAGGTCCCCGAGAAGAGAAGTGATGGTGACTCACACACCCCGAGACCAGGCGTCGTCCAGAGCGCTTACCACGCCAGGAATCCCCGAAACACCACACCAGCATGGCGGCCAGACTGAACTCGTGAGCCCCAGAGCGGACGCGCCAGAGCGAAGCAGCACCCGATACCTGGTGAGAGAAAAGCCTAGACCATCGTCCCGTCTCCAAGGATATGTAGTGGACGGAGTATACCTACAAAAAAAAAAGGAAAAACCCTGCTAAGATAAACTCTAAAGGAAGAAGACATCTGAATGTGTTAATACCCAGTTATTGTTGTTGATGTTAGATAATAATGCAAATACATCCAAGTTGGGGAGGAATGTGGTGTCACGTGCCCCGTGAGTTCCGGGTCACGTCACACGCCGGAAAATAAAGGTATCACCAGAACTGGCGTTAGAATGCCAGTCCGGGTTTATGCATCCAACCCAGTGGTCGTGTCTATTCTGTGCCCGCGACCCTGCTGCGCTGCGCGCCACTTGTGGCCCATCAAGGTCCCATGCTAACGGTCGGGCTGCCTGTGTTGCGGCCGCCCGACATCACACCCGCCTAGGAAACACCGGGGCTCCAGGATCCCTTGGCCTCAGCCCTCTAGAACTGCGGTCCTGAGGCTCTTTCTTCGACCTCGGTTGGAGGCCGAGGCGGGTGGGAGGTGGGGGGGGGGGGGCATGTACAGGCCCCATAAACTCTGGAATTCTCTCCCCAGGCACCCGCGCGATTAGGCACGCTTCCTCACCTTCAAACGACGGCGCTAATGCCCACCGGTTTCAACTTGCCCGCAGGTCGCTTGCAGCCTGCCCTCCACTCTCCGTGAGCTCTGTGCTCGCTCCCCCATGGACTAAAAGCCCTCTGCCCAGGGGCGTTGATAGGGGGTGCCCTATCTTGCCCTCTCTGACGTGACTCGCTGTATGCATGCATGAACCTCTTGCAAGCAGCGCATGCACGCTGGGTCCCAGAACATAGCATAGGACTGGTCGCGGTAGCTCGGGTCCAAACATGAAAAAGGGCAGAATGTATTTGAGCACTAAGTTCTATTTGCTTACAAATATGAAATCCGTAAGAGAGTGATACCCGGCTGCATGGAACGTGCCACTTTGAAGGTGGGCACGCTGGTCTTGCTAACAGAGCTGTCAGCTGCATGAAGACATGGCCAAGTGTGTCTTGGGGGCAGACATTGATAGTGCCTCGTCATGCTTCAAAGGAAACTACTCCTCACTGGTGACTCAGTCTAATTTGTGCGGGTAGGGGGTTACTATGCCTGTGACAAAAAAAACGTTGAAAATGTCCAATTCTTTTGTGCTGGATCCTGTTTCTTGTACCAGGCTGTGACTTTACGGAGCGCTAGCTATGCCAGTCCTAAGACTGCGAGAATGTTCCACCTCACCTTGTCCATACTGCAAAAACCCAAGCACGAGCCCTTCTAACACTCTATGTAACTTACTATTGGTTGACACCAATGATTAGGCTGCGTTTTTTTATGACTTGCCTTATTTGTGTCCAATCAGGAGTGGCAATTTGAGGTATTGGGGTTTTGCTACGATACAGCTCAAGGCGGAAGGCCAGCCTGCAATTGATTTGATGGTTGTTTTGGTGGCCTACATTGTATGCAGAAGGGCCCTGGGATGTGCATGTTGTTCTCGTGGGTGCTCAGAATAAGCCTAGACATCATGCAAAGCGCGGTTGTTGAGGCAAGTCTAGATTTCCCCATAACAATGGCATACTATTGCAGCATTTTGAGATAATTTTTTTAAAGTATGTACTTTGATTTTGGTTACCATGGACACCATTTCTAATGTAGCATATTCTATCACATTGGAAGGAGTACCAGCTACCCCTGACTTGACTACTGTGTTTTTATGGACATTTTTCAGATCCATGATCTATCTGGGGAAATTATTTCAGATAGAGGTTATCAGTGTGTTTTATAACGTTTTTGGTGTGTGGTTTGTAAGACTCTTGGTTGTGGTACAGGTACTCTTCTTTGGTTATCTTCCTCAGATAAATGGATAGGTGGATATAGTCAATCACACACTTGAGCAGGATTAGGTTTCTTTTGTTAGTGCCTCTTGGAGTGCTTTGCTTCTTACCCCAAACCGTGCATATAATAGTCCTGGGCAGTCTGCTGCTCAAGCATTACCTTTTTTGTTTATATGTCATGCACCTGTGTGTTTTCTCCCTGTTATTCCTCCACAACAAATGGTCCCTGCTTCTAAATATTTTGTACATGAGTTCAACTGGCTCTGAGCGAACCAACATAGAAAAAAACTCTGTGATTCGAAAGAAGCTGTAAAAAGTACTGATGATAATACCAGACATCTGGCTCCGACATATTCCACCAGGGTCATGTTAAGTTGTTTTCCAATTATTTTCTGCATGCCGTTTGTCTGTTGAGTGGTCTCCCTGCAGTTAATCCCCATGTGGTGGAAAACTGAAAACCCCTACCAGTGGTTCATGCCACTCAGGTAAAACTGGCCAGGATACTTTTTGTTGTTCAATTTCCCGTTCTGATAGATTCAGTTGATGGTATTGATGAATTTGAGGTACCTGAAATTTGTAAAGCTGGGATTTGTCAGTATTGCTTGCATTATTTCATTAATTTGAAAGGTTATTTTATTTGTGCAAGGTCTTGGGAGCCGAATTGTTTTGTTCATTCTCTTTGTTTGCTGTGGTGCTTTTTTTTCTAGTCTAGTCCTTAGTGTCTTTTCAGCATGAGTTGGAAGACAGTTAAAAGGTGCTCATGACTTCTTCTTACCTATTTCGCCAAGTGGTTTGTTCAAACAGTCCTGAAGACACTCCAATATACTAGGCAAGCCCAGTAGGGTGTTTTCATAGCTAAAACAAGGGAGACCAACCTCATTTCTAATACCAGTCAATGTCCTTATGTAATGAAACAAGTTTCAATCTTATTTTCTTGAAAAAGATTTAAAATGCATATTTCTTAGCAAATTTATAAATTGAATGTGAGCCTATTGATGCATCAAACGTTGACTAGTTTCCGCCAGCAATATATGGAAAAAAAGCAGTTATCTAGTATCTTTTAGAGGGAACACCCAATGATATAGCTGTAAACTTTGTATAGCCAAACCCCCCTTAGCTAATGGTCTTCTTAGGTTTATTCAGAGACTTTCTGAGGCCTATAGGCGGCTATGAATCAAAGCTTGTACCTTGTTAATGATTTCCATTTCAGTGTAAAGTTGGATAGTTTAAAAAATGAAGCTGCTTTTAGGCCCTATATACATTATCAAGTGTGCTCTCCTAATCAAGGACAGTGTTAAATAACTAACCACTTGCTTAACAAATTGATTTTTCTTTTGTTTTGTCTCATTATTTATAAGTACTACGTCACCTACATTTGTCAGTATTAAGACTACCAAATATCTTATCTCGGATTTTATATACGGAGAGTCACATTTTAAGTTACATGCCGTGATTTCATTTTTTTTCAAACTTTTTATATCCTGATTTGCTGCCAGCCTCTCCTAGTACCTTTTCCAATTCCATTAAACCTTTGCTTCGATCACCTGTAAATATGACCACATTGTCAGCTTTGAGTGCAACCTTTTGTTCCCAATGTATCATACACTAATGGGGAACTCGTGGGTGTGTATAATATTCTGAGCAAACCGCTCAAACTATATGGCAAAACGTACTTGGGACATAGGCCACCCACCACTTGTGCCTCCAGTGATTGTAAATAAGCCGGACAAGATTCTGTTGGATCAATTTCTAGCAGATGGGATCTTATATGGATGCTGTATCCCATGTAAGGTTTGCTTCAATAGGCACAGTGATTCACGAACCTCACGCATAAACGTCCAAAAAACACTTTAAAATGTGTTTTTGGCATCAACTGCAATAAACACAAAAGGCAGACTGCTGGATTTTTCTTCATCTATGGCAGATAACCTTCTCATGAGTTACGTCCGGAAAATATCTTCGAGGGTCAAATTATTTTTGATCTTGATGAATCCTATCTGTGGCCTCACTATTTATGTTTGCCACTGCCATTTAAAATGATCTTCGATTTTAAGGCACGCATGAATTAAGTCTTCCCTGCCTGAACCATTTTATGAAGGAATGGGTGGGTGTTATGTTTTAAGTTTTATTTAGATGAAATGTACTTGGGCTGTTTTGAATAGAGAATGAACAGGGCTGCGTCCTTGCACCCTGCCTTTAAGTTTTGGATGAGTTTTTATCTAGGGCCAACTCCTTCCCTCAGCATTTAGGCCAGCTAATAATATCATGACTGGCCTACGCTAACGATATCATTTTCCTGCACTCCCCACCCATTGGCTTGAAGCGCACGTGGAAAGAACTTTGTGGTTATGCTTTGGCAAACAATTTGGTTATTAATGCAGTGAAATCAAAAACCATTTGTTTTAGCCATAAAAGGAAAGGCCACAAATTCTCTTGGAGTACTGGGAGGATAAATTAGAACTTGGTGACCAAATGATATATCTTGGGTTTCCAATTAAGTCAAAATGTCATAATTCGGCCCGAATTCCTGAGATTAAAAACTAAACTCACTATGTATGTAGAATTGATGATATTGGAAATTCTCACTTTTGCAAAATTTTAAGTACTATAAAGCTAATATTACCCCTTCTATTGTTTATGATTTTGAAATCACGGAATCAGGTCCATTTTACCATTGAACAAACTTGAAAGCTTCCAATCAAAAAAGGTGCGGCACCCCCCAAATTATGTCACAATTGATGTTTTAAGATATGAATTGGGGATTTCTTCATAGTCTGCCATAATAAAATATTTTTTTTACTGGTATATGCCAAGATTTAAGATCCCTCGAATGTTTTAAAATGTATGGCAAGGTCATAGATGTAGAGAAAACATGTAGAATTTTACCACATTATTTAACGGAATTCCCCAGCAAACAGCCCTACAGAAAAAGGGGGTATCGAGCACTTGTACTCCTTAAAAATAGTGACATACTTCCTCGCCCCAAAAATAGGGAGTACAAATACTCCCAACAAAAAATAGGAAACAGACAGGTAGGATCATGAGCCCCTGCTTTCACCCAGATGGCTCCACGGATATGTTTGTGCAATTAATGCACACAGTACCACAACAAGAAACTACTATTATTAATGCCTAATTGGAAGAAGTAAGTATGTGTCGCTTAATGTATATGAATAACTAGGTGCAAAGGAATTATTTTTAAAAAAACAGCAGTTTTTCTGTTCAAACATATCTTTACTCACTATAATACTGCCATTTCAAAATCTTATCTGGAGCACAGCCAGCAAATATTGGAGAAACCAATTTTTCAGGTTCAGTTTGAACCTATTTCCAACAAATGAGCTATTGGGACCAGAGCGTGTAAAGCTCACAACAGCTTTGTATTTGGGAGGGGGTCCTTCCACATTAGGACCTCTCTTTCATCTATGTATAAAATGTCCACATCTGTATGAAACAAGGTGTACATATTTCAGTAGATTTGGGTCACTTGACACTGTTGATTTGTGGTATCGTATAATCTCTGGTAGTCAAGTTTCGTTGATTTTTGCAACCTTTCAATATTTACATGCAACCGTCTGTGATAACATGTTGATGTATCATGAATTGATTATGTTTCAACACAGTGATGTGATTAACTTTGTTGTTGAGTTTACAATGTGCAAGGTTATCCTTTGAACTAATGGCACAAGTCAAAGTATTAAATAGGGATTTTACGCTCGTACAACCGCCCCTTCCTTGGTATAGGTTGGTTTTTCTCTTCAATGTTTGCTTTCATTGGTAGTTTCCATGTGATTCTGCCCTTCATCCAACTGGAAGTCATTAGTTGACAGGAAGTTAATAAATTGCCGGACACCATTTAAAATGTTCTCTTTGTACCGACTCCTTGCAGGTGGTCATCCTCCTGGTGGCAGAATTCCTCTAAGGCTCTGTGCCGGTCACGGTTGGTTGACTGCATACTATGGTTGCATGCCAGCCCACCTCCTTGTTATAGAGCAGTTTGTCATACATTTGCACTTTGAGAATCCTTCACGCCTGAACACTGGGGCTCGGAAAACACATTGGGCCTCATTCCGAGTAGGGCGCAAAGGGATACCGGGCACCGCTAAGGACATTGGTGCCGGTAATCCCTTTGCACCCTACTCCGAGTTCCCTTAGCGGGTTCCTTCCTTAACGCCTGGTTTTACCAGGTGTTAAGTACGGGACCCGCTAAGGGAAATCAGAGCCAATAATGGTACCGCAAATTGCGGTACCGTTATTAGCTACTTCCCCCTTCCCAATGAGCCCTATGGTGGCTCAAATGGCAATGGGGATTGCCTTTTTCAGTGGGGACTTACCGGTCCCTCCAGGCTTGGAATGGACCGGTAAGTCCCCATTGAACCAGGTCGGAGTCCGTTTTGGAGGCAGCCATGACGCAAATAGTGCCATGGCTACCTCCAAACTCGGAATGAGGCCCAGTGAGGCTCGAGCTTGCTTCATTCACAGCCCTTACGCACTAGTTGCATTTATGTCCGTATACCTCACTTTTGCCAAATGACAACTTTATCGAATGTATTTTCGTCAAATTTTGTACCCCTTTATTTTTTTAACCTCAGGTGGTAAGTGTGAGTGAGCTATACATAGGGTTGGGGGAGGAAAGGGGAATTGAGGGATTCTCTCCCGCAACATTGCCATTCGGCAAAAACATATCGGCCAAGCCTAATAGATCCTTTATGTCATTTTGCCACCATCGATATCCTAAAGATGTCTTTACTCTGACACAAATCTCAAATACTAAAAGATAGGATATCCCTTTAAGTCCGGGTTGTCCAACTCCAGGCCTCGAGGGCCATGATCCTGACGAGTTTTCAGGATATCCCTCATTAATATTCATGAGAAAACATTTGCATACATTTAGAATCATTGTATGCACATGTATCTCATGAATATTTAGGGATATCCTGAAACCCGACATGGATCCGGTCCTCGAAACATGGAGTTGGGCAACCCTGCTTTAAGGAGAATACTTTCTGTTCCCTTGACAAAGTTGCCGAGCACACTGCCGCTGTCGCCAGTTCACACAACACATGAAAGGAAGCATGTTTGAAGTCTGCGGGCCCTGCGAGAAACACTGCAATGTTTTACGCCAGCAGCTTCCCTAACACAGGAACATTGACATAGAAAGCTAATGTTACATCTTCATTGTTCCCTGGCAGGTGACTCTCCCACAATGCAAACAATGCACCGCTCTCCCCACAAGCCCAATGTCACAAGTCATTCAGATATTTTGGAAAGCATACACAGAGCATTTTCAGCCTGTAATTTACAGGCTGGACACACCACAGCCCTTGGCTAGGTGCAGGAAGCCCCCGGGAAGATCAGAGGAGGACACCCACAGGTGCACTCCGGGAAGATAACCAATTAGGCGCAAACCATCAGTGAGAGCATCACCCAGCGGGACGAGGGAACACAATATAAATACAGCCAGCCAAAGCTGCTGGAGAAGGCGGTGAGAGCTAAGAGGGGCAAGGAGGAGGTCTTAAAATCAGGGGATGGTAGTGTGCAGAATGAAGAAGCTGGAGGTGGTAACAGAAAGAGTATACAGAAGGAGGTGGTTGGAGTGAAGAAGGGGAAGGAGGAGGTGGTAACAGCAAGAGAATACAGAAGGAGGTGGTGGTAACAGCAAGAGGATACAGAAGGAGGTGGTGGTAACAGCAAGAGGATACAGAAGGAGGTGGTTGGAGTGAAGAAGGGGAAGGAGGAGGTGGTAACAGCAAGAGTATACAGAAGGAGGTGGTTGGAGGGATGAAGATGAAGGAGGAGGTGGTAACAGCAACATTACACAGAAGGAGGTGGTTGGAGTGAAGAAGGTGAAGAAGGAGGTGGTAACAGCAAGAGTATTCAGAAGGAGGTGGTTGGAGGGATGAAGATGAAGGAGGAGGTGATAACAGCAACAGTATACAGAAGGAGGTGGCTGGAGTGAAGAAGGGGAAGGAGGAGGTGGTAACAGCAACAGTATACAGAAGGAGGTGGTTGGAGTGAAGAAGGTGAAGGGGGGTGGTAACAACAAGAGAATACAGAAGGAGTTGGTTGGAGTGAAGAAGGGGAAGGAGGAGGTGGTAACAGCAAGAGTATTCAGAAGGAGGTGGTTGGAGTGAAGTAGGGGAAGGAAGAAGTGGTAACAGCAAGAGAATACAGAAGGAGGTGGTTGGAGGGATGAAGATGAAGGAGGGGGTGGTAACAGCAACGGTATACAGAAGGAGGTGGTTGGAGTGAAGAAGGTGAAGGGGGAGGTGGTAACAGCAAGTGTATTCAGAAGGAGGTGGTTGGAGTGAAGAAGGGGAAGGAGGAGGTGGTAACAGCAACAGTATACAGAAGGAGGTGGTTGGAGTGAAGAAGGTGAAGGGGGGTGGTAACAACAAGAGAATACAGAAGGAGTTGGTTGGGGTGAAGAAGGGGAAGGAGGAAGTGGTAACAGCAAGAGAATACAGAAGGAGGTGGTTGGAGGAATGAAGATGAAGGAGGAGGTGTTAACAGCAACAGTATACAGAAGGAGGTGGTTGGAGTGAAGAAGGGTAAGGAGGAGGTGGTAACAACAAGAGAATACAGAAGGAGGTGGTTGGAGGGATGAAGATGAAGGAGGAGGTGGTAACAGCAACAGTATACAGAAGGAGGTGGTTGGAGTGAAGAAGGGTAAGGAGGAGGTGGTAACAACAAGAGAATACAGAAGGAGGTGGTTGGAGGGATGAAGATGAAGGAGGAGGTGGTAACAGCAACAGTATACAGAAGGAGGTGGTTGGAGTGAAGAAGGGTAAGGAGGAGGTGGTAACAGCAAGAGTATTCAGAAGGAGGTGGTTGGAGTGAAGAAGGGGAAGGAAGAAGTGGTAACAGCAAGAGTATACAGAAGGAGGTGGTGGGAGTGAAGAAGGTGAAGGGGGAGATGGTAAGAGCAGGAGGCAAGAGCGGGCAGATAGCGATGTGAGGAATAAAGAAGGAGGCGGGAGGAGTGAGGGAGGAAGTTGTTTAATATCAGGAAAAGACTGTGCAGAAGATGAGGTGGTTACATCAGGAGGTGACAATAAACTGGGTGTAGCAACACCAGGAACGGAAAGTGGGAGGAGGTGGCGTGTCAGGAAGTAAAAAGCTGAAGAAGGAGCTAATAACAGCAGCGAATGAGACATGAGAAGAGGCGGCAGTGAAGGTTTAGGGCGTGACAGAGGTTGTACCATCTGAAGGTGGGAGGTCCAGGGGGAGGAAGGGATAAGAAAGGGACCCATATGACACAGGCAGCAGAAAGTGGTAAACCCCAGTGGCCGGGAGGAGGTGTGGATATGAGCACTCAGGGATAAGACAGACACAGTAGCATCAAAGGAATGGGTGGTACAGAGGGGGTGGAAGGAAAGAATCGACAGGCGGTGAAGGAAAGAGTGAGGAAGGCAAGTGCATAGGGAGCAAGGGGACTAGCTCATCCCTAGGTAGCACTGCATAGGGAGAGGAGGAACACAATGAGAATAGGGACTCTGCGGTCAGATGGAGAGGCAAAGAGAGACCAATAAGCAAAAACAAAGCTTTGCTAGAACTCGTTTTGGGGTTTGGGACTTTGGAAATCCTGTTACTAGATGAAGTGGGAGAAGGGGGTCCAGGTAAAAATCAAGCCTGCAACACCAGAGGATGGGAGGTGAAGCAAACACTTGTATGAACTAGGACACTGGATCAAGGACCCAGAAGGACCAGCGACCCTCATCGGTGGAGGAGACATTTTATTACACCCTCCTAACTGGTATTAGTTTATGGGGAGATCCAAGTTTGCATTGATACCTTTACACAGACCCCGAATAATATTGTGAACAACAATAATTGGTCTTGACATCAGGGATGTCATTTAGGCGTCGCAACTGCGACCCTTGAGGTGTGCCTTGCTACCCCCCCAAAAAAAATTATATATATATACTTTTTTTATTGAAGCTCCTGGGCTGAGGTCAATGCCATGTGGTTCTTTATTTCTGGAGTGGCTGTTTTTTTTGTTCAGGCCTCTAAAAAACACGGGGTTCCGCAATTGTAACACTCTGAGCAGTGACTCAAAATAAGAAAGAATAGCAATAACAAATAATTTATCTTTCTGAAATTCTATACAATAATTGTTAGTCTCATTAAAGGTTTATTTTAGGTACACTTCAGGGGGTGCGTCACTGATTTAGCCTGTTCTCAAACACCTCAAATTCACAATGCAGACAAAAACCTCCAAAATGTTTTTAGAGTAGAAGAAGCATACATTTCGGAATATGTGTTTTGTTTTATGCAAGTTGCATTTATAGAAATGTATTTCTGCCGTTGTCTCTGTTACGATCATAACAAGACATTCCATCTCGGTGTGCTCGGTCAATTGACAAAATCCTTGTGCCTAAAAGCTTATGTACAGTGTAGAAATGTTTGACCATAGCACATCAAGTGGCCCTTGATTTCGTTGTGCCACAAGTAATGCTTTGTTGTAATGTGTCTATCTTTCCTGTCTCTGTGGCATGCTGTTCAGGATGTTTGTATTCATGTTTGAGATAACGAGTGCCCAGAGTACGGGATGCCGTGTGAGTGCGCTGCTTTCCCTGCGCTACTCTACATTCTTTAATTCACAGTTATGAACCCTCCCAATGGTATGTATTTTGTCAACCTCTGAAGTCTGAAAAGTAGTTCCACGCAGGCTTGACATGTGGCCAATTTTGCACCAGACCTGCAGATGAACTGGCCTGCTGTTAAAATCACAGTTACCTGTATCCACTGCAGAGTGTAATTTGCTTTCTGACTTTAAGAACATTCAGACATGTAATTGCTCATTTTACTATAGCCAGTAAAATAGCTATAGGTACAATGTGTGTGTGATCCGCAGGCTGCAGGTTCTAATCCTGGCAAGGCCACCTCAGCTTTTCATCCTTCTGAGGTTGATAAATGAGTACCAAAACAGATTGGGGGATATTGTATGTATATGTGTTCTATATAAAGCGATTAAGCGTAAGTGCTTTATAATAACTTATCATTTGGCCTTCCAGTCACAGTAATTTCGTAATATGGGCCTATACACACTGATATTAACGATACATATGGTGATCCATTCTTGTATGAAATATGTATCACATTACAGTGATATCGTAACCATATTTTTCATAGTGTACTTAGACACAATGCTATGTGATGCCACTTCCAGTTTTGTCAAGGGGTGAAAGGCTATGTTGCATCCCTTCCCGTGATGTCACTTCAGGGTGGGATCAAATGACATAACTTCCTGTGATGTCATCAGAGGTCAAGGGTCATGTGATATCACTTCCGCTACCCCTGGCATTTCGGTGAAATGACGTCCCTGCTTGATATCTTTCTTGATCACCTTTGCCGGCGTAATGGTAGTGCTCCTCCCTCCCTTTCTTTGATTGTTCTTTCAGCCGTAGAATCTGAGCTTGCATGGGCTCTGCTCCAGTCTGACCACAACATGGAACCATTGATTACTTAGTCACAAAGTCACTCTTCCGGGCAGTAGGCCATGCACACAACTGCAGAGCATCTGACATACATGAAATTAGCCGTCAACCCGACCAACCCGACCTTGCACTTCGGTCACCTGAGGTTCTCCTCTGGGCACGGATGCTTCAAGTTCTCCTGACACAATCCTCCTAAAATTACCCAGTTACTACCAACCTGCACACATCAACACAAAAGGCAAGTTATCTGGTATTCCCCCCCTTTCCCGACTATCGAAACCAAACCTTGTTCTCCTTCAGATCCTCAAGAGTGCCGAGAAAACTTGCAAATGGTAGCAGAGTGTGGTATAAAACCAATAGCACAACCTCACCATGCAGACACCTAACCTAGGAGTGCAAGAACCCCATGATAAAGGGTGTACTCCAAGTTTGTTAGAAGAAGAGCATCATCCTTACTGGCAAACGGTTGCCATAGTGACCCAGAGTTGGGATGTTTTGCTCGTGATCAATGACCACATGAGGCACTGCATTTAGAAAAAAATGTGTTTCAGTTGCACAGAATCTTCAGAGAGAGGTTTGAAAGACTCCCTGCATAGGGGGTCCGTTTCATGCGAGGTAGATGCACCAACTCATAGCTCATGGTGCAAGGGCAGTGTTCTGGAGGAGAGGAATTCACTGACGGGCCCATAGGTCAGCGCTCACCCTCTAGAACTTGTAAGACAAGATAGCTGCACCATGTGAGGACAGGGGGTGCAGGATTCACTTACTCCAACACGGCTCACTAATGAGGACTCAGTAAAAGCTGGCAAAGGGAAGTCTGTTTAATGACAAGTACATCAGAGAAACAAATGGAAATCTGCAGCATTGCGATCACCTGTCTCGCTCCGACTTCCTCGAACTTCAGTTGAACATCAACTTTTATGCATAAAATTTGTCATCATTGACGTCTAACTCTACAAAACTCGTCATGCAATCTAATTGGTTAGGAAAGGTAACTTAAGTATAGGTGCTATATCTGTATATGGTAATAGGGCATGCGGATTGGATAACTCTTATCGGGTGGGTGTCTACGCCCATCCCTCTACATCACGCGTGATGGACGTCACTACAACTACGACGTCCTATTGGTTACAATATCTATAGGACTCCAAATAACTTGGTCCATTGTGATTGGGCAGGTTACACCCCTAGACATAAATTTCCACTTTTAATTAGCAGCATGCAGAATGGACACCCATGTGCATGGTGTCCCAAGTTTCACCCTGCCTCCCTTCCATCAATCAGTGTTTTAGGGCGATGTGTCAATTAGTTGGCTAAGGAGGGCCTCGAAACTGTAGTCTCTTATCGGGAAAGTTATGGCATCCTCGGGTCCTGGATGACAGCAGGCGATGGTACTTCTTCGTGCCTGGCTGGTCACGTGTTAGTTCACCATGAATCTGCTTCAGTTTCTAGCTTTTAGTGCAATTAATTCTGTTTCAGCCTCGCCACCTGCACGGGCCCCCCTTATCTTGACCTTCATGAGGCAGGCTGGTATGCTCTGAAGTTTGAGTCTTGTTAGCTGACGCTCACCTCCCTTTCTCTGGTTGACCTCGATTTCCTAGGCATGAGCTGCTTTTTGTTGAGTTTCGATTCTGCTCCTTCTCTTGCCTTTGGCTGGGTTGCGAAACTTGGCCTGTCAGGCCTCTGGGCTCCTGAGTCCATTTCTGCTTTTACAAAATGGAGTTGCACGTGTATAATGTGCCCTATTGAGGTAGATATGTGGTTGGCGCTTGCCGCTCTATCTTCTACTAAGCATTGCAAGCAGTATCGATTTCATAGCATTTTGCGTTTCAAGCCTATTTACACACGTTTAACAGGTTGGTTGCTTCCATCTTGTCTCGTAGCACTGTTTCCTCACGTTTTAACATCGTCTCTTCTCTGTGTCCATTACATTTATTTTCGTAGTAACTCGCACTGGCGTGTTATCTTCAATAGCTGCTTTTGTTCATTCACGAGTCTGTTCAGGCCCTTGTGTCATTTCCACTGGCCTTCCATTAGGCTCTTTGGGTCTCTTCATGGACCGTCTGTAGGTACTCTTCGTTTCGTATCAGCGGCTGGTATGGCTGTCTGATAGGGTACCGTGCTGCCCAGGGTTGTCTGGTTATGGGCGCTTCAACAGGTATGGGTCTTCTGATGTATACTGGGCAGAGTCCCAGTCCAGCTCTTTGTAGGTTCATTTGCTCTTCATACGTCACATACATTGGGGAGTACGCTCCTGGTACCTCGAAATGAGGGGATGGGGTGAAGGCCATGTCTGGGACCTCCTCTACAGCAGCACCAAAGCATAGCTCATGGTACAATGGCAGCTCATGGTACAATGGCAGCACCAAAGCATAGCTCATGGTACAAGGGCAGCACCAAAGCATAGCTCATGGTGCAAGGGCAGCACCAAAGCATAGCTCATGGTACAATGGCAGCACCAAAGCATAGCTCATGGTACAAGGGCAGCACCAAAGCACAGCCCATGGTACAAGGGCAGCACCAAAGCATAGCTCACTATACAAGGGCAGCACCAAAGCATAGCTCATGGAACAATGGCAGCACCAAAGCATAGCTTGTGGAACAATGGCAGCACCAAAGCATAGCTCATGGAATAAGGGCAGCACCAAAGCATAGCACATGGTACAAGGGCAGCACCAAAGCATAGCTCATGGTACAATGGCAGCACCAAAGCATAGCTCATGGTACAATGGCAGCACCAAAGAATAGCTCATGGTGCAAGGGCAGCACCAAAGCATAGCTCACGGTACAATGGCAGCACCAAAACATTGCTCATGGTGCAAGGGTAGCACCAAAACATAACTCATCGTACAAGGGCAGCAGCAAAGCATAGCTCGTATTACAAAGGCAGCATCAAAGCATAGCTCATGGTACAAGGGCAGCACCAAAGCATAGCTCATGGTACAAGGGCAGCACCAAAGCATAGCTCATGGTACAAGGGCAGCACCAAAGCATAGCTCATGGAACAACGGAAGCACATCCACCCTGTCTCCTCCCAAGCAAGAAGCTTGGTCATCAGGCTTTCACAACTTCATGTTGCTGCACTGCAGATTCCAAAAAGTGTTCTAGGCTGCCTCCACATTGCTAGAGGAAATGCAATTGCTCCCCCACCCTTTCCAGTGTTTTTAGGAAGAAGGGAGTGCCATACTGTGTGAAAGTTACTATCTCTGGCAAGAACTGCTGGAGGGTGTTGGTCTCGGGGGGGGGGATAGCTCAGGGGCAACGCGCTCGCCTTGGAAGCAAGACCACACGGAGCAACACAGGCTCGATCCCCGGGTCCGCGCTTAGAAACCACTGGGTATTAAGTGCGTTATGAATATCCTATCATATGAAGACTAAGCCTGAAGTTGGCCTGCAAGATTCCTTCAGATGATTGTATGGACCATGGCCAATTCTCCGGGAAGACATTACGTGCCACTGCCTGAGCTGTGAGTAATACCAGCTGTCAGGGAACTCACAGGGTGCGGAAGGAAACGCTCCCTTGGTCCAGCTTGCAGCAGTGACTAAGTGCCAGTAACTCCCCAAAGTGATTCATTCTGGTGGCAGTCCTTAGTCACGCATCCTCCAGCCCTATGCAAGGTCTTGCCAGAGAATGGAACATTGTTGCACAGCAGGAGACAACAACACGCATGGAAGCAGGGTATATTTTTGCATGTGTTTATGGGTGAAGAAACATTATTACTCTTTGCACAGAAGCATATTGCCAAATTACAAGCCAGTGGGCAAAGCAGTCCATTTTATAGGTTTACAAATGGGGATAAATTAGCCTGTAGATTTTCCCATGCACTTGCGCGTTCTCAATGTCACTGGGCCTAGTAAGATCACTGTTTTGTTCTCCCCTGTTCCCCTCCCTTGCTTGTCACGCTCTGAAACACTTGTGTACGAGCGCAATACAAATAAAAAATCAATATCAATACAATAAACTGGGGTTGGAGAGGATTGAATGAAACATGCAGTTGGGGCAAAGGTATAAATCTACTATATATAAGTCAACAATGTACAGGATATACACAGTTGCAGTAGAGAGAGTTGAAGTTTAAGGAGGACTGATGCCCCTCCCATTCCTACAGGCCCCTGCAAATAATTAAAAGGTGCTCTCTTCGGGGGCCATTCAATTCGGTCGCTGGGTGATCAATTTAATAAAGCGCAAGGTTTATGGTGATAGCGAGCCAGAGATTAAGAGAGCGGAAGCAGGAGACACTGCAGGGAGGACTTGAAGAAGGGTAACTAATAAGATCAAGAGAGTACCTGGTCGCCATATAGCCGTATGTGTATTGCGGGTCACCTTACCACTGTTATTGGAAAAGTGCAGGACGTAGAAATGTATGCATTGGTATGTTATGTTATTTGGCATTTATATATCGATCTATATTTCACTGGTATTATCTGACAGCGCTGGTAGGTTTAACGACCTTGGGGACCGCAGTCCAGGTCAGTAGAGAGAGAAGCTGTCGTTGGGTGCGTGGGTGCACCAGTTATGTGTGCAGCTGATGGAATCGCCAGATGGTAGCTGCATCCTAGCGTTTAGGTGTGGTGGTGTAGATATCAGTTGAATGTGTGCAGTCCAGTAGGTGGACACCCAGGCTGGGTTCTGGCTGGGTTAGGCCTGTAGGACGCTTATGTGAGCAGCTAGGCCGGAATGTCATGGGATAGCTGCGTTTTATTAGAGTGATGACGTATTTCATGGGGTAATGTTCGTATGTGAACAGCTATGCCGAATTTATCAGGGGTATAGCTGCCTTCTAATTGTGTGATGGTGTAAAGTAGAGAGTAAGCATAATGCTATGTGATGGGAGTGTTTGCATGGATTTATGAACCAATGCAGCAGGAGCAATTTCTAGGTTGAAGTTACTGATAATATTTGTTCTTCTATCCAAGTGTGGCACTTGCCGACAGTCACATGTACAATCCAAAGATTGAGGGGAATAGTTTGCCAGCCTTGAGATTTGTCCCCCCTAAACAACACCCTCAGACATTAGAAAATAGCATTTGACTACTAACACCATTTGCTTGTGCATTACAAAAATTACTTTATTAAGACCATATATTTTGTGAAAAAATGTATTAAATCGTCTCCAATAAAAAAAAATTCTTGCAGACTATAAGTTGCCTCCAATTCATATTACAATTCAATAAAACACTCAAAGTGCAAAAAGTGCTTTCTTACACACCGCACGGCATTCATTCGCTGCCTGACTCATACTCAAATCACCATTCACTTGAATACATACACCTGTCGAATATAACAGTACAGAAAGTTCTCAGAATTCTGAGATGCTCTCTCTCGACCCTTAATGTCCTGGTTAGGCGAATCCTTGCCAGTCAAGGTTTTTTTTAACTTAATAATCAACTCATCAAAGTTGCCTTAATAAATGACAATAGCTTTGCCTAGATCCTGTCTAGATGTGATACTCTTGTCTGAGTATGTGCGGAAGAATAAAAAATACAAAAACATGGGGGGCTACTGTGGTGTTCCCTGCGCAGTAGGGTGTACAACATTTTGACCCTTACCCCTTTAA
Source organism: Ambystoma mexicanum (assembly GCF_040938575.1). NCBI lineage: Eukaryota > Metazoa > Chordata > Amphibia > Caudata > Ambystomatidae > Ambystoma > Ambystoma mexicanum. The sequence continues at coordinate 173,180,857 of NC_090931.1, forward strand.
AAGGCAAAAGTGAAAGGTCGTGAAAAGGAGCTCCCACCCAACTTGTCAGGAAATGAATTGTTCCATGAGTCATCACTCAAGAGTGTGTCTAAAAATATGGGTGAAAGGGGGCAGAGAAATTACATGGAGGAGTTGGCATCGGTCCCAGAGGGTAGGAGGTGGTACCAGCAGTAGACTGAAGGAAGAAGGGAGCTAGTTGAGCTGCAGAAAACCCAGCCCTGCAAAGTCAGATTGTATGGATTTTCAGCTCAATGTGGATGTGTGGCAACCAGGTACCCCATAAACATTGGCCCTTCTCTATGGATTGAGACAAAGTCCCCTGCTTGGCCCTAGGAGTCTCGGGAGGATAGCTCAGGGGCAACACGCTCGCCTTAGAAGCAAGGCAACGCAGAGCACCACAGGTTCGATCCCATCATAATCAAGGAGTGAGTAAGGATTCTGGGTGCTCCACCCCCAGTGTTATGCTGGGCCCAGGGGTGGTATGTGGAGGATTCCATAGCCAGCCCTACTAGCACCTAGTGGGAGGACAGGGGCATGTCACATGGTCCAGACTCTGGACCCAGTAACTTTAATAGACTCCAGTTTAGGGGAACAAGGTGTCCTGCATTGTTATGGGTTGCCTGACGGGTCAGAGAAGTTGCTGAGCTGAATGAACGTTGCTGAGCTGAATGAATGTCCCCCCTGACAATAGCAAATTTGTAGGAGATTTGCACCATCGCCGCAGGGACCACCATAATGTATCCTCATTCCGCTACAGAGGGAATCAGCAGATGCCAAAGAGACTTGCAGACTGTGAGGAGATCGCTTTCCCGCTCAAACGCAGTCTTGACCTTAAAAAATGGCAGGCAGCTTTTAGAAAAGATGTGTCCACTTTAGAAGAAGGGTGGGGCTAAATCTGGAAACCACAATAGGGTCCAACCCTAGAGGGATATAGCACCAATCCCATGAGTTGAATAGAAAACAGAGGTACATAAGTAGCATCAGGGGAACCATCTTCCATAGAGCCATGGGGAATGCAAAAGAAGCCAGAGACTCCAAAACGTGGTGGGTGTTTGGAGCCTGGAGTTTTTGCAGAGAGAGTTGGTGAAGAGATAATTAGAGGAGAAAAGCAGGAGGTGGAGACAGGTGGAGAACCGTGATGCAAAGAATCAAGGAGGAGATTAGGAATAAGCAGGAGGTGGACCATCCAAAGCCGTAACAAGGAGGTTGGGAATAATTAACAGCAGTGGAGGTGGACCATCAGAGCAAGTGAGCAGGAGGTTTGGAATAGTAAAGAGGAGTGAAGGAGAAACATCAGAGGGGGTGAGGATGACGTTTGGCATAGTAATTGAGGAGTGGAGGAGGAACAGAGAGAATCAGGAGGGCGATGGAAATAGTAAACAGCGGTGGAGGTGGAACATCCGAGCAAGTGAGGAGGAGGTTTGGAACAGTATGGAGGAGTGGGGGAGGAACAGAGAGAATCGGGAGGAGGTTGGGAATAGTAAACAGCAGTGGAGGTGGACCATCAGAGCAAGTGAGGAGGAAGTTTGGAATAGTTTGGAGGAGTGGAGGAGGAACAGAGAGAATCGGGAGGAGGTTGGGAATAGTAAACAGTGGAGGTGGAACATCAGAGCAAGTGAGGAGGAGGTTTGGAATAGCTTGGAGGAGTGGAGGAGGAACAGAGAGAATCGGGAGGAGGTTGGGAATAGTAAACAGCAGAGAAGGTGGAACATCTGAGAAAGTGAGGAAGAGGTTTGGAATAGTTTGGAGGAGTGGAAGATGAACAGAGAGAATCGGGAGGAGGTTGGGAATAGTAAACAGCAGTGGAGGTGGAACATCAGAGCAAGTGAGGAGGAGGTTTGGCATAGTAATTGAGGAGTGGAGGAGGAACAGAGAGAATCAGGAGGAGGTTGGAAATTGTAAACAGCAGTGGAGGTGGAACATCAGAGCAAGTGAGGAGGACGTTTGGAATAGTGAGGAGGAGTGGAGGAGGAACAGAGAGAATCGGGAGGAGGTTGAGAATAGTAAACAGCAGAGGAGGTGGAACATCTGAGAAAGTGAGGAGGAGGTTTGGAATAGTATAGAGGAGCGGAGGAGGAACAGAGAGAATCGGGAGGAGGTTGGGAATAGTAAACAGCAGTGGAGGTGGAACATCAGAGCAAGTGAGGAGGAGGTTTGGAATAGTTTGGAGAAGTGGAGGAGGAATAGAGAGAATCGGGAGGAGGTTGGGAATAGTAAACAGCAGAGGAGGTGGAACATCTGAGAAAGTGAGGAATAGGTTTGGAACAGTATGGAGGAGTGGGGGAGGAACAGAGAGAATCGGGAGGAGGTTGGGAATAGTAAACAGCAGTGGAGGTGGAACATCAGAGCAAGTGAGGAGGAGGTTTGGAATAGCTTGGAGGAGTGGAGGAGGAACAGAGAGAATCGGGAGGAGGTTGGGAATAGTAAACAGCAGAGGAGGTGGAACATCTGAGAAAGTGAGGAGGAGGTTTGGAACAGTATGGAGAAGTGAGGGAGGAACAGAGAGAATCAGGAGGAGGTTGGGAATAGTAAACAGCAGTGGAGGTGGAACATCAGAGCAAGTGAGGAAGAGGTTTGGAATAGTTTGGAGGAGTGGAGGAGGAACAGAGAGAATTGGGATGAGGTTGGGAATAGTAAACAGCAGTGGAGGTGGAACATCAGAGCAAGTGAGGAGGAGGTTTAGCATCGTAATTGAGGAGTGGAGGAGGAACAGAGAGAATCAGGAGGAGGTTGGAAATAGTAAACAGCAGTGGAGGTGGACCATCAGAGCAAGTGAGGAGGAGGTTTGGAATAGCTTGGAGGAGTGGAGGAGCAACAGAGAGAATCGGGAGGAGGTTGGGAATAGTAAACAGCAGAGGAGGTGGAACATCTGAGAAAGTGAGGAGGAGGTTTGGAATAGTAAGGAGGAGTGGAGGAGGAACAGAGAGAAACAGGAGAAGGTAGGGAATAGTAAACAGCAGTGGAGGTGGAACATCTGAGCAAGTGAGGAGGCGGTTTGGAATAGTAAAGAAAAGTGGAGGAGGAACAGAGAGAATCAGGAGGAGGTTGTAATAGTAAAGAGGAGTGAAGGAGAAACATCAGAGGGGGTGAGGATGACGTTTGGCATAGTAATTGAGGAGTGGAGGACGAACAGAGAGAATCAGGAGAGCGATGGAAATAGTAAACAGCAGTGGAGGTGGAACATCCGAGCAAGTGAGGAGGAGGTTTGGAACAGTATGGAGGAGTGAGGGAGGAACAGAGAGAATCGGGAGGAGGTTGGGAATAGTAAACAGCAGTGGAGGTGGAACATCAGAGGAAGTGAGGAGGAGGTTTGGAATAGCTTGGAGGAGTGGAGATGGAACAGAGGGAATCGGGAGGAGGTTGGGAATAGTAAACAGCAGAGGAGGTGGAACACCTGAGAAAGTGAGGTTGAGGTTTGGAATAGTTTGGAGGAGTGGAGGAGGAACAGAGAGAATCGGGAGGAGGTTGGGAATAGTAAACAGTGGAGGTGGAACATCAGAGCAAGTGAGGAGGAGGTTTAGCATAGTAATTGAGGAGTGGAGGAGGAACAGAGACAATCAGGAGGAGGTTGGAAATAGTAAACAGCAGTGGAGGTGGAACATCAGAGCAAGTGAGGAGGACGTTTGGAATAGTAAGGAGGAGTGGAGGAGGAACAGAGAGAATCGGGAGGAGGTTGAGAATAGTAAACAGCAGAGGAGGTGGAACATCTGAGAAAGTGAGGAGGAGGTTTGGAATAGTATAGAGGAGCGGAGGAGGAACAGAGAGAATCGGGAGGAGGTTGGGAATAGTAAACAGCAGTGAAGGTGGAACATCAGAGCAAGTGAGGAGGAGGTTTGGAATAGTTTGGAGAAGTGGAGGAGGAATAGAGAGAATCGGGAGGAGGTTGGGAATAGTAAACAGCAGAGGAGGTGGAACATCTGAGAAAGTGAGGAATAGGTTTGGAACAGTATGGAGGAGTGGGGGAGGAACAGAGAGAATCGGGAGGAGGTTGGGAATAGTAAAGAGCAGTGGAGGTGGAACATCAGAGCAAGTGAGGAGGAGGTTTGGAATAGTTTGGAGGAGTGGAGGAGGAACAGAGAGAATCGGGATGAGGTTGGGAATAGTAAACAGCAGTGGAGGTGGAACATCAGAGCAAGTGAGGAGGAGGTTTAGCATAGTAATTGAGGAGTGGAGGAGGAACAGAGAGAATCAGGAGGAGGTTGGAAATAGTAAACAGCAGTGGAGGTGGACCATCAGAGCAAGTGAGGAGGAGGTTTGGAATAGCTTGGAGGAGTGGAGGAGCAACAGAGAGAATCGGGAGGAGGTTGGGAATAGTAAACAGCAGAGGAGGCGGAACATCTGAGCAAGTGAGGAGGAGGTTTGGAATAGTAAAGAAGAGTGGAGGAGGAACAGAGAGAATCAGGAGGAGGTTGTAATAGTAAAGAGGAGTGAAGGAGAAACATCAGAGGGGGTGAGGATGACGTTTGGCATAGTAATTGAGGAGTGGAGGAGGAAAAGAGAGAATCAGGAGGGCGATGGAAATAGTAAACAGCAGTGGAGGTGGAACATCCAAGCAAGTGAGGAGGAGGTTTGGAACAGTATGGAGGAGTGGGGGAGGAACAGAGAGAATCGGGAGGAGGTTGGGAATAGTAAACAGCAGTGGAGGTGGAACATCAGAGCAAGTGAGGAGGAGGTTTGGAATAGCTTGGAGGAGTGGAGATGGAACAGAGGGAATCGGGAGGAGGTTGGGAATAGTAAACAGCAGACGAGGTGGAACATCTGAGAAAGTGAGGAGGAGGTTTGGAACAGTATGGAGGAGTGGGGGAGGAACAGAGAGAATCAGGAGGAGGTTGCGAATAGTAAACAGTGGAGGTGGAACATCAGAGCAAGTGAGGAGGAGGTTTGGAATAGCTTGGAGGAGTGGAGGAGGAACAGAGAGAATCGGGAGGAGGTTGGGAATAGTAAACAGCAGAGGAGGTGGAACATCTGAGAAAGTGAGGAAGAGGTTTGGAATAGTTTGGAGGAGTGGAAGATGAACAGAGAGAATCGGGAGGAGGTTGGGAATAGTAAACAGCAGTGGAGGTGGAACATCAGAGCAAGTGAGGAGGAGGTTTGGCATAGTAATTGAGGAGTGGAGGAGGAACAGAGAGAATCAGGAGGAGGTTGGAAATTGTAAACAGCAGTGGAGGTGGAACATCAGAGCAAGTGAGGAGGACGTTTGGAATAGTGAGGAGGAGTAGAGGAGGAACAGAGAGAATCGGGAGGAGGTTGAGAATAGTAAACAGCAGAGGAGGTGGAACATCTGAGAAAGTGAGGAGGAGGTTTGGAATAGTATAGAGGAGCGGAGGAGGAACAGAGAGAATCGGGAGGAGGTTGGGAATAGTAAACAGCAGAGGAGGTGGAACATCTGAGAAAGTGAGGAGGAGGTTTGGAATAGTAAGGAGGAGTGGAGGAGGAACAGAGAGAAACAGGAGAAGGTAGGGAATAGTAAACAGCAGTGGAGGTGGAACATCTGAGCAAGTGAGGAGGAGGTTTGGAATAGTAAAGAAAAGTGGAGGAGGAACAGAGAGAATCAGGAGGAGGTTGTAATAGTAAAGAGGAGTGAAGGAGAAACATCAGAGGGGGTGAGGATGACGTTTGGCATAGTAATTGAGGAGTGGAGGAGGAACAGAGAGAATCAGGAGGGCGATGGAAATAGTAAACAGCAGTGGAGGTGGAACATCCGAGCAAGTGAGGAGGAGGTTTGGAACAGTATGGAGGAGTGAGGGAGGAACAGAGAGAATCGGGAGGAGGTTGGGAATAGTAAACAGCAGTGGAGGTGGAACATCAGAGCAAGTGAGGAGGAGGTTTGGAATAGCTTGGAGGAGTGGAGATGGAACAGAGGGAATCGGGAGGAGGTTGGGAATAGTAAACAGCAGAGGAGGTGGAACACCTGAGAAAGTGAGGAGGAGGTTTGGAACAGTATGGAGAAGTGAGGGAGGAACAGAGAGAATCAGGAGGAGGTTGGGAATAGTAAACAGCAGTGGAGGTGGAACATCAGAGCAAGTGAGGAGAAGGTTTAGCATAGTAATTGAGGAGTGGAGGAGGAACAGAGACAATCAGGAGGAGGTTGGAAATAGTAAACAGCAGTGGAGGTGGAACATCAGAGCAAGTGAGGAGGACGTTTGGAATAGTAAGGAGGAGTGGAGGAGGAACAGAGAGAATCGGGAGGAGGTTGAGAATAGTAAACAGCAGAGGAGGTGGAACATCTGAGAAAGTGAGGAGGAGGTTTGGAATAGTATAGAGGAGCGGAGGAGGAACAGAGAGAATCGGGAGGAGGTTGGGAATAGTAAACAGCAGTGAAGGTGGAACATCAGAGCAAGTGAGGAGGAGGTTTGGAATAGTTTGGAGAAGTGGAGGAGGAATAGAGAGAATCGGGAGGAGGTTGGGAATAGTAAACAGCAGAGGAGGTGGAACATCTGAGAAAGTGAGGAATAGGTTTGGAACAGTATGGAGGAGTGGGGGAGGAACAGAGAGAATCGGGAGGAGGTTGGGAATAGTAAACAGCAGTGGAGGTGGAACATCAGAGCAAGTGAGGAGGAGGTTTAGCATAGTAATTGAGGAGTGGAGGAGGAACAGAGAGAATCAGGAGGAGGTTGGAAATAGTAAACAGCAGTGGAGGTGGACCATCAGAGCAAGTGAGCAGGAGGTTTGGAATAGCTTGGAGGAGTGGAGGAGCAACAGAGAGAATCGGGAGGAGGTTGGGAATAGTAAACAGCAGAGGAGGCGGAACATCTGAGCAAGTGAGGAGGAGGTTTGGAATAGTAAAGAAGAGTGGAGGAGGAACAGAGAGAATCAGGAGGAGGTTGTAATAGTAAAGAGGAGTGAAGGAGAAACATCAGAGGGGGTGAGGATGACGTTTGGCATAGTAATTGAGGAGTGGAGGAGGAAAAGAGAGAATCAGGAGGGCGATGGAAATAGTAAACAGCAGTGGAGGTGGAACATCCAAGCAAGTGAGGAGGAGGTTTGGAACAGTATGGAGGAGTGGGGGAGGAACAGAGAGAATCGGGAGGAGGTTGGGAATAGTAAACAGCAGTGGAGGTGGAACATCAGAGCAAGTGAGGAGGAGGTTTGGAATAGCTTGGAGGAGTGGAGATGGAACAGAGGGAATCGGGAGGAGGTTGGGAATAGTAAACAGCAGACGAGGTGGAACATCTGAGAAAGTGAGGAGGAGGTTTGGAACAGTATGGAGGAGTGGGGGAGGAACAGAGAGAATCAGGAGGAAGTTGGGAATAGTAAACAGTGGAGGTGGAACATCAGAGCAAGTGAGGAGGAAGTTTGGAATAGCTTGGAGGAGTGGAGGAGGAACAGAGAGAATCGGGAGGAGGTTGGGAATAGTAAACAGCAGAGGAGGTGGAACATCTGAGAAAGTGAGGAAGAGGTTTGGAATAGTTTGGAGGAGTGGAAGATGAACAGAGAGAATCGGGAGGAGGTTGGGAATAGTAAACAGCAGTGGAGGTGGAACATCAGAGCAAGTGAGGAGGAGGTTTGGCATAGTAATTGAGGAGTGGAGGAGGAACAGAGAGAATCAGGAGGAGGTTGGAAATTGTAAACAGCAGTGGAGGTGGAACATCAGAGCAAGTGAGGAGGACGTTTGGAATAGTGAGGAGGAGTAGAGGAGGAACAGAGAGAATCGGGAGGAGGTTGAGAATAGTAAACAGCAGAGGAGGTGGAACATCTGAGAAAGTGAGGAGGAGGTTTGGAATAGTATAGAGGAGCGGAGGAGGAACAGAGAGAATCGGGAGGAGGTTGGGAATAGTAAACAGCAGTGGAGGTGGAACATCAGAGCAAGTGAGGAGGAGGTTTGGAATAGTTTGGAGAAGTGGAGGAGGAATAGAGAGAATCGGGAGGAGGTTGGGAATAGTAAACAGCAGAGGAGGTGGAACATCTGAGAAAGTGAGGAATAGATTTGGAACAGTATGGAGGAGTGGGGGAGGAACAGAGAGAATCGGGAGGAGGTTGGGAATAGTAAACAGCAGTGGAGGTGGAACATCAGAGCAAGTGAGGAGGAGGTTTGGAATAGCTTGGAGGAGTGGAGGAGGAACAGAGAGAATCGGGAGGAGGTTGGGAATAGTAAACAGCAGAGGAGGTGGAACATCTGAGAAAGTGAGGAGGAGGTTTGGAACAGTATGGAGAAGTGAGGGAGGAACAGAGAGAATCAGGAGGAGGTTGGGAATAGTAAACAGCAGTGGAGGTGGAACATCAGAGCAAGTGAGGAGGAGGTTTGGAATAGTTTGGAGGAGTGGAGGAGGAACAGAGAGAATCGGGATGAGGTTGGGAATAGTAAACAGCAGTGGAGGTGGAACATCAGAGCAAGTGAGGAGGAGGTTTAGCATCGTAATTGAGGAGTGGAGGAGGAACAGAGAGAATCAGGAGGAGGTTGGAAATAGTAAACAGCAGTGGAGGTGGACCATCAGAGCAAGTGAGGAGGAGGTTTGGAATGGCTTGGAGGAGTGGAGGAGCAACAGAGAGAATCGGGAGGAGGTTGGGAATAGTAAACAGCAGAGGAGGTGGAACATCTGAGAAAGTGAGGAGGAGGTTTGGAACAGTAAGGAGGAGTGGAGGAGGAACAGAGAGAAACAGGAGAAGGTAGCGAATAGTAAACAGCAGAGGAGGCGGAACATCTGAGCAAGTGAGGAGGAGGTTTGGAATAGTAAAGAAAAGTGGAGGAGGAACAGAGAGAATCAGGAGGAGGTTGTAATAGTAAAGAGGAGTGAAGGAGAAACATCAGAGGGGGTGAGGATGACGTTTGGCATAGTAATTGAGGAGTGGAGGAGGAACAGAGAGAATCAGGAGGGCGATGGAAATAGTAAACAGCAGTGGAGGTGGAACATCCGAGCAAGTGAGGAGGAGGTTTGGAACAGTATGGAGGAGTGAGGGAGGAACAGAGAGAATTGGGAGGAGGTTGGGAATAGTAAACAGCAGTGGAGGTGGAACATCAGAGCAAGTGAGGAGGAGGTTTGGAATAGCTTGGAGGAGTGGAGATGGAACATAGGGAATCGGGAGGAGGTTGGGAATAGTAAACAGCAGAGGAGGTGGAACACCTGAGAAAGTGAGGAGGAGGTTTGGAACAGTATGGAGGAGTGGGGGAGGAACAGAGAGAATCAGGAGGAGGTTGGGAATAGTAAACAGCAGTGGAGGTGGAACATCAGAGCAAGTGAGGAGGATTTTTGGAATAGTTTGGAGGAGTGGAGGAGGAACAGAGAGAATCGGGAGGAGGTTGGGAATAGTAAACAGTGGAGGTGGAACATCAGAGCAAGTGAGGAGGAGGTTTAGCATAGTAATTGAGGAGTGGAGGAGGAACAGCGACAATCAGGAGGAGGTTGGAAATAGTAAACAGCAGTGGAGGTGGAACATCAGAGCAAGTGAGGAGGACGTTTGGAATAGTAAGGAGGAGTGGAGGAGGAACAGAGAGAATCGGGAGGAGGTTGAGAATAGTAAACAGCAGAGGAGGTGGAACATCTGAGAAAGTGAGGAGGAGGTTTGGAATAGTATAGAGGAGCGGAGGAGGAACAGAGAGAATCAAGAGGAGGTTGGGAATAGTAAACAGCAGTGAAGGTGGAACATCAGAGCAATTGAGGAGGAGGTTTGGAATAGTTTGGAGAAGTGGAGGAGGAATAGAGAGAATCGGGAGGAGGTTGGGAATAGTAAACAGCAGAGGAGGTGGAACATCTGAGAAAGTGAGGAATAGGTTTGGAACAGTATGGAGGAGTGGGGGAGGAACAGAGAGAATCGGGAGGAGGTTGGGAATAGTAAACAGCAGTGGAGGTGGAACATCAGAGCAAGTGAGGAGGAGGTTTGGAATAGCTTGGAGGAGTGGAGGAGGAACAGAGAGAATCGGCAGGAGGTTGGGAATAGTAAACGGCAGAGGAGGTGGAACATCTGAGAAAGTGAGGAGGAGGTTTCGAACAGTATGGAGAAGTGAGGAAGGAACAGAGAGAATCAGGAGGAGGTTGGGAATAGTAAACAGCAGTGGAGATGGAACATCAGAGCAAGTGAGGAGGAGGTTTGGAATAGTTTGGAGGAGTGGAGGAGGAACAGAGAGAATCGGGATGAGGTTGGGAATAGTAAACAGCAGTGGAGGTGGAACATCAGAGCAAGTGAGGAGGAGGTTTAGCATTGTAATTGAGGAGTGGAGGAGGAACAGAGAGAATCAGGAGGAGGTTGGAAATAGTAAACAGCAGTGGAGGTGGACCATCAGAGCAAGTGAGGAGGAGGTTTGGAATAGCTTGGAGGAGTGGAGGAGCAACAGAGAGAATCGGGAGGAGGTTGGGAATAGTAAACAGCAGAGGAGGTGGAACATCTGAGAAAGTGAGGAGGAGGTTTGGAATAGTAAGGAGGAGTGGAGGAGGAACAGAGAGAAACAGGAGAAGGTAGGGAATAGTAAACAGCAGAGGAGGCGGAACATCTGAGCAAGTGAGGAGGAGGTTTGGAATAGTAAAGAAAAGTGGAGGAGGAACAGAGAGAATCAGGAGGAGGTTGTAAAAGTAAAGAGGAGTGAAGGAGAAACATCAGAGGGGGTGAGGCTGACCTTTGCCATAGTAATTGAGGAGTGGAGGAGGAACAGAGAGAATCAGGAGGGCGATGGAAATAGTAAACAGCAGTGGAGGTGGAACATCCGAGCAAGTGAGGAGGAGGTTTGGAACAGTATGGAGGAGTGAGGGAGGAACAGAGAGAATCGGGAGGAGGTTGGGAATAGTAAACAGCAGTGGAGGTGGAACATCAGAGCAAGTGAGGAGGAGGTTTGGAATAGCTTGGAGGAGTGGAGATGGAACAGAGGGAATCGGGAGGAGGTTGGGAATAGTAAACAGCAGAGGAGGTGGAACACCTGAGAAAGTGAGGAGGAGGTTTGGAACAGTATGGAGGAGTGGGGGAGGAACAGAGAGAATCAGGAGGAGGTTGGGAATAGTAAACAGCAGTGGAGGTGGAACATCAGAGCAAGTGAGGAGGACGTTTGGAATAGTTTGGAGGAGTGGAGGAGGAACAGAGAGAATCGGGAGGAGGTTGGTAATAGTAAACAGTGGAGGTGGAACATCAGAGCAAGTGAGGAGGAGGTTTAGCATAGTAATTGAGGAGTGGAGGAGGAACAGAGAGAATCAGGAGGAGGTTGGAAATAGTAAACAGCAGTGGAGGTGGACCATCAGAGCAAGTGAGGAGGAGGTTTGGAATAGCTTGGAGGAGTGGAGGAGCAACAGAGAGAATCGGGAGGAGGTTGGGAATAGTAAACAGCAGAGAAGGTGGAACATCTGAGAAAGTGAGGAAGAGGTTTGGAATAGTTTGGAGGAATGGAAGAGGAACAGAGAGAATCAGGAGGTGGTTGGGAATAGTAAACAGCAGTGGAGGTGGAACATCAGAGCAAGTGAGGAGGAGGTTTGGCATCGTAATTGAGGAGTGGAGGAGGAACAGAGAGAATAAGGAGGAGATTGGAAATAGTAAACAGCAGTGGAGGTGGAACATCAGAGCAAGTGAGGAGGAGGTTTGGAATAGTTTGGAGAAGTGGCGGAGGAATAGAGAGAATCGGGAGGAGGTTGGGAATAGTAAACAGCAGAGGAGGTGGAACATCTGAGAAAGTGAGGAATAGGTTTGGAACAGTATGGAGGAGTGGGGGAGGAACAGAGAGAATCGGGAGGAGGTTGGGAATAGTAAACAGCAGTGGAGGTGGAACATCAGAGCAAGTGAGGAGGAGGTTTGCAATAGCTTGGAGGAGTGGAGGAGGAACATAGAGAATCGGGAGGAGGTTGGGAATAGTAAACAGCAGAGGAGGTGGAACATCTGAGAAAGTGAGGAGGAGGTTTGGAACAGTATGGAGAAGTGAGGAAGGAACAGAGAGAATCAGGAGGAGGTTGGGAATAGTAAACAGCAGTGGAGATGGAACATCAGAGCAAGTGAGGAGGAGGTTTGGAATAGTTTGGAGGAGTGGAGGAGGAACAGAGAGAATCGGGATGAGGTTGGGAATAGTAAACAGCAGTGGAGGTGGAACATCAGAGCAAGTGAGGAGGAGGTTTAGCATCGTAATTGAGGAGTGGAGGAGGAACAGAGAGAATCAGGAGGAGGTTGGAAATAGTAAACAGCAGTGGAGGTGGACCATCAGAGCAAGTGAGGAGGAGGTTTGGAATAGCTTGGAGGAGTGGAGGAGCAACAGAGAGAATCGGGAGGAGGTTGGGAATAGTAAACAGCAGAGGAGGTGGAACATCTGAGAAAGTGAGGAGGAGGTTTGGAATAGTAAGGAGGAGTGGAGGAGGAACAGAGAGAAACAGGAGAAGGTAGGGAATAGTAAACAGCAGAGGAGGCGGAACATCTGAGCAAGTGAGGAGGAGGTTTGGAATAGTAAAGAAAAGTGGAGGAGGAACAGAGAGAATCAGGAGGAGGTTGTAATAGTAAAGAGGAGTGAAGGAGAAACATCAGAGGGGGTGAGGATGACGTTTGCCATAGTAATTGAGGAGTGGAGGAGGAGCAGAGAGAATCAGGAGGGCGATGGAAATAGTAAACAGCAGTGGAGGTGGAACATCCGAGCAAGTGAGGAGGAGGTTTGGAACAGTATGGAGGAGTGAGGGAGGAACAGAGAGAATCGGGAGGAGGTTGGGAATAGTAAACAGCAGTGGAGGTGGAACATCAGAGCAAGTGAGGAGGAGGTTTGGAATAGCTTGGAGGAGTGGAGATGAAACAGATGGAATCGGGAGGAGGTTGGGAATAGTAAACAGCAGAGGAGGTGGAACACCTGAGAAAGTGAGGAGGAGGTTTGGAACAGTATGGAGGAGTGGGGGAGGAACAGAGAGAATCAGGAGGAGGTTGGGAATAGTAAACAGCAGTGGAGGTGGAACATCAGAGCAAGTGAGGAGGACGTTTGGAATAGTTTGGAGGAGTGTAGGAGGAACAGAGAGAATCGGGAGGAGGTTGGGAATAGTAAACAGTGGAGGTGGAACATCAGAGCAAGTGAGGAGGAGGTTTAGCATAGTAATTGAGGAGTGGAGGAGGAACAGAGACAATCAGGAGGAGGTTGGAAATAGTAAACAGCAGTGGAGGTGGAACATCAGAGCAAGTGAGGAGGAGGTTTGGAATAGCTTGGAGGAGTGGAGGAGGAGCAGAGAGAATCGGGAGGAGGTTGAGAATAGTAAACAGCAGAGGAGGTGGAACATCTGAGAAAGTGAGGAAGAGGTTTGGAATAGTTTGGAGGAGTGGAAAATGAACAGAGAGAATCGGGAGGAGGTTGGGAATAGTAAACAGCAGTGGAGGTGGAACATCAGAGCAAGTGAGGAGGAGGTTTGGCATAGTAATTGAGGAGTGGAGGAGGAACAGAGAGAATCAGGAGGAGGTTGGGAATAGTAAACAGCAGTGGAGGTGGAACATCAGAGCAAGTGAGGAGGAGGTTTGGCATAGTAATTGAGGAGTGGAGGAGGAACAGAGAGAATCAGGAGGAGGTTGGAAATAGTAAACAGCAGTGGAGGTGGAACATCAGAGCAAGTGAGGAGGACGTTTGGAATAGTAAGGAGGAGTGGAGGAGGAACAGAGAGAATTGGGAGGAGGTTGAGAATAGTAAACAGCAGAGGAGGTGGAACATCTGAGAAAGTGAGGAGGAGGTTTGGAATAGTATAGAGGAGCGGAGGAGGTTGGGAATAGTAAACAGCAGTGGAGGTGGAACATCAGAGCAAGTGAGGAGGAGGTTTGGAATAGTTTGGAGAAGTGGAGGAGGAATAGAGAGAATCGGGAGGAGGTTGGGAATAGTAAACAGCAGAGGAGGTGGAACATCTGAGAAAGTGAGGAATAGGTTTGGAACAGTATGGAGGAGTGGAGGAGGAACAGAGAGAATCAGGAGGAGGTTGGGAATAGTAAACCGCAGTGGAGGTGGAACATCAGAGCAAGTGAGGAGGAGGTTTGGAATAGCTTGGAGGAGTGGAGGAGGAACAGAGAGAATCGGGAGGAGGTTGGGAATAGTAAACAGCAGACGAGGTGGAACATCTGAGAAAGTGAGGAGGAGGTTTGGAACAGTATGGAGGAGTGGGGGAGGAACAGAGAGAATCAGGAGGAGGTTGGGAATAGTAAACAGTGGAGGTGGAACATCAGAGCAAGTGAGGAGGAGGTTTGGAATAGCTTGGAGGAGTGGAGGAGGAACAGAGAGAATTGGGAGGAGGTTGGGAATAGTAAACAGCAGAGGAGGTGGAACATCTGAGAAAGTGAGGAAGAGGTTTGGAATAGTTTGGAGGAGTGGAAGATGAACAGAGAGAATCGGGAGGAGGTTGGGAATAGTAAACAGCAGTGGAGGTGGAACATCAGAGCAAGTGAGGAGGAGGTTTGGCATAGTAATTGAGGAGTGGAGGAGGAACAGAGAGAATCAGGAGGAGGTTGGAAATTGTAAACAGCAGTGGAGGTGGAACATCAGAGCAAGTGAGGAGGACGTTTGGAATAGTGAGGAGGAGTGGAGGAGGAACAGAGAGAATCGGGAGGAGGTTGAGAATAGTAAACAGCAGAGGAGGTGGAACATCTGAGAAAGTGAGGAGGAGGTTTGGAATAGTATAGAGGAGCGGAGGAGGAACAGAGAGAATCGGGAGGAGGTTGGGAATAGTAAACAGCAGTGGAGGTGGAACATCAGAGCAAGTGAGGAGGAGGTTTGGAATAGTTTGGAGAAGTGGAGGAGGAATAGAGAGAATCGGGAGGAGGTTGGGAATAGTAAACAGCAGAGGAGGTGGAACATCTGAGAAAGTGAGGAATAGATTTGGAACAGTATGGAGGAGTGGGGGAGGAACAGAGAGAATCGGGAGGAGGTTGGGAATAGTAAACAGCAGTGGAGGTGGAACATCAGAGCAAGTGAGGAGGAGGTTTGGAATAGCTTGGAGGAGTGGAGGAGGAACAGAGAGAATCGGGAGGAGGTTGGGAATAGTAAACAGCAGAGGAGGTGGAACATCTGAGAAAGTGAGGAGGAGGTTTGGAACAGTATGGAGAAGTGAGGGAGGAACAGAGAGAATCAGGAGGAGGTTGGGAATAGTAAACAGCAGTGGAGGTGGAACATCAGAGCAAGTGAGGAGGAGGTTTGGAATAGTTTGGAGGAGTGGAGGAGGAACAGAGAGAATCGGGATGAGGTTGGGAATAGTAAACAGCAGTGGAGGTGGAACATCAGAGCAAGTGAGGAGGAGGTTTAGCATCGTAATTGAGGAGTGGAGGAGGAACAGAGAGAATCAGGAGGAGGTTGGAAATAGTAAACAGCAGTGGAGGTGGACCATCAGAGCAAGTGAGGAGGAGGTTTGGAATGGCTTGGAGGAGTGGAGGAGCAACAGAGAGAATCGGGAGGAGGTTGGGAATAGTAAACAGCAGAGGAGGTGGAACATCTGAGAAAGTGAGGAGGAGGTTTGGAATAGTAAGGAGGAGTGGAGGAGGAACAGAGAGAAACAGGAGAAGGTAGCGAATAGTAAACAGCAGAGGAGGCGGAACATCTGAGCAAGTGAGGAGGAGGTTTGGAATAGTAAAGAAAAGTGGAGGAGGAACAGAGAGAATCAGGAGGAGGTTGTAATAGTAAAGAGGAGTGAAGGAGAAACATCAGAGGGGGTGAGGATGACGTTTGGCATAGTAATTGAGGAGTGGAGGAGGAACAGAGAGAATCAGGAGGGCGATGGAAATAGTAAACAGCAGTGGAGGTGGAACATCCGAGCAAGTGAGGAGGAGGTTTGGAACAGTATGGAGGAGTGAGGGAGGAACAGAGAGAATCGGGAGGAGGTTGGGAATAGTAAACAGCAGTGGAGGTGGAACATCAGAGCAAGTGAGGAGGAGGTTTGGAATAGCTTGGAGGAGTGGAGATGGAACATAGGGAATCGGGAGGAGGTTGGGAATAGTAAACAGCAGAGGAGGTGGAACACCTGAGAAAGTGAGGAGGAGGTTTGGAACAGTATGGAGGAGTGGGGGAGGAACAGAGAGAATCAGGAGGAGGTTGGGAATAGTAAACAGCAGTGGAGGTGGAACATCAGAGCAAGTGAGGAGGATTTTTGGAATAGTTTGGAGGAGTGGAGGAGGAACAGAGAGAATCGGGAGGAGGTTGGGAATAGTAAACAGTGGAGGTGGAACATCAGAGCAAGTGAGGAGGAGGTTTAGCATAGTAATTGAGGAGTGGAGGAGGAACAGAGACAATCAGGAGGAGGTTGGAAATAGTAAACAGCAGTGGAGGTGGAACATCAGAGCAAGTGAGGAGGACGTTTGGAATAGTAAGGAGGAGTGGAGGAGGAACAGAGAGAATCGGGAGGAGGTTGAGAATAGTAAACAGCAGAGGAGGTGGAACATCTGAGAAAGTGAGGAGGAGGTTTGGAATAGTATAGAGGAGCGGAGGAGGAACAGAGAGAATCGGGAGGAGGTTGGGAATAGTAAACAGCAGTGAAGGTGGAACATCAGAGCAAGTGAGGAGGAGGTTTGGAATAGTTTGGAGAAGTGGAGGAGGAATAGAGAGAATCGGGAGGAGGTTGGGATTAGTAAACAGCAGAGGAGGTGGAACATCTGAGAAAGTGAGGAGGAGGTTTGGAACAGTATGGCGGAGTGGGGGAGGAACAGAGAGAATCAGGAGGAGGTTGGGAATAGTAAACAGCAGTGGAGGTGGAACATCAGAGCAAGTGAGGAGGATTTTTGGAATAGTTTGGAGGAGTGGAGGAGGAACAGAGAGAATCGGGAGGAGGTTGGGAATAGTAAACAGTGGAGGTGGAACATCAGAGCAAGTGAGGAGAAGGTTTAGCATAGTAATTGAGGAGTGGAGGAGGAACAGAGACAATCAGGAGGAGGTTGGAAATAGTAAACAGCAGTGGAGGTGGAACATCAGAGCAAGTGAGGAGGACGTTTGGAATAGTAAGGAGGAGTGGAGGAGGAACAGAGAGAATCGGGAGGAGGTTGAGAATAGTAAACAGCAGAGGAGGTAGAACATCTGAGAAAGTGAGGAGGAGGTTTGGAATAGTATAGAGGAGCGGAGGAGGAACAGAGAGAATCGGGAGGAGGTTGGGAATAGTAAACAGCAGTGAAGGTGGAACATCAGAGCAAGTGAGGAGGAGGTTTGGAATAGTTTGGAGAAGTGGAGGAGGAATAGAGAGAATCGGGAGGAGGTTGGGAATAGTAAACAGCAGAGGAGGTGGAACATCTGAGAAAGTGAGGAATAGGTTTGGAACAGTATGGAGGAGTGGGGGAGGAACAGAGAGAATCGGGAGGAGGTTGGGAATAGTAAACAGCAGTGGAGGTGGAACATCAGAGCAAGTGAGGAGGAGGTTTGGAATAGCTTGGAGGAGTGGAGGAGGAACAGAGAGAATCGGGAGGAGGTTGGGAATAGTAAACAGCAGAGGAGGTGGAACATCTGAGAAAGTGAGGAGGAGGTTTGGAACAGTATGGAGAAGTGAGGAAGGAACAGAGAGAATCAGGAGGAGGTTGGGAATAGTAAACAGCAGTGGAGATGGAGCATCAGAGCAAGTGAGGAGGAGGTTTGGAATAGTTTGGAGGAGTGGAGGAGGAACAGAGAGAATCGGGATGAGGTTGGGAATAGTAAACAGCAGTGGAGGTGGAACATCAGAGCAAGTGAGGAGGAGGTTTAGCATCGTAATTGAGGAGTGGAGGAGGAACAGAGAGAATCAGGAGGAGGTTGGAAATAGTAAACAGCAGTGGAGGTGGACCATCAGAGCAAGTGAGGAGGAGGTTTGGAATAGCTTGGAGGAGTGGAGGAGCAACAGAGAGAATCGGGAGGAGGTTGGGAATAGTAAACAGCAGAGGAGGTGGAACATCTGAGAAAGTGAGGAGGAGGTTTGGAATAGTAAGGAGGAGTGGAGGAGGAACAGAGAGAAACAGGAGAAGGTAGGGAATAGTAAACAGCAGAGGAGGCGGAACATCTGAGCAAGTGAGGAGGAGGTTTGGAATAGTAAAGAAAAGTGGAGGAGGAACAGAGAGAATCAGGAGGAGGTTGTAATAGTAAAGAGGAGTGAAGGAGAAACATCAGAGGGGGTGAGGATGACAATTGCCATAGTAATTGAGGTGTGGAGGAGGAACAGAGAGAATCAGGAGGGCGATGGAAATAGTAAACAGCAGTGGAGGTGGAACATCCGAGCAAGTGAGGAGGAGGTTTGGAACAGTATGGAGGAGTGAGGGAGGAACAGAGAGAATCGGGAGGAGGTTGGGAATAGTAAACAGCAGTGGAGGTGGAACATCAGAGCAAGTGAGGAGGAGGTTTGGAATAGCTTGGAGGAGTGGAGATGGAACAGAGGGAATCGGGAGGAGGTTGGGAATAGTAAGGAGGAGTGGAGGAGGAACAGAGAGAAACAGGAGAAGGTAGGGAATAGTAAACAGCAGTGGAGGTGGAACATCTGAGCAAGTGAGGAGGAGGTTTGGAATAGTAAAGAAAAGTGGAGGAGGAACAGAGAGAATCAGGAGGAGGTTGTAATAGTAAAGAGGAGTGAAGGAGAAACATCAGAGGGGGTGAGGATGACGTTTGGCATAGTAATTGAGGAGTGGAGGACGAACAGAGAGAATCAGGAGAGCGATGGAAATAGTAAACAGCAGTGGAGGTGGAACATCCGAGCAAGTGAGGAGGAGGTTTGGAACAGTATGGAGGAGTGAGGGAGGAACAGAGAGAATCGGGAGGAGGTTGGGAATAGTAAACAGCAGTGGAGGTGGAACATCAGAGGAAGTGAGGAGGAGGTTTGGAATAGCTTGGAGGAGTGGAGATGGAACATAGGGAATCGGGAGGAGGTTGGGAATAGTAAACAGCAGAGGAGGTGGAACACCTGAGAAAGTGAGGAGGAGGTTTGGAACAGTATGGAGGAGTGGGGGAGGAACAGAGAGAATCAGGAGGAGGTTGGGAATAGTAAACAGCAGTGGAGGTGGAACATCAGAGCAAGTGAGGAGGATTTTTGGAATAGTTTGGAGGAGTGGAGGAGGAACAGAGAGAATCGGGAGGAGGTTGGGAATAGTAAACAGTGGAGGTTGAACATCAGAGCAAGTGAGGAGGAGGTTTAGCATAGTAATTGAGGAGTGGAGGAGGAACAGCGACAATCAGGAGGAGGTTGGAAATAGTAAACAGCAGTGGAGGTGGAACATCAGAGCAAGTGAGGAGGACGTTTGGAATAGTAAGGAGGAGTGGAGGAGGAACAGAGAGAATCGGGAGGAGGTTGAGAATAGTAAACAGCAGAGGAGGTGGAACATCTGAGAAAGTGAGGAGGAGGTTTGGAATAGTATAGAGGAGCGGAGGAGGAACAGAGAGAATCAAGAGGAGGTTGGGAATAGTAAACAGCAGTGAAGGTGGAACATCAGAGCAATTGAGGAGGAGGTTTGGAATAGTTTGGAGAAGTGGAGGAGGAATAGAGAGAATCGGGAGGAGGTTGGGAATAGTAAACAGCAGAGGAGGTGGAACATCTGAGAAAGTGAGGAATAGGTTTGGAACAGTATGGAGGAGTGGGGGAGGAACAGAGAGAATCGGGAGGAGGTTGGGAATAGTAAACAGCAGTGGAGGTGGAACATCAGAGCAAGTGAGGAGGAGGTTTGGAATAGCTTGGAGGAGTGGAGGAGGAACAGAGAGAATCGGCAGGAGGTTGGGAATAGTAAACGGCAGAGGAGGTGGAACATCTGAGAAAGTGAGGAGGAGGTTTCGAACAGTATGGAGAAGTGAGGAAGGAACAGAGAGAATCAGGAGGAGGTTGGGAATAGTAAACAGCAGTGGAGATGGAACATCAGAGCAAGTGAGGAGGAGGTTTGGAATAGTTTGGAGGAGTGGAGGAGGAACAGAGAGAATCGGGATGAGGTTGGGAATAGTAAACAGCAGTGGAGGTGGAACATCAGAGCAAGTGAGGAGGAGGTTTAGCATTGTAATTGAGGAGTGGAGGAGGAACAGAGAGAATCAGGAGGAGGTTGGAAATAGTAAACAGCAGTGGAGGTGGACCATCAGAGCAAGTGAGGAGGAGGTTTGGAATAGCTTGGAGGAGTGGAGGAGCAACAGAGAGAATCGGGAGGAGGTTGGGAATAGTAAACAGCAGAGGAGGTGGAACATCTGAGAAAGTGAGGAGGAGGTTTGGAATAGTAAGGAGGAGTGGAGGAGGAACAGAGAGAAACAGGAGAAGGTAGGGAATAGTAAACAGCAGAGGAGGCGGAACATCTGAGCAAGTGAGGAGGAGGTTTGGAATAGTAAAGAAAAGTGGAGGAGGAACAGAGAGAATCAGGAGGAGGTTGTAAAAGTAAAGAGGAGTGAAGGAGAAACATCAGAGGGGGTGAGGCTGACCTTTGCCATAGTAATTGAGGAGTGGAGGAGGAACAGAGAGAATCAGGAGGGCGATGGAAATAGTAAACAGCAGTGGAGGTGGAACATCCGAGCAAGTGAGGAGGAGGTTTGGAACAGTATGGAGGAGTGAGGGAGGAACAGAGAGAATCGGGAGGAGGTTGGGAATAGTAAACAGCAGTGGAGGTGGAACATCAGAGCAAGTGAGGAGGAGGTTTGGAATAGCTTGGAGGAGTGGAGATGGAACAGAGGGAATCGGGAGGAGGTTGGGAATAGTAAACAGCAGAGGAGGTGGAACACCTGAGAAAGTGAGGAGGAGGTTTGGAACAGTATGGAGGAGTGGGGGAGGAACAGAGAGAATCAGGAGGAGGTTGGGAATAGTAAACAGCAGTGGAGGTGGAACATCAGAGCAAGTGAGGAGGACGTTTGGAATAGTTTGGAGGAGTGGAGGAGGAACAGAGAGAATCGGGAGGAGGTTGGTAATAGTAAACAGTGGAGGTGGAACATCAGAGCAAGTGAGGAGGAGGTTTAGCATAGTAATTGAGGAGTGGAGGAGGAACAGAGAGAATCAGGAGGAGGTTGGAAATAGTAAACAGCAGTGGAGGTGGACCATCAGAGCAAGTGAGGAGGAGGTTTGGAATAGCTTGGAGGAGTGGAGGAGCAACAGAGAGAATCGGGAGGAGGTTGGGAATAGTAAACAGCAGAGAAGGTGGAACATCTGAGAAAGTGAGGAAGAGGTTTGGAATAGTTTGGAGGAATGGAAGAGGAACAGAGAGAATCAGGAGGTGGTTGGGAATAGTAAACAGCAGTGGAGGTGGAACATCAGAGCAAGTGAGGAGGAGGTTTGGCATCGTAATTGAGGAGTGGAGGAGGAACAGAGAGAATAAGGAGGAGATTGGAAATAGTAAACAGCAGTGGAGGTGGAACATCAGAGCAAGTGAGGAGGAGGTTTGGAATAGTTTGGAGAAGTGGCGGAGGAATAGAGAGAATCGGGAGGAGGTTGGGAATAGTAAACAGCAGAGGAGGTGGAACATCTGAGAAAGTGAGGAATAGGTTTGGAACAGTATGGAGGAGTGGGGGAGGAACAGAGAGAATCGGGAGGAGGTTGGGAATAGTAAACAGCAGTGGAGGTGGAACATCAGAGCAAGTGAGGAGGAGGTTTGCAATAGCTTGGAGGAGTGGAGGAGGAACATAGAGAATCGGGAGGAGGTTGGGAATAGTAAACAGCAGAGGAGGTGGAACATCTGAGAAAGTGAGGAGGAGGTTTGGAACAGTATGGAGAAGTGAGGAAGGAACAGAGAGAATCAGGAGGAGGTTGGGAATAGTAAACAGCAGTGGAGATGGAACATCAGAGCAAGTGAGGAGGAGGTTTGGAATAGTTTGGAGGAGTGGAGGAGGAACAGAGAGAATCGGGATGAGGTTGGGAATAGTAAACAGCAGTGGAGGTGGAACATCAGAGCAAGTGAGGAGGAGGTTTAGCATCGTAATTGAGGAGTGGAGGAGGAACAGAGAGAATCAGGAGGAGGTTGGAAATAGTAAACAGCAGTGGAGGTGGACCATCAGAGCAAGTGAGGAGGAGGTTTGGAATAGCTTGGAGGAGTGGAGGAGCAACAGAGAGAATCGGGAGGAGGTTGGGAATAGTAAACAGCAGAGGAGGTGGAACATCTGAGAAAGTGAGGAGGAGGTTTGGAATAGTAAGGAGGAGTGGAGGAGGAACAGAGAGAAACAGGAGAAGGTAGGGAATAGTAAACAGCAGAGGAGGCGGAACATCTGAGCAAGTGAGGAGGAGGTTTGGAATAGTAAAGAAAAGTGGAGGAGGAACAGAGAGAATCAGGAGGAGGTTGTAATAGTAAAGAGGAGTGAAGGAGAAACATCAGAGGGGGTGAGGATGACGTTTGCCATAGTAATTGAGGAGTGGAGGAGGAGCAGAGAGAATCAGGAGGGCGATGGAAATAGTAAACAGCAGTGGAGGTGGAACATCCGAGCAAGTGAGGAGGAGGTTTGGAACAGTATGGAGAAGTGAGGGAGGAACAGAGAGAATCAGGAGGAGGTTGGGAATAGTAAACAGCAGAGGAGGTGGAACATCAGAGCAAGTGAGGAGGAGGTTTGGAACAGTATGGAGAAGTGAGGGAGGAACAGAGAGAATCAGGAGGAGGTTGGGAATAGTAAACAGCAGTGGAGGTGGAACATCAGAGCAAGTGAGGAGAAGGTTTAGCATAGTAATTGAGGAGTGGAGGAGGAACAGAGACAATCAGGAGGAGGTTGGAAATAGTAAACAGCAGTGGAGGTGGAACATCAGAGCAAGTGAGGAGGACGTTTGGAATAGTAAGGAGGAGTGGAGGAGGAACAGAGAGAATCGGGAGGAGGTTGAGAATAGTAAACAGCAGAGGAGGTGGAACATCTGAGAAAGTGAGGAGGAGGTTTGGAATAGTATAGAGGAGCGGAGGAGGAACAGAGAGAATTGGGAGGAGGTTGGGAATAGTAAACAGCAGTGAAGGTGGAACATCAGAGCAAGTGAGGAGGAGGTTTGGAATAGTTTGGAGAAGTGGAGGAGGAATAGAGAGAATCGGGAGGAGGTTGGGAATAGTAAACAGCAGAGGAGGTGGAACATCTGAGAAAGTGAGGAATAGGTTTGGAACAGTATGGAGGAGTGGGGGAGGAACAGAGAGAATCGGGAGGAGGTTGGGAATAGTAAACAGCAGTGGAGGTGGAACATCAGAGCAAGTGAGGAGGAGGTTTAGCATAGTAATTGAGGAGTGGAGGAGGAACAGAGAGAATCAGGAGGAGGTTGGAAATAGTAAACAGCAGTGGAGGTGGACCATCAGAGCAAGTGAGCAGGAGGTTTGGAATAGCTTGGAGGAGTGGAGGAGCAACAGAGAGAATCGGGAGGAGGTTGGGAATAGTAAACAGCAGAGGAGGCGGAACATCTGAGCAAGTGAGGAGGAGGTTTGGAATAGTAAAGAAGAGTGGAGGAGGAACAGAGAGAATCAGGAGGAGGTTGTAATAGTAAAGAGGAGTGAAGGAGAAACATCAGAGGGGGTGAGGATGACGTTTGGCATAGTAATTGAGGAGTGGAGGAGGAAAAGAGAGAATCAGGAGGGCGATGGAAATAGTAAACAGCAGTGGAGGTGGAACATCCAAGCAAGTGAGGAGGAGGTTTGGAACAGTATGGAGGAGTGGGGGAGGAACAGAGAGAATCGGGAGGAGGTTGGGAATAGTAAACAGCAGACGAGGTGGAACATCTGAGAAAGTGAGGAGGAGGTTTGGAACAGTATGGAGGAGTGGGGGAGGAACAGAGAGAATCAGGAGGAGGTTGGGAATAGTAAACAGTGGAGGTGGAACATCAGAGCAAGTGAGGAGGAGGTTTGGAATAGCTTGGAGGAGTGGAGGAGGAACAGAGAGAATCGGGAGGAGGTTGGGAATAGTAAACAGCAGAGGAGGTGGAACATCTGAGAAAGTGAGGAAGAGGTTTGGAATAGTTTGGAGGAGTGGAAGATGAACAGAGAGAATCGGGAGGAGGTTGGGAATAGTAAACAGCAGTGGAGGTGGAACATCAGAGCAAGTGAGGAGGAGGTTTGGCATAGTAATTGAGGAGTGGAGGAGGAACAGAGAGAATCAGGAGGAGGTTGGAAATTGTAAACAGCAGTGGAGGTGGAACATCAGAGCAAGTGAGGAGGACGTTTGGAATAGTGAGGAGGAGTAGAGGAGGAACAGAGAGAATCGGGAGGAGGTTGAGAATAGTAAACAGCAGAGGAGGTGGAACATCTGAGAAAGTGAGGAGGAGGTTTGGAATAGCTTGGAGGAGTGGAGATGGAACAGAGGGAATCGGGAGGAGGTTGGGAATAGTAAACAGCAGACGAGGTGGAACATCTGAGAAAGTGAGGAGGAGGTTTGGAACAGTATGGAGGAGTGGGGGAGGAACAGAGAGAATCAGGAGGAGGTTGGGAATAGTAAACAGTGGAGGTGGAACATCAGAGCAAGTGAGGAGGAGGTTTGGAATAGCTTGGAGGAGTGGAGGAGGAACAGAGAGAATCGGGAGGAGGTTGGGAATAGTAAACAGGAGAGGAGGTGGAACATCTGAGAAAGTGAGGAAGAGGTTTGGAATAGTTTGGAGGAGTGGAAGATGAACAGAGAGAATCGGGAGGAGGTTGGGAATAGTAAACAGCAGTGGAGGTGGAACATCAGAGCAAGTGAGGAGGAGGTTTGGCATAGTAATTGAGGAGTGGAGGAGGAACAGAGAGAATCAGGAGGAGGTTGGAAATTGTAAACAGCAGTGGAGGTGGAACATCAGAGCAAGTGAGGAGGACGTTTGGAATAGTGAGGAGGAGTAGAGGAGGAACAGAGAGAATCGGGAGGAGGTTGAGAATAGTAAACAGCAGAGGAGGTGGAACATCTGAGAAAGTGAGGAGGAGGTTTGGAATAGTATAGAGGAGCGGAGGAGGAACAGAGAGAATCGGGAGGAGGTTGGGAATAGTAAACAGCAGTGGAGGTGGAACATCAGAGCAAGTGAGGAGGAGGTTTGGAATAGTTTGGAGAAGTGGAGGAGGAATAGAGAGAATCGGGAGGAGGTTGGGAATAGTAAACAGCAGAGGAGGTGGAACATCTGAGAAAGTGAGGAATAGATTTGGAACAGTATGGAGGAGTGGGGGAGGAACAGAGAGAATCGGGAGGAGGTTGGGAATAGTAAACAGCAGTGGAGGTGGAACATCAGAGCAAGTGAGGAGGAGGTTTGGAATAGCTTGGAGGAGTGGAGGAGGAACAGAGAGAATCGGGAGGAGGTTGGGAATAGTAAACAGCAGAGGAGGTGGAACATCTGAGAAAGTGAGGAGGAGGTTTGGAACAGTATGGAGAAGTGAGGGAGGAACAGAGAGAATCAGGAGGAGGTTGGGAATAGTAAACAGCAGTG
The DNA here is from genome assembly GCF_040938575.1 of Ambystoma mexicanum. Taxonomy (NCBI): domain Eukaryota; kingdom Metazoa; phylum Chordata; class Amphibia; order Caudata; family Ambystomatidae; genus Ambystoma; species Ambystoma mexicanum. Next base: position 173,205,993 of record NC_090931.1, read on the forward strand.
GAGGTGGAACATCAGAGCAAGTGAGGAGGAGGTTTGGAATAGTTTGGAGGAGTGGAGGAGGAACAGAGAGAATCGGGATGAGGTTGGGAATAGTAAACAGCAGTGGAGTTGGAACATCAGAGCAAGTGAGGAGGAGGTTTAGCATCGTAATTGAGGAGTGGAGGAGGAACAGAGAGAATCAGGAGGAGGTTGGAAATAGTAAACAGCAGTGGAGGTGGACCATCAGAGCAAGTGAGGAGGAGGTTTGGAATGGCTTGGAGGAGTGGAGGAGCAACAGAGAGAATCGGGAGGAGGTTGGGAATAGTAAACAGCAAAGGAGGTGGAACATCTGAGAAAGTGAGGAGGAGGTTTGGAACAGTAAGGAGGAGTGGAGGAGGAACAGAGAGAAACAGGAGAAGGTAGCGAATAGTAAACAGCAGAGGAGGCGGAACATCTGAGCAAGTGAGGAGGAGGTTTGGAATAGTAAAGAAAAGTGGAGGAGGAACAGAGAGAATCAGGAGGAGGTTGTAATAGTAAAGAGGAGTGAAGGAGAAACATCAGAGGGGGTGAGGATGACGTTTGGCATAGTAATTGAGGAGTGGAGGAGGAACTGAGAGAATCAGGAGGGCGATGGAAATAGTAAACAGCAGTGGAGGTGGAACATCCGAGCAAGTGAGGAGGAGGTTTGGAACAGTATGGAGGAGTGAGGGAGGAACAGAGAGAATTGGGAGGAGGTTGGGAATAGTAAACAGCAGTGGAGGTGGAACATCAGAGCAAGTGAGGAGGAGGTTTGGAATAGCTTGGAGGAGTGGAGATGGAACATAGGGAATCGTGAGGAGGTTGGGAATAGTAAACAGCAGAGGAGGTGGAACACCTGAGAAAGTGAGGAGGAGGTTTGGAACAGTATGGAGGAGTGGGGGAGGAACAGAGAGAATCAGGAGGAGGTTGGGAATAGTAAACAGCAGTGGAGGTGGAACATCAGAGCAAGTGAGGAGGATTTTTGGAATAGTTTGGAGGAGTGGAGGAGGAACAGAGAGAATCGGGAGGAGGTTGGGAATAGTAAACAGTGGAGGTGGAACATCAGAGCAAGTGAGGAGGAGGTTTAGCATAGTAATTGAGGAGTGGAGGAGGAACAGAGACAATCAGGAGGAGGTTGGAAATAGTAAACAGCAGTGGAGGTGGAACATCAGAGCAAGTGAGGAGGACGTTTGGAATAGTAAGGAGGAGTGGAGGAGGAACAGAGAGAATCGGGAGGAGGTTGAGAATAGTAAACAGCAGAGGAGGTGGAACATCTGAGAAAGTGAGGAGGAGGTTTGGAATAGTATAGAGGAGCGGAGGAGGAACAGAGAGAATCAAGAGGAGGTTGGGAATAGTAAACAGCAGTGAAGGTGGAACATCAGAGCAATTGAGGAGGAGGTTTGGAATAGTTTGGAGAAGTGGAGGAGGAATAGAGAGAATCGGGAGGAGGTTGGGAATAGTAAACAGCAGAGGAGGTGGAACATCTGAGAAAGTGAGGAATAGGTTTGGAACAGTATGGAGGAGTGGGGGAGGAACAGAGAGAATCGGGAGGAGGTTGGGAATAGTAAACAGCAGTGGAGGTGGAACATCAGAGCAAGTGAGGAGGAGGTTTGGAATAGCTTGGAGGAGTGGAGGAGGAACAGAGAGAATCGGCAGGAGGTTGGGAATAGTAAACGGCAGAGGAGGTGGAACATCTGAGAAAGTGAGGAGGAGGTTTCGAACAGTATGGAGAAGTGAGGAAGGAACAGAGAGAATCAGGAGGAGGTTGGGAATAGTAAACAGCAGTGGAGATGGAACATCAGAGCAAGTGAGGAGGAGGTTTGGAATAGTTTGGAGGAGTGGAGGAGGAACAGAGAGAATAGGGATGAGGTTGGGAATAGTAAACAGCAGTGGAGGTGGAACATCAGAGCAAGTGAGGAGGAGGTTTAGCATTGTAATTGAGGAGTGGAGGAGGAACAGAGAGAATCAGGAGGAGGTTGGAAATAGTAAACAGCAGTGGAGGTGGACCATCAGAGCAAGTGAGGAGGAGGTTTGGAATAGCTTGGAGGAGTGGAGGAGCAACAGAGAGAATCGGGAGGAGGTTGGGAATAGTAAACAGCAGAGGAGGTGGAACATCTGAGAAAGTGAGGAGGAGGTTTGGAATAGTAAGGAGGAGTGGAGGAGGAACAGAGAGAAACAGGAGAAGGTAGGGAATAGTAAACAGCAGAGGAGGCGGAACATCTGAGCAAGTGAGGAGGAGGTTTGGAATAGTAAAGAAAAGTGGAGGAGGAACAGAGAGAATCAGGAGGAGGTTGTAAAAGTAAAGAGGAGTGAAGGAGAAACATCAGAGGGGGTGAGGCTGACCTTTGCCATAGTAATTGAGGAGTGGAGGAGGAACAGAGAGAATCAGGAGGGCGATGGAAATAGTAAACAGCAGTGGAGGTGGAACATCCGAGCAAGTGAGGAGGAGGTTTGGAACAGTATGGAGGAGTGAGGGAGGAACAGAGAGAATCGGGAGGAGGTTGGGAATAGTAAACAGCAGTGGAGGTGGAACATCAGAGCAAGTGAGGAGGAGGTTTGGAATAGCTTGGAGGAGTGGAGATGGAACAGAGGGAATCGGGAGGAGGTTGGGAATAGTAAACAGCAGAGGAGGTGGAACACCTGAGAAAGTGAGGAGGAGGTTTGGAACAGTATGGAGGAGTGGGGGAGGAACAGAGAGAATCAGGAGGAGGTTGGGAATAGTAAACAGCAGTGGAGGTGGAACATCAGAGCAAGTGAGGAGGACGTTTGGAATAGTTTGGAGGAGTGGAGGAGGAACAGAGAGAATCGGGAGGAGGTTGGTAATAGTAAACAGTGGAGGTGGAACATCAGAGCAAGTGAGGAGGAGGTTTAGCATAGTAATTGAGGAGTGGAGGAGGAACAGAGAGAATCAGGAGGAGGTTGGAAATAGTAAACAGCAGTGGAGGTGGACCATCAGAGCAAGTGAGGAGGAGGTTTGGAATAGCTTGGAGGAGTGGAGGAGCAACAGAGAGAATCGGGAGGAGGTTGGGAATAGTAAACAGCAGAGAAGGTGGAACATCTGAGAAAGTGAGGAAGAGGTTTGGAATAGTTTGGAGGAATGGAAGAGGAACAGAGAGAATCAGGAGGTGGTTGGGAATAGTAAACAGCAGTGGAGGTGGAACATCAGAGCAAGTGAGGAGGAGGTTTGGCATCGTAATTGAGGAGTGGAGGAGGAACAGAGAGAATAAGGAGGAGATTGGAAATAGTAAACAGCAGTGGAGGTGGAACATCAGAGCAAGTGAGGAGGAGGTTTGGAATAGTTTGGAGAAGTGGAGGAGGAATAGAGAGAATCGGGAGGAGGTTGGGAATAGTAAACAGCAGAGGAGGTGGAACATCTGAGAAAGTGAGGAATAGGTTTGGAACAGTATGGAGGAGTGGGGGAGGAACAGAGAGAATCGGGAGGAGGTTGGGAATAGTAAACAGCAGTGGAGGTGGAACATCAGAGCAAGTGAGGAGGAGGTTTGCAATAGCTTGGAGGAGTGGAGGAGGAACATAGAGAATCGGGAGGAGGTTGGGAATAGTAAACAGCAGAGGAGGTGGAACATCTGAGAAAGTGAGGAGGAGGTTTGGAACAGTATGGAGAAGTGAGGAAGGAACAGAGAGAATCAGGAGGAGGTTGGGAATAGTAAACAGCAGTGGAGATGGAACATCAGAGCAAGTGAGGAGGAGGTTTGGAATAGTTTGGAGGAGTGGAGGAGGAACAGAGAGAATCGGGATGAGGTTGGGAATAGTAAACAGCAGTGGAGGTGGAACATCAGAGCAAGTGAGGAGGAGGTTTAGCATCGTAATTGAGGAGTGGAGGAGGAACAGAGAGAATCAGGAGGAGGTTGGAAATAGTAAACAGCAGTGGAGGTGGACCATCAGAGCAAGTAAGGAGGAGGTTTGGAATAGCTTGGAGGAGTGGAGGAGCAACAGAGAGAATCGGGAGGAGGTTGGGAATAGTAAACAGCAGAGGAGGTGGAACATCTGAGAAAGTGAGGAGGAGGTTTGGAATAGTAAGGAGGAGTGGAGGAGGAACAGAGAGAAACAGGAGAAGGTAGGGAATAGTAAACAGCAGAGGAGGCGGAACATCTGAGCAAGTGAGGAGGAGGTTTGGAATAGTAAAGAAAAGTGGAGGAGGAACAGAGAGAATCAGGAGGAGGTTGTAATAGTAAAGAGGAGTGAAGGAGAAACATCAGAGGGGGTGAGGATGACGTTTGCCATAGTAATTGAGGAGTGGAGGAGGAGCAGAGAGAATCAGGAGGGCGATGGAAATAGTAAACAGCAGTGGAGGTGGAACATCCGAGCAAGTGAGGAGGAGGTTTGGAACAGTATGGAGGAGTGAGGGAGGAACAGAGAGAATCGGGAGGAGGTTGGGAATAGTAAACAGCAGTGGAGGTGGAACATCAGAGCAAGTGAGGAGGAGGTTTGGAATAGCTTGGAGGAGTGGAGATGAAACAGATGGAATCGGGAGGAGGTTGGGAATAGTAAACAGCAGAGGAGGTGGAACACCTGAGAAAGTGAGGAGGAGGTTTGGAACAGTATGGAGGAGTGGGGGAGGAACAGAGAGAATCAGGAGGAGGTTGGGAATAGTAAACAGCAGTGGAGGTGGAACATCAGAGCAAGTGAGGAGGACGTTTGGAATAGTTTGGAGGAGTGTAGGAGGAACAGAGAGAATCGGGAGGAGGTTGGGAATAGTAAACAGTGGAGGTGGAACATCAGAGCAAGTGAGGAGGAGGTTTAGCATAGTAATTGAGGAGTGGAGGAGGAACAGAGACAATCAGGAGGAGGTTGGAAATAGTAAACAGCAGTGGAGGTGGAACATCAGAGCAAGTGAGGAGGAGGTTTGGAATAGCTTGGAGGAGTGGAGGAGGAGCAGAGAGAATCGGGAGGAGGTTGAGAATAGTAAACAGCAGAGGAGGTGGAACATCTGAGAAAGTGAGGAAGAGGTTTGGAATAGTTTGGAGGAGTGGAAAATGAACAGAGAGAATCGGGAGGAGGTTGGGAATAGTAAACAGCAGTGGAGGTGGAACATCAGAGCAAGTGAGGAGGAGGTTTGGCATAGTAATTGAGGAGTGGAGGAGGAACAGAGAGAATCAGGAGGAGGTTGGGAATAGTAAACAGCAGTGGAGGTGGAACATCAGAGCAAGTGAGGAGGAGGTTTGGCATAGTAATTGAGGAGTGGAGGAGGAACAGAGAGAATCAGGAGGAGGTTGGAAATAGTAAACAGCAGTGGAGGTGGAACATCAGAGCAAGTGAGGAGGACGTTTGGAATAGTAAGGAGGAGTGGAGGAGGAACAGAGAGAATTGGGAGGAGGTTGAGAATAGTAAACAGCAGAGGAGGTGGAACATCTGAGAAAGTGAGGAGGAGGTTTGGAATAGTATAGAGGAGCGGAGGAGGTTGGGAATAGTAAACAGCAGTGGAGGTGGAACATCAGAGCAAGTGAGGAGGAGGTTTGGAATAGTTTGGAGAAGTGGAGGAGGAATAGAGAGAATCGGGAGGAGGTTGGGAATAGTAAACAGCAGAGGAGGTGGAACATCTGAGAAAGTGAGGAATAGGTTTGGAACAGTATGGAGGAGTGGAGGAGGAACAGAGAGAATCAGGAGGAGGTTGGGAATAGTAAACAGCAGTGGAGGTGGAACATCAGAGCAAGTGAGGAGGAGGTTTGGAATAGCTTGGAGGAGTGGAGGAGGAACAGAGAGAATCGGGAGGAGGTTGGGAATAGTAAACAGCAGACGAGGTGGAACATCTGAGAAAGTGAGGAGGAGGTTTGGAACAGTATGGAGGAGTGGGGGAGGAACAGAGAGAATCAGGAGGAGGTTGGGAATAGTAAACAGTGGAGGTGGAACATCAGAGCAAGTGAGGAGGAGGTTTGGAATAGCTTGGAGGAGTGGAGGAGGAACAGAGAGAATCGGGAGGAGGTTGGGAATAGTAAACAGCAGAGGAGGTGGAACATCTGAGAAAGTGAGGAAGAGGTTTGGAATAGTTTGGAGGAGTGGAAGATGAACAGAGAGAATCGGGAGGAGGTTGGGAATAGTAAACAGCAGTGGAGGTGGAACATCAGAGCAAGTGAGGAGGAGGTTTGGCATAGTAATTGAGGAGTGGAGGAGGAACAGAGAGAATCAGGAGGAGGTTGGAAATTGTAAACAGCAGTGGAGGTGGAACATCAGAGCAAGTGAGGAGGACGTTTGGAATAGTGAGGAGGAGTGGAGGAGGAACAGAGAGAATCGGGAGGAGGTTGAGAATAGTAAACAGCAGAGGAGGTGGAACATCTGAGAAAGTGAGGAGGAGGTTTGGAATAGTATAGAGGAGCGGAGGAGGAACAGAGAGAATCGGGAGGAGGTTGGGAATAGTAAACAGCAGTGGAGGTGGAACATCAGAGCAAGTGAGGAGGAGGTTTGGAATAGTTTGGAGAAGTGGAGGAGGAATAGAGAGAATCGGGAGGAGGTTGGGAATAGTAAACAGCAGAGGAGGTGGAACATCTGAGAAAGTGAGGAATAGATTTGGAACAGTATGGAGGAGTGGGGGAGGAACAGAGAGAATCGGGAGGAGGTTGGGAATAGTAAACAGCAGTGGAGGTGGAACATCAGAGCAAGTGAGGAGGAGGTTTGGAATAGCTTGGAGGAGTGGAGGAGGAACAGAGAGAATCGGGAGGAGGTTGGGAATAGTAAACAGCAGAGGAGGTGGAACATCTGAGAAAGTGAGGAGGAGGTTTGGAACAGTATGGAGAAGTGAGGGAGGAACAGAGAGAATCAGGAGGAGGTTGGGAATAGTAAACAGCAGTGGAGGTGGAACATCAGAGCAAGTGAGGAGGAGGTTTGGAATAGTTTGGAGGAGTGGAGGAGGAACAGAGAGAATCGGGATGAGGTTGGGAATAGTAAACAGCAGTGGAGGTGGAACATCAGAGCAAGTGAGGAGGAGGTTTATCATCGTAATTGAGGAGTGGAGGAGGAACAGAGAGAATCTGGAGGAGGTTGGAAATAGTAAACAGCAGTGGAGGTGGACCATCAGAGCAAGTGAGGAGGAGGTTTGGAATGGCTTGGAGGAGTGGAGGAGCAACAGAGAGAATCGGGAGGAGGTTGGGAATAGTAAACAGCAGAGGAGGTGGAACATCTGAGAAAGTGAGGAGGAGGTTTGGAATAGTAAGGAGGAGTGGAGGAGGAACAGAGAGAAACAGGAGAAGGTAGCGAATAGTAAACAGCAGAGGAGGCGGAACATCTGAGCAAGTGAGGAGGAGTTTTGGAATAGTAAAGAAAAGTGGAGGAGGAACAGAGAGAATCAGGAGGAGGTTGTAATAGTAAAGAGGAGTGAAGGAGAAACATCAGAGGGGGTGAGGATGACGTTTGGCATAGTAATTGAGGAGTGGAGGAGGAACAGAGAGAATCAGGAGGGCGATGGAAATAGTAAACAGCAGTGGAGGTGGAACATCCGAGCAAGTGAGGAGGAGGTTTGGAACAGTATGGAGGAGTGAGGGAGGAACAGAGAGAATCGGGAGGAGGTTGGGAATAGTAAACAGCAGTGGAGGTGGAACATCAGAGCAAGTGAGGAGGAGGTTTGGAATAGCTTGGAGGAGTGGAGATGGAACATAGGGAATCGGGAGGAGGTTGGGAATAGTAAACAGCAGAGGAGGTGGAACACCTGAGAAAGTGAGGAGGAGGTTTGGAACAGTATGGAGGAGTGGGGGAGGAACAGAGAGAATCAGGAGGTGGTTGGGAATAGTAAACAGCAGTGGAGGTGGAACATCAGAGCAAGTGAGGAGGATTTTTGGAATAGTTTGGAGGAGTGGAGGAGGAACAGAGAGAATCGGGAGGAGGTTGGGAATAGTAAACAGTGGAGGTGGAACATCAGAGCAAGTGAGGAGGAGGTTTAGCATAGTAATTGAGGAGTGGAGGAGGAACAGAGACAATCAGGAGGAGGTTGGAAATAGTAAACAGCAGTGGAGGTGGAACATCAGAGCAAGTGAGGAGGACGTTTGGAATAGTAAGGAGGAGTGGAGGAGGAACAGAGAGAATCGGGAGGAGGTTGAGAATAGTAAACAGCAGAGGAGGTGGAACATCTGAGAAAGTGAGGAGGAGGTTTGGAATAGTATAGAGGAGCGGAGGAGGAACAGAGAGAATCGGGAGGAGGTTGGGAATAGTAAAGAGCAGTGAAGGTGGAACATCAGAGCAAGTGAGGAGGAGGTTTGGAATAGTTTGGAGAAGTGGAGGAGGAATAGAGAGAATCGGGAGGAGGTTGGGATTAGTAAACAGCAGAGGAGGTGGAACATCTGAGAAAGTGAGGAGGAGGTTTGGAACAGTATGGCGGAGTGGGTGAGGAACAGAGAGAATCAGGAGGAGGTTGGGAATAGTAAACAGCAGTGGAGGTGGAACATCAGAGCAAGTGAGGAGGATTTTTGGAATAGTTTGGAGGAGTGGAGGAGGAACAGAGAGAATCGGGAGGAGGTTGGGAATAGTAAACAGTGGAGGTGGAACATCAGAGCAAGTGAGGAGAAGGTTTAGCATAGTAATTGAGGAGTGGAGGAGGAACAGAGACAATCAGGAGGAGGTTGGAAATAGTAAACAGCAGTGGAGGTGGAACATCAGAGCAAGTGAGGAGGACGTTTGGAATAGTAAGGAGGAGTGGAGGAGGAACAGAGAGAATCGGGAGGAGGTTGAGAATAGTAAACAGCAGAGGAGGTAGAACATCTGAGAAAGTGAGGAGGAGGTTTGGAATAGTATAGAGGAGCGGAGGAGGAACAGAGAGAATCGGGAGGAGGTTGGGAATAGTAAACAGCAGTGAAGGTGGAACATCAGAGCAAGTGAGGAGGAGGTTTGGAATAGTTTGGAGAAGTGGAGGAGGAATAGAGAGAATCGGGAGGAGGTTGGGAATAGTAAACAGCAGAGGAGGTGGAACATCTGAGAAAGTGAGGAATAGGTTTGGAACAGTATGGAGGAGTGGGGGAGGAACAGAGAGAATCGGGAGGAGGTTGGGAATAGTAAACAGCAGTGGAGGTGGAACATCAGAGCAAGTGAGGAGGAGGTTTGGAATAGCTTGGAGGAGTGGAGGAGGAACAGAGAGAATCGGGAGGAGGTTGGGAATAGTAAACAGCAGAGGAGGTGGAACATCTGAGAAAGTGAGGAGGAGGTTTGGAACAGTATGGAGAAGTGAGGAAGGAACAGAGAGAATCAGGAGGAGGTTGGGAATAGTAAACAGCAGTGGAGATGGAGCATCAGAGCAAGTGAGGAGGAGGTTTGGAATAGTTTGGAGGAGTGGAGGAGGAACAGAGAGAATCGGGATGAGGTTGGGAATAGTAAACAGCAGTGGAGGTGGAACATCAGAGCAAGTGAGGAGGAGGTTTAGCATCGTAATTGAGGAGTGGAGGAGGAACAGAGAGAATCAGGAGGAGGTTGGAAATAGTAAACAGCAGTGGAGGTGGACCATCAGAGCAAGTGAGGAGGAGGTTTGGAATAGCTTGGAGGAGTGGAGGAGCAACAGAGCGAATCGGGAGGAGGTTGGGAATAGTAAACAGCAGAGGAGGTGGAACATCTGAGAAAGTGAGGAGGAGGTTTGGAATAGTAAGGAGGAGTGGAGGAGGAACAGAGAGAAACAGGAGAAGGTAGGGAATAGTAAACAGCAGAGGAGGCGGAACATCTGAGCAAGTGAGGAGGAGGTTTGGAATAGTAAAGAAAAGTGGAGGAGGAACAGAGAGAATCAGGAGGAGGTTGTAATAGTAAAGAGGAGTGAAGGAGAAACATCAGAGGGGGTGAGGATGACAATTGCCATAGTAATTGAGGAGTGGAGGAGGAACAGAGAGAATCAGGAGGGCGATGGAAATAGTAAACAGCAGTGGAGGTGGAACATCCGAGCAAGTGAGGAGGAGGTTTGGAACAGTATGGAGGAGTGAGGGAGGAACAGAGAGAATCGGGAGGAGGTTGGGAATAGTAAACAGCAGTGGAGGTGGAACATCAGAGCAAGTGAGGAGGAGGTTTGGAATAGCTTGGAGGAGTGGAGATGGAACAGAGGGAATCGGGAGGAGGTTGGGAATAGTAAGGAGGAGTGGAGGAGGAACAGAGAGAAACAGGAGAAGGTAGGGAATAGTAAACAGCAGTGGAGGTGGAACATCTGAGCAAGTGAGGAGGAGGTTTGGAATAGTAAAGAAAAGTGGAGGAGGAACAGAGAGAATCAGGAGGAGGTTGTAATAGTAAAGAGGAGTGAAGGAGAAACATCAGAGGGGGTGAGGATGACGTTTGGCATAGTAATTGAGGAGTGGAGGACGAACAGAGAGAATCAGGAGAGCGATGGAAATAGTAAACAGCAGTGGAGGTGGAACATCCGAGCAAGTGAGGAGGAGGTTTGGAACAGTATGGAGGAGTGAGGGAGGAACAGAGAGAATCGGGAGGAGGTTGGGAATAGTAAACAGCAGTGGAGGTGGAACATCAGAGGAAGTGAGGAGGAGGTTTGGAATAGCTTGGAGGAGTGGAGATGGAACAGAGGGAATCGGGAGGAGGTTGGGAATAGTAAACAGCAGAGGAGGTGGAACACCTGAGAAAGTGAGGTTGAGGTTTGGAATAGTTTGGAGGAGTGGAGGAGGAACAGAGAGAATCGGGAGGAGGTTGGGAATAGTAAACAGTGGAGGTGGAACATCAGAGCAAGTGAGGAGGAGGTTTAGCATAGTAATTGAGGAGTGGAGGAGGAACAGAGACAATCAGGAGGAGGTTGGAAATAGTAAACAGCAGTGGAGGTGGAACATCAGAGCAAGTGAGGAGGACGTTTGGAATAGTAAGGAGGAGTGGAGGAGGAACAGAGAGAATCGGGAGGAGGTTGAGAATAGTAAACAGCAGAGGAGGTGGAACATCTGAGAAAGTGAGGAGGAGGTTTGGAATAGTATAGAGGAGCGGAGGAGGAACAGAGAGAATCGGGAGGAGGTTGGGAATAGTAAACAGCAGTGAAGGTGGAACATCAGAGCAAGTGAGGAGGAGGTTTGGAATAGTTTGGAGAAGTGGAGGAGGAATAGAGAGAATCGGGAGGAGGTTGGGAATAGTAAACAGCAGAGGAGGTGGAACATCTGAGAAAGTGAGGAATAGGTTTGGAACAGTATGGAGGAGTGGGGGAGGAACAGAGAGAATCGGGAGGAGGTTGGGAATAGTAAAGAGCAGTGGAGGTGGAACATCAGAGCAAGTGAGGAGGAGGTTTGGAATAGTTTGGAGGAGTGGAGGAGGAACAGAGAGAATCGGGATGAGGTTGGGAATAGTAAACAGCAGTGGAGGTGGAACATCAGAGCAAGTGAGGAGGAGGTTTAGCATAGTAATTGAGGAGTGGAGGAGGAACAGAGAGAATCAGGAGGAGGTTGGAAATAGTAAACAGCAGTGGAGGTGGACCATCAGAGCAAGTGAGGAGGAGGTTTGGAATAGCTTGGAGGAGTGGAGGAGCAACAGAGAGAATCGGGAGGAGGTTGGGAATAGTAAACAGCAGAGGAGGCGGAACATCTGAGCAAGTGAGGAGGAGGTTTGGAATAGTAAAGAAGAGTGGAGGAGGAACAGAGAGAATCAGGAGGAGGTTGTAATAGTAAAGAGGAGTGAAGGAGAAACATCAGAGGGGGTGAGGATGACGTTTGGCATAGTAATTGAGGAGTGGAGGAGGAAAAGAGAGAATCAGGAGGGCGATGGAAATAGTAAACAGCAGTGGAGGTGGAACATCCAAGCAAGTGAGGAGGAGGTTTGGAACAGTATGGAGGAGTGGGGGAGGAACAGAGAGAATCGGGAGGAGGTTGGGAATAGTAAACAGCAGTGGAGGTGGAACATCAGAGCAAGTGAGGAGGAGGTTTGGAATAGCTTGGAGGAGTGGAGATGGAACAGAGGGAATCGGGAGGAGGTTGGGAATAGTAAACAGCAGACGAGGTGGAACATCTGAGAAAGTGAGGAGGAGGTTTGGAACAGTATGGAGGAGTGGGGGAGGAACAGAGAGAATCAGGAGGAGGTTGCGAATAGTAAACAGTGGAGGTGGAACATCAGAGCAAGTGAGGAGGAGGTTTGGAATAGCTTGGAGGAGTGGAGGAGGAACAGAGAGAATCGGGAGGAGGTTGGGAATAGTAAACAGCAGAGGAGGTGGAACATCTGAGAAAGTGAGGAAGAGGTTTGGAATAGTTTGGAGGAGTGGAAGATGAACAGAGAGAATCGGGAGGAGGTTGGGAATAGTAAACAGCAGTGGAGGTGGAACATCAGAGCAAGTGAGGAGGAGGTTTGGCATAGTAATTGAGGAGTGGAGGAGGAACAGAGAGAATCAGGAGGAGGATGGAAATTGTAAACATCAGTGGAGGTGGAACATCAGAGCAAGTGAGGAGGACGTTTGGAATAGTGAGGAGGAGTAGAGGAGGAACAGAGAGAATCGGGAGGGGGTTGAGAATAGTAAACAGCAGAGGAGGTGGAACATCTGAGAAAGTGAGGAGGAGGTTTGGAATAGTATAGAGGAGCGGAGGAGGAACAGAGAGAATTGGGAGGAGGTTGGGAATAGTAAACAGCAGAGGAGGTGGAACATCTGAGAAAGTGAGGAGGAGGTTTGGAATAGTAAGGAGGAGTGGAGGAGGAACAGAGAGAAACAGGAGAAGGTAGGGAATAGTAAACAGCAGTGGAGGTGGAACATCTGAGCAAGTGAGGAGGAGGTTTGGAATAGTAAAGAAAAGTGGAGGAGGAACAGAGAGAATCAGGAGGAGGTTGTAATAGTAAAGAGGAGTGAAGGAGAAACATCAGAGGGGGTGAGGATGACGTTTGGCATAGTAATTGAGGAGTGGAGGAGGAACAGAGAGAATCAGGAGGGCGATGGAAATAGTAAACAGCAGTGGAGGTGGAACATCCGAGCAAGTGAGGAGGAGGTTTGGAACAGTATGGAGGAGTGAGGGAGGAACAGAGAGAATCGGGAGGAGGTTGGGAATAGTAAACAGCAGTGGAGGTGGAACATCAGAGCAAGTGAGGAGGAGGTTTGGAATAGCTTGGAGGAGTGGAGATGGAACAGAGGGAATCGGGAGGAGGTTGGGAATAGTAAACAGCAGAGGAGGTGGAACACCTGAGAAAGTGAGGAGGAGGTTTGGAACAGTATGGAGAAGTGAGGGAGGAACAGAGAGAATCAGGAGGAGGTTGGGAATAGTAAACAGCAGTGGAGGTGGAACATCAGAGCAAGTGAGGAGAAGGTTTAGCATAGTAATTGAGGAGTGGAGGAGGAACAGAGACAATCAGGAGGAGGTTGGAAATAGTAAACAGCAGTGGAGGTGGAACATCAGAGCAAGTGAGGAGGACGTTTGGAATAGTAAGGAGGAGTGGAGGAGGAACAGAGAGAATCGGCAGGAGGTTGAGAATAGTAAACAGCAGAGGAGGTGGAACATCTGAGAAAGTGAGGAGGAGGTTTGGAATAGTATAGAGGAGCGGAGGAGGAACAGAGAGAATCGGGAGGAGGTTGGGAATAGTAAACAGCAGTGAAGGTGGAACATCAGAGCAAGTGAGGAGGAGGTTTGGAATAGATTGGAGAAGTGGAGGAGGAATAGAGAGAATCGGGAGGAGGTTGGGAATAGTAAACAGCAGAGGAGGTGGAACATCTGAGAAAGTGAGGAATAGGTTTGGAACAGTATGGAGGAGTGGGGGAGGAACAGAGAGAATCGGGAGGAGGTTGGGAATAGTAAACAGCAGTGGAGGTGGAACATCAGAGCAAGTGAGGAGGAGGTTTAGCATAGTAATTGAGGAGTGGAGGAGGAACAGAGAGAATCAGGAGGAGGTTGGAAATAGTAAACAGCAGTGGAGGTGGACCATCAGAGCAAGTGAGCAGGAGGTTTGGAATAGCTTGGAGGAGTGGAGGAGCAACAGAGAGAATCGGGAGGAGGTTGGGAATAGTAAACAGCAGAGGAGGCGGAACATCTGAGCAAGTGAGGAGGAGGTTTGGAATAGTAAAAAAGAGTGGAGGAGGAACAGAGAGAATCAGGAGGAGGTTGTAATAGTAAAGAGGAGTGAAGGAGAAACATCAGAGGGGGTGAGGATGACGTTTGGCATAGTAATTGAGGAGTGGAGGAGGAAAAGAGAGAATCAGGAGGGCGATGGAAATAGTAAACAGCAGTGGAGGTGGAACATCCAAGCAAGTGAGGAGGAGGTTTGGAACAGTATGGAGGAGTGGGGGAGGAACAGAGAGAATCGGGAGGAGGTTGGGAATAGTAAACAGCAGTGGAGGTGGAACATCAGAGCAAGTGAGGAGGAGGTTTGGAATAGCTTGGAGGAGTGGAGATGGAACAGAGGGAATCGGGAGGAGGTTGGGAATAGTAAACAGCAGACGAGGTGGAACATCTGAGAAAGTGAGGAGGAGGTTTGGAACAGTATGGAGGAGTGGGGGAGGAACAGAGAGAATCAGGAGGAGGTTGGGAATAGTAAACAGTGGAGGTGGAACATCAGAGCAAGTGAGGAGGAGGTTTGGAATAGCTTGGAGGAGTGGAGGAGGAACAGAGAGAATCGGGAGGAGGTTGGGAATAGTAAACAGCAGAGGAGGTGGAACATCTGAGAAAGTGAGGAAGAGGTTTGGAATAGTTTGGAGGAGTGGAAGATGAACAGAGAGAATCGGGAGGAGGTTGGGAATAGTAAACAGCAGTGGAGGTGGAACATCAGAGCAAGTGAGGAGGAGGTTTGGCATAGTAATTGAGGAGTGGAGGAGGAACAGAGAGAATCAGGAGGAGGTTGGAAATTGTAAACAGCAGTGGAGGTGGAACATCAGAGCAAGTGAGGAGGACGTTTGGAATAGTGAGGAGGAGTAGAGGAGGAACAGAGAGAATCGGGAGGAGGTTGAGAATAGTAAACAGCAGAGGAGGTGGAACATCTGAGAAAGTGAGGAGGAGGTTTGGAATAGTATAGAGGAGCGGAGGAGGAACAGAGAGAATCGGGAGGAGGTTGGGAATAGTAAACAGCAGTGGAGGTGGAACATCAGAGCAAGTGAGGAGGTTTGGAATAGTTTGGAGAAGTGGAGGAGGAATAGAGAGAATCGGGAGGAGGTTGGGAATAGTAAACAGCAGAGGAGGTGGAACATCTGAGAAAGTGAGGAATAGATTTGGAACAGTATGGAGGAGTGGGGGAGGAACAGAGAGAATCGGGAGGAGGTTGGGAATAGTAAACAGCAGTGGAGGTGGAACATCAGAGCAAGTGAGGAGGAGGTTTGGAATAGCTTGGAGGAGTGGAGGAGGAACAGAGAGAATCGGGAGGAGGTTGGGAATAGTAAACAGCAGAGGAGGTGGAACATCTGAGAAAGTGAGGAGGAGGTTAGGAACAGTATGGAGAAGTGAGGGAGGAACAGAGAGAATCAGGAGGAGGTTGGGAATAGTAAACAGCAGTGGAGGTGGAACATCAGAGCAAGTGAGGAGGAGGTTTGGAATAGTTTGGAGGAGTGGAGGAGGAACAGAGAGAATCGGGATGAGGTTGGGAATAGTAAACAGCAGTGGAGGTGGAACATCAGAGCAAGTGAGGAGGAGGTTTAGCATCGTAATTGAGGAGTGGAGGAGGAACAGAGAGAATCAGGAGGAGGTTGGAAATAGTAAACAGCAGTGGAGGTGGACCATCAGAGCAAGTGAGGAGGAGGTTTGGAATGGCTTGGAGGAGTGGAGGAGCAACAGAGAGAATCGGGAGGAGGTTGGGAATAGTAAACAGCAGAGGAGGTGGAACATCTGAGAAAGTGAGGAGGAGGTTTGGAACAGTAAGGAGGAGTGGAGGAGGAACAGAGAGAAACAGGAGAAGGTAGCGAATAGTAAACAGCAGAGGAGGCGGAACATCTGAGCAAGTGAGGAGGAGGTTTGGAATAGTAAAGAAAAGTGGAGGAGGAACAGAGAGAATCAGGAGGAGGTTGTAATAGTAAAGAGGAGTGAAGGAGAAACATCAGAGGGGGTGAGGATGACGTTTGGCATAGTAATTGAGGAGTGGAGGAGGAACAGAGAGAATCAGGAGGGCGATGGAAATAGTAAACAGCAGTGGAGGTGGAACATCCGAGCAAGTGAGGAGGAGGTTTGGAACAGTATGGAGGAGTGAGGGAGGAACAGAGAGAATTGGGAGGAGGTTGGGAATAGTAAACAGCAGTGGAGGTGGAACATCAGAGCAAGTGAGGAGGAGGTTTGGAATAGCTTGGAGGAGTGGAGATGGAACATAGGGAATCGGGAGGAGGTTGGGAATAGTAAACAGCAGAGGAGGTGGAACACCTGAGAAAGTGAGGAGGAGGTTTGGAACAGTATGGAGGAGTGGGGGAGGAACAGAGAGAATCAGGAGGAGGTTGGGAATAGTAAACAGCAGTGGAGGTGGAACATCAGAGCAAGTGAGGAGGATTTTTGGAATAGTTTGGAGGAGTGGAGGAGGAACAGAGAGAATCGGGAGGAGGTTGGGAATAGTAAACAGTGGAGGTGGAACATCAGAGCAAGTGAGGAGGAGGTTTAGCATAGTAATTGAGGAGTGGAGGAGGAACAGAGACAATCAGGAGGAGGTTGGAAATAGTAAACAGCAGTGGAGGTGGAACATCAGAGCAAGTGAGGAGGACGTTTGGAATAGTAAGGAGGAGTGGAGGAGGAACAGAGAGAATCGGGAGGAGGTTGAGAATAGTAAACAGCAGAGGAGGTGGAACATCTGAGAAAGTGAGGAGGAGGTTTGGAATAGTATAGAGGAGCGGAGGAGGAACAGAGAGAATCAAGAGGAGGGTGGGAATAGTAAACAGCAGTGAAGGTGGAACATCAGAGCAATTGAGGAGGAGGTTTGGAATAGTTTGGAGAAGTGGAGGAGGAATAGAGAGAATCGGGAGGAGGTTGGGAATAGTAAACAGCAGAGGAGGTGGAACATCTGAGAAAGTGAGGAATAGGTTTGGAACAGTATGGAGGAGTGGGGGAGGAACAGAGAGAATCGGGAGGAGGTTGGGAATAGTAAACAGCAGTGGAGGTGGAACATCAGAGCAAGTGAGGAGGAGGTTTGGAATAGCTTGGAGGAGTGGAGGAGGAACAGAGAGAATCGGCAGGAGGTTGGGAATAGTAAACGGCAGAGGAGGTGGAACATCTGAGAAAGTGAGGAGGAGGTTTCGAACAGTATGGAGAAGTGAGGAAGGAACAGAGAGAATCAGGAGGAGGTTGGGAATAGTAAACAGCAGTGGAGATGGAACATCAGAGCAAGTGAGGAGGAGGTTTGGAATAGTTTGGAGGAGTGGAGGAGGAACAGAGAGAATCGGGATGAGGTTGGGAATAGTAAACAGCAGTGGAGGTGGAACATCAGAGCAAGTGAGGAGGAGGTTTAGCATTGTAATTGAGGAGTGGAGGAGGAACAGAGAGAATCAGGAGGAGGTTGGAAATAGTAAACAGCAGTGGAGGTGGACCATCAGAGCAAGTGCGGAGGAGGTTTGGAATAGCTTGGAGGAGTGGAGGAGCAACAGAGAGAATCGGGAGGAGGTTGGGAATAGTAAACAGCAGAGGAGGTGGAACATCTGAGAAAGTGAGGAGGAGGTTTGGAATAGTAAGGAGGAGTGGAGGAGGAACAGAGAGAAACAGGAGAAGGTAGGGAATAGTAAACAGCAGAGGAGGCGGAACATCTGAGCAAGTGAGGAGGAGGTTTGGAATAGTAAAGAAAAGTGGAGGAGGAACAGAGAGAATCAGGAGGAGGTTGTAAAAGTAAAGAGGAGTGAAGGAGAAACATCAGAGGGGGTGAGGCTGACCTTTGCCATAGTAATTGAGGAGTGGAGGAGGAACAGAGAGAATCAGGAGGGCGATGGAAATAGTAAACAGCAGTGGAGGTGGAACATCCGAGCAAGTGAGGAGGAGGTTTGGAACAGTATGGAGGAGTGAGGGAGGAACAGAGAGAATCGGGAGGAGGTTGGGAATAGTAAACAGCAGTGGAGGTGGAACATCAGAGCAAGTGAGGAGGAGGTTTGGAATAGCTTGGAGGAGTGGAGATGGAACAGAGGGAATCGGGAGGAGGTTGGGAATAGTAAACAGCAGAGGAGGTGGAACACCTGAGAAAGTGAGGAGGAGGTTTGGAACAGTATGGAGGAGTGGGGGAGGAACAGAGAGAATCAGGAGGAGGTTGGGAATAGTAAACAGCAGTGGAGGTGGAACATCAGAGCAAGTGAGGAGGACGTTTGGAATAGTTTGGAGGAGTGGAGGAGGAACAGAGAGAATCGGGAGGAGGTTGGTAATAGTAAACAGTGGAGGTGGAACATCAGAGCAAGTGAGAAGGAGGTTTAGCATAGTAATTGAGGAGTGGAGGAGGAACAGAGAGAATCAGGAGGAGGTTGGAAATAGTAAACAGCAGTGGAGGTGGACCATCAGAGCAAGTGAGGAGGAGGTTTGGAATAGCTTGGAGGAGTGGAGGAGCAACAGAGAGAATCGGGAGGAGGTTGGGAATAGTAAACAGCAGAGAAGGTGGAACATCTGAGAAAGTGAGGAAGAGGTTTGGAATAGTTTGGAGGAATGGAAGAGGAACAGAGAGAATCAGGAGGTGGTTGGGAATAGTAAACAGCAGTGGAGGTGGAACATCAGAGCAAGTGAGGAGGAGGTTTGGCATCGTAATTGAGGAGTGGAGGAGGAACAGAGAGAATAAGGAGGAGATTGGAAATAGTAAACAGCAGTGGAGGTGGAACATCAGAGCAAGTGAGGAGGAGGTTTGGAATAGTTTGGAGAAGTGGAGGAGGAATAGAGAGAATCGGGAGGAGGTTGGGAATAGTAAACAGCAGAGGAGGTGGAACATCTGAGAAAGTGAGGAATAGGTTTGGAACAGTATGGAGGAGTGGGGGAGGAACAGAGAGAATCGGGAGGAGGTTGGGAATAGTAAACAGCAGTGGAGGTGGAACATCAGAGCAAGTGAGGAGGAGGTTTGCAATAGCTTGGAGGAGTGGAGGAGGAACATAGAGAATCGGGAGGAGGTTGGGAATAGTAAACAGCAGAGGAGGTGGAACATCTGAGAAAGTGAGGAGGAGGTTTGGAACAGTATGGAGAAGTGAGGAAGGAACAGAGAGAATCAGGAGGAGGTTGGGAATAGTAAACAGCAGTGGAGATGGAACATCAGAGCAAGTGAGGAGGAGGTTTGGAATAGTTTGGAGGAGTGGAGGAGGAACAGAGAGAATCGGGATGAGGTTGGGAATAGTAAACAGCAGTGGAGGTGGAACATCAGAGCAAGTGAGGAGGAGGTTTAGCATCGTAATTGAGGAGTGGAGGAGGAACAGAGAGAATCAGGAGGAGGTTGGAAATAGTAAACAGCAGTGGAGGTGGACCATCAGAGCAAGTGAGGAGGAGGTTTGGAATAGCTTGGAGGAGTGGAGGAGCAACAGAGAGAATCGGGAGGAGGTTGGGAATAGTAAACAGCAGAGGAGGTGGAACATCTGAGAAAGTGAGGAGGAGGTTTGGAATAGTAAGGAGGAGTGGAGGAGGAACAGAGAGAAACAGGAGAAGGTAGGGAATAGTAAACAGCAGAGGAGGCGGAACATCTGAGCAAGTGAGGAGGAGGTTTGGAATAGTAAAGAAAAGTGGAGGAGGAACAGAGAGAATCAGGAGGAGGTTGTAATAGTAAAGAGGAGTGAAGGAGAAACATCAGAGGGGGTGAGGATGACGTTTGCCATAGTAATTGAGGAGTGGAGGAGGAGCAGAGAGAATCAGGAGGGCGATGGAAATAGTAAACAGCAGTGGAGGTGGAACATCCGAGCAAGTGAGGAGGAGGTTTGGAACAGTATGGAGGAGTGAGGGAGGAACAGAGAGAATCGGGAGGAGGTTGGGAATAGTAAACAGCAGTGGAGGTGGAACATCAGAGCAAGTGAGGAGGAGGTTTGGAATAGCTTGGAGGAGTGGAGATGAAACAGATGGAATCGGGAGGAGGTTGGGAATAGTAAACAGCAGAGGAGGTGGAACACCTGAGAAAGTGAGGAGGAGGTTTGGAACAGTATGGAGGAGTGGGGGAGGAACAGAGAGAATCAGGAGGAGGTTGGGAATAGTAAACAGCAGTGGAGGTGGAACATCAGAGCAAGTGAGGAGGACGTTTGGAATAGTTTGGAGGAGTGTAGGAGGAACAGAGAGAATCGGGAGGAGGTTGGGAATAGTAAACAGTGGAGGTGGAACATCAGAGCAAGTGAGGAGGAGGTTTAGCATAGTAATTGAGGAGTGGAGGAGGAACAGAGACAATCAGGAGGAGGTTGGAAATAGTAAACAGCAGTGGAGGTGGAACATCAGAGCAAGTGAGGAGGAGGTTTGGAATAGCTTGGAGGAGTGGAGGAGGAGCAGAGAGAATCGGGAGGAGGTTGAGAATAGTAAACAGCAGAGGAGGTGGAACATCTGAGAAAGTGAGGAAGAGGTTTGGAATAGTTTGGAGGAGTGGAAAATGAACAGAGAGAATCGGGAGGAGGTTGGGAATAGTAAACAGCAGTGGAGGTGGAACATCAGAGCAAGTGAGGAGGAGGTTTGGCATAGTAATTGAGGAGTGGAGGAGGAACAGAGAGAATCAGGAGGAGGTTGGGTAAACAGCAGTGGAGGTGGAACATCAGAGCAAGTGAGGAGGACGTTTGGAATAGTTTGGAGGAGTGTAGGAGGAACAGAGAGAATCGGGAGGAGGTTGGGAATAGTAAACAGTGGAGGTGGAACATCAGAGCAAGTGAGGAGGAGGTTTAGCATAGTAATTGAGGAGTGGAGGAGGAACAGAGACAATCAGGAGGAGGTTGGAAATAGTAAACAGCAGTGGAGGTGGAACATCAGAGCAAGTGAGGAGGAGGTTTGGAATAGCTTGGAGGAGTGGAGGAGGAGCAGAGAGAATCGGGAGGAGGTTGAGAATAGTAAACAGCAGAGGAGGTGGAACATCTGAGAAAGTGAGGAAGAGGTTTGGAATAGTTTGGAGGAGTGGAAAATGAACAGAGAGAATCGGGAGGAGGTTGGGAATAGTAAACAGCAGTGGAGGTGGAACATCAGAGCAAGTGAGGAGGAGGTTTGGCATAGTAATTGAGGAGTGGAGGAGGAACAGAGAGAATCAGGAGGAGGTTGGGTAAACAGCAGTGGAGGTGGAACATCAGAGCAAGTGAGGAGGAGGTTTGGCATAGTAATTGAGGAGTGGAGGAGGAACAGAGAGAATCAGGAGGAGGTTGGAAATAGTAAACAGCAGTGGAGGTGGAACATCAGAGCAAGTGAGGAGGACGTTTGGAATAGTAAGGAGGAGTGGAGGAGGAACAGAGAGAATTGGGAGGAGGTTGAGAATAGTAAACAGCAGAGGAGGTGGAACATCTGAGAAAGTGAGGAGGAGGTTTGGAATAGTATAGAGGAGCGGAGGAGGTTGGGAATAGTAAACAGCAGTGGAGGTGGAACATCAGAGCAAGTGAGGAGGAGGTTTGGAATAGTTTGGAGAAGTGGAGGAGGAACAGAGAGAATCGGGAGGAGGTTGGGAATAGTAAACAGCAGAGGAGGTGGAACATCTGAGAAAGTGAGGAATAGGTTTGGAACAGTATGGAGGAGTGGAGGAGGAACAGAGAGAATCAGGAGGAGGTTGGGAATAGTAAACAGCAGTGGAGGTGGAACATCAGAGCAAGTGAGGAGGAGGTTTGGAATAGCTTGGAGGAGTGGAGGAGGAACAGAGAGAATCGGGAGGAGGTTGGGAATAGTAAACAGCAGACGAGGTGGAACATCTGAGAAAGTGAGGAGGAGGTTTGGAACAGTATGGAGGAGTGGGGGAGGAACAGAGAGAATCAGGAGGAGGTTGGGAATAGTAAACAGTGGAGGTGGAACATCAGAGCAAGTGAGGAGGAGGTTTGGAATAGTTTGGAGGAGTGGAAAATGAACAGAGAGAATCGGGAGGAGGTTGGGAATAGTAAACAGCAGTGGAGGTGGAACATCAGAGCAAGTGAGGAGGAGGTTTGGCATAGTAATTGAGGAGTGGAGGAGGAACAGAGAGAATCAGGAGGAGGTTGGAAATTGTAAACAGCAGTGAAGGTGGAACATCAGAGCAAGTGAGGAGGACGTTTGGAATAGTGAGGAGGAGTGGAGGAGGAACAGAGAGAATCGGGAGGAGGTTGAGAATAGTAAACAGCAGAGGAGGTGGAACATCTGAGAAAGTGAGGAGGAGGTTTGGAATAGTATAGAGGAGCGGAGGAGGAACAGAGAGAATCGGGAGGAGGTTGGGAATAGTAAACAGCAGTGGAGGTGGAACATCAGAGCAAGTGAGGAGGAGGTTTGGAATAGTTTGGAGAAGTGGAGGAGGAATAGAGAGAATCGGGAGGAGGTTGGGAATAGTAAACAGCAGAGGAGGTGGAACATCTGAGAAAGAGAGGAATAGATTTGGAACAGTATGGAGGAGTGGGGGAGGAACAGAGAGAATCGGGAGGAGGTTGGGAATAGTAAACAGCAGTGGAGGTGGAACATCAGAGCAAGTGAGGAGGAGGTTTGGAATAGCTTGGAGGAGTGGAGGAGGAACAGAGAGAATCGGGAGGAGGTTGGGAATAGTAAACAGCAGAGGAGGTGGAACATCTGAGAAAGTGAGGAGGAGGTTTGGAACAGTATGGAGAAGTGAGGGAGGAACAGAGAGAATCAGGAGGAGGTTGGGAATAGTAAACAGCAGTGGAGGTGGAACATCAGAGCAAGTGAGGAGGAGGTTTGGAATAGTTTGGAGGAGTGGAGGAGGAACAGAGAGAATCGGGATGAGGTTGGGAATAGTAAACAGCAGTGGAGGTGGAACATCAGAGCAAGTGAGGAGGAGGTTTAGCATCGTAATTGAGGAGTGGAGGAGGAACAGAGAGAATCAGGAGGAGGTTGGAAATAGTAAACAGCAGTGGAGGTGGACCATCAGAGCAAGTGAGGAGGAGGTTTGGAATGGCTTGGAGGAGTGGAGGAGCAACAGAGAGAATCGGGAGGAGGTTGGGAATAGTAAACAGCAGAGGAGGTGGAACATCTGAGAAAGTGAGGAGGAGGTTTGGAATAGTAAGGAGGAGTGGAGGAGGAACAGAGAGAAACAGGAGAAGGTAGCGAATAGTAAACAGCAGAGGAGGCGGAACATCTGAGCAAGTGAGGAGGAGGTTTGGAATAGTAAAGAAAAGTGGAGGAGGAACAGAGAGAATCAGGAGGAGGTTGTAATAGTAAAGAGGAGTGAAGGAGAAACATCAGAGGGGGTGAGGATGACGTTTGGCATAGTAATTGAGGAGTGGAGGAGGAACAGAGAGAATCAGGAGGGCGATGGAAATAGTAAACAGCAGTGGAGGTGGAACATCCGAGCAAGTGAGGAGGAAGTTTGGAACAGTATGGAGGAGTGAGGGAGGAACAGAGAGAATCGGGAGGAGGTTGGGAATAGTAAACAGCAGTGGAGGTGGAACATCAGAGCAAGTGAGGAGGAGGTTTGGAATAGCTTGGAGGAGTGGAGATGGAACATAGGGAATCGGGAGGAGGTTGGGAATAGTAAACAGCAGAGGAGGTGGAACACCTGAGAAAGTGAGGAGGAGGTTTGGAACAGTATGGAGGAGTGGGGGAGGAACAGAGAGAATCAGGAGGAGGTTGGGAATAGTAAACAGCAGTGGAGGTGGAACATCAGAGCAAGTGAGGAGGATTTTTGGAATAGTTTGGAGGAGTGGAGGAGGAACAGAGAGAATCGGGAGGAGGTTGGGAATAGTAAACAGTGGAGGTGGAACATCAGAGCAAGTGAGGAGGAGGTTTAGCATAGTAATTGAGGAGTGGAGGAGGAACAGAGACAATCAGGAGGAGGTTGGAAATAGTAAACAGCAGTGGAGGTGGAACATCAGAGCAAGTGAGGAGGACGTTTGGAATAGTAAGGAGGAGTGGAGAATGGAACAGAGAGAATCGGGAGGAGGTTGAGAATAGTAAACAGCAGAGGAGGTGGAACATCTGAGAAAGTGAGGAGGAGGTTTGGAATAGTATAGAGGAGCGGAGGAGGAACAGAGAGAATCGGGAGGAGGTTGGGAATAGTAAACAGCAGTGAAGGTGGAACATCAGAGCAAGTGAGGAGGAGGTTTGGAATAGTTTGGAGAAGTGGAGGAGGAATAGAGAGAATCGGGAGGAGGTTGGGATTAGTAAACAGCAGAGGAGGTGGAACATCTGAGAAAGTGAGGAGGAGGTTTGGAACAGTATGGCGGAGTGGGGGAGGAACAGAGAGAATCAGGAGGAGGTTGGGAATAGTAAACAGCAGTGGAGGTGGAACATCAGAGCAAGTGAGGAGGATTTTTGGAATAGTTTGGAGGAGTGGAGGAGGAACAGAGAGAATCGGGAGGAGGTTGGGAATAGTAAACAGTGGAGGTGGAACATCAGAGCAAGTGAGGAGAAGGTTTAGCATAGTAATTGAGGAGTGGAGGAGGAACAGAGACAATCAGGAGGAGGTTGGAAATAGTAAACAGCAGTGGAGGTGGAACATCAGAGCAAGTGAGGAGGACGTTTGGAATAGTAAGGAGGAGTGGAGGAGGAACAGAGAGAATCGGGAGGAGGTTGAGAATAGTAAACAGCAGAGGAGGTAGAACATCTGAGAAAGTGAGGAGGAGGTTTGGAATAGTATAGAGGAGCGGAGGAGGAACAGAGAGAATCGGGAGGAGGTTGGGAATAGTAAACAGCAGTGAAGGTGGAACATCAGAGCAAGTGAGGAGGAGGTTTGGAATAGTTTGGAGAAGTGGAGGAGGAATAGAGAGAATCGGGAGGAGGTTGGGAATAGTAAACAGCAGAGGAGGTGGAACATCTGAGAAAGTGAGGAATAGGTTTGGAACAGTATGGAGGAGTGGGGGAGGAACAGAGAGAATCGGGAGGAGGTTGGGAATAGTAAACAGCAGTGGAGGTGGAACATCAGAGCAAGTGAGGAGGAGGTTTGGAATAGCTTGGAGGAGTGGAGGAGGAACAGAGAGAATCGGGAGGAGGTTGGGAATAGTAAACAGCAGAGGAGGTGGAACATCTGAGAAAGTGAGGAGGAGGTTTGGAACAGTATGGAGAAGTGAGGAAGGAACAGAGAGAATCAGGAGGAGGTTGGGAATAGTAAACAGCAGTGGAGATGGAGCATCAGAGCAAGTGAGGAGGAGGTTTGGAATAGTTTGGAGGAGTGGAGGAGGAACAGAGAGAATCGGGATGAGGTTGGGAATAGTAAACAGCAGTGGAGGTGGAACATCAGAGCAAGTGAGGAGGAGGTTTAGCATCGTAATTGAGGAGTGGAGGAGGAACAGAGAGAATCAGGAGGAGGTTGGAAATAGTAAACAGCAGTGGAGGTGGACCATCAGAGCAAGTGAGGAGGAGGTTTGGAATAGCTTGGAGGAGTGGAGGAGCAACAGAGAGAATCGGGAGGAGGTTGGGAATAGTAAACAGCAGAGGAGGTGGAACATCTGAGAAAGTGAGGAGGAGGTTTGGAATAGTAAGGAGGAGTGGAGGAGGAACAGAGAGAAACAGGAGAAGGTAGGGAATAGTAAACAGCAGAGGAGGCGGAACATCTGAGCAAGTGAGGAGGAGGTTTGGAATAGTAAAGAAAAGTGGAGGAGGAACAGAGAGAATCAGGAGGAGGTTGTAATAGTAAAGAGGAGTGAAGGAGAAACATCAGAGGGGGTGAGGATGACAATTGCCATAGTAATTGAGGAGTGGAGGAGGAACAGAGAGAATCAGGAGGGCGATGGAAATAGTAAACAGCAGTGGAGGTGGAACATCCGAGCAAGTGAGGAGGAGGTTTGGAACAGTATGGAGGAGTGAGGGAGGAACAGAGAGAATCGGGAGGAGGTTGGGAATAGTAAACAGCAGTGGAGGTGGAACATCAGAGCAAGTGAGGAGGAGGTTTGGAATAGCTTGGAGGAGTGGAGATGGAACAGAGGGAATCGGGAGGAGGTTGGGAATAGTAAACAGCAGAGGAGGTGGAACACCTGAGAAAGTGAGGAGGAGGTTTGGAACAGTATGGAGGAGTGGGGGAGGAACAGAGAGAATCAGGAGGAGGTTGGGAATAGTAAACAGCAGTGGAGGTGGAACATCAGAGCAAGTGAGGAGGACGTTTGGAATAGTTTGGAGGAGTGTAGGAGGAACAGAGAGAATCGGGAGGAGGTTGGGAATAGTAAACAGTGGAGTTGGAACATCAGAGCAAGTGAGGAGGAGGTTTAGCATAGTAATTGAGGAGTGGAGGAGGAACAGAGACAATCAGGAGGAGGTTGGAAATAGTAAACAGCAGAGGAGGTGGAACATCAGAGCAAGTGAGGAGGAGGTTTGGAATAGCTTGGAGGAGTGGAGGAGGAGCAGAGAGAATCAGGAGGAGGTTGAGAATAGTAAACAGCAGAAGAGATGGAACATCTGAGAAAGTGAGGAAGAGGTTTGGAATAGTTTGGAGGAGTGGAAAATGAACAGAGAGAATCGGGAGGAGGTTGGGAATAGTAAACAGCAGTGGAGGTGGAACATCAGAGCAAGTGAGGAGGAGGTTTGGCATAGTAATTGAGGAGTGGAGGAGGAACAGAGAGAATCAGGAGGAGGTTGGAAATAGTAAACAGCAGTGGAGGTGGAACATCAGAGCAAGTGAGGAGGACGTTTGGAATAGTAAGGAGGAGTGGAGGCGGAACAGAGAGAATTGGGAGGAGGTTGGGAATAGTAAACAGCAGAGGAGGTGGAACATCTGAGAAAGTGAGGAATAGGTTTGGAACAGTATGGAGGAGTGGGGGAGGAACAGAGAGAATCAGGAGGAGGTTGGGAATAGTAAACAGTGGAGGTGGAACATCAGAGCAAGTGAGGAGGAGGTTTGGAATAGCTTGGAGGAGTGGAGGAGGAACAGAGAGAATCGGGAGGAGGTTGGGAATAGTAAACAGCAGACGAGGTGGAACATCTGAGAAAGTGAGGAGGAGGTTTGGAACAGTATGGAGGAGTGGGGGAGGAACAGAGAGAATCAGTAGGAGGTTGGGAATAGTAAACAGTGGAGGTGGAACATCAGAGCAAGTGAGGAGGAGGTTTGGAATAGCTTGGAGGAGTGGAGGAGGAACAGAGAGAATCGGGAGGAGGTTGGGAATAGTAAACAGCAGAGGAGGTGGAACATCTGAGAAAGTGAGGAAGAGGTTTGGAATAGTTTGGAGGAGTGGAAGATGAACAGAGAGAATCGGGAGGAGTTTGGGAATAGTAAACAGCAGTGGAGGTGGAACATCAGAGCAAGTGAGGAGGAGGTTTGGCATAGTAATTGAGGAGTGGAGGAGGAACAGAGAGAATCAGGAGGAGGTTGGAAATTGTAAACAGCAGTGGAGGTGGAACATCAGAGCAAGTGAGGAGGACGTTTGGAATAGTGAGGAGGAGTGGAGGAGGAACAGAGAGAATCGGGAGGAGGTTGAGAATAGTAAACAGCAGAGGAGGTGGAACATCTGAGAAAGTGAGGAGGAGGTTTGGAATAGGATAGAGGAGCGGAGGAGGAACAGAGAGAATCGGGAGGAGGTTGGGAATAGTAAACAGCAGTGGAGGTGGAACATCAGAGCAAGTGAGGAGGAGGTTTGGAATAGTTTGGAGAAGTGGAGGAGGAATAGAGAGAATCGGGAGGAGGTTGGGAATAGTAAACAGCAGAGGAGGTGGAACATCTGAGAAAGTGAGGAATAGATTTGGAACAGTATGGAGGAGTGGGGGAGGAACAGAGAGAATCGGGAGGAGGTTGGGAATAGTAAACAGCAGTGGAGATGGAACATCAGAGCAAGTGAGGAGGAGGTTTGGAATATTTTGGAGGAGTGGAGGAGGAACAGAGAGAATCGGGAGGAGGTTGGGAATAGTAAACAGCAGAGGAGGTGGAACATCTGAGAAAGTGAGGAGGAGGTTTGGAACAGTATGGAGAAGTGAGGGAGGAACAGAGAGAATCAGGAGGAGGTTGGGAATAGTAAACAGCAGTGGAGGTGGAACATCAGAGCAAGTGAGGAGGAGGTTTGGAATAGTTTGGAGGAGTGGAGGAGGAACAGAGAGAATCGGGATGAGGTTGGGAATAGTAAACAGCAGTGGAGGTGGAACATCAGAGCAAGTGAGGAGGAGGTTTAGCATCATAATTGAGGAGTGGAGGAGGAACAGAGAGAATCAGGAGGAGGTTGGAAATAGTAAACAGCAGTGGAGGTGGACCATCAGAGCAAGTGAGGAGGAGGTTTGGAATGGCTTGGAGGAGTGGAGGAGCAACAGAGAGAATCGGGAGGAGGTTAGGAATAGTAAACAGCAGAGGAGGTGGAACATCTGAGAAAGTGAGGAGGAGGTTTGGAATAGTAAGGAGGAGTGAAGGAGGAACAGAGAGAAACAGGAGAAGGTAGCGAATAGTAAACAGCAGAGGAGGCGGAACATCTGAGCAAGTGAGGAGGAGGTTTGGAATAGTAAAGAAAAGTGGAGGAGGAACAGAGAGAATCAGGAGGAGGTTGCAATAGTAAAGAGGAGTGAAGGAGAAACATCAGAGGGGGTGAGGATGATGTTTGGCATAGTAATTGAGGAGTGGAGGAGGAACAGAGAGAATCAGGAGGGCGATGGAAATAGTAAACAGCAGTGGAGGTGGAACATCCGAGCAAGTGAGGAGGAGGTTTGGAACAGTAAGGAGGAGTGAGGGAGGAACAGAGAGAATCGGGAGGAGGTTGGGAATAGTAAACAGCAGTGGAGGTGGAACATCAGAGCAAGTGAGGAGGAGGTTTGGAATAGCTTGGAGGAGTGGAGATGGAACATAGGGAATCGGGAGGAGGTTGGGAATAGTAAACAGCAGAGGAGGTGGAACACCTGAGAAAGTGAGGAGGAGTTTTGGAACGGTATGGAGGAGTGGGGGAGGAACAGAGAGAATCAGGAGGAGGTTGGGAATAGTAAACAGCAGTGGAGGTGGAACATCAGAGCAAGTGAGGAGGATTTTTGGAATAGTTTGGAGGAGTGGAGGAGGAACAGAGAGAATCGGGAGGAGGTTGGGAATAGTAAACAGTGGAGGTGGAACATCAGAGCAAGTGGGGAGGAGGTTTAGCATAGTAATTGAGGAGTGGAGGAGGAACAGAGACAATCAGGAGGAGGTTGGAAATAGTAAACAGCAGTGGAGGTTGAACATCAGAGCAAGTGAGGAGGACGTTTGGAATAGTAAGGAGGAGTGGAGGAGGAACAGAGAGAATCGGGAGGAGGTTGAGAATAGTAAACAGCAGAGGAGGTGGAACATCTGAGAAAGTGAGGAGGAGGTTTGGAATAGTATAGAGGAGCGGAGGAGGAACAGAGAGAATCGGGAGGAGGTTGGGAATAGTAAACAGCAGTGAAGGTGGAACATCAGAGCAAGTGAGGAGGAGGTTTGGAATAGTTTGGAGAAGTGGAGGAGGAATAGAGAGAATCGGGAGGAGGTTGGGAATAGTAAACAGCAGAGGAGGTGGAACATCTGAGAAAGTGAGGAGGAGGTTTGGAACAGTATGGAGGAGTGGGGGAGGAACAGAGAGAATCAGGAGGAGGTTGGGAATAGTAAACAGCAGTGGAGGTGGAACATCAGAGCAAGTGAGGAGGATTTTTGGAATAGTTTGGAGGAGTGGAGGAGGAACAGAGAGAATCGGGAGGAGGTTGGGAATAGTAAACAGTGGAGGTGGAACATCAGAGCAAGTGAGGAGGAGGTTTAGCATAGTAATTGAGGAGTGGAGGAGGAACAGAGACAATCAGGAGGAGGTTGGAAATAGTAAACAGCAGTGGAGGTGGAACATCAGAGCAAGTGAGGAGGACGTTTGGAATAGTAAGGAGGAGTGGAGGAGGAACAGAGAGAATCGGGAGGAGGTTGAGAATAGTAAACAGCAGAGGAGGTGGAACATCTGAGAAAGTGAGGAGGAGGTTTGGAATAGTATAGAGGAGCGGAGGAGGAACAGAGAGAATCGGGAGGAGGTTGGGAATAGTAAACAGCAGTGAAGGTGGAACATCAGAGCAAGTGAGGAGGAGGTTTGGAATAGTTTGGAGAAGTGGAGGAGGAATAGAGAGAATCGGGAGGAGGTTGGGAATAGTAAACAGCAGAGGAGGTGGAACATCTGAGAAAGTGAGGAATAGGTTTGGAACAGTATGGAGGAGTGGGGGAGGAACAGAGAGAATCGGGAGGAGGTTGGGAATAGTAAACAGCAGTGGAGGTGGAACATCAGAGCAAGTGAGGAGGAGGTTTGGAATAGCTTGGAGGAGTGGAGGAGGAACAGAGAGAATCGGGAGGAGGTTGGGAATAGTAAACAGCAGAGGAGGTGGAACATCTGAGAAAGTGAGGAGGAGGTTTGGAACAGTATGGAGAAGTGAGGAAGGAACAAAGAGAATCAGGAGGAGGTTGGGAATAGTAAACAGCAGTGGAGATGGAGCATCAGAGCAAGTGAGGAGGAGGTTTGGAATAGTTTGGAGGAGTGGAGGAGGAACAGAGAGAATCGGGATGAGGTTGGGAATAGTAAACAGCAGTGGAGGTGGAACATCAGAGCAAGTGAGGAGGAGGTTTAGCATCGTAATTGAGGAGTGGAGGAGGAACAGAGAGAATCAGGAGGAGGTTGGAAATAGTAAACAGCAGTGGAGGTGGACCATCAGAGCAAGTGAGGAGGAGGTTTGGAATAGCTTGGAGGAGTGGAGGAGCAACAGAGAGAATCGGGAGGAGGTTGGGAATAGTAAACAGCAGAGGAGGTGGAACATCTGAGAAAGTGAGGAGGAGGTTTGGAATAGTAAGGAGGAGTGGAGGAGGAACAGAGAGAAACAGGAGAAGGTAGGGAATAGTAAACAGCAGAGGAGGCGGAACATCTGAGCAAGTGAGGAGGAGGTTTGGAATAGTAAAGAAAAGTGGAGGAGGAACAGAGAGAATCAGGAGGAGGTTGTAATAGTAAAGAGGAGTGAAGGAGAAACATCAGAGGGGGTGAGGATGACGTTTGCCATAGTAATTGAGGAGTGGAGGAGGAACAGAGAGAATCAGGAGGGCGATGGAAATAGTAAACAGCAGTGGAGCTGGAACATCCGAGCAAGTGAGGAGGAGGTTTGGAACAGTATGGAGGAGTGAGGGAGGAACAGAGAGAATCGGGAGGAGGTTGGGAATAGTAAACAGCAGTGGAGGTGGAACATCAGAGCAAGTGAGGAGGAGGTTTGGAATAGCTTGGAGGAGTGGAGATGGAACAGAGGGAATCGGGAGGAGGTTGGGAATAGTAAACAGCAGAGGAGGTGGAACACCTGAGAAAGTGAGGAGGAGGTTTGGAACAGTATGGAGGAGTGGGGGAGGAACAGAGAGAATCAGGAGGAGGTTGGGAATAGTAAACATCAGTGGAGGTGGAACATCAGAGCAAGTGAGGAGGACGTTTGGAATAGTTTGGGGGAGTGGAGGAGGAACAGAGAGAATCGGGAGGAGGTTGGGAATAGTAAACAGTGGAGGTGGAACATCAGAGCAAGTGAGGAGGAGGTTTAGCATAGTAATTGAGGAGTGGAGGAGGAACAGAGAGAATCAGGAGGAGGTTGGAAATAGTAAACAGCAGTGGAGGTGGACCATCAGAGCAAGTGAGTAGGAGGTTTGGAATAGCATGGAGGAGTGGAGGAGCAACAGAGAGAATCAGGAGGAGGTTGGGAATAGTAAACAGCAGAGAAGGTGGAACATCTGAGAAAGTGAGGAAGAGGTTTGGAATAGTTTGGAGGAATGGAAGAGGAACAGAGAGAATCAGGAGGTGGTTGGGAATAGTAAACAGCAGTGGAGGTGGAACATCAGAGCAAGTGAGGAGGAGGTTTGGCATAGTAATTGAGGAGTGGAGGAGGAACAGAGAGAATAAGGAGGAGATTGGAAATAGTAAACAGCATTGGAGGTGGAACATCAGAGCAAGTGAGGAGGAGGTTTGGAATAGTTTGGAGAAGTGGAGGAGGAATAGAGAGAATCGGGAGGAGGTTGGGAATAGTAAACAGCAGAGGAGGTGGAACATCTGAGAAAGTGAGGAATAGGTTTGGAACAGTATGGAGGAGTGGGGGAGGAACAGAGAGAATCGGGAGGAGGTTGGGAATAGTAAACAGCAGTGGAGGTGGAACATCAGAGCAAGTGAGGAGGAGGTTTGCAATAGCTTGGAGGAGTGGAGGAGGAACAGAGAGAATCGGGAGGAGGTTGGGAATAGTAAACAGCAGAGGAGGTGGAACATCTGAGAAAGTGAGGAGGAGGTTTGGAACAGTATGGAGAAGTGAGGAAGGAACAGAGAGAATCAGGAGGAGGTTGGGAATAGTAAACAGCAGTGGAGATGGAACATCAGAGCAAGTGAGGAGGAGGTTTGGAATAGTTTGGAGGAGTGGAGGAGGAACAGAGAGAATCGGGATGAGGTTGGGAATAGTAAACAGCAGTGGAGGTGGAACATCAGAGCAAGTGAGGAGGAGGTTTAGCATCGTAATTGAGGAGTGGAGGAGGAACAGAGAGAATCAGGAGGAGGTTGGAAATAGTAAACAGCAGTGGAGGTGGACCATCAGAGCAAGTGAGGAGGAGGTTTGGAATAGCTTGGAGGAGTGGAGGAGCAACAGAGAGAATCGGGAGGAGGTTGGGAATAGTAAACAGCAGAGGAGGTGGAACATCTGAGAAAGTGAGGAGGAGGTTTGGAATAGTAAGAAGGAGTGGAGGAGGAACAGAGAGAAACAGGAGAAGGTAGGGAATAGTAAACAGCAGAGGAGGCGGAACATCTGAGCAAGTGAGGAGGAGGTTTGGAATAGTAAAGAAAAGTGGAGGAGGAACAGAGAGAATCAGGAGGAGGTTGTAATAGTAAAGAGGAGTGAAGGAGAAACATCAGAGGGGGTGAGGATGACAATTGCCATAGTAATTGAGGAGTGGAGGAGGAACAGAGAGAATCAGGAGAGCGATGGAAATATTAAACAGCAGTGGAGGTGGAACATCCGAGCAAGTGAGGAGGAGGTTTGGAACAGTATGGAGGAGTGAGGGAGGAACAGAGAGAATCGGGAGGAGGTTGGGAATAGTAAACAGCAGTGGAGGTGGAACATCCGAGCAAGTGAGGAGGAGGTTTGGAACAGTATGGAGGAGTGAGGGAGGAACAGAGAGAATCGGGAGGAGGTTGGGAATAGTAAACAGCAGAGGAGGTGGAACACCTGAGAAAGTGAGGGGGAGGTTTGGAACAGTATGGAGGAGTGGGGGAGGAACAGAGAGAATCAGGAGGAGGTTGGGAATAGTAAACAGCAGTGGAGGTGGAACATCAGAGCAAGTGAGGAGGACGTTTGGAATAGTTTGGAGGAGTGTAGGAGGAACAGAGAGAATCGGGAGGAGGTTGGGAATAGTAAACAGTGGAGGTGGAACATCAGAGCAAGTGAGGAGGAGGTTTAGCATAGTAATTGAGGAGTGGAGGAGGAACAGAGACAATCAGGAGGAGGTTGGAAATAGTAAGCAGCAGAGGAGGTGGAACATCAGAGCAAGTGAGGAGGAGGTTTGGAATAGCTTGGAGGAGTGGAGGAGGAGCAGAGAGAATCAGGAGGAGGTTGAGAATAGTAAACAGCAGAGGAGGTGGAACATCTGAGAAAGTGAGGAAGAGGTTTGGAATAGTTTGGAGGAGTGGAAAATGAACAGAGAGAATCGGGAGGAGGTTGGGAATAGTAAACAGCAGTGGAGGTGGAACATCAGAGCAAGTGAGGAGGAGGTTTGGCATAGTAATTGAGGAGTGGAGGAGGAACAGAGAGAATCAGGAGGAGGTTGGAAATAGTAAACAGCAGTGGAGGTGGAACATCAGAGCAAGTGAGGAGGACGTTTGGAATAGTAAGGAGGAGTGGAGGCGGAACAGAGAGAATTGGGAGGAGGTTGGGAATAGTAAACAGCAGAGGAGGTGGAACATCTGAGAAAGTGAGGAATAGGTTTGGAACAGTATGGAGGAGTGGGGGAGGAACAGAGAGAATCAGGAGGAGGTTGGGAATAGTAAACAGTGGAGGTGGAACATCAGAGCAAGTGAGGAGGAGGTTTGGAATAGCTTGGAGGAGTGGAGGAGGAACAGAGAGAATCGGGAGGAGGTTGGGAATAGTAAACAGCAGACGAGGTGGAACATCTGAGAAAGTGAGGAGGAGGTTTGGAACAGTATGGAGGAGTGGGGGAGGAACAGAGAGAATCAGGAGGAGGTTGGGAATAGTAAACAGTGGAGGTGGAACATCAGAGCAAGTGAGGAGGAGGTTTGGAATAGCTTGGAGGAGTGGAGGAGGAACAGAGAGAATCGGGAGGAGGTTGGGAATAGTAAACAGCAGAGGAGGTGGAACATCTGAGAAAGTGAGGAAGAGGTTTGGAATAGTTTGGAGGAGTGGAAGATGAACAGAGAGAATCGGGAGGAGGTTGGGAATAGTAAACAGCAGTGGAGGTGGAACATCAGAGCAAGTGAGGAGGAGGTTTGGCATAGTAATTGAGGAGTGGAGGAGGAACAGAGAGAATCAGGAGGAGGTTGGAAATTGTAAACAGCAGTGGAGGTGGAACATCAGAGCAAGTGAGGAGGACGTTTGGAATAGTGAGGAGGAGTGGAGGAGGAACAGAGAGAATCGGGAGGAGGTTGGGAATAGTAAACAGCAGTGGAGGTGGAACATCTGAGAAAGTGAGGAATAGATTTGGAACAGTATGGAGGAGTGGGGGAGGAACAGAGAGAATCGGGAGGAGGTTGGGAATAGTAAACAGCAGTGGAGGTGGAACATCAGAGCAAGTGAGGAGGAGGTTTGGAATATTTTGGAGGAGTGGAGGAGGAACAGAGAGAATCGGGAGGAGGTTGGGAATAGTAAACAGCAGAGGAGGTGGAACATCTGAGAAAGTGAGGAGGAGGTTTGGAACAGTATGGAGAAGTGAGGGAGGAACAGAGAGAATCAGGAGGAGGTTGGGAATAGTAAACAGCAGTGGAGGTGGAACATCAGAGCAAGTGAGGAGGAGGTTTGGAATAGTTTGGAGGAGTGGAGGAGGAACAGAGAGAATCCGGATGAGGTTGGGAATAGTAAACAGCAGTGGAGGTGGAACATCAGAGCAAGTGAGGAGGAGGTTTAGCATCGTAATTGAGGAGTGGAGGAGGAACAGAGAGAATCAGGAGGAGGTTGGAAATAGTAAACAGCAGTGGAGGTGGACCATCAGAGCAAGTGAGGAGGAGGTTTGGAATGGCTTGGAGGAGTGGAGGAGCAACAGAGAGAATCGGGAGGAGGTTGGGAATAGTAAACAGCAGAGGAGGTGGAACATCTGAGAAAGTGAGGAGGAGGTTTGGAATAGTAAGGAGGAGTGGAGGAGGAACAGAGAGAAACAGGAGAAGGTAGCGAATAGTAAACAGCAGAGGAGGCGGAACATCTGAGCAAGTGAGGAGGAGGTTTGGAATAGTAAAGAAAAGTGGAGGAGGAACAGAGAGAAACAGGAGAAGGTAGCGAATAGTAAACAGCAGAGGAGGCGGAACATCTGAGCAAGTGAGGAGGAGGTTTGGAATAGTAAAGAAAAGTGGAGGAGGAACAGAGAGAATCAGGAGGAGGTTGTAATAGTAAAGAGGAGTGAAGGAGAAACATCAGAGGGGGTGAGGATGACGTTTGGCATAGTAATTGAGGAGTGGAGGAGGAACAGAGAGAATCAGGAGGGCGATGGAAATAGTAAACAGCAGTGGAGGTGGAACATCCGAGCAAGTGAGGAGGAGGTTTGGAACAGTATGGAGGAGTGAGGGAGGAACAGAGAGAATCGGGAGGAGGTTGGGAATAGTAAACAGCAGTGGAGGTGGAACATCAGAGCAAGTGAGGAGGAGGTTTGGAATAGCTTGGAGGAGTGGAGATGGAACATAGGGAATCGGGAGGAGGTTGGGAATAGTAAACAGCAGAGGAGGTGGAACACCTGAGAAAGTGAGGAGGAGGTTTGGAACAGTATGGAGGAGTGGGGGAGGAACAGAGAGAATCAGGAGGAGGTTGGGAATAGTAAACAGCAGTGGAGGTGGAACATCAGAGCAAGTGAGGAGGAGGTTTAGCATAGTAATTGAGGAGTGGAGGAGGAACAGAGACAATCAGGAGGAGGTTGGAAATAGTAAACAGCAGTGAAGGTGGAACATCAGAGCAAGTGAGGAGGACGTTTGGAATAGTAAGGAGGAGTGGAGGAGGAACAGAGAGAATCGGGAGGAGGTTGAGAATAGTAAACAGCAGAGGAGGTGGAACATCTGAGAAAGTGAGGAGGAGGTTTAGCATAGTAATTGAGGAGTGGAGGAGGAACAGAGACAATCAGGAGGAGGTTGGAAATAGTAAACAGCAGTGGAGGTGGAACATCAGAGCAAGTGAGGAGGACGTTTGGAATAGTAAGGAGGAGTGGAGGAGGAACAGAGAGAATCTGGAGGAGGTTGAGAATAGTAAACAGCAGAGGAGGTGGAACATCTGAGAAAGTGAGGAGGAGGTTTGGAATAGTATAGAGGAGCGGAGGAGGAACAGAGAGAATCGGGAGGAGGTTGGGAATAGTAAACAGCAGTGAAGGTGGAACATCAGAGCAAGTGAGGAGGATTTTTGGAATAGTTTGGAGGAGTGGAGGAGGAACAGAGAGAATCGGGAGGAGGTTGGGAATAGTAAACAGTGGAGGTGGAACATCAGAGCAAGTGAGGAGGAGGTTTAGCATAGTAATTGAGGAGTGGAGGAGGAACAGAGACAATCAGGAGGAGGTTGGAAATAGTAAACAGCAGTGGAGGTGGAACATCAGAGCAAGTGAGGAGGACGTTTGGAATAGTAAGGAGGAGTGGAGGAGGAACAGAGAGAATCGGGAGGAGGTTGAGAATAGTAAACAGCAGAGGAGGTGGAACATCTGAGAAAGTGAGGAGGAGGTTTGGAATAGTATAGAGGAGCGGAGGAGGAACAGAGAGAATCGGGAGGAGGTTGGGAATAGTAAACAGCAGTGAAGGTGGAACATCAGAGCAAGTGAGGAGGAGGTTTGGAATAGTTTGGAGAAGTGGAGGAGGAATAGAGAGAATCGGGAGGAGGTTGGGAATAGTAAACAGCAGAGGAGGTGGAACATCTGAGAAAGTGAGGAATAGGTTTGGAACAGTATGGAGGAGTGGGGGAGGAACAGAGAGAATCGGGAGGAGGTTGGGAATAGTAAACAGCAGTGGAGGTGGAACATCAGATCAAGTGAGGAGGAGGTTTGCAATAGCTTGGAGGAGTGGAGGAGGAACAGAGAGAATCGGGAGGAGGTTGGGAATAGTAAACAGCAGAGGAGGTGGAACATCTGAGAAAGTGAGGAGGAGGTTTGGAACAGTATGGAGAAGTGAGGAAGGAACAGAGAGAATCAGGAGGAGGTTGGGAATAGTAAACAGCAGTGGAGATGGAACATCAGAGCAAGTGAGGAGGAGGTTTGGAATATTTTGGAGGAGTGGAGGAGGAACAGAGAGAATCGGGATGAGGTTGGGAATAGTAAACAGCAGTGGAGGTGGAACATCAGAGCAAGTGAGGAGGAGGTTTAGCATCGTAATTGAGGAGTGGAGGAGGAACAGAGAGAATCAGGAGGAGGTTGGAAATAATAAACAGCAGTGGAGGTGGACCATCAGAGCAAGTGAGGAGGAGGTTTGGAATAGCTTGGAGGAGTGGAGGAGCAACAGAGAGAATCGGGAGGAGGTTGGGAATAGTAAACAGCAGAGGAGGTGGAACATCTGAGAAAGTGAGGAGGAGGTTTGGAATAGTAAGGAGGAGTGGAGGAGGAACAGAGAGAACAGGAGAAGGTAGGGAATAGTAAACAGCAGAGGAGGCGGAACATCTGAGCAAGTGAGGAGGAGGTTTGGAATAGTAAAGAAAAGTGGAGGAGGAACAGAGAGAATCAGGAGGAGGTTGTAATAGTAAAGAGCAGTGAAGGAGAAACATCAGAGGGGGTGAGGATGACGTTTGCCATAGTAATTGAGGAGTGGAGGAGGAACAGAGAGAATCAGGAGGGCGATGGATATAGTAAACAGCAGTGGAGGTGGAACATCCGAGCAAGTGAGGAGGAGGTTTGGAACAGTATGGAGGAGTGAGGGAGGAACAGAGAGAATCGGGAGGAGGTTGGGAATAGTAAACAGCAGTGGAGGTGGAACATCAGAGCAAGTGAGGAGGAGGTTTGGAATAGCTTGGAGGAGTGGAGATGGAACAGAGGGAATCGGGAGGAGGTTGGGAATAGTAAACAGCAGAGGAGGTGGAACACCTGAGAAAGTGAGGAGGAGGTTTGGAACAGTATGGAGGAGCGGGGGAGGAACAGAGAGAATCAGGAGGAGGTTGGGAATAGTAAACAGCAGTGGAGGTGGAACATCAGAGCAAGTGAGGAGGACGTTTGGAATAGTTTGGAGGAGTGGAGGAGGAACAGAGAGAATCGGGAGGAGGTTGGGAATAGTAAACAGTGGAGGTGGAACATCAGAGCAAGTGAGGAGGAGGTTTAGCATAGTAATTGAGGAGTGGAGGAGGAACAGAGAGAATCAGGAGGAGGTTGGAAATAGTAAACAGCAGTGGAGGTGGACCATCAGAGCAAGTGAGGAGGAGGTTTGGAATAGCTTGGAGGAGTGGAGGAGCAACAGAGAGAATCAGGAGGAGGTTGGGAATAGTAAACAGCAGAGAAGGTGGAACATCTGAGAAAGTGAGGAAGAGGTTTGGAATAGTTTGGAGGAATGGAAGAGGAACAGAGAGAATCAGGAGGTGGTTGGGAATAGTAAACAGCAGTGGAGGTGGAACATCAGAGCAAGTGAGGAGGAGGTTTGGCATAGTAATTGAGGAGTGGAGGAGGAACAGAGAGAATAAGGAGGAGATTGGAAATAGTAAACAGCAGTGGAGGTGGAACATCAGAGCAAGTGAGGGGGAGGTTTGGAATAGTTTGGAGAAGTGGAGGAGGAATAGAGAGAATCGGGAGGAGGTTGGGAATAGTAAACAGCAGAGGAGGTGGAACATCTGAGAAAGTGAGGAATAGGTTTGGAACAGTATGGAGGAGTGGGGGAGGAACAGAGAGAATCGGGAGGAGGTTGGGAATAGTAAACAGCAGTGGAGGTGGAACATCAGAGCAAGTGAGGAGGAGGTTTGCAATAGCTTGGAGGAGTGGAGGAGGAACAGAGAGAATCGGGAGGAGGTTGGGAATAGTAAACAGCAGAGGAGGTGGAACATCTGAGAAAGTGAGGAGGAGGTTTGGAACAGTATGGAGAAGTGAGGAAGGAACAGAGAGAATCAGGAGGAGGTTGGGAATAGTAAACAGCAGTGGAGATGGAACATCAGAGCAAGTGAGGAGGAGGTTTGGAATAGTTTGGAGGAGTGGAGGAGGAACAGAGAGAATCGGGATGAGGTTGGGAATAGTAAACAGCAGTGGAGGTTGAACATCAGAGCAAGTGAGGAGGAGGTTTAGCATCGTAATTGAGGAGTGGAGGAGGAACAGAGAGAATCAGGAGGAGGTTGGAAATAGTAAACAGCAGTGGAGGTGGACCATCAGAGCAAGTGAGGAGGAGGTTTGGAATAGCTTGGAGGAGTGGAGGAGCAACAGAGAGAATCGGGAGGAGGTTGGGAATAGTAAACAGCAGAGGAGGTGGAACATCTGAGAAAGTGAGGAGGAGGTTTGGAATAGTAAGGAGGAGTGGAGGAGGAACAGAGAGAAACAGGAGAAGGTAGGGAATAGTAAACAGCAGAGGAGGCGGAACATCTGAGCAAGTGAGGAGGAGGTTTGGAATAGTAAAGAAAAGTGGAGGAGGAACAGAGAGAATCAGGAGGAGGTTGTAATAGTAAAGAGGAGTGAAGGAGAAACATCAGAGGGGGTGAGGATGACGTTTGCCATAGTAATTGAGGAGTGGAGGAGGAACAGAGAGAATCAGGAGGGCGATGGAAATAGTAAACAGCAGTGGAGGTGGAACATCCAAGCAAGTGAGGAGGAGGTTTGGAACAGTATGGAGGAGTGAGGGAGGAACAGAGAGAATCGGGAGGAGGTTGGGAATAGTAAACAGCAGTGGAGGTGGAACATCAGAGCAAGTGAGGAGGAGGTTTGGAATAGCTTGGAGGAGTGGAGATGGAACAGAGGGAATCGGGAGGAGGTTGGGAATAGTAAACAGCAGAGGAGGTGGAACACCTGAGAAAGTGAGGAGGAGGTTTGGAACAGTATGGAGGAGTGGGGGAGGAACAGAGAGAATCAGGAGGAGGTTGGGAATAGTAAACAGCAGTGGAGGTGGAACATCAGAGCAAGTGAGGAGGACGTTTGGAATAGTTTGGAGGAGTGTAGGAGGAACAGAGAGAATCGGGAGGAGGTTGGGAATAGTAAACAGTGGAGGTGGAACATCAGAGCAAGTGAGGAGGAGGTTTAGCATAGTAATTGAGGAGTGGAGGAGGAACAGAGACAATCAGGAGGAGGTTGGAAATAGTAAACAGCAGAGGAGGTGGAACATCAGAGCAAGTGAGGAGGAGGTTTGGAATAGCTTGGAGGAGTGGAGGAGGAGCAGAGAGAATCAGGAGGAGGTTGAGAATAGTAAACAGCAGAGGAGGTGGAACATCTGAGAAAGTGAGGAAGAGGTTTGGAATAGTTTGGAGGAGTGGAAAATGAACAGAGAGAATCGGGAGGGGGTTGGGAATAGTAAACAGCAGTGGAGGTGGAACATCAGAGCAAGTGAGGAGGAGGTTTGGCATAGTAATTGAGGAGTGGAGGAGGAACAGAGAGAATCAGGAGGAGGTCGGAAATAGTAATCAGCAGTGGAGGTGGAACATCAGAGCAAGTGAGGAGGACGTTTGGAATAGTAAGGAGGAGTGGAGGCGGAACAGAGAGAATTGGGAGGAGGTTGAGAATAGTAAACAGCAGAGGAGGTGGAACATCTGAGAAAGTGAGGAGGAGGTTTGGAATAGTATAGAGGAGCGGAGGAGGTTGGGAATAGTAAACAGCAGTGGAGGTGGAACATCAGAGCAAGTGA
Organism: Ambystoma mexicanum; assembly: GCF_040938575.1. NCBI lineage: Eukaryota > Metazoa > Chordata > Amphibia > Caudata > Ambystomatidae > Ambystoma > Ambystoma mexicanum. The sequence continues at coordinate 173,246,704 of NC_090931.1, forward strand.
GGAGGAGGTTTGGAATAGTTTGGAGAAGTGGAGGAGGAATAGAGAGAATCGGGAGGAGGTTGGGAATAGTAAACAGCAGAGGAGGTGGAACATCTGAGAAAGTGAGGAATAGGTTTGGAACAGTATGGAGGAGTGGGGAGGAACAGAGAGAATCGGGAGGAGGTTGGGAATAGTAAACAGCAGTGGAGGTGGAACATCAGAGCAAGTAAGGAGGAGGTTTGGAATAGCTTGGAGGAGTGGAGGAGGAACAGAGAGAATCAGGAGGAGGTTGGGAATAGTAAACAGCAGAGGAGGTGGAACATCTGAGAAAGTGAGGAGGAGGTTTGGAACAATATGGAGAAGTGGGGAGGAACAGAGAGAATCAGGAGGAGGTTGGGAATAGTAAACAGCAGTGGAGATGGAACATCAGAGCAAGTGAGGAGGAGGTTTGGAATAGTTTGGAGGAGTGGAGGAGGAACAGAGAGAATCGGGATGAGGTTGGAAATAGTAAACAGCAGTGGAGGTGGACCATCAGAGCAAGTGAGGAGGAGGTTTGGAATAGCTTAGAGGAGTGGAGGAACAACAGAGAGAATCGGGAGGAGGTTGGGAATAGTAAACAGCAGTGGAGGTGGAACATCAGAGCAAGTGGGGAGGAGGTTTGGAATAGTTTGGAGGAGTGGAGGAGGAACAGAGAGAATCGGGATGAGGTTGGGAATAGTAAACAGCAGTGGAGGTGGAACATCAGAGCAAGTGAGGAGGAGGTTTAGCATAGTAATTGAGGAGTGGAGGAGGAACAGAGAGAATCAGGAGGAGGTTGGAAATAGTAAACAGCAGTGGAGGTGGACCATCAGAGCAAGTGAGGAGGAGGTTTGGAATAGCTTGGAGGAGTGGAGGAGGAACAGAGAGAATCGGGAGGAGGTTGGAAATAGTAAACAGCAGTGGAGGTGGAACATCAGAGCAAGTGAGGAGGAGGTTTGGAATAGCTTGGAGGAGTGGAGATGGAACAGAGGGAATCGGGAGGAGGTTGGGAATAGTAAACAGCAGAGGAGGTGGAACACCTGAGAAAGTGAGGAGGAGGTTTGGAACAGTATGGAGGAGTGGGGGAGGAACAGAGAGAATCGGGAGGAGGTTGGGAATAGTAAACAGTGGAGGTGGAACATCAGAGCAAGTGAGGAGGAGGTTTAGCATAGTAATTGAGGAGTGGAGGAGGAACAGAGACAATCAGGAGGAGGTTGGAAATAGTAAACAGCAGTGGAGGTGGAACATCAGAGCAAGTGAGGAGGACGTTTGGAATAGTAAGGAGGAGTGGAGGAGGAACAGAGAGAATTGGGAGGAGGTTGAGAATAGTAAACAGCAGAGGAGGTGGAACATCTGAGAAAGTGAGGAGGAGGTTTGGAATAGTATAGAGGAGCGGAGGAGGTTGGGAATAGTAAACAGCAGTGGAGGTGGAACATCAGAGCAAGTGAGGAGGAGGTTTGGAATAGTTTGGAGAAGTGGAGGAGGAATAGAGAGAATCGGGAGGAGGTTGGGAATAGTAAACAGCAGAGGAGGTGGAACATCTGAGAAAGTGAGGAATAGGTTTGGAACAGTATGGAGGAGTGGGGGAGGAACAGAGAGAATCGGGAGGAGGTTGGGAATAGTAAACAGCAGTGGAGGTGGAACATCAGAGCAAGTAAGGAGGAGGTTTGGAATAGCTTGGAGGAGTGGAGGAGGAACAGAGAGAATCGGGAGGAGGTTGAGAATAGTAAACAGCAGAGGAGGTGGAACATCTGAGAAAGTGAGGAAGAGGTTTGGAATAGTTTGGAGGAGTGGAAGATGAACAGAGAGAATCGGGAGGAGGTTGGGAATAGTAAACAGCAGTGGAGGTGGAACATCAGAGCAAGTGAGGAGGAGGTTTGGCATAGTAATGGAGGAGTGGAGGAGGAACAGAGAGAATCAGGAGGAGGTTGGAAATAGTAAACAGCAGTGGAGGTGGAACATCAGAGCAAGTGAGGAGGACGTTTGGAATAGTAAGGAGGAGTGGAGGAGGAACAGAGAGAATTGGGAGGAGGTTGAGAATAGTAAACAGCAGAGGAGGTGGAACATCTGAGAAAGTGAGGAGGAGGTTTGGAATAGTATAGAGGAGCGGAGGAGGTTGGGAATAGTAAACAGCAGTGGAGGTGGAACATCAGAGCAAGTGAGGAGGAGGTTTGGAATAGTTTGGAGAAGTGGAGGAGGAATAGAGAGAATCGGGAGGAGGTTGGGAATAGTAAACAGCAGAGGAGGTGGAACATCTGAGAAAGTGAAGAATAGGTTTGGAACAGTATGGAGGAGTGGGGGAGGAACAGAGAGAATCGGGAGGAGGTTGGGAATAGTAAACAGCAGTGGAGGTGGAACATCAGAGCAAGTAAGGAGGAGGTTTGGAATAGCTTGGAGGAGTGGAGGAGGAACAGAGAGAATCAGGAGGAGGTTGGGAATAGTAAACAGCAGAGGAGGTGGAACATCTGAGAAAGTGAGGAGGAGGTTTGGAACAGTATGGAGAAGTGGGGAGGAACAGAGAGAATCAGGAGGAGGTTGGGAATAGTAAACAGCAGTGGAGGTGGAACATCAGAGCAAGTGGGGAGGAGGTTTGGAATAGTTTGGAGGAGTGGAGGAGGAACAGAGAGAATCGGGATGAGGTTGGGAATAGTAAACAGCAGTGGAGGTGGAACATCAGAGCAAGTGAGGAGGAGGTTTAGCATAGTAATTGAGGAGTGGAGGAGGAACAGAGAGAATCAGGAGGAGGTTGGAAATAGTAAACAGCAGTGGAGGTGGACCATCAGAGCAAGTGAGGAGGAGGTTTGGAATAGCTTAGAGGAGTGGAGGAACAACAGAGAGAATCGGGAGGAGGTTGGGAATAGTAAACAGCAGAGAAGGTGGAACATCTGAGAAAGTGAGGAAGAGGTTTGGAATAGTTTGGAGGAATGGAAGAGGAACAGAGAGAATCAGGAGGTGGTTGGGAATAGTAAACAGCAGTGGAGGTGGAACATCAGAGCAAGTGAGGAGGAGGTTTGGCATAGTAATTGAGGAGTGGAGGAGGAACAGAGAGAATCAGGAGGAGGTTGGAAATAGTAAACAGCAGTGGAGGTGGACCATCAGAGCAAGTGAGGAGGAGGTTTGGAATAGCTTGGAGGAGTGGAGGAGCAACAGAGAGAATCGGGAGGAGGTTGGGAATAGTAAACAGCAGAGGAGGTGGAACATCTGAGAAAGTGAGGAGGAGGTTTGGAATAGTAAGGAGGAGTGGAGGAGGAACAGAGAGAGACAGGAGAAGGTAGGGAATAGTAAACAGCAGAGGAGGCGGAACATCTGAGCAAGTGAGGAGGAGGTTTGGAATAGTAAAGAAAAGTGGAGGAGGAACAGAGAGAATCAGGAGGAGGTTGTAATAGTAAAGAGGAGTGAAGGAGAAACATCAGAGGGGGTGAGGATGACGTTTGTCATAGTAATTGAGGAGTGGAGAAGGAACAGAGAGAATCAGGAGGGCGATGGAAATAGTAAACAGCAGTGGAGGTGGAACATCCGAGCAAGTGAGGAGGAGGTTTGGAACAGTATGGAGGAGTGAGGGAGGAACAGAGAGAATCGGGAGGAGGTTTGGAATAGTAAACAGCAGTGGAGGTGGAACATCAGAGCAAGTGAGGAGGAGGTTTGGAATAGCTTGGAGGAGTGGAGATGGAACAGAGGGAATCGGGAGGAGGTTGGGAATAGTAAACAGCAGAGGAGGTGGAACACCTGAGAAAGTGAGGAGGAGGTTTGGAACAGTATGGAGGAGTGGGGGAGGAACAGAGAGAATCAGGAGGAGGTTGGGAATAGTAAACAGCAGTGGAGGTGGAACATCAGAGCAAGTGAGGAGGACGTTTGGAATAGTTTGGGGGAGTGGAGGAGGAACAGAGAGAATCGGGAGGAGGTTGGGAATAGTAAACAGTGGAGGTGGAACATCAGAGCAAGTGAGGAGGAGGTTTCGCATAGTAATTGAGGAGTGGAGGAGGAACAGAGAGAATCAGGAGGAGGTTGGAAATAGTAAACAGCAGTGGAGGTGGACCATCAGAGCAAGTGAGGAGGAGGTTTGGAATAGCATGGAGGAGTGGAGGAGCAACAGAGAGAATCAGGAGGAGGTTGGGAATAGTAAACAGCAGAGAAGGTGGAACATCTGAGAAAGTGAGGAAGAGGTTTGGAATAGTTTGGAGGAATGGAAGAGGAACAGAGAGAATCAGGAGGTGGTTGGGAATAGTAAACAGCAGTGGAGGTGGAACATCAGAGCAAGTGAGGAGGAGGTTTGGCATAGTAATTGAGGAGTGGAGGAGGAACAGAGAGAATAAGGAGGAGATTGGAAATAGTAAACAGCATTGGAGGTGGAACATCAGAGCAAGTGAGGAGGAGGTTTGGAATAGTTTGGAGAAGTGGAGGAGGAATAGAGAGAATCGGGAGGAGGTTGGGAATAGTAAACAGCAGAGGAGGTGGAACATCTGAGAAAGTGAGGAATAGGTTTGGAACAGTATGGAGGAGTGGGGGAGGAACAGAGAGAATCGGGAGGAGGTTGGGAATAGTAAACAGCAGTGGAGGTGGAACATCAGAGCAAGTGAGGAGGAGGTTTGCAATAGCTTGGAGGAGTGGAGGAGGAACAGAGAGAATCGGGAGGAGGTTGGGAATAGTAAACAGCAGAGGAGGTGGAACATCTGAGAAAGTGAGGAGGAGGTTTGGAACAGTATGGAGAAGTGAGGAAGGAACAGAGAGAATCAGGAGGAGGTTGGGAATAGTAAACAGCAGTGGAGATGGAACATCAGAGCAAGTGAGGAGGAGGTTTGGAATAGTTTGGAGGAGTGGAGGAGGAACAGAGAGAATCGGGATGAGGTTGGGAATAGTAAACAGCAGTGGAGGTGGAACATCAGAGCAAGTGAGGAGGAGGTTTAGCATCGTAATTGAGGAGTGGAGGAGGAACAGAGAGAATCAGGAGGAGGTTGGAAATAGTAAACAGCAGTGGAGGTGGACCATCAGAGCAAGTGAGGAGGAGGTTTGGAATAGCTTGGAGGAGTGGAGGAGCAACAGAGAGAATCGGGAGGAGGTTGGGAATAGTAAACAGCAGAGGAGGTGGAACATCTGAGAAAGTGAGGAGGAGGTTTGGAATAGTAAGAAGGAGTGGAGGAGGAACAGAGAGAAACAGGAGAAGGTAGGGAATAGTAAACAGCAGAGGAGGCGGAACATCTGAGCAAGTGAGGAGGAGGTTTGGAATAGTAAAGAAAAGTGGAGGAGGAACAGAGAGAATCAGGAGGAGGTTGTAATAGTAAAGAGGAGTGAAGGAGAAACATCAGAGGGGGTGAGGATGACAATTGCCATAGTAATTGAGGAGTGGAGGAGGAACAGAGAGAATCAGGAGAGCGATGGAAATAGTAAACAGCAGTGGAGGTGGAACATCCGAGCAAGTGAGGAGGAGGTTTGGAACAGTATGGAGGAGTGAGGGAGGAACAGAGAGAATCGGGAGGAGGTTGGGAATAGTAAACAGCAGTGGAGGTGGAACATCCGAGCAAGTGAGGAGGAGGTTTGGAACAGTATGGAGGAGTGAGGGAGGAACAGAGAGAATCGGGAGGAGGTTGGGAATAGTAAACAGCAGAGGAGGTGGAACACCTGAGAAAGTGAGGGGGAGGTTTGGAACAGTATGGAGGAGTGGGGGAGGAACAGAGAGAATCAGGAGGAGGTTGGGAATAGTAAACAGCAGTGGAGGTGGAACATCAGAGCAAGTGAGGAGGACGTTTGGAATAGTTTGGAGGAGTGTAGGAGGAACAGAGAGAATCGGGAGGAGGTTGGGAATAGTAAACAGTGGAGGTGGAACATCAGAGCAAGTGAGGAGGAGGTTTAGCATAGTAATTGAGGAGTGGAGGAGGAACAGAGACAATCAGGAGGAGGTTGGAAATAGTAAGCAGCAGAGGAGGTGGAACATCAGAGCAAGTGAGGAGGAGGTTTGGAATAGCTTGGAGGAGTGGAGGAGGAGCAGAGAGAATCAGGAGGAGGTTGAGAATAGTAAACAGCAGAGGAGGTGGAACATCTGAGAAAGTGAGGAAGAGGTTTGGAATAGTTTGGAGGAGTGGAAAATGAACAGAGAGAATCGGGAGGAGGTTGGGAATAGTAAACAGCAGTGGAGGTGGAACATCAGAGCAAGTGAGGAGGAGGTTTGGAATAGCTTGGAGGAGTGGAGATGGAACAGAGGGAATCGGGAGGAGGTTGGGAATAGTAAACAGCAGAGGAGGTGGAACACCTGAGAAAGTGAGGAGGAGGTTTGGAACAGTATGGAGGAGTGGGGGAGGAACAGAGAGAATCAGGAGGAGGTTGGGAATAGTAAACAGCAGTGGAGGTGGAACATCAGAGCAAGTGAGGAGGACGTTTGGAATAGTTTGGAGGAGTGTAGGAGGAACAGAGAGAATCGGGAGGAGGTTGGGAATAGTAAACAGTGGAGGTGGAACATCAGAGCAAGTGAGGAGGAGGTTTAGCATAGTAATTGAGGAGTGGAGGAGGAACAGAGACAATCAGGAGGAGGTTGGAAATAGTAAACAGCAGAGGAGGTGGAACATCAGAGCAAGTGAGGAGGAGGTTTGGAATAGCTTGGAGGAGTGGAGGAGGAGCAGAGAGAATCAGGAGGAGGTTGAGAATAGTAAACAGCAGAGGAGGTGGAACATCTGAGAAAGTGAGGAAGAGGTTTGGAATAGTTTGGAGGAGTGGAAAATGAACAGAGAGAATCGGGAGGGGGTTGGGAATAGTAAACAGCAGTGGAGGTGGAACATCAGAGCAAGTGAGGAGGAGGTTTGGCATAGTAATTGAGGAGTGGAGGAGGAACAGAGAGAATCAGGAGGAGGTCGGAAATAGTAATCAGCAGTGGAGGTGGAACATCAGAGCAAGTGAGGAGGACGTTTGGAATAGTAAGGAGGAGTGGAGGCGGAACAGAGAGAATTGGGAGGAGGTTGAGAATAGTAAACAGCAGAGGAGGTGGAACATCTGAGAAAGTGAGGAGGAGGTTTGGAATAGTATAGAGGAGCGGAGGAGGTTGGGAATAGTAAACAGCAGTGGAGGTGGAACATCAGAGCAAGTGAGGAGGAGGTTTGGAATAGTTTGGAGAAGTGGAGGAGGAATAGAGAGAATCGGGAGGAGGTTGGGAATAGTAAACAGCAGAGGAGGTGGAACATCTGAGAAAGTGAGGAATAGGTTTGGAACAGTATGGAGGAGTGGGGAGGAACAGAGAGAATCGGGAGGAGGTTGGGAATAGTAAACAGCAGTGGAGGTGGAACATCAGAGCAAGTAAGGAGGAGGTTTGGAATAGCTTGGAGGAGTGGAGGAGGAACAGAGAGAATCAGGAGGAGGTTGGGAATAGTAAACAGCAGAGGAGGTGGAACATCTGAGAAAGTGAGGAGGAGGTTTGGAACAATATGGAGAAGTGGGGAGGAACAGAGAGAATCAGGAGGAGGTTGGGAATAGTAAACAGCAGTGGAGATGGAACATCAGAGCAAGTGAGGAGGAGGTTTGGAATAGTTTGGAGGAGTGGAGGAGGAACAGAGAGAATCGGGATGAGGTTGGAAATAGTAAACAGCAGTGGAGGTGGACCATCAGAGCAAGTGAGGAGGAGGTTTGGAATAGCTTAGAGGAGTGGAGGAACAACAGAGAGAATCGGGAGGAGGTTGGGAATAGTAAACAGCAGTGGAGGTGGAACATCAGAGCAAGTGGGGAGGAGGTTTGGAATAGTTTGGAGGAGTGGAGGAGGAACAGAGAGAATCGGGATGAGGTTGGGAATAGTAAACAGCAGTGGAGGTGGAACATCAGAGCAAGTGAGGAGGAGGTTTAGCATAGTAATTGAGGAGTGGAGGAGGAACAGAGAGAATCAGGAGGAGGTTGGAAATAGTAAACAGCAGTGGAGGTGGACCATCAGAGCAAGTGAGGAGGAGGTTTGGAATAGCTTGGAGGAGTGGAGGAGGAACAGAGAGAATCGGGAGGAGGTTGGAAATAGTAAACAGCAGTGGAGGTGGAACATCAGAGCAAGTGAGGAGGAGGTTTGGAATAGCTTGGAGGAGTGGAGATGGAACAGAGGGAATCGGGAGGAGGTTGGGAATAGTAAACAGCAGAGGAGGTGGAACACCTGAGAAAGTGAGGAGGAGGTTTGGAACAGTATGGAGGAGTGGGGGAGGAACAGAGAGAATCGGGAGGAGGTTGGGAATAGTAAACAGTGGAGGTGGAACATCAGAGCAAGTGAGGAGGAGGTTTAGCATAGTAATTGAGGAGTGGAGGAGGAACAGAGACAATCAGGAGGAGGTTGGAAATAGTAAACAGCAGTGGAGGTGGAACATCAGAGCAAGTGAGGAGGACGTTTGGAATAGTAAGGAGGAGTGGAGGAGGAACAGAGAGAATTGGGAGGAGGTTGAGAATAGTAAACAGCAGAGGAGGTGGAACATCTGAGAAAGTGAGGAGGAGGTTTGGAATAGTATAGAGGAGCGGAGGAGGTTGGGAATAGTAAACAGCAGTGGAGGTGGAACATCAGAGCAAGTGAGGAGGAGGTTTGGAATAGTTTGGAGAAGTGGAGGAGGAATAGAGAGAATCGGGAGGAGGTTGGGAATAGTAAACAGCAGAGGAGGTGGAACATCTGAGAAAGTGAGGAATAGGTTTGGAACAGTATGGAGGAGTGGGGGAGGAACAGAGAGAATCGGGAGGAGGTTGGGAATAGTAAACAGCAGTGGAGGTGGAACATCAGAGCAAGTAAGGAGGAGGTTTGGAATAGCTTGGAGGAGTGGAGGAGGAACAGAGAGAATCGGGAGGAGGTTGAGAATAGTAAACAGCAGAGGAGGTGGAACATCTGAGAAAGTGAGGAAGAGGTTTGGAATAGTTTGGAGGAGTGGAAGATGAACAGAGAGAATCGGGAGGAGGTTGGGAATAGTAAACAGCAGTGGAGGTGGAACATCAGAGCAAGTGAGGAGGAGGTTTGGCATAGTAATGGAGGAGTGGAGGAGGAACAGAGAGAATCAGGAGGAGGTTGGAAATAGTAAACAGCAGTGGAGGTGGAACATCAGAGCAAGTGAGGAGGACGTTTGGAATAGTAAGGAGGAGTGGAGGAGGAACAGAGAGAATTGGGAGGAGGTTGAGAATAGTAAACAGCAGAGGAGGTGGAACATCTGAGAAAGTGAGGAGGAGGTTTGGAATAGTATAGAGGAGCGGAGGAGGTTGGGAATAGTAAACAGCAGTGGAGGTGGAACATCAGAGCAAGTGAGGAGGAGGTTTGGAATAGTTTGGAGAAGTGGAGGAGGAATAGAGAGAATCGGGAGGAGGTTGGGAATAGTAAACAGCAGAGGAGGTGGAACATCTGAGAAAGTGAAGAATAGGTTTGGAACAGTATGGAGGAGTGGGGGAGGAACAGAGAGAATCGGGAGGAGGTTGGGAATAGTAAACAGCAGTGGAGGTGGAACATCAGAGCAAGTAAGGAGGAGGTTTGGAATAGCTTGGAGGAGTGGAGGAGGAACAGAGAGAATCAGGAGGAGGTTGGGAATAGTAAACAGCAGAGGAGGTGGAACATCTGAGAAAGTGAGGAGGAGGTTTGGAACAGTATGGAGAAGTGGGGAGGAACAGAGAGAATCAGGAGGAGGTTGGGAATAGTAAACAGCAGTGGAGGTGGAACATCAGAGCAAGTGGGGAGGAGGTTTGGAATAGTTTGGAGGAGTGGAGGAGGAACAGAGAGAATCGGGATGAGGTTGGGAATAGTAAACAGCAGTGGAGGTGGAACATCAGAGCAAGTGAGGAGGAGGTTTAGCATAGTAATTGAGGAGTGGAGGAGGAACAGAGAGAATCAGGAGGAGGTTGGAAATAGTAAACAGCAGTGGAGGTGGACCATCAGAGCAAGTGAGGAGGAGGTTTGGAATAGCTTAGAGGAGTGGAGGAACAACAGAGAGAATCGGGAGGAGGTTGGGAATAGTAAACAGCAGAGAAGGTGGAACATCTGAGAAAGTGAGGAAGAGGTTTGGAATAGTTTGGAGGAATGGAAGAGGAACAGAGAGAATCAGGAGGTGGTTGGGAATAGTAAACAGCAGTGGAGGTGGAACATCAGAGCAAGTGAGGAGGAGGTTTGGCATAGTAATTGAGGAGTGGAGGAGGAACAGAGAGAATCAGGAGGAGGTTGGAAATAGTAAACAGCAGTGGAGGTGGACCATCAGAGCAAGTGAGGAGGAGGTTTGGAATAGCTTGGAGGAGTGGAGGAGCAACAGAGAGAATCGGGAGGAGGTTGGGAATAGTAAACAGCAGAGGAGGTGGAACATCTGAGAAAGTGAGGAGGAGGTTTGGAATAGTAAGGAGGAGTGGAGGAGGAACAGAGAGAGACAGGAGAAGGTAGGGAATAGTAAACAGCAGAGGAGGCGGAACATCTGAGCAAGTGAGGAGGAGGTTTGGAATAGTAAAGAAAAGTGGAGGAGGAACAGAGAGAATCAGGAGGAGGTTGTAATAGTAAAGAGGAGTGAAGGAGAAACATCAGAGGGGGTGAGGATGACGTTTGTCATAGTAATTGAGGAGTGGAGAAGGAACAGAGAGAATCAGGAGGGCGATGGAAATAGTAAACAGCAGTGGAGGTGGAACATCCGAGCAAGTGAGGAGGAGGTTTGGAACAGTATGGAGGAGTGAGGGAGGAACAGAGAGAATCGGGAGGAGGTTTGGAATAGTAAACAGCAGTGGAGGTGGAACATCAGAGCAAGTGAGGAGGAGGTTTGGAATAGCTTGGAGGAGTGGAGATGGAACAGAGGGAATCGGGAGGAGGTTGGGAATAGTAAACAGCAGAGGAGGTGGAACACCTGAGAAAGTGAGGAGGAGGTTTGGAACAGTATGGAGGAGTGGGGGAGGAACAGAGAGAATCAGGAGGAGGTTGGGAATAGTAAACAGCAGTGGAGGTGGAACATCAGAGCAAGTGAGGAGGACGTTTGGAATAGTTTGGGGGAGTGGAGGAGGAACAGAGAGAATCGGGAGGAGGTTGGGAATAGTAAACAGTGGAGGTGGAACATCAGAGCAAGTGAGGAGGAGGTTTCGCATAGTAATTGAGGAGTGGAGGAGGAACAGAGAGAATCAGGAGGAGGTTGGAAATAGTAAACAGCAGTGGAGGTGGACCATCAGAGCAAGTGAGGAGGAGGTTTGGAATAGCATGGAGGAGTGGAGGAGCAACAGAGAGAATCAGGAGGAGGTTGGGAATAGTAAACAGCAGAGAAGGTGGAACATCTGAGAAAGTGAGGAAGAGGTTTGGAATAGTTTGGAGGAATGGAAGAGGAACAGAGAGAATCAGGAGGTGGTTGGGAATAGTAAACAGCAGTGGAGGTGGAACATCAGAGCAAGTGAGGAGGAGGTTTGGCATAGTAATTGAGGAGTGGAGGAGGAACAGAGAGAATAAGGAGGAGATTGGAAATAGTAAACAGCATTGGAGGTGGAACATCAGAGCAAGTGAGGAGGAGGTTTGGAATAGTTTGGAGAAGTGGAGGAGGAATAGAGAGAATCGGGAGGAGGTTGGGAATAGTAAACAGCAGAGGAGGTGGAACATCTGAGAAAGTGAGGAATAGGTTTGGAACAGTATGGAGGAGTGGGGGAGGAACAGAGAGAATCGGGAGGAGGTTGGGAATAGTAAACAGCAGTGGAGGTGGAACATCAGAGCAAGTGAGGAGGAGGTTTGCAATAGCTTGGAGGAGTGGAGGAGGAACAGAGAGAATCGGGAGGAGGTTGGGAATAGTAAACAGCAGAGGAGGTGGAACATCTGAGAAAGTGAGGAGGAGGTTTGGAACAGTATGGAGAAGTGAGGAAGGAACAGAGAGAATCAGGAGGAGGTTGGGAATAGTAAACAGCAGTGGAGATGGAACATCAGAGCAAGTGAGGAGGAGGTTTGGAATAGTTTGGAGGAGTGGAGGAGGAACAGAGAGAATCGGGATGAGGTTGGGAATAGTAAACAGCAGTGGAGGTGGAACATCAGAGCAAGTGAGGAGGAGGTTTAGCATCGTAATTGAGGAGTGGAGGAGGAACAGAGAGAATCAGGAGGAGGTTGGAAATAGTAAACAGCAGTGGAGGTGGACCATCAGAGCAAGTGAGGAGGAGGTTTGGAATAGCTTGGAGGAGTGGAGGAGCAACAGAGAGAATCGGGAGGAGGTTGGGAATAGTAAACAGCAGAGGAGGTGGAACATCTGAGAAAGTGAGGAGGAGGTTTGGAATAGTAAGAAGGAGTGGAGGAGGAACAGAGAGAAACAGGAGAAGGTAGGGAATAGTAAACAGCAGAGGAGGCGGAACATCTGAGCAAGTGAGGAGGAGGTTTGGAATAGTAAAGAAAAGTGGAGGAGGAACAGAGAGAATCAGGAGGAGGTTGTAATAGTAAAGAGGAGTGAAGGAGAAACATCAGAGGGGGTGAGGATGACAATTGCCATAGTAATTGAGGAGTGGAGGAGGAACAGAGAGAATCAGGAGAGCGATGGAAATAGTAAACAGCAGTGGAGGTGGAACATCCGAGCAAGTGAGGAGGAGGTTTGGAACAGTATGGAGGAGTGAGGGAGGAACAGAGAGAATCGGGAGGAGGTTGGGAATAGTAAACAGCAGTGGAGGTGGAACATCCGAGCAAGTGAGGAGGAGGTTTGGAACAGTATGGAGGAGTGAGGGAGGAACAGAGAGAATCGGGAGGAGGTTGGGAATAGTAAACAGCAGAGGAGGTGGAACACCTGAGAAAGTGAGGGGGAGGTTTGGAACAGTATGGAGGAGTGGGGGAGGAACAGAGAGAATCAGGAGGAGGTTGGGAATAGTAAACAGCAGTGGAGGTGGAACATCAGAGCAAGTGAGGAGGACGTTTGGAATAGTTTGGAGGAGTGTAGGAGGAACAGAGAGAATCGGGAGGAGGTTGGGAATAGTAAACAGTGGAGGTGGAACATCAGAGCAAGTGAGGAGGAGGTTTAGCATAGTAATTGAGGAGTGGAGGAGGAACAGAGACAATCAGGAGGAGGTTGGAAATAGTAAGCAGCAGAGGAGGTGGAACATCAGAGCAAGTGAGGAGGAGGTTTGGAATAGCTTGGAGGAGTGGAGGAGGAGCAGAGAGAATCAGGAGGAGGTTGAGAATAGTAAACAGCAGAGGAGGTGGAACATCTGAGAAAGTGAGGAAGAGGTTTGGAATAGTTTGGAGGAGTGGAAAATGAACAGAGAGAATCGGGAGGAGGTTGGGAATAGTAAACAGCAGTGGAGGTGGAACATCAGAGCAAGTGAGGAGGAGGTTTGGCATAGTAATTGAGGAGTGGAGGAGGAACAGAGAGAATCAGGAGGAGGTTGGAAATAGTAAACAGCAGTGGAGGTGGAACATCAGAGCAAGTGAGGAGGACGTTTGGAATAGTAAGGAGGAGTGGAGGCGGAACAGAGAGAATTGGGAGGAGGTTGGGAATAGTAAACAGCAGAGGAGGTGGAACATCTGAGAAAGTGAGGAATAGGTTTGGAACAGTATGGAGGAGTGGGGGAGGAACAGAGAGAATCAGGAGGAGGTTGGGAATAGTAAACAGTGGAGGTGGAACATCAGAGCAAGTGAGGAGGAGGTTTGGAATAGCTTGGAGGAGTGGAGGAGGAACAGAGAGAATCGGGAGGAGGTTGGGAATAGTAAACAGCAGACGAGGTGGAACATCTGAGAAAGTGAGGAGGAGGTTTGGAACAGTATGGAGGAGTGGGGGAGGAACAGAGAGAATCAGGAGGAGGTTGGGAATAGTAAACAGTGGAGGTGGAACATCAGAGCAAGTGAGGAGGAGGTTTGGAATAGCTTGGAGGAGTGGAGGAGGAACAGAGAGAATCGGGAGGAGGTTGGGAATAGTAAACAGCAGAGGAGGTGGAACATCTGAGAAAGTGAGGAAGAGGTTTGGAATAGTTTGGAGGAGTGGAAGATGAACAGAGAGAATCGGGAGGAGGTTGGGAATAGTAAACAGCAGTGGAGGTGGAACATCAGAGCAAGTGAGGAGGAGGTTTGGCATAGTAATTGAGGAGTGGAGGAGGAACAGAGAGAATCAGGAGGAGGTTGGAAATTGTAAACAGCAGTGGAGGTGGAACATCAGAGCAAGTGAGGAGGACGTTTGGAATAGTGAGGAGGAGTGGAGGAGGAACAGAGAGAATCGGGAGGAGGTTGAGAATAGTAAACAGCAGAGGAGGTGGAACATCTGAGAAAGTGAGGAGGAGGTTTGGAATAGTATAGAGGAGCGGAGGAGGAACAGAGAGAATCGGGAGGAGGTTGGGAATAGTAAACAGCAGTGGAGGTGGAACATCTGAGAAAGTGAGGAATAGATTTGGAACAGTATGGAGGAGTGGGGTAGGAACAGAGAGAATCGGGAGGAGGTTGGGAATAGTAAACAGCAGTGGAGGTGGAACATCAGAGCAAGTGAGGAGGAGGTTTGGAATATTTTGGAGGAGTGGAGGAGGAACAGAGAGAATCGGGAGAAGGTTGGGAATAGTAAACAGCAGAGAAGGTGGAACATCTGAGAAAGTGAGGAGGAGGTTTGGAACAGTATGGAGAAGTGAGGGAGGAACAGAGAGAATCAGGAGGAGGTTGGGAATAGTAAACAGCAGTGGAGGTGGAACATCAGAGCAAGTGAGGAGGAGGTTTGGAATAGTTTGGAGGAGTGGAGGAGGAACAGAGAGAATCCGGATGAGGTTGGGAATAGTAAACAGCAGTGGAGGTGGAACATCAGAGCAAGTGAGGAGGAGGTTTAGCATCGTAATTGAGGAGTGGAGGAGGAACAGAGAGAATCAGGAGGAGGTTGGAAATAGTAAACAGCAGTGGAGGTGGACCATCAGAGCAAGTGAGGAGGAGGTTTGGAATGGCTTGGAGGAGTGGAGGAGCAACAGAGAGAATCGGGAGGAGGTTGGGAATAGTAAACAGCAGAGGAGGTGGAACATCTGAGAAAGTGAGGAGGAGGTTTGGAATAGTAAGGAGGAGTGGAGGAGGAACAGAGAGAAACAGGAGAAGGTAGCGAATAGTAAACAGCAGAGGAGGCGGAACATCTGAGCAAGTGAGGAGGAGGTTTGGAATAGTAAAGAAAAGTGGAGGAGGAACAGAGAGAAACAGGAGAAGGTAGCGAATAGTAAACAGCAGAGGAGGCGGAACATCTGAGCAAGTGAGGAGGAGGTTTGGAATAGTAAAGAAAAGTGGAGGAGGAACAGAGAGAATCAGGAGGAGGTTGTAATAGTAAAGAGGAGTGAAGGAGAAACATCAGAGGGGGTGAGGATGACGTTTGGCATAGTAATTGAGGAGTGGAGGAGGAACAGAGAGAATCAGGAGGGCGATGGAAATAGTAAACAGCAGTGGAGGTGGAACATCCGAGCAATTGAGGAGGAGGTTTGGAACAGTATGGAGGAGTGAGGGAGGAACAGAGAGAATCGGGAGGAGGTTGGGAATAGTAAACAGCAGTGGAGGTGGAACATCAGAGCAAGTGAGGAGGAGGTTTGGAATAGCTTGGAGGAGTGGAGATGGAACATAGGGAATCGGGAGGAGGTTGGGAATAGTAAACAGCAGAGGAGGTGGAACACCTGAGAAAGTGAGGAGGAGGTTTGGAACAGTATGGAGGAGTGGGGGAGGAACAGAGAGAATCAGGAGGAGGTTGGGAATAGTAAACAGCAGTGGAGGTGGAACATCAGAGCAAGTGAGGAGGATTTTTGGAATAGTTTGGAGGAGTGGAGGAGGAACAGAGAGAATCGGGAGGAGGTTGGGAATAGTAAACAGTGGAGGTGGAACATCAGAGCAAGTGAGGAGGAGGTTTAGCATAGTAATTGAGGAGTGGAGGAGGAACAGAGACAATCAGGAGGAGGTTGGAAATAGTAAACAGCAGTGGAGGTGGAACATCAGAGCAAGTGAGGAGGACGTTTGGAATAGTAAGGAGGAGTGGAGGAGGAACAGAGAGAATCGGGAGGAGGTTGAGAATAGTAAACAGCAGAGGAGGTGGAACATCTGAGAAAGTGAGGAGGAGGTTTGGAATAGTATAGAGGAGCGGAGGAGGAACAGAGAGAATCGGGAGGAGGTTGGGAATAGTAAACAGCAGTGAAGGTGGAACATCAGAGCAAGTGAGGAGGAGGTTTGGAATAGTTTGGAGAAGTGGAGGAGGAATAGAGAGAATCGGGAGGAGGTTGGGAATAGTAAACAGCAGAGGAGGTGGAACATCTAAGAAAGTGAGGAGGAGGTTTGGAACAGTATGGAGGAGTGGGGGAGGAACAGAGAGAATCAGGAGGAGGTTGGGAATAGTAAACAGCAGTGGAGGTGGAACATCAGAGCAAGAGAGGAGGATTTTTGGAATAGTTTGGAGGAGTGGAGGAGGAACAGAGAGAATCGGGAGGAGGTTGGGAATAGTAAACAGTGGAGGTGGAACATCAGAGCAAGTGAGGAGGAGGTTTAGCATAGTAATTGAGGAGTGGAGGAGGAACAGAGACAATCAGGAGGAGGTTGGAAATAGTAAACAGCAGTGGAGGTGGAACATCAGAGCAAGTGAGGAGGACGTTTGGAATAGTAAGGAGGAGTGGAGGAGGAACAGAGAGAATCGGGAGGAGGTTGAGAATAGTAAACAGCAGAGGAGGTGGAACATCTGAGAAAGTGAGGAGGAGGTTTGGAATAGTATAGAGGAGCGGAGGAGGAACAGAGAGAATCGGGAGGAGGTTGGGAATAGTAAACAGCAGTGAAGGTGGAACATCAGAGCAAGTGAGGAGGAGGTTTGGAATAGTTTGGAGAAGTGGAGGAGGAATAGAGAGAATCGGGAGGAGGTTGGGAATAGTAAACAGCAGAGGAGGTGGAACATCTGAGAAAGTGAGGAATAGGTTTGGAACAGTATGGAGGAGTGGGGGAGGAACAGAGAGAATCGGGAGGAGGTTGGGAATAGTAAACAGCAGTGGAGGTGGAACATCAGATCAAGTGAGGAGGAGGTTTGCAATAGCTTGGAGGAGTGGAGGAGGAACAGAGAGAATCGGGAGGAGGTTGGGAATAGTAAACAGCAGAGGAGGTGGAACATCTGAGAAAGTGAGGAGGAGGTTTGGAACAGTATGGAGAAGTGAGGAAGGAACAGAGAGAATCAGGAGGAGGTTGGGAATAGTAAACAGCAGTGGAGATGGAACATCAGAGCAAGTGAGGAGGAGGTTTGGAATATTTTGGAGGAGTGGAGGAGGAACAGAGAGAATCGGGATGAGGTTGGGAATAGTAAACAGCAGTGGAGGTGGAACATCAGAGCAAGTGAGGAGGAGGTTTAGCATCGTAATTGAGGAGTGGAGGAGGAACAGAGAGAATCAGGAGGAGGTTGGAAATAGTAAACAGCAGTGGAGGTGGACCATCAGAGCAAGTGAGGAGGAGGTTTGGAATAGCTTGGAGGAGTGGAGGAGCAACAGAGAGAATCGGGAGGAGGTTGGGAATAGTAAACAGCAGAGGAGGTGGAACATCTGAGAAAGTGAGGAGGAGGTTTGGAATAGTAAGGAGGAGTGGAGGAGGAACAGAGAGAACAGGAGAAGGTAGGGAATAGTAAACAGCAGAGGAGGCGGAACATCTGAGCAAGTGAGGAGGAGGTTTGGAATAGTAAAGAAAAGTGGAGGAGGAACAGAGAGAATCAGGAGGAGGTTGTAATAGTAAAGAGCAGTGAAGGAGAAACATCAGAGGGGGTGAGGATGACGTTTGCCATAGTAATTGAGGAGTGGAGGAGGAACAGAGAGAATCAGGAGGGCGATGGAAATAGTAAACAGCAGTGGAGGTGGAACATCCGAGCAAGTGAGGAGGAGGTTTGGAACAGTATGGAGGAGTGAGGGAGGAACAGAGAGAATCGGGAGGAGGTTGGGAATAGTAAACAGCAGTGGAGGTGGAACATCAGAGCAAGTGAGGAGGAGGTTTGGAATAGCTTGGAGGAGTGGAGATGGAACAGAGGGAATCGGGAGGAGGTTGGGAATAGTAAACAGCAGAGGAGGTGGAACACCTGAGAAAGTGAGGAGGAGGTTTGGAACAGTATGGAGGAGTGGGGGAGGAACAGAGAGAATCAGGAGGAGGTTGGGAATAGTAAACAGCAGTGGAGGTGGAACATCAGAGCAAGTGAGGAGGACGTTTGGAATAGTTTGGAGGAGTGGAGGAGGAACAGAGAG
This sequence comes from Ambystoma mexicanum, assembly GCF_040938575.1. Taxonomy (NCBI): domain Eukaryota; kingdom Metazoa; phylum Chordata; class Amphibia; order Caudata; family Ambystomatidae; genus Ambystoma; species Ambystoma mexicanum. Next base: position 173,264,791 of record NC_090931.1, read on the forward strand.
AATCGGGAGGAGGTTGGGAATAGTAAACAGTGGAGGTGGAACATCAGAGCAAGTGAGGAGGAGGTTTAGCATAGTAATTGAGGAGTGGAGGAGGAACAGAGAGAATCAGGAGGAGGTTGGAAATAGTAAACAGCAGTGGAGGTGGACCATCAGAGCAAGTGAGGAGGAGGTTTGGAATAGCTTGGAGGAGTGGAGGAGCAACAGAGAGAATCAGGAGGAGGTTGGGAATAGTAAACAGCAGAGAAGGTGGAACATCTGAGAAAGTGAGGAAGAGGTTTGGAATAGTTTGGAGGAATGGAAGAGGAACAGAGAGAATCAGGAGGTGGTTGGGAATAGTAAACAGCAGTGGAGGTGGAACATCAGAGCAAGTGAGGAGGAGGTTTGGCATAGTAATTGAGGAGTGGAGGAGGAACAGAGAGAATAAGGAGGAGATTGGAAATAGTAAACAGCAGTGGAGGTGGAACATCAGAGCAAGTGAGGGGGAGGTTTGGAATAGTTTGGAGAAGTGGAGGAGGAATAGAGAGAATCGGGAGGAGGTTGGGAATAGTAAACAGCAGAGGAGGTGGAACATCTGAGAAAGTGAGGAATAGGTTTGGAACAGTATGGAGGAGTGGGGGAGGAACAGAGAGAATCGGGAGGAGGTTGGGAATAGTAAACAGCAGTGGAGGTGGAACATCAGAGCAAGTGAGGAGGAGGTTTGCAATAGCTTGGAGGAGTGGAGGAGGAACAGAGAGAATCGGGAGGAGGTTGGGAATAGTAAACAGCAGAGGAGGTGGAACATCTGAGAAAGTGAGGAGGAGGTTTGGAACAGTATGGAGAAGTGAGGAAGGAACAGAGAGAATCAGGAGGAGGTTGGGAATAGTAAACAGCAGTGGAGATGGAACATCAGAGCAAGTGAGGAGGAGGTTTGGAATAGTTTGGAGGAGTGGAGGAGGAACAGAGAGAATCGGGATGAGGTTGGGAATAGTAAACAGCAGCGGAGGTGGAACATCAGAGCAAGTGAGGAGGAGGTTTAGCATCGTAATTGAGGAGTGGAGGAGGAACAGAGAGAATCAGGAGGAGGTTGGAAATAGTAAACAGCAGTGGAGGTGGACCATCAGAGCAAGTGAGGAGGAGGTTTGGAATAGCTTGGAGGAGTGGAGGAGCAACAGAGAGAATCGGGAGGAGGTTGGGAATAGTAAACAGCAGAGGAGGTGGAACATCTGAGAAAGTGAGGAGGAGGTTTGGAATAGTAAGGAGGAGTGGAGGAGGAACAGAGAGAAACAGGAGAAGGTAGGGAATAGTAAACAGCAGAGGAGGCGGAACATCTGAGCAAGTGAGGAGGAGGTTTGGAATAGTAAAGAAAAGTGGAGGAGGAACAGAGAGAATCAGGAGGAGGTTGTAATAGTAAAGAGGAGTGAAGGAGAAACATCAGAGGGGGTGAGGATGACGTTTGCCATAGTAATTGAGGAGTGGAGGAGGAACAGAGAGAATCAGGAGGGCGATGGAAATAGTAAACAGCAGTGGAGGTGGAACATCCAAGCAAGTGAGGAGGAGGTTTGGAATAGTATGGAGGAGTGAGGGAGGAACAGAGAGAATCGGGAGGAGGTTGGGAATAGTAAACAGCAGTGGAGGTGGAACATCAGAGCAAGTGAGGAGGAGGTTTGGAATAGCTTGGAGGAGTGGAGATGGAACAGAGGGAATCGGGAGGAGGTTGGGAATAGTAAACAGCAGAGGAGGTGGAACACCTGAGAAAGTGAGGAGGAGGTTTGGAACAGTATGGAGGAGTGGGGGAGGAACAGAGAGAATCAGGAGGAGGTTGGGAATAGTAAACAGCAGTGGAGGTGGAACATCAGAGCAAGTGAGGAGGACGTTTGGAATAGTTTGGAGGAGTGTAGGAGGAACAGAGAGAATCGGGAGGAGGTTGGGAATAGTAAACAGTGGAGGTGGAACATCAGAGCAAGTGAGGAGGAGGTTTAGCATAGTAATTGAGGAGTGGAGGAGGAACAGAGACAATCAGGAGGAGGTTGGAAATAGTAAACAGCAGAGGAGGTGGAACATCAGAGCAAGTGAGGAGGAGGTTTGGAATAGCTTGGAGGAGTGGAGGAGGAGCAGAGAGAATCAGGAGGAGGTTGAGAATAGTAAACAGCAGAGGAGGTGGAACATCTGAGAAAGTGAGGAAGAGGTTTGGAATAGTTTGGAGGAGTGGAAAATGAACAGAGAGAATCGGGAGGGGGTTGGGAATAGTAAACAGCAGTGGAGGTGGAACATCAGAGCAAGTGAGGAGGAGGTTTGGCATAGTAATTGAGGAGTGGAGGAGGAACAGAGAGAATCAGGAGGAGGTCGGAAATAGTAATCAGCAGTGGAGGTGGAACATCAGAGCAAGTGAGGAGGACGTTTGGAATAGTAAGGAGGAGTGGAGGCGGAACAGAGAGAATTGGGAGGAGGTTGAGAATAGTAAACAGCAGAGGAGGTGGAACATCTGAGAAAGTGAGGAGGAGGTTTGGAATAGTATAGAGGAGCGGAGGAGGTTGGGAATAGTAAACAGCAGTGGAGGTGGAACATCAGAGCAAGTGAGGAGGAGGTTTGGAATAGTTTGGAGAAGTGGAGGAGGAATAGAGAGAATCGGGAGGAGGTTGGGAATAGTAAACAGCAGAGGAGGTGGAACATCTGAGAAAGTGAGGAATAGGTTTGGAACAGTATGGAGGAGTGGGGAGGAACAGAGAGAATCGGGAGGAGGTTGGGAATAGTAAACAGCAGTGGAGGTGGAACATCAGAGCAAGTAAGGAGGAGGTTTGGAATAGCTTGGAGGAGTGGAGGAGGAACAGAGAGAATCAGGAGGAGGTTGGGAATAGTAAACAGCAGAGGAGGTGGAACATCTGAGAAAGTGAGGAGGAGGTTTGGAACAATATGGAGAAGTGGGGAGGAACAGAGAGAATCAGGAGGAGGTTGGGAATAGTAAACAGCAGTGGAGATGGAACATCAGAGCAAGTGAGGAGGAGGTTTGGAATAGTTTGGAGGAGTGGAGGAGGAACAGAGAGAATCGGGATGAGGTTGGAAATAGTAAACAGCAGTGGAGGTGGACCATCAGAGCAAGTGAGGAGGAGGTTTGGAATAGCTTAGAGGAGTGGAGGAACAACAGAGAGAATCGGGAGGAGGTTGGGAATAGTAAACAGCAGTGGAGGTGGAACATCAGAGCAAGTGGGGAGGAGGTTTGGAATAGTTTGGAGGAGTGGAGGAGGAACAGAGAGAATCGGGATGAGGTTGGGAATAGTAAACAGCAGTGGAGGTGGAACATCAGAGCAAGTGAGGAGGAGGTTTAGCATAGTAATTGAGGAGTGGAGGAGGAACAGAGAGAATCAGGAGGAGGTTGGAAATAGTAAACAGCAGTGGAGGTGGACCATCAGAGCAAGTGAGGAGGAGGTTTGGAATAGCTTGGAGGAGTGGAGGAGGAACAGAGAGAATCGGGAGGAGGTTGGAAATAGTAAACAGCAGAGGAGGTGGAACATCTGAGAAAGTGAGGAATAGGTTTGGAACAGTATGGAGGAGTGGGGGAGGAACAGAGAGAATCGGGAGGAGGTTGGGAATAGTAAACAGCAGTGGAGGTGGAACATCAGAGCAAGTGAGGAGGAGGTTTGGAATAGCTTGGAGGAGTGGAGATGGAACAGAGGGAATCGGGAGGAGGTTGGGAATAGTAAACAGCAGAGGAGGTGGAACACCTGAGAAAGTGAGGAGGAGGTTTGGAACAGTATGGAGGAGTGGGGGAGGAACAGAGAGAATCGGGAGGAGGTTGGGAATAGTAAACAGTGGAGGTGGAACATCAGAGCAAGTGAGGAGGAGGTTTAGCATAGTAATTGAGGAGTGGAGGAGGAACAGAGACAATCAGGAGGAGGTTGGAAATAGTAAACAGCAGTGGAGGTGGAACATCAGAGCAAGTGAGGAGGACGTTTGGAATAGTAAGGAGGAGTGGAGGAGGAACAGAGAGAATTGGGAGGAGGTTGAGAATAGTAAACAGCAGAGGAGGTGGAACATCTGAGAAAGTGAGGAGGAGGTTTGGAATAGTATAGAGGAGCGGAGGAGGTTGGGAATAGTAAACAGCAGTGGAGGTGGAACATCAGAGCAAGTGAGGAGGAGGTTTGGAATAGTTTGGAGAAGTGGAGGAGGAATAGAGAGAATCGGGAGGAGGTTGGGAATAGTAAACAGCAGAGGAGGTGGAACATCTGAGAAAGTGAGGAATAGGTTTGGAACAGTATGGAGGAGTGGGGGAGGAACAGAGAGAATCGGGAGGAGGTTGGGAATAGTAAACAGCAGTGGAGGTGGAACATCAGAGCAAGTAAGGAGGAGGTTTGGAATAGCTTGGAGGAGTGGAGGAGGAACAGAGAGAATCGGGAGGAGGTTGAGAATAGTAAACAGCAGAGGAGGTGGAACATCTGAGAAAGTGAGGAAGAGGTTTGGAATAGTTTGGAGGAGTGGAAGATGAACAGAGAGAATCGGGAGGAGGTTGGGAATAGTAAACAGCAGTGGAGGTGGAACATCAGAGCAAGTGAGGAGGAGGTTTGGCATAGTAATTGAGGAGTGGAGGAGGAACAGAGAGAATCAGGAGGAGGTTGGAAATAGTAAACAGCAGTGGAGGTGGAACATCAGAGCAAGTGAGGAGGACGTTTGGAATAGTAAGGAGGAGTGGAGGAGGAACAGAGAGAATTGGGAGGAGGTTGAGAATAGTAAACAGCAGAGGAGGTGGAACATCTGAGAAAGTGAGGAGGAGGTTTGGAATAGTATAGAGGAGCGGAGGAGGTTGGGAATAGTAAACAGCAGTGGAGGTGGAACATCAGAGCAAGTGAGGAGGAGGTTTGGAATAGTTTGGAGAAGTGGAGGAGGAATAGAGAGAATCGGGAGGAGGTTGGGAATAGTAAACAGCAGAGGAGGTGGAACATCTGAGAAAGTGAAGAATAGGTTTGGAACAGTATGGAGGAGTGGGGGAGGAACAGAGAGAATCGGGAGGAGGTTGGGAATAGTAAACAGCAGTGGAGGTGGAACATCAGAGCAAGTAAGGAGGAGGTTTGGAATAGCTTGGAGGAGTGGAGGAGGAACAGAGAGAATCAGGAGGAGGTTGGGAATAGTAAACAGCAGAGGAGGTGGAACATCTGAGAAAGTGAGGAGGAGGTTTGGAACAGTATGGAGAAGTGGGGAGGAACAGAGAGAATCAGGAGGAGGTTGGGAATAGTAAACAGCAGTGGAGGTGGAACATCAGAGCAAGTGGGGAGGAGGTTTGGAATAGTTTGGAGGAGTGGAGGAGGAACAGAGAGAATCGGGATGAGGTTGGGAATAGTAAACAGCAGTGGAGGTGGAACATCAGAGCAAGTGAGGAGGAGGTTTAGCATAGTAATTGAGGAGTGGAGGAGGAACAGAGAGAATCAGGAGGAGGTTGGAAATAGTAAACAGCAGTGGAGGTGGACCATCAGAGCAAGTGAGGTGGAGGTTTGGAATAGCTTAGAGGAGTGGAGGAACAACAGAGAGAATCGGGAGGAGGTTGGGAATAGTAAACAGCAGAGAAGGTGGAACATCTGAGAAAGTGAGGAAGAGGTTTGGAATAGTTTGGAGGAATGGAAGAGGAACAGAGAGAATCAGGAGGTGGTTGGGAATAGTAAACAGCAGTGGAGGTGGAACATCAGAGCAAGTGAGGAGGAGGTTTGGCATAGTAATTGAGGAGTGGAGGAGGAACAGAGAGAATAAGGAGGAGATTGGAAATAGTAAACAGCAGTGGAGGTGGAACATCAGAGCAAGTGAGGAGGACGTTTGGAATAGTAAGGAGGAGTGGAGGAGGAACAGAGAGAATCAGGAGGAGGTTGAGAATAGTAAACAGCAGACGAGGTGGAACATCTGAGAAAGTGAGGAGGAGGTTTGGAATAGTATAGAGGAGCGGAGGAGGAACAGAGAGAATCGGGAGGAGGTTGGGAATAGTAAACAGCAGTGGAGGTGGAACATCAGAGCAAGTGAGGAGGAGGTTTGGAATAGTTTGGAGGAGTGGAGGAGGATTAGAGAGAATCGGGAGGAGATTGGGAATAGTAAACAGCAGAGGAGGTGGAACATCTGAGAAAGTGAGGAAGAGGTTTGGAATAGTTTGCAGGAGTGGACGAGGAACAGAGAGAATCGGGAGGAGGTTGGGAATATTAAACAGTAGTGGAGGTGGAACATCAGAACATGTGAGGAGGAGGTTTGGCATAGTAATTGAGGAGTGGAGGAGGAACAGAGAGAATCAGGAGGAGTTTGGAAACAGTAAACAGCACTGGAGGTTGAACATCACAGCAAGTGAGGAGGACGTTTGGAATAGTAAGGAGGAGTGGAGGAGGAACAGAGAGAATCGGGAGGAGGTTGGGAATAGTAAACAGCAGAGGAGGTGGAACATCAGAGCAAGTGAGGAGGATGTTTGGAATAGTAAGGAGGAGTGGAGGAAGAACAGAGAGAATCGGGAGGAGGTTGGGAATAGTAAACAGCAGTGGAGATGGAACATCAGAGCAAGTGAGGAGGAGGTTTGGAATAGCTTGGAGGAGTGGAGAAGGAACAGAGAGAATCGGGAGAAGGTTGGGAATAGTAAACAGCAGTGGAGGTGGAACATCAGAGCAAGTGAGGGGGAGGTTTGGAATAGTAAGGAGGAGCGGAGGAGGAACAGAGAGAATCAGGAGGAGGTTGTAATAGTAAAAAGGAGTGAAGGAGAAACATCAGAAGGAGTGAGGATGAGGTTTGGCAGAGTAAGGAGGAGTGGAGGAGGAACAGAGAGAATCATGAGGAGGTTGCAATAGTAAAGAGGAGTGGAGGAGAAACATCAGAGGGAGTGAGTATGAGGTTTGGCATAGTAAGGAGGAGTGGAGGAGGAACAGAGAGAATTAGAAGGAGGATGTAATATCAAACAGCAGTGGAGGTGGAACATCAGAACGAGTGAGGAGTAGGTTTGGAATAGTAAGGAGTTTCTCTTTGGAGACATGTAAATAACAGCCATTTACCTGCATATGTCTAAAATGCTGTGCATAACTGTAAAAAACAAAATAACAGCATATGTGCCTACAAGTTAGCTGATTGCACTATCCATAGCCAGGTTCCACACGAATTCCAATTCATAGGAATTGTTGATATTTGAACATGAAACTGATGTCTTGCGGTTTCTTTATCATTCATCATGTATGGCGCATTTGGTCACATTTGATACTGTTTGTTGTTTATGTATACAGTGCATAGTGTTTAGCCCTGAAGACGGACAGAGCTCCTAAATGCATTGGCTTTAGGACACTTTTGGATTATCCCTGCCTTTTAGGAAGACATAAAAGAACTGAGTCACTGAATATGGAGAATATGATTTCAGGACTTGAATAATTGCACTAAGATGACAGAAACTAGGTCATGAACTTTGATTCAACTTGATAATAGGGAATAACGAGAGCACTTGATTGGTCCAGGGGTAACCTTGAACCTTTCTTTGTAGAATCACAGATCATCACATTTTCTCACCCCCAGTTCCGAGCCCATTGTCATCCGTGCCGTCTGTAGTGGGGTCTATTTCATGTGTACGAGAGGAAATGAGCATCCAACCAAGAGACTAGATTCCTGGGACCATGGCATGAGCTGCAACTGCAACGCCTGCAAACTTGTAACTGCTCACACAGGAGGCTGGACTCCTGCAGAGAGGGCGCCAACCGAAGTAGTATTCTGGGTATCCGCATATGAGCCACGGGGAATGCCTGCAGGCAGGATATCGAGTCTCTGGAACTACCAAACATGTGTATGACGGGAAGAGCGCGTGAGCCTGCTGGGGAGTCAGATACCTCTCTGGAACATGTCACATGGGTGATTGGATCAATGACCCGACTAACGCCGAAAAAGGAAGTCCAACATGGTTTGTTAGGGAACTATAACCCTTTAAAGGCAAAATAATCAACAGGGATGGCATAGGCCGCAACGTAAATGGGCCAGGCTAGGTCTGGAGAGTCCAAACTAAAATTACAGGGCATCTACAAGTTCAAAAATGGCTTTCCTGCAGCCTTACCATGTGCCAATGTTCCCTTCCAGGTCAACAGTTAGTTATAAAACATCTTTCAGCAAAGTCTAAGGTTTCCCAATGTCTGGGGCTTGCCTCCTTCTCCAGGGGGTCTTGGCTAGTCCTCCAAAATACTGGTTTTCTTCTTTCCTGGCTAGGTGGTCACTAATGGTTGAAGAGCCGATGTCGAAGGACCCAAAGTCCTGGATTTGCAAGAGGACGTTGTGGCAGGACAGGAGGTGTGTTCAACTACTCAAATTCTACCTCCTATTGCTCCTTTACGCCTTCTCTCCTCCTCGCCAACTCTTACCCCACTCCTCTGACCCTCAGTTCTCGCAACCAGAAGTGGTCCAGCTCCTCTTGTAGCCACATCGCAGCTCTCCACTCCTCTAGCTTATCTCACCTTCTGCACCGAATTCTCTTCCTGTTCTCCTTATCACCCTCTTGCTCTTTACTCCTCTTCTTCCATCATCAATTCTTGATAAGCCCCCTAACATGCTTCTCCAGCTCCTCTGCCAGTCCCTTTCTAATTATTATCAAACTATGACCTGGGCTGCAATTATATGTCGAGGGGATGAAGGGAGTCTTGTATGGATGGAACAATAGACTATGCATTAGTGGCACAGTGGTATGGTTACTAACTTTAACTTACTCCTTTCCCATCTGTTAAGGAGGGAAAAAAATCATCTAACCCATGAAAAGGCAACATAATTTCATCGAAAAATGTCAGAAACCCGCTTGACCAAACTGGACTTCAGCCATGGAGCTGATTGGCTTCTAATGTTTACAGGAGGCATACAAGATCAGGTAACTGCCTAAAAATGCATCTCTGGCAACAAAATGCAGAAAGGCAACCGAGACAGCATTGCCTTTCAAATAATCAGGTGTCACGTCCACCAGGGTGCACACTGATGCAAGGAACAACCCGCAGTCACTCACAACCCAACAGAACCTCAAACACTCACATGCTCACACACGATTCCACAGGCAAAGGCAACGGTTCCCTACCAGTACGTTTGGTAGTTCAGGCGTTTACCGACCCTCCTCTGGCAACTGAAATGGAGGTACCCTTTCCTCTGGCGCCGCTATCGGCGCAATCGTCACGTCAAGACGAACTAGTTGTCACATGATCAGCAGCCAGTATCACGTGACTCTCCTGCACGTCGACCGTGGCTTCGTGGGTCTGTCATGTGACTGCTGCTGTTTCGCTTAAAGCCCGCTGAGAACTCGGAAACGGTGCTTCTCAGCTGCTTATTCAAGTACTGCGTGGCACTTTGACTTCTACTGGATTTTCGGAACCTACGACTACGGACCTCTTTTGGATTTGTTTCTGGACTCTGCCCCCTGAACTGTTACGTCGCCTTGGACTTTTCGATTGCCTTCCTCCTACTGACCTCGGACTTTGCTTTATGGTTTTCCCTACGGATTTCGCTTCAACGGATACCACGTGGATTGACTCCCGTTGATCCTGGTGTGTGCGTTTCCATGGTTCGCCACTTTATTGGCTCCTACCAGACTGCAACATAACACCTGTCCGCTGGTTGTCATTTAAGACCCCCTTTCATATTTCCTACCTGGTGCCAAGTCCCCTCTACTCCTTCGTTGCCAGTTCATACGCATCCTTAGGTAAGCAGTGTTTATGTCACCTGTATATTCAGTTTGCCATTTTTTGCACTGCTTGATTACTTGCCTATTGCCTTTCAGCGTTCAAGGGGTCTCTTTGGCAGTTCCTGGTTCCACCTTGACGACCTACCACTCACCTGTGGCTGCAAAGACTTCACAGGCAGTGATTACATTCTGCCTGTGAGGTACTTGGGGACGGAGGTATCACATAGTCTGCACGACCATCAAGGTTTCAGAACATCAGGTCTCAATTCTTCAATGTTTTAGGATAGCCATCTCGGCATGGCACTGCGGCAAACAGGAAAGTATTCGACTAGCGAGTGACTCAAATGAAGCCTAAAAGCCAGGAGAAGCACCTGCAAAAGTGACCAATCCTCTAGAAATCTTTCCAAAAGCCTCTGTGTGACTCAGATCCGGTGAAGGATTGGGGAAAAAGGTAAGTAGGCAGATCTCTTGGTTCAGATGGAAATCAGTCACCACCTTTGCCAACAAGGAGGTTTGGGTCCTTAGAACCACCATTCCTTCACTGATACCACTGGCATCTTGCTTTCAAAGTTACCTGTTTAACGTCTGCTGTCACAATTGCTCTCAAATGTCTTTTTTTTTAGGTATGGAAGCTAAAACAAAGCTGTGATCCACAGGGGAGGTCAGGAGATCGCAGGAGCAGAACGAGTTTGAGATGTCAGTTGTATTGTCTATAAATCACTGGGTTGCAGAGGGGGAAGGAGGATTAACTTGATGGCCAATAGATAAGATGTGCGTGTGTCTACCAGAATGACAGACCTTGAGAGTTCTGCAGTAAAGAACCAAGTCAAGCCACAACTTCAACAGATGAGTACTTCTGTCCAATGGCCAGCCGCCAGAGACAAAGCCACTTGCTCTCATAGTGAGCCCTGGTAGAGGGCTTCCGAGCCGCCTGGCTTTCGCCAATAGAAAATGCGCAGTGTGAAAGTATTAGTCCGTTCTCTCTTCCCTATTGTGTGGTTTCACTGCCCTCTAGTGGCTCCTGAGAAGAGAACAGCATTTACATGATATTTATTCTCTGTGAACTTGTCTCCAAATGAATGGTGTGGCCTGTTGGCAAGGAGAGTTGACTTAATGGTTTACCAGTGGGGGTGTTCCTGCTTTTAGTACCTTGGCTCCACATCTACATGAAGGCGAATTATATCTTCAAGAAAATGTTTGCATTAAAATGCCGCTTTTGACTAATTTCTGGTCCAGTCTTTTATATGCATTCGACCAGCTTCGCATTTGAAAATGCAATCACTTAGTGGGGGTATTGGAAGGGTGGGCTTTTAACTTCAAACCGTTTCCCACGTTGGGGTGGAGGGGTGGGGGCGTACATTACTAGTGACGATATTCAGGTGTCGTGTTTTACATGATTTAGTATCTAAGAGAATAGGCGGAAACTATTGTCGCGGGAAGTGAAGTAAGTAGGGGGGCGGGATGTCACGGAGGTCACACAGCTTGGAGGTGTTGTTTGGAATTTTAGCCACATGCTAGTCCATATGCCCCTCCCCGCACACCATACACCCCTGGAATCTGTTTCAGCTAGCTTTGTGCTTTTAGGGGATTGACAGAGTTATTTCTAAGCAGCCTTCCGAAAGATATTGGCTTGCGCATCAGTACACCAATGCATGGTGTAATAAACTGGTCTTAACCAAATGTGCCTTCAGATACTTGATGCATAAGCAATGTTTTTGTCTTTGCATCTGCTCCGTGCACTGAATTCCTGAATCGATCCGCAGTTTTGACACTTGTTATCTTAATAAAACAAGGGGGGGGGGGGGTGGTCTGGGAATCTCTCTACCAGCACGAACACAGCCCAATGACCTGTTCTTGGGTGAGTAACCCTTGGGAGAGACTCTACCAAGTCTTTAGCTCACTGTCCCTTTCACACAGAAGAAATGTCCCTGCATATCAGTCTTTGTCCAGGCCAGGGGCAGTCCAGCACCCAAATACTAGGCAATTCTCCTATGAACAAGAGTACCAACAGCAACCCCATGCACATGTTTCAGCCTTGTTGGGCATCATTAGTGAGGTGAAGCTGCACCTCTCTAAGAACAGTGAGCAAGGGGTCCACGTCTGGATTGCCCTTTTAACTTAGGGTGAGATCCAAAGTTAATTTATGCAAAACAAGGGGGGGTCTGGGAATCTCTCTACCAGCACGAACACAGCCCAATGACCTGTTCTTGGGCGAGTAACCCCCGGGAGAGACTCTACCAAGTCTTTAGCTCACTGTCCCTTTCACAGAGAAGAAATGTCCCTGCATATCAGTCTTTGTCCTGCCCAGGGGCAGTCCAGCACCGAAATACTAGGCAATTATCCTCTGAACAAGAGTACCAACAGCAACCCCATACACATGTTTCAGCCTTGTTGGGCATCATCAGTGAGGTGAAGCTGCGCCTCTCTAAGAACAGTGAGCAAGGTTTCCCAAGATGGCCGCCGGCAGGAGAAGTCGCGTTTGAGTCGCACTCTCGCCGGGCCGCCGGCAAACAAGCACGTCTGATGAAGATTTCCGTGCGGTTCCGCACCGGATTTGCTCCAGAGCCTCTCTCATAGTGGCGGGCGCAGAGGCGACCTAAATTCTACCCCCGAGACCTGTATTGGGGGAGTGCAGCACCCGAGTGAGGCGTCCGCCCCTCCCCCACCGAGAGAAACCCCGCCAGGAACACAGAGACTGTGGGCCGCGACGGACGGGGAGGAGAGCACCACACGGAGGCCTGGGAGCGACCACAAGCACCCATCGCACACCTTCGGGAGAATCCACATTGGCTCCGCCGTCTGGGAGCCGCCGCACACCAGCTGGAAGCGGCATCCCCGGGGCCAGGCTACGGAGGGAGCGTTCAGCATCTCTTCCTCCGGCAGGGAGTGCTGAGGTCTGCGCACAGACCGCCGGAGAGGAGCGGGAGGCCACGAGGCCTCAAACAGACCACCCCTCGGGGACACACACGGGGGGCGCTGCTGCCGCTGGAAGCCCTCCGGACTCCACAGCGGCGGCTACGGCCTCGGAGTGAGGAGGAGGCGCCAGCCTCAGGACCAGCGCGGGAGCCCGTCGGCGGCGGTGGCGAGGGGAACTGGAGACAGAGGTGAGTGCGCCGGCAATAGCACTCCTCTTGCCCCCACTGCGTGCGGGCCTGGAAGGGCTCACTCATTTTGTATTGCACCGCTCCACTAACTGAAGCGCGGCGCCCCCCCCACCTCCTTCCTCAACAGCAAAGTGGCATACGGCAAGGGGGGGCCGCGGCATCAAGGGAGGGGGAACAAGTCCCCACTCGAACAACGGCCATCGGACTTCTCCGGGGAAGGTGCAGGAGAAGCAGCACCCCTTTCCCCCGCACCGAGGCAGCCATAAACCTAACGCCCCAGTGCCCTCGGTCACAGGCGAGCGGAAAGCAGAGCAGGGGGAAAATGGTCACCCGATACCGTGTAGAGCCTATATAATCGCCCCACATCAAGCACAGGGGAGTCAATCAGTGCCTTTGCAGGACCTTGTCATGATGCCTACCCCCGGAGCACCAGGCCAGGCCCAGCACCCCCGGAAGCAGGCATCATGCCCTCGGGTAAAAGCCCAGCGGCCCCTTATAGGGGCTCTTTGGACTCAGTCCTGGCGCCTTTGGCGCCAGGCTCATGTTGGACATCAGTCCTGGCACCATAGGCGCCAGGCTCATAAAGGGAGGTGTTTTGTGCACTTACCTGATGCAGACCATGCTGCACGCTTCAGGCCTCCCTGAGACCTGAAAGGGACTATTTTTTTATAGGGACTATTTTTTCACTCGGGCGTGGCCAGGGAAGGATACATACCTAGTTGGGGAAGGATACATACCTGGGACTTCTTTGGAGGCTATTTAAGCCACGCCCAGACAGCAGCTCATGCTTCGCGTTGTTCTGCTTCCTGCAGCTTAACGCTCACCGTGTCTGCTCCTGCTCCTGGACTCCAGCCACGCCCGCCTCGAACCTGGAAGACCTGCAAGGAAGGAAGAGAAGAGAAAGGTGAAAACCAAGGACTATTTCAAACTTCTTACCTGCATCCGGAAGCTTCTTGCCAGCATCCCTGAAGAAAGACTTCCATTTAAAAGCATTGCGTTGCTCGCTGCAGCGCCACACTTCACTCACCTGTCCTCGAGACATCTCCCGGCTCCATCGCGGCTGTCAGCATCAGACGCCACATCTCTGCACCTAGGGGAGAGAGGAAGAAACAAATGGTGAGCAGAAGGAACACAGAAGGAAAGCCTGATTAACAGCCATAATACTTACCAGTTTTTCTTCCACATTTCGGGTCGGCGCCGCCCCGTTGGCAGGTACCGTACCCCGGCCCGTATGGGGAAAGGACAAGAGACATTTCTGGGGAATGATAAGGACATTTAGAGGGATCGCCCTCATCACTACTCACCTCGGCAGTTTAACCCCTCGACGCATCGCCTTCATTCTGCACCTGAAATAAAGGACAGATCACAGGTTAGAAAGACAACATAAAGGGGGCCTCACTTGAACTTTGAACTTTCATACTTACGGTGCATCGCTCAGGAAAGTCAAGTGGATTTTGCCAGCGCCATTCTGAAAACCAGTGAAGTAACTGGACGAACACGCGCCCCTGCACCAGAAGCAGGATGGAGAGTTCATCCTTCCAAACCATAAGGTGAGCTTAAACCGGGGTTTGGAGGAAGTTAGAGAGGAACGAAGGGGGAAGGGGGAAATGGGGGAGCTAGCACACTATTCTGCAGACTGTTAATCCCCTTTCTCATCTGCAGAAGGATATTCCTACGGGCCAGGCAAGCACGATTTGGAGGTCCTGTCCAATCGGTGTTCCGGGTCCTGCGCATCACGCTAGAAGAGGCCACAGCAATCCAGACTAGACCAGCGCCCCCATGGGAACCAGGTGAGCGTTACAGAACGCAAAGCCTTCCTACAAATTCCCACCCAGGCGCTATGGAAACTTCCGAAACTGACCAGTTGGCCCAATTACTGGGGGAATTACGGGCCGAAGTACACGCCGCTCATCAAGAGACTAGTGCCCTCAGGAGGGAAGTGATTGTAATAAAGGATAGAGCTGATGACCTGGCTAGACAGCTTTTGCAAGGTCAAGCTGGACAAACTCCTTTACCCGGTTCCGGGGGGAACCCCGCTCCTGTGGTTTCCAGTAACCCGGTGCAGATTAATCTACCTGGAAACATGCCGCTGGCTCCACCTGAACGCTTTGCTGGGGACCCCAAACGATTCGCCGTATTCATGAATCAGTGTCGTTTGCACTTCCTATGCAGACCTGGGGCCTTCCCTAATGATCAGACCAAGGTAGCCTTTGTGTTGTCATATCTCAGCGGCTGTGCTGCCGATTGGTCAGTCCCACTGGTAACTCAAGATGACCCGATTCTTCGTGATTTTCAAGGATTTCAAACAAGCATGGAAAGGTTATTTGCTCAACACTCCCAGGGACAGGCTCTGGATGACGAACTTCTATCTCTGCGACAGGGCAATCAAGACCTTCTATCCTACATTGCAACCTTCAATAGACTAATTGTGGAAACTGGTTGGCCAGAGGATAAAAGAATCACGTTATTCTATCGAGGTCTACGCGGAGAGCTTAAAGATGTCCTGGCACAAGTTGTAAATCCGCCCCAAGAATGCACTGAATATATAGACTTAGTGGTCCAATTGGATCGCAGGCTGCAAAACAGAAAAGCAGATCGGTCCAAGTTTGAAACCCGGGTGTTGGCCAAGACCCACGCTAACCCCAAGGGGTCTGATGCCTCGGAGCCTATGCAAATCAGAGGTGTTAAAGGACCCCTAACTCAAAAAGAACGGGAAAGAAGACGACAGATGCAATTATGCCTTTATTGTGGGTCCTCTGGACACTTTCTACGAGATTGCCCGGTTAAGCCGCCCAATAAGGTGGTAGGAGCCGCTGATAAAATCAATGGAAACTCTGTATCGGGAAACGACCACGCCCGGCAAGCGTAGGGGTCCGCTTGCCGAGCTTGAAAACTAACACTCAGACCTCGCATTTCATTGTGCCAATGGTCCTCGTAGATCCGGAACAGCCTAAACTGTTGCATGCTATAAAGGCATACATCGATAGCGGGGCTATAGGAAACTATGTGGATCGAGAATTGGTCTCTAGGATAAACCTCCCTCTGCATCCTAAAACCAACAAAGATGTCATCACCACAGTAGATGGAACCGAAATTGCCTCTGGACCGGTAACACATTCCACAGCTGAGGTGACACTTGTAGGTCCGGATGGCCATCGGGAGGCAGTTGTGTTTGATGTAATCAAGGCTCCACAGTTTCAGCTTATTCTCGGAATCCCTTGGCTAGAGACACATAATCCTCAAATTGATTGGCGAGCGAAGAGAATAACCTTCCCGGATTGTGCACAAACCTGCTACCCAGAAAATCCAAAGATTAATCTAGCATCAGTAACCTCTGTCCCCGTGCAACTACCTCCAGAGTACCAAGACTTTCAGGACGTCTTCCAAAAGGAACAGGCCAACACGTTACCTCCCCACAGATCGTACGATTGCCAAATCGATCTGGTGCCCGGTGCACAACCCTCTTGTAGTAGGATTTACGCCCTTACTGAACCAGAGAATCTGCATTTGAGACAATATTTAGATCAATACCTCGCCAATGGTTTCATTCGCCCGTCAAAGTCCCCGGCATCCTCAGCTTTGTTCTTCGTGCCTAAAAAAGAAGGCAACCTTAGAACTTGTATCGATTACCGCGCATTGAACCAGATAACTGTTAAAAATCGTTACCCTCTGCCTCTGATCCCTGAACTCCTTGACCAGGTGAAGGACGCTTGCGTATACACCAAGTTAGATCTCCGGGGGGCTTATCATCTGGTACGAGTAAAAGAAGGCGATGAATGGAAAACGGCCTTCCGTACAAAATATGGACTATTCGAATACCAGGTGATGCCTTTTGGGTTGTGCAACGCGCCTGCAGCCTTCCAATTCTTCATGAACGATGTCCTTCGGGAACTCATCGATGTCTGTGTTGTTGTGTATATCGATGACATTCTTGTGTACTCCTCTTCGGGATCTGATCACAGAAAGCATGTCAGGGCCGTCCTAGAGAAACTGCGCCAGCACAAACTGTTTGCCAAGCTGGAAAAATGTGTTTTCCATACCACCGAGGTTGAGTTTCTCGGATTCATCCTGACACCTAAAGGGGTCCGAATGGATTCAAGGAAAGTGGATGCCATCCTCAAATGGCCATCACCTAGTTCGGTGAAAGGTGTCCAAAGCATGCTTGGTTTTGCCAACTTTTATCGCAGGTTTATCCTGGAGTTTTCACGTGTGGTGCAACCCATCACAGCTGTCATGATCTCTGCTTCCAAAAGGTCAGGGTTTTCCCAACTCCCTTGGAAGCAGATCCATAACCCAGGTTCCGAGTGCCAACCAGTCCCAATTGGGACCTTTTGGACCCAGTCCTGGCGCCAGTGGCACCAGGCCCATAAATATGCCCAGTCCCAGCGCTGGAAGCGCCGGGCTCATAATGCTTGGGTGGACTTACCTGCAGCAGACCATGCTGCTTACTTGCCTGCCAGTTGAGCCTCTGATCCTCTTCTGTTTCGAACTACTTTTCCTGTTGGGTGGGGCAGGAGCCACTCCCTAGATTCAGAACACTGGAACTCTTCTGGAAAGCAGGAACTCTTTTCTTACCTAGGCGTGGCTGTGGAAGGAGACACCTAAGCACTACAGGAGGCTATTTAAACCACACCCGATGGATGAATCTTCCTTTGCGTTATTCTGCATCCTCTGCAGCAGAACGCTCATTGTGTCTTCTGCATCTGATCCTGGGCCTAAGGAAAAAGGCTTACCATCCTGAATCCAGTCTTCAGCAACACCTATAAAGACAAGAAAGAACAGGTTAGCATTACGGTCTTCAGTGACAGCTCTTCACTTACCTGGTCCAGCGGCTGTCACCAACGCCTCGCGCTGCATTCCGGCATCTGAAAGACAAAGGCTTACCTACTCTTCGTGCGCTCCGGAGGTCTTCACACTGCATTCCGGCATCTGAAAGACAAAAGCTTACCAACTCTTCGCACGCTCCGGAGGCCTTCGGCGCTGCATCCCGCATCTGAAAGACAAAACAAGGTGCGTTTAAAGACATTGGGGAACTTTAATACTCACGTGCCATTACTCCTTTCCACATCTAACCCAGTGGGTATTCCGGCACCCTGCAGCCGCTCCGAACTTGTACCTGCAAAATAAAAAGACAGTTAGAGCGCATCGTGAAGCAGGCAACAAGCGCTTACTTACGTGCTTCCAGGCGCTTCTATTCATCACACGGGCTCCATCTTCAACTCACTTCAGCCCGTCATCCGCCATCGCCGGAACCCTGCAAAACAAGAGACATCATTACTAAAGACTTTAAAGACATTAGGATTACTCGAAACTTACCGTTCGTGCAGTAAACGACGGACAGCAGTCCTCTGAAGTCAAGAGGCCTGCTCCCCTTATCCAGTGAAGTAACTGGTTACAGCACCCTGCCCCGAGGCAGATGGAGAGCACGGCGTTCACTTACCTAAGACATCTTACCCTTCGAGTCAGACATACAGTGCACAGAGGTCCAGCCCAAAGAGCCAGCCGTGTGTTACACATCACCTTTGAAGATACGGTATACGCCCAGTCAAGACCGGCGCCTCTACGGGAATCAGGTGAGCATTACAGAACGCAAAGCCTACCACAAAACTCCCGTCCAGGCGCTATGGAAACCTCGGATACTGACCAGCTAGCCCAGTTACTTGGGGAACTAAGGGCAGAAGTGCATGCAGCCCGTCAGGAAACGAACGCTCTAAGAAGGGAACTGATTATTTCCAAGGAGCGAACAGATGATCTCGCTAGACAATTGCTACAGTCACAAGCCGGACAGACCCCGTTACCCGCATCTGGGGGAAATCTTCCTTCTACATCCTCTATGAATCCAGTGCAGATCAACCTACCTGGGAATGTACCTCTGGCTCCGCCCGAACGATTTTCTGGTGACCCAAAGAGGTTTGCAGTATTTATCAATCAGTGCCGGTTGCATTTCTTATGCCGACCAACAGCCTTTCCAACTGATCAAGCTAAAGTAGCTTTCGTGCTTTCGTACCTTAGTGGCAATGCGGCAGACTGGTCGATCCCTCTAGTAAATCAAGATGATCCGGTCCTCCATGATTTTCAAACTTTTCATCTCAGTATGGAAAAACTGTTCGCAAGACATTCACAGGGGCAGGCCTTGGACAATGAGCTTCTTTCGTTGCGACAAGGTAATCAAGACCTTTTGGCTTATATTGCGTCTTTCAACAGACTGATAGTGGAAACTCAATGGCCTGAGGACAAAAGGATTACGCTGTTTTATAGAGGTCTACGTGGAGAGCTCAAAGATGTGTTAGCCCAAGTAGTGAATCCCCCACAAGATTGTTCGGACCAGGGGAGTTGCTAGGTCTGGAAAAGACCTGGGGCTAAACTGATGTCGGAACTGTTTGGACTGGGGGCTAGCTAGTCTTTTGGCTGTAGCTCCTGAGATTCTATCCGGGGCTACAACCAAAAGATCAGGGGCTATAGCCCCCTTAGCCCCCCCCTAGCAACTCCCCTGGTTCGGACTATATAGACTTAGTCGTTCAAATAGATCACAGACTGCAGAACAGGAAGGCCGATCGTTCCAAGTTTGATGCTCGAGTATTTTCCAAACCGCCAACTCCTTCCAAAGGAGTAGACTCCGGGGAACCCATGCAAATAGGGGGTCTGAAAGGTCCTCTAACACAAAAGGAGCGGGAAAGGAGAAAACAGTTGCAATTATGCCTCTATTGCGGAAACTCAGGGCACTTTCTTCGAGACTGTCCGGTGAAACCTGCCAAGAAGGCAGTAGGAGCTGCAGTTACCAAAGTTACAAACTCTGAGCAGGGAAACGACCTCGCCCGACAAGAATAGAGGTCCTCTTGCCGAGCGTGAAAACCAGTTCCGTGACCTCGCATTTCGTGATACCTATGGTCCTCATTAGCCCTGATAATCCGGATCGATTACATGCAATTGAAGCTTACGTCGACAGCGGTGCCATCGGCAATTATGTGGATCATGAAATGGTTTTGAGGATGAATCTAACTCTTTGTCCCAAGGCTGTAAAGGACGTCATTACTACGGTGGATGGTACGGAGATAGCCTCCGGGCCAGTAACGCATACCACTCAAGAGGTGACGCTAGTAAGTCAAGATGGACACCATGAGAAGATCGTGTTCGATGTGATCAAGGCCCCTCAGTTTCAGATTATTCTAGGAATACCTTAGTTAGAGAAACACAATCCTCTGATCGATTGGCGAGCAAGAACGGTCCAGTTTCCAGAATGTGTCTCTACTTGTCACCCTCCACCTGGTGTTGCACTGGCAGCAATTTCTTCAGAGACTGTTACCTCCCGAATACCTAGAATACCAAGATGTTTTCCGGAAGGATCAGGCTAACTCTCTACCTCCTCATAGGTCTTATGACTGCCAGATAGACCTGATACCTGGATCTACTCCTCCTTGTAGTAGAATTTATGCCCTCACCGAGCCTAAGAACCTTCACCTTCGACAATACCTGGATCAATACCTGGCAAATGGGTTTATTCGTCCTTCCAAGTCCCCTGCTTCTTCAGCTTTGTTCTTCGTTCCAAAAAAGGAAGGAGACCTTAGAACTTGTATAGATTATCGCTCCCTGAACCAGATCACCGTTAAGAATAGATATCCGTTACCTTTGATCCCTGAACTCCTGGACCAAGTCAGAAAAGCATGCATATATACAAAGCTGGATCTTAGAGGAGCTTACCACTTGGTACGAGTAAAAGAGGGCGATGAATGGAAGACGGCCTTCCGCACCAAGTATGGGCTATTTGAATATTAGGTCATGCCCTTCGGACTTTGCAATGCCCCGGCCGCCTTTCAATATTTTATGAACGATGTCCTCAGAGAGCTCATAGATGTGTGTGTTGTTGTTTACATTGACGACATCCTCGTTTATTCTTCATCGGAATCTGAACATCGGAAACACGTGAAAATGGTCCTCGAAAGATTGCGTCAACACAAACTTTTCGCTAAGTTGGAAAAATGTGTTTTCAACGTGACTGAAGTTGAATTCTTGGGATTCATATTATCACCTGGCGGAGTGCGTATGGATTCAAAGAAGGTCGATGCAGTTCTCAAATGGCCATCACCATCCTCCGTAAAAGGTGTGCAAAGCATGTTAGGCTTCGCTAACTTTTACCGCAGGTTTATCCCCGAATTCTCTCGAATAGTCCAGCCCATCACTGCCTTGTTAAAGAAAAACAAACGTTTTGAATGGTCTACCGAGGCGGAACAAGCTTTCCAGGATTTGAAGACTAAATTTATCTCTGCACCAATCTTAAAACACCCGCGCCCCGAACTCCCCTACATCGTGGAAACTGATGCTTCAAGCCTTGCCATGGGGGCAGTTCTATCACAAAAGGACCCGGTAACCAATCAGTTGCATCCCGTGGCATTTTGGTCCTGCAAATTCTCGCCTCCTGAAATCAATTACACGATTACTGACAAGGAACTTCTGGCTATCAAGTCTGCCTTTAAGGCTTGGCGGCATTATCTGCTGGGGGCCCGACACACCGTTACTGTGATTACGGATCACCGAAACCTGCAATATTTGAAAACCGCAAAAGCCCAATCCTCTAGACAACTCCGTTGGGCATTATTCTTTGCCGAGTTTGACTTCATAATTACCTATCGACCTGGTACAAAGAACGGTAAAGCTGATGCCCTTTCTCGGATGGGAGTGGAAGAACACTTGATCAACCCTAAACCTGTACCAATCATTCCCGAACAAAGAATTCTGGGTGTAATCGCCACAGAATCCATAGAGGAAGTTAAGGATAAAGCCAGGCAACTTGTAACTCCAGCAGACATACAGAATTGGCATCTGCAGGGAAAGGACTTTGCAGTAAAGGACAACTTATTGTATTTCCAAGAACGATTATACCTACCCAGCACAGATTTACAGAAAAAAGTAATCTCTTGTTATCACGATTCTTTAATGGAAGGACATCCCGGTATGGCCAAGACCTCAGAAAAGATCAAGCGCTACTTCTGGTGGCCGTCTTGGAAAAAAGATATCAGAGACTTTATAATGTCCTGTGGAGTATGCGCCCAAAACAAGAGTCAAAAGGAAAGACCAGCAGGCCTCTTACGCCCTATTGACATCCCACCTCGCCCTTGGCATACGCTTTCTATGGACTTCATCACCGATCTACCTCCATGCTCCGGATACAATACGATTCTAGTAATCGTGGACTTATTCTCCAAGATGGCGCATTTCATTCCGCTCAAAGGCTTGCCAACAGCAGCAACTCTGGCCCGAGAATTTCTCGAAAACATCGTCCGACTGCACGGTTTTCCTTCGGTTCTAATTTCGGATCGAGGTAGTCAATTTATTTCTTATTTTTGGCGAAGTTGCTGTCGGTCGGCTCAAATTGATGTGAGACTATCGACCAGTCACCACCCTCAGACCGACGGACAAACCGAGAGGACCAATCAAACTCTGGAACAGTATTTACGCTGCATGCTGCAACAAACGGAAAAAACTTGGAAAGACATCCTTTGGATAGCCGAATATGCCTACAATAACTCTGTCCATTCGGGAACTGGGAAAACCCTGTTTTTTCTTTTGTACGGCAGTCACCCTCGAACCTCGGAGTTGGATCCCCTCCAAGATCTTGAAACACCAGCAGTAGACTACCTGCATTCTACAATCACCCAAGCCTTTAAGGAAGCTGTTTCTCACCTTCAAAGGGCTAAAGAACAATACAAGAAAGGAGCAGATCAACATCGGAAGGAAGCCCCTCAATATCAAGTAGGGGATCAAGTCTGGTTATCCACCAAATATCTACCTCTAAAAGGGCCACGCACATTCAACCCAAGATACCTTGGTCCCTATTCCATCACTACCATAGTAAATCCAGTAGCGGTCAAGTTGGACTTGCCCCCGCACATGAAGATACATCCGGTCTTCCACGTCTCTCTATTAAAACCCGTGCAACCTCAAACCCGACTAACTAAATCTCCAAAACCTATCCTAATTGATGGAGAACTCGAGTTTGAAGTCAAAAGCATTCTGGACTCCAAGATCTGCAAATCTAAACTATTTTACCTAATTGACTGGAAAGGCTACGGCCCCCAAGAGAGATCCTGGGAACCTGCTGAATATGTCCACGCTCCTCGTCTAATCAAAAGATTTCACCGAACATTTCCTGACAAGCCAAAACCCCCGGAGAAGCCCGGTTTGGGAGGGGCCTTGAGGGGGGGTACTGTCATGATCTCTGCTTCCAAAAGGTCAGGGTTTTCCCAACTCCCTTGGAAGCAGATCCATAACCCAGGTTCCGAGTGCCAACCAGTCCCAATTGGGACCTTTTGGACCCAGTCCTGGCGCCAGTGGCACCAGGCTCATAAATATGCCCAGTCCCAGCGCTGGAAGCGCCGGGCTCATAATGCTTGGGTGGACTTACCTGCAGCAGACCATGCTGCTTACTTGCCTGCCAGTTGAGCCTCTGATCCTCTTCTGTTTCGAACTACTTTTCCTGTTGGGTGGGGCAGGAGCCACTCCCTAAATTCAGAACACTGGAACTCTTCTGGAAAGCAGGAACTCTTTTCTTACCTAGGCGTGGCTGTGGAAGGAGACACCTAAGCACTACAGGAGGCTATTTAAACCACACCCGATGGATGAATCTTGCTTTGCGTTATTCTGCATCCTCTGCAGCAGAACGCTCATCGTGTCTTCTGCATCTGATCCTGGGCCTAAGGAAAAAGGCTTACCATCCTGAATCCAGTCTTCAGCAACACCTATAAAGACAAGAAAGAACAGGTTAGCATTACGGTCTTCAGTGACAGCTCTTCACTTACCTGGTCCAGCGGCTGTCACCAACGCCTCGCGCTGCATTCCGGCATCTGAAAGACAAAGGCTTACCTACTCTTCGTGCGCTCCGGAGGTCTTCACACTGCATTCCGGCATCTGAAAGACAAAAGCTTACCAACTCTTCGCACGCTCCGGAGGCCTTCGGCGCTGCATCCCGCATCTGAAAGACAAAACAAGGTGCGTTTAAAGACATTGGGGAACTTTAATACTCACGTGCCATTACTCCTTTCCACATCTAACCCAGTGGGTATTCCGGCACCCTGCAGCCGCTCCGAACTTGTACCTGCAAAATAAAAAGACAGTTAGAGCGCATCGTGAAGCAGGCAACAAGCGCTTACTTACGTGCTTCCAGGCGCTTCTATTCATCACACGGGCTCCATCTTCAACTCACTTCAGCCCGTCATCCGCTATCGCCGGAACCCTGCAAAACAAGAGACATCATTACTAAAGACTTTAAAGACATTAGGATTACTCGAAACTTACCGTTCGTGCAGTAAACGACGGACAGCAGTCCTCTGAAGTCAAGAGGCCTGCTCCCCTTATCCAGTGAAGAAACTGGTTACAGCACCCTGCCCCGAGGCAGATGGAGAGCACGGCGTTCACTTACCTAAGACATCTTACCCTTCGAGTCAGACATACAGTGCACAGAGGTCCAGCCCAAAGAGCCAGCCGTGTGTTACACATCACCTTTGAAGATACGGTATACGACCAGTCAAGACCGGCGCCTCTACGGGAATCAGGTGAGCGTTACAACAGCACTCTTGCGAAAAAATAAACGTTTTGAATGGACCGAGGAAGCTGAACAGGCCTTTCAGGAGTTGAAAGCTAAGTTCACGTCCGCACCTATTTTGAAGCACCCGCGTCCCGATCTCCCATATATAGTCGAAACCAACACGTCCAGCTTAGCCATGGGAGCTGTCCTGTCTCAGAGAGACCCAGAAACCAACCAACTGCACCCCGTAGCATTTTGGTCCAGAAAGTTCTCGCCGCCGGAGATAAATTATGCGATCACCGATAAGGAACTATTAGCCATTAAGTCCGCCATCAAGGCTTGGCGGCATTATCTCCTCGGCGCCCGGCATACCATCACCGTGATCACTGATCACCGAAATTTACAATATTTAAAAACTGCCAAGGCTCAATCGTCTCGACAGCTCCAATGGGCTTTGTTCTTTGCTGAGTTCGATTTTGTAATCACCTACCGCCCCGGCTATAAGAATGGTAAGGCGGACGCTCTATCCCGAATTGGAATGGAAGAAATAGACACAAACTCAGAACCTGTGCCGATAATTCCCGAACAAAGAATTTTGGGGATAACCACTTTACAAACCCTTGAAGACATTCAAGCACGAGTGAAACAATTCCTGGACTCTTCAGCCTTGCAGGATTGGATCAAAAGGGGGTCTAAGTTTTCAGTCAAGGATGGCTTACCTTACTTCCAAGGACGCTTATTTTTGCCAGAAAAGGAATTGCAAGAACTAGTTATTTCCCGTCATCATGATACCCTGATGGAAGGACATCCTGGCATTGCCAAAACAGAGGAAAAGGTTAAACGACAATTCTGGTGGCCTTCCTGGCGAAAGGATATTAAATCTTTCGTGATGTCCTGTGGAGTTTGTGCCCAAAACAAAGGTCAAAAGACAAGACCCGCCGGTCTTCTTCAGCCCTTAGACATTCCACCAGCACCTTGGCACACCCTGTCACTAGATTTTATCACGGACCTGCCCTCTTGTAATGGTTACAATACTATTCTGGTCGTGGTGGATTTATTTTCCAAAATGGCCCACTTTATTCCGTTGAAAGGATTACCTTCAGCCTTTGTTCTTGCCAAAGAATTCCTCGAAAATATCATCCGTTTGCATGGATTCTCGTCCATACTAGTCTCCGATCGGGGAAGCCAGTTTATTTCTCATTTTTGGAAAAAGTGTTGTCAACTGGCACAAATCGACGTAAGACTCTCGACCAGCCACCACCCACAGACCGATGGTCAGACGGAGAGAACGAACCAGACCCTTGAACAATATCTACGATGTATGTTGCACCAATCGGAGGGTAATTGGAAGGACATTTTATGGGTGGCAGAATATGCATACAATAACTCGATACACTCTGGAACTGGTCAGAGCCCCTTTTATACCCTATATGGACATCACCCTCGTACTTCAGACTTGGACTCACCTCTGAGCCTTGAAAAGCCCGCAGTGGACCATTTGCATTCTACGATTACTCAAGCCTTCAAGGATGCAACTGCACATTTGCAACATGTGAAAGAGAAATACAAAAAGAATGCAGATCTGCATCGAAGAGAGGCGCCTCCATACCAAATAGGGGATCAAGTATGGTTGGCTACCAAACACCTATCACTCAAGGGGCCTCAAACTTTTAATCCAAGGTATTTAGGCCCTTACTCGATCAAAGCTATAATAAACCCAGTGGCAGTCAAGCTCGATTTACCAGCTAACATGCGGATTCACCCCGTTTTTCATGTGTCACTTTTGAAACCAGTGCACCCAGGAACCAGATTAACAAAGCCACCAGAACCGATTCAGATAGATGGGGAGCCTGAATTCGAGGTGAAGAACATTTTGGATTCTAAGATCTCAAAATCAAAACTTTTCTATCTAATTGATTGGAAAGGGTACGGGCCTCAGGAAAGGTCTTGGGAACCCAGTGATCACGTACATGCACCTCGGCTGGTAAAAAGGTTCCATCGGAATTTCCCAAACAAACCGAAACCTCCAGAAGGAATGACCTTGGGAGGGGCCTTGGGGGGGAGTGCTGTCATGATGCCTACCCCCGGAGCACCAGGCCAGGCCCAGCACCCCCGGAAGCAGGCATCATGCCCTCGGGTAAAAGCCCAGCGGCCCCTTATAGGGGCTCTTTGGACTCAGTCCTGGCGCCTTTGGCGCCAGGCTCATAAAGGGAGGTGTTTTGTGCACTTACCTGATGCAGACCATGCTGCACGCTTCAGGCCTCCCTGAGACCTGAAAGGGACTATTTTTTCATAGGGACTATTTTTTCACTCGGGCGTGGCCAGGGAAGGATACATACCTGTGACTTCTTTGGAGGCTATTTAAGCCACGCCCAGACAGCAGCTCATGCTTCGCGTTGTTCTGCTTCCTGCAGCTTAACGCTCACCGTGTCTGCTCCTGCTCCTGGACTCCAGCCACGCCCGCCTCGAACCTGGAAGACCTGCAAGGAAGGAAGAGAAGAGAAAGGTGAAAACCAAGGACTATTTCAAACTTCTTACCTGCATCCGGAATCTTCTCATCCCTGAAGAAAGACTTGCATTTAAAAGCATTGCGTTGCTCGCTGCAGCGCCACGCTTCACTCACCTGTCCTCGAGACATCTCCCGGCTCCATCGCGGCTGTCAGCATCAGACGCCACATCTCTGCACCTAAGGGGAGAGAGGAAGAAACAAAAGGTGAGCAGAAGGAACACAGAAGGAATGCCTGATTAACAGCCATAATACTTACCGGCTTTTCTTCCACATTTCGGGTCGGCGCCGCCCCGTTGGCAGGTACCGTACCCCGGCCCCTATGGGGAAAGGACAAGAGACATTTCTGGGGAATGATAAGGACATTTAGAGGGATCGCCCTCATCACTACTCACCTCGGCAGTTTAACCCCTCGACGCATCGCCTTCATTCTGCACCTGAAATAAAGGACAGATCACAGGTTAGAAAGACAACATAAAGGGGGCCTCACTTGAACTTTGAACTTTCATACTTACGGTGCTTCGCTCAGGAAAGTCAAGTGGATTTTGCCAGCGCCATTCTGAAAACCAGTGAAGTAACTGGACGAACACGCGCCCCTGCACCAGAAGCAGGATGGAGAGTTCATCCTTCCAAACCATAAGGTGAGCTTAAACCGGGGTTTGGAGGAAGTTAGAGAGGAACGAAGGGGCAAGGGGGAAATGGGGGAGCTAGCACACTATTCTGCAGACTGTTAATCTCCTTTCTCATCTGCAGAAGGATATTCCTACGGGCCAGGCAAGCACGATTTGGAGGTCCTGTCCAATCGGTGTTCCGGGTCCTGCGCATCACGCTAGAAGAGGCCACAGCAATCCAGACTAGACCAGCGCCCCCGTGGAAACCAGGTGAGCGTTACAGACCTCACCCACGAACAAGAGAAGATGTCTAGGGCGAAAGGGAAAGGAGGGGTATCCCAATCCACATCGCAACCTCCCTGACAGGTCTCAAATCTGTTACAAATGTGGTCCTCAGATGTTCAAATGATCTCAAAGGACCGGCCAGGTGAAGAACCCGCACAAGTCACCACACCCCTTAGCCAGAGCACCCTTCCACCGACAAAGGACAAAATGCGGGCCTGGTTTTTGGAGCTACAAGACAAGTTCATGTCCATTGTGCAGGAACAATTTACCTCAATGAGGAGTGACATGAAGCAGGCAGTCCAAGAGTTAAAAATAGATGTGGCCAAGCTGGAGGAAAGGACAGACACCCTAGAAAGAATGGTGCAAAATGTGGAAGAGGGAGCAAAACAGAGCAGTGAAACACAGGAACACCTGGTCCGGTTAACCCATAACCTGGAAATCCAATGCAAGGATCTCGAAAACCGCTCCTGCAGATCTAATATTCACATTAAATATATGCCCGAATCAGTGACTGATAAAGATCTAAAGAGCGCGGTGCAAGAGGTCTTTAGGGACATAATAGAGGAGCAAGGAGCGGAGAGTATTGGGATTGACAGAGTCCATAGGGTGGGTCCAAAAAGAACAGGCGCCCCAGGAGAAAGACCAAGGGACGTACTAGCTGCCCTTTCATCATATCCTCAAAAGCATCAGATTCTAAGGAAGGCGCGACAGCTCGATCACATCAGGATGAATGGGGTGGAAATCCAATTATATCAAGATCTGGCCTCAGCAACACTTTTAAAAAGAAGGGAGATGGCCCCACTGGTGAAAGAGTTGGTGGCGAAAGAAATTAGATACAAGTGGACGTTCCCATTTGGTCTTCTATCCGAGTGGGAAGGCAAACAGAGAAGAGTGACCACCAGTGAGGAAGGACTACACATAATGGGCCTGCAAGCCGAGGAGGTTGGCACAAGAGGGGACAGGACAAGGGCGGACCAACATAAGAGGCTGAGGGGTTGGAAGGTGGTACGGCCCAAAAAGAGACTAAATGGCTGGGGGAAAGCTGGACACCCAGCGGAAGAAAAATAGAATTCTCGAAGGGAAAATGGTTAGGTCAATTTCAAGTATGGAGAAGGCGGGAGAAGATTAGCCAGAAAGAATCACGGAATACCAAATATTCAGCGGCCCGGCAGGGGTTCCGGTAGGGACACTATCAGGGTCAGAGGGAGATGCAGGGTTTAGGATTCCCTGCAAAGTTAGTCCTAAGTCATGAGAGGACAAGGAGTGATGGGCATAACGCCCTAGCAATCTTAGGTGCCTGGGACCTCCTCGGGATCAAAGTTGAGTTTCGATTAATTAGGGGTAAGTTGAATAGGTTGGGGGGAAATGGGGAGGGAGAGACTCTGGAAGAGGGAAGGGATCACGATTAACAGGTAAGAAGGCAATAGAAACAGACTAGACGAGATGGGGAAAGTTAGAATCTTCTCTCTAAATGTAAGGGGGCTGAATTCGCTGGTGAAGAGGAAACAATTGGAGGCATTGGCTAGAAGGGAGAAGGCGGACTTTCTGCTCCTCCAGGAGACTCATATTAAGGCACAAGATAAAAAGAAAATGGGCAAAAACAAAGGGCACACCTATAATTTAACAAAAGAGTATCAGGGTATTTTAGAATAACCTTTATAGAATTAGAGATAGCTTGAGGTGCGGGGGAGAAAAGACTCAACCTTGGCAACTAGGTTGGGAAAATGAAGGACAAAAAGTGGTTGTTCCTAAACGATTTAGGAACTCCCGTCCCCTGCACACTGTCTGATATCTGCAAAGCAGATCAATAATTTTCGTGTTTTTTTGTTTTACTGAATTTCATAACACACAGTTCAATAGACACCTATTCAATTGTCTATTTAACTGTGTGTTATGAAATTCAGTAAAACAAAAAAACACGAAAATTATTGATCTGCTTTGCAGATATCAGACAGTGTGCAGGGGACGGGAGTTCCTAAATCGTTTAGGAACAACCACAAGATAAAAAGAAGACACATCTGAGAGGGTACACGATCTGGGCGCAGGCGAATGCAGGGGAAAAAAGAGCAGGAGCGATGATTGCAGTAAGGGGGGGGTTTGGGGCAACCCTCATAGATACGCAGGTGGACAGGGAAGGGAGGTTCGCATTTGCAAACCTCACAATAGATGTATCCCGGCTTACTCTAGCGGCAATATACTCGCCAAACACAGGACAAGACGGATTCCTCAGAGACACCCTAGGGAAACTCTAGGGATTTGCGAAGGGTGAGATAATACTGGGAGGAGACCTAAACGTAGCCTGGCAGCCCAAGCTGGATCGGAGTGCGGGGGGAGGTCATGGTCAGGGGGCCCCGTCTAAACAACTTAAACAAAAGATGGATGATCTGGCGCTACACGATGCCTGGAGGGAAAAGAAGGGACAGGCCAGCGGATTCACGTATTACTCGCACGTGCATAACACGATGTTGAGGATGGACTAGTTCTGAGTGTCGGTGGGACTGCTGGGGAAGATCCAGAATATTCAATTGGGCACTATTGCTATATCAGATCACGCCCCGCTATGCCTGGACATCCAGATTACAGGTAGAGGAAGGGGCCTCTGGAGATGGAGACTGCCTTCAGACGTTCTTGCGGATCAGGTGCTGGGAGGGACTGTGGGGGACAAAATTAAAGAATATTTCAACCTAAATGACAATGGAGAAGTACCACTGGGGCCTTTCTGGGAAGCCTTCAAGGCAGTAATCCGTGGACACATAATAGCACTAAATGCCACCAAAGACAAGCAGAGCTACGAATGGGAGAGAACTCTGGAAAAGAAAATAGCGGACATTCTTGGCGAGATGGTAGTTCATCCCACAAGAAGCCTCAAGAAGGCATTGAAGCATGTGCAGGGACAACTTGATATGCTCCGTAACAAAAAAACAGAGAAATCCCTACTCTACCTTAAGCAACGATACTATATCAAGGCCAACAAGGCAGACAAATATCTTGCAAGACAACTCAGAGGGAAACAAAACTCAATGGCAATTTTGAACATTAAGGATGCTCTCGGAGAGACTCAAACAAGCAATAGGGGCATAGGAGAGGCCTTCAGAGCCTTCTACCAAGACCTTTACGTGACAGAGCATCCGGATGAAGAAGAACGGGACAGGTTCTTACACTCTCTCCCCATCCCAACAATAACAGAGGAGGACAAAATGATGCTGGACTCCAGGATTACAGAAGAGGAAGTCCATAGGGCGATAAGGGGCCTCCCGGACAATAAGGCACCAGGTCCAGATGGCTTTACGGCCCCCTTCTTGTCCCGGTACTAACAAGGCTGCTCAACTCATACAGGGACAGTGGAAACGTAACTCCTTCCATGAATGAGGCAAAAGTCCTAGTGTTCCATAAAACAGGCAAAGATCCCACTCTCACCGGCTCTTATCGCCCCATAGCCCTGATTAATTTGGACGCAAAAATGTATACCAAAGTACTTGTGCCAGGCTATCACCCCTCCTCCCGTCCCTAATTAACAATGATCAATCAGGCTTCATCCAAGGCAGACAAACACATGATAACCTAAGAAGAATAATTCACCTGGTAGAAAAAATAGGCTTCACTCGCACACCAGCAATACTGCTCTCCTTGGATGCCGAAAAGGCTTTTGACCGGGTAGAATGGTCCATCCTTTTCAAAACGTTGAAACGGATGGGATTTGGAGACCAATTTATTAATATGGTCAAAGCCAACTATAACTCTCCATCGATAAGAATAGCAGTAAACAGGGACGTAACAGACAGGGTTGAGATAGCAAGAGGTACGAAACAGGGTTGTCCCCATTTCCCCTCTTCTTTATGCTATCTTCTTAGAGCCTCTCCTAATTAAAATCAGGGCAGCGGTAGGGGTTAAGGGGATAGAGATGGCGGGCAGACAACATAAAGTTATTGCATATGCAGATGATATGCTATTGGCTATGGAGGACCCTGAGAATTCCCTAGTACAAACTATGAAAGAATTGGAGAATTTCGTTTGGATTTCGGGTCTAAAAATAAACAAGAAAAAGTCAGAAATTATGCTCCTAGCGGGAGACAAAGGGGCTCTGGGCAAAGTGGCTGGCATGCTAGATCTAAAAATAGCGGAAGAGGGTATCAAATACCTAGGGGTGACACTCACACGTAAGGTGGACTTGATCTACAAGAGCAATTATCCTCACCTGCTGGATAGTGTAAAGAAGGACCTAGACTGATGGTCCCCACGTAGGGTCTCATGGTGGGGTAGAATCCAATCAGTAAAAATGAACATTCTTCCCCGGGTGCTTTATTGTTTTCATGCCCTCCCTGTGACAGTTCCAAACTCCTTCTTTAAAGCCCTGTCCAAGGCCATTTCCATTTCGCAATTTGTGTGGAACAGGAAACCCCCCAGGGTTGCCAGGGCCATCCTCACAGCACCAACCAAGGCAAGGGGTCTTTCACTCCCGCACTTCAAGAAATATTATCAATTTGCTCAACTCTGGGTCCTGAGGGAATGGCTGAGGGAGGACCAACGTACCACTTGGGTAACGCAAGACAGGGCGGTTGCTAGGACCACCCTGGAGGACCTATTGTGGAAACACAAACAACACAGACACCCGAATCCTCGTATTAGCGAGGTCATGAAAACCACTATTACTGCATGGGACGCTCAGACCAGGAAGGGAATCATGACCACCCCTCTAGCCCCCTTTACACCTATATGCCGAAACACACTGTTCCCTCTGGGATGTGAATCCGGAGAGTATGATAAATGGGAAGATGCAGGGTGCAGGAAAATCGGAGCATTTGTCCAGGACAATAAACTAAGGACATTTGCGGAATGCAAAAAAATGTGGAAGTTGACAGATGTTGATAGATATAAATATGAGCAAATAAAGCACTGGCTCACCACTCCGGAGATATTTCAGGCAGCTGCAAGGGATCCCACACCTTTTGAAAAATATATAATAATCAATTCAGGCAACAGAAAACTGGTGTCAACACTATACCACTTCATAAATACACCAGAAGAAGAAATCAAATGGACATACATGGAACGATGGGAGGGCACGCTGGGGGAAGAATTAACCAGACAGCAATGGGAGGAACTGTGGGTTGGTATCCCAAAACTCACCCGCGCAGCCAAACCAGAGAAATGTGGCTTAAAATCATTACGCAATGGCACTACCCTCCAGAGAGGGTCAAATCAATGTATCCGGAAATGTCGGACCGCTGCTGAGAGGGTGCCCAGAAAAGGCCACTTGGAGGCATATCTGGTGGGACTGTCAGGGTGTGAAGGGCTTCTTGAGGGAAGAGCAAACTGAAATGACAAAAATATTCCCAGATGCAGCCCAAATGGGGGAGCAGGTGTGGATGCGTGGATTCACAGACCCACAGACCAAAAGACTCCACAAAGCACAATAAGTTTCATGGGCTTAGTTATTGCAGCATGGGCCACAATTGCCCAAAATTGGAAAAAACAAGACCCGCCATTAGTATTTACATGGCTGCAAAATGTTTGGTCACAAATGACTATGGAAAAGATAACGCACCACCTTCAGGTTCAGAAGAACTCCTTCACGAAGGAGTGGGGGCAGTGCTGGATAATTTGAAGTCAGACTACATGAAACAATGGTGCCCGCACAATATTAAAATCTCTGACATTTATGGCACATAAACTTCTCCAGAAAGTACAACCGCATGGGACCCTACTCTTCCAGGGGAGCGGCGAGGGGGGGGGTGAGTTGGTGGAATTAAGGAATTGTTGTTATGTTAATGAAAACAATAAAAAAAAAAAGAACAGTGAGCAAGGGGTCCACGTCTGGATTGCCCTTTTAACTTAGGGTGAGACCCAAAGTTAATTTATGCAAAACATGGGGGGGGTATGGGAATCGTTCTACCAGCATGAACACAGCCCAATGACCTGTTCTTGGGTGCGTAACCCCTGGGATGAACTCTACCAAATCTTTAGCTCACTGTCCCTTTCACAGAGAAGAAATGTCCCTGCATATCAGTCTTTGTCCTGCCCTGGAGCAGTCCAGCACCAAAATGCTAGGCAATTCTCCTCTGAACAAGAGTACCAACCCCCATACACGTGTTTCAGCCTTGTTGGGCATCATCAGTGAGGTGAAGCTGCGCCTCTCTAAGAACAGTGAGTAAGGGGTCCACGTCTGGATTGCCCTTTTAACTTAGAGTGAGACCCAAAGTTAATTTATGCAAAACAAGGGGGGGTCTGGGAATCTCTCTACCAGCACGAACACAGCTCAATGACCTGTTCTTGGGTGACTAACCCCTGGGAGAGACTCTACCAAGTCTCTAGCTCACTGTCCCTTTCACAGAGAGGAAATGTCCCTGCATATCAGTCTTTGTCCTGCCCAGGGGCAGTCCAGCACCGAAATACTAGGCAATTCTCCTCTGAACAAGAGTACCAACAGCACCCCCATACACGTGTTTCAGCCTTGTTGGGCATTATCAGTGAGGTGAAGTTGCGCCTCTCTAAGAACAGTGAGCAAGGGGTCCACGTCTGGATTGCCCATTTAACTTAGGGTGAGACCCAAAGTTAATTTATGCAAACAGGGGGGCGTCTGGGAATCTAACAGCACAAACACAGCCCAATTACCTGTTCTTGGGTGAGTAACCCTTGGGAGAGACTGTACCAAGTCTTTAGCTCACTGTCCCTTTCACAGAGAAGAAAGTTCCCTGCTTATCAGTCTATGTCCTGCCCAGGGGCAGTCCAGCACCGAAATACTAGGCAATTCTCCTCTGAACAAGAGTACCAACAGCAACCCCATATACGTGTTTCAGCCTTGTTGGGCATCATCAGTGAGGTTAAGCTGCGCCTCTCTAAGAACATTGATCAAGGGGTCCACGTCTGGATTGCCCTTTTAATTTAGGGTGAGACCCAAAGTTAATTTATGCAAAAAAAGGGGGGGTCTGGTAATCTCTCTACCAGCACGAACACAGCCCAATGACCTGTTCTTGGGTGAGTAACCCCTGGGAGAGACTCTACCAAGTCTTTAGCTCACTGTCCCTTTCACACAGAAGAAAGTTCCCTGCATATCAGTCTTTGTCCTGCCCAGGGGCAGTCCAGCACCGACATATTAGGCAATTCTCCTCTGAACAAGAGTACCAACAGCAACCCCATACACATGTTTCAGCCTTGTTGGGCATCATCAGTGAGGTGATGCTGCGCTTCTCTAAGAACAGTGAGCAAGGGGTCCACATCTGGATTGCACTTTTAACTTAGGGTGAGACCCAAAGTTCATTTATGCAAAACAAGGGGGGGGTCTGGGAATCTCTCCACCAGCATGAATACAGCCCAATGACCTGTTCTTGGATGAGTAACCCCTGGGAGAGACTCTACCAAGTCTTTAGCTCACTGTCCCTTTCACAGAGAAGACATTGCCCTGCATATCAGTCTTTGTCCTGCCCAGGGGCAGTCCAGCACCGAAATACTAGGCAATTCTCCTCTGAACAAGATTACCAACAGCAACCCCATACACGTGTTTCAGCCTTGTTGGGCATCATCAGTGAGGTGAAGCTGCACCTCTCTAAGAACAGTGAGCAAGGGGTCCACGTCTGGATTGCCCTTTTAATTTAGGGTGAGACCCAAAGTTAATTTATGCAAAACAAGGGGGGGTCTGGGAATCTCTCTACCAGCACAAATACAACCCAATGACCTGTTCTTGGGTGAGTAACCCCTGGGAGAGACTCTACCAAGTCTTTAGCTCACTGTCCCTTTCACAGAGAAGATATGTCCCTGCATATCAGTCTTTGTCCTGCCCAGGGGCAGTCCAGCACTGAAATACTAGGCAATTATCCTCTGAACAAGAATGCCAACAGCAACCCCACACACGTGTTTCAGCCTTGTTGGGCATCATCAGTGAGGTGAAGCTGCGCCTCTCTAAAAACAGTGAGCAAGGGGTCTACGTCTGGATCACCTTGGTAACTTAGGATGAGACCCAAAGTTAATTTATGCAAAACAAGGGGGGGTCTGGGAATCTCTCTACCAGCACAAACACAGCCCAATGACCTGTTCTTGGGTGAGTAACCCTAGAGAGAGACTCTACCAAGTCTTTAGCGCACTGTCCCTTTCACAGAGAAGAAATTTCCCTGCATATCAGTCTTTGTCCTGCCCAGGGGCAGTCCAGCACCGAAATACTAGGCAATTCTCCTGTGAACAAGAGTACCAACAGCAACCCCATACACGTGTTTCAGCCTTGTTGGGCATCATCAGTGAGGTGAAGCTGCACCTCTCTAAGAACAGTGAGCAAGGGGTCCACGTCTGGATTGCCCTTTTAACTTAGGGTGAGACCCAAAGTTAATTTATGCAAAACAAGGGGGGTCTAGGAATCTCTCTACCAGCACGAACATAGCCCAATGACCTGTTCTTGGGTGAGTAACCCCTGGGAGAGACTCTACCAAGTCTTTAGCTCACTGTCCCTTTCACACCGAAGAAAGTTCCCTGCATATCAGTCTTTGTCCTGCCCAGGGGCAGTCCAGCACCAACATACTAGGCAATTCTCCTTTGAACAAGAGTACCAACAGCAACCCCATACACATGTTTCAGCCTTGTTGGGCATCATCAGTGAGGTGATGCTGCGCTTCTCTAAGAACAGTGAGCAAGGGGTCCACGTCTGGATTGCCTTTTTAACTTAGGGTGAGACCCAAAGTTAATTTATGCAAAACAAGGGGGGGTCTGGGAATCTCTCTACCAGCAGGAATACAGCCCAATGACCTGTTCTTGGATGAGTAACCCCTGGGAGAGACTCTACCAAGTCTTTAGCTCACTGTCCCTTTCACAGAGAAGACATTGCCCTGCATATCAGTGTTTGTTCTGCCCAGGGGCAGTCCAGCACCGAAATACTAGGCAATTCTCCTCTGAACAAGATTGCCAACAGCAACCCCATACACGTGTTTCAGCCTTGTTGGGCATCATCAGTGAGGTGAAGCTGCGCCTCTCTAAGAACAGTGAGCAAGGGGTCCACGTCTGGATTGCCCTTTTAACTTAGGGTGAGACCCAAAGTTAATTTATGCAAAACAAGGGGGGTTTAGGAATCTCTCTACCAGCATGAACACAGCCCAATGACCTGTTCTTGGGTGAGTAACCCCTGGGAGAGACTCTACCAAGTCTTTAGCTCACTGTCCCTTTCAAAGAGAAGAAATATCCCTGCATATCAGTCTTTGTCCTGCCCAGGGGCAGTCCAGCACCGCAATACTAGGCAATTCTCCTCTGAACAAGAGCACCAACAGCAACCCCATACACGTGTTTCAGCCTTGTTGGGCATCATCAGTGAGGTGAAGCTGTGCCTCTCTAAGAACAGTGAGCAAGGGGTCCATGTCTGGAATGCCCTTTTAACTTAGGGTGAGACCCAAAGTTAATTCATGCAAAACAAGGGGGGGGGTCTGGGAATCTCTCTACGAGCACGAATACAACCCAATGACCTGTTCTTGGGTGAGTAACCCCTGGGAGAGACTCTACCAAGTCTTTAGCTCACTGTCCCTTTCACAGAGAAGAAATGTCCCTGCACATCAGTCTTTGTCCTGCCCAGGGGCAGTCCAGCACCGAAATACTAGGCAATTCTCCTCTGAACAAGAGTACCAACAGTAACCCCATACACGTGTTTCAGCCTTGTTGAGCATCATCAGTGAGGTGAAGCTGCGCCTCTCTAAGAATAGTGAGGAAGGGGTCCACGTCTGGATCGCCCTGGTAACTTAGGGTGAGACCCAAAGTTAATTTATGCAAAACAAGGGGGGGTCTGGGAATCTCTCTACCAGCACGAACACAGCCCAATGACCTGTTCTTCGGTGAGTAACCCTTGGGAGAGACTCTACCAAGTCTTTAGCTCACTGTCCCTTTCACAGAGAAACCTGCATATCAGTCTTTGTCCTGCCCAGGGGCAGTCCAGCACCAAAATACTAGGCAATTCTCCTGTGAACAAGAGTATCAACAGCAACCCCATACACGTGTTTCAGCCTTGTTGGGCATTATCAGTGAGGTGAAGCTGCGCCTCTCTAAGAACAGTGAGCAAGGGGTCCACGTCTGGATTGCCCTTTTAACTTAGGGTGAGACCCAAAGTTAATTAATGCAAAACAAGTGGGGGTCGTTATTATGTTAATAGGCTTTCATACTGTGCCAAATCACCACTGTAGTAGTTTCCTAATGCCTAGGCTTGTGCATTGAGTTGCATGCTGAGGCCCTGCCAGGTGTAGCCACGCCTTAGTCTTCTGGAGGAAAGAAAATGAGCAAGGGGGAGATAAGAGTATGAAAAGAAGTAAATAGATGCTAAAAACAAAGGGAGAGTTCAGAGGTGAATAATGTTTTCTGATAGCATGGGTGCATGTAGTCCTGTTAGGTGGACCACAGTCCCTCAGAAGAGGGGAGTAGGGTGTGTACTTGAGTGCTCTGATAATTGGCTGAAGAGTGCCCTCCTTGAGTACCACAAAGCTATTTCTGAACTGAAAAGTAAATACTTTCCAGGTGGCATTTTCAAAGTAAAGAACCATGCTAAAGAATTTCCCCAGTAGCTGCCAGCTCTACCATTCAAGCATCACTGGGCATGTGTAATTCCCACAAAATAGTCTATGGCTGACCCTATTATTTACCGCCCCCCCCCCCAGCATCTGTTACTGGGAGAGGTGAGTTTTTTTTCTGAGCTTTGTCTCGGGTACCCAGGACCAAGTCAGTAAAGTGATCCAGCAGCTTAAGTCCTCTTCTCCACTTGATCCAGTGCTACTGAGGATTTTAAAGGGCCTTGGTGCTGAGGTTGCACCAGTGCTTACTACCGCGCTTAACCACTTGATGGTTTCAGGCTCTGTTCCTTCTGTCCTAAAACACGCTAAAGTATCCCCCTGGCTGAAGAAGCCCACTCTGGACCTGACTGTCTTGGGTAACTTTCAGCCTATGTCGCTTCTGGTGTTTCTGATGAAAGCACTGGAAGCAACAGTCACCCCCAAACTTAGAATGCTTCTTGAGGAGTGGGCCATCCTTGATGATTTCCAGTCTGGCTTCTGCCTGCGATGGGCACAGAGTCGATATTGACTTGCGTTCTTGATGACCTAACCATGATCCTGGATCCGGGTGGAGTTGGGGAGCTAATTCTATTAAATCTGTCTGTGGCGTTTGACACGATTGACTATGCTATCTTGTGTCAGTGCCTGCCAGAAGTTGGCATTGGTGGATCAGCCCTGGAATGGTTCAGATCCTTTTTGGATGACCGGACACAGGTGCTTTCTGTTCCTCCTTTGCTTGGTGCACCCTCTACCCTGACCTGCGTGGGGGGTTTCACAGGGATCGGCTGTTCCTCCCTTGTTATTTAACATATGTCTTCTTCCTCTGCCGAAACTGATTCACTCCCACAGTTGTCGATTCTACGCTCATGCTGACGATGTCCATCTCATTTTGAGACTAGATCGGGAGCAGGGTATGATGGAAGCTCGACTTAAAAATTGTCTAGTGGACATAGGCAGCTGGATAATTGCACATTGGTTAAAATGAAACACAGAGAAAACCGAGGTTATGGTTCTTGACCATTCTCCAGCTGCACAGGCCCTCTGGACTGATGACTTTTGGCCCCACCCATTACTTGGCCCCCTTCCCACTCCTGTTGAAGTAGTATTAAATATAGGAGTCAAAATCACAGCATCCCTTTCAGCACCTCCCCCAGGTGAAGGCGAGATGCCTTTCAGGTCATGCAAAACTTAGGATGCTGAGGAAAATGTGCACGTCTATTCCTAAAGAATTATGGAGTCTGGTAGTTTCAGCATCCATCTCAGGGACTTTGGACTACTGCAACTCTACACTGCTTGCTCAGCATACATTTCTTATACAGCGGTTGCAGGTGGTGCAGCAGCTGCTGGCTTGGCTGTTGGTCGCCTGAAGTTTGCTCGTGCTACCCCGCTACTGCTGAGCCTTAATTGGCTTCCAGTGGCAGCGAGAATTTAATCTAAGACTCTGTGCCTTGTTCATCGCACCTATTATGGCTCCAGAGCATCTTACCTTTGTGAGAAGCTTGTCAAGTATGCTCCCTCACAGAACTTGCGTTCTGCAAATCAGCTACTGCTGTGTGTCCCCCGCTTTTCCAAAGTAACCATCGGGGAACGAGCCTTCTCGGTTGCTGCTCCGACCCTGTGGAATCTTCTTCCTTTGACCCTGTGTGCCATTGTCAATCACCTGGCCTTTCGGAAAGCACTTAAAACCCATCTTTTCAGTTAGCCCGCCTTTCTGTTTCCTTTCTCTTTCTTTTGGGTTGTGTTTCCGCTCTCCTTTTTGGTTTCTGGAAATGTAGAGTGCAAGATACCCTTGGGCCTTTGTTGTGCTGAAGAATTTCCAATAACATAACATTGGGTTGATGTCCCAAAGAAGATTTGGAGAATTGCAAGTTGGGACAGAGTGTAATGTTGAATGCATGAGAGGCTGGAGAGCATGCTCGGGCAGTCCTGGAAGTTTGGTGGCTTATTGCCTCGGCATCTCTATAAGCAGGCCAAACTGGGATTGCTAAGCCTGAGCCAAAAGTAGCCTAGTCAAGAACAGATGACGTGTACAGTTGAATAATGTTGGTAACTGAATGAATACAGTAATATTGAAAAAGACTAGCATCTTAATGTCAAAAATGTTATTATTAAAAGTGTGTTCTGAGTCACGTCATGCTAGACTCTTAGTTTGGGAGTAGGCTATCAACGTATAATGATTCATAGCCATATACATAGAGAAAATATACCCTGAGCTCCCAGTGCAAGCTGTGTGAAAGGCTGATGTGGACGTACAACAAACAGTGTAGATAGGGAGAGAGGGGGCAGCGGCCTGCCGCCCTGTACGCAGTGACACTCTGGCATTCTTTTGTGGGAAATGATGAAGCATGTATTTGGCTCAGGGGCAGTCAGGCTTTTAAGCCTTCCTCTACGCCAGGGTGTCATTGTGATCCTGGGTGTACTGAAACCAGCTCGGAGCCCTTATATCTCCCGAAATAAAATGGTAATGTTGCATGAGGGCGTTAGGCAAGATTAATGTAGCTCAATGTGCCATGAGTGTTGGGAGCAAGGGAGCTGCAGAGTCCCACAGCGCAGAAACCACTGCCTTTGATACGGTCAATCATGCCACCCTTATAAATCGGCTCTGTGAGACCCTTGGATCATAGACCTGGCTCTAGACTCGTTGAGCTCCTTCCTGTCTGACTGACCTTCCCCGTTTCAACTGGGCCCCTTTATCTCCTCCATCTCACTCTCCACCTGTGCTGTCCCTCAAGGCTCTTATCTTCTCGCCTTGACCTTTCAACATCTACCTGGCCCCTCTAGCCCATTTGATCTGCGCCTTCTTGCCTAACTTCCAGTGTTATGCGGCTGACACGCAGCTCTCCTTCAAGCTTTCCTCCCCTGCCTCCACCTATACCTCTATCATTCCTGACGGTCTGTCCGCTATTCAGGCATGGTGCACTGCTAACGGCCTCTGCCACAATACCAGTAAGACTGAGATCCTCCTCATTGGACTCAGGCTGGCCACCCTTCATGGACCCCCTCCCCTCACCCTCCTGTCAGGCAAAAAACCTTGGTGTCATCTTCAACTCCCATCTCTCCTTCTCTCCTCACATCAGAGACCTTGCCAAGAAGACCCACTATTAGCTGCACCTCCTCCGAGGCGTTCTCCCTTTCCTCACCTTGCCCCAGAAATTCAATGTCTCCAGAGCTCTGGTCCGCTCCAGGCTGGACTACTGCAACAGCCTCTTCCTCAATCTGCCTAAATCCTCCCTCTGCCCCTTCAACTAATCGAGAATAGGACTGCAAGATTTATCCTTGGCCTCAAGCCCAGGGACTGCATCTCTCCAGCCCTAAAATGTCTCCACTGGCTCCAGGTTTGCTGCAAGGATCGAGTTCAAGACCCTCTGCATCATCCACAAGGCTTTCTGGGACCTGGGACCCAGCTACACCCAACTCTCTCTCCCTAAATACCTCCCTGCTAGAGCCCTTCGCTCTTCTAGCTCCAACTCTCTGCAGATCAGATGTTTTTCCAAGCAGAACGTGAGGGATAGATCTCTGTCCTCTGTAGGTGCTTCCCTCTGGAACAGCCTCCCTGGCTCTCTCAGAATTGAGCTGTACCTTTCCAAGACCCTCCTTTTCTCATCCTCCTTCCCTCTCTACCTCCCCTGCTAAGGTCCCAAGCTCTCCCTCTTGACTGGCTGCCTGGTTCCTTCAGATTCTTACAGGGTGCCTGGCCCTCCTCCACCAGTCTACACTTGCACTTGGTCTCTCCTGACCCCCTCCCATCCCCAAACTGCACTTGCCCTTCTGGGCTCCTGACCCTGCACTAGCCTGGCTTGGGCTGCACCCCTTGAACCCTTCCAGCCCCATTACCTCGCACTTAGCACAAGGACCTTCTTTCCCATGCACTCTCTGCTTCCTCTGGCTCTGTCCACCAGGCCACCCCTTAAACCATGGGCCCCTCCGTCCTGACCGGCACTTCCCTCCTCCCCTCTCTTCTTGTTTCTGCACTTGCACGATCCGAAGGTCACAAAGCCTAGTAGGACCGTTTTTGTCATCCCTGTGCCCCCTGCCTCTTGTCTTGTTACGCCTTGAAACTATTGTTTATAGGCACATTATAAATACCCAATAAATAAATAAAAAATAAATAGGATAGAGGGGGATGTGGCCTGATGGTCATTACTGTGGCATGGAGGGAAGAAGCCTTTCTGTCGGGGAAATGTGCACCAGTGCAAGGGGCCTCACTGGACTGCTGGGAGAGCTGAGGAGTTGAACCCAGACCCAATGGGAGGAAGAGTACAGGGATTTCAAGATGCCACCAAGTTGTTTCTCTGTCAAAGAAGGACATGCTCTGGCATTGGAGACCATGACCTAATCCTTATACACTCCTCCAATTGCTGAACTTGCTAGGAGCCTTATCCATGGCCAAAACGGCCTTAGAACCAACCACAGCTAGACTAGAAGACGTCACCTGGTCTCAACTAGGCCTGCACAAAAGGGCGAGCGCGGCATGACTGCTCGTGCCAAAGTGTTATAGGGCAGATAGCATCTACCGGCTTAAGTACTGCATCATGCTGCTTCTGGTGCTGCCAGTCCCAGCAGGTCTCAGGTCCCCTCAAGCTATGGCCTCCCCGGCATTAGAGTGTGCGGGCACTCCAGAACCCACCCTTGTGTTGGGAACTCCCAGTACTTTAGACCGTGAACTGGTCGAAGAGATTGTCAATCTAGATAGGAATCTACAGGCCCATTGATAGCACAAGGCCATGTGGGTTCCTTGGAGCATGCATGCCTTGATAGCACGAGACCATGTGGGTTCCTTGGAGCATGCATGCCTTCATAGCACGAGACCATGTAGGCTTCTTGGAGCATGCCTGCCTTGATAGCACGAGACCATGGGGGTTCCTTGGAGCATGCGCGCCTTGATAGCACAAGACTATGTGGGTCCGTTGGAGCTTGCCTGCCTTGATACCATGAGACCACATGGGTTCCTTGGAGCATGCATGCCTTGATAGCACGAGACCATGTGGGTTCCTTGGAGCATGCATGCCTTAATAACACGAGACCATATGGGTCCCTTGGAGCATGCATGCCTTGCTAGCACGAGACCATGTGGCATCCTTGGAGCATGCACTCCTTGATAGCACGAGCCCATGTGGGCTCCTTGGAGCATGCACGCCTTGCTAGCA
Organism: Ambystoma mexicanum; assembly: GCF_040938575.1. Taxonomy (NCBI): domain Eukaryota; kingdom Metazoa; phylum Chordata; class Amphibia; order Caudata; family Ambystomatidae; genus Ambystoma; species Ambystoma mexicanum. The sequence goes on from NC_090931.1 coordinate 173,308,083, forward strand.
CCAGCCCATGTGGGCTACTTGGAGCAGGCACGCCTTATTGCACAAGACCATGTGGGTTCCTTGGAGCATGCACACCTTGATTCGCATGAGACCATGTGGGTTCCTTGCTAGTACGAGGTCCATGTGGGTTCCTTGGAGCATGCATGCTTTGCTAGCACGAGACCATGTGGGATCCTTGGAGTATGCATGCCTTGATAGCACAAGACCATGTGGATTCCTTGGAGCATGCACGCCTTGATAGCGGGAGACCATGTGGGTTCCTTGGAGCATGCATGCCTTGATAGCAGGAGACCATGTGGGTTCCTTGGAGCATGCATGCCTTGATAGCATGAGACCATGTGGGATCATTTGAGCATGCATGCCTTGATAGCACGAGACCATGTGGGATCCTTGGAGCATGCATGCCTTGCTAACACGAGACCATGTGGGTTCCTTGTAGCATGCATGCCTTGATACCACGAGACCATGCAGGTTCCTTGGAGCATACATGCCTTGATAACACAAGACCCTGTGGGTTCCTTGATATCACACATGCCTTGATAGTACAAGACCATAGCACGAGACCATGTGGGTTCCTTGTAGCATGCACGCCTTGATAACACAAGGCCAGGTGGGTTCCTTGGAGCATGCATGCCTTGCTAGCATGAGCCCATGTGGGCTCCTTGGAACAGGCACGCCTTGATAGCACAAGACCTTGTGGGTTCCTTGGAGCATGCATACCTTGATAGCACGAGACCATGGGGGTTCCGTGGAGCATGCACGCCTTGATAGCACGAGACCATGTGGGTTCCTTGGAGCAGGCATGCCTTGCTAGCACGAGACCATGTAGCTTCCTTGGATTATGCACACCTTGCTAGCACAAGACCATCTAGGCTCCTTGGAGCATGCACGCCTTGATAGCACAAGACCATGTGGATTCCTTGGAGCATACATGCCTTGATAGCACGAGACCATGTGGGATCCGTGGAGCATGTATGCCTTGCTAGCACGAGACCCTGTGCCTTGCTAGGACAAGATCATTTGGATTCTTTGGAGCTTGCATGCCTTGATAGCATGAGACCATTTAGGCTCCTTGGAGCATGCATGCCTTGATAGTACGAGACCATATGGGTTCCTTGGAGCATGCATGTCTTGATAACACAAGGCCATGTGGGCTCATTGGAGCATACACGCCTTGATAGCACGAGACCATCTGGGATCCTTGGAGCATGCATGCCTTGCTAGCACGAGACCCTGTGGGTTCCTTGATATCACACATGCCTTGATAGTACAAGACCATTGCATGAGACCATGTGGGTTTCTTGGAGCATGCATGCCTTGATAGCACGAGACCATGTGGGTTCCTTGCTAGCACGAGACCATGTGGGTTCCTTGGTGCATGCATGCCTTGCTAGCACGAGACCATGTGAGTTCCTTGCTAGCACAAGACCATGTGGGTGCCTTGGAGCATGCATGCCTTGCTAGCACGAGACCATGCAGGATCCTTGGAGCATGTATGCCTTGCTAGCACGAGCCCATGTGGGCTACTTGGAGCAGGCACGCCTTGATAGCACAAGACCATGTGGGTTCCTTGGAGCATGCATACCTTGATAGCACAAGACCATGTAGGCTCCTTGGAGCATGCACGCCTTGATAGCACAAGACCATGTGGGTTCCTTGGAGCATGCCTGCCTTGCTAGCACGAGACCATGTAGGCTCCTTGGAGCATGCACGCCTTGATAGCACAAGACCATGTGGATTCCTTGAATCATGCATGCCTTCATAGCACGAGACCATGTGGGACCCTTTGAGCATGCATGCCTTGCTAGCACGAGACCCTGTGCCTTGCTAGCACAAGACCATTTGGATTCCTTGGAGCATGCATGCCTTGATAGCATGAGACCATGTAGGCTCCTTGGAGCATGCATGCCTTGATAGCACGAGACCATGTGGGTTCCTTGGAGCATGCATGCCTTGATAGCACGAGACCATATGGGTCCCTTGGAGCATGCATGCCTTGCTAGCACGAGACCATGTGGGATCCTTGGAGCATGCACGCTTTGATAGCACGAGACCATGTGGGTTCCTTGGAGCATGCATGCCTTAATAACACGAGACCATATGGGTCCCTTGGAGCATGCATGCCTTGCTAGCACGAGACCATGTGGCATCCTTGGAGCATGCACGCCTTGATAGCACGAGCCCATGTGGGCTCCTTGGAGCATGCACGCCTTGCTAGCACCAGCCCATGTGGGCTACTTGGAGCAGGAACGCCTTATTGCACAAGACCATGTGGGTTCCTTGGAGCCTGCATACCTTGATAGCATGAGACCATGTGGGTTCCTTGGAGCATGCATGTCTTGATAGCACGAGACCATGGGGGTTCCGTGGAGCATGCACGCCTTGATAGCACAAGACCATGTGGGTTCCTTGGAGCATGCCTGCCTTGATAGCAGGAGACCACATGGGTTCCTTGGAGCATGCCTACCTTGCTAGCACGAGACCATGTAGGCTTCTTGGAGCATGCACGCCTTGATAGCACGAGACCATGTGGGTTCCGTGGAGCATGCCTGCCTTGCTAGCACGAGACCAAGTAGGCTCCTTGGAGCATGCACGCCTTGATAGCACAAGACCATGTGGATTCCTTGGAGCATGCATGCCTTGATAGCACGAGAATGTGGGATCCTTGGAGCATGCATGCTTTGATAGCACGAGACCATGTGGGATTCTTGGAGCATGTACGCCTTGATAGCAGAAGACCATGTGGGTTCCTTGGAGCATGCATGCCTTGATAGCACGAGATCATGTGGGTTCCTTGCTAGTACGAGGTCCATGTGGGTTCCTTGGAGCATGCATGCCTTGCTAGCACGAGACCATGTGGGATCCTTGGAGTATGCATGCCTTGATAGCACAAGACCATGTGGATTCCTTGGAGCATGCACGCCTTGATAGCAGGAGACCATGTGGGTTCCTTGGAGCATGCATGCCTTGATAGCAGGAGACCATGTGGGTTCCTTGGAGCATGCATGCCTTGATAGCATGAGACCATGTGGGATCATTTGAGCATGCATGCCTTGATAGCACGAGACCATGTGGGATCCTTGAAGCATGCACGCCTTGATAGCACAAGACCATGTGGGTTCCTTGGAGCATGCCTGCCTTGCTAGCAGGAGACCATGTAGGCTCCTTGGAGCATGCACGCTTTGATAGCACGAGACCATGTGGGTTCCTTGGAGCATGCATGCCTTAATAACACGAGACCATATGGGTCCCTTGGAGCATGCATGCCTTGCTAGCACGAGACCATGTGGGATCCTTGGAGCATGCACGCTTTGATAGCACGAGACCATGTGGGTTCCTTGGAGCATGCATGCCTTAATAACACGAGACCATATGGGTCCCTTGGAGCATGCATGCCTTGCTAGCACGAGACCATGTGGCATCCTTGGAGCATGCACGCCTTGATAGCACGAGCCCATGTGGGCTCCTTGGAGCATGCAGGCCTTGCTAGCACCAGCCCATGTGGGCTACTTGGAGCAGGCACGCCTTATTGCACAAGACCATGTGGGTTCCTTGGAGCATGCAGACCTTGATAGCATGAGACCATGTGGGTTCCTCGGGGCATGCATGTCTTGATAGCACGAGACCATGGGGGTTCCATGGAGCATGCACGCCTTGATAGCACAAGACCATGTGGGTTCCTTGGAGCATGCCTGCCTTGATAGCAGGAGACCACATGGGTTCCTTGGAGCATGCCTACCTTGCTATCACGAGACCATGTAGGCTTCTTGGAGCATGCACGCCTTGATAGCACGAGACCATGTGGGTTCCGTGGAGCATGCCTGCCTTGCTAGCACGAGACCAAGTAGGCTCCTTGGAGCATGCACGCCTTGATAGCACAAGACCATGTGGATTCCTTGGGGCATGCATGCCTTGATAGCACGAGATCATGTGGGTTCCTTGCTAGCACGAGACCATGTGGGATCCTTGGAGTATGCATGCCTTGATAGCACAAGACCATGTGGATTCCTTGGAGCATGCACGCCTTGATAGCAGGAGACCATGTGGGTTCCTTGGAGCATGCATGCCTTGATAGCAGGAGACCATGTGGGTTCCTTGGAGCATGCATGCCTTGATAGCATGAGACCATGTGGGATCATTTGAGCATGCATGCCTTGATAGCACGAGACCATGTGGGATCCTTGGAGCATGCATGCCTTGCTAACATGAGACCATGTGGGTTCCTTGTAGCATGCATGCCTTGATACCACGAGACCATGCGGGTTCCTTGGAGCATACATGCCTTGATAACACAAGGCCATGTGGGTTCCTTGAAGCATGCATGCCTTGATAGCACGAGACCATGTGGGATCCTTGGAGCATACATGCCTTGGTAGCACAAGACCCTGTGGGTTCCTTGATATCACACATGCCTTGATAGTACAAGACCATAGCACGAGACCATGTGGGTTCCTTGTAGCATGCATGCCTTGATAACACAAGGCCAGGTGGGTTCCTTGGAGCATGCATGCCTTGCTAGCATGAGCCCATGTGGGCTCCTTGGAACAGGCACGCCTTGATAGCACAAGACCTTGTGGGTTCCTTGGAGCATGCATACCTTGATAGCATGAGAGCATGTGGGTTCCTTGGAGCATGCATGTCTTGATAGCACGAGACCATGGGGGTTCCGTGGAGCATGCACGCCTTGATAGCACGAGACCATGTGGGTTCCTTGGAGCAGGCATGCCTTGCTAGCACGAGACCATGTAGCTTCCTTGGATTATGCACACCTTGCTAGCACAAGACCATGTAGGCTCCTTGGAGCATGCACGCCTTGATAGCACAAGACCATGTGGATTCCTTGGAGCATACATGCCTTGATAGCACGAGACCATGTGGGATCCGTGGAGCATGTATGCCTTGCTAGCACGAGACCCTGTGCCTTGCTAGGACAAGATCATTTGGATTCTTTGGAGCTTGCATGCCTTGATAGCATGAGACCATTTAGGCTCCTTGGAGCATGCATGCCTTGATAGTACGAGACCATGTGGGTTCCTTGGAGCATGCATGTCTTGATAACACAAGGCCATGTGGGCTCATTGGAGCATACACGCCTTGATAGCACGAGACCATGTGGGATCCTAGGAGCATGCATGCCTTGCTAGCACGAGACCCTGTGGGTTCCTTGATATCACACATGCCTTGATAGTAAAAGACCATTGCATGAGACCATGTGGGTTTCTTGGAGCATGCATGCCTTGATAGCACGAGACCATGTGGGTTCCTTGCTAGCACGAGACCATGTGGGTTCCTTGGTGCATGCATGCCTTGCTAGCACGAGACCATGTGAGTTCCTTGCTAGCACAAGACCATGTGGGTGCCTTGGAGCATGCATGCCTTGCTAGCACGAGACCATGCAGGATCCTTGGAGCATGTATGCCTTGCTAGCACGAGCCCATGTGGGCTACTTGGAGCAGGCACGCCTTGATAGCACAAGACCATGTGGGTTCCTTGGAGCATGCACGCCTTGATAGCACAAGACCATGTGGGTTCCTTGGAGCATGCCTGCCTTGCTAGCACGAGACCATGTAGGCTCCTTGGAGCATGCACGCCTTGATAGCACAAGACCATGTGGATTCCTTGAATCATGCATGCCTTGATAGCACGAGACCATGTGGGACCCTTTGAGCATGCATGCCTTGCTAGCACGAGACCCTGTGCCTTGCTAGCACAAGACCATTTGGATTCCTTGGAGCATGCATGCCTTGATAGCATGAGACCATGTAGGCTCCTTGGAGCATGCATGCCTTGATAGCACGAGACCATGTGGGTTCCTTGGAGCATGCATGCCTTGCTAACACGAGACCATGTGGGTTCCTTGTAGCATGCATGACTTGATAGCACGAGACCATGCAGGTTCCTTGGAGCATACATGCCTTGATAACACAAGGCCATGTGGGTTCCTTGGAACATGCATGCCTTGGTAGCACAAGACCCTGTGAGTTCCTTGATATCACACATGCCTTGATAGTACAAGACCATTGCACAAGACCATGTGGGTTCCTTGTAGCATGCACGCCTTGATAGCACAAGACCATGCGGGTTCCTTGGAGCATGCATGCCTTGATAACACAAGGCCATGTGGGTTCCTTGGAGCATGCATGCCTTGATAGCATGAGACCATGTGGGATCCTTGGAGCATGCATGCCTTGCTAACACGAGACCATGTAGGCTCCTTGGAGCATGCACGCCTTGATAGCACAGGACCATGTGGATTCCTTGGAGCATGCACGCCTTGATAGCACAAGACCATGTAGGCTTCTTGGAGCATGCACGCCTTGATAGCAGAAGACCATGTGGGTTCCTTGGAGCATGCCTGCCTTGCTAGCAGGAGACCATGTAGGCTCCTTGGAGCATGCACGCTTTGATAGCACGAGACCATGTGGGTTCCTTGGAGCATGCATGCCTTAATAACATGAGACCATATGGGTCCCTTGGAGCATGCACGCCTTGATAGCACAAGACCATGTGGGTTCCTTGGAGCATGCCTGCCTTGCTAGCAGGAGACCATGTAGGCTCCTTGGAGCATGCACGCTTTGATAGCACGAGACCATGTGGGATCCTTGGAGCATGCACGCTTTGATAGCACGAGACCATGTGGGTTCCTTGGAGCATGATTGTCTTAATAACACGAGACCATATGGGTCCCTTGGAGCATGCATGCCTTGCTAGCACGAGACCATGTGGGATCCTTGGAGCATGCACGCCTTGATAGCACAAGCCCATGTGGGCTCCTTGGAGCATGCACGCCTTGCTAGCACCAGCCCATGTGGGCTACTTGGAGCAGGCACGCCTTATTGCACAAGACCATGTGGGTTCCTTGGAACATGCATACCTTGATAGCATGAGACCATGTGGATTCCTTGGAGCATGCATGTCTTGATAGCACGAGACCATGGGGGTTCCGTGGAGCATGCACGCCTTGATAGCACGAGACCATGTGGGTTCCTTGGAGCATGCCTGCCTTGATAGCAGGAGACCACATGGGTTCCTTGGAGCATGCCTACCTTGCTAGCACGAGACCATGTAGGCTTCTTGGAGCATGCACGCCTTGATAGCACGAGACCATGTGGGTTCCTTGGAGCATGCCTGCCTTGCTAGCACGAGACCAAGTAGGCTCCTTGGAGCATGCACACCTTGATAGCACAAGACCATGTGGATTCCTTGGAGCATGCATGCCTTGATAGCACGAGACCATGTGGGATCCTTGGAGCATGCATGCTTTGATAGCACGAGACCATGTGGGATTCTTGGAGCATGTACGCCTTGATAGCAGAAGACCATGTGGGTTCCTTGGAGCATGCATGCCTTGATAGCACGAGATCATGTGGGTTCCTTGCTAGCAGGAGGTCCATGTGGGTTCCTTGGAGCATGCATGCCTTGCTAGCACGAGACCATGTGGGATCCTTGGAGTATGCATGCCTTGATAGCACAAGACCATGTGGATTCCTTGGAGCATGCACGCCTTAATATCAGGAGACCATGTGGGTTCCTTGGAGCATGCATGCCTTGATAGCAGGAGACCATGTGGGTTCCTTGGAGCATGCATGCCTTGATAGCATGAGACCATGTGGGATCCTTTGAGCATGCATGCCTTGATAGCACGAGACCATGTGGGATCCTTGGAGCATACATGCCTTGATAGCGCAAGACCCTGTGGGTTCCATGATATCACACATGCCTTGATAGTACAAGACCATTGCATGAGACATGTGGGTTCCTTGTAGCATGCACGCCTTGATAACACAAGGCCATGTGGGTTCCTTGGAGCATGCATGCCTTGCTAGCATGAGCCCATGTGGGCTCCTTGGAACAGACACGCCTTGATAGCACAAGACCATGTGGGTTCCTTGGAGCATGCATACCTTGATAGCATGAGAGCATGTGGGTTCCTTGGAGCATGCATGTCTTGATAGCACGAGACCATGGGGGTTCTGTGGAGCATGCACGCCTTGATAGCACAAGACCATGTGGGTTCCTTGGCGCAGGCATGCCTTGCTAGCACTCGACCATGTAGGTTCCTTGGATTATGCACACCTTGCTAGCACGAGACCATGTAGGCTCCTTGGAGCATGCACGCCTTGATAGCACAAGACCATGTGGATTCCTTGGAGCATACATGCCTTGATAGCACGAGACCATGTGGGATCCGTGGAGCATGTATGCCTTGCTAGCACGAGACCCTGTGCCTTGCTAGGACAAGATCATTTGGATTCCTTGGAGCTTGCATGCCTTGATAGCATGAGACCATGTAGGCTCCTTGGAGCATGCATGCCTTGATAGTACGAGACCATGTGGGTTCCTTGGAGCATGCATGTCTTGATAACACAAGGCCATGTGGGCTCATTGGAGCATACACGCCTTCATAGCACGAGACCATGTGGGATCCTTGGAGCATGCATGCCTTGCTAGCACGAGACCCTGTGGGTTCCTGGATATCACACATGCCTTGATAGTACAAGACCATTGCATGAGACCATGTGGGTTTCTTGGAGCATGCATGCCTTGATAGTACGAGACCATGTGGGTTCCTTGCTAGCACGAGACCCTGTGGGTTCCTTGGAGCATGCATGCCTTGCTAGCACGAGACCATGTAGGCTCCTTGGAGCATGCACGCCTTGATAGCACAAGACCATGTGGATTCCTTGAAGCATGCATGCCTTGATAGCACGAGACCATGTGGGATCCTTGGAGCATGCACGCTTTGATAGCACCAGACCATGTGGGTTCCTTGGAGCATGCATGCCTTAATAACACGAGACCATATGGGTCCCTTGGTGCATGCATGCCTTGATAGCACGAGACCATGTGGGATCCTTGGAGCATGCACGCCTTGATAGCACGAGCCCATGTGGGCTCCTTGGAGCATGCACGCCTTGCTAGCACGAGCCCATGTGGGCTCCTTGGAGCATGCACGCCTTGATAGCACAGGACCATGTGGATTCCTTGGAGCATGCACGCCTTGATAGCACAAGACCATGTAGGCTCCTTGGAGCATGCACGCCTTGATAGCACAAGACCATGTGGGTTCCTTGGAGCATGCCTGCCTTGCTGGCAGGAGACCATGTAGGCTCCTTGGAGCATGCACGCTTTGATAGCACGAGACCATGTGGGTTCCTTGGAGCATGCATGCCTTAATAACACGAGACCATATGGGTCCCTTGGAGCATGCATGCCTTGCTAGCACGAGACCATGTGGGATCCTTGGAGCTTGCACGCTTTGATAGCACAAGACCATGTGGGTTCCTTGGAGCCTGCATGCCTTAATAACACGAGACCATATGGGTCCCTTGGAGCATGCATGCCTTGCTAGCACGAGACCATGTGGGATCCTTGGAGCATGCACGCCTTGATAGCACGAGCCCATGTGGGCTCCTTGGAGCATGCACGCCTTGCTAGCACAAGACCATGTGGGTTCCTTGGAGCATGCCTGCCTTGCTAGCACGAGACCATGTAGGCTCCTTGGAGCATGCACGCCTTGATAGCACAAGACCATGTGGATTCCTTGAATCATGCATGCCTTGATAGCACGAGACCATGTGGGACCCTTTGAGCATGCATGCCTTGCTAGCACGAGACCCTGTGCCTTGCTAGCACAAGACCATTTGGATTCCTTGGAGCATGCATGCCTTGATAGCATGAGACCATGTAGGCTCCTTGGAGCATGCATGCCTTGATAGCACGAGACCATGTGGGTTCCTTGGAGCATGCATGCCTTGCTAACACGAGACCATGTGGGTTCCTTGTAGCATGCATGACTTGATAGCACGAGACCATGCAGGTTCCTTGGAGCATACATGCCTTGATAACACAAGGCCATGTGGGTTCCTTGGAACATGCATGCCTTGGTAGCACAAGACCCTGTGAGTTCCTTGATATCACACATGCCTTGATAGTACAAGACCATTGCACAAGACCATGTGGGTTCCTTGTAGCATGCACGCCTTGATAGCACAAGACCATGCGGGTTCCTTGGAGCATGCATGCCTTGATAACACAAGGCCATGTGGGTTCCTTGGAGCATGCATGCCTTGATAGCATGAGACCATGTGGGATCCTTGGAGCATGCATGCCTTGCTAACACGAGACCATGTAGGCTCCTTGGAGCATGCACGCCTTGATAGCACAGGACCATGTGGATTCCTTGGAGCATGCACGCCTTGATAGCACAAGACCATGTAGGCTTCTTGGAGCATGCACGCCTTGATAGCAGAAGACCATGTGGGTTCCTTGGAGCATGCCTGCCTTGCTAGCAGGAGACCATGTAGGCTCCTTGGAGCATGCACGCTTTGATAGCACGAGACCATGTGGGTTCCTTGGAGCATGCATGCCTTAATAACATGAGACCATATGGGTCCCTTGGAGCATGCACGCCTTGATAGCACAAGACCATGTGGGTTCCTTGGAGCATGCCTGCCTTGCTAGCAGGAGACCATGTAGGCTCCTTGGAGCATGCACGCTTTGATAGCACGAGACCATGTGGGATCCTTGGAGCATGCACGCTTTGATAGCACGAGACCATGTGGGTTCCTTGGAGCATGATTGTCTTAATAACACGAGACCATATGGGTCCCTTGGAGCATGCATGCCTTGCTAGCACGAGACCATGTGGGATCCTTGGAGCATGCACGCCTTGATAGCACAAGCCCATGTGGGCTCCTTGGAGCATGCACGCCTTGCTAGCACCAGCCCATGTGGGCTACTTGGAGCAGGCACGCCTTATTGCACAAGACCATGTGGGTTCCTTGGAACATGCATACCTTGATAGCATGAGACCATGTGGATTCCTTGGAGCATGCATGTCTTGATAGCACGAGACCATGGGGGTTCCGTGGAGCATGCACGCCTTGATAGCACGAGACCATGTGGGTTCCTTGGAGCATGCCTGCCTTGATAGCAGGAGACCACATGGGTTCCTTGGAGCATGCCTACCTTGCTAGCACGAGACCATGTAGGCTTCTTGGAGCATGCACGCCTTGATAGCACGAGACCATGTGGGTTCCTTGGAGCATGCCTGCCTTGCTAGCACGAGACCAAGTAGGCTCCTTGGAGCATGCACACCTTGATAGCACAAGACCATGTGGATTCCTTGGAGCATGCATGCCTTGATAGCACGAGACCATGTGGGATCCTTGGAGCATGCATGCTTTGATAGCACGAGACCATGTGGGATTCTTGGAGCATGTACGCCTTGATAGCAGAAGACCATGTGGGTTCCTTGGAGCATGCATGCCTTGATAGCACGAGATCATGTGGGTTCCTTGCTAGCAGGAGGTCCATGTGGGTTCCTTGGAGCATGCATGCCTTGCTAGCACGAGACCATGTGGGATCCTTGGAGTATGCATGCCTTGATAGCACAAGACCATGTGGATTCCTTGGAGCATGCACGCCTTAATATCAGGAGACCATGTGGGTTCCTTGGAGCATGCATGCCTTGATAGCAGGAGACCATGTGGGTTCCTTGGAGCATGCATGCCTTGATAGCATGAGACCATGTGGGATCCTTTGAGCATGCATGCCTTGATAGCACGAGACCATGTGGGATCCTTGGAGCATACATGCCTTGATAGCGCAAGACCCTGTGGGTTCCATGATATCACACATGCCTTGATAGTACAAGACCATTGCATGAGACATGTGGGTTCCTTGTAGCATGCACGCCTTGATAACACAAGGCCATGTGGGTTCCTTGGAGCATGCATGCCTTGCTAGCATGAGCCCATGTGGGCTCCTTGGAACAGACACGCCTTGATAGCACAAGACCATGTGGGTTCCTTGGAGCATGCATACCTTGATAGCATGAGAGCATGTGGGTTCCTTGGAGCATGCATGTCTTGATAGCACGAGACCATGGGGGTTCTGTGGAGCATGCACGCCTTGATAGCACAAGACCATGTGGGTTCCTTGGCGCAGGCATGCCTTGCTAGCACTCGACCATGTAGGTTCCTTGGATTATGCACACCTTGCTAGCACGAGACCATGTAGGCTCCTTGGAGCATGCACGCCTTGATAGCACAAGACCATGTGGATTCCTTGGAGCATACATGCCTTGATAGCACGAGACCATGTGGGATCCGTGGAGCATGTATGCCTTGCTAGCACGAGACCCTGTGCCTTGCTAGGACAAGATCATTTGGATTCCTTGGAGCTTGCATGCCTTGATAGCATGAGACCATGTAGGCTCCTTGGAGCATGCATGCCTTGATAGTACGAGACCATGTGGGTTCCTTGGAGCATGCATGTCTTGATAACACAAGGCCATGTGGGCTCATTGGAGCATACACGCCTTCATAGCACGAGACCATGTGGGATCCTTGGAGCATGCATGCCTTGCTAGCACGAGACCCTGTGGGTTCCTGGATATCACACATGCCTTGATAGTACAAGACCATTGCATGAGACCATGTGGGTTTCTTGGAGCATGCATGCCTTGATAGTACGAGACCATGTGGGTTCCTTGCTAGCACGAGACCCTGTGGGTTCCTTGGAGCATGCATGCCTTGCTAGCACGAGACCATGTAGGCTCCTTGGAGCATGCACGCCTTGATAGCACAAGACCATGTGGATTCCTTGAAGCATGCATGCCTTGATAGCACGAGACCATGTGGGATCCTTGGAGCATGCACGCTTTGATAGCACCAGACCATGTGGGTTCCTTGGAGCATGCATGCCTTAATAACACGAGACCATATGGGTCCCTTGGTGCATGCATGCCTTGATAGCACGAGACCATGTGGGATCCTTGGAGCATGCACGCCTTGATAGCACGAGCCCATGTGGGCTCCTTGGAGCATGCACGCCTTGCTAGCACGAGCCCATGTGGGCTCCTTGGAGCATGCACGCCTTGATAGCACAGGACCATGTGGATTCCTTGGAGCATGCACGCCTTGATAGCACAAGACCATGTAGGCTCCTTGGAGCATGCACGCCTTGATAGCACAAGACCATGTGGGTTCCTTGGAGCATGCCTGCCTTGCTGGCAGGAGACCATGTAGGCTCCTTGGAGCATGCACGCTTTGATAGCACGAGACCATGTGGGTTCCTTGGAGCATGCATGCCTTAATAACACGAGACCATATGGGTCCCTTGGAGCATGCATGCCTTGCTAGCACGAGACCATGTGGGATCCTTGGAGCTTGCACGCTTTGATAGCACAAGACCATGTGGGTTCCTTGGAGCCTGCATGCCTTAATAACACGAGACCATATGGGTCCCTTGGAGCATGCATGCCTTGCTAGCACGAGACCATGTGGGATCCTTGGAGCATGCACGCCTTGATAGCACGAGCCCATGTGGGCTCCTTGGAGCATGCACGCCTTGCTAGCACCAGCCCATGTGGGCTACTTGGAGCAGGCACGCCTTATTGCACAAGACCATGTGGGTTCCTTGGAGCATGCATACCTTGATAGCATGAGACCATGTGGATTCCTTGGAGCATGCATGTCTTGATAGCAGGAGACCACATGGGTTCCTTGGAGCATGCCTACCTTGCTAGCACGAGACCATGTGGGATCCTTGGAGCATGCACGCTTTGATAGCACAAGACCATGTGGGTTCCTTGGAGCATGCATGCCTTAATAACACAAGACCATATGGGTCCCTTGGAGCATGCATGCCTTAATAACACGAGACCATATGGGTCCCTTGGAGCATGCATGACTTGCTGCACGAGACCATGTGGGATCCTTGGAGCATGCACGCCTTGATAGCACATGACCATGTGGATTCCTTGGAGCATGCACGCCTTGATAGCACAAGACCATGTAGGCTCCTTGGAGCATGCACGCCTTGATAGCACAAGACCATGTGGGTTCCTTGGAGCATGCCTGCCTTGCTAGCAGGAGACCATGTAGGCTCCTTGGAGCATGCACGCTTTGATAGCACGAGACCATGTGGGTTCCTTGGAGCATGCATGCCTTAATAACACGAGACCATATGGGTCCCTTGGAGCATGCATGCCTTGCTAGCACGAGACCATGTGGGATCCTTGGAGCATGCACGCTTTGATAGCACGAGACCATGTGGGTTCCTTGGAGCATGCATGCCTTAATAACACGAGACCATATGGGTCCCTTGGAGCATGCATGCCTTGCTAGCACGAGACCATGTGGGATCCTTGGAGCATGCACGCCTTGATAGCACGAGCCCATGTGGGCTCCTTGGAGCATGCACGCCTTGCTAGCACCAGCCCATGTGGGCTACTTGGAGCGGGCACGCCTTATTGCACAAGACCATGTGGTTTCCTTGGAGCATGCATACCTTGATAGCATGAGACCATATGGATTCCTTGGAGCATGCATGTCTTGATAGCACAAGACCATGGGGGTTCCGTGGAGCATGCACGCCTTGATAACACGAGACCATGTGGGTTCCTTGGAGCATGCCTGCCTTGATAGCAGGAGACCACATGGGTTCCTTGGAGCATGCCTACCTTGCTAGCACGAGACCATGTAGGCTTCTTGGAGCATGCACGCCTTGATAGCACGAGACCATGTGGGTTCCTTGGAGCATGCCTGCCTTGCTAGCACGAGACCAAGTAGGCTCCTTGGAGCATGCACGCCTTGATAGCACAAGACCATGTGGATTCCTTGGAGCATGCATGCCTTGATAGCACGAGACCATGTGGGATCCTTGGAGCATGCATGCTTTGATAGCACGAGACCATGTGGGATTCTTGGAGCATGTACGCCTTGATAGCAGAAGACCATGTGGGTTCCTTGGAGCATGCATGCCTTGATAGCACGAGATCATGTGGGTTCCTTGCTAGCACGAGGTCCATGTGGGTTCCTTGGAGCATGCATGCCTTGCTAGCACGAGACCATGTGGGATCCTTGGAGTATGCATGCCTTGATAGCACAAGACCATGTGGATTCTTTGGAGCATGCACACCTTGATAGCAGGAGACCATGTGGGTTCCTTGGAGCATGCATGCCTTGATAGCAGGAGACCATGTGGGTTCCTTGGAGCATGCATGCCTTGATAGCATGAGACCATGTGGGATCCTTTGAGCATGCATGCCTTGATAGCACGAGACCATGTGGGATCCTTGGAGCATGCATGCCTTGCTAACACAAGACCATGTGGGTTCCTTGTAGCATGCATGCCTTGATAGCACGAGACCATGCGGGTTCCTTGGAGCATACATGCCTTGATAACACAAGGCCATGTGGGTTCGTTGAAGCATGCATGCCTTGGTAGCACAAGACCCTGTGGGTTCCATGATATCACACATGCCTTGATAGTACAAGACCATAGCACGAGACCATGTGGGTTCCTTGTAGCATGCACGCCTTGATAACATAAGGCCATGTGGGTTCCTTGTAGCATGCATGCCTTGCTAGCATGAGCCCATGTGGGCTCCTTGGAACAGGCACGCCTTGATAGCACAAGACCATGTGGGTTCCTTGGAGCATGCATACCTTGATAGCATGAAAGCATGTGGGTTCCTTGGAGCATGCCTGTCTTGATAGCACGAGACCATGGGGGTTCTGTGGAGCATGCACGCCTTGATAGCACAAGACCACATGGGTTCCTTGGAGTATGCCTACCTTGCTAGCACGAGACCATGTAGGCTTCTTGCAGCATGCACGCCTTGATAGCACGAGACCATGTGGGGTCCTTGGAGCATGCCTGCCTTGCTAGCACGAGACCATGTAGGCTCCTTGGAGCATGCACGCCTTGATAGCACAAGACCATGTGGATTCCTTGGAGCATGCATGCTTTGATAGCACAAGACCATGTGGGATTCTTGGAGCATGTACGCCTTGATAGCAGGAGACCATGTGGGTTCCTTGGAGCATGCATGCCTTGATAGCACGAGACCATGTGGGTTCCTTGCTAGCACCAGGTCCATGTGGGTTCCTTGGAGCATGCATGCCTTGCTAGCACGAGACCATGTGGGATCCTTGGAGTATGCATGCCTTGATAGCACAAGACCATGTGGATTCCTTGGAGCATGCACGCCTTGATACCAGGAGACCATGTGGGTTCCTTGGAGCATGCCTGCCTTGCTAGCACGAGACCATGTGGGATCCATGGAGCATGCATGCCTTGCTAGCACGAGACCCTGTGCCTTGCTAGCACAAGACCATTTGGATTCCTTGGAGCATGCATGCCTTGATAGCATAAGACCATGTAGGCTCCTTGGAGCATGCACGCCTTGATAGCACAAGACCATGTGGGTTCCTTGGAGCATGTCTGCCTTGCTAGCACGAGACCATGTAGGCTCCTTGGAGCATGCACGCCTTGATAGCACAAGACCATGTGGATTCCTTGAAGCATGCATGCCTTGATAGCACGAGACCATGTGGGATCCTTGGAGCATGCACGCTTTGATAGCACCAGACCATGTGGGTTCCTTGGAGCATGCATGCCTTAATAACACGAGACCATATGGGTCCCTTGGAGCATGCATGCCTTGCTAGCACAAGACCATGTGGGATCCTTGGAGCATGCACGCCTTGATAGCACGAGCCCATGTGGGCTCCTTGGAGCATGCACGCCTTGCTAGCACGAGCCCATGTGGGTTACTTGGAGCAGGCACGCCTTGATAGCACAAGACCATGTGGGTTCCTTGGAGCATGCATACCTTGATAGCATGAGACCATGTGGGTTCCTTGGAGCATGCA
Organism: Ambystoma mexicanum; assembly: GCF_040938575.1. NCBI lineage: Eukaryota > Metazoa > Chordata > Amphibia > Caudata > Ambystomatidae > Ambystoma > Ambystoma mexicanum. The sequence goes on from NC_090931.1 coordinate 173,324,750, forward strand.
TGTCTTGATAGCACGAGACCATGGGGGTTCCATCGAGCATGCACGCCTTGATAGCAGGAGACCATGTGGGTTCCTTGGAGCATGCATGCCTTGATAGCAGGAGACCATGTGGGTTCCTTGGAGCATGCATGCCTTGATAGCATGAGACCATGTGGGATCCTTTGAGCATGCATGCCTTGATAGCACGAGACCATGTGGGATCCTTGGAGCATGCATGCCTTGCTAACACAAGACCATGTGGGTTCCTTGTAGCATGCATGCCTTGATAGCACGAGACCATGCGGGTTCCTTGGAGCATACATGCCTTGATAACACAAGGCCATGTGGGTTCGTTGAAGCATGCATGCCTTGGTAGCACAAGACCCTGTGGGTTCCATGATATCACACATGCCTTGATAGTACAAGACCATAGCACGAGACCATGTGGGTTCCTTGTAGCATGCACGCCTTGATAACATAAGGCCATGTGGGTTCCTTGTAGCATGCATGCCTTGCTAGCATGAGCCCATGTGGGCTCCTTGGAACAGGCACGCCTTGATAGCACAAGACCATGTGGGTTCCTTGGAGCATGCATACCTTGATAGCATGAAAGCATGTGGGTTCCTTGGAGCATGCATGTCTTGATAGCACGAGACCATGGGGGTTCTGTGGAGCATGCACGCCTTGATAGCACAAGACCACATGGGTTCCTTGGAGTATGCCTACCTTGCTAGCACGAGACCATGTAGGCTTCTTGCAGCATGCACGCCTTGATAGCACGAGACCATGTGGGGTCCTTGGAGCATGCCTGCCTTGCTAGCACGAGACCATGTAGGCTCCTTGGAGCATGCACGCCTTGATAGCACAAGACCATGTGGATTCCTTGGAGCATGCATGCTTTGATAGCACAAGACCATGTGGGATTCTTGGAGCATGTACGCCTTGATAGCAGGAGACCATGTGGGTTCCTTGGAGCATGCATGCCTTGATAGCACGAGACCATGTGGGTTCCTTGCTAGCACCAGGTCCATGTGGGTTCCTTGGAGCATGCATGCCTTGCTAGCACGAGACCATGTGGGATCCTTGGAGTATGCATGCCTTGATAGCACAAGACCATGTGGATTCCTTGGAGCATGCACGCCTTGATACCAGGAGACCATGTGGGTTCCTTGGAGCATGCCTGCCTTGCTAGCACGAGACCATGTGGGATCCATGGAGCATGCATGCCTTGCTAGCACGAGACCCTGTGCCTTGCTAGCACAAGACCATTTGGATTCCTTGGAGCATGCATGCCTTGATAGCATAAGACCATGTAGGCTCCTTGGAGCATGCACGCCTTGATAGCACAAGACCATGTGGGTTCCTTGGAGCATGTCTGCCTTGCTAGCACGAGACCATGTAGGCTCCTTGGAGCATGCACGCCTTGATAGCACAAGACCATGTGGATTCCTTGAAGCATGCATGCCTTGATAGCACGAGACCATGTGGGATCCTTGGAGCATGCACGCTTTGATAGCACCAGACCATGTGGGTTCCTTGGAGCATGCATGCCTTAATAACACGAGACCATATGGGTCCCTTGGAGCATGCATGCCTTGCTAGCACAAGACCATGTGGGATCCTTGGAGCATGCACGCCTTGATAGCACGAGCCCATGTGGGCTCCTTGGAGCATGCACGCCTTGCTAGCACGAGCCCATGTGGGTTACTTGGAGCAGGCACGCCTTGATAGCACAAGACCATGTGGGTTCCTTGGAGCATGCATACCTTGATAGCAAGAGACCATGTGGGTTCCTTGGAGCATGCATGTCTTGATAGCACGAGACCATGGGGGTTCCATCGAGCATGCACGCCTTGATAGCACGAGACCATGTGGGTTCCTTGGAGCATGCCTGCCTTGAAAGCATGAGACCACATGGGTTCCTTGGAGCATGCCTACCTTGCTAGCACGAGACCATGTAGGCTTCTTGGAGCATGCACGCCATGATAGCACGAGACCATATGGGTTCCTTGGAGCATGCCTGCCTTGCTAGCACGAGACCAAGTAGGCTCCTTGGAGCATGCACGCCTTGATAGCACAAGACCATGTGGATTCCTTGGAGCATGCATGCCTTGATAGCACGAGACCATGTGGGATCCTTGGAGCATGCATGCCTTGATAGCACGAGACCATGTGGGATCCTTGGAGCATGCATGCTTTGATAGCACAAGACCGTGTGGGATTCTTGGAGCATGTACACCTTGATAGCAGGAGACCATGTGGGTTCCTTGGAGCATGCATGCCTTGATAGCATGAGACCATGTGGGTTCCTTGCTAGCACGAGGTCCATGTGGGTTCCTTGGAGCTTGCATGCCTTGCTAGCACGAGACCATGTGGGATCCTTGGAGTATGCACGCCTTGATAGCAGGAGACCATGTGGGTTCCTTGGAGCATGCATGCCTTGATAGCAGGAGACCATGTATGTTCCTTGGAGCATGCACGCCTTGATAGCAGGAGACCATGTGGGTTCCTTGGAGCATGCATGCCTTGATAGCACGAGACCATATGGGACCCTTTGAGCATGCATGCCTTGCTAGCACGAGACCCTGTGCCTTGCTAGCACAAGACCATTTGGATTCCTTGGAGCATGCATGCCTTGATAGCATGAGACCATGTAGGCTCCTTGGAGCATGCATGCCTTGATAGCACGAGACCATGTGGGTTCCTTGGAGCATGCCTGCCCTGATAGCACGAGACCATGTGGGATCCTTGGAGCATGCATGCCTTGCTAACACGAGACCATGTGGGTTCCTTGTAGCATGCATGCCTTGATAGCACGAGACCATGCAGGTTCCTTGGAGCATACATGCCTTGATAACACAAGGCCATGTGGGTTCCTTGGAGCATGCATGCCTTGGTAGCACAAGACCCTGTGAGTTCCTTGATATCACACATGCCTTGATAGTACAAGACCATTGCACGAGACCATGTGGGTTCCTTGTAGCATGCACTCCTTGATAGCACAAGACCATGCGGGTTCCTTGGAGCATGCATGCCTTGATAACACAAGGCCATGTGGATTCCTTGGAGCATGCATGCCTTGATAGCATGAGACCATGTGGGATCCTTGGAGCATGCATGCCTTGCTAACACGAGATCATATGGGTTCCTTGTAGCATGCACGCCTTGATAGCACGAGACCATGCGGGTTCCTTGGAGCATTCATGCCTTGATAACACAAGGCCATGTGGGCTCCTTGGAGCATGCACGCCTTGCTAGCATGAGCCCATGTGGGCTCCTTGGAACAGGCACGCCTTGATAGCACAAGACCATGTGGGTTCCTTGGAGCATGCATACCTTGATAGCATGAGACCATGTGGGTTCCTTGGAGCATGCATGTCTTGATAGCACGAGACCATGGGGGTTCCGTGGATCATGCACGCCTTGATAGCACGAAATCATGTGGGTTCCTTGGAGCATGCCTGCCTTGATAGCATGAGACCACATGGGTTCCTTGGAGCATGCCTACCTTGCTAGCACGAGACCATGTCGGCTTCTTGGAGCATGCACGCCTTGATAGCACGAGACCATGTGGGGTCCTTGGAGCATGCCTGCCTTGCTAGCACGAGACCATGTAGGCTCCTTGGAGCATGCACGCCTTGATAGCACAAGACCATGTGGATTCCTTGGAGCATGCATGCTTTGATAGCACAAGACCATGTGGGATTCTTGGAGCATGTACGCCTTGATAGCAGGAGACCATGTGGGTTCCTTGGAGCATGCATGCCTTGATAGCACGAGACCATGTGGGTTCCTTGCTAGCACAAGGTCCAAGTGGGTTCCTTGGAGCATGCATGCCTTGCTAGCACGAGACCATGTGGGATCCTTGGAGTATGCATGCCTTGATAGCACAAGACCATGTGGATTCCTTGGAGCATGCACGCCTTGATACCAGGAGACCATGTGGGTTCCTTGGAGCATGCCTGCCTTGCTAGCACGAGACAATGTGGGATCCATGGAGCATGCTTGCCTTGCTAGCACGAGACCCTGTGCCTTGCTAGCACAAGACCATGTGGATTCCTTGGAGCATGCATGCCTTGATAGCATGAGACCATGTAGGCTCCTTGAAGCATGCATGCCTTGATAGCACGAGACCATGTGGGTTCCTTGGAGCATGCATGCCTTGATAGCACGAGACCATGTCGGATCCTTGGAGCATGCATGCCTTGCTAACACGAGACCATGTGGGTTCCTTGTAGCATGCACGCCTTGATAGCACGAGACCATGCAGGTTCCTTGGAGCATGCATGTCTTGATAACACAAGGCCATGTGGGTTCCTTGGAGCATGCATGCCTTGCTAGCACGAGACCATGCAGGTTCCTTGGAGCATGCACGCCTTGCTAGCACGAGACCCTGTGGGTTCCTTGATATTACACATGCCTTGATAGCACAAGACCATTGCACGAGACCATGTGGGTTCCTTGTAGCATGCACGCCTTGATAGCACAAGACCATGCAGGTTCCTTGGAGCATGCATGCCTTGGTAGCACGAGACCATGTGGGATCCGTGGAGCATGCATGCCTTGCTAGCACGAGACCCTGTGCCTTGCTAGCACAAGACCATTTGGATTCCTTGGAGCTTGCATGCCTTGATAGCATGAGACCATGTAGGCTCCTTGGAGCATGCATGCCTTGATAGTACGAGACCATGTGGGTTCCTTGGAGCATGCATGCCTTGATAACACAAGGCCATGTGGGCTCCTTGGAGCATGCAAGCCTTGATAGCACGAGACCATGTGGGATCCTTGGAGTATGCATGCCTTGCTAACACAAGACCATATGGGTTCCTTGTAGCATGCACGCCTTGATAGCACGAGACCATGCAGGTTCCTTGGAGCATGCATGCCTTGATAACACAAGGCCATGTGGGTTCCTTGGAGCATGCATGCCTTGATAGCACAAGACCATGTGGGTTCCTTGGAGCATGCATGCCTTGATAGCACGAGACCATGTGGTATCCTTGGAGCATGCATGCCTTGCTAGCACGAGACCATGTGGGTTCCTTGCTATCACACATGCCTTGATAGCACAAGACCATTGCACGAGACCATGTGGGTTCCTTGGAGCATGCATGCCTTGGTAGCACGAGACCATGTGGGTTCCTTGGAGCATGCACGCCTTGATAGCACGAGACCATGCGGGTTCCTTGGAGCATGCATGCCTTGATAACACAAGGCCATGTGGGTTCCTTGGAGCATGCATGCCTTGATAGCACGAGACCATGTGGTATTCTTGGAGCATGCATGCCTTGCTAGCACGAGACCCTGTGGGTTCCTTGATATCACACATGCCTTGATAGCACAAGACCATTGCACGAGACCATGTGGGTTCCTTGGAGCATGCATGCCTTGGTAGCACGAGACTATGTGGGTTCCTTGGAGCATGCACGCCTTTAGCATGAGACCCTGTGGGTTCCTCGATATCACACATGCCTTGATAGCACGAGACAATGTGGGTTCCTTGGAGCATGCACGCCTTGATAGCACAAGCCCATGTGGGCTCCTTGGAACAGGCACGCCTTGATAGCACAAGACCATGTGGGTTCCTTGGAGCATGCATGCCTTGCTAACACAAGACCATGTGCGTTCCTTGTAGCATGCACGCCTTGATAGCACAAGACCATGCAGGTTCCTTGGAGCATGCATGCCTTGATAACACAAGGCCATGTGGGTTCCTTGGAGCATGCATGCCTTGATAGCACGAGACCAAGTGGGATCTTTGGAGCATGCATGCCTTGCTAACACAAGACCCTGTGGGTTCCTTGATATCACACATGCCTTGATAGTACAAGACCATTGCACGAGACCATGTGGGTTCCTTGGAGCATGCATGCCTTGGTAGCACGAGACCATATGGGTTCCTTGGAGCATGCATGCCTTGATAGCACAAGCCCATGTGGGTTCCTTGGAGCATGCACACCTTGCTAGCACGAGACCCTGTGGGTTCCTTGGAGCATGCACACCTTGATAGCACGAGACCATGTGGGTTCCTTGGAGCAGGCATGCCTTGATAGCACGAGACCACGTGGGTTCCTTGGAGCAGGCATTCCTTGATAGCATAAGACCATGTAGGCTCCTTGGAGCATGCACGCCTTGATAGCACAAGACCATGTGGGTTCCTTGGAGCATGCCTGCCTTGCTAGCACGAGACCATGTAGGCTCCTTGGAGCATGCATGCCTTGATAGCACAAGACCATGTGGATTCCTTGAAGCATGCATGCCTTGATAGCACGAGACCATGTGGGATCCTTGGAGCATGCACGCTTTGATAGCACCAGACCATGTGGGTTCCTTGGAGCATGCATGCCTTAATAACACGAGACCATATGGGTCCCTTGGAGCATGCATGCCTTGCTAGCACAAGACCATGTGGGATCCTTGGAGCATGCACGCCTTGATAGCACGAGCCCATGTGGGCTCCTTGGAGCATGCACGCCTTGCTAGCACGAGCCCATGTGGGTTACTTGGAGCAGGCACGCCTTGATAGCACAAGACCATGTGGGTTCCTTGGAGCATGCATACCTTGATAGCATGAGACCATGTGGGTTCCTTGGAGCATGCATGTCTTGATAGCACGAGACCATGGGGGTTCCATGGAGCATGCACGCCTTGATAGCACGAGACCATGTGGGTTCCTTGGAGCATGCCTGCCTTGAAAGCATGAGACCACATGGGTTCCTTGGAGCATGCCTACCTTGCTAGCACGAGACCATGTAGGCTTCTTGGAGCATGCACGCCATGATAGCACGAGACCATATGGGTTCCTTGGAGCATGCCTGCCTTGCTAGCACGAGACCAAGTAGGCTCCTTGGAGCATGCACGCCTTGATAGCACAAGACCATGTGGATTCCTTGGAGCATGCATGCCTTGATAGCACGAGACCATGTGGGATCCTTGGAGCATGCATGCTTTGATAGCACGAGACCGTGTGGGATTCTTGGAGCATGTACACCTTGATAGCAGGAGACCATGTGGGTTCCTTGGAGCATGCATGCCTTGATAGCATGAGACCATGTGGGTTCCTTGCTAGCACGAGGTCCATGTGGGTTCCTTGGAGCTTGCATGCCTTGCTAGCACGAGACCATGTGGGATCCTTGGAGTATGCACGCCTTGATAGCAGGAGACCATGTGGGTTCCTTGGAGCATGCATGCCTTGATAGCAGGAGACCATGTATGTTCCTTGGAGCATGCACGCCTTGATAGCAGGAGACCATGTGGGTTCCTTGGAGCATGCATGCCTTGATAGCACGAGACCATATGGGACCCTTTGAGCATGCATGCCTTGCTAGCACGAGACCCTGTGCCTTGCTAGCACAAGACCATTTGGATTCCTTGGAGCATGCATGCCTTGATAGCATGAGACCATGTAGGCTCCTTGGAGCATGCATGCCTTGATAGCACGAGACCATGTGGGTTCCTTGGAGCATGCCTGCCCTGATAGCACGAGACCATGTGGGATCCTTGGAGCATGCATGCCTTGCTAACACGAGACCATGTGGGTTCCTTGTAGCATGCATGCCTTGATAGCACGAGACCATGCAGGTTCCTTGGAGCATACATGCCTTGATAACACAAGGCCATGTGGGTTCCTTGGAGCATGCATGCCTTGGTAGCACAAGACCCTGTGAGTTCCTTGATATCACACATGCCTTGATAGTACAAGACCATTGCACGAGACCATGTGGGTTCCTTGTAGCATGCACTCCTTGATAGCACAAGACCATGCGGGTTCCTTGGAGCATGCATGCCTTGATAACACAAGGCCATGTGGATTCCTTGGAGCATGCATGCCTTGATAGCATGAGACCATGTGTGATCCTTGGAGCATGCATGCCTTGCTAACACGAGATCATATGGGTTCCTTGTAGCATGCACGCCTTGATAGCACGAGACCATGCGGGTTCCTTGGAGCATGCATGCCTTGATAACACAAGGCCATGTGGGCTCCTTGGAGCATGCACGCCTTGCTAGCATGAGCCCATGTGGGCTCCTTGGAACAGGCACGCCTTGATAGCACAAGACCATGTGGGTTCCTTGGAGCATGCATACCTTGATAGCATGAGACCATGTGGGTTCCTTGGAGCATGCATGTCTTGATAGCACGAGACCATGGGGGTTCCGTGGATCATGCACGCCTTGATAGCACGAAATCATGTGGGTTCCTTGGAGCATGCCTGCCTTGATAGCATGAGACCACATGGGTTCCTTGGAGCATGCCTACCTTGCTAGCACGAGACCATGTCGGCTTCTTGGAGCATGCACGCCTTGATAGCACGAGACCATGTGGGGTCCTTGGAGCATGCCTGCCTTGCTAGCACGAGACCATGTAGGCTCCTTGGAGCATGCACGCCTTGATAGCACAAGACCATGTGGATTCCTTGGAGCATGCATGCTTTGATAGCACAAGACCATGTGGGATTCTTGGAGCATGTACGCCTTGATAGCAGGAGACCATGTGGGTTCCTTGGAGCATGCATGCCTTGATAGCACGAGACCATGTGGGTTCCTTGCTAGCACAAGGTCCAAGTGGGTTCCTTGGAGCATGCATGCCTTGCTAGCACGAGACCATGTGGGATCCTTGGAGTATGCATGCCTTGATAGCACAAGACCATGTGGATTCCTTGGAGCATGCACGCCTTGATACCAGGAGACCATGTGGGTTCCTTGGAGCATGCCTGCCTTGCTAGCACGAGACAATGTGGGATCCATGGAGCATGCTTGCCTTGCTAGCACGAGACCCTGTGCCTTGCTAGCACAAGACCATGTGGATTCCTTGGAGCATGCATGCCTTGATAGCATGAGACCATGTAGGCTCCTTGAAGCATGCATGCCTTGATAGCACGAGACCATGTGGGTTCCTTGGAGCATGCATGCCTTGATAGCACGAGACCATGTCGGATCCTTGGAGCATGCATGCCTTGCTAACACGAGACCATGTGGGTTCCTTGTAGCATGCACGCCTTGATAGCACGAGACCATGCAGGTTCCTTGGAGCATGCATGTCTTGATAACACAAGGCCATGTGGGTTCCTTGGAGCATGCATGCCTTGCTAGCACGAGACCATGCAGGTTCCTTGGAGCATGCATGCTTTGCTAGCACGAGACCCTGTGGGTTCCTTGATATTACACATGCCTTGATAGCACAAGACCATTGCACGAGACCATGTGGGTTCCTTGTAGCATGCACGCCTTGATAGCACGAGACCATGCAGGTTCCTTGGAGCATGCATGCCTTGGTAGCACGAGACCATGTGGGATCCGTGGAGCATGCATGCCTTGCTAGCACGAGACCCTGTGCCTTGCTAGCACAAGACCATTTGGATTCCTTGGAGCTTGCATGCCTTGATAGCATGAGACCATGTAGGCTCCTTGGAGCATGCATGCCTTGATAGTACGAGACTATGTGGGTTCCTTGGAGCATGCATGCCTTGATAACACAAGGCCATGTGGGCTCCTTGGAGCATGCAAGCCTTGATAGCACGAGACCATGTGGGATCCTTGGAGTATGCATGCCTTGCTAACACGAGACCATATGGGTTCCTTGTAGCATGCACGCCTTGATAGCACGAGACCATGCAGGTTCCTTGGAGCATGCATGCCTTGATAACACAAGGCCATGTGGGTTCCTTGGAGCATGCATGCCTTGATAGCACAAGACCATGTGGGTTCCTTGGAGCATGCATGCCTTGATAGCACGAGACCATGTGGTATCCTTGGAGCATGCATGCCTTGCTAGCACGAGACCATGTGGGTTCCTTGCTATCACACATGCCTTGATAGCACAAGACCATTGCACGAGACCATGTGGGTTCCTTGGAGCATGCATGCCTTGGTAGCACGAGACCATGTGGGTTCCTTGGAGCATGCACGCCTTGATAGCACGAGACCATGCGGGTTCCTTGGAGCATGCATGCCTTGATAACACAAGGCCACCTGGGTTCCTTGGAGCATGCATGCCTTGATAGCACGAGACCATGTGGTATTCTTGGAGCATGCATGCCTTGCTAGCACGAGACCCTGTGGGTTCCTTGATATCACACATGCCTTGATAGCACAAGACCATTGCACGAGACCATGTGGGTTCCTTGGAGCATGCATGCCTTGGTAGCACGAGACTATGTGGGTTCCTTGGAGCATGCACGCCTTTAGCATGAGACCCTGTGGGTTCCTCGATATCACACATGCCTTGATAGCACGAGACAATGTGGGTTCCTTGGAGCATGCACGCCTTGATAGCACAAGCCCATGTGGGCTCCTTGGAACAGGCACGCCTTGATAGCACAAGACCATGTGGGTTCCTTGGAGCATGCATGCCTTGCTAACACAAGACCATGTGCGTTCCTTGTAGCATGCACGCCTTGATAGCACAAGACCATGCAGGTTCCTTGGAGCATGCATGCCTTGATAACACAAGGCCATGTGGGTTCCTTGGAGCATGCATGCCTTGATAGCACGAGACCAAGTGGGATCTTTGGAGCATGCATGCCTTGCTAACACAAGACCCTGTGGGTTCCATGATATCACACATGCCTTGATAGTAAAAGACCATTGCACGAGACCATGTGGGTTCCTTGGAGCATGCATGCCTTGGTAGCACGAGACCATATGGGTTCCTTGGAGCATGCATGCCTTGATAGCACAAGCCCATGTGGGTTCCTTGGAGCATGCACACCTTGCTAGCACGAGACCCTGTGGGTTCCTTGGAGCATGCACACCTTGATAGCACAAGACCATGTGGGTTCCTTGGAGCAGGCATGCCTTGATAGCACGAGACCACGTGGGTTCCTTGGAGCAGGCATGCCTTGATAGCACGAGACCACGTGGGTTCCTTGGAGCATGCACATCTTGCTAGCACGAGACCATGTAGGCTCCTTGGAGAATGCACGCCTTGATAGCACAAGACCATGTGGATTCCTTGGAGCATACATGCCTTGATAGCACGAGACCATGTGGGATCCGTGGAGCATGCATGCCTTGCTAGCACGAGACCCTGTGCCTTGCTAGCACAAGACCATTTGGCTTCCTTGGAGCTTGCATGCCTTGATAGCATGAGACCATGTGGGCTCATTGGAGCATGCATGCCTTGATAGTACGAGACCATGTGGGTTCCTTGGAGCATGCATGCCTTGATAACACAAGGCCATGTGGGCTCCCTGCAGCATGCAAGCCTTGATAGCACGAGACCATGTGGGATCCTTGGAGCATGCATGCCTTGCTAGCACGAGACCCTGTGGGTTCCTTGATATCACGCATGCCTTGATAGTACAAGACCATTGCATGAGACCATGTGGGTTTCTTGGAGCATGCATGCCTTGATAGCACGAGACCATGTGGGTTCCTTGCTAGCACAAGACCATGTGGGTTCCTTGGAGCATGCATGCCTTGCTAGCACGAGACCATGTGGGTTCCTTGCTAGCACGAGACCATGTGGGTTCCTTGGAGCATGCATGCTTTGGTAGCACGAGACCATATGGGTTCCTTGGAGCTTGCACGCCTTGATAGCACGAGACCATGTGGGTTCCTTGCTAGCACGACACCATGTGGGATCCTTGGAGCATGCATGCCTTGATAGCACGAGACCATGTGGGTTCCTTGGAGCAGGCACGCCTTGGTATCAGGAGACCATGTGGTATCCTTGGAGCATGCATGCCTTGATAGCAGGAGACCATGTGGGATCCTTGGAGCATGCATGCCTTGCTAGCACGAGACCCTGTGCCTTGCTAGCACAAGACCATTTGGATTCCTTGGAGCATGCATGCCTTGATAGCACGAGACCATGTGGGTTCCTTCGAGCGTGCATGCCTTGATAGCACAAGACCATGTGGAATCCTTGGAGCATGCACACCTTGATAACACGAGACCATGTGAGTTCCTTGGAGCATGCACGCCTTGATAGCACGAGATCATGCGGGTTCCTTGGAGCATGCATGCCTTGATAACACAAGGCCATGTGGGTTCCTTGGAGCATGCACACCTTGATAACACGAGACCATATGAGTTCCTTGGAGCATGCACGCCTTGATAGCATGAGACCATGTGGGATCCTTGGAGCATGCATGCCTTGCTAGCACGAGACCCTGTGGGTTCCTTGATATCACACATGCCTTGATAGCACAAGACCATTGCACGAGACCATGTGGGTTCCTTAGAGCATGCATGCCTTGGTAGCACGTGACTATGTGGGTTCCTTGGAGCATGCACGCCTTGCTAGCATGAGACCCTGTGGGTTCCTCGATATCACACATGCCTTGATAGCACGAGACCATGTGGGTTCCTTGGAGCATGCACACCTTGATAGCACGAGCCCATGTGAGCTCCTTGGAGCATGCATGCCTTGATAGCACGAGACCATGTGGGTTCCTTGGAGCAGGCACGCCTTGATAGCACGAGACCATGTGGGTTCCTTGGAGCATGCACGCCTTGGTAGCACAAGACCATGTGGGTTCCTTGGAGCATGCACGCCATGATAGCACGAGACTATGTGGGTTCCTTGGAGCATGCATGCTTTGAAAGCACGAGACCACATGGGTTCCTTGGAGCATACACGCCTTGATAGCACCAGACCACGTGGGTTCCTTGGAGCATGCACGCCTTGATAGCACGAGACCACGTGGGTTCCTTGGAGCATGCATGCCTTGATAGCACGAGACCATGTGGGCAGCTTGGGATAGCACGAGACCATGTGGGGTCCTTGGAGCATGCACGCTTTGATAGCACGAGACCATGTGGGTTGCTTGGAGCATGCATGCCTTGATAGCACGAGACCACGTGGGTTCCTTGGAGCATGCATGCCTTGATAGCACAAGACCACGTGGGTTCCTTCAAGCATGCACGCCTTGATAGCACGAGACCATGTGGGCACCTTGGAGCATGCACGCCTTGATTGCACGAGACCACGTGGGTTCCTTGGAGCATGCATGCCTTGACACCAGAAATACTGCCCTCTGGCGGGTGGAGGCTCAGGCGCAGGTATGGACTTATGGAGGCACTGTTCCTCAGACCCATTCTAAAATGATTGATGGACGCGTATACCTGTAGGTCGTCAGGTTCCAAAGTCATGAAACCTCACCTTTCTGACGCTCTGCGCTTTTATCAGCCTGAGAAGAGACTGTTATCCTGATGGGCAAGGCCTTGGATAAATGTGCCCTTTAAACAAAGTTGAAAGATTGTAACTTCGAAGAATGGCTTTATGTCATTTTCAAACTGGAACACCTAGTAAGCCCAAGTCGACAAACAAAAATGGGTCTTTACTAAGCAAGTACCTCTTCCACTGCAGATAAAATGTTGAAAGGCTATGACATGTGCACATATGCTCAAGATCCCTCTGTCCCAGCTTACTTAGAGTCCTCCACATCTCAAGCATTCCCACCAGGAACCTGAAAGCCTTCAACCACCAGCTACTTTCCCTCCTCACTTCTAGTTTTTTTTTTTTTTTTTAGAGTGGTTGGGGGTGAGCCCTAGTCTCCATTAATGACCTCAAATCTGTGGCACCAGCAACCCGTCTCCATGAAAGCCCCCCTATCGCAGCTCTCCTTCTAAAAGTCCATTAAAACCTTCTTCATTAACTAGGCCTCGATCGCTCTTCAGTGCCTGGACCCTCGGAGAATCTTCAATGGGCGGGATGCGCCTAGACGCCACAGAGCTCACTGCGCAAGCATTGTACAATCTGCAATCTGTGGATCTCTAGATGTTTTGGACTATGACTCCCATCACAATCATCATTGACTATGCTGGCTAGGGCTGATGGGAGTTGTAGTTCAAAACGTCTGGAGAGCCAAAGGATGCAGATCCCTGTATGGGGTCCATCCTCATAGAAGGCACGAAAATGCAGGAAAAGATATGTGTTCAAAAGCCATTGGTATGGTATGATATGATAGGTTATTTAGAACACGCTTAATACCCAGAGTTTTTTAAGCATGATCCGGGGATCGAACCTGTGTTGCACTGTGTCGTCTTGCTTCCAAGGCAAGAACATCTCTTGTTGGTTGCTACGAAAACCCTGGCAGAGGTAGTTAAGAGGAGGGGTGAGCATGAAGACTACATGGTCAAATTCCAGATGGTTGCAGCTTTTTAAATGTACTATTTTACTCGGTCATAGCTGCCGGGTACACTGAGATGAGAGACTCATTACAATGTTCTGACTTCGTTATAGGCCGGGAGGATGCTCAGGGGCAATGTGTTTGTCTTGGAAGCCAAACAACGTAGAGCAACGCAGGTTAGAATCCCGGTCCCACGCTTAGAGACTGGTCTCCGGTATTAAGCACGTTATAAAAGATTCATAAATTAATAGCTATTGGTTTATTAATGGCATGATTCGCTCCTCTTCAACACTTTATCTCTTTCAATCATTTCTTTCAATTCACTCGAAGCAATCAGGTTGGGGAAAAGCCCCTTAGTATGAAGAACACTGGGTCTGCCACATTGGAGAAAACATGAACATTCCCATCTTTAGTTTTCACCATCCTCTCCTGTGTGCAACATAGTCTAGGGGCTACGTAACAGAGTCCGTTTTAAGCTGGCTGGTAACACTACAAGATGCATTCACCTAGGCGGCTCTTCCCAATTTCTTTCATTGAGACGCCGTCCCCAAGTCATTGGCCCTTCTGTCCTAGAAGAACAATGGGACCGAGGTGGCTGAAGGAACATTAGTACCCTGGGAGTCGCTGTCAACCTATTAGAATGCTTGGAACGCGGGCTGTATTCACTACCAACGTTCTGAGCATTTTCATTGGTTTTGGGCGCTTCTATTCCCTTCCCGCTCCCCCTTCATCATTTATCACCCGTGCTAATGGTGTCCATTTAAAAATAAAAACGAACAAAAAACGTTGCTTTTGTTGCGTGGCCTGGTACCACACATAGCTAGCTGCTCTTCAGGAAATCTGTTGTCCATGTTGATGACATCATAGTCATCAACATGGAAAAGGGATTTCCCTGAGCAGCAGCACGGACAGAGCCGAGCCGCACCACAAAGGTAAGTTTCTTCCTTTTAATAAAAAAAAAACCTTAAAACCTTAACACCTGTGTAGGGAAACTACACGGGTGCTAATGGCGATATTAACTTAGGTGGCGGGTGGGACGACCTTGTCGGTAATGGCACCGCCGCCCTCGTTAAGGGATCCTCGCGAGACAGGGTCCGCTCACCGCCTCGGTTAATATCACCTCAATACAAGGTTCTTTGTGGATAGCTGAAAGATGTACACAGGTAGGCCATTGTAAGAGTACTCGATTCACCTGGCTGCATGCAGCAAGTACTCTGCCATACAACATGTCTTAAGCCAGTTGGGCCTCTCACATAGTCAGTTGTGGTATTTGCATTCCACAGAGAGCCTGGGATCTTTATTCCTAGAAAACAACAGCGGTTTTTGGATGATTAAAGAAAAGGGTTTTTGACAAACAGAAATGGGGCCATTTGCCTCAAGAAAATTGGAAAGAAAATAATACAACTTTGGCATCTTCTATCCTTCTAGTCCCTACACCTCTGCATTTTTTAGAGGGGGCAGGGATTCAGTTTTCCAGTTGGGAAAAAAGTATTTTAGTTTGAAATCTAAGCTGGCGCTCCGTCCACCAACTAAGCAAAGCACCTAGAAGTATGGTTATCGTCACTTGAACAAACCAGGGTCTGAAGTGGTTTCATCGTCACTATTTTGGGCGTGACAATTTGATTACCACAACAGAAGATCGATTGATCGCTAGATGGGGGGAGACGCATAGGTGAGACCTAGGTGGGAGAGGGGGGTGGGCAAGTCAGGGGCAAAGAGGGAATAGGGAACAATTATATGGCAACGTTGATCCTGCTACATCCAACGAGTCCACTTTAAAAATTGTGGAGAGGAAACCACAGAGAACCCAAACAAGTCAAGTTTGCTTTGAAACTACCCTCCTTGGAAGCCTGCTTATTCAGTAGGGAGGTTGCGTAGGATTGGGGATTGTGTCTGCCTCGATGAAAATAAAAACTCGGGTTGCCGCCCCATCGACATGCCCACATGTGCCATGAAAAGAGAATTCTTTAGATGTAAGGATCCTGTTGGGACCATACAGGGTACCAGCATGGTGCCAAGGCAGATATTTGTGGAGAGATTAAGACAAAATTAGACCTGAGTGTCACCTTACCCCTCCCGCAGCTCCAGATTTAGCCTGGTAGTATTAACCCACCTCCCCCACCCAAAACAAGAGGCGCTTATTCTAACTGCTGCCAAGTTAACATCATTCCTTAAGGGGCACGGAGCCTGTCCATAGTCATGGGTGGATGGTTGCCATGTTAATCTCAACGTAATGGTATATATACCACTCAGCTGCTTCGGGTTATGCTCACGTAATAAGCAATAAAATAAGCATGAACGTGAGGCGAAATCAAGAGATCTGGTCTTTACAGCTCACGTGCCACTTTAACCCGGTGAGAGCCAGGGTCTCCCACCCACAGGGCTCTGCAAAGCAACGGATGTTCATGTGGAGGCAATGTTGAAGCGGTCCAAATCCTGACACCACACCGAAGTGCCAGCATTTCTGGGTAACGTGAGCTATTCTTATATGCTTCTCCCAACTACTCTTGATTTTGATTAACTTAGAGTAGGTCCAAGTGAAAGGTTTGGGGTGATGCTTGAAAAAACACCTCCCAAGGGATCAAACATTCCTTAACCACGGCTGTGGCGCTTTACCATGTAGACTAAGAATAAAACGGGAGGGGTCCGAGCAGTCCAATCCCCAGCTTCAATGCATTATTTGTTCTCACTAGTTTATTATAATTGGTTTTTGCCATCATACATATTTAAAGCTTACATTTTACAATTGATGTATTTATTGTTTAAACTAGTCTCTTTCTAAGCAACAAATTCACATCACCACCCAGACAGCTTCATTCTTAGTTCTCAACTTAATATATTCATGAGTGCTTTAGGTTGGGTACCTCTTTTGGGAGTGTACCAAAGTCAGAAGGAGTGAGTGTGGGAGAGAGTGAGAGTGTGTCTGTGTATTGTTCATTTGAGGAGTCCAGAAATCCACAGTCCCACTCTCCCTGGTCCATTCAGCCTCTGCAATAAAAGAAACTTGCTTTGCAATAGAGGTCAACCAGCTTTACCCCAATTCCTTTTATGCATTCAGTTCAGTGAGACTGTTTCATTTAGTTTGAAACAAGCCCTGGTGCAGAGAGCCATTTTTAGAGGTACCAGAAATCCAGCAGGGCTCCCCTAGCAAGAAACCTGCCTTCAAATTAAAAAATGTACCCAGATAACTGTCTTTGTAGGTTAAGCAAGGCCTTGCAAAGCATCCTGAAAAAGAGATGTATTGAGAACCTAGCATCCTAAACCAGTCTATCATTCTCGTTTTCAGGGTGGGTCCAATGCCTGTGGGCTTTCCTGAATTCCCCAACAGACATTTGGTACAGTGGCAGGACCTGAAGGTGCAGAGGCCCCGGACCAGGAATGTGGATTGAGAAAGTTAGAACCTTCTCTGCAGGATTATGGCAGTGTAGAGTTTCAGAAGCCAGAGGAGCAAGAGCCAGGAATTGCGGAATCTTTAAGTTCTGAGAAGTGGTGCAAATGCCAGTTGGCCACAGTCCTTTAGGACGCAACCAGAGGTTGCTCTTCTCTGTTAGTGGTGCGTTCAGGTTTGGGGTTTAAGCATCAGGTAGTAGAGGTTGACTCGGTCATGTCACGCTGTGGTCTTGTTTAGTACTGGAGACAGAAAAGTGCGGAAAGGTGGCAAGGGTTGTGTGCGCAGCGGGGAGGCACCAACTTCCGAGTTACTTTGTCCAAAGCAGTTCACTCAGGATGCAGGTCAGTGGCGTGTTTTCACGGGTTTGGCCCAAGGGTCTAAGGAGAGTCTTCAGGCAACAGATATGCCCTGAGAATGCATTCTCAGCAGATCTTACTCTCACTCAGGGAACTGGCAGCACACAGATGCCATGTGTTATCCCACAGAAGCTGAGGACATAAGAAAAGGTTATTAGACAATAAATTGGATTGACAACCTTGACAACATGTAATGTTCTACATTATTTAGTGGCTCCCTCTTCCTAATGTTACACGACACTAAGTAATTGCACACTTCTAATCCTACAAGTCCCAACCACCTGGCAGCGCACGCGTGGCAGCATGCCGCTTACTTAGATATCTTCTAAGGCAGCAGCACCATTGTTGGCCACCCACTAATAATGTTGCGGGAAGCTTCATGACTACCACTCTGAGCACCAGTGACCCCACAAGGTGCACTCTGCAGAAGGCTCATTGACCTTCCAGTGCAAACACTGCAGGTATGCTCTATGACCACCCAAGGGGAACGCCTCAGGATGCTCTATGACCACCCAAGGGGAACGCCTCAGGATGCTCTATGACCACCCAAGGGGAACGCCTCAGGATGCTCAGTGGCTGACCGAGGAGAACGCCTCAGTACACTCAGTGACCATCAAGGGTGGAGGCCACAGGACACTCAGTGACTCCCCCTGCCCCTCAGGTGATCGCCAGAGGACACTGGGTGACTGCCCAAGGTGAACGATGCAGCATGCCCAGTGACCTCCTTTCCAATGGCGTAGGAGATCAGAAATCTGTTTGCCAAGGCTGCTGGAGGCTCAGTACCCAATTCATGCTTCTGTAGGACTGTGACCTTTTTGCTAATGCAGCAAGATACTTCATGACCTCCCACCTGCTAATGCCATAGAAGACTCCCTGACCTCACTGAAAGGGGCATTTACCAAAGGTCTCAGAAATGATACTCCCTGTCATGGCAAATAGAAGACACTCCAGGACCTTTCTGAAAGGGACGTTTATAGCAGGAGGCAGAGATAAGCCTCCATGACCGCTCTGAAAGGGACATTTACCACATGAGGTACCAAGATAAATGTGTGGGGAGAGAGGAGGGCGTGCAGGAGGAGGGGACAGTCCATGGGTGAAAACCTGTAAGGATCCGTAAGTGGAATTCTGGGGAGATTGAGAAGGCTTGGGGGAGAAAGAGGGAGCATTCGCTGAAGGGGATTTTGGGTGGTATTCAATGCAGGTGGTGCCAAGGGCTGTAACCACCACAGATCCATTTGAAGAGTTCCTTATAATAGATGGCATGACTCTGCCGGGTACCTTTCCACAGAGTGATGCAATACTTAAAGGATCTTTAAGGAGTACTCACCACAGCAGGGGTTGAGACATGATTCTCCTCTGGAAACTGTGTTGGGAAGAGGGTATCACTCACTGCAAAGTGCTCAACTGTACTCCTCACAGAAGCTGTCTCTTTCAGTAGGAGGCTAAGTGTAACTCGCTGCAGCGGTTGCGACATTCACCCCTGGAGACTCCCTAGAAGACTTACCACAAGGGGCGTAGCAGTTGCACTTGCAAACCTCGCACTGCACAAACCATCTTGTCCAGTCGGACTCGGCAGTCACGCAGCTGTCAATTCTCAGGCATCCATCACCCAAGGGGTCCCCCACGTAGGATTTGTTTGTGCAATTGGCGGTACATGCCACTCCAAAGTCACGCTCATTGATTTCCATCCGGCCCCGGAGACAGATCCCTGTGATTAAAAGAATCTCTTAGCCTTGAAGAAATCTTTAAAATAAAATGAGTTCCCTCAAAAGTTATCCTATACTCTTCAGAGTATGAATACGGAAGTAATAGGTTCCTTACCTAGCACCATTATTTTCCAGCCTAATTCCAGTTAGATACTAATTGTGCTTTACATTGTCATGCCATCTAGTGGTTCAGTATGAAATTCTGCTCAAACACTGTTATTCCTCCATGAAGAACCCAAGCCCTCGCCTTGACCTGAGGGGATTTCTGTAATCAGACTTATTTTAAGATAATGCAGCCCACAAAGCCCCTGAATTAAACACAATCTTCAAATTATTTTCCCAGGACAGATCTCAGTAAACAGCCCGCCTTCTGTTTCCCCTTGCAGGAAGAATTTGGTAGATTCACCAGTGAACATCTCAGACAGCAAGTTGCAAAACTAGTGTTACGGGTAAGTAATGTTTACCTTTTCCAGCATTAATATGGCATGGATTTGGATGTTTGCTTCAGGAAAGATACTTAAAGTTTGACAAGGTCTTATTTGATTTATTATAGCAAATAAATATATATTATCTTTTACAGCAAATAATTTCAGCCACATGCATTTTACTTGATGTTAAACAGTATTCTGTACATTTAAACTCGGCTACCTGCTGACAGTATACACAACTCTGCAATAGTGTTACATTTGCCAGCGGTTGTGAAATGAGACACTTGTGACTTCAGAAAAGCAGCACTTTATCTGCTGGAAGGAAATCACCTTATTTCTCATCACCCAAAGTACACCAATTATACATTCCTAAACATAAGGATTCTAAACTGCTCAGAATCTATACACTAATGTGATTTATCAGGGCTAAATACTATGATTTACATCAATTTCAATTATACAGCAATGTTTGGTGTACCACATCCCATACAGATGCTGAAAGGTGGTTAGTGCACGCAGGGAACGAGAATTTGAATCTTTCCATTCTATTTCTTAAATAAAATTATTAGAGCAAACAAAACAGAGAAATTAGTAAATTGTTTATGATTTTACATACGAAAATACGGAGCCGAAACAGCTCAAAAGCACATATAAATTACACCAAGACATCTAGAGGGAGTGTAGAGTAGAAAGAGAACCAAGAGAAACAAACAAGGTATCAGAAGTTGGTAACAGATGACTCCACAACCAACCCCAGGGAACACAAACTACAGTTAATGAGATCATCAAAATAGAGCTCCTTGGCAGTGCAGAGCTATTAAACCTAACCAGATATTTTGAAATGGGTGCAAGAATCTGTCTAATTGAACACCGGTCTTTCAAGTCCTACTAATTCACTAATTTTATCCAACCAACATTCTTTTCATCATTTAGTTTTTCTTGTTTTTTTGGAATCACTTTCCTTCCCTAAACCAAATTCCTCGTGATTTTATTGCTCAAATGTAGATCTAACCACATACAGATTTCAAGCTTTTGCAGGATCAGTCACAACCTTTTCTGTTAATCTTCCAGTGGGTTGGAGGGTGGGAGAACACTCCATTACACTGCTTAAAGGCTTTTTAGCTTGTTTTCAATCTGTATTTGTAACCCTCTGTCACAGGACCCAGCACCCGCCCCCATATGTAATGTCCTCCAGCGTTGAGGGAAGAAATAATCGCTCTTCTGCACAAGGTTGCAAGCAACCGACATGTTTCGGCCTCATTGGGTGTCATCAGTGGGCTCTAGCTGCTAAACCTCTGCCAATCCTCTGGGCAATATACCAGACTTTCCTTCTTCAGCTGGTCAAGCCCTTACAGAAAGGTCTCGTGCAGAAGGGATGTGACCAAGCAGTTCAGGCTGGAATGCTCCTTTTGGGGTGGGGCCAAGCCTGATTTTCATATGGTCTTTCCCCTTCAGCAATGGCTTGGCAGGCTGAAAAACAAAGGTCTGAAGGGTTGCCCAAAGCAATGTCTGCGGTCAAGATTAATTCTAAACCTTCCAGCCCTCACCTCTTTTGTTTTGTCTGAATCAGAAAAGATTAAGATTGAACTGGGATAGGCCCAGGAATGTATAAAAACCTGCATTGTACTTTTTCCAAATGGAAAATTAACAGGAGTAAAAAACCTTGTTGGCTTCCAAGAAAGATACTTTCTCAACTGCACTGATCTCCAGTAAGTTTTGAAGTTCAAGAAAGACGTTCTGCGAAAGAGATGGGAGGTGGAGGCAACGAGGGAATTGAGACTAGGAAGACATTGTCCCTGAAATATGCCAGGGCTCCGCCAAGATGGCATTCATGCCTCCAGAAAGGAAGATATACCAACACAACTCACTGGAGTGAGATGAACGTGTACTAATGCCTAGTCAGAACTTGAGCGAAGGGTCTGCACCTGAAGATGAGAGCTCAGAGGACACTTTTTGTTCTCTACCCTGCTTTCTTGACTATAAACAAGGAAAGGCCCGATAGTGTGCAACCAAGTCCTTTAGTTGTAGAAAGCTGAAGGATTTAAGGGTATGGATGTGAGATGGCTACCAATGATTGAGATGCTTAAGAGTTAATGTTTTGCCTTCGCGTTGGCCTTATCTGTGGCAGAAGGAGAAAAGCATTCTTTGTCAAAGAGGAGATTGAGTACCTTATCCTGGATGTCAAAGAGGAGCATTGTGTGAGGTATCTATACCCAGTGGCACCCCCAGACATTTTTCATAGGGGGGCCTGATTTAAATCCTGGGGTGTCACACCAAAACAAACAACTGAATTTCCCCCGGTGGGGGTGGGGAGCAGCGTTATTTTTAAGGGTGGCTGTGGTCCCCCTTGACCAGCTCTGGGTGGCGCCTCTGTCTATACCACCCTGCACATCTCCAGGCCAACGCACACACCTGTACAAGTGGTTTTACCTTGTTTGGCCGCCGACTCCAACACGCAAAAAGACATCTGCTCAACAATGCAAAGCCCCGATATCTTTTAACAAATGTAAATTAAAGACAGCCATAATGGCTTCCAAATAAGTCGGCATTATGTGATGTACTGTTCTCATATGTTGTTTTGCCATAATTGTCAATCATGTTTTTTTCCTTACCAGTGATAGCCACTGAGGAGCCTGGCAATGCTTTCCCTTGTGAGAGGCATCACAACTACCGCAGACTGAGAAGGAGGTTGAGAGACCAATCGAACCACCTCAATAGGGCGGCCTGTATTAATTTCCCAGCCTCTTGACTATGGCTGGGATGGAATAAGGCTTCTCCCATCATTTCTGAATCCGTTTAAGTCTGTCCGCCTGTAAGGGAATACCCCTTTGCCCAATCCCACCTATGCATGCAGGTTGAGGAAGGTTGAGATGTGCTTGCAGGAATATCTCAGGAGCTTGAGGGGAGTTTTGGTGGCTAAGGGGCAGGAACAGGTTGAGTCAAAAGAGCTGGGGCTGGGTGTACCAGAGGACCTGTCGGTGAAGGAGCCACTGGAACAATAACTGCTGAGGTTATGGATTTGAGGGTCGGTAGAGAAGAGAATACAGAGTGTGAGAGAACAGGATGAGCTGGAAGAGACCATTGAAAAATCAACTTGGATGGAGGTGGTCTACAAGAGATGGAGGAACCAGAGTCCAATGTAGTCTCCAAGTTTCTAGAGGCCAGCTCCCTCAGGGAGGGCTCACAAGAGCAACACAACATCCTGACACATACTGGCAGAGCTGGCAAGATAGCTCAGCGGGTTGAGCACTCATTGCTGTGTTCTGTCTTTGATATGCAGGTCACAGGTTCAAATCCAAACAAGGTCGACTCTGCTTTTCATCCTTCCGAGGTCGATAAAGTGAGTATCTATTCCGATTTGCTAATAATAATGCATGTAAATATGTTCTATTTAAATTGCTCTGGATAAAAGGGCTATATAAAACACAAGTTATTATAGTTCTGCAGGAGTTGAGAAGATCGGTGTTGGCCACACACCCTCCACTGATCTTAATCTTCTTAATCTGTGGCCAGATGTCCCTGCTTTCCCGCATTTTCCTCCCATCCACGTGAATATGTTCACTCCTATTAGCTGGGCCTCAGAAACATCCTATCGTCCCTCTACCTGCGGCAAATCTGTCTAACACAAGAACAAAGGTCACCGCCTGACCAGCCCGATATACTCTGCACTTGAGATGCCCAAGTCTACCTAGAAGGCTTCCACTTATACGCGAAGGTCCTATGGCAGAAACCTCCATTGGGATTATGCTGAATCAACAGGGTTACAAACAGGGGCCCTGTGAAAAGCACTGTAACCGAAGGATCCAGGGCAAGCAAGGTCCTGACCCCTCCCCACTGATGTGGATGGGGAGCCAGGAGTGGACTCACAGACCAGAGACGTGACCATCGTAGTAGAGCCATGCCCTTACAAGTTGCGTGAAAATGGACTAGATGACCATATCACACTGCCATCAGAGTCCTCTGATGCCAGACCAATAAGGCAAAACTGCACCCTCACACTGCAGGGGAACTGTGACATCATCACGCAAGGGAGCACCACAATCACCCCCTTAAAAGCAGGTGTCTACAACCTTTGGCTTTCCAGATGTTTTGAACTATGACTCACATGTTCTCTCACCATAGCAAACGAGGGCTAGGGCTGATGGAAGTTGGGTATCCGGTTATATTTTCGAAAACATATTTTCGAAATACCATTTCGTTGAAAACAATTAGCTGATTTTTTTTTTCTTAGAATGTATTCTTTTTTATTTTATGTTTTTTTGTCTCATAAGTAAAAAAAGTGTCAATAAAAAAGGGGGCTGGGGGAACCCCCCAATTTCAAAAATAAAATTAAAAAAATGCAAAAAAATGTTTTCGGCAATTTTGTGCCGACAAAATGGCATTTCGAAAATAAGGATTCAAAAAAGTCACTATAAACCGGAAGTTGTAGTCCAGCACATCTGTAGTGGCAAACATTGCAGACCAATGCATCAAAGAAGGAGGCTGGGGCACCTTCCTCGAGCAAGGCCCACCAGATTTGGTAAATGCTTTCAGGTCTCCAGGCTAGACTCTGTCTGTATGGCCTCAGTCATACCAAGACACTATGGAGAGTGCATGGAAAACCTTGGTAATACACCCCTAGACCCCAAGGCAGAGAAGCGTCTTGCTGCCCCTCGGCCTAATGCGACATATGAGACCGGTTCTTTGCGAATGGAGCAAAAGAATGGTCACTATTTGACCTAAGCGATACCTCGATACCAGAACCAGCGGTCCAGTGAAACTTGAGCTCTTAGGTCTAGCCCCAAAGGAGGCCTTCCCAGACCATGCATCTGCAGGAGCATCAAGCTCACAGCTGACAGATGGGTCACAGTAGAGAATGGAAAAGGCCTTGATGGGACCCATGAACCCTAACTGGAGTTCCTGTATTTAAGGGGTTTAACCACCTACAGACCACAGCCTCGGCAGGACGATCTCAAACAATACTTCGTCTGGAGACTGGCCTCGGACGCAACTGTCCGTATGGTGTCACATCCAATCCATGCAAGAGCTTTGGTATAGAGGCCTGGGATCAGAAGGCCTACAGGCTGCTCAGTAACAGTATGGAAATGTTATTAGATCGTGCAGGTTTCCGTGGGGGGTTCCTGCTGTGACAAGGATCAGTAGTTCAGTTTAAAGTGATGGTATTCGTGATCAGTTACTCTGTCGCATTACATAATTCAATGCCACCACACAAATTGTGCCATTTGTAAACATTTTATTCATGAGATTCATCTGTTACTGTGACACGTGTTTCGGCCTTTGGCCTTCTTCAAAACCGGATATGTACCAATTAGTAAGCAAGATAGGGTATCTTCACGTTTGCATAGTATATTCTTATGCTGTGATATATGGTTGAGTAAATTCCCCGTGCCTGAGTAAACAGAGATCAGTTCTCCTCGCCTCGTATTGAAAGAGCAAACACCGCGAGGAGAACTGATCTCCGTTTACTCAGACTCAGGGAATTTAGCAAATCATATATTACAGTATAGAATTGTGATCTCTGGGACACATTTGTACAACCCTCAGTTGTTTTCACAACAAAAGGAACAACAGAACTCATTATGAGATTGGGAGTGTTAGTATTGGTCAATCCTCCAAATGGATTTATAGTTGCCACCACCAGGAATCGTTGTATTTCCACCCAATCACGAGCGGTGGTTAGTCCCCTGTAGGACTTCATCAAGAAATTGAGGAGTTCTCTCCAGAGGTGATTCCATGGAGGGAATTCCTCAGTTTCCTTGGAGGCAATACTTCCATGTATTATCTCTTGATAGGTTTGCAACTCATAATCTGGAGGACTGAAAATAACTGGAGGTAATTCTTCAACCACCATATTTTTCAGCTCCAACTCAAAATGAAGCCCATAAAGTCATAGGCAATATCTATTCTAGCATGAGTGAAGAGAGGCGGAGAACCCCACCCGCTCCCCCTGGCCCCCCTCTTAATCCTGCATCATACAATTCTTAAACTAAAAGGGCCTCTGCATATTAGTGGAGCCCCAGGGGTGACATGGCCTATAGGGAACTCTGGAGATTTCCCTGTGGGCCTCTAAACCCTGGGCCTCCTTTGTGTGGTATTTCCAAATTTTCTCATAGGAAAAGCAGTGGGCTTGCTGAAAATGTGTACTATGGGCCCACTTTGAACTTTATTTCCAGGGCCTCTTTGGTCCCCGGTAATTATTTCCAGGGCCTCTTTTAGTTGCCAGTCCACCCCTGTGGAGCTCCCTCTAGAGAGGCGGAGGGGCAATAAAAGGGAACTGCACGATGCACAAAAGAGTCATACGGGGTAAGAAGCACTGGCGGTGCAGCAGATCCAGTGGACCATCCAGTAGCAGTTGCAGCAATTAAGCCCAGAAACACTAGGAGTTCACTGGAAGACCAAGAACCGTCAGACCGTCAGAAGAACCCAACACCAAGCCCGGTCCAAAGACTTTGGAATACAAACCTCTGTGTGAGAGCAAAAACACAGAGCGGCAGAACATGTCCACCGCCTACGTGTGGAGAAAAAGCAATGACGTAGTAGCTGATGCGTAGGAAATAGAGGGGCGGAGCTACACATGTGCACACCGAACTCTCCTTTTATTCTGCCATATTTCTATGCCACCTGCAGAAAGGTGGCGGCAGCTGCTGACTGATTTGCACACGGCTGGTCCCCTTTTGCAATGGCGCAGACAGGCTAAAAAACGGTGGTGTGGAAAGTTGCCCAGAGCAATTGCCAGTGGTTTAGATTCATTCGAAAACCTTCCACCCATCACTTTTGTGGTCAGTTTGTTTCTCCTTATGAGAGAGGATATGCCCAGACGTGGGTCCCTTGCTCGCTGCGCCACAGCGAACCAGGCTGCACCTCACTGTGGAGGTCCAACAAGACCGAAACATGTCTGGGGTTGCTTGGTTTTCTGTGCAGAGGGGACCTGGCCTAGCAGTTCGGGCTGGGCTGCTACCTTCGGTGGCGGCAGCTGCTGACTGATTTGCACACGGCTGGTCCCCTTTTGCAATGGCGCAGACGGGCTAAAAAACGGTGGTGTGAAAGGTTGCCCAGAACAATTGCCAGTGGTTTAGATTCATTCGAAACCTTCCACCCATCACTTTTGTGGTCAACCTGCAGAAAGAAGCTCTGGTCCCTGTACCATGGCTAAGGACTTCTCACAAATGATATGATAGGTTATTTATAACGCGCTTAATACCTAGAGGTTTTTAACCGAACCTGTGTTGCTCCGTGTCGTCTTGATTCCAAGGTGACCACGTTGCCCCTGAGCTATCCTCCCGAAGAAAATCCGGACTTGGCGGAAAACTGGACGTAGAAGGAAGATATATTAAAAAAGGGACGCCACAAGATGAACGCAGACTCAATGGCCAAGTCTCTGCAATAATTTCCCTTCAAAAGGTTTCCTTTGTGATATTTTACTCAAGAATTCTTATTTTAGTTTTTACAATTTTTATTGTTTAAATACAAAAAAATGTAAAACGATGTTTTTGAGGGCACACATTTGCCGAAAAAATGCTCAGTGAAAATGTTTGTCAGGTTTTTTTCAGTGGTGAAATTCAAATGTAAAGTCCAAAAGAACCGATCTGCGTAGCAAATCACGAAAAACTATTATTCTTTAAAAAGTGATGGAGTCTGGAAATGGATGGGGGGCATATGGTCTGCTGCTTTGAATCCGGCAGCAGCCCCCATTGCGGGATTCTGGGGCCAGAGGCTTCCTGGGATGGATGCAAGTTGGTGGTGATGCAGTTTTGACCTGCATGGACGCATTTTGCGTCTCTTGGCGAGCAGTTTATGACTGTGCATATTTGGCTTTTCTGTTCCGGCTATACTTTGTGATAGGGATTATTTTTTGGAGGCAGGAGAGCTCTGTGGCTAGAAGAGGGCTTCAGCCATATACAGAACAGTTTGCACTGGCCAAAAAGTGCCAGGCTATTATGCAAGTCTATGCAAAAAGGACGAGCATACTAGTCCTTGGCACTTAAGGGGTTAAACCAGAGATTCAGTCGTTTCTCTCAAGCTTGTGCTTTCCCTCTGCTTGTTCGTATAGGTCACCTATCTTTTTCTACGATCAGGTGGTCAAGGCATGCCTGTCCTCTATGTGACATTTACAAAATGTCCGCTCTCCTGAGAGATTAAATTAGTCCCTGAGATTTGTATGGTTCACCATGATTTATCCTGCCTGGTGTTTTGGACTTCAATTCCCAGACTCCCTAGCCTGCATAGTCAATGGTGAAGGATCATGAGATTTGTAGTCCAAACATCAGGAAAGGCATGGTATGAGTAAGCATGCGAGCATGGCAGCTTTGCAGCGCCTAAACAGACCTTTCTGTAAATTCCCCAGGTGAGCAGACTCATTAGGAGGAACCCAACGTGTACAGGTTTTGGGATTCACAACAGACGTATCTAGTGCATAAGGGAGTGGAGAGCTGTGGAGTATAACTTCCGCAGGGATCCCAACTCCTCCATCATTACAACCTCAGTCTACTTTCCAGTAGCCCATTAAGTTCACAAAGGAAGCTAAATCATAGTGGTCTCCTAAGGATGTCACATGCACATGAGACAGTAACTAGGATTAGTTTTAAGGGAAGGTTAAGGTTAGATTTAGCCATACCCATGGAATCAGTATGCACAACCACACATGCCAATAAGAACATATAAAAAATCCTGGGAAGTTCAAAACTGTGCTCCTTTCTTATTAAACATGGAAATCTTAGAAAGCTCATAGTCTTGAATTATTTCTAATAGTCAGCATTACAACCGTGGGCAGAAGCTTCCACCCCGAGAGTTTTGCACTATAAGAGTACAGAATTTCTAGAAGAAAGCGACACGCTACAAGTGTTAATCTAACACCCAAAAAGCGTATCTACCAGTTGTCACTCAAGCGAACAGTGAGAAACCTTCCAAATTCACAAAGCTATTGCCCAAAAAGTAGTATTTTAACTGGAAGCATTCAGGGCCCAGCTTTTAGTAAGGACAGAGTTGAAGGGGGGTGGCTGAGGGGGTTGGCAGTGGAAATTGAGAAAAAACACAATAATGCGCCAACCAAAATCGACCCAGGTAAAAAGGATGAATTTCGCTGATATGTAGCGCATTGACGCAAGCTTGGTCTTCTCTCCCTCTATGGTACATAACCTGGGCCCCAGTCTTTCCCCGCGGTCGCCTTCATGGTCCTGCTCGCGGTCATTGTGATCCATCCATTCTACCAACCACCACACCCAGCCCATCTAGTGAAGTCACCTGAGATCCCAGTTTTGGTCACTTCGGGGGTCTCTCCTTTCCCAGGCCATCTCTTAAATCCCATGCAAAGAGACAGTTCCTTTAGGTGTGTCTAATACAGAAGCAGAGCAAAAGGATGAGTAACAGTGCTTGGAAGGCCCGTGAGCATAGATCTTGGAGAAGGTCTGTATGGCCGCCCTTCCACCTCTTAGATCAGGAGTCGGCTACCAGCAGCTCTCCAGATGTTTGGGACTATGGCTCCCATTTAGTCCTAATCATGGACTATACTAGCTAAGGCTTATGGGAGTT
The DNA here is from genome assembly GCF_040938575.1 of Ambystoma mexicanum. Taxonomy (NCBI): domain Eukaryota; kingdom Metazoa; phylum Chordata; class Amphibia; order Caudata; family Ambystomatidae; genus Ambystoma; species Ambystoma mexicanum. Next base: position 173,354,216 of record NC_090931.1, read on the forward strand.
GCAGTCCAACACATTTGGAGAGGCAAAGGCTGCAGAACTCTATCTTAGTTCATGGTAAAAGAAAGGATTTTGTTACCTGTGGATGGCACTCTGAAGAACCCTATTTTTGACGGTATCTTTTCTGGGGTCAAATGAGCAGTCCTACAACAAAGTGTGGATGCAGACACACCAGCAGCATTGCGGGGATCACACAATCCTTTTGCCCTTGATCTCAGGAACATATAAAAGTTAAGTCAAAAGGCCAAAAACTGAAACATGTTGGGAGCAGTGCCTCAGGGCTGCCCGCCAAATGGCCGGAGATGCAGGATTATGAATACAACACAAATGTCCTGTCCTGTAAAAAGCTTTGTTGGTAGTTTGCAAAGCCTGTGGTACTGATGTATAATTGTAACGAGGAGCACAATGATCAACCCTAAAAGCACTGAGAAGAAAGTATGGCGAGGGGTGGCCCAGTTTCAATACTCACTCAAGCAGGAGGGTTTGGGGGACCAGCTGCCATCAGCCTGGCACCTGCTCACAGGATCCCCCATCAGCAAGAAGCCAGGACGGCACTCGTACCTCACTACGGACCCGACCCACCACTCACTGCCGTGCACCACAGAGTTGAAGTCGGCCTCTGGCTGGCCACAGTTCACTGCAAAGAAGAAAAAAAACACACCATTGTCATATTACAGAACCTCTTCTCTAACACAATGTGGTTTCACCCTTAACTGGAAGCCCCAGTGTTCAGTGTAAGCCCATGAGAAAAAGGTCGTCCAACTCCAGGCCTCGAGGGCCGGATCCATGTCAGATTTTCACGATACATCTCATTAATAGTCATGAGATAGATTTGCATACAATGATTCTAAATGTATGCACATTTTTGCTCATGAATATTAATGAGGGATATCCTGAAAACCCGGCGAGTGTTGGAGTTGGGCAATTGGTGCTGGCATCCGGGGCACGCAGTGCACAAGATTAAGGACACGCCTGGAGAAGTAGCCCTGGTCTGGAAGGTGCCGCAGCGTGACTCATCATGAGTGATCGCATGTGGGGAAGGGATGGAGTGAACGTCATAATGATATGGTGCATGAAGCTCAGAGGTCTTCGGGGGGGGGGGGAGTCAAGGCAGAGATGGCTGGGATCCAGGGGAGAACCAGCACGTGCCAAGAGTCATGGTGAAGGTGCAGCAATGGTGAGCAAGTAAGGAGGACCTAACATTTATGGAACCGAAAGACTTGACAACGTAGTAGATGGGCTAGGATTCTTGCGGGTAAACACGATTAGATGAAGCAAAGATATCAGGGATCGGCAGGGAGTTGGGCTGGGATGATCAGTCGGTGTGAAGGATGGGCACTGAAGATGCAGAGTAAAGCTGTCTGGAAGCAAGGTAGAAGGCATAGAGGCTACATGGAAGCAAACATGTGTGTCATGGAACATCCATAGGGCTTTTTCGGCAGCTAATGTCCATTTCCGCAGCTCTATGCCCCGGACATTGACCATACCTCTGCAAAAGGCCTTGTATCCAATCAGGCAGCAGCTGCCTCCCCCACACCGATCTTTCTGCAGCTCCCGGTCTCTCCCTCGGCACCGGCCCAAACAGATTGGAACCGTCCCGGCCCAGTAGGTATCTGAGAATCCTAGAAGAGATTATTGGTGAGGATGGGTCCAGTTGCCCAACATGCCAATTAGCCTCACCGGCCAGACACCTGGCCACCAGTGACTGCCATATCCAATCCCGCCAAAGATAATTGCCCCAATGACTGAGACGGACAAAGCACTTGACCATAACAATACAATCACCCTCAGCTGAGAGATTCTTTACACTCACTCCTCAAGGACAAAGGTCACGTTCAAGGCACAGATACCTGCACATTCAACCTTTTAAGGTTCATCACAACATACGTGTGCACACGCACTTGATTCCTAGTATGAATGATGGATAGGGTGGATAGTGGTGCTGCCACCCCCCCCCGCACTCCACCTTGGTTCTACAGACTGCAGGGCGAAAGTTCAACTTTTTGGAAGAATGTTGCATCACTGCTTTTTTGGACAATCTCTGTATAACGTTGGTCTGAGTCAGGCTGTAGCGACTCTTTCCTTTCGCTTGTAGGCACCCTATGTGCAAGGGGCAGACTCAGGATCTGGCCAATCCGCTCAGCATACAGTGTCTCCATTGTTTGCCTGGGGCATCAAAGGACACATAGAAAAGGATTTCAAGGTGGAGGGGAAATGGTGATATCATAAACCAACAATCTCCTGCACCCCCTAAACGCCCCCTCCCAATCAATGAGAACAATGCTTTACAATAATAGCACTTCAGGGCCTATGCAGGAGTAAAAGAAGACTCAAAATCTCTGCAAGTTAGCCTTGCAAAAGACTACAATCTTCAAGTGCTAAGCAGTACAGGAAAGGGGTGCAGCTGCAAGGATGCATATTCCAATGTATCTCATGAATATTAATGAGGGGTATCCTGAAAACCTGACATGGATCCGGCCCTAGAGGCCTGGAGTTGGAACTCCCACCGGAGGTTCTCCTGTAGGTCATGGCCCATAAGAATGAAATCCCCTGCAAAGAGCATTCCCGGGATTTTAGAGGGAGAAGATGTGTCAACAAACAGACCTGCTATCTTAGCCTGTTGTACTGTAATTTACCCATCTTGTCCCCTATTTGTAATCTATGCCTCTGTATTATTTTTACACTACAATGCCTCCTTGTGAGGTTGCACTGCAAATGAACCCCTTTTTAATCCCTTAGTACAGGGGTGTGAAGCATCTGGCCAACAGGATTTATCGGGCCCCTGAATCACTTTCATCTGGTCCCTGCTGACAGCACATTGAAGAGATAGTGGGCCTCATTACACGGAAGGCGGTAAACCATGGTGCTATTAGCACCATGGTTGCCGCCGGTACCATACCGGTTCCACCATGGAGGAAAGGGGAATTACCACCCCATTCCAAGGTTGGCGGGGTGGTAATTCCCCCTTTCTCCATGGCCTTTCCCCGTTCCCATTTTTGCCCCATAGGGCTCAATGGGAATGGGGAAGGAGCTAATTACGGTACTGCAAATTGCGGTACCGTAATTAGCACCAAGGTCCCTTTGCGGGTCCCAACTTTAACGGCTGGTCTACACCAGCCGTTAAGGTTGGGTCCCGCAAAGGGACCTCGTAGTAAGGTGGTAAGGGTTTACCGGTACCGGTGCCCTTGCCGGTACCGGTAAACCCTTACCACCTACCGTGTAATGAGGCCCATTGTCTCCAACAGAGAACACGATGTGGCACCTCCTCAGATAGTCTAGGAACACAACTGGACTAAAAAGAAAACAGCCTAAAAGGATAAAGGCAAAATATAGAAAGGCAAACAATGCAATGACTGGTGAAAATATAACCAATAAAAACACAAGCGCCGGCAAAGACAATAGTTTGGGCTGTTGTGTAGGCATGGGGTCCACATTTTCCAGGCACAGCCATAATGGTACTAGCTGTCAAATCAGAATATAATTCCTATGCAAGAGCCAAAGCCGTTGGATTTGTCAATGTTTGTTTTTAACACGAATTCAGTGCAGGGACACCCATACTGCCTATAAAGCAAGTAGCTGAAGGCAGACCTGGTTAAGACCAATTTATTACGTCAGGCGAGGATTTGTAGCTGCAATTAAGACATTACAATACCAACGGTAGCCATGCCGGTATAACACGTACGACTGCCGCCAGTATCATTTTTAATCTGGCGCCCAGGAGTGGGCAATTACCGGGTCATATGGGCCCTGCCGGACCCGGTAATTGCCCATTCCTGGGCGCTGGAAAAAAATGCTCCCCATTCCCACTACAGCCCCAGAAGGCTCAATGGGAATGGGGAGGCCGGGGCACCATTCAGAATGGTGCCGGTGCATCCGGCATGCTCTGCTCGCGGGTACCAGTCACCCGGCAGGCCAGTCCTGGCGGACGGGAAGGCACCAACAAGCCGAACTCGTAGTTTGCTGCTACGGTAACAAGCTTACTGGTACCGTTGTTACTGTACCGGCAAACTTGGAATGAGGCCCATTACCTTTCGGCTGCTCAGCAAGCACAGTGCTAGCCTCAAAGATCCCCCAGGGGTGTGTTTTGGGCAGGTAGTGTGGTGCGAACAGAACCAGGAAGTAAATGAACCACGTGCAGTCAATGGCTGGGTAGATAACTAAACCCCTACAGGCTGTGTGTCCCTCCTCACATCTCATCTTCCTCCTGCCTTCCCAGCCATGACAGGCTTGCGTGTTGTGCTGTGCCACAGCTGAGTGCCAGCAGAGACATGTGGGACTGGAGCAGCCACTTGCCAGTCACATTTAATTAAGTAATCTTTTATAACACGCCTAACAGACGTTGGGCCTCATTACAACCTTGGTGCTAAGTGCACCAACTTTACCACCATGGTGTAAACTCCGTTTACACCATGGTGGATGGCGGATTTACCGCCCCATTCCAAGGTGAGTGTTGCGGTAAATCCCCATTTCCCATTTTCCCTTCCCCATTCCCATTTTTGCCCCATAGGGCATAATGGGAGTGGGGAAGGCGCTAATTACGCCGCCGTAAATTACGGCGGCGTAATTAGCACCATGGCAGGTTAGCGCCATGGATTTTAACGCCTGCTAAAAGCAGGCGTTAAAATCAGAATCAGGTGTTAAGGGTTAACGGTGGCGTTAACCCTTAACGCCTGAGTTGTAATGAGGCCCGTTTTCTGTGGTCCTCTCAATTTTTTGGGACACATTGGGTCTCACTGGGAGTTGGTGTACTTTTTAGCTGAAATATCCCCACTGATCAATACGACCTCTGCTGTTGAGAGTTCTGCAAGTCTCCCCTATTCAGGGTGATATTCCATAGATACCACTCCAGTGGTAAGCTCTGATTTTAAAAACATTTTAAATTTCCATCTCTAGTGTGATAGGGGGATGGTTTACGAACAACCGCTAGTAAAAGAGGAACGTGGCTTAATAATACACTGCGACTAATACCAAGAAGCACGGGGCTCTTATACACTAACCCATTTACCAAACAGCTTGTATAATTAAACAGCTACATTTAGCACTGGGTCTGATATACCACAGGCCTACATTTAAGCTGTACCCCTCCTCTGTGCCCCTCTGTATCCTACTTCCCTCCCATGTATATCTGTTCTGTGATTACCTCTGTAAAGCACTCTGTTATGCATCTGTACTGTTGGGTACCTATGTAAAGCGCTCTGTATACCAACGTAAAGAGCTCTGTTATGCATATGTACTGTTGGATAACTCTGGAAACCGTTCTGTATACCTCTGTAAAGCGCCCTGTTATGCATCTGTACTGTTTGATACCTAAGCGCTCTGTTATGCATCTGTACTGTTGGGTACCTCTTTAAAGCACTCTGTTATGCATCTGTACTGTTGGGTACCTCTGTAAAGCGCTCTGTATACCAACGTAAAGAGCTCTGTTATGCATCTGTACTGTTGGATACCTCTGGAAACCGTTCTGTATACCTCTGTAAAGTGCCATGCATCTGTACTGTTTGATACGTAAGCGCTCTGTTATGCATCTGTACTGTTGGGTGCCTCTGTAAAGCACTCTGTTATGCATCTGTACTGTTGGGTACCTCTGTAAAATGCGCTGTATACTTCTGTAAAGCGCTCTGTTATGCATCTGTACTGTTGGATGCCTCTGTAAAGCACTCTTTATGCCTCTGTAAAGCGCTCTGTTATGCAGCTGTACTGTTGGGTACCTCTATAAAGCGCTCTGTATACTTCTGTAAAGCGCTCTGTTATGCATCTGTACTGTTGTGTACCTCTGTAAAGCGCTCTGTATACCTCTGTAAAGCGCTCTGTAATGCATATGTACTGTTGGATACCCCTGGAAAGCGCTCTGTATACCTCTGTAAAGCGCTCTGTTATGCATCTGTACTGTTGGATACCTCTGGAAAGCGTTCTGTATACCTCTGTAAAGCGCTCTGTTATGCATCTGTACTGTTGAATAGCTCTGTAAAACGCTCTGTTATGCATCTGTACTGTTCGATACCTCTGTAAAGCGCTCTGTTATGCATCTGTACTGTTGGATACCTCTGAAAAGCGTTCTGTATACCTCTGTAAAGCGCTCTGTTATGCATATGTACTGTTGGATACCCCTGGAGAGTGCTCTGTATACCTCTGTAAAGCGCTCTGTTATGTATCTGTACTGTTGGATACCTCTGGAAAGTGCTGTGTATACCACCGTAAAGAGCTCTGTTATGCATCTGTACTGTTGGGTACCTCTGTAAAGCGCTCAGTATACTTGTGTATAGCTCTCTGTTATGCATCTGTGCTGTTGGGTACCTCTGTAAAGCGCTCTGTATACCTCTGTAAAGCGCTCTGTTATGCATCTGTACTGTTGGATACCTCTGGAAAGCACTGTGTATACCACCGTAAAGTGCTCTGTTATGCATATGTACTGTTGGGTACCTATGTAAGCACTCTGTATACCTCAGTAAAGCGCTCTGTTATGCATCCGTACTGTTGGATACCCCTGGAAAGCGCTCTGTATACCTCTGTAAAGTGCTCTGTTATGCATGTGTACTGATGGATATCCCTGGAAAGCGCTCTGTATACCTCTGTAAAGCGCTCTGTTATGCATCTGTACTGTTGGATACCTCTGGAAAGCGCTGTGTATACCACCATAAAGAGCTCTGTTATGCATCTGTACTGTTAGATACCACTGGAAAGCGTTCTGTACACCTCTGTAAAGCACTTTGTTATGCCTCAGTACTGTTGGGTACCGCTGTAAAGCATTCTGTATACATCTGTAAATCCCTCTGTTATGCATCTGTACTGTTGGGTACCTCTGTAAAGTGCTCTGTATACTTCTGTAAAGCACTCTGTTATGCATCTGTACTGTTGGGTACCTCTGTAAAGCACTCTATATACCTCTGTAAAGCGCTCTGTTATGCATCTGTATTGTTGGATACCTCTGTAAAGCACTCTGTATACCTCTGTAAAGCGCTCTGTTATGCATCTGTACTGTTGGATACCCCTGGAAAGCGCTCTGTATACCTCTGTAAAGCACTCTGTTATGCATCTGTACTGTTGGATACCTCTAGAAAGCGTTCTGTATACCTCCGTAAAGCGCTCTGTTATGCATCTGTACTGTTGGATAGCTCTGTAAAGCGCTCTGTTATGCATCTGTACTGTTGGATACCTCTGAAAAGTGTTCTGTATACCTCTGTAAAGCGCTCTGTTATGCATATGTACTGTTGGATACCCCTGGAAAGCGCTCTGTATACCTCTGTAAAGCGCTATGTTATGCATCTGTACTGTTGGATACCTCTGGAAAGCACTGTGTATACCACCGTAAAGAGCTCTGTTATGCATCTGTACTGTTGGATACTGCTGGAAAGCGTTCTGTATACCTCTGTAAAGCACTCTGTTATGCATCTCTACTGTTGGATAGCTCTGGAAAGCATTCTGTTATGCATCTGTACTGTTAGATACCTCTGTAAACCGCTCTGTTATGCACCTGTACTGTTGGGTACCTCTGTAAAGTGTTCTGTATACCTCTGTAAAGCATTCTGTTATGCATCTGTACTGTTGGGTACCTCTGTAAAGCGTTCTGTATACTTCTGTAAAGCGCTCTGTTATGCATCTGCACTGTTGGATGCCTCTGTAAAGCACTCTGTATACCTCTATAAAGTGCTGTTATGCATCTGTACTGTTGGGTACCTCTATAAAGCGCTCTGTATACTTCTGTAAAGCTCTCTGTTATGCATCTGTACTGTTGGGTACCTCTGTAAAGCGCTCTGTATATCTCTGTAAAGCGCTCTGTTTTGCATATGTACTGTTGGATACCCCTGGAAAGCACTCTGTATACCTCTGTAAAGCACTCTGTTATGCATCCGTACTGTTGGATACCCCTGGAAAGCGCTCTGTATACCTCTGTAAAGCGCTCTGTTATGCACCTGTACTGTTGGATACCTCTGGAAAGCGCTGTGTATGCCACCGTAAAAGCGCTCTGTTTAAGCATCTGTACTGTTGGGTACCTATGTAAAGCAATCTGTATACCTCTGTAAAGCGCTCTGTTATGCATCTGTACTGTTGGATACCCCTGGAAAGCGCTCTGTATACCTCTGTAAAGTGCTCTGTTATGCATGTGTACTGTTGGATACCCCTGGAAAGCGCTCTGTATACCTCTGTAAAGCGCTCTGTTATGCATCTGTACTGTTGGGTACCTCTATAAAGCGCTCTGTATACTTCTGTAAAGCTCTCTGTTATGCATCTGTACTGTTGGGTACCTCTGTAAAGCGCTCTGTATATCTCTGTAAAGCGCTCTGTTATGCATATGTACTGTTGGATACCCCTGGAAAGCGCTCTGTATACCTCTGTAAAGCACTCTGTTATGCATCCGTACTGTTGGATACCCCTGGAAAGCGCTCTGTATACCTCTGTAAAGCGCTCTGTTATGCATCTGTACTGTTGGATACCTCTGGAAAGCGCTGTGTATACCACCGTAAAAGCGCTCTGTTTAAGCATCTGTACTGTTGGGTACCTATGTAAAGCAATCTGTATACCTCTGTAAAGCGCTCTGTTATGCATCTGTACTGTTGGATACCCCTGGAAAGCGCTCTGTATACCTCTGTAAAGTGCTCTGTTATGCATGTGTACTATTGGATACCCCTGGAAAGCGCTCTGTATACCTCTGTAAAGCGCTCTGTTATGCATCTGTACTGTTGGATACCTCTGGAAAGCGCTGTGTATACCACCATAAAGAGCTCTGTTATGCATCTGTACTGTTGGATACCTCTGGAAAGCATTCTGTATACCTCTGTAAAGCACTTATTTATGCATCAGTACTGTTGGTACCGCTGTAAAGCGCTCTGTATACTTCTGTAAAGCGCTCTGTTATGCATCTGTATTGTTGGATACCTCTGTAAAGCATTCTGTATACCTCTGTAATTGCTCTGTTATGCATCTGTACTGTTGGGTACCTCTGTAAAGCGCTCTGTATACTTCTGTAAAGCGCTCTGTTATGCATCTGCACTGTTGGATGCCTCTGTAAAGCACTCTGTATACCTCTGTAAAGCTCTCTGTTATGCATCTGTGCTGTTGGGTACCTCTATAAAGCGCTCTGTATACTTCTGTAAAGCGCTCTGTTATGCATCTATACTGTTCGATACCTCTGTAAAGCACTCTGTATACCTCTGTAAAGTGCTCTGTTATGCATCTGTACTGTTGGGTACCTCTGTAAAGCGCTCTGTATACCTCTGTAAAGCGCTCTGTTATGCATCTGTATTGTTGGATACCTCTGTAAAGCGCTCTGTTATGCATCTGTACTGTTGGATACCCCTGGAAAGCGCTCTGTATACCTCTGTAAAGCACTCTGTTATGGATCTGTATTGTTGGATACCTCTGGAAAGCACTGTGTATACCACCGTAAATAGCTCTGTTATGCATCTGTACTGTTGGATACCTCTGGAAAGCGTTCTGTATACCTCCGTAAAGCTCTCTGTTATGCATCTGTACTGTTGGATAGCTCTGTAAAGCGCTCTGTTATGCATCTGTACTGTTGTATACCTCTGAAAAGTGTTCTGTATACCTCTGTAAAGCGCTCTGTTATGCATATGTACTGTTGGATACCCCTGGAAAGCGCTCTGTATACCTCTGTAAAGTGCTATGTTATGCATCTGTACTGTTGGATACCTCTGGAAAGCGCTGTGTATACCACCGTAAAGAGCTCTGTTATGCATCTGTACTGTTGGATACTGCTGGAAAGCGTTCTGTATACCTCTGTAAAGCACTCTGTTATGCATCTCTACTGTTGGATAGCTATGGAAAGCATTCTGTTATGCATCTGTACTGTTAGATACCTCTGTAAACCGCTCTGTTATGCACCTGTACTGTTGGGTACCTCTGTAAAGTGTTCTGTATACCTCTGTAAAGCGTTCTGTTATGCATCTGTACTGTTGGGTACCTCTGTAAAGCGTTCTGTATACTTCTGTAAAGCGCTCTGTTATGCATCTGCACTGTTGGATGCCTCTGTAAAGCACTCTGTATACCTCTGTAAAGTGCTATGTTATGCATCTGTACTGTTGGGTACCTCTATAAAGCGCTCTGTATACTTCTGTAAATCTCTCTGTTATGCATCTGTACTGTTGGGTACCTCTGTAAAGCGCTCTCTATACCTCTGTAAAGCGCTCTGTTATGCATATTTACTGTTGGATACCCCTGGAAAGCGCTCTGTATACCTCTGTAAAGCACTCTGTTATGCATCCGTACTGTTGGCTACCCCTGGAAAGCGCTCTGTATACCTCTGTAAAGCGCTCTGTTATGCATCTGTACTGTTGGATACCTCTGGAAAGCGCTGTGTATACCACCGTAAAAGCGCTCTGTTTAAGCATCTGTACTGCTGGGTACCTCTGTAAAGCACTCTGTATACCTCTGTAAAGCGCTCTTTTATGCATCTGTACTGTTGGATACCCCTGGAAAGCGCTCTGTATACCTCTGTAAAGTGCTCTGTTATGCATGTGTACTGTTGGATACCCCTGGAAAGCGCTCTGTATACCTCTGTAAAGCGCTCTGTTATGCATCTGTACTGTTGGATACCTCTGGAAAGCGCTGTGTATACCACCGTAAAGAGTTCTGTTATGCATCTGTACTGTTGGATACCTCTGGAAAGCATTCTGTATACCTCTGTAAAGCACTTTGTTACGCATCAGTACTGTTAGTACCGCTGTAAAGCGCTCTGTATACTTCTGTAAAGCGCTCTGTTATGCATCTGTATTGTTGGATACCTCTGTAAAGCATTCTGTATACCTCTGTAATCGCTCTGTTATGCATCTGTACTGTTGGGTACCTCTGTAAAGCGCCCTGTATACTTCTGTAAAGCGCTCTGTTATGCATCTGCACTGTTGGATGCCTCTGTAAAGCACTCTGTATACCTCTGTAAAGCTCTCTGTTATGCATCTGTACTGTTGGGTACCTCTATAAAGCGCTCTGTATACTTCTGTAAAGCGCTCTGTTATGCATCTGTACTGTTGGATAAATCTGGAAAGCCCTCTGTATACCTCTGTAAAGAGCTCTGTTATGCATCTGTACTGTTGGGTACCTCTGTAAAGCACTCTGTATAATTCTGTAAAGCGCTCTGTTATGCATGTGTACTGTTGGATACCCCTGGAAAGCGCTCTGTATACCTCTGTAAAGCGCTCTGTTATGCATCTGTACTGTTGGATACCTCTGGAAAGCACTGTGTATACCACCATAAAGAGCTCTGTTATGCATCTGTACTGTTGGATACCTCTGAAAAGCATTCTGTATACCTCCGTAAAGCACTCTGTTATGCATCTGTACTGTTGGATAGGTCTGTAAAGCGCTCTGTTATGCATATGTACTGTTGGATACCGCTGGAAAGCGCTCTGTATACCTCTGTAAAGTGCTCTGTTATGCATGAGTACTGTTGGGTACCTCTGTAAAGCACTCTGTACAATTCTGTAAAGCGCTCTGTTATGCATCTGTACTGTTGGATACCCCTGGAAAGCGCTCTGTATACCTCTGTAAAGCGCTCTGTTATGCATCTGTACTGTTGGATAGCTCTGTAAAGCGCTCTGTTATGCATCTGTACTGTTGGATACCTCTGGAAAGCACTGTGTATACCACCATAAAGAGCTCTGTTATGCATCTGTACTGTTGGATACCTCTGAAAAGCGTTCTGTATACCTCCGTAAAGCACTCTGTTATGCATCTGTACTGTTGGATAGGTCTGTAAAGCGCTCTGTTATGCATATGTACTGTTGGATACCCCTGGAAAGCGCTCTGTATACCTCTGGAAAGCGCTCTGTTATGCATCTGTACTGTTGGATACCTCTGGAAAGCGCTGTGTATACCACTGTAAAGAGCTCTGTTATGCATCTGTACTGTTGGATACCTCTGGAAAGTGTTCTGTATACCTCTGTAAAGCACTCTGTTATGTATCTGTACTGTTGGATAGCTCGGTAAAGCGTTCTGTTATGCATCTGTACTGTTAGATACCTCTGTAAAGCGCTCTGTTATGCACCTGTACTGTTGGGTACCTCTGTAAAGCGTTCTGTATACCTCTGTAAAGCATTCTGTTATGCATCTGTACTGTTGGGTAGCTCTGTAAAGCGTTCTGTATACTTCTGTAAAGCGCTCTGTTATGCATCTGCACTGTTGGATGCCTCTGAAAAGCAATCTGTATACCTCTGTAAAGTGCTATGTTATGTATCTGTACTGTTGGGTACCTCTATAAAGCGCTCTGTATACTTCTGTAAAGCTCTCTGTTATGCATCTGTACTGTTGGGTACCTCTGTAAAGCGCTCTGTTATGCATCTGTACTGTTGGATACCCCTGGAAAGCGCTCTGTATGCCTCTGTAAAGCGCTCTGTTATGCATCTATACTGTTGGATACCCCTGTAAAGCGCTCTGTTATGCATCTGTACTGTTGGATACCTCTGGAAAGCGCTGTGTATACCACCATAAAGAGCTCTGTTATGCATCTGTACTGTTGGATACCTCTGGAAAGCATTCTGTATACCTCTGTAAAGCACTTATTTATGCATCAGTACTGTTGGTACCGCTGTAAAGCGCTCTGTATACTTCTGTAAAGCGCTCTGTTATGCATCTGTATTGTTGGATACCTCTGTAAAGCATTCTGTATACCTCTGTAATTGCTCTGTTATGCATCTGTACTGTTGGGTACCTCTGTAAAGCGCTCTGTATACTTCTGTAAAGCGCTCTGTTATGCATCTGCACTGTTGGATGCCTCTGTAAAGCACTCTGTATACCTCTGTAAAGCTCTCTGTTATGCATCTGTGCTGTTGGGTACCTCTATAAAGCGCTCTGTATACTTCTGTAAAGCGCTCTGTTATGCATCTATACTGTTCGATACCTCTGTAAAGCACTCTGTATACCTCTGTAAAGTGCTCTGTTATGCATCTGTACTGTTGGGTACCTCTGTAAAGCGCTCTGTATACCTCTGTAAAGCGCTCTGTTATGCATCTGTATTGTTGGATACCTCTGTAAAGCGCTCTGTTATGCATCTGTACTGTTGGATACCCCTGGAAAGCGCTCTGTATACCTCTGTAAAGCACTCTGTTATGGATCTGTATTGTTGGATACCTCTGGAAAGCACTGTGTATACCACCGTAAATAGCTCTGTTATGCATCTGTACTGTTGGATACCTCTGGAAAGCGTTCTGTATACCTCCGTAAAGCTCTCTGTTATGCATCTGTACTGTTGGATAGCTCTGTAAAGCGCTCTGTTATGCATCTGTACTGTTGTATACCTCTGAAAAGTGTTCTGTATACCTCTGTAAAGCGCTCTGTTATGCATATGTACTGTTGGATACCCCTGGAAAGCGCTCTGTATACCTCTGTAAAGTGCTATGTTATGCATCTGTACTGTTGGATACCTCTGGAAAGCGCTGTGTATACCACCGTAAAGAGCTCTGTTATGCATCTGTACTGTTGGATACTGCTGGAAAGCGTTCTGTATACCTCTGTAAAGCACTCTGTTATGCATCTCTACTGTTGGATAGCTATGGAAAGCATTCTGTTATGCATCTGTACTGTTAGATACCTCTGTAAACCGCTCTGTTATGCACCTGTACTGTTGGGTACCTCTGTAAAGTGTTCTGTATACCTCTGTAAAGCGTTCTGTTATGCATCTGTACTGTTGGGTACCTCTGTAAAGCGTTCTGTATACTTCTGTAAAGCGCTCTGTTATGCATCTGCACTGTTGGATGCCTCTGTAAAGCACTCTGTATACCTCTGTAAAGTGCTATGTTATGCATCTGTACTGTTGGGTACCTCTATAAAGCGCTCTGTATACTTCTGTAAATCTCTCTGTTATGCATCTGTACTGTTGGGTACCTCTGTAAAGCGCTCTCTATACCTCTGTAAAGCGCTCTGTTATGCATATTTACTGTTGGATACCCCTGGAAAGCGCTCTGTATACCTCTGTAAAGCACTCTGTTATGCATCCGTACTGTTGGCTACCCCTGGAAAGCGCTCTGTATACCTCTGTAAAGCGCTCTGTTATGCATCTGTACTGTTGGATACCTCTGGAAAGCGCTGTGTATACCACCGTAAAAGCGCTCTGTTTAAGCATCTGTACTGCTGGGTACCTCTGTAAAGCACTCTGTATACCTCTGTAAAGCGCTCTTTTATGCATCTGTACTGTTGGATACCCCTGGAAAGCGCTCTGTATACCTCTGTAAAGTGCTCTGTTATGCATGTGTACTGTTGGATACCCCTGGAAAGCGCTCTGTATACCTCTGTAAAGCGCTCTGTTATGCATCTGTACTGTTGGATACCTCTGGAAAGCGCTGTGTATACCACCGTAAAGAGTTCTGTTATGCATCTGTACTGTTGGATACCTCTGGAAAGCATTCTGTATACCTCTGTAAAGCACTTTGTTACGCATCAGTACTGTTAGTACCGCTGTAAAGCGCTCTGTATACTTCTGTAAAGCGCTCTGTTATGCATCTGTATTGTTGGATACCTCTGTAAAGCATTCTGTATACCTCTGTAATCGCTCTGTTATGCATCTGTACTGTTGGGTACCTCTGTAAAGCGCCCTGTATACTTCTGTAAAGCGCTCTGTTATGCATCTGCACTGTTGGATGCCTCTGTAAAGCACTCTGTATACCTCTGTAAAGCTCTCTGTTATGCATCTGTACTGTTGGGTACCTCTATAAAGCGCTCTGTATACTTCTGTAAAGCGCTCTGTTATGCATCTGTACTGTTGGATAAATCTGGAAAGCCCTCTGTATACCTCTGTAAAGAGCTCTGTTATGCATCTGTACTGTTGGGTACCTCTGTAAAGCACTCTGTATAATTCTGTAAAGCGCTCTGTTATGCATGTGTACTGTTGGATACCCCTGGAAAGCGCTCTGTATACCTCTGTAAAGCGCTCTGTTATGCATCTGTACTGTTGGATACCTCTGGAAAGCACTGTGTATACCACCATAAAGAGCTCTGTTATGCATCTGTACTGTTGGATACCTCTGAAAAGCATTCTGTATACCTCCGTAAAGCACTCTGTTATGCATCTGTACTGTTGGATAGGTCTGTAAAGCGCTCTGTTATGCATATGTACTGTTGGATACCGCTGGAAAGCGCTCTGTATACCTCTGTAAAGTGCTCTGTTATGCATGAGTACTGTTGGGTACCTCTGTAAAGCACTCTGTACAATTCTGTAAAGCGCTCTGTTATGCATCTGTACTGTTGGATACCCCTGGAAAGCGCTCTGTATACCTCTGTAAAGCGCTCTGTTATGCATCTGTACTGTTGGATAGCTCTGTAAAGCGCTCTGTTATGCATCTGTACTGTTGGATACCTCTGGAAAGCACTGTGTATACCACCATAAAGAGCTCTGTTATGCATCTGTACTGTTGGATACCTCTGAAAAGCGTTCTGTATACCTCCGTAAAGCACTCTGTTATGCATCTGTACTGTTGGATAGGTCTGTAAAGCGCTCTGTTATGCATATGTACTGTTGGATACCCCTGGAAAGCGCTCTGTATACCTCTGGAAAGCGCTCTGTTATGCATCTGTACTGTTGGATACCTCTGGAAAGCGCTGTGTATACCACTGTAAAGAGCTCTGTTATGCATCTGTACTGTTGGATACCTCTGGAAAGTGTTCTGTATACCTCTGTAAAGCACTCTGTTATGTATCTGTACTGTTGGATAGCTCGGTAAAGCGTTCTGTTATGCATCTGTACTGTTAGATACCTCTGTAAAGCGCTCTGTTATGCACCTGTACTGTTGGGTACCTCTGTAAAGCGTTCTGTATACCTCTGTAAAGCATTCTGTTATGCATCTGTACTGTTGGGTAGCTCTGTAAAGCGTTCTGTATACTTCTGTAAAGCGCTCTGTTATGCATCTGCACTGTTGGATGCCTCTGAAAAGCAATCTGTATACCTCTGTAAAGTGCTATGTTATGTATCTGTACTGTTGGGTACCTCTATAAAGCGCTCTGTATACTTCTGTAAAGCTCTCTGTTATGCATCTGTACTGTTGGGTACCTCTGTAAAGCGCTCTGTTATGCATCTGTACTGTTGGATACCCCTGGAAAGCGCTCTGTATGCCTCTGTAAAGCGCTCTGTTATGCATCTATACTGTTGGATACCCCTGGAAAGCGCTCTGTTATGCATCTGTAATGTTGGATACCTCGGGAAAGCGCTGTGTATACCACCGTAAAGCACTCTGTTTATGCATCTGTACTGTTGGGTACCACTGTAAAGCACTCTGTATACCTCTGTAAAGCGCTCTGTTATGCATCTGTACTATAGGATACCCCTGGAAAGCGCTCTGTATACCTCTGTAAAGTGCTCTGTTATGCATGTGTACTGTTGGATACCGCTGGAAAGCGCTCTGTTATGCATCTGTACTGTTGGATACCTCTGGAAAGCGCTGTGTATACCACTGTAAAGAGCTCTGTTATGCATCTGTACTGTTGGATACCTCTGGAAAGCATTCTGTATACCTCTGTAAAGCACTTTGCTATGCATCAGTACTGTTGGTACCGCTGTAAAGCGCTCTGTATTCTTCTGTAAAGCGCTCTGTTATGCATATGTACTGTTGGATACCTCTGTAAAGCATTCTGTATACCTCTGTAAATCGCTCTGTTATGCATCTGTACTGTTCGGTACCTCTGGAAAGCGCTCTGTTATGCATCTGTACTTTTGGATACCTCTGGAAAGCGCTGTGTATACCACCGTAAAGAGCTCTGTTATGCATCTGTACTGTTGGATACCTCTGGAAAGCATTCTGTATACCTCTGTAAAGCACTTTGTTATGCATCAGTACTGTTGGTACCGCTGTAAAGCGCTCTGTATTCTTCTGTAAAGCGCTCTGTTATGCATATGTACTGTTGGATACCTCTGTAAAGCATTCTGTATACCTCTGTAAATCGCTCTGTTATGCATCTGTACTGTTGGGTACCTCTGTACAGCGCTCTGTATACTTCTGTAAAGTGCTCTGTCATGCATCTGCACTGTTGGATGCCTCTGTAAAGCACTCTGTATACCTCTGTAAAGCGCTCTGTTATGCATCTGTACTGTTGGATATCTCTGTAAAGCGCTCTGTATACCTCTGTAAAGCACTTTGTTATGCATCAGTACTGTTGGTACCGCTGTAAAGCGCTCTGTATTCTTCTGTAAAGCGCTCTGTTATGCATATGTACTGTTGGATATCTCTGTAAAGCATTCTGTATACCTCTGTAAATCGCTCTGTTATGCATCTGTACTGTTGGGGTCCTCTGTACAGCGCTCTGTATACTTCTGTAAAGTGCTCTGTCATGCATCTGCACTGTTGGATGCCTCTGTAAAGCACTCTGTATACCTCTGTAAAGCGCTCTGTTATGCATCTGTACTGTTGGATACCTCTGGAAAGCATTCTGTATACCTCTGTAAAGCACTTTGTTATGCATCAGTACTGTTGGTACCACTGTAAAGCGCTCTGTATTCTTCTGTAAAGCGCTCTGTTATGCATATGTACTGTTGGATACCTCTGTAAAGCATTCTGTATACCTCTGTAAATCGCTCTGTTATGCATCTGTACTGTTGGGTACCTCTGTACAGCGCTCTGTATACTTCTGTAAAGTGCTCTGTCATGCATCTGCACTGTTGGATGCCTCTGTAAAGCACTCTGTATACTTCTGTAAAGCGCTCTGTTATGCATCTGTACTGTTGGATATCTCTGTAAAGCGCTCTGTATACCTCTGTAAAGTGCACTGTTATGCATCTGTACCGTTGGATACCTCTGGAAAGCGTTCTGTATACCTCTGTAAAGCACTTATTTATGCATCAGTACTGTTAGGTACCGCTGTAAAGTGCTCTGTATACTTCTGTAAAGCGCTCTGTTATACATCTGTACTGTTGGATACGACTGTAAAGCATTCTGTATACCTCTGTAAATCGCTCTGTTATGCATCTGTACTGTTGGATACCTCTGTAAAGCACTCTGTATACCTCTGTAAAGCGTTGTTATGCATCTGTACTGTTGGATACCTCTGTAAAGCGCACTGTATACTTCATTCTGTAGAGCGCTCTGTTATGCATCTGCACTGTTGGATGCCTCTGTAAAGCACTCTTTATACCTTTGTAAAGCGCTCTGTTATGCATCTGTACTGTTGGATACCCCTGGAAAGTGCTCTGTAGACCTCTTTAAAGCGCTCTGTTATGCATCTGTATTGTTGGATACCTCTAGAAAGCACTGTGTATACCACCGTAAAGAGCTCTGTTATGCATCTGTACTGTTGGATACCTCTGGAAAGCGTTCTGTCTACCTCTGCAAAGCGCTCTGTTGTGCATCTGTACTGTTGGATAGCTCTGTAAAGCGCTCTGTTATGCATCCGTACTGTTGGATACCTCAGAAAAGCGTTCTGTATACCTCTGTAAAGCGCTCTGTTATGCATATGTACTGTTGGATATCCCTGGAAAGCGCTCTGATATGCATCTGTACTGTTGGATACCTCTGCAAAGCGCTGTGTATACCACTGTAAAGAGCTCTGTTATGCATCTTTACTGTTGGATACCTCTGGAAAGCGTTCTGTATACCTCTGTAAAGCACTCTGTTATGCATCTGTACTATTGGATAGCTCCGTAAAGTGCTCTGTTATGCATCTGTACTGTTGGATAGCTCTGTAAAGCGCTCTGTTATGCATATGTACTGTTGGATACCCCTGGAAAGCGTTCTGTATACCTCTGTAAAGCGCTTTGTTATGCATCTGTACTGTTGGATACCTCTGGAAAGCGCTGTGTATACCACCGTAAAGAACTCTGTTATGCATCTGTACTGTTGGGTAGCTCTGTAAAGCGTTCTGTATACTTCTGTAAAACGCTCTGTTATGCATCTGCACTGTTGGATGCCTCTGAAAAGCACTCTGTATACCTCTGTAAAGTGCTATGTTATGTATCTGTACTGTTGGGTACCTCTATAAAGCGCTCTGTATACTTCTGAAAAGCTCTCTGTTATGCATCTGTACTGTTGGGTACCTCTGTAAAGCGCTCTGTTATGCATCTGTACTGTTGGATACCCCTGGAAAGCGCTCTGTATGCCTCTGTAAAGCGCTCTGTTATGCATCTATACTGTTGGATACCCCTGGAAAGCGCTCTGTTATGCATCTGTACTGTTGGATACCTCTGGAAAGCGCTGTGTATACCACCGTAAAGCACTCTGTTTATGCATCTGTACTGTTGGGTACCTCTGTAAAGCACTCTGTATACCTCTGTAAAGCGCTCTGTTATGCATCTGTACTGTTGGATACCCCTGGAAAGCGCTCTGTATACCTCTGTAAAGTGCTCTGTTATGCATGTGTACTGTTGGATACCCCTGGAAAGCGCTCTGTATACCTCTGTAAAGCGCTCTGTTATGCATCTGTACTGTTGGATACCTCTGGAAAGCGCTGTGTATACCACCGTAAAGAGCTCTGTTATGCATCTGTACTGTTGGATACCTCTGTAAAGCGTTTGTTATACCTCTGTAAAGCACTTTGTTATGCATCAGTACTGTTGGTACCGCTGTAAAGCACTGTATTCTTCTGTAAAGCGCTCTGTTATGCATCTGTACTGTTGGATACCTCTGTAAAGCATTCTGTATACCTCTGTAAATTGCTCTGTTATGCATCTGTACTGTTGGGTACCTCTGTACAGCGCTCTGTATACTTCTGTAAAGTGCTCTGTCATGCATCTGCACTGTTGGATGCCTCTGTAAAGCACTCTGTATACCTCTGTAAAGCGCTCTGTTATGCATCTGTACTGTTGGATACCTCTGTAAAGCGCTCTGTATACCTCTGTAAAGAGCTCTGTTATGCATGTATACTGTTGGATACCCCTGGAAAGTGCTCGGTATACCTCTGTAAAGTGCTCTGTTATGCATCTGTACTGTTGGATACCTCTGGAAAGCGCTGTGTATACCACCATAAAGAGCTCTGTTATGCATCTGTAATGTTGGATACATCTGGAAAGCGTTCTGTATACCTCTGTAAAGAACTTTGTTATGCATCAGTACTGTTAGATACCGCTGTAAAGTGCTCTGTATACTTCTGTAAAGCGCTCTGTTATACATCTGTACTGTTGGATACCTCTGTAAAGCATTCTGTATACCTCTGTAAATCGCTCTGTTATGCATCTGTACTGTTGGATACCTCTGTAAAGCACTCTGTATACCTCTGTAAAGCGTTGTTATGCATCTGTACTGTTGGATACCTCTGTAAAGCGCTCTGTATACTTCATTCTGTAAAGCGCTCTGTTATGCATCTGCACTGTTGGATGCCTCTGTAAAGCACTCTGTATACCTCTGTAAAGTGCTCTGTTATGCATCTGTACTGTTGGATACCCCTGGAAAGTGCTCTGTAGACCTCGTTAAAGCGCTCTGTTATGCATCTGTATTGTTGGATACCTCTGGAAAGCACTGTGTATACCACCGTAAAGAGCTCTGTTATGCATCTGTACTGTTGGATACCTCTGGAAAGCGTTCTGTCTACCTCCGCAAAGCGCTCTGTTATGCATCTGTACTGTTGGATAGCTCTGTAAAGCGCTCTGTTATGCATCCGTACTGTTGGATACCTCTGAAAAGCGTTCTGTATACCTCTGTAAAGCGCTCTGTTATGCATATGTACTGTTGGATACCCCTGGAAAGTGCTCTGATATGCATCTGTACTGTTGGATACCTCTGGAAAGCGCTGTGTATACCACCGTAAAGAGCTCTGTTATGCATCTTTACTGTTGGATACCTCTGGAAAGCATTCTGTATACCTCTGTAAAGCACTCTGTTATGCATCTGTACTGTTGGATAGCTCCGTAAAGTGCTCTGTTATGCATCTGTACTGTTGGATAGCTCTGTAAAGAGCCCTGTTATGCATCTGTACAGTTGGATACCTCTGAAAAGCGTTCTCTATACCTCTGTAAAGTGCTCTGTTATGCATATTTACTGTTTGATACCCCTGGAAAGCGTTCTGTATACCTCTGTAAAGCGCTCTGTTATGCATCTGTACTGTTGGATACCTCTGGAAAGCGCTGTGTATACCACCGTAAAGAACTCTGTTATGCATCTGTACTGTTTGATACCTCTGGAAAGCATTCTGTATACCTCTGTAAAGCACTCTGCTATGCATCTGTACTGTTGGATAGCTCTGGAAAGTGTTCTGTTATGCATCTGTACTTTTGGATACCTCTGTAAAGCGCTCTGTTATGCATCTGTACTGTTAGATACCTCTGTAAAGCGTTCTGTATACCTCTGTAAAGCACTCTGTTATGCATCTGTACTGTTGGATACCTCTGTAAAGCGCTCTGTTATGCATCTGTACTGTTGGATACCTCTGTAAAGCATTCTGTATACTTCTGTAAAGCGCTCGGTTATGCATCTGTACTGTTGGATACCTCTGTAAAGCGCTCTGTTATGCACCTGTACTGTAAGATACCTATGTAAAGCGTTCTGTATACTTCTGTAAAGCGCTCTGATATGCATCTGTACTGTTGGATAACTCTGTAAAGCGCTCTGTTATGCACCTGTACTGTTGGATACCTCTGTAAAGGGTTCTGTATTCTTCTGTAAAGCGCTCTGTTATGCATCTGTACTGTTGGATACCTCTGTAAAGCGCTCTGTTATGCACCTGTACTGTTGGATACCTCTGTAAAGCGTTCTGTATACTTCTGTAAAGCGCTCTGTTATGCATCTGTACTGTTGGATACCTCTGTAAAGCGCGCTGTTATGCACCTGTACGGTTGGATACCTCTGTAAAGCGTTCTGTATACTTCTGTAAAGCTGTCTGTTATGCATCTGTACTGTTGGATACCTCTGTAAAGCGCTCTGTTATGCACCTGTACTGTTAGATACCTCTGTAAAGCGTTCTGTATACCTCTGTAAAGCGCTCTGTTATGCATCTGTACTGTTGGATACCTCTGTAAAGCGCTCTGTTATGCATCTGTACTGTTGGATACCTCTGTAAAGCGCTCTGTTATGCATCTGTACTGTTGGATACCTCTGTAAAGCGCTTTGTTATGCACCTGTACTGTTAGATACCTCTGTAAAGCGTTCTGTATACCTCTGTAAAGCGCTCTGTTATGCATCTGTACTGTTGGATACCTCTGTAAAGCGCTCTGTTATGCATCTGTACTGTTGGATACCTCTGTAAAGTGCTCCGTTATGCATCTGTACTGTTGGATAACTCTGGAAAGCGCTCCGTGGCTACTTGAAGCCAGGTCCACACTAAATAAATACCGTAATAATAATCGTAGATGTTATCAGCACAGCCCCCACCACCAGGCACGCCATGAACTCAAACCTCCCATTAATCTCACGCGCCAATAGCAATCAGCCCCGAACGTCTCTGGGCTTCAAAGCGCTTTGGAGCAGACTGCAGGTTTTGCAGCCTCCGCTGCCCCCCTTCCCTTAGTGGTTGCCCACGCAGCCTCCACACTCACCTGTATATTCCTCGTCGGCTAGCACGCTGGCCAGGGTGAGGAACGAGAGAAGAGTCACCAGCATCTTGACTCCTGGGTTCGAGGCCCACTAAGGGGCTACCTGAAACAAACTGCCCCAGGCACGGGCAACCTCTGTGGGTACTGCTTTTGGGGAGATGTCTTTAGTTACAGAGAGGGGAGCATCATAGTAACATCTCTGCCAGGGGCGTGCCTGGGAGTGCAGGCCTGCGAGGGATTCTCCCTGTGCAAGACCCAAAGATCTGCCCATGGAAATTACAGGATGCAGGGGGGCTCTGGTGACATCTACTGGCATGGGCATTCGGCGTGGGCACAGCTGCTGAGGGCGTATATAATACAGTCGCCCTTCACAGAGGGTTCTCCTGTGCGGTCAGCACGACGGATGGAAGACTTGCTCAAAGGGGCTTATTTTAAACCTCCTTGCGATTAATCCTGCAAAACAGATTACTCACGCCCTGAACACTTCCAGCAACGAAGATCCTCCACATTTAAAGGCATACAGACTATTCGAAGGGACAGGCTCCACCCCCAAGGCATTCCCCAGAGGCTGCTGCCATTTTGTACCACTGCAGCCCCCCTCCCTGCAGGTCAAAGCCCTGAAAGGTGTGCTCTCTCTTAAAGGAGCCTACACGGCTTCCATGCAAGGGACTCATCACAATGGCTTTAGTCAATAAGCCCCCTTAATATGATATGATATGACAGTTTATGATAGTTTATTTATATAGCGCCTATACACAATGTGTTTCAAAGCGCTTCAAGGCAAGGGAGGGAACAAGGAAAAATACAATGACATTCTTACAGGCCAAGAACAGTAAGGATGTGAAATTAACTATCGTACTCGGCCTGACGACATTTCAGATAGTGCAAGAGCTAAGACATAGATAAGGAAGGGAGGGGGAGAGTGGGAAGGAAATGGAAACGGACAGGCGACTTCCATACTAGGCCTGACGACATTTCTGGTAGAGCCGGAGAAAAACAAAATGTGGGGGAGAGGGGTGCAGAAATGGAGGGGAGGAACAAAACAAGCGACTATCATACTAGGCCTGACGGGTTGCCAGTCAAAGGATCGACAGTGAAAGGGTCGACAGGTCAAAGGATCGATACCAAAGGATCGAATTTTTTGGGTTTTTTTTTTCACAAAACCCCGTTTTTTTGCTAAAAAACTTTTTTTTCCAAAACGAAAACCTAAAAAAAAAAGATATAATTAAAAAAAAAATTCGATCCTTTGTCCTGTCGACCCTTTGGTGTTCATCCTTTGTCCTGTCGACCCTTTTGATTTGATCCTTTGACTAGACACTGGCCTGACAACATTTCAGATAGTCTTGGGGGGGGGGGGGGGAGGAAAAAAACAGTAATGGGAGGGTGGAGGAAACAGACGAGATTGCTATCATATTAGGTCCAGGGACAATTCTGATAAAGTAAGTGCATAGAAGAAAGTAAGGGGAGGAGATAGGAAAAAGGAGAAGGGAAAGGAGGAGAGAACAGAGAGTAAGTAGTCAAAAAGAGTAGAGAAGCAAGAGTGGAGAGCGAATACAATTGCAGAAGTCAGCAGTAACACATAATGTTGCAAGCCAGGATACAAGATGAAGATGGGAACAGCATAATTCAGGGCCACCATGAGTACAAGATGCAAAGGAAGTCCAGCATGAGAGTTGAGAAAGAGTGATACACTGTGAATGAAGTCCATAAAAGTCAAATCCAGCATTGGCCACAAGACGGTGATGGTGAAACCAGAACGTATCAGGACAGACTCCTGCAGAAATAGGTTGGAGGAGGTTGAGGGGGAGCAGGGTAGAAGAATCAAGCAAAACATGCAACACCTGTGTGCAAGAAGGGAGGAGGGGCACAAGGGAACATCAGAGGGGGATCAGAGGGGGTGGGGATGGCCTGTGGGGACAGAGGGGGTAGCACATGTTGGTGCATGCTTTCCTGCTGTCTGAGCAGGGGGGTCGGGCCCTGGGTCCTCCTGGTCCGCACAGGTCCAAACAGGAATTGCCCTTTTCTTCGTCTGCCCTTCAATGCAGATGCCTGGGCGAGAGACGCCCTTGATCTAATAGTTAAGATCAGGAAAGAAGAGGCAGGGCTAAGAAGGAGGGTGGTGCTCAAAGCAGGTGACCTAGATCCACTTGGACCTGCTCCCCATCTGCAAAGGAAAAGAGGCTGAAGGTCTCCTTAAGTAGGGAAACAGGGCAGCAAGCAGGAAGGCACCAGGTGGGCGGGGCTTAGGCCAGGGGACCTAGATCCACTTGCACCTGCTCCCCATCTGCCTTCCCTTTAAACGTGCAGTCCACCAACCAGAGAAGCTACCAGACAATACTTATCTCACTCAAAAAACTCAACCATCTCTCGCACAACAAGCCGCACGCACTTCACAACACTGCAACAACACATAAGCCACACCAACAGCACACGCGGACTGACACCGATCCAATACCCGCACCAAAGCTCAGCACCCGGTGTATACCGAGTTGAAGCTGCCAACAGAACACCAATCCGCTCACTATCCTACTCCCTCTTCACCTTACTAACCCATCCCACCTTAACTCCGTTGGTGACGGTGTGCGGTACAAATACCTTTAACATTTAACATTTAATAAGTGTAAAAGAAAAGACCACCATGTGGAAACAGAGTAACATTGTCTCTCTGACCATCTCTGGCACCACCTAGATCACTAGTCGGAGGAAATAGCAGATGGCCTAAAATGACAGCAGCAAAGAGGCCTTATTGCAAGTTAGGTGGTGAAATTAAAAAGTGGCGGTAGTTCCATTACCACCACTTCTTTTGGCGGCAGCAGAATTTAACATTTTTACCGCAATGACAAATTCAGAGTTTGATCTTAAAGTGGAGGTAATTCCACCAAAATCCATATGGAGTTCTATGGACCCCAAACATAGAATTAGCACCGTCTTGCCACCACTCCTAATCTTTTAACCATTGTTATTTCCATTTCATTACAACAAAGTTAGGCCACATTACAAAACAAAACAATCTTTATGTATGCTTATTAGACATATTTGCATCAGGTGTCTTTACAATAACACAAATAAATTAAACCTTCATAACAGCACTTATGCTGTTTCTTGTTGCTTCTACTGAACCGCGTAACTCCCCTGCATCTCTGTAGTCCATTTTCCTCAACTCATTCCACACTGCGGGCTCCTCCCAATGATGCCCCACTCCAATGCCCATTTCCGGGGGGGCATTATATCTGAGGGTATAAACATTGCGCAGAAACATTGAGTATATAGCCTGGATACCACGTGTTCCCCTTCAGTCACGCAGTACATTAGTTCCAGCCAGGGGTCTGTTTCTACGCCCTCGTGACATCCCGGCCACCTCGCTTCGATTGCCTTAACTATGTGCCTGTATTTCAAGAATTGGCATCTGTGTATATCATGTTCAGTCACCAGTACCGATAATTCCTCCATTGTGCCCTCTGTGAGTACATCACACAGCGTAATCATCACTGTACTCTCCCGGAACTTTCAGATCATGCTTACATCCTTGTGGTGTTGCCTGCATACTGTGGCTAGCGATATATCTGTGGAATAGGGCTCCTCAACGCCCAGTGAGTTCAATTGTCTGTTCCAAAGCCTTCTACCCAGCACTAGCAAGTGAGATGTCTGATTGGTCCTAACTTCCTTTACCCACAATATTTCTTTCAAGTAATATGGTCAAGCTGATGTCTGCATGAGAATGGTATCTAACGATGCTTCATCCGCTAGCCATTGTATTATGAACTGCAGTTACCCTGCCAGGTAATAGGATTAGAAATGTGGTAGTTTAATACCTCTGTTTTTATAATCTTTGCAACGCTGTCCTGTTTCTCTTACCAACCCACACGAATCCAACTTGCGATAAAACCTCCCAGGTACCTCAAAGGGTATATTTGTAAAGTAACAAAACAGGCAACGGTGCACCATAATTTTAAGTAGAGTCACCCTCCCCGTTACTGACAAAGGCAATCTTGACCAGAAGTCATTGACTTTACGACCCATTTGTATGCTTCCAATGTGTTCTTCTTATGTGAAATTCTAAAGTCGTGCCACACATCCACTCTGAGGTAGCGGGACATATCAGTAACCCATCATGACTCCCTATTAGGTAGAAGTGTAAGGTCCAGTGCCGCTAACCCAGCCAATGGGAATAAGCACGATTTTTCTCAGCTAATGGTTATGCCCGAAAGCTTCGCAAAGTTATCTAAGATCTCATGTATCTATGGCGAGTTTACCTTTGGGTTCTGCACGTAAAGCAGCATGCCGTCCGCATGTAGCGAGATTAGATGCGCCTTCCCATCCACTGTTATGCCTGCATCGGCATATTCTGTTCTCAGTGGCTCCAGAGCCAGTATGAAGATGGGAGAGAGCGGGCATCCATTTTTAGTCCCCTTTTTCAATTCCCATCCTTCTGACACTTGTTTGGCAGTCTTCACCCTAGCTGCCGGCCCTGTGTATATTAACCTAACCACCTCAAAAAACCTTCCCCAATACCAAAGTGCCGCAAAGGCGCATATAGCCAATCCCATCGGACTCAGTCAAATGCCTTGATGGCATCCAGGGAGGCCACCACTTATTGCTAATTGTTCGCTCTGGTCCTGTCTATTATGTGATTTAGCCTCTGCTAGTTTCATGATGTATTTCTGCCTGGGACAAACCCAATTTGATCTGTGTGCACCAGAGTACTCACCACATTTCTCAGTATGTTTGCGAGTGCCGCAGTCAGGATCTTACAGTCCCGATTCACCATAGAGAGCGGCCTATACGAGCCGCAGTCTAGTGGGGGTTTGTTTGGTTTTATAGTTGGTAGACTAAGGGATTCCCTTAATGCTATCGGGCAGCTTACCCAACTCAAAAGCATCTGCCTGCATCTCCAGTAATCTGGGTGTCAGTTCTGCAAATTATTCTTTGTAAAACTGTGCCCGGAGTCCATCCGTCACCAGTGTTTTAACTGTTGCCTTCAGCTCATTCTCCGGGCATCAGCGTTTCTGCTTGCTCCCTCCCTAATTGGGGCAGTGCAATCTGGGACAGGGCCTCCTCTATATCCCGCACATCTCCCTCCGTTTCTGTTCCAAACAATAATTTACAATATCTGCTAAATACATCATTTATAGCACTCTGTGCCCTTTCAGTTTCACTGCATTCATCAATAATAGCATTGATCATTGCCCTTCTTGGGTCTCCTCTGCACAGCCATGTCAACATACTGCCAGGTTTGTCCCCTTCCTCGTGCAATGTCCCTGTATATTTGGCATAGTAACATTTACGGTGCCTACCCAATCTGCAATACATTCTTGTCTCAATATCATGGGCCTCTTGCCCCTTTCCCTTTCTGCGCTTGTGCTCTCTCATTCTGTAGGATCTTCGCCTCTGTATTTCTGACGCTGTCCAACAGATCCTTCCTGATTCCTCCCATCTTGCTGATTGACTCCCCCGTATGACCACCTTAAAGGCCTCCCATATGCTTCTGACTATGCTCACGCTACCCATGTTTAGCTCAAAGAATGTATCTAGTTTCACTCCCATGTAGTTCCTGAATGGCCCGTCTAAAAGCGCTTCAGCTCTTAACCTTCAGGTAGGAATCGGCTGTCTGTGCATCTCCCTGTGCCACACTATCCTCAGCAGGGCATGATCCAAGAGGATTTTCGTCCCATAGTCTGCATCAGTGAATTCTCCTTTCCTCCCCATGAATATGTAATCAACACGTGTGTGTACACCGAGTGGATGCGGATAATGCGAGTAACCTCTGTTGCCACGATGTATCGTTCTCCACACATCCCTGAGTCTGAGGTTCAGAAGTAAGGATCCCAGAATCTTATCAGAGCCGGTTTCTTATGTTTAGCATCGGACCTACCTATTTTTAGGTCAATCGTGCAATTCAAGTCTGCACCCCATAGCCACATGGCTCCCCCTGTATGGCACCAGACTAGGGTATAACGATTTAAAGAAGGCAGTGGTATCGTGGTTGGGTGTGTATACATTTATGATGCACACCTCTCTGTTTTATAAAAAGCCATGAACAATAACCATCCTTCCTTCGTCATCGCATTTTGTTTCCATTAAGTTGAAAGGTACTGTTGGGGCAATCCATGTGTGCACCCCCTTCTGGCACATTGTGAATACGTAGAGCCATATCCCATTCCACCACATTATTTTACCATCAAGCTCTGTCTGTCTGATGTGAGGTGCGTTTCCTGCAGCAAAGCTACCTCAACCCCTTTCTGCGCAGATAAATGTGCACCCTGTTGAGTTTTTATAAAACTGTTAAACCCCCTGACATTCCAGGATACAATTCTCATGTTCCCTGCCATCTCCATACTCTTCTAGAACCCGCCACACTGTTAGACGTCCCATTCGTCCATGTATCACAATCTTCCATAAAATAACCATCCACATCATTTTCCTACCCATCTATGTCATCTCCTGTATATCTTTCATGAACCACAACGCGCTTACCATTGAAGTCCAAAATATATCAGTGAAACAGCATAACAAACCCCATAACCCAAACATTACATCAAAAACACATAACAGCCCAATAGTGCATAACATTTTCAGGTGTTGCTGCTTCTCCCGCCCACCCTAACACCCAGTCCGCCTGTGTAGTGTGCAGCAGCTGGACGCTGAAAAGAAAAAAAAAAAAAAAAAACGGTGTCCTGAATGTAGCTCTGACAGGGGTGCCAGAGCCCTACGTGCGGCCAGTCACCAAGACTCGAGTTAAGGCACCTGTTCACAGCCAGGTCGCATCCTCTCGCATTTGAGTGTTCCATTGTCACCTCTTAAAGTATAACCCATAAAATATCTTCCGAATAACCATTTCTCATGTCTTCTGCGTTCTGTTATCATGCTTGTCTCTGAGCTTCTTCCATGCCATCAAAAGAGTGCGCCTTACCTTTGTACAGCACCAGGTAAATAAGCACTTGTCTTAGCCTCTTTTTAGTGGGTCCAAACCGAGCTCTTTGTAATTGAACCTGCAAAGTGTAATCAGGATACACCAACCAATCCTCCTGACAATCTCTGGAAGGCACTGCCCTCTCATAATCTTGGCAATAATTGGTCTCTGTGTGGCCCCAGGCAGAGGTTTCTTGACCAAGGATTTATGTGCTTGTTCGACCGTGAAGCCCTGCGTCAGTGGGCCTGCGCCCACTTCTTGCAACAGCATGTTTTCAACATAGGTTGTACGGTTGCTTCCTTCCTCTCCTTCTGGCAGGCCCAGTGTTCTTATGTTATTCCTTCTGGCTCTGCCCTATGCGTCCTCCACCTGCCTTTCCAGAACCCTTACCCTCGTCAGTAGTTCCCGTATGTCTATCTGTGCAGTCTTGATGTTTGTCCTGTTTTCTTCTACCTGCTGCTCCACTGTGCCCATCCTGTCGGCTAGTGCTTGCACGTCCTGTCTGAGGAGGTCAACATCCAATCTGACATCATTAATCTTTCTCTCTAGGGATGCTTGTAGTGAGGCTGAGGCCGCCAGTACCTGACCTTCCTCCTTCCTGTTCTCCGCGGTGGTGTGTGCTTGCGCCGCCCCTTCTTCCATCGCAGGCTCAGGCTTGTGGTCCCTCTTGCAAGTATAGGCATACATCCTGGTTTCCATGCACTTATTTTTGTTGCCCCTACTCGACATGTGCACTGTCCGCTCGCCTGGGCACCCCATGTTGTGTTCCTCTAGGGGATCCCCTAGCTCCTGCATATCTGCGCTGTGGCCTCATCACCACTGTGATCAGTCTGCCAGTCTCGCAGGTAATTTTTACTCTTGTGAGTGGGGTCTCAGACCATGCGCCGAGTCACCCAGCATGACGCTGCCCCGGTCATCAAAGTGCATGCCGTTTCTCTCTGCACCTCTGCAATTATGGTCAGCAGCCGCCCGTGCTCCCTCACTATAGGCAATTTCTTTCCCATCCAGTGTCTTACTGGCAACTCCTGGTGCTTTCTCAGCAGTTTCAAAGCTGCACCCGCTTCAGGCAGCTTCGCCTCCCAATCAGCAAGGCCAATGCCACGTGTCTACTGTGCTCACATCCACAGGCACTGCCCCTGCTTCACCAGCGTCCCAGGGGGCAGGACGAACCACCGCTAAGCAGAGTGCTGTTGTCCGTTCACCAGACTGCTTTGCCTCGCCTACCATCTGCTCTGGTCTTGGTCACAGATGTTCTCCCTCTCTCCTTTTCCAAGGTACGAGCAGCCGCCATTTTGTTGATACTCCTCACCCAGTGGTAAAGAATCCATACTACGCTGTCCCTTGAGTGTGTCATCTGCCAGTCCTTCCCCCTGCTTCCACACTGTTTTGCCCACCGAATTGAAGGTTTTGGTGTCGGTCTGGCTGCCATAAAAGGCTAATCATTGTAGGATCCAGGGGGAGCTTGTTGTAGCTACAACCTCACAGATGGCTGCTGGCCACGCACCCATGCACCACTCATAATCATATGGTAAATCCATTGGACAAAGTGGAGGTAACGATAATAGACTTGGGCAGTAATTTGGTGCATTAACCACCAAACATTTAATGAGGCCCAAGGTGTTCATTAATTTGCTCTTTTTGCACAGTCCTCAGTTCCTGTCACTCAGGGGTGGACCTGCCTACAGGCAACTCTGGAGATTTACTGTTGGACCTCTGTACCATGGGCCTGTACGTACCAATCAGTAACCTTGTTTTCTGCTCCGCTTACCCTCTTCTCTTGTGCCCCTTGCCCCCCATGCTTCCATCTCGCCTCATCTCCAAAATCCCTTTGAAGTTAATAATTTTGTACAAGGTATATCATTCCTATATGTCCGTTTTTGTTATGTTTAATTGCTTCTTAAACACTTTGCTTTCAAATGTACTCTTTTTTTCCAAATATTCTTGTGGGACCAACCCCAAAGCCTACTTAGGAGGGTTGGGTTTGTTCACATGATGCAATTTGGGGCCCCTTTGGAAAACATTTCCAGGGCCACATGTGGTTCGCAGTGCACCCTTAACCCTCAATTTAGACATGAGAGGATTCTCAACCTTAAGTCCCACCATGGCGGCAGGACATTCCAGTCGTTACAACTACAAGGGCATTTTTGAAGGGGTAGCCGGAGCTCACAATGGGCATTGTTTACCGCATTTGCTGATAGGGTTGGGCCAATAAACCTCACCCACCTGGTCTCCGTGCTCCTCAAGCCCCCCCAGATGTAAAGGAGAACATGAATGGTAGTGGGGAAGGACTGAGTGTCACCCCTGAGCCACCTGCCTTTGGGGGAAACAAACATCACAGCTCAGTTCAAGATCCTAGCCAAAGTAGTTTCCCCAAAAACTATTTAGTAAGGCTGCAAGCAAACGAAAACTTGAGGCATCGCTAATGGAGGTTAGGCAGGCTGATTAGCGATGTTGGAGAAGGGCTGTGGAGGAAATTGAAGCCAAAGAGCTGGCCTGCATAGGTGTAGTGATGATGGAGAAACCAATAGGAGGGGAAACTCAAACAATGAAGAAAGGGGGAGAGAGTAACAGATTCTGGAAAAGAAAACATAGCCCCATATGTAATCATTCTAAATGTTTGCTTTTTCAGAAGTGAAATAAAACATTACAGGCACCAAAGTGCAGACCTCTGTAGTGTTGGAGAAATATCATCATGGACAACCTACAAAGACCTTTCACGCTGAGGAGACCCACAGTCCTCTCGCCATGACTATAACTATAATATACAGAGGACAGCCAGGCATGGTCGCCACAACCAATCGTGAGCCTCCCTACTGCACTGAAGGGATCCGCCCCAACGCCCAGGCCTCTCTACAGTAATGGAAATCACTATGCCATAAGGCAGAGGTGTTCGATACCACACATTGAGGCTCCGCCTCCAGCACCAGGCAGGGACCATTCATGACTGTAAAGAAGTTCATTGCAATGAATACTTGTTCGCCCGCGCCAGTCGCGCACTTTCATGGGTTCCCATTTTTTATTTCTGAATCATCCCTGTCGAGCCGATGACCCTGTACTTCAGTAGTGGAGAGGTATGTACTTTTGCAGCCACTAAAGCTGCTTTATGAACCCAACAAAATAAAAATAAAACATATTTAGATCACAACGCTACAACCATTTTATATCCCCTGGAGCAACATACACATTAATAAGCAGGAATGGGGGTGGACTAGGTGTCCAGCAGGTGGCATCTGGATCCAGGTAAGATGCTGGGCCAATTGTGCTACTGGCAAGTACTTCAGCGCTGATCATTACTAGGCAACAAGCTTTCCCAGCATCCCAAGAGATCAAGGATAGACTCAAGAACTACATAAGCACTCATTTCTTTTAGCCAAAAATAAATCCATTTGAAATTGAGAGTGAACACTTGTGTCACTTTTTCGGTGCTTGCAGTGACCGATTTTCTGGGAGCAGATTGACTGTGAAGTGCTGCAGCCTGTGAAGTGCTGCGGGAAGTGTGTAGCGTACAGCTCCAGCGGCATAGCCAAATGGTACTGCCTCAGTTTTAAGAGTTCTGGGCTTGGTGTTGTTTTTTTTTGTTTTATTGTTTTTTATATGGTTATGAAAAAACTCAACCTTTAATAATACATACATTATTAACACACAGTAAAATGTTTTTTAAAAAGTCATTAATATCAGTGCATATGAAAAAGGACAAGTTAAAACAAGCATTATACAATATTAAAAACATTGATTATATTATTAAAAGAATCAGAAGAATCCATTCAAATTCAAACTTCAGGAATTTAGAACTTTTTCCATTCTATCAAAACTCATCTAGATTCAAATTCACAGCCTTGATAAAAGAGGTTATTCCAATTGACGTGGTTCTACCCACCACACATCTGTTCCATAGTTCACACATACTAAAGTCAGCCTCGCAAGTAGTCCATTTACCCAGATAAAGTTTAATTAGGGTGTTAAGCTCCGAACAGTTTGTCACCCAGTGTTTGCAGGTTCTGTAAGACTATAGCCATTGTTGAAACCTCCAAATAGCCGGGTCTGCAGAGATACTTCTATGTTTTGACATTATTTCTTTAGTATTGAGAAGATTCAATCGAAAACGGATGAAAGTCGATTGGATCACTTTTATCTGGGTAAATACTCTGTGTTGTTTTGTGTATTAAGAAGTATACATATCAATGGTAGAAAACCTTTTTCCAAATACAAATCCATATAAACGAAAGGTTGACAACATGAACTAATTCCTTCATTCAAACAAAATTCATCAAACTACAATACATCAACTTGTTTTTAAAAGTCTACAATTTGGTAGGCTCATTTTGATCGAGGCGACCCCATATATATATATATATATATATATATATATATGTACATGTGTATTCATGGGGCAGGAGAGTAAAGAGATGTGGCGTTTAAGGGGAGGTTCTGTGGCGATGGGGGCGACATGCCACAATAAAGACAAAAAATGGCCCAGAATAGGTTGACTAAATCAAGTCGACCAAAATGTAAACTTAAATTGAAGTCGAAGTCACAACATAGAACTCAGTACACCAAAACTTCAAAAGACTCCTTTTACTATAGCATTGATGTGGGCCACATCATATTTAAAGTGAGTGTTGAAAACTACTGGTAGAGTCCTGGATGTCATGCAAAGGGCAGCAGTGTGAAGTATAAATACCAACACCAGAATAGGACGAGTTAAGGTTACATTTTGGGTGCGATCGACTTTGCATTAGGGAATTGGTGCATTCGGGCACAGCGTGGCTAATCCCCGATATGGCCCCCTACACATTTCATTCAATTTGTTCAATAATTTTCTCACAGACAATTTGACTATTTTGGAAGAAAACCGATCACCTGGTCCTAAGCACATTCTCCAGGTGACCCTTTGCCATTTTGCTGGGCTTCAACCAAACAGATAAAACCTCACTTCGGTTTATTATCCTTCAGGGTGAACTCTTTCACTTCCGGTGTCCGGGTCAAATCCACCTCTGGCAGCCTTTCTACAAGGAATCACTACACCCACACACCTGCCTGGAGCGAAAAAACCCAGGAAACTGCAGTTTTTGAGAAGTCCACTGTCCGTAAGGGGAAAGCACCCATTGAACCCTCCTTGGCTCCTGCAGCCAACAGGTAATGCTTGCGGCTAGCATCCGAAGCATCATTCCTCCTCAGCTAGGATCACCCTTTAACTCTGCACCTGTGACAATAAAAGAGAAACCATTGGGGGGGGGTGGCTACGTGCACTGCAAAATGGCGGCTTGATCCAGAGCTCCTGCTTCGCTATCATTCTTTGTCACCAGAGGGGCACTTACTTCACATTTGTTCCCCCAAAAACAACCTCACTTACCTAATACGCTAAGCGCTATGAGTTTTCTTCTGCATTCCGGCTGATATTTTACCTGAAGTGGCAGGAGGCGGCAATGCAGCAGCGTCAAGTAGGAGGAAGAGGAACCCCGAGCTTCCTGTCAGACACGTCGGGTCGGGTTGAAAGTTTGACGCGGCCCGTTTCTCCACCGAGGTACGACGTTCTACCACAACACAGGGCGCAAATATGATTTCTTAGAGAATGCTGACGTCTTCCACTGTATTAGAAGCCCTTTCATGAAGATGTTCATTTATATTAATGACTGCATACACCAATAACACCCTCCTCCACTATAAACTCAGCCATTAAGGTACTGTGAACCTTTTGTGCTTCAGTTAAGGTAAGGATCTCCTCAAAGCTGGCATTAAGTGAAGTAAAATTAATAAACATCTTTCAGCATCTTTTTTTTAAGCTGGTGCCAACTATATGTGCCCTCTCACAATTGTTACATGATCAGATAAATAATACATGAAATCTCTGCCAGTAAACTCTTATAAGAGAAGCAACAGTTTATTTCTTTGGCTGAGCTGTACTTGTGACCACCGCTGTCATCTCATCAACAGCTGTCTTTTACAAATAACTAGTATCCTATTGAATGTTATGAATCATAAGCAATAACTTTAGTACTGGGATATAACTTGAGACAAACAATCTTATTCATTTTTGATGCACTACCACATTCTTGCGGAGCCCTTATCCACTTCCCAAGATGGCCTCACAAATAAATCAAGAAAAGGGCTCTACAAATAAGGAAACATCAACGGCCACCTTAAAAAGGCCAAAAAGTGACTCCACTCCTCCTAATCAAACCATTTTGGAATCAAACAGGGAGACTATTCTCATGGAAATAAGAGCACTCAAGCCCTTTATGGAAACCCCAAATACCAAGCTTCAACAATTAGACAAAAGATGGATAAGCTTCGAGAACAGAATTGAAGAGGTCAAGAAGAGGGTTAGTGTGGCTGAAGATGTTGCCACAAAAGTTTCTCACATGGAACAATCCATACTTAGCCTTCAGAAACAAAATGAAGACTTGGAAAATAGAAATCACAGAAACAATCTGCACGTCTTTGGCTTTCCAGAAGGAGTGGAAGGGGATGATGTAGCTCTCTTTCTTAAGAAAACCCTTCCAAACATTTTGAATCTACAGCCTCCAATTGCCCTGAATATTCAAAGGGCACATATAATTGTACCTAAAAGGGCAGAGTCATATAAGAAACTGCACAAAGAACAATAATGTTTCTGCTCCATGAATATACTCAACTCCAATTGATTCTACAGAAAGCTAAAGGAATGGAGCACCTTCTATGGAATGCCCACATGATTTTCATCTCACAAGATGTGTCCAAAATGACAGCTCTATGGAGGAAAGGCCTATTCTCTTATCGTCCTGCGATTAAGCAATTCAATTCTACATATGGTCTGATCCACCCTTGCACTTTCAAAGTCACCATTAATGGTAAAACATCTTCATTGGAGGACCCAGCAGATTTAAAGAACTACATAAGTATCCAAAAGATGGAAGCGATTGATACAGGCAACGCCAGTCACACTTGATTTACCCCCCTCCCCCGTCGGCTTCTACCTTATGCTTCGCTTCAAAAGGAAGTTTCTTGAAATAACTATCCCTCTGGAACTGTCAATTTAAGGGCTTTTCGGAGCAGACTTTTTCTCTGACTTTTGCTTGCTGTTTTGCCCTATATGGGATGCGCTTACACCCCCTTATGGCGCTTTCCATTGGGACTGTGATCTTTGAGCTTTTCATTTTTGCTCTATTTCATTTCGTCATTCGTATTGGGAGGGAATCTCAAAAACCATCAACCCACAAACTCCTACTTGATAACACCCTATTATCAGACATTGCAATGTTGTTTTTTTAAAACATTTTTAATTCTCTTTTTTGTTTTTATATCCATTTTTGCCATTTTATAGCAACCTATCTTTCCTCTGGAATCTGTACATTTCTGGATAAACAGGGAACATTTAGATTATGGACAGGTTGCAAATGTGTATCTTTTATTAATGTTACTATTATTACTCTCCCATAGACTATGGCATTGAGATGCATGACATGGAATGTTAATGGTCTCAATAGCCCAATTAAGAGGCAAAGGGTACAGGCTCATATCAACAGATTCAAACCAACTATTGCATGCTTGCAGGAGACCCATTTATCATTACAAGAATCCATGAAATTGAAGAGGTTTTGGGTGGGCGAGGTATTAGCTAGCCAGGCTGATGGTTAACATAATGGAGTTGCTATCCTAATCAAGAAGGGTAACAAATACCAGATTCTACATTAAAGACGCAGATAAATGGGGTAGATGGGTTTAAGCTAAATTATTAATCAACTCTCAAGTTTTTTTGCACGAATCCCGATCCTAAGTTTTGGAGCGAAATGAAGCAGGTGATCCTGCAAGCAGATCTCCCGAATTTGATAATCTGTGGAGATTTTAATAATGTTATTGACCCTTTGCTAGATAGGAAATACCCATGTCACTTCAAATGCAGTAAATCACATACTGAATTTATAAAATGTTTGGCAGAAATTGGTGTTGTTGACTCAAGGAGGCTTGTTCATCCAATTGTCCTAAACCTCACCTTTCACACCTTTCCTCACAACTCGGTATCACGTATTGATTATATTTGTGTAACCAAATCCCTAGTATGTGAAATAATTTGATTCCTCTATTGAATGCTCACTAATATATGATCACTCTCTGGTAATCACTAAAATAGAATTGGGATGTACTAACAATCACATAAGTAGATGGAGATTCAATAACTCACTCCTTCAGGATGACCATTTCCAGAAATCCTTTCTTGAATTCCATCACTCCTTTTTCCATATTAATAAAGATGAGTACAACTCCACCGCCAATAATTGGGATGCCTAGAAAGCAGCATTAAAGGGACATATCATGTCATATGTAGCCCAAAGAAAGAAAGAGGCCAGCAAAGACTTAGATGCCTTATATAGCGAGCTACGAGTTCTGGAGAAAGGGAATAATGTTGTAGCAAACAAGGCCTTGCTAAAACAAATCCTAACTCTCTGGTTCTCTATTAACAAAAAATACATGGAACATGCATGTGGGGTGCTTCTGAAATTCAAATCCAAAATCTATCAGTCACCCAATAAAGCAGGTAAAGCCCTAGCCTCATATCTTAAAAGAAAGAACTAAGATACATGCTAACAAAAATGATGTAGGTAAAACAGTAACTTCTGATGCGGATATTCTAGATGTTTTTACAAAATGTTATGAAAACCTATAGTCTTCTG
Source organism: Ambystoma mexicanum (assembly GCF_040938575.1). NCBI lineage: Eukaryota > Metazoa > Chordata > Amphibia > Caudata > Ambystomatidae > Ambystoma > Ambystoma mexicanum. The sequence continues at coordinate 173,392,164 of NC_090931.1, forward strand.
ATCATACTGACACTAGCCTTAACTTCAAGGAGTTTTTCGATCGCTTGAAACGTAACCACCCTACTAATATTGACTTTAGTAGCCTAGCTAATCCTATTCATTTTAATGAAATCAATAGGGTTATCAAATATCTTAAAAAAGGAGACGCCTGTGACCGGACAGGTTTTCCATGGATTTGTTTGCACATTTTTCTTCTACCCTCTCCCCTAAGCTTGAGTCACTCTACAATTTCTTTTCCAAAGTTGACAAATCACAAGGCACCTTTACAGAGGCTCTGTTGATCTTATTTCCAAAACAAAATAAAGATAACAAACTACCCAAGAATTACAGACCAATACCATTAATTAACTCAGACTGTACACATTTTGCAAAGATCTTAGCCAATAGAATACAATCTTATATGTACAAATTAATGAATCCAGATCAAGTTGGATATGTCAAAGGTAGAATTATATCAGCCAACTCTAAACTTTTCATGAGCCTCTTATATTATATGCATAAGGACAATCATCCCAAAAACCCTTTATGGCAATTGCACTAGATGCGGAAAAAACCTTTGACCGAGTTGAATGGGACTTTTTATTTCAAGCCCTTAAATGACATGGCCTTGGGGATGGCTATATTAAATTAGTTAAGCTATTATACTCAGAGCCAAAAACATAATTTTTTATCAACAATCAAGTGTCTCCTAGATTCTCCCTCTATAGGGGTACCAGACAAGGATTCCCCCTATCACCTATTTTCTTTGTACTTGCCCTTGAACCACTTTTGGAATTGATACATACAAATAGAGAGATTACTGGGATTAAATGTGAGAGCTCTGAATTTAAATGAGCTGCCTATGCGGGTGACGGACTGATCTCGCTTGACAATCCAGTCACAGCACCTCCACACTTACTAGATAAAATTGATGTTTTCTCTCAGTTCTCGAGATACAAGTTGAGCAAGAACAAATCAGAAATGCTTCCCCTTGACATCTACTGTATTAAAGAAGACTTTGCCCTCTTTGGTTTTAGTTGGAATCCTGTTTCTATTGATTATATTGGTATGGTTAAAATCAACCTACAAAAATTACAATAAAAACTAAATGATTTCGTAACTACATGGTCTCCCTTATACCTGTCCTGGTATGGAAGATTAGAGGCCTTCAAAATGATGTTTACACTTGCCATTCTGTATTATTTACAAATGCTTCACTTTCCTTTGCCATCCTCTTTTTTCAAGTCTATCGACAAATACTTATCAACTTTCTATGGGGTTCTAAGAAAAAGAAAAGAATTGCTGCCAGAAAATTGAAATATCCTTATTTAAACAGTGGTGTTTGTTTCCCTAATTAAAAAAATTATCATAGAGCCTTTGTTCTCAAACTAGCCAGAAATTGGTTTGCCGATAATAACAACATTAACCCACCCATTTGGCTAACTATCGAAAGATTTCTTGTTTTACCATTTGACATTAAAGACACAATATATCTTTTCAATGGATCCACGTCGGGCTTCTCCAAAACTATATGTCTTACTAGTTCCTATTTGAAGGATTTTCTATTTCAGCATATTATTAAACCTGCTAGTGCCTTCTCCCCCTTTATCTGGTGTAACAAACATATAACCATAAATGATAGGCATATTTTCCAAAAAGTTTGGATTAACAAAGGAGTAAAATGTATGGATCAGATAATTACAGAAGGCAACATCCTCTCCACACAAGAGTTTAAAATAAATTCTCATTACCGGCATTACCTTAATTTAATGAATGTATGCCTAGACGCCAGCAGTAGGAATGATTCCCAGCAAATACTTGTCGATATTCCTAGAATGCATATCATTGATTCCCCTGAAGAAACCAAAGCATCCAATATCTACAAAGTCATAAGGTCTCTTAGATCTGCTAATAATTTATGGTAATCTTAATTGCAATGGGAAGAAGATTGTGGAGCATATTTTGGCGATGAATTATGGTAAAAAACTTGGTCCAAAACTAAAAGTATATATTCCTCAGCGAATGTGACCCAAACCCTCTACTTCTTTATGCATGGTATTTATTACTCCCAAGAAACTATTCCTATCGAAATTGGCAGAAAACAACCTATGTTGGTCATGTCAACAAGTTTCTGGAACCTTTAGCCATGTGTTCCTAGACTGTCCTATGGGAAATAAGTTTTGGAACCATGTTTGGACTTCCCTTCAACAGATCTTTAAGATATCTATTCCCTTGAATTTAACCAATATCCTACTGGGGAGTTTAGCCCTTAATGACGGCAGAACTAAGTCATTGCTGGTAATATATGACTTGTTTATACTTCTAGCAATACGCTTAATTACATCTAATTGGAAGGATTTCAACAAAATCTCTTTAAAAGGTTGGTGGAATAATAAATGCGATGTTCATAGAATGGAAACATGTATAGCTAATTCACCCTCAATGTCGCTCAAACATGATAGAAGATGGCATCTGTTCGTTGATTACTTAAATAACACAAGTGCTTAACTTATCTGACTGATGTAGTGTTTAGTCCTCATTGCGACTGTATTGATATTTCCCATTATCCTGTTTGAATAATCTGACTGGTTTTTCTTTCTGGATTTTTTTTCAGTTTTTTTCTCCCCTTTTCATATTACCATATCCCCCGCCACCCTTGGCTTCACTACTCAGTTCTGAGCAACTAGCTCATATGCTACAAACTTTCATACTGTTGTATATTTTAGCTACAAAATGTTAAGATGTCTTCAAAGTTAATGAATCTCATGTTATATTTATGCTTTAGTATTCTTTTAATTGTATATATGAAATGTATTCTATGAGCTTAAGGCTATGTTACACAATTGAGAGTTCATATAGACTCAGACTGTAATTGTTTACTTCTGTACTAAATAAATTAAATTCCTTTAAACAAAACAAAAAAGGGAAACCATTAATATAAAATAGGTAACAAACATACCACATTCAAAGAGAAACATTAATACAGAACATGCACAAACTCATCCAAACTTCAGCCTACTTCATGGGGTGGGTGGTTGGCTGGTTGGTTGTCACGTCCCGCCCGCCAAAGAAGATACCCTCTCTGACATGGCTGGGACATTTAAAGCCCCTCTTCCCCCAGGCCAAAAGTTGGTTTCAGTTGGCCTGGAGAGACCGCCCTTTCCGTTCTCCCCTCCTAGGAGTGGAAGCGGAAAATAAACAGGGGGCCAGAGGGGCAGCACACTATGCCAGCTGCATCTCTATCGTCCTCTATAGTGGGCTGGGTCAGCTGTTGAGCGTTGGTGTGTGGAGTCTGGCATGCTCAACATGTGTAGACTAAACGTTTTTAACTTTTTTCCTCACAGATTTCGGATGTGTGTGTGCGCGCGCAAATGTGTGCAAGTGGAATATGCTCATTACAGGGGTATAGACTTTTGGTTTTCCTGGCGAGGGGCGTGGAAGGGCTGGAGGGGTCACTGTTAAGGGTTACTGTGCACACTCATGGAGCCCCGGGTGCAGCCCCCCCCGCCGTGAATAACTATGCGGACACAGGTCTGCTGCTGCCGTTGGGCTCTGGGCGCGCTCTCATCTCCAGGCGCAGGAATGTCCTCTTTATTACCGAATGCGCGACGGCTCAACATAGCCGTTGCACTATCATGTGACCACATTACATTCCTCACTTTTTATAGGAAACAAACTGAACATACAACATATAGGTTACAAACATAACTCTGCAATAGCTGGCCGAACGTGAGCAATAAACATGGTACAGCCCAATGTGGCTGTAACGTTAGATGAATAGTAAATTCCCCTGAGTGTTCTGCTTAGTGCGAGGATAGTGCAGTCCCACTACTCGGACATCACATAATCCTCAAAACGGGTCGGTTGGCTTATGCTTTCCCGACAGGGGTTCCTGCCACCTCCACCTCTCCCATTGCCTGTTCCCTTACGAGGTTTGGGGCATCAAGCTCTCGGGTGGGCCCTAGGTCGCCATCCCTCTAAGGACTCTGGCATCTGTTCCCTCCCTTACCTCTCCAGATGACGTGCTACTCTTCCCCACCCTCCTAAAAAAAATGCAATTGCATGTCACCATTCCTCTGGCGTCCGCAGCTGTGACCATGGATGCTTTCTTTTGGACAACATCCATGGGGCACGGTTCATATGTGAGGGAGAGCTTTCTTTCAGTATGTCTGTTCTTTACCAACACCATGTCCCCCAGGTCAGGTGGCTTTAAGTGTCTCCTCACGTTCTCTTTATCATTGTGTATTCTCCTGTCCTCAAAGACTCTCTCATCATCGATTTCACCAAGGACTCGTCCTTCTACCTCAGGAATGAGACCTCAAGGGCACCTTTGAAACAGTGCCTCAGCTGGTGCGACTCCCGTTGCACTGTGCAGCAAGGATCTGTACTCCCGCAAACATTGATACAGCGTTCTTTTGAGGCAGATTCCTTGCCCTTGAGCAATGCAGAAGAATTTGTTTAGAGTGTGCATAAAGCGTTCCGCCTCACCGATGGCACTCGGCTAGATCAGTGAAATCTTCCGATGTGCAATCCTGCACTTTCCTAAGAACTCCGCAAAGCGCTCCTCTTGAAATGGGGGTCCACTGGCCGAACAGATGACCCAGGCGAAGCTGTGTGTCGCAAATATCTTCTCCATCACCTGTGACACGTGCTCAAATGGCATGGAATCTACTAGCTCCACTTCCGGGTATCTGGACCACTGGAAAATCATGACTAGAAAGTGTGATCCTCGGCCCGTGGATCTATAGTCCATGTGCACTCGGTTCGTCACTCCGGGGCATGGACTCGATTTGTGGTTGTCTGTTGGCAGGCGCAGCAGCCTGGCACCACACGCACAAGCACCTCTATGTAGGCAGAGGCCACAACTCAGAACGTCTCGAAAACCACTCTGGGTCAGGATGTCTCTCCTCATGTGCTCCAACTACCTCCCAACTATGAGCTCTGTTGGCCCACCTCACAGTCTTGAGCTCATCTTCCTGTCCCCTTTCTTGCACCTTGACCCTTCCCTGGTTAATGATCGATTGTATGTGCATTTCAAGGAAAGGGAAAGAAAACATATTTTTTTGTGTTGGGCCACTATTTGGACCTCTTCCGTGGGGTGTTGCACTGTGGTTCCAAAAATGATCTGTGGGCACACAACCACTTCACGTGGGAGCAGCTGCCACCGGGATTATCAAAATGGCAGTTAACTTCTTACCGCGAACTGCATCTGGCAGGCACTGAGAGGAATGAACGTCGCCATCCGCTGGTGAGGACCAATATCTACTTCCTTGCCCAGGCGCCGTCCTCGTCACCAATGTTAAGGGTTACTGTGCGCACTCATGGAGCCCTGGGTGCAGGCCCTTCCCCGCTGTGAATAACTACATGGATACAGGCCTGCTGCCGTTGGGCTCCGGGCAAGCTCTGATCTCCAGGCACGGGAACGCCCACTTTAATATCGAATGTGCGACGGCTCAACATAGCCGTCGCACTATCTTGTGACCACATTTCAGTGACCCAAAAAAAACAAGTCCCATTTTAAGTATAGGGACTTTCATGCAGTTGGCCTTTCCCGGGGTGGGAGTGTGCCTGGGCTCCCGGAGCACCCATGTACTTGGCACCCCTGGTTGATTGCAAACTCTCTGTTGGGTCTGTGTATGAATGATACGTCCATATTGCGTACTACGCACTTGTTATGATCATTGCTTGCACTCATTCAGAGCGACACAGATGCGCAGTGCGTGTTTTTAGTGCTGAGCAAGTGTATTGTTAGCATGATATCTATGTCTATGTCATATTCTGTCTGTGGGTACATGTTACTTAAATTGTTTGCACATTTAAAGCGCATACCACATACGCATGTCCCTGCTTACATGTCCGCTGCTTGTAATGTATGACCATATTAGGCGTGTGTTGTCTGTGCTTATATATTTTCCACACACATTAATATATCTGATCCAAATGTGTTTTGTGTCATGGATGTAATTATGAAGTGTATTCAGAGCACATGTGTGTTAGGGGGTGGTGTGTGGCACGGGCGGGGGAGGGTTGGCGCTTGTGAGGTTGTTTGAGTGTATGCACTGTCATTCTTTGTGATTGGCCTTGCATTTTGGCTGTCAATGTTATCTGGGCCTCTGCTGTTGAAGTGTATTCCAGCATTATGAGTAAGACTCTTGCGTGTTTGTGCATGTTGTCTGTGGCTATTGTGCTGGGTCATAATCTGTGCTTGTAAATTATCTGTGCGTGCGTATTGGTCATCCATGTTGTCTGGACCCACTGTGGTCAATTTTATTCAACCATTACATGCATGATCTTTGCTTGTTGCTCGTGTGTGTTGTCTGTGGTTATTGTTCTGAACTGTACTATGTGTGTATCGTTAGTGTATAAGTTTATCCCTAGCATGTCCTTGTCATGCCGTGGCCTCACCTGCATACAAGCGGTTTAGTTCATACTCCAGTCTTAGTGCACATGTAAAAAAAAAAATATGCGTATGCAAATCGCTCCGGTTTGTCTGGTCCGATTTTCACAATTTTTGCAGCATGCACCAGTTCCAGACAAGGGCTGAAAATTTAAAAAATCGAAGCAGACCATTTCAACATATGTGTCCTGAAAGCATGTTCCTTGGGTGTAAGAAAAACACTGTTGAAAAAAACCAATATACGAACATTGTTTTTCTACATGCAATTGACCATGAAAACATCCAATTCTCCATGACTTTTTCAGTTGTGGCCAAATCAGTTACTTGCCAAATTTGGTGAACTTTCCCGAAACATGTCAAAAGTTAGAGGAAAGCTATTTTTCATTTTCCTATGCAAGGTGTCATGTAACATGATACAAAATGAATTGGTTATCTGATGGGTAAGAGCTATAGTATACTGCCTCCTCCCTGTGATGCTTCTTTGTCATACAACATTGCCCAGTGCCCATGAGGGGCCGCCAGATATTCTGTGGCCCCCATTGGTGGCGATTTCTGACCTGGCTGGGTCTGCATACTTGATGGTGGGTAATGGATAATAGACAGCGCCCCTTTGTCCACCGCCCTCTCATGATGTGGTTGGTTGTCATGCACTCTGAGCGTAGAACTTGTGTCTTATTTGCTGTGGTTACCAATGCTGCTGCAAGTCAGGAGATTGGCGGGCTCAATGTCGGGCTCAAGGCATTATTGAGTTGGGTTGAGTCAGGGATTCAGAGCTATGTCCTGGTCAGGTTCAGCTTGTTTAGCATCAAGTTGCTTCTTTGTGCAGTATCAATGGCACCGATAGGACACTCAAGTGTTACCTGTTGGAACCGATGCAAAGTGTTATGCCTTGGTGTGTATAGATCCCAATGCGTCTGGATACCTGGGTGTTGTGCTGAGTTTTTGTGATGGGATGTTACTCTATGGCTCGTGGTCTCTTAGGCCCTTGCAATGTTGAGTAAAGCATGACTTTTAAAAAATTGCATCTAAGCCCAGCAACGGTTGGAGTGGGCGATTTATATGTGGATTAATGTTTGCCTATGCAATTTTGGATCACGTTGTGACATGTGCCAGGCCTGGACAGCACGGTTGTGCAATGTGCGAGGCCAAAATATTCCACATAAGAGAAATGAAATAAATTGAGCAACACGACGAGGAGTAGAGCCAATGTTAAGTTGCAAGTACAGGTCGTCAAACCGCCCACATTATGAACGAGCCAAGCCAGCCCAGGAAAAACGCAGAGCGCTCCCCCAGATCCAGCAAGCAGCTGAGGGAGCACTCCTGGGCTGGCTTTAACTGAACTGTCAAAGGAAAACGGCGTCTCCCTATGACAGTACAGTAGTACAACAGCGCATGCCCAATGAGCCATGAAAGGCCAGGGCGTTTTCCTTCACCAGCCTTGCATGGCCCATTGGGAATTCATCCTGGGGTATGTGGGCGAGCTAGAAGGACTCAGACGAGTGTGATTCATAGCTCAAGGGTTTTATTCAAAATAAAAAGGATCAATGCCTAATTTGCCCTATTTCTATGAGGGAAGGTCCCTACCTAGCAAACCAAAACTAAGGATGGATGTTAAAGTCCGAAATGAAGTTCGAACCCTATCCAACTTACTGACCCCATCACTTTTGAAAACACACAACTAAAAGTAAAAAGGGAATGGTTTGTAAATCAGCCTCAACATGGCTTCTGCCCAGCCCAGAACATATGTAGATAGCTCATTGTCTTCATGGGCTTCCTGTTTCCAGCAGGTTATCTTTCCTGGTCTTGACCTCAAAGTAAACATTTCAAAAGCAACTGTCTCTTGATGCAAAAAGATCCCACTCCTCCAAGATCATTTGAAAACAATGCTTTTTTTGCTTGAAAGCATTAGGATTCCCCAAAGTTCTGTAGTTTTGGAATTTCCTTGGCTTTCTTGGCCTCAATTCAAATATTTGTGTCTGTTTCTTTCTCTCCTTTCATAGGTTATTTACACCCTCAGGTTTCTCAGGCTGCCATAACCTAGATAGTGTTCCTGCGCCATCCTACACAGTATTAGTATTTCTCCCAGTCCCTCTTTCATAGGGTTTTCTTACTGTCCGGTTTCTCAGGCTCCTGTGACCTAGATCATTTCCTTAGCTCTTGTTGACAATTCTTATTTTACTTCCAATCCCTCTCATAAGAATTTTGAACATCCGGGTTTCTCAGGTTCCTGTAACCTTGATCTTTTTCCAATCATTAATCACAGAATTGGTATTATTCTCAGTCCCCTTTTTACAGGGTTGTTTCCACTTCCGGGTTTCTCAGGCTCCCATAACGTTGATAGTTTTCCCATTCAATAATTACAAAATGCAACCTTGTTGCAGTATATTTTCCCACCAGGGTTTCTCAGGCTCCAGTAACCTTGTCGGCTCTCCCCATTGCTACTTGGCTCTGTAGCTACGGTCAGACATGTGAGGAGCTCAGGGACCCGGGCTACCTCAGACGGCCTCGTCTCAGCATCTGTTACAGGCCTACCAGCCCACCACAGCTTCTTCGTGGGTGCCCCACCACATGAGATGGCTGTGCTTCAGTGTCTGCTTCTCCTCCAACCTTGGCCCTTCAATCGTGAAGAACGCCAACCCCAGGTGTATTGCTTTGTTGCCGTCATTGCCGCCACAGGCTCTGTGGCCCTTCATGACTCCGCCCCTCCAGGACGTTGATTCTGCACAGGCTCGCCTCTCTGTAGCAGTTCTCCTCCCTCAGTAGGAGTCTCTCCTCGCTTACAATCCGTCCTCTTCTTATACACGGCACAGGGATAAATGGAACAGTGTCCTTCTTCGTTGACCAGGGCATTCAGGCTGTGTTCAGAGTTTGAGGAAATGTCACTATTTAGTGAATCCAAAATAATATCACAGGTTAGAGAGTTCTGTTGATGCTCTTTCACAGTGGTGTTCAGGTGAGATACAACATTGCCTGAAGGAAAAGAGATAGAATTGTCACTAGTTGGTGGTTTCAAAATAGGACTATTCAAAACCGAAGTAACAATAGTCTTTCTAGGTATCGTATATTCAGATAATGTAACTTTGGACAGCCTCAAGGGGGGTGGCTTCCCCCTGGGGAGAACGGATAAATACCCTGGATTTTTCACAGGTACTGCAATTCTGAATGTGCAATGGGGTGTTTGTGCACCTCCCCACACATCCAGGTAATGTGGGGTAGCACTCCTCCGCGCAAATGCAGGAACCAGGAAGCATTCTCTGCTTGCTGGTTCCGGTTGTATGGTGAGTGGGAGCCAGAGCGCCTTCATTAGAGGAGACAGTGCAAGGCCGAGAATATGGGAATCCAGGGCAGAGGTGCAGGTAAGAACATCTTTTTGAACTATTTGTGTGTGCATGTATGCAAGGGTTTGCGAGAGGGTATTTTGTTTCGGTGCACGAGTCTATGTGAGGGTATGAATGCTGTATGGGTGCGATGGTGAACTTGGGAATTAATGAAAAATGAATGTTGATGCATGTATGTGAATAGGAGAGTGAATAAAGAATGCATGATGTTGATGTGTATGTGTGAATGAAGAATGAATGATGCCCCATGAATGCTGATGCATGTCAGTAAGTGTGAGTGTGAATGAAGAATGAATGAAGCCGTATGAGTGCTGAAGCGTGTGGTGTGAAAGGGGGAGTGAATTAAAGATGCTATGAGTGCTAATGTGTGTGTGAGTGACTGACAAATGTATGACGCTGGTGTGTGAATGGGAGAGTGAATGATGAATGAATGCTGGATGATCATTGACAAATGCGTGTGTGCCAGCTGTGAAGGCATCATAAAGCAAGACACAAACAAAATATCTTTATTAACTCAAATGGCAGGATGTTTTAAGGCCTAACTTGCCCTATACTAAGGTGATATTTCCCTACCTAAATAAACTAAGGATAGTTTGAGCCAGTAAGGTCAACTTAAAAATCTGTCTGTGTCCAAAACCTATACTTGCCCTCACAACTAAAGCTAAACTATGTGTAGGGATGTCAGCAACCAAAGAAACAGTGTTCAAACTAAAGTTCTGAGCTTCTTCCAGCTCCTGGTTTGCCCTTACCTTCCTTTCCCAAGTTTGAGACAGTTCCAACAAAAATGGCCGCGGGACTCCCTTCCCCCAGTTCAACACAGTTCCATACACAATGGTCACCGGGTTCCCTTCCCCAAGCTCAACACAGTTCCATACACAATGGTCTTGGGGTTCCCTTCCCCAAGTTCAACGCAGTTCCACGGGTTTCAAACTCACAGTCACATTCACTTGTTTAGTTTGCCTTCTTGTTTTGTCACTTGAACAATCTTAGGCCGACCAGTCTCAGCCTCCAGACTTCTCTTGGTTTACTCCAAGTAAGGTCATCTTAGTCTAGGCGCAGTTATCGGACCACAGAGTCCACCCATCACAGGTCACGCAACTGATAACCTTTGGCACTTTACAACAGGTCATTCTTTGTCGTAGGACTTCCTTGACAACACAGGGTTTTGTTCTGCACCCGTGTCACAAGTCCAAATATACTTCTGGTTCACCTTAGTGGCTTCTTGCCTTTATCAACATGTGACTTTCACACACCTTCCTTTGTGGTATGTCTCCTGGTAACCACATTGTTTCAACACTATCCAATAGTGTCTTGCTTTTTATTTGTTTCACATTGTTCACAAATTCAGTTTCTTCAAATTAATTTTGTTCGCAAATGAGCATCACTTTCTGTTTCATTCAAATTATATTCTCATATCTTTTCCTTTGTTCAGCATTCAAATCTCATTACATTCTTGACAACTTGTTCAGTATTCAATATTTCATATTGGGTCTCTAGACCCCTTTTCCCATAACACTCAAAAATCAATTTCATGCTTGACAACTTGCTTGATATTCAATAGCTTCGCTTGCGTTCCCAGACCTCTTTTCCATAGACTTTCACTTGACTGGCATCCACCTTTACACACACGGTGCCCATGGAGCGCCCCAGCCTGAGTGATGCTTCCTTGTCACTCACTGGTGTGCAGCCTCTCCTCCAGGTGCTCTGGTTTCGTTCTCGGGTTCTCTGCTCTCTCTATTGCAGAGCTCTGACGAGCAGCGCTCGCTTCCTCCAGACCTTCTGGCAGCGTACAGCGGCTTCTCTGTGTTCCCCACTCCCAACGGGGTACACACTGCAATGGGCTCTGCTCAGCTCCAAAACCTCTTGCAGCCCGGCCCGCTCCTGCTTTGACGTCTTTACGGCTTCTCTGCAGTGGGCGTCCTTTTCACTGGCCCCTGCTCTGCCTCCTCCAACTCAGTGCTGCGCTCTCTTGCCCAGCTGGTTCTCTCCTCTGCTGCTTTCTCCTTCTTTTATACACCTGCATCCATTTAACAGGCTGCAGGTGTGAGCTCTTGATTCTCATTGCCTGACCATAGTTATTGTGACATGCCTGACCCTCACAACAGTCTTCCTCCTCGTCTCAGTACTAGAGTGGTGCGATAACCTAATAGTGTGCACTACTCCTTGTCATCTCTTCCTCGTCTCAGTACTATTATAGTCTCAATGGGGAAAATGAGGAGAGATGGTTTGCAGCAGTCTATAAAGGCCGGGGGAGGGCAAGGTTGTTTCTCACCAGAAAAGGAGGGATACCATGTATCATCTGGGGACCTCTTCTTCCTTGTCCTCTTCCTAGTATTCCTGTATTGATGATGTCTTCTGGTATTATCCCTGGAAGAGTGAGAAGGATTGTAATATCCCATAAATGCGGCTGGGCCTGAGGGTTCATCATGGAATGGGAATGGGGTATACCACGTCTCACCCAAGAACATCCCCCTTACCATTCCCCAAGCCTGGTGATCCTCCCTCGCATCTCCACCCCCAGGGTTGGGATCCAAGAGCGATGGCCCTTCCCTGGTTACCTGAGCAGAGGATGATGGGGAGAGAGAAGTGAGAACGACCCTAAGGTTCCTCACAGAGCTTGGCAGAAGGGCTCTTATTTTTGGGGGGGGGGAGAGGATGGGACGGCAGCCAGAAGTACTTTCATTTGTATTGGTGTGTCCAGTTTGCAGAATATTTACTGTTGCAAGGTATTTTTACTGGGCAACAAAGGGGAAGGCAGCATAATGGGAGTTCTACTGGTACCGGTCCACATTGTTGGGTCCAGCCTGGACATATTGCTTTACTGTGGCGTTTTCATATTGGGCATCAAGGATGAAGGCATCACAATGAGATTTCCTACTTCATACCTGCCTGCATTGGTAGGTTCAGTCTGCACATACGACTTTACTGTGGCATGGCATTTATTACTGGGCATCACTGGTGAAACCAGCATGAGTTTTATGTTATGTTATATCATTTATATTGCGCACCACTGACGTGGAGGCTTAAGGGCGCAGTACATAGACAACACAGAATTATTACAAGAGAAAATACCCATTCCATGATCAGAAATGGGGTGGGTAATTCCATCCTCCTTATCTAAACAAGTGAGTCCGGAGCAGAAAAGGAGAGTTTGAAAGAGGCCTATAATTCAATGGATTATATGGTCAGAGACCTATTTTTTTTTTTAGTAAAGGTGAAATCCATGTATTCCTAATAGAAGCAGGAACATGACATTCATTGAAGGAGGTATTCACAAATGTACACAATGTACCAATGAGGAAAGGGGAACAGGTTTTTATAACCAGTGCCTAACATACATCCACCTCACAGAAGGTTGGTTTAAAATGTTTAATTAATAGGGCCAGTTCCTCCTGAGATATGGGTTTAACATGAAATTCTTCATTCTGGCCCCATACTTTGTGTCAAACAAGGAGTTGCTTTCTCATAAAGTGTTGTAGATTTTTTTGCCTGATCAATATTAAGTTTAATCATATGTAGTTTACCCATCATAGCATTCTGAATAGAGGAACACCATTCAGTGTCTCTAGTAATATTCTCTGCAGCATTTTGAACTGGATGTTCTAGTTCTTTCAGGATTCTAAACAGGATGCGATTGTGCTAAATTAATTCTGTGGTCAAGTGAGGACTTTTTTGTCAGTATGACAGTCTTCTTTTAACTTGTAGCCACCTGTTTATAGTTCCCCTTCTCTGTCTCAGTAAGAGAGGCTTTCCAAGAATAGAGGCATTTAATCTTAGCACTCTTAAGCATTTGAAGCTCATGGGAGAACCATAAATTAGCCTGCCCACCAATGGCATCCCGAAGGGTATTTCATATATCTTTCAGCAATGCCATCTACTGCCTCCAAATCACTTGTCTCCTTCTCCAAAGCTAGGAGCCCAGGGTGCATTGTGTAAGGTGTACAATTCCTGTGGTTTCTAACAGGAAACGTAATTGTAGATAGCCCACTAGTTACAGGCATTATTGCACAACTAACTTTAAATTGAATGAAGCAATGATCCGACCATGGGCATGAGGTCATTTCCTGGCTGGATAAAAACAAATTAGAGTGAGATAAGTCAGGAGTATTCCCTTCATTATGGGCAGGGTCTTTGACAATTTGTTCAAATCCTAAATCCTGCAGGGCACCCTCTAAGAATGTAGCACCAGTATCATTCTTATCACCTAACCAGTGATTGAAAACATTTGTGTGTCCAGTCTGGACAAGTTTCTTTACTAGGCATCAAGGGTGCATGCAGCATGAATGTTCCTGCTTGGTAATGGCTTGTGTGCAATGTTGATGACTTGCATCTATTGGAGATGTTCATGTGTTACACTACAAAGCCCATTGCAAAAGATAGCTTTTAACCCAATGTCTCACAGAAAGTGTGTTGAAAATGCATAATTTCAACCCAATATTTTAAAGCAATTCTCAGCGAAAGAACCCTCTCCAAACCCCCTTCGTTGGTTAGGGGATTCCACATATTTGAGAAACAGTGACACCCCTCCTGCTGGTAGAGGATAAGGACTATGTATTGAACAGCAACTTTAATCTTTTGTGGTCCTGTAATGTCACTAAGCTTAGGGGTGTAAACTGGGTTCACGAGGCCCTGAGAGCTTCAATATGGAGTGTGATTTTGAATGATGAAGCACACTGTTGTGGCTGAGAGGACCACTGACAACTTGCTCTACATACTAGGGTGCATCAAGACCCCAAACGTAAATACTGATCCTTTCTTCAGAGAGACCCATAAGAATGTATTGACATGTGTCTTTCTCCCAGAATTTGTGCCAGCAGACACTACACTGGCACGGCAACCGCCACCTACATTGCCTGCTAACAATGATGGGTGCTCCATTGAGAGAGGTTGCGCTGCTGTGAATTGCATTGTTGGAAAACCGTGTTGACATCTTCCTCATCATTGAGGATGTCACCGTCTCAGAAGTTGTGCTGAGGATGATTGTGTTGCCAGAGGTTGGCCTAAGAGGGAGCATGTTGGTAGCGGTTTGGCTAGCAGAGAGCATGTCACGGGTGAAGGGTTAGTAGCCATTCCGGGTACAGCCCAAGTGTGGCAAAGAACCAAAACAACACAAGCAAAATATAGTTTGAGACCTTTATTGGTAAGCAAAGCAGGGTATGCGGGATGAACTCCAATATCGCCTAGAACTACAATCCAGTAAAGGTATCTATACTAAAGGTTAAGGAGGATTTATTGAAAATGTTGTAGATATTTTATTGAAAATGGTGTAAGGGTCATTTAAAGGACCACCTGTTCTTGTCAGGATACCCTAAACTAATACATAGTCTTCAGGATGTAGCATCTGTTCACCTCTTGGCTGAAAACTCAGGGTTATGCAGGATTCTTGACAATCTTGTTCCTAGGCATATAGTGCCTTACAGACTTCATCGCAAGCAAGGACTATAGTGCCCTGGTCGCTTCTAAGAACTCCTACAAGTGAATACTTTTCTACCCTTGTTTCAGGGTACAAGCCTTGCTCTGCTATTATCACTCTCCAGCCACCCGTTAACCCCAGCGCCAGAAGCAATAGCTTTGACACTCCTAACAAGTATTTCCTACCCACCTGCTGGAATGTTACCTTAGACCTTCTCTTACCAGCAACCATTCATTTCTTAGCCCTTGCTTCAGGTTGTTGTCTGAATTTATTATTTTAACCCATCAGCCCAGGGTTTGCCATCCTGGGTCAAGATATCCCCCTCTTTCTCTATAAGGGTCTGGTCACTTCTCATGGTCCGTTCCTCCCATTTTGTCAATTTATCTTCCAGTGTCTGTTCTCCCCTGGGTCTGTCTCTCTCCGGGGGCCAGAGTGCATCCCTACCTAAGGGCCTAATTCTCTCCCAGGGCCTGGCTCTTCTCGACATTCAGACCCTTAGTTACCACAATCTAAATGCCCCCTCCCTCTCTGCCTTCGCTGGGTGAAGGAGCTAGCCCTCAGGTGGCTGATATCTCTCTCTGGAAAATGATGCCCATATTACCACAGACTGGTTATGGGCTACAGCCCTCTGCAGGCCCCGGATGCATCGGAATCTTCTTGGTTCTCCAGTTGTTTCTACTTGCTCTGGTATCATAGATGGCTACCAGTCATTTGGTCGACAACCAAATGGTCGAATGACCATTTGGTCGACACCAAATGGTCGAATTTTTTTTTTTGGGGGGGGTTCCCACCCAAACCCCCTTTTTATATATTATTTTTTTTTAACCAAACAAAACAAAAAATAAATATATAAATAAATAAATAAAATTTCGACCATTTTTTTTTCCGACCATTTGGTTTCGACCAAATTGTCATTCGATCTTTTTTTTTCGACCAAATGAGCGGACACCATCATAGATTTCCACGCAACACCTGGACCACTGCTTCCTTTCCCCAAGAATGAGGAAAGAGCCTCTTTAATACTGATTGGGCCAGGTAGCTTGAGCGGTATGGTTCTCTCCAGTGATCTGATTGGGAGTTTGTAGTTCAGAACTCTGCAGGAAGGGATTTCAAAATATAATCTGGTAGTCCTAAATTCATGCTATGTGCTCCTGGTGTTGGTTTGCTAATCAGCCTGCTTGCCATCTCCATAGTGTGCTGCCTTTTCTGCAGGCGAATGGATTTATGCCTGGGAAAATGTCGAATTTCTGGGACCGCTTTTGACCCTTTTCTTGAGAATTTTGCGTTGGTATTTCCAGGGAGATTTTTAGGTATATACTAATGCTTTGTATGCACAGGCCCTGCTGGTGAACAAGTAGGACAAGGTTTTCAAATGTACTGCTCCGGCTGAGCAAGGCAGGGGCTTGTGTATGGTATGGCGGTAGCAGGGGTGTACAGGTGAGCCTTCCTTCCTCTCCGACAGGAGTTTGGTTTTCCTCGCCTCTCATCTCTGGGGAGCAAGGGCAATTGTTCAAATTAGAGCAACAGAATAATGGCCTGCTGATTATTGGAGTTGTGGGGAAGATTTTTCTAGGTCACCTGAATGGCTCTTGGGAAGTCTTTGTAATGACTCAGAGAAGTGCTACATTCTACCTTTCCTCCCCAAAAAGTAAGTAGGGCAGGCAAAGTCCACTCGTGGTACTAAGGCACACAATACTTAGGGAAATGTGGCGGTGATCAGATATCAGAGCAGCTTTAAGGCATGATTGTTCTGTGGAGCATGCACCCCGATCAGATAGGGAAAACACCGCTCTTGCAGCGCTGTGGCGGAGCAAATGGTTGGGCATGTCTTATCCCTTAATGGAGAAGGTGCCGTCATGAAGGATTGTCAAACCAGGGACATGATTGGGATACGAATCATTGGGACCCCGTCAGGTGTTTGTTCCCCTTTCAGAGATGTGGGTCAGGGGTGACATTGTGCATCTTCTATTTCCAGAGGTCATGAGTCTCTGATTTTAAGAATGGGTTTGGAGGACCTCCAGTCGTATTAACACATCATTGTGCCGGTAGTCATCCTTGGGACATGGACCCCTCGTGCATGCTCAAGGAGGGTCTGACAATAGGATGGTTACACTGAGTCAGGACAACACGTGTGACCTTTCTATCCCCCCAATCCCTGAACCACTCTTTCTTTTCGTGCGTAAGACAGATGAAGAATTGTTCGTTGTCCGTGCTTCTGATGCAATGTAACTACCAAGTCCCAACAAGCACACCAGAAGCTTGTGCTGGTTATTTAATATTTATATGAAAATGCAATAGGGAGACGTGTCTTATACAAAATAAGGTTCTTTTAGCAACAAGAGACAGGCTTATTTGCTTGCCTGGATCCATTTTATGAGAAGATAAAGATGAGTCACAGAAAACTGAACACAAGACCACCAGGCACGAATAGGTTCTCCTCCCCAGGGAACTTCAAGAGCCAATATCCACAAGACAAAAATGAAAGCCTTTTTGGCAACTTCATTCAGTCGAAATATTTATTTTATTTTATTCATGTATTTATATAACGCCAGAGCCTGCAGGCATCAGAGCACATTACATAAAGACAAGAACGACATTAAGACGGGACAGCATAGATAGAAAGTCAAGTGTCAGTGCATTAGAAGAGATGAAGTCGGGGATCAAGGACTATTATTTAAAGAGAAGGGTGTTAAGCTTCTTTCTGAAGCTTATGTAGTTTGATTCTGCTCTCAGATCAGCGGGCAGCTCATTCCACCTAGTGGTTGCTTGAGAGGAGAAAGCCCTACTCATTCCTTTAGCTCTTTTTGATGGGGTTACGAGTAAGAGACCTTTGTCCCTAGATCTAAGGGTGCGACTTGTCTCGTACCGATGAATTATTTGTTTAGGTATGCAGTGGCATCCCCAAACAGACATCGATGGACTAACGTCAATGATTTAAAGACGATACGGGATACAGTTCTCTACAGCCAGCCAATGGAGGTGTCGCCCGAGATATGTTCTCTCTTACCTGTGATGGTTCTTATGGCATTATTCTGGATTACCTGGCACTGATTCAGGCATTTGCTGCTAGCACCTAGCATCAATGAGTTCCCATAATCAAGCCGTGAGAGGATGGTAGCTCTGGCGATGATTGTACTTTTTTGTTGACTCAGCAGAGGCCTAATACGTCTCTGGAGTCTTTGGTGGTATTGGCAGTTGCACGTGAGATAAGCGACTTGGGCTCCTGCTCCCAGTGAAGCTTGCAAGTACACACCAAGAGACTTGACTTTTTCAGTCACTTTGATTACTGAATCTTTGATTGTAAAGGTGGAATAAGCGATGTCAAGTTTATTTCTGGCATGAGATGAGCCGAATGTCATTAGCGCAGTCTTGTTGCCATTGAGGCACATCCCATTTATTTTCATCCATCTTTCGATGGAGTTGTATATGGCCCATAGCTTGTTGCTATCCCTGGTGTAGTTTCCACTTAACTCAATGATTAGTTGTGTATCGTCTGCAAAATTTGTAAAGAAAACTCCCATGTTTGTCAGTAAGGTACATAAGCAGCGTAGATACAATATGAAAGACATTTTCACAAAAGAGCAAATCACACTCAGTTAAAGTTAAGCTTAACTTGAGGACCCTCTTCAGTAGGGCATAGAATGAAAATCTGCAGATGGATTCTGGGGGCAAGCTTAGGGCCTGTCCACCTCACTGGCCAAGAGGCAAATAACCCTAAATGAGCCGGGATGGCTGTGCGGTGCAATGCAATGCAATGCAATGCAATGCAGTTTTTGAATTGCTGTTAAATTATCACAGAAGTCTCCCAGCCTGGCAACGGGAAGCATTCAAAGAATGTGAACCTAGAACCATCCATTGCGGAGAACTACACTATCTATGCCTTCTTCCAAAGGCAATTAAACTGAGCAAAACATCCCTGCTCCCCCTTTAAATTATCTAGTTGATTTCCCCAGGTGTCTGGGGGCTCCGCACAAGAGGCTGTTCAGTTGTAAGTTCACATAATGCTAGTAACGAGCTTCATAACAGAAAGAGATAGAAGGTGCACACTCACAGATTTATGAATTAGGGGTTACAGACTTTGAGAGAAAAAGTAACAACAACTTATGGGTGCGGGGGAGGAAAAGTGGCTGTGGCACAGGGCTACCTAGATATACAAAGAGAGAGAAAAGAGGATCCAAACTGGAACCCTCCCGTCCCCTGCACACCGTAATGATGCGTCAGTGCGACGCCTTGATATCAATTCAAGAAGATTATAGTGTTAGTACACTACACATTGCACACATTTCAATGAGAGAACAGGTTTAGCTGAAGTTAATGATGCAATCCATTCTTTGAATGTAGAAAACAAGTATTATTTATTACAAACGCAAAAGGCAGAGAAAATTCAGTTCAATGAGGACGGCTGACGCGTTTCGAGAAGTATATTCTCTTCTTCGTAAGCCAGAGATCATGTACAAGAACTAGATGTAAAGAATGTAGAGAAAATAAAGAAAAGAACAATCAGGATACTGTTGTTACCAAATCAATTCCACAACTTACCTAGTATTTATCATCATACAGACGAATTCTACCAGTAGGATGACACGTTCAGTGTCTCAACAATTATATTGATAACAAAAATCGTATTTAGGATAAAATGACACAGTTTTAGATTGAGTTATATCCAAAGCCACAAGCAACCAAAACAAAGGATGGCCAAATAGTCAAATGTCAGGGGGATAGTAGATGGCAGGGTTCAGTGAGAATGAATATACTGAAAAAAATGACTGGAAATATGCTCACCATGACTAAAAAAGTCCTTTGTGCTGATACGTTTAGAGGTGGCTCTGCGTAAACAGAGGGTTCAAACGGGTAGTGAATTCTAAAATAATTCGGCATAAAACGGGTGCCCAGTGAACTGCAATAAATAATGCGGATAATCTATTGTCAGCATGGTTTCACAAAGTGACAACAAGGTAGGTATAAATTAAAAAGACAATCACTCACCCTGGCGAGGTGAATATCAGTCTAAGAGCGTCAGAATCCTGTCAGATGGGTGCCGTGAATGGCGTGTAGTCATTAATCGAGTGCTGGCTGGAGCACAGTGACAGGATCTGTGGGTGGCCCAAGAGCGCTGTGGGTTAGTATGTAAGCGCGTTTGCACAGAAAACAAGGCTGGTCGTGAACTATATGGGAGTGATGGAATTTACTATGAGGACAACGTGGTGCGGTCTCCAAAACAGGCAATCTATACCCGGCATGCAGTTAATGTCCAGTGCGGGTCACGCAACCCGATCGTGAGTATGCGTTCATCAATGGAGATTGTTGCTAGGAGAGGGACGCTTCCCGTGAAGCGAAAGACCCTCTTGCGGGCCTTAGGCAGTACGTATATTACGTGGTGCGTCGAGACAAATGACGGACTCGCGGTAAAGCTTGTGTCAAGAGTGTAGCTTACAAGTGCTTGTGCAAGCCGGCGGCCATGTTTAAATATACGTCCCATGCGAATGCTTGGTAAGTGGTGCTGGGGTAAATATGAAGTTAAGTAAAGTCAATGCAATTCATTTCACCTAATTGAAAAGGTTCAGCTATCAGGGTTCTGGTTGGGTGGCTTTGAATTTACAAGGTGCAAAAAAGATTATATGGCTGATGTAACAGGTCTGTTATATAGAACATTTCCACAGAGTAATGCAATTCTTGTATTCAAATAAGAGATCGCTGTCTATATGATTACATAGAACACGTAATAACCTAATGAAGCTCATAAACAACACTAAAATATAGATACTTTTGATATGCAGTGGGCAGAGATGGACTATACATATACAGAGCCTGATTGGAAAGAAAGACAGAGATTAGATATAAAAACCTTTTCAGATAAAACATTTCAACAAAAATTCATCGTTGAGACCCCTAGGGAGTAGTGTGTTCAATGCATGAATCCAATATTTCTCTCTGCGGGAAAGTATTGACTGGTAGTCACCACCCCTATAGGGTTTTTAACTACTTCTAGGACTTGAAATTTAATCTGAGCCACAGCGTGGTTTTTCTCCATAAAGTGTCTCGAGAGGGGTGATTTCATGTTTTTGCACCTGATGTTCGATTTGTGCTCCGTAAGCCTTTCTTTAACAGATCTTGTTGTTTGCCCTACGTAGAGTTTGCCACATGGGCATTTCATTGCATAGATCATTCCAGTGGACATACAGGTGGCATAGTGCCGTAGTTTAATCTTTTTCCCTGTATGGACCTGTTATATCAGCCGTATAATCTTTTTTGCACCTTGTAAATTCAAAGCCACCCAACCAGAACACTGATAGCTGAACCTTTTCAATTAGGTGATTTGAATTGCATTGACTTTACTTAACTTCATATTTACCCCAGCACCACTTACCAAACATTTGCATGGGACATATATTTAAACATGGCCGCCGGCTTGCACAAGCACTTGTAAACTACACTCGACACAAGCTTTACCGCAAGTCCGTCATTTGTCTCGACGCACCAAGTACTATAGGTACTGCCTAAGGTGCGCAAGAGGGTCTTTCGCTTCACGGGAAGCATCCCTCTCCTAGCAACAATCTCCATTGATGAACGCGTACTCACGATCGGGTTGCGTGACCCGCACTGGACATTAACTGCATGCCGGGTATAGATTGCCTGTTTTGGAGACCGCACCACGTTGTCCTCATAGTAAATTCCATCACTCCCATATAGTTCACGACCAGCCTTGTTTTCTGTGCAAACGCGCTTACATACTAACCCACAGCACTCTTGGGCCACCCACAGAGCCTGTCACTGTGCTCCAGCCAGCACTCGATTAATGACTACACGCCATTCACGGCACCCATCTGACAGGATTCTGACGCTCTTAGACGGATATTCACCTCGCCAGGGTGAGTGATTGTCTTTTTAATTTATACCTACCTTGTTGTCACTTTGTGAAACCATGCTGACAATAGATTATCCGCATTATTTATTGCAGTTCATTGGGCACCCGCTTTACGCCGAATTATTTTAGAATTCACTGCCCGTTTGAACCCTCTGTTTACGCAGAGCCACCTCTAAACGTATCAGCACAAAGGACTTTTTTAGTCATGGTGAGCATATTTCCAGTCATTTTTTTCAGTATATCCATTCTCACTGAACCCTGCCATCTACTATCCCCCTGACATTTGACTATTTGGCCATGCTTTGTTTTGGTTGCTTATGGCTTTGGATATAACTCAATCTAAAACTGTGTAATTTTATCCTAAATACGATTTTTGTTATCAATATAATTGTTGAGAGACTGAACATGTCATCCTACTGGTATAATTCGACTCTATGATGATAAATACTAGATAGGTTGTGGAATTGATTTGGTAACAACAGTATCCGGATTGTTCTTTTCTTTATTTTCTCTACATTCTTTATATCTAGTTCTTGTACATGATCACTGGCTCATGAAGAAAAGAATATACTTCTCGAAACACGTCAGCCGTCCTCAATTAACTGAATTTTCTCTGGTTTTTGCGTTTGGAATAAATAATACTTGTTTTCTACATTCAAAGAATGGATTGCATCATTAACTTCAGCTAAACCTGTTCTCTCATTGAAATGTGTGCAATGTGTACTAACACTATAATCTTCTTGAATTGATATCAAGACGTCGCACTGACGCATCATTACGGTGTGCAGGGGACGGGAGGGTTCCAGTTGGATACTCTTTTCTCTCTTAGCAACAAGCTTCATGCCATGAGAAGGTGACATACGATAGGGCAATTTTTCCAACCAGTCGCAATAGGTAGTGTCTATCATCTATGGCAGCCCGGACTGCCCCTTGGTAACAGGACAGAACAGCCAGATTTCACTCTTAAACGAAGAGCAGGGTGGTGGTCATCCGGTACAGTAAATGAACACCCAATCACACATAAAATAAGATTGCCCCACTCGATACACTTCGCGAAACATCGAACCTTCAGCAGAAGTAAAGTATTTAAGGGATAGTATAAATGTACAATTCAATACCAAGTGTACAGGAACAGGAAAGGGGGACTTCGCAGACATGATACCCTTATTTTTCCTACTGAGAACCTTCCCCACACTATATCTACTCTACAAGGACTTGGAGTGCATTGCAGTGATATCTACATAGAAATGCCTGTATGAAGGCAGGCAGGTGGTAGAAATCAAATGTATACTTAATATTAATAGAGGGAGATCTATCACTAACCCAGGCAAAGTTTATACAAGTTAATAACGCTCTAACAACGTACCCAGGGTTTTCAAGAGTGAACCACAGTGCTGTATCACGCTACCAGGAATATCAAGTCACAGTTCGGTATTCAAAACACCAGGATTGCTCCTAAAACTCCAGGACCAACCGGGAAACAAATATGCAAGGCACTTTACTGATGAGTAAATATTATTGCTAGTTTGAGGGGTTCCAGAAAGTGTCTCTGTGGGGTTTAACAAGACAGACCTATCAAATTTCCCAGTAATGGTGAAAGGATAAGCACAGGATGCTTAGTGTCATAAGGGCAGAAGCCATGGCCACCATCCACCTGAGTTTTTCGGAGGGGCGCAGAACTCAGGTTCCACCAGCAAAGGCCCAGACTAAGATGGTTGCAGAGTGGGAATCAAGCACACAAAAGAAAGACTCTCTTGGGGCGGGGGGCAATCGGGGTAGTAGAGAAGAAACCCTGCACCAGGAGCCCAGAAGAGGACCAGCGACCCAGTCTGCATTGAACGCCCCTAGCAGAGTGATCTAAAGTAATAGGTGCTTCGTAAATGGCCCAGGAAGCAGGAGCGCATCGGTACATGTCAATGTGAGGTTTGCTTATAGCTAGGCCTTCGGCTGGGATCTTCTTGGGATTGAGAAGATTCCAAGGAGGTGCCAGAGCCAAGACTTCACAGGAAAAGCCCCTAAGCAGAAACCCCACAAAGACTAGGGCACAGGGGGCAGTAACAAAGGTGCATGAAATGAACATAGCAAGGCCAGGCGTGACTGAGGAGAGTATAAAGGATTCTGCACAGGGAGCATGACGTTCCCACACAGCGGGGGTAAGAGCCCAGACATCCCACAACAGAGTGTAGAGATGTGTGGAGCTGCAGCACAGGCCTCTCGGCCCCTGGACATGAGGGAGGCAGCGACTTGTGTCCTTGAAGACAAGGGGGGGGGGGGCTTTGAAAGAGGCCCACAGGGCTGCACTGAAAGGTGAACCTGTTATTCCTACTGGATCAGAGGGAGGACTAGGCAGAGACAAGGTTGCACTGGACAGAAAGGAACAGAGCGCCACCTTAGGGCGATTTGGAGGTAGAAGCGCATGCCCACAGAAAGGACCTTCAGGCCAGCATCTACCCCTCAGCTGCAAGGTGGCGATTCTAGGTAGGATCTAAGGAAAGGGCTCAGTATCCCCAATGACAAGAAGACACACAGGGAGCCTTGGTAGTTTTGCAAAAGAGCCATACTAGGCAGAACAGCCATATTGGCCATTCATTCTGGTCCAAACACACAAAGCTATAAAATAGAAAGCCTGGGGTGTAAATCAGTAACCCAATGGCACCATATTTATTTATGTATTTATTTAATTGTTTTTTTTAATAACACGCCTAATACCGTACCGCAGTTCGGTTTCTAAGTATGGATCCGGGATTCGCACCTCTGTTGCTCAGCGTTGTCTTGCTTCCAAGACCAGCGTGTTGCCTTTGTGCTATCCTCCGTTCACCATATATGGGCATTTGGCTGCAAAAGCAATAACGAGGCTACAGGATGGGGCAGCCAACAAACATAGCTGCCACCTACTCCCCAACACACTTTCTGGGCGGGTAAATTCACCCAGGGTCGGAATTCAGTGCTCAAGGAGCACCCAGTCCCTTGCAGCATGATGGGCTGCTACTGGAAGGACGCACAGGACCCCAGAAGAAGCCCACGTGGCCTTCGAATGCCTTGTCTGCAGGCTCTACCTCTCGCCTAGCCACCCTCTCACTGTTGCTACTCTCTACCGGCCCCCTGGCCAAATTACCTTTATTCTCTCTGAGTGGGCAGACCTCCTCTCCTCCCTCCTGGCCTCAACCACTCAACTCATCCTCCTTGGTGACCTCGACATCCATCTTGATTCTCCCCATTCCTCATCTGCGCTCTTTCGTGACCTCTGCGATTCACTCTCCCTCTCTATCCTCCCCTCGGGCCCTACTCATTCTGCCGGTCACACACTTGATGTCTTGATCTCCTCTGCCCCCCCCCCCCTTACTACCCTGACCACTCCTCTCTCCTGGAGTGATCACTGCCTCCTCTCCTCTCATCTTTCCATCGCCTTCCCCCAAGCCAAGCCTACCCCAAGACTGTCACCCACCTTATCGGACATCCAATCCATGAAGCATGTGTCAGTCAAGGCTTTCGATGCCACCTCCTCCGCCCACCGCCCACCGCCCACCACCCCCCACCCCCCACCCCCCACCCCCCACCTCAGGCCGACTCACACCCGACACAGCCCTGTCTCTATTCCTCTATCTCTGCTACTCTTCATGTTCTTGCCCCCTACATGTGGATCTGTCTGAAGTGCAAAGCCAAGTGTAATTCCTGGTATGACTCTGACCTAGCTACACTTAAAGTAAGTGTAGGGTGGCTGAGAGGAAATGGAGGGCTTCCTGCTCATCCTCAGACAAACTGGCCTGCCGCCTGCTCCAAAGGCAATACCATCTCACTGTCCGCTCTAAGAAGAGAGGCCATATTCAAGCTAGCATCTCTGCGGCATCCAAAAACTCGGCCGAGCTCTTTAAAATCTGCAAGGAACTGGCCAATCCTGCTGCAGTCTCCACCCCCCCTCAACCTCCCCCTTCCCCCTCTTGCCTCTCAGGCTATTTGCAACTCTCTTGACTCTCACTTCAATTCCAAAACTCAGGACATCTTGTCCTCCCTCTCCTCTCTCCTCCACCCCCTTCTTCTCCCCTCTCCTTCCCAGCCTGCTGACCCTCCCCCTGACACCCCTCCTTCTTTCTCCTACTTTCCTTTTTTCTCCCCTGACGAGGTTGCTAGACATTCTGATCTATGAAAGCCTCTTCAAAACAGATTCATCCCTGATCTTCTAAAACCATTAAGGGCCGCATCGATACCCTTTCTCCGGCCCTTGCCAACTTCTGTAACCATTCCTTTGCTTCTGGAATTTTCCACTCAAAGGAAAGCACTCCCTTATACATCCTCTCCTCACGAAAACTACAGCTGATCTGTCATGCCCGGCTAACTATCGCCCAATTTCCATTACTCCCTTTTTGGGGAAGCTCCAGGGAAAGCTGCCCATCTCACAGCTTAATCTTCATTCCGACTCTGTTGGCTCTCTCCATGACCACCAATCTGGTTTCAGAGCTGCCAGAAACATAGATACTGCTCTCCTGAACATCCGTGAAGATCTGCTCTCCAACCTTGACTCTAACATTCCATCTGTCCTTATCCTACTTGATCTCTCCTCTGCTTTCGACAAGGCCAACCATACCATCCTGCTCAACTGTCTCCGTGACAACCTGGGTATCACAGATCAGGCTCTGGCCTGGCTGACCTCTTTCCTTTCTGATCGACCTTCAAAGGTACAACTTGGTTCCTTCCTTTCCTCTATCTCCTTCTCTACCTGTGGTGTTCCTCAGGGGTCTAACCTCTCGCCCTGGCTTTTCAATCAATACTTGGCTACTCTCACCTACTGCATTTCCATTTTCTGCTCAAACTTCCAGTGCTATGCTGATGACAACCAACTAATTTTTAGGCTTCCCTCTGACATCGCCTCCCTCATCTCCGATTGCCTAATCGCCATTCAAAGTTGGCGTGCCGCCAACGATCTTTGTTTTACCGCCAGCAAGATTGAGATCCTCCCCATTGTTACACTTTCACCATTCTTTCCCCTCACTCTCTGGTCGGCTGGCCTCACTTGGCCCTCCTCCTACCACTACCTGCGAGGCTAAGAATCTCTGTGTCATCTTTGACTCCATACTTTCCTTCTCTGCCCACATCTCTGACGTCTCTAAAAAGCCAAACTTCCTACTGCACCTCCTTAGGGGTACTCTGCCTGTCCTCTCCTTCGCCCAGAAGCTAGCTCACTGTCTCCCAAGCCCTGGTTCTCTCTAGGTTGGACTACTGTAACAGCCTCTTTCTAAATCTACCTGCCTCCACTCTCTGACCTCTACAACTAATCCAGAACAGGACTGCAAGTCTTGTCCTTGGCCGCAAGCTCTGGGATCGTATCTCTCCAGCTCTGAAATCCCTTCATTCGCTCCCAGTGGATGCAAGGATTACATTTAAAAACCCTCTGTATTGTTCACAAGGCTTTCTGGGGCCTGAGTCTAAAATACCTTCAACTATCCCTACGTAAATACCACCCCTATCGAGCCCTTCGCTCCTCTACTTCAAACTCTCTCAGGGTCAGTCGTTTTTCAAAGAAACGAGCTGGGGGTAGATTTCTGTCTTCGGCGGGGGCCTCCTTTTGGAACAGCCTCCAGGCCACCTTGAAACTTGAGGAGAACCATCTCCGGATCCAGAAGCACCTCAGGACGTTCCTCTTCGTCCCTCCTCTCCCCTGCAGATCTGTTTTCTCTCTCGGCATCATGCTCCTGGCCACCCTTTGTCCTTCGGGCCCAGGTCCCTGCTCATCCTCCTGAGCTACCCCTTGCACTGGGATCTGTTTTTGTACCCGTACAGTCCCCCATTTTTCTTCTGCACTTATCAGATATACCTCATCTGACAAACTATGCACTTGCATTTGCCTGCATTTATTTATTGCACTTATTTATTCTGTTCCCTCCTTTCCACTCCTCCCCTTTCTCACACTCTCCCCCCTTTTCCCTTTTTCATGCACTTGCACGCTCTTAATGTTACTGGGTATGGTAAGATCATTGTTTTTATTCTCCCTTGTTTCCTTGCCTTTGCTTGGTCGCGCTCTGAAACACTTGTGTATGAGCGTGATAAAAATAAAATATCATATCATAAATATCATATCAGACACAGCTCGGGAAAACTAATAACAGCTAAGGTTAAGGGGACTAAAAGAGTTAGCAAAGCAGAGTAAAAAATAACTTTGACCCAACACTTGACAAACTCGACAAAAAAAACAAAGCTGCAAGTATTGAAAGTACATTTGCAAAACAACGCCGTTTGGGTTGACATTACTTTATGTTCTGGTGCTATTAATCTTTCATCCAGGATGAGTAAAAGGAAGAGACATATTCTCTGTGCTTAAGTGGCAGCGGAGCACCTTATAAATCACTATATAACAGTGACTCAGATTTGCCCGGTTGGTTTATATTAATAGTGTGTACCTTACGTCATCCTCTTGAAGCCAGTTGCAAAGCCATACATTATAACACATAAGCTAGAGAGATGGTCAAGAGTCCAAAGTAGGCTCAAATCCCTGCTCGCCTATGAAAAATCGTGTGAACCTGTATCTGCCAAAACAGTGACACCAAACTTGACGTTTGTGTGTTTTGGCAGACAGGACGCCAGGTTCGGCTTGCATGTGGTTCTTAGAACCAAACCGACCCACTGGCTCAGCTCTACAGAAAACCTAACCACCCGACCCTTCTACCATTGGCAGAGAACTCGCAGGTACAGCCGAATCTTTTTGAGGGCAGGGGGGGGGGCCGAATTAGCTCTGAGAGCTAAATACAAGCTGAGCCAGCATAAGAATGAATAGCTGTGTAAATCATTGAATGGAATATTTTGTAAATCGCACAAATGACATAAATGGTGCTAATAAGATGCCAAGTATTCTACAGCTCCTCAAATGTACAGCATTTTTTTTGCACGTTTGTGTTTTAATTTAATAAATTAGATTACGTGAATACTTTGTTATATGGATTACATTATACAATTTCTAAGCATAATGTTATCATGGCCAACATTTCAACATGTACCGGTTTCAGATATTCCCATCTGCTGCCATCAATGTCACCGGTTTCGCAACGCAGTTTGCTCAGGGTGCATACCCACGCAGTTATTTGGATGCCAATTGTGTGAGAATATTTTAGCATGCTCGACACCTTCCATAAAGACATCAGTTGTGTAATCAGGCAATTTCTTCAGCAAGTCAAGCATCTGAATCAAGACCAATTTGTCTGTTTTGCTTCGTCAGAATCCTCTTTCTTTTTTGAGGGAAGTTCTAGAATTCAGATGCAGGATTTTCTTGGCTGGTGGAGGCTCGTGGTGAGGGCCCCCTGTGGCAGGTACTGCATAGACTCGAAGCTTCGCCAATTCCCATTCCAGTTCCTTTACACCATCAGGGTTGTCCAATTCCAGGCCTTGAGGCCGGAATCCTGGCTGATTTTCAGGATATCCCTCAATAATGTTCATGAGAATGAATTGGCACACATTTAGAATCATTGTATCCAAATTTATCTCATGAATATCAATGAGGAGTATCCTGAAAATTCAACATGTTTCCGGTCCTTGAGGCCTGGTGCTGGACAATCCTGCTTTACATGGAAACATACTAGAAGGTGGACTTGGAAAACACACCTTTTGGATTTTCGGTGCAAAATAGTTTTATTTTCCAAAATACTATCACAAATATGTTCAACTCTCTACCAGATGCAAATGTTTTGCAACACATCGGTTAACACAATCGTGGTGCTCCAAGTTCCCTCTTGCATAGAACGTACAGCCTCAGTTTGGCTCAGTCTCATCATGTTCACCATCTACCGCTCATGTGTAATGCTCAATGAGAGCACTGTTGTGCTTCCTGCATTACAGTTAAGATTGAAATCGCCATTGGCACATCATCCTATTGGATGGGGAAGCACCTGCGTGGGTCCGCCCACGCATTCAGTAATTTAGAAGTAGAAGAAGAAATCGCCATTGAGTTTATGGCACATTTGCTCCAATAACTTTCCAGTGGCAGGCGATCAAAGGTAAGGTTTAAGCCCTCAATCTCTTATGATGTCCTGTGGGTTGTTGTGATGTGGAGGACTAGCTTGGCAGAGGTGCACCGGGACAAGGTAGCCACAATGGCAATACAATGGCCTAAAACCCATCTCATGAATGACCCTACATCCAGTGAGGCCTTCTAGTTTCAGCTTGATTTCAGGCACTATCTCTCGCATTCATTTCTTTCAACAAGTTGGCAGAAGCAGGACCATGTGTATAAATAATAATGTATTCATGAGAGTGGAAGTTATCAGAAAGTCTGTCCACAGATCTAACATGTTATTGCTTTAGTCATTATGAGAGGGACTGCACCCCATGCAGTTGATGCGTTTGTCAGAAAGGCAAATGAGATTGATGACCTTGAAAACACCAGAAACATTACCTGGAGTGAGGGAACAGATTGGCTGCAAGGGAACACAATACACCTGATGACTTGAATCTGTTGAATTCGAGTCTCTTCATTATGTTCGGTTGGGGGAGGGGGGCCTCACACCTGAACCTTCAGCCTCTATGCTGTTGTTGGACATGCACAACCATAGTCCAGTTAGCATCATTAGTCCCTGACATTCACATACCAAATGTTAAGTCACAGTGATTGGTCTTACTCAACTTTAGCATGTCACTTTTGAGACTTGTCAGCTCCCTTTCAAGAGGAATTAGTTGCAATTGAGCTTCACCACAAAGAAACGAACACACCTATTGTCTACCACTGATAAATGCTTGGAGTCTACTCTAGAACCGACATTAGAGCAAGTAAATATATAGCTATGGTTTCTCTTTCCGACTAATTAGTTACTTTCCCTTTTTAACATTTTTTTTTTACTTCCATTAACTCTATAAGAGGCTCTAATCGTGCCGATATATAAAAAAGGGGACCGTAATAACCCGAGGAATTATAGGCCAAATGCCCTCTTAGATTCCATAGGAAAACTGTTTTCTTCCATCTTGCTGAGAGACCTAAAGAGCTGGGCAATAAAGTCTGGAATCCTAGATAAGCGGCAAACAGCATTCATGAGTGGTGTCGGAACATCCTTGAATTTATTCATCCTGAATATGCTAAAACTACGGGCATTAAAGCAGAAAAAGAACATATACCTGGGCTTCATCAACCTCGAACAGGCCTTTGATGGGATCTGCAGGGAACTACTCTGGGCTAAATTAAGAAAATGGAACTGTCCGGATGATTTGCTTGAGGCTATTCAAGAACTTTATACAAACACCTCAGTTCAAATACTGGTCTCCAAAGGCGGTCACCTGACAGAAAAGATCCTGATGTCCCAGGGCATAAAGCAGGGGTGTGCCTCGGAACCGTTTCTGTTCGTTCTGTATTTAGCAGACATGAAGGAATCCCAGGAACAAATAATAGCATTTCCCCCAGTATTTCAGGATGAGGAGCTCTCATGGATCTTATATGCGGATGACGTCGTATCAAACCCCAATAGGTCTACAAAGACGAATGACGGGATTCAAGACCTATTTAAGTACAAATCACTTGAAAATCAACGTGAAAAAATCTATGGTTCTAATATGCAGTCAGCTCGAGGATCCAAAACAAACAAAAAAAAGGATTCCTCTGGTCACTGGACAAGCAACCTCTTGAAATAGTTGACTCAACAGTTTACCTCGGAGTCCAAATTAAAAAAAATATCAATGAGCAGGCTCAACTGAAGTGTATCAAAGAAAAACTCACTAAACTAACTAACCAGGCTTGCGCTCTCCATCGGCGCTATGGAACCTTTTCAAGGATGCTGCTAATTCTATTCTATAAACAAAAGGTCGTGGCGATATTGATTTACGGAGCAGAATCCTTGCTAAATCTACATTGGAAGATGTGGGGGCCCTCGAGGCATTCTTTTGGAGGAAGGTACTTAGGCTTCCAAACTGTCTCCCCGTATCCATAATAAGGCATGAACTGAGACTGCAATCAATGGAGTCAATAGTGCTTTGGAAGACACTCTCGTTGTTTCGAAAGTGTATCCTAGACAAACCCCCAATTTCGTTTGAAGTGTTGGCAAATCAAGAGGTAAGAAATGCAGATCCTAATCTCAACACTTGGAAACAGAATTGCCGGGAAATTCTAGAGCACTACAATATCAAAACTGACACGATTAAAGACAACCCGGATAAAGCAAAGAAAACTCTAAGGGAAAAAGACTGGAAAGTAGAAGACAATCAAAAGAGGCAAAATACCAACTGTCATAACATCATCTGGGAATGAAAGGCCTTGAATGACACCTTGCCGTACTTGCGAAGTTTTCCTCACCGAAATACAGAGACCTTCTGATGAGATGTAGGCTAAACATCCTGCCAACCAGGGAGGTTCAATACTTAAGGAAACAAATCCCAGTGGAAGAGGCTACTTGTCGATTTTGCAAGGACCTAGAGACGATGGAATCATTAAACATTGGGTGTTCTTGTCCTGTATTAAAAGCCCAAAGGAACCTATGTTTAGGAGAGTGGGGGGTAAATATAAATACGTCAACGGACGAGGAATACAGGGAAAGAATTTTGACGGTTCAAAAAATTGGCCCCACCCTGGAAGCTCTAAGATTTATAGAATCGATTTTAAAGGGACTAAAAGAGGACAACAATGAATCTTGAGAGCGAGGCGTGGTCCCGAAAGAAGGGTAGAGAATGGGAATGGTTACTGACTGATTTGGTAAAGGTTGAACATTTGTATTTAACCAATAAAACAAAAAACATTTTTTTTTTAAATCTATTATTGACCTCAGATTTGGTAGAGATCCACCAGAACTATGCATCGCTGTTAACTCTGCACACTGGATGTCTGTGTTCCGTCGCAAACATGGCATATGCAGAAGGATGAGCACACTCAATGGGCCTAAGAAGGTAACTCGTGGTGGAGCCTCTCACTCCATCAATGGTCTAAATCTTCACCTGCATCATCAGTATCAGGAGGAATCACTAGTGGAAGTACATTTTCTCAGAATGCTTTGGATGCCAATCTACTCATTGCTACAAGTTCTTGGTGAAGAGGCCTTCTGTTGGCCATTTGGAACGGTGTTCAAGGTTATTCCGCCAGATAAAGGAGTACTGTTGAAATGACTGCAAAAATGTCAGCTCTGGCCAAATTCCCATGGAACTCACAGATCAAACACCAAAAATAAAGATTTCCCCAGATTCAGCAAGACGATCTATTGCCTACCTTTCTCCCAAAAAACGCATAACACTGGGTGAGGGGTCAATCTAGCATGTGACCGCCGGCTATTAAAAGAGAATGACTACCATAAGTATGCAGTCTAAAAGCATAAAGGTCAAAGATTCAATTTAACTTCAGTTTGGGTTTTTAAGATGATATCAAAATAGGGTTCTAAGGGAGAACCTCTCTACGCCTTCTGCTGGCAAGTCCCTTTCCGATCAAAGACTTAGTTACCTCCTCCATCTGCCATCGACCCACCCACAGGTACTGATAAAGGGGTGCACTGCTTGAATGGGCTAGGGCAGGTTGTGTCAAAGTTTAGGGCTGATTTTGTAAATGCCTGTTCAATGTTTTTTTCCAGATTTCAGTCTTTTTTTTGGTCTGGTTTTATAAAGCACATAACCTTTTGCAGGGACTGATCCCTTACTTTACTCTGGTGATTCAAACCCTTCCTACGTCTTTTTTCTACAAGAGGACTCAAGAAGGTGGTCCCAGCTGCTTTATGCTAAATTTTGTTATTTTGGTGTTACCATTGACACCCATTGTACACTACGCTACATCCCTACACAGGCATTTCCTGCACTAAACTTGCCTTATGTCCACTGCAAGGGGTCTCACATGCGGTGGCCTACGGTAGTACACGAACCACGAGACAGGGTTAAAGGCATGGTCTAGTAAAATGTTTTATTGTCCCTACGGGTCGGCCATGTTTTTTTAAGCCTAAGTGGCTCGATTTTAGAAAACTTTCCTATGGACCTTACCCGAGTTTTCGTCCATTAAACGCACGCGAAAACAGGCAACAGGGAGCCGCCATTTTGTGATAATCCTATCACTTGCCGCATCGCCCTGGTTGACTTGCTTCTGCGGCACTAAATCAATTCCCCCGCCCCTGAGCCTGTCATCAGCAGACTCGTACCGCCCATTTCCCAACGCCAAAGCACGTCTTGTGTCAACATTCGCTGCGCTTCAGCTAATGACGTGTCGCCATGGAAATAGCAGGACGCCTCTTTCCTCAATAAGTATAAACAGACAGTTTCACAACACACAGCAGCAGATTTTCGATTCCATTCCTCTCTCTTTGTTACTTTGAGTATTCTGTGACTCGTTTCTGTGCTCTGTAAATTATTTTACTTTGTTTACCACACAATGGCTACAATAATGCCCTACATGTACGAGCCCGAGTCTACCAAGGAGGAACTACTGGAAAGGGAAGCACGCGAAAACAATGGGGATTCGGACGGCAGTTGGCAGGACGAATCAACAGATGAAGAGCCTGGGCCTCGTCGCATGGACGGCGTCTCCACCTGGTGCACATGCAATCGGTGCGAGCTAATGCCAACCGAGGAGGAGAACTGCTGCTGCCGAGAAAACTCGGGATGCCTGGCCTACATTTTGGAATGCGAGCCACGACCGCAATGCATCACTGAGTTGCCAGACTTCAGGGCAGCCTGCCTCACACGGGCCGTGTTGAGAATAATGATGGTGCTTATGCACGAACTTCGCGCAACTGTTCGTCCTCGTAATCCGAGTAACGAGTAAGTATACTCTGCTTGTCATGCCACTCCTATTTCATGGTCTTCTACTATATCCAAAATTATATATTCATATCATAGTAACGCATGAAAGTCGTTCAATAGTGTGCATTGTCTAGGTAGCATTTGTCCGTGCAGAATGCCATTAGTTACAAGAATTGTCATTGACAACAAACGTTTATTAAACCTATCTTGGTCATTTAAAAACAGTTTGTTTCATTCCTTTTCACAGGTGGTACAGGCTGGTGGCCTATCGTTCCTTTACATGGTGGCTCCACGGGAGGCTTGGACACCGCGTTCGAAGAGTGATACCCGCCTGTGCCGTTCGTGCCATAAGAGAAACGTTCCCGAGTGACAGCGGTCAGTACAGGGGATTTTCTCTCGCTGTGCTGCAACCTGAACTGTATAATCTTTAAAGTCTTGTATTTTTGTGTCATGAGAATAAGATACAAAATAAAACACCACATATATTTTAACAACGGTTGTTTCGATTTTTTAAATGAATCAAGTGTGTCTCCATTCAAGGATGGACGTCAGACATCTGTGCTACGAATGGGTGAAGGTCTGGTCGCTGTGAAGCAGGGTGGTCACTATCTAGCTAAGCTAAAATAACATATTCACGATAATGCATGCACTAAATAACACTTGTTCAAAGTCTTTCAGTAGGTTATGTCTCTATAAAAGTCACACATATATCTATACTAACAATTAACATTGGATTATACAAGCCTTAGGGTCTTGACCACTATAATACACCGGTTGAAGTGTGGGTCTGTGCTCACAAGAATCTCCGGTATGTGGCACTTGTTATTGATAAGCAACGATATACTATCAAAGGCGGTTCGCACCCGGGGATGAGCGCTGGCATGGGGGGCTGTCACGGGCACGAACGGCCAAGGTGCCAAGCAGCATGTACACTTCAAAAGGTATCCCACGTCAAGGGGCCATTGCTCACATGGCCTCCTCAGACCCCGTGTCTCCAGCCAGGCCTCCCCTTGAAGCAGGCCGCCCCCCTGCAATCCACATAAGTGTGTCTCCATTCAGCAGTCTTCCTGTGCCTTATCTGCACGCCCCAGGCCCATCCATCCCACCCCCTCTATCAAAGGCGGTTTGCGCCAGTGGATGCGCGCTGCAGGGGCACGAAAGGCCAAGGTGCCAAACTACATGTACACTTCAAAAGGTATCCCACGCCAAGGGGCCATCGGTCACATGGCCTCCTCAGACCCTGTGTCTCCAGCCAGGCCTCCCCTTGAAGCAGGCCGCCCCCCTGCAATCCAGATAAGTGTGTCTCCATTCAGCAGTCTTCCTGTGCCTTATCTGCACGCCCCAGGCCCATCCATCCCACCCCCTCTATCAAAGGCGGTTTGCGCCAGTGGATGCGCGCAGTCAGGGGCGCGAAATGCCAAGGTGCCAAACTATATGTACACTTCAAAAGATATCCCACGCCAAGGGGCCATCGGTCACATGGCCACCTCAGACCCCGTGTCTCCAGCCAGGCCTCCCCTTGAAGCAGGCCGCCCCCCTGCAATCCACATAAGTGTGTCTCCATTCAGCAGTCTTCCTGTGCCTTATCTGCACCCCCCTGGCCCATCCATCCCACCCCCTCTATCAAAGGCGGTTGGCGCCAGTGGATGCACGCTGTCAGGGGCGCGAAAGGCTAAGGTGCCAAACTACATGTACACTTCAAAAGGTATCCCACGCCAAGGGGCCATCGGTCACATGGCCACCTCAGACCCTGTGTCTCCAGCCAGGCCTCCCCTTGAAGCAGGCCACCCCCCTGCAGTCCACATAAGTGTGTCTCCATTCAGCAGTCTTCCTGTGCCTTACCTGCACGCCCCAGGCCCATCCATCCCACCCCCTCTATCAAAGGCGGTTTGCGCCAGTGGATGCGCGCTGTCAGGGGCGCAAAAGGCCAAGGTGCCAAACTATATGTACACTTCAAAAGATATCACACGCCAAGGGGCCATCGGTCACATGGCCACCTCAGACCCCGTGTCTCCAGCCAGGCCTCCCCTTGAAGCAGGCCGCCCCCCTGCAATCCACATAAGTGTGTCTCCATTCAGCAGTCTTCCTGTGCCTTACCTGCACGCCCCAGGCCCATCCATCCCACCCCCTCTATCAAAGGCGGTTTGCGCCAGTGGATGCGCGCTGTCAGGGGCGCAAAAGGCTAAGGTGCCAAACTACATGTACACTTCAAAAGGTAACCCACGCCAAGGGGCCATCGGTCACATGGCCACCTCAGACCCTGTGTCTCCAGCCAGGCCTCCCATTGAAGCAGGCCACCCCCCTGCAGTCCACATAAGTGTGTCTCCATTCAGCAGTCTTCTTGTGCCTTATCTGCACGCCCCAGGCCTATCCATCCCACCCCCTCCATCAAAGGCGGTTTGCACCCGGTGCTGCGCGCTGCCAGGGGCGCCAAAGGCCAAGGTGCCAAACTACATGTACACTTCAAAAGGTATCCCACGCCAAGGGGCCATCGGTCACATGTCCTCCTCAGACCCCGTGTCTCCAGCCAGGCTTCCCATTGAAGCAGGCCGCCCCCCTAATACCACGACATACATACGTCATTCATTCACAAACACACCCCTGTTTCTAATATTTTATAAACCACTTGATATGTCTCATGAGAACATCTTTGTGCTTTGCAAGTCAACTCCTGAACGTGCTACCTGGCAACCACTGAGATCTACGCTAATCTGCTTGTCGTCGTGCTATCCGTGAACGTCTGTGACCGCTTAGAGCAAACCCATCAGTGTGCTACCTGTGGCCACCCACCTATTCTCCTGCAACATACTGCTCTGCTTGCTAAATCCAACTGTTTGTTGGTCAAGGTAAGGCCATGTATCCTATTCATATTTCGCAGATTTTTACATTTCTATCTATTTGCGAGTAGAGTACACAATAGTGCTATGTTCATTGGTCTCATTGCTATTGACTTGAGTTTCCATTGCTATGCTATCAATAGATCTATTTATTTTCATCTGTGTCTATTGTCATCGAATTGCATCCTTCGGGGTCCAGTTTATAATGTAAGCATGTTTCCTTCTCGTGCAAGACAGAACATCCAAGGGACGAGTCACATGTTCAGATTTTAGTCACATCATTTATACATTTCTGCAATTTATGCAAATACTTAGCCGCACATAATGAACTGGTATAGTTCCTGCGAACAAAACAAACCCTGCATTGATCATTGTATGATTCATGTATTTTTGTATCAAATCTTTATTAATGAAGATTGTATAATCATGTCGATATTTACTTTTCAGATGTATCAACAATGTCTTCCTGTTCGATTAGCGGTTGCCCTTCGAAGACCCATGCGAAATCTGAAGGCACTATAATGCATGTATTCCCGAAAACTGTTGATCGAATAAGAGAATGGGTCAGACATTGCGGATATCCACTGGATGAGCTGGAAAGTAGAGTCCAACAAGTCTTACAGGACAAGAGGGGTGATCGATACCACATCTGCAGCCGGCACTTTTCCTTGGACATGTACACAACATCTTGGGTAACAAAGAAGAATAAAAGGTGAACGACACGGAAATTGCTCGAAAACGCTATTCCCACTCTATTCGTCCACATTCCACCACCGGTGAGTCAAGTGTCTGGATTTAGCTTTAGGCCTTGCGGTAGTGTGTAGGTAGCCGAATGGATTAATTGATATAGTAGGTGTTCTATCCCTTGTAATAATTTCGATATTGATATGAGTGTATAGTTTTATGAATAATGACAATTATCAATATATTCTTTTTCAATTTCATAACCCACAAACGCAATGTATATATATATATATATGGGAACAGGGAACTGTGCTGTATTGAGCATTTTTCAAGTATTCTGTCGCCTTACATGGCTATTTTTAATATTGGCATTTCATTATCAATCATTAATTTACCTTTACAACTTCTTGACTATCCCTTGGATCTGAAGCAAGAACATTCTACATCCTTGACGTGGTCGCAGTTATCAACCACTTCTAGCGCGTATCAGGTACTCTTACTAGGCTAATCCGCTACAGACTTGTTTTATGCATGTCAAGTAATAGTTTTATTCTATTGTTTAATTATTTTACCGAATGTTTGGTTAGTGCTTTCCAATTGATATACACCTTAGTTATCGTCCACTGGTGTTTGTTTTCAGTTATAATTAGTGTTATCCATACTAATGCAAGTACTGTCTTTCAGGGAGATGCTGAAGCGTCCGCCACATCTACAACATTTCTAGATGTTCTTCACCAGCAGGAGGTATGGATACTGACAGCTCCATCGAGCGTCATCATCAGAGCTGGAATTCTTGTGGTTTGATTGTTCTACACAATGTTTCATTCGTGGTTAGCCATTGATATGTACCTGTGCTGTCGACCCCAGGTGTGTGTTATGTTTTCACTATTGTAATCCTCACTAATGCAAGTACTATGTTTCAGGCAGTTGATGGAGCGTCAACCCCTGCACTTGATGCAGAGCTTGACATTCAAGTAATTCCAGGGGAAGTGAAAGCGGGACCATGCGTATACGAATCTGCGCAACAGCTTTCGGAAGTGCGCACTACATTTGCAACATCCATAGATATTCTTCAGCAGCACGAGGTATGGATACTGACAGCTCCATCATGCATGATCATATAACGTGATTCAATTTGCTATACTTTCTTCCCTATTAACGCAAGTGCTGTGTTTCAGGGAGACGACACAGCTTCCACTACAATCATAACATCCCATTTAGATGATGCAGATGTAAATAAATCGGAGAAATAAGTCGATGAAATGTGATCATATTTAGATTTTCCTTGATTCTTTTAGACAATGCATCATTTGTGGTTATCTCTTTATATGTACCTGTGCGTTCGAC
Source organism: Ambystoma mexicanum (assembly GCF_040938575.1). NCBI lineage: Eukaryota > Metazoa > Chordata > Amphibia > Caudata > Ambystomatidae > Ambystoma > Ambystoma mexicanum. Next base: position 173,431,696 of record NC_090931.1, read on the forward strand.
CCCAAGTGTGTGTTATGTTTCCAATATTGAAAACCATACTAATGCAAGTACTGTGTTTCAGGGAGACGACTGAGCTTCCACTACAATCACAACATCCCATTTTGATGATGCAGATGTAAAGGAATCGGAGAAATAAGTCGATGAAATCTGCATACTTATATTTTCCTTGATTGTTTTAGACAATGCATCATTTGTGGTTATCTCTTTATATGTACCTGTGCCGTCGACGCAAAGTGTGTGTTATGTTTCCAATATTGAAAACCATACTAATGCAAGTCCTGTGTTTCAGGGAGATGCGGATGCCTCCTCTCCAACACAACCATTCATGGCAGTCCATGCAGAGCCAGAGGTATGGATACTGACAGTTCCATCGAAATAGATCATCACTGGTCGAATACTTGTCGTTTGATTGTTGCACACAATGTTTAAATCGTGTTTGGCTATTGAAATGTACCTGTGTGTTCGTCCTCACGTGTGTTTTATGCTAACAATATTTTGATACATAGTAATGAAAGTACTATGTTTCAGGGAGACGATGGAGCCTCATTCCGTGCTGTCTATGAGGATACAGAAAATATAGTCGTTGCAGCGCAAGAGGAAGGGAGGACATGCGGAAACGAATCGGAGCTGCAGCGTGCAGATGTTGAAGGTTGAGTAAAAAAAGTTGCAAAGAAATAAAAACAAAAAAAGGTTAGTTACAAACAGTTCATAACTTTAAATAAATGTTTGTGCTGGGGACTATTTTATGTTTTTTTCCAGTCAATTGGACTACACTTTATCTTGCGTTTAAACTGAACATCCCTTTTCCAATCTCTCCTCCAGTTACCCGTGGGTGTCAGAACTATACATACACAGACAGTGAAGCAAATGAGAGATGTTGCTTGCCAGACCATGTACACTATGGAGGAACTATTGAGGCGAGGCGTGTTCAGATTCGAGATGCTCATGTCCAATGAATTAACTGTGTTTGGAGAATACAGCAGAATTGCATTGGACCATTCTACAGTGCGACCGCACCACCACAAGAAGATGTTATTGAATGTATTGAAGATAGCTCTGAAGTAGTTGCAGATCAATTCACACAATCTACACCCGCCAAAAATTTCCCACACAAAAACCTGTCGACATTGTTGTGTTCTCCCATAAATGTTGAAGTAATAGATGTCGAAATGACAGAATGAACCAGCCGCAGCATCCATAGACGCATCAGAACTTGATATCAGCAATATTACTTTCCAATGTGTTGAAATCTCCGCAACGTCACAGGCCGAAACAACGTTGACGCAGGATGACAGTCTAATGAAAGAACAAATACATTGTATTCAACAGTTGTTTGATGGAAATTATAAGTATGCTGAAATGTGTGCATTCCGTTAGAGGGAAAGTATGTGGGAAGCCATTGATTAATGTGACTCGTCAAATAAAAGGCAGTAACGTCAAAATAAATGCCGCCTGTAGATTAAATCATAGGTTCTCATGGTCTGCACAAACGATGCTGGGGAAAATGCCAGCAGGCAATCTACTGTGTGCAGCTGCACCACTTTTTAGTGGCTCCAGTTTTAGAAAGTTAGAGGCTTTCTTTCAGTTTGTGGTACTCCATTTCATTTCTAAATCGCTGTACTACATATACCCACATGATTATCTGTTTCCGGCCATTAGTGATGCTTGGAAAATTGAACAATTGTCTCTAGTAAGTACATTTGAAGGGAAACGTTTCAGGCTAGCCGGCGATGGACAGTGCGACAGCCCTGGATTTTCTGCCAAGTACTGCACCTACCACTTTCAGGACATGATAGTAAGCAAATTATGAGTTTGGTAGTCGTGCAGGTAACACAATGTACATCCTCAGTGGCCATGGAGAAACTAGGATTTATAAAATCAGTGGAATATCTACAATCAAGGGGAATGCACATCGACCTCATAGCCACAGACAGACACGTTTCAATTGCCAAGACAACGAGAGAGCAGTTCCCACATATTAATCATCAATTTGACAGATGGCATCTTGCTAAATCAATCAGTAAGAAAATCTCGGCTGCAGGAAAAACAAAAAAAGGTTTTGAAAGTATTTTGCAGTGGTCCCATTCTATCACCAACCATCTTTGGTGGAGCTCAAAAACTTGTGAAGGGTCAGTGGAAATACTACTTGAAAAATGGCGGTCACTGATGCACCACTGTACCAACGTTCACTGCTGGACAAAAAATCAACATCTCCACCAATGTGAACATGGCCCTTTGTCCCAAGAGGAGGCACGGAAGAAGAAGTGGTTGATTCCATCTTCACCGACACACAAAGCCATTGAGAAGATTGTTTTCGACAAAACTCTATCAAGAGATTTGAGAGGACTGACAGAATTCTGTCACACAGGAGATTTGGAGGTGTTCCACAATATGTGCCTAAAGTACAGGCCAAAGCGCTTGCATTTTAGCTTTCGGGGCATGAAACATCGCACTCTACTAGCGGTCTTGGCCCATAACAGCAATGTCGGACATGAACAATCTAGGACTAGGGGTAAAGTAAGGATGCCTCGCTACACTAAGATGTTTTCAAAACGAAGTAAGCAATGGGTGATCAAACCAGTCTATGATGAAAAGCAGTTCGACTTTGTGAAAGGCCTTATTGTTGCTGTGTTAGAGAAGCACAGATGTGGAATTTTGGACGTTTCTGTGCAGAGCAGTGATCCATTGCCACTGAACATTGCAACTGTGCCATGCCCACCCGGTTTAAATAATTGCAATACGATTGTCTTTTTGTAAATAAATGTTATTGTACAGTGTACCTGTAACCCTAACCCCTACCTTCACCATCATGGGTGGCAAACAAGCTGGGTGTCATCTTTGAATTCTCTCTATTCACCTCATATATGTGTATGTATATATTTTTCTCATGTCTCATCTCATGTAAATGTAAATGCTGCGCACTGTTAACGGAGGGGACGCTTGCGTATTGTAAATAATAAAACAAACAAACAATAAATCTCACTTTTAACTCAACTCCTGTGGTACTTTATACTTTCCCTGACCTTCCGCCAAAAACTAAATGTCTCCATTTGGGCTGCAAAGCTCGCAGACAACGGGGACAAAATTGGGGGCCTTAGAACGCGCCAAGCGGGCCATGGCATTTGGGAGAGAAGCCAGTTTGCATTTGCACATTGAGGCACACTACATAGAGGGATTCTAAACTTCAAGTTCTCACAGATGCCTTTAATACGTGATGTTGGAAATAAAGAATGCGAAGGACAGCGGCTTTGATTTTTAGCTTGCGCCCAGAAGAGGCCCACAAGTCGCACTGGAAGTATAAGGGTCTATTTTTTTTTTACCTTGAGACAGGGACCATGCCGAAAGAACTACATTTGAAGGGGGTGCGCAATAACGTAAGAGACGATAAGGCAGAAAATTCAGAAACTAGACCGAGTTTCATTTTAGTTCAGTATACGAAAAATCGTTGTCAAGAGCCTGCATTACGAAGAGACACAATGGAAATTTCAAATATAATGTGAGTAAATCTTTAGACGCTTTTATACCAGAATGAAGATTTCATGAATGGATGCATAAATAAATGAATGAATGAAGAGCTAGGAAAAGCAAGGAAAACGTGTTCGTAGTGGGCACATGGGCATGCAGGTCCACTGGTCTCACCGATCTCGGTCCTTGGCTCAGCCACTTTTCCCTGTTGTCACGGCTCGCTCCCTTCGCTCCCGTTCCCGCCACTTGGGGGCATGTTTTGGGGTTTCTTCCCTACTGGACATTTCCTCCGAACCTTATGCTACAGTGTCCTGATGAATTGGGAGCGCTAAAACCCTATTTCCCAAATTACTTCCCTTCCGGATCCATTCCAGGTTTTTGGCAGCCAGCATGCTACTGCTACTTTAATCAAATGACTATGCTTCCCAGAATGCCTGGCTCACTGCCTCACCTCCTCCCTTGCAGGACAAGGCTGGGTGGAGGATAGGCAACACCTGTGGCTGCAGGTGCAGCAGGCGACACGCCTGAGGGGTGTGCTCGTTAAGCAGCTTTAAAAGCCTCAGTTTGCTTCAGTCCAGCGCTGGTCATTGTTGCAGCGTTCCTGTCGTGACTGGTCCCTTGTTCCTGGTTCCTAGTTTTTGTGCCCAGTTTCTAGTTAGTGTTTCTTGTTCCTTGTCCTGGAATTCGTATTTGTATGCCTAATTGATTTCTGCCTTTTGGAAATCCCTTTCTCCCTTTCTCTGTCTGCAGGCAGCCTTTCTCTGAGCTTTCCTTTTGCTGTAGCCCAATTGCCTGTGTTCACTGTTTCCTAGAAATTGTCCTTTGCTACTGAAAGACTTGTTGCATTAATCTTTCCTTTACAGGTTTAGTTTCCTGCCTTCTCACCTTGGTTGGGTGGGAAAGTTTCCCTTTTGATATCGTTTTCACTGCTCCTGATCCTTGCCTTCTATTGGGATCCATGCAATGTTTTCCTTTACACTTTTAATTTTATTTCCTATTTTATTATTAGGTGTGGGAAGCTGTTGTAACTAGCTCCTGAGTGATTATCTTTTGTTTTCCACACTGTACTATTCCTTCTTGCCTCTTGACTTGGGTTTAGGTATTTAGTCATCCTCACTCTTTGCCTTTACTGCCTTCTGGGTTCTTGTTTGATTTACAGGGTTGTGGGTTAGTACTGACTTTTTGAGTGGTCTTTACGGTCCTCGTGAATACGGACATCCAAGTGGTCTTTCCGGTCTTCGTGAGTACTGGCATTCATGTGGTCATTCCAGTCCTTGTGAGTACTGTTTCCAAATTCTTTATACAGTACCGTCTAGAGTGTCAGCTTACAGATTCTGTCCCTGCTTGCCCTCTACGTGGGCTTAGCGCTGTCAGTATCTGTAATAGCATAGGGGGCAAGGAGTTGCCGACTTTCCTTTCAGTCATAAGGAGGTTCTAAGTGCTTACCCTACATTCCTTTTCATATAGTGGTATACACGAGTCTTAGGTATTGAATGCACGTTGTTATATTCAAGGTTGTTTACTGTGTATTTTGTGCACATTTCCCCTGCCATATCCATCGCCTTCTTCCTTTCCTAACACCTGTACTGCCTACCTGCACTACGAGACTGTCTCTGTATCCTTCAGCCCCTTCTCCCAGCATTTAACTTGCACTTGCCACCAGCTGGCCCTATTATTTATCTTGTATTCGACTAACCATGTACAGCACTTTTACCCCCCTCCCTCCTTCCCCATGCGTGATCAGAAAGACACCTGGCCTAGTAGGATCGTTGTCCGTCTGCCCTTGTTCCCCACCTGCCTCGTCGCGCCTTGAAACACTAGTGTATAGGCGCGTTACAAATGCCATATCTTATATCATATCATTCCACACGCATGTAGACTAACTGTTATTTATCATTGTGTGTTGGCCTCGATTTATTTCGTTACTTTTCGCATTGATTTTAGAGCCACACATACACCATTGAACTATCCTTGCAAGCAAATAGTTTCTGATCGGCTGTAATAAATAAAATGAGTAATATTAATGAAGATCGGCTGGCGAGACTAATTATAATTTGTTTGTTTTCATAACAGGTATTTGCTCCCCTTCTGCTACTGTCATCGGTTAGAGACACCGGTAGACGGTTTCTTCGTGAGACACCTGCAGCTTTGTATGAACAACTGGAGCACACTGACAATTTTATGGGACCATCGCCAAGGGCCCACATGCCCTTACGCTGTACTAGTGGCTAGAAGCAACATATCAACCTTTACGATGGACTAGTGCCTAGTTGATGGAACAGCCTTGCGGTTCACCGTGCTTCCAAAGTGCTGCTTTTAACGAAAAGCAACACCCTGTGTACCATTGCGGAGACAGATAAAAGAAAATAAATGGCTTTCGGAGTTCATATGGCAATTGCTGAATATTCTCTAAACATTTAATGTCAAATAAATGTACTTTACCAAATGTACCGTGTTGCTGTTTGATTTTAAAGTACAGTTTCATATTCCGAATTGTGGCGCGCTGTGTTGTGAGATGGTCTGTGTTGGTTTCCGGGTTCTGTGTGAAGTCGCGTAGAAGACGACTGGGCGCGTTTGCCTACGCAGCACAGTAACGTCACAGAGAGAGGCGGGGAAAATGAATGTTTGGATAATGTCAGGCTCAGGGGCGGGGGAATTGATTTAGTGCCGCAAAAGCAGGTCAGCCAGGAAGATGCGGCAAGTGATAGGATTATCACAAAATGGCAGCTCCCTGGTGCCTGTTTTCACGTGCGTTTAATGGACGAAAACTCGGGTAAGGTCCATAGGAAAGTTTTCTAAAATCGAGCCACTTAGGCTTAAAAAAACATGGCCGACCCGTAGGGACAATAACATTTTTTACTAGACAATGCCTTTAAGGCTGCTGCGCAGCATGCACTGGAAAAGGTCTCATAAGTATGGAGACAGTGGATGGGACAGAGCACAGGTTGACTGTAGTAGTCAGGAGGCCAGCATCAATGAGTGCAATTGGGTAGCAACACACTCTCCTGTCCCACGCCAGATACAAGACATTTCAAATGAGCAAAGGCCTCTGCTGTAGTCCGTCCCATTGGAGGGACAGCGGGGGTCTTTGAGAGGGAGAATTGTTATCCTGTGAATGAGTGGCCCTGTGATCAAGTGACATGTCTGCATAATACAGAGTGGCTGGGCTTCTTCAAGGGAATGTTCCGCAAGAGTCATTTGCTGCCTGAAAGCTTGACGTTATGGTGAGTACAGTGGGTGTTTCCTTCAATGTAAGCGGTTTTCAATTTTATCCTATTGTAGATAGATCGGAAACTTAGACGAGGAATAAAGAAACGAGGAACAAGTACCGGAGACCCCTGACTGACTTTGGCAAACATATCACTAGTCTGTCCCAACAGTCCAACTGTCCCACCCTCCTCCTCCAGCTAATCCCGAGTTGTGAGGACAGGAAGCCATGCAGGTTGCGATCACCCTTGGGCCAAGCAAGACTTTTTTTGGTTTGAAAAATGGAGCTCCGCCCATGTTCCGACTGCCCTCGAAAAGGAGCAAGAAAGCAGTTCCGAAAGAAGTATCACACCCCAAAGGACCTTGGGTTCACAAGAGACCTGCAGAGATTCAACACCAATAGTACAGTGAAGAACTGGAGGACAGCGGGGGGGCCTTCAGGCAATTATCCAATCAGGTTAAGCTAGAAGCAAAAACAGAAAGCCTCACTCCATGAAGTTTAAGAGAATCATATTAATGAGGACTAGCGGGATTAGGGGGACATACTTAGAAGAGTTTTGACTGGACAACACTGCAGTAAGAGAATTAAGGCAAACCATTTAGGAAGTTGGCACACCATGACAGTGCTTGATAGGAGAAACTTAGCAACACATAAATGGAGGAGGAAATCTGCACTTGATCACAGTCATTTAATCATTCAGGGTACTAAGCGTTAGGTGAGAAGTGCGGAGCAGCCTGAAGTAGTGTGGTACAGAATACCTTTAGGGAGGAGGAAATAGCTCTTGGTGAGAGGTTAAGCCTATTAGGAAGTGATGCTAGTAAAACAACTGGAGGCCTGCAGTAGGAGTTGGTGGGTGACGTTTGACTCCCCGCACCACAAGTAGAATCTGAGCGCCACTGAAAAGGAACAGACACTGAACTGTTGGAACTTTAGTCAAAATACCCAAGTGTCTTAGGAAGCATGTGCGATAAGGAGACGATGGGAAAGACAATACCTGACTCTCCCCAGAGAGCAGGATCCTAGTGTTTTGGGGTGCTGGGGAGACAAGGCTGAGCGGCCTATGGTCGACAGCGTGGGTTGGGATTCCTGTCCAACAAATTAGAGAGTATCTTGGGGGCACGGGGTCCATGACGAAAAGCCCAATCTTGCAGCTGCATTGGGAACATTCTACAGCGTTTCCCAGGCAAGGAGCGGTACAGCAGTGTATAGTTCAAGGCAACTGAAGACAGTGAGGGTGGGGAGAATTGAATTGAGAGCTGTGGACGGGCCTTTTGGTCACTCAATGCTCTCTCTGCGCTGCACTCATCTAATTATTAAAGCCTCGGAGCACTCGGGCGTGCTGCTTGCTTGACACCAGTCTGGGTGGTGTGTGCTGATTGGGGGACTTGGCTGGAAGTTTGAGTGAATATAGCTGTCTAGAATGACCTGTGGCAGTGATGCGGGGCCGGTGAAAATGTGATCACCTAAGGAGTGGTCAGTCGAAGTGTACAAAAGAAAAGTGGTGGAACGATGTTCCTGCGCTGCTGCTTCTTGCTGATAGATCTTTATCCATCAGCTGTGATATTTGGATACCGAGGCTTGAGCCTCATTACTCCATCTTCTCGGGTTGAGTATGTAGTCGTGGGTTAGGATTCTTCTTGGTCTGTGTGGACTTGTCACAATAGGGCTGGTTTCAAAGGGTCTTTGCCGTGATGGGCCCCGGGTAGCTGTCAAAGGGGTTTGCAGTGGTGGCAGCGAGTCTTCTGATCAGAGGGCTCAGGGTCTGATCAAGTCCTTGGTAGAAGTTCTTACTCAGCTTCACTAGATGTTCGTCCAACATCTCAATGTCCAGGGCCTTGTTCGGGACTATCTGAAGACTCTTCTGGTGTCGCTCATGGCAGGTCTTCCATGCTGGGGAGGCATACGTCAGGGTAGGTCCGATGATCGCCTTGTAGACGTTGATTTTTGTCCGGAGGGGCTGGACTTGGTCTTCAGGAGTGGGAACAGTGCTGCCATCTTTCCTGTTACCTTCTGCTGAGTATTATCGATATGGCTTCTTACTGGTGAACAGCGTTGCAGTTGTCTTGCTGGTGTTGAGTTCTATCTGCCAGTCGCTGTACCACGTCGAGATGGTATCCAATGAAGCTTGTAGATTCTTTGTCACTTCCTTTTCGCTGAATGTCTGGGAGATGACTGCAACATCGTCTGCATACAGTGCCAGGTGGGTCTTGTGGAGATCTGTCGGGATGTCATTGGTGAAGATGTTGAACAGGAAGCGTTCGAGGTTCAATCCCTGTGGCACACCTGATGGGATGTGATGAGGACATCTCAGACCGCATGGTGACATGGAAGATGCAGTCCCCCAAGTAGCTTGCAATAGTCTTCACCAGGTAGTTCGGAAATCCCAGTCCAAGCATCTTGTGCAGCAGACCCTTGAGTCAGACTCGGTTGAATGCTTTTGCGACATCCAGGAAGACGATTCCTGTGGACTTCTTGATGTTGAATCCGTGGCTGATGGTGACCACCACTCTCAGCAGCTGATGGGTTGTTGGATGCTCATTTCGAAATCCAAACTTTTCCTTTGCTAGTAGATTTCTTTCAGAGGCAAAGTTGCTGAGTCGGGCGAGGAGTACCTTCTCCAGGAGCTTTTGATAATCCAGAGAGCAGGCTAATGGGGCGGTTGTTGTTCCTCCGCACCCCCCCACTTTTTTTGCCCTGCCCCTTTTTCTGTTCCATTCAATCAACCACACAGTCATTTGCACCACCCCTCAATTCAAACCACCTACCTGCGTCCTTCCAGTCCTTCCCTCCACCCCAAAAAGCTGGGATTTACAAAGGTTCTCACAAGACTAAAAAAAGGCTGTGAAAGAATATACATTTAAACAAACACCATTAGTGTGTCATTGCCCCGTCACCACGCAGCTTTATGTAGCCACCCCTTTCCTTCACCCACCATTCACACCTTTAAGGGGCATGTACATGACAGTAGCCACTGATAGGCCCACCATTCCCATAACCTGCAAAAAACCTCTATGCCTGAACAAGCCCCCTGAGCATTTACTGTTATTTTTTTTTCTTTTAAGTGGCCTTTCCTACCATCCTGAAACGGCACTCCAGGTCAAATAAAGTAAGGGAACCATGACCGATTTCCCAGAGAAGTAGGGAAACGTCGTACCCTTTTAGTTCACTCCCACTTGGACCTCTGCTCTGGACAAAGAAATGGTTACTGTGTTGTCCATTTCGGAACATGGAGTTACATCTTTCTTTCCTTCGGTCTGTGCTAAATCATATAGCAAAGCAGTATTAATGACACAGGTGGTTGGGCCTTCGGGCGCAGCCCCTGCAGAAGTTGAGAGTATGCCCATCATGTTGACGTCATCAAAAGAGACACAGGATAGTCTAAACTCATCACTTATGAATGCCTGCTTGAGCTTGGGGGAGGAGGTTCAAGGTTTGAAGGCTCGGTCCACATGTATTTGTGCTTCTCCAAATCTGTTCTTCCCTTTGCCAGGTAATGAGGAACCGAGCGGCCAGTCAGTCCAAGCCTCCAATGATCCGTGTGAGGGCTCTGGGGCCTGTCACTTCAAAGGGATGCACTTATAATCCAGATACTTCATTGGAGCAAAAGGGGGTGGGGGCGGGGAGGGCGGGGAGCTGCCCTGAATTTGGTTTTAAAAGTCTTGGTACGCTAGTAGGACAACATTAGTATTGAAGTGAAATATCATACAGTTGTCTTGGTGGATCTAAGTGAAAAGGTGGGTCTGCTCACTTCCCCATCATGAGGCAAGGATCCAGGAGTTGGGCCGAGAATTACCAGGTTTTGGAAACAGTTGAGCTTACAGAGTGCCCCCCACCCAGATGAACCCCTGCGGCCTAAACAGGGCGCTAGGAGCCAGAACTCGTGGGAACAAGCGCCGTAAAAGGGGCTTCTGAAAGTTCCTAAGGAACATTCTCCACCCAACAACCAAACGAGAGAAGCAGGATCTGGTTACATTGGATGATCAGGATCGAGTTGGGAGTATCAATAATAATTGAAGAGTCACCAGCTGAGGTCAGGGCACCCGGAACTATTCATATGGAGGAGACTGACAGAGTGAGTTAACATCAGGTTGTAGTCCTAGGGAGCAGAGAGTGTCGAAGAAAAAGAAGAAATTGAAAAAAGTCAAGGACATTGGCCATTATTTCCTCTCTAATACAAATGAGCCAACTGTGGGAGTGTTGCCATGGCGGGGGATGTTAGGGTTGGATCCATTAAACCAGCGCAAGCATCTGCATCTTATCAAACCGATTTTGGGGGAGCTTTGGGGGAGGTTGAGAGATCGGTTTGAGGAGCAGTCCTTGTAACTGAGATTAAGTGTGGAAATGGTTGGTTGAATGAGAGGGTTAGTTCTCTGGTCAAGTGTATGGATGAGGATAAGCGATGAACGCACCCTTTAGTACAATGTTTTGAATCAGTTTGAGGAGGAACCTCGGATCTCTCAGAACAGGTCCCGAATTTTGGCTCTGTTCAGGGCAATCCCAAAACTATAGGCCATCCCCTATTTCAACCTCAAGCAGGTTTATCTGTTTGCTGAGATGCGTCTAGGGAAAGGTTTGGTGTTTCATATTCTCCATTTGTTCTTGAGGTGGTACAATCGGCCTATTCCAAGATACTGCAGAGGCGGCATGAACCGTTCATATGGAGAGCAAGGAGAACTTCTAATAACATGATGGGAGAGATGATGGGAATTGGAGGGTTCAAGAGTATCTCAAACATTAAATGTAAGATTGATGGGGCGGGGGTGTGGCCTGGCAGTAAGCTGATAAGATGGCCGCCCAAGTGCCTTCTGCCTGAACCTAGAGGAAAATGCCTGAAACAAGCTGCAACCGCCCATGTTAAGCCTCCAGAATGACAGCGCCGACCTTAGAACATTTGCAGAATCTGGCTTGGAGTGGCAGCCATTCGAGTCTTTTCCTATTGGGCCTAGTTGCAGCCTTCCCCCAGATCAGAGGTAGCCCCTGAGGACACCCGGCCCCTCATCAGCGGGCAAGCTGCTTGGCAGGAGGTGGCGCTCCGCTCTCGATCCTATCACTGCAGTGCATCTAGGCAGCCTACTGCTCGCTGGCTGACTGATTTGGAGCCAACTTTCCTAGCCTCTCCCCTTGAGGGGACCCTGGTTCACAGAGTTACTGCACTGACTGGCAGCGCCACCACCTGACACACCTAATTTTGCTACAGTTCGGAATTCGATCAAGTGGCTAAATCAAGGAAACACTAAAAATCTGCAGACATTGAGTCCCTTCTATCGATCCATAAGCACAGCACGAGGAAGGTTACGGCTGTCACCCAGGTCCATGACAAGGGCACTTTAGGAGCTGTCTCCCAGATGGCCACGACGGAGGATCTTCTGCAATGGCTCAACGAAATTCCAAAGGACATACAGGGCAGCCTAACTGAGATGGTAGGGAAGATGGCCACAATCAAACATCTGGACGAGGCAGAACAAAGGGTCGAGGAAGTGGAAACCACTCTGTGTGAGCAGTCTTCCAAAACGAGTGAATGGGCCCAACGCAGAGCAATGGCCTTCCTTGGGGATAAATATGAGGACTCAGAACTGCTCTCGTCGCAATAACATTTGAATGAGGGGGGATCCCTAATAACATCTCAGACTGCAACCTCTAAGCCAACATCTCAGATCTCTTCCACCAAATCCTGGCTCCTTCTACAGACAAACCTATTGAGCTAGATTGCAAGCAGCAAGTCCGCTTGACGAACCCAGATCAGAAAAACGACATCCGAGATGTTTTGACACGGTTTCACTTCTATAAACTGAAGGAAAGGAGTCTAGCCAAATCCAGGCAGTTGGAGATCTGTTTGAGGGCCCACCTTGACTCTTTATCAAGACCTGGTGGGAGGGACTCTATTGAAATGCAAATTGCTTCGTCCACTCAGAGTGGCTTTGAGAAAAGGATAGCCAATACAGAAGGGGGTTCCTGACAGCTCTCCACTTTTCGTACAAAAATAGGTCCTGGTAGATCTCTACTATGAAACACGCTGAACCGCTTCTGGCCCCTGGTCCAAATGGGTCATCAGTGACCGCAGACCTTCCCCCTCCCCCTCCCCCTCCATCCTCCCGCCACCCCCATCACCCGCTGTGGTTACAGGGTGGGCCCTTGGGCTAAAATCGGAAGGGGCCAGAGGAAGGAGTCGTTGAACCCACCGGAGTGATTGTGTCCTTGTTTGGGGGCTAATCTTTTTAATTTCCTGCATTGCACCTAACAGTTAATGGATCCTCACTCTGAAGCTCTACTGGTTTATCAGGGCGCTTAGCTTCTTAGTTAGTTTTGGTTACCGGTTTCTGTGGTTTGTACTCTAGTTATATGGCAGGCTCTCCACCACGGCAGGTTGCCTTATAGTTATTCTGGTGATATATCGAGCTGAGGTTTTGTCCATTACACATGGTTTTTAAAGATTCTCTCCTTTATTGGTAAGGAGTTAGTGGGGGTGCTAACAAGCATGGAGACAGATTACAGACAGCATTTACATCACTTCATTTCATGGCAAGCACAACAGCTACTGGCCTTATGATACCACATTCCAACGCTAACGATCCCCACGCTGCACAGGGATCTGCACTGTCCATGCTCACATGAAATGCCCAGAGGTTGAATTCACTGATCAAGCGCAAGTGTATTATGTCCAAGCTCACCAGATTCTATCCTTCAGTAGTCTTCTTGCAAGAAACTCACCTGATGAAAGGAGACTTGAACACTCAATAGTTTTTGCTGCAGTTCCTTGCTTCTAGTGGTTCCAAGAAGAGGGGTGTAGATATCTTATTTTCTAAATCCACATGTGACCCCAATTGCAGATACTTGGGGGGTTAAGGGGTCATACCTAGGGCACAACTTCACCTTTGCATCAGTCTATGCTCCCAACGATCGGCAGGACCCGTTTCTACAAGATATACAGAGACAGGTACTCTCCCTCACTGTAGGGTCCCTAATTATTGGTGGGGATCTTAATGTCACACCTGACCCTAATTTAGATAAAACTCTTCCAGCCACACAGACTGATTTTCAGAACTCCCTGGCTCTCGTGAAGCTCTTACTCAAGCTTCAACAGATTTGGCGACTGCGCAATCCAGCCCAGAGGGATCATACACACTTCTCTCTCGTGCACCTGGGATACTCCCGAATGGACGGACTCTTAGTTTCTTCCTCCTTGGTCTCTTGTATCCCAGAAAGCGGAATTCATGTTGTTGCCCTTTCCAATCATGCTCTGGTCTCCTCCTCTCCGTCAATCTTGGGCCTTTCCCCTCCCAATCAGAAACCTTGGAAATTCTACAACCCACTACTCAGACGCCATTTAAATAAGTGACAATGCATTCCTTGATCTCTCCGCTGAGAGATCTAGGAATGCATTGCCACTTATTTCAATGATAATCTCACCAGCAATGTTGCCCTCGGCACAGATTGGGATACTATGAAGTCGGTAGTTGCAGGAGAGATCATAAAATTTACCTCACCCAACTCTAAAATAGAGCCTGCTTGTGGTGCAACTTGCAAGCAGAGGTTTGACTCAAGGAGGAGTGACATAAGCTCCCAGTTCCCTCAGATCACGTAGATACAGTCGCAAGGGCTAAGCTCAACACCCATCTGAACAAACACACTTCTGGCCCTACATGAAACCAAACAATATTACTACAAGAGGAGAAACAAGGCCAACCATATATTGGTTCTCAAACTTGCCCAGCGTAGGACCTGGAACAACACCTGGGCTCTGCTTGATGACACAGTGGCGATCCTCCTCACTGAAAAGGACAAACTGGCCTGGGCTCCTAAATACTATGCTGCAACGGCACTGGTCTCCCCTTTGCAAATATGCTATGAGATTTCCTGGCCCCGGTTGCTTTCCCAGCTTTGCCGCTTGTGAAGGTCGCCCGACTGGAGCAGGCAATATCAGTCGGGGAACTTATGCTGGCAATTAAATCCCTTAAAATCACAACAATGGGCCCCCAACAGTTTCACCTCTGAATTCTACGTCTTTCTGCGAACTTCTTGCTCCTCACTTGACCGGATTGTTTAACCTATTTTTAGAGACTGGCACCTCCACTATGCTCGAAACTAAGACGATCTTGATCTTAAAACCACATAGAAATCCCACATCGCTTGATTCACACCGACCAATCTCACTTATTAATAATGACGTTAAAACACATTCAAAAATCCTTTCGCCTCAGCTAATGAGAGTTCTCCCTGCCCAGATTCATACATACCAGACTGGCTTCATTCTTCAACACTCCACCCATGATAACATTAGGAAAGCCCTTAACCTGGGAGACATCGCAAATAGATTAAACATACAAGCTGGTCTGTTAACCCTTGATTCCAATAAGACATTTGACTGATCGGACTAGAACTTCCTCAGAGGTTCTCCAGAGCTCAGAGCCTAAATTCCATCGTGCAATCCTTGCCATATACTCAGACCCACAGACTTGCATCTTAACCAATTGTTGTGCCTCTCCCTCAGTTGAAAACCACAGAGGCACAAGGCAGGGCTGGCCACTGTCTTCCCTCCTTTGTGCACTCTATGGAACCTTTGGCAATTAGCATTGGAGACCGTGCTGGTATCTGGGCCATTCCGTTCCACCAATGGATGCACAAAATATCCCTTTACGCGGATGATATCTTGCTTTCTGTGACGAAGGTTGGTAAATCAGTCCCGGGGTTAATGTCTGAACTCTAAAGCTTTGGCCGGGTTTTAGGGTTTGCCATTAACTACACAAATCAGTAGCGTTGGCTATTGGCCCGACACTGGCAGACTTGACATGGCCTGGGGACATTTCGAAGCAGGACCACATTGACTACTTGGACGTCAAAGTTCCTAGCACGACCAAATAGCTATATCCGTCATTCGAAAACCTTGAGTCAGACCTTCTACGCTGGCACAATCAAACAATTTCATGGCTGGGGCATATAATGACTGTTAAAATGAACATCATCCCGAAGCGTATCCATCACTTCACAGCGCTTCCAAACACAATCCCTTTACACAGATTACATGCATTGCAAGAGAAAACCTAGCGTTCATCTGCCAACACCGCAGGCCATGAATTGCTAAAAAGGGTCCTTCTCCGCAGTGAAATCTCGGGAGGTCTGGGTGTCCCCGACATCTATCGTTATTACCTCGCTTCTCAACTGTCACACGTGTTCACTTTGAGTCAGACTGGAGAAATTCCAGTCTTAGTGCAGAATGAACAAGCAGCTTCCCCGATACCCCTGAGGTAATTGCCATTTGTGAACTCTATAGTCAAATCGTACATGAAACACCGTCCTTTCTTCCACAGCTCACACACACTCATGTTGGAACCTAGCAACTAAAAGATGGGGCACCAGTGTTGGGCTTGGCCCGCTCTCGCTTGCATTAGGCAATCTCAACTTTACCCCTGGGAAGCATCCATCAGCATTTTCCGTTGGGCAGCGGGAGGTCTTTGTGAAGTCAGACAACTCTTTAGAGACTGACCCGCGCCCCCTCACACTTGAGGAATGCAAGGAATCATTCTTACTCTCAGAAATGGAATGCTTTCACTATCTGCAACTTCATCACGGTGGTTGGGGGGTGTCACATCCCATGGTCCAGCAGAAGGGTACTAGAGAACTTCATGTATTGCAACTTACTTACCTAGTGGGTCAATCCAAGAGCAAGATCTCCAGGGTTTATAAACTACTAGATCAAAAAGCCCATCAGGAGCACTTGCCATAAATGCTGGGTTGGGAAAGAGATCTGGGCTCCCCCATCGATTAACTCATGGTAGTGTATATGGAAGCGCAACCATAAGATTACAAGGAGCACCACAGCTAAGGAGTGTCAACTTAAATTGTGCTATAGATGGTACTATGTCCCAGACAGGCTAAATCACATGGACCCTTCTTACCCAGGGACCTGTTGGAGGGGCTGCCAAGAGAAAGGTATCTACTTCCACATTTGGTGGGGCTGTTCCACAGCCCAGATTTATTGGAAGGATGTCCTTGCACATATTAAGGCAATCTTGATGGTCACCCTCCCCCTTGGACCCCTTATTGATTCTTTTAGGAGACTGCAGTGACTGGCTTCATCCCCTGTCGGGCCACAAGTCCAGACTTAATTCTTACCTTCTCCTAACAGCTAAGATATCCCTGGCCCACAATTGGAAATAGACCGATGGCCCTGTCCAGGCCATGTGGTGGAGCAAAATCTGGGAGATCCTGGCTTCAGAGAAAATTACAGCCCTGTCTGAGGGTCGATACACTTCTTACATTGCTACTTGGCTTCCCTTTATCAATTACACACAAAACTCAGTGCCTATAAACCTAAGTTGTATAGATACTTGCCTTTACTTTGATTATTGGAAGAGGTCTAGAGCTTTCAGTCCAACCTGGCCTGGGACTGTGCTGCGTTTTGATGCCAACCTTCTCATGTGATGCCTGATTTTCTATGTCTTGTCCTCTTGCTTGCATACTTTCTCACTTCACTCATGTTGTACTTTGTTGTCACATATCTGTCTTCCAGGGTGCTGATCGGGTGATACTTTCTCTTCTGTGCTGGAACCCTTGGGGTTTTAATCATTTTTTAAATCGTAAAATGTGGATTATTTGTTTTTAAAAAGTTTTGCATTTTTTTATTTATTTTTTAAAAGAAACATGGTTAGTGGTGATCCCGGTGATTGACAGCTATGCAATATTAGCCACGGTCGCCCCTATGGTGGGATGATGACAGCGATAGAAAACACTCGTGGGTGGTAATTGCGGGGTGATGAAATCAAGCTTGAATGCCTTCCTGGCTGTCATTCTAGCAAATGACATCGGGACGGTTTTAAGAAAAGTTATATTGATGTATGTTTATGTCAATCCAAGATGTGAGAAGATTGAGAAAATTTGAATGGAGATGGAGATACTTGTCTGTGGGTTGACTGTCGCACATTGTTGTATGACAATTGTGAATGGGGATTTTAATTGCATCGGTCCACAGGTCGATGAAGCATTGTGGAGGTGGAGAGCTATGATTTTAGGAATAAGCCAGTGCATGCTGGCCATGTTTTTGGTGAGTTGGTTTTTGAAAAATAAAATTAATGGGACAAGGTAAAAACAAACCAACAATGACACAATCACACTGCGTGTGGTCCTGAATCGGTTTTTAATGCTTTTTGCTGGGATTTGTCTGGTTAGAACCAGCTGACACGTGTTTTCGAGCTCTGCTCGTCTTTGAGGGATCGTAAATTATATCACATAGCACAACATTGGTTGGTAGTAAGTGAAAGCAACATAAAGAAAGCCAGGACAGAAGAACCCCGAGTGGCATCGGGAAACGTGACAAACACCAACATATCAAAAATATAATATGTCCCAAATTAAATCACAAGGTAAAGGATACATTTCACATCAACAGCTGTGTATCCAACAAAAAAACGAAAAGAAAGGCACCAGAATAAACAAACATATAGATTAATTAGAATAGAATCAAAAGTATATATGTAACATGTAATGTGTCACATCAAACCATATATATATGCTGTGTTAAATATACCTTGGGATCCCTTTGTCTCAAAGGATAAAAACTGTAAAAAGAACCAAATGAAATTAATTAGTGTAGATTTGCTAAAGACCTTGTGTGCAAAATGCACCCGAAAACATACTATTCAGGCATAATGTAAATTTGAGACTAAATTCTTGATGTGCACATTACCCATCATATCAGATCACTCACCTAATTTATTGCAAGGAAGGTGAATTCACCCATCGCATGTCTGAAAGAATATACAAAAAGTAATCAGACAGTCAATGAACACCAAACATTTCTGCTTGAAGCCGTTAATTTGTATCTAAAACTATGATCAATAATCAGAGGAAGAATTATTAGTCGTTACCTACATATTCTCGCAATTGCGATGCTTCAATTCTTTGTAAGGCAACCGATAAGTAATCCAGATGTAATCAGAAAATGCCACTGCTCCGTTAGAGTCAACAGAATGGATCATGTACATAAAACAAATGAAAAAACCTGCATAAGTGTACATGTAAGTGTTTCAAATCTCCTATCTTAAGCCCCATGCTTGGTACATCCTAACCTTTCAAGCGGTGACCAATGCAGCGGATCCTACATGAAAAAACGTCTTTCGGCAACAATGTCTGTGCTTGTAAACCGCATCTGCTGTATCCATAGGAATATAAAGCTTACAGCCCCTTGACCGTTCGACGAAGACTGCAAGTCCCAGCTCGGCCACCATCTTGGTCAGGCTGGGCACTGCATCATTGGGGATGTATTAACCCACTTATGCTCTGCCCGGCGGCATCACTGTCTGCTGATGGTGCCAGAATCATCAACATGGCCACAAAAACCCTATGTGCGCCAAAACCTATGGAAATTGCACTCTACAAAGCACAAAAAAGATGGCTGCCAAATCTACCATGCATGTTGTCAGTGGTGGAACGGAGACCTCACTCCTGAAACATGTCGTTGGGCTGCCCAACCAGTAAAAATGGAGACTGCATGAAAAGCAGTGCTTGCTGAAAGAAATCCGAAATCTTGCATTTAAATCCCTTTCCTTGGTTGCTGAAAATACAGAATGCTGGTCCAAAACAACCACAAACATCCAATCTTCTTGCTGGGTGTCACATCGAACTGAATTCAAGAAATCATTGTGAAATTGCAATATTCTAAAAAAAAAGCTGAATTGGTCATCAAAACACCCACAGCACAAGTTTGGCTGCTGTGGGATCTGTCAAAATATGGGCGCAGTACCAGCGGCCGCCTGTATGACAGCTGTCAGTTTGCATCATAAGAATTTAAACTTATACAATTGTAATTTAATGTCTGAAATCTAAGTGACCTGTTATCAAGAGTAACCTAGGTTGTAACTATTTAAACTTCATGGTTTAGAGACTGGAATCAGTGTTCTAGCTATTTGTTTAATATAAACTTGCAATTTTAAAACAAAGAAAAATATGGAACAGGATGAGATTTAAATTAAGCCTGCCTAGTTACACAGCTTCCCCCCACAAAAGCCAGGCACCTCCCTTCTGCTCTCTAAACCAGGTACTCACACCCTTGTAATGATTAAGAGGGGAAGGGAACTTGGGCTGCTGTGGAAAGAGCACAATGGACTTCCCCCAAGGCAAGGAGATGCTAATCAGGAAGGATCTTAAATGGCCTCTGCCAGAAGGAAGAGGGCGGAGATTGCTCCTGAGCTGCAAGAAGGAGAAGGAGGCGGGGACAGACAGCCTTTGTTGATTCACAATGGACAAAAGGTATATTTCTAAAAAGACTGATCATTTACTGTGTTCAATTGTAAAAAATATGTAAACCCCAGACATCTGAACCTAATTTTTGGCTGCACATTTTAAGAGGAGCCAGAACTCTGTGCTATGTTCTGGGAAGTAACTACAAAAATTATGGTGTTACAGCAAATGTATGTATGTCAAAAGCATGAAACTTCACACGCTTATGCCCATATGCAAAGCGCACAGTTGTACACATTTTTGGATAAACTAGACATTTTGTTCTGGCCAAAAAGGGCAGAATTCTGTCAAAAGCTGACACAAGATCCTACAATGACGGGGCTTGGAAGAACATTTGCTCCACAAAATATGTGATCTAGATATGTTATTATTATAAAGTTTGCAAAATTGTAAATATGTATTATACTAAAAGTAGATTTCATGTTCAAAAGCCAAAGGGAGTATTCTCTGACTCATACAACCACATCATCATGGTGACACCCTGTTTTCTCCTCCAATCAAGGGAGAGGGGAGATTCTAACCTATAGTCAGCCTAGGGGGTGCGCTTACGATAATCCAGCATACACACCCCTGTACCAAATGCATAAATAGAGAAAGCTGAGGACTTAGAAAGACACACAGATTCACCGACTAACCAATTGCTGGCGAAGCACCCTGAAGTAGATCCATCCGCATTCCTTGCTCCAGACTCCAGAAACTTGGCAAGCAGAAAGGCCCACTCTATAGCTGAACCATTTTCAGCTAGGCCTTAAACTTCTAGAACCAGAATCCCACAAACTTAAAGGGGAACATCAAAGAACAGCCAGGCTGTGCTGTAACTCCTTTCCTGCTTGCTAAAAGACTTATTACCAAACCAAAAGATCCCATCCAGTTGTGCCGTTCCGTGCTGTGCTGTGACCAGAGCCATTGCCGACCCAGTCCAGTCCGGTGTGCCCAGCAGCCTGTCCCAGTCCGTTGTGCCCAGCAGAATTTCTGAGCAGAATCCCTGATCTTGACGGACCAGAATTCCTGACGGTTCCTTTCAAACCTATCTATTGAGTATCCATAGTATAGGACTGTCACTAGCCTATGTACTATCCATAGTCAATCCCTATCTCAAATCCATCCTCTCTGATATCCAGAACTGCATTTTTAGAATTATTTTGAATTGCCTGAACTCTCTATCTCATCCCTACTATCTTCCTTCTGTAATAGTATTGTTAAACATGTATTTGCGCTGATATATTTCATCTGAAGAAGGCAAGCTCTACGGCAGGCAAAAACTTGATCCAGAGGCGTCCTGGGCTAGTGGCTGTGCTCCCGTGTAGTATTTGCTTCTTCATAGTCATTCCCTAGCGTAAAGAAATCCTGTTGGTCTTTTAAAAGCGCATCCCCGTTTCTCATTGTTGCACCCATCTCAGAAAAACGACCTCCACGAACACGTCCATAACTTCTTCGAATTGTATGCTAGAAACAAAATGTAAACGTCTGCTTGTAGCTAACATCCTAAGCTGTCCATAAAACCAAAACCACATCTCAAATCCTTACAATTTTTGTTTTGGTAAAATATTATACGTGTAAAATAGCTTTTCATTGCATCCGACCTCAAATTTCAGTTTGCACATTGCTTATTGGTGTCAAATCATTGCTAGTGTTTGTCTGCAACCGTACAAAGCGGCTCCCATTAGAATTTAAACAATTTCAGTGATTTAAGCCATATTTAGTGTTTTACCCATTCCATTCTAATACAACTTTAAAAACCATTTTGACAGTTTGCCAATCAGTTCTGTTTCTCTCTTGCGTTTGCTGGGGGGAAATTGGGATTGAAAAAACATGGAATTCCTATTAATTATAGGAACTCCCGTCCCCTGCACACCTCTTAATATTGGAAACCAGATCCAACCAAAATTTAAATAAATATCATAATTTTCACTAGTTTATCTTTTTTTGGAACAGCTAAATTCGTAAATCATGATGTGAATAACAGTTTATTCTTCATGAGTCATCACCCTCAACACCTGAAAAACAATTTACCTCTAAGCCAATTGCAAAGAATCAAACAGATTGTCTCAAATGAAAATACATATGTGGAAGCAGAGAGAGAATTTATTCTACGATTTGAAGAGAGAGGATTCCCAGAAAAAATTCTAACAGAAGCTAAAGAGAAGTGCCAATTAAAAAAAAAGATCAGATCTTCTGATTAAAAAAACTAAACAAGACAAGGATAATCCTCCACTGATCTACCTGTCACAATACTCCACAAAAAGTACACAAATTAAAAGGATATTGCACAAAAATTGGAAAATTACTAGATTGGACCCACAACTCTGTACTTTGTTCCCAAAACCACCGCTAATGGCCTACACAAGAGGAAGAAATTTACAGGACTCATTGGTAAAGGCAGAGAGAACAAGTACAACACAACAACGGTTATTGTTGAAACCAAAAAAAGGAACATTTCCATGTTTAAACTGTAGCCAGTGTAACAATGTCCAAAAAGGTCCAAAAATCAGACGTTCATACACAGCTCAGAAGATCAACTTACAACACTTTGCCACATGCGAGAACAAATGTGTAATATATGGTCTAATTTGCCCATGTGGCAAATATTACGTTGGCCAGACGCTGAGACGGGTGAAAGACCGCATCTCGGAACATAAATCCAACATAAGAACAGGAAATTTGAAGTCACCAGTTACAAGACATTTTAGAGATCATAAACCTACAATTTCACAACTCAAATTTGTTGTTTTTGAAATCATTGCACGAACAGCCAGAGGAGGGAACCTACAACAAATCCTATCCCATAGAGAAATGTTCTGGGTACACAAATTAGATGCCTTAGAACCTAGAGGCATGAATGAAGAGTATTCTCTGACTGTATTCTTATGAAAAACAACAATGAAATAGTGAGATGACTAGCACGTATTGCTGTGGAAACATTGATTGATGTTCCCTTGAATTTTCCCTTGTTATCAATATTTGTTTTTTATACCGGCCTTTATATTCATTTTCATTTTGTTGTATAAGTAATAATCAAGGTGAAATGATGCGGAATAATGGAAAGACAGCTTATT
Organism: Ambystoma mexicanum; assembly: GCF_040938575.1. Classification (NCBI taxonomy): domain Eukaryota; kingdom Metazoa; phylum Chordata; class Amphibia; order Caudata; family Ambystomatidae; genus Ambystoma; species Ambystoma mexicanum. Next base: position 173,454,658 of record NC_090931.1, read on the forward strand.
AAACTACACATTGGTGAAACAAAACAAACAATTAATATGTGTTGAGATACCATTCATTATAAAAGACTACAATTCCCAGAATTCCACACCATCAGATGGAATACCTTTATATACACTATTAGATATAGATACCTCTTGACTACAAATAAACTCATGCCCGCAAGTGCTTGCAGACATATCCACTCGTTGAACATTACTATTCCCAACAGCTAGATGTTTTTAACCACACGTGTTTGGTGTGGGACAAAATGTGCGACAAAGTGAGAGATTGAAATGTCTTAGTAGGTCCGTGGGCACTACAACTCCCAGAAGTCTAGGACATTACGTAACGGAGATCATATGTCACATGACAGTAAATCACACGTCACATGACTTTAAATAATCACAGATAGCGAGTGAACCGTGTTACCCGCGAGAAAGCTGTAGGACAAATCTTTTGAGGCGAGGAAATCACCGACATAGGTAAGAATGCGGATGGACCAGCATCTAAAAATGAGTAATATGTAGTTGATCATTCAAAACACTTACACTCGTTATTCTTCGTGTAGATTTTTCGACAACCAACGGGAATGGACTTCTGTGCTGGGATTGTTAACATCGCTATTACCCGATACTACAGCAACACACAGGTAAAACACTGACTTTTGAACTTAAATTTGAAGAATTGGAAAAGCGTCTTTATAGCCTGACACATATTATTATACCTTATATGGAATGTAAGCTGATTAGGCATTACGGTGGATAAACACGTCGATACAAGGTGCATTGATCTAACCATTATTTAATACACATATCACTATTATTATTTTCAGAACATATGAGAACTGTTTCATAAGATGACGTTTCCATCATTCCGCATCGAAATGGACAATTGAAGTCCTAAAGAAAAGAAAAACACTGTTTTGTGTTTGGAAGAGAAATTATTTGTTGAAATTCATATCTACTTAGAGGATTGCTGAATTATCATTATTAGGAAATACTGTGTTTAATGAAATAGTTATTGCTCCTGAAGAAGAGAGGCATACTCTCGAAACGCGTAGAGCTCCATATCAAGAATGTTTTGTATTTTATGTAACCACTAGTGAACTGAACTCTGATTTTTGTTGAAAATAAGCACTAAATATATTATGTGGATAAAATAATAATTTCCGTATAATATTGTGTCTATTGAAACTTGCTTTCTAATTAAGAATTACAAAACAAAATGATTTACGAATTTAGCTGTCCAAAAAAAGATAAACTAGTGAAAATGATGATATTTATTTAAATTTTGGTTTCCAATATTAAGAGGTGTGCAGGGGACGGGAGTTCCTATTATTAATAGGAATTCCATGTTTTTTCTTCATATCACTGACATTTGTTACCAAGGTTGCTGGTTTTCTCCCCCGCACCCACAAAGAGTACTTAATGACTGAACAAGCCATTGGCGCTTTGAATTTCTTTAGCAGGGATTAACAACTTATTTATAATCTAGGGTGTGCAATTTCTTTTTTGCATTTTCTGGGAAATTGGGATTGATACATTTACTTGAATTCTACATTCCTGAAACCTGTACTCTCGCCTCCTATATCTCCCTACATTGCATATTGGGGGGTTGAGCGGTGTGCAGGGGGAAATAGTAACCACACTGCTATTTGATTTGAACACACACCCACCAAAGTATTATTGCTGTGCTGCATTGTTTTTGCTCATTATTACTCCTTGTGATTAAAGAGATTGCTTAGTGTGACATCACCCCACAGGTGATTTTGTATCCCCATTCAAAATAGTGTGATTATATTGTGAATATATAAATAAATATTTTAACTTTGCAAGCCAGCCTGATTCGTGGTTCAGTGTGACCAGGGGGGTGGGGGGGCGTTCCAAGAGAGGGGTGTGGTAGAAGTGGTACATCATTCAGAATAGAAGAACTTTTAGACACAAATAAATAAGGATTTCAGTCTTGCATTACACGCTAGGCATTGACTTAGGTGAAGTGCCGGATTGAAATCACTTACAGATTGGGGGCTGGTCACAAGATTTCTGAATTAGACATACCACTTGTGACAGTCTAATACAGCGTGCTAACTGACGGGGTACATAAACCCTGTTGGGCTGCTACACTGTGAAAACACCCTTCAATAGAAACACTCTAAGGAGTTGGCCTTTTTTGCAAGTAAGTAAGTCAGAAAGGAAATTAATATTTCCGGAATGGCGACCCCAGTAGAAATTAATATGGCAAAAGAACACATACTGCACAAATTATGTGTCAGGGGTGAATGGACAGAGCAGGATCAGAATGTTTGGTTGCAGGAAATCAAAGAACAAGCCACTGCCACAGGATTAGATATATGGCAGGATCAGGGTCCATTACACATGTCACTTAGTGAATTGTACATGGCCCCGAAGGTAAAAGAAGAGCAAAGTAAAATTGCCAAAATAGCAGCATATCTGTACCTCCACATTGGAGCAATACAGGAAAAATATGCCGAAAACCTATATCTGGAAAATAGGCGAGTACGATCACTAGAAAAAGCCCACACTGATCTGGACTCTGCAGAGCAAAGGATACAAAAAAGCCAAGAATCAGAAAATGAAACCAGATAGTACCTAATAAAAGTAAAAGGAGATCTGGATATCCTGCAGCAGGAAAAGGTAGAGCAGGATACCAAAGTACTGGCGCTGCAAAAAGAGTGCAAGAAAGTTTGGACTCCCTAATACAGATCCGTGTTTAAAGAGGAGACAGAGCTATAGTGTAGATGCCACACATATAAAGAGCTCCCATTGGGAGAGCCACAAAAGGACCAGTCGTGGTTAAAATGATAAACATCAGATTTAATAGAATTATGACCTAAAAAGTGATTAAATAGTGTGGTCCACAGTACATACAATTCATAAACATTTAAACATATATCAAACAGTCGTTACGTGATAAGCTAGAATTAGCTAATTGACAGCCAAAGAAACATCTACTAAAATTGAAATCGAACTTCTTAAAATTGAAGAGAATATAAAGAAAATATTACCTTTGGACAACTATAAGAGACGCCTTGAAGAAATTGAGAAAGAGATGAAGGAATTTAAAAGTATAAATACCAATGAAAGAATCCAACTTATGAAAAAAGACTTGGCCCGTTTCTCGCATGAGAGAGATTTTCCTTATGTTAAAGAAGATTATATCAACAAAACATTACAAACTAATGGTCCAACTAGATATAATAGACAAGTCCGTTTTCGTAATACCTCATACAGTACCAGTCATGATAGTAGTGACCCTGACGATGTAGATGAAGGAACCTCCTCTGGGAACAAGACTCCCAACCGAAGAGGAAGAGGTCAACCATCCCAACGACAAAATGAACGAAGAAGAGGCAATCAGGGCCGTTTTTTACACCAGGCCCCAAACAGAAGCAGCTAGGACGACGGAACAAAACAAACCAGAAGCGGGAATCGCTTTTGATTAATCTATCTGATTATACTCTCACAGATATAGAACAACAAGTCCTCAACAAAGGTTTGGGATTCGTGATGACGAAACTACATGATCCTTTTGAATTTCTAATTGATTTCAAAAAACTAATGAGGAAAATCCACCTGAAAGAATTCTTCTCTGCTGATAACGTTATCCCCTTGGAAGAACCTCTCAACTGCACGGGACTCCGTAAACCTTCCACTTTCTACCCTCCTTCTCAGAGTTTTTCTCCTGAGTCGTTAGTCTTTGAAAAGAAAGTGATCGCAGAAGTTAAAGTCCTGGAAAATAAACCATCTAGACCTTTCCACAATCTCTCTAATTCAGAACTTAAAGCACTCGACTCTTTGGCCAAAAACTCCCAAATTGTCATCAAGAAAGCAGATAAAGGTGGAGGTATTGTGGTTCTTAATCGCACCGATTATGTCACGGAATGCGAAAGACAACTTCGTGATAACCACTATTATTGCCCTCTCGCTCTGGACCCGACACCGGAACTCATGGCACTCGTTGCAGATAAAGTTTCTAAAGCTAAAGACCGAGAGTGGATCTCGAAACAAGAGGCGGATTTCCTCAACAATAAAAAACCAAGCATCCCCACTTTCTACACTCTACCCAAAGTGCATAAAACCTTGGTGAACCCTCCAGGTCGACCCATTGTGGCAGGGATTAATTCTGTACTTGAACCCCTCTCTACTTTTGCGGACCACTATTTGAAGGGATTTGTGCAAAACATGCTATCCTATGTAAAAGACTCTCGAGATGTTATTAACAGTCATGAAAACTTGGCTTTCGATACAAATACCCAGTTGCTATTAGGTTTTGACATCGTATCCCTCTACACCAATATCCCCCAACAAGCATCCCTTGATGCGATTGAAGAAATACTTCTGGGCCGCATTGATAATGATCCGGTCCCTACTTCGTTTATCCTTTGGTGCGTTGAACTAGCATTAAAACGAAACTACTTTGAGTTCAATGGTAAGATTTTCCAACAAGTTGAAGGGACCGCGATGGGTGCCACTATGGCTCCGAGTGTTGCTAACTTGTACGTAGAGACCTTTGAGAAAAGCAACGTCTACAGCAACCTCAATCCCTATAGTAATAACATCGTGAAGTGGAGTCGCTACATTGACGACATCTTGGTCATATGGAGAGGCACCTTGACTGAAGCTAACAATTTTTTCAACTGGCTTAACAATCTTAATCCTCACCTTCAGTTTACTATGACGTCTAGTAACGAGTTTATTAATTTTCTCGACCTAACCATTTTTGCAACCAATGGAGTCTTGAAAATTAAGCCTTATCATAAACCCACCGATAAAAATTCTCTTCTTGATTATTCCAGCCATCACATTAAGCATCTTCGTGATAATCTTCCCTTTGGCCAGTTTTTACGCCATAAAAGGAATAGTTCTACGAAAGAAATATACGAGGCGGAGGCGAACACTCTCGTGAAAAAACTGAGACAGAGAGGGTACCCTAATAAACTGGTGAAAAAATCAGCCAAAAGGGCTTTTAATAACAACCGAGAAGCACTATTGGAACCAAAACCTGTTAAACCTAAAGATGATCGTATTGTGTGTGTGAATACCTTTTCTAACCGGAGCTTTGAGATCACCAACATCATTAAGAAGAATTAGAAAATCTTTCAAACGACCTCCCCCTCTATGAGTGTGCCGATCTTTGCTTATAAAAGGAGCACGACGATAGGTAACAGGGTTAGTAACAGCAAACTTAAACCTATCCCTATCCAGGAACCCAGATTAACCACCCTATGGGGTCTACCTGAACCTACCGGTCACTATCCTTGTGGCTCGTGCGGGGTCTGTAAATTGACCTCTATAACTAAAAATGTAGATGTTGGCCTGTCAAAGCTCTGGACACAGAAAAACTTGACTAATTGTAACACCGAATTTGTGGTGTAGCTGATCACTTGTAAATGTGGACTGCACTATGTAGGGAAAACAACCCGCAAAGCCAAAACTCGTATCATGGAACACCGGAGCTGTCTCAAGAACAGAACTGAAAATGCTCCCATGGTGAAACATTTCAATCTTCTGAAGCATCATCACGAGGATTTCAAATGGACAATATTGTTATCACTTAAAGGATCTAACTATGCCACCCGGGAGAAAAAATTGCTTTATATGGAACAAAAGATGATATATACTCTGCAGAGTGACATCAGGGGTCTTAACGAATCTATTGAATGGTACAACATATAATCGTTTACACTCACTTGATCCCTTACCATCGTTTTTTGTAGACTGTGTGCTACCTAGTGTACTAATTCCTTGTCCGGTCTGAGCCATTCCATGATGGCTGCCATGACTAACCACATTGCTCTACATCTCTTTTCTCTTCCAACATAGTTGTAGGACTACTGTATTTCCCTGACTACCACTCGCACATCGGTCGCCCAGTCCTGCTGCACTGCTGCCCGCATAACAGACGGCACTCTCCGTACTATCCACACAGCACTAGCGCTGGCGGCAGGATTATATCCTGGGGCTGTCGGATTTGGTCACGACTGACACTCTTACTGCCAACTTGAAGGTATTGCCTGTGGGGAAGTTGTTTACTTTTGAGTGTTACTAGCCGCCTTCTGTCTCCTATAAACACACGAGATTAGAGACTATACCTTGAACTACCTCTTTAGGTTCTAGTCACCGACTTCTTCTCAACTTCTGGAATTATATGGGGCACACTGTGGATAATTCGTTTTGTCTCTCAGCACTGGGTTTCTCTCACCCGGACACCTTTTCATATGTTTTTTATGCGATACTAGTTTCGCTATTTGCTAAGCCTAAGCACATATCCTGCTTTTTTAGTGAGCTACTACTCAGCGCTCATTTGGATGTTTTTTCTATATCCTAGGTAGAGACGACCCTCAGTTCTACACCGCCTACTACCTTTCGAGTAGAGAGCACCCACAGGCATCAGTGGAGGTATTTATTTCCCTCTATTTAGATGCCTTGGTTCATGTATTTTGAACATGCAACAATAATGGCTAATTTGAAGCTCATGTTTTGCGCTTTTTTTGTTCTTTACTTTGCAGATGCTACGAATACTTCAAATGTCATCATTTCGTTTTTAAATGTTGTCTTGGTTACGTGGTCACCTGTATATCTCCTGATGAATGTTCCATAATAACTGTAGGAACTGAAACATGTCGAGCTAATACTCTGTACTGGCACCAGAGTTATTAAGTTTTTTGACATACTGATTCTAATTACTGTAGAGTACGTTGCACTTTCTGTAAAGCGTACCTCTTGATGTTGAGTGTATCCCTGTTTTTGATACACTGTCAATTAGCTAATTCTAGCTTATCACGTAACGACTGTTTGATATATGTTTAAATGTTTATGAATTGTATGTACTGTGGACCACACTATTTAATCACTTTTTAGGTCATAATTCTATTAAATCTGATGTTTATCATTTTAACCACGACTGGTCCTTTTGTGGCTCTCCCAATGGGAGCTCTTTATATGTGTGGCATCTACACTATAGCTCTGTCTCCTCTTTAAACACGGATCTTTGTCCTCCCGGACTTAGACAGAGTATACGTTGCTAACCTATCTTAGTTAAACGTATACCGGGTTTCCTCCCCATTTAAGTTGTTCTCCCTAATACAGAGCCAACAAAAGCTGGAACAGCAATAAAATGTTAATAGAGCATGCGCAGACCAGGTAGTCACCCTGCAAAACTGCCTAGACCAAGTAAAAGAAGAAAATAATACATTAATTCTCAAAGAACTTGACTCCCAAACTGAATTTGATGAAGCGCGCCAGAAAGCTGGTACACTCCAAAGACAAAAGGGACGACCTGGCTGTACAGAGGGGTACTCTAATTCAGGAAAGGGACACCTTAGGCCGGAGGTCAGTTATTTAAAAACTAAAATGGAAGAAAATCACCTGGCCCTTCAGGGACTGGGTGAGCTCAAGAAAGACTACGAAAAACTGTTGGAGCATGCCAGGAGGGTGGACGATGCTCTAGCAAAGAATGACCAGGCCAGTAAGGACAGGACTCGGGAGGTAACCCTCCTGCAGCAGAAATTGGCCCAATTCCAGAATTACACAGGAAGCACAGAGAGACAATGAGGCTCTCCGTGAGAAAAATGACAGGCTCCACAGACATGTAGCTATGCAGGAACGACTAATAGAGACTAGTAAGGCCTTGATAGAAGAACAAAAGGGCCAGGTTCTTGCATGGCAACAGGGAGTAGGGGCTGAGAGAGATGAGGTCCGCTGCGAGAGGGAAACACCTGAGCATAACCTCAGGAACCCTGGTACCAGAGACTTTCATCTGTTCAACTTCATGGACTGCCACCCCCATGTCCACTGGTGCACATGAGCCAAGGGCCACAGGGATGGCAGACTTCAACCCAATGGGGAATATGAGGCTCATAGATCAGCGCCTCCCAGGAATGGATGGGTGGGCATCTAGGTATGTGTTCCCAAGTGCTAGGGCCATCTTCTCTGATCAGGGAGACTCCAATGAGAGGAGGATCAGAGAAATGGATCCTCAAAAGTGATCAGAGATCAGATGGTAAAATTTGGTGGGGAACTCCATGAGAGTAGGCCCACTAAGTGCATCCTGAAAACCTCTTACCAGCTAGGACAGTGGAAGGGGGGGCACTTAGCCAATCCTGGGAGCAAGGAAGAATCAGAAGACTCTTCGGAGCACCACAGGACTCAAGAAACTAGGCCCCCATATTCTGCCAGCCATTCCCAAGCTTGCAGAATCCGGGAGAGCCTAGAAGACCAGACAGGCACCTCTGGTAGCAGTGCCTCTGAGTCAGAGGATGAGTGGACCAAGAAAGCCAACAAGGTCAGGAGGGCCTTGCTCAAGGATCCCCTGAAACAAATAAAAGCCATTAGGCGCGTCATCACGCCCTATCATAAGAATGCAAAATATTCAGTTTGGGAGCACCTTGAGCTATTTGAACAAATGATGGAAACTTTCCATTTGAAGGACAGCCAAAGCTGTATTCAATATGTAAAGTGGACATTTTCTCCCGAGTACTACAGCGTATTTGAGGAGCTGGAGGATCAGAATCATTCCAGATGGTCCACCTATAGGGCGGCCATCCTGAAACATTTTTCCGTTCACAGGAATCCACAGGAGGCTCGCAAGGCAGCCTACAAGTTGCAATGTGGGGAAGATCAGGCCCCACAAGAATTTGTTCAAGAGTTAAAACGTGCCTTTGCGCAGACCACTAGAAGGGTGCGCACTGACAGCAGAGAATTTGTGAACACTTTCTTTCATGCTCTCCCTAAGTACATCATGGCCCAGCTAGTGAGGGACTTTCACGAGAAAAGATCACTAGACTGGGTCATTGAACAAGCCACACGCATTTATGAGTTGCAAAAGCCAGTGGAAAACAAAAACAGTCCCAAAAGTCCCAAAACAACCAAACCCCTGCTGCTGCTAAAGTGGCAGAGGTGAAGGTTGCCCCCATTTTAGATTTGGAGATGGAGGGGCCTAAAAACCTGCCGGAACAGAATCAAAACAACCCCAAATCCAGAAGGCCCTCGGGCCAATCACAAACAGGGAGCCAGGGAGGTAATCCCACAAATGGGACCCCTAACTCCCCTGACTAAATCAGCCCACGCTACAAGGGCAATAGACCCATCCTGGGTTATGTGTGGACTCCTCCAGCCCAAGGGGGGCGGGGGAGGGGAACCAACCAGTCAGCAGCTAACCCAGGGAACTTCCCTCCTCACTTCCCCCAGGAGGGCAGTAATCCCCCAAATACTGGACAAGATGTCCTTCCTAGGTACCCATCAAACTTTAACCCCCAAAACAATCCATCCTTCTTTCCCCACTTTCCTGAGCCCAGACAGCCCAATCCAGGAGAGGGGAGGCCAAGAGTGGAGGGGTACCCAAACTTTCCTAACCCGGGGTATTTTGGGAGAAGGGATAGCTACCCTTCCCGGGATCAAACCAAGGGAGACATGAGGACCCCGTACCAGACAGAGCGGGTGTCCCAACTAGAGCGCCAGGTCCAGAACATGGCACAAGACATGGGTCGCATGCTGATGGCTCAACAGAACCCTCAGAAGAGCATGGTGGCGCAGAATGCCTCAAATCCAGGACCTGGTGCTCCAGAGCAATGACAGGGGAAGAACCCCGACAACCCGCCAGTTCCCAGGCAGGAGGCACAAGGGGAAGGAGGGTGTAAGGCCTTGGAGGAAGCTTCCTACCCCACTTGTAAAAAGCACCTGGAAACTCAGGAACCGGAACAAAAATCTCCTGCCCCCGAAAGTCTGTAACCCAAGGAGCAGAGACAGAGAGGGGGTAGGAGAAATAAAGACCTCAAAAAGACCCATTTTGTGGAGGAGGTACAGATCTTCCAGTTTGAAGGAGAGGGGTCCTCAGAGGATTCTGGGAAAAGGATCATCTCCTTCAGGGATGGGAGAACTCCTCCCAAAGAAAAATGGGTCCCAAAGGATCAAAATCCAGACTGGGTAGATGTGGGGACTGAGTTAGCACCGCCCATCATCAAACCACAGAATCACCAGCATGAAAATCCCCTGGTTCAAACCCATCCTGATGACTGGCTCCAAAAAGGGGGGGGGGCAGCTCAGAATCAGAACCAGGGGAACCCGAAACTTCCCCCCATATCTAGCTGTCACCTTTTTCTTTCAGATTCCCAAGAGCCCAAACAGAATCCTGCCCAAATCACCTCTCTGTCAGTATCCAAAACCAAGAAATTAACCCACCAGTTGTCCGAAAAATGTACATTATCTTTGGCCCCTTGAGGAAAAGGAGGGAAGATTCTATGCCCCGGCCCAAATACAGGGGCAATGTACAATTTTGGCACTGGTTGACACTGGATCCCAAGCTACCCTTCTATCAAAAAGGGCCTTTGATCAACTGAATCTGGGAAGGGGGGGTGGGGGAGAAATAACAAATTCTTCTCACCCCTCTTCCCGGACAACTTCAAAGTTCAAAAGAAAGGAAATTTCCATTGAGGGGACTGCAGATTTGGACATTAAAATTGGGCGAAACAAGATGAAGCACCCGGTCATAGTTGTGACTCCAGAGGGCACACCTTGTTTACTAGGGAATGACATCCTGCGTAGGTTGTCTCCCCTCATAGATTGTGTAAACAAGGTCCTCTGTACCAAGACTAACCGACCAATAAAATTAAAACAGTGTCAACCATGTTAGTTTAAACGGCACATGCCACATGGTTGAGCAAAAACCTGACCAAACAGAATTTCACTTCCAGAATAGTCAAATCCCAGACGTGACCGTAATTGCAGTAGGACAACAAACTGGGGATGGGGAGTCCTCTCCATTTCTGAAAATCAACCTTTGTTCCAGTCTAAGGCGGCATTCCACACTGGAAGGAAACACTGAAATTCTTTACAAATACCCAATCAGAAAATCCCACTCCTCTAGTCCAGAAAGATGAGGAATCAGCGCAAAGCTTGGCTGATATTCAGAAAATTGGAGAGCAGTTGTTCATCCCTATTCAGTTAAATGAAGGGAAAGACTCTGTTCTCGCCTAAGTGTGTGTGAACAACGGTAAGAGCTTCATCAGCGAAGCCATTTTCCGCAAACTCCCAAAAGATCCAGCCATTCCCACATTTAAACTGATAGACAAATGGGAAATGAATCTGGAAACACCCATTTCCAAACATCTCCTGCCTAGCAGGTGCATGCTGAAAATGTCCATAGGCAACAAGAGCATAGTCCATAATTGTTGGGTCGTGCAAGATGTCCCTTCCGCATTTTACTTAGGCAGTGACATTCTCAATCGCTTTGCATTAGTTTGGACCTAATAAACTTCAAAGCCTGGTCCCGGTTAGTGGGTAATCCCATGGACTTTGATGACCCAGAGAAAGCATTTAGGTCAGCTCAACTGCTGCCTTATGCAGTTGAAATTCAGATTGGAGGGGAAGTCACCATCCCAGAAAGGACCCGACAATTCTCTCTGGAAGTGAAAGTTAAAAGAGGACAGAAACTGAAAAACCCTGACGCCTATATTCATCTTAATGCTCATTTCCAACAGCAAGGGTTGGGGGTAAACCCAACACCATTAGTCAACACAGAACACAACACCATTCCAATAGAGGTGGATAACAGCGACCTAAAGAGTTTCACTCTGGCCGCAGGCACCATTATTGGAATGGCGGTTAATGACCGACTTTTTTCCATAGATTTAGGTAATGAACTGTTAGGACCAATCCCCAAGGACTGTTTTGACAGTGATAGCGACGATGACGCAACACCAGACAGGATCTTCACCCGGCATGGGGGGGGGGGGGGAATTTCCTGGTGTACACTTCCTGCCCTTATGGTAAGGAAGATGTGACCTGTGACTTCAGGAGGGATGAGGGGATCTTTCAAGTCCGCGAGGACTGCCTTCCCCACCTGAAACCACCAGTCCAAATCAGCACTTTGACCAGGGACTTTTCCACCCAGCTGGAGGAGGCCGCTGAGATAGCAAAACCGGAAGTCTTTCCAGGCTTCAGGCAGAGGGTTTCAGAGTGAGTCAACCTAGTTGATGCCTGTGAGAGACTGGAGCAAAAGCAAAAATTGAAACAAGTTTTCTTAGATTTTCAAGATCTCTTTGCAGTGGACTCATAGGACTGTGGTTGCACCGACATCCACACAACAATTCCCATAGACCCTGGCATGGCTCCAGTGTTTGTGAAGCAGTATCGCTTGCCTCTCGCATCAATGGAGTCCCTTACTGAAATAATTAAGAACCTTGAGTCCCGTGGGATAATTCGTCCAGTCCACAGCACAAACAATAATCCAGTGCTGGGGATTTTGCAGCCAAACGGCCAGTGGAGACTCTGTGCTGACCTTAGGGAGCTCAACAAACGGGTCCATACTTCCTGATGGCCTCTTCCCTACATTGACCAAGGGCTGGCCCAGATCCAGGGGTCACAGGTATTCACTGCAATAGACCTGACCAATGGGTACTGGACTGTACCTGCCAGTAGGGAGGACCAATACAAGCTGGCTTTCACCTTCGGGGGCAGCAGTACACATGCACTCGGACTCCCTTCGGATACATCAACTCCGGCAATTAATTCAATATTTTTCTACACAAGGCCATGCCCGACCTGGGTGAAAGGGGTAACCTGGCCTATGTAGATGATGTGTTAGTCAAAAGCTAAAATGTGGAGGAACACAGAGATCCGTTATGTTCTGACACAGTTGAGGGCTGCCGGAGCAAAAGTCTCCTTTCAAAAGGCACAGTTGTGCAGAACCCGTGTCAATTTCTTGGGGCATGAGATTACTCCTCAGGGTCTCTGTCCCCAGGAAAAGAAAGCAGAAGTACTTCAGAAATTAAAAGACCCCACAACTCTGCGGGAACTAAGGAGCCTCCTTGGACTAACTAATTACAGCAGAAAGTTCATTGAGGATTACAGAGAGATCATAAGACCCCTGATCCATCTTTTGGAGGGGGGAGGTCCAGCGGGAGTGGGGTCCAGAACAAGCCGAGGCAGTAGGACAACTCAAAAGAAGCCTCTCACAAGCGCCTTGCCTAGTTTACCCTGTCAAAAACAAGGAATTCTTCTTGGAGACAGGGTTCTCAAATACATGCTTGACTGCAGTATTATATCAAAAGAATGACCAGGTCAATAAAGTAATCTCCTATGCGAGTAAGACTTTATCCTCTGTGGAGGAAAAATTCCACGATTGTTAGAAGGCACTCCTGGCAACGGTGTGGGCATTGAAGAATTACCGCCCGTTCATCCAGGGTGAACACATCATAGTGGACACTCCACACCAACCTTTGCAATATCTCCAAAGTGACAGAATCCGGGCCAGAAAAGTGAGTAATTCCCGAATGACTTCCTGGATTCTGTCAATGCAAGGCTTTCCTGTGGAGGTCAGATATGGCCAAAACAAGAAGAGTCCCCTCGCGCAAGGTCTGGTTGACTTGCATGATTGTGCCAGAGAAAACTGTCTGGAGGACAAAAGTCTTAAAATCAAGGACAACATGGAGGCATACTTTAATTCCCCACACAAAGTGTATGAAGAAGACCAGTGTGAGGGAATGCCCACTGTATGTGGATGGATGATGTTACCATGTTGACAACAACAGGGAAAAATAACTTGTGGCCGGTGTAGGGAATGCATGGGTGAATGATGCCCCAGAACCCTCCCCTGGGTACAAAATCAGTCCCCGAAGTAGTCAAGTGGCAGAGCTGATGGCTGTGCATCAAGCCATCCTCACTACTGTCCAACACCAACTCCACGAACTGGTCATAATCACTGATTAGGATTATGTACGGAACGGGTTTGTGGAGCACATGGTTAACTGGAAAACCAGATGCATGCTATGTGCTAATAACAAACCATAGAAACATGGGAAATGAATCCAAAATATTGATGATCTGGTCACCTCGAATGGGATGACCATCTACTGGAAAAAGATAAAGGGTCTTTCTAAAGTAAAGGGACCAGACAAAACTGGAAATGACCTAGCTGATCAGCTGGCCAAAACCGGAGCCATCCAAGAGGATCTACTTGAGATCGAGTCCCTGTTGGGGGAAATCCAGGTCACTGCTATCACTAGGTCCCAGACAAATGCTCACAATGAACTCTCAACTGCACAATGGAGTAAGGAGACCCCAGATACTAATTTGATTACGGCTCAAAAAGGGCATCCAATAATTGGTAAGTTTTATCAACACATTGAGGACCCCTAGAACTTTACCCTGACGGATACCGATTACATTGGGAAAGAGAACCTCAGAGTGTTGATGAAATGTCCAAAAATGTTCCGAATCCAAGACGGTTTGTTGGTGAGGAGATCCATAGCTGGCCAGGACCAGTGGGTGGTCCCCACCTCATTCCAAAGCCTGATGCTAAGTCACGCCCATGATGCGGCCACAGCCGGTCATCGGGGGTTTCATACGACACTAGAAATCTTGAGAGAGGTGTTGCATACTGGCCACACATGAGGCAGGACCTCAACCAGTACTTGAAGGGGTGTCTGTGTGTGCACAAGTTCAACCAACATCACTCACACACCGTGCTCCCCTCCAAAAGAGGGGGATGACACTGCCATGGTCAGATTTACAAGTCGACTTTATCAGGCCCGTGATTCGCTCCTCTAGGGGGAACAAGTACATGTTGACTGTGACATGCTTGTTCACTAAATGGGTGGAATGTCCCCCGGCCCAAAACTGCAAGGCAAAAACAGCAGGTACCCTGATGATCAAACACATCTTCTCACGTTTTGGACTACCCAAAGGATTGAGTCAGACTGAGGTAGCCACTTCACTAGCGAAGTGATGACAAAGATGTGGGAGATACTTGGGTTCAAAAGGATACTACACATTGCCTACCGGCTAGCCTCTAGTGGTGGAGTTCAGAGATACAAGACAATTGAGAGCATATTCAAAATGTTTGTGGCAGATTCTGGGCCAAGTTGGGACATTCGATTACCTCTTGTCCTGATGGCCATCAGATCTACCCCTTCTTCTGCAACTAAAATGGTGCAGTTTGAGCTGATGACTGGACGAAGGATGGTGCTTCCCCAGCATCTGCTCTACAGAACCCAAAAGTAGACCTTGATAAATGCCTCCACAACTCATGAGTATGCTGAGAATCTGAGAAAACACCTTCAACATGCTTTTGCCTTTGCTCAGCAGAATCTAGAAAGATCTGCAGACAGTATGAAGACCCACCATGACCTTAAAACAACTATAAAAGAATACCAAGTAGGAGACCGGGTCTACTTGTACAATTTCCAAAGGAACCAGGCCAAACAGCGGAAATTACTTCTTAGCTGGCGGGGTCCTTTTGAAATTTTAGACAGAATCTCACCAGTCGCCTACAAAAACCGTATCCCCAAAGGCAGTTTGGCAGAGGGGGGAAAATAAGTGGGTCCACATCAACCAGCTGAAGTGTTGCCTTCGTAGGCACACACTGCAGCAACTAGGAGGATTCATCTGGAAACCCACAGGGGGACATTCCAGCTCCCTAGAAAATTCCAACTGTAAAACCATTCCATCTGTTATAATCAGTAAAAATTAGAAGCAGGAAAGATTGTTATTTAAACGTCAAATGTATGCGTCTGCCCCACTACCTGAATAGTGGTGGGGAAATGTCCACAAATATGCTCTGTTTTGTCATCATAGGACTGAAACCATGGATCCTAAGCACCAAGGAGGACCACTCGGGGACCGGAAGGAAAGACCCAAGGGGCGCGGGGTATCACTCCATACTCTAATCCCGAACCGGCGAGGAGAACCTGTCGATCTAGCACTGATGGGAGAAGCGGACACATTTTTCCACTTGGACCAAAAAGAAAAACTGAACATCCCAATCTCCTGATTTCCCCTTGACGGGCGGTCAAAAGTCAAGTCGCGAGGGGGGGCTTTGTGGGATGTATTAACCTACTTATGCTCTGCCCTGCGGCATCACTGTGTGCTGATGGTGCCAGAATCATCAACATGGCTGCAAAACCCCTATGCGTGCCAAAACCTATGGAAATTGCCCTCTACAAAGCACAAAAAGATGGTTGCCAAATCTACCATGCGTGTTGTCAGTGGTGAAATGGAGACCGCACTCTTGAAACATGTCATTGGGCTGCCCAACCAGTAAAAATGGAGACTGCATGAAAAGCAGTGCTTGCTGAAAGAAATCCGAAATCTTGCATTTAAATCCTTTTTCTTGGTTGCTGAAAATACAGAATGCTGGTCCAAAACAACCACAAACATCCCATCTTCTTGCTGGGTGTCACATCTTACTAAATTCAAGAAATCATTGTGAAATTGCAATATCCTGGAAAGCTGAACTGGTCATCAAAACACCCACAGCACAAGTTTGCCTGCTTGTGGGATCTGTCAAAATATGGGCGCAGTACCTGCAGTCGCCTGTATGACAGCTGTCAGTAGTTTGCATCATAAGGATTTAAACTTATACAATTGTAATCTAATGTCTGAAATCTAAGTGACGTGTTATCAAGAGTACACTAGGTTGTAACTATTTAAACTTCATGGTTTAGAATCTGGAATCAGTGTTCTAGCTGCTTGTTTTAAAATTGCAAGTTTATTTTAAACAAAGAAAAAAATGTAACAGAATGACATTTACATTAAGACTGGCTAGTTACACAGCCCCCCCCCCCCCCACAAAAGCCAGGCACCTTCCTTCTGCTCTCTAGACCAGGAACTCACAGCCTTGTGTTGATTCAGAGGGGAGGGGAACTTGGGCTGCTGTGGAAAGAGCACAATGGACTTCCCCCCAAGGCAAGGAGATGCTAATCAGGAAGGATAGCAAATGCCCTCTCCCTCTGCTAGAAAGAAGGGGGCAGTGATTGCTCCTGAGCTGCAAGAAGGAGAAGGAAGCAGGGTCAGACAGCCTTTGTTGATTCACAAAGGACAAAAAGCATATTTCTAAAAAGACTGATAATTTACTGTGTACAATTGTAAAAAATATGTAAACCCCGGACTTCTGAACCCTCATTTTTGGCTACACATTTTAAGAGGAGCCAGAACTCTCGGATATGTTCTGGGAAGTAACTATGAAAATTATGGTTTTGCAGCAAATGTATGTATATCAAAAGCATGAAACCACATGCTTATGCCCATATGCAATGCTCACCGTTGTACACATTTTTGGATAAACTAGACATTGTGTTTCGGCCAAAAAGGGCAGAATTCTGTCAAAAGCCGACAAGATCCTAAAATGACAGGGCATGGAAGAGCATTTGCTCCACAACATATGTGATCTAGATATGTTATTATTATAAAGTTTGAAAAATTGTAAATATGTATTATACTAAAAGTAGATTTCATGTTCAAAAGCCAAGGGGAGGATTCTCTGACTCATAAAACCACATCATCATGGTGACACCCTGTTTCTCCTCCAATCAAGGAAGATGGGAGATTCTAACCTATAGTCAGCCTAGGGGGTGCGCTTAGGATAATCCAGCATACACACCCCTTTACCAAATGCATAAATAGAGAAAGCTGAGGACTTAGAAAGACACACAGATTCACCCACTAACCAATTGCTAGCGAAGCACCGTGAAGGAGATCCATCCATATTCCTTGCTCCAGACTCCAGAAACTTGGCAAGCAGAAAGGCCCACTCTATAGCTGAACCATTCTCAGCTAGACCTTAAACTTCTAGAACCAGAATCCCACAAACTTAAAGGGGAACATCAAAAAACAGCCAGGCTGTGCTGTAACTGCTTTCCTGCTAAAAGACTGATTACCAAACCAAAAGATCCCATCCAGTTGTGCCGTGCTGAAACCAGAGCCATTGCTGACCCAGTACAGTCCGGTGTGCCCAGCAGTCTGTCCCAGTCCGGTGTGCCGAGCAGAATTTCTGAGCAGAATTCCTGACGGTTCCATTCAAACCTATTAGTGACTATCCATAGTATAGGACTGTCACTAGCCTATGTACTATCTATAGTCAATCCCGATCTCAAATCCATCCTCTCTGATATCCAGAACTGCATTGTTAGAATTGTTTTGAATTGCCTGAACTCTCTACTCATCCCTACTATCTTGCTTCTGTAATAGTATTGTTAAACATATCTTTGCGCTGATATATTTAATCTGAAGAAGGCAAGCTCCTCGGCAGGCAAAAACCTGATCCAGAGGCGTCCTGGGCTAGTGGCTGTGCTCCTGTGTAGTATTTGCTTCTTCATAGTCATTCCCTAGTGTAAAGAATCCTGTTGGTCTTTAAAAGCGCATCCCTGTTCCTGATTGCTGCACCTATCTCAGAAAACCGACATCCACAAAAACGTCCATAACTTCTTCAAATTCTATGCTAGAAAAAATGTAAACGCCTGCTTGTAGCTAACATCGTAAGCTGTCCATAGAACCAGAAACCGCATCTCAAATCCTTATAGTTCTCCCTCGATCGCGATTACCGCGCGTGGAAAGGTTTGCCACGAATTTTCGGTTTGCCAAAATATTACACGTGTAAAATAGCTTTTCATTGCACCGGACCTCAAATTTCAGTTTGCACATTGCTTATTGGTGTCAAATCATTGCTAGTGTTTGTCTGCAACCATATAAAGCGGCTCCCATTAGAATTTAAACAATTTCAGTGATTTAAGCCATATTTAGTGTTTTACCCATTCCATTCTAAGACAACTTTAAAAACCATTTTGACAGTTTGCCAATCAGTTCTGTTTCTCTCTTGGGTTTGCTAGGGGGAAACTGGGATTGATACATTTGCTTGAATTCTGCATTCCTGAAACCTGTTCTCCGTCCTCCTCTATCTCCCTACATTGCATATTGGGGGGTTGAAGAGTGTGGAGGGGGAAATAGTAACCACACTGCTATTCGATTTGAACACACACCCACAAAAGTATTATTGCTGTGCTGCATTGTTTTTGCTCATTATTACTCCTTGTGATTAATGAGATTGCCTAGTGTGACATCACCCCACTGGTAATTATTGTATCACCATTAAAAATAGTGTGATTATATTGTGAATATATACATATTTTAACTTTGCAAACCAGCCAGATTCCTGGTTCAATGTGACCGGGGGGATTAAAAGAGAGGGGCGTGATATAAGTGGTACATCGTTCAGAATAAAATAACTTTTAGACACAAATAAATAAATAAGGATTTCAGTTGTGCATCCCACGCTAGGCATTGATTTAGGTGAAGTGCCGGATTACTGATTTGATAATCTGAGTGTGAGAGATTAGAGAGATGTGTCATGTAGCCAGTATCGTGAAATGAAATTTCAAAAATTGAAAAACAAATAAAAACTGCTTCAAGGTATTACTTAAGCCACGTTGTGCATTCCCTATAACACACGAGCCTCATTAATTCTGTACGGCCAGATCTACAGTGTTATAGAGCCAGATAAGCCTGCGCTCAACCTGAGTAATAAAATAAGAACTGAGGCAATAAGTGTATGTTAATTCAATTTTGTGAAATTCAATACGTGGACAGTTGTAAAATAGGCAAGTCATTTGCAACTCCTAGGTGAGTTTGTAAATAATATAATCTCCACTGTTGTACGAATGATGTGGCATAATCCTGCAACCTGAATAAAATAATGACTCCATATAATGATAGTCGCATATATAGGTGAAGGAGCAAGTCACTTTTTGCTCTATAGTAGGTCTATATTGAACAACTCCAATCCAGTATGGTTGATGTGACACAGTCCACTATAATCATACACGCCAACATTCCAACGCACCTAGGTGGGAGTTTTTGGAGAGAAAATCGGGAGACGTAGTTTTCCCCATAGGAATGTATTGGCGCTGGAATTATTTTAGGCAGGAGAACGTGAAAAAAAAGCAATATTTCTCACTGAAAAGTCAGGAGTCTCCCCCCTAAATCGGGAGGGTCGGCATGTATGCTATATACGTGGTATATGTACCATCTGAATTGTATACTATAATATCTTGTACAAGCACTTGGGCTTTACAGTCCTTGTCTGCTTTTTGGATTTCTTTCGAATTTTAAAAGGTGATTTTCTGCCAAATTCAAGTTGGGATGGTCCTGCTTCGTCGTCAATTATTGATTATATTTATGTTGCCGGCTTACCTAGAAGTGATATTTCGTTGTTTGAGGTAGTAAAAACTAGCCATAGAGTTCATTTAATGATCTCATCTTTATGGTGCAAGGGTTATGATCTTTCAGTATGTGATGCAACATGTTTGGAATGTAATCCTAGGTGGAATGTTGTGTGCTGTGTGGTCTGGTGGTGAGAGAGAGAGAGGGCCAGGTTATGAAGGGGGCTGGTGGATTTGTATTGCTCTAACCTGACCTTCTATATTTACATCTGCAACTAGCACAAATAATTAATAAAAGTGCTTTAATCACCTGAGGCTCCAGACTTCTTGTAATGTAACCCACTTCGTTACAATCCTGCTTTTTTGAACCTGCATTTTAGACGATGAGGTGTGGGCTGGGTTACAGGGCAAGTTGCAACAACATCTCAATGAATACTGCACGTAATAGGGTAATGCAATTCTGTAGGAAGCCGGAGATTCTGAATCATAAGAATGAGTCATGTTGGGAGGTGGTCAAGTAGTGAGAAACAGAGCTGCTGTTCTCTGGCCTCCTTTTGTAACCTTAGGGATAGCCTGTGGTCGGGCAGGACGTAAAGGCTGGAAAGATATTTAGTACAGGGGGGTAGTCCTGACCTCATACATTTAAGCTACAGTAGTTTGCTGTAGTGAACAATTCTAACATCTCCATATTATGTTTAATCCATCTTCATAAGTATGCATCATAGGAGGAAAGTACAAATCCAAATTCTGGAAAAACTGAAAAAAAACAGTTGTCAAGACCTTTATTTACTCAGGTCGCATATTTCAGCATAGATAATTCAATATTGATGGCTGAAAAAATGACACATAGAAAGAATAAACAAACAACAAATAACCTGATCACCAGCTCTGTGAGTTGTGTAAACAATATTGGACATATATGTTAACAATGTATAGTGCATCTTTGCATAGCATTACATGTCCACTGGTGACAGGAGGTCACTAAATTAAGCCTGTTATGGTCCATACAGTGCAGAATTCACAAAGTGACTTCATAACAATGTGCCTACATTTCAAAAACGGCACGTTTGTGGGATTAGTATAGGGTGTTACCTCCACACTCCTATACTAGTACTGTGTTATATTGCCTGTGTGCAGTGTTACCAAATATTACTGCATATTTGTTAACCTAATGATGTATTGTCACAGTCACAACCCATATTTGCACAGTACAATGTTATTTGCTCCAAGAAACCTAAAAATAGGGTCTGCTGAGAGGCGACGTCAACATTAAGGTGGTAGTAAAGATTCAGGTCATAGGTCTGTATGATGTAAGGGCCAGACGTGATGACGTGGGACGTTTCAGCTGTAAGAGGGTGGCAGCCTTCTTCTGGGGCCAGATCAAGCAAGTCTCCCTATGATTAAAACACAATATAAAAGACATTGTTGCATGTTCCAGAAAGTGGACCATATATGTGAATATTAAAACAGCCCGTGAGAGGCTACACTCTGAGGAGGACCCTCCGGTCCTAGGCACTGACCTTGCATTCAGAGGTTTAGGTATATGAGCTGTTAGTTGGAGTTCTCATGATAAACAAAATAGTGGCCCGCTAGCAGGCGGGATGCCGAATGTTCACTCGAGTGCAATCTGAAAGAACACATTAAGTGGGTTTAGTCACATATATAGCTAAAAACGCCTTTATTGTGGCTAGGTGGTGTGGGGGGCTCTCTAGGGGTACCTGGTTGCTTTGGCAAAGCAGGACTTGGTGCTGCAGAGGTCCCAGTAGTGGACCTGCGCGAGGACCAGACACTAACTCCACACGCATGCGCCCCCCCCACACCACGTAGCCACAATAAAGGCGTTTTTAGCTATATATGTGACTAAACCCACTTAATGTGTTCTTTCAGATTGCACTCCAGTGAACATCCTGCATCCCTCAGCTAGCGGGCCACCATTTTGTTTATCATGAGAACTCCAACTAACTAAGGGGAAACAAAAGGACAGCAAGGTGAAACAAAGGGAAACCTCCTCACCACAATAGACTTACCTGATTTTACCGCCGGAGGCATTATTCCCCGAGACTTCATACTTTCTCTCAGCGCCTGAATAAGGGAGAAAGCAACAGGTTACATATTGACATTATTTTATCGAACTGTGTTGGCAAATACAAATCCTTACCTGAACGCCACGAGAAACTCTTCGCTAGGGTCAAGCTGCAACCTGCAAGGAATCGGACAACAGTGAAAGTCAGACATTTGAACTCTTACGAACTACATACTTACGGCGTCTTGCCGGGAATCTCTGAGTCAATATTGTTCTGGAACTCACCAATTCCTTCGAGACAGTGAAGCAACTGGTTATCTACGCGCCCCTGCGCTCTATGCAGGATGGAGAGCTCATCTTTCCAAACCATCAGAAGAATATTCCTACGGGCCAAGCAAACGAAGCTAGGTGGGCCAGTCCAGTCCGTCATCTCGGCACTACGCGTCACATGGCTGGAGACCACAGCTGTCCAGTTCAGATCGACGCCCCTGTTGGAGCCAGGTGAGCGTAACAACTGTGCAAATATGGGTTGCAACTGTGACAATACATCATTAGGTTAACAAATATGAAGTAATATTTGGTAACACTGCACACAGGCAATATACCACAGTACTAGTATAGGAGTGTGGAGGTAACACCCTATACTAATCCCACAAACGTGCCGTTTTGGAAACATAGGCACATTGTTATAAAGTCACTTTTTGAATTCTGCACTGTTTGGACCATAACAGGCTTAATTTAGTGACCTCCTGTCACCAGTGCACATGCAATGCTATGCAAAGATGCACTATACATTGTTAACATATATGTCCAATATTGTTTACACAACTCACCGAGCTGGTGATCAGGTTATTTGTTGATTGTTTATTCTTTCTATGTGTAATTTTTTCACCCATCAATATTGAATTATCTATGCTGAAATATGCGACCTGAGTAAAAGTCTTAACTGTTTTTTTCAGTTTTTCCAGAATTTGGATTTGTACTTTCCTCCTATGATGCATACTTATGAAGATGGATTAAACATAATATGGAGATGTGTTAGAATTTTTCACAACAGCAAACTACTGTAGCTTAAATGTATGAGGTCAGGACTACCCCCCTCTACTAAATAAAGTTCTCTGGCCTCCTGACACATTGAGGAACCGGCAGCTACTTGTCCAGATAAAAATGACGAGAAAGCAAAAGCTGTTCGATAGGAATATTAGGTCTACCTTTGACTTCAAGATCAGAAATAAGAAAATAAAGTGAGAAAAGCGAGGGATGACTGGGGTCTGACTTGGCCCGAGAAGGGGATGTTGGTTAGAAAGATCCGGCAGAAATATAATTGGCTGAAATTCCACATGGTGGAAGCATATATAAAAAACAACCAAAGATTGGTGAAGACTTTGGTGGAGAAGGACACCGGTGGATCTGACAGGTCTTTAGCGATCATGAAACTAGTCATATAATGGCACAGTCAAGCAGCATAAGATAAGGTGCCTGGGTGGATCACTTCATATCCCTGTTTTCGAAGGTATAGAGGGATGACCCTATTTGGGAGATACCCTCTCGCTCAAGTTGGAAGGTACATTTTGAAAAAGAAGATCTGGTAACATCCCTGGGCAAACTGAAGAATTGTAGGGCAGCAGTCCCGGACGGCACCTCAAATTGGTTGTTCAAAGACAAGATTGTGTTATGGTTGAAGATTTGTGTGCAGGTGGCTGGAGATTGGTCTACTCCCAGATCATGGGCTGGCTGGAGATTTGTGTATTCCCAGAACATGGACGCAGGGAATTATCATTGCCATCTTCAAGAAGATTAGAAGGGATTACCCTTGAGTTATAGGCCAAATTCTTTGCTGGACACTTCTTCCAAAGTGCTGGCTGGATTTCTCCAACAAGATTTGGTTAATTAAAATGGCTAAAAGGATGAGCATTATTCAGACAGGATTTAGGAAGGGTGCAGATTTGCTGTAAATGGATTGGTCTTCTCACTTTGTGTCGCAGGCGAGCAGGGAGGGAATCAGGTGGTTCCCTTTTTGTTGCCAGCCTGGACCTCTCCTCGACATTTGATCAAGTGTATAGGATCATTCTCTATAGGAAGTTGGTCTCTTGGGACGGATAGACTCATTTACTCAACATGCTCCTCCTATTTCATTCAAATGAGATCAGGGTCCGCCTGAATATTACAGGGGATCTTTTGAGGAGTGTTACGCTCACCTGGTATCCACAGGGACGCCACCCAGCCCTGGTTGGATGATTTGCTCTCTCGAACCCTCTCCCGGTCCCTTGGAAAGGCCTCTGGTTAAAGATGGGTCTGCAATATAGGAGAGCTGGATTCAATACCAGATTGTCTTTGTTTTCCCACCTCCCTTGGCCTCAACTCCTTCCTCCCCCTTGGGCCTTCTCCTCACCTTAATATTGTAAAAGGTGGACTCTCCGTCCTGCTCTTCGTGGCGGGGTCGCGTAGATGTGGGGGGCGAGCAGAGACCAAGTTACTTCACTTGTGCAAGCCCCCCTGTGGGAATCCAGGCCTGCTGCGACTCCATAGGTTTGCTGCTTTACAGTCTTAATATGCAGTTCTTATGTTCCTCTTAGTTCGAATAATAATGTCTTGCTTCTTTCCTTTTAGGTATGGAAAGGTATTTTGGTGTTGTCATGTAGTTTGAAGATGAGCATGGGCCGGTAGGCGAAAGCACGGTGTGCACAATGCCGTTCGTTGAGTAATGCGTGATGCGCGGCGCAGTTTCACCTTTTATTGCTAACCTGTCTCTTTTCTCTACTTGCAGTTTGCGATGTTCCTCGCCAAGCGCCGTAATGTTCCAGCATTGATACTGACCAGGAGATGACTACCCAGGTAAGAATTGTGTGGCTTTCTTCATTCGGGAGGAAACGTGAGTAAATGCTTACTAATGCTGTCTTTCTTTCTCCTCTTTCCAGATTATGGTATTGCAGGACGCATGCGGCGCCGGATGATGGAGTTCGTACCTTCAGTTGAGTGGAACTGAAGTCAGCGATGGATTGAAGACAGGCTACTGTTCCAGGTAAGTTTCCTAGTGTTCTTTCTCTCCTGCAGGTCCTTGGTTTCAGGTAAACTGGCTTTCAAGAATTGGACACACAGTGAGCGTTACGCTGCCCACAGCAGAATAATGCAAAGCATGTTCTGCTGTTTGGGTGCGGGTTAAATAGTCTCAGGTAATGTAGTCCAAGTAAAATAGTCCCAGGCCTGCCACACCCAAAGTAGTCCAGGTAAATTAGTCCCAGGCCTGCCACACCCAAAAGGCTAGACTGCACAGCTCAGTTCCTTGTAACTGAGCTAGGTGTGGGCCTCCATGTTGGCTGAGCCCCCCCCAGCCCCCAAGTTAAATAGTCCCAAGTAAATAGTCCCATTCGAATGTTGGTCTTCATGATGGTTAGGAGCCACTGACTCCAAGAGAGTCTTGGATGAGGTTGTAAGGCCTTTGACCTGGCCCTAACTGGAAGGCTGACTTTCCAGTGAGGGCCAGGGGCAAGGGTCATGACAGGAGTGTGCAGGTTGGGAAGGGTCCGAGACAGGGCTGTATGCTTGCACCAACCCTCTTCAACCTGGACATTTGTGATTTGTGAACAGCTTGTGCGGATATTGCTTCCTTTCTACCGAAGTTGGGTAAACGGAGGGTAGGGTGTATTGCATACGCAGAGTATTTAATTCATTTAGATCAAATGCCAACTGGTCTTCAGAGGAAGTTGGACCAGGTAGTGGATTATATTAAGGAGAACAATATTGTTACAAATCCAGAGAAGTCTAGGATTATGGGGGCTAACGGCAGTAACAAAGAGAATACATTTCAATGGGCATTTGAGGCCAACGGTGTGGAAGAGGTGGACCAAGACCCATTTGGGGTACCTCTTTGCAAAAAGAATCACTTAAAATTGATCAAAAAGAGGATGGGAGCAAAGGTGGTGGCCTTTATCTCACTTATGTGTGCCTATTCCCTCTGTCCACTCATCGTATTTTAGAAGGGCAAAATCACCCCTTCGTGATGTATGGGGTTGGCACTTGTGTCTTTCCAAAGGAGAAAATGGTTCAACATGCGGGAGGGAAAGATCTATACGTCAGTGTTGGGATTGCCTCGCTCAGTTCCGATAAGTTTTATTAAACTGGAATGATGTTTACAATCATGGTGATCTCTGTATAAGCATAATAAAGTGGCCTTATAAAATAACAGAGTGGGGGATGGAGCATTCACTTCTGAAAAAACTGGGGAATATTTTTCAGGAAGAGTCTACTAAAGCCCTAATGGTCTTTATGAGGTTGTGTGAGGGACATCTGGTGGAAGCAGGTATCCTAGTAGATTCTCCAATGACACTTCTTAAATCTAGGCTGAGAACCTGGGATCACAGAAGATTATCAGGATCTCAGCAGGCTCCAACTATATAGGGACTCGCTGCGCATATATATGGGATACATAACTCACTGTAATCATATTTCTGATGCTTTTATCTGCTTAGATTCACATGCTTTGCATAGGCCGACGTCCAGTGGAAGATGCAGAGTATTACAATTGTTGTTTTCTAAATAAATTTGAAAAGGGATGTCGATGTGCCATTAATACTATCCCTAGTGTGACTTCCACTGTAGCCATGGTCCTTCACGTGTAGAGGTCCCTCAGATTGTTATTTTTCTGACATGAGGTAGCATGAAGTGTAGCGTGAGTACAGATATATCCAAGCAGATATGTATCCGACAAACTCATAAGCATCCATGTGCCTTCTCTCCGAAGGGATGAAGGGTGGGCACATGTGAATCTAAGCAGATACAAGCATCAGAAATACGATTACGGTGAGAAATGTATCCCTTCTGAGGCTTGTGGAATCTGTTTGGATCACATGCTGTGCATAGATTAGCGAGCAGCGTTAGGAGAAGGTGGTGGGTTGTGAGAAGGTTCATGGGCAAACATATGTCTTAGAACCGCTTGTCCCACCTGTGTTTGTGTCTTGGAATGTGTCAATGCAGTAGTGCTGAGTGAAAGTGTGTACTGAGCTCCATGTAGCTACTTTGCAAATGCTGTCTAGGGGGACATTTGCAATAAATGCCAGAGTAGCTCCCATGCTCCTTGTGGAGCGAGCTCTTGGCATGAAAGGCAGTGTCTTGTCTGACAGGGAATAGCAAAGTTGTATGCACCCGACTATCCATCAATGTGATCCCCTTCTCTGCCGGGGGCTATGGAGACAGTTGGTCTGTTTTCCTTAGCAGTATGGTCTTGTTTACATAGTGAAGGACCAACCTCCTTACATCTGGTGTATGGAGTTTTACCTCAGCGGAGCTCTTTGAGTTCTGGAAGAAAGTCGGAAGCTCAATGGACTGGTTTACATGAAATTTAGAGTTGAATTTGTGTCTGTGAAGGACTTAACAGAGCAGCTCTATTTGCCCTAATTAACTTTCTACAATTTTTAAAAACTCGGCTAGAACTAGAGTCATAGTCAAGTATGGTACGAGACGTAAGGAAGCCTGGCTGACTTTCTACCATTTACTATTGAGGAGCGTGGAATGGAGGAATGGAGGAGAGAACTTCCATGAGAAGAACCTACACGAGAGAGACGCATGTGTTGGCTTGTATGTATATATATGTATGTATGTATGTATGTATGTATGTATGTATGTATGTACATTACTCACCGTAATCGTATTTCTGATGCTTGTATCTGCTTAGATTCACATGCTGTGCACAGGCCGACATCTAGTGGAAGCTGCGGAGTATTACAGTTTGTTTTTCGAAACTCGAAAATGGGCGTCGACACAGGGCGTGCCAGTAATACTATCCCTAGTGTGACGTCCACTGTACCCAAGATCCCTCACGCGCTTAGGATCCTCAGATTGTATTTTTTCTGACATGAGGTAGCATGAGGAGTAGCGCAAGTACAGATAATCCAAGCAGATAGACAGAAAGGTAAGACTACAAGCAATCATGCGCCTTCTCTCGGAGGGGAGGAAGGGTGGGTCGCATGTGAATCTAAGCAGATACAAGCATCAGAAATACAATTACGGTGAGTAATGTATCCCTTCTGAGGCTTGTGGAATCTGCTTAGATCACATGCTGTGCATAGATTAGCGAGCAGTACCAGAAGAAGGAGGTGGGATGTAAGAAGGGTCATGAGCAAATAAGTGTCTTAGAACCGCTTGTCCCACTTGTGTATCTGCCTTGGAATGGGTGTCAATGCAGTAATGCTGAGTAAAAGTGTGAATAGAGCTCCAAGTAGCTGCTTTGCAAATGGTGTCAAGGGGTACCTTTGCAATGAAAGCCAGAGTGGCCCTAATGCCTCTAGTAGAGTGGGCCCTTGGCGTAAAAGGCAGAGTCTTTTCAGAGAGTGAGTAACACAGCTGGATACAGTTAATAATCCACTTTGAGATGGCACCTTTAGAGACGCGAACCCCCTCTCTGCCTGTAGCTACGGAGACAAACAGTTGATCTGTTTTCCTTAGCGGTCTGGTTTTATTTACATAGTAGAGGACCGCCCTACGCACATCTAGGGTGTGTAGTTTCACCTCAGCCGAGCTTTGCGGGTTTTGGAAGAAAGCCGGAAGCTCGATGGACTGGTTTAACTGGAATTTTGATATAAATTTAGGCGAGAACCTAGGGTGTGTGCGTAAAACCAGTTTGTCTTTATGGATGGTAAAGAAGGGATCCTGCACTGACAGAGCCTGAATTTCACTGACCCTTCTTATAGAAGTAATAGCTACTAAGAAGGCCGTTTTATAAGTCAAGTGTTTGAGACTGCTTTTATGCATGGGTTCGAAAGGGGGGCCCATGAGCTTGGCTAGCACCACATTAAGGTCCCACCCTGGTGGTGGGTTTGAAATAGGAGGGTGAAGTCTCTTTACTCCTTCCATGAAGGCTTTAACTACTGGTACTTTCCACCACGAAACCTTGCTATGGGAAGTGGTGTAAGCCGAGAGGGCTGCCAGGTGTACTTTTAGTGAGTTAAAAAACAATCCTGCATCTAGCAGGTGGAGCACGTATGTAACAATAGTGGAAGGAGTGCAATCAACTGGGTTGATTTGTCTACTCTGGCACCAGATAACGAACCTCTTCCACTTGTCAAAGTAACAGTGCCTTGTGTTTGGTTTCCTAGATTCCTTTAGGATGTCCATACACCTCTGTGGTAAATTGAGGTGTCCAAACTGTATGACCTCAGGAGCCATGCTGCCAGGTTCATTGAGTTGGGTTGCTGGTGCACTGTTTGACCTTGGTGCTGGGACAGTAGGTTGTACCAGGCTGGAAGTTTGATGGGCTCGCACACCGCCATCCTGCGTAGGTGTGGGAACCACGGTTGTCTTGCCCACATGGGAGCAACTAGGATGAGCGGCATCGACTCCCTGTTCATCTTGTTCACCACTTTCCTGATGAGAGGAGTTGGTGGAAAAGCGTACGCAAACATCCCTGACCAGTTCATCCACAGGGCGTTCCCCTGGGAATCTGGTTGGGGGAACCTGGATGCAAATCCTGGGCATTGTCCGTTTTCGCTTGTGGCGAATAAGTCTATAGTGGGGAAACCCCACTGAGAGAAGAGATCTTCTACGACCTCTCTGTGAAGAACCCATTTGTGTTCCTCTGGGAGGGAGTCTCTGCTCAGAGCATCCGCTAGGGAATTGAGCTCCCCTGGAACATGTTGTGATGACAGGAAGATGTTCCATCTGAGTGCCCATATCCAGATTTTCTGGGCAAGCTTGGACAGATTTGGCGAGCGAGTCCCTCCTTGCTTGTTCAGGTAGAACATGGCTGTAGTGCTGTCCGTCCGCATTTGCACTGACAGGTTTAGTAGGTGGGGCTCGAACGCCTGAAGCGCTCTGAATACTGCCAGAAGCTCTAGCAGGTTGATGTGGTTCTTGGCCACTGAGTGAGACCAGAGACCCTGAGCTGTGTGGTGGAGATGGTGAGCTCCCCCCCCCCCCCGTCAGACATGCATCTGTAGTGACTACTGCCTGTACTTCGGGATCGTAAAAGGGTTTACTCTGTGCGAGATTTTCTCTTGTCCACCAGTGAAGGCTTTATACCAGTGTTGGCGAAACGACCACTAGATCGTCCCACTGACCACTTGCCTGAGACCACTGTTTCGCCAACCATTCCTGCATGGGACGCATGCGCAGGCGCGCGTGGGGGACCAGGTAAATGCATGACGCCATCATGCCCAGTAAACGCATTGCTTTGCGTACCGTTATTTGTTGACCGGACTGATAATGCGGAATTTGCAGTAGTATATTCCGAATTCTTTCTTCTGAAGGAAAGGTGAACCCCTCCTGGGTATCCAGGATTGCTCCTAGGAATTGTTTTGAGGTGCTTGGCACCAGGCTTGACTTCTTCTCGTTGATTGAGAAGCCTAACTCGTGGAGGAGGTCGATAGTCCTTTGAATGTTTGTCCTGCAAATTCCTGGGGTTTCCCCCGTTATGAGCCAGTCGTCCAGATAAGGGTACACTGGGATTGCCTCCCTGCATAGGTGTACAGCCGCCACCGCCAGTACCTTGGTGAATACCCTTGGTGCTGAAGCTATCCCGAAGGGCAATACCTTGAATTGGTAGTGGCGACTGTCCACCTTGAAGCGCAAGTACTTTCTGTGCGCTGGGAACATGGAAATATGAAAATAAGCATCTTTCATATCCAAGGTTGCCATGTAATCCCCCCTTTTTTAGGAGGGGGATTACCTCTTGTAGCGTGGTCATACGAAATTTTTGGGGCTTGACATACTTGTTGGCAGGCCGCAAGTCCAATACTGGGCGCATTGTCAAGTTTTTCTTTGGCACAAGGAAGTAAGTTGAATAAATACCCTTGTTTACCTGGTGTCCCGGGACGAGTTCTATCGCGTCCTTTTGTAGAAGAATGGCGATCTCCTCGAGGAGAATCTTCTGATGTTCTAAGGAGTGTACTCTTTGTCGTGGAGGATGGTTCCGGGGACGCTGCAGTAGCTCTATACAATATCCCGTGGATACTGTTGACAGCACCCATCTGTCTGATGTGATCCCTTCCCAAGCCTGGGTGAAGTTTGAAATGCGTCCCCCTACTGGGGTTGCGTGAGAAGGGACCCTGAACTGAGCGTCACTGCTTTGGTGGAGGTGTGCCGCCTCCCTTGCTGGGGCTGCCTTTACCACGACCTCTCCCATTACCTCTGCCGTAACCCTGGGTAGACTGTTGGTTGATGTTCCACTGTGTACCCTGCCCCTGGGAATAGTTAGATCCTCTCTGGGAATTTTGGCCGCGTGGGCGACGAAAATTACTATTCCCTCTCTGGTTAGGGGGTTTATTGGTTAACTGGCCAAGGGATTTGAGTGTCTCGTACTCGTCCTCAGCATTTTTCAGTGCGTCTTCGACCGCCTTACCAAACAACAGATCAGCTTCCACCGGTTTGTCTAACAATGATGCCTGAGTTTCTGCCTTAAAACCAGACTGCCGTAACCACGCATGTCTCTTGATAACAGTACCTTCTGCTATCAATCTGCCTGCGTTGTCCGCGGCGTCGAAGGTTGCTTTCAAAATGCAACCAGACACGGCTCTACCCTCTGCGGAAATCCGAGCGAATTGGCCCTCTAACGGTTCAAGAGCAGAGGTTATGAGAGCCGCGACTTCTTCCCACTGATGGCAGTTGTAGCTGGCCAACAGGGTGGTGGAGTTAGCAATCCTTGCTTGATAGGCGGACGTTGAGGCTACCTTCCTGCCGAAATCGTATAGTTTTTTGCTCTGCTTGTCGGGAGGAACTTCTGACGAAGACAAGGGAGTCCCAGCCCTCTTACGAGTGTTGGTGACAACTAGCGAGTCCGGCTTCAGATGTCCTCTTATATAGAGAGGGTCAGACTGAGCTGCCCTGAAAAGTTTTTCAACCCTGGGATTGACTGCTCTGGTGAGGTTTGGGTTCTCCAGGGACGGATCTATTCTCCGCTGAATGGATTTAAGGATAGGGATGGTCTGGGCAACAGGCCTCCTTTCTCCCACTAACTCTTCTGCGAAGTCCCTTTCCTCCTGTACACCGTGGGTGTCAATGTGGAAATGTTCTGCTGCGCGAGCGAGAACCTCATTTAGGAGGGGTTGGTTATCGACCGGGGAGTCGGTGACCGGGGCTTCGTTCTCTACCGGGGAATCTACTCAGTATGTTTCCGGGTCATCCTCTTCTTCCTCCTGGTCCTCAACATCCCCGTAGTAGCCCGTCCCGGTTTGCTCTTCTATCACCCCAAATTCTTGGTCTTCACAAAAGGAAGCCTCTCCTTGATACCGTGAATATGGTCTTGCGTAAGGTTGTACCTCGAAGGGTTCGGACCTCATTGGAGTTTCAAACCGGGCCTTCTTACTAGGGGGGATAGGATCAGTAGAGCCTGAGGGTGTGGCCCCTTGTGGATCATACAAGAGGAAATTGATTTTTATCATAAAAATCAGCCAAAGAAGACAGTCTTGACATGACCCTATCTATGTCTTCACTGGACCATTTTTTGGAACTGGGAATGACTCTCTCAGCAAGTCTATGGGATTTATCTTGAGTAGCTTTGCTGGTTGTGGACCTATCAGCAGACCTGGGCTTGTCTGTCTGTTTAGGGGGGATGGAGTGTTTCACAGGTGTGGAAGAATGTACAGGTAGTTTCTTCTGCTGTTTTCCCCCTCCCCGTGCGTAGAAAAATGTTTTCCCTGTCCCTTAGTGGCTCTGGAGTTTTTCGACGCCTGGCGTCGAGAATCGGGAGAGGTGTCCCTGTCCTTCGAGCGTGGGGCCTTGCTGGCTTTAATTGCGGGCTCCGACTCCTGGAGCGCGGGCTGGGGGTGGAAGTCGTCTTTGTCTTCCGACGATCGAACTTCTGTTAGCCTAGGGAGCGAGGCACTCTTGGCAAGAGTGGATGATTGCCTGGAATCATGCGGCGATCTTGATCGAGAGCGCCCAGAGGACACCGAATCGGACCGTTCTGTCTGTGCCTCTTTCCGAGAACTCGACGTCGTCGAGTCTCGGTTGGACTTAGTGTGTGTAGTATGTGAAGCGCTTGTGTCGCCGGGGGTCTTCCCCATAGCCGCCCTGCCGGACAACCTTCCGAGGTCGGGGACCTGCGCTCGGCTGTCTTTCGACACCGTAATGCCCTCGCCGTCCGAAAATACGGCATCGCTGCCATCGCTGAAGGCGCCCTCCGCTGC
The DNA here is from genome assembly GCF_040938575.1 of Ambystoma mexicanum. Classification (NCBI taxonomy): domain Eukaryota; kingdom Metazoa; phylum Chordata; class Amphibia; order Caudata; family Ambystomatidae; genus Ambystoma; species Ambystoma mexicanum. The sequence goes on from NC_090931.1 coordinate 173,487,729, forward strand.
CATGGCCACCTGCCTGGCGTGGTGGGCCCAACGCTTCGAACAGTCCTTAAGTGTCTTAGGTTTAAACCTACTACACGCTCTGTAGTTCGCTTCGGGGAGGTCCCAGATTGCACGTGGCGTGCCCGTCGACCCAAGGGTATTTGCGATTGCACTTGGGGCAGAATTGAAAAGGAGTACCCTCCATACGCACCTTGAGGCAGCGGGCTGTTAAGTGTAGGAAATGTATAAGGTGTACCTATATACCAAGAGTGCAGAGTATGTACTACCCCCCATTCTCCCTACTTGCAGGGCCGAGGCCAGCGCCCTACCAGGCCCGGGCCGAGGCCAGCGGCCTTCCGAGACCCAAATCCGTTGTGCAGCAGCCGACGGTCGATTTCTTCTCCAGCCGGCGTCGAGTGTCGAAGTTCGACGTTGGAGTGGGAAAGGATGTCATTAGAATATTATTTTAAATTCTAGCAAAAGTATGGCTAAGGCCAGGGGACTCCGCAAAATGCTTCTGACCAGTATGGCGGAAAAAAACAATCTGAGGATCCTAGATGCGTGAGGGATCTTGGGTACAGTGGACGTCACACTAGGGATAGTATTACTGGCACGCCCTGTGTCGACGCCCATTTTCGAGTTTCGAAAAACAAACTGTAATACCCCGCAGCTTCCACTAGATGTCGGCCTATGCACAACATGTGATCTAAGCAGATTCCACAAGCCTCAGAAATATATATATTATTTTTTTTTCTCTTTTAAAGGTTGAACAAACCAATAAAAAATAAAACAAAATTAAAACATTTTAGGAAGGAACCTAGGATAAGGTAAAATCAGTTTGTCCTGGTGTATGACAAAGAAAGGATCCTGCACTGACAATGCTTGTAATTCACTAACTCTTCTTATGGAAGTAATAGCCACCGTGCACTACTAAGACTAACACCCAGGACATCAAAGATGACATCACAAATGTCATGGATGACATCACATATCTGGGCCACTTGTTTTTGTTCACTGACATATATAGGCTAGGTGGTTTTGTTCACTGACAGTCAGAATATTAAAATTGAAAAAGGTGCTATATATCTAGACGTTAACCTTGTCATATGTTCTTTAAGTATTTTCCTTAGGGTTTGGTCTCAGCTCATGGTGCACATACATGGGGAAATGAGCAGGCCTCAAACACACAATTCATTTGTATACATGAAGATAAACTTTAATGTCATTAACATTTTCTGATGATGCAGTTTCTTTCTTCCTTACTTTAGTTTCCCTGTATGTGCCTCTGATTTGTATGCATTGTGGTTCTTCACATGTATTGTTTGTACCAGCACAAGTGTTTTAATTGTTATCTAGTTATTACATGTTTAACATTATTCAAAACTCTGATATGGTAGCATTCATTATTGTGCTATCCAAAATTACAAGATTATAAATAGTCTACTTCTATGTTGCAGTCATTGCCTATGTTTATATAGGATTAGGTTTCTGTATTAACAACACTCCAATACAATGATTTTAGATTAGTACATTCTTTAATAGATTAAGTAGTTCATGATAGGTCTCCCGATCACCCCTGACATCTTGTTACCAACAATATAAACACAACTCGTTGTAGGGACTTTTCATCAAAATGTATTTCACATGTGATGTCATCAATAAAATTTATGATGGCCTCTTTGATGTCCTGGGTGTTAGTCTTAGCAGTGCACAGTGGTGGCACGAGTTCTGGTTGCTTACCTAGGTTTTACTTGTAACCATAACGTCCCTTTAACAAAGCTTTTTTCAGTGAATTTCATGGGGTTTTACCAGTGCATGCTATTTTCCTACAGCTTACTAATATCATACTTACCCAATATAGCAATATGTGTCCATTTTACAAATTGTCACCTTAAAACTCTTGTCATTTCCCACCTTGTAGAATCATTTTTAAAACTTCTATACACTTTTTGCAACTATTTCAACTAGTTTTGCATCCGTAGACATCTACAAACATCCGCCTTCATTGCAGACCTTCCCGACAGTGCCACATGACCATATGCTGGAGCGTTGCATGATGACGTGTTCAAGAACCCTGCCTTACTTCACGATAAGATCCGTGCTTCACGGACAGATCGGAACTGCATTTTCTACTGATCTAGGAACTTTCAACTTCAAAATTTCCCTTTCACAGCTCCAACACCTATTCCTACTCCTACTCATTATTCATTAAACAATCTAGTACACAGTACATAATTTTAGCAAAACTGCCATTTATCTTAAAATGGCATCAGCTAATGCCATCCCTCCTCCCAAAGAGCCACCACCACTGCTGTAATCAAGGAGCATGAGAAACACTGCCCCCTACCTTAGAAATAACACACGTGCAACATTTTCCCCTGTCCACCTACTCCTCCATATTAGTGTTTGGTGCCTCTTCCCTAATGTCCCTCCCCACCTTTAGTTCTTAGCTCTCCTGCCAAAAAAAAAATACATCCAAAAACAACAAAAGAAATGTTCCTTTAGGAACCACCTTTCACAGTTAAAAAATAGAACTAAAAAAAAAAAAAAAACTTATAGAAGTACATAGACTCAATAAGATTTTCCAACATTTCCATTTGCATTTTGTGTTATGGGAATATTGTGGCGTTCATCCTCTGTTCCAGGGACTGGAACAGTGCATACCGGACCGGCAGCCCAAGTTATCAGCCCAAGCGAAGCAAGGGTGGATAACGAGGTCTCTGGATCCTTATCCCCCCCATTACAGCCCTTGTAATAGGGGATGAAGGCCATTAGCACCCTAGGTTCCCAAATCAGGAACCCAGGGTGCTAAAAAAAAAAAAAAAAAATAGGATTTTTCTTCCTACACCGGGATGCCTGCGGCGTCCCGGTGTAGGAAAAAAAAAAATCATTTTCCAAGACGGCCACCATGGAAAGGGAAGGCGGGGTTCCATACAGGGCCCCTCTTTGCTTTCGATAGCAGCCTTCAGAAGGTGAAGAGAACCATATTACCAGGAGCACATTTTTCTTCCCTTTCAAACCTATCCCAATTTCGAATAACTTTACCACAAATCCAGTCCCAGGCGGACATGGCCACTTTAACCCCATGTTTTGTCCTTCGTGGTCATGGCCAGTAACCAGATTGTCCGGATCATGACCCGGACAATCTGGCCACTGCCCATGGCCACAGGCTACACCTCAGTCACCAAAGGTATATCACTATTTTATGTACCTACATAATGACACTCGTCAAAAAATAAAACACAGGCACATTTGCAAAACCATGCTTTCAGTTCCTTCCCAATGCTCCTTTCACAGGTGTGCTGGAAATCCACCCATGTTTTATTTTTGTAAAAGTGTCAAATGTAAGCAGATACAATCGTCATACAACCTAGCCCCCACTTGACAAAATCCATTCAGACTTTACGAAAACATTTATATCTAGATCTATAACCTTTTTGCAAACCTTTTTTGTAGATTTGTCAAATGGCACTACATTTAGAAGTCTTTACAATATTTTTGGACCCCCGCCTCTAATTTTGCCCCCTCTTGACAGAATCCCACCAAACTTTGCAAACTCATTCAGAAACATCAGGAAGAAACATAATGCAGAATTTCATGCAGTTTCATTAAGTGGCGCCATAGTTACAAGCCATCCAAGAACTGCTTTTCACCAACCCGGATATGCTGAGGTGTCGGCGAACATCCGCACTGTTCGGACTTTCGCGGCAAAAACATCCCGTTTTTTCCTTCTTGCAGCCATATCTCATCCCATTCTCATTACCCCTCACCTCCCCAGAGATTATTTGATAAGTGTGACACGTGCAATGTTGTGTTTTTTAATATGTTTTTACTGTGATGTCCGCAGACACGGGCCACTGTCTGCGAATCCAAGATGGTGGGCGTTTCCAAAACTCTGACGCACTTCACCATTAAGCGGGCGCGTCCGATATCCGGACACCACGTTGCCCTCTAAGCCAATTGGAGTCCCGTCCGCGGACCGAACAAGGAAGTGTGTCCGCAGAGCAGACATAGATATAACATTTTTTTTAGACCTACTTTTTGGTCGTTTTAAAAAAATACTACTGGACAGATTTCCACCAAATTTACAAAAGCACGCTTTTGGGACAAAGCCGCCGCTCCTGCCGCAAATTTGGTGAAAATCCATCCAGCGGTTTGGGCTGTAGGTGTGAGCAAAGTTTTTTATCCATTCAGTCTATTGGAAAACAAAATACATTTTGGCACCCCCCTATAAGTTTGCCTCCCCCCTTGACCAAACCTCACCAAACTTTGCAAAAGAAAATTCAGAATGGGCCATATACTTTTCTTTGCAACGGTTGGTGGGGATTCGTCCACGGGGAGCGAAGTTATAAGCCGCCCAAAAAGTGCTCTTCCTATGGGTTTAGCAACCTAACCATAACTACATGGCCGATATATATCCATCACACACTTCTTCAGACCCGATCTGGCCCGCGGATAGAGTTTGTATGTGGTATCTGGGGTTTCGTCTGAACTCTGCACACTCTGGCAGTAACTGGTCCAAGCATGTGGTTGCTGAGAGAAACCTGAAGGTGTCTCCCTAGCTAGTCCCCAGGGATCTGTCCTCCAGGTGGCCAGGACATGGCCATTGTTATTGGATCCAGTTCCTGGGGGTGGACCAGGGAGGGAGGATCACCTGGAGGAAAGGGGGGGGGGGGTCCTCGGGGACTGGGACAGTGTTGGGTAAGAATTGGTGCAGTGACACTGTGTGAGATTACACAACACTTATCTGCTTGGTATTAGGTAACCCACCTTTTGGTGTAGGTCTGTACTACACAAGTTGGTAGTGTGACTGAGCAGCTAGGCCTTGCAAGAGGGGTAATTGTGAGCTGTAGAGATGACATTCGTAAATACGGTAACAAAGTAACACTTGAACTCAAGGTTTCTGTTATAAATTGTTATTCAACATCAATTTGTAAATAAGCATTTGTTAAAAAGACAATTCCTGTAACAAGGAAAATATACCTTAAAATACTTTTCAGGATCAGCACAAGTTAGTGGATAGTCTTTAGATATGCTTTTTACGCAAGTAATGGCATTTATATATCACACTGGTTACTTTGCAGATTCTGAGGTTGCAGAAAGAAAGCAAAAAGGTTGAACAGGTTCTCAGTATATGTGAGGACACTTAAATCTTCCAATGAAATCTAGACAAGCCTATCCCAGCAATAACAGTCTTAAAACAAGTTACCACCTATGAGGGACATAATTATCAAAGTCAATGTGCTAGAAGAGTCTGCAGGGAGCCTGGAGAGCTGAAGTCAATTGAACACAGTCTATGGAGCTGAGGGACTTCTTAGACCAAAGTCTTCCACAAAGTTAGAGAGTTTGTAGAAATCACTTGTAGGATCGCAAGCTGGGAAGCCTGTGAAAAGCAGAGTTGGAATAAACTCTAAATTGTAAGCTAATGCAATTCTCAACTGAGAAGAGCACAGCTAAAAAAGACAGAGGTAAGTACCCCAAGTCTAAACAGTACCTCTGGCTTGAAGAAGAGTGGTCCAGCTGGATTCTGTCCTGTTGCAGTGATGCAGACCCTGGGTTCCTGAGCCTCAGTTGTGGAGACAAGAGGGAGGACATCTGGAGGGCTCCTGCAGCTGCAATTTGGAGGTTGTGGGCAGCTACAGGCTCTTTTCGGTTCAGCAGCACTTTTCGGTTTCAGCCTTCAGTAAACAGCACCGTCGCCGGTTGGGCTTCCTTCACGCCTTGTGTCCTGCACTCTGCTAAGGGGACTCTAGCTCTGGTCACCCTGCTTCTGGAGGGTCACGAGGAGGCTACTGGCCGGATGTTAGACGTTTCAATAGACTATGGATTTCTCGACTCCTGTCACTCAGTTCTTGCAGCAGCTAAGTAGTACAGCCAACCGGAGAAGATGGTCCAGTGGAGTTCATCAAGGGAAAAAGTCGTCCCTTCTGGAGCTTATCTGTCGAATTAAAATAGAGTTTCAGCGCAGCAGCAGGACGCCACCAGGCAATTCAAAGGTCCAGGAGGATGCAGCAAGCTTTGTTCACAGTTTCTTCGTTGGGTGTTTCTCCCGGTGTTGACTCGGCCTCTAGTCCCAAAACCCTTGTCTTTTAAGAAGGTTTCTCCCATTCATGCACAACCTAGGCTGTCAAACACAGCAGGGTAGCTATCCTGAAAGGACAGCCAGCCAGCCACCAAGCCAATCAGTACTGGTTGCACTCATGCATTCCTAGAGACAAAGGACAGGGGAGTTTCGGGAACCTCCCTCACATCCCTCACAGACACACAGGAGCCAGAGGCGAGCTACAGGGCTGAATCCCGCCAAAGGCAAAAGAACAAAGAGCTCAAACCTGGCTCAACACAGAGTAAAATCCAAGCAAGACCTCACAAACAGAAAATGGCAAAGAAAAAGAAGACCAGGACCATTTTGACAGAAATGGTCACCCATTGGTGCTGTGCTGCAGTTGAGGATTCAGCCTGCAGTAGAAAAGCACAATGGTAGAAAAAATGAGACCACTGTCAGCAGCCATTTAAAATACTGAGGCTATGTAGGATAAGGGGCTAGTAGGTAACTCTTCCCCCCCCCCCCACCCCAGGCACTCCACTTAATATTCGGTATGCTGGACCTACAAAGAGAAAAAGCAAGTCAATTTCACTTCACTATTTTTGGGAACTGTAGTTCACACATGAGAAGATATTTAAACCTTATTAGAAATCTAAAGGAGTGACGCTGCACTGAAATTACTGTGTGTAAGTAGATGCCTATGGAGCTTGTCAGACTCCAAAAACAGAGGAAACACATATTCCACATCAGGTCAGAACACATGCGAGTGTGGAAAAAGGTCACAATCACTCCAGGGTTAAAATTAAAAAGCGATAAAGTCCAGCAAAGGAGCTAGGGGTCTCTAAGGTGAAGAGAATTAGCGCAGAAATGAGAATTTTCCCTAAAAGACAACGATGGGTTATACACAGTATTCCCCTTCCGTTGACACCTTTTCCCCCCCTCTTCTCACGTCGGACATTCTAAACCACTGCCCCCCCCCCCCCTATTTTTTTGACAAGCCCCTAGGACTGCCTTGTTGGTCGACGCTTGCTCCCATCTTAGATTTAGGCGTTTTTCCAACCTGCATACAGCATTCATTCAATAAACACCCTTGAACTGTGTTCACTTGTGTGTCTTACTTGTGGTCACCATGAGCTCCTCATATACAGTGTCAGGAGTGGAATGTGACTCAATTGAAACAAATTGGGGAACCCTACAATTTCAAAAGATTTAGAGAGCCTCCAACCCTTCCATTACCACCAAGGAATCAATAGGATTTCATATCTGTAGCAGTAGGGAAGCTATTATTACCCCTGGGAAAAGAGGGATTATTCCTACAATTTCAATTTGATTGTCCTTCTGAGGTGTAACATGCGATTAGCCCCATAATTAGGCTTAGCATGGAAGTTCGGGATAGACGTCTTAGCAGGTGTTATTGATCCAGACTTCCGAGGAGACGTGAAGGTTCACTTACAGAATCATGGCAAAGTCCCTTTTGAGGTACATCAGAGACCAAATTGCACAGGGAATTTTGAAGAGAGGTCTGTTGCCTCAATTCCAAGAAAGTGAACCAGACGAAACAGACAGAGGTAACAGGCTTTCGAGAAGCCGATAAAGGCCCAATCATCGAAGAAAGGAAAGTAGAGGAACCCACCATCTATTCCAACCTATCCTTTGACCGGCAAAATGATCCAGCCCTCTCTGAAGCTTTTTTACAAGCAATTCCTGAAAAAGGTATAGAGAAGGGAAGTCCCTTTTTCTTATTAAAACTAGGGTTACTTTACAGAAAAGAAACTTCCCCTGAAGGGTAAATAAAAACTCAACTGATAATAGCTAAAAGTCACAGAAAGGTCATGCTAGAGATCGCACATTCCCATCTCACGGGAGGACATTTGGGCCAAGCTAAAACCCAGGCGCATATTAGTGGGAAGTTTCACTGGCCAGGTATCCACACTGACATCAAACAAACATGTGAGATATGTCAAAAGACCAACCCGAGCATTCCATTACCTCCCCCATTGAAATACATTGCCCATTTAAAAAAAAAGTCCCTTCACGAAATGGCATGGACATAATAGGACCTCTGGAAACCTCTAAATTGGGCAAAAAATATGTCCTGGTGATCGTGGATTGTGCGACCCGATACACAGAGGTATTACCAATGTGAAATAATACCACTCAGCAAATCCTAAAACATTTAACCTATTTCTCTAGGGTAGGCTTTCCCAAAGAAATACTAACAGTACAGGGGTCAAATTGTACAAGTAAGCTTATGGCCGAAGTCAAAGAGCTACTGCATATTACCCCCTTGCGAACTTCTGTGTACCATCCCAAAACCGATGATCTAGTAGAAAGATTCAATAAGACCTTGAAACTAATTCTACAAAAATCTTTAGGACAGGAAGGACTCGCACCGAATGATCCCATGGGCACTATTTGCAGTAAGGAAAACCCCCCAGGCTTCCACAGGTTTCTCTCCCTTCGAGCTACTCTGTAGAAGAGAACCGAGCAATGTCCTGGACATGCGCCTAGAAACATGGGAAGGCCGCGAGGAGGCTCCCATTCCAATATCCCAAACCACCACTAGAATGCAAGAACACATGAAATTAGCCTGGGACTTAGTTTGTACTCACATGGAAAAGGCCCAAAACCAGCAAACGGCCAGTTACAACAAAAAGGTAAATTTAAGATCTTTTTCTATTGCACAGAAAGTACTAGTCCTCTTACCCACCTCTTAAAATAGCCCAGCCAGACCTAAAACAGAAAGCCCACATATCACATTAACCTCCTAAAATAGTGGAAAGAAAACCCGCCAGCCACACATGCAAAAATTCTACCCTGCCTGATTGCCAAAAACAGATAACGGACTTAATTTGCACCCAAGTTATCTAGCCAGCGACGAGAAGATCTAAAGGACATAATAGTCTCATTCCCTGATGTATTCTCAGAAAAAACGGGAAGAGTAAAAGGTACAGATTATATTCGAACACCTAGAGGCAAAGTAGTTCACCTAAAACCTTATTGTCTACCAGCGGCGCGTAAAGAGGTAGTGATGGGGGAAGTCAACAAAATGTTGTAAGGCGAATATCATTGAACCTTCCTCAAGTCCATGGTCCCCTCCTATCGTGTTGGTCACTAAACCCAACCGGTCCTAGAGATTCTGCATTGATTTCCATCAAGTCAAGGCTATATCAGACTTCAAATGCCTATCCCATACCGGTCATCGATGACCTCATTGATAAACTAGGAACAGCCGCATACCAATCTACCCTAGATTTTCCAAAGGGTTACTGGCAAGTGCCTGTATATGGGTCAGATAAGGAGAAAAAAAGTGTTTTCAACACCCATAGGGTTATTCCGGTTTAAAGTCCTCCCTTTCGGCCTACATAGTGCACCAGCTACATTTCAACGTCTTACGGATAACATCCTGCGAGCCTATTCAGACTTTTGTGGAGCTTACATGGACTATATTCTTCATTTTTAAGACCATCTCTTCCATCTTTATACCATCTTGAAAGTCCTACGGAGTGCTGGTCAAATCCAGCTAAATGCAGATTAACCCGATTTGCTGTGAAATATCTTGGCTTCTTCATAGGGAATGGAACTGTACAACCACAACATGAAAGAGTAAAAAGTCATCTTAGATACTCCCAAGTCCAAAAGAGACTTTACAGCTTTCCTGGGGTTGAGAGGTGATTACCGTAGGTTTATTCCCAACCATTCAAATAAAACGGTACGGTTGACAAACTTAAAAATGCTGAACCCCAGAAACTTCAGTGGAGCGAGGACGAGGTATGCCATAACATCCTAAAGAAAACACTATGCCAAAACCCAATCCTAAAAGGTAGTCGACTTCTCGAAGGAGTTGGTGTTACAGACGGATGCCTCACTTACAGGGTTAGGAGCTGTCCCATATCAAATTTGCAACAGACTAGAACACCCCATACACCAGTCGCAAGTTATTCCCACGTGAGAAAAACTGCTCCGTGGTGGAACAAGAGGCCCTAGCTATCAAGTGGGCCATTATCCGGCTCAGGTAATATCTAGTAGAAGGAAAGTTCACTCTGGGTACCAACCACTCACCCTTAGTCTGGATTAGCCAACGCAAAGAGTCCAACCCTCAGGTGATGCAATGGTTTCTAGACCTACAAACCTATTGTTTCGAGGTGGAGCACCAGAAAGGAAAAGACCAGGGAAATGTGGATTTTCTTTCCTGGTTCGCTTGTGAAACAAATGTGGCTGCATCGCATGAAGGAAGGGTATGTGAGAAACCTGAAGGTGTCCCCCTAGCTAGTCCCGGGGATCGGTCATCCAGGTGGCCAGGATACGGCCATTGCTATTGGATCCAGTTCCTGGGGGGTGGACCAGTGAGGGAGGATCACCTGTATGGGGGGATGGGGGGAAAACTCGGGGTGTGGGAGACGAACAGGTGAAATGCAGTATTCCGCTTCCTTCGACACCCTTTCTCCCCTGCTCTCACATAGGACATTCTAAACCACAACCCCCCCCTTTCCAACACAAACACTTCCGCACAACACAAAAAGACAACAGACTAACACCAGAGCCATTTACCTGACATGTCCCAATACAAGGGTCAGGCAAAGTCAAGCAATTGATCAGACTCACAAACCAGGCGGCCCTTTCCCTTCCTCACAGGGATAAAAGGTGGAGCCAGCGAGCACAGTACGGGCATGGCAGACAGCACGACGAGACGGCTACTCAGGTGGGCAGTTCAAGAGAAGAAAGGCAACAGGAAACCAGAGGGTGGCGAGGAGAGAAGCAACCTTGGCCTTTTCGTCCCAGACCTGCAGAACCTTTGTGGTAGAGAGCCTAGGACCATGAACAATAGCACAAGTGGCTTGTAGCAGAAGTCAACGGTACATGGGGCAACCGTATGTTGATAAGCAAGACCAAGGGAAGCTCCTGCGTTTGTGGTACCAGCCTTGACACCAGGAAAGCCAAAAGCCAAGCGGTTCATCACAGCTGGTGAGTTGAGAGGAGAATCGATAAGAGCCAGGCTGTTTTGAATGATAAGTGCAAAGCAGCAAATTAGAACCAAGTTTTAATTAACTATGTAAAGAACTGTAAAAAGTGGCAAGGGGAGGCCAACTGCAGAGGGAAAACCGGCCCCACCTGGGTGCTAATTCAAGAGACTCTGGTCGATCTCCATCTGAGCAAAACTGCAGGTACCAGAAGGTAGGAGAGCTGCCGAAAGAGGTCAAAGTGGTAATACAGGAGGTCTAGTAAAATCCCTGTACAATCGAAAGACTATGATCTACAAACTAAGTGAAAGAAAGGGAAGTGAATCCCGCAGGGAGACAAAACAAGGGAAGTGAATGCCAAGAGGGGTAAAGTCTAAAGTCCCAAGGAATAGTGTGTTTGAACTGTTTAAAAAGACATGAAGATTTGTGGAATGCAATACAAGAGTCAGCGCCCAGAAGAGGGGGACCCAGGGGTGAACCCATCACCCAACGAACATTGGAAACACGTTTTATTTGTTAAAGGAACTTTCGTTTTGGTATTTGAACACGTCAGGTCCTCGAAGGCAAGAGACTTTCAAGTGAAACGAGATTTGGACATCGACAGCCCTGACAGCTGAAAGCTCGAGTGTTTCCATAGAGCTGTCATTGGAACTGTCACCTCGTGCTGGAGAAGCCCAAGACTGTACTGTGGTCCACGCTCCCATCTTACCCAGTGTCCAAAACATGGGGAAGGGAGACCCAGGTTACTGCATCCGGACATATTATTTGAGAACACTTCTTTCTTTTCTAGAGAACTATCCCACACCCCTTTTGTTATTAGTCGTGAGGTTTAAGAATAGGATTTTTAGTATAGGCCTTTTTTGACACAACCACAAGGACAGCCTTATTTTTCGTTTGATGGTCGACGCTTGTTCCCATTTAAGATTTAGGATTAGATTAGGCAGTGTTCTAACCTGCTTACAGCATTCATTGTTCAATAAACACCCTTGAACTGTGATCACTTGTGTTGGTCTTACATGTTGTCACCATGAACTTCTCTCACTGCCCAGTGACAAATGTTTAAAATGTTTACGTAGCTTGCGCAACAGGATTTGCATGCAATCGCTGTACCATCTGGTGAAGGACTGTCCCGCAGTATTGCATAGGAGAATCTGTTTTTGGGTAAATCTGTAAACACTGTTTTTGCTGTGATTTCTTCAAACGTATGGGGGAGACAAGTACAGGGGCAGCAGCTCTCTACTATAGTGGCCCCTGTGGCTTTTTTTAAAGGAGATCTTTGCAAAGCTGGGAAATCTCACTGTTGATGTGTAGAACAATAAGTGCAAATGTCTATTTTGCCTTGAGGAGGAATACGTAGGCTTGTATGTACATGAATTTGAATCTTAATAGTTATTGGGTTGTCAGGAATTGCGGATTTTAATGTTTTTATTGGAGTGATCAAATGATGAACTATGTGCATAAATGTGTAAGATTTGATTTTTAACCATATACACAAAAATATATATATATTCTTCTTAAATGGTGCTACCCCCTCAAATATTCATTAAGAGGGCATTCTAACATGAAGGATAGCCCAAGGTATGTTAACAGTTTTCTTTCTGTAACACTGCGTCCGTCCCTCAACACAAATTGATTACCAAAAAATAAAAGTAAAGGATGGAAATATTTTGGAATGTAAATAAGCAAACAAAAAAAACCCAAATCCATACTGTTGGGCATAACAGACTTGCGGTAAACATCATAGTGAGTCATTCAATACATGCCACAATGGTCAACAAGGCCATTTTCATTTTAACTATTACCATGGAGCTAATTTTCCAATGAGCCATAACGTCAATGGAAGTCAAGCCTTGCGTAAGGCTTTTACCACCTTCCATTGATGCTGCAGCTCATTTTCCTTCTTTTGTATGATGGAAAGAATGGGTGGAAAGCAACTTGCAGGTCCGCGGCCTCCCTTCCTCTTCGCCATCCAAATGCCCCAGCATTTGCACCGGCATGCATTTTCATGTCAGCACAGATGCTGGGGATCCCTATGGGGTCCGCCAGCTTTATGCACCAGTAGAATGCAGGCAGATCCCATAGGGATCGACTGTAAACGCTGCCTGCCATGCGTAAGTGGCAGGCAGCGTTTATTTCGATTGCACTGCAGAGTGCAAAAAAAGGGCAAAAGGAAGCATACACATTTGTTTCTTTGGAGAGTGGTGATGTACGAATAAAGCCATTCGTCTAAAGACCGTTCCAATAGAGGTTGGCCCCAATTCCCCCCCGCCCCCCAGAAACATGTAGGATAGCGACAGATGGAAACTTTCCTTTCAAACCTAAAAGAAAATAGAAATAACAAAAACTGAGAAGTTTGGCATTTCTATACTGTATCCGTATCCCAGTTGAATAATGACCTTTACATTTAAGATTGATGTAGACTTGAATTGGCTAGCTGCAAAAGAGGAAACAAAACTTCAAACACTGTACAGTCTATAGAATGCAATACTTTATTACCATCACATACAAAAATCGGTTCCATTTCACTTACTTACCCCTGCCATATCAAGCCATCCTTGCTAGTAACACATGTATTGTTTATAGGCAAGTGTTAGAATTAAAGGAATTCAGGAGCCAAGCTGCGAGACTGGTACAGGATCTTTGCCTTTACAATTTGCAAGCACATCTGGAAAGCATTCAAAAACTGATGATGGATTTGTCAAGAGTTGGCAAAAACTTGCAAGTAATACCTTTGTAGCACCCAGCGCCAAGCAGTCAAACATCTCTCGGGCCATGGATTGATCAAAGGGAAAGGCAGTGCTTTAAGCGGGCAGATACTAACCAGCTTAGAGTACAGGTACTTATTTGGTGATTCGGGTACTGGGAATGATGACTGTTGGGTCGCAATGCTGGTGCTGCAACAGCAGGCGTGTGGACAGATTCATCAAGAAGAGGTGCTAGTATATGCTAATGGGGGACTGGTGGAATCTTCCTCCAACCCCAAAAAGCTCACAGGAAGATTAGCCTCACATGCATACCTCCGATGATCTCGGCAACATGTTGGCTGCGGGTGAACTCCACTAGCTTACTTTCTTTAGAATGCTAGAAATCCATCTCCCTCTCCCACAAAATATATTTTTCCTCCATGTACTAATCCTGCCTCTCACCCTCCATCCCTTGAGATCCCCCCCCCAGTCAGTCTCTACACTTATTTATTCTTTCCTTTTCTTCTTCTAAGTGCCTGAATTGCTAATTTCTGGATTTAAATGCATTTTTCTTCTCACCTGCTGAACACGCCCTCCCCTTTGCGCCATCATGTCACCTAATTCAAGGAGGGCGCTAGTCAAAGCTTTTCTTGACTTCGGTCTCAAGAGGGAGATTTTATTTATGCGAGTAGCAGTGTTAGGTGGAGGGCTAATGGGGCTAGACGTGCAGGTGTATGGGCTTTATAGGGAACTATGCTTGATTGGTTGAGCAGGAGGCAGCTACTTGGTGAATGGGGAGACCACTTCATGAGATTGGTCGTGCAGAGTTGGGGATGTTGGAAATGGTCTGTGGTGCCTGATCGGTTATGTTTGGGGGTGAATACGCCACAATGCTTCAGCCCATTTTGGCACTAGACATTGTAGGATTACCCTTGTATTCAAACCCTCGCAAATCGACTTTTCTGCTACTCTGAAAATGTGTTTTGCTCAGTCATCCCTATTGGGAGTACACGAGCACTAGGGGGAGGCAGAAACGTACAGACCTTCTTTACGGGTTTGTGGGCAGACAATTTAAATATCAAGAGGACCCTCAATTGATATCTTGAGTATGCAGCTGCTTATGTTTAAAAGGCACTTTGCCCGCAGCAAATAAGGAACAGCGAGAACCTATGGAATTGCTCAGATCCCAATATCAAAATATTACAATATTTTTTTATTTGCAAAGGCTTTCGTCAAAAAAAAGTTAGCAAACAAAAAATCCCTAGAAGGCAAACCGCAGAGCCGGACATCCTCAACAGCCAGGACTAGCAGAAACACAGAATGGCCACATACCTGTATCTGTGTGGATATAAGCTGGTTTTAACAAGCTATGGCTACAGGCTATACATGAAAACATTCCTGGAAGTTAAAGCTACTCAAGGCATGGGAGCGTATGAATAATCCTGTGCTGGGGAACACCCCCGCCTGCAGAAAAGATGCCCGTCTACTGCAGATATCTCTGCGGCCATTGGGCAACCACCTCCTACACAAGAGGCCCCAATATGTCACAAAACACAACACCTTGGTTAAGTGAGCCCCACCTCAAGAATGCAGACATTAGTCAACAAAAGTATCAGGCAAAGACCATTTGATACTCCGAGCAGCTTAACAGCAGAGACCTGTGATTCACCTTAATGCAACCGAGAATAACCCTTGCTGACATTGGTGAAACCTAAATTATAGGAACTGGCATCCAACAGACAAAAATCATTATTGGCCACAGAACGGTTACAACTTCAGCATTTATCAGTCATGCATTGCGCTATAGTCAGTAGAACGCCCTCCCTAGAAGGGCCATGCCATACCGCACTGTATAGCCATAGGCAACCAGCAACATCTTTGCAGCACAGAACAGGTAATTTGTTTGCTCTCTGCCATCAGAACCCAATAGCACCCCCCCCCGCCAATCGCATTCTTTAGAGATTTCTCACTTTCTGTCACCAACACCTGGCAAAGATTACGGGTGGCTGTTTAAAAGGCACCTGGCAAACGCAGTCCACTACCGCCACCCTCCAGAAACTTTCTGGCAGACCGTCACTGCGCTGCAGGTAGACTGTGCCATGATGCAGGTCTGAAGGCACTCTTCTGGCACATATCAAACACAAATAAATCTACACATGGACAATCTCCAAAGCTCTGCCCTCGGGAAACCCGAACCCCCACTCAATACATAGGGTGGTTTCCCCACCACAAACACATTGAGTGCCCTGAAAGAAGCCATCAGAATATTCACGCAGACTATCAAAGTGAAACGAATGCAAGAGGTGCAGAACAGCAAAGGAGAATACCCTAGCACAGCAAGCAATCACACCCTAATTTGTAAGGTTACATTTGCATTTTAGAGGCACATAATTTCAGAAGTGGCATGGACATATCCCTGCAGGCACCTTTCCAAAAGTGTGCCAATCTGGTGAACTTGAGCATTGGGGTTGGTGGGTCAAAGTACATTCGACACAGATTATGCTGGCTAGTGCTCACCATGAACAAAAAACAAAAAAGCTAAAATTGCAAAATCTCCAAGAGTTACACAATGTGAATGCCCAGCTCATCTGCAGTCCTCTGAAACCGGTCAATGACGTTCCCAACATCCATGGCCACGCTCTCCACAATGGGCATGGGGGCTGAAAGAGAAGAGTGCCGGCTCTTGCTGGACCCGAATTTCCATTGGGAGGCAGCGGCAGGTTTCCCACCTGTCTGGCTCCCCTTTGAGCGTTCTGTGGAGCGTGGTGCTGGAGGGCTCCCATCTATGTGGGGCAGCAGTTTCTGGAGCTTACTCGCAGTCCTCTGAAAGTGGTCAAGAATGTTCTCCTCCGCTTCTGTGATCAACACCCCCAAGCTGGGCTTCACAGGCGAAGAGGAGTGCCTGCTCTTGCTGTATTTCTGTTTGACCACCTGAACGTGTGGAGGGACAAGGTCCACACAGAGTGGGTCTATGCTGGTGAGGGATGGAGGACCACCATCCTTGTTGGAAAGTTGTTTTTCAAGTGCGGTCTTCTGAAAGCAGTCCAGAGGGAGTGGCTCTGCTTCCCTGGCTACACACCCCAAAATAGCCTCAGGGGGTGCTGTAAATGAGGGTCGTCTCTTACGCTTTTTCTTTTTGACCACCTGGATTAGTGGGGGAGGGTCCCCGCAGAGAGGGCTAGTCAATGGGGGTTCATTGCTAGGGAACCATATTGTAGGGACCCCACCCACCTGCGAGGACTTGGTGGGGTTTGCGTCAACTGTATGGATAATGTTCTCCTGCAGGTTCATCTCCCCCTCATCGATAATCAGACATTTGGAAGGACTCTCAAGCGTCAAGTACTGCTGTTGCCGATCCTCTAAAAGCTGCTCCGTGAGCTCCATGCTCTCGTACCGCACCATCTGCAGCCGCAAGAAACCATCCTCGTGCTCTTTGTACCTGCACATAGAAGGAAACACGGTGATAAGAGGGAGACAGTAGGAAATCAGCGACTAAGAGGACAATACCCTGCAACAGGACGAAGCGGTAGCGAGTTGTACAGAGCAAATAAATAATAAGAGCTAGATGTATTGATGATTTCGGTGCTTTGAATATTGCCACCATGCTGCCTTTCTCAGGCTTTGGAGCTCACAAAGGTTCAGACAGTGTAAGTAATCGGGACCAAATTAAAAGGGGACGGTTTCAGAACACCAAAGAAAAAGCAAACTGGCAGAAGTGGTGGTTCCCAGGACAGCAGACCGCCCTGTACTCAGTTTGGAACTTTTAATCTGACACCATCCTCAGTTGACTGCCCTTTGGGCGACCAAGCTATTCTGCCTACAGAACAGTGTGGGGGCTTCAGAGCCCATCAGGGAAACACGGCCCAGGACCCCTGCAGACACTTTGTTTATCCTCGTACGATAGTGCACCAGAGGGAGACGAGCAAGGGGTTACAAGTGTGAAAGAGGAATGATGCAATCGGGTTCCACACACTTTATATTTTATTAACGATTTGAAGTTGCATGACTGAGATGAACCGGTTAAATTACTCACAACAGTAACTCTTGTATTTTGCTATTAGTCCCTTAAGTCAGACAGATCATACATCCTTAACATTTAAAAAGTGCATGAAGGTACGTGTCCTTGTAAATCATTATGAAAAAGGCTGTCAGCGGAACCGCCCTGCGTCCTCCCCCCCACACACTCCATCTCTACCTCCATCTTTTCTATAGCCAATTACACCTATGAGGTGTGTAAGCAGAAGTCAGGAGATAGTGGGTGATCATACCAAAAAAAAGGAGCAGAATGGCTGACCATACCAGACTCGCAATGGCGAGTATAACTTTTAGCGAGGCTCCTGGCAAACAACGGGAAGGTTAGGAGAGGTCCCACATTGCTGCCTCCTGCTTGGTCTGGCAGTCGTCACTCTCTCCCCCGTGGACTTGACACTGAGGCCCATCAGTCCCGTATATCAGACACAGTGGCCAATCAAAAATCAGGTCAGACTATCCCTGTTGAGATGGATTACCAAAATCAGCCCTGGTGGGAGAATTTTGGGAGGCCACCCTATTATGGTGAACAAGGGAGACGCAGAGGGTAGCCAACCTCAATCGAGGTGAGATAGAGCGGTCCACACAGAGCAAACCCAGTAATTCAAGATTTAGGCATTTATTTTACACTCTAAGCAACTAAAAATCATAGTATTGTCAAACAAATCCCTTATAAAACAGATATATACAGTCACCCTTAAGAGAAACAGAACTGCATATCAATCAATTATCAGTGCAACACAGGTGAGTAGTGAGATGCATAGAAATGAGAACTTTTTAGAAACACAAAACAGCTTCCCTCAATCTTATAAAGTCCAACCCTAAGATTGTTTGGGGCCTTGTGCCCAAACGTAACCAGTTGCAAAGCATATACTTCTACAGGTAAGTTTATTCAGAGATTTGCAGGGCCTGGGGTTATGATTATTAAAGAGTTATCAAAGATTAGATACAAGTTTAATTAAAGTTCAGGTAAGTACAACACACTAGGACAAGCCTAGAAAAGGATACCTTATCCAGGTTCCACAACCAAGGGTTAGGTCAGAGTGAGTTAGGGTCATGACTTTACACCCTGGTACCCTATGTGATGCATGGGGAGAAAGCAACAGATGGGTTGTCTTACCCCCTTGCTCACAGTTCTCCGGATACCACGGTTGGAGGTTCCAGGCTTGTTCTTCTGTCTTTGTTCCTATCACAAGGGTCATCTAGAAAGATGGGATACTTTGTTTCACGGGATTTAGTTTTGGTTCTTCGCAGTACTTAGGAATCGGTTCCAGACAGAATCCAGCTGAAGACCCAAACTAAAAAAAGTGAAGATGTCTGTGGGAGAGAAAACCTCGGGGATCCAAAGTAAACAAGATCCAACCAAGGTCACCACAGTCAGGCGATCGTACATTGACGAACACAGGGGCAGTCCCAGCACAGCTTCCCTTAGAGGTAGGCTGCTGAAAACGCAGGAGGTGGTGACTTGTGGCACCAAGTTGATCTACCAAGTTGCAAGGTTGTTAGGCAAGGGTTGCTACATCAATTCTTGCCCAACACTGGTGGCAGGTGGTGGGACAGACCTAGAGTGGTTACATTGATTACTTGCTGTACCTGTGCCCAACTAAACCAGCCAAAAGGCTAAGCTCCATCAAAAAGTGAACCAAATTGTAACATGCCAACTATGGATAACTTTAATGAGGAAGCCTAATTGTTCCGACAGTAGATCAACTAAAAACATGTGCAAAACCAGGGGTCTGACTCTGAATGGAAAGAAAAGTGGATTACAAGGTTGTCGAATCACCAAAGTTTGGGTAGCACACCTTTAACACCTACTCGTCCAAGTAATATGGAAGATAATGATGAGGATGCTAGTTTAGAGTCAAGCTCCAATCTGCAAAAGAAGTCCGAGGCGGTAGAAGAGTCTCAGGAAAAGACCCTCTCTGCCACATCCTGCCCTTATGCCTCAGCCATTTTCCATTGGGAGCCCCACAGTCAAGCCCAGAATATGTTTCTCTTGAAAGACTGAGATTACAGTTGGAATTCAAGAAATTAAATGCCAAAAATCAAGCGGTGAAACTAAGAAAGAGAGCTGCAACATGAAATAGATATGAAAAGGATGTCCCTCGATTCTACTTACCTTTCAGGGTCCTCTCGGTCTGCTAGTTCCAAGCGGCCTTACCTGCCCTAAGAAGCAATGAGTATGTATGAACCTAAACTTGATGTGCTGGATTGGCTGGGTACGCTTGAATACACCTATGGTCTTCAAGGAATCAGACGGAATGATTTCATTCCATGGCTCATGTCTAGGCTCCCCCTAAATGCTGTGATGGAGTTGGGTACCAGAGAGAGAAAAGATGAACCAGTAAAGCTGGCATTAGTCAGATTTGGGAAAACTCCTTCCCAATACCTCAAGAGGTTTAGGACCCTCAAAAAGACTGATGGTACCCCTTGGGCTACTTGGGTATGTGAATGTTTGAAGAACTTAGATGGTTGGGTTAAGGGTTACAGAGTGAATACCTTTAAAGGAATGATGAATCCTTTTTTCTTAATATCTATTTTTGATGCCTACTCTCCCAAGCTGAGACAGCAGTTGGCTGACTCAAAAGAGATTGATCCCAAAAAGCTAGCACAAGCTGCTGACTTGTGGATAGCCAACAGGGCCACTGACAAGGACCCTGGGGCAACTCACAAAAAGGAAGAAGGGAAGCAGCACAAGAAAGAGGGTAAAGAGAATTTGAATTCCAACCATTCAAAAGAGGGCCACGAACCTAGCAAGGGTAAATTCCTTGGGAGACCTGGTAAGTCTAGTGAAACCTCTGGTGCCAAACCAGAAAGGTCAACAGAAACCCCCATTCCAGAGAACATTTGGGAAATGTTTTGTAAGTGGGTCTGTAGATCACGTGAAAGGGGATCGATCCCAGGTCCACACTGCCTCCTTATCCTTCATCCCTGAGGAAGAAGCCCAAATGGCAAGTGCACACTCTTAATTACTGGCTGAAGACCCCATTGAGGTTCAAGCCAGTTTAGTGTCCCTGGGTATGTGGGAACAACAGAATGTGGATGTGAAACCCATACCAGAGGACACAAACAGAGTATAAGGACAGTGTTCTTGTAAATGGGCAGGAGACCCCTGCCATCAGAGACTGTGGAAATCATTACAGCGGCAGATGAACGTTTTTACAGCCTTGAGGATGTCGCTAAGGCACCCAAAGGTCCCACTAAACCTGCAGGAGGCCCTACCCAATGGTTCCTATTCTGCCAGCTCTCGTTCAGTGCAATAATAGGACTTAGAATTATTTGTGGAGTATCTAGTACCCCCAGGCCTCCCAGCAAAAAGAAGCAAGAGCAAACAAGATTGGCCAGAGGAAACCGTGAGAGACTCAGTTTGAGGTTGGGGAGACTTCCAATACCTCGAGTCCACAGGAAGGCCACCCTTCTATTTCCAGGAAAAAGAAGGCCGGGCCATTTTGACTAAATGGTCACACATGGGTACTATACTGCAGCTGAGGATTCAGCCTGCAGTAGAAAAGCACAGCACAATGGTAGGAAAATTAAGCCACTGCCACCAGCCATTTAAAATAGTGAGGGCAACATGAAAATGTTTACATGAGTAGGTAGGAAAAAGGGGCTACTAAGTAGCCCCCAGCACTCCACATAAGATGGGGTGTGCTGGACCTACAAAGAAAAGAAAGTCAAGTCAATTTCACTTCACCATTCTTGGGAACAGTAGTTCACAAGAAAAAGGTATTTAAACCTTATGAGAAATCTAAAGGATTTATCTGTGACACTGCACTGAAGGTGCTGTGCGTCACCACACAAAATGTAGATGCCTATGGAGTTTGTCAGACGCCATAAACAAAGGAAACCCATAATCCAAATTAGGTCAGAACACATGAGAGTGAGGAAAAGGGCTCACTCACTCCAGGTTTAACATTACAAAGTCCTAAAGTCCAGCAAAAGAGCTGGGGGTCTCTACGGTTGAAGGGAAGTAGCACATAAATGAGAATTCTCCCTAACAAAGGCTCTACTTGGAAGGGGCGACCGCTGCAGCAAGGTTGTCGAGGTGAGAGCTTGTCGGTCCACTGGTTGGTCCCGGGACATTTCGGGAGGCTCAGTAGGCATGTATCAGCGTACAGGGGTCGAGACTGGCTGTTCCAACCGGTCCAATAACAAAGTCCTTTTTGAGAGTAGGACAAAGGAACAGGGCTTCACTGGGACAAAACTGGAGTCAATGCTGACCAGCTGCAGGGGTCATCCACCGATTGTCAGAGGGCTGTTCTTTGTAGAAGTCCAAAAATGATCTGCCGAACAGTTGCAGGAGTCCTCCTTTTATCCAAGATTCAGGCTGGGAACAAGCCCAAGCCCACAAATTGTAAGGATTTGCACCACCCAAAGATCCAGCGGATCTATCATGGATAGCCACTTGTCACCACATCTGCCCAGTAACATACTTTCCGACACCGCAAATGTGATTTGGGACTAGACAGTCCCAGCCCCCTTCTCTGGCGCACACATGCAATGCCAGTTAACCCGTGAAAGCCACAGCTTTCCCCGGGAATGGGATTTTCATGTAAGGCGTTTCCAGACCTGAAAAGGCAGGAAGGCGGCCAATGAGCAATAAAGAACAATCGAAAAAACGTGTGGCACTGACATCTTTAGGTGCTAACCATCTTTAGTAGGCATTTGCGGTAAATGAAAAAGTACACAATTAAAAACACACAAATTGTAAAAATATCACTGCTGCTACCAGCTTGTCTTAAGCACCATGTAAAAGTAACCAAAAGCTGTTGTATCCTTAAATTGTTTTTATATTAAAATATAACTGCACTTCACTGTAAGGTGACTTTGCAATTGTAACAATACACAAATTCATAAAGAGAGAATCTCAGTACTGACGGTCTTGGACTAGTTAGTTTTCCCATAAGATTGAGCAAAAAGGCAAGGGAAGTGAAAATCTACGGAGTGAAAGTTGCAGAAAGAAAATATTTCCCAAACCACCACCATGATACAGTCCACAAACTGTATAGGCAGCAAAGGAACCCATAGAACACCCAAACTAACAAAAACAAAACGCACACTGTCTGCCCAAGCCTCATTTATTCATACTCCAGTTGATAATGTAAGGCCTGAATACATTAGGCACCGGCTTGTAAACAAATACCTTATACTTGTAAAAACAGGAAAGTCTTGGCATTACCATTAGGAAGCTTTGCAGATAACATACACAAGAACGTTTCTCATGTCTCTGAAGAGGTTTCAACTCACATAGCATGAGCCTGGATCCCTGCTTGTGGAGGAACCCTTGAACTGCCCTTAGAAAAGTCCCAATTTACACAGGCTGAGGTTTGGGGATGCATAGGGTAGGGGACGCACAAGACAAAGTTACTGGTACATCAAATATGACTTTCCTGCAAATGTAGTTTTCCAGCATTGGTACCTTTTGTAGATTCACATTTTTGTAACACTTCACTGTGGTCAGGCTAACAATCCTTGGTTCAATACTTTACAAAAGCAGTATTTACTCAACTAGTGCAGAGGCAGGGGTTGAAATTGAGATTCAGTGAACATGAACTAAAGCCAGCTCCTGGGTGTCGGGCATCACCCAATAGGCAGGATCTACTGTAGGGAAACCAGGAGCTACCAGAGATGCTCCTTTAACTGTGTATGAAACATTGTGTTTAAATGTGTATTATGTGTCTTCCAATTCTACTGTACTAACATTCTCAAATACTCAAAGTAAATTTCACATTTACATGTTCAGAAGGTGCAATTTGGCCCTAGGAGCCAAAAGGAGCTCCTGGTAGCTGTTGGTTTCAAGCTAACCAGGCTCTACTATGCTAGAAGCAGGAGCTAAATAGCTCCCAGCTCCCCTCAATTTCAAACCTTGAGAGGTACTGCAGGTTTAGGAGGATTTTCCCCAAACACTGTGTACAGCAAGGAAAGACCAACACAAAACTAGGTCGCAGAGCTTCTCGGTAGATGGCCGACTGTCCCTGGGGTAAACCTAGCAGAGCACTCATGGCTTTACACTGGAGGGGAGCGGTTCGTAAAAAGGTAGAGCATAATATGCAATAACAGACAATAGGGGAATCTCTGCAGAATACATTTGCAAACATATATTCTTTGTAAAACTTTAATGCAAAGGAATAATGCAGTATGTTACAGGTAGGTACCTTTAGGTAACACCTTTAGGGCATGGACTTAATTAGAAGTCGTACAAAGTTCAGGGATGCAGATTTAAATCCAAAGTCCAATGCTACATATGGGGGTGGGGGGTGGGGATAGCACAGAGGCAAAACCTAGTTTTAACAGACCGTGTAAACTCGAAAGGAAAGCTCAGCAGTTATGGCATAGCGATCTGTGCAGCACAAATCGCTGTGGTGTACAGCTTGCCCCCAAATTTATCCTATGGGTCAAAGTCAAGAAAAAGGAGATGTGATAGTCAGGGGTCAACAACAAAGATGCAAGGAGTGCAGATGTCGATCTAGTCGAGAACAATTCAAGCACATCATCGATGACGTGTGATTGCACAAGGATTAACCGGATACTGTTTAGCTAACCTGTTAGTTGGGAGTGCACCCTTAGTGGCCATATAATCCCCTAGAGGCTGGTAAACAGCTAAACCTAGGATTTATCAAGAGCCCTTGAACAGTTGTAGGTCGCTGATTTTACCCACTTGCCAGTCCCAATACTTTAAGGAAATATCGTGCTGCAGATACAAGTGGAACACTGCAAGGTCCAGAAGGCACTCTATGTGAACGAGGAGTCCTGGAGGCAAGTAACTGAGCAGGTATGTAGAATCAATGGAAGGGAGCACTCTTGTAGATCCCTCTGACAAGAGGAAGTCAGAGTTGCACAGTGCCCAGAAACGGAACCCTCCTTCGTTACAATTTTAGAAGAGATGTCATCATAGAGATTCCATCATCTTCATCAGGCGAGTTACACAGCTGCTTGGGGAGGCACTCCAGCAATTGACAAATTGTATGGGCAGAAAACATCCTTAAGAGCAATTGGGAGTTCGGTGAACATTAAGCTTTCATCCAGTCACTGCACCATTCAAACACTCAGCAGCCACCCAAACCGGGATGGTTGCCACATTCTAAACTACCTGGGCAAACGTGCATGATGCAGATTCAGCAGGGAATCCCTGGCACCCATTAATACACCCAGCCAGATCAGATCATAGCTACTGTGAGCCAACAACCTGGAGCTTCAGGAGGGACATAAGCTCATCTACCAAGCCTTGTAGCGTCTGTCAACTTCTAAACCAAAGTCACAACATTAAGGGGACCTTCACGGAACAAGCTTGTGGGCTTAAAAAGGAAATATTCCTGCAACAGGGTGCAGTGTTAAAAAAAATACCCAGTTCTATTTTCAGCCATCAAGCTACACGTCTGAAGGCATTTCCTGAGGCTTATTATTCAAGTCCCAAAATCAACGCTTTGATCCAACTAAGCTTTAGATACCTTCAGAGGTCCTGCAGCTCACCTAGGGAGGCTGTGGTAGAATGCCCACGGGACAATCTGAGGAGAGGTGTGTCATAATTCATCACAATACATTATTGCACAGTATTTTTGTTGATGCAAATCTGTCCCTTGAAGTTTATTAGTTACAGCTATTTTTGTTATGTTTCTACCAGTAAAATGTAACTTTATAAGAACATTGCAGGTAAGGTGGTCACTTAAAAAAAAAAAATGAAAAAATCTCTAGCTCTCCAGATGAAGACGACAGTATCCTGGCATTAGAAGGAGCTGAAGACCTACAGGAACACAGACACGCGTCAACAAATGAACACCAGTCAGCAGCTGCTTAGTTTAAGGAGCCGACTGCAACAACAGGTAGGCAGAGATGATTCCAGTTGCCAACATTTCTTTCTTGCCTTGCGTTTTGCTTTTGTTGCTGTAAACACAGATTTCATTGTCTGTCCAGTTATTCTCCCTTTCATACTTCAGTGTCCTCTACTGCAGGTGTGTCCCTTTCCCACCCTGGGAAACAGTGCAAGCTCGTCTTAAGGTCCGTGAGGGTGTGAAGCCCTCTGAAACTATTGTTCCCCCCAGTTAACAGAACAAGGCACTGTCACAGAGCTCTTCAGGAACAAAGGGGTGGGGGTTGAAGTGTTAGAGATTTTCCACAGGCCCGGTGATCAGAGTCGTCGCTGGTCAGTCCTGGGCACAGGATTCAGCTTATGACACTGGGATCGGCTTGGGAAGTCCCAAGGGAAGAAAGATTGATGATTTACTTGCAAGGGTGCACTGTAGGGAAGCCAGCACCGGAAGGAGGAGCAGGGGGTGTGTTTGGCGTTGCAGGCCAAAGAGCTGCATAGGCCCCTAGAGCCCTAGTACCTCCCACATGGTGGTTAGGGGGAAAACAAAACGTGGGATGATAGAACCAGGAAGCCCCGATTTCCTGGGATGATGAAACTCTGGTTCAAATGGCACATAGAGTCTTAAGGGCCCTGACAGCAAATGGGGCTCCTACATCTGGGTCCAGCAATGCAGGCACATTCGGGAGCTTCAGGAAGACGGGGCCTTCGATCCAGTTGTCCCCACCAGGTCAGGGGAAGGAGCGCCACACTTAGTTCCTTCTGAAGAGGCAGAGTTTCACCATAAGTGAGAGCGCTTCAGTCCTTCCTCCAGCAACAGGCCTTCTACAGGTGCAGAGTTGCAACAGTAGACAAGACGAGTGGGTTAGCAGAGGTTTGGTGGGCCTTTTCTACATTGCCCTCAAGGGTCAGTAAGTGAACAAGCAGCCAATCACAGACTAAGCATTATTCAAACAATACCAACTGAGTGTGATTCCATAAACATGCTGGTTATTGACTTTGCCTATTGTACCATCTGGGAGGTATCTCAGATTACTTAACAAGTGACATAACCAAGTGATTTTCATTACATAAGAATGGACTCTTGCTCAGGGGCGGTCGATGGGTTTCTGAAATCCTCTTGTATCCTTTTACCGGTTTGCTTTAGGCCATCTTAATGCATTATGGTTACCAACTATTGCTTTCCTTGCCACCTTCCAACTACAACATTGTCTATTGAGTAACAATCTTAACCACTGCTTGTTATTTAAAGCGTGGGCGCAGTCCATTTTGGACACCTGACTTTTGTTAAATATGAATAGTACTTACCTTTTAGTTGCGGTTAGTTTACAGCAAGTATTATTGTTAAATAAACCCTTCTAGGGTGGTTTTTCAATCCACTACTTGTGACAGACCTTAGAAAAGACAACCAACGCTCAGCAAGATTTTGCACACCCCAGATTGAGTTAAACCACTCCCTTAAGCAACATAGACTAAGCAGTAGGCCTGAACTAAGGAGGAAAGGGGTACTGTTATGTAGTACAGCTGATACCTAGCAGAAAAAGAAAAAAAACGACACATAGCAAGAAAGATAAACTACACAATAAGGCATACTTTAAACATTCAAAGGAAAGTTAAACTACCAAACTACATATATACAGCAGTCTGGTACCCCACAATAGACTTCAGGATCACAGGAAGCTATTCAGACAATAAATGCAATCACCAAAGTAAGAAGAAAAGATTCTCACACAAATACATACATACCCAAAACGTAGGACCTAAAAGGCACTCAGCACCATATACTTGGTCTTCAGTGGTCCAGCCTTAGTGTTAGGGAGAATTCTCAGAAATGTGCCAATTCCTCTCTACCTTAGAGACCCCCAGCTCTTTTGCTGGACTTTAGGACTTTTAATTTCTAACCTGGAGAGAGTGAGCCCTGTTCCCCCACTCTCTCATGTATTTTTCTGTGATTTAGACTGTTTCTTTTGACTTGAGTCTGACAAACTCCATAGGCATCATCTTTACATTGCGACACACAGCACCTGAGTGCAGTGGCACAGGGAAGTCTTAGATTTCCCAAAGGTTTAAATACCTTCTTTTGGTAAAACTACTGTATCCAAGAGCAGTGAAGTGCAATTGAATTTACTTACATTTTGTAACTTTCTAGACCCAGCACACACTATCTTAAAATAGGGTGCTGGAGGGATTACTTAGTATTCCCTTTGTCTAGTTTCTCATGTAACATTTTATGTTACCCTTTCTACAATTAATGGCTGCTGGCAGTGGTTTGCTTTTTACTACCATTGTGTGCTTTTACCACATGCTGCAATTGCAGCAAGACACCCATGGCTGCGAATGAAATGGGTGAAACCTGCATAAAAGGCAAGGCTTTTTTTGCCTTGGAAGGCAGAGTCGACCACTGGACAAAGAATCCGAAGAACTTGGAAGAGACGGCATCTACAACTCCTGGACCGTTGGTTTGCCGGGTGAAGCCCTGCTGCTGTGCTGAAGCTCCGAACTCGCCTTGACTAGAGAAGACCTGCAAAGGAAACCTTCTCCCCTTGGGTTGGAGGGACCAATCGACCCCAAGAATAGCTCATCTGGAAATCCTCTCAGAGCTAGCTGTACTTCCATTGCTGCTGCAGGAACCTAAGTGCCAGGGAGCGGTAACACCAGAATCGAGTGAGTTTCTTTAACTCAGACCCGAGCTCCAGGAAGATCCTCCGGACTCCCTTGAAGCAGGACTGACCAAGCTTGAGTCACCACAACAGAGTGTTGGACCCCAGATGGGAGGAAAGTCTAGAGTGGTATTTCGAGAACCGCAGTGTTGCTATTTGCTATAGGCACGAGGAGCTGAAACTGCAAAATACAGCCGAATTGAAGACTGCCCATTGCTGCCGCCGACCTTCCCATTGCAGTGCAGGAGTCCCCAGACGTCCTCCCTCTTGTGCCCACGACTGAGGCCCAGGAACAACAGGATCTGCAGTGCTGTACAGGAACAGAAGCCAGCTGGAACCATTTCTTCTAACCAAAAGGTACTGTTGTGTAGCCTTGCTTGTTCTCAGTTGAGACTTGTCTTGGTTGCTTGCAGCTTTACTCTTCACCTCCCAGCTTGTGGCCCTTCTGCGATTCTTTATTTCTACAAAGACTTCTAAAACATTGTGCAATACATTTACTTACCCACAAGAAGTGCCTCAGTTCACCTAGATTTTTGTTCAATTGACATTGGCTGGCCTGACTCCCTGAACGACTCTTCCTAGCTCTGACTTTGTATCTTACCTTTCCTCCAGGAAAGGGTTAATTTACTTTGCATTGGGGTTTAAAAAGTACCCCCCTGCTTCAGAATATTTGTGTAACCTTTGTTTTATTCCCAAACTCTTTTGACACCAAAAAGATTGCTCTAAATGTACCAGTGATATATTAATGTCCCGTTTCGTAGATATTTAAGTCACCTCAGGGTGTAGGAACCATCTGTGTGCCATCCCAAATGGGTACTTGCTGATTTAGAGAAACTAAGAGTTTGTATTTTGAAGTGTATTTGTGTGTTGCTTATATATCACTCCCTTCTGAAGAAAGCTTATTGAACGGGCTGTCAAATTATTAATTGTTTAATCAAGAAACCTTGAGTGTAAGAGTTTGTTTGAATACTTGGGACTCAATCTCTAAAAACCTACCTGTCACATTGACTCCTCTTGAGATAAGCCTGGCTGCTCAGCCACACTACCAACCTGTGTAGTACAGACTTACACCAAAGGTTGGGTTCCTATTGCCAGGAGTTCAAGATTGCTGTAGTCTCTCAAAGGGTACTGCACACAATCTTGCCTAACAGGGTCTGAGCAGGATCAAAGGGTGAATCGTGGTCACCCAAAGACTGGTGAAAGTAAAACCCGAACTGAAAGTAAAAGTGAATGTGAAGTTGGCAAGAGTGAACCCGAAATGAGGAATGCCAGTGAGAAGGGGCATAGTTTAAAGTCCCAAGAAACAGTGTGTTGACAGACGTGAACCCAGTCGATAGATGTCCACTATGTACTGTAAGGAAAGACATTGAGAAACTAAGGGAAGTGAATCCCGCTTATGAAGATAAAAGTCATAGTGAACCCAGAGGAGGGGGACTGATCGAGAGGGGTCCGAGCCTGAACGAGGGAGATCCAGGGGTCAAGCCATCACCCAAAGTTCATTGAGAAAACAATTTGTGGACTACGAATTGAGAAGGGTCAGCACACAGACGAGGGGGATCCAGGGGTGAACCATTATTACTTGTTTTGTTATGCTAACACAGCAGGCCCTCAAAGGCAAGAGACTTTCAAAGGAAATGAGACTTGGCCATCAACGGTCCAGAGAGCTGCAATTCAAACTTTCGTCTCATGCTGGAGAAGCTTGAGCGTGTGCTGTGTTTCGAGATCCCACCTTAACCCATGCTCAAAACGTGGTGAATGGAGACACTTGCTGTCGCATCCTGGCCTATTATTTGAGAACACTTCTTTCTTTACTTATAAACCATGCCACATCCAATTTGTATTAGTTGAAAGGTTTGGCAATAGGTTTCTTAGTATAGGCCCTTTTTGACAACGCCACTAGGACTGCTTTATTTTTCATTTGATGGTCGATGCTTGCTCCGATCTTAGATTTAGATTAGGCATTTTTCCAACCTGCATATAGTATTCATTGTTCAATAAACACCCTTGAACTGTGAACACTTGTGTGCCACCATGAGTTCCTTACACTTGTGACTATACCCCCAGATGTCGTGACTTCTCCCCTAGCGGGACCCCCCTTCCCAGCATTCCAGGGAGGTGAGGCCACTATCCAATAGTCCCCCTAGGGGTGGTACTCAGCAGATGGATCCTACCAAGGATGCAGCTTGTGATCCCATTCCACCCGATACATCAGATAATGCATCTATAAGGAGGGGAGTAGTCGCATTTAACAAACAATTTTTCATCTGCTTCTGGATCAGTGAACGTTGGGGAACAGGATCAAACCAACTCATAGGAGGTCCTTACCGACTTCTATGGACTTGCATTATTCAATGCTACCCCATCCCACCCTGGATATTCAACTAAGATTTTGGGTTGGGAAAACATTCAGGTGAATGGTCCTTTAGGTTTGAACCGAGGTAAACTATTGCATATATTACAATATACTGCTGGTCCCAATCCACAAACTGGTTTCATTGTGTCTCAGTGGTCTGCATGAATGTTCCTGCCAGTGGTCCTGATTGGACCAATGCTGGGGTGTGTGTGTGTGTGTGTGGCTAATTCCGCTATTGAGAGTTTTGGCTCTTACCTGGCTTTTAGTATCAGAAGAGGACCCCTGCACCCATGCTTAAGAGATCCTGTTGTAATCTGAAGAAGCCAAGAGTCCAGCTGTGAAACACGTGAAGAGACCGTACACCCGACTGAAGGAGGCCTGGCAACCAACTACTGCTGCTGTACTGGTGGAGCGCTGTCTTGCTGGTGAACTTCAGCAGTCCTGCAAAGGAGCTGTGACCCTTGGAGTTGAGGGAACATCCATTCCCGATGTCTGCTGGGTACGCTGCGAAGAAGAGCCTTCGGAAGTGTCCTGGGACCGTCCTGTGGCTGAGCAGCTCTGAGTTTGGGCTACCGTGCTGCCGACGTCTTCGTTCCGAGATGTGGCCTGAACTTGGGGGATGTGGCCTTGAAGAACAGAACCTCCTTGGACTGAGACAATCCGGCTTTCGCCCCAGGCACGGGACAGAGACTGCCCTACTCGACCTCAAAAACCAAATGGACGACGCAAGGGACCAAGGCAAACCTGTCCTGCTCCTTCTCCTGGATCTGTCGGCAGCCTTTGATCTTGTAGACCACGACATCCTCTGCCACCACCTCTCCTCCACAGCCAACTTCTCTCAAGAAGCCACCACATGGATCACCTCCTTCCTCCAAGGCAGGACCATGCAGGTCCTCTGACCTAGCCAGTGCATCACCCTCCATCATGCTATGTGGGATGCACCAAGGCTCCTGCCTCTCCCCCACTATCTATAACATCTTCACCCGCCCCCTCTTCCTCATCCTTGACGCCATGGGCATCTCTTACACCAACTACGCAGACGATACACAGATCCTTCTTACTCCGACAGACGACTATGACACGGACTCTGCTACCCTCAACAACATTTACAACACAATCCAAATGTGGATGGCTATCAACAGCCTCTGCCTTAACTCCGACAAAACTGAGCTCCTACTCGTAGGCTCCCCTGACACCATCAAGAAACTTGACGCACAGTTTAGTCACTTCACTATTGACTCAATCAGGATCCCAGTACTAGACACAGTAAAAACACTAGGCGTCTACTTAGACTCCAAACTATCCATGACCAGAGAAGTAAACGCCATCGCCTCCTCTGCTGCTTACCATGCAAAACTCCTTAACGCAATCAGACCTTATCTGTCAAAAGAAACATGCACTAACATAGCCAGGGCCATAACTGGCTCGCGGCTTGATTACTGCAATATTCTCTTCAGAGTGACCTCCAACAAAAACCATGAGAAGCTCCAAGTAATACAGAACAGTGCCCTGCGTGCTGCACAAGTCATTGCCAAGAGAGAGCACATCACCGCTGCCAGAAAAGCATCCCACTGGCTCCCCATATAGGAAAGGATCTTATTCAAAGCGCTAAGCATCACCCACAAATGTGTCCATCTTGCCGCCCCAATGTACCTTTCCCAGAGGATCCACCCGGTCTCCTCCGCAAGACCCACTAGGTCACCCTATGCCAGCATGCTCTCAGTACCCAGGGTAAAAAGAGCCAGAGCAGGGGGCTCCAGCTTCCCGTACCTCGCTGCCGTACACTGGAACACCCTCCCTAGCTCCCTGCGCTCTGAACCTTCACTGACCGCCTTTCGGAAAGCCTTGAAAACGACCCTGTTCATCTAACAAACATATGGCCTAGCCCTCATGAATGTCATGTATGATGCATTACGTGGTGTGACACCACCTATATCTGATCACAGGTCACTGCCTCACTGTAACCCAAGGCACAACCTGTACCCATTGTAACTAAGTTTTCCTTACATGTAACAGTGCCACAATGCCCCTGGGCTGTCTGCGCGCTATATAAATGTAATAAATAAATAAATAAAATAAATCCTCTGCTTGTCCTACAAGACTTAACTCAGCAAAAGTTCGGAGTCCTGGCGTCAAAGGGACCGGAGATGGGAGGGAAAGTATGACCGCGACAAGCAAGTCCCTTTGTGTTGCCGTGCTGCGGTGACCACTGTCCGAAACAGGTTACCCGAGTAGAGTCCAGTCCTGGGAGGGGTTCTGCATCGTGTATTTCTGCATTCTTCATCCGAGAGTCCTTGCACCGGCGAAAGACACCGACGCGAGATCAGCTAGAACCTGCAACCCTTGCGAATCAAGGACTGGGGCTGACGGCGGGAAAAGCAACCTCAGACCTTCTATTGACCTGACAAGCCCATGGAAGAATCCGAGTAAGTGACAGTGGTTCTTACCTGCCCCTAAACTTACATTAAAAGTTTTCCTAACTTCTACAAAACTTTTGCTATACTTTGTATTTGCCATGGCTTGCTCGCGCAAGCCTTCCAAAAGTTGGGGACACTTCTAATAGTTAGAATGCACTGTCCTCCAACCCTTCGAAGTGTTCACTGGACCCAAAGACCATACCTTTGTTTTTCTGGCATCACAAACTGTCGGAACATTTGGGCATAAGGCCCCAGACAACTTAGGGAAGGATTATTGAAGTTAGGGTTAACTCTCAGTGGTCCTGTATTACATAATCTAATCTGCCCTTTCTTTTACAGTTTTTTTTTTAATGTGTTATACCCTACTTCAGTGTCTGCATATATGTAATTTATTATTACTGTTGCATGATCCCTACCTGTTAGTAGTCACTTTTCATAGTGATATTTGGCCATAAATAAATAACTATTTTTACACATACTAAGTGTAATTTCTGATTCCCATTGTATGTACTTGTTGTGGACCCTTTACAAGCTCACCACCTCTTGAGACTTAGCCTAGACCCTCGTCACTGCTACCTTGAACTGGTTTGGCTACAGGTCCCCAGAGTCGTCCCCGTCACAATAAAGGTTGGCCTTCTATACATCTGTCCACCAGGCCACAGTATAGAAAATCAGTCCCAACAATATCCTACCAACTACTCTATCGTTTTTATACCGCAGGCTATATCCATAGCCTCAGTAGTATGCAATTGGGGCACCCAAGTACCAACTTGGCCCCCCCCCTTCTTTTTTCATCATTACTAGCGTGGTTGTTCTTTGTTAGCCCTTCTTCTACCATTCTCGGAGGGGGGTGGGGGGAATTCAGTGTGTACATTTTGCCTTTGGGTATCCCGTCTAGGCTCCAGAGTGTCTGGGCAGGCAGGAAGTGGGGGAGGAGACTTCTACCCCCCGTCCTTTGTCTGCCAGAGTGCCTGAATATGACCAGCTCACAGAGGGGTTCTGGCTGTCCTGATTGGACAGCCAATCAACCCTTTCTGTAAAATGGTGAGAGGTTGCAGATGAGTGTCTGCTGGAACTGTATAAAAGGTGAGGCTTCTGGAGTGAAACGCAAGTGGACCACTAGAAGCTGAAATAATTGAAGACGACGGCCAGAGACACCTACATGCCCTTTGCAACACCATGAAGCGACCACTGCTGTCCTGACCATTTCTTTTACTGTGCAAAAGTGTGTTAGGTAAGAATTAGTTCAGTCCACCTGGTGAGGACTACGCATGACTCATCTTTTTGGTATTAGGTAACCCAGCTTTTAATATATGCCTGTACTACACAAGTTGGTAGTGTGACTGAGCAGTTAAGCTTACCTTAAGAGGGGTAATGTGAGCTGTAGAGCTGTACAATTGAAATCCGTGAGTAGGATTAGACAAGTAACAATTACACACTTAAAGTTTTATATAAAATGTATTTATAATATGCACCACATTTAAAGAAGCAATCTTTAAAAAGCTTTATCTACTAGTAACATTCAAAGTTAGGATTCTGTTTTTAAAACACAATAAAAGTTGGTAAAGACTGTTCTTATGCCAACACATATTCCAGCACACGGAGTGACTTCAGTAAAGGTCAGTATTGCACTTATTTCAGTTTCTAATTCAGATATTGAGTTGTTTAAGTAAGGAAAGGTTAGAATCAGATTTAAAACATACTTTCAACAGTTTGTAAAACAATTACAATCTCCTAAAGGGAGGCAGGTAATCTTATCCCAGCAATAATAGTGTCAACAATTATAACCTGTGAGGGAACACATACTGCCCAAGCCAGTAGGTTCAGAGGAGTGCCTTTAGGGAGCCAAGACAGCCCAAGTAAATGGACAAAGTCAATAGTTCTGATGCACTTCTTCTTAAAGTCTTAAAGTAAGTTCAGAAGAAATCACAGTAACTCAAGTGAGCTGTAGAGAACACAAGCTGTTAGGCCAGCTCAGGGCAGCTCAGATCAACTCCAAACTTTGCAAGATAGGAAGCACAACCTATGGCTAAAAGGCAAAACCCCAAGCCTCACAGTATCTGTGATCCAAAGAAAAATGTTCCAGCTGGATTCCTCCTTGTTACAGCTTGGCAGACCCTTGTTCCTGGACCTTGTCATGATGACGAAAGGTGGGGGGAGGGGGGGGCAGGTGGGAGTGGGATGTCTGGCGGGCTCCTGCGGCAGTACTCGGGAGAGGGACTCCTCAGCAATTAAATTCCTTTGCATCAGCGGCACTTGTGTTTTGGCGCCTTTTCCTCTGCAGCAAATGAACGAAAACTCTGGTTGGAAGAAGCTTGCTCCCTCGGCCCTGGACTCTGGTGAGGGGACTCTAGATCAAGATTTGAAGCTTCTGTAGGGTCCTCTGGATGCCCACGAAAGTTTGGACAGATTCGGTCTTTGCAAGCCGATGCACTCGTCAAAGGTCACAGGACCCCTGGAATTGGGTTTATGCAGTTCTGGTGAAGCACAGCAAGTCGGGGGTTGCACCAAATGGAAGCTTGTCTTGAGGCTAGTTCGTCCCACCAGCCCAAGGGAGGAAGTCGTCCCGTACGGGTCTTCCCAGTCGATATGAAAATGGGGTTAGCACAGCTGCATGTCTTCACGGGCACTTTGCGGTCCAGGAGCGTGCTGCTGGCGTCTCATCACTATTTCTTCGGATTTTCCTCTCCAGTGGTGGGCTCGCCTCTAGTCCCAAAACCTTGCTTTTTATGCGATTTCCCATTCATTCACAGCCTATGCTGTCAATCACACAGCAAGGTGGCTGTCCTGAAAGGACAGCCAGCCAATCAGGACTGGTTTCGTTCAGGCACACCTAGCGACAAAGGACAGGGAGGTTTCGGGACCCTCCCTCACTTCCTGCCTTTCCAGACACACTGGAGCCTGGGCGGGCTTCAGGGCTAGACCCTGCCAAAGGCAAAAACACACAAAGGACTCAAACCTGTTTCAACTAAAAAGAGTAAACGCCAAGAAGAAACTAAAACAGAAAATGGTGAAAAAAGAAGACAGGGGCCATTTTGGGAAAATGGTCACCCATGGGTGCTGTACTGCAGCTGAGGGCTCAGCCTGCGTTAGAACTGCACACTGGTAGTAAAGGTAAACCACTGTAACCAGTCATTTAAAGTAAGTCAGCGTAACAAAAAAGTTACATGAGAAGTGGGAGAGGGAATTACTAAGTAACCCCCAGCACTCCACATAGGGTGGTGTGTGCTGGTCCCACAAAGAGAAAGGTAAGTAAGACAGAGATCATCTTACTATTCTTGGGAACTGTTGTTCACCCAAGAACATGGAATTAAACATTAACAAGGGACATTAGTGGCACTGCACCAAAGGTGCTGTTTCACTATACAGAATGCAGATGCCTATGGAGTTTGTCAGACTCCATTAAACAGTAAGACACAAAAATCCCAGTCAGGAAAACATACATGAGGGAGTGAGAAAAAAGATCGCACTCATGAGGAAAAAAGTCACAAGCCCCAAGTCCAGCAAAAGAGCTGGGGGTCTCTAAGGTTGAAAGGAATTAGCACAGAAATGAAAATTCTCCCTAAAACAGAGGAGTTCCGAAGAGGACGACTCCTTCCCTTTGGCTGGTGGGAACAACCAGTCCCAAGATACACTTTCAATTGAACCATCCCCCGAGGTCCTAGGAGTTTCCAGAGCTGCAGAACACCAATGCCAGGAGACCTGCTGCCCATTTCAAGTGGATCGTCATGGAAAGGCAGAATCTGTCCAACTCTTTGCCGAGCCCATAAGGACACTCCAGAGATACGATCCAACTCACCCATACCCCCTCATCGGACTGTGGGACTGCAAGAAGCGAAGACTGACCGGGGTGATCTGGGTCCTTTGTTGGTGCAACAGAAAAAACACCAAAACCGCAGAGTGAACCAAGAAGTTGCTGAAGGTCACGCCACAGGTCCTTCCTCGAGACTGCTGCTGAGACCCCCCCCCCCCAGTCCATTGTCCTGCTTTCATCGGACCAAGTAGTCCGGAGGTCGAGTTGAGAGCTGCGACATCAGAGCATCCAGCTTGAAAATGTTCCTTCTAACCTGAGGTACTGTGGGGGAAAAGGTATTGCTTACCTGATTCCAAGAAGTTGCTCCAGTGCGTTGGAGTGCACCTAGAGGTGTCCAGGGTCAACCCTCTTACCTCAGACTCAAGCTGTTGCTTTTGTCCCTTCATCAAGTCTTTAACAGGTCTCCCTTGTTAGTGGTTAACTTGCTGCTTCTTTGACACTAGAGACTGGAAGAAATCCACACAAATTCTGCTGCTTTTAAAGACAGCCCTCTCCAAACAGCTTTTAGCTAGGGGTGTGTTTTGGGACTTAAGACTTACTGGGCGAAGAAACCCTCCCTAGAACCTTGAACAAGGCTTATGTTACACTAATTGGCAAAGATGTCTTTTACCCCATGACCCTGAAACACGATCCACTGAGACGTTGCATTAAGAGGGCGAATAAGAAAACCTCAGAACTCTAGTGTGCACTCCAGGCACCACATTTGGTTTTGAAATAGTAGAACTGTTTTCATGCCATTTTATGTAGTAAATGGACATATTGCTTGATTGAACGCTAATATGTACACTCATCATTTATTTTAGATTACTGAGAAATTGTATTCATACCTATATTAACAGCATCAATGAATTAGAATTGAGGTTGTCGCTTGATTGTTTTTCCCTTTAACTTATTGGATTTTGAACAAGCAAAAAAGTTTGAACTTCAGAGAATAAACACTAAACCGATTTTTTGATTACTCTTGTTAGGAGCTTCATTGATATAGAGGAGGTCCTTTTCCTTCACAATTCTTGAACTTTTAATATTTGTTTACCAAAGGCTGCTGGGTGACCTTCCCCAGACCGATCATATACAGATCTCCAAAAGGAAAGAAGGCTATACAATAGAAAACTAGACTAGACATTCACACTAGTCTGGATGGTTTGAATTTAGCATTTCCCTTTGAAATATTGGCAGGGGTACACACATGTTCACACGTCGTTATGTTACACTAATTAACCATTTTCCTCCCTTTAAGTGACTTTACTACATGTGTTTGCAGAGTAAATGTATTAATGTATGAACCATTAGAATCCGCAGGTGCGTGTAATAACGGATAATACGATAACATTGTATTTTCCCTTTCTAAAGTTGCTAAATATGTACCCGCAAACAAACAAGTGAAAGTGCCCTTTGAAGTGTATTCAAGTATTCCGAAGTGTTCTAATGTAAACATTTAAAGTGATTCTGGTGTAAATATAATAAATATATAATTTTATATCAATTCTAAGTTTAAGAGTTTCTCTGGTGTGAATGACTAAATAAGGTTCAGTGTACTTCCCTACAGCTCACTTCATCCTTCTAAGATAAGCTTGACTGCTCTGCCACTCTGATGCTAGTTGAGTACAAGCACTCCTTGATTTCATTATTGTGCTGACAGTTCAATTATTCAGAGTTTATTGGCTAAACTCTATTGAATTTCTAGAAATTTCAGGGTACGGGGAGAATAAGCCGACTCTGGTAGGAGTCAGAAAATGACTGTAGAAGATGTAATACCCATTCTCTAATGGGTACTCCCGTCCCATGCACACCTCTCATTGCTGAGAAATAGCTCTGTCGAGTGTAAGTGAGACCACCTTGATGCAGAGCTCTATTAATTTTGCAACATTCATACAAGAACTTTTTTCTTCTTCATGGGTCGCTTATAGTAAGCAACATTTATTAATTTATTGTTTTAGAAAAAAGAAAGGATTAAAAGTTCAAACATGTTCTCGAACATCATTTTACAACTTAGGTTTATCATACTGAATAGTTCATTATTTCAAATTCTTAAATCCACATTCAACATATAATAGGATATGTAAATCAAAAATACAATTAACTTAATTCGACAAGCTCTACGCGTTTCGAGACAACAGTCTCTTCTTCAGGAGCAAAATGTGATAATTTCACTGTATTTCAACTAGATAAACTCTATTCAGTCTTTATAGACAATACCCTGTGTGAAAGAAGTTTCAATTGAAGATGTTAACAGTTTTTGTATTCTCTGTATCCAATTTGGCACCTGTCTGAGGTAGTGGTAACTTGTTCTCAAATTCACGGATCTTGTGTTGGTTGAATCAACATGGGTCTACAATATAACATACAGAGTTTTAGATTTTCTAATTTTTTAGCTCAATGTGATGTGCATGTTCCAATTGAGTGCCATTTAACCTTTAGTGTAGTTAGAGTGACTTCTTAGTCACTCTAACTAGCTTAGTATATGTTGAATGTGGATTTAAGAATTTGAAATAATGAACTATTCAGTATGATAAACCTAAGTTGTAAAATGATGTTCAAGAACATGAGTTTGAACTCTTAATCCTTTCTTTTTTTCTAAAACAAATGAATAAATGTTGCTTAGTATAAGCGACCCATGAAGAAGAATAAAGCACTTGTATGAATGTTGCAAAATTAAGAGAGCACTGCACCAAGGTGGTCTCACTTACACTCGACAGATATTGCTCAGCAGCAATGAGGGGTGTGCAGGGGACGGGAATGCTCTGCCACTCTACCAAGGTTCTGCGTTAGTACAGACTGATACTAAGAGTTGGAGATCTACAAACCACTGAGATAGCATACTAAGTCTTGCTACCAAGAGTACTTTAAGTAATCTCCCCCAACACCAAGCCTATGGAGAAATGGCCTGTCAGAGGACACAATCATTCCGTTGTGCGGGGGGGACTTTGTAACAACGCTTCAGTTGTGCCTTCTTCCTCATGTTACGATTACTAGAGGTGCTGCCTGGGATACGTTTCTTTCGGGCTAGGAATTTCATCAGATTGGGCTATCTGATACCAACGATATTGTAAATCCATGTACGTGGCACAG
Organism: Ambystoma mexicanum; assembly: GCF_040938575.1. Classification (NCBI taxonomy): domain Eukaryota; kingdom Metazoa; phylum Chordata; class Amphibia; order Caudata; family Ambystomatidae; genus Ambystoma; species Ambystoma mexicanum. The sequence goes on from NC_090931.1 coordinate 173,527,542, forward strand.
AGGTTTCGCGCAATCCCAGATTGATTATTTTTATAGGTTTCCAATCAACTGGGGAAACTATATAGCGCAATGAGCTTGTATGATACATGTTTGGGAGATCACCTTGTGTTGCATTTCTTCTTTCAGTTTGCAGTGTCTGGGCAGGATTTAAATCCAGCGATGGCTTGTGTAACTGCGGACACAGGAGGTTTAACTCTTAAGTGGAACAATCGATCACATTACAGATTTACTTACTTGTTGACTGATGCTATTAATGACTTGCGACTGTACTAATAATTTGTTGTCCCATGTGGTGGTTGCAAAGTTTAATAAGATCATTTTACAATGTTTAAAACAAATCACAGAAAGCAGGATTGTCAACTATAAGTTGCCTGTTCATTGTTCGAATTCCAGAATTGCTAACAAAACTTCAGAAACAGGGCGTATGTTCTGTGGATTACACGAAAGCTAGGAGGGCTTTTCTTCAACATCATAAAAATACTGTGAAAGCACTTAAAATTGAAATGCACATAAAGGATAATCAGATCTTAAAACAGCTTAAGTGTAACAATGTAGGACAGTTCTGGACCACTTTAAATAAGAAAACAAATATATTTAAGAGACAGAGCTCGAAAACAGGTTGTACATCAAACTCAGGAAGTAAATAACGCATTAATCTTTAATTAAGCACACATAAAAGATTCTAAAATCACTCAACTAGTAAACAAAAATTCCTACATTAACTATCTATTTGAGAAATACAATTAAAAAGGAAGGATTTCGTCAATTTCCATCAAAAGGTCAGGTGACATGTAAATATACAGTACATTCAACAAACTGAAAATGTACTTCAGTTTCTGATTAGTATTTGATAACATCGATTATTCTAATCCTGTACATATCCAGGACATTGTCTTGACATGTTTCGGTTCTTGGAAGGTTTACTCAAAGAACTTCCATCAGGAGAGTATCAAAATTACGAAAATCCAACTTAAAAACAACTGTTATGCGAGTAGAACAGTTTGATGTGCACGTGCAACCTTACGTGGTGCTCGTGTGGGCTCACAACATAAATCAATCAGGTTGTAATCAGCTAGACAATTGCTGAAGAACTGACTAGAGATCACTACATAGATTTCTACGTGTAGTCGTGGCAAGCGGAGAGAGTAGGGGCTCCTCAACTCTCTCAACTTCAGAGGGTCAGAATATGGCCCCTCTTAATCAGTCCGTAGAAATGCGGAGTCAGGTCAGAGGCCAGGGAACTCGCCTTATTTAGGTTTTCCCCTCCCAGGTATAGACAGTACTGTGGACCACTAACTACCGGGATTCCTTTTGAATTATTAGTCCACTTTAAATAAGGCCATGGGTTTGGCAGATAACAAATGGACTGCCAGATTACTGATCAAATTTGGGCTGAGTTCTATCAAGTGAAATACGCAGTGGCCATGTTTTTTTTCTGGGTTGCTAGATGCAACCTCGGGAATAGCCATTACAGGTCTGTGCTCATGGAAAAACAAAGGCCTCACCAGCCCCAATGGGCTTGCTTCGTTGGTTATAAAAGGCGCCCCAACAATATGGATTCCCTTTTGAAACATTCTTTTCGACCATATTTTTGAGACTCACAATGTACCCATTACATGGTTTCAATCTATCATTCCCATATTTAAAAAGGGGGATCCTACTAAATCTGGGAGTTATCAACCAATGGCCTTATTAGTCACAACAAGCAACATTTTCATTACACTTTTGCCAAGAGACTTTAATATCTCAATTAACCAACTTGGCATCTTAACAAATTTTCAGGTGGGTTTTAGATTGTACATGGGGACCGCCTTAATACTACCTTGATGGCTCATTTACAACACTTTGAAATAACATGCAGGACTAGATTACATGGCGTCACTAGACATCTTTGCATATCTTGTTTGTTTCAATGGGACAGCTTTGTGGCTACCAGAGGAAGCTTGACTTGTTTTTACAACATGCCTCCATTAAGAACTTACAGGTTCATGGTTTGAAGTCTAAAATCGTTATCTTTTCCAATAACTCTTAACCAAAAACTATGAATAGGGTTTTGGTTAGCCAGAGGTTGGATAGAGTTACATCTGTGCTATCTTGGTTAGGACTTAACCAAATCTTCTTTGGATATGTGGAAGGCATCGCTGAAGGTTAAGCTTCGTCCTTTTGCTTCTCAATTGAAACGTTTATATTCCCAAACATGTCAATTTACCTTTCTGGCAATTCTCAGATACTATGCTATGAATATTGAACCAACTTCTTTGCACGGTCTTGCTAGGCCTATTGTAGATCTGGGTTCTCTCATTTATTGATTAATGATAGCTTTTTTCTTTTTTTTTGTGAAAAAAGACTGGCCCCCCAGGTTGAGCTCCCTCTCTGTGTAAGCTCCAACGCTGAGGTCTGTGTAGTGGCCCTGAGCCCCCACTCACCGACCCCCACAGAGCTGAAAAGCAGACAGAAGATGTATGAAGGTGCCGCCCCCCCACACCCCCCCAAAGCCAGAAAATAAAAAATTAGGAAAAATTGGACACAAACACATGGAGAAAACACCTGGTGATCCAGATCAAACGGACGTAGCCGGAGGAACAGAAAGTGAAACTGCCCCCAACACGCGTTCCATCCGAGGCGGGCAGGCCTAACTCGGGAGCCCCTGTGTAGAGTAGACCTGCATTACACAAACATACCGAGTGCTACCCCCAGACCGCCGCCAAAAACTGGGTGCTGCTGGGCACGCCCGATTCTCCCCCCCCCCCCCACGGGAGACGTAGAACCTTGGCGAACAGTCGCGGAGGAGCATGCAACATATCCCGCACCGGCACTGTCCACGCATCAGCCCAAGGCCCCTGTGACTCGAGCAGCCGTGGCCTGGAACAATCCAACGGATCTTCACCCTGCCACTATGAGACTCCGATGCGGAGGGACCCTGGAGCCCCAGAGGACGTGCTCCGCACTACGTGTGGTGTGGGAGACCCCTAACTCCTGCGCAAACCACTGCGTGCCCCAGTGACAACGAACAAAGTTAGGAGACTCCTACGGAAGGTGGCACGGCGCACGCTGACCAACACTCACAAGTGAATAGCCCCCTCCTGAAACAACCCAAAAACTCCCATGCACGCACAAGGGAACAGGGTGCCCGCAATCTCGAATGGGAGACCCATACTGACGGAATCATAGTACCCCCTGCCAACTAACCCTTCCTTGACACGTGCACTGTCTGCAAGTACTGACAGGTGACCCCCCCCTGCAATTCTGGAGGATCGAACAGCCATCGAGTGCTCACATTAGAATAGACTGGCACTGCTCCGTTGCCCACAAATCTATATGGGCACCATAGCACACGTAAACTCTTGGATCCGGAAGGACACGAACTGAGCCTTGCCACCGTGTACCCCCTACCCACCACCGACCACCACCTCCGCACTGGGGAGACACAGTGTAAAATCAACACCCACCGCCTAATATTGTTCCTCTATCCACGTACTCACACACCACAGTGAAGGGAAATAAGCTGGCGTCACCAGATGACCTTGGACCCAGCCTGAAAATAACGGACCAAATAAAATAAACCAGAAGAACTGGTCAGTGACAAAACCAAGAGACACCGACAACGTGAACCAGCTCTGAATAAGAGGTCACAGCAGAATCAGAAGGACCAAGTGGAGAAACATTAGAGGCCGGCGTAGTAGTACAACACCGTACCTACTATACATTTCTAGGTGGAGACATCAGGAAACGTACCACGATACAAAACAGTGACAGAGTGGGAACTGCGCTCCTGCCTTGGGATTGTGCAACACCCACTCGGTGCCCGTCCAACCAAGGTGGATGTCCCTCTGGACCGCAGTGGGTCCCACATCCAGCCGACAAGCACAACCCAAACCATGAAGCAGAACTACACGCACCTCTTGGGAAACAGAGGGTTGTGCCTCCCTTGAACGAACACACCAGAATGTCCAAGGACACAAACTAGACACCTCCAGACGCAAAAAGGGGAGCAACGATACTCCGAAACCAGATCAGCACTACGGAAGATCTGACTGGACGACCTTATACACTCGAAGCGTGGTAAGAAGAAGTATCCCACCCATACAGCTATAGCGCAAAGAACACTGAGCGCATGGACACACGGCAGAATCTCGCCAAGTATCAATACTCTCCACCAGACTCAGAAACGACCCCAAATCGGCACTCACCATGGCGACACAGGACACAGAGGTCGCAGGGACAAAGAGCGACATAGCAGTCCTCGTCTCTGAGATGAAAAGCATGAGAGTGGATATTGGGGGGAAAAACTGATAGGATCACACAAAGAATAGACAAACTCGAGGAGAGGCTTGAAGGTGTGGAAACTAACCAAACCTCGCTAGATACACTAAGCCCAAATCGACCACAGGCTCACCGATATAGAAACTAGAGAAGAATAATATAGCCTGAAGATGGATGACCTAGAAAATTGCAAAAGGCGCAACAACATAAGAATCTTCGGAATACCAACGAGAGAAGGTGAAACAGAACAAGACTTGAAAAAAACTCCATGCGATTCTCAAGGTGCTATTTGGAGACGACACGGTAGATGAGCCCAAAACAGACTGTATACACAGAGCCGGGGGAATTCCAGGTGGCCCGAGAACAGTGCTCGTAAGATTCCATAACTACTCTGATAGAGCAAGAATATTGGACAAAGCAAGGAACACTCCCCAAATAGTGGTTGAGACTGCCAACGTAATGGTTTTCCAAGACCTGTCCTCGCTCACCCTAGCAATGCGGAGGAAATGTGTGCCCTTGACCAAGTGGCTTAAGAAAAGGGGATCCGGTATCTAAGGGGATACCCCTTCTCCCTCACATTTGAGCATGAAGGAAGCGCGATCAGGCTACAGTCAGAAAAGGACATACGGAACTGCATAACAGACCCAATAGGCACCCTCCCCAACGAAGAGAACCTGGAGGAAAGACCCCATGACGATCGACAATGGAAATTGCAAGGTCCCAGATGTAGGAAAATCCCGGGATCAAGGAAGTACAGGCAGATGAATGGTTCACCGGGAACAGAACAGTAGAAGAGACAACTACCCACCAGGTTCGTGGAAAATATAATACTACCCCAGAGAACATTGAAGTTCCCCAAGAAAGGAACCCGCTGAAGGTGGTCTGCGTTCGTGCAGCCTTCCAACAGCGAAGCGCTGCAAACAAACAACCCTGAACAAGCCAAATTTGTTGCCCGAATAACCACTTGGTCCTCAACTAACATGGTGAGTCAAAATACCTCAACATAATCGTGATACTAAGAGCAGGGTGTTTGATAGAAAAGAGGACTTCACACGCATGAACAATGAACACATAAGAGGGGGCTCACAGTTATTAGCCATGTCCCACACTGGTGGTCCGATGCTAGCTGGATAGGATGCCCCAGCTGGATTGGATGCCACAGGGGAACAGAGGTGGGGTGGTGGGGGTGGAGGGGGTATAGGAGGTTTGGGGAAAAGGGACGAGCAGACTCCAATAACTCCAGACACAAGAGCACAGGTATGAAACAACCAAAGATGAATAGATGCAAGAGATCTCCGCACAATGAAACAAAAAAAACAGTACAATGTTGACACCGACAACAGTGAATATACATGGGCCCCTCGGGATTGGCACACTGAATGTAAAAGGCTTAAACTCACCCAACAAAAGATCACAAGTGTCCAGGGAATTCACAAGAGTGCACTTGGATGTACTCTTCCTACAAGAAACAAAATATATGCGGAATGAAGAGAGGAAGGTTCTACACACTAGACTGGGCTCGGAGTACTGGAGCTCCGGCCCCCTAAGAAAGGCAGGTGTAGGCATTCTGGTCTGAAAGGGTCTAAATCTCGAAGTCTCCAAGACATGGAACGACCAAGAAGGAAGGGTCATCCTGGTAGTTGGCAGAATTCACAATATCACCTTAACCTTGGCAACAGTGTACTCTCCAAACACAGGACAAGCCCGCTTCTTAAAGCGTACTGTTCCAAAGATAATGCTAGAGGCTGCTGGACATATCCTGGGAGGAGACTAACCTATGGGCTGATCCCGCCGTAGATAGACAGGCAGGTAACCCAGACACTGGCCCTCTACCAGACAGAGGCTGCGCAGAAATAATAGAGATGCTGAAAATATATGGTCTACATGATACTTTGTGACTCTTACACCCCAAAGAAAAAGGCTTCACCTTTTACTCAGCACCACACCAGACATACACCAGAATAGACTACATATAACTATCAAAAGACATCTCTGAAGTCACCGACACAGCAGACATAATTCCAATATCGTGGTCCGACCAGGATATGGTAATGACTAGCATAAACCTGGACACACTACCGTCCAAAAATTCGAAATGGAGATGTAATGAGTCAATATGGAAAGACCCACTTTTCCGTGCCGATATGGCCCATGAAATTGAAGAATACTTTAAAACCAATGACACAGGCGACACCTCAAAGAGAATATGGGAAGCGAGCAAGGCAACGTGGAGAGGCATCCTGATTAGAGAATGGGTGGCCAAAAAAAAGAGAAAGGACCTTAATAGAGAAAAAGTTGCGAGATGAAATTGCACAATTAGACACAATAGCGTAGAATACGGAGTCTGACAGGGCCGCAGCGGTTGCAAGAGCAATCCAGAAAAGGGAAGAACTAAAACGCTTGGAGGAAGGCCTGGTAATCCGCAAACTCCAATTCCTTAAACAAAAGCAATACGAAAAGGGGGATAAAGCCGACGCACTATTGGCAGCCAGACTGCGAGGCCAGCAGGCGGAAAGTTAGGTTAAAACCATCGAAAGGGAAAAATGGCACACGGATATCAGACCCAGGAGGAATTTCAGAGGCATTTGCGATATTCTAGGAATGCCGCTATACATCAGAAGTGGGACGAGCTCAGGAGGAGATAGACGGTACCTAGAGAAAATAGAAATACCCAAACTCCCTCAAGACATAGCAGAAGGGATAGACGCCCCAGGAAGTTGAAAAAGCGATTAAACGATTCCACTAGGGAAGGCACCCTGAAATGATGGATACACTGCAGGGTTTTACAAAACCTCCTTAACCCCTCTCCTCCCCTTTATGGTAGAGCTCTTCAATGGCACCCTTCGGACCGGGCTAGCCTCCTCCCCCCCAAATCCTTCTCCCAGGCCTTGATATCCATGATTCCAAAAGAAGGAAGGGATCCCAAGCACTGTGGCTCCTACCGCCCCATCTCCCTCCTGAATATATATGCGAAGATATACACTAGAGTCCTAGCAGCCAGGTTAGAAACTCACATGCCCTCCATAATCCACTCAGATCAGGTAGGATTCATATTAGGCAGACAGGGAGCGGACACAATGCGGAAAACACTTCACCTCATCCATGAAGCACAGAGGATGACAGACAACCCAGTGCTCTTGTCCATAGATGCCGAAAAGGCATTCGATAGAGAGTGGAGTGGAGCTTTCTAGAGGCTCTCCTGATCAAGATTGGAATTGGTCCCTCCCTCCGTAGAGGAATAAAAGGCAGTATACACCTCCCCCAAGGCCTCAGTTATGGTGAACTCCGAGTACTCAAGGTGGTTTGACCCGAGTAGAGGGACGAGGCAAGGCTGCCCGCTGTCAGCTATTCTGTTCGCCCTCTCAGTATAACTGCTAGCCCTGGTGCTCAGAGCGGATCCCCTGGTCGAAGGTCTGTGGACAGCTGGACGAGAATATAAAATGGCCCTCTACGCAGATATTCTACTCCATGTTCAAAAACCCCTCACAACCATACCAAGGGCCATACTACCGATTGAACAATATGGGCCCTCTCAGGCTTAAGTCGAAATCAATATTCCCACGAAATGAGCCCACACCCGCAGACGCCTCTGCCCTCTCTGCCCTGGGTCTAGCGGTAGATAGTAAAGTCCTTCGATATCTAGGCATAAACATCACTCGAAAGCTTGAACACTTATACGAGGCAAACTTCGCCCAACTGCTAACAGATTTCAATGCAGATTTGGCAAAATGGCAAAAGCTCACAATTTCCTGGATGGGGGGACTCCCCATAAAACTCCCAGACATTCTTCAAGCCAGTTAAAAGGGCGGTCATCCAATTCCTTTGGCTTGGGAAAAAAACCAAGAATATCCTACAATACCCTCACCCTGCCCAAAGAAAAAGGGGACATAGGTCTCCCTGACTGGTGACTATACTATAATGCAGTGCAGCTGAGGATACTAATCCACCATCTGAGAGAAAAGAAAGAACTACAATGGGTCCATCTAGATAACCATAATTTCACCCCGGCGGAATGGTTATGGGTCCCCAGACGTAAACTTACACGCAGGCTTCAAACCTACCCGATATTAGGCACATTAAGGGAGATCTGGAGAGAAGGTCCAGGTATGAAGTGAATCACTACATGGCCTTCCCCACTAAGCCACATATGGTCACCAGGGATACGAGAAGAAATCCATGAACATCCGAGATTCCAATCATGGTTTGACGCAGGCCTGGAAAGGGTGGGGCAATTGTGGAGAAACAGGACTTATATTACAATAACTGAGCTTGAAGCAGCACTGGCGATCCGGCCACTATCAATGTTCCTTTTCCTACAGTTAAAAGGTACCCTCATGAGGAAAGAATGGACCCGAAAAATCCAAAGAGAAGCTCCTAGAGACAATATCAGAGACAAAGGGCCTGATCTCAAGCATGTATAAAACACTGGTAGAGGCTGGCAGAGGTACGACCGATAATCTCAAACACAAATGGGAAAGAGACCTAGGCATAGAAATAGAACCAAGCGATTGGAGTACCATCTGTGGAGGAGCTGCACGAGTATGAATAGTGGCACAATACAAGATGCATGCCATTAAGCTCCTCTACAGAAGGCAATATGACCCCCATAGACTGTCCAAAATGTACCAAACAGGAAGCCCACTTTGCTGGTGCCAGTGTGGGGAGCGGGCGGACTACTGGCACATGTGATGGGGGTGCCCCAATGCCCAGACATATTGGAATGAAGTCCTCAGCTGTATTAAAAGGGTAGACGGGATCACAAGGGAAATCACCCCACTTCTGGTCTTATTTGACTCTGAACAATCCGAGGGTGAAATGAACAAAATAAAGGGCATCGCGCACATACTCCTGCTAGCCGCAAGAGCATGCTTAGCCACCAAATGGAAAGCAACCACACTTCCTAGCCTGCAGGAATGGATAGGGGTGACGACCAACATATACACCATGGAGAGAATTACGGCTGCCATCTACGGAAAAGCTGCCCGGATCGAAATGATCAGCAGTGATTTTGTAAGAGAATACGTGACTGAACCCACCTCGGAAACGGAACTGCAGGAAGAATGATCTGGCCGGAACATATCAACTATTACTCTTGACCCGGGAGAGACTACTGAGGAGCCCATGATCCTGAAACTCCTGTCTCATTGTTACTCGAACTTAACGAACACTAATATGTTTGCGGACTTCATACCCTTTTCAACAATAGAAAGCACCAGAATAATAAAAAATGTGCAACTCACGATTGAGAAACTGCTCGTGGAGAGGGTGGAGGGAGGGGCGGGGAGGGGAGAACTTATTAAATAGTTCTATTTATTGGATGAAGCGCACTGTGGTTCACTAAGGTGAAAAATAGACGTACTAGTCAATGCTATATGTGTAACAGTAAGCCAAGAATGTTGTATTGTTGAAAACCTAATAAAATAAAACTTTCTTTTAAATTAAAAAAAACAAAAAAAAACAATCACATTAAAAATAAAAATATACAGAAAAACTACCCAACACCACATACCCACACATCCACTCGTCCATAAAATCAGAATCCACGAGCATCAACATCACAAAATCTAATACAAAGCCCACAAAAGAACCCTAAAAAAGAATTACACAAAATCTACCATACCAAAAAAATGACTTGTCAGTAATGGTAACTACTCTTAAACCCAAGTTAGATGATGAATAAAGCTGGAACAATAGTCCTAATCACGATAAAATGTTTAAAATACTAGAAACTTTCCTCCATAATATGGAGAAATAAATAATGCAGGCTTCACGATCCCCACTCAAAAACAAAGACGAGATGTCTTCCTCTGTTACAATACCAGAGACCCACCACTTGTAATGCCTGCCGCCGCAATGTCTGCAAGGACTCTCATTGTCTCAAAAGATGTTTGACTCCAAGGTTTCCTCCCCACATAGGCGACACACCGTGCATTCTATTATTAACTACGACCAAGCCCCCTCAATTTCGCATGTCCCAACCGTATTACATTTCAGGTAATCTCAGACCAAGGAGTTCCCGATGAATCGTTCAACATACGTAGCTACTTTCTCCCTAACCTGAATACAACGGACAAACCCCAAGGCATAATGAGTTGCTAAGTTAACAATGGATTGTTCCTGGATAAAATCAGCCAGTAGGTTTTTCGTATTAGACTTGAAAAGACTGAATGTCATAACCGATATGTCACAAGGGGCAATTTGTGCCCATTTGTCTGTCGTGGTCAAGAGCTTTACAGTAAGACTACCAGGCATCATTGAAGATCTAGTCAACACATCATAGAATAGCCCCTGTAGAGTAGTCATTGGAGCCTTAGCTAATTTCCATAGTGTGCTAATGCAACATCATTGGATCTTTTTTAATGATGGGCAGGATATTAAATTCCAAATAAACCATTTCAATTGATGTTTATGGCAACAATCTCAATAGTTTCTTTATGATTGCGCGCTTCAGTTTCCCCACCTCCTCCAGATTTACTAAGGGCGAAATGACAGCCCAATACAGGATAATAGAAGTTATATTCGCTTGAAATAGCTGAAGAAGAATTACAAGAGAATACCCCCCTCCTTTGTGGGCAAATGCCCCAATGCAGCCCAATGTCAAGAGTGCTACAGAGCACACCTTGTCTAAGTGCATGTCTCCTCAGAGTTTACAGTCAAGATGGATCTGCAGTTATTTATAGGTGGGGACCTCCAATTTGTACACCTTCCAGTTTCCAACCAACCTTTTCTGGGTTTTGTCTTGGGTGGGTTAAAGACTCTCATTTTTGTTTTCATGATGTTAATTAACTAAGAATTAAGATCGGAGTACCTCTTCAGGTTATTTAATTATGCTTGCAAAACACCAGGGGTGAGATAAAGGATGACAAAGTTGTCCGCGTAACCTAGCCATTGTAGTGTAACCAAGTTTAGGGGGAATAGCAGAGGCATCTTTGAGGACACTTCCTACGTCTGAGAGATAGAGGTTGAAAAGCATGGGGGCTAATGTACAGCCTTGTTTAAGGCCTGTGCGTGGTTATCCAAGAAGCAGCAGCACACCGTGCTGAGCCAAACTTACTTTGACCCTAGTTTGGTCATGTAGTAGAATGATCATAGTCCCAATGGGATACCCCAGATTTGAAGCTTACTCCATAGGCGCAGACGGTCTACAGTGTCAAAGGCCGCACTAAAGTCAACATAGGCCACATATAGCGGGATTATCCCAATTGTCCAAGCCTGTTGAATAGTAGTGATGAGAGCCAAACGGTTGATGATCGTACTGCAGCCCTTCCGGAACCCGGTTTCGTTAAATGGTATGATGTTAAAAGATACCACCCATTTTTCCAGTTCCTCCAATAAAACCTGAGCGAAAAGGTTTGCAGGGGCATCCAACATAGCAAGGAGGTGATAATTGCTAGGTAAAAATTGGTCGAGTAACACGGAGAGACTACACAACACTTATCTGCTTGGTATTAGGTAACCCAACTTTTGGTATAGGTCTGTACTACACAAATCGGTACTGTGACTGAGCAGCCAGGCCCATCTCAAGAGGGGTAAATGTGTGCTGTAGCAATGAAATTCGTTTATACAAGTATCCAAGGTTTCTGTTATAAATTATTTATCAATTTTTAAATAAGCATTCTTTAAAAAGGCAATTCATGCAACAATAAAAAAATACTTTTCAGAATCACAGCAAGTCAGTGGATAATCTTTGGATATGCTTTTTACACAATTCCTACACCCTGAGGTGACTTCATTCACAAGGACAGTAAAGGCATTCATATATCACACTGGTTATACTTTGCAGATTCCAAGGTTGCAAAAAGGAAAGGTTTAAAAGAAAGGAAAAAGGTTAAACAGGTTCTCAGTATAGGTTAGGACAATTACATCTTCCAATGAGATCTAGACATGCCTTTCCCAGCAATAACCGTCTAAAACAAGTTACCACCTATGAGGGACAGAAATATCAAAGTCAACGGACTAGAAGAGTCTGCAGGGAGCCAGGACAGCCAAGGGCAATTGAACAGTGTATGGTGCTGAGGCACTCCTTAGATAAAAGTCTTGCACAAAGTTAGAGGGTTTGTAAAAATCACTTGTAGGGTCACAAGCTGTGAAGCCTGTGAAAGCAGAGTTGGAATCAACTCTAATAGTAGCCAATGCAATCCCCAACTGAGAAGAGCACAGCCAAAAAGACACTGAGGTAAGTACCCCAAGTCTAAACAGTAACTCTGGTTTGAAGAAGAGTGGTCCAGCTTAATTCTGTCCTGTTGCAGCGATGCAGACCCTGGGTTCTTGAGCCTCAGTTGTAGGGACAAGAAGGAGGACGTCTCGGGGGCTCCTGCAGCAGCAGTTTGGAGGTCGTCGACAGCTAACAGCTCTTTTCGGATCAGCAGCACTTTGCGGTTTCAGTGCTCGGTAAACAGCACCATTGCGGATCTCCGATACCAGTTGGACTTCCTCCACTCCTTGGGTCGTGCACTCTGGCGAGGGGACTCTAGCTCTGGTCGACCTGCTTCTGTAGGGTCCTTCGGAGACTCCTGGAGCTTCTAGCCAGATTTCAGACGTTGAACTAGACTCCGGATGCCTCAACCCCTGGCACTCGGTTCTTGCAACAGTGAAGAACTACAACCAGTCTGGGAAGATGGTCCAGTGGAAATCGTCTCGGGGTTATTTGGTCCCACTAAGCCAAGGGAAGAAGTCGTCCCTTCAGAAGCTTCGCTTGTCGATTAGAAAAGGACTTTCAGCACAGCAGCAGGGCTTCACCGTGCAATTCAAAGGGCCAGGAGGATGCAGCAAGCTTCATTCAGGTTTTCTTCATTGGGCATTTCTCCCAGTGGTCGACTCTGCCTCTAGTACCAAAACCCTCGCCTTTTAAACAGGATTCTCCCATTCATGAACCGCTTAGGCTGTCAAACAGCAGGGTGGCTGTCCTATAAGGACAGCCAGCCAATCAGGACTGGTTGCATTCATGCACTCCTAGAGACAAAGGACAGCGGAGTTTCGGGAACCTCCCTCACATCCTGCGTTTCCAGACACACTGGAGCCAGAGGCGGCTTCAGGGCTGAAGCCCGCCACAGGCAAAACGAATAAAGGGATCAAAGCTGGCTCAACGCACACAGTAAAAACCAAGAAAGAGCTTACAAACAGAAAATGGCGAAAAAAGAAGACGACCAGGGCCATTTTGACACAATGGTCACCCGTGGGCGATATACTGCAGCTGAGGGTTCAGGCTGCGGTACAAGAAGCACAATGGTGGGAATTGAAACCACTGCTAGCAGCCATTTAAAGTAGTGGGGGGAACCTAAAAAAATGTTACATGAGAATGTAGGAACAGAGGCTAGTAGGTAACCCCCCAGCACTCCACATAAGATGGGGTGTGCTGGATCTATAAAGAGAAAAAGGTAAGGAAAGTCTTTTTCACTTTACTGTTCCCAAGAATAGTAGTTAGCACAAGAAAAAGTTATTTAAACCTTGAGAAATCTAAAGGATTTCTTCAGTGACACTGCACTGAAGGTGCTGTGCATCACCATACAAAAAGCAGATGCCTATGGTGTTTGTCAGAATCCAAAAACAGTGAAAAAACATGAGGGAGAAAAAGGTCACTCACTCCAGGGTTACAATTAAAAAGTCCCAAGTCCAGCAAAAGAGCTGCGGGGTCTCTAAGGTTGAAGGGAATTAGCACAGAACTGAGAATTTTCCCTAACAATTAACATAAATGCCTTTCTTTAAGACCGTTAAAATAACAGTATCGCGCCAAGAACTAGGAATATCTTGCATAATGTTGATACAACGAAAATGCCAAAACAAGTTGTGTGACCAAATGTCAGGAGCACGCCTAATAAGTGAACTGCAAATCCTATCCAGGCCCGGAGCCCTGGACGATTTGCTAGCAGTGATGATCTTACAGATATCACCAACACTATTCTGAAACCACCAGTTGGTTTGGAGTAGTTATATTGGCAAAGCATCTCTGTGGGTACCTCCAAAAGCTCTGTAATATTTGTAGAACCCAACCAGATTCAGAACCCCCATTAATGTCTGTTGCCTTCAGTCCGTTTATTATTCTACAGAATCACTAACAGTGGCTTCCAACGAGAGCATGCCAGTTATGACATTTAGCATAATTAGGTTTAGTGCCCTTTACTTTACCGCTGTGCTCCGTAGGACCTAGATCCAATTTGGCCAGAGCATGCAATTTTCAGCGAAGAGCGTTTTCCCCCCCCCATTTCTAATCTCCCTATTATTTATTTTATTTTTTACATTTGTTACACGCCCAGACCCTGAGGTATCACGGCGTGGTTACAGACATCTTAATAATTAGTCTTACAGTAAAGGAAAGGCTTGTAGAAGGAAAACAGGAAGCATGTCAAGCAGGCATACGAGTCATACATTACATCGGTACATACATCATACAGGTTAGGTACAATCCGGGTTGCTGATCAAAAAGCTAATCATTGGGCTGGTACAGGTGAGAGACGGGTATTAGTATTGGTTGAATAACCAGGTTTTCAATTGCTTTTTGAAGCTGGGGAATGTGGTGTCTTTTTTATGTGGATAGGGAGAGAGTTCCAGTGATGTGGTGCTAGTACACGGAAACCTCTCCCCCCCACCCCCCCGCTCTGGTGTTTTTGTATCGGGAAATCATTAGGTAGTGGTTGTCATTAGAACGTAGTGTTCTGATGCTTTCTTGTTTCTGTACTACATTAATCAGATACATGGGTGCTTTTTTAGTCAGGCATTTGTGTGTAATACATAGGGTTTTGAAGATTATTCTTGCTTCAATTGGTAACCAATGTGCATTTTTCCTAATCTGTGAGATGTGCTCAGATTTTTTTATTCCTAATGCTGCTCTTAGAACTTTGTTTTGCAAAAGTTGCAATTGACTGATGTTAGCCTTAGAGCTACCTAGCAGAAGTACATTGCAGTAATCCAATTTAGATAATACCAGCGCTCTGGCTAATGTAAGGCAGTTGGTTGGGGTCAGGAATTGGCGGCTTAATGCAATCAGTTTGGACGTGTATGCTTTGGATGAAGAGAGGGTGCTGATGTGTTTGGTCATTGTGAGGTTAGCGTCTAGGTGGACCCCTAAAGTTTTGACTTGCTTGAGAACTGGGATTGGAGATCCGTCTATGTTGATGGTGGTGTAGTCCGGGTGAAGTGAGGCGATTTTAGTTGGGGAGCCCACGATGAGAATTTCAGTTTTCTCATTATTGAGACAGACTGTTCAATGCCATCCAGTTTTGGATGATTGTGTATATTGTGTTAATGACTATGGTGTCTTGGTCATAGTTGCCTGTGATGGGTATGAGGATCTGGGTGTCATCTGCAAAATTGGTGTAGATGATACCCATATCGTCAAGGGCAGAGAAGAGGAGCTTGGTATAAGCATTGTAAAGTGTAGGGGAGAGGCATGAGCCCTGGGGAACTCCTATGGGTACTGGTATTGGGTCGGCAGCTTCCTTGCCTATGGCCACTCTGGAAGTACGTTCAGCCAGGAAAGATTTCACCCACTTTGTGGCATCGTTAGAGAAATTAAAGTCATTGGCTAGGGATGTACAGAGTTTATCATGGTCCAAGAGGTCAAAAGCAGCAGAGAGGTCTAACAGGAGAATGCAGAGTTTACCTGAATCTCTAATAGTGTCCATCTGGATTTTGAGGTCTAGGAGTGCCGTTTCCGTACTATGGTTGGGCCTGAAGCCGGATTGTCTGGTTCCTAGCAGCTGGTTCTGTTGAAGGTGTGCTTGAATTTGTGTATAAGCTATTTTGTCGATAATTTTGAGTAGGAAACGGACCGTTGTTATAGGCCGGTAATTTGTGGGTACTGTGAGGTCCAATGATGTTTTTTTGAGGAGTGGGGTGACCCATGCTTTTTTGATGCTGGCTGGTACTGAATTCGTGTTGAAGGAGGAGTTGACAAAGTTGGTAATGATAGGGGCGAGTGTGCTTGCGCAGTCCTTCACTAGTTTAGCTGGTACACTATCGCCTTTGCAGTTGGAAGCTTTGAGTTTGGTGATGGTGTTGAGTACAGTTTCTTGGGAGACTGGACTGAAGTGGAAGGGAGGCTTGGGTTTATCGCGGGAGGTAGGTGGGGTGGGGTTTGTGTCTATGGGGTTTTTGTCAGCTAGGAGCTGTCTTTTAGTGGTAATTTTATTTTGTAGTAAGGTAATTTTCGCGGATAAGGCGTCTTGAATGGTGGTGCACCATTCTTTACTGGCCTTTTCTGAAGTGGAGTTGGGTGTAGGATTTTCTAATTCTCTGATGATAGAGAAGAGTTCTTTGGCATCAGATGAGGCATTGTTTATACGTGTATTGTAAGCATTGGCTTTGTGCGATATGATGGCTGACTTGTAGATTTTATTAGAGTCCTTGTAGGCTTTTGCAGAATCAGGGATGGGCTGTTTGTTATGGGCATGTTCGAGAGAACGGATTCTTCTTAAGGAGGCTAGTTCTTCATTAAACCAAAAGTGGGCACTTTTATCAGTGCGGCAGGTTTTATTTTTGATCGGTGCTACTTCATCAATTGTGAGGGTGAGGCAATTGTGGTAGTAGTCTGAAAGAAGACTGGGATCTTCACTAGTGACTACGTTGGAGAGGAGGTTTTTTTTTTGTTTTTAAGGGTGGGGGTGAAGCTTTCTTCCGTGAGCTTTCTGGGATTTCTGGTTTCAATGGTGTCTGTTGGTTTAGGTGTAGGGGGTTGGGGTTCATCTCTCAAGATGGTGAATTCTATGCAGCAATGGTCAGTCCATGCAAATGGGGTGATAGAGTCAACGGTAAGTCTAGTGTTAAGTGAAAGAACCCAATCCAGGGTTCTACCCTTGATGTGGGTGGGCTCATTCACTAGTTGGTCGAAATTCATATCCTTAAGGGCCGCTTGTAGTATTGTGGCCTTATGATCTTGGTGGTCTTTGTATCCTAGATTCAGGTCTCCGAGGATAATACATTTTGTATTGGGTTTGATGTGGGGAGCTAGTAGAAGAGGGATGTCTGTTTCTGGTTGGCTGTTTATACTGGGAGTTCTATATATAATTATAATATTGATAGTGGTTTTCTCATTTACGGCTAGTTTCACTAGAAGTAGTTCATAGCCTAAGATGTCTTCAATGGGAATGGATCTGAGTTGTATATTGGTCCTGGCTATGATGGCAACGCCTCCGCCTATGGCGTTTTTCCTATCAGATCTTAGTATATTGTAGTCGGGAGGTAAGGCTAAGGCGAGTAAGGGACCCGAGGCTTGGTGAAGCCATGATTCTGTGATTATCAAAAGATCCAAGTTTTGTTCCATGATAAGGTCATGTATTTCGATGGCATGGACTCCTAGGGACCGGGCATTAATGACGGCACTTTTTAAGCTAGATGGTGGTTTGGATTTAGTTATGGTGGTGTTGTTGGGTGTTTGTCGTTGAGCGTCCTTGGGTGATCTATTAGTGGTCTGGGCGGTAGGTAGCATTTGTTTTTTGGTAAGTCTAGGGTGGTTAGGCTTGCAGGGCGTTGGCTTCGTAATAGGGGGGGTGTGGAAATGGTAGAGGGGTTTAGTGCGTGATCTTAGGCGAATTGTTCTGGCACTGCCTACAATAGGGTTGGTGTTAGGGTCTGCTAGGGACTTATATTATAGCAATGGGAATGGAGTAGAACGAGATTTAACCATGGAGCATTTCTTAATGTTTTCCATAGATGACTCAAATTGTGTAATGGCTAACATGGCAGTCTCAGTAGCTAGGGTACCTGAGACAAAGATGTACAACTCTGTATACTTATTAAGGACATTGCGAGAGATAAAAGATGCTTTTTCTAGTGAGGCATCAAGAGTAGAATTAACAGTTAATTGCCCAGATGGTATAAGGCCGGAAGTTGGGCGTGTACGTTCAAGATCTGGGTTCTCACTTGAATGTTTACAATGCCAGTTGTGGAAAGAGGAGTTTGGTCTTGCCTCCTCAGCACCTAATGCTATTAGAAGATATGAGTTGGGTCTCATTTCTCTCCAATATCGGTGCCTGTGCAGACAATATCCAACTATCGCAAAATCATCTTGCCTTCTCCTAATTCTCTTTAATGTGATCTTGACAGATGGTTGTAGATTTGATTTGGGGGGGGGATATTTCATTGATTGTGTCACTTTACCGCTTTTTACATGAGGTTCTTGAGTTTAGAGTGACATAATTTGAACTTGGTTTGTTGCTGCTTCCTTAACCATTTTAAGTATTTTGTACTTTTACTGTTTAGATAACAATATATTTCGATAATGTGATGTATTATTCATGCTGGTGTTTTATCAATTATGAAAGGTTTCATGTAAACTAAAATACACACTATATATAACAATACACATAATCGTATTTCGTATGCTTGTATCTGCTTAGATTCACAAGCTGCGATATTAGACTTTTAGGAATGGGTTTGGGCTTCATGACATATATAGTGTTTTTCTTTAAGAAATGCATCCAAACTAATGCTGAAAATATTGCAATGTGAACTTCATATTGTGTAATATGTGATGTATGGGGTAGGGTATGGAAGATCTGTATGGATCCGGGCAGTTTAGTCATTTTGGGGGTAGCGCCTTCAATTATCCCTTGCATGGGTGTTGATATGGTCAGTCTGGTGATTGAGGGGGTAGCGCCTCCCATGTTTTTGGTTTTGGGTGAAGCTTATATGAAATTTATAAGTATGGTTGCTGATGGTGTGAGTGCCAGGTCAGCACGTCTTACCTCTCAATGTGGTTACTGGGGGGTAGCGCCTTCAGCCTAACATTCAGTATGGATGTGGATGGGTATGCCACAAGGGTATTTGAGAGGTAGAGCCACATGGTATGGTATCTGGGGGTAGCGCCTCCAGTTTGGTGTGGGCGTGATTGTGATGAGTTGCGCATGGTTAAACAGTGTACGTGTGTTTCTGGTGGTAGTGCCACCAGTTCCGTCGGGGCGTGACTATAATAGGTTATGCATGGTTATTCTACGTATAGCTGTGTGAGGTGATAGCGCCACCAATTGTCGGGGTGTGACTGAAGTTAGTCATGCAAGGTGATTGGTGTGGTATCTGGGTGGTAGCGCCCCCAGTAGGTCTAGGGGTATGTGTGTACGGGTGGTAGCACCCCAGACTTTGGTATGGGCATGTCTGCGGTGATGGGCATGCGAGGTCAAACACTAACCCGACATTGTGGTTTATTTACCACAAATAATATTTTTTTTTCTCTGTGCACATGCGGTGCGGATGTGTTTAGCTGTACTGTGTGCGCTTCTATGACTCTTTCCACCCTCATCAGGGTCCGAAGTGTGACAGTGATATTGGTCGTTGGTCCTGATGTGCGTGGTCAGTGCATCGGGTATGAGGAGAGTGGTAGAGTGTCAGAGCACGTGTTGTGTGCTAGCCCTGATGATGTGAGTCGGTGTGAATGGCTTATATGTTGGGGTGTGTGTGTGAGGAGATGTTTTGTGTAACGCTTTGCTGTGTGTGATGTGCTATGTAAAAGGAGGAGATGTGTTGTGTATGGCTTGGCTTTGCAGAAGGAATGTTGTGATGTCATGTGGAGTGTTTATGCCCGAGTAATGGAATGCATGGGTGAATGTTCTAACCTGGTCAGTTGTTCAGCGAGAGGCCTGGGTGATGGGCTGCCAGTGTTTGTATATGTCCTAACTAACTTATATGTAACCTGATTGACTGCTTGTAAAGATACCAATAAACCTAGCAAGTCAATCTAAGAAGGCTGGGAGTCACTCCACTACACCGACATCTAGTGGAAGCTGCAGAGTATTAGTTTGTTTTTCGAAACTCAAAAATGGGTGTCGACACAGGGCGTACCAGTAATACCATCCATAGTGCGACGTCCACTGTACCCATGATCCCTCACGCGTGTAGGACCCTCAGATTGTATTTTTTCTGACATGAGGAGTAGCGAGAGTACAGATTATCCAAGCAGATAGAAAGACAAGACTACAAGCATCCATGCGCCTTCTCTCAGAGGGGAGGAAGGGCGGGTCGCATGTGAATCTAAGCAGATACAAGCATCAGAAATACGATTACGGTGAGTAATGTATCCCCTTCTGAGGCTTGTGGAATCTGCTTAGATCACATGCTGTGCATAGATTAGTGAGCAGTGTTAGAAGAAGGAGGTGGGATGTGAGAAGGGTCATGAGCAAATAGATGTCTTAGAACTTCTTGTCCCACTTGAGTATCTGTCTTGAGTGTCAATGCAGTAGTGCAGAGTAAAAGTGTGAATAGAGCTCCATGTAGCTGCTTTGCAAATAGTGTCAAGGGGTACATTTGCAATGAAAGCCAGAGTGGCCCCAATGCCTCTTGTAGAGTGTGCTCTTGGCGTAAAAGGCAGAGTCTTTTCAGAAAGGGAGTAACATAATTGGATACAATTGACTATCCATTTGGAGATGGCACCTTTAGAGACGTGATCTCCTTCTCTGCCTATAGCTACGGAGACAAACAGTTGGTCTGTTTTCCTTAGCGGTCTGGTCTGGTCTACATAGCAGAGGACCGCTCTTCGTACATCTAGAGTGTGTAGATTCACCTCAGCAGAGGTTTTGGGTTCTTGGAAGAAGGCCGGAAGCTCGATGGACTGGTTAACGTGGAATTTAGAAATAAACTTAGATGAGAAATAGGGTGTGTTTGTAGAACCAGTTTATCCTTATGAACAGTAAAGAAAGGATCTTATGGCTGTAATGGCTACTAAGAAGGCAGTTTTATAGGTCAGGTTTTTGAGACTGGCTTTATGCATGGGTTCAAAGGGTGGGCCCATGAGCTTAGCAAGCACCCTATTAAGAACCCAACCAGGTGGTGGGTTTGAAATTGGAGGGTGGATTCTCTTTATCCCTTCCATGAAGGCTTTAAACACTGGTACCTTCCACCACGAAACCTTGCTGTGGGAAGTGGTGCAGGCTGACAGCGCAACCAGGTGTGCCTGGAGTGAGTTAAATACCAGCCAGGTGGAGCATTTTTCAGACAATATTTGAAGGAGTGCAATCAACCAGGTTGATTTGCTTATTCTGGCACCAGATCACAAATCTTTTCCATTTATCAAAGTAACAGTGCCTCGTGTTAGGTTTCCTAGATTCCTTTAGGATATCCATACATCTCTGTGGTAAGTTGAGATGTCCAAACTCTGACTTCAGGAGCCATGCTGCCAGGTTCATTGAGCTGGGTTGAGGATGCACTGTTTGACCTGGGTGCTGAGACAGTAAGTTGTACCAGCACGGGAGTCAGATGGGTTCGCACACTGCTAGTCTGCGTAGGTGTGGGAACCACGGTTGCCTCGCCCACATGGGAGCAACTAGGATGAGCGTCATCGATTCCCTGTGCATCTTGTTGACCACCTTCCTCAAGAGAGGGGTTGGTGGAAAAGCGTAGACAAACATCCCTGACCAGTTCATCCACATGGTGTTCCCCTTGGAGTCTGGCTGGGGGAACCTGGATGCGAATCCTGGGCATTGCCTGTTTTCACTTATGGTGAATAGGTCTGTAGTGGGAAACCCCACTGTGAGAACATGTCTTCTACGACTTCTCCGAGTAGACACCATTCGTGTTCTCTTGGGAGGGGATCTCTGCTCAAAGCATCCGCTAGCGAATTGAGATCCCCTGGAACATGTTGAGATGATGGGTGTATGTTCCGTCTGAGTGCCCATTTCCAAATTTTCTGGGCAAGCTTGGAGAGATTTGGCGAACGAGTGTAACGCTCACCTGATTCCCACGGAGGCGCAGGTCTGGCTTCGAGTGCTGATGCTTCTTCAATGGTGAAGCGCAGGACTCTGAAGATGGACAGGAAGGGCCCTCTACTCTGGCTTCTCCGGCTCGCAGGAATATTCCCCTGTGCGTGAAAAGGGAGTATTACCTACTGACTGAGTTATGCTCAAGCCTCCCATTCTCTTCCAACCCTCCACGATACCCTTCCACGATTCCCTGTGAAGTCTCACCTTAGGGTCTGAAAGGACGAGCTCTCCATCCTGCTTCTGACGCAGGGGCGCGTTGAACCCAGTTACTTCACTGGATTGAGGTTGGATGGGAGTTCAGGTAAGCTTGATTATACTGGTAAGGCGCTGTAAAAGTTCTGTTGCAAGTTCAAAAGTTCAAGCTTTAAATAATAATGTTCATTGTCTTTTTTCAGGTGATGAATGAAGATTTCTTTGGAGACTTCTTGCAACAAAGCGCTGATGTCTTTTCCCCATAGGGGCCGGGGTTCGGAATGCCGGAGATATGGCGCCGACCCGAAGTGAAACGTGCCGTTCTGGTAAGTCCTAGATGAGCGCTCAGGTAATGTTTTTGCATTCGCTCATCTAATGTCTTTGTCTTTTTTCCCCATAGGGGCCGGGGTCCTGCTTGGAAGCAGCAAGACCCGAAATGAAATGGGAATGACCCAACAGGTAAGTCTTAGAAGGAAACTGAGCTTTTCCTATTCCCTTCCTTCTCTCACCTCTTGTTCTTGTCTTTTTCTCTAGGCTCTGGGAAGTGGCTGTGTATCCGGATGATCGCTGCTGAAGATGGAGGAACCTAGGAAAGGTGAGTGAAATGCAGCGCTGCAGCGATCGTAACGAAATGCTTTTAAAAATGATGTCTTCCCTTTCAGGATCGTCGGTGATGTCTCTGTGGTGCAGATTAGCTGGTAGGTCTCTTGTCTCCCTTTGCAGGTGACCCAGGATGCTGACAGGCGTGGCTGAAGTCCAGATGCAGGAGCTGACACGGTGAGCGTCCAGCTGCGAGGAGCAGAACAACGCGAAGCGCGAGTTGCTGATCGGGTGTGGTTTAAATAGCTTTGGAAGAAGTTCCAAGTGTGTATCCTTCCTCCAATCAGGTATGTATCCTTCCCTGACCACACCCGGGTGGAAAGTAGTCCCACAGGTAAAGTAGTTCCTATTCAGGCCTCAAGAGGGCCTGGATGTGGCAGCATGGTCTGCATCAGGTAAGTGCACATTAAAACACTTGAACACATGTCTAGCTTTATGAGCCTGGCGCCTAAGGCGCCAGGACAGAGGTCCAACATGAGCCTGGCGCCTAAGGTGCCAGGACTGAGTCCAAAGGGCCCCAGCTTGGGCCCGCTGGCACTCCCCTGGGGGAAATGATGCCTGCCTCTGGGGTTGCTGGGTCGGACCTGGCTCCTTGGAGGTAGGCATCATGACAACGAGTCCCTCCCTGTTTGTTTAGGTAAAACATTGCTGTCATGCTGTCCGTCAGGATCTGCACTGACAGGCTCAACAGGTGGGGCTCGAACACCTGAAGCGCTCTGAATACTGCCAGAAGCTCTAGCAGATTTATATGATTCTTGGCTTCTGTGTGAGACCAGAGACCCTGAGCTGTGTGGTGGAGGAGGTATGCTCCCCACCCTGACAAGGATGCGTCTGTAGTGACTCCAGCCTTTACTTCTGGATCGTAAAAGGGTTTCCCCTTTGACAGGTTCCCTCTTGTCCACCAGTGAAGATTTGGTACCAGTGTTGGCGAAACGACCACTAGATCGTCCCACTGAACACTTGCCCGAGTCCACTGTTTCGCCAACCATTCTTGCATGGGGCGCAGGCGCGCGTGGGGAACCAGGTAAATACATGACACCATTATGCCTAGCAAACGCATCGCTTTGCGCACCCTTATCTGGCCACCGGGCTGGTAAAAAGGAATTTGCAGTAGTAGATTCTGAATTCTTTCCTCTGATGGAAAGGCCAACCCCTCGAGTGTCTAAGACAGCTCCTAAGAACTGCTTGGAGGTGCTTGGCACCAGACTTGAATTTTTCTCGTTTATGGAGAAACCCAAATCGAAGAGGTCGATCGTTCTTTGAATGTTTGACCTGCGAATTACTGGGGTCTCCCCCGTGATGAGCCAGTCGTCCAGGTAAGGGTACACCAGGATTGCCTCCCTGCACAGGTATGCCACCGCCAGTACCTTGTTGAATACCCTTGGAGCCGAGGCTATGCCGAAGGGCAGTACCTTGAACTTGTAGTGCAGAGTGTCCACCTTGAAACGCAAGAATCTTCTGTGCGCTGGGAACATGGAAATATGAAAATAGGCATCTTTCATATCCAATGTTGCCATGTAATCCCCCCCCTTTTTTTTTGGAGGGGGATTACCTCTTGGAGAGTAGTCATGCGAAACTTTGGGGCTTGACATACTTGTTTGCAGGGCTTACGTCTAAAACTGGGCGCATTGTCAAATCTTTTTTTGGCACAACGAAGTAAGTTGAATAGATCCCCTTGTTTACCTGGTTGCCCGGGACGAGTTCTATCGCGTCCTTTGCTAGAAGATGGACGATCTCCTCGAGGAGGATCTTTTGGTGGTCCAAGGAATGCATCTTTTGAAGTGAAGGGTAGTTTCAGTAA
Organism: Ambystoma mexicanum; assembly: GCF_040938575.1. Classification (NCBI taxonomy): domain Eukaryota; kingdom Metazoa; phylum Chordata; class Amphibia; order Caudata; family Ambystomatidae; genus Ambystoma; species Ambystoma mexicanum. Next base: position 173,552,082 of record NC_090931.1, read on the forward strand.
CGCTCGAGCAGTTCTATTCAGTATCCTGCGGACACTGTGGACAGCGCCCATCTGTCTGATGTGATCCCTTCCCAAGCTTGGGTGAAGTTGGAAATGCGTCCCCCTACTGGGGATGCGCGAGAAGGGATCCTGAGCGCAGCGTCACTGTTTTGCGGGAGGCGTGCCGCCTCTGCTGGGGTTGCCTCTACCCTTACCACGGCCCCTCATGTTTTCTCTGCCGTAGCTTTGGGTAACTGCTAGTTGTTGCCCCATGATGTACCCTGCCCCTGTGTATAATTGGAGCCTCTTTGTGAATTTTGGCCGCGTGGGCAACGAAAATTAGCATTGCCTCTTTGATTAAGGGGCTTGTTGGTCAATTGTCCCAGGGAATTCAGAGTATGGTTGGAGGTCAAAGGATCGACAACCAAAGGGTTGAATGGCCAAAGGATCGACACCAAAGGACTGAAAACCAAAAAGGATCGAATTTCTTATTTTTTTTTTTTTAAAACTTTTTTTTATTTTTGGTGGGCCCCCCCCAGCCCCTGTTTTTTTTACTAAAAACCATTGTTTTTACCTATACGAAAACCTAAAAAAAATATATGTTTAAAAAAAAAAATGCGATCCTTTGCCCTGTTGACCCTTTTTTTTCGATCCTTAGACTAGGCACCCAGAGTATCATACTAGTCTTTGGCGGTCTTTAATGCGTCCTCTACCGCTTTGCCAAACAGTAGATTAGGTTCCACCGGCATGTCGATTAAGTATGCTTGTGTCTCGGGTTTAAACCCTGGCTGTCTTAACCAAGCATGCCTCTTAATGACAGTGCTCTCTGCTATTAGCCTGCCCGCGTTATCTGCAGCATCAAAGGTTGCCTTAAGGATGCAACCGGACACGGCTCTCCCCTCCGACGTGACCTGGGCCAACTGGCCCTTTAATAGTTCCGGTGCGGAGTCAATGAGGGCAGCTACCTGCTCCCACTGGTGGCAGTTTTAAATAGCCAGCAGAGTGGTGGAGTTGGCAATCCTTGCTTGGGAAGTGGAGGCTACCTTCCTTCCCAAACCGTAAATGTACTTGCTCTCCTTGTCAGGGGGAGCCTCAGATGATAGAGGTGTCCCCACCCTCTTCCGGGTGTTAGTAACTACCAGGGAGTTAGGCTTCAATTGACCCCTTATGTAAAGCGGGTCCGATTGGGCTGCCCTGAACAATTTCTCGATTCTGGGGTTTACTGCCCTTGTGAGGTTAGGAGTGAGAAGGGAAGGTTCGATTCTCCGTCGGATGGACTTGAGAATTGGAATGGCTTGGGCAATGGGTTTCTTTTCTCCCACTAGTTCCTCAGCAAAGTCCCTCTCCTCCTGTGCTCCCTGAGTGTCTATGCGGAAGTGCTCTGCTGCTCGAGTCAAGACCTCATTTAGGAGGAGCTGGTTGCCGACTGGAGAGTCGGTAACTTGAGGTTGTTTGCTTACAGGGGAGTCTATTCTGTAGACTTCTAGGTCATCTTCCTCCTCATCTTGGTCCTCGTCGTCCCCATAATAGTCCCCTCCGGTTTGGTCGTCCAACGGTACCAAGTCTGGATCCCCATCCTGTAGTGGATCCGCACTATACTGGGTGTAAGGCTGGATGTAGACAGACCTTGCATTGGAGTCTCAAACCGAGGTTTCTTACCAGGTGGCTGCGGGACCCCAGATCCTGAGGGAGTAGCACCGTCAGGGGTATAGGTGAGGAAGTGTTCTGGGTTCTTGGAGTAGAAGTGTGCTGGGGAGGACATTCTAGTCATAACCCTGTCTATATCCTCAGTGGTCCATTTCTTGGAGCTGGAAATGACCCTTTCTTGAGAGGATTCCCCTTCTATAACTTGACTGGACCTATGGGCCTGTACAGGGGTCTTGGCTAGATGCTTATCAGAAGATCTAGAACTGTCTTTATGTAACTGTGGTGCAGAAGAAAGGTGAGATGGTTTCTTCAGTTGTTTATCCCCTTCCCCGTGAGTAGAAGAGTGTTTCCCTGTTTTCACCTTCTCAGTGCTTTTAGACGCCTGGCGGCAAGATTCAGGGGTAGTGTCCCTTTCCTTTGAGTGAGGACGTCGAGATTCAGAAGCAGCCGCCGAATGGTCTGCCGGAGCGGAATCCTCGTGTGCGGCCTGGGGCTGGCGGTCCTTTTCGTCTTCTGGCGAGCCTACCTCCATGACTTTGGTGAGTGAGGCACCTTTGGCAACTGTGGACAGTTGCCTGGTGTCGTGTGGCGATCTTGACCGAGAATGCCCAGAGGACACTGATTCGGTGGACCGCTCTCTGTGTGCCTCTTTCTGAGAACTCGACATACGCGTCGAGTCTCGGTTGGACTTCGCGTGTTTAGGTGTGGAAGTGGTGTAGGGTAGCGCTCGTGTCGCCAGGTGTGCGCCCCATAACTGCCCTGCCGGACAGTCTTCTGAGGTCGTGGACTTGCGCTTGGGCATCTTTGGACGCCTCCTTGCCCTCGCCGTCCAAAAGTACGGCGTTGCTGCCATCACTGAAGGTGCCCTCCGCTTTCATGGCCTCGAGTTGCCTGGCGTGGCGGGCCCAACGTTTGGTCGTGCGGTCCTTTAGTGTCTTAGCCTTGAACCGGCTACACGCTCGACAATTTGCCTCAGGGTGGTCCCTCGGCAAGCAGAGGTTACAGGTGGCATGTTTGCCAACCCAAGGATACTTGCGGTTGCACTTGGGGCAAAATTTGAAAGGGGTACCCTCCATAAGCACCCTGTGGCAGCGGGCTAGTGTGTGTAGGAAAAATAAGAGTGTAGAGTATGTTTCCACCCCCCACTCTCCCTACTTGCAGGGCCGAGGCCAGAGGCCTTCCAAGGCCCAAAGTCCGTCGTGCAGCTCTCGACGGTTGTTTCTTCTCCGGGCCGGCGTCGATCTTCGAAATTCAATGTCTTAACATGGGAGTGGAAGAAACGGGGAAATAATATGATTTAGCAAAATATGGCTGAAAGCCAGGGAACTCTGTGAAATGCTTCCAACAAGTATGGCTGAGGGTCCTACACGCGTAAGGGTTCATGGGTACAGTGGACGTCACACTAGGTATAGTATTACTGGCACGCCCTGTGTCGACGCCCATTTTTGAGTTTCGAAAAACAAATACTCTGCAGCTTCCACTAGATGTCGGCCTATGCACAGCATGTGATCTAAGCAGATTCCACAAGCCTCAGAAATATATATATTTAAAAAAGGTGCACGTTCCAACAAATGAAAACAGGCAATAGCAGACGAAAGGGAGAAAGGCAGCTCGAAGAGGACTTCCCCATAGAACAGAAGGTCAGGGTTCGCGACACAGTGGCATTGGCTGTTACATTGCTGGTTTCTTCAGCAATACCCCAGCACCACTGTCGTCTTCGGTTATTCTCAGCACCAGTAGTCTACTTGGTTTCTGGGTCCAGCTCATCTCTATACAGAATTCAGGCTGTGAGCGACCTCAGCCCTACAAGAAGCACCCATGAAACATTCAACTTTAAGGTGGCTGTTCAAAGGTGGACATCCAGCCTGGCAAAATCTGGCCAGCAACAACCAAGCCAGTGGGAGAATGTCGATTGTGGCAGAGAGAACCACTCCTAACTTCCTGTCAGCTCAACACACGGGAGACCATTCAGAGGTTTTCAGCAAGAAGCCTTAAGAAAAGGGACCCTCCGCCACCTGGCAATGACGGCGAACAAATGACTGGCCATTTTGAACAGGACTCCAAGCATATGGAGGTGCCATTTTGAATAGTGTGAGGAATCCCCGGGTGTCGTCACTTCTCCCCTAGGTGGAGCCCCTTCCCATGATTCCAGTGAGGTGAGGCCACTACCCAATAGTCCCCCTAGGGGTGGTACTCAGCGGGTGGATCTCATCGGAATGAAGCGCCCTATGGGATTAGCGACGACATGGGGAGAACGTGGTATCCCCATAGCCCACCTTCTCCAACACATACCAATGCCATCACTACTGTTGCCATGTTTTCTAATATTTCCAATAAAGTACTGGGGTGAGGAAGAGTAGCGACTTCCCAAATAGATTGCCCCTTCCTTAATACCAAGACGAGGATGAGCTCTGTATTACATGGATCAGTCTCCCAAGAACTGAGAGGAAGAGGCGCAGAGTACTAAGGAGTACCCAGCAGAACCAAAGTGAGCAGTCTAGTCAATATGAATGAATAGGACGGAGGAGCTTACAATCCGCACATCCTACTTCTTTGTGATCGAGGGGCAAGCAACGGTTACACCACTTGTGCTAGTCTTTCCAGGGAAATTTGCCCTTACAAATGGGGCAAAACCTAAATGGAGTCCTCTCCATAGCTGAGGATGGGTAGAGTGACGAAGACCAAAAGGGAAAGAGGAAGAAAAATGGAAAGGCATTCTCAAATTGTACAGAAATGTCCACCCGACCCCACTGTCACTACTGTGTAGGCCGGTGGAAGGCCTGGCCACGTGGTCGGCAGCGCCAACTGGATCACCGTCCGCTGAAGTTGTGAAGGTCTTCGGCGGAGATCTGGAACAGCCGTTGAAATAGGGGACGGATAGGGTGATCTGAATTATTTTATATAAACCATTCGACTAAAGGTCGAGGGGACAATAGGCAATGCGTTTGACGAGCTCTGCATTAAGGCGACCAGTATGCTGGGCAGAGAAAAAAAAAAAAAAAAAAAAAAAAAATCGGAGTGACCTCGACACGGGAGGGATCCTGGGTACACTACATGTCACGTATGGATAGTGTTACAGGCACGCCCATGTCGACGTCCCCTTTCGATTCTCAAAAGACAAGATGCAATACTCTGCGGTAACCACTGGATGTCGGACCATATGCACAGCATGTGATTCTAAGCAGATTAACAAATATCAGAACACATTTTATTTAGGACAAAGGAAAGGGGAAACAAAGTATCTCCACAGTACATAATGTAAGCTTGCTTGTGCTGAAAAAATAAACACTAACATCATAAAAAGGAGACGATTAGTCCTGCACTGGTAGTAGGCGATGCATTCATTCGAATGAAAAAAATATGTAGGTTTCGAAAACAAACACTGACAGACATGTAGCAGACAAATTAAACTGGGTTCTGGCATATCAAATCCAAATGCATTTGCACTTAGAAATAATGGCTACTTCTGGGAATGTTGCAGACCTGGGAAATGTAAACATCTACAATTAAGAGATCACTTTATTGTTTTGCACACCATTTGAAAAATGGTTGGCCTGCAACGAATGGCTGGCAGAATGGAGAACCAAGCAGAGACACCCACTTTCCAGGCTTATAAATGAATACAGTTAGAGGACAGTGTGACTTCGGTCTGTATTCATGTGTGCAAATGAGTAAAACGGAAAACAGGGAGCCTTCATTTATAAAATGCTATGTGGTGGGGAGACAAAGGAATCCATAGACAGAGGTAACCCACATAACTTAAGTCATGATCGGGTCCCTCAAACGCACACAGATTAACTGTCACAGTACTCCTCACAACCCCTTGTATAGTTACTCAAAGGTGCCTTAACTTCAACATACCTGAAGCGTGGATGACCGGGGGGCCACTTGAAGTCGTGCTTCTTGCGGAGATGCAGGGTGAGGTTGTAACCGCGTGAGAAGCGTTTTTCACAGATATGGCACTTGTACCTCGGCTCTTCGTCCCCCTAATTAAGAGAGCATACATTTATTATTTAAAAGAAAAAAATAAACACTAAAACACATCCCCCACCCCCTTCCCATGGATTTGTGGATTTTATGGATGGCATTCAAATTAGTCCCAACATAGCCATTTTCAAAAAGGGGGGTGGGGGGTTTAATGGGATGAGTAGGTGGTGCTAGGAAAGCTGCTACAGACCCCTGAATCACAACAATAAAACAAAAAAACAGACTTCCTTGCCAGTTGAAGGCATAGCATCAACATCCACCCAACCCTCAAGGTACAGGATTGAAAATAGAAGTCCCAATTCATTGCCCCCCCCTTCCTCTGAAATGTGCCATTATCAGCTTCCATAATCCACTCCAGAATCTTGCGATAGGGTATATGGGCCAGCCTTTCAGGGTCCTCAGAATAAACGGGGTCTAGGGTGAAGTTTGTGGTGACCCAATTGGTTTGACAGGGATGGAAAAATACAGGGTGAGCCACCCAGATATATTCATTCTTTTATTGTTTTAATGCACGTGCATGCTTAATCACCCCGCTGGGGTTGCTTCCTCAGCAGCACCCGTAGAGAAGGGAGGCAAGTGAAGCCACTACACGTGCCTTCTCCCAGGCAATATATCCCATGCTGGAGCTGCAGAGAGCCCTTTCTGATGCCAATAACTGGATCATCGAGAACCTTGGGACCAGGGAAATCACCTCAATGAAAAAGCTCTACTTGTAGAAGACAACAAGTGGCACAACATTCCAATGATCCTTCTGGACCATCCGGAGACCCAGGTACAGATTGTGAAAGCTGCAGTAGGTCTAACCTAGATGGACAATGATTTGATTCAGCAGGGCTCCAACTTAGCGCTCTGCCCGTCAAAATGGGCGATCTTTGCCACTACTGGACATAAACCCAAAACTTCCAGTCACTATTCCTGGGGCTGCAAAGATTAGCAGCAATTCACATGTCAAAAGGCTAGCAGGTGTTTTTCAGCAAGGGAGCAGAGAGTTCAGCTGGTCGAGAGTAGCAGGCCTTGCCAAACACTTAAAACATGCACCCAATGGCGTTCCGAGGCGAAAGGGGTTTGGGCAACTACAGGCAGGGGCAGCTTGTCCATATTGGGCGATGGGAAGATCCAAAGAGCTGCCAAGACAGCCCAGTGAAAACATCAAGTGCTCGCTCAGCTGTAGCAAGCAGCCGAGCTGCTGCAGCTGAGCCAATACTCCTCGGCTCACCCAAACTGTCATGGTTCCCCTTTAAAAGTTGGTGTACCACAGCACGCATGTTCAATGGGCCATGCATGGACAGAGGCATCTTGCTTCCCCAGCCTGGCATAGTCCATTAGGGATGCAGGCTAGGGTACAGCAGCTCTGAATGGTTCCATGTGTTAATATCCCCGCAGAAATAGTGCGATACAAAAATATCGCCATATTTTTGCGGAGATATTGTGCCATGGATCCTCCATGGGGACACCCCTGCAACCCCCGCTCCCACAAATTATCCCCCCCAAAATATCGTCTATGGCGAGACAAACAACCATATGTACGGTGATATTTTGGTGGGGAAAATATGTAGGGATACCCTCTGAATGTGTGCATGGGCGCCCACGAGCCTCCCCACACATTCAAATCTTCTGGGAAATTCCCTGCAAAGAACGCTCCGGCTCCTCCATGCATCTGCAGAAACCAGAAAGGGTGGATTCATGGAGCCATTGTGGGAGCCTGTCCTGAGGCTGAGGAGATTCTGGACCGGGGCTGCAGGTAAGCTACTGTACATGTGCCTTGCTGCGTGTAAAGGAATGGGTGCATGTTATTTGGGTGTGCACTTGAGTGATGTTGTAGGTTATGGGTACGTGGGTGAACGTTATAAATGCTGTGAATGTGCATGGGTGCACAACTGAAAGCCTGCGATTGTCTGTGCGCTGGGGAGCGGGCCTCTGAAGGGTGGTTATACATTTTCTAGCAATTTCCTACTTGGCATTGCCTTTTTTAACTGGGCATCAATGATAAAGCAAATATGATAAGTGCTTCAGTGTCTCTTGGGAGTGGATATCTCTGCAAAAACGACACCGAAAGTCAAGAGAACTAGAACCTCACACATCTTTATTACCCCAGTGCCATGTCCTCTCGAGAGTCGGTACCTGGTTGAGCCTAAAACGCATATAACTGGTTCTTACCCTATCACACGGAAACCTCTGAAGGTAGAGGGGCAGGCATTCCATAGCGTGGCCAAAATTGGAATATTGAAATATTCTTTATAGGTAGAGTAATATTGACAAAATCGACCATTTCAACCCAGTCTGTCCTGAAGAGAAGCCTCTTCACCAGTCCTGGGCATTGCCCAAGATCTTCTATATAGTTAAGCCAAGGGAAAGTAGTATTAAATTCATTTTAGCACAAAACGTTCCCATGGATAAACCCAATTCTGATCTAGCAACCTCTCTTAAAGTTGCATATAGAGTGTTTATCGGAGAGTCACTTATTCTCCTAAACAGGGAAAGTTGTTTCCAAAGGTACCTAGCTTTGAGAGATATAAGGCAGAGCTCCTGGCGGATAACTAAATTGGGCACTGCCATAGATAAACCCAGTAGCTCTGTCCACAACTTTCCCTGAATGCTATTAAGAATCAGACTCATATCACGGGTGCAAATATCAAGGCCATAAAGTAAGATGGAATCACATTTGGCAAGATAGTACCGCCTTATCTGTATCAAAGAAAATCTGCAAACCTTCACTCTCAAAAAATTTGTTTGGGATTTAAGTTTGCAGGCCTTCTCGTCAAGGCTCTGTTTCCATAGTTTCACACTAACCCTATTTGTAAGATTGTACCCCAAATATGTAATGGCCTGGACCTGGTCCACTGATTCGTCACCCAGGATCTAATATCTTATATGATAACGTGGGCGTATTTTTGCAGTCTGCATGGACATGTACGGGCACAGCCAGCATGAAGATTTATTTATACTGGCATATATTGTGGGCAAATTCCTCAAGAAACAGTTGTAAAATGTTCCTGTGCACTGTTGGCAACTTACATCTATTGGATCATTTCATGGGTTACTCTACAAAATATAAATGTAACAGATTGGTTCTTCACCAAATTGTTCACAGAAAGTATGCTGCAAAATGCACCATTTCAACCACTTCTTCTGCCCCCCCACGCCTCCGATTGCCCTCCTCCCCCTCACCCCCAGCACACGGAGAAAACCACTGAGTTGGTTTCGGCTCCCTCACTATGCTCGGTTGTGCCTTTTCATGGGGAGCGTTTAAACCCCTCCTGGCCAAGACGAGTAAATCAACATCTTGTGTACACTGGACAAAGCTGGAAAGCAGTATTTTTCCAACCATTCTAGGACCCTGCAGAATCAACCACCTCAGCAATCTAAGGTAGCAGTCCATTTTCTCTCTGAATCCTCGAGTGAATTTTCTCCCTTTTATTTGCACAGAACTGGTTATTTAAATTTAGGTTTTAGCTTACGTGCCACTTATGAGCCAAAACTATCTCATTGGAGGGAGAGGATAAGTGAGGAGAAATAGAGCCTTGTGCGCGTTTGCTAATTTGCCCACCCACTGACTGGCCATGGCCATGGCCATGCTAATCCTTATGGCCAGTCCCACCCACTATCTGCCCCTCCCCGTCCATGACCAGCTTGTTGGAAATCTTCAAGCTAGCTCTATCAAGCAGGAATATAAAATATTGGCCTGCCAATGTTATTTCTAAGCAGTCGGCTGAGAGTTAATGGCTTAATTAATCTGCAAATGTACCACAGGTGTAGTAAAGTCTTAAACAAGAAGGTCTTCAGCCGCTTGATTTATAAGCAGTAAGATTGTCCTTGCATTTGATACTTGCACTAAAGTTCTGTTAAAAACTATGGATTAGCAAAGCCAACTATTGTGGCATGCATAGAGATGGGCATTTGGCAGGCACTGACATCATATCCACAGATACTTAATCAATTTTCACAGATGCTGCCATCTTCTGGTCAGGTAGTTTATGTCAGTGACTGGCAAATGCCTGTCCCATACCTACACAAAAGGCAAAACTGTTGGCTTTGCCAATGCCGTTTTAAAAAAGGTGTTCAGGGATTTCAGGGATCAGGCCTGGCTGATTATTTAGGGAGGGTTCCATCATCAGAGACCTATAGTTAAATATACCTTTTCCTACTTTGTTCTTAGACCCCAGATACTGGGGTCACGTTCAGCATATGCCCCTTGAGGCAGAGCTAGACACTTGGAGAATCCGATAGACTTCTTTCTGGGAGATGCATTTAGCAGATATCTTCTGCGCCTCGGTTACTCTAGGGATGAAATGTCAGTGCAGCGAGGGTATGCAGCTCTGCAAATAGCAAAGACACGTGTGGTCTTATACCTGTGGGAGTCGGAAGGCTCATTTCGTACAGTTCACTCCTTGAGGCTCTTGGATCTTCAGGATAAGTTCTAAAGTGATGCTTTTCTTGAATACTTGATGGAACAAGTTTGGAAGGATAGCTCGGGGTCAACGCGCTCACCTTGGAAGCCAGACGACGCAGAGCAACAGAGGTTCGATGCCCGGGTCCGCACTTAGAAACCTCTGGTTATTAAGCGCGTTATAAATAACCAATTATAAAAATTAGAATTATAAAAACATGTTTTACACAGTATCGCTCAATGACAGACTTAAAAACATTGCTCATTACCCAAACTGCGCCTTTGCACATTACAAAAATCCCAACCCCCATTACACCGACTAAGGGGAGCGGTGGTATCCCCTGCTCCTCTTAGTCAGTGTAATGGGGGTCAGGGGCTGTCCCCCGTTTCCATTGGATGGGAGAGCGGGGACAAGAAATTTAAGGGGAGGGGGGGAAGGGACCCTGTGGCGCCAGCGCTGACCCATGTAAGTGGGTAGAAGGGGGGCGTGGCTTGGAAGCCATGTGAAAAGACGTGCCTGTACGGGAACTCCCGCTGATCCGTACATAATCCGACTGATACCGCGCAAGGACCGCTGTGATTTGGCGAAGATTGGAAAACTGTGTACATGAAGTCCGGCTGCACGCGAGGACACATTTTTACACGGGTTCGTAGTGCGCACGGATACTTAAGAGCCTAATGAAGCACTGGTGGCGAGACCTCGACGGACGACAAAATGGTCGCCGCCGCTTGACGAGGGGACAAAGGAGCGGTAGATTGGGACCACAACATACGTGCGCCCTCTCAGCGGTACGAAGGGGGCAGCGCGACCCTGCCCATCTGGGGGGAGCGCCGGACAACAGCGGTGCCTGAGACTGCTGGGCGAGCTGGGACTCTCAACAGAGTCGTGGTGTATGGGCACAGTGCCTCCCTGGCCTGGACCGGAGCGCGGCCAGAGGGACGCTCCTGACTGGAGATATGTCGAACAAGCTTCTGAGGGCGAAGAATAAACAGCCCACGCTCGACGAATACGCCAAGACGTCGCCCGGCCTGGAGGGTGCCAGGAGCAAGGATAAGGCTCAGACCAAGGAGATGGCCGCCGGTGGTGCGAACCAGGAGGTCCTCGCTGCGATCGCGGACCTGAAGGCGACGTGGGAGACCAAGCTCCAACTTGCTGTGGCCGAATTGAAAACTGCGTTGGAACTACAGGTTGGGGCGGTGCAGGAGGACGTGAACCTCCTGAGGCAGGATGTGCGAGCCCTGGCTGAGCGCACGGAAACTTTGGAAAAGGAGATGGGCCCTACTGTGGCGGACTGCACTGCACATAAGTGCGATATCCATGCCCTGGTGCAGCGGGTGGGCAACTTGGAAAGTAGGGCTGAAGAGGCGGAAGGACGTGCCCGGAGAAACAACGTTCGCATCGTGGGCCTGCCGGAGGGGGCTGAAGGCCAGAATCCCACGGAGTTTATTGAGAACTTGCTGCTGCAGGAGATCACTGGGGGAGCCCTGTCGCAGGGGTTTGCAGTGGAGAGGGCGCACAGGGCCTTGAGCAGAAGACCACCGCCGGGGAACCCACCTAGGCCTGTGATCGCCAAGATCCTCAATTATCGGGAAAGGATCCTTGAGCACTTTCGTAAGGGGGGCACCATACGGCGAGGAGAGGCGACCATTACTGCTTACCCCGATTACACCTTGCAAGTGCAGCGCAGTCGCATGAACTTTGGGGCGGTCAAGAGGCGATTGCGGGCAGCAGGGTACAAGTATATGTTGCTTTACCCGGCCAGATTGAAGGTTTTCTTCAAGACTAAGATGCTGTTCTTTGACACTCCGGAGGAGGCCATGGAATGGCTCGATGCACAAAACTGTCCTCAGGAGCCAGATGAGCGGACGGCAGATAGAACGGGAAGAGATAAGTGACGCTGCGGGCCCGGTTGGGCTATGAACATTGGGACTGGAATATAGTCTTTGTGACTTTGTTTGGTAGTGTATGCGTTAGGACTTTGAAACATGGTCCGTGTGCGCGGATACGGAAGTGCGGGAGGGGAGCCTCCGGGGGCTGTTCTTTGTACCCCAGTTTGAGTTTAGTTTAGTCACTGTGTGTGGGGTGACACCCTGTCGGGTTCTCTACTTGGGTTCCAGAGAGAACCGAACACAGGGATGCCTGAGATCCAGGGATGGAGCTGGGCAGTTGGTTGGGTTAGGGGGGTGGGGTGGGTCAGTTTTTATATGAGCCTGGGTGAGAAACTGGGAATGGGGGACTTTGAGGTAGGGGGGAGGCGAGTAGACCTGGGAGAGAGATGGAAGTCACTGATACATCATGGGGGACCTTAGGATACTAACGTGGAACGTTAGGGGGCTTAACAGCTATCTTAAGCGTAACAAGGTCATGTTGTACCTGAAAAGGCAAAAGATAGACATCGCCTTGTTACAGGAGACACATCTGACACGGGACAAACTGGAACTGGTGGGGAGAAAGTGGAGAGGGACAGTAGTTGGATCTACATATTCTGCCTATGCTAGAGGTGTGCTGATTTGGGTTGCACCACATGTCCCGTTTAAGCTACTTGGGGAAGTTGTGGAGTCTGATGGGAGGCTGGTCATGGTAAGGGGGCTTGTGGAAAATAAAGTAGTGTGTATTATAAATACTTATGCTCCCAACCGTGACACGGCGACATACTTTAGGACACTGATCACTAGACTGGGTGAAGGGATGGGGGGTCCGGTGATTTGGGGAGGGGACTTTAATTGTGTACTAAACCCCCAAGGAGGACAGGTCGGATGACAGGGTGGACAGGCCCAGCCCGGCGGCTAGGGTACTGCTGGCGCTGCTGGTAGACCTTGGCCTGGCAGACGTGTTGAGGACGAGACACCCTGGCGTGAGGCAATATTCGCATTACTCGGCCCCGCACCAGTTACACAAAAGGCTGGATTACTTTTTCGCCACTCCGGACGTTGTCGCGGAGTGTGACCAGATAGACTATAGGGCGAGAGTCCTTTCGGACCACTCGCCCCTGGTCATGCGATGGCAGCTTTGTCCCCCACGTGCGCGAATTCCAACATGGCGCCTTAGGGCGGAAGCGCTCAAGGATCCAGTCTTCAGGGAGGACATGAGGGAGGAGATAGTTGCTTACTTTATGGCGAATACAGGTAGTGTCAAGTCGGCTGGTACTTTGTGGGAGGCCTTTAAGGTTGTAATGAGGGGGGTTGCCATTTCGAAGTCCAAGGGATTAATGGGTGGAGTCCTGGCTGATCTGCGTAAGGCCGAGATTGAGGTGGAGAAAGAGCTGGGGGAGGGTGGGATTGATACGGAGGCGGTCACCAATCTGCAGCAGAGGTGCGCAGAACACTGGGACAGGCTCTGTAATCTGAATTACAGGAAGTACATTGAGAGGTTGCATGCGGGGGGGGGGGGGACAAGACGGGCAGGCTTCTTGCTTGGCTGTATAAGAGCGAGACCCCGAGAACCCCGATCCGATCAGTTATCACTGAAAAGGGCGTGGAGGAGGACACCCAGGAAGGGGTGAATGGGGCATTCGCGGAATATTATCAAGCATTATATGAGGATCGAGAAGGGGGGAGCCGGGAGGAGATAGAGGTAGTACTTGAAGACATAGGCCTGCCCAGGATAAGTGACGAAGAGCGAGAGGAGATGGATGCTCCGATCACTCTGGAGGAGCTGCAGGAGATTGTGCGGCAGCTACCCACTTGCAAGGCCCCAGGAGCGGATGGGTTCCCCAGTGAATTTTATAAAGCGTATGGAGAGGAGGTGCTCCCGCCCATGCTGGAGATGTTTAATGAAGCGTTTGAGGTGGGGCGGTTGCCGGAATCACTCAGGGAGGCGATTATAGTACCGCTCCCCAAACCCAATAAACCGGGACATGATTGTGGCTCCTACCGGCCCCTGTCGATGCTGAACCAGGACAGCAAGATCCTAACAGCTGTCCTGGCGGCCAGAATGCGGAGGGTAATAGGCAAGCTGATCTATCCTGACCAGACGGGCTATGTCCCGAACAGGAATATTACTCGCAATCACAGACGCCTTCACAGGGTGGTGGAATGGGGAGGCAGTGAGGACAGCGAAATGGCGATAGTGGCGTTGGACGCGGTTAAAGCGTTCGACTCTGTTCGATGGCCGTGGCTGCTGGCGGCTTTGGGGCGGTTTGGACTGGGACCAGGCTACATGAGGTGGGCCGAGCTATTATATAGTGCGCCTCTGGCTAGGGTCCGTTCGGGCGCAGTGGTGTCAGATAGATGGCAGTTAGGCAGAGGCACCAGGCAAGGGTGTCCTTGGTCCCCAATGTTGTACATACTGGCCCTCGAACCCTTAGCAATCTACCTCCGCCAGCAGTATGACCCGGTGGGTATAGAGGTGGGAGGGGAGTGCCATCTTATATCCCTGTATGCAGACGATATGCTGTTATACCTGAAACATCCGGAAGAGCATTTGCAGTATATCTTGGAGGTATTGGAGAGGTACGCCTGGTTGTCCGGCATAGCGGTCAACCCTCAGAAATCCGCACTATTCCCGCTAGGCAGTTATGTGGGGATACCGGTGGAGAGGTTGCCAGTGCTGCGGATCCCGTGGGCAACGAGCTCCTTCCGGTACCTGGGCATTGACGTGTATCACACGACCGAGGAAGAACACAGGCATAATACTGAGCTAGCTGTGGGAAAGATTGATAAGTGCATGAGGTTCTGGGAAAGATTGCCTTTAGCGATGATGGGTCGTGGAGCTATGCTTAAAATGGTGGTGTCCCAGGCTCCTGCATTACTTTAATAACATCCCGTATATGATACCTAGGAAGTTTTTCGCTAAGTTACATAGCGTGTGTAGGAATTTCCTGTGGCACGGCACGCGCAACAGGGTCGCATTATGAAAATTGCAGAACTCTTACGAGAAAGGTGGCGTGAAGCTGCCAAACTTTGAGGCCTATTATATTGCAGCGCAACTGCAATACGTGGTCAGGTGGCTCTCAGATGAAGAGACCTCCGAACACAGGCTGCTAGGAAGAGACTGTTCCCCCTTCTATTTGCGGGAGGTGATCTGGGTGACTGGTTCACGGATGAGAGAGCGTCCTAAGATGCTAGCCCTTGGCGGGAACATATGGCGGCGTGCCTGTCGGATGATGGGTGACCCCTTGCCGTGTATGCCGCAGTTACCTCTGGTCGCCCTGGCAAAGGAAGACGGGCAGCTGAGAGCTATTATCCGGACATATTGGGAGTCAGTGGGGTTGATCACTATGGGCGACATCTGGCAGGATGGGACTCTGATGGAGTTCGATGAACTGGAGGCAGGGTCGGGACTACACAGGGGTCAATATGTAACATATCATAGGGTGGTCCGGGAGGTCCGGAGCACGTGGCCCGAAACTACTTTGGCCGATGAACCGGATGCCACGCTGGAAACAATGTACGACGCATCAGAGGGTGGGCACGAGGTCTCTAGGTTGTACGAGATGTTGATGACAAAGGTTGGGAAGGATTTGGGGCACCTGAGACTGGAGTGGGAAGCGGAGATGGGGGCCCCGATGTCGGATGGGATGTGGGAGCGCGCCCTGGGGTACCATAAAAAGGTATCGAGGAACGCCAGGTTCAAGCAGATACAGCTCTATATTACGCACAGGGCATATATGACCCCCCTTAGAATTTCCAAATTTCTGGATAGTGGGCGCCAGGCGTGCCCCAAGTGTAACGAAGAGAATACGGACATGATACACATGTTCTGGGCGTGCCCAGTGATTGCAACCTACTGGGGTGAAGTGGCGCAGAGGCTGGCAGGGAGGGGTATCACGCTTAAGGTGGATTCGGCTTGGGCTTGTTTGCTGGGAGGGTATCCCAGGGCGCGTAAGCTTCGACATGTTGAGAAACTTAAAGATCTGGCCTATGTGCTTGCCAAACGTAGGATAGCCATGGGGGGGAAGAAATGTCATAAGCCGCCAGTGGAGGTCTGGTGGCGCGATCTCCAAAAATGGGACAATGCCGAAACGACAGTGTGGCAAGATGGCAGTATGGCAGGGGATGAGGAAGAAATAGGCTCTCTCACGGCATGGAAGTTATTGTTAACTGAGCTGTTTGGTGCGGGATCGGCCTCGGCTGGACTTGTGAGCGATGAGGCCCCACCGCACGGAACGGACACTGAAGGCGGACACTCTACAGGCTCATAGGGGGGAGGGATGGGGATTGCAGTGCCTTATTTTTTGTTTGTTTGGTTTTGTTGTTTGATGCGTTTTATTTATGTTTTGTTTTAATGTTGTTTGGTTGAGATAAAATAAAAATATATTTAAAAAAAAAAAAAAAATGTAAGTGGGTAGAAAGCGACGGCACAAGGAGAGGGGAGTCTGCGTCACACTTCAGTGTGTGCCGCCCAAGAAGCTAAGTGAAGGGGGAGAGCGGATGGGGGGACGCAGGCATCAGTGATCTATGTGCCCACTGTAATGGAGGTCGACATTTTCATAGTCAGCATTACAGGCTGTGCAGTGATTTCATGGATCTGTTTACACCACAGTCCAACACTGCTGAATCTCAACGTTTCCATTAGCACCAAGGAGCACCAGGCCACATACCTCGTGGACTTTCCGGAAGTGAGCCTTGATGGAGGCCTGGGACCGGGCACTGAAGTCACAGTTCTCAGACTCGCAGCAGTATGCAGGACCTTTGCTGTGAGTGTCCAGGTGTCGTCTCAGGTCCATTAAGCTCTTGCAGCTGAAAAACACATTTGGTGATGAAGGAAGGTCAGCAGTGTGCCCAGTTTCTAAAACAAAGTGACTTTTATAATGAACTGAGCTATTGTCTGTAAACAAGCAACCCCAAAAAGATGAATCAATCTGCAAAATCGACTTCACTGACAATGCTCTTTGAAACTTGGGCTCCATTTTAACAGATTACCAATTATGGGGAGAAGGCACCTCTTCATGTTGCGCTTACTTAACATCCCTAGATGCCACTGAACGTGCTAAAGACATGAATAGATGCTTTGCAATTCTAGTGGTCAGTGCGTGTGAGGCTGCGCCATTAGCATATTTTAGAGTGATTGGGGGCTGCTCTGCCAGGGAATTGGCCCACAACCAAGAGCCTTAACCAAGTAAACATTCAAAAGTATCCCTGGATGTAAGCGCTTCTCCAAAAATAACACCCCTACAAGCTTAATATTTTCAATTTTGTATTACTAGCTATAAATCATAGTATACATTTTTATCGTTGAGTTAGTAGCAGCGATGTCAAGCAGAAACTCTAAATGTTAAAATCAAAAGAACTATGCCAACTGTATGGCCATCAGTTTCGCCCTCTGGGCTTTGTCAAGGCAGTTGCATGTTCAACAAGAGCACCATTTAGTGCGGTCTTTTGCGTTAGCAAGCAGACTCCAATTGGCCTGCCCAAATCATAGCAGTTTTCACATATTCCCATATGTACTCTACTTCTGGATTCACACTACTTGTGAGACCTTGCCACCTTCATAAATGCGAGCAGGTTTTCGACCTCAGAGTGAGATGCCCAAAAACAAGTAGTTAAATGGCATTCCTGTGTCTTCACTGTCTGGGTTCCTAATCATTCTCCCCTTCAGATATACTGGCAAGTTTCCAAACCTGTTCCTTAAAGGGTTCAGTTCCCTCTTGCAGTAACGCGGAACCCAGCTGTTGGGGGCCAGTAAAGCTGCGTTGTTCTTGCACAGTGTGGAATCTTATTCAGATATTTAATTTAAAAAAAACTTAATTTGGATTACATATCAAAAAGTTCTGCTTTACGCAATCTTGGGTCACCTCTGATAGTGAACCGATTATCTTCGCTCCATCCCCTCAAAGGTCCCCACTACCCATTATAAATACAAGACTGAGCTATATAGCAGATGAGTGCAAACTATATCTAATACCCCCTTCAAGGCATCAAATAAGCAGTGTTGCATAGCAATTAGCTATGCAATGCTGTACGTTTGCTAATTAAATTTACACTTGTGTAGCAAAGCTAGATATTTAAGTTGCCCTGTTCAATAAAAGCACAGCTCGTCCTGCAGTCCTCCTGCCCTCAGTGCTCTCTCCACCCTCTTTTCTCAGTTCAAGAGCGAGACAGACAGAGAGACAGAGAGAGAATCAGTAATGCTCTCCTTCATTCTTAAGTGCCAAAGTCCTGTGTGGGAGCACTAGGCAAGAATGTCTTTACTTTTGTAAATATTTGCAAACCAGAAGTAATTGAGATGATACTTTTATTAAGTCAATTATATCTTTTCTGGCAAAGACCAGTGTGTGTTAACTTTATTTTTTTAAAGAAAGATTGTCCTGCAATTTCATTTCTAGAAATTTGAGTAGTTACATAGCATAATTACAGTATTGCTACAGTAACACACTGCATGGGCTCCATGCTTTACAGTAAAGTTTAGTGTATTCTAAATCTCAGTCTCAACTAGATTTCAAGTTGAAGAAGATGCATCATATTGACGAGTGAACACTTGAAAATGTACATTATCACACACCAAATTATTTTGATAGCAAACTTAAGTGTATTGGCTTTATGAAATAAATCTTCACATAATTATAAAATACACAAATATATGAAGAGAAAGGAAAAACATACATAATCATCCAATTGTTAAGATTATATCCTATTAAAACACAAGAGAAAGGATTCATACAAAGATGCATTGAATAAAAACGTTTAAAATACTATTCATAATCTAAACAATGAGCACTTCCATACCAAGTGTGCCGAATTATATAAAACCCTTGATTCGGCCAAAATTACAGTGACCCAAAACTGATTTTCAGGTACATCCTTTAAACAACTGACAAACTAGGTAATGTAGGGCATACATGTGCACCATTCTAGGGCACTGGGTTCGTAGTCTTGTAGTTTCAAGGCAACCCTTACACAATCTACAGATTCTTTGGTCTTTCGGAATGGCCATTTTGCCACCCGAAAGAGAAGGTAGTAGGTCAAGGCCGAGATGAATCTTCTTATCACATGTACAAGATATCCCTTTGGCTCACGAAAAGCTTGATTATGTTAATCAAGCAAGGACATTTTACCAGATACATATTCCACATTATTCACTCTGTCATAGGGATACCCTTTTTTTAACCAGCATTTTCCTGGCTTGGTTCACGTTGGATTATTCATTACAGTCCAAGCCAATCAATCTGTGGCGATGGTTGCAGGCTTTCCATGATTTATATGATAAATTGGAGGCACTATGCTTTAACTGAGTCTGAAAGGCTTTGCCATGCCACCGGAGCAGGAATTCACTAATCTCATAGTATTTTGAAGAATAAGATGCTCCTTATTATCTTAACCAGAGTCAGAAGCGAGACCAGACCCAACTCTAGGTGCAAAGCTACCACAGGCAAGGATTGCGGGAGACCACACACGCATTTCCCTTCAAACACATTTAGCCAGGGCAGCTGGTTATCCAAATTTCTCCAGGCAATAAATAACTACGAACAATACTAATGTTATATGCATATAAAAAGCTTTCCACAGAAAACTCCCCTTTAGCTTGGGTGAAGGCTTGGACCATACCAAAAGCTGTTAAGGCTTTGGGAGAAATACAATGCTTTAAATGTTTACTAGAGAGGTTAAGTGTTTTTAAAGTGACAAGACAGATCTAAGTATCTACCACTTCAATTTTATGTTCTTCCAATTTCCAAACATAATTACAGGATATGCGTTTATGTCCCAAAATCAGGATTTCAGTTTTTGCCTTATAAAATCACAAGGTTGTTCTGTTGGGAGTATTTGAAGAGGGCAGTTTGAGATCTCTGAACACCAATAGCTGTTTTATTGTGAAGATCATCATCGTACGTTTAGGACAGCCAAGATATTAAATGCAGTCCCAATTTAGGCAGGACATTTTTGCAACTCTCCAGAGCTATCCCCATATCAGCCACATAGAGGTTATAGAGCAGGGGTGCCAATACAGCCTCTAGCTTTAAGCTATCCAATCCACAAACCTAGTTCTGTGACTTTATGGTCACATACATCTCTGAAACTGGTGCTCACCCAACGAGCCGATTCCCCCATTCTCCTTGACATTCTATTTTATCACCCTTTTGCTTTATACTAACTATTGTGAAAGTGAAAAGTCCGCAAACTAAAACATTCCATGTAGTTTGCCCAGTTCTCTATATGCGACGCCATCCACTCTGCTTAGTATCTTACTTTTTTCCTCTTACATAATGAAAACACAAAGGTAACTGGATATATACGCAAAGTAGTGATCAATAGTTCCATCCAATCTGTACATCTATGGATCTACTGCATTACCATGTAGTGTGGTTAGCCTCCAGAGCTCGCTTTACTCTACGATTTTGATTGCATTTTATATTAGCATCTGCGGGAGGGAGCCGGGCAATCTGTTTTCATAGCCTTTTTAGCATATCTGTGACCATTCGTACAGCTAACATTTTACAGACACCCATCCAAGGCTCAAAGTCTTTTCGCCGACTGGATTTTAGATTTTATGAAGGGTGAGAACCATTTGCAGGGGATGTTTGACATTTTTTCTTTTTACATTTACATTGTTTGCAGTAAATGGCAAACACATTTCAATGTGCACGGCTGGCTTCTGGGGGGCAGCAGTGTGCCAAACAAGTGAGTTTGTGGTGACAGACCATTTTTATAGAAATCACATTTAAATTTGTTGCCATGAGTTAAATGCATGTCTCATAGGTTGAGTGGGTAAACTAAGTTACTCAACCTGCAGGTCTAACAGAATTTTGAAAAAATGTGCAAAGCCTGACTCATCTCAATACTGTCTTGCTTCAGCAGTACACACAGCTTCTGTACTGTTGCTCATTTTAGGTCTTGGTTACAAATAACTCCTGGAAAGATAAAAAATATTAGTACAACATTGGTAATCAAATGGGGTGGTTTGCTAATCAAGAACATTTCAATCAGCAAACTCTGCTAACCAATCTTTTAAAACCAATGTATACCTTGCCCCTCATTGATCCTTTAGAACACTACAAACTACAGTAAGGGGGAAAGCATTCTTCGTTATGTCCACTTCCACGATAAATCCTCAACTCTTCCACCTCGCCCTCTCCATTGACTGCTCAGTAGGTTCCTAATGTTGGAACTTATATATCGGTCCGAGACCTTACAGTGGTCTGCCCAAAAGACCTTGGTCTCGTAAACTCCCAGTTACTCATTTCTCAAATGATCCAAGCCTAATTTTTCTGGAAAAAAAAGTGGCGGCTCAAAATTCATGCGCATTGTCGCTGCAACATTGTATCTGCGGAAATGGAAATAAGACTATTGTTCACAAAGCCATTAAAAGGGATCTAAACTACCAACACAGTCAAAAGGTATCTGAAGGCTTGACTTCTCTTGGCCTATGTTGTCAAGTATCATATCACTATCCACTCAAATACTATGCCAATGCTTTGTGCTCCCACTACCATCTTCCAGTACCACTGGATGGCAACTTTACACAGATCCCCCACAGGATTGTTTTTATTTACTTCTTCACAAACTCAAACACACAGGTCTTCCCTGTCCCCTACATATCCTCCCGTCACCCTCCCAAGGCTTCTCCCTTGCCGTCTGGGGCTGCGAAGACGGCGGAAAACGTGACTATTTGAAAAATTTCAAAACTTCTTTCAGAACAAATAGAACAGAATATATACTTGCCCAGACAGTGCCCTCCACAACCAAGAGCATCACTGTAATGGCTGCCACATTAAATCCCCCATGAAGCCTCTCAAAAGCTCTGCTTCAAAGCCCCACACTTGCACTTTATTCCACCACTCAGGTCACTCCGCTATGCCACTTGTACCCTCAGACTCATCCACACCATGGACCACTCCCTTAATTCTGCATTTGGCCTAGCCAAAACGATAGAGTACTTCACTTCGCCCCCGTTGTCTCTTACTGATTCTCACATGGCCAGTCATTTGGCCCAGCAGTCCACCTCCCTCCAACCTTTTACTTTTAAAGCTTTTGTTCAGCCTTCCCAATCAACAGTCCTTCACTCATCTACAGACTTCTGCCCAGCTCTCCAATAATCAGTCCTCCCAACCCCTCCTGACATTCCTGATTCAAGTCCACCCCATCAGGTGTCTGCCTTGATTCATCAGAGCCTTGCTTCCACCCTCCAAAGCCTTCACTTAGCACAACCCGTGTACCACATTCCTCGATTTGTTAGTTAACACAGCCCCCCTCCCACAGCCCCATCTCACCTGTACTCGCAGTATTGGCATTTAAAAGGGCGTTCATCACTGTGCCGGAAGCGGATGTGATTGTTAAGGGCGGACGGCAGAGGGCAGGTCATGTCACACATGGGACACTTGTAATAGTTCACTGCACAAGGGGAGAGAGCAAAAAATAAAAAATAATTGTGATGAAACTGATGGTACAACACACCCAGATCAGGGCAAGATGCACAGCTGCTGTATCGGCCACTCACCGTGATTCCGCATGTGGTCCCGCAGCAGCCTTTCTGTAGCAAACAGTTTGGAGCAGTGTGAGCACTGCAAGCAAAGTTCTAAGATAACAGAAGAGAAGACCGGGACCAGTATGAAGGCAAGGCAAAACATTAGCCAAAATACCAAGATCCATTCCGCTATATGTTCTCCACCACAAATTCATGAAATGAAAGTAGATGTAATCACATGTATGAAGGGCAAAACAAAATGTGTAATCTGACAGGACACAATCACATTTTAATTATGCTTTAAATTTTAAGATACAGAACTAGATTTACTCAGATTTAAAACCTATGAAGCATGAATTACTGTGTTGAGCCAAGTCTGCAAACAGCAACATGATATGAATTCAAAGAACTTGTATGTTACTGAACCTTTAAGAAATCCCAGGGAAAGATCAGCTGCAGAGTGGTCCAGCACCACCTGGGAGCTCATTCAAAAGACTCTGGCTGCTACCCCTTTTGTTGAAACTACAGATACCTGGAATCCCTAGGAGAGCCCGACGCAAGAGGTCAAAGTGGTCATACAAGGGTTGAATAAAACCCCTTGTACAATCAAAGGTTTTTGATATGTAGTCAAGACTAAGCTCCTTTTTAATCTATATATGAGATATCTCTGAGTTGCTCGAAGCCATCAGAGCATTTTTCACCAACTACGCCGACGATACCGAGTTGGTGGTGGAACTGTGTGGCAATCACAGAGAGGACAGCATCAAAATAGCGACAATTCAGAACATCATGAAAGAAATGGATGGATGGAGGAGAATTGGATGTGCTCAAACGGCAGTAAAACTGAGATGATGGTTTTTGGTACCCAACAGGCCAGAGCCAAACTAGGATAAGAATACAAGGCTTTTCACATTAAAAGACACTCGCATACAGGTTTCTGGAAGGAGAAAACCCTTGGGCTCGTCTTGGAAGCCTCAATGGGGGCAGATGCACAGGTACAACACCTCCATAAGAGCAGTCTATACCACCTACGCCTTCTCAGAGCAATACAACCATTCCTGAATGAAGTGAACTGCACCACCATCGCAAGGGCCACCATCCTGTCTGGTTTAGATTACGGTAATTCGCTACTGCTAGGTGCTAATAAGTGCTGTGTAGTCAAATGCCAGGTTATGGAAAACAACGTGGTCAGAATAATAAAAAGAAAGAACAAAAAGGGACCATATCACCAAAGACAAGAGAGCCCTGCCTTGGCTGAAAGCGGAGGATAGGATTCTATTCAAATCTCAGACACTGGTAGACAAATGCCTACATGGGAACGCACCTGCGTATCTCAAGGAAATAAAATTGTCCAATAGGCCCCTGAGGTCACGGGCACCGGGATTGGTTGAAGTTCCAGCCCATAAACAAGCTAATGGCTTGGGAAGAGCGTCGCCTGTGTTGGCTGCAAAAAAATGTAATCTTCCGTTAAGTATCAGAGTGGAATCCAACTACATGGCTTTCAGGAAAAGCCTAAAAACATATTTTTCAATAGGCAGGACACTCCTCCCAGAGAGGTTAGGTTAGGCCTTTCTGTCTTGTTACTATTTTTTAGTAATTGTGTATGTTTTATGTTTACGTGCGCCGATTGCCTGTGGTCTTTCAGCGCTTTATAAACCTATAAATAAATAAATAAGAGAAAGCTTGGGAAAGGGAGCCTCGCTTTCTGATGAACTCTGAAATTGCGAACTAAGACAAATATGAACCAGACGGAGGGATGCTAAGAGGAAGCCTGACTGGGGGCTTAAGTGGAAGCCTGACTGGGGGTGGGAAAAAGCTAAGGGAAGTGAATCCTCCAAGGTGTTTAAACTAAGTGAACCGTGTGAAACTGGCAAACGTAAACCAGTCTGACGGATGTACACAGTGAACAGTTGTTTGAAAGGATATTGAGACTATTCAATACTACAGGTGATAATATTGGGAGTGAAAGGCTGTAGTGATCCCAACGTTGCAAATGGATCAGAGCATGGTTGAGGGGGATCCACGGGTGAAGAAAAACTGAAAGGAACTTTGGTTTTGTTGTTTATAACATATCAGGTCTTCCGAGGCAAGAGATTGTGAAAGAGACTTGGCCACAAAATGCCCCCATACTTTGGTAATTAACTGGAAGCTTGTGCTGGAGAAGCCTAGGAGTGTGCTGTGCTCGAGAGTCCCGCCTAGCACCGTGCTAAAACGTGGGGAAGGGAAACCCCAGTTATACCATCCTGAATGTGTAAACTTCTTTTCTGGTGAACATTATCCCACACTATTTTGTAACTTAGTGGTAAGGATTGGTAATTTTTTTTAATTGTTTTTTTTTTTAGTATAGGTCCTTGTTGGGCAAGATTTGGTGCATTACCCTTTGGGTGCACTACAACAACCTTGACTCTCTACCAAAGGTTGGGTTCCTATTGCCAGAGGTCTGTCCTACACAGGTTGGTAGTGTGGCTGAGCAGCCAGGATTATCTCAAGAGGGATCAATGTGAGCAGTAAGGTGGTCACACAGATTCACAGTGACAAGTATCCAAACAGACACTTGCACACAAGGTTTCTTGATTAAATAATTATTAATTTAACAGTCAGTTTGAATAAGCCTTATTCAGAAGGGGCAATATAATAGTAACATAAGAATACACACTCCGTTGATCTAAATCAGTAAATACCCGTCTGGAGAGGGCACACAGACACTTACACCTTAAGGTGACTTAAATAGCTAGGGCACTGTGGACATTAATATATCACTGGTACATTTAGAGCAATTCTGAGATGAGTGTCAAAGTAAAGAGGTTTCAGAATAAGACAAGAGATCACAAATATTTTGAAGCAGGCAAGTACTATTGCACGCCCCCAATGCAAAGTAAGTTAATCCCTTTCCTGGAAGAAAGGTAAAAAACACACATTCAGAGGGGAGAAGAGTCATTCAGGGAGCCAGGCCAGCCAATGTCAATTGGGAAAAAGTCTAGGTGAGCTGAAGCACTTCTTGCAGGTGGTAAAAGTCTTGCACAATGTTTTAGAAGTCTTTGTAGAAAAAGTCGAATCAAAGTAGGGCCACAAACTGGGAGGCTTTTGCGGTGTAGAAGATGCAGGCAACTCTACAGGGGCAACCGAGACAGGTCTCTACTGAGATCAAGTAAAAGACAAGAGGTAAGTGCTCTTAGACTTTACAGTACCTTTGGTTAGAAGAAATGGTTCCAGCTGGCATCCGTTCCCGTGTGGCTCGGCAGAGCCTTTTATTCCTGTGCCTTAGTCCTGGGGACAAGAGGGAGGACTTCTGGAGACTTCTGCAACACAACGGGACGGTCAGCGACAGCAAAGGGCAAAGTTCAATTCAGTGGCACTACAGCGTTTCAGCTCCTCAGATCTGACAGTCAATAGCAACACTGCGGTTCTCGGATACCATTTCAGACTTTCCTTGCTTCCGAGGTCCAGCACTCCATTGAGGTGGCTCAGACTTGGTCAGTCCTGCATCAGGGAAGTCCTGAGGTTCTTAAAAGCGCTTGGGTCTGATTTAAAAGCGATCCACTCAATGTGGTGTTCCTCTCCCTGGCACTCGTTCCAGCAGCAGTGGAAGTACAGCCAGCTTCGAGAGGATGTCCAAACGAGTTCACTTTGGAGTTGATTGGTCCCACCAACTCAAGCGTCCCTGCAGGGCTTCTCTAGAGGAGGCAAATTCAAAGCTTCAGCACAGCAGCAGGACTTCACCGGACAAACCAACGGTCCAGGAGCTGCAGCAGGCGTCTCTTCCAAGTTCTTCTTCGGATTCCTTCGTCCAGTGGTCGACTGCCTTCCAAGCCAAAAAGCCTTGCCTTTTATGCAGGTTTCTCCCATTCATTGCAGACTAGCTATCAATCACACAGCAGGGTGGCTGTCCTTGCCGGACAGCCAGCTGGCCAATCACCTTTGGGTGCATTCCTGTAACCGAGGGTAAACGCACAGGGAGTTTCAGGGCACCTCCCTCACTTCCTGCCCATGCCAGAGACACACTGCGCCATGGGCGGGCTTCACTCGTGAATCACGCCAAAGACAAAGTGAACAAAGGGACCAAACCTGGTTTGGCGCGCACAGTAAATCTGAAGGACCTTTCCAGCAAGAAATGGTGAAAAAGGAAGACCGACGCCATTTTTACAAAATGGGCACCCATGGGTGCTTTACTGCAGCTGCGAACGCAGCCTGCGTTAAAAACTCCCAATGGTAGTTAAATGTAAACCACTGCCACCAGCCATTAATTCTAGAATGAGCAACATAAAATTGTTACATGAGAAACTGGACAAAGGGGATACTAAGTAACCCCTCCAGCACCCTATTGTAAGATAAGTGTGTGCTGGGTCTAGAAGGATACAATTATAAGTAATCAATTTCACTTTAATGCTCTTGGAAAAAGTAGTTTATCCAAGAGAAGGTATTTAAAGACTTTAGGTCATCTGAAAGACTTCCCTGTGGCACTGCACTGAAAGTGCTATGCATCACAATGTAAAAAAATGATGCCTATGGAGTTTGTCAGACTCCAAAAACCAAAAGAAACAGAGTTTAAATCACAGTAAAATACATGAGTGGGGAAAAAGGTCTCCCTCTTTCCAAGTTGAAAATTATGCTGGGGGTCTCTAAGGTAGAGAGGAATTAGCACATTTCTGAGAATTCTCCCCAACAGCCCTTTTTATTTGACAAGACACCACTAGGACTGCCTTACTATTGGTTGGTCGTAGCTTGCTCCATTCTTAGATTTAGGTTTAGATTAGGCATTTTTCTCAACAGTTTACAGTTTGAGATGCAGTTTAATTAACACCCTTGTGTTGTGATCACTTGTGGCCGTCTTTACTGTTGCCACCATGAGTCCCTTTCAGAAACCATTTCACCTCACTGGACCTCAAATCCATCGTTTGCAGAATCTAGCTTCATACACTCCATATTTTGCCAAACTGCAGCTCTTCGGGTGTTTTGGACAACACCACCCCCAATTCTTCTCCATTGACTAGGCTGTCTAGGGTGGAAGGTATTTGTAGTGCAAAACATCTGCAGGGTAAATGTTGACGAACATTACTGTAAAGGAACACGTTAGTCAGCTGGAGATGATCCAGGGTTGCTTCTGAAGCAAACCCAAGAGGAACAACCAGAAGCCAGCAGTCAAGTCTTCTCTTCAGTTCTTGTGGTTTTGCAGCTTCCCCTGGGATCGGCGATATCAAACCTAATAGACAACTCAATCTCTATAATAGCCTCAGGATTCTGCCAGCCTCCGGGACATTGCCCCCAGCAGGCTCTTTGCAAGGGAGCTCACACAGTACAGAATGTAGCGGTGTGGCTTTTTGTCTTAGCCACCCAGTTCTATCTCGTAGTGTGCTCCATTTGGCTTGGCCGTCTCCTGTTCTCTCCCGCTATTCATGCTTCTCCTTGAAATAACCTTTTTTTTTTTTTTAAACACTTCTAGCTCCCTCCAATTCTGGAGGCTTTGGCACAATCAAGAGCCCTGGTTGGTGGCCCAGTATCCCAATTAATTTACAGTTATGAGATGCATGCATGTCTATTGCCCCCCTCCAATCGCTCTGCATTAAATCCACTCACCCACTCTTTCAGTGCCACCAGAGTGCCTGTTGATAAAGCAAACAGCAGTGGAGCATGGTGTAAACCACAATATCAATTATCTAGAATCCTACCTATTGCCAATAGCCAACAGCTTAGAGATACAATTCCTTAGTTGAGATTACCAAACATCTCCACCAATGTTAACATTTTGTTGCAAGTTTTCAAAAGTGACAAAAGATCCATTTTCAAAGCATTGCCCCAACAATTGCACTCCCTTCAATCCTGAAATGATGGTTAAGCCATCCTTTTCCTTATTGCTGCTTTGTAACATCATTCCCTTGAGACTGCCAGCCTATTTGCTGGCACTTTTGTTTCTTCCTGACCCTTTTGGTGCTTTTTCAACCCAAACTGCCTCTGCAACTCCTTTCTACAGACAATTGTCAGTTCCTAAGGCTGCCCGTGGAGGTAGACACTGTTCCCCCACTATTTGTGCATCTTTATTTTATATACTTTACTGAATCAGTAATGTCCATGTTTATTTTCAGATGCCTTTTGGCTACTCCATTAGCCAAAATGGACATTATGTTACTTAGGCTCTATCCATGCAACTACTGCTGTTTTTTAGCAGTCTTCATCCCGTTCAGTGGTAGTAATGATCATATTTGGCAATTCCTCGTTGGACTCTGTCCTGAGCCCAGGGAGGGCAGTTGTGTGCATGGAACTGGTAAGGACTGGTTTAGGGTCCCAGAACCCCTAGCCTACATCCTCAACTTGATGAACTTCCCAGTTTCTCAGAGGTGGTGCATGCTCGGGTTTAGAAGGGCTGGGATCATCCCGCCCCAGCTCAACATTTGTACATCTGGGGATGTTTTGGAGTCATTACTCTGCCGACCACTGGAACTCTCCTTCAAGATCCTCCTGCTCCTTTGGATTAGACGGGAGTGCTGCAGCATCATTCATTGGCTAAGCTCTGGCTCTCGCTAGACCAGATGAAGTCTAGCACAGGCGTCTTTCCCTGGGGACTTGGGGTCAACTGGTTCTTGGTCCTTTTCTTTTGGCACTCTCCTCTCTCACATAGAATCTGCAGATCTACCCCAGTCCAGAAGGTCTATTAAGTGGGTTTCTCAATATATGCTTCAGGACAACTGACACTTATCAGAACACCAACATGTTAATCTTCATCCAATATTCCTGAGCGGTCAGTCACACACTCTCACCAGCATTCCATCAACCATAAGGAATGACCAGCAGGGACTCTGCTTAGGGACATATAATAAACTGTCACAAAGACAGGACACAACACACCACCCCTGCCTCCCTTCTTATGTGAAATTCAACACATCTCCTGCCCTTATACACAGCCCTGAATGACCTACACATGTGCTTAAACAGAATCAGAAACATTGTGTCACTCCGCTCATGAACCAAGGAATACTCAAGTTGGAGAAATGCTCCATACCTAATCCAAGGAAGATGACTTGGTGTGCAGACACCCCTCCGCTGCCCAGTATCCCTCACATACTCCCTTACTTGCAGTAAATCAAAATGCTACAGAAAAAGCATACCACACACTTGAGATCTGACAGCACACAACTGCAGTGACATGACTTATTATAAGCACTTGTGTACCATCTTCTTGAAGTATTATTAAACTCCCTCTTTGGATATTGATATTTTATTTATATCGCGCTCGTACACAAGTGTTTCAGAGCGCAGCAAGGGAGGGGAGGGAAACAGGGGAGAACAAAACAGCGATCTTACTAGTCCCAGTGACATTGAGAACATGCAAGTGCATGGAAGTGGTGGAGAAGTGGAAAGAACGAAGCAGAGGAGAAACAGATAAATAACAATAAATAAATAATAAAGACAACAAACAGTGGTAGTGCAGCCAGCAATTTGCAAGTACTAGGTTTAAGGCAGCAGACAGGGTAGGTCTGATAAGTGCAGGAAGAAAAAGGGGGGGGGGGTCTTATGGGTACAGATACAGACCCCAGTGCAAGGGGTGGCCCGGAGGCAGTGCGGGAGGGTGGCAGGGTGAGCAGGTACCTGGGACCAGGGGACAGAGGGTGGCCAGGTGCACGGTGCCAAGAGAGAACAGATCAGCAGGGGAGAGGGGGAGCAAAGGCACAAGGAAAGAGGAAGGTCTTGGAGGTGCTTCCGGAACCGGAGAAGGTTCTCCTCAAATTTTAGAGTGGCAGGGAGGCTGTTCCAGAGGGAGGCCCCAGCCGAAGACAGATCTACCCCCAGCTCATTTCTTTGAAAAACGACTGATCCTGAGGGAGTTGGCGGTAGAGGAGCGAAGAGCTCGAGAGGGGAGGTATTTGCAGAGGGATAGCTGAAGGTATTTTGGACCCAGGCCCCAGAAAGCCTTGTGGACAATGCAGAGGGTTTTGAATTTAATCCTTGCATCCACTGGGAGCCAATGGAGAGATTTCAGAGCTGGAGAGATACAATCCCAGGACTTGAGGCCAGGGACAAGTCTCACAGTCCTGTTCTGGATTAGTTACAGAGGGCAGAGAGTAGAGTCAGGTAGATTTAGAAAGAGGCTGTTTCAATAGTCCAACCTAGAGAGAACCAGAGCCCGGGATACCATGAGTGCATTTACAAACTACAAGAAGGGCCTTTAGTTAAGGACCCCCATTCACTCCCTCCTTCAAGTGCTCCAACACCATAACCCTGGCATTCATTAACTCCAGCACTTCCTCCTTGAAGTGCTCATCTACACATCCTTCAAAGAAGTAACCAACAACCAGAAAGCAGCAAGATGCAACTGGCAGAAAATGGAACCACTGGCAAGCCTGAACGTCCTCCTTGGATCTACTTTGCAGTGCTAACAATTATTGCACAAATCTATACACCCTTCCAAATGTAAATAATGCACACAATCGTCGCTCCTTGCAGTACTCGGTTCAGTTCCCAACACTTCAAATACCTTTCCTACCATCCTTGTTCACAAAAAACTCCCCCTCAAATTAATTCCACTACACAGGAAGTGCCATTATGTTACTAACAATTCTTTGCTCCCTCCTGAGAGCAATGAACATCTGCACATACAGGAAAAGCCCTCAAACTCAAACCTTATTCTCAGAACTCCCTCTGTGGAGTAAACTACTAACCAGAACTCCATCCTTGAAGTAGACTATTAACCAACACCTCCAAGGTATGTCCTTACACTCAGGCTAACAAACAACCCAGGATATGCCTTATTCACAGAACTCCCTCTTTGGAGTAAACTACTAATCAACACCTATGCCTCCAGGACTCCGTGGTAGAAAAGTACATCTCTTTAATGACATGGCTACAGGTTCCAGTTAGTCTTAGTATTTTGGTAAGAGGGACACACCCACCGGCCATCCTCTGGCATCTCAGCTCCAAGTCTCAACTGACACTTTTCAGAACACCAATATGTTATGATTCATCCAACATTCCTGAACTATCAGTCCCACACTCTCAACAGCATTCTATCAACCATAAGGAATGACCAGCAGGGGCTCTGCTTAGGGACATAGAATGCACCGTCACAAAGACAAGACACTATAGTCTGAGCAGAGATGCCATCTTGAACCTGAACGCCTAGCTGCTGTACCTGCTCTTCCCTCTGCCATGGCGGGACAACAAATGTATGGCACGGCTTCTGATGGTGGCCTCAACGCTAAGTTTGCCCACTGGAGCTGAAGTACTTTGTTGCCAGCCAGCCGGCCCTTGCTGGGTCACCTGAAGACCTAAAACCTATTAAATGACTAACCCTATTTTCGGATTCTGAGAGCAGAGATGATCTGAATGGCCAAGGCACTGCAGAGTAGAGATGGGAGAGAGCAGAAAGCATCCTCGATTCCGAGCTCTGGCTAATTGTGCTGCTGGTCTAGTGGAACATGTGGAGTTTCCAACTAGGGACCCACAAGATACCTTTGGTAAAATCCTTTAAACAGATTTGTAATTCTTTCCTACATGCCCCCCAAAAAGTTATTTCTCAAGTATTTTAAAGTGTTGTGCTTCAGTATGAAGTGGCATGCAGATGTACAGCATTTACGCGTAGGGTTAAAATACTTTTTAAACAGGAACATTCTAATCAAAGGTTAGGCAACTGCAGCCCATTTCTTAAAATAGTTATTTCTCCACAAAAGTTGCTCTTTACCAATGGGCCTATTCTCGTGAAGATTGAGCCATAGAAATATAGGTTTTCCAATATATTTGACGTTGCATCGCCTGCAAGTTTGTGTTGAGTTCTCCAAGAGTTAATGGGAGCAATTCGGTTTAATTTGATCTTTTATCTGTAATAACAGCCATATCCACCGTCCGATCTTTGGGTTGTCTTCAGCTGGCTCAGCGAGAGTAAATCTGGCTTTTGTTTTATAATTGACATGTTAGTTTTATTATACAAACCTCACACACCCACTATACATTATAATCTAAATTCATAATAAAAGAATAATATACTTACAATTCATGACCAACATACAATTCCCATAAAAACGTCAAAACAAAATCAGATCTTCCTTGCAGACTTAATAGAAACATTCATACTAGTAAACCAGATTACAAAAAAGTATGCTGTTAGTACCCCAAATGAAAAGGCTGTAAGCAATGTTAATCCACGCTAATTTTCCGCCGGAACGCAACAGCGAGACTTAACGATCATTGTCTGCCGTGCATTATCCACTGCCATAGCTCTACAGAGTTAACCCGAGGCAAGTCATGTACAAATAATCCTTTAATCGAAACAATATAAAAGCAGTTTATTCCAAGTTGAATGACCCTGATGTTCAGCGACAACCAACTTTTAATGGCGAAGTGAGTCAGGACAACAGGCAGCCCTAACCTGGTCCTAGTGTTAAAGTAAAGAGTTAAAGTTGAAGATTGACGATTGAAGATTGAAGATTTTCAGTGCATACCTAGGCCATGGAAGACTAAAAATTTGCAAATTCATGAAAGAAATTTAGGCGGGAAGCCAAATGTCAGCAAGGACTGACGCAGGAAAGGCCATTCAATAGACTAATGCCTTCTTGGTATCAATCAACATGTACGAATGATGTGCATTATGCCCTCAAGATGAATGGAGGGCATGCGATCATCAATAAAGCATACCCGATCTGTGTGTATGATCTGGAGTGCACATCCCTGGACCCAGTCGGCAATCATTTTAAGAATTAGAAATTCAGCATTGTAAGAAAAATGGAACTGTAGCTCCTACAGGATAGGGGGGGTCTTTTCTCCAAATTCCAAAACTAGGAATATACAAGGTTGCCACATGGTAGCAGCAGTGCATGCCCACTGTTTGCATAATATAAACCATGCTCTGAGGTGCTTATGCCCACTCTAACAGAGCTATACAGCCATACTCTAATAACTCTTAAACAAGGCCCAGAGACTTCCCGTAAATCAGGTATTATATCCGTTTAAGCACAATTTCCCTTTTGGGGCAATTAGACTACTTTTGTGGGCCCCATCCGTTTCCATAGCTTTTAAAACTGTATTGTTGTGATCGGATGGACTTCTGCAAAATCCACTGCAACCTTTTTTTTTTTCATTGTGTGGTTCTTAATGTTCCATGTGGTTACTAAGGTACAAGTTTAAAAAAAAATAAAAACACCCCAGTTACCATAGTGATTATATCCCGCTCAAAAAGTGTTTTGCGGGCTGCGATTTAGTTTCGACTACACAAGGGCTGTAGCCACTTTTATACATTAACTACCTAATGCACAAATATGGTAGCTACTATGGTAGGAGTGCATTTTTAAGCCCTGCTTTGAATATTTTGTTTTGGGACATGACTGTGTGGACCACAATGCACGTTAAAAGGGGCAGTTTGGCTGATGTGAGCTCATCCTGATGTGTACTAGTTTAAATTCATCCAAATTTCTCAGTGTGAGAGTGCCTGTGTATTTGGTGTTTTTTTAGCTGGCCACAGAAACCTTTGCGTGCTTCCCAGAGTGATTTGTGGGCTCACTTAGACCAGCCCCCAGTTGCATGCAATATCGTGGGAGTCCCTGTGCATTCCTCAGATCGGTTCCCGAGCACCTGGGAGACTGCTGCTGCTTAGAAACCTGGTATGCAAACAGAGGCTGGGCCCTGGCTTCTTTGTCCTTGCATTCTGCTCCTCCCCTGCTAGTGGAATCATGTACAGGGCCCTTACTTTGCTTTTTATAGTAGTGCTAGTTAGATGACCTTGCCTCCTTGCTTGTAGTGCCAGCTCCTGAGAAATCCTGACCAAAGTGGCTTAAATTGGGGAATCAGCATAGCCTGGAAATACATTGGCTTGCTGGTGCACAACCTCATCTCTGTTTTTGGGACATCCTGGGTCACCTCCTGCCCAGGACCTCATTGCGGGAATGTTCATTGCTGGCTGAATGACCCCCACCCCCAATCCCTCCTGCTTCCAAGTGTGGTGCGGGAACCTTGGTCAGGTTCTTCCGTGGTCCAATTGCCTTCTTCATGGTTGTCAAGTAGTTGCCTTGTAGGTAGTCCCTCCTGCTGTCTTCCTTGTTGGTTCTTTCGCAGTCTGGATCCTTGATAAGGTGTGGGTTTGAGTCACTCTACTCCCAGGTATGAACTGCTGCTATCCAGACCAAATCCAGACACCCAAACTCACTTCTGCACCCACCACTCGGGGGCAGAATTCTCTGCAACCAGAGCCATGACCACTCGCCCAAGAGTCCGGAGGCTCTGATCCGCTACTTGGTTCTACAGTCAAGGGTCTACCAGGTTCAGGATTAATGGGGTTTTGCGTCATCTGCACCTCCATTTTATCTCCATTGGCTGGAGTGGTGTTTATACTCACTCTTCAACCAGCCCTTCCTGACTCACTCGTTCTTGAGCCTTGGATGGTAACTTCATGTGGGTACCCTCAGACTGGTTATCGCCCCTGCGGCACCTGTGGAGTTTAAAAGAATAAAATGCACTTAACACTGTTTTCCTTATTCCTTGTTTCCTAACCACAGCAGACCCATGGGATCGGACATGGTTTCCTACAGGAGAAGGTTTGGAAGCTAAACGAATTGACTTACAAAAGGTACTTCAAATTGGGATATTTTGCCCCCCTCACCCTTTTAGGGCCCTGAAGTTTAAAAAAAAATACATTAGATTTATTACAGACTTTTGCAGTTCACTCAGTGTTCGGTAAGAATTGATGCAGTCACACTGTGTGAGCCTGCACAAGACTTATCTGCTTGGTATTAGGTAACCCATAGGTCTGTACTACACAAGTTGGTGGTGTGACTGAGCAGCCAGGCCTATCTCCAGAGGGGTAAATGTGAGCTGTAGAGCGGTACACATAAAATCCGTAAATACAAGTAGCCAAGTAACACTTATACTGAAGGTTTCAGTTATAAATAATGATGATCTAACAGTTTTAAATAAGCATTCTTTAAAAAGGCAATTCTTTGTAACAATTAAAGTAAGTTTTTGGAAATACTTTAGAGAATCAAGCTGGCGAATATTCTTTGGATATGCACAATACACTTCTACACCCTGAGGGGACTTCAATTACAAGGATAGTATTTGCAGTTATATATTTATTGTATTTGTTGGTAGCGCCCAGACCCGGAGGTATCACAGCCAATATACTTTGTAGACTCTGGATTGGGTTGCAGACAGAAGGGGTTAGGGAAATAAAAAGGTTAGAACAGATTCTTAAAAAGGGTGAGGACAACTGAATCTTCCAATGAAGTCTAGGTAAGCCTTTCCCAG
Organism: Ambystoma mexicanum; assembly: GCF_040938575.1. Lineage (NCBI taxonomy): Eukaryota > Metazoa > Chordata > Amphibia > Caudata > Ambystomatidae > Ambystoma > Ambystoma mexicanum. Next base: position 173,587,643 of record NC_090931.1, read on the forward strand.
CAGTAACAATATTCAACAAGCTACAACTATGGATGGACAAGCAATACCAAAGTCAATGGATTTGCCTTTAGGGAGTCAGACAGCCAAAGTTATTTGGAAAAGTCAATCGGTCTGATGCACTTCTTGGATCAAAGCCTTTCACAAAGTCAGATTGTTCAAAAGGAAATCACTGAGGACACACAAGTTGTTAGGCCTGTGCAAAGGGGAGTTGAAATGAACCCAGAAAGTTAAGCAGGCGCAAATCTCAAGTGAGACAACACGACTTAAGGCAAGAAGGTAAATACACCAAAGCCCAAACAGTACCTCTGGTTAGAAGACTAGTGGTCCAGCTGGATTCTGTCTTGTTACAGCTACACAGACACTGGTTCCTGAGCCTCAGTAGTGGGGACAAGAGGGAGGACGTCTGGAGGGCTTGTCGGCAGCAACAGCTCTTTTTGACTCAGCTGCACTTTGTGGTTTTCAGCGCTTCGCAAACTAGACAGATTCAGAACAAATCTCTGGTTAGACTTTCCTTGCTCCCTCGGTCCTGGACTCTGGTGAGGGCACTCTACTCAGATATTCCTGCTTCTGGAGTCTCCCTAGGAGGCTCCTGGAGCTTTTGGCCGGATTCGTTCTGTGGCAGACATTGCACTCGACTACAGACACTCGACCCCTGGCATTGGACTTCTGCAGCAACTGAGAGGCACAGCAAGTCGGGGATTGCGCCAAAGCGGAGTTAGTCTCTGGGTTAGTTGGTACCACTAACCCAAGGGGAGAAGTGAGGAGCTTCTCTGTTGAGGTGAAAAAGGAGGTCAGCATAGCAGCAGGGCTTCACCGGGAAATTCCAGGTCCAGGAGGTTGCAGCAGGCTTCTCTTCACGGATGTTTCTTCCAGTGGTCGACTCTGCCTGTAGTCCCAAGAACCTCACCTTTTAAGCAGGTTTTTCCAATTCATGCACAGCCTAGGCATCACACAGCAGGGTGGCTGGCCAATCAGGACTACTTTCTTTCAGGCACTCCTAGAGACAAAGGACAGGAGTTTCGGGACCCTCTCCCACATCCTGTCCTTCCAGACACTGGAGTCAGGGATGGGCTTCAGAGCTGAAACCCACCAAAGGCAAGATAAATGAAGGGCTCAAACCTGTCTCAACGCACAGAGTAAAAGCCAAAAAAGATCTTGCAAACAGAAAATGGCAAAAAAGAAGACAGGGGCCATTTTGACAGAATGGTCACCCTGCGGTACAAAAGAACAATGGTAGGAAAAAGTAGTGAGGGTAACAAAAAAGTTTACATGAGAAAGTAGGATAAGGGGCTACTAAGTAACCCCCCACCACTCCACATAAGATGGTGTGTGCTGGACCTACAAAGAGAAAAGGTAAGCAAGATACATTTAATCTTACAATTCTTGGGAACTGTAGTTCACCCAAGAAAAGGTATTTAAACCTTAAGAGAAATCCAAAGGACTTCTCAGTGATACTGCACTGAAGGTGCTGTGTGTCACTATACAAAAAAAAAAAAACAGATGCCTATGCAGTTTGTCAGACTCCAAAAACAGTGAAAACACGAAATCCAAATCAGGCAAAAACACAGGAGAGCGTGCGAAAAAAGGTGCCATTCATTCAGGAGTTAAAGTTACAAAAAGTCCTAACAACAACAAAAGAGCTGGGGGTCTCTAAGGTTGAAGGGAATTAACACAGAAATTAAAATGCTCCCCAACACTCAGTGCATAAGAAACCCTCTGTTACGCTCACCTGGTTCCCACAGGGGCGTCGATCGGACCCGGACAGCTGCCGTCTCCACAAACGTGATGCGTAGTGCCGAGATGACTGTCTGGACTGGCCCGCCCTATCTCGTCTGCTTGATCCGTAGAAGTATTCTCCTGCAAGTGGAGAAAGGGATTTAGCCACCCGTGGATATGAGTGATAGCCCCCTCCCACTGTTCTCGTTCTCCCTTCTTGTCACCTCCGATATCCCCTTTTAGGAACCTCACCTTATGTTTTTAAATGATGAGCTCTCCATCCTGCGTGGATTGCAGAGGCGTGTTGATGCCAGTTACTTCACTGGTTTGAAGGCGTGGGAGAGTTCCAGAGAATATTGACTCTGAGGTTCCTGGCAAGGTTCGGTAAGTATCAAGTTCATAGAGTTCAATATGTCCGATGATTCACTCTTGTTCCCCCCCTTCCTTCCTTGTTTTGCAACTAAGATCGTGAGAAGATACCCCTCGTGGCAGTTGGTGGCGTTCAGGTAAAAGTCTGTTACCCGACGCCGTCCGGTAAATGTTGCCGGTGTTTAACGTGTTTTCTCTCTTTGCAGATGCGGCACATGAAGATGTGGAGAGTTATAGAATAATGCCTCCGGTGGTAATCAGGTAGGTCTATGATAAGTGTTTTATTTGTTGGTTTTCTCGGCTCACCTTGTTGTTTTCTTTTGTCCCTCAGGTGCCGGAGTTCGGCGAAGAAATGATGGAGGCAGCGCCGAATCGAAAGATGCTGCAAGGACTGGTGAGTATGGCGCGGCCCTGCAGCTGGAGATGCGAGGCGTACTGAAATGATGTTCTTTCCAGGTCCGGAGGCGAGATGGATCCGAAATCAGGTGAGGAATTCGAAATAGTTTGTTTTCTAATCTTGTCCTTTTCTTTCCTCTTGGTTTTAGGAGCTCCAGATTCGAGGCGGGCGTGGCAGAAGACTGAATGCAGACTGCAGGCATGGTGAGCGTTACGCTGCTGGATGCAGAATAACGCAAAGCGTGTGCTGTTGTTCGGGCGTGGTTTAAATAGCCTCCAAAGTAGTTCCAGGTAAGAAGTTCCCTAGAACCACGCCCGAGTAAAAAAATAGTCCCTGTAGAAAAATAGTCCCATCCAGGCCTCACGTTGGCTTGGACTCACTAGCAGCATAGTCTGCATTGTGTAAGTAAAGTCTATGAGCCTGGCGCCTATGGCGCCAGGACCGATTTCCATGATGAGCCTGGCGCCTAAGGCGCCAGGACTGAACCCAAACAGCCCCCATCTGGGGCTGTTGGGGTTTTAGTAAGTATCTGGATGCCTGCTTCAGGAGCTAATGGGCTTGGTCCCGATGCCCGGGGGTAGGCATCATGACACCCTGGTGTTACAGTAACCACTGGATGTTACAATAGTTTCTATTGAATTTTAGAAGTGACCAGGGTTTACTCTGGCCCAGAGCTGCATTTCAGTATGGAAGATGACAGGAGGCAAATCTGTTGCATATTCAGACAATTTTCGGTCAAGCAGAGATGAACGAGGCATAGCTGGCTGGGCCTGAACCCGGAAGACAGAAATCTTGATCTTTGTCGTCCTCTTATTCTATGCCGAAAGCAGTCAATTGTACCAATTTTTCTTTATCATGCTTTAATATTCCTGTACAACATAAGGGTTTTTGACTGCCTAGAAATGGAAACGCAAGTATTTAGTATTAGATAGATATGTGCTTCAACAGGCCCCATCAAGAGCGGGACCGATAGGAAGTCACTCGGGTGGTTTATTAATGGGGGTCAGACACGACCGCCCCTCCACACGGAAGTAGGGGGAACTTCTTGGCGGTGGAAGTAGCGTTACAAAAGGGACGGGAACTTCTAAGAGAATGTTAAATGGTATGTATCTATGACCCACAGGGATGGATAAAATAGAGGCTATCTATAACCTTATAATGTCATGGGTAAACACCACAGAGTCTGATATAATCCTTTTGGGGGGTGATCTGAATGCAAGATGCAGGGAATCTGCCTGTAGGACAAACTTCCCCCACATATTGTATACAAATAACCTGCTACTGAAAGAATCCAATAATAAAAGGGACGCGAGTGGCTCCACTTCCTTTCTGAGTGAGAACTTGCGACCCTTGATGGGCACTTAACGAATTACTTCCTCGGTAAAACGACTTGGAGGGTGGTAAGAAGTTCTTGACTATTTACGTGGGACTGGTCTGCTGTTAGAATGCGTGTCATCATTGTGTGTCGTTTTAACCCAATAAAGTGACCATGGTATGCTGGAAATTTAACTACAAAGGAATAGGTAGGGAGCCCAGGGAAGTTGGAGGTAATAGTATCCGTTGGTCCACAGGCAATATTAGGAAGGCCCGTAAGCAGCTTACAGAGATCAACAGATTGTCTAAACTACCTGGCTAAGACCACCACAGAAGGTATTGAAGCATTGGATGGGGGCTCTAAAGGGAAGGCCTCAAATCTCGCTGGAGAATAAAAGGTCAATGCCTTTCAATATGGAAATACAATTGGCTAAGCTCAAGTTGCACAGAGAGGTGAAACAAAAAACTGTGCTCACATTGTATGCAGTACCCTGGGGGAAGACTGCACCAGTCTTGTCCTCTTGGCAATAGTTAACCCAACCTTTTGGTATAAGCATGTACGATACAAGTTTGTAGAGTGACTGAGAGCCAGTCTTATCTCAATAGGGGTTAATGTGAGCTGCAGGGTTATTACACAGATTCACAGTGACAAGTATCCAAATAAACACTTACTCTCACGGTTTCTTGATGAAACAATTATTCATTAATTTACCAGTCATTTGACTAAGCCTTCTTTAGAAGGGAGCAAAATATGCAACACAATAATATACTTAAAAAAATACACACTCAGTTTCAATAAATCAGTAGATACCCATTTGGGATGGCACACACTCCTACACCCCGAGTTGACTTCAATAGTTAGGACACTGGACATTGATATATCACTGGCACATTTAGAGCAATACTGAGGTTAGTGTCAAAAGATGAGGGAATAAAACAATGGTTAAATATTCTTCAGCCGGTAAGTACCTTTTGAACCCTCCAATGCAAAGTAAATTTACCCTTTCCTAGCTACACAAGTTATGTAATGCGTGACTTTTGTACAGGGATAGTTAAAGCACAAAGTCCGAGGTAAGAAGAGTATTTGAGGGAGCCAAGACAGCCAATGTCAATTGAGCGAAAGTCTAGGTGAGCTGAAGCACTTTGTGCAGGTAGGTATATGATTTGGTTTAAAACAGTGAATGAATTTTAAAAAGGAGTATATATGTGTATTAATAAATGTACGTGTAAAGTTCTATGAACTAAAGAGCGAATAAATTATTAGATCAGTTAACGATTACTTAATTTTACTACAATAACTTCAACTTCTTACCAGAACACAATTGTGCAAGAACAGCTTGCTCCATTATTGAAGCCGAACTAGACTACAGCAGTGCTCTTCATTTAGGCACCCCTCAACACTCCCTTCACTGCTTACAGGCACTTGAGAATGCAGCAGCAAGAATGCCAAGGCACACTCCCCAGGAAGATAATCATCATGCATTGCCGCACAATACAGCCCTTTTAGGCAAGAACTTAACCACGGTAGTGGCGCTTGCCACGGCGGCTGGTGCAGCAACACCACAAAAGAACTATAACCCCCTCCGAGGTGCCCCCCCCCACAGGAGGCCACGCAGTTACAGATGGGTGATGTCATCACATCCGTCACGCAGCATACAGAAGCCGCAATCTCAGATATAGGAAGGAAGAGAACGCTCAGCGATGCTTCTTTATAATTGGCCTTTGTTTGTCTTTCTATAGACCTGGGATCTTTGTTCTCCCTGCTCTGTTGTGCTTGGTTAATTCCTATGATCGTGCTTGAACACTGTTGCCCAACTCGTTACTGGATTACCCCAGATCACCTACTTTGCCTGCCTGTTGAACCCAGAACGTCCTCGACCTGCTATTTTTTTTGCTTTCTTATCTATAGTGGGAACTGTTGGATGCTCTGCTGTCCGTTTCCTGATCTCCCAATTTTCTTTCTTGCCGACACGTGGCACTATGGTTTAGATTCCCACGAATCGGATGTTGACTCGGTTTGAACTGTGACTTTGAAATGAAGAGGCCTTTTTTCTAGGCACGTACTACTGGAACCTATGGCGCCCTGCGTGTTTTGTTTAAATAATCTGACCTATGGACACTGCTGTGCATTCTCTCCTGGATATGTTGTGACTTTCTACATGTCATTTCCGTCCTCTACAGGTAACTTTAGAATCAAGGGGAAAGCGCAGGGTTGTGAGTTACGGCTCGATTACCAACAGGTGTTCCTGTTCTCTTTTGATCATCACAGTTCTACCATACCTGCTTCTGTTTCGTCAGCTTTTCTATTCAAGTCATCCGCGCTTGGGTTTGTAGGTCATGTGTGGAGGCGGTAACCTCGAAGAGAAAGTCCTCCCCGGGGAGCACGTTCAGGATCTTCATGACAGTCTCTCCTCGGTCCTTTGGAGTCTACCTTGTCTACCTGTCTAGGCTAGAATTACTTATCCTACCATAAAGATCTTCACGGCCAGGCTTGTCACGCCGCCCGCATTGAGGTCCACTTACTTGAAGCGGCGCGCCCCGTCCTGGAGGCTGTACCCGCGCTTTCGCTTAGGGGTTCCTGGGTTGTTCTGGTCATCGCGCGCTTCCAGGTTTCCTGGGCAGGTTGGTCAGCGCATGCGCGGGCGGCCATTCCGCGCTCTTCGCGCATGCGCGCTGCACGGAGTACTCGCTTTGGAGGACCTTGCGGTCCACGCCTCTCTCCGAGCCAACCAACGCTTGGGAGTCGGCTCGGCTTGCGTTCCAAGCCTCCTAGGGGTTGGCAGTCCTATTTAAGGAGCCCGGTCGTTCATTCAAACTGCGTCTCAACGCGGTTTGATTAGGATCGTGTTTCCTCGCCGGTTCCTTGTGCCTTCCTTACCTGTTACCTGACTCCTGTCCTCCTTGTTCCTGGTACCCTCGGGTACATCTGCAGTTGCCTTGCCTTGTCCTTCCTTCCCTTGTCCTGTGGTAGGGTGGTTCCCTTCCCCTCTTCTGAGTTGGGTGGTTCCCCTGTGGTTATCAGTTGGTCCTTGCCCTTGTACCTTGTCTGCCTGCACTTTCAGCCAGCCTCCCTCTACCTTGTGAGCCATTCTTCTACCTTCCTTCCCGGATCCTGCCTCCTACCAATCTCCACTGTGTCCTCTCCCTTGGGACATCTTCCGGATCCAGTCTCCCTTGGGACTTCCATCTTCCGGATCCAGTCTTCCTTGGGGACTCAGTATCGTCATCTGGAAAGGCTCCCCCTGTCAGTGCTTGCACTGTCCTGACGCCACGTAAATCAGGGGTGAGCAGACTCGTGGCGTTGGGAGCTGGTTCATCTCCAACCCGGTTCCATTCGGGCGGGAGCTGGGCTGGCTTCTCGCGTCATCAACCACATCCACGCAGGACTCCTGACAGCCTGGCATCATCATCAAGATCTTCAACCAGACGAACAGGTACGCAACGTCCTCGTGACGCACTCTATAACAGATTGAGACGCCTGCCTTCGGATACTTCGGACTCTGAGATGGAAGAGGACCCAGGTCTTCGTATTGAAGTACAAGCTCTTCGTGCTGAGATGACAGCACTCCGTCAGGAGAACGTGGCTTTACGTCAAATGGTGACACAGAACATAGGGGCATCTCCACAGTCTGAAAACACCATGGCCCACACCGCACCCATCAAGTTCGATGGAGACCCCAGACGTGTGGGTGAATTCTGCAATCATTGTCGGATACATTTCCTCTACCGTTCGACTCATTTCAACAATGATAAAGCCAAGATCGGCTACATTTTGGGCAATTTATCTGGGAATGCTCTTGCTTGGGCTACACCCCTGGTTGTTACTAATAGCCCCATTCTTGGCGATTTCTTGGCCTTTGAGAAAGCGTTCTTGGATGTTTTTCAGTCTCCTAATCTGGCTTCCACAGCACAGAATCTATTGATGGACATTCAACAGGCAAATTCCGATATAATAACTTATATCAGCCGTTTTCGTCAACTAGCGACTGATTCCCTATGGCCAGAGATAACACAGAAGACCTTGTTTCGCCGGGGATTAAGAGAGGAATACAAGGACGAGTTGTTGCACATTCCTGAACCCGAAGATCTACAGAAGCTTATTGAACAGGTTTTGAGGATAGACCAGAGATTGGCCGAGAGAAAGGGTGAGAGACGTCGGTTTGAGAAGGTGTTCCCCAGGCCACCAACCCTACCGACTGGTCTGCCAGTACCTTCGGATTCCGCTACCGAACCAATGCAATTAGGCGCAGTAAGGGGTCCCTTATCAGAAGAAGAGAAGAAGCGCAGAAGAAGACTGCGATTGTGTCTATACTGTGGAGCTGCCGGTCACTATCTGAGTACCTGTCCTTTGCGCCCCATCAAGAAAGGGGGAAACTAGGAGGCCTGTCGTCTATTGGAAAGGCCACGACAGGTCCTTCTTTGCTACAAGTCCTTTCTTGTGCCAGTATGGCGTTACCGCCTATGCAGCCAGCCGTCTTGATGATTTTGCAAATCAGTCTGAAGTGGCAGGAGAAGACAATTGATGTTCATGGATTATTGGACTGTGGGGCTTCCGGTAATTATATTGACAAGGAATTCGCCATCAACAACGGCATACCATTGCTCACCAGAAGAAATGCGATACCTGTGGAGGTCATTGATGGTACACCTTTGTCTTCCGGACCTATTCGATTGCATACTGTTGGCATGCTATTGCGAATCGAGGCTCATGAGGAGGAGATCGCTCTCGATGTCATCAAATCGCCTTCATATCAAGTGGTGTTGGGATTACCTTGGCTTCAGCGTCACAATCCCTCGATCAATTGGGAGTCTCGTATTCTAGTGTTTACCTCTGCTTTTTGTATTCAGGAATGTTGTGGTTCCGGCAAGTCATTGAAGCCACCCACCTCAACCTCGCTTACCACCGGTAAGAACCCGCTTGGTTTGTGCTCCTTGTCCCAGATTCCACATGCGTATGCTGACCTGAGGACAGTATTTTCTGAACCTGGAGACATACCCCTTCCACCTCACAGAACTTTTGATTGCTCCATTGACCTGATCCCGGGTGCGGTGATCCCACATGGGAAGGTTTATTCCTTGACCCAGACCGAAAGACTGGTACTTCGGAACTACTTGGATGAATGTGTCAAGAAAGGATACATCGTACCTTCTAAATCCCCCGCGGGATTCCCGCTGTTTTTCGTGAAGAAGAAGGAGGGCACTCTACGGCCATGTATTGATTATCGTCAACTGAATGACATCACCCTTAAAGACAGGTACCCGTTACCTTTGATTCGAAACATCATGGAGTCATTACGGTCAGCCAGAGAGTTCACCAAACTAGACCTTCGCGGAGCCTACCATTTGGTCAGAATCAAGGAGGGCGACGAGTGGAAGACGGCCTTTAAGACTCCATTTGGGCATTACGAATACAGGGTAATGCCCTTCGGGTTGTGTAATGCCCCGGCCGTCTTCCAGCGGTTCATGGATCACATCTTCAGCGACTTGATTGGCATCTCGGTTTGGGTTTATCTGGATGATATCCTGATCTTCTCAGAAAATCCGGAGGAACACGTTTCACATGTACGAGAGGTCCTTCTACGTTTATCACAGTATCAATTGTTCGCCAAAGCTGGAAAATGTTCATTTCATCGGAACAAGATGGAGTTCCTGGGGTATGTAATCAGCGAGGCCGGAATCCACATGGATTCTGATAAAGTACAAGCAATCCGAGACTGGAAACAACCACATGACTTGAAGTCCCTCCAAAGGTTCCTGGGATTCGCCAATTTTTATCGGCGCTTCATTCCTCAGTTTTCCCGTATCACGGCCTCGTTGACACGTTTGACCAGCGTTAAGACTCCGTTCCTTTGGGATTCAGAGGCTTTAGCAGCCTTCAACCGTTTGAAGACGGCGTTCAGTACAGCTCCTGTTTTACGACATCCCAACGACGAGATGCCTTACATCGTTGAGGCTGATGCTTCCAACTTCGCTGTTGGTGCTGTTCTCCTACAGAAGCATCCTATATCTAACGAAGAACACCCGGTGGCCTATTTCTCACGAAAGCTCGCTCCGAGCGAACAGAACTACGCTGTCATAGAGAAGGAACTCTTGGCCATAAAGACTGCGTTTGAGGAGTGGAGGCACCACTTGCTGGGAGGTCGTTTTTCTGTAGAAGTCCGCACTGATCATCGTAACCTGCAATATTTGCGATCCTTGCAGTGTCGTACCGCTCGCCAGGCCAGGTGGGCTTTTTTCTCTTCTCACTACGACTTCAACATTACTTACATCCCCAGCTCTCAGAACCTGAAGGCTGACGCCCTATCGCGCTCTCTGGAGAAGGAAGAGAAGGATTGCAGTCAGAACACTCCATTGATTTCTCCTAAGCATTTTCTTTTGACGATTTCTCCTCATCTGCAGAGAATTGTACAAGAAACATCGGTGGACCCTGATCGAGCCGACGTTCTGAAGCGACCACAGATCACTGAACACAACGGTCTTTTGTTCTTTTTGAAACGTCTGTACTTACCGACGTGTTCACTCCGGTTAGACATCCTTCAAGGTTTACACGATTCACATGTTGGTGGTCATCGTGGCGTCAAGGCCACTCAAGAGCTGATTTCCAGACAATTCTGGTGGCCGGGTTGGGCTAAGGAGGTCAAGCGGTATGTGGAGAGTTGTCCAGTTTGCGCTCAAACTAAAACGCCAAGAAGAAAACCTTTGGGATTGCTTCAGCCTACTGAAACACCGCCTTACCCATGGCACACCATCGCCACTGACTTTATTGTCGAGCTTCCGCCTTCTGAGGGCAATACTTGCATTATGGTAGTAGTGGACTGTTTCACGAAGTATGCTCACTTTATACCTTTTTCTAAGATACCTACCTCCTCTCAGATGGCTCTGGCATTTCTACACAACATTTACCGGCTACATGGATTACCGGAGAAGATCATCTCTGATCGTGGCTCGCAGTTTCTCTCTTCGTTTTGGCATCAATTGTGCAATCATCTTGGTATCCGCAGAGCCTTGAGTTCTGGTTATCATCCGCACACAAACGGACAGACGGAGAGAACTAACCAAACCCTAGAGCAGTACCTACGCTGTTATGCCAATGCTACTCAATCCAACTGGGTGAAGAATCTTGATTTGGCTGAGGTATCCTATAACAACGCAACGCATACTGCCACGGGTATCAGTCCTTTCTTTTGCTCTACTGGACTACATCCCAAGTTGGTTCCTTTTACTCCAGTACTACCTAGTGCTGTTCCTTCGGCGGATCAATTGGTTTCTGACATCCAAAAGCAGCACAACCTGGCCCGGGGTACCCTGGTTGAGACACGGAAGCGCATGAAGAAGCAGGCAGACAAGTGTCGGACTACGGAGCCGGATCTCCAGGTGGGCGATCTGGTTTGGTTGTCCTCTAAGAACCTGCCAGTACGCAATCTGCCCACCAAATTGGCACCCCGATTCTATGGGCCTTTCAGGATTTCCAAACGTTTGTCCTCAGTTGCTTTTCGACTGGTGTTACCCCAATCCTGGCGAGTGCATCCAGTGTTTCATGTCTCCCTTTTGAAACCCTTTGTGAAGGATGTCTTTGGGCGTTCCAGTCCTCGGCCTTCCTCCATTCAAGTACGGGGGGTCCCTGAATTTGAGGTACAGGAAATATGTGACTCACGGATTCGTCGGGGCGTGCTCCAATTCCTTGTTGATTGGAAAGGTTACCCTGCTTGTGATCGCACTTGGGAGCCCCGCTGTCATGTGCATGCGCCCCGTCTGGTTCGTGACTTTTTCCTTCGTTGTCCCTGGAAGCCGGGGGCTCCGGGTCTTTCTGGGAGGGGGCATAGTGTCACGCCGCCCGCATTGAGGTCCACTTACTTGAAGCGGCGCGCCCCGTCCTGGAGGCTGTACCCGCGCTTTCGCTTAGGGGTTCCTGGGTTGTTCTGGTCATCGCGCACTTCCAGGTTTCCTGGGCAGGTTGGTCAGCGCATGCGCGGGCGGCCATTCCGCGCTCTTCGCGCATGCGCGCTGCACGGAGTACTCGCTTTGGAGGACCTTGCGGTCCACGCCTCTCTCCGAGCCAACCAACGCTTGGGAGTCGGCTCGGCTTGCGTTCCAAGCCTCCTAGGGGTTGGCAGTCCTATTTAAGGAGCCCGGTCGTTCATTCAAACTGCGTCTCAACGCGGTTTGATTAGGATCGTGTTTCCTCGCCGGTTCCTTGTGCCTTCCTTACCTGTTACCTGACTCCTGTCCTCCTTGTTCCTGGTACCCTCGAGTACATCTGCAGTTGCCTTGCCTTGTCCTTCCTTCCCTTGTCCTGTGGTAGGGTGGTTCCCTTCCCCTCTTCTGAGTTGGGTGGTTCCCCTGTGGTTATCAGTTGGTCCTTGCCCTTGTACCTTGTCTGCCTGCACTTTCAGCCAGCCTCCCTCTACCTTGTGAGCCATTCTTCTACCTTCCTTCCCGGATCCTGCCTCCTACCAATCTCCACTGTGTCCTCTCCCTTGGGACATCTTCCGGATCCAGTCTCCCTTGGGACTTCCATCTTCCGGATCCAGTCTCCCTTGGGACTTCCATCTTCCGGATCCAGTCTTCCTTGGGGACTCAGTATCGTCATCTGGAAAGGCTCCCCCTGTCAGTGCTTGCACTGTCCTGACGCCACGTAAATCAGGGGTGAGCAGACTCGTGGCGTTGGGAGCTGGTTCATCTCCAACCCGGTTCCATTCGGGCGGGAGCTGGGCTGGCTTCTCGCGTCATCAACCACATCCACGCAGGACTCCTGACAGCCTGGCATCATCATCAAGATCTTCAACCAGACGAACAGGTACGCAACGTCCTCGTGACGCACTCTATAACAAGGCCTCTGTCTGAAATGTCACCTTAAAAATGGCACACTTCCTATAACCCCCAACAAGTCCAACACCAATTGTCGCACACTACCAGCGCACCACAGTAAAGGATTAGTCTTTTACGGTAGATCCAGCAAGACTGTGGCCCTCTCTACTTCAAGAGCATAGACACAGAAGTCCTTTTGCTTCTTTCCCCCCGTCCCCCATTAGGAAAGATGAAGACCCTGATTTTCCAACTGAACTCCTATGTGATGAATCTAGAGACGTCCCTTTCCCTCAGTAAGCCTCTGACTATGTGGCCAAGGTACAGTAGCCGCTACCGGATCTTGACCCTGGGGGCAGCTATACAAGGGAGGACCACTGGTAAGGGGGAGGCGGGGGAGTGCTTGAGGGGTCGAAGTACACCTCAGGGGTGGACAGGTCATCGTTGGAGGAAACCACGTACCCCCCGACCCACCGCCTCCATTTCCCTTTCAGGGATGTTTCCTCTATTCCCCATAGCTTAATGGCACGTTGTCACACAATTCCCCAACCTCTTGGTAAAGCTTGGACTACTCTCCATAATTCCATTAGGGATAACTGCGAAGAGGAAGCGGCAGGGAGCAGCGAGGATCACTCCCAATGAAGTTCTGCATCCACTTCCGCAATGCCATTCAAGAAATGGTCCCATAACCCAACCCACCCCCCCCCGACACGAGAAAGAACTACAGAGTAATCAAGATCTCTAGGACAGGGCGACCAACACAGGGGTCTAGTTGGTGGAAAAAGTATGATCAAGCCGTGAAGTTTAAAAGTTTAAATACAACCCGGCTACAGCCGACAAGGAGGAGACGCGAGTAGAGCTGCAGACGCCAGTCTGCCTGGCGTCCCGTAACAAAGCCGAACACCACACTCGAAGGAAACGCGCAACGGCAGGCTAGATGTGTTCGGGATCGGCAGCCCAAAAACCGGTCATTGAATTCCTTGTTGTGGCGACTGAAAACAGGACACTGGAAGGCAATTACCAGCAGGGACAGGGAAGACTCAAGGCAAGAGTTTGAGAATGGTTGCGGTTCTGTGGTTTTGGCACCCTTTTTCCAGGAGAAGACTGAAAATCGCTGATCAGATTCTCGTCACTAGTCTGGGTCAGCACTCTGGTGAGGGATGGCACCAAAGCTTCAGCGAGATTAGACTGTGCATCGCGCTATGGCTCGAGGTCCCAGGGTATTGTGGTATTGCAGACCAGTAAGGTCGCAGCAAGTTGTGGGATGGCTCAAAATGCAGGTCTTCTTGAGTCTATTGGCTCTCACCAGGCTCTGGGTTGTCATTTTCAGGATCCCCCCCAGGTCGCTTGGAAAGACGGGTAACAGCAGGCTACGGTTACAGAGCAGGCTCTATGTTTCTCCGGTCGCTGGAAATCATTACTGCTGATTTACATTCATCTTCTTAATTTCTGTCCAGTGGTCAACTAATTCTTCAACTTCCAAAATCAGAACTTTATACTGGAACCCATCCAATCAGCAAGCTTTCAACATTCAAACCTGGGAGGGAGGGGTGTCCTTTCAGGACAGCCAGCCTCCCAGTTGGAACTGGATTCAGGCAGGCACTCTAGAAGACAAAGGGCTGCAGAGTTTCAGACTCCTCCCCATTTCCTTTCTTCCTAGACATTCTGGAGCCTTGGCAGGCTTTTCAAGGAATTCCCGCCAAAGACAAAATTCACACAAAGGCCTTTCCTGCTCTGTAGGGTAGGGGAAGGACCAAGAAACAAGAACACTTAAAATGGCAATAAAAGAAGGAGCCCACTATTTTAGCAGAATGGTGGCCCTCCTGTGCATTACCACAACTGGTTTGACAGCCAGCGAGTGAAATTCAACTAAAAGTCATTAAAACTAGTTACAGTGCTACCAGCCAATATAGTAACATTTTGTTGGTCGCAAAAAGGTTACCAGTTAAGTGAGAAACGGGATACAATGCATCTCCCCAGCACTCCATATAATGTGGGGTGTGCTGGCTCACTATACAATGTAAAGGGGAATGGAAATCCCCCTTGACTCCTGGGGAACAGTAGTTACCCCAGTATAGCAAGAGGAAATACAAAAGGGAAGCCCAAAGGCAACCCAGCACCTATGTGCTGCCATAGAAAAACACATGAAGCCCAAAAGGTAAAGTAAATTGAAAAAGCACATAAAAAGGTCACCCATAAAAAAATAAAATTTAAAAATAAAATGTGCAAGACAGGGTGGTGGGAGGGGGTTCCCACTCACCCAGGGACAGAGTAAAATAATTACCAAGTCCAAGCAAAAAGGTCTGGGGAACTGAACATGGTCCATTTTGAAATCTTCTTGTTGGATTTTAACTTTTGTGTTGAACTTGACCATCTGAGCCCTTTCAGAAATCAAGAGACAATACCCTTTACACCTTGTTAAATAGGATTACAGACACGACGTACTTTTGTTTGGACATAGACACAACAGGCCCATTAGTTTTGGTTGAGGTAGGGAAATTCCTCCTAGATTGGGTATAGTGAGGCATTTTCCAACACCCATTTGTTTTAATAAGATTCTGTAGCCACTAACAGGTCTCCTCTGTGTCTCATTCCTGGATCCTCACACCATGCTGGCCCCATTTGCCTGAGAAAGGACTTGCATACACATGTGTTGTTATCGCTATATTAATAGCTATTGGAAAGGTTTTGCCTACTCAAACAGAGATACAAATCTAAAAGTCCCAGAACAGAAATGAAAAAATGTGACTAAAGAAGCTTGTTCCAAGAAAAAGTAAGGTAAAAATACCGTACTTAAGACTGGTGCTCTCAGTTGACCTTAAATAAGGTTGCTCAATCATATATAGCTCTTGCGTAAAATAATTCAAATGTCAGACAAAATATATTTCCAAATGGTACAAAGTTTTTCCAAGAGAAATGTTTAATTCACATTTCCTGGTTTTATATCTTTCTTGATTAGTTCAGATATTGCGAGGCAACTCAAAATCGATAGGTCAATTATTAACAATAGTACATATGCCAATGCATTTCGGTCTGAGACCATCTTCAGGGCTGTACTGAAGTGAGTGTAGAATCTGCACCGTGTTAACATCAATTATTCATCAGAATACACATAAATATAATAGATAATTCAAAATAAAGCAAGGCACATACCCCAAATAGATCCAAATGGATGTTGTACATGTAAGAGAAAAATAAATATGAAAAATATGTCAACATACATTATATCGCTAACCATTCATAGTTGTTTTTCCTCTTTGTATTTTGTGTCCTGTACCTGCTAATTGTGAGTTGTCCTCTCCTGTGAATGCGTTCGTAGAACGTCTCCAGTGTTCCTGTTAATTGCCAGAGGGGAATATATATTACTATTATTCTAGCTATATCCAATTGAGAAGCTATTTCAACCTGAAAAGTTAAATGGGCTCTTACCTGCACTCGTATGATTCGCGCGCGGGACCGATCGCGCTCCCTGTGAGAGCGAAAGTGAACTGCGCGCGGCCAAAAAATGCTTTTAAGGGTAGTCATGGGAACCTGGGCGGGGCGTCGAGCAGCAGCAAAGTTGCTGTCGCACGTACGCCTCGGGACCCACCGCCCTACGGGAGCGCAGGGGGGCGGGACTGTTGCCATGACCCCAAGGTGTGTGTATGCTCTGTGTTACTGATGATGGAATTAACTCGAGTAAAAGAGAGGTGTGGATAAAGCCTAGGCAATTAGTGGAAACTATACACGTGACTTCGTTCTATATCTGTGTATATGTTCTATGAATGTCAACCAATGTAGGTGTCGAAATAAGGATAGATACTGGTTGTGTGGAGTGGATCATGCGATCCATACCCATACATACACTCCTAAATATTTTAAACTGTTGCATGATGTGCAATTAATACATGTAAGTGCAAAAACACCAGAAAACAACACCAAGTTCAATCACACGTTTTCAATGTGTCCCCAGTTGTATCTGGATCTAAGTCCATTGCGCTTCTTCATCCACGAAGAATTCAAAGACTTATTCTTGAACCAACCGTGAATCTGGCTTTTTTAGAGAAAACACATATAATTGATCTCTTCATTGATTCCCTTCGGTGTAAGGGAACTTAGTCTGTCTATCCAAAACGTTTCTCGTTGATCAATTCTTTTTTGTAGATCCTCGTATCTTTCTCTTCTTTGGACTCTTTCCAGGACTACAAATTTAATCTGTGCCAGATTGTGTTGTTTACTCTGCCAGTGTCTTGCTACTGCAGAGCTTGCAGTCTTGTTCCTGATACAAGATCTGTGTTCGTTCCACCTGATCTTTGCTGTGCGCTGTGTTTGTCCGACGTAGTATAAACCACAAGGGCATTTAATTCCATATATGATTCCTGCCGTGTCACATGTGGCATAGCATTTCAATTTGATTTTTTCTCCAGTATATGGATGATTTATGGTTTGTCCTTTCATGATATATCCACAGTTGCTGCAGTTGAGGCATGGAAATGTACCTATGCGGTCCGTGCTTCTCTTCTTTTGTGGGGGTCTCGTGTGGACTAATCTGTCTTTCAAATTAGAACTTCTCTGGTAGGCAAATGTGGGGGTTTCTTTAAATAGGTGTTCTACCCTTTTATCACATGTAACAGTGTTCCAATTTTTCTTTATGATTGACTTAATCCGATTGCTTTGGCGTGAATATTTCGATACAAACACCAGTGGGGGAGAGATATCCTGTTTGTTGATTTTGGGTTTGAGTAATTCTTCTCTATCTTGTGTAGCCGTGCGTATTTCTGCTGATGTAACTTCCTCTGTTGAATAACCGCGGGCTAGAAATTTCTTGCCCATTTCTCTCACAGCTCTTTCGTATTCACTTTGGTTACTCACAATCCTTTTCACTCGAAGCAACTGACTGTAAGGTAAATTCTTGATCAGACTGGGTTGATGAAAACTGAGTCTATGTAGCAGACTGTTCCTATCTGTGCTTTTCCGATAGATAGTGGTTTGATATCCAGTTTCTGTGACATTAATCTCAACGTCCAGAAAATGAATAGATTTACGTGAATATTCGTATGTGAACTGTATACGTGGGTCTATGTTGTTGATGTATCCAAAACATTCTAGTAGGTGTGATTCTGTGCTCTTCCAGATGCCGAAAATATCATCTATGTACCGGATCCAGGTGATAAGTTCTTGATTCCATACGTTGTTTGTCAGAACATGTTCTGTTTCGAATTTGTGCATGAAGGAGTTTGCATATGAAGGGGCCATGGTTGCCCCCATGGCCGTGCCTGCAACCTGTAAGTAAAATTTATCTTTAAATTGGAAGTATGAATTGTTACTAATGAATTCCAACAATCCCATAATGAACTCTTTTTGTGCAGGTATTTCTCCTTCCCTCAGGAGCATCCACTCCACCGCTTCTCTGCCCAAGTCATGGGGAATCGATGTATATAAGCTTTTTACGTCTACTGTGAAGCAAATGTTGTCGTTGTTGAATGGAACACTTCTTAGGTGTTGTAGGAAATGAGTAGAATCTTTGATGTAGGTACTTGTCTTTTGAATCAAAGGTTGCAAGAAATAGTCAATGTATTTTCCGAGTGGTTCGAGGATGCTGTTGATTCCGGCTACTATAGGTCTTCCCGGAGGTTTCTGTGTATCTTTATGTATCTTCGGAAGAGTATAGAAATGAGGAACTTTTGGATATGTATTCGTCAGAAATTTCTTTGTATTATGATTTATCCATTCTAATTCTTCTGCTCTTTCCAAAAGTTTGTCCAGGTTACCCCGAATCTCCTCTGTAGGATCTGCGTCTAGTGATGCATAGGTGTTGATGTCCCCAAGCTGTCTAAAGCATTCTTCTTCATAATCGCTTGTATTGAGTAGAACTAAGCCTCCTCCTTTATCTGCAGATCGTATTGTTATCCTGTCATCTCCATACAAGTTCTTAATGAGTTCCAACTCATGAGGTTTCATGTTCTGATTTCTCGGATGCCTGAATTTGATCTTTTCAAGGTCTCTTGTGACCTGTTTCTGGAAGATATCCACCGAGGGGACTGTTATTGGTGGGATGAAATTGCTCTTTCCTCTGAATTCTTTGAAGTCTGAATCTTCTGTATTTCTAGGATTCTCTTCCTCTAGTTCACTGAAAAAAACTTTCAATTTCATTTTACGAACCAGTTTGTATAGTTCAATCTTAGAATCAAATAGGGTGCTGTCGTATGTAGGAACAAAACTGAGTCCCTTTTGTAATGTTTTAATTTCAGACAGGGTTAGATTTCTAGAGGACAAATTAATCACTATGTTCTCTTCTGTTGTTGTCTCGTATTCGGTTTTGTCTTTTGCCTTCCTTTTCCCCCTTCTTGTTCTCTTCTTCCTAATCCTAAAAAAGGCTCTCTTTCTCTGTTCGGTGTTTCAGTTGGGTCTGCTGTACTTGATGCTCCTGGTGTAGCTTCTTCTTCTTGATTCTGTATTTCTCTCTCAGTGTCCGTTCCAGAACTAGAAGTCTCGCTTGTGAAGTTTTGTTTTGGTTTCCTTATTGGAGGGCCATATTTTTCCATCCATGTATAAACTTCATCTTTGAGATAATCGTAAGTATCCCGTTTGAATTTTCGGATTTTTTTGGTTTCTAATTCCGTCTTGTACCCAGATAATTTCTTGTTGATGTCTTCCAAGATGGAATCTACTTCTTCTCTATTTAATGTTGCCACTAAAGATTTCTCAATTTCTAAGATCTCCTCTCCCAGATCTTTAAGGTCTTTGGCCAGTTCTTGTATGGTTAATAAAATCAAATCCAACGAACATTTATTCAGTATAGCCTCCCACTTCTTTACGAAAGCTTTACTTTCTTTGCATAAGGTGGGCCTCAATTGTAGACGTAGACCTCTTGGTATTCTTTGACTTTTATGATATCTCCCCAGTGTTATCGCATGTAGTTTACGATTGATCTCTTTTCTTATTAGATATTCTAGCTGTTTAATTTGACTGGTTGGATCCTGTTTCTTATTGCTTGTGCCACTAAATCCACTGTCGGTGATGAGACCTAAGATTTCGTTCGCCTCTTCGGCTGTGAAGCCTAGCGTGTCCGCTCTATTTGTCGTTAAGCCTTCAATGTCCGCAAATGACATTATTCTTGATGATTATGGTACTGTAGAGGATTTCTAAAATAAATTCTTTAAAGAGATGTGTGCCTCCACCTTGGATATGCCTAGGCCAAGTTACAGAAATACAATGTGAAGGTGGGCACCACAGAAGTTAGGTCCTTTAATATAGATAAAGTTCATTTAGGAAAATTGTGTAATATTTTAACCTGGAGCTGCCAGTCTATGATTGATCCTGTGGCATCCGGATCACACTAAACGAATTCCAAGAAAAAGTAAGGTAAAAATACCGTACTTAAGACTGGTGCTCTCAGTTGACCTTAAATAAGGTTGCTCAATCATATATAGCTCTTGCGTAAAATAATTCAAATGTCAGACAAAATATATTTCCAAATGGTACAAAGTTTTTCCAAGAGAAATGTTTAATTCACATTTCCTGGTTTTATATCTTTCTTGATTAGTTCAGATATTGCGAGGCAACTCAAAATCGATAGGTCAATTATTAACAATAGTACATATGCCAATGCATTTCGGTCTGAGACCATCTTCAGGGCTGTACTGAAGTGAGTGTAGAATCTGCACCGTGTTAACATCAATTATTCATCAGAATACACATAAATATAATAGATAATTCAAAATAAAGCAAGGCACATACCCCAAATAGATCCAAATGGATGTTGTACATGTAAGAGAAAAATAAATATGAAAAATATGTCAACATACATTATATCGCTAACCATTCATAGTTGTTTTTCCTCTTTGTATTTTGTGTCCTGTACCTGCTAATTGTGAGTTGTCCTCTCCTGTGAATGCGTTCGTAGAACGTCTCCAGTGTTCCTGTTAATTGCCAGAGGGGAATATATATTACTATTATTCTAGCTATATCCAATTGAGAAGCTATTTCAACCTGAAAAGTTAAATGGGCTCTTACCTGCACTCGTATGATTCGCGCGCGGGACCGATCGCGCTCCCTGTGAGAGCGAAAGTGAACTGCGCGCGGCCAAAAAATGCTTTTAAGGGTAGTCATGGGAACCTGGGCGGGGCGTCGAGCAGCAGCAAAGTTGCTGTCGCACGTACGCCTCGGGACCCACCGCCCTACGGGAGCGCAGGGGGGCGGGACTGTTGCCATGACCCCAAGGTGTGTGTATGCTCTGTGTTACTGATGATGGAATTAACTCGAGTAAAAGAGAGGTGTGGATAAAGCCTAGGCAATTAGTGGAAACTATACACGTGACTTCGTTCTATATCTGTGTATATGTTCTATGAATGTCAACCAATGTAGGTGTCGAAATAAGGATAGATACTGGTTGTGTGGAGTGGATCATGCGATCCATACCCATACATACACTCCTAAATATTTTAAACTGTTGCATGATGTGCAATTAATACATGTAAGTGCAAAAACACCAGAAAACAACACCAAGTTCAATCACACGTTTTCAATGTGTCCCCAGTTGTATCTGGATCTAAGTCCATTGCGCTTCTTCATCCACGAAGAATTCAAAGACTTATTCTTGAACCAACGCAAGAGCTATATATGATTGAGCAACCTTATTTAAGGTCAACTGAGAGCACCAGTCTTAAGTACGGTATTTTTACCTTACTTTTTCTTGGAATTCGTTTAGTGTGATCCGGATGCCACAGGATCAATCATAGACTGGCAGCTCCAGGTTAAAATATTACACAATTTTCCTAAATGAACTTTATCTATATTAAAGGACCTAACTTCTGTGGTGCCCACCTTCACATTGTATTTCTGTAACTTGGCCTAGGCATATCCAAGGTGGAGGCACACATCTCTTTAAAGAATTTATTTTAGAAATCCTCTACAGTACCATAATCATCAAGAATAATGTCATTTGCGGACATTGAAGGCTTAACGACAAATAGAGCGGACACGCTAGGCTTCACAGCCGAAGAGGCGAACGAAATCTTAGGTCTCATCACCGACAGTGGATTTAGTGGCACAAGCAATAAGAAACAGGATCCAACCAGTCAAATTAAACAGCTAGAATATCTAATAAGAAAAGAGATCAATCGTAAACTACATGCGATAACACTGGGGAGATATCATAAAAGTCAAAGAATACCAAGAGGTCTACGTCTACAATTGAGGCCCACCTTATGCAAAGAAAGTAAAGCTTTCGTAAAGAAGTGGGAGGCTATACTGAATAAATGTTCGTTGGATTTGATTTTATTAACCATACAAGAACTGGCCAAAGACCTTAAAGATCTGGGAGAGGAGATCTTAGAAATTGAGAAATCTTTAGTGGCAACATTAAATAGAGAAGAAGTAGATTCCATCTTGGAAGACATCAACAAGAAATTATCTGGGTACAAGACGGAATTAGAAACCAAAAAAATCCGAAAATTCAAACGGGATACTTACGATTATCTCAAAGATGAAGTTTATACATGGATGGAAAAATATGGCCCTCCAATAAGGAAACCAAAACAAAACTTCACAAGCGAGACTTCTAGTTCTGGAACGGACACTGAGAGAGAAATACAGAATCAAGAAGAAGAAGCTACACCAGGAGCATCAAGTACAGCAGACCCAACTGAAACACCGAACAGAGAAAGAGAGCCTTTTTTAGGATTAGGAAGAAGAGAACAAGAAGGGGGAAAAGGAAGGCAAAAGACAAAACCGAATACGAGACAACAACAGAAGAGAACATAGTGATTAATTTGTCCTCTAGAAATCTAACCCTGTCTGAAATTAAAACATTACAAAAGGGACTCAGTTTTGTTCCTACATACGACAGCACCCTATTTGATTCTAAGATTGAACTATACAAACTGGTTCGTAAAATGAAATTGAAAGTTTTTTTCAGTGAACTAGAGGAAGAGAATCCTAGAAATACAGAAGATTCAGACTTCAAAGAATTCAGAGGAAAGAGCAATTTCATCCCACCAATAACAGTCCCCTCGGTGGATATCTTCCAGAAACAGGTCACAAGAGACCTTGAAAAGATCAAATTCAGGCATCCGAGAAATCAGAACATGAAACCTCATGAGTTGGAACTCATTAAGAACTTGTATGGAGATGACAGGATAACAATACGATCTGCAGATAAAGGAGGAGGCTTAGTTCTACTCAATACAAGCGATTATGAAGAAGAATGCTTTAGACAGCTTGGGGACATCAACACCTATGCATCACTAGACGCAGATCCTACAGAGGAGATTCGGGGTAACCTGGACAAACTTTTGGAAAGAGCAGAAGAATTAGAATGGATAAATCATAATACAAAGAAATTTCTGACGAATACATATCCAAAAGTTCCTCATTTCTATACTCTTCCGAAGATACATAAAGATACACAGAAACCTCCGGGAAGACCTATAGTAGCCGGAATCAACAGCATCCTCGAACCACTCGGAAAATACATTGACTATTTCTTGCAACCTTTGATTCAAAAGACAAGTACCTACATCAAAGATTCTACTCATTTCCTACAACACCTAAGAAGTGTTCCATTCAACAACGACAACATTTGCTTCACAGTAGACGTAAAAAGCTTATATACATCGATTCCCCATGACTTGGGCAGAGAAGCGGTGGAGTGGATGCTCCTGAGGGAAGGAGAAATACCTGCACAAAAAGAGTTCATTATGGGATTGTTGGAATTCATTAGTAACAATTCATACTTCCAATTTAAAGATAAATTTTACTTACAGGTTGCAGGCACGGCCATGGGGGCAACCATGGCCCCTTCATATGCAAACTCCTTCATGCACAAATTCGAAACAGAACATGTTCTGACAAACAACGTATGGAATCAAGAACTTATCACCTGGATCCGGTACATAGATGATATTTTCGGCATCTGGAAGAGCACAGAATCACACCTACTAGAATTTTTTGGATACATCAACAACATAGACCCACGTATACAGTTCACATACGAATATTCACGTAAATCTATTCATTTTCTGGACGTTGAGATTAATGTCACAGAAACTGGATATCAAACCACTATCTATCGGAAAAGCACAGATAGGAACAGTCTGCTACATAGACTCAGTTTTCATCAACCCAGTCTGATCAAGAATTTACCTTACAGTCAGTTGCTTCGAGTGAAAAGGATTGTGAGTAACCAAAGTGAATACGAAAGAGCTGTGAGAGAAATGGGCAAGAAATTTCTAGCCCGCGGTTATTCAACAGAGGAAGTTACATCAGCAGAAATACGCACGGCTACACAAGATAGAGAAGAATTACTCAAACCCAAAATCAACAAACAGGATATCTCTCCCCCACTGGTGTTTGTATCGAAATATTCACGCCAAAGCAATCGGATTAAGTCAATCATAAAGAAAAATTGGAACACTGTTACATGTGATAAAAGGGTAGAACACCTATTTAAAGAAACCCCCACATTTGCCTACCAGAGAAGTTCTAATTTGAAAGACAGATTAGTCCACACGAGACCCCCACAAAAGAAGAGAAGCACGGACCGCATAGGTACATTTCCATGCCTCAACTGCAGCAACTGTGGATATATCATGAAAGGACAAACCATAAATCATCCATATACTGGAGAAAAAATCAAATTGAAATGCTATGCCACATGTGACACGGCAGGAATCATATATGGAATTAAATGCCCTTGTGGTTTATACTACGTCGGACAAACACAGCGCACAGCAAAGATCAGGTGGAACGAACACAGATCTTGTATCAGGAACAAGACTGCAAGCTCTGCAGTAGCAAGACACTGGCAGAGTAAACAACACAATCTGGCACAGATTAAATTTGTAGTCCTGGAAAGAGTCCAAAGAAGAGAAAGATACGAGGATCTACAAAAAAGAATTGATCAACGAGAAACGTTTTGGATAGACAGACTAAGTTCCCTTACACCGAAGGGAATCAATGAAGAGATCAATTATATGTGTTTTCTCTAAAAAAGCCAGATTCACGGTTGGTTCAAGAATAAGTCTTTGAATTCTTCGTGGATGAAGAAGCGCAATGGACTTAGATCCAGATACAACTGGGGACACATTGAAAACGTGTGATTGAACTTGGTGTTGTTTTCTGGTGTTTTTGCACTTACATGTATTAATTGCACATCATGCAACAGTTTAAAATATTTAGGAGTGTATGTATGGGTATGGATCGCATGATCCACTCCACACAACCAGTATCTATCCTTATTTCGACACCTACATTGGTTGACATTCATAGAACATATACACAGATATAGAACGAAGTCACGTGTATAGTTTCCACTAATTGCCTAGGCTTTATCCACACCTCTCTTTTACTCGAGTTAATTCCATCATCAGTAACACAGAGCATACACACACCTTGGGGTCATGGCAACAGTCCCGCCCCCCTGCGCTCCCGTAGGGCGGTGGGTCCCGAGGCGTACGTGCGACAGCAACTTTGCTGCTGCTCGACGCCCCGCCCAGGTTCCCATGACTACCCTTAAAAGCATTTTTTGGCCGCGCGCAGTTCACTTTCGCTCTCACAGGGAGCGCGATCGGTCCCGCGCGCGAATCATACGAGTGCAGGTAAGAGCCCATTTAACTTTTCAGGTTGAAATAGCTTCTCAATTGGATATAGCTAGAATAATAGTAATATATATTCCCCTCTGGCAATTAACAGGAACACTGGAGACGTTCTACGAACGCATTCACAGGAGAGGACAACTCACAATTAGCAGGTACAGGACACAAAATACAAAGAGGAAAAACAACTATGAATGGTTAGCGATATAATGTATGTTGACATATTTTTCATATTTATTTTTCTCTTACATGTACAACATCCATTTGGATCTATTTGGGGTATGTGCCTTGCTTTATTTTGAATTATCTATTATATTTATGTGTATTCTGATGAATAATTGATGTTAACACGGTGCAGATTCTACACTCACTTCAGTACAGCCCTGAAGATGGTCTCAGACCGAAATGCATTGGCATATGTACTATTGTTAATAATTGACCTATCGATTTTGAGTTGCCTCGCAATATCTGAACTAATCAAGAAAGATATAAAACCAGGAAATGTGAATTAAACATTTCTCTTGGAAAAACTTTGTACCATTTGGAAATATATTTTGTCTGACATTTGAATTATTTTACGCAAGAGCTATATATGATTGAGCAACCTTATTTAAGGTCAACTGAGAGCACCAGTCTTAAGTACGGTATTTTTACCTTACTTTTTCTTGGAATTCGTTTAGTGTGATCCGGATGCCACAGGATCAATCATAGACTGGCAGCTCCAGGTTAAAATATTACACAATTTTCCTAAATGAACTTTATCTATATTAAAGGACCTAACTTCTGTGGTGCCCACCTTCACATTGTATTTCTGTAACTAAAGAAGCTTGTAACACATTGGAGAACAAGAGTGTACTGGGGGGAAAAAGTTACTGTTGGCATGCAAAAACCCTGCTAGAAAGCGAATACAGTATAGTTGTCAGCGCCGATGTAACTTTTATAGGCTTAAGGCAAATCAAGAATTAGCCGTCCCAGAACACCAGAGTAAATCACTGGACAGGAGCGAGGACCGAAACGGTTCAAAAAGCATTTCAAGTTTTAATTCTACTTCTTGGAGGAACATTAAAAACATTTTGCTCTTTCATGCCGATAGATTTTGATATGCCCTGCGATTGTTCCAGTCTCACAGTGGTTTCGGAAGAACAAACATGATGTATGTTGCTTATTTTATGTCTTTGGATATGAAATAACTACTACTCCAAAATCGGTTAATTAAAAAAAAAAAAAAAAAATGAATGTATGCCTTATATCAAGTAAAACAGATGTACACAATATAACTTCAGAATAATCTAATCTATAGTTGTACAAAATATTGCAATTATGCAGTCCTTTGTATTTGAAATTATCCCGACCTGGAAAGCATTATCATACCCTCAAGAGGAAAGATAAATGAAGGCATTGTGAGCCACCAGAAGTCATGATTTACGTTATCCGGTGGCCATGCACTTCAATGCAGAAAATCAGGAACACTTCTTGGACATTAATTTCACGGGCAGAGCACACATGCGAGCATCACCGCCTGTTGGTAAAATATAGCAGACGGTAGGAAGTGTGATAGCTGTACTTTTTTTCCTTAGAAATACTAATAGAGGCGAATATTTTGAATGTAATATGGGATCCCCAATGGTAACGGATTGTACTTTTGGGACCAAGAAAACTAGATGCTCAAGTGAAAAATAATTATTAGGGACTTTATATTTAAAAATTGGCCCAACCATGTACAAAGGGATCTTCCCCAAAGAAATAAAACATAGGATGGCCTTCTTCCACAACCATTTCTTCAGACTGTTGAGAACCAGATTTTCACGCCATTCATGGAGACTGCCCCTCCCCTATAGGGTAAAAGTGAGAATTATGGACCCAAATTAACCGAAGGTGGCGAGAGCAAGAGGTTAGTTAAGATTTCCATATCAATGATTAATCTTCCTGGCCCGTCTCAACCCCAGAACTTTTTGCTGGACTGGTAGATTATTTTTCCCTATACTTCAGTGAGTGGGAATCTTTTTCCACACTCACGGGGCCTCATTACACGGAAGGCGGTAAGGGTTAACGGTCACTGGTAATGGTACCGGTGACCGTTAAACCTTACCGCCTTACTACGAGATCCCTTAGCGGGTTGGTACTTTAACACCTGCTTTTAGCAGGCGTTAAAAACCAACCCGCTAAGGGACCTTGGTGCCAATTACGGCACCGCAAATTTGCGGTACCGTAATTAGCACCTTCCCCATTCCCATTATGCCCTATGGGGCAAAAATGGGAACGGGGAAGGGCAATGGTGGAAGGGGGAATTACCGCCCCACCAACCTTGAAATAGAGCGGTAATTCCCCTTTCCACCAAGGCGGTGCCGGTATTTTACCGGCATGGACCATGGTGCTATTAGCACCTTGGTCCACCTCCTACCGTGTAATGAGGCCCACAGTCTTTTACTCTTTTTATGGGTGTCATTTAAAAGACACTATGGAGAGTCTTAAAGTTATCCTCTTTGACAACATTTTGGCAATAAGTGCCTATTGTTGCTGGACTGCCCTAACTTTCTCTGGCCAACCTTGTGAGAACTATAGTTCCCAAGTGTAGAAAGGATCTTTGGATCCCCAGGTGAGACTGGCACCCCATCCCCCACCTTAAGTGGAGTGCTGGGGAGATACCGAGTACCCAGTTTCTCATTTGAAATATAACATTTATGTTAAAAGGAGAAACTTACCTTCAGTGGCTGGTGGTAGTGAACCTTTTTAATAATTCAGTGCACCTTTACCGCAAGCCATTTCCGCAGCCCTGGTAAAGACACCCATGGGTGCTCATTTTACCAAAATGAGCCCAGTCTTCTTTAATTTCGCCATTTCAGCCTTCCTTGCCCTTTAGAGCCTGGGAGGGGGGAGTCCGGAGAAGGACCAATAGAGTGTCTTTCAAGGCAGGAAGCGAGGGAGGAGTCCCAAACTCTGCAGTCCTTTGTCTTCCAGCCCAAGTGTGAGAATGCAGATCAAACTGGGAGGCTCCCCCCCACCCCCCAATTCCCCCCCCCCTCCACTCCCTCGCCTCCTCCCCCAATTTCCAGCGACCGGAGCACCTGCTGTGTAACCGGAGCCTGCAGTAGCCCTTACTTCCAATCGGCCCGTGGACTCTGACCCAGAGTCTGGTGAGACCCACTAAACTCAAGACGACCTGCGTTTTGAGCCATCCCACGCCATGCTGCGACCGTGCAGGGCTGCAATACCCCAATACCATGAGACCTCAAGCCATTGTGCGGTTCACAGTCATCCGAATTCAGAATCTCACTGAAACTTCATGGGCATCCTACTAGATCTCCAGAGGCACAATTCCAGTCTGAAAAGCACCCTCACCAGAGTGCTGAACCTTGCAAACGACGAGAAGCGATCTTCAGTCTTCTGTGCTCCTGAAAAGGCACCAAATCCACAGAACCGCATCCAGCCGCAAGGAAACTCTTGCCTGGACCCTTCTCCTGTGATCCCTGCTGCAAATGCCTTTCCAAAGTTCAGTCTTCTGTCTTCTTGACAAAGGAATCCATCAACCAGGTTTTTTGGCTGCATATCCTGAAGTCCTCCTGCTGCAACTCTTGTCCTGTTCTGAGTTACCTACCTTAAGCCTTTGCGATTTCTGTATAGCTCTGGGGTGTTTTCAGTGATTTGAAGGCCACTCATCCAGTTCACCCAGGCCCACTGCGGAATCCTCATAGGGTGTCTTCTCTGAAGTCCATGGGCCCTCAATTAAAGTGAAATACTTACTTGTTTGAACAGTCTTCCTCTGGAACTCTGACTTTGTATGCAACTATCGGTGTTCCACTATTCAGAAAAGTATATTTGAAAGTTGGTGGACTATGTGATTTCCTTGTCGAGTGTGTATGAAACCAGAGGGTATTCTCCAGATATATTCAGTTGGCCAGGGAAGGGCTGGCACTGTTATATTCAACCTTGGGGGTGAACAAGCGAGGATCACCCAAGTAGTGGAGCCAGGGTTGAGGGAATACCCCAGGTTAGACGCAGTATTATACCAGGGGAAGAAGGTGGTGAGGACGAAGTCCCTGAGGCTTTTGTAGGCTGTACCACATCTACCTCCCTTCCACCAATGAATCTCTCTTGCCCAAATCCAACGACCACTCTGTATATGGTAAATCCCCTAGGAACCCAAACACTGTTTCACTCAGAAACTACATCTCCCAGAATACCCGTTTTCCTGTGTCCTACCCAAGTACTCCATCGCCCCCTTTTCCAAGTCCCTCTGATTAGGATTTCACGTATTCCCATTCTGCATCAACTCAACACCATCCCCCCTATTCATTTCACAAATCTCACTTTTCCAAATTCATCAAACCACCCCCCCCCCCCTTTTCCGACACCAACACCTTCTCATACCGTGACAGACAACAGACTAACACCAGAACTGTTTACCTGACATCTCAGCACAAAGATCAGGCAGAGTCAATTGACAATAACTACACACACCTGACAGCCCTTTGTTTTCCCCATAGAGATGAACGGCAGCGCACGAGAGCACACTTGGAGCAAGGCCAAATGCACGAGGGAGCAGCTATTCCAGGACAGAAGTGCAAATGGAAAAGATAGGTGGTGAGACCTGAAAGGACAAGGAGCGAAGTGCCCTTGCCCTTTTCAACCAAGACCCACCAAGCCTCTGTGAAAGGAACAATAAAACGGTACCTATAGCTGGCATGTGGTGTAACATATGTCAACAGCGCACACAGCCCTCCCACACCGATAGCCAAGGCAGCGAGACACGCTTGCTACTGTGGTACCATCCTTGACTCCATAGACAAGAAACGCCAACAAGTTCAGCAGAGCCGGTGTGTCGGAGAGAGCTGAAAGTAAACTGCACTGCGTTGAGCTCATGGTTGCAATAAGCAACGTTATATGAACAAAGAACTTAAAGACCAGTGAAGGACCAGCTGCAGAATGGTCAGGCGCCATGTGGGTGCTCATCCGAAAGACTCTGGGTGGTCCCCTTTATTGAAACTGCAAATACCAAGAGGCCCTAGCAGAGGTCGGTGTAAGATGTCAAAGTGGTCATATGAGGATCCAGCAAAACCCCTTGTACAATCGAAAGTCTTTGACACAGTGAGAAAACAAAGTGAACTTTGTTACTGAGGGCAAATGTGAACGATTTCTACAAAATAGGGTGACCAGTAACACCCCAGAGAACATAGAAAAATGTGTTGCCTGACAGGGGGCCAAGACCTAGTCTTAGGTAAGAAAAGAACCTAAGGGGTCTGGTGAACTGTGGCAAGTGTGAACCTGACAGAGATGCCATGAGAAAGCTAGCAGAAGGGAACCCCGCTTTCTGATGGAACTGTGGAATTGTGAACTGTGTTAGAAAGGCTATGGGAACCCGATGGAGGGATGCCAAAAGGAAAGCTAAGGGAATTGAATCCCGCATTGTGATGAGGCAAAGTGAACTGTGTATTTGGCATTTATGAACCCAGCTGAGGGATGCATGCGAATCAGGGTGAGCCATGATACATTGTGACGACAAGTGTGAACTGTAAGAAACCAGACAGTGTCTCACCCGCTAGTCCCCAGAGATCTGCCATCCAGGTGCCCAGGATACGTCAATCGCTATTGGATCCAGTTCCTGATTGTGGACAGTGGGGGAGGATCACCTGAAGGGGGGGAGGAGGGAGGGGTCTTCAGGGAGTGGAAGTGGGACACCGAAGGGTGAGACGCAGTACCCCCTTCCTTGTAACCCATTTTCCCCATAGGATATTCAGAAGCTCTACACCCCCTCCCCCCTTTTCTGACACAAACACTTTCTTACATCATGGAAGGCAAAGGACTAACACCAGAGCCATGTACCCGATGTGTCCCAATACAAGGGTGAGACAGAGTCAGGCAATTGACAATAACTAGGTTCACCTGACGGCACTTTCCCTTCCCCACAGGGATAAAAGGCAGAGCACGAGAGCACAGTACGAGCAAGGCCAAAACGCACGAGGAAGCAGCTATTCCGGACCATCAGTTCAAATGGAGAAGAAAGGCAGCGAGACTCGAAAGGACGACAAGGAGGGAAGTGCCCTTGCCCTTTTCAGCTCAGACCCGCGAAGCCTCTGCAAAATGAAACAGGCGGGGAGGCACGCTTGCTACCGGATACTGTCCTCGAGTCCAGAAGCAAGACAAGCCAACGGGTTCAGCACAGCCAGTGAGTTGGAGAAAGCGGATAGCAGACCGGACTGTTTTAAGCCCAAGGTTGCGAAAAGCAACATTTTATGAACTAGTGAACAAAGAGCTTGTGTGTCAAAGCGTGAAGGAAAGTCCAGGGAAGGATCAGCGGCAGAGTGGTCAAGCGCCACGTGGGAGCTTTTTCGAAGGACTCCGACTGGTCCCATTTGTTGAAACTACAAGTACCAGAAGGCCCTAGGAGAGGCTGCCATGAGGAGTCAGAGGGGTCGTAAAAAGGTCGAGTCAAACCCCTTGTACAACTGAAATTCTGACACGTTGACAACGAGGAAAGCCAGACTGGGGGCTGAGATACGAACTTGGGAAAAGGAAAGAACCTAAGGGGTCAAAAGGAACTGTCTTAGGAACGGTGTTAAGTGTGAACCCGACGGAGGTATGCCAAGAGAAAGCTAGGGGAAGAGAACCCAATTTTCTAACGAGATGAGCAAATCATGAACTGTGTTAGAAGGGCTATGTGAACCCAACGGGGGGATGCCAAGGGGAAAGCCAACGAGAGTGAATCCCGTAGTGTGATAAGTCAACTGGGTATTTGGCAAATGTGAACCCGGCTGAGGTATTCCTGCCAATTGGGGTGAACAGTAATACACCCGTGAACATTGTGTCGACAATAGTGAACCTGGCAGAGGGTTGTCCACGGTGAATGGTTGTTTAAAAAGCTATTAAGACTCTTGAATACTGCAAGCTGTTGATAACTAGATTGAAAGGCCATAGTGAACCCGACAGAGGGACAGCCACGTTGCATGAAGGATCGGAGCCCGGCAAAGGGGGATCCTAAGACGAAGAGTAATCACCCCACGAGGATTAATTGAAGGAAACTTTTGTTCGTTGTTTTGTGGATTGTGACACATCAGGTCCTCTGAGACAAGAAACTTTGCATGAAAGAGACTTAACCACAGAAGGTCCTGATATTTTGGAAACCAAATGTAACCTCGTGCTGGCGAGGCCCAGTAGTATGCTATGCCCAGGAGTCCCGCCTTATCCCGTGCTTAAAACGTGGGGAGGGGAGACCCCAAGCCATACCATCCTCACTTTTTGAGAACATTTTTTTGTAACTTAGCTGTAAGGATTGTCAATTTCATTTTTTTTTATATTATTTTTTTTAGTGTAGGCCCTTTCTTTGACAAGATGCCACTACGACTGCCTATTTGATTGGTCGTAGCTTGCTCTTAACTTTGGATCAGGCGTTTTTCTCACCCATTTATACAGTTTAATAAACACCCTGGAACTGTGATCACTTATGTCTGTCTTTACTGTTGCCACCATGAGTTCCTTACAGAACTCGGTTGAGGGATGTCCATCCACAGAGAATGATTGTTTAAAAAAAAAAGACATTGAGACTCTTGAATGTTACAACTTGCTGATATTTTGAATGAAAGGCCGTAGTGAACCCGACTGAGTGAAGTCAATGTTGCAAGTAGGATCGGAGCCCGGTTTAGGGGGATCCAAGGGTGAAGAAGTATCACCAGACGTGAAGATTACTGAAAGGAACTTTTGTTTTGGTGGTTTATGGCACATCAGGTCCTCTGAGGCAAGAGACTGTGAAAGAGACCTGGCCACAGAAGGCCCCAATATTTTGAAAACTAACTGTAAGCTTGTGCTGGAGAAGCCCATGTGTGCTGTGCTCAAGAGTCCCGCCTTGTCCTGTGCTAAAGACATGGGAGACCCCAGCTACCATCCTGGCTCATCATTGTGAGAACACTTTTCTTGTGAACATTATCCCAAACTATTTTGTAGCATAGCAGTAAGGATTGGCAATAGGTTTTATAGTATAGGCCCTTTTTATTGTACTACACTCCACTTGTACTGTGCTTTTATAATGTGTTTATATGCTTTAGGATAGTACTTGCCCAAGAATCTCTTGGTCTGCTTGTATAGAAGATAAAACCTTTAGTTTAACAATACATAGTGCGTCAGTGTTTCTTTGGCCCATATGTATAAGGGAGTCGTCTCTTACCTGTAACTCAATTTCTCCAGCTTTAGTACCTTTCATGGATTCACATGCTGTGAATATTTCCTGTCAGGCTGGGAAGCCACGGTAACTTTAACCTAGCATTTTCCTATGGAAAACTTCTACACCTTAGTGTCCCATCAACGTCTTTTTTGGTGCTTTAGGCGACACCAATAGGACGCCTGGTATAAATAGCCCCGCCCCATGGCTTCCCTTCAGATTTTAACCCCCAAAAGTAGAGGAAACCGGAATCAAGGTTTGCCTGAAGGGGCGGCCGGCGGGTGCATGTGAATCCATGAAAGATACCAACGCTGGAGAAATGGAGTTACAGGTAAGAAACTACTCCTTTCTCCAGCATTGGATCCTTCATGGATTCACATGCCGTCAATAGATTATATAGCAGTATGACCAACCACTGGCGATGCATGACAGGCAAACCAACCCCATGCCCCCAGGCCAGAACCACGAGCACAAAGAATAACATCCAACAACATGCATGATAACAGAACCAGCAGGTTATAGAATAAACTACAAACCCCAGAAGCTGCGGGGCTTGCCTTACTGAAACAGGTGTTGGAGGACCGCCCGTCCCACCTGCACATCTTTCACATGTTGCTGTCCCAGACAGTGTCTTGTGAAGGTATGCGGCACCGCCCAAGAAGCCGCCTGGCAAGTGTCACCGAGCGGTATTCCAGCCCAGGGCGCCGCCGATTTGTACCTTGTACAATGGGCCTTATGAGTGCCCCGGAAGGAATTGCTAGCCTTCCCGTGACAAAATGAAATTGTGGAGGAGACCCAACAGGAATGTCCTTGCTTGGAAATGGGTCGTCCCTTGCTGGAGGGACCAAAAGCCACAAACAGCTGTTACGACTTCCTGAAGTCCTGAGTACGTGCCAGATAAAACTTCAGCCCCCTCTTGAAGTCCAGGGAATGTAGGGCTCTTTCCGCCGGCGTGGTCGCCTTAGCAAAGAACGAGGGCAAGGCAATTGTAGCGTGTTTGTGAAACGCCAAAGGCACTTTTGGTATAAAGTGCGGGTTAGTAGACAGGGGAAGCTCGTCTCATGAATCGCAGGTACGGCAAGTCAATGACCAGCGACTGAAGCTCTGAAATCCTCTTGCCAAATGTGATTGCAACCAGAAATGCGACTTTCCACGAGAGGAACTTCAAGGACACCGTCGACATGGGCTCAAACGGCAGTTTCATGAGAGCAGAGAGAATCACATTGAGACTCCATACCAGAGCAAACCTTTTCGGGGAGGGGGGGGGGGGGGGGGGGGATGTCCGCAAAAGTCCTTTCAGAAAGTGATTAACCGATCTGTCACTAAACCGAGGAATAGCCTGGCGCCGTGTGGTGAATCTGGAAATGGCTGCCAAATGTAATTTGATTGAAGACAACGCCAGGCCCCCCCTGCGCCAGATGCAGCAGGTATGGAAGAACCTGGGCCGCTGAAACTTCAAACAGCCGCACGTCCGGTGGTTGCTCACACCAGGCACAGAATCTCACCCATTTTCTACTGTAAGAGATTAGTGGACGCCACCCATGCCGCCTCCAGGATCCGACGACACTCCTGTGAGATACCTAGATGATCGAACTCTGTGGTCAGGAGCCATGCAGCTAAGCTGAGAGATGCCGGATCGTGATGCCACACTCTCCAGTTGTCCTGTGACAGCAGATACCCCTCTGCACCCAGACGAAGCAGCCCTTCCACCACGAGATGAAAGATCTGAGAACCTAGTCTGTCTGGGCCAGAATGGGGCAACCGGGACTACTTTACACAGGTACCTGCGCCCCAAATGGAATGTCCTCCGAATCAGCAGAAACGGAGGCAACGCATATCCGAAGAGGCACGTCCACGGGAATGAGAACGCATCTGGATGCGCCACTATGCTGGCAAACAATGGGCACCGCTTGTTCTCTGGCATGGCAAACAAGTCGAGAGGGTGGGGGTGGGGGGGGTGTAAGGGGTGCAACCCATTTCTGGAAGATCCTAGTCACCTGCTCCTCCTTCAGCTTCCACTCGTTCAACTGCTCCCAGTCTCTGCTTAGATAGCGCCTGCCCATTCTGGACCCCAAGCAGATGGTAAACTGTAATGTGAATTCCCCGAGCAATGGCCCAATGCCACACCTCCTGAGCCTCTCTGGACAGGAACCAAGAATGCGTGCCTCCCTGCTTCCTCAAATAGAACATTGTGGTGGTATTGTCCAACACTCAAACCACCACGCCTTGGATGCAAGGTAGAAAGGATTTCAGGGCCCAGTGCACTGCTCTCAACTCCAGTATGTTGATGTGCAATGATGCCTCCTCCCGAGACCACAGGCCCTGGACTGGACCTGTGACTGGTCGAGGTGCGTCCCTCAACCCACCTGGGAAGCGTCCATCACTATCAGTCTGGCTCCAGCAGGGGCATGCCCCGTACAAGATTGTCTGTGCATGCCCACCATCTCAGGGCTACCACCACCGCCCGGAGAGGACTACCTTGTCCGACCATAACCCCCGACTCTGCAACCACCTGTCTGCAATAAATTCCTGCACCAGCCGCATGAACAGGCAACAATTCAGGATAAGCGGAAAGCGCCATGGAACCCAGCAGCAAAATGTAACTGCAGACCGAGACCAAAGTACCTTGGCCCCCATTCGGTCGATGTTAGGGAGAATTCTCTGTAAGGCCAATTTCCCAAACCTAGCGAGTCCCCCAGCAGCTTTGCTGGATTTTTGGGGTTTATTTTTTTCTCTCCTAAGAGTGAGATTCTTTTGCTCCCACTCTTAGACATGATTTGAGGTGTGCCTTTAACTTTCCATGTGTTTTATGGGCTATGGGATCTTTTACTCAATAGGGTCTCATGTGTTTTTTTGATGTGGGTTACACAGCACCCTCCGTGCCATAACCCAGGGGTGTCGTAGCGACCCCCCCCAACATAGACTCCATACCCTGGGACGGACTACTGCCTCCCAGGGCATGTAAAGTCACCATTGGCTTTGCTAGTCCCAAATTATGAACATAAACCAGTACAAACCATCATATTGTGGACGTACTGGTCGGAGCAATTCGATTGCCCCGTGGTCTGTTGTTTGAGGAGGCACATCTCCGTCCCCCCCTGATCGAGTTTTGGCTGGTGGCAGTGGATACTACTTTTTATATTCGACCGCGAATATATCTCTATGGGATTTTCCCATTGTTCGAGGCTACCAACTTTAATTATTTAATTCTTATAGCCTCGAACATACTGCTGGTTTATTTATTTAATATTAATTCGCCGGTTGGTATTTTTTGCCAGAACTCGATTCTAAAATGGCGTTTCTGTTCTCTTCTGTGACTCCAACCCAAGTCGAGCCCTTTGTTCCACTTTTTGGCAGGCTTCTCCACAGAAGCCTCCAAAAGTGGTGCCACTCTGTCTGGGTACCACAGGGGGTGTAGGAGGGGGTTTAGGCACCCTGGCTGAGTTACCTTGGTAACTCAAGTCACACTCTTGTGTGATTGGCCCAAGTGGTGAGCCGGCCGGCTCACCACTTAGCATGTTTGATTGACAGCTAGGCTGAGTGAATGGGGGTGTGCTGCATAAAAGCAGGGCTTTGGGGACTGGAACTTCAGAAGTCGCCACAGGACCTAAGAATCCGAGGAGGGAGAAGCTGAGCCGGCCTGCAACGACGACGCCACCGGTGGAGCCCTGCTGAACCCTCTCACCACTTTTCCCCAACGACAGAGGAGATCTCCAGCCCGGAGAGTCTTCTTCCTTCGACTGGTGGGGATAACCAGTCTACCTTCCTTTCGCCTTCCTGGAGCATCTCGTGGCCGCCTTGCCTGTGCCAAGCACCCCGGCAACCGGGATACCACGTTTTCACCACTACCGCGAAGCGAAAGGGTAGTACCTTTGTACAGGAGAACTCCGCGGCTGGTTTCTTCCCTGATAGTGCAACGACCTTCATCTTTCCTCCACGACAAGATCTTCTCTTCCTCTGGAAGACGCTGCGACTTGCACCCGCTGCCAGGAACAACTTCCCCCGCTGGAGGACCCTCCCCATTTAAGGTACCGTGTTCCGCCTGGCTTCCTTTGCAACCGATTGAACGGGGGTGCATTTAATCCTCGTCTCTCGAACCTGGGTTAGCCTGGGACACCTTAGCTAACCTTTCTGAACTGAACTAAACCTTTTTCGAACTACCTCCACAAACTTCGAAGACTCTGTGTAACTGTCTTATCTTGGGCATCTTCCGCATGGCTCCCTGGAAAGTGGGCCTGGCACCTAAACTTCCTTGCTCACCAGTAGACTGTGCCTTCCTCACTTGCTGTGGTTCTTTAAAAAGTGTTTAGTGTGTATGCTTCCATAATTCTGCTTTTCCCCTCCCTTTTTATTTAACTTGTTGGAGTGCCATCGAACGATAAGCGCTCACCGCTGTCTGGAAATAAGTGGTGTTAACTAAAACTTGTCCAACAAGTGATCAGGGATGTACATATGATAATAGTGATTGTGTTATCTTACCAATTTGGTGCTAGTGTAATTTATAAGTGTGTGTTAAATAAATAATTATATACTTTTACACCCAAGCTCTGGTCAGTGTTTGCTTGTGCTACTGTATTTCTGTACCTATTTTGTATGCTCTGTATACTGCCCAACTCTTCTTGAGGGAAGTCTGACTGCTCAGCCACAGCTACCAAGTGAATCTGTGTGGTACAGACTGCTACCAAGTGGGTTTACTGCCAAACACCTGTAGTCTTAAATCTTTTGCAGTGGTCCCTAAGGGAACTGCACAGGTTTCTGCCTAACAGCCACCCTGGACTGCAACTTCACTCTTTCGTCCGAAGGCTTCACCAGATTGTCCTGTGTGAGAAACGGAGCACCGAGAAAAACCAACTCCCTGGATGGCGTCAGATAGGATTTTGCGAAGTTGACAGTGAAACCCAGCCGTTCTAACAGGCTCGTGGACGCCTGGTGAGACTCCAATGCCCTTTCCGGAGACAGCCCCCGTACCAAACAGTCGTCCATATATATGGCTACACAAGATGCCTCCCCCCCCCCGTGGAGGAAGGCAGCCACTGGAGCAAGGCATTTTGTGAACATCCTGGGAGCCGACTTCAGCCCAAACGGGAGGACACGGATCTGGGAATGATAGTCCCCGACCAGAAAGTGCAGGAACTTGTGATGGTTTGGCCGCATCGGGATGTTGAAGTAAGTATCCTCCAAATCTAACAACGCCAGGAACTCCCCTGGCTGCACTGCCCGGATTACATGCTGCAGCATAAGCATTTTGAACTTCAGGCTTTGCAGATTCTTGTTCAACGGCCGAAGATCTAGAATAGGCCTCCACTTTCCATTGGGCTTTTTGATGACAAAATACCGGGTGTACACCCTCTGGCCCCGTTCCGTCACCGGGACTGGTTCTATTGCCCCCTTCGCCAACATGAGTTCTACCTCCTGCCGCAAGACTGGCAGGTGCGTCTGCACCACCGGAGTTGGGAGTGGAGGATGCCGAAACTCTGAGTGGCCAAGACGTACTGTATCCAGCAGTCCGTAGTAATAAGATTCCACTCGTCGACATGTTGCAACACTTGCCCCCAAGTTGACTACCCACATGGCAGTCATTGCTGAGACTTAGACTGCTGTCCCTTAGTAGCTGAGCCGGCAGGAACCTTCTTAAGTTGTGCCCGATAGTCCCTGCTTTTCTGCGCAGACTGGAACGAGCGCCTGAAGCCTTGGGAAGATTAACTTCAGCGACTGTAACCTCTGTGGCGTGAAGCAGCAAATCTGGCATTACCAGAGGCCCCACGAAAGGGGCAAAAAGAACGTCCCGTTTTCAGAGCCACCAGGGACTTCGCCGTCTCAGAGTCTTCCTTCATTCCCTTTAGCGCCTTGTCGATTTTTTTCACCAAAGAGCTGCTCCCCTGCACAGGGCATATCGACTACTTTATGCTTGACCTCTGGACGAAAGGCAGTGCAGCGCAGCCACGCCTGCCTCCGGAGAACACCATTATTTATTTGTTTGAAGCCTGACTCTGCCAAGTCCACTTCAATGTTGATGCTGTGTTTGGAGGCCTCCTACCCCTCTCGAACCAGCAGCATAGCCTCTTTGCGTTGTTGCTCCAGGAGATGATCTAAGAGCGGGGCCAACCTGTGCCACATCCCCTTGTCATACCTGGCCATAATGGCCAAGGAATTGGCCGCTTTCACTGTTGTAGCGCCCACAGTGAGGATTTTCTTTCCGAAAGCATCTTGTGTCCTAGCCTCACTATCCAGGGGAGGGGGGGGGGGGGCGTGTGGGGGTAAACACACTTGTGCTGGCTCCTCGCCTTCCAACTAGTCGCCGCCTAAACCACTGACTCCAGCGTGGGCTGGGACATGAGGCACTTGGGGTCGATTCTGGTGCCTTAAACTTCTGCTCCAGATGCCCCTTCATGGCTGGTTCTGAGAAAAAAGAAAAAAAAGGGGGGAGGGGGGAGGTGGCGTATCGTGCGCAGGCCCTCCTGCCACATGGTCCAAAATGGGGACCAATAAGACTGCCTTCTGTCACTACCCCATGTGATCGAAGAGAAACAGGCTTTTTGTTCCTCCTCAGGAGCCAGGCCAAATTCTTGGCATGCCTGCGCCATCCTAGCGTGAAATGCCCCAACATCATCCAGCGGAGACGGCTGAGCCGGGCTACTAGGCGGTTCCACCTCCAGGTCTGTATCCGTATCGTCTCTCCTGGGCGACGAGGACACAGTCGACAGCGTTCACGAGGCCTGCTCTCCGGATCCGAATCCATCAGCTCCCCTTCCTCTGGATGACTTTGGGGAAGGCCCAACCCCACCGGCGACGGCAATGGCAGCCGCACCAGAGGCAAATTCCTGGGGCGGCTTGGTCGAGGGCCTTCGACAGGCACACTACGCACCACTGGAGCCACCGGAAGTCTTGCATCCAATTGTCCCAACGACGACTGGAGCGTACTGAACACCTGCATGGACAGCAGAGTGTGTGGGTTCACCAAGGGGTACAGGGGCTTCCCAGCCCCAACCCCACTAGACGTAGACAGACCTGCCTCCCGAAGACCCAGCGCTGATGGATCGAAACCTGGTACATGCTCCTCCTCCAGACCCCGAGGACACAATATGGAGCCGGATTCCGTTGAAGAATGTCCACAGGGAGCAACGGCCCGAAGCCGGCCCCGACTGCCATGGATTCCCCCATTGGCAACAAACCACCATCCATCTCCAGCTGAGCCGTCAACAGCAATTGCAGCCCACTGACAGTCACGGCCATAGATGGAGTCGATTACACTCCGTCGATGACAGAAGTGTGGACTGTACCACAACTGTCATAGACGGAACCTCCGTCGACAACCTTGTAGTCGGTAGCAAGGCCTCCACATGACTGGCCTTCTGCGGCAAAGCGGACTGCTTAGATGAAGCGCCAGAATGGTGTTTCGACGAGTCCCGGTTGAAGAGGACCGGACGGTCCTTAGACAAAGAGTGCTTCGAGGAGTACTCCCACACCCTCGCCTTCTCTCTCACCACCGACGCGGACTTCTGCCCCGA
Source organism: Ambystoma mexicanum (assembly GCF_040938575.1). Classification (NCBI taxonomy): domain Eukaryota; kingdom Metazoa; phylum Chordata; class Amphibia; order Caudata; family Ambystomatidae; genus Ambystoma; species Ambystoma mexicanum. The sequence goes on from NC_090931.1 coordinate 173,628,476, forward strand.
CTTCTCGGGCCCATCACTCGACACCTTGGACTTGTCTGGTCTCGCCGACTTGGACAGCGAAGAGCCACTCTCCCCTTTAGACTGATGCAAAGGAACCGCCACCTTTCCCCTTTCCATCAACGCTGGCAACTCCATGCGCTGCTTCTTGGCAGGGGGTTCCGCCGACAGCGCCCTTCGCGGCGTAGACACTCTGCCCGAGCCGAAGACTTGCTTCCCCGGGACGAAACCTCTGAAACCGGGTAAATGCCCTCGTTGAGCCAACAAAGCAGACCGCGGTTGCGGTCTTTCAGCGTTTTCTGAGAAAATCCACAACAGTTCTCACAGGCGTCCGCAGAATGAAACAATACGGGCAATCTGCATGGCTGTCCCCCGCAAAGACCTTCAGGCCGCAGGTAGCACAAGGCCTAAACAGCGATTTCTTCTGGGCTACAGAAGACATTATGGCCGAAGTACAAAAAGCATGTGTAGAACACGAAGAGTAAACACGAGGTGATCCCAACGGTTTGGAGACAGTTCAAATCTGAATGGAAGCCGTGGGGGCGGGGCTATTGTCCTCTTGGTGTAGCCTAAAGCAACTAAAAAGACGGCGATAGGACACTAAGGTGTCAAAGTTTCCCTTAGGAAAATGCTAGTTTAAAGTTAACAAGGTTGCCCAGCCTGACGACAGGAAATATTCACAGCAATTGAATCCATGAAAGATCCAATGCTGGAGAATACAATTTCTCTGTACTGATTCTATAGCCCCCTCTCCCTCCTAAGATAAGCCTGGCAGCTCTGTCTATGGTACCCTGAACTCAGGTGATACAGCCGTATACTAAGAGTGGAGTCTTGTACTGCTTTACTAAGCCCTTAGTTGAACTTCAGAAAAACGGTCCTAACAAGTTACCTCACTGCCAAATAACCTACATGCGCATAATAGACATGAAGCAGATATGTACTCACCATGAAGAAACACAAACCTTAGGTCAAACGTGCATTTAGTCATGAAGAATATTGCTTGCGCCGTATAGACATGAAGAAAACATAGCCAAAGATTACACTGAAATACAATACATAGCTTGCTAGACCTAGAAATGCAACAGTAATAAGTGGCCATTTTGTATAAAAGGGACAGCGAAGCCACATTTGAGTTAATAAGCCTTGAGTGTGCAGGGAAGTTTGACTAGCTGAACTACAGATATGTGTACGGAAGGCAACTGCTGTGTGGCCGCCTTCCAAGGTTATTGTGAAATAAAGGAGGCTCGGATGACTCCGAAGAGAACAGAAGATATTTCTCAAAGCGCAAAACATATTTCTCTTAGATTAAGTAAAGAACAAACAGCCTTTAAATACCAGGTGCCAAGTAATTAGAAGCTCAATACTGCACATAGGACGGATCGACAAGGTCTCCAGGGACCAGAGAGGGTAACAGCACCTGCATTAATCGTAGCTAAACCAACGTTTAAAGCAGCGCGGACCAATTCAAAACATGGTTTTCACACACGTGACTTCCAATTGGAAGACAGTCTATTCATTAACTCCAGACATAGATATGCACCTGCCTCGAGTCCCAGAGTTCACAGAATAGAGGTGCTGGGCAAGGCCAAGTACAAAGCTAGATGTCCTGGCTCGTGGCCTAGGAAATAAGGGATGGTGTCTTATTCAATTGGAAGCAGCAGCTCCTGGAGTTCTCTCCCCTTACCCCCATGTTGGCTCATGTGCTGATGACCACTCAAGGTTGGTAAAACCAATGCCAACCAATCAAAAACTCAATGTGATGCCGCCTTATACATGTTTCATTAGTCAATTACCTGTTGCTGAGAAATCTTTCTTCCCTTTATCGATTTAGGGGTTGCCTAAGGTGCGGCCATCAGATCTCTATATCCAATGAAAAGACTAACCCCTATACACTGCATATGTCGACAATTCCCTTAACCAATCCCCATAACCCATAGGTTTTTGCAACTAATGTTGCAGTATTACGTCAGCTATGACATGTTTTGCATTTATAATTCACTGTTTTGCACTGAAACTCTCAAGAGTTCTTGAGACATGTGCTTATTGCTATCCCTGCTTTATATGGATTGTTAATAAAGGGGGCTTTACCAATTAGTTTGAATATTTCTGTTATTTGGATGCAGGATTTCCCGGGCCCTTCTGTTGCGCTTGCGCGGGGGGCTTTCCATCGGCCCTTTACATATGAGCAATTCGGTTGGTTTTGGCCAGTGCACTTGGATTGTCGAGATTCCCTGCCATAAGCCTGAGGACTGCAGAGTGACCTGTGGAGAAAGGCAAATCACACGTGAACTGAGACAGTCGGCAGGAGCCTCCCTGGTGAAAATCCTGCCAAATCCCTGTGGGTGCCCAGCAGGGCAAAGGAGAGTGGCTGATTGAGGGAAGATCGATACCGAAGGCCTCGGTTGCAAATATAACATCGATATGGCAAAACAATATGGGGAGGGAATTGTTTGTATAGTGGAGAATTGTGAGCCGATAAGAGAATACCAATAACAATGTTATGGAAGGTGACACACTAAAGATCGTGATGGGGTATTAAGATATTGATGATAAAGAGATTACCCAAGACAGTCACGGAAGAGTGCGTCACAAACCCCCTTCCGGCGTATGATTTAGAGAACAGGATACCTTGCCAGAGGCAGAAGATGGCCGTGTTATGTTGTATTATATTAGGGGTGCACCTATATGTAGAAGTGATTGCTGGCGCCAGCGGTAGGGTGAAAAGGGTTTCGAATTGTGAAAAGTAAGGGCTTGTGGATATTGACCTAGATTGTAGAGCACGTGGAGTTGTGGTTTGGACCCAAAGGGCGTGGTCCTGAAAGTGGACAGCATTTGTGGTGCCTACCCGAACACAGTTGTAGCAAAAATGGTGTTAAGAGATGTAAAAATGTTGGAAATAGAGGGAAATATTGTTGGAATGGGAGTGTGAACGAGGAAATGAGACGTCATAAGTTTGAAAGTTTATTAAGGTCCAGTAAGTATCAGCATTCAAGAGTGTGAAGTGCCATCATGGGAGGCACTCTCTTTAAGCACTTATGCAAGTCAATGCCTAAAGACAAGATTCATAAATACCATTCAGATTGGGTTAAAGGCACAACAGGCAAAATGTTCATACCCTGGCCCCAGGAGGATACTCATTCGAGATCAGTGCTGTAACACATGACAACATATTTGCATGCCGCATACAAAAGGGAAAAAGTTAGAGAAACAATTAGCCACTCTAGAATTGTGGAAGATGTATGGGGACAAGACAAAAGAGCCACCCGTGAGCGAGTGAATGCTTAATCCGCATCGAGGTGGGCACATCGCCCTCGGTTGCTCCTCCTCAGAGCATTGATCCATCTGCCGAAGCACAAAGGTTATATCCATTGAAAGAACTAAAAGCAGCGACAGGATACACTAACCCTGCATACGCGCCCCCGCTTACAGTAGTGAAGATGCCCTAAACCCAGTTAAAATAAATAAAACAAAAGCCTGTGTCCACGCACAATTACTAGAACTTGCGCAGAGAATGGAAGAAAAGGAAATTAAGAGAAATGAAAGGGAAAGGGGAGAAGGCAGAAGCAAGAAGGGAAAGAATAAGGGAACAAGCAGAATAAAAAGTCAAACGGGATGAAGAAAGAAAGATAAGAAAATAAAGATGAGACTAAGCAGGGAAAGGCAACAAAGACATGCTCCAAGAGAACGAGAGCGGAGGAAAAGGGGAGCTTAGAAAGACACAAAATAGATAACTGGAGAAGATACTAGATGAAGATGAGCGAGAAGCCAAGTGAAGGGGAATTGGTAATTTGTACAGGAGAGAGAGTGGTGCTGACAGCGTAAAAGGGAGTGTAGGGTCTCCACAAAGGAGGAAAGTGAGTACACTGGAGGAAGGGACGAGCGGACTGGATAAGAAGCTCCCCCTGAGGAAACTAGATTTTCAAGACCGAGAGAATGAAGGAATTGACGGAAGTTGGGACACAATGTTTTCGGATGAGGAAAAACAGGAAGGTGACAATGAGGAAGTGGAAGAAGGCACACAAGCCCTATCTACAGGTTTAAAACCGGGGAAGCGAGAATGTGGTTGGGCTTGGAAGGAGCAAAAGGAATGCTGAAGCATGCTAAAAGCTCCAAGACTCTGAAAATGCGATCAAAATGTTTAGACGAAGGAAAACCAAATGTGAATAGGTTGAGAAATGTATTGGGGTGGAAGAAAGCGGGCGTCACAGGCGCTGTACCCAAGAGACGGGGACTGCGGTTGGACGTACTATGGAGTTCATGCAATTCCCATTGTTAGAAAGGGGGAGGGGGGGAGGGGAGCGAAATATATAGCAGGGCAACCGATGGACAAGAATAATTTATTATGTAAATTAATGACTTCTGCAGCAGGCAAGTGGATTTATGAATTAGAAGGAATGACAGCAGGGATGACACCAGCAGTGGGTGACAAAGCTTGCTTGCTGCCATTATAGAGGAGAGAGCAGGCTATCCCAGAGTAACAGCTCAGAATACTGCTCATGATGGAGCACCGTTTACCAACTGTAGAGCACATGTATGAAGAGCGCTCAGAGTGAACTATCCAGATTCGTCAGCATGAGTGCAATCGTGGCGCGTAAAATGCGTGATGACAAAGACCCGGTTGCTTATATTTCAGGAGATTCAAGAGAAGTGGCGTCTTCGAGACTAGAGAACCGTGGGATGAAAATTATAGCTACATTTTATCATATATTGTGTCAGGCATTGCCCAAACCAGTATAGAGAAAGTTGGAAAAGATAGTGGGGATGGAAGCGAAACCATGGCCAGAGATTCAGCCAACTATAGTTAATCATTGTCATTGAAAACAAGAACACCAGAAAAACGTGAGGAAACAAAGCTAGAGGAAGCGAAGCTGGTTCAGAAAAAGTTATCAAAGTTTTCAGTTGAAGGGGCAGTGCTGACTAACGGAGAGGGAATGAATATGTAGGAAGCACAGCCAATGGCTGGAGGGAACTTAACAGGAAGAGGAGAATATAATTAAAGGCCTAGAAGAAGAGATTGTGCACACAGTGGGAGAGGATTTGGATTTCAAGCTCCAAAGGAAGGATGGTTCAATGGACGGCAGCCCAGGTTTGGAAGACAGCATCAGCAGTGTCGGACATGTAGGAAAATGGGGCACATTTCTTGAGCAGGTAGAAGCAGGGGAGGGATGAGGCAGAATTGCCAGGATCCAAGAGGGGAGGCAGCATATCCTCCACAGTCTAGTGCAGAGCCACATGATTATTATTCCCAAGATCACACGGAGTATCAGACAAACGTGCCACAAATGCAACTGCACAACAGGCACCACCACAAGTACAACAATCACGGATGTAAACATACCAAGCCCCCATGCAGGCATAGCAAATGCAGATGCAACCACCAACACCCGTGCACAGAATACCATGGAGACATAGAACGCAAATGCAGGACCGCAGATACCTACCCCCAGAATAGGCAGTGCGATAGTGGTTAGAGGGAATACTCACCGGTTCAGGGATGAACCTATGCCCACAATATGATACCCCACAGAGAAAAATTGATCTGTTCAAACACCAGAACCACAAGAGGAACCAAGGGTTGGGTTAGCCATTGGTAACAAGACATTTTCCTTTGTTGACACAGCAGCGACCAGGTCCTGTGAAGTACCCAATCTCAGGCATTGCCACCAATGCACAGGGGTTTTATGGGGTTACAAGAACAGTTCCTTTTACTGACGATTTACCTTTCACTATAGGATAACATGATCTTTCCATGCCACTACTGTACTCCCGCAAAACACCAGTCAACATATTGGGGAGAAATGTAATGGGCAAACCTAACATGGCAATATCCTTCAATGACCAGAGGATAATATGGGCCGCTCCAGGGATTCACTATACAAAAACGCAGAAGAATTTATATCAGCATTTTATGGTGAGAAAGCACAGCAGGCATGCAATTAGACCCAGAGGTATTTCTTTATGGAGTACACCTAATGTTGGCATGGCTTCCCGGAATAACCAGCAAAACGTTGCAGCTACCCGCAGAATTTCTTTTTAGGCCAGCAGTACTTATGGATGAGCAAAAAGGGCAGGCGATTCCAATGGAACTGGAAGCTGTCATAGTAAGAGAGCACAGGGTGATTATTTACGGAACTGATGAGGGAAAAGCATCGAGAGTAGTGATTGCTCTCAGCGAAGGACACAGATTGACCGATCAGACAGATGAGTTGGTGTTTTTCATAAGCCGCACTTACTGGTTGAAAATTGAGAGCTGGGAAGTACCACAGAGAATGTTATTGGTAAAAAAGACATTCTTCCGAGAAGATTTGGCACAGGTACCAAACATATTGTGATCCAATAGTCCATTTGATGTTGGCTCATTAAAAGCAGTAGGTGCACTAAGCCAGGAGTTATTTTGCTGCAAGACAGTAGCCAATGTTGTAAGGAAGGCATGGTATCAAAGACGGACACATGTGACCACATTTCAAGGGTGTTTATTGGGATGTATACCAATTGACCTTTTCACAATTGACCTCGGGAGAATTTGCCCAATTTAAAAGGTCAATTAGGACATAAATGCAGCGGAAACCCTCCGTAACCCACCATCCAATCAACAAAAAAAAAAAAAACCACAACCCAACAATATTATTTAGAATCCAAACCAACCCAATACATATATAAAATAACTAAAATAATATAAAGGGTCAATTGTGCAGAAGGTCAATTAGGACCACTATAATTAGGTCAATTTGGACAAAAGGTCAATTGTAAAATGTCAATTTGGGTAATACAATTAGAACTAGGGCTGATGGTCTGCAGCTGCGAGTGTAAAGGGTGAAAGGGTTAGAATGAGCTAGGCTAGTTCACTTCCTGGTAGACAGAATGAGGCTGAAGGGGCTAGACTAAACTTGTAAACCCCCAGTGGCCATTTTGAAACTCTGTATGCATGGAGAAGCTGAACAGGCTGCTTGTGTGGTGTATACCATGCTGTGCTGCTTTTGGGAATGCAAGTGCAGTAGGGGTGATCATTAGGGGGTGGGGGTCTCTAGAAGCGTAGTTTCCCCTCAGGTACTCCTGTCCTTTAAGGGTTTTACTATTGTCTCCCTGTCCTAGAAGGGAGGATTTATTTTCTATGGTCCATTGTGGGTTTTCATTTTGGACAGAAGGGCATTGTGGGAGATTTAGTCCATATGAGGGTTGTGTGCATGAACAGTGTGTTTGGGCCCCGGGACAGGTTTTCTGATGTATTAAGGGAGCAGACTGGGAATTCTGCCAAATTTACCCTCTGCCTGTTCCCTAATTCCACTTCCCAGATGTGCTCCGGGTTTGGTTTCTTTGGGCACACTACGGAAAATGTGTTTTTCCATGATTGGTTTGGTTAAATACCCGGCTTCCTGAGTCGCAGGACAAGTGGTCACCAGACAAAGTTCCAGGCAAGGATCTTGGTCACAAAATGCAATTACAAATGAAAACAAAAATAAATTTATATTTTCATGAAAAAGAAATTGCAATAATACAAGTACAATTGTTATACTACACGAATGCACAAACACAGTAGGAGGCAAACTTCCAACCAAAAACACACATCAATAGAGCCACAACCTTATTAACACTGCCGACCTCAGTGGCCTAAACCACTTACCTTCCACAGCAGTCTGCCGCCGAATATGATCGAAGAACTTTGTTCTGTTAGCATACATTCCCCCACAGGTTGGACAGGACAACACTTTCTCCTGCGTGTGGCTACGCAGGTGCTCCTGCAGTTTGCTTCTCTTCTTGAATGAGCTTGAGCATTCTGGCATAAGAGATGTGGGGATGGATGTATTAGTGAACATATGAACATTCCAAGGAGGGTAAAAAACTGGCAACCAAATGCTTACTCATGTAGATCCTGATTTTTTCAGTTTGTTTTTGTATTTTGTCACCCCGCAACACCCCGCAAACTTTAACTGTCAAAAAGATTTAGCACCAAGGAAGAATCAATTTTTGGATCACAGTTGAAGGTCATATTATTAACCTTATAACCTTATATGGCAGAGTCAAGGAATAGGGGCTTCTTTTGAGTGATTTCAATTGCGTCAGATATGGGAACAAACATCGACAGCAAGTAATTTAGATCACAGAATTTTGCTTAAAGAGGAAAAACAGGATTATAACAACAGTTCTCCATGTATCAGAGTGGCCAACGTAGCAGTTAGACTGCATCTCCTTCAGACAAATAGCACCTTTGTGGATTGGAGTGTACAGATCTAAGAGGGTCAGATGGGCAGGTCACAAAGTACAAGGGGGTCGGCGTTCATAAAAGCAGTCACACTGAAGCAGATTTTCACCAAGTTTATTAGAATACTTCAAATAAATTAAGAACTTAAATAAGATATTAGACCTTTAACATGTACTGTGTAAGGATTCTTGTGCGAGTCCCATCTTCCTCCCACCAAAGGGTCCCTCCCCTAAAGTTGTAGGGTAACCAGTCCTTTGCCCTTTCTGGGTGTCTCAGAGTAGGTCAACAGAGCTTCTTTGGGACAAGGGAAACTAAGATGAAATCAGTCCATTTTTTAAGTCGTTTCTTGGACACATACTCTTCTTCAAACCAGCTCAATATTCCACAGGACAATCTCTCACCAGCTCACTCCATGGGCTCAGGCCACGTGTGTGTGTGTGTGTTCCTCTGTGTCACTCAGTCTCTTGGTTTCCTGTTCCCAACTGCGTCAGGTTCATTGCTCTGCCAAGTTTCCATCTCGCTTCTCAGTCAGTCACTCATGGCCTTAGCAAAGACTGCTCGTTTGGCCCTTATTCGCCGATCCTTCCATAATGTGGAGCAATTTATTGACTTCACCAGGCTTTATACCACCAAAGCTGGAATAGCGATTCTTTAGTTGGCCTACGCCAGGATGGATGCTGGGTTGGAGGTCCTGCTACCTAGTCCCTCGCAAACTAAGTTCTTCCAGGGTGGTAGGCCGAGGACCACTCCAACCCCTTAGTCTCCTCCTCATCGCCATCTCATCCTGGTCGGGGGCAGGGCCGGTTGGATCTCCTCAGTCCTTTCAGGAACTGGCACACATCTGGTTCCACAAACAACTCCCCACAGGCTTCTACCCCTTCCCATGCCCTGTAAGGTTGGGATGAGAATATCCTCTTCTGTTCGTTCTCCAGCCTCCTTGGCCCCTCATCTTGCTCTTCTACACCTTTGTTCACCACTTCCTCCTACTGTTGTACTCTTTTCTCCTGCTCTTCCTTTTACTACCTCACACAAATATGTATCAATCAAAAGCATGTCCCTATATATTACACGGCCCTCGGTAGCGGCCGTGTAGTTATGGTTAAGTTGCTAAACCCATAGGAAGACCACTTTTTGGGCGGCTTATAACTTTGCTCCCCGTGGACGAATGTGGCTAAAACTTTGCCAAAATTAGATGGGTCCTGCTGAAAGTTGGGTAAGGTTTCGTGGAGGGGGGCAAAGTTAAAGGGGGTCCCACATTTTTTTTTCCATAGACTGAAAGGGCAAAAACTCTGTGCAGGCCTACAGGCCGGATTTTAACCAAATTTGCGGCAGGAGCGAGGGCTTGGTTCCGAAAGCATGCTTTTGTGCGTTTGGTGGAAATCCGACCACCACTTTTCTTGAAAAGAACTGAAAAGCAAGTCTCAAAAAATTATTGATACCTGGCTCCGCTCCGCTGAACCATTTCCCCGTTCGCTCCATAGACAAAAGTCTCATTGGCTTGCAGTACGCCGTGATGTTGGCGAACATTGGATGCGGCCGGTGGTTGGCTGGAGAGACGCGTGCTGTGCGTCAACATTTTTAAGAAACGCTGCCATGGTGTATCGGAGGACAGTACAGTGCTGAAAGGGCCTGGCAAACATACTTTACGCCATGTGGTGGTGGGAAGAAGGGATGAAAAGGGTGGGGGAGTGAGAAGTGGTTCATCTGAGATATGTTATTAGGTGGAAGAAGACTGGTGTACCTGCAGTAACCGTGCATACTGCGTCAATTTGCGGGTCCCTCCACAGGCGACTACCATGTGTGGGAAATGCAGGGAGCCTTCGTTACGGCACGGAAGCTCATGTCGCGACCTCTTACCGTGGTGACTGGTGGCAGCTGAACTGAAGGGGAGTGCATTGCACTTGACTTAAACATTGTAACAAAGCGCGTGCTATGCTGTGTTGTGTGTGGTAAGCCCGTAGCCCCTTCCATGCATGGCTGGAGGCCTTGCACCTACAACTAGGGGCCCTGGTTGCAAGTAGGTTTGACATGGTGTCCTTATGTGTGGTTTGTCAACATGGTTCGATGGGAGCACAAGAAGTGAGCTGACATGCGTATATTGTTGGTTCCATGGGTGTGGTCATTGTTAGAACATCGTACAGTTTTCGGTGTATGGCTGGAGATGGTGCAGTGACAAGTCCTGCAGTGTGGCCACTGGGTGCAGTGTTGGAATACTGTCAGTATAGAAGAGGGTAGGCTTGAAGTGGATCTTCTATGTCCTTGGATACTCTGCTTTGTGGAGATTGGTGGGAGTAGGGCCAAAGTTGGAGATTTTGTGGTTTGGTTGATAGTGACTTAGTGAATGCAAGGGGTGCTGGAGGCTGTGGTATGTTTGTGGATTCTGCTAACTGTTACATGTTTCTATGCATTGCTGTGTTATGGTGCGGGGGTTAGGTAGAAGTGCCACTGGCTTCGTTACGTTTGTGGTACCTGGCCACATGTTCGCATGCATGGCTCCATTATGTTGTGCTGGGTGTGGGCAAGGCCTAGACTCTTGTGTGCATGGCCAAAGTCATGATGGGTGCCGCTCTGGATGATTGTGGATGCTGAAATTGTGGATTCTTTTGCAGAACGTTCTACTGGAGGTTCTTTGGAAGCACATGCGACGGGCACTCAAAGTATGGAAATATGGAGTGCTGTACAGAAATTATAGTGTTGGATGCAGAGGTCTTGGCTGTCATTGGTGCATGCGTGAATATTTCACAGTGCCCAATGAGGAAGTGCTGGAAAAAGAACAGTGCAAAGAGAAGTACTGTCCCTGCTTTACTGTAGCTGGGAAAGCGCATGTGCCACATCCTGCCATTCTGAGCAAGGTGGGCATGGAAATGGAACTGTGGGGATTATCCAGTCAGATGTGCAGGGTGTGGCTGACAGGAAGGGGCAGTTCTATTTTTCCCCCCCAATACACTGTGTAGTGAGGTTGGTAGAGATGGAGAGATTGAGAGATGCACAGGGCCGATTGTGGGCGATACCTTTGTGCAACATCTGCACAGGTGTGCCGTGCAAAGAGGCGTTGCTGCCAATTACGGGTTGGAAGGAGTGAACGCTTTGTGGGGCAGTATCTATAAGTGCCGTTTCCGCAGGATGGTTCGCCTTTGCAGATATGTGGCCTCTTTGGCTACCGTTAATGTTGTTGTGGTACATTATGGCAGTCTATCTTTGGGTTACATGTCATGTGGACGTTTGCTCCGTCACCTGAAGATGTTGCTGAACTCTGATTTTTCACACTGCCAAGGTCGTTTTCTCATGCCCAACACCAAGAGGAGTATGGGACCAATGCGGTGTAATTTGTCCCCAGCCAGAAGCATGCGTGAATGTATGCGCACCGCTGGGATGTTCTCCACCCACTAAGAGATCATGAGGTTGCACAATATGCAGTGGTTCCATAGAAATGCCATTTATTTGACTGCCATTGGCAATGCATTTTCTTTTACACTGTGCAAGAAGCATTGGCCAGAATTCTGCACAAATGTAAGCAGGGGAAGCAATCAGAAACATATGGAAAGAGAAGAAAAAAAAAAAAAAGAAGGTTGTTTGCAAGCACGTTAAAAAAAAAATATCTTTTCAGAGCCACTAATACAGACCCAATCCGCTACCCGGTTTCACATTTCTTTCCCCCTCTCCCTTTCCTAGCACGATAACGCTGCAGATTCCACAGTAGTTCAGGATTACACATGCCACAACCAGCCCTTTTCAGGATGGTAGGCATGGAAATGGGACTGTGGAGGCTAACGCATTGCTCAATAAGGTTTCTGGGTGTGGTGTGCACGCAAAAACTGTAGCAGAAGGTCTATTTGTACAAACGACCTGCAGAAGGCTATGGTTGAAGTATGCCAGGTAAGGGGAAGGCATCCTGTTTGTATGGATGCACTGGATGTACTTAATGTACGTTGCTAAGAAACATTGAATGCTGCTTTTCTGTGCTATTTTAAAGAATTTTGTAGGGGATTGGTAAGTGCAAAACAATTTGTAGCATTGTCGGAAGGCAAGAAACAGTTACTGTTTGAATATTAGACTGGCTAATATGGGTAAAATCAAAACGGTGAAAGCATATTCTATTGCAGTGGCACTAGATGGTAGGTGATGGGAGAAAGAACAGTACGTCTTGCAAGTATGTCGTGGACGTTCAGTGGCAAGCAGCCTGCTCTGAGGCACTTGTAACAGATTTGTAAAAATAGTGCACACAACATATTTCTACCTGTACTTTGCGGTGATGCGTGGACATAAGGATGAATGTGGATGCAGAAATCCTGGATAGTTTTACAGAACTTTCTACTGGAGGTGCTTCGGAATTACACGGCACTTGCACTCTGAATGGGTAACGGTACATATGAAGTGTTGTACAGAACTGACAGTATTACATGCCAATGTCTTCGATGTGATTGGTGGATGCATGTGTGACTATTTAACAGTACCCAAGGTGGTAGTGCTGGACAAAAATAGTGGAAAGGGAAAAAAAGGACTGGTCCTGCTTTACTGGGGCGCGTCCCTCACGCTACTTGGGGAAGCGCATGTGCCACAGTCTGCGCTTCTCGCCATGCGGGCCAATGGAAATGGGACTGTGGGGATTATCCAATCAGGTACTGAGGGTGTGGTTCACAGGAAGGGGTGGTAATACTATTTATCATTACTCTGCGTAGTGAGGAGGGTTGACATAGATCTGCACAAGTATGCCCAGGAAAGGCACATTGATGGCGATTTCGGTTTGGAAGGAGTGGACGCATTGTGGTGCACTGTCCATGTCCGCAGTTTTGGCATTTTTCTTGACCTTTGCAGGCAAATGGCCAGTTTTGCTACATTGCCAGTTGTCATGCATTATGGCGGCAGGCATTTGGGTTACATGACTTGTTCATGTGTGTTCCATCAACTGAAGAGGTTGATGAAGGCAGTGAAGACTATTTTTCCACTGCCCAGGTGGTTTTCTCTGCCATAACACCAAGAAGAGTATGGGACTATCCTAATATATGCTGTGCCCAGCCAGAGGCTGGAAGGGGTCTCATTAATAGAAGCAGGTGTGATTTTTTTTGTCCGCTCGTGGGATGTTCTTCTGCAACCAGGACAGCTTTCATTCTCGAAATGCGGTGCGTTTCCATGCAAATGGCATTTTTGTCCAGCATTGGTAATGCTCTTTTGTTTGCCCATATACAAGAGGCGTTGAAAAGTTTATTTTAAGAATGTTAGGAGAAGAAAACCGAAAACCCTATAAAAACCGAAAATAAAAAGGTGTTTCTCTAGAAGCATCTACAAAATACAAAAGGCACCCGAAGACAATATCCCCTACCATGGTTGCAAATTATTCCCCCGCACACAGCAGGAAAGCCACATCCGGGGCTTTTGAGGATGGCAGGCATGGGAATGGGTCAGTGCAGGCTAAGGGATTGTGCAATAACATTTCTGAGTGTGGTGTCTACGCAGAGGAATATTGTTCAGAACTGATAGTGTTACATGGAGAGCTCTTCACTGTGATTGGTGGATGCGTGTGTGGCTATTTATCAGTACCAGATGAGGGGTTGCTGGAAAGAAGATTGTTGAAAGGGAAGAAGGGCTGTTACTGCTTTACTAGGGCGCTGCCTGGCGGTACTTCGGGAAGGATACGTGCCACATACTTCCGTTGTGAGCATGCTGCCCATGGGAATGGGATAGTGGAGATTATCTGTACTGAAGGTGTGCTTCACAGGAAGGGGCGTTAATACTCTCTCCGTTACTGTGCGTATTGAGTCGGGATGACATGGTTGCCATTGCTTGCAAAGGTAATGTAGCATAGCAGAAATTGTTCTAAACTCAGTTACAGCTATGTAGGCTGCTACTCCGTTCTGAAAAGCTACAAACAGTCTGGGGTGCGACCACATGTAGGGCTGCTGCGGAGACCTTGCAACTGGCAAAGTGGCCTACATCGTTGAACCAAATACATACATGTGTAATGGCACATTGTGGGGAGTTTGTAAGCGTGCATTTTCCCACTGGTCAAGTATCCGGATTGTGTCCATGCCATTAGAGCCCACACGCAGCATGGGTGCGGTCCCATGGTGATGTCGTGCATGTTCTCCATTGGGACGGCAGAATATTTTGTGCGCACGTGAATATGTCTCCTATGCACACAGTTGGGATCTCTGCAGTAATTAATAGTGTGACACACGTGCGCCAACCATTTTGGGACACACTGGGTGTTTGTAGCGTATAGTAGGTGGGATGATTAGGTGTACAGCTACCTGTAGGACGTGGGTGGGCACCTTGACCTACTTAAAGTTCATCACAAGTTTCTTCACATATGCTGGACAGGGGCGGTATTACCAGGAGAGGGGAAGAGATGCGCGTACTTGTGCAACGAACAAACGTCCGCTCCCACAACTAGTTATAGGTGGTTCACAAGGAGCAGACATGCAGTTCGTACTGGCGTGGTACAGTTGCCTCCATTGTGATTGCGGATAGGCTGGGCAGGTGCGTTGTCAGTAGGACACCTCCTTGTTCCTTAATTGCGGTAATTCCCACCAGTACTGTGCGCCGCTGAGTCAGAACAGCATTTTAAAACTAAAGGAAAAGCCACATGTACACTCAGCAACAACTTGCATATCAACGTTTACTTCCACACATTCATACATGCCATTAGAAAAGGGAGGGAGTAGCAGAAGTGGATACTTATTGTGGGGAATTGGGGATTTGCACAAGTTGGTCGTGAGGGGAGGAAGGGATTGAGGTAGCAGTGTAACATCTCCAATCACACGGATTTTGATGGGATGGCGGGCTGTGAAATGGGGAAGGGGTACATGTGCAGGTTGGGCAGTGGTATATTATTTTGACCATATTATGTCCTTGTACGTCATCTTTGAAGGTGGCAAAATTGTTCACCAATTCCTCCATTTTGCCTTCCAGGCTGTCCAGTTTGCCATTTACAGAGTTTCTATCCTTTCCTGTATGCTGTTGTCGAAAGGGTGTCGCTTGTGCGGTTGTTCTCGTAAAGAAAAAAAAAAAAAAAAATACACAATCGGTTAGGTGTTCATGAAGCAATAGATATTACATATTTTAAGTTTTAGACTGCGGTACGTACCAATGGGGTTACTATAAGACCGCGTCGTGAGGGAAATTTTCTTCCAGCCACTCTAGCGTGCTTGTCATTGCTGCGTAAAAAGAGAAACGTTATTCTTCTCAACTGTTGTATACTGCACCACCTGTGCAATTCAAACTTCAGTGCACTTACTATGCTGTAGTGACGTTCTGGTTTTCCTTACTCTGCCTGTTCGTTCTTTGTTACCATGTAAAGTAGCAGTGCGGTAAGGTTGTTGAAGGACAGTCACTTCTCTAGTTGGTGCATTCCGTTATGGTGTACTCCCTATGCCTTTGTGCGGTTTGTTTCAGAAGTACACAGTTTGCAGACCTCTTTTCCATTGCACTTCACGCACATGGTGCTGTTCATGTATGTTCCTAGGGTTTGGTGAGTGGTACCACTAGGTAAGAAAGCCCCTGCCTTTCTGAGCAGGTTGGATGCCACCCAAAGTCCGCAACCAGATGCATAGTCCGTGACTGCTCTGCGCATTAACATGGTGCCAGCAGTTTCAGTATGTCCCACAGTACAGCTTTACAAACTAAAGATATCCTGGTAAAAACATGAAATTCAGTGAAAAAAACCTTGTTAAAATGGGACATTATGCTTAAGTTGAACTAGTAAAAAACCTATGAAATTCAATGGAAATACGTTGTTACAGGGACGTTATGGTTATAGGTAAAACCGAAAAACCCCAGAAATTCCCCAGTTATGGTGAGCTAAGCAAACATAACTCACGCTACCACTGTGCACTGCAAGGACTAACACCCATGACAAAGATGATATCATTTAGTTTTCACAAAAAGCCTCCACAAGGGATTGTCATTTTAATGTTGGCAGAAAACTATCCGAGATCATTTGAAGAACTACCATGACATAAATAGTTCATTAACCAATGCATTGCTATAAACACCATTGCTTTACAGAGTTCTTTCCAGTACATGCACCACCTCATGTAGAAACATAGGCGTTGTCTGCAGCATGCATCAGAGGTGCAATATTAAAAAGCATAGTAAAATGAGGATTCTTTCGTTTCAGAGTTTTGTGTACTGTGAAACATGAAATAAGTTGCTAAGAATGCCTCACTTACTACAGAATTGTAGTACTCTGCACAAAACAGACACATAAAAATATGAGCATTTACAGGGCAAGTAAAGTGAGCAAAAAAATAGCAGTACTACCAGAAAGTGTTCATAACCCAACTGCTTATCTTCATGCACAGAAAGGATTGCTGCATTTCATGCTGCCTTCTTCCTCTATGTATATGTATTATATGATGTTGTCACAACCCTTAACGCAGACCTCCACTGGCAAGCCCACTTGCCAGTTAAGGTCGGGGTTCAGGGCTCCATTAAGGCCTTCGAGGCCTTGCATCCACTCCCAAGACTTTTGGAGTCAGTCCTGGCGCCTCTGGCGCCAGGCTCATATTCATTATGGAGAACATGTTTGAAGGGGGACTACTTTTCATTAGGCCTGCAGTTAACATGGAGGCATTCACATAGCTTGGTTCTTAAGAACTAAGCTATGTGGTATAATGTTTTGGGTATGGTGGCCTGGGACTACTTTACCTGGACTACTTTGTTGGGAGGCTATTTAAACCACATCCAAGCAACAGAGCACGCTTCGCGTTACTTTGCAGACTGCAATGTGACGCTCACTGTGTCCTGTGATACCCGCGAGCCTCAGAGCAACGAGCCTGCAGAGGAGACAAAAGGAACATCTTTAATAGAATCTGCAATCTCCATCCTGTCATCCACTCTCCAGTGAACAGCTTCTTCTGGGCACTGCACACCTACCGGAATGAAGCGACCTGAAAAGGAAAAGGAGAAAGACAACATTAGAAAAGGCATACTCCGGCATTGCTTAAGCCACGAACATTAAAGAAAGCTAACCTGGCATTTCACCTCACGGCCGGAATCGCTCCGGAGTTCCACACCCGCTGGAGAAGGACCGCGACCTGTAAGGAAGAGAGGAATCACAGTTTGGTAAAGGCAAGACAAAGCAGCGCATAACTTACCGCATTACAGCGCACATCTCGCACCATCATTTACCGGCGATGCTCAAACCAACCAGTATGCCACGCCAAATCTCCTGCATGCCTATGGAGAAGGAAAGGACATTATTAATCACAAAAGAAAGGCAGGCAAGAACAATCAGCGCTAAACAAAAACTGCTGCAATAAGACCTACCTTAAAGACACTTGAACGGGCACGCGCCAGTGAAGTAACTGGGTCGCCCACGCCCATTGAAGACTACGCACACCTGTTAATAAGGCAGGACGGAGAGCACGCCTAATACCGCAACAAGGCTAGACCTACTCCGAAGACACCATCCGGAAATCGGGGAGAAGGTTCCGGCAACCAACCAGGGCTGACTGGCCTCAGTCTCAATGCCGGAAAGCAGCATGGTCTCCAGTTGTGAATTACAGCTCATGCATAAAAAATAAAGAACATTTTCCAACCGCAGGACCTGAATTAAAGGGCTTGTAGAACGGGTATGATCTATAATGCCCACCAAGCAACTGTAGATCCTTCTTAAAAGGCCAGATGTTTTGGTGTGGC
Organism: Ambystoma mexicanum; assembly: GCF_040938575.1. Classification (NCBI taxonomy): domain Eukaryota; kingdom Metazoa; phylum Chordata; class Amphibia; order Caudata; family Ambystomatidae; genus Ambystoma; species Ambystoma mexicanum. Next base: position 173,646,312 of record NC_090931.1, read on the forward strand.
CGATATGACAAGCCTCTGTCCCCCAACCAAGGTGTTGGGAAGTGACCAGGGGAATTCCACACCACCACCCCAGGCACTGCATCAAAAAAAAAATAAAAAAAAAAAAACTGTTGGCAGCCATCAGCGCTCATAATCGACCATTCCCCATACACCTGCAGTCAAGCAAAGAACATAGTCAAGCCCTCCTTTTGAGGATCAGAGCGGATTGCTGCCAAGAGCATTGCTTACCCTTCCAGAGGCAGGCGAGATGGTGGTTTTCCTTGGATGCCTGAGGAACAGCCATTATGCTATGGGTCTCCACATGTCTGTAGTAACACTCTATGTTCTCAAAGGATTTCTGTAGGCAAGGACAAAAGAATGGTCAGTATCGAACAAACCAAAATAGTCATCATGGGGGGGAACTCAAAATAAGACAAGGTGATTGAACATCTGACACACAGGACAGGTTGGCTATTGTTAGTACTGCTTACGTTTCCATGTTCCTGTGAGAAAAATCAACACCACTTCATTCAGAAGTCTTTAATTTACTCAAATAGCGATCAGTCTTCAAAAAGGCAAAGAAGCTATATATGAAAGTCATGAGCCAAAAGGCAACTTTTTCAAAATATGCAGCTAACAAATTCTGCAGGCAACAAAAAGAGCATGCCAAAAAACTTCAAATGGGAGCTCCCAAATTATTCACTCAATCAGCAGTGTTTACCAACCTGACCAACTTTGCACTGGTAACACTTTGCCCTTGTCCGTCCGATAAAAATCTTAACCAAACCATATACTATATTAACAATAATGTTCAGAGATCAGGTGTGGTATTAAGCTTAACAAGATGGCCACTTTTGGACCTGTGGTACCATTTGAATTTGAGCTCTTGCGATATATCCTTGTTCACTTTAACATCATTGGCTAGGATGACCTTTGCCATGGACTGTGCCAATTGATTTGTGGCCCGGCTCTCGGTTGCAATATAGCATATCATCTTGGCAGGCTTGCTGAACTATGTTTATGTTCAGTGGGAATCACTAGCATGCTACTTCCTTCTGCAAGGTACTGGGTCCATTGAGGTTTCCATAGCATAAGAAGAGATGCAGTGAAGTAGGTCATGACAGGCTAGTCACACAATTGCCTGTTATGTTCCCAGAACGCAGTTTAGGTTTTTTTGTAGTAACCAACAAAAAATAATAATAGAATTGAGTCAGGATGGTGGCAAAACCTAAACAGGGCGTCAAGATAATGCGGTCTCCAAGTATCAGGGTGAAAGTTGAGGTAAGGTCCAGTCTCATGCAACAACGGGTCACAGGATCTCAGCCTTTTGCTCGGAGGCTGTCAATGAAATGTAGTATTGCCAAGTTCTGGAAAGCCAAACCAACATGATCCAAACAAGTTGACGGGCGCAAAGCAAAGGTTTTCAAATATCCCTTCAAATTCCAAAGAAAATAAAAAACAGAACACACAAATCAAACGGTTCCTTCCTCAAAGGGAATGCGGTCACTCCTCCCAACATCAGACAGTGGAGTGTTGTCCACTCCTTTGGCTTGTGGGGGATGGGTGGGTAGATGGTCTCAAGCCACTGACCCACAGCTCCAGAAAGTTTTTGGGGTCTCCATGACTATTGCCTCTTAGGCACTTTCACAGGGGCACTTTCCTTGTGGGCAAGGACTTCCGCACAGTTTGGGCCCAAGGTTGCGCTTCCAGGTGGTCTGGTGCAACCTGGTGGGGTTTGGTGCTGTCTCATGGCCATGCCCTCACATTTCATCCCCCTGCTACTCTGTGTTCTCCCTGGGCCCCTTTTCCAACCACACTACTACAGGGATGCGCTTCCTGTACCCCGGCATAGTCGTGCAAACTCATTCCTTCGCTTGCCTCACTAAGCCCCTCTGGACAAGTGTGGTCCTCTGGAACCTCCCAATCTTTGCCATCTAACTGGGAGGTCTATTGTTCTCTCTCCAAACTAAGATGTTCATGCTCCATTCCCCTCGCTAGCTGTACGGTCCCTTCTCCACTCTTCAGACAGTATTACTTATTTCTCCTGCCAACCACACTCTGTCCTCCATGGGCATCTCCCCCATCTCACCAATCCTCACTCGTCGTCTGGTCTTTCCCTCTCCACACCAAAAAATCTCCTCCTGCTCCCTAAGGCAGTGTTCTCCTCCATATCCCTCTCCCTCCAAGACTACTTCAAACTCCCTCGACCTTTTGCCAAATGGAATTTGCCTCCGTCTCTTGTTCTAACACACTATCTACTACACCGTTGCCTTCCAAGTAAGCGCTCTCCTGCATATTTTTCACCTCTTGATTCCAGGTGGGGCCCCTTGATGGAAGCTGATTGGCACAGAGTACAGACCTGGAGATTTTGAAGAGACTTCCTTTGATTAAGGAGGGACATTTTTCTCCTCCTCCCATTTGAAACTTTGTTTTGTAGAACATCAAGCACGTCTGAAAAATACATCTGCCAAGAAGCACCTTTAGAATGTCAGATTTCTTTTCATTTTCCCTTGTTCCAAAGAAACTTTGTGCTCAGCAAGCAACACGTAAATGCCCTACTCATGCGCGGGCAATACACGCCTAAAACCAATTCATTACATATTACAAAAATGAATCTCTATGATTAATAAACTACCAGATCATTTTCCTTCAGGAGTCTTTCTAATGTAGCTGTGCATCACAATTGTGCACCACCGCAGCAAGTGCTTAAGAAAGTTCCCTTGCATGAAATTGTAAATCTAAACCAAAAAATAAATTAAAGCTGCAGCCCGCTGTACATTTCTCCCAGACTGTAGATATTTTAAAATGGTCATCTCTGCTGGCATGAAATTCACCAATTGACAGTTTCTCCATGTATGGTAGTGTTAACTTTATAGGGTGCTGCTTCAGTGATTGTGTGGCAGAAATATATGTGTACTGTGCTTCTACGGGCCACACCATTTTCAAGTGGGTACATTCATAAGTCACAGTAGTGCAATGCTCCTGTGTACAGGTGGTGATATCAGGCATCTTAAGTAAAGGAAATATAAGGAAGGTGGTGAAGTAGGACACTGTGGGGCTTCAGCACCAGCTGTTGCTAATCTGCCCTCTTTTCACATGTGCTGAATGTGAAGCGCCTACAGATAAATCACTAAAACATACAATTTGTTGTTCAAAAGGGTATGTTTGTTAAAGAAAAGGAATAAAGCAAGCATTTTTTTTTTTAAAGGAATGTTCTGCTTCTGGTCTCCATTCTCTTGGGAATCTGTAATGCATCACATACATTGGTGTCCTTCTACAGGGTTTTTTCAAGTTTTCATAACCCCAAGTTACTCCAAATATCCATTGTTATGCAAATATTAAGAAATCATTTTGCTTCAAATAGCCAGATTCAAAAGAACCGTAAAATTCATTAGAAGCTTTCTTTGCGATTCAAGCCAAATGTATACATACCTGTGAGTTTATATTCCCTCCTGTCCCCCCACAGACCTCAAGATCTTCAGGATTTGTTAGAAGTGGTCCTTGTTTTTGAAATGAGATGGAGATTCATGCTTGATAGCCCATAGAATAGGTTTTACAATGCAAATCAAATATAAATTCATGGTTTTAATCCCAGAGAATACACCTATAAACTTTTTATATTAAAAAGGCAAAGAAAGCATCAACCTGTACTTCAGCGCCAACATGGTGCTTCTCTCAAGTCTCACTAAAAACAGTTTCATGGAAGGTGCCATTTATGGTAAGGATGAAACATGTTTTGATAGCGGGAGAGTTAGCAGTTAGCCCTTTATACACCAAGTGCTACATGGAAAGCACTGGGTTCCCTCAACGCCAATGCATAAAGTCAGGGGTTGTCCGCATCACAGAAGCAACATCCTGGTTGCTAGTATCGGAATATTTGATGTGCTCTTCCCCACAGACCACTTTGATTACATTATGGCTTTTGATCCCATTTCTCTAGAAAGGTTTGCGGTAAAGTACCAAAAACCACTGATCTTGTCCCATCCATTTTCATAGGGATAGATGTGCCCCATGTGAGGTGCATAGGATTCCAAACCAGACCACTGAGTTGGATACATCGTTCTAAACAAAACACCTTAAATGGAGTCCTGATGGGGCCAGATCACACATTGGTGGTATGGGTCATGGTCAGACCAGCCCTCTTGTACAACATCTTTGTGGTACCAGTGTTGGAGTGGAGACATACAAATACTTTGTTGCCGACAGATTAATATCGGCGAGTACAATTTGGCCTCAATTCCAAAGGTCATGGGTGGTCATCTTGCAAAAAGAGGTAGACGCCTTGATGGGGTAAGGTGGGTTTGATAAGGTGCCATTTTGGGAAATAAGTTTGGGAGCAGTCTGTAGACTGTACTGGTCACGGTGCGATTTTCAACTGCCCGTGCCCCTTGGGTCTCTGCATAGTATAAAGTCTGCCCATGGGTTCTGTGCCGGGGATGGTGGCGGCCAGAAGGCTGTGCATGTGGCAGAGGAAACTCACCCCATGTAGTCCCCCCAACAATCATATGCGGCTATCAGAAAATACATTAAGTTATGAAGATACATCTATGATGCTGCGACAGGGAGGCAGACAGTGGTTGGTAAAGGGTAAGCTAAAAAACGACTTAAAAGTTTCACTATCAATGAATTTAGCTCATGACATGTACGTGCATCATAGAGATGAAACTGCCTCAGTTGGATTTATCAGAATGGTGGGTTTCCAAAGGGAAGACACAGGGGCAGCTGCTATGTTTAATTGTCATAGCTAAAGCTACATTACCAAAGTTCGATGTACGGGGGCTCACTTTTGAAAAAGAAAATATATAAACTTTGCTTTGACAAGAAATCAGACATATGTGGCATATAACAAAATAAATAGGGATTTAACTGTATAGATTGGACAGAATTCCCCTTGATAAAAAATTAAACAAAAAAGACATTAAAAAAAAAAAATCCCCCAAAATTTAAAATAAATAAAAAGAACCACACATGCAAACCCAGGGGCAACAAGAGAAGATGCATGTTTAGCGGGAACTCCCGAGTGCCCAATATGAAAGGAGTCCATAAAGAAAGAAGGGCCTTGGGTCCACCAAGGACCTCTTAACTCCCCCCAAAAAAATACAGGGTTTGCGGTAGAGTATCTGCTTCTTGGGCAAAGATGTGAATAGTGTGCTCAATCTAAAACTTGATCAATAGTCAAAAGCTAAAATACAAACAAATGCTGCTACCAGGGACCAATTGATTTAATGCATGATAAACACTAGTGTATATCACAATAGTTTGGGGGCTTTATAGTGAGGGGAGTGTATGAATGGTGCCCAAGAACTGTTGGATTCCAACTTCACATGCTATTGATTTAGGTAACATATGACAAGGTTTGGACTGATACATTTTTGTGTGAGGTAGTAAAAGGAAGAGAAGGATTAAAGAGTAAAATGGTAGGAGGAAGTGGTGAACAAAGGTGTAGAGGATCAAGGAGAGGGGCCAGGGAGGCTGGAGAAAGAACAGAAGGGGATACTCTCATCCCAATCTTACAGGGCATGGGAAGGGGTAGAAGCCTGTGAGGAGGTGTTTGAGGAACCAGATGTGTGCCAGGTCCTAAAAGGGCTAAGGAGATCCAACCACCCCTGCCCCCAACAAGGATGAGATGGCGACGAGGAGGAGACTAAGGGGTTAGAGTGGTCATCGGCCTAGCACCCTGGAAGAATTTAGTTTGCGAGGGACTAGGTGACAGGACCTCCAACCCAGCATCCCTCCTGGTGTAGGCCACCTAAAGAATCACTATTCCAGCGTGGTGGTCTAAAGCCTGGCGAAGTCTGGAAGGATCTGCGAATAAGGTCCCAACGAGCAGTCTTTGCTAAGGCCACGAGCGACTGACATAAGCGAGATGGAAACTTGGCAGAGCAATGAATCTCTGGCACTGTTGGGAACAGGAAACCAAGAGACTGAGTGACACAAAGGAAACTCCTGCAGAAATATTGAAAAGACCTTTGCTTTGACGGAATATATATATGTATATATATATATATACACATATACACACACACACACACACACACACACACACACACACACACACACACACCGGGGGGGCGGGGTGGTGGCCTAAACCCATGGAGTGAGATCATGAGAGAACGGAGCTCCTGTCAAACACCCACAGGCATGGGAAGCTCCTGGGAGCACTGCAGCTGAAATGGGAGGGCCTGGAGTGAGGAAAGACGGCTGACAGAATGAACCCCTAGCGAACAATGACGGCAGACGGAGCGGCAGCGCAGAGTTAACAAGGCGGTAGGGCCAGAGTCTAGCAGAACACCACAAAGTGTCCATACTTGCAGGTTGCACTGTGCATTGGAGCCCTCGTAAACTGACTTCCCAGGCGGGAAGGGGAAGACCGTAAGAAGCAGCAACAGATTGGTGCTGGGGCGGTCTGGCCGTCCGTGTGCAGCCTCGTTGGTGAATGGGTCTGCAGTGAGCCGGCAGCGGCCATGAACACACAGCGGGGCACACCGCTGCTCGCTCATTGCAGCGAAAGAGACCAGCTTCTGTGAAGGAAGTGTGCGGGCGGAAAGCAGAGGTATAAAGACGTCTGAGCAGACATGGAGAAAATCAGCTGTTGCGCCTCTGAACTCTGGGGCTAAAGGTGACCAAGTTGGGCAGTGCGCCGTGGCAGGAAAACCGACCGGAGATTGAAAACAATACGCTGCGAATAGTGAGAGGAGATAGTTGTCCCGTGGAACGGGAAGGCAAACGCTGCGGAATGGCAAGCCAGAACCCCTGAAGTAGCATTCCAACACTGGTCAAATACGGTGTGCAGCGAGCAGATCCGGAATCTTGAAATATACAGCACCGATTGTGCCTGAGGACATATAACCCCGAGAACTGTCGATACAACGCGGCCCCTGGGAGTACTGCTCTGGTGCCCTCTAACTCTCCAGCCCCGACACACCATTACATGAAATGAACTAAATTAAGCAGGGAACACGGAGGTAGAGTACTGTACAGCGGAACAAACAGGAAAGCAGAAGAGTGCGGTAAGTGCCTGGTTTGAGGGGGCTGCCGCCCAATTGGGTAGAACTGACTTTCTGGGGCCCCGATGTACGCCTGAAGGCACTGCTGGGCATACTCCATATTAGTAGCAGGAGGGCCTGGCCTCCCAGACAGCAGGGCAGCGGTACAGGCACGTGGGATGGCCGTACCAGCCCCAGCAGAAGTTAGTGGTCAGTGTGGATGTATAGATGGTCAACGCATGCCGACGCGCACTGGACCACTGGGTGCTTGTAATATTAGCCGGACACGTGAGTGGAGAAGCGAATGGCGGGCGTGAGAACATAGTCCCACGCTACAGGCCAGTACCATGAGGGATCAGCAATGGGGTTAAAGTGGGCATGGCAACCAGGGACCAGCTATGTGCTAATGTTTCTCGAAATTGGTATAGGTTTGATTAGGAAAAACAAAACAAAAAATCTGCTTGTGGGTACAGGTTGAAGTGCTTGATGGGATTGCAGCAGATCTGTACAAGGAGGGTCAGCAAGAACTTGAAAGCATGGTTTTACAAATATGTCCTGTGTTTTATTTTTTGGAAAGTGTGAACACACAACAGTGCTAGAACATTGGTGTCTGGGTAATGGGCCTGGCCATCAGCAAGGACAAAGGTGTACTGTAATCTTATTAGGGTTATGCAGCATGGCCGAAGCGGTAGGTTTGAATGCGAAATAAATATTCTGCTTGCGCTTACAGCCTGAAGTGGTGGACTGGATTACAAAACACTTGTGCAACGAGCATTAGCAAGGACCTGAAAACATGTTTTGGTAATTATGTCTTGGTGTTTGATCTTTCCAAAGTAAAAATAAAAGTAGAAAAACTAGTGATATACATTTTCTGTCTGGGTAGTGAGCCTGGCCCTCAGCAAACGCAAATGTGTACTCTGATTTGCTCATTGGGGAATGCAGCATTACCGAAGCCCATGCCCCATGGATTTGGACACTGGCCATGGCTGCAAGCCAGGACCACTGGCCATTGGTTACATTATTAGGCTATAGTGGACCACAAGATAGGATGCAGGGTAGGTGCAGTGAATCGGGGTTGTGTGGTTTGGCTGGATCATGTTTGAGCTTTATGCCATAGGCAATTGAACAAGGACTTGCATCCCCAGCATGCGCTGCTGATAATGACAAACAAATGTGTTGCAAAAAATGTCTTAAAGGAGGTTTATAATTTTTATATGTATATGAAAAGGAGGAATTATTAACTTGTATACAGTGATGTCACACCATGAAACATTTTCATTTATAAAAACCTATTAAATGGACTTGGTTAAAGGGATGTTATGGTTCAGATGCATCCCACCTTTGGGACTCCTCTGCTCCAGTAGTTGGCCAGTGGTGTCCCACCTTGGCATTTCCCTCCTGGGTTCTCATAAGCACTTGCCCATCTGTACTGCCCCTTCTATTTATGCATTTCTCACTGCACAATGCATATATGCATCAATAGAAGCACTGTGTACAATTGGAAATGCAGATGCAAAAGATTTGTAGAAGATTGTTAAGTGGCAGTTAGTGTGCGGAAGCTTAATATGGTCATAGGCTTATATGCACAGTTTTTGGAAGTGATCGATGGATGGTTGGATGCGTTAGGGAGAATTTTCATTTCTGTGCCAATTCCCTTCAACCTTCAAGAACCCCCAGCTCTTTTGCAGGACTCGGGGATTTTTAATCTTTACTCCCGAGGGAGTGGGACTTTCTCACTCACTCATGTGTTTTTTCTGACTAGGATTATCTGTGTTTCTTACTGTTTAATGACTCTGGTAAACTTCACAAGCATCTGCTTTTTGCATTGTGACACACAGAGCACCTTTTGTGCAGTGCCCCTGAGATGTCCCTGGGATTACTACATTTTCTTGGGTGAACTACTGTTCCAAAGAATAGTAAGATGACCCAGTCTTACTTACCTTTTCCTTTGTGGGTCCAGCACACACCACCCTACGTGGAGTGCTGGGGGTTTACATAGCAATTCCTTTAACCCATTCCTCAAGTAACATTTTGTTACACCAACTATGGCTGGTGGCAGTGGTTTCTTTTTTCTACCTGGTGACCTGTATCTGTAGGCTGATAGCTCAACTGCAGCACAGCACCCAATGGTGACCATTTTCACAAAATGGCACAGTCTTCTTTTTTCGTCATTTCTTGTCAGTTTCTTCTGAGCTTTTACTCCATTTGAATCGGCTTTGAGTCCTTTGTGCGTTTTGCCTTTGGATGGGCTTCAGGGCTTAAGTGTGTCTGGAAAGGCAGGAAGTAAGGGAGGGTCCTGAAACTTCCCAGTCCTTTGCATCTAGGTGTGCCTCAGTGAAACCAGTTCCAATTGTCCAGTTGGCTATGAATGAAGGGAACTTGCATAAAAAGAAAGGTTTTTGGGATTATAGGCAGAGTCAACCACTGGAGGACAACATACGAAGCAGAAGACATGAGAAGACACCAGCAGCGCCCTTTCTTGACCGCGAAGTACCCGGTGAAGCCCTGCAGCTTTGCTGACCCCGTACAGGACATCTTCCTCCCCTGTGCTGGTGGGACCAACTAGCCTCAAGACAAACTATTTTGGCACAACCCCTGACTTGCTTCGACTTTCCAAGGCTGCAGAATCCCAATACCCGGGGTACCTTGACCATCTGCGAGTGCATTTTCTTCCGAAGTGCTAATCCAGCCAAAACTTCTAGGCATCCAGAGAACCCTACCGAAGCAGGGAATCTGCGTCCAGAGTCCCCTCGCCAGAGTCCAGGAACGGGGTAATCAAGAAACTTCTAATCAGAGCGGTTCGTTCTTTTTTGGCGCCGAGAAAAAGGTGCCAAAACCACAATGCCGCCAAATCCTGAGCAATCCATTGCTGCCGTGTCCCTCACCAGATGCTGCCGCAGGAGCCCGCCAGACATCCTCCATTTCGTCATGGTCTGCTGCACTGCAACCAGAGTGCATCCAGCTGGAAAGACCTCAATTCAAAGGCACTATGGGGCTTTGGGTACATTATCCTTTTGCCATTTGGGGTGCTTCCTATGGCAGGCAAGATTGTATGTAGTAACCCTGTGGGAGACTACACCAGCCTTGACCTCTAGGTAATAGGAAACCCACCTATTGGTATAGGTCTGTAATACACAAGTTGGTAGAGTGACTGAGCAGCCAGACATCCCAAGAGGGGTACATGTGAGCTGCAGAGGTGTAACAATGAGATTCACAATTGCAAGTTTTCAAATAAAACTAATAATTATTTAACGGTTGGTTTTAAATAAGTCTCTTTAGAAAGGGCAATATGCAACAATAAAAATACACTTCATAACCCCCCGGTATCACTTTGTACACTTCTTGCAGTATTGAGGTTGTGGGGAAGGAATAAGGTTAACAGGTTCTCAGAGCATGTGAATACTTTCCAATGAAGACTAGGTTAGACCTTTCCCAGCAATACAAGTTAAGCTTATGCACCACCTATGAGGGACAGTTAAAACCAAAGTCAATGGGTCAGAAGAGTCTGCAGGGAGCCAGGACAGCCAAAGTCAATGGAACAAAATCTAAGGAGCGGAGGCAATTCTTTAGATATCACAAAAGTCTTGCACAAGGTTATTCAGAGACTTTGTAGAAAAAGAATCACTGCAAGGACACAAGCTGTTCGTCTTGTGAAGGGCAGAGCTGCAAGCAACTACTCTGCAAAGAGCAGCTACTGCGAGTCTCCAGTGAGAATAAGCAAGCTACAGCCAAAAGAGGCAAGTACCCCTTCAGTCAAGATAGTCCCTTAGGTTGGGAGAAGATCCAGCTGCCTTCTGTTTTGGTTGCAGTCTTGCAGATCCTGGGTTCCTGGGCCTCAGTCGTGGGGACAAGAGGGAGGACATCTGGAGGACTCCTGCACTGCAGTTCGAAGGTCGTCGGCAGCTATGGGCTCTTTCCAAATCAGCAGCACTTCGCAGTTTCAGCTACCGGTCAATAGCACCACTGCGGTTTGACACTTGATGGGCTCCCCTTGCTTCTGGGGCCCAGCACTCTGTTGAGGTGGCTCAGGCTTGGGTTGTCCTGCTTCGGAGGGTCCTTAGGATCTTCCTGGATCTCAGGTCTGGCTTAAAGAAGATTCACTAGTTTCTGGTGTTCCCGACACCGGACACTCGGATCCAGCAGCAGCAAGGACGTACTGCCAGCAGGGAGAGGGGTTCCAGCAAAGTTCATCTTGGGGTCAGTTGGTTCCACCAACCCAAGGGAAGAAGTCGTCCGTTCCGGGCTTTCCTAGTCGATACGAAATTGGAGCTTCACCGGGTACTTCAACGGTCCAGGAGGTTACAGCAAGTTTCTCTCCCAGTTTCTTTCGTCGGATGTGTCTTCCAGTGGTCGACTGCCTTCTGTTCAAGAGACCGCGCCTTTTATGAATGTGTCTCCCATTCATGCACAGCCTAGCTTGGTGGCTTGTCCTCCAAGGACAGCCAGCCAGCCAGCCAATCAGCAATGGGTGCATTCAGGTATCCAAGGAGACCAAGGACAGGGAGTTTTGGGCACCTCCCTCAGTTCCTGTCCTGCCAAACACACTGGAGCCACAGGCAGGCTTCAGCATTGAAGCCCACCAAAGACAGAACGAACAAAAAGGGTTAAACCTGGTTTGGCGCACACAGTAAAAACCAAGAAAGACCTCACAAGCAAGAAATGGCAAAAAAGACGACCCGGCCATTTTGACAAAATGGGCAACCATGGGGCAATACTGCAGCAGAGTATTCAGCCTGCAGTAAAAACGCATAATGTTAGGACAATTAACCACTGCCACCAGCCATTAAATGAAGTGAGGGTAACATAAAAGATTTTAGATAAGTAGGAAAAGGGGCTACCAAGTAACCCCCCAGTACTTCCACATTAAATGGGGTGTACTGGACCTACAAAGGAAAAACAGGTAAGGAAAGTCAATTTCACTTTACTACTCTTGGGAACAGTAGTTTACCCAAGAGAAGGTATTTAAACCTTATGAGAAATCCAAAGCACTGAAGGTGCTCTGTTCCGCAATACAAAAGGTGATGCCTATGGAGTGTGTCAGACTCCAAAATCACAGAAACACAAACCAAATCAGATAAACAAATACGAGAGTGTGAAAAAAAAGGTTTCACTCCCTCCAGGACCAAAATACAAAGTCCTAAAGTCCAGCAAAAGAGCCGGGGGAGGTCTCTGAGGTTGAAGGGAATTGGCACAGCAATGAGAATTCTCCCCAACATCCTACCTTTGCTATTTAACCATACTGCGAGTTGACCTCAACACTTTCACTGGCCTTTCAGCATGTGCTTCTTCAAGGCGACTCCCCTTGAGTTGCTGCGATTTCCTTTTAAACTAGTATGTAAGAATATTTTTCTAAGAAGAGCATCAGAAATGTGACGTGATTTTGCCCATGGACTTTGGCTGTCCTGGCTCCCTAAAGGTCCCCTTCTGAACCTATTAGCTTTGGCAGTGCTGCTTCCCTTATAGGTTTTTATTGTTGAACACTCTTAATGCTGAGATAAAAGACTGCCTGCATCCCTTTGGGATAATCTAACTGTTTTTATAGAATACCAGTCTGTTCTGATCTAACCCCAATATTTTCCTCCTTAATAACTAAATACTGCAGAGGTGATACAAAATTAGTGTTATACTGCCCTCAAATTACGTCTCCCTTGGTGCTGGAAAATGTGTAACCTATGAATGAATTACTCGCCTGCTTTATTTTGAATTGAATCCTAACTTGGGATTAATGTTACTGCTAGTTACTACTTTTTAAAAAATGCTTTAAATATCTTTGTGTATACATAAATATTTATTATATAACTAAGTAAGTGTTTGCTTTGATACCTGTATTTACGGATTTCATTGTACAGCTCACATTACCGCTCTGAATATAAGACTGGCTGCTCAGTCACACTACCAACTTGTGTAGTACAGGCCTATATTAAAAAGGTGGGTTAGCTAATACCAAGAGATAAATCTTGTGTAGTCCCATACCAGTTGGACTGTACTAATTCTTACCTAACAAGATGTGTTACTGTTTGAAAGCAGACCTTGAGTGAGTGTTACAAGTATAAAATTAAAAAGGGTAGAAGGGCTGCCGTCTGCGATGGTGTGCACATGCCATCTGGGTCTTTTAATGATCCATGGCCTGAAAAAGGGACTGTGGAGACCGCGATAGTTATAAAGGCCCATCGATTATGGTCCTTATTGTATCCTAGAGTAAAGTATTTGCGGAAGAAAATGGTTTGTCCTTTTATATTGTTCTCTAGTATACAATTGTCCATTACTCACATTAGCATAACACAAAAGGCTAATGGAAATGTTGGAGAATCTTATTATTGAGTCTATCTACTTTACTGAGAAATGTAAAGGAGAGGGAGTAATACATGATGTAGTTCATGATAGCTCTCCCAATCATTCCTAACATCATGTTTCCAACATTATAAACTCAACCCCTTGTAGGAACTGTTTATTCAAACGAATTTAATATGTGATGTCATCAATGGCTTGCTTTTACAGGGACTTCTCTGAGAATTGCCTTTGTTGGTCTGTAGCAGATTCTTCTTCTTTGGGCTCCCCACAGTCTGCATGATGTCACAGTCTAGCAAAGTAGACATATTGGGGCCCGTGTCAAGAAAAGAATTGTCATGGATGAAAGTCATGGCAATTCCCAAAATCCTGACAGGGTGACCTGGGCAGGGTCAGCCGCCAACTTCACTGCAGTCTCAAGCCTTTTTTACGCTAACCTTGATCCCCGCTGCTCTAGCCACTGGCCAAGATCTCCTTCAAGTCCTCTACCCTTCACTCATTCTCCTTACCATCTGGGATTTCGTCTCCCAGCTCAGTCTTCCTTTGGCATTCCGCTTTCACCCCACTCCCCTTCCCCTCACTCGCTTTACCACGGCAAACTCTTCTATCAAGCTAGAAACAGCCTCTCTTAACCAATGCCCTCCACCTCTCTAACCACATTTGGCCTGTAAACTCCCAGTCTCACTTCTTTTGTTTCATACATTCTCTTTTACTTTAACTGTTGTCCCAAGCATTTGTTGGGTGTATGGGAATTCAGCAGGCTAGCCATGTGCAGGGTACTTTTAAGGTGGAATGCTTAGTCTCAGACTTGCCTTAATTTCAGCCTCAGGGTGAAACCCAGAACCCTCCAGTTATAGGAGCATCTAAAGTACACCAGGAGACCAAGAGAAGGAGAGTCCAGTCGATGGATAAGAGACAGCAGCTTATGCTGCCACGCAAAGGAGGAAGTCCAGCACCCCCAGCAGGAGGCCAATGGCAGAGGCACACAGTCAGCCAGGTGGACCGGGACCTGAAGCGGTTTGCAGATCGCTGCCTCCACACCAACGGCAAATATCCCACCAAGCCCGGGACCGCCAGGAGAAGAAACCACTGCCCGAGACAGAAGACTCACCTGTGACCTGCTCCTCCCAGATAGTGGGAAATAACTGGAGGTGAAGCAGCTGAACGCTCAGTCCGGAGCCAGGACGAGGCAGGGGGTCCACACACGCTCAGGAGACTGCCTCCACGGCCGAAGCCTGCTGCTGTAGTAAAGGTATGCAGTGCAGCACGGAAGCTGGTGGAAGGCAGTGAACGAAGCACACAGCCCACACACGGCTGATCTGCAGAAGACCCCCAGAACGGGGAAAGAAAAACTACCAGATAAACCATAAACAAAGCGAGGCCTTGCAGGTCCATGGCCTAGATGGGTCCGACATTCGTTCGTTCAATTTTATTTGCCCATAGGGCCATCAAAGTACAGATAAATACATCATAACATAATGCTTAAACAATAATGAACATCAGCTAGACCCTCATGCCATGAGAATGGCTATCAGCGACGGTCTCCCCAGAACAGTTATGGGGTTAGCTGCCACTAAGGAAATTAAGAAACTACCTAAATACACAGGTACTCCCACTTCCATTAGTGGCCCCTTCAGATCTTTACCCATGGCGACTATGTTAGAGCCAGAGAGCAGTTGGAAAGGTGTCTCCATTTCCATGGGGAACATAAATCCCATAGGGGTAGCATTCTTGCAGAGGGTGGAGGCACAGATTACAATTAAGCTACTTGGTGATGGGCAGCATCTCATTGCAGTATCTAATAAGCCCATGGCCAAACCTGGGTCCCTTACATCAATACGGATAGTATCATGGGCGCCTCCCTCTTTATAGCAGTCTTTTGCAACTTGTGATGTCCTCTCCGATTAAGGAACGGCATACATAGACTCTTCCGAGTCAGTGGATGCATTTATGGAGGGAACCTCTGGCTTCCCCCTGATCATTGGGGCGTTTGGGGACTCCAAGTAAGTGTACAACTCCTACCCCCCTACCAGACCCTGCTCATTGATCTGTGCCCCATGTCTTGTGCTGGGACATTTTTATACTGGCCACCGTGGCTGCCCTCCCCCCCAGCCAGGCCACACAAAGATTTGTGATGGATTATGGTGCTATACATTAGCAATGGGGTGGATGCCACAATCAGCCCGTTTCTCTACATGGCAGTTCAGAATGAGAGGCGGCCCCATTAGAGACAGGCTGGGTCTCATGCGTGTTTGGAGTGTGATAAAACTCCTCCGCTGTTGAGACCTGAAATTGGCCTCGGTGCCTGAGTGATGCTCCCCAGGTGATCCACCATCTGGACGGCAACGATTGTCAAGGATCTGCATTAGGAGGCTCTTCCTGGCCGCCAACTCAGAAAGAACAAGAAGGCATGGACAACCCAGTGATGAATGCACAGGAGTTAGAACAGGGGCAGAGTGGATGCAGGAGTGGGTGGTGGTCATGACAGATTCCCCACATCAAGGAGGTTAACAGATATAGGGTGCAAAAGGGACCTTTTCCCAGCTGGCAGGGCCCTTACATCACCTGCTTGATAGAGTATATTTAGATGGCATTAGCTGGTTAGGTCTATGTGCCAGGGTCCTCCGCCTTTGAAATCCTCTTTCAGAAGAGCCGAGTGTGCCATGCGGAGAAACAAAATCCTTAGCTCAATCTGGAATAATGTTGGCAAGTGTGATGGATTCCACCCCAGCAGAATCAGTTCTACAAGTCGCCAGGTGATTGAGCGGGTTGTTGCAGGAGCCCTTTGGGAGACACAGACGCAGGTACAGCGGGGCTGGAGGGTGGTCAACTGCAACAATAGGTATTCTAGTTTTTAGTTTAGAAATCCCCAAAAGAACATTATCGGACTCCAGCACCCCACAGTTCGTCAAATCCATTGGGAGCGCAACGCTTTTCCCAGGGCTAACGGCAGGATGAGCGAAACAACCCTTCTCAGCACTGGCTGTGGACGCTCCATAGTACTGCCTTCCATCGCCCTTAACGAAATTGCCCTCTGTAACAGCCGCACTTGCATTATTCCCCTTCAGAATTGGGGCACTGTTAGAAAGTGGATGATTTCATTAATTAGGTTATATGCATTGCCCGGAATGATGCTGCAGGCCCCCACTTTAGATCAAAAGCATAAGTAGACTGGTATGGTCACCTTCATTTAACAATCAGGAGTTTTCTCTTGGTTGGGCAGGGCAGAGGGGGACTTGAAGGGGTAAGGGAGGAGACATCCTCCATAGCAAGGTTTGCCGCCAGCATACAAGTGGGAGGTGAAAGAGGTACGAAAAAGGAAATACGGCCAGGACATCAGCTGGAAACAGGGAATGCAGTGCATGAGGACAAGCAGTCTGACCTTCACCATTCAAAGAACGAAGGCTTTACGGTAGGCAACCAGATGGCCGCTTTGATCGCTCAACACACCTGCGGGAGCTCAACACTACACGCCCTTGTCCCGCAGGCTTCACCCTGCGAGCGGTTGTGGGGATCTTTATAGTCCAAGGAGGGTGGGGCAAAAGTGCCAAACCATGAACGAAAAGTAGCCAACGGCTAATTTGAAGAGGAAAGAGGGGGTGGGGGTGGGCGGAACAAGCAACGGAGGAGGCCGCACCACGTGGTTGCTCAAGCAGGAAAATCTGGGCAAATACCAGGTGGTAGAAACTACTGTATCCAGAAGCCCTTGGGGAGAGGCAGAAAGAGGTCATACCGGGGTCTTGTAAAATCCTCTGTGCCATTGAAAGTCTTTGTCACCCGATATATGATTGCGAAGCTAAGGGAAATGAATACTGCATGGTGAAAGGAGTATGAACAAGGCGTTACAAAAGTTGGCAAGAGTGAACCCCGCGGAAGGATGCTGACGAAAAGGGGCGAAGCCTGAAGTCCCTATGAACAGTGTGTTGACAGGAGTGAACCCGGAAGAGGGTAGTCCCCAGTGAACTGTTTTGTAAAAGTAAGAAAAGTCATAGTGAACCCAGAAGAGGGAGGCAGACATCTGAAAGGGGTTTGAGCCCGAAGCAGGGAGATCCAGGGTGGAAAGTTACCATCCACAGTTGATTGAAAAGGGAATTGTTCAGTCGAGTTGTTGAATACGACTTGTGAAAGGTCTACACGCGCAAGAGGGAGACCCAGGCGTGAAGTCTGAAGAATTATTTAGCCATTAAGATTCGTGAATACAAGAAATATTCGAAGACCAGTGGAAGTGAACTGCCCCCCTTGTCATTTGGGTTCGAGCCCGGCAGTGGGAGATCCAGGGGTGGAAAGTTATCACCCAAAGCTCATTGGAAAAAGGACCTGGCTATTTGATTTATTTAATACGATTCCTGAGGGGTCTACGCCCAGGAGGAGAGGGGGGAGGGGGGGGGGGACCAGGCATCACCCCAACGTATATGTGGAACAGTTTGTTTGTTGGATACATCAGGCCTCGAAGGCAAGAGACTTTATCGAAGAGAGACTTAACCATCGAAGAACCAGATAAGGGAACGGTCAGCTCGTGCTGGTAAAGCTAGAGCGTGTGCTGTGCTCAGGAGATCCACTTTGTCCCGTGCTCAAAACGGGGAAGGGAGACCCCTGACAATCACATCTTGACTTATGATTTCAGAACACTAATTTCTTTATTGAAACCCTATCCCACACTCTCTCTAATTAGTTGTAAGGATTTGGCAATAGTTTTTCTTTTTAGCATAGGCCCTTTTATTTAACAGCGCCACTAGGACTGCCTTATTTTTCATTGGATGAAAATGACGCTTGTGCCATCTTAGATTTCGATTAGGCGTTTTTCCACTCTGCATTCACTGTTCAATAAACACTCTTGAACTGCGATCACTTGTGTCTTCTTTACTGTTGCCACCATGAGTTCCTTAATAAGAGCATCATCAATGGGGAGGAGGTGGCGGACGGAGATTATCACGTATGAGAACTGATGTTATATGCATCTTTTCCGTGCAGTTGGGCAGTGAGCCCTACTGAAACGCGACCTCACAAAAGGAACATAAAAGAAACAACTACATTATTAATTTGTGCAAGACTAAAAGGTCACAGTGCAATTTAGCAGACAAGTTTCTAAAACCTTAAGTCCCTTCACCTCTGACCTCAGATCTCTGTTTCCACGTGAAATTACTATGCTTTGCATTTTTGGGCCCTTTTTTGGCTATTTTCACTTCGGATAACTTCTAAATGTGAATATGGTCATAAAAACAAAAAATTAAAAACGCATGTTTCATCTCAGGTGTTCAGGGACAGTCCTGTGATGTTCGCGAAATTGTCAATGTTTGAGGATATCCATGTATATTTCTGCATTATTGGATGGCTTTTAACTTTGGCGCCACTTTGGGGGGGGTGGGGGGAGGAAAGAGTCAACATTATTAGATGGTTTATAACTTAATGTTTGACGAATCTGCACAATGTTTGCAAAATGATTCTAGCCCCAACCTTGAATGTTTGTGCAAAGTTGGATTTTGTCAGGGTTAAGTTATATGACTAATTTTTGTATGTATATTTTAGCACTTTCAAAAAAAAAAGAAAACTGTAAGGATTAGCAGCAAACTTGTGCAAGGAGCATTGGCCCTTGAGCCGAAAGCGTGGTTTGACAAATGTGCAGTGTTTAAGTGTCCGAATTTAAAATCCAAAAAAAAAAAAAAGGGGGGGGGGTGTACCTTTGGTGACTTGTCCATGGCCATGACCACGAAGGTTCAAGTGGGCATGGCCACCAAGGACCAACGGGTTCCAAATCGGGATATGTTTGAATGGGGAAAAGAATTTTGCTTGTGGTAACAGTCCGAAGTGCTGGACAGGATTGAAACAAAATTGCGCGATGAACATCAGCAAGGACCTGAAAGCATGCTGTATTTTATTTTTTCCAAAGTGTCAAAATAGAAGTAGAAAAACCAGGGATATACCTTTAGTTGTCTAGCCCTCGGTGTTGGGTAAGAATTTGTAGAGTGCAACTGGTGTGGGACATCTCTTGGTTTTAGGTAACCCACCTTTTAATATAGGCCTGTATTACACAAGCTGGTAGATTGAGCAGCCAGGCTTCTCAAGAGAGGTAATGTGAGCTGTACAATGAAATTAGTAAATCTAGTTATTCAAGTAAACACTACACACTTAAAAGTTATAGAATAAATATGTACACACACAAGGATAATCGGACAATCATTAAAAAGCAGCAACTAATAGTAGCATAATATAAAAGTTAGGATTCAGTTTAACAAGAGCAATAAAGTAGGTGAGAAAACTCTTCTTGTGCTAAACATTCCAGCACACTGAGTGATGTCATTTTAGGTCAGTATTAGCACTCATTTGTTATCACCATTACAATAGAGTTTTAAAAGGAGGGAAAAGTTAAAGTTAGATCAGAACATACTTTGTAAGTAGTAAAAGTTTGATTCTCCCAAAGGGATGTTGGCAGTCTTATCTCAGCAATATTAGTGTTCAACAATTAAAACCTAAAAGGGAACAAGCACTGCCAAAGCCAATAGGTTCAGAAGGGTGCCTTTAAGGAGCCAGGACAACCAAAGTCGATGGGCCAGTTCAAAGCTCTGGGGCACTCTTCTTAAAACAATGTTTCAAAATAGTAGAAAATCACAGAAGCTCAAGAGGAGCCACATGAAGAAGCACACGCTGGGAGGCCAATGCAGGAGAGTTAAGGTCAACTGAAAAGGGTTTAAAAAAAAAAACCAAGAGAAAAATAAATAAATAGTACCCCAAGCTAAGAAGCACCACATATGTCGAAAGGTAGATGTACCCCCAAGCCCCACAGTACCTGAGAATTGAAGAATTGGTTCCAACGGGATGTCTTCTGTTGCAGTGTACTAGACCCTTGTTCCTGGTCCTTGGTAGGGGCGTTTGGCGGGCTTCTGCAGCAGCACTTGAGGGGCTCTGCAGCAACAGATTCTCCTTGATTCAGCAGCCTTTTGTGGTTTTGGCACCTTTTTCTCAGCGCCAAAGAAGAAAAAACAGCTCCAGTTGGAAGTTACTTGATCCCTTGCTCTTTGACTCTGGTAGGGGACTCTGGATGAAGATTTCCTGCTTCTATAGGGTCCTCTGGATGCCCATGAAGGTTGGGCCGGATTCGCACTTCGGAAGACAATGCAGTCTATGATGGTCAGGGGTCCTCGGGCATTGGGATTCTGCAGCCTTGGAAAGTCACTGCAAGTCGGGGGTTGTGCCAAAATTAAGCTGGTCTCAAGGCTAGTTGGTCCCACCACCCCAAGGGAGGAAGTCGTCCCTTGCGGATCCTCCTAGTCGAAACAGGGTCAGCACAGCTCTAGGGCTCCACTGGGCACTTCGCAGTCAAGGAGTGTGCTGCTGTTATCTCTTCATCGGATGTTGTCCTCCCAGTGGTCGACTCTGCCTCGAGTCCCAAAAACCTCACCTTTTTAAAGCAAGTTCCCATTCATTCACAGCGCTAGGGCTGTCAATCACCCAGCAGCGTGGTTGTCCTTCTGGACAGCCAGCCAGCCAGCCAATCGGAACTGTTTTCATTCAGGCAAACCTAGAGACAAAAGACAGAAGTTGCGAGACCCTCCCTCACTTCCTGCCTTTCCAGACACAGTGGAGCCTGGGCGGGCTTCAGGGTTGAAGCTCGCCAATGGCAAAATGCACAAAGGACTCGAACCAGATCCAAACAGAGTAAAAGCCCAGAAAGAACGGACAAGAAATGGCGCTGTACTGCAGCTGAGAAATCATTCAGCAGATACATGGGGAGAGGAGGAGGGAGGGGGTCCCACTCACTTAGGAGTACAAATTGAAAAGCCCCAAGTCCAGCAAAAGAGCTGGCGGTCTCTAAAGTTAAAGGGAATTGGCACAGAAATGAAAATTCTCCCAAACATCCGGCAATGAGAAATGTCTACTGTGACATGCTTATTGGGGCATGCAGCATGCCCCATAGATTGGAGACTGGCTATTTCCTGCTTCTGTAGGGTCCTCTGGATGCCCATGAAGGTTTGGTCGGATTTGCACTTCCGAAGACAATGCACTCGATCGTCAGGGGTCCACTGGCATTGGGATTCTTCAGCCTTGGAAAGTCACTGCAAGTCAGGGGCGCACAAAAATGAAGCTTGTCCCAAGGCTAGTTGGTCCCACCACCCCAAGGAAGGGAGGAGGAAGTCGTCCCTTTCGTGTCTTCCCAGTCGAAACGAAAACGGGGTCAGCACAGCTGCAGTGCTTCACCTGGCACTTTGCGGTCCAGGAGGGTGCATCTCGTCACATCTTCGTCTAATGTTGTCCTCCAGTGGCCGACTCTGCCTCTAGTCACAAAAACCTCACCTTTCAATCAAGTTTCCCCATTTAGTCAAAGCCCTCGGCCATGTGCACTGGCCATTGGTCACATTATGAGGGTATAGTGGACACTGAGAAACCAGAGGGTGTCTCACCAGTTAGTCCCCGGGGGTTAAATATCTCAGGTAGCCAGGGCACGGCCATCACATTTGGATCCAGACCCTGGGGGGAGTACCAGCGTGGGAGGGTTACCTGGGTGAAGGGAGTGAGGCAGCCAACGCGGTATTCCCCCCTTTTCTTTTCATCTAACCCATTTTTCCGAAGTCCCAACTCCCCACCTCCCCCCTCCCCCACACTTTCCACAAACACTGGGCCGAGGAAGAGGATGAGCAACCATACTAGCTCTCTCATCATACTGGACATGTCCCATTAAACGGGTCAGGCAAAGTCAGGCACTTCACACTAAGTGCATACACCCGATACCAGTTAGCTCTCCTCACACAAAAAAAAGGCAACACCTAAAGGTACACTCAGAGCAAGGTGGAACACAAGCAGAACTTCCGGGACGAGGGCACATCTACTAGAGCAGAGCAATGGACCAAGGGATGAGAGCAGCGGGCCAGAAAAACCCGAGGGGATCCGCGAAAGACATGTGGAGAAGGCCCAATCCCTTAAGTGAAGATTGCATTGTGTCCCAAGGACGCCAGCGACCCTACCGGGTGAACAGCAAAGTTGGGGAGGCGAGGCCAAGCCTGTGGTACCAACCTTGACTCGTAAGAGGAGCATAGCAAAACAAAAAAGAAGCGCACAAGCCTAGGAATTGGCAATTAACCCAAGACCGGTGTGTGTTAAAGTGAATGAAGTAGCAATATTGTATCACAAGTGAAAGCTGCACGCGTGTGGTTGAGACGCGAAGAAAGGCAGACCTATGAATTAACTTTGATCAGCAATACGAAGTAATCGAGTGGTCTGGCAAAAGGAAGTAGCCCATTCAATAGTCTCTGTGAAAGGAAATTTTTTTTGAAGTTATAAAGCAAACAGCAGAAACAAATTAGGTGAAAGTAACTGAACTTTAAATGAAAGTGGTCTAGTGGTGGTCTGGTAAAAGCGCAGAACACATTTGAAAGTCTTCGAAGGGGGTCTGGGCCCATTGAGGGAGACCCGAAGTGCAGTAAACCTGAGAAGGGAGCCCCTTGCAAGTTTGTTTTGAACTGTGACGTGAGAGGTCTCAGCCCGGCAGAGGAGGACCTTTGTGAACTTCACGTTGGAAATACAATTTAGGAAAGTCAAGGAAAAGACTAACGTGGAAGGTCAGGCAGGCCACAATCCACGGTTTGGAACTGCTTAGAGTGTTAGAAACAGAGTCAGAGTGTGTGAGCCTGCCTACAGGGACAGCCTTACTCCGTGAGGGGGAGAGCTGGTTCAACTACCTTTATTCTTTTGAACACCGATTTTTCCTTTTGCATGCATTTCTCCTTTTTACAATTTTTGTCTAAGAGATAGGGCTGGCATTGGGTTTCGTTAGCATAGGCTATTTTTGATTTGACTGACGCCACTAGGATTGTTTATCGTTTGATGGTCGAGACTACTGCCATCTTAGTTATAGGGCATATTAGAAGTTTCTCTGATCCAAACATTTTCAATAAAGGTTTTACAAATTGTATCCATTGTGTCTGTGTCACATTTGTGATACATGCCTTCCCTACAACACTGAACTATGATTTAGGCTAGGTGCAGTGGATAACAGAGGTGGTTTGGTGGGGCTGGGATCATGGTCAAGGCTCATGCAATTCAACCATGACTTGTATCACCCCAACATGTGCTGCTGGTAAAACACATTGGTATGCGTTGCCAAAAATATGTTTAGGAGGTTTACAGTTCTTTATATGTTAAAAGAGGAATTATTAACTTACATACAGTGATACAACATTGTGAAACATTTTAATTCATAACAACCTATGAAATTCACAGGAAAAAAAAAAAAACGTGGTTAAAAAGGGACATTATGGTTCCAAGTAAAACTGAAAAACCACAGAAATCCGCCAGTTATGGTAAGCTAAGCAACCATAACTCGCACCACCACCGTGCACTGCTAAGACTAACACCCAGGACAAAGATGACATCACAAATGGCACTGATGACATCACATATGAAATATATTTTGATGAAAAGTCCCTACAAGCGGGTAACAAGGTCAGCGGTGACCGGGAGACAGATCATGAACTACTTAATGTATTAAAGAATGTACTCATGTAAAACAAAACATATTGGAGTGTTGTTAATGCAGGAACCTAACCATGCATACACATAGGCAATGGCTGCAGCATGCGCCATAGAAGTACAATATTTTTCAATCTGGTAATTTTGGATAGTAAAATAATAAATGTTACCTCAGAGTTTTGAGTAATGTTAAACATGGAATAAATAGCTAATAATTCAAGACTTACTACATACTTTTGTTAGTATAAACAATACATAGGAAGACACACTGCATTCAAATCAGAGGCACATACTGGAAAACTAAAGTAAGGAAGAAAGAATCATCACCAGAAAATGTCAATAACACTAAAGTTCATCAGCATGTATACAAATGCTTTGTGCGTTTGAGGCATACTTATTTCCCCATATATGTGCACCATGAGCCGAGACCAAACCCTAAGGAAAGTACTTGAAGAACATACAAGAAGGTGAACGTCTAGATATAAAGAACCTTTTCAGTTTTCATATTGACTTTCAGTTAAAAAAAAAAAAAAAAAAACACCTGGCTTAGTGAATAAAAACAAGTGACCCAGATGTGATGTCATCAGTGATGTCATCAATGACATTTGTGATGTCATCTTTGATGTCCTGGGTGTTAGTCTTAGCAGTGCACAGCGGTGGCACGAGTTATGGTTGCTGAACTTACCATAACTGGCCATTTCTGGGAAAGTTTAGTTTTACCATAACATCCCTTTAACAAAGTTTTCCCACTAAATTCGAGATATATATATATATATATATATATATATATATATATATATATATATATACACATACACACACACACACACACACACACACACACAAAGATAAATCTTCAGAAAGGCCAGTACTATGACAATAAGAAAACGCAATATAAAACCAATACAATACTTCTTGTTAGTAAATCACAGTGTAAAAGACTATAGAATGGCAGTAGGCAATTCAAGGCAAGTAAAACCACTGTTCTAGTAAACTTTGTAGATACCAAAAAGTAAGTAATAACTTTATAGTAAACTATGTAACTTACTAACATTAGCAAGTAAGTACTTGGCAACACTGC
Source organism: Ambystoma mexicanum (assembly GCF_040938575.1). NCBI lineage: Eukaryota > Metazoa > Chordata > Amphibia > Caudata > Ambystomatidae > Ambystoma > Ambystoma mexicanum. The sequence continues at coordinate 173,671,107 of NC_090931.1, forward strand.
AACTTATTCTATTCCAGGAATAATACAGTTACACTACCTTCAGAGCAAGTGACTACACCGCATGTTAGTTACTTTTTAGAATAGCAGAAATAATTCAAAGTAAAAACTTTGTGACACTTTGATTCCGATCCTTACGATAGAAACTACACCAACACAAGGTAAGTTACTTAACAATCACTTCAAAGTCTAGGCTTTAGGAGTCCTTCCCTATCTAGTTCAGAGTCCCATTCAGGGTCAGATTGGCAGTCCCGTGGAAATCTTCTGTAGCAGTCAAGTAACAGTTATTGTGGGTAACACAGCCACACAGGAGCGAAATAATTACTCTAGGCAAGTATTACCTCGAGTATCACAGTACCTTAGGCGTGATGAAGATAAACTGGATGCCTTGCCTCTGTAGCAGCTTCAGACCCGGTCTCCTGTTTCTTGGTCGTGGTGATGAAAGGAGAGACTCTGGGAAGCAGCAGTGGAGAGAGGGGACTCCAAGCAAAGGATTCTTCGTGCTCCAACGCAGATCTGTGGATTTGGCGCCTTTTCAGAAACACCAGTGAAGAATGGTTCTCGTCCGATCGATTTACCTTGCTTGCTCGGTCCTGCACTCTGGTGAGGGGGGTTTGAGGAGTGGAATCTTGCTTATGGAGGTCCAGCAGGAGTCCATAGTTTCAGGAAGCTTTGTTCTTTGGAAGACGATGCACAGCAGGATTGTCGCAGGTCCCATGGCATTGGCGTTTTGCAGCCCAGGAAGGTTGCAGCACGTCGTGGGATGGCTCAAATTGCAGGTTATTTTGGGACCGATTACGCACACCAGTCCATGGGAGGAAGTCGTCCTCTTTAGAGTTTCCCTGTTGATTGGAAAACGGGGTCGGGACAGCAGCAGTCACTTCAACAGGATTCACTGGTTACTGGAAGGGGCTGCAGCAGTTTCTGGTCGTCTTTTCTGTTCTTCTGTTCCAGTGGTCGGCTTGTTTTCAGCTTCAGGATCCAGGCCATTTATGCAGGATCACAATGAGCACTAATGCTCCATTTGTCATTTGTCATTTATTTATTTGTAAAGCGCAGCCAGGCCCGTGGGCATAAGGGCGCGTAGGTTAGATCTGGTTACAGTTACAATAAAAGCAGTCAACAGTGGTTACGTTACAATTACAGAAGGTATAATCATAGTGTTGCAAGTGCATACAAATATACATAAATTACATGGTGTGCCGGCATCAGTGTAGCGTGCTAGGATCCGGGGGATAGGCTGTCGAGGAGTCCAAATTGTGAAGCCAACACCTCGTGTTATGTTTGAACAGGTTGAATGAGGATTCTGCACGCAAAGGCGCGGGGATAGTGTTCCATAATTTGGAAGCTTAAACAGGGAAGCTAGCTCCACCTGAGTTATGAAGTTTGAATCGCGGTATGGTCATGGTATTAGTTTGTGCTGCCCTGAGTGGTCTTGAGGAGGTGTGGGGTGTAAATTGGTTTGTGAGGTATGCTGGGGCGAGGTTGGCCCTGACTTTGTGTATGAGGGCCAATGATTTAAGAGCTATCCTGTGCTCGACAGGGAGCCAGCGTAGTTTACGTCTGGTCTCGGATATGTGTGCTTTTTTGGGGATGTTGAGGGCAGCCCTAATGGCATTGTTTTGGACTACTTGCAATTTGTTGATGTTTTTGTGACTAGTGCCCAGGTAGAGGGCGTTGCAGTAGTCTAATTTGGAAAGGACTAGTGCTCTAGCAAGAGTAATGCAATTGGGTGTGGAGATGTACGGTCTACATGCCGTGATCAGCTTGAAGGTGTATGCGGCTGAGGAAGCTACTGCATTGGTTTGTTTGTAGAAGGATAAGGTGGCATCAATGTAGATACCAAGAGTTTTAGTGTTATTTGACACAGGGATGAGGTTACCATCTATGGTAAAGGCTTTGAATGAGGGGTTGAGATTTTTAAGTTTGGCATGAGTACCCAGGATGATTAACTCCGTTTTTTCGTCATTGAGACACAGTCCATGGTGTGCCATCCATGCTTGTATTACCGAGTAGATTTCATTGAGGGTGGTACTGTCAGTTACGTAGTCACCCGAGATAGGAATGAGTATCTGGGTGTCATCCGCGTAATTAGTATACGTGACACCCAAAACGTCAAGGATATCGAAGAGTGGTTTAGTGAATATATTGTAAAGTGTCGGGGACACGCAAGAGCCTTGCGGGACCCCACAAGGTACTGGTGAGGGTTCAGCAGAATCTGTAGCAGAAAAGACCCTCATGGTTCTGTTCGCCAGGAAGGAGCTAATCCAAGCCGTGGCTGCGTCAGAAAAGTGTGCTGCAGATTTCAAGTGATGACAAAGTGTTTGGTGGTTGACCAAGTCAAAAGCTGCTGACAGGTCAAGCAATAGAAGGAGTGCGAGTTTGCCATTGTCTTTCAGGGTATGGATCTGAGTAGTAAGGTCTATTAGTGCAGTTTCCGTACCGTGTCTTGGTCGGAAGCCTGATTGCCTAAGTCCTAGGAGGTTGTTTGATTCTAAGTAAGCCTGTATTTGTAAGTAGGCTGCTCTGTCTAATATTTTTAATAAGAACAGTACAGTTGTTATAGGCCTATAGTTAGACGGGTTGGCAGGGTCAAGAGTAGGTTTTTTAAGAAGAGGAATGACCCAGGCGTCTTTAAGGTTATCAGGTACTATTCCAGATTTAAATGAGGCATTAATGAGGTTGGTGATGAAAGGTGCTAGGTCATGCGCGGCCGCTTTGATGATCGGGGCAGGGCAAACATCACCTTGGCAGTTCGAAGGTTTGAGTTTCCTGATGATGTTTTCCACTTCCCAGATAGCGAGGGGTGAAAAGTTGAAAGGTTACACGTTGATTTGAAGGTGGATGGTCTGTTAGGTGGTTGTGTATAGTCAGGGTCAGCTAGTAATAAGGATTTTTTTGCATTAATTTTGGTTTGTAGACGAGCTATTTTGTCTAATAAGGCCTTCTGAATATTGCTACACCATAGTGTGTCAGTGATACATTTGTCAGTGGGGGCAATAGGGGATTCTAGTTCTTTCAGGATCTTGAAAAGTTCTTTAGTGTTCGATTCCGCGTGTGTGATCCTTTTGTTGTAGGTATCTTTTTTAGCATGCAATATGGCCTCTTTGTAACGGGAAGAGGCTAGGGTAAGCTCTGTCTTATTGGATGTTGTAGGTTGTTTTTTCCAGTGAGCCTCAGCGATTCTTTTAGTTTTGCGTAATTCTCTTAACTGCGGCGTGAACCAGGTGTTAAGGTGACGCTGTGGTTTAGGTTTCCGTAATTTTAAAGGGGCAATGGTGTTCAGTGCTTTGAGTATAGCCCGGTTGTAGATATCCACTAGGACAGTGGGGTCAACATCTGAATCAGTATTATTCAGAATAGGGAGTAAAATGGGTAGGAGATTGTCAGGGGTAATGTCTTTCTTATTTCTCGTGCAGGTGGCGGGGGCGATGATGGGCAACGCGGGGGGTAAATTGGCTTTGATAGCAAAGGTGAGTTTGTGATGATCCGACCAGATGCAAGGGTCGTTGGATAGGAGGTCGATAGGACAGTTGAGGTGGGAGAGCCAGTCTAGTGTTCTGCCTTTGATATGAGTGGGTTCGTGGATAATGTGTGTATGACCAAGTTCGGATAAGGTGTTGGCTAGGTCATGGGCGTTAGTGTCCTTAGGATCGTTGAACCCGAGGTTAAAGTCCCCAAGTAAGATGATTTGAGAGTTAGGTTTGGTGTTTATGGATATAAGAGATGCAATGTCCTCTATAAAAGAGGAAATGGGTCCTGGTGGGCGGTAAATAAGTTGCAATGATGCCGTGTGGTTGGGTGAGAGAGGGAGCTTAATTGATAGTGATTCTGCTGAGAGGATTTGAGCGTCTTGGATGATTTTGATGTCGAAGGTATTTCTGAATATGAGGGCGAGTCCGCCTCCCTTCGTTTGGGTGGTATTTCTGTCAGATCTAATGATAGCATAACCATCAGGTATGGCGAGGGCCAAGGATGGGCCAGATGCAGCATTGAGCCATGTTTCTGTGACTGCGAGGAGATCAAGGTTTTCGTTAGTTATAAAGTCAGCTATATCAAGAGCATGGGCAGGAAGAGACCTAGCATTCACTAAGGCTGCTTTGATTAGTTTGTCTTTTTTGGGAGATTTATCAAGACGTGTGTGTAGAGGGCTGTGGGATAGGTGGTTTGAGTCGATGGGGAAGCTGGCAAGGTTACTACGGACTCTAAGTCTATCGTTTCTGGTTAAGATGGTGGGGTGGTGAGAGTAAGGGTGAGTCGGAGTACTAGTTCTGGAGTTCAATCTAGTGTTTCTGTTCAGTAGGCTGCTGGTGTAGTGAGGGCATATATGAGTAGGTGGTCTAGTTCTAGTATTCAGTCTAGTGTTTCTAATGGCTGTGGTACAAGGTTGGTTAGGTGTTGGTCTAGTAGCAAAGTGGCGTATCCATAGTGCTGGATCATCCAAACACGGGTTTGCAGAGGTCATGGTGCTGGGCCGCAAGGAGGGGGGGATGGTTACCGTATATAAGCTGGTAAATATGTCGTGAGTAGAATGAGGGTTGGGTTGGCTAGTCCAGTGTCTACTGTATGTATACAGGAGATGGATGAGAGTTGATAGGTACCAATACATGATGTAGGTGGCGTTACTAGTACTCAGGTGGCTGGGAACCTAATTGGCGACCTAGAGCGTAACATTGATTAGTGAATTCAGTGTGGTCAGAGGGTAGCCATGAGGGCAACACAACAGTGGATATGGTCAGTAGGTGACCAAAGGTGCGAGACAACAGTCAATGTAGTCTGTAGGCGACCATAGGGTACAACACAGCAGCTGACCTAAAGGTGCAGCACAACAATCAATGTGGTCTGTAGGCGACCATGAGGTGCAACACAACAATCAATGTAGTCTGTAGGCGACCATGAGGTGCAACACAACAATCAATGTAGTCTGTAGGCGACCATAGGGTACAAAACAGCAGCTGACCTAAAGGTGCAGCACAACAATCAGTGTGGTCTGTAGGCGACCATAGGGTACAAAACAGCAGCTGACCTAAAGGTGCAGCACAACAATCAGTGTGGTCTGTAGGCGACCATGAGGTGCAACACAACAATCAATGTAGTCTGTAGGCGACCATAGGGTACAACACAGCAGCTGACCTAAAGGTGCAGCACAACAATCAATGTGGTCTGTAGGCGACCATGAGGTGCAACACAACAATCAATGTAGTCTGTAGGCGACCATAGGGTACAACACAGCAGCTGACCTAAAAGGTGCAGCACAACAATCAATGTGATCTGTAGGCGACCATAAGGTGCAACACAACAATCAATGTAGTCTGTAGGCGACCATAGGGTACAAAACAGCAGCTGACCTAAAGGTGCAGCACAACAATCAATGTGGTCTGTAGGCGACCATAGGGTGCAACACAACAATCAATGTGGTTTAACACGGATCATATGACACCAGCCTACATGGGGCATGGGAGGCAGTGAAAGGTGATGGCTGTGTTGTGAGATGGAGATAACTTGAGATAGCTGAAGTGAGCACTCAACACATACTAGGTGAGCAGAATGTGGAGTGGATGTGCCATGCAGTGATCAGAGACACATAGCAAACTGCATTAGAACCAGCGCTTGGGCATAGGTCTTACCAGATGGTTCCAAGAGGGGATTAATCCAGATGGTCAGAGCCTACTCGAAGATAGATAGGCGGCACGTGTGCAATGTGAAGTAGGTAGCGTAGGGATGCCAAGGAATGAAGCAAAGAAAGTACGTGGAGCAGAGTCCAGCGCCATGCCGTCAGGTGCGGACAGGGGCAGACAGGAAGGGCCTTTGAACTGCGGGCCTTCGGATGTGCAGGGCCGGCTTCCGCCTCCGGTCCTCGCGTTGCGAGTAAATGCAAATGTGGTTGCTAGGCAACCAGGAGGAACGCAAGCAACGCGTTCGTGTCGGCGGCCATTTTGGTCTCGGTCGCCTCGGCCTGAATCCGCCGAATCCAGGGATCCACTTCTGTCCCTGCAAATAGTGAAAGCACAGGGTGCAATCAGTCAGGTGGGGGGAGGAGGCCACAAGACGCGTGCCTCCAGGGATCAGGACAGCTGAGTATGCTGCTCCAGCGGCTCCGATCGAGCGCCGGAATGAAGAGCAGCCGTGAGGAGGTGCTGCAAACTTTGTGGGGTGGCTGTCCCTTCAGGAAAGTTAGCCTCCCAGTTGGAAATTGTTTCAGGAAGGCATTCCAGAAGACACAGGAATGCAGAGTTTCAGACTCCTCCCTAATTTCCTGTCTTCACAAAACTCCGGAGCCTTGACGGGCTCCCAGAGGGATCCCAGCCATAGACAAACCAGGACCTCCCCCACCCAGGGCGGCAGAAGAAGGACCAAGAAAGGACAAGCTCACAAGATATGGCGAAAAAAAAAAAAAAAAAAAGAAGAAGAATACAGCCAACTTTTTTCGGTCAATGGAGACCCTTCTGTGCATTACCGGGGCTGTGAACACAGCCTGCGGTTATCACGCAAAAGTCGGTAGAACACATCCACTGCCACCAGCCATTCAGGTATGCTAGTCTCTGTAACGGACATGTTACAGGAGCAGTGAGAAAGGGGATACTAGGTAACCCTTCAGCACTCCATGCACGGTGGGGTGTGCCGATCTCACGAAATAAAATGGAAGGGTGAAAAGTATCGCTCTACCCCCGGGAACATGTGTTCCCACAAGGAAAGTAAAATACAAAGGGAAGTACAAAAGGCTCCCAGCAGCACTGCACCTAGGGCGCTGTGTGCTACAAAAGTAAATTACAGATGCCTTATAAAATAGGGAGGAAAACAGGACTCCATAAAATACAAAGTAATGAACTAGGGTTCCCATAGAAAGTAAGGAAAAAGGCTCTCACTTACTCAGGAGACGGACCAAAAAATCCATGAGTCCTGCAAATAGTGCTTGGGGGGTGGGGGGGTGGGCGTTGCACATGAAGGAGATTTGGCATGAAATGAAAAATCGACCTAACACTTCTCAAAGGGAATCCCTACTACAGTGTTGCCCTTGCTACTCCCACTTATATATTTGGTGGTGGATTTTACCAGCTAGGTGTAATCCAGGCCAGATTTTTCTCAGTAAATGGTCTGGGCTAATCAGGTGGATGTCCATCCCATTTGGAGTTTTCTTATCTGAGCCTTGAAAGATGTACACTCATTTAAGATTCTACACCAAGCCGCTGGCCGACCTGGTGCGGGGCAAAGGCATCTCCATTTACCTGCGACTATGTAAGGGAGGTTTTTCAATGGTCCTCTGATGAGGGGTGTGAACCCATATAACCCAACAGTAAGAAAGGATTGCATCCAAACGATGGACCAAATGACTATGGGGTAGCAATGGCAGAGCAGTCGTGCCTTCACTGAAGGGCGGGCAGGTACAGTTTGTCCCAATCGATAACCCAAGAGGTTACACTACACAGACCACTATATAGAAACACTATACTAAAAAATATATACTCAATTATAAAATGACACCTTATCACTTCAAGTACGTATTTTGGGTGTGATCACAACACATAGTGAAACTCAGTGCATGTATAGAAACAGCGAATGGGCCTTCGGACACATTCTTTCTGACCCTAAGCGAATGCAAGACCTGTACCTTGCAGTAAACTGTACACATCATAATACTAAAGAATTTGACTAAACAAATAAGGCCTCATTAGAATAAGCGTATAACAGACATTTTGAAACACTGCCCATTTTACCTCTCCCCACAACTATGGGTTTCAGCACCCAGACCCTCCCACCCAAATAAAGCTGCTTGTATATGAAGGTATTAACTTCACTTACAAAAAGGGAGTTGGGAAAGGGATAATGGCCAAGGCAGAACAACTGCATGCAATAATTCCGGCTATCCCCAAAGACGTCCCATCGGACCCCAAAATAGGGAATTAATATTCCCCTAAATAGTGTGATGAACTACAATTACTGGCTCAGTTGCGAGGCGCTTTGTATTTGGTCATGCACAGGGCTCCTCTCGTCAACAAAAACATCTTCAGAAGGTCTGTCTCAGTGTAATAATAGCCGTTAGTCATGGGAGTCTGTGCCAGAAACTTTACTTGCATGCTTTACAATTCCTTTCAAATGAAAGCATGCTGGTGCAGCGTCTGGTTGAGTTGCAATGCTTTTTTAGGCTCTCCATACAAATCTCGCTGCATGGTTTCTTGAAAGGTCGCTGGATGCAAGTAGCTTGATCACTGGTAACATCCAAGAAACTACGGAAGATTTTAAATGCAAATAAGATCACCACATCAAAATGGAAAGCAGCTCCAAACTATACGGATTCATGGAACTTGATAAGCGGCACACACTAGCACCACCCAACTCCCCCCAAAGAGCGAAGGCCTATGAAATTAAATGAGAAGCACCATTTCTTCCAGTATCATGCATACCATCAAGTTGGTTCAGAGGATGCAATGACCCACAAGTAAACTAGCTTGAAGACTTTAAAAGGTTAGACATTTAAAGTCAACGCCTAGGAAATCAAGGTTCATAGCTATATTTGATGACTACGCTTTGTTAAAGATCAGGCAATCGAGAATATCAGACGCCAGGTCTGGTTTTACTGAAGACCTAAACTATCTATTGTGGCAGTGATGTACATTTGTCTGTTCACTCTTCCCACAATTCCTTAACTGCATACCTTCCACTTTTGTTAACAATGCACTGCAAGCTTTTGGATTTCCACAGGATTCATAAAATCGACTATTAAAATGGCCAGTTGGTTTTGCATTTTGAATATAGAAACATCAACTTGTTTGTGCGAATTTTAGGAGACCGGTTTACCTGCACCCATTACTGCCAATTCCTTACCTCAAGGTCTACTCGAATGCTCATTACAGCACCCGTGTCATGGTTATGATGGTGGCAAAATACATTAAGTGGTTTCTTGTGATAAGTTTCCCGTTGATGGGTGTGAAGACAAAGACCAAGAGGAAACTCCCTAAATACTCCCAAGACAACACCCAGTGATTTAACCAAAGATGCAACAAATCTGTTTGTGTAAGTAGCCTAGTCGATTACCCTGGTTTATTAATATACATTTTTCTTTGCTATTTTGTTTTTCCAGAAATAGACCACCTCTATAAAATTGGAAGGCAATGTCCACGTACAATATTGCCCTTAATACAAAAAAGGTCAAATGTACACTACTTTAGACAACTTTTACAATTTTCAACAGAATCACATAATAGTTACTTGTGTACAGCAGTCTGAATACAGATTGCAAATTCAGCCCAACATGTTTCAGTCCCCATGCAAGTGCATAACCTTCTGGAGAGCTATCTGGGGATGGTCTTACAATGACGACCCAAGAAAATCATCCTCAAGCTGCGGTTAGTAGTTTAGATACTAATATGTAAAAGTATGTGCAAGTTAAAATTAGTTAAGAGTGATAACTCAAAATTAAATCATGCCCAATTAGTTCAAGGTGTAGACCGTTTACCTTGGGACGGTTCTAGGAGAAGCAGGGGGAGAGCAAAGGTACCCAGATATAGAACTACCAAGAGGGACCCCCAGAGAATCTTGGCTATCACACTGTGCTGCTGTGCGACAACATCCAATCATTTACAGCATAGGAAAACACCCGAAATGTTCAAAATGAACACTAAGTATTTGCATACTTACTGAACAGGCGTATGTGTGAATCAAAAAAAGGCAGACGAGGAAAACTAATTTCCAGAACACAGTTATCTTATCCTTCCAATTATTCTCTAAGGGTCAAACCCAAAATCTTCTAGCAGGTCATGTTTTAAAATGCTGGGGAAAATGATAATGTACGTTTGGCTCTACAATCATATCAAAAGGAAATGGTAAGAGATGTAACAGACGTTTACTGAAATACTTTTTTGGACCTACCATTTGCATTCAATTCGTAGCAGCGTTCATCTTTCGGGCTGTAGGCACAAGAACTGTTAAAGGCCTAGCCACATTGCAAACAAACAACTATTTATCAAAGCTTGCAAGATTAAACCGCATTTCAATGAAGACAAATTGCAGAATTGGTCGGCACTTGATCATTGGATGTGTAGTACCAGCTCTATGTTGAATAATTTTGGGAAAAAAAAAACAAAAAAAAAAAAAAAACACATGCAACCCATGTTGGTCCTAATTCTGGCTAACGTAAGCTAGTAAGGTCGTCTAAACTGCGCATTTGCAACATATAAAGACAAATAGTTATGTGCAGGCAAACATTTGCTCTACACACATGTAATGCAGCTTTATTACAATATTTTTGTATTCTGATTTCACAAACCACTGGGTTGCATCAAATAGTGATAATCTATGCAACAGTGATCATACTTTCAACTTCTTGTGACTACATAATGAAGGAGTGTGGCGATTACGGTTATTTTATAACTCATTACCAATTACAATCTTTGTCACAGTGGAAACTTAGAAGCTAGTGCTGTGCTTCACATTGTGAGAATGAGAAGATAGAGGACAGTTCTGCTTTGGAGGAAGCTTTGGAGGAAGGGTAAGTTCACATTCTTTAGGGGGGCATGAGGTGTTGTCCTCCAAGGAACTTTGTTTCCTTTGCCGGATTCTTAATCTCCTTGATTAAATGTGAAGAAAGCAAACGGAGCAACAACTGCGACCCCGACCCTCCCACAAGGCTGCAGCAGCAACGCTCGCAATACATACAAAGAAGCGAGTCCAGATGGGATTTTTCTACTATTTGGCACTTAAATTCAAATCGGAGCAGCGAGCGCTCCAAATTGCTGCATTTGCATTATTGTTGTATGTTTAATACATGGCAGTGTTCTTGAACTAATTAGTTTCTGCTGTGCATATATTTCTGCAAAGGCCCAGTTGGGCTGTATATGCTGTGGTCCTTTGTGCCTACTCCCATGATGGCCGCCATATTCACTTGCACATGTGTGCCTGCCTTGGCCCCCAGCCACTACACCGATTGGACAATATCTTTCCTTAAGGGCCAATCACGGGAGCAAACAGGCTTTAGCCGCCCCCCCCCCCCCCACCAAAAATCCACAACCAAGGCCCCGTCTGAGCCTGTCTGGGCCAAGGAGGAAGTCCTCCACCTTTTGTCCCCCCCCCCCACCTCCTCAAACTATGAATCGGCCTCCAGACTTATATACTGCTCCGCCCATGAACTTGGGCCCCTGGACCTCTAAGCTCCCTGCAAATCTACCAGTGAGTGATGAAACTCTCCCATTGCCTCCTCCACCAACTTTCTGAACCAATGACTGTGCCTATTGTGAGAAGCCAGAAGGTGCATCACCGGCTAGTCCCCAGGGATCTGTCATCCAGGTGGCCAGGACACGGCCATCACTTTTGGATCCCGTTCCTGGGGTGGACCAGTGCGGGAGGATCACCTGGATGGTAGAACGTCCTTTCATAGACGGTCAGAATGTCGATTTTGTTTTTTTTTTTAGTTATTTATTTTTTAAAAAGTATTTATTTTTCCAACAAGACTTTTTATTGAGTTTATGTTTACATATATAAAAGAGTTGTATACATTATTCACGTCATAATGAAACTGGGGAGAAATACAAACACAAATAGATGAAATGTCCAACATAACATAGGGTAAATCAGAGGGGGGGGAATACAGAGGGGTGGGGTCATAACATGTAGCAGCTTCAGTTCATAGAAAGTCACGACTAGGGCAGCTGTTGGGGTAGCTAATCGGCCTAGTGGCTATGATGGTAGTGTGTCAAGATAGGCGAGTGGGGCACTGCTCCGTTTTGTTCCAGAGTCACTTGAACTGCAAATAGTCTGTGGGTGCCCACTGCGGGGAAGCGAGCTTCATTAGTAGTACTTAGCCATCCAGCAGAGGGACGGCGGTTGTCGCACCACAACAGGGAATTGTTTTGCGTAATCCAGAAAGGGGGACCAGATATCGTAGAACTTATTTCTCTTCCCTAAGCGGAGGGCGGTTATTTTTTTCAGCGACTGCGATGTCCCAGCACTTCGACCACCAATGGGGACAGCTGGACGTTCAGGGTGTTTCCATAGTCTTGCTATTGAAATTTTCACTGCAGTGAGTAGTTTTGAACAAAGATCCGCCAGACATCGGAAATTGTCAGTCTGCTGTATCACCCAGTAGGACTATTCCTGGATCCCACGGGATTGATAGTCCTGTGATCAGTTTGATCAGCTCTAGTACCTCTTTCCAAAACCTTCCAATCTTGGGGCACAACCACAGCAGATGAAATAGTGAGCCAGTGTCAGCACAGGCTCTTCAGCATTGCGATGGGATAGCAGGGTTACTTTTGTTGAGGGTCTCCGGCGTCAGATACCATCTGTAGAAAACTTTGATCACCCCCCTCTTTATTAGTGACACATTTGGAGCTCTTGTGGATTCTGGTACAGATGCGGTTCCTCCACCCCGCTCCACATCCCGCTCCACATCCCGCTCCACATCCCGCTCCCACCTCTGCATGTAGGCTACCTTCTTATTAGGGTCCCCTCTGTCCAGAAGACTGTATAAGATTGAGATTTTGCCAGTGGGTGCGAGCGCTGTCAAGGTTCGTGCTAGCGCCGTCACCTCTGTTCTGGCTTGCGATTTTATCGTGTGGTGGGACAGCCAATGTCTGAGCTGGGTGTAGAGGAAGCGCTCCCCCTCGGTACTTGGAATTTCTTTCCATTCTTGAGCAGGGTGCCGTTCGTGAAGAAGGCCGCAATGTATCTCAGCCCTCCTGCCTTCCATCTGTCAAAGTGGTTTGGTGTAATCCCTGGGGTGCAGTAGGGATTCTCCCAGATTGGGGATAGTGGGCCCACTGTGATCATACAGTTCCATCGTCGAGCCGCCTTCTTCCAGCTCCCCACCGTGTTTTTGGTTAAACAGTGGCCGGAAGTTTATCTTGTATGCCTGCTCTATTTTAAATCGGGATTTGGATTTCCCCAATAGCTGAAGTGGGATTTTGCCCATGGAATGAGGAACCTGGCTGCCAGGGTGTCCACAAGGTCTCTAGGGGTATTAATTCCCAGGGCTGTTAACTTTGCAAGGTTGACACCAAATCCCGAAGCCGTCCCAAAACTGTCCAATTCTTGCCAGAGGGCATTCAGGGGGGGGTTTCAGGCGCAGTTAGAGTCAGCAGAACATCATCCGCGTACAGAGCACTTTTGTAGATTTCATCTTTTAATTCCAGACAGTGAATCCGCAGGTTCTGGCAAATTCTGCAGGCAAATGGCTCCATGCATAGTGCAAATGTGAGCGGAGACAGGGGGCAACCTTGTTGAGTGCCGCTGGTTATCATTATCTTGGGTGATCTGCCGCCATTTATACAGAGTGACGTGATGGATAGTTTGCAAGCGTCCATTTCAAGAACTTCCCCAGTCCAGCATGTCGAACGCTTTATGTGCGTCAAGTGACAGGATAGCCGTTTGCTCCCCCCGTCCTGTTTGCCAACTCGATGACATTTAGGGGATGGATGGATGGATGGATGGATGGATGGATGGATGGATGGATGGAATTAACTTGGAGAAAATCATGGTGTAATTATTCATCAGCGTGATTGGCCTGTACGAGGAGCAGTGTTCTGGGTCTTTCCTGGGCTTCAGTATCAATACGGTCAGGGATTCCTCCATTGAGGGGGTGATGCTACCTGATGAGAGGAAAGTGTTGTATAGAGATGCCAAGTGGGGAGCCAAGATGTGAACACATTTTTTAAAGAACGCGGTGGCAAGCCCATCGGGACACGGGCCCCGTTTTTCAGGGAACGGATAGTCTCAGTTGCTTCTTCCGTGGTGACGGGGAGCTCCAGGGTGTCCAGCTGGGGGTGAGGGAGGCCCCTCTGGATGGTGCACAAATACTGAGTTTGCGTCTCCTTGTCTGTTGGGGCACCAGACATGATGTCCCTGTGGTGTTCCGTAATCTCCAGTTTTTCCGCTTCCGCGCAGCAGGGCTTGCCTCACCGGTCTTGAAGGACAGGTATATTGTTCCAGGAATGCAGCTTTTTGAGTTTGTGCACCAGCAGTCGATTAGCCTTGCAGCTGTTTAAGTAATATTGTTTTGTGTATGGTAGGGCGCGGGCCGTACGATCTGCCAGGTGCATTTCGAGGGCTGCATTTGCTTTAAGATCCCTTCCTGCTTTGGTCGTTTGGCGTTCTTTGAGATTTGCCTCTCGTTCCGCTACTTCTTTTTTCACCTTAGACAGTTGAAGTTGATGTTGTTTGTGTGCTGCTGTACAGTTGATGGCTATCCCATGAATCACCAGCTCCATCGCATCCCAGACCACAGCTTCAGAGGTGCCTTTAGCTGCATTTTCCTGGAAATAGTTTGTGAGGGCGTCTGATAGCTCACAGCTGGATGCTATGTCTGTCAAGATATATTCCTGTAGTTCCTATTGCAGGGGCCATCACCGGAGTGTGGTCCGATATTACTCTAAGGCCGATCTGTAAGTCTTCAATACATGGGAATAGCGCGCTTGACGTCAGTAGTAAGTTCATTCTCAAGAACGCCCTGTGGACATGCGAGAAGAATGTGTAGTGATGGTTCCTTTGTTAGCTAGCCTCCATGCATCTATAGTTCCAGTACCCCTTAGAAATTCCGCCATCTCCAGCGCTCAGGCAAAGTCCACCCTAGTGGGTGGTGGTGTTTCGTCGTTATTGGTGTCCGGGGTAAGGTTAAAGTCACCTCCAATCAGCTGGCGGCCTTCTGTGAAGGAGGTCATCGTTGGGAGGATATTGCGTAGGAAACGGTCCTGGGCGTCATTTGGGCAATATATTGCTGCGATAGTGATCAGGAGTTCGATCAGCAGTCACTTGAGTAGTAAATATCACCCCGCTGGATCTCGCTTGAATGTAATTTGCATTAGGGGAACCTCACGGCCGATTTACATGGCTACACCACCCCTTTGCTTCTGGCCTGACCAAGCAAAGTACCATCTGGAAGAAAGTTGAAAGCTGGCCAGACTTTTGTCAGGCATCAACAGATGCGTTTCTTGCAGGCATAAATGTCCGCTGCGAGTTGAGCGAGCCTGTGTTCAACCAATGTGCGTTTTCTCAGAGAGTTCAGCCCTTGTACATTCCATCTTATCATGGTAAGTTCCTTGACGTTATCCGTCATCTAGGACGAATGTGTTTGTAGATTCCTTTGGTAGCTTTTTCCAGCAGCCCTCCGGTGACCTAGTTTGATTGCTGATTGGTGTGCCCCCCCCAACCCCCCTGCACCCCGCATGTGGAAATTCTCCTTCTTCCAGCCCTCGCCCCTGCCCTCTCCCCTGTCCCCCCCCACCCCCTCCCACCTCAAAACAAAACCAGGTTGTCAGGTCCAGCCTTCAATCAACGGGGCATCCGGCAGGGCCGACGCAACCAACTAATTTGGAGGCAACTGAGCCTCTGCTGAAATTCTGTGAAGCATGACCTCCCAGCGTTTGGGAACGGTGGAGCTCAGATCTCGGGCTCAATGGTGTGCGGGACGGACCCTAAAATAAGCTAGGGATCTGTGTTAGTTGCTGGCAGAACAGATGTATTGGGTCCTGTTTCAGTCTTTGCCGTTCCGTTTGCTTTTGGTAGGGGGGTGGGGCCCTGATCCTTTGCAGTCTCTCTACTCGGGTCCAGGAGTGTTTGAGCTCTTGAGAGGAAGCTTGTCTGGAGGGCGAGTCTCCGTCGGGATCGGCCTCTTCTGCTTCAGCAGCTTCTCTGCCAGTTTTAGGGTGCGAATGAAGCAGGGTTTGCTCTCCCAGGTGAATGTCAGGGACGTGGGGTACCCCAACGATAAGGGATCTTCCTCTCTCTCAGCCATTCCGTAACAGATTTCAGGGCCTTCCTTTTCATTAGCATAGTGGCTGCGAGGTCCTGATATAGGGAGATAGAGGCGTCTCTGAAGAGTATGCAGGTTGAATTTCTGGCTTCCCGCATCTTTCACTTTGTAAAAGAGTCTCCTCGCTAGAACGTCAGGCGGGGTGGATGTGCTCGATCTTGCTCTCGTTCTGTGAACTCCATCAAGCAGAGTCAAAATGAAGCTGAAGAAGACGTCATTAATATAATGCTCCAGGTCTGCGCCTGAAACGGTTATTCGGATCCCTTGTAGGTGGATATTGTTCCGCCGGGAAGAATTTTCGGCATCCTCCGCCTTCCTCCTCTCCATCTCCCCAACTCGCTTGTCCAAGGTTGTGATCTGACTCATGACCTCTTCTGTGCCCTTCTGGTACTCCTTTGTAATGGCAGATAGTTCCTGCAGGTCTGATTTCGTAACCGCCTGTGTCGCAAAGCAGGGTTCCGCCGCTGTATATGTCTCTGTGGCCGTAGCATCGTTGCAGTCCCACCTTTGTTTTTTTTGAGTTGACAGCAGAGAGGGCCATCTGTTTTGTTGCTTTGCCATTGCGAGCGAATCGCCTGTAACTTGACTGGGCGAAACCAACATACACCTCGCTCCCCCCCCCCCCCAACCCCCCCCAATCTCCCCTCGCCCGTGTTCCAAGCTTTCCAGGCAGGTGGTGGATGGGGCAGAAGCGATAAGCTTCCACGCCACTGTGTGTCTAGGAGGGGGCTGCCAATATATTACTCTGCGGTTGCTGCACCCAATGGGTGCTGCCTTGTTCCTGGGCTTTGCCCCTTTGCCCAGAGTCTTATTATAGAGGGGCTCGCCTGCTAATAACTGTGTGCTTCCAGGAAGAGCGCTGCTCAGTTTGCATCCAGTCGGTGCATTTGTGAAGCAGGGGGATCACCCCTGGTGGCCTTGCAAGTGGATCTTTAGGAGAGCTGCGGCCACCCTTAACGGCTAGGGCCTCAGCTATGATCTGCGTGCTGGAGAGAGCAGGACCAGGCAGGCGGAGCATCCCCATGGCGTCACGCCCAATTCGAAGTGGATCATGATGTTGTGGCCTTGATAGCTGACTTCTAGGCTGTCTGAAATGCGGAGCCACGGGCTATAACCCAGCGATGCTGTTCGAGGCTGGGAGAAAGAGAGCAGAGTTGCAGCCCCAGCCCACGAGGTTCCCCTGGCTGCTGTGTGGCTTTGGGGAGCAAGAGTCATGTAGCAGTGCCCCCCCGGTCCCCCACCAAGGGATAGGAGGGGCCTGCGTGGGGTGGGGCAGCGCTGGTCAGGGGTGTGGCAGAGAGGGGTCCGCTGGACAGCACAGCAGGTGACACCTTACCTTCAGTTGGCGATGGGGAATGCGGCCACCGGTTACGGGCTGGAGGCTGTTGTAGAGGCCAGAGCTCGCTCTAAGTAGGAGAGGCGGGTCGGGGAGGGGGGTGGCGGGGGGGTGGGAATACCGCAGACGGAAGGTTTTGTGCTGTGCGCTTAAGGTCCATCTGATGGCGCTCACAACTCAGGGGTCCCCTCCCCCTCAAGAATGCAGGCAGGCTCACCGGGGCTTATAGAGAGCATACGTATTGCACGGGATTGGCGGGTCCCAGGTGTAAGGTTCCCGTTGGCTGGGGCCACATCCCACATCGCCCAGGCTCCGATGTTACCGGCGACGAGAGCCGCACTGCTGCAGCAACCCCACTTGCTGGCTGCTGGGTTTGGTTTGCAGCTTGCTTCGGCCTGCGTTCAGGCCGGGGGCTGGATGAGCAGAGATTCGATACCTAGCCATATGGGGGCTGCGTTTCTGGCCACCAGGCCGAGTCTTGGGGTGTTCCCGGCCCACGGTGGAAGGACGATCCATTGACAAGCCCCTTATGCTTACTCCCGATCCGGCGGGGTGCCGTCCTACACTGGAGCCCCGAGGCGGGCAGTGCAGTAGGGAATGAGGGACGCCTGGCAATAATCTCTTCCTTCACAGCACATGCAGTGCCCTGGCAATGCCGTTCAGTGCCGTTCAGTGCCAGTGTCCCGGGAGTGTCCGGCTTCCCTTCGGGTGGCCCGAGCTGCCACCGGCAGCGCGCAAGCAATCCGATTCCTGCAATGCAGCAGGCTGTTCCCAGGAAGTCGGCCGCGTAGAGGGAGGGAGGCGGGGGGGCGGGGTTACTCCCCGTGGTCAGGAAGACGGTTGAATCAGTCACAGCTGCTTGCAGATGTCTCAATGCGAGCAAAGAGCCCCCCCAAGAGAGGGAGAGGGTAGAACCCGCCGAGTCGCCTCCCAATGGCCAGATTCCACCAGAGCGCTCGAAGCCTCGGTAGCTTCAGCACGGGGCGGGGCGATGTCGCCATCTTGTTGCATGAATCTTCACTGCCTGTCGCCGACTCTGCGAGCGGGAACGCTTCCAGTTCCCGTGCCGTGGATGAATTAAAGTTGTTCAAAGTCTGCCACACATCAAGCAAAAGATCAGATCGCTGCTGGGTGTTAACGGTTCAGCTTTACCGATGCATTCTCGTTGGATGCGTGGCATCAGCCAGGAGCTCTTGCAGAGCCAATCCAACCGCCATGGCTCCAAGCCACGCCCCTTTTAAGAGTATTGTTTTGTCGAAAAAACTCGAACTATATAGGGGTGTTAGGAAAGTGTCCATAAGGGGTGGGGCGGTCGAGAATAGTTAAAAACAACACGGGTATAGCAGCTTGTAGGGGGAATAAAATTAATCAATTTCAAGGAGTTTTTCAGGGAGTGGGACACGGGATGGTGAAGAGGGGTATCCCCTTCGTGGGATACTTGAGAACTCAACTCATGCCCCTTTCCCCGACACAAACACTTTCTCATGGACAACGTGAGCGAAAACTGACTAACACCAGAGCCATACACCCAACATGTCCCAATACAATCGACAAGCAAAGTCAGGCAATTACAGATCATTAGACACCTGCAGCTTTTTAACATGACCAAGGTGTATAAAGATGGGGGCTGCAAAGGAGGAGGAGGAGGAAGGCGTCTAATGAGCATGGCAAAGCACACAAGGAAGCAGCAGTTCCAAGATTTGCAAGGAGGGAAGTGCCCGTGACCTTTCCAGACCATTATTTTTGTGAACCTTGGAAAATTAGAAACCCAAGACCTGGGACTAAAGCTGAAGAAACCCGCATTGCGCGTCAGCGGAACCCGGGGCTCTCCCACGTTGATAACCAAAGGCAGGGAGGAGCTTTTGCAGGCGTGGTACTGTCATTGGCTCCTACAACAAAGCAGCGCCAGTAAAGAGAGCACAGCTGTCAGAGAGACTGATACCAGACCAGCCCAGCCTGTGTTAGAACCAAGGTTGCAAGTGTCACTGTATGAAGAAATCTAAAGAGAACCGGCTGTGAAATATATGTGACGAGCGACGCAAATATAATTGAAAACCATAGGAGTGACTGAACTTTGGAGGCCAAGAAAGATACCGTAGACAGAGTGGTCTGGCGCCACATTGGTGTTCATTGTATCCAACTGGTTGGCAACTGTGAGAAAGGAATTTCAAGATTGAAGTGGTGCTGCAACGGGTCAGGCTAAACCCTGTGCACATTTGAAAGTCTTCGATAGTTTAATACAAACTGAAATTGGTCCGGGCCTGGCTGAGGGAGACTAATTGTGTAAGAGGAAGGATCTGAACCTGGCTGAGAGGGATCCGTGGTTAACCGTGAGTCACCCGAGAAAGAATAAACTGAACATTGTATGCTTTGCTCGAGTGAACCGCCTTGTCCTGTGCTGAAAACATTGGGAAGGGAGGCCAAGGCTGAACATCCTGATGTATCATTTTGTGAACACTTTTCTTTTTCATTAACACTACCCCACAGTATTTGTATTCAGCGGTAAGGATTGCCAATAGTTTTTCTTTTTAGTATAGGCTCTTTTAGTTTGACGGAGACTCCACTAGGACTGCATTATTATTATTTGATGGTTATAACTTGCTCCCATCTGTAGATTTAGGATTAGATAGGTGTTCATCACACCCTTGAAGTTCAATGAACACCCTTGAACTGTCGTCACTTTTGCCGGTCTTAATGTTGATACCATGCCTTCCTTACACCATTTACTCTGCCTTCCTTGTCTCACCTAACCTACTTCTTCGCTCACTGCATTGTGCTACCGTTTTTGATTTGGGAATTTAGGTGTGCATTTTTTACATCTATGCACCCTCTTTGCATTGCATTTGTGCCACTGTTTTTGAATTTCGAATTTCCTTTTTGGATTGCATGTGTGCCTTTTGTGACTACTAGGCCACCTGGTTAGTTTAGCTAGAACTGTGCTTTGCAGCCACTCCTTCATTCCTCAACTAACCTCTGCCACCCCTATGGCTCTCAACATCTCACCCATCTTCTCCGACTTCTCCAACTGCTACACCTATCCCCGCTCGCTCATGAAGTCTGAAAGGGAAAAGAAAAAAAAAAAAAAAAAAATATCGAACACATCCAGTCCTCGAACCCTGGCTTACCCATTGCAGACACCAACGTCAGCTCAACTTCCAGACAGGTCTTTATAGATCTGGAGAAGGGGGACAGAGGATATCAGTAGACTCCTCGCCTCCCTTCTCTCTCTCTGTCCCTTATCCAGATCTATAGACTCCTCGCCTTCCCTCTCTCCCTCCCTCTGGCGCCAACTCTATGAGTGTATCAGGTTTCGTTAAACAGGCGGGCTGGTGGCCGATCACTTTCTTCAGATGGCTCCCTCTTATGAAACAGCCCCACCCCCTCTGCGTCTTCAGCAGGACTTCCTCAAATTCCGGAAGCTCCTCAAGACTCTCCTCTTCTCCACCTCATCTGCTAATCCCAGTCGCTGTGAATGGTGGCCAGGGCCCTTATGTGTCCCTCTGGCCTCCTATACCCAATCGCCCCAGCCTCGGTCTACCTGTCAGCACTTGCCTCTGCACCCACTGGCCTCAATCCTGTAGGCTTGCCCTTTTCATCTGCTGATCAACCACGAGCATGGACATTCCAGCACTTACACCCAACCCCCCCAGACCCCCACACCCCCACTTCCCCTCTTCTCGCTGCACTTGCACGTTCTGAATACTCACAAGGCATAGAAGGCTTGTCTATCTTCCACTGTATTCGTTGTTTTCAATCCCACGTTACATCCCTGCGGCCCTGTGGCTGTTTTGAAACAGAACTGTCTTACTGTATAAGCGCCCAACAATTAAAATAAGGGAGGTAAACATCACACCCCGTGTGGCCCCCTCACATGCCTACCCCCAATTAGGAATTAATGAACCAAAATGCAATCTGCTTTTACGGTATTTTCGGAGAATCACATTTCCCGTTTAGAGAATCTGTGTCAAATCTGCTTTTCTTATTCCTGTTCTACTAAATACCCTCTTGAATGTAAAGTAGGAAATGGTTAGCCCAGCCCCACCAAAACAGGCAGTTGCGATTAGATAGTTGACAATGAAGTAAAGAACAAACAGTACACAATAAAAAGAAAGCCTGGAAGTATTGTGAAGCGCAAATTCTAGGGTCTAGTCGGGCCAGAGAGCAATACGTTCAGCGAAAGCAGTGCAAGGGTACATAAATTGTGCAAGCTTCACATTGCCAAGGTTGTAGTATTGCACCCTAGGGCACCAGCATCTATTAAACGTAAAGCCCTATAGTAAACCTCATGCTGGTCTTTAATGCCAGGTCGGGCAATGCCTAGCATAACATACCTTGCATGTTGATTACATCAGTCAGATCATGGTTAGGACCATACCGTCCGATCTAGTCTCTTAAAAGACATTTGGCCTATCCTAGTTTATTCTTAACCACCCGCGGTGTAGTATGAAATTGGGATTACAGTTGCCAAATATAAAATTTAGAAGCTAAAACATGCTTATTTTAAATAAGGTTTTCTAGTCTAAAACCTCAGGATTCTAGGCCATTACATTTCCGCACTATTCTCCTGTGGTTGGAGAATACAGCCCATCCTTCTACAAAGCCAAAGAGGTGCCCGTCAAGATTTGTCTGACCCCACCAAAACATACATAACACCAAAGGTTCTACCTTTTAGTAGTTAGAACCTTTGGTGGTATGCTTTTTAGATCTTTTGGTAGGGTCGGTAATTTTAACTCTGTAATTTCGTAATATACCAAGTTATCAGCTGTAAAGGTTTGTATTCAGTTACTTGCTGCTCACCTGGCAGTTCTCCCACAAGCAGACAAAGTTGTCGGGGATGTCTGGGACAATGTTTCTGCCATGTGGGTCCAGGCGACATTCACCAACGTTGGGCTGGCTCTTCAGGGCCATCTGCCCCCACTGCTTCAGCTTTGTGTGGTAACAATGAAAGTACACATGGCGAACCAGATCAGCGGGTTGCTCCACACACCAGAAGCCACAATCTTGCCACAGGCAGGAGAATTCATCTGCAGAAAAAAGGCACACAGGATCACATATATGACATTCGCGCCTGGGTCATGTAATCGCTCACAGAAATACTCCTAAGAGTGAGGATGGGGTCCAATGAAACCCCAAAACCCACCCACATCCTAACAAATATCACATCAGTTCTAAGCGATGATCACCACTTTGCTTTTAGACATAGGGAAAACATTGAAGGGGTTGAGGGATGCAAGAGCAGGGTTGCAAGACTGTCTGCAGATGTGTTGCATGATCATTACATGCGGGAGCATGCAAGAATGTTTAGACCTCTCTTCCAAATGCAATGCCCCTATCCTGCTTTGTTGTGAGGATGTCTATGCATCTTGTGTGCACATGGATGATTAGCTAGCCCCCAAACCTGGCTATGAGCAACTGCCCTAAGCGAGCCTCCAGCTTCTCCCCAGAAGTGACTGGTCTTCTAAAGGGAGTCGAGCTGGACAAGCCATTGGACCTGGCAACATCTTGCAGCCACAGGCTAAACAACCAAACTCCTACATCAGCAGGTCAGCTCTAGACTCCAAGTGGAAGTAGAGAACCCATAAGACTAGAGTACCTTAGTGAGTGGGCCAAAAGCTTCACTCGGACGTCATCCCTCTCCAGGCTATAGTCAAAGAAGGGAGTTTCCAGCACCCAGATGGAGTATAACTAGTAGTCAGTACAGAATGTAGGCAACAATGCCTTCCCTTCAACTATGAAATGCAATACATTCGTACTAATTATTTCCTTATTCGGTCATTCTGAATTCTATGGTCTGCTTGAAGTCCAAGGCTACATGCAGGAGCATTCATGTAGTTGGGCTGATCACCCCAGTATCGAGAGTAAGGAAACAAGACTTTCCCTATATGTAGCCAACAACATTCAGAGATAAAACATGCACATTGAACTGCAACTTTCGTTTTTAATAGATTGTTTAGTGCATACTCTTGTATGCAAATGCAGCATTTTGCAATGGTTCCAGACGTGGCAAAGACATGGTGTAAATGGAGATAAAAATGTGTTCCGGGATGCCATGAAACAGTTATGACTCTAGAAACATGACATCAGGAAGGAACCATACACAGCATTAGGATTTTGGTGATAATCGACTCTTGGCAATTAAGAAATTGTGTACTGTGTGTATTTGGTGATCTCAAGGGGTGAGCGACATTCCTGGCTAGTAGCTTGCAATTTCAAATGTTTACCACCGTTAGTACCAGATGTATACTGTTCCTAGGCAAGAGTGCTTCTAAGCGATGTTTGCACGCTCAGGGTTAATCAGTCACTTCTCCAATAGCGAACTCACCTTGGATCCCTAAAGATATTAAAAGACTCCAATTTCACAGATCGACCCTTTAACAGGTCAACATTCATGTCCCCTACAGGATCCCCAATACCCGCTCAAGTGCCAGATGGCCATAACTTACTCACCCTGGAGCTCCAGGACGTCTTCCTCCTTAAGGTGAGTCTTCATGTGGCTGCTGAAATCGTCCATCTGGCTGGCTGTGTAGCTGCACTGGCTCCACTCACACTGCATCTCCACAACCTTCTTGCACACCTCCCTAAACCTCATGGCAAAAACTATAATGGGCAGAATATGTTTCAGCAGATAAACGCACGCATCCCACCCCACTCTCCAACTGTGCACCTAGACAATGAGACTTATATCAAGTCCCCCCTCGCATGCACAGGCCTATAAAGCCAAGTCACAATTCAAATGTCAAGAAAATACTGGCCTAAGAGAGCAATGCTACCTCACGCCTGATAAGCGTAACCCAGCACAGAACTGGATTCCCTGGTTCCAAATGCCAACACCATCCCCAGTCCCAATGCTAAAAGCCGACTCCAATACCTCATTGCTACGACAGTGTGCTTCAATACAAATATCACCAAATCCATTGACAAGAGTCACACCATCTCAGTTTTCAAGATATTCAATTATAAACTATTACCTCAACACTCAAGACCCTCACAACAAAATTCCACTTAACGAATGTTAAGACATCCCCATGCCCTAAATGCCAAGAACTCTTCCCCTCTGCTACCCCAAAGCCCAAGCCCTTTAACTCACTGCGAATACCAATCCTCACTCCAATGCAAAAACCCACAGTTCACATTGATAATATCACTTTCAATGCCATACATTCTGTTACAACTCCACAGATCCATAATTAAAATCCCCAATGGTTATAAAACTAAGATTTCCCCCTGCCCCCAATCCCTACATAGTGCCCATTGCCATACCTTAGCAATTAGCCACTCATCCTGCCACACAGGTTTTAGTACTGGTCTCATCAAGTGCAGCAGAAAAATATCGATCTTTGTTTTCAGGTCATCTTTGTAGCATTACAAAAATATGAGCATTTCATGGAATCACCCTATAACAAAAAAAAAAGAGAGACACATTTAATCAACTAATTTCAAAGGGGCATGTGATCACTTTTGATGCATCACACACTGCACACAGTGACATTAAATAATAACAGTCTGTTCTCATTGGTTTTTAATAGTTGGTCAGTCATTCCAAGATGGCCCTCTACTTAGCGTGTTGTACATGGATAGGACTAATTCTGTTACCTAGGAAACGCCACATTTACTTTAAAAAGGCAGCTTACGCAGTCAGAACGCGGACAAGGGTGAATTACAGGACAGCGACCTGACTGGTAAGGTTGTTACTATACTTCGCTTTATGATCTGCTAAGACCAATCGGTTTTGCAACAAAAAGGTACCCAATTAGTGGAATTTAAAGTATTCTATTGACTTATGCACTCCCTCACAGATCTAGAATCTCGAGCACGACGGGAGATTTGCACAAGAGCATAAAAGATCTGAACTCTGGCAGGTCAAATTAATGATTGATTGCAGAAGGTGTTGGGCACTAGCTAATACTAGAGATTATCCAAACACACTACAGCTCAATAACTATAATATTAATAATGAGTGACTACTTTCACAAGTGCATTGATAAAACTGCCAATTTAACCTCATGATTAACGGTAGGTCACATATTATTCTCTCTCTCTTATATGTTAAATGTTTTGTGGCCTGGTGTACATGGTACCACGACTGAATTGCTGATATGGGATTGAGGATTAACATATTACTACATTTGATGAATATTGCTTTTTGATGTATATTGAAGGCTATGGTCAACTCATGTTGTTGCATTTGTTTGACCTAAGATGATTCATATATGCCCTGAAGAAGGACTTAGATAGTCCGAAATGCATTGGCCAAGGATGCATATGCCTATAATTGTAAATTAAACATAAGCTTCCCTTCAGGACCAGTGAATTAAACTAATTTACGTTATTTCTACTAATCTTGAATATTATCTTTATTTTCACGAAAAAATAAAGATAACAACCGAGTGGATTTAAGGATGTGCAGCCCACACCGAAAACTGACAAGTCTAGATTCCTTCTCTTCTAATTAAATAATAACTCCCTATGCAGACCTGTTGCATACATCAGAACCAACGCGCCATGGAAATGGTGATCATTTTCCTTTATACTGCTTAACAGAACATTCCACCTTGCAGTGATGGCACACAAAACTTGGGCAAAAAAGCATGCAAGGAGGAGAGCGGCAGCGTGGTATGGGGCAGGTGGTTTTGGTGTGCAAGCATTACATAGCAGCAGGAGAAAGAGAAAAAAAAAATGGTTCCAACGGTCACCGTCTTAGTTATCGGTGCATAGCAAGCTCCAATGCTACAAGTGCAGGCGAGCAGAATGACAGTAAGAAAACAAGCATGCAGGTGAGAAAGCACCACAAGCATTAATCCTCCTCAGGTTATCACACCACTGCCACCATTCATGCAGACACCAGGAGCAGAGGCAATACCACAGTCCAACAAGAGACCGCACCAAGCCACAGGACCACCTCTATAACGCCACGGAGCAGCACTTATGGCAGTACACTTGATAGAGCAGGACCTGGCACCAGCAGGCAAGGATCTCTTACAGAACTGCATTTCTACAGCACACGCTGGGCTGCATACCAAGGAACCAGTGAACCACCATTTCGGCATCACATCATTTGAAGCAGGAAATAGAATCTAGCAGCCAGGATGGGTATGGATCCTCTGACAATCAGTGCAAAAGAGGTTCCATTGTTATCCCACCCATTTTTATTTGCAGCTATTTGTCCAAGCACACTGCTGCCCACCAGGAGATCATCCTGGTGTCCACACTGTGATGTCATGGAGCACATACACCACATTGTCGCTGCAATAATGCTACCTACTCTCATACCATCTCTTTCAATCCCTCCATGTTTGAGGGCAAATAGGGATACTAGCTGCACCAAAACATGATTTGCTTCCAGGTGCTCAGATTTGCTTCCAGGTGCTCAGATTTGCTTCCAGGTGCTCAGATTTTGCTCCTTAGCATCGCAAGGTAAAGCGTGCCGGCTAACTTGTTTCTGGTTGTCCCAATGCAATTGGTGCCAGATTAATTTTACTCATAGGTGTTCCAAAGCAACGTGTGACCGATTGTGATCATGCTCATTGGTGTACCAAAGGAAATGAGGCCCTGTGATTCCATTCCCAGAAGTCCCTCTAACTTGCGTAGTGCACTCCCACATATCCTACTGTGAACTTGCTGACATTGTGTCGCTGTTGGGGCCTCCAGGACTCTGCCTTTGGTGACCCATCTCTGCAAGTTTCAGCAGCAAGATCTCCCCTGGAACTAATTGCACCACTGTTTGCCAGGTACCCATGTCTGCCTTCCCCCATATGCCTTCCATCTTCCCTATATTCACTCATTCAGATTCAAACCAGTCACAGGGTAACGTGATGTCAGAGATACCAGCCCACACAAGGGTACCTCAGGGTATCTCCTTGCAACTACCCCACTGAGGAGTATTACTATGGGACGTCACCCATGGGACACCCTTACCAAGGCTTCACACTGGATGGATGCTCTACGTCACTGATAAAATAAATCACTTAACTCTTAATACTGTGTCATTGTGTGGTTCTGTGCGTTTGTAGATGGGAACGACAGGGCAAAATTTGAATTTCATATCCCAGCTTCTTAGAGTGTGCTGAATCGAACTGTAATACTGTGTTACCATATCCACAGTGCAGGGCTATAACGCCTTGAATTGAACTGTATAGGATTTAATTTACCAAATCAATACCATCTAAATTGTTAACATCGTATTATATTGGTATTTTGAATTGTCCTAGAATTTAAGATCTAATTGAGGGTATTAGTAACATTGTACTACCTTCCGTTTACCTTTCTACTGAAAAGCTGACATCACGCTACGGCATTTTGTAGTTCTTTGAAACTACAATTCCCTGCAATATCTTTTCATTTTCGGCGCGATTTGGGCTGGTCTGCGCTGGAGTGGTGCTAGAAATCCGAACATTTTTAAAGGTAAAGATCCTCTGTACTTTCATCACCTTTGACCTGTTCACATGGGACGGTCTAAGAAAACATATTTACACCACAGGCATGCGAGTTACAAGGAACTATCCTGCCAAATGTCCTTATGGTCTCTGCAACAAACGATTTTTTAACCTCAAATACTCTAAAAACAAAATGAAGGAGTATCCTGTTCAGTGTCAAACAATGAAAAAAACGAAAGAATTGTTTGACTCCTTTAAGTTGTCCCTATTGAACACACGATCCTTGCCTAAGCACGCACTGGACATACACGATTACATTCTGGAAATGAAATTGACATTGTGGGTCTCATAGGGACATGGCTGCAAGAAAGCAGCGGCCCTTGTATTGACCTAGCTACACCTCCAGGGTACCAAATGCTTAACAAAAAGGAAAAAGGAAAAGGGGCGGAGTAGCAATTATAAGTAGGAAGGAAATCTGTATTTTGGAGTCTCAAACTGAACTTGCAGGATGCAAAGCCCTCCATACTAAAATAACCCCTACTAATAACTCCTGCATAAACAGAATTCTAATCTATAGACCACCAACCGAAATGCCGTCAATTAACGAAGACATAAGCCATTTACTTTAATTCCTCCAATTGCCCAAGCTACTCCACCATACTCTTAGGAGAGCTTTTTTTCCTTCTTCGGTGGAATGGGGACGCCAAGGACAAAGAAGCCCTTGACCTAGAGCAACAACTCACAAATGTAGGTATAACAATTCACAATGTTAAACCAACTCATAAGCAAGGTTATATACTGGATTGGGTGGCAACCCGAAATATCACCATATGTGATTTTAGCACAAACCCCTGTATCTGGTCAGACCATTGCAAGGTCGAATGTACAATCAGTTTGCCCATACATTCTAAACTCTTTAGCGAACCACCTAAGAAAGTCATAACGGGAATTCTAACAAACTTGATGCAAAAGACCTAGAAAATTGTATCCAAATTGTTATTTGGCGGACTCAGACCCCCACTCCCCGAACCCCTGCCCACCACCCCCATAGAAATTTACAAACAGTAAATCTGAATACTACTGGACAATAAAGCACTACTAAAGACCAAAACAATCAGGAACCGCCCAAATTAACAACACTGGTTCATTACAGCACTAAAGATCTTAAAAAACAAGAAAAAAAGACAAGCCGAGTGCTTATGGGCAAAAAAACAGAATACTGAAAACCGAGACAAATGGAAATCTATAGGAAGAATGCATGAAAACAAAGATTTAAGGCCAAAAAGAAATACTACAATAAAAAAAAAATAATAATAATCTACTCTACTGCGATGCACAAATCAAACTTGCTGGAAACAATACAAACATTTTTTTTTTTTTAAACCACTCAGGTCATTAACCCCAATAAGGATGACTGCGAAAATGTGCAAAAAGCTTTTAAAGATAAAGTCCAACTAGCCTGTGATAAAATCTTAAACTCTCAAAAGTGTCATAAGGACACTGCCAGAACAAATGACTAAAACGAATACCAAAAAGACTAACACCTCGCTGGAATTTGGCTTTTCAGACCATGACTACTGGCGACACTACCAAAATGTTAACTAACATCAGGCCTACTCCCTGTATAGGGGACTCTCTTCCAAAAAGGATAATTCTTAAAAACATCAGCATTTTTGCCCCTTCTACACTCGATTTATAAATGCCTCCTTCAAACATAGGCATGTTTTTATGTCTATTAAGGAGGTAGCTGTCACTCCCATTACTGTCACGCCACTTACCTGGGGTGGGGGGCGTGCCTGCCGGTCCCGGCGCCCCGTCCTGGCGTGTCTACCCCCGATTCAGGTTTGGGGACCACGGTCTTCCGCGTCGCCCATTTGCGTGGACTCGCGCATGCGCGGGAGGCCGCGTTTCGCCCTCCGCGCATGCGCCGTCCACAGAGCGCTTGGGAAGCCGCAAGCTTGCTTCGCAAGCCTCGTTTTGGGCACGTCAGCACCCGGGGACAGCACAGCTTGCGTTCCAAGCCTCCCGGGTGCTGCCTGCCCTATATTAAGGGCCAGTTTATCGAAACAAACCGCGTCTCAGCACGGTTTGTTTCCTGATCGCGTCTTCGCCCATGCAGCTCCCCGAGTTGCACTTTTGCCTGCCTCAGCCTCGTTTCCCTTGCCCTTCCTCCTGGTTTTTCCTTGCCAGTTCCTGCGGGGGTAGTGTCCTGCTCCCTTCCTTGCCAATTTGGCTCCCCCTGGGGTTCTCCTTCTCAGATCCCTTCCTGACTCCAGTATCCCCTCCTGGCTGCCTTTGGGTACCTGCCTTTGCCCAGTCCTTCTCAGCCTTCTGCTCTGTGCTTGTCCACCTGCCTCCTCTGGAGAGGGAAGGGGGGGGGGGCTCTGCCTCCAAGCCTGCCTACTGCTCCTGCCTACTGCAGTTCTCCTATTCAGCCAGTTGCTACTTTCTGGAGTCTTCACTGCTGAATCCTGTTGTGGACCCTCTCCGTTTAGGCAAGACCCGCCTTCCCTGTCAGTGCTTGCACTGTCCGAACGTCACATAAATCAGGGAAGTGCGCATCCGTGGCGTTGGGAGCCGGTTCACCTCTGACCCTGTTAATTTCAGGGTGGGTGTTGTGCAGATTCCTCGCGTTGCACATTCAGCAATCAGCAGGACAGCCTGGCGTCTTCGCCACGACCATCAACCGGAAGTTCAGGTACTCAGCACCCACGAGACGCTTTCCTTAACAATTACTAAGGCAGCAGGACTTGGTGCCAAAGACCCAACAAATCTACGTCCAACAACTAACACCCACTTTTTACTAAAAATATTGGACAAGGCAGCAACCATTCAATTACAGGCACACTTTGAATCTGCCGTTTTTCCATCACAAACAATCAGGTTTCTGGAAAAACCACAGGACCAAAAGTGCTTTGCTTGATCTGCAAACGCAAATGCTAGGTAGAATAGAGGAGGGTAAAACAGGCCTACTCATTTTATTAGATCTCTCGGCGGCATTTGATAACGAGACCATGCCAGACTACTGGAAACAATCGCGGATATTGGCAAATGTTCAAGCCACACCATAGAATGGATACGCTCTTTTCTGAGCCAAATGACTTCCAGGATATGTTGGGGCACCGCTTGCTCAGACCCTATTGCCATCAAATTCAGAGTGCCACAGGGGGCTTGTATCTCTCCAATTCTTTTTAGCATCTATATAAGGCCTTTATGCGAATAACTGGAAAACATGGGCTTTCATTTCACCAACTGTGCCAATGATTTCCAGCTTATTATGGAGCTTAGTGGCGATTATGATAAAGACACAAAAAACCTTAATCACATCTACTTGATCATCCAGGAGTGGAGGACTGTAAATTGGATGCGTTTAAACAGAGCTTATGATTTTCGGGACCAACCAAGCTAGAAATAGGCTGGATCAAGTATATATATATATATATATATATATATATACACACACATACACACACACACACACACACTTCACAATAGACACCTGTTCTATCAAGGTGGTTGAGAAAGTGAATATTTGAGGCATCCCTTATTGCGGATGCTCATGTCAACTAGGTTACAAAGAATGCACACTACCACCTCAAAATTTTGAGACAGATAAATCCACTAGTGTCATGTAAGAGCTGTGAAATTTTGGTTCGGGCCATAATCATGCCACGGCTGGACCACTGCAAAGCATTACTATGTGGAGCCAGCAAGAGCAACAGCCAAAAGTTACAGACTATTCAAATTGATGCCATCAGAATAATGTTTAACGTCACAAGGAGAGAGCATATTTCACAAGACAGAAAAGAGCTTAACTGGCTGACGGTAGAGACACGGATTTAATTTAAGACAATTGCCCTGCCTCATAAATGCCTCCATGGAGAAGCACCATAAAGCAAACACTGACAAAATACTCCCCAAGTAGGACACTACGCTCAAGTGCTGCACACCTTGTTGTACCACAAATAAAACGAGCCAGAGGAAAAGGTAGATCTTTCCCCGATTAAAGCTGCTAGCAGCTAGAAAAAACTGACCACATCTATGCGATCGGAGGAAAGTTATAGTATTTTCCGAAAAAACAACTCTGAGTAAACTAGTCCCTTGTCATTAGCTGCAAATGATTATGTTTATCTGTTGAGCGCCCTGATGCCTGTGGGCTATGGCGCTGCAAAAATAAACAACGTTTGCAACTGCTGTGCTTAACACACTTCATGCATAATCACCTATTTACATTACAACTCCCAATGCAGATTGAACATCTAAACACTACACCTCTCCAACCAAACAGCCAATGCATACTAGCATGAACGCCACAAATGATTGTCACAAATGCCTGCCACACCAGACTACCAGTAAGCAACAGGCACACAGTACCAAGATACTTCAGAACTGCACCTACAAACAAGAGCAAATCTATCTGGCCATTTCCTTCTCTCCCTGTTAACCAAAACAAACCACCCATTTTTCTGAACGGGCAAAAAGGTTAAGAGACCAAGAAAATGACAGAGGAGAGTGGTATTAAAAAATAAACAAACAACGCAGGGTTCGAAATTGAGATTCGGTGAGCAGGAGCTAAATACAGCTGCTGGGTGTTGGGCATCACCCTGTAGGGAGGAGCTATCGCAGAGGAACTCCTTCAACTTTTTGTCCCTTTTGTATGAACCTTTGTGTTGAAATGTATTTTTGATATGTCTTAATCCATCTTTATTAACATTCCCAAATACTCAAAGTTAATGTCATATTTACAAGGCACCAGTTGGCCCTAGGAGTCAAAGGTAGCTCCTGGTAGCTGTTGGTTTCAGGCTAACCAGGCTCCACTATGCTAGAAGCAGGAGCTAAATAGTTCCAAGATCCTTTCCATTTCAAACCCTGCAACGTAACAGAACAATGCTATACTGGACAACTTATTGGTGAGAACTGAGAAGTGTGAGCCACGACTTCCTGGAGACCTGCGCAGATTCCATATTACTTGGTTTAGACGATCTCAAAGAAAGGGGCACGCTTAAAGGGCACATGGGCCTGGAGCACATCAGCGGTGAGACAGGTCGATTAGGATCATAAAATATATCATTCATTGGAAAGCCTGAACACTATGCAAAATGTGTGAAACTCTGCTACATAATGCCAGCTTCCATGTGCTTTCGGGATGTTTGCACACTACACGACAAAGCCTACGACACAATCAAATGTGGTCATGCTTAAGCCCTTTTGTTCCAAGGCTGTTGACCATTGCATCTGTTCATGCACCTGCTTATGCGTTGGAGGCCGCCCTCATGCAAAGAAAAAAAAAGACGCAGTGAGAAAGTTTGAGCCCTGCTATTGTATTAGCCTTAAAATCCTTCACTGGAATGTTCAGTTATAGAAATTTAAATTTGGCGTGCAAGTGCACAGACCTACTTCTGCACATTTAAATTTGGATGCGGACATAGGGGCGGGGGGGGGGGGGCGGAGAAAGGGAGTTGGACATTTTTACCTCCAATCGGACCACAACCTGGCATCAAACATACATCAAGTTAATTTCACAGTAGAGGGAGCAAAAGCCAGATGCTCCAAGATGACCAGGGGGGGGGGTCTTTATGAATAGAAAACAAAGCTACCCGTAGTGATTTAATGTCTATGGCTCATATTAGGCTTCTCAAACTTTAATTCCCAGAAAACAGCATGAAAGATAAATGATCAAAAACCAGAAACTACCCCCCCCCCCCGCCATGAACACATTGGAAAAGGAGTAGTCCCAAGTGAAAAACCATCATGTGAATCAATTCCTAAAAATTAATCACTATCCTTCTGTGCATAGGACGTCCTCACCCATGAATACTAGTCCTCTTTCTTTGAAGCTCAGAGGACAATTAAGTAGTCCTCGCTAGCATGAATCTACATTTAATAGTGTGTGATACTATTTGTGGAGATTTACTATAAGAAGTACTAGATGTGAACGCGATTGCCTTGCATGGAGGGCACGTATATTTTC
This sequence comes from Ambystoma mexicanum, assembly GCF_040938575.1. Classification (NCBI taxonomy): domain Eukaryota; kingdom Metazoa; phylum Chordata; class Amphibia; order Caudata; family Ambystomatidae; genus Ambystoma; species Ambystoma mexicanum. Next base: position 173,704,523 of record NC_090931.1, read on the forward strand.
TCTGGGATTTTCATTCTGGAGCCAACAAAGTAGCACAGGGTTTGCGCCAGTGTATCTGCCATTTTGCAAAGTACCCGCTGAAGTCTCCAACGCTCGCAGCGAGCCTGCGTTACATTCTCATTATATCCAGTAGGCGAGACAAGCACACGCCACCGACCAAGTTCCCTTGCTCCTCTTATACAATCCAAGGACGCTCCAGTTGCAGACCACTAGACTGCTCTAGTTCCCACAATACAATGTCTAGGCACGCAACATCCAGAAATGAAGGCTATCCCTGCTCAGACTGGGATCTTATACTGAATAAGTCAATATATATTTTTGAAAGCCAGATTATTGAATGCAAATTTCAGCAGCAGGTTCAAACTGCTATTAATAGGCAAATAGGACCACCGGCATAGCCACACCGCTCCCTATAGTACAGTACTGCTGTAATCCAGACGTGAGGGCAGTGGCCAGATAGCAATCCCTGTGGCCCCATATATAAATACAATTGTTTCAACTTCATTAGTACCAACGGTTGATCTAAAATACAGTGTCAGATTCCCAATATTCTGATCGAGTGCCAAACATCTCCATAGACAAGCCAGATGGCTCCAGGCTTCAAAAGGCTCCTTGGGATGTCAATAACAGAACGGTACAAGACGCCCCAAATGTAGTGTGGATACCCAAGAAAGAAACTAGTCTAAGTGTTGGTCTTGCCAACGAGCACCAGAGAGCAACATCAGGCAAAAGGGACCCAAAAGAAAAAAGAAAACTGCCAAAGATGACGCCTCCAGGTGGTGGGCTAGGGAAGCGGAGTGGCTTCACAGCCATTGCTCACAAGAAGTGACCCCTTACACAAAACAGCAGCAGCGATGTGGACTTCTCCCGGAACAAGTTATTAGTTGTCAGAAACAAGATGATTTCATAAACATTGTCCTCTGGGCATGTAGGCACATGGGAAGTCTGTATATGTTTTTGGAGTATCAAAATACTTTATTTGTATTACTGTGTACTTGGGAGCATCATGGCTACCACGTGCATATTGGTGACTGCTGCATGGCTCTAGCAAAGGTGTGCTAGCAACATTCTATTGCCAGAGTGGATAGGAAGGTCAAACGTTCTCCATCCTTCAAAATTCCAATCTGTCTCCTTTAACATTGAAATGATGGTCCACTGAAATGTACTAGACTGAAATCCGTTTGTGGATGGCCACAACATGAGAAGGCATGTTTTTGGACAAAGGACGAGTGTAGAGCTCTGGTCAATTAAAAATGACGTTTTTAAAATGGGGGGGGGGCGGCAGTGGCTTTAGCTCAGCAAGCCAATAAGGATGGATGAACGTAGGTTTGGTCAGTAGTGACGAAACCCTAGAGAACGGGGTCTAGACTTTATGGGCAGTGGGTAGATTAGTCAGGCGACAACAATAAAGCAATTATATTTTCGTAGAAGTAAATGTGCTACGCTTGTAGAGAATTCATTCTCAGGTCAGTTGTCAATTGCACAGCATCTAAAGTAGTGGTCATGCAAAAATGATGTGCCAGAATAGTTTTTCCATCTTTCTACTCTTTACATTCCATATTATAGCACCGTGGATCAAACCTACAAACTTGACTTTAAAGTTCAATATGCCTATGGCAAAGTCAGTACCCGGGCTTTGTACACAGGGAAAGGGGAAGATCCGATCCAAAAACAGCCTGGATCCGATCCCTACTCGCCCCCCCCCCCCATGTCTCTATGTTTGCAGTCCCTTACTGCAGACTCCAAACGACCACCAGTATCTCCCTTCCATTGCGTGGACCACCAGGGACAGAATGAGAGAAGCTGCACCAGCAGCCCTAAACCCCCCCCCCCACCCCAGAGAGGTCCACCGAGGGGAGATACTGCACCAGAGGGCCTTTGACCACAAGTAGACCAAGAGCGCAGTAATATCGCCTCATCAAAGAAGGGACCATTCAGCCGGAGTCACAGCCGTACTCACTCAGCAGCGGTGATGTGTGTGGCCAACACTGATCCCTAGGGCTGTGGTACTACCACTTGAAGCACCAATGATGCAGGTGTATCACGGAAGAGAGAAGACTGCCGGGCCTCAACGTAACATACTGAGTTGCGCTACGCCACTAGATATAATCAACAAGCCCTTGGTAGGCAAGGAGCCCTTCAGGAGCACCCGAACAAAAGGAAGGAGGTGGGACCCAGTGTCCTCATCTGACTTCCGGAGAAAAGGTCTCAGAACTTGGAGAATGATCCTACCATGCCGCTCTGGCTGTCAGGCACAGAGCCCACACAGAAACGTTGGGAGAGCCTTGGGCCCCCATTCAAAGCTTTCCCAAGCGTATTTACCTCCAGTGACAGGGAAGGTAACCCAGATTCTTTAGGGAAAGAAGTCTCCCGGTATGCAGTGGATGTTCGAATAGAAAACAAAGAATGAATTTTTAAACAAACCCAAAACATAGATAAATAATATTTATTTGGCAATCTGAAAAGTAGTTTTAGAGGTGGGACAAGTTTTTTTTTTTTTTTATACAAAGGGGGTGGTGCAGGGGAACACCCCATGCCCCAAAACAAATCAAGATATTTTTTTATTTTTAGATGTTTTTTCTTAGTTCAAAATTCATATCATTTGATAAAATCAAATGTAACCAACTGCATTTCCCATCCTAGTCCACGGGGATCCCGTACTCGGGTGGTCAGAGGAGGTCCATCGCTTTTGGGTACCAACCTTTGGGGTGGACAAGCGATGGAGGGGTCCTCAGAGAGTGGGTGAGGAGCACCTGATGGCGAGACATGGTATCCCCGTTTCCTGGAACCCATTTTTTTTCTATCCCTTCCCAATCTATGTGAAACTATAGTTCCCATAATTCCTCTCTTTACTGACCACACTGCTGAGACGAGGAAGATGAAGCCCAGGGCTAGGAAGATTACCCTCAATGATGGCTCCGTCCCGTTAATGAGACCAGGTAGGGTGAGGCACTATACACCGGCCAGTTGTTAACACTCCCCATCAAGGTGGAGCACACAGGCACACTCCGAACGTGGCTGGGTACGAGAAGGAACAGCTCTTCCTGAACTACTGCTAGCAAGGCTGTGGAGAAGAGCAGGAGATAGCAGACCATATTCCCAGGAAACCCGGAGGATGGGCAGAGTGAGGACAAGGAGGTGGGCTCTTCCCACCTGTAAATTGTACCAAGGTTACCGGTTCCACTCCTGGGTCAACAATCGAGTTGGGGAGGCACGATTGAGGCGAGGACAAAGACCTTGACAGCTGCGGGCAAAGCAAACGAGTAAAGCTATGCAGCAAACAACCGGTCAGTGAGCAGAGGGGGAAAAAGAAAGCCTGTTTTGTGTTGCGAGCGAAAGATACAATAACTGAAGATTAAAATGCGAGCCGCGTGTGCCGATAATAAGCAAAGTTGCGCTGAAGCGGCAGAGAAGATTTAGTGGTCCTGAGAATGGGAAGCGCACTCTCGAAAGTCTCTGAAATGTATATGAACTGTTCAAGGAGAAGGAAATATTTAACAACGAACTGTTAAAAGTATAAAGAAAGAAAGGAAAAAGGCTCAAGCCCAATTGAGGGAAGCCTACGAGAGTAAAGCATTGTTCTGTTACAAAAACCTGAGCAAGATCGAATGTAAGATTGAAGTGGTCATGCAGGGCTCTATATCAAATCCTTTGCAGTCTCCAAAGTCTTTGACAGTCAAGATATGAAATAAGATAAAAAGGTATATGAAGCGAAAGGGGGGAAGGGAGCCCCCATAAAACGGGACCCGAGCCTGGTGGAGGGAGACCAAGTGAACTTTATGAAAGAAGATAAGAAAGAATAAAATGGGCATGAAACCAAGTTTGGGCAAGGGAACCCCATGAAACAGAGAGGGGTCTGAGCCCGGCAGAGGGAGACCCACTACATGAAGATTTGAAATGTGTTTTTTTGTGATACCCAGAACTTTGGAGCAGGGAAGAGCCTGATGCTCAAACCTCGATTGTTGAATTGTACCAGCAAGACAGTGTGCCATCTTGACAGAACTGTGCCACCCCACCAACCCCTTTGATAATCCATTCAAACCCTGTGCTTTTGTGAGGAAGGAAGCAGTTATTCTGACATTTCTTTTGAAACCACACCTTTCCCCCTATTTCCCCATTTGTTATTTACGAGTGAGGGCAAGGTGCATTTTCTTTAGTATAGGCCTTCTTTTTGTTTACCTGACTGACTTGGGACTATTTATTTTGTTTTTATGGCATAGACTACCGCCATTTAGATCTAGGGCTAGTTAGGAATTCTCGCAACCTTATAAAGCACAACAATAAAGGTTTTCAAAATTGCATCCATTGTGTCTGTCTGTTGACAGCATACCTTCCTCACAGGAGGTACAGTCCCCACGGAGGGAGGGATATTTAAAGCAGGTAGACATGTATTATTTAGTGGAGGTCAACAGTAGATGTGGACGTGTAGCAAGAGACCAGCAGGAAAATGCAGAGGCAGCAGCACATGGAGCATACTTGTTCAGGAGGTTGGGTATAGGCCCTGGATAGCCAAAGGATGGAGTGTGAATGTGCACAAGGAAAGTGTGTAGAGAAAGTAGTGCAAGGAATGAATGTGAAGTGAATGGTACAAAGTAAAAGATGGGTGATAATGTAGTAGGGGGGAAGTGAAGGGATGTAGTGAAGTAGGAGTGAAACAGAGGGACAGAAGAGTGATGGGAAGAACAAGCGGGCAGGTGTAATGATAAGAGTGGAGAGGGAAAGGAGAGTGTGGGCATGAATGAACCTGAAATCAGCAGAGCAAGTGTAAGGCACAATGCCAAACCCTTCTAAGAACACTAATCCGTGGATAGATTAGGGACAGTCTAGGAAGACCAGGAGGGAAATAGTTAACTGGCACCAAAACATTTTGTGACAGATTAGGCAGTGGGGGATTACCAATCTGTAGTACTAAACAGGGATTAGGGACGCCTGAGGAAGGAAGGGAACCAAAAAGGAGACGAGAGGGAGGGACAGCCATAGGTCCACAAACCAAAAATAAAACACTGTTGGACCGTCTATGAGCCTCAGTATTGTGTTTCATTTGCGACAGCATCTTCCCAACTCCTCCCAGAGAAGTGAGAATGAACATGCCAAATATCCCCCCCTGTGTAGATGAGTGCAAGGATGTCATTGAAAGTGGGGTCTTTCAATTGCATTATTTGAATAGTTTTGGTCCAAAAGAATTTTTTTAAAAAAAAAAGTTTTGTTTTCTATTTTCCTCGGAAGAGCTGAAATACTTAATTGGGTTGTTCAAGACATGTTTAATTTACCTAAGGTATGTCCTTTTTTAATTTGAAGTATATAGACACACACACTCTTCGAGAGAGCAAGTTTTAATTACAGCTGAACAGGTGTTGCATGCATTAATTTCTAAGCATTTACTGCTATGCTATATTAGACAGCAAATACAACATAGCATGTCGCATCTGTATTCCATATTTATTTACTTTAGAGCATTGAGTGACTAGATTTGGCACATCATGTCCTTTGGAAAGGTAGGTGTTAGTGACAACAGGGAAACCTTGTTCTCACATCAGGGGAACACCAGCAGTGAGCTAAGTCTGCAGACCCCACTAGATAAGGAGGTCAGGATTAAGTTGAGGATGGAATGCCTTGGATCCCCCGTGTGGTGAAGAAGATGGCCACTACCCATGTTTTTTGACATATGCTAACATCATCCCTATTTTAGAAAACTTGGTTCCTGGTGATTTTAGGATGACTTGCTGATCACATCAAGAGATTGCATGTTTGTCCCTGATGATTTGGTGATGATTCTGGGATGACCTGCCGATTACTTCAGGAGCATCACCATTAACCATGTTCGTTCTTGAGGATGACTTACTAATATTTCAGAACAGAGTTTGTAGGATGATTTGCGGACTAATACAGATGTTTCAGTGTTTGCTTGTGGAATGGGTAAAGCTTGATACTAAGCCAGAGACCTAAACACACTTTGCCATCCCATTCAAATGCAGGCACCCAGCACCCTCACAATACCCAATGTGGCAGGGGTAAAGCTCGAGACCATGTTGGGCCAAAGTGCAAGCAAGAGGCCTAAACATAGCATACACCCCGTGGGTGAGACTCATTTGCCATCCCAGTTAAAAGCAGGAACCCAGCACCCTCACAATTAATACATTTCCATTCTGATTGCACCAATATCCTAGCACTTGTGCATAGGCGCATTATAAATGCCATATCATATCAATATATGCCAGTATTCACATGCATTCATTCACGTTTGCTTTGTGCAAGTAATAATACTATAAGAAAACATGCCCACCATGGCTCTGCCACACTCCGGTTGGCTTTGCCTTTAAAAATGTCATCACAACAAGAAAACATGTCCAAACTGCCTGCACAATGCAGGCGAGTCTAGATGCGCAATAAGGCTCATCGCGTTTGCTTTACCCTTGATGCCCAGTGAAAAAAAGCCACAGGTAGAAATGGCTAGGCTGGGTTCCTTAAAATGGCAATGCAGCCACATAAAAGCACAGATCATACTTTCTTAAAAAAAAAAAACGTTTTTAAACAGCATTTTGTATTGGCATCTATGATGGATACCCATTAAAAAAAATGCATTATGATTCCAAGATGGCTGCAGAGGGGAGAGCAGCGTAATCGTGGAGCTCTCACCCGCTGGGGCCAAACACAAAGATAGATTAAAAGAGCCTTCCCCAGGTGGAGATTTATCAATGTAGGCTGCGGTGGTGGAGTGCAGCAGCCCGGATCGTAGGGGAACTTTGGCAGAGGCAAGTGTGTGGCCTTCGTCTCTGCAGTGTCCGAGGTAAGGAGGCACTGCGCCTGCAGCCGGTGCTGGACGAGCTGAATCAATGAGCAAGAACAACCATTCTGGGAGACCCAGGGCAGCCGAGGACCCATTGCAGCTGCGAGGGAGGGTGGCGGAGAGCAGCCACTGCCAGACTTCAGAGGAGGCTGTCAGGGAGGAGCTGCCTGCGATATTGGAGGCCCACCAGGGCTGGATTCGTGGAGCGGGGCTCCCCTGCTGATGAGAGCCAGCGGGAAGATGAGGCTGGACCGAGACGTCCCCGCGCCAGAGAAGCAGTGTCTCAGTGTTCAGGAGGACTGAAAGGGGCCATGCCCATAGCCCACTGCGGAGAGCAGCACCCAGAGCGGCCAAGAGGCCCGGGAGGGGTCGCACAACAAAATCAAGTGGTGCCAAGGCAGCAACCCTGAGGGGCATGAGTGCCTCCGCTGCCGTGGGGGAGAACCATCAAAGGTCACCGTGAGCTCTGGCCCAAGGAAAGAGTACAAGTAGGCAGAGGCTAGCCAGTGATCACCACCTTTGCGCAGAGTGACTGAGGAGTGGGGGGAGCGCGGTGGGATGGCCCCTGCCCAAGCTTTGAAGCCAGCACTTAGCAGAGAAGACCAGGGGAGGCCCTGCAGTGTTATAGTCGGGGCGGCTGGAGGCCCATTTGATGTAAATGTTGGAGCTACATATAGTGCCTCAGCCAGCGCACCCCATCCAGAAGCACAGCAAGGGAGACCTGGGAGCAATAGGCGGACAAAGCATAGGCGACAGTGACTTTCGGGCCCCTAGCCTCTCCGGGCCAATCCGGAGCAAAGCAGAGGCCGAATAGAGGGCTAAAAGAGTCCATCTACATCCGTGGTGGGCAAGGAAGAATAAGGGAGGGCCATTTGGACGGGGGCTCAGGGAAGGGGGATACCGACATCAGGACCAGGAGGAGGGTCATTTGAAACCCAAGGAGGAGGACAAACAGTCGCTCAACTGCGCACAGTTAGAGGGGAGTGCCAAACCCCCGGCAACTCCACGGTCAAGAGCAGACCCACAAATCAGCAGAGGGACGAGGATCCTACGCCCTGAAAAGGTGGCCAGAAGAGGGCCGATGGGTGTGACAAAATCAGGGAGAAGAGGAGGGGGCAGGGCTGCCCCATCAGACCTACATACACACTAATTCCAAAAACATGGGGAAGGACATGCAAGCTGCCCCCAAGTTGGTGAAGAAACCACAGGAGGGCAACATGCAGAGACTCTGGTGCAGAGACAGCGAGGTACTGGCTGGCGGAGATCAGGGGCACGAGGGGATTTGGGGCCGCTGGCAGGCACTGCAAAAGATTAAGTGGTCAACCAGGACGTCGTCCTTCACCAATGCTTTCAGGATTTTGCGGACAAGATAGCAAACACCATTCAATTGCAGTTAAGCATGATGCGAGCAGAACTGTCCCAATCATTACAAGAGGTGAAGGGGGACATAATAAAACTAGGAGTGGACCAATACAGCGGAGAGCACCATACAAGAGGTTGCAGAAGACACAAGCAAGATCGACCAGCTGGTAGAGCAATTAGCAAGGGTCACGCAGAACCTCAAGACCAGAACTAAGACCTTGAAAGCCACTCGAGAAGATCAACATCAGAATAAAAAACCTCGCTGAGGTGGTGGCAAACAAGGATCTACGCATGATGGAGCAACAAGTGTTCGCAGACCTGCTGCAGGTAGAAGATGGGTCAGGGACAGAGCTGGACCGCATACACAGAGTGGGGCCAAAGAGGAGAGAGTCAAGGGCCAGACCCACAGATGTAGTGGTGGCCTTACACAAGTACGGGCAGAAGGAGAAGGTGCTGGCGGCTGCCACAAGGGCCAGATCAATGAGCTACATTGGCTCGGAACTTCAGCTATTCCAGGACCTAGTCCAAACCACCCAGGTGAAGCATAGGAGGGGCATACACTATAAATGGACTTTTCCCTTTGGGGTAATGTTCGAATGGGAAGGGAAACAACATCGGGTCATCACCTATGAGGAAGGTACGAGGGTCCTGAAGATTGAGGACAAAGGGTCACCAAGACAAAGACCGGCGAGAGAACCGCTCAAGTAGAAAATGTGGGAGCGGAAGAAACTTTCGACAAGGGGCTTAAAAAAAATAATAATAATAATAAACCAAAATAAATAAACAGGGCCCTAGGGGCCCGGTTATACCCTTCCTCCTCCATTCCCCCTCCCAGACGAGGGGGTAGGAGTGGAAGGGGCCAACATGCCCATCGACACAGGAGCGCCACGCTGAGGGAAAAGGGGGGGGTTACAGAAAGCAATGTTGTTGCCTGCCTGGGGGATGTAGTTAGTAATTAATGTCTTGGCTTATCTACATGGGTCAAGGGGGGCCGGGACCCGCACAGGTTTACTCTGGGTTTTTACAAGGGCTCAATTCCAGAGATGGAGGGTCGGGGGGAGCTAGAGGCTGGTTGAGCCCGCCCAGGGAGGGGTGAGGAAGATCCCAGCGGGGGCCACTCATTAGTGCAAACTGCAAGGTAAAACGATCATGGGAAAAAGGGAAGTGCTTGGAGTGACCTTGCAAAACATCAGGGGATTAATTCCCTGGTTAAGAGCAGGAAGGTGGAGCAGTACTTGGGGCGGGGGAAGCTGGGAAATGTAGCCGTCCAAGAGACGCACGGTCGGAGGCGAGACAGGCATAAGCTGAAAATCAAGGGGAACCGCCATCTGTTCCAATCCAACGCCCCAAGGAAGACAGGGAGGGGGTGTTAATCGCTATTCTGGACATAGCGGGCTTCCAGGTAATAGCTACAGAGGTAGACACAGAGGGTAGCTATCTGGTGATCTCTTTCCAATGGGAGAGGGGGATATATACAGCCGCAGCAAACTATGCCCCCCAATACAGGGCAAGATGGGTTCTTGCGGGCGACCCTGACCAAATTGGAGACTTTTGCCATTGGGCATTTATATTGGTAGGCGACTTTAATCTGGCATGGGACCCAAGAATAGACAGGAGCGCAAGGGCATTCCACAAAAATGTGTTGCCATCTGCCTGAATGAATGAACACATGGCCCAATTGGCGTTGGTAGATGCTTAAGGAACACATGGCCCACTGGCGTTGGTAGATGGCTGGTGGGAAGTGAGGGGGGGGGAAATGGGCTACACATTTTATTTCACTGTTCATAGATACTTCTCATGGATAGGTTACTCCTGGATTTCGAGGTCAGTATTGGGTAGGGTCGTGGGGGGATAGAGCTAGGAGTGATCGCCCCATTAGACCACGCACCCATTTCTACTACCTTAAATATGGGGCAGAACAAACCAGGTCTATGGCGGTGGAAGTTCCCTAGCCACTTCCTTAATGATTGAGTCCTATGTGAGGACATACAGAGGGTGTACGCGACCAGGTGGTGTGGGGCGCGTTCAAGGTTACATTGAAGGGGGAGCTCATTGCGATGAAGTGCAAGAAGGACAAACAACTAGGTCTCTTACAGGAGGAATTGGAAGCTAAACTTAAAACAAATAATGGCTCAAATGGCAATTAACGCCGGGGGTACAGTGCGAAGGCAATATCGGCTGATTAGGTGGCAATTAGATGTTTTGCAGACTAGAGAGGCAGGACGTTCATTATGGCAAAGTCAATCAGGCAGATTGCCTGTTAACGAGGTTCATTAGGAAAAGCATTGAAGACAATCCTTACAATTAAAGACAGGGAGTTGGGGATGCAAGAAAGCACTGCTCTACCTGACATAATTTCTGTCTTCACTTAATATTATTCATCCCTGTGCACATCAGATTCACCCGAGGAGGGAGCCCAAAGGGGATACCTCTCCCGGTGCACTCTCCCTAAAATCACTCCAGAAGAATGGAAAGAACTTGAGGGAAACATTACTCCCGGAGAAGTAATGGCAGCTATAGCTGCCTTGCCATCAAGAAGGGCCCCGGGCCCAGGTGGCTTTCCAGCGTATTTCTACAAATCCTTTAGAGAGGCACTGATACTGCGCCTAGTCCAGCTCTTAAACTCTTTTGGGGGGGGGGGCATGGTGTATGACCCCGACAATGGAAGCAGCCATGGTTGTGCTGCTCCCAAAGTCGGGTAAGGATGTCACTATGCGGTTCGTACCAGCCAATTGGCCTTATTAATTAGGCACAAAGATCTACATCAAGGTTCTGGCGTCATTCCTGGATAAGCTCCTCCCCAAACTGATTGATCCCGACCAGTGAGGATTTATTAGGCATAGGCGGACCTCTGATAACATTCGGCGGATCTGTCATTTGATTGAAAAAGTAAATAAATCTAGAACCCCTGCACTTATAGTAGCATTGGATGCCGAGAAGACATTTGACCAGGTCGAATGGCCATTCCTCTTCCATACCGTGGAGGGTATAATTCCTTTCAATGGTAAGAGCCAACTATCAAACTCCCTCCTTGCACCTTGCAATCAACGGGCAACGTTCCCACAGGATCAGGGTTGCCCTTATACGCCATCCACCTGGAGCTGCTCTTGGCCAGCTTTAGGGCCTCCCCGGATATTAGGGGCATTCCCTTTGGAGGGTGAGGAGCACATGCTCCTCTTTGATAACAGAATCAGAAACTTCATTCCCAGGGATCTCGCAGGAACCTCTTTTCTTGGGGAGGTGGCAGGATTCAAAATAAAAGCCCACAAGTCAGAGTTATTAAACTGGACCGTCCCCTCAGAAAAGGGACATGAATTGTGGGGTATAGTACCCTATAGATTGGCGGATACTGGGTTTAGAAATGTGGCGGTCCAGATGACTGGTTCTCTGGGTGCTCTTTTACTGTGCCAACTACACGCCTTTAGCAGAAAAGCTGCACTGAATTGCTGGCAGAATTGCACTGAAAAGCTGGCGGAATTGGTGCCCTTATCTATACCCTGGCTAGGGGTGGGGGGATAAATGCCCAGTCTGTTGTCGAATGGACAAAGCAGTGGTGGGCCTGGCGAGGTGTTGTGGTGACCCAAGGGGGGGGGAATATACTTGTAGACATGTACCGTAGCAGGATAGGGGCCCTGGTGGGAGACTCATGGGATGAGCTGGTTCGGAGGGTGAACTTGACCACCTTCCCTAATGACATCACTGTTTAGGAATCCCGAGTTGATGTTGGGAATCCCCTGTATGCCTTCAATAGGTGGGAGGCGGCAGGTCAGGACATTAAATCCTTTGCACAGTGCAAGCAGGACTTTGGGCTAGATGAGGGGGAGAGGCATCACTACTCAACTGAGGCACTGGCTTACGAACCTAATGTCAGGGCAGCAGCCACCAGGGATCTCACTGCCTTTGAACAGAACACAAGTGGGTTTGTAAAATCTGGAACTTTGTAGCACTAGAGTGGGTGACCTATAGGATTCAAGGGGATCACCAAAGGTTGCTCTCGGACTAGGACACCGTCCTGCATCATCTGCAGCTGGAATCACAGGCTGCATGGTGCCAGGGAAAATTAGATGGCTGGGGTGGCGAGTACTCACTTCAGTTGGCGAGGATGCCTTCACATGAAGCTGGGAGGAAATATGGCTGAAGTTCCTAGGGGTAGGCGAGGACTTTGGGGGGTTTCTCAAACAGTGCAGGGGCCCATACGCCAGCTGGCAAGAGAGCTGGCCACTCACAGAAACTTGAGACTGGGAGCAATCTACACAGTTTATGGACTCGGGGGCGGGGGGTTTCCAACCGGGTGCATTGTTGGTTGGTTACATGTGCTCTTACTGTTGAAAATGACAATAAAATACATCTTTTTTTTGTTAAAAGTGCATGGTTACTGTGCTGCCCTAACCAGCCAAAATCAGCTCCCTGGTCCAGCCCAAACACACGCACTCACACATTGTTTGACTCAACATTCACTCACTCATTGCATAAGAGGATCGTAAGTATCCCCCTGCACCTGTTCCAAATAGGCACAAGAGGAAATGTTTTTTTTCCTGTGTTTTGAAAAGTGCACCTCATTTGATAATCAGGATTTACTTGAAAATGCCCAGAACCCCCTTTCCACCCTCTGCCTTGCCCAGTTGTGCATTTGGTGGGAAAAGAGCACCTCAATGTGCACAATTATGATACACACTTCTAAATGTGAAGTGTGCACGGTTCACCACCTTATTGGCGCCAGTGAATGAGCATCCCATAAGTTGAAGCAAACAGGTTTTGAAAATCGTGGCACGATGGTTTATCCCTACTGATCACTTCTTTACGCAGTAGGTTAAATTCAGAGAGTGTGGTTCGAGGTGTCCGCGGCATTAGGAATCGGAAAGGACACGGGGAAGAAAGGGTGCATGTTTTTTTCTGTTTCTGCAGTCATTAACCGCAGATTTGGTCACGAGCAGGTATTGGGTTAAATACCATTAGCTCCAGGGCAGATACTGTGTCTGTATCCCAGATCCGGTACTGTGTGTGTAAGTATTTGCTCCAGGGCAGGTATTATCAGATGTAGCGGATGAGCAGGTACACACGGTCACGGAAGCCATTAGCTACAGCGCATGTATTGTGTCTGCACTCATTCGCTACAGCCGGAGGATGTGGCGGGTCTTTACCATTAGCACTAGTGAACGTAGTGTCTGCTGCTATTCATATGGGTGTGGTTGATGTGGGTGCAGTCATTATACACAGGACAGACACTGTACCGGGTCTTTAGGCCCAGATAATGTACCGGATCTGCAGCCAATAGCCCTTGGGGATCATTACTTTCCGAGTAGGCACTGGAACTGGAGACAGTACACGTCTGCAATCATTAGCCGATGCAGGTGCCATATAGTCCCTTACACCAGACCACGGTCTGTGTATTAGCTGCACAGCAGATACTGTGTCTGCGAGCATTCCAGAGCCTGAGCTGTACCTTAAATGGCTTAAATGAGCAACTATTGTGTGTAAAATAACAACATGCTGCCCTGTGTAATTTCAAAACCAGAGGTTTAGAAAGCCACGTGAGTTACAAAAGGAGTACAATACAACCAATTACAGCCTCAGCTGCAGCCTCTCACTTGAACGTGCATTTCCAGAGGTTGCAAAAGGCTCCTCTTACCAATATAATAACAAAGGAGTGAGAACGAACGGAGTTAATGCATGCTAAAAGAAATGCATATGAAATTCATTACAACCGCTGCACTCACCTGATGCTGCCTGGAAACTGAAAAGAAGCGGTAAAGGGAGGCCTTATGTTGCTTTCATTATCAAGTGAAACACACATTTAAAGTCCATATGAGACTGATACCAGTGTTTGTTTTAAAGTTTGCCGACACTTTATGAAATGCCTTTAAGGAGTCATAACGTATGAACGTTTGTACGTAGAACGTCTACGTATTTAGGAAGGGAATCACGGATTAGGGAGGACTCCATGCTGGCCACGGGCAGGCATTTACTTATTTATTGTGTATGTTTAAGGGGCTTATACATCTCAGAAGTGTTTAGGTTTAATTTTGGTTCCAGCAAAAGCAGGTCTTTCTGTGTTCTTGCATGGTAATTAACACGGCTTTAAGTGGGGTAAGAAATCGGGGGGAAGGGCCATTTAGGGGCGTGGCTTGCGGGATGGGCGTGGCCTACAAAAGTACTCAAACCATAGTAAGGTATGCAAACAAATATATACATGCATAAAGCATTTATATATTTGTATGCATACCTTACTAGGGTTTGTGTACTATGCAAGCCATCTTTTATAAATATAGAAATATGTTTAGAAAAGATAGCTTGAAAAGTACACAAACCGTAGTAAGTACGCACATAAATATATAAATGCTTACATTTATATATTTGTTTGCATACCTTACTATGGTTTGTGTACATAAATGCTTACATTTATATATTTGTTTGCATACCTTACTATGGTTTGTGTACTTCAAGATGGCTTGAAAACTTCACAAACCATAGTAAGGTACCACACAAATATATAACATTTATATATTTGTGTGCATACCTTATGGTTGGCGTACTTTTCGAGCCATCTTTTTTAAACATTTCTATGTTTATAAAAGATTGCTTGAAAAGTACACAATTCAATCCATCTTTTATAAAACTTTGGCTATGGACAAAGTCTGAGGCGTCTTTGTCCGTCATCAAAGCTTTATAAAGGATGGCTTGAATTGTGTACTTTTCAAGCCATCTTTTATAAACATAGAAATTAGTCTCCAGGTTCGCCAAAGGTCAGATGCCTCAGTGACCTGGGGAGGGGAAACAAAAGGACAGTAAGTTCACATGAAGAAGTTACAGTGACTGGCTGGCACTTCTGTCAGCTTGCCTGACTTGAAAAGGGGGGGGGGGCTCATCTCCCGTTGCGACGGTGCAGGTTAATGTGTCCTGCCACTGGTGTGGTGGTACCAGGTGGCCCCGGCAGGGCCCTGCCTTAGCCCTAACTTTTGGAGACTGCCGGAGCCCAGCCCTGGCTGGTCCCAGGCCACTTAAAGCGCTGGTAGTATCCCTATCTCCTGCTCCCACCGCACCATCTCGCCCCTAAACAGAAGTGATTTATGGCCAAGGGAATTTCAGGGCAGAAGTTTTTTTGCAAATTTGGCTGCAATGCCAGCAAGTTGGATTTATTGTTTACGTAAGCACACTTGCATGTTTTCCACCTCCAAATGGCAATGGCGTTTTGCTGTATTCCCGGGCTTGCATCACAGACTTTTAAAAAAACTGTACAGAACTCACCCAGTTGGAAATTAAGCCCCTTTGTGGCGTTTAAAGAAAGTACAAATGGTTGAAAGTACTTTAATGGGTACTGCACGCAGGCCAGAGCCAGCCGCCACTACAGGTACGAATCACCAACTGCCAAATTCGCCAACTGTCACCCGGCCTGCTCCCAACGTTCTATCACTGTGTACCATGGCACGCGGCAAAGAGGCGCATCGCGCGCCATGGAACAAGATCGTAACACATCTCCCTTTCAACAAAGAATGAAAAAACAATCAAGTACAGAAATGCAAGCAAGAATCAATCATAGAAAACGTAGCCTTTAAACTTCTCAGGGCAGCCAACATTGCACCTCAGGTGGTCTTTAGAATCATCTGCCACTGCCATCCAACTACTCGGATCAACTGCTTCAACATTCAAGGGATCTTGTCCCACATCTCCAGTTGAACTACTAACAGATTTGTTCACATGCCCCCTTCTCTCACGAGGTAAACTCCACACTCCCCTCATTGCAGAACACATCACCACCACCATCATCATCCATTTAAGGGATTCCATACCTCCTGTTCAACCTGACAATGCTTTATTTGTTCCGCCATCAATTTGTTCCCAATGTGACAGCACTATTACCTGTGTCAGTGACAACTTCTGGGGTGGAATATTGAGACTCCCCCTTGAATACTTTGAATGTTTTTTTAACCCGTACAACGCCACCCACCAGGATGTAATTCTGCTTGACACACATTCGGGTGTCAAAACCAGCCTTGCTCTGTTACTGAGAATCCAATACCCTTTGGTGTATGCTGTCATCAGCAACAACAGGAAATCCCTCACGAATCAATTGCCCAACCCAAACTGGCATTAACTTTGACCCGGCCTTCCTACCTCTCAACAATTCAAATGGAGAAATACCAATCACAACATTTGGCGTGGTCCTGTATGCCCACAACATTTCACACATTACTGTCTGCACCTGTATTTGGTTGGCAAAGGCCCATTATGATATGATATTCCATTTATAACGTGCCTATAGACAAGTGTTTCAAGGCGCGATAAGACAAGGGGGAAACAGATGGAGGACAAAAACAACGATCTTACTAGGCCTTGTGACATTCATATTGCGCAAATGCAGGGGAGGGGAGAAGTGCAGGGGAGGGGAGAAGTGCGAGACAAAGGAAACAGCAGAGAGTGCAGCCAATGGGTGGCAAGTGCGGGTGCTCGGAACTGCAGCCAACGGGTAGCTAATAAGTGCAAGAGAGGGGGCTGTAGGGTTACAGGTACAGACCACAAGTGCAGGGGGTGCCAAGAGGCAGTGTGTGTTGCAACATGACAGGCAGGGACTTGGGCCCGAATTCAGAGGATGGCCAGGTGACCGGAGATCAGCAGGAGTGAAGAAGAGGAAAGGCGGAAGCAAAGTGGAAGGTCTTGAGGTGCTTCCAGAACCAGAGATGGTTCTGCTCAAGTTTCAGAGAGGCAGGGAGACTGCAGCCAAAGAAAGAGATCTGCCTCCAACTCTTTGGTTGGAGAAGCGACTGACCCTCAAAGAGTTGGAGGTGGAGGAGCGGAGGGCTTGAACAGGAAGATATTTAGGTACAGAGAGTTGGAGGTATTGTAGTCCCAGCCCCAGAAAGCCTTGTGGACAATGCAGAGGGTCTTGAACTTGATCCTTGCTGCCACTGGGAGCCAATGAAATGATTTCAGCGCTGGAAAGATACGATCCCTGGGCTTGAGGCCCAAGACAAGTCTTGCGGTTCTGTTCTGGATGAGTTGTAGATGATGGAGAGTAGTGGCATATACATTTAGAAAGAGGCTGTTGTAGTAGTCCAGCCTACTTAAGCACAAAGCGATCTGGAATAAATCGATGATCTATATGGCCTTTTTAGATTTACATCAGGTCTTTGATGGAGTGCATCGAAATCGCCTGTGGGAAAAGTTTGAAAGTGGATTTGTCTCTCTGATTTTTTGGAGGCTATCCAAACTCTATATACGGAAACATCCATTCAGATAAGGCTGGGAACAGATGGGAAGCTATCAAGAAAGATTAGGACGTTCTGTGGGTTGAAACAGGGCTTTGGCCTGGCCCCATTAGTATTTAGCCTCTACTTGTCTGATTTGGGGGACTCACAAGAAACCATTCAAGCTTTTCCACCCAAACTTAATGATTGTGATATCCCGTGGCTACTATACGCTGATGATATCATTTTGTTTGTTCAAACGGCCACTGGCCTTCAGCTTAGGATTACCGCATTCAATGAGTATCTAAGTGCCAATGGAATGAAAATGAATGCAAAAAATGCACAAGTTTGGATCATGACATTGGCACGTAGTAAAAAAGAAGGCCCCTTTTAAATGGAAGGTGGAGGAAGTTTATCTAGAGATTGTAGAGACAACTACCTACCTCGGAGTTGTAATTAATACAAATATAAAGGAAAGCGCACACCTTGGAATTCTGCGAGACAAATTGAAAAAACGGACAAACCCAGGTATAGCCATTGATAGGCAATATAGGGGCCTTTCCCTCATACCTGTTATCACCTTTTATAGACACCAGGTGATACATATACTTACCTATGGAGCTGAGGCGCTCCTTAACTTAGAGGTGAAGGTATGGCCACTGATGGAGGGATATTTTTGGCAGAGAATACTAAGACTGCCAAAGTCCCTCCCTATAGCTTTTGTCCGTCATGAGCTGCGCTTGCTTTCCATGAGTTCGATAGTGAGATGGAAATCCATTTCTTATATCGGAAATGCGTGGCTACTAAGGGACCACTTCCTTTCTCGATTTTGAGAACTGGGGGATTGCCCAAGGAAATAATGCTGTCTGCGTGGTTTCTGAGTATGTGTAAGATGTTGCGGCAGCATGAAGTGGATACTGAACTATTGATGACAAATCCACTGAAAGTTAAGAACATGTTGGAGAGGGCAGATTGGATTTAGACGAGTGAGGCTAGATTTGTGAATACTTGAACCTTTAGATGTTGTCATGCTGCGACCTTGGAAGATCTGGCAGCACTGGAGATTCCAGCATTGATTCATTATGTTGTTCTGGAACCACAGTGAACGGTCTAGTTCACTCCCAATATGGCTGCTACAGCAATATCAATGAGCCGCATCAGCAGCATGGTGCGTTGTATTAGTTTTTTGCTCTTCTTGGACTACGCTGCTGTTACTTCCTAGCAGGTTTCCCCGTTTCTGCTGTTGCTGCCTTCTCCGGGTCTCTGCCGAGGCTTGCCCTTCCTTCTGTCCTCCCTCTTCATCCGCCTCTTGGCTCGCCTTATTTTTCCATGACATGGGGTTCCTCCCGGCTGTGTGGCATTAGCTGGGCTTTCTCTTCCGCGTCTTTGCGGCTGTACTTTCTTGAATTCTGCTCATCAGCCACTTTGTATCCTTCCTACCTTTTTTCCTTTGATCCCGTCCAGTCCTTTTGGCTGGGGTTATTACTGTCCTGTCCTTGTCTTGCGCTTGCACTCTTTCGTTCTGCTCGGTGCTTCAGTGCCTTTTCACACTATCTGTACCTTGGTTTCCTTACTAAACTTCATCGCATTCGCGAGGTCTATCTTTCTCTTTCATCTTCCGGTCCGGCACTCTCTCTCCAGAAGGCAGCTCGCTTTACCCTTACCAGCTGGACTGTCTATTCCACTGTAGTCTGCCGTTCCAGCTGACACTAATATAGAGCTCCAATTTCTTCAAAGAGCTCTCTCCCTCCGGGGAGGTACCAGTTCCTCTGAGCTCCTACTGATTATTGCCCAGGTAGACCACGAACCCTGTAGGTTCATACCTAAAGCTTTGTACTACAAGAAGGACCACACCTCCTTCTATCCGGTGATTAATCGAACGTCAGAGCATCCACCTTCTGTTGTCCATTCTACTACGCCTCCTCATTCCAGTCCTGCCAGGGTTTTTTGTTTTGTGCCAGAGGGCTTTTCCCCTGGATTAGGGGGCTTGCTCCTCAGGGTTCCCTTTGGCTTGGTCTCCTTTTCAGGTCAAGGTGGCTTCTGGGGGAGCTCGTCCCTACCTCCACGACAAGAAGGAAAAGAAGAAGGATAAGGGACCCAAGCAATCTTGAAGGAAGAAGCATTCAGAAGCCCACAGCAGCTCCACCGAAGACCCAGGTGAGGAGGAGGATCGGGAGGGTTCACCGGCGCATGACAGCATACAACGCCAAACAGATCCCATGGCTTCACTGGAGCAATACCAAGAGCTGGTCGCCGCTTATCAAGGCTTGACAGTGGAAGTTCAATCCCACAGTTCTGAAAACGTTGCCTTACACCAACAGGTCGCCGCTCGTGAGGACAACAGAGGGGACCTTCACCTATACCCTTCCCGTTTGGTAAATACAACAGGAGTCTCAAGCAGTTTAAGGGAATTCCTGGACGCATGCCTTGTCTACTATATATTCCAACCCCATACTTATGAGACTGACCGAGCCAGGGTTGGATTCCTGGTCTCCAATCTAGTTGGCAATGCCCTAGCATGGGCTACACCCCTGGTGACTAAGAGCGATCCTGCCCTTAATGACTTTGCCTTGTTGATTTAACTGTTCAAGTCCAGATTTGATAGATCTGAGGTGCAGTACTCCTCATATGAAGCCATGTTAGACCTGAGGCAAGGATCACTTGATGTTCAGTCCTATGTTTCGAATGTCCAGAAGTTGGCAGTCAATGCTGGATGGACGGACTTAGCTCAATAGACATTGTTTAGAAGAGGGCTCCACGACAACATAAAGGACGAGTTAGCACGTATAGCTTATCCAGCCACCTTCCAAGAGCTGGTTACACTGGCTCTACAGATAGAATATCGCTTGGTGGAACGTCGACAGGAGAAAAGGAGAAGCAGCCCGTACCCTCTAATGAGCACTCCCCCGCCTGTTTTGAAGGACAGAGTACCAGCGGAAGAAACGATGCAGATCGGAACTGCCCGAGGGCCCTTGACACCTGAAGAAAGGAAGAGGCGTCGAGAGCTAGGCCTATGTATGTATTGTGGTTCCTCAAAGCACATTCTGAGAAATTGCCCAGAAGTCCTGCCAAGACATAAGGGAAACACTACCCCCCACTCTTATGCAGGGGAGATCTCGGGGGAAGCAGTATCAATCCCTGCAATCACACCCAACCATTAGATGGTACAGAAGGCAATAGACTAATGGTTTTCCAAGTATGCCTGAGAATCACACCCGAGCAATCTCTTGAGGTCTTGGCGATGCTGGACTGCGGTGCAGCCAGCAATTTTGTGGATGTTGCATGGGCTAGAGAAAAAAACATACCCTTACAAGAGAAACAAAGACCCATACCGGTTGAAGGGGTTGATGGCTCCCCCCTTTTGTCGGGACCCATTGTCATGGAGACAAGACCCAAACAGGTGGGATTAGGAGCCACCAGGAGGTGCTGGTGTTTGACATCATCCGGGCGGCCCACTTCCCAGGTATACTGGAAATCCCTTGGCTGCATAGGCATAGCCCTCGGATCAATTGGACCACCAACATTTTGAGTTTTGATTCCGGGTACTGCCAACAACATTGTTTGGGATTCTCTGATACAAGAGCTCAGAAGGGAAGTGCAGACTCCCTGTCCAGGTCGACAGTCTCTTCAGTTCCCATCCACTATGACGATTTTGGAGAAGTATTCAAGGACAGACTACCGAGATTGTTACCTCCACACAGACCGGAGGACTGTGCAATAGACGTAGTACCTGATGCTCTGGTACCATTTGGTCGGATGTATCCGCTATCCCTCCCCGAGCACAAGGCTCTCAAGGAATACTTAAATGCCAACTTGCAGAATGGGCTCATCAAGGAGTCTAAGTCTCCTGGGGGGGCGTCACTTTTCTTCATTCCTAAGAAGCACACAAGAATTACGCCCTTGCATTGATTACCGAGGTCTCAATCTTATGGTACACGACCGGTACCCGACTGCTGCTGGAAGACACTGTCCATTGTCCTGCCTTTCATCACCAGACCAAGGAATCCGGAGGTCGGGTCCAGAGCTGCCACATCGTGGAGGAGCCAACACAAACACTTCCTTCATACTCAAGGTACTGTGGGGAAAAAGGTAGTGCTTACCTGATTCAGAGAAGTCACTCTAGGGCGTTGGAGTGCACATAGAGGTGCCCAAGGCAACCCCCTCGGAACTCTGACCCAAGCTGCTGCTTGTGTCCCCTTTTCGAGTCCGTTTTTAGGTCTCCTTTGTTAGTTGCTAACTTTCTGCTTTAGTAACTTTAGACACTGGAAGAAATCCACAGCAACTCTTCATTATTCCCTGTTTGCCAAGACTTCAAGCCCTCTCCGAACTGCCTTTAGCTAGGGTTGCGTTTTTGGACTTAAAATACTTGCCAGTTGAAGAAACCGTCTCTAGAACCTTGAACTAAGCTCATGTTCCACTAACCCCTTTTTTCCTCCCTTTAAGTGACTTTTTCTATATGTGTTTCCAGATTAAATTCATTACTGTATAACCTGTTGAAAACCGCATGAGTGCCAATTACCGAAGATACGATAACCTTGTCTTTTCCCTTTCTAATATTGCTACAAATGTAACCGCGAACAAACACAAAAGTGAAAGTGCCCATTGAAGTGTATTATCTAGTATTCCTAAGTGTTCTACCGTTACAGTCCAATGTATTTAAAGTGATTCTGGTGTCAAGATAATAAATATATATCTTTTATATAACTATGCGTGTAAGTGCTTCTTTTCTGTGCCTGTCTAACTA
Source organism: Ambystoma mexicanum (assembly GCF_040938575.1). Classification (NCBI taxonomy): domain Eukaryota; kingdom Metazoa; phylum Chordata; class Amphibia; order Caudata; family Ambystomatidae; genus Ambystoma; species Ambystoma mexicanum. The sequence goes on from NC_090931.1 coordinate 173,726,598, forward strand.
AGATTCAGAGTACTTACCTACAGCTCACATCTTCCTCTTAAGATAAGCCTGACTGCTTTGACACACTACCAAGGTCCTGAGCTAGTACAGATACTAAGAGTTGGCGAACTATAAACCATTGGGATAGCTTACTAAAGTCTTACTGCCAGTAGGACTTTAGGAAAACTCCCCTAACAGAGTAGAAGTGCTGAAGATTTAAATCGGCCCTGTGCAATATGCATGCAATTGTGATTTTCACTGCCAATCTGTGGCCTAGTCGGGACCACACTTCAAAATGGAATTCAAGTTAGGACTTCACGATCTGTACAGGGAGTCTTCTGAGACATGCATCAATGCGGTTCCCCCCCCCCCCCAGTATTTCTGACCCAATTTTGCATGGGTGTTTTTCCCCCACCCTTTTCACATGGTACCTTTTAAATCTTTGCGTGTGGTGTTTGCCATTTTAGCTCTGTTTGGAGGTTTAATTTTTGAAAACTTAAAATGGTTTTTAAAAATGAACGTGACATACACTGAAGTGGGGGTTTGCAATATTTTCACAGATTCAGGCTGCTTTTTGAGATGGAGCGTTTCCTAGTTCCCAAAGATGGTAGGAATCTCAAACGAAAAGCACAAGGAGAGGTGGAAACAGATAAAGGAAATGCAAAAACATGGAAATATGATGACTTTTATTTGGACTTTGGGTTCACATAGATTGCAGTTTATAGAGAGGTCAAGCCGCTGTGTGTGGTTTGTGCCGCTACATTAGCAAATGACAGCCTGAAGCCAACGAAATGAAGGCGGCATTTGGAAACAAAACATGTCAATTTAGCAAAAAAAACAGGGATTTCTTTGTGCGGCAGCTCCAAGGCATAAAAAAGCAAAAAGACACTGTGGCCTCAATACCTGCAAATGCTTTGAAAGCTTCTTACCACATTGTGCACCATCTGGGCAAAAACAAAAAGCCTTTATTTTAATTTTTTATTTGTGTTTATTGTATTACAATTTTTACAAAGAAAACCAGAAAAAAATCCAGCAGGCTCCATATTCGATAATCTTCCTTATTGTCTTTATGTCTTTAAAAGCCTTTTACAGATGCTGAGACAGACATTCTGCCAACAGTTCTCGCTGTCAACCGGGTAATGCTTGGTGACGGTGCAGCAGAGAAATGTAAACATATCCCTATGTCTGATGCCACAATTTCCCGCAGCATCACTGACCAGTCCTCTGATATCAGTACAGAATAGATATTGCGCTTGAAGCACAGTCAGTTTGCCCTACAGTTGGATGAGGCTACTGACATTTCAACAGAAGCTCATTTGATTGCTTATGTGAGGTACTGCCATGCAAAAGAAATATTGGATGATTTCTTATTTTCTAAACCAATTCAGGGCAGAGCAACAGCATCTGAACTCTTTGACATTGTTAACAACTTCCTAAGTTCCCACTGCCTGAAGTAGGAGGTGTGTGTTGGTATTCACATGGATGGTGCTTCATCAATGTGTGGTGCTAGAGCTGGGTTAAAAGCAAAAGTGTTGGCAGTAGCTCCACATATTGTGTGGACTGTAACAATGGCAACAGTAAGACAGGCACAAGTGACCACAGTTGAAGGGTGTTTATTGAACTCTCACAGGGGTGTGATAAACGCCTGTGTAAACCTAAATCTACAGATGGGAGCAAGCTACGACCATCAAATAATAATGCAGTCCTAGTGAAGTCTTGTCAAAATAAAAGGGCTTATACTAAAAAACCTATTTTCAATCCTTACCGCTAATTTACAAATAGTGTGGGGTAGTGTTCATGAAAAAGAAAGAAATGTTCACAAAAGGATATGTCAGGATGTTCAGGCCGTTGGCCTCCCTTCCCCACGTTTCCAGCACAGGGCAAGGCGGTTCACTCGAGCAAAGCACACACTCTGGCTTCTGCGGCACGAGATACAGTTCTGTTACCAGAATCAGGACCTTCTGTGTCCAAGTCTCTTTACTTCTTAAAAGTCTCTTGACTAAGGGGGCCTGATGTACAACCAAATAAGATGCAAAAAGTTATTTAACTTTTACCAGTATTCAATTTGGGTGTTCACCCTGGATCCCCCTCAGCCGGGCTCAGATCCCTTTCAAAAGCAAAAGTTCAATGTTGGATCCCCCTCTTCCAGGCTCAGATTCCCTTATTACAATGTTCAGAGAATATTATTTCTCCTGTGTTTCACGGCTCACCTCGGATCCCCCTCAGCTGGGCTCAGATACCTTTATTTTACCCAATTAGTCCCCCTCAGTCGGGCTCTGACCAATTTCAGTGTATTTGAAACCATGAAAGACTTACGAATGTGCACGGATTTAGCTTGACCCGGTGCAGGACCACTTCGATCTCAAGAGTCCCTTTTCTCACACTTAGCATCATTAGGATACCTAACAGAGACTTTCGAAGGAGCACCCACGTGGTGCCGGACCACTCTGTCTAATGTATCTTTGCTTGGCCTCCCAAAGTTCAATGACTCCTTTGGTTTCCAATTAGATTTGCGTTGCTCATCACATATGTCTCTCACACTGTTCTCTCTCTTTATCATCATACAATGTTGCCGCTTGCAACCTTAGTTCAAAACACAGGCAGGTTTGGTATCAGTCTCACTGACTCACCGGCTGTGCGGTCTTCACTGATGCTGCTTTGTTGTAGGAGCCAAGAACAGTACCACAGCGGCAATCGCTCCTCCACACCTTGGTTATCGGCGCGTGAAAGCCCCGGGTACCTCCGACACACTGCAGGTTTGATCAGCTTTAGTAACTGGTCTTAGGTTTCTTACTTTCCACGGTTCACGAAAGTAATGGTCTTTACAAGTCAAAGGTACTTCCCTCCTTGCAACCTTCTCTGGTCTTGCCGTCTTACTCCTCGTATTAAACTGCCATCTTGGAACTGCTGCTTCCTCGTGTTTTGTGCCACGCACCATATGTGCTTTTGTGCTCCGCCTTTCATCTGTGTGGGGAAGTGTGATGGAAGTCTGGTGTTTGTAATGATCAGTAATTGCCTGACCATTGTATTGGAACATATCAGGTATACAGCTCTGGTGTTAGTCCATTGTCGCTCACGGTGAGCTGTCCTTGAGAAAGTGTTTGTGTCAGGAAAGGGAGGCGGGAGGGGTTGAGTTCCTAGGTATCCTACCTGGTAGGACGGAGTAAAAAGTGTTACAGGGAACGGGGTACCAAGTCTCACCATCCGGTGTCCCACTTCCACTCCTCGAAGACCCCTCATCCAGGTGATCCTCTGGCACTGGTCCACCCCCAGAAACTGGATCCAAAAGCGACGGCCGTGTCCTGGCCACAAAGATGACAGATCCCCGGGGAATAGCGTGGATACACCTTCAGGCTTCTCACAGGACACTCTGCAGGATACACTGGGAAGCTTTGGCTGTGCGCAGTATGGAGAAGGAACTCACAGAGGTGCTGATTTCTGTTGTAAATATTGTACATTTTATTAAGATGCATCCCACAAGAGCTTGTCTGTTTGCCACATTATGTGCAGGAATGGGAGCTGAACATGATGCTTTGTTGTTTCATACGGAGGTCAGGTGGCTATCCAGGGGAAAGGTTTTAAATCACATTTACGAACTTAGGAATTAAGTGAGACACTTTCTCCTGGGTTTAGACTAGATGAAAGCAGAGCCTCTGTGTTATTCACGCTGGCTTGTGCTGTTAGCTTACCTTGGCGACATCTTTGAAAAGCAACATTTTCTAAACCTCACCCTGCAAGGCACAGAAACCACATAATTTGCTATGAACGTGAACATATCAGCATTCAAGAAGAAGCTGGAGCTTTGGAAGAGGGTTGATGTCGGCATTACTGATGTGATTCCATTATTAGCAGAAGCTCTTGAGGAGACAGTGTATGATCTTTCATGTGTTGCTGAACTAATAGGAAACCATTTAAATGCTCTCAGAACCAGCCTCGAAAGTACTTTCCAGAGGACAAATGTAAAGTCAATGACTGGGTGGTTCAGCCTTTCCTAGCATACGTAGGGGACCCCACCTCCCAATACACCTCCAGAAGGAACTAATAGTGCTTCAAAGTGGCTGCCTACTAGAGAGCCAATTAAAAAAATTGTCTTTGGGTGGATTTCCAACTTTATCCAAATGTGCAGTCAATGTACTGTTACCTTTCAGCACCACGTACCTTTGCGAGATTGGATTCTCAGCACTTGCAGCACTAAAGACTAAATATCAGTCCAAGCTGGAGGTGGAAGAAAACCTGTGGTTGGCTATTGCAAAAATTGAACTCAATATTGACAGACTGGCTGCTGAAAGACAGGACCACCCTTCACACTAGTTCTCCAATTTGCCACTGTCCAACTTGCAAGTGACAGCATTGATGGTAATCTCAAAGTTGTACTTAAGAAATACATTCGTACATCAGTTGCATGTCAAACATTACTGTAGGGCTGCAATATTGGCTGTTTTCTTCTGTGGGAAATAAATATCCAACACTACTTTTAGTCAAGTCCTCTGTATTGTAGTAAAAAATGCTAAAGGCTGTGTTCACAAATATTTGTCCTCTAATCGATAACCATTCGCATCCGATGAACATTTTAGAGTCCATGTGTGTAAGGGATTGGGGGGGGAGAGCAAGCCAGGTAAATTGTTCTTAGGGGGGCTCTGGGTCAAAATGTTTGAAGACCACTGTGGTAGTCAAACTGTCTTGCTGGCACCGTTATATGTTAACATATATTTGATTGCTAGTTTGGAAGAGCACTTAGACCCTCCCCGGTCCCTACGGGACGGTGCATGTGCGGGCTTGAATAGCGTGAGCTTAATTTACTAAACAAACCTTCTTTGCAAAATCCCTGGTTGCTTTTAAAGTGGTCCAATGTCCACGTGCTTGCGTTGCCCTTGTGTGCGACGTTGCTATGTGTATGGTACGGTGCATATATACCTTGTACACATGGCCGCAACTTCAGCTGGTATGAGCAAATCATTACAGTGCTTTACTTTGAAGGAAAGAGTCGCACAGGCGCGGCGATACTCAAGATTTGACTCGGTCGTCTGCTTAAGAACATTGCAGAGTTGCATAGCCACTGTGAGAATGTGTCTTATCGTATATAAAGGGCGCCTTGGCGCTATGCTTGACATTTTCAATAAGTTGCCCAGACAGCTGCATGCCGATGCACAGATGCCCGCTGGCATAGATTTCCCTTGCGTGAGGATTGTTGATGTGTGGCATGTGGGAAGCGCGAGTGACTTTCTCAGCATCTTCTATATTGCTTAATTCTGAAGCAGAGTGCCAAGGGGCACAGTTTTGTTTGGCTGGCATGAAGGCTGGCCACGTTTTTAACTGTGTGGCAGATGGTTTGAGCCGCTGTGTGGTACCGCATGCATGGCACATACCACCAGATCTAGTCTCAGGCCGAGGATGGTTGAAATGCCCTGATGAATGCCCTCTGATTCCTGCCTTCCTGCTTTTGGTGGTACAGGGCACTTTGGGCTTGGATGAACAATCACAATGAATTTGCTTTTACTTCGCAAAAGCTCCAAATTAGATTTGGTGTTGTGTTCTATGCACAGAGAATGGTTGCAGATATTGGCTATCCAAGCTCTCATTAAGAAGGGAGAAAAAAGGCTTCTCTAACAGTGGATGGATGCCCCCAACACCCTATCTTTTTATTTCTCTGAAACATTGCTCGCGGCCTGATCATTGCTTTCACAGAACGCCACTCTCTAAGTGGCATCCATTAATTGTCCAGCCACTGAAAGAGATTTGCATTAAAGCAGAGCCTCAACCCCCTTGCTCCCCCTTTTCCGCCTTGTTCAAGCTGGGGAAAATTATTTGCAGTAAATGCATCAGTTTGAGATTTGTGTAATGTGAACAGTGTTCATAGGACACATACTCTGTTCTCAATATAAGTTCAAGATCAAAGCACCCCTAAAGAGGTTCTGTAAAGCTGTCCCCCATAAAAAGCTAACGGTCTGGCATTCAAAGACTGTCATTTTGTATTGTAATGCTTTTGAGTATTGTTTTTTCACTGCTGGAAGTAATACCCGTCTAGCAGAGCTGTTGTATTGCTTTTACGCCATTTATTTTAACGAACATATAGAAATCTTGGTTACCCCAGTTGAATTTCCATTGCCATTTCAGTTCACAGTAGGGCTAAGTTGTGCCAGCCTTTGGGCACGGGGGACAGTGTTCTAATTCCCTCAATGACTCGTGCTGTCCTCCATCTAAGTTTAGGTTATGTTCAACAGTTTGGGGAAATTGCTACATGATTTAATAAATACAAATGTAAGTTTCAAGGACTCAGACAAATTACTGTATGTTCTAGTTATACTTATGTGCCATTCTCTGTATAGGTTGATGAGGTTGCAACAGGGATTTTATTGCCCCTTCAATGGTGTTTGTTTTTTGCAACTATTGCACCTCAGCAGTTAATTGAAGATAGTTTGCCTGTAAACTTTATAACTTATTTACTGAATGCTTGCCAGGGCTAGTTGTGATCACTGTCATTAATTTGAAAATATCTTTTTTGATCATTGTTTATGATGATCTGGGTTGAATGCTTTTTATGATGATGGTTGGGAGCCATTTTTACATCTTTTATTTTGTGTCTAATGATGGGGACGGTACATTCCCGGTCAAGGTTTTGGCGCTTTGAGCTATTTTCTTGCTTTTCTGGATTTTTCAGCAGTCTTGTTTAACCGAGTACTGGCGCAGTAGCGGGAGTTATCTGACCTGGGCGGGAAAAGGAGTGCTGTGAATTGCTCTGATATTTGAAAGTGGGAGGCCACTTTATTCCCTTAAGGCAGTGGTCTTCAAACCTTTTTATATGCTGAGCAAGCCCCCCTCCCCCCTCCGAGTAAAAATATAGTTTGCGGGCTGCCCCACCAACCAAAAAGGCTTATATTTTCTATTAAAAACAGTCACCATAATCCCCCCCATTGGCGTCCTATGCGGGGGGCCATCCTCCCAGTTTGAAGACCACTGCCTTAAGACACCCTAGCCGTTCAGCATACAGAGGCCCCCTTTTCAGGGGCAGGGCGATTCCTTCCTTTCCCCTTTCTGGTTCCACACAATTACTGTTCTACTGATCAGTCTGAGCGCCTTCAAACCGTCGCCAAGTAGGGGAAAGATGCTCCTACTGGCTGCCCCTCTTTCTGCACAATGTTCCGACATGAATAGGTCCATGCCTTCCTCAGATAGGTGCACTCGACCCTCTAAGTAATAATTTGGCTTATCTACGTGTATCAGGCCGTGGCACAGGTGTGAGAAACCATGCCTCTGCAACATTTACCCATGGCTTAGTTTACATTTTTGCAGGATTGTTGCAGTAGTCATGAGCGCTGCACTGTTTCAGCTGTAGTACATAATCTTAGCAAAGGCCTGCTTGCTAAGGTGTAATATGTACTTTCTGTTCCCCCAGTAAAGATCACTTTAGTTATGGATTCTGTCCCTGCATGCCCTCCTATTTCCGGTCCCTATAATTTCCTGTACATGTTGTTGGGACTCTCTAAGGTTCATATTTACATTTAAGAAACTGAAACAGGTGTTTGTCTTTTAAAGGACCCTCACAAAATGACTCTGCAACATTCTAGGTACAAATGCTTTGCACTTAAGAACGTATTGCCTCTACAGAACACCCTCCTCTAATTTTATTAGCGAGCAGATGGAACTAGTTGAAGCCACAATGGGTGAAATTCTTGGACGAAGTTACTGCGAGACTCTTCACTCACAAGTAGGGGCACTTCTGGAAGGAACATCCATGGCAAGCCCACTATTAATTAATGGTTTTGGGTACAGACACGTTTCACAAATACTTGGAACACACTAAATTTACTTTTTTTTCTCCTTCTTTATTTAGGCAACAATTCAAATCATGGTACTCTTTCATATGCTTTTCTTTGATTCCAACAATTCTCTGTGTATTTGAAAGGAGGGGTAATTTGAACCATTGGCAATTCCCGGTGAAGTTAACTGTAAATGGCTGATGGAGGGTATTGATGAAAGTAGAAGAGAAATACGTGAAGAAAAGGATTTCAAAGCAGTATTACTTTTCCAGCTGGCAGGTAAGGAATGTATTTTTTTTTGTACATCTATTTGATGTTTGGGGGAGGAGTGTACATCTGACGTCCTACATGAAGGCATTCCCTTTTTTCACACATACAGATGAGTGCTGCACAATTCCCACCACTCCTTTACAGCATCTCTATATCCTCTATAGTAACTCTCTAAAGTATAAGTGGCCTACATGATTTCTCTTATGTCATTAGGCATTTGTAGAGCGCCTTTTACCATTGGTATGATCTCAAAGCGCTATCTGTTGAACGCCCTCGGGCACCGTAATCCAGGTCAGAGTATGTGTGCAGCTAGACCTGAGTTGTAGGTAGCTGCATGGACAGGGAGTGAAAGTGCCAAGGAGCACAAGAATAAATAAAAATGAAACCAAGGGGACGGATGGGATCGCGCTTAAGGGGAGTCACTTACCCCAGTGTACAGCTCAAGCAAAAAGTCTGTTGTGTTGGTAGTCACATTTTCAAGTTTTAACTTGCTTTTTTCATACCCGCAGCCAAGTGACAGTGTATTAAAACATTTGAAGAAATAATTAAAACCTGTTGTGGTGATGCAGAGGGACTAATTCAGGCTTTATAAAGAAAGGCAGAGGTGGAAAAGCAGCTACCGGTGGAATCTAACAATCAGGGAAGCGCAGAAGAACTAAGTGTTGCGTGAACTACAAGAAGAAGTTGCAGTGAAAAGAATTCTACTGTAAAAGCTGATGGGTGGAAACCGACTATTCTTAAACCTAGTAATGGTTTTCACAAAAGCTGGAAAACCTTTTGGCAGGGATCGCTAGGGTTCATCATTCCTCCTACATTCCTTCCTCATAACCCGCCTCTGTTACTTCACCTGGACAATTGAAAGACACAGAAATACATTGGCAGATGTCTCTGTAATGTTGCAGTTCCCAAAGATGAAGCTGTGCAACAAGTACAAAATATTGGACTATCAAGTAACAGTCAATTGCTACAGAAGTTTTGTCAGACAGATCTAATTTAACAAGCTGAACTCTATCACCACGTCTTCCCAACAGTGTGTCCTTGTTACAATATAATGGTCATGCCTGTTTAGGCAGTGAAGTGACACCTACATGTTCCCACACACCTGCTCATTCAGAGTACGGTCTTTAAAAACAATGGAATTTAAACATCCCCACAATAGAGTTTGGTTGCTACGTCAGCCCCCGCAAGTGTTTCCTTGGGTCTGGTGAATGGTCGAACTAATTGTTAGCTGCTCATAGTGATATTGGGTGAAGTGATTGTTGGCAATCTGTCATGCAGGTAGACCTTGAACAGATTCTGTTTAGGTCACTGAAAGTGTGTATTTTAGTGCAATGATTTGTAATTGTAGGAGTTTATTGGGTGTGATGCCATGTTAGCCAGAGGTGAGAACTGAAATGAGGGAGTTTACCGTTTGGTTCGTGACATTGTGGGATGGAATGTTTAGTTAAGTGCACTAAATAAGCAAACTTAGTTCACAACATTTGAGTACTCTAGCATAGAAAGCAAAGATGGAAAGTGAAGGCTGAAAATGCCCTTGAGGTTTTCCAGTACACTATACTAGACTCACCCTATAGTAATACTTCCCAGCTTACTCACAGGGGATACATGTCATACGCCGCCTCCCGTGGACGTTATGGTCCAGGGTGCGGCTTGGGGGCCGCCATTGCAGCGTTCCACCACGTTTTCAGACGTCACTGTAGCGGTCTAGCGTTTCCTTCACTGCGAGCCGGGAAGCTTATTAGCCACGCGCCCCCATCTTACAGTGTGTTGCAACCCGCTTGGTCAGCTCCCTGACTGCTTTCTTTCGGTTGCTGTTTATGCTTTTTCCCCTCACTCCTCTGCCGCCCCTCGGACCGCTTCTTGCCTTCCCGTTTCACGGTCTTCTTGTTTATCCTTTCCCTCTTCCTCTTGCTCCCTTGGATCTCTCCGTTTGTTGCCTCCCTATCTCCGGCTCCCTTACTGTTCTTTCTCCGTGCTGTTGACTCCCGCTGGCCGTCATTATCGGCTACCTTACGGTTCCTTCGGAGCCCATCTTCCACCCGGAATCCTTACGAAGGACCTCCGCTGCTGCTGTTCTACCTCTGGGGTTTTTTGTGCCGGCTGGCTTTTTCCCCAGTTTGTCCCTCTCGGAAGAGGGGCCGCAGGTAGTGCTATTCACAGCAGTACACTGTGGCTTCCTTTCGTGAGAAAGACACTTTCTCAGAAAAAAAGAAAGGAGAAAGAAGGAGAAGGATTATTGCGCTAGAAGACCACAGATGATATCCATTCAAGACCAATCTTCAGGTGAGGAGGAGGAAAGGGGAGAAATGTTAAGGGTGGAGATTGAACATTCTCAGAGGGCTGACAGTTTGCAATGCCCAGTGGTCAGGATGGCGACCCCTGAACAATTGCAAGAGATGGTGGCCGCTGTTCAAAACCTCTCAGCAGAGGTTCAAAATTTATCTATGGAAGTGCAAACCTTAAGGACTGAAAATAACATGTTAAAACAACTGGTTTCTAATCGTGAACCCAAACCAGTGGACTTGCCTCCCATGGCACTCCCATCAGGGAAATACGACGGGGCTTCAAAGAAGCTCAAGGAATTCTTGGAAGCTTGTAGTATCCATTTTGCCTTTAGACCTCATACATTTCCCACAGGTCATACCCGGGTGGGATTCATGATTTCCAACATGTCGGGTAATGCCCTGGCCTGGGCCACTCCACTTGTGTTGGGAACTGACCCCATACTGCAAGACTACGAGGCTTTTGTAGGCCGACTGAAACAAGAGTTTGAGAGGCCTGAAATTTCGTTTTCTGCAGGCAAAGACCTGTTAGACATACGTCAAGGCCAGACGGATGTGCACACCTATTTTACCACGTTCAAACGCTTAGCCACAGAAGCTGGTTGGCAGGAGCAGACCCAATATGTCATCTTCAGAAGAGGACTGCGGGAAGATATTAAAGATGAGTTCCCGGCCTGCATCCTTTCCAGAATTGACAACCTCAGCTTTACAAATTGAACATCGACTCTACGAACGCCGAATAGAAAGGCGACGGAATCGGAATACTACCTTTCCCGCCCATATTCCTCCTCCTCCAGTTTCAGCATCGACACGATCAGAACAACCTATGCAGATTGGAACCACACGTTCGTCCTTAACTCCAGAGGAAAGAAAGCGAAGAAGAGACTTGGGGTTATGCGCCTATTGTGGATCCGACCAACACCAAATAAAGAATTGCTCCGAGATTCCTTCACGACGAGCGGGAAACGAGAACCCTCGGTCCTAGGAGGGACGGGAATTCGAGGGGAAGTAACCAGTCCCTATGTGTCATTATCAGTGGGTCCAGTGAATCCACAGGAAGATTCGAGGCTAATGGTACTCAAGGTAGTATTGTTCATAGACCACCGCAAGATTGAAGCATTGGCCCTACTGGATTGTGGGGCCGCCGGCAACTTTGTGGACCACCATCTGGGCCGATTCTGTCGGCTTACAACGCATGGACCGCAAGGAGGATCAGAAGGTCGAGGGGGTGTATGGTAGTCCCCTCAGTTCAGGCCTTATTACGCAGACTACCGAGTTTCTTCAAATGTTCATACAACAACATTCAGAAACCATTCAGTTCGATATCATCCGTGCGGCCCATTTTCCACTCATTTTGGGCATTATCTGGCTGCTCAAACACAATCCGCAGATTAATTGGTCCACCAACAGTATTACCTTTGAATCGGGGTTTTGTCGACAGACCTGTTTAAAGGACCTACGGTTTATGGAAGCCAAGGCCCATACCGTTCCTCAAGCCAGTACTGTGGGTGTCCACTCCCTTCCCATGGACTTCTCGGCTTTCGAAGATATCGTTGCAGAAAAGAACCCTTTGGAACTACCTCCTCACAGGTCAGAGGACTGCACCATTGATCTCCTTCATAATGCCCTAGTTCCTTTTGGTCGAATGTTCTCCCTATCACAAACAGAAAAGAGAGCCCTCGGGCCTTATTTGGACGACAACTTGCAGAATGGTCTAATCCATCCCTCCAAGTCCCCAGCAGGTGCTCCCTTGTTTTTCATACCAAAGAGGGATTCTCCTGAACTCCGACCATGTATCGATTATCGTGGTTTGAACAAAGTCACGATAAGGGATCGCTATCCCATGCCCCTTATCTCTGACATAATAGAGGCTGTACAAGGAGCGACTATTTTTTCCAAATTAGACCTACGCAGTGCCTATCACCTTTTGCGCATACAATCAGGGGACGAATGGAAGACGGCATTCCGTACTCCATTCGGGCTATTCGAATACCAGGTTATGCCGTTTGGACTAGTCAACTCGCCGGCAGTGTTTCAGAGATTTATCGACCGGGTCTTCTCAGATCTTATGTTTGTTTTGGTTATAGTCTATCTGGACAATATACTTGTTTTCTCTAGAGATTCCAAACAGCATCAGAAACACCTCACCGAAGTCTTAACACGTCTGAAAACACATAAGCTTCTGATAAAGAAGGAGAAATGTCTGTTCGGGGTCAGCACCGTGCCCGATCTGGGGTATGTACTCTCATCACAGGGGGTTCTGATGGATCAAAGAAAGGTGGACACCATTCTAAGCTGGCACTCTCCCAGATCAGTCAAGGAAGTACAGATGTTCCTGGGAGTAGCCATCTTCTATAGGCGTTTCATTCCCTCTTTTTCTGAAGTTGTGTTACCCATTACTCAGTTGCTAAAAAAGTCCTCGTTACCATTCTTATGGAATGACCAAGCTGAAAAAAATTTCAAACACTTGAAAGAACTGTTTTGTCAAGCTCCCATTCTGCGGCACCCGGACCAGACAAAACCCTTTATTCTAGAGACTGACGCCTCTGCTGCCGCCGTAGGAGCAGCCCTACTCCAGGAACATAACAGAAATGAACATCCCATAGCCTATCTCTCACGCACCCTCACTTCCAGTCAACAGAATTATTCGGTCATTGAGAGGGAACTCTTGGCCATGAAACTTGCGTGTGAGGAATGGCAACACCTGCTGCAAGGAAGTAAGAGTCTGTTCACCATTCGAACAGACCACAAGAACTTACAAGTCCTTCAGTATCTGGACTTGTCAATTCTCGCCAAGCCCGATGGGCCCTTTTCTTTTCCCAGTATGATTTCCGCATTACGTACATCCCTGGAAGTCAGAATCTTCTTGCTGATGTGCTATTTCGGAAGGGTGGATTGGAAGCTTCCCATTTACCACCGGCAGAAAGACTGTTTCCCAGAAATGGGGTTTTCCTCCATGTTACCAGTTTTCTCCAGCAGGTTAAAGAAGCTACGATTCTGGCTACACCCAAGGAGAAGATAGCTTTAATTGACAGAGAAGGGCTTTTGTTTCAGGACCATCGGTTGTTTATTCCCCCAGGTCCCCTCCAACGACAAGTTATTCAATGGTGTCAGGATCACCAGACGGCCGGACATAGAGGTCAGGCTGGAACATTAGATCTCGTCAAAAGGTATTTCTACTGGCCCGGAATGCGGTCCGGAATCAGACATTATGTCCAATCCTGCAGGATCTGCAACAGCAGTAAGAATCGCACTACCAAACCTTTGGGTTTACTTGAACAGAGTGCGATACCCTTACATCCGTGGAGCCACATCTCCACTGATTTTGTGGTGGATCTACCAGTTTCTAATGCTTGTACCTGCATCATGGTAACAGTGGATTATATGTCCAAGATGGCTCATTTCTCCCCTCTTCCCGGATTGCCCACGGCATCAGAAATGGCAGAGGTATTTCTCAAGGACATTTTCCGTCTGCATGGTCTTCCCAACAAGATTACCTCAGATAGAGGCAGCCAATATGTCTCAAAATTTTGGACAGCCTTATGTCATCGGTTGGGCATTGAACGGGCATTATCATCCGGTTTTCACCCTCAGACCAACCGGAAGACTGAGCGATTAAATGGCACTCTCGAACAATACTTACGCTGTTACATAAACCAGGAACAGGACAATTGGGTGTCTCTTCTTCCCACGGCGGAGTTTTCCTACAACAACACTCGTCATTCCGCTTCTGGGCTCACTCTATTCTACTGTACTTATGGGTTTCATCCTCGCACTATTTTCCCTGTTCCATCCATTGAATCCAACCTACCCGCTGTAGAAGGTGTGTTGTCCAAGATTCAGGAGGCTCACAAGACTGCCCAGTCCAGTCTTTTGGACAGTGAAGTGGCAAATAAAGCTCAAGCGGATCGCCACCGTCAGACGGTGCCAGAGTGGAAGGTGGGCACCCGGGTGTGGCTTTCCACGAAATATCTTCCCCGATGGACTCATCCCTCCAAACTTTCCCCCCGTTTCATTGGACCCTATCCTATCATGGCTAAAATCAACCCAGTGGCTTTTCGCCTGAAATTGCCTCCCTGCTTGCACAGGGTCCATCCTGTCGTTCATTCCTCTCTTCTCAGGGAGGCTCCTGTGGGATCCTCTACCCGTTCGGTTCCACTGAATCCACCGCCCCGGGAGGAAGCAGAGTTTGAGGTATCTCAAATATGTGATTCTCGATACAGGCGAGGTCGCTTGGAATACTTGATACATTGGAAGGGATACTCGAGGGCGGAAGATTCATGGGAACCCTCTACCTTTGCTCATGCTCCTAGGTTATTGCGGAAGTTTCACAGGGCTAACCCTGGAAAGCCGGGGGGTTGCAACATTGGAAGGGGGCATACTGTCATACGCCCCCTCCCGTGGACGTTATGGTCCAGGGTGCGGCTCGGGGGCCGCCATTGCAGCGTTCCACCACGTTTTCGGACGTCGCTGTAGTGGTCTAGCGGTTCCTTCACTGCGAGCCAGGAAGCTTATTAGCCACGCCCCCCCAGCTCACAGTGCATTGCAACCCGCTTGGTCAGCTCCCTGACTGCTTTCTTTCGGTTGCTGTTTACACTAGTTTCTTTCCTTTTTGCCCTCTCTCCTCTGCCGCCCCTCGGGCCGCTTCTTGCCTTCCCGTTTCACGGTCCTCTTGTTTATCCTTTCCCTCTTCCTCTTTCTCCCTTGGATCTCTCCGTTTGTTGCCTCCCTATCTCCGGCTCCTTTACTGTTCTTTCTCCGTGCTGTTGACTCCCGCTGGCCGTCATTATCGGCTACCTTACGGTTCCTTCGGAGCCCATCTTCCACCCGGAATCCTTACGACGGACCTCTGCTGCTGCTGTTCTACCTCTGGGGTTTTTTGTGCCGGCTGGCTTTTTCCCCAGTATGTCCCTCTCAGAAGAGGGGCCGCAGGTAGTGCTATTCACAGCAGTACACTGTGGCTTCCTTTCGTGAGAAAGACACTTTCTCAGAAAAAAAAGAAAGGAGAAAGAAGGAGAAGGATTATTGCACTAGCAGACCACAGATATCATCCATTCAAGACTAATCTTCAGGTGAGGAGGAGGAAAGGGGAGAAAGGTTAAGGGTGGAGATTGAACATTCTCAGAGGACTGACAATACATCCTGGGGTAATCAAAACCCTTTTTCTAAATCTTTTGGAAGCATCATGAAATAACTCCTCCTGGAGTTGTCTGCAATAATCATTCACAATTCCAAACCCATCGTAAGGTTGTCATGGGGTTATCCTGGAGTAATACAAGATCATCACTGGAATTAATAAGAACTCATCCTGGATAAGTTTCTGTGATAACTCTAGAGTCATCTGATTGTGTCATGGTCATGAAGTCAGGGGCACAGGCATGCAGGGGTCGCATGCACAGGAGACCTGGGTGGACACTGTCCTGGTGCCTTTGGCGCCAGGCTCATGAACAAAAGTAAACAAGAATATCCATTCAACAACAAAAAGCTTTTAATATGGACATAGCACTTCAGATGCATTAACCTTGAACATTCCATCCATTAAGCAGGATGCATTAACCTTGAACATTCCATCCATTAAGTAGCCCCAAGTGTATTCTTGGGTGTGGTTGCTAATGGATTGCCTTTGCACATGCTCACTCTCTAGGAGTGGCAGGGTGTGGCTGGTACGCCGGCCCTAATGGGCGTGCCCATGATCTCAGCTATATAAGCTGCCCCGATCCTCAAGACAGACCCTTCGCGTTATTCTGCACTTCCAAGCAGCGTAACGCTCACCGTCGCCTGAGGTCAGACTTACCTTTGGAGATCCTGTTTCCTGGACATCCTGCTCCCTGCCAGCATACATACCAACTGGTGGAAGCTGTTCTTACCTGTAGATCTCTTCGGCGAACCAAGTATTCATCTTTACACTTTCCGGAATGCCAAAATCTTCATCTTGGCACCGCAGCACGACACGCTCCATCGTCGACAGCAGCGCCTGCAATGATAAACAGAAGACAAGGTTAGACATCGAAAAAACAGTCAGTTTAAGATTGCGCTTCGCCATACTTCGTGCTTTTCCTTAAACCATCAGGTACCTGCTGTCGAACATTGCAGCAGTATCGATCTTCCATCCGGCCGCGTCTTGCGTCTCACAGCTGCATAGAGGCCGCATTTCCATCTAAGGGAAGAAAGCAGAAGAGACACATTATTGCAGGCATAAATAGGAGCAACATATAAAGACATTAAACAGAACGAACAGCATCACTAGAGCTCAACAAAGATTTACCAATCATAAGGAGAAGTATAGCCGCAGCTGGACTGGACTAATCCTTATCAGGGATCAGTGAAGGAAATAGATCCCATTCAACGCGCCCCTGCCAGAAGTAGCAGGACGGAGAGCTTATCTTCCATAATTCACAGGTGAGCTTTATGGGCTGGCGTATGCTCACAGAAACTGTACTTTGGGGTGAAGGGTTCGAGAGGTACAACAATCACAGATTGGCGCACTCACACACTCTTATCTCCATGCAGGAGCAGTATCACCATGTACCACCGCTCACAGCTTTTCTACTGAGGGAGAGGTCTGAAGGGGGTGATTCAAGTTCAGGGAGGGCTGCAACTGTGCCCCAACGCCTCCGCAGAGACCAGGTGAGCGTAACAGAATGCGAAGCCTCTAATACGCTGTGCCTGGGCGTTATGGAAACTTCAGAAACAGATCAGTAAGCCCTCTTACTGGGGGAATTACGTGCTGAAGTACATGCTTGAAGACAGGAAACCAAGGCATTATGGAGGGATCTTATTGTAACTCGAGAAAGAACTGACAAATTGGCAGGACAAATGCTACAAGCACAAGCAGGACAGGCTCCACTGCCTGGAGTGACCCATTCTTCTCATTCTTCCACACCACAACAATCAACACTGGTTCAGGTGGGTCATCCAGGAGCAGTGCCTCTAGCCCCTCCCGAATGCTTCATCAGCGACCCAAACACGTTTGCTGTATTTATGAACCAATGTCGCCTTCATTTCTTGTGCAGACCAGGAGCCTTTCCTAGGACCAAGCCAAAGTGGCGTTTGTACTCTCGTATTTAGGAGGTAGTGCAGCGGACTGGTCTATACCCTTGGTAAATCAAGATGACCCTTTACTCCACAACTTTGGGAATTTCCAACATGAGATGAAGAAATTGTTTACCCGTCATACTCAAGGACAAGCTCTGGACAACGAGTTGTTGTCACTCAGACAAGGGAGTCAAGATCTATTAACCTATATTGCAACCTTCAATCGTCTCATAGCCCAGACCAACTGGCCAGAAGAGAAGAGGACTACACTCTTTTACCAAGGGTTACGTGGAGAACTTAAGGATGTGTTGGCGCAAGTGGTGAATCCCTCTGAGAGGTGTGCGGACTACATAGACATGACGGTGCAACTCGATCATAGGTAACAGAATCGGAAAATGGATCGAGCTAGATCAGAGGGACAGTCAGTTTACATACACCCTCATGAGAATCAGACTAAACCACATGAACAGCCTGAGCCAATGCAAATTGGTGGATTACGAAGTCCCCTTACCAAAGCAGAAAGGGAAAAAAGAAGACAACAGCTTTGCTTATATTGTGGACAAGCAGGTCACTTCCTCCGTGACTGCCTCGTAAAACCACCCAAGAAAACGGTTGGGGCAACAGACAAAACTGATGAAGAAGAAGAACAGAATTCGGGAAACACCAATGCCCGGCAAGTGTAGGGGTCCGTTGGTCGAGCATAAAAAAGGAATCCGTACAGACCTCACATCTAGTCCTTCCAGTGCTTTTGGTGAATCACAAGCAACCATCAAAAATACATGCCTTGGAGGCATATATTGATTGTGGAGCTGTGGGTAACTACATTGACCAAGATTTGGCTCTCCGAATAGGCCTTCCTCTCCTACAGAAGCAGAAATCGGAAAACATCACTGCTGTGGATGCTTCTCAGCTATCATCCGACCCGGTGACACAATACACAGAGATAATCAAGCTTCTTTGTCAGGACGGGCATCAAGAGGACATTACTTTCGATTTCATCGGTGCTCCTCAGTTCCAGATGATATTGGGAATGCCCTGGCTGGAGACCCACAATCCTAGGATCGACTGGCGAAAATGAGTTCTGACATTTCCTCATGATTGTGCCGACACATGTTACAAAAAAGATGACACCAATCTGAAACCGAAGAAAGGAATCGTGTTGGGCCTCATCAGCTCCTTACCGCTTGAATACCAAGATTACCAGGATGTCTTCAAAAAAGAGCAAGCCAACGTTCTGCCCTCGCATTGACCCTACGATTGTCAAATAAATCTTTTACCCGGAGCCCAGATCCCTTGCAGTCGAATTTACGCTCTGACAGAACAAGAAAATCAGCATTTTAGAACTTACCTGGATCAGTACCTGGCGAACGGTTTCATTCGCCCGTCCAAGTCACCTGCCTCCTTGCCCTTATTCTTCGTGCCTAAAAAGGAGGGGGACTTAAGAACTTGCATCGACTATAGAGCCATCAATCAGATCACAGTAAAACATCTATATCCTTTACCACTTATACCAGAGCTCCTAGACCAAGTGAAACATGCTCACATCTACACAAAACTGGATTTAAGAAGAGCATACCATCTTGTAAGAGTAAAAGAGGGAGACGAGTGGAAAATGGCCTTCCGCACGAAGTATGCCCTCTTTGAATACCAGGTCATGCACTTCGGGCTATGCAATGCCCCTGCGGCGTTCCAATTCTTTATAAATGATGTACTCCATGAACTACTGGACGTTTGCGCTCTTGTTTACATTGACGACATTCGTATCTACTCAAATTCCATGGAAGAACATGTAGGCCATGTCCGGGCAGTCTTAGAGAAGCTTCAACAACACCAGTTGTATGCCACGTTGGAAAAATGTTTTTGCCACGTAACCGAGTTCGAGTTTCTCGGTTTCATGCTCACACCAAAAGGCGTACATATGGATGCACGAAAGGTGGATGCAATCCTCCAATGGCCCTCACCAACATCCATGAAAGGAGTGCAAAGCGTGCTCGGATTCGCCAACTTTTACAGTCGGTTTATTCCTGGGTTTTCACAAATTGTACATCCAATTAGCTCCTTGTTAAAGGAAAATCAAAAGTTCCATTGGTCAAAAGACGCTGAAGAAGCCTTCCAGAAGTTGAAACTAGCATTCACTACAGCACCAGTCCTTCAACACCCACGACCAGACCTACCTTACATAGTTGAGACAGATGCTTCAAAAATAGCCATGAGAGCAGTATTGTCACAACGAGACCCTGAAACAGGACAACTACACCCGTTGCATTCTGGTCCCGCAAATTTTCAATCCCTGAGTTGAACTACGGAATCACAGATAAGGAATTACTGGCGATTAAAGCAGCATTCAAGGCATGGAGACATTACCTTCTTGGGGCGAGACATACGGTCACTGTCATCACGGACCACCGTAACTTGCAATACTTGAAAACCGCCAAAGCACAATCCTCGCGTCAACTTCGTTGGGATCTCTTTTTCGTGGAATACGATTTTATTATCACTTATAGACCTGGAGTACGCAATGGGAAAGCAGACGCTCTATCACGCATGAGTGAAGAAAAAGAGGCTTTTACAGCATACAACCCCATGGCCATAATTCCTGAGGAAAGGATTCAAACCACAATAGCTGCCACCACATGTGTGGATGACCAAAGAACCAGTTTGCAATCCTCGATGGATCAATCAACGCAACAGGAATGGCTGTTAAAAGGTTAGCAGTACACCATCGAAGACAATCTACTGTATTTCCAAGGACGATTATATGTCCAAGACCAAGAACTGCAAAAGGAAATCATCACAAATGACCACGATTCATTAGTGGAAGGACACCAAGGAATAGCCAAAACTCAGGCTAAGGTAAAACAAAACTACTGGTGGCCAACCTGGCGAAAAGACATTGCCCAATTTATTGAAACCTGCGGTGTCTGTGCACGACACAAGTCTCAGAAACAGAACCCTGCTGGCTTACTACATCCCCTAACAGTACCACCAGCACCTTGGCATACCCTCTCGATGGACTTCATCACAGATTTTACACCCTGCAATGGATACAACACCATATTAGCCATTGTGGATTTATTCTCCAAAATGGCCCATTTCATCCCTCTGAAGGGACTCCGAACTGCGTCAACTCTCGCTTCTGTGTTCCTAGAGCAAATTGTTTGATTGCATGGATTTCCATCAATATTAGCCATCAATATTAGTATCTGATCGCAGAACTCAATTTGTTTCTGCCTTTTGGAGAAAGTATTGTACGATTGCCAAAATCGATCTCCGGTTGTCCACAAGCCATCACCCTCAAACTGATTGGCAAACTGAACAAACCAACCAAACATTAGAGCAATATCTCAGGTGTATGTTGCAACAGTCTGAGGATTCTTGGAAAAATATACTCTGGATAGCTGAGTATGCATACAACAACTCAGTTCACACAAGCATAGGGCAAACTCCATTCTACACTGTGCACGGAAGATATCCGAGGACATCAGTATTTGATCCACCCGATACCCTGGAAATGCCAGCCATAACAAAACTTGCATAAAACCATCACTCAGGTTCTTAAGGAGGCGACAAAGCATCTGACCAAGGCTAAGGAAAGAAAAAAACTGTTTGCTGATCGACATCGGAAGGAAGCTCCCGCCTACCAGATTGGAGAAAAGGTGTGGTTAGCATCCAAATATATTCCCCTGAAGGGGCCAAGAGCTTTCCACCCAAGATACCTGGGCCCCTATACTATAAAGTCCATAACGAATCCTGTCGCCATGAAATTGGAGTTACCATCTCACATGAAAATTCACCCCGTATTTCATGTCTCTCTCTAATGAAATCCAATACACGGCTTAGTTTTCCGCCAGAGCCCGAAGTAATAGATGGAGAACCAGAATATGAAGTCAAATCCATCCTGGACTCCAAGGTGGTTCGATCAAAATTGTATTACCTAATTGACTGGAAAGGTTACAGACCTCATGACCAAACTTGGAAACTCAGTGAACACGTCCATGCTCCACTATTAATCAGACAGTTCCATTGCAATAATCCCACCAAACCAGGGCCGGGAGCAGAACCACCCTTGAGAGGGGCCTTAAGGGGGAGTGCTGTCATGGTCATGAAGTCAGGGGCACAGGCATGCAGGGGTCACATGCACAGGAGACCTGGGTGGACACTGTCCTGGCGCCTTTGGCGCCAGGCTCATGAACAAAAGTAAACAAGAACATCCATTCAACACCAAAAAGCTTTTATTATGGACATAGCACTTCAGATGCATTAACTTTGAACATTCCATCCATTAAGCAGGATGCATTAACTTTTAACATTCCATCCATTAAGCAGCCCCAAGTGTATTCTTGGGTGTGGCTGCTAATGGATTGCCTTTGCACATGCTCACTCTCTAGGAGTTGCAGGGTGCCACTGGTAAGCCGGCCCTAATGGGCATGCCCATGATCTCAGCCATATAAGCTGCCACAATCCTCAAGACAGACGCTTTGCGTTATTCTGCATTTGCAAGCAGCGTAACGCTCACCGTCGCCTGAGGTCAGACTTACCTTTGAAGATCCTGCTTCCTGGACATCCTGCTTCCTGCCAGCATACTTACCAACTGGGGGAAGCTGTTCTTACCTGTAGATCTCTTCAGCGAACCAAGTATTCATCTTTACACTTTCCGGAATGCCGAAATCTTCATCTTGGCACCGCAGCACGACATGCTCCATCGTCGACAGCAGCGCCTGCAAGGAAAAACAGAAGACAAGGTTAGACATAAAAAAAACAGTCAGGTTAAGGTTGCGCTTCGCCATACTTCGCGCTTTTCCTTAAACTATCACTTACCTGCTGTCGAACATTGCGGTAGCATCCATCTTCCATCCGCCGCGTCTCGCGTGTCACAGCTGCATTGAGGCCGCATTTCTATCTAAGGGAAGAAAACAGAAGAGAGACATTATTGCGGGCATAAATAGGACCAACATATAAAGACATTAAACAGAACGAACAGCATCACAAGAGCTCAAGAAAGACTTACCAATTATAAGGCAAAGCATAGTCGCAGCTGGACTGGACTAATCTTTATCAGGGATCAGTGAAGGAACTAGATCCCAATTGACGCGCCCCTGCCAGAAGTAGCAGGACGGAGAGCTTATCTTCCATAATTCACAGGTGAGCTTTATGGGCCGGAGTATGCTCACAGAAACCGTACTTTGGGGTGAAGGGTTCGAGAGGTACAACAATCACAGATTGGCGGACTCACACACTCTTATCTCCATGCAGGAGCAGTATCACCACGTACCACCACTCACAGCTTTTCTACTGAGGGAGAGGCCTGAAGGGGGTGATTCAAGTACATGGAGTGCTGCAACCATGCCCCAACGCCTCCGCAGAGACCAGGTGAGCGTAACACATTGAAATATTTTGGCCTATACACATACTTCAGGATGGTTTTGGATGATCTCCCTGAACTAGCCATGGACGACTCCAGAATGATTCCAGCAAGATCTTCCTTTTTGACTTGGGATCGTACACAATTTCTGATGCTGGAACAAGGAACCGTAGTTGTCTAGTTGCCCCATATCACGGGTGGGAGCTAGCCCGTTTCGCCACATGACTGTCACGACCACAGCCACTGGTCCTGACATTCGGGTCCTCAGGACCACATCACAGTACTCATGCGGGGCCCCTAGGGCCTGATCATGCTTCCAAAGACTCTCGCTTTTGGCGCCAGGCTCATGTTATTAATAGAGAAGCCATAATCCCCAATGGCACTAGCACAACATGGATGCCTCCACATGGTTCAGTTCCAGAACTGAACCATGCGGTCTAGCTTTTTGGGTGTGGTCAGGCCTGAAGATACCTGGGATGCTTACAGACTATAAAAGCCACGCCCGAGCTGCAGAACACGCTTCGCAGCGTGACGTTCACCGAGGTCTGATCTCTGCATTGTGGACCTGTTCCTGTGGAGAGAAGAAGCAGAACAGCATTATTCATCCTTACCTGCGAAAATCCAGCATCTGTTGTTCACTCCAGTGTCCTGCACCTCCAGCATCACGGCAGACGCTCCCTCTGGAATCGACCTGAAGGGAAGAAAGGAAATGAAAGACGATATTAGTAAGCGTTTCATTTTCATTTAAACCATTATTCGCAAAAACACTTACCTGAACAGAAGTCGCAGTGGGCTTATTCGCATCTTGGCCTTCCATCAATCTGCCGCAGACTTAGTCGACGGTGGAGCCGGACATTTTCCTCTCACCGCTCCGCATCCTTTCGCCAGCCATCATCTGCAACATCACGGTGACCTGTGAAGGAGAAGAACAGGTTAGCACATCATAAAAGCGCACATAGCGCCGCGCTTTGCGCAGTCACCTACCATCTCAGGCGCAGCCGCAGCCTGCTCGGCACCTCTGCCATTCTTCCGCACCTAGGGAGATACAAGACATTAACAGGGGCAATAACAATCAAGGACCAATAAACCAAGCAAAAGACCTACCTGAAGAACTGAGTCGCAGCAGGACTGAGCTCACGGGCCCGTGCCAGTGAAGCAACTTGGTTGCTAAGTGCCCCAACCACAACGCACCCCTGCACAGAGTTGCAGGACGGAGAGCACACCATATCCGAATCCAAGGTGAGAAAGGCTCTACGGGGAATCCGAGGTTCACGAGGGAGGTGGGCCCAGAGAAGAGGAGACTGTGGGCTAATCCAAAACTCCTGTATTCCAGATCAGATCCTTGGCAGAGTGGGAACCCAGGGAAGAAGGATCCGGGTCAAAGGCAGTCCAACCAGATCGGGTGGCGTCACTGTGGATACCAGGTGAGCGTTACAGAACGCGAAGCCTCAATAATTATAATCCACCCGGGCGTCCAGTATGGAAAACTCAGACACTGACCAGTTAGCCCAGATTTTGGGGCAGTTACGCGCTGAAGTGCATTCAGCCAGACAAGAGACCAATGCATTGCGGAGAGAACTAATAATGGCCAAGGAACGCATGGATGATCTAAGTAGACAACTTCTTCAGTCGCAGGCCGGACAAGCTCCATTGCCTGGGCCCATTCCATCTATACCAACAACACAAATCAATCCGGTATAGATCCCCCTTCCTGGAGCAGTTTCTTTAGCCCCTCCGGAGCGTTTTTCGGAGGACCCTAGGAAGTACGCAACTTTTATGAATCAGTGCCGCCTACATTTCCTTTGCAGACCTGCCGCATTTCCTAATGGCCAGTCACGAGTGGCCTTTGTACTGTCTTACCTGACTGGAAGTGCTGCAGCTTGATCTGTGCCTTTTGTTAGTCGGGATGACCCTCTACTACATGATTTTGGGGGATTCCAGCAGGAAATGGAGAAACTCTTTGCCCACCGTTCGCATGGGCAGGCTTTAGACAATGAACTCTTGTCCCTCCATCAGGGAAACCAAGACCTACTGACTTATATAGCGACCTTCAATAGGTTAGTGGTCGAAGCAGAGTGGCCAGAGGACAAAAGGACCACGTTATTCCATTGGGGCTTAAGGGGCGAGCTAAAAGATGTTCTTGCCCAGGTAGTGGATCCATCCAAAGACTGTGCCAAGTTTATCAACCTGGTAGTGCAACTAGATCATAGGTTACAAGATCGAAGAGTAGATCGGAGCAGACCAGATGTGTGTCCCATGTTCATGCGTTCCAAGGACCATGTTCAGCGAGGAACGGATAGCTCCACGGAACCGATGCAACTAGGGGGATTTGACCCCCTTTAACCAAAGCTGAAAGGGACAAGAGGAGAGAACAGCAGTTATGTTTATACTGTGGAAAAGCCAGTCATTTTCTCAAATAATGTCCAGTAAAACCACCAAGAAGGTCCGTAGGAGCCACGGATAAGGAGAAAACAAGTGTGGAGTCGGAAAACTACCAGGCCCGGCAAATGTTGGGGTCCATTTGTCGAGCGAAGAAACTCAACTCCAGATCCTGATCAGCCACCAACAGCCGTCAAAAATGCATTCAGTTGAGGCATACATTGACAGCGGAGCCGTGGGAAATTACATGGACCAGGATCTAGCAGCAAAGATGGGGCTTTCACTCTGCCCTAAGTCAAACACAGAGACTGTGACCACCGTAGATGGTACCGAAATTGCCTCCGGTCCAGTATCTGAGTGTACCACTGATTTAATCCTTTTGTGTCAGGACGGTCACCGGGAATCCATTGCTTTTGATCTCATCAAGGCACCCCAGTTTCGGTTGATTTTAGGAACGCCATGGCTGGTCGCACACAATCCACGAATCAACTGGCGCACAAGGGAATTGACCTTTCCCGAAGATTGTACACGCACCTGCTATCACAACGGAAGGAAAGCAATAAACACAGGCATGGCGGCCCAGGAAGGGGAGGCAAGTAACTTAGATGTGGTTGGTACCCTACACCAAGCCAATATCGGGACTTTCAAGACGTGTTTCAAAAGGAACAGGCTAACACCTTGCCTCCTCACAGACCTTACGATTGCCAGATTGACCTGATACCCGGTGCACAAATCCCTTGTTTTCGAATCTATGCACTTACAGAACCGGAGAATCAACATCTGAAGACTTACCTTGAACAATATCTGGCCAAAGGTTTCATCCGCCCCTCAAAGTCACCTGCAGCGTCTCCCCTGTTCTTCGTACCCAAGAAGGAAGGTGATTTGAGGACTTGTATTGACTATTGCGCATTGAATCAAGTCACTGTTAAAAACCGCTACCCCTTGCCCCTTATCCTGGAACTGTTAGACCAAGGCAAAGAAGCCCAAATCTACATGACATTGGACTTTAGAGGAGCATGCCATCTTGTTCGAATTAAAAAAGGGGACGAGTGGAAGACCGCGCTTTGTACCAAATACGGTCTATATGAATACCAAATGATGTCCTTTGGCCTTTTCAATGCCCCCGCTGCATTTCAGTATTTCATGAACAATGTCTTAAGAGAACTGATTGACGTCTGTGCCCTCGTCTATATAGACGATATCCTAGTATATTCGGCCTCCGAACAGGATCATGTCAAACATGTTAATTCTGTTCTTACCAAGCTTCGTCAACATCACCATTATGCCAAAATCGAAAAATGTTCATTTCACGTTGCAGAGGTAGAGTTCCTTGGATTTATCCTCACTCCAAAGGGAATTCGAATGGACGTACACAAGATAGATGCCATTCTAAATTGGCCAGCACCAAATTTGTTCAAAGGAGTTCAGAGCATGTTGGGCTTTGCAAACTTTTACCGTCGATTCATCCCCGGCTTCTCCCAAATAGTGCACCCAATCACGTAGTTACTGAGAAAGTGCAACAAGAAATTCCAATGGACAGAAGAAGCTGAAAAGGCCTTTCAGGAACTCAAGGCAAGGTTCACTACCGCTCGAATTCTGCGACACCCCCATCCAGATCTTCCGTATGTGGTAGAAACGGATGCCTCTAGTTATGGCTATAGGCGCAGTTCTGTCACAAAGTGACCAACACACTGGCCAGTTACATCCGGTAGCCTTCTGGTCGCGTACATTTTCACCACCTGAGCTCAATTATGCCATCACTGACAAGGAGCTTCTGGCCATTAAATCAGAATTCAAGGCCTGGCAACATTATTTACTAGGGGCTAGGCATACAATCACTGTGATAACAGACCATCGAAATTGTCATGATTCCTGCCCCTCATGTTCCCAGTCCTCCAAGATGTCAGGCTGGAGCCAGGCCACGATAACCTACATGGCCCTCAAGGGCCTCTCCATCCCTCCAAAGACCCACTTGGAGTCAGACTTGGAGCTTGTGGCACCAGACTCACTCACTCCCATAGGATAACATTGGGGATTGGACTTTTAGTGCATTGATGGGGACAAGATGGATGCCCCCACATATTTCGGTTCCCAGAACTTTTGGGTGTGGTTCAGCCCAGAGACACCTGGGATACCCAGAGACTATTTAAGCCACGCCCAGGCTGAGAAACATGCTTTGTGTTTTCTGCACCTGCAGCGTGACACTCACCGTGTTCGGATCGGTCTCCGGTAGGCCTGCATCTTTCTTCTGCGCTCAGCTCCTGCAAGAACAAGAGCACCGTTAGGAACAGCCTTACCTTGCGGCGCTTCTGCCCATCATTCATCGCTCCTTCTGTTCTGCGGGCATCTTCGGCGGTGTCATTCCCATCCCGGCACACCGCTTCCTACGGGAAAGGGAAAAGAACAGAAGAAAGGCATTAGTAAGCATTCAGCAAATCTTTGCTCATTTTTAAAGACTGTACAAGCTTCAAACGCTTACCTGAATCCCAGCCGCTCTGGGGGAACTCTGTCTCCAGAACTTCTCATCCATCTGCAAGAGGGAAAAGACACTCCAGGTTAGCGTGGAAACATCGAGAGGCGCTGCATACCGCGCTTACTCACCGCATTTCTTCTTCATAACCGGCATCCATGCTGAAAACGTCGCAGCACCTAAAAGACACAGAAAAAGAACTCAGTTCAATACAAATACGAAAGGGTATCGCGTTCTCACTCACCTTCAGCGCTACTCATCTCAGCAGCACGTCGCCATCCCCCGAAGCCGGCCATCATCTAAGGAAGGAAAGGAACAAAGTTAGAGAACTGTTCAAAAGACTCATTATACTTACCTGTTGGACTCTTGCCAGTGAAGTAACTAGGCAGCAACGAGCCGGCATCAATCAACACGCCCCTGCACTGAAAGCAGGACGGAGAGCACACTTTCCAAGAAAACAAGGCCCAGTCTCCAGTCGAGTAGACTCCAGGGAAGGGTTTGAGGTCGTAAGAGGTCAGAACAGGCTGAGTGACGCCCCGTGGATACCAGGTGAGTGTTACAGAACACAAAGCCTCACATCAAAATCCACCTGGGCATCATGGAAACGTCAGAAACCGACCAGTTAGCCCACATGTTGGGGCAGCTACGTTCCGAAGTACATGCAGCCAGGCAGGAGACCAACACCCTGAGGAGAGAGCTGATAGCAGCCAAAGAACGCACTGATGATTTAAGCCAGCAACTTCTCCAGTCACAAGCAGGGCATGCACCATTGCCGGGAAGCGTGCCCTCGATGCCAGCACCATCAGCCAATCCCGTTCAGATAACCCTTCCTCTGGCAGTTCCCTTGGTCCTGCCCGAACGATTTTTGGGGGATCCCAAGAGGTTTGCAACGTTCATGAACCAGTGCCGCCTGCACTTCCTATCATGGGTCGCTTTTGTGCTATCCTACCTGAGTGGTAGTGCCACGGACTGGTCTGTACCCTTTGTGGCCCAAGACGATCCTTTGCTGCATGACTTCAGGGGCTTTCAGCAGGAGATGGAAAAGCTGTTCGCCCGTCGTACTCATGGGCAGGTATTAGACAACGAACTTCTGTCCCTACGCCAAGGGAATCAAGACCTATTAACATACATAGCCACGTTCAATAGACTCGTAGATGAAGCAGAATGGCCAGTGGAGAAGAGAACCACGTTATTTCATCAAGGGTTGCAGGGGGAGCTCAAGGATGAACCCCCCGAAAGACTGCTCAGAATTCATTGACCTTGTTGTTCAACTGGATCATAGGTTGCAGGACCGAAGAGCAGATCGAACCAGACCAGACCCTCGCCCTATGTATGTGCGTTCAAAGGACAATATTGCCCGCACAACGGAAGGTTCAGGAGAACCAATGCAAATCGGGGGGGTCAGATCCCCCTTGACTAAAGCAGAAAGGGATAAAAGGAGACAGCAGCAGTTATGTCTGTACTGTCGAAGGTCAGGTAATTTCCTTAAAGAGTGCCCTGTGAAGCCACCGGGGAGGACTGTAGGGGCCACGGACAAGGAAGATACCATCAAGGAATCGGAAAACTCCCCAGCCCGGCAAGTGTAGAGGTCCACTTGTCGAGCAAAGAAAGTGAACTACAGACCTCCCATTTTGCACTATCTGTGGTCTTGATCAATCACCAACAACCATCTCGGATGCACGCAGTAAGAGCGTACATTGACAGTGGAACCATTGGGAATTACATCGACCAGGATCTTGCGGCAAAGATGGGGCTTCCGTTACACCCTAAATCAACCATCGACACTGTTACCACTGTCGACGGCACGGAAATAGCTTCTGGTCCAATATCCCAATGCACTGCAGCTTTAACCCTTCTGTGCCAGGATGGACACCAAGAATCTATCGTTTTCAACCTCATTAAGGCACCACAGTTCCCGTTGATTTTGGGAATGCCATGGTTGGTAGCTCAATCCTCGAATCGCTTGGCGAGCAAAAGAATTGGCCTTTCCCGAGACTTGCGCCCACACATGTTATCGCCAAGAGAAACAACCAATAGACACCAGAACCTCCAAGCTTGCGACTGTGGCAATCAGCACCATACCAAGTGAATACTAGGACTTTCAAGATGTCTTTCAGAAAGAACAGGCTAATACCCTGCCACCGCATAGACCATACGATTGCCAAATCAACCTGATACCCGGTGCACAAATCCCTTGTGGGCGAATTTACGCACTCATGGAACCAGAAAACCAGCACCTGAAGGCCTATCTTGACCAATACCTGGCCAACGGGTTCATCCGTCCCTCGAAGTCTCCAGCAGCCAGTCCTCGAGTCCTTGAGAACGTGCATCGACTATCGCGCACTGAACCAGATTACCGTAAAAAAACGCTACCCCCTGCCACTGATCCCTGAATTGCTTGATCAAGTCAAAGATGCCCAAATCTACACAAAACTAGACCTGAAGGGGGCATATCACCTTGTTCGCGTAAAACAGGGGGACAAATGGAAAACCGCTTTTCGCACCAAATTCGGCTTGTACGAATATCAAGTAATGCCCTTTGGCTTTTGCAACGCGCCTGCAGCATTTCAATACTTCATGAACAATGTCCTACGGGAATTGATTGATGCCTGTGCTCTAGTGTACATCGACGATATTCTAGTATATTCTGCATCAAAGCAGGACCACGTTAAATATGTCCGATCCGTATTAGAGAAACTCTGTCAACACCAGCTCTACGCCAAGCTCGAAAAGTGCTCATTCCACGTCTCCGAGGTGGAATTCCTGGGCTTTATTCTCAGCCTGAATGGAATCCGAATGGAATCCGAATGGATGTACACAAGGTAGATGCTATCCTGAACTGGCCATCCCCACATTCATTCAAGGGGGTTCAAAGTATGCTGGGCTTTGCAAACTTCTACCGCCGGTTCATCCCAGGATTTTCGCAAATCGTGCATCCCATCACGTCATTGCTAAGGAAAAGCAACAAAAAGTTCCAGTGTACAACAGAAGCCGAGGAAGCTTTCCAGGAACTCAAAGCAAGATTCGCATCTGCCCCAATCTTATGCCACCCTCGCCCTGATCTCCCATACCTGGTGGAAACGGATGCCTCAAGCATGGCTATGGGAGCCATCCTCTCACAAAAGGACCCCGAAACGGGCCAGTTACACCCTGTTGCCTTCTGGTTGCGTAAATTCACACCCCCTGAACTCAATTACGCTATCACAGACCAAGAACCCCTGGCCATTAAGTAAGCTTTTAAGGCATGGCGGCACTACCCCTTGGGCGCCAGACACACAATCACCGTAATAACTGACCACCGGAACCTCCAGTACCTAAAAACAGCTGAGACCCAATCCTGACGACAACTACGTTGGGCTCTTTATTTTGCTGAATATGACTACGTGATTACATTTCGACCAGGGGTGAAAAATGGGAAGGCCGATGCCCTTTCCCGTATGGGGGTGGAAGAGCAAGGGTATAAGACCCCTGACCCAATAGCAATAATCCTGAGTGACAAGCTCCTAGGAATCACAGCAACCATAACTCAGAAAGAATTACATGAAGAAATCCAAAACCTGATGAGTCCGGAGCAATTACAAGCGTGGAGTGCACAAGGAGAACATTGCATGATAAAAGATCAGTTGCCCTCCTTCAGGAATCGTTTATTCTTACCAAACCATCTATCTGTCATTGGAGCTTGTCCTACCGACCTGGTGTTGAGAATAGACCTGGAATTAGCCTAACCCATATATCCGCCAAGCCTTCCTTGGCTGTTTGTCATAGATAGTATACTCCCAGTCATATCATTTAGTTTCTCATGCCTGCCTCACTTTTTATCTAATACCGCCATTAGAACCTAATATTCTAACTCTGCCTTTTGCTAGCTGCTACAACATCTGACTGCCTGTTTTGCTAATACCTGCTCTGCTAATTGCTGACAATTTTGATACTACTAATCTCCATTTCACCGGTTATTGCCCTGACATCAGCCTGATCTTTGCTATGCTTATTTAATGCTGCTGGCCGATCCACGCCAGTTATTCTCTAGTCGCACCTACCAATCTGCGTCAGTTAGCCGTAATTGAATCACATATGTGCTATGCCCTTTTGGATTTTGGAATTGGAAGGATGTTAAACCAAGTAATACTGCTTTGCATTATAGCTATCATCATGCATGTGAACCCTAGATGCCAAGAATACACTGCCCAGTCGTCAGTACCTCTCCTAGACCCTAGCTTGACTACTCCTACAAATACTGTGCCCACAAACCTATCCACACATGTTAGAGCCCTAGAGACAGTATCCTATGCCTCTCTACCATGTGCCATGTCCAATAGAAATGACGGACTTCATGCTAGATTAACCAAACTACATAAACCTTTGAGAAGATCATTACCAACCACTAATCTTAAAAGTAACTGCAAGCCTAGCCTGAGACCTAGCTACTTAAAGTTGTCTCCTCCCACGGCTAACTTGAATTTTAATACCCTTCAGCTTAATAACTATAAACCCAAGTCCGGTAATAACAATTCTGTCAAACCCATCCCAGTTAAAGCATCTGAGACTCCCCCCCTCAAAGGAGCACTTCTCAATGTAAGATTGCTTGCTGCCCATGCTACCGACATTGCCGACCTAATCTATGAAGCCAATTTGAACTTCCTCGCAATTACGGAAACATGGCTCCATGATTCAGCAGGACCTTCACTTATGCTGGCCATCCCTGATGGCTATACTATTGTGAGACAAGACCGAGACAACGCCTGAGGTGGCGGTATTGCTATTATTTCTAAAGCTACTCTGGGACATAGACTAGCAACCACCCATCTTTCTCAATCATGTGAAGTTCTTAGTGCCAAATTTCAGATAAATAACTCACAATCACTTACGATCCACCTAATATATAGACCGCCTGGCCCTCTCGGTTCCTTCGAGGAAGATTTGCATAACATAATCTCGAACAACCTTAAACCTACCTCGCAACTAATCCTATTAGGAGACTTTAATTTAGGCTTTAATGACCTAACGGATAAAAACGCAACAGACATAGTTAATACTATTAACGCACTAGGCCTCTCCCAAAAAGTCAACAAACCTACCCATATAAAAGGAAGAATACTGGACTGGATAGTAGACTTTAATTGTTCTGCTACTATCTCCTCCATCCTGCCGTTATCGTGGACAGACCACTTTCTAATACCATTCCAACTCTGCACTATAGGACCCACTCCTATGGCTCAGCCATTAGCACCACCATGCTCTACGAAGCAAAAAAAGTATCACTGTAGAGAAAGGTATCCCTGCCATCTTGCCCATCCTCAATGCACTGCCAGAAAATCTTGATCCAAGTATCCTAGTTCAGGAATTTAATAATATTATGCTCACCACTTTGGACAAAATAGCTCCTGTCAAACTCAGACCTAGTAAACCATTAGCCCACTTAAACAAATGGTTCACACCTCAACTTAAAGACCTCCGTATCTTAAAGAATAAAAGTGAAACCAACTGGAGACTATGCCCCTCTAGCGAGAACAAAGCTAAATTAACTTCACTTTCCTCACATTATAAGAAGGAATTTTGCCAGGCAAAACGTAATTCCTACGATGAGCGTATTGCCAACTCTAATTCTAGTATGAAAGAACTCTTTTCCATACTCAAGGAACTAGAGTCCCCAATTGCTGTACCTGATGTCTGCACTAAGGACAAATCCTGGTGTACAGACATCCAACATGCCCTAGCCAATAAAATGAACACACTCCAAAATAAAATTCAACAAAAAAAAGGAAGTACTGAACTTACAGCACTCACCTCATGCCCATTTGCCTAATGTTTCACCACCGGCGCACAATACGACTTTCCATTTTTCTAAAATGTCTACCTTGGAGGTAGAAAAAACTATCCTGTCATTGAAGCCCTCAAACTGCAAAGGATATATCTGCCCAGCACAAGTAATAAAAGATGCTGCCAGAGAACTTTCACCATTTATTACAAAATTGATAAAGGCCTCATTTGCTACAGGTACCATTCCGGCTAACCTTAAAGAATCATGAGTGCTCCCCCTCCTCAAGAAACAGTCATTAGATCCTCTCATCCCTACTAATTACCGGCCCATCACCACGGTCCCATTTCTACTCAAAATACTGGATAAAGCTGCCTATATCCAAATTCAAAAACACCTTGAACTACATAAACTCCTAGGTAATAGACAATCTGGTTTCCGGCCACTACACGGTACAGACACAGCATTAATTGACCTAAAGTCACAAATAGATGAGCAGAGAGACAAAGGAAGGACAGTACTCTTGCTCCTACTTGACCTCTGCCGCATTTGATTTGGTCAATCATAAGGTCCTTTGTCGACACCTTGATTCTGCGGCCCATTTCTGCTCTGGAGCCATCAAATGGATTGAGTCCTTCCTGAGGGAGAGAACTATGAGAGTCTTCTCCCCGTCCGCAGCCGCTGACCCAACACATATCCTATGTGGTGTCCCTCAAGGATCCTGCGTCTCGCCAACCCTCTACAATATCTTCACTAAGCCACTGTTTGACGATCTGGACCATCTGGGTGTCATCTACACTAATTACGCAGATGACTCTCAGATTCTCCTCCCGCTTTCTGGGGATTACATTACAGACACTGGATTAGTGAACAAAGTTTACCTTATCATCCAAGCATGGATGGCTAGTCATGGCCTGTGCTTGAACAATGATAAGACTGAGCTAATAATTCTGGGTTCACAGGACATCAAAAAACTAGGCCAAGAATTTTCAATATTGATGGGAACTCCATCAAATTCTCGAAGGATGTAAAAACACTTGGTTTCTACTTGGATTCCACATTATCCTTTGATAAACAGGTTAAATCCCTTACCACCTCTACTGCTTACACTTGCAAGCTACTCAGAGCTGGTAAGCCTTTCCTCTCCGATAATAGTTGCTTGATCTTGGCTAGAGCCCTAATACTCTCTAGAATTGACTACTGTAATGCCCTATACAGTGGTGCTAACAAATCCACCATCCAAAAGCTCCAGACACTACAGAACAATGCCCTAAGAACAGCCCTAGGCATAAATAAAAAAAAACACCTCTCCTCGGTGAGACGCCAGCATAAATGGTTATCCACATCCAATAAAATACAACTAAAAACCCTCTCCTTGACCCACAAAGCCCTCAGTAACGTAGCCCCCAGCTACCTTATGATAAATCCTGTGTTGGTCAGACTAGCTTTGCCATCAAACATACAGATTCATCCTGTGTTCCACGTGTCTCTCCTTAAACCTTTTCAACCTGGTACCCGGGTAGCAACGTCACCGCAGCCAGTAGTAGTCACTGGGGAGCCAGAATTCAAAGTCAAGGACATCCTGGATTCAAAGTACGTCAGATCCAAATTATACTACTTAGTAGACTGGAAGGGGTATGGTCCACAAGACAGGACCTGGGAACCTTGTGAGTACATCCATGCACCTCGCTTGCTTAGACGATTTCATCAAAACCATCCAAACAAACCAGGACCAGACAGAAGAGCCACCTTGAGAGGAGCCTTGGGGGGGGAGTGCTGGAGCCAGGCCACGATCACCTACATGGCCCTCAAGGGCCTCTCCATCCCTCCAAAGACCCACTTGGAGTCAGACTTGGCGCTTGTGGCACCAGACTCACTCACTCCCATAGGATAACATTGGGGATTGGACTTGTAGTGCATTGATGGGGACAAGATGGATGCCCCCACATATTTCGGTTCCCAGAACTGCATGTGCAGTCTAGTCTTTTGGGTGTGGTTCAGCCCAGACACACCTGGGATACCCAGAGACTATTTAAGCCACACCCAGGCTGAGAAATATGCTTTGCGTTTTCTGCACCTGCAGCGTGACACTCACCCGGTTCGGATCGGTCTCCAGTAGGCCTGCATCTTTCTTCTGCGCTCAGCTCCTGCAAGAACAAGAACACCGTTAGCAACAGCCTTACCTTGCGGCGCTTCTGCCCATCATTCATCGCTCCTTCTGTTCTGCAGGCATCTTCGGCGGTGTCATTCCCATCCCGGCACGCCGCTTCCTAAGGAAAAGGGAAAAGAACAGAAAAAATGCATTAGTAAGCATTCAGCAAATCTTCGCTTATTTTTAAAGACTGTACGAGCTTCAAACGCTTACCTGAATCCCAGCCGCTCTGGGGGAACTCTGTCTCCGGAACTTCTCATCCATCTGCAAGAGGGAAAAGACACTCCAGGTTAGCGTGGAAACATCTAGAGGCGCTGCATACCGCGCTTACTCACCGCATTTCTTCTTCATAACCGGCATCCACACTGAAAACGTCACGCCACCTAAAAGACACAGAAAAATAACTCAGTTCAATACAAATACGAAAGGGTCGCGTTGCGCATCGCGCTCTCACTCACCTTCAGCGCTACTCATCTCAGCAGCACGTCGCCATCCCTGGACGCCAGCCATCATATAAGGAAGGAAAGGAACGAAGTTAGAGAACTGTTCAAAAGACTCATTATACTTACCTGTTGGACTCTTGCCAGTGAAGTAACTAGGCAGCAACGAGCCCGCATCAATCAACGCGCCCCTGCGCTGAAAGCAGGACGGAGAGCACACTTTCCAAGAAAACAAGGCCCAGTCTCCAGTCGAGTAGACTCCAGGGAAGGGTTTGAGGTCGTAAGAGGTCAGAACAGGCTGAGTAACGTCTCCGTGGATACCAGGTGAGCATTACAGAAATCTACAATACCTAAAGTGTGCAAAAGCTCAATCCTCACGACAACTACGGTGGGCCCTCTTCTTTGCGGAGTATGACTATGTAATCACGTTTCGACCTGGGGTTAAGAATGGCAAAGCTGATGCCCTTTCCTGCATGGGTATAGATGATCAGACATATATGACCCCTGAACCTGTGCCCATCATTCCTGGCAACAAACTCTTAGGCATTACAACCGCCATGACTCAAGATGAATTACTACTAGAAGTTCAACGTTCAATGACTCCCGAATCACTGCGGAAGTGGGAGTCACAGGGAACATACCACAGTGTCAAAGATCAACTACCATACTTCAGGAATTGTCTATTTCTGCCCAAGAAAGAACTTCAGGAGCAAGTCATCTCGGCATATCATGATTCCCTCATGGAAGGCCACCCTGGGATCACCAAAACCCTGGCCAAGGTAAAACGGAACTACTGGTGGCCAACGTGGCGTGAGGACATCATTCAGTTCATCCTCTCTTGCGTTATTTGTGCACAGAATAAGTCATCAAAAAAGAAACCAGATGGGCACCTTAGACCATTGGACATTCCACCGGCTCCACGGCATACCTTATTTCTTGACTTTATTACCAACCTATCTTCTAGTCAAGGATACAATACCATCCTAGTGGTAGTAGACTTGTTCTCTAAAATGGCTCACTTCTTGCCATTTAAAGGCCTGCCAAATGCATCCAGCCTGGTAAAAACATTCCTGGAACACATCGTACGACTCCATGGGTTTCCATCAGTACTGATTTCAGATTGGGGTACCCAATTGGTATCCAACTTTTGGAGAAAATGTTGTGCAATGGCCCAAATCGACGTTAGACTCTACACTAGCCACCATCCCCAAACGGATGGCCAAACGGAAAGAACGAACCAAACACTCGAGCAGTATCTGTGCTGTATGCTCCACCAAGTGGAAGGGAATTGGAAAGACTTATTGTGGGTTGCCGAATACGCCTATAACAATTCCCAACACAGCAGTACCGGACAGATTCCATTTTACACTATGTACGGAAGACATCCACGCACATCCGAACTGGATGTCCCTACGACTCTGGAAAGGCCAGCCATCAAAACCTTACACTCCATAATCTCACAAGCCTTCACAAATGCCTTAGAACAATTGCGTCAAGCCAAGGTTCGCCAGAAGACATACGCAGACCTACGTCGTGGAAAGGCCCCCGACTACCAAATCGGAGACAGAGTGTGGCTAGCATCAAAGCATGTACCTCTAAAAGGGACCCGGACATTCCGCCTATGATATCTCGGACCCTTCACCATTGAATCCATCATAAACCCAGCTGCAGTTAAACTGGTACTGCCACCCAACATGCATATCCATCCTGTGTTCCATGTATCCCTCTTAAAACCAGTTCAGCCTGGGACACGGGTGACCTCGCCACCTGGACCTGTAATGGTCAATGGAGAACAGTAATTCGAAGTCAAGGACATTCTGGATTCAAAATACGTCAGAGCAAAACTATATTATCTAGTCGACTGGAAAGGATATGGCCCCCAGGACAGAACATGGGAACCTAGCGAGCACATCCATGCACCACGTTTAATACAACGTTTTCATCGTGCTTATTCCACCAAGCCAGGACCGGACAGAAGAACCACCTTGAGAGGGGCTTTGGGGACGGGGGGGGGGGGGGGGGAGTGCTGTCACGACCACAGCCCCTGGTCCTGACATTCGGGTCCTCAGGACCACATCACAGTACTCATGCGAGGCCCCAAGGGCCCGATTATGCTTCCAAAGACTCTCGTGGAGTCAGGCCTGGCGCTTTTGGCACAAGGCTCATGTTTATAATAGAGAAGCCATAATCCCCAATGGAACTAGCACAACATGGATGCCTCCACATGGTTCAGTTCCAGAACTGAACCATGCTGTCTAGCTTTTTGGGTGTGGTCAGGCCTAAAGATACCTGGGATGCTTACAGACTATAAAAGCCACGCCTGAGCTGCAGAACACGCTTCAAGTTGCTCTGCACTCGCAGCGTGACGTTCACTGAGGTCTGATCTCTGCATTTCCGGCCTGTACCTGTGGAGAGAAGAAGCAGAACAGCATTATTCATCCTTACCTGCGAGAATCCAGCATCTGTTGTTCACTCTAGTGCCCTGCACCTCCAGCATCATGGCAGACGCTCCCTCTGGAATCGACCTGAAGGGATGAAAGGAAATGAAAGACGATATTAGTAAGCGTTTCATTTTCATTTAAACCATCATTCGCAAAAACGCTTACCTGAACAGAAGTCGCACTGGGCTTATTCGCATCTTGGCCTTCCATCAATCTGCCGCAGACTTACTCGACGGTGGAGCTGGACATTTTCCTCTCACCGCTCCGCATCCTTTCGCCAGCCATCATCTGCAACATCACGGCGACCTGTGAAGGAGAAGAACAGGTTAGCACATCATAAAAGCGCACATAGCGCCGCGCTTTGCGCAGTCACCTACCATCTCAGGCGCAGCCACAGCCTGCTCGGCGCCTCTGCCATTCTTCCGCACCTAGGGAGATACAAGACATTAACAGGGGCAATAACAATAAAGGACCAATAAACCAAGCAAAAGACTTACCTGAAGAACTGAGTCGCAGCAGGACTGGACTCACAGGACCGTGCCAGTGAAGCAACTCGGCTGCTAAGCGCCCCAATCACAACGCACCCCTGCACAGAGTTGCAGGACGGAGAGAACACCATATCCGAATCCAAGGTGAGAAAGGCTCTATGGGGAATCCGAGGGTTCACGCGGGAGGTGGGCCCAGAGAAGAGGAGACTGTGGGCTAATCCAAAACTCCTGTATTCCAGATCAGATCCATGGCAGAGTGGGAACCCAGGGAAGAAGGATCCGGGTCAAAGGCAGTCCAACTAGATCGGGTGGCGTCCCTGTGGATACCAGGTGAGCGTAACAATGACATGAGAGGGGCCAGAGGAGGGCCTTTCCATGAGCAATGTAGGCTAGCTACAGTGCCACCCTGAATTCGCCACTCAGGGAAGCGAGGCAAAAGATCTATCACTTATAAATCCCACAAGTGCCTACTTACATTTGGAAACTCTCACCAGTGCTTCTTTTAAAACTATCCTTGAAATAGACAATGTTATCCTGGATCCATCTGACATTCTATTAACTCCCATGTCTCTTCTGTCTCCTTTGTCTTTAAGATCAATTTGCCCATCTCCTTCAAAACTTAGTGGAGTCTTTGGTGGATCACTGAGGCAGATTGCAGACTCATCAACAAACAGGCCAGCGGAGGCTCAGGGATACTCAATGGGAGATCAGAACCATTCCTGGGGTTTTGGGGGGAATAGCCTCCCCCGGGAGAGCAACGAGACACCCAAGTCCGGGATGAAGAAGAGTCGATATGGACCAACCAGACCATCTCCTCCGCTGTGGCACTTCAACTGTCCTCATCCCCTATCTCCCCAGTGATCTGAGATCTCAATTGTAGAGTTACTTATAAGAAGCCCTAACATCGCCTCACAGGAGGGAAGGCAACAATAGGGAGTCTGGTGCACTCGAATAATGTCCACTTTAACATCAATTAAAGAAGAACCAGCAGATTTGCGTGTTTCGTTCGGACAGAATAAACAGAGAAGCGAACAGCGTCTTGACAAATGCTTGTATACTATAATTTTTTTTTAAAATTTTTTTAATCAAAATTTTGTTTTTGATGCATACGCATCTTTACAAAATTATAGCATTGTTCATAAAAGTTACATCTGATAACATCTTTACATCTTTGTAAAATTTAGTACATTCAGTTCATTCCCAAAATTACATAAACAACAATATCATAATTCTTTATCAATTCACAGAATTAAAACAGAATTTAAAAAGGACCAAAAACAAAACGGCAAATTACAGATATCGTATATAAAATCATGTAATACTTTTTTTTTTTTTTTTTTAATTTTTTAAAAGACATAATGTAGGGCAAAGAAAGTGAACATATAAAAGAAAACTTAGTGATCACCACAGATAAATATATACATACATATATAGATACACACATATATGCATGGATATAGTCTTGACCTAAACACCAAAAGTTGTGACTCAATGGCGAGCAGTCTCTAAGCTCGATGATAGTGCCTCCTCAATGATTTTCAATAAGCGTACTGTCGCTAGGATGATAGCATTTGAAGAACCCCACATACAACGTGACCAAACTAATTCTCTTGCTAGACTCGAGTCTGTCAAGTTGAAAGATTTAATCGTTTTCACTCTTTCGGTTTCAAAGAATGGACATACTAGAAAAAGATGTTTTAAAGTTTCGATTGCTTCCAATTTATTGCAGAATCTGCAGCTGATACTGTAAGTATTATTAGCATTCCTCTCCCAATGTTTCGTTCTTGATTTCGTGTGTAATAGATCTAGACGGAATCGCATATAGAGGGTTCTAGTTTCAGCACAAGGGCAGAGTATCAAGTATGGTAACTTTGGCGATTGCTTGTGACGGAATTTTGCATATTCGGTGAACGATTTGTAAACCGCAATTTGCGAACAGATAACCGCCCAGTCATTCTCGAACAGTCGTTTATGTGCTTTAAGTAATTTAGATGGAAAAGCTTCAGCAGAAATGTTTATGCTCGCTAAAATAGAAAGCATACGCTTGTAGAAAGTTCTAATCGATATGGGATAAGCTTCCTGCAACATGATTTTAA
This sequence comes from Ambystoma mexicanum, assembly GCF_040938575.1. Lineage (NCBI taxonomy): Eukaryota > Metazoa > Chordata > Amphibia > Caudata > Ambystomatidae > Ambystoma > Ambystoma mexicanum. The sequence continues at coordinate 173,767,507 of NC_090931.1, forward strand.
AGTCCTCATAGATAGAATTTTCAATCGGAGTGCACATTTTTGCAAAGTTCTTTAAAGTGCGCCAGTCATGACGCACTGCCAAAGAATTCAGCCCTAATTCATGTAGTAATATTGAGTTAGGAAGATAATTCGGAAGACCTAATGTGGCCTTCCACAGTTTTGCTTGAAGTTTATTTAGAAAGACTGATAGGTCTAAGAGACAAAGATCTAAACTGTACAAAATTATTGCTTCAATCTTCTTGGAATAAAATTCAAACAACGGAAGTAAAGAGAATTTACAATACTTATGGAAGATCATTTTCATTTGATTTTGCAAGGGACGTGTTTTTTCTGCGAGTGTAATTTGCCAAAAAATAGCAGAAGAATTATTTGCAAGGTTGTAGCCCAAATAGATAGTCTGTTTAACAATTCGAATATTGCAAAAATTCAAGTGCCATCGAAATTTGCGAGGTTTTGTTTTTGAGGAGAGCACGAGAATATTCGATTTTGTAGAATTTATCGTCAAATTGTTATCGCCACAATAATGCTGAAAAATATTCAGTTTGTTTTGTAAACCTGATTGGGTACTGTCAAGAAGAAGCACATCGTCGGCATACGCTAGCCAAGACAGATGAAGTCTGCCAAGACGAATTGTGTTAGAAATAGCCGGGTCCCAAAGCTCTTCAATGTCAGATAGATAAAGGTTGAATAGGACTGCTGCGAGAATACATCCCTGCTTAACTCCAATTGCAGTGGGAATGGGGGCAGTCAAATTGCCCTGACTCGAGATACGTACTCTAAAAGATGTTTTGTCATGTAACAGTGCAATTAGTGCGACTAAGTAGGGGGGGAATTGCAGTTGAAGCATTTTGTTCCAGAGCCTACTGCGAATAACGCAGTCAAATGCAGAAGATAAATCCAGGGATGCTATAAAGATTGGACCATGATTAGGACGAAGCACTTCAGCTTTTAGATGTGCTAGGATTGTGGCATTTAATTGTGTGCCCATATTCTTTCGAAAACCAGTCTGTACTTTATTTAAAATATGATTCTCAGAGATGTGGGCTTCAACTTCCTTCAATAGGAGGAGAGAGAAGATTTTAGATGCCACGTCCATAAGTGCAATAGGCCTATAATTGAGGGGGTTATTTTTAGGTCCTTTTTTATGTAATGGGATGATAATAGAGCAAACCCACGAGGTCGGAAGATATTTTTGAATAAAGATAGATTGAAAAATCTTCAAAAAAATATTGGCCCAGAACAGTGGGTCGTCTTTGATTACACAGGGAGGAAGGCCGTCGGGACCTGCACATTTGGAGGTTTTAAGTTTGGAAATAGCAAACAGAATGTCTTCAATAGTCCATGGGCAAATCATTGGAATGTGAATAACTAGGTCCATAATATCTACCGAAGAGAATCTTGATGGAAGCAGGTATTTCTGTGCATAAAAATTGGACCAAGCAATGCCATCAATCGAAGAATCAAACGAAGGCCTACTGCTTATGTTCACTGTACGCAGTAGTTTCCAAATGTCTCGCGTATTGCGGTTACAGATTAGACGTACCATGTTTTGGTTACGAGTTAGGTGAAATGCCGATCTGGCCGCTCTTATATTGCATCTATATTTACCTAGTAATAATTTCTTTCTTACAAGATAATTGCTACAGTGTGTGGAATAGCAGTTTCTTTTAAGAATTCTTAGCTCGTGATTTCTTTCCGATTTTAATTTAGCGATTTTACATGTCAAAACATACTCAGGAGCATTTGATTGCGGCTGTATCAATGCAAGTTCTGCAAGAGCAATTAAATGATTATGGATCATTTGCAGATTCCATGCAAGGATAATCTGGCAGGAATGTGCCCCTTGATCATGATCAGGCCACCAGTCCCGGTTTACTAAAAATGTTAGACGTCGACAAGTCGAAATATTCCAATGAATAGACAAACATTGTCTATCGCTTTGAACTAGAGACAGCGGTTGGAGTCTGCTAAAGGACTGGGTTTTAGCAAGAATGATACACTGTAATATGGCATGATCGCCGTATGCGGGAAAGAACGAAGTGATTGGACCAATAATGCCCGCTAAACCCTGGGAGACAACCACATAATCAATAGTCGAACAAGCCGTTCCCCTATGCCAAGTTAGAAAAGTTTGAGGGAGTAAAGGATCTACAATTATTAGATCCCAAGACCAAAAGAATTGGGCCCATTTTAATCCATTTGCATGTGCTGTTTTGAAGTGCTGAGAGGCTATGTGAGAAGGATAAACTTGTTGAGATGCGAATAAATAAGCATTAAAGTCGCCACAAATCAGCACTTCTGTCGCTGGATAGTTACAAAAAGTTTTTGTTAGTAATTCATTTAAAATATGAATTGCTTCATCAATGGGAAGCTTAGCGGGGTTCCAATAAATGGAGATCAACATCACCTTTTTTGGCCCAGAAATGTCAATGTCGATATTTGTCATTACAAATAATTGAGAGCACAGCTTAGAGTTTATTACAAAGACAAGATCATTATTGAGAAGAATGGAAATGCCTCCAACTGGCCGACCAGTCGGTGGCTGGTGTGCGGTATTATGAATAGCTGTGAATCCATCAAAACAAAATTCTTTACAGCACATGGTTTCTTGCAAAAATAAAATAGAAGGAAGAGCGTTCAGTTTTCTATTTGTAAACCATGTGAGAAGATTGTTTAAGCCGCAACAATTCCAGGATTGAACAATACGCTTGTTACATTATGATGAGACTGCCGCAGACGTGCTCATTGTTTGTAAGGGCTGCTGAGAAAGCGGCAAAATTCCCAGAATTCCATTCAGAGCCGAAGTAAGGGAGGCAAGCTGAACTAAAATTTTTTCATTCTCAAAAGGTGTAAGGGCCGAGTTAGTCAGGGCATTACATTTAGACGGAGTAGGTGGGGGAATGAATTCCAAGAATTGCGTTGCTTTTTCGAAAGAAGAAAATGCTTGTAGTTCCAATCCCAAGAAAGCTAGGTCCAATTTATGCTCCCAAATTAGCTTTGCAATAATGGGCGAAATCACCTTGCAAAGCATGCGATTATTGTTGATTAAGGGTAACTTTATCCATTCAATGTCTTGGGAGATTAAATTACGCAACGGAGGGATTTTATATATGGTGTTCATCAAGAATGAACGATTGATGGGCGCCACTCCGTTGATTTGCTGATTACTGGACCAGCCAATCAAGGTCTGCGTCTCTTGAGGGATTTCATTGAAGGAGCGCAGATCACGATTAACTATGACCTGTGCGACAGCCGAGGTATGTTCAGCAATGGGCTCTCGACAGGTCATGCTCGCCTCCATAGAAGGAAATGCAGCCACTACTGGGGTAACCTCTGAGGAGATGGCAATGGCAAAAGGTGAATCAGCTTGCATTGCTAGAGCCACTCCACTGGAATTATTAGAGGCTGTCAACACAGTTGGAGGGAGCATTTGAATATCAGTGTTCTGCGGGAGAGAGGATTGTGGTTCTTGCAATTGCGTCGTGGACATGGGTTGAGGAAACATTGCTGGAACATTCATAGTAGTTGGAGTAATGTATGCTAGTGCTTCTTTCTTAATATTGCTAGTCTCACTACAGCCCGACGTTTTTTTGTTTGCAATCAGGGGAAAGAAAGTATTGAGATTTGCCTGAACTAATGTGGTGGAATTTACAGCATCTCCACAGGCCACTAATTCATCAGCTTGAGTAAGATCTTCTAATGCATTCTCACTAATGGGTTTAAGAGAATTTGAACACATTCCTTTCTTTGCTTTTTTTTTGGCTTTTTTGGAGGAATTTATTTGTAACGCCATTAAGCTTTCTTCGTTCAATTGGCTAGAATTAAAACGAAAATCTTCGCTTCCAATTTGTGAAGTATTTAGTGATAAATCCCCGTGAGTGCAATTTTTGGCTGACGCCTGTAAAGAGATGGCTGCACTGCCACCGTTCGCAATGGCGGCATCGTGTTTCTTTGCTTTATTTCTTCGTTTCAATGCTCTCTGATAGGATTTTTTTATCCTCCGAGAGGGATGATAAATATTTGATGGCATCTCAGTCAGATCGGTCGAGGTCAAGATGGAATCCTCAAGTAAGTTTGTAAGCGCTGAGGGACTTTCTGGAACCTGCTCATCCGCAGTAGCAGCCTGAGCCTTTAAATCATTGTTAAGAAGGTCAGCTGAGAACAGCTCTGATCTATATAGCAGCTGTTCAATTTGTGATATTCTCTCATGCTGAAGTTTCGCCACCTCTGCTATGTCCATTGGAGTTGGACCAGAAGTAGAAGTTGCAGGCAAACTGACTCCAGCAGTGGCATTAGCAAAGGTGGTGGCCATGCCATTTAACAAATATGTAATCTCAGTTGTTTGTGTACTTTGTGATGTTGAAGCCTGTATTGCCAGGTTGGCAGGCAAGCCTCTCTTTACAAGCTCAGCCATACGTTCAGGACAAGCAGTATGAAACTTATGACAAGATTCCTGGGCTAATATAAACCCTTCGATTTTTGCTAGTTTAATCGAATTGTCAAGAATAGATTCTTTTATATCCTTTAATAACACGTGTGTGAGTTCATGTCCCTTGTCCAATAAATTTAAAATGCGGGTTAGTACAGGAAAGGAATGTAATTCACGCTCCAGTAAATGTGAAGAATTTTCATTGTTCGATATTGAGGATATAGGAGAATGGGGAGCAATAGGATCAAGGGAGGGCACATGTGGTAAGTGATTATTCAAAGGATCAGAGAATCCAGTATTCTCGTATTGTGGGTTTATGAGAGATTGAGGTTCAAAAGTGGGGGAGCTTCTAGTTTTGCTCAGCGCGAACATTTCGCGTGAGTGACTTCTGGATGAAGAGGGGTGATTAAAAGGCGCAGAGGACGGACATGGCGTCTGATGAAAATGGACATGTTCCCTCGCTCCGCAAAAAGCTGATACAGGAGTAGAAGGGCCGAGAGAGAGACTAATTCGCCTTTCTAAGGCCGAGATTAGGAGCGAGCATAGAAGTGTCTGAGATAGGCATAGGGCCATTATCCATCCCCCCGAGAAAGACATTAGCTTGGGTATCTATGTCGTTAGCAGTTTGTAAAGTGAAAGGTGTATGCATTTGTAGTTCAAGTGAAGGAACAAAGCCTTCCATGCTTGTGTGTTGTTCAGAAAGCAGTTCTACAGGATTGGAAATAGACGTCGTTTGTCTCTCAGCAAGAGGCTCAGACTGTATACAAGTTTCTGATACCCAAACTACTTCCATTTTTGATTTTGAGATAGATTTGAGACCAGATTTTATATTGGATTCCCGCAATCGTTTCCCATTCCTTAAAATGACTAAAGAAGAATCCATAAATTAGTGATTGATTGGCGTCTGACACGTCACCTATAATACCATCACAACATTAACAATTCACAAGAAGAGAGTGATGTGTTTTATTTTTTTTCTTTTTATATTTTTTTTTTTTTTATTTATTTTTTATTTAAAGGTTGCGTTCTAAAAACACAGCCGTAGGTAAGTGTGAATTAAACTGTCAATATAGGGACAGAATACTAAAGAAAAGTAGGGCTTACCAATACACTTGATTAACAATTTAAAAGCAACCGCCCGCCATTTGCCGCGCGTCGCGCACCGCGAACAGCAAACAGTCCTTGTCAGTCCTTCGCGGTGCGCAGCGCGAGTGCGCTGGAGTAGAGTGAATTTATGGCGGCAGGCGGGGCGTGTTCAAAGTGAGGGAAGCCCAATTCAAAGCACCTCCAAACAACAAAGAGAAACAAAACAAAAGAAAAAGAACAAGTTTAAACCCAGATTACTGTTTGTCTCGTATTCACTACACATGAGCAGATATCCCCTGTCCAATAAGCCTCAAGCCAAGAGGAAGAAAGGAGGAGAGCCACGGTGCAAATCACCTGTTTCCTGACGTGAAGTAGGTCAGGCACAACGGTGTCGCAGCGCAAGACTTCCTCCTGTTCTCACGGTAGCACAAAGTCAGGAGAGGCGAGGCACAAAGAAGGAAAGTCCACCAATGCACGATGGCCGTGCAGAAACGAAGTGCAGAGCTCCTCGACAAGAGACCAGCACAGCAAACAGTCCTTGTCAGTCCTTCGCGGTGCGCAGCGCGAGTGCGCTGGAGTAGAGTGAATTTATGGCGGCAGGCGGGGCGTGTTCAAAGTGAGGGAAGCCCAATTCAAAGCACCTGTTTCCTGACGTGAAGTAGGTCAGGCACAACGGTGTCGCAGCGCAAGACTTCCTCCTGTTCTCACGGCAGCACAAAGTCAGGAGAGGCGAGGCACAAAGAAGGAAAGTCCACCAATGCACGATGGCTGTGCAGAAACAAAGCGCAGAGCTCCTCGACAAGAGACCAGCACAGCAAACAGTCCTTGTCAGTCCTATAATTGGCATAGCTGAAGGTCGGGGGATTTCTCCCCTGCCAACTGCCACAGCGGCTGTAAACGCAAAGGAAAAAGTGGATGTCGACTGCCAAATAAGCAGCTGCAACATGACTATCTGTGGGGCAAATCAGACCATTCCCCCTGAGCCAAATTTCCCACCAGGTGCAGCAAGAACGGCACCCAATGATGCCTCTGGTTCAGTTTTGAACCTCATTTCAGAGATTGCCCCCACAGCGATCCAGGAAGTCCCTGCCCCCCAGTTCAGAATGAGGCCTACTCTGAACAAATCTGGTCTGGTATGTGAAACTCAGGCAGGCCGGGATATGATGCCCAGTTCAGACAGGATCAGGAAGGCTCTAGGGGAACGAATGCCACCTCTCTCTGCTCCACCCCTGGTGATCCTCCCCAGGCAAAGAAGTGGAGAAGGTTGATAGTACGGAACAAGGGCCAACAGGCATTTTAGCCCCATGGAGAAATCACAAATCATTTACTGCTTCAAAGGCCTTTTTTTCACGGGAACAAGAGCTCATATAAGAGAACTTTAATTGAGAATCTGAGTGACATTTCGGGCGTGACTGATATCTCTTTTAAGGTTTTTACAGTAACAAGGATTTTATCCGATTGTATGTTTGGCGGGGGTGCAATGTACGTTTTAGTGTCTCTAATTTATATTTTCACCCATGTGTGTTAAATTGTATTTCAGCCCTCTCCCACAGAAGCATTGAAGTGTGCCAAGGTTTGAAACCTTCGAATTGCCACATACATGTCACTTGGAACAAGCCACTTTTTTTATTTGAGCAAGCTAGCATAAACAGTGCAGAGGAGGGAAAAAAATATATACAATTCAACCCCCTTTGATCTTTGATTTAACCAAGTCGGAATTGCCAGTAAACTCAATAAAGTAGCAATGATTTGTTCTGGTGGCTTGTCTAAGCGTGCCAGCGAGACAGTTTACGGGTGCATGACACATGCCCCCCCCCACCGGGGCTCTGAGCGTGGTTAACACCCCTGCAGTACAATGGGGTAAAATCTTCTTGTTGGAGGACGCCATTGTGATGACAGGGGGGGGAATTAAGGCAGAACAAATCACCTCACCTGGTGAGTCAACCCTATGATAATCTTCTTTTAAAACCCTCAACCCCCTGTAATCTCTTATGCTGGACTGTGGCTGGTTTTAAGAGTAAAAAAGATGACGTAGATTGGCAAGAACTTTTGGAAAGGTTTGAAATTATCTGTTTGCAAGAGACTTGGCTCTTACAATCAGAAGAGATCTATGGTTACAAGGCTTTCAGCACCGCAGCAAAGAAGTTATCTATGGGCAGGCCAAGAGGGCGGCTGTTAACATGTTTTAAAAGCTCACTAAGTGGACCTAAAACCCTAATTCATTCTGCATCTCCGGATATTTGAACTGTTAAGTGGGAGGTTGACGATCAAAACTCACTTGTTATTGTTAATATTTATGTGAGACCTTTGGAGGATACCACAGCTGTGATACTAACTCACCTTGAGGAACTAGAACAAATGTGGTGTTTGTGTATCTCCAAACACCTACATATTGCGTTAGCAGGTGATTTCAATATGCAGTTAGAAACAGTTGAAGAGTATGGGTATCTATATAAGGAGTACAATGAGTTCTTCGGGATACCTTGGCCGTATAGTCGAACTTGTATCCCCAAGACTGCCTATGCTGGCAAATTAATTCAGGAGCTGATGGTAATGGGATATCGGGCTTGTAATGGTAGGTCCCCCTGTGATTCCCACCAAAAGCGACGTATGGCTCAAGGAATTATAAATGTATGTCGACTACATTCTGTTGAATGTTGAAAGCTGGGGGTTGGTAGCTGATTTCCAAGTTTTCCCACGTATCGAAAGTGATCACGATCCTTTTTTTATTCTTCAACCTACCTGGGAATCCGCTGGCCACCCTGAAGGATGAAGGTAGGCAGAGGAACCTCTGGCAGGTCTTGGTTGAAAGCAATTGCATCAGCAAGGTATATGCACTTGTTAGTTCCGCTCCTTGAGTCTCTGCTAGCTGGGACCGAATTATCCCCTAGGGCTGGTATGTGTGTTAAACCCGTTTATGACTAAACCAGGTTCTACGGGGGCGACAAGCACCTCAACATAAACGGGTGGTTTGACCGGGAGTGCCAACAAAAGGAATGTGAGCTGCTCTCAATTGACAGAGAGTAGGAGTACCTCCAAAATAAGTCTGATTAGGCGAGAATATAAAACCTTGTTGGAGCAAAGAGGGAAATGTGCCATAAGAAAAAAGGGGAAGAACTCCAGCTAGCGACTAGGTCGAAAAACGCATCTGCTTTTTGGAAGATAGTGTCCGCACATAGCAAGCTGCCGCCCTGTGGCGCTGCACCAGGTATCCCTGAGGAAAGCTGGTTCTCGCATAAACATTTTCAAGGTCTCCCCTGAGCTGGCATGGTGGGAGAAGGCGTGGCAGTCACCCTATTGAAATTAAATGTGCTCCACTCTTGGGAGCGGTGCCTATTTAATAACAATAGGGAGCTGATCAGCCCCTATTGAAATATCTGGCGCATCCCCCTGCATGACCAGCAGCATAATTGGGGGATGGGGGCATGTGGAGGATGAGGGGGGTGCACATTTTTGTTTTGCTGGCCAGGGCCTTTTAATTTTTCAGTGAAAATGGGCCACTGGTGATGAACTTTCCAAAGAAAATGCTTAAACGTAAGTTTTGACAAAGATTTCCAGGAAGTCTTATGGGGTGTCAGGAAAAGACAGAGCATACCCTGTTACGTTATGGTGCGTAGTGTACGAAACAGCAGCTTTGGTTACCCAATTCTCAAACTACCACAGAGGGTTTTTGTTGAAATAATCTGTTTATTATTTTACTGAGAATGGAGCGTCTGAGACGTTATGTATGTCAATAGAGAGGGAGAGATTTTCCCCATACTGCCTGAATGGTTTATATTCCATAGGAAAGATGCCCAAATTGGCCACTGGGTTACCAACTATCAAAGTTACTAAGACTGCACTGGCATCATGGGTTGCGGACAGAATTTATGGGTGCATTATGGGGCTTCAATCTGGCATAATCCTGGTTTGCAGATAGAAAACAAGACATTGGGCCTCATTACGAGGTTGGTGGTAACCCCGTAACACCGAATCCGGCGCCTGCCTTTGCAGTGCCACTAGGACATTACAAGTCCCGGCGGCAAGGGAAGTCAGGCACCAGATTTTGTATCTCACCATTACCATGGGAGTGGGGAGACGGAAGCACCAGCACCATTCCTAACGGTGCTGGTGCTTCCATGACAAGTCTGCCTACCGGGGCCACTGCGCCCGGCAGGTCAGACCTGCCGGGCACGATGGCCGCGGCAGCAAGACTCGTAGTGTGGCGGTCTGGAAAAAGGGAGCCGGAACGCTTACCGGCACCCTTGTTTCCAGACCGCCAAACTCTTAATGTGGCCCATTGTGTTGGCGCAGTTGGATTGAGAAAGGGGTTTTAATAATTGGGGATGTTTGGCAAGACGGAAATATGGTGTCCTTTGCGAGCCTTACTCAGAAATGTGGCTTGGGCAAAAGGGAGCTTAAAAGGTACAATGATTTAGAGGCTCTGCTATCAGAAAGGCAGGGGATTTTAGTTGCTCCAATGGGAAAAAGACCCATGGTTTGTGATTTGTTCGATGCGCCACCATGCATAGTTGCAACCTTTGTTAAGATGATGCCGATGGAAGGCTCAGTATGGCTTTGTGGGTAAGGCTGCGGGAAGCTTGGATTGAAGAGCTGGGAAGAAATATTTCTATAAAGGCCCAGGAGGGGTTAGGGAGGGCAGCCAAAGGTCAAAGATGGATTTAAGTTTACTTTGCACTCATCAAACAATTTTGGGCCTTTTTTACTGGACTCAGGTGCTGATGCATGAGTTGGGTATGCGAAGTAACGAACATGTTGGGGCTGTGGCCGGAGAAGAGGTATCTTATTACGTACGTTGTGGTTGAGTTTTGGAAGGAAGTGCTTAAATAGGTTGTATACGGTTTTGGGAGTGACATTTCCGAGGTCTCCATCTGCTGTGGTTCTACTTTCAACGCAAGGGAGATGTGATGTAGCTTGTAGTTTATCTGGTTGGATTGATAAAGCACTAATCGTGGCGACTAAGCAAATCCTGAGTGTGGAAAACAAAGAAAAAAACAATGGTTGAAAGCTGGTTGTCGGATTTACAGACTCTATCCAAATATGAGAAGCACATGTTGAAAAGCAAGATCAAGGAGGGGACTTATTTGGAATTGTGGGAACCTTTTAATGAGCTATATGGCTAAGGGTGAGTTTTGAGTGTATTGTGGAGAGGGAATTATGTGTGTTGGGTTGCATCACTTGTGTGTTTGTGATGAGTTGTATGTGTAGGTCTATGGTAGGTCTTGTTGCTTTTATGTTCTTTGTGTTGTTGTTTGTTTATGTGTATTACATTTTATTATTCATTTTGCACCGGGAATATTGTATAAAGAAATTGTATGATGCATTAGTTGGGTTGTATCTATTATTAATTAAGAATACTTTTGTTAGATTTGTAACTCGGATTTGTCAAGTTTTTCAAGGTTTATGTATCCTTGTGCTGGTTATTTGTTTATTCTTAATGGATACTTAAATTGTTTTAAAAATAACAATGGGCCACTGCACCTCAGTTGGGGGTGGGGAATCTGTGACTGTGGTACATAACTGTAATAGCATTTTAATTGATCATTTAGGGTGTTCTCTTAAGCAATGGCTTCATTTAAGCATCACTGATTAAGAGCATGCTCTTAATGGTCCTTCTCAGATTGAGAGGGATGAGAGTTGGCCCTGTGTGACTCTGACAAAGAAGAATTAGTAGCTTTTTTTAATTAGTCGTATAGGATTCAAGCTCTCCACTGATGGCATGCACACATTTCCTAAGGAAGCATCAATCTTCACATACTAAAGGCTGTTTCCTTTTAAATGTGTTCTTGCTGGCAAAAGACAGACCTCTTTAAAAGCTGCTCATTTATCACTGGCATATTTTACTCTGCTTTTACCCCTTTGTTGTGGGCTAGGGAATATGCTTAGATATTTAAAATGTTATGGTGGGACTCACGTTATGCACTTCCAATGATAAAACCAGGGAAATCACCCATTGGAATTTGCACAAGGAAAGATCTACATTATAATTAATGCACCACACAGCTGCCTCAGACTGGGTTTCACAGCTGAAGGGTGGGGTGGGGGGGTGTGATCAGTTTTCTCACCCGCCAAGCAGACCTGCCTAATCTCAGGGTTTTCATGCTCTTCTCCTGCTTTCCAGGGAAGAGCATGGAATCTCCTGGTTTGCAAGGGCCAGCAATAAAATGCAGTTATTGCCTTGCCCCTCGTAATCCAAGGATGACTGTCAAAAGTTACAAATCCGCTCAGGCAGAAAACCTCACATGGCGCTGACTGGGGAATTTAACCACTTAACACCTGTTTGTAAGGGTTAGTGAATAGAAATGAGGGGTCATTAGATATTTTGCATCAGAAAGCCCAAAATAAAGCTTCAAATAAATATCTGTGCCTTTTTCAAGGTAAACAACATTTCAACTGTCTCTTATTTTCATTTTGTTTTTATTTTCACACACAAAGAGGGGTTTGCATTTATATAGAATTTTACATTTTCTTGGATCCACATACAAATGAGTTGGATGCCTTGGTTAATCAATGAATAGGCAAACCTACCACACTGTCCTTTGTTTTGAGGCTTTAAGTGTTGAGAGTATGTTTGCAAAACTTAAAGGTAATTTTTTAAGCTTGCATTATTTTGCTTTATGAAAGTTCTATTCCTTCAATTGGGGAGCAGTCAGGGGAGGGAGTAAGCTACAGTCCTATTGTTTTGACTTTACATGTTCTATATGGATTTGTATATTTCTTAAGCTATTTGTTTAAGGAAAGGTTGGCTACAGAGTGAGATATTTTGTAGCCAACAAGTCAATTCTGTAATAGAGTATTCTTAAATAATAAACATGAACACATACTCCTATCAAAAGCGCCTGAGAATGAAAGTTTTAAAAACAAAAACGTTTTAAACCCACCATAACGTTCTTGGTATTGTGAAAACATGGCCAAATGCCTCAACCACAATACTGTAAGGACTATACTGCACTGATGATCCCTAATAAGGGTGAAACCAGGTATGTAGTTGCCCTGGCAGCCTTGAAAATGTATGTCTTGGGTTGATTAAGCTATGTATAAAGTAGCACTGCCCTCTTAGACAAAGACAATTTCCTGGAGAAAAAGGTTTGCATTTGAGCTAATTTGCATATCCACAATACCTTGCTGTTGTGGCTCAGAACTGGAGGTGAACTTCCAGCGATGACTACCAGGTAGCGTTGTAGAATGTGTGGGCTCAGATTGACTTTCCTACTATATATATATATCATATTAAGCCGCCCTACAGTTAAGGTGAGTGAGAGACGCATAGGAACCCCATAAAATTCTATTCTTAATAACCTTAGATTCGAGTAACGGATTCGTCTGGAATTTCGAAAGTGATTAAAAGTCTGCGGTGCCCCCAGACTGCAAAGGTTTGTAAAGATTTGTTACAAAATGAAAATGTTATTGAGCGTCAAAGTTTCTTTTGTTTTCTGAAAAGTGTGGCCTACTTCCCAATAATTTTCCCATAGACAAAAAAGGTCAATTTATGCCAAAGCGCACAGCCTAAATCGCAGGATGGATTTGGACCAGGTCCAAAACAACTTGGGCACGAAGCATTGACTTGCGATCCTTTTGTGGTTGGGGGTTATTCGTGCAATGGTTATTTTGAAATTTGACGGAGAAGGGGGTGCCCCCGTCCCCACAAAAATTATAGTTATATTTCCCATGGTGCATTGCAAGATCATGGTTTTCAGAAATGACCGCCATTTTTTTTTCTCTCAGTGCGAGAGATATTTGCTGCTATAGCTGAGGTTATAGGAAAATTAAACCCAATAAAAAGCTATTTGTAGGTCAAAAAACATACAAATGTTGTCAGGGTAGAGGTGGGGGGTGGCTAGAGGGCACTGAGTGAAATTAAGAAGTTGGAGGGGGCGTAGAGACCGAGTTTGCAGCACAAAGCTTTCTGTAGCCTCGGCTATACCTGCGAATAGCCGACATCTCGATGCAAACTGCATCACAGAAGCAGCGTGTGTTCTGGGTGAAAGGGAGAGGGCAGAGGAGGCTTTCTGGGGAGTGGGGGGAGCTGGCACAGATGAAGGGGGCAATTGGTGAGGGTCTGGGGGGCAGAGAAGCAATTTCTTTTCTGCCATTTTGACAATATTCGCAGCTACAAAAGACTACAGATAGCCACAGGTATGTGTAGTTCGGTATGCGCGGTTATATAGTTTTGGGTGTCAGCGTGTTATGGAAAGTTCTTTGTATAGGTATAGTCTTGTCTGGGGTGAAAAATCCCCTTGGTAGGTGTTAGAGAGTCTTTTTTATTTTGGATGTGTGTTTTCAGAATTTTGAGCATGTGAGACTTTGGAGAGAAATAGAAGAAAATAGTTAAAAAAAAATTAATATGAAAAGGAGGAATTGTAGTGTAGTTTTAGATGTACAATAGACTGTATTTTGGGGGGTGTATTTTCAATTATCGTTTTATATTGTGTGGCTGTCAAATGGTTGCCTACCTAGTTAATTGTTACATATTTTTATTATTTTTCAGTTATTTCATATAAGTATATGAGCATTGTTGTTTTGTACTGATTATTCAAGTTGTATAGTAGTATAAAAGTTAAAGTCAGTCCCCTTCTCAACTAACTTTTTGTAACCACGGCTATGATAAAAGTCAATGAACTGTAGCCGCGGGTATAATAAAAAATGTTTTTTTGTTATTTTTTGTATTTGTGTATTTATATATGATAAGTAGTCCTTAAAAGGACTGTTTGGGGGAACATTGAGTGTAGATCTTTAGCACATTAGGAGTACTGTTTTAATGTTATCGAGGAACACTGCATTTCCTTCATCGGTTAGGTGTACCTCCGTCATCCCGAAAGAAATTGGCCATGTAGAACTGTATATTGTTGTTCGAAATCCATAATTGGATGTGGACATGCACGAATGCTGAAACAGCTTTATTAACATTTCTCTGGTGTTTTCTCAATTTTACCATTAAATCTGGTGATTCATCTCCATTTTTGCCTCTGACTTAGATTGTAAAAGATGAAGTGTTACGCTCACCTTGTCTCGGCGGAGGCGTTGGGGCACGGTTGCAGCCCTCCCGGGGGTGAGGTCGCTCGGGTCCGACTTCGCCCTCTGCGTTTATGTGGTGACTGGTGGTAATAGGTGATGCTACTCGGGACTGCTCCTGCGTGGAGAATAGGGGGCATGAGTATGCCAACTTGTGCGCCTGATCCCCTTTGAGACCCCTTCCCCCAAACCGTGGTACCCGTGCCATGCGCTGTCCCTGGAAAGCTCACTTGTTGATTCAATTTGGCGAGCACTCCATCCTGCTACTTCTGGCAGGGGCGCTTGTATTATCTGGACCGAGTTCCTTCACTGGTCCCTTGCACGTGGTAGTCCAGTCCTGCTGCGACTAAGCCACTATACGTCAGGTAAGTGTTCCTGTTTGCCTTGGTCTTTCCTCGTATGTTTTTGTTGTATTGTAAAGTTCGTTGTCTTGTATTGCTGTCCGTTCCACTTTTGATGTTTGCTCTTTTGCTTTCTTCCCTTGCAGGTGATGTTGCCGGCCCGGCAGAAGCTGCGGAGCTCGAGGTGGCAGCAGGAGGGAATGAGGAATGAAGCTGCAGCAGTACAGTAGCTGGTAAATTGTTAACTAGGGGGAGCGCAGGGTTCAAATGCGGCGCGGCCCTAGGACAGATGTTCTAACCTTGTCTTTCTTCTTCACAGGGTCTGAGTTTGTGGATGCGGAGTGCGGTGCTGCAGCGTCGGGATCAAGATCACTGGATGTCAGGAGATGAGTCTGTATATGAAGTGATGAAGCACCAGTTTCCTGGAGGTGAGTATACAGGAGAATTCCTGGTTTCAAAGGTAAGTAAACTGGTCCAAGCGGCGGTGAGCGTCACGTTGCACGCAAGTGCACAGTAACGCGAAGCACCGGCCTTAAGGATAGAGCAGCTTGTATAGCTGAGCTTCTGAAACCACGCCCACCAGGTTCAGCCTGCCTGCCACACCCAATGAGTCAGCACATGAAGACCAGGCCTAGGGAGCCACACCCGATGAGTCAGCACATGAGGACGATCTCTGGAATAAAGGCTTTCAGCTCCTGGAACGTTCTTGTAAAATAAAAGGACTCCTGCAGCAAAGGCGCCACGACTGAGTCCAGCCAGGTGTTACTCACTGCTAGTTGAACAGGTCGGGGCGTTGCTCGACCTTTGGACACTAGGGTAGAGGGAGCAGCTCCGGTAAGCCTTCAGTCTAAGCTGGTAAATTCAAGATATTGAACTCTCCAGAACCAGACCTCCTCAACCTGAGGAGCTCTTTAATGCAACACACCCCTTTGTTGTTTGAGTTAATACAAGCAAAGGAATAGGTTACCCAAAAGAGCGGAGATACCCACACCGCTACACCAAGCTGTGGAAAAAAGGAAACACAGTTACAAGGCAATGATTGGGTAACACAACACAAGTACGGTGTTTGCAAGAGAGAACAATACCTGAAAAGGAGAAAGGAGGCTTGATAATGCTTGGAAAAAGGTATCAAGAAGAGTAGTCGAGAGGCAACTACTAAGAAAAGAGAAAAAAGAAAAATGTTGGGTTAACCTTAATTATGCCAGTACAGAATCCCAGAATGTACAGAATATAGTTGGGCAGCTTACCCTAATAGGAGAGAGTTCGAGATAGGAAAATCAACATCAGGATAAAATAAAAAATAGGTAATTAGTATGGGATACTACCCCGAACGGCACGAGGGACGCAACTAGGTCCGGGATGGTGCACTGGTTCAGGATAGGGTTCAGATGCACAGTAATCACTATGATGATGAAGTATTCCAGTTAAGTTTATCCAAAGGAAAGCAGGGCAGGCACAGTAACTCGAATCTCAATCCTGAGAAAAATGCCCAAGCCACGAATATACAGCAGTACTGACAAAGGAGGTAGTAAAGAAAGAACAGTCTTACTTTAGAGATGAAAGGCAGCAGTTCTTCTTAGGCAGCTATGAGACGTGATGAACAGAGATTTCTGGGCGGCTGGAAGTTCACAGCGCCGCTTGCGCAAGGCTGGAGGGTCTGGGTGGCTGGGAGTTCACAGCACAGCTTGCACAAGGCTGGAAGGGGTTGCAGTGATAAGGAATACACAGCGGAAGGGAAGTGCAGGATGGAGCCTGGAGGCAAGGGGTTCGGCAGACGGACGAGACCACTGTCGAAGAAGCCGAGTCGACAAATCCAAGGAACAGGCAAAAGAAGGGTCGATGAAGGAAATCCAAAGTCAATATACAGATCAGCACAAGGTAAGTAAGTCCGGTAAAGTAACGCTAATTAGAAGCAGCGTTCTGGTCTCCGCAGGCTTCTTTTGAACACCTCTTAGGTGTAGGGGGGCGGAGCCTATCCCGCCGTAAACATGACAGTGAAGTCACATGACTTCCACGGAATCGGGACTGTGAGAATGGGAGTCCCTGTCTCCATGGTAACTTCCAGCGTTGCCATACGGCGGAGGCGGCGAGGGGATTTCGTAACACCAGGGCCCCTGTGTTTATGGGTCCCAAAGGGACATAAGTGAGTCAAGTGACCCATTGCCCCATCACTGGATGGTGTGGTTTTTGTGTTCTGGGCCTGGGGCCATGATAGGAAGATGGTGTGAGGAAATAGTTCCATTAGTTTTTCCATGTTTTGTTTCATCATTAAAGTAAGGGACACCCCTTGTGCATTCCCCAAATCATTGCCTCCACAATGAATTAGTATGACGTCTGGGTGCCCTGTACTTCTCAGACTTAACAATTTTGTAAAAACGTGGAACCAACTGGCAACTGTCTACAGTCGGCCACACAGTTTTGAAAGCAGCCATGATATCTGCAATATTTGTCTGTTTCCAGGAAAATTATTCCTACTTTGGATTTCTAGTAGTTTGTATGAGTAAGGTGTGTATGATGTGTGTGTGTTGTACTTTCTTATTGGTGGATGGTGCTATTGTTAGTATTCGCAGCTAACGAGGCATTGCTAGTCGCAGGTAGACACCTCCCCCATCGCAGCCGCAGCTATATTAGAGCAAGTGACACATTGTGTGTTTGTGGATGTGCAGTAGTCGCCGGTATCTGACATTTTGGGTGGGGAGGTATGTTATATGCATTGAGTGTTTTGGGGGATTATAAGAGACTTGGGGAACGGAGGAGGATTATGAGGAGTGGCAGGGGCTGATAGGCATGTTGGGGAAAGTTCGGGAGTTTGGTGTAGTGGAAATGCAATTTTGAATTCAATGTTTTTGCAGTGAACATGTCGGCCATTTGATTAGTTTTCTCATAATATAGTTCTCTTTTTGTGGTTTTGATATTGGAAAGTATGAAACTCCCCTTTTTGTCTACTTTTCTCATTTTCACTGCAGAACTGTGCAGTTCATGTTACCTGTGATAAAATATGATTGGCATTAATCAGCTGTTGGTGATTGTTGTGTTGAAAGTTTGATTTGATAATATGTCCATAATGGGGGGACGTTAAGGTGAGCAATACATTGTAACAAAACCCTTGAAATTCAAGGAAAAAACTAGTTGCAGGGACGTTAAGGTGAGAACTTAATGCAACAAAACCCTGGAAATTCAGCTAAAGACACCTTAACTTCGCACCCCCTGTTGCGCAGACTATGACCTCAATGATGACATCACAGATCACATCACTAATTACATTACAACAGTAACTGCCATTAATCATGAGCTTCAGCCATGGTCAGTGTGCATGGCCAAATATATTTTAACACATGAATGGGTACTAGCCACGGCCTTCAGTTATGGACAGTGGTCACAACCTTGGCGTGAGTTATGGTTTCTTATCTTATATCATACTTACCCCAATATAGCAACATGTTTGGCCAATTTATAAAGTTTCACCTTAAAACTCTACCATTGCCCACCTTCTAGCATCATTTTTAACACTTTTTTTGCAACTTTTTCCACTGTTTTCATGTTCATCGGCATTCGCGTCATCGCAAACTTTCCGGACAGTATTACGTGACCACGCCCATGCGGCATGTGTTCGTGAATGGGTCCAAGCTTTGCGAACAGTTCCGAACTGCATTTTCCAGCTCATCTAGGAACTTTGAAGGTTAAAAGGTACCCTTGCACAACTCCTACACCTATTCTTACACATTATCCATTAATAATCTAGCACACAGCACATACTGGAACAATAGTAGCAAAATTGCTATTTATCTTAAAAATTACATCAGCTGTTGCTATCCGTCCTACCCAAGAGCCACCACCACCAGCTGGAGGACCTACACAACGAAAGAAGCGCAATACTTCAAAAGACAATGAAGAGGACCAGGAAGATAAGGAAGTGCCTACCTCTAGCACCCAGAGAGAATCATGGGTGTGGCAGTTCTTTACCACTGTTGGGAATGTATCAAAGGCTAAAACTACCAAAGTGAAATGCACTGAGTGCAACGTTGTACTCAGTCACAGACTACCTGGGCAGTACTCCTATGGGACCACCTCCATGCTCGGCCACACCAAATCCAACCACTGCAATGGTCTCAGAAAGGCTGTTCCTTTCTTAGGAAATAGTAGGCTGTCTTCCTCTACCTCATCCTACTCAACCAATACTGTAACCACACAGCCTATATCTGTGGGACACAACATCCCACCAGCTACCATGCAAGCGATAAAAGAGGCTGTTGATCCATATCTTTCAAAGACAACAGTACTCTGTGTATACTGCATCACACCACTCTGCAGAGGGGAGCAATTTCAAAGTGCTTTTGAAGCTGTAATCAAGGAGCATGAGAAACACTGCCCCCTACCATAGAAGTAACACATGTGCAACATCTTTCCCTGTCCATTTGCCCCTCCATATTTGTGGTTGGTGTTCCTTCCCTCATTTCCCTCCCCACGTTTGCCTCTCCTGCTAAATAAAAAACATTTAAAAAAAATGTTATTTTAGGAACCACCTTTCACAGTTAAAAAATAGAACTAAAAAATAAGCTTATAGACTCCATCTACTTTACATTTCAGTGAAGTATTTAGATTCAATAAGATTCTCCAACATTCCCATTAGTATGTTCTACTATGCTAAAGGAAATAATGGACAATTGTATACTAGAGAAAAAGAAAAAAGGACAAACAATTTTCTGTCCGAAATTATTCCCTCTAGTATACAATAAGCACCATAATCCACAGTCTCCACATTCCTGTCTAGCCCATGCCTTATTAGAAAACCCGGATTGTACATCCACACCATCACACACAACAGCCCTTCTACTCGTTTTACTGTTATCTTTGTAACACTCCCTCATTGCATGCTTTAAACCATTCACACATATATCCACCAATCACTTTAAAAAGCTCTACGTATAGCCTATCAACATATTAAACATCCACCCACCAACTGCCACTTAACAATGTTCTACAAATCTTTTGCATCTGCATTTCCTATACTTATACCAAAAAATTATACATAGTGCTCCTATAAATGCACATATGCATTGTGCAGTGAGAGAAGTGCATAAATAAAAGGGGCAGTACGGATGTAAAAGTGCTCATGGGAGCCCAGGAGAAAGTGCCAAGGGATGCCAAGGTTGGAGGCCACTAGCTAACTGCTGGGGCACAGGAGTCCCAAGGGTGGGGTACATCCTAACCGTAACGTCCCTTTAATAACGTTTTTTTGTCAATCGAATAGGTTTTTATAAGTGACAATGTTTCATAATGTTACATCACTATATATAAGTTATTAATAATTCCACTTAACATATATTAAACTATAAACCTCCATTAACAAACATATTTCTTGCAACGCATACTTATGTGTATCATTATCAGCAGCGCATGCTGGGGATATATGTCATTGTTCAATTGCCTAGGGCATGAGGCTCAACCATGACCCCAGCCACACCAAACCACCCCCGTTATCCACTGCACCTACTGTAAGGAGCTCATGGTGGCAATAGTAAAGACAGACACAAGCGATCACAGTTCAAGGGTGTTTATTAAACTGTATAGGTAGGTTGGCTAAACGTCTAAACCTAAATCTAAGATGGGAGCAAGCTACGACCATCAAATAATAATAAGGCAGTCCTAGTGGCGTCTTGTCAAATAAAAGGGCCTATACTAAGAAAACCTATTGTCAATTTTTACGCTAAATACAAAAAGAAGTGTGGGATAATGTTCTTAAGAAAGAAGGAAGTGTTCACAAATAATGTCAGGATGTGGTACTTGGGGTCTCCCTTCCCCATGTTTTCTGCACGGGATAAAGTAGGCCTTGGGAGCACAGCACGCGCTTGAGCTTTCCCAGCACGAGCTAGCATCCCTCTCAGCAATCAGGGCCTTCGGTGGTTAAGTCTCTTTTCTACAAAAAAGTCTCTTGCCACTGTGGGCCTGATGTATCCGCAATTATACACAAAACGTTCTTCTCTGCTGGCACGTTGGTGATGTCTTTCACCCTTGGATACTCCTCTTCCGGGTGCAGATCCCTAGAAAGTTTCTTAATGATACAAGGACCTCCGATAGCTAATTCTGTTTGTTCTCGAGGGCCTGACAGGTTCAAAGTAAAAGATTCAACAAAAAAGTTCTAGAGTTCTTCTCAGGTTTTGATTTGGGTGACAGTTCTTCACCCCTGGGATCCCCTCTTCCGGGCTCAGATCCCTCTTGAATATTAACTTTTCTTAGTCTGGTGTCACTCTCGCATAGCATGTACTCAAAAAGGCTTTCCCTCTTGTACTTTGCTTTGTTGCATTCACGTGTCGGTGGGTGTTGGCTTATCACCCTTGGATCCCCCTCTTCTGGGAGCAGATCCGACTCGACTATTCGCCTCCCTCGATCGGATTCACTATGGCCTTAAATGCATTTTGGTTGTGACCTTCACAAACCTTAATGTCTTTTTATACACTTTACTGTGGACATCCCTCGGCTGGGTTCACTCTTGTCAACACACTGTATTTGGGGACTTCAGACTTCACCCCCTTTTATCGGCATCCCTCTTTCGGGTTCACGCTTGCCAATCTTGTCAATCGTATGGCTTTCTCTTACGATGCAGGATTCACTTCCCTTAGATTTACAATTCTCTGTTGTCAAAGACTTTCGACTGTACAGAGGATTTTACAAGACCCCTGTATGACAGACCCCTTTCTTGCCTTTCCCAAGGCCTTCTGGTTACAGTAGTTTCAACAATCAGGTTTCTTGAGGGAGCACCCACGTGGTGCCAGACCCCTCTGTGGCTGGTTTTCCCCCTTCTCTAATCAATAGCTCTTTTAATGGTTCACAGTCGAATTAGCCGCCTGCTACTTTTCGTTCAACACAGTTCGGTTTCTTATCGACTCTTCCATCGGCTCACCGGTTGTGATGAACCGCTTGGCTTTCTTACTCCTCAGAGTCAAGGTTGGTACCACGGTCTCTCCCTCGCTTGGTTATCAGCGGAGGAGGGTCTTGTGTACCATTGACATCTGCTGCAACACACACTAGCTATTGTTCGCAGTGTTACGATTCCTTCTACGAAGGTTTCACAGGCCTTGGTCGGAAAAGGCAAGGTTGTTTCTCTCCTTGTCAACCTCTCGGTATGCACCCTCTTTGTCCTCCCTGTGAACTGCATGCTGAGTTAGCTCTCACGTCGTGCGGTCTGCCTTGCTCGTATTGCGCCCTTGTGCTCCACCTTTTATCCGTGTGGGAAAGGAAAAGGGCCGTCAGGTGTGTGCGGTTCTCGTCAAGTGCCTGACTTTGCCTGACCCTGGGGTTGGGAAATGTCAGGTAAATAGCTCGAGTGTTAGTCCATCATCCTTCGTAATGTGCGAAAGTGTTCGCATCCGAAAAGGGGGGGTAAAGTGTTTGTGTATCCTACATGGAAGGTTGGGGGAAAGCTGTCATGAGAAGGGGGATACTGCGTCTCACCCGTCGGTCTCCCACTTCCACTCCCCAAGGACCCCTCATCCAGGTGATCCTCCCTCACTGGTCCACCCCCAGGAACTGGATCCAATAGCGATGGCCCTGTCATGGCCACCTGGATGACAGACCCCCCGGGACTAGTCAGGGAGACACCTTAAGGTTTCTCACACTACCCAGCATCCTAGTTCAGTGTCCACTACACCCTCATAATGTAACCAATGGCCAGTGCTCATGGCTTGCATGGCCAGTCTCAACAATCCATGGGGCATGGGCTTCGGCCATGCAGCATACCCCAATAGGAAAATCAGAGTAAACATTGGTCCTTGCCGAGGGCCAGGCCCACACCAGAAATGTTATATCACTATTTGTTGTGCTTATGTTTTGACACTTTCAAAAAAAGTTAAACACAGGACAGATTTGCAAAAGCATCCTTTCAGGTCCTTGCTAATGCTCCTCATGCAAGTTTGCTGCAATCCCGTCCAGCATTCCGGGCACCAGCCGCAAGCAGAATTTTGTTTCCCATTTAAACCTAGAGCTTCAGCCATGCCGCATGCCCCAATAAGTAAATCAAAGTAGGCATTCATCCTTGCCGAGGGCCAGGCCCATTGTCCATACATCAAACTTATATCACAATTATTTTCTGCCACTGGCCACGGCAGAAAAGGTATATCACTATTTTTTGTACTTACGTTTCAACATTTTCAAAAAAATAAAACACAGGACAGATTTGCAAAAGCATTCTTTCAGGTCCTTGCTGATGCTCCTCGTGCAAGTTTACTGCAATCCCATCCAGCAATCCGGGCACCAGCCGCAAGCAGAATTGTTTTTCCCATTTAAACCTAGAGCGTCGGCCATGCTGCATGCCCCAATAATCAAATCAGAGTACATGGTTATCAAGTAATTGCAGGGCGGTAGAATGGGTAGATCGCTGCGCTTCATCTCGTGCTTTAAAAGGATTACCCTGTCGCTACCGATGGGGTTCTTTTGTGAAGGTGCCCTTCCTTCTTCAAGTGTTAGGTTTTGAATAAGAGAATGAGCCCCGTTTACCTTAGCACTGGGTTATTCAATAAGTAGCTATTGTCGTAATAAAGCAGGCTTGAAAACCATTGTTGGTGCTATATTTATTGTTAGAAGTCAGCCGACATGTGTCTAAACACTGTCTTTCTCAATGTGTGTGGATTATGGGCCAGTCATTGCTGTGAGGTTGTGGAAAGGGGTCCGGCATGCAATCCCAATATGTCCCGGTATGGTCGCAAATAAAGGTGGTTAATGATTTGAAGTGGTGGGCTGGTGGCCATGTGGGCACCTGGTTCGACGTCTTCAGTAATTATTTGCTGATTAGCATTGTCTCGGAGCTTATGCAGCGGTAGTCACAGCGATCTGTTGATGCAATCCTGTGCAGCACATCAAGCCACGGGCAGAATTTTATTTTAGTCACAGGCAACAAATAAATATCCCATTCAAACCTATTCCGATTTTTAAAAACCTAACTACATAGCCATTCCCTGGTAGCCCTGCCCACTTTAACCCCATTGCCAGTCCCTCGTGATCCTGGCCAGTAGCTCATGACTTGTACAATCTGGTCACAGGCTATAACTCTGTCACCAAAAGTATATCACTATTGTTTGTACCTACATTATGACACTTTTCAAAAAATAAAACACGGACACATTTGCCAAACCATGCTTTCAGGTCCTGGCTAATGCTCCTTGCACAATTTTGCTTGAAAAGTGTCAAAATGTACGTACATAAATCCAGATTTTTCACAAACATTCAAGGCTGGATCTATAATCTTTCTAAAATATTCTGTACACATTTGTCAAACGGCAACAAAGTTATAAGCCTTTCAAATATTTTGGGACCCCCTCTAATTTTCTTCCCTCTCGGCAAAACAGCACCAAACTTTGTGGAACCATTCAAAGTCAGATCTAGAATATCACAACATTTCATGCAGTTTCATTCAGTGGCGCCAAAGTTATAAGCCATCCAAAAACTGCTTTTCACCAACCCTGTAATGCAAAAATATGTATGGATGCCCCCGAACATCTGAGATATTTGGGAACATCAAAGGGCTGACCCCGAACTGTTTGCGGACTTCGAAGGTGGAAAACCACCAGTTTTTCGCCTTTTTATGGCCATATCCCACCCCATCCACATCACTCCTTACCTCCCCAAAGATGGTTTCATTCGTTTGACAAGTGGAATGTTTCGTTTTTACTGCGATGTCCATGGACTACAGACAGTGTTCGTGAATCCAATATGGTGGCTGTTTCAACATATGTGACGCAGCTCACGTTTTTCACCATCCAAGCAGCAGGCGCGTCCGATGTTCGCGGACATCATGCCGGGCCCTGATTGGTCCATGAGGGTGTCTGCAGACTAAATGGGGAAGCAAGTCTGTCGACCCAACCCAGATATCACTAATTTATTTGTACCTATTTTTTGCCCGTTTTAAAAAATACTACTGGATAGATTTTCACCAAATTTACAAAAGTGTGCTTTCGGGACCAAGCTACTGCTCCTGCCGCAGATTTGGTGAAAATCCGTCCAGCGGTTTGGGCTGTAGGCGTAAGCACATTTTCTTTTCCATTGCATCTATGAGAAAAACCACACATCTTGGGACCCCCCTATAACTTTGCCCCCCCTGGATGAAACCTCACCAAACTTTGCAAAATCAATCCGAGGGAGCTGTGGAGTCACCCTGTGGGGGGCACGGGGAAGAGGTGCTTGAGCCGCAGCACAGCGCCCACAAGCTGACTGCGTCCTGTGACTTTGTGGCAGAGACAATCAATTTTGGCCTCTTGATAAAATGGTTATAAAGCTGCTACACCCTTCAGTGCTTTTGCCTCTCTTCGGTCGGTGACTGCCATCATCTTTGAGCCATCTTATTGAACTTTAAGCAGGTTTTGGGGTTCTTAATTTGGGTATTTATACCTGCTCAGACTATGACCTGGTTGTCATCCATTTGAGATATATATCCCTGCAAAGACTTAGAACGATTTTATATTAACAAATTAATTATTTGTGGTGTGATTGGTGTAGTTGTTTACTGCTTGTGGATTTTGATATATGATCTAATGAGTGGCACACTATTTATGAATAAGTCTGCTATCCCCTCTTACATTACAGACAGGGAAATGCTGAGAGCCGTTAGTCTCCTTTTACCGCCTTCCCTCAGGGTGTTTCGACTCAGCCAGTGGATGTAGATCACGTCGACACCACTCTGTTCAAGACCTTGGGGAGGCTCTATGGATTTGGGAGTACAACTACTTCCCATGCATAAAGAACTCAAGAATAGCTTGATAACATCTTTCTTTTTTCCTAGAGGGGCTTCTAACCAGGTGTTAGATTCACCAAGTATTGTGATGCATGGGGGGGAATCCAAATGCAGGAAATTCCCATTGGAGCACTTAGGTACTCCTTTATCTCTGACAGAGATGACCAAATATCATTGTGTGACTCAAGTGATCTGTAAGCACGCATGATGTAACGTCAGAGTTTAGTGAAACAAGAGGGTTGGGCATGGATTGCACATTCCTTTGTGCATCCACCCCTCTCCGTTGGATTTACTACGTCGTCCCTCTTTGTCCACTCCGGGCAATAACTTACGCTAGATGCACCGTCTGATGAAATTTTGATAGAAATCAACCAAGTGCTGTGTATAATGGTTAAACTGTACGAAGGGTTAAAAGCTGATGTTAGTAATAATTTTGTATTGCTGAAATCAGTTCTTGAATAAATTGACGTGTTAAGTGACTTTGATGGTAAGGAATGTGTGAGGGGTGGGGTGGATGAGTTGGGAGAGTCTGTGTCCTCTCACGTGTTGGGACAGGAAGCTGAATCTGATGTGAATTGGGCAGTTCCAGGGCCTGTAACAGAATTACAAAGCAGTCATTGTGTAATGGATGGGAAGGGGGCTAATTTGAGTGACAATGAGGTAATCTTTGTGAAAGCTTGGTCCCAATCGCCTGCCTTTCTGAGTAGTCAGAGGGCAGGTGAGGGAGGCGATAAGAATAAGAAGACAGACCTCCCACTGGTTGTCACCTATATGTTAAAAAAAAGGTACAAAAGGAAAGGGTGTGTCGTGGGCAAGCCTCAGAGACAAAAAAAATTCAAAGGTATGTATCGAAAAGAATAGATCAAAGCAATTGAAACAACTTTTTAGTGCATTTTTCCGGCAGCCTGTCATTAGAGAGGTTGCTATCTGGAAAGTTGAGAACTAGTCCTCTGAAGAAAGATGTTAGCTCTTTCGAGTGCCCGAAGAAATAGCAAAAGAGGGTGAACTAAGGAGTGGTGAATTTGTGGTTGCTGTAAAGGAAGCCCAGATAGAGGCAAGGTTAATCCATCATGGCTGCTCCAAAAAAACGTTATATCCTGCAACAATTTCTAAGCAGGATTTCAGGAACAGCTTCTTTAACTCAGGGGAAGCTTTAAAAAAGCTCCCTGTGTAGAGGATAGGTACTATCCCAGGTTGACTCCCCACTGATCTCAGGGATAGCTGGACAGGAAGAGGGAATGGAAAATGGGTGAACATTCTCTCCGGGGATTTGAAGGTAAAGTGTGTTCCACATGGGATCAAGGTTTGCCCTTCAATCCCAGCTCTCGCCGCTCCACGCATTCGAGATGGCGAGGGGATGGCTGTAGGCCCCGAAGCTGCCTTGGAAGGAGCGCAATGTAATTTAAATACCTGAAGAGAATAGGGGTCTGTTAGTTCATAGAGAGCCAGTAAAATCTGCCTGGGTAATGCACAATCTGCCGACAAGGGCGGTTTGAATAATAGGGAGCAAATGCAGAGGCTTACAAAGGGACCCTTTCTCCGGAATGGGCCCAAAGAACAGAATCCTTGGGGGGGTGCTTTCTGTTAAATGGAAAAGCAGACCCTAATCAAGGGTGCAGATTATCCTCGGACTATCCTTCTTGAGAGTATTCTACCAGAGAATAAGGAAGTGGTTATGAGACGCTCTACGATCTTGCAATTGTTTGCCAAGATACCAAATCTGGTTGGTATCTCCTCAAATGACCTAAAAAGGGTTGACTTTTTAGATCGTAGGAAAAGTGAAAGAGCTTTGGTAGTGCTGAATTCTAGATTTGTCCTTGATTCTATTTTTACAGAAAGGGATAACTTTAGGATTTTGGGGTTTGATGTCAGCTCCTATAATGGTGAAGTGAGGGAGGGCCCCTTTCCTGTTCCATGGGCTGAAATCATATATTTGAAGCAGAAAATGGAACAATCTGAAGCTACAAATAACTGGGCCCGTCTACTCCATTCGTCCAAACAGAAATAAGACTGTAAAGCTACCGGCTGGCCTGGGAGGAACACCCCTAACTTTAATATCATGGAATATTAAGGGCCCATAAACATGTGTTTTCTGAGCCAGATCTGGGGTGTAAACTGCAGTCCTCTCATATTATAGCATTACAAGAAGCATGGTTGACGCAGACCCCAGCTTTGGACGGATTTGTAGTTAGAAGTCAGTCAGCAATGCAAGGTGCATTAGGATGTCTTTCAGGGGTCTAATGACCTTAATTAGATCCTCTATTAAGTTGGTACTAGTCAATTCATTTGATTTAACTAGATGAGTGTTGGCCACGCATATTCGTTTGGGGAGGAACAAACCCTATGACTTATTACTATCAAATGTCTATTGGCATAAAGGAATGGGGTGTTTGGATGATTTGCTGTGAGACATTTCGGAACGTGTGTTAGAATGGCGTGAGGTAGCCCGTGGGAGACATATTATGCTAGTTGGGATTTAATCTCCGACTGCATACGTTTTGAAAACTGAGCTGATTCTGGGAGTGTGTTTTGAATAATTACAAGAGGAGGAATGGCAGCAGATGGGTTTTGACACTGGAAGCTCTAGGGTTGTAGTTCCTGAATGTGGCCTTCTGTTCTAAAGCCCCGGTTAGTGCTACGTGGACAAACAGCGTCACAAGATCAATGCTGTATTACATCTTTGTGGATGATGGTATGGGGGCATGCTGTGGCAGAATTTTAGATTCTGCGGAACTGTAATGAGATTTTGAGGGGGAGGCACAGAAACTGCGATGCATTTCTAACTTGACAGTCAGTGGAGCTGGTACTCAAATTCGTTGGAATTTGTGGAAAAGTCTTCAAAGTAAATAGATTATTAGACAATTGTCTCAAATTGACGGATCAGTCCTGGAAATGTAAAACCTTAATTCCCAGTAAATTTGGAAATTTCATTAGGGTCCTATTACAACAGGGCGGGGCTGTATCCAATGGGTGTTTGAATAGAAATAGAGATAATCAGAAACATGTTTATAAGAAAGATGTGGTATTACGCAAGAGTGAGATGCGACAGAAAATTGCATATGTGAAAAGGTGTGGAAATATTGGTAGTGTTGAAGTGAGAGAGGGGATAAGGAAAATTCAGCAATCACATCGAAACTGGGTGAGACAATCAAAAGCAGCAAGAGAGCAGCTAGATGGTGAAGCAATGTTAATGTGCTTAAAGAACAAGAATTCAACAGCCTTTCGGCAGATTATCAACAGCAGTGAAGCTCCCCAGTCCCTTGCCCAAATGAATGGAGTTTTGAAACAGATAGGGTGATGTATTTTGGGCCAGTTTCTGCAGACAACACGGATTCGAGTGGGGATTATGAGGGGTCAGATTAGGATTCCAAAGCAGTGTCACATATGGATTTTGGGGAAGAAACGATTTATAGGGTTATGAACTCAATTTGCTCCTCGCGTACACCTGGTCCCAATGGCTTGGCCAACCTGGTCTTCAAAGCAGACAGGACAGTGTGGTCAAAAACTTTATGCATTCTGTTCAATAACATACTTGCTGTGGGAGTCTTTCTGCCCATGTGGTCCTGTGCCTATATTGTGCCAATTTTTAAAAGAGGGGATAGAGCTAGCCCTGAAAGTTATCGGCCAATAGCGCTGCTCGACACAGATAGCAAGATATTTGCATCGATCGTGCTATATCATCGGGAGGCCAGGGCACATGGGGACAGTACTTAACAGGTTAGTCATTAATTCAGTCCGGCAATTGGCATGGAGTGGAAGGTATGTAACAATTTACAGGCCATCCCTAGATCTGACAGCAGCCTTTGACGCCCTTGATCAATGGCTGCTTTAGCGGAAATTATCAAGCTGGGGCATTCCTGTAGGTTTCCTTAATCTACTAGTTGGTCTCCATTCTAGAACAGAGTTTCACATTCCATTGAATAATGATGGGGTCCTATCAAGGAAAATACCAACTGCCCGGGGGCTCAGACAGGGATGTGTGCGTGCTCCCTTTATATTTACTGTATACCTCATTGATATTGAGGATACTTTATCTTCTGCTATTCTTATCTCTCCCAAAATGCAAAACTTGCGTTATCGTTGGCTCTCATATGCAGATGATTTGAACTTGCGTTATTGTTGGCTCTCATATGTAGATTATTTTTTTCTTTTGGATGCCACACAAATTGTTTTTCAACGATTGATTACATGCTTCGTATCATATATGAAAGATCACATGCTGACTGTGAATCCTACAAAATCAAAAATAGTAAGATTTGCAAAGAGCAGGAAAAAGTGCAATTTTAAGTGGTTTATAGGAAAATCGGTGGTCACTAGTGTTGACTCATTGATCTATTTGGGTTTCCCTGTGAATGTGAGATCTTCTCCGAATAACAGTCTTGTTCGGTTGAATGAGCTTCCTTCGAAATTGATTATGCAACTAATAAATGACTGATATAAAGTATGGTAGGTTCTCTCTGAAACCAGTTCTAAGATACTATGAGGCTAAACTTATTCCCAAGCTCCTGTATGGTACAGAGACCCATCCCTTTGCTATTCTAGACCACCTGACTATCCTGGAGGGAAGAATTTGGAAACTTATATTAAACTTACAGCTGAGTTTTCCAGTATCAGTAATTCGATATGAATTAGAATTAGTCTCTCTAAAGCCAAGCGCATTTTGGAAAAAATTATCGCTCTTTCGAAAGATTTTATGTCCAGCAGAGGAATCTTTATTTGTAGATTTTAACAACTTTTACGCCAGGCAGTGTTGTTGCAGAATTCTAGACCGCCAGCAGTTATGTAACATGCTGTTGGATAAGATCAAATGCTGTACATCACTTGATTGATCATCCTGGCAGGGTAAATTTACTGTTATACCAAAAAGATTGGATGATGAAATTGGAAGGCTTCCATTCTTATCCATATGCACATTTGAGGAACGATTATAAAAGGAGAGGCGTGTTGGCCCCTTTCTTGAGTATGTATTCAGATAAATTGACCTGTGCAATTTCTATCCGTTTTCACTGGAATTTACTGTATTCTAAACAAATTATGATGATATACAAGAGGATTCCAGCAAATGTAGGTTCTTGCAGATTCTGTAAAAAACAGTTATGTTGGAAACCACTAAACATTGGGTAATGGACTGCATTGCTTTGAGCAATTTGCGCCAGGTATATCTGGGAAAGCTTTTCCATCTGCCCACTGGATTGGATACTGATGTAATCTGGTTTACTTGCCTAGCAGGGAAGACTACCTCAACAGTTCTAGGAATCACATGTTTTATTAGAGCACTGAATTTAGAAGAGTTTTTAGGATGACTGAAATGATTTATGGATTTTAATGTATTTATACTATTTGTACGTGATGAAAAATGTAATTTAGTATGTAAACCTTTCAAGTATTTGTTTTCAGGCTTGCTATATTGGAGATTACATTCTTTAAAGGAAATGTATTTTGTTTATGATGTTTTATTAAAGGTTGAGTTCGCTCAACCAACAATAATAATAACAAAATAATAAAAAAGAAAAGAAAACTGCCTGCTATATATTTTTATCGACATTGGTATCCAAATGAGCAAACAAAGCCCACTGAAGGTGTGGGGGGGGTCAGGAACTGGGTCACAACACCCAACTCCCTCACCGTGCCTCTGGGTTTAGGATCAATTCTAAACAATAATATACAAGGGAAACTCCTAATGTTGAGTATTCTGGGTCAAACAAAACACTACTGAACAAATGTACCCAAACATTTCTCCTCAGCATTTTATGCTAAAAAATTAGCAGGGACTGAGTGCCATCTACCATTATTTGGATTTCGTTTTATTATTTCATTATCTTGCAACACATCGTTCTCATTTTCATCCAATGAATCTTTTATTTCATCATCATTTGGCTTTTATTTTGACTTCGTCGTTTTTCCAATTCACATAAAATTCATCATAAAACACTTAACTATGTGGATTACAAAACAATTACAAGACAAGCAATGCGACGGAACATAAAAGTTAAAAGGGACCTTGTCTTTTCCAATATAACAAAAAAGAGCTGTTTAAACGGATCTCGATGATTCATCTCTATCCTAAACATGGCCTCCAAGTTCCATCATTTATGCAGACAAGTTCATAACTAGGCCCATTAGGAATGTGCAAAGTGCTAGTGCAGACAAAAATACAGTTCTTGAATAAATTAGACAAGGTGGTAAAAAGGAAGAGTTTAATCTTTGCCAGTTTTCCAAAAGGAGCAATTCTCAATAATTCAGTTATGTCCTAGGCATTACCTCCAAATTACATTTTTTGGATGACGAATTTCATAACTAGGCCCATAAAGGCTGTGCAAAACGGCAGTACAAGCAACATACAATCCTTAAATAGATTAAACGACATGGTTAAAAGGGAGAACTTAATCTTTGCCAATTTTCTCAAAGGAACAATTATCAATAATTCAGTTATGTCCTAGGCTTTACCTGCAGGTTACACAATGTAGTTAAAAAATAAAGACAATGCTCATTGTCTAACCCCCAGGGTATGTAGAATGTACAAGATAGCAATTCAAACTAAATGCGAAGGCAGGACCCATTTGGGCTCAAGGATCGATGCAGGCTCAAAGGGATCTCTGTGTGTTTTCTTAGTTTGAACTATATGCTAGATACTCTAAAGTATAGGCTACGGGGATTAATTCCCTGTTTCCCCGATCTTTAATAATCTAGTTCTTATACACCACACCTTGTGAATATAGTTAGCTAGACAAAATATACAATGTTCATATCATTACAGCACTTGAATAACAAAAGCGTTTGATTTATACGTCGTGCAGCATGTGCATTACAGATTGTTTTAAAGTACCTGCTTCTGGCCACTCGGTTGCCCTCGCAAAAAAAAAAAAAATGACTTAACGACTCCCTTGCTAAACCACACATTGGGCATAGATCGCTTCCAGTTGGAAGCCACTTACTTGTACGATGCACCAGGTTCAATAAGCTTAATCTAAATTTCATGTACAAGTTATGGGCCAGGGGCAGATTGTCCATATCCAAATACCTTTTGAATCCTAGCGAGTGCTTGCCAATCAGATATGAATCACCCAATACTAGCCCACTGCATGCATTAACAAGTTTAATTTAAACTGCCTTGCGAGAAACCCTCTTTAATAATTCTGCAGTACCTTTCGTGATACCCATAGGGTTGGACCATAACTCGCTTAGGTTAAATTTTAACATGTGCAAACCAAGACAAAGCCCTGCCACCCTCGGAGTCTAAAATATGTATGACTGCCTCACGATAGGTTGCGAGTTCAGGAATTACCCACACTCTGAGCCAGTAAAGAACCGGCCTGGGAGCAGCGTCATCATTAGCCAGTCTTAGTCCTCTAAGGAACTCATGGTGGCAACAGTAAAGACAGACAAAAGTGATCACAGTTCAAGGGTGTTTATTAAACTATACACGGGTGAGAAAAATGCCCACTCCAATGTCTCATGCCGGCCTTTCCTAGGGCCTTCTGTTACTTGCAGTTCAACTCAAAACCAAAGGGACCAGCGAGAGCCCTTCGAATGAGTGCTACGCCTGACCACTCTGTAGCTGGCCCTTGTCTGGGCTTTCCCAAAAGTTCAAACACACACACAAGTTCTTTCTCAAATTCCTTACGCTCATATAATGTTGCCACATGCAACCTTGGGCGCAACACAATTCGGTTTGCTATCAGGTTCCTCCGACTCACCGGCTGTGCTGAACCCGTTGGCTTGTCTTGTTTCTAGAGTCAAGGACGGTACCACGGTAACCAGCGTGCCTCCCCACCTGCACTATCAATGCGGGAGGCCCCCATGCACGGTTGACATCTGCTACTCTGCATGCCAGCTGTAAATCACGGTCTTATGATTTCCCTTTCGGAGGCTTCCCGGGTCTGAGCTAAAAAGAGCAAGATGTTCCACCTTCGTCGTCCCTCCAGGTCTCTCCACCTTTCTCCTCCGTTTGAACTGCCGGTCCGGTGTAGCCTTTTCCTTGTGCTTCGGCCTTGCTCGTAGTGTGTTCTCATGCTCTGCCTTTTATCCCTGTGGGGATGGTAAAGGGCCGTCAGGTGTGAGTGGTTATTGTCAATTACCTGGCTCTGCCTGACCCTTGTGTTGGGATATGTCAGGTAAACGGCTCTGGTGTAAGTCCGTTGTCTGTTACGGTGGTAGAAAGTGTTTGTGTCGGAAAGGGGGGGTAAGGGGTGTAAAGCATCTAGATATCCTACAGGGTAGAATGGGGAAAAGGTGTTACAAGGAAGGGGGTACTGTGTCTCGTCCGTCGGTGTCTCACTTGCAATCCCCGAAGACCTCTCATCCAGGTGATCCTCCCCCACTGGCCCACCCCCAGGAACTGGGTCCAAAAGCAATTGCTGTGTCCTGGCCAACTGGATGACAGATCTCCGGGGACTAGCGGGTGAGACACCTTCAGGTTTCTCACAGTTCCAACTCTAAGTAGAGTGGATGAACCCGGGCACGCAGGAGGCATACCCAACAGGCATTTGAAGAAGGCTCTTTCGGCCAACCCCAATTTACTGCCAACAGCGTGCCCCCAGGTCTCCACTCCATACAGGGCTGCAGATTATGCCTGTTCAGTATACATACTGAGTGCTGGAGTGGCAGCCCTTCAGCCATGACTAAGAAAGAACTTCCAGATGGCCCCTCCAGGGTAGAGCTAGCTTTGACCATTTGGGATGTCCAACGGCCCTGATCATCAAATCTGACGCCCAGATAATCAACCTCGAACCTGTTCTAAAGCAGTGCCATTAAGGTGCAGCTTAAGTCTAGTATACTGTTTGAATTTAGTACGGAAAAGTAAAGTTTTTGTTTTCCCAGTGTTCATCTCGAATTGGAGCTCTGTGCATTTCTCCACAAATGCTTCCAGGGCAGTCTCCAGGCCCCTTGCTGATGTTGACAAGAGAACAGCGTCATCTGCAAAAAGCAAGATTGGGATGGATTCGAGCCCCAGCTATGGTTGGTCCAGACATTTCGTTCTAACATGGCTTTATTTATTTTTTGATAAATAGTTTGTTCCACATTTCCATGAATCTTATAATGTTCTTTATGATTACAGCACACACATTTTAAATATTCAGAAGCACTATGCCCCTATGTGGTTCGAGTTGAGAGTTGCAAGTGGGTTGAGAGAGAGAACAGCACAGTGCAAGGTCAGAGAACCGTGAAGAATTAATTTACAAGTTCGAGACGTCAGCTATCTGACTTTTAAATATGAATAAGTTCCTACATTTTTTTTTTTAACTTCTTTTTATTGTTTTACAACATAAGAAGAAAGGGAAAGAACAAACAAAAAAAGAACGCATTCCCCATTTCCCCCTTCCCTGCTCCTCCCCCCCTCCCTCTCCCAAAGGCTGCCGCGGTATGTTCGTAGTCCGTCGCCTCCTCGGGCTTGGCTCTAACAGTTGTCGCGTTTATAGCGGAGGGACCGGTCTCTCAGCAGCCTCCCTCCTTTCACTGGGAGTGTCCCCTGCTCTCGTCTATGCGTGTATATGTTGGCCTTTCCAAGTAGGATTTGCACTGTTCAGTGTCTGCGCAGGCCACGGCCAGGCCTCCTTCCCCCCAGTTCTTTCCTTTCTCTGAATTATGTGGTGCCTTCCGGCGTGTGCGGGCCAATTTCCTCATTTCCTGAGTTGCCCGGGTCGCTCGTGTCATCCCCGCTTCTGTTACCAAGCAGGTCTTGTACCAGAGAGTTCCATGCCAATAGTCTGGCCCCACTGTTACACTCCCCCCTTTGGGTGGCTCTCGCCCAGACTGCCGTCTCTGCTATTGTCCATTTTTGTAGGTCGGCCCACCAGCCCTCCTTCGAGGGGCCTTCGCTCTTGTTCCATGCCATCGCTATGCGGCGCTTCGCCAATATTGTCATTAAGTCTTTCATTTTTGCCACATGTGACATCTGCCGGTGCCCCCTTGGGAACAGGCCCAATAAGTATGATGCTGGCGATCCCGCTGGCATGTGTATGTCTGCTGTCAGCGCCTTCTCTTTCACCATGTTCCAGAAGTCTGTTATCTGAGGGCACGACCAGAACATGTGCACCATGTCGGCCTGTTCGACTCCGCAACGCGGGCAGCACCGGGCCTGTCCATCTCCCATCCTCGACATTCTCTTGGGAGTTAGATATGCTCTATGCACTATGTAGAGTTGCAGCTGCCTGAACCTGGCGTTCCTGGAGACCCTTTTCGTGTACCAGAGGACTTTGTTCCATTCCTCTTCTTCAAAGGGTTGTTGAAGTTCCTCTTCCCATTTCGTTCGTGCTCTTAGTGTCTTTTTGTTGGTGAATCCCAGCAATTGCTCATAGAGTCTGGATATGGTGTGTCCCCCTTCGGAAACATCATAGCATGCATCCAGTGCTCCTTCGGTGTCCTCGGGCTCTGGCATGGTGTTCCACCTTTTCTTTATTGCGCAAACTAGGCTATTATGCAGGATGAATTGGCCCTTGTGCATATCCTGTTCGTCTACCAGGGTTTGGAATTCGACCCGTTGTCCTTCTCGCCACAGATCCCCTATTTGGGCTACTCCT
The DNA here is from genome assembly GCF_040938575.1 of Ambystoma mexicanum. Taxonomy (NCBI): domain Eukaryota; kingdom Metazoa; phylum Chordata; class Amphibia; order Caudata; family Ambystomatidae; genus Ambystoma; species Ambystoma mexicanum. The sequence goes on from NC_090931.1 coordinate 173,803,618, forward strand.
TTGTCTTCCCATTGTGTTCTGTACGTGGCCAAACTGGCCACTCGGGTGTCTACTAGCCCCGCTAGTGGAATATGTCTTGAGCAGGGGTCTCGTATGCCTTGTGATTTCCAGGCTCTTTTCCATAGTGTTCGGCCTAGCTGGACTATGTTGGGAAGGTCTTTGGCTCGGGCGGCCTTTATCCATAAGAGTTCTCTCAGGTAGTATCTCCGGAGTGTTGGCCCAAAAAGTATTGCGTCTATGCAGATCTCTTCCCCTAGCCATCGCACTACAAATTGGAGTTGTGCTGCCAAGTAGTAATACTCAAAATCTGGGAGTTTGATGCCCCCCCACTCGTAGCTCCTTTGTAGTGTATTTAGTGCCACCCTGTTTCTCCCCTCTCCCCACAGGAAGGTTCTCGCCATGGTGTGTAGGTGTTTAAAGAAGGACCTTGGTATGTTATATGGGATGTTTGTAAAGTAATATAAAAGTCAGGGTAGGACCGTCATTTTTAGCAGTGCCGCCCGGCCTATCATGCCCAACGGTAAGGTCTGCCAGAATTTCATGGCGTTTTCGATTTTGTTTAGGGCTGCTTGTGTGTTACCTGCATGTGTTTCCGTGGTGTCGTGGTAAATGTCCACTCCCAGGTATTTGAAGGTGTTCGGGGTCCATGTGATACCTAGGTGCGGCAATTGATCTGTCGGTATTGCGCTTAGGCCAGCTAGGGGAAATAGTGAGGATTTTTCTCTGTTGACCACTATTCCGGATAACCTACTGAACGCGCTGAGCGCCTCCAGCAAGTCCTGCAGGTGGGTGCGTGGGTTCTGTATGTAGAGGAGTATATCGTCCGCGTATATGGATATCTGGTGTGTTTCCCCGTCTATCTCTATGCCCGTGTCCTTGTAATCCGTTCTTAGGAATACTGCGAACGGCTCCAGGGCCAGAATATATAACATTGGAGACAGGGGGCATCCCTGTTTTGTGCCTCGCTCTATGCCCCATTCCTTAGAAACTTGCCTACCCGTCTTGACCCTCGCTCTCGGATCTTTGTATAGTAGTTCTATCCATCGTATGAACCCTTGTCCAATCCCGTAGTGAGCGAGCGTTCCCAGGAGCCAGTCCCATCCCACCGAATCGAATGCTTTGATTGCATCCAGTGAGGCTACAGCACCCTCCCCTCCCTCTTGGTTTGTCCTTTCTATGACATAATGGAGTCTGCGTAGATTCCAGGACGTGTTTCGTCCCGGTACGTACCCTGTCTGATCTGTATGGATCAGGGTGGGTAGCACTCTTTTAAGGCGGTTAGCCAATGTCGTCGTCAGGATCTTGGCGTCCTTGTTTATCAGGGAGATCGGTCTGTAGGAGCCGCATTCGAGAGGTGGCTTTCCTGGTTTAAGGATCGGGACTATTATAGATTCTGACATGCTACTCGGGAGTCTTCCTTTCTCATATGCTTCCTCTAATGTTTCCAGCAGTCTCGGGGCTATGTCGTTTTTGTATTGTTTATAAAATTCGCCCGGCAACCCGTCTGGCCCCGGAGATTTCCCTGTCGGCAGCTGGGTGATCACTTCCGTTAGTTCCTCTACAGTGAGAGGGGAGTCTAACATTTGGGCCTGTTCCTCCGTCAATTGTGGGAGGCTGATTTCCGCGAGGGCTTCCTCCAGGTCCCCCTCTTCCGCTTCCTGGACCCTGGAGTATAAATCCTCGTAAAATTGCGAGAACACCTCATTTATACCTTCCTGGGATCTTATCACCTCTCCCTGTCTATTTTGGATTACATTGATCGGTTCCCGCTTAGTTTCCTGTTTGGTTAGCCAGGCCAGGAGTCTGCTAGGCTTGTCCCCTTCGGCGTGTAATTTCTGTATATATTTCCCATAGTCAAGACGCCCTAGTCTTTCCCAGGTCTCCACACACTGTTGTCGCAGGGTGGTGAGGTTCCCCTGTTCCGCTCCCCTCTCCCCCGCCTGCCCTTCGGCCTTATCGATTTCCCCTTCCAGCTCATCTAGTTGCGCTAGGGTTTCTCGCCTAAGACCTCCCATCTTCCCCATCGCCTCACCTCTGACCACCACCTTAAAGGCCTCCCATACCGTACCCGTGCTTCCCACACTACCCGCATTATGCTCGGAATAATCGTCTATTACGTTTTGGATGTATTCTTGGAAACCTCCGTCTAATAATGCCTCTGCCCTTAATCTCCACGTGGGTATAGGGGCTCTCCTGTGTGTGTGCTTCCATGTGATTCGCAGGGGGGCGTGGTCAGATAGGGTTCGCGCGTGTATATGTGCCTCAGTAACTTCCCCCAGTGTCTCCTTGCCCGTGAAAAGGTAGTCTATCCGTGTAAATGTCCCATGTGGGGCACTATAGTGCGTGTATCCCCTCTGTTCCCCATGTACCTTCCTCCAGATGTCTTCGAGCTCGAGCTGGTCTAGCATCTGTCGTAGTGCTCTCGCTGGTGGCGCCGCTCTCTTGTGCTTATTGTCCAACCTGTCTAGCCGGGGGTCCAATGTGCAATTGTGATCGCCCGCCCAGATCATCGTAGCATTCCTGTACGGGGCCAGCCGGGGCGGGAGTGTCCTGAAGAAGGCCGTCGCGTCATAGTTGGGGGCATAGGTGTTCACCAGGCATATCTCCCGATTCTCCAGCATCCCATGGACCATCAGAACCCTGCCATCTGCGTCTTTTTCTTGGCTGATGAGCTGGAATGGGATTCCAGGAGCGACCCAGGTCATTACTCCCCTTGCGTAATTGGAGTATGTTGCGCTATACATCTGACCTCCCCATTTTTTCTCTATCTTAGCTTGTTTCGCGGCCGTCAGGTGTGTCTGCTGCAACATTGCAATGTGGGTCCTTGTTTTGTTCAACCAGGTATATATCCTCATCCTCTTGACATATGCGTTCATCCCTCTGACGTTCCACGTGACAATCCTCAGGTCATCTCGGTCCTTGTGGAGACTCGCGCTAGCGGTCTGTTTTTTCCCCATGGGCCTGCTCAGTGTCTTATTCTCTCGGTTTGCTCCTGCCAGGGATTTGTTCCCCTTCTTCTGCCTGTTCAATTTTAAATAGTCTATTCGTCTGCCTTCTCGGGTCGGTTCTCCTGCCGTCCGCTGTATTCCGTTGTTGACAGTCTCGCTTCGTGCTTTCCACCAGCTCTCTGCTCGTGGGTACTGCTCCCTGCGTCTGTCTTCCATACTGATTCTTTGTGTATGACAACTGTTATTTCTCCTTCTGCTTTTCTCTTTTCCTTGCGGGCTTAGCCTTAACTCTCCAACTGCTATAACTATTAACCAAAAAAACATCAACAAACGCCCAGCCTCCCTCCCCCTGCTCGGGCCCCACCGCTCTCCAGGTGCCGTCCTTCTCTCCTCGGGCCTGCCTGTCGCGGCGTAGCGTCTCGAAATTGACACTATAAACATTGTCTTAACTGGGGTTCCGCTATGGGTCTTGGCGGTTCCACTTCCCTGAGTTTTGTGCTCCCCTTGCAATTCTCTTTACTGTAGGCTTTTCAACTTGGAGGCTGTCGGTCACCCTATTTCGATATTTCATGGCAGGGTGTCTCTACTGTCTTGTTGCTGTGGCGTTGGATACGCATATCGTGCCCGGCTTCACTCTCTGTTTCGCCGGGGGGGGGGTTTCTGTTTCGCTCGCCTCCCTCTGCCAACTGCGGAATACCTTGTTGGTCCATCCACTCCTGGGCGTCGGCCGTTGTCTCGAAGATCTGTGTCTTCCCCTTATGTAGTACTTTAAGTTTAGCTGGGTACAGCAGCATGAATTTCACCCCTGCCGCTCGAAGGCGCTCTTTGGTCTGCCAGAACTGGGCTCTCTGTCTTTGCACAAGAACCGTGTAGTCTGGATACATCATTATCTTGGCCCCATTTCTTGTTATGTTCCCTCCTTCTCTTGAGAAAGTCAGGATCTTTTCCCTGTCCTTAAAGTTCATGATCTTTGCAATCATTGGTCTCGGTGGTGCTCCTGGGTGCGGTTTCCTGGTTAGCGCCCGATGTGCCCTCTCTACTGCAAAGCCCTGGGACAGGGTCTCAGCTCCTACTTCTTGGATCAGGAGGTTCTCTATGTAATTCGTGGGGTCTCTGCCCTCTTCCCCCTCCGGCAGCCCTACTATGCGTACGTTGTTGCGCCGGGCCCTGCTTTCTGCGTCTTCAGTTCTGCGTTCTAGTATATTGATTCTCTCTATTGCTTCTGACATTTGTGTTCGCGAGGTGGTTACTTCCGCTGAGTTGCTGTGCACTTGTTCTACTGTCGTCATCCTCTCCGCCAGGTTCCTTGTGTCTTGTCTGAGGAGTCCCACATCCACCATCACTGCATCCAGCTTGCCTTCTATTGACGTCTTTAGCGCCCCTATGGCTTCCAATATGCTGCTTTCCACTTGCCTGATCTCTCCTTGCGTGACATATGGCTCTGGCGTGTCTTTCTCTTCTGCCTCGGGCTGCTGGTCATCACACTTGCGGGCAAATGTCTCCATGACTGTCTGTCTCCCCCTGCCGCTCTTTTGCTTGTCTGGCATGTTGATACCTGCTCGTCTCGGCCTGCAGTTGGGTCCTGCTTGGTCGGGGTCTGCGTTGCGCTTCAGTGGGTTTCTGCTCAGTCCTCGCACTCACTCACGCACTTCCTGCGTGTGTTGACCTTTAAAGAGCGTCTTCCCTCCATCTCTCTTTATTTGCTCATCCACCGTGTCTCTCTGCGGTATTGTCCTCCCGCACACCCGTGGGTGCTTGCAGTCTATTTTACTGTGGGGCGGCTCTTCCCCTAGTCACTGCCCCTGTCCTGGTGTTTTGGCGGGTGGCCAGTCGTGCAGCTGAATTTGTGGCTCGTAGCTTCTATTGGGGTGCCGCCTCGCGGGTTATATTTCTCTCTCACTAATTGTCTTGAGGCGGCCGGCTGGGCCGGGGTCTGCATCTGTGTGTATCTCCTTTGGTTCACTTCTTTGTCGTTATGCTGATGGCCGCCTCTCGTCCCTGCGCCGTCCCAGTTCGGCCGCAGCTCCCCTCGCAGGCTCCGCAGTCTGTCGCTTAGTCCTCGGTCCGGGTGTTGACGTCCCGGTCGCTGCCACACCTCTCTCCCCTACCGGGTCTCCGTTGCTGTTGCTCACCTCCGCGTTGGCAGGGGAGGGCTCTTCTTCGGTCCGGTCTGTGGGCCGCCTCTCATTTCTCGCGGTGTCTCTACCCGCTCCAGTTCAATGCAGCGCGACTGCTTGCAGTGCCGTCGCGGGCTCCTTCCCTCGCCTGCTGCAGTTGGTACTTCGCGCCTACGCCGCTCGGGAAGTACTCCAGTTCTGCCTGAGCTGGGTGTTGGTCGGCTGTCTCTCCCGGCACCGCCCTTCACCTCCGGTCCATCTTGGTGTCGCAGGAGGCGGGTCGTGGTCTCAGTGTTGCGCGCCCGCCATTTTGTTGGTGGTGCCGCACATCTCTCCCTCTCCGTTTACGCTCTTCCAACTTCCGATTTTTCTCGGGTCTTCTCCCGTTTGTGCCCTGAGCCTTCCGATGCCTTTTCCTGGCGTTTGTTCGGTCTTCTGGTGTTTATTTCCGCCTTTTTTCAGGATCATTGGCCGGATCGAGTGGGAGCCTCTCAGAGTTAGCTCACGCTTGCATGGCCGCCAAGGCACGCCCCCCCCAGTTCCTACATTTGTTGTTCTTTCAGGGTTTAATGCACAAAAAAGGTCCTGAGGAAGGTGATGAGGTATTGGAGCTGCCGAAACGTCATTGTATGAGCAGGCGTTTGATTTGTCAAGCCCTGAAAAGGTAGGGATAAAAGCCTCCTAGGCCCATATGTTGGAGACGTTGACCCGGAGTCATAATTTCTGTTATTTTGGGGTTTTAGTGGTATTCATTACACATGTATTGTTTAAGTTTTCTATTAAAATGTTTTGGTTGGATGTTTGTGTCATACAAATGTCAATAGATTACAGTCATTTTAACATTGGATATGCTGTTTATCAAAAAATAAGTAGGACCACCACCAATGGGTACTATATTCTGCCCTGGAGGGAGGCTATTACCAATGTATGGTAGCTGCTACCCTTGGTAACTGCTACCCCCAGGGCTGTCCCTCTACCAATGGGCAGATTATGCTTCTTCCAAGGCTACTCCCTGTCCAGTGCGAAGTTTATGCTTTCCGCGAGGCTGCACCCTGTACCATTGGGGTGTTTATGCTTCCTCTATGACAGTACCTTCTACAACTGGTTGGTATAATCTGCTTCGCAGGCAGCAACTACCAAAGGGATTTCTGTGCTGCACGTGAGTTAGCACATAATGTCAATGGGCAGTTTGTGGTATGTTCTACTGCTATTGACTGTCTCTCTGGCCTAAAAAACTATTGAAAATGTGTCTAGAAAACCCTTGTAACAAACAGCAATGCATTACATTTAATTTCTCTTTAGACATGGCTTGAAAAAGATCTGTGACACAAACTGTGAAGAGAAAACACTATAAGCAGGAATTTGTTTTCAAACATTTTCTTTCCAACTTATAGAATTACAGTAGAACAATGCGGTAATGTATAAAAACGTAACATTTTAGGGAGTTTCTTTTTTAGACTTTTTTTTGTAATGGATCCATCATTTAAAATACCAACATTTTAACACACCTGAATTTCCAACAAATACATGTTTTTCAGAAGGATTGATAATTACCATTCAAATGGTTGAAATTGGCGTTAATTGGGCCTCTTTCCGGCTATGACAAAAAATACATCTTTTGAATAGTCTTTCCATTAGATTCACTAAAGAACTGAGAATAGTGTACATTTGATGTCCTTCCAGCATTGCTAATTAAGTGAAAAGATTGTTAAAGTCCACAGCCCTCAACATGTGCTTCACTGCTTTCCTCAGCTTCCTCCAGAAGGGCTGCCACCATTCGTGATAATTCACATAACTAGAAATAATCAGAATATAGGGAAAAACAAACCCCATTACAAATACAATTAATTGTACTACATTGGGAATAATTGTTAATATCCCCAATTTGTTAGAATCAACATTTGCTAGGCCAGTTCACAATACAGAAGAAGGTAGTGGTCCAGTCTTTGTACACTTCAGACTCCTCTTGTCCCTCTTGTAATTGTAATTGGTTATTTAGAATGGGCTTAATATCCAGAGGTTTCTGAACGCGGACTCGGGGATCGAAGCTGTGTTGCACCGCGTGGTCTTGCTGCCAAGGCAAGCACATTGCCCCTCAGCTATCGTCCTAAGACTAATGTAAAGATCAAGGCTTTTCTGGGGCATGCCCTTTTTGCCCACACTTAAATTAGAACTCAGTGTGGAGCCTTTGGTTGCGTTAGGCGGAGCAGAGTTCAACTCTAAGCATTCGGTATGGAACAGTTCTCAAATTCTGTCCCATAGAGTGGTCACGAGACCTACACCTCCTGCGAGGCAATCTTGTATGGGAGTTCCCAACTGAGTTCAGGTTATACTGGGACCAACCAGGAAAGAGATTTTGCAAAGTCCTTACTGCTAAGAAAATACTGCCACAGGAATATATGCGGGCGACCAAACATCGAAGAACCCTTGTTTGGGGAAGTTAGTCACTGTGGAGCAGCACCATAAAGGACATAAACCAAGGAGCTCTGTGGTAGCAGCAGCCCTGCTTCACACATGCATAGAGTGGAAACTCAAGATGATGGCCAGCCTTTATCAAGGCCTGAGACACATCTCTTTGGAATTTATGGGCATGACTAGCAGAAATCCTGCAAACAAACACAGTTAACCAATCAGATCTAAAGCTCAATTAAGGCCTAAACCTGAGCGTGGCTAGGCAATGTGCCTTTCTGTTGCATAATAGGGGAGCTTTGTGAGAGTAGTGTGGGTGGTATAGGAAAGAGATGGCTTTTAGTGACAATTGGAGGTACAAGGAGAAAGAGGTATAGGTGGGTTAGGAGAGTGGAGGCTGGAGGAACGTTTCCAAAAGGAGGGAGAGGAAGAGTATAGTAATGAACAGAGTGGACTATCAGGAAGAGGGTGGTGGCTGGAGCAAGATCTAAATAAAGAGAGGAATGAGGAATAAGCATCAAAGTGGTATGATGCAACATCAAGGGGGAAAGCAAAATTACATTGACGAGGTGGCTGGAGGAGACAGCAGGAGGGTTATATTAAAGAGAACACTGGAGGAAATATCAGGAAAGGAGGAGCATGTAGAGACGATGGTATGGTTAGAGGAGATACCATAAGAATATAGGAAAACTCCATTGAGCACGGGTTTGGAGATGGCAACATGAGTTATGAGGTTGAGACCACTGATGGAGGGAAGGAGAAAGGAGAGGAAAGCAGCAGAGAAAAAGTTGCAGTAAGTGATGACTGTTCAAAAAGGGTGGAGGGGAGACCACCATGGTGTGCAGACGTAATGGCAGCCGAAGCCATTGTCTCTCTCACTGAGGAACAAACAATGTTGGGAGAAGCCGCCGAATGAGAGTTTTGCCGTGACCTGAAAGCCAGAATCTGCATCACAACTCCTGTCAGCAGGAGAGGGCCGAAGCGGAGCAACAACAGAGCCCTTGGTCCCTCTGAAAATTGTCCGAATTGCATTTGGGAGCGCCCACAGAATTATCATGGTGGATGCCGCTGGAGTATAGGAGAAAAGACTCCGACTTGCTGACACAAGGGAAAGTTCAGAGAATGCTGCAGATGCCACAGCGGTCTTCAGGAGCCCCAGGGCGAGCATCGCACCACACGCGGTAAGGAGAGGGGATGGAGAGGTAAATCTGAAGACCTAAGGGAGACCAGCGAGCTCCAACCTCCGACGCCATACGCCAGCGCAAGTCTTTTCCCTTAGCCTCATATTTATAAACGGCTGGCACACGAAATTTAGGTCGGTCCCCGGAAAATGTTGCAGCGCAGTCGGTGTGTGCCAGAGAGGCCCCCTCCTTATACAGTACTACCACGCAGTAATCATGGCTGCCACCCAGTGAAAAGTACAAAGTTGGGACAAATGGACTAAAACATTTAGTTAAACAATAGCCGCATTAGAGCACGGCCAATCCCACAAAGCAGAAGCAATCAGTTGCGCGTCCAGCTGCATTAACACCTCGTCACATCACAGCAAATAACTCTGGGTGGTGGCCCAGTGTTGTGAGGCACTTTTCACAGCAACAAAACAGGCAAAAACACAGAAATAGGGAGTATAATGAGCACACCAGTTGGGGGTGGTCATCCAGTGAGCTGACCGACAACGTGGTAAACATAGCAGAAAGCCACCCTGTGGCGGGAGTACAAAGGCAGGCACACCTGGCAGCAGACTGGACCACATACTAATTTCAGACTCCAGAGCTTCCGCCATACACCACCAATCATGGAGGCAGAAGACCAGTGAGACATCCCATGCGCAGATAATAACAGCGCCACCAAGACGGATATCAGACTTTTGCTTGGAGAGGTCAGATCCATGAAGTCTTCCTTGACCAAGAAAGTCACTGATCTGCAGTCCAAAATGGTGAAAGTCGAGGACCGCATAGATTCCCTCGAAAATAACCAGCTAACGGGAGACCTAACAGTCATGAACAATGAGGCTCGGTTCCAGGAATTAGAGCAGAAGGAAAGAGACTTGACCTTGAAGATGGACGACCTGGAAAATGGGGAACTGCGATCAAACTTACGTATAATGGGTCTGAGTGAGAAACCTGGAGAGTCCTCTTCCTCTCTGGAGAAGCCAGCCAAAGCACTTTTGCTTCACTGTTTGACCAAGCAACGTCGGTTGACTTTGACTTTGATAGAATCCATAGGGTGGGTGGCCCGGCTAATGTTCCAAGATCGATTCTAGCAAAGCCCCACTATTTTAAGCAAAAGATGGACATTATACAAAGGGCAAGAGAAAAACAACCTATCGAATTTGAAGGATCTAGCACCAAAATATTTCAAGACCTCTCGGCAACCTCGCTTATTAAGGGAAGGAGCTGTCGCCCGCTCACAACTTGGCTGCAAGAACAGGACGTGCGTTATAGATGGCGGTTCCCCTTTTTCGTTAAACTTTGAATACTGTGGAGAAGGGTGCCGTGTCACATCAGAGGAAGAATTTCAAGGAGTCTTAGAAAGTCTGATCTCAAGCGCACAGGACATGACCCAGAACGGAACTCGAAAGATTAGAGGCCCCACTGACGATGCAACAGCCTCCTCGCCACTTTGGGGACGAGCACAAGGCTCAAGAAAATGTCAACATTTTAGCACCCCGTGAGGACCCACGTCATCCTGACTGTCCAGGAAATTCTGGTGTGAACTTACCCACTGACATAAGCCAGTTGGTCAAGAGGCAGACACCGGACCTGATAAGAGAGAGTCAATTTGTTTAAGCGAGGAGGGGTAATTAGAGTCTGGATGGACAGGTTTGCAAAAATTACACCCCTGCTCAGACTCAAATTAGATTGCATGTGTTTAGGTTATGAAGTTTTAGTTCATGGGAGCGGTTTGTCCCAACCATTTCAGCAAAGGGTTGTTAAGTGATGTATCATCCTCGGTGAGGGGCCTCTGTAGTGTGGCCCTTACTACTTAAGGGCGTCGCATCAAAAGGAGGTTCAATTGAGGCTCCTCATTAGGGGGGATACGCATCAGATAGGGGGAAATGTTCCATCACAATGCACCAAAATCAAGACAGAAACATCACTTTAACTACACATTTATAGAAGGATGTTCGTTCTTCTGCGGAAATACTGGGTTAACAATTTACCAGACCAAGGTTGAGAGAAAACACTGCTTGTGGGGTTATTGCGTGAGTTGATGGGATAACTTTTGGGTCCCTCAATGTTAAAGGTTTGAATTCCCTGTTGAAGCGCTCCATGTTGATGAGAGAATACAAACTCTCCAAACTCAATGTGCTGTTTGTGCAGGAAACAAAATGTATAATGGGGAAGGAATTTAGGGTGGGGGGGTGAAGGAACTGGGAGGGGTCCTATGGGCATCAGGTCAACATAAGAGAGGAGGGGTGGGCATCCTGTATAGGAAATCCTTAGACCTCCAGGTCACACAGATTCATAGAGATTCATAGAGATGAAGGAGGGAGATACATTGCGCTAAATGGATAGGTGAGATCACGTAAGATCACTCTTTGCTCGGCCTATGCTCCCAACCAGAAACAACTGGCCTTTAGCAGAGATCTTTTCACCTTTTTAGATGACTGGAAAACGGGCCTGTTGATATGCGGGGGGATTTTAATGCAATATCCGATCCCGCTATGGACTGGTATTCCATGAGGCAGGGAGCAATCCCTCCCACCGGTCCGACTCGAGAAAGCTTCCCTGACATCCTGAAGGCTAACTACTTAGTTGACACATGGAGACAGGAACACCCGCAAAAACAAAGTGTTCACTTTTTATTCACCCCCTGACATACTCATGCATAGACTACATTCTTTTGGACGCCGCATGCATACATATAAAGTATACAAAAAGCAGAAGTTGAAATAGGGTGGTCAGCCCACGATCTGTGCCTGTTGGAACTTGACTTAGGAACCCCCGCACCCCTACACATAGATCGCAGGTGGGTCTGTAACAACACACTCAATAAAGATCTGGTCTTTAGAGAAACTCTGGTATAGGAAATTAAGAGCTACTTCACCAACAACGATATAGGGGAGCAACAGTTAATCATATTTTGGGAAGCAGCCAAAGCCACTTTTCGTGGCGTACTGATATCAGAGGGAGCATATATGAACATAACTCAACTGTCAAGAGAGTTAGCACTTAAAAGGGAGATCAGAGAGAAGGAACACCTCCCCCACACTCAGGTAGCCCCCAAAGAACTGGCCTCAGCTGGGGTTAGGATGCTCCGGAAAGAACTGAGCGACGTATGGCACACAAAATCGCTTATTTAGCTCAGGTACCTGAAACAAAAGTTCGATGAGAAAGGGGACAAGGCTCATACAATGCTAGCTACACGTCTGAGGGCTCAAAGGGCAGACAGGGCAGTACCCAGGGTGAGAGATGGAAAGGGGAAAGTAATAACGGACCCAGGTGAGATAACTAAGTGCTTCTCCCAATTCTATTCCACCCTATATGCCACGGAAGGGTCTGGCACAGAAGAGGACGTGGCTCTATATTTAGAAAGTATTCCCATACTCCAGATTATAGAAGAGAACCATACACTGCTAGGCTCCCCAATAACGACTGAAGAAATACAAAACACCATTTACAACCTCAAAGCAGGATCAGCACCAGGACAAGATAGGTGCACACCAGCTTTTTACAAAGCACCGAGTACCACAGAGTACTGTTTGCTGTGTTTGCTGCACCCGTTGTGCTTCTCTGACAGGGACGTTTCTCTCTCCAAGGAAAAGCCCGAACCTTGCTGTCGTCCAGTTTGTGCACTCGTGGTGTTGTCCGTCCAGAAGGACGTCTTTTCGTGTGGCTCCTACATTGCCTGACCCACGACCAACAACAAAGGAGGTGATTGTTAGAATAGTGTTTAATTGGACTCAATTAGACCTAAGAATAGTCCTTCTTCGTTAGTGTTCACATACACTAACCTTACTGTGTGTATATTTGATTATTTTTTTTTCTCCTCCAAGGTACTTCCTGGTGGGAGGTCCCGCCTACTCTGACCGTGTGACGTCAGATCCCTGCATTTTAAAATCCAAACCCTTGGTGCACCTGCGCCGCGCACCGAGTACCACAGAGTACTGTTTGCTGTGTTTGCTGCACCCGTTGTGCTTCTCTGACAAGGACGTTTCTCTCTCCAAGGAAAAGCCAGAACCTTGCTGTCGTCCAGTTTGTGCACTCGTGGTGTTTTCCGTCCAGGAGGAGGTCTTTTCGTGTGGCTCCTACATTGCCTGACCCATGACCAACAACAAAGGAGGTGATTGTTAGAACAGTGTTTAATTGGACTCAATTAGACCTAAGAATAGTCCTGCTTCGTTAGTGTTCACATACACTAACCTTACTGTGTGTATATTTGATTTTTTTTTTCCTCCAAGGTACTTCCTGGAGGGAGGTCCCGCCTACTCTGACCGTGTGACGTCAGATCCCTGCATTTCAAAATCCAACCCCTTGGCGCACCTGCCCCGCGCACCGAGTACCACAGAGTACTGATTGCTGTTTCGGTCTGATTTAAAAAACAGTAATATTCTGCTGTAATCTGAGTCCATCCGTGTGTTTGCTTCGAAGGACACAGAGTGGTCCTTTATATTCTGCAAGATTTCTGTTGTCAATTGATACATTCTCTGTGCGCCAGTCAGGCAGCTAATTGGTCACGTAATACTCACCTAGTGTTTATGGTATCTTTACGTGACATGTCCAAATCAATAAAATCTCTAACATCAGGGATGCCCAAAATTGGAAATGGTCCATATGATATCCGTCCCTTGGAATCTCGAAAAGTCTTTTTAGCCAAAAGACTTAAAGAGAACCAAGAAAAGAAAAAAAGGTCCTTATCCCTGACTGTTGATATTCGCTCTTTTTGTTCCCCTGATGGTGGTAAGATCTTGAAAGCACCTCCCCTTATTGTGAATGACAATCCAATTCCAAATATAGTGAGTTTAACATCTGATGGATCGAAACAGAGCGAGTCCATAGTACTGAGTGAAGTTAATGTGTTGAACAAGCCTCTTGAGACTGTGATAGGCAAAGAAATTGCTGATGCTTCTATTGCTTTGGCATGTAAATCTGGTGAGATATGCGTCACTCAAATACCTGATATTCATGCTGTTCCTCCCCAGACAGCTGCTGACTTATTACCGACAAACCCTCCGCTATGTTCAGTTCACGCTCAACGTTTATTAAGAAAGGAATATGAAAATTACACGGTTGAAATAGATGCCGAGGCCCTGAATTTCTCAACTCATCCTCGCCTGATGATCACCTTAACTCTGATGTGCAATATATCTGTTCAAACACCGGGGATTTGTTACAACTAAACGACCAATCATGTAGATCCAACCCTCCAACTGTCATGTTAATCCCCACTTCTCTAAGCAAGCTGAAAGATAATGACAAACAAGAATTGTATAGATCTCCAGTCATGTTTGAAAAATCATCCAGTGTGTCCAATCGATCATTATCCTTTGTGGCTCCCAGACAGTCGCAATTTCACGAAACAACTGGTGGCCATCCTTATTTCATTCAAAAGCCTCAAACTCCAAATGGTAATAATAGATTTTCTTTTCCGGAGGCTCCAGCACTCAATAACACCTTAACTGCTATGAATACAGCTTTACTGTCTTTGGCCAAGCTCTATGAATTGCTAGAAGGAAAGTAACAACATCAAACTGATTGCATGATCCAATCTCATGATTACATAATTCGTGAGATTGGCTTGAAGTCTCAAAGGGACGTTAAGTGCCTTCATACTTGCATTGAACAAGGCACTCAAACCATCTGTACTGATACAGTTTTCTTAAAACCCCTAACACATTCAGTCCCTGTGATCCCTACATCTCAGACTGTCAATGTTGTTGCTGATGCCTTTGTAAAACATGTCTCTATTGCTCCTGCTTCTGAAATTGTTGTTGTTAATGACTCTCAACAAGCCTTTAGGCCAAATGGGGATGTCACTTTAGCACCCTCAAATTTAGGATCTGAGCAAAAACTGGCAACTATTTTAGCACCAATGTTTTTGAGTTCCAAACATGCTGGTCTAAATTTGACAAATGACACCCTGGTTTCAAAAGCAGATCAACCTCTTAAAAGGCTGCCTCCTAACATCAAACATAAAAAGGTTGCAAGACTAATCACGGCAGCAAAAAAAAAAGGTGCCTACAGTTTAAACAAGCTGTTGAAAGTCAAATAAACGAACCTGCTTTATATAAGCCTTTGGATGATCTTGTGGCGGCCTCGGCCTTAATGGGGTCGGCGAAAGCTGTAAACTTTACCAGTCAAACTGTGAAAACTAATGGATTACCTAAAAACAAAGATAAATACATTTCAACCTTTGGGCTCCACAGGGATGCTCTCTTCATCTGATACGATAAACATTACTCAACGATAGGGATATAATTTGTCCATCGATAATTGTTCACCACAAGTGGTAACCCCATCCAATACAGAGCGCACTCTACAGGAGCTTTGTAATGAAATACGAATATCGTTTGCGACCTACAAAAGAGACAATGAAAATATTAAACAACTTTTGTTGCAGTCGTGCCCGGGTGTGGTTAATAATACCTTACAGACGGCACAAAGCACATATCCAAATGTTAAACCTCTCTTGAAGGGTCCAATTTTGCAAGATCGAAATCAAGAGTCTGAGTATTCGAACTGTCAAAAACCATCTGGTATGGGCTCTAATTCAGTACACCACATTGAGTCTAAATGATCTCTTACTACATCTAAGCATCAAGCGCAATTCAATAAACATCATCGGCTATTAATTAAATGCCGAGGTCTTCCCTTCAATATGTATGACTTGAATCGCGCTAGTATTTTAAACATCTGTGCCGAGATCACAGTTTTGGAAGATCTCACTTCAGCTGATATCGACCTTGTAGAATTTACCAACTTTCCAGACCTTTCCGAAGATCGACTTTACATACGGTCGGGAGTTATACTTAACACACTATGGTTAGCACGGACTACATTTGTCATGATGCTTGCCCCCGGACCCAGCAGCCCCGGAAGCAGGCATCATGCCACTTGGAGTTAGGGGCTGTTTGGGTACAGTCCTGGTGCCATGAGCGCCAGGCTCATTATTGATAACTTACCTGAAGCAGACCATGCTGCATACTCACCTGAGGCATGCTGCATGAAGACTCAAGCCAAATGAGGCTTAGGAGGGACTATTTTACTGAAGGGACTATTTTGTTACTTGGGTGTGGCTGTGGAAGAATACTTACCTGGATCTTCTTCCAAGGCTATTTAAACCACGCCCGGACAGCCACACGTGCTTCGCGTTATTCTGCTTGCTGCAGCGTAACGCTCACCGTGTTTTCAGCAGCTCCAGTCTTCAGCCACGCCCGCTTCAGTCCTGGGACTCCTGAAACAAGAAGACAAAAAGGATAAAGGTTAGAACAGGAGTTTTAACTTTAATCCTTACCTGAATCCTGATTCAATTCGCCACGGAACTGAAAGACAGAAGTCTTTGAAGCATCGCTTCGCATTCCTACGGCGCCGCGTTGTACTCACCTGCTTGGCGGTACTTCAGCATTCCCTCACACTCTCTCCATCTCGCGGCCGCCCTCCGACACCTAAGGAGACAAAGACAGCAAAGTGAGCAAGGGGACTCTCTAAGGCCATACAAGCTACCTCCAAGGACTTACCTGATTTACCACGGGAGGTACTCACCTTATTTCGGGTCGGCGCAGTCAACTCTGCTTCATCGCCGTACCCCGGCCCCAAGGGGAAAAACACAATAGACTTACCTGAATCTTACCGAGTGCCATTTGGAAATCTTCGAGTGGATTAATCGGCAAACTGCAAGGAATCGGACAGAGTGAAGAGCAGACATTTGAACTCTTATGAACAATTGGACTTTAGAGTCAATACTGGAACTCACCAATTCCTCTACGCCAGTGAAGTAACTGGTCATCAACACGCCCCTGCGGTCGAAGCAGGATGGAGAGCTCATCCTTCCAAACCATCAGGTGAGACTAAGGAGGGGACATCAAGAGTGATCAGTGGGAAGACAACGGGATTGGGGAAGGTGGGTTGACACTCAATTCACGGGTGGTTAATTCCTCTTCTCCTTTGCAGAAGAATATTCTTGCGAGCCAGACAAACTAAGCTGAGCGGGCCAGTCCAGTCAGTCATCTCGGCGCTACACGTCACGCTGGTGGAAATAACAGAGGCCCAGTTCCGGCCGACGCCCCTGTGGGAACCAGGTGAGCGTAACAGAACGCAAAGCCTATCCACAAATACCCACCTGGGCGTCATGGAGACCTCGGAAACTGATCAGTTGACCCAATTATTAGGGGAGTTAAGGGCCGAAGTGCATTCCGCCCGCCAAGAAACCAATGCCCTCAGGAGGGAACTGATAGTGTCAAAAGAACGAACTGATGAGTTGGCCAGACAACTATTACAGAGCCAGGCTGGACAAACACCTCTACCAGGACTTGGGGCAAGTCCAGCTCTTGTACCACCGAGTAACCCGGTGCAGATAAATTTACCTGGAGCCGTTCCTTTGGCTCCGCCTGAACGCTTTGCCGGAGACCCAAAAGGGTTTGCAACATTCATGAATCAATGCCGCTTGCACTTTTTATGTAGACCTGGAGCTTTCCCAAACGATCAGGCCAAGGTAGCCTTTGTACTGTCATATCTCAGCGGCAGTGCGGTGGATTGGTCCATTCCACTAGTTAACCAGGATGACCCGATTCTTCGAGATTTCCAGGGTTTTCGAACAAGCATGGAAAGACTATTCGCCCGACACTCCCGAGGACAGGCTTTGGACAACAAACTTTTATCCCTACGTCAAGGTAACCAGGATCTTTTATCTTACATTGCAACTTTCAATAGATTAGTAGTGGAAACCGAATGGCCTGAAGCCAAGCGAATCACATTATTCCATCGAGGACTTCGAGGAGAGCTCAAAGATGTTTTGTCCCAAATCGTGAACCCGCCTCAAGACTGTGCTGAATATATAGATCTAGTGGTCCAGCTCGATCACAGACTTCAAACCAGGAAGGGTGACCGAACCAAGTTTGAGAACAGGGTGTTGGTTAAAACCCACGTAAGCTCCAAGGGAGTAGATGTCTCAGAACCAATGCAAATCGGGGGGGTTGAAGGACCCCTAACCCAAAAGGAGAGAGATAGAAGACGGCAACTGCAATTATGTTATATTGCAGAACTGCTGGTCATTTTCTTCGGAACTGCCCTGTAAAACCACCCAAGAAAGTTATAGGAGCAGCAGACGAAAACCATGTGAAATCTGACTCGGGAAACGACCACGCCCGGCAAGCGTAGAGGTCCGCTTGCCGAGCTTAAAGAAGGACACTCTGACCTCGCATTTCACCATACCCATGCTCCTTGTAGATCCAGAGCAGCCATCACGCATGCACGCAGTAAAGGCGTACGTAGACAGTGGAGCCATAGGAAATTACTTGGACTGGGAATTGGCTACCAGGATGAATCTATCTCTCAGCCGCAAGACCACGGCCGATGTTGTCACCACTGTAGATGGAACGGAAATTGCCTCTGGACCCGTAACTCATTCCACTGCAGAGATGACATTGCTGAGTCAAGATGGGCATCGAGAGGCTATGATGTTTGACTTAATCAAGGCCCCACAGTTTCAGATGATACTGGGGATACCTAGGTTGGAAAAACATAATCCCTGTATTGATTGGCGAGAGAAGAGACTAACCTTCCCAGAATGTGCTCACACCTGTCACCCAAGGAAAACTCAAAACTCAGTCCTGGCCCCAGTAATTCCAGTAGCCATGCAATTACCTGTTGAATACCAAGACTTTCAGGATGTCTTCCAAAAGGAACAGGCAAACACCTTACCACCTCACAGATCGTATGATTGTCAAATAGATCTTGTACCTGGAGCACAACCACCTTGCAGCAGAATCTATGCCCTTACGGAACCCGAAAATCTTCATTTGTGCCAGTACCTAGACCAGTACCTTGCTAATGGCTTCATTCGCCCGTCCAAATCGCCTGCATCTTCAGCTTTGTTCTTCGTACCGGAAAAAGGAAGGCAACCTTAGAACATGTATAGACTACCGCGCACTGAATCAGATAACCATCAAGAATCGATACCCACTGCCTTTGATCCCAGAACTACTAGACCAGGTGAAGGACGCTTGTATATACACGAAACTAGACCTTCGGGGGGCATATCACCTGGTACTTGTCAAAGAGGGTGACGAATGGAAGACTGCTTTTCGCACCCAGTACGGACTATTTCAGTACCAGGTGATGCCCTTCGGACTATGCAATGCACCAGCAGCCTTCCAGTTCTTCATGAACGATGTCCTCCGAGAGCTTATCGACGTTTGTGTGGTCGTTTACATCGACATCTTAGTATACTCCTTATCAGAATCTGAGCATGTAAAACACGTCCGAGCAGTCCTAGAGAAGTTACACCAGCATAAATTATATGCTAAACTGGAAAAATGCATCTTCCACACTACGGAAGTGGAATTCCTTGGATTTATTCTGACCCCGAGAGGAATCCGGATCGATACACGAAAAGTGGATGCCATTCTTAATTGGCCTTCGCCAGGTTCAATCGAAGGAGTTCAAAGCATGCTTGGCTTTGCCAATTTTTATCGCAGGTTTATCCCAGACTTCTCGCACATTGTGCATCCCATCACAACACTATTGCGAAAAAACAAACGCTTTGTGTGGACAGAGGAAGCCGAGAACGCCTTCCAAGAGTTAAAAGCTAAATTCACATCTGCTCCCATATTAAGACACCCGCGCCCGAGCTTCCCTACATAGTGGAAACAGATGCATCCAGTTCAGCCATGGGAGCAGTCCTTTCCCAAAAGGATCCCGAAACTAACCAGCTGCACCCAGTGGCGTTTTGGTCAAGAAAATGTTCAGCCCCCGAATTAAACTATGCCATAACCGACAAGGAGCTGCTGGCCATCAAGTCCGCCTTCAAGGCTTGGCGGCACTATCTACTGGGTGCCAGACATACCATCATGGTCATCACCGATCACCGCAACTTACAATACCTAAAGACAGCCAAAGCCCAATCTTCGTGCCAACTCCGTTGGGCATTGTTCTTCGCGGAGTTTGATTTTGTAATAACCTATCGACCAGGTTGTAAGAATGGTAAAGCAAACGCCTTGTCCCGGATTGGAATGGGAGAAGCAGAAATAACTTTAGAACCTGTACCCATAATTCCGGAACAGAGAATCCTTGGCCTGACTTCCATACAGACACTGGAGAACATTCAAAACAAGATCCACCAACTCTTTGATTCCGTTGCCCTACAGGACTGGGCAAAGAAAGGTCCAGAGTACTCTGTCATCGATGATTTACCTTATTACCAAGGCCAGCTATTTTTACCGCAAAAGGAACTACAGGAACTTGTCATTTCCCATTACCATGACACCTTAATAGAAGGGCATCCGGGTATTGCAAAAACCGAAGCTAAAATTAGGAAGCAATTTTGGTGGCCTACCTGGCGAAAGGATGTCAAGTCATTTGTCATGTCTTGTGGCATTTGCGCACAAAATAAAGGGCAAAAGAAAAAACCTGCTGGATTATTGCAACCATTAGACATACCACCTTCCCCTTGGCATACCTTGTCATTAGACTTCATCACGGATTTACCCCCGTACCAAGGTTACAATACCATTCTAGTTATTGTAGATCTTTTTTCTAAAATGGCCCACTTCATTCCTTTCAAAGGGATACCTTCAGCTTCAATCCTGGTCAAGGAGTTCCTTGAAAATGTTGTCCGCCTACATGGCTTTCCTTCAGTGTTAACTTCAGATCGGGGCAGTCAATTCATTTCACATTTTTGGAGGAAATGCTGCCAACTGGCACAAATTGATGTTAGGATTTCGACCAGTCACCACCCTTAGACCGACGGTCAAACGAAGAGGACCAACCAGACTCTTGAACAGTACCTCCGTTGTATGCTACATCAGTCTGAGGGGAATTGGAAAGACATTCTGTGGATCGCAGAGTATGCGTACAATAATTCCGTACACTCAGGAACTGGACAAAGTCCTTTTTTTACCAATTATGGGCACCATCCTCGAACCTCGGATTTGGACTCACCCCAGCATTTAGAGATGCCCGCAGTGGACCATCTCCACGCTGTTATTACACAAGCCTTTAAAGAAGCAACCATCCATTTGCAAAAGGCTAAGGAAAAATACAAAAAGGATGCGGATCAGCACAGAAGTGAAGCTCCTCAATACCAAATAGGGGACCAAGTATGGTTAGCCACTAAGCACTTACCACTCAAGGGGACTTGGACCTTTAACCTCAGGTATTCGGGACCTTTTTCTGTCAAGGCAATTATTAACCCAGTGGCTGTCAAGTTGGACCTACCTGCTCATATGCGAATCCATCCCGTTTTCCACGTGTCTCTTTTGAAGCCAGTGCAACCAGGAACAAGGCTAACCACTCCACCTGAACCTATCCTCATAGACGGGGAGCCCGAGTTCGAAGTCAAGAATATTTTGGACTCAAAAAGAGTGAGATCAAAACTCTTTTACCTACTTGACTGGAAAGGTTATGGTCCACAGGAAAGGTCTTGGGAACCTAGTGACCACGTGCATGCACCTCGTTTAGTGAAGAGGTTCCATCGGGAATTTCCAGACAAACCACGGCCAAGGGAGAGAACGACTTTAGGAGGGGCCTTGAGGGGGAGTGCTGTCATGATGCCTGCCCCTGGAAGACCAGACCAGGCCCAGCAGCCCCGGAAGCAGGCATCATGCCACTTGGAGCATGCCCAAAAGCCCCAGTTAGGGGCTGTTTGGGTACAGTCCTGGCGCCATGGGCGCCAGGCTCATTATTGATAACTTACCTGAAGCAGACCATGCTGCATACTCACCTGAGGCAGACCATGCTGCATGAAGACTCAAGCCAAATGAGGCTTAGGAGGGACTATTTTACTGAAGGGACTATTTTGTTGCTTGGGTGGGGCTGTGGAAGAATACTTACCTGGATCTTCTTCCAAGGCTATTTAAACCACGCCCGGACAGCCATACGTGCTTCGCGTTATTCTGCTTGCTGCAGCGTAACGCTCACTGTGATTTCAGCAGCTCAAGTCTTCAGCCACGCCCGTTTCTGTCCTGGGACTCCTGAAACAAGAAGACAAAAAGGATAAAGGTTAGAACAGGAGTTTTAACTTAAATCCTTACCTGAATCCTGATCCAATTCGCCACGGAACTGAAAGACAGAAGTCTTTGAAGCATCGCTTTGCATTCCTACGGCGCCGCGCTGAACTCACCTGCTTGGCGGTACTTCAGCATTCCATCACGCTCTCTCCATCTCGCGGCCGCCCTCCGACACCTAAGGAGACAAAGACAGCAAGGTGAGCAAGGGGACTCTCTAAGGCCATACAAGCTACCTCCAAGGACTTACCTGATTTACCACGGGAGGTACTCACCTTATTTCGGGTTGGCGCAGTCAACTCTGCTTCATCGCCGTACCCCGGCCCCTAAGGGGGGAAAGCAAGGACAATACCAGTTACCCCCCAAAAAACTTACCTGATTTACCACGGGGGTCTCACCTCATCTCGGGTCAGCACAGTCAACTCTGCTTCATCGCCGTACCCCGGCCCCAAGGGGAAAACACAATAGACTTACCTGAATCTTACCGAGTGCCATTTGGAAATCTTCGAGTGGATTAATCGGCAACCTGCAAGGAATCGGACACAGTGAAGAGCAGACATTTGAACTCTTATGAACAATTGGACTTTAGAGTCAATACTGGAACTCACCAATTCCTCTACGCCAGTGAAGTAACTGGTCATCAACGCGCCCCTGCGGTCGACGCAGGATGGAGATCTCATCCTTCCAAACCATCAGGTGAGACTAAGGAGGGGACTTCAAGAGTGATCAGTGGGAAGACAACGGGAGTGGGGAAGGTGGGTTGACACTCAATTCCACGGGTGGTTAATTCCTCTTCTCCTTTGCAGAAGAATATTCTTGCGAGCCAGACAAACTAGGCTGAGCGGGCCAGTCCAGTCAGTCATCTCGGCGCTACACGTCACGCTGGTGGAAATAACAGCGGCCCAGTTCCAGTCGACGCCCCCGTGGGAACCAGGTGAGAGTAACAGCATTTTACAATTTAGGCTTCATCCTCAGTCAAGATGCCCCAATGAAGACTCAGACAATGATGCAACCTACTATGCCGCAATCCAGAATATATGGCGATAAAACCTTTGCCCAAAGAAATACAGACTTAAATTCCTATGAAGCATGGGAGAATCAAGATTGTAATCAATCATCATAACAATCCCAGTGGAATGAACAAATTAAACTACTTTCCTGGAATACTAGGGGGTTTAAACACCTCACTCATCAACAACAGTAATTGTGATCTTTTAAAATCTTATATCATTGTTCTCCAGGAAACCTGGTTAAGTTCTTTGCCAACTTGGGACTCTTACGAAATATACTTAGTGCCTGCCATTGTTAACCCTTTGGGCAGACCAATGGTGGGTCTCATAACTGCATTTCGGAAGGGTCGAGACTTTGTAATTATCTCGTATCATTCCCCTTCTCCCTATTTTCAAATCATAAAATTCAAACGGAGATCAATCACTTGTGTAATCATTAACATTTATTGGGGCAAGAAACATCTATCAGCGGATTAATTTTTCAATCACCTCAACAATACATTAGACCAACTATCACAAGATAAATCTATAATGGAATTTTTTTTAATGGATGATCTGAATATGCATCTTTTAGCTGGTTCGACATCTTCATCCGCCCATACAATTGACGAACATCATTGGTTAATGATTATGCAAAATAGGAATTTGTTAATGTTGAATGGCACAGTTCCAGGCGATGTCCCTCATAGAGCTACCTGGTATAATGAGGGCTGCCACTCCACCTTAGATTACATATATGTAAATGATCAGCTCTTTTCTAACATCATTTCCTTAAAAATAAGACACACAAAAATGAGTGATCACAGTCAATTGGTGGTAACTTGCAGATGGCCTACAACAATATCTAAATCCCACAATCCAAATGTTATGAATGTTCAAGTTAATAACTCGGGGGAATCGCATAAAGTGGTCCAAAGCTAAATTGCTCTGCCTCAAGCGAAATTTGTATAATGCTCTTAGTGTTTCCATGGTGGAAGACAGCCCTTGCTATATTCAAGCCATGCAGTTATTCTCATCCAAAACTCCAAGTGTACAAGGTAGTTGCGTAAAACACCTGCATACCTTTGACAATTAGGTAAAACACAAAAAGAGCGCATTAAGAAATCGGGTGAGAAGGCTATTAAAAGGTCCTGAAGAATCTCTTGTAATTAACCGCGAAGAAATAAAACTGTTAAAAAAAGATCATAAAAGATGGCTAGCTAGTCGTTGCGCACTTCAATATCAGCGTGATGGCGAAGCCATGATGAGACAAATCATCTTAAAATCTTCAGGGGGTATATGGGCTCTCTTGAATTCTGCATGTCATCAACATCAAGTTGCAGTTCAAATCAACTATATATCTGAAAGCAATTGGGAATTGTACTTTACCAACATCTATAATTCCCCGCTGCCCGATGTTGGTTTAGAGTGGGATAAAATTGTCTGTGACCATGAAATACAATTTGATCAAGAAGACATATTACATTGTATAGCTAAATTGAGTACCTCCAGAGCAGCAGGGCCTGATGGCCTCCACAATGCACAAATTAAACAGGACAAGGAAATCTGGTCTGACATATTACATCTTGTCTTCAAAGAGATCATGAGATCGGGGAAACTGCCATCATCCTGGCAAACATCCGTGATCTTTCCTATATTTAAAAAAGAAGATTGGACAAATCCTTCGTCCTATCGTCCAATTGCTTTACTAGACTGCCCAGAACATTTTTTTGCACGGTTAATTCTGAGAATTTAATATTTTGTTAGATACTTTAAATTATCGAGATCCGTGTCAAACGGCTTTATTCCTGGAATAGGTACGGCCATCAATCTAACGGTTCTGCATGCAATTATGATGCAAGGACAAGATCAGAAAAAAACAATTTATGCTGCCTTTGTTGATTTTAAGTCAGCCTTTGATCTTGTCCCAAGGGAATTATTGTTTAAGAAACTATTAGATTTAAAATGCCCTTGGTTCATATTAAAATGGATTGTTGCATTTCATTCAAATACATCAATACAAATTAGGTTAAACAACTGTGGCCTACTGTCCACACCAATAAGAACTGCACAAGGCCTGAAACAGGGCTGCCTTCTGGCATCTGCTTTATTTAACTTTTTCATTTGGGATGTTGGAATCAGGTTTTCTAAGGTTATTACTGATCCTGTGAAGCTACAAGGTTTGAGAATCAATTGGCTTCTTTACGCTGATGATATGGTTCTCATATCCCAAACACTGATTGGCTTGTGTAACATGCTAAACATCTTAGATATTTATGCCATCAAGAATCACATCAGTATTAATCTTATGAAGACCTAGGTAATCCAATTTGGGGAAACAAAAAAAAAAGAAATCAAAAAAAGAAGCAATGGCGCTTGCTAAATGTTGCTTTTAAGGTTGTGCCCTCATATTTATTTAGGTATATGTGTTAATAATGACTTTACTGACAAACCATATGAGGAGCATCTCCTGCTAAAACAAAAAACAGCTCCATCCCAAATGACTTTGATTCGTAAGAAGTATCGTAAATTTTCCATTAGTTCCTTAATTGTGTATTTCAAACAAAAATACATACCCACCATACTTTCTGGTTCAGAGACTAAAAGATGCCAAATCTACACCTATTGGCTGAAATTTGAAAGTTTATATTGGAAAAATTCCCTGATGTTACCTATGTCCGAATCCATGTGTGTGTTATTAGACATCAATTAGGACTACTCTCAATTTATGCGATATACAAGTGGAAGATCTGCCAACTGTTCCGAAAATGTATAATGAAAGAGATCCATAACGGTTTACTCTCCACGTTATCTAACAATTTGTTAAATTCTGGTGACATATTTGCAAAGCAATGGTGCTCTTTTTCTCATAAAATTCTGAATGACGCTAATATATCCAAAGAATTATTAATTGAGAATCCAGACAAAGCAAAAACCAAACCTTGGAAGCATGACTGGATCAAAACAAGATCCGCTTGTCAGGCAATGCAAAAATTGAATCAAAACCCATTTGGGCATAAATGTATTGGACAAACTGAAAAATATTTGATCCAATCTCCCAGTCCTACTCAACGTTCTTACTTTTTGATATTCAGGTTAAATCTATGGCCTACAAAATGTCGCGTCTGCATGAAAGACAACAAAACCTTGAAACATTTATTAGTGGAATGTGAAGCTTTATTGTCTGTGCAAATCTTCTATTTTAAACATCTCTTTCATGCCAATTATACTATGTACATGGAGGAAATATGGACAAGATTATTTGTGGGCAATTCCAAATCCATAAGATATGCAGTTGTAAAGTATCTTAATCAATTGAAGCTTAAATCCTCCTCTTAACCGGTTAACTTTTGATCCGACTGTTAAGATTGCATCAAATATGAACTAATATACATCTGTTTGTTTTCTTCAGTTAGGAATTGTTGATATGCCATTACATCTTCATTAGCTCAAATGTAAATGAAAATTATTAGAATGTTTAGCATGTATATAATTTAGATAATTTTGTTTGATAATTTTACTTTTGTAATGTGGAATATATGTTGAAAGTTCAGATTAAATTTCTGATCAAAACAACAATAAAAAAAAAAAAAAAAAAGCTTACAGCAATGCCCTAGCCCCATTTCTAGTCAAACCTTTCAATGACATCTTGAAATCTGGCCAGGCCCCAGCTTTATTCACAGACTCGAGAATTATAGTAATACCAAAGGAAGGCAAGGACGGCACTGATTGTGCTTCGTACCGCCCCACTCGAGGAAGGCCCAAGAGAGCAAGGCCCCTTCCTGTTTGTCCCTGTCCCCCACTTCAGGTAGATGCTCGAGAGGGCCAGAGCCCCTTTTGCCTCGATCTACATGCGTCTCCTGCGATCCGCCGCGTCGACGACAACACGGACTGCAGTAGCAGCCGTGCATCCATTGGAGCAGCCATTTGAAAGCTCTCCCTGTGCCCTCTGCAGGTGAGCCTGAAGCCCACCGGGGGTGCGCAGCACGCCCTGCCATCCCACACCAGGCACCCGAAATCGTGTGCATTACAGCAAGTTCAAGCCTCCTAAAATGGCCGCCTCCATCATTGTTTACTGCGTTGCCTAGCAACGCCCAACATCCTGCCCAGAAGGCCGCCAGCAGGCGGAAGCCGGCCCACTCGAGGAAGGCCCAAGAGAGCAAGGCCCCTTCCTGTTTGCCCCTGTTCGCCATAGAGCGCCACGGTACGGCCAACACACATGAGCCAACGCATGTGAGTACACTTGAAATATCTCCATAGCCACATCGTCAGTGCCAGCAAGGAAAGCAGTAATCAGAAAACTACGCTGACACACAAGAACTTCCATCTTGTCCTGTTACTTGCTCATCTTACCCTGAGAGCCCACTGTCCCGTCGCCTACTGTTCATAGACCTCATCAGTGTACGGCTATTACTCGACCCACCGAGTCTGCCCCACTTGAATGCACTCCGATCCGGTGCACCTTTTACACACCCACTCCCCATTGCCCCATGCACCCATGACAGGTGGACAATCACTAATTGACCCACAAATTAGACATCCACGACTCACACTGTTTTATTGCTCTATACTGTCCATTGCACTGCTCTAACCTACTTGCCTTGGTTGAATTTGTCTTATTATGGTCTGGTATTAAGTTACACTGCTCCTGCACACTAGTCCACATTATAAGTTGTCTGCGCACAACCATTAGCTAAATTACTATTACTTACCTGTTGTTGGATAGTTGCTTTTAGCCTATGTACCCAACGGCCAAACAAATCCTGCATTAGACTGCTACTTACCTGTTGTTGGATAGTTGCTTTTAGCCTATGTGCCCAACTCCTATTTGAATCCATACTTCACTGTAACCGTATTGCCTTGTAATCCTGTGCTGTACCACAGTATAACTGTATGGCCCCACTGCCTCATGCTGCACCACATATCTATAGCGCCCCATGGCATTGTTATGTGCTGCCTGATTC
Organism: Ambystoma mexicanum; assembly: GCF_040938575.1. NCBI lineage: Eukaryota > Metazoa > Chordata > Amphibia > Caudata > Ambystomatidae > Ambystoma > Ambystoma mexicanum. The sequence continues at coordinate 173,831,209 of NC_090931.1, forward strand.
TAGTTGATGTACCACACTACTACTGCCACTACTAGCCTAGCCCTGCATTATACTAGTCGCTGTGTATTACCTGTTGATAGCCGCTAAACCACACTACTGCTGCTGCTACCAAACTAGCCCTACCTCATACTAGCTGCTGTGTTCTACCTGATGCTAGTTGATGTGATATATCGCTATTGCATCTACCAAATGTAATTTGAGATAATCACTCACTGTACAATGTACGTTAGCAAGAGCCAAACAGCAACCCTACAGTACCTCCTCATGCCCCTATTACACACTACCACGGCTATTACTGCAGCAACCATGCACTCAGCAGAAAATGCACCTTGCACGATCACAGAAAGAAACATCAGGCTTCGCGCCAGATTACCTCGTCTCTATAAGCCCACCTGCCACAACAAAACTCCCAATCCTCTTCTGAGATCTACCTCACAACACCCCAAAGTATGTCCTAACCTAACCACGCCCTGTAATAAATTCACCCAACCCAAACTTATCCCTGTAACCATCTAGAACTTACCCAACACAACCACTCTATCTGGAGCCTTGATCAACGCTAGATCCTTAGTGGCCCATGCCACGGAAATAGCAGACACCTTATCCACTAACAACCTTGACCTACTAGCAATCACCGAATCCTGGCTGCATGAAGCAGCAGGCCCAGTACTCTCAGTAGCCATCCCTGAAAACTATCAAATAATCAGAATGGACAGACCTAATAAGAGAGGAGGCGGTCTGGCCATCATAGCAAAGACCAACCTCGATCTAAAACCATTCACTCAATCACCTCTCAAATCCTGCGAGTTCCTCACATCCAAATTACCCATCTCTAACTGCCGCACCTTAACCATCCACCTAATATATAGGCCACCTGGCCCCATTGGCTCATTCGAAGCAGACCTATCCAGCCTCATAGCCAACAATGCAAAAGGCACCTCTGAAATCCTACTACTAGGCGACCTGAATCTTGGTCTGAACGACCCTGATGACAAACCAGCACAAGCCATAGCCAACATGCTAGCTGAACACGGCCTAACCCAAAAAGTGCTTAGCCCTACCCATAATAAAGGCAGGACCTTGGACTGGATCGCTGCCTTGAACTGCGATACCACCATCACCAAAACCACTCCTCAACACTGGACAGACCACTACCTCATTGACTTCTCATTACCACTTAATAAAGAAGTCAGCAAAGGAAAAATCATGGCACCACCACTGCCCACTAGAGCAAAAAAATATATAACTCCCGACAGCCTCCTACCACTTCTACTGCCAACCCGCAATGCTCTCCCCGACAACCTAAATCCAGAATGCCTAGTAGAAAGCTACAACAAGGCTATGAAAAAAGGACTAGACATCATCGCCCCCCAAAAAATGCAAAAAAGCAAACAACAAGCTCACCTGAAGACCTGGTTCACCCCCCACTTGAAAGAACTAACAATGCGCAAAAGGAAACCTGAAACCCAATGGCGCAATACCCCCACAGAAGAGAACAAATTACAACTTAAACTATTTGCTAACAATTACAAAAAAGAAATCCTTCTCACAAAAAGAACCCCTAACGTATCATCCCCTAGCAATCATGCCAAAACAACCAACCCATCAGGCCCAAATCTCTTCAGATTCACTAAAATATCCATCCTACAAACAGAAAAGGTTATAGCCTAACTTAAACCATCCAACTGCAAAGGCGACAACTGCCCACCCCAAATAATCAAGGGTGCTGCCAGGGACCTAGCTCCCTTTATAACCAAAGTGATCAACGCATCCTTGTCCTCCAACACCATACCAAGGAATCTCAAAGAATCCTGGGTTCTGCCTCTCCTCAAGAAGCAAACCCAAGACCCTGCTATTCCCACTAACTACAGGCCCATCACCACGGTACCGTTCCTGTTAAAGATAACAGACAGTGGCATACCTACAAATCTAGCAATATCGAGAAACTCACAAACTACTAGGCGCCCGCCAATCTGGTTTCAGACCACAGCACGGTACTGAGACAGCCCTAATCGATCTTAAAACCCAGATCAATGAGATTAACGACAAATGAAACACCGCCATGCTACTCCTCCTCGACCTGTCGGCGGCATTCAACCTGGTGGATCACACAGTCCTGTGCGAACACCTCTCCTCGGCAGCCCACTTCTCGAAAGAGGCCATAGTCTGGATCCAATCATTCTTGGACAATCGAACTATGAGAGTCTTCTCCTCACTAGCCTCAGCAGACCCCATCAAAATAACCTGCGGTGTACCCCAGGGCTCCTGCGTCTCCCCAACCCTCTACAACATATTTACCAAGCCCTTATTTGACAAGTTGGACAGACTGGGTGTCACATACACTAATTATGCAGATGACACCCAGATCCTCATACCCCTTTCGGGCAACTTTGACTCAGATACGGCTTTGGTAAACAAAATATATCACATCATTCAGGCATGGATGGCCACACACGGCTTATGCCTGAATGATGAGAAAACCGAAATCCTGCTCCTCGGCTCCAACGCCAATCTAAAAAAACTCAGCCCCAACTACAAGGCTTTCAACATTGATGGCAACACCATCACAGTTGCCAAGACAGTGAAAAATTTAGGCTTTCATCTAGACTCAGCCTTGTCACTAAAAAAACAAGTAAACTCATTAGCATCCTCTACCGCCTACACGTCCAAGCTAATCAGGGCAAGTAGAGCCTTCCTCTCCCAAGCTAGCTGCATCATCATCACTAATGCCCTAATATTCTCTAGACTTGATTATTGTAACGCCATGTACCTAGGAGCCAACAAATACATAACCGACAAACTTCAAACACTGCAAAACAATGCACTCAGAACAGCCCTTAAACTACCCTCCAAGGAACACATCTCTAACAAAAGAAGAGAACACAAATGGCTCAAAATCTGTGACCGCATCTCACTCAAAACAGCATCACTCACTTTGAAATGCCTAAACAATGCAGCCCCCCTTATCTCGCAGCCAGAATAATTAAAAAAAAAACTCCACCCGCCCCACCAGAACGATTAACTCTTACTGCCTGCAGGTACCCAAATTCAGACAAAAGAAAACGGGCGGCAGTAGCTTCCCTGTCATGGCAGCCCAACATTGGAACGCCCTCCCACTCAACATCAGAACAGACCAATCCTACTATAGCTTTAGGCGAAACACACTCACCTGGTTACGATCTAATGATCCCCATGACTGATCTGAGCCCTCTCATACTAACAAACTGTAGCCAACCTGACTGTATATATGTACATCCCTTAGCTCACCTACCGAAATGTAATTAACTGTATGTATATCTGTAAATATGTCATTTCACCAGATCATACGTAATGTAATGCTATGCTTTATACTCATATGTGCCTTATCATGCAACTAGGTTTTTACGTAATCTTATCCTCCTGTTCTCGGTTGCGCCCTGTTACCCCTGGGTTTTGCGCGCCACACTAAATAAATAAACAAACAAACATCCTTGATAAATGTCGATGCCAAGATATGTGCCAGCGTTTTGGCAAACCGTCTTTCTCAGATCCTATCGCAATTGGTGCATACAGACCAGTTGGGATACATAAGAGGCAGGCAAGGTGCGGACAATGTCCACAAGACACTGGACCTTATCGCTTCCATTGATGACCTAGACGATTGCCCCACTCTGCTATCTATTGATGCAGAAAAAGCATTTGATAGAGTCAAATGGCCTTTCTTAAGAGCAGTGATGTGATGGGCAGGACTGAGTCAACAATGGATAGTAGGGGCCCAGACGCTATATCGCAAAGCAACAGCCAAAGTGGTGGTAAATGGAATTGCATCGGAGTCCTTTCCTTTAACTCAGGCACGCGTCAGGGTTGCCCCCTATCGCCTCTCTGGTTTGCCCTGGTTTTGGAACCACTGGCGCAATTCATCTGAGCAAATGCCCAGATACAGGGACTCTTCATATCGGGACGCAAATACAAGCTCGCATTTATCGTTGATGCTATTTTGGTATATTTAACCCATCCATCAGAGTCCATCCCAGCCATTTTCACCTCCCTGGCAGAGTATGGGGCATTATCAGGATTTCGCACCAACTGGACTAAAACAATAGCACTTACCTTAAAACGGTCCTCAAGCCTCCCGAATGACCTGGTTGCGGATTGGGGGTTCTATCTGCGGACACAGAGATTCAAATACCTAGGTGTAGAGATCACTAAAGACCTTACAAACCAGTTCTGTGCCAACTATGTGCCCCTGTGGGAAACAATTAAAACGGATTTGCAGAAGTGGTCCAGGTTAACATTGTCTTCGGCGGCCGGGATCACATCTATTAAAATTAATCTTCTCCCGAGATGACTGTTCCTCTATCAGTCGCTCCCGCTAATAATCCCAGAATCATTCCATACGGAAGTCAAGCGTTCCCTACTTAAGTTTGTTTATCGGGACAAAGCCCCAGGATAGCATATACAACTTTAGTAAAGCCCAGAGATAAGGGGGGAATGGGGTACCCGGATCTGTACGAATATTATAGAGCATCCCAATTTCGTGTTCTCATAGATCATTTGTGGGTGAACACAGAAAAACAATGGGTCGACTTAGAAATGGGCTGTTTTCCCCAGTTACTCTCAGTGAATGGCTATATGTCCCCATCGGTTCTATACCACGGAGGATCCATAAACATCCAGTGTTGGCAGTGCTATGGTCACTTTGGCGTCCATCATGCAATATGCAGGGAGTGACGACATGTCCCTCTTCCCTTAGTTGCATATGGGCACCCCCCATAAGGGACCCATTGACTGACCCAAACAGCTTCCAGCATCAATATGTGAAAGGTTTGGTGAGAGCAGGGCAGATGTGGAAGATCAGTGTCTTTGTGAAAAAGCAGGAATTAGAGGCGGCTCAACAGTGCCTCACAATCTCACCATGGTATTACCTACAACTAAGGTGTGTGTTATTAGACCAAAGTGGGGTGTAACCCTCCAGAGGCCCCTCACTCTCCTGGAATGTGTTCTAAACAAGCACAAGGGCTCCAAGGGCTTGATAGCTAGATTGTATTCTTCCCTGATCAATAGAGGCCATTTACCAAAGCCAAGCACGCAAAGTAAGTGGGAAGCGGAATTGGGCCTGCAAGACTGTGAAGACAGATGGACAGTGATATATAGAGCAGTTTGGTCCACCTCAATATCAATGCAGTACAAGATGCACATCGGGAGATTGCTAATGAGATGGCATTTAACTCTGCAAAGGCTGGCAAGAATATACCAGGGGGGGTCACGCTGCACTGTTGGAGGGGGTGCCCAGAGGTTAGCGATTACTGGCACCAGTGGTGGAGTTACCAGAAAGCCCAGATATATTGGAAAGAGGTCCTAGGCTGGATACAGGCAATAGATGGGCTACACAGAAGCTTACCCCCTTACTAATATCATTTGGAGTGGAAACAGACGCCGAGGGGAGACACACAGTGCCATCACACATGCCTAGAAACCTCATATTGGCAGCCAGAGCCTGTCTGACAATACAATGGAAGCAAACAAAGCTCCCGATAGTGAAGGAATGGTTAAGCAAAGCACACAAAATATATCAGATGGAGAGCATCACAGCGGCACTATTAGAAACACACTCCCACATAGACACGGTTTGGCTTCCCTTTCTTGAATACTAAACTGCGCTTAAGGATACAGCAGCACAAACGCACCATACCTAATGCAAGGAGGCCCTACGTAACAAAAAACGCTGTATACTCCATTTCGTTAACCAATCCTTGGTCAAACAAACACACTAATTAATCAGAGTGTTTTTGCAAACAGTGTAGATTGGACATGATGAAACAAAGTTGTAGTAGGATGAAAAATGATTTCAAGTGAACTCATACTGTTTATCTTATTTATTCTCCTGTGGCCCGATGTCAGGGATAGGTGGTTGGGAGGAGGTGGGGGTGGCGGGTTGGTGTTGGGGGCAGAACATTCTTCACCTTCAGCCTCAGTAGTTACAAATTGAACAGTTGGTTATAAGCGGTCTTGTCAATATTAATCTGACTGTGAAACGGCATTCTTGAACATGTTTTCTTGATTTAGTAATGCCCTGTTGTTCCTATATGGCCTAACAAGACATCTATGGTATGCTATTCCCCTTTGTACCAATGTCTGAAGCAAAAAGTAAAAAAATACTATAAAAAAAAGAAAGGTTGGAGGTACAAGCTTATGGTGAGGTGTTGAAGAAACACACAAAGAGGTAAAGGAGATAGAGGAGAGGAGGTGCTGGAGAGATCACCATAGGCATGGGGCAATTGGAACTTGTTGAGGAGGAAGATAAGGATGTGTGTGTTGAGAAGAGAGCCAGGACCCTAAGAGAGGGAGGACATGCACCCTCGCTCAGTCGACAGAAAAGTTTAGCTGGACTGCCTCTGGGTGGAAGTTCCAAATGGCTGTCGGTATATCACACAGTCTTATCAAATCAGCATGTTGGCTCAGCTGGCAAGTCCCCAGGAGAAAGCTTTGGTGCTTAATACAGTGTCCTCCTAGCTTTGACTGTTATCCCAGCCCAGCTTGCAGGTGCACATAAGGCCCCAAAACCCAAAGTGAAGTCTCCCCTAGGAGTCTAGGATGAAAAGAGGAGCTCAACGTACAGAGAAGAGAGTCAAGAAAGAAGTGCGAGGACAGTAAAACCCCCACGACTTTGAGTTTCAAGGAGTGTCAAGAACAGAGAGGATACACCATGGAAGGGACCCCTGGATTCAGGGCATTGAAGGTAAGAGACCTTGCTTAATATTTAGCATATGCTAGACCCAAATACTACATTTATCCTCGAGACTTTGTTGCTTTGGAACCCTCCCTGTTGACCCAACCCAGTAAGAAAGTTGACAGAACCTCCAGATTTGTTGACCCTGGAGAAGCCATTGTGGCTTTGGCACAGGGTTCGTATTCAAGAGAAAATACTGTGTATTACAGAGGTAACTGAGTAGTGGAGGAGGTGAGAGGACCTTTCCTCGAACTTTTCTGAACAAGTGAGGCAGACGTGTTCCCTGTGTGAAGCCGGACCCCTGTGTGAAGAGTGGTGCTCCGGAACCACAGAGTCTTAGCAGCCCAGTATTAGGTCACCTTGGGGGCAGGGGTTCCAAGTACTGGTGCTCTGTGATCCTGTCTCTGACTTGTTTGAGGCCCCTTCAGAGGAACTTGTGGCGTGAAGCGAGCAGAGTGTGAGGAGGGTTTGCGGTGTTGGGTGTGGTGGTTGAGGTTTCCCGCGGCTGGATGAGTTTGCTATTTAGGACTGGCTGCGCCACGTGGATATAATTCCCTTTCCCCCTCGTCCCCACTCCTTCACCTCTGTTTTTTTTTATCTCGCCCACAACTGACATTTTTGAGGCGGGCGGGCAACTAAATGAGTAACCGAGCAACTTGAGCAAATTTGAGCTTATGGTGCGCTCAGTGAATAGTAGTGAACAGCACCGCCCCTTTATTGAGACGCCATTTGAGACTGTGATTCAGTGTTGATGCTTGCACCGACTACCTAGAGAGATTACGACTTTTCTTTCAAGCACTGTGTTCCGACTTCTTTTTCTTTTCCTTTCTGGCACATGTAATTCTTCAAAGTTGATGCTGAAGCGCCGTGCACCTGGCACAGTAGGGGCACGAGTGGCAAAGAGGAGGCTGATGTCGGAACCTGTAACTGATTCAGCATTAGCAAGTACGTCTTCCCAGGTTCCTGTGTTGATTTCAGATGTTATTGACATGGCACTGCGATGGAAAAAATGGTGGATTGCAGCGTGACTCCTTCTGACATTGTAAGCTCCACTGGTAAGGTAGCTGGTCTAAGCAATATGGCTAGAGGTGAAGTAGCACCAGCAATCTCCTCAGTACATGACTGTAGTACCAGAAGAGCTTCCAGGAGTTGCACAGAGCGCACAGTTGCACTGGAGGAAAGTAACAAGGAAAACAGCAAGGAGACTAAGTAGGTAAATAAATCAATGAAAATTCCTGACTTCTATTCACCACTTAATATGTCCCTGGGGCAGCTTGCTTCTTCTATTCTAGATCTCTGCACTAACCTTACAGAGGAGCTAACTGCCTCTCTCCCTTGTGTTGCTTCTAAGACAATTGAATCAGTGGTAAGGGTGTTAATAACCCCAGGAGTGGAGGTGTGCTTGAATTCATCCATGGTTGTCAATACCTTGCAAGGGACCCCACCCATCAACATTCTGTTAAATCCTCTCACAACAGTATCAGGGATACTTACTGATGAAGAACAAACACTGCACATACCTGACTTGGCTTACATGCAGCAGCAGAAAAAGAGATGCAATCATTTGACATAACTCTACGCGAGCTAGCAAAAGAGTATAATGGAGAGAACTTTATTAGACCATCGTACAACTGAGCTTAGGGGTAGAACTGAAAAATCTCCAAATAAATACAGACAGTAATTCCTCTGAGGCAGTGTTTGGCATCTTGGAAACTTTATTGGAACAGGTGCTCACTAAATGTGATGACATTAACACTCAGTTGGATGAACAGCGTACACGGCCGGATTTAATATCTGGCACTCTGAGTAAACTTCAGCACTTCATAAATGATCTCATAAATTTAGTAAATACCCCAAACATACTGTTGCAACCACAATAAAAAAAGATTGCGTATCTATTAGTATCCGTATGCTCACAGCCACGCTTGGATCTTATTCAAACGGACCCAGTGTCTGCAGCTTGGTGTGAACATGAGAGGATGAAAAGAAAGGCCTGCATGTATGAACACTGTCCACAAAGTTGAAAAAGAAAACTAAGGAAATAATGGAAATGATAAATCAGGCCAAACCTTCCCCTCTGCCTCAGAGCGGGTAGCCTTGTACTAAAACAAGACAATAAGAAAGGGATTTTGTCTATGCAGAAGAAGGGTCTATTTATGTCAAATTGTGCTTCCTTGGTCCCCCAATGGATTGATGATGCGAGTCTAAAAATAACTAGTGGAGGATCCAGTAGACCTAAAGGTATTGGTAGTAAAGAGACAAGAAGGTGGTCAGCAAGGCTATAATGGTCAACATATTTCTTTCAATACCATTCCAGAGGCAGGTAAAACACTGTTAATAGAAGCAGATACTTCATCCTACAATCTAGAGACTATTTGATCAATATTCCTCTGAGAACAACAGCAGAGGGGGTAGCAATAAACTGCAATGGTTCAAACGGATGTGGGGAGCTCTAGTTGCAAGAAGCTTGGTATCCAACCCTCACATGGTCTACCGCTAATAAATAATGACAAAATCAATATCTTTCAAATACAAAGTATCTTTGCTAGTGCCTCTAGCTTATATCTAAACCTTTCAAGGCTGTTGGAATTACTTCATTCTGTGATCCCCCTTCGATTTATAACAAGTGATGATTTTTGGCTTGTAGATGTATGTGAGAATAACACCAAAGCCACCTAACTAATATTTTTTCATATGGAAGGTACTCTTGCCTAAATAATGGACCATAGCACTTTGTTACATAAACTTGGCTATGACTGTACACGGCCTGAGGTTGATGGAATCACAAGGATGTAAGTATGGTGAAGATCTGAATGGTGAAGGAAATGAGCGTGGAGTGACAAAGTTGAAAGTTACCTCATATAGTATAACGCATTACCAATTTCCAGTGTTAAGCTCCACCACAAGTGCTAACCATGGCAGGGCCCCACGTGAAGTTGGACCTAAGGGGGAAGAATTGCACTGGGCTTGATTAGCTAATATGTTGGAGCAAAGAGGGCTCGCCTGTACCTAGCCAAGATCCTAATCGTGCTCTCTTTTCCTCAATTGGAACATTTGTGGGAACAGTCACCTACATGAAGCAGATGGATTACTGGATCAAATAGACACATTTTCGGTGGTTGCTCTGCAGGAAACCTGGCTAAACTCAAAGATTCCTCAGAACTTGTTGTCCGTCTATGGTGATTTATACTCCTCCTTGATACTAGGTAGGAACAGTGTTCTCTTGACGTCCTGTGGCCGTGGTAAGAGCTGACCTAGTCTGTTGTACACTGCTGGATTCACTATAGTAAATGTTGTGTATCCCCCAGACATTCTGCCCAAATGTACACGCATAGGTCATAAATCTAGTACAATACTTGACTATATCTTACTAACACTTGTTGACCTGATTTTGGACATGGTTATTTGGCAACGTGATGAAATCGATCATTATCCACTTTTCTTTCTTTGAATTTCCCCACTGAGAAAGAGGGCACAATTTAATCTGGTAATTTGCATATTAATGCTCAACTTTATCGGCTTTCTTGGAGTGATAAAACATAGGTCAGGTATCAATGGTAGCAATGGAAACCCTTGCCCATTATACAAGGGCTTGTGCTTTAATACATCCTTCACTTCATCGGGAGGCTGCAGCAATAGCTATAATGCCTTTGGAAACGATGTGATCAAAATAAAAAAATCAATCCTTAGTGATGTCTGGTGCTCATAGTAGGGTTGGGCTTGGTAAAAAAAAAAAATGCATAGACATCACTTTGATAAAATGATCAAGGAAAGGAAGGGTGCACGCCACCGAGATCTGAGAGTGCTGGCTGAGCAGAAGGTAGATCCGCCTACCCATGCCGGTTAGGCAAAAGCAATGAAAAAGCACCATCACAAGTGGCTTCAGAACCATACGTTTTTGAAGGAGGATGCTCGTTGGCGGGCCCTGGTACATTCTTCTCTTGAAAAAGATTAACATACATTTTGGCGAATTGTTAATGGCAATTCTCCAAAGACTCGAGATATCAGTGGCGTAACTGAACTAGTCTGGGTCTCGCATGTAGCATCTTTGGTGGAGAGGTGGTGGTAGATCACTTTATGACGGGGTAAACTCTAAGTGGTTATTTTTGTAAAGTCCACAGGATATATACAAGATCATCATAGCTACTAAGTCCTCTTGTGCCCATGGCCCGGACGGAATTTGAAGTACATTGATTAAGCATCACCCTTGGATTTGGCCCAATGCTTTGCACTGGCTCTTCCATTGGATTAGTCTTACCCAACTAATATCTAATTCATGGAGGGATAGTATCACAGTCCCGGTGTTTAAGAAAGGAGAGCATGCGGATCAACGGAATTACTGATTGCTCGCCATGATTGATGTGCCAGCAAACATTTTTGCACGCACTCTCCTATTGGCGTTGGAGGAATGGGCGGAAAATGGTAAGGTAATCCTGCTTAATCAAACAGGATTTCGGAAAGGATCCAATACCAGTGTCAACAGCTTGTCGCTGATTACAATCTTTCAGCAAGCCTGGTCGATGCGAACGTTGTCTGTATTTGTGGCATTTATCGATTTAGTGCCTCGTTCGACACTGTTGACTGAGCTACCTTATGTAGAAAACTTCGGGACTGGGACATCCCTGCAAGACATCCCTGCAAGGCTACTAAAAATGATCATTCAGTTGCATGATCATACGAGGACGAAGGTTTATTTGGACCAACAGGGTAGGAATACGTATTGGTTGACCACTTATAAAGGGCTCAAACAAGGATGCATATTGGCGCCAATATTGTTTAATCTTTATCTCTTTGATCTGGGTACTGATTTAGCCACCTGTGCGGAGGGTTGTAGATGCACTCACCTAATCTCATGTAATGTTAATGTGGTGTATGAATGTGTTCTATATTGTTTTAAGGTGCGGGGGAGGAAATTCTACCCTGGCACAGGCTCACTATAACCTATAAGTAGAGAAAAGAAAGAGGATCCAAAGGTAGGAGCCCTCCCGTCCCCTGCACACTGTCAGTATTCCATCAACTGATGGTTAAATGAAAATCTTTTTAGAGTTTAACGATTAATACTCTTTTGGTAAAGTAAATATAAGAACAAACAATGTTTTAGGCATTAAAGCATAACAGTTTAATCAGTACAAGAAATTGTATTGTCATAGGCTCATTCGATGCAGAAAACAAATTCAATGTCAAGTAGTAGATGCTGTACAAATGAACATCAATCATGTATGCAAACAGTTCAAAATGGAGAGGCTGACGCGTTTTGGGATCAACATCCCTTCTTCTTGAGCCAAAAGGTATGAAATGAAAAACAGTGAAATAAATAAAGAACATGTCAAGCTACTGAGAAATAGATGGACATAAGTGTTTTGTTCAAGGACAGCGAATTCAAGACAAAGCATTAGTAGCAAACCATGGTGAATAGACTTGGTTTCAATGAATAAAGCTGGTACTTACGCGATAACATTCAGAGGAAAGTTTCTGATCTTTCAAAGAAACTCATTTTAGGCTCGAAGTATCAACAGGAAGCCGCTGTGACCATTATGTAATTTAGTTCTCTATGTTTAGATAATCTACTCATTCATGTCTGGTGTTTGTATATTGCCATATATAGCCAATGTTAGCATTATAATAGATGAAGATGGAAATAAGCATACCTTATAGTAGTTGGGTGACGATACCTATGCTGGGCAAGTTAATGTATTGGAGTTTTTTTAATCCACAGACGATACTGGGGTAGAGGACTCTCCTGTTTTCAGGTATGGAATCTAAGTATAGGCAGAGTGCATGGGTATTGAGCAGGAATTCTAATTAAAGCTATAACATGATGTAAAAACGAGTTTTACAGGGGAAAGTTGGCAGTAGACAATACCATGTCAGTGATTAACTTTTCTGACTCGAGTAGAAATATATGCAATATAAAATACCCTCCAAATCATGATAGACATATAATTATGCAGTAAAAAATCTATTCCGACTGCTATTCTGAAAAGCATTTCTATTCTGGCATATGAACCTCCGGTCTATGTACCCAAAAAGATAAGGGCATGTGAGGTAATATAAGCAAACTATAGGCTTACTTATTCTCAGTCACAAGATTGGGTCCGTGGGGTAACTGTGTTGCACAGACCTGGGTGCGCTGGTGATTAAGTACAAAACCGATTCCTTACTGCTTTAGCCAACCCATGCTCAATCCCACCAAAATAGGGGTTTTAGGCCCATACAATGGCTGGGATATGCGGATGACTTGGCCTTGTTGGACTTGACCTCAGGGGACCTTCAGTCCTCTCTGAATCAATTAAAAGTGTACATCACCCTAAACTCGTTAACTGAACATAGCAACATCAAAAATTATGTTCTTTAGGCCACCCCTAAAAAAAGGAAGGATAAAAGTAATGAACTAGCTGTTGGATGGGGTGGTAGTTGAAGTATAAGTATCTTGGGATTAGCCTGGATAATAGGCTCCAGGGAACAAAACATTTAGATCAAGTATAAGTAAAAACTGCATCGATAACTTGTGCTATTGGCTCGCTTGCTCCGCAAGGATGCAGGTAGTCTATTGCGGCCATACTCCAGCTGTATAGTGTAAAGATTATTATATTTACGGAGCCGAAATCTGGGCCTTTGCTAATCTAATTGAGATGCACAAACTGGAACGTACCATGCTTATGCGGCTCCTTAGACTGCCCTCTAATGTAGCTATTGAATTGGTCCTGGAGTTTAATATCGGGCACATCCTATTTTTTTTAGTTAAATAATTTTTATTGATTTTCCAACATGTCAACTGACAAACAACAAATAACTTCCTTACAGTACAACTAACATCCGGCGGGAGTGGCTGCCAGTCTTCGTATTGTGGCACTTTCCAATATTGCCGTATCTCATACCCTTTATCATTCATGCTGTGCGGGTCTTCATGTCCCAAGGTCTGTTTGCGCTGTTGGCTGTCCTTTCTTGGCTTGTGGCTTATCTTGGTAGTACCTCGCTTCCCTGCGTCATTCCGGGATGCAGTTGTGTCTCTTATTCCTCTGAAGATTCTGTGCTGCTTCCAACTGTGGGTGCAAATAACTCCCGTACAAGCATGTTCCATTCTATTATTTTGATGCTGCTCTCATGAGCCCCCCTCTGCAGTGCCGTAGTCCATACCGCTGATTTAGCCAATGCCCATTTATTTAGATCTGACCACCATGCCTCGAGTGTCGGGCCTTTGCTGGACTTCCAGCCTATTGCTCTTCAGCGCTTTGCTAGGATACTGATTAAGTCTTTTATTTTTGCCAAGTGTTCCTTCTGTCTATCAACCCTTGGGAACAGTCCTAGCAGATAGGCTTCTGGCGTCCACGTGTGCATTCGAATTCCTCTGGCCGCCACTCTCAGTTTTATTTGTTCCCAGAATCCCTTTATCATTGGGCAGGTCCAAAACATGTGCAGCATGTCTGCCTCTCTCGTGTTGCACGTCGGACAAACATGGTTAGCCTTGCTCAACATCCTGGATAGTCTACTTGGGGTGAGGTACACTCTGTGCGTAACAAACAGTTGTTTCAGCCGGAACCTCGCGTTCCTGGAGACTTTGTGTATTTTAGGGCTCTTGCCCATTCTTGGTCCGTGAGGGTTTCTTCTGAGCTCTGATTCCCATTTCCTTCTCACTGGGGGCTTGGTGATGTTTTGAGTGCTTTGAAGTAGCTCGTACAGTCTGGACACGGTGTGCCCGCCCTCTGCCACATTGTACAATGTGTCTAACACTTTGTGCCTTCCCCGGTGCTCAATTTGGGCCACCTCTTGTTCATTCCCGTCACCAGCCCCCTATATAGCAAGAATGGACCGCTGTGTATGTCACTTTCTTCCATTAGGGTTTGAAAGTCCACCCATGTGCCCTCCCTCTGGAGGTCCCCTATTTGAGCTATTCCTTTGGCCTCCCAGTGCCGTGTATATGTCTGTAGCATGCAGTGTTGCGCGTACAACAATCCTGCCAGGGGTATGTCCACCGAGCAGGGATCTGGGATTTTCCAAAGTTTCCATGCTCTCTTCCACAGGGTGAGGCCCAGAGTGATGAGAATGGGAAGATTCCTGTGCCCGGGCTGTGTCGTCGATATAACCTCCCTCAGGTAGCAGTGTTTCAGAGTGGGTTGGAGGATTAATGCATCTATGGTGACTCAGTCAGAAAATTATGGAAACCATACTCGAACAAGAATTTTTTGGGGGGACAATCCTCTTATTACTGAAGCAAAATAAAAACTTGAACAAGTGGAAAAATAGTTTCTTGAGTTTAAAAATACAACTATAGAAAAAAAGTAAACTTAAAAAAGACATTTCTATGTTTAAAAAGGAGATTATTTATCCCTATTTGGCAGATGATTTCAATCCCCAAGTGTTTTGGAAACAACATGGTAACCAGCTAGGTGGAATTGGTAGGAGACAAGGTGTTACCTTTTCAGATACTTCCGCTAACAGTTCAGGCAACGAAGAACCCACTAATTTGAATTCAGGGAACTACCCTTTTCGAGGAAGGGGCAGTCCCAAAGGCTGCAGGAATTTCCAGCAAGGCAGAGGTGCATACAGACAGCCTCACATGCAAATACAGAATGCCCCTCCACAGGGCCAAGGGCACAGGGACTTTCAAACTTGCAAACCGGTCATACAGGTGGTAAATGAGATATTACCAATCTTTAACTTATCATCTCGAGTCCTTAGCGAACCTAAATTGGCTATATTAAAACGAGAACTTTCGTTTGTCCCCACACAAACACCTAGTGTGATGCACCTCACTAGTGAGTTCCAACATTTTTTGAAAAAAATTAGACTTAAAGTATTTTTTTCTGACAAAGAGAATACTAGTGAAATTAATAACTATGGACTGGTGAAACCTTCAGTTTTCACGCCGAGTTCAGCCGAGCTTCCACCGGAAGTCCGAATTTTCGAAACAATTGTTCTAAAGGAGTTGGAAAAATATATGGAACACTCGAGAAATAACACAAGACCTAATCTCAAACTTGCTGAGTTTCTCTGACTCAGGATCCCACTATAGTGATTAAGGCCGCTGATAAGGGTGGGGGGATTGTGGTTTGGGCCGCTGAGCTTTACGATCAAGAGGCCCTCAGGTTACTTAATATACAGGCCCATTATCAAAACATTATTAGTGACCCTTCTTCATCTATAAAAAAGAAGATATTTGCAATTAGTGAAAAGGCACGCCAAGAGGGCTTCTTGTCTAGTAAGGAATTTGATTTCATCAATTTTTCAGAAGAAAGAACTCCTCTCTTTTACATCATCCCCAAAATCCACAAAGATATTTTGAGACCACCGGGCCGGCCAATTGTCTGTGGTTGTAGTTCTATTTTAGAACCTCTGTCTAAATATATAGATGTTTTCATCAAACCAATAGCAATGGCTACTCCCACATTCATTTTAGACTCTAGGGATATGATTAATCTAGTGGAAGGTCGCCCCTTTGACGCCTCAAAGCAAATACTGGTCTCTTTAGATATTAAGGCCCTTTATACGAACATTCCTCAAGATAAAGCTGTCTCAAGTTTGCATGTCATGTTAGACAGACACCCTCTACCGCACAATGTCCTGACTGAATTCCTTACTAATTGTGCTGAATTAGTTCTGGCCAATAGTTTCTTTAAGTTTAAGGATACTTATTTCCTACAAACGAAAGGAATGGGGATGGCTGTACCTTTGCCCCCAATTTGGCGAATATCTGGTGTGGCAGCTGGATCGAGTAACCAGGCGTCTTTCTTTGTTCTTCGGCGCATATTTACCTCTAAGCGTCATGACGTGGTGCCGTATTAGTCACGCATAGTACGCGACACACCTGGGTCACCATAGCGCTATGATGTTTTGCCGTAATGGCTACGCACAACACGTGACATTGTCAGGTTACTTTAGCCCACCACAGTTACGCCGCCAGTGTAGCACGTCACCTGTGCCTCCCGCGACAGACGATTGCTAAACTGGAACCGCCGCACTGCGCTGCGCACATACTGATATCTATGTAAGTCCCCTTCTATTTTTGCTCATTTATAGTTGAACAGACTAAGCTGACATTACATTCAATGCCTTGGTCCGTTTGTGTTAAAAATCTTTTATAATGAAGTTGGCCCTTCATTTTGCTTGTTCATTATTTTTACACATTATGGACTTTATGTCGATTAGGCCAGCACATTTGGTACCCATTTGGCATGCCTCAGGCATTTCCTCAACATGACTGATGGCCAACTCAGCACCAAATCAGCCAAGAGGACGCCATTCTCCATCATGAGGTGGGTGCCTTTGTGGAGTCTATGCTAGGTCAATAGTACCACTTTTTGCCCACATGAGTTTGGGGTATTTGATTCACGTTGGTTGGGCTTTTTGTCTTACAGTGAATCAGGTTACTTCACGCTGATACGCTGCGTTTTGCTGCACAACCTATTAAGTGGGGAACTTTAGATGCCTACTACCGAAGGGCACCGCCCATAGCAGTGGGACCCAAGGTGTATGTGAGCATGTCTGTATCACATGACATAGGGAACCTTGCCCTAGATCTGTATTTTTTGGCTATCTCATGCCTATTGATTTTCTCCTTTTCCTCATTTATCTGACTCAAGACTTCAGTGGGCCTCCTGGGGACGTACAGCAGCCACTGCATTCGATTTCCTTCCTGGCTGCGTATGCTCATATATATGAGGTTAGTCCTGCTGTACGTTTGTGCAGCCTCTCTGTTTATAGTCACCTTCCAATTCATGTTCTAAGTGAATAACTTTTCTTTTACATCAAACTTTCTGCAATGCAGTTTCTCCGTGGTGCAACCCATCTGTCACCTCCAGCACAGTTCTTTTGGGCTTCACTCTCTTGCTCTGGTTTTAAAACCCTGTAAGTTGGGACTGTTCTTGATTTTCCTTTGACTCCCCAACTTAATTTTATTTTAATTTAAACACATGGTCTGAAATACGTTGTTGTTACTGGACAGGTGGCACATGGTGTAGATACTTTTGTTTTTAGAGGTTTGGGACAGGGCACTGCAGCATATTTATGCAGTCTTGCAGTTTTTATGACATCTTTCTCCTGATGAAGACGTTGTCCAAAGTACATTCTACGTCGAAACCGGTTGAGCCAATCCTTCAGGGATGTGATCTACATAATATTCTCCTTCTTAGATCCACCCTCACGATAGATTGTTTTTAATTATCTCTATTGCTGTTTTTGTAAAACTTAAAATACTAAAATAATCAGATTGGACCTGAGGAAAGTTTGTACACCTCACCTCCTATTGCCAGTCAAATTTGTTATGTCTTTTAGCAATTGTTGTATGGTTGAATGTCACTGAGTGCTGTGTATGGTCTGAATGCTGCACTATGAATGTTTATTGTGGTGGACTATTTTTAGCCAGTTTTTATGTATACCCTTGCTGTCTTGTCATGTGATCTACTAATGTAGTGTAAATTAATATGTCATTAACTGACTCTTTTTAATTTTTTGTATCATGGTGAATAAAATTTGATACACTATTGTGATAAACATAATTCGCTCTCTGGACAATTTTTTCAGATTTGTGGTCTCATCACCCAGCCATCTGGCCACGAACTGCAGCTGTCCTGCCAGGTAATACGATTAGTAATTCGGGAATTTGATTCCCCCGTAGTCATCGTCCTTTTGTAGTGTGCCTAGAACTAGTCTGTTCCTTCCTCCTCCCCAAAGGAATTCTCTCACTATTGTGTTCAGTTGATTCAAGAATTTCTTCGGTATCGTATAGGGAACGTTGGTAAAGTGGCATAGCAATTGGGTGTGTATTATCATTTTCAGGAGTGCTGCTCTGCCAGGCATTCCCAGGGGGAGCGTCTTCCGGATCACCATGATTGTATGACATTGTTGAGGGCTGTCAGGGTGTTAGCCTGATGTGATGCAGCTGGGTCATGGCCAGATATCTGAAGGAGACCCGAGCCCATTTTAATCCCAGGTCTGGAAGGTGGTCTATGTTCTCCTGCCTTAGTGTCGCCAAGGGGCAGAGGGAAGATTTGTCTCTATTTATACTTATACCAGACAATTTAGCGAATGATCCTAGCACCTCTAATAGCTGCGGCAGGTTATCTTCTGGGTCGGTGAGGTACAAGAGCATGTCGTCTGCGTATAATGATACTAGGTGGGTGGTGTTGCTTATGGTTATACCCATATCTCTATATTCTGTCCTCAGGAAGGCTGTCAGTGGTTCCAGAGCCAGTATATAAAGCATTGGTGACAACAGGCAGTCCTGTTTTGTCCCTCAGATTATTCTCCATGCTAGTGAAACATGCTTCCCCGTTTTAACTCTAGCCATGGATTATGTGTATATTAGCCTGACCCAACGCCGGAAGCTGGCGCCCATCCCGAACTGTTCAAGTACCCGCAGGAGCCAGTCCCAATTCACAGAGTCAAAGGCCTTGATTGCATTGACTGCGCTCTTATCCGGCCTATGATTTGTCTGATCGATAACGTGGTGGAGTCTTCTCAGATTCCACGTGGTGTTACATCCTGGGACATACCCAGTCTGGTCTGTGTGTACTAATGTGGGTATGACCTGTTTTATTCTGTTTGCTAGGATCGTTGTGAGGATCTCACTGTCCTGAATAATCATAGAGAGGGGTCTGTATGATCAACATTCCAGGGGGGGTTCCTGGTTTTGAGATTGGAATTATGAGCAACTCTAGCATGCCGTCAGGTAGTTGACCCTGCGTATACGCCTCTTCGTATGTCTCCAGTAATTTGGGCGCTAGTGTGCTTTTGTATTTTTTATAGAACTCCCCCGGTAGTCCATCAGGTCCTGGGGTCTTGGCTATTGGGAGCCCCTCAATCACTGTCTCTATCTCTTCTGATGTTATCGGAGCGTCTAGGACCCCCGCCTGTTCCTCTGTGAGTTTTGGGAGGACTATTTGGGCGAGGGCTTCTTGCATTTCCCACTCCTCTGCGCCCAGGTTCGGGGCATACAATTGCTCGTAGAATTGTGAGAACACCTGGTTGATGTCCTCCTGGGTCTTGATAATCTCTCCTGTTTAATTGGGTCCCTTCTTACTTCTTTCTTGGTCAACCGGGCCAGGAATCTGCCTGGTTTGTCTCCCTTGTAATGTAGCTTCTGAATATATTTCCCATAGTCTAGCTTCCCAAGTCTTTTCCATATGGCTATGCAGTGCTGCCTGAGTGTTCACAGCTTAATCAGTTCCTCTCCCTCTTGCCTCACTCTCTGTTCCCCCTCAGCTATTTCTTTTTCAACTCTGGCCAGTTCCAGTATTTGTCTCTTCAGGCCCCCAGACTTTCCTATTGCTTTCCCTCTAACCACCACCTTGACGGCGTCCCACACCGTTACTGCTTTACCTACACTGCCAGTGTTGTGCTCAAAGTATTCTTCAATGGCCTCTTGCATGTGTTCCTGGAATTCATTAACCAATAGTGCCTCTGCTCTCAACCTCCACGTATCTCCATTGCGTTACTAGAGGCGCATGGTCCGAAAGGGTCCTCGCCTTGTACTTCATGTTCATAAACTCACACAGTTTCTCTTCCCCCGTGCAAATGTAATCTATTTGTGTATATGTGCCATGTGGGGCACTGTAGTGGGAATATCCCCGAGTGTCGTTATGTGCTTCCCCCCAGATGTCAACAAGCTTCAACTGGCTCAGGAGCGTCTGCAAGGCCTTTGCCTGTGGCACTGGTTTTTTTAAATTTCTCATCTGACCTGTCTAGCAGCAGGTTAAGTGTGCAGTTGTGATCGCCCCCTCCCAAATATATGCCGCACTTTGGGAGAGTTTGGGGCCCAGTGTTTTGAAGAAGCCTGTTGCATCATGGATTGGTGCGTACGTATTAACGAAACACACCTCCCTGCCCTCTAGCAGTCTGTGTGCAATTACTAGCCTGCCCTCTCTGTCTTTATTCACTGTTGTGAGTTGGAACAGGACGTGGGTGCCCACCCTCTTCTAAGGTATCGGCCGCCGGGCTACCCAGTCTGTCCTCCGAGTTTACCCTGCACAAAAGGTCAGTGATTTCAGTTCCGACCCGCAGGGTGTGGTTGTTGGTCCGTATTGTTTCCCTGTGAGTTTGCACTGCTCTGTGGGTTCGCTCTGCTTTGGTCCTTCTAACTTCCAAGGAAGGAGGGCCTGAGCAACTGAGACCGGTCACCTCTGTGCTTTTATTCTGGTGCCTGCGTGTTAATCCCTTCTCTAGCAAGTCCTGCCTGTGGCTTGGCTTCTCACTGACTTCTCGTCCCGGTGTCTCCCACTCTAGTATACACCTCACGAGGCGTTGCAGCGTGTAATCGAGTTACCAGCCATGCAACTAGCTCTGTCTCTTGGGCATCAGTGTGTTTTTGCCATCTTGCACAATTGCTGCCTTAAGTCGTCATGCTTTGTTGCGGGACAATCATACGCCCGGTCGGGGGTTAGAGGAGGGGGAGGCCCGTGCCATCCTCTTGATGCTCCCTCACCCTTGCTGCTCCCTTCTTTCCCCCTCTTCGCCCCACGTAAGCAGACCCCTGTCTTCTTGCAGTAGGGAGACGCTATCGCTCTTTGTGCACAGTCCGGGGTTAGGATTGAATGAGGGTTTATCGTCTTCCGTGAGACAAGCGCCTGTGTTTCAGCCTCTTTATCCCTCAGATCTGTAGTGGGGGAGAATTTGTATACAGCTGACATGATTAGATTTAAGTCTGTATGTTTTGCGCTGTGTTCGTCCCCCGCTGCCTGGCACTTTGCTTTATCCCCTTGCGTTACCTTAATGGGCTTTTTGCCTTCTGAAGGGCCTTCAGTGACTGATGGGAGCATTGGGGCTGACTTCTGGTCTGAATTTGCGAGATATCGCTCGAGGTGCTGTGCTGCGTCGGCCACGCAAGGCCCGTGGTCCACTCCAGGCCTCTGTTATCTCCGTCACACCTCCTCCACGCCGCAGGGGAGTTGAGGGGGAGGCCCCCACTCACTTCCTCTGGCTGTCTTCTGCGTTCTGCTGATGCTGCTGTACACATTCATTTTCGAGGTCTCTCACATTCCCGATCGCTGTCTGCAATCTCCTCCTTGGTTGTCGTCTCTCCACCGCTGACTGCGTCCAAACGCATCTCCTTCCTGGACCTTCTTCAGTGCTGTTACCAGCCCGCCAAGCTGTTTCGCTATCGCAGCTGTTGCCTTACGTGTGTGAAGCTTGCTGCCTTCCGTACCCCGTCCTGCTGCTGGCGCTCTGGTGTCTTTGTCTGAAGCCTTATATTCACCCTCCGCCACCTTCTCCTTGTTTGTAGATTTACCCCTCCGCCATCTTGACTCTGGGCTCTATGGTGCACCACGTCTCGTAGCTAATAGTGTGTTCCTTGTTTCCTTGCTTCCACACTCAGCGGTTTCTCGCCCACCTGTTCTGCTATGCTTTCGACACTGTTCGCTTGGTTTTCTTAGCAAAATGGACTGTGTGAACGGATCTACATGCAGGATCTCTCGGGAGCTCCGTAGGTCTGCTTCCTCAACGCATGCCCACCAAGGCACGCCCCGGGGCACATCCTAGTTAAACTGCATTTAAGCTGCCTAACGCTGTCCTGGAAATTGGCCAATGAACCCAATGATACTTAGTTGGGCATTTTGTATTCACCACCTCAGGTGAGAACCCAAAGCATGACCACCTGCAATGTTGCACAAATACAACGTATAGCAGCGCTGTGGCATATGCTGGTGCCGGATAGCGTGCAGAGTCTACCATATGCCCAGTACAAAAAATACATGAATGAATTGATTTCTGCACAAAGTCATGAGCAACTCTTCATTGACTTGGCCACGAAAGAAGCATGTGACATTGTTTGTAGACTTTGTACAGAAGAGATAAGTAACACCTACCTATATACAAAGCTTTGTGGTTAATAACTTGCTATGGGACTAAATAAGGCTGAAGTTCAACACAGTCAAAACCAAGGAGATCGTGGGGGCTTGCGCGAATCTAACGGAGAATGAGAGATAATGTTGTCTATGTGAGGAGTCCTGCCTGGAAACTGTACAACATCTTATGTATTGTGGGTCTCTTGAGGACCTGCGAAGGAAAACATTACTGGCAGTGGGGGTAACTGAGTCGTTGTCGAAGGAGGTAACTGAGTCGTTGTCGATGGATACGTTATGGGTTGGATTTATGAGTGATGATTGGGAATTGTGTATTGTTCATTTTACTTTGTTTGGGTGAAAAATCATGACTATTTTAGAGATTTTGTCTTGAATAAGTGATGCAATGAGGACATTTTTATCTTATCTGGTTCCGATTTTTAAGTGTAATGTTTCTTAGAAATTGTTTTACGTTGTGATCTAATGCATTAATAGTTGGCTGTTGCTAATTATATAATACGCACGGAAAAAAGAATACATTGTTATAACATAGATATAGGTACTTAAGCAGTCAAGATGCAGACCTGCTCTCCGTCCTATTTAATCCAGGCAGGATGTTAAAATCCCATAATACTTTATTTTTCCACCTTTTCTTGTGTATATCTGGTGTTGAGCCATCTTTGCTTTGTGACCCCCTGACAGCAATTACGCCGGTCAATCTACTCCCCCTTATCTCAGCCCAGGCTGCCAAGCTCTAGTTCCCCCAGTCCAGAACAGAATTCCAAGCTGCACGGTTGCCTCCCCTCGTTATTACACAGAGCAGACTAAGAAATGTCAGCTTGTCCATTCTCTGATCAGACTACTACAAAGCTGCAACCCCCCTCCCCAACCCACGACAGCTACTGCTCAGACAAGGCTACCAAACAGAATGACCCCCATCTAGCTATTCAAATAAGATGATCACACAATTTTATTTCCCTTATGGGCAGCGTTAGTCAATGGGCGGATCTTGCCTGGTTTGAAATCCGGCATCAGATGTCTCCCCGGATCTCGGAGTTGTCCTGTACTAGCCGGACAAGTGTGAGGGATCAGCAATACGAGGCGGACAACTTTCGGATGATTGTTCAAAATAATCAATTTTATGAAATCGTAAAAGTTATTAAACGCCTAATGAGCCCTACTCTGACGAGGATTTCCCTGCCTAACAAAACTAAAGGGAAACACTAACACAGGATGTCTGGCACTCACACGTACACATCAAATACACAAAGAAAATATATGGCAATTCAAATAACATCAACAATTATATACACAGTTTCTTGATAACCCTTTAGTAACTTGGGTGAACTCCCTTCCCCAGGATTCAAGATACATTTAGCTCTAATGTTCAACAAAAAGAAACAAGGAAATCCATGCAGGTAGTACAGTCTCAATTCAGTTCGTGATGTTTCAATGTCAAGGTAAAATTTTGTTAACCAAAGTTCCAACAACAATACGGCTTTTCTTCCTGATGCAATAAGCACTTTCCACATCCTCAAAATGGCATCAATGTTATACCCAGCCACAATGTTTTGCCACCACTTCCAATTATCCAAGAATACTTGCTACACTTCAAAAGAAATACAACTTCTGTAAATGTTAGTGAAACACAGTTCTTGGTTAATACTTATTTTGTCTCTCTTGGTAAGATTGGGAATCACAGTAGGTATCTTTGTCAGGATGACTTCACAGCACTTCTACTTCCACATTTGAATAACTTCAACTTCTAAAATAGTTTACCATGCAAGCACACTCCTTTGCCTCATAGCATTCCACTTAATTTGTGCTACTGAAGTCTCGCATCTACTGAAAACCAAATACACCACCAAAGCTTCAGCACTTTGTGACATCAAACAGGTTATGACAAGATTCAGTTTCAGGAACTTCAACACCTACCTTCAAATAGGCAAGGCACTCGTCCTCTGAATATCCCTTTTCAAAGGGCCAGCCTCTCTTGTCTATCTTCAACCAACAACCTCTAATTGCCTTTAGGACACTCACCTCTTCCTTCTACAGTTTTCAACAACGTATCAACGTTGTATCAACTTCAAAGAATATTTATAAGTAGCTGTTGCGCTCACCTGGTGTCTGCGGGGACGTTGGGGCACGGTTCGAGCCTTCCCTGGATTAGACTTCCCTGGATCGGTTCTCCCCCCCAGTTGCTGCCAAGTAGACTGCTATGGATGCTGGGATTGCCCCTGCAAGAACACGAGAGGCAATGAGAAGGGTGTGGAGGTATCGTGACTTCCCTCTAACCTTTCGTGCCAAAATGAGGTGAGTAGGCGTTTACCCATTTAGGCTCACCTGATTTCTTGTGAGGACAAGCTCTCCGTCCTGCTTCTCATCAGCAGGGGTGCTTCAGGATGACCTAGTTGCTTCACTGGTCCATGGATGTGGTGGCCCAGGCCGGCTGTGACCGAACCACTTTGAAGGTAGGTGTTTTTAGTAATGATTATTGTTTATATTCATTATTAATGTATTTTCACATGATTAATGTTTGTATCCTTAGTGATGCCTCTTTCTCTCCAATAGATTATGGAGGCCCGGCGGAGCCGCTATACAGGTGGAGGGCCCCAAGTGTTCCCAAAAAGATGATAAGTTGGAGTCTTAAGGTAAGTGCAATGATGAAATGGCGCGCGACCTTAGCCAATGTCTTTATTAAGTTTCTAACCTTAGTTGTTCTTTTCCTCCTGCAGGTATAGTCCGGCGGCGCTTGGAGAAGAGTAGCGGTACGACGACCTGTCGGCAGGTGAAGGATGCCTGCAACCGCGAGGAGGCTGGCCGTGTAGAACTCCAGTGTTGGTATCCGAACTGCGAATCAGGTAAGGCACGCTGCTAGCTGTTGTATTCTTAGAGCCAGGAAAGTGCGCTCTAGTCGATCGTGGGTGGAGTCACTGCAAGCAAGTAAGAGGTGCTTCAGGCGTAGGTAGAATGTGCTCCGGGCAAGGAGTTTGATTGAGACAGGTAAGATGCGCTTCAGCGATGGTTCTGCTGGTTCTGATGGAGAAAACAGGTAAGTTGCGCCTCCGCAATGCTTTTGCTGGCTCTGAAGGAAAACGTGTAAGATGCGCCTAAGCAATGGTTTTGCTGGAAAACAGGTAAAATACTTCTGCGCAATGGTTTTGGTGGAAAACAGGTAAGATGCTTCTCCGTGATGGTTTTGCTGGAAAACAGGTAAGATGCTTCTCAGGCTGCTGTGAGCGTTACGCTGCTTGAGCAGAATAACGCGAAGCGTTGGCAACAGGGCGGGGCAGGCTTAAATAGCCCGGTCCCGGCCACGACCCCTTGCTCTGCTAGATGGTTCCATTCTGCCACTCCCAGATAATGCTGCACGTGCAGCTTCATGTATTCCTGTTGCCACGCCCGGCCCAGATGCACGTGGAGGCTCAATATGAGATGGGATAACACGTGCCCAAGGAAAAATGTGTGCAGAGCACACTTTCTTATGAGTCTGGCGCCAGAGGCGCCCGGACTGGGTCCAACTGGACCCTTCAGGGGATGTTAACTGTGGTTCTTGTCCAGTGGCCATGACAGTAGCAAGTTTCCCTTCCCCAACCTTGCCTTCATCCCTTTGCCAACTGTTAGCCATAATAATTACCCAGAAGCCTTGGTGCCACTCTTTTGGCTTCAGGTAATGCTTGCACACTTGTATCTTAGGCAACAAGGAAACTCTATGTGGCTTACTGTGTGGTTTAAATGGTTCTCTGGCTTTCAGAAAGGCTTGTTTCAGTCTTAATTGGGGAATACTCTTGGCTTGGGCAAGGCTTGCTCTTTCCAACTTCAAATATAAAGTTTAAACACTTGACTTCTTTTTATGAGCAATTGTAATTTGCATGAATAAGGATTAAAAGTTTAAAGTGAAATTAGGTACACGTGACCACTTCTTCATAAGGTTTAAATGTTAACAAAGGCTTTCCGTAGTGTTTGTTCTTCACGCGAGTCACACGTGAGTGCTACGTTTCAATTGTCCCATTGTTAAGAACTCAACTAGCAACTTCAGCTCCTTCTGCCTCTGCTACTACTGCACGAACTCCAGCCACAGTTCCAGCTCATTTTAATTGTCTGCACCTGATACTGTGTCTCATCCCACGGGATCTCCTCACCACCCTGGGCCTTGTCTCCTCTCAGTTGATCCTCCTGCAGTACACCACCCACAAGGTCAGGATCAGGAAGCGTCTGCCTTTCCCTGGCCATCTAGGAGGAGACTTTAGGCAGGGGTTTAGTGAGGGATCCGTAGGATTCTTCACACAAGGCTTTACCAAGCCTCTAGCTTCGCTGAGGGACAGGGACTCCCTCGTTAACACACAGAGCAAGGCGTCTTTGTCCCTCAGCGAAGCTGAGGGCTCTCTGATCTAATCTGCTCTGTGCGCTCTAGCACACAGAGCAGATATTACATCAATGAACTCCCAGCTTATATTCACGTGGGTCAGAGGTAGCACAGAGGGGGTGAACATAGGCTATGGTCACCCCACTGTGCTACCTCCGACCCACATGAATATTTCTTTGTGCCTTAAGCACCCTCTCGTAGGAAAGGCATGCCTTCTCTTTCTGATGTGAGCCAGACCGGACCTCTGAAATATAAAAATATTCTGCAGAGACAGGCGGACATTTCCGCCTTGAACAAGGGCTGTGGAGCCAGAACCCTGGAGCATAATCTGATTTCTATTATTTGCGGATGAGGCATCCAGCAGTGTGCAGAATAGGAGGAGGGTGGTTTTGTGAGCAGGTCACTGTGCCCAGGCGTTGGGCACTGAGAAGCAGGGATTACCATGGATGGCACCCGTCCACTAGGCTGGGCTACTTCCTGAGGGCACTACAAGGTGATACATCCTAGGAAGGCAGTTCCACCGTGCCATTGAACAAATGGTGGCACTAGAGTCTGATCATAATGGATGGACCAATCTTTGGTCGAGCGGGTGTTGGGCATAAAGTTGGGTTCTATTCACCTGGGAATGGCCTATTTCAGGGGACTGGAACTTGTGGCTATCCTGATGTTTTGGTCTACAACTCCCATGATCTCTCTTACTCAGGATTATACATGCCAGGGCTAATGGGAGTTCTAGTCCAAAACATTTAGAGAGCCAAAGGTTGCGGAGCACTGGGCCTTGGTCGAGGAAGCACATTGGATTCATAGGTGATTAACCCTAGAAGAGCTGTGATTTCACACTCCTAAAGGGATTTTAAAGTTGCAATGATAACATATTTTGGGTGCACCACTGCCATGGAAGTGATTTTAAGTGGAATTGATGTACAGTGGGGATTTTGGAAAGAAGCAGCATGAAAGCAATTGCGCCATTTTGAAACTTTTATTTTGAACATTTCCTTTGCGCAGAGTTCAACTTCCAGCTCTGACCCGTCTGAACTCTGCGTCCTCTGAACGCCACCCTCTCCTGCAAACTCCACCCCACACCGGCTCTTGTGGGATACCCCTTTATATTTTCCACCACTGCTTATGGGCTCTCAAAACGTAACAACAAATAAGGTAACATTCCAAAATGTCAACAAAGGTTTAATTAACTGTCCATGCCAGCTATAAGTACAAAGGGAAAGAACAGGAAACCTCATTATCCAGTCGCAAAGCTATTGCAAAATGGAAAACCAAGGATCAGTGAAACTGGAGAAAACACTGAGGCATAGACAAGAGACCTATAAAAGGCTCACAATTTCTGAGATGCAAGGAGAACAACCCAGGATCGGGGGGGGGGTGAATTGCTTTTGACAACTACCAAATGAAGAGCTGAGAATATTACAAACTGTGAGAGGCTGTTGAGTCCTGAGAACCCTGCAATTCCCAATAGGCTATAGGCTGATGAGACCCGAAACGCCTGAAATTCCTTAAAAGTGGTGAAGCCTGAACATATTGCAAACTCAGAGGCTGGGGAAGCTTGAGAATCCTACACAACAGTGAGGGGCTGCTCCAAGAATGTCAGACTAGCCACCCCCTCCTTTTGGGTTCAAAGGGTCTATGCAGACCATGGTTGCTAGCCTGCTGTGCAAAACGCTACCGGGAAATAATAAAGGCGGCAATTTCCCCCAAGCTCCTCCTCGTGCCCCAGCCAATCTGGCTTTATATTAGTAAGGTAGATGCTGCACACGGCATCCAGCTTTGGCCTCAGTCAGTTGGGGATATCCCTTTTCTAGATTCCGTGCAAAGGCTTGTCCCTTCGTACGCTACCACATGCACCAATAGCCTTAGAAACTAAGAGACCTGTCTGGGAACCAAGGCTGTAGCCGCACACACTGGTCCTCTTGATTGCAATCTCAAGCCCCCTTTGCTGCAGGCTTGCACTGTAGGGGAGAAGGCACTTAACCTAAACCTTTTACTGCATCACACATTACAGAGCAGAGAAACAGGACAGAACTGCAGAAGCAGGGCCTGTGTTGCACTTCTGTTTGATCTCAAAAAGGTGACCAGGCTATTTAAGTCATTGACTGCTGCCACAGCAGCATTAATTGCTGGCAATTACCAGCAGGGAAAGAAGGATCAGCTAAAGAGGAACACATTTAGTAAAGGAGGGAACAAAGTGGGGAAATTGGAATAACCAATCATGCTCAGGAAGACGAGACCAGTGAATAACCAAAAACCATCATAATCATTATTGAATCCAGAATCATTATTGAATCATGAAGTTAATCAAGGGAACTAAAAAAAGAGCCCAGATATCTGCAGTAAAAGTCACAGACTGGGAGGAAGAGAAGGAGGAGGAGGAGGAGGAGGAGGAATATGGGTAACACCCAATTTAATCGGAAAAACTGTCCGTATGGATGTTTTGTTCGACTTGACTGTAACTGTTTTGGTTGCTGCCGAAAATACCGAACATGATGCGCGGGGGCTGCAGGGTTGCCCCTTGCTACCCATCTTTGGTATTTTGAGGGTTCAGGGTTGTCAACCGCATCCTTAAAATTGGCGGCGGGGGACAAAAATTGCTTGCACCCCCATTTTTAAAGAACGGTCAAAACGGGGGCCCGAGCAGTTCAACCACGAACAACATGTTCGCGATAAGACAACCCAGATCCGGAATATGGACTGCAGAGTTGAATACACGAAGAGGAGATGCTGACTAAGAGTTGCACAAGCCAGTCCCTTTCACTTTTTAAGTTCATGACTGCAGCAGCCCTTGTCAATACCCCCGAAGCACATAAAGAAGAACCTTTCCAACTGGCCATAGAGGGTTATTTTTCAGAGAGTAAGAACATCCGGCGGTGTGATTAGTAGTAGACCCAACCAGTGACGCTTGGTGAGAATATCACACCCTGGCAAAAACCCTTAGCAAAGTGGAAGACATACTTACTGGTAGAAGTGTGTTGCAAGGTATCCTAGTTAGCCAAGTAGTGCGGCCCGCAGCTAGAGAGGGAGATTGCCAAGAAGTAAGCAGGGGTCTACATCCTTATGACTGAGATTTCCAAGAAGCTAGGGGGGCGCAACACCCCCAAGACTGAAATTGTCAAGAAGAGAGCCGAGTGCTAGAGCCCTGGGACCTTTAGTTAGGGAACACTGTGGAAGATCAGTATTCCCAAAGTTAGGCCTTCAGACACTTTTGGAGTTCACCCAATCGGACACCTTTATTGTTATTTCTAGATTGATTCCGCAAGGTCCTGTAGGTGTTACACCAGTCCAGATGAAGCAAATAAAGTTTTTGAACTTGTACCTTTCATGCGTTTGGGCGATCAACTGCCACACACAGCTGACGCATGATAAAAGCCCAAGTATCGTGCAGATTCTTTCCTGTCACTCTCTGGCCGGCCTCCTATGGCCCTCTTCCTGCTCCCACCTGTGAGGCTAAGAGCCTCAGGGTCATCTTCAACTCCACACTCCTTTTCTCCTCACATATCTAAGAAGTCAAACTACCAACTGCACCTCCTCAGAGGTATTCTTCCTTTCCTCTTCTTGCCACAGAAGCTCACTGTCTGTAGAGGTCTGGTTCTCTCTAGGCTGGGCTACTGCAACAGCCTCTTTCTAAATCTGCCTGCTTCTACTCCCAGCTCTTTGTAACTCATCCAGAACAGGACTGCAAGACTTGTCCTTTGTCTCAAGCCCAGGGATCGTATCTCTCCAGCACTGAAATCTCTGCATTGGCTCCCAGTGGCTGCAAGGAATAGGTTCAAGACCTTCTGCATTGTCCACAAGGCCTTCTGGGGCCTCAATACCTCCAACTCTCTCTTTGCAAATGCCTTCCTACTCGAGCTCTTCGCCCCTCCACCTCCAACTCCCTCAGGGGCAGTCGCTTCTCCAAGCAACTAGTTGGTGGTAGATCTCTTTCTTCAGCTGGGGCCTCCCCTGGAACAGCCTCCCTGCCTCTCTGAAACTTGAGGAGAACCATCTCTGATTCCAGAAGCACCTCAAGAACTTCCTCTTTGCTTCTGCCTTCTCTATTCCTCTCCTCTGCTGATTTCCTGTCTGATAC
This sequence comes from Ambystoma mexicanum, assembly GCF_040938575.1. Taxonomy (NCBI): domain Eukaryota; kingdom Metazoa; phylum Chordata; class Amphibia; order Caudata; family Ambystomatidae; genus Ambystoma; species Ambystoma mexicanum. The sequence continues at coordinate 173,862,138 of NC_090931.1, forward strand.
TGCACTGGTCACCTGTCTACCCTCTGATTTCTGGGCCAGGTCCCTGCCCGCCCAGTTGCACACCCGCACTGCCTCCCGGCAACCCTTGCACTTGGGTCTGTATCTGTAACCCTACAGTCACCCTATCTAACCTTTTGGACACCTGCTGTCTGCACTTAGCCTTGCACCTGCCACCTGCTGGCCGCACTTCTTGTTATTGTTTTGATCCCATGTACAGCACTTCCCCCTTCCCCTTTCCCCTGGCACTTTTCCCCGTCCCCTGCACTTGCGCGATGTCAATGTCACTTGGCCTGGTAAGATCGTTGTCTCTGTCCTGCTTCTGTTTCTGTTTCTCCTTCCTTGCCGTGTCATGCCTTGAATCACTTGTGTATAGGCATGCTACAAATGCCATATCATATTGGAGCCTGAAAGGCTACTAAGATCTAAGATGCACATGTGAAGAGAGGCCCATCAAGCGTTTGAACACAGAAGGGAGAGCAGCTCAGCAAGTCACTTCTTGGAACCCTATACATGGAGACTGCCAAAGTCAGAGTAGACACTGGGATCCCTGGATTAAACGGAAGTGATATTTTTCGTTAGTTGAACCTAACCAGAATATTTTTCAGTTGGCTTTCATCCTGACCCCAAGAACTTCACAGAAAATATAGAATTTACTTTGAATGCCTCCCTTATTGAAGTTGACTATATAACTATTTGGCCTTCTTGATGAGTTCAAGATTGTCTTTTTTTATAATACAATAAAGTTTTAAAATGAAAATTGTGGTTTTGCTGCACATCATTAGGCAATACGCCACAACACCTTTACCTCTAAAAAAAAAAAAAAAGGTTATGAGAAAATTGACTTCATGGCAGCACACTTAACAAAATGATGAAATACAACTAGGATATGTATGGGCCCGAAATAATTTCTTCTGTATTTGCACACATTAGTGAAGTAGTAGAGGCAATCAGTGCCTGAACCTGAACATTCAGTAATGAGGTAACCCTGTCTATGTTTAAAGTGTTACGATACACATGAAATACTATTGGTCTAGGGACCTGCACATTTGTAAAAAATAAATTGATAGTAGGAGCCTGAGAAGTAATTGAATACGTTTACGCTGGAGAAAATTGAAGAACAGGAAAATATTCCTCTCTTACTGGGTAACCAAACCAGCCCTGTGATGCTACCATGGATTAAGAAAAGAATCTTGTTCAGTGGCAGGGATATGAATTGTCTCTGTAAGTGAACACCTTCTCAGCTTCTCCATTGTGTATAGAGAAGTTATATATGCTTGAGTCAGTTTTCGTTTTTCTTGTCATGTCTTGAAAATGAAGACTCACCTTTGCAAGAATGTTATACCGGCATTGGTACCAAATGTTTTGAAGTTTTCCTTTCCTTCTCTTTGACGCGATTTGATCATGACCAGAATAGGTTTTGTGGATTTGGTAGGTTTTCTGTGTTTCGGCACCAATGTATCCGATTTAGGTACCCCCAATACTAAATTCACCGAACCCTGGAAAGAGATGGACTCAAACCTCCAAAAAAGCAAGGTAGACTCAGCTTTGGAGGTGACATACCCTAGTGGGGAACCACAAAAGTCTCCAGATGTAGGGAAACGGATTTTACTGACCAAAACAATTCTCCTTGACTACTCAAAAAAGTTACAAGACCAGCTGTGATATGTCAGACAGGAGGCAGACAAAGAGGCATAGTTCAACACTGCTTTATTAAGTAAAGTAAAGAAAAACCTGTTCTAGTCCCTACTTGGAAGATAAGTTCACTATACTATACAATGACAAAAAAAGTGCTTGTTAGGATGTCACACAAACTAAAGTCTCTCCTACATCCCTAACCTAACACTACTCTGCTCTATGAAAAAGACAATGTAAAGAAGGATTCTAAGCTATGGCTTAGTTAAGGGTACTTTTCTCCCTGGAAGTAGCAGTGGCTGGTTTCCAGCCTTCATCCCAGAGTTTCGGAGAGGCTCTTGTCTCTCAAAATCAAAGAATGTTTTCAAATGAAAATGGCTCTCAAAGTTCAAAACACTGTCCTCATCCAACCATCAGATTTGATCCCTTCTCCAGGGATAAGCAGATTTACGCGGGAGTCTGGGTATCACCAGGTCCAAGAAACTGGAAGGTTTCTTTAAATCAGACTTTTCTCATAATAACACCAGTTGCCGGGCACGCATATATGTCGTGGATGCTGGCTGTGAAATGCTACTAAGCTGTAAGACAGTGGAAAAACTGAAATTAATACATTTCACTTTCAGCCTTCAACACAAAGAACTCGACGGCCTACTAGAACAATACCAGAAGATATTCCAAGGCATCGGATGCCTGAAAGGCCGAACCATCAAGCTCCACATAGACCCTACCATCGAGCCGAAAGCCGTCCGACACCGACGGATACCGTTCCACTTTAGAGAGGCAGTGGAGAAGGAACTGGCCAAGCTCCAAGAAGCAGGAATAATAGAAAAGACGTCAGGCCCAACCCGGTGGGTATCCCCCATGGTGGTTGCCCAAAAACCTAAACAACCCAACACAGTACGAATCTGTATAGACATGAGGCTTCCCAATGCAGCCATCGGAAGAGAACGCCACATGACTCCAACGATAGATGAGCTCATTGTGGACCTCACAGGAGCAACAATATTCAGCAAACTTGACCTTAGATCCGGCTATCACCAGCTCCGACTAGCCAGAGAGTCGAGATATATTACCACATTCTCCTCTCACCTCGGTCTAAGAAGGTATAAACGGCTTAACTTCGGGATATCGTCAGCTGCGGAGGTATTCCAACACGAAATCCGCAAAGTCCTCGCTGGCCTAGAGGGCACCACAAACATCAGCGACGACCTCCTTGTGTACGCGTCAAACAAGAGAGAGCACCACAAACGCCTGGCAGCAGTCCTGGTCAGATTGGAAGAAGCAGGCCTGACGATAAATGCAGAAAAATGCGAATTCGCAAAGGAAGAACTATGTTTCTTTGGGTACATCTTCAACGCAAAAGGCGTATCACCTGACCCCTCCAAGGTGGAGGACATAAAGAACACCAAGGCACCTCAATCTGCCACTGAGGTAAGGAGCTTCCTGGGAATGGCGTACTGCGCACGGTTCATTCCAGACCTCGCCAGTATCGCAAGCCCACTCCGAGAACTAACGAAGAAGGACCAGAAGTGGGAATGGACATCGATCCACCAACAAGCATTTCAACAAATTAAGGACTCACTATCAGCCTCCACAACCATGGCATTCTTCAACATAGAAAGACATACCGAACTCCTTGTAGATGCCAGCCTGGTTGGCCTTGGGGCGGTACTAACCCAGACAGACAATAAAGGCCACGTGTTCCCCATCGCATTTGCCAGTCGGGCACTCACCAAACCTGAGCAGAACTATGCACACATAGAGAAAGAAGCACTCGCTATCCTGTGGGGATGCCGTCACTTCAAAGTGTACCTGCTGGGCAAGCAAGCAAAGGTATTTTCGTACCACAAACCCCTGATCCCAATATTCCGAGGGTCGGCTCCTCACCCACCAGCACGCATTGAGAAATGGATGCTGCAACTGCAGCCCTACAATATAGAAGTTGAATATCGCCCAGGGACAGACAACCCAGCCGATTACCTGTCCCGTCACCCAAGGCCTGCCACGGAAGGAGAACAACGCCATGCGAAGGAAACTGATGAACATGTGTGCCACGTAGTCGCCTGCGCCGGACCGCGGGCCCTGACCTTACAAGAAGTAGCATGTGAAACGGAAGCGGATCCCATCCTGCAACATACCACCACTACCATCCAGTCAGGTAATTGGAAGAACTACCTCACATCCATGGCCCAACGCACCACGCCAGCTCAAGCCAAACTCCGAGCAATATTCGGGATCCAACATGAGCTCTCTGTTGCCCCTGTAGGGGTACTCCTCAAAGGCCACCGAATCATACTGCCAGCATCACTAGAGGAGAGAGCCCTCCGGCTAGCTCACAGCGGACACCAGGGCATTGTCAAAACCACGGCATACCTAAAGTCCAGAATGTGGATGCCCAACATACAACAACGGGTAGTGGAGCTGGTAGAATCCTGCGCAGCCTTTCAAGCCTCCAGAAGGCCTGAGAACCCAGAACCCATCAGTAGTGCCCCAAGAAGCAGCAAGTGGTGGGATGCAGTCAGCATGGACCACTGTACAATTGCCGGCGAAGGATATCTACTCGTGGTGATTGATGAGTTCAGCAGGTATCCTGAGGTAGAACACGTGGCGTCCACCAACGCGGAGACCACAATCCTCACGCTAGAAAAGATCTTCGCAACACACGGAATTCCAAGAAAGATAAAGAGCGACAACGCACCATCATTTACCACCCAAGAGCTGCGCGACTTCTTTAAGGACGTAAATGTAAAACACAAGCGAATCACCCCAAGATGGCCCCAAGCAAACGGCGATGCAGAGAGATTCATGGGGTCACTCAATAAGGTAGTTCGCATCGCCAAAGAACGAGGACATCCATGGCTGAGAGCGGTATATCGTTTCCTGAGGACCCACAGGCAAACCCCACACTCTTCCACAGGCATCAGCCCTGCTGCTCTCATGCTCGGGGTACCCATACAGGCAGAGCTTCCCATACACCCTCAGTGGGTAGCCCCCAAACCGGACATCCCGGCCATAGACGCCATGCGACAGAGGTGAAATGAACAAGAAAGCATTACCAGGCGAGCCAGTCACAGAGAGCTAACGCCAGGTGACACTGTCATCGTCAAAAACCAGGCAACGCCCAAGAAGATGTCCCTCAACTTTGAACTCCAACCGTGGACAGTCAGTGCGGCAAACCACAGCATGGTTACCGCCACCCGAGGGAGCGAAACAGTGACAAGAAATGTGTCACACTTCAGGAAAGTACCACCCGAACTGTGGGAAGAGGGCCCAGCGTCCCCAAGAAGAGAGACGATGGCACCTTGCACGCCCCGAGACCAAGTATCACCCAGAATCTATGCCACGCCAAGAGACCCCGAGACGCCACACCAGCAAGAAGGTAGGACTGAACCTGAGCTCCCAAGGGCGGACATGCCAGAGAGAGGAAACACCCGATACCTCCTGAGAGAGAGGCCCAGACCATCCTCCTGTCTCCAAGGATACGTGGTGGACTGAGTTTACCTACAGAAAACCCGGCCAAGATGAACTCAGTCATTTTGAATACACGGTACCGTTCTAATGTTTTGTTGTTAATAGTAGAGTAAACACCTCCAAGTTGGGGAGGAATGTGGTGTCACGTGCCCAGTTATTTCCGGGTCACGTGACACACCGGAAATAAAGGAATCAACGTAACTGCCGTTAGAACGCCAGTCCGGGTTTATGCAGCAAAACGTGTGGTTGCGTCTTCTTTTGCGCACCGCGACGCGCGGCACCCTAAGCCAGGCCCAAGCCGGGCCTACCCCCAAGGTCTGGCCCCACACACTACCAGGGACCCGACATCTCAGTATTCACCTGTCGCCATGGTGGTGAGGTAAGGAACTGGTATCCGGGGACATCTCCAAACAACCATCACAGCTGGCGCGGTGCTCGAAACGCCTCAACTTGATGGGTCCTTTCCTCAGATCTGATAGCAGCATGTAGCACGCTGCCAGATTACGTCGGATCCAGGCAGACGGGAGCCATAAGAAGAAACAAGACACAGAGCACGGCATTTTCCTCCACTTTATGTAAGTTCCTTCTCTGTTGTCTTCTCCTGTTCTAGAGGTACTTTTTCATATCTAAGGGGGTCTCCTTTTTTCTCAACTTCCCTGGCAAATATATATATTTTTGTAGCTTTCTCTCTTTAGCTCCTGGAGATGTCACCATCCAATCTGAGGGGGCGTGCCCTGTATCCCTCTCTTCTCTGGGGAACAGTTCCAAAATGTTATAATGAATAGTGGTTTTAATCCTTTGGAGTTGGGTGTGCATCACTTCTGGGTTGCAGAGATACTTGCTCCGCTGTCCAGGTTCTGGCATTTACTCTTTACTACTGGCACCTAGTATTCTCATCTGCCACCAGATGTTGTTCCCCTACGACACTTTTTTGTTCTCCTTCTGCCATCTTCTCAGACTCCTCCTGCCACCACCTTAGTCTCTCATCATGCCGCAGTCTTCATTTTCTTATCACCCCCTGAATTTCTCCCTTCTCCCACTCTTGCTTCTAGTCTCCTCCTCTTCCTCTATTCTCGTTAATTCAGCTCTCTTCTAATTCACCAGCACCATTGCTCCAGACTTTCCCCAAAAATCCACATCCTGTGTCCTCCTTCGTGAGTTTACATACGCTTCTAGTCCCTCCCCTGAGGTTAGGCTTCACTTCAGTGTTTTCACCTTGTTGTTACATTTAACTTAAGTAACTGAATGCCCTCTGCTTTTGTTACAGGTGTGGTAATTGTTTTTCAGTTTATTGGGAAGACTGCAGCTTTAAGAGCTACATCTGCCATCTTGGATTTGGGCATGCGTGTCCCTGCATGTGCTGGCAGGTAGTTGACTCTGGGAGGAAAGCCATGTTCTCCCTTCTTTACCCAGTAAGCACTCCCAGAGCAAAAGCTGCACGAGGAATGCAAGTATAAACTTTGTGTTTCATTGTGGGTAGCTGATGCGTGGGTGTGTCATAAATCATGTTGAGGAATTCTAGAGCTTTTCAGCATGAATGCATTTCTGTTAACGTGCCTCTAAAGCTCTGTTGATAAATGTGTCTTCTGCTTATCTACCTGCAGATACTAAGTGGGTGTGACCAGGGGATCCTCCTCATACCAGTACAGGGCCCATAATCCTCTAGGTCAGGGAGGCACCCAGCCCTCTGTCACACCACTCTGCATGTACCTAAAACAAGACAAGGAACTTGTTCATAGAGATATGTGCCTGATCTACCCTAGAGAGTGTTCATTTCCTTTTTGAAGTAATGCAAAAGTTTGAAAATTAAAGGGCAGTATCCTTTGAACTTTTTCAGAGGTGAAATGATGTCTAGTACTGCAGGTTAAGTACTATGACTTGGTGCTTTGCCTCCAATAGGTACTCACAGATGCAGGCACATGGAATGATATACTCATGTATGTGTGGTTGCGGGTAATGTTTTCGATGGAGGTGGTGAACTTGCACCTCGTACCAATAGGTGATACCAACTACGAGACCACACCACCCCCGAATCACCCTTACTGTCGAGATGCATAGCCTTCTGTGTCCGATATTGTTTGGTATACATGGCCCTTATTCAGCAGGGAGACCTAATGTGCCTTCAGTGACCTCAATGTTATTTCCAGAGGAACTCCGTGGATGAAAACTTCCAAGACAGGAAAAGCATGCTATATGAGGCGTGCCACTGTGTACTGCTTGCTGCATCAGATACATCTCTTGAACCCAATCATAAAGGGATGGTCGGGTGCAGTGAGGCAAAGAAAAGATGGAAATGCTCCTATTGAACAAAGGATGCCCTATGATGATTTTCCTTACTACAAAAGAAGGATTAAATTCCAAAGAAAAAGTAAAGGTATTTATTTTTTTAAACAAATCATTGGATTTGTGTCCAGGATTCTAGTAGACTGTGCTGATGGAATCCAAGAGGCGTTCTTCCTTTCCCTGCGCTCCCACCAAATTTGACAACAAGCTGTTCCACCTCTCATCACGTCTGTTTCTCAGTTAGTCTCTGATCAATTTAAGATTTGCTTTATCCTCTTCGGTCCTTTGTTTCACACTACCAATGCATATTTTATTAGCCTGACCTTGGCTTTAGTTAGACTTGGTTTATGTGAGATTTAGATCATCCGTCTTCCTCCAGATTAAGATTAGACAGGACACCTTCTCTCAACATGCATCAATTCAGATTTGTTCAGTGTTCATTAAGCATGAATAGACATTGTTTTCCATTCAACTTCAGTTTGTTTCATTGTAATGAAGGTTAGTGTTAGAATGGGTCTCATTTCATAACAAACAGTGTGTGGATTTCTTCAGTAGGTGTTAGATTAGACTTGGTTTCACAACAAACTCTGTTTTATATTTCTTCGTTGTATATTAGACTTAGGCCAGACATTGTTTAATGGCAAGCTTCCCATTGAAATATGTCAAGAAAATATTACACTTAGACTAGATTTTGCTTTACAAGAAAAATAAATTGAGACTCGTAGACCTAGAACAGATTTAATTTCACCATAAATTTAACTTGATATTTCTTCAATGACTGTTGGAATAATCTGGTTGTCCCAGCATATATCTGTTTTCTCACTCTTATTTTTCATCAGACTTGCCCTAAATGTAAATTCTCATTTCTTAGCATACACGAGTCCCTCTTCTATAATATTAGACTTGAAGTCCAAACATGCATCAGTTTGTGGACTTAACATTTCTCTGACTTGGTCTGGTTTTGATTCGTAGCGTTTCTTTGGTTCAAGTCTTTTCAATAGGTCAAGGGGAAAGGGTGCCTTACAAGCATAAGTTCTTTGAAGATTAGCATGGCTTAGACTTTGTCGGATTATTGCTTCCAGTTTCAAATATAGAAGTCTCTAAATCTTCTCTTGTAGGTCTTCTGATACCAGCCATTAGGAGGTACGGCCGTCACCGCTCAGTGGCACCTTCACGCTACAGGGGATATGGGCAGGAATGGAGAATGCCATGGCGGCGAGGACTCAGTCTCAGAATCAATAGCAGGAGGGGCAGGGTAGCGGAGCTCATCAGGGCACACATTTCCCTAGAGCGGGCATAGCTGCACTTCACTCCGTGGTGGCCGTAGATACCAGAAGTCAGAAGAAACTGTCGGAGGAAGGTGTCTGTGCTGAAGAAACCTTTGGTGAGTCTTGCGTTCCCAGTCTTTTGATTCAGCTGTAGTTACTTGTGTGCACCAACCTGACCTGAATTCGAACATTGATCCTGGTTCTCCCCTGATTCTGGCACATATCCTGACTGTCTTCTTGTGCACAGACCAAGCCTGTCTCTCGCACTTTGTTTTCTGGATTTCCCTTAAGGTTTGGTGACCTCAGGAATCCTGCCCTCCCCCTGATGAATGGGTACCTCACCTTGCAGTACCATCCTGCAGGCTGAATGCTAGGTGCCGCCTGCACCATCTACTAACTCTTGCACCTTCATGGGCTTCTCTCCTGGAATCTGCTGGGTTAGCTCATAAACTATGTATGGGAGAAACTGTTTTCCCCACAAACCGATTACTTTTGGGATCAATTTGGAACTTGGACTACTTCGCACCATTTGAAGTCACTGTCGACAGTAAGATTGCAACCTTGTGTTGCCCGGGAGCACCCTGCATCCATTTCCCTGGTTTTTCTTGTGTCCTCATACCATCCAGAGAGGTTTGCCCATACTTTCGCCTTTTGTCGAGACATCCGACTGGTTCCGCTATGGCAAGTCCCTTCCCGTTCATAGAATTTCGATTGATGATGGAAGCCGTCTGTTTTTGTTACGGTTCAGTACAATGCCAACTCTGCAAACGTCCACATCTTACATCATTGTCCAGCCCTTTGTTTGCCTAGCTGACATGGACGCTTCCACGTATTCACTGGCAGTCCTGGTCCAAGTCATAACCCCACTCAAGACCGAGATGTCCTCAGCCCATGCCTATATACATGCACGTCTGGACACTCTTCAGGCCACCGCGCACACCTTGCCAGAAGAGGCAGGGAGTTTGTGGCAGGAGCAGCGGCACACCCCCCCCCCCCTTCTTGCACAGTGATCTTGCCTATCGTCACTACTGTGCCCTTTCCTTTCGCTCCTCCTAAACGCTTTACAGGTGATCCACATACTTAGCAGGCCTTCTTAATTCAGTGTAAATTGCATTTCCTGTGCATACCCGCAGCCTTCCCATACTCTACATTCAAGGTTGCTTTCATGCTGTCCTATAGACGTGGGGAACAGCAATCTGGTGTAACACGGCCAGCGTTCTGGCCCTGCCAATACGGTTTGGGGGAGGACCCCCAACACCCTTCCCCCGGTGCAGGATCCCCTCCCAACCCATTCTTACCTGGTCGCCAGCCCAGCTTTCCGACGGGTGACGAGGACAATGGCGGGGTCAAGACAGAGACAGAGGAAGCTGTGGAGCCAAAGCAGCACACAGGTAGACCGGCGTGGAAGCCACAACGAGAAACTTGAGGAGCCTGGCGTAGCAGCCACGCTGGGGTTGCAGAGGTGCTGTGGGGCTCGGCGAGAGCGATGTCGCTGACCTGCCTGTTAGAACAGGGTGTGGTGAACGCCCCAACACCAGCCGCCGATGGATGCAGCAGAGGCTTCCCGGGCCAGCACAGGATCCTGGAACCAAGCACGGCTCCAGCAGACAGCATCTGCTTGAGCCTGCACGAAGGAGAGCAATCCACTGCACCACCAGGGATTAGTTGTATTAAATAAAGATCTCCAGGAAGGTTGTTATAATCCAACTAGCCTACCAGGGATATTTGGGGAAACATTGGGCCTACAGAAATGCCTGAAAGATCAATATTCCCTTGAGCCCACCAGGGTGCCTGTCGAAACACAGCCAAATCATGCAGAAAGGGGGGAAGGCTTACACGCCCTTATAAGCCCTGGTCAGGATTACCAAACTCTTTCCCCAACAATACCCCTGAAGTCAGGTAAGTGGATCGGTCAGGGTAAATTGGCCAATCCTGGGACAGGATAGGGTATTTAACAAGATGTGTGCAAATTGCCTAGTGTGGGTTACTTGGGTGAGGACAGGAGGTGGAAGAGGACGTCCGAGCAACCCGAGTAGGCAAGAACAAAAGGAGTGCGAAGACTATTTAAAAGGAGGGAGGTCTGTGGAGTGTTTGTGTGTGAGAGTGTGAGGAGTACCAGTCAAGTAGGAGTAGCAGAGTGGTCCTAATGGCAGAGGTAGTAGTAGTTGGGAGTAGAGACAGGTAGTGGAGTAGCATGAAAGTGAAATAGGCAGTAGAACGGTAGTTGGTAGAGGGCGTTAGTGAGTAGAAGCATCAGTAGACTGATAGTAGTAGGAGGAGGAAGGAAGGGTAGAAAAGGTATAGTGATAATAAAGTAAGAATGGTAGAATAGGGAGAGTAGGAAGAGCAACAGGGAGTGGCAGAGCAAGAGTAGCTAGTGGTAAGAGTAGAGAGCGATAAAGATAATAAGAAGAATAGTGAGAAGAAAGGAAGTAGAGTGGAGGGAAGGAGGGAAGAGACAATAACAGCAGAAATAGACTTAGGGGGTAGTTTGAGGTAAGATCAATAGTAAGAACCGGAGTAAGAGAAGAAGTAAGATCAATGGGTGGAGGTGGAAAGGCGCTGTGAGAGATTGGAGGGATAGTAGCAAGGTGGGAGGAGAAAAGCTTCAGACCAGTGTAGAAAAGGGTCTGGTAAGAATGTGTGTGAAAGCAGGGAGAGTGGTACAGTGTGGAATTAGGCACCATCCCTAAGATCCCTAGAAAACTAAGCAGGCTAAGAGAGAGAGAGTGAGTTAGAAGACCCCTAGGGTGTCAAGTAGCCAAAACCTTAGGGAAGCCACAGTTATCCCCAGAAAGATCGATAGACAGTAGGGGTCACCTTGCTGTAGTACCAACCACCATTAGGGACGCCTGGATTTGGGAGGCGGGAACACATACAGGGAAGTGGAGATGGAGAGAGACAGCCCTAGTGCCAACTTTCCTGAAGACCTGGTAGACCCTGCAAGCCACTAGCATCTACCACCATCCTATCTGCTATAAAGTTCCAATGAAACCTTTGGAACGTCTTCAAGTCTCCACAGTAGTTATTTGTGGCGGCCGTCCTGTCACATTAGGCAAACCTGTTTACTTTGATGCCCTCACTCAGAATTTGGTTGTGTTATTGACACCAGGCATAAAGGGTAGACCAATGACCTAGAACTGCTGGACCTGAACCAAGGATGAAAGGATCTGCTTTGGTACGTTGCCCGTTTCAGCCAACTGGTGGTAGAAACCCACTGGCTTGAAGAGAAGAAGATGACAGCTTTTTACAAAGAACTATGGGAGGTGTTAAAAGATGCGCTCTCAATCATCGTCACATTTCCCACTTCCTATCCTGACCTGCTCAACTTGGTTCTACAAAAGGATGCATGTCAAGTGGAACGAAGGGCAAAAGGAGAACCACTGTACTGTGGCCGAAGGTGAAGGTTGATCATCCATGACCTCCTCCCCCTTCGGGGAACACAGAGGAACCCAGGCAGCTAGGTGCTGTAAGAGGACCCCTGAGCCAGGAAAAAAAGAACCAGTGTCAGAGAGACAACCTGTGTCTATATTGTGGTCAATCCAGTAAATTCGTTAGAAACTGCCCTAACTGTATGGTGAGGAAGTCAGAAACTCTGTGGCTTGTCCCCAAAGGGGATTGCAGAGATGAGGCTGGTTCTTCATGATTCCCTCTCAAATAACAAGCCAGGCATATCTCTGCAACAGATTACAATACTCCTTTTACTTGAAGGCTAAAAGCCAGGATACCACTGTGGTTATTGACTCTGCGCAACAGCAATGTACATGGATCTTGTTTTCGCCCAATCATTATGTAGTCCTGGTTGAGCGAAATATGTGCCTGAACCTGTACGTCTGTAGATGGACAGGAACTGTCATCAGGCTCCATTATAGCCAACACAACCAAGTTGACATGGATTTGTTCCAGGATCATCGGGCGATGTCATCTTTGACGTCATTGATGCCGCCCATTTTGGCATTATTCTTCTGGACACCAGTGGTTAAGGTTGCATAACCCATCAATTGAGCGGGAGTTTGGCACTGTAGGTTTTACCTCCTCAAAATGTGTTAGACCCTGCCTTGGGTCCTGTGAGAACCCATTTGAAAGGTCTGGCCCATACTTGGCTCTGCTTACCGCAGTACATGATATTGCAGTGGTTACGCTTGGTGTTCCAGACTGCAATTCAGAATTCTCAGACATGTTTGATCATGAAAGGGTGTAGGCCCTGCCACTGCATAGGCCGTTTGACTGCCTGATTGATCTTGTCCCCAATACCACAATCCTGTGTGGTAAGATATAGCCACTTACAGTGATGGAGGATCAACAGCTCCAACAGTATCTTGCAGACAATCTGAAGTCAGGGCTTATATGGCATTCGAATGGCAAAAAGAGTGGGGAACTCTGCATCGACTATCGAGTGATTAATGCAATAACAATCAAGAACCCATGCACTTTGCCACTTATTAATGGGTTGTTTGATCACCTTTAAAGGGCAGTCATATTCACCAAGTTGGATACGCGAGTTGTCCATCACCTTGTAGGCATGCAAACAAGCGATTAGTGGAAGAAAGCCTTTCAGACCCGTTACATGATCTATGCCTATTAGGTGGTGCCCTTTAGCTTATGCAACGTGCCTGCAACCTTCCATCACTTCATGAATAAGGTGTTTAGAAACTTGCTTGACCAGGAAGGCATTGTGTATCTAGATAATATACTGATTTTCTCCATGTCATTTTCTCAGCATCTGCCACACGTTCATTCAGTTCTGCAGCATTTGCAGGAAAACAGTTTTTTGGCCAAGGCAAGTTTCATTTAACGTCCATTGAATTTCTATGCTATGTTCTAACTCTCCGAGGGGCACAAATCGATGAAGGCAAGAACAGCGTTATTAAGCATTAGCCAATTCCCAAGAACATCAAGGCACTACAGGCGTTTCTTGGTTTTGCCAACTTCTACCGCCAATTTATTAGGAGGTTTGAAGCAATAGTACATCCATTGACCTCCCTAACAGGAAAAAACATCCCATGCCTTTGGACACAAGATGCACATTTTACCTTCAACCCGCTGAAACTAGCCTTTCCTATGGCCACCGTCTTACTACTTCTGAGATTCAAGCTTACATTTGTGGTCAAGGCTGATGCCTCAGGCGACAAAGTCAAATTCTAGTAGACCGACCAGAACCATCCATACGAACTGTCTGGTGGTACCCAGATTCAAATTGTCTAAAATTGGCGGCACCAGCTTCCCTGTGAAGGCCGCCAAGCTTTGGAACTCTTTGCCACACCAGTTGAGAGCAGACCTCCCCTACTCTGTCTTCAGAAAGAACCTCATTACTCACCTCAACCTGACTGAAATTAACTTACCCTGAAACTATGTTATGCTAGCATGACATATGAGAGATTGTAATTATGCACAGATCTAAACACCTAATTGTATATTTTTCCTGATTCTAAATGTAACCTAAGTCTTGTATATTGTACTATATTTGTATTTGTTCATTTGTATATTAATGTCGTACTCTGCCTGTATATCTATAACTCATGTAAGCTTCGCATATCCTTGATGCGCCCTGTTACTCTTGGGTCTGGTGCGCTCTGCAAATATAATAAACAAACAAAAAACAAACAAACAAACAAACAAATCATTGCTGCAACAAATATGCCTGCAGACCCATTATCTTCATCCAGTAGCCTGTTATTACCGCAAGTTGAGTCCAGCAGAAAATAACTATTCCATAATGGATAAAGAACTCCTGCCCATCCTCACTGCATTCAAGGAGCGGAGGCACCATCAATTGGGGGCTCGCCACCAAGTCTTGGTATACAACGACCATCGGTACCTAGTGGCACTTTACACGGCACAGTGCCGTGCAGTGCACGTCAGACAAGCCCATTGGCACCTGTTTATTTCCATTTTGTTGTGGCCTATCCCCCCAGAGCATCCAATGGCAAGGCGGACGCCCTGTCCCAAGTGTATGGACACAAGTTCCCCAAGGAACCTGTACCCAAACTGACCATTACACCCGAGGGGCACTTGCTGTGCATCTGTGACACTTTGTCATCTCTACTAAACAGGCTGCATTTGTGGGTGCAACAACATACGCCAGAAACTATCAACGTGCAATACTCAGTCTGCAACGACTTGCCTTATGTCCAAGACCAGCTATATATTCCGACACTGGAACTAAAACATCTTGCCTTACAATGGTGTTGTGATACCGCTCATGGTTCTACGTTGATTCTGGCGCATATCCTGATGGTCTCCTTGTTAACTGACCCGGCCTATCTCACCTTCTGGATTTCGCTCACCGGTTGAAGACCTCTGGGGTTTTTCCCCGGCCAACTGGTATCTTATATTTCAGTTACTTCCTGCTGGCCGTGTGCGAGGGGCCTGTTTCCTCTACTGACTCTCTTGTACCTTCATGAGCTTCTCTCCTGGAATCTGCTGGGTTAGCTCAAACCGTTGTGGGGGAAAGTTTGGGAATTAACAATTGTATACAGTGCCCTTGCACATCACTGCAATATAATATTAAGCAGATACTGAAAACCGCCATATCTAAACAGTTTCTTGCTTGGGCGAGGCTTTAGACTTTACTGCTCATGACTTTGCAATGAAGGCTCTTCGCTTAGCGTGTAGCTATGCTTGCTTTCACATCCTTCACTTCTGATGTGTTTCCCTTTTGGCATATGTAAGCGTGTTTTAGTCTCACACTTTCTTAGGAAAAGCAGCATTAGTAGATGGAAGTCATCATAGTGTAAGCGTGCTCGCCTGCCTCAGAGCGTGTATGAATCTATGAGGAGTATGTTCACCTTCACTAAATGTATCACACTATGCTGTACTCCTTGATAACACTGACTAAGCATGCAGCTAGTGTCAAAGGCTAGCATAGTTGGGCTTTGTTTGCTGCATGCAACCTTGTTTCAGTATGATTCCCTGCCCTGTCTACACCACTCCTTCCATTGAAATGCTTGTGTTTCTTTGGGTATAAGAGAACGGTGCATGGAGAGAAGGGTTTCTCACTTGCACCGAAGTCTCGAACAGCCGTGGGTTTGTTTTTGTCCTGTTATTGCTTTTTACTAATACATTATTCACCAGTTCAAAGGAATGGTCAGTTTGTCATTTTTCCACCACGTTTGGTGCCTTAGACGTCGGATTCCCGCTGCTCTATGGCCAAGACCAAGGGCTGCTGGGCTCACTTCCCGGTGATCCCACGGTCCCAGGAGAGACTATTTCATCGGAGGGGAGAGCTGCCCGGAATGCCCAGAGAATCAAGTAGGGCAGGCAGAGCAGGCGCAGAAGAAAGAGCTGATCGAAAATCATGGGTTGGTGAACACAGGTCATTGTGTCAGTGTATTGCTATGTTTTGTAGTGTTTTGTCTGAAACGAACAGCCAACCCCTCTCTTCTGGCTAATCACCGCCCAATCTCTATCAACCCCTTCCTGGGCAAACTCTTGGAAAAGCTGGCCATCTCCCAGCTTAACCTCCACATTGATTCTTTTGGTTGTCTTCATGACCATCAGTCTGGCTTCAGAGCAGCCAGGAGCACGGAAACTGCTCTTTTGAACATCTGTGAAGACCTGCTCTCCAACCTTGACTCTAATCTCCCCTCTGTCCTCAACCTACTCGAACTCTCTTCTGCCTTTGGCAGAGTCAAACGTGCCATCCTGCTTAATCACCTTCGTGATAACCTGGGTATCACTGATCAGGACCTGGCCTGGCTGACCTCTTTCCTGTCTGACTGACCCTCCCAGGTCCAACTTGGGTCCTTCCTGTCCTCTATCTCACTCTCCACTTGTGGTGTTCCCCAGGGGTCTAACCTCTCTTCCTGGCTCTTCAACCAATACCTGGTACCCCTGACCCACCTCATTGCCACTCTCTGTTCCAACCTTTAGTGCTAGGCGGAGGACACTCAGCTCGTTTTCAGGCTACCCTCGGCCAACTCCTCTCCCTCCCTCATCTCTGTCTATCTGCAATCCAGGAGTGGTGTGCCGCCAATGACCTCTGCCTCAACGCCAATAAGACAGAGATCCTTCTCATCGGCACTCCTGCACATTCCTTTCCTGGCTCCCTCTGGCCGGCCTCCCTTGGCCCCCTTCCTGCTCCCACCTGTGAGGCTAAGAACCTTGGGGTCATCTTCGACTCCACGATTTCCTTTTCTCCACACATCACTGACGTCTTTAAGAAGTCAAACTACCAAATGCAACTCCTCAGGGGTATTCTTCCTTTCCTCTACTTCCCTCAGACGCTCTCTGTCTCTAGAGCTCTGGTTCTCCCTAGGCTGGACTACTGCAACAGCTGTTTTCTAAATCTGCCTGCCTCTACTCTCCGCCCTTTGCAACTCATCCAGAACAGGACTACAAGACTTGTCCTTGGCCTCCAGTTCAGGGACCGTATCTCTCCTGCCCCAAAATCTCTTCATTGGCTCCCTGTGGCTGCAAGGATTGCATTTAAGACCCCCTACATTGCCCACAAGGCCTTCTGGGGCCTGGGTCCGCAATACCTTCAACTCTCCCTCCGGAAATACCTTCCTACTCGAGCTCTTCACTCCGCTACCTCCAACTCCCTCAGGGTCAGTTGCTTCTCCAAGCAAAGAGTTGGTGGTAGATCCCTTTCTTCGGCTGCAGCCTACCACTGGAACAGCCGCTGTGCCTTTCCTAAACTCGTGGAGAACCACCTTTGGTTCCAGAAGCACCTCAAGACCTTGCTCTTTGCTTCTGTCTTCGCTCTTCCTCTCCCCTGCTGATCACTGGCTGTTTCTGCACTGGCTCCTGGTTACACTCTGTATTCGGGCCCAGGTCCCTGCCCACCCGTCTGCTTACCCGCACTGCCTCCTGGCAACCGTTGCACTTGGGTCTGTATCTGCAACCCTACAGTCCCCTTACCTGCACTTATCTGACACTCGTCTGCGCTCAATTATTGCACTGGCCACCTGCCAACCGTGCTACCTGTTGTTGTTATTCTCAACTCTTCTTCAGCACTTTTCCCCACCTCTCCCCTGCACTTGCATGTTCTCAATGTCACTGGACCTAGTAAGATCGTTGTGTTTTATTGTTTTATTTTTCCTCCCTTGTACCCCTCCATTGCCTCATCGCGCCTTGAAACACTTTTGTATGGCCACGATATAAATAAACGATCATATCATATCAAGAAGGGACAGTACCCTGCATATAAAACGGTTTATCTGAATAAGAAAAAGTAAACGCGGCTAGCCACTGCAGTTTAAAAGCAGCATATCCATGTTCCCTAATGACTTAAGAGAACATGAGACCGCTTCACTGGTTAGAGTAGTGTAGTATCAATTAGGAAGAATGTGTTCTGGATGAGTGGGAAGAAAATATTTTGGATGAGACACCCAGGATTGTCTTGTCTCTACTTGTACCTTGATACTTGAAACCCCAAATGTGCAACTCAGTTGTGACCCTGTTTTATATGTCCTAGTACAGGATCTGTAATAGGCTTTGTTCTACCGATTGTGTCCTGTCTGTGACCCTTACCTACCCAAGTCTCTGAAACAAGCTGAAATACGGCCCTGCATTGATGGTAGTGCAATGGGGGATACAGACTGTGAACCAGCAGTCATCTGAAGGCTTTGGGTCTATTTGACCTAAAACATTTGACCTAATCACATTTGATAGAATTTATTTGACCTTTGCTCAGTCTAAATGCGGGGAGAGACCCACCGCAACCCCCCCACTTCTCCTCATCCTAATCTATACCCTTGCCCACCCCCATATAAATATTTTGTGAATTTTGACCGAAAAAAGGGTCAAAAAAATTCAATCAAATGTTTTAGGTCAAATGTTTTTAGCTCAATTATGATGATACCAATCGGAAATTTGACCAATGCCTGCGAGTCACTGACATTTCTATACTGGGGGAGGAATGGAGACTGGGTGGTAATACCTGAGCCTCTAATTAGACATGGCAGAGCCATACCCACGCCACCAGCCACAGGACTCAATAGCGTCCCGGTGCAGACAGAGTTGGGAACCGACCTAGATGCGTAATAAGTCATACCTTGTCTTATCCCCATGAGATTGGATTCAGGCATGTATAGACAAGTGCCACTTTCTTCTAAAGGAAATCCAGCACACTTCATGTTTACTCACTATTCGCCCATGGCATGAACATACACAGATTGAGTCATCTAGATGCTTCCCTCAGGAAGGCACATTCGACTTAGAATCATTAATTTACACAAGGCGTTAGAAAAGAAAAGGGGCACGTGTACACTGATGCAAAGAGGACAGTTATCTAGATTGGTTTACCAAATCTACTAAGAGGCAGACTCCGTCCAAGAACCGGGCACTGAAAGACACTGTAGAAAGGGGCAAGTAAAATCCCTGAAAACCGAGTACTCTAACCTGCAGGTACCGGCCGGGTACAAACGATTAATTCCTGTAATCCAAAGGGAGTCCTCATTAAAGGAAAGTCTCAAATATATTTTGGACACTTACAATCCTGCCATTTTAAATTTTACACCTAACCGACAACTGGCTAGTCCAGACTCTACTCAACTGTCAACTTATCAGTCTACTCCAATAAACCATATGGTTGACCCGTTCACCCCTGAAATACGACCTCAGATCTCTTAACCTTTTTCGCCGTCCTCAGGCATGTTTGACGGGTTCCTGAATTTGTCAGCCAATACCAGTGCTGCTGCATTCCCTTTTAGACAACTCCCGGGAGGAGGCAATACCCTAGGTACTGTACATGCCCACTGGAGCGCCACTGATTTGTTTAATATTGTTCAGAGATTTCCAAAGATACGAGAAGATCCTGTTAAGTTCCCGGGGGTACTTCAGGTCATAAGAGATTGCTATCACCCCACTTGTGTTGATTTGAATCAATTGTTGCGAGCAGTGCTGCCCACAGATACCTTTACCTTGGTCAAAGTGTGTGCCAATCGGCCAGCTGAAATACCTGCTACCGCTAGGTATTTGAAAACTTTTACCGATAGACTGGTGCAAGCGATTACTGAAATGTGTCCTTCGAATGACTGATTGGTCTAAGATTAATGCATGTAAGCAACCCAAGGGAAAAAATCCTGTGAAATATCTCAAGCGCTTAAAATGATGATGAAGCCATTATAGTACCTCAAGCTGTGGTGGCTAAGTTTATTATGGGTTTGCAACCTAAGATATCTGAAAGCATTAAGGCAGTACTAATAGGATGGGAAAGAAAGGGTTTGGTAGAGATTTGTCGGCCTGACAGGGACTTCCATGAAAAGTTGAAAGACAAAAAGAAAGCACTGAAGCCAAACTTATGGTGTTGCAGTTACAGAGTTTACAACTTCCCCGGGGAAGGGGAAGGTTTCGACCCGCGCCAGATGGGCGAGAACGGGGAAGACGGAAAAGGAGTACCCCAGTAATTTGAGCCAGGCGAAACTGATGAAATGTATATGTAAAAAACCTAAGGGATTTTCGCAACATGCTCCCCGGGCATCCTTTACACCGGTGGCCAGGGGAGGGTCATTGCCTTTGGATCCCAACCCTGGAGGTGGGCTAGCGAGGGAGGATCACCTGGGTAGAGGGTCCTCAGAGATTGGAGAGGGAATACCCGTGGGTGAAACATGGTGTCCCCCCCCCTTCGAATAGAATGTGTCCTCCCATCTATTCCTTATCTTTGATATTTCCCAATATCCAGATTGCTGCTTAGGAGAAAACAAAATTCCCAGTAGAGGGTGCTGTACGATGAGGCCTGTCGAGTCGATGTCCCTCAGACGCCTCTGTGCTGATGTCGCCATCATCACAGGTATAAGTAGCACGCGCAGCATCCGTTGCTTTTTTCCGTTTTTTCGTGCTTCACAGCTTCGGGAACGCAACGCTCGGTTCCGTGAGAACATCGAATTTCTTCAAGTTTTCGGTGAAAATTACTACAAAACTTCGACGACATGGCCTCCTCATTGGCTCCGTCTATGCCCCGGTCTGGGTTTAAAAAATGTTGTGACTGCCTGGGCTAAAATGTCCATGACGGATCCACACAGGGTCTGTCTGTGGTGCCTTGGGGCAGAGCATTCATGTTCTGAATGCGACAAGTGTATGTTCATGTTGGCCAAGGCCTTGAGGGAGTGCAGAGGGAAATTGGAGAGAGGTAAGCCACAAAAGTCCATTACCCCATCCACACGCACCTCCGACGAGTCGATGCCTTCGTCTCCTTGTCACAAAAAACACTCCCGATCACGCTCTCGAAGTGGATGACATCACTCTTCCTCTTCGAAACACAGTGAGAAAAGGCGCCATAGGTCAACGTCCACCTCATCCTCCATTTCCCCTGCGAGGGTTATTTGTCCAACTAAACATAGTTCCCCAGCACAGTGGGAGGAATTACGTAAAAGCATGTTAAAGGTGTTCAAGAACGCGGCCTTGCCCCCCTCGAAGACACCTAGAGGCGATACCCCAGGAGAAACAACAAAAAAAACATAGAAGCCGTGAGTCTTCGATCTCGGCTGGGGAGACTCCTCGAGAGCGTGAAAAACCCTTGAGTAGAGAGAAAGCCTCTGTGACACACAAAAAGTAATCACTATCGACTCATACGGCTAAGCCGAAGAGTGCGTCATCAACGCCCTTGACGCCTTCATCGAAGGAGAAGTCATCGACGCCTCGTGTGGCGACCTCCTCGACACGGTACAACACTATACCTTTGACGATTTCGTCAAACAAGTCGACATTACTGTCAATCCCATTGGCGACCTCAAAGCCTTTGACGGTTCCATCAAAGCCATTGACGTCATCGTCAACGATTTCAACTATTTCTGTGCCAATAATGACATCTATTCTGCCTTCTTCTACTTTTTGAGAAAAATTACACACCACAACCTCGATCAGATTATTTCAAGGCCCTATCCTCAATCTATGAGGAAGCAGAGTCATCTGAAGAGGAAAGACCTTTTGGTCTTGAGTATGGGACGCCTTCGGCCCCAGAATAATTGGTGTCAGAGGAATCTAGGATAAAACATTTGCAGGAATCCTTGCATGCAGCAAGTGGAATTGATACTTCCCCGGGAGTTGATTTTGGTAGGCCTGATCCAGGGGATCATGCTGAAAGCAATTACAGAATGTTTATGACTAGGGTGATGGAGTGTACAGGGTAGTCTAGGCCCACACCTGTGTTCGAGGAAGATTACCTAACAGATATACTCAACAAGGGACCACAGGAGGACCCTATTGTCCCATTTCACAAGGCTTTACATAAAAGGGTATCTACCAACTGGGAAACACCAGAAGTGATCCCTGCAGTTAACAAAAGATTGACAGCTAAGTATAGAGCATCAGCTTTGGATCCTCTATACCTCCCAAAGCACCCAACTCCAGAAAGTCTGGTTGTACATGCTGCAACTTCTTCTGGAAAGCAGAATGCATATCCTACAAAATCGTGATGACAAAAAGCTCGATGCCATGGCCAAGAACGTTTTCTTGGTATTCAGCAGGGCACTAAAGTCTGCTAATGCCACATGCATGCTGGCGAGATTCACGCACACCCTATGGGATTGTGTTTCAATGGCAGCTGACATATCCCCGAAGGGGAGAAAAGGAACGGTTTCTTGAATCTTATGGTGGAAAGGACTTTCCTTATGATGGAAAGGACGCTATGTGTGAATCCCTCCAAACCGGTCTCTGCTCTGTTGACAGCATCAGCAGATCCATGGTGGCTAGTAGAGTGATCTGCAGATTTGAGTGGTTGCGGAAGTCGGGATTTGTCCCAGACATACAATCCAGACTCCTCAACATGCCCATTGACGGCACGCATCTATTTGGAAGTAAAGCTGATGAGAGTTTGGAGAAGCTGTAAACTTCCAAGGCGGCAGCCAAATCCCTTGGAACTGTGATAAGGCAAACTCCAAACCGCCCCAGAGGTGCGCCCTGGAGGGGTAGGTCCTTTTGCTATTATTCCGCATTCGGAAAAGGCAGAGGACAGCCAACAAAAAGAGGCCTGAGACAATTACCCTGTGGTGGATGGGCTAAAGGTACTAAGACCACAAAAGCAGGTGCTGCTTTACCCTCAGCATCTCTGTCAGCCACCCCAAAACCTCTCTGAGGTCTTGTATCACAAAACTACAGTAGGAGGCAGATTAGCTCAACATACGACAGAATGGCAGGCTATTACTTTTGATGTGTGTGTATTGGAGACAATCGCCCGAGGTTACTGTCTGCCTTTCCTACAAACACCTCAGAGTCATCCACCGGGAGACAACTCTTTGAAGATCCCGGATCTGCTCCTTATGGAGGAGATTTTAACCCTGCTAGAGAAATTTGCTATAGAACCAGTTCTTGTAGCAGAGAGGAACAAGGGTTGGTACTCCCCATATTTTCTAATTCACAAGAAGGACTGAGGATTGAGACCCATCTTGGACTTAAGAGACTTGAACAAGTTCTTCAGAAAGGACAAGTTCAAGATGGTAACCCTTCCTCAGATCCTTCAGGCCCTCAAGCTTCAGGACTGGTTTGTATCATTGGACCTTCAGGATGCTTTCTTTCATGTGCCCATCCATCAAAAACACAGCAAGTACCTGAGGTTCGCCATTGGCAACTTGCACGATCAGTTTCGGGTTCTGCCATTTGGGATAACCTCCCCCCAAGGGCTTTCACCAAGTTAATGGTGGTTGTGGCAGCGAGTCTCAGGAGAGGGGGGATTCATGTCTATCCCTACCTGGAAGATTGGTTGATCAGGGCCAATTCCCCGGAACAAGCCCTGGATCACCTTAATTAAGCTTGCCACGTTCTCCACAGACTGGGCTTCTCCCTCAACTTCAAGAAGTCCCACATGATACCATCACAAAGACTCCAATTTATCGGAGCAGACCTGGATGCATCCCTGGGAAAAGCCTTGCTACCAGAGATGAGCGCTCAAGACATTCTACAGATGGTGACAAAATTCCAAAATGCCCAGCATCTCCCAGCCTCTGATTTTCTGAGGTTGCTCCGCCTCATGGCATCCTGCATTTTTCTGGTGCCAGAGGCTCGCCTGAGAATTAGATCTCTCCAATGGGCTTTCAGGACCCAGTGGTCACAGTTCTCGGGAAGAACCCAAACAGAGTCTCACTGGACCTTCAGTGGTGGGCCTATCGGGGAAAATATCTTGAAAGGAGAACCTTTTTGGCAACCATTGCCGGAAATAACAGTAGCGTGGATGCCTCACTCATGGGGTGGGGAGCTCATACCAACGATTTGACCATCAGCGGTCGTTGGTCTCCATCGGAGTCCAAACTACATATCAACCTTTTGCAGCTGAGGGTAATGAGACTGGCGCTGAAGGCCTTCCTGCCATCTGTACGGGGAAAAAATGTCCTGATAATGACAGACAACATGGTGGCCATGTACTACCTCAACAAGAGAGGAGGTATAGGGTCACTATCACTGTGCAGAGAGGCAATGCAGCTCTGGTTTTGGGCAATACAAGAACGAATCTCTCTGTCGGCAGCTCGTCTAGCTGGAGGGAAGAACACAACGGCGGACGCTCTGAGCAGGCAGAGTGCAGTCTCCCACGAGTGGGAACCAGCTCAGGAAGTCCTTCAAGAGATCTTCACCCTCTGGGGAACCCCTCAAGTAGATTTGTTCGCGTCCAATGCCAACAGGAAGTGCAAACTGTACGGGTCCAGGGAATTTCCCCCGAGAGGAGCTCTAGGAGACGCGTTCATGGTGGACTGGGAATTGCCACTTCTCTACGCGTTTCCTCCAGTCCCCGCCATTCCTCACGTAATAAGGAGGTTCAGGAAAACCATGATCCTAATTGCCCCAGATTGGGCCAGAAGAGCGTGGTAACTGGACCTTCTAGACATGTCCATCTGTCCTCCGATTCATCTTCCGCAAAGAGAGGATCTTCTCTTGCAAGAGATTGGGTTCTCCATCCGGATATCAGTACTCTCAGCCTTCACGCATGGTTTCTGAGAGGCTGAAATACAAAGATTGGGACCTCCCGGACAAAGTAATGGAGGTGCTGCTTTCGGCCGGAAGGCCAGCAACCAAATCCCTACACCTCTGCTGTTGGAATAAGTTCTGCAGCTGGTGTAGAGATAAGAATGTTGACCCTTTTTCATGCAATCCACCAATGGTGTTATTATTTCTGTTGCACTTAGCAAATCTTGGAACTCCAGATTGGTACGATCAAAGGTTACCTAGCAGTGCTTTCCATTTTCAAGCATACTGCTGAAGAAGTCTCCTACTTTAAAATGCCTGTGGTAATACAATTTTTGAAGGGAGTTAACTAATGTTTACCCCCCTCCCCCCCAACTCCTTTTCGAGTGCCCCTGTGGGATCTAAATTTGGTCTTAAACTTTTTAATGGGTACTCCTTTTGAACCTCCTCATTCGTGCCCATTAAGACTACTTACCTTCAAATAGTGTTTTTAGTGGCAATAACATCTGCCCTAAGGGTGAGTGAGTTACATGCCTGATCTTGCCAGCCTCCTCACACTGTCTTCCACAAAGACAGAGTAGTATTGAGACTGAAGCCCAACTTCCTTCCCAGAGTGGTATCTGAATTCCACATAACTCAGAAGATAACCTTGCCTTGTTTTTACCCTCCTGCACACCCAGGGAAATAGGAAGAAAGGCTGCACAGACTCGATCCAAAGCATGCCTTGAGTTTTTACATTAGCAAACACGCTAAGCTGAGACAAACTGACCAGTTATTTGTGGGTTACACAGGTCATATGTTGGGCCTAGCCATCACCAAACAAACCATCTCTAGGTGGATTATTTTTACTATTGCAGAATGTTACAAATTGGCAGGCAAAGAACCCCAGAACACTTAAGGGGCCATTCAACTAGGAGTATCGCAGCTTCGTCAGCTCTTCAAAGAGGAGTTCCAATAAGGGATATTTGTGCGGCTGCCAAATGGTCGTCTGTGTACACCTTTACAAAATACTATAGTCCGAATTCCTCTGCTGGCGAAGAATCTAAATTTGGAAAGGCAGTATTGTACTCCTTACATACTTAATTACTTTAATTTTACTCCCTCCTCCTAATTATGTTACTGCTTTGGGAGAGTATCAAAGATAAGGAATACGTGGGAGGACCCAATCCATTCAAAGAAGAAGTTACTTACCCCTGGTAACATTCTTTTGATTGGATGTTCCTCACACGTATTCCTTATCGCCCCTCCCTTCCTACCCCACAGTAAAACTTCCCTTGTGGTAACAGTCTGCGCTCCCTCAGGGGTAGTAACCGTCTAACTTAAGACACTTCTTCGCTTCAAAACGGAACTGAGCAACGGACGCTGTGGGCACTACTTATACCTGTGATGATGTCGACATCATCACCCTCCGAGGAACATCGACTCGACAGGCATCGACGCACAGCGTCCTCTACTGGGAAAACATTTTTTCCGAAGCAGCAAGCTGGATATTGGGCAATATCAAAGATAAGGAATACGTGGGCGGAACATCCAGTCGAAAGAACGTTACCGGGGTAAGTAACTTGTTCTTCTGTGACATTAACCTACCCAAATCCCCTTCAACCTTCATGGGTTACAACAAGTCTCAGAACACCTATTTCCCAGAGTACCACTCAAGGACAGACGAGGAAGAGGAGCATCCCACCATTATACTCTTCCTATGTAAAACACCACTTTTGTACTGAGAAGAAGAGGATGCATACAGAGGCACCCCAGTATGCTCAAGGGAGATGTCCCATTAACAAGGTCAGGCAGAGTCAGGCACTTGAGAGGTAGTGTGCTGTGAGACAGGCATGGTATCAAGGGATAATATAGACACAATCGATACAGTTCAAACAGTTTAGTTGTCAGCGTGGTAAAATGCCTAACTTGCCCTAGCTCTAAGGTGGGAAAGTTCCCTACCTAAAATACACTAATGGCAGTCTGTGTCTTGATCGATCAGTCGAAAGCAAAGTACTGTCTGTGTCAAAACCCTATGCTTGCCCTCACTTCTAAAGACTAACAATGTGTAGGGGACTTCAATAGAAAGGTAAACTACAGGTTTAAGGCACTCAGGGCTCACGCATTTCCACAGGCTTCATAAAAGTTCAAAATATTCAGACTCACAAAGTTCCTTAGGTTTTCTGGTTCCCAACTTCAATTGGCTCTCAGTTTCCCCTTGCGTGAGCTTCCGCCCCTCTTGGCTTTACATTTCCATCTTAACAAGTCTCTGGTTCACAAACTTCAATGGACTTCTCAGGCTTCCCTTACCCAAGCTGAAGCCCTTCTTGGTTTCACACTTGAATGGGCTTCTCAGGTTTCCCCTGCCCAAGCTCAAAGCCCTTGTTGGTTTTACAAAGTTTCTCTTTATCAAACACACTTCCTCAAAGTTCATCTGTTTCACATATCAAAAGTTCATGCGATTCCTTCCCGTCCCCTATATTCAATAGCTTCGCTTGGTTTATTCAATTTTAACTTGTCACACAGTTCACTTTATTCAATGGGGTGCCCCGTGGTCGTAGCACAGTTGTCAGACCGCACAGTCCACATATTACAGGTTGTGCAACAGGTGCTCTCTCCTTAGACTTCTATCTACCATAATGCATTTCCTCTTTTTGGATTCAGCTTTCCTTCTTGCTTTATGCACAGTCCCTTTTAAAATAACCTTTTTCTTGGGGACTTTTGCACACTTTTCCCATCTCGCGTGGCTCCCACTTCTGCCTTCAAACAGCTCCCCTTCACCTTGCGAAGCTTCTCCTATTCTCACAGGAGCTTTCAAGAACGTGTCTTCATACACTCGACCACTCCGTTACTTAGTTTCCTTGCGTTGTTGCTGTATCACTTCCTTGTACATTTCACAATTCATAAGTGAAGCTTTCTCCGTCGTATCCCATCATCACCGATGGTCTCTGTGGCATAGGTGACAGCAGGTTGCTGCTATTCACATTGGATCCCCCGAAATGGCGGCGCAAATCGTAGGCAGCGCTCCAGTCTGCAACTGAGGCTTGGTCTTGTCTCCGCCCACACTGGCCTGCAGTGTTCATCTGCACCCTCGTCCTGGACTGCAGCGTGTTGCTACTCCGCTACCCATGGTAGTTATGCTACATAAGTTTGTGTCCCCTTGCCCAGACTTTCTGGGACTTTAACAACCATGTACAAGGCATTCCGTTACCCTACCAGAGATTTCAGGAAGTGTTTTCTACTACAGAGTTTTCCGAGTTGCTGCCACATCATCAGAATGATTGTACTATCCAATTGATACCAGATAGTCCTTTAACTTTTGGACAGATGTACATATTATCCGCAAGGGAAAAGGAAGTCTTGAAGGAATATCTCAAGAATGGGCTCATTGCTGAGTCCAATTCTCCGGCAGCTGCATCTTTATTTTCATACCCAAGAAAAACAGTTCCGAACTCTGTCCTTGTATGGACTACAAAGGTTTGAATAAGATCAATATCCCAGACCGCTATCCTATGCCCCCCATCCCAGACATCTTGGAAGCGGTCAAGGTAGCCATTGTTTACACTAAGTTGGACTTGAGGGGCGCCTATCATCTTATACGTGTCAAACAAGGAGATGAGTGGAAAACAGAGTTTCCCACCCCGTTCGGCCATTTCGAATACTGAGTCATGCCGTTTGGGTTGTCGAACACTCCAGCTGTTTTTCAATGGTTTATGGACCATTTATTTGCTGATATTCTTCTACATTTCGTAGTGGTATACTTAGACGACATACTAGTCTTCTCGTCCCCAACATCCGACCATGTCAAACATGTCCAAGAGGTATTACGACAACTAAAACAGAACCACTTGTTTTGCAAGCTCAAGAAATGTGAATTTGACCAGTCCTGTGTGTCTTATCTGGGCTACATCTTGTCAGCAGAAGGGATCACAATGGATCCAGCCAAGGTGGCTGCAGTGCTGGAATGGCCAGTTCCTACCTGAGTCAAAGACAATCAACGCTTTCTGGGATTTGCGAATTTCTACAGATGTTTTATCCCAGGATTTTCCCCCATTATACGACCCTTAACCACTCTTCTCAAGAAGGGAACCCCCTTTATTTGGTCGTAAGGGACTTACCTGGCTTTCGATAACCTGAAGGAGCGGTTTACTTCGGCTTCTGTGCTTATTACACCGGATCAAGAGCAAGGCTTCGTTGTAGAATCAGATGCATCTCATCAGGCCTTAGGGGCAGTTCTCTTGCAAAAAGACGATCAGGGACTTAAACGTCCGGTAGCTTATCTATCAAAGACACTGGCTCCTTCAGAACTGAATTCTACAGTGCTAGAGAAAGAGCTCCTAGCCATCAAGAAGGCTTTCAAAGAGTGGCGGCATCTCCTGTTAGGATCCAAGTACCCGATAGAGGTGCAGACTGTTCACCATAATTTACGGGCTCTACAATACGCCCAGAACAGAATAGCAGAAAAGCACGCTGGGCCCATTTTTTCTCTCCATACAACATTACATTCTCATTCATCCCTGGCAGCATCAACCTCAGAGCCGATGCCCTGTCATGGAAAGAACCCATTGCAGTGTCTAGATTCCGTTCGGAACCCATCTTTCCCAAGGCTGTATTTGTTCATGTCATATCAGATTTCCTACAAAAGATCAAGATGCATTCACAGCATCTGGATATACGATGTCCCCAGATAATAACGGACTACCAGCTCACTCGTGACCAGGGTTGCTATTTCCACAATCAGCAAGTATACCTCCCTACGAGTCTTCTACACGATGAAGCCTGTTGTTTTTGTCATGATTCCCACGCTTCAGGACACCGGGGGGGGGTAGCAAACACCAGAGACGTCTTACAGAGGAATTTCTGGTATCTGTCCTTACAGAAGGATGTCCAGGAATATGTCTCATTGGGTCCAGTCTGTCTTCAAACTAAAGTGCCTCGCATCTGACCGGTGGGTCATTTAGTGAGAATGCCTATTCCCGAGAAGCCCTGGCAGATCATCACCACGGACTTCATTGTGGATTTACACTGTTCTCGCAGCTGCACCGCAGTCATGGTGACTGTAGACTCTTTTACCAAGCTGGCACATTTCATCCCCTTATCTGGGGTTCCATCTGCTGCCCTAATGGCTTGCATCTTGTTGGAGAGGATATTCTCCCTACACGGGCTGCCGGAA
This sequence comes from Ambystoma mexicanum, assembly GCF_040938575.1. Classification (NCBI taxonomy): domain Eukaryota; kingdom Metazoa; phylum Chordata; class Amphibia; order Caudata; family Ambystomatidae; genus Ambystoma; species Ambystoma mexicanum. The sequence continues at coordinate 173,891,778 of NC_090931.1, forward strand.
ACTATAATTTCTGACCTAGGACCACAATACACCTCCAGGTATTAGAAGCAGGTGTGCTCTCTTCTCCGCATCAAGAGGGCACTGAACTCAGGGTACCACCCACAAACCAAAGGGCAGACCGAAAGGTTTGAATCAGACTCTTGAAGGCTATCTTTGGTGCTATATCTTTGCAGCTCAGGACAACTGGAAGGATCTGCTACCTTTGGCTGAATTCGCCTATAATAACGCTATGCACTCATCAAGCACAGCCCCTTTTTATGCACTTATGGCTATCACCCAGCTGTTTTTCTATCTTTGATTCCCACTGCCACTGCATTTCCAGACATTGGCGGTTTGATCTATGGTGTTCAACAGAGTCATGTCACAGCCAGACAAGCCTTACAGGAGGAGCAAGAGCATGTCAAACGCTTTGCCGATCGTCGCCGGACTCCTGCGATCAAAGTGGGAGACAAATCTGGTTGGCCTCCCGGTTTCTCCGCCAGCATTTGGTTCCTTCAAAGCTGGTCCCTCGCTATATCGGGCCCTTTTCTGTGTTGGGGCTTTGGGGTTCGCCAGCTTTCAATCCGCAGTTGCCTCCTTCCTGGGCTAGGATTCACCCGGTTTTTCATGTCTCGCAACTCAAACCTGACATGGGCAGTCATTTCTCCCGGAGACAGGTTGGTTGCCCCCCTCCTGTGTCTACCCTGGCTGGGCCCGAATTCAAAGTGGCGGGCATTTGTGACTCATTATCATAGGTGTGTGTTGCAGTACCTGATTGATTGGAAGGGTTCCTTCCAATCAATCAGGAACCCTGCTGATCGTTCCTGGGAGCCCTCTTCTGCACTTCACGCTCCTCTTTTGGTTCGGCACTTCCATCAGTGGCATCCTGGCAAGCCGGGTGCCCCTTCCCTTTGGGCATACTGTCATATCCCATCATCGCTGATGGTCTCTGAGGCATAGGTGGCGGCATGTTGCTGCTATGCGCATTGGTTCCCCCAAAATGGCAGCGCACGTCATAGGCAGCGCTGCAGTCTGCAGCGGAGGCTTGGTCTTGTCTCCGCCCACACCGGCCTGCTGTGTTCATCTGCGCCCGTGTCCTGGACTGCAGCGCGTTGCTACTCCGCCACCCCTGGTAGTCACGCTACATAAGTTTGTGCCCCGTTGCCTAGACTTTAACCTCTCCCGATTCCTTACCTCTTTTTCCTTCTTCCTCCCTTAGCAAAACAGAACACTCTGCGACAGAACACTACATTCCAGCACCGGTTCTCGGCCAGCATTTGCCGGTCCGGAAACCATGCCTACAGTGGTAAGTTCCATTCCTCCATCTCTGCAGACTCGCTTATATTTACTCTCAGGTTTAACGGCCAACCCTTTGTCCCTTCTGCAGGAGCCTCCTCTGAGGCATTAGCGAAACCCTCTTACTGGTTTTGGGGTGCCTTCTTCCCGCTTGGATCCACGGCTTTCAGCACCGGGGATTCAGATCACGCCTTCAAAGGTACGTCGTGGTTGCACTCCCGTGCGTGTAGTTCGCGAGTCCTTCCTCATCTAACCTTTGCTTCAGTTCATTACGCAGACAGTCACTCTGTGATTATTCCTTCCAGAAAAGGGATAAGATTCCACCAACAAGATTTACTAAGCTTCCCTTGCCCGGTAAAATTCAATCATTTAATCTCAGCCAAAACCCTTATCACACACGGTAGGCAAACAGCTTTATCGCAAACCTCTTTCTTCATAGTCCTTGTGCCTATCATTTCTATCGCCCCTTTTCTGGCTACAATGCAGGTGCTATCCATCCTTACTCGGGATCTCGTCTTCAGCTGGAAACCTCCCAGACCCACTCCTCATTATTGGGTAACATTCCTCTCAAGCCAAGTAAACTCCCCCCTTTGCCAGGTCTTTGCTTCTTACTCTCAGCTTCTTTTTTTTCATAACGACATTTTATTGGGTTTTACAAAAGAGCATTACAATAACCATAAGAGCAATCGCAGAACAGCAATCAATAGGTATGTTAAAGCGATAATGTCTCTCGGGAGGACCGGTGTGGGGGGGACCAGCTTGACGGATTGGGCATTACTGTCCATTGTCTGTCCATAGTCGCCAAGTGGATTACGAAATGATGTGAGGTTGTGGTTCAGTAAAGCGGGCTGCTTTGGAGCCATCTGGTTAATGGAGGCCGTTTGTTGAGGGCCGGGAATTTGGCGGCGTAGTCCATAAATGGGTCCCATATGTTTAGGGCTCTATTCAGGGAGCCTGTTCGGATCGCAGTGATTTTTTCGGCCACCGCTATGTCCCAGCATTTCACCCACCAAAGTGCCACGGATGGGCCTTCTTTATTTTTCCAAACTCGGGCCATTGCTATTTCTGCTGCTAGCAGTAGATGTGTGCATAGCCTGGGGATTTAGCCCGAGATTGGGAATGCCCCGTCACCTGTGTTGCCTAGAAGAATGATTCCGGGGTCCCATGGGATGGAGAGGCCCGAGATTTCCTTAATGTGTTTGATTACTTCTCTCCAGTATATTTCCGCCTTCGGACATGTCTATACCATGTGGAATAGTGAGCCAATAGATGGGCATCCTCTCAGCAGGTTCCAGGAATATTTGGATTGGCCTTATTGATTTGAGCAGGGGTTGCATAGTACCTGTAGCAGAGTTTGTAGCCCCCTTCTCTGTTTGTAATGCATTGTGAACTTTTATGCAGTCTGGCCCAAATTTTTCCCCATTCTTCTACTTCAATTTCTTTTCCCGGGTCTTTTTCCCATTCAAGCATATATCTTTCCTTTTTAGAGGGGTCTGCCCTGTCTAGGAGACAGTACAGGGTCGGAATCCTGCCTTTGCTTGTGGGGGTCGCTAAGGATAGTTCAAATGCTGTTAAATCTCTGGAGCATTTCTCCCTGGTCACTCTGTGGGATATCCAATGGCGTATTTGTGCATAGTGGAATCTTTCTCGTTCATAAACCCCAAATTTTTCTTTGCACCTTTCGAATGAGATGGGTGCATCTGCTTCCAGAAAATCGCTGGTCTTTCGTAAGCCACCTTAAATCCATGGTTGGAAGCCGTGCGATGACGAGCCTGGTGAGATTTCAGGGTTATTCCAGATGGGAGTTAGGGGGCCTAGCGATCCGCGGGTCCCCCATTTTCGGGCTGCTTCCTTCCAGCAACGAACTGTTGTTACCGTTGCCAGCAGGGGTCCGCTGTTTGTTTGTGGCTGGTCTGAGGGCGCCAATGGACTCCAATATTCTTCGAGTTGTGTCCATTTCGGTTCATCTGATTCTTGGGCCCATGTGAAAGCGTGAGACAATTGCGCTGCAAGAGTGCATCTGACTAGGTCCAGTACTCCCAGCCCTCCCTGTGGTATCCCCCTCATCATTATCCGTTTGGCTATGCGAGGTCCCCCCCCCCCCCATACAAATGTTTGGATTTGCTTTTGTAAGGCTGTCAGGGTTGGACCCGGGATACTGATTGGAAGTGCCGTGCATTCGTACAACCATATGGGGATCAGATTCATCTTAATGGCCGTGATTCTGCCAAACCAGGATATTTCCTGGGGCTTCCACCTTTTAAGATCCTTATGAAGATCTCTGATTATTTGTGGGAAGTACAAGCGCAGTGGGTCATTAGGGAAGTGAACCCCGAGAAAATCGATTGGACCAGTCGACCATGGGATTGGCATTAGAGGGCTGAGAGCGTCTTATTCTTTTCTAGAAAGGTTAACCGCCAGGGCTGTGGACTTGGACAGGTTTACCATGAATCCTGACAGGGCCCCGAATTCTGAAATCTCCTCCCACAGGGCTCCCAGGGACTTTGATAGGTTTGTCGCTGTTATTAGGACATCGTCCGCATATAGTGCCATTTTGTATTCATGGCCACCCACGGATAACCCACTTATACTAGCATTTTGCCTGATTCGTGCAGCGAAAGGCTCCATAGATAGGGCAAAGATTAGGGGTGAGAGTGGGCACCCCTGCCTAGTACCTTTGGATATGTGAATTTTGCTGGACCTAGTGCCATTTACCCTTAGCTGTGTGGTAGGAGATTGATAATTGGCCATTACCCATGTGATAAAATTAGGGCAAATCCCAAGTGTTTCAGGACTGCCTGGATATACCCCAATCAACCAGATCAAAGGCTTTGTGTGCATCTAAAGATATGGCTGTCAATCCTACCTTTAGTTTGTGGGCGCTTTCAATGATGTTAATCGTCCTTCTGATGTTATCGTGGGTCCCTCTCCCAGGGATAAAACCTGTTTGGTCTTGATCAATTAGGATTGGTAGGGTCGGTCCCAGTCTGCTGGCCAGAACTTCGCAAAGATCTTCCCATCGTTGTTCAGGAGTGAGATAAGCCGGTAGGAAGCGGCTAGTTCGGGGTCTTTTCCAGGTTTGTGTAGCAGGACTGTGAGTGATTCTGCCATTAATCCGGGTATTGACTTTGAGGTGATAAAGAAGTTGAATAGGGCTGTCATTTGAGGAGCTAGTATTCTGGCATATTTTTTGTAAAGATTTGCAGATAAACCGCCCGGCCACAGAGCGGCGGTTTTGAGAGATTTAATAGCTTCAATGATTTCTTCGGTGGAGATGGGTAGTTCCAGGGATTCCAGCTGAGATGTGTCTCAGGGGGGCATTATACTCAGATATTCTGGCAGACTGTCTAGTAACGTGGGGTTCCCGGACATGATTGATTTATTGTGATTCAGCAGTTCCTCAATCTTTTCAGTCTCGAAGTAAAGCATTTTTCCATCTTCCCTTCTAAGTTTCAAGATATTGTTTCGGCTGCAGATTTTCTTCGATTTTTGCGCAAGCACCTTGTTTGCCTTATTCCCTTTGCTGTAATAGAATTGCTTTGTAAATGCTAAGGCCTTCGCTGTGCGGTCGGCGCAGTGCATTTCCAGTGCTGTTTTATGTATCCTTACGGCTTTTTCCTTGTTTCTGGAGGTGTGTGATTTGAGTTCGCCCTCTAAATGCCTTACATTTTCCTCCAGCTTGGCTGTCACGATATTCAAGACTCTTCTTTGTTGCGCTCTGGCACTGATCAGTGTGCCTCTGACGACCGTTTTCATGGCATCCCAGATGATGTTGATGGGAGAGTTTTCCATCATATTTTCTTTGAAATAGTTGGAGATTGTTTCTTCAGTTTCCGATCGGATGCATTCATCTAGTAGCAATGAGTCATTGAGTTTCCAATGTCTTTGAACGGGAAGCTTTTGACCTGAGATGGCTAGTTTAGCGGATACTGGGGCGTGATCCGATATCATGCAGGTGTGGATTTCTGCATTGTTAAGACATTGGAACAAGACTCCAGATATTAGTATGAGATCTATTCTTGAGAAGCCTTTATGCACACAGGAGTAGTGAGTGTAATCTCTTAAAGTGCCGTTGAATAGCTTCCATGCGTCAACAGATTCGGTTTCTCTGAGTAATTTGGCTATTGACAGTGCTTGTGCAAAGTCTGTGTTCGTGGGGGGGCAGAGTTTTATCAATTTGTGGATTTGGCATGCAGTTGAAGTCTCCACTCATAATCAGGTGGCCTTCGCGAAAGGCTTGGATGGTTGGGATTAGGTTTGTGATGAAGTTGGCTTGGGATTTGTTGCGGCCATAAATCGAAGCGATGGTGATAGAAAGATTTTCAAACAGGCCCTTTAGGAGGAGGAAGCGGCCTTCCGGATCTCTTTTTATGGCGATTTTTGACAGTGGTACTCTGTCGCTTAATAGAATTGCTACTCCTCTCTTCTTCTTTCTGGAGGAGGCGAAGTATGCTCTGTTTCTGTACCTACTGAATCTCACCCGGCTTTCGTCTTCCTGCAGTAGGTGAGTTTCTTGGAGAAGTACGATATCTCCCGATAGCTGTCCCAGTCTGTGTTACACTGATTTGCGCTTTCTTGGCGAGTTCAGGCCCTGGACATTCCATGTGAGTATCACTATCTTGCTTGTATCAGCCATTGATATCTACTTTCACATTAGATGTGCCTTGGTCCGTGTCATGATGCCTACCCCCGGAGCACCAGGCCAGGCCCAGCACCCCCGGGAGCAGGCATCATGCCCCCGGGTAAAAGCCCAGCGGCCCCTTATAGGGGCTCTTTGGACTCTGTCCTGGCGCCGTTGGCGCCAGGCTCATGTTGGACATCAGTCCTGGCGCCATAGGTGCCAGGCTCATAAAGGAAGGTGTTTTGTGCACTTACCTGATGTAGACCATGCTGCAAGATTCAGGCCTCCCTGAGACCTGAAAGGGACTATTTTTTCATTGGGTCTATTTTGCCACTCGGGCGTGGCCAGGGAAGGATACTTACCTGGAACTACTTTGGGGGCTATTTAAGCCACGCCCAGACAGTAGCTCACGCTTCGCGTTGTTCTGCATCCAAGCAGCTGAACGCTCACCGTGTCTGCTCCTGCATCTGGTATCCAGCCACGCCCGCCTCGATCCTGGAACATCTGTAAGGAAAGAAGAGAAGAGAAAGGTGAAAACCAAGAATTTTATCAAACTTCTTACCTGCATCCGGAACCTTCACGCCAGCGTTCCTGAGAAAAGACTCATTTAAAAGCACTGCGTTGCTTGCTGCAGCGCCGCGCTTCACTCACTTGTCCTCGGGAGTTCTTCTGGCTCCACCGCGACTGTCTGCACCGGTCGCCACATCTCTGCGCCTAGGGGAGAGAAGAAGAGACAAAAGGTGAGCAGAAGGAACATATGAGGAAAGCCTAATTTTCCGCCATAACACTTACCGGTTTTCTGTTGGTGGACCATTCCTCATTTCGGGGCGGCGCCGCTTCATTGGGAGGTACTGCACCCCGGCCCCTATGGGGAAAGGACAAAAGACATTACTGGAGGAATATAAAGACATTAAAAGGGGTCGCCCCCATCGCTAACTCACCTGAGTTTACCATCGGCAATTCAATCCCTCAACACATCGCCTTCATTCTGCACCTGAAATAAAGGATAGATCACAGGTTAGGAAGGCAACAGAAAAGGAGGCTCAACACTTGAACTTTTGTAATCTTCATACTTACGGCGTTCCGCTCCGAAAAGTCAAGTGGATTTTGCCAGCGCCATTCTGACAACCAGTGAAGTAACTGGACAAACACGCGCCCCTGCACCAGAAGCAGGATGGAGAGTTCATCCTTTCAAACCATAAGGTGAGCTTCAACCGGGGATTTCGGAGGAAGTTAGAGAAGAACAAAGTGGGGAAGGGGGGAGCAAGCACACTATTCTACAGACTGTTAATCCCCTTTCTCATCTGCAGAAGGATATTCCTACGGGCCAGACAAGCAAGATTTGAGGGTCCTGTTCAGTCGGTGCTCCGAGTTCTGCGCACCACGCTCGAAGAGGCCACAGCAACCCAGACTAAACCAGCGCCTCCGTGGGAGTCAGGTGAGCGTTACAGAAAGCGAAGCCTTCCTACAAATTCCCACCCAGGCGCTATGGAAACTTCTGAAACTGATCAGTTGGCCCAACTACTGGGGGAATTACGGGCCAAAGTACACGCCGCTCGTCAAGAGACTAATGCTCTCAGGAGGGAAGTGATTGTATCAAAGGAAAGAACTGATGACCTGGCTAGACAGTTTTTGCAAGGTCAAGCTGGACACACTCCTCTACCCGGTTCCGGGGGGAACCCCGCTCCTGTGGTTCCCAGTAACCCTGTGCAGATTAGTCTACCTGGAAACATGCCGCCGGCCCAACCCGAACGCTTTGCTGGGGACCCCAAACGATTCGCCGTATTCATGAATCAGTGTCGTTTGCACTTCCAATGCAGACCTGGGGCCTTCCCTAATGACCAGACCAAGGTAGCCTTTGTATTGTCATATCTCAGCGGCTGTGCTGCCGATTGGTCAGTTCCACTGGTTACTCAAGATGACCCGATTCTCCGTGATTTTCAAGGATTTCAAGCAAGCATGGAAAGGTTATTTGCTCGACACTCTCAGGGGCAGGCCCTGGATGACGAACTCCTATCCCTGCGACAGGGCAATCAGGACCTCCTATCCTACATTGCAACCTTTAATAGACTAATTGTGGAAACTGGGTGGCCAGAGGATAAAAGAATCACGTTATTTTATCGAGATCTACGCGGAGAACTTAAAGATGTCCTGGCCCAAGTTGTAAATCCGCCCCAAGAATGCACAGAATATATAGACTTAGTGGTCCAATTGGATCACAGACTTCAAAACAGAAAAGCAGATCGGTCCAAGTTTGAGACCCGGGTGTTGGTCAAGACCCACGCTAACCCCAAGGGTGCTGATGTCTCTGAGCCTATGCAAATCGGAGGGGTTAAAGGACCTTTAACTTAAAAAGAACGTGAAAGAAGACGGCAGATGCAATTATGTCTTTATTGTGGGTCCTCTGGACACTTTCTACGAGATTGCCCGGCAAAACCGCCCAAGAAGGTGGTAGGAGCCACTGATAAAAACCATGAAGACACTTTCGGGAAACGACCACGCCCGACAAGCGTAGGGGTCCGCTTGCCGAGCTTGAAAACTAACTCTCAGACCTCGCATTTCATTGTGCCAATGGTCCTCGTAGATCCGGAACAGCCTAAGCGGTTGCATGCAATAAAGGCATACATCGATAGTGGGGCTATAGGAAATTATGTGGATCGTGAATTGGTCTCTAGGATTAACCTCCCTCTGCGTCCTAAAACCAGCAAAGATGTCATCACCACAGTCGATGGAACCGAAATTGCCTCTGGACCGGTAACACATTCCACTGCTGAGGTGACACTTATAGGTCCGGACGGCCATCAGGAGGCAGTTGTGTTTGATGTAATCAAGGCTCCACAGTTTCAGGTTATTCTCGGAATCCCTTGGTTAGAGACACATAATCCTCAAATTGATTGGCGAGCGAAGAGAATAACCTTACCGGATTGTGCACAAACCTGCTACCCAGAAAATCTGAAGATTAGTCTAGCGTCTGTAACCTCTGCCTCCATGCAACTACCTCCGGAATACCAAGACTTTCAGGATGTCTTCCAAAAGGAACAGGCCAACACGTTACCACCCCACAGATTGTACGATTGCCAAATCGATCAGGTACCCGGTGCACAACCCCCTTGTAGCAGGATTTATACCCTTACTGAACCTGAGAATCTGCATTTGAGACAATATTTAGATCAATACCTAGCCAATGGTTTCATTCGCCCGTCAAAGTCTCCGGCATCCTCAGCTTTGTTCTTCGTGCCCAAAAAAGAAGGCGACCTTAGAACTTGTATCGACTACCGCGCATTGAACCAGATAACTGTTAAAAAAAACGTTACCCTTTGCCTCTGATCCCTGAACTCCTTGACCAGGTGAAGGACGCTTGCGTATACACCAAGTTAGATCTCCGGGGGGCTTATCTGGTGCGAGTAAAAGAAGGCGACGAATGGAAAACGGCCTTCCGTACAAAATATGGATTATTCGAATACCAGGTGATGCCTTTCGGGTTGTGCAACGCGCCTGCTGCCTTCCAATTCTTCATGAACGATGTCCTTCGGGAACTCATCGATGTTTGTGTTGTCGTATATATCGATGTCATTCTTGTGTACTCCTCTTCGGAATCTGATCACAGAAAGCATGTCAGGGCCGTCCTTGAGAAATTGCGCCAGCACAAACTGTTTGCAAAGCTGGAAAAGTGCGTTTTCCATACCACCGAGGTTGAGTTTCTTGGATTCATCCTGACACCTAAAGGGGTCCGAATGGACTCACGAAAAGTGGATGCCATCCTCAAATGGCCATCACCTAGTTCGGTGAAAGGTGTCCAAAGCATGCTTGGTTTTGCTAATTTTTATCGCAGATTTATCCCAGAATTTTCACGTGTGGTACAACCCATCACTGCACTCTTGCGAAAAAATAAACGCTTCGAATGGACCGAGGAAGCCGAACAGGCCTTTCAGGAATTGAAAGCTAAATTCACGTCCGCACCTATTTTGAAGCACCCACGTCCCGATCTCCCTTATATAGTCGAAACCGACGCGTCCAACTTAGCCATGAGAGCTGTCCTGTCTCAGAGAGACCCTGAAACCAACCAACTGCACCAACAGCATTTTGGTCTAGAAAGTTCTCGCCGCCTGAGATAAATTATGCAATCACCAACAAGGAATTATTAGCCATTAAGTCCGCCTTTAAGGCTTGGCGGCATTATCTTCTTGGCGCCAGGCATACCATCACCGTGATCACTGATCACCGAAACTTACAATATTTAAAAACTGCCAAGTCTAAATCGTCACGTCAGCTCCGATGGGCTTTGTTCTTTGCTGAGTTCGATTTTGTAATCACTTACCGCCCCGGCTGTAAGAATGGCAAAGCGGACGGAATAGGAATGGGAGAAATAGACACAAACTCAGAACCTGTGCCGATAATTCCCGAACAAAGAATTTTGGGGATAGCCTCTTTACAAACCCTTGAAGACATTCAAGCACGGGTAAAACAACTCCTGGACTCTACAGCCTTGCAGGATTGTATCCAAAGGGGGTCTTACTTTTCGGTCAACGATGGCCTACCTTACTTCCAAGGATGCTTATTTCTGCCAGAAAAGGAATTGCAATAACTGGTTATTTCCCGTCATCATGATACCCTGATGGAAGGACATCCTGGCATTGCCAAAACTGAGGAAAAAATTAAACGACAATTCTGGTGGCCTTCCTGGCGAAAGGATATTAAATCTTTCATGATGTCCTGTGGAGTTTGCGCCCAAAACAAAGGCCAAAAGACAAAACCCGCCGGTCTTCTTCAGCCTTTAGACATTCCACCAGCACCTTGGCACACCTTGTCACTAGATTTTATCACGGACCTGCCCCCTTGTAATGGATACAATACTATTCTGGTTGTGGTGGATTTATTTTCCAAGATGGCCCATTTTATTCCGTTGAAAGGATTACCTTCAGCTTCTGTCCTAGCCAAGGAATTCCTCGAAAATATAATCCGTTTGCATGGATTCCCGTCCATACTAGTCTCCGACCGGGGAAGCCAGTTTATTTCTCATTTTTGGAGAAAGTGTTGTCAACTGGCACAAATCGACATAAGACTCTCAACCAGCCACCACCCACAGACCGATGGTCAGACGGAGAGAACGAACCAGACCCTTGAACAATACCTACGATGTATGTTGCACCAATCGGAGGGTAATTGGAAGGATATTTTATGGGTGGCCGAATATGCATACAATAACTCGGTACACTCTCAAACTGGACAAAGCCCCTTTTACACCCTATATGGACATCACCCTCGTACTTCAGACCTGGACTCACCTCTGAGCCTTGAAATGCCCACAGTGGACCATTTGCATTCCACGATAACTCAAGCCTTCAAGGATGCAACTGCACATTTGCAACAAGCGAAAGGGAAATACAAAAAGAATGCGGATCTGCATCGGAGTGAGGTGCCTCCATACCAAATAGGGGATCAAGTATGGTTGGCTACCAAACACTTATTGCTCAAGGGACCTCGAACTTTTAATCCAAGGTATTTGGGCCCTTACTCGATCAAAGTTATAATTAACCCAGTGGCAGTCAAGCTCGATCTACCAGCTAACATGTGGATTCACCCCGTTTTTCATGTGTCACTTTTGAAACCAGTGCAACCAGGAACCAGATTAATAAAGCCACCAGAACCAATCCAGATAGATGGGGAGCCTGAATTCGAGGTGAAGAACATTTTGGATTCTAAGATCTCAAAATCAAAACTTTTCTAATTGATTGGAAAGGGTACGGGCCTCAGGAAAGGTCTTGGGAACCCAGCGACCACGTACATGCACCTCGACTGGTAAAAAGGTTCCATCGGAATTTCCCAAACAAACCGAAACCTCCAGAGGGAACGACCTTGGGAGGGGCCTTGGGGGGGGGGGGGGTTATGTCATGATGCCTACCCCCGGAGCACCAGGCCAGGCCCAGCAACCCCGGGAGCAGGCATCATGCCCCCGGATAAAAGCCCAGCGGCCCCTTATAGGGGCTCTTTGGACGCTGTCCTGGCGCCGTTGGCGCCAGGCTCATGTTGGACATCAGTCCTGGCGCCATAGGCACCAGGCTCATAAAGGAAGGTGTTTTGTGCACTTACCTGATGCAGACCATGCTGCAAGATTCAGGCCTCCCTGAGACCTGAAAGGGACTATTTTTTCATTGGGTCTATTTTGCCACTCGGGCGTGGCCAGGGAAGGATACTTACCTGGAACTACTTTGGGGGCTATTTAAGCCACGCCCAGACAGTAGCTCACGCTTCGCGTTGTTCTGCATCCAAGCAGCTGAACGCTCACCGTGTCTGCTCCTGCATCTGGTCTCCAGCCACGCCCGCCTCGATTCTGGAACATCTGTAAGGAAAGAAGAGAAGAGAAAGGTGAAAACCAAGAATTTTATCAAACTTCTTACCTGCATCCGGAACCTTCACGCCAGCGTTCCTGAGAAAAGACTTTCATTTAAAAGCACTGCGTTGCTCGCTGCAGCGCCGTGCTTCACTCACCTGTCCTCGGGAGTTCTTCTGGCTCCACCGCGACTGTCTGCACCAGTCGCCACATCTCTGCGCCGAGGGGAGAGAAGAAGAGACAAAAGGTGAGCAGAAGGAACATATGAGGAAAGCCTAATTTTCCGCCATAACACTTACCGGTTTTCTGTTGGTGGACCATTCCTCATTTCGGGTCGGCGCCGCTTCGTTCGCAGGTACCGCACCCCGGCCCCTATGGGGAAAGGACAAAAGACATTACTGGAGGAATATAAAGACATTAAGAGGGATCGCCCCCATCGCTAACTCACCTGAGTTCACCATCGGCAATTCAATCCAACAACGCAAGATTTGAGGGTCCTGTTCAGTCGGTGCTCCGAGTTCTGCGCACCACGCTCAAAGAGGCCACAGCAACCCAGACTAGACCAGCACCTCCGTGGGAGTCAGGTGAGCGTTACAATTTCCCTGGGGCCGAGAGTCTGCTAGGAGAGATTGCTTGCTGCTTTGGTTTGGTGAAAGGTTCGTTGCTGATGCGATATGCTGCGGTGTTGAGTGTGGGGCCAGAGCCTGTGAAGTTCGGCGTGCCCGTCTCTGGGCTGATCGCTCTGATAACTTAACTCCCCTCATCCACCCCCCGTAACTTGAACTAGTAGTAGAACCATTGTTCTGTTGCCACTGGGGAACTGGTGGCACCAAAGCACCTAGCAATGGCCAACTGGCCCGCTGATCTGAAGTATGTTGGAGCTCAACCCTGCTCCCGCACTATTGGCATGCTTGCGAGTGGATGTCTCAGAGGCCCACAACACTGTAGGGGATTCAAATCATTGTAAGCTGTGAGATGCACCTCATTTTAAGACTGGTTGCCCGTGAAGGGCATCGGCCCGAGATTGTAGTGCTCGGACTCGACTGAGTTATTGCCGATTGGTCATCCTGGAATATTGTCTTTCTTAGGGGGGACCCCGAAGTCTGCGCCACCTGCTGGTTTTTGACCATTCTCCTGTGGAGGATTTACCCCGAGTGGGGCGGATTTATTCTTCTGCTTCCGACTCCACGTCCGATTTTCCGAGGCCCATGAATTTGTCTGCTTCTTTTGGTGTGTGAATTTGTTTCAGGGCTCCCTCCCACTTTAATTTGACTGAGGTCGGGAATCCCCAATGATACGGGATCTTTCTTTCTCGTAACCAATCCGTTAGAGGTCGCATGATTTTCCGTTTTTGGAGAGTAGAGGCAGCCAGGTCTTGGTAGAGTGAAATTGTGGATCCCTGAAAGGTGATCTGGTGCATTTGCCTCGCTTCGCACATAATTTTCTCCTTCAATTGAAAAAAATGGATTCTAACCAGGACGTCCGGGGGGAATGTGGACTCCTGTCTTCGGGAGGGTCTGTGTACCCGGTCCAGCTCCAGGGGCGCTCTTTCTGGAAGTGTAATTATGAATCTGAGTAGGTTTGAGACATAGCTTCTTAATTCTGCGTCTGGAATGGAGGATGGGATCCCTCGTAGGCGAATGTTATTCCTCAGAGAGCGGTTCTCTGCATCCTCCTCTAAGGCTGTGATCCTGTCCCTGTCCTGTCCATCTTCAAATCTTTGGTCACAAACCTCGGATTCAAGCTCGGCCGTTCGGCGTTCGACTTCTTCCACCCGTCCGTCCAGAGAGTTGATTTTCTTCGTGACTTCTTGAGTGCTTTTTTGAATTTCTTTGGTCAGAGCTGACAGTAGGTCTTGCAACCGGCTTTGGTGACCATTTGGGATGGGCAGTGGGCAGATGCCGGTACCGTGGATGTGGAATTGTTGGAGGGCTCTCCTGGTAGACCCCCCTTTCTGGATCTCTCCGTGGTGGCATTCGCCAGTAAGGAGACATCTGCTTGCTTAGAAGTCTTGCCGCTTTTTGACATTTTAGTGCTGTTGGGTATCTGTGGCAGGCCGCGCTGTTTGGGATTTTTGCTGATTTTCACAGGGAGAGAGCTCAGGAGTCTTCTTTAGATACCTGCCCCGCCAGGCGCCGTCCAGGGAGCTTGAATATAGAGGGATGTTGCGGTGTATTTTCGGTTGCCCGTAGCAGATTGTGGTGGGGCTCGGAGGATCGTTTGGCGGGTCCCGATGATAGGGGGGAGGAGTGGTGGAGTGTCAGGAAGAGGAGGCCTGAGGGTGCACCCGGGGCCCAGTGGAGTGGGCCCGCAGCGTTCAGTAAGAGCGTGATTCAGGAGCCCGCTTGGAGTAAAGCTTCGGAGAGAGTTGAACTCAGGCAGGTATCCCCAGCCCCTCCCCGCTCCTCACCTCAGGGATGCCGGTCTGATTTGTTTTTCCGGGGGGGCACGGGGAGTCCATGTTACCCCGCGCGCTTTCAGGAGATCAGTCCTTGTGTTTTGAGGTCCAGGAGTGCTTTGGACCGAGGATTGGGAGGCTGGCGGTGGTTCGCTGTGCTGAGCGGCCTGCTGGGCTGCAGATCTGGGTGGGCTCCGGCCGCGTCCTCTGAATGGTGTGGATAGCATGTCGTGGCGGGCCACTCCGTCTGAGGCTGGTGCCCAGCTGGGCAGATGGGATGCCGCCACCAGAGCAGCTGCCAGGGGCGAGAAGCTGAGAGTCCCAGGCAGGGCCCATAGGGCGCAACACTCCCCGCCCGCAGCCCCCCTCGGGCACCAGCTCCGGCCAGGCCGCTCCAGGGGTAGCCGCGTCCGGTCCAGCCCCCGCACAGGCTGAGCGAGAGGAGGCGCGCCGGCAAAGGAGGCGAGAGCAAAGTTCCCAGGGTCGGGGCCCCCTGCCTTATCCAGAGCAGGTTCCGTCGGGGGTGGCGCAGATCTCTGCTGTCACGCCGCCTTCGCTTCTATGGATTTTCGGGCTGATTGAGACGTCCGGGCTTGATGGCGAGCGTAGGTTTCAGGGCAAAATGCTGGTGAGCCAGTGCGGGACAGAGGGATGAGAGTGCTAGGCGCTTTGTTCGTTTTAGTGCGCCTGCCCCTACCCCTCATGGAGGTACTCCTCTGCTTTTGCTCCGCAGCCGCCATCTTGCAGTCGAGCGGGGTCCCGTGGGTAAGACACTCCAAAACTCTGCAATTCGGCCCCGGAACGGGGACCCGCTCGATCGGCAGCCGCAGTGTGAGTTCATGCATGAGACGTTCTATTTTCGCCGCATACCGGTGTCTGGAAGCGGCGGTGGCGATAATAGCACGATGGGCCAAGCAGGAGCTCCTAAGAAACCATGCCACCCGCGGCAGCTCCAGGCCACGCCCCACTCTCACCTTCTTATTACAGAGGTCTCAGAAGGGAAGCCCTGACCTATCCAGCTAAACTCACATCTGCAGTCCTCACACTGCCTGTAAGCTGCGCTCAACTCAGCGACCATCACATCGCCAGCAGAAAACCAGCCCAGGGTTTCCTTCCCCACTAGGGTTTCCCTGGAATTCCTGTTCAGCTCAGGTTCAGTCTTGGGCTGCATAGGGAGACCAGGTGGATTCTTACGTCTCCATGTTTGCTGTGCCCGTCTAAGGTTGGTGCAGTTTTTGACTCTTCTCAGTACTCACCTGTTATTGTGCATACATGAGAGTTACGTCATTACATTCTCTTCAGCACGTCTTTCTTCCTAAAGCACTTGCTTTAAAACATAGTATTCACTCATGCCTTTCACAAACTGGGCTTTCCGTCTCATTGGAACTCACCAGTTGTGATTTTAGCTTCTACGGTTCTTCGTACTGAGGTCAGAATCTCACCACCTGCTCCTCAGACACTCCTGGGCTGTCTCGCTAGACCTGGGGAATAAGCATTTGTTTCTAAACACTTTTTCTTTTTATTGTATTTAGCTGAAATTAATCAACTTTTTCAATTATTACAAAAAATTCAACAATCAAACAAGATAAGCAACTGGTTGAACACATGACAATTAAAAAGAGCAAATAAGAACAAAGCAAGCACAAAATCAAGACTAGAAGACAAGTTGTTGCAGCTAATCATTAGATCTCAATACGTTAGATAAAATAAGAGAAAAAAAAGAAGAAAAATGAAAAAGGACACTCTTAAAACAACAGCCAAGGAAATATCAAAAAGAGAATACAATAAAATAAGCCTAAAGTAATATTCTTTCGGCTCAGAATCAACAGTATTTCGCATAAAATTTCTCTTGATTTGTCTCTCGGTGTACACTCTTACTGCAACAACTGTATCTGTTATTCCTGTTATTATTTCATAATTTATCCAACTCAGTTTTACAACATTTATTCCAATTTTAAAGCATTCAAAAAATTAACTGTGGCTATTCTGATGGTCATAGTATTAGTAGTTACTATTGCAACCCATCTGTTTTCTGGCTTCATTTGTGCAAAGTAGGCCATGTGCTTAACACAATTTATTTGCCTCAAGCCCATGAGCTCTGGACAATCTACAATCACATGTTCCAGAGTTTCCTTAATGGAATGATTGTTACAAAAGCGACACCAAGTGTCTTCAGTATTGATTAGTTTTCTCCGAGCTTGCACATCACGTGTGGGCAATAAATTAAAACGAAAGCGTAATATTGCATTTCTCACTGACGGAGTAGGTGCTTTACAGAGATAGGATTCAGTCTCTCTATATCTCTTTGGGCCAAACATGTGATTATTAAAATCTTTGCATTTTAAACATGCTGCTCTTGTGTCTATCCAGTCCATTCTAAACACTTTACAAGGGATCAAGATACCGCCCGGCACCCTTTTACAGACCCTTCTGGCTTCTTGGAGACACGGCTCCCTCGCCACGCTTCCTCCTGCTTCTTCAACCTGCAGACCCTCAGCGTCTTGTGCTCCTGAAGCTAGCTGGTCCTAGGTGGCTCTGGTGCTTCAGCTCTCCTCCCAACTCGCTCAACTTGCTGAATGACTATGTCCTTTTTATACTCTCCTGAAAACTGCATCTGCAGGTGTGCCCAATCAACTTCAAGTGCCTTACTTTGCCATACCTTATTAAGAGTACATCTGCATTGAGCATACTGGTGTGCCTCTCTATGCATGTTCTTCTTTTCAGTACCAAAGTGGTGTTTTACTTAGGAGGAGTATACTTGTGGGATGCTCCTCGTCCTCGTCCTTGAATGGTACTGTGGGGAATAAGCGTTCTGGTACGTGTCGTTTCCCATGAATATCAAAGGGGATTCGGGTAGGTAAAAGTCAGAAAAGGGGGGATAGGTATGTTGTCGAGGATAAGAGTTTAATGTATTTAATCCTCGTTTCCTTGCCTTATTTCTAGGAGGATATTTAGGATAATAACAGGGTGATGTGTCGAATCCTTTTCTTCTTTTATCATCCTCAGATAAGAATAGCAAGGAATGCTAGTTTTCAAAACAACCTGGTATAGCTGTGGAAGATGAGGATAGGTGAATGTTAAAGCCAGAGAAAAGGTTTTGCCCAACTTTGACTTTAGATTGTCTTCCTTTTCCCTGGATTTTGATATGGGTTCAGAGCCTTTCCAGAGTTCAAGGGATAGATACCAGAGGCTAAAGGCTTCAGGGATATAGTCATCCACTCTTCCACGAAAGGTGGAATACTGCGTCTCACCTAAGGCCTCTCCAAGTCCATCCCCCAAGTATCCCCTGCTCAGGTGATCCTCCCTTGCTTGTCCGCCCCCAGGGTTGGGATCCAAGAGCAAGGCCCTCCCCTAGCCACCTTGATAAAGGATCCATGGGGGATGATATTGGAGAGAACCCTTAGGTTTGTCACAGTGCCCACCTGCAGGCTTTTAAATACACAGGAGAGTATAAAAAGAGCATAAGCAGAAAGCAAGTTGAGCGGGTTGGGAGGTTAGCTGAAGAGCCAGAGCCACCCAGGACCAACTGGAAAAGAACGAGACGCCGAGCAGGTAGAAGTGTGGCGAGGGAGCCATGTCTCCCGGGAGCCAGAAGGGTCTGTGAAATGTGTGTTTATTGTAATGAGTCGAACAGTTACACAATAGTACAAACAGAAAAAACGGGACAATGAAAGGGAGCCGGAAGGCATGCTGATCCCGTGTGAAGTATTTGAAAATACATGCTCATTCCCATGGGCTAGCGAAACAGCCCGGGAGTGTCTGAGGGGCAGATGGCGAGACCCTGACCTCAGAAAATGGAACCATTGAGAGCTAAAGTCAAGCAATCACAACCAGTGAAGGGAAAGCCTGGTTTGTGAAAGACGCAAGCCAATACTATGCTGCCAAGCTAGCGCGTGTGATGAGAAATCTTCAACCTCTATTATGAAATGACAATTACGGGATACTAAGTAGCAGAGTGGTTGCATGTGTGAATACACATTCTCAAAAGCCTCTGGGAGAATAAAGGAAGAGTTGTCTAAAGTGAAGGGGAGCCATGCGAGGAATCAAAATAGGAAGAAAAATGGAAAGCAGAAACAGGGGAGCCTCACAAGAAGGGAAAAGTGAGCAAAATCCACAAGAAAGGATATTTGGAAGGTACTGTGTATGAAATAAGAGAAAGAGAAGATATAACACAAAGGAAAATTTTTTAAGAAATATCATTGAAAGTGTGGAAGTACAACGAGTGTTGAATTTGAAGCTGAACCACATTGAGATAAGATAAGCTTCAAAGAAAGGGCGAAGCGAAGCCCAAGATTCCTTGTTGCGTGACCTGTAATGGGTGGACCGTGTGGTCTTACACCTGCACCCAGACCAAGGGAGACCCCACCAAATATGTGAACTGTATAATAATTGGAAAGAACTGTATATCAAGTGAAAAGCAAAGCAGCCAAAAAGAGCCTTTGAAATATGGGGAAGGGAACCCCTAAGAATTAAGGTGAACTATTATGACAAGTGAACTTTATGACACCAAGAGGGGTCTAAGCTTGGGCAAGGGAACCCTGAGAGACGCGAAGTCTGAACCCAGAGAAGCCCACGGAACTTGTGAGAAATAAGGTACCGTGAACTGTGATAATCCTGAAAAGCCTGTAGAACTTTGTGCACCTGAGTGCCTTGAAGTTGGTGTGGAACTTTGTGAACCGGAGTGTCTTGAACTTGGGGAAGGGAGATTTGGAAGATCTCCAGTTCCAGAATATATTTACTTTGAACACTATTAAGTTTATCCAATTCCTACACATTGTTATTCTGTAAAAGCGAGGGCAAGTATAGGTTTGGACACAGACAGTATTTCTATTTGGACTGACAGACGTAGACTTCCCTTTGTTACTTTTAGGTAAGAAACATTCCCACTTTAGAGCTAGGGCAAGTTAGGCATTACACCACCCTGACGAATAAAATAAAAGGTGTTTGAACTGTATCACTTGTGCCTGTGTCATCCCTTGATAATATGCCTGTCTCACTGGTATTAAACAAACACATATAGTGACCAATGCAACTATTGCAAAGTGTTTGGGCACTGGAAAGCCAAGTGTTGACATCAGCCTCAGTATAACGAGTCTGGCATCCAACTGCGCCAACCGTCACCACTTCAGGCTGATGGTTAGGATTACCAAGAGGTCTCTGAACTTGTTGTGCCACTTATATCGATTGATCCTACTGCCCCCTATGTTCATTGTGTTGTTACCGGTCAAATGATTTGATGTATTTCACGATAGGTCCAATTCCTGACAAACATACATTCTTGCTGAGTTCCTGTTCACCTGTGAATGTTCAGATTAGATTTATTGTGTAAGTTAAGTTGCTCTATTTACTGTTCCCCCTGAGGTTGTATACCTTGATATTCCTTCTCACAGAGAGCACGAGGTGCTGGCAGCATTATGGAAAATTACTCATTCAAACCTTGAAGACCAGGCCGACACTCCCCGTTTGTGGCAGGATCTGTTGTACATAGTCCAAGTCAAATTATGGTCAACCCATGCAAATGACACTGGATATATGGTTAACGCTGAGCCAGTCAAAATTACTCTAGCTTCAAGGGGTGTGGCTAGAATGGGGTCCTAGACAGACGCAGGCATTGCAAGTGCCATCCCTTTTAACAGAGAAGCTCAGTAAAATCCTGCATGTCCTGTAAGTGAAGGCAGCACAGTAGTGCATGAAGACCAGGCTCAGGAACGGGAGGAGGGGCCTCGGCCGAAAGGGAAACCCGCAGGAAATATGGTGGCTGGCAGACCACAGAGGCAGTGAGAGGACACGGGGGGCAGCGAAGTAAGGAGGAGCAGAGGGCTTATGACCGGGGTCAGGCACACATTGAGGCGTGGGCAGGACTAGTGGCGGGAAAAGGAGGAGTGCCCTGGCCCGACGGGGGATAATGCTGGAGGGTCAACAAGCTGCAGAGGAGGGGCTGAGCACCCACCGACGGAGCAGTGAACCCAGCTGGTGGAAGGGGCCCAGAGAATGTAGATGGGATTAAAGAGGAAAGGCACCACAGCTGGAGCTCAAGAGCAGAAGGGAAACCAGTGGGGGCATCCTCAGACTACGCTCAATTTTGGGAACCAGACAGCGCGCAGTGGCAAAGAAATAGCATTCACCAAGGAGGATCTACATGCAGCCCTAGCCAAATTTAAGGGGGAGATAAGAGAGCCGGATACGGCCAACATCAGGGAGGAACTCTTGCAGGCGATTACGGCGAATTGCAAGCACATTGATGGACTGGGGGAGCGAGTGATAGAATTGGAAGGGCACATCACAGGGCTGGGCGGAAAAGTACCGGAAGTGACACAACAGGCACAAGGGGCAGACAAACAGATAAGAGACTTGGAAGAAAAGTGCGAGGATCTGGAAAACAGATCAAGGAGCGTCAATATACAGATCAAAGACCTGAAGGACGAGGAGGAAGGTTCAGACCTCAAAGGCTGAATCCGGGAGATGTTCATGGATCTTGCAGAGGGGGATCAAGGCCTGCACAAGGTGGGCAGTCAAAAAACAGATCCAAGGGCCAGGCCAAGGCATGTCCCGGTAAAGATGCACAACTTCAAACATAAATCCTGGCTTATGAGTGCGGCAAGAGGAAAAGGGAAAAAACGGCTAAGGGGTAGCCAAATTCAACTATACGATGATCTGTCTCATTAAACATTGGCAAAGAGAAGATTGTTTAAGCCGCTCATGGAAGAACTTACTAAGAAGAAAATGAGATATCGGTGGCTCTTTCCAACAAAGCTCCAGTTTCACATGGGAAATGAGGGAAACATTTGTCTCAGGTGGAGGACGGACTGAGGGCTTTGGGTATGAGCTCCTGAGAATCTGTGTGGGCGGGAGCAGAGAAGCGACAAGGGGAGACGTCGGGAGCAGAACAGAATAACCCCTCGTGTGGAGCTCAAAAAAGGGAGGACGACATGAGATGGACAGATGGATCACGGAAAGGTCCATGATATGTACGCCTGCGAGACGCACTGTGGGGGGTAGAGATGGCTAACGCAGGAATTGGGGGTGGGACATCAATGCATGATGTCCGTGGGTAGGTGTCATGTCTAACACCTGCACAATGGATCCAGGATTAGATGTTACTAGTCTAGGGGGGGATCAGGTAAAATGTGGTAAAGGGTCTGGGGAAGGAAGGTGTCTGGGGAAAAAGGAATACTTATGAACAAGGAGAGATGTATAGGCTAGAGTCATGGAAAGTGAAAGGGTGAACAGCCTGATCAAGAGGGTAGCAGTCCTGCGGGAGTTTAAGAAAAAGGAGGCAGAGATAGTATGCCTGCAGGAAATCCATCTACTGAAGGGAGATGTGGGTTGTCTCCAAAACAGGGAATATCCACTTCAATACCATGCTGCAGCGCGGAGTAAGAGGGCAGGGGTGGCCATCCTCATTCAAAATTCAGTGAAGCTGAAAGGAGCCGCAGTAAAACAGGACCCAGAGGGTAGATTTGTGTTAGTTAAGGGGAAGCTAGGAGGGCCATGTACACGTGGGCATTGGTTTATGCAGC
This sequence comes from Ambystoma mexicanum, assembly GCF_040938575.1. Taxonomy (NCBI): domain Eukaryota; kingdom Metazoa; phylum Chordata; class Amphibia; order Caudata; family Ambystomatidae; genus Ambystoma; species Ambystoma mexicanum. The sequence goes on from NC_090931.1 coordinate 173,913,923, forward strand.
TAATCAATGGCAGGAGCAATTCCTGGAGGGCTGCCTGGCAGAGCTGACCAGTTTAGGGGAGGAAGAGCTGGTGATGGCAGGAGATTGCAACTTAGCTGCAGACCCGGATATGGATCGGTCGGTAGGAGTTAGGGGGCATGCAATCGGGACAATGTCCAAACAGTTCACAGAGAGAATTTAGGATATGGGTCTGAAGGATCCTGGCGGATACACCACGTGGAGGATAGGGACTATTCCTTCTATTCGCACGTTCATAAAACGTATATTCCCAGATCGATTATATTTGGGCAACACAGAGAATAGTTCAGGCCACCAAGAAAGCAGACGTAGCGAGCGTGGCGATCACAGATCACGCGCCAGTCACATTAAAATGGGAGAGAGGGGGCCTGCGGAGAAGATACAAAGGGTGGAGATTGGAAGGATACCTCCTTAGGGATCAAAGGGTGCAGCAACAGATGGAGTGAGAGATGTGCAGGTTCATGGAATGTAAGAGGGTGGGGAGAGGAGAGGAATGCTAGGAGAGCAATGGGATGCATTCAAGACAAAGAGGAAGAGCTGCCTCATCCAGCCCTCGAAGAGGTTGAGAGAAGACAGGAGGGAGGCGGAGATGGAGCTAGAGAAGGATATTCAGGAGTTGGAGGCTGCACACAAGAAGAAGGGTACAAATAAGATTGCTAGGCAACTGGCCCACATGAGGGGACAGCTTAAACAGCCAATTGGCAGATGAGTGGAAAACACCCGTCTAAGGAGTAGGCAGACATTATATAAAGCACGGGAACAAGGTGGCAGCGGTGCTGGCGAGGTAGCTAAGGGCTAAGGAACAGAGGCCATTCATAGTGAACCTGGTGGACAAAGGGGGCAAGCTGGTGGGGACAGAGGGAGATAAGCATAGGGTCATCCAGGATTTCTTTGCAGATCTCTATAGAGAGGAACCCTGTAGCAGGGAGGGGCAGGAGGCGTACCTGGCAGGATGGGTGGGGCCGCGGCTATCTTCTGAACACACAGAGCAACTGGAGGGGCCCATAACGTGGGAAGAGGTGCAAAAGGCTATTGCGTGGCTAAAATCACACAAGAGCCGGGGGCGGATGGGCTAATAGCATCCTACACAACTTTTAGCCAGCCATTGTCCAAGGGACTAGCAAAGATATTCAATGAATTCCGGGAAAGGGTCAAGATATCGCCCTCCATAGAGATAGCACATATCACCCTCATCCCGAAACCGTGAATGAACCCACAGCAGAATTCCTCATAACAGCCCATTGCCCTTATTAATGTAGATGTCAAGCTGTATACAAGGATGTTGGCAGCCAGGCTAGAAGGAGTACTCCTGACACTAATAGCTGACAAAGAAAGAGTACAAGTGCAAGCTACCAAGGTCAAAAATACATCTAGACCAGAAGCCTTAAGACCAAGCATTAACGGTACAAATAATGACCTTGTCTATGTCACCACCTACTCCCAACAGAGCTGTCGGATAAAAATAATTAAGAAAAATCGGAAGATATTGTCGCTAGATCCAACACTGGCAAAACTCTTCCCTAACCCTCCCCCTTTTTTTGCCTACAGTTAAAACAATTTGGTCCGTGACCACCCGATTAAGTCTTACTTCAGTTACAAGAAAACAAAGAAGAAGTCCTTTAATGGAACAATTCCTTGTAATAACTAACTGTTGTCATAACATAATCAGAGGGAATTATGTTAACCATCCGCACAAGGGATACCGTATTCCACTCATGCATACATCGACCTGCGATACCAGGAATGTAATTTATGGTATAAAATGCCCATTTGGCATGTATTACGTGGGCCTCACCGGAAGGAATGCAAAAATCTGGTGGGGTGAGCATAAATCAAATAACCGTCTGTCATCGGCAAAATCGCCTGTTGGACAATATTTCACTGAAAAGAAGCACACGATCGCACAAATCCAATTCATAATCCTAGAACATGTTACACTACCCAGGAGAGGTGGTAATCTTACCAAACTCTTACAACAGAGAGAAGTATATTGGATTGAGAAACCTGATACTATGCACTCACAAGGGATGAACCTAGATTGGGACTAGAATTGCTTTTTGTAAATAAGAAATGCATCAAGGTATGACACACTCAATGATTGGAGAGTAACTCTAAATATGATTTTTACTGGCATAACCACAAGAGACACCCAGAGGGTCTATGTATCTCGGAAAAGAAGTCTGAGATATCAATGTTATCTATGTGTTTCTGCAAATTACCCTTGCTAATATGAATTGATGAATATTTCATGTAAATTGTGAATGCATATCCAGATGTAACCCTGGGGAACAACAGAAATTGTTCCGATATATTGCTATTGTGAACTGATGAATATATCATAATTGTGAATGTTAATCTGGATGCAATCTGGGGGAACACCAGAAATTGTCCCGACATAGAACTCGAGATGACTCACGTATGTCACAAATTTATTTTGAGACATCTATGTGATCCCTGTGACTTGCAAGTTATCCCCGTTCTCTGTGAATCCGTGAATGCATTGGGTTAACCATAGGTCCGCATATATAGATCGCACATGGGAAAATCACCAATTGACTGATTATAAAATAAACAAAATTCTAAACCTATCGGGACTCATAATAAACCTAGAGAGAATTTTCTCAAATACTTTAGTCCATCCACGTAGGACCACAAGTCAAATTATAACTAATAATAGCCACGTTGAGGTGCACTAATACGATGCTTATTGAGAAGTATTGTAATACTGATAATTGTGCGGTGCATGATAAATTATAACAGCGAATAGCCCTGTTATGTAATATAGAGGATTCAGTTGGAAATCGCAACTAAAAGTACTCCTAAAATGGCGGTTGCAATCGCCCACAGGTATACAACGATCAGTATAAAAACCGACACACGGCACGGTTGCTTAGCAACTGGCTGATGGCAACAACGCGCGAGTCACACCGTTACCAGGAGACGCTAACGCAACTAAAACCGAGAGGTAAGCGCAGGAATTAACAGATGACTATTGATTTATTAATATCAGTCACCTCGGGATCCCGCCCGACACCAACAGCGACTCATATTGCCTAACAGGAAAAACTGCTTACTCCCGCACGTCGATCTACGATCGGGCACGTATTCAGGAAAATATTTTGTGGCGATTCTGTAGTGAAGAATATCACGGATAACATCAAGCTATTAGAACATACGCCAATTCAAACTAACTGAGGTAAAAAGGGGGACATATATTGAACTAATGCAAACAGACAGTGGCAAATTTAGACACACTTAGAACGTTGGCGAATGTAGTCGCACTTAGAATTTCCACATACGTGCACCACTGATCTAAGATCTATGCATTTATACAAACAGGAACCAATTACCTGGTTACCGCCGAGCTCCAATCAATATTAAAAATGCTGCAACACTTCCTGGAAAAACGAAACAGGAAGAATTGATCAAGACAGCTCTGATTGAGAGGTATCAATAACTATTTTAATTAACATGAATTGAGTACATGAAAGGGTAATGTATCCAGCAAGGATATTATGTATCTAATACACAGTATCTTCTTACAGTTGCTGATACCATTGGATCCTATGTGATTGTCTGAATCCAAACACCTTTGTGACAGAAATCAGAACACATACAGGACACTAGGACAGACCTAGGTGAGTCCACATGACCCGACTTAAGAATTCTTTTGCCTCCAATTTAGATACAGGTGGTTTCCTAGTGGGACACAGCGCTCTTACAGCGACTTGTCCCACTTGAGGCCACAACCATGTAAATACTTACAGAATAGTAATGTGGTGTTTTTATCCACAGAACTGGCGCACAGATATCTTTTAAAGAGTGAAGTGCAACAGCATTTGGCCCGTTTATGCTTCCCAGGTTAGTGCACTAGTGCCAATTGATCTTTATCAAAGCTAAGAAACAAGATATACAGTTAGAATCAAGTTACCTAAACAGTATTACTCTTGTTTTTACAGAAAATAATTATCCCCGATATCTATACCTGAAGAAGGGCGTGGGATCCCGAAATGCATAGTAGCTCATAGGTGACACCCATCGGTGTAATAAAAGAAAATCCCTATCGAGATATCTGGACTGACCAGGATTGAATCCGTTTGTATTTTGGAAAACTGTATGCAACATGTAGAAAATCTCTAATATCAATATGAAAAACCTGTGACTAAGATAATGTGGAACAATAGCAAATTGTTTGATACAGTACATATAGTAATGTTATTAATTACTCTGTATGAATAATTAACTTGTCATCAAGCAAATGTTTGAGATTGTATTGAATTGAAATCATCAAGATAAAATCTTTTTTACAAAATGAACCGTTTAGTGTGGTAAGAAATTGTAAGAACATCAAACAATTACATTGTATATTGTGTGCCCTTGTTTGCCCCTCACGCTTGAGGGACCTGCTCTCTTCACATTTACTTGATCTGGTAGCACAGATCCAACAAGGAGCACCTGGAAATTGTTGTAATAACATACCTAGTGTAAGACAAACATTCTTGCAATGTTTAGAGGAAATTGTGTGCACCTCTACAACCTACTATCACTACTAATAGCCGAGGACCAGTCGGGGTTTATCCAGGGACGGAACGCGTTTGATAACGTAAGGATGTTTCTGCATGCAACTGAAAAGGCCACAAGGGGGGCAGCTCTACGCCTGCCTGCTACTGCTTGATGCCGAGAAGGCGTTAATTGGGATATTATAAGCGAAAGGCTGAGCAGGGTGGGGGTGGGACCACATTTTTTGAGGATGGTTCAGGCAAATTGCCAAAACCCCCATGCTAGGGTCAAGGTGAAAGGGGGGCTGACAAGTCTGTTCTCAATTGTATGAGGAACCAAGCAGAGGTGTCCACTCTCCTCTCTAGTCTTCGCGCTAGTAATGGAGCCCTTTGCGCATAGGATAAGGCAGAATAGGGTCAGATGGGGGAACTTGCATCATAAAATGAGCCTTTTTGTCGACGACGTGGTCCTTATGGTCACTGGGCTGGGGACATCGCTGCCAGCGATAATGGGGGAGATAAGAGCCTTCTCAGAGGTATCTGGTTGTAAAGTGAATTATTTCAAATCAGAGATACTCAATTTATCGGTGGGAGAGGAAGAACAGGAAAGGTTGGAGAGGAATACCCCACTCCACCCAGATGGGTGAAGGGCCCAGTTAGGTATCTGGGGATGAATTTGACAGCAACCATAAACCAAATTATAGGAGAAAATTACCCACCACTAGTAAGGCAAATCAGGGCTGACCTGGCGAGATGGAAAGGGCTATACGTGTCATGGCTAAGAAGGATGGCTATTGCAAAGATGGATATCCTCCACTGTCCGTTCTATCTCTTTGAGGTGATCCCTCTATCAATACCAGGGAAGATGTTGAAGGAGATTCAAGAGGACATCATGGGTTTTGTATGGAACGGGAAGAATCCCTGTATAGGAAGGAACGTTCTATTTAGAGCCAAAAAACAGGAGAGGGTTCGGGGGTGGGCTGCCCTAGAGTTGTAAAATAGGTTCAGGCCACGCAACTGAGGGTATTAGCAGAATGGGGAGGGAGGGCAACCAAAAGCCCTGGGTAACCATGGAACAGGCAGGCAAGTATCTCTGGAAAATGCCTTTGATGAGAAAGGAGGATAGGCCGGTGGCACTCCTGGAGAGCCCGCTCACAAGGAACACCCTATGGATTTGGGATTGACTGAATAAAAGGTTTAGGTTGGCGTAGTGGCCATCACTACAGATCCCCATCTTTCGAAAGCTGGCATTCCCACAGGAATGGACTGCAATAGATTTAAGCAGTGGATTGAGGGTTACATGAGGTTAATTGGGGATCTCTATAAGGGGAATCAGCTCACATCATTTGAAAGCTGCTGTAAGGAGTATGAATTAGGAAGTGTTGAGTGGGAGCGCCAATGATGATGGAAGGGGCAGCACGGGATTTAACAGATTGGGAAAGGTTGCTATCATTTAGCGAGAAAAATAGATGGTTGATTTCAGCCGTGTACAAGATCCTGTTAGATGGGGAAGGACTGGAGAATGGGGTAGTGAGGGCTAAATGGGAGGCAGGGATGGGAAGAGCATTCACAGATAGGGAGTGGGAATAGGCCGTAAAGTGGTGGTACAGACTATACATCTCGGTGCAACATCGGGAGCTACAATATAAAGTGCTGCATAGATGGCACTACACCCCATAAAAGCTTCATAAGATGTATAATTTGCACTTGCCACTGTGCTGGCGCGATTGTGGGTTCGGGGTGGACCACAAAGCACATCTGGTGGTGATGCCCTCAGCTTACACATTTCTGCCAGGAGGTGATGTTGAGGGTGAGTGGGATAATGGGTATTGATATAGAAATGGATGGGGCTATGGCTATCCTGAATATCCCGTTGAATGGGGAGTGGCGGGCAGCTCTGCTGTGGGTGAACCTATTAAAGAGCGCCAGACGATGCATTATGAAACAGTGCAGGCAGAAGGAGCCACCCTCCATTATACAATGGTATTATGCAATCTGTGATACTGTTGGGGTGGAAAAAATGACAGCGAGTGTTCAGAGTACGATGGGGAGTTTGGGAAGATATGGTAGTCCTTTATTACCTATGCACTTAAGGACTATGCATGCTTATACATTCTGAAGGGACTGAGGACACTGGGGATATTGCCGGTGGAGGAGGACTGAGCCATGAGGGGGAATTCCGGGGGGGTAGCCATCCCTAGATTAGTAGGGGTACGGGGGTCGAAGCAGTTATCGTTAGAAATGTTGTTTGTCGACAGGTTCATTTGAGATAAGTGTGCAAATTGCTTTATTGATATGCACATGTATATACTTGCACTAATAAAGATTTGGTTAAACAAAAACAATTACTCTAAATCCTGCAAAACCCCTGCACGTGAATCTCACTCAGTATCCTATTTCCCAACAGGCCGAAGAAGGTATTTGCCATGTAATAGAATCCCTTCTCTAACAAGGTATTATTGTACCAACCCATATCTTTAATACTCCTAATTTGCCCACTGTGAAGCCCGGGTAAAGGGGTTTAACATTTTATTCAGAATTTCCATGCAGTTAATGCCTCCATGTTACCAACTTTCCCAGTTGTACTCAATACGGCTACCATTATTTCATGTACTTCACTGTTGTAAATGTGTTCAGAATTGTTCTCTATACCCATATATCCTGACAGTCAGTACCTGTTCGCATTTATCCATAATTCCACTCAGTATATGTTCATTAGGCTTCTAATAGGATACATAGAAAGTCCTACCCTGTTCTCCAAAATTTAAAAGAAATATCTTGATTCGGTTCAGTTTCCAGGAGGGTTGATGCTGGTGCAGTATGTAGATGATCTGCTCCTAGCCACCCCCCTCGTCGGAAGCGTCTGAGGAAGACTCACTTATTCTGTTGAAAGCGCCAGCTGAAAAGGCATCTAAAGACAAATTACAGTTGTGTCTACCTGTCTGCGATACCTGGGCCATGAGATTTCTGCTGGTGAAAGACATTTGTCTCAGGGCCGGATTGCAGTGATGCAAAACGTCCCTAAGCCCTAGACCAAGAAGCAAATGAGGGGGTTCCTCAGGATGCTAAGTTACTGTTAGGGAGAATTCTCATTTATGTGCTAATTCCCTTCAACCTTAGAGACCCCCAGCTCTTTTGCTGGACTTGGGACTTTTTTAATTTTAACCCTGGAGTGTGTGAGACCTTTTTCTCAATCTCTCATGTGTTTCTACCTAATTTGGATGTTGTATTTTCACTGTTTTTGGTGTCTGACAAACTACATAGACATCTGCTTTTTGTATGGTGACACACAGCACATTCAGTGCAGTGTCACAGAGAAATCCTTTTAGATTTCTCACAAGGTTTAACTACCTTTTCTTATGTGAACTACAGTTCCCAAGAATAGTAAAGAGAAATTGATGTTACTTACCTTTTCTCTTTGTAGTCCAGCACACCCCATTTTATGGGGAGTGCTGGGGGCTTACCTCGTAGCCCCTTATCCGACTCCCTCATGTAACATGTTTATGTTACCCTCACTACTTTTAATGGCTGGTGGCAGTGGTTTACTTTTTCCTACCATTGTGCTTTTCTACCGCAGGCTGAACCATCAGCTGCAGTAGAGCACCCATGGGTGACCATTTTGTCAAAATGGCCCCTGTCTTATTTTTTCACCATTTTCGGTTTCTGAGGTATTTCTTGGGTTTTACTCTGTGCATTGAGCCAGGTTTAAGCCCTTTGTTTGCCTTGCCTTTGGCGGGCTTCAGCCCTGAAGCCCACTCTGGCCAGTGTGTCTGGAAGGACAAGATGTGAGGAAGGTCCTGGAACTCCTGTCCTTTGTCTCTACGAATGCCTGAATCCAACTAGTCCTGATTGGCTGGTTTGCTATCCTTTCAGGACAGCCACCCTGCTGTGTGATTAACAGCCTAGGCTGTGCATGAATGGAAGAATCCTGCTTAAAAGGCGAGGGTTTTGGGACTACAGGCAGAGTCGACCACTGGGAGAAACACCCGATGAAGAAACCATGAATGAATCTTGCTGCTACCTCCTGGACCTTTGAATTGCCCGGTGAAGCCCTGCTGCTGTGCTGAATTGCTTTTTCTCCTCGACAGAGAAGCTACAGATGGAACTACTTCTCCCCTTGGATTAGTGGGACCAACTAACCCTGAGACAAACTCCACTGGACCGCCATCCTCAACTGGCTGTGCTTCTCCGTTGCTGTAAGAACTCAATACCAGGGGTTGAATGTCTGTAGTCGAATGCAACGTCTGCCGTGGAACAAATCTGTCTAGAAGCTCCAGGAAACTCCTAAGGACGATCCTAAAGCAGGACCTCCAGATCCAGAGCCCCCTCACCAGAGTGCAGGACCGAGGGAGCAAAGAGTCTAACCGGTATCCAAGAGCCGTAACAGTGCTGTTTGCTAAGCGCTGAAACCGCAAAGTGCAGCTGAACGAAAAACAGCCTGTAGCTGCCAACGACCTCCCAAGTACTGCCGCAGGAGCCCTCCAGACGTCCTCCCTCTTGTCCCCATGACTGAGGCTCAGGAACAAGGGTCTGCACGACTGTAGCAAGACAGAATCCAGCTGGACCACTCTTCTTCAAACCAGAGGTACTTTTTAGGCTTGGGGTACTTACCTCATTGTCTTTTAGCTGCGCTCTTCTCAGTTGGGAATTGCATTGGCTTACCTTTTAGAGTTGATTTCAACTCTTCACACAAGCTTAACAGTTTGTAACCCTACAAGTGATTCTTTCTAACAAACTCTCTAACTTTGTGCAATACTCGGGAGGCTAGCTCAGTGGCAACGTGCTCCCCTTGGAAGCAAGGCGACACGGAGCAACACAGGTTCGATCCCCGGCTCAGCTCTTAGAAACCTCTGGGTATTAAGCGCGCTATAAATAACCTATCATAGCATAACCTATCATATCTAAGAGGTACATCAGATCCATAGCCTGTGTCCCAAATTACTTTAGCTGTCTTTGCTCCCTGAAGACTCTACCAGTCCATTGACTTTGATACTGTTGGTCCCTCATAGGAGGTAGCTTGTCGTAGACTGTTCCCGCTGGGAAAGGCTTATCTAGATTTCATTGGAAGATTTAGTTGTCCTCACATATACTGAGAAACTGTTCCTCAGGATCTACAAAGTATGCTAGTGAGATATATAAATGCCATTACTGTCCTTGTGATCGAAGTCACCTCAAGGTGTAGGAATTGCGTAAGAAGCATATCCAAAGATTATCCTCTAACTTGTTATGAATCTGAAAGGTAATTTTAAAGTATATTTACATTGTTACACTGAATTGCCCTTTTAAAGAATGCTTATTTAAAAATTGATGTTAATTAAATAAATATTTATAACAGAAACTTTGAGTGTAAGTGTTACTTGGTTGCTTGTATTTACGGATTTCATTGCTACAGATCTACAGCTCACATTTACCCCTCTTGAGATAGGCCTGGCTGCACAGTCACACTACCAACGTGTGTAGTACAGACCTATACCAAAAGGTGTGTTACCTAATACCAAACAGATAAGTGTTGTGTAGTCTCACAAAGTGTGACTGCATCAATTCTTACCTGACAACTGTATGATATAAAAGTCATTTATAACGCACCTGTACACAAGTGTTCCGAGGCGATAATGGGTCCTGGGATATGGATCCATAGTTAAGCCCCTTCTGAACCTCGTGCATGATTTGACCCCTAATCCCTGCTATGGTCCCAGGAAGCAGCAGATGCCTTTGTCACCATTAAGAAAGCATGTGGAATGGCTCCGGCTTTAGGTTTACCAGATTACAGTAAACCCTTAGGGCTGTTTTGCGCGAGTGCAATGGGTTTGCTCAAGGTGTGTTGACTCAGTTACATGGTGATAACCAATGGCCCTCATCATACCACAGCGTTGCTTTAGATGCAGTAGCCGTGGGACCCCCAGTTTGCCTGCAAGCTATCGCCACTGCTGCCCTGTTGGTAGAAAGAAAACAGACTCTCTGGTGCAGGGGCATCCTGTCACTATTGCGGTTGCCAGTGCTGTGTTGTCATTATTGCTTAAAGGGAAGACACAGCATGTGTCAAATTCACCTCTCACCCGATATGAAAAGTTGCTAATTTCTGCTACCAACGTAACTTTGAACAATGTAATCAATGTTCAGTCCTGAATACCGCCTCTTTGCTAACAACCCTGAAGGATGGGGAGCCGCATGACTGTCAGGTTGTCGTTGAAACACTCTGGTCACCCTGTGTTGATTTGCCTGATGTACCTATGTTTAATCCTGACCAGATTCTTTTTGTTGACTGATCTTGTACCTGTGTCCCAGAAACAGGTACATTGGTTTCTGGGTATTTTGTGTGTACCCCCGCCCCCATGCTGTTCTAGAAGCATATTTATTACCTATGGCAAAATCAGTACAATTCACTGAACTCGTCGATCTTACTTGTGCGTTTCCTCTGGCCTAAGATTAATCAGCTATGATCTATGCAGACTCCAGCTACACCAAAGGGGTGGTCCACGACTTCGGAGGTCTCTGGAAGCAACAGGGATATTTAACTTGTATGGGCACCTGAATATTAAATGGAAAATGGGTATTAGCTTCATCGGATGCATTGTTACGTCCGCAGCTATAGCTATAGTAAAATGCAAGGGACATGATCCCTCTGTCGTTAACAGCCCAAGGAAATGCTTTAGCACATCTAGCAGCACACCCAGCAGCCTTAAATGGGCCCCTGGCTCTTAATGAATTTATTGTTCGTTTTGCAGTTCCAGAGTTACCTATCCCTTCCCTTTCCAGACTGGCAATCCTCCAAGATCACGCCCTAGAAGCTGAAAAGGTGACCTGGACTCAACTAGAGTGTTCCAGAAGAAACAACCCCAATTTAGACCTCACTTTTGGCGTACCATGTTCAGTGTCTGACCCCTCTAGATCTTGCAACGCAACCCCCAAAAGGTACGCTCTCCGATCCCATGGAAGAGCTCCTGAGAGTCAATTGCCTTGAACAAAGTGGCCATTAGCCAAGTCACTCGCCTCTGACATGTAATTTAGCCCAAATGCTATGGCTGAGCGGTATCTCAAGCCATATAGTCATCAGGCAGGCATGTACATAGTGAAATTGCATTCAAATGTTGCGACAGGGCCAGCGTTGTGGCCCTGTCAAGGGATGGGGGGGGAGAGAGGTCACCCCAACACGGGTGGCTGAATGCCGGCAGGCCCCCTTCCTTACCTGCGGTGATGGCAGCCTCTGGACCATAGCTCAAGTGGGGCAGCCACCACAGAAAGAAAAGTATGCTGACGTCAGGGCCAGAGAGAGGCCCGCCGCATCCAGAAAGCCAGCGGAGATCACAGCAGCATCCCTGGCAATGGGTGCCAAAAATGCAGCAAGACCGGCTACAGGACTCAGCAAGAGTACACGTGACACCCGGCACCAAGGGGTGCTGTATCAATGACAACACCGGCAGACTCCAGAAGATTGTTTCTGCTGGAGTCTGCCCCCAAAAGGATCCACCATTAGCCCACCAGGCACTTTTAATAACAAATAAAGGACCCACAAAGGCCTTAAAGGGATAGTGCCATCAACAATTTTATTGGCTCAAAAGATGGGCCATCATCAAAAAATATATATAAAAAATATAAATTAAGAAAGTTGCTATGTAAACTTTTGAGCAAACGAGGCTCAAAGTCACAGATTTAAAGCACTAGGAGACATCCATTTTGTGAAATGGATGAGCCTCCTGTGCTTGTGTTAATTTCTGCCCTTGCGGCACTAATGAAGCAAAAGCCAGCCAGCTGTAATACACAAAAGCTACCAGCAGGTGACTTTTGCTTCATTATTGCCGGAGAGCAGAGATTAACACAACCTGCTGCTGGTAAGTGCTTTAAATATTTTTTTTTAAAAGCACTGCAAAATAAATGCTGCGGTTTTCATTCTAACTTAGAAAGAAAACCGCAGCATTTATAACGTATTTATGTTTGCTGTGGCTTCAGCTTTGAGTCTCCTGGGCTCCTCCAACCTGGGTCGGGGATCCCAGTAGCCTCAAAGCTGAAGCCACAGCAAACCTAAATACAACGTTGTTGCATTTAAAAATGCTGTGGTTTTCTTTCTATGTTTCCAGGAGCCCGAGAAACGTAGAAAGAAAACCGTAGCATATTTAAATACAACAACGTTGTTTTTCTGACTGCGGAGGCTTTCACATTGAGTCTCCTGGGTTCCCCTGACCCGGGGGAACTCAGGAGACTCAAAGCGAAAGCCGCCGCAGTCAGAAATACAACATTGTTGTATTTGTAAATACTGCAGCATTTACAAATACAACAAAGTATTTCTGACTGCAGCGAATTTTGCTTTGAGTCTCTTAGACTCCCCTGACCCGGGGGAGCACAGGAGACTCAAAGCGAAAGCCGCCACAGTCAGAAATACAACAACGTTGTATTTATAATTGCAGCGCCTTTTCTTTTTGCCTTTCATTTTACGTTTCGGACCTTCCCTGGGCTTGGGGAGCACCGAAAAAGTAAAATGAAAGTGAAGGCAGCCTACTCAACTCATGCACAGCTCTGCTCTGGCTGCAGTAAGCAAAAGCTCCCAGTATGGGGCTTTTGCTGCTTGTTTAGTGCCGCCAGGAAAGAGCTTAACATGAGCTGAGGAGGCTGCCTGAAATGGCAAAATGGATGCTCCCATGTAAACGCTTTGAGCCTCGTTTGCTTTCATTAAAATTATGTTTAATGCAGGTTTTGGATTATTGCCCATCTTTTGGGACAATAATATTTTTGAGTGCACTATTCCTTTAAACCCACTATGCCATCAGGGATTGCTTTTTGTTAAATGAAGGCACCACAGAGGCCTTTACCCACTACACCACCGGGGATGTCATGATTATTTTGAAAAGCCCCAATGGAGGCCTTCAATGTAACATCCATGGACCCCAACAGGGTCCATGTCGGAAAAGAGGTGGGGCTTACTAGCCCTTTTAAGCCCTTCCTTGGCCTTTCCATGGCCTTCCCCTGTCACTCCCCCTGGAGCTAGGTAAGGTATTTTTTAAGGTAAGTGGCCAATTCTGGGAGGCAGTGGGGTATTTAAGTAAGCCTGTGTGGATGGTTTAGTGTGGGTTAGTTGGGTGAGGACAAGAGGCGGTGGAGGATGTCCTATAGACAAAAGGAGGCAAGAACGAAAGGAGTGTGCATGCTATTATAAGGAGGGGGTCTGTGAGTGTTTGTGTGAGAAGTAGAGGTAGAGTAGGCGTGGAGTAGTAGTAGTGGAAGAGGTAGTAATTGGGAGTAAAGAAAGGCAGTTGGAGTAGTGTATTAGCGAGTGAAGAAAATAAGTAGTAGATGGTAGTAGAGGGGTAAGCAGGGCACCATATTCCCAAGTGTCCCTGAGGGTTTGAACAGGGGCTAGCGAAGGGGTGAGCAGGGCACCATATCCCAGAGTGTCTTGTGGAAATAAAGGCAGTGCAGGGATAGTGGTAGTAGCAGAATGCCAATAGTAGTAGAGGAAGAGAAGCAAGGGTGACATTGAGTGGGAGAATAGGAGTAGCTATTGGTGTAAAGTGAATTAGGGATTATAACTAGAGGAACAGTAAGAAGTGGGGAAGTAGGGGGACGTGGCCAGCCGAGGAACCGTGCAGGTGGCTGCGAGGTAGGCTCTGTAACCCCTTTCCCAATACGGCCCTAATCCTCCCGTAAATGTGACCGTTTTTGGCCGAAAAAGGAGACTGACGTGGCGGAACACATGAAGCACCGCCAGGAAAGAAGAGAAGCGACGGAGAGCCACCGTAAGCGAGATCGAGGCATTTAAATCGGATGCTCTGATCCTCCCGCCAAGAAGGCGGCTCGACACAGAAAATCGACGGGCGCCCGTTGGCGGATGGAGGTTGGTCCCGTTTCGCCCTGCATGCGGGAACCAGTAGTCCTCGATCCTAAATGAGAAGGAAGACTCCGAGACCCATCAATGAGGAGCGAAAGCGAAGTCGCAGCCCTGGTATATGAATGACGAGGCGCCGCAGAGATCCGCTCTGCACCCCCGAGGGCGGCAAGTCGCACAACACAGCGAACGGGCATGTATGCCCGCCCACGGGAGACCCAGTGCAGCTAGCCAGCAAAACATCCCGTGGCGGGGCACATGGATCAGGGAGCAGCCAGCAGAACCTCCAGGCCCCTTTCGGGAGGAACAGCGTCGCATCCGGAGGACAGCAGGAGCTGGATACGGAGCTAGCGGGAGCCCAAGATAACCGATGAACCTGCCCGATCTACAACCAGAGCCGTCCTGTGACCCGCGCTGGGCCTGAGAGGTGAGAGGGGGAGCGGAGGCTCTCGCGAGCAGCGGCGAGGAGGCAGCACAGTGAAGGGGGCCGCCACGTAAGAATGCGCGTCGATCGGGCGCATACTAATCCTCCCCCCGCCTCACTAAATCACCGGAACGGGAGTCGTAACTACACCCCAACCGGGCATAAGCTTTGCCGACCGGGAGAGGGAAGGAGGGACCGTCCTCGACGCATGGAAACTGGTGGAAGAAGCAGGGCGCAGGAGGGAGAGGCTCCGAGCAAGAAGCGGGGCAAATAAAAGGAAACACAAATTAAAACACTGCACGCCGCCGGAGCACATCATTTAACCATGCATTAATTGTTTCTCATATTAGCACCACCTTCACGTGATCTAGAACGACATTAGCATAGGTATAATGGATATGGATTATGATTCACACATAAAAATGTCCAACTATTTTTTCAAACCCACTAATGCAGTTTTTCTTTTTCATTTCAGATGAATTAACCTTACTTTTGCAAATTCGAATTTGTTCACGGTTTTGTTTACAGCCCTTTTACCAATTTCGCAATAGCATTTAGTATATTCAATATGGCAGCACAATTTCTACTCAATTGCGGCCATATTGGGTTCCTTCAGCCATTTTTTTTTCTGAGGCTGATTTCTACATAGTCCTATTTCTATCTCCGCGGGCCGGGCCAATTCCTCCAGATCACTTTTGCTCATATTGCTGTGCTGGTAAGACGTTTTTAGACGGCCCCTCAGCCTCTCTGACAATTCCAATTAGTGTATCTGCACGTCGCAATTAAGCAAGTATCTTTTCTTCACTAGTTAATTATTGTGGCTCGATCGTGCGGATTTGGGCTTTCATTAGTTATTAAAGTTTTTAAACTGAGCGGGTACGTTCTAAATAGTTTCTCAATTCCTTACAAATTGAATTCTTGTGTGTTTTTTACAGAACTTCCGCAATTGCAAAGCCATGAGGTACATTTCTAGTTTTAATTTTTCTTCGCGTTTATTCAATCACGTTTTTGGCATATTCCTTATGCTATTTTTTCCTTTCACCCTTTCATAGAGTTGTCCTGCAATTATTCATTATTAGGCCCCTTCTTCAATCCAAGGTACTCTTGGTTCTAACATTCTCTAATTGGATTTAATCAAAAAAAGGGCGCATATATTTAACAAGCCTCTATTTTCGGTTTCTAATGGACAATTTTGCTTCTCTGAATGCGCTGCTTCAGTCATTTCCGTGGATGCATGTTAACCATTGCACCTTTGTTTTGTTTGCTTTGTCCCATGTGCACTTCTTGTATTCCGGCTCCATGGAATTTCCATTCAATCCAACATCATCTGAATGTGGTACTGTGCGTGTTCTTTTATTTCTTACTATTGATGTTTGGGTTTCTGTTATTATGACATATGACATTTATTCACCTACACCCTCCCCCCCCTTTTTTGCCCCTGTGCTTTATGCCTTTGTTTTGTTTTCAATTTGCACAAATGGATGTTTTTCCAACCAAAATGATTTATTCAATGGTGTACAATTTGCTTATCATTTTGGATTGTATTATGCTTAGCCTCGGATGAAGAGTCGGTCAAGACTCGAAACACATGTCGGACTACTTCGTGAATCAATCCGTTGGACTCATAATTACATCTTTTCTTAAATTATTTGCAATACACGTTTTGGCGCAGTTACTGAGAATTGCCCGTGTTTCACATCATGAAGGGAGCTCTCACACATCATAACAGTATCTGGCACCCATTAAAGACGCCAGGGTCCTACTGCAGAGCAACATACCCTGCCCACACTGCTGAGGGGAACCCTCATGCGAGCTACCCTACAACCAGGGAGTTGATGACCCTGCAACCCAGCAGGAGAGGTGATCCCAACACAGGCCGAGTTTATTCAACGAGCTGCCCAGTAGTCTAACTCACTTAATAGAGCGATTTGAAACCCCCGGAGAAGAGCAAGAGGGACAAATTACTAGCGGGATCCACAATCATACAAAGCCCCATAGTAGGGAGGTGCAAGGAACTACCTGAGCAATACAGAAAATGTTATAAACACATTAGTAGCAGGCCCAGCCCAGCTGGCTCCTGTCCTCCCCTCCTGCCAATCAAATATGTCCAAACAAGCTACTAAATCGAAGGGTGGAGCATCGGGGGGCATCAAAACGATGTTGCAGGCGGCGGAGACACAAAAACGGGGCCAGATCCAAGCCACCGCCCAAGTACACCTCCCCAACGGAAGATCTGGTTGACACAACGGACCCGTCAATCCGGAAATCTGACCTCCTGGCACTGCTTCAAGAACTGAAAAAGGACATTAAAGAAAGCGCCGCAGACTTGGCTAAATCTATAACTGATCTCAACAAGGGGGTCATGGCAACTGAACGAAGGATAGATGAGGTGGAAACCAGAATGGCCGAACAGGGGCAGGAACAGGAAGAACTAACTAAAGGAGTGCAAGAGCTTGAACAGCAAATAGAACGGGTCCAAAATAGGCAAGAAGATGCTTAAAATAGGTCCAGAAGGAATAACACTCCGATCCGAGGGGTCCCAAAATCTGTGACAGACCCTGAACTACAACAATATGTAATAGACCTATTCCAACATATCCTAAGTACTGGAGATGATCGGAACATAGTTCTAGACCGTACACACAGGGTCTACTCGACGACCAACTTAACAAAAATCTAACCCTGGATGTCCTTACAAGGGTACACCTATTTCAGGTAAAAGAAGATATCATGCGCGCCGCAAAGAGGAAAGAACCCATCCACTTCAGATCGGCAACTATCCAAATATACCAGGACCTGGCGCAGGCAACCCTCCTCAAAAGAAAGTGGCTGAGGGTGGTGACAAACTGGCTGTGGGCTAAAGGAGTTTGCTACCGTTGGGCATACCCTACTGGACTTCGCTTTGAATGGGAGGGTCAACGTGACACGATCACCAAGGAGTAAGAAATGGAAAGCTTTATGGGGAACAAAGAGGACATGCGAGAGGCCGGGGCGAATGGTTCCCCACCTAGAGATAAAAAGAGAATGGACTCATCTGAAAAGGAACAATGGAAGCCAACACGCCCCTGCCGAGGGGCCGCAATAAAGATATCAATGCCATAGACCCTACGTGAATGTGCGTGCTCAAGCCCCAAGTGTAATGCATAAAATACCAAATGCGGAGCTTCAACCTGAGATAGGCACCGACAAAATGGGGCGTGAATACAAAACGAAAGAAAAAGACGGAGACCGAGAGAAGACACGTCAAAGACCGGAAACATATAAGAACCAAAAGAAGAGGGGCAGGGGGACGGGGGAGGGGTGATTCAGACACCAGTTTCCCAGGGAAGTTTACACCTGGTGACTTGTTGTGGTAAACCCTCCAAAGATGTTTGTAAAGGAAGTTGCAGTTTGAGAGTTAAGGGGTTTAAGGGAAAGTTTTTGTTCAAGGATGACGGTGATGCATTGTACTCAAAGAACACTCCAAAAACTGGAGAGATCCCTGGATCTTAAACGAAGCAGGAGTGCAGGACATGAAAATGGCAGAATTAACATTTGTTACACTAAATGTCCAGGGGCTCAACTCCCCAATTAAACGCAAATCGATGTTGGCTAGACTGAGAGATATGCAGGCCTCAGTGATTTTGATGCAGGAGACACATCTACTCAAGGAAGATGAACACAGACTGAGGCATAGAGCGTTTCCCACACAATTATTCGCCACTAGTGGAACCAAAAAACGAGGAGTGGGTATCCTGATAGCCAAAGGGATCATCTTTGAAAAACAATTTCTGAAGAGGGACCCTGAGGGCCTTTACTTGTTGGTGGGAGGGAAATTGATGGGGCAGCAAGTGGCATTGGTATCAATCTATGCCCCTAATGAAGGACAAGA
Organism: Ambystoma mexicanum; assembly: GCF_040938575.1. Classification (NCBI taxonomy): domain Eukaryota; kingdom Metazoa; phylum Chordata; class Amphibia; order Caudata; family Ambystomatidae; genus Ambystoma; species Ambystoma mexicanum. The sequence continues at coordinate 173,932,552 of NC_090931.1, forward strand.
TCGCTTCCTAATGGAGATCCTCCCGATCATTGTGCAATGGGGAAGGGGACAGATATTAATGGGAGGAGATTTTAACGGGGTGATGGACACCGAGATGGACAAAACTCTCCCTGCCTCCTCCCATGATCACACGTTCAGACAGGCCTTAGCTAAGTTCATCAGGGAATTAAACCTGATCGAAACATGGTGCTTCTTTAATCCACAAGAAAAGGCTTACACTTATTACTCTGCGGTACACAGAGGCCACTCCCGGATTGACATGGTGCTGATCTCGGACTCACTGATCCCACAAGTTACGGGATTAGAGATTGGAGTGAGGTGCCTGTCGGACCATGCCCCAGTCCTTTTAAAACTGTAACCTCTGAGCCCACAATATCAGCCCCGTAAACCATGGCGCCTAAATGAAATAATTCTGAAAGACTTAGCCCTCAGAGCAGACATTGAACGAACCCTAAAGAATTATTTCCATGAAAATATCACCCCGGAGATTCACTGGGAAACTATATGGGACGCAAGTAAAGCCGTAGAAAGAAGGGAATTCATAGCACACACAACAAAACACATCAAAGGAAAAAAAAGGGTGAGGCAAGATATGGAGACCCAAGTGGCAGAGGCCAAAGCAGAGTATAAAAATAAAGGCTCGCAGAGAGCATGGAGGGCATTGAAAAAAGCTAGATCAGCCATAGAAACCCACCTGGCGGACGAAGCTGTGCTTCTCCTAGTACAAACCAAACAATTTTACTACACTAAAGGGGATAAAGCAAACCGATTCCTTGCGGCTAAATTGAAGCAGCGAAAAAACCGTAACCGCATAATCCAACTCCGAAATGTAGAAGGGGACCTAATATGGGGAGAGAAAGCAGTAGAGGAAGTGATCCACTCTTACTACATTGAACACTTAAAAAGGGAGGACCTGGTGAGAGAAAAACAAACCGCATTCCTCAACCAAATGACCCTACCACAAATTAGCGACTCAGATAGACAAATGTTAGAGGCCCCCATAACAGAAGAAGTGGGAGAAGTAATAAAAGCACTGAAAACGAATAAAACCCCTGGCCCAGATGGGCTTAGTAACGCATATTATAAAACGTTAACAACCACCCTGATAGGCCCTCTAACGAAACTGTTTAACTCCATCTGCGACACCGGTAGGATCTCTAGAGATATGAGCCAAGCGACCACAATATTACTACTAAAACCGGACAGAGACCCCAATGAATGTGCGAGTTACCGCCCCATTTCGTTATTAAATGGAGATGCAAAAATCTACTCGACGATCCTAGCCCGTAGACTAGCGGAGGTGCTCCCCGGGATAATCCACCACGACCAAGCAGGCTTCATACAGGGGCGAAACACACACGATAATATCCGCAGAGCTATAAATACAATCAAATGGGGCCGTAGAACAGGACATGGATTCTCAGTTTTAGCTTTAGATGCCCCCCGAGCATTCAATAGCCTACATTGGGGGTACCTACAGAAGACGCAGGAAATGTTCGGGTGTAGCCCGACTTTCATACGCATGGTAATGACCAATTTCGCACATCCATCCACACGACTAATGGTTAACGTTCGGTTCATAGATAGTATCCCTATCCAGAAGGGCACAAGACAAGGGTGTCCGCTGTCACGTTTAATATTCGCCATGGCCATGGAGCCACTAGCACAAAAGACCCGCGATGACCCAGAGATCCAAGGAGTAGAAGCGGGCGCTCAGGGTCCCCAAAAAAATAGCTCTTTACGTGGATGACATCCTCATGTTCCTCAAAGACACAACACACTCACTACCCAAAACATTAGACATCTTAACGGAGTTTGCGAAGGTCTCTGGATTCTATATTAATTATAGCAAATCCTGCGCACTCAATATTACTGAGAGAGCAGAGCTGGTGACAGAATGGGCGGATAGGTACCCGCAGAAGTGGGAACAAAAAGCAGTGAAATATTTAGGAATACAACTAACCTCCAAATACGAGAAACTATATGGGGCCAACATCCCGGATCTGCCGAAAGAGCTAGCAGAGGACCTAAAGCACTGGGAGGCGCAGGAACTGTCATGGCTGGCAAGAATAATGGCGGTAAAGACGACCCTGCTCCACAGGTTCCTCTATGTAGTAAGAGCCCTACCAATATGCATCCCAACCCCTGCAATCCAAAAAAGGTCCTGTTCAGACCCCAATTGCTGGGAGGGCTGGGAGTTCCCGAAATCCGCAGATACTTATGGGCAGCACAGTTAGCTCCAATACTACAGTGGTCACCCAGAAATAACCAAACGAGCTGGACGGCCCTTGAAAAAGAAGCAACTAGAGCCCCCCTGGATAACCTCCCCTTCCTTCCTGAACGACATAGAAACAAAGAAGGTGTGTTACTTGAATCCACCAAGGCCTCCTTATGGTATTGGGACAAGGCGTTATGAAATACAGGTCCGGTTACCGGAATGCGGTCTGACTTCTGGGTACAATGTGGCGAGAATGAGAAAGCACTAGTAATGGGAGACCTCTACGAGGAAGGCACACCCCTAACCTTTGAGAGTTACAAAGCTAAATTTAATATATCTGAGACTGAAAGGTTCCATTATGTCCAATTAAGGCACTGGATCTCAAACAGGAAGGTCCGAGAAGAGGCAACCTGAGAACCAGTGGGACTAGAACTCACGATAAAAGAGGGCCAACCCAAGAAAGGGGTGTCGAAACTGTATAGCTTAATGGGAGCAGTAGACCCTGAAGAATCGCTCCTCTATATGCAGCGGTGGGAGGTTGACATGGGGAAACCGATCTCTAGCGAAACCTGGAGCCAAATCTGGCAAAGAGCCATGAAAAGCTCCAAATGCACCTCCATTAAAGAAGCAGCATACAAAATGTGCTTAAGATAGTACATAACGCCTGCACGCATGCATTCCATTAACCCAGATTACCCCATGGCCTACTGGAGAGGTTGCGGACAACCAGGTGATCTAATACACATGTGGTGGTCTTGCCCGCTTGCCAAAACATACTGGAAAGAAATCCTAAGTCACATCAGAGAGATAACTGGGACACAATTACCATTTGACCCGACGGTGGTCCTACTGGGGGAGGCGGTGGAGGGATGCTACGCTAAATCTGGTCACAAAAGCCCACCTCATTACCCACATGCTAAGTGCGGCTAGAATAACCCTGGCTCATACTTGGAAGAATAAACAAGGTCCGATAGTGGCCATGTGGTGGGTGAGACTATGGGGGGTAATGGCCATGGAAAAGACTACTGCTTTATCCCACGGCTCCTATAGAAAATATTTGAACATCTGGATGCCACTACACGACTTTACAAACGACAGAGAACAAATGTACTTTAAGCCGAGACTATTGCGCAGCATTTCTGTTATTTAAAATACACACTGTGAACTGGAAAAAAGTGCGACCCAGGAGTCTCAAACTGTTGGAACTTGCTACACCGTATCCAATGTTGGGATGTTAGGGTGTGGGGGGAGGGAATATCATGATTGTTTGTATCTATTTCTTTGAAAAACCAAAATAAATAAAGTTGTTCAAAAAAAAGAAGTGGGGAAGTAGAGTGAGAGGAACGAGGTGGCAGAGGGATAGTTGGAGGCAAGAGTGATAGTAAGAACAGGAGTAAGAAAAGAAGCACGTTCGAAAGGTGGAAGTGGAAAGGCGGAATGAGAGATTGGAGGGACAGTGACGTAGTGGGAGGATGACACCTTAAGGGACCAGTATAGTGAAGGGTCAAGTACGAGAGGGTGTGAAAGGAATGCCACTGGGCGAAAGGAGGCACCATTTATTACTCCCTGAGACTACTAAGTGGGGTCGGAGAGGGAAAGTTAGAAGATCCCTAAGGAGTCGGGTAGCCAATGATTTAGGAAAATCACCTGTAGCCCAGGAAGTGAAAGACAGATAGGGGTTACCGATCCCAGTGTTACGGAGGATAGCTCAGGGGCAACGTGCTTGCCTTGGAAGCAATACGACATAGGGCAACAAAGGTTCGATCCCCGGGTCCGCGATTAGAAACCTCTGGGTTTTAAGCGCGTTATAAATAACCTATCATATCATACTAACCTCCCCGATAGGGACATCTGGGTTACGGAGGCGGAGATAAGGCTGGGGTAGACAAGAGAGAGAAGGTCGGCCTTTGCACCAAAAAACCCAAGTCCCACTAGGCTCAGATACCTTTGCCACAAGAGAGACACAAGAGAGACAGCTATCTTACATGAAAAGACCTTTAATAAATAACCTTGGATTAGGTATGAGCTTGGGCTGGTTTCGCTCCAGGCGCACTATAATTGGCGAGTGCGCTCTCTCTTTAAAAAATGTTTACGGTCAACTGAATTAAATGTCTTGTTGAAGGTGGTCTCTCACTACATGTTCACGGTTAAACATCCATTTGTAACAAATTGGCTAGGAAATGTATATAAAATATTAGCTGAAGCAGAGATATTGATTGAGACACTGCTAGGTAATCCAGATAAAGCCAAATCAAAGATATATCAGTTGGACTGGATAAAATATGTTTAACCTATCTATACCTCCTCCTTGCCCCAGTTATCTCCTCATTTGGCATTTCTCACAATTTCTACACCAATGATACTCAACTCTTCCTCTCCTTCTCTTCCTTCTCTACTGACCTCCACCTTAAACTCTCTCCTGCCTTACTGCAATAAAGAATTGGATGCATTCTCGCTTCCTTTCCCTTAACACTGATAAAAAATGAAGTCGTTTTCTTCCCCTCCAACTCTCTTCCCCCTCCCTCTCCTCCTCCTTTCATTCATTCATTTTCCCCTTCTAATCTCCCCATCTCTGACCACGCTCGCAACCTAGGTATTCACTTTGACTCCTCTCTCACTTTTTCCCATCACATCTCTCTCACATCTGGTGCCCGTTGCTTCCATCTCTTTAATATTTGCAAAGTCCGCCCCTCCCTCACTTTCCATGCTACCAAACTCTTAATTTCCTCCCTTATCTTCTTTTGCCTCTTCTATTGCTCCTCCTTACTCTTTGGACTACCTACTTCACATCTCGCCCCCCTTAAATCTATCTACCACTCTGCCGTCCGCACCCTCTGTCTCCTCTCCCCCCCGTGACTCCATCTCTGCTTCCCTTTCACTCCCAACTTAAATTTCAATTTCTTTGCCTAGTCTTTAAATCTCTCCACGGTCTTGCTCCCCCTTATCTCTCCTCCCTCCTTTCGTTCTACACTCCCTCCCGCTCCCTTCGCTCTGCTGACAACTTCCTTCTCACTGTTCCTCCTTCCCCTTGTGCCACATCCCGTATCCGCTCCTTCCATCTCCTAGTCCCTCTACGATGGAACTCCTTACCTCTCTCAGTGCGCTCTATCTCTACCTTCTCATCATTCCGAACTTCCCTCAAATCTCTCCTTCTCCATTCCCTGCCATGAAACCCCTCCCCCCTGCCTGCTCCCCTCCCACCTTGCCTCATCTCCTTGATCATCTCCCTCTCCCCCCTCCTCTCCCTCTCAGTTCTACTGCACTATTCTTCTCCTATCCAGTTAATTGCTCTACTTATTGTTTTTATTGATCTGATTCTCTATTGTAAATTGCTTCTACTGTTACTGTTATAAAGTTATTGTCATATGTATCCTGTTGTTAAAGTGTGCAGCGCTTGGGTGTAAAGCGCTATATAAACAAAAATAAATACAAATACCTATCGTAATGGGGATGTGCTTCAATTTCACCTAAAAAAGTTAGTACTCTACCACAATATCTGCTACGTTGTCCCTCAGTCAAATTTTGAAGTGGTATACTTTGCTTACGTTTTAATTTATGGACCACTCTTGATCTTAAATCGAAATGGAAAGTTTTGCCCCCTGGAAAAAAAAAAGATATGTAGTTTTTGCACAGTGGATGATACACGCCAAACCTTAGTTCACATAATTACTGAATGCAATGCGCTTCAGCCAAAAAGAGAAATCTTTTTTGCCAGACATTGCAAATGACTGGGAAACATCACACAGTAAGAATGTTGGTCCATAATATTGGGTTTGAACACTTTGCCCATTCAAATAGCTACCATCAATTATCTCACCAATTTAAATTTGGAAGAGGGAGCGGACGACATTGAAATGTATTGAGAAAAAAAGATTGAGATACTTGACCTGGAAGAGTTTTTCGAGAGACTTAAAGTGTTGACTTCTGATTGCTGTCTGTTTAATGACAAACAAGCGCATTTAACAATTTTGTCTAAAGTGATTTATAAGGTGTTTGTAATATGTGATTTGATGTGAAATTTGATACATTTGATGAATTTTAGTATTGATCACTTTTCATTCTTTATCTTTATTCTGTATATATTCTATCTTATATTGCCTTTTTTCTTTTAATTGATTTGAATTATTTTTTATGCTTTTGTGTTTAATTGGAAGGTTATAGAAAAATAATATATTTTGTAATTGTTTTAACAATTTTGCATTATATTTGAAAGGTTGATTAAATTCAGCCAATACAAATAAAAAATGTTTTAAAAAAATAACCTTGGAATTGCTATCAAAGTCACCCTGGTTCTGTGTTTGGCACCCCAAAACAATGTATTGTTTTGGAAAACACAAGCACATTGCATAAACAATACTTCTACTACAATGGTCTGGGAAGGGTTCAAATAGTCTGGTTTGTTTTAGTAAATATTACTGAATGTTCCCGTAAACAATAATGTCCCAAGGACTACAATGTTTTCAGACAAGTCTGGATATGGGGGTTAATGTTGACTGATCGGGTTCAGAGGTTATTTAGAAAGTTGCAGTTCTAAGAATATTTCACGATTTTCCGTTGAGTAATAAAGCAACTTGCCGATGGCCTTGCTTCAGAGAAGGGAGAGAAGAGCCTGCATCTTCCTAAACACTGGGAATTGGACAAGTCGCTAGAGACAGGATTCTACATCTAGCTAAGGAGGGGAAGAGACGGCATAAGTAAGACAATGGTCCGATACTATAAAAAGACTGGCTTCGGGAGGGGGAGTGAGCTGTTCACAGAACTGACAGAGCTGGATGAGGCAGACCAGAGACTGCAGTACCCAGATAGCAGACTGGAACCACTCTCTTCATGCAACCCTATGAAAAGGGGAAAGATGGGTGGGGAGTCCCTCCCTTTTTCTTGCCTGGTGTGACAAATCCTTGGATGTCGTGAGGCTGCTACCCGATAGTCCCTGTGGGGGTGGTACTCTAGGGACAAGGACAAACATCAAAGGGAGACATGGTATAATAACCCTCACCCATCATCCTATACACCTCCTCACCTGGTAAAACCCAGTAACATACCTAACCAACCTATGCATCTATGTAGATCTAGAAAATTGACTTCAACTGAGATTCGGAAGAACATGGACTACGCAAGGGAGAGTAACAATAGAAGTTCTCGGGCGAGGAGGAGCCATAGAGGAATAAAGATTAAAGGTCCAAAGACACAAACAAGGGACTCAGAATATATTGCCAACCAGCCGATATAAGAAATACATAAAGGACTATGAAGAGAGTCAGCAAAATCAGCAGGAGAGGCAGTCCAGCCCAGGAAGTTCGACGAGACCACACCAAGGTAGCCAAGAGCAACCCGCTCCCCACGGCTGGAGAGGAAAAGCCTTGTCTCGGTAGCGTGGGGCCCCTCCAAGACAGAGCTGGAGGGCAGCGGCGTGACCTGAGGCGGGTGGACCAGCCGTACAGAGAACAACGCCATTGCCGCCAACAGTATCCTGCAGCAGAGCTGTATAGATCACCAGGAGCAGAGAAGCGCACCGCAGTGCAAACCAGGACTCTCTGCCCTGCAGGTATCTGGTGAAGAGCTCCCAGGAAACAGGTAAAAGGAGAGAAAGGAAGTCCAGATGGAGACCGGGTGTGAGAACCATAGTTGCAATTGAGAAAGAGTACAACAGATCTTCCTCGACACAGTGGTTGGTCGCAGACCACCATTGAGAATAAGAGTGAGAAAGAGTGTAACGGAAGTCGTATGCCTCGGCACAGTGATTGGTCACAAACCATTCCCAAAGTAAAGAGTGAAAGAGAGCATGTTTGAAGTTGTTTTCTTCGTGGCAGTACCTGGCAGGCGAGTGAACCAGGTCTGCCATAGAGAAGTACGGGTCTGAGAAATGCACCCACAAGAGAAGGTTACAAACCCCTTTTCGCATTGCAGGACTTGGCAGTAGAGTACACCAGGAGAACGAAGAGAAACCAGGGTCTATGACCCATCCCTTATCACAATTGGGTCTTTGCTTGCTAAGAAAGGCAAGGGGAAGGGAGCCATTCCCCCTGGTGGTGTGAAATGTTAAATAAAGTCTAAGGAAGACCAGGGGAAGCAAGGCATTCTCTTTGGTGTTGTGAACCAGGAATGCAAAACTAACAAGGGCCAGGAAAAGGGAGGCATTCGCCTGGCAAACCAACTAACAAGTAGGATCAAATCAAGAATCCAAGGGAAGGGAGTCATTCCCCCTGGGATATAAAGTATTTGAACTTTGTTATACAGGGTGTTGGAGGATCTGCACCCTTTTTGTCAGTTTGTGAAGTACAGGAATCAGGGGAAGGGAACCATCCCCCTTGCTTGAGAAATTGCAGCTAGACTGTACCACCTGGCCCAGGAGGAGGGAGTCATTCTCCTGGACCAAGAACTTTGGTACAACTGTTTAGTTTAGTTACAAGTGTAAGGGACAGAGATAGGGACATTTGACACAGGGTGGTGGACTCTTCAGTTAATAAGACATCCCGACAGACCCATTAACATTTTAGTTGAGGCAGGGAATCCCCTCATAGATCTAGGGAGAGGTGGGTTATTTCTTTACTTTCATTTCAAATAAAAGTGTGGCGAAATCACCTTGTGTGTCAGTCTCATCCTTCTGCACCGTTACACTGGATTTTGAAGCTTCTGAAATTGGATTTTTTGGCGTCTCAGTCTCAAAAAGACTTTTCCTTTTGCTTTTGAAAAGTACTACTATTTTCTACTGAACTGTATGGGGCGTATGCCTACCAATGGCAATCAGCTCACCACCTATAGACAGAATTTATTCTTAATTGGATATTGTTTGCACCATGGTCAATTCCAATTGAAACTATACAATTTTTAGGCATGTATACCTATTTTGGCTGCTTTTTGTTGTATTACCAAGGTGGTTTTGATAGGTGGGTTTTCCAATTGGATTTGATATTTTTGGGATTTTTCTTGGATTGTGCAGGCCACAATCCTCCAGGTTCCAAGCATCCAGCCTCCAGCTCTCATCTCTCTACCTTCTAAGTATAGTAGTGAGTAGGAGAACCAGTCTTACGCATCTTTAATAACACTTTGGGAAAGAGGAGAGGTCTAGTGAGATCGATTGAGGTAGACAATGACTTGTGAAGTGGCTATTAGCTTATGGGAGGGTTGATTGGTCTTGAGCAGACATAAAACAGTGACAGTGATAGCTGCATATTGAGTTATGTAACGTTTTGCATTACAAGTGTTCTGCAGTGACAACAATATCAATGTTTCTTTATTCTCATAATTACAAGAATGACACTGTACATGAATGTAAGAGTATTCATTGAGTGTTCATTACTGAGAATCTAGTTAGAGGCATTTGCACATGCACATTATGTGTGGGGCATCCATTCGAAGTACTGTATATTGACATATTGTATATAGTGCATGTTTTCATACAAAAGGGGTTAGACCATCAATAGAATATATGTGACATTAGCAAATCAGTCCTGTGTGGAAGAATGAGAGCAGCCGCCCACTGCAGTGTGTTGTTGCCTGCTCTCTTTACTGATGCAATCACAGTTGTATGCTTTTTCACTACCTCTATTCCTAACCTCACCACCCCTATTGGGTGGGGGAGTCTAGGACACTCCCCTGGGGGTGGAGGAAAGGCTCTGCGAGGTAGAGGTGAGATGAATCACGTCACCCCTGGATTAGTCCCTCCAACGACGATTGATCTCCCCGAGGTGGCGGTGCACTGGCAGAGAGTAGAGGCCACTACTGTTGATTCACTGATACCCTGTGAAGCGAATTGTTAGTGCACACCTATTTTCAATCCAATTTAATAAATAAGTTGTAGAGGTTTAGGTACGGGGAGGAATAATGGCCTTGAAACAAGGTCAGGATACAAATAGCAAACTAAAGAGTCCCATTTATGAACTCTCCCGCCCCCGCACACTTAAACTTGAACACTTGAAAACTTAGCTGAAATTTTAATACAGAGTAAACGTGACAATTCAAATACACCTATTGTGACTGCACCAATGTAGTTTATCCAGTCAATACAAAATAGACATACAAAAACTCTTAGTAGATGTTTCCTGTGTAGGCCCAACAGTCTAATTCGTGCTTGATGTGTTTTGGGGACCCAAACCCCTTCTTCAAGAGCAAATCATACTGTAAATCAAGATCCAAACATATATATTACAACTGTGGAATAAACCATAACAATTCATACATAATTTCAATGAACTATACCCCGGTACACTTCCCCCAACTCAACTATACCTTCATGCTCATGAGCTCACAACGCTTTCAACCGTTATATTCGTGAACCAACAACCTGTGACACTGTGGTTGTCCAAAGAGACATTCTAGAAGCGTTAAATAATGAACCTCATGCCTTGTGGAAACCCTAAACCCATGCGATGTGCGGAGAAGCTAAAGATAAATAATGCGTTCAGAAAACCTACCTGGTCTTTGTCTCATAAGACATAAATGGTGGAGTAGCCTTCAAGATGTTCAACTCTGGAGACAATGGGGTGAAAATAACATCAGAGATATGACAAATATAGTGTTAAATGAAAGTAAAGTAGTCACCCCCCCATCTACTTGCCCTACCCACTCTTGTGTAAAATGGTTCAAGGATATTCATTTGGTGCCTGCATCACGTTGAGTGATTGTTCACTTGTCTGTCACATCACTCTCCCCCACTAACTGTAGTGCTGTTGTGTCCGTCTGGATCACATCTGTGGAAATCAATGTCTATGTATGAATGGCGGTCACTTTAAGAACACGTCATCTCCTAAAGTTAAACCATGCCCCAGTCCAAAAACCACAATCTATGTGGATTGGTGTGTACTCCATTCAAAGATTCACCTAATGTGTGGGAAACTAGCGGTCCTTGGGGAATGAATCTCACTTACGGTTCCGGACGTGAGCCCTGGGCTCACAAGTACCTCCTATTTAAAAGTCATCCTCCAAAAGCCGACAGGTGGTCGCGTGAGAGATGGGATGCGTCACTCGAGCGTGGTCCTGCGTGGCCCTGAAAACTGGTACGTATGTTGCGACCAGCCAGTCGCCATATTGAATGGGGACCAAAAGATCAAGGACAACAAAATAGTGACATCAGCTTATCATAAACCTACAGTTGTGAATAGTTTGTTACAATATTCAAGTTTTCATCCGAAGGCCATGATGAAGAGTCTGCCATATATTCAGAAGCTCAGAGTAATAAGAATAATTTCAGATTCAGATGGGTTTGAGACACAATGTTCAGAGTTGGTGAATAAATTCAAGAAACGTGGTTACCCAGAAAAGGTTCTACAGGATGCCAGGTCTAGATCAGACCTAGTACCCAATCATACACTGCTTAGCCCTAGGCAACAGACAAGTCAGACCCCATTGTTATTCATATCAAGGTTCTCTAGACAGAGCTTCCAAATTAGCTACATCATTTAGAAGAATTGGGGCATATGCCAGCAAAATCATATACTCCATAAATTGTTTCCAAGACAACCTATGATGGCCTTTAAAAGGGGCATGAACCTCAAGGACAGATTGGTACGTGCTGAGAGTCCTATGAAGGATAGATAATCGGTATTAAGCACTCGCAAGAAAGGCACATTTCCATGCCTTTCCTTGCAATCATTGCAACAACATTGTAAAGAGTGGAACAATTTCACAGCCTCACACAGGGCAAAAGATTGAACTGAAAGACTATGCAACTTGTCTTACACTGGTTGTTGTATTTGCAATTAAGTGCCCTTGTGGACATCTATATATTGGTCAGACCTCAAGACCAGTTAGAGAGGTGGACAGAACACAAATCAAATGTGATATGCAACAACCTCAAGTCGCCAGTGGCAAGACATTTTAAGGAATACAGATGGCCAGATGAAATTTCTCGTTTTAGAAGTGGTTAAACGCCATGGGGTGGGGGGTGAATTCAACTCCTATCTACTACAGTGGGAAATGTGCTGGGTACAGAGATTGAATACAGTTCAACCTTGAGGGTTAAATGAAGAATTATGTTTAAATTGTTCCATTTAAAAATGTAATCCGAGACTATATGAATGTGATACCATCCCATGTTGTGAAGAGACTGTCACTGTATGCTCTGTACCCAAATGTGTTAAACGGGGCAAGATACGGACTAGATGGATGCGCGCAATATATAAAGGTTTGATCGCATAGATGCATTTGCGCCACAATGGGGGAGATAGTGCACTCTGGGCGTATTGTTTGACATCTGTGACTTACAGGACTTCACACCTTGCAGAAACAGAATGTGTGGAGATTATTTAATGAAATGCATGATATGTAGAACTCTGAATACGCTTTGCATATATAGAGTTACATCTTTCATGTCATTTTTGTAAGGTATGGAATGAACCAATAAACAGTGGCGGGTTAGTATTAGTGGTTTATCTGTGGGATTAAGATAACTCAGTGTAGCGTGAGCGCTTCTAGGTTTCAGGGACACCATTAGTTTGGAGTATAATATACAGATCTTTTGGTCCCCATCCAATAGGACGACGGGCTGGTTGCAACGTACGTACCAGTCTTCAGTTCCACGCGTGACCACGCTCAAGTGACGTATCCTGTCTCTCACGTGACCACCTGTCAGGATTTGAAGGATGACTTTTAAATAGGAAGTACTTGTGAGCCAGGGGCTTACGTCCGGACCGTACGTGAGATTCATTCCCCAAGGACCGCTAGTTTTGCCATACAGCAGGTGAATTTTTGAATGGAGTACACACCGATCCACATGGATTGTAGTTTTGGGACTGAGGCATGGTTTAACTTTAGGGGATGCTGTGCTCTTAAATTACCCGCCATTCACACATAACCATTGATTTCCACAAATGTGATCCCGATGGACACAATGGCACTACAGTTAGTGGGGGAGAGTGACATGATGGACTAGTGAGCAATCACTCCACGTGCTGCAGGCACCAAAGGAATATCCTTGCACCATTTTACATAAGAGTGGGTAGGGTAAGTAGAGGGGGCCCCCTTGCCTCCTCCCCCCGCCCCGACTACTGTTCTTACATTTAACACTATATTGGGCATATCTCTAATGTTATTTGTCACGAGAGTTGAACAGTTTGAAGGCTACTCCACCATTTATGTTTTATGAGACAAAGGCGAGGTAACGCATTATTTATCTTTAGCTTCTCCACACATCGCATGTGTGCGCGTTTCCACAAGGCATGAGGTTCATTATTTAACGCTTCTAGAATGTCTCTTTGGACAACCACAGTGCCACAGGTTGTTGGTTCACGAACATACCAGTTGAAAGCGTTGTGAGCTCATGAGCATGAAGGTATAGTCGAGTTGGGGGAAGTGTACCGGGGTACAGTTCATTGAAATTATGTATGAATTGTTATGTTTTATTCCACAGTTGTAATATATATGTTTGGATCTTGATTTACAGTATGATTTGCTCTTGAAGAAGGGGTTTGGGTACCTGAAACGCGTCAAGCAGGAATTTGACTGTTGGGCCTCCACAGGAAACAGCTATTAAGAGTTTTTGTATAATTTATTTTGTATTGACTGGATTAAAGTACATTGGTGCAGTCACAATAGGTGTATTTGAATTCTCATGTTTATTCTGCATTAAAATGTCAGCTGAGTTTTCAGCAACTCAGCGTGCAGGGAAGGGAGAGTCCATAAATTGGACTTTTTAGTTTGCGATTCACCAATACCTGCAAGTTATGGCCCTGTCATTCTGTTTGTTATAATGACCCTTCTATGCCTGTGGCTCTGGAAACCTGGATACTTGCAGTTTCGACTTTCAGGTGACACTTTCGGACATAAACTGTGGAACATGGAATTTTTTGCTTAGTATCCGATTCCTGGTGGATATTTTTCAACGTTGATATCTACTTTGCTGCAACTTCACAGAGCCTATACACTTTGAACTGGACGTTTTGGTCAAGGAAATTAATTTAGCTTGTGTCTAGCATCTCACCTGTTTTAAGGAACTAAACCAAACTTTGTCGTCAAGCCACAAACGTTTGTGCTGGTATCACAAACTGATTCCTGAAGTTGGACCTTTGAGGATTTCATCTACTGTACATGATGTCTGGATATATTTCTGTTATCGTAGTGATTGTCAGAATATTGATATATTACTGCTTCGGATGCTTTTCACACCTCCCGTTATGAAAATGACAGTCCCTCTGCACACCCTGGGTTCATAGAGAAAACACCTACTTGCACCTCTCCTGACAGTGTGCCTGCATTTTTAATCTTACCGATTGTTGTGTCTGTGCCCATTTGCCACATGACTCATCCTTCATGTTCCCTATCGCAACCATCTCCTTTCAGTGTTGGGATGTCCGTTTGGATCTCTAGTTGGCTACGCAGTCCCAAGGCCAAGGACCCTGTAGGCATGCTCATTCCCACTTTACTGTTCCTCTGAATGTTCCCACCCCAGATCAAGTACGCACTGGTGCAAATTAAAAAGAGACTTATACGTACGGAATTACATGGAACCATCATGATTGAATACCTACGGTCGGGCACCCTACCCACTGGACTAATCGTACGGAATGAACCACGTTTATTTCTTGACAATAAGGAGTTCATCATACAATGGAGCTATACAGCCAACAAATGTGGCAGAGATTGGGTAATCCTGATAATTGATAACAAAAGAGAAATGACATTAAAAATCACAGGGGATCCCGAAACAATGGAAGAAGCCATTACAAAATTGGTACCAGTGGACACATACAAAAAACGTCTAGAGGACATTACATGTGAAATGATGGATTTTAAAAGCTTCTGCACTAAATATAGGATTGCACGAATGAAAGGATTTGATACATTTTTCACATGAAGGAGCCTATCAGACAAAAGATGGCTATATATCTCCAGGAGCCCACCAACAAAGAGGATATGGCCAACAAAAACAAAACAGAAAAGGCTATACATCATATAGCTCGGGCAGTTCAAATGATGGGAGCTTCCAAAGCCAGAGAACTTACAGAATTAGGGGTCGACAACAGAGAGGTAACTATAATAACAGACGATCACAAAGAAGAGGAGGTAGGAATAACCAATATAATTAAGGCCCACAAACCCAACAGCAGCAACCGTCCGCATCCACAGTATCTTTTTTGGACAAGCGCGCGACAGGGAACCAGTGGGAAGCGGAAGAGCGCAGAACTCGGAGCAACCATCCCTATTAGTAAATTTGTCCAGTTATACTCCTAGCCCTGTTGAAAAGACAGTGTTGAACCTTGGATTAGGTTTTGTACCTACCACACATTACGATAAATTCATGACTAGGATAGAGTTTGAACAATTACTACGTACAATTCACCTGAAACAGTTCTTTATGGACAAAGAATTTGAAAAAACTGTGAATGAAAGTGGGCTAAAGAAAAAATCCAATTTTGATCCTCCAGTAGCGAGTTACACTCCTGAGGCCATAGTCTTTGCTAAAAGAGTATGGCACGACCTTTACAGTTTGGAAAAGGCGAGCATTCCGTCCAAATTCCAAAATTTGAGTAATGCAGAAAGGGAGGCTATGACTTTGTTGGCAAGAAATCACAGTATCATTATACGCAAAGCGGATAAAGGTAGTGCAGTGGTCGTCCAAGATAGGGAAGCCTATATTGTAGAATGCAAACGACAACTTGATGATAGCTCTTACTACCACAGGTTAAAGGATGACCCTACAGAAAGATTGTCTCGTTTGATCAGCGATAAAGTTGAGAAGGCATTTGGAAGAGAATGGATCTGTAAACAGGAATACGAATATCTTATTGTGTTCAGACCGTCAGTTCCTAAATTTTACACATTGCCTATAATTCATAAGTCATTGCTTAACCCCCCAGGACGTCCAATAGTCTCTGGTACAGGATATTGGAACCACTAGCAAAATTGGCTGATAAGTTTCTCAAACCGTTTGTCTTGAATATGTTTTCGTACATACAAGATACAACAGAGGTGATTAATTGCATCGAACACACGACTTTTGATCCTGAAACTCACCTGTTAGTCAGCCTAGATGTAGTAGCATTATATACTTGTATACAACAACATGAAACATTAGAAGTTCTAGAGAATGTATTACTTGCCAAGAGGAACACAGGTATGACACCCAATAGCTTTATTCTTTGGTGTGTTGAAATGGCACTTACGGAAAATTATTTTGTGTTCAATAATGAATTATACCATCAGATTCATGGCACGGCCATGGGCTCCCCAGTGGCACCAACAGCAGCCAACCTCTATGTCGAAAACTTTGAGATACAACACATCTACCAAACCACAAACCCATATTTTTCCAAAATAGCCTTATGGCATAGATTTATTGATGATATTCTGATAATATGGGAAGGGACAGTGAGCTCCTTCTTGGAGTTCTTTGAGTGGATCAACCAAAGGAATAAATATTTAAAATGTACATGTACCTACAGTTCAGAGAAAATTGATTTTCTGGACATTACGATCTGGGTTGACAGAGTTCAGAAAATATTACAAGTGAAACCTTTTTACAAAATGACTGATGAGAACGCTTTGTTGAGTTTTAACAGCTTCCATCCGAGGCATTTACGGGGAAAACTTGCCGTTTGGGCAACTTCTCCGGTTGAAAAGAAACAGCACATTGAACTCCACGTTTCACGAAGAAGATGAACATTTGAAAACTAAACTGATAACAAGGAAGTACCCCAGGAAAATTGTGAAAAGAGCATACAAAAGGTCGATTAATAATCACTGTGAAGCACTATTGGAATATCATCCCAAAAATCAAAACAAGAATGATATAGTATTTGTGAGCACTTTTAATGAAAGATCCAATGAAGTGGTTAAAATCATCAAAAAGAACTGGCATATTCTTACAGGTGGAGAGAGTCCATTGGAATGTCCATTATGTGCCTACAAGAGAGCGCCTAATTTGAAGGAATTGCTAACTAAGAATGACCTTGCTCTTAAATCAAAAGAACAAAAGAGCATCACACAATCATGGGGTCTACCCACAACAGTGGGACATGCTCCGTGTGGTAAATGTGTGAACTGTAAATATACCCGCAGAACTAAAGAAGTTGATGTGGGACTTCCTAAACTGTGGCAACAAACCAGGTTCACTAATTGCAATTCGACGCATGTAATTTATGCAGTATGGTGCCCGTGCCCAAAAATGTACATAGGCATGACAGAACGGAAAGTGACTATACCAATAGGCGAGCATAGAAGTTGTATTCAGAACCAAAATACACTGGCCCCAATGGTTTGTCATTTTTCTATGATGGGCCATGATTTAGAAGAACTGAAGTGGACTGTCCTGTGGCAATTGGAAAGAACAAGTAACACTAACGCTGATCTAAGGAAACTACAGTACAAGGAGCAATGGCTGATTTTTTTAACTGACTCTGCAACTAAAGGACTGAATGAGCAAGTGAATTGGAAGCACTGACAGTGCATCCATTAAAGTATAACATATTAGTATGTGCGGCACGAACACTGTGTACACGAATACAGTTGGTACGTGTAACCATACACTAGGTGACAGTCAGGATAATGTCGGTGTCTCCCAGAGAGTTATACCCATAAACTATGGTGATCGATTCCATGTGGTACAGGATATCTAGCCAGGCGTTGAGAACAGACAGATTGATAACTATATACTTGATCTAATAATAAACACTATTGTAATTCAAACAACTAGCACGATTGTCTGATACCTACGACTGAAATATGTAGCCTGAACATAAGAAGGGAGTCAGTTCAATACCAGACATTGATAACATTAAACGGGGAGGCGAAATCCAGGTAATAAATAGTTAATTACGAGCATATATGGTAGTGCAATAGTTTTCTCCACGTTTCCCATTGACCAGTGACAGTCACGCTAAAGCCCAGGCAGTAAGTAGTTAAATTGCAGATGACACGAATAACACGTGAGCAGTTACACGTCACTGAACAGAAGTGCTCACGTGACATTTCATACGAGCATAAGTAACAGCTGATGAGAATTCACAGTGAGAGCCACGGCTGACAGGGGAGAGACGTAAGGAACACTCGCCACTAAATCGGTAAGTGTATTTTTGGGTCGGTCTGTTGGCATGAAAAAGGCAGTATAAGAGGTGAGGACACCACAACTCCCACGTTGGTTGACTGTTTCTCATTGTCTTTTTAGACTACAGGAATTTGGTCGACTTCTTGAAAGGGGCGGCATGTTTTGTCGGAAACAATTGAAAAAGGAGGTTGCTAACCCAGAGCACGGCGGCAGGACAAACAGCCCGTGAGGGTTACGCGTGACTAATTAATTCCTACAAAGAGGAGGTAAAGATTGGGCAAAATGTTACTTTTTGGATCATGGTACACAGCACTGTAACGTGGGCAGAGTGGTTAGATCTAGTGTATAATGATACATTGGTGGTCAGCCAGTCGAACAAAGAGGTAGATCAGATCGAGTTAGCATAGAGACTAAAACCATGTGGTTATTCATCGCATTTTTTAAAATAAGAAGAAAAAGAAGGTTGTTTTGAAATCGTGATCAGCTTGGTTGTAGTAGTTTAGACTAAGACACAAAGATTTAGATAGATTGTAGATTACTTCCAGCTTTAATTAGATACCGTTTGAGTTTTCCTTCCCCGTTTGTGTTTTTCAGGTTATGAGGTGTCTGACATTTGTGTTGTGACTCTCCCCTACAAGAAACGCTGTTAAGGACTATATGGACTAATGACACGGTAAGCCTTAGCTCGGCAAACAGAGGTGCTGGTTAGGTAGAACAACAGTAATATATGTATTTCTGACTGTTTCTTGTTTTATTCCCTCGTTTTGTTTCCCTAGGTCAAGAATTGGTTGTAGTATAATTAGATTGTACTGAATGAACCTCACAAGGAGAGAGTGGTGAATAGTGTTGAACCACTGATGGAATAAGAAATATGGTTAAAGGGTACATATGGTCCCCCTGATGAAGTTCAAAAGCATTTTTGTTGAACTAAAATTTGTTGAACGAAACATGTTGGGCTATTAAGAGTATTGTGAGTTATTAACAATACATCAAAAAAAATTTAGTTGAAATTGACCCCAGGGTAGCATTGTATGGGGAAGAAATATACTCAGATGAAGGTATGTTTTGATGTGAGGTATCCTAAATAAAAAGGAACCCATGAGCTACTGACCATTGTGTTTTCTTTAGGTATTAGTATGTCCATCAAAGTACTGTACATTATCTAGTTTTGTATAGGCAGGGTGTTACAGGGTTGAGCACAACAGTTTTTTTTATATTATTTGAATTTTATGAAAAATGTTGTAAAAGGTTTTTAGGAAAGTTTTACAATTTTACACTTTTTAGATCTACATATGAGTTTTTGTGATTTATATTAAATAAAATTGTGACTGGTTTTTGGAGCAATGGCTATTGTGTGGTGACTTAGTACCTATTTGTTCAAAGTACTAAATGTATTTGATCTAGGGAATAAGGAAGGGGTTAACAAGTTGACGTGCTTGATCTGTTGTTGAAGTATTGTCCAGAATTGGTTCGAAGGAGTTTGGTCATCACGTCATTAAATAGCTCCATGTCTCTATGTTGTTTTTTCAAGTACGCACTAAACCAGCAGAACTCCACCGTTCCTCCTCAGCATTTGGTCCCATATGTTACACTAATCCAGGTCCTCTCTTCATGGGAACTAGCAAATGTCATAGCATGTCCACTGATTCGCGTGTAGTGATCAATAATGTTACATTTTCCTTTGAACGTAATTTTTCATTTTCCCAATCCGGGTACGCTACGTATTGCAAAGCTTATTTCATTTGCAGGGACAAAGCTTATCCCTGACCCATTAATTGGGGAGGGAGTGGTCACATGGGGTATATTCTGCCTGCTGTGCGTCATACTTGTACTTTTCCCACTCTGTCCCGTCTCAGGAGAAGCACCACCTCGGAAAACTTTATCGTGGGGTGGGATATCTTATACCAGCGTGATCAAGATAAATGGAGATCGTCTGACCCAACTGTCACAGTTAGTGGAGGATATTGCAAATGCCACTATGTCCTCTGACTCGATTATCGCGAGAACAAGTAGTGATCCAAACCATGGTGCTTCAGAATCGTATGGCCCTAGATATCATTCTGGCCTCACAAGGAGGTGTCTGTGCAACCGTGAAGACAATCCAAGACCCAAAGGTCCATGAAGTCTGGAGGGTTCATGGACCTTTGGGTCTTGGACTGTAGTTCTATCAGGACCCCTGGGTGTATCTATTGTTTAGTTTTTACTTATAGCACTAGTCATCATTCTAAGTCTGTCCTGTCCATTGAAGTTGTATAAGTGGCTCTATTAGCGGCTATGCAACACCTGCTCTGAAGTTTCTCAGTCTGTCCAAGTGCTTTACTGTCATGCTACTGAAGACAATTTGCTACTGTATGCCGGGATGTGAGGTTTGTTCCCCTTGAGATGCATGTAATGAGATTGGAGTGAAGGTCTCATAGGAGGGGACTCTACTGGAAGGTTTGGGAATTAAACAGTTTATGTACTCTCCTTGCACATTACTGCATATTACTGAACAGATACTACAAATTGCCATGGTAAAACAACTGTTTCTTGCTTAGGCGAGGCTTTAGACTTTACTGAACATCTTTACAATGAAAGCTGTTAACTTAGTGTGTAGCTATGCCCACCTTCACATCTCTTGCTTCTGGCATGCTGCCCTTTTGGTATAAGTAAGCGTGTTTTAGGCTGCCACTTTTTTAGGATAAATGGCATTATTAGAAGGAAGTCATCATACTGTAAGCATTCTCGCTTGCCTCAGAGCGTGTGTGAATCTGTGTGTGAAAGGTATATTGACCTTCACTAAATAAGATATGCTATCCTCCATGATAACACTGATTAAAAACGCTGCTGATATCAAAGGCTAGTATAGTGGGTCTTTGTTTCCTGCTTGCAACATTGTTTCAGTATGATTCCTTGCAATCTGGACCACCCCTTCCATGGAAATGCTTGTATTCTTTTGGGTATAAGATAACGGTGCATGGAGGGAGGGTGTTCTCATTTGCTCCTTAGTCATGTATTGCTGTGGGTTTGGTTTTGCCCTGTTATTGCTTTTTTGTAATAAATTTCACCAATACCACCAGAATCATCAGTGGTAATTTTTCAACCACACTGTGTAGGAGAGTAATTGTTTTCCGCACAAACTGGGATTGCTCTTGGGATAGTTTTGGTACTTTGACTACTCCACACCCCTTGAAGTCCATGCCTACAATTATATTGCATCCTCGTGCCACCCGGGATCGCCATGCATCCTTAGATTTGCACACTTGTGCGGTCTGGGGAGTTTCCTATGACATCCGATTGGTTCCTGTAAGGCGAGTCGCTTCGTTTTCATGGGATTTTGGATTGATGGTGGAAGGAGTCTGGTTGGTACAGTTCAGTACAGCGCCCCGCCCAGCTCTGCAAAGACCCACATCTTATACCAGCATAGATTCAATATCCCATTCATTGCCACTCTGTACTCCTTTTCAATCCGGGACCCGGGTACTGTATCTGGTTTGCCACAACTTGGTTTGCTCCTCTTGTGTCATCAAGTTCACAATTCCGCTCCCACTACTCAAACTTGAAGACCCTGTAGATAAATAAAGTTTGGCTAAGAGGGACATGCAGGGCTTTGTTTTATGCTGCTCTGTGCTCATCATTTCTGTCCCTTGCTTTCCTCCTTTCCACTGCTCAGCCAAGTGTGCTTCATTGTACGGACGCAACCACACAGCAGTCTTGCATCTGTCCAGCTTCATGTGCTTCCTCCAATAGACTCTGTGTCAGAGTTTGTTCTGTAACTCAGTCATGACTGGCTGGATAACTTCCTTCCCCCTCATTTGAATTGCAATGGCAGTTTGCAAGCTGCTGAGTTTCTGCTTCCGTCACCGTTGTCCATTGTGGGAGTTATCTTTGATGACAGTCTCTTCTACTGTAGTTCATCACAGCCAGCAGCCCTTGCTCTGGGTTCTCTGGACCCACTGAAATGCTCAGTGGAATGCCAGTTCTACTCCATCTTCTCAACAGCATGCCTCTCCATTTGCCATTCAATGTCAATCTTCTTCCATTTCCCCTTTTTACAGATCACAAGGTGATCAACAGAGACCACCCCAACACCACTTATCAGAAATCTATGAATCTCAAGTTCCCCACACCAAGCCTGCACACCTAAGTTCATTTATGCCAGAGAGGCTGGAAGGTGGGCTAAGGGCCCTATAAAAGGAGATGTCTGTAGCATAGGAAGGGTATAGGAGTGAGTCACTCAGAGGCAGCTGCTAAAGCGAGAGAAAGGAGCAGGAGGATAGAGGAGAGATATAGTAGACTGGAGTGAAGGGAAGATAGGAGCCTGGAAAGAGAAAACACCCAGAAGGCTAGATCCAGAGAGGTGGGGCAGAGACATCCACAAGCTGGGCAGAGAGACACAGGAGGCTCGTAAGAGAACGACCCAGAGAACTGCGGAGAGATAGTCCAGGGGAGTAGATAAAGAGATAAAGAAGCTAGCGAATGTGGAACAAATTAAACGTTAGACAAGGAGATGAGGTCAAGAAAGGAGAAGGCAAAAGAGGAAAGAGATAAGGAATTAGTGGAGTTGTTGAAAGAGGTAGAGGAGTTGAGAAACATCTACAATGGGTGATAGAGGGAAGGGGAAATGTGGTGAAACACCAAGGAAGAGCTGGTACAAGGCTGCGAAGAGGAAAAGTGGAAGAGCATCTGAGGAGTAGAGATGGCATAGAAAACAGTGGAAAAGAAGTGGAAAATTGTTAAGGAGGAGGGAGACTGCATCAACAGAGATGGGAGAAAAGTAGTGCGGAGGAAAAGGTGTTGAGCCCCAAGACACTAAAGGGTACACCTAAGGGTGGTGTAGGAACATGCTTGTGGTGGGACAAGGAGAGAGAAGCTGGTGGATGGACGGAGACCCAAGACCCTGACAGAGACAGGTGGGGAATTTGTCATGACCCTTGGCCCTGGCCCTCACTGGCAAGTCAGCCTTCCAGTTAGGGCCAGGTCAAAGGCCTTAAAACCTCATCCAAGACTCTCTTGGAGTTTGTCCTGGTGCCTTTGTCGCCAGGCTCATAACCATCATGAACACCAACATTAGAATGGGACTATTTATTTGGAATTATTTAACTTGGGTGGGGGGTTCAGCCAACATGGAGACACACATAGCTCAGTTACAAGGAACTGAGCTATGCGGTCTAGTGTTTTGGGTGTGGCAGGCCTGGGACTACTTTACCTGGACTACTTTGGGTGTGGCAGGCCTGGGACTATTTTACCTGGACTAATTTACCTGAGACTATTTAAACCGCATCCAAACAGCAGAACATGCTTTGTGTTATTCTGCTGTGGGCAGCGTAACACTCACCGTGTCCAGTTCTTTGATTCCAGCTTACCTGAAACCAAGGACCTCCAGAGAGAGAAAGAACACTACGAAACTTACCTGGAACAGTATCCTGTCTTCAATCCATCGTTGACTTCAGTTCCACTCATCTGAAGGTACGAACTCCATCATCCGGCACTGCATGCATCCTGGAATACCATAACCTGGAAAGAGGAGAAAGAAAGACAGCATTAATAAGCGTTTACTCACGTTTCCTCCCGAATGAAGAAAGCCACACAATTCTTACCTGGTTAGTCATCTCCTGGTCAGTATCATTGCTGGAACATTACAGCACTCGGCGAGTAACATCGCAACCTGCAAGGTGAGAAAAGACACAGGTTAGCAATTTAAAAGGCGAAACAGCGCCGCACATCGCACATTACTCACCGGACAGCATCGCGCACACCGCGCTTTCGCTTACCGGTCCATGCTCATCTTCAAACTGCATGACAACACCAAAATACCTTTCCATACCTAAAAGGAAAGAAGCAATACATTATTATTCGAACTAAGAGGAACATAAGAATTGCATTAAAGACTGTAAAGCAGCAAACCTACAGAGTCACAGCAGGCCTGAATTCCCACAGGGGGGCTTGCACCAGTGAAGTAACTTGGTCACTGCTTGACCCCCCACATCTATGTGCCCCTGCCACAAGGAGCAGGACAGAGAATCCACCTTTTACAATATTAAGGTGAGGAGAAGGCCCAAGGGGAAGGAAGGAGTTCAGGCCAAGGGAGGTGGGAAAACAAAGACAATCTGGTATTGAATCCAGCTCTCCTATATTGCAGACCCATCTTTAACCAGGGGCCTTACCAAGGGACCGGGAGAGGGTTCGGGAGTGCAAATCATCCAACCAGGGCTGGGTGGCATCCCCGTGGATACCAGGTGAGCATAACAATGGCCTATTGAGAAGCCCAGTCAGCTCCTAGGGCTGCATGTCTTCCTTTGGCTGCCGGCATCGGATGAAGGCCAATTTCACATATGCAAAGCCCACCAATTAGTCCAAGTAGGGAGCTGAGACCCAGGACAAGGCTCCACATCCTAAGAACCAGAAAGAGGGGTACAGAACCCTTTTAAACTCCAGAATGTATTGTGAGCTACCCGGAAGGAGAAAGAAGGATGGAGGAATCCTTTAAACCCAAGACTATAAAGGTGATAATCTGTTGGAAGAGACTAGGTTCTACAGAAAACTGGAGATCTTTTTGTTTGAATACTTTTGAACTCGCCAGGGAGAAACCTTTTTTGAGTTTTTCCAAGAATTGTACTCATCTTGAAGAATTGCGATCGTGGCGAATTTAGTTTAGTTCAAATCCTATTTATTATTGTGGTCCCAATTTATACACAGTTCCTAGGAAAGTGTTTGCTTATCACACTCTTGTGTTTGGCCATTTGTTTGTCTATGTTCACTGTGGGACACCCGTTTTTGTATTAAGCTTTGACTCCATATTGTATATTGTTTATCGGGGCTGACCTCAGATCTCTGCACTCTAAAATAACCTACCTCTCAAGAAGTGAATACACATTGTCATCAAAGCAAGTTTATTTCCCAACGGCCGCTGGGGAGAGACTAGACAATTCCTTGGAGATCCAGAGTCTCCCTGAACCACAAAACAGATTTTATATTTATATACGGCCATGAACAGTAAATTAGGCCATCTTTTACAAACATGGAAAGAGAGACTTGTTGGATGAGGACACATGTTCGTATTTGCATCCTACATTCCCAGTCATTCCGACAAACTACTTTCTGCCCAAAGTGCACAAGAGCCTTATAAGACCTCCGGGCAGACCTATAGTCATATTATGTGGGGCACTGTTAGAGAATATCTCCAGATTTACAGATGAGACTTTGGTATCCTTTGTCCACACTCTGCCCTCCTATTTAAGGGACACTAAAGATTTCCTGAGTCGCATAGAAGGAATACCATGGGAATCCACCTATCTACTTACGACACTTGATGTAGTCTCTCTCTACACGTCAATAAGACACACAGATGGCCTCAAGGCATGCGAATACTTTTTGCATACCAAATTCTTGAATTATCTTCAAAATGGACAAATGATACTTGAGATGATCTGACTCTGCCTAACAAATAATTGCTTTCTTTTCAACAAGCAGTTCTTTATGCAACTGCGAGGCACTGCTATGGGCACTACATTCGCTCCCTCCTATGCAAACTTGATGATGGGCTGGTGGGAGAAATTCGTGGTATGGCACCCTAGAAACAGTCAGTATACATCTAAAATTGCCTTATGGCTGCGATATATTGATGATTTGTTTGTCATTTGGGAAGGCGCTAGCTCAGAATGGTTGGATTTTGTCACAATTCTTCATACCAATGACCTAAATCTACAATTCACTGAGAGCCACAGCAAGAATGCTATCACATACTTGGATATTCTTGTTACCATGGCTCAAGGTGAATTAATTACCAGCCTGTATAGAAAACCCACAAGCTCCAATATTCCACTTCATGCCAAGAGTAATCACCCCACAGCCCTCAAATGGAGTATTCCATATGGGGAATTCATTAGCATACGCAGAAACTGTTCTAAGATCGACACTTTTGATTGCGAATGTGCCCTTATGGCCAATAAATTTAAACATCGAGGATACCCCAAAAAGGTATTGGAGGGAGCCTTTTTGAAAGCAAGAGATACAGACCGCTCCCTACTACTGGTAGCAGATACTTTGAAACACAAAACCGCAGACATGAGTGAGACACGGCTCATTTTGACTTATGGAGAAGATGCTTACAACATCTGCCAAGTCATGCAGCGACATTGGCATATCCTTAAATCAGATGAACATCTTAATAGTATTTTGGTAGATCGCATAAACATCACATTTCGTAGATCTACCTCGTTTAAGGATACCTTAGTACAGAGCTTCATGAGTCCGATTGATAATGCATTGACTAATGGTTGGATGAATATTAAACCATTGGGTTTCTGCAAATGTTCAAAATGCAAAGCCTGTACTTATGCTGTCAATAAGACGTGTTACATACATCCCATTTTGGGCAATAACATCAAGATTGTGACTAGGATTACATGCGACACTGAATATGTGGTTTACGTGTTGAATTGTCCTTGCAAAATGTGGTATGTGGGGAGCACGAGAGGCAAACTGAAACTGAGAATGCTTCAACACATCAGAGCCATAAGAAATGTAGATCTGAACTATCCAATGGCTCTGCATTTTCAGTCTGAACATGGCAGTAAATTGGAGGGCTTCTTCTTTGGTATCCGGTCAGTGCCCAAATCGCCCAGAGGTGGCAATTGGGAGCTACTGCTGAGACAACTAGAAACAAAGTCCATTCTGGACCTTGACACGAAAAGACCTAGGGGTCATAATCTTGATGAAGAATTATATACGTTTCTGGGCACTTAAGTATTTTTGAATTTTTCTTTATACCTTTGGCCCTTCCTCCCTTTCTTTTATGACCCTGTATATGTCCAACAGCATGTCTCCATTGCCTTAATTATCATCTCTGTATTTTTCTCTCTTTTTACATACATTTCAGGTCCATTTCTTATGGAATTTTGAAGCTTTACTTGTTGATATTTGTTTTTAGCATGATTTCTAGGTAGGATTTCAAAGTGAACTCATTATGACAAGCTTTTATACACAGAAAAGTGTTGACTTCTTATGCCCACTTTCCGTCCCTTTTGTCAGTAATTGTCACCATTTATCTCTAGGACGGACGCTCATTATGTCTTTTGTGGCTATACATACATTGATTTAAACTGTTTTGGTTTATTAGCCTACTATTAACTATAGACATGGACATGTCAACTGACAACATTTCCTGATGTGTAGCACTAGGCGCTTTATCATAGCAGTTTTGTTATGTACGCTGGCACTTAAATATGAGCACTGTTTACATGCACTTAGCACTTTAATGTTGATAAACTTTATGATTGTCCTCCAGCAGTCCATGTATGCACTTTTTTCTGTGAATTTTACCTTGAAGATAGGACTATTTTTTAATATATTGATATTATGCTATCTTTACTGTTTTTAATTTTGTCTATCTGACATCAATCAATTTGTTCTATGATGGATGAATTATACTGTCATATTAATTTTTGAGCATACATGGACGGAGAGCACTATGCACTTTATTACTTCTGCAGAGAGTATTTTTTGCTGCTAGGCACTATGCACTTTATATTGTTACTATATTGAACAATTATTGCTGCTATGTTTATTGTGCACACTCATTTTAGATGAATATGTTGTTTTGTCCCTATACAGTTGAGACTAGTGGTGACAACACAGCGTTCTCTGACAGCCATTCACAACAGTGAATCGGCTGCTGCATTATGAAACTGAGTTGAAGATAGGGTTGCTTATTAACTTTTAAGTCCTGTCCTTTAAGATGGGGGTATTGACATGGACGGTGCTCTCTGGCAGGTTTTTCTAATTGTATATCTTACTTCTATTCTTTAGATGCCAGAGCTAGTTATTTTGCACATTTAGGTTTCACTATTTCTGTGGTTCCAATCGGGCCAACGTAATTACTAGCCAAAACATCTATAGTAAGCATGTCTTAAGCCAAAAATATAGATTATTTATACACTCCGCCACATAGAAGCGCTGTGGGCAACCATCCCCTCCCCCCCTTTTTTCCTCAGTTTGTGTAATTGCAGCAATCGTGCAGTGTTCAAAAATATTTTTTCTCATTATATTATTATATATTAGGCCATTTGGTTTAATAAATGTATATACACTGTGTTAACTTAGCATGTTTAAATATGGCTGCCAGGCGGGGGTAACTGGTGCTGACATAGGACTTGGGCCACTATGTTTTTACCATAGAGTTTCACACAGTATTTAAAAAGAGTCCTTTCTCTGTGTTTTTTCCCTACCTACGTGAACAAGCGGGTAGAATACCGCGAAATGAGTCGTCTGCCATCCAGGATTTTCCCTTTCTTAAGCACCTTTAATAATAAAGAAACCTTTGTGCTGCCTGGACATGCTGTCATGCCTCTTTTCTGCTGAGTTTTGATATACATCTCCCAGCTGCTTTCAGGAGTGCAGCCCACCGGATTTGCCTTTCCATAAAGGCATTTTTCTTTTCTTTTGAAAATATATGTATGTGTATAGATATATATATACATATACACATAGACACATGTTTCCAGAACAGTTATCACACTCCCACATTTCCCTCATGTTCCAAGCCATCACCCAAAATACAAATGGTTTAGCCTTATACAAGGAAATCTAGTCCCCCATAATCTTACTGGCTGCCTTCACTGTGGCACAATCCCCTAGATATACAATTTCATGACATTGCAAATACAAGCCCAACCCTCTTCTTGGGTTCCTTCCTGCAGGACACAGAACCCTAATATGGGCATACAATACAGTTTTAGTACTGATTCCACTTGGTCACAGACCTGCAATGCAACATCTGACAAGCATGGTTTATGTATCAGATTTTCAGTTTATGAGGCTATAGAGAGCTAACTAAAGGCTCCTTTGATCGGGCACTAACTCTTCATTTCTCCAAACACTCTTGACACCCGGGATATTTATTCTTGGTTTCCTCTTGAGCCCTTTCCTTTTGCGACCACCATTTCAATCTATCTGGCCTCCTTCCCCATTGTACACTTTTTCCTGCTAACCTATTTGACCCTCACATAGCCCCACAGTCATCTTCGCTTCCAGTCACCCTTTCACATTTTTAGCCACTAACCCCAGATTGATCCTGCCAGGTGGTAGATGCTTCTTTGGCGACTTGAACAACAATTTCCAAGCCCAAAACCCTGGGGCCATCGCTCTTCATTCTATTTCACCTCCAAAAAGCCTCTCCCATTTGGTTGCAGCTGTCCCTCTGCCAATCGATACCCCCCACGCCCTTAGCCAGCCATTCTTCTGAACAAGATCGAAATCTATTTCACAAACTCAGGCCTCAGCCTACACACCCCAAACCTTTAGCATCCAATCTCCTTGTGTATTTACCATGTGTGAATGTTTACATTCATTTACTTGTGTTCAAAACTACAGCATTCCCTCTTAATGCGCTTCCCATTCAAGAGCCTTTTTCCCCACTTTGTATGAAGCTCTGTGCTTTAAATCTCATTGCACCAAGTTGCACAATGTGCTCCCATATTATGTTGCTATGTGTACACAAATCTAAATATATCATACTAGACACAAAGTAACAATAAGCGTAACTTTTAACAAACCTCAATTAACCATTCTAGATACATGCAAAACTGCAACGTTGTAACAATATTACATCCCTTCTGGTCCCATCATAACATTAATATGGTGCGATCAATGATAACCTCTTCTCTCTATTGGGATCAAATCCATCTACCCCAACATTTACAAAAGTAACACAATAAATCTAAAAAAGATAATAAAACAAATTTTGGAGTTGAGAGTTAAACTCAGCTCGGACAAAGGTCAAAATTGTGTGCATGGTGTGACTAATCGTGGGAATTCATCCCTTCTCCCCAAGGGGGAGCCCCAACCCTGTGAGGATATGGAAGTTAGTGCGCTCCGCAATACCCTACGCATAGGGGTAGAGGCAAGTGGGACCTCACCGGGAGATACTCCCCCTTTGGGGACAAGGACTCCCGTTCCAATGAGGAACTACCTAAAAATAGTCCCAACAATCCCTAGGAGAACATTTGCTATGTAAACCTATTTGAAGAAAAAACCCATTTCTATTACTGTCATTCAGAAACTAAAAATACCTCCAAGTGAAATATCCCATTCAACTGGGACGAGGAGGATGAGATATGAAGGAAGAGAGAAGCCATGTGAGAGAGAAAGAGGACGACCCAGAAATACGCCGGGAAAGTCACATACATCATGCATAAAGAGGGAGGAGTTTGGCAGTAAGAAAAGTCTGCGGGTTAGAAAACTGGCTGGTGGAGAGAGAGTCCGACACGCAGCATCCTGGAATTTGAAACACATGTGAAGTGGAAAAAGACATGTAGCTTCTTACTTGGAGGAGAGAAAGAGAAGCATTTGGGTGTGTGACCAGATAAGCACACGACTCAGCTGTGAGTGAACAAGAGAAAGAGTTGGACATGTGGCGTCCCGGAGTCCAGAGAGAGATGCCAATGGTGGTAGCATGCCCACTAAAGACACATGGTGGACCAGGAGTCCCCCAAACAATGCTGAAACCAGTCCACAGACGAATACCCAGAACTTAATGGTACAGGAAATACTACATGATCATGTAACGCTCACCTGATTCCCGCAGAGGCGCCGGTCTTGACTGGGCGAATACCGTATCTTCAAAGGTGATGTGTAACACACGGTTGGCTCTTTGGGCAGGACCTCTGTGCACTGTATGTCTGACTCGAAGAGTAAGATGTCTGCAGATAGAAAATATGGGATTAATGAACTGGGGTTATTGGGTGTCTCTCTCTTCTTCCCCTTCTCTTCTCCTGTAGAACCCCAAAGGTTAACGCTCTCACCTTAGGTAAGTGAACGCAGAGCTCTCCATCTGCCTCGGGGCAGGGTGCCGTAACCAGTTTCTTCACTGGATAAGGGTGCAGGCCTCTTGACCTCAGAGGACTGCTGTCCGTCGTTTACTGCACGAACGGTAAGTTCAGAGTATTTCAAATGTCTTTAAAAGTCTTTTGTAATGATGTCTCTTGTTTTGCAGGGTTCCGGCGATGGCGGATGACGGGCTGAAGTGAGTTGAGGATGGAACCCGTGTGAGGAATAGAAGCGCCTGGAAGCACGTAAGTAAGCGCTTGTTGCCTGCTTCACGATGCGCACTAACTGTCCTTTTATCTTGCAGGTACAAGTTCGGAGCTGCTGAAGGGTGCCGAAATACCCACTGGGTTCGGCGTGGGAAGGAGTAATGGCACGCGAGTAATAAAGTTACCCAATGTCTTTAAACGCACCTTCTTTTGTCTTTCAGATGCGGGATGCAGCGCCGAAGGCCTCCGGAGCGTGCGAAGAGTTGGTAAGCTTGTGTCTTTCAGATGCCGGAATGCAGTGCGAAGACCTCCGGAGCACGCGAAGAGTAGGTAAGCCTTTGTCTTTCAGATGCCGGAATGCAGCGCGAGGCGTTGGTGACAGCCGATGGACCAGGTAAGAGAAGCGCTGTCACTGAAGACCGTAATGCTAACCTGTTCTTTCTTGTCTTTATAGGTGTTGCTGAAGACTGGATTCAGGATGGTAAGCCTTTTTCCCTTAGGCCCAGGATCAGATGCAGAAGACACGATGAGCGTTCTGCTGCAGAGGATGCAGAATAACGCAAAGCAAGATTCATCCATCGGGTGTGGTTTACATAGCCTCCTGTAGTGCTTAGATGTCTCCTTCCACAGCCTCGCCTAGGTAAGAAAAGAGTTCCTGCTTTCCAGAAGAGTTCCAGTGTTCTGAACCTAGGGAGTGGCTCCTGCCCCACCCAACAGGAAAAGTAGTCCCAAACAGAAGAGGATTAGAGGCTCAACTGGCAGGTAAGTAAGCAGCATGGTCTGCTGCAGGTAAGTCCACCCAAGCATTATGAGCCCGGCGCTTCCAGCGCTGGGACTGGGCATATTTATGAGCCTGGTGCCACTGGCGCCAGGACAGGGTCCAAAAGGTCCCAATTGGGACTGGTTGGCACTCGGAACCTGGGTTATGGGTCTGCTTCCAAGGGAGTTGGGTAAGTCCTGACCTTTTGGAAGCAGAGATCATGACAGATCATCCTTGACAACGGCATGAGAGAGAAAGCAATATACGAGCAAGCAAGAGAATGCTGATGATACTGAAGACCGAATCTGAGCAGCTAGAAGGGCCAGTGATGGTATACCTAGGCGTAAGACTCAGACGCAGGGATTGTTCAGATGTTTGTTATAGACTTTCATTAAAGTAAAAGAAGGGTTGGAGAAAGACCTCTCTCACCCTACCACTATGAGGGGATTCCCAGCCACAACGAAACTAAAAGATGTCAGTGTCAAAAAGTCCAAAAATTAAGAGTTCTCCATCATGTATTCAAAAATCCTATCCTGACCCTTACAAGCTACATTTAGGAAAATGTGTAAAGGTATACAGCCTTTTAAGTGGCCATCTGTAAAGTTCCAAAGAAAATGGGGCACAAATAAACAAAGTGATTAAAGTTCCACAGTTTCCAAAGATGGGAGTAGGCCCCCCCACCTTTATTCTTGTCCTCCGCTTCTTCGACTAGAATGGTTAGTTTGTCGAGAAGAGATTATCTTCCCCTTATTGTGACTTGTACTCTTTTTCCTTCAAGTGATTTCCGCTTCCCTTTCCCCTTGAATTGCGTGTTTGTATTTTTATTACATTTATAGAGCACCTTTGGTGAAAGGTTCTGAACAATAAAAGGAATTTTAAAAAACTGTACAATCAAAAGATACAAATGGATACAAATTACATCAGCAGAGAAGACAAAGCAGAAAGAATTGTACTTCTAGGAGGTAAGAGACAAAAGAAGATCTAAGATTAGTTTGAAAAATACAAAGAGATGAAGAAAAGCGAAGCGGGAGAGGGAGAGCATTCCAATGTTTAGGAGCCAATAAAGATAAAGAACGGAAAGGAGGCGAAGCACATGGAGGTTGAGGAACTGTTAGAAGAAACAGATTCTGAGATCATAAAGAACGTCAGGGAACATAAAAAGTAAGTAAAGAAGATAGATAAGGCGGAGCCAGACCATGAGTGCATTTGAAAACTATTGAGCGAAAGTGATATTAGAGATGAGATTCAAAAGGGAGTAGTGAGATAGAAAGCAGGGAAGATATAATAGAAGATCTAGGGGGTAAAGAAAAAAGAAGACGAACAGAAGAATTATAGATGGAACGAAGAGTAAAAAGATGACAAGCAGGAAGACCAAGCAATATACAAAGAACAATAATCAATGCGTGAAAAAACAAAGAAAAAAGAAGACGTTTAATAGCATGAAAAGGAAGATAGGGGCGAGCACAGCGAATGTTAAAGCATAGCGTCAGGAGCGAGCAATGGAAGAGATATGAAGAGAAAAGGAAAGAGAAGGGTCAAAGATAACGCCAAGATTGCGCACTGAAGGTGAAAAGGAGAGAAAAGATGGAGGAAAAGAGAGAGAAAGGGGAGGTAAAGTAGGAGACATTGTAGAAGGGAAAAACAGAACCTCTGTTTTTGAGGGATTAAGATGCAGCAAGTGAAAGAACAAGTTCTGAACAGCTAGAAGGCAACTTGAGGAAGTAGAGTGCAACGCAGAATCAAAAGAAGAGAGAAATATCTGTGTGTCATCAGCATAAAGATGAAAAGAAAGATGAAAGAGGAAATAAGGGTTGAACGAGGAGCAGTATAGAGAGAAAAAAGAAGGAGGACCAAGTACCTAGCCTTGAGGGACACTGTAAAGAAGAGGGAGTGATGGGGAACAGTGTCCAGCACAGGTGACAGTAGATTCATTGTGAGAGGTATGAACAAAACCATTAGAACAGACCCAGAAATATAAGAAGAGAGTGATCCACAGTGTCAAATGCCGCGGATTGATCAAAAAGAATGTGAATAAAAGAAAGCTTCAAGTGTGGTGGGTGGAAATAAGAGAATTGGAAACATGAAGGGCAGTTTCGGTGAAATGAGATGGGCGGAAGCCAGACTGCGAAGGAAGGAGGAATTGAGTGAACCCTTAAATAAGGAGTTACCTGAGTATAGGCAGCCCATCAAGAATTCTGGAGCAAAAAGGTAGAAGAGAAATAGGATGGAAATTAGCTGGTGAAGACGGATGAAGTGAAGTTTCTTCAGAAAAGCAAGAATAGATCCATGCTTGAAAGCAGCAGGGAAACACGAATGTGCAAAATAAGAGTTCATAAGGGAAGTAAGATAAGGAAAAAGCTGGGGATATACTTGAGAAATAAGAGAAGGAAGAGGGTCAGAAGGAGGCACAGTTGGATGAGCCCGGGTCAGAAGAGCAGAAGTATAAGATCTTTAAGAGGCGAAAAAGATGCAAGATAATAAGATAATGGAGAAAGAGGAGAAAAAACACAGGGAGAGGAGGGAGTAAAAGCAACACAGAGATTACCCACTTTAGATGTAAAGTAGTTTGCAAAATCAGAAGAAAGATGAGGGCGCAGAAGGATCTGGGGATTTTGGAGAGAGGATGTTGTGCAAAAGCTGATAAAGACTAGGGTGGTGAGATAAGGAAAGTGTGAGTTCTGAGAAATAAAATTTCTTAGCAGTAAGCAAAGCCGAATCAAAAGAGTGGAGCAGTGAAAGTGTAACAAGATGGAAGGGGAGTGAGAACATTTCAAAAGCTGCTTGGCTTTACGCAATTATGGCAGAGGGAAATAAGGCTAGACGTGAGCCAGGGCTGTGAGGTTTTACGAGTCGGGGAAAAAGAATGTAAAGGAAAGGTAGAATCCAGTATCGATTGTACAGAAGAATGTAGGATACTAGCAGCTAAATAAGGAGAAAATGAAGAAATAGTTAGGTGGGGGAGGGGGGAGAGAAGAACACAGTGACGCAAGAAAAGATGGTGAGTCAAGGAGAGGGAGAGAGGGGAAAAGAAAAGTAAATGATCTGAAGCATAAAAAGGAAGAGAGGAAACAAGAGGAAGATGGGAAAAGAGAAAATTAGATCATGGGAGGAACCAGACTGATGAGACGAGGGAGAAGAAAGAAAATGCAAGTGATAAAGTCAGTAATAGTAAGACAAAGCAGCAACAAAAGTGAAGAGTTAGAAGCAGGGAAATTAAAATCCCAAAGAAGAAAGAGGAAGAGGACGGAAGAAGACGGGAAAGAAGAAGATCAAGATGTTCAAGCAAATCTGTAGCTGGTCCAAGAGGACGGTAAACGTAGAAGAGAGACAGGGGACGGGTTGGAAAAGGAAGAAAAACTATATTCCAAAGGAAGGAAAACTAGGAAGATTCGAACAAGGAGATAAGAGTCCAAGAGGAGAAAGAAGTGTGAAGAAAAGCAGGAATTACAGAATTATCAGGAGTGATCCAGGTGGACAAACAAAATGTAAATTAGAGAGAAGAAAAAGATCAAGAATACAATATGATTTATTGCAGATAGAACGAACATTTAGAAGACCAAAGTGGAATTTCGGAAGAGCATCAGGAGAGATGAGACGACAGGACAGATGGGTCACCCAAAGAAAGGGGTGCCCAAGGATGAAGATCTCCAAGGAGACTAGTAAAATAGGAGTCAAGGGGAGACACGTTACTACTCCAGTCACCAAACACAGGAGGCAGGGAAGAGTTGTAAAACCTGCTTTGGTGGTGATAAAATGACCATAGTCAGTTTTAGAGGGCCAGGCACAAAGTCAACAGCAAGTGGTAATAGGAGGAAAACGCAGGTACCAGTCCGGGGAGATGGACAAAGTTGAAAAATCCTAATGAGATGGTAGCGTAGAAGCAATTAAGGTAGTAATTCCAGCACCATAGACACTCCAGGAAGAAAAAGAGTTCCAGGCCGGAAAACCTGAATCCACAAGGGGCTCAAGAGCAATTGCTCACAGTCAGCCCTGGTGGCCCACCTCCCGAAATATCCTCACCCACACCCAAACCAGCAAGTGCTTAGGGAAGTAGCAATTGAAAGGGGAGAGGAAGTGTATGCAGGTAAGCAGTTAGATGGAAAAAAAGACTTGGCAGGCAGCAGGACACAAAAAGGACTGGGCTGAACTAGAGTCCTACTAAAGGGCTCCAGCAGACAGAGTGGCAAAAGGTGCAACTGCACCAACAAAGTAAATACTAAAATATACTGCACACAACAGGATAGTCGCCCAGCCCACCTTGTCCTGTGGTAAGAACTCAAGGCTCAGGGCCTGCCAACTCTGCATTAAAGAGGGCAGAGAGCTGGAAAGACTCACAGGAGAAGGGAGAATGTTCACAGAACGCTGCTGTTACAGGAGAAACAAATCTGCCGTGGCTGGACCCAGGACCCAGAACAAAAAAGGGACTCCGGACGCAAAGCACTCAAGGGCCCAAATAATGATATTGTCTCCAGGTGGTGCAGGAAGGCTGATGCCACACTCGCAGCTCTGTATGCGATGAGGAAGAGTGCCATATACAAGAAGTTGATTTCCTAATCTTGTTAATCCTCTGATCACCACCCTTAATGCCTCTTTGTTCAATTCTTATGGCTCTTCTCTTTGTCAGACCTCAATTTAGGGACTCCCTTTACTAGATTCACCAGGTTTCACAATTCTTAGAATGATGGAGCAAGGTCTTCCCTTTCATTGAGTTTCCAACTCTCAAGCATGCATCTTTTCCCTGGTGTGACAATTTTCCCCTGCAGAGCTTATAGTTTCCTTCCCCTAGATTCACACACTCAAGGGTTCCTCCTCACCCCTGGACTTGCTTCACTTTCACAACACAGTTTTCCTGGTCACCATTTCTAAAGGTGGGAGTTTTCCAGCCCCCCCCCCCCACCACCCAACCCCCCCCCCAAACCCCCCCCCCCCCCCCCCCCCCGAGTCTTTCAGATTCTTCTCAACTTTTCTAGGTAAAAGGTAATTTCCCAGTCCAGGGGGTTTGTTTCCCTTCCCCCTAGATGGACAGATTTAAGGGTTCTTCCTCACCCCTTGATTTACTCAACAATTCACAGTTCAGTCACTTTCCCAGCCAAAGGGTTAGGTTTCCCATCCCTTAGGTTTCACACACTTTTCAAATGCTGTCTTGAATGTCTGTTTATAATTCGCTGGGAGTTCCTGACTTGCAACCACATTGCCTGGTATACTCTCCTGCCAGGACCTATTCTCAGTATCTCTCTCTTTCTTGAGATGCAGGTCTCCAGATTCGCAAGGGACTGCCTTGTCTACTCGCCTGCCAGGGCTTTCCCAGCACATCACAATTCAGTTTGTTAATAAAATGATTCTGCGACCCACTTCGCTTTGCCTCTGTCATATGCATGCAGCGTCCCAGCTCCCTTGCCCAGGTCCGCCCTGCGAGTTTCTTTTGCTTCAGTCGCTGTGCGGTATCTGCCACTAAGCACCCCAGTGACCCACTTCCCCTTACTGGGATGCCCAGTGTTTGGCAGCTTTGGCGTTCTCTGCTCCTTCCACTCTCTCCAGCGGGGTACCTTCTCCTCTTGGTGTCCTGGTCGTCCTCCATTTTTCTCTGTGCCTGGGCCTTCTCTCAGCAGTCTCTCCTGCTGCGAGCCTGCATACAGCAAATTTCTCCCTTTTGGAGTTCTCTCGGCAGCGCCGGTAGGAGCTCCTCTGTTCTCCGTTGCAGGTGGCCTGCTTCTCGTCGCCCAACCCGCATCAGGAAATGTAGATTGCCATCTTTCTTGCAGTGCTAGATTTTTAAATGTCCCGGCACCAATTGGAAACGGCCAATCACTAGAGCGCACCTCTAGTTCTAGGACTTTAGCGCTCTGAATGACTCCCCTGCTCCTCCTCGTCCCAGTGTTTTGGCACATGTTGTCAAAAGGAGTTCTTCTCGTTGGATTTATTTAATGTCACAGTAGGCTATCATGGTTTATGAATTTAGGGGGATGTCATAGCCTGAGTGGAAAGGGGGATATCATGTTCCCTCCAATGGGTCTTTGCCGTCCCCATATGGTGCTCCCTCGGGCAACCAGCCCCAGGGTTGGGATCAGGTAGCAACTGCCCTTCCCTGGCCATATGGGAGGAGAGTTTCCCCGAAGAAGAGTGATAACATAGTTGGATTAATCACAATCATGATGAGACCAATCCTATTCATCTCCATAAAGAGAAACAAATCCAAATAGTGCAACCTCAAGAAGAGAAATAGAATCAATATTTGAACTCAGTCTTATGATATGATATTTTATTCATAGTGTGTTCATACACAAGTGTGTCAAGGACCGACGAGGCAATCAAGGGGAACAAGAGAGGACAAGACAACTATCGTAGTAGGCCCAGTGACATTGAGATCTCGCAAGTGCAAGGGGGAAAGTGCAAATGGAAGGGGAGGAGTGGAAAGTGCTGCACCCGGGATTAAAACAGCAACAAGTAGTGCAGCCAGCAGGTGGCAAGTGCAAGAGGTAAGCACAGACAACCAGTGTCTAATAAGTGCAGGTAGGGCAGTGGTCTTCAAACATTTTTGGCCAAATGGACAGTATGTATTGTGCACCGTCACCTGCTCCCATCATAGTCGCTGGGCTCCTCATCCCATTCCTACCCAGTCCCTGAGCTCTCCCCACCCTGCTCCCACCACTATCCCATGGTTCCCGCCCATCCTGCTCCCACCACAGTCCCTGGGCTCCCCCCATCCCATTCCCAACACAGTCTGAGGGCCAGTGGCGGCTGGTGAATTCTTTAAGTGGAGGGTCATAACTATTTCCCCCAAAAATGCCACAGCGACCGAGCGCAGTGAGGGAGCCCGAACCAATCAAGGGGGGCACAAGGGAGGGGGTTTCCCCCCGTGAATTATTTTTTAAATAATGGGTTAAAATGTTGCATTGTAGAGCATACTTAAAAAAGAAAATGGGTAAATAGCCAAACAGTTTGCAATTGGTGCTGAGGGGCCCAGGGGACAGGCATGACATTTTTTTACTGGACATCTATACATCTATAAAAATATACCATCCCTGCCCCCTGGGCCCCACTGGGCCGAACACAATCAACAGGAATATGTGTATGCACAAGGCGCTGGGGTGCCAAGGGGGAAAGCATAGTATTTTTGACTGGACATCTATGATAGAAATCCAGTAAAAAAAAATACCATCCCTGTCCCCTGGGCTGCACAGTGCCTCAGAAGGTGAGCTGATTTTAGCAGGTGGATAGGGGGATTGTACAACAAAGGCATTTAGGCATTTTTAAAATGCCTTTGTTGTACAACCCAGCCTACCCCCCTCTATCCACCACTTGCCACAATCAACTCAACGGACCAAAATAAAATAGCGCGCGCGCACACACACACACACACACACACACACACACACACGAGAGCATCCATCACCATACACACACACTCATAACGCAAGCATGCACGCATCCATGCACATGTTTACATTAAAAAATATAAACGTACCTTCTGCATTGGCCTGCGTGTGGGTGCTGAAATGCCCTGCTCCAGGCAGCTCTGTCCGTATGTACGAGGAGAAGCAGGAGCTCCCCCTCGCACATACAGACAAGCAGTTCCCCAGCCAGCATTTCCAATGAGCTATGCAATTCTGGCAAAGCAATACGCCCCAGCCTTGCATGGCTCAGTGAGCATGTGCGGCTGGGGAACTGAACTGTCAAAGGGAAATAGTGTTTCCCTTTGACAGTTCAGCCAGCCCAGGAGCACTCCCTTAGCTGGAGAAAGTAGCTAAGGGAGTGCTCACTGTTTCACTGGGCTGGCTCCTTAGCTCGTCCATAATGGGCGAGGGGGCCACTGGGTGTGTGCCCCCTCGCCATTATGGATGAGCAGCCACGCTCGGACTGGGCTATAGGGCAATGCCTGTACCAAAATGCTAGTGTGGGCCAGTCAAAATGGGCCAACCTTTTGGCCAATGTGGGCCAGTTTGATGAGTTACTTCCCTATACAGTTAGTAATTTTGACCATTGTTGCTGAATAAATATTCTTTAAATATCACAATTTACCTACATTTTAGAACCAAAGCACCCCTGTGGGTGTTATTGAAACAGCCTGTGGCTAAAGGAATGAATATCCATTTACAACTGCGGGTCACTTTTTCATTGGTGCCTCAGACAGTTTCATGCAGCCCGACCATGTGGGCCACCCCTGCCCATTTCTTCATATATATATATATATATATATATATATATATATATATATATATATATATATATATATATAAAAAATACTTTTTTAACACATTTCATGCTGGGCTCTCACGCCCCACAGGGATGCACCTGCGGCCCCCTGCGGGGGCGCACTCCACAGTTTGAATACCACTGAGGTAGGGGGACTGTAGGATTGCAGATACAGACCAAAGTGCAAGGGTTGCCAGGAGGCAGTGCAGGTATGCAGCTGGGTGGGCAGGGACCTGGGCCTGAATTCAGGGGGTAGCCAGTTGCCCAGTGCAGTAACAGACAGGAGATCAGCAGAGGAGAGGAATAGAGAAGGCAGAAGCAAAGAGGAAGGTCTTGAGGTGCTTACGGAACCGAAGATGGTTCTCCAGAGAGGCTATTGGAGAGGGAGGCCCCGGCCAAGGAAAGAGATCTGCCACCAACTCGTTGCTTGGAGAAGCGACTGACCCTGAGGGAGTTGGAGGA
Organism: Ambystoma mexicanum; assembly: GCF_040938575.1. NCBI lineage: Eukaryota > Metazoa > Chordata > Amphibia > Caudata > Ambystomatidae > Ambystoma > Ambystoma mexicanum. The sequence goes on from NC_090931.1 coordinate 173,973,177, forward strand.
GCGAAGAGCTCGAGTAGGAAGGTATTTCTGAAGGGAGAGATGAAGGTATTGCGGACCCAGGCCCCAGAACACCTTGTGGACAATGCAGAGGGTCTTGAACTTAATCCTTGCAGCCACTGGGAGCCAATTAAGAGATTTCAGGGCTGGAGAGATACGATCCCTGGGTTAAAGGCCAAGGACAGGTCTCGCAGTCCTGTTCTGGATGAGTTGTAGAGGGCGGACAGAAGAAGCAGGCAGATTTAGAAAGAGGATGTTGCAGTAGTCCAGCCTAGAGAGAACCAGAGCTTTAGAGACAGTGAGCATCTGGGGGAAGGTGAGGAAAGGAAGAATACCTCTGAGGAGGTGCAGTTGGTAGTTTGACTAAGACGTCAGAGATGTGAGGAGAAAAAAAAGAAAGTGTGGAGTCGAAGATGACCCTGAGGTTCTTAGCCTCACAGGTGGGAGCAGGAAGAGGGCCAAGGGAGGCCGGCCACAGAGTGAAAGGAAAGGAAGGTGCAGGTGTGCCGATGAGGAGGATCTCCATCTTACTGGCATTACTGGTATTTCCTTGTCTCAAAGAACGGAAAACAAAATAAAAAGGAGAGAACTATAAGTGTTGGACAACTCTGACATGGAATGAGAGAAGAACATCTCTAGAGAGTGAAATGTGATGAATCAGATCGAGTAATCACTGACTTCCCTGCTGTGACCTCCTCCCATGTGGCCAGGAGACGGCAGCCACTACGTGACTCTGGCCTTGGGGGCGGCTATATGAGGGAGGATCCCATCGGAGGAGACAGCCTCTGGCGAGATGCCATGCTTCATTGCGAGAGATGTGGTATCCCCCATTTTCCTTTGAAAATAACCTTCCCATATCTGAAGCCCTCATGGCCCATTATCATGCATATGCTCATTTTCCTATGAAGAACAGGGAACACCCTTTCACCAAATCTACAGACCAATTTTCCAGCTTTGGTCTGCACTTCCAGTCTGATTAAATCACCTTTTTCAAATCCACTGATCAACCAACCAGAACGGACTTGCCAATAAAACCTTTTAGCAATGCTTATACAAACTTCTTAAGTCAATTGCCACTAAACGACTTTAGTTCCCAGAATTCCCGAAATACTGGGATGAAGAAGAGGGATCAAGCAATATGAAGCAAAAGAGACTGCAAGCTCAGCAAGCACTGTAGTGTTTTCTGGCACATACATGTGGCCAGGAGATTTAAGCAGCCCAAACAGACAATCAAGGGCAGCTGCTGTGGTGACTGGCGAGAGAGGACTGCCCCTCTCTATGAGGAGCAGAAAACCCAAAGGCTGGGACTGGCCTGGTGGAGCCAGGCGGCTCACCGAAGGTGAATAAAGAAGCTGCTGCACCAAGAGATGCTGCAGGAACGCCAGGCGCCGGTTAGGGACTCCTGGGCATTCGCAGACAAAGAAAAGCAGCATTTCACTTACTGGAGCCAAGAGGAAATGAGATGCGTCAAGTGGAAGCCGCAGAGAACCGGCATACGGTGTGAAAGCTGCAGCAAGAAGGATGCAGGTGGGAACCCTTCTTTGGAAGACCGTAAGAGGATTCGCCAACACCAACAGGAGCCGGTGAGTCCACCCGTAAGTAGCAGGTACACTGGGACGTATCGGTGAGCATGCACAGTGCGAAAGAGTGGGAACACCTTAACAGAGAGGAAAATAATGGACACATTGTAAAGGGGGAAATTAAGTCACAAACAACCCCTCTTGTAATGTGTGAATGCACACAGTGCAAGAACTAAAGAATCAGAGAGGGGATAATATATCAGGAGGATACATTATCCAACGCCATATATAAGCAACTTTGGGAGCGGGCGAAGACCCCGAACGAACAGAAGTCCTATCAGGAGAGTACACCAGGCAGTCGCAAGTGTGTGAAAACAAACCAGCAGCCATGGTAGGAGAGTATATCAGGCAATTGAACAGGATTGTGTTAAACAAGGAAGAAGAAGCAACACCACCTAACAAAGAGAAATACCAGTTGTCCGGAAAGCAACCAAAATTACAAAGACAGTCAGTTTTATGTGTGTATCTGGCCAAGAGAGGCCCAAATAACTGTTTTGTATACAAACTCAAGGAGAAAGAAGAATCCAAGGGGAAGGGAACCACCCTTGGAACAAGGACCTTTTTCCTAGAGAGACCCAAAGAACTGTTGTGCATAAAACCTCAAGCAGTAAAGAAGTATCCAGGAGAAGGGAACTAGCCTCTGGAGCCAAGACCCTTTTCATTGAAGCACATTTGTTTGAACCATTTATTCTTCCTTTAGGAACATGTTTCTAAACCACCCAAGGTTAAAGACATTTCCCTTTTCATTTTAAGAGTTTTGTTTATAGTGTGTGGGTCAGAATAGAACTTTGGACACTGGACAGTTTTTGTTTACACATTCTGACACAGACGGATCCTTCATTTTTGGTTAAGGTAGGAACATTCCTCTTAAAATAGGGTCAGAGAGGCATTTTCTCAACTCCTTTTATTTTCAATAAAAGTCTTTAAACACAATCATAGCTGATTCATGTCCTTGTTTAATTCCTGACTCCTCATATAGTGTCAGACTGGGATCGGGCTCAGTTGACACAAACTGGGAATCCTACACCAATAGAGTAAACTCTAGCCCCACAGTCGTTATTCCTGGGAATAAGTGGATTTACATCACCTCTCCTACTAGTAGGTCATACACCCAAGAAACCAAGATTGGTTCCAGTTCCATAACTCTTATACCTGGGGAAAGATCTAAACAGGTCCTGTTTTCTACCAGTGGACGGGTTCCTATAGAAAGAAAACAAGTGCCCCTTCACCATCTGGGCCAAAGAGTAGGAGTTCAGTTTCTCCCCTTGACTTCTCAAGCAATTTTGCCTACTAGAACAAATGTGGAGGGGAATACTTACACACTTTCCTTTCCCCGTGATTGCCGGATTCCCAGTAGGGATATAATTATCTCCCTAGCACTTAGGGTGAAAAATCCTACTAACTCAGTTATTGTTCTCATGCCTCTGGGTGTGAGTAGGTGGAAGAAGAGATTAAGAGTACTGCCTCTCCTACCAAGCAGAGAGGAGATAAAAATTGCCCTCTTCGTTTGTCTTACAGGCGAACACAGGTTAAGGGCGGCGAGTTGGTAGGACCGTTGGTGTACAAAACCATCTGGGAACCCCTATCCCAACGGTAGGAAGGGAGATGAGAAAAAAAAAAGACACAAGCTGATGGGAGGTGGGACCAAGAATTGTGTGTGGCTCGAAGCCGATGGCAGAGAAACACTCTGAATCTAATTACGATCAGACCGTGTAAAGACTGCTAGGGGAAGAAATAAGAAATCCTGATACCTCAATAATACAGGAGATCCCCCTTCCCTTGAAAACAGAAAACTGACACTCCTGAAACTATGGTGACTCCGATATCTTCCCTAGGAAAGAAGCACCTAAAACCTCAAGGAGTTGAGAATACCTCTGTATGCTCCAAGAAGATTATAACATCTGAACAGCCAGCAGAGTCATCTTTAGTTAGGACACTGAAAAGGAAAATACCAGCTTTCTTGATTCCCCACCAACTAGGAAAGGTTTCTATCCCTTAGAGACTGAAAACTGGAAAATCTTTCAGTCTCAAAATATCCCAGTTTCCACTCTGGGTAATATTCCCATTACATCTGGGAAAGAATGGAAAGCTAGATTTCCCCATAAGTAAAACACTGTGCCAAAGTCATCCACTCCCCCTGAAAAGCAGGAGACTCGAAGTAGAAGGAGAAGATGAGGAGATACCATCATCTCCTATAGGAGATTGACTAGATCCCACATGGGAACAATTTAAACTTCTGCCAGGGTATTACCCTTCCCATCGAGAGGAACACGAATCATCCACCCCAGGTACATCACTCAGTGGTCTACAAGAACCAAAGACACCTAATGGTTCTAAAGATAGTGAGCCAGGTTCTGATGCCACAATGATGGGGTTGAAAGCAGAAAGGTGCCATCTATACTACCCCCATTTCCTCCCTTAGATCAGAAAGTATGCCTCTCTTGTTCGATATATGGTCATCTGGTGAAATGTTGCCCCTTGAATAAATTGACCTTCCCACCATGGTTAAAGGATCTCAGTCAGGGTGGGCAAGATAAGGAAACATGGGTTGAACCATCTTACGCGAGTATCCTCTATGCCCTACCCAGTGAGATACTAGTAGAGGGGGAAGAGCGCCTTGAAAAACCTCTCCCGAAAGAGAAGAAAATTAAGAACACGAGAAAACCCCATCTTTTTCTATACAGCAGGGCCAAAACCACCTATTGAATCCCTGCTGTCGTAGAGGGAAAGATCACTGGCGCACAATTAGACCAGAATTACTTCCGCTGGGTTGGAGGAGAGTTGGGAAAGAAAAACTATTTTGTGTCTATGGCCACATTGAGAGACACCCACAAGCAGAAATTTCCATTACCATTTTGGGAAGGAAATGACTTCTTGTGGTGGCCGAAACTCCCAACCTACCAGCCCAATTAATTATAGGGAGTAATGTTCCCCAGTCTGACCAATGGCTCTCCCATGTGGCTCAAATATGGATAAAATAGGAAACCCCAAGGAGAATAAACAGTCTTGGGTGCATCAGCGGGACCACCCAGACTGTAGGTGAAGGGTATGTGATGAATCCAATGTAGTCTTCACTGATTTCCAGGCGGTGACCTCCTTCCATGTGGCCAGGGGATAGCAGCCAATACCCGAGCCTGACCCGATCCTACGAGGGAGGATCACATTGGAGGAGACAGCCTCCGGGGAGATCTCATGGCTTCATCATTTGAGACATGGTATCCCCCATTTTCCCTTGAAAATAACATTACCAAATCTGAACTCCACATGGCCTATTGTCATGGATCTACTCCTTTCCCTATGAAGAACAGAGAACACCCTTTCGCCAAATCTATGAACCAATCTTTGGTCTGCACTGCCTATCTGATGAAATCATCTTTTCAAATCCACTTGTACATCATCCAGAACTGACTTGCCATTACAACCTTTTAAAAATGCTTATCCAAACTCCTAAAGTCAATTGCCACCAAAGGTCTTCGGTTCCCAGGATTCTCGGAATACTGGGACGAAGAATAGGGATCAAGCAATGTGGAGGAAAAAAGACTGCAGGCTCAGAGCACTCTACTGTTTTCTGGCACACACCTGTGCCCAGGAGATTAAAGCAGCTCAAACAGAGAATCAAGGACAGTGTATGGGGCGACTGGTGAGACAAGACTCCCACACTCTAAGAGGAGCAGAGAACCCAAAGGCTGAGACTGGCGTGGTGGAGCCAGGCGGCTCATCGAAGGAGAAGAAAAAAATCTCTGTACCAAAAGGCACTGCAGGAATGCCAGGAGCTGTTGAGGGACTCCTGGGTGTTCGCAGACTAAGGAAAGCAGCGTTTCACTTACTGGAGCCAAGAGTAAAGCAGACGTATCAAGTGGAAGCCACAGAAAACGGGCGAATGGTATGAAAGCTGCCACAAGAAGGAAGCAGACGGGAACCCTTCCTCGGCTGACCCTGAGAGGATTTGCCAATGCCAACAGGAGTTGGTGAGTCCACCTAGAAGTAGTGGGGACACCGGCGCATATCGGCAAACACGCAGTGTGAGATTGAGTGGAAACAGCTTAACAGAGAGCGGAAAATAATGGACACATTGTAAAGGAGGAAATTAAGTCACAAACAACCCCTCTTCTAATGTGTGAATGCACACAGTGCAAGAATTTAACAAAGGGGATAATATATCAGGAGGATACATTATCCAAAGCCATATATAAGCAACTTTGCGAGCGGCGAAAACCCCGAACGAACCTAGGTCCTAGCAGGAGAGGATACCAGGCAATTGAATAGGATTATGTTAAACAAGAAAGAAGCAAAACCACCTAACAAAGAGAAATACCAGGTGTCGTGAAAGCAAACAAAATCACGAAGACAGACAGCTTTGTGTGCAATTGTTGTAGCTGGCCAAGAGAGGCTAAAGAAATGTTGTGTATAAACACTCAAGTAGAAAGAAGACTCCCAAGAGGAAGGGAACCACCCTTTGGAACAAGGACCTTTTTCCTAGAGACCCAAATAACTGTTGCGTATAAAACCTCAAGGAGTAAAGAAGAATCTACAGGAAGGGAACTACCCTCTGGAGCCAAGCCCTTTTTCCTTCAAGAACTTTTGTTTTAACTATTTATACATCCCTTATGAACACTTTTCACCCAAGGTTAAAGACATTTCCCTTTTCACCTTAGAGTTAGGTTTATAGTGTGAGGGTCAAAATAGAAGTTTGGACACTGGACAGTTTATGTTTAGACATTCTGACAGACAGATCCTTAGTTTTTGGTTTAGGTAGGAAAGATCTGCTTAGGACCGGGGCAGAGAGGCATTTTCCCAACCCCTTTTATTTTCAATAAAAGTCTTTAACCACAATCATGGCTGACTTGTATCCGAGTTGCTTTCCTGACTCCTCACAGAACCAAGAGTAGGGAAATGCAACTCAAAAGTGTAATCATCAAGGAGAGATGAAGCCCAGCCAAGCCTTGAACGAATTGTATGAACGGATCAACACTCACCAGAGACTACCTGAAAGTTCTATCAAAATAGAAGTTTGTAAGCAGCAAATACAATACAGGAGAAGAACAAGTTACTCTCTTACCTGGTAACATTCTTTCGATGGGATGGTCCGACGACATATTCCATATCTATGACAGTAATCACCACAGCTGTGCTGCTTCGTGGGCCAAAGAAAGCAAAAAAGATTGAACTACAGGAATGTCACATGAAAAAGGATCCACATTCTTAACCCTGCACCAGTCGCAGAACTTACGCCAATGCCATCGGTACAGGGACTTTGTTGCTGGCCCTCTGGCCGAGAGCAACACCTCCATCACGTCTTCAAGGAGGTCCCAATCCTTATACCTCAACTTTTCAGAAACCAAGCGTGAAGGTTGAGGGATCTGACCTCTGGATGGAGAACCTGACCCCACTCATGTGGGAGCAGATTGTTTCGGTAGGAAAGACGACATGGAGGGCAGATGGACAAGTCGAGAAGGTCCGGGTACCACGTCCTCCGGGCCCACGCCGGAGAAATGAGGATCATCCGGGAACCGAACCTCCGTAACCTCCGCAGCACATGCAGAATGACGGGGACTGGAGGAAACGCGTACAGCAGTGGGAATGACCACTCCACCACGAACGCGTCTCCTAAGGCTCCTTTTGGAGGAAATTCCCACGAGCAGAACCTCTCGCACTTCCGGTTGACACTGGAGGCGAAGAGATCCACTTCTCCTGAGAATCTCCTGAGCCAACTCCCACTCGTGAGAGATTGCGCTCTGCCTGCTCAGAGCGTCAGCCGTCTCGTTTCCATCTCCGACCATATGAACTGCTGAGATCGAAACTTCCTGCTGGATTGCCCAGAACCAGAGCTGCATCGCCTCCCTGTACAGAGGAAGTGACCCAGCCCCCCATTTTGTTGAGGTAGTGCATGGCCACTGTGTTGTCCGTCAGGATCAGGACATTCCTCCCTCGCACAGCCGGCAGAAAAGCATTCAGGGCTAGCCTGACGGCCCTCAGCTCCAACAGATTGATATGGAGTCTGGACTCCGACGGAGACCAACAACCGCTGACTGTCAACTCGTTGGCATGAGCTCCCCATCCCGTGAGGGATGCGTCCGTCACGATCGTCACCTCCGGTCAGGGTAACCAAAATGGAGCCCCCTTCATCAGATTGTCTTCGACGGCCCACCACAGAAGGTATCAGGTATTATCACCATATATATGGTCGCCGTAAATAATATCGCCGGGAAAAGGTTGCGGCGATATTATATGGGTGACCATATATATGGGGACAGAGGCAAAAAAAAGAAAAATTTAAAAAAAAAGAAAAAAAAATAAATGTTGGGGTTGCGGGGTTGTCCCCCGAATGTTCCATGCAATAATGTCGCCACAAAAAACTGCCATTTTTCGGTGATATTTTTGCATGGCGAGATTTTTGTGGCGACATTATTACATGGAACCATACACAGAAGGACCTAGGTGACCGAGGACGGCACCTGAACAGGGTCCGACATCCTGCCGGAGGACTGAGACCACTGGAGCTTGAGTGCCCATTGCAAAGATCTCATCCGCAACCTGGCCTCCGGCACCAGAAGAATGCAGGATGCCACGAGGCCGAGCAATCTCAAGAACTCGAACGTTGGGAGACTCTGGGCAAGCTGAAACTTGTGCACCATCTGCTGAATGTGATGAGCCCTCAACAAGGGGAGGAAAACACTGCCTCAGGGATGTGTTGAGCACTGCTCCGATATACTGGAGCCTCTGAGTTGGTGTCAAATGGGACTTCTTTAAGTTGGGGGAGAAGCCCAGCTTGTGGAGGGAGTGGCTGGTGACTGACAGATGATCCAGGACTTGCTCGGGAGAGCGCGCCCTGATCAACCAATCGTCCAGACGGGGGTAGACGTGAATCCCCCCTTTCCTGAGGTGCGCTGCCACCACTACCATGAGCTTGGTGAAGAGCCTCGGGGCAGAGGTCAATCCGAACGGCAGGACCCGAAACTGAAAGTGCAAGTCGCCAACCGCAAACCTCAGGTACTTCTTGTGCTTTGGATGTATCGGCACATGAAAATAAGCGTCCTTGAGGTCGAGAGACACCAACCAGCGCTGAAGTTGAAGGGCCTGGAGGACTTGAGAGAGAGTAACCATCTTGAACTTGTCCTTCTTGAGGAGTTTGTTCAAACCGCGCAAGTCCATGATGGGTCCCAATCCCCAGTCTTTCTTGGAAATCAAAAAATAAGGGGAATACCATCCCTTGTTCATCTCCGCTACAGGCACCCGTTCTATGGCGCCTTTCTCCAGCAGGGATTGAATTTCCTGCACAAGCAGCGGATCCGGACTCTTCAAAGAGATTCGCCGGTGGATTGTCTTGAGGACTCTGCCGGAAAGGAAGACAGTAGCCGTGGGCTATGATCTCCAGAACCCACACATCTGAAGTAATGGCGTGCCACTCTGCAAGATGCTGCGCCAGCCTTCCCCCAACCGGCGAACCATGGGACATGGCCTCATGACTGAGCTGAAGCGGCTGCGGCGTTGCCTGAGGGCAAAGAGGCAACAGCCCGAGCGGCCTTGGCACCTCAAGTACCTTGTTTCTCAACTCTGGCACTCCTACAGTGGCCCCTTTGACTGGCAGCTCCTCTCGCTTTACCAAAGGATGAGTAATAACGAAAGGAACCTCCCCTCCATTGCTGTCCCCTAGGACGAAAAGGCGGAGGTTGTCGAACTGCAGCGCTCAACGATTTTGCTGCAGCTTTTGAGGTCTGCAACCTCTCAAGGCTCTCGTCAGCCTTGCTGCCAAAAAGATGTTCCCCGTCAAAGGGCATGTTGAGGAGCCGGGCCTGCACATCAGGAGCAAACCCAGACTTCCGCAACCACGCAAACCTGCGTATCACGGTGCTCACCGCCATGGACCGGCTGACGCAATCTGCCATGTCCAAACCCGACTGAACGGCATCACACATGGCATCCTTGCCATCCTGAACCATGGCAAGGAAACCATCCCGTTCGTCCCATTCGGGAATATGTTCAGCCGCTAACGAAACAAGTTCCACCGAGTGTGCCTGAAACGTGACAAGGCACATACGGAGTTGGCCGCCTGAAGCGCCATACCCCCTGAGGAAAACACTTTCTTCGCCCAGCCATCAAAACGCTTGTCATCCCCATCAGGAGGGATGGGAGGATACGACGCCTGCTTTGCCGGGGCAGTAGCCGTCTGCACCACCAAACTCTCCGGAGTGGGGTGCTTGGACAAGTAGCAGGGTTCGCTACTGGCTGGGCGGTATTTTTGAGGCAAAGACTGGCCCACTGCCGGGAGACACTCCGGAGCAGTCCAAGCCGCCGCCACCCTCCTCTGTAGAGCCATATGAAACGGCAGTACCGGGTCAGTTGGTGGACCAAGGTCAAGGATATCCGTAAGGTCATCCTGAAGAAACTCCCCCGGGGGAGCAGACCATCCCAAGTACTGGGTGACCCTCAACATAAGGAGCCGGTACGAGGAGTCGGCATGAGTGCCAGGCTCAGGCCTACAAAACTCCACCTCCGGAGAGGTGTCCAGCCCACTAGCATCATGCAGGGACTGCCTCAGGTCCTCAAATTGGTTATGGCCCGAAAGAATCTCGTCTGGCACCGTGTTAGGAACCATGCCATCATCAGAGCCCTCATCCACCTCTGAAATAAACTCAAGATGGCGGTAAGAAGGCACAGAATGTGAACCAAAGCCATGCTTGACCTTGGCCAGAGCCTTTCTAGGGGGTTCCACCGAGCCTCAGGGTACCTCCGTCGACACAGCCTCGAAAGGCGTCGAGGGCATCGAGTGAATCGGCGTCGAACGCGGCGCCGACAGCATCGATGGCGTCGACACAGGCCTTGAGGCCGAAGCCTCGAGCGTGTCCTTCGACAGCCTGGGCGCCGATGACTTCTTCCGAGGCGGGGCCTCGAAAGAGTCCGTCGACAACCTCAGCGTCTTTCTCGAAGACATCACAGGTTCACACGGTCTCGAGCGCATTGAGGACCGGGACCTGGACCAGGCATGACGAGAACGATTCCCCTTGTCCGAGTGGGACCTCTCCCGCGAATCGTGCCGACCACCCGAGCCCGAAGACGTGCGAGCTGTATCTCTCGACCGATCACGACCGATTCCACTCGGAGGCGCGGACAGACCGGTGCCCTGCGATTCGAGAATCGCTAACATTTACTTCCCGAAGGAAGCCCATTGCTCTGGCGTCACCTGCTTGGTAGGGTAAGCGACCCGCCGATGGGAAAGTCCTCGGAAGAGGACGGGGAAGGTGACCGATGACAGCGCTTCCGGGAGTGTCTCGAAGAGGCAGAGGAGGGCGGGACTGACTCCGGGACCGAGACCCACCGGACTTCCGATGACGACGCGGAGAGTCGCCTCTCGAATCGTCCGTCGAAAGCCCCGCAGACTCAATTTCCGTGGCTTAGACACCTTACCTACCGATAACTTCTTGCGCTCCCGCAAGGCTTTAGACGTGAGCGACTGGCAGTCGACAGTCATCCGTGTCATCGGCCTCCCTGAGGCACCAGAAGCAGACGTCGTGCGAGTCCGTAACCGACATCTTGGACCCACAGTCCCCCCACTTCTTAAATCCTGGACGCGGGGTGGAAGACGAGGTAGACATCCTTCACGAAGAAGAAACTTCACAAAATGAACAGGTTCGAAGAACCGAGAAACAATAGAAAGTCCAAAGAGTCGAGGCGCGCCAAGATTCCCGAAGCGAACACGTTCGCGGAAATAACGGAACTGAGGCTACGGGTGTCGTGCGTACTACTTTTAACATCCACTGACGTCAGCCGTCGGAGGAGGTCCTCGAGTACTTTTAACATCCACTGACGTCAGCCGTCGGAGGAGGTCCTCAAGGGCGGCGTATCGACGTAGGACGCAGATGCCGAAAGACTTTCCAAAGCAGCACAGCTGAGGTGATTACTGTCATAGATATGGAATACGTCGGAGGACCCAATCCCCTCGAAAGGAGTCTTTCTCCTGACCTTGTTTGTTATAGTGGTAGGGTCAGTAAGGCTAGCTTAGACGGTGGACAGTTTCTGCTAAGACATTCATGGATGACTGACAAGCACCTTAGTTTTGTTAGGTAGGGATACCTTATAGCATAGGGAAAGGTGGGCCTGTTTCCTTTTCTTTAATAAACCAAATAGTGAAATGGCTAATCAGAGTCTGTGTCCTCATTCCGACCCGCCACCATGGCCAGTATTTATTTATTTGCATTTGTTTAGCGCACTTGCAGCCCGGGGGCATCGGAGCGCTGTTACAAGAATTTTGTAGGAAGATTTGCTCGATAGGAACATGGTCTCTTGGTTACAGAAAAAAACTGTATGGCATGCAGATGTTAACAGAGTTACATACAGATGATTATCAAGAGTTACATACAGAAGAGTAATACATGATGTCATTTACAGGTTGATGGTGGAGATTTCCAATTCAAACAGTTTGGTTTTGATAGCTTTACGGAATGCTCGGTGGGACTCAATCGTTCGTAGGTGGGTAGGTAATGCTTTCCAGTGGGTGGCGGCCAGTGTAGGAAATATGGAGCCCCCGGCGCGGACTTTGCGAGTTTTAGGGGTGACAATCTTGTTGGAGTAGCCTTTCCTGAGAGGTCTTGTGGCGGTGTGCTTGATGATTCTCTGAACCAAGTACGCGGGTGCCAATTTGTGGAGGCATTTGTGGGTGAGAGCAAGAGTTTTGAAGACAATTCTCTTTGACCGGGAGCCAGTGGGCCTCCCTTCTTACTTGGGAAATGTGTTCTTTTTTTAGGTTCCTGTGGCCGCCCTGAGGGCATTGTTTTGAACCAGCTGGAGTTTGGCCAGATGTTTACAAGACGTCCCTACGAGGAGGGCATTGCAATAGTCCAGCCTCGACCCAATTATTGCCCTGGCAATGGTGAGGCAGTTCTGGCGCGATAGGAAGGGTCTGGCTGTGTGGAGAACTTTGGAATAGTAGGCTGACGAAGAGGCAATGGCATTAACCTGCCTATCCATGGTCAGATTCAAATCGAGGTAAACTCTAAGTGTCTTGACGTTGTGGGAGACCTTGATGGGAATGTTATCAATGGTAAAGGATATTGTTACGCTGACCTGGTATCCACGGGGACGCCACCCAGCCCTGGTTGGATGATTTGCACTCTCGAACCCTCTCCCGGTCCCTTGGTAAGGCCTCTGGTTAAAGATGGGTCTGCAATATAGGAGAGCTGGATTCAATACCAGATTGTCTATGTTTTCCCCACCTCCCTTGGCCTCAACTCCTTCCCCTGCCCTTGGGTCTTCTCCTCACCTTAATATTGTAAAAGGTGGATTCTCCGTCCTTCTCCTCGTGGCAGGGGTGCGTAGATGTGGGGGCGAGCAGTGACCAAGTTGCTTCACTGGTGCAAGCCCCCCTGTGGGAATCCAGGCCTGCTGCGACTCCGTAGGTTTGCTGCTTTACAGTCTTTATACGCAGTTCTTATGTTCCTCTTAGTTCGAATAATAATGTCTTGCTTCTTTCCTTTTAGGTATGGAAAGGTATTTTGGTGTTGTCATGCAGTTTGAAGATGAGCGTGGGCCGGTAGTCTAAAGCGCGGTGTGCGCGAAGCTGTCCGGTGAGTAATGCGTGATGCACGGCGCTGTTTTGCCTTTTATATTGCTAACCTGTGTCTTTTCTCACCTTGCAGGTTGTGATGTTCCTCGCCGAGCGCCGTAATGTTCCAGCAATGATACTGACCAGGAGAGGACTACCCAGGTAAGAATTGTGTGGCTTTCTTCATTCGGGAGGAAACTGGAGTAAACGATTACTAATGCGGTCTTTCTTTCTCCTCTTTCCAGGTCATGGTATTCCAGGATGCATGCGGTGCCGGATGATGGGGTTCGTACCTTCAGATGAGTGGAACTGAAGTCAGCGATGGATTGAAGACAGGATACCATTCCAGGTAAGTTTCGTAGTGTTCTTTCTCTCTCTGCAGGTCTTTGGTTTCAGGTAAGCTGGCATCAAAGAACTGGACACGGTGAGTGTTACGCTGCCCACAGCAGAATAACACAAAGCATGTTCTGCTGTTTGGGCGTGGTTTAAATAGACTCAGGTAAAGTAGTCCAGGTAAAATAATCCCAGGCCTGCCACACCCAAAGTAGTCCAGGTAAAGTAGTCCCAGGCCTGCCACACCGAAAAGACCAGACCGCATAGCTCAGTTCCTTGTAACTGATATTTGTGTGTGCCTCCATGTTGGCTGAACCCCCCCCCCCCGACCCTCCCCCCCAGTTAAATAGTCCCAAATAAATAGTCCCATTCTAATGTTGATCTTCATGATGGTTATGAGCCTGGCGCCAAAGGTTTTAAAGCCTTGACCTGGCCCTAACAGGAAGGCTGATTTGCCAGTGGCAAGGTTCATGACAGATATGTACTGTTCATCGAGGTTGCCCAGGGTGGTGGGTGAACCCATGAGCAGAAGTTCTGTTTTTTCACTGTTGAGGCAGAGTCAGCTTCATAGTCCCCAGTGTCCCCACAGTCCAGTTTCCAAATAGCCCGACACTTTGGAGAGGTGCAGACAAGTAAAAAATCAACCAGATGTCACTCAACAATGTAATGGGTTTCATTCAAGGCAAAATGTGCATGACACGTCGGACGATATTGAAAATATCAAAGGCAGATACTGTAAACATTGACCAGGTTGCAATGAGATATAAATAATGTATAAAATATACTTTTGGTGAGAACATTCTTTATTCAAAGTATTAAATTGTCACGCTTAATTCTTGCCCAACCCGCTCTGTTCCAAGGTTTATGGCAGTCACTGCCCAACCACTGTTACTGAGCTAAAGGAACCTTGATGAGCCCCAGTTCTGCCCATGTCGGTGGCCCTCTTTTGACAGATGCTCAACCCATGGAGGTATCTTACAGTAACAATGTTATTCCTGATTCATAGTTATCACACTAGCCATGAACCCCATACATACTTGGGAAAACAACAGAAGCAGCTGATTGGGTCCCATTCAATCTGCTCACCATTCTGCCACGAGCACTCCTAATGGCACCAAATACACAAAGAAAACAGTAGACAGTCTAAATAGCACATATTTTATTGTAATAAGTTAACATCTTGTCATTTCACACAGTTATGGGAAAAATCCTAACTACATTTACAAAAGTGCAGCTTTATAATTCTTTCAATAAATAAACAGAACCTCAGTTTAGATCGACCACTGCAAAAGGAGAACCCTGAGCCCTTCTACATAATCTCCTGGCTCAAGGTATTAACTGTCAGGAAGGCATCGGGAGAATCCACAGAGGGGTATAGGAGGCATTGAGCAGCCCTATTGCATCCAACATCCATGCAATGAGGGAGAAGTGCTTCATAAAAGGCGGTAGATGGATGAACTGCAACTATGCAGGGGGGGTACCCAATAAAGTGCAAACACCAATTCGTATATTAGAGTTTTTGGTGCTATTGTGGTACCAAAGGGATTGAAGATCTGTGTTGGGGTTGATCACCAATGCACGTTGTGAGCAGGGACAGCAACATGGATGTAGCCGCAGAAAAAGAACTTGGCCGATACCTGTACCGTTGGACAAAGTGGCCACAATCCCCACTAGTACCATTTTTTGTATAGCAGTTGTATTTCTTAGGACTGGGATTTTATTTCATCAAGTCAGTTAGCAACAAGAGTGCTTCAATTCAGTTCACTTGTGTCCGCACAGAAATGGTGCAACACTAGAGCCGAAAGCTGTTTAATTTGCAAAATATGCAAAGTCTGGTAAATACATTGTGAACTGTGGTAGTACACCATCTCTACAAGAATAAAGACGTATGCTCTTCACACCGTGCTTTGTTCAGAAACACAACTGCCACAGATTAACTATGCTTAAGTGTTGAAGACTTAAAGATTTAGAAAAGAAAAGCAAAGGATTTGTGTGTTTCTTTCAGATCTTGTATGGCACCTAATAACTGGTTCTTTGTCATTTTATCTACAGTAATTTCGATGGGTTTGTTTTTTTAACGAATATTTGTTTACGAAAAGAACTCTCGAATTTTTTTTTTTTTGTGAGGGGGTCCCCTCCGCCCCCAAGCCCTATTGTTTTTTCAATATTCCCGACCCCTCACCCCTTCTATATACACAATTTCCCAGCCCCCTATATTTTTCGATTTGTTTTTTCATAAAATATATTCGTTCAAAAAATCATTGAAAGAACGACCATCGATGAAAGGACGTTGTACTCTAGTAACTAAAGGGCGAGCCATGCAACATGAAACGAATGTTAAAGCAGTTCAGACATTAACGAAGATGAGCTATTTTTAGGATCACTCTTCCCATTCAAACCGAGCCCATGAACGGTTATTTAGCTTAAGCACACAAAATAAAAGCTCCCTCTTTTGAGTACTTCCATTCCATGATTTGTTTTCCGAATAAAATCAGATTTCCCACCAATGCTTTCCATGATGCCTTTGACCTATTTAAATAATATCCGCCATTCGACCATGTCATTCCTCATGATTTTTCTTGAAATAATCCCACTATATTTCCCCTTGCCAATAAAAAGATCAGGGTATCCATGTCGTCTTTCATGGATGAGATAATATGCCTAACACAGTTGTTGCAGTTCCCTCAACCATACATTCACAGCAGCTCTGACTATAACCACTCCAGGGATTTCACACTTGAAGATGAATAAACCCTGCTTCTATGTTCATATAGCCAACAATACAGTTCCCCTTAACAATAGGTGCTCCAAGTCTTCACAAGCTAACCACCTTCAAAAGAAACCGACATTTTATTAAATAAATGAACCAGGAGCCCACACGTGTTGTATGAATTGCTTGTAGCGCCTGATGCTCACCCTTCAAATGATTCAATGAACTCCCTAGCCCTCCTTCACCAATGTCCCCCTTATCGCATCACCCTTCTTTTCACCACCAGAGGCCCAGATCTGGTTACCTCAGGCATACAACCAATACACACGCCAGACAATGCTCGGCACAGAGATACTACTACTGTGGTAACTGGTGCAGTACAAATGACTACTTACTTCTGAAGCTCCAATTACACCCACTTGCTCTATGCTGAAAGCCGTCTGACCCAAGCACAGTTCTTTACCGTATATCTAACCCTCCTCAACTCTTGTAATGGGCAGCTCGGTTCTCTATGTTGGCTTGCTATCATGTTACTTATGAACATTGCCTTGTTCTCCAACTTCAAATCTTGTTAAAAATTCACAGTGAGTAAAGGTGGAGGATAAATAATTGTCAAGATGAGAGCAGTTTGTTTTTGGAATACGTTATTGAAGATATTTCACAGGTTGAAGACCATCTTCTAAGCCACAGAACAAATGTGTACAAATGCAGTAGAATGTGACAGCACCCTCATTCATAAGAAGTAATACCCATCAAGAACACCTTCCAATAAAAACATTGTTACAAAGCTCACCGTTTGTTCTGTAGGAACCACATCATGCTATGCTTGCATACCCATTTCCAAGTTCCTCTGCACCCCTCTATGCGAAATCTAGTCCAGACCTGCCTGTCACTTTTCCAAAGTGTTTCTCCCCAGAGAAGAAATAAGACAACCAGTCGGGACAGACCTTCGGGGGGTCGAAATTCGCTCATTTACCCCAAAGGAACAGATATATTTACTAAAAAACTTTCTTAAATGAGCAGTCTATGTCTGGTTCCTGAAGGAGGTTTCTCTGATGTTGCATATATTAAATGCCTGCTGGATTCTGTCTTTCGGATAATCTCATTGTTCATTGATACTGGCGCATTGGCAGAATAAAACTGAAGAAATTGATAAATAAATGTATATACACGTCTATGCTAACATTGCAACAACACAGCAGCACACCAATCAACAAAAAATGATTCCAAGTAAAAAATACTCAGCCAGTTCCCTAGTTTTCATAGTGACCATGACCCAGTTTAAGCCATCTCACCTCTAACCTCCAAGCTCTAGACATAGAACATTGCAGCCATATTAATAAAGCTCAAACTAGCCACTTCAGTTACAAGCAAGTAAAGGTCGAGCGGGGATGCCGGGAGCCATTTTGTGCAGCAAGAATATGTCAAAATAGATCTCTGAGCACGGCCGTATTTAGGGTGTATGACTTTAACGCTGTGTGGTTTGCCATATTTGCCGTCATGAAGCAGATCTTGACTCTCAAGACAAGAAATAGGGCCTCATGAGTTGGGCAGTGTGGTAAAAATGCGGCAGTAATACAATTGCCACCGCATTGCTGCACCACCGAACTGTGAGTTTGGCAAAAAGTTAGAGGCTTCACCTCCAGCTGGAGGTAAATCTGCCACCTTTCTGCCCAATTTCGGCAGAATTACAGCCGCAGTAATTCTGCCAAAATCCCCCATGGAGTTCTATAGACTCCAATTAAATGGGGACTAACACCCCACCTGTCATTAATATCTTCGGACCAAGTGGCGGTAACAGTAATACAGTTTGGTGTTATCTCCAGGGGATTTACCACGAGATACCACCAAACTCGTAAAGAGGCAGATAGATATGATGCCCAAAACTGGAAATGTCCTTCTCAAATCATGCTGTGAACGAAGCAGCAATAGATGCAAGCTTTTTATAGATAATTTGCCGGATAGAATAATGTACACTCCACCCAAACCATCAGTGAGAGGACTTGTATCCTTCAGATGAGGCACATCACATACAATGCTGCCACAGTGGGGCTGAGCGACATCAGCATTTAGGTAATTATGTCTTTTAAATGTCACTAATTTCCTAACGAGGGTTCACATACTGTTACCTTAAGTACTTGCATTAGGGACTGCCACTCCGTCAAATAAAAAAAAAGTGCTTTGATTTTACTGGGGCCAATCAATGTGGCGATATACATTTTTATTTATACCAGTCCTTATTGTGTGGCCATTGAATGGTGCCAGATGAAATGATCAACCAGTAATAGCTACCTATACGATAAAATAGCCTTGCACGGTCTTTTGTCAGGAATGTGAATGCAAGCTTGATGTACAGTCCTACCTGTGCAGACTCCTCCTATGATGGCTGGTAAAAGCACTCCCTATCTTTACTCACAAGAAATCTCTCCATGACCTGGTGCACAGAACGAAGCACCTGCCACTCTTAACTTTTTGAGAGCATGACAAACTTGTCCCAAGACTGTTACTGGTCTAGAGAGGTGTGAATGGTTATCAGGGCAGTGAACAGTCTCGCGGCAGGCACCCCTGTTGCAGACTTGAATACAAAGAATGTAATCATCCAAGCTTACTGCAGCAGTTTATGTTATGTGCATTGGTGAGGACTTGTAGACTGGTGTGCTGTCCATCCTCCCTTACCTTGTGAGGATCTCTTTTCAGTGCTTCACTTTGTCTCTTATCTTATGTTTCAGGTCAACTATCCCCAGATGGAGCACAACTTGTGCCATCAAGTACACAATTCCGCCCCACTACTCCAACCCGAAGACCCTCTAGATAAATAATGACTTCGGATAAAGTGCAGCGAAGAGGGCCATTTGCAGCCATAGGTGGGAGTCCTTGAGTGATGGATGCAGAGAAGGCTCATGATCCATGTTTGAATTTCCTACCCACCACTAAGCATGCAACACCTTTGGGCAATCATGGATGGAAACAGAGTTCATCCTCCTTTCTGTCTTCAGAGACAGAAGAGAAAAGGGCAGGAGGCAAGAGTGCATGGGTGTCGCCACTATGAATCTAATATGACAATGGAAAGAAAATTGTGAAGCAGCAGTGAATGTTTTATTATTTCCACCTCTGATGGACCCCACTAAAGATGGAACAATAACACATACACCAACACTTGTAAATAGAGTCCAAAGTGCCTTTTCGGGCACTAGCACCTCTGGCCCACCTTCCACCAGTAGGCTAAACCTCGCTGCCTCAGGTTCTCTCTTCCCAAGTGACCTGCCGCGCACATGGGAGGTATATGCATGCAGCCACAGATGTGAACACTGTATGAAGGAAGAATTGCTGTGTACAAGCACAAAACGTACAATGGTGACATTTGCAAGCCATTATTTGAAGAGTTATGTTTGAAGTGAGTAAGGTCCCAGTTCCTCACCCATCCTATTTATGTGAAGATGTTCGGGCATGAAAACTATCTAGGAAAGGTGGCTTCAACATCTAGACTAGGTCAAGCCATCATGCGGCATGCCCTGACCAAACTGGCAATCAGATTTGGAATTAATCATCCTAAAATTTACATCAGTGTGGGACATAGCCATGTGACTGGTGTGCAGATATCGTCTTAGGATGGTCACTTAGGCTGCCTCATTCAAAGTCGAATGAGGACAAATGCATCGTGGCGGAGGGGTTGCATAAGAAAATCGATCTGGCGAGAAAAGGCTTGAAAGTTTCCTTGCCGCTGGTAAGGCCATGTAAGCCACTTAGAAGGACAAAACACACAAATGCAATTTTAATAAAATCTCTGCATTAAGCGAAAATGCGTCCATTCTACATTTATAGAAAAACGGTGTGGATGCCCAAGTGGCTGTCTTGCAGATAACTTTGACCGAGACATTTCTTTGAAAAGCCACAGATGCAGCTTTAGCTCTGAGTCTGTGCATGAAGCTCCTCCAGCAGTGGAACTCTTGGGAATTTTGTGGGCCTCGAGCATTTAGCACAGGATACTGTAACCTGCACCTCTCAAGTTGTTTTGGACTACGACTCCCATGATCCCTCACCATTGACAGATTTGTGGTCCAATGAAACTGGAGAACCAAAGGTTTCAGTGCTCCAATCTAGGATATCCAGCTAGTTACAGAAGATTGTTTCTGCATGCTCAACAGGTTGCTCACTGCTGTAAGTAACAAAAAGTGTGTCGAGGAACATATTTCTTTGCTCTGGCCGTACACATCCAGACTGTGGAGGGCTCTTTCCACTTCAGAAGATGGATTTGGAAAGAGAGTAGCAGATTTCTTGGTTTAAATTAAAAGTTGAAACAATCTTAGCGATAACAGATAAATTAGTCAGAAAGAGGTTTGCTGTCAAGCTGAGGAACTTGGAAACATCCCTTGCTCATCGCTCTTTTCTGACTAAGAACTATGCACCTATGGCACATTTTGACTGTGGCAATACAAACATCAGCCCCCAAAGGCTGAGTTTCTACTACCTCACATCGAGAGAGACCAGAGTATCGCTTGTACCAGCAAGCAAGAAACACGTGTCGGCTATTACGAATTCTGGTATATATATATTCAATATTGCGATGATACATAATTGAAACTTTGGAGTAATCTTTTTCTTGACAACACCAATCATACTCTGCATATCAGATTGCGCCTACAAGTGAAAATCCTGACTTTAATACGAAGGGCAGCCTCATCCTTATGAGAAGAAAAAAAAACATACGGTTATGAAGCTGAAAGAGGCTGTAGCACGCTGATGAGTTGAACAAAAGTAATTGAATCGCTAAGGTCCAGTGGCAAAAATGTTTCCACTTACAGCAGTACTGATGCTTAGTGGATGGATTACTTCCTTGCAGCCTGAATGATCTCAAGTTCATCATGGGAAAATGCTGGGTCCCTGAAGGTAAAAATCCCCAGGAACCAGGCTGCTAAGGTCAACGACAGTGAGGAGGGATACAAATAAATGGTTTTGTTGGCTGAGCAAATAGTGCCTCTGGATGGAAAAACAGGTGACGAAACAGCTATGTTGATTATGCCCGAGAACTAGAACCTCACTGGGCACTGTGGAGCAATTAGGATCAAGGAGCAATCCTGGCTCACCGTGTAATTGGTCAGGATTTTGCACAATAGAAGGGCAGGGAATGAGTCAAAATGTATGTTGTCCCAAGGCATAGTTTTTAGTGCTTCCCCAAAAGAGTTGGGCCACTAATGCATCCATGATGCATATGGATGTCATTAGGCAATGGTGTGAGACACAAACACATCTACAAGACTATTGTCCCACATATAGAAGGAGGAACTCACCACTTCCAGGTGTAGTTCCCACTTGCGGTTTGACTAAAATAACCTGCCCAGCGAGATTGTCACTTGGTTAAGTATACCTGCAAATGGTCCTGTTAAACATCTCTTACCCAAATTTAAACCACTAGTTGACAAAGGACGAGGGATTAGGTGCCTCCCTGCTCGTTTATGTAAAACATGGTGGTCATGTTGTTCGACAGGATCATCATGTTCTTGTGAGTGACCACCGGAAGAAAGGCATGGAGCGGAAGAAAAGCATGGAGCGCAAGAAATATGGCTTTGAGATGCATGACGTTTCTTCAATGCTTTCCATCATAAACTCACCACAGGTAATGTACTGAGAGGTCTGAAAGTGGTGCAACTAGCCCAACAGGGAGGAATCTTTTATGCTCAGGGGGATTTCTTCCCAAAAGCAAATGCCACTAGGAGTTTGGAATTATGCACTCACCACTCAAAGACCTTGCTTAGAAGTGGAGGAATGGGAACAATGGTCAACAGATCTTAAAACATTCTGATTAAAGAGGGGCTACTTCAGAGCTGAACTCTTCAATTTTAGCTTTTCCAGATGAACCTCCGGAACGCAGGAAGCCATCAATCCTAGCAGTTGTTTAAACCACCAGGCCAATGTGTTGGAGTGGGAAAAGAAATGGTCAATGCTGCATGCAGGTGCCCCATCCACTCTGGTGTATGGACGTTGCAAGTTACCCATTGTGTTGCAAACATAGCGTTTGAACGCCAGCTGCTGTGTCAGTATTATGATTGATATCTTCTTATTGACTGAGATCTTTAGGGCAACGGGAGTTCCAAGAGAGTCAGCTGACCTGAGACGATTTCTTGAGGACCTGGAACTCAAATAAGCCAGTTGTCCAAATAAAGAGATGCATCCATTCTCCAAAAGGTGCAGGTGGGAAGATACTGTTGACAAAAGCTTCATAAACACCCAAATAGCTGTGCTAAGGCCAATGGGTAGAACATTGTAATGGAGGGAAATGGATAAACTGATGAGGAGCGGGCCATATTGGCACATACAAGGTCCTCTTTCATATCCACTGTGCCAATCGTGTCCCTGTGCATTAGGGCTGAGGGGGTCTACGCTGATGTGATCATATTGAACTTCTAAGAAGATGAAGATTGAATGAGGAGCGGTCCTAAATAGTCCACGGGGAAGCCTGGCACTTTTTGTGCACTACAAAGAGCCTTGAGAAGAAATTGCACTAGGCCTTCGCTACAAAATAGGCAAATAGGCCTTTGCTACAAAAAAAGGGAATGAGAAGAGGAGAAATGTGGAGGGCGGAGGAGGTAGACCTTTCCTACCAGAGACAGGACCCAGGGATCTTTGGAGAGGTTTAACCATGCCTTCAGGTGATCCTGGTTACAGCCTCCAACATGAGAGGAGTGAGCCGGAATCCCTGCTTCGGTAGGGTGCCTGAAGTTGAAGGCTAGGAGAAAGAGCCTCTTGAGGTGGCATGTTTTTAATTGCAAGGGTGACTAGTCCCGGTGGCGGCTGCTGTCCTGGAAGACTTGAAATTCCACCGAAGAACAAGAATGTTATAGCCTTTGGAGCGATGAGATGGTTGTTTTGTCAAAATGAGGTATTTTTGCCTTCTTTAGCTAACATTATCGGAGATTGAAACAATTACGGAGCACCAACCAGCTCTAGTAAAGTGGGTTGTCAAGAGGAGACGACCTCTGGGTACCAAATGCATAACTGACTTTTGGACGCAAGTCTATTGCTAAAAAACATTTCCTTACCACAACTCACCACCTACATTTTGGTGGTAAAATCCAAGCCAAAGAAACCCCCAGAGCTAAATAAAAGTGAGCAATTTATGGTGAAGCAATAGACCCACTTACCATTCTATTTGTATATAAGAAGAAATGGAGAGAGTTGAGAAACGGAAGGCATAGGTAGACAGCCCTATGCCTTCTGTTTATCGTCCACAGCATAAATAACCCATGCAGCTCAGGGGATATACTTCCATAGCAGCAGGTGGAACAGCAGCGTCACCCCCAATGGAGTCATTTGTTCCTTTAATTCTAATATAGAACTCCAGAACCTTATCTGTGGGCCATCAGAGGAATGTTTGGATTTCAACTCACAGAGAAGAGTCCTCGAAAGCCACGTATGTGTCTCCCCATGTCTGAAGGAAACAACTGGAAAAAGAAAGACCCCATACCCCCTCAGTAGTGTCACAGATAACATGAGAGGGACCGTGCTATTGTTACTCTGAACTTGATTTAGGTGGGACGCTTATCTGCCATAGAGCAGTAGAGAACCACTGAATGTTTTTGTTTTTGAGGAATGGAAGTAATTACCTCCTCAGTTGAATCCATCATGGGACACTTTAGGAAAGTCATAAAATTATAGATCAAGCCACATTCTCCACATGCTGTGCCATTGGATTCTAGCAGATCTGTAAACATTATGGCTTGAGATGCAATGGTCTTTACTCAGTCCCATACATCAAGTGGCTTGCAATGGGGACCTCCCATGGCACAAGTCAGGTTGCAACTAGTACTTGCTGTGCTAAAATGTCCTGTGTGGAGGAGTGCAGTATTGGTATGGAAAAGGAGGAAACTATGCTACATCACTTCTCATCAAAACATAAGGTGAATTATGCCCAATGGGCATCTTCCTTTAACTCTCAGTGTTGGGGCATCTCCTGGTAACAGGCCGAATGTGCACATTTTGTGTTGCCCATGGCATTATGTTTAGAAAAAATGTGTTATTCGAGATAGTGGAGAGACATACATTAAGCCCGAGTTTTGGACCAAAAAAGGACACTTGGGAGATTGTGAGGCCAAAGACCTTCCATCAACATTAGAAGGTGTGAAGATAATGGGCATCATTACAAGTTTGGCAGTATTACAGTGGTAAATCTGTCGGAATACCACCAAATGGAATTACCGTCACCACCACTTGGTCTGGTGGAATTACCGCCGGATTACAAGTGGTGGTATGGCGGTGTTAATCCCCACTCATGGAGTCCATCGAACTCCATGGGGATTTTGGAAGAATTACCAGTCAGTAATTCCGCCGGCTGTAATTCCACAGATTTGGCTGTTTTTTGGCAGTAAGGTTGTGGAATTACCGCCAGCATTTTGCTGCAGGTTTTTCCTCCGCCTCACCAAAGTTGTAGTACAGCAGTGCAATAATGCATTACCGCCGTTCTTTCCCAACAATGCCATACTTGTAATGCACTTAAGAAGGCATCATGAGACCGTAGAGAAGACTACAGTTTGCATGTATGGATACAAATAATATTAACAAGACTGAACAGACAGTGCATCGAAGGCTCCAATGCAAGGATCTGAAACCCACAGGCACCAGTTTTTAAAACCAGATTTGACTGATGTAGATCTTGGAGGCCAGTAAGTGCTGCAGTGAAACCAGCAAATGAGTGATAACATTTACTGTTTATGTATGAGGAAAATGTGTGTGATCACATATTGCATTCAAAGAATGTAGGTGGCATGCACCCAGTCTCTTAGGAGTAGGAAAGGGGAACCAAGGCGGAGAACAGACTTGCATGTGTAAGGGAGGCTAGGGCGGAGGCAGAGCTGCCTCTATGCTGAAAACTCAGTTTTAGTGCTGCAGTACATGCTCCAGTACTGTCCTTAAGGAAAAGGGCATCTGATGCTTGCGGATGAAGGGTGTGCCTATTGTTAGAGGACCTTTAAAGGGGATGCTGGAGATGCACTTCAGAAGAGAGGCTAACTCTCCACTGAAGCATAATCCCTGAAGGCAGTGCAGTTTGTCCCAAAGAGGATAACAATCAGTGAAGCTGAATATACAAGTATAGGACACATCTCAGGATGCAATGCTGAATGTTTCTTGGGACACAAGGCCAACCTTGCATCCCAAACATACCCTATGAACATCAGCTGCTATATCAGTGTTATGATGGATTTCCTCTTATGGACTTAAAGCTTTAGGGCAAAGGGATGTCCAAGAGTCTGCCGAGCTGAAGAGAGATCTTGAGGACATGGAGCTCGAATAAGCCAGTTGACGACTTGGAGCGGGACTAAGCTTGATTGACAAGAATATCTTTTGTAACAAGAATAACCTTCAAAGGAGATGTCGAATGCTATGGAAACAGTGAATATTCTCCATAGCAATTCAAGACCCACAAGGGGGCACAGCCTGCAGCGGCAATGCACGAAGCCCATAGGTTGCAAGGGACAAGAGAGAGACCCTTGTAAGGAGATGCTGCCCTGCGACAAAGGAAACCAACAAGAAGCAACGCAAAACGTCCAAGTTAACAAATTCAAAGGGCAATGCGAATGTCCAATGATTGAGATGGCTGTGAGGTGATGCTGAATGTCCTGTTGAGAAAAAAGCAGTGCACACCCTCCAGATGTTGTTTTGAACTTAACTAGTCTACTCGTTACTCATAAGCCTAATGTCCGTCTGCAAAATAGTCTACAAAGTGCAGCTGATACAGCAACAAAAAATAAACACCACAATGCCAATTGGGAGTAACAGGATCCGTTCGTAACCAGTTTGTCTGTTCAATGCCCTCTTTTTCTAGGAGCAGCTGTGAGGCTCATGGGTAAGAGAGCATGAATTTCAGAGCCCAGGAACTAGGTTATCCTGTGCCACAACGAGGAGTGTGCATGGCTGAGTACAATGAGATTGCCAACGGCAGCTGTGGCGAGCGTAATAGGCAGCCAGTGTCTGAAAAAGTAACGTAAGGCTACCGGGTGCCACAGAGAATGTTGTAGGATTGGTAGCGACCAATTAAGCCACAGTGAGGTGCCATCCTGATCTAAAGAATCTCTTAAGTTGAATGTGTGGTACACCTGCAACACGTTCACATCTACGCAGCCTGCCCTGCATCAGGAACATCTGGCCTTGGCTGCCGCTGCAGTCAAATTAAACCCTCCAACCCCCAAGAGAGCAAAGCACTTGGATATTGCTGGGACTTTTGGATTCAACATATACAAATGTTCAGTGTGACAATCCTACTGGTACGTGCAAGTCCTTAATGCCCACCCATCTGCTATAATTCTGCTGCCAGTCCTCAGTTTGGTTGGGGCACCTCTCACGGTCCATCCATCCAGTGTCTGGCAGGATGATGAACACCGGCCAAACCTTCGACGCCAGGCTGCAATATCTATGATGTCAGTGCTTGCCATATGCTGTTCCTGTGCAGTCAGTTTTCGCTGCTTGGTGTACTCCCATTGGCGCTTGCCTTCGGCTTGGACTTGAAAGAAAATCTCTTAATAAGGCGCCGGGAAAAGCTGCCAGATTTCTTCCTTGTGTCATTTGTAGCAACGGCATTTGAGAGGTCGTCATGAGACTGGCTCAAGCCGGCTTCTTTCTGACGCTTGCGCTTACGGAAAAGGAGCTTGGTGCCACTTCGCAGGAACCCAACTGTGGGAGAAACAGAAGAGGCAAAGATCATGTCAAGTACAGCACATATTACATACAGTCAGCCAATAAGAAGCAGAAGATACCTTTAAACTTTAACCCAATCAGTCTGTTTCCCCTTTGCATTCCAAGAGCAGCCTTCTAGGAATTCCTAACAGCACAAAGCAACGTAGCTATATGCCGCGCTTGAGCGTATATGCAGAGCTCGCATTATGACATTGTTTAATGTGATATGGTTAAAATTAAACCTTTCACATACATTTACAGTCAACAAAAACATCAAATATACAAACTTATAATCAAAATTTACATAACGCCTTAGAAAACAGAGTTCCTAAAAATGTAACCACAGACAATGAAATTTGGTTCCCTTCTAAAATTCTATACCAGAAGTTAGGAGTGCATAATACTTCAGTGTCATGTACACATTTTGAGAAATGCATTAATCTTAAGCAGTGATGTTTACCAAAATCAATAAGTAAGCACTTAAGGGTTTTGGTCTTTGAACCATCGCGACACAGCCAGCAAAACTGGTCCTCACAAGGAACTTTTTTCAATGCTCCTATAATTTGGTTGGTTAAATAAAAGGTTTAAACGAAATCTTAAAAACTGTTGTCTAATAAACCGGCAATGAAATTTTGTGAGATGCAAGGGTACAACAGTCTAATTTTTTCACTGTCAAGCCAATTTGGTTAAAATGTTTGTATTGCAAGACCTCATTTTGAGTATTACACCAAACAAGTAAATATAATTTCTTCTTGATTTTCATAGGTCTTGTGGCTAAAATATTCATAGAAGAATTAATATGGTTCTATGTGAAAATGTCCCATGGGGAAAAAGTCGCCAGGCAAGCAATTTCTTTCCCTGCACCCCCTCACGTATTCTTGGATGGGTAATATTACTATCCTAACTCCAGTCCTAGAATATTTGGGTTAAGTGCTTGATTTTCTTCAGAGTGCAAATTTGGTGAAATTTCGCCCTCTGGTCACCTTTACCCAGGTGGCTTCATCACTGGATACCAATATTATCTGTTGGCAGTTTTTGAACACTTAAATACCAAGGCAACATCTCTTTCATAAGACAAACCTCTTTGGTTAATTCAAAACTGTTAAAAAGCGAGTTGTTTGGCAGATTAGTTTAATTTAAAATACTGTATTTTCCAATTCACCAAGCAATTTAAGGAAGTCAATCCCAACTCATAACATATTGCTGCTATCGGCATAATAGAGGGAAGATTTAGAACTGCTTTCCAGAATAAGCCTTCCAGTTTGACCAAATTAGTTATGGTGCAGAGTGTTATGATCCAACTCATAATGGTCGGGATCACCTTAGCTTTGTAGAATTTTAAAACTGAAAGTATGGAAAATTTTAAAATTTATCTTTTTTGCTTGATTAATCAAATATTTTGTCTTCCTGGAGAGATGTTTGAAGGGCAAGAAATAAGACTTTTCAGTTCAGATTGGGAATCCAAGATATGTGAATTGCTTCATCAATGGACCTCCTTCCTCACCGACCATCCCTCCCAGGCTATCCTGGGTTCTTTCTCCTCACCCTGCTCTATCTCCACATGTGGCGTTCCCCAGGACTCTATCCATTCGCCTTGGCACTTTAAAACCTATTTCGCCCCCCCCCCCCTGGTCACCCTATCTCCACTTTCTCCCCACACTTCCAGTGTTATGCAAAGGACACCCAACTCTTCTTCAGACTACCCTCTGCATCTCTTCTGATTTCCTCTGGCATTCCGGATTGCCGGTCAGCCATCCAGTCATGGTGTGCCTCCAAAGATCTCCGTCTCAATGCCAGAAAGACTTGAGATTCTTCATGTCAGGACTCTTGTTCCCTCTTTTCTCCCTTAACTCTACCACAGTCGATGGGCTCTCCCACCTCTCATTCATCTGAAACCAGAAACCTGGGAATTATCTTAGACTCTCTCTCTTTTATTCCTCACATATTGGACTTTGCCAAGAAGGCCCATTTCCAACTCTACCTCCTCAGGGGCATCCCCCCTTTCCTCACGTTTCCCCAGAAGCTTAATGTCTCCAGAGCTCTGGTCCAGGCTGGACTACTGTAACAGCCTCTTCCTCAATCTACCACTTTCTTCTCTCCGCCCCCTCCAGCTAATCCCGAATAGGGCTGCAAGACTAATCCTTGGCCTCAAGCCCAGGGACTGTTCTCTCTCCAGCCCTAAAATCTCTCCACTGGCTCCCGGTTCCTGCAAGGATCAAATTAAAATCCCTCTGCATCATCCATAAGGCTGTCTGGGGGCGAGGACCACACTATCTGCAACTTGCTCTGACCAAATACTCTCCTTCCAGATCCCTCGAATTTTCTGGCTCAAACTCTCTGCTTTATCAAGCGCTTATCTAAGCAGAGAGCAGACGCCCGTTCCATTTCCTTGGCTTGCTCCGTCCTCTGGAACAGCCTCCCCCCTTTCTCTCAGTCTTGAGCCAGATCTCCTTAAGTTCCGCAAGTACTTCAAGACTTTCCTCTTCTCCTCCTTTCCCCTTTCCCTCCCATGCTAAACCCCACAGTCGCTGTGATTGGCGGCCTGGGCCCTAATGTGTCCTCCTGGCCTTCAGTCCAATCGCCCACAGCATCCGCCCTCCCCTGGCGTTTGCCTTCGGGCACCACTGGCCTGTGTTGTCTCACAGGCCCTGCACTGATTGTATTGGCTGGTGACCCCTCTTCCATCAAGTGGTCACTGCCCGGTGTTAGGCAAGTATTGATGTAGTAACCCTGTAGGAGACTACACAACCCTTGTCCTCTTGGTATTGGGTAACCCACCTATTGGTATAGGCTTGTACTACAGAAGTTGGTAGAGTGACTGAGCAGCCAGGCTTATCTCAAGGGGGGTAAATGTGAGCTGTAGCGCGGTAGAAATTAAATCCACCAATACAAGTATCCAAATAACACTTACAGGCAAGGTTTCAAGTAAAATAATTATTTATTTAACAGTCAGTTTTAAATAAGCATTCTTTAAAAAGGGCAATATATGTAGCAATCATATACACTTTAAAATACTTTCTCAGAATCAACACAAAGCAAGTAAATAATCTTTACAGATGCTTCATACACACTTCCTACACCCTGAGGTTACTTCACTAACTCGGACAGTAATGGCATTAATATATCACTAGTGCACTTTGTAAATTCTAAGATCGGTAGAAAGGAAAGGTTAAAGGAAGGAAAAAGGTTCAAAGGGTTTTTAGAGCATGTGAGCACTTTAAATCTTCCAATTAAGTCTAGATAAAACCCTTCCCAGCAATATTAGTTAAAACCAATGTATCACCTATGAGGGACAGTAAGAATCAAAGTCAAATGGAATAGAAGAATCTACATGGAGCTGGGACAGCCAAGTCATTTGGAGCTAAGTTTATGGCGCTGAGGCACTTCTTAGATAAAAGTCTTGCACAAAGTTAGAGGGTTTGTTGAAGATAAATCACTGTAGGGTCAAAAGCTGTTACACTAGTGAATGTTAGAGCTGAATGCTAGAAAAATCAGTGCCTGCAAGTCTCAACTGAAAAGAGCAAGCTACAGACACGGAGTTAAGTACACCAAGTCAGGACAGTACCTTTGGTTAGAAGAGGAGGGTCCAGCTAGGTTTTGTCTGGTTGCAGCGATGCAGATACTGTGTTCCTGGGCCTCAGTCGTGGGGACAAGAGGGACGACGTCTGGGGACACCTGCAGCAGCAATTCGACAGTCGGCGGCAGCTACGGGCTCTTTTTGGATCTGCAGCACTTCGCAGTTTCAGTGCTCGGTAAATAGCACCACCGCGGATCCTGGACACCAGTTGGGCTTCCTGCACTCTGGTGAGGTGACTCGACTTCTGGTCGTCCTGCTTCTGGAGGGTCCTAGGGAGACTCCTGGAGCTTTTGGCCGGTTTACAGATGTTGCACTCGACTATGGATTTCTCAACCCCTGGCACTCGGTTCCTGCAGCAGCAAAAAAGTACAGCCAGATGGGGAAGGTGTCCCAGCAAAGTTAATCTCAGGGTTAGTTGGTCCCACTAACCCAAGGGAAGAGGTTGTCCCTTACGTAGCTTCCCTTGTCGATTAGAAAAGGGTGTTTCACACAGCAGCAGGGCTTCACCAGGCAGTTCAACGGTCCAGGAGGATGCAGCAAGCTTCGTTCACGGTATCTTCGTCGGGATGTCCTTCCCAGTGGTCTTCAGTCCCAAAACCCTCAACTTTTAAGCAGGTTTCTTCAATTCATGCACATCCTAGCTGTCACTCACACAGCAGAGTGGCTGTCCTGCACGGACAGATAGCCAGCCAATCAGGACTGGGGGCATTCAGGTATCCCTGGAGACAAAGGACAGGGGAGTTTTGGCCACCTCCCTCACTTCCTGCCCTTGCAGAAACACTGGAGCCAGAGGTGGGCTTCAGTACTGAAGCCCGCCAAAGGCAAAACAAACAAAGGGGTCAAACTTGGTTTGGCGCACAGAGTAAAACCCAAGAAAGAGCTCACAAACAGAAAATGGTGAAAAAAGAAGACCGTGGCCATTTTGACAAAATGGTCACCCATGGGTGCTACACTGCTCACTGCTATAGGGGCTCACTGGCACTTCCCCCTCTGTGATCCTCCAGCACTTACCCCTTTCCCAGTCCCTTCTTTCTATACTGGCACGCTCTGAATGCTCACATGGTCTATTTGGACCGTTGTTGTATTTTATTCATCACTATGATTATATTCCATTGTCTTACTGTTCCCTTCCCTTGCTCTCTGGGTGCTTTGAAACACAATTTATTGAGGTATAAGCACCTTCCAAATGCCCAATAAAATAAAATTGAAGTTTAGTGCCATTCATAGACCAATTAAATCAAGCACAACAACCAACTTCGGAGGACAACCGCAGGTCAAAAGTGTTTTGTCAACTCGATCAAACATACTAGTGAGATCTTTGAAGGCACAATGAAGGGCTGATTCCCTTCTACCTTAGAGACACCCAGCTCTTTTTGCTGGTCTTAAGACTTAATTTCTAACCTGGAGGGAGAGACCTTTTTCCGACTCTCATGTATTTTTCTGTGATTCTGAAACTCCATATGCATCATCTTTACATTGCAACACACTTCAGTGCAGTGGCACAGGGAAGTCTCTTAGATGTCCCAACGTTTCAAATACTTTCTCTTGGTGAAACTACTGTTTCCAAGAGCAGTGAAGTGAAATTGATTTTACTTACATGTTGCAACTTTCTAGACCCAGCCCACACTATCTTACCATAGGGTGCTGGAGGGGTTACTTAGTATCCCCATTGTCTAGTTTCTCATGTAACATTTTTTATGTTACCCGTTCTACAACTAATGGCTGGTGGCAGTGGTTTACTTTTTCCCATCATTGTGTGTTTCTACCACGGGCTACAATTGCAGCTGCAGTAAAGCACCCATGGGTGCCCATTTTCTCAAAATGGCCCCGGTCTTATTTTTTGCCATTTCTTGTTAGAAAGGTCCTTCTTGAGATTTACTCTGCGCGCCAAACCAGGTATGGTCCCTTTGTTCGTTTTGTCTTTGGCTGGGTTCACTGCTGAAGCCCGCCTCTGGCTCCAGCATGTCTGGCAGGAAATGAGGGAGGTGCCCGAAACTCCCTGTGCTTAATCCCCTTGGTTGCAGGAATGCACCCAAAGGTGATTGGCTGGCTGGCTGTCCTTGGAGGACAGCCACTCTGCTGTGTGATTGATAGCTAGGCTGCAAATGAATGGGAGAAACCTGCATAAAAGGTGAGGCTTTTGGCTTGGAAGGCAGAGTCGACCACTGGATGAAGGAATCCGAAGAAGAACTTGGAAGAGACGCTGGCTGCAACTCCTGGACCATCGGTGTGCCCGGTGAAGCCCTGCTGCATTGTAGAAGCTCAGAATTCACCTCGACTAGAGAAGCCCTGCAACGGACGACTTCTCTCCTTGGGTTGGTGGGACCAATCAACGCCAAAGCAAACTTGTCTGTACATCCTCTTGGAGCTGGCTGTGCTTCCACTGCTGTTGCAGGAACCTATTGCCAGGGAGATGAACACAAGAATAGAGTGTCTCGTTTTTAAGTCGGACCCGGGCTACAGGATAATCCTTCGGTCTCCCATGAAGCAGGACTGACCAAGCCTGAGCCATCTCAACAGAGTGCAGGACCCCAGATTCAAGGAAAGTCCATAAAGGTATCCAAGAATCGTGGTGGTGCTATTTGTTAGAGCCGCGTGAAGCTGAAATCGCAAAGTGTCGATGATCTGAAGTTTGCCCATTGCTGCCACTGACCTTCAATTCAAAGTGCAGGAGTCCCCAGACGTCCTCTCTCTTGTCCTGACGACTGAGGACCTGGAGCAACAGGATCTCCATACCTACACAGGAACAGAAGCCGGCTGGAATCACTTTCTTCAAACCAAAGGTACTGTAAAACTAAGGGGACTTACCTGTTGTTGTGTTGCCTTGCTAGCTCTCAGTTGAGACGTGTCTTGGTTGCCTTTGCAGAGTTTGCTTGCAGCTTTGCCCTTCACAAGCCTCCCAGCTTGTGGCCCTAAAGTGATTTCATTTTCTACAAAGACTTCTAAAACATTTTGCAAGGCTTTTTACCTGCAAGGAGAGCTTCAGCTCACGTAGACTTTTGTTCAATTAACATTGGCTGTCCTGGCTCCCTGAATGACTCTTCTTACCTCCGACTTTGTGCTTTACCTTTCTCCCAAGAAAGGGTTAATTTACTTTGCATTGGAGGGTTCAAAAAGTTCTTACCTGCTTAAGAATTTTTGTTAACCATTGTTTATTCCCTCATCTTTTCCTTTTGACACTAACCTCAGTATTGCTCTCAATGTGCCAGTAATATATCAATGCCCACAGTGTCCTAGTTATTTAAGTCACCTCAGGGTGTAGGAAGTGTATGTGTGCCATCACAAATGGGTATCTACTGATTTATTGAAACAGAGTGTGTATTTTTGATGTATATTATTGTGTTACATATTTTTCTCCCTTCTAAAGAAGGCTTATTCAACTGACTATTACATTAATAAATAATGTTTTAATCAAGAAACTTTGAGTGTAAGTGTTATTTGAAGACTTGTGACTGTGAATCTCTGTGTAATAACCCTACAGCTCACATTGACCTCTCTTGAGATAAGTATGGCTGCCCAGTCACTCTACCAACTTGTGTAGTACATGTTTATACCAAAGCGTGGGTTCACTATTGCAAGAGGACAAGGCTGGTGCAGTCTCCCACAGGGTACTGTATACAATCTTGCCTAACAGGGGTGTTTCCAATTAATGAGTTTGAGCAGTGGTTGAAGTGGAAGGGAGCGGTGCGCCTTTACATTTTTAAAATTACGGTTTACCGTTCCCATACTTTTATTTGAAAAATAAACCGTTCCATAATGGTTTTGTTTTAAAAGTGTGGGAAGCAGTAGAAACGTGCACTTACATGCACTGTACTGAACGTTGCCTTAAACAGCAGGCACATTTGTCTGGGGGTTTATACTGTGCGTTGGAGGGAGTGTGGTGATGGGGTTTGTGGGGAGTGGGGCAGGCCAGCAGGGAACATAGTTCCACTACTTCTTTTCATACACTTCGACCACTGATTTTGAAGGCTGTGCCAGTTCCTTTCTGAAACCTGATTGAAAGTAATCAATATGACTGCTTGCAAGAACATTTTGCTATAAGCGTCAAGCATCGCAATAGGTCGATAGATACAAGGGCTGTGTCTATCGCCTTTTTTAAAAGTGGGGACAAGATGGGAGATTTTCCAGGAAGGAGGAATTAGTCTAGTAGACGGAACTAGTTAAAAAAGTAGTGACAATTTTAAAAGCTCACATCCCCGGATTATCTTTAAAAGCATAGTTATCCCGGGAGGATAGCTCAGAGGCAACGTGCTCAGCTTGGAAGCAAGACGACAGAGAGCAACACAGGTTCGATCCCCGGTTGTGCTTAGAAACCTCTGGGTATTAAGCGCGTTATAAATAACCTAGCATATCATAGTTAAAAAGTCCTTCAGGAGGTCTAGAAGACTTGCCTTTAAGAATCAAGTCAAAAACATCATCAGCAGTAAAATCCAACTCCAAACTAAGGTTGAGTTGGTAGAATAGCCAGGATTTGAGCCTTCAATATCAGAATATAATTGAGTGCAGTGATAAAATATTCAATGCCTCAATTTGAAGGACGATTGTTTCCGTGCTTGCACTGAACCTTCACCATGTCTGCCAGTTATGACTTTGCCCGCTCAGCACCGGCCCAGCACAATGCGAATGTGGCCTTTTCAGCAAATTTTAGTTCCAAATGGCAGAACGGCAAAGCGTTTGCTCTCCTGAAACAATCAGGAAGTTAGCGGTTTATTTTCTGCACGTGCAATTAGATTCCTTTCTTTAGTGTGCAACCTCTGATGGCACTTATCTATCTCCAACACACAGGAGAGTACATCTAACCGCTCTTCTTCTCATCCCTCTTCTCCTCCAACCTCTACTCCCTTCTCGCCACCTGGACGTTTGCCTTCAGCTACTGTACTCTCCCATTCTGCTTCATGTTCTCATCAAACCTCTGCCCACGCTGCTCCTGCTTGATGTTCTCCTTCAGCCTGTCCTTACCCCTGCTGCCTGATGTTCTGCTCCAAATTTTGCCCTTTACCATCCTGCTTTCTGCTTTCATCCAACTTCTGCCCTCTCTCCACCATCCATTCTCTCTCAACCCTTCCACCCTCTTTGAACCTGGTCAACCTTGTCCCTTTGCACCTCAAACTCTTCCCCTCCACCTTTTCTTACTATTGTACAAGATCAGGGTGGTGAGGCTGCTACCTGATAGTACCCCTAGGGGCGGTACTCAGCGGGAGGATCTCATGAGACCACCTCCCCTCTGGGGACAAGGGAGAGCATCTCGGGAGAACGTGGTAAATACACCCTTCACCCGTACCCTACACACTCCCCTCAGTCATTAGACCCCTCTGTTAACACACACTCACGTGTTAAGGATAGGTCCATGTACTTTTGTAATATCTATGAAGTTGAAGGTACTGGGACAAAGAAGATACTTAAGAGCCCTAGAGATTTACCTGACCCTAGTACTGGGAAGAGGTGGCCCATAGGAGGGATAAGGATTGACTTGTGTCAAGGATGGCACTCTATTAAGAGTGGCACAGGACACCCAGAAAGGGTTTGGGTGGTTGTGCCAAAATAAAGTGGACAGATAAGTACACACAGCTGAAAGGAAAGAGAACGAAGAGTAGGCAAGAGGAGCAAGGAAAAAGGTACAGAATGAATTCCCTCTTGGGGTGTATGCAGATATAGGAAAAGAGTATTCCACGAACCTTAGGAAAAAACTCTAGCCTTCTGCATAGTTTGCTATAACAGAGGCCCACGCTGTTTGCTCATGGCTTGGAACAGCAGCCATGGGTGTCTGTAATGTAGAAACGAGACAAGGGAAGGGGCAGAGGTTGACTGATGGGAACCAACAGACAAGCTCTGTACAAAAGGGTCTACAAACAGTACAAGAGAAGATACTTACAGACAAATCCAGGAAAAGGAGGTTGATAGCAAACTAGCAGAAGGAAATGAAGGGAAAGTCGTGTAACAGGATAGGATAGCAGAGGAGAGTAAGGAACAAGGTTGAGAGCTCAGAGGAGCAGGAAAGCAAAGAGCAAGCCCACAGGAGCAGGGCTGTAAGGTAGAGAGCCCAGAGGAAAAGGGCTTAGGGCAGCAGAGTAAAGCAGGCTGCACAGCAAGGAACCCAGAAGGGCCGGGCAGCAAGGAGTGGGCCCTCCTGAGGGGCAGGGCCGCTGACCGTAGAAGGTTGCAGAGGACTTTAGAGGGCTGCTAGGCCGAGAACCCAGCGGAAAAAGGTAGGTAGTAGGCAGCGGAGCGTGATAAGCTGCAAAGTAGGAAGCCCAGAGGACAAGGGCTGTAGGCAGCCGGAGTGAGGCAGGCTGCAGAGCAGGGAGCCCAGAGGACAAGGGCTGAAGGCAGCCGGAGTGAGGCAGGCTGCAGAGCAGGGAGCCCAGAGGACAAGGGCTGAGGCTGGAAAGCAGCAGAGCGAGATCAGCTGCAATGTGGAGAGCCCGGCAGGGCAAGGGCGGAGGCTGGAAGGCAGCAGAGCGTGATCGGCTGCAATGTGGAGAGCCCGGCAGGGCAAGGGCGGAGGCTGGAAGCATGTAGCAGGCTGCAAGGCAGGACGCCCAGAGGAGCAGGGCTGAGGCAGGGAGCCCAAAAGGCTAGGGCTGTAGGCAGCAGGGTGTAGCAGACTACAAGGCAGGAGCCCACCAGGGCACTGGAACAAAGAGCAGGTGAAATCAGGAAACAGCATACAAAGTTTGTAGCTCGAAGCAAATAAGGTGCCGGAAGGACTCTCAATGCAAGAGACTGAGCTCTCGCAAGCAGCAGCCTTTATACTGCCCAGCCCAGCACAGAGGCAGGCTAATTGGTTGCACCTGGCTCAGCACACCTGCAGACAATCGGCCACCTCCCTCTCTGTTCCTGAGCTGGTGGAAGCAGAGCAAATCCCTAGGGCTTCTGGGGATTGTAGTTCTGATGAAGAAAAATAGGAATAGCCAGGAATAGATGGTTATAGCCAAGTGCATTATGGTAAGTGTAGTTTTCTGGGAAAAATAAAAAAGCACCAAAGTCTTGCAAATGGGAAATAAAGTGAAATAAAGTGCAAATAGTGAATAGCGGTTGATCCAAGAGTTTTCTGTAGATAAATGAATAACAATTTGTCCATATTGATCGCCAATGTATGCGCCCATGGCGCTGGCATGACAACTTGACAGCTCTCACTGCAGGTGTGGACGTTGCACCGGGATGGAGCTTACGAAGTAAAAAGGAAATTTAAGAAGAACTATGCTTTTTCTCCTGCAGCTCGCAACGAACCCAGGAGTTTCAAATGGCGTGCAAGAATGCTACGGCTTAGTTAAGGGTTACTTCACCTGTGAAGTAGTGGTGGTTGGTTTCTGACCTTCACCCCAGAGTTCAGAGAGACTCTTGTGTCTCAAAACCAAAGAATGTTTTCAAAAGAAATACATGTTTCTCAAATGTTCCTGATGTGCTCAAAACAATGCCTTCATCCAACCATCGGATTTTATCCCTTCTCCAGGGATGTGCAGATTTAAATCAGGTGTCTCGGTATTCCCAAGTGCAAGAAGGTTTATTTCTGGGCCCTCCTTGGCTCTTACTTCTAACAATCTGGCTGGACTATGGCAACAGCCTCTATCTAAATGTGCCTGCCTCTACTCTCCGCCCTCTGCAACTTATCCAGGACAGGACTGCAAGACTTGTTCTTGGCCTCAAGCCCAGGGATCGTATCTCTCCAGGACTGAAATCTCTGCATTGGCTCCCAGTGGCTGCAAGGATTAATTTCAAAACCCTCTGAATTGTCCACAAAGCTTTCTGGGTCTGGGGCCGCACTATCTTCAACTCAATCTTCCCAAATATCTTCCTTCTCAAGCTCTTTGCTCATCCGCCTCCAACTCCCTCAGTGTCAGTCGCTTCTCCAAGCAACGAGTTGGTGGTAGATCTCTGTCCTCGGCAGGGGCCTCCCTCTGGAATAGCCTTCCTTCCTCCCTGAAACTTGAGGAGAACCATCTCTGGTTCCGGAAGCACCTCAAAACCTTCCTCTTTGCTTCTAAGTTCTCTCCCCCTCTCCCCTGCTGAATTCCTGGCTGAATCTGCACTGGCTACCTGGCCACTCTTTCTGACCTCGGGCCCAGGCCCTGCCAATTGTACACCTGCACTGCCTGACTGGCAACCCCTGCACCAGGGAACTGTATTCTGTATCCCCTACAGTCCCCCTACCAGCACTTATGTCTGCTCTTACCTTGCACTTGCCACCATCCTGCTGTTCTATTTATATACTTATTCTACTATCCCATGTACTGCACTTTCCCCTCTCCCTTCCTCCACGCACTTTTCCCTTTTCCCCCTTCCCATGCACTTGCGCGATCTGAATGACACCTGGCCTAGTAAGATCGTCGTCTGTCTTCCCTTGCCTCGAAAAACACTTGTGTATAGGCGCGTTATAAATGCCATATCATATCATCATAACCTTGGGTAGATGCCAGGCTTCCTTACTGGTGCTTTGTTTCTTTACCTTTCATTGGTTCTGTCCTTTTATTAGCCCCTGGTAGGCTCTCTGCGACTCTGGCCCAGGTTGGTTGTTCGATTCCGTTCACCCCGTCCTGGGGTATATGGGTGGCTGGCCTCTTATGGGCGACAGGCTTTTCTGGCCCTTCTGCTTGTTCGGTTTTGTCCATCCTGTCCTGGGGTATGCTCTTGGTTGGCCCCTCGCAGGATACACATTTCTCTCTCTGCTTTGCTTTTTGGTTTCATTCACCCGTCCTGGAGTTTGCTCTCAGTTGGCCCTTGTGGGCTTTGGGATTCTCTAGCCCCTTCAGTGGGAGCAGTCTCATCCTGCTGGCAGCGTTGTGGTCTGTGCTCCAGGACGCTGGTACCTCTCGCCTTCGGTGGTGGTGGTGCTTCCTGCCTCAGCGGCCCCTCTCTGGCTCGAGGTTCTGCCTTCCTCACCCCCCCCCCCCCAGTGGGATCCCATTTACCCTGTCCCCTAGGGCTCACCTCCCAAGTCCCAAAGGGGAGGCTTCCGCTTGGGAGGAATGGACACATTCTTTGGATTAGTCACAGGGCCAGAGCCCACCACCCTGAAAGCAGGTGGCGGGACCCGGCCCCCTGAGTCACCCCCCACGTATCAGGTAGTATCCAGTAGCATTCGAATTTGACAACACTGAACACCCCCCCCCCCCACCCCCTCACCGCCCCTTTTCGAGGAGCCTGCAGCTCCTGGAAAAGAAGTACACCAGGCCAATATTCAGGAGCAGACCACAACCTCCAAAGTACATTTCTCATACAGGTTTAAAAAAAACAACATTAAAATGGGGTGTATTCACTGATTAAGGTCATGCAGTGCATTACGTCTTTAAAATAAATGTTAGCAAACTATTCTAAAAGAAGGGAGTAAACTACTCCAACTTCAAAGAATTATTTCAAGAACAAAAGTTAAAGAAATATGTTTTGACTTTTGCCAAATGTTTAAAAACCATGTGCTGGTTTGAAAGTGTCACGAAAACTTGCTTTACAGGGGCCAGGAATAACCATCCCTTCAGCTTGAACGTCCATTTGTAGAAGGGAGAGAAGGGAGACTAAATTTCCTTTGGAATACAAGGCATAACTCTAGAGATCAACGAAAATTAGAACAAGTTATTATAATGATTATTGGGGTATTTATCGAGCGCAGACCTAGCTTCGGGATGCAATGGAGTGCTTTATAAGTCCTAGGTTGAAGTACACCACAAGAAAAGCAGATCGCAAGCGAACAATGCCAGGGAGCTAACAATGGGGGATGGGGAGGACAGGCAATTTGGTCTACAAGCAACCATGAGAGGAAACAGGGGGGAGCAGATCGCCCAGGCTCAGGTTAGGTGGGGAGTGGAAGGGGTATTGTTAAGGAGGAGCCATTTCTGAAGGAGGATCCCGTGCTCCTCCCTGGAATGCAGAAGCAAGGGTGTGTGTGTGGTGTTGACAGTGAGGAGCAATGGCAGACGAACACATTTAAATTAACTGTGTTTGCCCATTGGAAACCACTGGAGATTTTAAAGACATATTGTCAAGTAAAGGTGGCAGTCGGCTGCAGACTGCAATTCTTTCAGTCTGTTAATTAGATATTCTGTAGGCCCAGAAACCGACCATTGGATCATCCAATCTGGAGTATATAGGGGAGCTATGTACCATTACACATAAGCTGTTAGTGGATGGTGGTTTTAATGTTGTTATTGGCTTCAGTTTGCAGCTGAAGGCTATTTTTGAGGTAACACTTATAATTTTTTTTTAAGAGGGCTTGGTCGAAAGGTTTTATGTAAATAATGAAAAGGGCTGAAAATTGTTATCTTATGTTGAAAAAAATTGAGTGAAAAAAACATGGTCCCAGAATCTTACATTTTTTAAAGGAAATGTACGGAGATACAACCGTGGTTATTTGCCTGGGTAAAGGGGGAACATATCTCGAGCTATTAGAACGAACCTAGGCCTTAAGCAGGGCTGTGTAACATCTCCCATATTATATAACCTGTATGTGTCGGATCTATGGGACAGATTTGCCACTACAAACAATTATCCACCTAAAGTAAGGGGTAAGGCTATCTGTGGTCTGATGTATGCGGATGATACCATTTTGATGGATAAAACTCCAGTGGGATTGCAAAGGTTGTTGGATGAATTGTATCTTTATTCAAAGGGAAATAATCTAAATATCAATATTAATAAAACTAAGATTATGATATTTGGAGCAACCAAAAAGGAGAGGAGAAAAATAGCCTTAGATGGCACATAAGCTCCGTAACATTGGAGATGGTGGACATCTACCCCTGCCTGGACACCCCAATTATGAGCAATCCCCCTAAGAATTTTTTCCAGGAAATGGTAGAAACCAACGTATTAAAAAAGGGGAATGTTGTACGAAAATATATGTCTAGCAAAGGTGGACACTCCATTGAAGGATTTTTAGAGTTATATAAAAGCTGTATTATACCTGGTGCACTGTATGCTTTGGAAACGGTAGAGGGAAAATGTACAACTGACTTAGGAAAATTAGAAGGGAAGCTATGGAGACCTGTTTAAGGCCTACCAGGGGCCATCCCTATAGAGGCGATAAGATGTGAATTGGGGTTAACCTCTTTGGAGACTTTGTGGAAAATAAGTTGCTGTAAATTGTATTTCAGGACGGTGATGTGGGAGGGGGAGGAAGAGAGCCTAATGAGACTCATTGGTATAAACAGAAGTGGGAAAGGGAAAAGAAATTCCTATAAGTTAAGCCTGCAAGATATTGTACTCCCCTTCCTTGATGAACTACGCCTGAAAGTTCCTACGGAGAGAGAGGAGGTCACTATATTACTCAACCCTAAAGAAAACATCAATAACTTGGGATCTGAGTAAAATCTTGACTTACCTCTCTACAAAGAAACCCGCCACACCTAGAGAATATTTGATAAAAATAGGAAATAGAGAAATGAGGAGATTTACTATCCAACTTCCTTTGAATATTCTCCCATGTAAAGAATATACAGGTATTTGGACAAAAATTCCCTGAGAAGAAAGATTGTGTAGGTATTGTAAAACTGGGGTAAAAAGCGCAAGACACATCCCCACCATGTGTAGTGAATTGCAAGAATGGTATTACAAAGGATATGGTAATTTGGTGAGTGATTTAAGCATGATATTATTGGACCAGTTCTGGTCAACGATTTTTGTGGGGGAGATCAAGGTATACATTGGGCAGCTTTTTCTAAGTGGAATAGAGCAATTTTTTAGGAATAATAATCTTTTAATGTGTTTTAAGGTTGTGATTTATATTGAATGTGGTTCCCTTAATTTTATTGCCATTTTATTAATGTTATTGTGTCTATGGAAAGGTATAGAGGTATCCGGAATAATATGAACTTTGAAGATGAATTTTTGAGACTTGAAATTAGATATAAATTCCATACGTGCTGAATAATTGTTGCATTGAATTGAAATTGTATTTTATTCATCTTATTATTGAAATATTGTATAAAAATGATTTGTAATTGTATACGTTAGTGTATAAGGTTTTAATTAACCAATTTGCACTTTAAACTAAATACATTTTTTTAAAAAAAGGTTATGTTATGCCAGTGGAGTATAATGAACTGACTAGGTGACCACAACTATTTCACAACAGGGCTATAAGCATCCTTGGATGAAAAGCATTTGGGCAAGAGGAATTGAATTGTGTGCTCTCTCTTGCTGGCATGTGTGCTTATAATAGCTCCAAATGATTCTCCCACTCACTGAGGACATCTTGAAATTGGCTGCACAGGTAAGAGCTCTAGGATTATATAATGTCACCTTGATTCACTAAGAACGAGATTGCAAGCAGTCGACTATTTCAGCTTTAATCACTCAAACAGACCACCTTCTTTGATGCTTTTGATACTTCAACCAATCAGATTTCTTCAAACATGGACCTGTCCAAAGACTTAGTCTTTGCTATGGTAGTCTAGTCTAATGAACAACTTCATATT
The DNA here is from genome assembly GCF_040938575.1 of Ambystoma mexicanum. NCBI lineage: Eukaryota > Metazoa > Chordata > Amphibia > Caudata > Ambystomatidae > Ambystoma > Ambystoma mexicanum. The sequence goes on from NC_090931.1 coordinate 174,015,985, forward strand.
GTGGCAACCTCACCTTTGTGATCCTTCAAACTACGCGTCTCCAGAGCACCTGTAGAGCCTGTTTCTGATTCAATGTCGTCCACTGAAGGTCTCTCAGATATGTCCGACCTGGTTGTGTCATCCACTTCCTGGCTAATCCTCTGACCTGAGGCAGTGGTCTCCACAGAAGGGGGTGTGCTCGTAGAGTCCTGGGTATCGGCCATAAAGGATTCTTCCTGCATTGTAGCATCCATGGAGGCTGCATACCCAAGGGACAGTGCCATTTCATCCTGATCAATAGGAATCTGCAACAGATCAGGAGTACAAACTTACATAAAAGTACATCAACCAAAACAGGAAATCCAGCGGACAACCAATAAGAAGTATTTGTTACTTACCTGTAACAATGCTTCTTCTGCATTGGCGTCCGTCATAGAGGCAAATGCTTTTTATTAACTTTCATCAAGATGGGCTTCCTGAACAGAATGTGATCAGTCAGTTAAGAACAGTTGCAGTACTCCCATCTACTTGATTTGGTATTTTTATGTCCTGACCAATGAGCGGATAAGCTCTAGATTTCACTGCAGCTACGTTGAGATTATGGAGCACACTAGTTGCTTAATACAAATTCCTATTATGTAGCCCTAATGGGAAGAGGTGGGGGTGGTCACATCAATCTTGGAGTGCTTCAGAAGCTGGAGGACAACAGTTACAGTGACGTTTACTAATTGTTATCTAGCACTGGAGATTCACGTGATTTGAAGCAATTGCGTAGCAGAAAACCATAATTGGGTATGTGGGAACAGGTATACCCACAGGTTTACCGTAGTGAACTCAGGCTAGAAGAGAGGCCGGCGGGCACTGTGGAAGGTACAGTGGTGCCAGCAGTCCTATACAAAGCACACTCAATGAGGTTAGGGACTGGGGCCCCTCCAACTCTGCATTCCCCCATGAAATGTTCATGACCCTGACCACATCACGCGTTGTTGCTGATGTTGCAGTTCTGAGATGTCATTTCATTAAACAGTTTTGTTACTTGATTGTGATAGAAGGAATCGCACACTTTGATCTAATTAGCAGTATCTTGCTTGGAAAGTGGCTTGTCCGTGTGATCATTCCCAAAAACTGTTCAGGTTTCCTTATATATTTTTTCGTTTCGACATAACATCTTAACGTCCTCTTGGCACCTAAAAAACAAATGATTCTATTTCATGGGGTTGACTGGTCTTTAAAGAATGCAGGCAGATACACTTTCAGATTGAAATGCTTTCCTGAAGTTAATGGGTGAATTTTTAATAGTCTGACATATCCGTAATGATTTGTCCCTGGTATTTAATGGCTTTCCTCAAGGTAGTGATGAATTGTATTTGGGCTTTAAGAATAACTCTACGGAAGAAACCTAATGACCAAATTTAGGACCAAGTGCAATTTCGGTCCACATCTTGTTTGGCCCTGTTAGGGAGGATTCTCAAAAATGTGCTAATTCCCTTCTTCCTTAGAGACCCCTAGTTATTTTACTGGACTTATGACTTTTTGTGTCTCATTTTATTTTAATGTAATTTATTCTCTGTGGTTCTATTGACTTTGGAGTCTGACAAACTCCATAGGCATCACCTTTACATTGCGTCACACAGCATCTTTAGTGCAGTGGCACAGGGAAGTCTCTTAGATTTCCCAAATGTTTAAATAACTTCTCTTGGTAAAACTACTGTTTCCAAGGGCAGTGAAGTGAAATTGACTTTACTTACATTTTGTAACTTTCTAGACCCAGCACACACTATCTTACAATAGGGTGCTGGGGTGGTTACTTAGTATCCCCTTTGTCTAGCGTCTCATGTAACATTTTTATGTTACCCTTTCTACAATTAATGGCTGGTGGCAGTGGTTTACTTTTTACTACCTTTGTGGGTTTTTAACGCTGGCTGCGTTTGCAGCTGCTGTAAAGCACCCATGGGTGCCCATTTTGTCAAAATGGCCCTGGTCATCTTTTTTCACCATTTCTTGTTGGAAAAGTCTTTCTTGAGATTTACTCTGTGCACCATACCAGGTTTGGTCCCTTTGTTCATTTTGTCTTTGGCGGGTTTCATGAGTGAAGCCCGCCTCTGGCTCCATCCAGTATGTCTGGCAGGGGCAGGAAGTGAGGGAAACTCCCTTTGCTTAATCCCCTTGGTTACAGGAATGCACCCAAAGGTGATTGGCCGGTTGGCTGTCCGGCAAGGGCAGCCACCCTGCTATGTGATTGACATCTAGGCTAGAAAGGATGGGAGAAACCTGCATAAAAGGCGAGGCTTTTTGGCTTGGAAGGTAGAGCCGACCACTGGACGAAGGAACACGAAGAAGAACTTGGAAGAGATGCCTGCTGCAACTCCTGGACCGTTGATTTGCCCGGTGAAGCCCTGCTGCTGTGCTGAAGCTCCAAATTCGGCTCGACTTGAGAAGCCCTGCAAGGACACCTTCTCCCTTTGAGTTGGTGGGACCAATCAATTCCAAAGTAAGCCTGTCTGGACATCCTCTCGGAGCTGGCTGTATTTCCAGTGCTGCTGGAACCGAAGTACCACAGAGAGGAAAGCCAGATTGTGTGCGTTGCTTTTAAGTCGGACCCGAGCGCTAGGAAGATCCTCTGGACTGACCAAGCCTGAGCCACCTCAACAGATTGCTGGACCCCAGAAGCAAGGAAAACCAGAAGTGGTATCCGAGAAACGCAGTGTTGATATTTGCTGTCAGACACGAGGAGCTGAAACACGAAGTACCGCTGAATTGAAGTTTGCCCATTGATGCCGCTGACCTTCCCACTGCAGAGCAGGAGCCCCCAGACGTCCTCCCTTTTGCCCCTCCGACTGAGGCTCAGGAACAACAGGATCTGCAGAGCTGTACAGGAAAAGAAGCCAGCTGGAACCATTTCTTCTAACCAGAGGTACTGTAAAGTCTAAGAGAACTTACCTCTTGTTGTGTAGCTATAATTGCTCTCAGTTGAGACCCGTCTTGGTTACCTTACAGAGTTCCTAAAGCTTTGATCCTCACAAGCCTGCCAGCTTGTGGCCCTTCAAGTTTTCTATTTTCAACAAACATTTCTAAAAACATTGTGCAAGACTTTTTACATACCTGCAAAGAAGATCTTCAGCTCCCCTTGACATTGGGCAATTATCACTGGCTGTCCTGGCTCCCTGAGTGACTCTTCTTACCTCTGACTCTGTCCTTTATCTTTTCCCCAGGAAAGGGTTAATTTACTGAAGATTGAAAGGTTTCAAAAGAACTTACCTGTTTATTAATTATTTGTTAACCTTTGTTTTATTCCTCTATTCTTTTACACCAAACTCAGTATTGCTCTAAATGTACCAGTGATAAATCAATGTCCACATTGTCCTAGCTATTTAAGTCACCTGAGGGTATAGGAAGTGTGTGTGCCACCCCCAATGGGTATCATCTGACTTAGAGAAACTAAGTTTGTCCTTTGAAGTGTATTTTAATTGTTACATATATTGCTCGCTTCTGAAGAAGGCTTATAGAACTGACTGTGAAATAAATGAATAATTGTTTTATCAAGAAACCATGAGTGTAAGTGTTTATTTGAATAACTGTTTTGTGAAACTCAGTGTCACAACATTACTGCTCACATTGACCCCCCTGCTCAGCCATACTACCAACCTGTGTAGTTCAGTCTTATGCCAAAGGTTGGGTCCCTATTGCCAGGAGGTCAGGGTTATTGTAGTGCACCCAAAGGGTACTGGATACAATCTTGCCTAACAGGCCGTCAATAACAAATACTGCCTCCAAAGATACGTATTTTAGCCATAACCTTTGCATCAGCTTGAAAGGATGGCATTAGAGTCTTGCTAGAACTGTATTCAACTCCTGTGCAGCAGGGATTTTGGGGAAAGGGTTTTCTGCTTCTGTATATGTGAGAGCTGCAGACTCCAATGTGCCAACAATCATAGATGAAGCAGAACCATATTCGGTTTTAAGACATACATGCAGCCCTGCACAGAAGGGGTGTATCAGCCACTTATAATTCTTAAAAATAGGCAAGTACTCTAAAAACCAAAAATAGGAAGTAAAAATACTCCCAACAAAAAATAAGAACCAGACACACATGCCTGTCCTCTTGCTTTCACCCAACAGCTCCGTGCATATGTTTGGATCAGCAGTACACGTAGTGCAAGAGTAAGGAACTAATATTATTATGGCCTCATCTGAAGTATAAAGATGCATCTTTTAACGGGCGTGAATGGAGAGGAATTTCCCGTACAGAATCCTGCCATTCTGACTCAACTCGGCCAAGGTGTTTAGTAAGATTATGAAAGCCATAGTGGGCTAGCGAAGGACCAGTGGTTAGCATGTTTACCAATATCTAGATGACTGAATGATCAGCCCCAGGTCACCAGAAGAGGCTCTGTGCACCCTTCAATTTCTAATGAATGACCTGTTGAAGTTAGGGTTTTTAAGTAAGAGCCGACGTCAATGCAGACTTTAGCTTTGAACAGGATCATGTAGTATACCTTACAATGCATGCTTCTGATTCTTGACAGGCAGGGAGACAGCCTCTGGGGGATACCTCACTTTGAGCAATTGGCATGGTAGTTCCAGCAACTCCTCGGGCTGTTAGCCACTGTGGCTGATCAGAAGAAGGTTGAGGACACTCTTTGGACATGTTCAAGGGTTTTTTATTAAAGAATAAGGCCCATCTCTCCCTACTGCTATGGAGTTGTTCCCTACCTACAAAAAACAAACTAGGGTGGCTTGTCAGTCATCAGTGAATGTCCAAAACAAACTGACCGCCGTCCAACACTAAGCTAACTGATCCTCCCACTATATAAATAACAATAGGTCAGGAGAACAACTCACTTCTCCTAAATTGTACTTCTTATACCACTCTCTTTCTTCTTTCAACAATTAACTTTCAGCTAGTCTCTTGTAACTCGTATCTTGATTCCATTCCCCATCTTAATATTCAGTTTCTTGGGCTTTTTTGGACTCCTCTGATTTTTATCAACAGTCTTAAAGCACTTTTTCTAAATACCGCTTCGGTAGAGAAATGGACTTCTTGGATAATAACAGTTCATTCATATCATATATTGTTTCTGTGATATGGTTTATCCTATTGGTTTCTCTGGTTTTCACTTCATCCCACCCATTCTCTATTTTGTTCCTTCATATTATTCTCCAGCGGCTTTCATATCACCCTTCTCTCTCTCACTTTTGTGCATTCATAGTTCATCAAGTTTGTTCTCGAAACTTCAATATTTATACTGAGAATAATTTCCCCAACTGTGTAATAATTCCTGTTTGGCTGGCCATTCTCCCAGTTAACGCCTTTAACAAAACATCCTTCCTGTCTTGCTTGGTTATCCGTTTGCTTTTTCTGGCTTTTGCACTCCAGATTACGTTCTCCTGCCTTCTCAATGCTCCAGCACCCAGCCAGAATGTTTCTCATAGTGGTCTCTGAGCTGTTCCACGGGCCCCTGGCCCACAACTACTCCTTTGCGGCCATGCCACTACTTCTGCTTGGCCTCTGGCCTTCTCTGCTACTGCCTTCAGGGTTCTGAGGAATCTCTCTCGTGTCTTCCCCTCTCTCACTCTCTTGTCTGGTTACAGCGATTCTCCAGCGTTTCTGCTCCCTTTCGTTCAATGCAAGTTTGAACAACGCAGGCTTCATGCTTCCCTTCTGTTCGTCCTCCTTCCGCTATGACGCTGGTAGGGGCCTTCCCCGGCTCACATATTTGTGCATTCCTCTTGCTCTCCTCCTCATTCAATATACGCTCGCTCTTCAACATCCTCATCTCTGTGGATTGGAGACTTTAATTTTAAGAGCCAAGCTCTCTTTCTTGTTACATATGATGTATGTTAACCTTTCTTCTGTCCAAGTCTTGAAACCTCTTGGCATTCCAGAGAGTCCCATGTAGGCCATTCTCTGTACTGGTTTAGGATGTTCCTCATAGGAACGGGAGTCCTTGTCCCCTATGGGGGTGTCTCCTGGTGTGGTCCCACTTGCCTCGACCCCTAGTCAGTGTGTTGCGGAGCAGGCTCAGCTCCCTAGCCCCACAGGAGGGGCTCCCCCGTTATTTGTTTATTTATTATATTGTGCATTTGTAAGGTGCTTATACATCAAGTAAATTGTGTTTGAAAGCGCCCATAGGGCAACGGGGAGGGAACATGGGAATAAAAGACAAATATAAACAATGAAAGAGAGAGGCAGTCCAACTAGGCCTTGTGAGCATTCAGAACGTGCAAGTGCAGAGAGAGATAGAAGGGATGGGGGGAGTCCTAGGGGGATACGTGCTAGTGGTAACAAGGAGGGAGGTGCTAGGGAGTAAGTTGCAAGCAGCGGTTAGGTGATTGGCCAAGATAACTAGGTAAGAGTGGTCAACTGCTAGTAAATAAGTGCAGGCCTGTGATAGCACAGGCCAGTGGGCACCCGAGGCAAGTGCTGGGAGTTGGCGGAGGATGAAGGCGATTGGGGGTGGGAGCCCAGGACCCAGGTGGACACATAAGGGCCCTGGTCAGCAATCTCAACAACTGTGGGGAGGGGAGGTGGGGAGAACAAGGTGAAAAGGAAAGTCTTGAGGGGCTTCCGGAATTGAGGAGATCCGGCTCAAGACGAAGAGGAATAGGGAGGCTGTTCCAAAGGAGGCACCAGCCGAGTAAAGAGATCATCCACCAGATCGCTGTTTAGGGAATCACCCGACACGCAGAGAGTTGGTGCGTAAAGATCAGGAGGGAGAGTATTTAGTGAGAGCCAGTTGCAGATAGTGTGGTCCCCGGTCCCAGACAGCCTTATGGATGATGAATAGGGATTTGAATTTGATCCTTGCAGCAATCCGGAAGCCAGTGTACAGTTTTAGGGCTGGAGAGATGTGGTCCCTGGGCTTGAGGCCAAGGATAAGTCTCACAGCCCTCTTCTGGATTAGCTGGAGGGGACATAGAGTGTAAGAGGGTAGATTAAGGATGAGGCTATATTGCAGTAGCTAAGCCTAGAGAGTACCAGAGCTCTGGAGACATTGAGCTTCTGGGCGAAAGGAAGGATTCCTTTGAGGCGGTGTAGTGGAAAGTGGGCTTCTTGGCAAAGTCCTGCGTGTGAGGGTGGAAGAAAAGAGGAGTCTGAGCAACCTGTAGGTGTCTCACTCACTAGTCCCCGGGGATCTGTTATCCCGGTGCCAGGGCGCGGCCATCGCTATTGGATCCAGTTCCTGGGGGTGGAACAGTGAAGGAGGATCACTGGGTTAAGGGGTCTTCGGGGAGTGGAAGTGTAACACCGAAGGGTGAGACGCGGTATCCCCTTCCTTATGACACCCTTTTTCCATCCTGCCCATTAGAATACTTACAAACTCTACCCCCCCCCCCTTCCTTTTCCAACACAAACCCTTTCTCAGACCGTGAGCGACAACAGATTAATACGAGAGCCGTTTACCTGACATGTGCCAACACAAGGGTCAGGCAGAGTTCGGCAATTGCCAACAACTACACATACCTGACTGAGGGTGTGGCTAGCTGCCATGCAGTAGGACTGCACCCCCTCCACAGCTCCTGCCTGATCTGAGATTGATCCGCCCTAGAAGGACTTTATATTTAGCCGATAGTCGCTTAGAACAAAGGAGAGGCTGGGTGGATATTGATATACTGAGCCAGGGACTTCTGTAGGTCTTAAAATTGCTCTGGCAGCCTGCAGCCCCGATTCCAAAGCGGACTGGCAACCAAGATGGCACTCGTGGAAACATAGTGCGGAAAACAATTGCAAATCTAGACCAAATAAGCACTGACACGTCGAAATCACCAACACGCTCCCCTTGGTGATGCGATCTAAAAACGGCACAGAAAGGAGCAAGGCGCCTGCAACGCTGATTGAATCAGAGATAGTAACGAGGTGAGAGCGCAGCGACACCCGCCCTCCCCTCTCGAGGTGGAAGCGCTACCCCAGTAGGGACATGAACACAACAGCGCCAGGGTAGGAGGGTAAAATGAGGATTCCCTGCTGACCAGCGGCGCATAACAGTGTTTTCGAATAGAGCGCCCACAGCGCTGAAACGCGGAGCTCAACAACGAGACAATGACATGATATACGCAGCTGCAAAAAGAAAAAATGAGTACAGAGAGTAACGATGAATGCGAACCACACTGTGCCAACAACATATACAGAGTAAAGTCCCTCAGCACCCACCTCTATACCCTGGACGCTGCCCCCTCCTTAAAGACTGCAATACTCACAAGGACTAAGGCAGATCAAATCAGAGGGCAGGACCTCCTCACTGCAGTTGTACTCCTGTTGGGAAGCCCAGCAGCCATCCTGGGAACAGACACGGTCCCCCACGCAGGCATTACAAAGACTCTAAAGTACATACCCCTGCAGAACATTGCAAACACTGCACGCTGGCCCCCAATGCATAGTAGTAACTTTGGAGAACCATGTGAAGCAGTGAGGAAAACATTGGGTCCAAAAGATTTTGAGTGCAGGCCCTGGGCTCTCACTGAACACAGCAACGGCTTGCATTATTTGGCCAGTGACATGGGTGTAATTATAGGGGGGGGAGGGGGTTTTGCCCACCCCCCCCAACTTATGTGGCAGGCCTTTTTGTCCCCCCCATCTTTTGGAGGGAGGGCAGGGGGGGCTCCAATCATCAATTATGTAATGGACAGCGCAAGCCCAGCTGGGGTGCTCAGCAGGGCTTGCGCTGTCTCATTACATAATGCAGAGATGCCTGGCAGCCGCGCTGCAACACCTACAGTGCCGGGATGCCCTGCGTGGCTCAGTCCCTCACCCTGGCTGGCCGGACTCAAAGTCAGCAGCCAGGGTGCTGAACTGGGTGTTGCAGGGCCTGGCGCCTGTGCTGTCATGCTAGCAGCAGCACTTCCGGGGGCCAGCGGCACAGAGCATCGCTTTCCAGCTTCGTGTTCGTGCAACACACAGAAAGGAACTAGGAAGCTCATTCAGCTTCCTGGTTTCTGTTTGGAGGCATGCGAGTGCGAAGAGATTAGGTCAGTGTAACGTGAGACGTGGCCCGGGTGGCATTTGAAAGCAGAGCAGAGGTACTTTAAAAAAAAACATGTTTTTAATTGTGTTTGTGTATGTTTGTTTGTTGGGGAGCTCTATCCAAGCCCTCTGAGGCAAAATACATGTAAACTTCCTAATTAGCATATGGATTGCACCAACAGAAGCGACTTCACAAAAAAGGACATTGCAAGGCGCATCATCAGTCTTTGATACTTAGAGACACCATGGAAGTTACTTTAGAATAAGTTGCCATAAATAGGACAAGTGACAAATAACTTTGAGGTGCAAAATACCTAAATTGCACTATTGTTATATGTGGAGCAACTCTATACTTATTAGGCTTTTCCATTATAATAGTATGATACATTAACATAAGCTTTGAAGTGAATCAGAATCACTTACAGAGCTGCAGGTAAGGCACAATATGATTAAATGATTTGCTCAGGATCACACACTTGGTTAAATGGTGAAACTGGGATTTGGACAATTTAAGTGCCCATGCACATCTTTCCAGGCTTCGGAGATATAGATATTTATTAAGGTTGTGCTTTACATTTCATTTGCTTATTATTTATGTAATACATATAATTATGTATAGCAATGCATTGGAAGCAAACCACATTACATAATAAACTAGCCATACCCTATATACATTGTCATAGAAATATGTTAAGCAATGGGAGTAGGGCTTTAGTTCATTCTCCCCATTCTGCATGCAAAGTCACAATAGCATCATGCAGATTAATGTGAGCCCAACAAATCCTCCTTGGGTTTTAAAGCCATAGTCATTATTTCATAAAGCATGGACCATTATACACCCTTCTCACTTCTGATCACTCCCTCCCAGACATTTCTAAAGGGACAAAAGTCCCTGCTAATAGTACCCCCTTCCTCCCGTCAGTGCCTAATGGCTCACCTTGTAAAACAGAGCAACGTGAGGACCCTCTGATGCCCGGAGCTCCTTGGGACAATGTCCTGGCAGCGGGACACCTCAACCATTCGGAACGAGAAAGGTGTTCTGCTGCCAGGACAATTGCTCAGCACACATTGTCCTTCCAGCAGGACACCTTTGCCATTGGGCGCCCTCTTTGAGGTGCTGAATGCGAGAGGTGTCCCAATAACAAATGTCCCGGTCTGGATTTTAAAAGAGCTACGGGGAGAGGGTAGCTTGACCACCCCATTGCGACTCTCCCGCTTGGTACTCCACTGCTTGGAGCCATTTCAATACAGGAAAACATACCTTAATTTAATGAGTCAGAATCTTGTGGAAAAAAATTATATCAGCATGTAGACATATAAGGTGCTGTGCAGAACTCAAGTTTGGAGATATATGCCATTTAAAAATCTATACCAATTATACTTGGTCACCCAATGCACTGCATTAACCAATGGTTTCTGCCTTTGAATGAAAGGAAAAATCAGGCAAATTGCTGATATTCCAGTGAATCTGGTCCTTTCGGCCACGGCTTTATAGTTCAGCAAGTCAATGTAGCCCAACATTTCAGATATCAGGGGGTGATAAAGTCGGGTCTGCTCAATGGACGTTGCACCACTGTTTCCATGTGTTATTGTAAATGTACATATAAATGTTGTGTGCACACAGTGTATGTCAGTGGAGGTGCTGGGTGCATTTGTGTGTGAGTGAGAGTGTGTGCAAGCATATGTGTGTTGACCTTTGTGTCTGAATGAAGGATAAACAATGCATTGTTTGTATGTTCTAGTGGAAATAAGTTTGTGAATGTTATGTTGTGTCACGGAGTGCATGGCAGGCCAGCTGAAGATGCGTGGGGGCCTAATTGAATTTTAAAGGTACACCACCAGTCTTATGAAAGTTATAAAAGAGCGTCAGCAATGGACTCTTGTGGTGTAGTAGTTTAGTGTTATCCCTCAGGGATTTAGGTTGTTTGACCGACATACAAAATTACGGTGGAATTAACCTCGTTCATTTTCGCTGCAAATATGTTTTTACCTTGGTACAAAAAACCAAACCCATGTCCCCTCAAACCGCCAGTACACCCATAATCCCCGCCACATACCTTTTCTCCATCCACTGCCTCTCTTGTAATCTGCAGCATCAGATCCATCCCTTTAACGCGGGTGGGATCTGACGCTGCAGCATCCCTATTCTTCTTTTTTTGGTTGGGTGGGTTCACTGCCACCAATGCTGAGGAAGCGAGGGACACCCCTGCAACCAATGCTCTTCATGTTCGGTATCTTCGGCTTCGAACTAATGGTGGTGACCGAATTCGGTCAAATCTACCATTCGACCAATTTTTTTTTTTAACAATTTGGCCGCAACGATCCCTCAGAGCCACCATCCGCCCTCCCTTCACCCCACCCCTTTCCTTCAGTTGTCATGTCCCCCCCAACATTTTCAGCAAACTTACTCCACTGGCCAGTGAGTTTGAGTTTCTTGAGTGCTCTGTCTTATGAGCCCAGCTGCTCCTTCCACACAGAGATTGTCACCACTATCTGCACCCCAACAGACACCCCCAGTAGACAGCGTGCTCTCACTAGACTGTGAGCCACCCGCTACAACTACAGGTCCCAGTCACTAGCAGTACATGAAGACCATGAGTGAGGTGGATACTAAAAAGTACTGATACAGACTAAGGGTTAAGTCACACAGTGACCTACAGCACAGGAAACTGAAGGTGATGCACACTAACAGCAAAGAGGAAACCAGTGAGCTCAAGCGTGGGCCTAGGAACAATCTTGCACACTAAACACCCTGCAAATGTTGGCCCGTATTCTAATAACACCCCAAGCAATGAGCCAGATTTCTCCACATCCTAAATGCCTCCTAAACCAGCTAAAACAAAAGGAAACCAGACAACTTTACTAACAGCTCATTACAAATGCCCACGGATAACAAAGACGAGTCGACACAAGGTACGGAAAAAGATACAATGGGGGCAGAGAGTCAAATCCTCCTGGCTATAGCAGAATGAAAAACTTCTGTGGAGTGCAAAATAGATGCAGTATGGGTGGACGTCTGGCTCTTACGTCAGGAAGCCAGAACACTGGCAGAGAACCACCAACATTGTAATGCAGCTCAGCAAAAACACAGAGATCCAGAAATGAACACAGATGTTCACATATTAAAACACAAGGTCAACATACTGGAAAATAGAGCAGAGGAAGCGGAGGGGAGAGCCCGTAGGAATAACATCAGAATATGAGGCCTACCAGAAGGAGAAGGAGCAGACCCCACATCATATGTGGAGAACATGTTCCTATAGCAAATCGGAAAAGGCAATCTCACTTAAGGCATTACAGTATAGAGAGCACACAGAGTCCTGACCAGAAGCCCCCTCCCCCGCCCAGAGCCCCGCCAAGACCATTAATAGTGAAAATACTAAACTACAAGGACAGAGAAAACATCTTGTCCTTTTAGAGGACAGGCGGTACTCTACAAAGGAAAGTGAGTAAATTACAGATTGACTACCCCTCTCTAGAGATCCTGTATGAACACAGGGATGGGTGGAGAAATACTGCTTTCAAATTGAGCAGAGTTATCACCTTAATGGGAACACTTACTAAAAGTAAATGCAATTTTGCAAAAACATAAATCTCTTTGATGATAATTCATAAAAACATCTTAAAAAACATTACAGATTTCCACTCAAATCAATCGTACCTTTCATACAATTCATGTTTTTTTTTTTTTTTTTTTTACAACAATGGGGTTCTACAACTTAAATTTTCTTTCCAGCATAACAATTATTGTTAATGTGCATGACATAGGAAAAGAGCATTTGATTTTCCTTTTTCGGTCGACATGTTTCGGCCCTTGATGGTGTACCACCTTGGTCTGTGGTGGTCAGTAATACAAATGTTGGGCCATCTTCAGGACATTCGTAATTTCTAGGAGATCAGTTTCGTTCCCCATTCACATAGATTGCCAAATATGTGATCCATAACCTATAGTTAGGACGACTGAGGTAAGACTGCTGGGTGTAACAGTAGTTTATCATCCAGTGTCTCGAACCGGGAGGAATACATCTGTGGAGGTGTCTTTGGTGCCACTCTTAATCTAATGGAGTGGGACGATGGATAGCTTCGCTAATCAGAGCATCAATCCACTAGCGATTTCTGTGACGATACCTGTTTAAATGTTCATATCCTGTCAGCAGCCGGACCAACAGTGTCTTCCATTGATCCTACGGATTGCAAGTGGACATATGTCGACCGAAAAAGGAAAATCAAATGCTCTTTTCCTATGTCATGCATATTAACAATAATTGTTATGCTGGAAAGAAAATTTAAGTTGTAGAACCCCGTTTTTGTAAAAAAAAAATAAAAAAAAACATGATTTGTATGTTCATACGGGACCTCTAGAGAAGGGTAGTCAATCTGTAATTTACTCACTTTCCTATTAGACTCTCCCTACCAACAGATTTGACCCCCCGTCAACAAAAATTAGGGAGTACCCAATTATTTAGCCCCAGTACTCTACAAAGGGCATCAAAGTGCCTTGAAGTTTATCAGTACTACACCATACAGGTGCAGAGAAGCAGAGCACAGTTTGCATCTGCAAAAGAGAGATTTAGGAAGCAGGCCTGAAGTACATGCTCATATACCCAGCCTGCCTGAAGATCCTGCATAAAAATTGCTCTCTATTCTTCCAACCCCCCCGAAGATGCATCCTCATGGATGGACACAGGAGTGGGACCCCCCCCACGGAATAAATACTCAAGTAAACTCCACCTACACAAACAGATGAAGTAGTGAATAGCACGACATGGTGCAGTGGGGCACATAGACCAAAGTAACTCTGGTAGACCAGGAATGGACAGTCCAATACGAGAGCGTTTATACTTTACTTGACTGGCAATTGTTATAAATTGGGGATGTTGCGAGGGCATAAAGGGACCAATGTTTGCATTTGGTAAACTCTATATATGAATGTGACCGTATAAGGAAGGCTAAGCCTCACCGAGTCAAAAGCAGCAGAAGCGGGCACAACTTAAATGGAAGACCACTGCCAAAGACTGACTGTGCTGCCACCATGAGGCGCTATAGGCGGCGCCTTATAGAAATGTATCATAACCCATGGCAGATAAACTTAAATTGCTGACCTGGAATGTCTGAGGTCTTACTACCTTTGTTAAGAGAAACAGAGTGTATACGTACTTGCGTAGAAACAAAATAGATATAGCTTTATTACAAGAAACGCAGCTTACTGTAGCCAAAAAGAACATAATTACCCAAAAATGGGGATGGCAGATAGTTGCCTCCACATATTCAGCTTATGCCAGAGGGGGCCTGAGCTGGATAGCACCTTCAGTGCCCATTCAAATAGTTCAAACTAAAAAGTACGACGCAGGCAGGATGGCACTCATATATGGGTTCTTAGAAAATGTGGACATCTGTGTAGTCAACACAAATGCCCCCAATTATAACAGCATTATTCTTCCAAGCACTCTAGCCCACACTCTGCCCCTTCAGAAAGGGCACCCTGATTTTGGGGGGGTGAGGGGGGAGGGGGGAAATAGGGGTGATTTCAATTGCACACTAAATCCGCCAATAGACAGATCAGACAGCAAGTTCATAAGGTCCGCTCCCCCAGCCAGCGCACTACAAGAAATTCTAGACTCGTTCGATCTGCTAGATGCTTGGAGATCGCTCCACCCAGACACTAGGTACTACTCACTCTTTGCTGCTCCACAAGCTGTTCAAACTAGACTACTACTTTTTTGGAAAAGAAAAAAAAAAGATGACTGTATTGATACTGTATACAAAGCTAGAGTTCTCTCAGACCATGCACCCCACACACCTCCAGTCCCAACATGGAAATTAAGAAGTGAAGCGCTACGAGACGACATATTTAAAGACCATATCAGAGATAACGTCACAACATACTTTACAAAGAATACAGGGAGCGTACCCAGGGCAGGAGCTTTGTGGGAAGCGTTCAAGGTAGTTATTAGGGGAGAGACGATGGCCAAATCAGGGGGCATTCAGGCGGCAATTTCCGAAGAACTCACTTCAGCTGAAAAAGAACTAGAAAATATTAAGCAAAATTCCACGACTTACCAAGATATCATATCAAAAGGTACTGCACTGAAGCAGAAGAACAAGTTACTTACCAATCTAGTAACGTTTTTTCGATGGGATGTTCCTCCGACGTATTCCACATCTATGACATGTAATGTCCACAGCTGTGCACTTCGTAAACTTTTCATCAGAGGGTGTCTTGAGTCGATGGCGTCGAGCCCATGTCCCTCGAGGGCCTCCATTGAGGGTCGACGTCACTGGATGTTATATATAGGATGCACAGCTTCCGTTGCCTCAGTTTAGTTTTTTCCCCCAGAACGTGTGGCACCATTCTCCTGCCAGTATAACTGCCTATCGCCTTGCGGAAACAGAAGCTGCAATCGTAGAGGAAATTCTCCAGAGGGGCAGGCTGGGAGGGCGACGTGGAATACGTCGGAGTAACATCCCATCGAAAGAACGTTACCAGATTGGTAAGTAACTTGTTTTCGAAGGGATTGTATCCTCCGACGTATTCCACATCTATGACAGACTCCCAAAGAAGTACCAGACTATGGAGGAGGGAAAAGAATTTAGAATGTAAAATTTAGATTACCCAATCAAATAGCGGAATAGAGGACCGCCTCGCCAAAGGCTAAATCCTGCCCATGCATAGAATCCAGGGAGTAGTGTTTAACAAAAGTATGGACAGAGGCCCATGTGGCTGCTTCACAAATATTCTGAATGGGAACCCCCCGTTGGAGAGCAGTGGAGGCTGACACACCCCTAGGGGAGTGAGCCCGCAAACCTACCGGAGCGTCATTCCCCGCCAAATGATAGCACTCAGTAAGAGTGATGATAATCCATCTGGACAAGGTTTGTTTGGAAACAGCCTGACCCAAGCGGTGTCCAGCATAAACTACAAAGAGCTGATCATTCACTCTGACCCGGGACATCTGTGAAAGATAAAAGCTCAAAGCTCTCCTAGGATCCAACCTATGGAGCCTCTCCTCTTCCTTACCCGGATGAAGAGGAGGATAAAATGGCAGAAGAATTATCTTCTGGCTCAAATGAAAATCAGACAACCTTCGGAAGAAAAGAAGGTCGCACCCTCAGGACAACTCTGTCCTTATGGAAAACAATAAAATGTGGCTTGGCAGAAAGTGCCTGCAATTCACTCACTCTGCGTGCGGAAGTGACCGCAACTAAAAACACAGTCTTGAAAGACAACAGTCTCAAAGGACAAGAGTGCAAGGGCTCAAACGGCGCTCGCATCAGAAACTTTAAAACCAAATTCAAATCCCAACCCGGCACCTGGAACGGGGACGGTGGAAACACATTAGTCAGTCCTTGTTACGCTCACATGGTATCCACGGGGTCGCCACCCAACCCTGGTTGGATGATTTGCACTCTCAAACCCTCTCCCGGTAAGGCCTCTGTTTAAAGATGGGTCTGCAATATAGGAGGGCTGGATTCAATACCAGATTGTCTATGTTTTCCCAACTCCCTTGGCCTCAACTCTTTCATCCCCCTTGGCCCTTCTCCTCACCTTAATATTGTAAAAGGTGGATTCTCCATCCTGCTCCTCGTGGCAGCGGCGCGTAGATGTGGGGGGCGAGCAGCGACCAAGTTATTTCACTGGTGCAAGCCCCCCTGTGGGAATCCAGGCCTGCTGCGACTCCATAGGTTTGCTGCTTTACAGTCTTTATATGCAGTTCTTATGTTCCTCTGAATAATAATGTCTTGCTTCTTTCCTTTTAGGTATGGATAGGTATTTTAGTGTTGTCATGAGGTTTGAAGATGAGCATGGGCCGGTAGGCGAAAGCGCGGTGTGCGCGATGCTGTCCGGTGAGTAATGCGCGATGCACTGCGCTGTTTCTCCTTTTATATTGCTAACCTGTGTCTTTTCTCTCCTTGCAGGTTGCGCTGTTCCTCGCCGAGCGCTGTAATGTTCCAGCAATGATACTGACCTGGAGATGATTACCCAGGTAAGAATTGTGTGGCTTTCTTCATTCAGGGGGAAACGTGAGTAAACGCTTACTAATGCTGTCTTTCTTTCTCCTCTTTCCAGGTTATGGTATTCCAGGATGCATGAGGTGCCGGATGATGGAGTTCGTACCTTCAGGTGAGTGGAACTGAAGTCAGCGATGGATTGAAGACAGGATACTGTTCCAGGTAAGTTTCGTAGTGCTCTTTCTCTCTCTGCAGGTCCTTGGTTTCAGGTAAGCTGCCCACAACAGAATAACGCAAAGCATGTTCTGCTGTTTGGGTGTAGTTTAAATAGTCTCAGGTAAAGTAGTCCAGGCCTGCCACACCCAAAAGACTAGACCGCATAGCTCAGTTCCTTGTAACTGAGCTATGTGTGTGCTTCCATGTTGGCTGAACCCCCCAACCCCCCTCCCAAGTTAAATAGTCCCAAGTAAATAGTCCCATTCTAATGTTGATCTTCATGATGGTTATGAGACTGGCGCCAAAGGCGCCAGGACTGACTCCAAGAGAGTCTTGGATGAGGTTTTAAGGCCTTTGACCTGGCCCTAACTGGCTTATTTGACAGTGAGGTCCAGGAGCAAGGGTCATGACAGTCTTTTCAGAAACTGTGAAACTACAGGAATTTTAAAATAAGAACACTCAGACGAGCGCTTAAATATGGACAGCGCCACCAGGTAACCCTTAATGGTACCCACTTGAAGGCACTTGTGGGCTAAAGAAAGCAGAAAAGACAACACCAGAGGAATGGAACATTGGAAAGGATCCACATTCTGTCCCCTGCACCAGTCGCAGAACGGTACAGGGATTTTGTCGCAGGCCGCCTGGCCGAAAGCAACACTATCACGTCATCCGGGAGGTCCCAATCCTTGTATCTCAACCTTTCAGATACCAAGCATGAAGGTTGAGAGACCTGACCTCTGGATGGAGAAACTGACCCCCTCCCATGAGAGCAGATCATCTCGGTAGGGAAGATGGCGTAGAGGGCAGATGGACAGGTCGAGAAGGTCCGGGTACCATGCTCTCCTGGCCCAATCCGGAGCAATGAGGATCATGCGGGAACCGAACCTCTAACCTCTGCAACACCTGGGGAATGACGGGGACTGGAGGAAACGCGTACAGTAGTGGGAATGACCACTTCACTACGAACGCGTCCCCTAAGGCTCCTCTCGGAGGAAATTCCTGCGAACAAAATCTCTCGCACTTACGGTTGACACTGGTGGCGAAGAGATCCACTTGAGGGGTTCCCCAAAGAGCGAAGTTCTCGAAAAGGACTTCCTGAGCCAACTCCCACCCGTGAGAGACTGCGCTCTGCCTGCTCAGAGCGTCCGCTGCCGCTTTTTCGTCTCCGGCCAGATGAACTGCCGAGATCGAAATTTCCTGTTGGATGTCCCAGAACCAGAGCTGCATCGCCCCTGTGTACAACGGGAGTGACCCTGCCCCCCCTTTTTGTTGAGGTAATGCATGGCCACTGTGTTGTCCGTCATAATCAGGACAGTCTTCCCCCGCACAGACGTCAGAAAAGCCTTCAGGGATAGCCTGATGGCTCGCAGCTCTAACAGATTGATGTGGAGTCTGGACTCCGACGCAGACCAACGGCCGCTGGCTGTCAACTCGTTGGCATGAGCAACCCATCCTGTGAGGGAAGCATCCGTCACGATCGTCACCTCCGGACATGGTTGCCAAAATGGTTCCCCCTTCATCAGGTTTCCTTTGTCGGCCCACCATAGAAGATCCTGGGCAACAGATAGCGGAATCTGAACGGGATCTGACATCTTGCCAGAGAACTGCGACTTCTGCATCTTGAGAGCCCACTGCAGGGATCTCATCCGCAGTCTGGCCTCATGCACCAGAAGAATGCAGCAAGCCATGAGGTCGAGCAACCTTAAGAATTCGAAAGCCGGGAGACTCTGGGCACGTCGAAACTTGTCCACCATCTGCAGAATGTGATGAGACCTCACCTGAGGAGGCGGACACTGCCCCAGGGACGTGTCGAGCACTGCTTTGATGTACTGGAGCCGCTGGGAAGGTGTCAAATGCGACTTCTTTAAATTCAGGGAGAAGCTCAGCTTGTGAAGGGAATGGCAGGTGACCTTGATCAGCCAATCGTCCAGGTAGGTGTAGACGTGAATCCCCCCCTCTCTTTAGGTACGCTGCCACCACCACCATCAGCTTGGTGAAGACCCTCGGGGCGGAGGTCAATCCGAATGGCAGGACCCGAAACTGAAAGTGCGAGTCGCCAGCCGCGAACCTCAGGTACTTCCTGTGCTTGGGATGAATCGGCACATGAAAGTAAGCATCCATGGAGGACTTGAGAAAGAGTGACCATCTTGACCTTGTCCTTTCTGAGAAAATGGTTCAACCAGCACAAGTTCATGATGGGTCTCAATCCCCAGTCTTTCTTTGGGATCAAAAAATAGGGGGAATACCATCCCTTGTTGCTCTTCGCTACAGGCACCAGTTCTATGGTGCCTTTCTCCAACAGGGATAGGATTTCCTGCACAAGGAACGGATCCGGATGCTTCAAAGAGAGCTTCCCCGGTGGATTGTCGTGAGGCCGCTGAAGGAAGGGAAGGCAGTAGCCATGGGCTATGGTATCCAGAACCCACACATCTGAAGTAATGGCACACCATTCTCCAAGATGCTGCGCAAGTCTGCCCCCAACTGGCGAACCATGGGACATGGCCTCATGACTGAGCTGGAGTGGCTGCGGCAGTGCCTGAAGGCAAAGAGGCAACTGCCCGAGCGGCTTTGGCACCAAGAGTTCCCCGACCACCACGGGTACTCTTACGTTGGCCCCTCTGACTGGCAGCCCCTCTCAGGAGTAGAAATGAAAGGAACCTCCCCTGCATTGCTGTCCCCTAGGACGAAAAGGCGGCGGTTGACGTACTGCAGTGCTCAAAGACTTCGCTGCAGCTTTGGAGGTCTGCAACCTCTCAAGGCTCTCGTCAGCCTTGCTGCCAAATAAATTAACACCATCAACGGGCATGTTCAGAAGACGGGCTTGCACATCAGGAGCAAACCCCGACTTCCTCAACCACGCAAACCTACGTATCACGGTGCTCGCAGCCATGGACTAGCTGACACAGTCTGCCATGTCCAAACCCGACTGAAAGGATTCACACATAGCATCCTTGCCGTCTCGGCCGAGCGCAAGGAAGCCATCCCTTTCCTCCCCCTCGGGAATATGCTCAGCCACCAAGGAAGCACAGTTCCACAGAGTGTGTGTAAATCTTGCCAAGGCACATGTGGAGTTGACAGCTTTCAGTGCCATGCTCCCTGAAGAAAAGACCTTACACGCCCATCCGTCAAAGTGCTTGTCGTCCCTATCTGGAGGGATGGTAGAGTATGCCTGCTGCCTCGAGGTGGCCGTAGTCGCCTGAACCACCAAACTCTCAGGAGTGGGGTGAGTGGACAAATAGCTGGGGTCGCTAACAGATGGGAGGTACTTTTTTGACAAATTCTTATTCACCGCCGGAAGAGATTCCGGGGACTGCCAAGCTGATGACACCCTTTTTTGCAATGTCAGATGAAACGGTAAAACCGGGTCAGAGGGGGGACCTTGGTCCAAGATGTCAGTAAGATCATACTGAATAAAATCCTCAGGAGGATTGGACCAACCTAGGTACTCGGAGACCCTAGACATGAGCCGCCTGTAGGAAGAATCTGCATGAGCCCCGGGTTCAGGCCTCCCAAACTCCACTTCCGGAGAAGTATCCAAGCCACTTGCATCATGGAGGGACTGTCTCAACTCCTCCAAAGGTCTGTCACCCAACAATCCCTGAGCCTCATCCCGAGAAGCAGGGTCTTCAATTTCCGACCTTTCCTCCTTCAGAATTGTCAGCCAAAGGTCTGGGAAACCCAGCCAAAGTGACAGAAGAGGGCCTGGGGCCCAATACCGGCCTCCCAGACTTAGAGGAAGGCTTCCTAGGCATATCCACCTCCTCAGACACATTACACCCAAAAGGTGCACAGGGCGCTGAGGGCCTCGACGCGGAGGGCATCGAGAACTTCGTCGCTGAGGGCATCGAGAACTTCGACGTCAAGACCCCCCCGAGGGCTTCGACGCCGGAATCTGTGCCGTGGGTGTCAACACCGAGACCTTCGGCGTTGACGCCGCTACAGGCGTGGGCTGATAGGACAGTAGAGCATCGTCCGAGTCAGACTGGCTCGGCGCCGAACGAGTCGACGCCGGCGTCAATACCACCACAGGCTGCAACGGTCTCGCTGGGGACGAGGACTGAGACCCGAAGGCGGGCAAGCCGCGGTTTGAAAGCGTTCTCTGCCGGCTTCGTGAGAAGGCGCGACAGGAACCGTACCTTGCAACAGGAAAATCGCTATCATTTGCTCTTTAAAAGCTGCCCACTCCTCCGGAGTCGAGGACTTTGAGGGAAACGCCATCTTATGCATGGCGCCATCCTCCGAGGAGGACAGGGAAGGCGACCGGTGCCGGCGCTTCCGAGAGTGCCGCGAGGATGAGGAATGGCGGGAACCACTGAGGGACCAAGAACCTCGAGCCTCCTGCCGACGCGGGGAGTCGCCCCTCCAGTCGTCGGTGGAAACCCTAGACTTCGATCCAGATTTATGGGACTTCGAGAGCCCCCTACCTACCTGGAGCTTCCCCTTCCTTTCACGCAAGGCCTTGGCGGTTAGACTGGCATTTCGAACAATCGTCGGTGTTGTGCGACTCCCCCAGACACCATAAACAAATATGATGCGGGTCGGTCAACGATATCTTGGACTTGCAATCCCGGCAAGTCTTGAACCCGGACCTTGGAGGCAGAGGGGTCGAAGAAAGAGACATCATGAAGTTTGATGAACAGACGAGGCGTGCTGAGATTTACGAAGCTTACACGTTCGCTGTTGGAAAAACCGGAACTGAGGCAACGGGCGCCGTGCGTCCTATATATAACATCCGGTGACGTCGACCCTCGAGGGACATAGGCTCGACGCCATTGACGCAAGACGCCCTCTGCTGAAAAGTTTCCGAAGTGCACAGCTGTGGACATTACATGTCATAGATGTCGAATACGACGTAGAACACAATCCCTTCGAAATGCTTGAACTGCTGGAACAGACTGAAGAAACACAATTACTCCAGGTATGAAGAGAAACAGCATGAGGAGGGGGACAAACCCGGCAGACTTTTAGCCTGGCTATACAAGAGGGACGTAAAACGAGAACCAATATACTCCATCGACAATGCCTTGGGGACTGCGAGCAATGCACAAGCCGAGATTAATAAGACTTTCTACGAATGTTATCGATACTTGTATTAGGACGATACCCACATCCCACAGGCAGATATAAAGAAAGCAAACGGTTGCAGCATCCGACAGCCTAGATGCCCATATTACCATACAAGAATTACAACAGACAATACAATTACCTACAGGCAAAACTCTAGGCTCAGATGGCCTGCTAAGTGAGTTTTGCAAAGAGTTTCTAGCAGACCTCGCCCGCCTCTTCTAGACATGTATAAGGAGGCATTTGAATCAGGAATCATACCCCCAGCCTAAGAGAATCGATAATTATACCCCTTCTTAAACCGAACAAACTACCAACGGACTGTGGATCCTATAGACCATTATCTATGTTAAATCAGGATAGTAAAATTCTTACGACCTTACGAGCTAAATGATCAAAAAAGTTATTAACTTCCTAATAAACTACCCACAACACTATTCACAAAAAACAAATACACACACCTGACTGACCTTTCTCTTCCCCATAGGGATAAAAGGCAGAGCTCGAGAGCACAGCTATTGCAGGACGGCAGTTCAAACAGAAAAAAAGGCGGCAAGACCTGAAAGGATATCAAGGAGGGAATTGCCCTTGCCCCTTTCAACCCAGACCTGCAAGGCCTCCGACAAAGGAAACATAAGACTGGGAATCGCAGCTGGCGAATGATGTGCAATATGTTAGCGGTGCATGAAACCCTCCCGCACTGATAGCCAGGGCGGAGAGACGCGGTTGCCATCGTGGTACCGTCCTTGACTCCAGCAGCAAAAGAAACGCCGAGTTCAGCACAGCCGGTGAGTCGGCAGAATCAGACTGTATTAGGCTCAAGTTTGCAGTGGCAACATTAAGAAGATTAGTATACAGAGGTATTTTGGGAACGAACTTGGTACCAGAAATAGAGTGTTCCGGCGCCACGTGGGTGCTCATTCTGATGAATCTGGCTGGTACCCATCTCCTGAACCAAAAATCTGTGTCTAACTAAAAAAGTATTCAAACTACAAATAACAAGAGGCCATAGGGAATGCCGGAGTGAGGTGTCAAGGTGGCCATACAAGGGTCAAGCCAAACCCCTTGTACAATCGAAAGTCCTTGATATGTTGCAGTAGTTTTGACGATTGTAAAATAAATTGTGAACCTGACGGAGGGAATTGTGAAACAGGCGTTTGCACCCGGCTGAGGGGAATGCTGTACCAATTGTGATTTTGTGAAGCCTGCACTTGCCATAGGCTAACAGAGTGACACAGTGAGACAAGATCGCCCTTCGGAAGTCTGTTTAAATTGGCAAATGCTTTTGAAGGTCTGAGCCCGGTTGCAGGGGACCCCAACTAAAACTAGATGGTTGTTTAAAAAGACTGAGACTTTTGAATAGTACAAATGAGGAGACTGATTGAAAGGCGGTAGTGAACCCGAGTCGGCTCCCTGAGTCTATGAGTGCAGTAGCCCACACCCTGTTTATTTGCCCCTTCACATGGGTCTGAAAAGGTTGGGGCCCACAATAGTATATTTCAGCATTAACCGACTCTACTCCCGATTCTTCGTTCCCCTCTTCCCATGGCTCTACTGTCAACCAACCAATTTCCATAGGTTCTTCATGTTATTTTTGGGACAAAACCAAGTGATGTCCCTTTTCTCCACATTAGAAACGTATTGGTTGCTGGGAATGGAGTTTTCATTCTCCCCATTTCTTCTGTAGCTGGTAGGTGGGATTTCTTTAGTGGGACTGTAGGACTTCTTTTAGGGCCTCTTCCTTACTTGGATTTTCTTGGGCTGGGATTTTCTGAGCTCTTATCCATTGTTCTGGTGACACGAACTTGGGGATGAATTTTGTCTCTCTCTTTACTACTACCGGTTTCCCTATGCGTTTCAGATATTTAGCTGCTTCTGAGTGGGCTTGGGCTATCTGAATGGCCATCTAAAGCAAGGGTTTATGTTGCTGTAAAATGCCTTGTTGCAAAGATGGGAGGGAAAGATTCATAGAAAGTGTTCTAAGGGCTATGGCCTCAAGGACCTCTGATGGTGTTTCCTCCCCCACAGCCATTGGTTAAACATATTCTGTACTCATCTAGCTTAATTCTAATGGGCTTTCATTGGACAGAAGATGGATTTCGCAGAACTTTAATTGATTTTAAAAAACTCAATCTGTCCCACCAGCTCTAGTAGGGCCTTTTTGATTTCAGGAAATGGAGTAGTGCCCAAAGGATTGACATTCTGATAGGATGCCTGTAAATCTACTTTGAACAATGGGGCTAAATAACTTTAATCCCTCGTCCCATGAAAACAAGCCGTTCAAAATGTACAAACAACGCCACCAAATCCTCCCAATCCTGATATGGTTGTAATATACCATGAGGAACTACGCGTGATTGAGGACTTGGTCTTGCTTGTTCCAATCCCTTCCTGGAACCCTTGATCTACTTGTATCTGATGGGCTTCTATGTACTCCAGGAGGGTTTCAAGGATACTCATTGTGAGGTCTGAGTTAACTGAAGACACAGAGGTCTCAGAATATTCACATCCGGCCTCCTCCAACTCGTCTGAATTCTAAGCGACCTACCACTATACTAATAAGCAAGGTCAGGAGAAACCCTCCCTTCTCCTGAATTGTATTTCTTGTACCACGCTCCTTCTTCTTTCAATGTCTCATATGACTTGTTCGATCAGCTCTTTAAGTTCTCTCAGTGGATTCTGGATTCCGTTCCCCTTCTTAATATTCGTTTTCCTGGCCCTTTTTGGGTTCCTTTGATTATTATCATATCATATCATCTCAATGCACTTCAGCAAAATACCTCTTCAGTAGAGAAACTGACTTCTTGCATAATAACAGTTCTCATTAATATCATATACTCTGGCTCGGATATGCTTTATCCTATTGGTTTCTCTGGTTTTCACGTCATCCCATCCATTCTCTATTTTGTTTCTTTGTTCGTTCGTACACCCATATGTAGACTCTCTCTCTTCATAAGGTATAATTCCCCAGGCTCTTTCATATCCCCCTTCAGGGTTTTCTGTTTCTCTCTTTCTCACTTTTCTGCATTTATAGCTCATCAAGTTTGTTCCCGAAGTTCAATATTTATACTGGGACGAGTTTCCCAAACAGTGCAATAATTCCTGTTTGGATGGGAGTCTTCTACGAGCTCGGCCCACCTCTCGGAATGTCCTTGCTTGCTTGCATGGTTATCGGTTTGCTTTTTCCGGCATTCGTGCTCCGGACTTCGTTCTCCTGCGGTCTCAATGCTCTGGCACCCAGCCAGACTGTTTCTCGCTTTCTTGCTATGGTGTCTGCGGTGTTCCATTGGCCCCTGGCCCACAAGGACTCCTCCACGGCCACACCACCACTTCTGCTAAGCCTCTGACTTTCTCCGCTACTGCCTTTGTGGTACTGAGGCATCTCTCGCGTCTTCACCTCTCTCACTCACTTGTCGGATTACAGCGATTTTCCAGCTTTTCTACTCCTTCATTCAATGCAGGTTTGAACAGCACGGGCTCCGCGCTTCCCTTCCGCTATGACGCTGGTAGGGGCATTCCTCATCTCACATATGCATATCTTACTCTCATTCTTCTCCTCATTCAATATATGCTCGCTCTTCAACGTCCTCGTCTCTGTGGTTTGGAGACATTCATTTAAAGAGACAAGCTCTCTTTCTTGTTGCAAATGATATACATTAACGTTTCTTTTATCCAAGTCTTGAGGCTTGAAACTTTGTGGCATTCCAGAGAGTCCCATGTATGCCATTCTCTGTACTGGTTTTAGGTAGTTCCTCACAGGAACTGGAATCCTTGTCCCCTAAGGGGGAAGACTCTCCTGGTGAGGTCCCGTTTGCCTCTGCCCCTATGAAGGGTCTTGCGGAGCGGGTTCACTTCCTAGGCCTCTCAGCCTCGATTTGTCACACCACTTTCATTCTCACAGTACATTAGCCAGGTTCAAGATGCAGCGTTTGCAGCTACTGTTATACTTTCATGGTATCAAGAGGGCGATTTTGTCAGACAGGGTGTCAGTCCCTCCGTCAGTGAAAGAGGATTTGCTCTCATGGTGTGAAGAGGGCAACATGATGAGGGGGGGACCCCTCTGAGTCCTGCTGCCCGTTCAGCAGTGGGAACAACGGGCTCTGCCCCCTCCCGACTGAGGGTTGGGGGTAACCCTTGGGTCTCACTCAGCGCAGAGGCTATGAGCATGCCTCAACAAGGGGAAGCATAATTTATCTGGAACACAGGGCCATTTTTCTGTCAGTGAAACCTTTCCTCCTCCCATCACTGGGATGTGAGGTGCGGATCCGGACAGACAGCACAAACTCAATATATTTTACATCAACAATCAGGGGGGACTAGGTCCCCTGTGTTCTGCATGCTGGCAGGCAAGACATTGGAGTGGACAGTGGCCTAAGGGATCATGAACTGGGCATCTCATGTCCCCAAAGAAAGCAATATGGAAACAGAAAGGCTCACCAAGCTCAGATCAAACTATTAGGAATGGGTGCTCCACCCAGAAACTCTTGAGGTCGTGTTCGAACTCTGGGCTTCTCCACACAAGGGGCAATGCCAAGAGTTCCAGTTTCGCTTCCTGGGCAGGTCAGGACAAGGGCATGGGGTGTGTGTTCTAGGTAGCATCGAACCAGGCAAGCTTTACAGGTTTCCTCCCACTCCCCTCGTCCAAAAGGGGATCAACACATTTCAGTCATCCAATGGTGGCACAATGATTCTGGTTGCTCCCCTATAGCCCACCAGGGTATGATTGTCAGACCCAACTCAAATGGCGGCCCAGGGATCCCGGGTTCTGGAACTAACATGGCACCTGGTGTCGCAGCAGACGGAATCAATCCACCATCTGACTCCATAGACTCCAGTACTAGTAGTATGGTTCTTGAGAAACTGGCACTGGGCCACCTTGAACTGTGAGGAAAATGTGCAACTAATTCAGGAAAACAAAAGTATTAAATTAGCTGACAATATAAGTGCAAGTGATTGCGCTTCTGCTTTTGGGCAGAGCAGACGGAGGTGGACTCACTTCCTTGTTCTCTTGATGATGTCTTGTCGTTTTCAGCCCATCTACCAAAGTTTGAGGTGCAAGCGGATACTTGTAGAACCTATGTAGCGACGATTGGCGCATGTAGGAACACAGAGGCTATGAAACTTTCCTCTGCAAACCCATTAGTGCAAAAGACACCAAAAGGAACTTGGAATGCTCTTTCCACCGGTTAGACCGCCACAACCTGTGTGGGACCTCAACATATTATTGGCGGTTCTGACAAATATGCCATTTGAGCTTGTGGCATCTGTCATTATCAGGTTGGTCAGGTGGAAGACCGCCCCCCTCCCTTGTGGCCATGAGCCATAAGAGTAAGCAAAATTGAGGCTTTGGTACCATCAGAGCCGTAGACTGTATTTTTAAAAGGACACTCACCCAGCCGTTTTGCAAAAAAGTTGCTTCTGCCTTTCGCACAATCCATGAGATAGTATTGCCAACATTCTTTCCCAAACCGCAGTCATAGGCAGATAAAGTACTGCATTACTTAGACAGGATGGTCTTCAAGTTTTACTTGGCCAGTACCAACGAGTTTAGAAAGTTGAAAGCTCTTTTCCCTATCTTGGTGATTCATCACCTGGAGGGCAAGCATCCAAAGATTCCATAGTTGAGAAGGCTCTGCCCAAGCGTATCCATGTCTAAGAGCCTCATTAAGAGTACGGCGGCATGGTAAAAATGGTGGTAATGGCAGTGGCAACAAAGTTACTGCTGCATTAAAACAGAGCGGAACTACAGGTTTGGAGGTAAGGCAGAGGAATTACCTCCAGCATTCTGCTGGAGGTGTATTACCACCAGTGGTAATATCGCTGCAATACCGATAGAGTCCTATGGACTCCAATCAATGAGGACTAACACCCCCTACCCCCACTTGTAATCCGGTTGTAATAACGCCAGACCAGGTAGTGGTAACAGTAATACCATTTGGTGGTATCTCAGTGGTATTACTGCTGAGATACCACCAAACTCATAATGAGGCTGAAAGAGTAGGATGCAACCTTTCAAAAGGCATGTCACTCGAAACATTCTTAGCAAGGCAGCAACATGTTCATTTCCTTCTGCATTCTTTTGGCACTACTGTCTGGATGTCAGTTCTTGGTCCGATGCCACCTTCGGGCACGCAGTCCTGAAAAATCTTTTTGCATAAGCATCAGCTAAGTTTACTTCTCCCAGTCACTCACCATATAGATTACTGTACTCCTAGTCCAGAGACCCCTTTCCTCCATACATCCCAGCCAAACAGCTCCCTTGGCTTAGTGCAGTTATAAAGGGGGCTGGGATGTGGCATGGGAATGGGCGGGCTCACAGAGTGTGGCCGTAGCTATGCAGTCTGGAATTTGAAGGGGAGATGCAGTTTTTGTGGTGCAGGGGCCTCCAGTCCCATACTCGGACAGCAACACTGATGCAATATGGAGGAAAGGGGACTATGGATGCAAAATCACTACAGTGAGTAACTTTCTATTCATCCCAGCAATCACTAACACTCATCCGTATGTTTTAATTTCCCTACATGTTGTGAGTTAAGTCTATATGTTTTTATCTCCCCGACTTTCCAACTTTTCCCCTTTCCTGCTTTCCTTAGCCCAGTTTCCTTTTCACCCCCACAGACCATGGTCTGTTAGCCATCCTGGACAGGGTAAAAAAATCTGCCTCTAAACGGACAAGGCTCAGTGCTTTAAGGCCACTAAACTGGTGATGTGCATAGTATTAAGAGAAATAACATAACAATTATCATGACAGAGGCCCTTATAACAGTAGTAATCACTACCCTCTTGAAAAAGTATTAGGTGGATGCCTCAATAGCCATTCAAAGTTCTAATGCAGTATTAAATCTGCCATCTCAACCAACAGAGCAAGCAAATACAAATATTTGTTGAAAATGACAATATAATATAGAACTCTCAAGCGGTTTTCACTCATCCAGAAGCACAGAATCTGAGGTTGAGTCCATCATGGTTGATTTACAGAGAGAGGCAGGTAATGGTGGTGTTGGCACACTGATCTTATATGTATACTAGGGGGGCTCCGGCGATTGCTGCACGTTGAACTCGGCGGCTTGGTCGCCTCGTACGAATACTGCAAGGGCACAATTCGCTTGCCCCTCGGTGCCCGCTTCATTCGCACCTCCCCTTTTGTTACTTGTTTACTGGGTTTATTTGTTAAGTAACAGAACTTGGAAATGAGAAAACACTGGGATCCACTTGGGAACATCTTAATTCACTGCACTAAAATTGTTTCATAACTTTCAATTCTGACACGGTCTATGGACGTATATTCCAACAATGAAAACTCTGCCCTTGAGACTTCTTAATAGTTACAGCAAATGCTGACACTATAGGAAATTGTTGTCTGTGTAACACAAATGGTAACCTACTAGCATTAGTATCACCTGTATCCAGTTCAATATGTGGAAGGAACACAACTCAATTGCTAAATCACCTTAAAACGCATTCAGAATTTGAAATTTGAACAGTATTACCATTAAAGTGGGAAACAGGAGGCCACCAGGGGGCGCACAGGCTATGGCAGCCTAAGTGCTGAGCTACCGTCGAAGCTGGGCTGGTTCGAGGGATTGAGCACCCCCCACGCCTCCCCCACCAGGAAAAATGTAGACGTCTGAGGTGGTGAACCCCCAGGGCCCCCCTAGGGGTCCCCCAGGGCAAAAGAGCGGTGTCTGCAGACCCCCGGGAGACAGAATACACGGCCCATTGCCTCGAGAGGGGAGCCGCGTGTGAGCAGAGCGGCCTCGAGAGACGTGGAGCGCCACGGAACACTGGGCCGCGTGTGCCCGCTGGAGTAACTACTTTTTCTCCCCAGCCATTCCGAACGGACGCCGGAGGAGCAGTGGGGAATTCGGCTACGGAGGCCCGCGGCGTGAGAGGACACCATCAGAGCGCGGCGGGAGCCCCTCCCCTCGCAGAAGAAATTCACGCCGGAGGCCCGGTCCCGTCGGTGGCGAGGTCTCCCGGTCTCGGGGCCTGGACACGGAACTGAGCGGGGCTGGTGCCGGAGCCCCAACCCGCTGCCTCTTTTGGCAGGCCCCCTGGGCGGAGACAAAGAGGGCCTGGGCTCGCTGGCCTTCTCGAGAAGTCCGCGCTCTGAGGGGGGAGGGGGGTTGGATCACCATTCTCCATTACATCGGACGACGCTTGGGGCCCGCCGAGCTTTAGCCCAGGAAAATCTACAGCCGCAGCCCGCCCCCTCCAAAGGGGCACTTGGCAAGGAGAAAGTGCCGCAATCGACGCGGGACACAAATTGAAAGGGCGGGGGCCCGGCGTACAGACCCTGCATAGGAGCTGGCCCCTGGGCCCGTGATCGGGGCGTGTGCCCGCCTACCAGGTGGGGGGGGGGGCACTGGCAACTGGACAAAGCCCAGGAGGCACAACTGGAGGTCCCCCATAAGCGACCGACCCGTGGCTCTGCTCGGGCGGAACCCAGCGACTGCGTCCCCTCTCCCTGGGAGCGCGGGGAGGGCCTGGAAGGACTCAAGAACCGTCAGGGTGTGTGGCACCCACCCGGGATTGGTGGGGCGAGTGCCCGCCCAGGGTCGTTCCTTCCGAGGCAGACAAGTTTAAAAGGGAAGGGGTAAAAACCCCAGCAACGAACCCTGCGGAAGGCACAGGGGGCGGCCTGATGAGCTGGCATAAAACCCTAAAGGTATACCGATACCAGGAGGCAAGGTGCGAAAATAGCGTCGTGGAACGAGAGAGTGGGATGACCCAGTCGGAGACCCCGTCCCTGTCAGCCTCAGCAATGGAAAAGGGTCTTGCCTCGGTCCTGCAGGAAATCAGGGACATGCGTTCGGACATCGCCCAAAAATTGGAGAAAATGGACCAAAGAGTGGACAAGGTTGGGGACAGACTGTTACAGCTAGAAACCAACCAATCGTCTTCTACAACCCAAGAGATGCAAATGGACTTGAGACTAGCGGCCTTGGAGAAGAGGGATGAGGAAAGGGCCAGGCAAATTGACGATTTTGAAAATAGGGAACGGAGGAACAACCTCAGATTCTTTGGGGTTCCGGAGATGGACTGAGAAACGGAAAGAAACCTGGCCAGGGTGGTGAGAGAAATCATTGCACTCCTTTTCGCGGATGAGATGACGACAGAACCAACGTTCCGATAGGGTGCACAGAGCAGGGGGCAGAGCGTGGGGCCCCCGGTCCATCTTGGTCCCATTCCATTATTTCACGGAAAAGGCGAAGGTGTTGGAAGAGGCTAGAAAGGCGCAGGAGATCACATACAATAATGCTCAGGTGCCCATCTTCCAAGATCTCTCTTCATACACACTGGCCAAACGCAGAATGTGCCGCCCCTAACGCAGCTGCTAAAGGGGAAGGCAGTGCGCTACAGATGGGGCTACCCCTTCTCCCTCACTTTTGAATATATAGGCCAGCGGACGACCCTGGTTACGGAGGACGACATAAGGGAAGCCATCCGAGAATATGTGACGGACCCGACCCCCCAGAGGGAACCCACGGGGATGGGCGCAGAGGGTGCTGGCGGCCACAGGCCACAGGGAGACAGGAGAAAGAAGACAAGCTCAAGGAAACACAAAGAATTAAACTCGCCGTCTCCGGTGAAGGACAGAGAGCACAAAGACCCTGATTGAAGATGAGTGGGCCAGCCGGGCCCGAAAACGAGTTGGATCTAAAGATCGCGGGGTCCAACAACGCACAGGGTCCCCTTGAACAGCAAGTATATGGGGACTTCTGGGGGTGTGATTCAGGGGGGGGGGGCTCAAAGAGGAACAAACTCCGATAACAGCCTAGCAGAAGGCGGCAGGCTGGTGGTCCGGCCAATTACCAGCAATGGTGGAACTACTTGGCTGGACGCTGAGGTGGGGGGAGGGGGGTACGGGGAAAGTTGGGGTTGTTATATTTGAAATGGGGCTCAGGGGGCAGTTGGGGAAAAGTTTAAGGCCCACCTGGGGGGGGGGATGATAGGGGGGTAATGGGAAACGGAGTATTAATCAAACGGAGCTGGGAGGGAGCGGTGCTGTGTGGAGGCTGACCGAGAGACAAGTAGTCCTAGATAATGGCTGAAAACCTGTCTGCCCTGGGAGTGGGCTCCCTTAATGTGCCGGGTTTAAATACCCCAACC
The DNA here is from genome assembly GCF_040938575.1 of Ambystoma mexicanum. Taxonomy (NCBI): domain Eukaryota; kingdom Metazoa; phylum Chordata; class Amphibia; order Caudata; family Ambystomatidae; genus Ambystoma; species Ambystoma mexicanum. The sequence goes on from NC_090931.1 coordinate 174,048,269, forward strand.
AAGAGGTCCTTGGTTTGTAGGGAATTTAGAAGGGCCAAACTTGACCTGCTCTTTCTTCAAGAGACACATTGGGCATGAGGGAAGGAGCCAAAAATGCAGGGGGGAGGGATCGGAGAGGTGTTCAATGCATCTCACCAGACCAAAAAAAGGGGCATGGCCATATTGTTGGCAAGGGATGTAGGTTTTGAAAAGGAGGACATGTTGAAAAACCCGGAGGGCCGGTACCTGTTGGTGAAGGGCTCACTGCGGGGCTCCCCTCTGACCCTTGGGGTGGTGTATAGCCCGACCGAGGGCCAGGCGCAATTCTGGGAAGAAGTGAGAGACAAGTTAAAACTCTTTGTTCAAGGTATGATGGTGGTGGGCGGAGGGGGGTGGCGGGGATTTCAATATGGTCTTGGACCCAGCAACTGATAGGAAAAGCATGAGGCCACAGTTCAATAGGGTCGCGGACGAAGCCATGGCACAAACTTTGAAGAAGGTCAATGAGGAACTGGGCCTGGTAGACAATTCCAAGTCCCAGCACCGGAATCCCCTCATTCACATACTACTCCGCAATCCATGCATCGTACTCCCGAACAGACTACATCCTAGTCGATGAGCCCCTACGTCCATGTGTCTCTGGCCACAGGGTCGATCCAGTCCCCCGGTCGGACCATGACTTGGTCCGTGTCACTATAGCGTGGGGGTTGGCGGGGTGACCGCAGAGGGCGCTGGAAATGTAACGACTCCTTGTTGAAAGATGAAGTCCTGGCGCAGGAGGTGTTAGATGCCATAACAGAATATTTTGTAAATGATACTGGCGGGGTGGGCACACACACACTGTGGGACGCCTTCAAGGCGACCATGCGAGGAGTCCTCATTAAGTTGGGAGCCCAGAGAAAAAGGGAGAGGGAATCCCAGGAGAGGGCTTTGAGAGAAAAAATAGCCCAACTCCAGCCGAGAGGTCCCCCAGAGGAGCCCCTAGAAAGAGAGCAGATGGCCTCCTTGGAGGACTACAAACTCCAGTTGAAAGACCTCCTGTTACATAAGACTGAGAGGAGTCTGCAACTGGTGAAACAAAAATATTACGAGAAGGGGGATAGAGCGGATAGGATTCTAGCCTGGAAGCTGAGGGAGGTTCAGAGAAGTAGGATGGTGAAGGCGGTGAGGAATGAACAGGGGTCGATGGATTACGACACTCCAAACATAGGAGCGGCCTTCCGCCGATACTATGAACAATTATACTTGTCGCAATATGACGGGGATGACGCCCGGATTGAGGGGTTCCTGAACTCCATCTGGGTTCCGGCCCTGACAGGGGAAATGGCAGAAGGTCTGGAGGGACCAGTGGCAGAAGAAGAGGTGGAGCAGGCGATTAGAGGGATGAAGGTGGGGACGTCTCCCAGAGAGGATGGATTTTCAGTGTACTTTTACAAGAGGTTTCGGTCCACCCTTGTTCCACACCTGGTGAGGGTGTTCAATGCGGTGTTAGAGGGGGGAATCCTACCAGGAACCATGATGAGGGCCATAATAGTGGTACTGCCCAAAGAGGGTAAAGATCCGACAGAATGCTCCTCCTACCGCCTGATATCACTCCTTAATATAGACGTCAAGATTCTGGCCAAGGTGGTGGGGAGGGGAATGGAAGGGATAATGTCAAGGCTGGTACATGGGGATCAAGTGGGATTTATTGGGGGTAGGCAAGGTTCGGACAAAATCAGAAAGACAATCGACATGATCCATTATGCCCAAGAGTCAGACCTCGAGGCGAGCCTGCTTTCTCTAGACTCTGAGAAAGCTTTTGACAGGGTCGAGTGGAGATATATGGAACTCCTCCTCCAAAAAATGGGCTCTGGGGTACACATAAGGAACTGGGTGTCAGCATTATACAGAGCTCCAACGGCAAGGGTACAGGTGAACGGAGAGTTGGCGGAACCATTCCCCCTCTCACGGGGGACAAGACAGGGATGCCCACTCTCCCCTTTGATATATGTCCTGATGATGGAACCCCTAGCCATAGCAGTGAGAGCCCACCCTGATATCAAGGGGATTAAAAGAGGTGAAGTGGAGTTTAAGCTCTCCCTGTTCGCTGATGACATCCTGGCATACTTGGTGGAGTCCGGCTCCTCCCCCCCCTCCCCCCTCCTGTCTTTGATGACAGTCTTTGGGCAGTTCTCGGGGTTAAAAATAAAAACGGCAAAGTCAGTACTACTCCCTATAAGGGTCCGGGACCCGAGGCTGGATCCTTTGGACTGGTATAATGGGATTGTAGTGGGGAAAGACTCCATTCGATACTTGGGTGTTCTCACCAGAGACCTTTCAAAGCTGGCCCCAACTAACTATGGCCCCGCAATTGCTGGGATTACCTCAGACCTTAGGAGATGGGGTGGGATGATCCTGTCCTGGTATGGTCGTATGACGGCGGTAAAAATGAACATCCTGCCGAGACTGCTGTACCTCTTCACGGCTCTCCCGGCTGGGGTTCCCGACCAAACCTTCCGGGACCTACAGAAGGCAGTGCGAGTGTTCATATGGTAGGGGAGGACCCCGAGGATAGGGAGAGCTACTCTAACTCTACCCAGGGAAGAGGGGGGTTTCGGGCTACCAGACTTTCTCCTCTATTACCAGGCAGGCCAGTTGCGCGTGCTATTGGAACATATGAAAGAGGGGATGGGTACCTATTGGTCCTACCTAGAAGATATGGATGTCCACCCTCTAAAAGTACGTGATCTTCTGTGGATGCCGCGCAGGTACATCCCGAGCAGACTGAAGGCCCATCCAACCTTGGGAGTACTCTGGTCGATCTGGAAAGAGGGGCCCCAGACCGTACACCTCACTTCCTGGCCCTCCCCGCTGTCCTCATTCTGGGGTCGCCCACTCGATCTCAGTAGCAGGGGGTTCAGGAATGCTCAGTCCTGGTCGGACATGGGGATGGAATGGGCGGGGCAAATGTTCAAAGAGGGCGAATTCCTTGAATACGAGGAAATGAGTGTGGCTCTTGGGCGAGGGTCACTCTCAGTTTTCAAATATCTGCGCCTAAAGGGCATTCTCTGCGACAAGTCATGGGGCCAGAACTTGCAGAGACAGCTAAACCCCTTTGAGAAACTATTGGACACGTCGACAACAAGGAAGGGGGCAGTGTCTAAGATTTACAAAATATTGAACAGCGAGAACTTAGAGGGGACGAGGGGATTTCGCGGCTTTTGGAATGACCTGGCCGGGAAAGCCCCATCAGAGGACGCATGGTCCAGGACATTCAAAATAGCATTCCACGGGAACCTATTCACATCAGACATGGATCACAACTTCAAGATCCTGCAGGGGTGGCAAAGGGACCCAGTGCAAATCTCAAAGATCTTCCCAGGGGTGTCACCCAGATGCTCAAGGGGATAAGGCCAGGTGGGAACGAGGGGCCACATGTGGTGGTACTGCCCAAGGTTTCAGAAGTTTTGGGAGAGCGTAAGGAGGTGGTTTGCGGAGGTCACCGAAGAACTACTCCCACAAAATCCGTTGACAATGCTGCTGGGCCTCCCCCCGGAGGAGGCGGAAATATACAGATACCCAAGAATGTGGGAAACAATGTTGCGGGCGGGTAGGGTGGCCCTGGAGCAGAGATGGAAGAGCCCGAGACCCCCCTCTAAGGCGGACTGGCTGAAAAAACTGAAGAACATGTTCCTCATGGACAAACTGACGGCGATGGTCAATAATGAGGCTGGCACTTTTCAAGCGAACTGTTACGGTGTCCATCAGGCATGGGGTTGGGACGCCCATTGACGCCACGTGGACACTCAGGTGTGGGAAGGGCGGGAACTGGAATGCGTGGTATCCAAGGTGAATTGTGCGACCCACGGCCCGGGGGACAGCAGACGAAATACAGCCACACAGATGCAAACGTATTGTTCAGCTCTGAGAAGAGGTCATATGAAAGCTCCCACGGTTAAAGTTTTGATTGAACAATTCATTGGGGGGACGGGACGGGGTTGGGGCGGTGGTATGGGGGGGAGGAAGGGGTTGGGTTCAAGGGTTTGCTGAAGGTGTTAAATTTGTACTCACAATGAACCTGTTTGTTATATTAAGAAAATGTGAATAAAACCAAAGTTTAAAAATTAAAAAGTGGGAAACATGTAGAAAGGAATGACACCAAACCCAAATCTTTAGGACATACATTGATCCCAATTTAAAGCGTTACAAAATGTGTAACATAAAATTGTCACTTATGATTTTATATTAAAGGGTAGATATCTTATATGGCTTCAGTTGGCACTATCAACCAGATAACTTAATCAGCCTTTAGAAAACCAATATTGGTGAAGAAGGGCTCAATGTAAAACCTTTCAGAGCACAACCTTCCACCTTTTCAAGCATAGGTTATTCAGTCATCAGGCAGGGTTCAACACCGTCTTAACCTTTTTTTTTTTTTAAACTTTGGTTTTATTGGCATTTTGAAACTTTAACAAACCGGGCTGAATAACCCATTAGGTACACAAGGCGATTAACTGTCCCGTTCAACCCTTAACCCCCCCCCTACCCTCCACCCCCTCCCGGCGGTACCCCTCCCCCCCGCAATCCAGCACTAACTTCAAACAAAGAGACAATGAGCGGTTTTATCCTCCCCTGTGTTCAGGAGATGCTGTGGTAGGTGACCATTCTTTCCGACTGTGGTCGATGGTGCCGTTCCCCCGGTCGTGGGCTTTCAGGGCGGGCCCAACTGGGCTCCAAGTCCTCCTCCCCTCCCTCGGTGCGGGCCACTGTCTCAAGTCAGTGAACGTCCCATCCCCAAGATTGTTGCACCCCATACCAATGTGCCATGAAAGGCCCTGAGTCGTTGTTCACCATTGCTGTGAGTTTGTCCATCAAGAACATATTCTTTACTTTCTTCAGCCAATCCTCCTTGGAGGGGAGTTCAGGGCTCTTCCACTTCTGTGCCAGGGCCACCCTCCCCGCCCGCAGCATCGTTTCCATCATCCTTGGATATCTATATATTTCCAAGTCTTCCGGGGGTACCCCCAACAACATTGACAAAGGGTCCTGGGGGAGAGGTTCGTCCGACACCTCCGCGATCCAGAAGACCTGAGCTTTCGGGCAAAGCCACCACATGTGCTTCCTGGATCCCCGCTGGCCACAACCCCTCGGGCACATTGGAGTAACGCCCGGGAACATTTTGGATAATTTTACTGGGTCCCTATGCCACCCCTGCAAAATCTTGAAATTGTGTTCCATGTCTGCGGTGAACAAGTTCCCATGAAAAGCGATTTTGAAAATTCTCGACCAGGTGTCTTCTGTGATGACCTCTCCCACCAAATCGTCCCAGAATGAGCGGAAACCCCTTCTCCCGGGGAGATTGAAAGTGTTCAAGATTTTATACAAGTTCGACACCGCGCCCTTTCTCGAGGTTGCTGTATCTAAGAACTTTTCAAAGGGGGTCAGCTGCCTCCTCAGGTTTTGGCCCCATGATTGGTCACATAATATGCCCTTGAGGCGGAGGTATTCGAAAATAGTGAGGGATCCCCGGCCGAGGGCCTCCCTCAGGTCCTCGTATGGGAGAAACTCTCCCTCCCTGAACATCTGCCCAGCCCATTCCATCCCCATGTCGGACCAGGTCTGGGAATTCCGAAACCCCCTCCCGCCCAAGTCAAGTGGGAGCCCCCAAAGGGAGGACATCGGGGACGGCCATGAAGTGAGGTAGGATGTCTGTGGGCCCTCCCTCCAGATTTCCCAAAGGACTCCCAGGGTCGGGTGCCCTCTTAACTTCCCCGGAATCGATTTGCGTGGGGCCCACAGGAGATCCCTAACCTTCAGGGGGTGGGCGTCCATGTCCTCTAGGTAAGACCAGTATGTCCCCATCCCCTCTTTCATGTGTTCCAAGAGTACCCTCAATTGTGCAGGCCGGAAGTACAGGCGGAAATCAGGGAGCCCAAATCCCCCCCTCCTCCCTCGGCAACGTCAGGGTCGCTTTCCCTATCCTTGGGGTTTTCCCCTGCCATATAAATTCTTGGACTGCATTTTGTAGGACCCTGAAGGTCTGCTCTGGGATGATGGTGGGGAGCGCTGTGAACAGGTACAAAAGCCTGGGCAGGACATTCATCTTGACCGCGGTCATCTGGCCGTACCAGGACAGGATCATCTTGACCCATCTCCTCAGGTCCGACCCGATCCCAGCGATTATGGGGTCGTAGTTAGTAGAGGCCAATTTTGATAGGTCCCTAGTTAGCAGGACTCCCAGATATCGGATGGAGGTCTTTCCCACCGCAATTCCCTCGAACCTGTCCAGGAGGTCCAGCTCGAGGTCTCGCACTTTGATTGGGAGCAGGACCGATTTGGCTGTGTTGATTCTCAGTCCGGAGAAGCGGCCAAATGTGGCCACCAGGGACAAAAAAGGGGGGAGCGAGGTGGCCGGGTCCACCACATAGGCAAGGATGTCGTCTGCGAAGAGGGAGAGCTTGAACTCCACGTCGCCTCTGCTAATCCCCCTGATGCCCGCATGCGCTTTGATCGCTATAGCTAACGGTTCTATCGTTAGGACATATATCAAGGGGGAGAGGAGACAACCCTGCCTGGTCCCTCGTGAAAGTGCGAAGGACTCGGTCAACCTCCCATTCACCTGGACCCTCGCTGTGGGGGCTCTATAGAGTGCCGACACCCAGCTCCTAATGTGGGACCCAAAGCCCATTTTCTTGAGGAGGAGTTCCATGTATCTCCACTCCACCCTGTCGAAGGCTTTTTCGGAGTCCAAAGAAAGGACGCATGCGTCCAGGTCAGATTCCTGTGCGTAGTGGAGCAGATCTATCGTTTTACGGATATTGTCCGACCCCTGTCTCCCTCTTATGAAGCCCACCTGGTCCCCATGAACCAACCTCGGCATTATCCCCTCCATCCGCCTCCCCACCACCTTGGCCAAAATCTTGACGTCCGTGTTCAATAATGATATTGGGCGGTACGAGGAGCACTCTTGCTGGGTCTTTCCCCTCCTTGGGCAGTACTGCTATAATGGCTCCCATCATGGAGTCGGGGAGAGTGCCTCCCTCGAGGACAGAATTGAAGACCCTCGCCAGGTGCGGGGCCAAGCTGGAGCGGAACCTCTTGTAGAAGTACACTGTATAGCCATCCTCCCCCGGGGAGGTTCCCACCTTCATCCCACTTATCACTTTGTCTATCTCCTCCTCGGTGACCGGACCCTCTAACCCCTCCGACATCTCTTTTGTTAGGGCCGGAACTTGTATGGACTCCAGGAAGCCTTCTATCTGGGCACCGCCCTCGTCATATTCCGAGGTATATAGTTTCTCATAGTAGTGGCGGAAGGCCTCTCCTATGTGGGGGGGCGTCATAGCCTATCGTCCCCTGGGCGTCCTTCACTGCCTTGACCATTCTACTTCTTTGGACCTCCCTTAGTTTCCAGGCTAAGATACTATCTGCCTTATCCCCTTTGTCATAGTATTTCTGCCTCACCATCTGGAGGCCCCTCTCCGTCTTGTGCAGGAGGAGGCTTTTAAGCTGGAGTCTGTAATCCTCCAGGGCAGTCACCTGGTCACGCTCCAGTGGCCGATCCGGTCACGCCGGGCCGGTGCTGCGCTATTTTATCCCTTAGGGTCTTTTCCAGGGTCTCCCTTTCTCTTTTCTTCTGGGCTCCTATTTTGATGAGCACATCTCATAGGGTTGCCTTAAATGCATCCCACAATGTGTGTATGAGGTACAGATACCGAGAAGTGAAGCCCTTATATGGGTTGTTGCGCACACATTATGATTGGTTCACTCAAAAAGTGGTTATTCTAGTATAAACGGGTCATTAGCAGCAGTAGCAGAGCTTAGAAGGGTAACTTCTCGACTCCCCTTCTATACAATAAGCAATAAGAAAGGTGATGCCTGCCTATCTGCGCTACCCTAGCCAGACAGTAATCCAAGGTTAGTTTTGTAGCAGAAATTAACCCAATGCCACACTATCGTGGGTTATACAGCAAGTATTTTTAATTAACAAAAGCAAATCAACTCTACACGCCAACACGTGTTTCAGCCCTCTCTGGGCCGTCCTCAGGGCGTTTGTATATTACAATTAAGTGTAACTGTTCAATAGGCATGACGAAATACATTTAACCAATGTTAAACCAAAGTAATGAAACAGCCAATCCATTCAGTAGAATCAAAATTAGTTGCATGGATCATATAATTCATAAGGTGGAGAGGAGGAGTAGGATAGAGGGCAAAAGAAAGGGTGTGGGGAGAAAAAGGAGAGAAGAAAAAACAAAATGTTAGCATTAAAAAATGAACATTATTATTGAAAGTTTGACTTTAAATAAAGGTTCATGTTATCAACCTGTAGTTACTAAGTTACTTGATACTGAGTACTGGAGTAACTTATAGAAAATTATTCTTATTAGGTGAAGTCGTTACACCAAAAAGACAGCAAAATGGTCAAATGTTATGCTGTACCTTAAATTGGTTGATATTGCCAAATAGGTGTCCTATGTAGGGTAGATAGGTTCGAATCTGAAAAAGGCTGTAGTGAGTATACAAAAGCATATTTAACATTCTATAAGGTGCCAGCAACTTACTTACAATATTTCATCTGATCTGTGTGTTAAAATAAGTATCAACTCATAATATTCAAAATTCCTTACCACTGATAACAGTGTTGTCAAGCGTTATCCCGATAAAAGGGGTGTGTTGCTGCAAGTCTATTGTCAGTAAAGTACGAGCGTCATCTATTGCAAAAGATAAGGAGGATATTATAAAAAACTAACGGTACTATTCTGGTTGTAATATAACCTGGTCTCTTATCAAAGACAAAGACAAAAAACAGAGACAGAGGCGCTTACCATAACACGCCTGAATGCGTTCCTGCACGGTAATTTCTGCCTGCAGGCAGTGGCACTCTGTGCTAAGTGAAGGAGTGGCTGGTTAGGCCAATAGCTATGCTGCTTTTGCTAGAAAAAGAGTGCGGTCATGTGACCGGACAAAGTTCCTGTTGCTAGGTAACAAAGTGAAAGAAAACTAAATGAACGGGACTGCTCGTAAGTGCAACCATTCTATTTTAAAACCATTAAAAGGAAGCCTAAGCTTTTGTGGTTTGACAAACATTACCTTGTACTGCAATGTGCAAGGAACAGTTACGAAACTATAATTACCTGTGTGGTTCGAATGCTACGTTTACAAGCTGCTTGTACTAAGGGAGAGTGTGGTCATGTGACTAGACTGAATCCCTGTTGCTAAGTAACTAAGTGAAAGGAAGCTAAATGATCGGGACTACACCGGAGTGCAGTAAATGTATAATAAAAGCTTTATCAGTATTAGTAACCATTGTGATACACTGTAAAGTACGGTGACAACGTAATGAAACTAACATAACCTGGAAAAGTAGTGTGATTTACAAGGACGTATTGAGCCATCTTGTTTGTTAAATGGTGTCTTAAAGTTAACAAGCATATGAGGTATGTAAAATGATTGTACAAGAGTTGCAGTATAATTCCCATGCTTAGTGAGAGAATAGGTTAACATGGAAATTAATATGGGACTTGCCAAACAATTAACTTACGTGGATCATCCATAAATTATCGTTCTAATAACGAAGTCAAAAGCAGCACACCTCGAACTAAGGTATAGTTTAAAGTAACATGTAATGGTAAAATGAGTATATACTGAGCTGCTAAGTACAAAAGCAAAGAAAAGATCAATATCCTGTGGATGGTATGGGAATTGGTTAATGGATTGGACCAATTGTTGTCCTCTAAGGTGTAACGACTTATTCAAAAACAATGTATATAATAATACTCTTTTATACCAAATAAACTAAAATTAAATCACAGAAAAACATTAAGTTCATGTTCTTGGTTGAGTCCCATTTGAATACATCTTAATCTGCATATCATGCGGGCCTCCGCTTGTCGAAGAAGAAGTTGTCTGTTTCCCCCTCTGGCATGAGGTTTAATGTGTTGCAGTCCAACAAATCTAATTTCACTCTTGTGTCCCATTTGATGTTCTTTTTGCCAGTGGGTTGCCAATGGTAACTTGACATCTTGACTGTTGAGGTTTGCTAGATGTTCTCGGATTCTGATCCTTAGTTCCCTGATGGTGCTGCCCACATACACTTTTTTACAGACACAGATGATACCATACACTATATATTTAGAGCGACAATTAATGAAGTCCTGGATTTTCGTATTCAAATTACCGTGGCAGATAAATTCTTTAGTGGGTGCCAAAGCATATTGACAAAAATTACAGGTCCCACATTTGTGGAACCCTACAGGTTTAAGACTTTGCGTCAGCCAATTCTCCTGTCTGCTGAAACCAGGTTGCATGAAGGAGGGACATAGTAAGTTTCTGAGTGTTGGTGCTCTAGAAAAGATTATTCTCGGTCTTTCTTTAATGTAGGTTTCCAAATCTGGGTCAAGTTGTAAAATATTCCAATGTTTATTAAGAATATGGTAAATGAATTTTGAATCACTTCAGGTTTTTTGCTTTTGGGCTCGGTAAGAAGTGACGATCTTGTAACCGTTTGCACACCCTTAAGTGCATGGTAAATATTAGATTTGGTATAGCCTCTTTCTTGGAACCTGGTTCCTATAGACTTACATTCTGCAATGAAGTGAGAATCCTCGCTACAGTTCCTCCTTGCTCTAAGTAATTCTCCTCGAGGAATGTTTTCAATACAATTTCTTCTGTGACTACTCTTAGCATGTAAAACAGAGTTAACTGCTGTAGTTTTGCGAAAGGTACTGGTTTTGCAGGGTATCATTAGTTATATAAATTCTGAGGTCCAAAAACTCTATTTCAGTGGTATCAATTTTACCTGTGAACTGGATTCCAAATTGGTTCACTTCATTGCAGAATGTAAGTCTATAGGAACCAGGTTCCAAGAAAGAGGCTATACCAAATCTAATATTTACCATGCACTTAAGGGTGTGCAAACGGTTACAAGATCGTCACTTCTTACCGAGCCCAAAAGCAAAAAACCTGAAGGGTTTCCATCACATGTGAGCTTTATTACGAAATATTGTAGTGATTCAAAATTCATTTACCATATTCTTAATAAACATTGGAATATTTTACAACTTGACCCAGATTTGGAAACCTACATTAAAGAAAGACCGAGAATAATCTTTTCTAGAGCACCAACACTCAGAAACTTACTATGTCCCTCCTTCATGCAACCTGGTTTCAGCAGACAGGAGAATTGGCTGACGCAAAGTCTTAAACCTGTAGGGTTCCACAAATGTGGGACCTGTAATTTTTGTCAATATGCTTTGGCACCCACTAAAGAATTTATCTGCCACGGTAATTTGAATACGAAAATCCAGGACTTCATTAATTGTCGCTCTAAATATATAGTGTATGGTATCATCTGTGTCTGTAAAAAAGTGTATGTGGGCAGCACCATCAGGGAACTAAGGATCAGAATCCGAGAACATCTAGCAAACCTCAACAGTCAAGATGTCAAGTTACCATTGGCAACCCACTGGCAAAAAGAACATCAAATGGGACACAAGAGTGAAATTAGATTTGTTGGACTGCAACACATTAAACCTCATGCCAGAGGGGGAAACAGACAACTTCTTCTTCGACAAGCGGAGGCCCGCATGATATGCAGATTAAGATGTATTCAAATGGGACTCAACCAAGAACATGAACTTAATGTTTTTCTGTGATTTAATTTTAGTTTATTTGGTATAAAAGAGTATTATTATATACATTGTTTTTGAATAAGTCGTTACACCTTAGAGGACAACAATTGGTCCAATCCATTAACCAATTCCCATACCATCCACAGGATATTGATCTTTTCTTTGCTTTTGTACTTAGCAGCTCAGTATATACTCATTTTACCATTACATGTTACTTTAAACTATACCTTAGTTCGAGGTGTGCTGCTTTTGACTTCGTTATTAGAACGATAATTTATGGATGATCCACGTAAGTTAATTGTTTGGCAAGTCCCATATTAATTTCCATGTTAACCTATTCTCTCACTAAGCATGGGAATTATACTGCAACTCTTGTACAATCATTTTACATACCTCATATGCTTGTTAACTTTAAGACACCATTTAACAAACAAGATGGCTCAATACGTCCTTGTAAATCACACTACTTTTCCAGGTTATGTTAGTTTCATTACGTTGTCACCGTACTTTACAGTGTATCACAATGGTTACTAATACTGATAAAGCTTTTATTATACATTTACTGCACTCCGGTGTAGTCCTGATCATTTAGCTTCCTTTCACTTAGTTACTTAGCAACAGGGATTCAGTCTAGTCACATGACCACACTCTCCCTTAGTACAAGCAGCTTGTAAACGTAGCATTCGAACCACACAGGTAATTATAGTTTCGTAACTGTTCCTTGCACATTGCAGTACAAGGTAATGTTTGTCAAACCACAAAAGCTTAGGCTTCCTTTTAATGGTTTTAAAATAGAATGGTTGCACTTACGAGCAGTCCCGTTCATTTAGTTTTCTTTCACTTTGTTACCTAGCAACAGGAACTTTGTCCGGTCACATGACCGCACTCTTTTTCTAGCAAAAGCAGCATAGCTATTGGCCTAACCAGCCACTCCTTCACTTAGCACAGAGTGCCACTGCCTGCAGGCAGAAATTACCGTGCAGGAACGCATTCAGGCGTGTTATGGTAAGCGCCTCTGTCTCTGTTTTTTGTCTTTGTCTTTGATAAGAGACCAGGTTATATTACAACCAGAATAGTACCGTTAGTTTTTTATAATATCCTCCTTATCTTTTGCAATAGATGACGCTCGTACTTTACTGACAATAGACTTGCAGCAACACACCCCTTTTATCGGGATAACGCTTGACAACACTGTTATCAGTGGTAAGGAATTTTGAATATTATGAGTTGATACTTATTTTAACACACAGATCAGATGAAATATTGTAAGTAAGTTGCTGGCACCTTATAGAATGTTAAATATGCTTTTGTATACTCACTACAGCCTTTTTCAGATTCGAACCTATCTACCCTACATAGGACACCTATTTGGCAATATCAACCAATTTAAGGTACAGCATAACATTTGACCATTTTGCTGTCTTTTTGGTGTAACGACTTCACCTAATAAGAATAATTTTCTATAAGTTACTCCAGTACTCAGTATCAAGTAACTTAGTAACTACAGGTTGATAACATGAACCTTTATTTAAAGTCAAACTTTCAATAATAATGTTCATTTTTTAATGCTAACATTTTGTTTTTTCTTCTCTCCTTTTTCTCCCCACACCCTTTCTTTTGCCCTCTATCCTACTCCTCCTCTCCACCTTATGAATTATATGATCCATGCAACTAATTTTGATTCTACTGAATGGATTGGCTGTTTCATTACTTTGGTTTAACATTGGTTAAATGTATTTCGTCATGCCTATTGAACAGTTACACTTAATTGTAATATACAAACGCCCTGAGGACGGCCCAGAGAGGGCTGAAACACGTGTTGGCGTGTAGAGTTGATTTGCTTTTGTTAATTAAAAATACTTGCTGTATAACCCACGATAGTGTGGCATTGGGTTAATTTCTGCTACAAAACTAACCTTGGATTACTGTCTGGCTAGGGTAGCGCAGATAGGCAGGCATCACCTTTCTTATCACAATGTGTGTATGCCCACTTCCCCGTTGTCGTTCAAGTCAAAGAACTCTGTGATGGCATCTAGCACTTCCTGCGCAATGACCTCGTCTTTGAGAAGGGAGTCATTACATTTCCAGCGGCCTCTGTGTTCCGCGTGCCAACCCTCGGCTATGGTGACGCGGGCCATGTCATGATCTGTCCAGGGGACCGGGTCCACACTGTAGCCCGAGACGTGTGGGCGAAGCGTTTCGTCCACCAGGATGTAGTCGATTCTAGAGAATGAGGTATGGATGGCTGAATAGTACGTGAACGAGGGGTCGTCCGACCTGGGGAATGGAATCGTGTCGACCAGGCCCAGCTCAGCGTTGACCCTCCGGAAGCAGCGTGCCATGGCCTCGTCTACCGGTCTGACGTTCGGAGGGCCAAGTCGCTTCCTATCATGGGCCGGGTCTAGGACCATGTTGAAGTCCCCCCCCCTACCACTATTTTGCCTTGGACAAAGAGTTTGAGCCTGTCCCTTACTTCCTCCCAGAACTGGGCCTGGCCTTCATTTGGGCCGTATATAACTACGAGGGTCAGGGGGGCCCCCTGTAAAGAACCCCTCACCATTAGGTAACGTCCCTCGGGGTCCTTCAGGGACGCCTCTTGTTCAAAGCCTACTCCCCCTGCTAGCAGAATCGCCACTCCCCTCTTCTTTGACTTATGTGATGCACAAAAGATCTCGCCAATCCCTCCTCCCCTCATCTTGGGTTCCTTCCCCCGGGCCCAATGTGTCTCCTGCAGGAAAAGCAGGTCTAGCTTAGCTCTTCTGAACTCCCTGCAGACCAGGGACCCCTTTGTGGGGGTATTCAGACCTCGCACATTCAAGGTGCCCACCCCCAGGGCCGGCAAGCCATCAGCCATTATCTATGTTACTCTCCCGGCTGGCCACCCACGTCATGCCTAAAACCCTGTTTCGCTTCATTTGTCTCGCTTCTGGATTGTTTGCATTCCCCCTACCCCCTTCCCCTGGGGCCCTAAAACTGGCCCCAAACAACCCCTCCTCCCCCCTCCCTGAAAAAGCCTCCCCCACCAACTTGAAAGGACCCCCCACCCCCCTACCCGACGTCCAGCCAGTAAGTTCCGCCATCACTGGCATGTGGCCGGACCACCAGCCTGACCTCCCCTGGCTAGGCCCGCTGAACAATGCTCATCTCCTTGAGCCCCCCTTTCCCCCCCAACCTCTTCCCCGTCGGTTGCCCGCTGTATACTTGCTGTTCCAGGGGGTAGAGTCGTCACTAGGACCTCACGTGCTTCCACGCCTGTCCTACAGCTTGTCAGGGCTCCCCTGCCGTCAGCCCTCCGAGTCCATTTGTTCTCCTTCCTGGGCGGGAGGCGGGGTATTCAGTTTCTTGTATTTTCGTGAGGCTGTTTTCCTTCTCCTGGGTCCCGACTGACCCGCCCCCCCCCCCCTGGCCAGAGCCTCTGGGCCGATTGGGCTTCTTCGGGGGGCTGGGTCCACCACGTAATCGTGTATGGCACCTCTAATGTCCTCTTCTGTGATTAACGTAGTAGTTGGCCCATATATTCGAAGGACAGGGAGAAAGGATACCCCCACCTGTAGCGGACCCCCTTCTCTTTGAGTAGCTGCGTCAGGGGACGGCACATTCTGCGCTTCGCCAAGGTGTAGGCGGAAAGGTCCTGAAAAATGGTGACCTGGGCATTGTTGTAGGTGATCACCCCTGCCTTCCTCGCTTCTTCCAAAACCTTGGTTTTTTCCGTATAGTAGTGGAACCGGGTTAGGACAGATCGGGGGTTCCCGGCCC
Organism: Ambystoma mexicanum; assembly: GCF_040938575.1. Taxonomy (NCBI): domain Eukaryota; kingdom Metazoa; phylum Chordata; class Amphibia; order Caudata; family Ambystomatidae; genus Ambystoma; species Ambystoma mexicanum. The sequence continues at coordinate 174,063,619 of NC_090931.1, forward strand.
TGCCCCCTGCTCTATGCACCCTGTCGAACGTGGGTTCTATGGTCATCTCCTCCGCGAACAAAGGGTGATAATGTCTTTCATGACTCGGGTTAGGTCTGTCTCCCCCTCCGTTTCCGGGATCCCGAAAAATCTTAGGTTATTTCTCCTTTCCCTGTTTTCGAAGTCATCAAACTGTCTGGCCTTTTCCTCGTCCCTCTTCTCCAAGGCCGAGAGCCCCATATCAAATTGAACCTCCTGTGCCGTTGACGAGGACTGGTTGGTTTCTACCCGTTGCAGCCTCTCCTCCACTTTGTCCACCCTCTGTTCCATTTTTTCGAATTTTTGGCCGATATCTGATCGCATTTCCCTAATTTCCTGGAGGATGGAGGCAAAGCCCCTCTCCATCGCCGTCGAGGGCTCCGACATGCTTCCCGGGTGGGTCGGGTCACTGGGGTCCGTGTGGTTGCTGGTGCGATTCTTATATCTGAACGCCTGCAGCGATTCTAGCCCGTTCATGCGATCCCCCTCAGTGCCCCCCTTGGGGTCCGCCGCTGGTCCAGATCCCCCACGTCTTGGTGCGGTCTCGTGGGGGGTGGGAGGCTGCCTCCGTCGTGTTCCAGCCTCTGTTTGCTGTCCGGGGGGAGAGTCAGGCGGGCACACGCCCCAGGATTGTCCCCTGGGGCCACCACCTGTTTAGGCCTGGTCTCTGTCCTTCCGGCCTCGCTGGGTTCCTTTGTTGGGCTGGTGGGAGATATCCCCTCTCCCCGGCGTGTATCGTGCTATGCGGCCAGGCCAGGCCAGGACCCCTCTAGGTCTGTGATGGCTGGAGTGGGGTGTGCTGCGGGGGTTGCCTTGGCCCCCGCCAATCCCGGGTGTGCACCCCTTGTCCTGCGATTGTCTCCTGGGGGCCCAGGGGGGGCAACGTTTTCAGGCCCCGGATGCTGGGCCCGGGGCCACCGACTGGTGCGGGAGCCAAGGCTGGGGGTCCGGTTCCCCTCTCGGGGGATATTGCCCGTGGTGGGCCCGAAGAATGAAGCGTGCGCCGGCGGGAGGGGCCGTTCCTGCCCGACCGGCTCTTTGCCTTTCCGGGCTGCTTCCCGCCGCCGAGGTCTGGCAGGGGCGGGCTCAGGCCGATCCTCTGAGGCGGACCGCCGGAGCCCGTCCGGGAGTGGACTGGCCCGCGGTCCGCTTTGCTGCCGTGGCCCCCTTACCTCCTCCGCCCGGTGTTGGCGTCAGCTCCGTCAGCCCACTCCTCCTGGGTCCGCGGGGCGCTGCACTCCGGCCGGCGGCCGGGCTCCTCAGCTGGGCTCTGTCCGTCTGCAGGCCTCTCCCCGTCCCTGCGTACTCGGCCGCGACTCCAGCACGGCCCGAACTCCGGTTTTCGGGGGGCGGCGAGGTCCGCTCCTTCGAGCCGAAGTCTTGCGGGTGGGTCACCCGCCGATGGCCGGGTAGCTGTTTCGCCAGGGGGGTCCGGGGGGGGGGCTCAATCCCTCTAGAAGGCCCTGTCCTGGCGGGAGCTCGGCACTAGGCAGCCATTGCCTCTGCGCCCCCTGGTGGTCTCGTCTTAACCTTCTTTAATGTCTATAGTAGAATGCAGATGACCCCCACTGTTCATCTAGGCATTCAAATCTAAAAAATGTTGATGATTTACAGCTATTATTATGCAAACTGTCACTAGCTACATACTTACCTAGAGCCAATTTCTCTGAGTGCATGACAAGGGCTGATGGCTGGAGGAGAGAACACCATCTTAAGATAAATCCTTCAAAATTAAAGCTTCTGGTGGTCAGTGCCTCAGCCATCACCTGGCCAGAAAACACCTGGCCCCCTCTGTAAGCACATGCTGTACTCGAGCATAGGCGATTTTCCCAAGAATCTTTTTCTATGCCAAACAGCTGATAAAACCTCAAATAGACATGGTGGTCAAAAAAGTTTTGGATTTACTCAAAAACTTTAATCCATATATTTTATGACTTCTTTTCCACCACTGTGTACAAGCAATAAGGGTGCTCGTCTTGTTTCATCTTTCTTATTCCAATAGTTTAGATCCTAGCCTACCAATTAGTTCGTCCACTGACTCTAAAAAGTAAAGAATACAGCAGCACAACACACTTGACAACACACTTGTCTCTTTAAATCACATGGTCCTGGAATGTGACAGACAGTTATCACAGCTGCCTGTAACATGCAGAGGGGCGTTTAAGATGCTCTGCATTACTCCGTAGGCCTGTCGCTGTGAAAGTAATCTATTCCTGATATGGAAAGGTCTTTATAAACATCATCTCAAGCACTTCGATCAACAGCATCTTATCAGCTTGCTATCACCTAAACTAAGAGAAAGTGTATGTGTCGCTGGGTACTCTCGTATTTTGTGGTTTGTAGATGAAATGTATTATCCATGAGCTACAACTGACCACTACTTAAATATGTTTATTGAAATAATAACTAAAATGCCTAGCCAGCCCTATTGCTATGAGTAAAGTTCCCTTCCTAGCAAAACTGAAGCGAAGGGTGCACGTCAAGTAAAAAATCAAAAGTCTTTTGACCGAATCTAACCCAACAACTGGCCCGACCACTTTAGAAAACACCCAACTAAAAGGAAAAGGGGGAAGAGGGGCTTGCACAATAGCCTCAGTGTGGGCCTCTGCCTGGCCCAACTTGTAATTGACTTGCTCTCAGTCTTAAAGTTCCATTAGAACATAATGGTATAGTCTTCCCAATCTTTGTATTGAGTCTCTTGGTTACAATTATAATTATCTTTTGAATGCGTTTCACTCTCCCCTTGTTAAAGTAAACTGTGTCCTAGGTTTACTTTGCTCAGGTTTTATCTCAAATGTCCAAATCCCTCCAGGATTACTAGAAAAGAAACGTCTCCATCTCCCACCTTGGTTGCAATGGGACTCTCCCAAAGCCCTGTGACTCTTTGGTAAGTGTCTTGTTTCCTAATCACAATGATTAACTTGGGGTGTCTGCCCGCTTGGGTGTTGCAGATTTCTGAGGCCTCATGCACCTTCCTGGCCTTGCTGCAGGAAATTCACCTTCATTTCACTCTGTTGCCCCTCGGAGTTGTTTGTCCATTAGTCTCCAGTAGCCTTGTCGGCTTTCCCAGGCTTGATATACTTCATACGCGTCTTTCATTCCGTTCTTCATAGGGCGTGTCCCTGTTAGCTTCTCAGTCTTGCAATGGAGTGTTCAACTCTCTCTCAATCTGTTTTAGTGGGACCGTATGTCTGTTCCATTCTCTCGCTTTCTTGTACCTGCGTCGGTTTTGGTGTTCCGGGAAACCAACAGTGCTAGGCTTCACTCGCATCCACAAGTCGGTAGCATCTGTTTCCCAGTCAGTACTTCTTTCTGCGAAAAGGGCACTTGTCGGGTGAACCTCAGGGATCCGACCTCTTCTCCGGTCTCACCGTTGGTTGCTGGGAGCCAGGCCCACCACTGCTCTTTAGTGGTCAGGCCACCAGAGAAGACTATTGTCTTCCTGCAGTGACTCCTACTCTGCCAGGAGTCTCCTGCTCGGTCAAAGCATGCGCTGTCCAGCCCCCAGCTAGCGGGTCTCACTCCAATCACGCCACCACTGGCTCAGTGGTTTGACGTGGCTCCGCCCCTCCAGGAAATCGATTCTACAGAGGCTCGCCTCTGCGTAACAGTTGCACTCCTCCGTCTGTAGGAATCTCTCCTCCATTCACAGTCTGATCTCTCCTTATGCAAGTCATTAAAACAAAAAGGAATTGTGTGCTTTCTTGATCATGGCGTTCAGGCGATGTTCAGAGTTCCCTGAAGCCAATAGAGAGAAAGAAGGATCTTTGTTGCTTATCGTCTTAACAGGAGATGCCAAAGTCTTTTCAACATGCATATAGGCAGAAACAGTGGTTTGGACACCGAGTTCCTCACTCAGATCTCACTTATCTCCCAGTGAGATCCCTCTTGCACAGACCCCTAGGGAGGGTCTTGTTTAGCGGGTTCGCCTGCCTATCCTCAAAGGGGGTGGCTCCCCCTCTGGGGAGAAGAGACGAATTGTCCCGATTAGTCACACCACTTTTAATAAGAAGCTCAAAAAATATCTTCGTCCACAATAATGTGTAAGTCCTTTGTTCTGTCCCACTTTGAAGCAGCACATTGAAAATTATGATAAATGCATCACTCATCCAATAAACCTGGTTGACATTACTTCCCTGTAAAGTTTTGGCACTTTCCATTGTCTACTGTGGCAAACAGGTCGATCCACGTGGTCATTTATTTGTTGAAAATCCATTGTAACTGACTGCTATCTGATTAAGAATCATGACAAGATTTCCAGATGCTCACGGTGTAGAATACAAACAGTTTTTCCATCTTTGCTAAAAGCTTGGGCATCTCATAGATGTTCTGTTTTGGGGTAAATGTTCACAGCATCAGAAGAATGCGAAACATTTCCTACTTAGACTCATTCGTATTAATTTATTAGGCTTTTGCAACATGCCCTTGCAAACTTCAAGTCACTTCAGAACATGCACACAGTTTGCCCTAAAATTAGGCACTCTCAACAGAAAATAAGGAGTAACATATAGGCAAGTGTCTGCATTTGTTGCCATACTGCAAAGCTGTGGTCAGACTAGCAGCATCAGTATTACATGCCACATGGAGGAGCTCTAATTTTATTAGGCCTTCAGATAAGTGGCTTCAAGAAAACAGGCAAATATTCGAAGCAAATAAATACCAAAGGGAAAAAGTACTTACAACAAATAAAACAGGAAACAATGCACACATTGTTTTCACTCACACAGCTGCACAGATATGTTCGGATCAGCGATACCAGAAGAGCAAAGTCCCAGGAAAGTGTTCTAATGCTATTACTGCCAAAAGTTATGAGGAACTTTAAGGTACAAATACATCTTTTAATTTGCACGAATTGCTAGCAACAAAGATGTATGGATTACAAAAAGTTATGGTTTAGAGTTAAAATATAAATTTACTCACCTAAAATAATACCTTGACTGGGAATGGCAATTACTTTATTACTTCCTTAAAAGAACATTTCACTCCCAACTTTCAAAAAGCATGTAGTAAAATAATGCCACCTCAAAAACCTATCTGGAGCTCTGCACATAGTAGGGACTTGAATACTCAACTTTACTTCATCGGGACAAAGGATATCCATATAAGACCAATGGTCCTGAGTTCCAGCACTTTCCAATCGAGGGTCTGCTTTTCTGCCAATTACCCTTTATCTTCTGATCACCAAGATGTTATCCTCATCTGACAGGGACACATCCGTCACTATTGATATCCAAGTCACTGGTTCCTGGCAGGTTAAGTCTTTTTCCAGATAGTTTCTTTTTCCTCACCACAGAAGATCAGCCAAGTACGTGGGATTAGCGATAAATTGTCGTCCTAGTGTTCTATTGCTCAAATCCACTCTTTGTTACTTTACTCGTGGATAAACTTAGCCAGCAATTTGGAACTGGAGAGATGCATGACAGAAACTTAATGTACAAATGGTCATGATGTAAAGGTTTGGGGCTATATTGATCAAATGGCAAATTCTCCCCAATAAGGTTAGCAGCACTTTCTATTTGCTAACTCTTGTACCCAGGAATACTTCCTACAACGCAGGGAGGGAATACATCTTGCCTGGTTGATACATTTTACAGTTTTCCAGCACATACTCATGGTTTGTTTTTGAGTGAACGCTTTTACCGCAAGCCAGTCATCGAGGTAAAGATAAACAGGACACCCTTCCCTCTGCAAGTGCCAGATCTTGGTGAAACCCTTGACTGCAGGCCAAAATGGAAGGCCTCGAGCTGGTAATGGCCTCAGTTTACTGTCAATCTCAGAAATGTTCTGGTCTAGTGCGCATGGCGAAATACGAATACTCATCTAAGTGCAATGTTTCGATGAGTGTCTTTTTAATCACTTACTGATTTGTTAAAGGGTGGCCTTGTGAAATTATTATTTTCATATGAATTTATCAGAGCTTGAGAATAGTCCTAACATCTACTACCTTCCTCCGAATGTGGATGTTTCTGGAGTAGAACCTCTGGTTAATTTTGGGGAATTTTTCTGACATCTTAAAATGTGCACCATGTCGCTCTGTTTGGTTCGGTGTTCTCTTCAGACTCATCCATGTTGGATGGAACCATCAAGGCAGTCAGTTCCAGTGCCAATAAGAATAGCTTGCTGATCTACAGTAGCGGGATCTGCCCCAATCGACTGTATAATGGTATGTTGTGCTGAAGTTCAAAAATAAAAGTTTGAAAAAATAAAGATTGAAAAAAGTTGGATGACTCAAAAAGGTTTTAAAACTAAAAAGAGAAAAAGTTCCCAAAAAGAATCAAGTAAAAAAAAAAAATAATAATAATAATCATTAAAAATAAAAATCACTAAACCATGTGGGACATGGTCATTTCAATATTAAATCCCTTTAAAGAAGGACACGTGGTTTCGAGGAAAGGAGGTGGAAGGCTGAGAAGGGTAAAAGTGGAGATAATGGAGGGTTTGTTCCCAAATGTAAAGTTAGAAAGAATGTGTATAACTCTAGGATGGGAAACACAAATGGAAGATAGGAGGTTGGACGGGCTGGGAGATAGAAGGTGGCAACAGTGAAAATACTTAAAACATAAGCTTTGTAAATTAAATTCACCAAGAAAACCTTGTATTTAAACTTACATGTTCAAACCTAAAGGCAAAGCAATATAAAGCATACAAAAAGGTGCGTTTTCAAACTTGAATGTTTGTGTTGCAATTTCAAACTTTCAATTTTCAAACTAAACACCTTTAAGAGGTTGGGGAATCTGGCCACTGTACAGCTATCAACTGACAGACTTTTTGAAAAATAAATCTTTCCTGAACTGCTAGTGAATCTCGAGATCTTAGTGAGTAGTCCAGATCCTTCCAGAACTAGGCCCACCGCACACTTTATGATTTCCCCAGATACTTGCAAAGTCATACTTGGCCCTTGGTCCCGAGTAAGATTACATGCATACAACTGAGTAAATGCTCACAAAAAGTGTTTACTTTTCCTCTCATCAATGAAGTAAAAAATCAAACTAACAACTTAAAAGAGCCTCTTTGGCTTTACGTCTTTTCACCTTCCCAAGACTCGGAACAAATTGCGGAACCCCAACAGTCCTTCCCTCTAAGTCTTAGGACGGCGCTCCTTGAGGCAGGGTTCTCTCCAATTGTGTCTAAGCCCCACTACATTTCAAGTTGATGGGCTGGAAAATGGCTTACAAAATGGGGTATAACTTAGGAGACGTTCTATACAAAACATTGTCTGGATTTTGGTTTAACAGAAAGTCTATCAAAAAGGCACCTAGTCGAAAGGACTGGTGGCTCAAAGTCCAACACTATTCTAATATCAAAACAAAACTCCCAGGCATCCACCAAGGACATTGTTGAGCCAAAAACTGACCGTCTCAGGGTTTACCTTTCTTGCATGAGGCTTGGCTTCCAGTCATAGCTGGAGTCTTTGTCCATGCTTTGGCCTTTGGCTTGACTGTCCTGCTGTTTGGAGAAGTTCATATCAGTGTCCAAGTCCTAGAAGGACAATGCAACAGCCTCAGTGCAGCTACATGGACTAGACCTTGAGGGGAAACCCTATTGCCCTTGGAGTGCTCATGAATCAACAGAGGTAAGTAACCCACCACCTGGGTCACACACACGTTATTTATTTCCCCATGGTGACCTTGCTACTGGATATAACTCCAAACTAGCATTGATTCTCACCATTTCAGGAAACTAAGAGGTTTCTTTCCTACCAGTCTCTGAGCTAGGACAGCGGGCTTCTCTAGCTGCCAGACACTACTCATTACTTCTTTAAAGCTTAAGCACCACTGTCACAGCTGTGATGAATCACAGGAATTCGTCCCTTCTCTGCAGGAGAGTCCCCTCCTCCCCGGGACGCTAGGGAGGTGAGCCCGCTCTGTAATACCCTCCCCTAGGGGTAGAGGCAAGTGGGACCTCACCAGGAGAAACTCCCCTTTGGGTACATGGACTCCCGTTCCCGTTCGGAACTCCCTAGAGAACATGCCAATGTCACCTCTTCAAACATATCCTGTAATGATTCATGTGAAGAAAATATCAGTATGCGCTATTGGCAAGAGGAAACTGCAAGTATTCCTTTAATTAAGAAATGATCATTAACTGAGGCGAAGAGTATGACCTGTGGAGGAGAAGAGAATCCATGGAGTACAGAGAGAAAAGATGGAACTACGCCAGGGAAGACCCACTGCCACAAAGAGACAAGGGAGAAGCCTGTAAATTACAAATTAGCTTGCAAGCTACCGCTGAGCAGAGGATGTATGCTCTGCGTCGACAACTTGTGAGAGCAGGAACGAGACAGAGTGATGCGCAAAGTCTCGAAGGACGAAAAGGAGAGGCGCACTGTTGGGAGCAAGCATCCAAACCTGCGAGAAGAGGGAGAGTGTTGGCTTGACCACATGAAACGCGTGGTGTACCTGCATTCCTGTCAACAATGCCGATACCACTCAAGTGAACGGAATAAACCAGTAACTGAGAATCCAGAGTGGCTTCACTTACAGCGGCACAGAAGAAGAGATGTGAAGAAAACAGAGACCAACCTGACGAAGTAGAAAGATGGTCAGAAGGAAACTGAGAACCTGGTGACGTTATCTCTACCAGTCACAGGTAACGGAGACGGCGGGAGACCCGGGAGGGGGACGGAGAACCATTATTGGAATGCTCATATTTGTCCAAGTGCAGATATAGAGACTATAACATTAAAAGCCAGTAAAGCTAATGAGAATCTTTATTGGAAGACTCATACTAGTCCCAATAAAGGAGAAGAGTATATCACGGTTCTGTGATTACAGAGAAATAACAGAATGCTTTTTGTGCTAAAACAATAACAATGAAAAAATATCAATTTTTTTGGGGGGTCCCCCAAACCACCCGTTTCTCTGTGTAGTTAAAGCAACCCCAACCCCATTGCCACCCTTTTTACCCTACCCCCATATCTATTTTTAAAATTGTTCAAAGTTTTTTTCTCAATTTTTGTTTCTCTGTTATTGCATTCTCTGTAATTGTATTCTCTATTATCACTGGATACCGTATATCACATTGATGTCCAGAGAAGTTAACAAGCATCAGTACTGGAACTCTCATACTTGTCCCAGTAAAAGAGAGGAAAATATCATGTTAATACCCAGAAGAGGCCAGGTGAATCAGGTCAATCAGGAAAGATTTAAGTAAAGAGAAGAGACCAAGAAGCAAAGAAAGCATAAAGGGAGAAATGCGTCAGTATGTGATAACCCTACCAGAGGAAAAGAGAAATTATCATTGATAAGGAAAGTCAAAAGGGAGACAAGAAAAGAACAGAAAATTATAACCCAAGAAAAGGGAGAGGAAAGTCCCAGAAAGTACTGAATCAACTGTGTAAATTGATAAAAGTAATCAACCAGAGACTATTTGAAAATAACATTGAATTGAAGTTTGCAAAAAGCAAATACATCGTGAGAAGGGAGTCATTATCCTGGCCTTAGTTATTAGCTTAGTTGTAGGGCCAGATGGGGTTAGTTTGAATGATGGACAGATTATTTTAAGACTTTTTGCTGACGACTGACAAGCACCTAGGTGTCAGGGGCTTGAGGGCAGAGACGTGCCCACAAAGCCAAGGAGAGAAAATTGCACAAGAGACAAGTGTGTGAGGTTAGGCAATAACTACACACTGGCAACAATAGCAGTGAACAGAAATGGGCCGGGAGTTCCAGTAGGTTCCCAATTTTGGTGCACATAGAATGGGGAAGTTTCCCACAGGGTCAGGGGAAACTCTAGCCTTCTGAGCTGGTTACTATTACAGGGGCCCACTTGGAATGCTCATGGAAAGGAGCAGCAGGAGTTTGGTGTCTGTGTCTGGACCACAAGACTGAAGCCTGCACAGGTCCAACAGGAACTGAACAGTGACTACCTCCTGAAACAGGAACCAGCACACTGTACAAGGTACAATACTGAAACGTGACAAAGTAAAGGGGCAGAGATTGCCTGCCGGGAAACCCTTCGGCCAAACTCTGAACAAACAAAGGAATTACACAAGCACAAGTGAGGACAAAGACAGTAACAGAAATATCCAGGGAAAGAATAGAAGTCAAAGTGAGCAAGGTTCAGGAAATAACAGTAAAAAAGAGGAGAGGGAAGAAGACAAGAATCTAAGTGCAAGGGTACAGGAGATTGGAACTGCAGACTAGAATCTAAGGACCGGAATCAAGGAACAGCGGACTAAACAATAGACCAGGAACAGGAAAACACAGGACTAGGATAACAATGACAGAACTTCAGACTGGTAAGAAGGGATAAAAGGAACTGGAATCAAGGATGCTAAAGTTAGGTACTATGGAGACAGAGCAAGGAACTGCAGGGAGGGAACAAGAGACTTAACGGTAGAGAGCATGTGGCTGCAGACGGGGAACAGAGGACTGCCGCAGGGAAGCAGGGCAGGAAACACATGCAGGGCAGAAGGCAGAGGAGTGCAGGCAGAGTAGCAGGGCTGCAGGGCAGGGAAACCAGGAAACTAACAGGAGCGGGTTCTGGCAGCAAACCCAATGCAAGCACCCAGTGCTCAGGCAGCTGTTTAAATACTGACACACCCTGTGCTGAAGCAAGCTCGTTTGAGCACCACACCCGAAGTAATCTGCCTCCCCTACTCAAGTTCTGGTAAAGTGAAAGCAGCACTGATCTCTAAGGTTTCTGTGAATGGTAGCGCTAAGACTGCTGCATAGGAATAGCCAGGTAATGATAACTGCCACAATGTGCATTTTAGTTTGTAGATGATTAGCCAAGTAACCCCACCTACACCATTCCGCCCCTTATTGCCTGTATGTTGGAAACCAGAGTATGTGGCATACACGGAGCAGTTGAAACAAAAAAGGCCAAAAGGAATCCTAGAGGCGAGATTCCCATTGAGGAAATCATACCTGCATACGAGGAAATATGATGGTTGTTTAAATAAGATTCCTGAAGAAGCAGAGCAAATAAATGTTAAGGAAGAATGGTGACATCACCAACCATCGCCAAGTAAATGTCACACAGCTGAACTAACGTACCTAGAAGAGATGCAGAGCCCAGAGAATGCAGACATTCTATAAGGTATCAAGAAAATATCAAGGATAAGTGACATCTTGGGATCAAGGTGAAGAAGCTTATGCCACAGTACAGGTGAAGATATCAAGCTATGTTACACTTGTACAGATGCAAAAGAAACGCAAGCTGACAAAGTAATCTTGAGGCTAGCTTTATAGTGAATAGATGGCAGCAAGCGTATAATATATATGCGTATACATATATGGGATACATTACTCACCGTAATCGTATTTCTGATGCTTGTATCTGCTTAGATTCACATGCTGTGCATAGGCCGACATCTAGTGGAAGCTGCGGAGTATTACAGTTTGTTTTTCGAAACTCGAAAATGGGCGTAGACACAGGGCGTGCCAGTAATACTATCCCTAGTGTGACGTCCACTGTACCCATGATCCCTCACGTGTCTAGGACCCTCAGATTGTATTTATTCTGACATGAGGTAGCATGAGGAGTAGCGTGAGTACAGATTATCCAAGCAGATAGATAGAAAGATAAGACTACAAGCATCCATGCGCCTTCTCTCCGAGGGGAGGAAGTGTGGGTCGCATGTGAATCTAAGCAGATACAAGCATCAGAAATACGATTACCGTGAGTAATGTATCCCTTCTGAGGCTTGTGGAATCTGCTTAGATCACATGCTGTGCATAGATTAGCGAGCAGTGTTAGGAGAAGGAGGTGGGATGTGAGAAGGGTCATGAGCAAATAAATGTCTTAGAACCGCTTGTCCCACTTGAGTATCTGTCTTGGAATGAGTGTCAATTTAGTAGTGCTGAGTAAAAGTGTGAATAGAGCTCCAATTAGCTGCTTTGCAAATGGTGTCAAGGGGTACATTTGCACTGAAAGCCAGAGTGGCTCCAATGCCTCTTGTAGAGTGGGCTCTTGGCGTGAAAGGCAGAGTTTTTTCAGAAAGGGAGTAACACAGTTGGATACAATTTATAATCCACTTGGAGATGGCACCTTTAGAGACGCGATCCCCCTCTCTGCCTGTAGCTACGGAGACAAACAGTTGGTCTGTTTTCCTTAGCGGCCTGGTCTAGTCTACATAGTAAAGAACCGCCCTACGCACATCTAGCGTGTGTAGTTTCACCTCAGCAGAGCTTTGGGTTTCTTGGAAGAAAGCCAGAAGCTCAATGGACTGGTTAACGTGGACTTTAGAAATAAACTTAGGTGAAACCCTAGGGTGTGTTCGTAAAACCAGTTTATCTTTATGAACAGTAAATAAAGGATCCTGCACTGACAGAGCCTGAATTTCACTGACCCTTCTTATGGAAGTAATGGCTACCAAGAAGGCAGTTTTATATGTCAGGTGTTTGAGACTGCTTTTATGCATGGGCTCGAATGGGGGCGCATGAGTTTAGCCAGCACCACATTAAGGTCCCATCCTGGTGGTGGGTTAGAAATTGGAGGGTGGAGTCTCTTTACCCCTTCCATGAAGGCTTTAACCACTGGTACTTTCCACCACTATACCTTGTTATGGGAGGTGGTGTATGCTGACAGTGCTTCCAGGTGTACCTTTAGTGAATTAAATACCAACCCTGCGTCTAGCAGGTGGAGCATGTAGGTGACAATAGTGGAAGGAGTGCAATCAACCGGGTTGATTTGCTAATTCTGGCACCAGATAACAAATCTTTTCCATTTGTCAAAATAACAGTGCCTAGGTGTTTGGCTTTCCAGACTCATTTAGGATGTCGATGCACCTCTGTAGTAAGTTGAGGTGCCCAAACTCTGACTTCAGGAACCATGCTGCCAAGTTCATTGAGCTGGGTTGAGGATGCACTGTTTGACCTTGGTGCTGGGATAGTAGGTTGTACCAGCACAGTAGTCTGATGGGTTCGCACGCTACTAGCCTGCGCAGGTGTGGGAACCACGGTTGTCTTGCCCACATGGGAGCAACTAGGATGAGTGTGATTGATTCCCTGTGCATCTTGTTGACCACCTTCCTCATTAGAGGCGTTGGTGGAAAAGCGTAAGCAAACATCCCCGACCAGTTCGTCCACAGGTCATTCCCCTTGGAGCCTGGCTGGGGAAACCTGGATGCGAAGTCTGGGCATTGTCTGTTTTCGCTTGTGGCGAATAGGTCTATAGTGGGGAAACCGCACTGTGAGAAGATGTCTTCTACAACTTCTCTGTGTAGAGACCACTCGTGTTCTCTTGAGAGAGGCTCTCTGCTCAAGGCGTCTGCTAGTGAATTGAGATCCCCTGGAACATGTTGAGATGACAGGTAAATGTTCTGCCTGAGTGCCCATATCCAAATTTTCTGGGCAAGCTTGGACAGATTTGGCGAACGAGTCCCTCCCTGCTTGTTTAGGTAAAACATCGCTGTTGTGCTGTCTGTTAAGATCTGCACCGACAGGTTCAACAGGTGGGGCCAGAACGCTCGAAGCGCTCTGAATACTGCCAGAAGCTCTAGCAGATTGATATGATTCTTGGCCGCTGTGTGGTGAAGGAGGTGTGCACCCCACCCTGACAGGGATGCATCTGTAGTGACTACAGCCTGTACTTCTGGATTGTAAAAGGTTTTCCCCTTTGATAGGTTCTCTCTTGTCCACCAGTGAAGACTTTGTACCAGTGTTGGCGAAACGACCACTAGATCGTCCCACTGACCACTTGCCTGAGACCACTGTTTCACCAACCATTCTTGCATGGGACGCATGCGCAGGCGCGCGTGGGGGACCAGGTAAATGCATGACGCCATCATGCCTAGCGAAACCCATCGCTTTGTGCACCGTTATCTGGCGACCGGGCAGATATAGAGGAATTTGCAGTAGTAGATTCCGAATTCTTTCCTCCGATGCAAAGGCCAACCCGTCTTGGGTGTTTAGTACAGCTCCTAGGAACTGTTTGGTGGTGGTTGGCACCAGGCTTGATTTTTTCTCGTTTATGGAGAAACCCAATTCGAAGAGGAGGTCGATCGTTCTTTGAATGTTTGAACTGCAAATTACTGGGGTCTCCCCCGTGATGAGCCAGTCATCCAGGTAAGGGTACACTGGGATTGCCTCCCTGGGTAGGTGTGCCGCCACCACCGCCAGAACCTTGGTGAATACCCTTGGAGCCGAGGCTATACCGAAGGGCAGCACCTTGAACTGGTAGTGCTGACTGTCCACCATGAAGCGCAAGAATCTTCTGTGCGCTCGGAACATGGAAATATGAAATTAGGCATCGTTCATGTTCAATGTTGCCATGTAATCCCCCTTTTTTAGGAGGGGGATTACCTTTTGGAGAGTAGTCATGCAAAACTTTTGGGGCTTGACATACTTGTTTGCAGGGCGTAAGTCTAAAACTGGGCGAATTGTCAGATCTTTTTTTGGCACAAGGAAGTAAGTTGAATAAATACCCTTGTTTACCCGTTTGCCCGGGACGAGTTTGATCGTGTCCTTTTCTAGAAGATTGACGATCTCCTCGAGGAGGATCTTCTGGTGGTCCAAGGAATGTACTTTTTGTCGTGGGGTGTGGTTTCGGGGACGCTTGAGTAGTTCTATGCAGTATCCTGCGGACACTGTGGACAGCACCCATCTGTCTGATGTGATCCCTTCCCAAGCTTGGGTGAAGTTGGTAATGCATCCCCCTACTGGAGATGCGTGGGAAGGGACCCTGATCTCCGCGTCACTGTTTTGCGGGAGGCGTGCCGCCTCTGCTGGGGGCTGCCTCTTCCCTTACCACGGCCCCTCTTGTTTCCCCTGTTGTAACTCTGGGTAGACTGCTGGTTGTTACCCCATGATGTACCCTGCCCCTGAGAATAGTCGGAGCCTCTTTATGAATTTTGGCCGCGTGGGCGACGAAAATTGCCATTCCCTCTTTGATTAGGGGGTTTGTTGGTCAACTGTCCCAGGGATTTCAGAGTCTCATACTCATCTTTGGCATTTTTTAATGCGTCCTCTACCGCCTTGCCAAACAGTAGATTAGGCTCCACCGGCATGTCGATTAAGGATGCTTGTGTCTCGGGTTTAAACCCTGACTGTCTTAACCAAGCATGCCTCTTAATGACGGTGCTCTCTGCCATTAGCCTGCCGGCGTTATCCGCGGCATCAAAGGTTGCCTTAAGGATGCAACCGGACACGGCTCTCCCCTTCGACGCAACCTGTGCCAACTGGCCCTTTAAAGGTTCCGGTGCGGTAAGCTAAGCAACCATAACTCAAGCCACCACCGTGCACTGCTAAGAATAACACCCAGGATATTGATATTGATATTTTATTTCTATCGCGCTCATATACAAGTGTTTCAGAGCGCGACAAGGCAAGGAAAGGGGAACAGAGGAGAAACAAAAACAACGATCTTACTAGGCCCAGTGACATTGAGAACGCGCAAGTGCATGGTAGAGGGGGAGAGAGAGAAGTGCATGGAAGGGGGAACAAAAGGAGAGTGTGGAGCAAGGAGGAAAAAAAAAACAAATAAATTAATTAATAAATAAAAAGTCAACAAACAGAGGGAGTGCAGCCAGCAAGTGGCAACGCTGGGTTTAAGGCAACAGGCTGGGAAGTCTGATAAGTGCAGGAAGAACAAAACAAAGGGGTGGGGCAGTATGGGTACAGATACAGACCCCAGTGCAAGGGGTGGCCCGGAGGCAGTGCGTGCGGGTGGCAAGATGAGCAGGTACCTGGGCCCGGAGGAAAGAGGGTGGCCAGGTGCATGGTGCCGAGGGAGAGTAGAGTCAGCAGGGGAGAGGGGGGAAAAGGCAGAAGCAAAGAGGAAGGTCTTGAGGTGCTTCCGGAACCGGAGATGGTTCTCCCCAAGTTTTAGAGTGGCAGGGACGCTGTTCCAGGCGGAGGCCCCAGCCGAAGACAGAGATCTACCCCCAGCTTGTTTCTTTGAGAAACGACTGACCCTGAGGGAGTTAGAGGTAGAGGAGCAGAGTGCTCGAGATGGGAGGTATTTGCGGAGGGATAGCTGAAGGTATGTTGGACCCAGGCCCCAGAAAGCCTTGTGGACAATGCAGAGGGTTTTGAATTTAATCCTTGCATCCACTGGGAGCCAATGGAGAGATTTCAGAGCTAGAGAGATACGATCCCAGGGCTTGAGACCAAGGACAAGTCTCGCAGTCTTGTTCTGGATAAGTTGCAAAGGGTGGAGAGTAGAGGTAGGTAGATTTAGAAAGAGGCTGTTGCAATAGTCCAACTTAGAGAGGACCAGAGCTTGGGAGACCGTGAACTTCTGGGGGAATTAGAGGAAAGGAAGAGTACCTCAGAGGAGGTGCAGTAGGAAGTTTGACTTTTTTGATACATCAGCAATGTGGGCGGAGAAGGAGAGTGTGGAATCAAAGGTGACACCAAGGTTCTTGGCCTCGCAGGTAGGGATAGGAGGAGGGCCAAGGGAGGCCGGCCAGAGAGTGAGGGGAAAGGAAGGTGATGGTGTGCCGATGAGGAGGATCTCAGTCTTGCTGGCATTCAGACAGAGATCGTTGGCAGCACACCAATCTTGAATGGCAGTTAGGCAATCAGTGATGAGAGAGGTGGAGGAGGTGGCCGAGGGCAGCCTGAAAATGAGCTGAGTGTCATCTGCGTAGCACTGGAAGTTTGAGCAGAAAAATGGCAATACAGCGGGCGAGAGTTGCTAGGTAATGGTTTAAAAGCCATGGCGAGAGGTTAGAGCCCTGGGGAACACCACAGGAGGAGAGGAAGATAGATGATAGGAAGGACCCAAGTTGGACCTGGGAGTGTCGATCAGAGAGGAAAGAGGTCAGCCTCAAAGATGACATCACAAATGTCATTGATGGCATCACTGATGACATCACATGTCTGGCTCCCCCTTTTTTCCTTTACTGACATATCTAGGCTACATGGTTTTCTTCAGTAACAGTCAGGAACTAAAAATTGAAAAGGTACTATATTTGTACACTTATCCTTCAAGTATGTTCTTACAGTAATACCCTTAGGGTCCAGTCACATCATATGAAACGTATACATAGGAGAAGAGAAATACTTGAAAGACAGCAATCCTTTCTGTGCATGAAGATAATCAGTAGGGTTATCAGCACTTTGATAGTTCTGTTTTTTTATTACTGTACTTTCCCTGTATATGCTCATATTTGTATACATTGTACTCACATTACTTTCCTTAGGGTCCAGTCACATAATGTACATATACATAAGGGAAGTAGCAGCTTTGAAACAAAGCAATCGTTTCTCTGCATAAAAATAATCAGTCATGTTGTGAACACTTTCTGGTACTACTGTTGCTTTTTTGCGGAGTTCACTTTCCCTGTATATACTCATATTTGTATGTGTTGTCTCTGTTTTGTCTGTAATAATGCAATTATATAGTAAGTGGGTTTTATTAGCTACTTATTACATGTTTCACAGTACGCAAAACTAACAAGAAAGCAGTTATTTCATTATTCAACATGTCAAGATTATGAATAGTGCACGTTCATCATGTATGCTACACAGAATACCTATGTTTCTGCATGAGTAGCTTAGTATACGGGATAGAACTTCATAATAGAATGGTATTTATATCAATGCATTGCTTAATAGACTAATTAGCTCATGATATTTATTCCATTGACCCTTGACACTTTTTTGTCTACACTATAATAAGAATCCCTTGTACAAACTTTTCATGAAAAGTAAATGCACATGTGATGTCATCAATGACATTTGTGATGTCATCTTTGATGTCCTGGGTGTTAGTCTTAGCCGTGCACGGTGGTGGCGGAGTTATGGTTGCTTATCTTACCATAACTGGCCAATTTCAAGGGTTTTTCGGTCTTACTTCGAACCATAACGTCCCGTTAAAGTTTTTTTTAGTGAATTTCATAGGTTTTTAGTAGCGCAATTTAACCATAACGTCCCTTTAACAACATTTTTTTTACTGAATATACAATTTCATCATGTGAATTTAGGAGATATTTACTAGGATTCCCTTACTTTATATACATGTAAGATAGAACATAGTGAACCACCCGCTAATGATATTTGAAGGCCACGCACTGAGGGGTATGTGTGCGGACGGCGCAGACGAGATCAACACTACCCAAACACTATCTGAAATTGTTCTATCATGCCATATAAAAACTGCACAAGTTTAAAAAGCAGCACACAAACACATAATAATGATAAATAAGCAGTGGAACCTACACGTCTAACACATCACCCATCCATTTAAATACCATATATAATGAAATGGATTATACCATAACAAAAAAAAAAAAAAAGATATGCCTCCAACGTAATTACCTCACAGAAACTGCACAGCTAGGAGCGACAGTAGACGAACACAACACAACGAACACAAAGTACAAGAAAGTAGTAAGTGAACTTTAATTTTCTTATATGTTTGTATACTTTTTGTATGAGGTGCAGAACAAATAATGTATTTCTGTTTTCACACCGAAATGTGCAGTTTTTTGGAGTGGTTGGAGGAGAATTTTCCACATGACGAAATGTCGGGAGATAGCGATAATAATGGTACACACTTCTCTGCATAAGCAAATTAATAGTCAGTACTTTATGTGTACTTATATATATATTTATTTTTAACAGACCATACAAAAATTGAAGAAATTCAACCAAAAGACACAGTGCAAGACAACTTGAAACACATAGAAGAGAAAGTGGACATGCTCAAAGAACCCTCAAGAACAACAAACGTTTCGACGAAACTTCCATCCCTTTACCCTTTATCCCCTCACAACCAGCCTGTGGAATCCCCTAATTCCTCTATATTTGTTTCAGTGTCTGCTTCCACCCCCCTCTCTCTTAATTGCTGTATATGTGTTTAATAAAAAAAAAGGTATGTTATTTTTAATGGAATTGTTTGCGTAAAATTTTTTTACTTTTTTTTTTAAAGAGTTAAAATGTCCACGGACAGCGTTCGGCCTGTCCGTAATAAATAAAATATGGATGTCCTAAGGACAATACACCTACCCATAACATTTACAACTAAGATGGAACTGTTCTTAGAACACACCAGCTGTTCAAGATGTCCGTAAATCAACAAAATGTGGGTGTCCTAAGGACATTATACCTCTCCGTACTGTTGGCAACCAAGATGAAACTGTTCTTAGAACACACCAAGTGTCCGGGATGTCAGTAAATGAACAAAAAGGGAGTGTCCCAAGGACACTATATCTGTCCGTACCATCCGCAGCCAAGATGGAACTGTCCGTAGAACAGGCGCGGTATCCGGCATGTCCGTAGTCAAACAAAATGGAGGTGTCTTAAGGACACTATACCCAGCCATACAGTCAGCAGAACATCTACGCACATGCGCACCACACTCGTAAGTCCTGAGAGCATCGCGCCTGTCTGTAACTGTCCGTCTCACTTGTGTCGCACTTTTAATCAGTTTCAGGACCCGAACACTGTCCGTAGAACACCAGCGCGCATGCGCACGACCGTTCCTGTGCATTTAGTGTCCTGCAGGCACCCATTTCCTTTGCGGATGTGTTCACAATGTCTCATGTGACCACACCCACGCTGAGCGTGTGTCCTAATTTGCGCACTTTGTCCGCTTCCCCAACATTTCAAAAGAACTTATGCAGACAAGCCAAATTATTTTACAATAAAAAAACCACCATTTCACATGTCCCATACAATGGCCCTAGATTTACACATTGTTTGGAACTTTTTTAATGCTTTTGAGTGATCGATATGCTCACGAGGCGCACCCCTCCACCCCTATAAAAGGCCACACCCCCAAGCTCATCTTCATTGTACTTCTGGTGATTGCAGATTGAGTTTTGCTGCCTTTGGTGCTCTAGCAGAGATTACCTCACCAACCCCGATGGCATCCATGGCTGCTGTTGCTATATCAGCCTCAGCACCACCCCAAACACTCCACCACCACCACCACCTCCCCAAGGGCCTGCAGAGGGGAATACGCGTGAGGATGTAGAGAGCGAGGATGAACAGGATGAAGAGAATGAGGTGGAGGAACTCCCTACTACCAGCAGTCGCCGGGAGTCGTGGGTGTGGCAGTTTTTTACAGTTTATGGTAACGTACCAAAAGCACGTGCGAACCAGGTCACCTGTCAACAGTGCAAGTTGGTGCTGAGTCGTGGGATAACTGGTGCGTACAGCTTTGGTACGACAACCATGAAGCGACACCTAACTTCGTTCCACGGTGCGGACATTCGCAAGGTTGTACCATGTAAAGAACGCAGTAGGTTGAGTCCTCCGCAGCATCCTCCGTTTCCGATCCTCTCACCACAAGAGACACTCCTGTGGGAGAGCGCATCCCTCCAGCTGCTTCACAGGCCATTCGCGATGCTGTTGACTCTTACCTTTCGAGGGTCACAATATTGTTTATGTACTGCGATGCAGTACTCTGCAGGGGGGAGAGCCTTCGAAGTGCTTTCGAGACTACGGTCACGGAGTACCAGAAGAGCTGCTACCTACCTAAATAAGGCCCACCCTACATCTTTCTCTCTCCACCTGCCCTTTCTTATCCCTGTGGTTGGTGTCCCTTCCTTACCCCTCCTCTCCTAGTGTGTTGTGTGTAAAGAATTCAAAAAAATATATTTTTTTTTAAAAAAAAAAGCTCTTCAGAGCCGCCTTTCTCAGTTTAAAAATGGAACTATCAAGTAAACGGTGTAGGCCCCCGCGCATTTTTCTAAAAGTCAGCGGACAGTCCTAGGACAGACAAAATTTCAGGGTGCAACCGTAGCAAAACCAATGCACTTTTCTCTGGGAGTAAGTGGTGGCTCTGAAAAGAGCCTTTTGGTGGTGTTTTGTGCGTTTGAAAAACTTGGATTTGTCAACATGTAATGCAAAATAGGTGAATATAATTCCAAAAAAGGTTGCAATGCATCTTGTACATTTCGAAGAAAAATCTGATTGCCAGCATATGTAAGATGGACTCCATATCTGCAAAAAATGAATGTGCTACGAAACATAATATTTTCATTGTGGAATGAGGACATGCCAACATCTCTTAGAAAGGCACAAACAGCCTTATTGATATTGCGCCTCGCTTTCTCCATTTGAGGACCAAATAAAGAAAAACGGAGCCACATTTGTCTTTGCGCAATACAAGAAAAAACTATTTGGCAATTTGGAAACATGTCCATGGCCTTCTCAAGTCCTTCCTTCATTGCAAATTGCAAAGAAATTCCAGACACATGCCCCAAACTCTTTCCTCCACAATAAATGATAATTATATCAGGATGACGCTCTGTCTGTAAAGTAGCACAGAGAGATACCAGTTCCAGCCACTTCATTCCACACACTCCATGCCAGTGCACTTCCACATGAGGGAATCCAAGATCTGCAGATATACAGCAACGTTCTGCATGCACATTCAGCCAATGTATCCATGAGTCTCCCAAAATCCAGATAATCTGTTTTCGAGCACACACAGCCATAGCTGTCTGTTCTCCTCTTAGGAGAAAGACGTTCTCACTAAATCTCTCCCTTCAAAACACACCCACTGAACTTTACTGACCAATCCCTAGCTACGCTCATTCTCATTTGCATGCCTCTCCACCCCCAGAATCCCTGTTTGTAATAAGCGCTGCCTGCAGACTACCGCCATGTCCACAGACATGTACAGGATCGAAGCGTGACGACTGTACATTTAAATAGTGTTCCCTATTTCCCCTTCAAGGTGGGCTTTGAAAAGAGACTTTTTTTTGTTTTGCTAATGCTTGACAGACAACTGTTGTTTTGTATTTTGGGGGGGGGGGTTCTACTTACGTTACTCCTACAATCATCACATAACCTGCTCCAAAGCAAGCCTTACATTCCAAAAGAACATGGCATTTCCCAAAAAAGATAAAGAAACACCATCTGCTTCAAAATAAGCTGCATTACTGGAAACAATGTTCTCGTGGCTACAGAAAAACATACCAGCTCTTAACATGAAAGCATGCATGCCGCGATTGATTGCACGCCTACCAATACTTTGATCAGGAGAAAAAACAGAACTGTTGTCCCATTTTGCTCTAGGAAGTAATCCAGAAAAAAATATTTTCGTAGTTGGAAAGATGTTGATGACTGCTTGAACCAACTGTTCCAAATCTCCCAACAAAGTAGGTGAACTCACGTAGCCCAAATGGAAAGCACCATAGTGCAAAACTACCACATGGGGACTGTTCATCCTACGCATATCTCTGCAAACTTGGAGAATTGCCTCTATGCTGCAGTCAGTCGCAGCGCTCCACACCACCTCCACTCCTCTTACATCGAAATTGTTTGCCACATGCTTACATTGAGAATAGTGCTGTAAATCATGGACAAAAATATCTCCGAGCACCAACACCCTGACTGTCTCCACCTCTGCCATCTTCACTACACACTCTCTCTTTCTACACAAATGAACAATGTCAAGATTTGATTGGCTGGTCCCTACAGTCCCCTTTCCATGCTGGATTTGCTGTAAAACCCCATATGTGACACGCCCTACCCGCGGACAGGCGCAGTATCCGCACGACATGTAACTCGTAGACAGTCCTTCTACCCTTTCCACATCACTCGCAAATCCATTCCCTCATTGGACAGAGCTAAGCAGTCACACAACCATCCACCAATCACATCCAAGACCTCTACATCCAACTCCATCATCAGAGTTCCGCACTTCAAATGTACTGTTGATAACTCTAAATACAAGTCTCATATCATTTGCAAAGCACCTACTACAAAAACTACTGTGCATGTCTCGAGGATTTCTACTTACAGCTCCATGCATAAACACATGCACGATTACAAAGTACAGGTATGCATATTTTATTCAGAGTACATGTACAACTCTTATGATTCCATATAAACAAATTAATGCCACTAAATCTGTATAGCCAAAACATACATACGAACGCTCCCGATTTTTCATTGAAAAATCGCACTACTTCTTACTATCTCCCGCATAACCTAAACATACGTACCAACCCTCCCGATTTACGCGCGAAACTCGATTTTACATTAAGAAATGTCACCAATCTTCTGCCTAAATTAATGCTACTCCCAATGCGATCATATGAGAAAAATAAAAGTTCCCGATTGCTGTGGTGATCTCCCTCTGAGGTGCTCCCGATTTTTCACATGCCTACTTATAATATGAAAGTATTCAAATTTTTCCCATCTACTATAATGACCTCCTATCACTTCCAAACCTCTCTGCTATCTACAACACAGCTGCAAAAAAACTAAGGGAATTTCATGAACTTAAAATTGTACTAATTTGCGAAGCAGGATGAACCAACATACTGCAAATAACATAAAGGCTGCACATTGTCAATTGAAAGGCACGCATACACTGTGTTGCGATATCAAAAGGGAATACTTCCACGAAAGCATAAAAATGAACGTGTACATTAACATCACTGCTATAAACACACAACACTACTAACTTCTTCCTTTTACAATTGCAGTGAAGACCACTCTCTTGAAAATCAACAGCATCTGCACTACAAACATATCAGAAGAAACCTGCTCATTCCACAAAAAAAAAGTAAGTACAATACTACCTTTATATTCTTACTGTTCCTCAAAGAGACTGTGTGGGTCATTCATGTAATTTGCGCACCAAACAAAACATCGATTTCTGAACCATTCTGCCCACAAATCCCCATTTATTAAACAAAGATTAACGGGCAGAATGGCACACAAATCCCCGTTTTTTTTTAATTACAAATAACATACGCAAGCCTTAGGATGTTAGTACTACAAAACAAATACCGGTTTTAATTTTATACCATTATGTTTACTATTAATGCTTCTCCTCACCACTAGCTCATTTTCTACTCTCATCTGAAGCACAGTGTAGTAACATACAAACAGAAAAATAGCCTTCCGAACTCATTGTAACTGCTCAATGCACATTCACACACCACCACAAATATCTTCCCCATCAAACCCATACACGCATGCACGCATGCACACAGCACACATACATTGTAAAACAGATCAACCTATACCTTCTTTTATTTCAACAGACCACAAAGAATGCCTACCAAAAAGCGGGTCCGTAGAAAGGAACGCCGAAATAGAGCAAATGGAAATAAAAGTGTCCAAAGTAAGCATCCATCTCTACCAGTGTTTGGACAAAACGTTGAAACAAAACAGCTAATGCAGTCATTTACCGAAACAAAAGAAGCTTCAACTACAGAAACTTTGCCTCCTCTATCAAAATGTGCCACGAAACAGAAAATGCTTAATAAGAATTCGGCTACCACTACTGATAACACTGCTCCTATAAATCCTCATATACTAGCAAGAAACCATAGTAAAAAAAGTATTTTAGCAAAAATGTTCTGCCACAGAGTCCTTCAGAATCTAATAAGAAGAGGAGCGAAATCATCCACAACCCTTAAAACCTACCAGAGAAAATTGATTCTCAAAAGGAAGTTACTTATTTTAGTTTTAAACAGGATGAAACCACTAACAAAACTAAGTACTAAATTACAAAAGAAACTTCTCAATAAACGGAATGTCAACAAAAATAACTTCTTAAATATTTGTGGAGGTGAATGGAGTCACACGACGACCACAGAACCATATTTTAATGAAGAAGCATACAAACAAAATCAAACAAACACAATTGCCATCCATAGCAGAGGACGAGGATATGACAAAATCAATAATACCATCATGGAACAAGAAACACTGCTTACAAAAGTATCCCCAGAAAACTCAGAATTACCTCTCCATTCGACTGAACCAGAACATCCAGTATGCAAACGGCCGTGCACGTCAATGTATAACATTCCCAACAAATCTTTCAAATCTTTATGCCAGTTCCTCAATCAGTATGTGAAAGGTAAAGACAAAATCAAAATGAAAGTGCTGCAAAATATGGATACCTGTCGAGTGCGAAAATACACAGGACTACAAGGACATTCATTAGCCTGCATTTCAGGACCTATTTGCAAAATCACCTTCCATGATATCAAAATTATATCAACACATCATTCAAATGTAAGACATCTAGTGTATAGGCTGTACTATGCCAAAAGTCCAGCTTTAGAACTAGCCAATTTAAAATCATACTCTTTTGCATGGTACAACCAAACACCTACAAGAAGAAAATCGACCGTATCCAGAGAAAATATTTTGGAAGTGAAAGCCACTTACAAAATGCAATAGCTTTACAGCAGACTAGCAACAATTCTGCACATGGCAACCTTCTATTACACACATACAAAAAAGAAATACTAAAATTTAAAAGTACATCCGCTGAAGTACCAAACCACGTGTGGGTGTTGCCGCAGAACTTTTTACAAAAGTAACACAAAAACTATAGATGTAACATGCAAAATAGAAGACAATGAAGATTCCAAATGGTTTGAATTAGCTCTCTACCTTTTAGCAGAAAACAAATACGAAATAAGTGAACCCTTAATATGTTGCAGTTACTGCACTACAAAACTTGACAACAACCAAACTCCTTCAAGTGCCATCACAAATAACTTGGAATTATTCCCACTACCAAAACTCCTGCAACAACTCAATTTATATGAGAGCATCATAATTCAAACAGTACACCCATTTCAAGCAATAATACGCCTTCAACCAAAAACAGCAAAATTACCTTCCTCTGAATTGGTGAAAGGCATTCATGGCAAAGTAGTTTATTTGCCATTAGATCTGACAGAAAATGTGCACACTCTAGGAGTGCAACGTCAATAGAGCATTCTTTAATTGTCTTAGTAAATGGTGTACCAACAAAAGACAAAAAAAAATTTGGCAACAACTCGTGGACTTAGATAAAGTTAGACAAGCCTTGCAATATCTGAAAGACAATAATGAATACTACAAAGAAATAAATATTTAAGAAAGCTTAAAGGAAACAACTGAAATAATTCAAGAATCATCAGAAACTGGTCAATTTGAACTTCTGGATCCTGCTGCAGTATCCACTCTTTTGGACCATTATACAATTCATCCATTGCACTCCAATGAGAGCATAGATGATGCACTAGAAACTCACCAAAAGCGACAAACCAAAGGTTCACCAATGAGCATATGGGAAAAAAAGTATAGAAGCACGTGCTTTTCCACTACTATTTCCTACTGGCAAAGGACAAAGATACGATGATAGACCCACTCAGATAACAGCATCAGAATACCGCTCATTACTAATGTATTCTGAAGATCCCAGATTTAGACAAAATGTGCAATACATATTCACCTACTCTTTGAAAGTGAACTAGCAACCCTATGTTACAGAGTTGCACACATATTGAAATCTGGAACCTACTTTCAAAATATATCAGCTACGCAATTAATGCAAAAGTGCAAGAAAAAGATGACGTTTTACAATCAAGCATAACTAATCTGTTTGCAAACATGCGTGGTACGAAAGAATACTGGTTCCGACATCACGGAGATGTACGTTGTATGATCAGAAACCTTGGACCACCCACTTGGTTTGTTACATTAAGTTGTGCAGAATATGCATGGGAAGATTTACATAATTTCCTATGCATATCAAACAACAACAAAACCAACATAGATATACTAACACCTGGAGAACTTTGCTCTCTAGATCCTGTTAATGTTTCAAGATATTTCCACCATCGTTTCATTGCTATGCTACACTTTATCTGTAATAAAACTGAACCTCCCCTCGGAGAAGTGCAACACTTCTTTTGGAGAAAAGAATACCAAGCCAGAGGAGCACCACATATCCACATGCTTTTATGGATTAAAAAGGTGCACCTAAATTTGGTCAGGACAGTGATGCCACTGTTTTGCAGTTCATCCAAAAATATGTCACTTGTGAAATCCCTTCACAAACAACACATAGTGACCTTCATGGACAAATTGTACAAATTCAAAGACAAATGTGGCAAATATTGTCGTTGCAAATACAAAAAAAAATGGAAATACTACACCAAATGCTGCTTTGGTTTCCCTAGA
Source organism: Ambystoma mexicanum (assembly GCF_040938575.1). Taxonomy (NCBI): domain Eukaryota; kingdom Metazoa; phylum Chordata; class Amphibia; order Caudata; family Ambystomatidae; genus Ambystoma; species Ambystoma mexicanum. Next base: position 174,090,465 of record NC_090931.1, read on the forward strand.
CCAGTTACAAAAACAGGTGAAGTGAACAACTTCATGTCTTCAGTTCGACATAGTGTTAAAGGTAAATCACCTAAGAACACGTATTACATAAAAAGAACTGAAGAATCAAAATATATCAATGATTGCAATGCAATCATTGCCCTCTTATGGAATGCAAACATAGATGTGCAGTACATTGCAGACAATTCCACTGCAGTTGTACGATATCTTACAGCCTACTTAACAAAAGCAGAAAAAACAGAGCTGCAAGACCTCTGGAATGACTTATCAGACAAAACACTATCTCAGAAATTGTACAGCCTAGGCATAAAAATGCTCTTTCATAGAGAATGTGGCACCTATGAAGCTGCAGATCGTTTAACCGGTACTGCTTTGTATGGAAAATCTGAAAATATAGTATGGCTAAGACTTGGTCCTGCTAAATCTAGAAAGAGTTCTCAAATCATATAAGAACATAGAAACAATAGCCAAAAATGATCCCAACAGCCAAGACATTTTGAAAAATAATTTACTAGACACATACTACCCGAACAGGAGTACCACTTTGGAAACCACGTGTCTATACCACATAGCCCAAAACTTTGCATACAAAAATAATATAAAACCTGATGAAAGCAAAGGTAGATATAGTGTGACAGATTGTGAAGGCAGCTTAGTGAAACTTACCAAACAAAGTTTAATTAACCATTTCAAATTGTCATTAATAACTCCTCAACAGAAAGAACTATATTACATGTCCCTGCTACCACTTTTTAAACCATGGATAAAAGAATAAGACATACTAGATAACTATGACTGCTATGAAGACGCTTTCAAAGCAAATGAAAGCACTATCACTGATGTGAACTTTACGCAGTACAAAACAATTTTGCACAATGAACAACACCACGAAGAGGAATTCCAGGCCCAACTAAATAAGGACACTTCGGACAGTACTCAACCTTCTGTAACAGGAAGCCAAGAACCACTAGAACATCCACTAATAGCAAATGAGGCAGAATTAGCTATGAGAGAAGTGGAAAACACCATGTGTCACTATGAAGAAGATAAAGAAGACTTAACTGTACTACAACCAAAACTTAAAGACCAACGCACCATTTTTGAAGCAGTAACAAAAGAAATTGCACATGGTGTACAACCCGAAAATAAAGAATGTACCTGCCAAAATTACAAACCTATACTGCTGTACGTCAGTGGTGAAGCTGGGTCAGGCAAAACATTCTTAACCAAAATCATCAGCAAGTTCCTTCAACAATTGACAAACAACAAGCTGTTGTAACTGCCCCCACAGGTTTAGCTGCCTACAACATAGGCGGTGTCACTTTACACCGATTACTACTCCTTCCAGTAGAACACCAAAACAAATTAGACTATTACAAACTTTCTACAGAAGCTGAAATGGAACTAAGCAAAGTATTAAAACAAATGAAAATGCTACTAATAGATGAAGTGAGCATGGTCTCCAACCTAATGTTGGCTTTGATTCACCTCAGATTGCATGAAGTACTTAAAACAAAGTACGAAGATCTCTTTGCAGGAAAACACATTCATCGTTTTCGGAGATCTTCTACAATTGACACCAGTGAAAGGTGAACCTATTTTTAAAACCTTAGGACACAAACTCTGCCGTAGAACTGTTGGCAACATAGGAAATGTCAACCTTTGGCAACATTTCCAATACAGAGAATTAACAGAAAACATGTGTCAAACTGTAGACCTCACTTACGCCAATGTTTTAAAAAGTATTAGAATTGGTGTACTATCTCAAGAAGCACAAGCAATATTGAAAACCCGGCACAAATATGGCGATAACGCATGTGCTACTGATGTTATGGAACAATTAGCACACAAAAATGTCAATTGTATGGCCTTAATGCCAACTCTTGCAAGCTGTTCCAAATTCAATGAAACAATGTTAAAAAAAGAAATGCAACCAATAATTGAAATTTGCTCCACAGACAAACTGGACGTACATGGTATGACACTACCCATGTGTCAGCAAGCCACAACAAGACTAAATACCTTAGAAAATTCAATCTCCAACAGAGCTGGGTTGGAAAAAGTATTAAAATTATTCTTAAATTGTAGAGTAATGCTGAACCGTAACCTTCACGTGGAACAAGGACTAGTTAATGGGGCACTGGGTACAGTTGTTGGCTTTCAAACATACCCACGTGACAACAACATTCAGTTTGTCAATATTCTCTTTGACAAACTTGCAGAAGTAAAAAGGATAGGGCGCTCAACAGCTCCATTCCTACTCTTCAAAGACATGTACGTACGTAGAGAACAATTGTTTCTAACTCTTGCATATGCAGTCACCACTCATAAATCCCAAGGTCTTACCCTGGACAAAGCATTGATAGATATTGGAAACACAGTCTTTAAAGAAGGCATGAGCTACATAGCATTATCGCGCTTACGTACACTTGACGGTCTATTTCTAATCAACTTAGATGCAAGTAAAGTGAACGCTGATATTCCTTGCATTTTAGAATACAATAGACTACGTTCACTGTACACCCCTCCATCTGAAATCATATTCTGTTCCACAAAGGAAAACGTTGTATAAGAAAACTAATTCAAACAGAAATGCAACAGAATCTGACTACAAATCCTTCAAAGAGAGTAAAAGAAGCTAATACTTCACCAATTACCACAACCAAAGAAGAACCTATTAGTGAAAGTAAATCAGGTACTTCTTCAAAGAAGGAAAACAAACTCCGAAAAAATCCCTCGGACACAGAACTATCTGGTCCATTAAAATTTTCAAATGAAACTGGTGTAAGTTGCTACACAAATGTAGCAATGAATATTCTATTTCAATTGCCACCAATTGTTAACAACATTTACTTACAAGGTACAGACCAATTGTGTTTGCAAATGTCAGTCCTTCATAGAAACGCAACAAACAATCCTGACAACACGTATAGTGTTCACGGAATATGACAAGAATTGGACTAATGTGCTGGAATGGTGAGGTTCACTATATACTCACAAGAAGATCCACAAGAATTTCTAATGTACTTACTACAAGTACTGGAAAACAAAAACATACCTATAAATGAAATCTTCCAGATTTCCTACATGTGAAAACATACATGCACTCTCTGCAGCAATGTGACACAGGAACAAATACCTAATGAGCGATTTGTGTACGTATCCATACCTAATTGTGAATCCATTCCATTTCAGCAACTTGTACAAAATGCAAACCACGGCAGATTATGTACTATCTGCAATTCAGATAATCGCTCCATCTTACTCATACAAACACATAGTAACTACATAATACTAATGCTTCTATGTTACAATGCAGATGGTACCAAAAAACAACTGCAAGCTGACTGGATTCACACACGGTCAAGTGTCACTTGGTAAGAAAACCTTCACAACAATAGGCATAATCTACCACGCAGGAGCCACAACCAATGCAGGTCACTACACTGCATATATTAAAAAGAAATGTGGATGGTTCGAATGTAATGATAGTAGCATTACTCTAAAGCAGAGATTACCAGCAAATCTTACAAACTCTTATTTAATATTCTTAAAGCCAAAATGTAATAACTAATGTGTACTACAACATTAACAAAAATTCAATTAAAAGACTATTAACAGTTAGAATACGCCAACAGGTATCTAACTGTTTAAAAAATCTGCAACGAGTCAACACATAGAACATTAACCAGTAACAACAAGTGAACACTCAAAGGAAACAAAGAAATAGTTTGTAGCATAGCAAAGAAAGGGTTTTTTTAATCCGACAAAGATTTTTTTCCCCCCAAAACCAATGATTTGAAAAACAAACACAGAAACTGAGCAAAATGCACAGTACACTGGTTTGTAAACTAAATATGAGGGTAAAAAAATAGCTACAATGTAATAAGGCTTTATAAAATACAAACATTAACATGCTCTTCTTTTATCACAGAAATTGAAAAAGAATATTTCCTCCAAGTACTAAAGTCATGTAAAAAATATATCAAATCTCAACAAATGAAACAGTAAGTATAATTTCACACATTTCATACATATTCAAATCTATACGTGTGATCTGTGGCTGTAATATGGTGCAGTGGCTGTGGCCAGGTCCTAGAGTCTTGGATGTATACCCTACGGCCTGCAGCCATGCAACCAAGACTATAGGTCCTACCCACAACCACCGCAGCATATCAAACCCATGGTGGCTTATAACTTCACTGCTTATAACTTTGGTTTTACAAGACTGTAGGCCCTGGCCACAAGCACTACAGCACATCACACGCATTGTGCCTTATAACTTCAGTACTTAGTACTTTGGTCTTTGATGGATGGCCTTCGGCCGTGCACCAAAGACTCTAGGTCCTCGACACAACCACTGCAGTATATGAAACCCATGGTATTCAATTCTATGGCTGTATCTATGGGTGTGATATGCTGCGGTGGTTGTGGCCAGGGCCTAGAGTCTTGGGTGTATGGCCTACGGCCATGCACCCAAGACTCTAGGCCCTGGCCACAACCTCTGCAGCATATCTGAACCATGGTGGCTTATAACTCATTGTCATACCCATACAATGAAACATTTTACCTGCGGCATATACTCAATTTGCACCCAAGACTCTAGGCCCTGCCCACAACCACCTCATAGATATTCAAATCTATGGGTGCGATGTATGGGTGTGATATGCTGCGTTGGTTGTAGCCAGGGTCTAGAGTCTTGGGTGTATGGCCTACGGCGTACGGCCTGCAGCCATGCACCAAAAACTCTACATCCTGCCCACAACCACCGCACTATATAAAACCCATGGTGGCTTATAACTTCAGTGCTTATAACTTAGTTCTTGGGTGCATGGCCTTTGGCCATGCACCCAAGACTCTAGGCCCTCCCCACAACCAACTGATCGATATTCGATACTACCGGTGTATCTATTACTGTGATATGCTGCGGTGGTTGTGGCCAGGGCCTAGAGTCCTGGGTGCATGGCCTGCGGCCATGCACCCAAGACTCTAGGCCCTGGCCTCAACCACCGCAGCATATCACACCCATGGTGGCTCATAAGTCATTAGCACACCCATAAAATGAAACATTTTAACTGCAGCATATACTCAATTTGTACCCAGGACTCTAGGCCCTGTCCACACCTACCAGATAGATATTCGATTGTATGGGTGTGATATGCTGCAGTGGTTGTGGGTAGGGCCTAGAGTCTTGAGTGTATGGCCTACGGCCATGCACCCAAAACTCTACATCCTGCCCACAACCACCGAAGCATATCACACCCATGGCGACTTATAAGTCAGGACCACACCCATAGAAAAAAAAATTATAACTGCAGATTGTTCGCGAACACCACGCGTGTCCTTAGAACAGTTTCAGCTTGCCTGCGCACAGCACGGACCTAAATACTATCCTTATGAGACCCCTCATTTTCAGTAATCACAAACATCCTGGACAACGTGGGCATGGCGAATACATCATTAGCACCTGCCGCCTAAACAAATACAGTATTTAACCCATCTCTTACTCTCTAAACCTCCCCAAGCACTCCGACACACCAAAACACTCCCCAAAACAGCATTTCGCATCTGTTCGCCGCCACGCTGTCGGCGGATCCAAGATGTCGGGCGCATCCAAACAATCTGACACACATCACGCCTCACTCCAGCCAATCGTAGGACACGTCGCATGTCCGCGGTCATGACGTAAGCCCCTTAGCCAATCGTTATCTTGTCCGCTGAGCGAACAGGGACGTGTGACCGCAGAGCGGACATAGATATCACATTTTTTGAGACATACATTTTGGTCGTTTTAAAGAAAACTACTGGACGGATTGTCACCAAATTTACAAAAGCACGCCCCTGCTCCTGCCGCAAATTTGGTGAAAATCCGTCCAGCGGTTTGGGCTGTAGGCGTGCTCAAAGTTTTTCCCCCCATTCAGTCTATGGGAAAAAAAAGACATTTTGGGACCCCCTCCCCCCCCTTTAACTTTCCCCCCCTGGGCCAAACCTCACCAAACTTTGCAAAAACTTCAGAGTGGACCATATACTTTTTTTGCAAAGTTTGGTGAGGATTCGTTCAGGGGGAGCTGAGTTATAAGCCGCCCAAAAAGTGTTCTTCTATGGAAACAGCAATTTAACCATAACTAGATGGCCACTACCGTGGCCGTGATAGATATATAGAGATATAGATATAGATATATTAAAACGAGGAGAGAGGCGCACTCCAGTTCCCTGCACAACCTTCTCAGCCATTAGTGTTCTCCTCCGACCGGTTTCTCTGCTCTTAGACGTCATCAGGGAGGCTGTCTTAACTTGCAGCTCACAGCAAGTGCAGGTGATGATAATCAATGATGATTTCTGCTGCAAGGGCTTCTGGTAGATGTAGTCATCAGGTTTAACAAGGAAAAAGCTCACACCCAATCCCACAGTGGAGAAAGGGGAGGGGGGGGGGGAAAGAGTAGCCTGCAGTGAGGCACTCCAAAGCAGGGCATATATCACCCCGGTGCAGCACCCTATCAGATCTTGAAGATTCCACCCTTCAAAATCCTGGAAATATGGTAAAACGAGGAGAGGGGCGCACTCCAGTTCCCTGCACAACCTTCTCAGCCATTAGTGTTCTCCTCCGACCGGTTTCCGTGCTCTTACATGTCATCATCACCTGCACTTGCTGTGAGCTGCAAGTTAAGACAGCCTCCCTGATGTGTAAGAGCACAGAAACCGGTCGGAGGAGAACACTAATGAGAAGGTTGTACAGGGAACTGGAGTGTACCCCTCTCCTCGTTTTCTCATATATATATATATATATATATATATATATATATATATATATATATATATATATATATATATATATATATATATATATATATATATATATATATATATATATATATATATATATATATATATATATATATATATATATATATTCATATTCATTCTGGCACCAAATAACTAATCTTTTCCATTTATCAAAGTAACAGTGTCTTGTGTTGGGTTTCCTTGATTCTTTAAGGATATCCATGCATCTCTGTGGTAGATTGAGATGCCCAAACTCTGACTTCAAGAGCCATGCTGCCAAGTTCATTGAGTTGGGTTGAGGATGACCTGTTTCACCTTGGTGCTGGGACAGTAGGTTGTGCCAGCATGGGAGTTTGATGGGTTCGCACATCGCCAGTCTGTCCAGGTGCGGGAACCACGGTTGTCTCGCCAACATGGGAGCAACTAGGATGAGCGTCATCGACTCTCTGTGCATCTTGTTGACCACCTTCCTCATTAGGGGAGTTGGTGGAAAAGCGTAGGCAAACATCCCTGACCAGTTCATCCATAGAGCGTTCCCCTTGGAGCCTGGCTGGGGGAACCTGAACGCGAAGTCTGGGTATTGTCTGTTGTCGCTTGTGGCGAACAGGTCCATAGTGGAGAAACCCCAACGTGAGAAGAGGTCTTCTACGACTTCTTTGTATAGACACCATTAGTGTTCTTCCAGGAGTTGGTCTCTGCTCAAAGCATCTGCTAGTGAATTGAGATCCCCTGGAGCATGTTGAGATGACAGGTAAATGTTCCGTCTGAGTGCCCATATCCAAATTTTTTGGGAAAGCTTGGACAGATTTTGCGACCGAGTGCCCCCCTGTTTGTTTCTGTAAAACATTGCGGTCGTGCTGTCCGTTAGGATCTGCACTGACAGGTTCGATCGGTGGAGTTCGAATGCTCGAAGCGCTCTGAAGACTGCCAGGAATTCTAGCAGGTTGATGTGATTCTTGGCCACTGTGTGAGACCCGAGGCCCTGCGCTTTGTGGTGAAGGAGGTGTGCTCCCCATTCTGAAAGGGACACGTCTGTAGTGACTACATCCTTTATCTGCAGATCGTAAAAGGGTTTCCCCCTTGGGAGATTTTCTCTTGTCCACCAGCGTAGACTTTGTACCAGTGTTGGCGAAACGACCACTAGATCGTCCCACTGACCACTTGCCTGAGACCACTGTTTCGCCAACCATTCCTGCATGGGTCGCATGCACAGGCGTGCGTGGGGAACCAGGTAAATACATGACGCCATCATGCCTAGCAAACCCATCGCTTTGTGCACCCTTATCTGGCGACCGGACTGATATTGAGGAATTTGCAATAGTAGATTCTGCATTCTTTCCTCTGATGGAAAGGCCAACCCCTCTTGCGCGTTTAGGACAGCTCCTAGGAACTGTTTTGAGGTGCTTGGCACCAGGCTTGATTTGTTCTCGTTGATCGAGAAACCCAATTCGAAGAGGAGGTTGATAGTTCTTTGGATGTTGGAAGTGCAAATTAATGGGGTTTCCCCTGTGATGAGCCAGTCATCCAGGTAAGGGTACACTGGCATTGCCTCCCTGCGTAGGTGTGCCGCCTCCACCGCCGGTACCTTGGTGAATACCCTTGGAGCCGAGGCTATACCGAAGGGCAGCACCTTGAACTGGTAGTGCTGACTGTCCACTTTGAAGTGCAAGAATCTTCTGTGTGCTGGGAACATGGAAATATGAAAATAAATAGGCATCTTTCATGTCCAATGTTGCCATGTAATCTCCCTTTTTTAGGAGGGGGATTACCCCTTGGAGTGTAGTCATGCAAAATTTTTGGGACTTGACATAGTTGTTTGCAGGGTGTAAGTCTAATACTGGGCGCATTGTCAAATCTTTTTTTGGCACAAGGAAGTAGGTTGAATAAATACCCCTGTTTACCTGGTTGACTGGGACGACTTCTATGGCGTCCTTTGCTAGTAGAGCGGCGATCTCCTCGAGGAGAATCTTCTGATGTTCCAGCGAGTGTACCTTTTCTCGCGGAGGATGTTCGTGGAGGCGCCCTAGCAACTCTATCAGTATCCTCCGGACACTGTGGACAGCACCCATCTGTCCGAAGTGATCCCCTCCCATGCATGGGTGAAGGTGGAAATGCGCCCCCCTACTGGGGATGCATGGGAGAGGACCTGAAGCGGAACGTCACTGCTTGTAGGGTGGTGTACCACCTCTGGCGGGGCTGCATCTACCCCTAGTGCGACCCCTGCGCTGCCCTCTAGGGTAGCCATGTGAGGATTGGGATAGGTTGTTACCCCTTGAGGTACCCTGGTTTTGGTAATAGTTTGAACCCCTTTGGGACATTTGACCCTGAAAGCGGCGAAAATAATTATTACCCCATTGTCCCGAGGGTTTATTGGCGAGTTGGCCAACAGATTTTGGTTCCATGTCATTTCATCACAGGATGTTTTTTCGCTGGGTTTTTATGAAAAAATATTCACGCTAAAAAACCCTGCGAATAAACATCCCGTGATGAAATGACGTTGTACCGAGATTTTAGGGTCTCAGACTCATCCTTTGCAGTTTTTAAAGCTTCCTCCACTGCCTTGCCGAATAGTACATTCGGCTCCACAGGCATATCTACCAGGGTTGCTTGGGTTTCGGGCTTGAACCCTGACTGCCTAAGCTGACTGCCCAAGCTAAGCGTGACGTTTTATAACAGTGCCCTCTGCGATTAACCTCCCAGAACTATCTGCTGCATCAAAGTTTTTCTTTAACATGCAGCCTGATACAGACCTTCCATCTGCTGCCAGCCGAGCCAACTGGCTCTTTAAGGGTTCGGGTGTGGAGGAAACCAAAGCAGACACCTCCTCCCATTGATGGCAATTGTAGCTTGCCAAAAGGGTGGCACTGTTGGCAATTCGTGCCTGATAGGCTGAAGTGGAGGCAACCTTTCTCCCCAGAGCATATAGACGTTTACTTTTCTTATCGGGAGGTGCTTCCGAGGAAGCAAGCTGTGTACCTTCCCTCTTTCTGGTGGTTGTTAGGACCAGGGAATCGGGCTTTAATTGGCCCCTAATGTACAGGGGATTGGAGGGTGCGGCACGGAATAATTTCTCGATCTGCGGATTAACCGCTAAAGTGAGATTTGGGGTTTGCAGCGAGGATCAATCCTGCGCTGGATAGATTTTAACAAAGGGGTAGCCTGAGTAATGGCTTTCTCGTCTCCTAGGATTTCTTCCGCGAAATCCCCGTCTTCCTGGACACCCTGTGTGTCGATACAAAAATGGGCAGCTGCCTTAGCCAGTACCTCATTGAGGAGGGGTTGGTTATCTACAGCCGAGTCGTGCGACGGGGGGTCTTTAGCAACAGGGGAGTCAATGTTGTAGGCTTCAGCCTCATCCTCCTCCTCTTCCCCATAATAAGGGTCACCCACCTGGTCATCAACCAATTGAGGTTCTGTTTCATCACAATATGAATCAGGGTGGTAAGGTTCCACCACAAAGGGGTCTGTGAGCAAGCCCTGAAACGGGGCGTCAGTGCAGAGTTTCTTAGCTGGGGGCTGAGAGGACTCAGGTGTTGCCTTGGACCCAGAAGGGGCAGAGGTAGGAGGGGTGTTGGAGTAACTACGAAAGTAGTTAGGGTCTTCCTCATAAAAATTAGCCATGAATGTTAATCTTTTCATGACCCTATCAGTGTCTGTTGAGCTCCATTCTTTGGAGCTTGGAATAATAACAGGTTCTAGTTCCTCCTCAGTGCCCATATCCTCAACAGTGGGAGGAATGGTTTTTGTTTTTGGGGTAGGCTCTGAAACTTTAGCCTTCCCTGTCTCCTTTGGGGCCTTTTGTTTCTCCTTATGCACATGGGGACCTGAAGATGATGTTTTCTTGTGTTGTTTATCCCCTGCCCCATGGCTAGAGGAATGTTTACCCGATTTTCTATGGGCCTTCGAAGGTTCTGACATTGCGTCGAGTTTCGGAGGCGGGATTTGAAGGAGGACATATAGTCTCGGGAGTGCGGTCAGACGCGACTCGCGTCTAGCCTCTTCAAAGTGCCGAGCGGTTTTGTCATCCGACGATCGAGCCTTGGGGGCTGTTGATCGGGCGACACCCTTATCAACCGAAGACGGTTGGCGAATGCAAGTGGGAACGCCCAGAGGACAAAGATTCGATCGACCGCTCTCGTGGTGTTGTCTGGCGCCGATCGCTCGACACGCATGTCGAGTCCCAGCCGGGGCTGATGTGCTTAGTGGTGAAATGATGTGAAGCGCTCTTGCCGCCAGCTGTTGTCCCCACAACGTGGCCGCCGGTCAGTCCTTCGGGTTTGGGGGTGAGCGGTGGGTGTCCGAAGTCATCCCCTTTGCCCCCGCTGTCCGATTCGGCGGCGTTGCTGCCATCGCTGAATGTCCCCTCTACCTCCATGGCCTCCAGTTGCCTGGCGTAGTGGGCCCAGCACTTAGTCAAGCGGTCTTTAAGGGTCTTCGGCTTGAAGAGCTTGCAAGCTCGACAGGTAGCCTCGGGATGGTCTCATGGGATACACAGATTGCACGTATTGTGCTTATCCACCCAGGGAACCTTCCTATTACATTTAGGGCAGAATTTGAATGGAGTACTCCCAATATGTTACAAAATGGTAGCGGGCGGGTATATGTAAGAAAAGGGGGAATAGAGAGCCTATATGACCACCCCCCCCACTCTCCCTACTGTATAGAGCCAAGACCAGAGGCCTTCCAAAGCCCAGAGTCCGTTGTGGCAGTCCTCGACGGCCGACTTCCTCGATCTTCACCTGTGTTGATCTTTGGAGTATGGTGGAAGTGAGAGGGGAAGTATTAACGGTAATTATTAACTATAAATGGCTAAGTGCCGAAAGAACTCTTCAACATGCGTCCGACTAGTATGGTGGAAAAAAACAATCCGAGGGTCCTACACGCGTGAGGGATCATGGGTACAGTGGACATCACACTAGGGATAGGATTACTGGCACGCCCTATTTGACGTCCCTTTTTGAGTTTCGAAAAACAAACTGTAATACTCCGCAGCTTCCACTAGATGTCGGCCTATGCACAGCATGTGATCTAAGCAGATTTCACAAACATCAGAAAATCATATAGAAGGGAGTAAAGAATGGATGTTTCCACTACGCATTATAGCAGTGCTGGACTTTAGCAAGACGGCAGAGAAAGCCTAATTTCCAGAGTATCGCAGTTAAAAAGCAAATTGAATCACAAAGTGAATCTCAGCAGGCGAGGCTGGATGAGCCATGAAGCCAAAGTCTTATCAGACTGCAGGAAACCGACATTGGATACAAATCATGTGAAAGAACAGAACTCCTGTTCAGATGGCATGAACAAAACAAGGAAGACGTCAAGGTCTGTTAAAAAATAGTATTAAAAAGCACTAAAAGCTCAATTCCATGGTTTCCAGTCACATACAAGGATGAAGTTGGATGAACGAGATGGTCACACCTACGCACGAGGGCAGATCGTGCCTTCACTCCCTGAATTTCTCAGAGCAAAGAACACTCTCAAAGCCGAGCTTGAAAGCCTAATTGACAGTAGACCACTGAGGTGATGGTGGATTGATATGCTAATTGGTGGGAAGCAATGGTTAAAGCGAGCTCACCAGCACCTGGATGGCCAGCCTGCATGCTGCTAGACTTAGGTGGAAAAGTACTGACGGAGGTTAGAGTGCCAAGCAATTGTAGGGGACCGCATAATTAGGCGTCCTATAGTTGTGTAAACCAATGGGACATTGTGTATTTAGTGACGTTCATAGTGCTCATTTTTAGGTGAGGGCTTAGTTGCCCCACCTGATGTTAAGTAACCAATCATATATTCACACTTTTTAGATTGGTATGGATTGTATATTTAAATGTTCACTCAGAACCAATCACCCATATTCATAGGTTTTTATAGTTTGCCACATAGGATGACGTTCGTAAATACATAGGTTAACGTCATTGATGATGAGTTTTGTGTATAAAATGTCAGTTTTTTTCTAGAATGCATCGAGTAAGAGGATCGAGCAAATTCATTGATGTTCGTTATGCTCCCTGTTTTAGATAACTGATATTAAAACAGTTTTCCTTTTACCAACTACCCGAGTCATTTTGATTATTGATGTATGAATACAAATCTGCATCCCCATCCATCTCCAGGGTAATTGCTACTCATCTTAAGGGGCTGGGTTATCCAGTTCACTTGGTAGCGGAGAGGATGGTTCAGATCCATCGACATAAGTAAACATAAGAGTCCCGGAAATATCGAACGACCTTTGCCATTAGGCTGAAAGGACGTGAAGCTCCCTGTAGATAGTGGCTAGTGTAATTTGAAAAACCTTGCAAGCGCGGTATGACGGGTCCACTGGTTTCCACAGACACCCCTCCCACGTCTACGAGAAGCTGATCGAACAGAAGTTTGAAGAGGCAGTAAAAGAGGCGTACGATCCCGAGAGTCAGAAGACGAAAATGCGAGTGGTGAGTAAAAACAGAGTTGGCAAAACATATGGGTGACAAGTGAAGAAAAAAAGTGAGTAATGGCGGGAGGCGGGATAAACGTAAAGTGAGAATAAGAGTGTCATATGTATATAGTAAATAGATGTTGACTTGAGCGTGGCCAAGCAATAGAGGTATGTGAGAGAGGCCACGATATTAGAATACGTCCTGGCCTGCGTTTTAAAGAACGTATCAGAAGAAATGTGAACCTAGAGTCCCATAGCGGATGACGTAGAAGACGGATTTGATTATAGACAAATCTAAAGAGGTTAATTTAAACTCTGTATGGAGTATCTTAGAGGGCAAGACAGATCTTAGAGAAGACTGTAGAGAAGAATGTGTGTGACCGGTCGAGTGTCTGTTTGATGCGATTATGAAAATGATGTCGTCATAAGCAGAAAAAAATAATGGATTGTTTTAAATTGAACTTGGTGGTTGTTTTTTTAGCAAGATTAAAGTAGAAAGTGGGATTAGAGGGATTGGAGCACGCGTCGAGTGGTGCACGCTCATATTGTGTTATTTTTCTGAAACTTATTTAAATTTGTGATTAAAGCAAGCGAGTGCCAAACAAGTTAAAAGTAACGAGTTAAGAATGGAGGATGTTACTCCACTTGTGCATCTCTGCAAGCAATTGCCGAAACATGCACCCAAGCTTAGACAGTTTAGTGCAGAATGGGTTAAAGGAACCGCAGAATATTCATGCTGTGGCTGCAAGGAGGGTCACTATCGAAGGTAGTCCTGCAGCATATGACGACATTTGCATGCAGCATACACTGGAAAAAAAGCTAGGCAAGCGACTGGTGAGCTTTGGAAAATGTACCAGGAGGAACCAGATGAGCCGCCTCCTGTAGATTGGATACTTAATGTATGCAAAGAGGGGGGTGAGGAGCCCTCTGCTCCCCCCGCCCCAGCTGAAATAGAAGACAAATATAAGAAAGACGATGGGTTATACCCATCGAGCGAGTTTAAGGCAGCAACAGGGTATAGCAACCCGGCATATGAGTCGCCTACGCAAAGCAGTGACGAGGGTCCAGAGAAAAATACTGAGAGAGATGCAAACTCTATGGTCCTGAGAGACAAGGAGAGACGCGACAGAGAGACGTGATTGAGCAAGCACAGCTCTAGATATAGGAAGAGAAATAAAGAGATGGAAGGGAGAAAGAGATAAAGCTGATGAGTTAGCACTTCTACAGAACGAATGGATGGGTGGTCCGATTTTCCTTAAACTCGATGGTAAAGGCATCGAGGATGTAAGGCAAAGGGAAGATCAAGATGAGCAAGATAAAAAGGATAAAGAAAAAGAGGAACGATTGAAGGATGAAGGAGCAAAGAGAAAGGATAGAAAAAGACGACAACATTTATATCAAGAGGAGCAATTAAGGAAAAAAGAGCAGAAGAGCAAAGAAAACGTGATAACAGACCAAGAGCAATTGATGAGCAGGAAAGGCTAAAAAGAATAGAAGAGGAGGAACAGAAGTTAAGGGACAAGAGAATACAGAGTCGAAAGGATGATGAGATACGCAGTGCAAACGAGAGAAGGGATATGAAGAAAAAAAGAGGAAGACAGGGTAAGAGATGAAGCAAGGAAACAGAGAATTTGACAATAATATAGAACGTAAAAAGACGGAGCACGCAATCTCGATCGCTTGGAGAAGGAGATAAGGGATCCCAAACCAGAAGTAGCATGGGAAGGACAGAGGAGTTCATCCCAAAATACGAGTCATTACCAGGCCCGTTTAGAGTAAATCTAGAGGACGGGTTTGACTCTAGGAGCATTGGGGAAGCAATCAAAGTATATCATGAAATAAAAGCCCAGAAAGAATCAAAGGGGAAGGGAAAAAATGATTGACTCGAGAGTACGCAGTTATATGACATAGAGGGAGCCTCATGCAATACAAAGCAGAAGGGGTTGTCTTTAGATAGAATGACTGAACAAAGACAAAGAGGAGAGAAGTTGCACGAGTTGGGCACAAGAAATGTCAGACGAAGACAGAGACACCTTCCATGGGGAAGAGAGAGGGGATGTATTCGGTCCTGAGGGATGTTTTTCAATGGATAAGGAAGTAAGATGGTCAGATTTAAACACACCTATACCTAGGGCATCAGAACCATTGACAGACAGACCTAAAGGGCAACTCCATGGTGAGAGGGCAGAGTCGCCACCATATGTGAGCAGATTAAGATCGTTGCCAGGAAGAAGGCAGTGCGGGAATCTTGTCCCTGCGGTGGACAGACAAATGATGAGAAATGAGAATGAGTTTGGGGCATCACAGTTTCCCTTGCTTGAAAAAGGGGGGGGGGGGAAGACCCAACAGTATATACGGTGGCCCCAGATGGACAAGGATAATTTAAGGTGTAAACTTCAGAATTTAACTGGTGCTGGGAAATGGATACATGAGTTAGAGAAAATGACGGGAGGAAATACATTGGCTATAGGAGACATTAAGGGTCTCCTGATCACCATACTTAAGAGAGCTGATGACGTTTGGTCAAGGGCAGGATATGCTGATGTTACTACAGTTAACACTGCTCAAGATGGAGCACCGTTCAATAACTGTAGATCGGCAGTCTGGAAAGCGCTTAGAGTACTGTATCCAGACACATCCAATATGGGAGCTATAATGACGAAAAAGATGCAAGACAGGGATGATCCGCTTGTTTACATTCAGAATTTCCAAGAGCAGTGGAGCTTGGAAACACGTGAATATTGGGGAAAATCTATACCTGTGTTCTATCATATATTGTGCCAAGGGCTTCCAGACCCTGTACGGAAACAGCTCAAGAAGTTAGTGGGTATAGAAGCCAAAACCGTGGTTGGAGATTCAGCGGACCATTGCGCATTATTGTAGACTATTGCAGGAAAAGATGATGCTATGAAAGGCAAAGAGGCAAAGTTAGCACAGAAGAAGTTGTCAAAATATGCCATTGAAGGGGCAATGTTGACTAGTGTAGACGGATCGAACTCACAGCAGACTGCAAATATGCCGCAGGTGAATAACCAAAGGCAGTTTGATCAGGCAATAATAGATTTGCTCCACGAGGAAGGGGAGGATCTCGAGGAAGAAGTTTTCAGAATAATCAAGGGAATTGGCAGAATAATCAGGGAAGCTTCCACAATAATGAAGGTGGGTTTCAAAATATGTAGAATGACAGTCAAAATATGCAGGATGGGCAGATTAGGGTACCTCCTACATGTTGGGTATGTGGTATGACAGGGCACTTTGCACATCAAGGGTTCATGCAAAACAGCCAATTTTTGAGAGGGGGACTTCAAATCTGCCTGCGAGTGGAGACGGGTTCGCTCAGAATCAAACGATGCAGCAGCAATAAGCACCGAGAATGCAGCAAGGCTTGCAAACACAGCAGGTAGAGGTCAATCCGCCACAAGGGCAGTCGCAGCATTCGTCCATGCAGATTCAGCAGAGTACAAGCACAGGACAGCTAATGACTTCTAGAGTAGGGGCTGTCACTGTCGATGGAGGGAATCCTTTTACAGGTAACGGAAGGAGGCTGTATCCCCAATGGGACAGCTCACTGGGAGACCTGACGTGTTCAATACCATCCGTGATGCCGAATCCTCACGAGGAACCAAGGGTAGACTTAAGTATAGGAGGCAAATCTTTTTAGTTTTTAGTAGACATGGGTGCAACGTGCTCATGTATACGAGAGGGGAAATTTTCGATGTCTGGAAATGCCACATCTAAACAAAAGATTGTACTCTTACTAATTCTGTTTGGAGCCACAGAAATTTAAGGTGGACAGATACTTTTAGTCTCTAGAGCTGTCCACTATTATGTTTACAAAGAGATTAGGTTTCTTTATTGCCATGAATACTCAAGGTTTTACAGGAGCTACAAGTAGAGTCCCTTTCACTGAAGAATTACCAGTCTCTATTACCAGTCTCTATAGGAGAGTGTTACATGTTGGTGCCATTGCTATATTCAAGGCAGACATATGGCCATGCAGGCAAATTTACAACCAGAGGTTTTCCATTATGGAGTACACATTCTGTTCACATAGCTACTAGGGCTAGTAGGCAGAACTATGAGAATACCGGATGAATTTATGTTTAGACCAAAAATACCTATTCTTGAAGAAGAGGGACAAGTTTTTCCCTTAGAGCTACAAGCAGCCATAGTGTGAGGTGAAATGGTTTTGCTTGATGGAAATGATGAGGGCAGATGGTGTGCAGTAATTGCCATCGGGGAAGGTTACAGATTGCCTGACGTCACTCATGAGGATCTATTTGGAGATCATGCATCTGATGACGTAATATTTAACACGCGCATTGCATATTGGGTGAGAGCAATCAAACGAGAAGATCCTCAGAAAATGATGTTAGCACAAAAACGCCTGAGTATTTTGATGAAGATAGGGCAAAAGTGGCAGTTTCATTGTGCACCACAGGCCCCTATGACGTAGGCCTGTTGAAGGTGGTTGGAGAAGTACAGATTAAATTGAAAGCAGGAGCAATTTTACCTCAAGCATGACAGTATCCCATGTCTCGAGAGGCAGATGAAGGCATTTTTAAGCCAATTTCCATCACGATTGATCGGGGTATCTTAGTGACGTCAGAGTCACCCTGTACTTCTGCATTTTATTTTGTGAAAAAGAGGAAAGGGGTCGTGGAGAGTAATTCCAGATTTGAGACCGATAAACCAGATTGTAGAGGCTGAGTTCCCTCTAGTTACTAATCCTGCTACAATCTTATGTAATATACCTGTTGAAGCACTATATTTCACTGTGATTTGATTTGAAAAATGCGTTTTTCTCAATCCCATTGCACAAAGAACTGCAGGATCTGACATCATTTACGTTCAGAGAGACTAAGTTAAAAATCACAAGATTACCTCCAGGGTATTGTGAGTCTCCATCTATTTTCAATACAGTCCTCCAGATGGACATGAGCAATATTGATTTAGAAATTGTTGTGTTGCAATACGTAGATGACATTTTAGTTTGCAGACCATCAGAGGAAGAGTGCAGACGCGATTCTGTTCAGCTGATGATTACACTTGCTGACAAAGGATATAAGGTTGACAAAGAGAAGTTATATTATTGTCAACAGGAGGTGTTGTGTATAAGCCAATTGATTTCACACAAAGGAAAGAAGGTTACGCCTGAGAGAGCTGGGGCTATTTTGAAAACCACAAAGCCGCACACGATAAAACACATGCAAAGATTTCTGGGTCTAAGTTATTATGTCAGAGCATGGGTCTTTGACTACAGTTCACATATAAGGCCTTTATTGTAGGCTTTAAAGAAAGCACAGGTAACACATGAGAAAATTGTGTGGACTGAGGAAATGGAAGAAGGGTTTGACGTGTTGAAAAAAGCAATTTGCACAGCTCCAGTTTTAGGGATTCCTAAGTATGCAGAGGAATTCTTTTTCTTTTCGCACACGGACGGCAGTGTTATGACAGCAGTCCTTACGCAGAGAACCACCTTGGGGTACAAGCCCCTTGCATATTACAGTGGCATTTTAAACCCAGCGATGAGAGGTCATTTTCTGTGCGAACCATCTTCGGCAGCCGCCGCGTTCGCAATAGAGAAAGCTGCGAGCATAGTGATGGGATGCTCTATGACGTTATTTGTTGAACATGCACTGTTTGCCATTTTAGAGAAACCAAATGGCCCGTTGACTTCTCAAAGGGCTTCTGCCTATGAAGAAGTCATATCGAATCCAGCGATCAAAATACGTCAATGCAGAATAGTAAATCCTGCCGTGTTTGTAGCTGAACCACTGGCAGAGGACGAGCATGGGCATGACTGTTCGAACTATGAAGCGTTCTATGATGAAATCCCTAGGATAAAAGAGAATGCTTTAGCAGGAGGAGAAATTGTTTTTATTGACAGTTCTTCAAGGATCGATCAGAATGATGGATAGAGATACACAGGTGCTGCTGTAGTAAAGCACACGGCCAATGGGGAGTTTCAGAAGATGGTAAGTGCTCGACTACCGTCTAATTATTCAGCACAGGCTGCAGAGTTCGTGGCGCGGATTGTCGCGCTCGGGAATCATGCAGACCAGGAAGTAAAAGTGTACAGCGACTCTGCCTATGTAATGTTGACGGTGCATGCAGGGTTAGCACGTTGGAAAAGGAGGAGCTACCTCCGAGCGGATGGCACTCCAGTGCAACATGCCGCCTTATTGGACAGGCTTATTTAGGCACGGCAACTCCCAGTAGTCATTTCAGTCGTTAAATGCGCAGCACTTGCTAAAAGGGCAGACTTTAGCTCACGCAGAAACCAAGTAGCAGACGATGAAGCAAAACTCGCTGCATCTTCAGAAAACGTTATGACATTTGATATGCCTGATGTAAATGAGAAAATGGTTGTAATGATGAACGTATCTGAAGGATATAGTAATTTGTCAAAGACACAATTAATAGAGGTCCAGGGGTTAAGCACCTCAAGATGAGAAGGATTTGTGGACGTGAAGAGGGCGTTCTTTAAACCCCTCTGAAGCATTGTAGCGACAAGACAGCACTGTTAAACCGGTGATGCCCGTAGCCTTCTTAAGGGTGGCGCTGGAACAGCTACACTACCCTGTGCACATAACTAGAGAGAACCTTGCTGCAACTATTGCAGAGGATTGGTTCGCACCAAATTTGTTAGAGCATGTTCCATTCTATGTAGTGAACCTCATCGTGTGCCAAAAATTCACGGATGGGCATACACTGCGCACATTTAGGGGAGTTTTTCCGAGACCCACTGGCCCCTTTCAGCATTTGCATATCGACTTTGTCGACATGCTGCAAGTATGTAATGGATATAGATACACGATTGTAGTAGTTTGTCCCTTTTCACGATGGATTGAGGCTGGTCCGTGTACACACCCAGACTCTACCTGTGCATCAAAATTCTTAGAGCGAGAAGTGTTTCCTAGATGGGGAGTATGTGAAGTAATGAGGCCAGACAATGGCCCACATTTTGTGAACCAAACATTTCAGCCGATTAGTTTTTTGCTTGGTATAAAGCACAAGTTCTCTTCGGCTTATCATCCACAAGGAAATGGAATCTGTGAATGGCTCAACGGCTTGCATAAAGAAAGGATAGCCAAGTTGAAGCTTACCTAGAAGAAATGGTGATTCCCAATGACAACATTTCACAGATTATAAGTTTTTCCTCTTTATATTGCGCACATACCCAGCAATTGTGGGGAGAACTACTAGTGCTTATGTTTTTCTGCAGGATCCTAAGAATGGCCCAGTCGTAAGGAGGTTGCTCACAGCAATCATCGAGCAAGTTCTGCAGCTACCAGAGAATAGTGGGGAAAGGACAAATGCCCCTATCAGCTGATGACGCACACAGGCTGGTCAGTTTGGTCTTCTATCGTCTGACTGAAGAATGCCTGCATCTTGTTGGAAGACACACTGATGTGCGGACATTCCTAAGGGAGCCGGAAAAAAAAAATGCAGCACTAAACGAAATCTTGAGAGGTAACATATCACAACTGAGTACCAATTCCGAGAGAACTCTGAGATCAGAGTGAAACTTTCCTTTGAGGGACAGATCGAGAGGTTGCTGGTCAGACAGAACTTTTGTTTCATGCTAAAAGAAATTCATCATGTTATCTGGTCTAAGACAGATTCGAGGAATCGACTGGAAACTGGTGTATGTCGTTGAACTTATCTAGACTTACTGAAGCCGGTTTTCTTCTTGCTGGAGAGGCATCCACATTTCGTCTGGTTAAAGACCGTTTCCAGGGCTACATTGAGAGTTTGCTTTTGGTATCCAGTAAGCAGACAGCTAATCGAGGATAAGTTGCCAAGCCAGGATAGCAGCCTCCAGAAGTAGTGCATAATTCTGCTGTATTAAAGTTACTTTTTCCTTCCTTAGGCAATAAAGATGGGAAGTGTTAGTAGCAACATAATTATGCCGGATACAGAGAGGCGTCCACGTTGTCCGCAAAGTAGATGCTGCAAAATATCCTGTGTATTATTTACGCTTGCGATTTGTTCATAATCATACTGCTTTCACTCTCAGTACGCACATTGTACTACATTGATGTACATGGAGCCAAGACTCCTGTGATTCTTCCTGAGCAGAAGAAAGGTACAATCGTGGCCACTACTAGGCAGCCAAGACCCTATGTAGTTATTCCTTTTCCCCAAGAAAGATGACAAATTGCCTGAATTTGAGATAAATGTCACTAACAATCATTGACACGCAAGAAGTGTCTTGGAGACTATTTTTGGACGCAAGAAACAGGCGTGGCAAGAAAGGCATGAGAAATGGTTGATAGAAGGTGAACCTACACAGGTAATGCATGTAATTATACCTGGTCCTGTGATAAATGACCCAAGGATGATTCCTAAAAGGTAGTCACATATGGAGATTCTGCGAGACATTTTCATGCCTAAAAGGTATGCTGAGAGTATGAGACTTTCTGAACTTTCTTCTACTCAGATAACACATATGGATGTACCAATTCTGCTGATAAATGTACCTATGATTAGCCCAATTAGAAGGAGTTATGCTAACACTTCAAGAAATGATTATGGACGGTCACATGAGAAGAATGAGGCCTAAAAGAAGCGCCAAAGAGGATGATTTCAAACTAAATGATTACCTGGACAGTAGAGCTCACTTGGGAAATAACATATGGTATCAACATATGAAGGCAGTGGGAAGAACTACGAAGGAGGAATGCTTTGTGTGTGCACTCCTGCCTTACAGTATGGGAAAATCCAAGATCTTTATAGCTATTGAAATAGATGTCCAGAAAGCTCATTGTCTGTCGCACATAGCACTTTGCAAAACAAGAGGCCAGTTCATGGGCCAAGATGCCTACCTCAAATGGGCAACTGAATGAACAGATCCAGCCGAAGATGACTACATCCAAGATACAAAGACAAGAAACAGAGCCCATACTAAGAATCATGTGATCAGATGCGAGAAGCCTGAAGTGAAGGGAGCTGGAATCAGATGGGAGGTAAACAAAAAACTGGAGAGTCCTAGAAAATCTCCAGAAGTTTGTAGATGGAAGAACAGAGGCCAAATGCAGATCTGGGATCAGTGTTATCACCAAATGGATGGGAAGAAGGAGTGGTAATTTGCAGAGCCTGGGTGGTCATTGGTTGTTACAAACCTGCCATTGACATCGTACAGAATAGCTGTGAGCCATTATTGTCAAGACTTGCTAAGCTACTGTCTTGGGTCGAAGACAAAGGAGGATCCTTGTAGATAGTGCCTCTGGAAAGTTCAAAGCTGTGCTTCAGAAATAATGGCACAAGAAACGTTGGAGGGAATCAGAATTGTGGTTGAATCTTTGATGTACCAGGAATGATACATGGAACAGCAGTAATCATGGATCATTATTGGGCTTGTGGATCCAGAGCGTACATGCAGCTACCCAAGGATTCCGGAGGACGATGCTCATTAGTGAATGCCCATGTTCCAGCACTGGCGATTCCAAAAAGTTACCTACACCTTGACAGTTTTCCAAAAGCAGATGCTCACCTGAGGACGAAGAGATCTGTGGAGCTGATGAAGAGGATGAAGAGAGAGAACTATTTTTCAGCAAAATCTATTGAAGCTTTTGATGCTATTCCATATGAGCACAGGCTGTTAAGCCAGACCTCATCAGTATTCACCGTCATTTTCATGCCGAGAATCCAGGTTGGAGCAAATACCAAATGGCTGCAGATTACCAGATGGGAATTGCTACAGACAATCAACACAACTATAAAGGGATTCAATGCAATCAGAGAAGAGATGAGAGCCATAAAACAAATGACTCCAGAACAGATAAGTCTTGGATATGATTACAGCTATGGATGGAGGTGTTTGTGCAAAAATTGGAGAATCATGTCACACATTTTTACCTTCTCATGATGAGAATGGAACCTTGACAGAGGCCATAGACATGCTGACAAAGCTCCATGGTCAGATGATAGACGAAGTTGAAGACCCTGCTAGGATCCACTTATCGTCTTAACAAACTTAACCAAGCCTATAAGTCCTTCACCATTGACGGCAACGTTATCAAGGTCTCCAAAGACACCAAAACATTAGGTGTCTATCTGGATTCCACCCTCTCCCTGAACAGACAAACAAATGCTGTCAGGTCGGCCTCTGCCTACACATGTAAACTTATCACGGCCTGCAGACCATTTCTGTACACTCACAACTGCATTACATTGGCTAGAACACTCATGTCCAAAATTGATTACTGCAGTGCCCTCTACCTAGGGAGTAGTCAGTCTAATCTCAATAAACTTCAAACTATTCAAAATAATGCCATAAGGGCAGCTCTCAATATACCTAGACGGTCCCATATCTCCACATTTAGATCTGACCTATGCTGGCTCCTGGTAAAACTTAGAATTGCCCTGAAAACGCTAGCCTTGACCCACAAATGCCTGAACGACGATGCCCCACCTTACCTTTCATCGCGTCTTGCACTTCACTCTTCTTCCCATCCCACCAGATCAGCCCAAATTCACAGCTAACATTACCGAGATTCAAACTCCAAAAAGCGGGAGGCGTGAGCTTCCCTGTCATAGCTTCCAAACTGTGGAATACTCTGCCAACCCACATAAGAACTGAACCTTCGTTCCGAATGTTCAAGAACAACGCCAAAGCTTGGCTGTTCACCCAGAAAGCATAAGGTTCCTCTTACTAGCCTGTTCCTTGCCTGTCCACCTGTAATATGTGTTATCTGTGTATATATGCCACACTGTATTCGCTCATAAACTGTATCTTGTATTTATGGATAACTTATAAATCTGACCCTTTTGTGCATATTTTTTGTAACCTGTATTCAAGAGTATGCGCCCGGTTGCCCATGGGCCTGGTGCGCTTTACAAATAAACTAAACTTCAAACATTGCTGATGACAGTTGGTTTGGATCACTCTTTTCTTGGGTTTCACAGTGGATGGCTGATATTTTCAAGTTCCTTGGAGCCCTGATAGTGATGATATTACTTGGATTCTGTGTGATCAAGATAATAATCTCGCAATGCAATAAGACAGCAAAGAAAGCCATAGGGATGAAGATCATGATCAATGTCGAACCAGGATGGAAAGCCAAAGACCTGACGGATGAAGTAATCAGAGACTTTATGAAGGCCAGTATTCATGCACCTCAGGGAACGAAGTTCCTTTATCCAAAGAATCATAAAAAATATGTAAGAAGATGGATCTATTGCAGTCAAAATGGACAATGCATGCTCATGATGTGGAACAAGAATGAGCATGTGAAAACAGCATGATGCCTGAAGGTTGTCATAAATATATGGATCCCAAAGAAGCTTTTATTCAGACCTGAATGCCTAGATGTGAAGGATGATGTGAGAGTGGTCGATAAATCGCCATAGGGGGGGGAGTGTAGAGGAAGAGCCAAGCACCCCGACCTCAACCGTTCCGCCCCTATTGCTTATATGTTAGAAAGCAGAGTATGCGACATACACGGAGCAGTTGAAACGACAAAGGCCAAAAGGAATCCTAGAGGCAAGATTCCCATTGAGGAAACCATACCTGCACACAAGGTAATATGATGGTTGTTTAAATAAGATTCCTGAAGAAGCAGAGCAAATAAATGGTAAGGAAGAATGGTGACGTCACCAACCATCACCAAGTAAACATCACACAGAGCTGAATGACGTACCTAGAAGAGATGCAGAGCCCAGAGAATGCAGATATTCTATAAGGCATCAAGAAAGTATCAAGTATAAGTGACATCTTGGGATCAAGGTGGGGGTGTAGCCTTGATCTTCCCGGAGTGGATTCCTGCCTCTATCATTCCTATGCAGGCCTACTCCTTCAAATGCCTGGTATGTAGGATTTCTCTCTCTCCTGGCCACTCTCTCACTTTGGTTACTATCTACTGGCCACCTGGTCAGATCACCTCGTTCTTCGAGTGGGCGGACCTCTCTTCCACCCTCCTGGCCTCGACCACTGAACTCCTCCTTGGAGACTTCAACATTTACCTGGAAGCTCCTGTCCCGCCACGGGACTCTTTCACGACCTTTGCGGCTCTCTCCCTCTCTCTAAGGGCACACTCTTGATGTTCTGATCTCCTCAAACCTCCCCCTCTCTAACCTTCTCACCACTCCTCTCCTGGAGTGACCACTTTCTCCGCTCATCTTTCTCTACCCCTCAGGCCAAGCCAACCCCCACACTGCCACCCACCTTCTCGGTCATTCAACCCATGAAGCGTGTGTCAGTTGAGGCTTTCGCCGCCTCTTTCTCACCCCTTCCTGCACCTCTGCTGACTCACACCCCGACACAACCCTTTCCATGCTCCACTCTGCTATCTCTGACACTCTTGTTGTACTTGCGCCCATCATGAGGATCTGCATGAAGCCAAAAGCCAAGTGCAACTCCTGGTACGACTCAGACCATGTCGCCCTTAAATGCAAGGGTAGGGTGGCTGAGAGGAAATGGTTGGCATCTTGTACATCCTCTGACAAACTGGCCTGCCACCTTCACCAAAGGCAATACCGACTCTCTGTCCTCACTAAGAAGAAAGCTCACACCCAAGCCTGCGTCTCGGCGGCATCCAACAACTCAGCCAAACTCTTTCAAATCTGCAAGGAGCTGGCCAATCCTGCCGCAGTCTCCAACTCTCCTGTTCCCTCCCAGGCCCTCTGTATGGCCCTGGCTTCTCATTTCATCTCTAAAACCCCAGACATCTTGTCCACCCTCTCGTCCTCTCCTGCTTCCCCTTACACTCTCTCCTCTTCTTCCGGCCCCCTGTGGCCACCCCCCACCCCTGCTCTGCCTTTCGTCTCTTCACCTCTGACAAGGTTTCTAGAGAAGTCTGATCTATGAAAGCCTTGTAAAACAGGTTCTTCCCTGTTCTTCCAAACCATCAAGAATCACATTGACACCCTGGCTCTAGTCTTGGCCGACTCTGCAACCACTCTTTTGCCACTGGAACCTTCCCTTCCCCCCTGAAGCACTCTTGTGCACCCTCTTCTCAAGAAACCTTAAGCCGACCCCTTCTGCCCGGCTAACTATCGCCCGATCTCCATCACTCCTTTCCTGGGCAAACTCTTGGAAAAGCTAGCCATCTCCCAGCTTAATCTTCCCACTGAATCTGTTGGTTGTCTCCATGACTATCAGACTGGCTTCAGAGCAGCCAGAAGCACGGAAACCGCTCTCCTAAACATCCATGAAGACCCGCTCTCTAACCTTCGATGCTAATCTCCCCTCATCTTACTTGATCTCTCTTTTGCCTTTAACACAATCAACCATGCCATCCTGCTCAGCCGGCTCTGTGATAACCAGGGTATCACTGATCAGGCTCTGGCCTGGCTGACGTCTTTCCTCTCGGACCAACCCTCCCAGGTCCAACTCGGGTCCTTCCTCTCCTCTATCTCTACCTCTACCTGTGGTGTTCCCGAGGGGTCTAACCTTTCTCCCTGGTTGCACAAACAATACCTGGGTCCTCTCGCCCACTGCATTGCTGCTCTCTGCTCCAACCTTTAGTGCTATGCGGACGACTCTCAGCTCGCTTTCAGGCTCCCCTCTGCCGCCTCTTCTCCTTCTCTCATCCCCGATTGTCTTTAATCCAGGAGTGGTGTGCCACCAATGATCTCTGCCTGAATGGAGATTCTCCTCATCGGCACACCTGCACCTTCTTTTCCTGCCAGCCACTCTCGGCCTTCTTCCTGCTCCCACCTGTGAGGCTACGAACCTCGAGGTCATCTTCAACTCCACACTCTCCTTCTCTCCTCACATCTCTGATGTCTCTAAGAAGTCAAACTACCAACTGCACCTCCTCAGACGTATTCTTCCTTTCCTCTCCTTCCCCCAGAAGCTTACTGTCTCCAGAGTTCTGGTTCTATCTAGGCTTGACTACTGCAACAGCCTCTTTTTAAATCTGCCTGCCTCTACTCTCTGTCCTCTACAACTCATCCAGAACAGGACTGCGAGACATGTCCTTGGCCTCAAGCCCAGGGACCGTATGTCTCCAGCCCTGAAATCTCTGCACTGGGCCCCAGTGCTTGCAAGGATTAAGTTCAAGACCCTTGGATTGTCCACAAGGCCTTCTGGGGCCTGGGACCGCAATTCCTCCTACTCACGCTTCGGAAATATCTTCCTACTCTAGCTCTTTTCTCCTCCACCTCCAACTCCTTGAGAGTCAGGCACTTCTACAAGCAATGAGTCGGGGGCAGAAATCTGTCCCTTCTGTTCGTTCCTCCTTCTGGAACAGCGTCCCTGCCTCTCTGAAACTTGAGCAGAACCATCTCCGATTCTAGAAGCATCTCAAAACCTTCCTCTTTGCATCTGCCTTCTCTCATCCTCTTCCCTGCTGATCTCCTCTCCGATACTGCACTGGTCACCTGGCTACCCTCTAAACTTTGGGCCCAGGTCCGTGCCCTCCAAGTTGCACACCTGCACTGCCTCCTAGCAACCCTTAACTTGGGTCTGTAGCTGCAACCCTACAGTCCTTTTACCTGCATTTACCAGACACTTATCTGTACTTAAACCTTGCACTGCCACCTGCTGGCCGCACTACTTGGTTTTGATTGTGTGTCCTGCACTTGCCCCATCTCTCCTTCCCCTGGCACTTCTCCCCTCCCCTCTCCAATGTACTTGCGCGATCTCAATGTCAATAGGCCCAGTAAGATTGTGGTCTTTGTCCTCTCTTTATTTCCCCTCCCTTGCCTCATCATGCCTTGAAACACTTGTATATAGGCGCGTTATAAATGTCATATTATATCATATCAAATGTCAGCAATGGCGGAATACCTACTTACAAGAGAAGAGCACACTATTAGTCTTTTTGCACTGAGAGGAAGCATGGAGCATGCTTTCAGACCATCCTCTAATATTCTAGAGGATCTGCGCGCAAAATGTATCAAACTTGAAAGGGCATCTATCAAAGAGAAATAAATATTGGGAAATGGTATCACTCAAAAACTATTTACAAATGGAACAAATTCCAAGAGGTCTTAGAATCTTGATCGTTCCAGACTTCTCCAATGATGAAGATACAGATTTGGCTAATCAGTGGGAGGATAATCTTAATGTAAGCTCTAATAAGAAGCTTGAATTGCTCATACAGCATGTGTCGAGGGAGCATTCCAGAGTACTGGAACAAATTGAGAAGATAAAGAAAGAAATCACGGAAATGAACTCACCAGAGACGACCAAGGAGAAAAACTCAAAAAATGTACCGTGTTAATTACACAAAATGAGAGAATTGTTCTGCGATGAACGCGACTATAGAGAGGACAGAGTTTACACTTTTCAAACAAAATATGATCAAAAACCAACCTATGGCTCAAGGTGGAGTACCACAAATACGTCGATAGGAAGTTCAGACATTGAGTCCGAACAGGAAGGACAAAGTAGTGAAGGTAGAAGTACAACGGCAGCACTAGAGGATACATGAATCAAATTCACAGATTCAAAAAGGGAAATAAAAATACGTCTACAAATCGGGTCAGTTTTCAATTGGCACATCCTGTAACTACAATAATCGCAACACTAGGAGGAGAGGAAGGAGCGGGGTAGACAAATCAAGAGATCCAGGCACTGCTCAAGGTTGAAGCAAAAGACGAACAAGGGCCAGCGCCAAAGTAGTGACCAGCAAGCGCACTTTAATAATCTAGTGATATACATATGTAACAGACATCTAAGTATAGAGGAACTAAATGTTCTGAACAGAGGACTATCATTTGCACCATCTACAATCTTTGATCCAATTGACCTTCAAATAAATTTGTTCAAATTTACCCGCAAATTAAAACTGGAGAAATTCTTTGTCACACAAGTAGAAAACTTCAAGAAGAGAACACCGATATCAGAAAAAAGTAAACTCACTTTGTTGTTACCAATGATATTAATGAAGGACAATATACTTTGAGAGTGAAACGCTTGAAATATAATAGCAGGGCAAACAACAAAGAATTGCACGAGACAATCTAAGGAAAAGACGAATCAATAGTCATTAAGGAAGCAATATTGTCATTATGGAGCGAAGCGACTACTTTGACATGGCTATGCAGCATTTAAATACCCCTGGATGCTATGTTATATTGAAAGAGAATCCTACCAAGAAGGTTGTCGATCTAATTAAACTGACTGAGGAATGGCATAGAAAAGGACTGATCTGAAGAGCAAACTCCCAAAAATACATAAGAAATTTGAACGGATACCTGAAGCAAGACCCATCCTTAATGGAATAGGGTGGGCCACGGAACACCTATCTGAATATATTGATACTATGATGAGAACGTTTGTAGACCAACTAGCATCGTACCTCAAGGATTCAACAAGTGTACTAAATGTTTTGAAAACAATAAGTTGGGATCATGATTGCTTACTGGTCTTACTAGACGTTCTGGCCCTATATACATCCATCAGACATGAACTAGCACTCATGACCATAGAATATACATTCAGACAAACTTCTGCATCTCACCTCCATCAACACAACATGCTTATGAAAATGTTAGAGGCGACACTGCAACACAATAGCTTCATCTTTAATGAAATACATTATGGACAAGTACAAGGGTGGCGATGGGCACCAAATATGCGCCAGCACTGGCCAATTTTTTTATGGGACTTTTTGAGGATACCGCCGTCTACACAAATGAATATTATCAAAAAGGAGCACTACACTATGGGCAAGATACATAGACGATATACTACTCATTTGGAAGGGAACCACGGTACAACTGCAGCAATTTATCAACAAGCTCAATGTTAACAACTTTGGAATTTCATTTGTGGAAGCTCACGATGACACAAAGATCCATGTTCTAGACTTGAAGATATACGTATCAGGAGGCAAATTGTTAACGCGGACCCTCAGAAAACCCACTGAAGTAACAATCAGTCATACATAATATACCAATGGGAGAATTCATCAGAGCCAGGAGCAACTGAGAACCAAAGGACCTTTGAAAATGAGTGTGATCTATTATCCGCCAGATTTCGGGAAAGAGGTTACCAACATAATATACAGGACACACTAACAAGGGCACGATTAACTGAGACAGGAACCATTAGTACAGAAAACGAAAAACAAAGATCCACTAGCCAACAAAGCGAAATTTATCACAAAGTACTGTCAGAATCAGCAAGAGATTCGGAAGATTTTGAAGAAGCATTGTTCAAAACTACTCAAAGATTTAGAGGGATTTTTGGATGAGAAACCAGCAGTGATTTTCAGGAAAGCTGATACACTAAAGAATAAACTCAGTCCATCTTTTTTTTACCAAGTACGAGTAAGGAAAGAACAATAACTTGGTTAAATCCGATAAGACAAGTTTTCCACACGTGCTACATGCACAATGTGCAAATTCACTGATCCGAATACAGATCAATTCTGCGACTCAAGTGGGACAAAACTACAGATCAAGGAATTCATTAACTGTAAAAACATATGTTGTGTATGCACTGATATGTATTTGTAACAAAATATATATATAGGTAGTACCATAAGGCCACTGAGAATAAGAGAGCATATTGCTTCCATCAATATCCAGGACCCCCGACTGTCTTCGGCCGTGCAATGACAGAAAGAACACCAAATGCAAGAAACTAGGGATCAGATTTATAGGTCTCAAAAGAGTGACACTGAATAAGAGAGGGGGAAGTAAGGAACGCCATCTTAGGCAAAAAGGGACAAGAATTATTTGCCAATTTCGCAGCACTGACGTTGGTGTCAATGCAGACAATGAAATGAGCTCATTTCTATGAAAGGCAATTGTGGAACAATCGCAATCACAAGAGAGACTAAATGGGTTCCATGATAGTAATACATGTTTTTGTTCAGTTGATACGAGTACAATGCAATGTGATGTAAATGAACAGATGAAAACACTGATGAGAGAAATAAGAGGCATTCTCAATTCAAAACACTTTAAAACAAACTTAAAATATAGAATGTCTTTGCAACACAACAGTAGATGTTTTACATTGCTTCAAGTTATGACACTAATAGAATTTCATATACAAGCGATCTCTAATGTTCTCATAAGGATGCATTACTTATTAGTACTGACCAGAAGTTTTTGCATAAATGAGTAATGTATAGGCACATGCGTCAGAATAAATGGATTTACAAACAATTTTGGTAAAAATAAGTACCTAATATGAGTATCTAGTATATCTCTTTAGAATTATGGGAACCGAGTCACAATGTGAACTTTGGCACAAAAATAAAATAGCAAGGTAGCCTAGCCGACTACTTTAAAGGAACTCTGGGTTACTTTTGGTAACTATAAGTAAATATGGCAATAGGTGGGGCTTTGCGCACACGCGCATTTAAAAGTTAAGAAAAATGGCGGATGCATTTAAAATGCTGGAAGGCTGCCGCAAGAGAGATTACCTCCATAACTGGTAAGCTACATGAATGTGGGATACCACATAATTGGCATGAATACTGAGCATAGCCAAGGCTGGAATGCGTTTAACACGAGAAGTGAGAACTAAGAGTACTAACAGTAGGGAGACAGGAAATAAAGCTACGCTGTTAGCATTTCGACTGTACACACTGAGGGGGGGTGATTTCATGCTTATGGATTTCAGCCTTATTTAAGTTGTAGAATACATGAGTTTACACAATATGCAGCTGTTCATGTTATCGCTACTAGTGAGGGAGAATGTATTGATTGAGAAGGCTGCCTGCAAACGCTGCGCAGTTAATGGTGCACTTATTTGCAACACAAGGGAGAAAGATGAAAACGAAAACGGCTAAGGCACTATAAATAAACGCATAGGACTAGAAGAGTAGGAGAAACAACATGGTTTATCTGTTATTTGAGAAAACAATTCAAACACTATGTTCTTATTATAGAACAACCATGTATTAACCCGTGACTGGGAGCTGGTTAGAAGAGAATTCTGAACTGAAGACACACAATAGCAAACCATCGGGTGAGTTAACAATCACAAAAAGGTTCAAACATTGAGACTGAGAATTAACATGGCACTAATGTAAATATGTATACATAACTAACAAATTATTTTGATTTTAAAAATGTCATACCCTTGAACCCTACCCTTCACCAATCCCTTTTTTGTCTGCGATTACTACACACACACATTGCTTCTTTAGGAATGAGATGATTAATGTTCACTTTTGTCAAAGGCCACTGGCCGAAACACGTGTTAACTGAGGACACATGTGAATTATTCTTTTTGTATTAGATTAACCAAGGACACACATGAATTATTATTTCTGGATTTGATTGATAACTATATGTCCTGTATACCCAAGGACCAAAAATAAAACAATTATGCTCATTTTCCGGCGCACTTATTGAATCATTGAACAATTTTCAATGTGTTGATATTTAATGACAATGTCAGGTGTTGGGCATAGTGTCATATGGTCTGATGAATTGTGGCCTTTTGCATAATTCTTACAATGCAAGTAGACACATTCATCATGGAGATCTTGAGTTTATCTTTTAAGGCGCAAGAGCAGTTCCTGTAATATTTTCCAGACCCAAAAGGTCAAGTGCTAGGTGTTGAAATCTAAAGGCTGACTTTGGTGTTATCATCGGTAGTAGACATTGGGGAAGCGTTAAGGAATCCTATGGTCTGTATTGGTCTTTTGTACACAGTACCAGCTACACTAACCTCAAGACACTGAATGTCTTATCCTGTTGAGTAAGTGTTGTTAGCAGTGAGGAGAGGTTGTGCATCTAGGCAAGCTGATCTAGAGCAAATAATGTTGGCAACAGGAATCCTATTTATGTATACGTGTGTCATGCCTTCTGAGGTGAGAGAAGTGCCTGTAAAAGGGGTACCAAGTACATTCAAATGGGGAGCAGTATGTTCTGACAAAGGCACAGTGGCATGCGGGCTCAGAGAAGTAAGTACAGCATTGGCATAAGGGTCTGAATTGATGTGCGTGTTGTTGGCAGCACTAAAGATGTGGGGATTTTCTATGGGCTGTGCTAGAAATGCTTGTAATGTTAGGACAGTTTTTCTGAAGTCCTAAGGACTTAGTAAAACCATTCAGTTGAGACAGTACAAGACTCCACTCTTAGTATAAGACGGTACACCTGAGTTCATGGTAGTGTAGACAGAGCAGCCAGGCTTATCTTTGGAGGGAGAGAGGGCTGTAGAATCAGTACTAATGAAATTATAATACCAATGGTCCAAAGAAACACTCAAACACTATGGGCCTCATAAGTATGGCGGTGCAGTAACAACGGCGCCGGTAGTGCTACCGGTGCTGTTGCTACCGTACCGCCATACTACAAGTTGTGCTCGCGGGTCTTGCTCTGCCCGCTAGGTCAGACAAGGCGGGCAGTGCGGCACCCGCGAGCACAACTCGTGGATGCACCGGCACCGTTATGAACGGTGCCGGTGCATCAGAGCTACCCATTGCCATTCAGCCCTATGGGACAGAATGGGGATGGGGAGTCCCTTATTGTCGGCACCCGTGAATGGGCAATTACCGGGTCCGCCAACCTTGGCATGACCCAGTAATTGCCCATTCGCGGGTGCTGGTAAAATCATGGGTCCGGCGGCAGCCGTGCCCTTGTTACAGGAACGCTACCGCCAGACCCGTAATGAGGCCCTATGTGTATTGTAAGAAAAAATAAATAAAGGTTTATTTAAATACAAGCAGGCCCACATAAATCTTGGGGGAAATAAGTGCCATCACAGATCATATAAACACGCTCAGCAAGAAATCGCATAGAATTATCAACTGGACAATATACTTTTCCGACCTAGTGAATCATAGATTCTAGGAACAGTATAAACCTATAACTCTGATTCAGGATAACAGTTATTCTAGGGGAGTTGGACCTTGGGGCGTAATAGTCAATTACAGTTTCTTTTCAGTTCACAGACTAGGAATGCAATAACTTAACTTTTTCTTTTAGGATTAAACAGTTACTCAAGGTAAGTAAAATCAATACACTTTTTACAGGAGCTATAAGCAACTTAAAGGCAGGTGTAAACATAAAGTGTTTTTGAGTCCGTCTACAACAGACCAGGGAAAACAAAACCCAGTGTTACACTTTATGAATGACTCACAGTTATTCTAAGTTGGTAAAACCTAATGCAGACTTATTCCAGATAGGCTAACAGCAAGTCAGGGGAAGCAAGACCCAGTTGGGAAACTTACACACTCATTTTCTGAAATAAGTGAAGCCAACAGCATTACTTTTGGCGAAGAGGCAAAACCAATTCACAGGTGAGTAAAATAACCTTGTATCTACCTCTCAGAATGGCAGAACATTTCTAAGGTAGGTAAACCAACCTTCTATATACTTGTCAGAATGGCAGAACATTTCTAAGCTAAGTAATAACTTTTCTAACTGTTCACTCTCAGAGTTACAGTTACCAACCAACTCTTTTAAAGTAAGTAACTTTTAAACACTTATTCTCTCTCTAGGCGAAAGGCCCAATCCTTAGAAGTCTTTCCCTTATTCTTGGAACATGAAGAGGGGGGTCACAAGGGTCTAGTGTCCAACAGGCAGCATCAGCATAGGTTTGTACGTAGCAAAAGTCAGAGTTCGTAAGGAAGTCTGTTCAAACAGGTCAGTATTTTACTTTAGAGTTAGTTGAGGGTCCAGATGTTTCACAGAAGACACCCTAGGAGGATTCCAGCAGGGGCCTGGTTGCACTGGACGAGAGGACTCCCAATCACAGAAAACACCCCAAACCTACACAGGAATCACAAGGTAAGTTAATACCCAAGCCAGCACAGTACCTCAGCACAGAAGATGATTTCGCAGCAGGACGACTTCAGGATCTGCAGCCAAAAACCTGGTTGTTGAATTCCTTAATTAAGAAGAGAGGACACTGGAAGAACATTTGCAGCAAGGATCACGGGGAAGGCTCTAGGCAAAGTTTTCGTTGTGGTTGGATGCGGCTCTGTGGATTTGGTGCCTTTTTCAGGAGCACAGAAGAAGACAGAATATTGCTGGTGGGATTCTCGTCATTTTTAAGGACCAGTACTCTGTTGAGGGGACTTTTCAGACTGGAATCGTGCCTCTGGAGATCCAGCAGGATGCCCACAAAGATTCAGCGAGATTCGGAAGACCGTGCACCACACAATAGCTCCTGGTCCCAGGGTTCTGGGGTATTGCAGCCCCGCAAGGTCGCAGCACGCATGCTATGGCTCAAAATGCAGGTTTTCTTGGTTCTAGTGGGTCTGACCAGGCTCTGGGTCGGAGCCGTCGTTTCAGGTCGATTGCAAGGAAAGGCTACAGCAGGCTCCAGTTACACAGCAGGCTTTCCGGTCGCTGGAAATCATTTCAGCTGCAAATTCTTCATCTTCCTCTTAGGTTTCGGTTCCAGTGGTAGACTACCTCTTCAGCTTCCAGGTTGGGATTTTTATGCAGAAACCCAGCCAATCAAACAGCCTTGCAACATTTAAACTTGGGGGAGGGGGGTTGTCAATCCTTTCAGGACTGCCAGCCTTCCAGTTTGAACTGGAATCTCGCATTCAAGCTGGAAGTCAAAGGGTGTGGAGTTCGCAGGACTCCCGCCGAATATAAAAATCACACAAAGGAATTTCCCACCTGGAGGGCAGGGGAAGGAACAAGAAAGGACAAGGAATATCAAAATGGCGACAAAACAAGACGGGGCCCATTTTGGTAAAATGAGCACCCAGGAGTGCGCTTACCGGGGGCTGTGCAAACAGCCTGCGGTAAAGGTGCACCGAATAATAAAAAGGTTCACTGCCACCATGCCATTAAAAGGTAAGTTTGTCACTAACATAACTGTTACAGTTTTAGTGTGAAAGGTGATACATTGTATCTCCCCAGCACTCCACATAAGGTGGGGTGTGCTGGTTTCACCAAGTAAAATTTAAAAGGGAACCAAAGATCCTTTCTACCGTTAGGAACTGGAGTTCTTATAAGGTTAGCTAGAGAAAGTTAAAAGGGGAGCGCCTAAGGCGAACCAGCAACAATAGGCACTTATTGCCAAAAAGTTGTTAAAGAGGATAACTTGTAAAAGACACTATGGCAAGTCTTAAAAATGACATCCATAAAAAGAGTAAAAGACTGCGTGGAAAAAGATTCCTACTCACTGAGGTATAAGGAAAAATAATCCACCAGTAAAATCAAAATGTTCTGGGGTTGACACAGCTCAGGAAGATTTATCATTACTATGAAAATATTACCTAACACTTGACAATCTTGCACAGATTTGTTAATCAGGGTCGGTCCTTGTCCCAGTCCTCCTGGCCGAAGGTTATAGTCTATCTGCCATGTTGGAATCAGGCAGCATAGTAATGGCGGCTCAAGGACCTGGAGCCTGAAAGTCTATTGCTGTAAGGTATGTTTGTTGCTTGCTATTGCCACTGTGTGGAGTGCAAGTATTCACCGCTTTGATTTTCATTGATTGCCGATTGGAAGGACTGATTTTCTATACTCTGGCCTGGGGGACAGATGTATAGAAGGCGAAACTATATTGTGACAGGCACAACTTTGAGAGCTGTAGCAAAACCAGTTCAAGGTAGCGGTGACAAGTGGTCTAAGCTAAGTCTCAATTGGTGGTGAGCTTGTAAAGAGTCCACAATGAGAATCACAAATTACACTTAGATAGTATGTATACAAATACAGATATTTATTTATGGCCAAATATCACTATGAAAAATGACTACTAGCAGGTAGAAGCATCACAAAGCACAAAGCAGAATACATATATACAGTCACTAGAGTAGGGCATAACACATATCAGACCCATGTAAAGGAAAATACAGATCAGATTATGCACTACAGGTCCACAGAGAATTATCCCTAGCTTCAAAAGTCCTTCCCCAAGTTGCCTGGGGCTTTATGCCCAAACTTTCAGGAAAAGTTCCAACACAGTTTGTAATGCTGGAAAAAATGAAGGTAGGGCCTCTGGGGTCCAGTGAACGATTCCAAGAGTTAGAAGACAAGTTATTCTAACTAACAAAAGTGTCTCCAACTTTCGGAAGGCTTGCGTGAGCAAGTACTGGCAAAGCCAAAGTATTGTACAAGTTTTAGAAAAGTTAGCAAATCTTTGAAAGGGAGTTCAGGGCAGTTAAGAACCACTTACTCACCTACTGTACTCAGATCCGTCCCAGGACTTGGCAGGTCAATGGCAGGTCAGAGGTCGCTTTTCCAACCGTCAGCCTCAGTTGATTCGCAGGGGTTGCTGGTTCGAACTGATATCCGGTCAGTGTTTTTGGCTGGTGCAAGGACTCTCAGTGACAGACTGCAGAAAAACAAGATGCAGGACCCCTCTCAAGACTGGATTCGATTCAGGTAAGCTGTTGCGGACAGGGACTCACTTGTCGCCGTCAGACTTTCCCTCCAATTTCGGGTCCTCTTGATGCTAGGTCTCTGAAATTTCACTGAGGTAAGTCTTGTAGGATAAACTGAGGATCCCCCAAGTGCCAGGCCTCAACGTGGAATGGTGACATTGGCAGCACTGTAGCCCACACGTAAAGCTTGTCAGCCACAGGGCAGTCCTGGGGCACTTCCGAAGGCTCTTCTTCGCAGCGTACCGAGCAGAAGTCAGGCATGGATGTTCCCTCCTCTGCATGGGTCGCAGACCCCTCACAAGACTGCTGAAGAACAGCAAGACAGGGCTCTTCCATAACAGCAGCAGAAGTTGGTTGGCAGGCCTCCTTTATACGGGTCTACAGTTTCCTCACAGGTCTCACAGCTGGACAGGAGTCTTGGCTCTTTCGCGTTACTCAAGGATCTCTCTAGAGTGTGTGCAGGGGTCCTTCTTCTTATCCCAAAAGCCAGGTAAGAGCAGAAACTTCCACTAGACAATAGCAGAACTAGCCCCAGCAGTGGTCCGATCAGGACAACTGGCAGGAACACTCATGCATAACACTCAGGCACACTGAAACCAGTTTGTGGATTGGGACCAGACAGTCCCAGCCCACATCCTGCCAGCAAACACACAG
This sequence comes from Ambystoma mexicanum, assembly GCF_040938575.1. Classification (NCBI taxonomy): domain Eukaryota; kingdom Metazoa; phylum Chordata; class Amphibia; order Caudata; family Ambystomatidae; genus Ambystoma; species Ambystoma mexicanum. The sequence continues at coordinate 174,128,526 of NC_090931.1, forward strand.
CCATCTACTATCCTGCCAAAAGCCTCTGCTTTCCCGAGCACTGGAAGTCCATATAAGGATTTTCCTGGCCTTAGAGGCCAGCAAGAAGGCTAAAAGGCAAGCTGGCCAAAAGACAAGCAAAAAACCTTGTGGCATGGCCATGTTTGGTCACTAGACACAGTTAGTAGCCAAACTTGGTAAACGCAGTAAGGCTAAAACGAAAAGCACCAAAAATTGTAAAATGTTTGAGCGTTAGTCTAAGGTAAAAACAAAATTTTACGCAATTGTACTGCATTGTAAGATACATTGTACAATGATAGAAAAATTACAACAAGCGATAAAAAGTTACTAAAAGTAGCAACTAAGTAACAAGACTGAGGGAAACGATGTTTCCCAGTACTCACAGCCTGAAGGACATGCCAGTTTCCCCATAACAGATGAGCAAAAAGACAGTGTAGCGAAGGCTTCACTGCACTGTAAAAAGTACAGGTCAGGATCAAAAATAAAAGCAAAAAGGTTTGGGGGTCCATAAAAATGGAAGGAAAAGTGCAGGAAAAGAGAAATCTTTCCCAACACTGATGGGTTCCCACAGAGCTCCCCCCCCCCCATCCAGACCCCGTGCCAGGTATTGCTCAGTCAGTGGGTGTTACTCTGGGCTACTGCTCTTTTCACAATCACACATCAATAGTGTAAATGGTAAAACCACGTCCTGTGGTTTATTTTCTAGGAGTTTATCTCAGAGAGACTGGTGGTAGGCCATCGGTTTGTAACAGCCACCTAACTTTGCCCCACTATGAAGCAGATAGACTTCTGTTTATGCAGGGAACCTTACCCCTGCTAGGCACTCCGCATCCCGGATCTCAATACACAATGACTGAGGGAGCTTCCATCTTTCACCAGTAGCGGTTGCATCGCGGAGCGGGTGGCTCCGCCTCTTCTCTATAGCCCATCCTTAAGAAAAATTGATGAGTGACCTAGTATAGTAGACCTTGCATTACATTGTAGTATCAACTTTCTGCTAAGCTGCAGATTTTTCTGTTGGGGCACTACCATGGGCACATCATTGCAGTACTCATTTTGGTAAGGATTCCGGAATGACGATGTGGGTGCTGCAGGCCTATTGTTAAAGATTAACTTTTACAGTTAGGATGACCTCAATGGCTTTTCTGATTCTAGTTCATCGTCCTCTGGATCCTACCTACAAAAACGTTTAAAGTTGCAAAGCAACGCCTTGATGAACTAACAGATAAACTCTCTCAAAGCGATTGGTGTATTCTCACTGGTGGAATTAGGCATATTATGCATTACTTTGTTTTTGAGCCTTGCAAGAAGGGACTTGCAGTGCATCTGGACACAACACTCCATGGCAGTAGCATCCAACGCTACTCTCAGATGAAGGCTGCTGCATGCATTTCAAATGAGCCATCAAATATCCTGCTAACCATGGCCTAAGGCATGTGGGTTTATCATGGGCTGGGAGGGGTATTGGTAAGAGCACAGACAACATTACACAGTTTAATTCTAAACTCAAACCTAAGGCTGAAGGCAAACTCCTCTTATCCTTTCTACTGATTCTCTTGCCCTATGGTTGTTTTTCTTGCTGCCGATTATCATTCTAATGCTTGCTGGTGATGCCTCACTCTTAGCCAGCACGGCTGTAGGCAGACTCAAACTGTAGCCACCCTTTCTGCTCATGTTCTATAACTATAGCCAGCACGGATACTGACACTTTCATGGTGTAGCCTGTATGCTGCCTAATTTCTATTTCTATAATTAGCCTTTCTCTTGGTTATTTCACAATATAGCCATCCTTGTGTCCCATGATCTATCGTACACAGCAACTGTCCTCGGTCCCCAAGGTCTCGCCATCACCAGCAAAAATGATGTAGGCTTGTATAGCTGCCTCTTCCATCTTACCTTAGACACTCCAGATATGATCAAAGTGCTCCGCTTGGTCGGGGTCTTCTTTGGCGCTCTGTTAGTCTCAGTCAGTTGCCGGATTGCTGTCTCAGCCACAGGATCCAAGCCACTGGACATGTGGCTGTCACCTATACCAGGCAGAGAGAGACAAGTGGAGATTACTAAACTGTTAAGCGTGACCCACACATAAGAGAGATCAGGAATATGCATAGGCCTTTGTCAATTAGACGATACCAGGTCACCAGGACACCACCTTCCTAGTCCTGTGCTTTCATTTAATAAAGAAATACATTCTTGAGCAGGAAAGCCTAGGACTGGCAGCATGGTATCCCTGCAACAAGTCCTCTGGTCAACCTACGCAGAAGTGTTGCTTCTCCAGCATTTCAAATCAAAGAACCTGTCTAATGCACTTTGGGGGTGTCACGAAGAAGTCATTGGTCAAAGATCAGGCAGACACCACTTTGTACGATTTTGTTAATGTTTATTTGGGGTTAGTTACAAATAAGGATAAGGGAAATAAAATAAAAAAAACAGTGTGAGGAAAGGTGACGTAAAGAATAATCAGGACAACTTCTCTTTGGGTCCTTCACCCAGGGTTTCTCCATTAAGACATATAGAGCAAAAACCTGAGAGGGTAGCTTCTCCTTAAATTCCAGTATTGTGCACCAAAAGATATTTCTTCTCTTGAAGATTGAACAAATAAAATAGGAAATAAAGTTCTTGTGTTTCAACAGCCTCAAAAGCCTTGTCCACCTCCCAAAACTGTATAGTGGGGGAGAGGAGGAGGTCAGTCACTCACAGTCTCGGGTGTTTAAGTGTCCTCTGCACTCCTTCCATATATTGAACGACCAATAAGTTCTCCTTCAGCTTCTCAGTCTGACCCGGTCCCCAAGATAGCATGCAGTAAATGCTTAAATCACAGCAGCCACAGGAATGAGGCTAGAGGTCACCAAGGATAGGCCACAAGATCTAGCGGTCTTTGGCTTATTGCTTGGGTTGGAGGAGGGGAGACTAGCATAGGGGATTGACTAAACCTCCATTTCCCCTTCTGGCTGTCCTCCCCATACAGCTGCAACAATCTTGTTCAGTGTGCACCCTTCCCCTGTTACCTTTTATCATATGCTGGATTCTACCTTAACTCCTGTCACTTCCTTACATCTCACCCAGCCACACTGATCCACCGATGATCCAAGTGTATCTGGGGTACCTTACCTCAGCTGGCCCCAGCTGCTCTCCTTCTCTCAATGGCTCTACTCTACTATCACCTGTTCCATCAGCTCACCTGCCTCTTGATGTCTCACGGCCCACTTCCCTTTACTTGCCATGCTCTCCCTCTGAAACCACTGCCTCCTGACACCTTAACAGCTCCTTCTGATCTTTCACCACCTCCTTCTCCAGGTGCCTGTCTCACTACCTCCTCCTTTAGATGTCTCACTTCTCATTTACGCACTTCCACAACATTGTGCTAAACCCGGCTCTCCTGCATAGGGGCATGGCATCCTCCTCCAATAACAGTTGTCCTAACAAATATTTTTCTAAATAGGATTGGCCGATTTTAATTCCCAGGTAGTACTATGCACAAGTTGGGGTGTCTATGCACATGTTGTTGGTTTCCTCCCCCTGCTGAAGCAGCTCTGCAAACTAAGCCAATACCTAGGGCCAGTGCCATGTTCGTTTTGTTACTCGTATGTGCGTGCTGCCAGCTACAAGGAGCATGTACTTTGTAGGTTTTCCAAGTTTGCAAGTCCCGGTAAGTGCAAATATAGTTTCCTGTGTGCTTGGCTTGCGAGCTAGGGTGTAGTGGACAAGGGGATACTCCCTAAACCTCCCCTGGTCGTTTATCACTGAACGAGTGGCAGTATCCAAACCCTGTCGGGACCACATATCCCTTCACCAGAGAGCCAAGCATGGGCATTTCCTCACTGGGGATTTGAAGAGTTGTTCAGAAACTAAACATCTTTTACTAGGGTCCTGAACTCCAAAGTTAGCAGACTTTGGAACAAATTCCCAAATTACTTGAAGAGCCTAGAGGACAAAACCAAATTCAAGTGAGCAATTAAGTGAATTATGTCGAATAAACCGGACATCGCGCTTTCGAATGTGCTCTAGCATCCTTCCTTATAGCCATGGCCACCCACTGAATGACCTCACCACCAGCACTTAATTCTCTCACCATCCTAGCATCCAAGGAATGTGATTTCCCACCACTGGGAATTAATTCCTTTATATTGAAAGATGTTTCCTTCTTTCCCTTCCAGTACTTTTCTCACTCTCTTTTCTTCATGTCTACCCTTGTTTTTTTCTTAATCGCCTTGTGCATTGAAGCATGTTATTTACATGTGGCAAGTTGAACAAATTGCAAATAAAATAAATATGGTTAAGTAAAAAAGAATGGGAAAAATATTTGTACTGCAATGTGCAGATAACTCCCTTGTGACATTTGTAAACTAGAGCCCTTCCACTGCAGCACTTAATTGATAAATCGTAGACCAAAATTAAGGCACAAGGAGAATCTGCACATGTTCAATGGATAACACCCACGTTCTAATCTTAAAACTCAGGGTTGTTACAATTTTGATATTAATAAAGAAATGGGAATCAAATAATGGAACCATGGTGGTCTACTTCTATTCTTGGGATGTGGTGCAATCTAAAACAGTGCTGGTCTCTGGTGGGTAATATTGCAATCTGGAACATGCTCTTGGTAGTTCACAGGGGCAACACCTTTGTATAAACGCCCCCTTTTTAAAGACTTTGGGGACTGTCAATGAAGCAAGTTACGTTGTCAGTGTCACAACAAGAAGGTAGATTACTTTGACACCAGCCCCTTTCTTCCTACTGGGCCCTAAAGCCCATGGATGAAAGCTACACTCTGAAATTTCAGTATGCTGGGAAAACAAAACAAGGGAAGGTCACAAGCAGGCTCTTCACGGGATCTCTCTGAAGCGCAAAAGGGCACAAGTTAGCAGTCAGCATCAAACCTATTTAGGGGGCTTACCCAGAAAAGGGGATATTGACAGTGTTCGTACTGACACCCACATGTCAGTCTCCCACAGTCCAACTGCCAAGGCAGAGAAAAACCCTGGAAGACGAGTGTAAAACTGCACGAGAAATAGATAATCTTCACAGTGTAACATGGATGTTGCAGAAAGGAGTCAAAAGTAAGAATGACAATTACCCAACAGTGGGCGAGTAAAGACGACACATGAAAGTAGTGGACACTCTGGAAGCGCTAGTGTCCAGGGGATGCGTTTTAGCGGCACGCTAGCACAGAGGGATAGGAGTGTGTAGGGGATGCTGGAGAAGGTGTTCAGGAATGAACGTCGCAAGAAGCACTGTGGTTGAGCGAGTACCAGGAGAGCAGAAGCCCGTGAAAGCAGGAACAAGGAGTCGCAGGGCGAGTGGAAAGAGAAGGTAAGTGGGGAAAGAAGAGGAAATGGCCAAAAGAAAAAAGCAAGGAACAGAGAGAGGAAGCAGAGCAACAGTGGACCACGAGATAATCTACCAAAGAAAGCTGCCAAGAAGCCTTCCAACTCTAGTCCCGCTTATGAATAGTCCCACTCATTCCCCTAGCAGGCTAGGCATAAAATGTGCAGAAGGACCGGCAGCCTTCACACACCACGCCATCCCACCAGGACAGAATACCAGTTGCCCCGGTAACGCTTACTCCATATACTTACGGCTGCTGGTTGGGGAGGCTCCGGGTGTACAGCTTTCTGACAGCATGGTGGGCTTGTTCTCCATCACTTCCACTTTTGATGGGGATCTTGAGGGAGAATCTAGGCTCCAGAGTTAGAAAGATATGTTACAAAAAGAACAAACTGGAGGCCATACAGATCTATCATTCTCCTACCAGAATGGGTCTATAAGTGGACAACAAAGAAGGGAACATAGATACTGTCACATAGCATGGTTGAAGTTGAACGACACAATGGCCAGACAAAAGGTGGTGGTTAAAAATTAGGAACTGTGTACAAATTGGGCCAAATAAAAAATTGATATGGTTTGAACTACCAAGCTAAAGTTGTAAGGATGGTTATTCACCAGGAGGAGGATAGTGCTTCGAGAAATTAAAAGAAGGTGTCACCCATTTAAACAGAGTATTTGAACAAAACATTCTCCCGGTTCTCATTAAGTCCGGGATCAGGCCTCTCCCGGCCAATTATTATTTTATTGTATTTATACAGCACAGCCTAGCTTCGGAAAGTAACAGAGCACTTTACAATCATAGGGGGATGAACACAGTGAAGGAAGCATAGAAAAGGGGAGCAGGGAGATAACGGGGGAGGGAGGGCTATTGGCAGCAAGGGGTCTACAAGCAACAAGGGGAGGAAATAGTAGGGAGAAGGTCACAGAGTCTCAGGTAGTGTGGGGACGGGTAGTGGAGGGTTTGTGGACAATTAACACAAATAACGGTCTAAAGTGTTCCCACACCCTTCTTCTATAGTCTTCTTAGGTCCCTTTTCCTTCGTTCTCAGTCCCATGTTTAAGAGGTTCCTACACCCTTCTTCTCATTTTACGAGAGGGGAGAGCCACCTCCTGAGTTTCAGCTCAGGACTGGGGCCTGTTGATGGACTCTACAGGTGGGGGCAAGAGTGCAAAGCCTTCTAGCAGGGATCAAAGCCACAGGATGACTGGAGGCTGCCCTAGATAGGGTGCTCACTGCAACTCTTAATATCGCTCTCTTCCAGGATCCTGGTACTCCAGCCACCTACTATAGTCTCCCTGTTCCACTTGCTGCGTCACCTCTAATGTTCATCTATATGGCCCTGCCTTGGACCTTCCTCTCTGCTCAGAGCTTTTCCCACCTCGGTTGGTGCAACTTCTCCCTCCTGCACCTTGTCAATATTCCACTCATTCGCTGCACTTCTTTCTATCCCTTGCTCTTTCACGTCCTTGTTGCAACACTTCGCACTTTCTTCTACCACCTCATCTTTCTCCTTCCAGATGCATTCCCAGTCCATCACTAAATCTTCTACCATCTCCTTATCGCTTTTCTCTTTTATTTTTTATTTTTGTTCCATAAAGAAGAGGATTCACATTTACAGAATAAAGAAATAGAAAATGTTTCAAAGAAAAGTTGAGACTCGGGCACAGAGCAAAAATAATTGAATGCATTATCAAATCTATACCTATAATAAAAAGGGCAGATGTATGTTTGTCCGATGCAGTCATGCACAGTAGAGACTACCCGCTTTGCCTGTTGTCACTGCTAGAGGGAGCTGTTGCCTTAGGATTAATCATGGTCCTACTGTGTACATTTTTCTCTCTTAACATGAATTACAGAAAATACACCACATAATATATGCACACTCTGAATATTTCTATCTTAACGCACTTTGGCCCGTATACACGGGCTATTCAATAGTTGAGAAATAAATGAATTACTCAAGAGGCCCTAGTAGACCTTAACAGGTTGCGCTACATAGTCCACCCCTCAAACAACATGAAAGCCTACAATGGTTTTGCTAGTAATACAATGGCAACAGTTTGGGTCTCTGTGTGCTTGCACCATCATAGGAATTATTAACATGTTCTCTAAATGGGCACAATGCACCCTTTTATCTGTGGTGGTCCAATTGCACAGCAGAAGCAAGCTTAACCCTTAGCAAAGTGTCCCATAATTAGAACCATCAAAAAGAAAGAGGTTTATTTGACCTCCGTTGTTGAGTGATTGATAATCAAGAGGCCAGAAGCATATGAGTTACAAGTCTTGACCGGGGTCCAAAGTCATCCACATCACAAAGAAGATTAACCCTAGGATATAAAGGTAGCTAATGTTGCCATACAATTCATGAGGGCTACTATCTAATGGCAAAACTGCTGCAGCATGCAACAGGAAAACCATGAATGAAGAAATATACCGATGGGCAAAAGGCTCCTCCAGCAAAATGGAAACATGGGATAGAAATAACTTATACAGACGTTCTGGCATAAGTTACCAACACAGCCTTATCTTGTAAGAAATCCTTTTATTTTTGCTTTGACTAAAAAGTGAAATTTTATGAACTCTAAACCAAATGTTATTCTATGATACATCATCCATTTCAATTTGCTAATCTTGTTCCCTTTTTCCCTTGTACGAGTGTTTACATTTCCGTTCCAAACGCTTGATATCCTCTGTTAGGGCACTTTTTCAAAAGTCCAATTAGGGCTTTATAAAAACACCTGAGGCAATACAACTCTTAGCGTAAGGCTGTACCACCTGTAATGTTGGTAGAATGGACAGAGCAGCCAGGCTTATATTAGGGGGGAGAGTGGGCTATAGGTAAGTATAAAGAACATGTAGCATACATATGGTTCAAAAGAAACACTTACACCCAGAAGTATTGTAAAAATAAATTGTTTATTTTAAATACAATTAGACCAAGATAATTATTGGGGAAAGTAATTACTATAACAAAGCACAAACACACTTCTAAAAACCAATACAATGCTACAGCATACAAACCAAAGCATATACCTTATTCGGAATACAATACGTAATTCAAGGTAAGCCAAATGGATATCAGCTATTCTTGGGGAGTAAAACCAAATTAGTTACTTTTAGAATAACATAAGTAATTCAAGGGCAGTAGACACTATTGGTCATAACCTTCAATGCCTAGCAAGAAGAAACCCCTTATAACAGCGTTGCAGGTGTCCACCTTGCAACATATGTAACCTTTCTTTTCAGAAGTGATATTTACAAATTACTTTTCAGAACACAGTTCACAGGTAGGTAACTAACCTCTAACTACATTTGGATAACCTGAAGTTATACAAGGAGAGTAAAACCTAATTGCTAATAAACTGTTACAGTTGCACCAATGTTGCTTTTCAGATCAGTGAAACACAGACTAAGGCAAGCAATAACTTTATATACTATTTTAGAAATGCCTTAAACAATTCAAGGTAAGTAAAACCTTTATACACTATTTTAAAAGTGCTCTAAAAGCTGTTCATGGAAAGAAGAACCCAAGGGCACTCTTTAATAATGGCGCAAACATAATGTAAGAGTAATTTAGAAATGCTCTAAGCAGATCAAGGTAAGCAAAACCTCATGTTATACTATTTAGAATGGCACACAGCTATACAAGGTAGGTACAACCCTGTTGGTGAACATTTACAATTATTCTCTTACAGAAATATTCAGTGAAACCAACTACATTACTTTTCAGAAGAGTGGAACACACTTCCAGGCTAGTAAAAATTACCTACTATACTTTTTAGAATGGTAAAACACATTCACAGGCAAATAAAGTAATCTAATGTACCTTTTAGAATGGCAGAACACATTCAAAAGGTATGTAAAAACGTTAACACTCTTTACCTTCTCTATTCCCATAGGTACGGTTACAACACTAACACCTTTGCAAATAAGCAACTTAAAATACTTGTTATATTTTCAAGGCACAGACCTATCCTGGTGAGTCCTACCCTATTCTTGGAGCTTGAGTGTTCTCAGTGGAAGAGGGGGACACTAGTGGTCTAGTGGCCAACAGTAGGCAGAAAAGTCAGAGTTCCAGCAGATAGCTTGACAAACAAGTAGTACTGACTTCAGGTTTAGCAGGAAGTGTTCAGAGAATTCGTAGAAGACACCCTAGATGCGTTAAAACGTTAGGCCTGGGCGAAAGGTATAGGTGAATTCCCAAACACACAAATAACCCAATCAGCTTCACAGGATCAACACAAGACTTAAAGTAAGTAATACCCCAAGACAACACAGTACCTCAGAAGCGAAGAAGAGTTTGTAAGTGGACAACTTCATGATATAGCAGCACAGGATCAGGTCCTTGGATTCTTGGTCATGGTGACTGAAGAGTGGACATTGGATGGGAACTTCCAGCAGAGATCGACAGGGAAGGCTCCAGACGAAGAAATCTTTGATGCTTCTTGCGTCTCTCTGGATTTGGTGCCCTTTTACAGGAACCAGATGATGAACCAATATCGCCAGATTTTCTCCACTCTTTCGAACCAGCACTCGAGGGGACTTCAAGGACTCAAATCTTGCTTCAGTGGGACCACAAGGGATCCAGCAAAGTTCCAGCAAAAATCGGACTTCGGAAGACCCTGCAAAGCACTCTGGCTCAGGTCCCTTGGTATTGGTGTTTTGCAGCCCAGCAAGGTCGCAGCACATCGAGGGATGGCTCGTTTGGCAGGTCTCCTTGAGAAGAGTGGGTCCCACCAGCCTCTGAGTAGGAGTCGTCGTTTTCAGTACCCCCAGGTCGCTTGGAAGTAAGGGTTACACATCATGCTCGGCTCACACAACAGGGTCTCTGGTCGCTGGATTTTGTTACAGCCGTCGTATCTTCCTCTTTGCATTTCGTTCCAGTGGTCGACTACTTCTTCAGCTTCCAGAATCAGACCGTTATACTCGAACCCAGCCAATCAGGCAAGCAACATTCAAACTTTGGGGGGTGGCTGTCCTTCCAGGACAGCCAGCCTCCAAGTTGGAACTGGTTCCAGGCAAGCATGCCAAAAGACAAAGAGCGGCAGAGGTTTGCACTCCTCCCCCATTTCCTGTCTTCACAAACACTCTGGAGACTTGGCAGGCTTTCCAGCGGATACCCGCCAAAGACAAAGCTATGACCAGGATCTCCCCACCTAGGACGGTAGAAGACGACTCAAGAAACAACAAATACTTGAAAATGGTGAAAAAGAAAGAAGCCATCTAGCAGAATGGTGACCCTCCTGTGCATTAGTGCGGCTGATTTGACAGCCTGCAAGTAATTTTGACAAAAAGTAATTAAAGTAGATTCACTGCCACCAGCCATTAAAATAAGCTCGTCATTGTAAAACATGTTTTACCAAGTCCGTGAGAAAGGGGATACCATGTATCTCCACAGCATTCCACATAAGGTGGGATATGCTGGTTCACTATATCAAATGTAAAGGGGGATGGAAATCCCACTTTACCCCTTGGGAACAGTAGTTCACCTAAGTACATTAAGAGAAAATAAAAAAGGAAGCCCGATGGCAACCCAGCAACACTGCCCATAAGGAGCAGTGTGCTGCCTTAGGAAAATACCTGAAGCCCAAATGTTGAAGAGACATAAAAAGGTCACCCATAAAAAGAGTAAAATACAGGGTGAGAGGGGAACAATATTGCCACTCTCTAGGGACAAGGAAAAATAATTACCAAGTCCAGCAAAAAGTTCTTGGGATGACAGAGGTGGGGAAGATTTATTATTAAATTGAAAATCTGTCCTAACATCCTCTCTTCAGGAGTACCTGTTTGAAGGTGATGTTCTAAACCCATGAGGTGTTTTTACCAAGTCGGGCTATGCTCAAACAGGGGGCTCAGTGCCCTGTCTGAGGGCACTGCAAGTATCTGAAATCCTCACCTTGTGGAAGAGAACATTCTTCTAAGGCTTTAATCTACCATTAACCTAAAGTTGACCCAAATGTAAAAGGCCGCCCACTCCCAAGCCTTAAAGTCCTCTGCCTTTAACCCAGTAGGAAAATCTACATTTTCCCAAATGGGGGTTAATGGAGAAGGGAGAGCAAATACCTACTTTACAGTTGGCTTCACCCCATTAGGAAAAGAGCATGAGAGTGGCCCTTAAGGTTCTGCCTGGATGAGCAATCTTTGACCTCCAGAGAAGTCCGTATAAAGGGGCAGAACTGCTGAAACACTTGCCATGTTTTCATAACAGTGAGAATCTATTAAGTTGAAAGCATAATTATGTTGGGCGGCAACAAGATAATGACTTAGATAGAGAACCTCTAAAATCCCATTAAAAAGATCTGCAATGAGAGCTTTAAAAGCCACCCTAGACTTACAGCTGGCGCAGGAAAAAGGAATATTTGCATTGAAATGTTTGCAGTGCTGACTTCGGAACATGGATTGGGAAGGTAAGAAAAATGTAACTTAATTTAAGGAGAATGCTCATTTTAATGGCATTGATTCAGCCCAACCATGAGAACTCCAAAGGCTTCCATTTTGAGAGGGAACCAGTTTATGCCGAAAGTAAATGTCAAGTGCCCCAGGGAATGCGCGTGCAAGCAGCTTCACACTGTGGTTCTACTGTCACGTACGCATTCTGCCTTAAAGAGGCCATGCGTACAAATGAGTGTGCCTTGCAACATGCTCGTTCAGCTGGAGGGCAAGAAGCAGCATTCGATGCAAAGGACACGATATGCCCTGTCCAGTGTGAGGTCAATCCTCAAATTTTTAAAAAGATTTTACAGCATTGCCTGCAGGGTTGTTATCATACATTAGAATGTATCCCACTAACACTATTATGGTATATTTTTTATTTGTGACTTGTTTTCGCCACCCTCAACTTTATTGGCAAGGTGCTTGACCTTTTCTACAGTTGATGCACTTTCTTGGATAGCATTTCTTGGTCCTGGGTGTGGAAGTAGCAATACATTTCTGCCTCTTCCAAGTGTAGACATTTGATTAATGCATATTTCTGATTGATCACTGAACTTCTGTGGGCTACCTCCACCCTAAACTAGGCTTCCCTAGCACTCACGGCTAGTGTGAATTCAAGAGATTGGCAATCCACATTGCCTCATCTATACTCTCCTTTGATGGGTAGGACTAAATCTGAATCCAAGGCCTAATCTAACTAACTCTCTCAGGGGCTTCATAAGGATGTCCTGTGCTAGGAATCCCACAAGAATGGGCACAGTAATGTTCTGAATTGTGTCTGCCAGGTACTCCCCTTCTCCCCTCAGCCCTTTCGCTCTTTTCCGTTATCTTGCTCCTTACTCCCCTTTCTCCTCCTACTCCCTATGTCATCTCCCCTTCCATCTCTCTCACTGTCTCCTTCCCATCTCTCCCCATCTTCTCCCTCAACTCTTCTCACCTAACTCAGTCTCTCTTTTTTCTCTCCTCCCACCTCTTCCCTTCTGTCCCTCCAGTCTGATCACACTCCTCTCCATCTCTTCCCTCCTCATACTACTTCCTCCTACCTCCAACCTTTTACTACTGCAACTCCTTTCTTTCTCTCTCACCCCTTTCTCGCTCGGAGTCTCCCTCAGTCTCTCTCTCTCACAGACCTTCCACCATCTCCTTCACCCTCAGCACACTATAATCTTAAACTCTCAGCGGTGCACAACTGGTTTCGTTGGAGGGCCTAAAGTACCACAAAAATCTCAGTGTGGGCCAGACTGTTGAGGTGGACTTTTTAATTTCTGCTCTATTTTGTAACTAGCTTGTGCGATACATTGCCTTGTAAAGACATTACCACTTTGACTTATTTGCATTATGGGACATAAATCATGTTTTTAAATAAAGATAAAACTGCAGGTATCCGGATGGAAAGACAAAAAACAACAGGCTTCTGTAAGGAAGGCATGGTATCAAACATTGAAGACAGACAAGTGATCACAGTTCAAGGGTGTTTATCAAACTTCAAATGGGCTGGTCCAACGCCCATCTAAACCTAAGGATGGGAGCAGGCTACAACCATCAAATAATAACACAGTCCTAGTCAAGTCTCTGTCAAATAAAAGGGCCTATACTAATAAACCTAATGCCAATCCTTACTTCTAAATACAAGAGAGTGGGACAATGATGTATGCAAAAAACGTGTTCAAGAAATATCAGGACGGTGGAAAAGTTGGCCTCCCTTCCCCACGTTTTCAGCACGGGGCAAGGCGGCACGTTCGAGCTTCGCACACACACCAGCTTCTTGGCCATGAGGATACAGTTCAAAGCACAGACATCGGGGCCTTCTGCCAAAGCCTCTTTACAATAACAGTCTCTTAATGCATGGGGTCTGTCATAACAAAGTCTCAAAGTTCAATTCCTATCAGGATTTTCACATGCACACGTTCTTGCTTTCATTGTTCACTATGGTTCTCCCTCTTCAGGCTGACACCCCCTTTTTATCACAATTTTCACACTTGTTTTCCCTGGTTTGGGCTCGGATCCCCTCGATATGGATCTCCCTCGTTCGGCCTTGGATCCTCCTGATATCAGAATCGAAGACATTTTCGAATGTGCAATGGGTTTTGCTTAAACCATTGCAGGACCATTTCGATTAACTTAACACAATTATTCTCATCAATCTTCTACTTTCGTTTCTCTTGGCGGAATAACTTGAGAGACTTTTCAAATGAGAAAATCCACGGTGCCAGAGCACTCAACGGTATTGTATCTTTCCTTTTCAAGTTTAAACATTTATCAGCAGTTTAGCTTTTCTCGCATCTTTCATCGCATGCGTTTAACAATGTTAATTCCAGTGCTCAGTATACAATGTTGCTGCTTGCAACCTTGAGTTCAACACAGACCGGTCTTGCATCGGTCTCCCCAACTCCCTGGCTGTGTTGCTCTTTCCGGCACCTTTGTTCTTGGAGCCAAGGACAATACTATCACAGCAATTGCTGCTGCTGCTCCTCCTCCTCCCCACCTTGGTCAGATGCGCGGGAGGGCCTTCGGTATCTCTGACACACAATGCAGGATTTTTTTGTCTGGTTTCCTGTGCTTTCGGCTTCAAAGGTTTCTTGAAAGTAATGGCATCTGGTGAAAAGGTCAAGGGTAATTCCCTTCTTACGAAGCATTCTTGGTTTGCCGTCTTTCTCCCCTCATTCAGCTGCGGACTTGAAATTGCTATACCTTTGTGTGCCTTGCTTCACTCAGAGTGTGCTTTCATGCTCTGCCTCTTATCCATGTGGGGAAGTCTAATGGAAGTCAGGTGTGAGCGATCGTCAGTAATAGCCTTACTGGTAGGATGGGGTAAAGGTGTTGCAGGTGCAGGGATACCGCGTCTCGCCAACCGGTGTTCCACTTCCACTAACCGTTGCCTTCAGTTCTGTTTTTATGCATATTGATTTACCTTACACCTGAAAGTTACTCACCCTGAAAGAGCGTAAACTGCAATAAGGAAATTCTACGGTGGTGTAATTTGGGAGGGGCGATGAGGAATACGTGGGAGGAACATCAAATCGAAAGAAAGTTACCACGGGTAAGTAATTTGTTCTTCGAATGGATTGTGTCCTCCCACGTATTCATGATCTTATGATAGATTCCCAAAGCAGTGCTTGCATTTTTGGAGGAGAGAGTCAGAATGTTTAGTTTCAAATAAGAATTTAGGACATCCTTATTGGTTTGCGTGCACAGAATGTAACACTGCCTTCCCAAATCCACCTTCCCGGCTTGAGGAAGAGTCCAGACTATAATGCAATGTGAATGTGTGGACGGAGGACCACGTGGCCAGCTCACAAAATATCCTGAATTGGGACTACCCTCAATAAGGCAGGGGAAGTAGCTATGCCCCTAGTCGAATGAGCTCTGAGACCCTGAAGAGGACCTTTTCCCGCTAATCTGTAGCATAGAGACATTCCTAAAATGATCCACTTGGATAAGGTTTGTTTTGTGACCGACATACCCAACGTATGGCCCGTGTAATCAATGAAAAGTTGATCATCCTGTCTTAACTTAGATATTCTGGATAAGTAGAAGGTAAGTGCACATCTTGGGTCAAGTCTGTGTAATCTCTCCTCTTCCTTTCCAGGATGAGGTGGAGGATAAGACGAGAGAAGTATGATTTTTTTTGAGTTAAATGAAACTCAGACACAATATTTGGTAAAAAAGTAGGTTTAACCTTGAGGACCTATCCTTAAAGAAGACTGTAAGGAGGCTTGCAGGACAAGGCTTCAAGTTCACTCACCCTTCGGGCTGATGTAAGAGCAACCAAAAGGATGGACTTCAGAGTTAGTCATCTTAAAGGGCAGGAATGATTAGGCTCGAATGGAGCACACATGAGAAATTTCAAAACCAAATTGAGATCCCAAACACGGACTTGACATGGGATCGGAGGGAATACATTTGTCAATCCCTTCAGAAATTGTATCACTAATGGTATTTTGAAGAAATAAGTCTCTTCAGAGGAGTGCTTAAAAATAGATAGCACTGCCAGAGACTCTTTAATTGTGCCAACCTGGAGCCCCAGATTAGCCAGGTGTAACAAGAACGATAACACCATAGGTGTGGATGCATGTAAAAGGGTCCACATTCTTATCCCTACACCAGCTGCACAACTTGTTCCAACAACAGTGGTATAAGGATTTCGTTGCTGGCCTTCTGGCCAAAAGCAAAATCTCCATTGCTTCGTCTGGGAGGTCACAATCAATGCATGAAGGTGGAGTGTCTTGACGTCTGGATGGAGAACCTGACCCTCCTCTCGTGAGAGAAGTTACTCTCTTTGTGGCAGACGTATTGGAGGGCAGATGTACATGTCCAGAAGGTTTGGGTACCACGTCTTCCAGGCCCAATCTGGAGCAATTATAATCATGGCTTTCCCAAACTTAAACAACCTCCTGATCACTTGAGGAATGACGGGGACTGGAGGAAACATATACAGTCCCCTAGAGCGCCTCTTGGGGAAAATTGCCTGGAGCAGTACAGTTTGCACTTCCGGTTGACACTGGCCACGAACAGATCCACTTAAGGGGTTCTCCAAAGAAAAAGATCTCTTGAAGGACTTCCCAAGCTAGTTCCCACTCATGGAAGACTGCTCTGCCTGCTCAGTGCGTCCGCCGCCGTGTTCTGCTCTCTGGCTAGGTGAACTGCCGAGAAGGAGATTCCTTCTTGAATCGCCCATTACCAGAGCTGCATTGCCTCTCTGTACAGTGGTAGTGAGCCTACACCTCCTCTCTTGTTGAGGTAGTACATGGCCACAGTGTTGTCCGTCATTATCAGGACGTTCTTTCCCCATACAGAGGGCAGAAAGGCCTTCAGCGCTAGTCTGATTGCCCTGAGCTCCAAAAGGTTGATGTGTAGTTTGGACTCCGATGGAGACCAACAACTGCTGATTGTCAGATCGTTGGCGTGGGCTGGCCATTGTTGGCAAAAGAATACTCCATTCAGAATGTTTCCCTCGCAGGCCCACCACAGAAGGTCCTGTGACTCTGCTTGGCAGCTGAAGAAGGTCCGACATCCTGCCTGAGAATTGGGACCACAGAGTCCCGAGAGCCCATTGGAGAGATCTCATTTGCAGGCAAGCCTCTGGCACCAGGAAAATACAGGATGCTATGAGGCCGAGCAACCTCAAAAAGTCAAAGGCCGGAAGACGCTGGGCACTGTGGAATTTGGTAACCATCTGCAGAATGCCTTGAGCCCTCACTTCGGGTGCTGAGGCTTTTCCAAAGGATGCATCTAGGACTGCTATGAATAATTGGAGCCTTTGAGATGGTTTCACGTGGGGCTTCTTGAAGTTGAGGGAGAAACTCAGTCTGTGGAGGGAGTGACCGGTCGAGCCGAGATGTTTGGGAGAACCTGCCCTGATGAGCCAATCATCCAGGTAAGGGTAGATGTGAATCCCCCTCTCCCAAGACTCGTTGCCACCAGGGGTGGACTGGGAACTAAGAGGCCCTGGAAATAATTACTGGGGACCAAAAGAGACCCTGAAAATAAAGTTCAAAGTGGCCCCATATGACACATTTTCAGCAAGCTCAATGCTTTTCCTATGAGAGAATTTGGAAATACAATACAAAAGAGGCCCAGGGTCCAGAGGCCCACTGGGAAATCTCCAGAGTTCTCTATAGGCCAGTCCACCCCTGGCTTCCACCACCACCATCAAAACTTGGTGAAAACCCTCGGGCGGAGGTCAGTCCAAATCGCAGAACCCAAAACTAATTATGAGAACTGCCAACCGTGAACCTCAAGTATCTTCTGTGCTTGTGATGGATTGGCACATGAAAGTAAGCATCCGCAAGGTCCAATGATACCATCCTGTCCTGAAGCTGGAGGGCCTGAAGGATCTGGGAAAGGGTAACCATCTTGAACTTCCTGAGGAACTCGTTCAAGTCTCTCAAGCCCAAGATGGGTCTCAATCCTCTATCCTTTTTGGGGATTAGAAAGTAAGGGGAGTACCAAGCCTTGTTCCTCTCTGCTACAGGTACTGGTTCTATAGCACCTTTCTCCAGCAGGGTCAACATTTCCTGCAGAAGGAGCAGATCTGGAATTTTTAAAGAGTGGCTCCCCGATGGATGATCCTGAGGCCTTTTTAGAAAGGGAAAGCAGTAACCCTGGGCTACTGTTTCCAATGCCCATGCATCTGAAGTAATACTCTGCCATTCCTGCATATGCTGCAAGAGTCTGCCTCCCACAGGGGTTTTGTGGATTAAGGCCTTAGAGAGGTTTTGAAGCAGCTGATGCAGCGGCTAAGGGTAAAGTAACCGTTGCCTGGGCAGTCTTAGCACCACTGCCCCGTCCACCACTGGGGAATCTTTTCTGACCTCTTTGATTCAACAGTCCTCTTCCCTCTTCCAACGGAGGAGTAATACCAAAAGGAAATGCCCCTCCAAGCTGTTCCAGTGGAGTGCGTTTGTGGATGTCTGATTGCAGCACCAAGGGATTTGGCTATTGCTTTTGAGGTCTGTAGCTTCTCCAGGTTCTAGTCAGCCTTGCTGCCAAATAAATGCATGCCATCAAAGGGCATGTTAAGAAGTCTGGATTGCACATCCGAAGCAAAATCAGACTTTCTCACCAGGTAAATCTGCGCATTACAGTGCTAACGGCCTTAGCTCTGCTGTTACTGTCAGCAGTCGAGACCAATCTGAAGGGATTCACACATTGGATCCTTCCCATCCTTAATAATATTTAGGAAACCATCTCTTTCTTCCCCTTCAGGGATAGGAGCAGTCGCCATCGATATACATTCCCATAGTGTGAAAGTGAATTTAGCCAGTGCACGCATGGCATTTGCTGAATTAAGGCCCATACTTCCTGCAGAGAACACCTTGCCATAGCATCATAGCCTCCGTCATCTCTGTAGCAGGGAATAGTTGTGACAGCATTCTGTTTAGATGTGGATGTGGCGGCCTGAACCACCAAACTTTCTGGAGTTGGATGTTTAGTTAGGTAACGTGGGTCACTGCTTGAAGTTCTGTATTTGCTTGTTAATTTTATATTTAAAGCTGGAATCAATTCCGGCATCTCCCAGTTGGAATTGACTTGCCTTTGTAAGGCTACATGAAAGGGAAGTATAGGGTCCTCCTGGGGTCCCTTATCTAAAATATCTGTAAGATCATCCTGCTCAAAAAGTGGTGCAGGTCTACTCCATCCCAGATATTCTATGCCTCTAGACATTAGTTGCCTGTACGACCCATCAGCATGGTCTGAGGGATCTGCCCTTCGGGGGAGGTGTCTATCCCACTTGCAGTTTGCAGAGTCTCATGTAGATTCTTTATCCTCGAGTCCTCCGATATTAGAGCCTCCAGAACACCTTGTGTCCCATATTGTAATCCAAAAGGACGTGATTCATCAGAGGATGGCTAATTTTCCTCATAAATTGAAGAGTGACTTAAAAAAGTCTTTCCTTGGCAGTGGGAGTCTTTAGTTTTCTCAAACTCCTTTGAGGATTTTGGAATGTGCGTCGACAATGGCGTCGAAGTCTTCAACGTTGTCGACATTGAAGGCTTCGACAACCGAGGTGTCGATTTTTTTGGGCAATGATGTTGAATCTTTTCAAAGATTTCCCTTTCGAAGGAGTTTTTTTCTCGACTTGGTGGATCCTCTGAAAGCTCCAGAGGAGTTTTCTCCTGGACACCCGGGGCTGGGGCCGAGGGTGCACAGTTTTGCCTTCTCTGTCGGGTTTGTCCAGATGGGCATGGCTCTTGCTTTTCTTTAAGGGGGTTGAGGCTGCATTCTCGAATACTTTAAGCATTTTGAGTCTGAATCTCTCCCATTCAGCCGGTGAGGCAGATTTGGTTGGGCAAGCGACCCTTTCAGGGGAGGAACTAGACGACGAAGATGGCGCCTTTTCTTCAAGCGCAGTGAGGACAAGATCTTTTAGGTTTCTTCCGACTCAGAGGATTGTTTGACAGTCGTCAAAGGGGATTTGTGTGTCCTACCTGCAGCTAACTTCCCTCTATGCTCTTTCAGTGCTTTTGCTGTCATCGATAGGCAGGATCCGCACTCTGATGTTATATGAGTGGATCCTAAGCACCACAGACACACTCAATGAGGGTCTGTAAGGGGCATTTTCACCCTGCAGTCATGGCATTTTTTTAAACCCGATCTTGGAGTTGGTGATGCCGACGATGATGCCATATTTTCACAAAATTAAATAGGTTTCTTGAAGGGACCGAAGTGTGCCGATCTTCCGTAGCGATAGCTCTTGCAGAAAAATGGAATTGAAGCCAGCGGTCGCTGCATGCTGTAAGGAACTCATGGTGGCAGCAGTAAAGACAGACAAGGGATAACAGTTCAAGGGTGTTTATTAAACTGCATGCAGGTTGTAGAAAATCCTAATTAACCCTAAATCTAAGATGGGAGCAAGCGTCGACCATCAAATGAAAATAAGGCAGTCCTAGTGGCGTTGTGTCAAAATAAAAGGGTGTGGGATGGTTTTCAAGAAAAGAAAGAATTGACCACAAATAATATGTCAGGATGCAGTAGCTTCGATCTTGGAGCACAGTACACACTCAAGCTTTCCCAAAACGAGTAGACAGTTCCACTTGCAGCTATTAGGACTGTCAATGGCCAAGTCTTGTACCTCTTGAAAGTCACTTGCCTTCGAGGGCCAGACATATTCAATAACAAAACAAAATGTTCCTTCAAAACAATGGAAGTTTGTTTCCTAGTTTTACTTTGGGTGACAATTGTTCACCACTGTGTCCCCCTCTTCCGGGCGCTGACTCCTTCTTACCGTCAGCCTCGCTCCTCCGTGTTCACTATGGCTTTTCCTTTGCTCGCAAATGTTAATGTCTTTTTAAACAGTTACAGTGGACATCCCTCGGCCAGGTTCACGTTTGTCAACACACGGTTTCTTGGGACTTTAGACTTGCCCCCTTCTTGTCAGCAACCCTCTGTCGGGTTGACTCTTGCCAACTTCACATTCATAAATGTTTGCAGGATTCACTTCCCTTGCTTTCTCAAGTTCGTAGGTCGAAGGCTTTCGCATGTATGGGGATTTTGCTTGACCTCCTGTAGGACCACTTTGACCTAACTTGTTGGCTCTCCTACAGCCTTCTGGTTTCTGTAGTTTTACTCAGATGCGGATCGACCACAGTTTCTTGGAGAAGCACCCACGTGGTGCCGGTCCCCCTCTGCAGCTGGTCTCCCCTTTTCTTTTACAGTTCTTTGAACTTTCTCACTTTCTGACTTTCATTCACCACAGCCCGGTTCTTATCAGTTCTTCCCTCGACTCACCGGCTGTGATGAACCGCTTGGCTTTCTTCTTTACTGGAGTCAAGGCCGGTACCACGGTAGCAGGAGTTTCCCTCGCGCCCGCTTATCAGCGTCGACACGCTCTATGTACCGTTGACATCTGTTGAAGCACACTTGGGCTTGTGTCCTCGGTTTTACGATTCCCTCTGCAGAGGTTTTGTGGGTCTGCAGCAGATAGGGCAAGGTTGTGTCTCTCCATGTTAGCCTCTTGATATTCACCAACTGCTGGGTCTGGATAGCTGTGGTGTCCTGCAGTCTGCCTTCCTCATACTGTGCTCTCTTGTTCCACCTTTTATCCCTGTGGGGAAGGGCCGTCAGGTGTGTGTGATTCTGATCAATTGCCTGACCCTTGTATTGGGCATGTCAGGTAAACGGCTCTGGCGCTAGTCCGTTCTCTGGTGTGTCGTGTGAAAAAGTGTTCATGTCGGAAAAAGGGGGAGTCAGTGGTTTTGAATGTAGGGGAAAAGGTGCTGAAAGAAGGGGATACCACGTCTCACCCGGTGTCCCACTCCCTCCCTCCGAGGACCCCCATCCAGGTGATCCTCCCTCACTGGTCCACCCCCAGGAACTGTATCCTATAGAGATGGTTGTGTCTTGGCCACTTGGATGACAGATCCCCGGGGATTAGCTAGCGAGACACCTTCAGGTCGCTCACTTGCCCTTCCTCCATGTGATGTAGCCACATTTGCTTCACAGGGGAACCGGGAAAGAAAATCCACGTTTCCCAGGTCTTTTCCCTTCTAGTGTTCCAATGTGAAACAATAGGGTTGTAGGTCTAGAAACCATCGCATGACCCGAGGGTTGGACGTTGGCTAATCCAAACTAAGGGTGAGTGGTCGGTAACCAGTGTAAACGTTCATCCCAATAGGTAACATCCAAGATGGATAAAGGCTCACTTGATGGCTAGGGCCTCTAGTTCTACCACAGAGTAGTTTTTTCACATGTGAATAACTTGCGAGTGGTGTATAGTATGGGGTGTTCTAGACTGTCACAAATTTGGGACAGGATGGCTCCTAATACTGTAAGAGAGGCATCCGTCTGAAGCACAAACTGTTCAAGAAGTCGATCACCTTTAGGATTGGGTTTTGGCATAATGTCTGCTTTAAGATGTGATAGCATATGTCGTCATCGTTCCAATGGAGTTTCTGAGGTTTGACGATTTTAAGTTTATCTGTTAGGCAGGCTGTTTTATCCGAATAGTTAGAGATAAACCTACTTTCCTTCTGTATGCCTTCCTCTACTGGAATTGCTTGTAAGAAAGCTTCAGCGAGGGCTGGATCATTTCGCTGGGCAAAGGCTAGGTCGGCATAGATATTATAAGCTACTCACCTTAGCGACTAACGAACTCTTAGTCCATAGTCCCCTTTCCTCCATACTTTATGGGGCGTCCCATCCAAGGGACGGGAGACGGAACATATTTCACCAGAAAAAACCTTCTTCAAATTTAGAGGCACGCTGGGGTGCTGCCCTGACGCCGCCCTCCGGCGCCACACCTCAGTCCCCATCGACGCGTCGACAATAGATTTAACATTGCCTAATGGCACCAGTATTATTAGGGGGAGGTTGGTGGGACGTATGGAGGAAAGGGGACTATGGACGAAGAGTATGTTAGTCACTACGGTGAGTAACTTATAATTACTCTTAAGTCCTGTCCCATTTCCTCCATACTGTATGGGCGATTACAACTGATTGTAGCCCCGGGCCGGAGAGGAGACCCTCCTTAAGCAAATAGGTTCCAGAGAACCGCATGTCCAAAAGCTGCATCAGATCTAGAGCCGGCATCCAAACAGTAATGCTTGCAGAAAGCCGAGGGAGAGGCCCAAGTGACCGCCTTCCTTATGACTGGCCAAGGGACATGTCGCTGGAATGTGATGGCCGTTGCCTTGGCCCTGACTGCGTGGGCATGCATGTTGGCCGGGAGCGGCTTGTGCTGGCCCTCATATGTTTCTTTGATGGCGGAGACCATCCAGCGGGATATGGAAGCCTTAGAGGCCTGATAGCCTGGTCTTGAGCCCCCAAAAGTGACAAACCGGTCGTCCGATTTGCGAAAGTCCTTGGTCCTGTCCAAGTAGAATTTCAGGGCACATCTGACATCCAGGCAGTACAGCACTCTGTGCTTCATCCTTGGGATCAGGGGAAAAACATAGGAAAGACTATTTCCTCGTTCAAGTGGAAAGAAGACGGAAGCTTGGGCAGAAATGCCGGGTGCATCGGCCGGACTACCTTGTCCTTGTGAAAGGTGGTATATGTCTCAGAGGCGACGAGCACCTGATCTCGCTGACTCTACGAGCCGAGGTAAGGCTGACTAGTAAGGCCGTCTTGATGGTGACCAGCCTGATGTCCACGGACGCCATTGGCTTGAACGGTTTGTGCACCAGTGCACCCAAGACTATGTTAAGGTCGCACACCGGGTGCAGTCTCTTGACGGGCCGGTAGAGCCTAGCAAGACCTGTCAGATGTTTCTTGACAATA
Organism: Ambystoma mexicanum; assembly: GCF_040938575.1. NCBI lineage: Eukaryota > Metazoa > Chordata > Amphibia > Caudata > Ambystomatidae > Ambystoma > Ambystoma mexicanum. The sequence continues at coordinate 174,152,008 of NC_090931.1, forward strand.
GGGTTGGAGGAGGAGAAAATGCCCTCCTCCCAGTTCTTGCAAAGCCCCAATGGCTGCAAGGTATATGCGGCAAGTGTCCACTGCATGCCTGAATGAGCGAAGTGCGCCGAAAAGGAGAGCACGTCGTCCAAAGTGCACGCCAAGAGGTCGATTCTCTTGGAGTCTGCCCAGTGGTAGAATCTGGTCCATTTGCTTTTGTACTGGGCCCTGGTAGCTTTGCTCCTTGCGCCTTGTATGATCTCCAGATTGGCCTGTGAGAGGCTGAGGTGCCGAAGCCTTACCTGCTCAGGTACCACGCTATGAGGGCTAGCTTGCCTGGAGCAGGGATGATGACTCTGCCGCCCTGCTGTGCCAGAAGATGTGCTGGGCCCGCCAGGAGGTGAATCAGGGGCACCTCAGAGAGTAGCTCGGAAAACCATGGCCTGGCCGGCCATCATGGAGCTATTAGAATGAGGAGGAGTCGGCGAGACTCGTTGATTTTGCAGATTACCCTGTGGATCAGGGGGTGGGCAGAAAGGCGTAGGCTTTCATGCCGGTCCACTGGAGGTGAAATGCATCGCTCAGAGAGCCAGAGCCTTGACCTTGCCAGGATGCGAACTGGGGACACTTCTTGTTGTGCCAGGTGGCAAAGAGATCCACGTGGGGGTGACCCCCACCTGTTGAAGATCTCCTGAATAACAAGGTTGTTTAGCTGCCACTTGTAATTGTCCGCTCCCAGCCTGCGGAGCCTGTCCGCTTCCAGGTTGGATTCCCCCGCGAGGGACTGCCGTGAGGTAAATGTTTTCCAGGGCCCACTCCCACATGCATATCGCCAGTCTGCGCAGAAGACGGGATCTGGTGCCCAACTGCTTGTTGATGTAGTACATGCTGGTCAAGTTGTCCGTCTGGATGAGGACAACCTTGCCCCTGAGAAGTGGAAGGAACCCTGAGCACAAACCAGATGGCGTTCAGCTCTAGCCAATTGATGTGGTATTCCTGCTCCTGTCGAGTCCAGGTGCTGTGGACCGAGAGACCGTCCAGGGTGGCTCCCCAGCCCTTGAGCGAGGAATCCGTGGTGATGCTGGCCTGCGGAGTGGGCGGCCGGAAGGCCATGCCCGTCCGCAGGTTGCAGTCTCTGGACCACCAAGTCAGGTCCGGGTGGAGAGATGGAGGAACGTCGATCATCTCGGATTGAGAGCCAGGCTCCTGGTTCCATGAGGCCGTGAAGTGCAGCTGAATCCTTCTCATCCTTAGTCTCGTGTGCAGCACGGCTAATAGGACAGCTGCTAGTAGACCCTGGTACCACCATGCCGAGGTCACCTCTCTGCTGAGGAAGTGGGCGGTGGCCCTCTTGATGGCCGAGATTTTGTCCTCCGGCGGGAAGACCTTCTCGGAGCACGTGTCCCAGATGAGGCCCAGGAATGTCAGAGTCTGTGTAGGCTGCAGCTGTGACTTCTCGAGATTGAGCGAGAAGCCCAGATCGTGCAGTGTGTTCATAAGGGCATGGGAAGAGTGGTGAACCGCTTCCGGAGATGTACCCATATGACCCAGTCGTCAAGGTATGGGTAGATGTGGATGCCCTGCGCTCTGAGGAGTTTCCGCCACGGCATTCATGAGTATGGTAAAGACCCTGGGGGCCGAGTTGAGACCAAAAGGGAGGACCTTGTATTGAAATTGGTAGCCCATGTTCCTGAACCGGAGGAAAGAACGATGGGGCTGCTAAATCGGGACGTGTAGGTACGCGTCCTTCAGATCCATGGAGCACATACAGTCTCCCTTGTCCAATGTCTCCGCTATAAAAGCTGGCATAACCATTTTTAATTTTTGCAGGGGTAAGGAGAGGTTGAGGGTGGAAAGGTCCAGCACAACTCTCAGGCCCACCTGGTTCTTCTTCTGAATGGCGAAAATCCTGGAGTAAAAGCCAAAGCCTCGCTGGGAGGCTGGGACTTCCTCCAGTGCCTCGCTCTCTACAAGCGACCGGATCTCTGCCAAAAGAGTTTCTGTCCCAACCTGTGGGAGTGGAGGGGAGGAGGGAGGAGAGGCTGGGATAGGAAGATGGTATCCCGTGGATACTACGGATAGGATCCAGGGGTCCGCGAAATTCTGGCACCAGAAATGTGCATGGAGAGCAAGCCTGCCCCGTACCGGAGACACGTGGACCCAAAGAGGCATGTCATGCTTCCTTTCCCTCGGAGGCTGTCGCTGAGGAGGGGGACTGGAAGAAGCCCTTACCCTCCCCCCCCCCCCTTTTTGTTGCTTGCGCCGGCTCCGAGACGGCGAGCAGTCCAGCTGCCTGGATCTGCATTCCTGGAAGCCGCGGAACCCTCCATATGTGTAACCCCTCTCTCAGTGCTGCTGAGATTGGGTGTACGATTGCGGTGTGGTCTTTGTAAGGATGCATAAAGACATAGCTGTTTGTGAGCTGTTTTTCTTCTTGTCCAGCTCTTCGTCCGTAGAGGAGTAGATGAGGTCCCACCCCCACCATCAAACGGTAGATCTAGTATGCGTTCCTGGACGTCCGTGTTGAATTTTGTTGCCCAGAGCCAGTCTGTTCTCCTCATGTCCATGGCAATACAGATGGCACGGCCTGAGGTATCAATATGAGCCACTGTGGATTCCATGAGGTCAGCTAGCCCAGCCTTAAAGCGCGATTGGCTCTGGGTGGGGAGTTATGGGAGAAAGTCCACAATTTCCCTCCATAACCTTTGGTTGGCGGCTGCCAGCATGGCATCTGCGTTGGCTTGACGTAGATGTAAAGAGGCGTTGGAATAGAGCTTCTTGCCCTACACTTCCAAGATCTTCTCCTCCTTGCCTAGCAGCGCCGCAGAGGAAGAGGCTGACGACGACTGGGGCTTGGAGTATAGTGATGCCGCAGCGAACACTGAAAAGTGTGGCTGAGGATGGACCGATAGCAAGAGTGTATCCCCCTCCACCTGCCTGTACTTGGCGTCCAGGCGTCGATTGACCGGCTGGGCCGAGTGGGGTTTGAGCCAGCCCTTCCTGGCCAGGGAGACTACATTGGTCTGCATAGGAATCACCGATTTGGCGGAGGGGTGTTGCGTGAGGACTTTGGCCAGAACCCCCTCTGCCGGCTGCTCGACCTCTGTTTGGGGAGGCCCAGGTACTCCGCCAGACCAGCAAGACGTTCGTGGAAGGCCCTGGCTGAGGATGGCGTGTCTGGACCTTCCTCATTCGTACCCTGCGGATCTGGAGGATCCTGTGGCAGAGGAGGAGTAGTTGGTGCTGGAGGCTGGGGTACAGGTCCCGCGGCCGGAGGCTGAGGAGGCGGCCAAGGCTGGTACGGAGCCCCCTGTGGAGTCAGATGGGGAGCCGGAGAAGGTGTCTGCACCGGGGCCTGGGGCATCGGCTGAGGCATCTGTGGTGCCACTAGCATTGCAGGAAGGACTTCCCTGATGGCGTCTTTGATGATAACCCCCATCTGAGGTGACTTCATGAGGCCGAGGAACTTCTCGAAGAGCACCTCCTCATTGGCCAAAGAGGTGGCAGGGGGTGCCGAAGGGGTAGCGGGGAGCTGGTGGAGCCGCTGCGTACACTGTGCATGTGGATGCAGACTGTAGGCCACCTACCTGGTTGAGGCCAGTCCCAACTTGACACTCGTTCTTCGCCGAATTCCTGGTATGGCGTTGGACAGGTGCCTCTTTCTGGCGCGACAGCCATTTTGTCGAGCTGCCTGCCACGTGCCTGCAAAGTGTTGCTCGGCCAGCTGGGCCCAGCCTCCTCCAAGACACTTGCGTGTGGATCACGAGGCCTACCCTGCTCCTCGGGCATGGGCCCGGTAGGTGTGACACCCTCGACCCAGGGGTCGGTAGTGCTGCATTTAGGTGCCCCCTCGGACGTAGTGCCAGTATTAGGGCGTAGCCCCTCAGCCATGGTGCTGGTAAAAGGGCAGAGCCCCTTGGGTCCAGTCCCTCAACACTGTGCCCGGGAATATCCGAGGATCCCTCGATCCGAAGGCCGGTATCTGAAGCAGCCTCGGTGCATGTGCTGGTAGAAGGACCCGACCAGTCCCTCCCATGCATGAGAGTCCCTGGGAAGGAGTCTCCCTTGCGGTGTGCGATGGAGAATATCGGCCCTACCTTGGGCCTGTTTCGATGCTTCACAAAGTTCTTGAGATCCTCTAGAGGCGACCTCTGAAAGCGCTCCCTCCACCTGGCTAGTCTGTTCTTCAGCGCCTTAGAGGACAGCGGGTCACATGCCGAACAGGATTGCCAACTGTGGTCTGGGCCAAAGCAACGTAGGCAGAGGGAATGGGGGTCTGAAGTTGGGAAGAGCCTGTTGCAGGATGGACACCTGCTGAACCCTGTAGAAGTCGACACGCGCCGGGGAGGAGCACGACGCCTGAGGAACAAGTACCTGTATGATAAACAAGACAAAAAAGACAAAGAAGAAGTATCCGTGCCTGGAATTACATGGCCGAAGCCAAACCCAAGAGCGCTGGTGAATTCAGCCCGTTCCCGTCGATGCGGAAAAGGGGACTGAGGTGTGTCGCCGGAGGGCGGAGTCAGGGCAGCACATGCTCCCTGGGCCACACCACTGCGCGCCTCTAAATTTAAAGGGGAAGGTTTTTTCTGGTGAAAAACATTCCATCTCCCGTCCCTTGGAAGGGACACCCCATACAGTATGGAGGAAAGGGGACAGGACATAAGAGTAAGTTGGTTCTTCTCCTTTCTTATCTTCGATGTGAAGAGATTTATCAGAGATTTATCAGCTTCCCCAAAGCCTAAGTTACCTCTTTCTATTTTAACTGGTTTGCTTTCTTTGAATTGAGGGAACAGAGCTCTTTCCAGAATTTGCTGCACAATTTGGTCTCCCTGGCGTACCTCAAAAGGGACTTTGCATGATTCTGTAAGAGAACCTTCACATCTCCCCAAAGTCGGGATCAATAACGCCAGCTAAGACATCTATCCTGAACTTCCAGGCTAAGCCAGATTTTGGGGCTAATCTTATATAGCACCTCATGACCAAGTCTGTAGGAATCATTCCTCTTTTCTCAGGGGGTATAATAGCTTCCCTACTGCTACAGACATCAAACCTTATTGATTTCTTGGTGGCGATGGAAGGGTTAGAGGCTCTCAGACTACGTTTTTGAAATTGTAGGGTCCCTAATTTGTTTCAATTGAGTCACATCCCACCCCTGACACCATATGTAAAGAACTCATGGTGGCAACAGTAAAGAAAGACACAAGTGATCACAGTTGAAGGGTGTTTATTAAACTGTATGCAGTTTGGAAAAAAGTCTAATCTAAATCTAAGATGGGAGCAAGCGTCGACCATCAAATGAAAATAAGGCAGTCATAGTGGCATTGTGTCAAAATAAAAAGGTCTATTCTACAAAACCTATTTCCAAACCTTACAACTAATACAAAAAGGGGTGTGGGATGGTTTTCAAGAAAAGAAAGTAGTGTCCACAAATATGTCAGGATGGGGTAACTTGCATCTCCCTGCCCTACGTTTTGAGCACAGGGTAAAATGGCATCTTGGAGCACAGTACACACTCAACCTTTCCCAGCATGAGTCAACAGTTCCAATTGCAGCTATAAGAACAGTCGATGGCCAAGTCTCGTTCCTCTCTAAAGTCCCTCTTTCATGCATTTAGCTTTTTTAAAATTTGGCTGTGTTTTATGCATTTAGCTTAATAGAAGTTTGGCTGCACTCTCATGCATTTAGCTTGTTTCACATTTGGCTGTGTTTTCATGCATTTAGCTTTTTCAAATTTGGCTGTGTTTTCTGCAAACTTGTTGTGCCATTAGCGCTTGTTCCTCCCGCCTTCTCTATGCTTGTGATGTCTGTTTGGCTGCCCACCCCCTCCTGCTTGCTTCTTCTTCACCACACGCACCATTTCACAGTCTTCTCTTCGCCCTATATTTTCCCCCTCCTCTTTCCCCTTCCCCTTTCTATATTCTTTGCACTTATTCTATCCGAATTGTCATCTGATCTAGTACGATAGTATCTGTTTGTTTTCTTCCCCCTCCCTCCTTGTTTGTTTGCTTCCTCCCCTTTCAGCACTACCTGAAATGTTGTCATGCCTAGTACGATAGTCTCCTGTTTTTTTCCTCTCCTCCCTCCCTCTCTCACTCGTTCCTTCCCGCACCTCTTGTTAACTCTCCGGCTCTACCAGAAATGTTGTCAGGCCTAGTATGTTACTTGATTGTCTGTCTCATCTCCTACCCCCCTCCTTATTCCTGTCATAACTCTTACTCTATACAAACTTGTCATCTGACCTAGTACGATAGTAGCGGTTTGTTTTCCTCCCCCTCCCTCCTTGTTTGTTTCCTCCCCTTCCAGTACTACCTGAAATGTCAGGCCTAGTACAATAGTCGCTTGTTTTGTTCCTCTCCTCTTCCCTCCTCCTTGCACCTCTTGTTAACTTTCCGCCTCTACCAGAAATGTTGTCAGGACTAGTACATTAGTTGCTTGTCTGTCTCATCTCCTACCACGCCCTCCTTATCTTTGTCAAAGCTCTTGCACTATCTGAAATGTCGCCAGACATAGTACAATAGTAATTTCCCATTCTTAATGTCTCAAGGCCTTGTAGGAATGTCACTGTATTTTCCCTTGCTCCCTCCCTTGCCTTGAAGCCCTTTGAAACACATTGTGTATAGGCGCTATTCAAATAAACAATCAAACTTCACATTCATATATGTTTGCGGGATTCACTTCCCTGGCTTTCTCAACTTCGTAGGTCAAAGGCTTTCGACTGTATGGGGATTTTGCTTGACCTCCTGTATGACCACTTTGACCTAACTTGGCTGCTGTCCTACAGCCTTCTGGTTTTTGTAGTTTTACTCAGATGGGGATCGATCAGAGTTTCTTGGAGCAGCAACCATGTGATATGGGTCCCCCCTGCAGCTGGTCTCCCCTTTTCTTTTACAGTTCTTTGAACTTTCTCACTTTGCGACTTTCATTCAACACAGTCCGGCTCTAATTGGCTCTCCACTTGGCGCACTGGCTGTGATGAATGGCTTGGCTTTCTTCTTTATCGGAGTCAAGGCGGGTAACACTGTAGCAGGTGTTTTTCCTCGCTCCGACTTATCAGCATCGACACGCTCTGTGTACCGTTGACATTTGTTGCAGCACACTTGGGCTAGTGCCCTCGGTCTCTCTATTCTCTCTGTGGAGGTTTCGCCGGTCTGTGTTGGAAAGGGCAAGGTCGTGTCTCTCCTCGTTAGCCGATCGATCTTCGCCGCCTTTCTCCTATTCTTGAACTGCCAGGTCTGGATAGCTCTGCCTTGCTCATACTGTGCTCTCTTGCTCCACCTTTTATCGCTGTGGGGAAGGGAAAGGGCTGTCAGGGGTGTGTGTGTGATTCTGATCAACTGCCTGACTTTGCTTGACCCTTGTATTGGGACATGTCAGGTCAACGGCTCTGGTGTTAGTTTGTTCTCTGGTGTGTCGTGTGAAAGTTCGTTTCGGAAAAGGGGGGCTGTGGTTTTGAATGTCTACGTGGTAGGATGGGGAAAAGGTGTTGAAAGAAGGGGGAAACCATGTCACACCCATTGGTGTCCCACTCCCACTTCCCCCTATCAAGGTGATCCTCCCTCACTGGTCCACCCCCTGGAACTGGATCCAATAGCGATGGGCGTGTCCTGACCACCTGGATGACAGATTCCCGGGGACTAGCTAGGAAGACACCTTCAGGTTTCTCACAGCATGCTATACACCAGTGATGACGTCAACATCGAGACGGAGGACCGCGAGGGACATCGAGTCGAAAGGCATCAATGTGCAGCGCCCCGGCTGGAAATTATTTCCGAAGCAGCTAAAGCTGGATATGGAGATATCATAAGACGAGGAATACATGGGAGGACACAATCCATTAGACTAACAATTACATTTATGGGAGGAATGTCAAAGGATGAACTACGATATTTATCATGGATTGCCAATTGTATCTCAATTGGATCAATGCCTTGGGACTTAAGCCCATCTACGCTCAGAAATTGGAGATCTATTTAGAGTCTTCCCCTAGTTATAAGAGAAACCAGTGACACAGAACTAGCCCTGTTGAAGATGGTGAAAGGAACTAAAGGATCTGTATAATAATTTTTTATATCCTTGTAACAAGCTCCCTATCCTTCAGTCCATCGAAACATATGTTGGACATGTCTGTTATTAACGACTGCGCTGTTCATTTAATTACATTTGAAAATATTTGTGTTATCGGTTTAATCAATTATTTAGATGCTGGTTATGAGCATGTTGGTAATTGGGTGTTAATGGTTTGGTGAATGTGCACATATTTGTGCTGTTGGTTTAACTCATTTGAGAGGTCATGATTTGTGAAGTTAATGAATTTATTTATACAACAGTATATTTGGTGTTTGTGAAAGGAAAATAAAATACAAACTTTACATGTGACCGTGATCACCATTTTTGTTTCATAAAGAAAATAATATTTAAAAAAATAAACAATTACAAGGTAACCAAGTATTTTTTGTCTCAAATCTGGTACTGCCTACCCACAGGTAGAACTTTGCTCCCTTCCTCTCTGGCTACCACGGTACAGATTCTACGAAGAGCCTTATTACCAATGTCACATACAGTTACATGCTTCATCTACCACGGTCTACTCCTTGGTCAGCCTTATTTTACCTTTGCCAGCTCTGCTTTATTTGTTGGATGCGACTATTGCCAGCCTGAGGTTCTGTGAAATTTCAAGCAACAATCTTGTATGTCTTTGGGCATTCTTCACATCCATGACTATTAGTTTGGTCCAGAACCACCCTACGGAATTGTCCTTAATGCGGCCTTGCCATAGGAGCAAATGCAAGGGTTGGGCAGAATAAACGTAAATCAAGTTTAATCCTTTGATCTAATACCTTAGAGCCAAGAAAAGCCACAACTTGTTTCCCCAAGATCTTTCACTGTGATAATAAACTAAGAGGTCTGTCCGGGCTTCGCAGAGGGAGTCTGATGGTTGTCTCTGTTCTCTTTGGTGTAGGTTGCTGGTCTATATGATGTACATCAGTTCTCATGTGCCCCTACTCTGCAGCGAGATCTTCCAGAATCTGAATCTCAGATATGGAATAATCCTTTCCAGCCTGAGATTTTTGTCTTTGTTAAATATTCATTCCAAGTTTCTGAGAATTTGTAGGCAAGAGTATTAGTATCCCCTACCCGATGCCTTGTAGGCATGGGGACACAAATAGGAATGGGGAATGCATTAACTGTTCAGATTTTGGGTGCCATCTTCTGCCACATGATCAACCAATGCATCAGTGACAAAGCATCCGTCCCAGGTTCCAGCTCCACTCTCAGACAGCAGGCAATCCAAAAGATTAAGATGTTCCCTGAGAGACAGTTATACCTGCAAATACAATGCTGACTGGGTAAAATGAGAAGGTGTCTAAGAGCACATTCAATCCAGTAAAGGTACCTCCAATCCAGTAAAGGTGCATCTATGGTATCCCTGATTCAATAAAGGAGGATGAGGTACTTTCCAATACCCCTCCCAGTGTCTACAGCGTTATTCAGCAGCCTATATACTCGTGTGAAAAGAAAAGCTGGCAGCCTTTGAATAGCTGTTTTTTATTGATGGGGGAAGCATTTATCTTAACGGATCTCTCTCTAGGTCTTTCTGGGCACAGCTTCAAATGTTTTCACTTTCTGGGGCAATGCAATGAAATCTTGTTTTCCAATGAGAAAAAAGAACATTCCGAGGAATTGTCCTGCTGTGTGTAAGTAGGCTATTCCTATAGTGCTTAAAAGCGCTGACAGGCTGTTACAAAGAGCAGTAGTGGAGAGGATAAAAGGGGGTAGGGAAGTGAAAAGGAAAGGTTTTGAGGTTGTAAGAGAAAACGGGGGTGGGAAAGCAAAGAAACTGTCTGATGGGGTGGGGGGTGAATTTAGGGAGCTTTGCGAGATAGCCAACATCGTGCCCCACAACATGTATGACTAGAAACTCCTGCCTGGGAGAACAAGTCCACCGTGCCAGGCAAATTCAATCAACCCCCAACACCGCTCACTCTAAAGTCTGCCTCCCAGCAACCACATAGCCCTTGCAGAGAGCCCTGACCCCTAGGCTATGCCCACAGGCAGAAACATGCTCATTGAAGCAGCCCGTATCCCTGATTATTGCAAACTACCCACTCCCCAACACTCTAAAATCCTCCTCTCTGTCCCCCAACATGAATCCAAACTGCCAGTCCAACAAAGCCAACGACTCCACCACTCCGCTAATGGGAGCCCTCATCAATGCCAGGTCCATCACTGATCTTGCTCTCAACATTAACAACCTCATCTGCACCCAAAACCTAGGTTTCCTCGCCATCTCCGAGACATGGCTACACCTAGCCTCTGGCCCTGTGCGTTCCCTGGCATACCCACAGGCTATGTCAACTACAGAACAAACAGACTTACCTCTAGAAAGGGAGGAGTAGCATTAATTGCCAAAGAATCCATTCCCATCACACACACTACCATACCTATGACCGGAAACTGCGACCTACTCGCAGCCAGGTTATCCCTCTCGCACACAGTCACCATGACCATATTTGTGGTCTACAGACTCCCTGGCCCCATACTCCGCTTTGAAGACGATCTCAACATCCGTTGCCCGAGGTCGGATCACCACATACTATCATTCATTATCACGCCCACAGAACAAACTACCTTCCCCCGTCCCGCACTGGCCCCTGGCTTGGACACGTAGCACTCGCAAACTTACCAAAGCGAGCATATCCCCCTCCTGCAAGCCCCTCAAGCCCAGAACTTGCACTCTAATGACCCCACCATTCTGGCTGACCTCTACACTAGCACCCTCAGCAGCAGTGGATGCAGTGGCTCTGCTAGGCTCCAGAAAATCCACAAATGCCAAACACTCCAACTCCTGGCTCACCCCAGAACTCTTAAAACTACGCAAAATGAAACGCCTAGCCGAAGCAAATTGGAGAAAAACACTAATGGACTCTGAACAAAATCAAATTTGCTGAGGCCGCCAAACAATATAGACTAACGATTATAGCAGCCAAAACCACCACCTACAACCATAAAATTTCCAATGCCAAATTGAACACCAAAGAGATTTTTACAATCTTACAGGAATTAGAATCCCCGGCAACCCCCTCTCCTGCTATAGTCAAAGATGAGGCCTTGTGCTCATCCATCCAAACAGCCATGCTCGATGAGACCGAAACCATGCACACAAAAAATCTCCATCAAGACAGCCCAACCCAAACAGACAGCCATGCCAAAACTGCTGCCCTTAGGCACCGCCCAAGAACCCAACCAACTCCCGATGTTCTACTTCAACTCTATCACCGAATCTGAAGCAGCAGCCATCCGAAAAGGGACGCAATGTCTGTCCAGCACCAATCATCAAGGACTGCGCAGACGACCTGATCCCATTCATCACTAAATATTTCAATGCCTCCTTTGTTGCTGGCCATGTCCCAGCTAATTTGAAAGAAGCCTGGGTACTTCCACTGATCAAAAAAACCATTGCTTGACCCGGCCTCTCCCAACAATTACTGACCCATCACATTGGTCTCCTTTCTGCTCAAAATCCTCGATAGAGCTGTCTATACCCAGATCCAACAATTTCTGGAAACCCACCACATCCTGGGTGCCCGTCAGTCCAGCTTCCGGCCCGTCATGGCACTGAATCAGCACTAATCGGCCTAAACAAATCAGCTTGAGGAGATCAGGGACCACCAAGGAAATTCTGCCCTCATTCTGCTCCTGGATCTATCAGCTGCATTTGATCGAGCTAATCACCAGATCCTTTGCCATCATCTCAGGGTTTCAGCCCAATTCTCGAGGGAAGCCATTAGATGGCTGGCCTCCTTCCTCCAAGGCAGGTCCATACGGGTATTTGCTGAGAAGTGTAGTGCTACACCGGCACCCATAACATGTGGAGTCCCAGGGCTCCTGTGTGTCCCCCACACTCTAACATCTTCACTAAACCCCTCTTTGACCAACTTGACTCAATCTGAATCTGTTACAATAACTATGCTGATGACACTCAAATTCTTCTCTCCCTAGCTGGCAATTACAATGAGAACTCCCTAGCACTGAACAAAGTTTACACTATCATTCAAACCTGGATGGCCACCCACCGTCTCCGTCTCAATGACAATAAGACAGAACTCCTTCTAGTGGGGCTGTTACGGCAGTTTTTCTGAATTTCTACCCAACTTCATCACGACCATTCAACTGAAGCAGTACAAGACTCCACTTTTAGTACAAGGCTGTACCACCTGAGTTTGTTGGTAGCGTCGACAGAGCAGCCAGGCTTATTAGGAGGGAGAGAGGGCTGTAGAATCAGTACAAATGAAATTGTAATATAAATGGTCCAAAGAAACACAAACAATATGTATTGTAAAAATAAATGATTTAATTAAATACTAGTAGACCCAGATAAATCTAGGGGTAAATAAGTACTATCACACATTATATGTAATCACAATTATAAAAACACAACACTATGCTTGAAGATACACAGACCAACACATAAACCTTATTTGTAACATCTAACAGTAGTTCTAGGGAAGTCGAACCTTTTCATACACATTCAGTATAGGTTACACCTATTCTTGGGAAGTAAAAACAAATGGTTACTTTCAGATTACATTTAGTAATTCAAGGGTAGTAGACCTTCGCAGGTGTACAGTGATGCTCAGTAACAAATCACATAATCAGTCAACTAGACAATATAGTTTTGTAACTAGTGGATCACTTATTCGAGGTACAGTAAAAACCTATAACTACTTTTGGGATAACACAGCTTAGTCAAGGTAAGTAAAACCCATATACCTTTTCAAGGAGGTATCAGCAACTTGGGGCAGGTATACACCCAATACTCTTTTTGTATCTGTCTAAACAGCATTGGGAAAGCAAAATCCAATCTTACACTTTACTGAATGACTCACACTTGACTCGGTTATTCTAGGTAGGTAAGAGTTAATGCAGACTTATTTTGGACAGGCTAACAGCATGTCAGGGGAAGCAAGACCCAGTTGGGGGACACTCATACAATTATCCTAACAGGAATAATCTTGCAAGACCAACAGCATTACTTTTAGGAAGCGGCACAACCAAATCACAGGCGAGTAATATACCCTTACATCTTCTTTCCGTTAGGATGGCAAAACGGTTTCTACGGAAAGAAAGATGTTAAATATACTTTTGAGAATATTGCATCACACATCCAAGGTAAGTAAGAACCTTTTTGAACTGTTCACTCTCAGAGTTACAGTTACCAACTAACTCTTTTTCAAGTAAGTCGCTTTTAAACACGATTCTCTTTTCTAGGCAAAAGGCCCAATCCCTTAAAAGTCTTTCCCTTATTCTTGGAGCATGAGTGTTCAGTGGCAGAAGGGGGGTCTCTAGGGTCTAGTGACCAACAGAATGTGTCAGAATAGGTTCTTAAGTAGCAAAAGTCAGAGTTCCTCAGGAAGACTGGGCAAACAGGTGAGTAGTTTACTTTAAGAGTTAGAGGAGGTTCCAGGGGCTTCACAGAAGACACCCTAGCAGAAGTCCAGCAGTGGAACTGGGTAAACTGGACGAGAGGCCTCCGAATCACAGTAAACACTGCACAACTACACAGGAATCACAAGAGACTTAAGATAAGTACATACCCAAGTCAACACAGTACCTCAGCATTGAAGATTTTGCAGCACGAGAACTTCAGGATCTGCAGTCAAATACCCGGTCAGTGGATTCCTAGTCGTGGTGACTGAAACCAGCAGGTTTTCCTCACGGCTGGAAGCGGCTCTGTGGTTTTGGCGTCTTTTAAAGGAGCACAGAAGAAGACAGAATATCACGGTCGGATTCTCGTCGTTACAACGGTCCAGCACTCTTTTGATGGGACATTTTGGACTCAATTTGTGTCTCTCGAGATACACCAGGATGCCCACAACATTTCTGCGAGATTCGGAATTCAGAAGACCGTGTACCACATAATGGCTTGAGGTCCCAGGGTATTGGGGTATTGCAGCCCTGCAAGGTCGCAGCACAGAGTAGGATGGCTCAAAATGCTGGTCTTCTTAAGTGTAGTAGGTCTCACCAGGCTCTGGGTCAGGGTCGTCGTTTGAGTCCACAGTTCGATTGGAAGGAAGGGCTACAACAGGCTCAGGTTACACAGCGGGCTCTCCGGTTGCTGGAAATCCTCTCAGCCGCTTTTCCTTCCTCTTCAGTTTCAGTGGTCGACTTGTCTTCAGCTTCCAGATCCACAGTATTTAACAGGAATTACAGCACAACCTCTGCATTCTCTCCCTGCATTTTACAACAAGTGACGGTCTGGTTGTCCAATCAGGACAACCAGCCCCCCCAGTGGGATGTGTTCCCATTGAGGCAAGGAGGGAGACAAAGGGCTGCAGAGTTTTGGACTCCTCCCCCTTCCCCTTGCCTCCTGCCTTCACAGACAGACTGGAGACTGGGTAGGGGAGTCCAGGGGACTCCCGCCAAAGATAAAAATCACACAAAGGAATTTCCCACCCTGGATGTCAGAGGAAGGAACAAGAAAGGACAAGAAACACTAAAATGGTGAAAAAGACAGGGGCCATTTTGGTAATATGAGCACCCTTAGGTGCCTTTACTGCAGCTGTGAACACAGCCCGTGGTAAAGGTGCACCAAATTAATAAAAAGGTATCACTGGCACCAGCCATTAAAGGTAAGCTTATCCCTGTAACATAATTGTTACAGTTTTAGTGTGAAAGGGGATACATTGCATCTCCCCAGCATGCCACATAAGATGGGGTGTGCTGGTTTCACCAAATAAAATGTCCAAAGGGATTCAAATATCCTTTCTACCCTTGGGAACTGTAGGTCTCTCAAGGTTAGCCAAAGAAAGTTAAAAGGGGAGGCCCTAGGGCAACCCAGCAACAACATGCACTTATTGCCAAAAAGTTGTTAAAGAGGATAACTTTAAAAAGACACTATGGAGAATCTAAAAAATGACACCCATAAAAAGAGTAAAAGATTCTTTGAGTGTGGACAAAGGTTCCCACTCACAGAGGTATAGGGAAAATAATCCACCAGTAAAGCAAAACATTCTGGGGATGAGACAGGTCAGGAAGATTTACCATTTCTATAAAAATCTTACCCAACAGGGGCCACCGTCGGGCACAACAACGTTAGACCCACAGTACACCAACCTTCTGCATTGATGATCACCAAGTTCCGGCATCGGCTTCAGTAAAAACACTTGGTGTGTACCTCAACACTACACTCTTGCTCACATGCCAAGTGAATGCCATCTCCTCATCTGCTGCCCACACAACCAAACTGACCAACTCTGCTAGATCCTTCCTCTCCAAAGACAGCTGCCTCGCGATTGCATGAGCCATTATAGGATCAAGATTGGACTACTGCTGGCCTTATTTGCAGGCACCTCCTTCCGCAACATTGCAAAACTGCAGGTAATCTAGAACAGTGCCATTCGAGCAGCCATCTTTGGATGCAAGGACGTAGAGAGAGCTACACACCTCATGTAGTAACATAGTGGTACCCTTGGAAACCAGAGGACCGGTGTCGAAGAGATTCCTGGCTTGTCATATTGGCCTCGGCTGTTTGACACGCCTCTACGAATTCCAGCGGCAGTGAGACATCAACCGATGTGGGAAGGATACCACTGAGTCACCAGAGCATGCAGGCCATAATTGCCTAAGATGTACGAAGTTCTGGGATAGCTCAATTTGAAGAATCGAAACACCAAGTCCACTAAGTGCTAGGTGCCTGGCACGAACCGCGAGGAACAGTGAGCATTTTGCCTTTGACCATGGGAATCACGAAATTAAGACATCCAAATCGATAAATGGCAACACACACCAATGCAACCTCAAACAGGGTTAACATGTCCTGAAGATGAGGAACACTACTTAATCCGAAACACGAGCCGACAGTACTTTGTCTAAAATTCCTTGGACTACTCAAAGTTACCGCAGTCATCTCGAGTGCGAGGGAAAATGTTCATATCAAAATGTATTACTGATATGTGCCTACATTGTAGTGACTGGGTGCATTAAATGTGTAAATATCACTTTGCCCTTTGGGCTCAAATTGTAAGACCCTGTGTGTCTTTTTTGTATGTTAACTGTGCTTCTTATTAAATGTACATCTTGCTTATTTTGCACAGCATGAGTGATTATGAATGTGAATGAATGATATGGGTTGTATGCGGTATAGTAAGGGTTGTTGTTGATTATGAAGTGTGTTTATTGTCTCAAGAAATACAATTCATGTACTTTTTAATGAATGCAAGCAATTTTTTATACTCTGCCATTTCATCAGAATTTTTTATATATGAAATAAAGAATATTTTGTGAATCAAAAGTATATTGGGGTTCCTTGTAAGGAGATCACTATATTAATATAAATAATTACGGAATGCCATGAGAGTTGGTATATACCCTTGGGTCTAAACGCTTTGTGCAATTCGAGCGGCCCTCAACATCCCTAGACGAGAACATATCTGTGCCGCCAGGAAAAACGTTAACTGGCTCCCAATCAGAGAGCGCATGATCTTTAAGGCACTGTTCATCGTGCAAATCTGCCCCAGATTATTTATCACAGAAAATCATCAGAGACCAATCCAACAGACCCCGCAGAGCAGGCAACAGCAACAGACTATTACAACCAATCTACAACAGAGCTAAAGCCAGAGGGGCCAGCTTCCCAACATTTGCAGTCAAACAATGGAACCTGCTCCTCCACGCTTACTGGTAACGAACTACCACGTTCCAAGATGGTGTAACATGCCCTTGATGCCTCTGGGTTTAGTTCGCTTTATAAATGAATAAATAAATAGCACTATGAAAGAGATCCAAGGCAGGCACCCTTCCAAACCCCCCCCCCAAATGTCTGCAGGAAAACCTGTGTGATTTCTTGCCTCTCCCCGGAATAGCTATATTTGCCTGGAGAGCTTCTAGCTAATGTTAGTTAGATGAGGATGGGAAAGGGACACTACAAGGTGGACGCTTCATTTTCCCTGACAGCCAAGGCTCCTTGGAGGGCAAAGACATAAGGGTTTGAGGGCGGTTATCCTTACCAGCATACTAAGGAAAAAGCAGTGAAAAGCTACTGGCCCAGGACATCCAGCCCTAGGCCGTAAAGAGGAGGTCCTGACCCTAAGCAGCTTTGGTGGCTGCGCCATAGAAGCTCTGCCTGTAGTTGAACACAATCTTAGAAGCAGTGCGCCAGATAAGATTTTGAAGTTTTTTTTTTCCAAGTTGGGAGTAAAATGATTTTTTTAGGGAGCAAAAAAGTAAGTCCCATTCATAAAGGGAGTATTTTATAAGCAAATAAAAGTACGTTTTAACTGTAAAACAAATGTTTTTGTAATAAATACTTCTTTGCACCTAGCTATTAATTCACAATAAAAATACATTTTGACCTATTCGGATCAGGCAGTGATAATAGTCGTTTTTTCCTGTGGCTCTACATATACTACCAATCTGAAGACAACTGTGGAGCTGTGAAAACGGGAACAGGCACTTTATTTGTATGTGTCCTATTTTTTTGTTGGGAGTATTTTTACTCCCTATTTATTTTTTGGAAGGATTTGCCTATTTCTAGTGAGTATAAGTGGTTGATAGGCCCCTTGTCTGTAGGGCTGCTTAGAAGAGACACACCTGTCTTGCCATCCCTTTTTCATAGTACCAAATGGGAGAAATAGGGTCATTAGTAAGAATAGGATGGGAAAGAACCATCCTTAACCAATAAAGGCAGACAATTTCTAACCTGTGAGAACGCCATGATCTATTTGCACTTCATGGCTTTTTTCCAATGGTGAAGCTCTACAATGAGCTTCTATCAAGTTACAATACTAATCCTAAAACACATCTCCCTACCTCTTCCAAGAGGGTGAAATGGGCCAGGTATGGCAGGAAAAGTGGTCAGAAAAGTGTGTTTTATCTTAACAAAGCCATGCGATTTCTCTCATTTCCCTTTTCCTGTTGAGATAATGAGCAAATGGACAAGATCGAGCTACTCACAGACCACAATCCCTTTTCTTTTAGCTGAAAGGGGAGGTCTGGGAATTTGCATAATGTCCACATTATCCAGTAGCAAGTAACATCTTTTAAAAGAACTATGCTACACACCAGGTACACTAAAGCCCCCTGCTTAGTTTTGGGGAGCAGGGTGCCATCCCAAGCAAGCAAATGCTAGGCCAGAGGGTGACATGGTGAGGATCCCCCGGACAACCCTCCTTGGTCCACATCACATGGAAGGGAACAATCACAGAAGTCCATTACAGAACAAACGTCAATATCTGGAAGCCTCCCACCCAAAAGCCTGGTAGGCCAGACCAACACTGAAGAGGTAGATCCAGCCCAAATCTCTTCTAGGACCTTACAGGGCAAAATCTGTGAAACACTCCACTATTGAAAGAGCCTAAAGTTCCCAAAAAGCAGATCCTGAACAGACAGTAAAATGACAAATTGTACTGTTCCCTCAACAATGGCAGCAAGTTATTTGTAACAGGAGCAGCCTCAATCGGCAGATCAAAGGAATCATTTAATAAAGATTGCTGGGGACACAGTGAATTCCAAAATATCACTGTCATGATGTTTCCAGTTCACGACTTCCTGAACGCTGAAGATCCGGCGTGGGAAATAACGTAAACAAAGAATTCTCAAATGTTGCAATTTTTCCATATGCAAAATGGAGTATTTGAAATAAACAGTTAGGAAGCTTGCCCGCTTCTTATTCAGACTCCAAACACTGGAGTTTCAAGCTCAGACACACCAAAGAGTTTCAGGGGGGAAACTACAATCCAAAATGGAGGACAGGTATGTTATAAGCTCTGTCCAGCCCTTTCAACCTTCAGCCCATAACAGTGCTCTCGGGGAGAACAACCAACCCAAGCCTTCACTCAAATACACTTGTCACTTATGCAGACTCTCACTGGGAATTCCACGGTGGCAGAAGAGAGACCAGAGTATAAAAGCACCTAGTAATTGCTCAGTAAGGGTTGCAGGAGTAAGAGGCTCATTTCTGTGGAAGGCTGAAGACCGGTGGTAGAAGCAGATGCTGGAGAGGTGGATGAGAGTGGAGAAGTGGAAGTAGGGAAGAGTGGTGTTAGTGTTGAGGGTCCAGGAGGAGATGGTAACATCAGAGGGTAAAAGGAGAAAGGCGGAGGCGGTAAACAAAGGGAACACAGTCTCAAAGGAGGGAGAGAGAGTGGGAAAGGAGATGAGAATTAAAGCAAGAAGGGAGGAGCAGACAATATCAGGAGAAGGACAGAGACAGGAAGAGGGAATTACATCAAGAGGTGGGAGTGGAAGTTTAGGAGCAAGGGTGCAAGAGGAGGTGGTGAGAGAGCAAGAGAAGGCGGTGGTAATATCAGAGACTTGCGGTGACATTGATGAAGAAACATCAGGGTGAGAAACTAAACTTGAAAAGACCAAGGAGAGAACATCCCGGGGATGAAGTGGTAGGGGTGTAAAAGATGGTACTGGTAAAACAGAGGGAATAAAGTCAGGCGAGGAAAGGAAAGCCAAACCAGGACCATCAAGTGGTAAGGCAAGAGACCAGGGGGGAGAGAGAGGAACCACACCCAGTTAGTTAGAACAGGCCAGTTGCAGCTTGTCCGGCTGGCCCTAGGCAGGACCAGAAAATGAGGACATATACAACCTGGGGTCAGGGAGGAAACTATGAACTTAGGCAGGCTGGGAAAAGAAAAACAAGCAAAAGCCAAGACTGACCCCAGAGGCCCCTCTCTAGGTTTCCCCGCCTGCTATGAATACTGACCCAACTGCTCACCAGACCAACAGAGTGTAAGTCATGGGGTGAAGGACCCTTGAAGCCAATAACTAGCTCAGACGTACAATAGGGGTTCAGGTCACCCTGGATCTCGCAACAAAAGGGTAGAGATGGCCCAGTCAATCTGTACAGAAGGGGACATTGGTTTATATGGCCGGGAAATCCAATGTTCTGGCACCAGCAGAAGAGATCTTGGGCAAGGAGAATGTGTTGACAGCAAGAAGCTCAAACCCAAGGGAATAGAGCCATATGTGACGAATCGTGGGATTCGGTCACTTCTCCCAAGGGAAAAAGCCTTTCCCTCTGAGGTTAGGGAGGTGAGCCCGCTACACAATACTTTCCCTAGGGGTAGAGGCAAGCATGACCTCACCGGGAGAAACTCCCCCACTGGGGACAAGGACTCCTGTTCCAGTGATGAACTCCTTAAAGTATCACTAGCACATCATCATTAACACCCTATGAATAAAGACATGAAGAACAAATCAACATTTGTTATTGTCAACCAAATACATCACTGGCGTCTATGAAAGAAAACTAAGAAAACTGGGACAAAGAAGATCATTGGAAACATACTGAGTAGGAGTCCAAAAGAAAAGAAGGACTTCAATAAAGGTACCGGGAAAGCCCCATGAGAATGCCATAAAATGAAGAGGCAGGGTCCTGGGAAAAGAGAGAGCCCAGGAGTTTGAAATCAGCTGGCTGAGACCCGCTGAAGGAGTTTGAGACGCGCAACATCCGAAAGAGAGCCGAGTGAAGCCGCCAACGCAACGCATTGGGAAAGGGAAGAAGTGCAGAATGCAGAGCTGAAGTGAGGGAGCAGGGAGTGGCGTCCTGAGTCGGAGGGAAAGTGGTGGTCGTGACCGGTAGCAGGGCCCGTGGACCGTAGGGTCCATGAACAATGCCAATACCACATTTGCACAGGTGTTGCAGAGTAAAGCAAGCACGAAAAGAGCGAAGAAGCGGCTCGCAACAATCTCGAGGAGGCAAGCAGCCATTCTGACAAGGAGAAGATACCAGTATATTAAGGACCTCAGTGATGTTATCCCCACAGAAGACAGGTATTGGGGAAAACTCGGAGGGAAACCGAAGCGAGTGAGAATGGTTACTGGAATGCTCATACTCGTCCCAGTCAAAATAAAGTATTGAGACTACCTAGAGAGAGTAAGAATCGTTACTGGAACGCTCATACTCAACCCAGTCAAGACAAAACATTGAGAATACTGGAAGAGAGTGAGAATAATTGCTGGAACGTTCATCAGCGTTGCAGTCACAAAGGAAGTGAGAAAGAATATTGGAACCAAGTTGTCCCTGTCACGATAAAGAGTGGGCAACAAATGACAGGTGGAACTTGGGAGAAAATAAAACAAAATCTGTTGAGACATGTCAACGGAAAGTGCTAATAAATAATAGAATAAAACGAGAAGAGGATAAAGAGAGAAAGAAGAGTAAACAAGTGAAGGAAACCACTGAAACCTGGAAGAATCCAGTTTCTGACATGTACGATTTGAAGTGGTTGCTAAAAGCTATTTACAAATCTCATATTGAAATGAACTTGGGGGTCATTCTCCTGTTCCTTAGTTGTGCTAATAGTGGTAGAGTCAGGGCAGGTTAGTTTTGGACAGTGGGTTGAATCAGATTTGGGACTTTCACCGACGACTGACAAGCACCATAGTTAGTTTGGTAGGTAGGGAATATCTATAGTATTGGGAAAGTTAGTAGTTTTCACTTTTCTTTTAATAAACCACTACAGTGAAATGGCAAATCAGAGTCTATGTTCTTGTTCTAACCCGCCACAGATCGTACCTTTTTGTTTGTTTGCCAAATCCCCATTTACATTCTGTTGCCAGATCTTGTTCCTGTCCCAAATAAATGAAAGGAAACACTGAGACAGTCTTGATGTCCTTCTTTATTCCAGGTGTGACACCGTCACACCACCCATACTCTTCTAATAACCCACTGAAGATCAACAACCAACCTTTAAAAAAATCTACAAACAATCCAGGCAAGGATGACAACTGTTAGGGAGAATTCTCATAAATGTGCTACTTCCCTTCAACTTCGAGACCCCCAGCAACTTTGCTGGATTTTGAGGACTTGATGTTTTTCCTGGAGAGAGTGTGAGCCTTTTCTCCCACTCTCTCATGTATTTTGATGTGTGTTTTACTCTTGTGTTCTTTGATTATGGAGTTTTAGACAACTCCATAGGCATCATCTTGTCATGTGGTCACGAAGCACCCTCAGTGCAATGCCACAGGGAAACCTTTTAGGCTGTACCAAGGTTTAAATACCTTCTCTGGGATAAACTACTGTTTCCCAGAGAAAGTAAAGTTAAATTGACTTTACTAGTCTTTTTAAATTCCTAGACCCAGCACACCCTATGTTACAATAGAGTGCTGGAGGGCTTACCTGGTAGCCCCTACGTCTAGAAACTCATGTAGCAGCCAAATGCTACCCTTTCCTCTCGAAATGGCTGCTGGCAATGGTTTTACAACAAACTGCCATGATTTTTCCCAACCGCGACACTGGTAGCGTTAAATCGCAGGAGCCATGTTTTTCAAGATGGCGTCTGAGCCTCCTTTGTTTAAACAGGTCCCAGGTCCCGGTGGTCTTTTTTTGCCATTTCTTTTTGGAAAAGTCCTTCTAGAGTTTGTCTCTGCGTGCCAAATCAGGTTTGGTCCCTTTGTTCCTACACCTTTGGCGGGCTTCAGGACTCGGGCGAGTGTCTGGGGTGGGCAGGAAGTGAGGGAGGTGCCCGAAACTCCCTCTAGGAGACCCAAATGCACTCTGGCGTAATTGGCTGGCTGACTGTCTGGCAAGGTGTACTCCGGGACCCCCAACTGGCCCATAGAGCTGGGGTTTGCCCAATAGTACTTTAAGATAAGATAGCAGCACCTGCGAGATGGATGGGGGTGCAGATTAATACTCCAACACTAAATCAATAATGACAACTCAATGGTTTGGCAAAGGGACTCCATTTAATGACAAGTACAAAAAAAGGGGAGTGTCCTGGATATCAGCAGATGCGTGATATTCTCTCTCGATTCACAACTCCAACGAACTTCATAAAAAACACATAATTTATATTAAAAACTTGTCATCACTGACATTTAACGCTTAAAAGTTGGCATGCAATTCTATTGGTTCTAGAAAGGTAACTTTCATATAGGTACTATATCTGTATATGGTAATGGAGTAAGAGGATTAGGTAAACACTGTCAGGTGGGACATCCAAGCCCACCCTTCAAAATGGCTACTGTAGACTTCACTAAAAGTACAACATCCCATTGGTTCTACTAACTATAGGACCCTAGTTTACTTGGTCCACTATGATTGGGTTGGCACCAACCCCACTCATACTTTTCCACTTTGCTTAGCAGCACGCAGAATGGTCGCCAGGTGCAGGGTGCCCACTAGTTCCCCCAGCCTTCCTCCAATTATTGTTACAATCAATCATCACTTTAGTGGCCATGTTCCAATTATTTCACTGTGGCTGGCCTCGAGACTACATTTCCTGTCTGGAAAAGTTCTGATATCTTCGCGTGGTTTACTGCCATGCATAGGTGTGAAAGTCTCACTTCTTCTCGCTCGGCTGGTCCGTGAATTTGCCTCTTCATGTAATTCGTGTATTTGATTTTCGTTTCACCCACCACCTGCCTTCAGTTTCTTATCTTGACCTTTCTGAAGCAGGATATTCTCTTCTTTGCTTCAATTAATTGTAGCTACTGTTCGTCTATTTTAACTGATACCACCTTGGCTTTCTTGGCACAATTTGCCTCTGCTGAGTTTCATTTCTGTCGTTTATTCTCGATTTGTTGAATACGAAGCTCTCCTCGTGTGGCCTTTAGTAACCTTTGGTTGATTCTGCTTCTTGTGCAAAGTGGAAATATACTTATATAACGTGCTTCTTTTGAGGTAGATATGTATAGGTGGCGCTTGCCGCGATCTCTCTTCTACTAAGCATAGCAAGCGCACGATTTTCTCAGTTTTCTTGCGGT
Organism: Ambystoma mexicanum; assembly: GCF_040938575.1. NCBI lineage: Eukaryota > Metazoa > Chordata > Amphibia > Caudata > Ambystomatidae > Ambystoma > Ambystoma mexicanum. The sequence continues at coordinate 174,175,708 of NC_090931.1, forward strand.
TCCAAGCATATGTGCATGTGTAAACTGGTCGCATATCTTCATCATGCTTACAGTTTAAGCTTCTTACATTTGACATTGTCCTTTCACCTTAGGTCCATGATGTCCCTCGTCGATGGCGTTTCGTCTGCATGTCATTCTCTAGTCGTCATCTCTTCTTTATGTGCGTCAGTCAGGGTTCTCGTGACGTCACCATTCATCTTCCATTAAGACCGTATGGGAGGACAGGTCTGTAGGATCCCCTCCCCCACATTCCCCACTTGCGTGAGGTTCGTGGCTCGACACAAGGCCACACGACCCGTACTGTAACGTACCATAGACACCATTTGGAAAACGACTCCATTTTAGATGTACAGACCAAACCCCTAGCGAAACAGCCTGCATGAGAAAGCTGTAGCTGTGCATCTGCTCACCGCGCACAGGGAGCCATATACGTCGCCCGCGCCTCCACCCCATGGCAGATCCGCTGAAGGCCTGTTCTCTTGAGCAACCAGACACGAACAAGTATCAGAACAAACACTATCATTTACCTTCCGCAGTACATCACTGTCCTAGAAGTGACCTGACTTGAAGCTTGAGTCTCGAAAATAACAAGAACCATCCCAATCAAACAAGCCTCGACCCTGCATCTAACCCCCAACATTTAAAATATATGGTGTCAATAACCTTCCTCTATGAACCCCTGCCCAGATCCCCCAGATGAAGTGTTAACTGCATACCAAACCCCAACGGTTCACAGGGTTGTTTGTAAATAACATGGGTTTTGGAAAGGGATGAAACTTATAACGTTAATAAAAGCGAGGATGACCCCCGCCCGCTGCAAGATACCATGTGCCTTGAAGGTTTAATGAAAGGGCTTGATAGATTCCACCTTATGCTAACTAATGATTGCTGCTAATGTAAAAAGGATCAAGAGAAAAAGCATTACAGAGAATACTTGTGTGAAACGTAGTGAAACACATTTTAAAAAGTATGACAGCCTTCAAGGGCGTTGAACCAGTTTTGTTACAAACAAGGATGTAAATGAACAATTGTAAACAAACATATTGCTTCTATGCTCCTGAGTACACGATCCAACCTGACGCTACCTCACATTGTTATTCGTCTGTCTGTCCTATGAATTATCAGTATGTGTTCAACTAACGTTATGTAATGAATGTGCCACTGCCAGACCCCCATTGCTACGTATGAAGTAGTAAACGAATCTATAAATGATGGAAATATGTAATCATCCTAATGCTACTAACTTTAGTAACCATCCCCTCTTATGATATATTGTGCAGTCCAGGCACAGAGAATCGCTTAGAGCTACAAGGCCATCTCCCCCTCCTCCCGCCAAGGTCCACCGGTGTTTGCTGGTGCTCAAGCAGCACAACCTCATCTCCCCAAATTTCTGCTGGACCCACTTCAAGTATTTACCTCCCCCATGTCAGAGGCCGCCATAGTTTGGCCAAGTGAATTATGTACAACCTGGTCCTAAATCCCACCGCCTTGAGGGGCCAGAGATGTGCCCTTACTGATCCAATAGTATTACAGTTCACCTGAAGTTGAAGGGCCATAGAGACAGTTATTCACCCGTACTAACATATCAAAGCAATCTCTCACCACATCTAACAGAATGGAATGACAAGGCAGCTCACCCCGTGCCCTCTGACAAGACACCTGGACTTATGACACCTGGTCAATAGGTAAAAAGTAATTGTAAACTGATGTATTGGTGAAGTTTCACATTGCATGTTGTTTCTCCTGTGTCCCATTTGATCTTAGATTAACATATTGTGAGTCGTCTAGAGTGTTAAGTGTTTGTGTGTGTGGCCACAAGGGCACAGTGTTAGTGCAGTCACTAATCATCAACAGGGACCGCGCCTGGCCTGGCCAGCTGACCCGTCCACCCCACGTTGGCACCACGCAGATGACCACCAATCCTGGAGCAGCCCTTCGATACACCAACTGTAGCTTAGTCAACGCCACCCAATCCCTGAGACTATGTGCCCCCTATAGTTTACAGGATTTATGACGTAGTTTTGTAATAAATATGACTATTTGCTATTGTCAGACAGAGCGCTCTCGGAGCTTGCAGAGTCCCTTGCATGCCCTATATTGGTTATATAAAAACCCTTTTACATCACCTGCACTTGGTCCTGGTATCATTCCCTCCTGGGGTGTGTCCTTTATTGCCTCTCATTGTGGGGAGGTTACCGCCTTACGGGGGACGCTTGCTTTCAGTGGTGACCCCAAAAGGAGTGATTTGTTTTGTATTGTCCCCTTTTGGCACGCAAAGTTCCGGGCGGCAGTGGAGACGCATGGTGCGCCCGCTCAAGAGAGCTGCCCACCTACGGCAACTGGTACGCTTAGACGTGCGCACGCAGTAGGCCAAAAGGGTACGGGTCCCGCTCCAAAAAACCCTTTAGTACCACTCGCCGGAGCCAGGGGGCGGCCACTGAGTGTGAGGCAGCGCCACCTGGACGGACCCAGTCCGGAGAATCTCCTATCAAGACGGGCACGTGAGTATTAAGTGCGAGTAATCATAAAAGGAGAAGGGGGAGGGAGCCAGTTAATGGGTACTTTCAACTATTAATACAATTTTCTTTCTCTGCATATGGCCATTAGGATAATAAGGTGAAATAAGGGAAGATAAAGACGCGAACCTAGGGGTAAAGGGGTAGAAGACGGCGCCGCAAAGTGCTATCTTGACTAGTACTGGGAATAAGTTGAATGGCAGAAAATAAAATAAGGTGTCTGAACAATAGGGTGTATACATTAGAAACTGCTTCTTCTTTATTCTGGGTATATCGATACTAGAAAAAGTGCTATAACTTCTAAAGGTGAAGGGGGGAAAAAATTGGGTTTGGGTTAGGAGGCCTTGTAAAAGACAGAAGTGTAGGGCGAGAAAAGGGAGAGTCATTTTTATATGTTGTATGTTAAAAGTTTGTTAAATGTCTGTTTCATGTTGCATGTGCTAAGCTATTCATGTTTCAGAGAATTGAATTGTAAAGAAATGATGTTGAGTTAATGATACTAGATAGTTCTGTGGTATGGTCATTGTAAGTGTGACCCGGTAAGATCTTAAGACAGTAATATTGTGAACAAGCATTTAACATCTAAGAATTATTAGAGATAAGAGATAGACATGCACATAAGTCACAGTGACAGTCGTAAATAACACAGAAAGGTGAGTAAAGAGAATACAATATGGGGGCAGAAACACCCCTGGCCCACATTTGCAAAAATCTACCTGGTTATGCAGAAAGTATAAACAAGTACCATGACCAATGGTTCACGGAACTGAAAGGAGAGGGGCTACCCCAGGTATGACCACAAGGAGGATCATTTGATAAGTGTCTTGGATATGGTAGCCACGTGCATATTCATAAAATACAAAGGAAAACAGTTTCATAATAGGAGAGAGATATTAGATCTGTGGAGATTGTTCGAAGAAGTGCCTCCACTTAAAAAGAAAGATATAGCGACCAACCAGCCCACCAACACTATAACTCCCGTAGTGGCACATGAAAATGAGTGTGTGGGTAAGGGGAGAGAAGGGGTCAATAGAGGTAACACGACTGTACCCCCTCCTAAACAAACCAGTGCCAGCAGAAGGGTATAGCGATCCCACGTATGTGCCCAGAACCGACCCTACAACTGCCCCACAACCAACTGCACCACCACCATATGAGTGCCCCAGACAGAGTGGACAGGTAAGCACCCCCACAGTAGACATTGACAAACTAACGGAGGATTTAGACTCTAGGCTCACAATGGCCAGATATGGGTTATCTAGGATAAGAAATGTGAACAAAGTGGAACAAGTGTTGCCAGGACAGAACAAACGCCCAGGGCGCAAACACTTGAAAGGTCCTCTGAGGAAGGGTGGAAGAAGGGGGAAATACTATTTAGAATTCAGGAAGAACCAACTTGAATAACAGAACTGGGACCACATGAACTCGAAAAAACACAGGCGAGGACGGGATGGCCACTGGAGGGGATGGAAGAGCTGTGGTGTGACATTGAGGATGAAGAGCAGGAAAATGGAAGGCTGGGGGCAGCAGCAGGAGGTATGACAGGAAGATCGGACGAGACCCCTGGGAAGAGCCATGGAAGAGGAATGGACGGGGAGGCTAAGGAATAGAATGGGAAGAATGGCCACATTGGGAAGGAAAGGATTGAAGGTGAGTACAGGAAAAGTAACCAAGAGCAAATTACAACTCCCATTGATACATAGGGGAGGTGGGAGGCCAAATTACATATCCTGGGCCCAAATGGATAAAGCAAATGTATTAAAGTCCCTGCCTTACTATCAGGAGGGGCAAGTAAGTGGATATAAGCATTTGAGAAGCATACCGCGGGAGTGCCATTAGCGGTAGGGGATGTTAAGAGTTTGCTGGTATCAGCAGTAGGTGACCAAGCAGAGTATGGGCAAAAGCTGGTTTCCCGGGAGTAACATTGGATTGTGACCGCCATGATGGAGCTTCTTTTAATACAGTGCGTGCAAGAGTATGGGATGCATTAAGTGAAACATTTCCAGACACACCAAATTTACAGTCAGTGATGCAATGCACCATGAATGATGGGGAGGATGCTATGGATTTCATTTTTCGGGTGCAGGAGATGTGGAGAGCCGAGACGGGTACGGCCTGGGACCAGTCAATGTCCCTATTTTACTTTATAATAAAGAGAGGGCTCCCAAAAGAAGTGCAGAAAGCACTTGAGAAAATAGCAGGGATCGAAGCAAAGGGTTGGCCAGAAATTCAAAGCATAATAGTTCACCAGTGCAAAAGAATAAAGGAAAGAGAGAAAGAAATCGCACAAAAAAGGTTGTCAGACGAGGGAAGTTAGTACAAACGAAACTGGTGAAGGTCGCTGCAGCCGTAGCAGCACTCCCCCAGGATAGGGAGGCAGAAGAGGAGGGGGGACTGGTAGCGATACAAGGGAGGATGGCAGCGAATTGGGCAGGCAACGGGCAGACACAGTGGAATGGACAGGAGCAGTACAGAGGACCGCAGTGGCAAGTGTGGGCCCCCCGCGGAGAACGAGGTGGGTACAGGGGACGCAGAGGGGGTGGTCAAGGGTACGGGGGAAATGGTGGATATGGAGGGCAAGGACCTAGAGGGGGACAAGGGAACTGTTGGAATTGTGGTAGGTGGGGACACTTTTCACGAGAATGCAGAAGCAGGCCAAATAACATGTACCAAGATGATCAACCTTATGGTCATCCACACCCGGGAAGCCCATATGGATTACCCATGGGAGGGGCACAAGGGCAAGAGCAAGGGTATCTAGAACAACGAAGGGAACAACCCCATAACGTACAACAGCACCCGCAGAGCCGCGAGCATATGCCATACACACAGGGCAACCCTTTTGCTACAACAGCTAACGGTGCACCTGCACCGTACGGTGGAGTGTCAGTGGTATCAGGTAATGTCTTCAGCCAAGGGGGGAACACGAGACACCCAGCATAGGACAGCCCACAGAGAGCACTTGCGTGTCCTATACTATCTACGACCTACAATGCAGCAGAGGAACCATTGATAAGGGCGCAGATAGGTAATAAACAGTTCCTATTTATGGTGGATTCGGGAGCTAAAAAATCATGTTTGCGTGAAGGCCGGTTTCCGTTATCTAATCGTAAATTGGAGACGCAGGGGTTCGCTAGGGCTGTTGTCGAAGTTCCTTATACAGAAGATTTAGATGTCACTGTGGGGGGGAGACGGTAAGGGCACCCCTATTGTACTACGAACAGTCCCTGATTAACTTACTGGGAAGGGACCTTCTCAGTAAGCTTAATAGGACTATCTCCTTCACGGAAACAGGGATAGTTTGTTCAACTCCAAGGATCTGCCCCATGCGCGTAAGGCTGGTGGTGCACGCATGAGCAACAGCACCGGAAGTGCGCGGCATACCGGTGGACCCTGATGTGTTCATTCAAGGGCTAAAAACATTGGCACGGGTGGTCCCAGAATTGAAAAATCTAGAATGGAGAGTACCCGCAGAGTTCATCTTCTGGCCAATAGCACGCCCAGAGATTGTGCCCGGGACAGTGATGTAATTAGATCTGCATGCAGTTCAGATCTCAGCTAAAAGTATAGCAGTCATTGCAATGGACATACATGGTTGTCAATGGCGCACGGTTTTGTACATCAATGCCGAAATTGCATTGCGAGATCTATCAGATGAAGACCTTTTTTCAGACTCAGAAAGTGATGGTGAAATTATAATGGAAATAGCAATAGCTTGTGATATCATGATACAGGAGAGACAAGTGCCAGTACAATTAATGGCAGTGGTAGGAGCCCCTCCTTCCTTTTTCGATGATGATATGAAATCAGTGCCCAGTACCCTGTGGACCACAGGTCCTCACAATGTAGAAATACTGCATGGGGTCACACCAGTTAAAATAAAACTCAATCCAGGAGCAATATTACCCAGGGTAAAACAGTAACCCCTGTCCCGGGAAGCAGAAGAAGGGATAAAACAGACAATCAGTGCATTAATGGCCCAAGGAATAATAGTGCCCTCAAACTCGCCATGTAATACTTGCATTTACCCGATTAAAAAAGCGAAAGGCGTGGCGTGGAGGATGATCCAAGACCTGCGCCCCCTCAATGACGTCATCCAAAAAGAATTCCCTTTGGTCCCTAACCCGGCATCCATCCTGTGCAGCATCCCAAAGAATGCGTTGCATTTCACAGTAGTAGAGTTGAAAAATGCTTTTTTCTCAATACCACTGGCGGAAGAGTGCAGATACTTGACAGCATTCACTTTCGGAGGAAAAAGGTACGAGCACTGTAGACTTCCCCAGGGGTACTGTGAAAGCCCCAGCATATTCAAAAGAATTCTACATGAAGATCTAGGGAACATGACAGCAGATTATTCAATATGTGAACAACTTGCTCATCTGCGCAAAAAATGAGGAAGAGTGCAGGAAAGATTCCATTGCTCTTTTGACATTGTTGGCCCACAAAGGCTACAAAGTGGACAGAGGGGAAACTACAGTACTGCCAACGAGAGGTGTTGTATCTGGGACAACTAATCTCACAAGATGGCAAGAGAATAATACCAGACAGAGAAGCTGCCATTACAGCAGTGGGAAGACCAAAAACAGTAAAGGAAATGCAAACATTTCTCAGCATGTGTAATTACTGCCGAGCATGGATATTAGATTACGCAGCGTATACAAGACCATTATTGCAGGCACTCAAGGAAGCTCCACGAGAGAACACAGAAATACAATGGTCCGCAGAGCTAAGAGACGCGTTCATGTCACTCAAGGAACTGATCTCAAGTGCACCAGTGCTTGCGAACCCAGATTACGAGCACAAGGTCTACCTGTTCTTCCACTGTAAAGGGACCCTCATGACAGCAGTACTAACACAAAAGACATCCCTGGGACACAAGCCCTTCACTTAATACAGTGGCACACTGGACGCAGTAATGCAAGGACACTTCGCTTGTGAGCAATCTCTCGCAGCCGCAGCGTTTGCCATTGAAAAAAGTGCAACAATAGTGAACGGGTGCTCCGTGACCCTGTTTGTGGAACACTCCCTGTTTGCTATCTTAGAAAGATCAAAAAGCACTCTTACAACGCAAAGAGCCGCTGCCTACGAGATAATTCTGTCTAGTGCAAACATACACATAGTAAGATGTAAAACAGTGAACCCCCAAGATTTATCACAGAACCATACACATTGGAAGACATGCAGGCACACGACTGTGCAACATACAAGGGGGAGGAGGGAGAAAGCACCGTGGTGAGTGAAAATGCATTAAATGAAGGAGAAGTATTCCTTATAGACGGGTCAGCATCAATAAACCCAGACACAGGTGAAAAGCATGTAGGAATAGCTGTTGTGAGGTTGGAAGAAGGTGAGTACGAAGTAATACAGTAGCACCTGCCCGCCCATTACTCAGCTCAAGGGGCAGAACTCATCGCACTAATTGAAGCATTACATGAAGCAAAAGTGTGTGCAGTCACAATCTACACGAACTCAGCATATAGGACCACTACAGTAAATGGTGGGTTGGCAAGGTGGGGACGGAGGAGGTTCCATAGGGCCGATGGGTCACCTGTATAACATGCAGAACTACTGAAAGATCTTATTGAGGCACTGAAAGACCCCACCATGGTAGCCATAGTGAAGTGCCAGGCCCACACCACCAACACAGATGTTATCTCTTTGGGAAACGCAGCAGCAGACCCTGCAGCCAAGGAAGCCTCTTATCTAGTGAAAGAACTGCCAGGTGAGTACTTAATACACCAACGAGTAGAGGAAGAGCTCCCAGATGGATACAACACCATGCCCGTGTCACAAATACTAGAGTTACAGGAAGGAGCAAGTAAAGAAGAGAAAGAGCTGTGGGAAAAGAGGGGATGTAGCCAGTCAGCAACATATCTTTTATGATGTCAAAATAACACAGGAAAAGTGGCAATGCCAGTCAAGCTCCTAGAAATAGCATTTCAACTATTACACTTCCCAGCAAACAATGCAAAGCAACATATCGCCGCAGAGATGCAAGAAGATTGGTTTGTTCCAGGACTACAGGAACATATATCCAAATTGGGAATGGAATGTACAACATGTCAGATATACAATTCAGAAATGACCTTAAGAACACTGCGAGGAACAATACCCAAACCTACAGGCCCCTTCAGAGAACTGCACATTGATCATGCAGATATGGGAGAAAGGTCCAATGGTGCATGGTACATGATAGTGGTAGTTTGTCCTTTTTCCAGATGGGTCGAAGCAGGGCCCTGTGCACGTCCAGGAGCCAAGTGCGCTGAAAAATTCTTAGTGAGGGAAGTATTCCCACGCTGGGAAATTTGCGACATGATTCACTCGGATAATGGCACACATTTTGTCAACGACCTCTTCAAAGAAGTTACAGCTCTGCTAGGAATTAAACAAACTGTGCTCGATTTATCGTCTGCAAAGCAATGGCGTAGATGAGAAAATCAACGGCCTCGTGAAGGGGAGGTTATCACAATTGTGTTTCTCCCTTAAAAGAAATTGGGTGCATGGTCTGCCTTTGGCCTGGTTCGAGCTGAGAAATCAGCCCAGCAAGGACCATCATCTGTCACCGCACGAAATAGTGACTGGAAGACGCATGCACAGCACACTCCCCACACCGCAGACATTCAGACGCCCACAAAAGCACCACTATATTAGGTAACAAATTCAATGACTACCTAACAAAACTCACCAGAACAGCCCGCATGATATCAAGACAGCTTGCACCACCATTTACACGAGAGGAAGGAAATGACGCAATAAAATTCATAGAAGAAAACCTGCAAGGTCAGTTGCTGCCAGGTGAGGTGGTGTAGGTCAGGAGCATCGTGCGTGGGGGAAATGCCCCAAGATTTCACGACCCATATGAGGTAGTGTATTGCACAGTGACAGCGGTAAAGGTAAAGGGCCTGAGATATTGGATACATTTAACAGACGTACAAAGAGCCTATGATAGTGTCACACAAGAGCAAGAGGAAGGAGTACAAGGCACTGTAGAAGTGTCACTTTAGAAAAGAGAAACAAGGATAACCATGTCCTACATGTCTACAGGATAATGCATGATAAAGAAAAACTTTACTGAAATAAATTGTTTTCTGGGGCATAAAAAAAGTAGATAATGTTTAACTACAATATAGAAATCTCTCTCTCTCCCTCTCTCCAAGGCTCTCTTCCTTACTTTTGTTCTAAAATAAAAATGATAAATATAACTGGTCGAGTATGCTTAATGCACTTTTATGTTTTAACATATAGGATTAACCATGGCAACGAACGGGCAGCCCGCAACGAATAATGTTAGGGCAGTTAGAAATGTAAATGATGTCTTTGATTTACGTAGATATTCGTATGCATGTGGATTGTTTGTGTGCGCTGTTCTATTTTTCACCATGATTTTTGGCCTCCTCATCTACTGGTTTATTGCATTCATCTCTATCGAGATGAATGAGGGGGGAAGGAATGGAACTCATATGGGGAATGGGACAAGAATGGTTAAGGAGGGGGCCTATTTAATATGGGATGGATTTCAGCTCATATGGGGTTATGATACGGACCCTACTCATGTACAGCCCCCAAATGATACTAACAGGCCAACCACAAATCCAGCTCCCCCCTCAAATGCCTCAGAATATGTCTATGGTTTAAATGAGAAACTAGACCCCCCGTGAGTAGGAAGGAAGAGAATGCAGAGATGGCAGAGAGGTTTTTGGCCCTATATGATGAATGGGAAAAGGGGGGGGCGCGGGAAAAGAGGGGGTGATGTCACAAGCAGCAAGAGAAGCGAAAAGCTACCTTAAAAGCAGTAGAAGGAGGGAGGCGGGGAGGAAAAAATATGACAAATATTCTGGCCTGGGCCTAGACACAATAGAAGTCCCTAGGCATCCACATCAGTCAAATAAATGGTATGCGGACATGAGCTCCAGGGCAAAACAGACAACCAATGAGAGTTGTTATGTCTCTTCCCCGATTCCCCACGCCTCAGGCACACCTAAGGTCTTTCTACCTAAAGAACTGCCTCTTGCGGATGCCCAGTGTCTCCTTCATCTCACTCTGTGCAGAATTAAGAACACCTTCCAGGCACACGAAGTATCTTTTGAAATGTTACAAAACGAAAAAACCTGCTATTCAAGAGCTAAAGGAGTGATATGTTTAAAGAACCTTTTTTCGTGATTAAAGGGACATTGTTTTTGGACAATAATTGGAAAGATGAAGTAATATTGTGCAAGGCTGAATCACTACGAGGACTGCCGGGAGAAAAACTACAATGGATTGAGAAAACCTGTACACCAGTTTGGAAGGAGCACATCACAAAACTGACCTGGGTGACAGCCATAGAAAAACCATTTAAATTGCAAAAAGACATTTCATACAAACTGTGCTTCCATGGCGAGGGAAAAAACATCATGGGTGCAAACAAGAACTGCAATCGGACACTCATTATCCCAGACATGAAAAAAGGGACAGCAGCACTCATGGACACTTACTGGGTCTGCGGTAAACAGGCTTACTTGCACCAACCACAATCCTGGATGGGCACATGCTCTCTGGCAACACTGCATTCGGCTTTGATGGTAATCCCGGAGAGCCACATTGATGGAGGAAAAGGAGCGCCAGCTGCCCATCGTGAACAAAATACACAACCAACAGAAGAACCTCCATTGTATGCCCTGTCCTCGGGCAACACACAAGATGTGATATCAAGGCGGCGGAGATAATCCAACTACATATCCAGAGCCTCCTCAGACCTGTTAGCATAGATTTCTGACAAGTACCAGCTATTTAATTCCACTGAAACGTTCTTCGCCTCCCTTATCCTGAGTATCCAGGCGCGAGCCAACGCAAAATGGCTCCAGATCACGCACTCGGAGCTGATCCAGCTGGCCAATGACACTGAAGAAGGGTTCAATGTGATCAAGGTGCTCGCGCTCTGAAACACCTGTGTATGGGGGCGATATAAATAAAATATATCATATCATATCAATAGGTGGAGCTAAGGGCCCTACGGTTAATGACCATGCAGAACAGGTATTCCTAGACCTTTTAACAGCGATGGATGGAGGTGTTTGCCGGAACATGTTTTTGCAGCGGTGCACAACCTGGGGGAACAAAGGTGGAACGGATGCCAGTATTTGGTTCGACAACATTTTTCTTGGGTACCATCCCGGCTGGGGCTGACAGTCAAAATGTTGATGCCCATCGTGGTATTTTTACTCCTGATTTTTTGCGTGTGCCAGTTGGGTCTTCGATGCTGCGCAAATGCAGTGCCGAAATGGCACAATGATGATGGCGACAATGGGCAACACTAGAGGAGCAGCACAGATCATGCAAGAAGCACTACTACAAAAAGGTAAGGACCCTGAGCCCAAGTATAGAATGGTGCCATTATACTATGATGGGGATATAGTGGACAGGTTATATCATACCACAATAAAGGAGCCCCGAGAACAGGAATGGTATACAGAGGTATGGGTGGACTTGGAAGGAGATATATATATATATATATATATATATATATATATATATGACCTGCACACCTGACGAGTATGCTAGGAGGGGGGGGGGGGGGAAGAGTCTCCGAGGGGTATGTAGAGCCTGGATGCCAATAAAGGGAACACCGGCGTGGGACGAAGCAGTTGCCAATGAGAAAGAACGCCAGAGGTTGGGCGAGTTACAGTATTCGTTACTTAAGTAACGAAAGGGGGATATGTATGGGAGGACGGACAGGTCTGTAGGACCCCCTCCCCCACATTACCCACCTCCGTGAGGCTTGTGGCTCGTCAGCGGTCCCCCAGGCACCTGGGCCCGGGAGGCAGGATGGCTGCTGATCGACACATAAGGTCACACGACCCGTACTGTAACGTACCATAGACACCATTTGGAAAACGCCAAGACTCCATTTTAGATGTACAGACCAAACACCTAGCGAAACAGCCTGCTTGCGAAAGCTGTAGCTGTGCCTCTGCTCACCGCGCACATGGAGCCATGCATGTCCCCTGCACTGCCACCCAATGGCAGATCCGCTGAAGGCCCGTTCTCATGAGCAACCAGACACGAACAAGTATCGAATAAACACTGTATCATTTACCTTCCGCAGTACATCACTGTCTTAGAAGTGACCTGACTTGAAGCTTGAGTCTCGAAAATAACCAGAACCATCCCAATCAAACAAGCCTCGACCCTGCATCTAACCCCAACATTTAAAATATATGGTGTCAATAACCTTCCTCCTTGAACCCCTGCCAGATCCCCCAGATGAAGTGTTAACTGCATACCAAAACCCAACGGTTCGTTTGTAAATGATAACATGGGTGTTGGAAAGGGATGAAACTTATAACGTTAATAAAAGCGAGGATGACCCCCCCCCCCGCCCACTGCAAGATACCATGTGCCTTGAAGGTTTAATGAAAGGGCTTGATAGATTCTGCCTTATGCTAACTAATGATTGCTGCTAATGTACAAAGGATAAAGTGAAAAAGCATTACAGAGAATACTTGTGTGTAATGTAGTGAAACACGTTTTAAGAAGTGTGACAGCCTTCAAGGGCGCTGAACCAGTTTTGTTACAAACAAGGATGTAAACGAACAATTGTTAACAAAAATATTGCTTCTATGCTCCTGAGTACACGATCCAACCTGACGCTACCTCACGTTGTTATTCGTCTGTCTGTCCTATGAATTTCAGTATGTGTTCAACTAACGTTATGTAATGCATGTGCCACTGCTAGACCTCCATTGCTACGTATGAAGTAGTAAACACATTTATAAATGATAGAAATATGTAATCATCCTAATGCTATTAACATTAGTAACTATCCCCTCTTATGATATATTGTGCAGTCCAGGCACAGAGAATCGCTTACAGCTACAAGGCCATCTCCCCCTCCTCCCGCCAAGGTCCGCCAGGGCTTGCTGGTGCTCGAGCAGCACAACCTCACCTCCCCACATTTCTGCTGGACCCGCTTCAAGTAATTACCTCCCCCATGTCAGAGGCCGCCATAGTTTGGCCAAGTGAATTATGTACAACCTGGTCCTAAATCCCACCGCCCTGAGGGGCCAGAGATGTGCCCTTACTGATCCAATAGTACTCCAGTTCACCCCAAGTTAATGGGCCATAGAGACAGTAATTCACCCCTGTACTAACATATCGTAAAGCAATCTCTCACCACATCTAACAGAATAGAATGACAAGGCAGTTCACCCCGTGCCCTCTGACGAGACACCTGGATTTATGACACCTGGTCAATAGGTCAAAAGTAATTGTACACTGATGTATTGGTGAAGTTTCACATTGCATGTTGTTTCTCCTGTCTCCCATTTGATCTTAGATTAACATATTGTAGGATTTGCAGGACAATTGGAGTCGTCTAGAGTGTTAAGTGTTTGTGTGTGTGGCCACAAGGGCAAAGTATTAGTGCAGCCACCAATCACCGACACAGACCGCGCCTGGCCTGGCAGCTCCACCACGACGAGCCCAGCTGGCCAGTCTACCCCACGCAGATGACCACCAATCCTGGAGCAGCTCTTCGATACACCACCTATAGCTTAGTCAACGCCACCCAATCCCTGAGACTATGTGCCCCCTATAGCTTACAGGATTTATGACGTAGTTTTGTAATAAATATGACTGTCTTTGCTATTGTCAGAGCGCTCTTGGTGCTTGCAGAGTCCTTTGCATGCCCTATATTGGTTATATAAAAACCCTTTTACATCACCCTCACTTGGTCCTTGTATCATTCCCTCCTGGGGTTTGTTCTTTATTGCCTCTCATTGTGGGGAGGTTACCACCTTATGGGGGACGCTTGCTTTCAAGACCTTTTTGGCTTCTTCAGGGACTGCACTTAGACGATCTTCATTTTGTTTCATTTGTTGATATGGTTTTCTCAATGGGTACCTTACTGTCCATGGTTTCGGTGCTACAATAGGTGCTGTTCTTCTGATAGGTACTGGACAGAGCCCCAGTGCAGTTCTTGCTGGTTTATTTGCTCGTCATACGTCACATATTTCGGCGTGAACGTTTCTAGTACTTCAAAATGGACGGTTGGAGTGCGGGCTGTACTTGGGACCTCCTCTACACTCCCCCCTATGGGCGATTCATCAACCACTTTTACTTCTTTCTTTGGATCCATCTTCTTTCGTTCCTCTATATTCCCTTTTGCTTAATTGCTTGGGTCCATTCTTTCTTCATCTTCTGGGTCTATACATGATGGTCTGAAGAAATGCCTCTTTGGGGTCCATATCTTTATGACTCCTTTTAAACTTCCTGCTGTTCTCACGTGTTCGTCCTTATTCCACGTCATTAGTTGACATTGTCCATTTGTGCTGCAGTAAACCCATCTTCCCACATCATTTCTATGCTTCCTGGGATATAGAAACGTTCCTTCTGGTGCATGAATGCTGGCCTTCACAAAATCTAATATTTCTTCATCAGTCAGGTCTTTGGGCTTCCATCCTAGTTCGACATCAATCATAATTTTCATCCCTATGGCCTTTTTCGCAGTTTTCTGGCACTGGGAGATTATTATCTTGATAACACAAAATCGTAGCAATATCACTAGCAGGGCTCCTGGGAATTTTGAATGCATCTGCCATCCATTGTGGAACCCATGAGAATAATGATCCAAACTAACTGCCGTCGTCTACTTTGTCAGTTTCATCAATCATTTGATTCAGTAGTTTCGTCAATATACCTATGGCTTCTGTTAAAGTTCTATTTTCTTCATCATGAGAGGTATAAATGTGCAACATTATTCTCCAATTCTTGCACAAACACCTCCATCCATACCTGTGATCATGTCAAGTACATATCTGCTCTGGAGAGTCATCAGTCGGATCGCCCTTAACTCTTCTTTAATTGCATTGAATCCTTTTATGGACATCTTGATGGTCTGCAGTAACTCCCATCTCGTTATCTGCAACCATTTAGTATTTGCTCCAACTTGAAATCTTGGCATGAAGATTGTCGTGAACACTGATGAGGTGAAGCTGAACAGCCTGTGTTCAAACGAGATCGCATGAAAAGCTTCTTATTTGGCAGAGAAGTAATTCTCTCTCTTCATTCGATTCAGCAGTTCCACAGATCACTTCTTCCTCAGGTGAGCATCTGCTTTCGGGAAACTGTCAATGTTCAGGTCACTTTTCGGGATCACCAACGCTGGAACGTGGACATTCACTTATGTGCATAAACCTCCCCAGTTTTTTGGCAGTCTGATATATGCTTTGGATTCACATGCCCAATAATGGTCCATTATCACTGCAGTTCCATGCACCATTCCTGGAGCATCAAAGATTTGTCCACAGTTCTGATTCTCTCCCATTTTCGTAGTGCCATTATTACTGAAGCACAATTTTGAGCTTTCCAGTGGTACTATCTGCAGGGGTCCTCCTCTATCTTCGACCCACGTCAGCAGTTTTGCAAGCCTTGGCCACAATGGCTTGCATAACCTTTGTGCATTTTCAATAGCTTCTTTGCATGCTGCGATGACCATCCATGCTCTGCAAATCACTACTCCTTTCTCCCATTTGTCTGGTGAAAGCACTGTTCCCCAAATCTGCATTTGGCCTCTGTTCTTCCAATTCTGAGCCTCTTCTGGAGTTTTTCCTTGGACATTTAGCTTCTGGTTCACTTCTCTTTTGATGTCTGCTCCTTTTACTCCAGGCTTCTCATATCTGATCACAATGTGTTTTGTCTTTCCATTGTTTCTTGTATTTATGTTCTTGACATAGTCGTCTTCATTTGGATCAGTTGCTTCAGTTGGCCATTTCAGTGAGGCATCACTATTCATGAACTGGCCCTCTGGTCTTGCACATTGCTACGTGTGATAGACAGTTGCGGTCTGGACATCAATTTCTATGGTTACTAAGATCTTTGATTTCCCCATGCTGTAGGGTAGGCGTGCACAAGCATTCCCCCTCTGAACTGCGTCTTCCAACTTCTTTCATGTGCTTGTACCAGATGTTTCCCAAATGTGCTGTGCTGTCCAAGTAGTCGTTTAGTTCACTTTCATCTGTGTGTGTCCTTCTCTTTATTCTTAAGGTTTTCATGTAGTTTGCTACAACTACATCCCTGAATGCATCTGTATTGCTTCTTCTTGATTGAGGATTCTCAGGTATCCTGATCCATGATGCAGGTATCTTCATCTGTGCTAGTCGAGTGGAGTTAAGTCTGGCAATTCTTTCCATTTCCTCTTGCCTCTTCCTGGTTCTGGCAAACGACGGCCATATTGATTCTGCTATTAGTTGTGCTCGTGAGATTTTCTCTGATATTGTCTTTGTCTCCATCAGTGTTGCATCAGGGGTGTTCATTAATGTTATTTCTGTTGGTTTCCTCTCCAACTCCTCTTGTCTCTTCAGGAGATCAGCTTCCTTCATGTGCCTTTTAACTTCGTTACTTGTGAAGCTTCTCATGTTGGTATTCCAACCTTGCCCTCTTCTTTGACCCGTGGTTCTTTAGTTATTGACACTAGGCCTGGTGTGTGTGCATTCAAGGTTTGCATAAGTGTGATTGTCAGTAACCTTTTTACTATCATACTCTGCCAACCCTGTCTCGGCTTTTCAATTTGTGTGTGTGTCATTGCTAATCACATCCATCTCAAGTTCATTCATTCCGCTATTAGATCTCCTAGGGACTTTTGTGTGCATCATTAGGTGGGTGCACTGGAATTGGAACACTGTGCACCAATAGAAAATGCGGTTCTAATCGTCAGTGACAGTAAAACAATGATGAATATAATGCATAAATACATAATACCCCTATAGGTCAATCTACAGTATTTGCTTCCAGAAAAGTAAGAGCGTCTCTCCTCCTGAGGGAGGACGAGATTGCTGCTTTGGATCCCCATCTCGATCATCCGTTGAAAGATGCTAACTTTTAATACACTCTTAAACAATATTATTTCTGGATTCTGCCGGTTATGTTTATGTGTTTCAGGTACTCAGACAATCCCTTGTTCAGACAAAGAGGGACAATTGTTTATTATCTCTGGAGTAAGTTCTCTTGCTCGGCTATGGGAAGTGTCAAAATCAGGCAATAATTCAACAAGTCTCTTTACTGTGCATGTTCAAAATATAGGAGTTCCTAATCGGTGCCTCAGATTTGCTTCATTCCCGAAGACATGTTTCCTTGTCAATATAACAAAAGGTGAAGTCTCTTGCACTACCTTCTCGATCTGTCCCTCGGCGGAAAGTTTAAAATCTTCTCAGATCGTTCTGCTGATGGTTACAAAGTTCCACTTGCATCACAATACCATGTAAGAGCATGCTCATCTGCACAGAATTAGCTGGGTCTCTGATGAATGCGAGGACGTCAACACCGACAGGTCTCCCCACAAGTTCTGGAAAAACCTCAATTAGGTGAAAAAAGACGTTACTCGCCAACCTGCTATCTTCTGGTGACAGAGACATTTGTCCTGCCCTTGCTGAGGTTTGGGACTGTTTGGCCCTCACTCACTGCGAACAGTTTCTGCAATTTCGGTGTGCGTGAAGAGCAACTTGGATAATAATTCTGTTCAGGATTATACTTAAACGTTCTGTATTTGCTGGATCTCGAAGAAATGTCAATACATCTGTAGTTCTTCTGACAAGATCTGGACAGTCTTCAATTAAGCGAAAGAACAGTACATTAATAAGCCTATTCTCTTCTTCCTCCGCTTGGGACATTTGGTTTTTCCTCGCTGTATTCCAGAAGCAGGAGGAACTGCTCGGCAATTACAGTAAGCAGCCTCCTTTTAGGTTTTTTTGTTTTCAGGATCTTGAAGAAAGTCAGCGATACTGGTGAGCCTCTCCACCAGTGACGGGTACGATGTTAGCACTAGATCAAAATATGTTAAAACGTCTTTGGTGATGTCGCTACTGTGGGACACCATACGTGATTCCGAATAAAGTCTCTGTGTTGAAAGAATCTGGATACTGTATTTTCTTCCAGGTTGTGTGTCCTCGGTCAAAATTTGGCATATTCTTTTCTAATTAAGGCTTCAGTGTGCCTCAGTCCAAAGTTCAAAATCAACAGACTATGCTGTGGCTTGTAAGTGCACTTTTCTTCTTCACCCTGCAACTAGGATGCACAGACTGTCCGTTTTTATGTCCTTAACCTCTTTTTTTTTCTCAGAGGAATGTCTCAAAGGAAGCCACAACTTTGCACAAAAGTTCTTTGTCTTTGCTTTGCTGTTGGTCGTGCGTCCTTCCTAGTCATGGATCGCATCTGCACGTGCTGTGGTTCTTCCTCGTTGTCTGTAGTCTCTTCGCGGTGGGGTGCAGGCAGGGGGCCTTCTCTGATGTATGGCTTAATGTCACCCAAAAAGATCCAAGCTCTTCTTCCTTGCAGCGTCACTGCAGAGGGAGTGCAGTCTTCCACTGTAAAGAGACTGTTAAACCTTAGCTCGTCGCACTTCTTCCTCATGTGGTTCTTCACCAGGACGGTGTCTCTAAGGAAGATTGATGGAATACGTAGTCCTTGAACTTGGTCACTTGTAGTATCTCCTGTGTTCCATGCTGCTCTGCACCCTTTTCGTCTTCGCTGCAGCTAGCCTGAAATTACAGTAAGACAAGATGTCATGCAATTCAAGTAATTTTGCATTTCAGACCCTAAGATTTCCCTCGCCGCTTCCAGAGATTTTTCTCCTCCTGTGGTGCCTCCCCTTGGAGTTCCATTAACTGGGTTTGTCCCATGTTGCTATAGCTTTCAGGTTCACTCCGTACGACAATTATTCTCATTTACATTAGTGACTTCCACATCCATGATCGTCTCGCTCTTGGATGCCATACGCTTGGCTTCTGTGTCTGCTGCTTGATTTCCATGTGAGATAAAATCTGTCCCTTTCGTGTGGATGGCGCATTTCAAAACTGCTATGCTCACTGGGAGCTGTAGTGCCTTAATGAGCATATCCAATAAGGCTGCGTGCTGTACTGGCGTGCAGTCCGCTCAGAGGTAGCCCCTCCTTTTCCAGCACGCAAAGCGTGCGTGCACTGTTGATGTCACATAGGTGGACTCACTGTAAACCGTTACTTCCTGGTCTGCGTGATTCTCAATCGCGAGTATCAACGCCAATTATTCCGCAGCCTGTGCTGAATAATGAGATGCTAATCGTGCACCAAGAAGCACTCTAAATTCTCCATTTGCCACGTGCTTCACCACAGCAGTGCCTGTATATCTTTGCCCATCATGCCGATCCATTCTCGAAGAACCGTCAACTAAGACAATTTCTCCTTCTGCCAATCCATTTTCTTTCACTTTGGGAATCTCATCATAAAATTCTTCATAATTCGTATAGTCATGTATTGGCTCTCCTTCAGTGACTGAACATAGCTGGGTTTACTATCTTACATCAAACTATCTTAATTGATGGATTCGATATTATCACTTCATAAGCATATGCTCTCTGAGATATCAATGTGCCCTTCGGTTGCTTTAGAATAGCAAATAGCGAGTGCTCAACTTACGTCATCGAGCATCCCATCAGAATGGTTGTATCCTTCACTATGGCGAACGCTACGGCAGCTAAACTTTGTTCGCAAGGGAAATGACCTCATCACTGGGTCCACATTTCCACTATAATATGCCAGGGGCTTGTATCCCAATGTGGTTCTCTGTGTGAGCACTGCCGTCATAACGCTCCCATTCGTGTGTGAAAACAGGCAGAATTCCTCTGCATAATTGGGAATCCCTAAAACTGGTGCAGTGCAAATGGCTCGAGTTCAGCAAACCCTTCCTCCATGGTCTCAGACCAGTCAATATTTTCTTTCATCACCTGTGCCTTCTTTAGGGCCTGTAGCAAGGGCTTGGTATATGAGCTGTATTCGGAGACCCATGCCCTGACATAATTGCAAAGACCTAAAAAGCTCTGCATCTGTTTTATCGTGTGTGGCTTAGCCGTGTTCAGTATGGCTTCAGCCCTTTCTGGGGTAACCCTTTCCCCTCATGTGAGATCAGCTGACCTATGTATAATACTTCTTGTTGACAATATTGTAACTTTTCTTTGTCAACCTTATATCCTTTTTCAGCCAACACAGTCGATAGCTGAACAGAATCGTGTCTGCATCTCTCCTCTGATGTGCTGCAAATGAAGATGTCATCCACATATTGTAAGACAACACTTTCTAATGCAATATTGGTTAAGTCCATCTGCAGGACTCTGTTAAAAATAGGAGACTCACAGTACCACTGGGGTATCCTCGTGCTTTTCAGACGCATTTGTCTGAATGTAAATGACGTCAGATCTTGTGAGTCTTGATGCAATGGGATTGAGAAAAATACATTTTTTAAGTCAATCACCGTTAAATATTTGGCCTCAGCAGGTATATTACATAGGATTGTAGCCAGGTTAGGAACTAAAGGGAACTTTGCCGCAACAATATCATTTATTGGGTGTAAATCCTGAATTAAACACCAAGACCCTCCCTTTGATTTTTTTTATCTGGTAAACCACAGTATTGCGTGACAACTCTGATGTCAATGAAATGCCCTGTTGCATCATAGCCGAAATGGTCTTAAAAATTCCTTCATCTGCCTCCCTGGACATGGGATATTGTGGTGCTTTTGGAAGAATTGCTCCTGGCTTCAATTTAATTGTCACTTCTCCGACTCCTTTCAATAAGCCTACGTCATAGGGGCCTCTGGCCCACACTGAGACAGGCACCTGGGCCATGTCGACCTCGAAATATTCAGGACGGTTCTGTGCCAACATCAATCTCTGAAGCACTTCTCTTTTGATCATTTTCACCCAAAAAGTGAGGGTTACCTCAACTGCTGTTTCTCCTCTATCTGCTTGCTCGTCAAACAGATAGTCATCAGTCCGTCAATCTGCACCATTTTCCAATGGCGATTACTGCGCACCATTGACGGCCTTCATCATCACACCCATCGATCAAAGCCATTTTCCCTCGTTTTTCGGCTGTGTGTATCACCAAGGGAAATACTTGTCCCTTTTCCTCGTGCATAGGTATTCTTGGCCTAAATAGAAATTTGTCTGGGGTCCTCATGGTTTTCTCAGCAAGGCCTGGCAGCCTCAACATTAGCACTCGTACTCATAGGCAAATATTTCTGGCTCTAATGGTACAGCCCTCATAGCTGTGTGTCCTGCGTATGCTCTAATAATTTTGCATTCCTGGAGTTGAACATACTATGCCCTCCTCCGTGAACGAGATTGTCATGTTTAACTTCGTCATTAGAACTCGACCCAAGATGTTTACTGGGGTTTGTCGCGAATACAATAGCGGTACATTCATATCACATTCTCCTATAGAGACTAGAAGTGCGTCTGTAAAAGGAACACGACTTGTAGCTCCTCTGAATTCTGAGTATTTATAGCATCGCCGGACAAGGAAAACTTGCCTTCACGTATACACGAACGTGTTGCACCCGTGTCAACTAAGAAGGAATATTCTTTATCCCCTATAACTATATGCACCCTTGGTTCCTGGTGAGGGCCTGGTGTCACTGATGGGATAGAACACATCAGGGTTTCCAGTGAGCTGCCCTAGTCCATATATAATTTTGTCCCACCTTGTGCGAAGGGACTGCCCCCATCACCAGTGTTCCATCTTATTCCAGGGTTCGCAACCTGTCCTGCACTTACCGTCTGCGACAGTTGCGTCAGCGACTGTTGACTGTCCTTGTGGAAAACTCATCGAATTCTGAGGTTGCAAGCTTTGCTGTGCTCCTGGCGTTTGTTGCACCGCGTGATTCTGTGCAACTCCATTTCCTCTCTGCTGTAAAAACACAGGTGGATTCACCATACCTGCTCTTGTTCCTTGGTCGTTTTGCATCATGCCTTGACTTCTGCATGTGCATGCTAGATGCCCTATCATGCCCAACAACCAACATATTGACGGTGGTCCAATTATTTGCCCATTTGACATATCTTGACAGCCATTTTGCATGTTTTGAAAGCCTCCTTGGTTATTCTGAAAACCTCCCTGATTGCTCTGCCATCCTCTTCCTCTGAATCCTCTTCCCCCGGGATAAAACCCAGTATTACCCTGATTATTCTGTTGTGGGTTATTGACTTGCTGCATGCTCGACCCATCTGTGCTAGTTATCACTGCCCCTTTAATGGCATATTTTGACAATTTCTTCGGCGCTAATTTTGCCTCTTAACCCTTTTGTGCAGCCACTTTTTTGCGATTCTTTTCTTGCAGCAGCCTGCAATAGTGTGCTATGGTCAACTGTATTTCAGACCACGGTTTTGCCTCGATTCCTACCAAATTCTTTAGGTGTTTCTGTACCGGATCTGGCAGCCCTTGGCATAATATAACACGTGTATAGATTTCACCCAAGTTTCACGAGTCGCGAGTACCCATGCGTCTTGGAAATTCTGGATGTAAAGCAAAGGGTCTTCCGACTCCTTCATTTTACGTGTCATTATAGCTCCCATGTCCGGATATAGCAATTGTAATGCTTTCCATACCGCGGCTTTGCAATTGTTAAATGGAGCTCCGTCATGCGCAGTATTAACTGTGATCACACCAGGGTAACCTGCCCGTGGCCACACATCGTCTGCGCCATCACCAAAGTATGGCTATTGGAAGACCTTTGATATCCCTTATAACCCTCAGATTTGAAGGGTTCTTTGCTTAGATCAATGCCCGGAACGCCCACCTCCTCCGCCTCACCGGTCTCTGGTCCTTCTGAGGAGCTTTCCGTAGATATCGTCCTTCTATCTCTCCAGGCTCCTTCTTGCCTTTTTTTTGCAGACCTTAGGACAAACTCTTCTGGAGGCTACCTTGCCAGATAGCAATCAGCTTGGCAGTGGGACCCCCAGGAAGTCCACCCCCAATTCCAGGGAAAAAGCATAGCCGAAAAAACCCTGGTTCGATGTTTCTCTGTGGTACGATAGAATGCCAGCGGTAGGAGACTACAATTCCCAGAAGTCTCTTCCGGTGATCCGGACAATAGAGGATCCAAGGTATACTCCGGAACGGGAGCAGCAACAGAGGAGGAACGGAGCCGGAATAGGTAAGGAAACAGAATGGAAGTAAGCAATGCAGAAGTGGAGGTACATGGATGGAAGCCAGACAGTCCAAGGAAGGCAGCAGGCACGAGAAAGAAAGCAGGAGGCAGAATAATAGCAGCGGGATACTCGCAAGGAAGGCACGAAGGAAGAAACACAGCGTTTAGACCAGAAGCGGAAGGAAGGGTTGCAACGCGTCAGCGTTACGGACAGACGCAGAGATAAGCGTCGGACCTCTGGGGGCGTGGCAAACAATCCAGACACTAGACTGCAGCAAACAGTTCCATTAGCGTTTCTTCCATAGCTTCCACAACTTCCAAGACGGACGCGTCATGACAATAGCTAACGTGTTCTCGCCTGTCATTTTTTATAGCTCGTGTATCCATTTTCCGGCTCCCGATGTCAACATTGGAAGCTTATTTTTCAGGTTTTCCCGATCCATGTGTGGCCATGGAATATACTGTGGTCTCGTTCCACCTTTCTCGAGCAACGGAAATTGGGACGCATAGCCACTCTCTCTTCCCTCATTGTTCTTCTGTCTATTGCAGGAGTAATGTTCCTGCATCGCTGCCTACCTGGCAATGTCCTTAGTCGGCTCACATAGGGTGGTGGAGACACCCCCCTCTGACCGTAAGATACTTCTTTGTGTGTGTCTGACTGTGTGGCTTACTCTGATGCCCTTGGTGCAGACCCACTAGAATCTGACCATCTGATCCCTTTCCCTCCTGAGAATCGTTTTTCGCATTTCCTCTCTTCCTCCTTTTACTCATGCTCCTCTCTTTCGGCGTCTGGCATTGTCTGTGCCCAACCCATGCAACTTCTTGCATCCTCTTTGTTCCTACTGATTTCCAACCTCTCTAGGGACAGTTCTCTATTCCTACAACTTCGGGAGACGTCCTCAACATTGTACAGCTGAGTGCTCGCCAGGCGCTCGTCTTTCCCCTCCCCTTGAGGTACTTGTTCCAGCCCCATTTCGTCATATATTCTATCGATCGTCTCTCCGATGCTTCTGGTGTCGAAGTCATCCTCAATATTTGCCCTAGACGTGCCTGGTACTGAATCGTACTCGGGGAAGAATTCTTCTATATCTTCCCAATCTACTACTGGATCAGGTTTTTTAACCTCCCTTTCCAGATATTCAAGATCGCATGATCTCCGTCTTCGCTTACGTTCTACATCATCATCAAATTCTCTGCGCTTCCTTGCTTCTTCTCTGACCTTGTCTTCTTCCTCTTCCTTTGCGTCTCTACGTTTGTTTGCCCTTCGGATTTCCTCATCCCTTCATCTCTTTATTCTTTTCTCCCATATCCTTTGTTGTTCTTCTATACTTCGCTGCTCCTGTCTGTCCTGATCAATGGCTGCTCTAGGTTTATGATCGCGTTGCCTTTCTTGCTCTTCGCAATATAACTGTTCTCGTCTCGACCTGTCTTTTTTCCTTATTCTTTCGTCTCTCTCAATCCTTTTTCCTTTTCCTTCTATTTTCTCTGTAAGTCATCTAGCTTCTCTTTTTGTTTCACGTCATCTATGCCTTTACCATAGGGTTTCAATAAAATCTGCCCTCCGATCCATTCGTTCTGTGTGAATGCTATCTCATCAGTTCTATCCTCACTTTCTTTCCATCTTTTGCCTTCTCTCTCTATGTCGAGAGATGTACTTGCCTGTGCCTGGTCTTTTCTCCTGTTCTCGCGCCTCTCCTTGTCCCTCGGGACGTTGGAGGTGATATCTCTATCTTTGTCCTTGTCTAGGTTTTCGTCACTACTTTGCCTAGGTGACTCATATGCCAGATTGCTATACCCTGTAGCTGCTTTAAGTTCTCTTAGCGGGTATAACCCTTCGTCCTTACTGTCTTCAGTTTTCATTTCAGATGGGGCGGGTGGCTCGGAAGGTGTATCACCCCCCTCTGTGCATATGTTAAGTATCCAGTCTAATGGCAGCTCCTCCTCCTTATCCTGTTGATACATTTTCCAAAGCTCTAGACTAGCTAGGCGTTTGTCTAACTTTTTGCCCGTGTATGTGGTGTACAAATATGTCATCATGTGCTGTAGGACCGTTTTAGATAATGATCCACCCTGGGGCCATCGCATAAACATCTTGTCTGCGGTTCCTTTAACCCATTCTGCACTGTACTTTTTCAACTTAGGCGCATGTTTTGGCAACTGTTTGCACAGATGTACTAATGGAGTCATGTCTTCCATATTTAAATCTGTTCACTTCCTCTTTATATAACACTTGTTATGTCTCTCGTTACTTAAACAATTTCAACAATATGAGCGAGCACCACATCCTGTTTTTCCACAACATTTTATATCTTCTATTTTAATCAATAAACATCAGGTTGTATTCTACAATATTTCAAGTATCCAATCGTGTAATTTTTATGCTAGTTCCGGGAAGGTAAAAATGTTGTCCTATGACGTCACAAGAAATAACACATAAGACAGACGTTAACAGACTAGACAAACTCCAGCTGGCTACACAGACCTCTGCCCCTAATGTTACCCCGACATGGAGTGTAAACTCACCCTTTCACAAGCGTCTTTAACCGCTGTGGTGACCTATTTGTTCCTAATATATATATATATATATATATATATATATATATATATATATATATATATATGACAATGCATTACTTACCGTAAAAGCATTTCTGATGGTTGTATCTGCTTAGATTCACATGCTGTGCAGAGGTCCGACATCCAGTGGTCACTGCGGAGTATTGCATTTTGTTTTTCGTAGTCGAAAAGGGGATGTCGACAAGGCGTGTCTGTAACACTATCCCTATAGTGACGTGCGTTGTACCCACAATCCCTCACGCAGAGGTCCCTCTGTTTGTATTTTTTCTGCCCTGAGGGAGCCTTCTATACGTCAGTGAGTACAGAAAAGAGAGAGAGATGTAGAAAGGTGTCTATGTTCCTTCCATCCGAGCGGGGAGGAAGGGTGGGCGCATGTGAATCTAAGCAGATACAACCATCAGAAATGCTTTTACGGTAAGTAATGCATTGTCTTCTGATGTTTGTTAATCTGCTTAGAATCACATGCTGTGCATAGACTAGCGAGCAGTACCTGGAGTTGGCGGTGGGTTATGAGAAGGAACAGTAGAGAAAAGATGTCTTAATACTGCCTGTCCCACCTGGGAGTCAGATCTAGAGTGTGCATCTAGACAGTAGTGTTTTGTAAAGGTGTGCACAGAACTCCAGGTAGCCGATTTGCAGATGGACTCAAGGGGAACATTTGCAATGAATGCTATGGATGCCCCAGTGCCTCGAGTAGAATGTGCTCTTGGCTTGAAGGGTAGTTCTCTCTTAGCAAGAGTGTAACAGAGAGTGATGCATTGAACAATCCATCTAGATATAGTGGACTTTGAAACTGCATCTCCTTCTCTTCCTGCTGCCACCGAGGCAAAGAACTGATTAGTCTTTCTCAGTGGCCTGGTTCTTTCCATGTAGAACATGACAGCTCTGCGTACATCCAGTGTATGCAGACTTTTTTCTCCCAAGTTGGAAGGGTTTTGAAAGAACGTTGGTAGTTCTATTGACTGGTTTACGTGGAATTTCGAGATGAATTTCGGTGCAAACCTTGGATGTGTGCGTAGAACCACCTTATCCTTGTGAACTGTTATGAAGGGGTCTAGAACAGAAAGAGCCTGTAGTTCACTTACTCTCCTAATGGAGGTGATAACTATTAGAAAAGCAGTCTTAAGAGTGAGGTCCTTAAGAGTTGCCTTGTGCATGGGTTCAAATGGTGAGCCCATGAGTTTGGTAAGTACCACATTTAAGTCCCATCCGGGAGCTGGGTTAGCTATCGGAGGGTGTATTCTCTTCACCCCTTCCATGAAGGCCTTCATAACTGGGATCTTCCACCACGACACTAAGTTGGGAAGTGGTGTATGCAGAAAGTGCCGCCAGGTGGACTTTAATGGAATTGAACACTAGACCTGAATCCAATAAATGGGTCAGGTACAGAACAATCTGTGTAGGAGAGCAGTCAACCGGGTTGATGCTCTTCCTCTACACCAGATGACAAATCTTTTCCACTTGCTAGAATAGCAGTGGCGAGTATTACGTTTTCTGGCTTCCCTGATGATGTCCATACATCTCTGCGGGAGTTGTAGATGTCCAAATTCTATGATCTCAGGAGCCAGGCTGCTAAGTTCATGTTCTGAGGGCATGGATGCAGTGTCCTGCCCTTGTCCTGTGACAGCATGTTGTGTGGGCAGGGAAGTTTCACTGGGGGAGATAGAGACATCTCCATCAAGTGGGCGAACCATGGCTGCCGGGCCCACAATGGGGCCACTAGTATCATGGTGACTTGTTCCTGGTGCATCTTGTGCACAACTCTGTTGAGAAGGGGAGTCGGGGGAAAAGCATAAACAAATTTCCCTGACCATTGAATCGACAGGCCGTTCCCCTTGGACTGGTTCTGGGGGTTCCTGGAGGCGTAACTTTGGCATTGTGAGTTCTCCAGAGTTGCGAACAGGTCTATTTTGGGGAATCCCCATTGCGTGAAGACGTCTAAGACGATGTCTTCGTGCAATCGCCATTCGTACTCTTCGGGCAGGGGGAAGTCTCTGCTGAGTTCATCTGCTAGCAGATTGAGTTCCCCTGGAACGTGTTGTGACAGTAGGAACATGTAGTGTCCGAGAGCCCACTTCCATATATTCTGGGACAGCTTGGACAGTCCTGGAGAGTGTGTGCCCCCCTGCTTGTTGATGTAGTACATGGCTGTGGTGCTGTCTGTAAGGACCATCACTGTCTTCCCTTGTAGGTGTTCTTGGAAGGCTTTTAGTGCTTTGAACACCGCCAGTAGCTCCAGTAGGTTTATGTGCTTGGATGCTACGCTCGGAGTCCACACTCCGTGAGCAGTCTGATGGGATAGGTGAGCCCCCCATCCTGTGAGGGATGCATGCGTGGTTAGAGTGGCCTCCACCGCGGGTGTGTCAAAGGGTTTCCCTATTATCAGGTTTTCCTTTGTCCACCACCGTAGCGAGAGAACCAAGGCCTGCGAGACCACCACTAGATCGTCCCATTGTCCGCTTGCCTGACACCACTGGCTGTTGAGCTACTCTTGCATCGGGCGCATGCGCAGGCGCGCATGAGGTACCAAATAAATACACAACGCCATCATTCCTAGTAAGCGCATTCCTAGTTCTTCTCGTTGATGGAGAAGCCCAGTTGGAACAAAATGTCTACAGTCTTTTGGGTGTTTGAGAAGCATGTCTCGTAAGAATCCCCTGTTATGAGCCAGTCGTCGAGGTAAGGGTATACTAGGATGGATAACCTGCGCAGATGGGCCACTGCCAGTACTTTCGTGAATACCCTTGGTGCAGATGCTATGCCGAAGGGTAGCACTCTGAACTGGTAGTGTTTGCCCTCTAACATGAACCTGGGGTATTTTCTGTGCGCTGGCAACATTAAAATATGAAAGTATGCATCTTTCATGTCCAGTGTTGTCATGTAATCTCCCTGTGATAGCAGTGGGATCACTTCCTGTAAGGTCATCATACAAAACTTTTGGGGTTTGACAAACTTGTTCGCTGGGTGCAGATCTAATACAGGGTGCATGGTTAGATCCTTTTTGGGTACAAGGAAGTACACTGAATAAATACCTTCCGTTACCTGAGATAGAGGCACGACCTCTATGGCTCCTTTTTCCAGCAGTTGGTCCACTTCTTGGAGAAGGATGGCGAGGTGTTCTGGTGTCATGCGGCGTCCCCTCGGGGGTCTGTATGTTGGGGAACTGTTGAACTCTATACAGTAGCCGCGGGCTACGGTGGAAAGTACCCAACGGTCTGATGTTATTCCCTCCCATGCTGGAAGAAAGGATGTTATCCGGCCCCCGACCGGCGTTGCATGGGAGGGGACGTGAATCTTCGCGTCACTTGGTGGTGTTGGTGGCTTGGGAGCCTCTGGGGGTGGAACCCCAGCCTCTCCCTTTGCCACAGCGTTGACCCCTCTGATTGTACTGGCCACTATTTCCTTGGTAGTTGCTGGCAGAATACTGTTGTTGGTTTTGTTGCTGGCGTTGGCCACGAAAAAAGCGCTCATTACCAAATCCCTGCCTGTTAGGGGGTTTCGAAATTTGGTCTAAGGTCTTTATTGTGTCAAATTCTTTCTTCGCATTCTCCAGCACGTCATCCACTGCTTTCCCAAAGAGGTTGGACTCCTCTATGGGCTTATTAATAAGGGACGCTTGAGTTTCTGCCTTAAACCCGGAATTGCGAAGCCAGACGTGACGCTTCAGCAAAATTCCTTGTACCAAAGTGCGGCCAGCCGTGTCTGCTGCATCGAGGGTATTCTTGACGATGCTTTGGTTGACCAGAGAGCCCTCGTAAACTGTAGCCAGCAAACGAGTTCTTAGGGGTTCAGGAGCTTCTTCAATGTCCTGTTTAAGCTTTCCCCATTGAGCATCAGCGTAGCTTGCCAATAGTGTGTTATTATTGGCAATTCTGGTAGAGAATGCTGCAGAGGTAGTGATTCTCTTGGCTAGGGCATAAAGCTTCTTCCCCTCTTTATCTGGGGTTGCCTCGCTGGTAGATAGTGGGACTCTGACCCTTTTCCTGGTGTTGGTGACGACCAGGGAGTCCGGGATTGAGTGACCCTTAATATATAATGGGTCTGATTGAGAGGGAGAAAACAGTTTCTCAATCCTCGGATTGACCCCGCTCACCAGTGCAGGAGTGGAAAGAGAAGGGGTAATACGTCTCTTAACTGAGGCGAGGATGGGGATAATTTGGCTAGTGGGGGGTTTTTCCTTGATAATCCTCTCCACAAAATCTGTGTCTGGGGTGACCTCCCCAGTTTCAATTTCAAAATGTGCTGCTGCCTTCTTGAGCAGTGCATTGAAGGTGGGTTGATCATCAACAGGCAAAGGGCTCCTGACTGCTGTAGTTTCAGTAGACCTGATGACTATACTGCTACTGCCTGTGTCTGTAGACCTAGCTGGTGACTGCCAGGGATTTGGGTCGCCCTCGCCTGTGTCCTCCTGGAATCCCTCCTCACCTAGGTTAGTGTCCTCGTGAAAACCTTCCTATTCTTGTTGGTCTTCAACATAGGTGAACTCATCTTCCTCCTGGAAGAAGGTGTCTTCCTCAGTGAGATTGTAAGAGTATATGTCCTCCTGTATGGGGCTATAAAACTTCTGGTATTTAGCCCTTGGACTCTCCAGGGGTGCCTCCCTTGGTCTCTTGGGTGCCCTGTCTTCTGGGATGGACATGAACCTGTCTGGTTTATCCATACAGGTCTGGAACCTTTCAAAGGGCAACCGAGGTCGGTCAGGACGGTCTGGGAATGAAAAAGGAGTTTCTTCCTCCTGTAGTTGTCTGGTTCTGTCCCATAACATCGAAGAAAGTGAGCCTTCGCCTTCTGAGTAGCCTTCTCGCTGGCTAGGGCCTTCCGTCGGCGTCGGGAACTGGCCTGATCGGTTTTCCGGCACTTTCGGCGTATCTTTGGCCTTGTGCGCGGTTTTCGGCGTCTCACTAGCCATACGTCTCTGGCCGTCCTTGGATGCTATGCGCGCGAGGCTTTCGGCGATCATTCTCTCTTCCGAGGGATCGGTAGCCGTCGCGCTATGTAACGTTGAGTCTTTGCTCGTCGAGTCCCTGCTCGTCGAGTCCCTGCTCGTCGAGTCCCTGCTGGCAACGTGAGTGCTCTTACGATGCGCGTTGCCGGAGGTTTTGGTGTTAGCACCCTTATTTTTAGAATGCCCAGTCGCCTGTCGCGGAGGCGGTGGCGGGGAGGGCTGACGACCCTTACGGTCGGCGGAAGACGCCGGTGGGCCCGGCGCCCCCATTGGCGCTATGGCTGCCTTAGTCTTCGACGAATGCGTGCCGGGGGGTATATGCTTTGGTGTTTTTCCGTGTGCGTCCTTGTCGTCGGGGTGTTCATCCCCATAAGCTGGGCATGAGCCGGGCTTGTCGGGGCCGGGGACGGACGACGAGGAGCGTGAACGCTCCTTTGAGAGGTCTACAACCTCCGTTACGGGGGCCGTGTAGTCACTGTCCTCGTCACATTCAGCGGCGGCGGCAGCAGCAGCGGGTGAGGAATCAGGCCTAGACATGGCGTAGGCCGCCCACCTTTTGACCCTGCGGTCCTTTAGAGTTTTGGGCTTTAGTAATTTACAGGCCGCACAGCCGTTCCTCCTGGTGATCGAGGGGTAAGCAATGGTTGCACCGTTTGTGCTTATCCTTCCAGGTATATTTACCCTTGCAAAGCGGGCAAAACCTAAATGGCGTCCTCTCCATAGCTGAGGGCAAGAAGTGGGACTACGACCTCGAAAGAGAGGGAGGGGAAAGAGAAAGGCATTCTTAAAGAGAAAGAAAGACCACACAACCCCACTCTCCCTACTGTGTATGGCCGGCGAGGCCAGGCCACGTGTTCGGCAGTGCCGAAGGATCCCCTCCGCTCGTCCTTCCGTCGAAGATCTTGCTCGGCGGAGAAACAGCTCTGCGTCGAGGGAGGGATGTACGTTATTGATATTAATAACAAACGACCAAAGGTCGAAGAAACTATTTGGCAATGTCTCTCGAGGAGCTCCGCATAAAGGCGACCAGTAGCTGGGCGGAAAAAAACAATCTGAGGGACCTCGACGAGTGAGGGATTGTCGGTACAACGCACGTCACTATAGGGATAGTGTTACAGACACTCCTTGTCAACGTCCCCTTTTCGACTACGAAAAACAAAATGCAATACTCCGCAGTGACCACTGGATGTCGGACCTATGCACAGCATGTGATTCTAAGCAGATTAACAAACATCAGAAATATATATATATATATATATATATATATATATGATACATTACTCACCGTAATCGTATTTCTGATGCTTGTATCTGCTTAGATTCACATGCTGTGCATAGGCCGACATCTAGTGGAAGCTGCGGAGTATTACAGTTTATTTTTCGAAACTCGAAAATGGGCGTCGACACAGGGCGTGCCGCTCAGCTGCCCGTATGAGTGGGAAGGGGTTACGTGGGGAAACACAGGCCCCTTCAGACCTCTGCCTCCAGGCTCTACTTTTTACTCTAACCACTGTCTATGGAAAGCTTCACGGTCTACTCAGCCGGATGGCAAAGGACTTGTGATACTGGTGAGGACCTAGAGTTACTTTAGGTCGACAGTCAATGGGTGTCTTATCTAATCGATAACCATCCGATCTCTGCTACCAAGTATACTGCGGGACCCCCAAACGGCCCATAGAGCTGGGGTTTGCCCAATAGTACTTTAAGATAAGATAGCAGCACCCGTGAGATGGATGGGGGTGCAGATTAATACTCCAACACCTAATCAATAATGAGAACTCAACAGTTTGGCGAAGGGAGTCTGTTTAATGACAAGTACAAAAAATGTGGAGTCTCATGAATATCAGCGGATGCGTGATCTTCTCTCGCTTCACAACTCCAAAGAACTTCATAAAAAAGCATAATTTATACTAAATACTCGTCATCACTGATATTTAACGGTTAAAAGATGGCATGCAATTCTATTGGTTCTAGAAAGGTAACTTTAATATAGGTACTATATCTGTATATGGTAACGGAGTAAAGGGATTAGGTAAACACTGTCAGGTGGGACATCTAAGCCCTACCTTCAAAATGGCTACTGTAGACGTCACTAAAAGTACGACGTTCCATTGGTTCTACTAATTATAGGACCCTAGATTACTTGGTCCACTATGATTGCGATGGCACCAACCCCAATCATACTTTTCCACTTTGCTTAGCAGCATGCAGAATGGTCAGCCAGGTGCAGGGAGCCCCTTAGTTCCCCCAGCCTTCCTCCAATTATTGTTACAATCAATCATCACTTTAGTGGCCATGTGTCAATTATTCACTGTGGCTGGCCTCAAGACTGCATTTCCTGTCTGGAAAAGTTCTGATATCTTCGCGTGGTCTACTGCCATGCATAGGTGTGAAAGTCTCACTTCTTCTCGCTCGGCTGTTCACATGATTCAGACACCGTGAATTTGCCTCTTTTTGTAATTAGTGTATTTGATTTTCGTTTCACCCACCACCTGCCTTCAGTTTCTTTTCTTGAACTTTCTGAAGCAGGATATTCTGTTCTTTGCTTCAATTAATTGTAGCTACTGTTCGTCGATTTTAACTGATATGACCTTGGCTTTTTTGGTAGGATTTGCCTCTGCAGAGTTTTGTTTCTGTCGTTTATTCTCGATTTGTTGAATACGAAGCTCTCCTCGTGTGGCCTTTAGTAACCTTTGGTTGAATCTGCTTCTTGTGCAAAGTGGAAATATACTTCTACAACGTGCTTCTTTTGAGGTAGATATGTATAGGTGGCGCTTGCCGCAATCTGTCTTCTACTAAGCATAGCAAGCCGCACGATTTTCTTAGCTTTCTTGCTGTTCCAAGTATATGTACATGTGTAAACTGGTCGAAAATCTTCATCATGCTTACAGTTTAAGCTTCTGATATTTGACATCGTCCTTTCACTTTAGGTCCATGATGTCCCTTGTCCATGGTGTCTCATCTCTTCCATATGTGCGTCAGTCCGGGTTCTTGTGACGTCACCATTCGTCTTCCATTAAGACCTTTTTGGCTTCTTCAGGGATTGTACTTAGACAATCTTCATTTCGTTTCATTTGTTGATATGGTTTCCTTGGCATCGGTATTTCAATAGGTGCTGTTCTTCTGAAAGGTACTGGACAGAGCCTCACTGCGGCTCTTTGCTGGTTTATTTGCTCGTCATACATCACATATTTTGGCGTGAATGTTCCTGGTACTTCAAAAGGGACGGTTGGAGTGCGGGCTGTACTTGGGACCTCCTCTACAAAGAACAGCCACCATGCTCGTTGAGTGGCAGCTAGGCTGGAATGAATGGGAGAAAACTGTTTAAAAGGCAAGTTTCTTGACTTGGAAGGCAGAGTCGAACACTGGAACGAAAGAACCGAATATGAGCTGGAAGAGGATGGCTGCTGCAACTCCTGGACTGTTGGTTTGCTGCAGGTCCGAATCGTCAAGTTCGACTTCTTCCTTTGAGTTGGTGGGCCCAATCAACTCGTAAGGCACCTGGACACCATTCTCGGAGCTGGTTGTATGTTCCTCAGAGCGCTGCAGGAAAACAAATACCCAGGGAGAAGGACACCGGTTTGTGTGCTTGAAGACAGCTACCGGAATCGAAGAATTGCAAGTTTGTCAGCTTTGGAGACAGTCCCCGTGTAGTGCAGGAGTCCCCCGACGTCCTCCCTCTTGTCCCCATGACTGAGGCTCAGGAACAGCGAGATCTGCAGGAACTGCCAGGAACAGAAGTCTTTAGCTGCATCTTTTTCTTCAACCTAAGGTACTGTAAAAACCCGACCGAGAGAACTTACCTCTCACTGCGAAAGTGAGTGAAACTTTGGCAACTTGCAGGCCTAGTCAGCTTGTGACCAGACATATGAATCTTTCTTCTATGAACTACTTCTGAGAACCGTGGCAAAGACTTTTCTGTTTAAATACCAGAACAGTTTTTTCTTATACAAGACTAAAACATTGACTTTGGCCTACCTATTGCATTGGAACAACTCCTCTGGTGAACTCAAACTATTTGCACCGTTTAAGAGTAACTCTACTATTAATTTTATTAACTTACGCCTTTTTGCTCCTACTCTGCCTAACAACCAATGGAAAATGTTCAACCAAAGATGTACAACCTAAGGGAAATCTTCACCCAATTCTAGGCTGGCAGACCCCATCTATGGTAAAACAATGATAAACCAATGATAAACATGGACAACCAATCCTAGCACAAAATGCTGAAGCAATGAACAGCATCAAACTATCATAGTCAAGTGGCCATTAACAGAAAAATATTTTTAGCAACAGAATACAAAAGATTAAAACTGGTATGCCTTTACTCTCCAGACCTAATCAAAGAACCAGGTTCATTTGCAAAATGTCAACCAACAACATAAAATGTGTGGATAAAGGTATTGTAAACCCTTACCAAGCTTTCCATCCATCTTGGGCCTAGACTGTATCGTGGTGACTGTAGTGACTATGGTCCCGTCAGGCATGATGGTGCGATCCATTTCAACCTTTTTGGTAGGGGTGATGCTGGTTCGCAGAGGTACAGGGTACTGAGAGCTCCGGTACTGTGGAGAGCCTTGGCAGACAAACTGAATTTTGCACATGAAAGAATTGAAAACAGTGGAACAGTTTATAGCTCATTTCAATAGGTATGATCAACACACACAGACAAACCCTTCCGAGAATTGCACTATGTGCTGTAAACTCGGACACAACGTGCAGGTGCTTTTGATAACTGGATCGAAAAGAGTAGTCAAAGGGAGCAGTATTAAAAGACATGCAGAAGAGCTGCTTGTTTTGCAATGCAGCCTACTCAAGCAGGGGTCCAATAACAAGGCTCAAATGAGAAAAGCCCACCGACATCAGACCTGGGTGAGCCTACCCATTCAGGCAATAAATGAGCTCTTAGTAGTTCCTTGGTCAAAGGAGTCAAGAATTCAGAATTCTTTCAGAGAAGGACCGAGGCAAGGCCAAACACCAATATAAGCATCTCACGTTACCTCCAATGTGATAGTGGGTGCAGGCCCTGTGCACAACCTCAGACTTGACGTCAGTGGGTAAACCTGCTTCCCACACAGATGTTTAAAGGGTGAAGACAACAAAACAGTGGTATGTGCCAGTAACACAGCTACAGAAAAAAAGTGAGAATTGCGATCAGTGAGACGGTTTGTAGTAGGTGACAATGCAACAGACAAGCAGACACAGAACCTATAGCAAATGCTCCCACCCCAAATTGTCATTCTGTCCTTGGTAAACCCAGGACCAGTATATACACTCCCTTTGTCACATGCACACACCAGCGCAGCAGAAATTAATCCAGAGTCCCTATCAAGTCTGCTCTCAAAGAATCAATTAATCATCAATTGCTTCCCTCAATCAATGGCCTACCAGGTCAACCACCAAAGCTCCCTTCCAAGAGAAACTGTAAAAGATACCATGGCCTTTGAGAAGGTTTGATGTTCCGACTCCCAACTGGCCCGATTACAGAAATGGATGCTTCCTAGTATCCATCGATGGGTACATATACTGTGGATTAAGAGGGACCACACATTACATTTTTCTCTATCACCCAGACCCTGCTACTCTCCTTATACTCTGCAAATCCTGCTACTGTAGTTGCTCTCATGCCACTGTGCTGCTCTGCCTCCACCCCCTTCGTACCCAGCTGGGCTTCCTGCCTTGATTGTTAGGGATGTTCACAGGCCAGGGTACTCACATTCTCCACTAACCGAACTTTCCAGGACCTTAAGCCGAAGTTCCTTACTCCTCACACTCAGTTCACTGCAGGGGGAAAGTTGCATTAAAAACAAAACTCAATCAATCGGATATTCTAATAATTCCTCCCACCTCCATTTCCTTTTCAGCTCCCTATTATTCCAGGCCAATTGGCATGGTATAATGAACCCCAGAAACACAATAGCTCCTTACAAAAAGACCTCCTCACTCCACTCCACTTCGTTCCTGGCACTGCCTGTAGACGCTTTTGCAGGTCTGGTGCATTTCTGCTGCACAGGGCTGTCCAGCTCAGCCACACAGCATAGCTCGCCACTTCCTGCAACAAAGCATCAAAATAAAAAGGTAACTCAATCAGCATATGAAAAATGTATAATCTAGAGTTTCTTCTGGACAGAGAGACATTTTCTGTATTGTTCAAGCAGAGGGCATTCCTCTGCTTCCAAGCTTACTCTGCAATGTAAAAACCAAAAAAGAATGCTTAGGTACGCATTCTGTCAATCTGATCCTTCCAAAGCAAGCAAGGGGACTGGCCTTAAGGTGGCTCGATTAATTAATTGAGGTTGTGTTTGCATTCGTCAACAAATCTTGGTTGCTGTGAGTTACAGAATCCCCCAAAATCTATCATCTCACAAAATAATAAAAACCAGGTGTGACGAATCTTATGTCGTCGCCCCTGCTCCCAGATGGGGAGACCATTTCCATAAGTCTAGGGAGGTGAGGCTGCAACCCGATAGTCTCCCTGGGGGTGGTACTCAGCGGGTGGATATCATGGGGAGGGATTTGCCAACTAGGAAACGGGGAGGACACCAAGAGTCAATGCAGTATAACACACATTCACCCACCTTCCTGTCCTCATCTTCTGCGTCTTCCCCATATCCTAAAAGTTCCTCTAGGTATCTGTTATAGCAGTGATATTATTACTAGGGCGAGGAAGAGTAGGGCTGACTCCAATGAGCTGGCCTCTCAAAGTACTGGGACGAGGAAGTTATACAGAGTTCTAACCAACCTCTCAGAACACCAGATTGAACAGTATAGTCTATCAGTTATAAGTAGCTTAAAGATGGAAGAGGGCAAGACTGGAGGTCCCAGTCACAGGATAGCGCTGCACGAAGCAGGCAAGCAGGTACACACGGCTTCACGAGAGAGTGGCAAAGCCGTGGAAAGCAGTGCAAGAAGAAGAAACAGTTGAAAAGAGCTGCAGGAAGATGAACAGAGACCCGAGAAGGAGGCGAAGGACCAGGAGCCCCGAGAGAAGGTATGGGGGCTGCCCAGAGACCTCTTGAGCAATTGAGAAACTGTTAGAAAAGGGTCTGGGACCCAAACTGAGAAGCCAATACAAAGGGGTCTGGGACCTGCATTTAGGAAGCCACAATAAAGGGGTCAGTGACACACAGATAAATCACTCCAAGGGGTCTGGGACCCGTATTTGAGAAGCATAAGAAAGGGTCTGGGACCTACATTGGAGGAAGCAGTCCCTGGCAGGAGAGTATACCAGGGCTGCCTAACAATCAATCAAGAGGAAGCAAAAGAAGAGGTCTGGGACCCACACATGAGAAAGACAGCACCTAGCAGGAAAGTAAACCTGGGCTGTCCAGTGAACTGCCAAGAGAATCCTAAGACCGGCCTAGGAAAGGAGACATTCTGCCAAACACAGTAGACTGTCCAGCGAAGCCTGAGGAATGCTTGAAGAAGGGAGAGATTCCCCCTTTGTGAAAGCATCATGAAGCTGACACAGACAACTGAATAAAGAATGGGTCACAAACCTTTATTAAAGTAAAGGAAGGGTGAGGAAAATGTATACCTTGCCCCATGCTAATGTGGGATTTCCTTACCCAATGGAAGCTAAGGATCATCTGTGTCAGGAAGTCCAAAGCAAACACCTGCCTCTGTCCAAAACCTATATTTGCCCTCACACTTAACTGTATACAGTGTGTAGGGATGTCGGCATCAAATGAAAAGTGTTCAAGTGTAAGTTCAGAGCTTTGTCCAGCTTTTAGTTGGACAAATAGATTTCCCTTCCCCCAAGATTCAGGATAGTTCACCAACAACAAAAGGGCTTCCCTTCCGCAAGCATTCACGTCTTTCAATGTTCCAAAACATCACAATTCCTTGGGACACTTCTCAGTTTCCAGGCGAAGTTGCCTTTTTGTCAGTTTCACCAATATCACCAAGTTCGCTCTTAAAATTCAACTCATCCAAGTTTTCCGCTTTAGTCAAACACAAGCTTAGGGGTGGGATAAGTGGCTTTTCCTTTATATGGGTGTATTTGGTCTAGGCACAGGTAGTGGACCACACAGTCCACCCATTACAGGTCACGCAAACAAGACACCGGACTGGCTTTTTCATATTCAAATGGTACTTGCCAATGCTTGTTCTCTTTAATTCCAATTATCAAATTCCCAGTTTACTCTCCTGCTGGGAATTGGCATCCTGCTCACAGGTGTTTTTCAAGAGTTCCAAACTTCACTTTTCGTGGCGCTTTCTTGGCCTTTTTTGAATATTCAATTTCTTTATATTCATAATTTGGTATCCACAAAATATTTGCTTATCGTATTGTCCAAGTTCTTTAATTCAACTGGGACTGGCATTCACACTGCCTTCCCGGTCCTCCGCTCACTTGCGAGAGGTCTGCCCTGCAGCAAATCACAAAGTTCACCCCACAGCGTCCCGGAGTCACTCAGGCTCCTTTCAGTCACCGGCTAGGCCATCTCCGGGTGCTGCACTCCGCATCAGTAAGCTCTCTGTCACTGCTCCCAGCTCAAAAGGCCTCTGTCCCGGGCTCTCCGCCACCACGGTTGCACAGAAAAGGAGTCTCCCCGACTCCAGGATGACTTCAGATCAGTTCTGCTATTGGAGACCTCCCGAAGACTCCCACCACAATCCGCTTCCACGTCTCTGCAGATTCTGGTCGCATCGGGTACGCGTCACCCTGGTCTCATGTCTGGCTTCTCCTTACTGCATTCCACAATCCCAGGCAATCTCCCCAGCCTCACCTGTGCGGGTCATTTTTCCTGCCTCCTTGGTCCCAGGTACTCAGCATCTGTCTTCCTTGTCCCAGTACCAGAGTGGTGTTTGGGTATGTCTGTATGACTAAAAGAGAGGATGTCTGCCTCTGGGTTGTCTCTTCCTCACCTCAGTACCAGAGTGGTGTGTAGTGGGCAGGGGGAACGTGGAGAAGTATAAGGAAGAGATTGGAAATACCCTACAAAAGCCTACGTGATATCGGATTCTTGACAAAAGGGAACTGGGGGATACCATATCTCACCCGGGTGCCTTATCCCCATTCCCCAAGTCTCCTCCACCCACGTAAACCTCCCTCGCATATCTACCCCAGGGTGAGGATCCGAGAGCGATGGCCTTCCCTGGCCACCTTGGAAGAGGATATTTTGGGGAAATAAGTGAGGACGCACTCTGATTCCTCACACCCTACTTTGCAAAGCATACCGTCCAGATGAAAGTGAACATTCTCTTGGACCCTGAAGAGAATTCATTTTAGTTTTGTTTTAAGTGTGAGGGTTAGAAGTAGGATTTTGACACAGGACTGTGGAATCTTTAGTTACGGACATTCTCACATTTCTTAGTTTTATTTGAGGTAAGTAAACCCCTCTTAGAGTTAGTGTTAGATTGGTTTCTTTCTTTCTTTTGGTATAAAATAAAAGCCTTTGCCCAAATCGGGCCTCCTGTGTGTCAGACCCCTCCTCCTTCCACAACCTCACACGGCCACATAGAAATAGAAAAAAGAAACATGCTTTGTTTTTCCATTATAACCCAACACTCAAACACAAGAGGCAATTCAGTAAACCATTAGGGTCCAAACACATGCTAAAAGCCTGAGCTCTCTCACCCTGGGTGACCTTCAGGCTTTCCCCCTAAAAGAATTTGTGCTGCTTCTGCGGTCAATTTCTGCACCCCCCCAACCCAGAAATGCATACTATTATTTTCAATAGACAGTTCTTGCTCAATTTCCAATACAGATGAGGATGTTTTGTCCATGGTCCTATGGCTCAGTTAATCCCAGTCTTTTGTAAATATATATTATGTTCTTTAAAGATTTATTTTTTAAGAATATACTGGCTAGTCCAATGGCTATCTTTAAAGCTAGTGAAAGGTCACACAACACCAGACATTTCACAGTAACAAACGAGTTTCTTCAAAGCTGAAATCGAGACAGCTGTGCTCATTAAAAGGGTGTGTGTGCCAAAGGACTCTGCGGGACAAAATGTTCAGGCATGGGGACTCCTACCTAAAATGGGAGCCCTCCTGTTACACCATTCCCCCTAGGGAAGGGAGCAACCCCTATATTGCATAATGCAGATGTAGTTGTACATAGAAAATGTACAAGGACTTTTCACCTGTAAAACGATCATAAACAGGCGCCCAGGAAAGACCTCTGCTATCGGGATTTGCTTACAGAAAACAAGAAACACAGGTGTGAAAAAAACAATGGTGAAATCAAGGCAGCCCAGAACAGCATGAGAAACAAATGGGCACAGGATAACTGTGTGTAGAAAGGTCTTTAGCTATTTTAGCTTGAATTTGTGGGCTCGATATTTGGTCGAACAAAGTAGATGGAAAGTTTGGGTTAAGCAAAATTGGCGGGGGAGGGTGGGTAGAGTGTAGTGGGGTTCACAGGGAATTTCCTCTGCTTTCTAGTAGCCTCACCTTACTGTGACGAATCTAGCAATATTGTCACAGATACTCTGGGGAGAAGCTTCTCCTATGTGGCCAGGGAAAGGCAGAAGCTACCCAACTCTGACCCGAGGGTGGCTATTTGCGGGAGGATTACATAGGGGAAGACAAACTCCAGGAGGCACAAAAAAAATACTAGACCGAAAATAAACTTGCAGCCATATTGTTTAATGACATACATGTGCCCGTGCAACATACCTATATGGCTTATTGCGATGTAGATGAAGAGTATCCAAATATTCCCATTCATTCACCTTATCCGCCTCCTCTGCCCCTTTTTTTTAGTACTGAGAAGAGGAAGAGGGATGGATCAATGAAGATGACCAGAAGCCGTAAACCAACGCCATGGTCAAGCCTATGGAAATTGCTAAACCATGCTGGCAGACTTACGAAAGAGGCAGAGATGGAGTTTGATGGTAACTTGTTCTGTCGCCAGTCAGAACGCTGGAGGCGAAGAAACCATTCAAAGCAGTACGAAGGCTGACCCAAACAGCACACAGAGAAACCGGAACAAAAGAAGCTCACCGTTTGAGAGCCTGAGGCAGTGGGAGCTGCATGCAGCAGAAGAAAGCAAGAGTGGCAGATGGCTAATGGGACGCACACCGTCAGCAAACCGAAGCGAACGGAGAAGAGAAACGCGAGGGACACTGAAGTCGTTCCGTTAAGCCCAGAGAAAGCAAATGGGTTACTGGAGCGTCTGAAAGTGTATGCCGTGCCATGAAACAGCGCAAGTGAGACAAAGTTAATTATTTGATACAATTGGAATATTTGCGAACAAACGGGTCAGTGACACGATGCTTCAAAAGAGAAGTTAATGTAAATACAAACAGTATTGGAAGAGGGGCAGAAGCCCAATGTTTGAAAAGAAGAGTGGAAACTGAGACGAACGTTGCTAAACAAGGGTCAGTGTTAGGTAAGATTTTCAATTTCATGGAAACTCTTCCTCACCTGTGTCAACCCCAGGATGTTTTGCTTGGGCTTTGTAATTATTTGACCCTGTTCGTGGAGGAGTGGGAACCTTTTCCCCCTCTAACCCGGTCTTTTACTCTTTTTATCAGTGAACCTTTTATGTCTCTCCATACCGTCTGTGTGATTGTATAGTTTCCTTTAACTTTTGGGCTTCATGTATTTTTCTATGGCGGCACACAGCTCCTTGGGGGCAGTGTTGCTGGGTTGCCTTTGGGCTTCCCTTTTTATTTTTCTCTCGATACTTGGCTGAACTACTGTTCCCAAGTAGTAAAGAGGGATTTCTAATCCCCTTTACATTTTACATAGTGAGCCAGCACACCGCCACCTTATGTGGAGTGCTGCGAGATACATTGTATCCCCTTTCTCACCTAGTAACATTTAAGTTACAATTACAAGTTAACTTTAATGACTGTTGGGAGTGCAACTACTTTTTTTTTTTAAACTTGTTTATTGGCAGAAAGTTAAGACAGGCACAGCACAGTTTACATAGCAATAAGCTAGCAACATAACATCACACAAGGCAGTACAACATGACTAAATTCAACATCTCAGGTTGGGGACGGTGGATGTTTTGGAGAGGCGCAAAAGGAAAAAAGGAAGAAGAGTCACACTGCATATGGCGTGTTGGGCTGTACTGGTGGGGGAGTAGACCTCCATTCCACTTCGTTTCTATTGTTCAGGTAGCTACAGAATTCTGACCACACGTTTTTGGGGCGTGATGAGATTGG
Organism: Ambystoma mexicanum; assembly: GCF_040938575.1. NCBI lineage: Eukaryota > Metazoa > Chordata > Amphibia > Caudata > Ambystomatidae > Ambystoma > Ambystoma mexicanum. The sequence goes on from NC_090931.1 coordinate 174,218,799, forward strand.
TAGGGATCCAATGTATTCTTCGCACATTTGTATCCAGGTAAGGGGTTTCAGTCACATCATGAGGGTGGGGGGTTTATGGCGCTTCCAGCATTGCAATATACATCTTTTGGCAACAATGGCACTTATATTTAAGAATTTTGACATTTTCCTTACATTTTTCCCATCCCAGATACCAAACAGGGCTAGTGGGTCCATATCCACCGGGGAACCAATTATTTCGGAGAGCGCCTCCGTCACAGCCACCCAGAACGTGTTTAGCGCAGCGCAGGACCAGAACATGCGTATGTGATCTGCTTCGCTGGATTTGCATTTAGGGCATGTATGAGTCGGGGTGCGTGTGAATTTCGCTACTCTGTACGATGTGTGTAATAGAGCCTGTTGAGGAGTTTGAATTGTATGCAGCGGAATCTGGCGCTAAGGGATACTTTGCGCGTGTGTGCGCACATTTTGCCCCACATTTCATCAGTTATTTCCGTTTCAAGCTCCCTAGCCCATGCTTCACGTGGTTTGAGAGACTTGTACTCTGTTTTCTCCAGCTGCATTTTGTACAAATTGGATATTATGCCCTTGGCGCCTGCGGAGTTTGCTATATATTGGAGTTCGGGTGAGTCTGGGGGTTCGTCTGGGTATGAGGGCCACACAGCTCGTACCGCTGCTCTAAGCCTGTAGTAAAGTAACATCTTGAGCGGAGAGTTGGAGTGTTCTGGTCGCCATGTTTGAGGGGTAACAAACGTACCATCGGGGAAGAGGTCAGCAAGGGCTCGATAGCCCAGATTTTCCCAGTGTCGCAAGAGTTGTTGGTCGTGTGTGGGAGGGAGTCTGGGAAATTGCCATATGGGAAGCCACTTATAGTATGGGTGTTGCTCTTGCTCGGGGCGCAGGATACCATTCCAAGCCCTGATCGTGGTGGCCACCGGGTCTGCCTGGGCGTCTGTTAAGAATGTGCGGTGCAGTAATAAGGTCATGATGTTGGTCCCACCTCCCGCCAGTTTCTCATGCGGGGGCGGATTCTGGAACGTGTACCAATGAGAGGCGTGTTGGGCCTGTGCCGCGTTCCAATACAGATGGAGGTCTGGGGCTGTGAGCCCCCCTTTATTATCGGGTAAAGTCATGTGTTGTCACTTCTTGCGGACCGAACCAGAGTGCCAGAGAAATTGGGCGCACTCCGAGTGGAGCCTCTTAAAGTATTGCATCCCGGGCCAGACTGGTACATTAGTGAAGATGTAAGGAGATTGGGGACCACTATCATCTTTATTAGAGAGAGTCTGCCCGCAAGGGATAGCGGTAGATTGCGCCATTTGGAGAACTTGGACACGACGAGCTGAGCCATAGCCTCGTAGTTGTCCGCTAGTAAGGAAGGTTTGGTTAGCGACACCTGCACCCCGAAATACCTGATACCACCTGGGGACCAGCGTAGGGGGTACTCACATGCCGGTTGTTGAGTTGCCATAGTAAGAGGGAAGATTTCAGATTTAGAATAGTTGATTGTGAAACCGGAGTATGTGCCTATTTTGGTAATGTCGCGGATGATCGGGTCCAGATATGTGGATGGGTTTCTGATATACAAGAGTACGTCATCCGCGTAAAGTGAGATGATTTCCGGCGTGTCCAGTACCCGAATGCCTTTATTGATGTGACGCCCTCTTAAATGGTCAGCCATGGGTTCGATAGCGAGCGCAAAAAGGATGGGGGAGGATGGGCAACCCTGGCGAGTACCACAGTGTAGCGTGAAGAGAGAGGAGGGAACAGAGTTTACAAGGACCCTGGCTAGTGGATCCGTGTTTAAGAGTTTTATGTAAGAGATCATATTTGGCCCCACTCCCATTTTCTCCAGCACGGCCCATAGGTATTGCCAGGAGACCATATCAAAAGCTTTTTGGGCATCTATTGTTACCGCCACGGCATCAGCGTTCGGGTCAATTCTGGACATCACATTAAATAGGTGGCGGATGTTAAGTGCCGTGGATCGACCGGGAACGAATCCACTCTGGTCCGCATGGACCATGTGGGACATGAATGGGAGAAATCTGTTTGCGATTATCTTGGCAAAGATTTTCATGTCAGTGTTAATAAGGGATAGGGGCCTGTAGGACCCGCACTCATCTGGGGGTTTCCCAGGTTTGGGGAGGACGGTTATTAAGGCTTCCCTTAAGGAGGGGGGGGGGGGGGGGAGGGGGCTGTTTATTCAAAGTTATTCGGCCCAGACCCCGTGTAGAGCAGGCACCAATATGGCCACGTGCTCCTGGTAGAACTCAGAGGTAAGCCCATCTGGGCCAGGAGCCTTGTTTTTGGGAAGGTCCGATTTCACCTGGACTATCTCATCCAAGGTAAACGGAGTGTCAAGTCGCTTCCTGGTGTCCTGGGAGATAAGGGTCATAGGAATGCTTTCCAGCAGGTCATCCAAGTCCTGGGCTGAGTGTTCAGGCTGGGGACCGTATAGATTGGCATAGAAGCTGGCGAATGTGTCTAGTATGAATTGGTCTGACCAGTGCCTCTGCCCATTTTCGTCTATAATACTATCAATTCGGGTCTTACCACCCTCCACCTGCACCAGCCTGGCCAGAGTTCTACCCGGTCTGTCTCCCTCCCCATATTTACGGGCAGCAACAGGGCGAGCATAGTATTGCACCTCACTCGAGGCATGTGACTCAAACTGTTCCAGCTCTGTTCTGATCTTAGCTAGGGTTACTGGGGTCGGTGTGGAGAGGTACTCCTGTTCTAGGGTTTTAAGCTTAGTTTCAGAATTGTTTAGGGCTTGCCTTATAGATTTCAGGACTCCAGCTTCCGTAGAGATGCACATCCCTCTGATGTAAACCTTAAATGCCTCCCATCTGATCCCGTCAGGTGTGTCAGACGCTCTGTTATTTTCAAAGAATGTGGTTATGTCCGCTAGGATCTCAGCTTTGAAGGCAATGTCAGATAGGGCAGCGTATTTAAAGCGCCAGGCGGGTCGTGCCGACTTTGTGTTGCCGAGTTGGATCTGTAGGAGCACAGGGGAGTGGTCAGATAGTGTGCGTGCGAGGATCCTGACATCTAAGACCCTACCCACAAAGCTGCCAGACAAGAGGAACAGATCTATTCTTGAGGAGCTGTCATGGACCGGTGAATAGAAAGTATAGTCCCTTTCATGGGGGTGGAACGTTCTCCATATATCACGTAAGTTCAGAGAGTGCATGTGTATGAGGAGTCGCTTGGCCGCTGCGAGTGGTCGTTGTTCTGTCTAGGACATTATCAAGTATCAGATTCATGTCCCCCCCTCCCCCATATGATGGGGACGTCTAGATATCTCATAAGAATGGTGGTCACATCGTCAATAAACTCGGGGAATCGGTATTGGGCGCGTATAAGTTGACCAGCAAGCATTCTTTGTGAGCCAAAGTGCAGTGTAGAATCACATATCTGCCTTCTGTGTCGATGTGGGATGTGTGGAGCATGAAGTTTATCGACTTATGGATAAGGGTCAGAACTCCCCTAGCCTGAGAGGAGTATTGGATGATAAGTGTTTCAGAGCATGTGTCTCCTTTAATAGGAGGACCTTGACCCCGTGCCTTTGTGCATAAGCCGCGATCCTACGAGACTTCGTGAAATTTGTCAGCCCCCGAACATTCCATGTCATCATTTTGATCGCCATATAGATAACTTACGGGACATCCCAAGCAAAGGATCTGCCTCTGACAAACGCCATGTGTGCTGCAATGGCATAAGAGTGCCTCCCTTTAGAACCGGTCTCAACCTTCCCGCCATTTTGTATATAACCTACCCCAACTTCTTCACCCCCCACCCTCACCGCCCTGCACCAACTAGCAGTGAGTAGATACCCATCCTTAAAGTAAACAACTGCGTGGCATCCCCAACTCGGCAACCCCTGGGAAATCGCCCAACCGGGGCTAAAACACAAACATTTAGACTCAGAGGGTATTGCAGCTGCAGTGGGGGCTGCCGCTCTGCCCACATGTAGTAATACAAGTTTCGATAATACAACATAAATCTGAAGATCAGCTGATGAAAGTAAGGTTGCAAAGCGAGGATACGCATAATCAAGGGTATCAAGGTCATAGATAGAATTGCGATGGACCAGTACATGACGGCGGAGCCTGGTCCGTGGTGTACAGGCCCGATGCGTGGCATTGTTGTCAGGCAAGCCCCCCCGCCCCCAGGGAGCAGTGTTCCCAATATATTAGTGTAGGGCCACGGAGGGCTTGCAGCGGGACAATGAGGGGGGACCCCCAGACACACGCGGGAGGGTCAGCCCACCGCAGCCAATGGGGGTTCACAAGAGGAGTCCATTCGTCTGGTACTAGTCGTTGTCCATCGGTCCCTCGAGGGGATCTGCCAGTGGGATCTGCGCTTCAAAGAACTTAACAGCCTCGTCAGGGACCATGAAGAAGAAGAGCTTGTTGCGATGGGTGAATTTTAGGCGGGCAGGGAAAAGCATTGCATACTCAATTTTCCTATCTCTGAGCATTTTCTTCACCCCACCAAATCGGCGTCTCTCCATTTGCACCACCACTGAAAAATCAGGGAAGATCCGGATTATTTGCAAATCCAGCCTTAATTCCCCTTTCTCCCTGGCCAATCGGAGTATGTGATCCCTGTCCTCGTAACTGATCAGTTTTGCCATTATTGGTCTGGGGAAGTCTCCTGGTTTAGGCCGAGGTGCCAATGAGCGATGAGCTCTTTCAACCGTGAAGAATGGCGAGAGATCAGAGTCATCTAGGAGGTCTTTGATGAGTTTTTCAACCGCAAGCTCCATGCACCCTTAAGTGCAGATTCGGGAACCCCAATTATGCGAATGTTATTTCTTTGCGACCTCGATTCGAAGTCGTCGTATTTACCTTTGACCTGTTTCATGTCTCGGACAAGCTCTGAAACTGTGTTTTGTAGGGTATGCACATTGTCCTCGTTAGTTCCCATCCTCTGCTCCGCTTCGGTAATCCTGGCCCCATATTGGTCAAGCTTAGCCCTTAAAGAAGCCACATTTGCGTTGATGTCGTCCAGCTTTTCATGAAAGGCTGCAAAGTTTTTGCCCATGGATTCCATCATTGCGGCCAAGTCTGGTTGCGGGGGGTCCGGCAGAAGGTTGCCATCCTCCTGCGTTGCAGAGGATGATGCCTGGTCCGCCCTAGGTGCCGCCTTGGTAAACTTTTCCATGGCGCCCACCTTGTCAGCGTCTCACGCTCTATTGGACATTGTTGAGGAGGGGAGCAGAGACCGACTCGGTGGGGTAGGTGATGGACAGAGGCTGGGACCTCGTAGAGGGGATGATAGGAGGTCAGCGGTAGCAGCGTATAGGTAGATCGTGCTCGGTGGGGCTGGTGTTGTCACAGCCTGACAGAGGGGGCTGGTATGTGACAGGGCGCTGATGAGGAAGCAGCAGTGGTCAGCACATAGCCTGGTGCCCTGTACAGTACTGAGTCTCGCTGGGGCCTCGCAGCGGCCACTGGCGTCGCAGGTGGAGCAAGCTGGGGGAGGGCCGGAAAGATTAGTGTCACTTTGGAGTATGTCTGGGTTCGCAAGGTGATGAGCCGTTAGTGAGGCAGGTAGGGTTCCTCCCTGGATTAAGCGGGTGACACTGTCCTCATCTACGTGCGTTGAAAGAGTTAGGTGCTTCCCCCTTCATTAACACCCTGAGAGTCCCAGAGTCGTGGTGTGAGACTCCCCGCGCGTGAATATGTGGAGTCGCTGGGTGGCCAAGGAGTGATAGGCAAGCGAGTTTCGGCGCGTGGACCGCGGGGCCTCACAGTCACCGTGGGCACAGAGAGTTGGGGGGGAAGCAGAGCGGGCTTATGTTTAGGCAGTCTCACTGGGTGTAGAACGAGTAGCAGGGAGAGTAGAGGGCCCCCAGCAGGATGAGGCAGAGTGGTGTATTTCAGCTTGCAGCACCCACCTCACAGCCTTTTGGATGGCTAACCCGTGTGTTCCTGGCCGTAATGCCATGTTCATGCGAAGTAGCAGCGCAGTCAACGTTCGACTCCGGCAGCAGTCAAAGGACCGCGAGCAGTGAGAGGCGGGGCTGCAGCGGCATGGGAAGCCGCGGTTGTTCAATAGCCCACATAAGTGCAGCGGAGCCGCGGAATATAAAAGAACAACTTCGTGACGCAATAACAGTACAGCCCAAAAGCACGGGTCTCACAGAGATACACACAGTCCCTTCCAGGGAGAAATTAAGCACTTACCTGGGCAGAGGAGACTGGGACAGGAAGCGGATGGAGGTCGAGGACGAAGAGAAGTTGCAATGCATCAAGGGAAAAAGGGGCGGGCCTTGGGGGAGTTTATATACACTAGAGGAGGAAGTGAACACTGATTGGCCTGGTAAGTTCTGGCTATATAAAGACAACACTGGAAGACAAGAGGGTGTTCATTCTTGGTTTTGTTGCAGATCGAACCAGACAGAACATCCGGAGCTACTGAAGGCTGGTGGGCGTAGGAGGACTAGGAGGAGAAGTCTTGCCAGAAGTCCTTACCCCATTCCCCGCAAAGAACAGAGAAGAAACCCAACCTAAGCACAAAGAAGGACATTGCAGAAAATAATTCTGCGTGAAACTATTTTACTTATACCATTTTATTTTAAGTCTGAATAAAGACCCATTTTTATTTCTCTCAACACCGCCTGACTGTCTCATTGTTACACTTACCTTTGAATGTGTTCTGCCATTCTGGAAAAGTATATTAGGTTACTTTACTTGCCTGTGAATTGGATCCTCCTCTTCTAAAAGGGACTACCGTTGGCTCACTTTACTATTTCTTTCAGAGAATAAGTTATAAATTCACCAACTGGTTTTTGCTTTTCCTGACTTGCTTTAGAGCATGTCTAAAATAGTCTACTTTGTTTTTTTTTAACCTACCTTAAATTGTTGTGTGCATTCTTAAACTTTAACTTGGTTTTGCTTTCCCATATCTGCTTTAGAGCTTAGCTAAAATAGTTTTACTGAAGTCTTTGTTTACCTTGGTCTGCTTAGTGCATCCCGAAAAAAAATGTAACAAGTTACTGCTTACCTCAGTCTGTGTTTCACTTAACCGAAAGCCAACTGTAATAGTTCATTACAACATTAGGCTTTACTCACCGTGGATAACTGAAGCATACCCTAAAAGTAGTTATAGGTTTATACTGTTCCATGAGTGGATCTAACATTACTGTCATTTTTTCTAACAATTGTGGACGCGAGCAACTACTATTAAAGCAGTCACTTGTAACATTGTGTGTTATAAACCTTACGGTCTACTGCCCTAGAATTACTGAATGTAACTCTAAAAGTAATCATTGGTTTTTAATCCCCATGAATAGGTGCGCTATTCTAAATGCGTAATTGTATTGGTTTTTAGAAGTGTGTTTATGTTTGGCTGATACTACCTACTTTCCTCAAGATTTATCTTGGCCTACTTGTATTTAAAATAAACCATTTATTTTTACAATACTCCTGGGTGTAAGTTGTTCTTTTGAAACAACTGTATGTTACAGGTTCTTTGTATGTACCTACAGCCCTGTCTCCCTCCTAAGATAAGCCTGGCTGCTCGGTCAACGCTACCATGTTCTTAGGTGGTACAGCCTTCTAAGAGTCGGAGAACTGCATTGCCTCAGAGAAAGTTTTTATGAAATTTTCGTAGGACTTCAGAAAAACTGGCCCCAATAGTCAGTGACCCAATATTGGTCAAATACAATATTATGCACCAGACAAGCTGGTCATCTCTCCAACCATTGCTACCATCTACAAGCCTCCTGGCGCTACCACCATGTTCCTCTCTGAATGGGCTGATTTCTGTTCCTCCCTGCTCTCAGCCACCTCTAATCTCCTCATGATGGGCGATTTCAACATCCAATTGGACTCCCCTGTCACAGCATCCACTTTCTTCCTCGACCTCTGCACATCACTATCCCTCTCCATTCTTCCTTCTGGCCCAACCCACTTGGCTGGACACAATCTGTTCGCCCTCATCCATTCTGAGCTTCTCCTCCCCGCCCCCTCTGGTCACTCCAGTCTCTTGGTCAGACTATTCTCTCCTCTCCTTGTACCTGTGTCCCCTCTGCCCTTTGTCCCCCCCCCCCCAAAGCCCTCCCAACCTCGTTCACGAACATCCATCGGATGAAACTAGTGCCAGCTGTTGCCTTCGCATCAAACCTCATCCCCCCTCACCTACCGACAGACTACCACTGACTACTCTCAGCAACCTCCATTAGGCCATTACCAACACCCTTGACATTATTTCGCCAGTCATGAGGATCTGCCTGAAACCCGCCTCCAAACGTAACACCTGGTACGACTCTGACTTTGCAGCCCTGAAATGCAAGTGCAGAGCTGTGGAACGGAAGTGTCAAACCTCACGCCCACCCTCAAACAAATTGACCTGCCGCCTGCTTCAAAGGCAATACAAACTCTCCATCCGTGCCAAGAAAAGGGCCCACATCCAGTGAGAAGCATCGGGTGCCTCTCTGGACTCTGATCCTACTCGATCTCTCCTCTGCCTTCGATACGGTTATTCATTCTATCCTCATAAAACGGCTCCATGATACCCTCGGTATCTCAGAGGGGGCACTGGACTGGCTTACCTCCTTCCTAACGGGATGCTTGTCCCAAGTCATTTTGGGCACCTTCGCCTCACCTAGTTCTGTCTTCACCTGTGGTGTCCCCCACGGCTCAAACCTCTCCCCCTGGCTCTTCACACTTATCATGGTCAGCTAGCACTCCTCATTTCCTCCTTCTCCAACTTTCAATGCTACACAGATGAGACAACTCTTTCAAACTTCCTGCTGACCCTCTTGCATCTTCCATCATCCCTGACGGCCTATCTGCCATCCAGTCCTTATGTACTTCCAACAAGCTCTGCCTGATTGCCAACAAGACTGATCATTACCATTGGGACCCCGGCTCCCTCTTTTCTCCCTCACTCTGGATATCCCCTATGGGCTCTCCCCCCTGCTCCTTCTTCTGAAGCCAGAAACCTTGGAGTCCTCTTCGGCTCCTCTCTCTCTATCCTCCCTCACATTCCGGACATTGCCAAGAAGTCCCACTTTCAACTCTTACTTCTCCCTTTGCCCCAGAGGTTCAATGTTACACAAGCATGGGTTCTCTCTAGGCTGGACTACTGCAATAGCCTTCACCTGCATCTACCTTCTTCCACTTAACGACCCCTGCAGCTAATCCAGAATAGGGCAGCAAGACTTATACTTGGCCTTAAGCCCAGGGACCGCACAGCTCAAGCCCTAAAAACTCTTCACTGGCACCCGGTTGCGATTAAATTCAAATCCCTCGCATCATGCACAAGGCTGTGTGGGGCCTGGGACTATGTTACCTGCAACTTTCTCTTACTAAATACTCTCCCACTAGACCTCTGCGGTCCTCTGGCACCAACTCGCTATGTGTAAAGTGTTTAGCTAAACAGAGGGTCGGAGGCTGGTCACTTTCTTCAGCTGACTCCCTCTTATGGAACACCCACCCCTCCCCCCTCTTTGTCTTGAGCAGGACTTCCTAAAATTCCGGAAGCTCCTCAAGACTTTCCTCTTCAACTCCTTCTTCCCGTCTCCCATCTCTGCTAATTTCAGAGTCAATTTGATTGGTGTCCAGGGCCCTTATGTGTCCCTCGGGGACCTGGCCTCCCATACCTAACGCCCCAGCCTCTGCCTACTTCGCAGCACTGGCCTCGGCACCCACCAGCCTCAATCCTGTAGGCCTGCACTTTCTACCCAATGTGGCTCCAGGCCGTATAGAACTTACCATGCTACGCACTTCATCTGACACGAGCACAGACATTCTATTACTTACCCCCATTCCCACTTTCCCTCTTCTCGCTGCACTTGCACGTTTTGAACACTCACAAAGCATAGTAGGTTTGTCTTTATCTTCCACTGTATTCACTGTTTTCAATCCCATGTTCCCTCCCAGTTGCCCTGTGAGCGCTTTGAAACAGAACAGACTTACTGTATAAGCGCCTAACAAATGCACAATAAATAAAATAAATAAAAATAAACAAATAAAAGAGGGACTGGAGAAGGGAGAAGCACTGGCAGGTTAGTGAACCAAGCGAAGTGAGTCCAGGACTCACGACCATGAGAGAAAGACAAAGATTTACTAATTTGACATCCTGGCATGAGAGTAAGCCAGGAGGGGAAGGGGAACAAACTTAACCTAATGAAAGTGTAACTTGAGATCCTGGCGGGCGAGTAAACCAGGTGTAAGAAGAGAAGTGAACTTGAAAGCTATGAAAGTGTAATATGACATCCTGGCAGAAAAGCAAACCAGGAGTAAGAAGCAAAGTGGATGTGGAATTGTGAAACAGCAAGAATTAAGTGTAAAAGGGCGGAATCATACCCCTTGTTAGAGGACTAATGAGAAAGCTGCAAATACCATGGCAGGAGAGTACACCAGGGATATACAAAAATAGAGCATCTAATGGAAATTGGAAGAATGGTGCTCCTTTTAAATTGATGGCAATACAGAGAGTGAGAAACAGAACATTTAAAAGAATTATAAAGTTTGAAGAATACTCAAGGGAAGAGTTATCCCTCATGAACAAGTGTGAACTGTGACTAAATTACTTTTTGATTACCAGATGAAATCTAGGGGAAGGGAGACTCCTATTCCTGGTAAACCTTATTCCCTTTCTTTCTGCACCTTAAACAGTTATGTTTTGGAACTCTGAAGGAAAGCACCAAATATATATCTTACAGAAATCCCCTTGTACACATTATATTGAGTTTAGAGTTTAAGGGTCAGTTTAGGGTTTGGACACAGGACGGAGGACACTTTTGTTTAACATCGTGAACAGACATTTTTTAGATTCATTGAGGCAGGGAAACCCCTCGGTTAGGGATACTTAGGATTCCCCCAACCTGCTTATTATTTTGAAAATAAAAGTCTATAACCAACTTTGAACATGCCACTGGGTCAGAGTCTTACTCTTGATCCCTTACATTACCCTACTTCATTTTCTTCCGACTCTATCTTCTGGCTCCCGTTTCCTACTCTTTCCTACCCAGTTGTGTTAGCCTTGCCCTAATACCCTATCTTCTGTTTCCCTTGCCTTGTTAATCACAGCCTCTGGGTGTTCCTCAAGTCAGCCTTGATATTACTCCATCCTCACCTCCTTTCTCTGACCGGCACACATTCTGAGCTCGAAGTTGTCGGAGAAACAATCGGATTGCTCCAGAGTGAGGACTTGTGGTTGGAGTCCCCTGTTGCAGCTGGGTACTAGGAGACTGCGAACACAGGGGAAAAGCAAAATACATACCGGGTCAGAGAACTACAATGGCTCCACAGTGATTTTGAGCCATCTGGCCCCAGTCATTTGTGTGGTACAACACCCACTTCACCACACCCAAACACAGCATAACCCATAGAAGTAGTACCTAGGTACATGCTAGCAATCAAACAAATGTAACAAAAATGTTACACATTTCATCGGAAAAGAAAGCCTCTCCTTTCAAATGTCAGCATTACAAGAAATGCACCATAAGCAGTAGTACAAAATAAATAGACACAGGTGCATGGAGTCAGAACAAAATTCTAACATTATGCGGTGAAGGTGTTCACAGGCAGACCAAGGACCATTCCTCCCCTAGAAATATGGGTACTAGGATGAGCCAGGTAATGCGAGAGGAGGAACACCCCCGACTTACCATTCCACTACCACAGGCTTTCAGATTCACCATCATTGCAGGCTGCGTACCGATCAGCGTGTCTCTAATCAGTTCCTGGATGGTAGAAAGATCTGCCTTCCCATCATTATTCTGCACCGAGACAAAACCAAATATAGGCAAAGAAGACAGGAGACAAAAAGCCAGGTCAATGAAAAGAAAGACACAACAAATTAATTAGGAAAGCTGTGAAAGACTAGGAAATCATGCAACGAACAGTGAAACGTTGCAATGAACAGGATGCTCTAATATGACTGGGGCAGTGTAAATGACTCATAACATAGTACAACCCTTGCTAAACCACAACAGGAAACTGAAGATGGCACTAAGCAAAAATAGAATTCTTTTACGTCAAATATTTACTCTTACACCACATTCCCTTACCTCCATTTTCGTTGGATGTCGTAATCGAAAAAGAGAAACACAGGCACAGGAAGGGGCGTTTCTCTCTCAGCGACCCTTATCAATGGGCATATCCAACACTTTTGCTGGACTCTGGATTTTTTTTTTTGTGAGTGAAACTTTTTCCTCATTCACTCATTCTTCTCGCTCTGACTTGGGAACCCTGTTTTACTGGTTTTGTGTTTTATTTTACTTGAATGGAATCCTGCTTGCCTCCATGTTTTTCACTACAGGCACCTGTATTTTATTTCATTTTCCCATGAGAACATATATTCTCACGGGTAGTGAGGTACTTTTTTTTATCTTACTTACCTTTTCCTTTCTGGGATCAGCACACACCACCTTATGTAGAGTGCTGGGTGTTTACACTCACTCCTTTCCCACTGTGACTGTCTGGTTACAGTAACTAACCAACCTAAATCGCTCGAGGCAGTGGATACATTTTTCTACCATTTATGTGCAAGTTGTTTGCAGGCTGTTGTCACATCTGCAGTAAAGAACCCTTGAGTGACCATTTTCCAAAAATAGCCCCCGTCTTCTTGTTTCACAATTTCTCGTTTGCAAGTTCATTCTTGGCTCTTCTACCGATCCAGGTTGGGATGGGTCCTTTTTGAGTTTTGCCTTCGGTGGGATTCCTTTGTGAAGCCCGCCAAGGCTCCAGTGTGTCTGCTCAGGCAGGAAGTGATTGAGGATCCCAAAATGTCTCTGGCCTTTTTTTGAAGGTATGCCTGACTGAATCCAGTTTCAACTGGGAGGCTGGCTGTCAGGACAGCGACCCCCAGGCGACTGACAGCTCCATAGGACAATGAATGGGTTCCAGCATAAAAGGTGAGGCTTTTGGGACAGAAAGCAAAGTTGACCACTGGGACTGAAGCTCCGAAGCAGAAGACGACCAGAGACATCTGCAGCACCTCCAGCAACTGCAGAAGCACCAGTGAAGCCCTAGTGCTATCCTGACTCCGTTTTTGAAACGACAACGACAGGGAAGCTACGCCAAGGACGACTCCTTTGGGCTAGTGGCCACAATCAGCCTCAAGACCACCTTCAATTTGAGCCATACCCCGAATTTCTGCAACCTTCCTGGGCTGCAGAATCCCAATACCCGGGGTACCTCAACCATCTTAAAGTGCAATGTCTTGCTATGGACGAATCTTGCTGAGAAAAAGGCGCCAAAACCGCAAACCGATGTGGGAGTGAGCTGAATCCTCTGCTGGCGAGGTCCTCTGTTGACTACAACTGCATTGGACCATCCAGGGTCCATCCTTTCGTCCCCAGGAGCAGGAAACCGGGTCTGCAACCGTGCATCGAAAAGGCGTCCAGCTGCATCATCATCTTCATTCTCAAGATACAGTGGGGCTTTTGGTAAACTTACCTCGAGCCATTTGTGGCGCTCCTGTGTGCTGGGATTGTGTTTTCCAATGTTTGGGTGTTCACCCTAATCCAATCGCCCAGGCCTAACAGCCTGTGCAGCTACAGGAAGGCTTCCTCAAAGTCCCTGTGTCTTTGTGAAACCAACTAGACTGCTACAAACCTGTGCTAAGAATATTTTCTTCAGAACTGCTGTATTCCTATTGACTTGCTTGGGTATTGCTGGTTCCCCTCCAAGAACTCTTCTGCTCCTACTGACTTGGGGACCAGCGTGTTTTCCCTCCAAGAACCCTGAGCTGAGAAACACTCTTCTAGCCGAGCCTTAAGCCTTCCCATAGGTAGTACACTGTTTGCTTACCGGTTACAGTTGGTCATTCATGTTGGGTTAATAAGGTAACATTCAGATTTACTCACCTTCTTTACTTCCTTCTATTATCCTAAAGTTAATTTGATGTTACTATTAGTAAAGAGAAAATCGAATTTCTGGACTTAGAACTATACAAAGATGGGGATAAAATTTCAACAAATGTATTCATCAAACCAACAGTTGTTAACAGTATCTTACATGTGGAGAGTAATCACCCAAGACATTATCAATAACATATCGTACGGGGAGATTTTAAGCAACTCAAAACAACATTTTTGCAAAGAGGCTACCAACCGAAAAACTTGAACAAAGCATTGACTAAAGCAGAGAAAATCACAGGAGACTTCCTGCTCAAAGATGTACAGTAACCAAAGACAAAGATGATTAAAGTCTATATAGTTACCACATATAGCAGCGATGTCCGTAGCCTGAAAAGCATCCTTAAAAAGCACAGGAACATATTGAAGACAGATGACAGCATCAGCAAATTCATAGAAGATAGCCCATCCATAATCTTTAGGAGAGGCCCTACAATAAAACTACTAACAAACCTAAGCAACCTCAAGAAAGAAACAAAGAAGGACCTCAGCAGCTACCTGAAGATGTCTTCTCCAAAAGGAATGTATAAATGTGGGAGTTGTAAAATCTGCCCCAGATACAGAATGGAGTCAAAAACCAAATCTTACCAAATGGAAAAAATAGAGGCATCAACCAGTTCATTAATTGTAATAGTAAATTTGTCATCTATGGGATTAGATGTGTATATCATAAACTCTATATCGGAAGTACCATCAGGGCATTGAAGGTGAGACTTCTGGAACACATGAGAGCCATACGAAATAGAGATGCAAGATACCCGTTGGCAGTACATTTCAGTATGGAACATCAAGACTCAGAAATAGAGAAAATCCAATTTTTGGGACTAGAAAAGAATCATCATGCCGAGAGAGGAGGCAATAGAGAACTACTCTTAAGAAGAAAAGTAGCTGAATGGATTTGTTTAATGGACACAGTAAATACAGGTTTTAACACAGAACATGCGATGGCCTATTGGCTGTAGCCACAATAACCATCATAATATGATTAAGAGTTTATTCAGTCAAGTAAGATGTTTGTCATCTAACAAAAATCTTTTTGAACAATGTAACATGCATAAAAACACAGAAATGTGCAAAGTAATGAATGTATGTAATTGATTCAATATTATAATATGTTTTTGTTATGTGCATTAGTACAAAATGTTTTGAAACCATGTCATCTGACATAATAGTAAGTATTAAGGGTGGACAAGAGTGCTATAGGAAAGTGGTCCTGAATCTTGCCAAGTTAGGTGGTTTTCCAAGACTAATATTAAGGAGTTATCAGATCAGAATATAGTAATTGAAGCCGATTCCCAACAAAAAAAAGAATCAGGAAACATATTTATGATGCCAAATTAAGAATGTAATACTTATAAAGACCAATACCCAAAGATAATCAATTAGGGTAAAATATATACCTATAATACTAAAACTAAAAAGATGAATACAGCAAAAAGGTCAAACTTCACCAAAATGTGACGCCAGAAACGTTTTAGTACTTCAAATGTAATGCTAAATGTGCCGGGAAAATGTGTGCCATGTGCTTTAGACGCAATTAAGTCATAGCGGTAAACGCGATGACGCGGCACACACAAACGTGACGTGATGACATCTTCGCGTCCTGATGCGCGATCATGTAACCAATGCATATGGGTGTAAAGGAGCCCAAGAAGAGCTGGTCTATGGTGTGAAAAGAGGAGAATAGGACAATTGTATCCTTGAGAAGACTTAAATAAGGTAAGGAGGGGGAACCAGGAAGCAATTACTACCTTGTGGATTTTATGTTTCTGAATATGGTCAGTTTAGACCTTTGACAGACTAAGATAAGTTATAGTAGCTATTTTAAAGCTCTAGTTAAGTATCCCGGCCTGTAAGATCTTAAAAAATTGTAACTTTAGTTAATCTGTAACTAATATGCTATACTTAGTGAAATTCCAAATGGTTCAAGTAAAGCTCCAGCATCTCACCTTGAATATTAGTAAAACCCGAGTAGATGTAGGCAGCACATAATTATGCCTTAGTTAAGTAAAAGAAAAAAGTAATTTTGAATCAAATGAAACTGAAATCAGAAAGGATCTACCATGAATAGCAATGCAATTAAGCTAAAATGTTAATCACTAGGTGACATGCACTGGATAAAACAAGTGGAATTATTCAATCTACAGGGAGAAATGACTCAGATCAAAATAGAGTAAGTATTGGCATCTTGAAAGGCAAAGACGAGTTTTAGTGAACTCACCAAAGTAGAATGTGAAATGTACAAGACATTTATGGTTGTTTTCGGTTTTTTTCCACTCTATTTGATTCCTGCAATAGATTCTCTCCTGAAGAACCATGGATGTAGTCCATGGGGAAACACTTGTTTAGAGAAAGACAGAGAGTAAGACAAAACACTGAAGTAAAGTTGGATGATATTAAGAGAAAAATCATAAATATTAAAGGAAAATATGGACAAAGAATTGAGAAAGTTAGTTTTTTCTTAAAAACAATATGCAGTTAGCACACACCCATAGGACGCATTTAGGTGAAAGAGTATTTTGGCAAGAATGTTTCGGTCGCAATCTAGACGTCCAAGTGTGCAGACAACTGGAAACTGAAGACATTCTAAACGATTCACCCAGGCCATAAACCCAGGCTCTGACCGGAAAATCAGAAATAAAACTAGTTTATACGGTTTTTCTGTTATTGCTCATTTGTAATGTGTATATATAAAACAAATCATTATTTTTGATATAACTTACAGTGTGTGTTTCTTTGGATCCATGTATGTTTGGATTTTGTTGTACTGATTTACAGCACACATCCCTGCTCCTAAGATAAGCCTGGCTGTTCTACCGCTCTACCAACCTTAGTAAGTACAGGTCTATATTAGAAGTTGGGGCCCTGAAACCAAGAGATAAGTCTTCGAGTCCAATACCAATTAGACTTTAGAAAAACCATTCCTGATGCTTGTATCTGCTTAGAGTCACATGTTATGCATATGCCGACATCTAGTGGCAGCTGCAGAGTATTACATTTTTTGTTTTCAAAACTCGAAAAGGGTAGTCGACAGGGCGTGCCAGTGATACTATCCCTAGTGTTGCGTCCACTGTACCCATGGTCCTTCACACGTTGAGGTCCTTCAGATGGTTTTGTTTCTGACATGAGATAGTATGAAGTGTAGCGCGAGTACAGATGTAATAAAGCAGATAAGAGTAGATCAAGCAAGAAAACATCCATGCACCTTCTACTCCACAGGGGAGGAAGGGTGCGCGCATGTGAATCTAAGCAGATACCAGCATTAGAAATACGATTACAGTGAGTAATGTATTCCTTCTGAGGCTTGTGGATCTGCTTAGATCATATGCTATGCACAGATTAGCGAGCAGTGTCTGGAGAGGTTAGTGGGTTGTGAGAAGGTACAGCGGCAAATAGATGATTTAGCATTGGTTGTCCCACCTATGAATCTGCTTCAGAATGTGCGTCAATGCAGTAGTGCCTAGTATAAGTATGTATGGAGCTCCATGTAGCTGCTTTGCAAATGGCATCCAGCGGGACGTTTGCAATAAATGCCAAGTAGCTCCTGTACCTTGGGTAGAGAGTTTTGTTTGATAGAGAGTAGCAGAGTTGTATGCATTTCACTATCCATCTGGAGATGGCGTTCTTAGAAACGTGATCCCCTTCCCTGCAAGGTGTTACAGAGACAAACAGCTGGTCTGTTTTTCGTAGTGGTTTTGTCTTGTTTACATAGTAAAGAACCGCCCTCCTTACATCTAGTGTATGGAGTTTTTTTCTCAGCTGTGCTTCAAGGGTTTTGAAAGAAAGCTGGTAGTACAATGGACTGGTTGACATGGAACTTGGATATGAACTTATATGAAAACCTAGGGTGTGTTCTTAGTACCAGCTTGTCTTTGTGGATAACAAAGAAAGGTTTTGCACTGACAAAGCTTTTAGTTCACCGACTCTTACGATGGAGGCGATGGCCACCAGAAAAGCCATTTTATATGCAAGGTGTTTAAGGCTGGATTTGTGCATAGGGTCAAAGGGGGGGTCTTATGAGCTTTGCGAGTACCACATTTAGGACCCACCCCGGAGGCAGGTTTGAAATGGGGCAAGGGGGGTAAAGTCTCTTTACTCCTTCCATGAATGCCTTAATGACAGGGACTTTCCACGAGGACACCTTGCTTTGAGAAGTGGGGTAAACGCATCGAGCCGCTAGGTGAACCTTGATGGAGTTAAATACTAGCCCGGAGTTTAGTAAGTGGAGCATGTACTGAAGAATGTGTGAAGGAGTACATTTTTTGACTAGCACCACATTACAAATCTTCTCCATTTGTTAAAATAACAGTGTCTGGTGTTTGGTTTGCGTGCCTCCTTGAGGATTTCCATACACCTTGGAGGTAGTTTGAAATGGCCAAATTCTATGACTTCAGGAGCCAAGCTGCCAAGTTCATAGACTAAGGGTGAAACGTTATCCCCCCGTGATGTGTGAGCATGTTGTAGGGGCACGGAGTTTGACTGGTTCGCACATCACCGGTTTGCACAGATGTGGAAACCAAGGTTGTCTCGCACACATAGGAGCAACTAGGATTAGTGTCACTTGTTCCTGGTGCATTTTGTTCACCATCCTGCTCAGTAGCAATGTAGGGGGAAAGGCGCAGGTAAATGTCCCTGACCAGTTCATCCACCGTCCGTTCCCCTTGGATCCGTGCTGTGGAAACCTGGATGCAAAGGCTGGGCATTGTTTGTTTTGACTTGTGGCGAACAAGTCTAAAGGGGGATAGCCCCAGAGGAAGAAGATCTCATAAGATATTTCTGTCGAGCTGCCACTCATACTCTTGAGGTAGAGGATCTCTGCTTAATGAGTCTGCCAGAGAATTGAGTTCCTCGGCCTGCATGGTGTGGTGGGCACAGCATTTAATCTTGCGGTCCTTTCAAGTTTTGGGCCTTAACAGTTTGCAAGACTTGCACTGTTTTTCGGCAGGGTCCATAGGAAGGCAAAGGTTATACACAGGTGAATCCTTTCAGGGAAACTTCCTGTTATAGAAAGGACAGAATTTAAAAGTGTTTTCCATTGTGTATAAAAATGGCAACCTGGCGAAATAAATGTGAGTTTAGGGGAATATGCATTCTCCTAGTGAGACAGGAATATGAACCTACCCCCGCTCTCCCTACTGTGCAGGGCCGAGGCCCGTTGGAGCCTTGAAGGCCGCAGGCAATAGTTTGTCATGACGGGAGTCGTTGTCGTGCGATGGATGGTCTTGTCCTCGGAACCGTTGCCGGAGATCTTGCGGTAAATGGTTGTCAAAAGGACAGAAAGAGAAACTAAGTTTAAACTTTACTAAGTAATGGGGTCGGCCAATAAAATAATAAATGCAAACCTATCAGAATGTTGACTAACATTAAACTTGGAATGGATAGCTAGCAATACGAGAATCACTACACACTTGTCTTAGTACAAACAATACATATGCAGAGCCAAAATGCAACCAAATCCGAGGCACATAGAGGGAAACTCCAGTAAGGAGGAAAGAAACAGGACCAGAAAATGACAACATTAGCGTAGATCATCATGTACAGAAATCAATTGTGTGTTTGAGGCCTGCTTATTGCCCGATGTATGTGCACTATGTGCAACAGAAAAAGCGCAATAATGCAGAAAACAATCAAGAGGACCAGGAAAATGAAATAGAGCAAATGCCTACATCCAGCACTCAGAAAATCATGGGTGTGGCAGTTATTTACCACTGTTGGGGTTGTATCAAAGGCAAAGGCTACCAAGGTGAAAATGCACCGAGTACACTCAGTCGCGGACAACCTGGCCAGTACTCCTACTGGGTCCATCTCCGTACAACGCCACACCAAATTCAACCACCGGGATGCTCTCAGAAAAGCGGTTCCTTTCTCAGTAAGTAGTAGGCTGTCTTCCTCTACCTCGTCTTCCACAACTGCTACCACACAGTCCACTCCTGTGGGGCAGAAGATCCCACCAGGTACCTTGCAAGCCATAAAAGAGGCAGTTGATCCATATCTTTCCAAGACAACAGCACTCTGCGTATACTTCAACACCACTCTGCTGGGGAGGGCAGTTCCGAAGTGCTTTCAAGGCTGTAATCAAGGAGCATGAGAAACACTGCCCCCTACCTTAGAATCAATGCGAACCCAACATCTTCCCCTGTCCACCTGCCCCTCCATATCTGTGGTTGGTGCGCCTTCCCTCATTTCCCTCCCCCCACCTTACTTCCGGACCTCCCCTGAAATAAATAAATAAATGAATGAATGAATGGTTCCTTTAGGAACCACCTTTCACAGTTAAAAAATAGAACAAAAAAAATAATCTTTTAGACTCCATCTACTTTACATTTCTCAGTAAAGTATTTAGACTCAATAAGATTCTCCAACATTTCCATTAGCATTCCGTAATACGCTAATGGAAATAATGGACAATTGTATACTAGAGAAAAAGATAAAAGGACAAACAATGTTCAATAGTCCGCGGACAGCTAGCCCGCGCACGGGCATCCATGCGCATGTGCTCTTCAGCTCCAGCCCAGTGGGTATCCATGGACGGCCGTCACGGCTGCGGATGTCCCCAAACGTCATCACGTGACCGCACCCGTGCAGTGTGAAAGCCTCACTGAGAACATGGTGTTCGTGCTCCGCGCAGTTTAAAACTGAATTTTCCGACAATGTACATTGTTTCAAGTCAAAGGTTTACCCTTCCAGAACTGCTAGACCCATTCTTAATTTATCAGGAAACTTTTTACAACTTTCAAGTGCATATTTTCAACTCTGTAGTCCGCAGACAGTCGCACGGTATACATATGGCTCCTCTGAAGGGACCACCCATTACCTTTCCTCATTTTCAATCTGGCTATCCAAGAGCGAGCACCTGCTTTTGAGATCTTTTATTGAGCTTCTTTTTTGCTGTAATGGCATCTGTTGTGGCCATTCCTCCACCCCAGCCAACCCCACCACCATCACCATCTGCAGGGCCTGGAGAGGGCAACAGGCGCGGAGATACAAATCGAGAGGAAAATAAAGATCTGATAGAGGAAGTCCGTATCTCCAGAGCCCAGAGTGAGTCCTGGGTGTTGCAATTTTTCGGCACCGTCGGAAATGTCCCAAAGGCTCGGGGCAGCTAAGGTGAGATGCACTGCAAGGTTGTACTTCGTCGCGGAAAACCTGGGCTGTACCCCTCAGGACTACCTCCATGAGGCGTCACAACAGATCCAACCACCCAGGTGCTATTTCTCAGGGAAAACGACCGCTACCCAATCTTCCTCAACTGCTCCTGTCACCACAAAGGATACTCTTTTGGGGCAGAGGTTCCCAGCAGCCGCTTCACAGGCCATACAGAATGCTATTGACCCTTACCTTTCAAGGGTCACAGTCCTATTTCTGTACTGCAAAGCACCGATCTGTAGGGGGGAGAGCAGTTTCGTTGTGCTTTCGAGGCAGCGATCAAGAAGCACTGCCCCGCCTTAAAATTAAGGCCCGCCCAACATCTTCCACTGTCCACCTGCCCCTCCATCCCTGTGGTTGGTGCCCCTTCCCTCCCTTCCTTCCCCCACCTTACCTTGCCCCGTTAGGAAAAAAATGAAAAAAGCCACAAAAAAATATTTAAAAAAGTTCCTTTAGGAGCCACCTTTCACAGTTAAAAAAACAGAACAGAAAAATGAAAATCAAAGGGCCCTTTGCAGCCTGCAGAGTCCACGGACAGCGCAGTAGTCTGTGTACACCAAAATAATTCCGGGACCAGGGTGAGAGAATTGAAATAATTTTAATTGTTTTGCGTTTTAAAAATGTTAGATGGATTCCAAGATGGCTGCTGACAGGGCGAGGACGTGATAATCACAGCTCGCACCCGGCCCCCTCCTAAAGTTGAAGAGCTATTTTTACCCAACTCACCCCTGAGAACGGGCACACTAGGACAGTGGGAAGCCCCCACCGAGGTAGTAGCGGCAAGTGCGGCCCCGAACAGCGAAACCTAGCCGTAGCGGCTAACGAGACTGCCAGGGGACCGGAGTGGGTGCAGTGTGCGGTGGCAATATAGCGTGCGAGGCCCATCCGAGCCCAGCTAGAAAGGGAAGCAAAGTGCCATGTATATCTCTGATGTGCTGACGAGGAGAGCAACAGCGCTCTGAGCTGTCTCAGAGGAGTCGCTGTCTTCGTCCAGGATCAGGATCTGCCATGGGGACACGACCGCTGGAAGGGCCAGCAGCTGGCAATACACAATGCAGTGAGGGCAGAGCCCCTCCAGAGGCTCGGAAAGTGAAGTGCCGCAGGGGCTGTGGCCTCGCCGGGACATCTGAGGTGACATGCTCCATTGGGGCACCAGCAGTCTGGGGTATACATCCACCCTCCCCAACCCCAAAAAGAAAATGACAAAAAAGAAATGCCCTGCTTACAGCAATGCAAGGGAAGCCAGAAGGAAGACAGTGAAGGGCCTCAGTGCGGTCTAGGAGGGGGCCACCTGCTTGGAAGTGGTACAAGCTGCAGGTGAGGAGAAGCCAGGAGGCCACCGGCTATCACAGCGCTTCAATAAAATAAAAGAGGAACACAGAGGTGGGATGCGCCTATTCCAGTACCCGCAGAGCGCTTAGGAACCAACAGCTAGGGGGAAGACCCCTACCACAGTGAGAACTCTGAGGAGCAGACCGGAGATATAGCTGGAACTCCCTGGTGAAGAGGCAGCTTCCAAGAGATAAGTGGCACCGTGTGGCATAACGGAGAGGAGTGCTGTTTGGTGAAGGGTGGCACAGAGGGAAAAGTTCCTCTGTGCTGGACTATATCTATCCTGACCAATACCTAAAGGAATCGATGTTCTACATTCACGGTCACCCAAAATGTGTGGAGCGACCATTCCATATTGACTGCATGCTTTGCTATGGTCCTAACTACTAGAGACTACAGAGTGCAACCACAGACTGAAGTGAGTGTGTCGGGAAATGCGGTCAGATGGACCACTAGAAATATTGAGACACTAAACCATAATCTGTGGGCTTCTTTGAATAAAACCACTCTAGATTGGAAAATGATACATTTTAATACCCAAGAGATACAGAGACTTATCGTCGCTGCAGTGGCAGATATTACCTCAATGAGTGAAAGAAGGGGCCCCATTATTAGGCATATGCATTGCTATAATCATGATATAGCCTTGGCTAAAACTTCTATGAGGAATGATCTACATAGAACTAGGAGATTGAAGTTGAATGATCCCATTCGAAAAAAGACAATTAAGCTGATAAAAAATGGTTTTTAAACTTGTGTAAGGCAATGAAAAATCAGTTATTGCAACAAGATGCTGAAGTTATGTTGGGAGTACTAATTAAGGTTCAAGTGAGTGCCTTTTGGACACTGGTGAATGGACAGGATTCCAACTACGTGGTCTTACAATTGAATCCGATCTCAGAATTAGAATGGATAGAGTTCTTTAGTAAAAGGTTTGGCAACCCAATAAGCCCACTAGGGGAGAGGGGAAAAGCAAATAAGGTTAAATTAGATTATGATAAATGGGAACCATCCTTTCAGATCAATACCGTCAAGGATGTGATGATAAAATGCAAAGGGTCTTGTCCAAATATGTGGGCAAATATCCTGTTTTACGAATTCAAGGCTATTTTCAGGACGGTAGCACTCCACCATCTTGGAGTACAGCGCACATAGTACCCATCTTCAAGTGCAGAAGTAGGTCGGATCCGAAAAATTATCGGCCGATCTCGTTAATAGATGCAGAATGTAAAATCTTTTCGGCTCCATTACTGACGCACTTGAAGGAATGGGAAAAACAGTTTCATCCACTCAGTAAATTCCAGAACGGTTTCCGTAAGGGACACTAGACAAACATAAATGGGCTTGCCCTTAAATGCATACAAGAGGACGCATGGAGGGAAGAGAAAGGCTGTACATTCATGGCCTGAGTTGACCTCTCAGCAGCGTTTGACTGCGTTGATCGCAGCAAATTATGGAAAAAAACTTGCTTTATGGGGTCTGCCACAGGGTCTCCTGAAACTCACTGAAGGAGTCTATGAGAACTGTGGGGTCCAGGTGCGACTGAGCCAGAAAGGAGATGCATCAAAGAGAGTGAGATCGTACCGGGGGATTAGAAAAGGGTGTGTCCTATTACCCTGGATTTTCAACCAATATGTGTCAGATGTGGCAGAGAGCACGATGAAGGAAGGGGTGTTAGCACCTAGAATAGGCCAAGTAAAATCATAAGGCTGGCGTATGCAGATTTCCTTATTTTTGATCGTACAAGGGTGGTTTGCAGCACCTACTAGACATTTTCTCTAAATATGTGAGAGAAAATGGACTCGTAATAAACCAGAGCAAGACAAAAATATTGTCATTCACGAAAGCTCTACGAAAAAAAGAATCTGCGCCCGTCATGGCATATTGAAGGAACTTTGGTGAGTGAATCTACCAGTTTAACATATCTGGGATTCCATTTTGGGTCACACAGGGGAAGTAAAATGCATAAGGAGATCCTCTTACGCAAGGCCAAGCTTCTGGAATCCCAGATCGTGAAGATGGACAGAAAATTTGGTAGGTTCTCGATTAAACCAGCACTAATGTTTTTTGAGGGTAAGATTGTTCCCAAGTTAACATATGGTTTAGAATTTTGCCTCGGCATGATGGTAGAAACTCTAAATAAAATTGAGGGAAGTATTTGGAGACGGATCCTTGGAATACCTAATGCTGTGCCTTTTGCAGCAATTAGGTATGAATTAGGATATGTCTCAATTTGGGCCTGAGTGCAGTGAAGGTTACTAACAGCCCTACAGATAAGGGGTGTATCAGCCACTTTTACTCTCTGAAAATAGGCAAATACTCCCCAAAATTAAAAATCTGGAGTAAGACATGAATTACTTACTGTTAAAGCATTTCTGATGATTGTATCTGCTTAGATTCACATGCTGTGCATATGGTCCGACATCCAGTGGTAACCGCGAGTATTGCATCTTGTCTTTCGGGGGACCGAAAGGGGACGTCGGCATGGGCGTGTCTGAAACACTATCCCTATCGTGACGTGTGTAGTGCCCAAAATCCCTCACGCGCCGAGGTCCCTCCTATTGTATTTTTTCTGCCATGGGGGAGCCCAAGGCTATAGTGAGTGAGTACATGAAGAGAGAAAGTAGTAAGAAGTCTATGTTCCTTCCACCCCGAGCGGGGAGGCAGGGAGGGCGCATGTGAATCTAAGCAGATGCAATCATCAGAAATGCTTTTACGGTAAGTAATGCATGTCTTCTGATGCTTGTTAATCTGCTTAGAATCACATGCTGTGCATAGACTAGCGAGCAGTACCCGGAGTTGGAGGTGGGTTGTGAGAAGGAACAGTAGAAAAAAGATGTCTTAGTACTGCTTGTCCCACACCTGAGAATCGGACCTAGAATGAGTGTCTAGACAATAGTGTTTTGTAAAGGTGTGTACAGAACTCCAGGTTGCTGCTTTGCAAATGGACTCTAGGGGAACATTTGCAATGAATGCTATGGATGCCCCAGTGCCTCGAGTAGAATGTGCTCTAGGCTTGAAGGGCAGTTCTCTCTTTGCAAGAGTGTAACAGTGTGATGCATTTGACAATCCATCTTGATATTGCTGATTTAGAGACAGGGTCCCCTTCTCTACCAGCTGCCACTGAAACAAAAAAATTGTTTAGTTTTCCTCAGTGGTTTAGTTCTATCCATGTAGAACATGACTGCTCTGCGCACATCTAGTGTGTGAAGGCTTCTTTCGGCCATGTTAGTAAGTCTCTGGAAGAACGTGGGTAGTTCGACTGACTGGTTCACATGGAACTTCGAAATAAATTTCGGCGCTAATCTGGGATGAGTGCGCAGAACTACTTTATCTTTGTGGACTGTAACAAAGGGGTCCAAGACCGAGAGGGCCTGTAGTTCGCTAACTCTTCTGATAGAAGTGATAGCTACTAGAAAAGCTGTCTTGTAAGTCAGGTCTTTCAGACTAGCTTTATGCATAGGCTCAAAAGGGGGTCCCATGAGCCTAGTTAAAACCACATTTAGATCCCACCCAGGGGCTGGGTGAGTGATGGGGGGATAAATACTTTTAACCCCTTCCATAAAGGCTTTAATCACAGGTATTTTCCACCACGACACCTTCTGCTGTGACGTGGTGTAGGCTGACAACGCCGCTAGGTGAACTTTAAGGAATTGAAGACTAACCCAGAGTCCAACAGATGGGTTAGATATAACACAATGTGTGAAGGCGAACAATCGGTGGGATTGACGCCTTTGGAACTGCACCAAATGACAAAACGTTTCCATTTGCTGGCATAGCAATAACATGTGTTAGGCTTTCTTGCCTCCCTCAGTATGTCCATGCATCTTTGAGGGAGTTGCAGATGTCCAAACTCTATGACTTCAGGAGCCAGGCTGCTAAGTTCAGAGTTTGTGGGGATGGGTGCAGAGTCTCTCTCCCACCCTATCCTGAGACAACATGTTGTACGGGCAGGGCAGCTTGACTGGTGGGGAGAGGGACATTTCCATCAGATGCGCGAACCAGGGTTGGCGGGCCCACATGGGAGCCACCAGAATCATGGTGACTGGTTCCTGGTGCTTCTTGTGCACTATCTTGTTCAGAAAGGGAGTCGGGGGGGGGGGGGGTAGCGTAAACAAATTTCCCCGACCAAGTTATCCAGAGACCGTTCCCCTTGGATCGGTTCTGGGGGTACCTGGAGGCGTAATCTGGGCATTGGGCGTTCTCCTGAGTAGCCAACAAGTTGATCTCTGGAAACCCCCATTCTGCGAAGACGTTGGATACAATGTCTTTGTGCAGACGCCATTCGTATTCTTCTGGCAGAGGAAAATCTCTGCTGAGTACGTCTGCCAGAAGATTGAGTTCCCCTGGAACATGTTGGGATATCAGGAACATCTTGTGTTTGAGAGCCCATATCCAGATGTTTTGGGCCAGCTTGGATAGCCCTGGAGAGTGGGTGCCCCCCTGCTTGTTCAGATAATACATTGCTGTTGTGCTGTCGGTTAGGACCAGCACTGTCGTCCCTTGCAGTTGCTCCTGAAAGGCCTTCAATGCTTTGAACACTGTTAGTAGCTCCTGTAGGTTTATATGGTTGGACGCTACTTGAGGGCACCACACTCCGTGCGCTGTCTGTTGAAGCAGGTGAGCCCCCCCCCACCCTGCGAGAGATGTGTCTGTCGTGAGAGTGGCTTCCACTGCAGGGGTGATGAAGGTTTTCCCCTTCAAGAGGTTCTCCCTCGACCACCACTGCAGAGAGAGAACGAGGGCTGGCGAGACAACTAACAGATCTTCCCATTGTCCGCTGGCCTGACACCAAAGGCTGTTGAGCCACTCCTGCCTAGGACGCATGCGCAGCCGCGCGTGGGGGACCAAGTATATGCATGACGCCATCATCCCTAGCAAACGCATAGCATTGCGTACCGTCACCTTCCGACTGGCTACATACTGAGGAACTTGAGAGAGCATGTTCTGAACCCTCTCGCTGGAAGGGAAGACTAGACAGTCTTCCGTGCGAATTAGAGCCCAGGAACTGTTTACTTGGCTGGGGACTAAGCTGGATTTCTTTTTCGTTGATAGAAAATCCTAGGCTGAACAGTAGGTCTACTGTCTTTTGGGTGTTCGAAAAACAAACGTCGAACGAGTCCCCCATGATTAGCTAATCATCGAGGTAAGGGTAAACTGGAACTGAAAGTCTGCGCAGGTGTGCTGCTGCCACTGCCAGGACCTTGGTAAACACCTGTGGCGCCGAGGCTATGCCGAAGGGGAGTACCTTGAACTGGTAGTGTTTGTCCTGAATCACGAACCTTAGGAATTTTCTGTGCGCTGGCAGCATTGAAATATAAAAGTATGCATCTTTCATATCCAATGTTGTCATGAAGTCCCCTTGTTTTAGCAATGGTATCACCTCTTGAAGTGTTACCATGCGAAACTTCTGGGGCTTTATGAACTTGTTCGCTGGGCGCAGGTCTAGAACAGGACACATGGTGAGATCCTTTTTGGGTACAAGGAAGTATATTGAATAAATACCCTTGTTTACCTGAAGAATCGGGACGGCTTCTATGGCGTCCTTTCCCAGCAGCGCTGGGAAAGTTCCGGTGAAAGGCATCGATGTTTCGGCAGTCTGAACTGTGGGGGTCGGGCGAATTCCACGCAGTAACCGTGGGCGACCGTCTTTAATACCCACTGGTCTGAAGTTATCCCCTCCCATGCCTTGAGGAAAGATGTTAATCGCTCCCCGACTGGGGAGACATGGGAGGGGACCTGAGCTTGGTGGTCATTTCTGACCCGAGGTTGACGCACCTCTGGAATTGGAGCCTCTGCCTCTATTCTTTCTGCGCTTCTGACCCCTCTGGGGGTAGTAAGTGGGGCTTGCAGCCGGTTGACTTGCGTTGAAGTTGCCCGTGCCGAAATTATTTTGAGCGGCGCGGGCTTGTCCTGGAAAGGACCGCAGAGAATTGCTGCCCCTCTGTGAAGAGGGTTTTTGGGAAATTTGGTGCAGCGACTTAATAGTCTCATGCTCCTTCTTGGCTGTCTCCAACGCATCGTCTACCGCCTTCCCGAAGAGGTTGGCCTCTTCTATGGGTTTATTAATGATGGATGCCTGGGTCTCAGGCCTGAAACCCGACGTGCGCAGCCACGCGTGTCTCTTTAGGAGAGTACCCTGTGCGAGAGACCTGCCTGCTGTCTCTGCGGAGTCCAGGGTATTCTTTACAACATTTTGATTGGCAAGTTTACCCTCTGAGACAATGGCGAGAAGCTTGGCTCTGGTTGGTTCTGAAACCTCCTGGAGGCCTTCCTGGAGTAGGTTCAATTGGGCGTCGACATAGCTTGCCAGTAACGTTGTTATTGGCAATCCGGATGGTATAAGCAGCCGCCGACGTGACCCGTTTGCCTAAGGCATACAACCTTTTGGACTCCTTGTCCGGGGGTGACTCTCCCGTGGCAAGGGGAACCCCTGCTCTCTTGCGAGTGTTGGTCACCACCAGCGAGTCTGGGATTGCATGCCCTTTGATGTAAATCGGGTCGGTGGGGGAAGGCCGGAAGAGTTTTTCGACCCTTGGGTTCACAGCCCTCGTCTGAGCGGGTGTGAGTAAAGAAGGGGCCAGCCGTCTCTTTACAGAGCTCAAGAGAGGGATAGACTGGCTAGCCGGAGGCTTGTCATTAATAATGTTTTCTGCAAAATCCTGTTCAGGCAATGCCTCAATCGTGGCAATTTTAAAGAATTCTGCTGCTTTTTTCAAAGTGTTGTTGAAAGCCATTTGATCACCCACCGGGGGAGCCTGCCTAACCAGTGTGGATGTGGGAGAGTCGAGGCAAACTATATCAGAATTGGGATCGTCCTGCTAGGTGTCCTCCCAGTTGTCCGTTGCGCCTTGATCTTCCCCATAATTGTCCAGAAAAGAAGTCTCCTCTTCTTCTGTATAGATGTCTCTATACGTGTCCTTCTGGACATCTTCTTGATAATCAACATAGTGGTGAACATCTAGGTGTTGGGCAACTTGTGTATGAGGTTTAGGGTCTACCTGAGCTTTTTTCGGCGGAGGTTCATCAGAAGCACCGGAAATCTGCGGCAGCCGATC
This sequence comes from Ambystoma mexicanum, assembly GCF_040938575.1. Lineage (NCBI taxonomy): Eukaryota > Metazoa > Chordata > Amphibia > Caudata > Ambystomatidae > Ambystoma > Ambystoma mexicanum. Next base: position 174,248,199 of record NC_090931.1, read on the forward strand.
CATATACCCCTCAAATTGCTCCGTGGTCCACTTGGATGACCCAAATGGACCCAGCTGAGCAGGAACCGGGTCCTCCGCCCTAAGGCGTTCAGAGGATCTCCTCAGGGTGCTTGAGAGGGGTACCTGGCTCTCTTCGTAAGAGTCCTCAGGATCGTCTTCCAAAACCGTGGAAAACCTTTCGGCGGATTGGCCCATAACTGTGGGCAAAACCGGTACTAGGCCCACCGCCGTAGCAATCCTGTTGATGCTCTTACTGATCGTTACCGAATCTTCGGGGGACAAAGCCTCCGATGATGGCTTCCCAGGTTGAGGCCTAGTTAGAGGCCTACTCGTAGTTTTCGGGCCTGCACGGGCCTTGGAAACCTTGAAAGTCGTCGAAGTTTCTTGTTCAGAAACTTCGGCGTGTGTAGTTTGGGGAGTAGCACCTTTGTTAAGTTTATTAAGCCCAGTCGTCATGCGCTGCTGCGGATGCGGGGAAGGCTTCGGATCAGATCGATCCGATGGCGCTTGCGCCTTCTTCAACGTCGTCGAGGAGGGTGCTTGGGTTGTGTGTTGCGATTGTACACCCCTGTCACCGGGTGTGGTCCCTGTAGCAAGACCGGAGTCGAGCCTGGAAGGGTCGGGGACCGGTGTGGCGGCTCTAGAATCGTCCGCCTCAAGGTCCGCGTTGGACGGTTGGTCATCCGATGTACCCCCGTCACTCTCGGCTGGTGTTGCGGCAGGGGACGGGGACTCCACGCATGACATACCGTATGCAGCCCACTGCTTCAACCGGCGCTCCTTAAGGGATTAGGTTTAGTTTATACACCGAACACCGCTTTAGTGATCTAGGGGGAGACAAGCGTACACGAAGTGTGCTCGTCTTTCCACGGATATCTGACCCTTCACAGAGGGCAGAATCTAATTGGAGTCCTTTCCATAGCAGAAGGGAAGGGTGACCAGACCAAAAAGGAAAGAAGTGGAAAAGAGGGAAGACATCATAGCAGTATGGCAAACCCCGAGCCCACTCTCCCTACTGTGTAGGCCGGCCAGAAGGCCCGACCGCATGGAGGTCCGAAAGCCGGATCTTAGGTGCCGGAATCCACAGCCGTAGACGGTTCCCCCGTAGTCTTCGTCGAAGATGTTCTTGATAGACGAAGTGACTTAACGGGGAATAAACTGACAATTCGGTAAAATAAACAATGTCTCTGAGGAGCTCCGCTATAGGGCGACCAGTTATCTGGGCGGAAAAAAACAATCTGAGGGACCTCAGCGGGTGAGGGATTTTGGGTACTACACACGTCACGATAGGGATAGTGTTTCAGACATGCCTATGCCGACGTCCCTTTCGGTCCCCTGAAAGACAAGATGCAATACTCCGCGGTTACCACTGGATGTTGGACCATATGCACAGCATGTGATGCTAAGCAGATTAACAAGCATCAGAAATATACTCCCAACAAAAAATAGGAAACAGACATGTAGGCTCCTGCTTTCACCCACACATCTCCATGGATATGTTTGGACTACTTAGGCACATAGTACCACTGGAAGAAACTACTATTAGTACTGCCGGATTGGAAGAAGTAAACATGTATCTTCTAATGGGTATGAATAACTAGGCGCAAAGGAATATCTATTTTTAAAAAATCTGTTTTCCAGTTCAAAAATGTTTACTCGCTTATAAAATACTCCCATTGGGAATTGGACTTACATTTTTACCGCCTAAAAAATGTGTACTCCCACCTTTACAAAATAGGGAGTAAAATACTCCCACTTGAAAATCTTATCTGGAGCACTGGTTACTAACATTATATGCAAACATTATGGCCCCTATTTCGGAAACCCTATATGAGCGGATGGGTAGTGATATAAGCTGCTCGGTGTACCTACTGGATTTTAAAAATATATGTGAGACTATCCTTCAAAAACTGGCCCCAACTTGGAGATTCTGGTTACTAATCAGACGCTGATTAAAAAATGGTTGTTGGAACAGGATTGGATATAAACAACAGAAACCTTCCACTCATATACATCTCTGAGGCATTTGACTCACGAACGTAAGTGCAGAGGATCCCTCTCAAAAATCTTGCTTCAGTTTCCGAATCGGTACTATCGTCGGCTACTTTTGAGGCTAAAATGGAACATCTTGCCAACAAAGGATACCCTGCTAAGAAGGAAACAAATATCTCTAGAGGAAATGGGCTGCAGATATTGTCAATCAGCACCAGAATCTATTAAACATCTCGTTCTGGAATGCGACATATTGAAAAGTCTAAGGAATGCTTACTTACGAACTTTGAATGACTCATCTGTGGTGCTCTGAGGACATGCTATGGAAGCATTGTCTGAATATACAAAGTTTGCAGGAAGGTTTAGCCCTTTTGGGATTTATTAAGGGTATTAAGATGTATAGAGTGGAAAAGTGAAACTCTTACCATGCTGCTGACAGGGTGTCTAAGGAATTTCACCTTGAGTTGTATGTTTTTTATCTATTAAGATTACCAATTGTCATAAGAAATGAACTGTCTGTAAGAATACAATGAACTACAAGCATTGTGCTATATGAATGGTTTTATTTTACTTTGTATTTTATATTAGTTTTCGGTATTTTAACAGTAGTATGGGAAATACTCTACTATGCTGTTCTGTTTTGATATTTTGGTATGGTGCTTTTTTATTAGTGTAATTTAAATGTGATTTAAAAGTGATTGAAAGGTGAATTTGTAAAGGTTTGATTAAACCAAATACAAAAAAAAAAAAAAAGAAAGGGGCCAAGACAGGAGTCTGGGCCTCATCCACAAGAGAACTCCCTAAACCCAGTGGGAGCACACTATTTACTCGCAGTTTGCCCAACGGAGGCAGGGGCAGGCGCACTCTGGCCCCTGGAGGGCTGCAGACATACACCAAGGTGCATGGATCTCGGGTGAAGGCGAGCTGGGGGATGATCAGGAAGGCAACCCTCTGGGAGCACAGGTTGAAAACCAAAGTAAGAGGATGGAATAAGGGCACCCCGGCACTACCTACAGCGTACGCATGAGGGGCAGAGGGCACAATTAGTAGCTGCTGGCAGACTCAGGCGCTGAGGGCTCCAAAAATCACCCAATCTCCACAAACAGCAGCTCGGGACGAGGAGACACCATTACTCTGGAACACCATTGCAATCACCAAGAAGAACTGATGCAGTGCCTCGCGGACCACCAGAAACGCCTCAAGAATCTCTTCAAGAATCTTTTCAAGAGCAGATCTCCTCTTTCAAAACTGATCTAAACGGTGTAGTACAGGAAATCAAAGGCAAATTCTCAAAATTAGGAGAGTGAGTAGACATGAACGAGCAAGCAGTACAAGAACAGGCTGAAGACTCTCAGAAATATTACAAAGCCCTGGAACAGTTAGCACGGATGTCGCACAATCTAGAGCTTCAGTGCGAGGATCACGAGAATAGGACAAGCCGCTCGAACATTCGCTTTAACAACGTTCCGGAAGAGATGTGGACAAAAAGCTTAAAACATCAATCCAGACTTCTTGTGCCGACCTTCACCTGGATATCCCACCGGACAAGATCCATCTAGACAGGATTCATAGTGGGGCTGACAAGAAAAGAACCGGGGGCTCACCCGAGGGACGTTGTGGCAGCATTTACTTCCTATGGACAGAAAGAAGATGTTTTGAGGGCTGCACGTGCGAGCACCTCATTGATCATCAATGGCTCGGAAGTACAGCTCTTCCAAGACTTGGCATACTCCACCCTACTCAGAAGGAGGCTGATGGGATGAGTCCCCAGAATTCTTAACCAGTAGAAGGTCCGATACAAGTGGACTTTTCCGTTTGGCCTGCTGTTCACCTGGAAAGTCAGGCAATGCAGAGTGACAACGTGTGAAGAAGGCCTCAATGTGGTGGCAACTGAGAACTTGGACAGGTCCGTGATCCAGGATGATGGGAGCCAAATCATTCAGAAGAGGTGGCAATGGGAGTGGTCAAAGTTGATGCGAGAAAATAGAAAATCTTGGGCCAGAGAGGCTGGGAAAAACCGGCAGTCACCCCACGCATGGAGAGGTGATGGAGGGGTGATCTGGCTCACCAGTGAGTGCAGGAGTGTCTGATACGTTGGGCAAAGTAAGGGTTGTTGTAATGGGGGTGGGTTGGAGTAGGGGAATTGGGACAGTCGGCCTGACTGGAATCTTAGGGAGATGGTTAGTTTCACCTCTCCACTGTTGGTTGGATCCAGGTAGTTTACCGGTACGTGGCCGGGGATCTCCTCGAAGAGGTCTCTCAGACCCATGAACCGGCCTGGGTTGTTGCAAGGGATGGGGGTGGGAGCGAATGGGAGACAGAGCTGCTGGGCATGCGAGTTGAAGTGGGCTGGAGAAGCGGGCAGGGCAGAAAGAGGGACAAAGATCTGAAAACTGGTCACTCACACCCATAGTGGCAAAGGCTCTGCTAACACAGGAGGACCCCAACAGGGGGCAGCGATAAGGGGCCAAAGGAGGGGGATGTAAATTGAAGGACAGAGCTAATCAAGGGGTTTAAAATCACCACTTAAAATATCAGGGGACTAAACTTGCCAGTAAAGCGATAAACTGGATTATTTTTTGAGGCGTGAGAAACCAGACTTTCTCACGGTCCAAGAAACCCATATGAGCAAGAAGGACAAATCGCGAATTCGATTGCGGGGGTACCCTCAGATCTTTCAGGCTAGTGCAAAAAGAAAAGCAGAGGTGCTTCTAGCATTTTAAAACAATTTGAACATGGTGGTTCTGGGATCAATAGAGGATAAGCTAGCTTTGCATTAAAGCAGACGTATTTAAAGCAGCAACAGTGTACGCACCGAACTCAGGACAGGATGGATTTCCCAGGGTTACCCTGGCGGCACTTGAAAATATAGCGGATGGGTACGTCATACTAACAGGCGATCTAAATGTAACCTGGGATCGAGAGACAGATAAAAGTAGAGTGGGATATGCGCCCCAAGGCACACCGTCCCTGCAACTACAGAGAAGTTTAAGCAATTGGGTTTAGTGGACGTCTGGCGCACTTGCATGGGCATGGAAACAGGATATATATCCTATTCGCATGTACACAGAACTCAGTCACATATAGACTATATGTGGGTGTCTTCCCGACTGGCGGGATGAGTCCGAGAGGTATCCCTGGGCGCGATCGTGCTATCCGAAAATGCACCTCTGGGCGCAACATTGGACAAGAGCTATTGGCGGACGGGGCTCTGGCAGTGGGCATTACCAGAATGGATCCTAGCAGATACGGTCTTGTCAGCAGTAGTAGAGTAAAGGATTCAGACCTACTTTAGAGAGAATGAGATGTCGGGCACCTCCCCGGATGTATGGGTGGGGGACACCTTTAAGGTGGTAATAAGAGGGTAATTGATCAGAACCTAAGGCCTCAAGGGAAAAGCAGAGTAGGAAGCTAGAGGAGGACTTAGAGTCACAGCTTAAGGACATCATGTCGAAGATGGGTAATTATTCAACAAGGGCACGATGAAAGCTCAGAGCACTTCGAGGGCAGCTTGAGTTACTAAGGGTCCGAAAGGCAGAGAGGAGTTTTCTTCGAGCTAAAAAGCACTATTACATGCAGAGGGACAGAGCAGGGAAGCTCCTAGCGTGACAATTGTAACGCTCACCTGGTATCCACGGGGACGTCACTCAGCCTGTTCTGACCTCTTACGACCTCGAACCCTTCCCTTGAGGCTATTCGACTGGAGACTGGGCCTGAAACACAGGATTGGTAGAGTTTAACTCCCTATTGTCTCTGTGTGCTTGAACCCCTTCTTCCCCGGGGTCCAACCCTTCCCTTTGATCCACAGCTCACCTTGTTTTCTTGGATAGTGTGCTCTGTCCTGCTTTCAGCGCATGGGCGCGTTGATTGATGCAGGCTCGTTGCTGCCTAGTTACTTCACTGGCAAGAGTCCGACAGGTAAGTATAATGAGTCTTTTGAACAGTTCTCTAACTTTGTTCCTTTCCTTCCTTAGATGATGGCCGGCGTCCGGGGATGGCGGCGTGCTGCTGAGATGAGTAGCGCTGAAGGTGAGTGAGAGCGTGATGCACCCCTTTCGTATTTGCATTGAACGGAGTTCTTTTTCTGTGTCTTTTAGGTGCCGCAACATTTTCAGCGTGGATGCCGGTTATGAAGAACAAATGTGGTGGGTAAGCGCAGTATGCAGCGCCTCTAGATGTTTCCACGCTAACCTCGAGTGTCTTTTCCCTCTTGCAGATGGATGAGAAGTTCCGGAGACAGAGTTCCCTCAGAACGGCCGGGATTCAGGTAAACGTTTGAAGCTCGTACAGTATTTAAAAATAAGCGAACATTTGCAGAATGCTTACTAATGCCTTTTTTCTGTTCTTTTCCCTTTTCCTTAGGAAGCGGCGTGCCGGGATGGGATTCACACCGCCGAAGATGCCCGCAGAACAGAAGGAGCGATGAATGATGGGCAGAAGCGCTGCAAGGTAAGGCTGTTCCTAACTGTGTTCTTGCAGGAGCTGAGCGCAGAAGAAAGATGCAGGCCTACTGGAGACCGATCCGAACACTGAGTGTCACGCTGCAGGTGCAGAAAACGCAAAGCATATTTCTCAGCCTGGGTGTGGCTTAAATAGTCTCTGGATATCCCAGGTGTCTCGGGGCTGAACTACACCCAAAAGACTAGACCGCACATGCAGTTCTGGGAACCGAAATATGTGGGGGCATCCATCTTGTCCTCATCAATGCACTACAAGTCCAATCCCCAATGTTATCCTATGGGAGTGACTGAGTCTGGTGCCACAAGCGCCAAGTCTGACTCCAAGTCGGTCTTTGGAGGGATGGAGAGGCCCTTGAGGGCCATGTAGGTGATTGTGGCCTGGCTCCAGCCTGACATCTTGGAGGGCGGGGACATGAGGGGCAGGAATCATGACAACAATTGAAACAGAGGAGGGCAGCCCAAATGATCTTAAGAATTAGGGAGGGGGAAAGGAAGCAGTGGTAGACACGGATGGAATCATAGGGTGTTTTGAACGCTTTTACGGGGCCCTGTTTTCTTCCGACAAGCCTCAGGGCGAGTCGCAGAACACTTATTTGGAAGCTGTAACTCTCCTCATGCTGTCCAGGGAAGAGAGGGAGGACTTTGAAGAGGATTTCACGGAGGAGGAAGTTAGAGTAGGTATTGGGAAACTTCCCTTGCACAAGTCTCCAGGTCCCGACAGCTTTACGGCCACTTTCTATCAGAAATACCGGACAGTCATCGTCCCCCATTTAACGCAATAATATAACTCCTTTGAAAGAACTGTGTACATTACAGCCTTGATGGATCAGGCCAAATTGGTGGCATTTCCAAAACCGGGCAAGGGCCTGATGCAATGCGGGTCATATCGCCCAATAGAGCTAATATATATTGATGATAAAATATATACCAATATTTTGGCTTCTAGATTGGAAGATAAACTCCCAACCCTTATAGGGCCTGATCAGGCAGGATTTATTAAACAACGTCAAACATTTGATGATACAAGAAGGGTATGTCATCTAAAAGAGAAGGTAGAGAGGCATGGGATCCCAGTGTTTCTCCTTGCCTTAGATGCTGAAAAGACATTCGACCGGGTGGAGAGCTCGTTTCTTTTTCAGACTATGGTATGCATGGGATTTGGGGAGCGCTACCTCCGGAGCCAATTATCAAATTCAGTTCTCTGGCCCCATCTGCTTGGAGAGGGGGACCAAGCAGGGGTGTCCATTGTCTCCCCTGTTCTATGAAATCTTTTTGGAACCCCTTCTGCAACGTCTACGAGAAGCACCAGGAGTAAAAGGTATTCATTTTGGGGGGCACGAACATACAACTATGGCATTTGCCGATGATATGCTGGTGGCTCTCTCTGACCCGTCGACGTCCCTTAGGGCAATAGCCCCAGAGCTGGCAAGGTTTGGCAATGTGTCCAGTCTAAAAATAAATACACACAAATAGGAGGTACAAAACCTCACACTACCGAGGGAAACGATGGGTGGAAATACAGGGGTGCACCCAGTTTCAGTGGCCGGATGAGAGCATCAAATATTTAGGGATTCACATTACGAATTCAATGACAACATTGTATGATGCGAACTACCCCCAACTGCTTAACGCCCTTAAGGCAGACCTGCGACGCTGGAGCCCTCCACACAGATAGTGGATGGCCACAATTAAAATGGTGATCCTCTCACGCTTTCTTTATTACTTTCAAGCCCTGCCGGTCTTCTTACTTAGCAAATTCTTCAGGCTTCTAGCCGCGTATATATGGCATAATGAAAGACAGCGGGTGGCCCTGCAAACCTTAATGGCTCCAAAGAATAGAGGGGGATTGGCCGTTCCTGAGTTCAGACAGTACTATCGGGTGGCCCAACTGAGGGTGCTGAAACAATGGCTATCAGGGGACGATAGTAAACTCTGGGTTTCCATGGACAGAGGAGGGGTGGGGGCTCCCTCAGATTATGTATTATTGCTAGCCAAGGAGGATCAGCCTCCTAATATGCGAGCATCACAGATCACTGCACTCGTGGTAGCGGGTTGGGATGAAGTGGTAAAACAGGGGCATGTAACGATTCTGGGCAATATACACCACTATTTGAGAACCCCCAGTTTATGCCAGGGATGGAGGAGAGAGCCTTTGGGAAATAGAAAAAGGTGGGATGCTTAAGACGAACAAGTTACTCTCTTACCTGGTAACCTTCTTTCGATGGGATGGTCCGACAACGTATTCCATATCTTTGACAGTAATCACTACAACTGTGCTGCTTCGGAAAATCTTTGGCGCCTGCGTCTTGCGTCGATGACGTTGATACGCCGTCATCGAGGACCTTCTCCGACGTCACTGGATGTTATAAGTAGGACGCACGACGCCCGTAGCCTCAGTTGTAGTTTTTTTCCCAGAACTTGTGGCACCAGTCTTCTGCCAGTCTGACACACAAAGTCTTGCGGAAACGTAAGCTGCAATCGCATAAGAAATTCTGTAGCGGGGAAGGCAGGGAGGGAGCGATATGGAATACGTCGTCGGACCATCCCATCGAAAGAACGTTACCAGGTAAGAGAGTAACTTGTTCTTCGAGGGGATTGGGTCCTCTGACGTATTCCATATCTATGACAGACTCCCAAAAGCAGTACCAATGCAAGGAGGTGGGAAAAGAATTTAGAAAACAGAAATTTAGAATGCCCAATCAAATTGCGGCGTAAAGGACCCCCTGCCAAAGGCCAGATCCTGCCCACGGATGGAATTGAGGGAGTAGTGACGTACAAAGGTATGGACCGAAGCCCAGGTGGCTGCATCACAGATGTTACGAATAGGAACACCCCTCTGTAGGGCAGTAGAGGCAGCCATCCCCCTGGTAGAATGGGCCCACAAGCCGACCAGTGGGTCCTTACCCACCAATCAGTAACACTCAGAAATAGCCAGAATAATCCAGCGAGACAAAGTCTGCTTAGTCACAGCTTGTCCCAAACGCTTTCCAGCGTAACCAATGAAGAGTTGATCATCCACTCTGACCCGGGACATGCGTGAAATATAAAAGCTTAACGCTCTCCTAGGATCAAGCCTATTGTGCCTCTCCTCTTCCTTACCAGGATGTGGAGGAGGATAAAACGCCGGAAGAACAACCTTATGGCCTAAATGAAATTCCGACACCACCTTCGGAAGAAAGGAAGGATGAACTCTAAGGACAACCCGGTCCTTATGAAACACAGTCAAGGGTGGCTTAGTTGAAAGTGTCTGTAACTCACTCACTCTGAGCAGAAGTGACTGCAACCAAAAATACAGTTTTAAGAGTTAACAGTCTTAAAGGGCATGAATACAAAGGCTCAAACGGAGCACCCATCAGAAACTTGAGAACATGGTTGAAATCCAACCGGGCACCTGGAAAGGTGACGGAGGGAACACATTAGTGAGCCCTTTCAGAAACTGAGAAATTAAAGGAATTTTAAAATAGGAACCCTCTTCAGACAAGCACTTAAATATGGACAGTGCTGCCAGGTAACATTTAGCGGTACCCACTTCCAAGCCCCTTTGGGCCAAAGAAAGCAAAAAAGACAGAACCATGGGAATGTCGCATGCAAAAGGATCCACATTCTTATCCCTGCACCAGTTGCAGAACTTATGCCAACGGAAACGGTACATGGACTTTGTTGATGGCCGTCTGGCCGAGAGCAACACCTCCATCACGTCTTCAGCGAGGTCCCAATCCTTATACCTCAACGTTTCAGAAACCAAGCGTGAAGGTTGAGGGATCTGACCTCTGGATGGAGAACCTGACCCCTCTCCCGTGAGAGCAGATCGTCTCGGTAGGGAAGATGACATGGAGGGCAGATGGACAAGTCGAGAAGGTCCGGGTACCACGTCCTCTGGGCCCACGCCGGAGCAATGAGGATCATCCGGGAACCGAACCTCCGTAACCTACGCAGTACTTGCGGGATTACAGGGACTGGAGGAAACGCGTACAGCAGTGGGAATGACCACTCCACCACAAACGCCTCTCCTAAGGCTCCTTTTGGAGGGAATTCCCGCAAGCAGAACCTCTCGCACTTCCGGTTGACACTGTAGGCGAAGAGATCCACTTGAGGGGTCCCCCAAAGGGCTAAGATCTCCAGGAGAATCTCCTGAGCCAACTCCCACTCGTGAGAAATCGCGCTCTGCCTGCTCAGAGCGTCCGCCGTCTCGTTTTCGTCTCCGGCCAGATGAACTGCCGAGATCGAAACTTCCCTTTGGATTGCCCAGAACCAGAGCTGCATCGCCTCACTGCACAGACGAAGTGACCCTGGCCCCCTCCTTTTTATTGAGGTAGTGCATGGACACTGTGTTGTCCGTCAGGATCAGGACATTCTTCCCTCGCACAGTCGGCAAAAAAGCCTTCGGGGCTAGCCTGACGGCCCTCAGCTCCAACAGATTGATATGGAGTCTGGACTCCGACGGAGACCAACGACCGCTGGCTGTCAACTCGTTGGCATGAGCTCAACTTCCCGTGAGGGATGCGTCCGTCACGATCGTCACCTCCGGCCAGGGTAGCCAAAATGGAGACCCCTTCATCAGATTGTCTTCGATGGCCCACCACAGAAGGTCCTGGGCGACCGAGGACGGCACCTGAACAGGGTCCGACATCCTGCCGGAGGACTGAGACCACTGGAGCTTGAGTGCCCATTGCAAAGATCTCATCCGCAACCTGGCCTCTGGCACCAGAAGAATGCAGGATGCCATGAGGCCAAGCAATCTCAAGAACTCGAATGCTGGGAGACTCTGGGCAAGCTGAAACTTGTGCACCATCTGCTGAATGTGAAGAGCCCTCACCTGGGGAGGAAAACACTGCCCCAGGGACATGTCGAGCACTGCTCCGATGTACCAGAGCCTCTGAGTTGGTGTCCAATGGGACTTCTTTAAGTTGAGGGAGAAGCCCAGCTTGTGGATGGAGTGGCAGGTGACTGACAGATGATCCAGGACTTGCTCGGGAGAGCGCGCCCTGATCAACCAATCGTCCAGGAAGGGGTAGACGTGAATCTCCCCTTTCCTGAGGTGCGCTGCCACCACTACCATGAGCTTGGTGAAGACCCTCGGACGGAGGTCAATCCGAACGGCAGGACCCGAAACTGAAAGTGCGAGTCGCCAACCGCGAACCTCAGGTATTGTCTGTGTTTGAGATGAATCGGCACATGAAAATAAGCATCCTGGAGGTCCAATGACACCAACCAGTCCTGGAGTTGAAGGGCCTGAAGGATCTGAGAAAGGGTAACCATCTTGAATTTGTCTTTCCTGAGGAACTTGTTAAAGTTTCTTAAGTCCAAGATGGGTCTCAGTCCTCTGTCCTTTTTGGGGATCAAAAAATACGGGGAGTACCATCCCTTGTTCCTCTCCGCTGCAGGTACTGGTTCTATAGCACCTTTCTCCAGCAGGGTTAGAACTTCCTGCTGTAGGAGCGGGTTTGAAAACTTCAACGGGTGTCTCCCTGGTGGATTGTTTTGAGGTTGCTTTAGAAAAGGAAGGCAGTAGCCTTGGGCTATTATTTCTAGAGCCCAAACATCTGAAGTAATGGCTCGCCATTCTTGCAGATGCTGCGACAGCCTGCCTCCTACAGGAGTTTTGTGGTGCAATTCCTCAAAGTGGTTTTGTGGCGGATGTTGCAGCCGCTGATGCAAAGAGGCTGTAGCTGGAGCTGGTTTAGCACGTTTTCCTCGTCCACCACGAGTGGCCTTTCTTTGGCCCCTTTGACTGGCCATTCCTCTTGTCTTTCCATGTGAGGTGTAATAACGATAGGATCGTCCCCTCCATGATTGCCCTTGCGCACGAAAAGGCTGAGGTTGCCTAATAGCAGCTCCTAAAGATTTGGCCGCTGCTTTTGAGGTCTGCAACCGCTCAAGGCGCTCGTCAGCCTTGTTGACAAAAATGTGAGATCCGTCAAAAGGCATGTTCAGAAGGCGGTTCTGTACGTCCGGTGCAAAACCCGACTTCCGTAACCACGCAAACCTGCTCATTACCGTGCTAGTGCCCATGGACCTGCTTACACTATCCGCAGTGTCCAATCCAGATTGAAGGGATTCCTGCATGGCCTCCTTTCCATCTCTAACAATGGCTAGGAAACCTTCCCTTTCTTCCCCTTCTGGTATGTACTCCACCGCCATTGCGATGCACTCCCACAGAGTGTACAAAATTTTTGCCAAGGCACATGTGGAGTTGGAAGATTTTAAAGCCATGCTCCCGGCTGAAAATACCTTCAGTGCCCAACCATCCACACGCTTATCGTCCCTGTCTGGAGGGATAGACGGGTACGCAAGTTTGTTGGAAGCTGTGGCTGCCTGTATGACCAGACGCTCGGGAGTTGGATGTTTTGACAGATAGCCGAGGTCGCTACTGGCTGGGCGGCATTTTGATGCGAGGGACTTATTTAGCAGAGGAATAGAATCTAGAGTTTCACAATTCTTGGCCACCCTGTTTTGTAAGGCTACATGAAAAAGTAGTACTGGGTCTTCAGTGGGACCATGGTCCAATATGTCTGTTAAATCGTCTTGGACGAATTGGGCTGGTGGTCTAGCCCATCCCAAGTAATCTACCACCTTGGTCATTAACTGACGGTAAGATGAACTGGCGTGCTCTCCTGGATCTGGTCTACCAAAGTCATTCTCAGGAGAAGTGTCAATGCCACTTGCATTATGTAAAGACTCCACCAAATCCCTCATTCTGCTTTCCTCCGAGATCAAGCATTCTGGGACATTTGGGGTGCCATAGCCCAATCCAAAAGGTACATTTTCCTCCTCGGATCTCTCCTGTTCCTCAAAAATTGAGGTCAAGGATTTGAAAAACTCCTTCCTAGGCAGAGGCTTCAAAACCTTCTCTGGGAGAGGAGGAGGAAGAGGTGTAGTACCAGGCTCTGAAGAAATTACATGTTTTGTAACTTTCTCCTTCTCTTTTTCTGGCTGCCCTGGCTTGGTTGGAGCCCTTGGCGCCGAGGGTTTCTACGTCGATAAAAGTGTCGATGACATAGTGGTCCTCGACAGGGTCTGCTTCGAGGGCGTCGATGCAGTCTTTGACGATTTTCTCTTCGAGGTGTGACAGGTCTCAGACGGCGTTGGTGACCTTGAGCGGTCGACTCGACTCGAGCGTTTATCGCTCGGCGTCCTGAAAGGTTCCCTATCCTTCCTTTTACGATCACCCGGGCTCGAGGGCACGCGAGTGTCGGAGCGATGACGCTCCCGGCCAGCTTCCGAAGAAGGCGCGGACCGAGGCTTCGCCTTCTCAAACACCTCCATCATTTTGACCCTGAATGCTTCCTACTCTTCGGAAGACGAATGTTTCGTGGGGCATTTATTTTATTTTTTTCGGAGACTCGTCTGACGACAAGGTGGAGGGAGTCCTGTGGCGTTGTTTCTTCGATTTTTTTGACGAAGACGACAAGCGATGAGAATCGCTTCGGGATCTAGATTGATGCCTTTCACGTCTAGGAGATTTCTCCTCATGGGGTCTCGACTCTAGAGGCTTTTCAATCCTTCCGACCTACCTGTAGCTTTCCTCTCCTTTCTCGCAAGGCCTTCCCCGTCATCGCCTGACACTTCGAACAGGCCTCCATGTTGTGGCCTTCTCCGAGGCACAACAAACACTTGCGGTGCGGGTCCGTGATCGACATTTTTGAGCCGAACAACTTGCATTTCTTGAAACCCGATCTCAGGGTTGTGGTCGGTGTCGATGACGAGGACATATTTCTTCTTGTTTATATATATTATTCTTCACAGAACTCGAGGCGCGCTGAATGTCCGAAGCAACGTAACTGTGGAAAAACAGAACTGAAGCCAACAGGCGCCGCGCGTGCTACTTATACACCCAATGACATCACCCTCGACGGATGCCTTCGAGGGACCATCGACTCGACGACAGACGCACGGTGCCCTGTGCCGAAAAAATTTCCGAAGAGCAGCAAAGCTGGATGGAATACATCTAAGATAAGGAATACGTTGGAAGACACAATCCACTCGAAAGTGAGCTTCTGGGGGAAGTGAGGAAAGGAAGAATACCTCTGAGGAGGTGCAGCTGATAGTTTGACTTCTTAGAGATGTCAGAGATGTGAGGAGAGAAGAAGAGGGTGGAGTCGAAGATGACCCCACGATTCTTAGCCTCACAGGTAGGAGTAGGAAGAGGGCCCAGAGAGGGCAGCCAGACAAAGAGGAAACAAGGGAGCTGGTGTTCAGATGAGGAGGCCATCAGTCTTTCTGGCATTCAGGCAGAGATCACTAGTGGCACACCACTCCTGGATTACGGACGGACAGTGAGGTGCCAGGTATTGGTTGAAAAGCCAGGGAAACGGCGCACTGTCAGGCTTCAAAATCAGTAGAGCTAAATCAATCCTCTTCCCGTTACATGAACCTACCAGCCAAAGAGCACAATTCGAACAACTCGGCCTCACCATTGGAGGTCCCACACTCTGATACCTGGGCGTCAACTTGACGAGAGACATCGCCGATATATACAAGGCCAACTTCCCCCAACTCCTTGCCGCCTTCAAAGCGGACCTCGCAAAATGGCAACCCCTCACGATCTCCTGGATGGGACGCCTGAACGCCATCAAGATGGTTAGTCTCCCGCGCTTCCTATGCCCTTTCCAAGTACTTCCCGTGACAGTACCAGACGACTTTTTCAAACAGGTGAAAAGGGCAATAACTGGATTCTTGTGGGAAGGAAAGAAGCCTAGAATACCCTACGAAACTCATTACCAAAAGATCAAGGAGGGTAGGCCTCCCCGACATCTAACGATATTATCAGGCCGCGCAGTTGAGAGTCCTCATCCCCCCAACCTCAGAGACGAGAAAGACCTGCAGTGGGTCCAGCTGGACAACGATAACCTGACCCCCGCGACGCTATCGGAGTGGCTATGGGTCCCCAGACCACAACTCACACGAAAATTGCGCAACCACCCTATACAGGGAACCATATGGAATGTATGGAAGGAGGGAAAAGGGATGGTGGGAGTGACCACATGGCCATCCTCCTTGAGCCACCTCTGCGCCCTAGGGGTCAGAGAAGAAATCCCGGAGCATTCTAGATATCAAACCTGGTTTGATGCAGGACTCAAAAGGGTCTGACAACTGTGGAGAGACGACAAATTCATATCAATCACAGACCTGGAAGACGCCCTCCAACTGCATCCTATAGCGATTTTCCTTTATCTCTGCTTGAAGGGAGTCCTAACCAAACGGGAGTGGGAAACCAAGATACAGAGAGAACTCACTCCCTTCGAGAAAATCCTCGACACAACATCCACTAACAAAGACTTGATTGTGCGCATGTAAGGTGCCCTGATCACCAAAGACCAAAATTTGAACCACCGCCTCAAAGAGAAATGGGAAAAGGACTTCAACAGAGAATTTGATCAACAGGCATGGGACACAATCTGCAAAACTCCGTCCCGAATATCCATCGCCGCGCAATACAAATTACATGCTATAAAACTACTTCATAGATGGCAGTACGACCCTCACAGACTATCAAAAATGTACCAGACTAACAGCCCTAAATGCTGGAGACAATGTGGAATGGAGGCCAACTATTGGCACACATGGTGGGACTGCCCCAAAGTCTGTATATACTGGAACGAAGTGCTCGGATGGATCAAAGAATTAGACAGCATTGAGCGGGAACCATTCCCCCCCCCCCCCCTTATGATTTTATTTGGCCTGGAAGAAGCAGAAGATAAACTAACTGGAATAAAGGGACTGGCATCCCCACTCCTACTTGCTGCAAGGGCCGGCCTGGTCATCAAATGGAAATCTCCACGCCTCCCAGTCAAAAAGGAATGGACTGCCATTGCAACAAACATATACACGATGGAGAAAATCACAGCAGCACTCCATGGAAAGGCAGCCTGCCACGAGGAAACCTGGTGTGACTTCGCCAACATATACATCCCAAGTCAAAGACAAAACGCCGGAAGATTCAAAACCACCGTAACAAGACATGACGATGAGACTCGGCCACCATCCAACAGCCCAGAGGTAATCAGGCCTGTCGCATCAAACGAACACATGCAAGCCATTTGAGACCAACATCCCATCTTGCGCTAAGCACAGACTAAATTGTCACCAACAAAAGGGACAAACTCGCCAGACCGTCTTGGGGAGGGAGGGATTAGAACCACTTAACCCGAGAGGGGGTTTAATTCTGTTAGTAGCATTACTCTTGTTTAATCTCAATAACATATCGATGTACTTATGTGAATACAACATGAATGTACTCTTAAATATTACCCTTGTGTTTCAAAACCAAGAACATTTAAATAAAAAAAAAAAAAGGAAAAGCCAGGGAAAGAAGTTAGACCCCTGGAGTACACCACAGGTAGAGCGAGAGAAGAGATGAAGGACCCCAGCTGGACCTTGCAGGGTCGGTCAGTGAGAAAGGAAGTCAGCCAGGCAAAGGCCTGATCAGTGATACCCAGGTTATCACTGAGGCGATTGAGCAGGATGGCCTGGTTGACCATATCAAAAGCAGAAGAATGATAGGGAAGAATGAGGGCAGAAGGAAGGTTAGAATCAAGGTTAGAGAGCAGGCCTTCACGTATATTTAGGAGAACAGTTTCCATGCTTCTGGATGCTCTGAAGCCAGACTGGTGGTCATGGAGACAACCAACAGATTCAGTGTGAAGATTAAACTGGGAGACGACCAGCTTTTCCAAGAGTTTGCCCAGGAAAGGAGTCGGAGAACGGCAATAGTTAGCCAGAGAAGAAGGTTCGACAGAGGGCTTCGTAAGGAGGGGGTGCACAAGGGAGTGCTTAAGGCGGAGGGGAAGGTTACAGTGGCAAAACAGTGATTGCAGAAACCGGTTAGGTCTGGAGCAAGGGTGTCAATGTGGTCTTTGATGGTTCTGGATGAACAGGGAAGAACCTATTTTGAAGGGACTTGGAGCAGACTTCATCTAGAAACGTCATTGGGGGTGAACAAGGGAAAGGAAGAGAAGGGAGGAGAGGAGGCCACAGGCAGGCGAGGAGTGGAGGAGGAGGAAGAGAAAAAGAGGGTGGGCAGTATGTCTGAGTTTTAGTGATGAAATTAGAAGCCAAAGCCGTACAGAGGGCCCGGGAGGGCACAGGAGAGGTAGCGACTGCAGCAGGATTGGCCAGCTCCATGCAGATTTTGAAGATTTCGGCTGAGGTGTTAGATGCTGCAAAGACGCAGGCGTAGATATGTGCTTTCTTCTTGGCGAGGACAGAGTCTGTACTGCCTTTGGAGACGGCCAGTTTGTCAGAGGGTGCACTTGTAGCCCTCCATTTCTTCTCAGCCACCATGCACTTGCGTTTGAGGGTGACTTGGTCGGAGTCGTACCAAGAGTTGCACTTGGATTTGGGCTTCAAGCGGATTCTCATGACAGGGGCAAATACATCAAGAGTGTCAGAGATAGAAGAACAAGTTACTTATCCCTGGTAACATTCTTTCGACTGGATGTTCCTCCCATGTATTCCTCATCTTTGATATTCGATATCCAGCTTCAGCTGCTTCGGAAAGAATTTTTCGGCAGAGGGCGCTGTGCCTTGATGGCGTCGACTCGATGTGCCCCGAGGGCTTCCGTCTCAAGGATGTCATCAAAGGCATATATAGCACGAGCAGCGCCCATTGGCTTCAGTTCGGTTTTTTCCCTTACAGCAGAAATACCTGAATAACCACGGGAATGACCGTACTCAGCCTTGAAGGAACGAAAGCTGTAATAGCATGGGAAATTCTACTGTGGGGTAGGATGGGAGTGCGATGAGGAATACGTGGGAGGAACATACAGTCAAAAGAACTTTAAGAGGGGTAACTTGTTGTTCGAATGGATTGTGTCCTCCCACGTATTCCTCATCTTTGATAGACTCCCAAAGCAGTATTTGATTTGGTGGAGGGAGCAGAATTTGATTTTAATTGTTTTCATGAACCGAGTGCATGACTGCTTTACCAAAACTACCATTCTGACCGAGGGAAGATTCCAGGCAGTAATGCTTTGTGGACGTTTGGAAAGTAGACCATGTTGCCGCTTCACAAATCTATTTTATAGGTACACCCCTTTGCAGGGTTTTAGAGGTAGCCATGCCCCTGGTGGAATGGGCCCTTAAACCTTCCAGAGGATCCTTCCCTGCCAACCTGTAACATTCTGAAATGGCCAGAATGATCCATCTGGATAAGGTCTGCTTAGAGACAGGCTGACCCAGTTTGTGGCCCGTATATCCAATGAAAAGCTGATCATCAATACAAAGTTTTGACAGTCTAGATATATAAAAGCTAAAAGCTCTACGAGGGTCCAACCTATGGAATCTCTCCTTCTCCTTGCTAGAATGCGAGGGGGAGGGAGAGGAGGGTGGATAGAAACATAGCAAAACATTTTTTGTCTTATGTGGAAATCAGAAAGTATCTTGGGTAAAAATGAAGGTTTAACCCTTAGAACAACCCTATCCTTGTGGAAGATAGTAAAGGGTGGCTTGGACGAACGTGCCTGCAACTCGCTCACTCCATGGGCTGATGTATGAGCTACCAATAAAATGGTTGTAAAGGTTAACAACATTAAGGACATGAAAGTAAAGGTTCGAAAGGTGTACACATTAGAAATTTTAGAACCAAATTAAGACCCTAAATTGGAACCTGGAACAGAGATGGGGGTGGGGGGGTGGGGACACATTGGTGAGCCCATTTAGAAATTGTGTCACCAGTGGAACTTTGAAGTATGAACATTCACGGCAGCTTAAAGATGTACAGCGCTACAAAATAGCCTTTATATAGTACCATTTGAATGGATTGTGTCCTTCAAGTATTCCTCATCTTTGACATGTAATGTCCAGATTCAGCTGCCTCGGAAAACTTTTTCTGTAGTGGGCGCTGGGCGTCGATCGAGTCGAAGTCCCTCGAAGGCCTCCGTCAAGGGTAATGTCATTGGAGATCATATAGAGCACGCGCGCCACCGATTGGCCTCAGTTCTGTTTTTCCGCGACAGCATTTGCTTCGACAACGAAATTCGACACGCCTCATTGTCTATCGATTTCTTACAAGAAATTCTTCGTAAAGCCTTCGTTATGTCTTCATCTTTGACACCATCGACACCGAAGTCTGGTTTAAAAAAATGTCTAGACTGCGGGTCCAGGATGTCTCTTACCGACCCGCACTGTCTGTTTATGGTGCCTCAGCGAGGTACACGACACGTCCAGTTGTACCAAGTGCCAGTCCATGACAGGAAAGGCCTTGAGGAAGCAGAAGGGGAACTCCAGGTAGGGAAGATATCCAAAACCCCTAAGCCCGACTGGCTAGGCCTTTGACAGACGAGTCGAGAGGTGACACTCCTCGAAGGGAGAAAGCAAGTGCTCTAGTTCTAGGAGCTGCTCCCACCACTCATCTTTTTCAAAGAAGTCAAAGAGAAGGCACCCGAGGTGGCCTTTGTCGACTTCGTCTGACGCCTGTCCCGAAAGGGTTGCCTGTCCCACCAAAAAAATAAAAAAAATATCAATCTACCCTAGCTGAATGGGAAGCTTTCCGAAAGGAAATGTTGAAAATCTTTGAAAAAGGTCATGCTCTTACCGTGCCTTGTAAGCAAGCCAGTAAGGATCGGTCTCGCTCACGCCCGGGAAAACAGCCTGACAAACATCAGGAGCCTTCGAGGCCTTCATGCGATGGCAAGCAGAGAAAAATCGAGATTGAGGTCCTCGTTGAGACCTCTGACGCCGGCAGTGTCTTTGACGCCTGCCAGGCACTCGACAAATAAGGTGTCCTCGCAGCCTGTCGGGCTCTCAAAGCCAGCTGTGCCACATACGCCAGCTGTCCCCACCGAAGTAGAGCGCCCCTTCTTTGTCGATGCCTATAAAGCCTTCGACGTCATCGAAGCCTGTATCTTCCATTCCTGAGAAAACATATGCTCCTCTTCCCAGAAAGGATTTTTTTTTTCTCAAATCGCTCTTCAATTTATGAATATGAGGAACGCTCGGATGAGGAAAATGCCCCTTTTGGGTTACAATATGGGACACCCAATGTTCCAGAATGCCGAATATCAGAGGAATCCAGAATTAAAGACCTATATGATAATTTACAGTCTGCGAGTGGAGTTGATACTTTCCCGAACTGGAGTTTGGAAGACCTGAGCCTGGTGAACAGACTGCCGCTCCATACAGACAACTTGTGTCCAAAATTGTTGTGTACATGGGATGGAGCAGACCACCACTCCTTTATGAACAAGATGACCTAACTGATATTTTGGATAAGGGTCCCCAGACAGACCATGTTTTGCCCTTTAATATGGCATTACAAAAAAGGGTGGCTAGAAATTGGGAAACTCTGGAGACTAATCCGGCAGTTAATAAGAAACTGACAAATAAAATTTTGCCCCTCCAGTAGTGACCCTGACTACTTTCGAAACACCCCACTCCGGAGAGACTGGTGATGCAGGCAGCTACAGCAACTTCGAAACAGGCGGCGTACCCTACCATCCCTCCTGATAGGGACGATAAGTGTGTAGATGGATGGGCAAGAAAGGTATTTTCAGCAGGGAGTATGGCACTGAAATATGCCAACTCCATTTGTGCCCTGGCAAAATATTTGTACACTCGGAGTATACTCCCAAGGTGGAAGAAGGGGATGGCTTCTTAGCTATAATTAAGGAAAACAAAGAAGCTAGTTGTGAATCCCTTCAGTCAAGATTGTATACTGCGTATAGTGTCAGCAGATCCATGGCTACCAGCACAGTAGTGTGCAGATATGCGTGGTTGTAGAAGTCGTGTGTTGCACCGGAAGTGCAGTCTAGGCTTCTCAACATGCCTTTTGACGGGTCTCATCTCTTTGGCGGCAAGGCTGATGAGAGCCTTGAGAAGTTGTAGACCTAACAGGCGGCAGCCAAGTCTATATGCGCTGCTATTAGGCAACCTCAGCCTTTTCGTACTAGTGCACAACCTTGGAGGGGTAGATCTTTTTGCTACTACTCCTCACTTGGAAGGGCGCGAGGAATGGCCAGCCAAAGAGGCCAGAGAAAAAGTCCTTGTGGTGGACGAGGTAGAGGTGCCAAGCCAGCTCAAGCAGCAGCCTCTTTAAGATCGGCCTCTGCACCGCTCTGAGGTATTGAGTCACAGCTCGCCAGTGGGGGGGCAGACTGTCTCAGCATCTAGAAAAATGGCGAGACATTACTTCAGATGCTTGAGCGCTGGAAACCGTAGCCCATGGCTACTGCCTTCCCTTTATAAGACGACCTCAGAACAATCCACCGGGGAGCCGCTCTTTAATGGTTCCAGACTCGCTCCTTGTTCAGGAGGTTTTAACCCTGCTATAGAAAGGGCTCAAGAACTGGTACCTGTAGCGGAGAGCAACAACAGTTGATATTCCCCTTATTTCCTAATACCCAAGAAGGACGGAGGACTGAGACCCATCTTGGACTTCAGATACTTGAACAAGTTCCTCAGGAAGGACAAGTTCAAGATGGTCACACTTTCTCAAATCCTTCAGGCCCTCTAACTTCAGGATTGGTTGGTGTCATTAGACCTCCAGGATGCTTATTTTCATGTGCCAATTAATCTCAAGCACAGAAAATACCTGAAGTTTGCAGTTGGCGGTTCTCACCATCAGTTTCGGTTTCTGACCTCTGCCCCAAGGGTTTTCACCAAACTGACGGCGGTGGTGGCTGTGAATCTCAGGAGGGGGGGATTCACGTCTACCCCTACCTGGACGATTGTTTGATCAGGGTGCATTCTCCTGAGCAAGCTCTGGATCATCTCAAAGTCACCTACCACTCTTCACAGATTGGGCTTCTCCCTCAATTACAAGAAGTCTGATATGATACCTTCCCAACAGCTCCAGTACATCGGGTTGTATTGGACACAACCTTGGCAAAGAGCTCACCACCCAAGGTGACGGCTCAAGACATTCTTCAGATGATTACCAAATTTCAGAGTGCCCAGAATATTCCGGCCTTCGATTCATGGAGGTTGCTCGGCCTCATGGCATCCTGCATTTTTCTGGTGCCAGAAGCCCGGCTGAGAATGAGATCCCTTCAATGGGCTCCAAGAACTCAATGGTCTCAGTCCTCAGGAAAGACGTCGGACCGACTTCAGATTCCAACCAGGGTCTCACAGGATCTTCTGTGGTGGGCCTGTGAGGAAAATATTCTGAAGGGAGAACCCTTTTGGCAACCATAGCTGGAGATTACAGTAGTGACGGACGCCACACTCACGGGGTGGGGTGCCCACACCAACTATTTGACAGTCAGCGGCCGTTGGTCTCCATCAGAGTCCAAACTACACATTAATCTTTTGGAGGTGAGGGCAATCAGACTAGCACTGAAGGCCTTCCTGCCCTTTGTACGGGGAAGAATATCCCGATAATGATCGACAACATAGTGGCCATGTACTACTTCAACAATAGAGGAGTTGTAGGGTCACTACCACTGTGCAGAGAGGCAATGCAGCTCTGCTATTGGGCAATTCAAGAAGGAATCTCTCTATTGGCAGTTCACCTAGCCGGAGAGGAGAACACAGTGGCAGACGCTCTGAGCAGGCAGAGCACAGTCTCCCACGAGTGGGAACTAGCTCAGGAAGCCCTTCAAGAGATCTTCACCCTTTGGGGAACCCCTCAAGTGGGTCTGTTTGCGACCAGTGTCAACTGGAAGTTCGAACTGTACTGCTCCAGGCAATTTCCCCCAAGAGGAGCTCTAGGAGACGCGTTCGTGGTGGATTGGGAGTTTCCACTCCTGTACGTGTTTCCTCCAGTCCCCATCATTCCTCAAGTGATCAGGAGGTTGAGAAAGTTCAAGAAACACATGATCCTAATTGCCCCAGATTGGGCCATCAGGACGTGGACCCAGGACCTTCTAGGCATGTCCATCTGTCCTCCGATACATCTTCCCCAGAGAGGATCTTCTCTCACGAGAGGAGGGTCGGGTCCTCCAACCAGAGGTCAACATTCTCAATCTTCACGCTTGGTTTCTGAAAAGCTGAGATAGCAGTCACTACTGTTACCTCTGGCCATGGTTGCCAAAAGGGTTCTCCCTTCAAAACGTTGTCCTCGCAGGTCCACCACAGAAAATCTTGCACGACCCTGCTGGGAACCTGAAGTAGGTCAGTCATCTTTCCTGAGAACTGGGACCAGTGAGTTCATAGAGCCCATTGAAGGGATCTCATTCTCAGGCGGACCTCTGGTACCAGAAAAATGCAGGATGCCATAAGGCAGAGCAACCTCAAAAATAGAATTTCAAGGCCGGGAGACACAGGGCACTTTGAAATTTGGTGACCATCTTAAGAATGCCCTGAGCCCTCAGCTCGGGTGGCAAGCTCTTTCCCCAAGGATGTATCCAGAACAGCTCAGATGAATTGGAGTTTCTGAGAAGGTGTCATATGGGACTTCTTGTTATTGAGGGAGAAGACCAGACTGTGAAGGGAGTGGCAGGTGATGAGATGATCCAGGGCTTGTTTGGGAGAATGCGCCCTGGTCAGCCAATCGTCCAGGTAGGGGTAGACGTGAATCCCCCAATCTCCTGCGACTCGCTGTCACTACTGCCATCAGTTTGGTGAAAACCCTCGGGCGGAGGTCAGCCCGAATGGCAGCACTTGAAATTGATAATGAGAACCGACAACTGTGAACCACAGGTATTTTCTGTGCTTCAGATGGATTGGCACATGAAAATAAGCATCCTGAAGGTCCAATGACACCATCCAATCCTGTAGTTGGAGGGCCTGAAGGAACTGAGAAAGTGTGACCATCTTGAACTTGTCCTTCCTCAGGAACTTGTTCAAGTATCTGCGTCCTTCTTGGGTATTAGGAAATAAGGGGAATACCAACCCTTGCTGCTCTCCGCTACAGGCACTGGTTCTATCGCACCTTTCTCTAACAGGGTTAAAATCTCCTGCACAAGGAGCGTATCTGGAATCCTCAAAGAGTGGCTCCCCGGTGGATTGTTCTGAGGTCTCTGTATAAAAAGGAAGGCAGTACCCGTGGGCTACAGTTTCCAAAGACCAAGTATCCGAAGTAATGTCTTGCCATTCTTCTAGATGCTGAGACAGTCTGCCTCCCACTGGTGAATTGTGAATTGCGGCTGATACAGTGGCAGGTGGTAAAGATGGCCCTGCTTGAGCTGGCTTTGCACCCCTTCCTCGTCCACCATGAGAAAATCTTCTTTGGCCCCTTTGACCGGCCATTCCTCTCGCCCTTCCAACTGAGGAGTGCTAGCGAAAAGATCTACAACTCCAAGGTTGTACATTAGGTCGAAAAGGCTGAGGTTGCCTAATAGCTGCGCCTAAAGGTTTGGCTGCTGCCTTCGAGGTCTGCAACTTTTCAAGACTCTCATCGGCCTTGTTGCCAGAAAGGGGAGACCCATCAAAGGGCATGTTGAGAGGTCCGATCGCACATCTGGTGCAAAACCCGACTTGCAAACCTGCGCATTATGGTGCTAGTAGCCAAAGCTCTGCTAATGCTATCAGCAGAATCCAGACCCGATTGAAGCGACTCGCACATGGCTTCTTTACCGTCTCCAACTATGGCTAAGAGCCAGTCTCTTCATCCCATTCGGGTTTATGCTCTGCCCCATGGAAATGCAGCCCCATAGAGTGAAAGTACATTTTGCAAGTGCACATGTGGAGTTGGCAGATTTGAATGCCATACTCCCTGTGGTAAATACCTTCCTTGCCCATCCATCTACTCTTTTGTCATCCTCCCTACCTGGAGGGATGGTAGGGTAAGCCACTTGCTTAGATGTTGCAGTAGCTACCTGCACCGCCAGATTCTCTGAGTGGGGTATTTCGGCAGATAGTCAGGGTCACTACTGGAAGGGCGGTACTTGTTGGTCAAGATCTTATTTACAGCCGGATTGGTTTTCGGTGTTTCCCAATTGGACGCCACCCTTTTCTACCTAGCAATGTGAAACAGTCATATGGGATCTGACTGAAGACCCTGATCTAAGATGTCTATTAGATCATCTTGTTCTAATGGCAATGGAGGTCTACTCCACCGCATGTAGTCCACTACCATGGACATAAGTAGTGTGTAGGTCGCATCTGCATGCTCCCCAGCCTCTGGTCTCCCAAACTCCAACTCAGGTGAGGTATCCACCCCCTTGCAGTCTGTAGGTTGACAGACGTCTAACAACCTTGACTACTCTGCAATAAAATGCTCTGGTACATTTGGCGTACCAAATTGGATGCCAAATGGAGCCTCATCATCCGAGAGTTCATTTTCCTCATATATGGAAGAAGACTTAAAATAGTCTTTTCTTGGTAGTGCAACATAGGTTTTCTCAGGTATGAGAGGTTTTGTAAATAATGGGTTAGACGCTGGAGGAGCCGTCAAAACTTTCCTCATTGCGCCATACGAGGGCACTCGGCGTTGATGGTGCAGCTGGCAATAATGCATAGCTGGCGTCAATGCCTTCAGCGTCAATGTCGACTTTGAGTGTTTGGATGGCGTCAAGGACCTTGACGTATGCTTGTGTCTCGATTGATCCCTCCATGATTCATTGGATCGAGGCCTCAACGGCTCTCAATGTGGATCGGGCCTTCGTCCCGGGCTCCAGGATGCACAGGATTTAGTTCGGGTCCTTTCCTTCCCAGCTTCTTTCGAAGGCACGGTAGGAGCATGGCTTGGGGGCTTCTGTTTGGCGCTCGACCGCTTGGCCTTCTTCCTCCAAGGAGAGTCGCCTCTTGACTTGTTGGTCAAAGGTTTCTTGGCAGGGGTAGGAGATTTAAGGTTTCGACCTACCTTCAATTTCCGCTTTCGTTCCTTCAAGGCCTTTTCAGTTATCGACTGGCACTTGGAGCAGTCTGTGGTGTTATGGTCTGTCCCAAGGCACCACAAACGAATACGATGGGGATCGGTCAAAGGCACTTTCGGCCCACAATCATGACACTTTTTGAAACTGGTCTTCGGGGGTTGTTGGTACTAACGAAAAATACATTCTCTCTATTCTCTTTTGAAATAACGAAGTCGTCACGAAAGTGAAGAAGTGCGCCGTATTTCTCGAAGCTTAAGCTGTCATGGAAAAACAGAAATGAAGCCAACGCGTGCTGCGCGTGCTATATATGCCTTCGATGACATCGACGCACAGCGCCCTCTGCCGAATTTCTTTTGCCGAAGTAGTTGAAGCTGGATATCGGATATCAAAGATGAGGAATACGTGGGAGGACGCAATCCATTTGAAAGATGGAGGTTAGCAAGGGCTGTGACGGGGTGCGAGTCAGCCAAAGGTGCAGAAGGGGAAGAGAAAATAGCAGTCAAAGCCTCAACTGACACACGCTTCATGGGTCGGATGACCGAGAAGGTAGGTAGCAGTGCTGAAGTCAGCTTGGCCGAGGGGTAGAGAGAGCAGGAAGGAAAGGAGAAAGTGATCACTCCAGGAGAGAGGAGTGGTGGGAGGGTTGGAGAGGGGGAGGTATGATGAGATCAGAACATCCAGGATGTGCCCTGCAGAGTGGTTCGGGCCCGAGGGAAGAATACAGAGAGAGTTGCAGAGGTTGCCAAAGAGTCCTGCAGAAGGACATGAAGCATCCTATTGGATGTTAAGGTCTCCAAGGAGGAGAAGTTGAGCGGTAGAGGTGAGGAGCGAGGAGTAGAGGACCGCCCACTCAGAGGAAGGAGGCTACCTGGCCGGGAGGCCGGTAGATAGAGGCCACAGTTAGAGAAAGGCCAGGAGAGATAGAGAGCCTGCAGACCAGGCATTCAAAGGAGGATTCATCCAGCACAGGAATGAGAGAAGCAGGGATACACTCTGGGAAGATCAAGGCTACACCCCCACCGGGACAGTTGGTTCTGGGTGCAGAGAGGATCTTGTAGCCATCAGGAAGGAGAGTAGCAATATGGAGCCGGTTGCTCCCCTTCAAGGACTTCCATGGAGGGGTAAAGGTCAGAGGTACGCTCTGCGGTAGTGTTGTAGGCGCCAGAGGATGGGCAGAGGAGGAAGAAGGAGGAGGAGAGGGCAAGGTAGCCAAGGAGGAGAAGCTGGTTGCCAAAGGGGTGGCGGAGGAAAGAGGCAACAGGGTGACCCGGAGAAGCAGCAGAGAGAGCCATAGAGGAGCCAGAGGCTGGAGGAGGCAGAGGAGCCGGAAAGGGAAGAGAAGGGACAGCAGGAGAAGAAAGGAAGTTGTTAAGGCACGGGAAGAGTCTATCAAAAAGGAGGAGGAGGTTGGCCTGAGGGCTTTGGAGCAAGACGGTCCCATTTAGGGAAGCATTAATGACGGTCTTGGAGGAGTGGGGGCGAGGAGGGCTTCCAAACGGGTGCCAACATTACTGGGTGAAGGGAAAAAGGAGAGAGAGCAGAGACCATATTGGGGAGGGGTCCATGGGCCTGGACAGGGAATGACAAAGAGGATGTCAGTAAGAGTCTGTCTGGAGGAAGCACTGGTGTAGGTATCGGCGATAGGGAGGCCTCGGTTGGAGACCAGGATATCCCTTTTGAACTTCTTCCTGCCAGACTTAGTGAGAAGGATAGTAAAGTCGATAGAAAAGCAGTTAGAGAAGATAGGAGAGAGAGCACCATAGAGGGTGCAGAGGGAAGAGTGGGGATGGAGAGAGTAGGGGGGTGAGCTAGTGAGCAGGCAGGCACGGGGAAACAGGGTGTGGGGACACAGAAGGAGGGGGGCACAAAGAGGACAGAAATTCAGACGCAAAATATAGACATAGTCAATTGCCAATGGAACCTAGAAGTAAAGAAAGGACACAGCAAGGATGCAGGCAGTACAATGTAAGCAAACTACCAAAAAGAAGCAGAACGAAAGAACCGAACAATCGCTTAGGGAACCTAGATGTAAGGAAGACCACAGCAGGGATGCAGGCACTAAAATGTGAGAAAACAACAATGTATAACAAAAAAATACCAAAAAAACCAGAACAATCGAACAGGGCACCTAGAGCAGAAGAATGAATACAGCAGGGATGCAGGCAATAACAACCAAGGATAACAAAACACAATAAACAGAACAATCGACCAGAGAACCTAGAAGAAAACAATTAACACAGCAGGGATGCAGGCAATGCAAAATAGCTAGGAACCGTGGAGAACAAGACCTCAGAAACAGTACACAATAGGTCAGGGGACGTGGTCTGGGAAAAGGAGAACGGGGCTAGGAAAAGGGGAAGAAGGCAGGAGAGGGCCTTCGGGGAATGTAGGGGCACGTGGCCGAGTGGAGAGGGACCTGCCTAGAGTTGCAAGTTAGCGCACGCAATCTAGGATTGCAAGGGAACGCACGCGGCCCAGGGTGGGAGGGTGCGCACGCAATCTAGGATTGTGAGGGGAACGCACAGGGCCTGGGCCCCACACAACTTCTTAACTGGCGGACGCAGACAGGAGGGTGAGGTCGTCCGCACTCACCGTCTATGCCAAAACCCCATCGCCACCCAACACCTGCGTCGCTCAACACCGCGGCCTTGTCCTGCAAAAGCTTTGCTGCAGGGGGTCTGTGCCTCGGTTCTTATAGGCATGGATGCTTGGACGTAGCGAGCGTGCTAGGTGTGATGGGGCAGCGTGTCCTGCGTCGCTCAACACTGCGGCCTTGTCCTGCAAGGGCTTTATTATGTTGGCAGTACATGACCTGCCAACATAACCCATTCCAATCTGTAGGTGCTAATGAAGTCTTCATATTTTTCTTTGTATTCTGTAACTTGCAATTGCACTTTTCCCATTATGAAACTTGGAATACAAGTCCCAGAATGCAAGCAAAAAAACAAGACTGTACTGGAAGATTCGAAAGTGCGACATTTATATCAAATTAAAAATATAAAATGCTAGGCGTTTAAAAATGTTTCTTTTTAGTAGCATTTTCATAAAAAGTAAAACTAAGTAACCCTACCAAATATAAATCTATTTCTTATGTTTACAAAGGAACACATACAAATTCGATAAGCACTACCCTAAATTGTACTGCAATCAAATACAATTTACACTTCAATTGTTTTATTCCACCATATTACAAATATTGTATACTCCCCCTACAGTACCTACACTTACTATACACATTACTATAATTGTCATATCCAGTGGACAGATTCTTGGGGGCATGGCTGTGCCACAATATAATTAAACCATATAACATACAATACACCTTCAATTAACAAAAGTTGCCCTGAATTGGAATGATGTCTGCGGTACCAAAATTGACTGCGGACTCTGCGACATCTGTAAACGCTTTTTTACCTATAAAAACCACTCCATATCATCTTTATTCCAATACCCTGCCTTTTCCATACCCTCTTTTAGCCATCAAATAACCTCAAATGCGTTTTCCAAGCTGTTCGTTCACAGCGCGGTCCGGGGACTACCGCAGTGTCCGTGGAGTGGGCGGCCCCCATGCCCACTTTTTTTTTTACCAAGAAAAAAGATCCATATCATGTGTATTCCACCCCCCACCGATCCCAGCCCCTCTTACGACCACCAAATAATCAAAAAGGTGTTTTCCAAACCTTCTCCTCACCACGCTATCCACTGACACCGGCGGCTGTCCGTGGATCCAACAAAACAGCGGAGGTGTCCGATGTCCGCAGACATCACGCCAGACCCTCATTGGCCCAGGGGGTGTCCGCAGACCGAAACACAGATATTACTAATAATTTTTACATACTTTTTGCCCATTTTTTGGATTTCTGGATGGATTTACACCAAATTTACAAAAGCACGCTTTTGGGATGAACGCTCCTGGTGCAAATTTGGTGAAAATTCTTCCACCAGTTTGGGCTGTAAGTGTGAGCAACTTTATTTTTCCATTGCGTCTATGAGGAAAGCCACACATTTTGGGACCCCCACCCCTGCCAAAACCTCACCAAACTGCACCGAATCAATCCGAGGGGGCCATACACTTTTACTGCAAAGTTTGGTGAGGATTCCTCCGGGGGTGGGGGGAACAAAGTTATAATCTGTCCACAAAATGCTCTTCCTATGGGTTGAGCAACTTCACCATAATTACAGGGTCGCTACCGCAGGCCCTGAAATATATAATCCATTTGAGCAGTCTCTCTCACTCCACAGTGCCCCTAGTAGCCATTGCTAGCCAGTTCTGAGCCACACCAGCAAGGCATTGTGGGAATGCAAATTAGCCCAAATGCAAACCTTTTCTTCAAGAAATTGTCTTTGTCTAAGAGGGCAGTACTATTTTATATGTAGCTTAATCAACCCAAGAAAGGCATTAACAGACCTGAATTTCAGAATGGCAAATACTGAGGGCACAAGCCCAGGCCTCCAAAGTTTCCAGTAAAGTGTTGTTGCCTTGGTAGTAGACCAGGAGTCGAAGATGAAAGGCAGGTAGAATGCCTCAGGAGATACAATAACTATTGGACTTGGAAGTTTCTTCTGAGATTCTCCTAACTCTGGTTTATAGATGCAGACTTCCGCCTTCCCACTAGAGGGTGGAGGTGAAATGATAGCAAGTACTGTCATTGTGGAACTATTGCACCCCACACAAAAGGAATACCTACTTAGGCATATACTTTAAAACTGCAGGGAAGCAGTTGAAACCAAGAAGGGACTTTAAACCATCCAATAGAGCCCCTGTAATTGAGACCCTTAGAAAACTAGAACAACCCTTCCCTAGTAGGTGCAACCCAAAGGAAGAGACTGTTCGGAGGCCTCTGCCTCTACCTATGCAAAATTAAAGTTACCCCCAGGTGAAAAAGGATGTGGGTGAGCAAGGGGGAGAGGAGTGTGGAGGAGAAGTGAAAGACGATAGATAATTCAATCTAGAAGAGGCACATATGTTACTAAACCCCACAGCCCTTCCAAAGCCAAGGGTTAATAAGTGTCAATAACATCGAGGATAAAGCCCTAATTAACTCTGGAAGCAAACAAACAGCCATACGCTCTGATCTGATCTATCCCAAAGATCTAAAAAGGGAAGAAGCGGTAATGATCACATTTGTACATGGGGATGTGGAAACCTATCCAAAAATTCCCCTCATGCTAGAGTTCAGGGGTCCTCCCACTGAGATAAGAGCAGCCAAAGTACCCAGCCTACCGGAGGAAGTCATCATAGGTACAGACTCCCCAACCTTCCCGGAACTCTTAAACCATCCTCCTGAAGGACATTCCTCAAAGAAATACTCGCCCTCATCATCTTGGGGAATCTTTGTAGGAAAAGAGGAACCATCTGTATGGACCTGGGAAAACAACCACCAACAAAGAATTGACTCGGAAGAGGGCAGCTTCTTGTGGAACATAAAAGAGGGAGAGAATAAGACGATGTGGATTTCTCACACAGTTGCCATCTTCTCATTCAAGGGGGAGCCACTCGTTTAATGGGAGGGGTATGTGACAAATTGGACCATTTGTCCCTTCTCCCTAGAGGGCAGCCATCCCCTTGGAGGCTAAGGAGGTGAGCCCACTAAGCAAGACCCTCCCCGAAGGGTATGGGAAAGTGGGAATGGTCCCATCTTGGGGATAAGGCTCACATTCCTGTAAGAAGCTCACTGTCCAGAATACCTTGTCTGCCTACATGGGAATCAGAAAGACTGTTGCTTCTGTTTTGGATTCTCCTGGTAGTGACATTTCTTCAATCTCTTTGGCTTCAGGTAATGCTGGATCTAGCCTGATCTCCACAGTTGAAGAGGAACAACACACCCTTTTTGTTTGTGATGATGTACATAAAACACAAGGAACTTGGAATGGAGGAGAGAGAATCCTATGCAGAGGCAAGCCACTGACAGGAGGAAGTCCTGCAGGGGCAGATTCATGCTTGACCGCAGAGACGGCATTAGCGTGGGGGAGTGAGCTGATGACGAGCAGGGTGCTGGAAGGCTGGCATACTGGACGGCAATGAGGTCAAGAGCGAGACGGTGAAGAGACTGTCTCGCTTGGTGGCGCGACCACACGGAAGCCATGGTGGGCCTGAGGCCTGTTCATAGACGCAGAGACCCGACCCCAGTGGAGAGATCAGATCCCGGATCTCTGCAAGAGAAGTGCGTCAGCTGCCAAGCAGGGCAGAGCAAGGGAAGCAGATGCTCCGGAAGAGGTAACGCCGCTTAGAGGGTCGAACGCTTGCATCCAAGGCTGGAGAAGCAAAACTGGTTACAGGATTCAGGAAAGCTTGAATGCTAAATACGGGTATCCGTCCAAGCAAGGCCCCACTAAAGCAAGCCGACCAAATGGCTTTTGTCAGCGCGATTCTGCCATTCCTTTTGGTCCTGTTATGCCATTTTCGGAAGGCATAGTTGATGTTCTAGTTGCGACGGCCGCAACGCTTCCATCTGGGTTTTGCGGAATCACGTCTCAGAGTCACAGGATAACAGCTGTTGTTGCCTTGCGTCGCAACCTTTCTGGTAAGCTGCTATGGCGCTAGTTTTTAATTTCTTGAATCCTTTTCTAGACTTCTCTGCCTCTCCTTGCTACCCTGGATATTCCAACCGGTTCTGCCTTCTGTCTTTCTCAAAGCTATTCTCTTTTTGCTCCCACAGACTACTTTTTCATGTTATCGGTTTGTGTTGTTGCAAAACGGAAGGAAGTCATGTCTCCTTCCTTAGCTTCCACTGACTCCCTTTCTATTCATCATCTATTCGTGTACTGTTGCAACGCAGAAGGAAGCCATATCTCGCCAGTCACTCATCAAGTAGCATCATCAGAGGGGTTTTCTACCCAAAGGGTTTCCACTACGATTATTGGATCCGACCTTGGTGATGGCCTTGCTGGTCACCTTGTTTTGAGAAGTGGGTTGTCAGTCTGGCCACTCGCAGAGACAGACCCTACCTCTACGACTCCAAAAGTCAACGGAATCAAGAGGTAAGGCAAACTCTGGTTTGTGATCTTGAGAGCTCTGGCAAGCCGTGGAAAGGGAGACTTTGATAGCTGAGGTTGGGAAAGCAAAAAACATTACAGGAGTCATTAAAATCAGAACGGAAAGATGTCCAATAAGGCTATTAGAGGGCCAAAAGGGCCTTGGAAATATAAAAGATATCAAGCAAGACTGGGAACAGAGAGAACCTGCAGAGCTCACATGCTCAAACCGAAAGAAAGATCAAAAATCAAGTCAGAAACGGTGGCATTGTAATAAGGGGAAAGAAACTGGGTGTTTCTTCAAGCAGTTAGCTGGGTGCTCTCAATATGCTCCATCTATAAGCTGTGACTTATGTTGTGCATTTCAAACAACTCACATAATATTGTAGATTTATAACAGTATGAAGAAATTCGAGAATTGACCATTTGTAAAATGCCCAAATGTCCTTTTAATTCTCATTTCGTGAAAGGCAATGACAATTTGGTCAGTGTTCAATAGTGTGCCAATGCATTTCGTAATGTTATTCCATCATCAGGGATGAACACGGTTAATGTCACAACATGATACAAGTATAACATATAGGTCCAAATAATGTAAATGCCTGCAAGGCAGTAGTTCAGATGCATCAAATAGTGTGGAGTCTTGGGGTCTGCCGTACCTGCCTGGAACTGTTTGCTACAGAGTTCTACAGCGTTCCACTGAGGACCTCCAGTCCCCTTTCTTTGACCATTTCTGCTCAAAAGCACTAACAAGCCGCGGAGCGGGCCATGGAGTCGTGCCATTGAGTCTTGTGGTCTTTGAGCTCTGTGGCCGCACTCCCGATCTCTGCTGTGATTGAGATCCCCCTACCCGGCCCCAACCTTTGACCGCCTTTGATTGTTGATGCGAACAACGAACCTCAGACTCTTGCAGATCCACCGACAACGGACCCTTTCCCTGCATCACGCAACAGAACTTTGCGGCAGGCGACACTCCCTAATCAGCCTACTCCGATTTAACCTCCTTGCTAACTGTTAGAACAATTGTATGAGGCACACCTCCCCTCTCGACGCGCTGTTGCCTTGCTTGCTTGCTTGAACTGTCGTGCCCGCATTCAATGACAGCTTCTGGCAGACCGCGTTGCGCTCCCCTGCTGTCCTGCCCTGCTGCGGCGACCAGGCTGGGGAGCGGGTTTCTCTCCTGCCACGACACATTAACCCATTCCACTACATCAACCCTGCTTTCAGACCCCCAGGGGAGTGACACTGCTGTGCACGACCTACTCCCTCTTTCAGCAGTACCTAGGCTCGAATGCCATGCAGGATCCACTCCCTGGTCTAGCGTTGTGTTCAGTAGACTGCAGGAGTTCGCCCCTTTGATCCTGTCCGACACGCAACCTCGACTCCTACCTCCAACCCTCTCAGCGCTCGTGTGCCGCGGCGAGCCTGCAAACAAAAGACTTCGACCTAAGCCAAGACTATCTCCCGCATTGGAATAATTTAAGGTGCTCTCCCACCTGTTGTGCACCCTACCAAAACTGCACACACACACTGATTCCTAAACATGCAGACAACCTGGGAAAGAGCCTCACCCGGGAGACTGCAGTGGTCTTACCCCTTTGCTCCTGCACAGCTCAACTTCTTTGCTCTTCCCCTACACCTTTACAGTGCACGCACTTGTGATACACCATTGAAACTCTGCTCTTGAAGGTAAACTCAAGATGGCATCATGACTAACTCGTCCTCCAACGGCCAAGAAATCATTCCTCCAAATAAATCTGGCCCTAGAACCAGACGAGGAAAACGCGACCAAAAAAAAATTGCCAACTACTCTCGATTTCTCACTTCAACCCTCCATTGAGCAAGCCCTCTCCAAGTTTTCCACAAAAAAGAAGATTCGAAAGAGAACCTTCAACAGATCATGCATCAGACGTCCCCAACGGATGAGCCTGCTAGCCCCCTCCTGACAAACCCAATACCATTGAGATCTGACTCTACTCATGAAAGCCACCACCTCTCCCCTCCAGCCCACCGAGGGATATGAGCCAATAACCAGCGAAATGGATGTCTTTGAGGTGTCGACACAACCGGATAATGAAGAGCTGAATAGAGCCACCTCCCCTTTGCCCAGTGATACCAACCCTGAGGGTCCTCCGAGCAGTGCCCGGAACCCCACCATTGTCGAACCCCCTCTTTCCCCGACTGTTGTCATCCAAAGGAGAACATCAACTATCAGATCTCTCCAAGTGCCGACTCCAAAGAAGCAGATGAAAGACCCAGTGGCAGGAGAAGAGCCTCCCATAGATATACCTCACAAGACCTCTCAAGGTACTCAACAGACAGAGCAGGCCATTGAATCCAATCTCGTCCTCTTATGAAAAACAGCAGCTCCCATAGCTCCGAAAGACACAAAACAGAAAGCGGATAGGATCCTACGCCCCTTATTATCTAAAAAAGAAAAAGCCAAACAAGCCAAACTGAAACGGGTCCCGTCTTACACCAGCCGAAGTCCTCCAAAAACTACAAAGCTGAGAGGCTCACACCAATCTAACTCCAGGGCGGCACGACTATCTTTAGATATTACTGAGATAGAGTCACTTATGACCAATATCGAAAAAAGAAAAGAAGTGTTTGGAGACTTGTTTTCCAATCGAACAAATGACCTGCCTTCCACATCCATGCCAGCCATAAGAAATCTACATCCCTACGGTAATCATCCCGCCAATAAAACCTTGGATATACAGCCATCATCTAACAGGGATACACAAATTAAGAAATTCAAGTTTGAATATGAAGAGACTGACCATCCCATTTCTTCAAACCATAGGAGCAACAAGGGAAAGACATCACCTACGCATCATACAGATGCCCACCAAACTACTAACAAATGCCAATGCGAAACCCCTGATGAACAACATCACCAGAGGATCCCAACCACCATGGTTGAGCTTCAAAATATGCTCATAGCAATTACTACACAATCTATGATCCCGTTCTGTAAGCTATATGAATGTACCAATGGGAATATTAAAGACCAAGCCACCCTCCTGGCATTAATCCATACAAAGCAAATCTGCCTTGAGTCCTCATTGACACCATAGAAAAAAACGCCTTGGATCGCGAAGCAGAACATTCCCATCAGTTGCAAACGAGACTGTTTGAAATGGCAGTGGCTGATAGGGCCGAAAAAGCTCTTTTGACATCTACAATGATGACCCTGATGAAGGCGCATCAGTTGGTACTGCCCAAGCCCAACATGGCACCACCACCTACGAATCCGAAGGATTTTGACGTGCCTTCTACCCTCAATGAGAGCTCAGAACCCCAGCAAACCCATTGCTCTCCTTCACGCTGGACCGCCATCCCCCCAGGCGCAACAACCACATAAACCTTACCTACAATGAAGCAAATGGATATCTTTCAAATCTTTTCAAATAATAAAACCCAAAACAAAATGCCTCCCGCTAAACTGATCCCCAACACTAAAAACAAAAGAAAAATGGGCAACAAAAACAGGATCCGAGCCTTTCTAAGAAACCTTAACGTGTCTGCAGCCATCGACTCTAACATTCAATCCAAATCCTGTATTACAAACAGGAAAAAAGATGGCGATCCAGAAGCAGATTCTAACACCCATCGCCCGCCCTTGACATGTTCCATGCAAAGCTGCTCAGAATCACCAGCAATCCAAATAGAGGATCTTCTCAATCTAACAACAGACATGGATGTGCTGGAGAAAGCTGAGGACTCCCCAACCATCAATGACTCAGCACTAATAATACTTGATGAATACGTTATCAGCCCCTCAGAGTGGTCCAGCGGGCCAAATCTTTCCTGTGAAACCATCTCACACTCACCATCCATCTACTCAGACAACATCACAAGAATTTCAGACGCACCGTCAAACTATTCAAGCGGTACAACAAGAACATCTGAAGGGATTTCAGACAATGAGGCCACAATGACAGACCTACCAACCGTTCCGACAGAAGCTCTGATGAACATCCCGACCAACGGACAACAAATCTGTGAGATTGATAGACGGAAGCCCCACTCTCCTGAAGCATATAGGCTACCGAACTTCATTGACCCATGGCTGAAAAAAAAAAAAAAAGAATTATATCCTACAGATCGCTCGTGTCGATCGTAGAGGGGAATCTCTCACACTCAACAGGACTAATCTACTAAGATTATTACACGCAATACCTGAATTTAAATCAATACAATCACAAGAAATCAAGGCTGTGTTATTTGAGGATGAACAATCTTGGATAGGTTCCAGATCGAATTCCATATGATACAATGAATCAAATTCTACAGATGACTGCACCATTACTAACACTGGGTTTTGTATGTACACAATATTCAGGAAAAGAACCAGGCCTCCAGAAAATGATGCCCTCTGCCGTTCAACCTGCAGAAGCTATTGAAGGGCTTAGTTGGAGACAATATCATAAATTACTGACGCCAACGATCAACACGAACGTCCCAGGCAGAGACCGCGACTACTACTCACTGAGTGAACATCGCTCTTGGAGCCCGCTCCATCCCCAGTATCCCTTCCAGCGAGAATACGAGGATGATCTCCCATTACAACCTAAAGAACAGACTCATTACTCATAACCACCAATCTTATCAAAGAATCATGGTTGGACATTGTGCTCATGGAACACGAAAGGCCACTCCCATTTGTTCGATTCGCCAGCTCCCGAACTTGAATCCTGCCATGCTATATGCCTCCAAGTGACCTGGCTCGCTAAAGCACCATGCTATGAAGGGTTCATAATGCTACTTAACCCCGCCTTACAAAGCAACCGGGGACGAGCCTCCTCGGGTTTATTGACACCGATCAAAATGCCTTATACAAAGGAGCCAATAAATCCATCATTACTAGAATACAAACCCTACAAAATAATGCCCTTAGAGCGGCCATAGGTATCTCTAGAAGAGAGAGTAGACGATTGAACAATTGGCTCCAGACAAACGACAAAATCCTCCTCAAAACTGCCTCACTCACCCACAAATCCCTCAACAATGCGGCACCGTTATATCTTTCGGAGAGATTCCATAAAAGGACTTCCTTAAGTCCAACCAGAACAGTTAACCGAGACTGCTTGTCCAGCCCCAGATTTAAATTATCTACGGTCGGAGGCAACAGTTTCCCTGTCAAAGTGGCCAAACACAAACTCCCTAACCCCCTCATTGAGAGTTGACCAGTCATATCAGAACTTCAGATCTAACACCATCCTCTGGTTAAAATCTACAGACCACTAACTTGCACTTGGCATGATGCCTGCATGCACTCTCAAACCTAGCAAGAACACTTACCGACCACATCAGTGACATCTCACGTCCCTATACACTGCCAATAAAATCTGCAAATTTGTAAATATTGTACTGTATATATCTCTGCACCACAGTTGTAATGATTGTACTTCGCTCTATGTCTGTATGTAACTAAGCTTTGCAAATTCTTGTAACTGTTGCGTCCTAATACCCTCGGGTCTGGTGCGCCTTATAAATAATAAAACAAACAAACGTTGTATAACCTATACACCGCCGACTACTCTGCCCATATCAGAACAGATACACTTAACCCGCTGAAAATCAACTCTCTCCCGATTGAATACCTCATGTATGCAAATTACATTGTACTGCTGGATAAAACCCACTCAGGACTTCAAGAGCATCTACGTATGACGAAAAGATACATGAGAGTGAACCAACTCCAGATCAATGTCGCAGGCTCCCAAATTTCATCTTGGACAACAAACCTTTGGAGGTAGTTACCACCTTTAAATATCTTGGTGTATTAATAAACCAGCAGAAATCCGAAACAACATGGATGACTTTTCTAGAAGGCAAGATTTCAATGGTAGCCAGACAAGGAGTGATGCTACACTGACGTTATGGCAAATTCTCCCTAAAACCAATCATTGTGTTCTATCGTCAAAAGGTCATCCCCATTATTACTTATGGGAGCAACGTAATGGTTACTGCAACACAGATAAACTGGCAAACCCTTGAAGCCTCCTTCTGGCGGAAGATTTTGAAACTTCCTAACGGTTATCCCATGGCCAGAATACGGTTTGCAGTGGCTTTGCAATCTCTCACCTCAATTGTGCTGTGGAAGCAGATGGATCTCTTGTGCAAGCTGATAAATGAAGTCACAACAACAGCAACTCAAATCTTGCGAGAAACCCTGCATGCCATGAACAACATCTTGCTAAAGGCATGGAAAGCAGCCCTCTTCCAACAAATGGCAATTGAAGACATTACTACAGAAATGCTCATTAAATCGCTCCAACGTGCCAAGGTAAAGATGCAACAAAATGATTGGGCAAAAACATCAGAAGAAAAAGCAAGATACAGCATGAATTTGCAATGTCCACCTGACATTCGTGCACTCAATGAACTTCCGCAATACTTGGCATTCTTCCCGGATCCACTCATCCGTACTGCATTTATGAAAATTCATCCAAATACATTTCCGACTAGACAAAGACAAGCTAATATTAGACAAATAGCAAAATCTGAGCAATTCTGTCGATTTTGCCTGGACAAAGATACACCTGAAACGCTGAAACACCTAATCATGATTTGTCCCGCCCTTGCCGCTAAGAGACCGCTCTTTGGAGAACTATTCAAGATATCTGCTCAACAAGAAGAAGGCTATTCACTAAGAGGACAAGACAGGAAACTGATATATACAGTTCAATTCCTCACGGATATTTTGGCTCCCATAATAGAATTAAACCTATGGAGTATAAACTGACGAAAATTCCCCTTTTCCTTTGTTTTTTCTCCCTCTCCCTTTTGCTTTTCCCCATTTTTTCTGGCAATATCTGAAGAATTCCTTTTTGCAACATTTGATGTGCTTTCCTTACATGAGAAAATAACAGACATATTGTTTAGTCGATCGCGAATATACTTTTATATACTCAAATGAAAAGTTTATGTATATACTATATCATTTTAAATTAATCATTTTTTTAAAAATGTGCAAGTAAAACAAAAAAAGGAAGAAAAAATAAATGCGAAATCAAGACAATTCATCCCCTTGAAAACTATGCATATAATTTTAAAAATTCAATATAGCTTCATTGATATATCAAAGGAGAACCTGTTGTGCGATGCCTATACATACATCTGTGAAGAAAATCAGAAATAGTAAAATGTAAAAAAGCTGCGTTGTATTATACAGAGTAATTTTGTTATAGGTCAACCTCTGTTACAGTGTCTTGACACTGTTCTCCACTGTAAACATTTAATTAAATCAAGAGATATCTTGCATACAGGTAATTGTCAATGTAAATGAGGTAACCATGTGAACATTGAGACACAAGCACTTCCTGCTCTGTATCCACCAAGAGGTTTTCATGCAATAGCGCCACCAATGCTGTGCGTCATCCTGAGGTTTACCTCCATCCCATACTTTGTTCCAACAGACAGTGAGGGGCACAAGGCCTCAGTGACATCATCACATACGCGCACATGTGACGACGCAACATCACGCGGTAACCAGGGGATACCTAACATTTACCAGTGTTCGCCCGCGAGACAGCACCACCACTTTAGCTTCCTAGCAGGGGTAAGTTCATCACCTATGTTTCCGAATATTTTATCCACTGAACATTTCTGTCAGGATTCAACACTGAATACACTATTTCCTGTAGATCAGAGACAGAGATGATACCACATTAAGATCATGTAAAAACTGTCCACGTAAGGACTGCAAGCCACCATGTGCATTCTAATCTATTTAAAATCACGTGACAGTATAATACAACACAGCGTTTAGGCATTTTCCGATTTCTGTTTTTCTTCACAGATGCATGTATAGGCATCGCACAACAGGTACTCCTTCAATATCGCATTGA
The DNA here is from genome assembly GCF_040938575.1 of Ambystoma mexicanum. Taxonomy (NCBI): domain Eukaryota; kingdom Metazoa; phylum Chordata; class Amphibia; order Caudata; family Ambystomatidae; genus Ambystoma; species Ambystoma mexicanum. Next base: position 174,289,179 of record NC_090931.1, read on the forward strand.
AGCCATATTGAATTGTTTAAATTATCATTTTCAAGGGGATTCATTGTCTTGATTTCTTGTTTATTTTTTCATTCTTATTTTTTCATTTTACACTATTTGATGTATCTAAACTACCGCCTTGCGGGTATGTATATTATTTGGACATACATGTTATACTTGTATCATGTTGTGACATTAACAGTGTTAAGCCCCGATGATGGAATAACATTAAGAAATGTATTGGCACACTATTGAACACTGACCAGATTTTAATTCAACTTTCTTCAAAGGCAATGACAAAGACATTTGGGCATTTTACAAATGGTCAACCCCCGATTTTTCTTTATACCCTTATGAATCTACAATATTATGAGAGTGGTTTGAAAAGCACGCCGTAAGTCGCAGCTTATATATGTTAAGTTAAAGGATATTTATACCATGCACTATCACCACCGAGTGGTTCCCCTGGCATTCTGGTGGATCTGAAAGGGAAAGTGGGTGAGGTGGGTTAGTAGGACTGAGCGGGATAAGAGCAAGAGAGCTGTGATGTGCTGTTGGCAGCATCAGTTCGGTTAACACTGTTCACTAAGCTTAAGTGTGCTTTTCAGTTGATTGCTGTCATGTTCTGTTGTGCGAGACGATGTGTGGTTTTTGTTGTTGTAATGTAGTGAAGTGCGTGCAGTTTGTTGTGCTTGGAGGAATGGTTGTGTTTGGTTCGAGTATGAAAGGTGTATGCAGAGGGGTGAGATTATTAGTAGGGTTGGTTAATGGCATCCCTGTCTAGATGCGACCCGTGCTAATCTCCAAAATTCTATCTAGATGTGACGCATGCTAATCTCCATAATTCCATCTAGGTGTGACGCATGCTAATCTCCATAATTCCATCTAGGTGTGACGCATGCTAATCTCCAAATTCAATCTTGATGTGACATATGCTAATCTCCACAATTCTATTTAAATGTGATGCAAGGTTATCTTCACAATTCTATCTAGATGCGATGCAAGATTATCTTCACAGTTCACAGGCCAAAGGACTAGCGAAAAACCATGTGGCACGGCCACGTTTGGACACTAGCCACAGTTAGTAACCAAATGCAAGCTAATCTTCACAATTCTGTCTAGATGTGAAAGAGGCTGATCTATACAATCCTGTCTCGGTGTGGTGCAAGCTGACATTGACAATTGTTTCTAGATGGGGCGCAAGCTAATCTTCACAATTCTGTCTAGATGTGACGCAAAGCTAATCTTCACAATTCTGTCTAGATGTGGTGCAATGCTAGTCTTCACATTCTACCTAGATATGATTCAGGCTAGTATTACAGTTCTGTCTAGATATGATGCAATACTAATCTCCATAATGCTTCTAAGTGTGACACATGGCTAAACTTCACCTGGAGAGAGTGTGAACGCCTAAATTGGAGGCACAACAGTAAGTGCAAAACACTGAGATTGGAGTTATCTGGATAGAGGGAGAACGTCCAAGTATGGGACACAACAGTAAATAACACCACTTAACGGTTGGTACACAGCAGTGATGGCGTATTCTTTACTAGCTGGCTGATTTTGGTATGCTATGTTGTGTAGGTAATAAGAGACAGGGCTTTTTTGGAATAGAGCGATTGTTGTACTCCCCCACACAGACCACACTTAACTTGTCAGTCGCTGCTGGTTAACGGCTGGCTACTCGCTTCTCAGGCGAACACAGTCTGGAGCTGCTTCTTTGGGAGCTGCCCTTTGCCTTAGGGCCCTCAGCCGGATGGGCTGCATGGGTAGTGGGCTGCCCTAGAGTGTTTGGTTAAGAGCCTATGTACTGGAAGGAAACCGCCAATAATGGGCACAGGTGCGGCAGAAAGATTGAAAAAAGGCAGCAAAATAACAAGCAGCAAAGCAGGGGTACAGATGACAAAAACAAGCAGGGCAAAGCAGGGGAATGGATGACAAAAAACATATTGAGAGCACCCAGCTAACTGAGTGGCAACACCCAGTTTCTTTCTACATTTGTCGATCCTTCTGCCATAGGATTCTTTTTGCTGAGTAGCTCCTTTGAACTTTGTAAACTAAGTAGACTTTATAGACTAAGGAACTGTTATTTTCACAAACTGGTTGTGCCCACCTCATCCCACATTGGATTAAAGGGGTAGTTCACTCCAAAATGTTATTTAAAAGAATGGGCCATAATCCCCCCAAAAAATGTTTAACAAAATTTCCCATGTAAAGTTTTGGAGAAATGAGGCTCAAAGTTTTTAAATGGGGGCATTCATTTTTTGAAAAGCAGCAGCCTCCTCTGTTCATGTTAGGTTCTGCTCTCGCTGCACTAATCAAGCAAAAGCCCCCTACTGGGAGCTTTTGCTTACTGCTGCAAGAGAGCAGAGCTCAACATGAAGAGAGGGGGCTGCCAGTAATTGCCTTGACTTTCATTTTACTTTTTCTTCTAAGCCAAGGGAAGCACAGAAAATGTAAAATGAAAGGCCTAGCAATTATAAAAATGTTGCCGGACGCCAGCAGAGTTTTCAGAATTGCTGTGACTTTGTTTTCAAATTTCCAGAGCATGGGAAACTTGAAACAAAAGTCGCAGCAATTAGGAGTACTCTGCTGACGTCTGGCAAAATATTCATAATTGCAGCAACTTTCACTTTGCTCCCCCGGCTCGGGGCAGCCTGGGAGGCTTAAAACGAAAGGCAAAGCAATTATAAATATGGATTATGATTGCCAGGACTTTGTTTTGGGAAAGCAGATAAAAGAAGAAATAAAACACTCACCTAGACCACAGGGTAGGGGCCGACAGCATTCTCTGCTCTCCGGCTGGAATAAGCAAAAGCTCCCAGTAGGGGGATTTTGCTTTATTATTGCCGCGAGAGCAGAGCTTGACATAAGCACAGAAGGCTCATTCATTTCACAAAATGGATGCCTACTAGTGCTTAAAATTTCTGACTTTGAGCCTCATTTCCTTAAAGTTTTACATAGCAACTTTCTTAAAAAATATATTTTATATATATTTTTGATTATGGCCCATCTTTTTAAACAATAACATTTTTGAGTCAACTAGCTCTTTAAGGGACCCTTTTTCCACATAAAGAAGGGAATATGGTAGAAGGGTATAAAGATTTCAGACGGGCCGCTCAAAACCTGCCGAGAGGCTGGAAGAAGGCATTGCGAGAAATTGAAGTTTTAAAAGCTTCTCTGGAAAGGGATCCTAGAAGTTGGGCCAAGGAAAACCCAAGGATAGAGGCTATTGCTCTGGTCTGTGTTTCTGTTTTCTTTCCTCAATGGCAGGGCCAGATAGTAATCAGGGTTTGGACTAAGGACTATTTTTTTGGGCCTTTGACAAACACCATTAGTTTTAGTTTGTTAGGGAGGGAATTTCCCTCACAGCTGTCGGGATAGACAGGCGTTTTATTATTATTTATATAAATACCCATGAACGTGCCACATCTTAGTCCAACTGCTTCTTCCACCGTGTTATCACCATTTATCCCCACAAACTGACGATTCACAAGGTGTCTTCCCTTTTTCCCCCCAAGGCGGGTCCCTTTCCTATGAGGCTACAGAGGTGTGGTCGCTAATAGGGAGGACCTCATGGGGAGGGACTGCCCCTCTGGGGACAAAGACGATCACCTGGGGTACAGCCCATTGAATATTGTCACTCCCCAACATTCCCTAGCCCTGCCCACTGCTCAGAACCAATTTATTGAAAGTCAATCCATGTACTGTTGCCATTCCAGAGGTAAACCTAAAGCCAAAAGTACTAGGACGAAGAACACAGGAGACATGAAGGTCACGGACTCTGCTTGTACGAGACAGTTGTTAACAAAGGACTTTTCCAATCGGTATAGCAGGAACTCAATACAATGTATAAAAAGGAACAAATGTCTATCAAATGTGTCAAGCCCAGCCGTATCAAACTCTGCCTGGTCTGGCTGCAGGTGTGGAGGCTAACCAGCGTGAGAGATCCAGGTACTACCGAATGACCGGAGGGAAGAGGACACCAGTGAAGTGCTGTGGGAGTCCTCCACAGGTTGTGCTTGGGCAGCAGACCAAGCAAGAGAGCCAAGTTGTGGAACAGACAAAAGAAGTAACGCTCAGCCGACAGAGCAACAGCAGTGAACTAGCAGAATCGGAGAGAAGACCTGTAGTCCCAGGAAGTCTCAGTGACATACCACAATCCCACACAAGATAACAGGAGGTACACGAGACCCAGAGGGGACGCAAGGGTAGAAGGGAGACTGGTTCACAAAGCTCTCATCTCAGTAGTGGGAAGCCTGCTACTTGATATAACCAGAGAAGGGTCTGGGACCCGAAAGCAGATACTGAGAGCATAAGAGGCAATCTCTCATCATAGTGCGAAAGAGAAAACCACTGACCACCAGAGAAGAGTCTGGGACGCGGAAGTTGATACTGAGAGTATTAAAGGAAATCTTCCTAGTCACAGTGGGAAAAAGCCAGTGACCACCAGAGGAGGTCGGGGACCCCCAACAGAATTTGTTGAGACTTTGCTAATAAGAAACCAGAGTGGCAAAGTGTACATCAAGCTGAAAGCAGTGAGAAAGAACTGTGCCAAACAAAACCAAGAGATAGGAGTCATTCTCCAGGTACTGAACCAGGAGTTGTGCTGGAGACGCCAGGGCAAGGGAGGCATTCCACCTGGCTTTATTGGAAACTGTATAGAGCTACTGCAGGAGAATGGGGTCATTCTCCTGGAGGCAAACCTTGTACAAGGGCCCTGTGCGAAACCCACAAGCCAGCGGAAGGGAGGCATTCTCACTGGCATTTTCATTGCAATAGAACATTCTTTTGGATGCTATACAAGCAACAGGAGAAGGGAGCCATTCTCCCGAATAAGGACCTTTCTGTTAGAGTATCCTTTAGTTATGCTGTGAGTGATAGACGTAGGTTGTGATACAGGATGATGGAGTTTATTTTGAGGGACGTTCTGACGGACCCTTTCGTATTAGTTTTGACGCAGCAAAAGGGCTCAGAGGTAGGGATAGATAGGTTTTTGGTACTGAAAACAAAAGTCTATAACCACCACCTTTGGGTCAGCTTCCTTCTTCGACAACCTTACAAAACCCAGCTATGCCCTGCCGCTCATCCTTCAAAATCACATGGATTGCCCAATGCCCGACTCCCTGCCATTCAGTTTTGTTGCTGCTGTACGCCTACTGAAGGTTACTCTCACTCACCTCCCGGATCTGGAGTTTTGGTACGATATCCAAGGTCAAGTTAGGCCGGTCTCTGAAGCTCCAAGACACCAGCAGGCCCTCATTCTGTGCTTCCTCCAGGCAGATCTCCAGCTGGGAATTCGGAAGAAAATGATTATTGGGTGCACAGTAGAGACTTAGCTCACAGGTAAAAAGAAGCCAATGCAATCTACTCAAAATTCAATGTGGACAACAGAATAAGTGAGTAGGTGTACTGATTTCTATAATGGCAAGTAACAAGAATTAACAAGATTTATTTGAGGTCTGAAGTCATAGGGACTTTTAGGGACCGTTGGGAGAGTCAAAAGAAAACTAATACAATCACCATTTTATGCTACCACAGAAACTAAATGAATCACATAATTACATAGAAGATGCAAAATACAAAGAGCTGCTTAAAAATACCAACATCAACCTCATTCCTAAAAGTAGGACTCTGCAGTAGTAGTTTTTTTGTACTAAGAAAACCAAAGTGGCATGATTAACAAATCTCATTGAGGGCTACAAATCAGGAAGAAGTAGTGACAGCTTAGCTAGGAAAGAAGCCAGTTCTTCGGGGGCGGGGGGTGGGGTGTTATGATGAAGTGACCAAAGAGAAACTGAACAACCAGTTGACTAATCAGTCTTTTAACCATTTCTTTCCATGGTCAAGCGATGCAGGCTGCAACACTGTGCACGGAGTTGGACGGAGGATATGGAACTGTGTGAGGGGTATGTCCTGACAGAGCTACACTGCTAGAAACTTCTGTATAGCCATGGAGAACAAATAACCAACAAGAAGCATCAAGTACGAGTCAAATATAATAACGAACATTAGAGGAATATGGAAACGCTGAGGGGGTGCTGTCACTGAGTCAGTGTTCTGACCCGACCCAGGTCACTCCTTCCCTCTACCATAGTCATATTTTAGGGTCATTGAAGATAGAAAACTAAGGGATCCACAAATCCCTGTGCATTTCCATAAGACCACCATCCCAATTACCTGCAGATAAGAATCAAGACATCCCAGACCCAGTTAGGACCAGCAAAGTCTCAGTGAATCCATGGGAGAACCCAATATCTGCAGCTCCCTCACTCAGCATGGCAACCTTTATACATTTCAATGAGACCAATTGGTCAATACTCAGAAAGACCAAATCCAACTAGAAACACATTGCTGAACCCCCACCACACACTAGCAGTACCTGCATGGAGAAAGACCTCTTCACCAAGCCAGGAAATAAAAATGGAGGAATGCTCCTCTGCCCCATTTGACAGACAGGCTTACAAACAGCATTTACACTACCTTCCAAACAAAGAGGAATCACAAATCGAAGTTCAGAGGATGAAAGCATGGTGTAGATTAGATATCAAGAGGGGTAGCAGTATCAGCAGTAGAGAGAGTAATATTAATAGAGAGAGAGCCCAAACATTGTTTAGTTTACCCTATTCTGACATCATTAGCATTGTTTGCTCAAAGACTAACACCATTTTCAGATGTAGCTAAACCCATTGACCTGATAGGCATTTATCCCAACCCCATACTTACAATGCTAATACAATCTTTAAAATGAACTTCAGTCATGTGTTTTCCTGCCTCTGCCACAGTACAGACAGAGAAAGCTGTATGAGGAATGGCAGACTATGAGAAGATGCAGAGCTTCCGGAAAGTACCCTTCCCGGTAGCTGTGAGCTCTAAAAGAAGAAACAGTGAGAAAATGGCAAGCCAACTCGAGAGCAGTGAGAGTTGAGGGTGTACCACTGGAAAAGCTACCAGATGAGAGAAGTCATCAAAGGAAAAACCCAGTAGCCTGACAAGGAGTTCAAGATGAGGGAGTCCTGTGAGCAGCCAGTAAAGAGGCTAAACTGAGATGCGTTGAATCCCGCAACTTGGAAGCAAAGGTCTGAGGCCCATTTGAGAAGGACTACCATGAAAATCGCAGACACGGGGAACTTGGAGGCAACATTTCAAGCATCATTTGATTAAGAGACTGACCTTAGGAGCAGTGAATCCTTGCACTGGGAGATTTGGTCCCCAACACCTGATAAAAAGACCCACAGGAGAACCACTGAATACTGGAACTTGGAGATAATGTTCCCAACATCACATTGACTGCAATAACACATTGGGACTTGAAGTTCTAAGTGAGAAAATGGGTACTTTGGCAAAGAGCCACGCCAAAAACTAGACAAGCACTGCAAAAACAACATTGACCCATTTCTTTTCTGGAACTCTAATGTTTAATAATGTGGCATATTGTGTACACAGCACAAAGTAACATTAAGATTGCAAATTCTGCAATGGATAGATCTTATGGATAGAAATATATGTGATATGATATTATATGGCATTTATAAAGTGCCTATACATAAGTGTTTCAAGGCGCGGCAAGGGAGGGTAAACAGGGAAGACAGAGACAACGATCTTACTAGTCCAGGTGACATTGAGATTGCGTAAGTGCAGGGGGGGGAATGGAAAAGTGCAGGGTGATAGGGGGAGGGGGCAGTGCAGTACATAGGATAAATTGTGAGCATACTCAGACATAAGACATGCGCCAATTGGTTTGAGTCAGATTGAGATTTTTTTAATCTGGTCATATTTAATAGCCCCTGTTGATGACATGTGTTTCGGCTTTAAAGCGCCTTTCTCAAATCAGAGCTTTCTTTTTTATATATAGATACACAAATTATAAAACATATGTGAAAACCATGAATAACAAAACACAACAATGTTACAGCACAACACTGAGTCAAGAAAAGTCATATGAATTAGAAATTGCACAGAGAATGAGGGCTGGTGCAGGGGAGGATTAAGGGGAATGTTTGGAGAAATAATGAGAAAAGAAAATGGAGACTATAAGTCACTCACATTCACATTACCATTCCTCACATATGTACTCACATTATGGGTCCTAATGGTAATAAAGATACACAATGAGCCGCTGTGTACCCTTGTTCATTACGGTGTTCAATTAGTAAATGATTAATCTCATTTAATTGCTACAATTACAACAGAATCAGCTAATGGTCAGAATTAGGTACATATGTGAGGTATAGTAATGTGAATGTGTTTTACGTTTTTATATGTATTTCTTACATCTATAATTAAGGATGCTGTACTTGAGTTATTTAAATCTCACTTCAGAGTGTTGAATGTATTATTTAATTAAACAAATTGTTAAACCTACAGCAACTCACACTTAATTGGGATAGTTTACATATGAATCAGAGCAGTGCGTGCACTGCCTTACCAAAAGATGACGCTCAGCTTTGAAAATGAGACCAGACACTACGAAAGGACTTCAAATGGTAGCGTTGCCAATGGCAACGTCCAGCGGCATGACACAAAGAGGACGCTATTCGCGCCTGACCTCTAGCCAACGCGCGAGACCAGGAACAGAGATAACATAGGTAAGAGACCATCGATATTTGTATGTGCTTACTAACTGCCTATGAGACAGTTAAGCGGGTTGCTATAGTGAAACAAGCATTCGCATATCACTTAGTTATTATTCAAGTGATAGGAAAGTTACATACCCTATAATCACTGGAACCACTTGTTTTTGACATTTATGAGTGTTAATAGGTGCGGACGCCTACAGATACTGTTTCACCATCACACTGAGGAAATTTAGGAATGCAATGGCACAGGTATAATGTGTTTAACCTACCGAGAAATGGCGTTGAAACGCTTTTCATATTTAATCTATCAACAGGGATCTAACCCTTCTAACACACACATTTCTAAATGGACTCTATTAAAGAGCGCAATTCGAAGGTAATACTTTCATTTTAAAATACAATGAGTGTCTATAAATATGAAGTCAAGCAAATATGAGCAGAAGGTGACTTATATTCTCCATTTTCTTTTCTCATTATTTCTCCAAACATTCCCCTCAATCCTCTCCTGCACCAACCCTCATTCTCTGTGCAATTTCGGATTCATATGACTTTTCTTGACTCAATGTTGTGATGTAACATTGTTGTGTTTTGTTATTCATGGTTTTCACATATGTTTTGAACTGATAATTTGCTTATTTTACTTTATAATTTGTGAATCTATACATAAAAAGGAAAGTATGAGCCCTGATTTGAGAAAGGCGCTTTAAAGCCGAAACACGCGTCATCAACAGGGGCTATTAAATATGACCAAATAAAAAATCTGACTCAAACCAATTGGCACATGTTTTATGTCCGAGTATGCTCACAATTTGTTACTTCATGGTGGAATAGTAAGCTTTTTTCACCACACCACTCAGAAGATGCGACAGCAACTAGTGACTTTTTCTAAGTATGAAAGACACTCTTTAGATTTGAAGCTATTTAGGACCAGTGTCACCGAACTGACCAGCCCATCCAAAGCCTTCAGTGTATTATTACAGTAGGTAGGATAACAGTAAATAAAGACCATAAATAAAAGTGCGGCCAGCTGGTGATGAGTGCAAGTGCAGACATTAGGTGTCAGGTACTGGTAGGGGGCTGTAGAAATACAGAAACTGTCCCTGAGTGCAAGTATTGCAAGGGGTGCAGTGCAGGTGAGCAACTGGCAGGAGGGGGTCCTGGGCCCGATGTCAGAGGGTAGCCAGGTAACCAGTGCAGTTTCAGCCAGGGGATCAACAGGGAAGAGGAGGAGAGAAAGCAGAAGCAAAGAGGAAGGTCTTGAGGGGCTCACCGGAACCAGAGATGGTTCTCCTCAAGTTTCAGTGAGACAGGGAGGCTGTTCCAGAGGGAGGTCCCAGCAGAAGCAATATCTACCACCAACTCGTTGCTTGGAAAAGCGACTGACCCTGAGGGAGTTGGAGGCGGATGAGTGAAGAACTCGATAAGGAAGACATTTAGGAAGAGAGAGTTGAAGGTATTGAGGCCCCAGACCCCAGAAGGCCTTGTAGACAATGCAGAAGGTTTTCAACTTAATCCTCGCCGCCACTAGGAGCCAGTGCAGAGATTTCCGTCCTGGGGAGATACGATCCCTGGGCTTGAGGCCAAGGACAAGTCTTGCAGTCCTGTTCTGGATGTGTTGTAGAAGGCGGAGAGCAGAGGCAGGCAGATTTAGAAAGAGGCTGTTGCAGTAGTCCAGCCTAGAGAGAACCAGAGCTCTGGAGACAGTGAGGTTCTGGGGGAAGGAGTGGAAAGGAATAATACCACTGAGGAGGTGCAGCTGGTAGTGTGACTTCTTAGAGACATCAGAGATGTGAGGAGAGAAGGAAAGTGTGGAGTCGAAGATGACCCCACGGTTTTTTTCCCCACAGGTGAGAGCAGGAAGAGGGCCAAGAGAGGCCAGCCAGAGAGTGATAGGAAAGGAGGGAGCAGGTGTGCTCATGAGGAGAATCTCGGTCTTATTGGCATTAATGCAGAGATCATTGGCAGCACACCAATCCTGAATAGCAGACAGACAGTCAGAGATGAGAGAAGGAGAGGAGGTGGCGGAAGGGAGCCTGAAAATGAGTTGAGTGTCATCCGCACAGCACTGAAAGTTGGGGCAGAGAGCACCAATGCGGTGGGAAAGAAGTGCCAGGTATTGGTTGACCATCTAGGGAGAGAGGTTAGACCCCTGGGGAACACCACAGGTAGAGAGAGATAGAGGAGAGGAAGGACCCAAGTTGGACCGGGAGGGCCGATCAGTGAGGAAAGTAGTCAGCCAAGCCAGGGCCTGATCGGTGATACCCAGGTTATCAGGGAGACGGTTGAGCAGAATGGCATGGTTGACCGTGTCAAAGGCAGAAGAGAGATCAAGTAAGATGAGGACACTGGGGGAATCAAGGTTGGAGAGCAGGTCTTCACGTATGTTCAGGAGAAGAGTTCCCGTGCTTCTGGCAGCTCTGAGCCAGACTGGTGGTCATGCAGACAGCCAACAGATTCAGTGTGAAGATTAAGCAGGGAGATGGCCAGCTTTTCAAGGAGTTTGCCCAGGAAAGGAGTGATGGAGATTGGGTGATAGTTAGCAAGGCCGGAAGGGTCGGCAGAGGGATTCTTAAGATGAGGGTGCACAAGGGAGTGCTTCAGGAGGGATGGGAACTTTCCAGTGCCAAACGAGTGGTTGCAGAAGTCAGCCAGAGCAGGAGCCAGTGTGTCAATGTGGTCCTTGATGGTTTTGGGGGAACAGGGGTGAACCTGTTTCGACGAGACTTTCATAGATCAGACTTGTCTGGAAACCTTGTCTGGGGAGAACAGGGGAAAGGCAGAGAAGGAGGGAGGAGAGGTGGCCAAAGAAGGGCCAGAGGAAGAGCAGGGAGTAGAGGGAGGAGGGGGAGAAGAGAGAGCGGACAGGATGTCCTGAGTTTTAGAGATGAAATGAGAATCCAGGGCCGTGCAGAGGGCCTGGAAGGGGACAGGAGCTGTAGAGACTGCAGCAGGATTGGCCAGCTCCTTGCAGATTTTAAAGAGTTTGGGCGAGTTCTTAGATGCTGCAGAGACGCGGGCTTGGATGTGGGCTCTCTTCTTTGTGTGGACAGAGAGCCAGTATTTTTTTGGGGAAAGGCAGCAGGCCAGTTTGTCAGAGAATGTACCAGAACCCCGCCATTTCCTCTCAGCCACCCTGCACTTGCGTTTGAGGGTGACGCAGTGTGAGTCATACCAAGTGTTGCACTTGGCTTTGGGCTTCAAGCGGATCCTCATGACAGGGCTGTGTCAGGGTGCGAGTCAGCCATGGGGGGAGGGAAGGGGGGATGAGAAAGTGGCAGCGAAAACCTCAACTGACGCATGCTTCATGGGTCGGATAACCGAGAAGGTAGGTGGCAGTGCTGGAGTGCTTAAAAATACATTGCCTAAAGGAGGAGGACTTTGACTGCACCATTAACATATTACAGAGGAGTGCAGGAGATGTACGAGAGACAGATTTGAAGACATTAGGGTACACACTTCAGAAATGGTGGAGGGGATATATGATCAGATTTGGCTCCACCAGGTTAATAGTTAGAGAAGAGACGGTTGGGTAGGAAAGTATAAGACAAATGTAAATACCCCAGGGTAGGGAATTCTGAAAAAACGCAGCATGAAAAAAATGTGAATGTGTTAGGGGTATCAATACAGTTGAATGGGCGATATAGCATTGTGGCAATATATCAGGACTGAAGGAGAAGGGGTCAGAAAAGATTGGATTGTGGAGGGAATCCCTGATATTCACAGACAGAGATGAGTTCTGAAGCAAGTGAAAAGGCTGTTCTCTGAAAAGCAGATACTATCCCCCTGTGCACGATGGACCACAGTCGGCCCATAGGACTGGGGGTTTCCAAACGGCACTTTAAGATGGAGATAGATGGGGATGCAGATTTGTACTCTTGCACCAAATCAATAATGACAACTCAATGGTTTGGCAAAAGGAGTCCGTTAAATGACAAGTACAAAAAACGGGGAGTTTAATGAATATCTGCAATCGCTCGATCTTCCTTCTCGCTTCAACTCCAATTAATTTCAGAAAAAACATAACATTTATACCAAAAACTCATCATCACTGACGTGTAACTCTTAAAAACTTAGCATGAAACTCGACTGGTTCTAGGAAGGTAACTTACATATAGGTAGAAGGTAACTTTAATATAGGTACTATATCTATATCTGTATAGGATAACGGGGAGAGGGGCTTGGATAAACCATGTCAGGTGGGGCATCTAAGCCCTTCCTTCAAAATGGCTACTGGAAAGGTCACTAAAAGTATGTCCCATCATTGGTTCTACTAACTAGCGGACACTAGATTCCACAGTCCACTATGATTGGGTTGATGACAACCCCACTCATACTTTTCCACTTGCGCTTAGCAGCGTGCAGAATAGCCGGCCAGGTGCAGGGAGCTCGTCTGCACCCCCAGCTTCCCTTCAATTATTGTTACAATCAATCATCACTTCAGTGGTCATGTGTCAATTATTTCCTTGTAGTTGGCCTCGAGTCGGCTTCTTGGTCTGGGAAAGTTAAGGCGTCTGTGTATGGCAAAGGCCCATGCGTAGGTGTTACATTTTCATCCCTTCCTGCTTGCCTGGTCATGTGATACAGACACTGTGTAATCGTCCTTTCCTTCATAAATTTTGTGCATTTGATTCAATTCTGCCAGTCGTCTGTCATCTGTGGCTTATCTTGACGTTTCCGAACAGGATACTCTGTTCGTCTTTCTCTTAATTGTATCCACTTTTGGCCTATTCCAGCCGATACGACCATGGCTTATTGGTATGGTTAACTCTGAGTTTCTTTCTGTCTTTAATGCTCGATTTGTTTGCTGCGAAGCTCTCCTCTTGAGACATTTAGTAACCTTTGGTTGATTCTGCTCGTGCATAGTGAAGTATACTTATATAAAGTGCTCTTTTGAGGTAGATATATGTATAGGTGGCGCTTGCCACAATCTATTTTACTACTGAGCATAAGCAAGACTCACGATTTCTTGCTTCTTGCGGTTACTGTGCATATGTACATGTTTAAACTAACTCACCATCTTCATCATGCATATGGCATAAGTTTCTGACATCTTGACATCAATTGTTTCACTTTAGGCTCAGGATGTCACATATCCATGTGTTTCGTCTCTTTTTGACATCATACACAGGTCGTTATATCTTCTATATGTGAGTCAGTCTGGGTTCTCATGAGGTCACCATTCGTCTTCCTTCAGTATCTTCTTAGCTTCTTCAGGTATTACATTCTGACAGTCGTCATTCCGTCTCACTTGTCGAAATGGTTTTCTCAATGGGTACCTTACTGTAGAGGTTTTCTTAGGTGTCAGTACTTTAACAGGTGCTGTTATTCTGATAGGTACTGGAAAGAGCCCAACTGCGGCTCTCTGCTGGTTTATTTGCTCATCATACATTACATATTTCGGCGTGAACGTTCCCGGTACTTCAAAATGGGTGGCTACAGTGTGAATCGTGCTTGGCACCTCCTCTTCACTCCCCCCTCTGGGCGATTCATCGACCATTTCACTTCTTCCTTTGTATCCACCTTCACTTCATCCTCTGGAGCCACACAGAGGTCTGAAGAAATGTCTCTTTGGGGTCCATATCTTTATGACTCCCTTCAAGTTTCCTGCTGTTCTGAAGTGCTCATGAATTGACATTCTCCACTTGGATTACAATAGATCCATCTTCCCACATAATTTCTGTTTCTTTGGATACCGAAACTTTGTTCCTTCTGGTGCATAAATGCTGGCTTTATTATTTTTTTATTTGTATCTGGTTTATACGAAACAAACCTTTACAAAGTCAAACAATACATTAAACAAAACTTAAAACAATATACCATGTTATTCCACATAGTTAGCCAATCCAAAACAATATACAATTTCCATAGGAATATTTAACATTTTTAAAACAAAATGACAACTATCAAAGAGGAAACCACAATTTTCATTTAAGGAAGTTCAGATATCCAGTAGAATTTCTGCAAAATTTTACATTCTCACGATCAGTAACATAAGGTCAAAGCTAATAAGGAATAGGAAAAGCCACACAGTACATTCATATAAATACGGATATCAAATCAAGATTCTCTGTTTTGGCGAATGTGTCGCACAATCAATATTATGAGACATAACCTATGTCTAACTGCTTTATGTATGACCATAAATGCCAATAAAAATATTTAAAAATAAAATCAAATCAAGATTCTCTGTAATGCTAGTTTTTCCTTTCTATAGTTGCCAGACCACACACTTCTATTAGGAAGTTTACCACGGCCAACCTTAGTGCATTTAACTTCCTGTGGAGCATGTACCACCATAATGTTTCAGACAATACCCTCGAGGTGCTGTTAACAAATCTACCAAAAAAGGTGAGTCGCTGTGGAGCAATTGTTTCACAGTGAAGTAGTAAGTGTTCAAATGATTCAATCGTCGTTTTACAAATGACAAACGACAGGGGATTTTTTTTTTAACCAGTTCCTGATCTAATTTCAAGCATTCCCCCCCGTCAGGAGAACATGAAAATGAAAACATAAGTAAACTGCTCTCCTTGTTGGATCCGGGAATTTAATCAGGTAGGATTTCAACATGCCTATTTCTTTCCCTTCTGCAATCAATTGTTTGTAAATCTTGGAAGTGCCCACCATTTCCATAGTGTTCGCCCAGTGCAACCATTGCAATTGTTTTTTCACACCCAGCGGGTTTTTAATTAACATATCATGCGATACATTAATGGTCTCAAGGAGATCTACACAGTCTTTCTGTAGCCTCAGCATCCATTTCGATTCGCTGGTACCACTTCTCAGCCTACATCCCAGTAGGGTATACAGGGAATTATTATTAGATACAATCAAATTTCGATATAGTGCCATTTAGTTCCACTTAACTCTCATATTTAGGGACAAGAGACCTAATTTGTAACGAATAGCGGATACCGGCACGCTTTGGGGTAAGTAAAAGGTGATTTTCCGCCATATTTTGGATTCCATTTTCTGTACCAAACGCAAGGTTTAAAATGGTAGAATTTCAAAACCGTATAATAATTTTGGAACAACTTTTAAATTGTAGAACCTGATCAAAGGGGTAACAGAGAATTTGCAGTATTTATTAGAGACCTTCCTCATTTGGAGGATACGCTTGTCGGCCTTTTCCAAATAGAGATTCCAGTAAAACTGTGTAGAAGCACTCCCAAAGACCGGAAAGCTTAAATAGCAAAGAGATCTTACTTTTGCTAGAGGGCAAGCATTTATTCGCCACTTGTATTTTACGATCTTCTTCCTGGTGATGAAGGGTATTACAACCGATTTCCTTTCATTTTTAACTAGTGCTTTTTCATGTACGTATAATGCCAGGGCTGTCAGTTTACGTTGTAAGCCAACGGGGGTGTTGTCAACCAGGAGGAGGTCGTCAGCAAATGCACTCCAGCATATTTTGATACCCTCTATCCTGGGAGAAACGAGGGAGAATGTTGTGAGGGGAACATTTACATTTGCAGTATAAAGGTTAAAGAAGGTGGGGGCAAACAAACAATCTTGTCTAAGGCCATTATTAGTTTGGATGATTTTAGAAAGGTCACAGGATATATTCAATCTGACTTCGATTGCGGAATCCTCGTGAAGATTAATGATAATTGCCAGGAGTCCAGAAGGGAGCCCCATTGGGGCTACTTTTGTCCAAAGTCTCACCCTGTCCACCTTATCAAAGGCGAGCGAAAGATCGACTGATGCTAAATATATCGGGGTTGCAGTTTTTTTAGAAGCCTTCTAAGAGAAGACAGATAATCAGACCTCCTATCACAGTTCCCATCCCTTTTCGGAAGCCAAACTGCTGGGGCAGAAGAATCTTATTAGAATCCACCCACTCCTCAATCCTCTGTAATACCGACCCGGCAAAGATCTTCGAATCGGCATCCATAACCGAAATCGGTCGGTAGTTAGTCAGCAGGTTCTATCCCCCTTCTTATATATGGGAACAACATAGGATATTTTCCAGGACTGGGGAATTATCCTGGACTGTATGATGGAATAAAAGAATAGATCGCAATTTTGCCCAGTGTTCCGGGGACCTCTTCAGAGTATTATTAGTCACCCCATTTGGTCCGGCCACCTTTGAGTTGTTTGCCCTCTTAATCTGAGATTCAATATTTGTAATCGAGAAATCGAAATCCCAGAGCCCATTTTTTATAACCAGTAGTTCATTTGTCATTTCCATTTGCCTTTATACAAGGTTGAGAAATGTTTTTCCCAGGTCGCTTCCTCTACATTTACAGATTGAATAATAACCTGACGTTTTTCCATTGCATTTATCAGGCTCCAAAATCTGCATCCCGACGAACCCCCAAGTTCCTCAAGCATGTTGATATTATCATTGTTCTGAAGGACCACCTTGTGATTTTTCATCCAGTTTTTTTTTTACTTGTTTAATTCGGAGAATTTGTCTCCTTTTTTCCGTCTGGTTATGATTGGTCTTCAGGATTGCTCTAATTTGTCTATTGGCGAGATTTCTTTTTTGCCTTACCAAGGGGTCATAGGCATGTGAATGAAGGGGTTTCATAATGGCTTGTCTTTTTTGTTTTATCGACCTACCTATCATGTTTTTGATGTATTCTGTAACGTTAGATACATAAAAGCATTGGAGTCTAGTGGACAATGGCATAGAGTTATATTCTTGAACAAAGACGGTGTTAAATTTGTTGACATTTCCCTCATGCCAGGTTATGCGATTTTCACCATAGGACACTCTAGAATACTTCTGCATTGTGCTTTGTTTAGATGATATAGTATTGGATACCATTTTAATCTCCAAAAATCTGTGATCACTCATGTTTGTATCATTTATCACAAGTTCTAAACATAAAGTAGATAAAGATTTTGACATAAAAATGTAATCAATATGCGATTCACCAAATTCGAGTTACCCCTCGAGTTCCACGAGAGCAATTTTCAATGATCTTTTCCTTTTATGGAACTAGAGTTTTTGTTTCATCTTTTAGACTTTGGAAATTGACTCTTAGGGAGTGGGCAAGCCAGGTCCAATCCTGAGTCTCCTCCCCCTTATAGGCCGTGTTAATTTCCTTTTGTGTATCTACTTCATCCATTGGTATGTTGGAATTTGTTTTTTGATGCATAAGGGCATTTCCATTCTCCCAACCATTGCTGAAAATCAAGATATCATATCCCATTCTATTAAACTGTTCTGTCTCCTGTATTATCATATCAAAAATCTTTTGAGAGTTAGGGACAATGCAAACATGGTCAAGACGTGAGGGATGAATAAAGTCCACTAAACAAATATCCGCAGATACAATCAGCCTCAAACGGGGCACCTCATTGAAGAATGACAGAACACTAGGTCTATTTAAAGAAGATGGTCCTCCAATGTCACACAGATTGTACAAAAGGATACTTGGATATTCTGGGAATGCCACCTTCTGCCACATTGTATTCCTTAAATCGCTATCCTTAATATGAAGGGGCCTAGCTGATTTATATTGTAGAGGATTTCTCAATTCCTGCGGACCTTTCGAGTGGGGCATTACATATTCATCGAGATACTGTGTAGGTGCCCTCTCACATACCTCCCTCTGTCCCCACCGGTCCACATGCAACTGTAGTTTTCCTATGTCACCCCCCCTAGACACAGAATCAGAAGGCATTTCATTAGATGCCCAACCCGGATTTTCCCTTTTGACGTGGTCTCTTCCCGTCATAGCCTTATTTCCAAGCAGTGCTAAGTCAGGGAAGAGATTCATCATAATCCTTTTTATGGTGTCTGGAAGGCTCGAATTTGCCCCCCTTCGTTCCCTATCTGGGGCTGTTGGTCTCCCTGTAGAGGTGATTTA
Source organism: Ambystoma mexicanum (assembly GCF_040938575.1). Classification (NCBI taxonomy): domain Eukaryota; kingdom Metazoa; phylum Chordata; class Amphibia; order Caudata; family Ambystomatidae; genus Ambystoma; species Ambystoma mexicanum. Next base: position 174,307,555 of record NC_090931.1, read on the forward strand.
AGTGCCTCATTCGTGTCCCTATCAGACTGGGGTTTCCCGGAGTTGGATTTCATATTCCCCTCCATTACATCTGAACCCGGGGTTTTTAAAATCTCTGGAAGAGAGGGGACAGAAGTCTGAACTGAGGGTATGGAGGAAAAGCCCAGTCTATTAGATTCAGCTGAGGTCATAGGGCTTCCAGCCATAGGGTTAAGGGGATCTTGTGGCAAAATCTGTCGAGATGCCGATTTTTCTAAGGCCTTATAGAAATTGGAGAGTTGTAGCTGTTTTATTTCCTTGTGTTCCCCCCCATTTGTTGCGACAGTGCTTTCTCATTGTCAATACCCTCTGTCTTATCTTCTATATTAGGTCTCATATCTCCCTCCTGTTTCTTATTTGTAATTTAAGTTTTTTTCAAATGTTTACTTTTTTATTTTTATTATTTCCCTGGGATGCTCCCGGGTGGATTTCAGAGTGTCACCATTATTTAATTGGAGGGCCTTCCTACTCTCCTCATTGAGTTGTTTTAAATCAGATAGGGCAACTTCGTTCGGAGGCACCTTAAGTTCTTTAAGAAAATCTAACTTGGGAGGGTTCAATCCCTTCTTCATTAGAATTTATTTTGCTTTTAAGGCCAAAATGCTTTTGCCGCCTTGAGAGAAAGAAGCCATTTCCGTTAACACTTCCATCTTCCTCTTGTTTTTTGTTACATCTTATTTCTCTCCTATACCATCAGCGGAATCCATTATTTTAATTAGGGCAGATGGACTATCTGGTGTATCACTGAGATTAGTATCCTTTTCCTGAGCTCGCAATACCGGCCATGAAGGCATTATGGGGATGGAGTTCCCCATCAGTACTCGCATACCTTTTTCCAGCGTGGAAATTTTCCCTGAAAGATCCTTAAGTGCCTCCATAATCTTTTTTTCCCCTTCTATTTCATATTTCTGGGCTTTATTTCCATTTTTTTTCTTGTGCCTTGTTCATCCCAATCCCCAGGGATGTCATATTGGCAAAAAGTCAGACCCTCTTTTTCAATGACAGGGTTTTGATATCCTTGCGAGTTAGTTATTTTTGGAACAGGTGGAATATCTGTCTTCATTAGGGGTACCTTATCATCCTCTTTACCCATAAGGAAACCTTCCACTTTGCTAAGTTTTATTTGAGTGTCTAGTACGATTCTTTTCAGGTCTCTCATCTCCCAATGGGTCAGCTCGTGTCCTTTATCTAGAAGATTCAATATCCTAGAGATCACTGGGAGAGATTCCTCAAATTTATCATTGTCGTTAATCGGTGAGCTCATGAGGGAAACCCCTCAAGTTGGGGGATTATTAATATGTGAAGGCACTGCTGTATTCACCAAATTCTCCACAGGTGATTGTCCCCCCTTGATCTCCATAACACTCTTGAGTTCTCCTCCCCAGCCTTCTTGTGTGTTTGTAAATAAAGAGGCTAAAAATACTCTATAGGGTGTTAAGGGCCTCAATTGGGGAAGTGTATTGAACAGGTGTACTTGGTCAATTCCATTTCGAGCTGCATTAACAGGCGTGGAAGGGCCCCTTGAGAGCCTAGCACGCTTCCCCCAATTCCACCCTCACTGCTTGGCCCATCAAAGAAACATCAAGGTTTATCTCCTTCGGCATGTTGTCTGCTCCCTCAATGAGTTTATGGTTTATTGACTCTCTTACACTTAGAAAACTTGATTGAATTGGGATTTGAGAGTCAAAGGACAAGCCAGCAGGCACAAAGGATATGTCTTCCTCCCCCAAAGATTGGACGTCCATTTTTGTGTGGAGTTGAGAATGCATGTAGGCGAATTCTACCTCTTGCTTAATCACATCCCTTTATTTCCTTTTCATTCTCCTCCACATTAGCTCCCCAGGAGTTTTCTTCTTGGATAATAGTATCCAATAAAGGGACCACAGGTTTTTGTGTTTCATTATCCTCCCCCATATTGGAGGTTTCATATAGTTCCCTAAAGGACTTTATCTCTGTCCACATGCATTGAGGGGTCAGATTGTTTTCCAAGGTCCCGGGGAGCACTGGGGTCTTTAAAGCACACATTTTCCCATTTCGTAACACAGTTGCCATGGTGCCCAAATTTTGTAATTATAACAAAGCAGAACGGTATAGAACAAAAAATAAAAATCTGCTTACCCCAAAGTAAATAATAAAGTTACTGGCCCGCTGCTCCCGCTCCCCGGCACACCCGAACAGCCAACTAGCCACTGGTAGCGGCCACTTTGGATGCGCGCGCACCAAGCTGTTATGAGGAGGCGAGGGCCGGGACTGGCTCAGGGGCGTGCCGGGGGCGGGGCAGGGAGGCAGAGCTAGGCAACTGTAGTGGAGAAAGAGAAAAAACAAACAGAAAAAACAGATAAAAAACTATGTGGGCGGAGCAGTATTGATTAAGAGCTAGAGCTGCGGCGAACCACACTAAAGATAGAAAAGAAACAGAAAGAGTAAACAAGATTTTGGTCAATTACTTTGCAGCTGAACAGTCGAAATGTGCAACAGAAGCCGCATTATGGCAACAGTAAAGATTCCTCTTGCCGACGAGCAACAGGTAAGTTCAGTGTCCGGTAGAAGGATTCCACAGAAGAGGGGCAGAAAAACCAGCCAAACAGCCACTTGGTAGCGCCCACTTTGAATGCTGGCTTTCACAAAGTCTCTTATTTCTTCATCAGGCAGGTCCTTGGGCTTCCATTCGGACTCAACATCAATTCTTGATTTTCATCCCTATGGCAATTTTTGCAGTTTTCTGGCATTGAGATATTATCTTGATAACACAGAATCCAAGCATTATAATCACTAGCAGGGCTCCTAGGAATTTGAATGCATCTGCCATCCATTGTGGAACCCATGAAAACAGTGGTCCAAACCAACTGTCGTCATCAACTTCGTCAGCTTCATCAATCATTTGATTCTGCAGGTTTGTCAGCATACCTATGGCTTCTGTTAGAGTTCCATTCTCATCATCATGCGAACGTATAAATGTGCAACATGATTCTACAACTTTTGCACAAACTCCTCCATCCATAGCTGTGATCATGTCAAGGACATATCTATTCTGCAGAGTCATTAGTCGAATCGCCCTTGACTCTTCCTTGATTGCATTGAATCCTTTTATGGTCGTGTTGATGGTCTGCAGTAACTCCCATCTGGTTATCTGCAACCATTTAGTATTTGCTCCAACTTGGATCCTTGGCATCAGAATTGTCATGAACACTGAAGAGGTTAGGCTGAATAACCTGTGTTCATACGGGATCGCATGAAAGGCTTCTTCTAATTTGCAGAAAAGTAATTCTCTCTCTTCATTCTGCTCATCAGTTCCACAGATCTCCTTTTTCTCAGGTCAGCATCTGCTTTTGGGAAACTGTCAATGTTCAGATCACTTTTTGGAATCACCAGTGCTGGGACATGGACATTTACTAATGTACATATACCTCCCCAATTCTTCGGTAATATGATATATGCTTTGGATCCACATGCCCAATAATTATCCATGATCACTGCGGTTCCATACATCATTCCTGGAGCATCAAAGATGCGTCCACAGTTCTTATTTTCTCCCATTTCTCTTGTACCATTGTTTCTGAAGCATAATTTGAAATTCTCCAATGGCACTGTCTGTAAGGGTCCTCCTCTGTCTTCGACCCATGTTAATAATTTTGCAAGTCTCTGCCATAATGGCTTGCATATCATCTGCACATTTTCAATTGCTTCTTTGCAGGCTCCAATGACCATCCATGCTCTGCAGATCTCGTCTCCTTTCTCCCATCTGTCTGGTGAAAGCACTGTTCCCCAAATTTGCATTTGGCCTCTGTTTTTCCAACTTCAAGCTTCTTCTGGAGTTTTTCCTTGAACTTTCAGTCTTTTGTTTGTCTCTCTTCTGATCTCTGCTCCTTTAACTCCAGGCTTCTCATATCTGATCACAATGTTTTGTATTTTCATTGTTTCTCGTCTTTATGTCCTGGACATAATCGTCTTCATTTGGATCAGTTGCCCATTTGAGTGAAGCATCACTTCCCATGAACTGGCCTCTGGTCTTGCACATTGCTATGTGTGATAGAGTGTCTGCTGTTGTGACATCTATTTCCACAGCTATGAAGATTTTTCGACTTCCCCATGCTGTATGGTAAGAGTGCACAAAGCATTCTTTCTCTGAAGTTCGTCTTCCAACTTCTTTCATATGTTGGTACCATATGTTATTTCCCAAGTGTGCTGTGCTGTCCAAGTAGTCGTTTAGTTCATTATTGTCTTCTTGTGTGCTTATTCTGATTCTCAAGGTTTTCATGTAGTTGGCTATAATCACATCCTTAATCACATCCATATATCTTCTTCCTCCTGGAGGATTCTCAGGCATCTCTATCCATGGTCCAGGCATTTTCATCTGTACTATTTGAGTAGGAGAAAGCTCTGTCAGTCCTTCTTTATCTCTGTGTCTTTTCCTCGCTTTGGCTATGAACGGCCATATTGATTCTGTGATCATCTCGGCACGCAATAGTTTTGCAGGACTCGTACTTGCCTGTCATGACCCTCAGCCCTGATCCCCACTGGCAAGCCCATTGACCAGGTGGAATCAGGACTCAGATCACTTATAAGGCCTGGTATCCACTTCTCAGGCTCTCTTGGGGCCAGTTCTGGCGCCTTTGGTGCCAGGCTCATAAACAAAGATAGACATCTGCTTGTGGAACTACTTTTTAGGGCTTTCAGCCAACATGGAGGCATCCACAGCTTGATTCCTAGAACCAAGCTATGTGGTCTAGTGTTTTGGGTGTGGTGGCCTAGGGACTACTTTACCTGGACTACTTTGCAGTGGCTATTTAAACCAGACCCGAACAAGACAACACGCTTTGCGTTACTTTGCTACTAGCAACGTGAAGCTCACCGTGTCCAGCTTTCTCACGAGCCCGACAAATTCCGGAAACAAAGAACATCGTTAGCAGCAGAATCTAACCTGCAATCTCCATCCTTCACTGCTCGCAGCTCCTGGGCAGCTCCGTTTGAAGAGTTTGCCGCCCGGATCGAAGAACCTGAAAAAAGGGAGAAAGACATTATTAAAGGAGGTAAAAGAGACATTACAACCACAAAGCGCTTAGAGACTTACCTGGCTGGCTGATTTTCGACCGGCATAGCTCCGGAACTCCTCTGCGCTGGGAGTACACCATGACCTATGAAAGAGAGAAAAGCGTAGGTCAGTGAGGATAAGACATCGCTGCGCAAAGCGCCTCCTTACCGCATCATAGCGCTATTGTGCGCCATCATCTACCGGTGAGAACCAGCCTACCCAGTTCTCCAAGCTGATACTCCGCGCACCTAAGGGAGATAAAAAGAGAAATTTTAGAACAGAGAAAAGACATGCAAGAACAACACCACCATCAATCGCAATAAGACCTACCTGAAAGACACTACAAGGGCCGCAGTCAGTGAAGTAACTGGACCGCCCACGGCCACAAAAGACAAGGCGCCCCTGCCCAGAGAGCAGGACGGAGAGCTCACCAATTCCGACAGCCAGGTGAGAAGAGAACCCGGAGGGGCTGAAAACACAAGGGAGGTGGGGAAAAACTTACCTTGGTCGTCCAGTCCTAATATAGTCTTCATTTCCAGGCGGAATCCCATCAACACTGAAAACCACACAGGGAGTCATAAAGAAGGGCACCAACGACCAACTGGCTGGGTGGCGTCCCCGTGGATACCAGGTGAGCGTAACAGAATCGAAGCCTCACCTAAATAATCCACTTGGGCGCCATGGAAACATCGGAAATCGACCAACTGGCCCAATTGTTGGGGAACCTTCGTGCTGAGGTTCATCCAGCCCGACAAGAGACTAATGCACTCCGAAGAGATCTAACAGTGACCAAGGAGCGCGCCGACGAAATCGGCAGACAGTTCTTGCAATCGCAGGCAGGTCAGACTCCTCTGCCTGGAGGAAATCCACCGATGCAAAATCCTATCTCACCATCGTATACCCCCTCACCAGTACAGATCACGCTGCTTGGAACAGTTCCCCTGGCACCACCAGAAAGGTTTTCGGGCGACCCACGGAAGTATGCAGCATTCATAAATCAGTGTCGCCTTCATTTCCTTTGTCGCCCTGGGGCATCTCCAAATGACCAGGCTCGGGTAGCTTTCATCCTATCATACTTGAGTGGAAGTGCAGCGGATTGTTCGGTGCCGTTGGTGACCCATAATGATCCATTGTTACAGGACTATGGGGGGTTCCAGAGAGAAATGGAAAAACTGTTTGCTCGCCATACCCAGGAACAAGCAGTGGATAACAAACTCTTATCCCTCCGGCAGGGGAACCAAGACTTTTTAACATACATTGCGACTTTCAAAAGACTGGTTGCTGAAGCCAGGTGGCCAGAAAACAAAAGAACCACGTTATTCCATCGAGGCTTACGAGGCGAATTAAAGGATGTCTTGGCCCAGGTAGTTGATCCCCCCCCAGAGACTGTACCGAATTCATAAATCTGGTCGTGCAGCCAGACCATCGGTTACAGGACCGAAAAGCAGACCGGTCCAAAGCAGACTCTCGAGTAGTTTATGTTTGGCCTAGAGAACGCACCACGGGTGCCAGACAACGCTGTAGAACCCATGCAGATCGGGGGGATACAACCTCAATTGACAAAACAAGAACGGGATAAAAGAAGACAACAGCAACTTTGTTTGTATTGTGGAAAACCAGGACATTTTCAATAAGACTGCCCAGTAAAACCCCCAAGGAGGACAGTCGGGGCCACAGAAAAGGATGAAGTTAAGGAATCGGAAAACTACCAAGCTCTGCAACCGTAGAGGTCAGTTTGTCGAGTGATGAGAAAGAGCCACTGACCTCATACTTTGCGATACCCGTGATCTTAATAAACCACCAACAATCATCAAAGATGCATGCCATAGAAGCGTACATCGACAGCGGAGCAGATGGGAACTATATAGATTAAGAGTTGGTGGCAGAGATGGGGCTCCCTTTGTGTTTTAAGTCTACCAGGGTCAAGGTGACTACCGTGGATGGGACCGAAATCGCCTCTGGACCAGTAACCCAGTACACAGCTGCAGGAACCTTGCTGTGCCAGGATGGACATCGGGAGTGTATTTCGTTCGATCTTATTAAGGCACCTCAGTTCCAGTTGATACTAGGAATGCCATGGTTGGTTGCTCACAACCCTTTGATAGACTGGCGGGCAACTGCTCCCCGGCCTGCTACTCTCCTGAACCGGAACCCGACTCCTGTATCCCCAAGACTTCCAATAATATAGCTTCTACCCTAGGGGTAACTAATAGTCTGCCAGATGAATATTGTGACTTTCAGGACGTATTCCAAAAAGACCAGGCGAACACATTGCCGCCGCATAGGCCTTATGATTGTCAAATTGACTTTATTCCTGGGGCAAAAATCCCATGCGGCAGGATCTACGCTCTCACTGAACCAGAAACTCTTCACCTGAAATCCTATTTGGACCAGTACCTTGCAAATGGATTTATCCGCCCATCTAAGTCCCCAGCAGCCAGTTCTTTGTTCTTCGTACCAAAAAAGGAAGGGGACTTGAGGACCTGTGTTGATTACCGTGCAATAAACCAGATAACCATGAAGAACCGCTACCCCTTGCCTCTTATCCCGGAAATGCTAGACCAAGTCAAAGATGCCCAGATCTATACCAAATTAGACCTTCGGGGAGCATACCTCCTGGTCCGAGTCAGAAGCGGAGATGAGTGGAAAACAGCTTTCCGTACCAAATATGGCTTGTTTGAATATCAAGTCATGCTTTTTGGCTTATGCAATGCTCCCGCAGCGTTTCAATATTTCATGAATGATGTATTGAGAGAACCGATTGACGTTTGCACCTTAGTGTACATAGATGACATCTTGGTCTTCTCAGCCTCAAAACAAGATCACATCAGGCACGTTTGTTCAGTCCTCACCAAGCTCTGCCAACATCATTTATATGTAAAACTGGAGAAATGTTTTTTTCACGTCACCGAAGTAGAATTTCTTGGTTTCATCCTTTCGCCCAAAGGCATCAGAATGGACGTACATAAGGTTGACGCTATTATAAAATGGCCATCACCAACATCTCTGAAGGGGATACAGAGTATGCTGGGTTTTGTGAACTTTTACCGCCGATTTATCCCAGACTTCTCTCAGGTTGTGCACCCGATCACAGTACTGCTATGAAAATGCAATAAAAAGTTTACTTGGAGCGAGGAAGTAGAAAGAGCCTTTCAGGAACTGAAACGAAGGTTCACCTCCGCTCCAATCCTGCGGCACCCCCGTCCGGACCTCCCTTATATCGTAGAAACTGATGCTTCCAGTATGGCAATGGGAGCGGTCCTTTCACAGAGGGACCCAGAAACTGGCCAGCTGCATCCTGTGGCCTTCTGGTCAAAAAGGTTCTCACCTCCGGAAATTAATTAATTACCCTATCACGGACAAAGAACTCCTAGCCATCAAGTCTGCTTTTCAAGGCGTGGCGACACTATCTTCTGGGAGTTAGACACACCATTACAGTAATCGCAGACCACCGGAACCTACAATATCTTAAAAGAACAACTTACTCTCTTACCTGGTAATGTTCTTTCGATGGGATGGTCTGACTACGTATTCCATATCTATGACATGCAATCACCACAGCTGTGCTGCTTCGGAAAATCGTTGGCGTCTGCGTCGATGACGTCGATACGCCGCCCTCGAGGACCTCCTCCGACGGCTGACGTCACTGGATGTGATAAGTAGGACGCACGACGCCCGTAGCCTCAGTTGTAGTTTTTTCCCAGAATGTGTGGCACCAGTCTTCTGCCAGTCTGACACACAAAGCCTTGCAGAAACATAAGCTGCAATTGCATAAGTAATTCTGTAGCGCGGAAGGCAGGGAGGGAGCGATATTTAATACGTCGTGGGACCATCCCATCGAAAGAACGTTACCAGATAAGAGAGTAACTTGTTCTTAGAGGGGATTGGGTTCTCCGACGTATTCCATATCTATGACAGGCTCCCAAAGCAGTACCAATGCAAGGAGGTGGGAAAAGAATTTAGAAAACAGAAATTTAGCATTCCCAATCAAATTGCGGAGTAAAGGACTGCCTTGCCAAAGGCCAGATCCTGCCCCCGGATGGAATCGAGGGAATAGTGACGTACAAAAGTATGTACCGAAGCCCAGGTGGCTACATCACAGATGTTGCGAATAGGAACACCCTTCTGCAGGGCAGTAGAGGCAACCATACCCCTGGTAGAATGGGCCCGTAAGACGACCGGTGGGTCCATACCCGCCAAGCAGTAACACTCCGAGATAGCCAAAATAATCCAGCGAGACAAAGTCCGTTTCATCACAGCCTGTCCCAAACGCTTTCCAGCGTAACCAATAAAGAGCTGATCGTCCACTCTGACCCGGGACATGCGTTAAATATAAAAGCTTAACGCTCTCCTAGGATCAAGCCTATGGAGCCTCTCCTCTTCCTTACCAGGATGTGGAGGAGGATAAAATGCCGGAAGAACAACCTTCTGGCCTAAATGAAATTCCGACACCACCTTCAGAAGAAAAGAAGGACGAACTGTAAGGACAACCTGTCCTTATGTAACACAGTGAAGGGTGGCTTAACTGAAAGTGCCTGTAACTCACTCACTCTGCGAGCGGAAGTGACTGAACTAAAAATACCGTTTTCAGAGTTAACAGTCTCAAAGGGCATGAATGCAAAGGCTCAAACGGAGCACCCATCAGAAACTTGAGAACAAGGTTCAAATCCCAACCGGGCACCTGGAAAGGTGACGGAGGGAACACATTAGTGAGCCCTTTCAGAAACTAAGAAACGAAAGGAATTTTAAAATAGGAACACTCTTCAGACGAGCGCTTAAATATGGCCAGCGCCGCCAGGTAACCTTTAATGGTACCCACTTGAAGGCCCCTGTGGGCCAAAGAAAGCAAAAAAGACAGAACCATGGGAATTTCACATGCAAAAAGATCCACATTCTTAACCCCGCACCAGTCGCAGAACTTACGCCAACGGCAACGGTACCGGGACTTTGTTGCTGGCCGCCTGGCCGAGAGCAATACCTCCATAACGTCTTCAGGGAGGTCCCAATACTTATACCTCAACCTTTCAGAAACCAAGCGTGAAGGTTGAGCGATCTGACCTCTGGATGGAGAACCTGACCCCCCTCCCGTGAGAGCAGATCATCTCGGTAGGGAAGACGACGTGGAGGGCAGATGGACAAGTCGAGAAGGTCCGGGTACCATGTCCTCCAGGCCCACGCCGGAGCAATGAGGATCATCCGGGAACCGAACCTCCGTAACCTCTGCAGTACTTGCGGGATGACAGGGACTGGAGGAAACACATACAGCAGTGGGAATGACCACTCCACCACGAACGCGTCTCCTAAGGCTCCTTTTGGAGGAAAGTCCCGCGAGAAGAACCTCTCGCACTTCCGGTTGACACTGGAGGCGAAGAGATCCACTTGAGGGGTCCCCCAAAAGGGGAAGATCTCCAGGAGAATCTCCTGAGCCAACTCCCACTCGTGAGAGATCGCGCTCTGCCTGCTCAGAGCATCCGCCGTCTCGTTTTCGTCTCCGGCCAGATGAACTGCTGAGATCGAAACTTCCTGCTGGATTGCCCAGAACCAGAGTTGCATCGCCTCCCTGCACAGAGGAAGTGACCCTGTGCCCCCCCCTTTCTGTTGAGGTAGGGCATGGCCACCGTGTTGTCCGTCAGGATCGGGACATTCTTCCCTTGCATAGTCGGCAGAAAAGCCTTCAGGGCTAGCGTGACGGCCCTCAGCTCCAACAGATTGATATGGAGTCTGGACTCCGACGGAGACCAACGACTGCCGACTATCAACTCGTTGGCATGAGCTCCCCATCCCGTGAGGGATGCGTCCGTCACGATCGTCACCTCCGGCCAGGCTAGCCAAAATGGAGCCCCCTTCATCAGATTGTCTTTGACGGCCCACCATAGAAGGTCCTGGGCGACCGAGGACGGCACCTGAACAGGGTCCGACAACCTGCCGGAGGACAGACCACTGGAGCTTGAGTGCCCATTGCAAAGATCTCATCCGCAACCTGGCCTCTGGCACCAGAAGAATGCAGGATGATATGAGGCCGAGCAATCTCAAGAACTCGAACGCCGGGAGACTTTGGGCAAGCTGAAACTTGTGCACCATCTGCTGAATGTGATGAGCCCTCACCTGGGGAGGAAAACACTGCCCCAGGGACGTGTCGAGCACAGCTCTGACGTACTGGAGCCTCCGACTTGGTGTCAAATGGGACTTCTTGAAGTTGAGGGAGAAGCCCAGCTTGTGGAGGGAGTGGCAGGTGACAGATGATCCAGGACTTGCTCGGGAGAGCGCCCTTATCAACCAATCGTCCAGGTAGGGGTAGACGTGAATCCCCCCTTTCCTGAGGTGCACTGCCACCACTACCATGAGCTTGGTGAAGACCCTCGGGGCGGAGGTCAATTCCGAACGGCAGGACCCGAAACTGAAAGTGCGAGTCGCCAACCGCGAACCTCAAGTACTTCTTGTGCTTTGGATGTATCGGCACATGAAAATAAGCGTCCTTGAGGTCGTGAGACACCCACCAGTCCCGAAGTTGAAGGGCCTGGGGGACTTGAGAGAGAGTAACCATCTTGAACTTGTACTTCCTGAGGAGTTTCTTCAAACCGTGCAAGTCCATGATGGGTCTCAATCCCCCGTCTTTCTTGAAAATCAAAAAAGAAGGGGAATACCATCCCTTGTTCCTCTCCGCTACAGGCACCAGTTCTATGGCGCCTTTCTCCAGCAGGGATTGAATTTCCTGCGCAAGGAGTGGATCCGGACTCTTCAAAGAGATTCCCCGGTGGATTGTCGTGAGGCCTCTGCCGGAAAGGAAGACAGTAGCCGTGGGCTATGATCTCCAGAACCCACACATCTGAAGTACTGGCACGCCACTCTACAAGATGCTGCGCCAGCCTTCCCCCAACCGGCGAACCATGGGACATGGCCTCATGACTGAGCTGCAGCTGCTGCGGCGTTGCCTGAGGGCAAAGAGGCAACAGCCTGAGCGGCCTTTGCACCTCGAGTACCTCGTTTTCCACCTCTGGCACTCCTACGGTGGCCCCTTTGACTGGCAGCTTCTATCGCTTTACCAAAGGATGAGTAATAACGAAAGGACCCTCCCCTCCATTGCTGTCCCCTAGGACGAAAAGGTGGAGGTTGGCGAACTGCAGCGCCCAACGACTTCGCTGCAGCTTTGGAGGTCTGCAACCTTGCTGCCAAAAAGATGTTCCCTGTCAAAGGGCATGTTGAGGAGCCGAGCCTGCACATCAGAAGCAAACCCTGACTTCTGCAACCAGGCAAACCTGCATATCACGGTGCTTGCCGCCATGGACCGGCTGACGCAATCTGCCATGTCCAAACCTGACTGAACGGCCTCACACATGGCATCCTTGCCATCCTGAACCATGGCAAGGAAACCATCCCGTTCGCCCCCTTCGGAAATATGTTCAGCCGCTAAGGAAACACAGTTCCACAGAGTGTGCGGGAAACGTGACAAGGCACATACGGAGTTGGCCGCCTGAAGCGCCATACCCCCTGAACAAAACACTTCCTTCACTCAGCCGTCAAAACGCTTGTCGTCCCTATCAGGAGGGATGGTAGGATACGACGCCTGCTTTGCTGGGGCCGTAGCCGCCTGCACCATCAAACTCTCCGGAGTGGGGTGCTTGGTCAAGTAGCAGGGGTCTCTACTGGCTGGGCGGTATTTTCGCAGCAAAGACTTGCCCACTGCCGGGAGACTCTCCGGAGCAGTCCAAGCCGCCGCCACCCTCCTCTGTAGAGCCTTATGGAACAGCAGTACCGGTCAGTTGGTGGACCTTGGTCGAGGATATCCGTAAGGTCATCCGGAAGAAAATCCCCTGGGGGAGCAGACCATCCCAAGTACTCGGTGACCCTAGACATAAGACGCTGGTACGAGGAGTCGGCATGAGTGCCAGGCTCAGGCCTACAAAACTCCACCTCCGGAGAGGTGTCCAGCCCACTCGCATCGTGCAGGGACTGCCGCAGGTCCTCAATTTGGCTATGGCCCTAGAGAATCTCGTCTGGCACCGCATCAGGAACCATGTCATCATCAGAGCCCTCATCCACCTGTGAAATAAACTCAAGATGGCGGTAAAAAGGCACAGAATGTGGAACAAAGCCATGCTGGACCTTGGCCAGAGCCTTTCTAAGGGGTTCCACTGAGCCCCGGGGTACCCCTGTCGAAACAGCCTCGAAAGGCGTCCAGGGCGTCGAGTGAATCGGCGTCGATGCTGAACGCTGCGCCGACAGCATCGATGGTGTCGACACAGGCCACGAGGCCGGAGTCCCGAGCGTGACCCTCAACAGCCTGGGCGCCGATGGCATCGACGACTTCTTCGGAGGCGGGGCCTCGAAAGAGTCAGTCGACGACCTCGGCGCCACCTGCGTCGACGTCTTCCTCAAAGACACCACAGGTGCACACGGTCTCGAGCGCGTCGAGGACTGGGACCTGGACCGGGCATGACGAGAACGATTCCCCTTGTCCGAGCGGGACCTCAACCGCGAATCGTGCCGACCACCCGAGCCCAAAGGCGTGCGAGCGTGGTCTCTCGACCGATCACGACCGACCCCACTCGGAGGCACGGACAGACCAGTGCCCTGCGATTGGAGAATCGCTAACGTTTTCTTCCCGAAAGAATCCCATTCCTCCGGCTTCGCATGCTTGGTGGGATAAGAGACCCGCCGACGGGCAGAGTCCTCGGAAGAGGACAGGAAAGGCGACCGATGACGGCGCTTCCGGGAGTGCCTCAAAGAGGCAGAGGAGTGGCGTGACCGAGACCCACTGGACTTCCGACGACAATGCAGAGAGTCGCCCCTCGAATCGTCCGTCGAAAGCCCCACAGACCTCGACTTCCGTGGCTTGGACACCTTACCTACCGACAACTTCTTCTTGCGCTCCCGCAAGGCTTTGGACGTGAGCGACTGGCAGCCGACACAGTCATCCGTGTCATGGGCCTCACCGAGGCACCAGAGGAAGGCGTCGTGTGAGTCCGACACCGACATCTTGGACCCACCGTCCCCGCACTTCTTAAAGCCCGGTGTAACGCTCACCTGATTCCCACGGAGGCGCAGGTCTGGCCTTGAGTGCTGATGCTTCTTCAATGGTGAAGCGCAGGACTCTGAAGAGGGACAGGAAGGGCCCTCTACTCTGGCTTCTCCGGCTTGCAGGAATATTCCCCTGTGCGTGAAAAGGGAGTATTACTTACTGACTGAGTTATGCTCAAGCCTCCCAGTCTCTTCCAACCCTCCACGATACCCTTCCCTGATTCCCCGTGAAGTCTCACCTTAGGGTCAGGAAGGAGGAGCTCTCCATCCTGCTTCTGATGCAGGGGCGCGTTGAAACCCAGTTACTTCACTGGATTGAGGAGAGTTCTGGTAAGCTTGACTATTCAGGTAAGGCTCTGTAAAAGTTCTGTTGCAAATTCAAAAGTCCAAGCTTAATGATAATGTTCATTGTCTTTTTGCAGCAAGCGCTAATGCTTATGTCTTTTTTCCCCTTAGGGGCCGGGGTTCGGAATGCCGGAGATATGGCGCCGACCCAAAGTGAAACGTGCAGTTCCAATTCCAGTAAATGGCAGGTTAGTTCTGGATGAGCGCTCGGGAACGGTCTTTGCATATGCTCATTCATATTCTTGTCTTTTTCTCTAGGCTCTGGGAAGTGGCTGTGTATCCGGATGATCGCTGCTGAAGATGGAGGAACCCAGGAAAGGTGAGTGAAATGCAGCGCTGCAGCGATCGTAACGAAATGCTTTTAAAAATAATGTCTTCCCTTTCAGGATCGTCGGTGATGTCTCCGTGGTGCAGATTTAGCTGGTAAGGTCTCCTGTCTCCCTTTGCAGGTGACCCAGGATGCTGACAGGCGTGGCTGAAGTCCAGATGCAGGAGCTGACACGGTGAGCGTCCAGCTGCGAGGAGCAGAACAACGCGAAGCGTGAGTTGCTGATCGGGTGTGGTTTAAATAGCTTTGGAAGAAGTTCCAAGTGTGTATCCTTCCTCCGATCAGGTATGTATCCTTCCCCGACCACACCCGGGTGGAAAGTAATCCCACAGGTAAAGTAGTTCCATTCAGGCCTCAAGAGGGCCTGGAAGTGGCAGCATGGTCTGCATCAGGTAAGTGCACATTAAAACACTTTAACACATGTCTAGCTTTATGAGCCTGGCGCCTAAGGCGCCAGGACAGGGGTCCAACATGAGCCTGGTGCCTAAGGCGCCAGGACTGCGTCCAAAGGGCCCCAGCTTGGGCCCGCTGGCACTCCCCTGGGGGAAATGATGCCTGCCTCTGGGGTTGCTGGGTTGGACCTGGCTCCTTGGAGGTAGGCATCATGACAGTACCCCCCCTCAAGGCCCCTCCCAAGGTTCTTCCCTCTGGGGGTTTTGGCTTGTTCGGAAATCTCCGGTGAAACCTTTGTACTAATCGAGGTTTGTGGACATGGTTACTAGGCTCCCACGATCTCTCCTGAGGTCCATATCCCTTCCAGTCAACAAGATAGAAGAGTTTCGACTTTACCACCTTGGAGTCTAAAATGTCTTTAACTTCGAATTCTAATTCCCCTTCAATTTGAACTCGATCTGTAGGCTTGGACAATCGGGTTCCTGGTTGTTCGGGCTTCAAAAGTGATGCATGAAAAACTGGATGTATACGCATGTTGGACGGTAGATCCAGTTTAAAGGCCACTGGGTTGATTATAGCCTTGATGGGATAAGGTCCTATGAATCTGGGATTGAAGGTTCGCGGGCCCTTGAGGGATAAGTGTTTAGTTGCTAGCCATACCTGGTCTCCTACTTGGTAAGGTGGAGTTTTACTCCAGTGCAAATCTGCGTTTTCTTTATACTTTTTCTTGGCTTGCTTTAAATGAGTTGCAGCTTCTTTGAAGGCTCGGGTTATTGTGGAATGCAGATGATTTACTGCG
Source organism: Ambystoma mexicanum (assembly GCF_040938575.1). Taxonomy (NCBI): domain Eukaryota; kingdom Metazoa; phylum Chordata; class Amphibia; order Caudata; family Ambystomatidae; genus Ambystoma; species Ambystoma mexicanum. The sequence continues at coordinate 174,323,488 of NC_090931.1, forward strand.
GGCATTTCCAGGGTCAGAGGTGGATCTAGGTCAGAGGTCCGAGGATGGTGACCATACAAAGTATAAAAGGGGGTTTGTCCGGTTCCTGAATGCACTGAATTGTTGTATGCATATTCTGCGATCCAAAGGATGTCTTTCCAATTTAACTCGGATTGGTGCAACATGCACCGAAGATATTGCTCGAGAGTCCGATTGGTTCTCTCGGTTTGTCCGTCGGTCTGGGGGTGGTGGCTGGTGGATAACCGCACATCTATTTGTGCTAATTGGCAACACTTCTTCCAAAAATGGGAGAAAAATTGACTTCCACGATCCGAGACTAATATGGAAGGGAAACCATGTATGCGAACTACATTCTGCAGGAATTCCTTGGCCAAGATGGAAGCAGAAGGCAAACCCTTTAAAGGGATATAAAGTGGGCCATTTTGGTGAATAGGTCCACAATTACAAGGATTGTGTTGTAACCAGCACAAGGAGGCAGGTCGGTTATAAAGTCCATTGACAGGGTGTGCCATGGCGTCGGTGTAATATCCAAGGGTTGAAGTAGGCCAGCTGGCCTTTTCTTTTGAGCCTTGTTTTGGGCGCAAATTCCGCAAGACAGAACAAAAGACTTTGTCTTTTCTCCAAGAAGGCCACCAGAAGTGACGTTTAATTTTTTCCTCCGTTTTAGCGATTCCAGGATGTCCTTCCATTAAAGATTCATGATGATGGGCAATAACAAGTTCTTGCAATTCTTTATTTGGCAGAAACAACCGCTCCTGGAAGTAGGGTAAGTCATCCTTAACGGTGTAATGAGGACCCTTCTGACTCCATTCCAGTAAGGTTGAAGAGTCTAGAAGTAGTTTTACTTGCGTTTGGATGTCCTCAATAGTGTGCAATGAGGTTAAGCCTAAGATTCTTTGCTCAGGTATGGTGGGCACAGGTTCTAAGCTCGAATTAGGTTCTTCCATGCCAATCTGGGATAAGGCGTCCGCTTTTCCATTCTTGCAGCCAGGGCGATAGGTAATTACAAAATCAAATTCCGCAAATAATAGAGCCCAGCGGAGTTGTCGTGAAGATTGAGCTTTGGCCGTTTTTAAATACTGTAAGTTTCTGTGGTACGTAATTACGGTGATGGTGTGTCTTGCCCCGAGAAGGTAGTGATGCCAAGCCTTGAAAGCAGATTTGATGGCCAGTAACTCTTTATCAGTAATTGCGTAGTTGATTTCAGGAGGAGAACATTTTCTGGACCAAAAGGCCACTGGGTGTAGTTGGTTAGTTTTTGGGTCTCTTTGCGACAGGACAGCTCCCATGGCCGAACTGGATGCATCGGTTTCCACTATGTACGGGAGATCTGGGTGCGGGTGCTTCAATACAGGTGCAGAGGTGAATTTGGTTTTCAGGTCCTGGAAGGCTTGTTCGGCCTCAAGAGTCCATTCGAAGCGTTTGTTTTTCTTTAGGAGAGCGGTGATGGGTTGGACTGTTCGGGAAAATTCCGGGATGAATCTTTGATAGAAATTGGCAAAGCCGAGCATGCTCTGAACTCCCTTCACCGAGCTTGGAGATGGCCATTTGAGGATGGCGTCCACCTTTCGCGAGTCCATTCGGACTCCTTGAGGTGTCAGGATGAATCCGAGAAACTCCACTTCTGTGGTATGAAAAACGCATTTTTCGAGTTTTGCAAATAGTCTGTGCTGGCGCAGTTTCTCAAGAACTGCCCTAACATGTTTTCTGTGATCAGATTCTGAAGAAGAGTACACCAGGATGTCGTCAATGTAAACAATGACACAGACATCGATAAGTTCCCGAAGAACATCATTCATAAAGTACTGAAAGGCGGCAGGTGCATTGCACAACCCGAAGGGCATCACCTGATATTCGAAGAGCACAAACTTGGTGCGGAATGCAGTCTTCCATTCGTCGCCTTCTTTTATGCGCACCAGGTGATAAGCTCCTCGGAGATCTAACTTGGTGTACACACAAGCGTCTTTCACCTGGTCGATAAGCTCAGGGATCAAGGGCAGAGGATAACGATTCTTAATCGTTATTTGATTTAGGGCGCGATAGTCTATACACGTTCTAAGGTCACCTTCTTTTTTCGGCACGAAGAACAGAGCTGAAGAGACAGGAGACTTGGACGGGCGAATAAAACCATTGGCTAGGTACTGATCTAAATACTGACGCAAATGCAGGTTCTTAGGTTCCGTAAGAGCATAAATCCTACTACAAGGTAGTTGAGCATTGGGTACCAGATCAATTTGGCAATCATAAGACCGATGGGGAGGTAACGCGTTAGCCTGTTCTTTCTGAAAAACGTCTTGGAATTCTTGGTATTCTGACGGTAGCTGTACAGGGGTGGAAGTTGCTGAGGCTAGACCCATAGCTGGATTTCTTGGATAACAAGTTGGTTCACAATCAGGAAAACTTATCTTCTTTGCTCGCCAGTCAATTCTGGGATTATGTGTTTCTAACCAAGGAATTCCAAGAATTACTTGAAATTGTGGGGCCTTGATCACATCAAACACGATTGCTTCCCGATGTCCATCCTGACCCACCAGTGTCACTTCAACAGTGGAATGCATTACAGGCCCTGAGGCTATTTCGGTTCCATCTACTGTAGTAATGACATCTTGGGTTACTTTCGGGCGGAGAGGAAGCTTAATCCTGGAACACAATTCTAGGTCTATGCAATTTCCAATAGCTCCACTGTCGATGTATGCTTTAATAGCATGCAACTGCTGAGGCTGTTTTGGGTCCACGAGCACCATTGGCATGACAAAATGCGAGGTCAAAGAGTTAGTTTTCAAGCTCGGCAAGCGGACCCCTACGCTTGCCGGGCTAGGTCGTTTCCTGAATCAGGTGTCACTAATTCGTTATCAGTAGCTCCAACCACCTTCTTAAGTGGTTTAACTGGACAATTTCGAAGAAAGTGACCGGAAGTCCCGCAATACAGACAAAGTTGCATTTGCCGCCTTCTCTCTCGTTCTTTCTGCGTTAATGGTCCTTTAACACCACCGATTTGCATAGGTTCAGATACGTCGGTACTCTTGGAGTTAGCGTGGGTTTTGATCGGTGCTCGGTTTTCATACTTGAACCGATCTGCTTTTCTATTTTGAAGTCTGTGATCAAGTTGAACCACCAAGTCAATGTAGTCTGCGCAGACCTGGGGTGGGTTTACTATCTGAGCTAGAACATCCTTAAGCTCTCCGCGCAGGCCTCGATGAAACAATGTGATCCTTTTACTTTCTGGCCATCCAGTTTCCACAACCAGTCTGTTAAAGGTGGCTATGTAGGACAGAAGATCCTGATTACCTTGTCGTAAGGATAGCAGTTCGTTATCAAGGGCCTGTCCTTGAGAGTGTCGAGCGAACAATCTTTCCATGCTGGCCTGGAAGCCCTGAAAATTCTGGAGAATGGGATCTTCCTGATTTACCAATGGAATAGACCAATCGGCAGCACTGCCACTGAGGTAAGATAGTATAAAGGCTACCTTGGTCTGGTCATTAGGGAAGGCTCCGGGTCTGCATAGAAAGTGTAAACGACATTGGTTCATAAAGACGGCATATTTCTTGGGATCCCCCGCAAAACGTTCAGGCGGGGCCAAAGGCATGTGTCCAGGTAGATTAATTTGTACCGGGTTACTCAAACCCATTGATGTGGAAATGTCTCCGGAATTAGGTAAAGGAGTGTGCCCTGCCTGGGCCTGTAATAACCTTTTGGCTAGGTCATCTGTTCTTTCCTTGGATAAGATCAGTTCTCTTTTGAGAGCGTTAGTCTCCTGGCGGGCTGAGTGCACCTCTGCCCGTAATTCCCCCCAAAAGCTGGGCCAGCTGGTCAGTCTCGGAAGTCTCCATAACGCCCGGGTGGGAAATTGTGGGTAGGCTTCGCGTTCTGTAACGCTCACCTGATTCCCACGGAGGCGCAGGTCTGGCCTTGAGTGCTGATGCTTCTTCAATGGTGAAGCGCAGGACTCTGAAGAGGGACAGGAAGGGCCCTCTACTCTGGCTTCTCCGGCTTGCAGGAATATTCCCCTGTGCGTGAAAAGGGAGTATTACCTACTGATTGAGTTATGCTCAAGCCTCCCACTCTCTTCCAACCCTCCACGATACCCTTCCACGATTCCCCATGAAGTCTCACCTTAGGGTCAGGAAGGAGGAGCTCTCCATCCTGCTTCTGATGCAGGGGCGCGTTGAATCCCAGTTACTTCACTGGATTGAGGAGAGTTCTGGTAAGCTTGACTATTCAGGTAAGGCTCTGTAAAAGTTCTGCTGCAAATTCAAAAGTCCAAGCTTAATGATAATGTTCATTGTCTTTTTGCAGCAAGCGCTAATGCTTATGTCTTTTTTCCCCTTAGGGGCTGGGGTTCGGAATGCCGGAGATATGGCGCCGACCCGAAGTGAAACGTGCAGTTCCAGTTCCAGTAAATGGCAGGTTAGTTCTGGATGAGCGCTCGGGAACTGTCTTTGCATATGCTCATTCAATGTCTTTGTCTTTTTTCCCCATAGGGGCCGGGGTCCGGAAAATGCCTGGAAGCGGCAAGACCCGAAATGAAATGGGAATGACCCAACAGGTAAGTCTTATTCCCTTCCTTCTCTCACCTCTTATTCTTGTCTTTTTCTCTAGGCTCTGGGAAGTGGCTGTGTATCCGGATGATCGCTGCTGAAGATGGAGGAACCCAGGAAAGGTGAGTGAAATGCAGCGCTGCAGCGATCGTAGCGAAATGCTTTTAAAAATAATGTCTTCCCTTTCAGGATCGTCGGTGATGTCTCCGTGGTGCAGATTTAGCTGGTAAGGTCTCTTGTCTCCCTTTGCAGGTGATCCAGGATACTGACGGGCGTGGCTGAAGTCCAGATGCAGGAGCTGACACGGTGAGCGTCCAGCTGCGAGGAGCAGAACAACGCGAAGCGTGAGTTGCTGATCGGTATGGTTTAAATAGCTTTGGAAGAAGTTCCAAGTGTGTATCCTTCCTCCGATCAGGTATGTATCCTTCCCCGACCACACCCGGGTGGAAAGTAATCCCACAGGTAAAGTAGTTCCATTCAGGCCTCAAGAGGGCCTGGATGTGGCAGCATGATCTGTATCAGGTAAGTGCACATTAAAACACTTAAACACATGTCTAGCTTTATGAGCCTGGCGCCTAAGGCGCCAGGACAGGGGTCCAACATGAGCCTGGCGCCTAAGGCACCAGGACTGCGTCCAAAGGGCCCCAGCTTGGGCCCGCTGGCACTCCCCTGGGGGAAATGATGCCTGCCTCTGGGGTTGCTGGGTCGGACCTGGCTCCTTGGAGGTAGGCATCATGACACCCGGACGCGGGGTGTTAGACGAGGTAGACATCTTCACGAAGAATATACTTCACAATATGCACAGGTTCGAAGAACCGAGAAAGAACAAACTCCAAAGAGTCGAGGCGCGCCGAGATCTCCGAAGCGAACACGTTTGTGGAAAAAACAGAACTGAGGCTACGGGCGTCGTGCGTCCTACGTATAACATCCAATGACCTCGGCCTTCGGAGGAGGTCCTCGAGGGCGGCGTATCGACGTCATCAACGCAGGACGCAGAAGATTTTCCGAAGCAGCACAGCTGTGGTGATTGCATGTCATAGATATGGAATACGTCGGAGGACCCAATCCCCTCGAATAGCCAAAGCCCAGTCTTCACGCTAGTTACGGTGGGCCCTCTTCTTCGCTGAATATGACTCTGTGATCACCATTCGACCTGGGGTCAAGAATGGGAAAGCCGACGCCTTATCTCAGATGGGCATCGATGAAACAGTGTATACAACGCCAGACCCGGTACCCATCATACCAGAAGACAAACTTTTGGGTATCACAACAACCCTATCACAAGCCGAATTACAAAACGAAATTCGACAGTCAATGAGCCCGGATGCTTTCCTCGCATGGCAAACTCAAGGAGACCAATATTGCATCAAGGATCAGTTACCTTTTTTTAAGGACCTGCTATATGTACCCAAGAAGGAGTTACAACAGCATATCATTTCAGGCTATCATGATTCTCTGATCGAAGGACAACCTGGAATCGCTAAAACCTTAGCCAAGGTGAAAAAGAACTTTCGGTGGCCTACCAGGCGTAAGGACATTGTCCAGTATGTTCAGTCCTGCGGCGTCTGTGCACAAAATAAATCCCAGAAACAGAAACCATTGGGTCTCCTACAATCACTGGACATTCCTCCAGCTCCATGGCAAACTCTTTCCCTTGACTTTATCACTGATCTGCCACTGAGTCAAGGTTTTAACACCATTCTTGTAGTCGTGGATTTGTTCTCCAAGATGGCACATTTTATTCCTCTCAAGGGCCTCCCAGACGCATCCACCCTGGCAGAAGTATTTCTGGAAAACCTTGTCAAGCTACATGGTTCTCCATCAGTTCTGGTCTCCGATCGAGGCAGCCAGTTCGTATCCAATTTTTGGAGAAAATGTTGCGCAATGGCACAGATTGACATCCGGCTATCTACCAGTCACCACCCCCAAACGGACGGCCAAACCGAGAGGACCAACCAGACCCTCGATCAGTATTTACGGTGCATGCTGAACCATGAATTGAGAGATTGGAGGGACTTACTTTGGGTAGCTGAGTACGCATATAACAACTCCGTACATTCTAGCACTGGACAAACACCTTTTTTTTTTTTAAATTGTAAAAGAAAACTACAGTTCAATAAATCAATATCAAACTTTTGTTACAATTAAACCTTTTCCACATCACGTCGATGCCCCCAAGTCTTTGATCACAGTCTATTCTTCATGGTGGTGATACGTGTAGATCACTATTGGTTAAACTCTTGGTTTTTCCCATCACAAGTTGTATCGCAGAGAATCATGGCTAGGTAGTCAATTAGCCTGCATGATAGCTTGATGTTATGGCCGGCACTTACATATGACCACCAATCATTCATGTCATGGTTCCGGGGTTTGAAACTATTCAAGTGCAAGGTCCGCTGGGTAACTGTGCCCATGCATTCAAGTACCAAATGCTTGAGGGACTATTTCACCCGATTCACAGAATCGACATTTACTGTCTGCGGTGTCTTTGTTTCTTCTTATCCAGAGCATTTCTCGATTGTTTAGGGCATTTAGTCTGAATTTTAGAAACATGCTCCTGTAATATATTGAAGGACAGTCTAGTAGGTATTTCGGTGGCTTATGTAGTTTGATTTCTCCTAGTCCTGATGGAAGGCCTGTTTTCAGTTTCATGCGTTTTTCAATGTTTTGCATCCAATCCCATTCTTCTAATTTTTTTTTCGCGTGTTGCGGGCGATTGATTAGCTCGAGTCGGCTTATATTTGCGGCATCCATAATGGCTTCAAGTTTTTGTTTCCAAATTTGGATTAGTATGGATTGGGTGTCGTCGTTTCTAATCTTGAAGATTTCATATGCTGGTATTTTTTTGCTACAATACATTTTCCTAATAGTGGAGAGAGATTTCCAAATTACTGTCATGTACAGAGAGTTGAGTGCAAGTTTGTATCTCAATGCCAATATCGAGATATAGTGGGGAAGCCTCAAGGCACGTTTCCAGAAGGTACCTTCTAATCTTTGCCATAAGCGAAAGTCCAAGTTCCAACCCGCTTCCGCACCAAACACAATGGTCGGAATGACCTTCTGTAGATAGAAAGTCAATATTGGTGCAATAGTGAATTTCCCGTAGTCATGGTTGATTTTTGCTCCTTGTAGGCCTCCTTGTTCTACTGGTCAGGTCGTTGACCCATGCTGTTTCGCAGATGGAATTGTTGAACATCACACCCAAATATCTTATGGATGTTACAATATTGAGTTTGTCACTAGCGATTTGCCATATGAATTTTTTTACTGCCTTCTTGTGAGTGTGACTGATACTCATGATTTTTGTTTTGTCTGTATTTATCAGCAGCTCATTTGATTCGATGTACTCGTTCAGTCGTGTCAGAAGGCGCTGTAGGCCAATCTGTGTGTAATCAGTTAGTGCTATATCGTCTGCGTAGATGATGAATTTGATTTGGGTGTCCTTGATCCTGGGCGAAAAACATGAGTTTAACCATGCCGGTAGGTCAGCTATGAAGATCTTAAATAGTTCAGCTGCCAACGGGCAACCTTGCTTGACACCTGGTTATTACCGGTTGGCTCAACTCACCCTGTTGGTTTAATCTAATCTGTATCGAGGTGTTGGAATGGAGAGCTTTCAGTGGTTCCAGGATTGTTGATGGACATCCCCACTTTTTTAGCTTAGACCAAAGTTTCTCGCGGTTTATCGTGTCGAAAGCTTGCCTTAGGTCTATAAATGCAAAGAAGATTTTTATCTTTGCGCGCAGAGCCTCAAGTTTTAAGATGTTCAACAAGAGTAGGTTTACATCGACTCCAACCCCCTCAGTGAAACCTGTTTGTCGAATATTGTGTTTTCCTGTCTTAAAGGCCCATAAAGCAAGTTTCTTTCGAAGGAAGGAGCCATAGACTTTCCCGATTGTGTCAATGTCATGATCTCTGCTTCCAAAAGATCAGGACTTGCCTGACTCCCTTGGAAGCAGACCCATAACCCCGGTTCCGAGTGCCAGCCAGTCCCAATTGGGACCTTTTGGACCCTGTCCTGGCGCCAGTGGCACCAGGCTCATAAAGATGCCCAGTCCCAGCGCTGGAAGCGCCGGGCTCATAATGCTTGGGTGGACTTACCTGCAGCAGACCATGCTGCTTACTTACCTGCCAGTTGAACCCCTGATCCTCTTCTGTTTGGGACTACTTTCCCTGTTGGGTGGGGCAGGAGCCACTACCTAGGTTCAGAACACTGGAACTCTTCTGGAAAGCAGGAACTCTTTTCTTAGGCGTGGCTGTGGAAGGAGACACCTAAGCACTACAGGAGGCTATTTAAACCACACCCGATGGATGAATCTTGCTTTGCGTTATTCTGCATTCTCTGCAGCAGAACGCTCGTCGTGTCTTCTGCTTCTGATCCTGGGCCTAAGGGAACAAAGGCTTACCATCCTGGAATCCAGTCTTCAGCAGCACCTGTAAAGACAAAGAAAGAACAGGTTAGCACTACGGTCTTCAGTGGCAGCGCATCTCTTACCTGGTCCATCGGCTGTCACCAACGCCTCGCGCTGCATTCCGGCATCTGAAAGACAAAAGCTTACCAGCTCTTTGCACGCTCCGGAGGCCTTCGGCGCTGCATCCCGCATCTGAAAGACAAAAGAAGGTGCGTTTAAAGACATTGGGCAACTTTATTACTCACGTGCCATTACTCCTTCCCACGCCGAATCCAGTGGGTATTCCAGCACCCTTCAGCTTCTCTAAAGCTCCGAACTTGTACCTGCAAGATAAAAGGGACAGTTAGTGCGCAACGTGAAGCAGGCTACAAGCGCTTACTTACGTGCTTCCAGGCGCTTCTATTCCTCACGCGGGTTCGATCCTCAACTCTCATCAGCCCGCCATCCGCCATCGCCGGAACCCTGCAAAACAAGAGATATCATTACAAAAGACTTTTAAGACATTTGAAGTGCCCAGAACTTACCGTTCGTGCAGTTAACGACGGACAGCAGTCCTCTGAGGTCAAGAGGCCTGTACCCTTATCCAGTGAAGAAACTGGTTACGGCACCCTGCCACGAGGCAGATGGAGAGCTCGGCGTTCACTTACCTAAGGTGAGGGTGTTAACCTTTGGGGTTCTACAGGAGAAGAGAAAGGGAAGAGGAGAGAGGCAACCAATAACCCCAGTTCATTAATCCCATATTTTCTATCTGCAGACATCTTACTCTTCGAGTCAGACATACAGTGCACAGAGGTCCAGCCCAAAGAGCCAACCGTGTGTTACACATCACCTTTGAAGATACGGCATTCACCCAGTCAAGACCGGCGCCTCTGCGGGAATCAGGTGAGCATTACAGTCAAGAAGGGCGATTGGGTGATAGTTTGTCGGATCGTTCCTATCGCCCTTCTTATAGATCGGTACCACAATCGCCTTTGACTATGACTCAGGAATTTTCTTGTTTTCCGACACTATTCTGAACAGATTCCATGAACTTGGCCCAATGTACTTTGGTTTTCTTCAACATGATATTTGAAATTTGGTCAGGGCCCGATGCTCTTGAGTTTTTTAACTTCTGTATTTTTATCTGGTGGTTACTTCAATTTCTTGATCTGCCGTAAGTCTTTCCTCAAAATCCTTTTTGCTTTTGTGATGACATTGCTAACAGATGCTTATTTGAGTGCCCAATTACTCTAGAGTTTACAACTTCCGGATGGCAATCTGTCAACAAGGGAACATAATCCACGTTGTTCTCATTGGTTATGTCGGTTGTGAGTTTCCCAATTTGCGACCGGTTGATCCTCAGGCGATTTCCCGCTGCATTCGATGTGATTGTAAGTCATATTTTTCAGGAACTTCTCCCCAGTCCGTCTCCAGAACTAGGCGGAGTAGATCAAGGTCGCTTTGAGGCATTGGTATGACGTTTAGGGAATTCACTTGGTCAAAAAGATGTCAGGAAACCCAAATGTAGTCCAGTGTGTTTTGGCTATATGGGCCATGCCATGTTGGGTTACAGGGTTGGTCTCCTTTGGTTTTCCCATTGACCATGGTGCAGTTTCTTATTGCTAGGGCATCAAACCAAAGCTTTCCTCTCAGTTCGACCTCATCAGGTTTTTTCAACGTGTTTGTTTTTGTAGTTTTATCAAATTTGTACCAACTACAATTTAGATCACCACATACCATGATGGTTAAGTTGTTGTATTTCAGTGATGCCTCGTCAATTAAGGTCGTCACTGTTCCGATGAAACTATTTGATGAGATCTTAGCGGGATTCCAATATCCATTTATTAGGAGAAGGTATTGTTTCGCCAGCGTTGTTGTAGCAGTTATTTGTACCAAAGTGCCTTGAACAAAAGGATTTGGGTTTCGGGATTCAAGCAGCGTCAACCAGTTTTGGATCTTCAATAAGGTGACTAACCCAGAAAACGGACGACCAGTTGCGTTTTTCCCAGCAGGATTTAGGAATGTAATTAAGCTGTCTCGATTTGGTAACTCGCGTAGCAAAGTTTCCTGTAGACATACGGCGAGGATGTTATCCATAGGCACCTCGAAGTAGTTAAATAGGTGGATGAATCCTCGAGTGTTCCAGGTTAGCACAATTTGGTCCGCGTTGTTCTTCTTCAATCATTGTTATTGATAATTACCTTTTTGGAATTGGTTTCCGGGCCTAGTTCGACCGGGAGAACCACATGTCTTGTTTCCATTGTATTTTGCGGCAGAATAAGCTAAAGATTTCCGCAGAGTAGCACGTTGAATGTCTAATCCTTCCGTTTTTTCATGAGCGTTGTTTATCTTGTTGCAATTCGTGTTGGGGTTCCAGCGTTAGATCGAAACCAAAAATGAGTAGGTCTTCTGTAGCTCGTAATAGCATGTTTTTCACCGCTGAAGAGCCAATGTGTACTAGTACTTGGTCAGAAGTTAACTCAGTTGGGTATTCAACGATTTTTATGTCGTCTAACGATATTGTCCGTAGCACTGGAATGCATGCAAACAGTTTCATGACATTTTCTCTATTTAAGTTGACCTCGTTGTCGTCAGATTGAGTGTTTTGAAGTCGCAGTTTCCAAAATCGGTTGTTAGAGGTTTGATTTTTGCCTAAGTGCACCCTGGATGTATAACGGGTTTTTGAGTTTTTGATTAGACGTTAATTTTGGATTAAGCTTGGATGCATGTAGTGATATTGGTCTCTCGGTCGATCTAGCCGCTTCTTTTTGTGGGCCAGACCTGGTTGGTTTTTTCCCGGCCAGTGTTTTATGTTGTTTCCACGTTTCGGCAGATGATTTCGTTCGAGATCTCAAACTTTCTTTGGGATGGGCTATATTTTTGGCTCATCTAGGTCGTCACCTTCTGCTGAGTATGTGGAGAGATCACATAGATCTATTGTCAAGGCATTCACAGAACTGTCTCTACTCAGCTCTTCGGAGTCGAGACGCTGACGTTTTGTGGATTGTTTGTTAGGCACATAGTCCTGTCCTTTATCTAGATCTTGGTCAAGCATGTCATTTGACGTCTGCTTGGTTGTTGCCATTGTGCGGTCAAACAATCCTGGTTTTGTTGGCGTTGTGAGGTTCCTTATACATTCTTTCACGTTGGGATGTTTTGACTGTGTTTGTCTTTTTTATTTTCTTGAAATAGTGGATTGTTTCCTTTCCCTGCCATTCTGACAGATTTTTCTGTCATGGAAATGGTTTTAGATGACCCAGTAAATATGTTGAATAAGCTCTTTATGATATTGGAAGGCATTGTAGATGACGTGTTCTTGCGATTAATTGTTGAGGCCGGTAGCATGTGTGCCTCTGCTGTCAGTAAAGACTTACCAGCATCAATTTGCAAGAGGGTATTTGCATTTGTAGTGTCTTCAATGGTTTGTTGATGGTTTGTTTCTGGTATCTTGACATCAGTTTTATCAGCATAATGAGGATGCAACCTTGCTTGAGACTCAGGTTTTTTAATAGGCGCTGGCAGCGATTGAGTGTCGTGGGGGGGCATCGCCAGTGGCCGTAAGCTTTCAGCTATTGAGGACGTGGTTGCCAAACAAGGACCCTGAGCCTTTAGGATCTTGTTTCCGCTTTGTGAAAGGGTCAGTTTTGGCAGATTGTCTCGCGTCGAAAGGGAGTCGTGCTTCTGGATTTTCTTGTCTACCTCTCCAGAGTGGTGACGCATCCATTTGACAGCTTCCAGCACTTTCGATTAGGTTGACGTTTTGGCAATGATGTCTTGCAGCCAAATCGCACAACCGTTCCTGCCAACGAGTAGACAGGTCTGCCTGTGATTCAAGTTGTTTTTGTAGGAAGCTTGTAAAAGATTCAAGTTTTTCCATTTTGTTTGTTAGATTTATAAGCATCGCTCCTTGATCACTTATTGTCCCATTCAAGGATTCGTACAGTTTGGTGAAGGGTAGTAGGACAATTGAGGAAGCAGCTACAACGTTATTGTGCAATTGGGTTAGGGTATCAACAGATAGGATCACTTGTTGCACCGATGAGTTGGTTCCATTGGATGATTGTTGTGAGTGTTCCATATCAGACCGATCGTCTTGAAGTGAAGAATTTGGGACTTTTTCAACATTTTTTCGGTTAGAGCTGTTAGGGTTTTTGGTGCATGGAGTACTGACGTTTGTTGGTGCTGACACTGAATCGTCGAAGGTTCACTGATTTAGTTTTAATTTTAATTCGATGATTCGCTGGAGGCGGCGGGCTCTTGCAATAGAGCTTGAGTCCTTGCTTGCCAACTTAGATGTTGGGCTAAATAGACCTTGGTCTGGGACCACAGGATCGCTGCCCGATTTGGTAAGGTTGTTTTCCCCTGAATCTTCGGGGGCTTGGCATGCATATGCGCTTTGGTTTTCACTTTCCTTTCTCTGAATGGTTTTTTCGTATCTCCATGTTTCCATAAGTTGGATTTCCTGCGAGGTTACTTCGAGTTACAGGCGAGTTGTTCCCATTACATGGTTTTTGGACATCATTATGTGTTTTGTCAGCTTGTTCCCTGGGTGCAGCCAGCACTATGTTCTTGTTGTTTTTGATGCTAGATTTAGTTCCTGTTGTGCCTTTGCATTTGAAGACCGTGTCTCAATTGTGATTGGTTGTCGTGCCGGCAGAGATGATTGTACAGGTATAACGGGGGCATTTTTGCTTAATATTTGTGCAGACTGATTTTCATTTTCGCCAAAAGTGCTTTTTTGCATAGCACCTTCCGCCTGCTCTTGGTCTTTATTAAAAGGTGTTTCTTGGTCCACGATCGGGACGTTGGCAGCATTAATTAGCTCAGCATCGGTGACCTCGATACCAGAAAAGGGAAGCTTGAGAAACGGGTCGCCAAGATCACTATTCGTTTTCATGGACACCTTTGTTTGTGCATTAGATAGATTGAACAAATAAGATGGCGCTCACTGGATGGTGTGTTTAAGCGACGGAGGTAGTATTGTTGCCTGAATCTTCGCAGTTTCGGGTATATTTGTGCTTGTTTCCTTCTGAACTGCACTTACTTCAATAGCCATTTGTTGATGATCTTGTAAGGTGAGAGTACTATTGTTTGGAGGGTGATCATAGGAGTGGCTGTCCATGCAATTATTTTTGTCTGAATTCGCCAGGAGGAGCGATGGACATAAACCATTGTCACATACAACAGGTAAATCCTTTGACAAGTGTGTAATATTCAGTGCAGTGGTAGATATTTCCTGCAGATGTATAGCAGAGTGTGCAGAAGCAGGCCAGGGTGCACTTTTGCTTACCTTGCCGCCCCCATCCGAAGGGGCTTTTAGGGCGGTCCATGGGTTTGCCATTCTGCGGTAGAGTAGCGTCTTCCTCCGTGTCTGCGGACTTCCACGGATCGCGTCACGTACCCACTAGCACTTTTTTTAATCGAGCGGTGGCACAGCTCCGCAAAGAGCGTTGCGGTCGGCAGAAGGCAGAACAGCAGCAAACAGACAAACAGCAGGAGTCTCAGCAGTCGCCCTTAACGCGGTCGGGCTTCACGCCGCAAGGGTTGCTGGGCTCCTGTTTTATATCTGCACTTCCTGGATGGGTGGAGCTCGCAAAGTGGGCGGGGCTTCAACCCGCGTTGCAGCGGTTCACTCACTCGCGATCAGCCGCCCTCACACAGAGCGAGGGTCGCGAGGGGAACAAGCTGGATGAATGAGTGAAAGAAAGTTTTCCAAGGGGGATAGACCAGCAGCAGCAACAGCCAAACAGCAGGAGTCTCAGCAGTCGCCCTTAACGTGGCCGGGCTTCACGCCGCAAGGGTTGCTGGGCTCCTGTTTTATATCCGCACTTCCTGGATGGGAGGAGCTCGCCAAGTGGGCGGGGCTTCAACCCGAGTTGCAGCGGTTCTCTCGCTCGCGTTCAGTCGCCCTCACACAGAGCGAGGGGCGTGAGGGGAACAAGCTGGATGAATGAGTGAAAGAAAGTTTTCCAAGGGGGATAGACCAGCAGCAGCAACCGCCAAACAGCGGGAGTCTCAGCAGTCGCCCTTAACGCGGCTGGGCTTCACCTTTTTACACCCTGTATGGTAGACATCCACGTACCTCAGAACTCGACCTTGCTGCCAACTTGGAAATGCCTGCAGTAAAGACTCTTCACACAACCATCACTCTGGCATTTAGAAAGGCGAAGGAACATCTCATTCATGCCAAAGAAAAACAAAAGCACTTCGCCGACCAGCATTGGAAAAAGGCCCCAGACTATCAAGTGGGCGACCAGGTTTGGTTAGCCGCCAAATATCTACCCATCAAAGGGACCCGGACCTTCCATCCTCGATTTTTGGGACCCTATACCATCAAGGCAATTATCAACCCGGCAGCCGTCAAATTGGACTTACCACCTAATCTACAAATCCATTCGGAATTTCATGTATCCCTCTTAAAACCAATGTAACCTGGTACACGAGTCAAGACACCACCTCAACCCATACTAATTGACGGAGAACCAGAATTCGAAGTCAAAGGTATCCTGGACTCAAAATACTTTAAAGCCAATTTATATTATCTTGTCGACTGGAAGGGATTTGGGCCTCAAGATAGGTCCTGGGAACCCAGTAAGAACATCCATGCACCACGTCTAATCAAGTAGTTTCACCAGAACTTCCTGACTAAACCTGGACCAGGCAGGAGACACACCATGGGAGGGGCGGTGCAGTCACAACCCTCAGCCCTGATCCCCACTGGAAAGCCCATTGGCCAGGTGGAATCAGGACTCGGATCGCTTATAAGGCCTGTTATCCACTTCTCAGGCCCTCTTGGGGCCAGGCTCATAAACAAAGATAAACATGGGTGTGGTGGCCTAGGGACTACTTTACCTGGACTACTTTACAGTGGCTATTTAAACCACACCCTAACAAGACAACACGCTTCGCGTTACTTTGCTACTAGCAACGTGACGCTCACAGTGTCCATCTTTCTCACGAGCCTGACGAATTCCGGACCTGCAGAAAACAAAGAACATCGTTAGCAGCAGAATCTAACCTGCAATCTCCATCCTTCACTGCTCGCAGCTCCTGGGCAGCTCCGTTTGAAGAGTTTGCCGCCCGGATCGAAGAACCTGAAAAAAGGGAGAAAGACATTATTAAAGGAGGTAAAAGAGACATTACAACCACAAAGCGCTTAGAGACTTACCTGGCTGGCTGATTTTCGACCGGCATAGCTCCGGAACTCCTCTGCGCTGGGAGTACACCATGACCTATGAAAGAGAGAAAAGCGTAGGTCAGTGAGGATAAGACATCGCTGCGCAAAGCGCCTCCTTACCGCATCATAGCGCTATTGTGCGCCATCATCTACCGGTGAGAACCAGCCTACCCAGTTCTCCAAGCTGATACTCCGCGCACCTAAGGGAGATAAAAAGAGAAATTTTAGAACAGAGAAAAGGCATGCAAGAATAACAACACCATCAATCGCAATAAGACCTACCTGAAAGACACTACAAGGGCCGCAGTCAGTGAAGTAACTGGACCGCCCGCGCCCACAAAAGACAACGCGCCCCTACCCAGAGAGCAGGACGGAGAGCTCACCAATTCCGACAGCCAGGTGAGAAGAGAACCCGGAGGGGCTGAAAACACAAGGGAGGTGGGGAAAAACTTACCTTGATCGTCCAGTCCTAATATAGTCTTCATTTCCAGGCGGAATCCCATCGACATCGAAAACCACACCAGGGAGTCATAAAGAAGGGCACAAATGACCAACTGGCTGGGTGGCGTCCCCGTGGATACCAGGTGAGCGTAACATTGCCTCTTACATTGCTATATTAGGTGTGCTTGTCAATGCGGTCTCTGTTCGTTTATTCTCCAACTCCTTTTGTTTCTTTAAAAGTTCAGCCTTATCCATTTGTCTTTTGACTTCTCTTGGTGTGGAGCTTCTCATCGTTGGTTGTCCAAACCTCTCCCATTCTTTGGAATGTGGTTCTGCAGATACTGACACTAGACCAGGTGTATGTGCACTCGTCGTTTGTGTGTGGGTGTTTTTCATTAACCCCCTCTCATGTTTGCTTTGCCGACTCCATCTCTGGCTTTTCAACTTACTTGTTACCAAAAGTGTGCGTGTGTGTCATTGCTAATCACATCCATCTCAAGATCAATTATTCCTCTGTCAGACCTTCTAGGGACTGGAATGACTATGTAAGGTACGGGCACCTTCGTGGGTTTATGCGTACATCATTAGGTGGGTGCACTGGAATCGTAACGCTTTGTGCACCAATAAGAAATGCAGTTCGAATCGTCAGTGACAGTAATATGATAATAAACACTATGCATGTGTAAATGATGCATCTGTAAGTTATTTTACAGCACTTATTCCTGTGCCTATATGGAACAAACTACTTACCTGTAACTGTTGTTCTCCAGCATAGGTCTGGCATGGATTCACATGCTCATGAATATTCCCCGTCGTCAGGCCGGGAATCCTCGGTAAAGAAAAAAATCAGTATCAGTTTAATTTCTGATCCATCTTTCTCAGTGGTAACCAATCACTGGTCTCTGGGTCATACTGCCCACAGCCAATGACTACCCTCTCCCTAAGCCCCGCCTCTGGCAGCCATCTTCAGATTTGGTAGCACGCAAAGTGGCAGTAAGGCCAAGTGAAGAGCAGCAGAGGGGTAGGAGGGAGGGTTCGCATGTGAATTCATGCCAGACCCATGCTGGAGAACAACAGTTACAGGTAAGTAACTTGTTCCTTCTCCAGCATGGGGTCTGGCATGGATTCACATGCTCATGAATATAAGAGTACATAGCAGTACACACATGCACAACTAGCAGGAGGTGGCAAAGGCTCAACATTAAGCATTACATCAAAAACTCAACATTAAGCAATTCTTACCTCCTCACCAGGCTCACCTTAGGCGAACAGGTTCCACAGCACCGCTTGGCCGACCCTGGACTCCTCTCTGGAATCCTGGTCGACGCAGTAGAATCTCGTGAAGGTGTGCGTCAACCTCCACATAGCAGCCCTGCAGATGTCCAGCAGGGGCACACCAGACAAGAACGCCGTGGTAGCAGCGATAGCTCTGGTCGAATGGGCTCTCGGACGGCCAGGCAACTGTCGGTTTGCCAACCGATGACAGTGCATGATGCATCCGGAGAGCCATCTGGAAATGGAAGCCTTCGAGAGAGCCTTCCCTTGATTCACAGGTCCAAAGTTCACAAATCGCTCCGATGTCTTCCGAAAACTCTTTGTGCGGTCCACATAGAACTTCAGCGCTCTAGCCACATCCAGCTAGTGCAAAGTCCTCTCGGCCGGTGACGAAGGCGACGGGAAGAAAACAGGTAGCACCAAGGGCTCGTTGAGGTGGAAGTCCGACGGCACCTTAGGCATAAAAGAGGGGTGCGCCCTCAGCACCACCCTCGTGTCGTGAAAAGTCAAGTATGGAGGCTTGCAGGAAAGGGCCTGGATCTCTCCCACTCGTCGTGCGGAGTTGATGGCCACAAGAAACGCAGTCTTCCAGGACAGGAACTTCAACGGTGCCGAATGCAGGGGCTCGAATGGCACCCCCATGAGCCTGGTCAGCACCACGTTGAGCTCCCACGCAGGGGCCTTCACCGGCGGAAACCATCGGAACAGTCCCTTC
The DNA here is from genome assembly GCF_040938575.1 of Ambystoma mexicanum. Lineage (NCBI taxonomy): Eukaryota > Metazoa > Chordata > Amphibia > Caudata > Ambystomatidae > Ambystoma > Ambystoma mexicanum. Next base: position 174,342,025 of record NC_090931.1, read on the forward strand.
ATAAATTCCTTCACCAGGCGATGGGACCACAAGGACACCCGTCCCGTGGTTCTGGTGTATCGGGAGATCGCAGCCAGATGTATCTTGATGGAGGCGTGGGCCAGTGCAGCCTTGGCCAGCAACAGTAGGTACGGCAGCACTTGAGGGGCCGTAATCCGTAGAGGGTTAATCTTCTGTGCACGGCACCAGACAGAGAACCTCTTCCACTTATGTCCGTAGCACTTGAGAGTTGAGGACGCCCTGGCCTTTGCAAGGACCTCTCTGCAGTCAGCCGGGATATCATACCCTCCAAACTCTAGTGCTGCAGGAGCCAGGCCTGCAAGTTCAGCGACTCCGGGTCGTGATGAAGTATGGCGCCTCCTTCTCTGGAGAGAAGATCCGCGTCCGTCGGCAGCTTGACTGGTGGGGATGCTGACAAGTCCAGAAGGTCCGGGAACCAGATCTGCCTCGGGCACGCCGGTGCGACGAGGATCATCCTGCACCGGGACCTCTTGAGCTGGTTGACGAGTCAGAGCAGCAACGGCAACGGAGGGAACGCATACAGGAACAGGCCGTCCCAGGGGAACGAGAAAGCATCGCCCATGCTCCTCGGCTGGGGAAACCTGCTGGCGAACCTCTGGTACTTGGAGTTCGTCGCCGTCGCAAACAGGTCGATCTGCGGTTTTCCCCCATCGTCGGAAGAGTCAATCCATTTGATCCTGACATAGTTCCCACTCGTGGCACGAGCGCAGCTCCCTGCTGAGTGAGTCGGCGATGGTGTTCTTTATCCCTGCCAGATGAAAGGGCACCAGAAACATCACTTGGGCGACGGCCCAATGCCACAGATCCTGGGCTTCCTTGGAGAGGGCTGGGGATCTGGTTCCTCCCTGCTTCCGGATGTAGAACATTGTGGTGGTGTTGTCGGTGAAGATTCTCACCACCTTGCCCTTGAGGGACGGGAGAAAGGACCTGAGGGCCCAGAACACTGCACAGAGCTCCAGGATGTTGATGTGGAGTGTCTTCTCGTCCGGGAGCCAAAGGCCTCTCGCGTGAAGTTCTCTGGTGTGCGCTCCCCACCCTTCCAGGGAGGCATCTGTCGTCACCGTTATCTGGTGGGATGTGGTCTGAAAGTCTGTTCCTGCCGTCAGATGAGCGCGGGTGCCCCACCACCAGATCGCTCGTCGGAAGGTCTCATTGAGCGGGATCCTGTCCTCGAAGCTGCCCGTCGCTTGGATCCAGCGGGCGTCGAGGAACTCTTGCAGAGGGCGCATCCGAAGCCTACACAGGCGCACAAGATATATGCAGGAGGACATCATCCCGAGGAGGGACTTGATGGACCTCACCCTGGCCACATCTGTGGCCAGCAGATGCTGCACCTTGCCCAGGATGGCCTTCGTCCTTTCCAGACGTGCCACTGTGTCGAGGTTGGCTCCCAGAAACAGTGCGACTTGCGACGGGACCAGGTGGGATTTGGGAAAGTTGATGGAGAATCCCATGTCCGTGAGCAGCTGGACGGTCTGCGCTGTGTGATCTATGGCGAGCTCCCTTGTCCTTGCTCGGATGAGCCAGTCGTCCAGGTAGGGGTAGACGTGGATCCCCTGCAGGCGCAGCCGCGCCGCCACCGGTGCGAGGCACTTGGTGAACACCCTGGGTGCCGACTTCAATCCGAACAAGTGGGCCTTGAACTGTTAGTGCCGTCCTTGGACCACGAACCTGAGGAACTTTCGGTGTCCTTTTAGAATGGGGATGTGGAAGTACGCATCCGCCAAATCCAACGACGACAGGAAATCGCCCTCCTCCAACTGTCCCAGCACGTGCTGGAAGGTGACCATCCGGAACTTCGGTGCCTTGATGTACTTGTTCAGTCGTCGCAGGTCCAGGATGGGGTGCCATCCTCCTGTCTTCTTTTTTACGAGGAAGTACCTTGAGTATACTCCGGAGCCCCGGAGCCTCTAAGGGACGAGCTCGATGGCACCTTTTTTGAGCATCGCCCTTACCTCCAATAGCAGTTGAGGGACGTGACTTTCCTTCCTGGCCACGGGTGGAATGCGGAGGCACTTCTTTAGAAATTCGAGGGCGTGCCCCTGGGCCAGGGCGTCCAGCACCCAACGGTCGGTGGAGATGGACTCCCACACGCTGACGAACTTCGCCAGCCGGCCTCCCACTGGGGTGCTTCGGTGGGGGCCCGACACCGCTTTCGGTTCAGTCTTGCTTGGAGGATGCCTTGCCCTCCCTGGCGACGACGGCGGGGTCCACCCGACTTTCCTCATCCTCTATATACTGTGACGAGGAGCGGGCCGCTTGGCGGTACGTAGAGGAGCCACCGCTGAATCCCTTGGAGGCACCCTGCTTGCCTCCAGTGCTCCGAAAGGACGGCCTTTGTTGCCGGAGAATGCCTAGGGCCTTAGCTGTCTCTGTGTCCGCCTTGATGGCTTGGAGGGACTCATCCACTGTTTTCCCAAACAGATTGTTCCCGTTGAACTGCATGTCCAAAACCTTGGCTTGTACGTCCTGGTGGAAATCTGTCGCCTTGAGCCACCCCCGTCTAAGGCAAACGCCGTTGCCTAGCTGGCGGAAACCGGTGTCGGCAATGACCCGTTGCCACCGTAATGGCGTGGTCCGATGCCACTTCGCCTTCTTGCAAGATCTCCAGGGTCTCGGCCCTCTTGTCACCCGGTAGGAAGTCCAACAGCGGGGCGATCTTGTACCATAACTCCCTGTCGTAGCGGGCCACGATCTTGAGGGCGTTGGCCTCCTTAATCATTGTTGCCACTGACGAGATAACTCGTCGTCCCATTGCGTCCAGCTTCTTTCCTTCGCCGTTCGACGGGGAAGTTGACGTTGAGGCCGATGCCCCCCCCCCGCTTTCTTCTTTGCCGCCGCTGAGACGACCGAGTCAGGGGTCAGTTGTGCCCTAAGGCACAAAGGGGCCGCGTCGGGGAAGATCCCTCTTGGCAGGCGTCATAGACAGGTTCTTGAGAAGGGTGAGACCCTCGTCTCAGATGTCATCAAGTAGAGGCACGGCGAGGACTGTCTTCCTCTTGGCCTCGCGCCATTGGTAAAGGAAACCTTCCTTCTTCTCTTCGGGGCAGAGCTGAAAAAGCTTGGATGCTCTGGCGATCATTGCATGGAAAGATCCGAACTCGTCGGGCGGGGAGGCCCGGGCTGGGGGCGATGGGAGCGCCATCCTGTCACTGCTGTCGTCGGTACCCGTCGTAGCCATGTCCGTTCCCGTGTCATCCCCAGGGACGGGGGACGTGGGTAAAGGCTGAGCAGGCCGCGAGGGCTGAGAAGGCGGGGCTGGATGGATCCGTATTCTCTTGTTCGGGGGGCTTCCCGCCGGGCCTGCCGCCGGCTCCTCCGTCGAGCCTGGTTCCGGATCCTCCGTCGGTGGTAAGAGCAATCTCGTCCTTATCTCTGAACATAAGGATTGTATCGCCAACAAAATGGCTGCCGAGTTATCCTGCGGCTCCGGAAGCGACGGGTGACTAGGACCCTCGCCGGTGCCGCCGTCAGTCTCGTTGTCACCTTCGTCAGGATCCCTCCCGTGCGGACAGGCCTCTTCGACTCCCTCGTCTAGGCCCTCTAAGACTTCTACCAGCTCCTCCTCGGATGCTGTGTCTGTGTCCACAATGGCCACCGCCCCCCCCCTCTTTTTCCACCGGGGTTTTCACGATGGGTCTGAAAGAGGCTTCCCTCTGCGGAGGCAGGGAGACTCTGGGCCCGAGGTCGCCTCCACTGGTGTAGCCTCCCCAGGCTGTGCCAGGGCCGCCGCTACTTCCTCGATAGAAGCCTTGGCCGGGTGAATCAAGGCCTTCACCACCTTGGGCGTGTTTGAGGCCTTCACCTTGGGGTGGGAGTGGGTGTCACTGTCTCGCTCCCCCTCGGCTGAATCCTTCGAGATCGACCGGGGCCGCTCCAGAAGCTTACCCGGGTTCTCGGATTTCCTCTTCCCCGAACCAGAGCGGTGGCTCGTGGTTGATGGTGCCGGGGAAGGCACGCCCTGCCTGGCAGCCGAAGAGCCCAACCGTTCGGTGCTCCCGGTGCCAGCGGACTCGCGGTGCTTTGCCTTCTGTTGGGCCCCCGTCACTGGGGCGCCCTCACAGGACTTAGAAGACCGCTCGGACTTATTCTTCTTCTTCTCACCTGACGGGCTCTTTCCTTCCAACCAGTTGGAGAGACAAAGGTGTCGGTCCCAGATGGTCCTTTCCGACATGTTCCTGCAAAACGCACAGTCCTTCTCCACGTGCGTTTTGCCCTCATGAAGGCAGTAGAGACATTTCGAGTGCTTGTCCTCGAACACATTCTACAGCTGGCATCCAGGGCAAACCCTGAACAGCTTTCCGGGCGTCGAGCTTCCTTTCTCCTGGGCCATGTACGGGTAGGCCGCAGAAACTTCTGGAATCCTCTAAGAAGCGTAACTCGACGAAATCTTCAGCCTTGAGGGACGTAGAAAAATCCGACACGGATCCCCGTTAATCGGATGTAGAGACGGTGGAGCTTGAGGCTCTATTTGACCGAAAAATGAGAAATTCTCTTTGAAAAAGCGCGAATACGCCGCAAAAGCTCTAGAGCTAAACACGAGGACTCCCAACACTTGAGCGTGCAGTAAAAATCTGAAGACCGCTGCCAGAGGCGGGGCTTAGGGAGAGGGCAGTCATTGGCTGGGGGCAGTATGACCCAGAGACCAGTGATTGGTTACTACTGAGAAAGACAGATCAGAAACAAAACTGATACTGATTTTTTCTTTACCGAGGATTCCCGGCCTGACGACGGGGAATATTCATGAGCATGTGAATCCATGCCAGACCCCGTGCTGGAGGGAGGACAAGATTACTATTTTGGCTGCCCATTTCAATCATCTAAAGAAAAAAATAAACTAACTCTTCAATACATTCTAGATAGTAATTCTACTCATCTCTGCTTGTAGGTTACAGATACTGGACCGATTATTCTCTTTGCCTGAACAATAGATTGTCTCTTGTCTCTGGAAACAGTTCTCTTTTTCATATACGAAAATGTCAAATAATGTAATAAGGTCAGCAAGTCTTTAATGTGCGTGTTCAAAATAAACAAGCTCCCAATCAATGCCTCTCATCTGTTTCACTCCAGAAGACATGTTGTTTCTTTGTCAGCATAAACAGGAGTGAAGTCTCTGGCAACACTTTCGCGATCTGTCCCTCAACGGAAAGTTTACAATCTTCTCCGGTAATTCGGATGATGATTAGAAAGTTCGAACTGTATTACAATACCATGCAGGAGCATGCTCATCTGTGTAGAGTTCGCTGGATCTCTGATGAAAGTGAGGACATCAACACTGCCAGGTCTCCCCCACAAGCCCTGGAAAATCCTCAATTAGGGGAAAAAACACATTGCTTGCTAGTCTGCTATCTTCTGGTGACAGGGACATTTGTCTGGTCTTCCCTGTACTCCAGAAGCAAACGAAACTGCTCGGCAATCACGATGAGCAGCCTCCTTCTTGTCTTCGTTTTCAGGATCTTGAAGAAAGTCAGTGATGTTAGTGAGCCTTCCCACTAAAGACGAGTATGATCTCAATACTGATTTGAAATGGATCAAAACGTCCTTAGTGATGTCACTACTGTGACACACCATAAGTGAGTCCAAATAAGGCTTCTGTGTTAAAAGAGTCAGGATACTGTATTTTCTTCCAATTTATGTGTCCTCAATCAAAATTTGGCATATCCTTTTCTTATCAAGGCTTCAGTGTGCCCAAGTCCAAAGTTCAAAGTCAACAGACTATGTTGTGGCTTATATGTTTAATTTTCTTCTTCACCCTGCAACTAGGATGCACAGAGTGTCCGTGTTTATGACCTTATCCCCTTTTTTGCTCAGAGGAAATGTCCGAAATAAAGCTGCAACTTTGCAAAAAAGTTCTTTGTCTTTGCTTTTGATGGTCATGCGCCCTCCTTTCCAGTCATGGATCTCGTTTGCACGTGCTGTGGTTCTTCCCCGTTGTCTGTAGTCTCTACGCGTTGGAGTGAGGGCAGAGGGTCTTCTCCGATGTATGGCTTGATGTCACCCAAAAAGATCCAAGCTCTTCTTCCCTGTAACTTGACTGACCGTTGAACCTTGGCTCGTCCCACTTTTTTCTTGTGCGATTTCACACCAGGACCGTGTCCCCAGGGAACAATTGTGGTACATGATGGCAGATGCGTGCGTGACGGTGACCGTGCCTTCAGCTTGAATGCCATATGCATGGAGTGAGACAAGGTTAAAAACATTGGCTAATTCTAACAGTTAACTTGACTAGACACGTTGGCTACACTACAAATCCCTTGGGTTGATTCAGAGGCTAGATGTTACAGGTGAGAAGTGCAGTACATAGGCCAAACTACACAATTCTTCTACATGCTGTACATATTGGCTAATCTATACAATTCCGTATAGTGTAACATAATGGCTATTTCACAACAGTAAAGGACTGTTAAATATAGACCGCAAGTAAAAAGGGAAGACATCCTGATATTTTAATGTGGATTTGTTATTTTCAAGTTTACCACACCAGTAGGGCTGGATACCGATTTTTCTTTTGTTGGCCTTGTGGAAACACCTGGCAGTGTTTATTGTCTTGTTTGTCTGTACAAAACCCAAAGATCAAGAACTCCCATACTCGGTTTGGAGTGGTCTGTTATCCCCAAACCACAACACAAAGCTTTATAAACATTAGTGCTACAAAACATGCAGGAGACAGTGGGGAACAACGTTTTTAATGTTGTGGCATATATTGAGTAGACCAAGTAAGAATTCTCTACCAGAGGGGTCATGAGCTAAGACTCATCAGGAAATCTCATGAGTAACAGCAGGAATGTATAAAATTACCAGAGCCATCTCCAGGCACAGCTAGTTAAGGTGTGGGAAGAAGAGGAGGGACCAGTAACCAAATTTGAGAAGACCTTCGTTTGTAGAAAAATAATCATAAGTGGAGAGTCTATGGTTTTATATTTGGTATGTGGCATAATAGGCAGTACATGTGCCAGGCGGTTCCCATCTGCGGGAAGCACCTGCTAAATAAAATGTGTACCCTAGCGGCAAGGGAAAGTGAACATAACAGATGGTTCACATTCTCTGAGCTGTTCATGCAAATAACTCTCCTGATGGGTTCTGGTCATGAATGTTAATTCCCAAATCGGTGAAAAAAATGGAAACTTTTTCTACAAAGTTATTTCTGATTATCTATCCCCATGCTGGACAATACAGCATGTTCTGCTTCCAGACTTCAGTATTGTTTTACGACAAGGCACAGCCATGTGGTCACTATGACAGTAGGACAGGTCAGAGACTCTGTGTAGTATACGCAATAGCTGTATTGTGGTGTGGGGGCTTCGCAGCTGATGGCACACTGTTTGTCCAGTTGTGTGAACTGTGGGCTTTCCACTGCTTTACATAAAATATTCCATAGGGTGGCACACTATATAGTGCACTTGGGTGGACTCCCAGGGGGCACTTACAGTACCACCTTAGGTTGCTTTTGTTCTAGTTTTCCTTGTCACACAGAACATCTAGAAGACCATCTGATACACCCCCACCAACAACAAGGGGCGGAGGTTGTTGCAGTTCATGCAGCCGATTTAAGACTGACATATCACCTCATCCCAGCATCCCACAATGCATTCACTACTCATCACTCATCCCATAAAGAGTTGGCCACTATCAAATCTCATTGCCATCATGCATCGTTACCTGAGTCTGCAAGAGTGAGAGTGTGACCTGGTATGTATCCATAGAAACAGCAGCTGGAGATTGCTGGGTGACTGACACGGAAAATGTCACTGCTTGAGCACTAAGCTGGCAAAGCAGCACCTACCAGTTGAGACAAAAAAGACCAACAAGTTACAACACCATACCCAAAACATTCCATAGACAACAAAAACGTGCTTGGTTGGGTGAGACCAACACCTTAAAGCACTCCTGCAACATTTCACCATGAAACATCCCACATCAAATAGAGGAGAGACTGGCATACCACAGATACACAGAAAAACACTGCAAATCAAAGGAAGGAGAGGTGGGAAATGAGTAACATCTTACACTACCCCATGTGACGATCCTCCAGATGATGTCACTTCTCCCTAGAGGTGAGTCCCTTTTCAGAGGCTTGGTGGTAACAAGTGGGAGGATCTCATGGGGAGGAACACCCCCCCCTTCCTGGGGACAAGGACCCTTTATCTCCCAATCCCACAGGGTAATGAAGGGAAGGCATGGTATCAAAAGTATGACACTGGCACAATGGATACAATTTGTAAAACCTTTATTGAAAATGTTGGGGTTGGAGAAACTCATTTTGCCTTATAACTAAGATGGGAGTAGTCTCGACCATCAACCATCAAGCTTTACAACCTAACCCTCCAAGCCAAATCGATAAGGTTGCACCATGGAGCATGCGCAAAGCAAAACCCCAAGCGCACCTTAACGCCTCGTATACCCCAGACCTCAAAACCTTACATAGCTCTAAGAGAACAGCAGAAACCAACTGGAATAAATCACCCACTGAATCAAATAAAAACATCTTCACTAGCACTTCTAAAAAAATACAAAGAAGCTATCCTTCAAACGAAGAGTTCCACTTACAATGACAGAATCACCAAAGCCAACTCCGGCACCAATGAGCTGTTTACCATTTTACGTGAACTCGAGTCTCCAGTCTCCCCAACCCCAAGAATCTGGCCATAAAGACACTGCCTGGTGCACAGACAAACAAAATGCTCTCCTTGGAGAAATTGCCATGCTCCAATCAGAAATTGAACTAAAAAAGCTGATGCCATACAATGGATACAATTATTTGTTACCAACAGAACTATGAGGGTCTTCTCACCCTCAGCAGCAACACCCCCAGCCCCAGTTTCATGTGGAGTGCTGCAAGGATCTTGCATATCACCCACACTTTACAATATTTTCACAAAACCACTCTTTGACCTCCTCCATGACATGGGTGTCACACCCAAATCCTCATATCGCCAACTGGCTCCTACGACCTTGACTCTAAATACCTAAATCAAATTTACCCAACAATCTTGGCATGGATGGCCCAACACGGCCTCTGCCGCAATGATAAAACAGTTTCTCCTCATCGGCTCACAACACCAACTCAATAAACTTGATGATACCCTCAAATCCTTTACCATAGATGGCAACACCATTAAAGTATCTAAGGAAGAAAAACCCTGGGCATTTATCTTCATTCTGCCCTCACGCTAACAAGACAAGTCAGCGCCACCGCTACTGCGGCGGCCTACATATCTAAGCTCATCAACGCCTGCAGACCCTTCCTGTCTTCAGTCGGTTGTATTACACTAGCTAGAGCTTGCATCCTATCCAGAAAGGACTATTGAAATGTCCTCTATATCGCTAACAACCAACCTAAAACAACTTGAATTGATCCAAAATAATCCCATAAGGGCAGCATTTAACGTCCTTAATAAATAAATAAGTAAAATTGCATCAGCGAAGCAAGACGCTCTGCCCACTGGCTGCCAGTACGGGACCGTATCCTTTTCAATTCCCTCTCTCTGACATACAAATGCATGTCGGAATCAGCCCCTAAATACCTCTCAAACAAATTTGCAATTAACAAACCTAACAGACCTATGCAGTGTGCTTGCACACATCTACTCACCATTCCCAAATACAAACTTCAAAAAGCAGGCGGCAATAGCTTTCCAGTGTTAGCTGCCAAACTTTGGAATGCTCTACCTTCATCTCTGAGATCTGAAGCATCCTTCCGGACCTTCCGAAAAAATCTGAAAACCCTTCAAGTTTCTCAAGAGCATCCCAATTAACCCAACTTCACATCAGCGACCAGTAACTACCAGCCACATCACTGCTCTACTCTTACTGACCACCCATTATGACTACCGACACCTCTCTGTGCACCCAACCCATAATATTAAACTATGTATAACTTGTACGCTAAGTCATCCCTAAACGTATTATGTTTTTGCTACTTCAACTGCTATTGATATCATGTATGTACTGTTTTTAAGAATATTAGCGCCCAGATGCCTCAGGATTAGGAGTGCTCTACAAATGCCAAAATAAATAAACGAAAACAAAACAGTCCTAGTGGAGTCCATCAAATCATAAATGGCCTATGCGGACACAACCTAACGCCTGCCCCATCTCTTGTACAAAAAGTGTAAAAAGGAGAAATGTATGCAAAGGAAAAATCAGTGTTCAAAAGAATAAAGTAGTTGAACCAGCTCTTCTCCTCACGTTAAACCTCACGGAGTAAGGCTGTCCTTGTAGGCAGCAGGACACACTTTGGGTTGGTTTCCAACACTCTAAGCAGTTCCAAACCGTGGATCGAGGCCTGCCTGGCCTTCCACGTTAAAGTCTTTATTGACTTTCAAAATTGTATTCCAACGTAAAGTTCACAAAGGTCCCACTCTGCTGGGCTCAGACCTTACAGCACACAGTTCACGTAGGTCCCCCTCTGTCGGGCTCAGACCCATCACGTCACAGTTCAACACAAACTTGCAAGGGGCTTCCTTCCCCAAGCTTATTACCCTTCGGGTCTTGCTCAAATCAGGCTCTGACCCCTTTCGAATGTTGAAGACTTTCAAATGTGCGCGGCTCTCTTTACAGACCACTGCAGGACCACATTGACTCAAAGTTCATGTTTACTGTTGCTTAATTCACTTTTGTCATTTGTTCACTTTTTAGCTTCAAATAATGTACCTTTCACAGAGACTTTTGAATGGTCTACTTCCTTTTGCCGGACCACTCCGTTACTTAGTATCGCTGATCTCACATCTGCCTTTTACTTTAAAGTTCATTCACAGGTCTGCCTTTCTTCACGTCTCATCACACGCGTGCAGCCTCCACTTGTAATATAATGTTGCTACTTCATTCACTTTAACACACATTGGCCTCTCAGGTCGCTTGCCAACTCACAGGCTGTGTGCGCTTTCTTATTTTGCCATTTCCAATTCACGAATCAAAGTTAGTACTACGGACTTGGGCCTCACCTACACAGCTCTGCCATTCACCCAGAAGGGTCGCTGGCATCCTTGAAACACAATGCAATCTTCACTTGTGGGATCTGGCCTGCTCCACGTGGCTTTCAGGGTCTGTCGGAGGCACCGACCTCCAGTAGGGAACCCTTGGGGTTTTCGGCCCGCTGTTCTCGTCCCTTGGTCCGTTGCTCTGCTCCAGTAGGTGTGTTTTCGTCCCAGAAGTTCTGCTCGTCTTCCGCCTTGCTCAGAGTGTGTCTTTAGGTGCTGCCTTTTATTTGTGTGAGGAGAGCTAACTGGTATCAGGTGTATGCACTTAGTGTAAAGTGCCTGACTATTCCTGACCCGATTAACAGGACATGTCCTGTACGATGTGATGTGAGAGTATTAGTCTGGTAACACTCAGTCACCCTCTTCCTCTGACCAGTGTTTGTGTAAAAAAAAAAAAAATGTAAAAAAGGGAGGGTGGGGTGGTGAGGGGGCTCGGGGGGAGTTGGGACTTCGGAAAATGGGTAGATAAACACAAAAGAGGGGAATACCGTGTCTCTCCAACAGCTATCTCACCCCGACGCCCCGAAAACCCCTCAACCAAGGTGATCCTCCCATACTGGTCCACCCCCAGGGTCTGGATCCAAAGGCAATGGCCGTGCCTTGGCCACCTGAGAGAGAGAGATCCCCGGGGACTAGCAGCTGTGACACCCTCAGGTTTCTCACAGTAATAACAGCACCCAGCCCTTCCATGAAGTTCAAGGCTATGGGCCTTATTTCGAGTGCGGCGGTAACCCTGCCGGTGCTACCGGTGGGTTGCCGCCGGACTCTGAATAATTTATATAATAACCACAGCGGCCCGGAAAGTCAGCTGCCGGTAAAATGTTGTTCTCCATTCCCATAGAGTCCCATTGGAATCTATGGGACTGGGGACCACAAATGGTGCCGGTGCTTCTGTGACAGTCTACCTACCGTGGCCGCCGCACGTCGGCTGCAGCAGGCAGACCTGTAGTATGCCCTTCCAGAAACAGTGCCGGTAAGCTTACTGGCACCGCTGTTTCCAGACCTCCATACTTGTAATGAGCCCCTATGTGTTTTTGTAATGTGTCAGACAGTCTCATTATGATAGGTACTGGGACCAAGAAGAACCCGATAACGCTACAGTCAAACATAAAGCGCATTCGACCACTTGCTGACGATATGCTGGGGTAGTCCCGGCACTTAAGCTAAACAGCAAAGAAGGACAAGGGGAACGACATCCAGAAAGCAAAGTCATCAAGCTAGGAGGCCTCCAAAAAGCAAGTGAGTTTGAAACAGGGCTTTGGAAGGCTGTATGGAAGCAGCAGTGTTAGGAAAGCGTCTCGGCAATCGGCTGAAAGATGAATCTCTTGTAGCTCAATCAGTGCGGTGGTGGCGTGAACTGTGGTGGGTGGACCGTGCGGTCCAAGAACTACACAGAGATCGCCAAAACACTAGCCTACTGCGGAGGCGCATAGACATTTGCATGGGAAGTACAAGGAACTGTGGTGGTTGCGCAACCTGTAACGGGTGGTCGGGCTGGTCCGAAACTTGCTGACCGCCAACAGTAATGGGCTGCAAAGTCAAGGAGTCCGAACAAAAGCAGAATAAACAAGAAAAGGAATGAACACGTGAACCCTGGCGAAACTGGTGAAGAGTTCCCCAGGAACAATGTCTTGGAGGGGGCCGGGAAAACCTGAGACCGTGAAACACGAAGACAACAGAGAAGTAGATCATTTTGTGAGACAACTCCCGGGTCAGTTCTATAAGACTATAGTAATGAAGAGTCAAGGACGACTCGGGCGCCTCTTCCTTGTTGCAGCGGGGGCAGTTTTAAGAACATTAGTACAACAGTGATGAATCAAGGAGATCTCGGGGAGTCTCTCCCTTGTCCCGGTGGAGGCAAGTAGAAGGCCAGTGTTCAAACAGTGATAACACAAAGTCAGTGGAAAGAACTTAAAGAATTGACGAAGAATCCAAAATTCAAGTAACTCAAAAAAAGCCTGCTAGAGACTGGATGTAAACTAGGAGAAAGGAGCCATTCTCCTAGTCCCGGGACATTTGTGGAACTGTGTAACAAAAAAAAAATAGAAGGGAGTCATTCTCCTGGGTTAGCTTCGCGATTTGTGTTTAAATGACAGAAACTGAGTTTTGACTAGTACGGGATCTTTATTTTCGATATTACGGACTTCCTGTCCAGCCAGAGCTTAGGTTTTGTTGACGTAGGGAAACCACCTCCACTTGGGGATAGACAGGATTACACTTTTCTGTTTAGATAAAAATCTATAACCACAGCCATGATTGCACTTGGTCAGACTCCTCATTCCAGGTCAACCCAAATGGTGTCAGGTGTAGGATCCTGCCCAGCTGACATAAATGGGGGAACCTTAAGTTCAGTAAGCTGACCACCAGAGCTTGCCTGTTCGGCCGAGTCAGTCATGGCTTCGCCTCGCCCTCCAAGGCTCCGCTGGCGCACCAATCGCTGCACTCCCTCTGTTCTCCTGGGGAGCCGGGCTTGCATCCGCTCCTGCACCCTAGCAGGAGATTGCCATGGTGATACCACACAGCGCCGGTGGTCACGGCGGAACAGCAAAGCAGTCACGTGGCACAACCAAGTCATGTGTTGACGCAACCTAGAAGCAGCCCAGCATCCAGGAGTATTTAAAGACCCAGCAACTGTGAACCAGCGCTACTCGGCTGTTCTCTGTGTGGCTATTCATTTCTTATGCTCCCATGACTTCCTGGATTTGATCTTCTGGCTTTTTTGGACCCTTTGCCCTTTTTGGATTTTCCTTAAGGCTTTGGCAAACCGTCTCTTCTTGTGGATTTTGGGATTTTGGTTACCTGTTTTTCCCTGGAACGTCTTTCGGATTTCCCCTTCTGGATTTGGGAACTTTGGATTACTTGACTGTTCTTTCTCATTGGAACTTGATGGAACCCTGTGGCAACTTCTGGATTTCTAGGCTTCTCACTTAGTTGAGCCCTCGTGCCGTTTGGGACCGGTTGCCCTGTTTGTGCCCTTGCCTCGCCAGGCCGTGGATCTTTAGCTCTCTTCAATTTACCTTCTCCCGAACTAGATATTTCTCATATGCGGGGGACACGATAAGAGTTAACAGTCAAAGTGTGTATGTCGGTTGTTTCCCTTCCAGCTGCCGAGTGTCTGGCGTTGCCGTTTCCAGTTTCACCTTTTGTCCCAATTGCTGGCTAGGGATTATGTTTAGTTCTCCCTGGCTGGCACAAGTTCACCTGGGACCTTCAATCACGACAGACTGAGAAGCCATTTTTCTCCCACCTGAATTTATGGAGGCCGCTGTGAATTCGGTAGCCGCATTACTTCAGGCCATCACCACACTTCGAATGCAGTGATTCCCCAGCAGTGAGATACGATTCAGAGTAACCGCCATCCGCTTCCTCCATATGAAGAATTGGGGGGATGCCCCTGTGCCTTCTGGGGCTGCACCAGTGAACGTCCCTCAAGTTCCTGTCTTTGTCCCAACTCCTTTTTCTTTGGCTCCACCAGAGATTTAGCGGGAAACCACAGAAATTGTGCACGCTTGTAAATCAATGCAAACTGCACTTTGTGTAAACTTCAGGGATTCCCCCAATTCTACTACTAAAGCTGCTTTTACACAATCCCATTTAGGTGGGATAGCAGCCACTTGGGCGAATCCTTTACTGAAGGTAATAGCCCTGTACTGTATGACTTTGACCTCTTGATGGCAGAAATGACCCAGGTCTTTGACACATGATTCAAGGCACAAGCCTGTGACCTGGAATTACTAAACCTAAAACAAGGAAAGGCAGGACTACTGGATTAAATTACACAATTCAACCAATAAGCTGCTGAGACCTCCTGGCCTGAAAACAAAAAGACAGTCGTGTTTTACAAAGGCCTCAGTGATGCCATTAAAGACGCTCTGGCAGTAGTACCTGCTTTACCTTATCCGTACTCGGACCTGGTAGATCTAACACTAGAGGTAGCTGCTAGGAAGGCCAAACGAAAGGGTGAGTCACATAAGTCACCCAGGTTTACACCAAGGTGAACCCAAAGCCCATCAGGTTCAACAAACAGCTGCATAACCCATGCAGATTGGCGGTGTCTGGGGTCCATTGACACCAATCGAAAGAGCAATGCTGCGATGCTGTGTGACCAACGTGTGTTTCTATTGTGGCCAACCTGGACATTTCGTCAAAGAATGCCCCAAAAGGACGAAGAAAAAACTGGGTTTTCATAATGCTCATCCATAGAATGCAGGGCAGTGATGAGCCCAGAGCATGCGTCCCACCTCAAGACTTCTGGATTCTCGTGCCACGAGTAACTACATTGATATTACCATGGCTTGTTCTTTGAACCTACCGTTACATGATAGAAAAGGCATGAACCAGTACAAACAGTCGTCAGGTCTACCCTTGTCTATAGCCCAGTTAGGAAACAAACTGTACCTCTAACCCTTGTTGTACAAGGCAAACAATCAGAGTTGTTATCGTTTGACCTTCTAGCTGCTCCTCAATTCGGGGTGAGCTTGGGAATCCCCTGGTTAAGGAAGCACAACCAGTTGATAGATTGGGCAGAGGGCACATAGACTTTCGTTCCCCTTATTGTCATGAACCGTTATCCATGCCAAGCCTTAGTAACTGTGGGACACCTTGTAGGTACAATCACATCAGCTATCCCAGAATAGCATACCGTTTTTCTGGACGTATTGGATGAGGGCAAGGTGGAATCTATACCCCCACATCGTCCATATGACTGTCCCATTGACCTCACTCCAGGCGATGAGATACCCTGCGGTCAGATCTATTCTCCAACTCCTACAGAAGACCAGGCTCTAAAAGAATATCTCGATTTAGCTTTGCACAAATGACATCAGAACCTCCCAGTCTCTAGCTGTGAGCCCCATATTCTTCGCCCAGAAGAGAGTAGGGGATTTAAGGCCCTGTATCGACTATAGGCAGGTAAACCAGATCACGAACAAGTACAGGTATCTAATCCCACTGATCGATGCAATAAGCGGTCATTTTCACTAAACTGGATCTTGGGGGTGCCTACAACCTGATCTGTATCAAGAAAGGAGACGAGCGGAAGACCGCGTTTCTGCACGCGCTATGGTCTCTGAATAAACAGTAGTGTCTTTTGGCTTATGTAATGCACCTGCTACATTCCAATGGTTCATGAATGACATCCTTGATTCTGATGTCATTGTATACCTCGACGATATCTTGATTTTTTCACCTTCCTAGCAGGCCCACGTTGCACATGTCTCAGAGGTTCTCCTCAGACTACGGCAAAATGCGTGATTTGCTAAAGCCAAAAAATGTGTTTTCCATGCATGGGATATCTATTTCTTGGGTTTCCACATTTCTGAAGACCGATTTGTCCACGAATACAGCCAAGGTGAAAGCTGTTCTCGACTGGCCCATACCTAAATCCGTCAAAGCCTGCCCTACAGACATTCTTGGGCTTTGCAAACTTTTACAGCTGTTTCATTCAGGGGTTTTCTGCCATTGCTGCCCCTTTAACCATGCTGACCAGTCCAACAGTTGCCTTTGATTGGGCTGATCTCCAACAGGAAGCCTTTGATACCTTAAAGAAAGCCTTTGCCGCAGCTCCAGTATCCCAATGTTGACGCACCGTTCGTGCTGGAAGCCAACGCATCCTCTTTTGCCTCAGGAGCCACCATGTCTCATATTTCCGACCTCTAGTATGTTGCACCCGGTGGCCTCTCATTCCAGGGAATTCATTGTCACCGAGACGCATTATACCGTTACGGAAAAGGAGCAATTGGCTTAAAGAAGCCTTCCAGGCGTGGAGGCACCATCTGTTAGAAGTCAAATGGTCCATGACTGTATATATCGATCACCGCAATATTCAAGATGTAGCCTCCTTGAAATGCGTGACCAGTCGCCAAGTGCGCTAGAATTTGTTTCTTTGCTGCCTAGAACTTCATTATTAAGCATTCTCTCAACTCGGCACATGGGAAGGCAGATGTCTTGTCCCATCTTGCGGGGGAGGGGGTCAATTACTTCCTGTGTTTCCCGACAATTCTAGAAAAGGTTCATTTTGTTTGTCTTTGTATGCCACCACCGGCTCTGGTAACGTCAATCAAGGAGTGGGTTACACACCACCCTACAAGAATGGAACGTGGATTACCATGAAGGCCTACCTTTTCTCCAGAGACGCCTTTTCCTACCAACCCTTTATTCCAGAGGCCTATCTCTGGAATGGTCACACAACACTTTGATCAATGGACATCCCGGCCAAAGCAGAACCCTGGCACTCCTAAAGCATTGGTGCTGGTGGCCAGCAATGAGATGGAATACAGTTGATTACGTCACTGCGTGCTCCATTTGTTCCCAAGGGAAGAACTGCAGAGGTAAACCCCTTGGCCTACTTCAGCCTATGACGATTCCGCGTAAGCTGTGGTATATGGCGTCTATGGACTTCATCATTGATCTCCCCAAGGTGAAGAACTTTGCCCTCCCTTCTGTTATCTCGGAATGGGGTTTGCAATTTACTTAGCATTTTTGGAGAGCACTCACTTCTCTCCTAGACTTAGATGGTTGATTTTCGTCTGCATACCATCCAGAAACCGAAGGACATACTGAGCACGTGAACCAGACGCTATAACAGTATCTAGTTGCCTTTGTCTACAACACCAAGATACCTGGTTCAATGTCTTATGTACAGCAGAGTTCGCCTACAATAATGCTCCCCATCCTTCTACTGGCTCTTCTCCGTTCTTTTCCCTTTACAGCCAACAGTGCTGCACACTACCCTTTTTAGATGATCCATCAACCCCCAGCCCTGCTGCTAATGCCTGTTACAGAGACTGCAAGGTTATACATGAACAGACCCCACGTTCCTTTACAGGATGCACAGAACACCATGCGTCCCATGACAGATAGCCATCGTCGCCTGGCCCCACTCTATGGTCTGGGTCCGGGTGACAAGGTCTGGTTCTCAATCCGCTATCTCCATATTCGTGGTTGCTGCAAGCTGCTCCCACATTTTGTAGGTCCATACAAAATAATCAAGGCCATCAACCCTGTAACCTTTAGGATGTCTTTACCTGCCTCATTGCGTGTTCATCCAGTCTGCCATACTTCTCTGTTGAAGCCAAAACCTGCTTCCACCCGCCTTGTTGTGCCACCACCTCCCCTTGCTTTGGGTTCCGCTGATGAATACGAAGTTCACGCCATCCTTGACTCACGTCTATGCAGGGCCGTCTTCAGTATTTTATAGAGTGGAAGGGGTATGGGCCCGAGGAGAGGACGTGGGAACCCGTCGAAAACGTCCATGTTCCTGAATTAGCAGCATGTTTCCATTTTACCCATCCTAGTTGCCCGTGAGCCTGAGGGGGGACTCTGTCATGAACGTACCTGTTCAGCCAATGCAGCACTCCACCTTGCCCTCCGGGGCTCTGCCGGTGCACTGAGACCTTGGCTCCATGTGTTCTCCTGAGGCACCAGGCTTGCGTTCGCTCCAGCGTCATAGCTGGAGGTTGCCATATGTTAGGGAGAATTCTCTCTTTAGGCTGAATTTCCTAACCTAGTGAGTCCCCCAGCAGCTTTGCTGGATTTCTGGAGTTTGTTTTTTTCTCCTGCCAAGAGTGAGACTCTTTCCTCACACTCTTGGACATGATTTGTGGTATTCCTTTGAATGTTAATGTGTTTTATGGGCTATGGGGTCCTTTACTCCATAGGGTCTCATGTGTTTTTACTATATGTGTTACACAGCACCTTCCGTGCAGTAACACAGGGGTGTCATAGTGACAACCCACCATAGACTCCATACCCTGGGACCGACTACTGTCTCCCAGGGCATGTAAAGTCACCATTGGCTTTACTAGTCCCAAATTATTAACAGAAACCGGTACAAACCATCATATTGTGGACGTACTGGTCGGGGCCATTCGATTGCCCCGGGGTCTGTTAGTCGAGGGGGCACGTCTCCGTCCCCCCTGATCGAGTTTTGGCTGGTGGCAGTGGATACTACTTTTTATATTCGACTGCAAATATATTCCTATGGGATTTTCCCATTGTTCAAGGCTACCAACTTTATTTAATTCTCATAGCCTCGAACATACCACCGGTTTATTTAATTAATATTAATTCGCCGGGTGGTATTTTTTGCCACTTTAAGGTACCGTGTCCGCCAGGCCTCCCTTTCTAAAGATTGCTATAAGGTAATAATAACCCCTTAACCTTCTGGACTGGGCTGGCCGCCTTGACCTTCTAACTGGTCCCTTTCTTTGGTCCAACTCTTTTTGAACCTTTTCAAGACTTTCGTGCACTGCAACTGTGTGACCTTGGACACAATTCGTTTGATCCTCTTAAAGTGGATCCGGCCTACCGACTCTAAACTCACGGTGTTACTTTGCCTTCCTCTCTTGTTGTGTTTGTGAAAAAGTGTTGGGATCTGTTCCAATTCATTCTCTGCATTTCTCTCCCGTTTTTTTTCAAACGAATTATTAGAGTGCCATCTACGTCAAGCGCTCACCGCTGTCTGAAAATAAGTGGGGCTTTACTTAAGACTTGTCTAATATTCTTTTAAGGGAGTGTATATCTTTTAGTGACCGTGTTTTTGAATTGCTTACTATTAGTGCCTGTGTGTTTTTCTAGATGTGGTTTTTAAATAAATAATTATATCTCTTTTACACCAAGCTCTGGTCAGTGTTTACTTGTTCTACTATGTTCTTTTGACCTATTGTGAATACTCTGTATACTGCCTAACTCTTCTTGAGGGAAGTCTGACTGCTCAGCCACAGCTACAAAGTGAATATGTGTGGTACAGACTGCTACCAAGTGGGTTTACTGCCAAACACCTGTAGTCCTAAATCTTTTGCAGTGGTCCCAGAGGGAACTGCACAGGTTTCTGCCTTACACCATGGTAACACCACACTGCACCGACGGGCACGACAGTCACGGCACAACAGCAAAGTGGTCCCTTGACAATAGTAAGTCACGTGTTTTGCCACCTCCCAGAAGCAGCGCAGCATCCAGGAGTGATCAAAGACCCAGCAACTGTGAACCAGTGCTTCTTAGCTGTTCTGCGAGTGGCTCTTCATTTCCTGTACTCCTCCGACTTCCTGGATTTGATCTTTTTGCTTTTTTGGACCCTTGGCTCTTTGGATTTTCCTTAAGGCTTCTGCGAACCGGGTCTTCTTGTGGATTTTGGGACTGGATTGCCTGTTTTTCCCTGGAACTTTTACATTTCCCCTTCTGGATTTGGGAACTTTGGATTACTTGACTGTTCTTTCTCATTGGAACTTGGTGGAACCCTGAAGCAACTTCTGGATTTCTTGCCTACTCACTTAGTTGCGCCTTCGTGACAGGTTGCGCTGTTTGTGCCCTGGTCTCGTCAGGCTGTGGATCTTCAGCTCTCTTCAACTTACCTTCTCCCGAACTATGTTTGTTTCATATGCAGGGGGCACGATAAGGGTTACCAGTCATAGTGGGTATGTCAATTGTCTGTTTCACTTTCAGCTGCCGAGAGAGTTTTAGGTTTCACCTTTCATCCCAATTGCTGGCTAGGGATTGTGTTTATTTCTCTGTGGCTGGTACTTTGAGAGAAAGGCACAAGTTCACCTGGGATCTTCAGTCACGACACTGCCACTCCCACGGTAGCAACTCCCAAATCTATTGGGTTTGATATATGCAGCAGTCAGGATATGGTTGTTGATGCAGGGCAACGGCAAGGAGTACCTACAGGTCTGATTTTATCTGCCCCAAAAGCTACTTCTGTCAGGCTAGTGTCAAAATCTGGCTTATCCTGGCGACATGGTTTGGATGTAGTAGCAGGAGTAATCGACCTGGACTATCGGGGCAATGTAAAAGTTCTCCTGTATAATAATGGGAAAAAGACCTAGCATGTAAAGATCGGAGAGAAAATAGCCAAGGGCATATTGGAAAATGTGATCCCTTTCTTGTCCAGGGTGTGTTTTCCCAAAGAAATCTTATCCGACCCGGGTAGTACATTTAGGTCGATGCTTATGACGGAGGTTAAACAAATACTCCACATTAAAACACTGTACCTCGGTGTACCACCCACAGATGGATGAACTGGTGGAGAGATTTAATCAAACAAAGAATATACTCAAGAAGAGAGTCAAGGCAGACAGCCGAAACTGGGATATGATACCCTGGGTGCTTTTTGCAGTCCGTAAATCCTCCCAAGCTTCTTTGGGTTTCTTACCTTTTGAGCTCTTGTATGGTTGGGACCCAAGGATGTCATGGATATGCAAAGGGAAACCGGGGATGAAAATGAGGAGGCTGTCCTAGCATTATCACAGATGGCTCGACCATTAAAAGTAACACATGGCTGTGGGGTGAGACCTAGTATATAAACATCTAGAAAAGGAACAGGTAACGCAAAAAGCTTATTATGATCAGAAAGCGGCAAAACAATCATTTTGCATAGGTCAAAAGGTTCTGGTATTGCTACCCACATCCAAACATAAGATGACTTTGAGATGGCATGGTCCCTAAGAGATATTAGAACAAACTGTCCCAACCTGACAAAAGACTCAGATTTATCATATAAATCTATTCAAAGAGTGGAAGGAAGATCCTGTCGAGTGAACCTCAGTAGTCATGGTTGCACTCTTGTCTGAGGGGGACGTTAGAGGATAATCAAGCACCACCTGCTTTGCGGCCTGAAGAAGATATACAAAATCTGTGGGACCAGTTCCCTGATGTGTTTAATGAAGAACCAGGAAGAGTAAAAAATGTCACACATCTCATCCATACTGCCCCCGTAAAAGGTAGTTCACTTACGACCATACAGAATTCCCAGAGTCCAGAAAGGAAGTAAACCTCAAGAAAGTGGAGAAAATGTTGGAGGCAGACATAATAGAACCATCTGAGAGCCCATGATCCTCGCCAATAATCCGAGTCTCCAAGCCTCATCAGTCATGGAGATTTTGCATAGATTTCAGAAAATTGAACACGAT
Organism: Ambystoma mexicanum; assembly: GCF_040938575.1. Lineage (NCBI taxonomy): Eukaryota > Metazoa > Chordata > Amphibia > Caudata > Ambystomatidae > Ambystoma > Ambystoma mexicanum. The sequence goes on from NC_090931.1 coordinate 174,363,932, forward strand.
ATTCCAGTTCCCACTACCCGATGACCTTATTGACCAGTCTGGGATCTGCAGTGTTTATTTCCACTATTGATCAGACAAACGGCTATTGGCAGGCGCCATTAAACCCCTCTGACAAAGAAAAAAAATGCCTTCTCCACTCCAAGAGGATTATTGCAATTCAAAGTCCTATCCTTTCGACTCCATGGCACACCAGCAACTTTCCAGCGACTCAAGGCATGAATTAGTTTTAAAAAACTGATTAACAGAGTTTGCTAATTAAAATGCACTTGATTAGCAAACAAACCCATTTGATAAGCAATGTTGTATTGGTATGTTTAGTGTCACCAGAGGTTATTGTATACCGCTGAAGTAAGACATTAGTAAGAAGAGTCAGGCCTTGCAAATTCTTTAACATTTCGTTGGACCTGCAGATCGAGTTCATTAGTTTACCTACTCGACTTAAGAGACATGCACGTGACTCATGGCAACTGATGACAACAAATTTAAATGCGCTTTCTGTAAAATGATGCATGTTACCAAAAACCTATGTTTGGCACACTGCTGCCACCCAAAGGCCAGCCATACACAATGAAGCCTTGTTTTGACATTTACTGCAAAGTAAATGTTAACCCTTTAAGTGCCACCGACGAGCCGGCTTGTCAGTGGAAAGCGCTCCAGGTTGCCACCGACAAGGCGGCTCGTCAGTTTTGGCACTCTGCTTTGTTCGATCCCTGCAACGCAGGGATCGAGCAAAACTGTAATCCAACTCCCGGGCTATGTGAGAGGGAGGTCCCCCCTCACTGCCAGGGGGCTGGATTACCTTCAGTTTCACGTGGACGTGCGTAAAGCATGTCGGCGTGAAACTGAAAGTACAATCACTGCAGAAGCCATTTTCGGCTGCTGCAGTGAAAGAAAAAGAAAGAAGGTAAGAGCCCTTATTTCTCCACGTCGATCTCCGGCTGTATTTCAAGCCGGAGATCGAGGCGGGTATCGTTGGAAAGGGGAGATTCTCCCCTTTACAACGATACCCATTGTGTGGCATTGCTGCCCGCGGATCGGGCGCAGAGCTCCCCTTTCCAAGGACACCACATATATGAGGCATTGCTGGTCACGGATCGGCGCAGAGCGCTCTATCCGGGACCAGCAACCCACTAGACCACCATGGATATGTTTGTGAGTTGGGGGGAAGGGGACTGCTTCAAGTAAGCAGCCCTCTCCCCCATTCCGGCCCCCAAAGCATGGGGGCACATGCATGTGAACCCTGGGGCAGATGGCTGACCATCTGCCCCCAGGGAATGAAAAAAAAAAAAAAATGAAATGATGGGAAAAGGGGGTGGGGGGCCACTAGCCACCATGGATTTTTTACTGAATGAAAGGGGGGTGCCCCCCCAACCGAAGTAGAAAAGGTGGCACCCCTTGTAACCTTCCCTGGGGGTAGATATCTGCTCCTAGGAAGGGGCCTCTAACCCCAGGGAGGGATGCATGTGGTGCCCCCCCATCTGACCCCAGGGAGGGTTGCATGAGGTGGGGCCCTCCATTTGGGGTGGGGATGGGGAGTGCCTCCCCCGTTGCAGCACAGCATTCGCTGTCAATTTAGGGTGGCCCTCAGCCCCCCCTAAAATGCAGCCTACAATTTTGTATTATTTTGTTTGTTTACCCAAGTTCGCTTGGCGCAAATGGCCACATTAGTCTGCCCCCAGGGTGCCCAAACCCTACTGCCCCATCTATTGGGTGTCCTGCCCCCCCCCCCCTTTTGTGGTGGCCCTCTCCCCCTCACCCCAAATGGCTGGGGGGGGACCCCTCATGCAGCCCTCCCCTGAACCTCCTAGGAAGGGCTGCATGATGTGCCCCCCCTCCATTCGGTGTTGGTGAGGAGACGGCCACCACAAATGGTGGGACAGGCCCCCCAATAGATGGGGCAGTAGGGTCACCAAAAATCACCAAAAAAGGCCCTGGCACGCGGGAGAAATACCCATGGCACTAAAGGGTTAATTACAAGTTTCAAACATCCCCTGCAAATGGTACTCACCCATCATAAAATTGACTCGACTATACTAGTTGGCGAAAAGACTTTGCATGTCCTGAATGTCTGTAAAATGTAAAAAGTGTGCTGTATGAATGGACACAAATAAATAGGTATGATAAAAAGGTTCTGAAAACAGTTTGTTGAGCACTCTCCTGAAGGTGCTAGTGTATAATGCAATCTTAATTATAGAGCAAATCAAGCTTGGCAGGCGTACTACAGTGTATAGTAGTGCAGGAGATCTGGGTGACCTATTAAACACTACTTTTCATAAACATCTAGTTAGCTTTCTGTATTAATTATGTAACAGGAAAGAAAGTAAGATTCTAAGCAGAGTAGGTGGCGGAGCAAGCAGGGAACTGGGCAAACTAGAGGGACTATTGTAGTTTGCGGCCATCTTGCTTTAAGGGTAGCTGATACAAAGAAACAGGGTGATAAGAGTGTATGTTAAGGTGTATGGGATCAGCTCATTCATTCAGCACCAGTTGCACAGATATATGCAACCAGCAAGTTAAAGAACTAGGTTTGCCACCAAAAGGCATGTATGATCAGGTACATTACATTTTCAAAAGCGTTCACTCATGAACATGATGCATCTTCCCCAAAAAAATGAAATGTAGTTTGACACTGATTTAGATACAGTAACCTAATTTTACTGTAAAGCATGGAGATGATGCAGTGTTTTACAGTGTTAATACTGTAATTATGCATTATGTAGCCACTTAAGTGTTTAGGAATAGAATTGCAGGACTAAAAAAAAAAAGAAATGAAATGTATATATTTCTTGGAAGCAAGGCAACGCCATGTAACACAAGTTTGAATCCCGATCCCACACTTAGAAACCACTCGCTGGTATTAAGCGCGTTATGAATTAACAATAAAATAAATAAATATAAAGATAATACATACTGGTCTTTGCCAGACAGGATATAGTTAGCTTAATAAAAGTATAATTTCAATTACTTCTGGTTTGCAATTATAAAAAAAAAAAAGTGCAGGCATATCACTACCACGCAGGCCTTTGGCACTTAAGAGTGGGTGAGATGATTACTGCTGCATTCTTTTAATTTATTTTTATGGCGCAAAACGTAGAGGCCTGGGGCATAAGGGTGCCTTGACAATGACAATCTCACAAAAACAATGGTACCAGACATGGTAGGGGATTAGAGCAGATAGATGTCAATACAGTGGAGGTTTAATGAAATAAAAGGGTTTTCAGCCCTCATTTGAAAGCCTCTAATGAGGAACATGATCTCAGGTCACGAGGTAGTGTGTTGCAGATTTTTGGGGCTCTTTGTGCTATGAGGGACAATCTGGCACGTGGTGTATAGAGGAGGCAGGCATTGTTCGATCTCAGGACTTGTCGAGCTGGAAGACAGGCAATACTGTTCGAGAAATACTTAGGGCTCTCCCCGTACATACCTTTGTGCGTGATACATAGTATTCTGAAGTGGATTCTGCTGTGTAAGGCAATTCGGGCTGCCGACACATGGCCGGTCTTGCATAGTCCTTCAACGATGCACGCTGCATTGTTCTGAATAGCCTGAAATCTTTGCTTTGTTTGGCAATCAATCAGAATCTCACAAAAACATAATGGTACCAGACATGGTGGGGGATTAGAGCAGATAGTAGATGCGAGTACTGTGGGGAGTATCTTCAAGTTGCAGTTGTCTACTGCAGCTTGCTTAGCAATGATGTCTGCTTGTATATGTTTTAGCTTATCTGTAAAAGCATTCTGAATGGCTGTGCAACTGTTGGAATGTTTAATCACCTCGGATGGACTTGGGCACCCCTTTACACTTGCAGTGAACAGAGAAAACAGGGCATAGAAAGCACTGGGGGGAACATGAGGATTTTATGGCAAGCTGTGCTTTCATTGAACAGGGTAACTTAAATAGCTTGTTTTGCTACACAAGTGTCAATTTGATTAGCAAACCCACAGAATTGCAAAGCAAATTGCTACACAACAGTGCTTATTTTATGCCTTGCGACTCATGGATGAGATATTGGGACCCTTTTCCACTTCTGCAGTGCACAGCTTGATGATACTGTAGCCATAAGGCAAACCTGGTATTAACACCTACACCACCTATATGAAATCGAAAGAGCCCCAAGGCAGGCGGGAATGGCGGCCAACCTCAAATAAATTTCACCTGGCCCAGTCGGCCGCGAGATACCTGGTTTTCTTTGTAGGGAATGGCTTGGTGAGAATTCAGCTAGAAAAGGTCAAGACTGTTAGTCAAACACCTCTCTCTAAGACCAAGAGGGACTTCGGAGCATTCTTGGGCCTAACCGGCTATTATCGGAGGTTCATTCCCAACTACTCTAGTATAATATCTTGTTTGACCGATAAGCTAAAGAATGCTGAATCCCAAAAGATACACTGGGATAAACAAGAACAGGTCAGTTTCAACACACTGAAACACATTCTCTGTCACAAACCGGTGCTCAAAGTGCCTAGTTATAACCAAGTTATTTCACAGACGGATGCTCCTAAGGTGGTTTTTGGGGCCATCTTGTCACAAGTGTACGATGAGGTGGAGCATCCGGTCCTACACACAAGTAGGAAACTTTTTCCCTGCGAGATAAATTATGCCACCATAGAATTGGAGACCCTTGTCATTAAGTGTGCAGTAGGACATCAGAGATATTACTGCACTGGTCCCAAATTTAAGCTGGTGACAGACCACTCCCCCCTTAACCAGGCTCAGCCTACGTAAAGACACTAACCCCCCACATCATGAGCTGGTCTTTGGACCTACAGCCGTTTTGCTTTCATGTTGAGCATAGGAAGGGGAAAGAACAGGGAAATGTTGACTTCCTATCTCGATTTCCAATGGGAGTGGATGGGGAAGCCGAAGCTTTAAGGGAAAGGCTATGTGACGATCCTCCAGATGACGTCATTTGTCACCAGAGGGGAGTCCCTTTCTAAGAGGCTAGGAAGGTGAGGCTGCTAACCGATAGTCCCCCTAGTGGTGGTAACATGCGGGAGGATCTCATGGGAGGAACTCCCCTCCTGGGGACAAGGACGCAAGTCTGGGACAAGGCCCCTTTATCTCCCAACCCCACAGGGTAATGACAGCACCCAACCCTTCTGTAAAGTCCGAGACTATGTGTTGTAATGTGTCAGACAGTCTCACTATGATAGGTTGTGGGACGAAGAAGAACCGAGAATGCTACGGTCAAACATGAAGAGCATTCAACCAGCTGTTGTAACTCAAACTGACGTTACGCTGGGCCAGTCCCAGCTACTTAAACTAAACAGCAAAGAAGGACAAGGGGACCGACATCCAGAAGGTTTGTTAGTGGGATTGAGAGGGAGAAGAGCAAGAGAACGTTGATGTGCTGTTGGCAGCTTCAGTTTGGAGAAACCGGTCACCAAGCGTTGATGAGTTTTAGGTTGGTAGCCGCCATGTGGTGTTGAGGTACGTTTGTGCATGCTTTGGTTTCATGTTGAGTGATGTGTATGCAGTAGAGGTATGGTTGTGTTTAATTCAGAGTTGGAGGGTGAGAATGCAGAATGGTGAGTTTTCAGTACGCTTAGTTAGGAGCAACATATTTCCCACCCCCAAAAATCGACCTTAGTGCGATACATTTCCCACCCCGAACAGTCCACCTAAGTGCGATACATTTCCTACCCCCAACAACCCACCCAAGTGCGATACATTTCAACCCCCAACAATCCACCCAAGTGAGATACATTTCAGGCTAGATGCAAAATGTGGCTAACTTACACAATTAGACTGGATGCAGGTATAAGATATTAGGTAATAAGAGTGGCAACATTTACTGGAGTGCAGTAATGGCTGTACTCCCCGTCCACACCACACTTACCTCATCAGTCACTGTAGGTTGTCAGCATCAGGTGTCCCTGGCGCACACGGGCAAACATGGAATAAAGCTGCCAGTAGGGGGCTGCACTTTGCCTCTGGCCCTTAGCAGATGGCTGCCCAGGCAATGCTGCTGTGGGGACCTCTGTTAAGAGGGCAGTGTGAGACAGGCATGGTATCAAGAGATGAGACGGACAGAGGATTAGATTTTCAAAAGCTTTATTTTCAATGGTCAGGATGGGATAATGCCTAACTAACTCTAAGGTGGGAATGTTCCCTAATGAAAAGAAAACTAAGGGAAGTCTAAGTTTGTCAGTCAAAAGCTAACTACTGTCTGCGTCAAAAACTATGCGTGCCCTCACTTCTATAGAGTCACAGGACGTATGCGATTTGGCCCACTCAATAGTGTTCAAAGTAAAGTTAAAGGGGTAGTTCAGTCAGCAATTTTATTGGCCCAATGGTTCGGGGATGTATTTCAGAGCATACATCGATCGTTCTTAAAAAAAATCATTCCAATGCAACTTACCCAAGTTTTTATCACTTTAACACATGCGAAAAAACGAAGACTTGGGTACCGCCATCTTGTGCTAATCTTATCTGTTGATCAATCGCCCTAAATTCAAGTGCCCTCGCGGCACTGATTCACTTTGCCCTCCCCTAACAGTGACATCAATAGACGCTCAGGATAAGCTCCACCTATAGTGGCCATAGTAGCCAAACATACTCTGTCATCACCAACATCATAATGTTATCTAATGCAGATCCAGGAACTTAAACACACACACACATCCACAAACGCAAAACTTTTGTTTCTTTTTACAAAAATTATGAAAACTGTTTATTTTGAAGAAAACAGCAATAGTTGGGAGTGTAACAAGTAGTTTTCATTTTAACATAATGCTGAAAAGAGTTAATTAAGTCCACGAAAACTTGGTTAACTATAGCTAGTGAACTTCGCATCGTTCTCATTTTTGGTGTAACTTTGAATGGTGATCGACCATCGGTTGATTAATGCAAGTCTTTGTGTTTTTCACAGAAAGTTATCTTCCATGACCGACGAGTAATCTATGCACATGGCGCTCCATTACAGAGGAGAAATTAGAGCTTTAAAATTGAAATGCAACACTTTCACATCTGCACGCTTTTAGAACCTGTAGGCTGCCATGTTGCTCCTTGTTACTGTAAGAAAGATCGATGTATGCTCTGAAATACATGCCCGATCCACTGCGCCAATACAATTTTGGACCGGACTATCCCTTAAATGTGACAAAGGAGCTTTTCTGCAGCTCCCTTCCCCAAGTTCAAGGCACTCCAGTTTAGTTTTCAGGATTAGCAACTTAGGAATTCACTTGAAAAATGTTCACAGTACTTTTTCCTTGTCAGGATTCACCTTTTCAACGGTTCTCAGGCTTCCCTCGTCCCAAGTTACACCCTCTTGGTGGTTCTCCAACTTACAAATGTTCAACTGGTTCAATGTTGCTTCCTTTTCAAGCGCAGAAGTTCAACTCACTAACATTTTACTGCAAAAATGTCACTTCTCTTTGTTTCTTGCGGGATGCCCCTCCCAACTTTAAACCAAGCTTTTTGGCTTGCAACTTCAATATATCGGGCAGCTTATTTCCACAGTTAGGGCTCCCCTGGTCGTGGCACAGTTGACAGAATGCACAGTCCACCCATTAGAGGTCACGCAACCAGGTGCCTTACTTCGCTTGAGCGTTCTTGTCCTTCTTGAGGGGTATCTGTGGTCCGCCTGGATCAGCCTCCTGTCTGGGGGCCACCCCAATGCTCTCCAATTATCAGGTTTGGGAATTTTGCTCCCACTTCTATTTTCACACTGCTCCCCCCTTTCTAGTAATCTATTTCCCTCCTACTCCAGGGCTGTGTCGCGCTCTGAAACACTTGTGTACGAGCGCGATAGAAATAAAATATCAATATCAATAGCTCTGCCTTTTTCACAGAAGCTTTCAATTCACTTGCAGAGTCTTTTGACAACAGGTAATCCTATCCGCCACCATTTTGTATCATTCCTTTTAGTCAGTTTCACTCTACGCGGTCGAGCGGCAAGATTGTATCTTGCTCGCTTTAGTCAAACACACAGGGCTTTCACATCGCTTGCCTTACCAGTTGCGTTTTCCTTCTTTCACAGCCAACGTCCTTGCTGTGTGAGATCACGGTCTCACAACCTGCCCCTCAGACACTCCTGGGTCCGTGTTCTGGTCTAGGGGAACAAGCACTTTATACTTGCAATGCAGAAGGGGATTAGCATGCCTGTCGGGTCTCTTCATTGGACCTTTCCTTGCCGCAGGAGTTGCAGGTCTCTCGCCATGCTGTTGAAGGCCGCTCCCACATGCAAACCCTTGGCCTATCGGTGTGCTGGGTTCCCCCAGCTGTTTCCCGGCAGCCACAGCACCACACCCAACTTGTTCGAAGTGTTGAATGTGTGTGCCCTTTTAATATTCACCCAAGTACTTGATAGGCTGCAGGTGGGCATGGGTGACAATTGCCTGACCCTACATGCCCTTGTTAGTTGGCAGGTCCATTGAGGATGTTGGATTACCTTGATCTGCATCTTCCTCGTCCCAGTACCATAGTCGTGTTTCTCATAGGAAGTCTGCATTCCTCTTGAATTTCTCTTCTTCGTCACAGTACTTGACTGATACTTTGAGGGTGAAGGGGGGTGTCTTAATGCATCCTATAAAGGCTGGGGAGGGGGAGGTTGGATAGGTCAGCATCATGGAAAGGGGGATAGCATGTCTCAACTCTAGGGGTGTCTTCATGACAGAAAAATGTTATCACTCTTAGTTTTCTCTTCCCCTTCTCAAGGTTAGTGTTTGAGGGAAAGTCCTGGGGTAGCGTAGGACATGCATGAAAATATCATATGGCAGTAGAGGGAGGGTAGGATAGATCAGGACTAGAACAGGGGGGTACCATGTCTTGCCCTTGGACAATCCCTCCCCAGTCCTCAAGGACCCTCTACTCCGGTGATCCTCCCTCGCTTGTCCACCCTCAGGGTCAGGATCCAGACGTGATGGCCCTCCCCTGGCCACCTGAATAAAGAACGCCCGGGACTACATGTGAACGCCCTGGGATTTCTCACAGCAGCTACCTCGGGGAACAGCCAATCACTGGGGAAGTTAGGTGGGAGGGGGAGGCATACAGGTAAAGGGAGCACGGCAGACAAGGAGAAAAAAAGAGCGAAAAAGAGGAAAAACAGAGAAAGAGGAGCACAAACAAGATGGAGGAGTCAAAAAAGGGGGGGCACTCACCACGCCCAGGAGCACACTTTAGGTGTGCCTAAGAGACAAGCTGGAGGCAGCAGACATTGTTTTAAATATTTTTTAGTGTATTTTGTTTTAGCCTTACTGCATTTGGCTACCTACTGTAGCTAATGTCCAAACATGGCTGTGCCACAAGGTTTTTCGTTTGTCTCTTCCTCGGCCATCTTGTCACTAACCCTTTTTCCTGACGTGCGAGGACAGCAAAATATGTATATGGACTTCCAGTGCCCAGGAAAGCCGAGGCTTTTCGTGGGGTACTGCAGGCCCATGTGCGTTTGCTGCCAGGAAGTGGGTTGGGACTGTCCGGTCCCAATCCACAAATTGGTTTCAGCGTGTCTGTATGGTATGAGCTGTGCCACCAGTGGTCATGATTGGGGTGTGGGGGTTGGGGTGTATGCGTGTGTGTGATCTTAAGGTTGGTGGGAATTTCGGCTCTTACCTGGCTTTTGGATAAAAAGAGGGCCCCTGCACCAGTTCCAGAGAGATCCTGGAAGAAACCTGAAGGAGCCAGGAAACTATCCTGTCCAGCTGCAAGACATGTAAGGAGACTGCAGACCCGTTAGAAGGTCTGGTGACCAACTTCTGCTGCGGTCCTGGAAGAGCCCCGACTTGTAGGTAATCTTCGAAAGTCCTGAGAAGGAGCTTCGATCCTTGGAGTGGAGGCAACATCCATTCTCGACGTCAGCTCGTTGTCCTGCGAAGAACCACCCTCGGAAGTGCCCCTGGATCACCCAGTGGCTGCCCAGCTCAGAGTTTGGGGTACTGCGCTACAGACATCGGTGTTCCGCACTGGACCCGGAACTTTGGGGATCGGCAGCGTGTGCTACAGGACTCATCCCCGCCAAATTTCGTGGTTCCACCATCAAGGGGACCCGAGATACTAGGTGAAATCCGACCATGACAAGTGTGTACCCCTGCGTCACCGCGCCAGTGGCCATCCGCTTTCCTGTATCGAGTTCTTCTGCATTCTTCATCCTGAGGACCTTGCACCAGCATTTGTCGCCAACAGGAGAAGTGCTCAAACCTGCAACCCCTGGACATCAAGGACCGGAGCTGATGACGTGAAAAGCAACCTTGGCCCCTCTTTTGTAGACCTACCAAATACTAAGAAGACTCAGAGTACAAGGGAGATTGGGGGAGGGAGTTATAAATGTACTTACCTGAACCCCTGTCTCCCCTTGCTTTGCCATTGCTTGCTCACGCAAGTATTCCGAAAGTGGGGACACATTTATTCACTCAAACAACTTGTCCTCTGCCCTTGGAACTCTTAATTGGACCCCAGAAGCCCTCCAATAACTTTTTCCCCCATCTCACAAACCTGTGCAGAACTTCGCTGAACTTTTGGGCACAAGACCCCATACATCTTAGGGGTGCACTTTTAAAGTTAGTGTTGTATCTCTGTGGGCCTGTAACGCTGCATACGAATACTTACATTCCTTTGCGGGTTATTAAATATGGATTTTGTACTATTCCAGTCATTGTATACATGTATAATTTATTTAGTTTGTGTGAAAATATTACATGCGATTAGTCATTTTTTATAGTGTTATATAGGCCATAAATAAATAAGTATTTTTTTCATAACTGTTTGTCTCAGTGTGTTCCTTGACTTTTCACTGTGTGTGCTCACTGATGACTCCTTAGCAGGCTCACCCCTCCCGAGACTTTGCCTTGACCACTCGCCTAGATACCTTGAACTGGTTTGGCAACAGCTCCCAAAGTTGTCCCAGTCACTAAACTTGGTTGGCCTTCTATACATCTGTCAACCAAGCCAGAGTATAGAAAATCAGTTCAAACAAGCATTCTAATCCATTTATGCATGACCACGCGAGAGCCTACGTGGTGCATCTAGGATATATATAACTTAATTGCTTTAAAAACAAAGCACACACGCATAAATCAAACAGATCTTCAAAAGTCCTGGCCACTGATCAGAAAGTCAAGAAGTAACTGGTTTCAATTATTTAGGAAGCATAAGGAGATGTAAAACAAAAAGGTCCTCAGATAGGATTTAAATGGGCAAAGTTTATAGTTATGTAGTTATACTGTTGACCCAGAAAAGCACCTACAAGTTCCTGAAAAGAAAGAATGGCAGACAAATCTGAAAAAGCAGCAATCTCATAAGAGATTCCAAAATGCCGAGCTTGCACTACGAAAGACAAGCAAGAGGGTGGATGCGTGGAAGCACTTTTCATCCTATGGAGTACTGTGTTCAGAGGGGGAGAATAAAGGGGCAATGTCATTGTGCCCCAAAAGATCCCAAGGAGAAGACCAATAACTCGAGGTAGATCCGAAGACCTGGGGGAGACTTCTTGCACTGATGAGGCTGCTAAGAGTCCCAGGGGTCACAAAGGCAAAGGTGAGTTCTTGGGTCAGGTTTGGGTCCAACGGCTTCTATTATGGTTTCCACTTTGTTAGGCAGTTTTACAAAAGTCCAACTTAGGCAGGACTTTAGAAGACACGCACTTGCGGGCAGAGGGCTCCAACTGCTAGTATAGGCCTGAACCACAAACGTTTTGTTGGTAACAATGGCTGAGTAGCCAGGTTTATCTTAGGAGGAAGGGCTGTTGGGAGGTACAAAGAACTTAAGGGTATACACATAAGCCAAAGAAACACGAACACGCTCAAAGTTATATAAAAATAATGGTTTATTTTATACAGGTAAAGGTGATGCTTCAGAGGGTATGTACTATAACACGCAATAAGTACCTTAGAACAACTGATGCAATCATCACAGTAAGTAAATCACTTTGGTAATACTTTTAGAATGGCAGTAAGCAATTCAAAAGGTAAGTAAAACTTTTGTAATAACTTTCAGAAGATCAGTTTCAGGTAAGAATAAATGAAACACCACCAACATAAAGCAGGTAAATACTTGTAACAATTTCACACAGTCATTAGGTGTCCATCCCTATCTAGTTATGAGTGTCTCAGGGTCAGAATGGAAGGTCAAACAGACAAGGTACAAGCTGTAGAAAGTCATACATTCCAGAGGAAGTCTTCAGTAGCAGGTAAGTAACACTATTTGTTGGGGAAAAGGTTCAGGGACCTCAGGGAAGGCTCCCAGATGGCACACAGGCATTAGGCCTGGGCGAACGTTGATGGGTGAACTCCCAAACACACAAATCAGCATTCCAGCAAAATAGGAGAAGCAAAACAACTCCAGGAAGTGAGAAGTAAACAAGGCCACACAACACCCCCACCAACCACAACAGGTGCAACACGTTCTACCGAGGAGTTGGAGATGCAGAAATAAAAGCATGAAGACCTAGTGTGTGTAAAAAGACGTTTGTTGCATGTTACACAAGCGCATGAGACACATTGGTAATTAACTAGTAAACCGTGTTTGTTACACTTTGTGTCCACTAAATTAAAGGACTTACTTTTGTGAATAACAGATTGTTGCTTTTAAAAGACGCAAAAAAATAAAAACCTTGCAGAGATGGCCAACTAGTATTCACTCTTAGCAGATGCTGGCCAAAGTCTGGGCAAGCGTAAGGTGGTTGGAGGTGGACAAGAGCAGAAATAAGTGGGGTGGGTCAGGAGTGAGATAGGCCAGTCTAAGAACAAAAGCGAAGATTCAAGGCGGTGTGCAGACAAGCAGAAGGAAACAGACACACGTCCGTGACCGTGAGGGGCAACAATTAGTAGATGGAAGGAGTCAGTGGGTGAAAGGGTGTAGAATTATTTGGGGGCAATGGGATTGGATGTAGACCAGGAAGAGGGTAGAGGTAATGGGAACAGTAGTCTGACGTGGACAAGAGTCTCTGAAGGTGCAGTAACATGTGGCAGGGATGCATAGTATGCAGACAGAAGTGAATGAGGGTAGCAATAGTCAGTGAAGAGGGGCATGAGTATCTGGATTGGAGCAAGTACCTGATGCAGCTCTTGATGTAGGAACATAGGCCGCTCACATTGGAAGCAAGTAGCTGAGCATGCTCTGTACTTTCAGTCCAGGTGTGCGGCATGGGGAGTGGTCTTTGGGGAGCAGTGCTCTTATTGGCCCTCAGCCTAGACAATTCATCGAGTCACTCATAGAGCTTTCCAATCATCAGGACCAAAGGCAAGTTCTGCTTCTTCATAAGCCCTTTGTGCCGTTCTTGCTCTTTACCAATTTGCAAGACAGAGATGCCACTTGATCGCAGCAATATCCAAACTATACACAGCAAAACAAAAGTGGTAACTACTTACCATACTGCAGTCTGATTGGTCGGCGCAGGTGACATGAGTGATGTTAGCGGTCATTGGGAGCTGGAGATTCTCTTCAAATGTGATCTGCACTGAACTCTGAGTAAGAAGGGAAAAGAAGAATGCAATGATTTCAATTAGTTTACACACAGTCTAGGGGACAGTAAATCCTCAGACAGGGTTCCATGTGATATAATCGCAGCAAAAATGCCGCCGTTTTTGCGCCGCAGTCCATGTAAAACATGCGGGGGGACACCCCCGCAACCCCCGCTCCTCTTAAGTGCTATAATGGGGCACACTTTTACCGGGTCAAACAGCAGCATTTTTGCTGCAATATTTTTTTGCCACGATTATATTACCCGATACCTCAGACAAATACTGCAGTTATTTGATGTATACAACAAAGACATACAAAGAAGTTACAGCTGTCAAGCAGCACTAGCAGGGACGGTGGCCTAGTGGTAAACTAGTTCCTTGGCACACAACAAATGAGAAACAGGCATTGGCAAAGCCAACAGTTTTGGCTTTTGTGTAGGCATGGGATAGGTATTTACCAGACACTGCCACAATGATACTACCTGCCATGAGATGGTAACAGCTGGAAAATGGTGCGAGTACCTGGGCATATGATTTCCATGCTTGGAAATGCCTAATACGTATATACAAGGCCAAACTGTGGGCTTAATAGGACTTCAGTGCAATGAACAGACACTAAGACACATATTGCTTATAAATCAAGTGGCTGAGGGCACAATTGGTGAAGAAAGTTTGATTTCACCAAGTTCGCAGTTATATCAGCAATTAAGCCATTAACTCTCAGAAGATTGCTTATTACTGCATGATAGTGCTACCTCCAACAGATCCAAGGAGAGTGGTTTAAGCTGGGGGGGGGGGGCAAGTAATGGGTGGCAATGGCGATTGGCATGGCTATGGTCAGTCAATGGGTTGGTAAAATGCCAAACAACATTCATAGGTTGTGTGTCTCTCCACACATTTCATCTCCCTTCTACATGTACTCCAACACAACAGTAATATCTTATAATTAATGAATCTTTTATAACGCACTTAATACTATAGATCAGTCTCTAAAAGTAGGACCAGGATTCAAACCTGTATTGCTCTGCGGTGTCATGCTTCGTGCTGCCCCTGAGCTATCCTTTTGGCCCTAAAGTGCCACCTAATACCCAAAAACAGAAAAATCAAAATACCAGCACCACAGATGGAGCAGAGACTGTTAGGCTGTTTCAATTTGGTCCCCAACCAACATTTGCTGCAAGTGGCCAGCGGGTACAAATACCACTGTACATATTCAAAATCTGACTGAAGTTAAAATCTTTACCGGTTCTGAACCTTAATTTTGAACTCTATGATAATGTTCTATGTATAGAACTAACAAAGCAAAATCTACAACAGCATGGGTTTATTCATCATTTTGCAAAGCTGCAGCCTCATCGGGGAAGGTACCATTGAGGGAATTTGTCCCTTCTCCGAAAGGGGAACCCCCCACCACCTCCCGTGAGGCTAAGGAAGTGAGCCCGCTCCGCAATATCCTCCCTAGGGGTAGAGGCAAGTAGGACCTCACCGGAAGAGTCTCCCCATTAGGGGACAAGGACTCCTGGTCCCAAGATAAACTCCCTAAAGCTGTACGCATTATGGCCTCCATGGTATGCTCTCAAAAATCAGAAACCTTTCCACATCAAGTCTGGGACGAAGAAACACTGCATAGAGGCAACAACATAACTTTATTCGGTCTTCAGGTCATCAAAGTAAGTCCAAACACAATTAACACAAATAAACATTAACACAATTAACAAAAACAGCATTTAAATAACCCTTCCCTTTTCAGAGTACTGTAAACGCCATGCGTCCCGCTGCTTTTTGCCCCAATTGACATTGACCCAGGGGTATGAGGTTCGCACCAGTTAGGGGAGTGATGGCAATGGTATTTCCAAAAGGGTCATCCGATACAATCAGGGGGCATGAACTGATTGCTATCCCAGTCGTGGCAGCCTGGCCCGCCCACACACTACTCCTCAGGACCCCGTTAGCCATCCTTTGGTCCCAAAAGTCCAATTTAATTGAGTCATAATGGTTTTTGTCCATACTTGGGATTGCGCGACAACCCAGCATGGATTCCCTAGAGACAAATGAACAACCACTGGTTGTCCGCAGCCAATGTAGACACTTATTAAGTAAGGCATTCCTTGGCTCAGACTTAATTTGGGGACTCCATGAAGACATACTGAGGCTCATAGGGGCCTTCCCTGGATATGCTACTTAACCGAGCTCCCTCTTTCGCGGGTACTATATGCCCCAGTCTCTGCCCCTTTTGGGCCATTCGTGTCCATAGGAGTGGAGCCCTGGTCTGCCAGTAAAGAATTAGATGACCTAGAGTTTACAACCCTGTGGTTCTCGCTTGTTTTGACTTTACTATCCCAGGTAGAATAGGTGGTACTTACTTCCCCGGTGCCAGATTATTGTGAACAACAATCTCTTCTCTGGTGGCTATGGACGAGATGCCATGGGCTAGGGGGCATTCTGGAGCCTGGGTCTTCTGCCCTTTGTCAACAGGTGTAGCAACCGGGGCATTTTCCTGTGGTCTCCCCACTTCCTTCCAATGGGCTTCTTGCAAATGAAGCTATCTCCTAATGTACGCCAGCTCGACAAGGACTTGGTTACATCTGCACCCCCCCATATGGAAGTGTGGCCTCATTAGGTGGATCTATGGTCCTGTCACAGCCAGGATAAGTGGCAAGGTCTAAGGGCTTTGTTGCGCAAAGTGGCGTCAGGCGGAGAAAGGAGCTAGGTCCCGAGCTCATAGGGGACAGATGGTCACTCCAAGCGCTGCTAGGGCAGATGGGAGGTTTTTCTCCTGGGGGGTTGTGGGATTCTACGCCCCACAGACAAGATGGAGCATGTGTGGGCTGGGTAGGGTCAATACTAGAGCCTGCCATAGAGGCCATCAATTTACTGAAAAGGAATATGTCCCTTTAACTGAGAAGCTACTGAGACGAGTGCGTTGATTAACGTAACATCAGCAAGCCAGAGGGGAGAGAGAGGAACGCAGATGTTGACCCAGGAAAGCCCCAAGCTGCGTGACACCTGCAAGAAGCAGAAACCAGATAGCCCACAAGTTACACACTTGCTCAACTGCACAGAGCAGAACACCAGAGTTACAACATCACCACAGAGTGAGAAACCAGCAGGGCAGAAGCCCGAGGCTTGATGGTGATGAGAACACAAACAGGACCCCTGGTGAACTGCTGGCCTGCCAAATTTTGCCAATACCATCGCAAGTGTGAAGCCAAAGGGTGTCCTGTACAACGTCTGAGCACTGGAGCACACAAACGAGAGACCAGAAGAGGAGAAAGGCACCGGCATCAGGGAACAAGCAAGAAGGATTCTGAGGAAACCACCTCCGGAAGACGTTCTTCAAAGACGAAGGTAACCAGGAGAATGGGAGTCACAGGTGGTCTCCAAGAGGGAATCGTATCATGCAGCCATCTCGTCTCAGTGTTAGTCATGAAACTAAGTTAATCTTGAAACAAGCCAATTTAGAGTGTGATAACATGAAACATTACATTAGGTGTGGTGGTGGAGATATCAGTTGAATGTGTGCAGTCTGGTGGGTGGGCACCCAGACTGGGTTCTGGCTGCGTTAGGCCTGTAGCATGCTTATGTGAGCAGCTAGGCCGGTTTGTCATGGGATATAGCTGCATTTTATTAGAGTGATGAGGTGTTCGTGGGGTAGTGTTCGTATGTGAGCAGATAGGCCAAATTTATTGAGGGGTATAGCTGTACCTTAATTGAGTGATGGTGTAGAGTAGAGAGTAAGCATAGTGATATGATATGATGGTTCATGCATAAAAGTGGTGAGTTACGGACAGTGGGGACATGCCAGGAACGGTACATGAGGACCGGAAGGGTTGGGTACATATCGCGGGGCGAGGGGGGGGTGTGGTAGCAACAAACAACAGGTATGCAGTGGCCAGAAGTACAGAGAGACATTACCGGAGCAGGGGGCTGGGTATACAGCGACATAAGGGGACTGGAGGGCTGGGCAGGCAGTCACTACGTGGGACACGAGAGGGGCATGGTGTACAGCGATATCATAGGGGACCAGGAGGATGGGGGTATTGCGTCACCACTGGGAGGCAAGGGCTGTGCACATAGTTGTGTCATTGTAACAGCGGATTGGCGCAGCGACTGGATGGTCTGGGCAGCAGTGGAACGTGGGAACCTAGGGGTAGTGGGTACACAGTGACATCGGGGAAGTGAGGCGCTCGGTAAACAACATCACGGGACAGCAGGCGGTATGCATCGACAGCACGGGGGCTGGAATAGTAGGGCACAATAGGGACAGTGCAGGGACTAGCGGGCTGGGCATACAGTCACAGGGGCCAGAGGGTTGCGGGGCGGGGCCTGAGGGGCAGGCGTACAAAGCGACAACCCGGGAGCTGGAGGGGTAGGGGTACTAGGGACATCACAGGGACTAGAAGGCTGGGCATTCAGCGACAGGACATGGGGCCAGAGGGATACAAAGCAACTAGAGGGATGGGTTTACATCGACAGGACGGGGGGCCAAGAAGGCAGGATACAAACAACACACAGGCTCTGTGGGGCATACAGCGACATCACAAGAACTTGTGGCGGCGGGATACTACAGAGGGATATATAGCGATATCACAGGAACGTCAGGGCAGGCCCACACAGCGATACACGGGGCACACAACAGCGGAGGGCTGGGTTTACAGAGGCAGGACGGTGGGTCGGAGGGATTTTCTGTGACATCATGGGGAACAGGGAGGGAGGGTACACAGCGGCAGACAGGCTAGTGGGGCACACAAGGAGATCATGGGGACTGGAGGGGCGGGCGATGCAGGGGAATATATAGTGGTAATACGGGAACAGGAGGGCAGGGGTACACAGCGACAAACAGGCACGAAGGGGCACACAGACAGGACTTTCAGTGCTTGCTTACAGTGACGGGGCTAGAGGGATACATAATGACATGGGGAAAGGAGGCAGGGAACACAGCGACACACGGGCGCATTGGGGCATACAGCGACTTCACAGGACTAGAGGGGAGGGCAATACAGAGGGATACATAGCAACATCACAGGAGCAGGAGGCAGGGTATACAGCGACACACAGGGCACAAAGCTACATCACAGGGACTAGATGTGTTGTCGGAGGGACTAGAGGGGCATAGAGGGGGTTGGTTATACAACGATAGCACGAGGCCCTGAGGGGGGAGGGGGAGTTGAATGAATACACGTGTTGTATGTGGGCAGGGAACACAGGGACAGTATGGGGCCAGGGGGTATATCGAGACATCACAGGGACGAGAGGGTGAGCAGACGGCGATAACGCGGGGAACAGAGGGGTACATGGCGACAGCACTTATAGATGCAGAACACAGTGTTGGTTTGGATTTTTGGGTTCCATCCCAGACCATTATCTTTGTTATGGATCTTGTGGGTACATCACGCAAACCAAGCCAATGACTGTATTCACAAGTTTTCTAGGAAGTGTTCCGAAGTGCCTCGGTAATAGTAAATGCAACTGATATTGAAAGAACTACCGAGAACTACAGAACGTCAAGCGAAGTTTGGAGCTGCAGAGTGGCTTGTTTAAGTGGGTGAAAAGTGCATTAGACTTGCTCTCAACATAAACAAGCTTTTTACTTCCCCAACAAGATGCTTCACACCGATACAAGACCAGTGAGCTAAATAGCCTTTTAAGACGATGAAGGTCTCAACCACATTTTGCTTCCATTAGATACGTATGCCAATAAGGGGAGTTGACAATTTAAACCCAGATAGCATAAAAGGGAGGCTTTGGAAGGCAGGGCAGGAGATTTGCTGTTGGTGGGAGCAGAGGAGGCAGAAGGACGGCTAGAAGGACCAGGCGAGAAGGAGAAGCACTGGGCCCGTTATTCTCGATGCAGAGGGGAGAGGTTGAAGCCCCTCCTTTTTTCCTGGCTTGTTTTGAAAGCCACTAAATCAGATTTTTGGCTGTTTTGAAGCATCTGACTTTTGAGCAGAACTATTTATTTTGATTGAGCAGTATGGGGAATAGTTTTACATTTCCACCCAAGGCAACTCAGCTCACCACCTATGAAAAGATGTTATTCTTAATTGGCTGAAGCGGACAACATGGTTACTGCCAATTGACTAACTCATTTTAAAGCATTTATTTTTTATTTTTCTGCTTTTTTGATAAAAAGACCATGGTGCTTTGATAGGTGCTGACGTTTTCTGGCTTGTAGAGCATCGCAGGAATCCAGGTTTCTCCAGCCCATCCATCTCCCTACCTTCTGAAGATAGTGTGTATGAGAAGTTTGTTTACCCTTCATTGATATCACATTGAGAAAGGCATAGAGGTATAGAAATGGGGGTTGTGCTTTTATGAGGATTGCCTAGCATGATTTGTGAGGTTGCCTAGCAAGGCCTGGTGAGGCAGGTAGTTGTTTCGAAGGTGGCTATGCCGTCTTTGAGAAGGTTAATTCATTAATGACTTTTTGCATTTGAAGTGCGTTACGTGTAGTGACCATAATGGTAGTAATGTTCCTTTATCACTTGTTTCTCATTATTAAAATATTTACATTATAAATTAGAGTATAAGGAGCATTAAATGAGTGTTCAATATTGAGTGTTTTGTCAAGAAGCATTTTAACATGAACTTTAAGAGTGGGGCATTATTTAAATGTACTGTGTTTTGATGCGTTGTATATGGTGCATGTCTTTAATACACAAACACACACACAAAGTGTTACTGGAAGGTATGAGCAGTGGACTATCAATAAAAAATAATGCAACATTAGTAAACCTCTCCTGGGCAGACAGATGAGTAGCAGCCTCCCACTGCAGCGGGTCGATTGCCTGCTCTCTTTACTGATGCACAGTGAAAGGTATATGCTCTTTGCTATCTCTATTCCTACAACAGCGCCTGCTGGGTGATCTGGCAATAGGGGTGATAAGAATGACGTTGGTGTCTCTGCCCTTTATTTTTATGATGTTGAAAAGTGAACTTCCCTGGTGGACTATCAAATTCCTTTCGCTCTGTTGAGCTCCTATTCTGTATTCCTCCATTGCGTTTCTTCATCCCAGTACCACATAGGTGTGGTATTGTAGGTGCTATGAATGCAATTGATTGATATAGCAGACTTTGAAGGATTTCATTGATGGATTGTTAAAATCACAGGGTTTAGGGAGTGTTCCTTCCCAGAACGGGGGTCCTTGTCCCAGGAGGTAGAGTCGCTCCCGGTGAGGTCCCGCTTGCCTCTACCCCTAGGGAGAGTACTACGTAGCAGACTCAACTCGCTAGCCTCATGAGGAAAGGCTCCCCCCTGGAGAGAAGTGACATCCCGCGATTTGTCACATATCCTTTCCCTTCTTTCGCTGGCTTGCACTTCTGGTATGATATTTTTTTCTGTATCCCAGTCCCAAATGGCTCCACTAAAGATATTCATAGAAGGTTCCCAGGAATGTAATGATGAGTTATTTTGAGGATCGGATTGGGACTTTAATAAAATGACCAAAGTTGGGAAAATCTGTATCGATGATTAGGCCCGGTACTATGGCCAACTTTATCGTCACAGGTTGATTTCACACTCTTAGAGTTAGAGAACCGTTTGGTTATACCTCCACATCTTCAGGGACACATGTAATTCTTACAGGGTGACTATTCCACAAGTCTTCTCGGTATATTAAATCTGCAAGAAGCGCTGTCTGTTTTGTTCCCTGGGTCTAACAATGCGACAGCTTCCACCTCATTTATGGAGACTTTATGGCTCTTGAATGAACTAGATTCACAAAAATAGACCTCTGTTGTTTCGGTCTCTTACTCTCTCTTTTCGTCTTCCTCCCACCAAGCTTACGCTGAGGACAACCCGACTTCCATAAATTCTTAGATTAGATTTTTGGGACAAGCCCAGGAAACATGCCCCTCCCCACAGGAAAAGAGAGAGGTGTAACAGATATTGGGGCTCTACCTTTTTTTGATTTCCTCTTCAGTTGGGGGGAAAATTGTGAGGATTACACTTCAGGGTCCTTTCCTATAAACACGATCTCAGGGGGGGGGATTAATCTGGTTTTCTCACCTTTTCTGTAAGGGGGTTGTTTTACTTTGAGTTCTAAGATCCTTTTTACTTTCTCCAGGTTTATGGTTTGCCCTTAATTGTTTAGCAGCTTCTGCATGGGCCTGAGCTATTAGAAAAGCTATGGCGAAAGTAATTTCCAGTTGTTGCAATACTCCCCTTGACAAACTGTTCTAATGCCAGAATTTCTAGTAGTTCGCCGAGAGTATTATTCCCCAACCATTGGGAAAGGATATTCTGGACTGGGGCACCCAACTCTATAGTTTCGTTAGTTGACAAGTGCATTTCCCTAAACTTTGGTTGATAAAAACCCTCAGCTTGGCCCACTCTTTCTGATAATGCTCTCTTTATGTCAGGGAATGGGGTGTTTCCCTGAGGATTAATGGTTTGATACAATGCTGGTAATTCACCTTTTAACAAGGATGCCAAATGACATGTGTTAATTCCCTCATCCCAACCAAACTAGGTATCCAGCCTCATGAAGTAAAACTTTTTCTTTTTTTTTTAAATAGGCCCTCAGTTCTTCCCCCTCTCGATATAGTTGTAATACACCTTTGTGGCTATGATGTCTTTGCGAAGGTTAATTCATTAATTACTTTTTGCATTTGAAGTGCGTTATGTGTAGTGACCATAATGGTAGTAATGTTCCTTTATCACTTGTTTCTCATCGTTAAAAGACTTACATTATACATGAGAGCGTAAGGAGCATTAATTGAGTGTTCAATATTGAGTGTTTTATCAAGAAGCATTTTAACATGAACTTTAAGAGTTCCTGTTGTGGTTCCGTTCCTAGTTGTTCTAGACCTTCCTGAAACCATAGGTCGGCCTGTATATGGTGATCCACCAACCGATCTATGACATTTTCTAAAGTACTCAAGTTGGAATTCTTCCTTTTATCCATGAAGGAATCTTCAGAGTCTCGATCTTCAATTTCTTACCCCTCGTCTAACCTATCACTTCCTATTAACCCAACTTCTTCTTCGCTTCCTGAATCTTTGGATAGTTTGAAAGTCAATGGAGTGGGTTAAATTAATAAAGGGGTTGGGTTTCTTCTGAAAATAAGTTTTATCCTGAGTAGCCCGATAGGTGGTAATCTATGTAGGGGTGCTGCCATATACAAAAATATTCTTGTGATTTTTCTCTACATCATGGATTAATACCACACTCCCGGCACCATATATGGTGTGTCAGAAGAAGGACACAGATGTTTCCCCTCACTGGTGTTTCATTAAAATTATTTACTGCAAACTCCTGACTTTCCCTAAGCTATAAGGCATCCCCTACCAAACAAAACGAACTAGAATGCTCATTCATCGTCTAGGAGTCCAAAACCAAAATGCAGTCCACTGTCCAAAATCTAACCTACTGTGGCCCTGGAACTATTGAGAATAACTGAACTTTAGGCAAATGCCTCCCTTCACCCATTTGTGGTTCTTCCACCAATTGCAGTTTAAAAAGGTGTTTTTCCAAAATAGTTTTTGGTGATGCTTTTCATTAAATGATATAGTTCTCATATGGGGTTTGACATGGTCTCAACCTTCTCTTTTATTTGATTGTTCCTTCCCCTTTTAATTCCCTCTTTACGAACTGTACAACTTTTATCTTGACTAAAGCTAACTTGAGAACTCGAGTATTTTCAGTCACTTTTCTTATTCGTCTTACTCCAGTTCCACTGGGATGAGTATGAACATTCAAAGAATAATTTGTACTTTCTTCAGATACTTTCAATATTTTCTCTTCACTGGGACCAGTTTGAGTGTTCCAGTAATGATTCTCTATAACTTTCGCCCTACTGTGATAAGTATGAGCGTTCCAATAACGATTATTTTCTTCAGATGCTCCCAATATTTTCTATTCACTGGGACGGGTCTGAACGTTCCATTAACAATTCCGACTTTCAACAAGTACTTTTAATATTTTCTCTTCACTAGGATGAGTATAAATATAATGATTATAAGTCTCCCTTTAGGTTTTACGCTTTCCCCGTTACCTGGAGCTTGCAGGGATAACATCACCGGAGCTCACAAGAGTTGGAGACCTTCTAGTCAGGTTGGCTTTTCTCTTCTCACACGCCGCTATGAACGGTTCCTCCGTTCATTCTGCTGTGGCGTCCTTTGCGGTTTCACATAGGTGTTATCAACATTGTGACTGGACCTCCTGGTCCACCGCCTTCCGTTAGCGGCGACACCACCACCCAGTTCTGTCTCTGGAGGCCTTGGATCCTCTTTGGTTTCCCACGTCTCTGTGACGGTGTGCACCCTATCCTCCATCCCAAGAATGACGGGGGATGGCATTTACCCCAATTTGCTGTACTGATCCTCGTGTTGACATTTATCAGTATGATCACCTGTGTGACCGAGTATTAGGTTCATCAGGGTCAATCTTCCAGTCCTGTGAAGGGTGGGTGTGCCCTTTCAGGGATCCTGGCAAGTTTGTCTCCACAGCTACCTTCACACCAGTTTTAGCGCCACACCCTCTCCGGGGCTAGGAAAATGGTTTAGTTAGTCATGCTATTGGGCATGTTATATAATGTTGGGTGCCCACTTTACACAAGAGGAGAGAAAGACCCAGGGAATCCATCAATGGGGCAACCCTGGTCCTTGGACATGCTGGAAAACTTCACTAACCTGGAACAGATTTGCTCCATTCACTCTCCAGCCATCTTCTCCCCTCAGTCACCAATGGCCAACTCTCAAAGTCCAAGTCTCATTTGTCCAGTCCGTTGTCACTCCTATGCTGCAACCTAGTGTGGAGCAAAATCCACTGAAGTCCAGACTTGGTGTCCAATGAATAGAGTCTTGATGTCACACTCCTATCTCAGAGTAAAAACCGGTTAACCCTTTGTCACCCACTTAGCCACCAACCCTCTTTTCCAGTCTTAGCCATAAACACTAAGGCCATATGTTTTCTTTCAGAAGTAGGAAATGCACTGAAATGGCGCAGACGGGCTAAAAAACGGTGGTGGGGAAAGTTGCCCAGAGCAATTGCCAGTGGTTTAGATTCATTCGAAATCTTCCACCCAACACTTTTGTGGTCAGTTTGTTTCTCCTTGTGAGAGAGGGTATGCCCAGACGTGGGTCCCTTGCTCGCTGCGCCACAGGGAACCAGGCTGCACCTCACTGAGGAGGTCCAACAAGGCCGAAACATGTCTGGAGTTGCTTGGTTTTCTGTGCAGAGGGGACCTGGTCTAGCAGTTCGGGCTGGGCTGCTACCTTCGGTGGCGGCAGCTGCTGACTGATTTGCACATGGCTGGCCCCTTTTTGCAATGGAGCAGACGGCTAAAAAACGGTGGTGTGGAAGGTTGCCCAGAGCAATTGCCAGTGGTTTAGATTCATTCGAAACCTTCCACCCATCACTTTTGTGGTCAGTCTGAAATGGCGAATGACAGCACAACAAATTGTGACTGCTGGGAAATGACATCGGAGTCACACTTCCTTGGTCACAAAAGATAGAAGGGGAACCTTATGATCTCCTTGACTTCCAGCCATTAACATCTTGTCTGGCAGTCTTCATAAGAAGGTTTTGGTAGACAGCTTTGTCAGTGCTACTGATCAAACGTACATAGGCTGAACATGCTTGAATAAAGAAACCTTTATTTAAATGCTTGGTTTCAATGGCTGCCAGGGCCTCCAATCTTGTGTCAGTAATCTCCAAGTTTTCCAATCTAATTATCAAGGTCACAATCTGTCAAATATGTCCCAGGGTTTCTTCACCCTTCTGGAATATCTTCTGAACACCCTCTAAATCAGGGTCTCATCACCACTCAAGTACTCTTATGTTTTCCCTAGCTTTTCTGGTTTAACATCTCAGTGTCTACTTCAGGGTCTCATCTCTCAGGTACACCTACGGTTTCTCTCACCCTTCAGGAGGAACCTCTCAACACCCTCTGGTTCATTTTCTCATCTCCCCCCTGGTCCAGGTTCTTCATTAGTGTCGGGATCACTTTTAGTGTCAAAGGGAGTTATTTTTATAACAAACCTAAATTTCACAGAAGGGGCCTGTCAGTTTGCAATTATATGCAAAAGGTCCAGTACAGTGAACATTTGTTAATTTACAAAACTGAGGGGAAATGTGAAGTGTAAACAGCCATTATTCTACACTTTTCTACTAGGTTTTGAGGAAAAAATACAAACGCTGCAAGCAAATTACACTTGCAGGTGCATTTCAAATTCACTCATATGCAATCAGCCTGCTTTTATCAGGCGGAAATGTCAGGCATATTACAAAGGAATGGTACAAGTTATTTACTGGTAACTATTGTTCTCCAGCATGGATTCACATGCTCATGAATATTCCCCGTCGTCTGGCTGGAAATCCTCACTAAAAGAAAAAGGTGTTTCACTTTCACTTACAAACTGTATTTCTCCTTTAAACCAATCAATCACTGTCCTTTGGGTCATACTGCCCCCATTAAATGAGAGCCCTCTCCCCAAGTGGGAGGGTCCGCATGTGAATCCATGCCAGACACATGCTGTAGAACAATAGTTACAGATAAGTAACTTGTTCCTTCTCCAGCATGGGGTCTGGCATGGATTCACATGCTCATGAATAATGAACACATAGCAGTACAACATTACACAATGCACAACAGAAGCAATTAACTCTTACCTCTGGAACAGACTCACCTCAAGCAAACAGGTTGCGTAGCACTGCTTGGCCAACTCTGGACTCCTCCCTGGAATCCCTGTCGTCACAGTAGAACTTTGTGAAGGTGTGTGTGGACCTCCACATAGAAGCCCTGCAGATGTCTAGCAGGGGCACACCAGACAGGAATGCCATCATAGCAGCAATCTCTCTCGTGGAGTGAGCTATAGGCCGGCTGGGCAGCGGTCGGTTTGCCAATCGATGACAGATCGTGATGCAGCCGGAGAGCCACCTTGAAAGGGAAGCCTTGGACAAGGCCTTCCCATGGTTCACAGGACCAAAGTTCACAAACCGTTGTGAAGTCTTCCAAAAACTCTTTGTGCGTGTCACGTAGAACTTCAAGGCACGAGCAATGTCCAGCGAGTGCAAGGTCCTTTCAGCTGGTGACCATGGCTTCGGGGGAAAAAACAGGCAACACCAATCGCTCGTTGAGGTGGAATTCCAACTCAACCTTCGGCACGGCATGAAAGAGGGGTGCGTCTGCAGCACCACCCTCGAGTTGTGGAAAGTCAGGTATGGTTCCTTGCAGGATAGGGCCTGGATCTCACGTACCCTCTTGGCAGAGGTGATGGCCACAAGGAAAACCGTTTTTCCACAAGAGGAATTTGAGAGGGGCTTGATGCATAGACTCGAAGGCCCCCCCCCCGCCCACCATGAGCCTCATCAGCATCACGTTGCGTTCCCATGCCAGGGAAGGAGCCTTCACTGTCGGAAAAGATCCTTTGAGGAACTCCTTGACTAGTCGATGAGACCAAAGGGAAGACCTTCCTGGAGACCTGGTGTATTAGAAGATAGCCGCCAGTTGTACCTTGATAGAGGCGTGCGCCAGACTGGCATTGGCCAAGGACAGCAAAGCAAAGTGAAAGCAAACTAGTATTGATTGCACAATTATATTTTTCTGAATTCCTGTGTTGTGTGCACAATCATGCGCATGCTGATCATTTTTACACTTATTATATAATTTAATCTACACTCCAATTATAAAAACAGTGTGTAAAATGATGACTATGCACGGTCTTGTTTACATCCATTCTTCTTGCAGTCAATGGGGTACATTACTATAAATGGTCAGTGGCAGCAGAGCCTTTGTTCAAGGGAGAGTGATTGTCATTACACCAGTCACAGGTGTTCTAACCTCTCAAATCTTCAAGACTAATTAAATCATCCAAAACCCGACTCTCCAGGAAGTGCAAGCGCTGTTCAAAAACAAACAAATGAAAGTTACATTTGTAATTGAAATAGAAACTCAGCATACCTGTCCTTGTGATAATCCAGATAGGTATTTAACTTTATGTAGCGCTTCATACATGGTTCGCCCAACATGTAGGCACTGTGATTATTATACCTCAGTCGATACTCAGTTAACCGACCTCTGAAGTATGTTAGCCAATAAGATGGCTCAGCCGGTTGAGCACTCGTTACTATGATCTGTGCGTGATCTGTAGGTTGCAGGTTCGAATCTAGGCAAGGCAAACTCAGTTTTTCATGCTTTCAAGGTCGATCGGTTTGGTGATAATTGTGATAAATACGTTATATGTACAGGGCTTTGCCAAAAGCGCTATATAAATAACCATTTGACCATGAGATTAGATATGGAATTTAGCATGGATCCCTTGCCACTCTGCACTATTGTATCATAACATTGGCATACCATTAGGTAGTAAAATTCTGTTATCGAACCTCAAAACACATAATACAATTAATGTTTGCTTTACTATGTAATTAGCTAGGTTTTTGTGTTTTCAACATTTTAAATATATACAGGAGAGATGAAATGGCCAGACCTTAGAGAAATAATGAAAGGTGTATTTTGTCACAATGTAGAAAGCTGCCGCATGATAATGATTTCCATACAGTTTTTTGCACATGTCGGCTGTATGGCACATACAATTTACTCTCTTGCAAAGGAGAAAAGTCATTTTTACTCTCTTAAAATCACATTTACTCTCAAAGTTTAAAAATAGGGAGTAAAATACTCCCACCTCAAAATCTCATCTGGAGCACTTTGTAAGCAGGCTGTGAGTCCAGAGTTTAAAGCGTGGCCTAAATCTGCTTCAAGACCCAACAAGTTTGTTTCAGCATCCCAGCCTCCTGGAGCCCTCATTGAGCTCAAAATATTGCTCTAACCCCTTTTACAAAGTGGTGGAAAATTCTAGATCCAATAGCGCATCCGACTTAATCTTTCATACTGGCCTAACAAACAGGATCTAGTCTATTTGCTGGACTAACGTGACCGGAGAGGGGCCGATGTAGTTCTGTGGAGTATGGCGCACTCGGATAATCTAGCACAGAGAAGATTAACTAATGATCAATTCTCATGTACAGAGGAATGGAACATATAATGATGCTCAGTTTCATGCATGCATCTCCAAGCATCACCCACCCCATGAAGGTTTATTAACCCTTCTCATCACGGAAGCCAGCGCGAGTGGGCACCTGTACGCATTAGATAAATTGTTCATACACGTGTCCAGAATGGTGTTAAAAGCCCCCACTCAGTTGGAGGCTAGGGGGGCGCAGGGGGGGCTGTCATGTCGCTGGTGGTCCGCTCAGATGGGTGTGGCCGGCAATGAAAAGAAAGAAACTGCTACCCACACTCTGTACAGCATTGCGCTGCTATCCAGCAGTTCCGCGCTTTTGCGCCGCTATCCAGCAGTTCCGCGCTTTAAACAATAAAATAAATAAACTGGGCATCTTTAGCAAGAGTCATGGGGATGATTCAGTGGTATAGTCCAGATGCATACACATGGGGAGAGGAGGAGAACTGGGGCCCCTTAGACTGCCACGTTCCCCCTTTGTGGCAAAACTGGCTCTGGTTTCTACAATGGTAGGCGTCCCACTTCAAGCTTAGATGGGTTCCCACACCCTCTTGAAAACGTCAGATTACTGACCTTGTCACACATGTTTCAGGTGTGTCTCAATAAAGTGTTGTGCCTCCCGTGGGGATGTAAATAAATGCGACTTGCCCTGGTATAATACCCTCAGTTTGAATGGAAAAGCATCTGATAACAAATCCCTCTGACACGGTTCTTTCTCGACTTTCACATACGTCTTACGAGCTGCCTGTACAGATTGGCTAGATCTGGGGCATGGTATTCCCATAGCACGCCTCCCTGATCTCCCTTGTCGCTCTCAGGCTAAGATCACGAGGTCCGTCACTGAAAATCGGGGAAATCGCAGCTCTCGCCGGCTTACCAGGTACCGGCCTTGTCCCCAGGGAATGATGCGCCATCGGAATGTTGACGATTCCAATTCCTCATTTTTGGCACGCGCTACCTCCAGGGTTCTCTTAATGTCCTTCAAATCAGACACGTGCTTACTCCATGCATCCTCCAGAAAATCAATTCTTTATCAACCTCTTCAACACTGCCGCTAATCTGCTCAACCTTGTAATGAGTGGCCTCCATTTGGACTGCCAGCAGGTCTAGTTTTTGGTCCAACCCAGTCTTAACATCTTTGAACTCCTGCAGCAGTTGCTTTACCTCCATCACATGCTCAGTAGATGTCAGAATTCTGCTGCCCTTGCTCAAGCAGTAGCGCAGGCATCTTTTGGGGCCACGGAGGGCTGATAATAGGGTGCCAGGGGGAGGATGCGCTAGGCACCTCTGGTTCCGCCACTGGCGCCAAGCATGTCGCCGACTTTATAGCCATCCAGTTTAGATTGGCGCCTACTGGCAGAACACCTGTAAACCTGAGAGGCCAGTGACAGAGCACCCATATGGGGATAATCTATGTCACGGTGTGCACTGCGAGTACACAGTGCATCAATTCTTGTACTTTGGACTGGCAATCCAATAGTTTAGATTCAACTGTGGCTTCAGTAGATTGTACTGATGGCTCATGAACAACTCCCAGCCTAAGAGGCTGTTCAAGGGTTTTTATTGAACATTTTGTAGGGCCTATGGCTGTCCCTCTGTCACTCTTGTCCGTTTCAACCTCCATTCTAGCCTAGGCAACCTTAATCCCAGGTTAGTGTTAGCAATTGTTTATCCTTCAGTAAACTAAATTCTATATGACCTGTGATTTTAACCTAAAGGCACTTGGCCTTATCTCTCCAAGTTCCCTCAGGGACTTCCTAACTCTCCCTACATTATCCAGGGGTTACTGTTTTAATGACAGTTGGGATAGCACCCTGCAATTACCCTGTCCGATTCATGCCCCTTTGATCACGCTCCCTTCTCACCTTTCCTTTTTCAACTCTCAATGCTTTGTCTCTCAGTCTCACTCCTCCCACCAACCTTCTGTCCCTTCAGTATTCCACTCCTCCTAGATCTTGCCTCCATCCTTTGATGTTACTCCTCCTACTACATCTACTAACGCTCCCTCTGCCACACTTTTACTTCCTCCTCTGCATTATACTACACAACCACCCTCTTCTCACCCAGTACTTCGCTTCACAATCACTCTACACTACTCTGCCTATTCACTCACCACACGTGCATGCACTGCTGTAGCACTTTCACTCCCTAGCCAATACGTCACCTCCTCCACAATCCACTGTTCCTACCCTAGTCCTGCTGGTCTCTTGGTCATCCTCATCTCCAGCTCTGGTCTCTCCAGAAAAACCCACACTTCCTGCTCCTCTCCTACATCTCCCGTCCTTTCTTTTGATTGGTCTTCTTTCTCTACCCAATCTAGCCCTGTCTTCCCACCCCAGTGTGCATTGCAAAGGCATAAATAGTGGGCTAAGCTCCGCCTACTTTCCTTGCGCTGGGTTGCTGCAGAAGGCCCAGTAAGGCAAGTGTTTGTGTTACAGGGTATTGTTTCAGGCGTCCCAGAGGTAGTTTGCCTGGCGGAGGGTGGATACTTCTCTCCCTTTAGTGTCTGGTGGACTAGTGGGTTTCTGTCTCTTTGCGCAGGTATGTCAAAGCCTTCTGGCGGCCCATTGACGATTGTCCCTTGTTCACATATACGGGCAGCTCCTTTCTCCTCAGCAGTGCGTCGGTGATGTACCTCTGCAGAGCCGCTGCCTCGCTTCATGCGTCTGTTTTGCAAGTTGATGGGATTCAGTTTCCCCAAGGGAATGTGGGGCATTTGATCTGTTGTCTCTAATTGCTGCATGCCTGATGGACTGAATGGGTTGTCCCTATGAAAAAATAAAAGTGACAGGCAAGCATCCGAGATGTAAGGCAAGGCTCGAGAACGAGGTGGTCTGCATGGAAGCATGCTATCACAAGGGGTTGGGGTAGGACAAGGGGCCCTCTAAACTAGCAACGTCCACTTCCAGGGTAAGACTGGCTCAAGATTTCTCCTTGGTAGGCCTACCACACCTGGCTGAGAGGGGGTCCCACATCCACTTGTCAAAACCAGGTTACTGTGAGAGCTCTGGCCCAACAACTGACTAGAAGGACCAATGCAACAGACCATGGTACCAGTATTGTCAGCATACAAGGCACGTTTAGGAAGGTCACTGACTGCCACCCCGCTAACTCCCTCACTATGCCTTTGGGGTAGGATAGCTCTGCCTTACATCGTGGTCTGCTCCTCCCCAGATTCAGGGGTTGGCCCTATTCCCCCACTGACAGCATCAAGCCCCTGACCTTCTCAATGTCTGCAAAGTTTCTATATGCAAGAGATGGCTACATTGCCAGAGTAGTGGCATCCCTGACCTTTCAAAATAATGTGTGCAATCCTGGGCAAAAGCAGCTAGTGTAGACTTGAAACAAAAACAAATGTTTGGATCCTGGAAACTGTAAAGTAAGAAGTTAGAGCAGATGAATCCACTACTTTACAAAACATCAGGACTTATGCACTATTTGACCCGAGAAGGGTACTATATTTTTTCCACAACAGGCCAAACTTTAAATCTACTATAGTAAACTTCCACAATATATGTTGAACAGGAACTCCCTGTTAGGCAGAATTATATTCAGTACCCTTTGGGAACACTACACACAATTAAGACTACAAGTGAAAGTACAATTTCAGCCAGACTTATCTCAAGAGTAAGTGAGCAGTACAAATAGTTACACAAAGGACAGCAATTACTATGATTCAGGCAAACACTGGCTCAAGGTTTCTAAGTAAAAGAATATATATTTATTTACTGAACAGTTGTATAACATTTCACTATTCTAAGCAAGTTTAAAAATCACAATCATAAATACACCACACAACTTCCCTTAAATTCCAGACAAGCTAGGCTCACAAAATGAAGTGGGAGCAAAATGGCACTCCAGCAATTTAAAAGGGAGGGAAAGACAAACTTATTAGAAATTAGGCAAAACCAACAAGTACGTACTCAGGGCAGTTGAACAAGATGGACTACAGTGAGGAGATCAGATAGAAAATGCTTAGGGCCAAAGTCAATGGGACAAAAGTCTTTTGCTCAAGATCACACAGTTCAGGGTAGTTTGCGGTAAAGTTTGTGGCACATATTTCGGACGAGGTTGGTTCGTAGAAAAGTTAGTTCAAAGAGAAGAGAAGGACAAGCCCTGGGATTGGAGAAAGATTCCAAACACTTTCACCGCGGTTGAACGAAACTGACAACCGGATTTGCACAGTACCTTAAAACGGAGAAGGAGCTGAGGCGGGTGTTCCTGGTGGTTCCTGCAGGAAGACGGTTCATGAAGCGACTGTCGGACTGACATGAAGTAGGAAGCCTGGAGGGTCCAGCGCCACCCAGTGAAGAAGCCAGCAGCAGAGCCAAACAACGAATAAAAGGTGCGCTCCTTAAAACCCAAGCAGGGTCCGACCTTCCTGGCTATCCGGCCCACTGTAGCTCTGTACAGCGAATTCGACCAGAGGATGGGTCCTGGCTTGTAGTTTAGGCGAACTGGTTGATCCCACCAGCTCAAGGGAAGAAGTTTCCTGGAGGATCTTCTCTGTCGTCGGATTCAAGATTCTGACATGCAGCAGGGCTTCACCGGGCGGTTCAGTCGTGGTAGGGGTCCTCTTCTTCCAGTTCCTCATTGGTTCTTTCGTTCCCATGGCGACTCTGCTCTTCCAGTCCCAGAGACCTGCTTTTTATGCAGTTTTCCCCCATTCATACTGGCTGTCAATCACACAGCAGGGTGGCTGGCCTGGCAAGGCCAGTACCCTTAGCCAATCAGACAAGAGTGCAACTTGGGTTACCAAGGGAACCCATGGCAGGGGTCCGAAGATCCCTCCCTCACATCCTGCCTACCTAGACTATCAGGCGCCTTAAGGAGGGCTTCTGTGCAGAAGCCCGCGAAAAGACAGCGAACAAAGGAGTCATCCCCGGTTTGGCACGCAGAATAAAACAAGAGCAAGACTTAACAAAAAGAAATGGTGAATAAACCCAGCCGGAATCAAAATAAAATGTATTTGGTCAAGCGGGTTTATGTTCAAGGCAAATATAATAGCCTAAAACAATACCACGTTTATAGAATATAATCACGGTAGAAAAGTTAGGCTAGATACACCTGCCACCAGCCAAGGGAGCGAAACAAGGCTCCAAGAGGCACAGACAAAAAGGGATGAGAGTTAACCCTTTACAATACTCCATGTAAGATGGGGTGTACTGGGTCTGTGGTTTAAAGTGACTATATAAAGTTAATGGCAACTTTACCTGTTTCTGGGGGACAGTAGTCAGCCCCAGAAAAATTGAGTCAATGGGAAGTCTCAAAGACAACCTCGTGCCACTGCACTGAAGGTGCTGTGTGACGCACACAAAAGTGGTGCACATGGAGTAGGGGAGGCTCCAGTGCCCAATATCACACAAACAGTGGGAAAAAGGCTCACACTCTTACCAGGTGAAGAAAATAAACCCTAGAAATCCAACAAAGCTGCTGAGGGACTCAGTAGGTAAGGGAAATTAACCATTTATGAGAATTCTCCCTAACACTCCCTACTGGTCTAGCATATCTAGATATTACCACAACAGTTTGTTTTTCATGCGAAAACCATACCGAGTATTATCCCTTCCAATTTTCTGCATTTACTAATGCAGCTGCAGTCTGTCAAGAAAACAAAACAAACTTCATGGGGCCCCAAAAATAAAAGATACAAGTCTGCCAGGCTACTTGTGTCCCTGTCGTACCTCCTGGAGATAGTGAATTCTACCCTCTGCAAATGCTTTCTTTCGACCCGCTCTGGTGTGTATGGTAGGGGCAAAAAAAGGTCCTTTATGAGGGTGGGAGGTAGTTGTTTTGCATTGCTTGTTGCCGATGATGCAAGCCCAGTACCCAGAGGATCTGCCTGTGCTGATGTCGAAAAGGCAGATTCACTCTGCCAGTGATGGTAAGCAATGCAAACACCCCTTGTAGTCACTGATGAATCTACAGTATTCGTCCCTTCTCTCCAAAGTCAAGCCACCCCCTCTGTGAGGATAGGGAGGTGAGCCCGCTCACCAAGACCCTCCCTAGAGGTTTAGGCAAGTGGGACCTAACTGGGAGTGACTCGCCTCTAGGGGCCAGCGACTCCCATTTCCACGAGGAACTCCCTATGCAAGCAAAGCTATCTTGCACACATGCGATTATCTTTAAACACCAATAACATGATTTCCCTTCTATTGGCTTCAGGTAATGCTGGACAGAGTACGACACCTGAAGAGAAACACAACGTTGTTTAGAATGCTAAACAGCCTGTAAAAGGAATGAGCAAACCATGGAGGTGTAGAGAGAAGCATACACAGGGGAAGACCTCTGGCGTATGCACACATTGGAAAGGCGGAGCAGGATCGAGCCACGGAGCCAGTGGCAAACAGAGAAGGAGAAGGAGAACGCCTAAGGGAGACACTGGAGGCGGAATAGCACGCAGCGGAGCAATTACTGTACGGACAAAGGACAAGAGACCGCCCCAAGGGGTGGCGTGACCACAAGAGGATTGTGGTGGGTTGGGGGACACGCCCAACACCGAGACCCGTACAAGGTGGAGGAACTAATCCTCCCGTCGGCAAAGTTGTGCCGACCACCGCAAGTTAAATGGAAAAAGTAGGACGAGCCTGTGAGAGAAGAGAGAAACCAGAGATGAAGCAGCCAAAACAGATACGTCCCATAACCGAACCCAGTGAATCAACCAACGCTAACTGAAGGTACCCGGGTGATTCTAATAAGGGGGAGGCCACAGGGACCATATGAACTTTACCGAAGGAATATCAATATTGAGGCTGAAAGCCTACGAAAACGTGAAGCCCCGTATTTGAAGACTCTAAAAAGTTGAATCATAACCCAAGCCGCATTGATGAAACTCAAAGACAGAGTAAAGGCCCCAGAAGGTGGGTTATCAAACACAGAGAAAGGTTGTAAGATATCCAAAACAAAGAGGAAGAGAAAACCCCATAAGTAAAATGGTTCGAATTGCTAAGAAAGGAAAAACGCACGGTCATAAAGAGTACATGAGAGAGACTAGAGGGTCTCAAGAACTCCCAGAGACCAAAAGTTTAAACATATATCAAGAGCTACAAAAACTAATCGGTGAGGGTTACCGAACCCGGATAAATAAGTAATACAGACTTTATACTATTTTTGGAAACTGTTGTACATTGGAAACCCTGAAACAAAGCTGCGAGAGCTGGCTAAAGGGAAGCTACCTTATTGAGTTAACAGATCTAAGTGGTAGGGCCAGACAGGGTTAGATTGTTGGACGGAAGACGTTTTTTCTTTGGACTTCTGATGACTGACGAGCACCATTAGTTAGGTTGGTTAGGTAGGGAAAAACCCCACAGTCATAGGACAAAATCAGCATTTTATTATTTTGGTCAAATAAAGAACATGGAAACGTCCACCTTGGTTCCGACTGCTTCATCTGGTTTGCCACAACTTACTTAATGAACATTGCTTATCTGGCTTTATCATCAAACCATGCAACAACCATCTTCATCTTAGGATCTCCCTTAAAAGGGTGGAGGACTACAGAAGCATGACAGATTTTTTTCACTAAGCAAAACCTAGAGTAAAATGAAGGCCATGCCAATATGTCAACTGCTGATTAGCAACAAATGCCCCTGTTGTACAGATCTCCCAGGGCCTAGCAGAGTATTAATAGTAATGAATTGTAAGGGTGCAGACCTAGAAGTGGGACACAAAGGTGACATGTTTGTTGTCAAACTTATTTAACAGAAAAATAAAGAAGAACTCTGCCTGTCCCTGTAACTAAGATGGGTGTCCCTGCCTCAAACAAAACTAAGGATACTGTCAGAATATCCATCAAAAGTAAATAGTCCACTGTCCTACGTCCCAAACCTATTTCCATCCCATACACTTCAAAAGAAAACTATGTAAGAGCACTTGTCCCGACTCCAGAAGGGTGGCTCCATCCTTCTGGATGGTTTTTATGCAGTTTGTAACCGATGTGGGAATATCCTCCTTCCCCTGGCCATCACTAGGCCTTGCTATACAGTTCCATACAGATGGCAGGGAGGGGGGCGAAGAGCTCCCTTCCCAGGGCCTTCCTAGTTAACTCTTTACAGTTGCACCAAGATGGAGAAAATGTCTCCCTTCCCTCAAAACTCTTAATGGCTCACTTTCAACAGTCACAATGATATCTGGGCTTTGACCAGAGTATGCATCTTTCCTCCTATGGTCTTCTCTGAATCTTTGCCAAAGGATATCTTCCCCTGGTCTTCTCTTGACTTTGACTAAAGAATGTTTCTCTTTCCTGTTGGCCTTCTTCCGACCTTTGCCAAAGGATATCTCCCTCTTCCCTTGGTATTCTCTTCCGATTGTGTGGGCCCCAGGCCTCTTTTTCTCAGGCTTATAAGGTTTCTTTCTCAAGCCTAGTTCACCATCCCAGAAATATATATTGGTTCCTCGAAATAAAAAGAGGAAATGGGGCACTGCTATGAAATGATCCCAAATGTGATTCAATTAAAACGTCAGTGTAAGGTGTGCTCTTCATATTTATTTTGCACCACTAGAAAAACAATTCTAATACACGAGAAATCAATCTGTATCAACTAATACTTTAGTCAAATCCAAGTTATTTGCCTTATACCTTCAGACATGCTCTACTGAGACCTCTTTTTATATTATGAAAAATATATACAAACAATTTAAATTGACCCATTAGGTTTGTGTAAATATCAATGTTGTATTCATTGACAATATACGACAATGAAGTTTTGCAGAACTTTTCCTAAGCATGTCACCAGGATGTGATGTAAAGAACTTCCTGCTGTGAATACGCGTTTCGGGAGAAAAGGTCTTCCTTCTTCAGGTGGATACTTTGTCTTCCTGAGAAAAATGGCAATGTTTCAGCACTCTGAATAAATGTACTCATAGGGACTCACAAACATGTCCACTGCCTCATGGTGATACACTAACCTTATCAGGATATATGCTTCTTAGGGAAACCTCCGTTATACGGAAAACCTCTGCCAGAAACAATCATCAAGTATGGTTTTTAAGAAAGAACAATAGGACCAAGTCAGAAAAGTCCCTGCTTTCACAACACTTCATTCAGGCACGACATACCATAGCCCGAATGCAGGTGATCATTCTAGATCAGATTAGATCACCCAGACCTGGTGGCGATTTACTTAGAAATGTACTCCAAAAAGAGACAATGTGGATCGAACGCCTTTGTCACTGCGTGGAATGAACACAGAATTTGATCTCACAGGTTATCTGTAATACATCATTAACACAATGTGACCATAATCTGAGGGACAATAGGTACCATCCAACCTGTTTGGGAAATTACAATTGGCTATGTGAACATGGTTATCGGAATATTGTCGCCTCTATAATGTAATCTTGGGAGATTACTTACAAAGTCCAACATTCTTGAAATGGAGGGACACTATGCAACACCCCATTTGTTTGAGAAATCACAATTGTTTATATGTACACTTCCTCTGTGACACAGTCGCCCTTATACTGTAATCCTGGAAACGTTTTGATAATGAACATGCTTTATGAATAGCTGTGGAGAGAATAAGACAATTCAAAGTTGTTGCTTTCAATAACCCACTGTATTCAATTAATTCATACTACTATGCAACAATATCTTTGACGGTGCACTGTTAAAATCCATACCGAGGTGTGTCTGGAATCCAGGCACAACATGATCTACTTCATCCTTCTGAGAAACTACCATCGTCTTCATTTATATTCTACACAATTGCAATTGAATGTTATTGTTTACAATACTGTGACCGAATATCAGAACGCCAAATATAATCCAACAACGGACACAAGGTTCTGAAAGTGACAATGTATAATAAGTGACAGCACACAATTACGCAGAGAGAGGTTTATAATAATCTCGGAAAATGTGCATAGTGAATATTTCCCTTGGATCTGTAAAAGCACATTCACCAGATCAATAGATCACTGGAGATCTAGGCACATGAGGTTTGTATTTTAAATATGAACTCCTTTTATACTGGATATATACTGCATCTGGCATGTTTGTGCAGAACCAATCAGTACACAGGTTAGTTATTGACTCAACTCCCGTTTGAGCGATGTCATGACACTTGCACACGTCAGACGGCTCACGTGAGTAAATCCTGGAGTAGAAAGCAGAGCATGGGACCGGAGGCTGCTTTCTAGCTGCTTTCTGTCCCACGCCCGGCATTTCATTAACCGCTAAGGTAAATGCAATGTTGTGTAGTGTTGATTGGCTTCACAATTTTGATTGAAGTTTAGTAGTAGAAACTCTACGAGTCTTAGCATAAATGTTGGTCTCCTTCAGGACCGGAACAAGAACAGGCGCATCATTCCATAGGCTTTAGTGAGGAAGATTGAACGACATTGCAGTACATGTATTTTCCTTTAAGGAATTCACACAGCTGTCGTGTCCCAGGGGGTAGGTTACTCAGTCTCTCACTCAACCTGCTATGTGCTCTAACCACAAAAGGGAGATGGAGGCGAGAGCTCATAGTCAACACGTCTTTATTCAAAGATCACCCAAACCGGAAATGTCTTCTCTCTTTCATGCCCCTCCTCTTCCCTTTGCCTCCCCATGTGACATGAGTGCGTGACGATACCCCCCCATACTAAACAAAGTCCTTGGTTCAAGATATTTCTTCAATGAGTCGGTGAGGTTGGTTTCTTGTTCTTTGGGATCGCCGACTGGTTTCCTCAGACAGCCTTGGTG
This sequence comes from Ambystoma mexicanum, assembly GCF_040938575.1. Classification (NCBI taxonomy): domain Eukaryota; kingdom Metazoa; phylum Chordata; class Amphibia; order Caudata; family Ambystomatidae; genus Ambystoma; species Ambystoma mexicanum. Next base: position 174,402,980 of record NC_090931.1, read on the forward strand.
ACATCCAGGGAGGGCTTTCAGTGCTGGAGTCCTCTTCATCTCCCTCGTAGGGCGCATCCCTTTTAGAAAAGGAAACTGGTGAGATGTGCGGATCAGCAGCTGGTACGATTCTGGGCATCCGCTTGAAGTGCAAGGAGTTTCTTGTTGTGGTCTTTCTGTCGCCCTCAGCGGTGACGTGGATCCTTTTATATCTACTATGTTGAGCGGTTCCTCATTGAATGCGGCCATGTTCTTGCAACCTTGGGGTTGCTTCACCATGACCACATCCCCTGGTTCTAGGGTGTTTCTTCAGCTCGCCTTCTCCAGTCTGCTGCTTTCTTCATGTCCGCTTTCCTTGAGGTATCTTGTTGTCGCATTTCAGCATCACCCTTATATCGTCATCTTCTGATGCAATGTGGGGGAATCGAGTTCTTATGCTTCTTCTGAACATCACCTCTGAAGGTGTCTTTCCAGTGGTGCTGTGTGGGGTATTACGGTAGGCATGCATCAGTTGACACAGCAACTTCTCCACAGGCTCTCCTGTGAGCCAAGCTATTTGAGTTGTGCGCTTGATGTTGCTCATGAACCTCTCTAGTGCCATTTGCCTGGGGCCATAGGGGTGTTATTTTGCGATGTCGAAAACCCATGTATTCTTCGAAGGTTTTGAAATCTTGTCCCATGAAGGGGGGCCCGCTGTCCGTTTTCAAGACTTTGGGGATGCCATAGGTGGCAAACATTCTGTCCAATGCGGGACTGGTGTGATACGCTGCTGTGGACGGTATGACCTCTAAGTCTGGGAATCTCAAGTATTCATCGACCACTACAAGGATGTGGTCACCTCCTTCAAGTGGTTAGAAATAATCCACAGCGACTTCCACCCATGCTCCCTTTGGTAGTTCAGTCATGCATAGGGGTTCGGGTCTGGTGTGTGGGTTTATATCCGCAAACGTGGGGCAGTTTTTGAGCAGTTCCTCCACACGGTCGTCGAGATGAGGGAACCATAGCTTTTGCCTCAGCATTCCTTTTGTGGACACTATTCCTCTGTGCCCTTCATGTGGCAGCTTGAGGACCTTTTGCCGTAAACTGTGTGGAATTACCAGTTTCGTGCCTTTTAGTAGCAACCCTTCGTCTGATTTGGCAAGGTCTTCTTTGACGGCCAACAGGCATGTGATGTCCCGTTTTGCATCCTTCTCCATACTTTCTTTGAGTTGTTTAGCTTGCTTCCAGTGCTCTGTCTCCAGGTATTTCATGATGATCTGTAAGCCTTGATCTGCATTTGACTCCCGGGCTATTTGTTCTGCATCGAGGCCTCGTGGAGTGTAGCCCTGGATCACGTATCTGATGTACTGGTCCGCTAAGGACGGGTCTGCCGGGCGCTCCTCGAATGAGTGCCGCAAGAGGAAATCTGCTGGATTTTTCTCCTTTCCTGACCTGTGAATTATGTTGAACTGGTAGTCTTGCAACCTCAATGCCCACCATGGTATCCTTGGTGGCATTTTTCTTGTAGGTTTCCGTAGATGAACAATAATGCCTGGTTGTCTGCGACAACTGAACAGTTTCCCGCAAAGGAATAAGTGAAAATGTTTGCAGGCCCATACTACTGCAAGCCCCTCCTTTTCAGCCTGTGAGTAAGCCTGTTCCGTTTTTGATAGACTCCAGCTTGTGTATGACACAATGTGTTTTGCGTGCCCTTCTCGCTCATCCAGTTGGGTCAAGATGGCCCCAAGGCCGACTGGCTTGCGTCCACGATTACTTCAGTGTGTCTTCTGGGGTCGAAGTAGGCCATGTTCTTGGCGTCTGCAAATTCTATCCTTGATGAGCTGAAACGCCTCTTGGCATTTGTCAGACCATTTGAATTCTGAGTCAAGCTTGGTGAGTGCTCCGAGGGGCTCACGGACCAATGCAAAGTCCTTAACGTATTGTGTGCAATAGCTCGCTAGCCCAAGAAAAGATCTGAGGTCAGTGATACAGTTAAGTGGCTCTGTGCCTGTGAGGGCACTGACCTTTTCGGGGGTCAGGTGTCATTCCTCTCTCGGAGAAGATGTGACCAAAAAAACGCAGGGTTTTCTTTCGGAATTGCCATTTCTCTTTGTTGAGGGCGAGTTAAGCTTCTTCCAGAGCCATGCACACTCAAATGAGCGTGTCATGCTGTTCCTGCGTTTGACCAAATACTAGGATGTAATCACTGTAGTTCAGACAGTTTGGCACATGCTTGATCACATTGTGGATCTCCGACTGAAAGATCTCTGCTGCAGACGAGACCCCGAAGCTGAGCCGTTTGTATCTGTATAGGCCTAGATGAGTAGCAAAAGTGGTGATATATCTAGACCTTTTTCTGAGTTCCAATTGGTGATACTCTTTGTTGAGGTCCAGTTTTGAGAAGATTGTGACCCCATTTAGTAAATGCACCATGTCAGTGATTCGTGGAGCTTGGTGATGGCTTAATTTGGTCGCATGTTCACACATATGCGCATGTCAGAGGAGTCTCTTTTGGGTATGGGCACTATGGGGGACACCCATGGTGTGGGCCTTTCTGCTGGCTCGATAATGTCGGCCTCTAGGAGCTTGGTTAGTTAATTTTCCACCCATTTCTGTATGTTGATGGGGATTCCCTTGTAGTGCTGTGCCACTGGAACAATGTTGGCGTCAATATGTAACTCGATTTGCCTGCCTTTCAACTTTCCTAGACCCTTGAACAGTGCTGGGAATACCTGATCAATGCTTACGGTAGGGTCCAGGTATTTGAGCGCCATAAGTCTGTACAGGACATGGATCAAGCCCATTTCAATGGCCACCTTGTAGCTGAGGATGCATCCACTGTCAGTTGCTGCTTCCAGGACATGCATGGGTACGTCTCATGAGTGGTCTTTGTACCTGCATGATGCTATGAAGAAACCTTTGCAGGTTAAAGGCATCTTGGAGCCGTATGGGAATATGAGCGGTCTGGCAGATTGTAGGCGGGGTGCCTGGAGTATGCTGTTGTACACCTCTTCACTGATCACGTTAACAATGGGCCCAGTGTCCACCAGAAATTCAGCTGCTGTCTGGTTGACTTGGATCATCAGGACCGGCTGTTTTCTTTTGCAGTTGTGTTCCCTAAGGCATACAGGTATCCCTGTTTCCGTGGTTCTCCCTTGGGTCTTTTGCTTTGTCTGGTGTTGTCTTCCGAGGATGCACTTGATGCGCTGTCAGACTATGATTGTTCTACTAGGTATCTGACATATCTTCGAGGTCTCCTTTGTCGGGATGTAGTGGGTTTGTCTCTCCAGTCACTTGAGGTCCTCTCCCGTCTCTTGTCCGACTGGTCTTCTTGATGTGTGGGGTCATTCTGGTGGTTTATCGCGCGGAATGGGCTCGGTTGACTCGGCTCCTTGTCTGGTGTTGGTCGTCCATTTCTCCCAACTCCACGCATATTGCTGCGAAATATGAGGCAGACCGCCTTGTAGTGATTTCCGCCGCCGCAGGCGGAGCACACTTGCCCCATGGCAGGGCATTGTCCTTCATGCACCTGTAGCAGAATGGGTCACTGTTGCCCTTCAAGGCACTTTCGAGCTTTTGTAGACTCGCGTGTTTCCCGTGAGTGATATTGATGTCGTTGAGTCCTTCAACTTGCGATACTAATGCTGCGTCTGAAAGGGCTATGCGTAGTATCTCCTCCAGATTTCGCGGTTTTTGTAGTAGTCGTCTCCTGAAGTCAACGCTCTCGCATTCAACGATGTGTGAGTGGAGTGCTTCTTTATTGGAGTACGTATTGAAGTCGCAATGTTTCATTTTTACTCTCAGTCTCATCACGAATGCGTCCATGGTTTCACCCTTGATTTGTTTGGTGGTGTGAAAAATGTGTCTTTCTTAGTCCACATTTGTGTGTGGCGTAAAGTAGTATGTGAGGGTTGTCTTCAATTTAATGTAAGTGTTCGTATCGCATTCTGGAATCTCATCCAGTAGGTCTCTTACATTTGAGCCTATAGCTCAATAGGCTGTGTATTTTTTCATCGTCAAGTGGGCCAACGGCTCCGAGGCACACCTCGGAATCCCTCACGCACCTCTTCCACCATGATCCCACAGTGCTGGTGTCGCTTGGGTCAAAGTTGGAAGGCAGCTGAGCTAATAAGCTGTCTGACATTCTTGTAGGCAGCCCACGGGCAGGTGTCATCTGTACCGTAAGTGAATCATCCCCCCGATATTGTGTGTGGTTGTTGACACTTGGTGATGGTCAAACTCACCGTTTGGGCTTAAAGTTCTGTCTTTAGTGCGTGTGCTACGTTAGCATCGCACTCCCTGCATGTTTAAATGTGCGCTGTCCTCCTACCTTGAGAATTGTGGCAGCGAGGAAAATCTGCATTCCCACCTGCTGATGATGGGCCGCTCACTCAAAGGGCGCAGCGTTTTCCGACCACACGCGAAAAAATTGTGTGCCGCTTTTGCGCAGCTTTTCACCTTTGCCGTAGGCGGGAGATAGACCTCTCACACCACCCGGATTTTACCCAGTTCTTGGTCCAGACTCTCAGTTTTGCTTTATATATATTTTTTTTGTTGAGAGAGACCGCTTTGCCTTGGGCGCCCTTACAAGTTCTATGGGCAGGAGAAGACGGTCTCACGCCGCCCAGGGTGCCCACTTCGGTATGGAGCACAGCACCGTTGCCTTTGGTGGGAGTTTCTCAATACCGCCCGGACTGCGTTGCTATAGCGGGGAGCCTTCGTGCTCCACCTGCTGGCGTTTTTACCGTTGCCATCGGCGGGGAGTTTGTGCTCCTCAACCCGCCCGGAATGCTGTGCGAGGTGTGTGTGGCCAGCTGCTGGTGGGGAGCTGCAGAGCTACACCCGCCTTTTCTTCCTTCTGTCTTCCGGACCAAGAGACTGCATGCAGCTCGAGCAGCGACAGTGTCCAGCCGCGAGCGCAGGCGTCCAGAAAGGGAAGATGCTGGTTTCACCGGGAAGTTCATCCCGCTTCGTCGCCAATATTGTGTCCCCGGGGTAGGTTACTCGATCTCTCACTCAGCCTGCTATGCACTCTAACCACAAAAGGGAGATGGAGGCGAGAGCTCTTAGCCAACAGGTCTTTATTCAAAGATCACCCAAACCAGAACTGCCTTCTCTCTTTCATGCCCCTCCTCTTCCCTTTGCCCCATGTCCCTCCCCACGTGACATGAGTGAGTGACGACACCACACCAGCAATGATGCTTACTTAAGTCTCTATGAGGCTAATTAAAGCCACATATCTGGTTGTATCAGCAGAGAGACAAAAGCTGCATCCACGAGTATCAGTGAGTATCAGTGAGTATCTGTTTTATCAAACAGGAGATTATTCAGCGTGCACATGATTAACGTCCTCTATAACACATAATGGAAAATAGACACGTTTTCTTATTTCTTATTCGTTCTTAAAAACCACACTCGATGGTTGTTTCTGGCAGCAGTTAGCACTATAACAAAGGTTTCCCTTTATGCGAGTTCCTAGGAGTTCATTTATTCAAAGTTCTGAAACATTGCTAGTTTTCTCAGGAAGAGCAAGTATTCATCTGAATAAGGGAGACCTTTTCTCCCGAAACGTGTAGCGACAGCAGGGACATTCTTTACAACACATCCTGGTGACATACCTAGGAACATTCCTGCAAAACTTAATTCTGTCTGATATATTGTCAATGAATACTAAATTGATATTTACACAAACCAGTAGAGCGTATCTGAATGTATAATGTTTATGTTTATATAGCGCTTTACGCCAAAGCGCGTTACATTATAACAAGGATACAATAAAGACGAAACAGTAGAAGCAAATTACAAAATATGAATCAAACCAGTGAAACAGTAAGTAGAACAATTTGCCTATGAAGATAAACGAGAAAGGAGGGGATGGGGAAGGAAGTGTGAGACAGGAAGAGGAATAGACTGAGGATGAGAGAGGGGGGATGGAGACTTAAGAGGAATGGAGCAGGAAGAGAAAGGTAAGGGGAGGGTATGAGGGAGGAGAGAGAAAAGTGGAAGGAGGTGATAGGAGTGTCAGGATGGGGAGTGGAGAAGAAGAGATTTCAAGGAAGCACAAAAGGAAGAATAGGTGGGGATGGAACGGACAGAGAGGTGGGGAGTTCCAGTTTAAGGGGGCCGGGAGCTGAAAGGAACGGAAACGAGAGGAGGAACATGGGGACGGGGGAACAGAGTAGGAAGAGATCGGAGAGAGCAGGAGGGAGTGTAGAATGAAATGAGAGAGGAGAAATATGGGGAATGAAAGGAAAGCCAGCCAAGATGAGAAAGCGAGGAGGAGATGGAGTCGTGAGGAGAGAGAAGACAGAGGATACGGGTGGTAGAGGGATTTGAGGGGGGCAAGATGGGGAAACAGGGAGTCCAAAGAGGAGAGAAGAGCAGTAGAAAAGGCAAGAGAAGATGAGGGAGGAGATTAAAGGTTTAGTGGCATGGAAGTTGAGAGAGGAGCAGACTTTACGAATATTGAAAAGGTGATAGCGACAGGTGCGAGAAGTAAGAGAGATATGGTGGGTAAATGAGAGGGAGGAGTCAAAGTAAATGCCTAGATTACGAGCGTGGGCAGAGAAAGGAAGATTAGATGGGGGAAAATGAACAAAAGGAGGGGATAGAGAGGGGGAAAGTGTTGCAAGGGAAGAATAAGACATCAGTCTTGTCTGTGTTGAGAGAGAGAAAGTGAGATGACATCCAGCTTTTAATTGCAGTAAAACAAGATTGCGAGATAGGTGGAGGTCAGGAGTGAAGGAATAAAAAGGAAAGGAAAAGCTGGGCGTAGAAATGGTGAGAAATACCGAAAGAAGAGATGATAGGGGCAAGAAGGGAGGTGTAAAGAAAGAATAGGAAAGGGCCAAGAACAGAGCCTTGTGGTACGCTGTAGTCCAAGGGAAGAGTAGGAGGTACAACCGCCCCAAGAGACAGTAAAAGAGCAGTAGGAAAGGTAGGAGGAGAGCCAGTTGAGGACAGAGCCTTTGAAACCAAAAGAGGAAAGAGTGTTGAGAAGTAAGGGGTGATCAACTGTATAAAAAGGCAGCAGAGAGGTCAAGGAGGATGAGGACTGGGGATTGCTTAGAGTAGCGAGCAGAGAGGAGGGAGAACATGAGTGAGAGCGGTCTCAGAAGAGTGTTTAGGGCAGAAGCCAGATTGAAAGGGGGGGGGGAGAGAAAGGTTAGTGACAAAAAGCAGAGAGCTGAGAATAGACTAAGCGTTCAAGTATTTTAGAAAGGAATGGAAGAAGTGAAATTGGACGGAAGTTGGATGCAAGGTGAGGATTAGCAGAAGGTTTCTTCAGAATAGGGATGATAGTAGCGTGCTTGAAAGAGGAGGGGAAGGTAGCAGAGGAGAGACAGATATTGAAGAAGGAGTTTAAGTAAGGAATGAGAAGAGGGTAAACCTTAGGAATAAGGAGGGTAGGGAGTGGAGCCAAAGGGGCAGCAGTAGGATGATATTTGGACAGGAGAAGGGAAACATCAGAAGGAGTGACAGGAGAGAAGTCAGACATACAAGCTGAGGGGAGTGGGGGGGAAACGGGAGGGGAATAAGGGGAGCAATTTATGTTTTGGCAAAGAGAAAGAATTTTGGAAGAGAAGAAGTCAGCAAATAATGCAAATAACATTTGCATTTGCCTACAAGTGTTAGTTGATATAGATTGACTTCTCATGTATTAAAATTATTTTTTTCTATTTGTGCAAAATAAAAAACCAAGAGCATACTTTAGACTGAGAAGTTTCCATTCAGTCACATTTGGGAACATCCCATAGGAGTGCCCAGGTATTTCCTTGATTTACCTTGAGGAACCAACATATTTCTAGTTTTGGCATCCCCATAGCCATGAACACTTGTTTGGAGCACCTGAAACTCAAATTACTTTACTTAATTTCTTTAATCCAGCAGTATTCAGTAGTGCGCCCGCTCCCCCCCATACGATCTGATTCACTATCCAGCAGGCACTGTCTTGCATGTACAATTCCTCCAGCATTTTAACCTTCGGGTCCCAGACCTCTCTTTAGGTTTATAATGTCTCTTCAGTGCTCCAGATAAGATTTTGAGGTGGGAGTATTTTACTCCCTATTTTTAAACTGATATTAAATGTGATTTTAAGAGAGTAAAAATGACTTTTCCCCTTTGTAAGAGAGTAAAATGTATATGACCTACAGCCGACGTGTGCAAAAACTGTATGGAAATCGTTACTATGCGGCAGCTTTCTGCGTTGTGACAGAATACACCTTTCATTATTTCTCTAAGGTCTGGCCATTTCATCTCTCCTGTATATATTTAAATGTTGAAAACACAAAAACCTGGCCAATTACATAGTAAAGCAAGCATGTATTGTGTGTTTTGAGGTTCGATAACAGAATTGTCTTTAGCTATTTAATGAAAGTCTTCATTTCCTGGAGCTATTACTACCTAATGGTATGCCAATATTATGATACAACAGTGCAGAGAGACAAGGACTCCATGCTAAATTCTATATCTAATCTCATAGTCAAATGGTTATTTATATAGTGCTTTCGGCAAAGCGCTGTACATAGAACATATTTATGACAATTCTCACCAAACCTAAGATAAAAATCTAAATAAGCCTTCTGTTTTCTGTCAAGTAACCTGACCTTTGCATTGCCCTCTGTGTCATGAACCATCGGACGTGTCCTTTCTGGACTTCCTGGTCCCTCACCGATAGGGGCTTGCACAAAGAAGTACTCCCAACATGGCCGCGGAATGCTGTTTACCAGTTTCCGCGTCGTACGCACTACGTTCCATAAAGCTGACACGCCCCTGCGGCCCTGCACATCTCAACGCTACAGCTTGCAGTGGCTAGACGTGTGCTGCCGTAGTTCGTTCTGCGAATTCCTTTGATTCCTGGTTCCCAGTCCCCTAAATTCCTCCTCCTTCATTCCTTCCCCTTTTGTCCTCTGTTGCTTCCCGGATCTCCTTGCACTCGTTTCCTGAGTGCACTCCTCGCCGTTTCCTGGACTTTTCCCGGACATCTGAACGTTCCCAGGAGACGGGACGCTGAACGCACGCTGGAACCTGAGGACCTACGCACAGGGTTATACAAGACCCGAACTGTGCGCAAGAAGACTCCATCGAAGAACTCCAACAAACACAGACAGGTGAGAAGGGGGGAAACCTGTGACACTCTGCTCTAAACTTGTGTGTAAATATACAAAAGGAAAATATTAAAGCTGTCTTATTTACAAGATTTTCATGCGTAAAAAAGCCTAGTTCGCACCTTAACTGGAGGCCTGTCTCTCTTATTCAGGCCTGGTTCACTCTCCTGCCAGGCATTCTCTTGCATGTATAACTCTCCAATCCGGTCCCAGACCCCTTATCCCTCTTCTAGTCTCTTTGGGGGCTCTCTCGCCCAATAAGTTTTGTTTCTCAACTTCGACCCACTGGGACGAGGAAGATGGTTCTGCACTTCCTCCCCACCACAGCCTCTAGGGTTTCCCAGTGCCTTCCCGGGCCCACTCAGCGTACCTTTGTACTTGCTTTGAAAAGGTACCAGTCCTCAGAAACACTAGCAAGTTTCTCTGGGCTTTCGCAGTCTATGCTCGGCAGCCTTGCACTGCTGGTTTCTAACCGTATGTCTGGTCTCACCTGGACCACTCAGATGTCCTCCTTCCTGCCACCAGACGTAAGGTTTCCCAGCCTTCAGGTGAGCGCTTGCTCTATTCAGCCTTCCCAAACGCCAGTTTCTCTCTCTTGGCGTCCGGGTCTGCAGCGCGTCCTCCCGGCACGGCTTTGCTCCCCAGCTTGATGCTCCTCTGGGGCAGGAGTGACCCTGAAGAGAGTCCTTTGTTAGTTGTTAAGGTATGCCATATTTCGCATCGCAGATAACTAGTACGTTTGTATTGGATCCGCATCGGGCTCTTCATAGCCCGGCTCTTCTTCTTGTCAGTACTTCTGGATCCATCTATTCTCACTCTCACTCACTCTTCCTCGTCAGTGTTTTCTATCTGATAGACAGGGTTACTATGCATAAAGTAACCAACAGAAGAAAGAGGAGACAGAGTGTGGGGTACTTGGCCCTTATCTGTGCTGTTGGGTGAGCAATACATGGCAGCATCGTGGTTAATATGCCGCATTCTCCCTTGACGGTCTTCCTTTCACCCGCGTAGGGGGTCCACTCCCATGGGATCATCCCGCTGAGTACCACCCCCAGAGGGACTATCGGGTAGCGGTCTCACCTCCCGGGCCCCATGGGAAGGGTCGCCCTCAGGGGGAGAAGTGACACCACCAAGGGATTTGTCACAGAATACTGTTGTCCAGCAGACAGCACCAGCATATAACTCTGTCGCAGATTACAAGACATTGAGGCTGCATTGTCACAACAGAAGCAACAAACTACAAAGGAGGATCCACTATGTGCTACAACAACCAGCACCTCCGATACACCTCTGCCATCAGCAGCCACGCGGTGTATGTTTCAGGCAGAACCACATCTCCAAGGTATGCCCTCGCAATCAAAAGAAGGACCAGTGACTTGTGCATACTGCAAAGGCCTGCACCCTGCAAGTTACAGCGGATTCCCTTACCTGGTTAAGGCAAAGAAAGAGGAGCAGCAAAAGCAGACACCTCAGCTTCCAGATTATTACCATACAAGAGAGGCCAAAAGGATCAATATAATCACCTTGCACCAGACAAGGCCATGCCAAGGACTCAGACACTGGGAACAGACAGGGAAACCCATGTAAATAGTTTACGGCTACCACTCACCCACCCATTTACAGCCAGTCAAAATGGTGCCCAAAGGCAGAACCCCAAGCTCCATCAATTGGCAAAACATGATCGTTAAATTGCAAATGACATACTGGAAATTAATATTCACCCTGTAGTGTCAATGACGGCAAAGCTCATCCTCTGCCTTCTCCGGAGCGAAGAAACCAAAATGGTAAAGACATCTAAATACGGTTACGTCATCCTGATGTGGAATGTGAATGGCATCCACAAGAAAACAAAAATGATTACTTTACATATTGTAATTGAGGAACATACATGCAGGGATATTGTTAGAGACCCATCTCCAAGGAAATCACAAACTATGCCTGGTGAATCACTAGCTTCATCGTACTGACCGATTTGCAGGAGGCAGAGGTGGAGGGTCAGCTGTGATGGCTGTGATTGTGAATGAAAGGGTCAGCCATATAAGATAGTGCTGCCACCCCTCCGGAGTATTGAAGCCATAGGAGTATAGGTCAAGACGGCAGAAGGACCATTACATCCGATTGCCACATGCTGCTCTCTTAAAGTGAAGCAACATATGATGACTTGGATGCTTTGCTGGACTCTATTATCACAACTATTATTGAAGGAGAACTGAATGCCAAACATCAGTGCTGGAATTCAAGGACAGCCAACTCCAGGGGACGAACTCTGCACGTATACTCAAGGAAAAACATCTTTGTGGTACCTGGTCCAACAGACCCTATACACTACTGAAGAGCCACAGTAAACCACACACAAGATGTTCTGTACATTGTACTACCTAAAAAAATCTGAATAGCTGAAAACTACTGCAGAGCTAACTTTTAGACCACAACCCAAGTAACCAGAGGTTACTATTGGTGACAAAATTGAATCTCACCAGCACAAAACCAGGTAGCACTTTAGAAACTATGACTAGGGCCTGTACAAGCAGAAACTGAGCAGCATCACAATTCATAGCCCCCTTAATATCAGTAGAGGGATCAACAAGGCTTTAACCGTTTTCATGACTGCATTCCAACCAGCTACTGAGTGCAGCGCTCCAAAGCAGATGCTCAAACGCAGCTCCATTTACGACCAACCGAGAGCAATGATGCACTCCATCGCTGTGAAAGATGCAGCCTGATGCCAGTGGCAGAAGTTCTGCACACCAGACCTTCCTTCAGGTCTAATCGTCTCACAAGGATTCTACGATAGTAAAATCAGGCAGCACCAGTTGAAAAATAGGAGGCTGCTGCAGCCAAGCTAAAAGAATCAGACAACTCAGTATCGCCTGATTGGATAGAAGAAACTAAACCCAATTATACAAGAGCCAGATCCAACTTGCATTTAGCAACAAGACAAGGATGGGGTACTTGCAGACTCACTCAAGGCTTTGTTCATGCCAAAATAAGCCAGAAGACTAGCTCAAGTGATTGAATAAGAAGTTGCTAGCCATCTTTCAGCACACCCATCCGAAGCAGAAGTGTAGAACCTCAAGGAAAGTTCAAGGACTGAGATTACGTGACTCGCAGAGAAGCTGGCAAATGGCAAAGCACCAGAATAACTAACATGGCCATCAGGAAGCTCCCACCCGCAGCTACAGAAAGCCTTGCTTAAATCTTCAATGTCTGCATGAAACTTCAGTACCCTAAATCCTGGGATGAAGCCGAAGTTATCATTTTTCCATAGGCTGGAAAACCAGCAAGGGATCCTGCAATCTAACGAATGATTAGTCTTCTTTCTGGACTATCAAAGCTCTTGGAAATGGCGAAACTTGCCCACCTCAAAGACTTTGCCTCAGAAAGAATCCTTATTCTAAAGTCTAGATTTAGAAAAGAACATTGTACCAACTATCAGTTACTAAGAGAAGTGGATATAATAAGCCAAGGATTCAACATCTATAAATTGACCAGGGTAGGCTTCTTGGACATGACCAAATCCTTTGACAGTATGGCACAAAGGACTGCCGCACAAGGCAATCAAACATGGAGTTCCCAAGCTACCTGGTAAACCTGGGAGCAAGCTAGCTACTTGGCCGAAAGCACCTTTCATGTGTCTGTGCGGGAAGAGTTCTCAAGAACATGCCTTATTTCGAGCAAGTGTGCCATATGGACCAAACCTTGGACCATTCCAGTTGACCCTCTACACAAACATCATCTCCGCAAATGTTCGCAAGACTGACTTGCCATTCTATGCAGACGATCTTGTGGTCAACTGTCAAGTCTTTCAGTGAAAAGGAAGTGGCTAAGACCCTTCAGTCAATCCCTTGACAAGCTTAATAGCTTTCAGCATGGAACAGCAACTGAAAAATTGAAAAGAGCACCAGCAAGGCTATGACTACACAATTCACAAAAAAATAAAACAAATTAAAAAAAACATCACACAGCACCCACAAATCCTCCTCAACCGAGAGGCCATCAATGGGAGACCAGCAGCACCTACTTGGGTATGACCCTAGACACTAAGCTCAATTGGAAAAACCTGATGGAGAAGATCCAACAGAAGGCATCAGCTAAGCTGGTAGCACTGTACCCCCCTGCACAAAACAAGGTCCATGCCTACCCAAAGCAAAATCAACAATATCATGACCTTTAGACAAGCCATGACAGACCTCACTGGTGTGGAGCAGCTGCCTGGGAAAGCATCAGCAGTCTATAATAACAAGGCAGCAAAGCTAGCGGCTGGTGCTCCACAACTCACAAGAATATCAGAGCTGCACAAGCAGCTAGACATCAAGATGCTGAATGCACATCTACTGAAGCTCAACAACCGATTCTAAAAAGAAATTGAATCCGCATGGGAAACCACTGATCAAGAAACTTGCTGACACTTCTACAAATCCATTTGACCGCTACCCATGCCAATCACAGCGCTGACTATGTGAAACCAACACAACTGTGGCAAAAATAACCAAGACCAAAACCACAACTTAACTCAAACTAATTTGGAGTAATGAGGCTCAAGCCTTGTTATCCAAAGTCATCGCCGACAGTAAATCCATCAGCCAGAAAAAACCCTGCCACCTTTTTGGCAGAGGCCATTCCCTACGTTGATACCCTCATTTTTATGCCAGTGCCACAGACAAGAGTTGTGGCACCGGGAGAGAGGTACATAACAAATGGGTCTCTGTTGCCAAAGTGGGAGCACGGCAGGAAAAGGCTGCAGTTTTTACTCTTCGGATCCCCGCACTGCAAGCGGGCAGCCACTGGGAGGCAAGGTAACATTTCCAAATGTGCCAGAGAATTAGCGCAACAGGAACTCTGCTTCCTGCACCACATGGGTCAGGCACGACAGTCTTTCTTTCTTATTTCACCTAAGGCAGCGCACCAAAAGTGGGACTGGGGCCATCCTCCCTCTCCACAGCTTTCCTCCACTGCCCCGCACAGGGATCCTTTGAGGTAGGCACACATTTGATTTGAGGCAGCAGAGCTCGCAAAGGATTCCCTGACTTTTATGGCACTTGTGCGTGCAGGGGGCTTTTGTTACCCACATACCTCATGGTAGACAATGTACTGTGGCAACCACAGCGCCATCAATGGCACAGGAGCGCTAATTCCAGAAATGGCAGGTCCCTTCTTTTCCTCCCACACTGGCTGCCATAGAGGGCATGTCAGCGCTACCCCTGAAGAGTGGAATGCCAGAATGATGTTTTGTCTCTAGAAGTGCCAGTTCCACCAAATGCAGGCTGCTCAGCCACCGTTCTTTCGCACTCTCTAGTTTTGGCAGGCTTGGCCCCTTTACTGTCCTGGTGGGCAACTCCATGTTGCTAGGTGTGAGACGGATCATGCTGTTAGGACTGATTTTCTATACTCTGGCCTGGTGGACAGATGTATAGCAGGCCAACCTATATTGTGACAGGGAAAACTCTGGGGAGCTGTAGCCAAACCAGTTCGGGCAGCAGTGACAGGCAGTCTACGCTAAGTTCTTCAGGAGGTGCCGAGCTTCTAAAGGGTCCACAATGAGTTAACAAATTGGGTAGCACAAATTACACTTAAGACAGGATGCATAAAAATGCAATTATTTATTGGCTAAAACACACTATAGAGAAATGACTACTAGGAATGTAGTTATCACACAACACTGAACAAAGTAGATACATATATACATTCACTTATTGTAGGGCATAATACATATCACAAACTCCTGCAAAGGAAAGATAAAATGAGTATTATGCACTCAAGGTCCACAGAGAATGTTCCCTGCCTAAAACTGTCCAACCCCAAGTTGTCTGGGGGCTTCTGCCCAATAGTTCAGATAAATGTTCCACAGAATCTTTGAAGCAGGAAAAAATGCAGGTAGGGTGTTTGGGGTCCAATGAAGGGTTCTTATGGTTAGAGTATAAGTTAAACTAGCTAGCAGTAGTAGCCCCAACTTTCAGAATTCTTGCGCAAGCAAGTAATGGTAAAGCCAAAAGTGTTAGAACAAAGGTTAATTATAAACCCACTGACTTATAATGGGAGTATAGAGGTAGGTAAGAAGCTCTGTAACTTACCCCCCCTCTCCCACCCCCATACTCCGATTCTTCCACAGACTTGGCAGGAAAAAGGAAGAGTGTCCGAGGTTGCTTTTCCCAACAAAAGTCAGTCCTCGATTTGCAGAGGTTGCAGGTTCTAACTGATCTCTGGTTGGTGTCTTTCCCTGTTGCAAGGACTCTCGATTGAAGAATGCTGCAAAACCTGATGTAGGACCCCTCTCAGGACTGGACTCTGGTAAAGTAAGTGATTTCAGACTGTGGTCACCACAGCACGGCGACGTAAAGGGACTCAATTGCCAGAGTCATACTTTTCCTGCCCATCTCAGGTCCTCTTGGTGCGAGGATGCCGGAGTTCTGCAGAGGTTATCCCCAATTCATAACTGGCGAGCCACAGGACGATCTCGGGACACTTCAGAAGGCTCTTTGTTGCAGGGTATCGAGCAGATGTCGGGAATGGATGGTCCCTCCACTCCAAGGGTCGCAGCTCCTGCGCAAAAAGATCTTTAGCAAGACAGGGCTCCTCCAAGACAGCAGCAGAAGTTGGTTGCCAGGCCTCCTTCAGTCAGGTCTCCGGTTTCTTCACATGTCTCACAGCTGGATAGGATTCTTGGCTCCTTCAGGTTTCTCCAGGATCTCTGATGAATGGGTGCAGGGGTCCTCTTCTTATCCTAAAATCCAGGTAAGAGCAGCTGCCCTCACTAGCCAATGACAGGACTAGCCCACACACACACACAAACCCCAGCAGTGGTACAATCGGGAGCACTGGTGGGAACATTCATGCATATCACTCAGACACAATGAAATCAGTTTGTGAATTGGGACCAGACAGTGCCAGCCCACATCCAGCCAGCAAACCTACACAGCCCTCCAGTAGCCCGCCAAAAGCTTCTGCTTTCCCGGGCACTGGAAGTCCTTATAAGGATTTTCCTGGCCTCTCAGGCCAGGAAGAAGACTAAAGAACAAGATAGCAAAAGGACAAGCAAAAAATCTTGGGCACGGCCATGTTTGACCAGTTGCTACAGTTAGTATCCGAATGCGGTAAACGCGGTAAGGCTAAAATGAAAAGTCTCAAAAAGTGGGAAAAAAGTCACTGCTGGCACCAGCTTATCCTTTTAGCACACCTAGAGTAACCAGAACACCTCTAAGTGGTAGTCTAGGGCAAAACAAAAATGTACCCCATTGTACTGCAGTGTAAACTTCATTGTACAATGACAAAAAGTTACCACAAGTGATACAAAAGTAACCAAAAGTAGTAACAGTAACACGACTAAGGGAAACAAAGTTTCCCAGTAATGACAGCCTGAAGGACATGTCAGTTTCCCCACATCATATGAGCAAAAGCCAGTGTAGTGAAGCTGCACTGCAAAAAGTACAGGTCAGATTAAAAAACAAAAGCAAAAAGTTTGGGGGTTGCATAAAGATGGAAGTAAAAGTGCAGTAAAGAGAAATCTTTCCCATCACATGCTGGCCAAAAGCTCAACGTTCTGTGTCTCCCAGTGCAGGGACAGTCAATCGCCCACCTTTTTAGGGCTGATAGGTTAAGAACGGTAAAATGGTGGCCAATGCACATGTATTTTATTACCACAGGTATGAGGTTTTACATAGAAAGAAAAAAACAAGCAAGTGAAAGAGTTAAGCACAATAATAAAATCAGTAAACCAACACATTTCCTGTTTTTCCCACAGACTATTAGCATCGTTAAACTTTAAGCGTGACAATGTGTTTTATTGTTTGGGATATAGTAAACCTGGGGCAAATTTCATCCAAGGGTTCCATGATTGCAACACAGATGTTATCAGGCCTTCACATTTTAAAATGTAGTACTTGGATCTTTGTGTGAAAACACTTTGTTGTGGTTGAAATGGAAACATGGTGTATTAACACGATTGGAGTTGGAAACATTTGAAACACTAACTGGCCATGTGGCCCACAATAATGCTGATGAACACACGGCAGAAGGCACCCCAAACCTCCAACCACATGCAAAACTAGCACCCACGGTGGGTTCGGCTCCAGTCCAGTTGCTCCAAACGCACACTGACTATGCAGAGCTCAGAACAAGTTGTGCACTGCTCACATCTTCCAACCTGCTCCACCCTACCCAGGCCTGGACTGGCCCACCGGGACTTTCCCCAGTAGACCTCAGGGGCATGGGCCTATTTTGTTGGGGGAAGGATACATAAAGATCAATCACTTGCAGGCTGAGCCCCCTGGGCGGTTCGCTGGCGCCGGCTGGGGCCGTGGCTCGCCTCGCATCTGCGCATTGTGTGGGCCCTGCCCCGCACGTGCCATAGTGTGCTTGTCAAGGAGGTACAGAGAAGTGGGGGTGACTTAAGAGAGCTGGTGTGAGTAGTTAACTTCCTGATGGCGTGTGTGGCAGAGATTTGGTTCGGTAACGGAGTACGAGCAGTGGAGACCAGGTGACAGACGGAATCCGGTGTTTGCAGTGGGTTGAAGCAAGACTGGGTATGGTGGGGAGTAGGGGTGGAATACCTGTGAGCTGCCCTCAAATGCGGGGACCCCCTGCTGGCCCGGTGTGCTAGAGTGATGAAAGAGCCCCCCCCCCACGACACTGGGTGTCCCTACCCCAGGTCAACCCACCTACCTGCCTCCAATCAGCTACCTCCTCCACTCCCACTTACCTGTCGGTTTTACAGTGCCACTTTTCTGCTACTCAGATGACCCCTGCCCGCCATGTAAATGGAAGATGGTACCTGTATGGAGCCCCGCCTTACATTTCCATGGCGGCCATGTTGGGGAGTGGGGAGGGGTAGTCGTTTCAAAGAACAGGTTGTGCAGCATGCTTCCCGTTCTTTCAAACAAATACATTGATATCAGCACCCCGGTTTTTAAACCTGGGGTGCCAATAATTCCCAAGGCCTGCTGGCTTCACGGGCCAATAACGGCCTTGATCCCAAGTTATAGACCCAGGCAAATGGGCCTGGAGATTATTGCCATAGTAAACACAAAATTACATTTCTACATATTTAGGGGTTGAGGCTTCTAAAAACCTTGACACAAAAGACTGACCTGCCACAAAAACACACAGGCCACAAACAAGCAGAGGGTTACATTACAACTGAAATAAATTTCTTGAATATTTTTTAGGTTCGGAATGACTAGGTGATACAGGGTTGAAATGGTACAGCCTTGCTTTGGATCGCCGGATTCTTAGTGGCACGAGACCGTGATATCCTTCTGCATACACAGTGCCCAGGTAGCCACAACATTGGGATACTGGACCTGGACACTTTAGCTATGAATTCCATATAGGTATTGATATTTTATTTGTACTGTGCTCGTACACAAGTGTTTCAGAGCGCGACGAGGCAAGAGAGGGGAACAAGGGAGAACAAAAACAATGATCTTACTAGGCCCATTGACATTAAGAACGTGCAAGTGCATGGGAGAGGGTTAAGTGGAAGGGAGTGGGGGAAGCGGTGTAAAGTGCTAAGCAAAAAGTCAATAAAACATGAATAAAACAGTCAACAAACAGTGGTAGTGCAGCCAGCAAGTGGCAATTGCTAGGAATAAGGCAACAGACAGGGTGTGCCTGAATAAGTGCAGGAAAAGAAAAAGGGGGGGCTGTAGGATTACAGATACAGACCCCAGTGCAAGGGGATTGCCCAAAGGCAGTGCAGGTGGGTGGCAGGGTGAGCAGGTACCTGGGCCCTAAAGACAGGAGACCAGGTGCACGATGCCGATACAGGAAAGATCCACAGGGGAGAGGAGGAGAGAAAGCAGAAGCCAAGAGGAAGGTCTTGATGTGCTTCTGGCACCGGAGGTGGTGCTCCTCAAATTATAGAGTGGCAGGGAGGCTGTTCCAGAGGGAGGCCCCAGCCAAAAGGCAGAGATCTACCCCCAGCTTATTTTTTAGAAAAACGGCTGACCCTGAGGGAGTTCGAGGTGGAGGAGCGAATGGATCAAGAGGGAAGGTATTTATGGAGGGACAGCTGAAGATATTTTGGACCCAGGTCCCAGAAAGCCTTGTGGACAATGCAGAGGGTCTTTAATCCTTGCAGCCACTGGGAGCCAGTGAAGAGATTTCAGGGCTGGCGAGATACGATCCAGGGCTTGAGGCCAAGGACAAGTCTCAAAGTCCTGTTCTGGATATGTTACAAAGGGCGGAGAGTAGGCTGTTGCAATTGTCCAACATTGAGAGAACCAGGGCCCGAGAGACAGCAAGCTTCTGGGGGAAGGAGAGGAAAGGCAGAATACCTCTGAGGAGGTGCAGTAGGAGGTTTGACTTGAGACATCAGAAATGTGGGCCGTAATGAACACAGTCCCATGGGGGTTTGGGGGAGGGGTCTACCATTCTGACCTAAAGAGCAGAGACTAGAACCACATATTTACACAGCTCCTGTCCGGGAACTCTGAACTTCTGGTTAGTACTCAGGTCTACAAGCCGTGCACGTACCAGGGCAAGAAATGAAGATTGGATAAGAAGAAGTTACAAGCAGCTTCTGGGTAGCCAGCAGTAACCACTCACCGGGAGCTACCACTGGGAAGCGAGGAGCCTAGTACATAGCTTTACGCAAATCTAACTGCCACATAAAATGCAAACACATAATTGTATACAGTATTTATGACCCCTTCTGCTTTAAATGTCATAATGTTTATTTATAGATTGTCCCAAATGCACAGAGCTAAATTCACATAGTTGTGTTTGTTCAGCATCAGTTGGCTTTGGGAGTGTAAGGGTGCAGAATCGGGAGATCGACACAAAGATGACATTGGGCTGGTTATAGATGTTTATTGTTTAAAAGAAAAGGGGAGAAGAGCCTTAGCGTCCCTAACGCTAACAGGGGTTTCCCTGTCTCAAACAATAAAATAAGGACACAACCTACTCGACCCCCTCCTCAGCCTTCATGAGATATTGCAAGTCCCATTTCATCCATTTCCTAAAGTACTTACAGGGGCTTTGAGCTTGGGCAAACGAAGCCTAAGAAACCTATTGAATGTTATGCAACAGAGGGCTTTGAATGCAGGAAAGGTAACCAGAGAAGCACAGGGAACATTGTGAGTTAAGATATTGAGAACTTGTCACAAGTGAATCTAGAGAAACCTTTGGAACTTTGTGAAAATTAAGAGCTAAAGTACCGTGAACTTGTGACCAACTTAATCCGGAGAAACCTTTGGAACTTTGTGAATCCAAGTACTTAACTTGGGGAAGGGAGCCATGGAAAAGCTCCTGTGACAAGCTATCTTTACTTTTGAACACTATTTAGTGTTAGTTTACTAAGATATTAATATCCCCTACACATTGTAGAAGTTAGGGCAAGCATAGGTTGCGACACAGACTGCATTTTGTTTTGGATTGACAGACTTAGATTTCCCTTAAGTTTTCTTTCAGGTAGGGAAAATTCCCACCTTAGAGTTAGGGCAAGTTGGACATTACACCATCCTGACAATAATAATAAAGGTTTTAGAACTGCACATCTGTTGTCTGTGACGTCTCCAGAAGGATGACTCCCTACTGCTGGACAGGGATTTTGAAAGTTCCTTGAATCAGTACCAGGTGGAATATCTCCTTTCACCTGGATTTTCTCAAAGTTCTTAAAGCCCTGGGGGAATATCCTCCTTCCCCTATTTAAATGTCCCATATTTCCAAGGGGAATGAGGTCTTCCCCCTTGTTGCTTTGTTTCTCAAATGCCAGTAGGAAATCTCTCCCTTTCCCCTAGCTTCTTCTTGATTTTCACTTTGGTTGTGGGTCCGGTTGACCCGTTTTACTTCTGCTCAGAACACAATCATATGGAAGTAGAGGAATTATCCTTCTCTGGCTTTCTTGGGTTCTCTTCCTGTAGGATTTTGTTTGTCTACCTTTGTGGGTGTGTCCCCCAGACTCGCACTTGCTTGTTCTCGGTTCAGTACTCCTGGTTTACTAGCCTGCTAGGTACGGAGACTATGATGAGGACTCTGGAAGCCTAGATTGCCATTACAATTAATTTTTCCTTTCCTTATACTTACCAGACCCTTGTCTCCCACTCTCTTCCTTGTTCCCAGCTTCTGCAATACTGTCTTGGAGCCCCTGTGCCTCCCCTCGCACTTGCGTACCTTTCTTCTCAGTCCGCGGTGGTCTTGCTGCTCTATGGACGCTTCTGGCCTGCTGTACTGCTTCCTCGTCAGTCAGCGTTTGTCTGTGGTGTGTGGCAGGAAACTCTTGTTCGGCTGGCGTGTTCTTCTCTCCACACGCCTGCTGACTACAGGGGATGCCAGGAGCTTCTCCCTGGAGTGGCCTCTCCACACTGGACCCTCCATACGGTGGCATCAGCCCTCCAGATAATTAGCCCTTTTTACAGAAATCTTGTCAATACGGCCCTTTTAATACTTCCTTGCACACCACTTACTAAGGCTATTTATGGGAGCACGCACATAAATCATGGATTTCACTGGTGACAGCCTGGTCAGCAGCAGGTCGCAGATCACTCTTTACTAATCCACACAGTTTCTTGAAAGAAGCAACTGGGCTGAGTCCTGGTCTGTCTAACTTTGTTAACACTCTCCTCCATTAATGATTCTATCAAGATAATACTTTGAGTAATGTAAAAGGGAATTTGTGTTTTGTTCACTTTGTTCAACTGCCTGCATTTTGTAGGTTACAGTATCTTGAATCATGAACATGCTTTTCAGTTTGCTTTAGGACACAGGTAGTATTGTGTAAAAATGAAAATGGTCTTAAGGGCTGCATTTCTGCTTAATTTTCCTCAGTCTTAATCTGCTTTAATGGAGGCAGTGCAGTTGCAGCAGCATGGGCATTTCATACTTTCATCACAGAAGCACATCAATTGCATTCAATAGCTTGGGGTTCTTTATTCCGATATGTATAAAGCACACCGAACCCAGGGGCCTCTGGGCGCGTGACCGCTTGATTTTTTTTAATTTTTTTTTTTTAGGCGAGCCTCCCAGCAAGCAGTTGTTTGGCTTTTGTGAGTAGGAAACTTTTTTGGTGCTCTATATGAAGATGAGTTTTTTTTTTGGTCTTAAGATTCCATGTGTTTGCGTGCATGAAAGGGCACTATACATAGTTTGTTTTCTTAGAGGGTAACAAATAGCTAGGCATGTGGTGTGAACTTTATCTCCCTTTCTGACCACCCACCGAAAGCAGGTATAATGGACACAGGTAGAAGTAGTGCTGTATATATTTTCAGTGGTATAGATTGTACCAGTACCTCTCCAAAGGACGGCTATATATACAGGCCAAGTAGCCTAATTTATCAACAGAGCTGTTATACGCATGTCATGGCACAAGGCCAAATATGCACAGCAGGGCTGATTGCATCATGCCCACATTTCCTAGCAGGACTGCTATGTTTTGGGACAGTACCCAAATTTCTTTACAGAGCTGCTGTTAAGAAAGCACAAGCATGTGTTGGCATTTTCTGCAGCAAGCTAAAGTACTGAGCAAGAACAGTGTCTGAGCACTTCCCACCAACCTCCAACGGTGTGAGAAGATGGCATGGCTGTCATACTTCAATCCCTTCTGCTCGGGCTTGTGCTTGTCAAAATTTCTGCTTCTCCAATGTCCTATTACTGAGTCGTAACACCAACAATATAGCACATTTCAAAGCCTCATTATGAATCGCCTGACTAATGCAGGATAGTCCAAACAGGCATAGAGCTTTTGAAAAGCCATTTATGCCAGGCAAACCTCACATGGAACTGCCAGTGCACCAACCCTATGTTCCTTTCAGTGTCAACAGTCTGTTGAGAAAGGCAGCTCAGTGGGTCAACCCTACTGCAGAGATTATTGTGTAACCTGTTACTTCAAATCCTGTTGATAAGTGAGTTAATAAGTCTGCATCAGAGATATGCATTTAAGATGCAGATAACATTCAATTTTAACAGAGTTGACTTAACTTTCTACTTATCAAAAGGACTACTAAATGTTCAGTGATTCAGAACACACATTTCATCTAGCATGCTCTACTTGTAAAGGCTCAGAACACACAACTCTTCAGGGTTGCTATAATTGTAATGGTTCAGAATACACACCTCATCAAGCTACAAAACCTGTAATGGATCAGAAGTAGAACACACACATCCCAGGAGGACCACTATACCTGTAATGGCTCAGAACAGACATCTCATCTGATCTGCTATACTTGTAATGGCTCAGAACACACAGCTCATATGGGCTCTTATACTTGTAAACGGCATACAGTGTTGGTAAAGCATCTGCATTCAAGCAAGTGCTGCATCTGTACAGACACACCCCTAACTCTAGAATTCCCAGCGTAATGGCCAAAAGAAGGTTTGCACACATCTAAAAAGAAGCACCGATTGGTAAAACTGCACTAGATGTTTAAATAGACAAGGCATTTTCAGCTTTTTGGATATTTTGTAGGTGCTATGTTAAAAGACCAACATAAAAACAGGAGGAAGAGCAGCTCTGAACCAAGCAATACAGGAGACCAAAGGTGTGGCGGGGGTCAGAGCGACGGAAAACATACTAGACAATCCAAAACAGAAGTAGCTGGTGAGGGACTTTTTGGTTGATACCTGGAGAGGTAATACCTCGCAACCCAATACAAATTGTGTTTGTAAATTATTTTTGATAGATTGCTATTGAGATCCGACGCTGCAATGGAGTAAGCTGCTACGGAGACGTAGAGACCCTCAACTCTGTATGTTCAAAATAGTATTGGTTTGGTGAGTTTACACCTTTCTATGCGCCGTAAAATAAAGAAATTAGAAAAACTTGAAGTGGTTTTTTTTAGTTCCTTTTAATTGAAAGGTTTTGAAGTTGTAGCCTTTGTGGATGACATGTGTTTCGGCAGGTTTTACATTGCCTTTTTAAAATCCAGGCAGTATATACATGTAACAGAAATGAGAAAAAACAAAAAATAGAAACAAATGAACACAAACCATACTAAGTCAGGCTCAAGAAAGCATTTAGAATGGTCAGTTGGCATGTCATCACTGGTGCAAGAAGAGTGCTCTAATCTTGGAAGCTAGTGTGGGTTGGGCTGGTAGCCCGTGATTAGTTAGTCCATGCAAGAGATTTGGCCACATAGAAATGTGGGAAAATAGGTTGTGAGGGGAAAAGGAGAGAATAGTTTGAGCAAGATGCACAAAACTAGATATAAAAAGGTGGGATTGGCTGTGCACAGGAGAAAGAGAATAAGTCAAAAGTGTACTATTTGCAGCATAGTACAGGGTCTTACCCATATTCATTTTCTTAAATACCATCATAATGCAGAGAAAATGATACGCCATGGGTTCAATCCCACCTGTGTGGAAATTATGAGGAAACCCATTAGTTTCAAATGATTCGTTTACGGAGGCATGTGTATGTCAGATCGATAGATCTATGCCAACCTTACGTGGAATTTTCACTCATTCTAATCCTTCGTGAACGTGCCAATAATAATTCACACTTAGATTTAGGAATTAAGCTCACGTTTATTTGCATCTTTTCCTACCCCACATTTTGGATTGGGTATCCCTTCCACCTAAAAACACTGGCCACACGTCTAAACTGTCTCAAAATATGGCCGCCAACAACAAAACAAAGGACTTTCTATTTATACCTACAGGCTAGGGCACCGAACGCAGACCACCCGACACACGGAGGAGACATTTTCATAAGGTAAGACCTTGTTTCTTGCCCGCCCACACTAAGGGGGTCTTTTCTCGTTCGCATCCGATGATTCCCGTTACACATGTTGCATCATGATGCGCACGTGTAACTTTTACTTTATTTTTTCGAATTCACAATGGTGTCTATACATCGCGGACATGCCGCTTTTTGAATAAACACAACTAGCAGCCGCATTGAAGTGCATAACTCATGCCCCCAAGTATATTGTGGAAAAGTATGATAATTAACCTAACATTATATAATGGAACAATGTTTTAATCACATGTCGCGATAATTTTGACTAACGCATTTTTGTATTACTAAACAAATAACTTGTTAAATAGGTTGCACACCTAATCCGTGTGACATGCCTGTCATACTAAGCAGGCAACGGCTGACAACAGACCAAATGCATATGAGAATGGTTGTTTGATCTGACATACACATGCCTCCCTAAGCTAATCATTTGAAACTAATGGGTTTCCTCATAATTTCCACGCAGGTGGGATTGAACCCATGACGTATAGTTTTCTCTGCATTTTGCTGGTATTTAAGAAAGTGAATATGGGTAAGATCCTGTTCTATGCTGCAAATAGTACACTTTTGACGTATTCTCTTGCTCCTGTGCACATCCAATCCAACCTTTTATATCTAGTTTTGTGCATCTTGCTCAAACTATTCTCTCCTTTTCCCCCTCACAACCTCTTTTCCCGCATTTCCATGTGGCCAAATCTTTTACATGGACTAACTAATCACGGGCTACCAGCCCAACCCACACTAGCTTCCAGGATTAGAGCACTCTTATTGCACCAGTGATGACATGCCAAATGACCCTTATAAATGTTTTCTTAAGACTGACTTAGTATGGTTTGTGTTCATTTATTTCTATTTTGTTTTGTTTTTCTCATTTGTGTTACATGTATATACAGCCTGGATTTGAAAGAGGCAATGTAAAACCTGCCGAAACACGTGTCATCCACAAAGGCTACAACTTCAAAACCTTTCAATTAAAAGGAATTAAAAAAACCACTTCAAGTTTTTCTCATTTCTTTATTTTACGGCGCATAGAAAGGCGTAAGCTCACCCAACCAATACAGTCCAAAACAGGAATTCGAGCAACAGGAAGAGAGCGCAGTGGTCCTCATACATGATAGTGCAACAAAGAAAGTGAAAAGGGAAACAGTTAATAGGAGTGAGGGATAGAAGCAGAGCAAAAGACATTTAAAGACAGTAAAATTAAAAACACACATCAAAAGCAGGTGGGGAGAGATTGAAATAGAAAAGAAAGACTAGAGAAGGGCATGCCAATAGCATAAGGGACATTGCAAGAAAGATAATCACAAGGATAAGCAACCACAACCGAGAAATAAAAAGAACAGATGTAGCCAGAGTAATGACACGAGGGAGGAAGAGGAGTTATATCAACCGATACAGCGAGATATAGGAGGGAAACAGCAAAAAATAAAATGCAGCAATGGGAGAGGCAGAGTGACGGAGAAACAGACCGCAAAACATGACATCGCAACACTTAAGGGCAAGAGGCACAGCGTCAGAAAGAGAGACAGGGGGAACAGAGTAGCAAAGGGAAGGAGAGATGGAGCAAAAACATGGAGTGGCTGTCGAGCAGGTAGTGCCAGGCAGCAACAGGAGGCCTGAGAGGAAGAGAAGTGATGCTGGTAGAGCGAAAGGACTTGATTTATAAATCACCCAATGCAACTAGCTGGCATCTGTAGTAGCTCGTAACAGAGTTTGTGCCCAAGTATCATGAAGGTGAAGATGGGTAGAATGCATCTACAAGGGTCTTGTGTAGGGAAAATGTTTTCCCCAGGTGCAATACATTATTTAGAACCACTTGGAAATACAGCTGTTTAGTTACAGTTTTCCAACAAAGTTTTAATTTTACGCACCAATTGGATAGTTGTCAGACACTTTTTACTCTCTTGCGAAGGAGGAAACTCATTTTTACTCTCTTGAAAATGGATTTACTCTCAAATTCTAAATATTGGGAGTAAAATACTCTCACTCCAAAATCCTATCTGGAGCACTGGGTGGCGTGCTCTTGTATCGACTTCCCGGTCTGCCTTCTCGCTGCTTCCTCCTTTCCAGGCCTTGCGGTTCCTCCATGGAGGGCTCAACTTCGCTCAGAGTCCTTCCTCACCTGTTATGCATACATAAGGTCCATGTGGACTAGAGTGCTCTTGCAAGTTCAGTGAAGTGCTCTTCATTACTCCACCTCTTCTTCGTTGCAGTTTTTCTGATGTTATTCCAAAGTAGTCCACATGGGCCGTGCTTACTCTTGTTAGTTTTGGTATCTGGTAGATAGTTGTGATATTCTACCCTACAGAGATACATTGAGCTTTGGGGAAGTATTTTAGCCTTCTAATGGTAAGTGGCTGAGGGAGGTTGGTAAAGGGAGTTTGGTAGATACCACGTTCTACCTGGACTCATCCCTCATCCCATAAGGGTTTCCCCTACACATGTAATCCTCCCACAGTACACAAACCCCAGGGGGACTATTGGGCGGTGGCCTCTGGCCTCACTTCTCTGGCCCCATGAGAAGGAGCCTCCCCTATGGGAGAAGGGACGACATCCAAGGATTCCTGACAGGAGCCAAAACGTAGCTCCTGGTAACTGTTGGTTTTAAGCTAACCAGGCTCTTCTAGGTTATAAGCAGGAGCTAAATAGCTCCCAGCGCCCCTCAAGTTCAAACCCTGATATAGGGAGAGTGCAACTTTGTGGGAAGCTTGTACAGATTGAAACTACAGACTACCCCTACCTTCTGTGCACAGCCTCTAGCACTCAGTCAATCTAAAAGCACACAGTCACTATCTTGAATGTTGTGGTAAAGAATGGATGGAATTTACATATGCATCATGGATTCAGGAATGTGTTCCCTTCTTTAAGACATTGTTTGTTTCAATAAATAATATGGAGGGGGAAAATTCTAACCCTGGGTTGAGAGAGATTTATGGAATAGGAAATAAAAAGATTTTGCAAAAACTGCTAGAATCAGTGTCACCATTTGTATTTTATTGTATTGTATAGCACTCGACGAATAGAATAGATAACAGTACATTAAAAAAAGTTAACATGTCAAAGAAAAAACAAACAGATCACCAAGGGAGAAGATGAGCTTCAAGGTAAGTCTTAAAAAGGGGACAAGAAGAAGATATGGAACACAAAGAGAGGAAGAGTCGGCCTTACAGATATGAGGTGCTTTGGCCACTTTTACGCCCTACAAATACGGAAATGCTCCCCAAAAATAAAGGGAGTAAAAATACCCCCAACAAAAAATAGGAAACAGCCACATAGAACCTTGTGCCACTCGCACAGATATGTTTGGACCAATAGTGCATATAGTACCACAGGAAGAAAGTACTATTATACCTGCCTGCCTGAAGTAAACATACACCTTTTATCATACATGATTAACTAGTTGCAGAGAAAAAACGATTACAAAAACATTTCTGTTTTCCAGTTAAAACATATCTTTATTCGCTTATAAAATACTCTCATTGGGCTTAATTTTACTCCCTAAAAAATGATTAACTCCCAACATACAAAATAGGGAGTAAAATACCCCCACTTCCAAATCTTACCTGGAGCACCGGGAAGAGTTCCAATTTTTGGGCGCAAGCTGATCAAAGGAGTGGAAACGAGATGGCGCATATGGGAACAGGTAAAAGAAAAAGGGATGGGGAATGGAGTGAATGGGCTGGGGAGTAGAAAGATTAAAGAGATAGGGATGGGCGAGGCATAGAGAGACTTAAAAACAATACAAATGAAGTTAAAGAATAAACAAGTTTCAAAAGAGAGCCAGTGTAGACAGTGCAGAGCGGAAGTAAGAGTCACAGGGAGAGAGAGTGCAGAGCACCCAGATAGATGAATGATAGATTGAACGAAGAGGAGCAAGGTGAGACACCGGGAGACCAACGGGAAGAGAGGAGCAATAGAATAGTCTGGAGAAAACTAGAGAGGAGATAAGGAGAGGAGAAAGTAAAGAACCGACAAGCTTGGTTGATACGGCGGGAACACCATATGGCTGTGATCACTCAGATTATTAACGAGTCTGGGGAAATGGTATAATCCCAGCAAGGAATTAATGCAGTTTTTCAGGGTTATACGCAGCAATTGTATCCAAGTGAAGGTACTTATTCAGAAATAGATGCAACTGATTTATTAGAACAGGTACGATTGTCAGTATTGGCAAAAGACCTCCGAGATAGGTTGGAGGGGCCCCATCAAGGAATCAGACATTCATTATGCTATTAAATCAAAGCACACTGGTAGGTCTCTGGGCAGCAATGGTTTCCCTATATAATTTTATCGCGAATATGCTGACATACTGGTTCCGCAGTTAAAGAAAGTACATCATCATGCATTTAAAACAGGTGTTCTGCCATATTTGATGAGGGAGGCAATTATTACGGTTCTGTTGAAGCGTGGGAAGGACCATAGGGCCTGAATTGAATTCATATTTTATTTCTATCGCGCTCGTACACAAGTGTTTCAGAGCGCAACAAGGGAGGGGAGGGGGAAGAGGGGAGAACAAAACAAACGATCTTACTAGGCCCAGTGACATTGAGAACGCGCAAGTGCATGAGAGAAGAGGGGAAAAGTGCATGGAAGGGGAGAAGTGGAAAGTGGGGAGCAAAGGAGAAACAGATCAATAATAAATAAATAAATAAATAAATAATAACGGCAACAAACAGTGGTAGTGCAGCCAGCAAGTGGCAAGTGCTGGTTTAAAGGGAGCAGACAGGGTAGGTCTGATAAGTGCAGGAAGAAAAAAAAGGGGGGGGGGTGGGACTGTATGGGTGCAGATACAGACCCCAGTACAAGGGGTGGCCCGGAGGCAGTACTGGAGGGTGGCAGGGTGAGCAGGTACCTGGGCCTGGAGGGGACAGAGGGTGGCAAGGTGCACAGTGCCGAGAGAGAACAGATCAACAGGGGAGGGGGGGTGGGCGAAGGCAGAAGCAAGAGGTGCTTCCGGAACCAGAAATGGTTCTCCTCAACTTTTAGAGTGGCAGGGAGGCTGTTCCAGAGGGAGGCCCCAGCCGAAGACAGAAATATACCCCCAGCTCGTTTCATTGAAAAACGACAGACCCTGAGGGAGTTAGAGGTAGAGGAGCGAAGAGCTCGAGAGGGGAGGTATTTGCGGAGGAGTAGCTGAAGGTATTTTGGACCCAAGCCCCAGAAAGCCTTGTGGACAACACAGAGGGTTTTGAATTTAATCCTTGCATCCACGGGGAGCCAATGGAGAGATTTCAGAGCTGGAGAGATACGGTCCCAGGGCTTGAGCCCAAGGACAAGTCTTGCAGTCTTGTTCTGGATTAGTTGCAGAGGGCGGAGAGTAGAGGCAGGTAGATTTAGAAAGAGGCTGTTACAATAGTCCAACCTAGAGAGAACCAGAGCTTAGGAGACAGTGAGCTTCTGGGGGAAGGAGAGGAAAGGCAGAGTACCTCTGAGGAGGTGCAGTAGGAAGTTTGACTTTTTAGAGACATCAGATGTGGGCAGAGAAGGAAAGTGTGGAGTCAAATATGATCCTGAGGTTCTTAGCCTCGCAGGTTGGGGTAGGATGAGGGCCAAGGGAGGCCAGCCAGAGTGAGGGGAAGGATGGTGAAGGTGTGACGATGAGGAGGATCTCCGTCTTGCTGGCATTCAGACAAAGATCGTTGGCGGCACACCAATCTTAAATGGCAGTTAGACAATCGGAGATGAGAGAGGGAGAGGAGGTGGCCGAGGGCAGCTTGAAAATGAGTTGTGTCATCAGCGTAGCACTGGAAATATGAGCAGAAAATGGCAATGCAGTGGGCGAGAGTTGCCAGGTATTGGTTGAAAAGCAAGGGCGAGAGGTTAGACCCCTGGGGACTCCACAGGTAGAGAGGGAGATAGATGACAGGAAGGACCCAAGTTGGACCTGGGAGGGTCGATCAGAGAGGAAAGAAGTCAGCCAGGCCAGAGCCTGCTCAGTGATACACAGGTTATCATGTAGACGGTTGAGCAGGATGGTATGGTTGACCGTGCCGAAGGCAGAAGAGAGATCTAGTAGGACACAGTAGGACACAGGGAATGTTGAAGTCAAGTTTGGAGAGCAGATCTTCACTGATGTTCAGGGGAGCAGTTTCCGTGCTTCTGGCAGCTCTGAAGACGGTCATGGAGACAGTCAACAGAATCAGAATGAAGGTTAAACTGAGAGATTACCAGCTTTTCCAGGAGTTTGCCCAGAAAGGAAGTAATGGAAATTGGGCGGTAGTTAACCAGACAAGAAGGGTCACCTGTGGGTTTCTTGAGAAGAGGATACACAAGGGAGTGCTTCGGAGGGCAGGGGAAGGATCCTGAGGCAAAGGAGGGGTTACAAAAATCAGCAAGGGCTGGAACGAGGGTATCAATGTGGTTCTTGATGGTTTTAGAGCAACAGGGATGAACCCGTTTGGATGAGGCTTTAATAGATCGGACTTGTCTAGCGACCTCATCAGGGGAGAGAAGAGGAAAGGACGAGAAGGAGGGTGGGGGGTGGCTGAAGGAGGGTCAGCAAGCACAGACGGAGAGGAAGGGGAGGGGAGGGGAGGAGAGGGTGGACGGGATGTCCTGGGTTTTCTAGATGAAGTGAGAGGCAAGGGCATTGCAAAGAGCCTGGGAGGCAACAGGAGGGGTAGAGACTGCAGCAGGGTTGGCTAGCTCCTTGCAGATTTTAAAAAGTTCACTCGAGTTGTTGGATGCCGCAGAGACACAGGCTTGAATGTGAACTCTCTTCTTGGTGAGGACAGAGTCAGTATTGTCTTTGGAGCAGGTGACAGGCCAGCTTGTCTGAGGATGACCAAGTAGCCCTCCATTTCCTCTCAGCTGCCCTACACTTACGTTTAAGTGCAGCTATGTCAGAGTCATACCAGGAATTGCACTTGGCTTTGGACTTCAAACGGATGCTCATAATAGGGGCAAGAGCATCAGAAATAGAAGAGTAGAGCAGAGACAGGGCTGTGTCAGGATGTGAGTGAGCCGGAGGTGGAGGGGCGGGGGGAAGGTGGCAGCAAAAGCCTGAACTGACAGACGCTTCTTGGGCTGGATGTCTGAGAAGGTAGGTGGCAATGTTGGGCTAGGCTTGGCTTGGGGGGGGGCAAAGGGAGAGATGGGAGGAGGGAATTATCGCTCCAGGAGAGAGGAGTGGTCAGAGGAGATCAAGATATTGTGTGGTCCCTGCAGAGTGACTGGGGCCGGAGTGGAGGATGGACAGGGAGAGGAAGTCACAGAGGTCACTGAAGAGTAAAGGAGGAACAAGGAGAGTCTAAATGGATATTGAGGTGACTGAGGAGGAGGAGGAGTTGGAGTTGAGTGGAGTGGAGTGGAGTGGTAGAGGCCAGAGGGAAGGCGAGAGGTCCGCCCACTCAGAGAAAAATTAGGTGATTTGACCAGGAGGCCAGTAGATGGTTGCCACAGTAAGAGAATGGGTAGGAGAGAGCCTACAAACAAGGCATTCAAAAGAGGAGTAGGTCTGAGTGGGAATGATGGAGGCAAGAATCCACTCAGGAAAGATCAGGGTTTACCCCCCTCCCCCCTTACCCCCACCGGACCTGGCCTGGAGGATCTGGGTGCAGAGAGGATCTTGTAGCCATCAGGGAGGAGAGTGTCAAAACTTGTGACAGAGCTGGCCGTGAACCTAGTAAGACCAAGGACATCAAGGTCTAGTTCTTCAATGAGGTGGCAGATGTCAGAGGAGTGTTTGACTGCAGAGTGAGAGTTGAGAGTGGCAAGATGAAGAAGGTTGCCAGCCTTAAAGACTTTCCGGGGAGGGGTACAGATCAGAGGTACGCCCTGCGGAGGAGAAATAGCCCTAGGAGGGGCAGAAGAGGAGGAGGAGTAGGAGGAGGAGGAGGAGGAGAGGGAGGGAGGTCAAGGTAGCCAAGGCAGGAGAGGAGGGGACAGCAGGAGATGAGAGAAAATTGATGAGGCGAGGGAAGCGCCTATCGAAAGAGGAGATTGGCCTGAGGGCCTTGGACCATGACAAGGCCATTAAGGTAGACATTGAGGACTTTAGAGGAGTCGAAGGAAGCCATGAGAACTTCCCAGCGAGTGCCAGCATTAATGGGAGAGGAGGAAATCGGACAGAGCACAGAGATCATATGAAGAGTCCATTGTCTGGAGGAAGTATTGGAGTAGGTGTCGGCGATAGGAAGACCAGGGTTAGAGGCCAAGATATCCTTTTTGAACTTCTTGCCAGATTTAGTGAGAAGGGAAGGATAGTCAATGGAGAAGCAGTTGGAAAAGACAGCAGAAACAGAAAGTGAAATGAGGGTGAAAGCGAAGAGAGGAGGGAGAAGCTGGTCAGCTAAGGCAGGTAGGTGTGGGACAAAAGAGTGGCGATTTCCCTGGGCCGGCAAGTTACAGAGAAGCAACAGTATACAAGCAAAGTACAGAGAATTTAGCGACGGCAGCAAGCTTTGACTTTCTAGGAAAAAGCAAAAACAGCAAGATTCTTATCGTCCCATATCACTACTTAATGTGGTCGCTAAAATTGGTGCTGGTGACTAGATGATCTAAGGTGGCACCGAAGTTGGTTCATCCGGTCCAATGTTGATTTATAGGGGGTAGAATACCACAATGAATTTGGGTCGCCTTCATTGTATAATGGATCCGGTGAAACATGGCGGGGGAATTAGCGGTTTCTCTAGATGCAGGCTTTTGATTCCTTAGAGGGGCAGTGGCTTTTCGATGTATTGAAGTCCTTTGGTCTCGTTGAGAACATTTTAAAATGGCAGAGGTTGAAAACAAAGGGTTTGAGTCATCGCCGTGGACACTGGAAAGAGGAACAAGGCAGGGGTGCCCGGTATCGCCCTTTTACTTGCTATCACGTTGGAGTTGCATGCCAGGTTTTTTCAAATGGACGCAAGAGAGACGGCTATATTAGCTGGAGGAGCGATGCACAATATGTCCTTATATGCAGATGATCTGCTGCTTTACGTGTGTAATCCAGCGGAGAACATGCCAAATATTTTAAAGGTACTAGGTCATTTCCGCAGATTGTCAGATTTTCACGTCAATCCAGAAAATTTGTATTCCCTTTAGCAGGCCTTTAGCTTTGTGATGCTTCTGCCCTTCCAGAACGGGGAGTGCATTAGGAACTGGAGTCATTTAGATATTTGGGCATTCAAGTCTTTCAGGATATTGAGACCTTTGTATATAAACACAGGCGGGGATAGGGGAGGCCGTTCAATTTTGGAAAACGCTACCCTTGTCTCTGATCGGTAGAGTGGCATTGTTTAAAATGGTGGTAACTTCCCAGATTGTTATATTGTTTACCAATATCTCACATGTGATAAAAAAAAAGTTTTCTTCAAAATGTTAGATGAAAAGATTGGAGAACTATTGTGGAACAGGTAGACAGCGAGTATCCTTGGCACTCTGAGACAGCCATTCCTGGATGGAGGATTACATTTAATGGATTACGAGTTGTATTTTATGGCAGCACAATTGCAAGTGGTACTTGATTGGAATGATCCTACATGGGAAGTGATAAGTGGCCTCTTGTGAAGCATCCCAAGATATCGGCTGTGGGTTGATGTAATGTGGAATCCCATAGGAAGGAAAGTAACAATGAATGTGTTTCAGGTTGTAAGGGTGGTGTGAAAACAGTTATTGACTAAACTACATGTGAAAGGCTAGTATAGATAGGATTTGCCATGGGGGAAGGGGGTGGGGATTGATGATGTGGGCAGGAAGACGGCTATGAGGGAACTGGGACTAGCCACACTTGGGGGGGGGGGGGGGGAACTGCAGGATTTTGGGAGACCTGTTCGAAGATGGGACATCAATGTCCTTTAAGCAACATAGAACAGTATATGGGATCTCGAAATGCAAGTTCCTGCTCTATGCAAAAGGTAGTTAATAAATTGGGCAAAAACACACAGGTAAGTGTCACCCCATGCTCCGTTGCGCAGCCCTGACATGAGTTCAAAAGTGCACAAATATACTAGCTTGATGTAGTTGTTAGAGAGTAAGAGACCAAATTAAGCTGATCAAAAAGAGTCATCAGTCCAAGAGCTGTGTACAGGAGTTTATAGTAAACTGAAGAACAGAACTGTTGACGCGTGTTTCGACCCTGAACGGGTCCTTTTTCAAGGCAAAACTGTTCATAATGCAAAACAAAAGTCACAGAGTGCAATCAACACATAATGCAAAGAAGTGCAAGTAAAGGAAAAGGTATTAGTACACAGGGCAACAATAGAAATGAGTAGGGGCCAGAACCCATCAGAAAAAACACAAGATATGAACGTATGATAGACATGAAATACACAAAATGCAATACCACGTTGTCATAATAAAATGTTATCATTGGTGTCAAGACATTCAGTTATCAGTGTCCAGGGATGCGAAATCCAATATTTCGTACATGTGGAAGGAACAGAAAATACAGAGCAGAAAATAAGCTGTACATACTGATGACACATTTTATACAAGCCTATTTCGTGGCGTGATTCACTAATCCGTGAATAGTTCTTTATAATCACTAGTGTCAATATCATAGGATAATGTTAGCCAAGATTTTGTATCAGCCAGTAAGTATCAGAGTGAAGGTAAACAGTGTGCAGTGTCCATAATTCGATAGTGGAGCAAGTTGCCACATGAAACGAATGATGTAGCCAGTTGAGTAATGCAGTGAGACAGTCAAATGAATTGCCTCATTGGCGCTGATGTCGATAACAACTCGGTGCCGCAATGGCAGAGCACAATCTGTAAGGGTGGCAATCCACAACAAAAATGTGTCACAACTCCTAAATACTCCATGAAGTTGTGAGTAGGGTGAAATTATTGTGCACAAGTGGCATACCTGAGGGTGTGGAGACGATATGAGGTTGACAGGTTGAAAGATTGGGTCGTTCCCAGTCATGATAAAAAAAAAATAATCGAAATCTGTAAAGTTAAAAAAGTCGTGATCATGTACTGGCGTTAAGCAACATGCACATTAAATTTAGGAAGGCTGAGAGTGCAGAGTGTGTCTGATGCAGGAGTTTCAAACTTGTTTGGCAGACCCATGGAAGGATAGTACAGAGGATGCCGGCAGTCGGCCGCCTGAGCTTCCAAGCAGGACCGCTGGATCGGGCCTGTGCAACCAGCCAGAGGCAAAGCGAGTTGAGGATAGCAATCAGTGGAGTCGCCAGCCGAAAGCAGAAGGCAGTTTGAAGAGCCCGCAGAAGCAAGCTGGAGGAGCGCCGTCCCTGGAAGCCCCGGCAACGCACCTGCACCCAAATGAAGGTAACGGGTGGAGCAGGAGACCCAGAGAGGAAGCAGCGGTGCAAGTAAAGCAGGCTAAGGCTACCTCCCCTCAATCCCTCGACAATCACAGTGCCCAGGAGATCCTGAAAGGCCCAACGTTTAGCATAGCTCCTTTCCTTGCCCCAGTGGAGGTACAATATGCCCAATGACCACCAGGGAAGGGCCAAGGAACCCCAACATCAAAAATACTGCATCAGAGGAATTTTCCCTCATCACAGTGGCCTTGCCAATAAACCCACTGACCACCAGGGAACAGTGGAGGACCCCAATCAAGTCCAGATAAGCAACAGCAGGGGCCGTACTGATCGTGGTGGCAGGCATAAGCCCACTACTCATATGAAGACTTGAGGACCCCCAACGTTAAGTGAAGTGAAGTGTACAAAGTGTGTGTGGAAGGAAAGCTTCCTTGCATCAGTGACAAACCCAAAACCACTGACCACCAGAAATGGGACAAGGACCCCAACAATAAAGAACTGAGTCAAGGAGAAAATCTTCCACCATTCAGTGGGGAGGCAAAGCCCACTGAAAGCAATAGAAGGGTCTGGGAACCCTGACGAAAGAAGTGTGAAAAGGGTCTAAAAGCCAGACAAAGAATACCAATAAAAAGAGTGGAAGTTTGCCTACACTTGGAAGGAATGGCAAAATCTGTTGAATGACTCTGTAACAAACCAGTGGAACCGGAGGGCATCACAGGAAGAGAGCTATTTACCCTGGCCCCGTGAAAGGATGTTCAAGTCCATGCCCAGTCCAGGAGAAGGGAGTCATTATGTCATTCCTGGATCAGGATATATTTACTTTGTGTGAACTTTGGTGGAATAAGATATCGACGTCCATGGAAGGGAGTCATTCCCCCTGGCTTGAGAACTTTTTGGACAGTTGTCGAGAAGAATTCTCTGCATCCACCAGGAGAAGGTAGTCATTCCCCTGGTGGGAGAACTTGTGTGTTATTAGATATCCTTAGTTGTAGAGTGTAAGGACTAGAGATGGCACAAGACGGTGAGTATTTGACAGACAATCTGACAGTTCTTTTAGTTTTGGTTGAGGCACCCCGCCCTCATAGAGATAGGGACAGACAGTTTTTCATTAATATCTCAATAAATATTAGTGAAAAAAATGTCACCCCCATGTCAGCCTCTCACCTGCACCCTTACAAATTTGAGTCATCTGCATAGAGGTGAAGAAAAGCCAAAAAGGAAGAGATAAAAGAACCTAGAGGAGAGGTGCAGAGAGAAAAAAAGGAGGACCAAAGACTGAGCCTTGGGGGCCATAACATGAGAGGCGAAATGGAGGAAGAGTGACCAACCCAGGAAACGGAGATGGTGCGTCCCAAGAGGTTAGAATGAAACAGAGTCACGAGAGCCAAGTTCAGCAAGAGAAGAGAAGAACAAGTTACTCTCTTACCTGGTAACGTTCTTT
This sequence comes from Ambystoma mexicanum, assembly GCF_040938575.1. Classification (NCBI taxonomy): domain Eukaryota; kingdom Metazoa; phylum Chordata; class Amphibia; order Caudata; family Ambystomatidae; genus Ambystoma; species Ambystoma mexicanum. The sequence goes on from NC_090931.1 coordinate 174,440,366, forward strand.
CGATGGGATGGTCCGACGACGTATTCCATATCTATGACAGTAATCACCACAGCTGTGCTGCTTCGGAAAATCTTCGCCGTCTGTGTCCTGCGTCGATGACGTTGCTACGCTGCCCTCGAGGACCTCCTCCGACGGCCGACGTCACTGGATGTTATAAGTAGGATGCACGACGCCCGTAGCCTCAGTTGTAGTTTTTTCCCAGAACGTGTGCCACCAGTCTTCTGCCAGTCTGAGAAACAAAGCATTGTGGAAACGTAAGCTGCAATCGCATAAGAAATTCTGTAGCGGGGAACGTAGGGAGGGAGCGATATGGAATACGTCGTCGGACCATCCCATCGAAAGAACGTTACCAGGTAAGAGAGTAACTTGTTCTTCGAGGCGATTGGGTTCTTCAACGTATTCCATATCTATGACAGGCTCCCAAAGCAGTACCAATGCAAGGAGGTGGGAAAAGAATTTAGAAAACAGAAATTTAGCATGCCCAATCAAATTGCGGAGTAAAGGACCACCTTGCCAAAGGCCAGATCCTGCCCCCGGATGGAATCGAGGGAATAGTGACGTACAAACGTATGTACCGAAGCCCAGGTGGCTGCATCACAGATGTTGCGAATAGGAACACCCCTCTGCAGGGCAGTAGAGGCAGCCATACCCCTGGTAGAATGGGCCCGTAAGCCGACCGGTGGGTCCTTATCTGCCAAGCGGTAACACTCAGATAGCCAAAATAATCGAGCGAGACAAAGTCTGTTCGTCACAGCCTGTCCCAAACGCTTTCCAGCGTAACCAATAAAGAGCTGATCGTCCACTCTGACCCGGGACATGCGTGAAATATAAAAGCTTAACGCTCTCCTAGGATCAAACCTATGGAGCCTCTCCTCTTCCTTACCATGATGTGGAGGAGGATAAAATGCCGGAAGAACAACCTTCTGGCCTAAATAAAATTCCGACACCACCTTCCGAAGAAAAGAAGGACGAACTCTAAGGACAACCCTGTTCTTATGAAACACAGTGAAGGGTGGTTTAACTGAAAGTACCTGTAACTCACTCACTCAGCGAGCGGAAGTGACCGCAACTAAAAATACTGTTTTCAGAGTTAACAGTCTCAAAGGGCATGAATGCAAAGGCTCAAATGGAGCACCGATCAGAAACTTGAGAACAAGATTCAAATCCCAACCGGGAACCTGGAAAGGTGACGGCGGGAAGACATTAGTGAGCACTTTCAGAAATTGAGAAATTAAAGGAATTTTAAAATAGGAACACTCTTCAGACGAGCGCTTAACTATAGACAGCGCCGCCAGGTAACCTTTAATGGTACCCACTTGAAGGCCCCTGTGGGCCAAAGAAAACAAAAAAGACAGAACCATGGGAATTTCACATGCAAAAGGATCCACATTCTTAACCCTGCACCAGTCGCAGAACTTCCTCCAACGGCAACGGTACAGGGACTTTGCTGCGGGCCTTCTGGCCAAAAGCAACACCTCCATCACATCTTCAGGGAGGTCCCAATCCTTATACCTCAACCTTTCAGAAACCAAGCGTGAAGGTTGAGGGACCTGACCTCTCGATGGAGAACCTGACCCCCCCCCCCTCCCGTGAGAGCAGATCATCACGGTAGGGAAGACGACGTGGAGGGCAGATGGACAAGTCGAGAAGGTCCAGGTACCACGTCCTCCGGGCCCACGCCGGAGCAATGAGGATCATCCGGGAACCGAACCTCCGTAACCTCCGCAGTACTTGAGGGATGACGGGGACTGGAGGAAACGCGTACAGCAGTGGGAATGACCACTCCACCACAAACGCATCTCCTAAGGCTCCGTGTGGAGGAAATTCCCGTGAGCAGAACCTCTCGCACTTACGGTTGAGACTGGAGGCGAAGAGATCCACTTGAGGGGTCCCCCAAAGGTCGAAGATCTCTAGGAGAATCTCCTGAGCCAACTCCCACTCGTGAGAGATCATGCTCTGCCTGCTCAGAGCATCGGCCGTCTCGTTTGTCTCCTGCCAGATGAACTGCCGAGATTGAAACTTCCTGCTGGATTGCCCAGAACCAGAGCTGCATCGCCTCCCTGCACAGAGGAAGTGACCCTGCACCCCCCCCTTTTTGTTGAGGTAGTGCATGGCCACTGTGTTGTCCGTCAGGATCAGGACATTCTTTCCTCGCACATTCGGCAGAAAAGCCTTCAGGGCTAGCCTGACGGCCCTCAGCTCCAACAGATTGATATGGAGTCTGGACTTCCGACGGAGACCAACAACCGCTGACTGTCAACTCGTTGGCATGAGCACCCCATCCCGTGAGGGATGCATCCGACACGATCGTCACCTCCGGCCAGGGCAGCCAAAATGGAGACCCCCTCATCAGATTGCCTTCGTCGGCCCACCACAGAAGGTCCTGGGCGACCGAAGACGGCACCTGAAAAGGGTCCGACATCCTGCCGGAGGACTGAGACCACTGGAGCTTGAGTGCCCACTGCAAAGATCTCATCCGCAACCTGGCCTCTGGCACCAGAAGAATGCAGGATGCCATGAGGCCGAGCAGTCTCAAGAACTCGAACGCTGGGAGAGTCTGGGCAAGTTGAAACTTGTGCACCATCTGCTGAATGTGATGAGCCCTCACCTGGGGGGGAAAACACTGCCCCAGGGACGTGTCGAGCACTGCTCCGATGTACTGGAGCCTCTGAGTTGGTGTCAAATGAGACTTCTTTAAGTTGAGGGAGAAGCCCAGCTTGTGGAGGGAGTGGCAGGTGACTGACAGATGATCCAGGACTTGCTCGGGAGAGCGCGCCCTGATCAACCAACTGTCCAGGTAGGGGTAAACGTGAATCCCCCTTTCCTGAGGTGCGCTGCCACCACTACCATGAGCTTGGTGAAGACCCTCGGGCGGGGGTCAATCCGAACGGCAGGACCCGAAACTGAAAATGCGAGTAGCCAACCGCAAACCTTAGGTACTTCTTGTGCTTCGGATGGATCAGCACATGAAAGTAAGCGTCCTTCAGGTCGAGAGACACCAACCAGTCCTGAAGATGAAGGGCCTGGAGGACTTGAGAAAGAGTAACCATCTTGAACTTGTCCTTCCTGAGGAGTTTGTTCAAACCGCGCAAGTCCATGATGGGTCTCAATCCCCCGTCTTTCTTGGGAATCAAAAAATAAGGGGAATGCCATCCCTTGTTCCTCTCCGCTACAGGCACCTTTCTATGGTGCCTTTCTCCAGCAGGGATTGAATTTCCTGCGCAAGGAGCGGATCCAGACTCTTCAAAGAGAGATTCCCCGGTGGATTGTCTTGAGGCCTCTGCCAGAAAGGAAGACAGTAGCCGTGGGTTATGATCTCCAGAACTCACACACCTGAAGTAATGGCACACCACTCTGCACGATGCTGCGCCAGCCTTCCCCCAACTGGCGAACCATGGGACATGGCCTCATGACTGAGCTGAAGCGGCTGCGGCGTTGCCTGAGGGCAAAGAGGCAACAGCCCGAGCGGCCTTGGCACCTCGAGTACCTTGTTTTCCACCTCTGGCACTCCTACGGTGGCCCCTTTGACTGGCAGCTCCTCTCGCTTTACCAAAGGATGAGTAATAATGAAAGGAACCTCCCCTCCATTGCTGTCCCCTAGGACGAAAAGGCAGAGGTTGTCGAACTGCAGCGCCCAACAACTTCGCTGCAGCTTTGGAGGTCTGCAACCTCTCAAGGCTCTCGTCAGCCTTGCTGCCAAAAAGATGTTCCCCGTCAAAGGGCATGTTGAGGAGCCGGGCCTGCACATCAGGAGCAAACCCGGACTTCCGCAACTACGCAAACCTGCATATCACGGTGCTCGCCGCCATGGACCGGCTGACGCAATCTGCCATTTCGAAACCCGACTGAACGGCCTCACACATAGCATCCTTGCCATCCTGAACCATGGCAAGGAAACCATCCCGTTCATCCCCTTCGGGAATATGTTCAGCCGCCAAGGAAACACAGTTCCACATAGTGTGCGTGAAACGAGACAAGGCACAAATGGAGTTGGCCGCCTGAAGCGCCATACCCCCTGCAGAAAATACTTTCTTCGCCCAGCCGTCAAAACACTTGTCGTCCCTATCAGGAGGGATGGTAGGGTACGACGCCTGCTTTGCCGGGGCCATAGCCGCCTGCACCACCAAACTCTCCGGCGTAGGGTGCTTGGACAAGTAACAGGGGTCATTACTGGCTGGGTGGTATTTTCACGGCAAAGACTTGCTCACTGCCGGGAGACTCTCCGGAGCAGTCCAAGCCGCTGCCACCCTTCTTTGCAGAGCCATATGGAATGGCATTACCGGGTCAGTTGGTGGACCAATGTCGAGGATATCCGTAAGGTCATCCTGAACAAACTCCCCTGGGGGAGCAGACCATCCTAAGTACTCGGTGACCCGTGACATAAGTCGCGGTACGAAGAATCGGCATGAGTGCCAGGCTCAGGCCTACAAAATTCCACCTCCGGAGAGGTGTTCAGCCCACTAGCATCATGCAGGGACTGCCTCAGGTCCTCAAACTGGCTATGGCCCGAGAGAATCTCGTCAGGCACCATGTCAGGCACCATGCCATCATCGGAGCCCTCATCCACCTCTGAAATTAATTCCAGATGGCGGTAAGAAGGCACAGAACTGGAACCAAAGCCATGCTTGACCTTGGCCAGAGCCTTCCTAGGTGGTTCCCCCGAGCCACGGGGTATCCCCGTCGACACAGCCCCGAAAGGCATTGAGGGTGTTAAGTGAATCGGCGTAGACAACAGACGCGGCGCCGACAGCATCGACGGTGTCGACACAGGCCTCGAGGGAGGAGCCCTGAGCGTGTCCCTCGACATCCTGGGCGCCAACGTCGTCGACGACGTCCTTGGAGGCGGAGCCTCAAGAGAGTCCGTCGACGACCTCGGCGCCAATGTCTTCCACGAAGACTTCACAGGCTCACTCGGTCTCGAGCGCATCGAGGACCGGGTCCTGGACCGGGCATGACGAGAACGATGCCCCTTGTCCGAGCGGGACCTTTCCTGCGAATCTTGACGACCACCCGAGCACGAAGGCGTGCGAGCGGCGTCTCTCGGCTGATCACGACCGACCCCACTCGGAGGCGCGGACGGACCAGTGCCCTGCGATTAGAGAATCTCCAACATTTTCTTCCCGAAGGTAGCCCATTCCTCCGGTGTCGCATGCTTGGTGGGGTAAGCAACCCGCCGACGGGCAGAGTCCTTGGATGAGGACGGGGAAGACCCACTGGACTTCCGACGACGACGCGGAGAGTCGCCCCTCGAGACGTCCGTCGAAAGCCCCGCAGACCTCGACTTCCAGGGCTTGGACACCTTACCTACCGATAACTTCTTCCTGCGCTCCTGCAAGGCTTTCGACGTGAGCGACTGTCAGTCGACACAGTCATCCGTGTCATGGGCCTCCCCGAGGCACCAGAGGCAGGCGTCGTGCAAGTCTGTGACCGACATCTTGGACCCACAGTCCCCGCACTTCTTAAAGCCCGGACGCGGTGTGGAAGATGAGGTAGACATCTTCACGAAGAATAACTTCGCAAACGAACAGGTTTGAAAAACCGAGATGAACAACAGAAACTCCAAAGAGTCGAGGCGTACCGAGATTCATGAAGCAAACACATTCGCGGAAAAGCCGGAACGGAGACTACGGGCGTCATGCGTCCTACTTATAACATCCAGTGACGTCGGCCGTCGGAGGAGGTCCTCGAGGGCGGCGAATCGACGCCATCGATGCAGGACGCAGACGCTGAAGATTGTAACGCTTACCTGACTCTGCAGGGACACCACTCTTTATAATGTAACTTTCTTCTCTGAGTGCGTTGTTCTAACCCTTAGTTTTTATTTCCCGAAATCTTAAGCTCCAATAGACTAGGAATCTATGAGGAAACACAAGAACATAGATAAATGTAACTTTCCCAAGGTAACTTGCACTAACTAATCTCCCTATCTATCTTCCCCTTCAATCTCTCTACTCATACCTTTGATTAGTATATTGTGGGCTATCCATCCTGCTTCTGCGCAGGGGCGCTTGTCCTGAAGATGGAAGGGGTGGCAATTAGGATCTTACTGTAGAAGGGTGATTGGAGGGAAGGCAAATAAGGCACAGGAAGGAACCAAATAGCCACTGTATAATGACCACCTATCACACTGGAGTGACTCCTAAACCCTTGGACTGGATTGAAACAGGACCCTGAGGTGATGTGCACGAATGACAATAAAACCTGAGGAGCACTGTAACAGGGGTTAAATATGGAATGCCACAGAATTTCCTAATGACGTTGTCCAAATATAAACAATGACTAAATGAACGGAGAGAATTATTTAACTATTGCGAGTTCAATGAAGAGTCACAAGTTAAAGGTATTTCACAAAGAAGACATAGCAACAGGAAACCTGAGGCAAGAGTCTGCGTGTCACTAGTGACAGACTCCTCACACACGTTTTGAGTGCCGGAGCCCCGACACTCGACACCTGACTGGAACTGATCAAGCGCTATGCGCACTATCCACCACAATAAATATACCAGAAACAATACTGGCAGAAAGCGCGAGCACAGCTAAGCGTTGCCGCTAACTTACTTCAATTAGAAAGATTCGCCCCCAAACGTGTAACGAACACCAAAGGCAAGGAGAGCAAGGGGCAAGGTAAGGAATGCTATGAATAACGGAAGCACGGAACCAGGAACTATGAAAGAACGGGGTTCTGAGGAGAATCTTGACAGGATCCGCGGTAAGCATCCTTTGAAAACAAACAGACGCGAAGCGCGGAACGCTAAGGGGGAGAGGCTTAAATACTGAAGGCGTGACAACAACTAGACTGCACAGCCCCCATACTAGGAATTTCACCGGGGGCCATGTTTGCAGGATAAGGAAGTGTCAAAACTACATAGCCAAGGTCCTACCTTCCCAGAGCCCAGGATCTATATGCAGTTAGCCAAGACATTTTAGTAGGTTTTGTGAGGGGAAACCCGGTGGTCATGACAGTACTCCCCTCCCCCCCAAAGCCCCTCCAAGACTGGAACTCCCCCTCCCAGGTTTGCACGGGTTATTTACGTGAAAAGCCTTTAGCAACCCAGGGGCGTGAAGGTTTTCAACCGGTTCCCATGTTCTGTCCTGAGGACCATAGCCTTTCCAATCCACTAAGTAGTACAGTTTATTATGCACAATCTTAGAGCCAGGATGGCCTTGACTTCATACTCCAACTGATCATTCTCCACTTCCACAGGAGCTGGCGCCTCTTGGATTCGGGTGTTTGGATAGACTGGTTTCAAAAGGGACACGTGAAACACAGAGTGGATCTTCATGGTTTTTGGAAGGATGAGCTTCATGGCTACAGGATTGATTATCTTCTCAATGGCAAAAGGTCCCAGGAATCGCGGAAGGAATTTTCGTGATCCTTTTAAGGACAAATTCCGAGTGGATAACCACACCAAATCCCCCACTTTATACTCTGGAGCATCGCATCTTTTGCTGTCCGCAAATTTCTTCTGGGACTCTTTAGCCAAAGATAAGTGTTTCTTTGCTTGAGCAATGGATGTTGTGATTTTTTCATACAGACATTTAACCGCTGGCATTTCCAAAGGTTCTGGTGGGTCGTAGGCTGATGTACGAGGATGCCGGCCGTGTAGGGTATAAAAAGGACTCAATCCAGTGGAGGCATGCACTGAGTTATTATATGCATATTCCGCAACCCATAAAACATTTAACCAGGTGTCTTCGAGTTGATGTAGCATGCATCTGATATACTGTTCCAGAGTTTGGTTGGTTCGCTCAGTTTGGCCATCAGTTTGGGGTTGATGGCTTGTGGACAGGCGTACATCAATCTTTGCCAATTCACAACACTTCTTCCAAAATTTAGAAACAAATTGACTTCCCCGATCTGAAACCACTATTGTGGGGAAACCATGCAATTTCACAATATTCTCCAGAAAGGTTCTTGCCAGAACAGCCGCTGTGGGAAGACCTTTCAATGCGATAAAATGCGCCATCTTTGAGAATAAGTCCACTACCACTAAAATGGTATCACAACCTCCACAATTTGGTAAATCTGTGATGAAGTCCATTGAAATTGTGTGCCAGGGAACAGGGGGCACACTCAGAGGTTGGAGAAGACCAGCTGGTTTCCTTTTTTGAGTCTTATTTTGAGCACAGTTGCCACATGTTCTCAAATACTGGATGACATCTTTTCTCCAAGTTGGCCACCAATACGATCTCTTCACTTTTTCCAAGGTTTTCGTGATTCCGGGATGACCTTCCAACAGGGTTCCATGATAATTAGCCATTACTAGTTCTTGCAGTTTTGGTGTGGGTAAGTACAGACGTTCCTGATAGAAAGATAAGTCATCCAAAATCGTGAAACGTTCCCCCTTCGATTCCCACCTCGCCAACTCATCTCTAGTCATGCTGGTTTTAATCTCATTTCGTAGTTCTTCAAATGTCGAATCAGCAGTGTCCATTACTCCAAGTACCTTCTCCCCAGAAACGATTTCCACTGGTTTCACAGGTACATAAGCTCCATCACCTTTTCCGATACGGGATAAGGCATCCGCCTTACCATTTCGCACTCCTGGTCTGAAGGTAATGATGAAATCATATTCGGCAAAAAAGAGGGCCCATCGCAACTGCCTCGAGGATTGTGCCTTTGCAGAGCGCAAATATTGCAAGTTGCGATGGTCAGTAAAAATGGTCACAGTGTGTCTTGTTCCGAGCAGATGGGGCCTCCATTCTTTGAGTGCGCACTTTATAGCCAAAAGCTCTTTATCTGTGATGGTATAATTCAGTTCAGCCGCAGAGAATTTCTTAGACCAAAAGGCCACTGGGTGCAGTTCTTGGGTGTTAGGATTGCGCTTAGACAAAACTGCTCCCGTGGCAACATTTGAAGCATCCGTTTCAACCACAAATGGAAGGTCAGGTCTTGGATGTTGGAGAACAGGTGCGGTGGTGAATCTCTCTTTCAATTTTTTAAAGGCTTCATCAGCTTCCTTAGTCCAATCAAATTTTCTATTTTTCCTGAGTAACAAGGTAATGGGATGAACCAGGCGAGAAAAATCAGAAACAAATCGCCTATAAAAATTGGCAAATCCAAGAAAGCTCTGAATTCCTTTGACTGAAGTAGGGGCGGGCCAAGACGTAATGGCATCAACCTTTCTGTTATCCATCTGAATGCCTCGTGCAGACAGGATAAAACCCAAAAACTCCACTTCCGGGACATGGAACTGACATTTCTCTAATTTAACGTACAAAGAGTTATCCTTCAGAATTTGCAGCACTGATGTTACATCCTTCACATGATCCGAATGGTTTGCGGAGAAGATGAGAATGTCATCCACATAAACCACCACACAGATGTCTAAATATTCTCTAAGGATCTCATTCATAAATGACTGAAAGGCTGCTGGAGCATTACAAAGCCCAAAAGGCATAACCTGATATTCAAAGAGCCCAAACCGCGTTCGAAAGGCAGTTTTCCACTCCTCCCCCTCCTTAATACGGATAAGATGATAGGCGCCTCTCAAATCAAGCTTGGTGAATACTCGTGCCTGTTTCACCTGTTCCAGTAAAGTTGAAATAAGGGGGAGAGGATATCGATTCTTCACAATAATTTGGTTTAGGGCTCTGTAATCTATACATGTTCTTAAATCACCTTCTTTCTTGGGCACAAAAAAAGAGGGGATGCCACTGGTGACTTGGATGGCCTGATAAAACCATTAGCTAAATACTGGTCCAAATAAGACTTCAAGTGCGCATTCTCTTTTTCTGTGAGAGCATAAATTCTACTGCACGGAAGCTGAGCTCCTGGAATGAGGTCAATATGGCAGTCATAAGGTCTATGTGGAGGTAATACTTCAGCCTGTTTTTCTTCTTGAAATATTTCCTGGAATCTTTGATATTCTCCTGGCAATGAACCCATTAGACCCAAGGTAGATTGAGTAGATGCATCAGGCTGTTTTGTAATTTTGGAACCTTCAGTTGAGAAACACATGCTCAGACACTTGGTGGGGAAGGTCAGGGTCCGGGCGCACCAATCGATGATCGGGTTATGCTTCTCCAGCCAAGGTATTCCCAAGAGGATTCGGAATTGTGGAGCTCGAATTAGGTCAAACGAGATCCTCTCCTTGTGTCCTTCCTGGCACAGCATAGTGAGTGGGTTGGTGCACTGTGTAACAGGTCCTGACACCAATGGTGTGCCATCGACCCCGGAAACATTCTCGGCTTCCAACTTGTTCCTCAAAGAGAATCCCAATTTGCTTGCCAGATGCTGATCCATATAATTGCCAACTGCCCCACAGTCAATGTATGCCATTAAGGCATGTCTTTCGGTGGGAGTTTCAGGATTAAAAAGGACAATAGGAAACACAAAGTGTGAGGTCGCTGCAACCTTTTCCATGCTCGACAAGCGGACCTCTAGACTTGTCGGGCACTGGAGTTTTCCGCCATCTGTTCTTTTTTGTCCTGATTAACTCCTCCTAGGGGTTTCCGAGCAGGTTTCACTGGGCACTCTTTCAAAATATGACCAGCCTTGCCACAATAAAGACACAACTGCAGTTGTCGTCTCTTTTCTCGCTCAGCTTGAGATATTGGGCCTCGGATTCCACCCAACTGCATTGGTTCTGAATAAGCATCCACTCCGGGCTTAACCACTGGTTCTCTGGGACGGATCAGAAGGGGCCGATTGTCTTGACGAGCACGATCTGTTCTCCTGTCCTGAAGACGATGATCCAATTGGATTGTTAAATCTATGAAATCTGTAATACCTTCTGGTGGGTTTACTACTTGAGCCAAAACATCTTTCAGTTCACTGCGTAGACCACGATAGAACAGTGTTGTTCTCTTTTCTGCAGGCCAATTGGTTTCTGCCACCAGTCTATTAAAAGTAGCAACGTATGCAAGGAGCTCCTGGTTACCTTGCTTTAAGGACAGCAACTCATTGTCCAGAGCTTGTCCCTGCGTGTGACGAGCAAATAGTTTCTCTAATTCTCGTTGAAATTCTGTGAAGTTTTGTAATACTGGATCATCCCTATTTACCAAGGGAATGGACCAATCCGCAGCAACACCTCCCAGATAGGACAACACAAAGGCTACCTTAGATTGGTCATTTGGAAAAACTCCTGGCCTACACAGAATGTGTAACCTGCACTGATTTAGAAACACTGCGAACCTTTTTGGGTCCCCTGTAAAGCGCTCCGGAGGAGCCAAAGGTATATTCCCTGGAATGACCACTTGAACAGGAACTGGGGGCGACGCAGGGGAAGAAGCCTGACCACTTCCATGGGGTAAAGGCACCTGCCCTGCTTGCTTCTGCATTAGTTGATGAGCCAGTTCTTTCTCTATTTATTCCTAGTTCTCTTCTAAGAGCACTAGTTTCTGACCTGGCTGCAAGGACTTCGGTTCTTAATTCACCCAATAATTGGGTGAGCTGATCTATCTCAGAAGATCCCATGATGTCCAGGCAGAGTACTTTTCAGTATGGCGGCTTCGCGTTCTGTAACGCTTACCTGACTCTGCGGGGACACCACTCTTTATAATGTAACTTTCTTCTCTGAGTGCGTTGTTCTAACCCTTAGTTTTTATTTCCCGAAATCTTAAGCTCCAATAGACTAGGAATCTATGAGGAAACACAAGAACATAGATAAATGTAACTTTCCCAAGGTAACTTGCACTAACTAATCTCCCTATCTATCTTCCCCTTCAATCTCTCTACTCATACTTTTGATTAGTATATTGTGGGCTATCCATCCTGCTTCTGCGCAGGGGCGCTTGTCCTGAAGATGGAAGGGGTGGCAATTAGGATCTTACTGTAGAAGGGTGATTGGAGGGAAGGCAAATAAGGCACAGGAAGGAACCAAATAGCCACTGTATAATGACCAGCTATCACACTGGAGTGACTCCTAAACCCTTGGACTGGATTGAAACAGGACCCTGAGGTGATGTGCACGAATGACAATAAAACCTGAGGAGCACTGTAACAGGGGTTCAATATGGAATGCCACAGAATTTCCTAATGACGTTGTCCAAATATAAACAATGACTAAATGAACGGAGAGAATTATTTAACTATTGCGAGTTCAATGGAGAGTCACAAGTTAAAGATATTTCACAAAGAAGACATAGCAACAGGAAACCTGAGGCAAGAGTCTGCGTGTCACTAGTGACAGACTCCTCACACACGTTTTGAGTGCCGGAGCCCCGACACTCGACACCTGACTGGAACTGATCAAGCGCTATGCGCACTATCCACCACAATAAATATACCAGAAACAATACTGGCGGAAAGCGCGAGCACAGCTAAGCGTTGCCGCTAACTTACTTCAATTAGAAAGATTCGCCCCCAAACGTGTAACGAACACCAAAGGCAAGGAGAGCAAGGGGCAAGGTAAGGAATGCTATGAATAACGGAAGCACGGAACCAGGAACTATGAAAGAACGGGGTTCTGAGGAGAATCTTGACAGGATCCGCGGTAAGCGTCCTTTGAAAACAAACAGAAGCGAAGCGCGTAACGCTAAGGGGGAGGGGCTTAAATACTGAAGGCGTGACAACAACTAGACTGCACAGCCCCCATACCAGGAATTTCACCGGGGGCCATGTTTGCAGGATAAGGAAGTGTCAAAACTACATAGCCAAGGTCCTACCTTCCCAGAGCCCAGGATCTATATGCAGTTAGCCAAGACATTTTAGTAGGTTTTGTGAGGGGAAACCCGGTGGTCATGACAAAGATTTTCCGAAGCAGCACAGCTGTGGTGATTACTGTCATAGTTATGGAATACGTCGGAGGACCCAATCCCCTCGAAAAGAATGGCATGGTCGACTGTGCTAGTGGGAAAGGGTTGAAGAGGGCAGTAAGAAGAATTATTGAATAAACCAGCAGGATTAGAAGGGAAGGAAGAGGATCATCGGGGGAGGAGGTGGGATGAGCCCTAGCCAGGGCAGATGAAATGTCCACATTGGTGAGACAGTGGAATGTGGACATCACCAAAGAGGGAGAAGTAGAACAGCTTGGGGAAAAAAGGAGAAGAGGAAGTAGGGGGAATCTAAGACCGAAGTAGGGAGATGCACCAGTCAACACTGAAGAGGATAGAACAGACACATTGGCCTAGCCATTAAGAAGATAGATGGCTGAACTCTTGTTTAAAACCTGCTGGACGAGTACTACTCGGTCTATGGCCCCTGACTCCAAAATATTGACTGCTGTGAGCAAAGCATTTAAAGTTTGGCACTAAGACTAGTCCACATTGGTGACCTTGCTGCTCATATACATGGGGAAAGACCCCAAAGAGATTTGTGGGACAGGCATGAAGGTTTCAACTAAATCCTGTCCTTTGCCTTGAGCCAGGGAAAGGACATGGCCCAGCATTGACATGATCTCCTTTCCAGAGCCCATGAATCCGATTATAGCATGTTGTGCTACCTGCAATTTGGCAGTGAGCAAAGTGGAAATCCATACATACACGGAGATGCAGGAAGCTAACTTTGATGTTCACAAGGGCTCAGAGGATCATCGCTATAAATTCTACTGCAATAAAGGGAGAATGTGCAATGGCTGCTTGAGCTGAAACAGATTTTTTTTTAAAAACTTTGCAACATCCATCAAAGCCCCTACATTGCAAATAAGGGAGCTGGGATGAGATACATTCACTAATAAAAGAGAAGCAAGAAAAGACAGAAAGATGGAGAATTTCTGTCCTTCATGGTTGATCTGGAACTAGCTATTGGCCATCCAGTTTTGAATGATGTTCAGGCAGAGTCCCACCTGGGGAAATTAGTCAGGGGGCTGGGAATGTGGAAAATAAATCTGCATAATAAAGCTGCATACATAGGAATGATATGCAATGTTGAAACGTTTAATTACTTGAAAGAGTGGAAGCATATATATTTTAGACGGAAAGGGGAAAGTGAAGGGAGGCTTTGGATGGAGACACTCTGCAAATGATGTGGAATTGGGACAGTAGAATGAGCCTAGAATAACCTATTGCGGCTATTAATGAGAAAGGAGCAGAGCTGTTGGATGGCTAAGTGGGGGCCTCAGAAGGAAATATATTGAACAAAACGATGTGATCCACCATATCAAGGGCAACAGAGGTCCAACAGGAATATCTGAGTGACTCTTGCTTGTCTGCAACTACAAGAGTGTCGTCTCAAAAATGGAAAGGAAGGCAAACTCGATCCAGTGTGCTGGACGGAAGCCATATTTGTAGGCGCCTCTGATGCTATTCAGGGAGACATATATTCTTGGAGCTGGGAAGTGGCAACGCTTTCAATATTTTTGTATGCCTGCAGAAAGGATAACTATGGGCCTCTAATTGTCAGTGCTGTCAAGTTCCAAAGAGGGACTTTTCAGCAGAGGACAGAAAATGTTTTTTTGAAAGTGGGAAGAGAAAACCCCTCCAGAGAAGGGGGCATTGAAGATTGTGTAGATCAGCCGCAAAAGGTTCTAGAAAGGAACCAACCACTGAGGAATGGAAAGGAGTCTGCAATGGTATAGAGTTAATAAGGGTCTCTGTGCTTTCACAAAGACATTGAGAAAACCCCAGAGGACACATAAATAAAGGTTCCAAAGAAGGTCCTTTATTGGGATGTCACAGCTACTAGAAACAGGAAAGATTGTAAAACAACTTATCTTTAAGGCAGAGTCATAAACAAAATGAGACAAAATATAGATCTTCCAGTTATTCCCCCCCATCCCCCATTTGGGTGTTCTATTGAAAACCCAAATCTTATGAGAACTTTAAGACCGTAGTCAGGAAAAATTCTGTCACAGATGGCATAGCAATCACTCCCATCTCAGAGATGGTTCAAATGTTTTTATTGATGTCTTTGTGGGCACTAGTGCTGTCCTGTCTCCCTCATTTTATATTGACCCTTCATTCTAACTCAGGCAGCCCTGACCGCAGGTTAGTATATATCAATGGTTGACCCCTTCCGTCTAAAGTATATCTTGTGCTGGTGGTGAAGCCCTAAGGCAGAGCTGCCTTTTCTACCGAAGGCTCCCTCATGGACCTCCTAGCTGTTCTTACTCTATCCAGTGGTTAGAGTTCCACCAAGATTTGGGATTGTGCAATACTGTTCAATTCAGACTCTACCAGACACGTCCAGCCTCACTTTCTCCTTTTCCTAATCTTCCAACTCACTTCACCCTCCAATTTCCTGTCCCTTTGATTTTATCACTCCTCCTAGGTCTTGCCTACACCCTTTGATATTATTCCTCCCTTCAAAGCATCATAGCGCCCCCCCCCCCCCAACCCACTTCTCAAGCACCCTCCTTTAACTCAGTACTAATGCTCCCAACACAACACAAAAACTAATCCACTCACACTGCAGTACCACTTCCCCTCTTTAGCCAATGTCTCGCCTATACCAAAAAACACCTCCACAGTCCACAGCTACTTCCTCCCTCCTGCTGGTCTCTTTGTTGTCCTCCACTCCTTACCTCACATGAATAACTCACACTTCCTGCTTCCTGTATCTCCCTTATATCCCCCCCACCCCTGCTGGCCCACTCCTTCTGGGGATTGGCCTCCTCTCCCTGCCCAATCTGGCCAGTTCTTCCCCACCCAGCAAACACATGTGCATTGTAACAGCATAACTAGTGGGCTAAGCCCTGCCTACATTATGTGTGCTTCGTTGCTACTGATGGGCCATGGTGGCCCGGCACAGTGTTTGTATTTGCATCACAGGGCTTGGTGTTAGGCACCTCCGAGTTAATTTGACCGGGAGAGGGTGGATACTTCTTCCCGTTTAGCCTGTGCTGGTCTATTGGAGTTTAGTCTCATTGCACAGGCATGCCAGAGCCTTCTGGTGGACAGTATATGAGCAGCTCCATCCGGCTCCCCTCTCCTTCTTGGAGGCATGCTGATTAAGCCGGCTGTGCACTTCTGCAGGCTTGCTGCCTCTATTCGCTTGTCCCTTTCTCTCGCTGTGTGATGGTTTTCATCTTTGCTGCCCGGAACGTGGGTTGCTTTTTCTGGTTTCTCTTACACATTTCTCTGCTTGCCTCCTGGATGAGATGTGTTGTATCTAGAAGCAAACCGAGATGCAGGCAAGCATCTGTTTGAGGCAAGGCTTGAGATGACGGTGAACTGTATAGAAAAATGCTGACGCAAGCAGACGGAACATGAATTGGAGTCCTCTCAACTGTCACCATCCAACGCAGTAGTAGGACTGGCTCTGGATTTCTTGCTGTCGGCCACCCACCTCTGGATGAGAGAAGTTAAGACCACCCCCCCCCCCCATCCTTCCCCCTTTTTTTTTTTAAGAATTGTATTTGTTGGCAGAGGCATACAGCAAGCACAAACATCAGGGCAGACATACACATTCGGAATGTTCATAAAATAGCAGCATGATTTCAGAAGTATCATTAAACAGATAAGGAACCCTTAGAAAGAGAAAGAAAAAGTAAAGCATAATGTGTCATTTCTCATGAACATTACTTTACAGCACCACAGATGAGCCATTCTCCGACACGTCCTCCACTTGGGTGTTAAGGTAAATGTTAAATGCAGTCCAACTGTTCACTGGGCATGAGTGCATAGGAAGCATATCGAGATATTCCTCCTCGCAATTCCCGGACCAGGTAAGCAGATTCATCCATTTCTGGTATGTAGGGGGAGAGGAGTTCTTCCAATTTTGGAGTATGCACTTCCTAGCCACAATACAACTTACATTTAAAAATGTGACCATGCATCCAGTATACTTGACTTTCCACACTCCAAACAGCACACCCAAGGGGTCCGGATCAACAACACTTTCAGCGATCTCCGTCAATGTCGCTAGTATTCTCTCCCAGAATTCCCCCAGTTTACAGCATGTCCAAAGCATATGTAGGTGACCCGCTCTCTCCATATAACAACGAGGACAGGAACGTGAGCCGGTATCAGTGAACTTGGAAATCTGAGGGGGGTGCAATACAGTCGATTCAATAGTTTAAATTGCATAGCGCGATAGCGGAAATTGGGGCGCCTGCCAGTAGTAACTTGTATAATGAGCAGACAACGCCGCGGGTACCTCCCGAATTAGCAACGTATGAAATCCCTGGTGAATCAGGGGACTCATCCGGGAAGTCGAGCCATGCAGCACGGAAGGCCGCGCGATGCCTGTAGTATTGCAGCAACTCCAGTGCCGACCCGGAGTGGCCCGGCCTCCATGTCTGTGGTGTGAAACTGCCCGCTGGGCTAGAAGTCTGTCAGTGCCCGGTACCCTAGAGCACTCCAGTGTTGCTTAAGGGCAGCATCATGTGTAGGTTTCAGCCCAGGAAATCCCCATACGGGGAGCCACTTGTAATAGGGGAACGGATCTGCTGTCAACTCAAACAGGCGGCCCCATGCCCGCAGTGTAGTGCCGACTGGGTCTATGGGTGAGTCTGGTGTATACTGCCGGTGCAATAGAAGTGACAATACATTAACCCCACCCGCCGCAAGAGTTTCCAGCTTGACATGCGGGAGGGAGGGGGGTCCCAGGGTACCAATGGGAGTCATACTGGGTCGGCGCTGCCAGCCAATAAAGTGTCAAGTCAGGGGCAGTAAATCCGCCTCTCTCATAGGGGAGGGCCATAGCCGTCCATTTCTTGCGTACCGCGCCAGACTGCCACAAGAACTGCGCACACATTGAACGTAATTCCGCAAAATATGACACCCCAGGCCAGATGGGTATGTTACAGAACATGTACAAAAACTTGGGGAGAAGTACCATCTTGATAAGAGAGCATCCCCATAAGTGACAGTGGGAGGGGGCGCCAGCGTGCCAATTTGGACTCAGCAAGCTGCACCACCACCACAGCCAGGAGAGCTTCTTTAGTAAGAGATACGTGTACCCCCAGGTATCTGATCGCAGCGGGCCACCAACGGAGTGGTTATTCAGTGGTTGGTTGTTGGGTAGTGCCAGTGAGTGGAAAGATATCAGATTTGGTATAATTGTAAATCCCCAGTAGGTGCCAATGCGAGTGATATCACGCAATATTGGGTCCAGATGGACAGAGGGATCTCTGACATATAATACATTGTCTGCATAGAAAGATATAATCTCCAGAGCTTCTTTTAGTCAAATCCCCCTGTGAGAGTGACGTATTCTGATTTAATCTGCCATGGGTTCAATTATTAGGGCAAAAAGGATAGGGGAGAATGGGCAGCCCTGCCGGGTCCCCCTGGAGAGCGGAATCAGAGCAGACGTCATGGAATTGACTCGTACCCTGGCCACCGGGGAGGTGTACAGCAGTTTAATGTATTTAATCATATTAGGACCGACCCCCATCGTCTCTAGCATCGCCCACATATATGACTAAGACACCATATTGAACGCTTTTTGAGCGTCCAGTGTAACCGTGACCGCATCCGAGCCCTGGTCAATCCGCGACATGACATTAAGAAGCCACCTGATGTTGTGAGAGGTGGATCTCCCCGGCACAAAGCCCGCTTGATCCTCGTGAACCATGTATGTCATAACGGGGAGGAAGCGGTTAGCTATTACTTTAGCGAAGATCTTGGTGTCCACGTTCATAAGCGAGAGGGGCCTGTACGAACCACACTCTTCGCTAGGCTTGCCGGGTTTAAGCAATACTGTTATTACGTGCTCACGCAGGGTGGGAGGGAGGGAGGGCAGACACGCAGAGCGACTCCTCCCATACCTCCGGTAGCTTAGGAGCCAATATGGCGATGTGTTCCTGATAAAATTCAGCCGTGAGCCCATCAGGACCAGGAGCCTTGCGCTTGGGGAGATCCAATATGGCAGTAACTATCTCGTCTAGGCGGAACGGGGCATCAATCTGGTCCCTGGTCGCCGAAGAAATACATGTTGTAGGAATTTGATCAAGGAGATCCCTCATGCGTTGTTCACTGTGCTCAGGGGGGCTGGGAGTAGAGGTCCCTATAAAACTCCGTAAAGATGTCAATTATCTGCTGATCCGACCACTGTATGGAGCCTTGCCCATCTCCAATACAGGCGATCTGGGCCTGACCCCACTGCCCCCTTGCCAGAGCAGCCAGTGTTCTGCCCCCTCCCCGTACCATCGAGCCTCAACCGGACGACTAATGTACTGAACCTCTCCAGTGGCGTGTGTATTGAACAACAGGAGTTCCTCGCTAATCTGGGCAAGTATGGTAGGGCTGGATGGCGTTGCACATTCCCGCTCCAGCTCGCGTAGTCTGGATTCAGAGCAGTTAAGATCTACTCTTATGGTTTTTAGCACCCCGGCCTCCCTAGATATGGACATGCCTCTAATATAGGCCTTGAAGGCGTCCCAGCGGACCCCAATAGTGGTGTCCTGAATGGTGTTATGTTTAAAAAAGGACTCAATGTCTGCAAGGATATCAGCTTTAAATACGATATCCCGAAGCGCGGAAGATTTGAATCGCCATGTGCAGAATGTTGGAGCTGGTATTCCCAATTCCCCTTGGAGGGTGATTGGGGCATGGTCAGAAAGGGTACGGGTCAGTATGCGCACTTCCACAATCCTCCCCATTACCTCCCTTGACACCAAAAACATGTCGATTCTGGAAGAGCTATCGTGTACAGAGGAATAATGGGTGTATTCACGTGATCGTGGATGCAACAGTCTCCAGGCATCACAAATATTAAGTGTCATGCAATGTGCCTGTAACCTATGTGCTGGATAAAGACCTGGAGGTGGCTCCGGTTCTGTCCAGATTCGTGTCTAAAATGAAATTCATGCCCCCCCCAGATGATTAGGATTCCCATGTAGCCCAGAAGTATTTCCGCCACCCTGTCCACAAAATCAGGTGCATCTACGTTAGGACCATATGTGTTGACCAGGAGGTGCTCTCTGTTTGCAATTGTGCAATGTAATATAACATATCTACCGTCAGGGTCAATATAACTCTTTTGGAGTACAAATTGGATGGATTTATGGACCATTGCGAGTACCCCCCTGGCCTGAGTGGAGTATGATGTGTAATACCTGATGGGTCCCCAAGAAGTCACCATTTTCATAGCCAGGGGGCCCTCCGTTTGTGTTTCTTGCAAAAATAGTATCTTACAGCCATATCTTTGAACATAGGCCATGATCTTACGGGCCTTGGTATGATTGCTCAGGTCCCGAACATTCCATGACATTATGGTAGTTGGCATTTCAAAAGCCTAGGGCACATCCCATCTTTGCCGCCGTGTCCTATGCCTGCAGTTAATGTTGTCGCTGGAATGGCTGACCGATGTAGTGCTGTAAGCCAGTCTGCCTCCGCCATTTTCAACAAAACCTCCCCCCCAATACAAACCTCCCCCCTCCCTCACCACCCCACCAGAGCGGGCAGTGTTCCCATCCCTCCCCCACCCCAAAAACTCAAAGCTTCCCTCTAATCAAGGGTCAGTGGTCAAAACCCAACAAGGGTATACCCCAGTATCAGCCCAACAGGGGCCAACGACCACCAAAAACTAACTCAGAATAACCATTGTAACTGCAGTGGGGCGCACTGTTGCCGTGCAGTTGACATTTAACCCAAGCAAAAGACGTCAAGCACCGTAGACAGTGCCGGCGTCAGCGGTACAAAACTCAACAGCATGGCACCCGATACCAGTCAGCTCAGCAACCCAGGGGTGTGGCCGTAGAAATGGGTGACACACATAGTTGACATCAGAGAGTGGGCCAAAGGGCAGAAGCGCCACCAGGATATGTGCTGACTAAACGCCAAGAGCCAGACCAGAGAGCCATGTGTGACTAAATTAATAAAAGCACTGTTGTCATCATCACATTACCCAAGCCAAATTAAACATTTTCAACAGATGTGAGCACCAAGAAGTGGGGCCAGTTTGAGTTCAGTTATCATCCGAGCTGCCCCCCCTAGATTACGGAGAGGAATCTGCGACTGCACAAACTTCACAGCCTCATCCGGAACAGTAAAGAAGTACAGCTTGCCTTTATAGGTGATCTTAAGTCGCACCGGGAAGAGCATCGCATAAGGGACATTGCGCTCTCTGAGCAGTTTTTTGACTCAGAGGAACTGCCGTCTCTCCTGCTGGAGTCCGGAAAGATTCCGATGGTATGAGCGTCTAGGCGCAAGTCCCCCTTTTCGCGTGACAGGCGTCAAATGAGATCCCTGTCTCTATAATTGAGAATTCTGGAGATGATGGGGCTGGGAAAGTCCCCCGGTTTAGGGCACGGCGATAGGCCCAGTGGGCTCGCTCTACCGTGAAATATGGTGACAAGATGGGGTTGTCCAGCAGCTCCCTGAGGAGGGCCTCAACCGCGTCCTCCATGCGCCCCTTAAGAGCGTTCTCCAGAACCCCAATAATGCGTAGATTATTCCTACGGGAGCGGGACTCAGTCTTCATATCCCGCGACAGGGCAGCCATCGCATCCTGAAGTGTGCGTATCTCATCTTTATTTGCGCCAATCCTATTTTCTGCCTCAGTAATTCTAGTGCCAGCTTAGTCAACTCTACACTTAAGTGAGGCGACATTGGCGTTGAGATCGTCCAATTGCTCATGGAAAGAGGCAAGATTTTTAGCCATAGATTCCATTATCACGGTAAGGAGCGGGGTTCTGCTTCAGGTTCTTCCTGGCTGGATGAAGAGCCTCCTGGCCCAGTCCTTGGCACAGCCCTGGAAAACTTATCCATCGTGCCCCCCTTACCAGAGCCACAAGAATGGCCAGGCATTCCCAGTGCAACTCCGGACACCGTGATGACCCCACAGCACGGCGCCCGTGACAATATAGCCGGTACAGGTGCCGTTCAGAAATGGCGGTGTCAGTTCAAGTAAGCAGTGGCCGCAGGGGGGGAGAGCAGGGGTACCAGGAGGCGCCAACAAAGTCCACAAGAGCCAGGAGGGCATAGGCAGCAGCTACCAATACCCAAAGTGAACTGAAAGGGAGCGCAATGCAATGGGCCATCCCGGCCCCGCAACAGAAAGCACTATGTGAATTAATGTAGATCTATTAGAGCTTGAGGGTTTTCTTAAACCGATATCACAGGGTTGAGGTAGGCTAAGAAGGCTTCCAGGTGCTGGTTTAGGTTCTGGCACACATCTCTGGGCCCTTAATCTACAACCACCCAGGCCCACCTTACTTCCCACCTCACTAAGTCGCTTCTCACTCATGCATATGGGCCTATGGCTAAAATTTGTCGTTTGCCCTCAAGTTGGCAGTTGTCTAACCTCCTATTCCGCCACATGGTCATTCCTCCTCCCACAGACAACAGAAAAGCTTGGGTTGTCATGCTCTCTGACCGCCATGCTCCCTGTTCCACCAAGTGTTTTCCCACCGTTCTTCTCTTTTTCCTGCTGCTTCCCTAACTACCAATACTTCCTCCTTCCAACGTTTCCATCTTCAACTCTCCACGTGGTTCACCTCTCCATTTTCAGCAATTCTTGATTGTCTCCAACCGCTCCTGTGTTCTCACGTCCTCCTCCTGGATGCTCAACCTTCATCTTCTTGTGCGCCTCTAACGCCAATTCCTTCTCTCTAATGCTCACTGCTCCTCTACCCTAAATGCCCACATGCTCACCCCCCGTTTTTATAGCTGCCTAGTCGTTCATCATGGTATGTGTTTATATCAATGTGCAACACCTGGAAAGCACATTGGTTCGTTTAAGAGTTTGGCAAGTAGAGAAGCAGTTAACTAGTGCAGATGAGTGACTGATTTCCTCAGCTTTGCTGAACACCTTGGCCCAAGTTTATATCAGGCTGGTCCACCATTTTGAAATTCAGACTCTGGCACATCTTTGCTACTGTGCACAAATCAGGAACGGCGAGCAGGGACTTCAGAGTGCCACTTCATTGCGGTCACTCGGCCGAGTTGGGGCCTACTATTCCAACGGTGGGGCTTTCAGAGTCTGCATGGTAACCGTAATACAGCGGGTACCCCTAGGAAGGGCCAGTGGACCTTGTTAATACAGTTCTTAAGTCCAGTCGTAAAGGCCCTCGGGCTGTGGGGGAGACGAGGGGGTACTAGCCATAAGACCCCACATCACGTAGCGGGTGATCGGGCACGGCCCACTACAGTCCCTCCACACACAACCCATGGGTCAGGCAGAGTGCATGATTACATGCTTCAGGGCAACAGGAAGAAGTGTAAAGGGTTGAATGAGGGAGGCAATTTACCTGGAATAAATGATGACAAAAACAATCTCTGGGTATGTTAAATGTTAAAGGTATTTGAACCGCGCACTGTCACCAACGGAGTTGGGTCCCAGGCGCTCTGGCGGATCTGCAAATGAGAAGGTGGGATGGGTTGGTAGGTGAAGCGGGAGTAGGATAGTGAGAGGAGTGGTGTTCTGTTGGCAGCTTCAACTCGGTATACACCGGGTGCTGAGTTTCAGTGCGAGTATCGGATCGATGTCAGTCCTCGTGTGCTGTTGGTGTTGCTTATGTGTTGTTGCGGTGTTGTGAAGTGCATGCGGGTTGTTGTGCGAGAGATGGTTGTGTGAGATTTTTGAGTGAGAAGGCTGCAGAAATGCTGAGTTTTTTGTTAGTCGGTTGTATGAAGTTTAAAAGAAGTTCAGAAATCTGTCCGAGAGTGGCGCTCGCCAATCCTCCCAATCTCATCAGGGTGGGCAAAGGGGTTACGCCTGGCAGGGTTTGGTTTGGTTTTTGTGAGGAGCTCCCTGTGCTGTTCTAATGCGCTCTGTAAGTGTTATGATTGCTCCTCGCCGTTCTATTCTAGCAAGCTCTGTAGGTGTTATAATGCTGATGGATTGATTAATGTGGGTTGGTGTCTATTCTCCTCCTTGTGTGCTGGGGGTGGCCTAGTGGACTTTTCTAACAAACTTTCTATCTAAATGCGTCTGCCGGTTTGGATATGGTACGTCCGGGAGGGGGGAGGGTGGATGAGTAATTTAAGGCTTTCGTCTGGGTCCGAGTATGTGGTCAGTCTCTGGAGACCTCCTTTGTGGCTATTTCCCATGATATCTTATGGTCTGTCGTGTGGTCGGTTCTTTGGGTTCGGCGTTTGTCCATTTTGAGAGTGGACGAGGTTGGTGTTATTTTCATCGTTGTTTTAATGGGGTTGGCATTCTAGTGCATCGCTGTTGTGGTTACGTTGTGAAGAGCCATGATTTGAGGAGTTTCCTGAATGCTAGGTGGTTTGTTGTGTTCCGTATATTCTTAGGTAGGTCATTCCAGGTTTTCGGTGCCTGGTGAGAGTAAGAGGATCCTCTGAGTTTTCTTCGGTTATAGGGTTTTGGTTCCAGGCAGATGTCGGTGCTTGATCTCAGTGTTCTTGTCGGTTGATGTAGGCGTAGTTTATCGCTTAGGAATTCTGCACCTTGTTTGTGTATTGCTCTGTGCGTGATGCACATGGACTTGAACTTTATTCGCCGTTTTAATGATAGCCAGTGTAGTATTTTTAGCGCGGGTGAGATGTGTTCTCTTCTGGGTAGCTTGAGGAGGAGTCTGGCTGCTGCATTTTGTGTGCATTGTATTTTGCCTGGGTTGATTCTTAGATGGTTGAGTTTCATCCAGTTGAATATATCACGAAGGCAATTCTCTAGTGTAGTGTTTTCTTCTCGGGTGTCTTGTATGTTGAAGATTATTTGAGTATCGTCGGAGTAGTTGTAGCATGTGAGGCCGTGTTTTTTGATGAGTTTGATTAATAGGTACATGTAGATGTTGAATAGAAGCGGGGAGAAGGATGATCCTTGTGGTACGCACGTGGAGTCTCTAGGTTTGGATTTAAAAGGTTTCATCCATACGGTTTCGGTTCTTTTTGTTAGGAAGGATTTGATCCATAGTAGGGTGGTGTCTGTTATCCCTAGTCCTTCTAATCTCTTTATGAGGATGTCATGGTTGACAGTGTCGAAAGATGCGGATAGATCAAGGAGAATCAGGGTGGTGCTGTTGTCCGAGTCTGCGTTAGTTTTTAGCTCGTCCCATAGTGAGAAGAGAGCTGATTCTGGTCCTCTCATTGGTCTGAAACCAACTTGTGCCTGGTCTAGTACGCAATGCTCTTCTATGAATTCTTGGGTCATTTTGTAGACGTACGTTTCTAGCAGTTTGGCTATGTAGGGTATGTTGGAGATGGGTCCGTAGTTGGATAAGTCCTCTACGTTTCCTGTTGTGTCTGAGTAGCGGCTTGATGTAAGCTGATTTGAAGGCCTGTGGTACTTTACTTGTTGCAATTGAGAGGTTGAGGAGATTCCTGTGGTATTCCATGGGGGTTACTTGTTTGAGAATTGCTTTGTATATGTCCGGGGGACAGGGGTCTTCAGGAGAGCCTGATTTGTTGCTTTGGTTTTACCAGTTTGACGAAAGCCTTAACTGATATTTTTGGGAAGCTTCGTAGCTTGTTTGGGTGTTCCTTGTCGGTATCGGTGGGGTTTGAGCTGTGGTCGCTTGGTCCGTTTTGCATTGTGTGTTGGATGGAGGTTATTTTGTTTTTGAACTGGTCTCCTAGGTCATCGCAAAGTTTCATCAATGGGATTGGCGTGCTGTTGCAGCCCGGTGGGTTTTTTATTTCGTTTATGATTTTGAAGAGTTCTTTTTGGGCGTTTGGTGCTCTCAAGATTCGGTTGTCGTAATGTTTCCTCTATGCTTTTTGTATTTCCTTTTTATATGAGCGGATCTGTTGCAGGAATTTCACTTTGTTTGCAGTGGTGTTGTTGGTCCTCCATTCAGATTCTAGTTTTCTTTTTTTTCTTTTCATGGCGTTGAGTAGTGGGGTGAACCATTTTGCTGTTTTCTTACTTAATGGGGTGAAGGGCTTTTCTTTGGCAATGTCGTCTAGAGTTGTTGCAATCCAGGTATGGAGTAGGGCAACTTTTTTGTCTAGGTCTGCTTCTTCCATGGTTGATGCTTGTGGTTTGCTAAGTTCTAGAAGCTTGGTTAGGTTGCCGTTTTTTATGGTTCTCCAATTTTTTTTCATCATTATCAGTGGTTTTTCTTGTTGCCTTTTTGTTGGAGCGGGCGTTGTGATTATGAATGGAATGATGAGGTGGTCGCTCCAGAGTATTTGAATTGGGGATGCTGTGGTGATGAAATCCTTGTTGATGAAGATTGCGTCAAGTGTGTGCCCTGCTGAGTGTGTTGCTCGTTTGACTAGTTGTTGTAGGTTCATGGCTGCTAGTTGGGTGGTTAAGGATTTTTGTGTGGTTGTGGTTTCTTCGTCGAACCAGATGTTGAAGTCTCCGAGGATGATCAGATGATTGTACTTGATGGCTAGGATGGCGATTGCCTCAGTGAATGCGTCTATTAAAGTCGCATCGTAGGTTGGTGGTCTGTATATCAGTATGAATTTCAGGTTAGTTTTGGGGTTTACTGATAGCCGTAGTATTAAGGATTTGCATTTATCGAGGTTTTGCGGATCTTCCATTTTAGATTTCCTGTTTGCTTGGATGCATTTGAAGTCTTCAGACAGTTGTTGAGGGTGATCTTGTAGTTGTCATCTAGCCATGTTTCGGTTACAAATAGGATGTCTATGCCTCTTTCTGATAGGATTTCAGTTAAATGCTTGGACATTGACCTTGCGTTTATTAAGTTATTAAGTTACAGTGGACAGAGTTAAGTTACAGAGTCGAAATGTCGGTCTGACTGACTTCTACCAGGAAAGTGTATATGTGCATGCATGTGGCACGGATTTGGTGAAAACTAAAACCAAGTTGTTGATCACATGAAAATGGGATGAACAAGCACAGTCTCGTAATTATACAGAACGGTAACACCATCAGTGCTCTATTCAGCCGCCTCTTATACTGCTTGTGTAAAGTTAGCATTGTAGTAAGAAAGCAGCAACTGAGAGGGCTTCAACGGACCACAATCCAACTGTGATGCGCTACCCCCTCCACTCCCATCCTTGTTACATCAAGTTCCTCAACGAGTTCAATCACCGCTCCTACTCGCACTCTTCCCAATGCCAGGCAGCAACGCAAGTATTCCCTCTGTGCCCTGGATATTACAATAGATGGAACACGATGACAGTGTGTGCTAAAAATACCTGCACCTGGGGGCGGTAAGCAGAGAGCGCCGAAATATATTACAGCTGCAATCGCTCTTGCATTCCACTTGGGACCACACAGGGAATGGGGAAGGGGAGGAAACGGGTTGGGCTTTATGCCAAAGGGAGAATGCCAGAAGGCAGAGATTGCCAGGCGAGGAGAAAAAGGAAAGGAAGGCGGAGAAAGGGGCTACCAGTGGAAGTGAAATAGCAGGCAGGAAGAAAGAGGGGAACAGCAGGGAGAGCAGACAATGAAAGACAGCAACAAAGGTGAATGCCAGGCGAAATGGGAGGGAGTGAAGGAGCAGCAGTTGTGTGGGCAGTTTGTGTCCACAGGGTGGGCCTTACCCGTGCTCATGTGCGCCTACGGCAGGGGCTCCCATAAACTAGGAGAGGCACATTTATTTAACAGGAGTGGTTTCATGTGCGCTCCATTAGGGCCATGGGAGCTTTTTAAGGTGATCGTCATTTCATTGTAATTGACAGATGCTCATGTTACCCAACTAACGCTTGTTGACAACGTACAGATTAAAGTCTAAAAGGTCCCTGACAGAATTCCAACATATGCATGAGGTTGTACAAAGATCTCTGGAGAGACGCGTGCAGGCGATCCAAGGCACTTCTTAATTGGTCTCCCTTGCCCCGGTTCTTCCCTTTCTCTCCCTCCGCTTTTGGCCTTTTTTGTAGAACACTGTTGCTTGCTAGCTAGGTTTGTGATACACACAGTAATATGCATGCACATGTATTGCTCGGTGAAAACGTTCTAAAGCTAGTAATACAGAGACAACAACACTGACAGCCCCCCACACCCCCTCCCCAATCTACTATGCTTCATTCCAACTCGTTTCATAAAAACAAGCTGAAACATAGCTCTTCGATCATATTCTATATGTACCAGTGTTTGGCAGAGGCATGGAAAACGACACGTACCGTTTAAAAATACAGGGATAGAAGTATCAGAATTAAAAATTAAGTGACTCTAAAACACAGGACTGGTTGTTTATTTCAGACATGACTTAAGAGAATGCGAGTCCCTCCAGTGGTATGTGCTACTTTCAAAGCTTAGGCACTCCCCGGAAGAGCCAGCGTAGTAAAGTCGCTTGCTTGTGGCCATTGATTAACACAGCCACAATATGCATACCATTTGCAGCCTGACAAAAACTTCAAACGTGTTGTGTGCAGCAAACAAGCAAATGTGTGCAATCGGCAAGTGTCAGGAACAGATCTGAACCCAGAATGGCAAGCTGGGCCCTCGGGCAAAAATGGCATGTCCCGTCTAGGTCACAGGAAGTCAGTCTAGGATAGAAGGGGAGTGACAATCAAGAAGGAAAGACCGAGTGCCTCCTTAGTTTCGTTAAAAATGGCACTAAAATGGCAGTAATTTCATTACTACCACTTTACTGCTACTTTTCCGCCCCACCAAATCATGAGTTAGAATGAAAATTGGAGAAGATACCTCAAGTATATTGCAGGAGGTATATCCTCCAGTTAACCAGCAGACATCAGAGGAATTACAACAGGTGGAAATACTGCTGCAGTAATTATTCCAAAATCCGGATGCATTCCTATGCATTACAAGAAAATGGGGATTAACGTCACTATTGCTGTACTCGTAATCCTGTGGTTGTTAAGGGTGCTGGTGCTTAAGTGAATTGTCTGCCCCAACCGGCAAACACAGAGTGAGCTGGTGCAGGGCACCTTTAATTCTGAACCGGCTTACTCATAATGAGGGCCAATGTCTTAGGGACACCATGTTTCTAGTTTTAGTCGTGGTTCACTTCATTTGAGCGAATACAGATGATCAAAATGATGTGTGAAAGGAAAGTACAAGACTGGTTGAAGTTATCAGGCCACCAGGTGGTGAGAAAAGGAAATGCAAGTCTCTAAGAAAGGGTAATGTGGGCAGAGCGAAACAAGGGATTTTAGACTGGGAGAAAGAGGGAATAGCAAATGAGAAATGGGCAAAAGGGGAATGTTTAGACACTGCCAGGATAATTTCATAGCATGTGGAGTTATTCATCTCAACATGATTATGTGACTTGTCGCTGCTGCCAAAAAAAAAAAAAACTGTTTAGCTCCTGAAAATGTAATATAGCAGCTGACATTCCTGCGGCACTTACCGCAGAAACCCAAGCCCGTCTACAAAACCTCTACCAACGGCTCTGCACTCCCACCACACATGACCAGGTGTAGTTAGCAAACTCAGCACCAAGTCGTAAATCGACCTTCAAGTGCCCACCCAACTGCCGTTACAAATGCCAGGGATCAAAACTGATGGGCGCTAGTTTGCTTCCGTTTGTAGCCGGCATCAGCATGGTTGGCTTCACACAAACTGTACCAGGAGCTACTGTTGACTGCAGAGGTCAACTGGTGCCCTCCAAATGTACGTATGTGACCCTATCTCTGCGTTTGTGAATGAATAAAAGAGCATTAGGCCAACGAGATGACAACAATTCAAGCAGAATGGGTCATCATATATATAAAAAAAAAAAGATACAATAAGTTAAAGTGGGAATTTAAGGTTAAGCCCTGTGGTGTAAAGGGCTGTGATTACTGGCGCTGTTTGGCTGTGCTGCGTGCGAGGAGCTGAGAACACAAGCACTTGCTGACAGCTGTGATGCGTATCGGCTGTTTGGACCGATCTTACGGGCAGCGTTAGCGGAGGCAGAGATATTGATTGACATTTGAAAGCAAGCCTGCTGAATCCCGCCTATGGCTCCGCCCCCTCCAGGAAGTCATCGGTTGAAATGAACGCCCCCACCGTTCTTTGCAGCGAGACACAACACTTGAGCGAAGTCAACTTTTCCTATCCATCCTCGCGCCATGTCGTCTTCTGACATGCCCACGCAATTGGCCTCTGTAAGAACACAGGTAAGGAGGGGGGGGGATCAGGACTCTTCTGCATTACGTTACGCATCTGCTTCAGAGAAATGTGACAAGGGCGGGCCGTCAGGGAAACTTAAACAATATGACTACACACGTAATGTTGCAATGGATGAACCACGATCCCACGTGGCGAACAGTGATACACAAGCATTTTTAAAAGACACTGCAACACAAATGCAAACACACCTATTGATAGAAGGCAGTGCACAAGAATTGCTTACCTGCTCTCCGGCGGTAAATAGTGGCTCGCAGCAGTGTACTGTTAGTACCTTACAAAAAAGGGCATTCGCTCAACAGAAATTATGGCGTGAGATTCAGGAGAAGTCATTGAACACCAATAAAACAGAGGAAAAAGCCTTGGCTGTTACGGATTTGGAGTTATCCAAAGTAGGGTACCAGATAAATGGTGTTCTTGCTAATGCACAGATGGAAACCAACGGTGGCGACAGACTAATTGACAACAAAGCCAATGAGAGTAACGATTTAACAAACACGCCACACGTATCAAACTTAGCGGAGACTACAGTTGAGATGGACTTAGTGCAACCAACTCAAAATAATCTAAGCCAAGATTCTGTTACAAATCTGGATGACTCCATATACTCTGATGCATCAGATGTAATGATTAATGCAGAGCGCTATGAGGATAGGATTCCCAATGGACAATTAAATCATAGAGGAATTACTAAGTAAAAACACTGCTGCAGTACCATTGTATTCTGATGTGTCTTTGAGGGCCGGTGACAAAAACCCTAGGCTGGTCAAAGGAACAGAGGCTGAAGGGACTGTGATGCCCGAACGCAGAGAAGAGTCACTCTTGAGGGTCATTAGTATTGACCTTGAAAACAGACATAATATGAAGGGTAAAAGCATGGAAAGGTCTCCAGTCCCCCTTAAAACCAACGAAAACGCTCAACCAAATCTCGATAAAAACTTGACTTTTTTCTAATGGCAAGGAAAACGAGGTGGGTGGTGTAGAGGAATCAAACTCAAAAACGTGTTTCCAAATCTAGAAATGTACATACTCAAGTGAAACGGCTATTAGATGAAGTGAAAAGAAAAGCAGCCTCCCCCTAATTGGGAAAAGAATAAGCCACCAAAGCACAAGTAAACATGAATTATTTATTGCAGATGAAATTTTTGAGCAAGAATTGAGAGAACAATTCATAAAAACGATGAAAAGAAACTCCAAGAAAAACAAAGACCAAGAAACACCGGATATAGTGTCATATTACAATGACCTGCCGGAATTGGATGGAGGTTGTGTTGCACAGTCATTATTACATTTGCAACATGTATCTACATCTAAGAATCTCCATAGGGTGCCACACTTACTGAACAGTTCTGAAGAGGTGGACACGATCAGATCTTTGCAGCATGACAAGTATTGTTTACAATCCACCTTTGTGGCAAAATGAAGACACATAGGTGGCTTTAAGATGCAAGAGGGAATTATATGCCCAAAAGAAAGAAAACAGATCAATTGCGACGCAAACAGAAAACATCACGACCGCTCAAAAAAACAAACGTGTGTCGATTGGAAGTGAAAACAACGTAAATGAAGAGATAGAAAAAAACCTGACTGCTAAAAGAGGCGTCTAAAACGGACTCTGACAAAACTGACAATGGGGAAGGGAATCGAGGAAATAAAAGTCATCTTTCAATTGCAGCAGGCATGCAGATTCATAATAACGTCATGGCCGCACTTTCAATCTCTTTGGCCCCTTACATGAAGCTGTACGAAAACATAAGGGACAGCTTAAAAGACAACAGCGCATGATTAGCTTTAATGCTAACCAAACTGTCAGCGCAAGAGATGAGGTCAGTCAACTTGGATGCCAAACTTAATCAAGAAGCAGAAAAATCGGCGGCCTGGCAGCGGAGACTCTTTGACCTAGCAAGTGGCGAAAAAAAGCGAAAAAAAACTATTATCTCACACACTTGTGGACTCCTTAAAATGGATGTGGAAAACCTATGAAACCAGAGACATTGATCAAAGGATTGGGCATGCAAACAAGATCAATAATACCAACGAGAATAGAGTGGTCTCTGACTTGGGGGGGGGGGGGGAGCTGCAGTTTTCCCGCCACACAAAAATAAAGTGGATGCATACGTGAAGAAAACCAACCCACGCGATACCAAGTGCACAAGACGGAAAGGGCCGATTACAAGGAATTATAGAGTCGGAACCTAATGAAGTAAAAGAGATCACTCAAGAGAAAGACTCAAACATAAATGTCCCTATAACTTTAATAGAAAAAGATGTGGTGGAAAAAAACACTCCCACAGAAGGGAATTTTGGCAAAAACAGCAAAAATCATGGATGTGGACGAATTATTCCCTATATTTGGGGGGAGTCAAGGTCCGTTACTGTCCAGAACACTGCAGGACATACAAAAAAACATCAAAAACGGAAAGAGAACAATGAGGGGAATTGCTCCAAAGGAGGCTTAGAAATCAAAAAATATCAAAGGAAGTCAATGGAACCAAAATACAGGAGCAAGAGCATTTTTTAGAAACATAAATTTGAAGACAAAGGCCACGATGGAGGAAAATAAAGTCAGTACGACAGATCAAACAGTTAAAAAGACACCAAGGCATATTGTAGAGAGCGTAGAGGACAAGTTCTGATTCGGAACAACAATCGCAAGATCTGATAGACAACGTATCGTTTTACATTAACAAAGCAGAACAAGTACCAGCAGCAAGTTTAGCAGCTCAAACTTAAGAGATATTGAGCACAGGAATAACACAAAATGTTTTTCTAGTGGAGATAATGAGTAATGGCTCCATAGATACATCTGACGAAAATATAAATGAAGGGGATCATGAATTTCTAACATTGGACCAAAAAAGAAAGATACTCGAGAGACGACGTGAAAACTTACGGATGGAACATGCGAAAAAAGAAATAACTATCGAACACAAATCAACTTGGAATCCAACAATGCCAGGCACAAATAACAGCAAAAATATTAGTAGGGGAAGCAAGGCCAAAATAAACAACACAAACTGCCTAGATGAATTAAAGATTGTGATTGAGAACATCTTACCTGAGAACGGCGAGTACAACCTGAATCGGAAAAATGTCATGCAGCTACTACAGTGTGTCCCAGGTTACAGGTCAATAAGTTCCAATGATATCGCCATTGTGGAATATGTTAACGAGGAGCGGGTTGATCATGTGATTCTGCATTTAAAGAATAAAACAACAAAAACAGCTCTGCTTAAGGCTGCGAAGGACCTTCAGAAAAGAGGTTATGACATGAGGGACCTCAACGAAGAGTTGTCAGAGATGGTAAATGAGATTATATCATCTCTACTGAATAAATAGGGTGAAATTAATGTGCCAACTAAAAGTGTAAATGAATACAAAAAAAGTAAAGAAGATTTTAAAATAACAATAAGAAATAATCATAGCAGGAATATGAACCAGTCCCCAAAACAGAACGCTGGAGGTTCCCTAAACAACCGCGAGGACTAGTCTTGGATAGCAACCTCATTGGCAACAAAGAATAAACAGAAGTAGCATGACGCAGAAAGTGATACAAGACAAGATACAGTAATCTCATGGAACACAAGGGGTTTTAACCACCTAATGACCACGGAAAATCAACATCTAACTAACGCCTCTCTAATATGTTTACAAGAAACATGGCTAAGTGACCTACCAACTAGTAACAGGCTCGATTTACATATGAACAAAGCTATAAAGGGTCTGTTTGGTCGACCATCTGCGGGTTTATTGATACTGGTTAAAAAAGGAAATGGATACCGGACAATAAAGAGAGGAAACCCAAATAAATATCTGCAATGGGTATTACTTGAAAACAGAGAGAAGGAAAGGGAAAAGATCGTTATAACACTACTGATCAATCTTTACTGGAACCACACAGGGATTACGGCAGATAATTTATTGTCAGCAATAACAGATCTACTGCGAATCCAAACTGCCATTTACACCAACTTGGACATATTTATTTGTGGTGACCTAAACATAAGATGTTTGAATGTAAATGGAATTCCACTTCTGAACGACTTAGATGTTGGTGGTTCAAACGCCGCAAAATGGGCACAAATGGCATTTGAAAATAATCTATCAATGCTAAATGGCCAGATAAAGGGTGACATTACCGGTGGTGCTACATGGTCTAATGGAGCGGCAGAATCAACAATTGACTACATGTGGACCTCAGCGTCAATGCTGCAAAAAATAAAAAGATTCAGAATCATTGAACAAGAAGATAGCGACCACAAAATATTGGAAGCATCCTTATTGTCGATAAAGAGAAAAGGAACTATAACAGCTAACTCAGGATAACAGGAGTTGAAACTGAATCCAGCGGGAAATCGGCTGCGTTTTACCATCAAAGACATTACGAACTTAAGTGAAAATATCATCGCTCAGAAGAAACATCTTGAATATGATTCCTTGCTTACAGTATATGTGATCAAAAAAACAGGCCTAAAACAAGACACGATGACATGCAAATACCAATATAGCGTCAAACTAGCGGCGAGAAGGAAACAACTTAGGCAAGAATTAAGACAATTAAAAAAAGGAAATAAAAAAAAACGAAGATGGAAAGGCAATAGCACGGGCCAAAAATCATTAGAAATCCTGGCTCAGAGAATTTAAATCTAGGAGACTGCAAGAACAAGGTGAGCTAATGTTAAGGTCTCTATGGAATGCAACAACAAGAGACACATGGAAGATCATTGACGATTGCTCCTTAAATCAACAACAGAGGCTGACGGTTGGGGTTGCAGAAAATGACTGGATCTCACATTACACCCAAGTCTTCAAAGCTTACGATGACGATGTGACTCAGTGTGAAGTGGATACAAAGACTCCTTGGTCAGGGAGGATGGAGATAAAAGATCTAATAGATGCAATAAAAAGTCTATAAAGCTCGACGGGGGCGGCCCGGACGGCTAAACTAACATACATTTGAAAAAAGATCTGAAAAAATGGGCAACACTAATTTACAACATATTTATTCAATCAGATAGTAGTGCAAAAGAAAATACCATGAGTTTGGAATAAAAGCATCACAGTTCCAATATATAAAAAAGGAAATAGGGACGAACCAAAAAACTACCGTCCTATATCCCTTTTGGCAACAATGGAAAGATTTTCTCGGCAGAATTACAACGGCAATTGGCAAGCTGGGCAGAAAAAAACAACATAATTGACCCCGGACAAACGGGATTCACCAAAAGAACAAGTACAGACCTGAATCTTTTTATACTAAACATGGTGAAAACAAATGCACAAAAGTCAAAGAGTGAAGTACAACTGGCATTTATAGATCTCAGTCAGGCATTTGATACGGTACACAGAACAAAATTATGGGACAAACTGGAAAACTGGAAGTGCCCGAAAAATCTTCTAAACCCAATAAGAGCGTTACATCGAAATACTACAACACAGATACATCTTGACAACAAAGGAACGCTGTCTCGGGACGTGGCTAAAAAAAAAGGAGTTAAATAAGGATGCCCGTTGGCAGCTACCCTTTTTAAGTTATATATAGCCGACCTCCCGATTATAACAACAAACATAAGACACTTCCCTCCAAAACTGAACGTGAAAGAAGTACCAATCATTTGCTATGCCGATGAGATGGTATTATTGGATGAGACAAGAATAGGTCTAACCAATTTGCAGATCTACATGTCAGCTAATCACATGGTGATCAATAGTGAGAAATCAAAGATAGTCACTATTGGAGGAAGTATGATCTTCTCAACAAAAAAATTCAAATGGCAAATTGGAGGGGAGCTACTGGATAATGTCTCAGAGATCCGCTATCTCGGTATCAGGTTTAACAGCACAAGCATAGAAAAAAAATGGGAAGAAGATTTACAGTCAGAGGTTAAGCGGTTATGCGCAGTATTTTATAAATGGAAGATTTGGCAAATTTTCTCTTGTCCTGGTGAGAATGTTTTACTCCCAAAAAGTGGTACCGTCGCTAACGTATGGAAGCGAGGCAGGTATGAATTTCATAAAATCTGGCCAAAACTTGAAAGTATGTTTTGGAGCCCATACTTAAACTGACTAAATCTATGCCAATAGTTGCAATAAGAGCAGAACTATGCCTTGAGTCTATAGAAGCAAAGATGAAATGGAATTTTCTATGGAAAAAGGAGTGGGGAGAATTGCTGGTAGAGTTGGATTCATCTATGAAAGAAATAATTTCCAATCCAAATAAAGTGAAGGAGAAACTACTTAGACTGGACTGGATTGCGACAAGAGAAGTAAAATTGGCTCTCAAAAATAGCGTAAATATGGCAAATGAACATCGGAAAAGAAATGAAATGCCCGGATACTTGCACAAATTCCCCTCAAGTTTCTACAGAGAAAGACTGATGAAAATTAGGTTGGATGTGTATCCAACCAATGAGTATATGAACCGGACTGGTAAAAGAGGGATTGCCAATGGAATCTGTAGATGATGTCAAAAACCAAATCAAATGGAAACTACAGCTCACTTACTATTAGAATGTAGCGCTGAAGACAATACTTGTTGAAGACATATTTGGCCACAGAAGGCGGAACCACCACTAAGGAATGTTGGGACTATTTTTTGCAGGGACATAACCACAAATTCACATGTCAGGGGATAAACTTCCTAGAAAATACTCTACAGAAGTTTGAAACCAGCGTGAAGTAATGTGCCAATGACGAAGTTACCATGATAATGGGGATGTAGAAAAACAACAGTGTTTTTGTAGGAGAGATGAGTTTTTAACAAAAGTAATGTGATATATGTTTTCAAATGTAAAACAAAATGTCACAATAAATAAAAAGAAATCTCAATTTGCGGCAAGTTATATACTCACTCCTCGTTCAGAGGTAGTCCTGCCTGATACCGAAGAGCCGATTTTAGCTCCTTCTCTTAAAATCTGTATTCCAATCCCTGCAATGTCATTTCCAAACAATCTGCGACCTCCATCCACCCTCTGCCAACCTGTTTCTCTGCCACTGTTCAACCTTCAAGAGTTGTGGGCACCCACCAGGCTGCCACCTTCCCAGTGCCAACTTTGTACCCAGGCTGTCTTCCCCTCGTCACCCTGCCAGTGCCCAACCATACAAGCCCACCATTTCCCCTTGTCAACACTGAGACCCTGACAGAAAATAAGGTCTTGGCTCACATATATAGAAAATGCCCACTTTTAATGTAACCCATAACGCTGGTATTTCAGCTTGTTTCGCGTGTCCCCAAAATTCTCCATATAAGGGAAATGAGATCAACGTTGTCACAGGTCTTTCAAGTGGACAATGGGGAAGTGGAGACTAGAAATTCAGGTTACCGTTTTCCAGTGATAACATAATGGCCACCAAACAGCATCTCCATACCTTCTTCAAATAGTCTCTCCGCTCGAAATGAAGTGTCTTAGCAACCAGCAAGCAGATCCCAACTGCCGATTTGACTAGCAAAGCAGGAAAGGAGAAAAAACACCCAGAACAGAACGCACAGAGGTCACACACGCACAGTGTTTAAAAGAAGGAGCTGCAATGGAGAGAAGCAAAAGGACTAACCTGGGATCGCACTGGTAGAGGAAGCAGCAAAGGGAAGGTCCAGTGATTAGGTTTTTAAAATAATAGGTCATGTCAGCAGTTTTCAGGATTGACGGCCTGATGAAATTCCAAAACTAAGTGGACACATAGGTCTCCTCCAGTGCAAATGGCACTTCGCCGTTTGCTGCACTAGTATGAGTTAAACTGGACAAGGATCGAATTCACTGCCTCTTGCAGATGTCCACATCCAATCCAGTCACGGGGCCCTGATTCTTTGTAGTGCTGCTTTTACAAGTATTTTCAACTCACATCAGGTCATCAGTCACGGTTATGCAGTCTATTTTCTTTTTATCGATTTTATTATTATTTTTTTTTAATAGCAGCACTTTGAATGCTGGAACTGGTAGGCCCTTATTCAAATGGGAAAAATCGAAACTACAACTAGCTAAAGATGCAGCACCAGAAAAAAGGACCGATAACGTACGGCCAGTTGACAAGCAAGCACTTGCAATGATCCGTGGAACAGCACATGCATTGGTACCAATCAGGTAGCAGACTGCAGCGGTGGGGTGGGGTGGAGGGGCAGGAGTGGTATGCAGATGATCACAGGGAAGTAACACCTTGCAATGCCAGTGACGGAGGATGCTCTTCCCAATTTTAATACTCTATGGGGGATCGCGGGGTCAGTTTATAATGGGCGGAGCTGTAAACCAAGGGGCAAAAGTAATGTGTAATGCATTTATGCCTTCCTTTACTGCTGCGGGGAGGTTCCTATACCTTTGAAGATGGAGAAGAACAGAGTGGAATTAACTTGCCTCTGTGCTTTCCCCTCCGTCTTCAGAAGAGCACATCATTTTATACCTGGATGAGATTTTCAGGCAGGTGCAAGAGCAATGGATATCTGTTGAATCCGCCTACATTTAGAACCTACTAACAGGAGGCACATTTGATAGGAATGCAATGTAAAAGCCGCCTGCAAAGCTTTACTTCCAGGCGCCGTTTACAATTTTTACAAAATGGAGAATGATGTCATTGCACTCATCTCTCCCGCCTGCTCACCTGAGGGACACTCAATCTAGGCGTGCTTCCTTTCTTTGCTGCCTCCTTCCAGGGGTAATTAGAATTTACTGCAAAATCCTGGTCCCCATGGGACTCTCGTCCCCAAGGAAAACAGAACACTGGTGGAGGGAGAGGCATAAGGCTGCTGTAAGTGATTTTGTGAGAGCCGGGAGACAGAAGGTGGGGGAAGGATACAGTGTTCACACGAGGTAGAAGGCTCTCATCGCCTAAAGATCTATCCTTAAATCTGCGGAGTGTTAGGCCACAGGCAGGCAATCACCCTCAATACCATCTATTAAAGTGACTAATGGAAACGAATGTGGCGTGCCCGTGATCAAGAAGGGTTCGAAATTGCTAAGAACCATTTAGCTCCTGGTTGTACCGTAGGAGACCCTGGTTAGCTTAAAACCAACAGTTATCAGGAGCTTCTTTGGTCTCACCTGGCCAACTGGTGCCTTACAAATATGCATATGTGACACTGAGTGTTTGAGAATGGTCGTAATGAAGAATTAGGACACATTTGGAAACATTTAAATACAATAGATCATACATTAAGGGCAAAAAGTTAAGACATGTGGAAGATAGTATGTAGTGTGCTGTGTACTCGCCCCTGGTTCCAGAGTGGTGGCTGCTGATCAGTGTGATGCATGACACCCAGGGGCTGGTTTTAGCACCGGGCCATCGAATCATAATTTCTAACCCTGGTTGGTATTGTAAATAGGGAACACGGACGAGTACCTGTAAAGTGAGGATTTCAATTCTAGCGAAGGAGTTATTTATTGAGCCCAACTGTTCATAAGCAACAGCAAGCCACAATGAAACCCCAATTTGCAACAGGTGGAAGAACAGTGTACGCATCAGTCTTTACTAATCCTCAGTCCGCCATGTAGTCTTGCTAGGGCAGAGACATCACAGTGATTATCTCTCAGGCGAAGTTCTTTGGATCAGGGAGGCAAGCAGACGCACCAACTCACTGGCTCAAAATAATCAAGTGTAAAGAGCAGGTCACTCTGTACATGGATTTATACCAATATGTAGTTTTGATTAATTCGGTTGACCTCTCAAGTAAGCAACTGGGTCTGGAGTCACTTTACTGCTGCTGTTGCCGGTGTGTGGCCCTTCCTCTCTTCAGCCCCATGTTCGCTCAATGGCCTTCAGGCTTTATGCTGCCACTGTCCACTATGCAGACTACCCTAACCTGACTCAACGCTTTCACCTCTCCATCTCTTTTGTTCGACCTTTGATACCCATCTTCTGGCTTCATCTTCCGGTCCCCCTCCACCCACTTTACTATATCCCAGGCCTGCAAGAACCAGAATATAGCAGGCTGCGCTATGGTGACCTTGGAATAATGACCGTTCCTGATCAGTGTCGCATGGGGTTAGATTTGGAAAGAGGTGGTGTATGTTATGTTAAAAATATTTTACACTTCCCGAAATCTCCATCGTGGTGGTTTCAAAGCACCAAGGTTGGTGTGGAAGTTGGCATATTTTTACTCCACCTGGTGGATCCAGACCACAATCTGAGGAGGAAGGCAAAAGAGAAGGGAAAACAAGGTGCAGATAAAACAAACAGGGAGAGTCAAACTGGGTCCGGGCTGGTTAAAGGAAGGATAATCTTTGTGACAGCGTGGGTGCATTCCAAACCAGCCAAAATAGATTATAGTTATGGATTGCAGAAATTAGGAGGGTACATTTTTACATGTCTGAAGGAAAAGGAAACATTTAAGTGAGGGCAGTTCAGAGAGATAAAAAGGCATTACTAAAAGTAATGTGGGGGTTTGCAATGGCCACAACAGTAGTTTACATTCACCCACAAAACATACTCCAGAACTGTAATTCGGGGACTGCCAAGCCTAGTGGCCAAGCATGGGCAAGTCAAGAACAGGCTGTGTGAAAGGCAAATGGG
The DNA here is from genome assembly GCF_040938575.1 of Ambystoma mexicanum. Classification (NCBI taxonomy): domain Eukaryota; kingdom Metazoa; phylum Chordata; class Amphibia; order Caudata; family Ambystomatidae; genus Ambystoma; species Ambystoma mexicanum. Next base: position 174,480,588 of record NC_090931.1, read on the forward strand.
AATGAAGGCAAATAGGGGCAGTACAGCTGGACGTGCCAGATAATGTCTGGCAACCTTTTGTGTGAAATATTCTACAGATGCGAGTATGTTTCTGGCTATGGGGTGGCCAGGCTTTAAGGCCTTCCACAACACTCTTACATCGTTGTTACGGTGGGTGCGCTGAAACAATGAACAAGGGAACAGGATAACAAATGCCCTTCTACCTGGCCCCTCTGGTGCGATTGGCCCGGGATCTATAAAAAGGAACGCTGTAAGGAAGTAAGGGCACTCTTAACTGGTATAGAACTGGGGCTCCTCTAGGAGCAATCCCCTGGACCAAAGTTCTTGGAAGTTCTTGAGGAGTGCAAGAAGCGTTACAGGGAAGGTCAAAGTGGTATAGTGGGAGGCTGGATGTATCTTGGGCTGAGGCTGGGCCCGTCTGACAGTTAATCTGAAAAACCAAGCCTGGTCTACCCTTCTAGACCTGGGCTTCAGTTACATTCTCCTGTTAAGAGGCCAGCAGGGAGACCTTAAGAGAAATAGGGGCGTTGTCTATTTGGCAGCTTACCAGTTCTACTTTTGCCATTACGGAACTGTTCTCACGATCTGAGTGCCACTAGTGGATTTCTGTGCTTTGTGGCATGCTATATGTCACCTTCTGGCTGCTTCCAAGTGACTGTCCACCTTGTAGGCAGACTTGACCCTGGAATACGAAGTCTACTCCGAGACATATTGACGGATTGAATCCATCTACCATTTATGTTCTTCAGACAAAAAAAGGACTCTGAGAGGAAACAACTTTTTTCTTTGACTTTTCATGTTTAAACCAGTGTCCACAACAAAATCAGGACTAACAAGTGATAACCTAGATTAGTACCCGGCGAGAGTCAAGCAGAATGCAACATGCATTCTGATTGGCACTCGCCGGGTCCTTACCCGGCCGAGATTCCTTCGATTCTCGGCTGGGATTCCTTGTCCTGGGGGGGGGGGGGGCGTGGCAGCCCCTCAGCCAATGAGAAGGCTGGAGGCGGGACCATCCCCGCTCTGAGCCTCCCCGCGGCTGAGAGGCTGCCTTCGCCCCCGCCGGGGACTCGGGTAAGGCTTTTTTTTTTTTAAAACTCCCTTTCCTCCCTCCTCCCCCCTACTCCCACTTACCTGCTTGTTCCTGCTTCCCCGGCGAGGGACGAGGGAAGCCTCCAGCCGTGTGAAGACTCGGAGCGGGGCCATCCCCGCTCCGCGCCTCCACACGGCTGGAGGCTTCCCTCGTCCCTCGCCGGGGACACAGGTACGTGTTTTTTTTTTTTTTCTCCTTCCCTCCCAACGCCACTTACCTTCTGCTTTTTTTTTTTCCTTCGGGAGCGGACGCGCTGGGAACACTTGTGTTCCCAGCGCGTCCGCTCCCGATGGCCGCCATGGAAAGGGAAGACTGATTCCGTTTTCCCTTTCCATGGCGGCCATTTTCTTGGTCCTTTTTTTTTCTTTTTTTTACAGAAAAAAATGTTTTTAGTGCCCCGGTCACGCACATAATGCGGGCCGGGGTACTAATAGCAATATAACACTCGCGGCGGGGGCATTACCAACCAACATTGCGAAAGATGTCCCAGCAGCGTAACACAACATTGTGTAGCATACCAAACATAAGAAAGCATATCAAAGACAGCAAAGGGTAGCAAAGCACAACCACACAGCAAATACATGCATAGTAAACCAGAGAAACAATAGCGTAAGCCGCACAACAGCACCACAAATACAGAAAGTCCCAAAAAAGATATTAAAGTCAGTGCTGGGATGAAAGGGGTATTATGAGACAAGGGATACGTCCAGCAGTAGAGTGTCTGGTGTGCTGGGGACAGCGTGTGCTGGCTCATCTGCTGCTATTTATTATTTCTCTGCTCTCAAGAATTACAGACTTTTGCTTATTTGCAGACTACATTTTGCAGACTCGCTGAGACTCGAGGAGTCTGTCTGCCCTCCCCATTTGTGATGCTCCTCCTCCAGCTTGCGCTCGCTCTCTTAGCCCACGTGAGAAAAGAAGCGTAGCAGAGTGCAGTAGAGTGTCTGGTGTCCGATGGATGAGGCCATGGTTCTTAGGAGTTCTAAGCAACTGAGTTTGTGTGATCAAAGACGCCCGACAAGTCACACCTTCAATGCCCAGGACAGCCGCAGAACATTGGGAATGGGAGAGCGATGAGTCTGTGGTGAGTATCCCAAAGTCCTTTTTTATTAAATGCTCCCACTCTCGCCTCTCCCACAGTGCGGCTTTTGGGGTGCCCGGTAACTCCAGGCCCCAAAAGAACCTCAGATCCATTTTCATCAGTGACATCGAGAGACACCCTATGGGACACAGGGGCTGTTCCTCGACCGCTGTTTTCTCTTCTGGACTCGGATAATTCAAGCATGCAGCACTTGTCATCACAGAACTCACTATTGGCGGCTGCCCATTCAGCCAGGGGATCTGCTCTGCTACCCCTCCACGCATGATTTACCTGCCAGTCAGACCAAGGGTGCTCCTAGTCCCTCGCCGTTATTAAAAGGGGACATCTCAACAGAGGATGTAGTGCCAAAGGCGGCTGTAACAAACGGAAGCGGGGAAAGGAGACCTTATGGTGCCAGCTTTTGGAATACCTTGTTTAATAGAGGCTTAAGTCCATAATCACCTACACGGCACAGGTGAGGGTATCTCGCGCCCCCTGTCCCATCTGGAGAGTGCGGCCCATATGAGCGAGGGATCCAACTTGATGCCTGCATCAGCAGAGACTAATTCTAACTTAAAAGCTAGCATTGATTGGTCAGGAAGAACTGTAGAACGGCCCGGCCCGTTCAAAGGGCAGTCCATTTTCTCCAGCTCGAAGCAAGATCGAGGATTCTAATGTTTTGCCAAAGGAATCTCCCTTCTACGAATTCTGGTGCCAAACCTCATATTAGAACTAAAGGCACCTTGCTGTGGTGGATGGGCACCACAACAAAATCATCTGTAAACCCGGTGCATAAGCCTTGTGTATATCACAGACTTCATAAACAGGGTACAGTACAGAGTCTAATGGTTCCGTCTATGTTTACTAAAAAAAAAAAAAAAAGGCTCCTTCTGCGACTGGACTCAATAAGGTTTGAGATGCGGACATCTTGGGGGGCGTGGAATTATGAGGCTGGTTACCTAAACATCCCCGGAGTCTGAATAAGGTTAATTATGTGGGGTCAAACATTATCATCCCCTTTAACTTTACAGCTCAAATGTCTGGGGTGAAGTTGAAGCTAATACCATATGTATTAACGCAAAGTAAGCTTAATGCCAGTCTACCAATTACTGTTAGTAATGAAGATGCCCGGACTGTGGAAGCAGATTTGATTCTGGCCCCAAAAGATAAGTGTTTGGATTTGGGGGATGACTCCAGTGTGGCGGCCCCGTTAACAGATGCCCCAGCACCTGAATTGAAGAGACCCGGGTCTTCTCTTTTCGGCGCACCAGCACATAACAATACGCCATCATTAGGCGAAGTAGAGCTGCCCTCGAACAAAATCGGTGGTCGTAGAGCCTGAAAGTGCCCATATTAACTTCAGAGCAAATCAACTCATCTGGCTCCCAGGCCAATCAGCTACCTGGTCAAGCACAATCAAATTCGTCTAATCGAAGAGAAAAATTAGATCTCTTCTCAATCATGTCAAATGCTTACCATAGCCTTGGCCCGTTCACCAAACTTGATGAACAATTGAATGATACGCTTAAGGACCATACTGCCCGTTTGGCAATGACCCATTCCAAACTCATTTGTTTGGAAGGCTTTGTCATAGGAAAAGAAGAAAAGAGTTTGGGAAAGAGCTGCTCAGGTGACAACGTGGGTATGATGACTCCTTTAAACCATGCCACAAATACCATCTGCTCTAAATCTGTCCAGACCACAAACATATCCTTCCCAGTGGACTTGAAAGGAGGAACATCAGGAGCTGCCAGATTTCCCTGAAGATTTATTAAATGGCCTAAAGGCCTCAGAAAGTCTGGTGAATGGATTGTGTATCTCCACGGACACCGCACTGCAAGAGATTGCAGTGCTGGAAGAAGGCGAAGGGGCTGGTGTAGATCGGGCCTTTCGATTTTTTACCAACAAAAACTCCTTGCGTCTACCAAAAACTCCTTGCGTCTCCCCAGGGGAGCACCGGAGACCCAAAGTGAAAGCCAAGGCAGGCAAAAACACAACGCGGTTGTGTTTACATGCTGCAGTGTTTCTGCCTAAATCTGATTTCCCATTTGGGGCTCTCGGGCTCCCCACGGGGGACCTCCGAGAACACCAAATGGGAAATGCAAAATGCTGCAGTGTTTCTGCCTAAATCTGCTTTCCCATTTGGGGCTCTCGGGCTCCCGCCCCAAATGGGAAAGCAGATTTAGGAAGAAACACAACCGCGGGGGGAGCACCGGAGACCCAAAGTGATAGCCACAGCAGGCAGAAACACAACGCCGTTGTGTTTGAAAACGCTGCGGTTTTTCTTTCCGAGTTTCTCAGGCTCCTCCGCAGCGTTTTCAAGCACAATAACGTTGTATTTATGTTTGTGGTCGCTTCAAAAGCGACCGCAAACAAATACAACGTTTTTAAAGCTGCGGTTTTATTTCTAAGTTTTCCGGGCTCCTCCAGCCCGGATAACTTAGAAAAGAAACTGCAGCTAGTGCTTATTTTTTTTTTAAATAAATAGCACTTACCGAGATTCAGCGGCAGCTTTCCTGCTCTGTTCTCCGGTCCCCGTCCTCAGCGTACAGCACCAATGAAGGAAAAGCCACCCAGCGGTAGCTTTTGTTTACTACAGCTGGCTGGCTTTTCCTTCATTAGTGCCGCAAAAGCAAAAGCCAGCACAGGCGGGCATCCATTTCACAAAATGGATGCGCCCATGTGCTTGCTTTTGCGAATTTTGAGCTTAAATAGCTCAAAATTTTACATATGAAGTTTAAAAAAAAAACGTGCTAGTATTTTTTAATGTTGCCTATCTATTTTTTAAATACATGTTTTAGCTGGGCTACCCCTTTAAATAGAAAGTTTGGGAAATGTTCTATTCTCCCAGTCCTACATTTTTATAAAGCCAACCTTACTTCGGCGGTGACCTATGGGGCTGAAGCCATGTTCAACATTCCAGAGACACTATGGACCCGTCTTGAAAGTAGGTCTTGGGTGTTCCCCAATCTACCCCGATGGCTATCCTTCGAAGAGAACTGGGCCTTACATTCCTGAAGTGTATAGTCGATTGTAATAGATTAGTTCTCTACGGAAAATGCTGCTCCACCCAGAGACCGGCACCCCTGGAAATGGTCTATGAGGAAATTATTTTGGATTGTAATCTATCTTTGAGATACTGGCAGATAAAAATGACGGCGTGCCTGGAAGAAATTGGAAATTCTCAGAAGCAACTGGTGACTAACCCAACGCGAGTAAAAACTGAAATCTTATGGTTGGATTCAAACTCTGGCCCTCGCGAATAGTCACCACTCTGTAGTCCATTTACCAACAGAAAGGCATAGGCTAAACACTGTTGGTGGATATTTGAAACAATTTCCGGACAAAAAGATCAGAGCCCAATTTATGAGAGTTTGCTTAAATCTGCAATTCAGTGTTTGTCATCAGAAAATCATTGCCGGTATTGTAAGGTTACCACTGAGATTGAATCCTTGTTCCATATTATCACAGCGTGTCCAGCCTTAAGAGATCTACGCTCAAAGTTTTATAGACCTCTTTTTTCAGATTTTTGAATTCTTTCATCTGGTGGAAATTGTTAATGCAAGGACAGAAAACAAAAGTAATGGCATTAGTTCATTTTCTTGGAGAAGTTCTCTTAGAGACAGGATTTATTAAAGCTGTTTGATTTTATCATCAAGCTAGGATAATTATTATGAGCATTATTATTATTACTATTATACTATTATCAGTATTATTTTCTTTCTTTCATTTCCTTTTTTTTAATGATGAATACGTTGTTTCTATTTCTCTAAAAATTGGATGTTAATTAACGCAAGTAAATAAATAAAAATTAAATTTAAAAAAAAGGTAAGTCCAAAAAGAAAGGGCTGGTAACACCCAAGAACCAGGAATGACAAACATGTATACGCATGTTCAAACACAGCTCTAGCCAACCATGCGCCTGCACTCCAAACACACAAAAGACTCTGTTCAAGACATGTCCCTTACAGTTTGAAGCCTGCTCCTCTGCGGTTTGGTTAATCACATACACTGCACTTGTTTTAAATATTAGGTAGCTCATGCTATAATAAAAGCAAGTTTTGAGAAGTAGTGCATTTTATTGAAGGAATGATCCACACGATCAGGTAATTCAAAGAAGCTTTATTCAATAGCGAATGTATGGCTGCAGCTCTCTCCACTAACCAGTCCTTCAACTGCCCCAGTTCTTAACATAACATTCTCAAGCATCTACATTCCACTACATTCTTTTTGTCACTAAGGGCAACGCTCCATGCAGAATGGTGTAGGGTCACAGAAGGGCTGGGGAACAAGAACTATGTACAAAACAAACTATTTCAATTTAAAACCCTCTGCATTGTCCACAAGGCTTTCTGGGGCCTGGGTCCAAAATACCTTAAACTACCCCTCTGTAAATACCTCCCCTCTCGAGCCCTTTGCTCGTCTACCTCTAACTCCCTCAGGGTCAGACGTTTTTCAAAGAAACAAGCTGGGGGTAGATCTCGGTCTTCGGCTGGGGCCTCCCTTTGGAACTGCCTACCTGCCACCTTGAAACTTGAGGAGAACCATCTAAAGTCCGGAAGCTCAAGACCTTCCTCTTCGCTTCTGCCTCTGCCCCGCTTCTCCCCTGCTGATCTGCTTTCTCTTTCAGCACTGTGCACCTGCACACCCTCCGTCCTTCTGGCCCAGGTACCTGCTCACCCGGACACCCTCCTGCACTGCCTCTGGGCCCCCTCTTGCACGGGGGCCTGTATCTGTACCCATACAGTCCCTGACCCACTCTTCTTCTGCACTTATCAGATACACCTTATCTGACCAACAAAGCAATTTGCAACCTACCGGCTGCACTACCACTGTTTATCACCTTTATTTAATTTGACTCATTTATTTTGTTCTCCCCTATGCTCTGCACTTTCCAATTCCTCCCCGCTTCCATGCACTTTCCCCCTTTTCCCTCCACCATGCACTTGCGCGTTCTCAGTGTCAATGGGCCTAGTAAGATCGTTGTTTTTGTTTCGCCCCTGTTCCCCTCCCTTCGCCTGGTCGCGCTCTGAAACACGTGTACGAGCGCGATATAAATGAAATATAACATCACATCACACCTCCTTCCCTTTGAACACGAAGAAGGAAACCTGTACACAGATTACATCTTCACAACACGTTCTTTATTCCAAATGTCTTCCCCCCCTCCAGTTGGAGTGCATTACCAAGATCATCTAAGACTGTCCAGGTTTCAGAGAATTTATTATCAGTCTTCCTGGTCCACCTTGGGAGTTCTACCTTCACCTCATCCCATTTCTTGACACTCTTCAACCTACATCCATGTCTCACATTTTACAACTTTTACCTCTGCTCACACCCCTAACGCTCATCTTTTCTTTCGCAGACTGGATATCCACAACCACAATATTTGCTCGTACCATCCATCCAGGTACCAACAGGGTATCAGGCTTCCGACCACACATCAGCTCAAAGGGAGTGACTCCATTGACAGGATGGGGTGTGTTCCTATACTGACATTTCTACAACTTATCTCCTTCCTCCAAATCACAACCAAAATGCACTGCAATGCGTTTCCCATCCATGAGTGCCTATTAAATCTTTCTACACACCCATTGCTTTGGGGGTGGTAAAGCGCTGTCCACTTGCGTTTGACCTCGTTCCTGACCAACCAACTGCAAAATTAACTGTAGACAAATTGTAGACCACTGTCCGACACGATTACCGCAGGCCAACCTTACCTCCAAAATATATTTTCATGAAATGCTTTTACGTTCTTAGAAGTGATGTCTTTGATTATACCAATCTACGGCCACTTTGTGAGCAGATCCATCACAACTATGACAAACACATTCTGTGTGCCACAAACGTTTAAGGGTCCCAACAAATCAATGGCAATGGTGTCCCACACCATCCTGGCGATATCTGGTATCACCATGGGAGGCACTCTGGTACCCAACACTTTGTTGCTATCTCTGCATTGCTCGCACACTTTTATCCATCTCTCAATAAATGTGTCCATCCCTGGCCACCAGAAATCCATTCTGATGAGCGCTTTCGTCCTACTGATTCACATGTGGGACCTATGACTGAAATCCACAACTTTCTCATGCCTTCAGGCACCACACACCAAAAGTTGCTATCCTCTACACAACATATTGTCTATGACTCACAACTCATCTTGGACTCAATTATAAATCAGCTTTGCTTTTTCACCCACTTCGATATTACACTTCCACTTCAGTAATGTCCGCCTAATAGCGCCTGATAGTTAGCATCTTCCGCACATGCTGCCAACCACTCCTCCTCCTGAAGAGATTCCTCAACAACAAAAATGTCACTTATCCTTTCATCACCTAATGTTTCTAATTTGACACCATAGGCTTCCTGGATAAGACATCTGCAACTATATTGTTCTTTCCACTACATTGTTTTTTCCACTCACATGCTCCATAACGAACTCTAACCCCTGCAACCTTGTGATCCATTTGGAAATTCGCTTGGACACACCGTGCAAACCCTTCTTGTTAAAAATAGCTGTGGTTTGTGATCAGTGCAAACTATAAACTTCCTACTAAATAAATACACCTTGAACTCTAAAATAGCCCACAAAATGGCCGGAGCGTCTGGCTCAATAACTGAACACCGATATTCCATGTCCTTGAGAGACCTGGAGGCATATGCTACTGTGTATTTTCTTGAACCCTCCTCTTGCATTAAGGCACCACCTAGCCCACACTCTGATGCATCCGTATACACAACAGTCTTTGCTTCCTCTCTAAAGTCTTGTAGAAGTTATGTCCTCTTTCACTACAACTCCTTCTCACACTTCTCATTCCATTTAAACACAACACCTCTTCTCATAAACTTTTTCAGATTGGGGGTTTTGCTTGCTAATCCTCAAATAAACTTCCCATAGTACCCAATTAGGCCAAGGAATGAAGACCCTTCATTCTTATTCGTTGGTGCATGCATGTCCACAATTGCCTGCATCATGCTCCTCTTCGGTTTCACACCCTCTCCAGAAATGCTGTAGCCAAGATAATCTACTCGTCTCTTCCTGAACTTGCACTTATCTAAACTTAACGTTAAACCCGCTTCTTCTAGTTTCCTCAGTACCATAGGGTCGATCATCATGCTGTTTGACATCCCCATCCCACAACAAGATGTCATCCTAATAAAATTTGACACCACACTAACCTCCCAGAATACTGTGCAATTCACGCTGGAAAACACTGGTCGCAGAAACAAGGCCAAAAGGCATCCTGACGCATTCGAATAGACGTATATGTGTTATGAATGTAAGTCATACAAAGGGTGCATTTTCACTTGGTGATAAGCAGTACGTAAATCTAACAAAGAGTAGATATTGGCACCATTGAGATCAGTCATCATCTCATCAATCTTGGGAAGAGGAAACCTCTCTGTGATTACATTTCTGTTAACCTCTATAAGATCTATACACAAATGAATTGATTCCTTTGGCTTCTTAACAATAACAAAAGGGACTAACCCACCCTGAAGCTTCGGCTTTTTCAATTACCCCATCCTTTAACATTATCTCTATTTCCTTTGCAACTTCTTTTTTTATATGCCAATGGTACAGGCCTAACTTTGGCAGCGAAGGGAATTGCATTTCTTTTAAGTTTTATGTTATGAACAAACTTGTTTAAACATCCAACCCGATCCTGAAAAACCTTAGGTGCCCACTTCTCTATTTCACTATTGTCACTCTGCTTAATCTGTTCACCACTTTCAGATACTTCTTTCACAGAATATACATCTGCAACAATGCATACTCCAAAACTTGCAACATCTAGAAATATGACGCCTTCTACCACATGCACTCTTTGTCTCTGGCAACATGATTGGTGGTGCCACATCTGTAACATCCAACACTTGTGTATAGGCACGTTATAAATGTCATATCATCCACTCCCCTTTTTTGGATTGCAGCCACCAGATGTTCCTCTGTAAACTTGGAAACCTGGTGCTCATCCTCGGTTGTATGCTTGAAAGTGTCTTCCTCTTCCACGGGAACTAAATTCTCCAGCACTCTTCCTGTTGAGGGCTATCGCCCTCCCTGCAGTCTTGTCATTCTTTTCACTGTTGACAAAACTAAACTAGTCTCCACTCCTTCTGGGCTCTTTTTGTCATTCTCGATGATTCTCCCTTCTTTGACAAATTCTTTAATGCAGGTGGAGATATGTTCAACATTCGTTGCCATTTCGATGGCTCCATCCAGGTCTGGGTCTTTCCCTTTCCACAGTTCTTCTCGCAACTATCCACTGTGCACTTTATCATGAGCTGGTCTCTCAAATGTTCTTTGTTGCTGCAGGGTTTGAATTGGCACTTTACAGCCAGCCTCATCAAAGCTGTAAGTAACTCCTCTATGGTTTCAACAATTTCTCTGTTCTCACTAGAATCTTATTCTCTATGACTGTCTAATTTCAAGATGCGGACATCAAACACATTCAACACATGTCCTACTTGCGAAGGATCATGCAACCTTAATACTTCTTGTCCACCATGCCCAAGACAGTGAAACAACAAGGCATCTTTCCCGTCTACTGATTACTTTTGGCCATACACAGCTAGAGTGAACTTCAGAAAATCTTCTTTCCATTCCTTCCATTTAAATCTTGGTTCATCAATCCCTGGGGAAGGAATATTGCTTGTCCTGGTATATTTGCCATGATGACACCGAACAGCACTACACCCTTGCCAAAACACAGTTCATGTGATGAGGCGCTGGCCCTTTGCCACAAAGGGTCTTTGTTTTCCCTTGCTTTCTATACGTTCTGGCTTTGTTTATGTGGTACTTAACACATTTGTGGAGTCACCCAACTGCGTGAAAATTAAGTGCTTCGCCTTTATTCAAATAGTGAAAGACTCATCCCTGAGACTAAGCACTTTATGTTTGACACCAAGCTGCTTACATTCAATTCCTATTGTCCATAATCATGTTGCTAAAAGAAACACTCAGAGTTCGTCTCCGCGCTACTGTTTATGACGGTAACCACGGAGACCAAAATGTCCACTGCACGTACAGAGACGTTAGAGGGTCCTTTCCTCTAATCCCGTTTTGCATGTTTCTGCAGGAACTCTGGTTTTGCAGGCCATGGCGCACACAAAGGGAACCCACTAGGATCCCTCCTGATGTCCAAATCCCAGAAATTGGGAACTCTCTTCCACTGCCCAGATTCCCAAGCTTATAGGGAACCACTCTTCCTCCCTGCATGCCTCGTGCACTATTCCTCCCTGTGGGTCTCAGGCCCGCTTCCATTTTACAGTAAGGATAAGGGCGCAGTTTTGCTACTCACACAGGTGATGCAGGGACTGGCTCACTGTGTTTCTCCCAAAACCATATAGACAGACCAGGCACCTTTGCTTCCTGCACACAGCTGGTGCAAATCCTTAGCGTTCACTCAGACCATACCCTACGTCAGCTGCAGCCAGGGCAATGGTCGCCAGTATTATATTCAAGGAATGATCCACACAATCAGGTAATTCAATTAAGTTTTATTCAAGAGCTAATGTATGGCTGCAGCTCTATACAGTAGCCAGTCCTTCAACTTCCTCAGTTCTTACTATAACATTCTCAAGTCACTACATTCTTATTGTCACCAAGGGCAATGTTCCATGCACAATGGTGTAGGGTCACAGAAGGGCTGGTGAACAAGAACTACGTACAGAACAAACCATTTACACTTTATATCATAGTGGTGCAGAAAAAGTGATGGTTTAATTTGCAGTGCAATTGATTTTGTGCATGCTAGAGAAAGACCTCATTTACAATGACACATACTACACACACACGTACTCAAAAACACACGTTCTGATCGGTTATTACTCTTTTATTCAGCGCACATCACCACCTTGGCTGAGCCATGTACATGAAAAGGCAAATTATGACCTCACCCAGGGCAGCAGCAAAAGACTGTGGTCTGTGGAGCGAAGGAAACTGCGTAAGGAGAGCAGGGAAGAGTGGGAAATAGGAGGTGGACAAAAACGTACAGACTCAACTCATAATATACATGTGTGTGTATTTTATAGAGGAACGATCACCACCATAAAGTCAGATTAAAATCAGTGTCCACTGACTTTCCCAAAAATTATATTGCTAATGGCTTTTGGCTTGCTGGACATATTGGGATGAAAAGTGAACAAAAATTTCTCTCACTGGTCCCATCAAGCTGGAAAGTTTGGGGAAAATGTGTTAAATGGTTCAAAAGTTATTCAAGAAAAAAAAAAAAATCTGGTTTCCGTCTACTCCCATTCATTTTACCTTACAGAAAAGGGTATGCCATGTATAACCACTGGATAGATTTGCACCATTAAGATGAAGTTGAAACACGTTGCGCATATATAATTTTTTTTTTTACTTGGATGAACAAAAAATCTTTCCAGTAGTTTTAAAAAATATTTAAGAGAGACAGGTATGCCCCCAGGACGCAAAATAAAAAGTTTCCGTCTCCCAGGGAAATAATGTATCCCAGCACAACAGCACCGCAAAGGCAAGTCTCAATAAGATATTAAACGCAGTCCTAGGAGGAAGGGATTCAAGAGGACCAGCGATAAGCCTACCACTACAGGGCTGGAAACACCAAAGAACCAGAACATTTTCTGACAAACACATTTCCATCCCCCGAGGCCCAAACACAGCACCAATCGCCCATGTCCCGCACTCCAATCACACAAAGACCCGGTTCCAGACTTGCCCCTTCCATTAGGTCTCACATGGCAAACCGTCACCTAGTAGGCCTTACTGCAAGTTCAGTGCCAAAAGAGCAACGCATTGTGGGTATGCAATTTAGCAATGGGTGCCCTGCGGCATGTGTGACTTTGCTGAAATGGATTAATCTACATTCACATTTCAGGTGGAAGTGTTTTTTCCAAGGCTTTATAAAACCCACCATTAAACTTTTCTCATATTTGCTAAACATACATACCCCAATGCTCCAACCATAGGGATGTCTGACTATACTGCACTGACTATCTCTAATAGGAGTGAAACATATAAGTAGTCTTTCTTAGGTTAAAAATCACCATGTATAAAATAGTACTGCGATACTACAAGACAGAGGCACTTTTCTGGAGTGAAAGTCTTGCATTTGAACTAATTTGCATATCCACAATGCATTACTCATCTGGCTCCGAAGTCGGAGTGAACCTACAGGGTAAAGCGTGGCTGCCCGTTTTCATCCCAAGAATCATAACTGCTTATATTTTCATTGAAAGCAGACACCATACTCCCTTTTTGAAGAGCTTTGGGTGCCCCCTGACATCCTTCAGGCCCCTAGTCCCACAGTTTGAAGACGACACGACAGTCTTAAACCCTTTGATGTACTGATGCTCACTAGGCTCAACGTAGGTGTCTTAACAAATTTGTTTTGGAATTCCTACATGCTTGAAGACCACAAATAGTGCTGGTTCACAGAAGGAATGTAAGTGACTAAAGCATGTACAAACTAAAGCAGTATACCTTTGATACTACAGGTGGATCTTTGGTTACTGAAACAGTTTAGTAACTTGTTCCAGCTGTAATGAACTGGAACGGAAGTTGGATTATCAGAAGACGTGGGGTGGGCTCTTGCATGAAAATAGAAAGTGTACTTTAATTCAAGACCTGAGAGTAAAGTTTGGTTCATCAGCTGGGCAATTCTAGCTGCACCCGAAAATATCTAGGCAACTAAAAGCTTTACTTTGCTGTATTCATTTGCATAGCGCTGCGAGCAAGGCTGACAGGCATAATAGCGCTAGCAGACAGAGATAGACAACATAAACCTAACAAGGTTAAGTGCAAGGGGAGAACCCAGACGAGAATCAGTTGAATAAAACGGTCTTTAGTCTATGTTTGACATCTGCTAGTGAGGCGCAGGTCTTTAGGTCAGGAGGGAGGGCATTCCAGATTCTAGGTGCTACATAGGAAAAGGGCCCCTGGGAGACAGGTTGAGCTTGGCTCTAGGCACCTGTAAAAAGCGCATAGTGTTTGATCTCAGCACTCTTCATGCCGACAACCAAGATAGTCTACTGCCAAAGAAGCACATGTGTGATGCACAGGAGACGAAATGAGATTCTGCTGGCAATAGGGAGCCAATGCAGCTCCCGTCTGGCCTCTGAAACATGATCTTTTATGTGCAAACCAAAGGACAGTTTCAGTTTCTAGGTATGCTGTATACCACATTCCTGTTCCAGGCAGCACTGGATTTAAGAGAATTACTGATAAACAGCAGGCTAGGCATTAAACATAACAGCAATTGCAGTGGAATCAAAACCTAGAAATAATGCTTACACGTATTTCAATTAGTTACCTCAATTAATTCATTCCAACCTGGTGTTCGTAAAAAATATTTGACAGTTTAATATACAGCATAGAACTGACATCACAATGGAATACTGCCCAAGAAGGAAAATACAATTGCAGACAAAAGCATAAAACGTGGATGTTCACAGACTACTCCCCTCCCCCCACCATTTAATACGTGACTGCCCAATGCATATGTTATGAAGAAAAGTCTTTGGTGTGGTATATAATGGATAGAGCAGGGATTGAAATGAAACGATTGAAATACAAATTTGATGAGCAGGATTTAAAAGCAGTTACTTGGTATTGTGGCGGGTCAGAATAAGAATGCAGACACTGATGACATTTCCACTGCTTATTTATTAAATTATAAGAATAATGCCCATTTTCCCTATTGCTATGAGGGTATTCCGAGCCTATATAAATAACTAAGGTGCTTGTTAATCGTCAGAGCGTCTCCAAATAAAAATAGTCTAGTGTCCAAGAACTAGTTCTACCTGAACCTACCACTATTCTAACCAACTAAATGAAACCAGCAGAATGACCCCATTCTCTTAACTGTCTCTTCTCAAAGAGTTTCTTCTTCACTCTAAAGTTCTTTTAGTAGGCTATTTTTAAATAGTCTCTGATCACATTCTGCATAAGTTCTTGTAACTGCTTCCGGAGTTTTTTGGGCTTGCTCTTTTCTTTGGACAATGTTCAATTAATCCCCTTTTGTCCTCGGTCTTATCTTTTGATCCAAGCTGCTATGGCTTTTGGATTCCTCCGACATATTTTCTTAGTTGGGATTGGGATTTTGGCGATTAATGTCCTCGCTCTCCTTAGGTGGTTTACTTAGCGTTTCTCCTTTATGGCCTCTACTGGCCTTCACTTTGCACTAATAGGATTCTCTTTCTGAAATGTTCTGCTCTGCAATTCTTGCTTTATGGGATATTTTCCGCCTTTTCCCAGGGTATTTGTATCCAATACTTAATGGTCTCTCTTATATATTTATTCGTGATGCTCTCTCACATGGTTACAATTCCAATTTATCACGTTTCTATTCCACATCTTGTCAATTTCACTGGGACGTGTTTTCCCAGATGCAGAACGATTCCCCACAGCATGGTCATTTCCCCACAGCATGGTCATTCGCTCAGCATGGTCATTTCTGCATTGTTGGACAGGCACACTGCCACCACAAAGCTGTCGTCGTCCCGCCACCACCAGTACTTGAATTCCTTTCTCCTTGTCTCTGCAGAGCCTATGAACACTCAACCTCCAGCATTTCACAGTCACGTTCAGACCACTTCTGAAAGTCGCAAGGTCTACAGCTCTTCTTGGCTCCACCCCTCTCAGCTGTCAAGCTGTCAGGGGGCTTACGCTCTCTCTGACTCGCCTCTTCTTAGTGTGTCCTCCTCTTCGAGTCCACTTGTCTTAGTTAAATTGAGGTTTCTTCTTAAAGAGAGATTCGTTCTTGTTCGTGATAACATATTGTGACACTGTCTTCAGGAAAAAGAGGGGGCGTCTCTCCTGGTGAGGTCCCACTTGCCTCGACCCTTAGGGTGGGTGCTGCAGAACAGACCAACCTCCCTAGCCTCACAGAGGGGGGTTCCCCCTTCGGCAGAAGGGACACATTTCATGAATTTGTCAAAGTATCCGACCCCACAAAGTAAGCAGGAGCCATCTTATGGGGAATGAGGTGCCAGTGCACAGACTTCTGAAAATTATAAAAAATAATGAGAGGAAGGCGAAGCGCGCACTCCAGTTCCAAGTCAAATATACCTGATGCAAGAAGTAACTGGGTTAAATCCCAAAAATGAACAAGTATTAACAGGGTTGAATCCCATCTGCTGCAGTTCAGTTTCTCTGTTGTTCTTCTACTCCAAGTGCTTTCTTGTCACAATCATCAGGGAGGCTGTATTTCTTTTCAGGTGTTACTAATTAGTTGCTCTTTCAGTCTCAAAGGATTCTGGTAGCTGTAGTGATAACATCTTTACTATTCAGGTGACCAGGAACCAACACCCCTCCAAGAGCACAAATCTTTCCCAAAATTGCAGGAGGGGATAGGGGCTTAGTAACACTGGTGCTGCCTTCCTCTTTTTTTACCTACTGCAAATGATAACCCTTTGTTCATTTTAGGACCTAGTTATGCTTCAAATTTCTTCTCGTTTATCCTAATGCTCCTTTATACACATTCTCCCAAACACAAAGTTAATGTCACATTAGTATTTTTAAATTACACCAGGCAGACTGGGGAGTAAAAAGTAGATCCTTGTAGCAGTTACTATCAAGGCAACAAGGCTATAAGCTACAAGCATTAACTAAATAGTACCCACGGATTTCAATCCATGGTAGAGTAGGTTTACCTACAGCAGAGCAATGCCCCTTGAGACTAATTCCAGTTAAAGTGGATGAAAATCAAACAGTTTCATTTCTCACCTTAACCCCGTTAGTGCTAAAGACAAGTATGTTTGTCCTAAATTCCCATAAGAAATCATTGTAGGCTCCGCTAACCTCCGCAGTCAAGTTTAAACATCATCCAATTAATAAGAATGCTAGTGATATCACTGAAAGAGAGCCAGTGGTTTACTTACTCGTTTTGATGAGGCGACCTTGTACCAGACTGTTTGAGTGGAAATGTAAGCAACGATGCTGGGAAACAGGAAGGAGTTGCAATAGAAGTGGTAATCCCGATTAATTCACCAATATCTCAATACGATCTAAAGCCACCTATCACATAAACCAATAGGATATTTGCAGATGGATGTGCATTCAGGGCAGGGTTCGAAATTGCAGAGGCTGGGGGCTATTTAGCTCCTGTTTCAAGCCTAGAAGACTCTGGTTAGCAGGAGTTACTTTTGGCTCCCCAGGCCAACTGGTGCCTTACAAACATGCACATTTGACATTACCTTTGAGTGTTTGAGAATTTAAATAATGAAGAGTTAGGACACTTAACATAATGGATCATACAGAATGGGGAAAAAGTTCAAGTGTGTATCTCATGTGGAAGTTAGATTTGCAGTGCACCGTGTACTTGCTCTTGGTCCCCCAGCGGTAGCTCCTGCCTACTGGGAGATGCCAGACACCAAGGAGCTGGTCTTCTGCTCATCGAATCGAAATTTCAAACCTTGCTTGACAACTTATTTAAGTTAGCTGGCCAAACTTGTAACTAAATAGTGACTATTGTTGGGGCAAGGAGGCAGCAACTTATAGCTGAACTATGCAAAATGCAAGTGTCTTATTTCAAATAAATAAAAAAGGACAGGCACCTCATGGTAATAAATCATCCAGCACGCTACTCGGAGGATAGGAATGGCTAGATATGAAAGAGTAGAATATGATCAATGACAGGAAAAGAGAGTGGGCCTCATTACGAGTATGGTGGTGTGGGAAAAAAAGTGGCGGTAATGTAATTACCGCCACTTGTTTTCACGCTCCACCATACTATGAATTTGGCCTTCCTATGGACTCCAAATTAAAGAGGACTAATACCGCCATCACCACTTGTAATCAAGTGGGAAATCTGCCGAACCAAGTGGCAGAAAAGGTAATTTTGTTGGGACGCATTCCAAAGGGTTCACCAATGGAATACCGCCCAACTCGTAGGCCAAGTGTCTTTTACAAACCATCTATTGTGTCATAGAAAGAAGATTCTCCCTCCACTACAGGTGGTGCTAGAGGCACAGCACTATAGTGTGCTGCCCTTGGCCATAAACCCAGCCCCACTCCTTCTGGCAAGAGGAATTATGGAGATACAGGAATTAAGGTAGACAACAATGGGTGAAGGTCATTAGGCCACTTTCTGGCTAGTTTTAAAACCACAAGTTAGATTTTGATACCTTTTATTGGACTAAATGAAAAATCTATGCAGAGTGCCAGAATGTGCAGGTTCTGGTATAGGACACACCTATGGTTTCTTATCTGGGGTCTTCATGGTGGCCTTCACCTTTGGGGTCTTCTTTTTTGTACGAGTCTCGTGAAGGAAGGGTAGAGCCTCCCCCGACACCACCCTTCCCAATAGATAAACAATCAACGCAGAGAAACCCCGGGGAGACAACCCAATAAGCAGGAAAACCGCCAGCGAGGGGAAGAAACCTGCAGGAGTAGCCCGTGGGAAGTGCAGAATTCAATACAGAAGACAGCAAGAGGTTTCAGGAGCTTGAAGAGCCGAGGTGGCCAACAAGTTGTGCGTGGAAGGATGGTAGAAAACAGAAGAGGTTGCAGCAAGGGGATTCCAGGACCACAAAGATCACAAGCAGGCAATGGAAGAAACGGAGAAAGAAACAACAAGGAGAACGGCACCAAGGAGGCGGGAACAGAGATCAAGGATGGAAGAGGAGAAAACAAGGAGTGATGAGCTAGTAACCAAGTTTGCCAAGCGTTGAGACGCGAGGCACACCAGCAGCATTAGCATACATAAACGCAGTGCACAGAAAGACTAGACCGTTTATAGCTCTGCCAGGAAGTGTAAGCAGCGGCCATATTGTGAAGAAAAATGGCACCTGTGAAGCGGGAATGGTGCCTCCAGCTGGACCAAAGAGTCCTGGGGTGAAAAAGCACATCATGCCCTCTCTGAAGGATCAGACTACTAGGCTTGCCGGGATGGAGACTATGATAATTGGCAGAGCAGGTAAGGTGCATGTATGTTGGCAATTGGTTACCAGGAGCGCTCGCTATGAAAGAGCCCCTGAGGGACCCTTGCGTTATGGAAACAAGGCACAATCACCACACACGAACTGATACGCCAGACACGAGGTTGTATTCCCAAAATCTAGGGTTTATTGCAAAGCAAATAGTCTCAGTTGGCCAACTGGGTCCCACGTCCCGCGACGTGCGTTACCAGACCTCGGGGGACGCAAGAGAGACGAGAATCATACAACAGTTACATATATACAAATCAAGCATCTTGTAATCAGTACTGAAACATCCAATACCGCCCCTAATTCATTTCCTTTGAATTGGGCACGATGATGGACAATGGTGACGAGTATGACACCTTCGAACATTCATTTAGCAACAGTTTGCAATTTTCATGAGCTTACAGACACAAGTCTTTGTTTAAAAGAACACAATGCTTCTGTTCTTGCAAGCAAGCTGCGTGCAGGGGAGAGACACATTCCAGGCCTTGCTATCTCCTAGTTTCTATTCGTGTACTGGGGGTCAACTTGCTCTCCAGAGCTCTACAGGGCTCATGAAGGGGGGGGGGGGCGCAAAGAAGAGCATAATTCAAGTCATTTAATGTTCGCTTCTAGCATTTCTACTGTGTTTTCGAGACAAACTGGCACCTGTGGACTGATTAGGATGCCTTGCTGCTTACTTCCAAGGATATGTGAGGGAGGGGATTGGGCATTTCTGGCTGGGTTTCTGCATTATGTTTCAACATGTCTCTCAAGGCCTTGCGTTATGCTCTAGTGGAGCAGAATAATATTTCAGCAAAGCAGTTTTAACAGTAAGCAAAAAGCAAACATTAGAGAAAACAAAATGGTGATTTCAGTCACCAAAATGGCCGCACTTCAGTCTAGCTTTTGGCTACATATTTCTAATACTAAACACATGAGGCAGTTGGTCTTCGGCCAACAAAGCACATTGCCTTACTATCGAGGGGTGTCTACTTTTTCTGGACTGACATCTAAGGGGGGGTAACCTTTCCAATCTACCAGATACTGTAGACGTCCTCTCCTGTATCTAGAATCACACAGCCTGGCCACGTCATACTCCACTTGCTGGGCATCAGTAACAACTGGAGGCGGAATGACTGAATTTCTGGGCAAAGATCTATAAGGTTTCAGAAGCACTGGATGTATGCGTTTCCATGGCATCGGTAAATGCAAACGAAAGCCCACAGGATTTATGACCTTGATCCCAGTAAATGGTCCATAAAAATGAGGAGAACATTTGGTAGGTCTTAAATACCTGGGAAGATATTTGGTGGACAACCAGACCATATCGCCTACAGAGTACAAAGGGGATTGGCAGTGTTTCCGGTCAGCAAATCTTCTTGTGGCTTCCCTAACTTTCAACAGGTGTTCCTGGACAGCTTTGCGAGAGGTCTGCAAGTGGAATATCCAAGAAGCAACAGAAGGTACAGACATAATCCCAACAGAACTTTCAGGTAGCGGTTAGGAATGATGCCAGTTCCTGGTCCCTTTGGCAGTAATGGCGAAAAAAGCCCTCGGGGCTGTATTAACCTTCAAGATGGTACACAGTTTATTCACTTCCAGGGAAACCTTGCAACGTTCTAGCGTTTATCAAGATGGCCGCCAGGAGTCGCGTTGCTGCATGGGATGAGAATCTCCTTGCGGACACTATGAAAGACAAGCAGCAGGTAACTCCCTGTGTTGCTTTGTTCCGTTAAGCAATACGCTAGTTTCCATTTCTGTTCCGTCCTTGCTCCGCTGCTCTGGCTGCTCCGCCTTTTGCCCTACTTGGCTTACTTGCTTCCTGGTTTCCATATCGCTACCTTGCGGTCTCTTTTCTACTACCCCGCACTTCATTGACCTTCATTATCCGCTCCATGCTTCGCTCCGCTTGCCTTCTGTGCACACCTACTCTGCAGCTCCCTGCTCTCTGTGTCTTCCGCGTCCCTTGGCAATATCTTTACAAAACTCTCCCTGCACTCGCAAGCTTCAGATCTGGCAGTGGGATTCAGAAACAGACTACAGCCGTTATTTCTAGTGGATCCTCGTGGAATACCTTCATCACTACTCTTCAGCTCCATGCCAAGACATAAAAGCATCTACCAATTGGATTGGGTTTTTCCCCTGCCTTGGGTTTTTTCCCTTTGGGCTCAGCCCAGTGGGCACACAACTCCCCCATTCCTATCAGGGGACTTGGATTCTAACGGGGGCTTTATTCCACTTACGACTGCTCCAAGATCAGCTGAACTTCTCTTACTATCACAGGTTTTCAAAAATCATTAATGAACATCGTTCTTGGGCAGAGGTTCCCTCTCCTCTGTTTCTAAATAGGCTATTCGCCAAGCTGGAAAAATGCCAGTTTCATCAGGACTGTGTGAGCTACCTGAACTTTTTTCTATCTTCGGACGGGGCAGCTATGAGCCTCAGAAAGTCCAGGCCATTGTGCAATGGAAGGAGCCCAGATTAGTCAAAGACATTCGAAGATTTGGCAGGTTTTCTAACTTTTATAGGAAATTCATCCCCAACTTGTCTAGGAATATCCTTCCCTAGACATCATAGTTGAAAAAAGGGACATTTCCATTGGAATGAGCCAGCCAGAATGGCCTTTCAAGAACTTAAGGATCATTTTATAAGAGCTCCCATTTTAAGGCTGCCCGATGAAACCCAGCCCTTCATTGTAGAAGCTGACGCATCTAATGCCGCGATCAGTGCAGTCCTAAAGCAGGTCTTTGAAGACGGTCGTGAACATCCCATTGCATATATATCAAAGACGTTGTCAGTATCTGAGTTGAACTACACTGTAAAAAAGAACTTTGGCGATCAAAAGAGCCTGCCTAGAACGGCGTAATCTTTTACTTGGCTCCAGGCATTAGGTGACCGTAAGAACCGACCATCACAACCTAAAGGTCCTACAGCAACATGAGTACAAAAACAGTAGGCAAGCCCGATGGGCTTACTTTCCCACCCCCCACGACCTTCTCTTCACCTTCCTCCTTGGTACAGAAAACCAATTGGCTGACGTCTTATCCAGGATGGAACACAATACCGGGAAACCCGCACAAAACGAACACTTTTTCTCAAAGCATCATTCTTAGGTGTGGTTTCCACATTCTCACAGTGGGTACCCTTCTCACCTTCAGCCGCCTCAAGCAGTGAAGAAACGATACGACCTACAGGAAGAACATGATCTTCTGTTTCATGATCAAGCTTTGTACATCCCAACACCATACCTACAACAAGAAGTGTTAAAGATGTGACATGACCTGAAGAGTCAGCGTGACCATAGACAATATCAGGAGACCTTTTTGGTGGGCCAACATGCTACGTGATGTCCAATAATGTGTAGCAGCCTGCATCGTATGTCTACAAAGCAAGACCCCTTTCGAAACTTCCCATTGGGAAGTTTGTTCAATCTATGGTTGCCTACCTTGCCCTGGAAACACATTAGTACAGCCTTTATCATAGACATCCCTCTATCTGAAAACTAAACCACCATAATAGTAACTGTGGATTCATTCTCCAAGATGGCACATTTCATAGCTCTCCCCCAGGTGCCTTCTGCACAAGCTATGGCACAGGTCTTTTTGCAGGCCATTTTCCGTCTACATGGACTACCTTCTACAATTCTGTCTGACCATGGACCGCAGTATACTTCCAACTATTGACAACATTTATGCAAGCAATTCGAAGTAAAGAGCTTTAACCTCAGGATACCATCCACAATCCAATGGCCAGACTGAAAGACTGAACCAATCCCTAGAAGCTCTGTTGCTTTGCTTCTGCCTCAAACGACAACTGGGCATCCTTGTTACCATATGCAGAGTGTGTATATAACAACTCAAGACATTCTGCCACTGGAGTTTCTCCCTTCTTTTGTACTTATGGTTACCATCCAGTCTGTGTACCTTCTGGATCATAGGTTCCATCAGTGGATGAGCTTATGAACAAGATTCAATCTGGATGACTTGTAGCCTTACAGACCCCGACAGAGGCAAGCGCATCAAGCAAGAAGCAAGCTGATAAGACGTCTACAACCTCCGGAATTTCACAACAGTGATTTAATCTGGCTCTCTTCTCGGTCTCTTCCCAGACATTTGGTCCCTTCAAAGTTATCGCCACGATTCTTTGGACCCTTGAAGATTCTGCAAAGAGTAGGTCCAGTGGCTTTTAAACTACGGTTACCACCATCCTGGTCTAGAATTCACCCATTATTCCATATTTCACAGTTAAATCCTCATATAGCCAATCGCTTTCTGAGAAAAAACCAAAAGGTATTTATTGTGTTTATATAGCGCTTAATTCCAAAGCGTTTTACATTATAACAACAAGTTACATAGAAAATATAACAGTAGAAGCAAGTTACCAGACATGAATCAAACCAATAAAACAGTAGGTAGTGCAATTAATCTGTGAGGGTAAGTAAGGGAAGGAGGGGGATGAGAAAGGAAGGAGGGAGACAGAAAGGGCATTAGGGTAACGATCTAGGGAGGGAGAGGTAAGGGTAAGGTAAAGGACCGGGTAGGGAAGGTGAGTAGGGAAAGATGTGAGGGAGGAGAGAGAAGTGAGAGGGGGGGTAAGGGTATCAGGGCAGGGAATGTAGAAGGAGAGATTTCAAGGAAGTACTGAAGGAGGAAAAGGTGGTGATGGAGCGGATAGAGAGAGGGAGGGAGGGAGTTCCAGTGCAGGGGGGCTAGGAGCTGAAAGGAGCAGAAACGGGAAAAGGCACATGGGGATGGGGGGGGCGATGAGAAGGAAGAGATCAGCGGATCGAAGGGAGGGGGAAGGGGATTTTAACACATCTTTCATATTCTGTAAGTCCCACAGACTCTTCTTCTGACAGAGATGGAAGATTCTCAAACTGCTCCTGTCCATAGTTCCCTAAGAAGTGTACGAGTAAAAATGTTTTACGTTCACTGGCAAAATTTAATCCATGGGCTGCAAAAACATAATGATCAAAACTCTTCTACCATCTTTTCCAATGTACCACTGGATCACACTTGGTATCTAAAAAATAGTTTGGTGGCAGTATCCCTTGCATTTCTGATGGTTAATGGTGGATTGTTCCTGTAGCTGGGCTGGCTTGTAATTATTAATTTACATATGTTGGTAAAATTAGTTGTTATTCTCTTCCAAATTGTGGTAGCTGTGCATTTCTTCCAGCAATTAATTGATTCAATGTTGACATGGATAGAGAGCTGGTGGATTGATTTTGTCCCTTTTGTGCTGTATTCATTAGTGGAATTTGAAAAATATATATATATATATATATATATTTCAACAAGCGTTCACACTTGACTGTTTCCTTGTTACCTTTTATTGCCTGTGTGCACACACTCCGATTGGTTTCACCTACAGCAGCATACATGTGCGTTTAAATTTGCATCAAATTCAGTTTCAGCAGAACATGGCGTTTATTAAATTTTTCTGTAATAAATTGTGACATTGTTGTCAATTGTACAGTTTAGTAATAGTTGAATCATCATTCTCATCCCGTGTACTGAAACATTTCTATACAAGTATTCACTTTGCGTAAGGAACATTCAATTGAGAAAGGCTGTTTTGTACATTTGTTTACATGCAGTGTATCTAGTTGTCAAGGAAACAAAAAATGGCAGCAAGTACTCATGACGCATGAGGGTCCTTTCCACTTGCTTTTGAGCAAGTACGTCACCGTGCAGCCTTGTCACATTTAGAGGCTAGGATTGAAAGATGCCGGAGAATGTTGCAAGTTCGCGCTTAACAAAATAAAAACATGAGATTAAGAAACTCTGGCCAATCCTGAATGTCGGGAATACTAATTTAGCGGTCCCATTGTTCGCTATAAAGAGGAGAAGGAATCTACGAGAATCATTTGTGAACACAGATCAAAGAGAACAAAAATGAAATGAATGACCAGAGCAGACTATGGGCCATGCCAAGAGCTGCTGGACATACACCATGTGGTCAGTGCTCGGCTTGCCCATTTACCAAACGTACCACTAAGATAGACATAGGGTGGACTACACCGTGGGAACAAACGACTTAACGAATTGTAATATGACACATGGGGTGTATCAAATTACATTTCCTTGCAATAAAAGATACATAGGGATGACCACCAAGACCATAGAAACGAGAATATGCGAGCACCGTTCCAATATCAGAACAAAACAAATGACGGCACCCCTTGTAGAATGCTATGTTTCAATGCAACACACCGAGAATGATGCAACATAGACACTCCTTGAGAAGGTAAAAATACCACGAAGAGGGGGAGACATAGGAGTGATGCTCTTCAAAAGAGAGCAACTGTGGATTTTTTGTATCAATACCTTTAAAGATGGTCTAAATAAAGAATTCTGCTGGCAGACTCCAGCTACTGTGGGATGGAATAGAGCTCAGAGACACACTGAAATCAGAACTCCAGATAATACAAGTATCAAAAACATCCAAATAAGAGGCCTCTAAAACATATTCAAAAAGAAATGGATAATATATCACCAAAAGATTGCGTGCAAAATAAAAAAAAAAAACATAGTGGTATCAAAGCACTTATTTTTGAGCACTTTTTAACATTAGGATACACTTGCTCTGAGATCCAATATAGCTGAATCAGAGACCTGGACATGCCGATATGGCACACGTAACAAGAGATGCAATGGATAGTTGCAGAAAATATATAAGATTTAATTCCAAGATGGCGGCAGAAATACTGCGGGTGTATCAAAACGATCCATTTGTCGAAAACAGAGAAATGGTGATCATGATCCATTCAGTTAAGATCACATCCCAAGATGGTGGCGAGAAACGGTACGCGCACCACGTGATAATTATATATAAACACATCACGTGATGCACCTGTGTGTTTCCAAAAACAAAGAAAGGGACGCAACGGACACCAGATGAACGCGCATCCAGAAACAAAAATGCCCAATATTTTTAAGAGGACAGAAAGTGATAAAAGGTAAGTGATATATTGCTATAGAAAAAACGACAAGATCAGCAAGTGAGTGTGGGGGTGTGGAATCCCAAAACAGAACTACAACCCCACGTGTCAAAGAGACAATAACTATACAATAATGAATAGCAGTATGAAATCAGATTGCAAAGTATACACTAGGTAGAATATTTAGAACGAGTCTCTCCCTGTGTGGGTTTGTTGTAATTTGTTAAACATAAAACCTTGGAGTCATTTTGAAAGATCGGAATGATAGATACACAGAGATGTATAAGCCCAAAGAATGAAGTTACATTTTTAACTGTGGGTTTTCTGACCCATAGGCCCAAAAAGAACAAATTAAATATTAAGAGAAAAAAAGATACCTCCAAGTGGCACATCAACAAATCACTGGAAAGAAAAACAAAATAGAGGTTAGTGTGATAATGGATAAATCATACTGAAGAATGGTGTATGCATTTATGGTAGTCGGTGGGGACATTACACTTGTGGGCTCTCTAATTACAGGCAGACTCTGGAAGAATTGATCACAGACGCCTTGAAAAACTTTGTGAACTCTGAAAGGATAAGAGACAATTTGGTGAAATTAAAACACTAAATGAGAACCTAGAGGGTAATAGATATAGTGATGTTCCATATTGTACGTCTCCTTATGCAGGGCTGAAATAAAGGAGGAAGAAACGCCTCTTGAATCCTCTTGAATCGTACACAGGAGGACATTTGAGAACCCTCCCTTTTCCCCCAAGGGAGCCCAACTAGAAGGCTGGGGTCCAGTCCTCAATGAAGCGGCTAGACTAGAGCTAAACCCGCTGAAACCGGTAGACAATCTAAGCGTTCAGGTTGATTCCCTGAAACCCCAGGACATTTAGATTGATTGAGAGCCTGGGTTGAGAAGATCACAAAAATCATTATTTAACTGAGGAATCAACTGCAATTTTTACCATGCTAAACAGGGATGAATAAAAGTAGAAAAAAACTCCCCCAGTGTTGTTTTTTTTTTAAAGTATTTCTTTTGGAAATTTTAGATATAGAAAAGTAGTGAGCTAGTTGAGGGTCAGTGCTTCTAACATCCCCTTTCTTAGATAAGCAGCACATCAGCGCCAACTAGGAAAAGAACAGGGGGCGTGGCTAACTAGCCATGAAGTAGGACGTGCTCTGGTGCAGCAGCTCCTGTTGATCCGACGGCGATCCGTGGTAACGCGCTTAAATTGATCTAAAAGTTCCTAGAAATATTAGCAAAGGCGTTGGAATGTGTGCCCCACGACATAAGCAAACTACAAGCCTATCGGTGTAAGCATGCCGGAGATATAGTCTTTTATGCGTGTGATTTGGTGGGCATGTATTCCCACAAAATGGCGGACAACAAAGGCATTGAGATATTTAACACAGTATCCGCTTGCGTTGAGCAGCAGGGTGCGGCAAGCCTGCGAGCGGAGGATCGAAGAGATACTGTAGCCGCTGGTGGGGCTCCCCGAGCGTTCCATCGGAGGGAGCCGATTGCGCGAAGCTGATGCGGCTGGGCGCCGCGGGACAGAGACTATTAGGAGCGGCTACCCGAACGCTTCCTCGTGCGGAGAACAGGCATCGCTGACCAGAACTGCACGATGCATTGTAGCGGAGGCAGCGGGTGCACCGCAGGAACGCGTGGCAACATTAGTAGCGGATGCCTGGACTAGGATGAAGGAGTTTGGGACGGCCGCACAGAGGACAGAGGTGCGCGAGAGTCGTGCTGGAGGACAGTATTGGGATTCCAGCAGAAAGGGCAGCTGGTGCAAAAGGCGGCTGCTCATTAATAACATCAGCAGCTGATAACTGGGGAAACGGACACCTTGTAGCAACGGCTACGGGAGGACACATTAACAGACCACTGGGCTGGCACTGATGGAGGTGATCCTGTGCTCCTAGAGACAAACAGGAGTACAATATTGGGAGCTGTGGGCACTCTGTGGGGCTGAAGACAAGAAGACGACCCCAAGGAGTGGAAGAGCCAGATAGTGGACGCCGCCATAGAAAGGCACGGCATACAGGGTGGATCCAAGCTGATGTTGATCTAAGAGAGACTGCTGCAGATACAGGCAGTGGTGGGAAGAGTGCAAAGAGCCCAAAAGCTGGGTGATCACGATAAGGGAAAAGAGTAGTCTCCAAGACGCAGCAAGACAATTTGAAACATGGGAGGACACAACCCACTCGGTGAAATAACCCAACAAACACAAGCTTATACAGGGGCTCCTCTAGGATAATTGCCCCAGACTTGGAGCGATACACTGGTGCCGCATCAAAACAGAGAAGCAGGATTGATACACCAGAGACCAAGCAACCTCAGACACATAACTGAGGCCGCAAGATGGCAGGGCGAGGGGCCGTAAGCACGAACAAGAACAAACAATCCACAATGGAAGCATTCGCCAAAACGCAGCAATCTCCTACGACCACAGCGCCCAAAGGCGCGACAGCACCGGTGGAGAGCACCGTAGCGACTGAAAGTCACCAGATATTAGCGGCCATTACGGAGCTGAGAGACTCATGGGGGATAGCGATGTCATACTTGCACACTTCCCTGGAGGCTAAAATAGACGCAGTAGGCATAGAAGTCACCCTGCTGCGACAAGATGTTAGGGCGTTGGCAGAGAGAACGAGCAGCCTGGAGAGTGCAGTGAAAACCAACACGGATACTAGAACCAACAATGCAAAGGAGGTTCACGTACTGAAGCAACAGGTAGCTAACCTGGAGAATCGTGCGGAGGAAGCGGAAGGGAGAGCAAGAAGGAACAATATCCGTGTGGTCGGCCTGCTGGAGGGGGAGGAAGGCCAGGACCCTACAGACTACGTTGACAACCTAATCTTACAAGGAATAGGGGGCGAAAAACTCTTGCAAGGATTTGCAGTGGAGCGCGCACATAGAGCCCTTATGAGGAAGCCAAAGCCTGGGGCCCCTCCCCGGGCAATAATCACAAGGATACTGAACTATAAAGATCGCGAGAAGATTTTGGAGTACTTTCGTAAAGGGGGAACGATTGAAAGGGCTTCAAGCACCATCACAGCGTATCCTCACTATACAATGTTGGTCCAGAGGCAACGGTATAGCTATGTGGCAATCAAAAGGAGGTTACGCATGGCCAGAATCAAATACATGCTTCTGTACCCCGCGAAATTGAAAGTGTCGCACAAAAGCAGGATGTACTTTTTTGACACTCCGGAAGAAGCAACGACATGGTTGGACCTTCAGGGTTGCCCGGAATGAGATACGGAGCAGGCTCAAGAAGAACACGATAAGTGATTGGGATATTGCATGTATATTGATGTGACACAGAGCGGGTACCCCAGCAGTGACTAGATTAAGATAAAGGGGTGCGACCAAGTAAAGTTGATATTTGGCTGTGATACCTTTGACTGTGTCGAACTTAAGGGACTGGAATATAGCAGTTCGTATACATACGTAAATTGAGTAGCAATGTGCGGTTGGACTGAAGCAAACAGGAGCGGTAGGACGAAAGCACCCCCCCTCTCCCCCCGAGCAATAGTAATAGTAGTAGTAGTAGCAGTAGGTTAGCCATTAGGGCAACCTCGCCCTGCGGAGCTTCGAGTATAGGCGATTGCCAGAAAGAGCTAGATGCGGGGGTGCCTGAGATCCACGGATCGAGCTGTGCAACAGTTGAGGGGGGTGATGTTGGAGATGGGAGGGAGGGGGGGACGGGGAGTTTGGTGTGTTTTTGGTTAAGAGGAGTTTAAACCAGGGAACGAGCCTATACAGAATGGAAAGGAACTTAGATTTAGACTGCACCTGTGGGAGGTGGAATGGAACTCGAATAAGCCATGGGGGACCTTAAAATAGTTACATGGAATGTAAGGGGCTAAATAGTTATCTAAAGAGAAATAAGGTCATGTTGTACCTGCATAGGCAAAAAATAGACATTGCACTGCTACAAGAGACCCACCTGACACGGGAGAAAATGGATACGATTGCTGGGAAGTGGAAGGGGGTGATGGTGGGCTCATATTCTGCTTATAGCAGGGGAGTGCTTATTTGGGTGGCGCCACATGTCCCATTTCAACGGTTGCAAGAGGTAGCTGAGACAGAAGGGAGGATGGTTATATTGAGGGGACTGATGGAAAATAGGAAGATAAGCATAGTAAATACATACGCCCCGAACCAGAACACAGCAGCGTACATCAGAACATTGTGTACTAATCTGTGCACGTGTGTGGGGAGCGCGGTGATTTGGGGAGGGGACTTTAAATGCGTACTTAACCCAAGGGTGGATAGATCGGATGGGAAGATGGATAGACCCGCCCCTGCTGCCAAAGCGCTACAGACATTGCTGAGTGACTTTGGTCTAGAAGATGCATGGAGAATGAGACACCCCCAGGAGGGGCAAAATTTGCATTATTCTGCCCCGCAGCAGTTACACAAAAGGTTGGACTATGTCTTTACTACACCTGACGTGATAACAAAGATTACACAAATAGAATATAAAGCAAGGGTTCTTTCGGACCACTCGCCCCTGATCCTCGGATGGCAATACTGTCCCCCGAGAGCGAGGATTCAGACATGGTGCCTAGGAGCAGAAGCACTGAGAGACCCCCTTTTCTTTATTTTTTTTTTTAAGGGAGGACATGAGGGAGGAGATTGTAAACTATTTTGAGATGAATACTGGTAGTGTGGACTCGGCAGGAAGACTGTGGGAGGCCTTCAAAGTTGTGATGAGAGGGGTAGCCATAGCAAAATCTAAAGGTCTACAAGGTGGGATTCTAGCTGATCTACGAGAGACGGAGGAGAAACTGGAAGAGGCTTTAAGGGGCAAAGATGGCACTAAAGAGAAATTACAACCGATACTCATGCTACAGCAAAAATGCGCAGAGTACTGGGATAGATTGAGTAACCACAACTATAAAAAAATATGTAGAGAGACAGCATGCAGGCGGGGATAAACCAGGAAGACTCTTGGCGTGGCTATATAAGAGCGAGACCCCCAGAGTCACAATCAGGACCATAATGAGGGAAAACGGTAGTGTAGCGGACACCCAAGAGGGAGTTAACCAAGAGTTTGCAGACTATTATAAGTTATTATATGGAGACGACGGTAAGAGCAGTTGCGCTACGATAAAAGAAGCATTGGAGGATATAGGATTGCCAAAGATAAGTGCGGAGGAGAAAGAGGAGCTAGATGCACCAATTACCCTAGAGGAACTGGGGAGGTGGTAAGACAGTTGCTTACTAGCAAGACCCCGGGGGCGGATGGACTCCCAAGTGAATTTTATAAAGCATACATGGAAGAGGTTCTCCCCCCACTGTTAGAAATGTTAAATGAAGCATTTGAGACGGGAAGTTTGCCAGAGTCACTGAGAGAAGCGATTATAATACCGCTTCCCAAACCTAATAAGCCTGGGCACAGCTGCAGCTCCTATCGTCCTTTGTCGAGGGTGAATTAAGACAGCAAGATATTGACGGCTGTCTTGGCAAATAGATTGAAGAGGGTTATTGGTAGACTAATACACCCTGATCAGACGGGTTATGTCCCAAATAGGAACATTTCTAATAATCATAGACGACTCCAACAAATTATTGAGAGTGGTGGCGAAAACGCAGGTGAAATGGCAATTGTGTCCTTGGACGCAATAAAGGCCTTTGATTCGGTCAAGTGCCCATGGCTGCTGGCGGCCCTGGAATGCTATGGGTTGGGGCCTGGATATGTACGGTGGGCGAAAATAATGTATAGTGAACCGCTGGCTAGAGTCAAGACAGGATCAGTGATATCGGAAAGGTGGCAGCTTCGGAGGGGCACCAGACAGGGATGTACGTGGTCTCCAATGCTCTACATACTGGCCCTATAACCTCTAACAATATACCTGAGACAACAATACGATACCATAGGCATTGAGGCGAAAGAGGGACGACATCTATCGCCCTATACGCAGATGATATGCTGCTGTACTTGCGGCACCCGGAAGAAAATCTCCAATATATTCTAGAAGTAATGCAGAGATATGCGGGGTTGTCTGGTATAGCGGTGAACCCTCAGAAGTCTAGCATGTTCCCACTAGGTGGGTACAAAGGGATCTCAGTGGAGCAGTTACCCGTATTGCAGGTACCATGGGCGGTCAGTACGTTTCACTACTTAGGGATAGACATATACCACACAGTGGAAGAGGAGCATAGGTGCAACACGGAGGTGGCCATTCAAAAAATTGAAAATTGCATGCGATTTTGGGTGAGGTTGCCCTTAGCAATGATGGGGCGTCCTGCCTAGGCTCCTGCACTACTTTGGGAACATACCATACCTGATACCTAAGAAGTTCTTCAACAAACTGAATAGTATGTGCAGGGATTTCCTGTGGCATGGCACGCGGAACAGAGTGGCTTTATGGAAGCTACAGAATTTCTATGAAAAAGGGGGAATAAAATTGCCCAACTATGAGGTTTATTATGTAGCGAGCCAACTGCAGTATGTTGCCAAATGGCTCTCTGATGAAGAGACCTCTGAATCCAGGCTGTTTGGACAAAAATAGATGATGTGGGTACCCAAGGCAGAAATGAAAGGGCGCCCCAAGATGATGTTACTGGGGTGGAAGATGTGGCGTAGGGCATGCCAGATGATGGAGAACCCGTCTCCATGCTCTCCGCAGGTACCACTGGTTGCATTAACAGGGGCAGATGAACAGCTAAGAATGATCAGAAACTACTGGGAACCGGTTGAGTTAGCAACAATGGGTGATATTTGGTGGGAGGGTTCTATTATTACCTTTGAGGGGCTGCGGGATGAAACTGGGTTGCACACGGGCCAGTATATTACATATCACAGAATGGTGCAGAGAGTTAAGAGAATATGGCCCGAAACTGTGCTGGAGGAAGAACCAGATGCCACCATAGATATGATATACAACATAGCAGAAGGGGGACATGAGATATCTAGAATATACGAGATGTTGATGTTCAAAGTGGGGAAGGAGGTCACACAGTTGAGACTAGATTGGGAAACGGAAGTAGGAGCCCCGATGGAGGATGGGATGTGGGAACGGGCTCAGGGGTATCATAAGAAGGTATCTAGAAATGCGAGATTGAAACAGATACAACTGTTTATTACGCACAGGGCATATATGACACCCCAGAGGATATCGAGGTTTGAGAATGCAGGACGGGAAGCATGCCCCAAGTATGATGAGGATAACGCGGGCATGGCGCATATGTTCTGGTCATGCCCGGTCATTGAACGCTTTTGGAGCGACGTGGAGCGGAGACTGGCCGAGAAGGGGGTCAAGATTGTAGTGGACACAGTGTGGGCCTGTTTGTTGGGGGGGTTCCCAAGATCACAGAAGCTCACTCATGTGGGTAAACAGAGATCTGGCATATGTGCTTGCAAAGAGGGGAATCGCTATGGGGTGGAAGACATGCCATAGACTGAGAGTGGAGGTGTGGTGGAAAGATTTGCAGAAATGGGCGGAGGCAGAAACCATGGTATGGCAAGAAACGAGCAATGCTGGAGTGGGTGGGGGGGAGGAGACAGAGTCCCGGATGGCCTGGAAATCATTGATGGCAGAGCTTTTTGGGTCAATACGAGACCCAGCAGAACCCATGGAAGGAGAGACCCTACCACAGGACGCAGAAACGGAATGTGTAAAGTAATAGGCTCGAAATGGGGGGTGGGATAAGGGAAGCAGTGGCTAGAAGTAAGCAATGTACAATGAAACTGTTGATACATGCACTGCCTGTTTGGTTTGTATTGTTTGCTTGAAATTAATAAAAATGTTTTTAAAAAACTAGGAAAAGAACAACTGGCATGATAGATAGTTAGACTTTCCAATAGGGAGATTTAGTGACCTGTAGGCGCCAAATATGTAGAAGTGAAGAATAGAATCTCAAACAACTTCCATACATGATCTTTATCACACAACACAAGAGGAACAATAAGAATAAACAGTGGGTTTCCCTGGAGAATTTGCTCTTTACCCCCTGTCACGCTAGGGGAGTGGTTGTGGGTCCCACAAAGATGCCTTCTCCAGAGGATCCGCCATCACCCGGTGCTTGCAGTGTTGTGGCACCTTTGGAGGCCATCCAGGGAGATGAAGGGGATAACCACCTAGCCCTCGTCGCTTAGCTGAATCTAGTCTCCCCCATTAGAGATCAAATAGAGGGCTCCTTGAGGTTTAATACTTGCTATGAAGCGGGCTCTGTCAGGGAAGGCCGGATATGGAAGGAAGGTGCATTTATGACCAAAGTAGAACTAGAGACGTCACTAGACCGGCCCCCCATAATGCTGTTGTTATACCTCCAGCTGAAGGGGGTGTTGACAGAGGTACTTTGGGGCATTGATCTGAAACTCCCACTGACCCAATTCGAAAAGATTCTAAATACACAAACTGGATCTAAAGGGCTCATCTCATGTATGTATTTGTCATTGTTGACGAGAAGACATGCAAGCATACCTAGATCTCAGACACAGTGGTCCACAGACCTGCAGATCGCGGAGGACACAGAGGTTTGGTGGGTAATATAATTATAATTGTTTTTTGTGACAGGCTTAATAGCAACAAGGTTTCTAAGCGCGGACCCGGCATTCGAACCCGTCTTGTTCTGCGTCGTCTTGCTTCCAAGATGAGCACCTTGCCCCTGAGCTATCCTCCCAGCCCAACATACAGGGTGCTCTGGTCTTCCTCCATAACGACCCAATATTAAATACATAATGGCAGATTGATGTTCAGGTGGCACTGGACACCATCAAGACTATCTAAAATGTACCCCAACATCAGTCCCCTATGCTAGAGGAATTGTGGCCGTCCTTGTACATACTGCCATATGCGGTGGATTGTCCCTTGGTGAGAATTTTTTTTTGGAAGGCGGTGATGGGGTGGGTTAAGGCGATAGATGGAGAGATCTGGTCGCGTGTTTGGTCTTGTTTGGTATTGAAAGGAATGACAATGATTTTTGGGCGTTACAACATATGTAGAGGAATCTGCTACTAGCGGCCCGAGTGTGCATAACCCTTCACTAGGAGAGGAGCCAACTACCCTCACAGAGAGAATGGCTTGAGAAGGCCCATGAAATATACGTCATGGAAAGTTTAACAGCAATTCTATTGGAATCTCACACTCATGTAGGCACGGTATGACTTCCCTTCCTTGAATATTACTCCTCTCAGAGCTGTGGCAGTAGTGCAGACGGGCTCTCTGCACCTGAATAGCTAAGGACTTTGAGGCTTTGATGTACCTTGAGCAATGGGCCTCCCGGGACACTGCTGTCTGTAGTTCTATAGAA
This sequence comes from Ambystoma mexicanum, assembly GCF_040938575.1. Classification (NCBI taxonomy): domain Eukaryota; kingdom Metazoa; phylum Chordata; class Amphibia; order Caudata; family Ambystomatidae; genus Ambystoma; species Ambystoma mexicanum. Next base: position 174,515,854 of record NC_090931.1, read on the forward strand.
GGTTTAATTTGACCCACTTTGGAGCCACCCCACCAGCGACTGCACGTTTCCCCTATATTTCACTATCCCAATCAGGGGGAGGAGTTTCCTTATAATATCCTAGATGCGGCACACTACTTTTGTTCAGTAGGCAGCAAGGTGTTTATTGTTTATAAGGCACAAACAAGGGGGCCTGGGGGGTCCTGGGAGTGTCTCTCTGCCGGTCTATACCCTGGGTAAGAGTGTCAAACAGGGCAGGACAAAAACCGATATGCAGTGGAAAGGATTCTTCTGTGAAAGGATGGTGAGCTAAAGACTCTGGTAGAGTCTCTAACCCGGGATATAGGCCAGTAGAGAGAGACTCCCAGCACCCCCCTTGTTTGTGCATATCAAGTAGATTTGGGTTTTCACCACAAGTTACTAAAGTAATCCAGACGTGGAACCCTTGTTCCCTGTTCTTAGAGTCACAGATCCACCTCACTGACGAGGCCCCACCAGGCCGAAACACATGTCTGGGGTTGCTGTTGGTACTCTTGTTCAGAAGAGAATTGCCTGGCATTTTGGTACTTGACTGCCCTTGAGTAGGATAAAGACCGATGTATAGTGGAAATGTCTCTTCTGTGAAAGGACAGTGAGCTAAAGACTCTGGTTGAGACTCTAACCCGGGATATAGGCCAGTAGAGAGACACTGCCAGGACCCTCCTTGTTTGTGCATATTGTTTAGAAGGTACATTTGTTCTTGTGAAGTGGTATACTTTGGACGAGTGTGATGTATTTGATGGGGATGGGTTACTGCACTTTGACTCTCATGCTGTTTAATAATCTGGTTACGCTGTACCCTGTTGAAACCTTTAAAAAACACATTTTATTTTTAAAATCCTCCCCCTACAAGCAAAGCTGCTTTTTGCATTTGCAACGGGGGGGGGGGGGGGGGGAGTACAGATTACATGTTATATTTCAGCCCTAAATAGAAGAAAGAAAGTGGTTTCAGAGTGACCAAATTGATGAGGAGGTTTTTTGTAGAGGATTCAAATATGTACACTGCGTCATTATTTTCCAAAATGAAAAGAGCAGCCTGCTTGGTTTGATGAATACTTACACATAAGAACTTTTCACAATGAAAACATTTGCCAGACAAAAAGTATTGTTGTCATTTATATTCTGTGTAAGCATGTATTTACCTCTTTTTATATTCTTTCAGCCGAGACAAGCGTGTGGGTCATAAAGCGATACAGAGAGATAAGGAGGGAGTTTGTGGTTCACTGAAGAGTTGGAAACATGGGCTTCTAGAGCACAATGACCACTTAGTTGGGCACCACCTGCATGGGATGAGCCACACTCTAGGCCACCTCAAGAAAAAAAGATGAGGAAGGGCCCAACTCAGATGTGTTAGTGATCCACTGAGAGGACAATAACATATCACTGGACTGGGGCCTCTTAACATAACGTGCAGGGCATATTAATAATATTGTGTCATTAGATAAGGCCCAGAGGAGAGCGGCGGTGGACCGGATCTTTGGAGGCGCTTGAATCCTCTGCTCACAGAACCAACCCCACCTAGGAAAACTGTATGAAGGTGCATAGTTTGACCTTCATCAGGCACCGCTTGATCAGCGAGAGGGACCTGTTCAATATTGAGGGCTCTAAAGAGAGTAGGCTGTTCCTAAACAGAAGAATACAAGTTGTAAGGAAGTTGGACTCCTGAACATCAGCCTAGGCTACACTACATACAGAATTGGAGAGTGAACAGTGTCGTTTCGTTATAGCAACCAGAAGTGGAAAAACTGTGCCTAGTAGTCACCCAAAGTAATCTAAAGTATTGGTAATGGCGTGTGTTAACTGGATGTACATTTTATTCGTGTGCCACCTGGGAAGAAATGTTTTCTTGATGGACTGGGTCACTTAGGGAATCAAGCAGTGCTGAGATGACCTGTTAAATTAACGCATGTAGAAGTCCTAATGTTACTCCGTACATGTCTGGTCTGAATTATTATAGGTATATCTCCATAGGTTGGCCTTGGTAGGGGCCTGTCCTAGCTATACATTCAGCAATCAGATTCCCTTGCTCAATGTCATGTGGCTTCAAACACAAGGATGAACTGTTTTGCTTTGCATTTGACACCATGCTAGATCTTACATAGTGGATCAGTTTGGTGGACTCTGGGAGTGCTGAAGAAGGATGTGCACTGAATATCCATGATGGACCAGCTTTCACTGTGGCCCAGGAAGGAGAAAGCAACAGGGTGTTCTCTGCTTTATGGAACTGCGACAGTCCAAAGCATAAATTCACTAATGCTGAAGGAACTCTAGAGAGTCGTTTGTGTACATCCACCTTGATTCGTACCTTCACTGAATCCCGCCTGTGGGCACGAGGAAAAATATGATGAAGCTCAGACGATTAATAAAATCAACCCGGTGTACATCGATCTTAAGGAAAGAAAGTTGCAGAAATGTCAGTCTCTGGCGGGGCTTGCTGCAGACAAAAGGCATTGGTCTAAGTTAGAAGGGTGATCAAGGATAATACATTGTTTTTATTGTAACAATTAATTATGTACACAACTTTAATTACAAACACAAGTTCATCTGACACCTTCTCAGTTGTTAGTCCATATTGCTTCATAACCAAATTTTAGATGTATAAGATTTGATTCGTTAACACGCCAGTATTTCTACTTCTAAGACTTTTTCAAGAAAGTCTACCAAGGCACATGTTATTGCCACATTGTTTCCAGATATTAAAGTATGCCACCAGTGTTCAGTCTGTTGATGGGCCGATGTAAGATGTTCTAGAAAGAATGACCGCTGGGTGGATATATTGCTGCATTCTGTGATTATGTGTTTTAGAGACTCGTGCATTATTACAAAACCTGCATGTATTGTTTGTTATGTCGTTGTAGTGTCTCAGCCACATCATCTCTTTCGTTTGATATGCATTGAGACGAAGCCTCAGGAACTTGCTGCGATGTATCCTTGATGGAAATCTTGCAAGATACTTTGGCAATTTATCTAGGCTATTGCAAGTTACACGCAAGTTGAGCGAAGTTGGCATAACATCCCGCAATTCATTGTTTTTTATCCAATTCCCCAGTTTTAGCTTCTTTTTGGCGATTTGAGGCATGTCCATTACTGTGGCCCAAGAAATGTCAGTGATTGATAGTATCACTCCGATTTTCATGGTGGACCAAATGCATAGGATTCCAGTGTGTGGATTTTCGTTTGATGGTTTGAATATTTTGTATGCAGGTGCGACCTTACTAATGTTCATTTTGCGTAAAAGTGCAATTGATTTCCATTGGATAATCCCATTGAGAGGCTCTAATCCTAATTCATGTTTTATGGCTACAATAGAAAAAGAGGGTAAGCCTAACACCCCTCTCCAGAAATGGCCTTCCAATGTTGCCCAAATAGAGTTGTCAGTGTTTAGACTAGCCTCCACCCCATGTGTTAGAGCAGGGATAACTTTCTGCAAGTAAAAAGTCTTAAGTGGAATCAAGGTGAATTTGCCATATTCGGAGTGCAATCGTTTGCTTTGCAAGGTGAAGGTTGCCATGCAGTATTTCAAATCTGCCACCCAATCCCATTCTCTGATGGATTTATTAATTTGCACACCTAGATAACAAATGGATGAGACAGACTCAATTATTTCACTGGCTGCTGACCATTTGAATGTTTTCATCGCTGACTTTTGTTTTATGCCAAACGCTAAGATCTTGGATTTGCCTGTATTAATTTCAAGGATCGTTGGCTTGTAAATAGACTACTAGTGCATTCAAAAGGCGTTGTAGACCGATCTCAGTTTGGTCAAACAACACTATGTCGTCAGCATAAATAGCCCAGCTGATCGTCTGTCCATTTAGTTTTGGTGGAAAGCATCAGACATGCTGCAAAGCTTCAGGAATGTCAGCTATATACAACTTAAACAAAAAAGAGCTGCCAAGGGGCAGCCTCTTTCACTCCTCGTGTTGTTAAAACTTCTTTTGTCATATGACCGATGTTGTCAATATGCACTTTGATGGATGTTTCATTATGCAAGGCCATGAGCGGTTGGAGTAAAGAGAGTGGACAGGACCATGTTGACAATTTGTTCTAAAATTTTGTGCGGTTAATTCTGTCAAAGGCCTGTCGCATATCTATGAAGGCCATAAATAATTTCTTTCTGGACTTCATAGCTTCAAGTTTCAGGAGAGTAACGATTAGAAGATTGACTTCGGTTCCGACATCTTTTGTGAAGCCAGTTTGGCAGGAGTCCAGTAGATTGTTAGATGCCCAAACCACAATTTTTTGTTGTAGACAGATGGCAAATATTTTGCCTATTATGTCCAATAGGGCAATAGTTGGCAGGATCGTCCCTATTGCCCTTCTTGAAAATAGGAATGATTACTGCAGATTTCCATGAGCTCGGTATTGTCTTGGACCTTGATAGAAGTCCAAACAGCTCGATAAAATCAGCCCATAGCTCCTTTTTGTCTTTTATTATTACATTGGTCAACCCATCGGGCTGTAGCAGTGTCATGACAGTTGATCAGTGCAGGTTACACAGAAGTGTCCCATTACCAAGGAAGGTAGGAACCTTCATTGATGATCTACACTCAGGTCACGTGCTTTCTAGAATACCCACCATTAAAACAATCAAATTGAGAAGCTGTGATAAGAGGTTTTTTAATATAAATATCACGGAGTCTAAACCATGTTCACCCCATTTACCCTAAAAGAAGATGCCCCAAGAAGTCAGGAGCACATGGAGTATCCACAACACAAAGCATTGTTAGTAAGGCGTAGAGATCCCACTCACCCGATCTTTGCTGGCCTGTTCATTCAGGGCCTTCACCCAGGCCCGCTGCCAGTTTTCCCGAAAGGATTTAAAGGTGAAAAGAGAGGAGAGAAGGCCCCGGACTCCAGCTTCGGGTACTCGTGCACCTTCACCGACTGAGAACCCCAGACGCAGAAGCGACTTCCAGATGCCTGCAGGTTCAGGTGGGTTCTGGATGCTCCGGCTCCACAGACCATGCGAATACTGTGCCAGCCACACCAGCACCGTGAGCAAGGAGGCTGCAAAAAGCAAGAGCAGGCACAGCCAACCTAAGTCCAACTCCAGCCCAGCAGGTACTGGAAGAAGCTCCCACAGAGCCTGCATGGTGAGGCCAGAGGATAGGAGGCTCTGATGCACATGAGCGGAGGGCAGGGTAAGCGAATTAGGCAACGGGGCTCCTCCGGTGGGGTTCAGTGGAATCAGAAGATAGTGTGACAGCTAGGGTTACAGATTTTGCGAGGCAGGTGTAGCAACTCCAAATAAGGGTTCAGAAACATGCACCTCACTTAAAAAAATCAAACAAAAAACAATAAGTTAGGTGAGGCATAACGTGAGCCCAGATAGAGTGGGCTGGGAGACAAGGATGGTGCTGATGGTATTTGCCTGGACCCATGGTAGCGTCTGGTTTCCATCTGAGAAAGGGACCTTAGCAACGCTCCGCTCCCCTCTTCGTCACGTGGGTTGCACGTTCGCGCGTGTCAGGGGAGTCACATGTCTCAGTTTGTGCACTTCATCAACTTGTGTGTCATCTTTGTAAAGCCTCGCACGAGCTGGGAGACTGGCGCGGCCTTGTGGCCGAGAGAGGAAGCTCGGAGGTTGATACAGCATCGCGGCCAAAAGTTGATCAACACCGTCATTTATTTACCAGTGCTTTAAATGGTCCGCCACTTCTAATTTTTCACGATATTGAGAACCTGGACCTCTCCAAATTGAAAGAGAGTCCCGTTACTGAAATATACGGTGCTATCCAAATGAAAGCATTTCCTTAACTGTCGCGCGACTGCTCCTGCACCTGCAGCCTTTGCTGTGGGAAGCTGCTACTCCTCTATGTCCTCCCTTCATGACACCTTTCAGCCCCACCCTGTAGATAGCATGCTAGCCAACATTCTCTGACCAAAAAGATGTAGGATGTTTCAAGTTTCAAAAATAATAATGTGCATAACGCTTAACAATTACATCACAGGACAATACAAAACATACATTATTGGCACCACTGGAGCATTCTAAAATACACAACCCATCAAACAGCACAATATGGAAAGTTGTTCAAATGGTTAAAAATGTGAATGGTCAGTTAGCACCAAATTCAATAACCTAACTTCACAGAAGCTAAGCACACAGAGCTGGTAGGCAACGTTGGCCACTGCTGTGTGACAGCAGCCTGGCCAGTACATATTTATTGCAAGCTAACTGAATGACATGGAGACTGATAATCCCCTCAGTCTGATAGGCAGATGCTGTGCGATGGTGTTACGCTCTGCCACTTGCCTTCACTGGTGGTTCACCTAAGGCCTGTCCCAGCCAGAGTGCAGGACAGAGTCACGTAGCTGTCAGGTCAGTGGATTGGTCTGAGCCCAATCAAAATAATCACCTAGTACCCCACTGTACAGACAGACTAATTAATGTGTTGCATGCTTTGTCCTGCAGCCTGCCTTAGAGTCACATAAATTACTTGCCACTGTAAAAAGCAGTAGGATCTGTCACCCAAATCTGTAGGCGGTAGGACTGCTTAAAATTCAGTAGCCTACTGCCTAAATCTGTAGGGTTGGCAAGTATGAGATAGTCGAAGCCCGTGCAGAGGTCTCAACCTCTCGAGTCAGAAAGACGGGTGAAAACACATTTCTGTTTCAGGCGGGTGAGAGTCCATTGAAGAGAATGGACAGATAAAAGGTTTGGCGAGTGTGTGAACACTTTCTCTGGCGGCTGACACCCGCCAAAAGCGGGTAAGTTGAGAGGTATGCCCGTGTGGTCTTCTTAAAATCATTCGGAACAACAAAGACAGAGCCATACAGGACATTCAGGGTGGCCTTGCTAAATGGGAGGCTCCCTTGCTTTGTCCGCCATGCCCCTTTGTCATTCTCACCTTGGACTTCTTGCCTACTTTGACAGATCATTTCATAAACACTGTACATGGCACAGCTGCAAAGTGAACAGTCTAGGCAGCCAAATTAATATTATCCACGTGTAGCCTGAGGCAAGTTCTTTGCGAACGTGATCCTTGTTTTGTTAATGGGTGCATTATAAACAACCAATAAATAAAAGTAATCCTTTGTTGTTTTGCCCCCCCCCCCTTTCTGTAGTAAATTCAGCTTCATTTTGATCAAATGATTTATAGGAAGGCCATTGAATAACATTTGTGTCCTTTCCTATGTTTCTTTTTTATTTGAGTCATGTTCTTAATACTCCCCAGCAGTGATGATTTGCCAATTTCCAATTACATGAATTAAATTCACTTTTCTGCGATTTGTCCCTTATAGTAAACGCTTCCCGTCCTAAACAGAAGTTGGAAGACTGTTTTAATCAGGAATGGTTGCCCCTGAGTAGGTCTCTTTTTGGATGTACTAATGGTTTGCTGTATAAAAAAAAGCGGATTCACAGTTTCTGTGGATAAAAAACATACAGCATACTTTTGTATTTGAGAGTTAAACAATGCTTTATGTTGGCACCTAGAGGGCGAGTATTGTTAGGCCAAAAGTGCAATATTCCACATTTACCTACATGTCAAACAGTGTATGTTTAAATAATTTATTATAGTGCCTAAAATTGATCTTAATTGTATTTTGTGGGGGTTTTGCCGTTTTGCTTGGAACTGTGCCAATGCTCACTACCCACAACACACAATTAAATCTGTCACCCAAGGGGCAAGGGGCCTGAGCCTCAGGGGTGCCCCCAAAACTTCCCTCATGTTGGCCATCAGCTTTCTTATGACACAGCAAAGTGTGCCGTTAATTCTGGACTTTAAATGTGTTCTTTGCAGTGCACACATTACGGTTTCTCTACATTTGCCCCTTTGTGAGAAGGATTAATAGCGTTTCAGTGGGCATTTAGTGTTTCAGCTCCCTGCTGGATGGCTGTCTTGTGATAATCGGTGGCTATTAACCCACTGGCTGTATTTGTTTGTCTCCATTATATAATGTATGCCTCCCACGGGTCCCTCAGGCTGTTGTTCTCCACTCTAAGCAAGGGGGTGGGGGCCCAACCATCATGTTGAAATAGGCTCCACGAGCCGAGGCACATCTTCTGCTGGCCCGGACAATGCTTAAGTATAGAATTCTAATCAGGACAGAGTATGCCACAGGTTATCAGTCGCCTAAGTGGTTTGCAATGCTGGGCAACATAGGTTCTTCTAAGAAAGTTCTTATGGCACACTATCTGGGATCCTTAGTGGTATTGTCAGGTTATGCATCCTGTCTGTTTGAAGTAATGACATGTACGAATACCTTGTCTCAAACCGCCTCCAGCTTGCTGCCTCCTATTACATCCAACAATAGCTCTGTACAGCTCCACTAAATCATCTTTCACTACATTAGCAGATGACTTTATCAGTGTTACCTGTCGTGACCGAATTATGTCATTATGCATCATTGCTCTGTCATTTGCAATGTTTTTTGCCAATGCCAGGTGTATATATCTGGTGCAGTACAAACAGTTTCTATGCAATAGCTGGGGAATGGGGAGAGGGTTGTGTCAGACAAATAAAAAGGGGCAAAGGGAGGGAGGGTCATGAAAAGCAAGACAAGAGCGAGACAAATAGAGCGAGGCACACACAGAAAGTGAGCCAAATTAAGACCTACACAAATAAGGAGGGAAACAGAGTGAGATTAATAGAAGTAAGGTAGGTACGCCTGGCAGGGCCCGAGTACTACAGCAATTTGTGGACCGGCTGAGCCCCCGCCCACTTCAAGCACTGTCCATTACTAAGCGAATTTGCTTTAAAGTAAATCTTAAAGTTAGTTGTTATTGTAATGAAGCGGAGGAGGGGGTATTTAGGTGTATTTTGATGATTCGTTATATGCAAGAGGGTGCATTTGGGCTGAGCATGGGCATTGAATTTCTAGTTTACAGTAGTAGTGGGGGTAGTTATTTTTTGTTTGTTTTCTCGCGGATTGGCATTTTTTTGTCCTGCCCGCTGGAGATGGGTATTTTGGGGATTTGTTGTGTGCAACAGAGAGTGGAATTGTGTTTTGTGAAGTCGGACATACTTGACTATCCTGTACAGAGGGACACATTTGGGTACGGATTTCCAGCATAACAGTTTACAGTAAGTTGGATAGTTATTTTCTGGATTGTTTTCTCGTGCAGACGGTAGAGTGAGCAGATTTTCAAGATAAAAAACCGGGAAGGCCACAGACACTACCAAGGCAAACACTCAAAGCACCCCATCAGGCAGTATTTCTAGGACTAGTCTACCCTCCATGTAAAATGTGGGGATTTATAATGTAAGCTTGTCATTAATAAAGACGCTTTTGCTGTGATTGCTTAACTAATATTACAGGCTTTCTTTTGTATTTGTTTTGTAACCATGCTTTGTGGCACAAGCAGGTAATGCGTGTGATGGGTACCCGAAAGTTTGGGGGTTTGAGCCACCCTGCAATGTCAGAGCTCTGGTTAATGTGATACAGGAAAAGATGTAAAGTATTCCGATGATTGTTTGATTTATAAGTGTTGGCCACTATCAATATTCAATAATTTCATGATGGAAATGTGAGTGGTCACCTTCCCATTTCCTAAAACCAGGACAGGGGTTTTAAGTTTAAAAAACTCTCGGGGAAAGACGTCCCAATTGTGAGACCTTCCTGGCAAAATCGAGACATCTGATCACCCCAGCAGACGGGCGATTTGGCCTGCCCGGGTGAGAGGATAAGTTTGTGGATGTCTTACATGCAGCAGAGGGTGGAGATGTGTTTTGTGCAGTTGTCTTGATTTCCTATTATTTGGAGTGATCAGGAGTCCTTCATCTCCACCTCCTTATGAGGCTGTGATGAATGCTTCTGGTCATCAGTCGTTCATTTCTGAAGCACACTAAGCCTAAAGCCAGCGCTATGCATGTGAGGGCCTATTTCACAGTGCTTTCAGCATGATCAAACACAAATAGTCAGGGAATTATGGATTGAAACCCACTCTCGTACCTCAGGTTGCACACTTTATGATATGATATTGCATTTATAACACGCCTCTACACAAGTGTTTCAAGGCGCGACGAGGCAAGGCAGGGGAAACAGAGGGAAGACAGAGACAATGATCTTACTAGACTAGGTGATGCTGAGATCGCGCAAGTGCAGGGGAGGGGGAAGGGAAAAGTGCGGGGACGAGGGGGCAGTGGAGTACATAGGATAACAGTAAAATAAATAAAGACCGTAATACAGTAAATAAGGACAGTAGATAAAAGTGCGGCCAGCTGGCGGCAAGTGTCATGCGCACAGGATCTTGGAGTATATGGAAGAGGTGGCGGTTGGGACGCCATTAAAACGTCCTGTCACGTTTACCTCCGTTCCGTTGTGTGGGTCTAGTCTTTTCAAACATGGCCGCTGGTTGGTGCGTTGCAACCGCTGCTGTAGACTTTTCTCTTGTGCGGTTTTGACGCTGGTAATTTCCCTTTTCGTTCCGCACCAGAACCTCTACTTTCTCTCTCGGTTTCCCTCTGCTGTCTTCTCCGCCTTTGCCCGCTCTCGCGTGCATTCTCGCGCCAGGGGATCTTTTGTTCTCTTTTTCTTTCTGTCTTGGTACCCATTCCGGTTTTACTCCGTTTCCAACCTCCTCTGCCCTCTGACTATTGCTTTTTACCCTGTGGTCTCTCTTGTCCTAGAGCATTCTCCAGTTTGCTCCTCCTCCTGAGCTTGCCGCTCTTACTAGTCTTGCGTTTACTTTTGGACCGCTCCATAGGGTCTTTCTACTTCTACCATCTTTTCCAACCATCTACCTGGGTCACACAACTGTTTTTGGATCACCACCTCCACGTGCACAAGTCAACATCAACAGGGTTTTTTGTGCCTTTTGGCTTTTTCCCGTTCCCGTCCTCCTTCGGGAAGGGAGTCACGGGGCTGCCGTTGTGTAGACGGTCACTGAGGCTTCCTCTCGAGGTAGGAGCACTCTTCAAAGGAGAAAGAAGGATTACACGACAAAAGGCCACATACCAGAGGCCGGACCCGAATTCAGTGACACAGGTGAGGAGGAGGGAGAAGGGCCAGGTGTGGGGGAGGAAGAGCTTAGACATAACAGCAAGTGCATGGGTAAGTGCAGACATCAGGTGTGCTGGTAGGGGACTGTAGGGAAACAGAACAGTCCCCTAGTGCAAAGGTTGCCAGGGAGGCAGTGCAGGTGTGCAACTGGCAGGGAGGGGATCTGGGCCTGAATCAGAGGTTAGCCAGGTACCAGTGCAGTTTCAGTTTCAGTAAGGAGATCAACAGGGGAGAGGAGTAGAGAAAGCAGAAGCAAAGAGGAAGGTCTTTAGGTGCTTCCGGAACCAGAGATGGTTCTCCTCAAATTTCAGAGAGGCAGGGAGGCTGTTCCAGAGGGAGGCCCCAGCAGAAGAAAGAGATCTACCACCAACTTGTTGCTCGGAGAAGCGACTGACCCTGAGGGACTTGGAGGCGGATGAACGAAGAGCTTGAGAAGGAAGATATTTAGGAAGAGAGAGTTGATGGTATTGAAGTGCTATGGCCCAGAAGGCCTTGTGGACAATGCAGAGAGTTTTTAACTTTATCCTCGCAGCCACTGGGAGCCAGTGCAGAGATTTCAGTCCTGGAGAGATACGATCCCTGGGCATGAGGCAAAAGGACAAGTCTCGCAGTCCTGTTCTGGATGAGTTGCAGAGGGCGGAGAGTAGAGGCAGACAAATTTAGAAAGAGGCTGTTGCAGTAGTCCAGCCTACAGAGAACCAGAGCTGTGGAGACAGTGAGCTTCTGGGTGAAGGAGAGGAAAGGAAAATACATCTGAGGAGGTGCAGCTGGTAATGTGACTTCTCAGAGACGTCAGAGATGTGAGGAGAGAAGGAAAGGGTGGAGTCGAAGATGACTCTGGGGTTTTTAGCCTCAAAGGTGGGAGCATGAAGAGGGCCAAGAGAGGCTGGCAAGAGAGTGTGTCAGGGCTGGGGCTGGTTTGGGGGTAAATGCCCTTATGGTTAGCCTGGGGGGCGGACAAGCAACCAGGAAGCACTCCACCAAGTACTCCAGGCGTGTTCTCCACCCTTTTTGTAGGACCGTGGTCCAGGGATGGAGAACAGCCCGGGAACTTCATTTCCCAGCGGGCCGCTCGCCGCTTGGGCCCGCTCGGAGGAAGACCGCCACGCCCCCGAGCGCGCCCGCATCAGCGCGCATGCGCGAGACGCGCCCGTGGGGGCCGCTCGCAATCCTGACTGGCGTCCTGGAAAGACGTGTTCTCAGGAGCTCCGGAGGCAAGCTTACGCGGGGCGATTCCGCCCGACGCCTGCAAACCCCAGACCCCGCATACAAGGCAGAGATAAGTACAAAGCCTTACCTTGCACTTCATACCCGAGGGGGGGGCCACGCAGTAGAAGCGGCGCAGAGGCCCACCAGCCCACCGCGAGCCGGAGCGCAAAACTCTTGCAGGGAACGCTAGAAGTAATAACGTCCCTAACCACGCATGAGACTCGAACTAACAATGCCCGCATGTTTCAATGTGATTAACAGTATAGTCGCATGACTCCGGACCGGCACTTCTCGCCGTGCAGGGTATTCAGAAGCACCTAACCAATCACGCGCACAGCACGCACAGGTATTGACTCTAATTTTGCTCTTGCAGAGAGATAGGAAATCTAGGAGAAGTTTGTGGCCAATCAACACGAAAAGGCCAGAAAGGCAGAAATTCAGGCAGAAACCGAAGCTAAGTACATTATTGCTTTGGGGCAATTCCCATTGGTACTGCATGAAGTGAATGCAGGTTTGGGTGGGAAGTTGGGCAATGCTGCATGAAGTAATGCAGTTTTGGAATCCCGCATGCTGCAATGTGGGGCTAATTTGAAGTCAATGTGTTTACTTGTGATGTCCTGGTGAGGGGCTCCAGTACAAAAGCCCGAGGTGAACTCAAGCATTCAGTGAAAGAGTGAGTGGTGAGAGCAGGAGTGCATGGGCGGCGAATTCATGGAGCAGGAGCCGAGGAGCATGTGACCCTGACATTCCCCCTTCCCATCCAGAACCACTACCTAAACCTTTTTCCAGTGTTCCTAACTTCCTTACCTATCCAACCAACGGACCGTAACCCTCTTTCCCCGAAGGGTCAAGGTTGCCTGTGCTGTCTATCTCCAGGTACTGCGACCTAACGGGGAGGGAGGCGTTTTAGCTGCGTTTGTGCTGCCTCTACGCCTGGAAGAAGCAAGTTCTGACAGAATTGCGAGCCCAAGTATTGTATAGGCGCCCAGGCAGCACAACCATGGCGGACGTGGTAACGCTACTCCAAGAACTAAAGGCGGAGCTGGCGGCAACTAGGCAGGATTATCCGACCCTCGCGGGGCAGGTACATAGCTTAACGGTGCAAAATCAGGCCCAGGCCACTCCCTTACCCAGAGCCCCCCCACCAGTCCCGGTACAGGTACAGGTAGCTACTGAACCATCTCTACCCTTGGCAGCTCCGGAACGATACCATGGAGACCCTCAGAACTTTAATCAGTTCATTATGCAGTGTCAGTTGCATTTTTTAACTAAACCTGTTGTGTTCCGGACAGCTCAGGCTCGTACGGCATTCGTGATTTCCTATCTCACTGGGGATGCCGCTTCATGGGCCACGCCGCTAGTCCGCAAGGATGATGCCTTGCTCTACAGCTGGGAAACCTTCCTGGAGGAGTTTGGTAGGATATTCAATCGTAGGGCCGCTTCATTGCTTAAGGATAAGGAGTTGATAATTCTAAGACAAGGAAACAAAGATCTAGTCACTTACGTTACCACATTTAATCGACTGGCTATGGAAACGGATTGGCCGCAGGAGAAAAGGATGGCTTTGTTCTATCAGGGTCTTAGGGAGGAGCTGGAGGATCTGGTAGCTCAGGTGGACCCCCAGCCTGAAGATTGTTCAACTATGATCGATCTCGTTCTTCGTTTAGATCAGAGACAGAATGACCGGCGACAGGATCGACGTCGTTGGGAAAACAAACCGATGGTGAGATTGGACCAACAGAAGCCCATTCGGGTGTCAGACAAGGGGGCTGATGAACCGATGCAAATAGGTTCCATTCGGGGACCTCTCTCCAAGGAAGAAAGGGAGAAGAGGAGAAAGGACAAATTATGCCTATATTGCGGAAAAGCCGGCCATTTCGTACGGGAATGTCCCAACAAACCATCCAAGGGGGGGGCGTCGGGAAACGCGCTAGCTCGCCCATGAGGGTGGCAGGAGCGAGCAAAACGAAAAACACCCCACACATGCTGGCAAACGTGCGCACAAATCTGATAACCCATGTCACCTTAGAAGGATGTCTGCAATGGCAGGGAAAATGTGTTCCGGTGACCTTGATGGTAGATTCCGGAGCCACAGGAAACTTTGTGGATGTGCAGGTGGCCAAGAGATTGGGCCTCCCGGTAAATACAAAGACAGTTCCTGAAGAAGTGAAATCAGTAGATGGTTCGCCTTTAGTCTCTGGGCTAGTTACTCAGCAGACAATACCTTTGTTGTTAGAATGCAGTACAATACATCAGGAAATGCTCAGTTTTGACGTCATCGCAGCTCCACAGTTTGGCTTCATCCTGGGGCTCACTTGGTTGAGGCTCCACAACCCATCCGTCGACTGGAATGCCGGCACAGTCCAGTTCCACTCCAGTTATTGTCAGACACACTGTCAAATAACCCCACCAAAGCTTTTGACCCATTACGTGGGAAGCAGTGTGGTTGCAGGTTTGCCAGCAGAGTACGAGGAGTACAGGGATGTTTTTAGCAAGACAGCAGCTGAAACCTTGCCCCCGCACTGGCCTTTTGATTGCCGGATTGACCTTGAAGCAGGTGCAGTGCTACCCTGCAGTCGGATATACGCCCTCACTGAAGCCGAAAACAAGTATTTGAAAGAATACATACAATCCAACTTGGCCAATGGTTTCATCAGGCACTCCACATCCCCGGTTTCTTCCCCTCTATTCTTCGTCCCCAAAAAGACCGGAGACCTAAGAACTTGTATAGACTACAGGGCAATAAACAAAATAACCATCAAGAATCGTTACCCCTTGCCCCTGATACCTGTGCTGTTGGACCAGGTACGTGGATCTACCGTCTATACCAAATTGGACCTCAGGGGGGCCTACCATCTAGTGAGAGTTCGCAAAGGGGATGAATGGAAGACGGCCTTTCGGACCAAGTTTGGTCTCTACGAATATCAGGTCATGCCGTTTGGGTTGTGCAATGCACCAGCAGCATTCCAGCATTTCCTGGACGAAGTTCTGCGTGGGTATCTGGATGTGTTCACCATAGTCTACATCAGTGACATCTTGATTTACTCTCAGAACTTGGAAGAACATCCAAAACACGTCCGAGCGGTACTACAAAGGCTACGTGAACATCATCTATATGCTAAGCTTGAGAAATGTGAATTCCAGAGACTACCATCGAGTTCCTTGGGTTCATTCTGTCACCACAGGGGGTCACTATGGACAGGAAAAAAGTGCAATCTATCATAGACTGGCCTCCCCCGAAATCAGTCAAAGACATCCAATCTGTTCTTGGCTTTGCTAACTTTTACCGTCGCTTCATAGATGGCTTCGCGAAAAAGGTACAACCCATTACCAGGCTTCTACGGAAAGGTGTTCCGTTCTCGTGGGATGAGAAAGCTGCGGGGGGGTTTGAGGCTCTAAAGAAAGCGTTTGTCACCGCTCCAGTACTAAAGCACCCAGACCCGACCAAACCATACGTCATCGAGACCGACGCCTCTAGCTATGCAGTGGGGGCGATCTTATCACAGAGGGACGAAAACGGGCAATTACATCCAGTCGCCTACTTCTCACGGATGTTACTCCCAGCGGAGCAAAATTACGTCATAGCCGACAAGGAACTGTTGGCAGTAAAAACAGCGTTCGATGAGTGGCGTCACTATCTTTTGGGGGCCCAACACACCGTGACTATTTACAGCGACCACCGTAATCTGCAGTTCTTAAAATCAGCCAAAGCCCTCAGTCCCAGGCAACTCAGATGGGCAATGCAGTTCTCGGAATATGATTTCGTGACAACTTACCGTCCAGGAGCAGAAAATCGAAAAGCAGATATACTTTCAAGATACCCCGAACCAAGCTTCGACCCATCTGAGACAAGAAAAGAAGAACCCAGACCTATGGTGGATCCGGATCGCGTCATTGGGAGTGTAACTGTCGATTCTATGTTTGACAATATCAGGGCAGCTATGTCTGCTCAGCAACTGGCTCAATGGGAAATGCAAGGCGGAGACCAGTCGGTAAAAGGAGGATTACCGTTCTACAAAACCACGCTATTTCTACCTACGGCACCACTACGTCAACAAGCAATACAATGGTGCCACAACTCCCCGTTTGTAGGCCATCCTGGAACAGCAAAGACCATAGAACTGGTGAAACGTCATTTTTGGTGGCCAACCATTTGTAAAGACGTCCAGCTATATGTAACTGCATGTGAAGTGTGTCTCAGAAACAAATCCGATCACCAAAAGCCAACTGGACCCCTACAACCACTACCTACGCCACCTACCCCATGGCATACTGTGTCGATGGATTTGATTGTTGAACTACCTCAGAGTAAAGGCTTTACAACAGTTTTTGTTGTGGTAGACTATCTTACCAAGATGGCGCACTTCATACCCTGCAAAGGAACCCCATCAGCAAGCACACTGGCCATACTGTTTTCGCAACATGTAATTCGTCTGCATGGATTACCATACGGAATCGTCTCAGACCGAGGACCGCAATTTACATTAAGGTTTTGGCAAGCGTTCTGCAAATCAGTTGGGATTGATGTACGTTTGTCCACTGGCTATCACCCGGAAACTGATGGTCAGACGGAGAGACTAAACCAGACTCTAGAACAGTATCTTAGATGTCTCACCCAAGGAAAAGAGAATGACTGGGCGGACGTCATCTGGCTCGCCGAACTCGCATACAATAATGCAGTGCATTCCTCTACTAAAACAACACCATTCTACAGCCTGTATGGGTACCACCCTCGTTTTCAACCAGTACCCCAAGATAACATACCCGAAGTGCCTGCAGTAGTGGAAAAGCAGAAAAAACTAAAAGAGATCTGGCGAGCTGTCCAACGCAATCTGGTTGCAGCCAAGCAAGCCTACAAGCATCACGCTGACAAGAAAAGACGAACCGGTCCCATGTATCACGTCGGGGATAAGGTATGGCTCTCTACACGAAACACTCATCTACAAGGCTCACGCAAATTCATCCCTCGCTTCATAGGGCCATTTCCAATCGAGGCACTGGTTGGTTCAGTGGCTGTCAAGTTGACACTTCCCCCGCACATGAAGATACACCCAGTGTTCCATATTGCCTTGGTGAAACCGGCCCCTGCCTTTGTGAGAACTAGAAAACCTCCACCCATTATGGTAGACGGCCACCCCGAATTTGAGGTCAACACTATCTTGGACTCAAGTATTCGACACAAGAAACTATGTTATTTGGTGGATTGGGTGGGGTATGGTCCCGAGGAAAGATCTTGGGAGCCCGCTGAAAATGTCCATGCTCCTCGACTCCTCCGCCAGTTTCATCTTCGGCACCCTCATAAACCAGGGCCTGCAGGAGGGAGGGGGAGTACTGTCAGGGCTGGGGCTGGTTTGGGGGTAAATGCCCTTATGGTTAGCCTGGGGGGCGGACAAGCAACCAGGAAGCACTCCACCAAGTACTCCAGGCGTGTTCTCCATCCTTTTTGTAGGACCGTGGTCCAAGGATGGAGAACAGCCCGGGAACTTCATTTCCCAGCGGGCCGCTCGCCGCTTGGGCCCGCTCGGAGGAAGACCGCCACGCCTCCGACCGCGCCCGCATCAGCGCGCATGCGCGAGCCGCGCCCTTGGGGAGCCGCTCGCAATCCTGACCGGCGTCCTGGAAAGACGTGTTCTCAGGAGCTCCGGAGGCAAGCTTATGCGGGGTGATTCCACCCGACGCCTGCAAACCCCAGACCCCGCGTACAAGGCAGAGATAAGTACAAAGCCTTACCTTGCACTTCATACCCGAGGGGGGGCCACGCAGTAGAAGCGGCGCAGAGGCCCACCAGCCCACCGCGAGCCGGAGCGCAAAACTCTTGCAGGGAACGCTAGAAGTAATAACGTCCCTAATCACGCATGAGACTCGAACTAACAATGCCCACATGTTTCAATGTGATTAACAGTATAGTCGCATGACTCCGGACCGGCGCTTCTCGCCGTGCAGGGTATTCAGAAGCCACTAACCAATCACGCGCACAGCACGCACAGGTATTGACTCTAATTTTGCTCTTGCAGAGAGACAGGAAATCTAGGAGAAGTTCGTGGCCAATCAACACGAAAAGGCCAGAAAGGCAGAAACTCAGGCAGAAACCGAAGCTAAGTACATTATTGCTTTGGGGCAATTCCCATTGCTACTGCATGAGGTGAATGCAGGTTTGGGTGGGAAGTTGGGCAATGCTGCATGAAGTAATGCAGTTTTGGAATCCCGCATGCTGCAATGTGGGGCTAATTTGAAGTCAATGTGTTTACTTGTGATGTCCTGGTGAGGGGCTCCAGTACAAAAGCCTGAGGTGAACTCAAGCATTCAGTGAAAGAGTGAGTGGTGAGAGCAGGAGTGCATGGGCGGCGAATTCATGGAGCAGGAGCCGAGGAGCATGTGACCCTGACATTCCCCCTTCCCATCCAGAACCACTACCTAAACCTTTTTCCGGTGTTCCTAACTTCCTTACCTATCCAACCAACGGACCCTAACCCTCTTTCCCCAAAGGGTCAAGGTTGCCTGTGCTGTCTATCTCCAGGTACTGCGACCTAACGGGGAGGGAGGTGTTTTAGCTGCGTTTGTGCTGCCTCTACGCCTGGAAGAAGCAAGTTCTGACAGAGTGACAGGAAAGGAGGGTGCAGGTGTGCCGATGAGGAGAATCTCGGTCTTACTGTCAAAAAGGCAGAGATCATTGGCGGCACACCACGTCTGGATAGCAGACACACAGTCAGCGATGAGAGAAGGTGAAGAGGTGGCAGAAAGGAGCCTGAAAATGAGTTGTGCGTCATCCGCATAGCACTGAAAGTTGGGGCAGAGAGCGGCAATGCGGTGGGCAAGAAGTTCCAGGTATTGGTTGAACAGCCAGGGAGAAAGGTTAGACCGCTGTGGTACACCACAGGTAGAGATAGAGGAGAGAAAGGACCCAAGTTGGTCCTGGTAGGGTCGATCGGAGAGGAAAGAAGTCAGCCAAGCCAGGGCCTGATCCGTGATACCCAGGTTATCCTGGAGACGGTTGAGCAGGATGGCATGGTTAACTGTGTGAAAGGCAGAAGAGAGATCAAGTAAGATGAGGACACATGGGGTGTTGGAATCAAGGTTGGAGAGCAGGTCTTCACTAATGTTCAGGAGAGCTGTTTCCGTGCTTCTGGCAGCTGTGAAGCCAGATTGATGGCATGGAGACAACCAACAGATTCAGTGTGAAGATTAAGCTGGAAGATGGCCAGCTTTTCCAGGAGTTTGCCCAGGAAAGGAGTGATGGAGATTGGGCAATAGTTAGCCGGGCAGAGAGGCTCGGCAGAGGGTTTCATAAGAAGAGGGTGCACAAGGGAGAGCCTCAGGGGGGAGGAGGGGGCGAAGACACAAGTGGCGAAGGAGTGGTTGCAGAAGTCAGCCATAGCAGGAGCCATGGGGTCATTGTGGTCCTTGATGGTTTTGGAGCAACAGGGGTGAACCTGTTTTGACAAGACTTTCATAGATCAGACTTGTCTGGAAACTGTGCCTTGGGAGAACAGGGGGAAGGCAGAGAAGGAGGGGGGAGAGGTGGCTGAGGAAGGGCCAGGGGAAGAGCAGGGAATAGAGGGAGGAGGGGGAATGTGCCGTCTTTGTAAGGCAGGGCACGAGCGGGAAGGCTCTCGTGGCCGAGAGGGGAAGGTCATAGCATAAAGCAGCATCGTGACCAAGAGCTGATGAACACTGTAATTCCTCTGTTACCAAGCAAATTTGTTTTAAAGTAAATCTGAAAGCTATAACATACTTGGTTGTTACTGTAGTGGAGCAGAGGAGGGGGTATTTCAGTGTATTTTGATGCTTCGTTATGTGCAAGTGGGTGTTTTTTTGTGCAATTGGGCTGATCACTGGCATTCCTCCGTTCCCAGGTGAATTTCCAGTACCAGTTTACAGTAGTAATGTGGATAATTATTTTTTGTTTGTTTTCTTGCGTGCAGAGTGGCTTTTTTTGTCCTGCCCGCTGGAGAGGGGTATTCTGGGGATTTGTTATGAGCAACAGAGACGGGAGATGTGTTTTGTGCAATCGGATACTTGACTATTGTGTGCAGAGGGACACATTTGTGTACGAATTTCCAGCATAACAGTTTACAGTAAGGTAGAGAGTTATTTTCTGGATTGTTTTCTTGTACAGTGGGTAAGGTGACCAGAATTTCAAGATAAAAAAAAATCTGGGACAGCCACAAGCATAAAAGAACTAACAAGGCGGATGAACTTAGGCCCTTGGCAGGTAGCAGGGTCATGCAGTTGGATGGGAGGCAGAGTAACTCTTACAGCAAATAATCAAATCACGTCAGGAAGACAGCAAGGTTCATTTACTATTTTAATATCAATTGTCTAAAACAGGGAGTTACAACGGACATTAACAGATGTCGCAGAGCAATCTCTCAAAGCATTTAATAAAACACCACACCTTTATAACAAAAACTCATCATATGTGACATCATACTACATGGCAAATAAGAAAAACTTAGGGGGCTGTTCTGTCTTGATGGTCGTGCAGGTTATTAGAACCTATGTCCCCAAGTACCACACGGGGAGATGGCAATATAACTACCCGTGCAATCCTTGAGGCCACAGGTGTTGAGTGCCAAGAAACCGGAACCAGGAACGCAGGAAACACCCCTGACCGCTATAAGGCAAGCAATGAGGACAAATAAGATAATGGCAATGCAGGTGAGTATCAGAACAAACAGATATGCAACACGGTGAGCCTTACCTAGAAGGAAAGGGAGTGGGTACCAACCATA
The DNA here is from genome assembly GCF_040938575.1 of Ambystoma mexicanum. Taxonomy (NCBI): domain Eukaryota; kingdom Metazoa; phylum Chordata; class Amphibia; order Caudata; family Ambystomatidae; genus Ambystoma; species Ambystoma mexicanum. The sequence continues at coordinate 174,536,763 of NC_090931.1, forward strand.
CCCCGGGAAGGGACAATGAGGGGCAGGAGCCTGCGAATAACCGGCAGCAGCAGGAGGCGTATGAAGTCCTGCGTAGCACTCCAGATGTAAGTATCAACACCCGTACAGATGGAGAGGACCATTGATTGGTTTTCCCATAGGATGATCCGTGGGCAGTCCAGTAACAATCCGAGTCAAAAGCCAGAGGGTAGCGACAAATCCAAGGGAAGTCCAAAATCAAACCAGATAGCGGAGCCAGGAGTCGGGAGTTCCAGAAAACACAAGGGTAGTTTACAGTCCGAGGGAGCAACCAAGGGAATCCGTGTAGCATTCCGTAATCAAAAACCGTGAGTAGCAGATGAAAGAAGCGGCAAACCGTACTGGTAACGAAGCAGCTGTGAAGTGTTGTTTAAGTGCATACCTGCTCCTTTTAACTGCACTGATGAGTCATATGACTCGGGTCACATGACGTGTTTCTCCCGATGCTTCCGCGTCACGTGTTCCGAGATGATATCAGGTGATCATGTCTTCCTCATCACGTGACACGGAACTAGGTTGGGACGATATCCGCGGCGCACCATTGAATAACGCCATGGTAATTGCCAGTGAAGGAACGGTCGCAAAGGTCTTGGGCTACCGTCCCAAGTCGCCTTCCTCCGAGTTTGCCGGATCTGACCACCATACTGCTGCCGCCGGATATGTGGAGGTGAATGGGCCGTAGCGGGAGTGGTCTGATGGGTATCTACAGGGTTTCTGATGCTAGAGGAATGGGGCTTTGTGACAGGAGACATGACAAGGGCATTGTGGTAGGCTCAAGGGGAACATCTAAGTATTCTTTCTATAAGGGGTTGGGTTGTGGTTGGGTCTCTATAGTTGGGTGAACAACTCATGCTCACACCTAGTGCAAGTCATCTTCAACAGCTATTAGAAACACTGTACCTGATTGGCTCTCAAACTATAAGGCCCTTTGTTATATGGTCCTCTACAATTGGTTGGCACGCTCGTGCCATGTCTGGAACATTCAGCTCACTAGCAGCACGTAAACTCATTCTCCAGGTGCCAGGAGGTGGACATGACTTTACCTCCCCACACTATTAGCCCTATATGTCCCATCACCCATGCCTTCTGCCATGAAGATTCTCTTTGAACTTGGCCTTGCAATGTATTCTCGTCTCTGGGAATATAAGGCAGTAATGGGCACATGCTTATTAAGTCTGGGACTTCTAGTTCAAGCTCTATTTTCATCCCCGGCTCACGTGACAAGAGACCGCAATTCGGCCCATTTTGCAGTATTGTCTTGAATTAATAAAACTTGGCACTCATGGTGTTCTTTCTTTGCACATTAGCAAGGGATGATCCAGCTTCTCACATTCTCTGCCTATGAGAATAGATAACCAGCCTTGGCTGCCTTCAGTCTTGACATCAGGCCAGACAGCCCTTCTCGTTTCTATTATGCTTCCAGCTAATTCTTTGCTGAGACACAGCTCTCAGCCCTTCTCTCCATGGGTTCGAACTTACTAGAATTGTGACATCAATGTCCAGCTTCTATATAATGGTGGCTTCGCCTACAGTCTATTCATTACGTATAGCCAGCTTCTAAGATTACTTCATCTCCTTGTGTTGCGACATCTGTACAGTTATCAAAAGATTGGCTTTTTCTGCAGTGCTCTGTAGAAACAGTGCTCTTCATTTCACACATGAAAGTTTACTTGATTCTTTACTTCATCATCAGTTTCCATAAGGTCCATAGATTATTTTCTTCAGCCAATCCTCTCAGTGCGTCACGCTCATCTTTCATGATGTCACCAACTTCTTCTCTTTCATTTTCATATTCCTTCGGGGATCTCCTCCAAGAGATTGTCATCTCTTCTGGGATACATCTGACAGGATTTTCTTAGTGGATACCTTTTCTCAAAGATTTGACGCAGAATAGTCACAACTGCTGTTGTCAAGTATGGCACAATTTCAGGCTGCCAGCATATAGGTAGTAGGGGGGCAGGGCTTCCTGCAAAGGCATTCCGCTGCTCCTCTACACTCCTCCCCTCTCTGGTCAATCCATCTACCACACCTTCACGGGTTTCCACATTTTGATTTCTTCTCTTGAAGAAGTGCTTCTTCAAGGTCCTAATCTTCATCACTCCTTTTTGAGATCCTGCTGATTTTACATGTTCATCCAGACTCAGGTCATGTAGCTGCACTGTCGATTCGGATTGCAATAGACCCATCGTCCCACATACTTCTTATGATTCCTTGGATACAGGAACGTGGTTCCTTCAGATGCTATGATGCTGACTTCTATGTATTTTCTGATATCTTCATCGGTCAACTCCTTGGGTCGCAACCCTGATTCGACATTGATCATGATCTTCATTCCTACTGCCTTCTTTGTTGTCTTCTTGCACTGTGTGATTATTATCCTGATCACACAGAATCCAAACATCACCATCACTAATACCGCTCCAAGAAACTTGAAGATGTTTGCCATCCATTGTTGAACCCATGAGGATATGGACGCGAACCAACTGTAATCTGTGATTTCCTCTGTCTTGTCTTCCATCTTGTTATGCAAATTCATCAGCAACGTTATGGCCTCTGTCAAGGTCCCATTCTCGTCATCGTGAGAAAGTATGAATGTGCAATGTGGTGGCCCGATTTTGGCACAAACTCCTCCTTCCATTGCTGTGATCATGTCAAGGACATATCTGTTGGTTACGCTCACCTGGTATCCATGGGGGCGCCACACGATACTGGATGGAGGTCTAAGCACTATCCCGGATCCCTCCCTGCTTGGTTATGTGCCAGACATTGGGTAGCATCTATAACAGGAGAATGGAGGGTTAAGATATTGGTTCTGTGATGGGTGGACTCCCACCTCCCTCTGGTCCAAATCCCCTACCTATGGGGTTATTGCTCACCTTACATTTTTTTGCGTTGAACTCTCCGTCCTGCGTCTCTGTGCAGGGGCGCGTGGTTGGTGCGGGCATTCTGTGGACCTAGTTGCTTCACTGGTCCGTGTGCCCTTATGTTGGGTCCAGACCAGCTGTGACTCTGACTCTGCTTGCTATCTTTCAGTTGAGTTATAATGTCTTTTATGTCTTTATTTTGTCTCTTCCTTTCCCTCCATTTCCTCTGTCTTCTCAGCGTCTTGCTCTACTACACTGTTCCCTATGAATGTCTCTTTTTGTTTTCACAGGGATGGTTGTGATCTCGGAGTTGCCGCACCGATCGCAAAGACCACAGTGAGTTATTGATGCGCGGAGCGCTGCACTGTTTATTGTTGTTAATTGCTAACCTGTGTTCTCTTCCCTTCTTTGTGCAGGTTGCGGTGATGTTCCGGAGTGATGAGCAATCAAAGCGCTGTTTGCCCAGGTAAGTGCTTTCTTTTTTAATGCTGTCATTGTTCCTTCTCCCTTGCAGGTTGCGGTGAAACCCGGAGATGGGCAAGGTAAGAGAAGCGCAGGGTGCTGCCAGGACCCGCTGCTTGCCCAGGTAAGAATTGTTATTAATGCTGTCCTTGTTTCTTTACCTTTGCAGGTTGCTGCAAGCTCCGGGGATGGGCGAGGTAAGCAAAGCGCAGGATGGATTCAAGACTGGTTACTTCACAGGTAAGTGTTCTTGCTCGCTAATGCTGTTCTTGTTCTTCCAGGTTATTAATGGAATCCAGATCTAGGGCTTCAAGATAGGGCCGCCGGAGAAGCAGATGAGCAGGAGCTGGACACGGTGAGCGTTACGCTGCAGGTGTGCAGAATAACGCAAAGCGTGTTCTGCTGTTTGGGTGTGGTTTAAATAGCCCAGGTAAAGTAGTTCCAGGCCAAGTAGTTCCATGCCCAGCCACACCCAAAACACTAGACCGCATTGCTTGGTTTTAAAGAACTGAGCTATGTAATAGGGCTCCATGTTGGATTAAGGTCCAAAACTGGTATTGCTTTATTTCTGATAATGAGCCTGGCGCCAAAGGCGTGACTCCATGTATGTTTCTGGTGGAGTTTTAAGGCCCTTGGGGCCAGTGTGAATGGCTTTAGCCACACTGCTGCCAGGGGGCTGTTATACCTGAGGGGGTCAGGGGCATGGATCGTGACACTGTTCTGCAGGGTTATTAGTCTTATAGCCCTCAATTCTTCCCTGATAGCATTGACTCCCTTTATGGTGGTGTTGATTGTCTGCAGAAGTTCTTATCTGGTAATCTGCAACCATTTGGCATTGGCCAGTATCTGGATCCCAGGCATAAAGATGGTCGTAAATGCTGAAGCAGTCTTGCTGAACAAATTGTGATCATATGGAATAGAGTCATATGCGTCTATTGATTTGGCTGAGAAGTAATTCTCTCTCTTTGTTCGATTGAGAAATTAAAGTGATCTTCTTCTTAAATGGGCATCCACTTTTGGAAATTCTCCAATGTTAAGGTCACTCTAAGGAATCACTAATGCTGAAACATGGATGAGCACCAAGGAGCACGTCCATTCCCAGTCCTTGGGCAACTTCATGTAGGCTCTTGACCCCAAGCCCAATATCGATCCATCAGGATGGCTGTCCCTGCTTTCATGCCTGGTACATCAACTGTAGTTTTGCAGCTTTGTTACCTCCCACACAAATTCTTCCTTCTCTACGGAAACACAATGTTGCATTCACCAATGGGTTCATGATCATAGGACCTGATTCATCTTCTCCCCACGTCAGTAATTTGGCATGTTTAGCCCCTATTTAGCCCTCTGCATCGTCCACAAGGCTTTCTGGGGCCTGGGTCCAAAATACCTTCAGCTATCCCTCCGCAAATACCTCCCCTCTCGAGCTCTTCGCTCCTCTAACTCCCTCCGGGTCAATCGTTTTTCAAAGAAACGTGCTGTGGGTAGATCTCTATCTTCGGCTGGGGCCTCCCTCTGGAACAGCCTCCCTGCCACTCTAAAACTTGAGGAGAACCATCTCCGGTTCCGGAAGCACCTCAAGACCTTCCTCTTTGCTTATGCCTTCGCTCCCCTGCTGATCTGCTCTCTCTTGGCACTGTGCACCTGGCCACCCTCTGTCCCCTGGGCCCAGGTACCTGCTCACCCTGCCACCCTCCTACACTGCCTCCCGGCCACCCCTTGCACTGGGGTCTGTATCTGTACCCATACAGCCCCCCCCTGATTTTTTCTTCTTTTTCTGCACTTATCAGACTACCCAGTCTGCTGCCTTAAACACAGCACTTGCCACTTGCCGGCTGCACTACCACTGTTTGTTGCCTCAATGTTCTAATTATTATTTATTCCGCTCTCCTCTGCTCTGCACTTTCCACTGTCCCCCTTCCATGCACTTTTTTCCCTTTTTCCCTTTCCCATGTACTTGCGCGTTCTCAATGTCACTGGGCCTAGTAAGATCGTTGTTGTGTTGTGCTCTCCCCTGCTCCCCTCCCTTGCCTAGTCACGCTCTGAAACACTTGTGTACGAGCGCGATACAAATATAATATCATATCATATCATATGATTTCAAACGTCCATTGTTCACTCTCTGTACTTCTTGTACAAATTCTGCCTTTAGTAACTGAGTTTTACAGGACATCAGACCCTCATCCCCTCCTTTCTTGGATTTCACTCGACCATAGACTAAAACTTGAGTTTATTCCCAACATCCAGGCCATCCAGCTACTTCTGTTTTATCGGGGCAGTTCAATCTCTTCATTTCTGCCATGATTACCTCTTCCTGTCCTGTCACCGGATATATAAGCATCTTGCTCTTCCATGCAGGTTCCTTTTACATATGCGTGGTCTTGATATAATCATCCTGGAATGGAAACTAGAATTTCGATCTCCACCGCGAAGTGGCCACATTAAAGATGAACAAGGCATCTGGCATCGTGTTCTAGGATTTCTCTTGAATTAAAAGTTTGCACTGCATCCATGGCATAGGGTATGAGAGAGCAGACGTAGCAACCCTCCTTAGAAGTTATTTCTCCCACCTTTCTCATGTGCAGATACCACATGTTATTACCCAAATGTGCTGCATTGTCTAGATAGGTATTTATCCCCTCATTATCTTCCTCTGCATTTCTCTTATGTCTTACTACATCAAGGTCAGTGCTTGCATAATTATCATGAAGCCAATCAAAAAGAGTTCTTTCTTTGGGGAGAACCATAAGAGCCTCTACCTTAGTAGAAGTAAGTAAATCAAAAGCAGTTCCTGTAGTGGGGGAAATCATAGTGGCCTCTACCTTAGTGGGTGGACTCTTGTAGTAGAGACTGGAAATGAAGAGAGGTAGAAAGACAAAATGTGTAATTGTGCAAGCATATATTATGCACCAAAATATTGACCTCGACCTTTTGTGACATCTTGGGATTGGTCAGGCTTGCTTCTTTCCTAAAATCGTAATACTTTAACATTCCTCATTTCTAAAGTGATCATTTAAGGAAAAAATATTTTTTTGTCCTGCAATTGCAATATCTCTTCTATTATTGCTGTGAGCAGTCTTCTGATTATAGGGCCATTCTTAGGATCCTGTAAAAAGTGTGAATATCAACGCCTCTTCTGACAAGAGCAGGATAAGCTTGAAGGATAAATACAAAAACAGCAAACACAAGTCGGTGCACATCCCTGTCTGTGAACACCATAAGTTTAACCAAACAGATATTCAGTGAGAAACGAGTCTGGATACTGTTCTCGTTTCCAATCTTCAAACTCTAAATGAAGATCAGACATATTTGGGATACATCAATATTATGCTAAAGTTCATTTTCAAAGATTCCTGTGACTCCCAGCAAAGGTTTGCACTCCTTCTGTAATATTTTTAAAGGGTGTCTGAATGAGTCACAGTCCAAATGCAAAATCTGCATTTAATAGCTAGTTGGTTTATCATCCTTCTTCTTTGTCATTGATTGAGACTGCACACCTTGAAATTCTTCTACTTGTCTTGCTTCTGTATCAGCAACGGTTTGAGGGGCGGTCACCCCGTTGTATGTTTTCACGTCTTTCAAGTGAAACCAAGCTCTTCTGCCTTCGATTATTACTTCTGAGGGGGTTATATTTTCAATGGTAAAGGGCCCATTAAACCGTGCCACTTTCAGGAGAAATATTTGATCAAAACGGTATCGCCAATAAAAAGGTGTCGATAATAATTCAGGAGATTCGGTTGCTGGATCATTTTCATATGTGTTCTGAGAGCGACCGCCCTGGCGCTTGAGTTGATCTGAAATGAGAGAGATGCTAGAGGTCATACATGTCAAATATTTATTTAATTCATCACCTAACAGTTTTGTTGTACCATGGGCATCACTTCTACTCCTTGATGGAGGTGTAAGAAGCTTTCTCATTTGCCTCCCTGCTACTAGTTCATGGGGGTGAGGTGGTGGTCCGAACCAGGCTGATTCCTTAGGGCATATAAAGCTAAGGGTAGGAAATATAGCCATCCCTTCTTCAAAGTTAGCTTGATTTTGGCAATCCTTTCCTTAAGGAGGCTGTTGAGTCTCTCACATATCCTGTTTGCTTGCGGGTTATAAGCAGAAGAAAACTTATGTTTACTACTTAATAATAGTCCTATCTGTTCGAATACTTCTTTAACAAAATGTGGCCCATTATCGGATTTTAGCACTTCACACACACCCCATCTTGGAAAAACTTCACGTACTAAATACTTTGCTGCACAAGTGGCATCAGGGTGCATACATGGACCTACCTCGATCCACCTAGAGAAGGGACACATCACCACTATCAGATACCTACATACATTACACAGCTGCAGCATATCAACATAATCAATATGTAAATGGTGAAAAGGAGCATTCGGTCTGGTTATTACCCCTATATTCGTTCTCAGCATATGCCCAGCGGTAAACATTTGACATACAATGCAGTTTACTACAAAAATGCAACATAGTCTGACAAATTTGGAATAAACCAGTCTTCTGCAATTGTTGCAGCAAGACTTTCCCTAGTTACATGCGCAGGGTAATGCAGCTGCTCAAACGCTACCTTTTACAATGCTACTGGCAACACCGGCTTTCCGGTGCTACCCGGTCGCCATAGTGCTTCTGTGGGGGATAAATAACACCCCCTTTGTTTCCATAACTCCTGCTCTTCCTGCGGTGCACTTCCTTGAATCTCCATTAATTGGGTTTTTGGCAAATGATTAAACCCTTCTTGCATGCTCATAATCGTCACTACTTTCTCTTTGACATTTGGAGTATCAAAACTTGAGATATCTGGGGAATACGCAACTCTTTTGGCTTCTGCGGTTTTGTTCCTGCAAGAAATAAAATCTGTCCACTTAGTGTGAATGGCGCATTTAATGACTGCTATGGCTACTGGGAGTTGTAGTGCTTTAATAAGTCTGTCCAATAAGGATGCGTGCTGCACTGGAGTGCCATCCACTCGGAGGTGGCCCCTGCTTTTGCAACGTGCTAACCCTGCATGTACGGTTGATGTCACACAGGCGGAATCACTGTACACCGTCACTTCCTGCCCTTCGTGTTTCTCGAGCACGACAATGAGTGCTACCAATTCTGCCGCTTGCACTGAAAAGTGAGATGGTAGCATTGCACTTGCTACAACCTCAAACTCGCCATTTACTCCATGCCTCACTACAGCTGCGCCAGAATGCCTTTCTCCATTAGTCTGATTCTTTTTCACACGAGGTATATCATAAAATGCAACATCATTTGCACAATCATGCATTTGATCGCCTTCTGTTACATAGAGTAGCCCATAATAATACTTGTAGACTTCTCAATTGCGAACACGGCGGCAGCCAAGGACTGTTTGCAAGGAAAGTGTCCCTTCATAAATGGGTCTAAAATCCCACTGTAATACGCTAGAGGCTTGTACCCCAATGTAGTCCTCTTTGTAAGCCCTGCTGTCGTGACAGTCCCATTTGTGTGGGAAAATAGATAAAATTCCTCAGCATAATTGGGAAATCCTAAAACGGGCTGTACAAATTGCTATCCTCAATTCCTCAAACCCTTCCTCCATCTCCTCAGTCCATTCTATTTTAGTCTCATTCACCTGTGCTTTCTTTAAAGCCTGCAAAAGGGGTCTTGTGTACAAACTTTAGTCAAACACCCAGGCTCTAACATAATTGCATAGTGTCAAACACTGTTGCATTTGTTTTACCGTGTGCGGTTTTGCAGTTTTCATAATCGCCTCAGCTCTTTCAGGTGTCACTTTTTTCCCTCATGTGAAATCAACTGTCCCATGTATAACACCTGTTCTTGACAATATTGTAACTTCTCCTTGTCTACCTTGTCCGCCTTGTATCCTTAGTCTGTGAAGATAGTCATCAACTGAATCCAGTCTTGTCTGCACTCATTTTCTGTAGTGCTACAATTTAAAATGTCATCTATTTACTGTATCACCGCACTTTTCAAATAAACATTGCCTAGGTCCATCTAGAGGACACTGTTAAAGATCGATGGAGACTCACAGTACCCTTGAGGCAGCCTAGTATGTTTCAGATGAGTTTGTCGAAATGTAAATGAAGTCAAGTCTTGTCAGTCTTTGTGCAACAGGATTGAGAAAAACAAATTTTTCAAATCAATCACCTTGAAATATCATGCTTTCACTGGAACACTGCATAGTATCGTCGTCGGGTTAGGAACTAAAGGAAATGATGTCCCTACAATCTGGTTCATTGGTCTCACACGATGATTCTGATGGCACCAGAATCCCTTCTTTCATCAGTACTGAAATGGCCTTGAATATGCCCTCATCGGCCTCTCGAGACATGGGGTACTGTCTTGCTCGAGGTAAATTGCTCCTGGCATCAGCTTTATTTTGACTTCCCCTATTCCTTTTAACAGTCCTACGTCATAAGAGCCTGTAGTACACTTACACATAGGACACTTGGCATCTTCTCCAAGTCCTCTTAAAAAAATGCTGGACGCTGCAACATTATTACCATTTGCTGTGGGATTTCCCTCTTCTCTATTTTTATCCAGTATGTAATGCTCAGAAAGAACACTACTTCGTCTGTTGAGTCTTCTCTAAAAATGTCATCATCAGTAATGTCAGTCAACCTGTACCCTTCTTCGAGAGCTATTACTGTCCTCCATGGCCTATCCTCGTCATCCGTTCCTTCGAGCATTGCCATTTCCCTTTGTACTTTGGCTGCTTCTAACTCTGGAGGGGTAGTCTGTCCCCCTTTTCATCCATAGGTATCTGTGGTCTAAACAAGAATTTGTCCGGTATCCACAGTCTTCCCCACTAAACCAGGTAGCCATGTCAATAGAATGCTCACCCCATAAAGAAAAACCTCTGGCTTTACTGGAACTCCTCGCATAGCCATTTGCCCTGTGTACGCCAGTAAGAACTCGCCCACATTTAAGTAGTGTATTCCAGGAGTGGAACACACTATCCCTTCGTCTGTAAATGAAATTGTCATGTTAAGTTTTGTCATCAAATCTCTTCCCAAAATGTTAACTGTTGTCTGTTGTGAATACAACAAAGGAACAAACATGTCACACTCTCCTATAGAGACTGGTAATTCATCAGTAAAAGGAACTCAACTTGTAGCTCCAGAGAACCCTTGAGCATTCATGGCAATTCCTGACATTGGATATTTTCCTTCTCGTATACATGAACGAGTAGCCCCAGTGTCTACTAAAAAAGAAAAAGATGTGCTTCCTATCGTCACATCAACCCTCGGTCCCTCTTTGGGGGTCTGACGTTACTGATAGTAATGTGAGCTGTCCTATTGTGGGTCCAAATTGACAAGGGGGGTCCTGGGAGTCCCTCTGCCAGACATTAGTTCTGGTTACAAGGGAATTTACCCAGAGTCTTTAGCTCACTATCTTTCACAGAGAAGAAATACCCCAAACATATCAGTCTTTGTCCTGCCCTGGGGCAGTCCAGCACCGAAATGCTAGGCAATTCTCCTCTGAACAAGAGTACCAACAGCATCCCCAGACACGTGTTGTGCCTCTCTAAGAATAGTGAGCAAGGGGTCCACGTCTGGACCCCTTGCTCAGAGGAGAACTGCCTAGCATTTCGGTGCTGGACTGCCCCAGGGCAGGACAAAGACTGATATGTTTGGGATAGTTCTTCTCTGTGAAAGATAGTGAGCTAAAGACTCTGGGTAAGGCTCTTGTAACCAGGACTCATGTCTGGCAGAGAGTCTCCCAGGACCCCCCTTGTTATTTGCTATTGTGGGTCCATACATACCCCTGTACCTTTGAAAGGATTTCCTACTACCACAGTGGCACCTCATATTCTAGGTGTCAGTAACTGTCCCATGTTTCATACTGTTGTGTCTGCATGGGGGTGTTAGGCTTTCCCAGGACGTGGCCTAATAGCATGGAGGGAGACTCCATCTGGAACTAGTCGCTGATGAATTATTCCCACAAATGTACCCTTCTACTTCATATAAAAAACAAACAGAAGGGTCTATTAGTTGAAAGATGGAACACAGGTACCCCCGACACACTGGCAGCAAGGAAAAAATAAACACTTAGTACAGGGGACAGCAGGATACAATACCATCTATAGTAAAGGCAGACTGAACCAACCTCCAATAGTTGTAAGAAGAACCTGGAAAGACAGTGTGGGGAAGATGGCAAACGTGTTCCTGAAAACTCTGTAACAAGCTTAGAGCTGCAATACGAAGGTAGGTTATGTAATGAATACAAGGAAGACAAAAAGTCTGTTTCTGAGCAGAAAAGATTGTAACAAATATGGGCTTACCAGTAGGAATGTGTCTCGTAGTCCAAGAGAGCAGTCCAATGCAGAGGTGCTGTCCCGATGGCACGAGGATGCCTAATAGTGTCCAGCAATAGTTCCACAAGGAGAACACCGACGGCACGAGGATGCCTAATCAATGGCAGTGTAATTGTCTCTTATCCAGGTGGCAATGTTCGTTAGGAAGACGTAGCACTTCGTTGTACCTGGTGTTGATCCTAGCGTTGGTGTAGACGAAAGACACTCCGTGGATGGGACGTCGGTAAGAAGGCAGATGGGAGCTGCAGATAGTGATACCAACAGCAACACTCTTGTGGACAATTATCAACGGGTGCGGGCGATGTCCAAGACAAAAGTGCTTTACGCATGCAGTCTGCTCAGGAGGCTGAGTCAAGAAGCATGCGGGAGGTAACCAGGGACAAAATCACATTGCTGAGGCAGTCCATTAGGCAAACCGGGTTGTTTAGGGTGTGGACAGTAAACAGGTACAAAATCGCGTAGCTTATGCAATCCGTTAGGCAGACCAGGTCGTTTAGGGTGCGAGCGCAGTAAACAGAAGTAAAAACGGGTTCCAAGAGCAGTTCGTTCAAACAATCCGGGTCAAAGGGGGAAGAACACACGGGAGGGAGCAAGAGCAAGACTGTTAAATAAACCAAGGTCAGGAAAACCATGAAACAGAACACTGGACAAATGAGCGTGACTGTGGTAACTTCAATTAGAAGCACCGAAAGAGGATTAAAGCATCCCGCGATAAGCGTCACGCGAGGATTTGTCCAACGCCTCCTTCCTACGCTGTAGAGTGAGAGGCCGGGCTTCCACCGTCTCCATGGCAACTGCCAGTGGAAGTTAAACGGTGCACGGTGTGTCTGCCAGAACAGCATCTGTTTTCTCCTTTTTTCCTGTGGACATAAGGAAGGTGGCGAACTTGGAGACCGCTCATGTACGCCCCTAGGGACGTGGGTGTGTTGATTCCTGACAGCACCCTCCCCTAAAAGGAGACTCTCTCCCCGAGTAGCATGAAAACAAGCCAGTAGATGTGTGGCATGAACGTTTTCAGCAGGTTCCCAGGTCCTGTCCTCAGGGCCATAGCCTTTTCAGTCACTCAAATACAACCGGACCACATTCTTGATCTTGGTGTCTAACACGGCATTAACCTTGTATTCCTCCGAACCCAAGATGGTAATGGGTGGTGGATGAACAGGTAAGCAAGTGTGCGGACAACATGGCTTCACCAAGGACATGTGAAAAAACGGGTGGATACACCAGGTAGGGGGTTACTCCAGCTTCACAGCTAGAGGACCAATGAGCTTGGTTATGGCATAAGGGCCCACAAAACGAGGCAATAAAGCTCGACGACCAGGCAGATGTAAATTCTGGGTAGATAGCCACACTTTCATCCCTTCTTGATAGTCAGGAGCGGGGGAACGATTGGACATCCGAAAGAGCTTTGGCACTTGCCTGTGCCTCCCGTAAGTGCTTCTCTATGTTCTGATGTACAACAGTCAGTTCCCTGACACAATCGAGTGCAGCGGGATTATCCTGGGGCAAGGACGGATCCAAAGGCAAGGCTCGTCGGTGTTGGCATAAAATGGAAAAGAGCCTGTGGATGTGTGAACCGATTGTTGTAAGCGAATTCGGCCACCACTAACAATGACAACCATGTCTCCTGGTGTTGTAGGAGAAGGCAGCGAAGATAATGATCAAGGGTGGCATTGAAACGCTCGATCTGGCCACCCGTTTGCAGGTGGCATGCGCTTCAATACCTGTCGTTAATACCAAATGAAGCCATTAGCACTTTCCAGAAATGTAATGTAAATTGCGTGCCCCTATCTGTTATGATGATCGTATGGAGACCAAACAAGCAAAGAACCTTTTTCATGAACATGTCAGCGAGTCCTGGTGCTGTGGGGAGGCCGGACATGGAATAAACAGAGACATTTTGGTAAAATAATCTACCACTACCCATATGGTATTATAGCCACTATGACTGGTAATTCGACAATGAAGTCCAGGGACAACATCGTCCAGGGGTGGCATGGGACAGGCATGGGTTGCAAGAAACCCATGGGTTTGGCAGGGGTTGCTTTTCACTGGGCACAGATAGCACATGAAGCAATATATTCGGCAATGTGCTTTTGCATGAAAGGCCACCAACACCACCTGCTTAACAGGTCCAGGGTTTTTCTTCTACCGGGATGTACGAAAAACATGGAGTCGTGACACCATAACATAGCGGTACGACGAGCATCTGCGTTGGGTATGAAGATGCGACCATTGACGTAAGGTAAGGAATGTACCACGTCCAAATTGAGGTCTGAGATCTCATCTTTATGGCTTGAGACCCATTCCTGAAGCGACTGTTGGAGTGACGAGCGTGGGGTACAACCACACACAACCTGGTGTGGCAACAGGAGGGTACTCTCTTGTCTGGTGTCCGTGGAGGATCCATGCATGCGTGAAAGTGTGTCGGCCTTGGAGTGCAGGGGTCCTGGTCTATATGTAATGGTGAAATCGAACACTGAAAAGAATTTGTACTAGCGAGCATGCCTTGTAGTAGTGCATCTAACCGACTTCATAGCGAGGAGATTTCAGTGATCAGTATACACATGCACTGGGTGTGATGCATCCAACAAATTATGCCTCCACTCCTTAAAAGCATCCCGTATTGCCAGCAGCTCCCTTTCTGTGATGGTATAGTTACACTCATAGGGCGAGAGCTTGCGCGAAAAGAAATCCACCGGGTGGAGGACGTCTGTGTCGACACACAGTTGTGACAAAATGGCCCCAATGGCTACACCCGAGGCGTCTGCCTCAACATAAAAAGGCACGGCTGGGTTGGGGTGCTGTAAGACAGGTGCAGTAGTGAAAGCTGTCTTAAGACTGTCGAAGGCCTCCTTTGCTGCAGAGGACCATACAAACAGTTGTTTGTTACTAGTCAGAGCAGTCAGTGGCACTACCACTTCCGAAAAGGATTGTACAAAACACTGGTAAAAATGTGCAAATCCTAGAAAGGACTGCAGGGCTTTCACTGTAGTAGGAGTCGGCCAATCTAGGATGGCTCTAACCTTGGCTTGGTTCATCTTGACACATGTGTTAGTAAGATCGTAACCAAGGAACTCCACCTCCGTGGTGTGAAAGATACACTTTTCCCCCTTGGCAGAGAGATGGTTTTCCCGCAGGCGTTGGAGCACTGATGTCACATGCTGAATGTGTTGTGTATATAAGGAGGAATAAATCAGTATATCATCAAGATACACCACCACGTATCTATCCAGCATATCATGAAAAACATCATTCATGAATCTTTGAAATGTGGCCGGGGCGTTGCAGAGGCCGAATGGCATGACCCTGTATTCGAGCAGGCCATACTGTGTCTCAAAGGCCGTTTTCCATTCATCGCCTTTGCAGATTCGCACTAAGTTGCATACTCCCCTCAGATCTAATTTGGTAAACAGAACAGAGGAACCCAGTTGATCCAGTAAAACAGAGATCAATGGTAATGGATATTGGTTTCTGACCATTACTGCGTTCAGGTCTCTGTAGTCTATGCACGGCCTTAGGTCTCCTTCTTTCTTCGGGACAATTAGTAGATGGGAGGCTGTAGGGGTCCAGGATGGTCACATGAATCCTGTGCAAAGGGTTTTCTCAAGGTAGTCCTTTAGGACAATGTTTTCCTTCTGTGTAAGGGAGTAGACACTTCCGTTGGGTATGCAGGCTCCAGGTATTAGGTCGATCGGGCAGTCGTAGGGTCTGTGAGGGGGCAGTTGTTTTGCACTACCCTTATCAATGACGTCCAGGTATACAGCGTATTTATCAGAAATGGCAGTAGTCATGACTGAAACAACCACTGAGAAGTTATCAAGAAGGAGCCAACAAGGATTGGCTGTAGGAGGCTGATGTCCTCCAAACAGCAGGATTCACAGTGGTCTGAGGTAAAGCGGATCCCGTGCTCTCTCCAGTCGATATCGGGATTGTGCAGAGAGAGCTATGGAAGACCGAGTATCAACTGAAACTGGGTGGCTGTGGTCATGTCGAACGAAATACATTCTGTGTGTCCGTTCTCTGTGGTCATAATGAGGCCTGTGGTGCTTTCGGTTACCAACACTGATATCAGAGTGGTACCATCCACTGCGTTGACGACCTCTGGTCTTGAATTTGAGATGATGGGTATCCCTGTTTGTCGGCCATACTGAATGTCGATATTATTGCCTGTAGACCCTGAATCAATGATAGCTGAAACCACCCAGGACTGTCCAGAGGAGGAAGACAAAGTCACCGGAAACATTAAAGGCGACGAACCATGGGAATTAATGTAATGAAGTACTCGACAAACAAACCCTGTCTATTGCCGAGCTTTGGCATTTCCTGCCTTTTTGATCAGTTCCTTTGGGCATGATCGGAGGTAGTGCTCGGAAGAGCCGCAGTAATAACACAGGTTGTTCTTCCGTCTGTTTTCCCTTTCAGTAGCGGACATTGGGCCTCGTACAGCCCTTATCTGCATAGGTTCAGCATCATTGACCCCTGAAGTATCTGTGCGTATGGAAACCGCTGGCTGAGGTCTTTTCTCACCTTTCCGTTTGGCTTTACGGGCGTCTATTTGTAAAACCAAATCCAAGTGGTCGGGAAACACAGTTGGAACCACTGGAACGGTGGCCAGAGTATCTTTCAATAATTCGGATAGGCCCCTATAATAAATGGCTGACTTCTTTTCCTCAGTCTATCCTGTCTCAGCTACCAGCTGATTGAATTTTGCTAAATAGGAAATAAGGGAAGAGTCACCTTGATGTATACACAGGAGTTCAAGATCCGTGGCTTGCGTTTTATACCGGGTATCGACAACCCGTCCCATGGCATTGATAAGAGCGTCACAGTCATATAACATATAACTGTTCTCTTCAAGTAGTGGATTAGCCCAAGCCGCGGCGTTACCACCCATGTATGATAGTATAAAGGCTGCTTTGGTGGTGGTAGTAGGGAACGTGGCCGGGCGACATAGAAAATGAAGTCTACATTGGTTGATAAAGGTGCAGTAGTGCTTTGGGTCACTGTTAAACCGCTCTGGCAGAGCCAGAGGAAATTGTGTTGACATGATGACTGGTACTGGGTTTGGCTGCGGCGTCGGAAAAGTCGGGCCAGAAGCCCCCAAAGGCAAGGCAGAGGCACCTGCCCCATCAGTTGATGAGGAGGCCTGTAATGCATTGATACGATGATGTGTTGCCTCATTAGCGGCTGACATGTCAGCCCGGAGTTCAGAGACCAAACAAACCAGTGTATCTAGAGCATCAGCTGTGTCCATCTTAATATAGTATGACTTCTAATTTTGTTAGGCTTTCCCAGGACGTGGCCTAGTAGCACAGAGGGAGATTCCGTCTGGAACTAGTCACTGAAGAATTCTTCCCACAAACGTACCCTTCTACTTGATATAAAAAACAAGCAGAAGGATCTATTAGTTGAAAGATGGAACACAGGTACCCCTGACACACTGGCTGCAAGGAAAAAAGAAACACTTAGTACAGGGAACAGCAGGATACAATGCCATCTATTGTAAAGGCAGACTGAACCAACCTCCAATAGTTGGAAGAAGAACCAGGAAAGACAGCGCGGGGGAAGTTGACAAACGAGTTCCTGAGAACTCTGTAACAAGCTGAGAGCTGCAATACGAAGGTAGGGTATGTAATCAGTACAAGGAAGACAAAAAGTCTGTTTCTGAGCAGAAAAGATTATAATAAATATGGGTTTACCAGTAGGAATGAGTCTCGTAGTCCAAGAGAGCAGTCCAATGCAGAGGCGCTGTCCCGACGGCACGAGGACGCCTAATCAATGGTGGTGTAATTGTCTCTAGTCCAGGTGGCAACGTTCGTTAGGAAGACGTAGCACTTCATTGTAGCTGGTGTTGATACTAGCGTTGGTGTAGACCAAAGACACTCCATGGATGGGACGTCGGTAAGAAGGCAGATAGGAGCTGCGGCTAGTGATATAAACAACAACACTCTTGTGGACAATTATCAACGGGTGCAGGTGATGTCCAAAACAAAAGTGCTTTACGCATGCAGTCTGCTTGGGAGGCTGAGTCAAGAAACGTGAGGGCAGTAACCAGGGACAAAAGCACGTTGCTGAGGCAGTGCATTAGGCATACCGGGTTGTTTAGGGTGCGGGCAGTAAACAGGAGTAAAGACAGGTTCCAAGAGCAGTTTGTTCAAACAATCTGGGTCAAAGGGGGAAGAACACACGGGAGGGAGAAAGAGCAAGACTGTTAAATAAACCAAGGTCAGGACAACTATGAAACAGAACACTGGACCAAAGAGCATGACCGTGGTAACTTCAATAAGAAACACCGAAACAGGAATGAAGCGTTCTTTTACGTGTAATGCGTCCCAGGATACGCGTCACTCGAGGGTTTGTCCAATGCCTACGCTGTAGCGTGAGAGGCAGGGCTTCCACCGTCTCCATAATAACTGCCAGTGTGAGTGAAACGGTGCACGGTGTATTCGCCAGAACAGCATCCGTTTTCTCCTTTTTTCCTGTTGACATAAGGCAGGTAGCGAAGGTGGAGACCGCTCATGTGCGCCCCAAGGAACACAGGCGTGTTGATGCCTGACAACAGGCGTGCTGCTACTGCCCTTGTGGTGGATTAATTTGCACTTGCTCTGGTTGCTGTGTCTGTTGCATTTGCGGCGCTTGTGTCTGATACACTGTCTGATCTTGGGCAAACCCTTTCCTAGCTTGTGTGCTATATGGTGGAAGATAAGCTGTCCAGCCTCTCGGAAATTGGCCATTCTGTACATTCCCTTGGCTCCCACATATGCGTGGAATGTGCCCTGTCATCCCAGGTCCAACATACAGGGGGAGACCGCCTAATTAGTCCCCCTTGTTTGAATCCTCCTTGCATATTCTGATTCTCATTCTGCGCATTCTGAAACCCACCTTGATTGTTTTGCAAGCCACCCCTTCCTCTATAGACTGTACCTCTGCTTCGTGGCATGAACTCATTACCTGCTTGGTCCATCGGGCGCTGATTATTTGCCTGCAATGCACCCACTGCTTGCTGTATTCCCAGCCCCTGTCTGCTTGTCAATATCGGCCCTTCTATGGCATATTTGACAATTTCTTCTGAACTAATTTGGCTTTCTCAATTTTCCTATCCTCATCCTTCCTTCTTCTTGTTTTTCTCCTGCAATAGCCAACAGTGATGTACTATCGTCAACTGTATTTCAGCCCATGGCTTTGCTTCCATTCCCACTTGTTTCTCCATTTGCTTCTACACTGGCTCAGGCAATCCCTGACATTAAATATGCTAAAATAATGGCACCATTCTTTGCCACGGTTCGCGAATTTCAATTTGCCAACACTCTTGAATATCCTGAATGTAAGCAATGGGGTCTTCATCTTGTTTCATCTTACGATTGCACCCATATCTGATGTGTCAGGATACTGTACCCTGAAAGCCCTCCAAACATCTGCTCTACAATTATTAAACGGTGCTCTGTCATGCGCTGTGTTATGTGCTGTCACACTCGAATAGCCTGCTCTCCTCCATATATCATCAGCTCTCTCCCCAGGAATGGCTGCAAAGAGACCCTTAATGTCCTGTAAGGCCAATGTGTTTCCTCTTGTCATTGTTTCTAACTCATATATCTATTTCCCAGCGCTGAAGTCAAACTCAGGAGTTTGCACCTTAAATTGTCCTTATCCATCTGCGGCCATGGAATATACTGTGGTCTCGACCCCCCATTTTCCAAAAGGGAAACTGTGTAAACCCTAACCCACAGTCGGCTCCCATCGTCTGTCTATCCATGGCAAGGACAATCGTCCCTGACTGCCTCCTCGCTGGAAGCAACCTTAACCTACTCACATATGGCAGTGATCCTCCCCTCTCATCTATACGATTGTCCTTGGGATGTTCTGGATATGGTATGGGATCTGGCGTCCTGTCCTTACGTTGTTCCTGATCTGAACATCTTAGTTCCTTGTCTGTCTGCAGGCTTCCCTCGGAGGCACACGCACATCTTCCCTCTTACCCAAGGAAGAATTCTCTTTCCTCATCTGACATGTCTACTCCCAGACTAGTGTGACTCTCATCTCCTTCACCTTTATCTAAGGTCAGTCTGCTTAAGGATAAGGCTCTGTGCTCGAGGCTAAAGGGATTTTTCACGCTTCGCTTCGTGATTCAAATACTAGGGACTCTCCTCCCTTCCCTCAGCTTTCAGATTTGCTACCTTCCTTTAATTCTTGATAGGCTTTATCGATCCTGTCTCCGATACTTCCTATATCAAAGATTTCTTCTTCTAATACTACTCTAGATGCCCTTGCCGTTACTTCCTTTAATGGAAGGAACTCTTCTATTCTGTCCCGTTGTATTGTTGGGCTTGGCTCTACTGGTTCTTTACAAACAAGGCTAACATCAAAGTCCCACTGTCTCCTTCTTTGCTCTAACTCTTCTAATTCTCTTTGTTTTCTCACTTCCCTTCTAAATCTCTCCTCTTTTTGCCTTTGCTCTTCTCTCCTCACTCCTGCTCTCCTTTCCTCCTCTTCTCTTCATTTCTGTATCCTTTTGTCCCTTAATTTCTATGCTCCCTCCTCCTCTCTTCCTTTCTTTTCTATCCCTGTCCTCTATTGCTCTCTGCCTATTGTCGTACTTTCTTTGCTCTTCTGCACGTTCCTCTTTTTTCTCTTGCTTCTCCTGAGACATCTGTTCTCGCCGCTCCCTGCTCTTTCATCTATGTTTGTCTTCTTTCAACCTCTTTTCTCGTTCGGAGTCTTATCTATCGTGTTCGTCCTTATCTTCTCTTTGCCTTACTTCCTCAATGCTTTTCACATCTAGCTTGAGTAATATCTGCCCTCCCATCCAACACGAGCGCTATCTCGTCAGCTTTGTCGTTTTCCCCTTTCCCCTTTCCATCTCTTAATCTCCCTTTCTATTTCTGTCAATACATTCTATCGCTCACTCTTCTTTCTTGTCTTGCATGATTTTAAAGATCTCCTCTTTTCTCTGGAGACTCTGGACTATCGTCACTGCTATAAGCAGGTGGTCCATATATCGGGTTGCTATACCCTGTCCCGTTTTCAGTTCCTTTAAAGGATACAACCCTCCTTCTTCCATATTGGCGCCTTTTACTTCAGGAGAGGCAAGGGGAGCTGAGGGCTCAACACCTTCCTCCTTACACTGATTAAGCATCCACTCCTCGGGTAGCGGATCCTCTCTTTCTTCTTGGTACATCTTCCAAAGCTCTAGAATCGCTAGCCTTTTCTCTAATCTTTTCCCCTTGTACGGAGCGTACAAGTATGTGGTCATGTGTTGCAATACAGCTTTTGACAGTGATCCCCCTTGTGGCCACGGCATGAACATCTTATCGGCCATGCCTTTCACCCATTTCACAATATACTGTTTGAGCTTGGGCCTGTGTTTTTGCAATGTCTTACATAAATGCATCAGAGGAGTGTCTTCCATTGTGACGAGTCTCAATTGACTGTCAATACTTACCAGATTTTATACAATACTTTTGCCACTTTTCAATATTCTTAAAACAACAAATATGAGCGCGCTCCAACAATCACCGCTGAAGTCTCTTACTTTTTCAATTATCTCTGTCTATCGCTGGATTGGTACCAACCACTTTCCTAGATAGTCACTATACCTTCTTAACTGTGTCTCAATTCCTTCACAACTTGTGTCACTCTTCAACACTTTAACTTAATACATAACACAGACAGACTAGTTGACTTTTACACATTTACAGAAAATACTCTGTGATCACCTTTTTTCTTCTCACCCCTAATCAAAGATCCTGTCACAGGATTTAACTCATCTCCTTATATGAACCTGTTCATACGTAGCCTAGTGACTCCGACTGGAGTGTGAGACGACTTCTTCTCGACCCCCTTGTGCCAGGTTTCTGGGCGTGTCTCTATCTCCACACAATATTTCGTGTTACTTTTAAATTACCACAATCCCTTCGCTTAATTTGCCATTCCCCTCAGTCTACTCACCATTCAGTCGTTCTTTGACTCGAGGCCTTCAGTATCGTCTCCTCCTCCAACCAACCACTTTTGCCTTCCATCCGTAGAGCGCCTGTGTAAACCAGGTAGGGATTTCATCAGAGGGACCCTGCCCACCGTTCTCTTTTTTTTCTTGCAAGATTTCTATTCGGCCACGCTCCACAGGAAACCCAGCGATCTTCCAGCTAAATGGTGAAGGATGTCTGATCGTCCGAAACTCTGGAGCTAACTGATCGATGGGTCTAAACCATCCGGCCACTGCTACCACGTGAACTTAGGGCCCTTGGCGGGTAGCAGAGTCATGCAGTTGGATGGGAGGCAGAGTAACTCTTACACCAAATAATCAAACCAACTCAGGAAGACGGCAACGTTTATTTACTGTTTTAATATCAATTGTCTAAAACAGGGAGTTACAACGGATGTCAACCGATGTCGCACAGCAATCGCTTGAAGCATTTCATTAAAAACCACACCTTTATAACAAATTATCATAAATAGTGACATCATACTACGTGGCAAATAAGAAAGCTCTACAGGGGATTGTGGTAGGCTCAAGGGGAACATCTAAGTATACTTTCTATAAGGGGTCGGATTGTGGTTGGGTCTCTATAGTCAGGCGAACAACTCATGCCCACCCCTAATGCAAGTCATCTTCAACAGTTATTAGAAACACATTGGTTCTCAAACTATAAGGCACTTCGTTATTGTTATGCTCACCTGACTCCCACGGAGGCGCTGGCCAGGATCGTGCTGCTGTGACCTCTTCTAAGGTGTTGCGCGGGGCTCAGAAGATGGACTGGACCGGACTCCCAACTCCTGCTTGTCCGGCTTGCAAAAGTATCCTTCTTAGGGTCTTGAAGGGCGAGCTCTCCTTCCTGCTTCTGATGCAGGGGCGCGTAGGTATCCAGTTACTTCACTGGATTCTTGGTTTTATGAGAACCAAACTTGCTTGGCTTCCAGGTAAGTTCCTTGAAAGGTTCCCCTTTTGTCCTTGCAACAATATGCTAATGTCAATGTCTTTTTCCCCATAGGGGCCGGGGTACGGAATGCCGGGGAAAAGGCACCGACCCGAGATGCGAGGTGCAATCCCTGTAGAAATCAGGTAAGTCTTGATGAGCATTTTTGGGTAATGTCTTTTCATTAGCTCATTGACGCTAATGTCTTTTTCTCCATAGGGGCCGGGGTCCGAAAACGCCTGGATGCGGCGCGGACCCGAAATGAAGAGGGAATGACCCAACAGGTAAGTCTTAACATGGAGGTTTAGGTTTCCTCATTCCCTTCTCTCTCTCACCTTTGCTCTTGTCTTTTTCTCCCTAGGAGTGGAAGCGTGGCTGCAAATCCGGGTGATCGCTGCTGAACATGGAGGCGCCCTGTGAAGGTGAGTGGAATGCGGCGCTGCGGCGGTCGATGAGATGTGCTTTTAAATTAAGTGTCTTCCTTTGCAGGATCGTCGGCGAGCTGACTCCGGAATGCGGATCTTGCAGGTAAAGTCTTTTCCTTCTCCTATTCTCTCTTTCTCTTCCTTTGTAGGTGTTCAGGATGCTGGCAGGCGTGGCAGAGGTCCGAATGCAGGAGCAAACACGGTGAGCGTCCAGCTGCTAAATGCAGAACAACGCGAAGCATGTGCTGCTCTTCGGGTGTGGTTTAAATAGCCTGTAAAGTAGTTCCAGGTATGTATCCTTCCACTCAGGTATGTATTCTTCCTCAGACCACACCCGAGTGATAAAGTAGTCCAAAAGATAAAGTAGTCCCATTCAGTCCTCAAGAGGGCCTGGATGTAGCAGCACGGTCTGCTTCAGGTAAGTGCACATTAAAACACTTACACACATGTCTTGCTTTATGAGCCTGGCGCCTAAGGCGCCAGGACTGGGGTCTAGAATTAGCCTGGCGCCAAAGGCGCCTGGACTGCGTCCAAAAGGCCCCAACTTGGGCCCGCTGAGACGTCCTTGGGGAAAATGATGTCTGCCTCTGGGGTTGCTGGGCTGGGCCTGGCTCCTTGGAGGTAGGCATCATGACAGTTATATGTCCCTAAACAATTGGTTGGCACGCTCATGCCATGTTTTGAACATTCGGCTCACTAGCAGCACGTAAGCTCATACTCCAGGTGCCAGGAGGTGGACGTGACTTTACCTCCCCACTCAATTATCCCTATATCTCTCATCGCCCAAGCATTCTGCCATGAAGATTGTCTTTGAACTTGGCCTTGCCATGTATTCTCATCCCTGGGAATATTGGGGAGTACGGGCACACCCTTATCAAATCTGGGACTTCTAGTTCAAGCTCTAATTTCATCCCAGGCTCACGTGAGAAAACACTGCAATTCCGCCATTTTGGAGTATTTAATTGTTTTGAATTACTAAAACTTGGCATTCATGGTGTTCTTTCTTTGTACTTTAACAATGGATGATCCAGCTTCTCATGTTCTCTGCCTTTGAGAATAGATAACCAGTCTTGGCTGCCTTCAGTCTTGACATCAGGCCAAATAGCCGTTCTCGTTTCTTACATGCTTCCAGCTAATTCTTTGCTGCGACACAGCTCTCAGCCCTTCTCTCCATGGGTTTGAACTTACTACAATTGTGACACAGCTGTCCAGCTTCTATATAATAGCGGATTCGCCTGCAGTCTATTCATTACGTATAGCCAGCTGATAAGATTACTTGATCTACTTGCGTTGCGGCATCTGTATGGTTATCGAACGATTGGCTTTTTCTGCAGTGCTCTTCACATGTACAATCTTCGTTTCACACATGAAAGTTTACTCGGTTCTTTACTTCGTCATCAGTTTCCATAAGGTCCATACATTCTTTCAGCCAGCCTTCTCAGTGCGTCACGCTCGTCTTTCTTGACATCACCAACTTCTTCTCTTTCTCTCATTTTCATATTCCTTCGGCGATCTCCTCCAAGAGATTGTCCTCTCTTCTGGGATACATCTGATAGGGTTTTCTTAGTGGATACCTTTTCTAGAAGAATCGACGCAGAATAGTCACAACTGCTGGTGTCAAGCATGGCACAATTTCAGCCTTCCAGCATATAGGTAGTAGGGGGGCAGGGCTTCCTGCAAAGGCATTTGGCTGCTCCTCTACACTAACACTCAAAGCACCCTATTGCGCAGTATTTCTTGGAATGGATTGCTATCCTCCATATAAAATGTGGGGATTTATAATGTAAGTATGTCATTAATAAATGAGCTTTCCCTCCCTATATATCAGACATCAAAAGTACTGGAAACATGTAAGCACTCACACATTGTACCAATAAAAAATGTTGGGACCCTTATATTGAGGTATCTCAAAAGAGAAATAAATGCACAAGGGTTGTTAACTGATTGCCAGATAGGCTTTCAAACAGGTATGGGCACCCCTTTAAATGGTTTCACGCTAGCACATATGAGAGTAGCGGTGAAGAAGAAATCAATTTGGACCATCTATATGGCCTCAATCTATATGACCAGTGTATTTGACACAGTGAGTCATGGTCGATTGTGGGAAAAGTTGTTGAGGTTTGGGATCTTGTTGAGTGTGGTGGAAATGCTAACACTGCTACACACAGAAACATCAGTGAGGGTGTGGCTAAATAAGGAGGGGCTATGACACCACTAACAGACACGTTAGTGGGGCTAAGCCAGGGGTGTGTCATGGCACCTACCTTCTACACCTTGCATACAGCAGATATTGCTAATATTTGGAAGGGTGGAAGCACTAACTCAGTGAGATTGTGGTCGTCAACACTGGACTGAATAGCTTTTGCTGATGATGTAGTGTTGTTCGACCTCACCCCAATTGGACTGCAGCGCAAGTTGTCTCTCTTTCACACCTGTGCAGTTGAAAATAACCTTAAGGTAAATGGAATGAAATCAAGGGTCCACGCTTTTACAACAAAAAAAGCCCTAAAAAGATTATATGGAAAGTAGGGGATAAGTCTTTGGAGAGAGTCTCTTCCCTAACCTACCTGGGGTATGAGGTTTTGAATTCAACCGCTAAATTAGGAGGGGCACACTTTCTCAACTCTAGGTATGGCCTTCTGTTTACTAAGATGAGGCAGGTATGCGCACAACTTTGTAGTTATTCACTGATTCCACTCATACGGTTCTACCAGATGCAGGTGGAGCTGATGATTTTGTATGGGCTGGATATTAACCTCAATGATTTAGGACAGAATTTAAATACGTTCCAAGGAAAACTGTGGAAAGAAATTTTAACACTAGCAAAATCCATACCAAACTCAATTATACAACATGAGCTTGGACTAGTCTCACTCGCCGCAAGGGTTGAGTGAAGGAAATTGATGTCCTATGCAAAATTATTAAACCCACCACCTCATTCACTATACAAAAAATGGGGGAAAGTGCAGATACAAACTTCTGGACATTCTATAACTAGCACGAAAGTAGAATTGAATAAACTACTGTATGTAAAAGGGTCATCTACAGAAAAGTTGAGTCGAAATCAGGCAAAAGTAAAACAAAAGTTGTTAATTATGATTGTGGTAAAACAGCAGAAGATCTGTCTAAATTCAGCCTATATAAGGAGTATGCAAGATTGGTATATAAGAGGGAACAAATTCCGAGGTATGTACTTATCTTTCCATGCTCCGAAAGAAGATCTTTATACCTCCGGTTACGAATGAACCAACTCCCAACATTGGAGAGAATGGGGAGCTGGAATGTTGGTACAACAGATTTAAGCTGTGGGCTATGTGGTGTAGAGAAGGAAAGGTGTGTAACATTCTAATTTATTTTGCAAAGTTTATCCATTGGTTTTATTATTTTATAATTTGTGTATGTAGTTGCGAAATTCATTTTTATAAATTTTGTATCTACTTGTGTAAGATTCCTTTATGTTTATATTTGGGAATCAAAACACAATAAAAAATAATATTAAAGGAGCTTTTGCTGTGATTGCTCTAACTAATATTCCAGGCTTTCTTATGTATTCATTTTGTAACCTGGCTTTGTGGCATAATCAGGTAATGCGTGTGATGGGTACCTGAAAGTTTGAGGGTTGGAGCCACTCTGCGATGTCAGAGATCTGGTTAATGTGATACGGGAAAGTATGTAAAGTATTCTGATGCTTGTTTGATTTATAAGTGTTGCCCACTATCAATATTCAGTCATTTTTTGTTGGAACTGCCAGTGGTCACCAACCCATTCCCTAAAACCGGGACAGAGTTTTACATTTTAAATTTAAAAACTCTCAGATCAGGGGAACGAGAGGTTCCAATTTGGGAACAGTCCCGGCAAAATTGGGGTGTCTGGTCACCCTAGCAGAGTGGGTGATTTGGCCTGCGTGGGGTGACAGGGTTAGATTGTGGATCTCGTTCATGAAGCAGAGGGGGATAGGTGTTTTGTGCAGTTGTTTTGATTTCCTATTAGAGGAGCGATCACGAGTCCTTCATCTCCACCTTGTTACGAGGCTGTGATGAATGCTTCGGTCATCAGTCATTCATATCTGAAGCACACTAAGCCTAATGCCAGCGCTGTGCAAGTGGGGTGGGGGGTGAGAAACGTGAGGGTATTCTCCCAAGCAGACCTCAGAATCCTTTATTCAGGTGGCCATGGAAGGGCTGGCGCACTCAGATCCCAACCCTGGGGGTGGACGAGCAAGGGAGGAGTGTTGTGTCTTGACTGTCGTGTAGCCGAAGAGTCCTCTGTCCACAAGTGCCGCACAGAGAGAATCAAAGTCACTCTCTGTACAGCCTTTGAGGCCACAGGTGGGAGATGTTCTTCCAGAACTGCGATACTCGTGGAGCCCCGAACCACTGTAAAGGAAACACTGGTTAAGTGTCAAGCCAAAACAGAATCAACAACCAATCAACAAGTAAGTGGAACGGTCTTACCAAAAGGTGTCTGTGGAGTAGCGGTTGTACCTATGGGGAAGGTTCCGAGACCCAGCAAGGCTGTTCTTTCAGTATGTAACTATCCCAGCAACGTTGCAAGTGCCAGGCCCACCTGATGCCAGAATCCGCACAAGAAGGGCGGAACGTAGTAGGAGTCCATGAAGCAGTCCGTGGTCGTAACAATGATCCAAAAGCAAGTACCAAAGCCAAGGGTTATCCGTTGCCAGTCCGTGAAACAAATCCGAGGTCAAGATCCAAAAGGGGTGAGACAACAGGTATGTAGCGCCGTACAGGAATCCGAAGAAACAGCTGTGAAGCACCGAAGCACTGCAACAGACAGAGATGTTTAAATACTGGCGCTGCTATTTCATCCCGGTCACATGACCTGCGAGCGCATCAGGTGAGTGTAGTCCAGAAACACGTGAGCGGAAGGTGGCGGTCATGTGACGCGGAAGAAGCCGGTCTAGCAGCTGCCATGGAAGACGCCAAAGGGGTAGACGTCTCTGCGGGCAAACAGCATGCCGACCAAAGCTTTGTGGCAATCGGCGCCGTGGCAACTGGGGCGAAGAGAGAACCTGTGAGTCCCGGAACCGGGCAAGAGGGCGAGGGGTGTTCGGGGCACAGGGATGAGGAATGGGACCCCCAGAGGGACGAGTGGAATGCGTGACAAGGAGCCCGGGGTTGTGCTCGGGGAAATGCCCCAGGTGAGACGCGGTATTATACAGAGGAGGAAGGTGAGGGGAACCTTCTAGAATCCTACACCCCACTGAACCCAGAAACTATCTTTCCCAGAATCCCTGTTTTCATGTTGCCTACCAGAATACCTCCAATCATTCTTCTCCACATCCCTATAATAATTCATTCCCGATCACCCAGTCTACCCTGACAAAACACTACCATTCCCATAACCCCCTCTGTTCATTTCACGATCCCGGTTATTCTCGTTTTCTTCACAAACCCTACCAATCCCGTCCCTCTGATTATCACTTTCCGAAGTCTGTCAATTGTGTCTGTGCGTTACACGGCCCGTTTATTAGGGGGTTACATTGAGCCTTGCTGGAGCACACTTGCACGTTTTACATCACATACACTGCACCCTCACTCAAATTGCCCAGGACAATTGATAGCTGCACCTACTATTGCACTAATCCATCAGTGCTCATGACTGGGAGGGCAACAAGTGGGAAGGGAGGCAAAAGACGTGGTGGCAGAGGTGGCCAAGGTGGCCGAGGTGCCCGAGGCCATGCAGGGAGAGCCATGCCCTCCACCCAACAGGGTCAGAGAGATGCAGCTGATACTGACGACCCCAGCACCCGGGGTCCTGGAGCAGCATTGCCATCTGCTGTCCACACCAGGCAGGGTCAGGAAGCTGCAGGGGCAGCTGCAGCAACCACCACCCAGGCTCAGGGTCACCCAGCCAGGCCTGTAGTGGTCAAGGCCCACAGAGACCCAGGGGCCGATGTCCTTGTCTCTAAGGGCAAGAGACGTGCGGACAAAGGTCCAGGCACCAGCACCCAGGGTCCTCGAGCAGCATTGCCATCTGCTGTCCACACGAGGCAGGGTCAGGAAGCTGCAGGGGCAGCTGCAGCAACCACCACCCAGGCTCAGGGCCACCCAGCCAGGCCTGTAGTGGTCCCGGCCTAGGCCCACAGAGACACAGGGGCGGATGTTCTTGTCTCTAAAGGCAAGAGACGTGCGGTCAAAGGTCCAGGCACCAGCACCCTGGGTCCTGGAGTAGCATTGCCATCTACTGTCCACACAAGGCAGGGTCAGGAGGCTGCAGGGGCAGCTGCAGCAACCACCACCCAGGCTCAGGGTCACCCAGCCAGACCTGTAGTGGTCCCGGCCCAAGCCCACAGAGACCCTGGGGCGGATGTCCTTGTCTCCAAGGGCAAGAGACGTGCGGACAAAGGTCCTGGCACCAGCACCTAGGTACAGATGCCTGCAAGCCTAGTAGGCATCCACAGCAGCAGTGGGTGATGTCACAGCCCAGTCCACCAGTGCACCAGCCCCTACTGACCCAAGTGGTCCCAGCCACTCAGGGCCTGCACGACCTTGCAAGAAGGCAAAGCGTGCAGTAGGCGAACAGGCTCAGACCCAAGGCACGGCACAGGAGACCCACGCATCGAGGAAGAGGAGCTTCAGTGATGAGGAACTCCAGATCCTCGTGGCCTATGTGCAGGAACATGAACATGACATGCTTGTGTGGCCAGGGAGCACACATACGCCTGCCCAGCGTATGGCCCTCTGGCAGTGCGACACCGATCGAATCAACGCCTTGGGCAATGAGAGGCGCATAGCTGCTGAGGCAGTGAAACAGTGGAATGACCTCCGGCGCTGAGCCAAAGATAAGCTGGGTGCCAACTACTCCTCTACTCTGGTGACTGGAGGTGGGTCACCACGAGAGGACGAAGTACTCACTCCACATGAAGAGATCATTAGTGATATAATTGATGTAGAGCAGATCCAAGGCATGGGGTACCTGACAAGTTATGAGGGAATGTCTGGTGAGTGGTGATGCGTGTCTGTCCAGGACATGTGTATGTTGCTTGAAGTTAATGATTGGCAGTTCTGACTGCATTTACATGACTGCCATGGGTGAACCATATCATGGTGGACTAACACGTGCTTGTTGTCCTGCCGACTGCATACGCATGATGTGCTGCACACCGTGACAATCCTCATCACCACAACTGCACACTCCTTCCATGTCACTCTCTGTCCAGCCTCTCTTGGCCCTCTTCCTGCTCCAACCTCTGAGGGCGTTCGGCCTGTGATAATCTTCCACTCCACACTCGCCTTCTCTCCGCACATCTTTGATGTCTCTGAGAGGTCACCCTGCCAGCTGCACCTCCTCAGAGGTATTCTTCCTTTCCCCTCCTTCCCCCAGCAGCTCACTGTCTCCAGAGGACTGGTCATTCCTATGGTGGGGTACTGCAATGGTCTCTACCAAGATTGATGTGCTTCTACTCTCTTCCCTCTGTAACTCATCCAGAACTGAACTGTGGGAATTGTCAGTTTGTCTTGGGGCCAGGTATTTTATCTCCCTATGACTGTTATGATGGCACTGGCTCCCAGTGGCTACGACTGTTCCTTTACAAACCCTGTGCATTGTCCACAAGGCCTCATGGGTCCTGGGGCCGCAGTTCCTTCAACTCCATCTTCCAAATTTGCTTCCTTCTCATGGTCTTTGATCATCCCTTTCCTACTCCCCCAGGGTCAGTTACTTCTCATAGCAATTAGTTGGTGGTTAATGTCTATCTTCGTCTGCGCTCTTCCTCTGGTACAGCCTCCCTGCCTCAATGGAACTGGAGGTGAACCTTCTTGTGTCTGGAGGCACTTCTGATGCTTCCTCATGTGTTGTGCTTTCTCTCCTCTTCTCCCCTGCTGGAGTCCTGGATGACTGAGAGAATACACTAGTCACCTGCCCACACTCTGATCTCTGACACAGGCCGCCACCAGTTGAACCCATGCACTGCCTCCCTGCCATCCCCTACACTTGGTGGCTGTTTACTGTATCCCTACAACCCTCTTCCAGCAATTGACACCTGATGTCTGCACTAACTCTTACACTGCCACCAGGCCACCGCATTTTCATTACTGATTATGTAGTTGAATATTATTTGGATGCCGTTCCCATGTACTGTACTGCCCACTCCCACTTACAACCCCAGGTCTCCCCTTCACCGTGCATATTCACTCGCGTGATGTCAATGTGACCTGGCCTCATGGGATGGGTGTGTCTGGCTTCACTCTATTCCACCACTCTTGCATCGTAGCATCGTAGCACCTTGTGACACTTGTGTGTATTGAGTTTGGGAATTACATGTCATGTCACATCCATTGTACATGGCTCTGGGACAGTAGTCAGCAAGTTCCATCTCATGCAGTTTGACGGTTCAGGCATGGCTATGCTACGTGGCATCTGTGTATTTGCATCAGTGATGTTGGTGACTGAACTATGCCAGTCAGGTGCTCGTGTGTGAAGCAGGTGCTATGCACCATGCATTACATGTGGTATTTAGCCCTTCCACACACGTCCATGGCTGCTTTCATGCTACCCTCCACTTCCATTGACACTGCGTACGTGCAGGAGTTTGTGACATGGCAGGTTAATGTGTTGCATGACGACATTGTGATGCCTATGTGTGTGGGCTATTCTATTTACACGGGTCTTCATGTATTATTCTGTCCATGTACAGGTGATGAGGCACTGGATGCAGAGGAGGAGGTGGAGAAGGAACAGGATACTAATCTGCAAACAAGCACCAGTGGAGGACGTGGACTGGCAGCCTATGATGAACCACTGGTGCTACAGTGCATCCCGGCCCTGACTCAGTATGAGTCTGCCTCTGATGATACCTATGGCTCTGGTGGTGAACCGGAATATAACTTCTCTGTGCTGTTGCAGGTGAGTGCATCGAGTGTGGGTGCTGTTGTATCACAAACGTCTGAAGGGCCAGTCAGCGTTGGTACGTCCATCTATGGTGGTTACGGTCCACAGTATTGACTCCTGGTCCTGGGCCAGCTGATCAAGGGAGGGATGCAGTCCTGCAACCACAGACAGCGGCATCACATCAATGGCCAGGTTTCCTTGGGCCAGGCAGGCGTGTGGTCCGCCAACGCGGTGGACGTTTGTTAGCTGGCGATACTGTGTGGGAGCAGTCCATGTATGCTGTTGCACAACAACAGGCTGCTTCATATGAGATGTTGGCTCAGGGCATGGATAGAGTGGCCAATTCAATGATCCCCCCAGAGAGACATGTGGAGCACCAGCAGCAGGCATTGCGGTCCACATGCGACTCACACAGGCTACACATGGTGGCCAGCAACAGGAGCCAACTGGCAGAACTGAGCGCTCTGCGTGCATCCATGGCTGCAGAGGGTTGGGCCCACAGGGACGCCCTGAGGTTAGAGTATAGGTCGCTCAGAACTACATTGGCTGCACTCGAGGCAGCCCGCAGTAGACGGTCTGGACAGCAGATGCAACAGTTCACTCATACCATCACAGAGGAACTCTGTACATCCCGTGAGGTGTTGCATGGAGACCTCCGAGCCATCATGTTGCAGATGCAATCATATCAGTCCTGCATGGCCACTGCCATGGAGGACCAGGCCAGGGCTATGCGTGGTGATCCTCTCTTAACACTACTACATTCTGATGCTACACCAGAGGGTGGCGACAGCAGCAACAGGTCTCCCGATCCATGCTAGCCGTGCGGCCCATTAACCCATGGAGTGTTTTCTTTTTCTTCTCAACATCCACACATCTGGGTGTTGACGTGCACCCTGCCCCTCCTCCCTCCTGGTTGAACCCCCCGTGGGACCCCCCCAACCTAGTGCCCCATGGGCATTTTTGATTTTGTTTTTATTCATTTTTTGTCTATTGTGCATTTATGTGACAGTGTTATACTTTGTGTGGCAGCCGAGGGCATCCACTGTAGATTCCAGCTGGACCCATGCAGGCTTGTCTCGTGTTGGTACACTCCTTGTTTGTGCCTTAGGGTCCAGACACATATGCCACTCCTGTTTCCCCTTTCCATGGGCTTGCAAGGAGTGCAGCGTGTAAAAGTAACTTACACAGAGGCATTGGGGTTCCATTATATTTGTGGGCAGTCTCAAGTCCGACCTGCGTATACACCCCTAGTGGGATTCATGATTGTTTGTCCAGTGCATGGTTTGCACCCCTTTTTGTTTGGACATTGAGATCCATCCTTTGTTCATGTTCCATCTTCATGTATTAGCTTGACTATCTCTGTTATTGTTAGCCTTCCTGCTGTATGCGCTTCCCTGCCCCCTTTGGTTAGCAGTGCCACAAGAACATACAAGGGTGCCATGTGCAAGTCACGACACATTGAGGCACATTTGCAATTATGAATGGTCACCGTCAGCCAGATTCAATCTTGGGTCCTGTGTTTCTGGTATGTAGCACTGGCCAATTGATGTTCCTGTGTACATTGTTATTTTGTTGTGTGAGAGTGAGTTATTTCTGTACTTGTTCCGTTGATCGTTGAGCACTTGTGACAGTAGTGATATGTTTCAGCCATTTCTTTGTCTCTTTCGACATTGCATGCCATGGCATGGTGTGTCAACCAGGTGACATGAAGTGTGGGAGAGTTTAAGTAACATACCGGCATTTGGATGTGTACTTTGGCATGGTGTTAGTGGCATACTCCATCTTCCATGTGTTCCTTTTCTTCACACCAGATTGAGTTAGTTTTAGTTCTAAGGGATGCACACAATGTAGCACTTCCAAGAACAGATTCTCAGGGTGGTAAGGTTGGGACAGATGATTGTCCCTTTGTCATCATCGATTGTCACCTGGAATGTGCCAGGGCTGAGTGCACTCCGCAGGGGTGGGTTTTAGGTGAAAAATTGTGCCACAAGATGGGTATGGGCAGCCTCGCCATGGGCCCTTTCCCCTCCCATGCACAGCTGCCATGAATGTGGTTGGGGATGTGGGGGCACCACCATGTCCACCGGTACTCCACGCCATGTTGCAATGTTGTGCAGCACACATGCTGCCACAATGATCCTGGACACTACTGGTGGTGCATATAGTAGCTCACCACCAGAGTGGTCAAGGGAGCAGAAGCGTTACTTTAGCACTCCCAATGTGCGCTCCACTATGGCCCTAGTTGCAATATGGGCTGCGTTGTATCTTACCTGGGGTGGTGTGGTGGGGTTCCGTATTGGCGTCATCATGTAGGTGCTCAGAGGGTAGGCACTGTCCCCTGTGGAGGTGAGATGGTTTTTCAGTGGTGTGGTTTTGTTTGTGTGAGACATGCATGCATTTGCAGGGCCATTTGTACTCACCAATGAGCCATGTGTTGCCATGCCTCCCAGCTTCCATGACCTGGTGTAGGGGAGACATTCTGAATATGAAACTATCATGGGTGGACCATGGATAGTTTGCATATACAGAGGCAATGATTCCCTTGGCATTACATAAAACCTGCATGTTGATGGAATACCAGTGCTTGCGATTGCGATGTTCTGTGGCCCTAGGTGGACATAGGGTCACATGGGTGCAATCGATGGCATCAAGCACTTTAGGGAAGTGTGCCACCCCGCAGTGTACCGCAGCCTGCCTTTCTGCGGGTGTTTTGGGCATGTATATGTGCCTGCGGACTGAGGGGCGTGCAGTCATGATTGCCAACAACTGGTGTAGGCAGCGTAACTGCGTGGGCTGTGAAATGCCCCCGATGGCAGTTGTCCACTGAAATGACCCAGTGGCCAAAAAATGCAGTACATTGAGCACCTTTTCCAAGGGGCTCAGTGCTTGGGAGCACAGGGCGGGTGATGTGAGGTCATCTTCCCACTCCGTGTCCAGATCTAATATGATATGAGGTGGAATCCTCCTTATCTCCGCTCTCATCTTTTCCCGACTATTCTACTGCTCCCCCTTATTCTTCGGACTTCCTGCATCCCAGCTTGCCCCCCTCAAATCCACTCTGCTGTTTTGCGCGCCCTTTTTTATGCATTGTTTTTAGTGCGCGGTGACACTTATGCCAGCTTTCGGTGGCAGACGTGTTTCTGGATTTTTCTGAGCGCCGGTGAGTCCTGTTCGATTCCATGAATACGTGTTGTTAGCGGGCGTGTGGGCGTTGGGGGTATTTTACTGTGGTGCTTCCCACAACACCCACATTTACGCTTGTTGTTCCCCATTCCACGTGTTCCGCCCCCTTTTTAGGTGACTGCGCAAAACGGTAAGCGCCTTCGCTGGGAGTCTCGCGCAAGGTGTTTGTGGTGTTGCAGTGACATGTTGGACCCGCGGGGATTCAGCGCAAGTCTCGGGTAAGGCCTGCGCATTGTGTTCCATGAATCAAAAAAAGGGTGCTTGTGTGCGTTTTGCACGCAAGCGCCCCTTTTTCCACACAATTTCATTCCATGAATCGGGCCCTATGTGTGTGAGTCTCCTCTTGGCCTGGCCTATATATATATTTAGGTAGTGCGAGAGACACAAGGTATCAAGAATTACACACAGACACAAAAGATACGTTTTGGGCTATAAACATTTATTAAACAAAAATGAGGTCGGGAAAAAGGCCTAGCTTGCCCTACACTAAGTGGGATTTCCCTACCTAACTGAAAACTAATGAGAGTCTGCATCAGGATGTCCAAATCAAAATCCGTCTGTGTCAAAACCTAACCTTGCCCTCACTTTCTAAACCTAAATGTGTAAGGTAAAGTTCAAGTTCATGAAAAAGTGTTCAACGGCTGCTCCAGTAGTTGAGCATCTTTAAGTTCATGGATGGGTTCTCTTCCCTTATGTTTTCAATTCGGTTTCAAAATACAGTTCTGGTTCCTTAATGGGCAGAGGGTGCATCCCAGCCCCTCTGATGTGGTCAAATATTCTTAAGATTCACAAAATAAAGTTCCTTGGTTTCACAGGTTTCACAAAACACTGTATCAGTTTTCCATTGGAGACCTGGTTTACTCTCCTGCCAGGTTAGGATTTTCCATCCTTTCATTCAAACTTAAAACTTGAATTGTCACATTTCCTTTTGTTATTTTCTTCATATGGCTTTTGCCAATGCTTGTTTTTGTAATATTGTACCTTTTCTCAATTGGCTTTTGTCAATGCTTGTTTTCTTTCTTAGGAAAACCCTTTCTACGTCCCACAGGGTTTTAAGG
This sequence comes from Ambystoma mexicanum, assembly GCF_040938575.1. Classification (NCBI taxonomy): domain Eukaryota; kingdom Metazoa; phylum Chordata; class Amphibia; order Caudata; family Ambystomatidae; genus Ambystoma; species Ambystoma mexicanum. The sequence goes on from NC_090931.1 coordinate 174,572,844, forward strand.
CTTCTTTTCATATACTTTTAATATACAAAATATGTTGCATTTCATCTAGTTCGATATTTAGTAATATTTGTTGTGCTTCTGGTGCCGTTGACTAGGCAATAGTTTCTCGTTAATATTTCTAAGGACATCGCAGCCGGCAATAGTTTCTTGTTAATGTTTCTAAGGGCATTGTTGGCGGTGTCTGGATTCCGCCGTCCGTGAGCCTCCCACCCCCCGTGACACAGAGACACGGAGAAAGCGATCTTGCTAGTGTGGGCTCCCCGGTGATTGTGATGTCACCGGGCATGCCCCGTTTATTTAACTGCGCACGCGACGGAGTAAACGTCACCCCGTCGCGTGCGTGCCCTTAAAGGGCCAACGCCACACTCCTCCTTTTCCATAACAACAAATTGGAAACAGGAGGGACTAACTATTACACATTTATAAAGCACGCAACTATGTACATACCAAAACCCCCATTTATTAACAGCCACCCTGGATCCCCCGAGGGTGCCTGTCACGGCCTGACCATTGTCCCCAGGTCAGCCTCCCCAGCTCAGTCCGTTACATAGTCTGTAAGACGGGCAGGTTTCCCACGCCCTGTTCTCAGGGGGTACCTCCTGCCAACGTCTCTGGCCGGTGTCTCTTGACCTGGTCTGCCCCGAGCAGGAGAGTCCACGGCGGGGCTTTCACCCCCACCTTCATCCAAGGCATCCTCACCCTCTCGGTTGTCCGGGTTGTCCACTCTCGGGTCGCCGATTCTCCTGAAGAAGGAAGCATTCCTAGTCACGGACGACGTCCCATCAGAGGCTGTCACCATAGAGCCCTTCACCGCCACGACATCCAGTGGGACGGGTTCATACGTGAGGGATAACTTGCCTTGTGGGTGGCGATTCCTCACCAGCACCTCATCCCCCAGCACGATGTGTGGGGGTCTCAGGCCTCTCCGGATGTTTTCCATCTGCATCCTTGTTCGTCTGTCCTCCTCGACCTGTTCATTGTCAATGACGGCGGGGTCCCTGTCCCCCACCTCTGGTATGACGTCTCTCGGGCATCTCTGGAAGAGAGCCTCCGCCGGTGCTACACCCGTTGAGGAGTGAAGTGTGGTCCGATATCCCTGCAGGAAGACATACAGGGCCCTCTGCAAGCACTCGCCTTTTCTGTGGGCAATCTTGAAGACTTTGTTAAGGGTGCGCATCATGCGCTCTGCTTCACCGTTAGCCCGGGGCCACAGTGGGGTTACCCGCCGGTGCTGAATGCCATACTCCCTCATGAGCTCAGCAAAACTCTTGCCTTGGAATGGTGCCCCGTTGTCGGAGCACAGCACGGAGGGCAGGCCATAGGTGGCGAAAATCTTCTCTAGCGCCACCACCACGTTCCCAAATGCGACAGACTCTATGAACTCGACCTCCGGGTATCGAGACCACTCGTCCACCACAACTAGGAAGTGAGTGCCTCTCGACGTGGACCCGGAGTCTGCGTGCACTACTTCCCATGGCCTGGTCCCTCTTGGCATCGTTTCAATGGACGGTTCCCACTGGGCCGGTGCCGCAGCCTGGCACCATACGCAAGACGCCACAAATGCTTCCACCTTCCGCTCGAGCTCCGGGAACTACACCTTCTGGCGGAGGCGAGCTTTTGTTTTGGGCGCCCCTTGGTGGCCCTGGTGCGCCAAAGCGATGACCTGTGCAACTTTGGCCTGGGGCACCACGATCCTCTCACCCCTTAGTAGCAGCCCCGACTCTGAGAATGTCAGTTCTTCTCTCACTCTCTATAACTGCTCGAGAGCCACCCTGGCTTCACATGTCCTGCGTTCCACGGCCTCCAGCACCGTCTTCCAGGCGCCCCGCTGCATTGCTTCCCTCAGGATGGCAAAACACTTGTCGCTCTTTGACGCGAGCTCCAGCTCCTCCACCTGCATGGAGTTTGGGGTGACCGTTTCCACGGCCAGGCGGACATGTTCGTCGGCCTCTTCAGCCGACGTAGACTCCTGCGAGTCCCCTCTTGGGTGTCGAGAGAGATAGTCCGCCGCGTTGTTAGCCCCTGGACGATATGTCAACGACACTCCATACTCGAGCAGGGCGAGCATCCAGCGCTCTATTCTCACTGGTGGACGGGATGATGAGCCCGCCATGATCGGCAACAGCGGTTTGTGGTCCGTGACCACAGTCACGGGGCGCCCCAGAATGCAGAGGCGAAAATGTCTGCAACCCCACAGCACCGCCAGGGCTTCCCTCTCAATCTGGGAGTATTTTTGCTCGGTGTCGGAGAGCGCCTTGCTGGCGTATGCTATGGGTCGAATCTCCTGGTCACTCCCCACTTGTGTAAGCACTGCCCCCAGGCCATAGGGGCTGGCATCCACTACGATCTCTGTCTGCAGGCTCGGATCGAAGAACGCCATGGTGTCGTCCGCCGCCAAGGCACTTCTGATATCGAATGCCGCCTGCTCAAGGGGGCCCCACTGCCAGACGGTGTCCTTCTTTGTGAGAGATCTCAGCGGCTCTGAACGGGACTCCAGATTCCTGATGAAACGGCCACAGTAAGTGACCATGCCCAAAAAGCTCCTCACCTCCGCAACATTTTCTGGCGGACGCGCCTCCTTTATGTCCCTCACTTTGCGAGGGTCCGGAGACACCCCATCCGCCCTAAATACGAATCCAAAAAACTTGATCGTTGTTTTCAGGAATTCGCACTTGTCCTTGTGCAGGGTGAGTCCAAGCGAGCGAAGGCGCTCAAAGGTCTTGGCCAGGCGTGCCAGATGCTCCGTCTCCGACCTGGCATACACCAGGATGTCGTCGCTGATGTTAAGGACTCCATCCAGATCAGCCAGTGCTCCTCTTATGATGTTTTGGAACACCTCTGCCGCGGAAGACACCCCAAAACTCAACCTCTTATATCGGTAAAGACCTCGATGAGTGGTAAACGTTGTGATGTAGCGGGACTCGGGGTGCAGGACCACCTGGTGATAGCCTGCTCTCAGATCCAGTTTGGAAAAGAACCTCGCCCTTGCAGTTCCGCTATAATATCATCAATGGTAGGGGTCAAGTGCCGTTCCCTCTTTATGGCCTTATTGGGGAGTTGCATGTCCACGCAGATCCTCACCGTGTCGGGCTGTTTGGGCTTGCGTGCGATGATAATGGGAGACACCCATGGGGTGGGGCCCTCAACCTTTTCAATAATGTCCAGCCCTACAAGATTGTCCAGCTCTCGATCCACCAGATCCCTGAGATGAAAGGGAACTCGCCAGTGCTTCAGCGCCACTGGTTGGATCGACTCATCGATGTGGAGCCGGACCGGCTCACCCACCAACTGTCCAATGCCTTCGAACAGAGAGCTGTTTGGCCAGGAGCACCTGAATGTCGTCTAGGTACACTGAATATGCAAATGTTACAATTCCCAGAGCTTCGGCTGCAGCACAGCACAGCAGTGTGTTGTCGCTCACCGGCGTGACATAGAACCTGGCCTGGATATGTGAGTCGCCATATTGAACATCAGCCACGAACACGCCGTCCAAGGGAAGGGGCTGGTCGCCGCCGAAAGCGAAAATGCGTGCTCTCGGCGCGGACAGCGTGGACGGCGCCTGCATGGTATCATAGTGCTGTCTGGCCATCACATTCACGGATGCACCGGTGTCTAATAGCATTGGTATAGAGTCTCCATTGACCAGCACATTGCATCTGGGCTGTCTCTTGGAGCTGGATTTCAGCATGCTCACACTGGACACAAAGAAAATGTTTTCATCATCCTCTTCCTCCTCCTCCCCCTCCTGAGGGTCCCCTTCGTCACCCTGGTCCACTTGAGCAACGTTGGACGCCCTTTGGGGTCGGGAGAAACCGGCTCGAACAGGCCCCCTAGGCACTACCTTGGGAGCTGCAGATCGGCACATCCTGGCGAAATGGTCCGCGCCTCCGCACCTACTGCACTTCACCCCAGTCGGAGGGCATTGAGCCGGGTGCGGGAGATCGTACCCACACTTTGGGCACGAGGAAGTAGTCCAAGGCGGGCGCGGGCCCTGGGTGTTCATGGGGCGCCTCGCTCCACGGCCTTTTCCGACCGCGCAGACCTCCTCCACCTTGCCTGGGCGGGCACTAGCTTCCATTCTGGTCACCCGCAGTTCAGACACTTCGTGGCATCTTCCCAGTTCTAAGATGCGGGGAAGGGTGATACCCGGCTCGTGCAATATCTGGCGCCGCAGTTTCCCTGAGGCGCACCCCTGAATGAGTTGATTGCGAATCATGACTTCAGGGTCATTCCACGCACATGGCGCCGCCAGTCTCCGCAGCCGCCCGTAGAATACATCCAGAGTCTCGTCATCCTTCTGTCGAGCCGTCCCCATGAGAAAACGTTCATAATCTGCATTGGCCATTGGCAGAAAATGATTATGGAGTGCATCCTTTGCCGCCGCAAACGACCCATCCGCTGGCTGCAGGGACAGAAAAATCTCATGCACTGCCGGGCCAGCAGAGTACAGGGGAGTGGCCAGCTTGCTGTCGTCGCTCGTCTCCATCGTGGCCCTGAAGTACATCTCGAGTCTATCCATCCACATCTTCCACCTCTCTCCCAGGCTTGATGGAGCGCCCGAGGTATCAAACTCAGGCATTGGCTGTAGGGACCCAGGTGATTTCAGCGGGAGGGCGGGCGGAGGCTGAGCAGCAGGAGCAGCAGCAGCAGCAGCAGCTTGACTCATGGTGGATAGCGCACAGGCACCCCAGATGATATGATTAATGGGGCCGCAACTCACCACCAGCAAGCAGCCTCCTGATACGGTCTAAATTCTGCCTCTCTCCAGATGCGCCCCTCGTGGATGTACCGCTCCAGCCAGCAGGCAGGACAATGAAGCGTCCAAAAATTAGGCAGGGGGAAAGACCCCGAGTGCATTCAGCAGGCTTCCAATGGAGTCTCACCCATCTACTTGGTGAAAAACAGTGAAAATGTCAATGATTCATTTTAAAATTGACACGTGCTGTTTCCAGTGGCTGTCCGCCGCTGGAATGTCCAAGAATTATGTCCGGATGGCTCACCGGCGCTTCGTTATGAAGCCGTGAGTATCCGAGGCCTATTCATCAAAATGGCCGCCGACAGCGTGCGTCTCTCCCCTCTCCGCGGTCAGAATTCGCTGAAGCGCTCACGTAGGATCATCTATGCTACGAGCGAATGTCTCCGCCTGTTCCAGGAAGTGATCCCGGCACTCGTCGCCACTGTTGGTGGTGTCCGGACTCTGCCGTCCGTGAGCCCCCCACCCCCTGTCACACAGAGACACGGAGACAGCGATCTTGCTAGTGTGGGCTCCCCGGTGATTGTGATGTCACCGGGAACGCCCCGTTTATTTAACTGCGCACGCAACGGAGTGAACGTCACCCCGTCGCGTGCGTGCCCTTAAAGGGCCAACGCCACAGGCATTCCAGCCCATTTGTCGTACCTGGGCCCCCTCTCCAGGCTGACTCACCAGTTCTCTCGTACGATGCTGCAGCTTGGCTCTCGGCTGCCACGATCTTCTCCTTCTCGTGCAGCGCTTCCTCGTTGCTCAGCAGCGGCTTTCTGTGGCCCCGTCTCTGGTACTAGCGTGTCTATCGCAGCTCGGGCTTACTTGTCCAGCTCTGCCGGGTCACGACGGCCTACGTCCTGCAGTTTGCTCCGGTTCTTTCGCTCTCTTCAGACTCGCTTCTCACTGCACACACTCTGCACCTGGTAACTGGACTCACACGGGTCTCTCGCCATACCACCTGCAGGTCCACCTCTGTTTATCCTCCGTACGGCTGTAAACTGCTTTCCCAGCCACAGCAGTGTCCTCCATGTTTCTTGGGACTCAGGCATTTAAACCTCCTACCATACTGATTGGTCATTTGAGGCCTAGACCACTCATTCCTTCTTCTGGGTTTCCTCACTCATCTTGATGTTCTCTTCCTCATCTCACTTTCAAAGTAATAAGGAACATTATGGGGCTTGATAAAGAGATGGTATTGATTGTGATTGACTCTTCCTCGTCTCAGTGTTTAGCTGTTGTGTGTAGAGTGTGAGTCAGAGTAAAAATAGGGAAAGGACTGACAATAACACATGAAGGCTTGAGGAATGGAGGGCTTCATGATGGAACGGAAAAGGGACGTACCGTGTTTCATCCAAGGGCACTTCACTTACTCCTCCCAAGTTACCTGCCCCCAGGTAGTCCGCCCTCGCAGATCCACCGCCAGGGTCAGGATACAGCAGCTTCGGCCTTTCCCTGGACACCTGGTTGGAGGCAACACCAGCGAAATGAGTGAGAGAAGCCTTGGATTTCACACACCCCCTTCCCCTAAGAACAGGGCTACCTACACAAGGGCTATCCTTTTGATCATAGGCTGAATGGAAATTATCAGCTGATCGATCCAAGACAAGTTTTTCAGAGGTGTTTTCTTCCGTCCCTGGGTCAAAGCATTTTTCCTTTAGGGTCTGTTTTTGTATTTGTGGCACCTGTAAAATCCATTGATTGAACTGTGGCATGTCATTTCCCAGAACTAGTTGAGCTGGTAAGTTAAGAATAATGGTTACCGTATAATGGATTGCTTCTCCCAGTATGACAATGGAAACTTGGGTTTGGGGCTGTCTTTCAACATGTCCATGAATACAACCTGCTCTTATTTTATCATTTGGTTTCCATCCTTGGGGAAGCAGATCTGGTCTGACGGCACATCTTTCACTTCCCGAATCTAATTGTGCCCAAATATTGTCTCAGTGTAGTAACAGGGATTTGATATGTAGCGTTAGTCCGAGTATATCAAAAAGTGTGTGGTTTTTCCCCTCTCTTTGTTAGGTGTTCTCAGTTTCCCATCTCGCTATTCTAGCATCTCACTAGATTTTTCATAAAGAATGTTAGTAATAGATGGTTCCACTTTTATTATATTGCCTAACCCTCTTTGATTGGGGTTCTTCATTGAAGATGCAAGATGAAAGGATACTTTATTTGCTGGGCAATATTTAGCAATATGCCCAGATCCTCTACAAGAAAAACATCTTTTCTCTGCAGCTATAGTTAGGGAGGATAGAATATCTCCCTCAATCTCTATCAAGGGATTAATAGAATCTGGTCTTGCAAAGGATTTTAATTTTCTAAGGGACATGTTAAAATGTTTTGGTTCGGACAGAACATTACTCTCGGGGTAGGATGTTCCTTCCCTATTTTCTTCAAAGGTGTTAAGGTTTTACTCATTTTGAATTTTTGAAGGGTTTTCCAACCAACCTGAGCTCTCCTCTTGATATTTTAATTCAAGGTTACCTTAATGTATAGGTTCCCTGCCAAATGTTTCTATGGAAAGCACAGAAAGAGAATCCTTAACAATTTCTGTTGTGAATTTCGGGATTTTTTTACCATCTTTTCTTTCTATTTCAGATCTTAGTTCTTGGGTAAAAATGTTTTCAAAAGATGTTAGAACATTAGGAGGTTCGACTTTTCCCCTAAAGATTTTTCTATGGTTTGCTGATGATTTACTTTATCAGCCAAAGGATAGGAAAACATTTCTGGAATATTTTTCTTTCCTATTTTCTTCAATCAATGGTTTCCACATGGTTTCATATACTAAACCCCCTACTTTTGGGGAAAAGGCCTAACTTGCCCTATCCTATGTGTGATTTCCCTACCTAACTGAAAACTAACGAGAGTCTGCTTCAGGATCTCCAAATCAAAATCCATATGTGTTAAAAATCCAACCTTGCCCTCACATTCTAAAGCTAAATGTGTAAGGTAAAGTTCAAGTACATGAAAAAGTTTTCAAATACTCCAGTAGCTTAGCAACTTTAAGTTCATAGAGGGGTTCCCTTCCCCTATGTTTTCAATTCTCTTCAAGGTTTCAAAATACAGTTCTGGTTCCTTAATGGGCACAGGGTGCATCCCAGCCCCTCTGATGTGGTCAAATATTCTTAAGATTCACAATACAAAGTTCCTTGGTTTCACACGATTCTCAACACAGAATTCAGTGATTTCACAGGATTCACAAAACAGATTTTCTCTTTAGAATTCAATAACACGTTTTCTTTTAGTTGTTTGGGTGGCTTTTCAATGGGTATGTCTCATCGGTCTAAGCGCAGTTTTCAGACCACACGGTCCACCCATTGCAGGTCACCCAACCAGTACACAACACCCTGCAGGCAGGAGCTACTGCAGGGGATCCAGGAGCTGCCAGAGATGCTCCTTTCACTTTATGTCGATTCTGTATTAACCATTGTGTTTAAATGTGTTTCTGACGCCTGTTAATCTGCTTAGAATCACATGCTGTGCATATGGTCCGACATCCAGTGGTAACTGCAGAGTATTTGCAGTGTATCCAAAATCCCCCACACTCCGGGGTCCCTCAGATTATTTTTTTCCACCCAGATTACTGGTCGCCCTAATGCAGAGCTCTTACATAGAGATAGCGTTATTGTCATTATTATCGACTTTGTCGTTATTCCCTTTATGTGAACATTGGCCTGCCCCAGACCCATACTAGCATGTGAATGTTAGCAATGCCACACTTAGTTAGAGTTGTGAACATTAGCCTACGCCAGACCCGGACAAGATTGTGAATATTGGCAATGCCGCACTCAGAATTCTGAACATTAGCCTGCACTAGACCTGGCAGGATTGTGAACTTTAGCCTGAGTCGCTTCTAGATAGAAATGCAAATGTTGGTATGCCCCTCACTTGGGTGCAGCTGTGAACATTAGCCTGAATCACATCTGGATGGAAATGTGAATGTACATATTAACATGCCCCACACGTGCATCAATGTGTACCCTGCTTTCCTGTTCCCCATGCTGTTGCTATATATCTGTAACCCCCTCTCGTCGCTGTAAACCCAGCACCTGTCTCTATGTGTATGTGTGTTGCTCTGTTCCCTGCCATCCTGTTCACGTGCCTGGTCTTGGGCGCTTTAAAGATAACCATCATATCACATCACTACGCTTACTCTCTACTATGCACCATCATTCAACTAGAGCACAGCTATACCCCGGATTAATTCGGCTTAGCTGTTCACATATGAATACGACCCCACAAACACCTCATTACCCTAATAAAACGCAGCTAGCCGAGCACATTCTGGCCCTGTTGCTCACATATGCGTCCTTCAGGTCTAACGCAGCCAGAGCCCAGTCTTGGTGTCCAACATCCAACTGATATCTTCAGCACCACACCTAACGCTAGGATGCAGCTACCATCCAGCAATTACATCAGCTGCACCCATATCTGGTGCACCCACGCACCCTACGACTCTATCTCTCTCTACTGACCAGAACTATGTGTCCCGAGGGCGTTGAACCTACCAGCGCTTTGAGGTCACACCAATGATATATAGAGTGCTATATAAATGCCAAATAACATAACATCTCTTCATCACTCTTTTATCACTGTATCAGTTTTTGTATTGGAGACCTGGTTAACTCTCCTGCCAGGTTAGGATTTTCCATCCTTTCATTCAAACTTGAATTGACACATTTCCTTTTCTTATTTTCTTCATATGGCTTTTTCCAATGCTTATCTTTTTTAGGAAACCCCTTTCTGCTACCCACAGGGTTTTAAGGTTTCTTTTCATATCATTTTAATATTCAAAATATGCTTTTCATCTAGTTCGATATTTAGTAATATTTGTTGTGATTCTGGTACCGTTTCACTAGGCAATTCTTAAGCAACCTCTTTCCACTTCCCACAGTGGGCAGCATAGCCAAACGTACCTTGTCATCAGAAAAGTAATTATGTTAGCTAAAACAGAACTAGGAACATAAACACAGACATCCACAACAAACGCAAAACATTTGTTTCTTTTCACAAAAATGATAAAAACTGTTTATTTTGAATAAAACAGTAATAGTCAGGAGCATTACAAGTACATTTCATTTTGACATAACTCTGAAAAGAGGTAATTAAGTCCACAAAAACATTGGTAACGTTTTCCAATTGAAGTTATAGGTAGCAGAGATCGCATTGGTTCTCACTTTTTGTTTAACTGTGAACAGTGATCTTATAATGCCAATTCCGTTCATCGATCAATTAATCCCGGCCTTTGCATTCTTCAGAGAGTTATTATCTTCCATCACCGATTTTTGATTGCACATGGCATTTCATTACAGAGAAGAAATTAGTGGTTAAAATTTCAAATGCAACACTTTCACATCTGCAGGTTTTTACAACATATAGGCTGCCATGTTTCTTCTTATTACTGCAAATGCGAAAGGACAGATTGGTGTCTGGAGATCGTTCCAGATAATGGCTATCACAGATGCGTTGTTGATGATTATTGTCCAATTACGTTTGAAGAAGCCGTCATCAGGTAGACTGTACCCATGACGGCGCACATCGGTATAATATAACTATGGAAAATCGAGAGTGCAAAGATATATTTCAGTACCCACTTCATAATTGAATACACACAGTACATATTTATGTAAACTATCAATTTAAGTTACAGTTAACACGTACAATGTCTATTCTTTGTGTCAAATTGAGCATTCATCTGTCACACCGTAGCAATGATACTTCGGGGATACCTCCCAACGCAGATTGCTATACCGCAACTCGGTCAGGCACTATTAGCGCTGGAACACGAGTTGCCGTGGTGCTGTTAATCCCCATTTATTTTGAGTCCAGAGGACTCTATGGGGCTTTTCAGCAATATTACCGTTGACGGTAATAGCGTCAGTGGTAATATTGCCGAAAATGGGCAGAAAGCTGGAGATTTATCGGGATTGGGCAGAGCAGTAATGCGATGGTAACGCTATTACCGTTGCATTTTTACTGCTCCGCCCAACTTGTGATGAGGCCCACTGTGTCTTGAGCTTTCATTCTCCCTATGTGACTGATGACCAACCGCTTCGAAAGACAGATCTCAGTAATGGAAACTTAACTTTCCAATGTAAGCTTTCAATATAGTGAATCTTATCAATTCTTTGTGGCTATTTCGACACATTTGGTCCTTCAAATTGTTAGTGCGGTGGATTCAAGAACACAAAACAATGGGACCCTTCATCTAACGTTCACACCGTACGAGAGTGAGTTTCGTTTTTCCAAACACATGCCACAAAAATGAAAACTATTAATGGTAAGCTGTGCAGTGAAAAACAACAAAATATTTCACGTATCCCACTTATGACAATATTTACTACCATTTTAACGGTACCAACTCGCCTCTTCCCACAACATTTACGTATTCATTCAAAGGTGACCCGAGGCATGGTGCAGTCAGGCTCAGATTTCCCTATATGTCAATAGGGCAATGCCCGAAGAAAAAGCCAAATTAATAGTGTGGGGCAGTGTTTGGGCCCAAAGTGGGCCACTTCTTTTCTGAAACAAACAGAATTCGAATACAGATCTAGAAAACAGGCTTTTGCATCTTCAGCCCAATACAAGGACTTCAGCAATTCAGTCAATTGGTTAAATAATTTCACAGTTGGGACTATGTAACATATTTCAACAGTACTCTATGCATCTAGTACCCAACACCTGATAAGTATGTATTGCTGTTAGCTAAGTAGCTATTCGGTACTGTGAGGAAGGCGTGGTATCAACAATAGAAACAGATACAAAGGATGCAAGTTTTGAAAACCTTTCTTTTTATATTTGTTAAGGCTGGGGGAATTCCTAAATAGCCCTAACTCAAAGATGGAGCAATCTCGACCATCAAAACAAAATAAATAGTCCAAGTTAGTCTGGTCAACAAAAGGAGGCCTATGCTAAAAAAAAAGCTAGCCTTGCCCTCACTCCTAATTAACAAATTTGAAAGGGGAATATGTAAAAGGAAAAAGTGGTGTTCAAAAGAAATAACAAATCCCTTGCTCAAGTTTAAAAGCGCTGGGTCTGAAGATTTTAACAAAAGGGACAGGTGGGCATGACAGTTCTGTCAGTGTGGCACATTCTGGCTTAGTGGTACAATTCCACAGTTCAGGTTTGAGCTCCAGGCTCTTCAAGTTTCCAAAGGTTCTATGTATCCCAAAACAAACAAAACACAGTTCCAATCTTCCTATAGTTCACTGGTTCCCCTACTGGCCGGGCTCAGACCGCTCTCTCACTTTTTACGGCGGTTCTCTTCCCCAGGCTTGCTTTCATGCACTTTCTACCCTATTTCAAATGTTCCTTCAAGCTTGCTTTCATGCCCTTTTATCCTGTTTCAAATTTTCCTTCAAGATTGTAGTTCACTGGGTCTCCCTCACCCGGGCTCTGACCTCTCTCTACCTTTAGGGGGCCCCTCCATCCCCAAGCTAGACTTCACGTACCTTTCTCTTATTTCATATTATAACTGTCTAAGACTTTCGAGACTGCAGGGGGTTTGACACAGACCCCTGGATGACCACTTCGACCTTATTCTTAATCTGGTTCACAGTTCTCATGTATTTTCTCAATAGAACAAAACTTCATGGTATTTGTAGTTGCTCAAAAGGCTCCCAATCTTGTTCGACGTTCTCACAGGTTTTCATAATAGAACAAAGTTTTCTGGTATTTGTAGTTCATTCACTTTCATAGACTTCCCTCAATCGGGCTTGTGATTTTTCATACACTTCTGTAGGCTTCCCCCCATCTGGCTTGAGCCTTTTTACTTTCTCGTTTCAACACTTTTAATCGTTTGTCATTGAAAGTTTCCTTTCTCCTTTAACAATTTATCCACATTTCAAAGAGACTTTCGAGAGTGCATTTCACAAAAGCAGGACCACTCTGTTACTTTGCGTAATTCACTCCGGTAATTAAACTCTTCTTTGCTTCCTCTGCGCAACCTTGCTCGTTATTGCTACAAGTGGCGCGCTTGTAATCTTCACTTGTTACTGTATCATTTGCTTGCAACACAAACCAGGCTTTTACTCCTCCTGCTCACTCACCATTTGTGTTTATCCCATCCAGTTCCCTTTGTTCGCCTTGCCAACAGCTATCAAGGCCTTTGTCACCGCCTCATGCGTGCCTCCTGTGAGGCAGACATGGTATCACAAGAAGGACGAGGACACAAATGATCCAAATCACCAGTTTTATTTACTTCAGAGGGGGTTGAAAGAACTCCTGTCTTGTCCTAACACTAAAGGCGGGGGCACACTCTACCATCTAAATAAAAAGAAAACAGTCCTAGACCGTCATTAGTCCAAAAGAATAACAATTAAGCTAGAAAACCTAATGCGTGCCCTCACTCTAATGCCATACAAGTGAATTAGGGAAATGTAATGCAAACAGAAAATCAGTGGGAAACAAAAGGATGGCAGAATGGGATCAAAAGATTCTTTCCCACGTTGTATAACACGTGGATGGGGTGGAGCACTTGATGTATGGGTACAAGTGCCCCAGCCAGGGAGAGAGGTTAGACCCCAGATGATGGGGTCTACCCTCTCTCCCTGGCTGTTCAACCAATACCTGTCACTTCTTGCCCACCGCATTGCTGCGCTCTGCCCCAATTTCCAGTGCTATGTGGATGACACTCAGCTAATTTTCAGGCTACCCTCAGCCACCTCTTCTCCCTCTCTAATTTCTGACTGCCTGTCTGCCATCCAGGAGTGGTGTGCCACCAATGATCTCTGCTTTAATGCCAGACACCTCATCGGCCCACCCGCTACCCTCCTTTCCTTTCAATCTCTGGCTGGCCTCTCTTGGCCCTCTTCCTGCTCCCACCTGTGAGGCCAGAAATCTCAGCGTCATCTTTGACTCCACACTCTCCTTCTCTCCTCACATCTCTGACGCTTCTAAGAAGTCTCACTACCAGCTGCACCTCCTTAGAGGTATTCTTCCTTTCCTCACCTTCCCCCAGAAGCTCACTGTCTCCAGAGCTCTGGTTCTCTCAAGGCTTGACTATTGCAACAGACTCTTTCTAAATCTCCATGCTTCTACTCTCCGCCCTCTGCAACTCATCCAGGACAGGACTGCGAGACTTGTCCTTGGCCTCAAGCCCAGGGATCGTATCTCTCCAGGACTGAAATCTCTGCACTGGCTCTCAGTGGCTCCGAGGATTAAGTTCAAAACCCTCTGCATTGTCCACAAGGCCTTCTGGGGCCTGGGGCCTCAATACCTTAAACTCTCTCTTCCTAAATATCTTCCTTCTCAAGCTCTTCGCTCATCTGCCTCCAACTCCCACAGGGTCTGTCTCTTCTCCAAGCAACAAGTTGGTGGTAGATCTCTTTCATCGGCTGGGGCCTCCCTCTGGAACAACCTCCCTGAAGATTGAGGAGAATCGTCTCTGGTTCCGGAAGCATCTCAAAACCTTTCTCTTTGCTTCTGTTTTTTCTCTTCCTCTCCCCTGCTGACTTCCTGTCCTGGCTGAAACTGAAACTGCACTGGTTACCAGGCCACTCTCTGATCTCGGGCCAAGGTCATCCTCACCCGCCAGTCACACACCTGCACTGCTTTCCTGGCAAACCCTGCACTTGGGGACTATTTTCTATATCCCTACAGTCCCACTACCAGCACTTGACACCTGTTGTCTGCACCTACCCTTGCACTTGCCACCTGCTTGCCATACTTTTACTTATTGTTATTTATTCTTTTATCCCATGTACAGCACTTTCCTCTCCCTTTTCCCATGCACTTGCGCAATCTGAATGACACCTGTCCTAGTAGGATCTTTGTCTGTCTTCCCTATGTTCCCCCTCCCTTGCCTCGTCGCGCCTTGAAACACTTGTGTTTAGGCGCGTCATAAATTCCATATCATATCATATCATATCATATCACTCTGCTATGCAAGTGCACGTGAGGTGGCTGCCTCGGCCCTCCAAAGCCTGCTTGGCATTCACATGCTCCGTCTCAAAGTTCAAGGTTTTGACCTCTTGGGTCTCCCTTTTCCCCAAGTCCAGGTCAAACCCCTGCATTTTGCAGCACCAACACAAAAGTTCCAAGCTCTTCAGCACAAACATAAAAGTTCCAAGCTCTTCGGCACAAACACAAAAGTTCCAATGGAAAAGGTATTTTAAGTCTCTATAGGCCCCCTGAACTGGGCCAAGCCTCTCACTTTCAATCTCTTTCCTTGGTTCCCCTCTTTTGGGCTCAAACTGTTTCACTTTACTTTCTCGGGTTCCCTTCGCCTAGCTTTATTCTTTAGCGTTTGCTATGCCTTATGGTACTTGTAGATTTTTACCCAGTTCAAATATTTGGCAAGATTCAACAGTTCGCACAATTTTCTCAGGCTCTCTTCAGCCTTGGCTTTAACAAAAGAATGTCTCTCTTTAAACACAATTTCTGGATCTCCCTCATTCTGGCTCAAACCCTTTTCAAACACAATATCTGGGTTTCCCTCGTTTGGGCTTGGACCCCTTTCAAACACAATTTCTGGGTCTCCCTCTTTCAGGCTCGGACCCCTTTCAAGCACAATTTCTCGGTCTCCCTTGTTCGGGCTCAGACCACTTTCAAGTGCACAGAGTCTTTCAAATGGGTTTAATTTCATTTTCCGCCGGACCACTCTGTTACTTTATTTTACAGTTCAATCTCACTTAATTTCAAAAAGAACTTCAAGTCCCATAATGCCTTTCATGGGCCTTTTTATTTCCTGCTTTCTTTCTCAAATTCCATGCTCAGGTTCCCGCTCCAGCCACACATAAGCTCACTGGGATTTCCTCTCTCTTGCCATGAAACTCACCTGGTTAGCGCGGCTCTGGTGAGCAACTTCTCTGGAGCTCTATCGGTCAAGGTCAGGGTCTTCCCACCTGCCTCTCGGGTACCTGGACTTCCCTTCATATGCCCAGGGGAAATGAGTACTTCTGTGGAAAGAGTCAGCAGGATATGATCTGCCCTCTCTGGCTCTTGGAAGGCACAGCTCCTCAGCCCTGCTACAGCCCTTCAACAACACAGAATCAGCTTCTTAGCCCTCAGCTTCCTTCCAGACTCTCAAGGGTTCTATCAGCACTCTCATCTGCTCTCCAGCTCCTCTGGTCCACACTGCATCCCCAGCTCGCTCAAAGTGTGTCTCAGTGCTCCACCTTTTATACTGACAGGGAGTGTTCATCGGAATCAGGTGTGGGTGGTTGATAAGGGAGGCCCTGACCCGCCTGTCCTCGTTAATGGGACAAGATGGAAACTGCCCATAGGAATCTATAATACATTGGTTCCTAAGGGCGATCTTCATAGCTCTACTCCTCTTCTTCGTTCTAGTGGTTTTGAAAGAAGGCAATGGGGAGGAAGTATGGGAGTTGTAGTTTTCCCTAATGATGCAGGGATACTTCTGTAATTGTTTTTTCAGGGAAAAGGGGGTATAGGTGAATGAGTTTTAGATGATAATGTCCCATAGTGACTGTGGGGATGTTTGATAGGGATATATTTCTTCACCTATGCCTCCCTTTTAATGTTAGTACCTGTTGGAATTGGGGAGGGGCTAACGGGACAGGATTCATAACAATCTATAAAGGTGGAGGAAGTGTCGGGAAGGGGTTTATCAGAAAGGGGGGAATACTGCGTCACTCCCAAGGGCATACATCCAACTGTCCCCAAGGACCACCTGCCGAGGTGATCCTCCCGCACTGGTCCACCCCTAGGGTCTGGTTCCAAAGGCGATGGCTATGCCCTGGCCACCCAAACAAAGAATCCCCGGGGTCCATAAGTGAGAAAGCCATCATACTCCCCAACGGGAGGGAACCAGTAATCTTCATAGCGTCTCCAGGTGGGCTCTTCCCACCACCTTGGTCGCCCTCTGCCGACCCGCGGGCTTCATTTGGAATACGGTCTGCCGCCTCCATCTTCACCCGTCTCGTTCCACAGCCTGGTTAGCCCTAGCTCAGGAAGAGCTGTTACTTCTCGTACCCATCCTTGCTCAGAGTGTGCCTGTGTGTCCACTTTTTATCTGGATAGGGAGTGCTGATAATTGTCCGGTGTGTGTGTGATTAGAATCAAGTGTCTGACCCTGCCTGATCTTATTAACGGGACAGAGCCATTGTAAATCTCTGGGGGTCATCTTTCTAGCTCTTAGCTTCATCTTCCTCGTCCCAGTAGGTTTGTTAGAATAAAGGGGAGAGGAATTATGGGAGATGTAGTTTCCCATATATTGGGTAGGAGCAGGGAAAAAAGGAGTTGCAGGAAAAGGGGGATTCTACGTCTCACCATTAGGTGATATGATATGATATTTTATTTGTATCGCGCTCGTACACAAGTGTTTCCTCGCCTACTACCTGAGGATCCACTACCCAGGTGATCCTCCCTTGCCTGCCCACCTCCAGGGTTGGGATCCAGGAGCGATGGCCCTCCCTGGCCACCTGAGTATGGGATCCCCAGGGACTAGGTTGGGAAACACCTTCTGGTTTTTCACACTACCCACCACCAGTGAGCGTTAAAAACAACAAACTCATTTCATTAATCATTTATTTTAATTTTATTCAGATATATTTGCATTTTTAAAGCACCCAAGCCCGAAGTCATCAGGGTGCTGTTGCGACTAGTTACAATGAAAAACCCTTAACAAGCCGGGGTAAGAGTGAGACAAAATGGGCTGTAGGGGGCTAAGGAGCCTACAGTTGTAGCGACAAAACATTGTCCAAATGAACAGTTAAGAGTAGTTAAGAGTAGTGAGTCTCTCATTGTTCTGCATCGGAGAGGCAGCCAGGGGGACTGCTAGCCAAAAAGCCACATTTTTAGTGCCTTCTGGAATACCCAGTAGGAGGTTTCAGCTCTTAGGTTGGCGGGAAGGGCGTTCCACTGGGTTGCAGCTACTGTAGGGAAGCTGATCCCACCTCCTCTTGCTCTTTTCACCTTAGATAAGGCTACTCGGTGTGCATGTGTGGATCTCACCGGTCTAGTGGATTTGGATCCCTCGATGTTCTGGGTTAGGTATTGGGGGGCTGAGTTGGAAAGGCACTTGTGCGTGATGAATAATGTTTTGAAGATGATCCTTTCTCGAATGGGGAGCCAGTCGACATTTCTTCTGGCCATTGAAATGTGGTCTCTTTTGGAAATATTCAGAGCTGCTCGCAGGGCATTGTTTTGAATTATCTGTAGTTTAGCAGTGTTCTGTTTGGATGTTCCTGCAAATAGGATGTTACAGTAGTTTAGTCTTGTTCCAGTGATTGCTCTTGCTATGGTCAAGCAACTGGTCAGTGAGAGGAAATGTCTGGCCTTGTTGATGAGTTTTGCTGTGTAAGCGGAAAAGGAGGCGATTGCGTTTACTTGTTTGGCAAGTGAGAGGGTGGCATCCAAATAGACACCAAATGTTTTTACCGTTGATGATACGGGTATCTGGATTCCGTCAATGGTAAAGGAAGAGAAGTCATTGCAGAGTTTTGTGAGAAACCTGAAGGTGTCTCAACCGCTAGTCCCCAGGGATCTGTCATCCAGGTGGCCAGGACATGGCCATTGCTATTGGATCCAGTTCCTGGGGGTCGACCAGTGTGGGAGGATCACCTGGATGGGGGTCCTCGGGGAGTGGAAGTGGGACACCGGGTGAGACGCGGTACCCCCTTCCTTATAACACCTTTTCCCCATCCTACCCCGTAGGAGATTCAGAGGTTCTACTCCTTCCCTTTTCCGACACAAACACTTTCTTACATCGTGAAAGACAACGGACTAACACCAGAGCCGTTTACCTGATATATCTCAACACAAGAGTCAGGCAGAGTCAGGCAATTGACAATAACTACGCACACCTGACAGCTCTTTCCCCTCCCCACAGGGATAAAAGGCGAAGCACAAGAGCACACTTGGAGCAAGGCCGAACGCACGAGGAAGCAGCCATTCTGGACCAGCAGTTTAAACAGAGGAGAAAGGCAGCAAGACCTGCAGGGACGATGAGGAGGGAATTGCCCTTGCCCTTTCAACTCAGACCGCAAAGCCTCTGAGAGCGAAATTATAAGAACAGGAAATCTAGCTGGCATCTGGTGTGACAGGTGTCAACGGCACCCAGGGCCCTCCCGCGCTGGTGGCCAAACGGGGAGAAGCGCTTACTGCCGTGGTGACATCATTGACTCCCGAGACAAGAAACCTCAACAGTTGAGCACAGCCGGTGAGTTGGAGAAGACTGATAGTAAACCAAACTGTGCTGGGCCCAAGGTTGCAGGCGGCAACATTGTTAGACAAAGAACTTGTGTGTTTGAACTTTAAAGAAACCCTATAAAAGGTACAGAAGCAGAGTGGTCCGGCGCTGCAGGGGCGCTCCTTCGAAGGACTCTGACTGGAGCCTTTTGGGATTGTGTTTTTTTGTTGAAACTATGAGAATCAAGAGGCCTTAGGAGAGGCCGGCGTGAAGTGTCAAAGTGGTCCTAGGAGAGTCGAGCAAAACTCCTCATACACTCGAAAGTCTTTGAAACATTGGAAAAAACTGAGTGAATTGTGAAATTGGCAAATGTGAACCTGGCGGAGGAATGCCTGCAAATTGGGGGTAAACAGTGATATATCATTGAACATTGTGGCGACAAGTGTGAACCCGGCTGAGGGATGTCCACAATGAATAGTTGTTTAAAAAAACATTGAGACTTTTGAATTATACTTTTTGACTGAAAGGCTGGAGTGAACCCGATTGAAGGAGGCTAATGTTGCAAAAAGAATCAAAGCCCAGCTGAGGGATATCCAAGGGGCGAAGAGCAATCGCCCAACGTGAAAGGTTCCGGAATGAACTTTTGTTTGTTAATTGTTTATGGTCCGGCAGGCCTTCTAAGGCAAGAGACTTTGCAGAAGAGTGAGTTTGCCCCAGAAGGTCCTGGCATCGTTGAAAGGAACTCTAACATCGTGCTGGTGAGGCCCAGGAGTGTGCTTTGCTCAGAGGTCCCGGCCTTGTCCCGTGCTAAATACGTGGGGAAGGGAGAACCCAGCCATACCATCCTGACTTATCATTTGGTGAACACTTCTTTCTTTTCTTGTGAACATTATCCCACGCTATTTTGTAGCTTAGTGGTAAGTATTGGCAATTGTTTTTTTTTAGTATAGGCCCTTTTGATTTGCCAAGATGCCACTAGGACTGCCTTATTATTATTTGATGGTTGTAGCTTGCTCCCATCTTAGATTTAGTTTTTTCTCACCCATTATACAGTTTAATAAACACCCTTGAACTGTGATCACTTGTGTCTGTCTTTACAGTTGCCACCATGAGTTCCTTACATATGGTGTCGGAAGTGGGATTTGACTCAATTGAAACTAATTGGGGAACCCTACAATTTCAAAAACTTAGTCAGAGAGCTTCTAACCCTTCCATTGCCACAAAGGAATAGATAGGATTTGATATCTGTAGCAGTAGGGAAGCTATTATTCCCCTGGGAAAATAGAAATGATTCCAACAGACTTGGTTTTAATACCCCCTCTGGGGTGTTGTATAAGATTGGCCCCAAAATCTAGCCTAGAGTGGACGTTTGGGAGAGACGTTTTAGCATGTGTCATCGATCCCAACTTCTGGGGAGATGTCAAAGTTCTCTTACAGAATCATGGTGAGATCCCCTTTGAAGTATGTTGTGGATATTGAAAAAAGGAAAGGAGAAGAGCCTACCATTTATCCCGACCAAGCCTTCGCCCAGCGAAAGGATTCAACTCTTGCTGAAGCTTTCCTACAAGCTATTCCGGAAGGAGAAGGCTTGGAGAAAGGAAGCCCCTTTTTCTTAAAACAAGGATTACTTTATAGAAGAGAGACATCTACGGAAGGCTTAGTAAAGACACAGTTGGTAATACCTGAGAGCCACCTTTTTCAAGAATCGTGATGGACATAATTGGACCTCTAGAAACATCCAGGCTAGGCAACAAATATGTCCTTGTGATTGTGGACTATGCGACCCGTTATCCGGAAGAATTCCCAGTGCAAAATAATACCACACAGAAAATCCTTAAACACCACCTACCGTGTTTCTCCAGGTTCGGCTTTCCCAGGGTTAGCTCATGGCAGAAACAAAGAGGTACTCCATATTACCACCTTGCGAACTTCGGTGTACCATCTCGAAACCGACGGCTTGGTAGAAAGATTCAATAAAACTCTGAAGTTAATTCTACGAAAATTGTTAGATAAGGACAGGAAAGACTGGGACTAAATGATTCCGTGGGCAATATTTGCAGTAAGGAAAACCCCTCAGCCTCCACAGGTTTCTCTCCTTTTGAACCGCTCTATGGTAGAGAACCTAGAGATGTCCTGGTCATGCTCTGGGAAACCTGGGAAGAACGAGAAGAGGCACCCATCCCCATCTCGCAAACCATCACCAGAATGCGAGAACATATGAAATTGGTTCGAGATCTAGTCCTTAGTCAGATGGAAAAGGCACAGAGCCAACAAAAATCCACTTACGACAGGAAGGTGAGCTTAAGATCATTTTCCATAGGACAGAAAGTAATGGTCCTCTTACCCACCTCAGAAAACAAGCTTGTCTCCAAGTGGCACAGACCCTATGAGATATTAGAATGAACGGGAACCTGTACTTATAAAGTAGGCCAACCAGACAGAAAACAGATGGTCCATTTGTATCACGTAAATCTCTTGAAAGAGTGGAAAGAGAACCCGTCAGCCACCCAGGCCAAAGTATTAGCCTGCCTGGTTCCTGAAGAGATAGATAACTTTGAATTGATTCCTCCAGAGCTATCTATCCAACAACAGAAAGATCTAAAAGATGTAGTTACCTCATTTCCCGATGTATTCTCAGAAAAACCAGGAAGAGTAAAAGGCACATACCACTATATTAGAACACCTAAGGATAAAGTGGTTCACTTAAAACCGTATAGACTCCCAGAAGCCCGTAAACAGATAGTGATTGAGGACGTCGACAAAATGGTGAAAGCCAATATTATTGAGCTTCTTTAAGTCCACTTTTGTCTCCTATCGTGTTGATTACTAAACCTAACCGTTCCTGGAGATTATGCATAGATTTCAATCAAGTTAATGCCATTTCAGACTTGGATGCCTATCCCATGCCACGCATCAATGACCTAATTGACAAACTCGGAGCAGCCACCTTTCTATCCACCCCAGACTTAACCAAAGGGTACTGGCAAGTTTGTGTATATTGGCCAGATAAGGAAAAGACTGCATTGTCAACGTCTCTAGGAATGTTCCAATTCAAAGTCCTCCCTTTTGGCTTACATAGCACACCGGCCACTTTCCAACGTCTCATGGATAAAATCCTGCAACCCTATTCCAATTTCTGTGGAGCTTATATTGACAATATCATCATTTAGAGTAAGACTTGGGAGGACCAACTCTTTCATGTTCATACAATCATGAAAGTCCTCAGAGGGGCTGGCATAACTGCTAATCCAGCTAAATGCAGACTGGCCCAGTCAGCTGTAAAATACCTCGACTTCTTTGTAGGGAATAGGAATGTACAGCCTCAACATGAAAAGGTGAAAGCCACCTTAGATACCCCAACACCCAAGACCAAAAGAGATCTTAGAGCTTTTCTCGGGTTAGTAGGATATTACCGTAGGTTTATCCCCAACTTTTCAAACAAAACATCTAGGCTGACAGATAAACTCAAGAATGCCGAACCCCGGAAACTTCATTGGAATGACGAAGATGATATATGTCATAACACCTTAAAACAGACTATGTGCCATAACCCAATCCTGAAGGTAGTCGACTTCTCTAAAGAGTTTATATTACAGACCAATGTCCTCATCGTTGTCTGACGCAGGACAGTGTGAGCAGGCGGTATCCCCAGTATTATTAGTGCAGTTCCTATACATTAAATCAATCCTGACCCCCTCTTGTGTCTGCACTACCTGTACCGCTTGGCCAAGCAAAAGCTTGTTCCTTCAACCCTACCCTCGCCCTTAGCACCAAGGCGTTTCCCCTTCTTACGTGATGCCAAATCCTCATGGATCAAAGCCATGACCAGATCTGTTATGTCTCTAAGAAGACATTTAGTAGCAGACAATAGAATATGAAATGAGTCGTCAAATTTCTCTCCCTTCTGGGATACACAAGTGCCCCCTGTAGCCACCCCCTCTAATGATGAAGCTCGTGTTTGTATAAAAGGCGGCTGCTTCGGTGTCGAAGGTGTCAATGCAATCCCACCATTGGACTTGCTGAATACAAATACCGCTGGGTTCAAAGGACATTAGGGTATCCGTGTATAGTCAGAGTTAGCCAAGTCAATCAAACATTTACTGCTCTCATTGCTAATTTTGTTGTTAAATACATGACATTTTTGTGGAGGCATGGAATCTAACAACCTTCCTCGCCGCCATAATAGGGGGGGCCGATATACACTCCTGCCTAGACTCAACATCACCAAAACCCAAATCCGAAGGTTTTACAGAGAGAGAGATGGAGAAGAGTCTTTTTAGACAAAAAGTGAGCAGGCTGAACTTCCATCGTCCTCATTTCCTCCCCACCAGGGGCAGCCATGTCCGCAGTCCTGTCCATTT
Organism: Ambystoma mexicanum; assembly: GCF_040938575.1. NCBI lineage: Eukaryota > Metazoa > Chordata > Amphibia > Caudata > Ambystomatidae > Ambystoma > Ambystoma mexicanum. The sequence goes on from NC_090931.1 coordinate 174,596,041, forward strand.
GGTCAAGACCTGAAGTCTCTTTATCGAGAACAGAGTCGCTCCTCAAAATTGGCATTACATAAAAAAATGAAAAAAAATAAGTACTCTGCTTCAGGGAGAGAGAGAGGTCATCTCTAAATCACTGTTTTTTCCCACCAGACTGTGCCTTACCACATCAAACGTTGGATATTCTGTCCGTAGCAGCAGAGATGACATAGGCAATGGGTGAAAATCTGCGGCTCCTCTGGAGGGAGCCAAACGAACACAGTGGGCCTCATTATGACCGAGGCATTAAGGGGTTAACAGCGCCATAAAAGGTTGCGGCGCCGTTAACCCATTAACGCCTTACTACGAGGTCCCTTTGCGGCTCCCGACCTTAACGGCTGGTCTGTACCAGCTGTTAAGGTAGGGACCCGCAAAGGGACCTTGAAGGTAATTACGGTACCGCAATTTGCGGTACCGTATTTACCCCCTTCCCCATTCTCATTGAGCCCTATGGGGCAAAAATGGGAATGGGCAAGGGCCAATGGTAAATGGGGAATTACTGCCCCGCCAACCTTGGAATGGAGTCGTAATTCCCCATTTCACCATGGCGGATTCGGTAAATTACCGGCGTTAACCATGGCGCTAATAGCGCCATTGGTTAACGCCAGGGTCGTAATGAGGCCCAGTGACACTTGGCGGCAGTCTAGGTAGTGGAGGCAGAGAAGGCGGGGGTGGACGCAATATGCAACAACTAGTCCCAAAAGGCAAACTCAGTTGAGCACAGCGCCCTCCAACCCCTACCAAAAAACCTCCAAACACTTAACTGCCACTTCCCTCTGCTTCGCAGAATCTAGAGGTTTTATGGGAAAACCAATTAAAGAGACAGTGTCAGGGAAGCACATTGATTCCTGTTGTAACAACAACCAGCAGCCAGCCACTGTAGCGCAATCCACAATCTCCTCCAGACACCTCCATACACTTAGCTGGCACTTTTACCAGTGTTTTAGTCTTTACCCTTTGTGCCCTGGTAAGTGCACCCACACATGTGAGGTACCATATTCGTCAGTACACCTGCAGGAACATGGGAAGGTAGGACATGTGTTGCCGGCATGTTTTGGTGATTTCCTGGTGTCAAATGTCTGAAAATTTAGTTTTTTCCCCCTACATTTTGGAATTTGTCAGGCCTTTTGGGTAGGGTGATTTACGCAAGTTAGACCTCGTTGGATTCCCACAGGTGTCTTTTCAGAAATAAATGGGGTTCTCTGTTTTCCTTGGTGGCTGCGACACTCAAGGCCCAAATCTGTGGGTTCTCCACAAGACCAAATACAGGAAAAAAGTGGTCTTCCCAGGCCCTTTGGTGTACCAGTGGTTTCGCCTTTTCCCTTTGCGCCCAGATAAGTGCACCAATAGATGTGAGGTACCATATTTGTCGGGACACCTGTGGGAACGTCGGAACATGAGAAGGTAGGGTAGGACATGTGTTGTTGCCTGCATGTTTCGTGGTTTCCTGGTGGCAAATGTCTGAAAATGTTGTTTTTTCCCTACATTTTGGACTTTGCCTGGCCTTGTGTGTAATACATTCTAGGGCGATTCACACAAGTCAGACCTCTTTGTATTCCCGCGAGTGTCTTCTTTTCAGAAATGCATGGGTTACCCTGTTTTCCTTTGTGGCTGCGACACCCCAGATCCAAATCTGTGGGTTGTCCACAAAGCCAAATCCGGTCTTTTGATGTAACAGTGGTTTAGACTTTTCTTTTTGCGCCCAGATCAGTGCACCCACACATGTGAGATACCATTTTTTATCAGGAAACCTGTGGAAATGTGGAAAGGTAGGACATTTGATGTTTTCTCTTGGTTTTGATAACGTTTTCATACATTTCCTACTGCACTTTGTTACACAACCCTTTCATTTCAAAAATGTGACCTACATTTAGTCGCTGCTTTAGGCACTGTATGCTTTTGTAACCTGCGCAAGTCATCTATCCTTCAAATGGTCTGCCTGTGCTCTTTCAGAAAATGTATGCTTGCCATTCTTCACCACATTCATTTTCCTTATTTTCAAATGCTAAGCATCTCTGTTTAGGCAGTCAGCATAACAATTCTGTGCACCATGGCTCAGTTTTTGGCTCCTGGTATTATTGCTTGTTTTGTGAACCTACATAGAAGAGTCGGGGGAAAGTAGCAGTGAATTGCTTTCCTCAATAGTCACAGAAGCCATTACCTTACAAGTGCAAACATGTCCAGCGCACACTTTTATTTTCTGTCACTTTTCCAATTTTTTACCAAGCTATGAGAATTTTAGGTACAAAGTTGTTGCCTGACCTGCGCAAATGACCCTTCCTGAACTTGGAATTTTGTCTACATTTCAGAAATGTATACCTTTCTGTGTTTCCATTGAGCTTTCCTATCCTCCTCTTCCATTCCGTCCACGCATGCCCTATTAAAAAAAAGGGGAAAATCGCCGACCTCTCACAAAACTGATGGTAACCTTATGAAAAATATGTTCTTTTGTTTTCGCTCAACCTGTTCTTGAAAGGCTGGAAAATGGAAAATTCAGAACTGAAAACCATTTGTTCCTAGCTCTTACAGGAAATAAACCACAGGCTTCTTTGTAAATCATTTTATTGGCATTTTCTGAAAAAACTAAGACTTTGGTCACTTTTTGGTTATTTTCTCGCACCTCCCTAAAGCAAACCACGAATCCTTGGTGGTGTTATGACCGCCTACATGTGAGAAGGAAGGGGTGCACATTTGGCCAGGATTACACTTCTAACAAAAAGGTTACAAGGGATTGAATGCTGACATACCAAAATGTCCAAAAAGGGCTCCGCACTGGGAGGGAAAACCCTCAGCATTTAAGGGGTTAAATGACAAATAGATGTGCCCTAATTTTCATTTATCAATCATCCGAAACACAGAAAATGAATGGCACATAGGTATTTCTGTTAGGTATGAGTTGGCCTGGGGAGCCAAAATTAGCTCCTGTAGTTGTTGGTGTCAAGCTAACCAGGCTCTTCTAGGCTACAAGCTGAAGCCACATAGCTCCCACCGATTTCGACCCCTGGAAATCTACCCTCCAGGAAAATACTTATTGTGAACCTCACTGCAAAGGGAGCTAAAATATGAACTGAGACTCTGAACTGTATGATGAATCCAGGATATTCGTTTCCCCAAGGGGGAACCTACCCCTTTGAGGCGAGGGAGGCGAGCCCGCTCAGCCAAACACTTCTTAGGGGTTTGGGCAAGTGCAGCTTCACTGGGAGTGACTCCTCCTTTGGAGGATCTCTGTTAATCAGAAGCATGTTACTGCTTGTAATTTGTTAAAACCTGTTTGTTTGACTAACTCCACTGTTGACTTGACTTCTGTTTTGGATTCACCAAATAGTGATATTTCTTCAATCTCTTTAGCTTCAGTTAATGCTGGATCTCGCATGAACTCCACAGTGAAAGAGGAAAGACACTCTCCTTTTGTTTCGGATGACATGCATAAAACCAAGAGGAACTTTGAATGAAAGATGTAGAATCCTATGCAGAAGCGAGCATCTGGCGGAAAGACGTCCTGGAGGGATGGAGCCATGCTGGACTGCAGAGCCAGCGGTAGAGTGGAGAGCGAAGGAGTTGCTTGCAAGATGCCGATGGCTGGTGTCTTGTCTGATTGAGAAGCCAAGGTCGAAGGAGAGATGGAGATGGAACAGTGACCGTCACACCTGGTGGCACAACCACACAGAAGCCCTTGTCGGCCAGAGGGCCGTTAACTGATGCCAAGACCAGAGTGCAGTGCAGACCCTGGAATGCTGAGAAGTAGATTAGCTGCAGAGCCAAGTAACAGAATGGAAGCTAACGCTCCCAAAGAGGTAATGCCGTGGAGAGAAGAAAACAGAGACATTCGAGGCTGGAACAGCTATGTGGGTTACCGGAGCCCATAAAACCCGAACGGGTAGACGCCCTATCGAGGCACTGCTAATGCAAGCCTGACAGAGGGCCATAGGGTTTCGGAGAATCCTAAGAAACAGAAAGACTTTCGAGGCTGGTAAAGCCGCAAAGATTACAAGAACCACACAAATCCGAACAGAGATAAAACAAGCCTATAAGAAGGCCATAGGACTTTAGGGAGTCCTGAGAAACTGTGATACAGTCCAAATTGGAGAAAGAGAGAACCTGGAGGGTTCCAATCATTAAGTATCATACCAGAATATTGTCAAGCCCAGAGTCGGAAACGGGGGTATCGTATGATGAATACCTTTCTTTCTGGAAAGAGGGAACCGTATGGAAGTAAGACTTGGCACAACAGAACCTACGGAGAGGTTGTTAAGTGTGTTGCGAGACATTGATGAACTTTTAAAACCTAATTAGATTAAGAAAACCTTTTCTTTCTGGAGAGAAGTGTATGGAATTGAGATTTGGAGTACAGAATCTGCAGAAAGGTTGTGAACTGAGTTACGAGAAACTGACAAACTTTTAAAACCTCTTGTAGAAAGAGATCCAAGTGATTGGGCCATGCAGAAGCCCAAAGATAGAGGCCATTGCTTTGGCTTCCTTTAATGTTGTTATTTTTCTTCTAAGTGGCAGGAGTGGCTAATAGGATTTGTACTGAGGACTATTTCTTTGGAATTTGACAAGCACCCTTGCTTTTTAGTTTGTTAGGCAGGGAACTTCCCTCATAGCATTAGGATTACATAGGCATTTTTTTTTTATTTAAATAAAACATCTTAAAAATGGCTCACCTTAGTCAGACTCCTTCTGGTTCGCCACAACTGCCTACTCCACCATCGTTGGTACATGGCGGATCCACACAGAGAAAGTGGGTGGGCTTAGCCCCATTTTCCAAGACTTTCAAGTAGAGTGAAAGAAGGATGCTTAAGTAGCTGGTAGGAGGAGGAGAGTAGTAGTGGGGAGGAGAGTAAAAGTATGGAGAGTAGTAATGGAGAAGAGGAGTAGTGGTAACATCAAAGGGTGGCAAGAACTAGGAGGAGTGAAACATCAGAAGGACAGAAGAATGGTGGAAGGGGTAAAGGGCTCTATGTCCTTTCATCGCCAGGCATTTCTACGCCTGCATTTTAAACGTGTATAAAATAATTAAAAAGTTCATCTACTTTTTTCTTTTTTTGGGGGGGAGGGGAGGTGCCCTCAAAACCCCCCTCCCACGCCTATTTTTAACTATACCCGTCCCCCCAACCCCTTATCAGCCCTTTCCCACCGGCCCCAAAATAAATTCAATGAACGTTCTCATTATTTTGTACACGTTTAAAATGCAGGCATAGAAATGCCTGGCGATGAAAGGATGTTGTACCAAGTAAAGAGGGTATGGTAGTAACAGTAGAAGGGAAGAGGTAAATATGGGTGTGAGCGAACCATCCCAAATCCAATAGAGTAAGTGCAAGGCACTATCCCAATTTACATTAGAAACACTAACCACTGGATGGAGTAGGGCCAGTTAGGAAGTCCCTTTGGGAGATTTGACAGCCACCATCTTAGCATACCATCTGCAGTATAAGATAAACTTCTAAACAGTCGGAGTCAACATATGCTAGCACCAACATGGGGTAAAGGACGCCTGGGTTAAGGAGGAGTTTCGAAAATAGACAAGAGAGAAAGAGACAGCCATAGGCCCCAGAAAGAAAAAAAAGAAAAACCCTTGAACAATCTCTATGTGTCAGAATTATTTATTGCGAAACCTTTGACAGCGGTCCCATGATGAAGGCCCTTATCAGGATTGTCAACTCTTCTGTTAGCGAACACACTCTTTAAGACAGACTACAAACAGGGCTCATCCTGTTGAAAAAAAAACATCCTCGACTCGGAGGATCTGACAAACTACTGTCCTATCAGTGGGCTCCCTTTTATCAGAAAGATCATTGAGAAGGTGATTGCCAATCTATTTGCCAAAATTCACCAACTCTGCCTACTTCAGGATTATTAATCTGGCTTCCGCCCCAAACTTGTAAAGGAGACATTCACCATTGAGGTGGTTGGTGAAACCATGCAATATAACTATAAAGGTGATGCATGCCTATTAGTCCTCCTCAATCTCATTCTACACATTCTACCAAGACACACTTCCGTTCCCCTTAGTCACAGAATGGGCATTGCAGGCATGGCAGTTGTCCTCATATCTACTAGGAGACACCAGGCTGTCCGAATGGGTTCTCTAAGGTCGACACACTGCCAAGTGCCCTGGGGTGTGCCCCAGAACTCCATCCTCTCTCCGGTCCTATTCAGTCCATACATTGAACCGCTCAACACACTCCTGACTGTGATCTGAATACACCAATACTTGGACGACACTCAGCAATACCAAAGAGTTATCGGTTCCCAGGACATCGCCCACCAGGCCTTACTGCGATTCAAAATGGATGCCAATATCCTACTTGAAACTTAACCCTACCAAGATAGAATTATTTACTCTAGGCTCTCACCCAAATGTGGCTAGATGGCATGCACATGGACAGATTTTCCCTGACACTCACTAACTTATTAACAATCTCTCAGATCTCAGATCCATTGTGGGAATGTAAGTATCCTTTCAACAACACAGAGCTAAAAAGGCCCAAAAGGGCTGGCATCAAATCACCATACTTTGCAAGATCAAACCCTTCCTACCACCCCAGGACTTCCGAGCAATAGTGTAGGCTCTGGTGATAAATGTATCACTTAGATGTGGGAAATGAGGTACTGGCAGGGTTTCCAGCCATGTAGCTAGCCCCCTTTTTAAGGAGGAACCACTCAGTGGTTCCCTTCAATACCAAGACATGCAAATTCGACCTCACATCCCCTCGACTACACCCAATCTGACTGGACACCCCTATCAGCTAGGATCCTGCTAAAAATGTCTGCATCACCTACAAGGCTACCTCTGCAGCCACACTACGTTCCCTGCCAGCTAAGTTAAACACCTCTGGCAGATCGCGACAGACGAACATAAGTATCATGGCCACACTTGAGACTGGATGGGCCCGTAAGAAAAAAACGAGGAAACGGCCATTCTCTTGCTATACTCTGTTCCTATGGAATTCTATCTGAGCAGCAATACTGACCATTCCATCTCTCCTGTGCTGTAAAGTACTGAAACCCTTCCTATTTTAGTCACACTGTGACATTACCTAGACTCAAGAGACTACCCACCAGTCACAGGTATCTATCTGCAGCTCAACAAAGTGCTACTATTTTAATTGTTTTGTGGTCACACAATAATATGTGTTACTGTCTACCCCTCAACACTTTTGCCTGTTAATATTGCCTTACTTCTGCTGTACAGCACTCCACTGCTTCTGAGCTAGGCCTGCGCTATATAAATATTATAATATAAATTCAAATAACAAATAATCATTTTTCCGATTCTTGTGAAAACCCCCAACCTGACCATTGTGCAATGATGCACCTTCACACCAAACAAAGCATCCACAAACACATATAGATGATACCTCTGCGCAGCCTCACCTGAACCCCTTGTTTACAGCCTGATCTAGACAAATCTATGCCCAACTCCCTTCTAGACCCCACTCTGCACAAACCCAGTCCATATACCTGTTTTCCCTGCCCGAGCCATACCTTTCTCTATCAACACCACACTCTTAAAAAGGTACATGAAGGCGCCACTACAAAAGAGGCCCACCCATGCCACATCACCAAAAGTCCTGAACCCTCTAGAAGGTCCTATTCATGCCCTTTTTACAAACCCAAATCTAGACCCACTTGACAAGGGCACATCTAGCTCCCTGAATTTAAACAGCTCAATCCATTTGCTTTGGAAGGACTTATTAACCCTCTCCAAAGTGACATCCAAAACCTCTCTGTCAAGGTCCAAACCTGTCCCACTTTACAAAACCACATACAAGACCTATCCGGCATAGTTTATCCTGAGGCTCCTCTACAGAGCCCCACACAAACAGCCTCTGAAAAGGTCAGATCCTAGGGTCTTCTACAAAGCACTACCCAGAACACCTATACAAATGTCCAATCCTGCCCCCCCCCTGCAAAGCCCCATACAAAAGCACTATGACACGGTCCAATACAGGTGCCCTCTCTACAAAGCACCATCTGAAACTGTTCTGCAAAGATCCAAAAGTGGTGTCTTCTCTATAAGCTCCATCCAAATCACCTCTAACCAAGTACAATCCTGATATATTCTCTGCAAAGCGCCATCAAAAAGCAATGATTAGATACAATTCTGCCCCTTCTTACATTGCACCTTCCATAACATCTCTTTAAAGGGGTAATGTAGACCCCTCTACTACAAAGCTCTATCCAGCTACCCTTCCTCAAATCCGACTCCTACACTCTGCCACCACTCAAAACCACCCCTACAAAGCCACATGCCCGTTAACTGGAAATAGTTAGAATTTTCCTCTACAAGAACCATGCTGACTCTCCTTTATAAACACCATGTGCCCAGTTTACAAAGCCCCACACAGATGCTACACTTTCACATTTCAACTTACAAACCTGTTCCTAGTCCCATGGAGACTGTTCTTCACAGATCCCAAGCCTAAACTGTAACATTGTTTACTGCGATTCGCCTTTCTGCACAAAACCATAAGAAATCTGCCCCTCTATACAGGGAAAATCTACCACTCTGTACAGGACCAGAAAAGCAAATCTATGCCGAAACATGTGCCGCTCTCTGCACAGGACAAATAACATCCATCCCACACTTCTGCTGCACACAACAAATCCCTAAATAGCCCCTCTGGGCAGGGAAATCTCATCCCACTCTCTGCATAGAGCAAATACCCCATGCTGCTTTTTGTAAAGTACACCTGTCCCCATGTCAAATACCCAAATACCCGCTGCTGCGCAAGACAACAAATCCCATACTTCCCTGGCTCGCTGTACAGGACAAATACCTAAATTAGCACTCTGCGCACAGGACAAACAACTACGTTTGCCACGGCAAATGGCCAACTACACCCTCTCCACAGGACAAACTGCTCCTTTATTTTGGAGCACAAGTAGTCTGCCATTCTTCACTATCCGAATGTGTCCCTATGCACAGGATAAATGCTCAAGTAGGCCCATGCTCATCGAACACAAGCTCTTGACCACAATGCTGTCTCAAGATCCTGCCTTCCCACTGGTGCAATGATGACAAGGTGCTAAACTAAGGGCAATGGAATCTTCAAGTATGCCCCACTGCACAACGCATCTCCCCACTCTGCTGCTCGTAAGAGATCCACAAGTCAACCCCCTCCCCTGGGCAGGCCAAATCGCTCCTCTGCTAGGGTGACCAGACATCACGATTTTGCCAGGACTGTCCCAGAATTGGGATGTCACTCCCCCCTGCCTGGAGTTTTTTTTTTAATTAAAAACCCTATTCCAGTTTTAGCGAAAGGGAAGGTGACCACTGACAGTTCCATCACGAAATGATTGAATATTGATAGTGGACAACACTTATAAACCAAAAAAGCATCAGAATACTTAGAGTATTTTCCCGTAGCACATTAACCAGATCTCTGGCATCGCAGGGTGGGCTCAAACCTCCAGTCTTTGGGGTAACCATCACACGCATTAACTGATTTTGCAACAAAGGCTGGTTACAAAACGAATACATAGGAAGAATTGGAGCAATCAGAGCAAAAGCTCCTTTATAAATGTCATGCTTAAATTATATATCTGCACATTTTATATGGAGGGTAGCAGTGCAGTCCTAGAAATACTGCGCAATAGGCAGCACTGGTTAATGGGCAGGCTCTTGCCGGGTCTGTGATCCGGCATCAGATGTCTGGCCGGATCTCGGACCCGGCTTGCCTCAGCCCTGACAAGGACTTACCGAGCCCCCAGCTTCGTCAAGGGAATCTGGGGGCTCTGTGTTCTAATCTGCTCTGTGCTCCTTTCCCAAGTCGTCCTTCATTCGCACATTTGCAGGCTCTATTTGCTCAGGCTGTTTTCTTTCTTCTGGCCTGAAAGGGACACCACGGGAATCAATGGGCCAAGGCTATCACTAGGGTGGGGCATTTGCTGTTAAAAGCAGGCTTTCTACATGCTGGGCACACAATTGTTATCCAAATGTGCATCTTACACTTTCATAGAAAAAAAACTGTCATTTCCATACTCAAATATGCTGTCTAAATGTGCATTCACTAGTTTTTGAAATGTGATTTTTTGTTGGACTACCACACAAATTCATCCTTGCCCATGTCATGAGAATCCAGCTGAAGCCTACCTCCAAGTGCAACTCTTGGTATGGCTCTGACATCGCCATCCTGAAACGCAAGAGCAGGGTGGCTGAGCGGAAGTGGAGGGCTTTAGGCACATTCCTTCGACAGACTGGCCTGCTGCCTGCTCCAAAGGCAATACAGACTCTCTGTCCTGTCCATGAAGAGAGCACACATTAAAGCCTGTGTCACTGTGGATTCTAAAAACATGGCAGAACTCTTTAAAATCTGCAATGAATTGGCCAATCCTGCAGCAGTCTCTACCTCTCCTGTTCCCTCGCAGGCCCTCTGTATGACTCTGGCCTCTCATTTCACCACTAACACTCAGAACATCCTGTCCTCTATCTCCTCTTCCTCGCTAGGCTCCTCTGTGGCCAGCTCTCCCTCTCCTCTTCCTTTCTCCTCTTTCTCTCTGACATCACCTGACAAGTTTTCTAGACAGGTCCGATCTATGAAAGTGTCGTCCAAACAGGTGCTCCTCCAAAACCATCAAGGACCATATTGACATCCTCGCTCCAGCCTTGGCTGTTTTTTGTAATCACACTTTTACCACTGGAACTTCCCCTCTCTTCTCAAGCACTCTATTGTGCACCCCCTCCTCAAGAAGCCGTATGCCGATCCTACCTGTGCAGCAAACTATCACCCAATCTCTATTACCCCTTTCCTGGGCAAACTCTTGGAAAAGATGGTCATCACCCAGCTTACTCTCCACACTGAATCTGTTGGTTGTCTTCATGACCATAAATCTAGCTTCAGAGCTGCCAGAGGCACAGAAACTGCTCTCTTGAACACCCGTGAAGATCTGATCTCTAATCTTGATTCCAGCATTCCTTCTGTCCTCATCCTCCTTAAACTTTCCTCTGCCTTTGACACTGTCAACAAGGCCATCCTGATCAATCGACTCCGTGAAAGCCTGGGCATCACAGATCACGCCCTGGAGTGGTTGACCCCCTTCCTCTTGGACCGCCTTTTCCAGGTCCAACTTGGTTCCTTTCTCTCCTCCACCTCTATCTCTACCTGTGGCATTCCCCAGGGCTCTATCCTCTCACCCTGGTTTTGCATCCTCTACTTGGCCCCTTTTTAGGAAACACCTTTTGCTCACCCCAACCTGGTATAAGGGACCCCTCGAATAAGACTCAGACCAAATAAACCAAGTTATCCATTTATTCAATTTAAGCATTCACGAAAGGGCATGACTTCCTGCACATTCAAGAGGACTGTGCAGGAGTGAGCTAAGCATTCAAAGTTCATACAGCTTATAAACATGTTGGTTAACATTGCATTGAATAGCTGGCACATAGTCAAAACAAAAATCTACATAGTCATTGGCAGCTGGTTGCACGCCCTGTCTCACGTGCCTTTGTTCGTGCAAAGGATTTCTTGCAAACTTATTCCTGTAGTTTAACAGTTATCTCACACACACCATGCCTGCCTTAACTTCAGGCGGCCTAGTTCGGGGAAATTGCTCGTGTGGTTGCATAACTGATGCATATCTTCTGCTACAGACATGCGTCCCACCCCTGCTCGGCTCTTCTTCTTGGAATACCAAAGGTCTTAGTCACAAGCTATCAGCCCTTTCTCCGAAAGTGTCGAAGTTTTCCGAGAAGGGTTTATCTTGCTGAAACCATGAACACCAACTGAAGCCACATGCCCAGCCCTCCTAATCAATATCCACACTTTGGCCCACCTGATCTCTACCTTCTCCTCTAACTTTCAGTGTTATGCGGATGACACACAGCTCTCCTTCAGGCTACCCACAGCCTCCTCTCCTCTCTCGCTCATTACTGACCGTCTATCCGTGATTCATGACTGGTGCGCCTCCAACGATCTCTGCCTTAATGGCAGTAAGACTGAGATCCTTCTCGTTGGGACTCCTGCACCCGCGTTCTCTCTCTCTCACTCTGTCCGCCCTGCTTGGGCTCTCTTCCTTCGCCTTCTTGTGAGGCAAAAAACCTTGGTGTCATCTTTGACTCCACTCTCTCTTTCTCTCCTCACATCTCAGACGTCGCCAAGAAGTCACACTACCGGCTATACCTCCTCAAAGGTACTCTTCCCTTTCTCCCCTATCCCCAGAAGCTCACTGTCTCTAGAGCCCTGGTTCTTTCTAGGCTGGACTACTGCACAGCTTCTTTCTCAATCTGCCTTCCTCTTCTCCGCCCGCTGCAACTAATCCAGAACAGGACTGCGAGATGTATCCTTGGCCTCAAGCCCCGGGACCGTATCTCTCCAGCCCTGCAATCACTCGACTGGCTCCCGGTGGCTGCAAGGATCAAGTTCAAGACCCTTTGCATTGTCCACAAGGCTTTCTGTGGCCATGGCCCAAACTACATCCAACGCTCTAAGGGTCAGACACTTCTCCAAGCAGAGAGTGGGGGCTACAGGGTAGATTTTATTTTATTTATTTTATTTTGCATTTGTAAGGCACTTATACATCAATTAAATTGTGTTTCAAAGATATCTCCCCTCTGCAGGTGCCTCACTCTGGAATGGCCGCCCTGCCCCTCTCAAACTTGAGCCGGACCACGTGAAGTTCCGGAAGCAGCTCAAAACTTTCCTCTTCTCCTCTACTTTCTCTCTCTCCCTCCCTTGCCGCACTGACTGGTTGCTTGGTTACCCTCAGAGTCTCACTGGGTACCAGGCTCTCTTTTGATCAGTCACCCCTGCACAGCCTCCGAGCCATCCACACACTTTGGGGCTGTAATCAGAATGCACCCAACATAGACATCCCGTCTCCTCCTCACCCCCTTGATTAAGCTTAACACCAAATTAATTTTGCTTGGACACTTTAACCTAGGCTTTGATGATGTCTAAGATGCGAAATCCATCACCCTCATGGCCTCACTTCTGGACCTTAGCTTCACACAATCCCTACTTACACCAACACATTCCAAAGGCAGAATCCTTGACTGGATTTTGAACCACAGCACACCTGTTGGTTCACCTCAGTCTACCCCATTCCCTGAAGGGATCACTCCCTGATTCTTTTCAACCTCCTTCACGTCTCCACCAACATCCGCAACGAGACCAAACAACGCACCATAATGTCTAGACACACTTGCAAACTTACTACGGATTTGCTTGACCTTTCTCTCTTCACGAGCTGATAGTAACAACCCTGACACCATAATTTCCACCTACAATGCCACTACCATTGAATAAGCATGGGTTACACCCCTACTGAAGAAACCTTCCCTTGACCCCACCCTACCCACCAACTATCGCCCCATCACTACTGTGCCCTACTTACTCAAAATTACCGGGCTACCTATACACAGCTCCAAGCTCACCTAGAACACAAATGACCGCCAATCGGGATTCAGACCCAGGCATAGCACTGAAGCTGCCCTCCTTGGTCTAAAGATCCAACTTGACTGCATTGTGACTCTGGAGACCTTGCCCTCCTTGCCATCCTTCTCCTCCTCGACCTCTAGGCAGCTTTCGATTTAGTTGACCATGACATCCTCTGTCAGAACCTCACCACTAACTTCAACCTCTCTAATGAGGCCACCAACTGGATCAAATTGTTCCTTAGCGAGTGCTTATCCATGGTATTCATAGGGTCAGAGGCTGCTGACGCCATCCCAGTACCTTATGGCATCCCCCAAGGATCCTGCATCTCATCCACACTCTACAATGGTTACACAAGATCTCTGACTGACCATCTCAACCGACTTGACATACCCTACACTAACTTTGCAGAGACGACACGCAAATACTCTTGAAAATCACTGGAAACCACAGCCTACACTCAGCCAACATCAATCGAGTCTACAGCATCATTCAGGCTTGGATGGCTGAACACCACCTTTGTCTCAATAATGACAAAAAAACTGAGCTCCTCATTGTGGGTTCCCCCATCAACTCAAATTATTGAACCCCCCCTTTGCCTCCTTCTCCATTTACGGTAACCCCACTCCTGTGTCCAGCCACATAAAGACTTTGGGCGTCTAATTTAATGCAGAACTTTCCATGCAAAAAAGCATGTTAACTCCCTGGTCTCATCTGCGGCGTACTAAACAAAATGTATCAACCTAAGCAGAAAATTCCTCACACTTGAGAACTGCCTCACCCTTGCTAGGCACTAAACTAGACTACTGCAACGTCCTCCTCTCTGGCACCTCCTCAAAATTCTTACCAAACTACAACTGATCCAAAATAATGCTCTCCACGCTGTTTGGGGTATGAAAAGCACCAATCACATTACACAAGCTAGGTGCAACGCCCACTGGCTTCCGGTTAAAGCCCGGATTGAGTTAAAGATCCTCTCAGTCACACACTGCTGCATCCACAACGTCACTCCCCCCTTTCTCGCACAATGAATCTCAAGAAAATCCACTCCTCGATGTCTTCGCTCATCATCCGCACTTGCCTTCTCTACACCCAGATTCAACAGAAAAAGGCAGGGGGAGTGAGCTTCCCGGTCATTGCCCCCACCCTTTGGAACTCCTTCCCACCCTTCATCCAAGTTGAACCCTCTTCAGGAAACAACAGAAAACCTGGCTATTTGAGGATCTGGGTGCTGCCAAGAAAATGAAATACATACAATAAATAACTGTAACCTTTACAGTCCCTTGCTTCCTTGCACTTACCCAGAGCCACACTGCCCTGTGCTGCACTTACTCAGGCATTGCTGCCCTGTTTTCCCAGTCCCTCTCCCTGGTACCTCCCCTCCCTTTTCCCTTCCACTTCTCGTACTCGCACTTGCACGATCTGAATGAGACAAGGCCTAGTAAGATAGTTTGTCTTGTCCACCCTCTGTCTTCCCTCCCTTGTATTGTTGCGCCTAGAAACACATGTGTACAGGCGCGTTATAAATTACTTACCATATCGTAAACTGCTTAGCCACAGATTGCTTCTGTTGTGCCGACAGCAGTTATTTGGAAAATAAACTGTGGGTTCATGGTAGCCAACTTTTGATGTTCACCAAAATACCCACAACCCAACCCTGAATATCAGAAGGCAACCAGCCCAACCCATGACCTGGCCAAACACATTTTATAGCACTTGTTTTTTTAATAAGGAATTGAAAAAAGTAATATGATTAACCAGTTTTTAATATATAACATCTCAGCAACTGCCTCTCAACCTGCTGAGCTACCCTGGTAGCCTTCCTTCCACTGAACAGTGTGTCTATGGATCCCGTTAATGTACTAAAAATCACTGCTTTACAAACAGTATTTTGGGTGCACCACTGCCATGGAAGTAAGTTCAAGCGGAATTGCTGTAGTGTGGAGTTTGGCAAAAAGCAACATGAAAAAGTTAATAATTTTTACTATTATTTTCAACATTTCCTTTTAGCAAAGTTCAAATGCCAGCTCCGCCCCCTTGGAACTCCGCCCCCTCCTCCAAACTTCGCCCCCACCCCTTGAGGGATCCCCCTTTAAATGTTTTCCATTTTCACCACTGGCAATGGGGTGTTTTGAGTTTCCACTTGGTAGTCCTTTTATGTTTGTGACCGTCCCAGTTTTTTTAATCTTGAAAATCTGGTCACCTTACCCTCTGTACGAGAAAACAATCCAAAAATGAACTAGTCACCTTACTGTTAACTGTTATGCTGGAATTTCGTACCCAAGTCCACAGGATAGTCAGGTATGTTCCAATGCTCAAAACACATCTCCTCTCTCTGTTGCACATACATAACAAATCCCCAAAAAATACCCCATGTAGAGCTGGTGCTCGCGTGACACTGAGCTCTGGTGAGACGTGCAGCAAAGGTGCACCCGAGAATGGTAGACACAGGAGAACGGAGCAGGAAGCTGCAGTGAGAGGACCTGTCTCCCGGCACTCCTCTGCAGGGGTTAGAACATTGGGCGTTGACCCCAGAACCCTCCGATGATGTAAAGAGATCCTCACGAGGGGCACATGAACAGTTCTATGATTGTTGTACATAGTTGCCTGAGAGTCTCCAATAAAAGAAGCAGTTACCAGGCCAGTTAAGTGTTATTGCACAACATAATTGGCGACGAGGCAGCGGGAAAGGATTCACGTGTGGCATGATGCAATGAGCGACACCACCCCCGCCATTCCTCCATGCGCCAGGTGGGCCCTACATACCATGTCCTCAGTGGGAACACGTTTGTTACGCACGTCGAAGCGGTGGGCAGTGCGGATTTCACACCGACAAGGAAAAGAGTGATGCTCCTCAACGCACTGGGTGTGAAGGCCAGAGAGTTTTTGCCAGTTTGCCCCCCGAAGTCATAGAAGGCAACAATGGCAATCTTTACGATGAAGCCATAAGGAGGATTATAAAACGGTTTTCCGACAGGGAGAACACAGTCCTGCACAGGATCAGATTCTATGGCAGGAAACAGGGTCCCACGGAACCAGTGGATGATTACGTGAAGAAACTGCAGGAGCTAGCTGCGCCATGTGCGTTCAGGAATTCAGCTGAAAATATGATTTGCGACATGCTGACCGTACACACGAATAGCAGGAAGGTGCAGGACAAGATCATAATTGAGAAGGAGCTGAAGCTGGACAAAACTGTCCAGATCGCGAGAGCAGTGGAAGAGACAGTAGGAATACGTAAGGAATTGGCGGGAGGCCCCGGGACAGCTGAAGTGCAGGCTGTGCTGTTCAGAGGATGGAGAAGGAAACCATTGCCTGACTTTAGAGAAGAAAAGTGGGGAAGGAAGGAACCCCTTAAGTGTCACAGATGCGACAGCGCATGCCACCTAGCAAACGACAGGGAGTGCCCAGCCAAGAAAAAGGAGTGTTCCAACTGTAAAAGGCTTGGCCACATTGCTGTTGCGTGCAGATGGAACAAGAAAAGAATTACGTCCTTCCAGCTAGATGAGACAAGGGGTGGAAATAGCACGAGAGCAAGGAGGGAAAAGCTGCACTGGTTCATCAAAGTCGACGGCAACGAGACGAGAGTAATGGCTGACTGAGTTTCGGACTTGACCATTTTACCCATCGATGCCTACAAGAAAATGGTGGGAAAAGACAAGGTTGAGGTGCTTAGTACCAAACATAAGCCCACTGTGTTTGGAGGGTCCTCAGTGAGTCTGTTGGGCTACATTAACAGTGTTGTTGAATTTAAAGGTAGAGAAACCAGAACCAGAGTGTACTTCGCAGAAGAAGGCCCAGCGGCGTTGGGTTGGGACGACCAAGCAAAACTCAGAATCAAACTTGACACCAGTTCAGGAGATCAGGTGATGTCGGTGTGTGCAGGAGGAGCGCCGGTATTCAAAGTGGGATTCCCCCTGATGCTCTCCGATGAGCCAGGCAGAATTAAGAAATATGTCCATGAAATCATGTTCAAACCTTACACCGTCCCGGTAAAGCACAACCGTCTCATACCGGCAACCGCTAGGAGCATGTTGAAATCGCAGCTGGAGAAGATGGTGAAGGAGGGCACCATTGAAGAAGTGGAGTCCTCGGAGTGGTTGAGCCCAGTTGTCTTGATTAAAAATCAGAACTCGAATGATCTGAGAGTTTGCATAGATCTCAGAAGCTTGAATTTGGAGGTCATCACAGACACCTACCCTCTACTCAGCATAAAAGCTGATACTGAGTATGAAGGAGGCCACAGTGTTTTCCAAGCTGGATAAGAGAGATGCATATCACCAAAAATACCTACATAAGGACTCAAGGCTGCTGACATCGCTCATTACCCCATTTGGCATGTTCCAGTTTACCAGGGTGCCGTTTGGATTGTCGTCCACAACCTCTGCGTTCCAGCGGATGATGGACTCATTTTTACGAGATGTGGGCAACGTCTCGTATTTCCAAGATGACATACTTATATATGCAGTGGTGTGAGCACACATGATGCAGTGCTGAGGAAATTCCTCAACATGCTACAAGACACTGGCGTGAGATTGAGGTATGACAAATGTGTACTAAGAGCCAAGGAAGTAGAGTACCTAGAGTACAAGATAGCCAATGAGGGCATCATCCCATAAAAGGACCTCCTACAAGCCATTACCATAGCTCCTGCACTTACAAACAAGGATGAATTATGATCATTCATAGGGCTGGCTGAATTCTACACAAAATGTGTTCCAAACATTTCAGAAATCACCACAGCATTGAGAGGTTTACTGAAGAAAGGAACTGAATTCACATGGTCGCAGGATTAGCAGTCAGCTTTCGAGTCCGTGAAGGCAAGTATCGTGAGATCTCTGTGCTTGCAATCGTTTAACACCGCCTGGGATACTGCTATCACAACCGATGCCAGCTCATATGGTTTAGGAGCCGTGTTGACACAAAGGAAGGGTGACAATGAACATATAGTGGCTTTTGCATCCAAAACGTTATCCAGTGCAGAGAGGAACTACTCGACGATCGAGAAGGAGATGTAAGCCTATGCGTGGGCAGTTGAATACTTCAGAACATACGTGTGGGGCACCAGGTTCCGATTGGTTATTAACCACTGTGATACTGAAAACTTCAGGAGACGGTGGATGCCAAAACAATATTTTATTCTAATGAGTAATGGGTCCTTAACAAAACAAAGAATATCGTCCTCTGGTTTCCTTCACCAGTGATTGACCCTTCCAAAGTAGATTTGAAGCAGTTCCCAACTTTATCCTATCTCGTGGTATCCGGATAGGCCCACCACTCCGATCTTCGTTCCTCGTCCTCTTCTCTTTCCTGGAAAATGAGAGCACCCCGTCAGTTTCTTTTGGCGTGCTTTTAAAGGGTTCCCTAGGTTTAAGTCCCCACCAATCAGCATCAGCTTTGCCTGGCTTACGCCTTATTGGCTGCTGAGGGTTTGTCCCGCCTCCCTTAAAGGCTGCCGTGTCAGCGTACGCCTTTTCCTGTTTTCCGAGACCTGGGAAATGCCGGAGCTGATCACGTGATCGCAGCCGCGATCGCGTTGTGTATGGGCGTGCTCTGGGTGCCTTCCAGCCGCAGCCCGCTCCCGGGCCGCCGCGGGGCACGCCACGCTGAAGGGCCGGTCGCCCCCACACCAGGCTGCCATGGAGCGCCTGCGCCCTCGTCCCCCCTCCTTCGGGATCGGGTCTCCCGTCAGGTGAGCGCAGCTGTGACGCGCCGCAGTTCCGAGCCGCGGCTCGCGCTTCCTCGCTCTCGGCGCTCATGACAGCCGAGAGCGAGGGAGCCGACCCGCGGCTCTCAGGGCCCCCGATCGCCGCTGTAGCCAACATATGCTGCCGGCGCCGAGGCGCATCCCCACACATCCCCACCCCAGTCCCAGGCCGTTCGGGCCGGGAAGCACACCTAGATAGGTAGTCGGCCACCAGCTGAAACCTGGCTGGTTTGTGCAATGTAAGGAAGTCAAAAGGCTGAAGGGAGAGGAACCAGCGGAGCACCCTCTGGTTGGTATCTTTATGTTGTGCAAGCCACTGCAAGGGGGCGTGGTCCGTGTACAAGGTGAACCGGCGACCCAGTAGGTAGTATTTAAGGGAGTCGATGGCCCATCGGATGGCCAAACATTCCTTCTCAATGGTTGAATAGGCAGCCTCATGAGGCAGCAACTTCCGGCTGATAAAGCATACAGGACGTAGGGCGTCCTCCCGGTCTTGTGAGAGTACAGCCCCTAAACCTTGGTTCGAGGCGTCAGTTTGCAGGAAAAAATGTTTTTGAAAGTCCGGGCAACAAAGTACAGGATTCGATGAAATCCTATGTTTCAGGAGTTTTATGGCGTTCAGGGCGTTCGGGTTGTTGGTTAGGTTCGGAACACCTTTGAGCCTTAAAGCATCGGTCAAGGGGGCAGCCACCGAGGAGAAGTCAGGTATGAACCTCCTGTAATATCCAACGAGCCCCAAGAATGCTCGGATCTGTTTCCGGTTGGTGGGAGTCGGAATATCTTGTATGGCCTGTGTCTTGGATAGTTGTGGTTTTAGGACACCCCCACCTACTATATGCCCCAGGTATTTGGTTTCATGCGTTCCGATCGTGCTTTTCCTTGGGTTAATATGCAAACCAGCCCTATGCAGATCGGCAACCACTAGTTCCAGGTGGTTCATATGGGCTTCCCAGGACTTGCTATATACCACAATGTCATCCAGATAAGCGGCTGCATATCCGTCATGTGGACGTAAGATGATATCCATTAACCTCTGGAATGTGGCGGGGGCGCCGTGTAGTCCAAAGGGCAGGACCTTGTATTGATAGAGCCCCCTTGGCGTGGAAAAGGCAGTTTTCTCCTTGTCCTGAGAACGTAAGGGGATCTGCCAATATCCCTTGGTTAGATCTAGGGTGCTCAGAAAGAGGGCCGCGCCGAGGCCTTCCAAGAGCTCGTCCATCCGCGGCATAGGATATGCTTCGTATTGGGAAATTGTGTTTAATTGTCGGTAGTCCATACAGAAGCGGACGGACCCGTCCGGATTGGAAACCAGGACTATGGGGGATGACCATACGCTGTTGGATGGCTCAATGATATCCATCCGTAGCATTTCGTCTACTTCTGAACTGATGACTCTTCGTCTGGCTTCGGGGATTCGATATGGCCTAAGCCTTATGGTTTTTCCGGGTTCTGTGTTGATCCCGTGTTCCAATATTCTGGTCCGACCGGGCAATGTAGAAAAAGCATTGGCATAGGGGAATAATTTGTCCATGACGTCTGCTTTCATGGTTGGGGAGAGGACATCGCCCCAACGGATGGCTTCGAGGGTGTCAGGAACAGTGTTCACGGTTTCCTCTGATTCTGGCTCCTCGGGTTCTGTGAAGGCACTCAGACTTGGTTCGCTCCACTCCTTCAGAAGGTTGATGTGATAAACCTTGTCGGTTGTGGTTCTATCAGGTTGATGCACCCGATAAGTCACTGGGCTGAGCACGTCCGTGATTTTGTATGGCCCTCTCCATCTGGCCAATAGTTTGTTTGCAGATGTAGGCAGAAGTACCAGTACTTGGTCTCCGGGTTTGAAGGTCCTCATTCGGCTCCCTTTATTATAGTTCTTCTCTTGGGTTGTTTGAGCCTGGCTGAGGTTTGCTTCGGCCAAGGTACGCAGAGCTGTCAGATGGGTTTTTAGCTCCTCAGTATATTCAGTAAGTGATACCTCTCCGCTGGCTTCCCATTCTTCTTTCACCAGATCCAGTATCGTCCGGGGTTGTCTTCCGAATAGAAGTTCAAAGGGGGAGAATCCAGTGGAAGATTGGGGTGTATCCCGTAATACCATCAACACCAGAGGCAATACCCGATCCCAATTCTTCGCGTCCGGCCCTGTCACCCTCTTCAACATTTTCTTGATGGTCTGGTTATACCGTTCCACCAGTCCATCGGTCTGGGGATGGTATACTGAGGTTCTCATTTGCTTGATCTGGAGATTCTCACATATTTGCCGTAGGAGGGTGGACATGAAATTCGTACCCTGGTCTGTGATTATTTCCGAAGGCAAACCCACTCGTGCAAAAAACGGAATAAGCTGATCACACAAAACTCTGGCAGATGTCCCCTTTAGGGGAAACGCTTCCGGGTATCGGGTGGCATAGTCGACAATCACTAACAGATATCTATACCCCCTGCTAGCGGGTTCCAAGGGCCCGACAATATCCATGCCTATCCTCTGGAAGGGAACTGTTATGAGAGGCATTTTCTGTAGTGGCGCCTTTGCTGGTAGGGCACCGCTGGTCAATTGGCATGTGGGGCAGTTTTTACAGAACTGCGCCACTTCCCCGTATATGCCCGGCCAGTAAAACCGCTTCAATAAGTTCTGCTGGGTCTTGAGGGAAGCCATATGGCCGCCACAGGGATGGTTGTGGGCCAGTTGTACAACTATGTCCCGATGGTTTTTCGGTAGCACCAATTGCTCTTTGGTGACTTCATCCTCGCCCTTATATCTTCGATATAGTAGACCCCGTCGTAATAGGAACCCTGGTCCCTTACTTAGATCGGGTTCCCCCTCTTGGGTTGCCCTTTCTCGTGCTATCCGTAGGGTTGGGTCAGTTAGGGTCTCCCTTCTAAGGGTGGTTTCATTCTCCTCCAAATTCCAATCGATGGGTCTGGTCATGTAACTAGCCTGACACCATTCCATCCGGGTTCGTCTTTTCCGTCCTGGTATAGGGGTCAGGGAAGCAGAGTCTGACGCTGGGACGTCGGAATCGCATGGAATTTTCTTTCCCTCCAGGGCATTTATGGCCTGTTCAAAGCCAGGCAGGTCGGTCCCTATTACTACCGGGGCAGGTAGACACGGTAGGACGGCAGCCCTCAAGGGAGTGGTTGTGTCGTTTAGTTCTACCACCACATTCTTCATTGGATATCGCTTTACATCCCCATGGATACATCTAATGGGTACTGTTATATTAGACAAATAGGGAGCGTTACTCACGGTTGGTGATATGGCGGTCTGCCGGCTGCCGCTGTCGAGTAGAGCGCGCGATGGTCTGCCATCCACCCGGATGTCCACCACATAGGGACCCGGGAGGCTCTCCTCCGACCCAGGGCTCAGGTATCCGATGTCCATCGGTTCGGCTGGTCTCCTTCTAGGGCAGAACCTGGCTATATGGCCCCATTCATTGCACTCGTAGCATTGCGGTTGCTTGTATCCTGGTGCTGCCAATGGGTGTTTCTCTTCACCTCCTGGTCTTTTTTCTTCCGGTTTTCTGGAGCTGTCGTCGGTGTGTCTCCACCTCATGGGTAGGGTCCTACCACTCCGGAATGCCAGGGGGTCGGACATTGGGATTGCTATCCGGGCTGTTATTCCTGTCGGTTGTATCTTGTGGTGACCCGCCTTCTGGTATGCGGAGGCGATATCTACCGCCTCAGTCAAGGAGGGCCGGTGGTGCTGTCTAACCCACCTCTGCATTTGTCCTGGTAGGGCTTCGATGAATTGCTCCAGGATGATTTTGTCGAGGACGGGTTGATTCGCTGGGGTGGGAGGTAGCAGCCATTTTTCGACCAAGTCTTTTATACGATAGTATAGCTGGCGCGGGCTTTCCCCCACCCTGAGTCTGGTCTCTCTCAGCTGTATCCGGTACGCTTCTTCATCTAGGCCTAGACGATCCAGGACTGCGGCCTTAATTTCTCCGTAGGGAGTGCTGCCATTAGGGTTAACCGCCTGATAGGCACCCTGCATCACCCCGGATAGAAGGGGGGCGACATACTGTCCCCAGCGGTCGGGAGGCCATTGCGCATTCCTGGCGATCCTCTCAAAACTGGTAAAAAAGAAGGCAGGATCTTCCCCCTCCTTATATTTCTGGAGTAGAGCTGATGGCACCAATGGTTGGTTTCTGACGTTGGCCACCACATCAGTGAGACGGGCTATGGTCTCGTGTTGTTTGTCCTGGGCTGTGGTTTGTATGTTGCCCTGCAGCTGGATGGCCTGCTGGAAGGCTTGTCTATCGGCAGCCGCCTGTTGGGTTTGCAGCTGTATTAATTGTTGTAGTTGCTGCTGTCCCTCCGATAGCGTTTTGATTAGGGCCTCCATGACGTTGTCGGTAATCCCACCTTCGTCGCCAGTGTGATACTGAAAACTTCAGGAGACGGTGGATGCCAAAACAATATTTTATTCTAATGAGTAATGGGTCCTTAACAAAACAAAGAATATCGTCCTCTGGTTTCCTTCACCAGTGATTGACCCTTCCAAAGTAGATTTGAAGCAGTTCCCAACTTTATCCTATCTCGTGGTATCCGGATAGGCCCACCACTCCGATCTTCGTTCCTCGTCCTCTTCTCTTTCCTGGAAAATGAGAGCACCCCGTCAGTTTCTTTTGGCGCGCTTTTAAAGGGTTCCCTAGGTTTAAGTCCCCACCAATCAGCATCAGCTTTGCCTGGCTTACGCCTTATTGGCTGCTGAGGGTTTGTCCCGCCTCCCTTAAAGGCTGCCGTGTCAGCGTACGCCTTTTCCTGTTTTCCGAGACCTGGGAAATGCCGGAGCTGATCACGTGATCGCAGCCGCGATCGCGTTGTGTATGGGCGTGCTCTGGGTGCCTTCCAGCCGCAGCCCGCTCCGGGGCCGCCGCGGGGCACGCCACGCTGAAGGGCCGGTCGCCCCCACACCAGGCTGCCATGGAGCGCCTGCGCCCTCGTCCCCCCTCCTTCGGGATCGGGTCTCCCGTCAGGTGAGCGCAGCTGTGACGCGCCGCAGTTCCGAGCCGAGGATCTGAAGAGCAAAGACTTCCAGAAATGAGCGAGGGACATTGGAAGGAAGAATCAAGCAGAGATCCCACGATGGTGAAGCTCACCGAGTGGGTCAGGACTGGATGGCCGGATGAAAGGTCGATTCCTGAGGGTTTAAGGTCATACTGGAAGGTGTCCAAATAAATGTGGGAGGCAGGAGGCCTATTATTCAAGTGTGACCAGGTGATACCGCCGCTTGGTATGAGGAAGATCATTCTGTACAGGACCCAATAGGGATATTTGGGAGGCATCATGACTAAACGCAGGGTGAGAGAGGCCTACTGGTGGCCTGCAATGGATCAAGATATAGGTGTGATGGTAGCGAGATGCCATGAATGCATGCACAGTGGCAAAAGGTTAAAGACTAGACAAGCACCACTCTCATCTAGGGAAGTTCTCAAAGGGGTGTGGTTCAAATTGGGTTTGGACTTTATTGGCCCATTGAAAGTGATGGTATCAAAAATTGGGTATTGTCGCTTCTTTTTTGTTTTTGGGGGATCAGTTTCCAATTGGGAAAAATGAAAATCGAAATACAGAAGTGGGAAACTGATTACCCCTCTCTCCGCCCATGCAACTCTGACTGGTGACAATTATCTAAAAAACCTTATATATAAAAAAAATAGACTTTATTATACATCAATACATATATATATATATATATATATATATATATATATATATATATATATATATATATATATAAATGTCACACGTGATAAGATTCACAGTTACTGGGAATCAAAAAACAGAATCAAGCACAATGGGGTTATTGGGTAGCGGTTATGTTGTACTGTAATTCATCGTCAAAACCATAAATGTATATTCAACAGTCAAATTACTCTCGGATTTCTTTCTATAAGAGTTGTTAATGACAGATCTTTTTCCATCAGTATTTTCAATCACATAACACACAGGCTTAGCCTCAAAGAAACCTGACTTGATCTCTGATCATACAGAAGACTTTCTAATTTATGGTCTTATAGATAGTCGACATGTTTCGGCCATATTGTCTATTGGACACTATCTGTAGTGTCTTTTTCCGAATGGTTTGCTTGGCCTTCTTCAGGAACGGATCGTTTTTTTGGATGATGCATTAATCTTTTATACTTCTTTAATATTGGATGAGTAGTTACACTACAAATAGCACAGAAGAAATATATTTCAGAAAAGTGTTTTGTCCCGTGGCAGTGATAAAAATCAGGTAAAATAATGCATAAACAGACTGTATTAATCATAGGTTACTAATAAAAACTTTCTAAGAAACGTCACCAGTGTTATACTTACACACAAAGTGAGGGCGCGAGCAAAATAATATTTCAGCAATTGTTAGAAGATGAAATATTCCGAGATAGGAGCATCTACCTTGGTATCCTATAACAGAAGGAGGAACTAAGTTTTATCCTCCATTTTCAGTTATCTTTCATGCCATTTATCTCATAATTTTAGAATTAGAAAAAAATGATTTACCTGATTTCTTGTGGTATATTTCAAAATCTCTCAAAGTTCCGTTGTTGGGCGGGCCCATCTAGGTCTAGAGGCGGTGATTTGCCTCTGAAAAAGAAGATACCCGGAGAACCTCAACATAATTGACCGGCAAATCTTATGATGGCTGAAAATCAACATTTTTTTGTTTTTCGGTCACTTTTTCTCAATTAATTTTTTTGAAGTAGATTTATTTATGATTTGATGTTATTTTGTATCATGTTTAGCATATTTAAGCAAAATCTAGTAAAGACAAAAGACAAAGCTCTTACTTTTCAACAAACGGTCTTTAGTTTAGTGCGCAGCCTCTTTAAGTGTGTTCTTATTCAACTTGCCTTTGCTGTAGGCAATAGTTTAGGACGCTGTCTCTTTAGCGTTTTCTTATTCACCTTGCCTTTGCAACACTTGTTGGAGTACTATAGTAAATCTTACATAATTTAGGTTACCGTAGAGCACAGTCACAAGTGTGGAGCTTAATAGAAAAATGCTGGGCACTAACCTGAGCTCTTTGCCTTCTATCGAAGAATGGAAAGCTCACCTGTCTCCCTCTCACTGGGCCTGATGAAAGGCAGAATGAGAAGAAGTCAGGGAAACCCTCATGGGGGGGAAATTCCATGGTGTGTAGAGGAGTCAAATTCCTTCAGTAAAGGCTTCAGGTGTCCGGCATCCTGGGCTCAGTGGGAGACTCTCTGAATCTCCATCTGTCCGGAATAATGAACACAGAGTGGTTACTCAGAGATTGGGAGCTTAAAGTCTCTTTAGAGTGTCAAGTACCTTTCTCTTCTGTTAGTCAGCTGTCTGCCGGACAAATGAAAGCGCTGAATTGGTATTACTAGATTCGTAGCTAAATATACAGGAAGAGAGTTAGTATTAGTAGAATACAAGAGTTAACAGAGAGAGACTGGTCTTAGTATTCAAGCCTACCGAGGATGAACTGCAAACGGATTTGCTTCAGTCTTAGTGCGCTGTAAGATGGGAAATGTAGTCCCGGCGAGAGCCGGGAGATTGTATGCAAAAAAGAAACAGATTAGTGTTCGATAGGTGTGTGAAGAGGGAAGGAATGCTTGGAGAAAAAGAGGAAGACGTACTAATCCGAGAGTAAGTGTTTCCTGCCTTGATAGGTTGGTGGAGCTCATCTGGTGAGTGAGAGGGAGGCGAGCGTAGTCACTAAAGAGGAGGAAAGTCAGGGCTGAAAAAGGTTTAAGATTGAAGTCTTCCTGATTAGAAACTAAACAAGTCTAATGGAACGGACTTACGAGCGTGGCTTCTGACGACAGTAGCAACGCGCTGAGTCGAAGAGGCAGCCGGCATAAATTTGTTCTCCATAGTAGGGGGCGGAGCCTGCTGGTACACGGTGATTGGAACAACTAGTGTGCTGCTTTTCCTTGTGTTCGCCATTTTAGTGGTAGCAGAGGCAAGGCACGCAATGCGTCTCCATCGTTGCCATAGTGACCATGGCCGCCGTCGTGCACCCAAAGCGGCCGTAACAGTAGGACGAAAACGAATGGAGTGTCAAGATTGTCATTGAATAAACAAGATTAACTTGTTTACATAAGGCACAACTTGATTTTACCGGGTGCATTTCGCCATGCAGTGGTGGCTTTTAAAGTGGTACATTCACAGTATTAAAATCCTCACACGGGGCGCATGTAATTCACCGGAAGGTGTCTCGAATAAGGCGTGCGCAGCATCCCGTGCTTTTCTCTGTGTTCACATCGATCGAAGGCTTATTTTGGGAAATGCCTTTCTTTTTTAAATGTGTTTAGATCAAATGATGAGACGTGCAACGAGCGTGGCATGCTTAGCGTGTCATGTTTGATTTCCTGTTGTATACGGCAGAAAAAGCCAACTTGTAGTGGTGTCAAATTGTGATGTTTAAATTACACAGAGAAAATAGATTCTTTGTTTGGACGCACACATCGTCCACATTGTTCCAAACTGGCGTATGTTTATGTATCTCCGGTTATTGCAAGATTTTTAGAAGAGCTTTGTTGTGATACCTACGTTTCTTTTTTCAATTGGGGAAGTCAAACAAATGAAAGAAATGCAAACCAATGAGAAAATGAAAAAAGTAAATACAGTCTCCTCTCATAAGGGTCACGTCTTCATTTATTTCAAAACAGTGTTCACTTTGTGAACTGTATGATTGTGCATGACATCATATATCCTGATCAGTACTTAGCATGAAACGAAAGATCTGATAGTGATATATCATTCGATATCTATGTATCTGTGATGAATATATGTTATGATATCCAATACACCATATCAACTAGATAAGAATGTTCCACTCTATTGAAGAATGTAAACCATGTCCCACTGTGTCCAGGTTATTTATCCAAAGTTGTTCACATTTAGAGACAGCTCACGACGATTGCCGCCTCTATTGTTTGGCTTAATTACCTGGATGACAAACCAGAACATTTCTGTATGTTTGTGTTGATGTAGCACAAAATGTGCCACCAAAGGTTTATTCTCAACCTTGTTTTTTATGCACAAGTGGTGCTCGCAAATTCTAAGCCGTATTCAGCGTTTGGTTTTCCCTATATAAATGAGGTTGCAAGGGCACTTTATGCCGTATACTACCCATTCGGTAGTACAGTTTGTAAAACTACAGAGTTTCCAATTATTCCCATTTAGTTCAATCGATTTTATGTTTCTTGTAAGTGGGCAAACTGAACATTGTCCACATTTGAAGTGGCCTGTAACTGGTGGTAAACCCCACAAGTGATGCCACTCGAACGTCGGTACGGGCTGCTCATGATTGACTATTTGTCAAAATGGATGGAGGCTGAGTTTATGCCAAACATATCCACGGCGACGGTGATTGAAGTGTTTACGGATGTGTTCCAGAGAGAAGGGCTGCCCAAAGCAATCATTACGGACAATGGAGTCCAGCTGGTCTCCCGGGAAATGGAAAGCTCCATGAAAAAAAACAATATTAGACTGATTAAAGCGGCTTTGTATCACCCCCAGGCCAATGGACTGGTCGAAAAGGCCAACGGATTTATCAAAGGGGCGATACAATTGGCCACAGCTTTGGGCATGTAGGCTTTCCGCACAGTCAAGGAGGCGGTTTCTGCTCATCACCTGACCCTCAACGGGATCAATGAGTCACTGAGGTGTCACCATTCCACATGCTAAGGGGAAGGAGAGTGGTGTCCACACTAGTAGCCCCATGGATGTCAAGAGTGCGGGAAGACAATGACGTGGACATAGAGGAAGTGATTTGGAGGATAAGAAATAACAAGAAGCAGATGAAGGATTGGAGTGATTGACAAAGGGCAACACAAAGGCATGAGGTCAATGAGGGCGGTGGGGTCAAAATCTGATTGCCACACAAAGACCAAGAGACAGGATCCCGGTTAAGTCACCCTATCCAGGTTGTCCAAAGAGGCATCAACCAGGTGTGTACCCAAGATGAGTGCAGATCATTGAACATGGAAAGAGTGGCCATGTTCGAGAAAAAACCTACCAGAGACTCATCGCTGCAAGGACAGGAACTGCAGTACAGTGCAGATCCAGAAACCCTTGCAAGGGAAGAGTTTGACCAGGACACCACCAGGGAACTGGCCCTATAAAACACCATGACGCCCACTGGGGAGGATGAGCAAAGCCCTGACCAGATCGACCAAAAATACGAAGGGGAAAGCAGGCCAGCAGAAGGGGGGAGCCCGGCGACCCGTCCCAGGAGAGATCGAAGTAGACCTGTGAAGTATAATGACTATGTGTTGGGGTAATGCCAAACAGTTTATGAAAGGGAGGTATGCAGAGTAGGCACTTGCGAAATGTGGAGCTCTCCCAAGACACGCAGCAAAGGTGCGCACGAGAACGGAGCGGAAAGCCGCAGTCAGAGGACCTGTCTCGTGGTGCTCCTCTGCAGGGGTTAAAACATTGGGCTGAGACCCCAGAACCCTCCAATGATGTAAAGACATCCTCACGAGGGGCACAAGAACAGTTCTATGATTATAGTATACAGTTGCCTGAGAGTCCTCAATAAGGGAAGCAATTACCAGGCCATTGAAGTGTTATTATTGCACAACACCCCTTTTATTTATTTATTTATTTATTCGTATTTGTTAAGCGCACAGAATCAGCCCTGAGGCATCGTGGCGCTGGTTACAGAATAGCGCTGGTTACAGGAAAAGCGCGTCTTAGTTACAGCATAGAGGCATACAGGCATACAAGTTTGGGCAGTAGCAATATTTACCAATGTGTGCCTAATTGGCTGTAGGTAGAGGAAGTTTAGTTAAAGAGAGAGGTTTTGAGTTTTTTTCTAAACGCTGTGAGGGAGCCTTCTGCTCTTAGAGCGTGGGGGAGATTGTTCCAAAGTTTTGGTGCTATGTAGGGGAAACCCTGCCCTCCTGCTGTAATCTTGTTGATGCGTGGTACAGTGAGTTGGTTAGTGTAGCACAGTCTGGTAGGTCTGGATGAGGTCGGTCTGAGAATGGTGTCTGAGAGATATGATGGTGCAGTGTGGTGGATACATTTGTGGGTAGTAGTCAGTACCTTGAAGGTGATGCGTTCTTTGACAGGGAGCCAGTGAACTGAGTGTCTTGCCAGTGTGATGTGGCCCCTTTTGGAGATGTTTAAGGCTGCTCTTAGAGCGTTATTTTGGGTGACCTGAAGTTTGTTTAGGTTTTTTTCAGAGGTGCCGGCTAAGAGTGCATTGCAATAGTCAAGTTTAGCGCCTATGGTAGCTCTTGCTATTGAAAGGAAGTTTTCTTTGGAGAGGAATGGTTTGATGGCGTTGATGAGTTTAGTGCTTAGTGCAGATGCGGAGACAATGGCACTAACTTGTTTTTCCATGGACAGGGTTGCATCAATGTAGACCCCTAGCGTTTTCACAGAAGATAGGACTGGGATAGTGTAGTTGTCGATGTTGAAATTGGCATAGCAACTATCTAGCCTGGCCAGTGTGGATTTTTGGCCGAGGATAAGGATTTCAGTCTTATCCCCGTTAAGACATAGGCCGTTAGTGGCCATCCAGGCTTGAATGGTGGCGTAAATGAGTTTTAGAGCTAGGGCGTCTTTGTGGTATGAGCCTGTTAGAGGGAGGAGCACTTGGGTGTCGTCAGCGTAATTGGTGTAGGCAATCCCAAGTGCATCAAGTTTCTCGAATAGGGGCTTAGTGAATAAATTGTAAAGCGTAAGTGCTGTACAAGAGCCTTGAGGGACACCGCAGTGTATTATGGATGGTGTTGCGCTAGAAGTGTTTGAAAAGACTTTCATGGCCCTCCCTTCAAGAAATGATGTTATCCAGGAGGTGGCTTGGTCAGAGAAATGTGCGGAGTGGGAGAGGTGTGAGGTGAGGGTCTTGTGGTCCACTAGGTCGAATGCCGCAGAGAGGTCGAGGAGAAGTAAAAGGGCGGGTTTACCTAAGTCCAATATCTTGGTTATTTGGTTTTTAAGGTCCAGCAGAGCAGTCTCTGTTCCATGACCTTTGCGGAAGCCTGACTGTCTGGTACCTAGGATGGAGTTAGATTCGAGGTATAGTTGGATTTGGCTGTGTGCCACTTTATCTAGAATCTTGAGAAGGAAGGGGACTGTTGTTATAGTTCTGTAGTTGTTAGGCAGCGTGGGGTCGAGAGTGGGCTTTTTTAGAAGTGGGCGCACCCAAGCTTCTTTAAGACTGTCTGGGACAGAACAAGTCTTATATGAGGCATTAATGAATGCGGTAATGATTGGGGCAAGTGGTTCAGCGCAGTCCTTGATTAACTTAGGGCGTATGTATCGGCTTTGCAAGTCGATGGTTTCAAATGTTTCAGTATGTCCAGGACTTCTAGTTCTGAAACTTCTTTAAAGGCAAATTTGGGGATGTTAGTGGTTTTGCTAGGCGATTGGGAATCTAAGTGCCGACTCTGTTTCGGCAAGGTATTGTAGTGGTCACGGATTTTGTTTTGTA
Organism: Ambystoma mexicanum; assembly: GCF_040938575.1. NCBI lineage: Eukaryota > Metazoa > Chordata > Amphibia > Caudata > Ambystomatidae > Ambystoma > Ambystoma mexicanum. Next base: position 174,627,569 of record NC_090931.1, read on the forward strand.
AGAGGTCTATTTTGTTGAGCATGGCGGCTTGGATACTGTTGCACCAGCCTTCATCCTTAATGATCTCGTCAGAGGAAGTGGGAGCAACTGTGAGCTCTTTAAAGATAGAGAAGAGTTCTCTTGAGTGGCACTTTGAGTCTAATATTCGACGGTTGTATGATTCAGATTTGGCATTGAAGATGGCGGTTTTGTATTTTTTTGCGGTGTCTTTGAATAAGTCTTTGGTGGTGTCGCATGGGTTGGCCTGCCAGTTTTTAAGTGCTTGGCGCTTTTTGTTATGCAGAGCTTGGAGGTCCTCTGTGAACCATGCGTTTGAATGGAAAGATTTTTTTTCTTTTTTCTCTTCTAGAGGAGCAATGGAATTTATAGCATTGGTGAGCGTATCCTTGAGTATGTCTGCTAGGATGTTAGGATCTTGTGGGAAAGGAGGGGCGAGGCATGGGGTTTTGAGAAGGGGGCGTAGATTGTTTGCATTTTTTGGAGCTTCTGGCTAGGGTGGTGGATTTATGTACTGGTGTTTCTTTGGTAGGTATCGTAGGGATAGAGAATTGTATGCAGCTGTGATCTGTCCAAGGGAGGAATGTATTGGATGTGATAGAGGAGCTGCAGTTATGGTCGGCCAGCCAATCAAGAGCTCTGCCTTTGGTGTGGGTGGGTGACATGATTTTTTGTATGAAGTCTAGGTTGGAGAGGTCCTTGAGGAAGGAGGTTGCTGTTTTGTCCTTTGGGTCATTATAGCCTAGATTAAGATCACCTAGGAGTAAGGTTTTGGTGGATTTTTTTAGGTTTTCGCTGAGAATATGCGTGATTTGCCCTTGAAAATCGGCTGGGAGTCCTGGGGGCCGGTAGATGACATGAATGTTAATGGTGTTGTTGTGAGAGAGGGGTAGTTTGGCCGATAGTATGTCTGCATTCCCTTCCCAAGTGTGGGGTGTGGGTCTGATATGGTGGATGTCTTTATAGATTATGGCAACCCCACCCCGATTTTGTAGGTCTGTCTTGTCTAAGGATGGAGTAGCCTACTGGTACAGCTAGGGTGATGGCGGGGCCTGAAGCTTCATGTAGCCAAGTCTCTGTGATGGCTAGCAGATCTAAGTCGAGGCTGGAGATGAGCTCGTTGATTTCTAGGGCATGGGCGGTGAGCGATCGAGTGTTAAGTAATGCGCATTTGAGTGTTGGTGCTACCTGACTTCTGTTGGGAGGCCGCTGTTTCATTTGTTTTTTCTGCTTGAGGTTGGGTGGGGTGGGTGGTTTAGGGGTGGGTGTGAGGTTAGTACACGGTGTGAGGATGTGAGGAATCCTGGCCATAAGGTTGTGGGAGACGGATGTGCGAGAACCTAGTCTATAGTTTCTGTGTGATGTTGGGATGTGTTGCGATGAGAAGGACCTAGGTAGTGTGCGTGTCCTCAGTCTGCACAGTCTGGTGCAGCTATTAGGTGTAGAGGTGTGAGGATGCGCGGTGTTGGGACTAGAGTGAGAAGGTGTTGAATTTGTGTTGGACTGCATCATGATGCTGGGGCTAGGTAAGCACGAGTGTAGATAATGTTGTCCATATATTGCGGTGGCGAGGAGTGTGCCTATGAGTAGTAGAGTGCTAGTCTGGTGGTGCAGCCCTGGTAGCATGCTGGAGTACTCTGTTGTGCACGTGAAGGGTGGCGAGACTGAGCAGCGGTGGTTCTAGTAGTGCGAGGCGCTAGTTGCCTAGAGGATGTCAGATGGTAGAAATGTGCAAAAAGCATTCACTGTCTATAAGTACGAAATGAGGCATTTTGAATCAAGAGTACAGGATTTTGGCATTGCAATGATACATGTGCAGAAATTACAGATTCGAGGAGTGACTTACAAAGTAGAATCATATAGTGATATAAGCAAATTTAAGAATTTACGCAATTCAGAGTCTGGGGCAGTGCAGAGCAGCCTTGGTGTGTGGGGTTCTACTCACGTAGCCTTTGAGTCCAGGGAGGGCCGACTCCGGGACTCCAGAGGCGAACAGGGGCAAACAGGAAGGGCCTTGCTCTCTGGGCCTTCCTCGATTGGGCCGGCTTCCGCCTGCTGGCGGGCTGGCAAGCAGATGAACGAGACGCGTTGCTAGGCAACGCAGTAAACAATGGCGGCGGCCATTTTGGGAGGCTCTTTCGGCGGCGTGGTGCAGGCAGTGGGCTTCGAGTGCCTGAGGGGATGCACTGCGCACTCGTGAGTGAGGCTCACCTAAGAGAAGCACAGGGAGTGCTTCACAGCGACTGCTCCAGCAGCGCTGTACAGATGGCCACGGCTGCTCCTGCAGACCGTGTTGAAGGTCGGCGGTCGATCGGGGCTGGGGGAGGCATCAAAGGCTGGATCCTCCCGGTGCGAGGAGGGCTCCTGCCCTGTAGAGATGCTGCCAGAAGTGAGGGGCAGGGGCAAACAGGAAGGGCCTTGCTCTCTGGGCCTTCCTCGATTGGGCCGGCTTCCGCCTGCCGGCGGGCTGGCAAGCAGATGAACGAGACGCGTTGCTAGGCAACGCAGTAAACAATGGCGCGGCCATTTTGGGAGGCTCTTTCGGCGGCGTGGTGCAGGCAGTGGGCTTCGGGTGCCTGAGGGGATGCACTGCGCACTCGTGAGTGAGGCTCACCTAAGAGAAGCACAGGGAGTGCTTCACAGCGACTGCTCCAGCAGCGCTGTACAGATGGCCACGGCTGCTCCTGCAGACCGTGTTGAAGGTCGGCGGTCGATCGGGGCTGGGGGAGGCATCAAAGGCTGGATCCTCCCGGTGCGAGGAGGGCTCCTGCCCTGTAGAGATGCTGCCAGAAGTGAGGGGCAGGGGCAAACAGGAAGGGCCTTGCTCTCTGGGCCTTCCTCGATTGGGCCGGCTTCCGCCTGCCGGCGGGCTGGCAAGCAGATGAACGAGACGCGTTGCTAGGCAACGCAGTAAACAATGGCGGCGGCCATTTTGGGAGGCTCTTTCGGCGGCATGGTGCAGGCAGTGGGCTTCGGGTGCCTGAGGGGATGCACTGCGCACTCGTGAGTGAGGCTCACCTGTAGAGATGCTGCCAGAAGTTTCTTTCTAGCGGGCAGTACAAAGAAAGCCTCCCCACAAGGAAACAAAAAAATAACTATGTGTGTTAATGTAAACTGGTATACTGGAAATTCACCTGGGAACGGAGGAATGCCTGTTCTCTGCCCCATTGCACAAAAAAAACTCTTGCACATAAATACACCGAAATATCGCTTCTGTTGCCTTGCACCTTATTTATGTTGTATGTACTCAGTGCTGGAAAAGGAAAACATTTATTGGGGGAATCGTCACTTCTTAGGAGGGGCAGGCGGGGCTTTGGGAAGGAAGGGACAGGCCAAGGGGCATGGCCCCTGGGCAGGTTGCGCAACACAGTATCTCTATATAGAACCCAATCCTGGCAATTTGCATAAAAGCAAAGAGCATTTTGGGAACAACATAATGTCCACAATTTTAAATGTTAAACATGTCTTATAGTGATTCATTAAGGAACCCTTTAAAGCGAATAAGGGACTCTTCTGTTTTGATTGGTCACAATATTCACCCTAATAAAGATGTCTATAAAATGCAGGACATATACACCAGTTTGAACAGCTGCAAAACTGTATGTGAGGCTTCAGCATTTTCTGTATGCAGGCTCCAGTACTGCGTGTTCTGAACGCTCATTGAAGAATGGGTTGTACATCAGAGCAGACTGCTTTCAGAGGACTACGGGCAGACTGCTTTCAGCGGACTCGGCACGAACACAGTCTTCTGAAAGTGGTCTGCTCGATGAGGCACGGGATCTGTGAGAGTCGTGTCTGGGGGACAGAGTGGTGCTCCGGCAAGAAATGTTTGGCCGGAGCAGCGCTCAGTCTTGTTCCCGTCCATTGCCTGCACTGTATATACTTATCTTGTCATTTGATTTGTGACCTTCTATTTTCCTCGGTGAGGGCTCTGGCACTATATTTGTAATGTCTACTGTCATTTCTGTTAAAACCCCAATAAAACTCTTTGAACTCGAAATATCCCTTCTTACGGGCAGGCCAAATCGCTGTAAACCAAATTCGCATGGTAACAGAGAAATGGCGGTGTTCATCAGCTCTAAGCCACGATGCTGCCTTAAGCCCCGCCCCAGCCCCGTTTCTTGGCCTAGGCGGAGGGGGCCACGGCCCTGGGTGCACTGTCATGAACCGCCAAATTCGTCCATTTTGGACTTCATGGTCCATGATGCACCGCAGTATGAACTCTGTGATCCTCCCAACATGGCCGACGGTTTCGAAACACTCGACACCAGCCCTTGCACATTACGTTCGACTTCCTAGAAAACAGCCACGCCCCCGCAGCGCATCTCAATGCTAATGCTTGGAGTAGTTAGACGTGTGTTGTCGCAGTCCGCTCCGTGCTCTTTTTTGATTCCTTGTTTTTTCCGCCTTCCTATTCCTGGTACCCGTTCATTTACTTCCTTTCCTCCTTCCGTGGTTCATTCCTGGATTGATCTTGTGCTCGGTCCTCCGACGCTTCGGTTCCTTCCGAGCCCGGACTCTATCTCCCTCCTGGTTCCACATCCTGGATACTGAACGCTTCCTAGCGAAGGGCAACCAAGCATTCACACTGGAATCCGAATACCCGTGCCCAGGCTACAAGTCTCGGACAGTACGAAAGAAGGAAGCCACTTCCAAGAAGGTCGCAAGTAAGGAGAAACAGGTGAGAAGGGGAGAAACTTGGGACAGATTGAGACGCCTCAAACCTGATAAAAGGGCAGATATGGAAGTCGCAGTTCAGTACCTCATGAGAGGTCTGCACGAATTAACTGAAGTCCAAAACCTCAAGGCTGAGAATGCGGCATTAAAGCAATTAGTCTTATCTCATGACTCTGCAGCCAAGGAAAGTGTCCTGTTAGGGGGTGTAGTGGCCAAATACGACGGATCATCCAAGACCCTACGTGCCTTCCTTGATTCTTGTTTAGTACATTTCACCTTCAAACCGTACTATTTTTCCAGCCCACGAGCAAAGGTTGGATTCATGATATCTCATCTCACGGGCAATGCCTTAACCTGGGCAACTCCCTTAGTCAATGCGGGTGATGCTCTCCTGGATGGTTAGGATGGGTTTGTGGAAGCCCTTAAGGCCATGTTTGATCGCCCAGAACTTGTTTACGGTGCACAAGAAAGGCTGCTTGAATTTAAACAAGGGACTCAGGATATGCTCACTTATGTGACTCGCTTTAAACAGCTAGTAAAAGAAGCCAATTGGTCCCAAGAAGCCAGCTTCACCCTCATTCGAAGGGGTTTAAACAAAGAGATAAAGGATGAATTAGCTAGAGTAGCTCGCCCAAGTTCCTTCCAAGCTGTCATGGACCTCTCCCTACAGATTGATTTCCGGATCCAGGAAAGAAAGGCAGAAAAAAGGAAGTCTAAGTCCACATTTCCAAAGACAGCCACAGGTTATCCCTGCCCAAAAGAAACACCTGTGTTGCAATCCTCAGATCCAGAACCCATGCAACTAGGCGCCTTCTAAGGACCAATCTCTCCACAAGAAAGGATCAGTCGGATTAAAAACAGGACTATGCATGTATTGTGCCTCTGATAAACACCTGGTAAGAGAATGTCCTATTGTGCCACCTCGGCGTTCGGGAAACGCCAGCTCCCGATCCTAGGCGGAGCACAGCTTCGGGAGAAAGATGTCTGCTCCTCATCTCTTCCTTCCTTGAAATCTCCAGGACAGAACACTCTTGTGATTCTACAGACATTTGTGTCCCCTTCCAAAGAAGAATCCTACCCCATCCTGGCCTTAGTGGACTGCGGTGCCATGGGCATTTTCATAGACCATGACTGGGTTGTCAACCATCACTTACCTCGAGAAACCAAAGAGATAGTACAACCTGTTGAAGCCAGTGATAGCAGACCCTTGGCTTCTGGACCCATAACTCACCAAACCAAGGACTTACTACTTTCAATAAACAATCATCAGGAAATACTTAGATTTGACATCATTAAATCTGCTCACTACCCCATGGTTTTAGGCATGCCATGGCTACAGAAACACAATCCCTACATCAATTGGGCAGCTGGATCCTTGTTTCTCGGTTCAGAACAATGCATGACCCATTGTATATCTCTCGCCTCATTGCCAAGCTCTTCAACTGACTTCCAGGAGCTCAAGCAACCATCCGTAACTGTCTCCAACATTATCCAAATCCCTGAGGCATACCAAACATACTCAGATGTGTTTTCAACAGCCATTGTTCAAGCTCTCCCACCTCACAGACCCGAGGATTGTGCCATTGATACAGACCCATCTGCAGTGATTCCCTTCGGAAGAATGTTCATTTTGTCTGAACCAGAAAAGAAAGCTCTCCGAGAATATCTGGACACCAATTTGACAAATGGTACTATACGACCTTTCAAATCCCCAGCCGGTGCTTCCCTCTTCTTCGTTCCTAAAAAAGACACCAAGGAACTTCGACCTTGACTGGATTACCGTGGCCTCAACCAACGCACACTCAAGGACCGCTATCCATTACCACTTATTTCGAACATTCTGGAGGCAGTGAGGGGTGCTGTCATTTTCACTAAGCTTGATCTCAGGGGTGCTTACCATCTCATTCGCATAAGGGAAGGCGATGAGTAGAAAACAGCCTTCAGAACTCCTTTTGGTCACTTTAAGTATCTGGTAATGCCATTTGGTCTCACCAATGCCCCCGCAGTATTTCAACGCTTCATGGACCGGGTTTTTTCTGACATGCTGTTCCTTTTTGTCATTGTATATCTGGACGATATACTAATTTACTCCAAGGAACCTCAGGTCCATCAAGAACATGTAAAAGCAGTTTTACAACGCCTACGTGAACACAAGCTCCTGGCCAAACCTGAAAAATGCCTTTTCCATGTATCCACCGTTCTTTATCTTGGATTCGTACTCAGTTCAAAAGGTATCAGAATGGATCCTTCCAAGGTTGATTCCATCCTGTCCTGGCCCGCTCCCACTACTGTGAAACAGATCCAATCCTTCCTGGGACTTGCTAATTTCTACAGAAAATTCATACCCCCGTTTTCTGACATATTACATCCTATTGTAACACTCTTTAAGAAGGACACTCCATTTCAATGGTCCTCGGCTCAAGAGACGGCCTTTCAACAACTGGAACAGGAATTCACTCGAGCTCCAATCCTAGCTCAGCCTGTTATAGATCGGCCCTTCCTGGTAGAGACAGACGCATCCGACTATGCCATTGGAGCAGTCTTAAAACAAGAACTTGAGGACAGGATGGAGCATCCTATTGCATATTTCTCCCGCACCCTGACTCCCAGTGAGACTCATTATTCCGTCCTGGAGAAGGAGCTGTTAGCCAATTCGACAAGCCTTCACCAACTGGCGTCATCTTCTATTGGGTGTTTCACCCAGTACAAGTTTGTACAGACCATCGAAATTTATAAGTGCTACAATCCCTGGAGTGCAGAAACAGCCGTCACGCCCGTTGGGCCATCTTTTTTGCCCAATATCAATTTCAAATTCACCACTGTCCTGGAACACATAACATCATAGCTGATGCCTTGTCCAGACGTCCTGATTATGAGCCCCTCGAAGCACAGACCTTTCCCAAGATGTTTCCTAACACCGTGTTTGTAGCTCAAGCCATTTCCCTCCTGGAAGACATTTGTGCAGAGACGCCTTCTTCCGAACTCTGGAAGGAATACAAGGGGAACAATCTAAGGAATCTCCTGATGAAGGACGGATATCTCTTCAAGGAAACACGGCTGGCAACACCCACACAAGAACTGAGAAATAAGATTGCGAATCTATGCCATGATACCTTCCAATCAGGACATCAAGGCATCACCACCACCCTCCATCTTATACAGAGGCAGTTCTGGTGGCCAAGGATGAAAACCGACATAAGAACCTATGTCCAATCCTGTGCACTTTGCAACCAGAATAAACATGATAACAGAAGAACAGCAGGTCTCTTACACCAACCAGCAATGCCAACACAACCTTGGGAAATCATCGCCACAGATTTTAACGTGGAATTACCCCCATCTAGAGGATACACGACCATAATGGTTACCATCGATTTGTTTACACATATGGCTCACTTTACACCCTTGTTCAAGCTACCATCCTCATCTGAATTGGCTGGGATCTTCATGGAACATATATTTAGGCTTCATGGACTACCTTCCAAAATCATCTCCGACAGAGAACCCCAATACATATCCCAGTTTTGGAAACAACTATGTCAAATATTGGGAATCCAGCGCGCGTTGTCCTCAGAATACCATCCACAAACCAATGGAGCAACTGAACGAGTCAACCAGACCCTAGAGCAGTAGCTGAATATGCTTACAACAATTCGGATCATTCAGCCATCAAGACCAGTCCATTCTTTTGTATTCAGGGATTTCATCCTTCAGTTCTACCATCTGTTCTTCCACATCCTACCCCAGTCCCTGCAGTCGATTCCTGGATTGAAATACTGATCAACGTACACAAAGACACCAAGGAGCGACTGGAACAGGCCAGGAAAGATGTCAAACGATATGCAGACACCAAAAGAACACCAAGCCCTTCTTACGCAGTGGGAGATAAGGTTTGGCTGTCTTCGAAACTTCTTCCTTGACATCTGCGACCAAATAAACTGGCCCCCATGTACTATGGGCCCTTCTCCATAAAGGAAATCATTAATCCAGTGGCCTACCGACTCCAACTTCCAGAGTCCTGGAAAAGGATTCATCCAGTCTTCCACACTTCCTTGTTAAAACCGTTCGTACAATCCACTCGAACTGCTCCAAGACCCACTCCAGTAATCATCAATAATCAACTTGAATTCGAGGTCTCCAGGATATGTGATTCCAGATACAGACGTGGTCAACTCCAGTATCTGGTTGAATGGAAAGATATCCTCCCAGTGAGCGCACTTGGGAACCTGTCGCAAACGTGAATGCCCCCCGTTTAATACAAAGATATCATCGGATCCAGCCAGGCAAACCCAGTGGTGCAGGGTTTAGGAGGAGGCATAATGTCATGAACCGCCGAATTCGTCCCTTTTGGACTTCATGGTCCATGATGCACCGCGGTATGAACTCCGTGATCCTCCCAACATGGCTGACGGTTTCGAAACACTGGACACCAGCTCTTGCACGTTACGTTCAACTTCCTAGAAAACAGCCACGCCCCCATGGCGCCGCGCGTCTGAACGCTATTGCTTGGAGTAGTTAGACATGTGTTGTCGCAGTCCGCTCGGTGCTCTTTTTTGATTCCTTGTTTTTTCCGCCTTCCTATTCCTGGTACCCATTCATTTCCTTCCTTTCCTCCTTTCTGTGGTTCATTCCTGGATTAATCTTGTGCTCGGTCCTCCGCGCTTCGGTTCCTTCCGAGCCCGGACTCTTTCTCCGTCCTGGTTCCACATCATGGATACTGAACGCTTCCTAGCGAAGGGCAACCAAGCACTCACGCTGGAATCCGGAGACCCGTGCCCAGGCTACAAGTCTCAGACAGTACGAAAGAAGGAAGCCACTTCCAAGAAGGTCCCAAGTAAGGAGAAACAGGTGAGAAGGGGAGAAACTTGTGACACACAGTTAAATAGCTCAGTAGGGGGTGCAGTAAGGTGCCCACCCAAGAAACTGACTTTGATCTTGCTGGACAAAAAATTAAGCAGCCTGCTGTGCCGGTGTGTGCTCCCCTGCGATGTTCTGCTGACTGCTCTCTGCCGACTTGTGGACGACTGTGATGCGTTCGTAATATGCAAAGGAATGCATATTCCAAACACAGTGTGTGAGATGCTCTGGAGTCACACACCATGTGCCCCTCATTCTTTGTGTTGACAGCCTTTCAAGTGGGGAAATTTATAAGTGGTGGTTCATTCAACAACCCATTGTTTTTAAACAGTATGTGCTAAACATTTCAGTGTTAAGAACTGCACATGGGGCATTTTTATTCACCAGGCCAGCACAAGTATCAGTTAGCTGACCAAACCTATGCATTCTTCAAAGAGAATTAAAATGCCACACAGAAAACGTTTTAAACTATTTTCTTTATTTTCATGTCTCTTTATTTGACACACCAAAACAGCTTTTTTGTATATTACTTTTTAGTTACATATGGCCCATCCCTGTCATTTTCTTGCTCAAGTATTCTAGTGGCTGCTTTGGTACATGTACTAAATGCATCCGCTCATCATCAAAGGTTTTTTAATTTTCTAAACAAGCCAGCCACTGCCTAGCGCACACACCAGATGGAAACTCAATGTCACTTGGCAACTTGATTAGGAAGTAGAGTTCATTGTCACCATGCAGACAGTAGTCCATGGCAAATCAATGCAGGTATATGTGTGTAGCAATGTTTTGTGCGCTGCACAAGCCACCACCCTGTTAGTTAATGGCGTCTATGTGGTGCTCCCGTATGTAACAGTACATAGGCTTGTTTTTGTCTGATGTGTGCAATGTCCATACAATAACACACTGGAAGGTTTTGTGTGTGTGGCTCTGACGAGCATGCCATACTGTGTCCACACTTAAACTCATAAAGCAATCAATGACGTTGCCTCAAATTGTACATCCACTAGGCCAAACACCTTTTCTACACTGCCACACCATGATTTTCAGTAGCTGCAGGCCAGCACTAACAAGAGATGCTAATGCCAGCTCGGATAAAGCATGGACCTGCTCGTTTTTGCAGAAATGACCTGAGGCCTTTGTAATAGTGAGTAGGCAGGGGCTGAGGAACTGTGGACCCTTTAGGTTTTAATTAAAATGCTTCATCAGCTTATTACTGGTCAGGCTAAAGTTTGTAAGAGGTACAGTCCTTTCTGTGTAGCATTGCTGTGCATTGTTTATTGGGTCTCTTGTCTACGGTATCCTGTCCTGTCTATAGATATAATTCCCAAAATATGTTTCTGTATTGGGGGTTGGGCATGCTCACACTGAGACCCAGCCCTTCATCATCTAAAATTCTTCAGAAACAAGAAGCAAGAGTCCTTGTACCTCATTTGAGTGGCTGACCTTGCAGCCATTTTATAGTTGCATCCAAAAACTTAATGTGTCCAAATGAGTATGTATAGTTTATGTTTACAAACATTTTAATATTAGGGTGAGTGTTGTGAACAGTGATGTGAGCAGCAATCCATGCATCTGTTATTAATTTAGAGATTCAAACATACACTTCTTTTATCACAGACTTGTTTATCCAATATAGAGATCTCTGATGATTGTTATAGTCCCGAAATGCTCTGTGATCTACAAAGAATACCAGAACCCTCACTCATGCCATTTGTCCCCTTTCCCACTCTCATAGGCGTTTTTAGAAAGAGTAAAATAAGAGTGTATGAGACCGCCCATCTTGGAATGATAACCTTCTATCAGAAAATAATTCATATGGTTAGTCTAGTATTGCCCCTTGCGAAATACAAGTGAGGTGTACGAACAGAACACCTGCAACACAGGGCCAGTGGGCCCTCAGATCCCGGTAGACTGGTCACTCTGCAGTGTGCCAGTATGGACAGTTTGAAACTGCATTCAGGCAAGACCTTCACTTGGACAGAAACAGCTATGTTTTCGCATTAGAATTCTTCTGTAAAGTACTTGCATTACAATGTAATGAAACAACCTTTGTTTATATATCAATTATTTATTCAGAATGAGGAGAGGTTTTGTTTGGCTCCCGACACTAGGGCTGGTCGTTGGGCCGGCTCTCGCCGGATCCGAGATCCGGCACCAGATGTGTAGCCGGATCTCAGGATCTGGCCAGTCAGCCGCCCCAAACCCCTGCTCTGCGCTGGGCAGAAGAAAAAAAAAAACTCACGTGAGAAAACTGTTACTTCCTCTGGTGGCCCCATGTAAGAGGTTAAGAGGTCACAAGAGGAAGTTACAGTCCTCAGCCACGACCCTGTTTATTTATTTATAAATAAATACCAGTTAACATCCCACACAATGAAGCCACCCAACTGCTTTCAGAGTGGCGCTGCAGGAGCTGTGCTGGGTGTGGTTCAAGCTAAGGAAAACGTTGCTTATGGTGAACAGAAATCACCCTGTTTGAATAGTGCCTAAGGGGATTTTTATATTTATAAAATGCAATGCAAATTGTGTATTTTAAAGAATATTTACTCAGCAACGCTGCTATAACTATTTTCCTCATAGTGGAGTAACTCATCAGTGCCATGGAAGTGGTTTCAAGTGGAATTGATATATAGTTTGGAAAAGAAGCAGCATGAAAGAAAAAGTGCCGTTTTAAACTATTATTTTGGACATTTCCTTTGATCGAAGGTCAACTGGGAGCTCCGCCCCCACTAACCCCGCCCCCTCGGGCACCACCCCCCAACTCCGCCCTCACCATGGCCCTTGTGGGATCCCCTTCAATTTTTTTCCATTTCTACCACTGCCCGACACAGAGGTGTAGTTTGGGAGCGATGTGTGCCAGTGGGAGGGAGGCGCATTCTGGTGTTTCGCCCTGGGCACCAAGTTGGCTACAAACTGCGCTGTGTGCTCCTACCTACCCGTCTCGGCCACGAGACAGCGCCAGCCTACCCTCTCATGCCACGCCGTACAAAGACAAGTTGTTGATGAAGTGCGCAACCAGAGGCACGTGACTTCCAAAAACGCCAGAACGTGCCACCCACGTGATTACCCAGCGGCGGAGCATTTTTAAGGTCCTTTTCTCGGATGGGAAGTAGATACTACCCAGGTTGCAGTGTAGTGACTATACTACCTGCTTCCTGGTTCTTCTTCCTGTCCAAGCAGTAATATCTTTGGCATTTGGTATTGTGAGGGCACAGGGACACCTTCTCTTTCATCGTACACTTCTAACTTCTGCCAAATCCAGGCTGCAGAGCCAGCCTATGTATAGCCATGGGGGGGCTGCCACTTTTCCCCCTGTTAATTAACTTCGGCGGGTCCCTCTTGGGTTTCCTGGGTACACTCACTCTCATTCCGGCTTTCAAGGGCCACTTCATAGCAGCCAAACTTTTTGGGATAGATATGAACAAGAGCAGCAAGCAGCCCATGTGAGTACAATAGACTGGCGGTGCAACATACATGGGAGTTATGTGAATACATCATGTTCTTCCAGGGCTCTGAATCACTTACGGTTACAGGAATGGGGGTATGGCACATAGAGAGCACTGGGAGGGCTTTATTGCCTCACCTGCATATGGAGTTTCGTCTAGCAGCATACAAATGGGTCTGCTAGTAGCGCAGCAGATATGAGCACCTAAAGGGATAATCTGTGCCAGTCTTGAGCGGCCGGGTTGTTATGGAGCTTACGTGAGAACCAAGGCTGCAACATAGAAAGTGTTGGTAGTATGTCGTGCATGCGAGTATAGATGGGTACGTACGGTGTATTTAGATGCCAAAAAGACAATGTAGCAGGTGTGAGTATTACATGACTTTTGTTTGTGGGGGTGGGACCTGCATAAACCTTCACTTGCTCATTAACTCTAAATTACATAGGAGGTATTCAGCGCACCCTGCCTCGTGGTACTGATGCTCCTCTTGTGTGATCATCAATGTATTCTGGTAAACATGTCCTTTTGTAGGTTTGCTAGAAATGTATTTTAGTGGTCCTGCAGGGAAATCAAATACTTGTAGGCCCTCCTTATCTCATACCTGCTTAGATTTATTGACGTGATGCTTGAGTGCATCAGTGCGATTCCTGATCAGTGATGTCAGGCGTGTTGGTACAAGGGTACCGAAAGGACCTTTCCTACCAGTGGAGTAACTTTGCTGAAAATGTTGGAGGAGAGGGACATGACATCTCATGGGAAAGGGGCCCCTGACAAATGAGTGGGACAAATAGTGTGCCAAAAAAGTTAAGGGGGGGGGTGGCAAACACTCTTGTCCACCCCCCCTAAAATTAGGCCCATGTTTCCTACTTGCCTGGGTTTGTGACCATATTGCACCCTATCGCTAAGTCATTGTGCTTCCAGGCCTTCACTGGCCATTAATAAACCATTGTGTCCTGCGACTTTAGTCCAGTTAATCTAAAAATAGCTTCTAGGTCATTTTGCCTGTTTAGAATGAAGAGGGTAAAAAAGTATGTCACCTACATTTGTGTGTTTTTTAATGTAAAAATGTCTTACCCTGATAGGATTTTCTGACAGATAAGCAAATGTGTCAAATTTTCCTTTGGATAGTGTTTTTTGACAGAACGGGATTTATGACATTACACCAGCATTATTCTATATTCTCACTGCCTTGAGCGCCCTGGTCCTCTCTAGGCTGGACTACTGCAACAGCCTCTTTCTCACTCTCCCTACTTCTACTCTCAGTCCTCTACAACTCATCCAGAACAGAACCGCAATCCTTATCCTTGGTCTCAAGCCCATGGACTGCATCTCTCGCTGAAATCCCTCCACTGGCTCCCTGCGTCTGCAAGGATCAAGTTCAAGACTCTCTGCATAATCCACAAGGCTTTCTGGGGCTGTGACCTGCACCATCTACAACGCTCTCTTCCTAAATACTCTCTGTCTAGAGTCCTCTGCTCGTCCTCTTCCAACTCTCTGCGGGTGAACCGCTTCCCCAAACAGAGATTTGGGGGCAGATCTTTATCCTCTGCAGCTGCCTCCCTCTGGAACAGCCTCCCTGCCACTCTCCGTCTTGAGCCTGAGCACCTTAAGTTCCAGAAACTCCTCAAGACCTTCCTCTTCTCTTCCTCCTTTTCTTTCCCTCTCCCCTGCTAACCTCTGTTCTTTTTCTCTCCACCCTTCTTTCCTCTTTCTCCTACCTAACTCTGTTCAGTTTTGCTGACTGGTTGCCTGGTTCACCTCCAGAGCCTTAAAGGTCCCAGGCTCCCCTGCCAGTATTTGCACTTGCTTCTGGGCCGCTGCACTTTCAGCTTACGCTCCATGAGCGCAGCAACCTCTCTTTGCACTTAACCCAGGGCCCTGCTAGACTGGACGGGTTTGTTTCCCCCTCCTCACCCTCGTCTGTACGCATGCATCACCTGAATGTACTAGGACTAGTACGTTCGGCTGTCCTGTCGTTGCCCCCCCCCCCTCCCTAGCATGGTCGCAACTGTAACATTTCATGCACTTGCAGTAGGAGAAATGCTGTCAGGCCTAATATGCTAGTTTTTCTGTTAGAGCATTTGGAAACTTCAAGGCCTAAGAATGTTTACTGTATTCCTTTGCTCCCTTCCTGGTTTGAAGCACTCCACCGGTGTATAAGCGTTGTATAAATTTACAATTGAATTTAAAATGATCGAATATGCTCAAAATATGATACCTTTCAGGTATATTTTCATTCTACTCTTACCCATTGTTTTGACATTACTATATCCTACGCTGCCTGCAGAGTCAATCTAAGCAACCTCTACTCCTATCCTTTTTTCCTTGCAGGTCCCCAAGTGGCTATGCAAACGGAAAACGCACACTATAACAAGAAATAGTAACATACAGTACATATGTACTTGAAGTTTGCTGAAATGATGAAATGACCTACCCTCCTACCCAGTCAGGGGTGGACTGGAAACCAAAGGAGACCCCGGAAATAATTTTCAAATTTGCCCCATATTTCACATTTTCAGCAAGGTCAACCCTTTTCATATGTGAGCATTTGAAATTACACAGAAAATAGGCCCAGCTTGCAGAGTTCCCCAAAGGCCAGTCCACCCCTGCACCCAGTTGAGCGGGTGCTCTGGTCATATCACGGTGGGATATCATCACACCAGAGAAACAAATAGGAAATACAGTGTTGGTGTGACTTCTGTTACTCTAACATTGGCATCTCAGCTGTTTTATTTCAGACGGCACAATAGTAGAAAGGTATATCTAAACATGCATTTAATTAATGATTTACATCTGGTTTTCTATGTACACTTGTAGTTCTTGCATGAACATCAATGAGCATTACTACAGATTGTTGTATTTGGTAACACAGGCTTTGTTTCTCTTTCCAATTTTACACCTGTAGACCGGAGTCGCAGGGAGTGATCAGCGGGGCTGTTTTCCTCATCATCCTCTTTTGCTTCATACCAGTGCCATTCCTCAGCTGCTTTGTAGAGGAACAGTGCAAGGCCTTTCCCCACCAGGAGGTGAGTACTATAAGTGGACTGGGCCAGAGATTCAAAGTTTGTGTGGACTATGTTGGGCATGGCCTAGTCGGGCCCGACTGATCTTTTAGCATGGGCATGCCATAGTGGCCAACCTTGCAGATGACCCCTTCGCTTCACTTTGTTTGCCTGCCACTCACGGAAACGCTTACAGGTAATTTGGGCATGGCAGTGTCGTCATTCTAGTGGTATGTCAGATAGTCTGGTTGTGCCCCCACAACAGTGGTGCATCCTTCCATATTATAAGCATGCACTTTTTCCTGCAGGGCCTACAGTCGCATTTGTGGATCATAGGAGTTTGCATGTGAACGTCTGCATTGTCATTTCATACACCACAGGTTTGCACTAGGGTTGGATTTGATATTCGAGTTATTGGTCAAGTAGTGTGCTGCTTGTTAACGTAACTTAGACAGACAAAGGCCCCCTTCTTTAACTTGCATTTTTAGACTTTCAGTCTCATTGGGCCTCTGTCTGTAGTTCTCATTGGGCTAGTGTAGTTTGTGGTTCTCGATTGTTCTGTTTGCAGTTTGTTTCCCATCAGATCTTCCGTCTTGCCTGTAGTCTGTGTACTTGCAGGATTCCCTTCTGTTTGTAGCTCGTTTCCCTCATGGAATACCTCTCAAATCGCACGCTTTTGACGGGTGTCACCCACCTTGTAAACATTGTACTCGCCCAGCAAGCACATGCATGCCCATACATCTCAATGGTTTTTCACCTGCCTAAAACAAAATTGGGATGGAAAAGGTTGAAAGCTCTGTCATGGCGTCTTTGGAATATGCAGCTTTCACCAATTGAAGCGTGTGGCTCTTTTCTTTTGTTTCAAGTTTGATGCTAAGCCCGTTCTCTGTGCTCACAGATTGTGTCTATACAATTTGTGGCATTCATCTGGTTTTTGTAGTTTGTGGCTCTAACTGGATTCTCCCTCTTCCCTTATCAGTTTGCGGATCTCATCAGATCTTTCTCCTGTTTGCAGTTTATGCTTTTCATCAGATCTTCTCTTCTTTGCAGTTTGCCACACTTTGCAAGTCTCCTCTATTCTGTTCATCGCTCAACACCAATCTTCTGTTTTGTACTTTGTGTCCTTTGTCGTGTTTGTCTTCTGTATATGGGTCTTATCAGCGTCATTCCGCTTTGCTTTGCAGCTTGTTACCCTGAGAGTCTGGTCTTCTGTTTGTGCACTTGTATTTCACATTGTGACTCCCTTTTTACCGTTTACACATTGTGGTTCTTATTGGGTCTTTTTCTGTTTGGTGTTTCTGTGTCTTATCAAGTGTCGTCTGTTTTTGTTTCAGTTTGTGGTTCTCCTGTGCTCCTTTTGCTTATCTTTTCAAAGTTTGTGCGTAGCATCATTTTTTTTCTGTTAATGATTTCTGGTTCTCATTAAGTTCCTCATGTTTTGTTTGTAGTTTGTGGCTCTCATTGGCTCCCTACTCGCCATTTGCTGTATGATTTTCCTGGGCTTCGCTGACGATGTTTTGAATCTTCGCTGGCGCCACAAGCTGCTCCTCCCTACAATGGCCTCCTTGCCTTTGCTCATGGTATACTTCACCAACTTTGGCAATACCACCATTGTTGTGCCCAAGCCATTCCGGATGCTGCTGGGCATGCACCTTGACTTGGGTAAGAGGGCTTGCTCCCAGCATCTGTAATTTTGTGTGAACTCTGCATAGAGGCAGCAAAACCACAAGGATAGCTTCTTAGGCAATCCCTATGATATGATATATTTTATTTATATCGCGCTTGTACATAAGGGTTTGAGAGTGCGACCAAGCAAAAGGAGGGGAACAAGGGAGAACAAAAACAACAATCTTACAGTGACATTAGGAACGCGCAAGTGCATGGAAAAGGGGAAAGTGCGTGGAAGGGGGAGAAGTGGAAAGTGCGGAACAGGGGAGAGAAAAGAATAAATAAGTTAAATAAATAAATGCAGGCAATGAAAAGTGGTAGTGCAGCCGGCAAGTGCATGATTTGTGAAACGGCTGTCTTCTTCTCCTAGGTCTCCTGTACTATGTCTACATGGGCATGTTGGCTGTATTCTGCACCAACGCAATCAACATTCTAGCCGGGATTAACGGAATCGAGGCTGGGCAGTCTCTAGTCATTTCTGGATCAATCATCATATTTAATGTTGTCGAACTCAATGGTAAGAAAGAGCAAGCACGCTGATGGTGGGTTAAATGCTGTGGTACAGTCACACATTTAGATAACAAGGTGGGGCATGGATACTTAATCCACTGCACAAGCAAGTAAAACACATGACTGGATTAGCTACAAAGCATTTTATAATCTGGTTTGACGTCCTTGATGAGGCCAATTAAATATTTGTAGATGCCAATGTACGGTGAGCGACTGAGTATAAGCGTTGCTGCAGGTAGTCTGTCGGGTCATGTAGTGCTCAGTGGTTTAATGATGGAATTCTTCCTGTGCTCTTCTCGCAGGTGATTGCCGTGAAGACCACTTGTTCTCCTTGTACTTCATGATGCCATTCTTCTTCACCACACTGGCCTTACTCTACCACAACTGGTGAGGACCAATACTCTGGACACTCAAACAGGTGGATTTGTTGTGTACCGGCACCAGGTTACAGTCATGTGAATATTTTCGTGGGTCGAACAGAGAATTAGTCCCCCACTCCCTGCTTGTAACCCTCCCCCACCTCTCCCCCCTGACCCCCCCCTCCCGGGTTGTGTCCTCTACATAAAGCTCTCTGTTGCTTCAGGGCTGGGATTACGCTTTATAAATCCCATTCGTACATACTTTCGACACTTTGTCATTGAAGTTAGGCAGCCTCTGTTTGGGGATGGGTAGGAGTTTGCAGCAGGTGTTTAGGAGTATTGAAACTGTAGTCTGTGTTGTGTTTTCATTTTAAAGTGACATAGCCTTTCGGTGTTAACCACAAAAAATCCATGCACCGCCCTGCAGATATCATTTTAGCGTCACCACCAGATCTGCAGTTCTTTATGAAGCAGACACAAACTTGGGGTGGTTTGCAAACAGAACTACCACGTACGAAGTAGGTATGGCGTCTCCTTCCAGGTGTGGCAAACATTCCTTGAGATGCCTTCTGGCATAGGCAGTGGCCAGTTTATTGCATTGCATTGTAATGTCATCAAGCTTTATGGTATTTAGGATTTGTTTAGCGCACCTCTACCACTTATAGAACACTGTGGTGCTGAACTTTTTGTTTGTTTGTTTCTTTCTTTATAATGCGCGACAAACCCAGAGGTAGCAGGGCGCAGCAGTAAGAATATGCAAAGCTTACAAGGTTACAGAAATATGCAGTTTACATAGTTACAGATTACAGGTAGCAGAGATAAAATTAATGTACATATAGACAAAAGCCAATCCTGGTATATGTGAAAGACCCTAGACTTGGTGGTCAGCACCTGTCACATCTAGGTAGCGAGAGAAAAAGGGAAACCAACAATTTTACCAATCAGGAAAATTACGCTAAAAATTCCTAAAGCCTATAACACTACTACACATTAATTTGGAACCCCTGGGGCATAACATTAAATGCAAATCTGTTAATACATTACATTAAAGCCTTAAAGGGTAGGAAACACTTTTAAACCAAAGCAAAATGCTTTAAAGAATTATTAGTACATTTCAGAGGCCGCTACTTCGTTCATGCAATTCAAGAAAATAAATGTTACCAAGGATAATCACAATGTTAAAAATACAGTAGTCCCATTGAAGAAATGTAGAGCACGATTTTAAAAATGAACAATAAAATCAACAGTAAGTACTAAAATGAGAAGCTCACTGCAGTCCTAGGGGAATCCAGGAAACGTGTCCTGGGGCAGTTAAGCACCAGAGAGTCCATTTTACAGAGTTCCAGAGCAGGTTCAAAGTGCCATAGGAATGAATGGGAGGAGAGTCAATTGGCCATGCGTTTTAGTGGCGGAAAGTCAATGTAACCCTACAGGTGTGGATTCCGTGGTGAGCAACCCCAGGAAAGGCCAGAGGAGACCCTTAGTGCTCCAGGGGTTGAAGAATGGACCAAGACCCCCAGAAGAAAAAACAGCTGAGCAGGACTACCCCAATAGAAGTCTATGGCAAATGTGGTAAAGACTTTCCTACAACGAATCTCGACTCTGGACCAGAGGGAAACTTGAGCATGAGTATCATGAATAATTGGCAACCCCAGGTCCCAAAGGTAAGTTCTCAGTCAGTGGTTTTGAGGGAGAAGGGTCCAGCAGCAGGAAACAACCTTATAAAGAAGTGACTCCTTTTTTCGCAGGTGTTGTCTCCAGGATTTGATTCCCAGGGACTTGCAGCCTGAGCCAGTGTTGATCCAGTGGTCCAGGAATGGAACATAGGCTCTTCAACTGTCAAGCCTCCATTGGAGATTTTGATGAAAAAACGAAAGATGAAGGCAGAACAGCAGCAGATAATCTCAGGATAGGGACAATGGCTGAAGGCACCCTCGGACAGCCTAAGATGAAGAATTGGTGGGATGGTGGAGTCTCGGCACCCTTTGGGACACCAGCCAAAAGGATGATTCTGGTGCAAAATGGCAGCTCCAGTGGTAAACCGCTAAAAAACCTTTTCCAGAGTGGAGGGCTCAGTAGATGTGAGAGGTCAGCAGACCTGGACTGGACCTCAGGAAACAAAACACTCAAACTGGGATGTGCCCAAGTCACTGCACTTAGCAAGTTTTACCAAGTGAGGGCAAAAACGTTGTGAAGTGGGGGGCGTGGCTAGCTGAGGACCGAGGAACATGGTCTCTCGGTGAGCTCCACGCTCTCTACGGAGCTCCTTCCCCCTCTCCTAGGGACTAAACCGACAAAATAGACAAGAAAATGGGAACCGGAATGCATGAGGAGCAACCTGCGGCGAAGATAATCTTTTTAATCAGCCGTTAGAAAGAATGCCGTTCCAAAATGTGGCGCCGCCCGATGCGGCGTGACGTTGCACGCCGTCGCCTGCAGTACAAATAAACGGGGTGTTTCCCGGCCGCGTTAGAGCGACCGGCAAGCCCGAACCAAGACGGACGTGTGCGTCTCAGTCCTTGGTGCCGGGGCTTGCGGCGAGGCGCGCGGGGGGTGCCAGTCACCCTCAACAGTGGCGACGAGTGGGGGAAACGATGCCCGGGCCCGGCGGTGATCATCAGAACAATTTTTCACCGAAACGAGATCGGTAGACAGACTTCGTTTCACGCCGCGGGTAGTGCGTTGCCCACACGGCTGGCGGCCATTTTGTGCAACGGGCCGTGGGACTTCAGGAGGCTCCGGTTTGGGCCCTGAAGCGACCCCAGGCCTAATATTTGGATATTCTAGTAGCTGACAGCTACATCTACACAGAGTTATGCCCAAATAGTGCATCGACTCAATTTTGGGTTTTCTACGTCGAGTGGAAGCTAGAAGAAGGCCTATCTTGGCTGGGCCTGCTGAATCTATTTGTCTTTTGCCACACATTTTTGGAACAGCCAAAGGCATAATGCCTTTTTCATCCCCTTCATCATCATCCTGCTGACTCCACCTGTCTTCATTCTCTTCATCATCACAGAGGTGGTAGGAGTCACTGCATCCAGAGGTGGTCCATGCTGAGGGTCAATTTGGACTGGGTGTTTGAGTTGCGGCCCCTGATCGACATTATGGGGGTGCCTGTGCGCTCAAACTCATGAGTGACACCGAGGATCAGGACGGAGCACACGGTGTGGCGGCGCAGATTCATCCTCGTGCACCAGTGGCCCCGCAGGGTCGACAACCTCCAATGCAGCAACCGGCAGCTCCAGCAGATGGTCAGGCAGTGGTTCCCGTTCTCGTTCTCCAACCCCCAGTTCAACCAGCTGCTGCACCTGGTGTCCAAAAAGCGGCGCCTGCCATGGCCCAGGTACGTGCGCATGCTGCCCTGCAGCCCATCCCCGAATTTCGATGTGTCGGGTCCGCCATCCAGCTTGGGGCCCAGATGGAGGAGGTGGGTGGACCGCCTGGACATGTATTTCAGGGCTGCGCAAGTGGTCGATGACGACACCAAGCTGGCCACGATGTTATACTCGGCAGGGCCCTCTGTCCAAGAGACTTTTGAATCTCTGCCACAAGGGAATGGAACCTATGATCATGCAAAGGCCGCCCTCCAAGCATATTTTCTGCCCCTTGCCAACA
This sequence comes from Ambystoma mexicanum, assembly GCF_040938575.1. Lineage (NCBI taxonomy): Eukaryota > Metazoa > Chordata > Amphibia > Caudata > Ambystomatidae > Ambystoma > Ambystoma mexicanum. Next base: position 174,649,694 of record NC_090931.1, read on the forward strand.
CGGACTATGAGCGATTCGTGATGCTCTCTGCCAAACAAAAAGATGACGAGACCTTGAACACGTTCTATGGGCGCCTGAGGCGTCTGTCGCTCGCCTGTGCCTGGGGCGATGCAGAGGACATGATTAGGACCATGCTTATCCAGGCGTGCTCGTCAGGAAAGCTCAGGCGCCAAGTGCTGAGGGAGCCTGGGATAACACTCCAGCACATCCTTGAGCTAGGAAGGTGCCACAAGGTGTCAGAGGCGAGAGCTGCAAGAATGGAGGCCGGGTCGCACCCTATCAAAACTGAAGAGATCTGCGCGATGTGGCGAGGGGGGAGAGGTGCCAGGAGATACGGCGGTGGCACACGAGACAGAGCCGGGAGGGCAGGCGAAATTTGCCAAAAATGCGGATACGACCTGCTCCACCCAGCCGAGTGCCCTGCAGCTGGAAAGACCTGTGGACGGTGCGGGTTGCCTGACCACTTCTCAAGGATGTGTAGGGCGACTTTGCCCGTATTAGTGCCAAGGGGCCAGGGCCGAACTGTTTCCACTCGCCAAGGTCGGCCGTCCAATGTCGCTCAAGTGGACCAGAGCGAGGAGGAGGCCCAGGTGGGAGAAGCCGAGGAAGAAGACGAAGAGAACATATTCTTTGTCTCAAGTGTGGAGCTTCTAAGAAGCAGGAACCGACGACAACCAAGGTGCGTGGTCGAAGTGAACCAGTCTCCAGTCCCTGTCCTTGTGGACACAGGGGCATCGGTGAACGTCATGGCCCGAGAACATTACAACGCCATGGATCAGCCGCCCAGGCTAGTCACACCAAGGGCCCCCATCTTTGCGTTCGGTGGTGTGGAAGCCATCCCTCTGGACGGAGCCTTTATAGCAAAAGTAGAACACGATGGCTCTCACATCATAGCCCGTTTCTACGTGACCCCAGTGAGTAAGAACACTTTGTTGAGTTGTGCAGCGGCGGAGGCTCTCGGCATCGTCAGCTTCGCGTACTCCGTCTACCTGGAAGACATTAATGACTTGCTGGAGAAGCATCGTGCCCTGTTCAAAGGGATTGGGCAGATGGCCGGGGAGCCGGTGCGGCTGCACATTGATGATTCGGTACAGCCGGTGGCCCTCAAACATCGGAGGGTACCTTTCCACCTCAGTGAGCAGGTCGACAAAGAACTGGACAGCCTCGTCGATCTAGACATCATAGAAAAGGTGGAGGGCCCGACTCCCTGGGTGCCCCCCATAGTGGTGGCAAGGAAACTCAAACAACCAGGTGCAGTCCGGATCTACGTGGACATGAGGATCCCCAGCAAAGCCATCAAGAGGGAGAGGCACCTCACACCGACGCTGGATGACATCATTGCGGAGGTGCAGGGCGCTCGCTTTTTCTCGAAGCTCGACCTCCGGGCCGGCTATCACCAGGTCGTCCTCCACCCCGAGTCAAGATACATTACCACCTTTACCACACACCGGGGACTATATCGCTACAAGAGGCTGAGCTTTGGGGTGTCCTCGGCGGCAGAAGCCCTAGCTGACCTCGAGGGCGTCCTAAACATAAGCAACAACATTCTGGTGTTCGCAAGGACGGAGGTGGACCACCTGAGGCGTCTGGCAAAGACATTCGAGAGGTTGCAGTCGTTGGGACTCACACTACATAAGGAGAAGTGCGAATTTCTGCGCCCCTCCCTGGAGTTCTTCGGGTTCGTGTTCAAGGAGGGGGGGGTGTCTCCTGACCCAAAAAAGGTACTGGACATACAGAAGGCACAACCACCGGAATCTGTGTCGGAAGTGCGAAGCTTTTTGGGCATGGTCACGTACTGTGGGCGGTTCATCAAGAACCTGGCATCCAGGTCTGAGCCCCTCCGGGCCCTGACAAGAAAGGACACCATCTGGAATTGGGGTCCACTGGAGCAGGCGGCTTTTGATGACATTAGAAGTGCCCTCACGGCCGAGGACACGATGTCGTTCTTTGATCTTGCACTACCATCGGAGATCATCGTCGATGCCAGCCCATTTGGCCTGGGTGCTGTGTTGACACAGGTTGACCGTGACGGTGGCGTCCGGCCAGTCGCGTATGCCAGCAAAGCGCTGTCAGACGCCGAACAACGTTACTCGCAGATTGAGCGCGAGGCGCTGGCGGTGCTGTGGGGATGCCGCCACTTCCGGCTCTATGTACTCGGACGCCCGGTGACGGTGGTTACTGACCATAAACCACTGCTGCCCATCCTAGCAGGGTCGTCATCCAAGCCGCCGGCACGCATTGAGAGGTGGGTGCTGGCTCTTTTGGAGTATGTGGTGACCCTGATTTACCGGCCAGGGGCAAATAACGCAGCTAACTACCTATCCAGACACCCCGGAGCGCCTGGAGAAGGAGACCATGACACTTGTGAGCAAGAAGCTGAGGAGCATGTCCAAGTCGTGGTGGAAGCAGCCACGCCGAATGCCATGCCTCTCCAGGAGTTGGAGGCTGCGGCGGCACAGGATGAGGGCTTCAAGGTGCTGAGGCAGTCCATGCAGCAAGGCTCCTGGAAGTCAGCGCTCGAGGCCCTGGCGGGGCGCACTCAGGAGGCCCGGATTGGTTTAGAACAACTATGGAAGGTTTGCGAAGAACTGTCTTTCTCTGCATCGGGCCTGCTACTTCGCGGTGATCGGATTGTAGTCCCCCAGTCAAAGCTGGGGGAGGTGATCGCACTGGCACACCGGGGCCACCAGGGGGCTGCCAAGACCAAGGCCCGCCTCCGGATGAAGGTGTGGTTCCCCGAGCTGGAACACAAGGTGGACGACTTTGTGGCGGCTTGTGTCTGGTGCCAGGCAGCCTCGCCCTTACAGCGGGAGCCGGTCTTCGAGGCGATGCCAAGGGGGACCCATCCATGGGAGGTAGTTCATGCCGATTTTGGGTCCACCACCATGGGCACCCACGTCCTGGTCCTGGTGGACGAGTACTCCAGGTACCCCGTGGTGGAGTTCGTGGAGTCCGTGGCGTTTGAGCACGTGGTGGTGGCGGTGGAAAAGTTGTTTGCGGCTCACGGGTTTCCACACACGCTGTGCTCGGACAACGGTGCGCCATTCCTGGGTGAATGGTTTGCTGAACTGATGGTGAGCTGTGGGGTGGTGCACCGGAAGATCATGGCTCTTTGGCCTCGAGCGAATGGGGAGGCGGAACGTCTGATGAGGACCCTCAATAAGACATTTAGGATTTGCCCAAGGACAGGGGCAGTCCCTACAGAGAGCCCTGTACCAATTCTTGAGGGTATACCGCACCACGCCACATGCATCCACGGGGGTGGCCCCGGCGGAAGCGATGTTCAGAAGGTGTCCACGAGGACTGTTGCCAGAGGTCGGAGAACGAGAGCCTGCGGTGATCGACGACCAACGAGTCGAAATGGACCGGCAAGTGAGAATTGAGCAAGAGAACGTGCGGAGGGGGCTTCGCCCACAACAGCTGGAGCCGGGCGATGAGGTTCTCATTCGCAATCGACATCCGCATGGGAAGCTCTCCCTTCCGTATGAGCCTGAGCCACTGGATGTCGTGGCGGTCCGGGGCTCCATGGTGACTGCGTCAGATGGACGGTCAGAAGTAACTCGCAATGTAAGCTTCTTCAAAAAGCTCAGAGATCCTAGAACTGACCCACCTCCTGATCCGGACCTGGGAGGAGTCCTGGAGAACGAGGGAGACCCACCCTGCATGCCGGAGTCCCCAGCTCAGGGGCCGTCGGTGGACAGATCACCCGTGCCGGAGGCGAGCCGAAGGTACCCCCAGAGGGCTGGGCGAGGGAAACCTGCTCGCCTCACCGATTACGTGCTGGGACAATTGGTTGAGGATCCGGAGGGTGAGAAATGCTAGTTAAGGGGACCCGGGTGGATGCCAATAAAGGGGTGTTCATGGCACGGGGGTTTGTGATTTGTTCTCGTTGCCATGTTGTTTTTGTGACTTGTTCTAGCTGCAGTGTTGTTTGGTTTGCAGTGCATAGTTGAATGGTAATTGTTGGTTCTCCCCGAAAAAGGAGGAGTGTGGCGCCGCCCGATGACGGGCGCGCACGCGGCAGCGTGACGTTACACGCCGTTGCGTGCAGTACAAATAAACGGGGCGTTTCCCGGCCACGTTAGAGCGACCGGGAAGCCCAAACGAAGACAGATGTGTGCGTCTCAGTCCTTGGTGCCGGGGCTTGCGGCGAGGCGCGCGGGGGGGCGCCAGTCACCCTCAACACAAAAGATTCTAGCGGCGTAGGCGATCCAAGATGGCGGACGGACCACAGTAAGAGCCATGAGACCGCCCGACACAAGAGGGAGCCACCAGACAAGAGAATGTACCAGCAGCAGAATCTGAGCACTAGAGGAAGCGGCTGTGGAGGGTGCGCAGCAACAAGAGAAGTAAGGTGTAGGCGGTGGTGTGCAAGAGATTAAACGCCCGCTCCTACAATGAAATGTGGCCATGTGACGGCAGCGAGGGAGAACTGGATACGTGTAGGAGACGCAAAGAGAGGAACCACCCGGAATCCGCTGTGCACTGCACTTAGAAGAGGTGGCCAGGTAGAGGAGACATCAGTCCAGCAGTGGAGGTGAGCAATCAGGAAAAAGTGCTCATGGGAGGGGAATGAAAACACGCATACACGCCGCAGCAATAAAAGGAAATGAAACATGCGCGTATTAACGCCACTGTACGGATTTAAAGAACGGGCAGACAATACACACAAGCACTTGCCAGTCCCTGCAAAGGAACAAACAAAGTGGACAGCATACTCGCAGAAGCCACCCAAACACAGAGAAAGATAGGCATCAAGAAGTTCTAGGCCCACAGGCCACAGCAAGCTATATATTTAGTCTTAGTCCTTAGATATAAGGCAAGAGCAGCACTCACACGCTGATAAACACATTGGAGAACCACCACACAGCCGGGGTCTAGGACATAAACACCCCCTGAAGATACCACAGAGCAAACAACTGAGGAAACCAAGAAACAGATGGAGAAGCACCTCATCCTACATCACCTGGGGGAACTGGGACAAGAGAGGCACTGGGAAGCCGGGAGCAACAGGAGAAGAAAGGAGCCATTAAAACTGAGATCGTGAACGGACAAGAGAGGGATCAGAGTTTCTGGGGCACAGCAAAATGGCAAGAAATGCATGCAAAACGAAAGTTCCCCTTTTAGGGGACATTAAAGCTATGATACAGAGCCACCAAGACCCAGCCAAGAAGCGAACACAGACTTCAGCACAAATCCACTCACCGTCAAGTGCAGATTGGAACGCAGAACTTAGGATCCGCCCATGAGAAGATCGGATTTTCAGGACATGCTGGCACATATGAAAAAAGAAATCAAAGACTGCACCATCGGCCTCACCAAGTCCATTGCAGAATTGTCCAAACAAGTAACTACAATCGAACGCAGGGTGGAAGAAACGGAAACACTATGTGAGCAAAGCTATGAACAAGGAGTGCTTGCTAAATGTATGGAAGCAATAGAACAACAAATGGACTGGGTGGTGGCCAGACAAGATGACAGCGAAAATAGATTGCAGAGAAATAACATTAGACTCAGGAGCATACCAACGGCGAGCCTGGATTCAGAGCTGCAGGAGCATGTTCAAGGCATATTCCGGCAGGTTTTGGGCAATACCAAAAGTGATGCTATCATTCTGGACAGGACACCCAGGATATAGAACGTCTGCCAGCAGAAAAACGACCTGACCCCGGATGTCATCACAAGAGTTCACTTCTTCCAGGTAAAAGAGCGAATAATTAAAGCGGCCAGAGGAACTGAATCAGTCAAATACAAGGACGCTCGCATCACATTCTACCAAGACATGGCAAAAACCACACTATTGAGACGGAAGAGACTTTGCATGGTGACGAACTGGCTTAGAGAGAAGGGAGTCAGATATAGATGGACCTTCCCCTGCATGATACGATTTGAATACCAGGACAAAGCGTAGCGTATCACAAAAGAGGAAGAAATGACGACCTGGTGAACATGGAGGAAGCTACTGTTTCAAGGGACTTGCTACCTGAGAAAGACTCGGTCCAACAGCCAGGTCGTATAAATAAGGAGGGTAGCGAAAGGGGCGCCCCTATCCAAGAAGAAGGGGAAGGGGCGTAATATCAAGAGGGGACACCTGAATGATCGCCTACGGCAGAATGTTTTGTGTGTGTGTGTCTGTGTATATATATGTATATATATATATATATATATAATGCACAATGCCCTGCTGAGAGTAGGAGGGATTGATTTAACCTAAAGCTGTTTGTAGTCCATGACAAGCGAAATGGAGGTGGCGTTGGGGACGGGGGGGGCGGGGTCGGATAAAGGCCCATTGGTCTATCTACATGGACCAAATTCCAGAAAGTTTCAAAGTGCAACTGAGGCATGAGTTGTTGAAGTTGGGGAGGGGGGCTAAGTTAAGTTAAGTAAAGGAACATGAGGGGGGAGATGACTCAGCACAGATGGGGGGAAAGAGAGTAATATGGGACATACACGTACCAAAGGCGGACACTCGATCATACATGGCTGACATAAACAATGTAACCCCGAATGCCCAGGGCCTCAACTCACCAATGAAATGGTGATCTATACTGAAACGGTTGAGAGACCTGCAGACATCGGTGGCATTTCTGCAAGAGACCCATTTACTAGACATACATGAGAAAAGAATGGCACACCAAGCGTACCCCAAGCAATATTTTGCATCCAATGAGACCAAAACAAGGGGGGTCGCGATCTTAATAGGAGCCTCCCTCTTATTTAAGGAACAGTTTTGTTATAGAGACACGGAGGGGAGGGACTTGGATCTCAAGGGTATACTGGGAACACAGATTTTCACCCTGGTAGCATTGTATGGCCCAAACGACAAACGGGATAGGTTCCTGAGCACAGTCCTGCAGAAAATAGGTAGCTGGTGTGAGGGCCACGTGATAATTAGAGGGGATTTTAACTGCGTTATGGACCCCAATTTAGACAAGACGCCCCCCCCCCCCCCCCCTCACATAATGACCACAGGATCGACAAGCCCTGGGGAAATTCTTCATAGAAACCTGGAGATTCTTTTATAACAATGATAGAGAATACACCCACTACTCTGCAGTGCATAAGGGTTACTCACGCATAGATATGGTCCTGGTCTCAGGCACTTTAATACCTCAAGTAATAGCTATAACCAAAGTGACAAAATATTTATCTGGCCATGCCCCAGTGATAATACAGATCGAAGCACAACCTGACTGTAGAAAGGGTACACAGCAATGGAGGCTCAATTAGTTTATCTTGCACGATATAGCACTTAGAGCTCATATGGAAAAAACAACCGATTACTTTGCTGAAAATTACACAGGAGAGGTAGACTAGCGGGGTCTTATCGGATGCTGGGAAAGCGGTAATGAGGGGGGAATTATTATCTTGTAAGCCGCAGCATACGCTAGGGGTAGAGATGTAACTCGAATTGAACTAGAAAAGGAACTACAAAAGGCTGAGATACAACACAAAACCAATAATCACTGAGTCAGCTAAGTAAAGTAAGGCCACGGATGGAAGCACACATAGCAGAACGCTCAGCACAGACCCCACTGAATACAAAACGGACTTACTACACACAGGGAGGCAAAGCTAACCGATTACTGGCGGCAAAACTCAGGAAGACTAAGATGCACAACCACATCACAGAGCTTCAGGATGAAGCAGGTAATATACAGGTGGGGGAAGGATGATAAATTGAGGATCATGGGAAAGTTTCATACAACCCTATGAAGAAAAGAGAAGTTGGATCTGGTAATCCAAACAACCTACATTAGAAATGCGAATCAACCACAACTGACTGTAGATGAAAGGGAGGCCCTGGAGAAACCTATAACAGCGTAGGAGGTCAACGAAGCTATAGCTATGCTATCCACCAATAAAACACCAGGACCAGACGGGTTTGATAAAGGTTATTATAGGACCTTCAGAACACAACTAAAGAACACAACTAATCCTGCATATGACGTGCCTATTTAACAGAATCAGAGAGGTAGGGACAGTATCAGAGGATATGGGTAGGTTGACTACGGTGTTACTCCCCAAGCCAGCGAATGACAAAACTGACTGCGCCAATTATCGTCCGATATCTCTGTTGAATAGCGACACCAAAATATATGCAAAGATTTTGGCAAGAAGGTTGGCAATGGTACTACCGGGGATTATTTATGAGGATCAGGCGTGCTTTATTTTGAATAGACACACAGGATAACATTAGAAGGGCTATAGACCTGTTAGACTTGGGCTAAAGACCAGAGCAGAAATGTTCGATGGCGGCACTGGACGCAAGAAGAGCATTCGATAGCCTGTACTCGGGGTTCCTAGAACGGGTACTAACGAAATTTGGGTGTGGCCCGGCATTCATTCGAATGCTATTGATTGACTAACTTCTGTCCACTTCATAAGGTTTATGGTGAATGGGAGACTCACAGAACAAATAGACATCCAGAGGTGTACTCTTCAAGGCTGTCCAGTATCACCCCTAATTTTCGCTATGGCAATGGAGCCATTCGCAGTCACTATCCTACAAGACCCCGAAATTCTGGTAATAGAAACTAAAAGGGGGACGCATAAAATAGCCCTTTATGCAGATGATATCCTGTTATTCATGAGGAACACAAAACAGACCCTGTCAAAGGCAATGAGCAGATTACATGAGTTTGCTGAGGTCTCTGGGTTTAGGATCAACTTTAATAAATCTAATGGGATGGATGCACAAGACCTATCATGGTTTGCCAGAATAAATGCGGTCAAAATGACCATTGTACCTAAAATACTATGTCACTAGCTCCCTGCCAATAAACATACCGGCTAAGCTGATTAAAACACTACAGGATGAAATCATAGCCTTCATCTGGCATAAAAAGAAACCCCGGATTCAGAGGTTGGTTCTCCTCCGACCATTGTGGACAGGAGGATTGGGAATCCCTGAAGTGAAGAGGTACATTTTGGCAGCTCACATTGCAAATATGATACAATGGCCGAGCCCAGACTCGTATAAAGGCTGGAGTAAAATAGAACAGGAAGTAACCACTATACCTCTAGGTGCATTGCAATCAATACACACCTGAAACAGAGCAGCAGGGGGGCCAACTATTGAAGGCGACAAGGGGCTCATTGAAACATTGGGACTTAGCACTAAAATGGGGGAAGATTACCCCGGGATTAGGTCACACAGCCCGATGTGCCACAAATGCAGATTTCTCCCCCGGAATAAAGGTGGCCTATTGGGAAAGATGGGAGGGTTGCGATGCTCTGAAATTGGAGGACTTTTACCAAGATGGCAATCCATTCCTCTTCGAGGACTGTAAGCACAAATGCCACATAGGGGAGGGTGAGAGATACAAATACATCCTGGATCTCTCAAAAGGAGGTGAAGAAAGCGGGCACACGAACACTGATAGGATTGGAACTGAATATGCAGGAGAAGGTGACTGCAAGGGGAATCTCGAGGGTGTATAGTTTATTGGATGAAACGCAATACACAGGAGAGTTACCATAAATGGTCAGATGGGGTAGAGATCTGGGAATCGACACCACGGAAGAGGAGTGGGGGCATATCTGCAGGAGGGCTCAAAAGTCGTCCAAATGTACAGCCATAAAAGAATTGGCCTATAAAATTTGCCACAGATGGTATCTACCACCCCAAAGCGCGGAATGCAATTAATAAGGACCACTTGCCCTTGTGCTGGAGGCAGTGTGGAGAAATAGGAACATTGGGGCACATGTGGTGGGCATGACCCAAAGCCACAATATTCTGAAAGGAGATCCAAGCCCACATCTAAGAGATTACAGGGGCACAGTTGCCTGATTCACCAGTGGTAATAATATTGGGGGCAGAGGTGGAGGGGGTATATGCAGCAACGTGAGGTAAAAGCACTCGTCACCCATCTACTCATGGCAGCGCATGACACTAGCCAAAACTGGAAGGTGCCGGAAGGCCCGATAGTCGCTTGTTGGTGGGTCAAGATTTGGGGGGTGCTGGCAATGGAGAAGGTGTGCGCTCTTAGGGCTGGGGCGTACCAGAAATTCATTTTTCAATACATTTTTATTATGTAAATAAATAAAAGGGCAAAAAATAAATGGGCAGCAGCTACCTAAGGGTTTGGCGCGCATTACCAAATAAACAAACATTCACAGTTTTCATGGTTAACATGTTCTACAGTGCCTGTTTGTCCGCAGTTCCTCCAGCACTGTTGTGACACCTTCAGTATATTTTATAGAGCCTGGCCGTGGTTAGATGCCACTGCATCATTAGTTTCATCCACATCTCTCTGATTTGTATTGACCATGCCAGTTTTGGAATCTGGTCCCAGAGTTTTGCCCATTCGGTCATATCAATTGTAGATTCTGTGTCGGATTCCCATTTCCCGATGTATAGTATGTTTGGGGGCTCCTCCACCTTTTTAATGAGCTTGTACACGTTCGCTACCACCCTCCTCACTCCTGCGCCTGTGTTTAAATATTTCTCGACGGGCGTGAGGGCCCGGTCCCTGCGTTTTTCATGGCCGGGTGTGTCGGCCAATGTCTCAGCTCTGCGTAAGGGAATCTCTGGTTTTCCCCCAGGCTAAAGTCTGCTTTACACTCGTCAAAGGTTTTAATTTGTGTCCCTTACCCTATGGCACCCCCCCTATCTTCCAAGCCTGAAACGTGGTCGTCTTGAGGCCCGGGTGAACTAAGGGTTGTCAGAGAGTGGTGTGTAAGGAAAAGGGAAGGAAGGGATCTGCGCCCTCTTCACTGCTGAGTCCCATGCCTTACTCACTGTATCTGTAATTAGGCTTGCATGCATTTGCGGTGGCCTGTCCGCCCTTGACTGCCACAGGATTTCCTCCAATGGGGCTCCCACAACCGCCCTGTCCATAGGTCTCCATACCTTCCCTCTATTATCTACTTGCCAATCCCTGATGACCCTTTGAGCAACGAGGTAGAATGCCCTGAAGTCTGGTGATCCCAGTCCCCCAGAAGCCACGAGCCCTTTCGTTAGTCTGGCCGCTATTCTCAGGGGTTTGTTATTCTTTTATTATTTATTTTGGAGGTCTTTAAAAAAGCAGGGTGGTATATGGACCGGGAGGGACGTGAAGTGGTAGAGAGTTTGTGGCAGGACCACCATCTTTAGTACGTTGACTCGCCCCAGCCAGGATATTGCTAGCGGTCCCCAATCTATCAGTTTCGTTTTACATTTCTCTAAGAGGGGCGGGTAGTTGGCCTGATACAGATTTGGTCAACCTTATCCCTAGATAAGTAATGGACATGTCTACCCATCTGTATTGGAAGGTGTTTCTGAGGCTTTGTTCTCCTTGTTGGAAGAGTGTGAGGTTGAGTATTTCAGACTTTTTTGTAATTTTTAATCCTGCTATGGACCCGAAGCGGGTCAGCTCCATGTGAACTGCCCCCAGAGAGGTGTGAGGCTGGATTATTGGCCGTATCATGCTGTCCGCGAAGGCAGCGATTTTGTGGTCGGCACCCCCATTTGTATCCCCGCTATGTTTTCGTTTTCTCTTAAGACTGCCAGAAATGGCTCTAAGTGAATGGCATATACGATGGGGGGGAAAGTGGACAGCCCTGTTTTGTGCCTCTTTCGACTTGGATCGGGTCAGAGATGTGCCCGTTGATCGCGAGTCAGAGCAGAGGGCGCTGGTAGTTAGCTTTGACTCTCCTTGGGAACCGCGGGACAAAGCCCATCTTTGTCATAGTTGCAAAGAGGAATCCCCACTCCACCCGATCTAGGCCTTCTCTGCGTCCACCGCCAGGAGAAGAGCGGGGATTCCCCTCTTCTGTGCCTTTTCAATTAAGTGGGTTATTCTTCTTATGTTGTCCCCCGTTAGTCTTCCCTTAATGAAAACCTGATTGGTCCGTGTGGCCCAGTCTGGGTAGGATTGCCTTGAGTCTGGTAGCTAATATTTTGGTGTGAATTTTTGCATCCACATTTATCAACGCAATGTGGCGGTATGACCGCATTCAGTTGGGTCTTCCCCTTTTTTAAGATTAATATTACCTTGGCCTCTTCCATGGTTTGCGGTAGTGTTTGGGATTGCTCTACGTGGTTGAAGAGGTTCGCGAGATGTGGGATTAGGACTTCCTTGTGTAGCTTGTAAAATTCTGCTACGTAGCCGTCGGGCCCTGGGGATGTGTTGACTGGCAGTGAGTCGATAGATAGCCTAACCTCGTCCCTCCTGATTTTCCCTTCCAAGGTTTCCCTTTCCTCTACCGTTAAAAAGTGTAGGCCTATCTCCCTTAGGTAAGCTGCCTCGGATTCTGTGGCCGGGGAGTCGGAGCTATACAACATGGAGTAGTATTTCACAAATTCCCTTGTTAGATCCTCTGTTTTAGTGGTCGTCTGGTCGCCCTGTTGCTTAATTTTTAAAATTGTTCTGTCCCTTTCTTCTTTCCTCAATATTTTGGCTAGCAGACGGTCAGATTTGTTGGCTTTAACATAGAATTTTTGTTTACGGTGCAGCAGGTTACGCTCCGCCGCCCTGGTTGGTATGGTGTCAAGCTGCCCTTGTATGGCCCTGTATTCTCTTTTGATAGCGCGTGACTGTTTCTCACCCATTTTGGTCAGCACCTCTTTTAGTTTTACTTCTAGGCGGGCTTCCTCCAGTCTCAGTTCACTTGCGAGTCTTGCTTTTATAGCTATGATCTTGCCTCTGAGTGGGGCTTTGAGCGTGTCCCACCAGGTCTGCCAGGCAGTATCCCCAATTTGATAAGTCTCGGCAAATCTTTCAATTTCCTCCGTCACCTCCCGTGCTAATGTAATGTCTCTGAAGAGCTGGATTGGGTATTTCCATTTCCAGAGCCCTGATGGGCCCTTTTTCCTTTTTAGTCCTAGGGTCATCTGTGTGTGATCAGAAAGAGTGATAGCTCCCAGCGTTATGTCGGTTTCCTTGCCCATCAGTGAGCTGGACAACCAAATATAATCGATCCTAGAGTGCTATATGTGGGCGTGAGAGTAAAAGGTGTAACCTTCCCTGTCCCCCTTCATTTGCCTCCAAGTGTCCACCAGGGCCAGGTCTGGTATTTTCTTTTTGAGGTCCCCTGTAGGTAGTCCCGGTGGGCCTTAGGGTATCGTGCTCCTGTCCTTATTTGGGCCCCAGGCAATATTAAAGTCTCCCGTCAAGATGAAGGGGGAATTTCGTGAACTTTTCTAGACGAGTGAGTGCATTCTGTATATATGGGACTTAGCCCGTGTTTGGTGCATGTCGCTACCGTGCAGGCATCCCCCTTCCCTCTAGTGCGACTGCGAGGTATCTGCCCTGGCCGTCCTTGTCGATCCCCTTAACCAACAGGTTGAGCCCGTCTCTCAGCGCTACGAGTACCTCCCCCCTTTTTTTGCAGGCTTGTGTGGCATGCAACATTCTCCCGTAGCCCCAGACTTTGACCCTGTGGGTGTCCAGCGACTGTATCTGGGTTTCTTGCATTGTAAATATGTGTGGGTTCTCTTTTGAGATATCTACACTTTTTTCATTTTGAGTGGGGTGTTAAGCCTGTTGATGTTTAGCTATAGAATCTTTAAATGGTCCGGCCGGCCCATGATCGGTTTCTTTTAGGGTTCGTTGTCTGGGTGTGCGGTTCTGGGTTTCCCTGTTGTGTCCTCTCCTTTCCCCCCTTCCTTGCAGGGCCAATCCCTTCCCCTACGTGCGCCATCCCGTTCTGTCAGCTCCTTTCCCCCTTTTCTCCCCCACTCCCTGCTCCCCCCCGCCCTCCCCTTGCTGGGAGAGTCCAGCTGGCACTCAGCCCCCCCTCTTCTTTTTTTGGTCACAAGAGCTAGACCCTAGTAGTTGCCCAGCCTCCTCCCCACGCGGGATCTCCCCTTCCCATTCCAATGAACAGATTCCCCCCCCCACCTCCCATTAGTGTAACTGGATCTCTACTAGTGTTGGTCATGCGAGCATGTGGCTTGTCACAATGTGTTCCCTCCCGAGGGGTGCCATAGTTATGTAGATCCCTTGTGTTTGGCTCATTTTTCCTTGTCCCCTGAACATTCTTGTTGGGGATGGTCTGTCTCGAGGAGCGTTGTTCTGGGGCGAGGGGATGTTTCCCCCCCTTTCTTTGATCTTCTGGTCTCCACAGTTGTCCATTCCCAGGTCTTCCGGCGCAGCTTGGCCGGGTGAGGAAGTGCTTAGCGGTCGGTTGTCTTCTTCGAGCCCCAGTATAGCTGCCCCTTGGTCGCACGTTGTGGCGTTTCCCCTGCCAAGTGAAGCTCAGCGCAAATGGATGTAGCCACCTATAGCGCACATGTTTATCTCTCAGATGAGCCAATACCGGAGCCATCCGTCTTCGTCTGTTTAGGGTAGTCTGGGAAAGGTCTTGGTACAAGTAGATTTCAACACCATTGTATGTGATTTGATTTGCCTTTCTGGCCTTTTCTCGTATTTGTTTTTTCGGGGTGTAGCTATGAAACGCCACTAAGACGTCTCTCGCTCTTGCCCCCAGTTCCTGATGTTTCGGGCCCACACTGTATATTCTGTCGAACTGGATCTGTGCGCTCAGTTCTGCCTCCAGCAGGTCTTCGAAAATGGATCTCATGGTTTGGGTCAGGTCTTGATCCTGTATAACCTCGGGCAAGCATTTGACTCTTATGTTGGAACGTCTGGATCTGTTTTCCAAATCTTCAACCCTCAGCTCGAGGTTGTGGGTTGCCACTGCTATGGTCGCCAGGAGGACATCGCTTTCTGTGCGTCTTCTGTTAATTCTTGTATTGCCCTTTTGTTGGTGTCTACCATTTCCTCGATCTTATTGATGTCCCTTCTGATCTCTTGTATTCCTTCGGCCAGGTCTTCTCTTATGGTGTCCATCTGCTTTTGTCCTGCATCAGTAATTTTCTCTACTATTTCTCCCAGCAGGTTTTTTGAGCAAGAAGTGGGTCACAGGCCTTTCCTGGTCTTCCCGCCTGCTGTCCATGCCAGATTCAGCACCCCAATCGTTAGGGTTTTGGGTCCCCATGGCGTCTGTCTCTCAGGCCCAAATCTGCGCCAACGTTCCTTCCTGTGCTTTCTTTGCTATTGTGAGGGTTATTGGCGTGTCCTTGTTCCTGGACATCTCTTTGGTGGGGATCTCCGCAGGTGACCGCCGCACTTGACCGTCCAGTGGTGAAAAGCTCCTTGTTCGAGTCACTTTGTGATCCGCGATGTTTCTTGGGATCCCATTCTCCTAGAGGTTGCTCCCTTAGGAGGCCTCTTCTGTGTTCCCACTGGAGTACCCCGGGGGGCCCCGTCCGCCCCCCCTGCTGTAGCTTCCCACTGTTCTCGTGAGGGCGAAGGGCTTTGGTTGTGACTCTTACCGGCGACCTCGTTGGAGGGCCTTCCTGGGACCTTATTTGAGGGTGTTGGGGCTGGCTCACAGATGTAGAGGTAACCTTCGTTAGGTTTCTGGATGAGTTGTTCCCTTCTCAGCTAGTATTTAGACTTGTAGTTTAATAGGCCTGACTTCTGGTGCGGGAGAGGGGGGGGGGTCTCCCAACTCTTCAGGCTACCCTCGGCCGCCTCCTCTACTTCCCTCACCTCCGACTGTCTGCTATCCAGGAGTGGTGTGCCGCCAATGACCTCTGCCATAATGCCAGTATGACTGAGATCCTCCTCATCGGCACACCTGCTCCCTCCTACAAGGCTAAAAACCTTGGGGTCATCTTCGTCTCCACACTCTCCTTCTCTCCTCACATCTCTGACATCTCTAAGAAGTCACACTACCAGCTGCACCTCCTCAGAGGTATTCTTCCTTTCCTCTCCTTCCCCCAGAAGCTCACTGTCTCCAGGGCTCTGGTTCTCTCTAGGCTGGACTATTACAACAGCCTCTTTCTAAATCTACCTGCTTCTACTCTCTGCCCTCTGCAACTTATTCAGAACAGGGCTGCCAGACTTGTCCTTGGCCTCAAGCCCAGGGATCGTATCTCTCCAAGACTGAAATCTCTGCACTGACTCCCAGTAGCTGCAAGGATCAAGTTCAAAACCCTCTGCATCATCCACAATGCCTTCTGGGGTCTGGGGCCTCTATACCTTCAACTCTCTCTTCCTAAATATCTTCCTTCTCGAGCCCTTCGCTCCTCCGCCTCCAACTCCCTCAGGGTCAGTCGCTTCTCCAAGCAACGAGTTGGTGGTAGATCTTTCTTCGACTGGTGCATCCCTCTGGAACAGCCTCCCTTAAACTTGAGGAGAACCATCTCCGGTTCCGGAAGCACATCAAAACCTTTCTCTTTGCTTCTGCTTTTTCTCCCCCTCTCCTCTGCTGATCTCCTGGCTGTAACCGGAACTGCACTGGCTTGCTGGACTGCCCCCTCACCTCTGCCGATCTAGGGTCCTTGTCCTCCCCGCCAGCGTCTCACACCTGCACTGCCCACTAGGCAACACCCGCACTTGGGGACTGTTTCTGTATCCCTACAGTCCCCTTACCTGCCCATGCACTTGCAACTTGCTGGCCGTTACTTACTTATCTTATACCATTGTACTGCACTATCCCTGCCCACTTCCCGTGCACTTGCACGATCTGAATGACACCTGACCTAGTAGGATCGTTTGTCCGTCCTCCCTTTGTTCCCCCTCCCTTGCCTCGTCGCGCCTTGAAACACCTGTGTATAGGCGCGTTACAAATGCCATATCATATCATATCTCCGTTAGAGGCAGAACTCTCCCGATTCGCTGGGGATGAAGCAGCCCCTGGATCCCGAGTTAGTATGTGGTTACACCTCTCCTTCCGGGCCACGAGGCCTGACTGCGGTCAGTGGAGTCTTTTGGGGGGGGGGGTCCTCTGCTAATAGAGGGTCCCGGTGCAGCTATCCGTGCCTTAGGGGTCCCAGTTGCAAGGGCTACGCGGCGCAAGCCTGTCCCAGAGTTTCCAGGCTAAGGGAAATGTCGATGTTCGTGCAGTAGGGTCCGCGGGCCTGGTTTGCTCCTAATGCCTAGGCAATGTTCCCCCGCAAAGATGGGGCGCCCCTCTCTGCTGTGCGATTGGGTCCACCCTCCACAATAACTTGGGGGTGCCGGAGTGGTGCTTGCATTGGTGGCCAGTCCTCTCTGCTCCTGTCGTTATGGTCTGCCGCCTCAGGCCCGGGCACTCTAGCAGGAGGTGCACCTGGCGGAGGTTCGACTCATCAAACTGCGGGCGCCCTTTGGGGCTGCACCTCCCCTGGTTTTATAGGAGGTTAGGTGGGGGGCCCCTTGCCCAGAGATCTTGGACGGGCGTGGCCCTGCTAAGGCTCGGCCGAGTGGGCTGCCCCTGTTGGTCCCCCGTGGTTGATGTGGGGTGTGCGGATGGTTGCCGGTCCACTCCCGTGCTCCCGCTGCCCGTGTGGATCCTCAGTAAGATGCTGCCTGGAGCTGTTATCGGCCTCTGCGGGTGAGTCACGGTCCTCCATTGTGCCGGGGGTACTCGGGGCAAATGACGGCCCGCTACGATTGAAGTTGGCCTTGAGCTGATCCCACCCCCCCCCCCCCCGCTGGGTGCGCCCGGGCTCCTCCTGGCGATGAGCGGTGAGCTCGTGATGTGTCTGAGCCCTGGGGATTACAGTCTTCATGCGGGCAGACCGTATGTCTCTGCGGGCTGTGATCCTGTGCAGAGCCTCTTCGCTCCGGTTGGTGTCCTGTGCGGGGGTGGAGGCAGGCAGAAGGGCCCCCCACGCCTGTGGATCTGCTAGCACTGCGCAGTACCCCGCCCTCTGTCTGGGCTAGTCTTCCGGGCGGCAGCCGGGTCCCGGGTCCGGTGAGTCCTGCAAAGGCTGTCCCGCTGTCGGACGGTGCTCATAAGTGGGAGGCGGCTTCTGCCGTCGTGGTGCCCTGAGGGTTGCTGCGCGGGGCAGAGGGCCGGCACCGCATGTCACTGGTCTGCCTGCAGGGGAGCGGCCTGAATGCCACACAATGTCCTCAGAGCTCCGTAGTTGCTGCGTATGTTGGGACTCAGGGTCTGCGGGCCCGGCGCTGCGTTCGCCCCCTTCTCGCCACGTCCTCCAGCAATAATTGCTTGACAATAGATCCATAATTGCTTGTCAATAGATCCTTGGGAGGGCATTTTCACTGCTTTCGACACGCAATCACTGCTTCTGTGCTGGAGCTCGTGGGATGTGCTGTTCACCCGAGCGCGGCCATCTTGGAAAACCGACGTACCAGGAATTCTTAAAGACATGGCTCCCCTTTCATGAGTATGTCAGAGACAGAGAACACCACTTCCACAAACAGCAAATGCTTAATAATGTTAATGGTCTTACTTTGAATTTATGGTGATGTGCCCCGAAAGAACATGGACAATGGAACTTGAGTCCGTCAAACAAGAAAAGAAATTTTAACTATGAACTGTGGTTGCTTGGTAGCCATGTCCAAGGGGGGAGGGTGAGGGAGGGATAGGGACTATTTAGTTGCTATTTATGTTGATAATGTTTGCTGGGTCATTCTTAGACCCACGGTTTGCTAATATTATTCAAGAAAATTCAATGCACCCATCAAGACATTCCGACGAAAGCTCTCGAAACCTACATGGGTCAGGACCAGAGGTTGTTATCCAAAGTAAGAGCAAACATGTATAATGGTACGGTAAATGCTGTTGCATTGATAATATAAATAAAGAATAAAAAATAAAACGTTGCGAAGTGCAGGAAAACGCATTCAGCAGGTTGGCAAACCTGCCGCCTCCAAGCTGCAGGAACAAAGCAGCAAGAGAGTGCAGCAGGAGCTGGACAAAGCATAAATACCCTTGCACGAATGGCCTGGCCAAAAGCCAGTCAGGCGGTTGTTAAAGAGGGCTGGGGCAAAGGGTTAGATGACCAATCATTCTTAATGGTCACTGGAACTAACACTTAGCTAAAGTCCCTCCCCCACAAGGAGTGATGGGGATAGTGTAGGGCAGGAACCTATACTGGTATGGTTCTACATTAAAAAAATGAAAAGAAATAACGAGGCCTAAAAGACTGATTTCTTTTTGGTCGAATTGTGAAAATGTTTTTTGCTTTTTTTGCACTTTTTAAGAGCCCCTCCAACCCCCACCTTAGAATTATACCCTTACCCCCACACCCATCTCTTTTTGTTTTAATTAAAAGTGCAAAATCCCACAAAACTGCAACTAAAAAGCGTGATCTTTTTAACCTTTTTTTCTGATGCGATATTTGGGGGCATTATGGCTAAACCAGTTACGACCAATATAGAGGCTGCCATTGAGGGCTCACAAAGACCCCACATGGTGAGAACAACGAGTTTGGGCCTACCTAGTGGTCACCCTGAACAAAGGAAGCCCTGAAACACAAAATGGCAGAGAGCAATGTTTAAACCAATGCATTGGTACTCCAATGGCTGCCAAAAAGTGCATTGGGCGATTGATGCAGTAAAATGGCTTGCACCCTTGGAGAAGACAAAACTAAAGTCTAGATGCTACCATTCCACTCCCTAAAACTTGTGGAGGGTGATAACATCACAGAATGTCAAAAATGGGGAGCCTGAGAGGCACCGCTAGCATGGGAGCTTTGGGCGTGTTCCAATACCATATTCCTTAAGTAAGGTTTAAAGGATTGTAATGGCAAGGGGACTACAGGAGAAGTCCCTATGGCCACTCAGAAAAGTGAATAATCAAAAAGCACTTGAGGGGGGGAGTTGAGGGGACCTAAAAAATGGTACCACAATCTTCTAAATATGCATTCTAACTTAACAGCAAGAGTTGTAATGCTACAGTTGTGATGTTTTGTGTAGTTGGCCATCCCGATTGATAGTTGAAAATGCGGGTCCTGCTGCATTGAATCTTTATCAGTGGTACTGCTGAATGGCTTTGCGGTTGGCACGAATTTGAGGTGTTAGCGGGCAGTTTGAAGGGAAACCTGGCCAATTGGATAGACATCTGTGGGCCTGAGTTCCTGCCCTGGCACAATGGGACCTGAGATAGACTGGTAGAGGTAAACTATGCTCAGCCTAGCCTAATAAGGCAGAACAAGATGTTGCATGGCATGGGATAGACATCATAACATTTTTAAAAGCACAGCAAGGCATGAAAAGGTCATAACTGGCAAAACCTGTCCAGTCGGTTTACCAATTGTGAGGTCATTGGGCATTGCTTTTGATAATTGGCACTGGCTGTGGCACTAGAATGGCCAATACAAGAGCAAGATTCGCAAAGTGTTTTTATTTATTATTTTTTTTCCTCTCCAAATTATTTATTCAATTTTATATGCTGTACAAGTATGGGTTGAAGACTGATCTCTGGGAAAGAGGGCGTTCATCATAACATATCACAATTTCATATTATGAGGAAAGGCTACTGGAGTAACTCTGGCCCATCAGTCTAAAATCTCTCTTGGCACTATTGGAAACTGTGACTTTTTATTGTGGGAATCGTTGCAATGTTTTAGACCATATATTTCGTAGAAGAGTATTTTGTATTTATTTTATTTATAACGCGCAATCCATCAGGCCCGGAGGCATCCGGGCGCAATTTGTACAAGGTTACAGAAATGCAAATATACAGAAAACATTACATAAATTTACACAGAGGATCTATATACATATATAGTGTCCCCCTTTGTCATTCCTAACCCAATTTTCATCCTCTAAACACCCACATATCCGTTACAGATATGGGTTGTTGGTAGAAAGTACACCTATTAGCTGCACCACAGAACTGATGGTAGAAGGGATGGTAAGAGAGCAATATCTGGGTTAAGTGTACCAGGGACACTACAGATGAGTCACTTTGCCTTACTTGTATGCCTTGCTGTTTTCAATTGTCAGTTTATGGGGTTGTGAAAGAGAGAAGCCTACAAGGAGGAGATCACTTGGATTAGTCCAGGTATTGACTACCCAAATTATGAGCAACTTCTGAACCAATAGGAACACATGCTTTCGAGCTTGGTTAGAACTACTCACAGAAGTGCTAAGTCGAAACCAAAAGCCCCTTTCTCTAACACGTAACTCTGAATAGTTACTATGCAAGCTGCTTGTTAGGATAGATTTCTCTGTACTGCACCTTTCCTTCCATCTTTATGGAATCCCCAAACCTTTTGCTTTTATTTTTGATTGTGGCCTGCTCTTTTTACTGTGCAGTGAAGCCTTAAGCTTCACTACACTAGCTTTTGCTCATATGTCATGGGGTAAACTGACATGTTCTTCCGGCTGTCAGTACTGGGAAACCTTGTTTTCCTTAATCTTGTTACTACTTTTGGTTACATTTGTATCACTTGTGGTAACTTCTTATTGTACAAAGCACCTTACACTGCAGTAGAATAGGGTACATTTTTGTTTTGTACTAGACTAACACTTGGTGGATTTTTGGTTACTCTAGGTGTACTAAAAGGATAAGTTGGTGGCAGCAGTGACTTTTTACCACTTTTGGGGACTTTTCGTTTTCGCTTTACTGTGTTTACCACCTTTGACTACTAATTGTGGCTACTGGTCAAACATGGCTGTGCCACGAGGTTTTTTGCTTGTCCTTTTGCCATCTTGTTCTTTAGCCTTCTTCCTCGTCTGCGAGGCCAGGCAAATCCTTATAAGGCCTTCCAGTGCCCGGGAAAGCAGAAGATTTTGGCGGGCTTTGTGTGTTTGCTGGCAGGATGTGGGCTGGGACTGCCTGGTCGCAATCCACAAACTGGTTTCATTGTGTCTGGTATGCATGAATATTCCTGCCAGTGGTCCTGATTAGACCACTGCTGGGGTGTGTGTGTGTGGGCTAGTCCTGCTACTGGCTAGTGAGGGTAGCTGCTCTTACCTGGCTTTTAGGATAAGAAGAGGACCCCAGCCTCCATTCTTGAGAGGTCCTCGAGAAACCTGAAGGAGCCAAGAATCCTATCCAGCTTTAAGACCTGCGAAGAAACTTGAGACCTGACTGAAAGAGGCCTGGCAACCAACTTCTGCTGCTGTCCTGAAGGAGCCCTGTCTTGATGAAGATCTTTAGCAGTCCTGCGAACAGGCTGCGACCCTTGGGGTGTAGGGACCACCCATTCCTGATGTCTGCTCAGTACACTGCAACAAAGAGCCTTCGGAAGTGTCCCGGGATCGTCCTGTGGCAGACCAGCTCCGAATTTGGTCTACCGTGCTGCCGGCATCACCATTCCGAGTTTCGACCTGGAACTTGGGGGATCCTCAGCTGGCACTACGAGACTAACCTCTGCGAAATCTCGGCAGTTGAGTCCATTTGTATCGCTGTGTTGCGGTGACCACCGTCTGAAATCGCATACCTGACCAGAGTCCAGTCTTGAGAGGGGTCCTGCATTGAGTTCTGCTGCATTCTTCAATCCAGAGTCCTTGCAACAATGAAAGACCCCAACTGGAGATTGGCTAGAACCTGCAACACCTGCAAATATAGGACTGCGGGTTTTGGTAGGAAAAGTAACCTTGGACCCTCTTCCTTTGTCCTGCCAAGTCTGGCAAGTCTGGGGAAGAATCTGAGTACGGGGGGTAAGTTACAGAGCTTCTTACCTACCCCTATACTCCCATTATAAGTCAATGGGCTTATAATACAACATTTTTGGCTTTGCCATTGCTTGCTTGTGTAAAACTTCTAAAAGTTGGGCCTACTTCTGTTAGCTAGTTTAACTTGTACTCTAAACATAAGAACACTTCATTGGACCCCAGAGACCCTACCTGCATTTTCTCCTGCTGCAAGGATTCTGTGGACCTTTTACCTGAACTATTGGGCAAAAGGCCCCAGACAACTTAGGGCCCGGACAATTTTAGTTGGGGATCATTCTCTGTGGACCTTGCGGGCATAATACTAATCTTACCTTCCCTTTGCAGGAGTTTGTGATATGTATTATGCCCTATAATAAGTCAATGTATATATGTATCTACTTTGTTGTGTGATAAATCCACATGCTAGGAGTCCTTTTTATATAGTGTGTTTTGGCCAATAAATAACTCTATTTGTATACATCCTAAGTGTACTTTGTGATACCCATTGTGTGAACTCATTGTGGACCCTTTACAAGCTCACCACCTCTGAAGATCTTAGCCTAGACTGCCTGTCACTGCTACCGGAACTGGTTTAGCTACAGCTGCCCAGAGGTGTCCCTGACGCA
This sequence comes from Ambystoma mexicanum, assembly GCF_040938575.1. NCBI lineage: Eukaryota > Metazoa > Chordata > Amphibia > Caudata > Ambystomatidae > Ambystoma > Ambystoma mexicanum. The sequence continues at coordinate 174,672,651 of NC_090931.1, forward strand.
ATATAGGTTGGCCTTCCAAATATCTCTCCACCAGGCCAGAGTGTAGAAACTCAGTCCTAACACTTGTTTGCTGATTGTGTTGATATCCAGCGACTACAAGGTGGAGATGGACATCGATCACCACTGTGGACTTGCCACACTATCGACGGTTTCTTGGGAATGCTTTATTTATGTTTATTTTATTTAATTCTCTGCAGGTACCCATCTCGGGTCTTCGTTGGCGACACCTTCTGCTATTTTGCTGGCATGACCTTTGCAGTGGTTGGCATAGTGGGCCATTTCAGCAAAACCATGCTGCTCTTCTTTATTCCGCAAGTCCTCAACTTCCTCTACTCTGTACCACAGCTCTTCCACATCATCCCCTGCCCGCGGCACCGTTTGCCAAGGTAATTCTATAGCTCTTCTCTGACGTGTCACAGGTTGCTAAGGTAATGTTGTATTACTTCCATAACAGCCCCTGCATGTGTCACAGGCTGCCATGGTAACGCTATAGCTCTTTCAGATCATCCACCAATGCAGTACCAACATTCTATGAAGTGCAGTTCTTCTGCTTAAATCCCTAGCGACCAAGGTAATTCGGAAGTTCTTCAAATGAACTCTTAAGCACTGCTGGTGCAGAGATCATTCTGTACCTCATAAACATCGTTGCCCTCATCATTATCTGCCCACAGAAACGGCTGCAAAGGCAATGCCTATATGATATACTATGTCTGCAGTGTTGTCTGGCATAATAGTGCCAAAATGAGTTAAGTGAAAAGCTACCCCTCCCTCGGGTGTCCAGTTGTAGGAAAGCCTCTATTCCTAATGCATATACAACATTAAAAATGCGCTGTGCCTTTTTGTTCCTTCTCTTTAAGCTCCCAAGGTAATTTTATTTCTCCTTGTTGAGCATTTTCCACATTAATACATACCATTTGAATACTTATGGTTCACAACAGACATTACAAACATTTAACATAGTTTTCTTCACACAGTATGGATCCGGACTATTGTCCTTTCAAAGCTTTACTACAACTGGAGATCCGAGGGAGGGGTATCTTTTCACTGAACTCATTTTGACGGATATACCTCCCCATTCATAAGCGAAAGCCCCCCTTGAACAAAAAACCAGGGGCCAAGCCATTTTTGAAGTGGCATAATAATGCGACAGCCATTGCATGACATGCTCAGACATCCAAATTGTATAGTTCCTGCATGGCCTACGACAATTGCTGCATTAACTGCTTACGCAAGGTCTCCACAGTTTCATGTCTTAACACGACATGGAAAATCTGCTTAGGGTATGACCAATTTACTGCACGAAGCCACCACTACAACCTTCATTTTAGAACTACTTATTACGAGCCTACCACTTAGTGCAACAGCTAGATTTAAAGGGCCTTTAAAGCATCCCATGAAAACGTCTGTGAATGAATTTTGTTTGTACATTACAAACTAATGGTTTCTTGTTACTGTCTGTGCAGGCTCAGTGCTGATGGTGACAAGTTGGGAATGAGCTATTCCAAATTCAAGGAAAAGGACCTATCCAAACTAGGTGCATTTATTCTGAAGGTAAAGTGCCTGTGTGGGGAGTAAATCCAATGCGCAATGCTTGTTTCATCCCACACCAAGGATACATTTCAGGACATGTTTCAACCGACACACAAGAAGTCAGAGGGGGGGTTGGTGAGCCCAACAGCTTGACCAACGGTCTTTTATATGTTGGATATGCAAATTAGCATGTGCTACTCAAATGTATTTGGCTCGGGTCCTCGTCATTTCATGTTATGCCACTATCGCAGCATGGAACAGGGAAACCTGGACACGCTTTTTAAAAAACATTTATTTTAAAGCATAACATTTGACATAAGGAATACAAATCTATGAGTGAGCTGTAATCAAAAAGTACATATACAACTAGTGCCAAGTTAAGTTGTGATGAGGATTCAAGTAGAAACCAGTATATTTTACACAGAAGAAATAGAATTGTATTGTAAAAAAAAGAAGGCTTCACCCACTCTTCCTGCCCACTGCAAAGAACAGCAGTAACATTACGTGGAAGGGTGTGTGATATGGCCTACCTATATCCAGTTAGGATGGGTTTAAGGTGTGGGGAGTCGGACTCCCCTCACCATCCTGTTTATCAAGGGGTGAACCACAAGGGACTCGTTTGGTCATCTTCTACCTAATGTGTCATGTGGATGTTTGGAGCAGGTTCCAATTCACCTCGGGGTGCAGTATTTCATAGCTCCAATTCTGAGACAAATAGTGAAGCAGCAGAAACTGTTGCAAACCTCGAGTGTTCACACATCGGCGTCCCACTTCATACACGAGAGAGGAGAGGACCATAAAACAAAACATAATATGAACGCCAAGTGTTTACACTCTAAAAGGGATATGGCAAACATGCAGCAGACGCCAAGGAACATGCACTATGCAGATTGAGGCAGAACCCACGCCAAGACACTCGAGGTCAGCCAAATCATCACTGCCGTCAGACGGGGTGCCGCAGAGCCACAACTGTTCGAACATATTAATTCCAAGATGGCACTGATGCCTCTGCGCAGCTTTAAGACCTCCGAAACGGGAAGATCCAAATACCCAATTCTGCAAGAATTAGTAGGGACATAAGAGGCCAGGGAAATGCAAAAGGTAGAAGGGGTTGAGAGTAGTAGAGTGCCGAACGAGGTTCCCTTATCCAGAAGGGAGAAAGCTACCTGGAAAAGGTACTCTGCTTGCTAAGCAAAATTGGAGAATCATTCTGTGTACACCGAGACAGTGGGAACACTGCTGAGAGAAGCAGAAACCCAGAGGAGAAGCACCACAGCACCCTCTAAACCAGAGAGAAACTGAACAGCCTGGAGGAGGTCCTGAATGTCAACCACTCCAACTAAATTATTCTTTGGAACAAGAGAGTGAGACAGAGTTGTGACCCTGGCAGGCGTGCCTTAACTATAATTTGCCTGAAAAGCACTCTGAATAAGAGGGAGAAATACCCATTGCAGTAAATCCTGAGATCTAAGGGACAAACTTCGGGAAAAATCAAATCTCAGAGGACTGCATGGAATTCTAAGATCTGATGGACAACCCTCTAATGAAGCCAAGAAAAAGTCCTCTGAAATCCCAAAGAATCAAAAGCATTCCAAGGTCTGATGAGCCAGATCTCCAGAGGAAAAGTCTCTGAGAGACTCCCAGAGAATCCCGGGGCAGACCCCACCAGGATAGCAGATGACTGGTTGTTATGGAGAATTCTCTCTTTAGGCTGAATTTCCTAACCTAGTGAGTCCCCCAGCAGCTTTGCTGGATTTCTGGAGTTTGTTTTTTCTCCTGCCAAGAGTGAGACTCTTTTTATCCCACTCTTGGACATGATTTATGGTGTTCCTTTCACTGTTTATGTGTTTTATGGGCTATGGGGTCCTTTACTCCATAGGGTCTCATGTGTTTTTACTATGTGTGTTACACAGCACCCTCCGTGCAGTGACACAGGGGTGTCATAGTGACACCCCACCATAGACTCCATACCCTGGGACTGACTACTGTCTCCCAGGGCATGTAAAGTCACCATTGGCTTTACTAGTCCCAAATTATTAACAGAAACCGGTACAAACCATCATATTGTGGACGTACTGGTAGGGGCAATTCGATTGCCCCGGGGTCTGTTAGTCGAGGGGGCACGTCTCCATCCCCCTTGATCGAGTTTTGGCTGGTGGCAGTGGATACTACTTTTTATATTCGACCGCGGATATATCCCTGTGGCATTTTCCCATTGTTCGAGGCTACCAACTTTAATTATTTAATTCTCATAGCCTCGAACATACCACCGGTTTATTTATTTAATATTAATTCGGCGGTTGGTATTTTTTGCCAGGACTCGATTCTAAAATGGCGTTTGTGTTCTCTTCTGTGACTCCAACCCAAGTTGAGCCCTTTGTTCCACTTTTTGGCGGGCTTCTCCAAAGAAGCCTCCAAAAGTGGTGCCACTCTGTCTGGGTACCACAGGGGGTGTAGGAGGGAGTTTAGGCACCCTGGACCGAGTTACCTTGGTAACTCAAGTCGCACTCTTGTGTGATTGGCCGGCTCACCACTTAGCATGTTTGATTGACAGGCTGAGTGAATGGGGGTGTGCTGCATAAAAGCAGGGCTTTGGGGACTGGAACTTGAGAAGTCGCCACAGGACCTGAAAATCCGACGAGGGAGAAGCTGAGCCGACCTACCACGACGACACCACCGGTGGAGCCCTGCGGAACCGACTCACCACTTCCCGACGACAGAAGATCTCCCGGCTGGAGAGTCTTCTTCCCCTGACTGGTGGGCACAACCAGTTTACCTTCTTTTCCTCGCATCCCAGGACGTCTTGTGGTCGAATTGCCGTGCCAAGCACCCCGGCAACCGGATAGCCACTTACCACTGGTCCGCGAATAAAAGTACCGCTCCTTTTACCTGAGAACTCCGCGGCTGGTTTCTTCCCTGGCAGTGCAACGGACTCCTGTCTTCCTCCCCGACGAGATCCTCTCTTCCCTCGGACGAAGCACCGCTGGAGTATTCTCACCACTTTAAGGTACCGTGTCCGCCAGGCCTCCCTTTCTAAAGATTGCTACAAGGTAATAATAATCCCTTAACCTTCTGGACTGGGCTGGCCGCCTTGACCATCTAACTGGTCCCTTTCTTTTGGTCCAACTCTTTCTGAACCTTTTCAAGACTTTTGTGCACTTCAACCGTGTGACCTTGGACACATTTCGTTCTGATCCTCTTAAAGTGGATCCGGCCTTCTGAACTCTAACTTCACGGTTTTACTTTGCCTTCCTCTCTTGTTGTGTTCTTGTGAAAGTGTTGGGATCTGTTACAAATTATACTCTGCTTTTCTCTCCCTTTTTAAAACAAATTATTAGAGTGCCATCTGTGTTACGCGCTCACCGCTGTCTGAAAATAAGTGGGGCTTTACTTAAGACTTGTCTAATATTCTTTTAAGGGAGTGTATATCTTTTAGTGACCGTGTTTTGGAACTGCTTAACATTAGTGCCTGTGTGTTTTACTAGATGTGGTTTTAAATAAATAATTATCTCTCTTTTGCACCAAGCTCTGGTCAGTGTTTACTTGCTCTATTGTGAATACTCTATATACTGCCTAACTCTTCTTGAGGGACGCCTGACTGCTCAGCCACAGCAACCAAGTGAATCTGTGTGGTACAGACTGCTACCAAGTGGGTTTACTGACAAACACCTGTAGTCTTAAATCTTTTGCAGTTGTCCCAGAGGGAACTGCACAGGTTTCTGCCTAACACTGGTCTATTGAAAGATCTCCAGATAATTCAGAAAGGTCTCCAGAGAAGACCTCAAAAGGTAGGCATACAAGAGACCGCACAAGAAATAAGACAAATCCTGATAGCTGCAAGAAAATAAGCCACCTCCAGGAAAGAAAGATACTGGTCTGGAAAAGACCTTGTGAAACACCCAAAGGTCTAAAGAGAAGACCCCGAGAAGCCAAGAGGGGGGCAAGGTCTAGGAAGACCCCATATCACACAGTGAGTACCTTAGATGGGTGACACCTAAGGACACAGAACCTTAAACTGGATTTGAACTTTGTGTTGACGGAACCACACGATTATTTGTCTATAGATTTGAGTTAGCTTGGGGGCTAACAGGACTTAGACCGCTTCTTTTCAGGCGTTTGTGTTTTAGAATATGGTGTCCATAAGAGGACAGAGGCTTGGTAAGTGTAGGGAAAGCACATTACTTGTGTGATCAGAACAAATGGAAACTGGAGATCACTAGTTTGACTTGGCCTGACGCTGTTTGCATAGCATCTCCCTTTTTGGTTGTAGAATCTTCCCCTAGTTCCTGTCGGTGCTTGGTCCACTCCTCTTTAAGAACTCTCAAAATAAATAAGTTAATCATCCAAATTGGAATGTGTTCTCTGCCCTCATTTGTTGACACCATCACAGGGCATAACAAAGAGGAAGGTGGTGTGGCGGGGCAGAAGTAGGAGCTGGACACACAATGGACACTTTAACCAGACACGCCATGGACACTTTAACCGTGCTTTCTCTGATGTCCGGTCGAAGAGACTTCCATGCAAGTGGAGCAAGAAGACCGAAAAAGTGGATGCAAGAGGACACACCAGGAGGATGAAGAGCCAAATGGATAGTCGAGGAGGATTTGAATAGAGGAGGCTAGATACAGTGGTGCCTTACCGTGGATGGATTTGTGAACCACAAGAAGAAATTTAATTCGGGCCCAGTTTTGCATCGTCCGCCATCCAGCCTGCTGACAGTACCAGGAAGTAGGTGTGAAGTGAGGGAGTTCAAAGAGTCCTAGTAGCAAAGTTAATGATCTTGTCAAGAGGAGAGAAAGCATAGTTGAGGAGACCAAAGAGGACGCTGGCATAGTCGAGTTTATAGAAGAATAAAATAGTGTGGTTAAGAGATGCTGGGTGCTGTTGAAAAGACAGAGGTTCCTGATTTTCCTAATATTTAGGAGGTTGAGGTGAGCTGCTGTTTCCAGTTTTGTAGATGAAAGTAGAGATGGTGTGAGGGGGGCGATCGATGATGCTGAGGTTTCTAGCTGAAGAAGATTAGGGGAGATTGTCAGGTGGGCACTGGATAGGCAGAAGAAGAGATGAGCAAGAGAATTTGGCAGGGAAAAAGAGTACCTCTGTTTTGATAGTGTAATGTCAGAGAGTGCAAAGCAATCCAATGTTTAATGGCAGAGAGACAGTTGGCAATTTTGATAGAGGGATCAGAGGAGAGTTCAGGAAAAGAGAAGATGATTTGGGTGTCGTCCACAAAGAGCTGATACGAGAACCCAAAGGAGGAGATTTGTGCCCCAAGAGCAGAGGTGTAGAGTGTAAACAGGAACAGATCCAGGATAGAGCCTTGTGAAACACCAATAGTGAGTTGAGAGGTGTTGTTGCTCCAGGAGACGGATAATTTGCGAGGTGCCATGTGGGATTCAATCCTGGCAAGGGCTTGATATGAAACCCAAGAAGAAAGAGAGTTTTAATGAGATCAGAGTGATCGACGGTGTCAAAGGCAGAGGACAGATAATGGAGAATTAGGATAGAGGATAGGTTGCACTGCACTGCACTTTAGAGTAGTGTGGAAGGAGAGGCATGGCGGAATTTCAGCCCTTTGCTTGTTTAGGAGAGGAAGGACTATGGCTGTTTTGAAAATATAAGGAAAGCAAGCAGAGTCAAAGGACAGGTTGAAGAGTTCATCGTGGTGAGAGGCCGCTAAAAGAGCAATAGGCTTGATTATCGAAGGGTCTGATGGGGCACAAGAGGGATTGGTCTTCATCAGTAGAGATAAGACAACTTCGTTATTCATGTGAATAATGTGGGCGATAGAGGCAGAGGATGATGGTAGAGTAGGCAGAGTTTAGAATGTAGGAGGAGGGAGTGCGTGGACTGTCAGGACAGATTCTCTAATTTGGGATATTTTTGCAGCAAAGTATTCAGCTAGGTCATTAGCCAGGAGAGTGGATTTGATAGTTGTAGATTTTGAGTGATTTTAGGGTGTAGATGGCGAGGATGGTTGGAAGGAGGATGAGGTAGAATTCCCTTTTTGCTCTATCAAGAGAGCTTGAGAGAGTTCAGGACAGAGAGGTAGAGCTGCAGCTCCTCATGCGATTGGGTACATCTGCATTTGTGCAGCAGCCGACGCATATCTGTGCAGAGTGAGCAAATTAATGGGCTGAGCCATTGTTGAGGACGCTGAGACTTGGGGTTGAAATTAAGAATTGGGAAGTGTCTGGGTGCAGAAGTAAGAGACCAACACAAAGGTGGCATGGTGGTTTGCTATTGATGTTTGTTTTAAAAGAAAAGGGAAAAACCTACCTATCCCTAAAACTAGTACTGGTTTACCTGGCTCGAACAATAAACTATGGAGAATGTTAGAATGTCCCAAATAAGAAGTGTCCACCATTGTGTCAAATCCTATTTCCTTCCCTTACACTTATGGACAAATGAGGATAACTTCTCTGCTGGGTCCAGAAGAATGACTCCCTTCTTCTGGACAAAGTCCTTGGAAAAAGGTGCTAGCCGGAATGTCTCCCTTCCCCTGGTTTCTCTTCTTCTCAATGCCAGGAGGAAACGTCTCCCTTTGCCCTTACTCCTTTCTAAATGCCCCACAATATAAGGGGGAATGACTTTCTTGCCCTGCTTCTTTCTCAATGTGGGTCTCAGACCCTTGTTGGCAGACCTGGTTCTCTCCTTCATCAGGTACTGCGATGAAGAAGAGGGATGGTGCTTCTCTTGCTTCTTACACTACTTGGTATATGTGGGGTCTCCTCTCTTCTCCAGCTGCTTGCACGATAGACCTGGTTCACTATCCTTTCAAGCCCCAACTCTCACCTTCTTTGATGTTTGGCCACTTCAACTGCTTTATGGGTCTCAGACCTCCTTTCTTGGCTTTCCCCAAGCCTCTCTGCTTGCCACCTTCTTCTAAGCTCCCCTTCGTCTGTTGGGCAACCCGTGTATCTTTGGCCCGCTTGGGTTGAGAGCCCTTCCTGGTGTCTGCGATGCAGCGGGGGCTGCCTCCAGCTCTTGGGGTTTTGTCATTGTGTGCAGCGGCTCTGCACCTTCTCTGTTCCTCTTGGCAGCGCAGCTCTGGGTCCTCGCTCTTCCCAGACCTCAACGACTTCCAAGGCTTCACTTCGCCAGCACACTGCAGCTACTCTGCATCAGCTGAGAAGCGTCCTGCTCCCGGTTCATTGTCCTGGTCTGCTCTTCTCCCCATCTCGCTCAGATGCTTGCGGTTCCTCCTAGGTGGGCTCGAACAACTGTTTTCTCTTCCTTCCCTTTTATATCCTGGTTACCAATAGATCGTCCATATTAACTAGTCTGCTCCTGATGGTTCCGTGGGGTGCTCTTTAGCACTCTGCATCATCTTCGTCTCAGTATTCTTGTTGTGATTCTTTACTGGGTTGTTGGTGTTTTTCTTCGTTCCAGTCTTGTTATAGTCCCTACTCTTCCTCGTCTCGGTATAGGGTAGTGCACTGAAATGGTCTACCTTACACATGTAGATGGAGGTGTGTGGGATAAGGTTACCCTGCATCGGGTAAGAGGGTGAGGGAGGTTACAAAGGGGTTGGTGGATACCGCGTTCTCCCTAACATTTCGTCTGTCGTTCCGTAAGGAGTTTCCCATGGTGCACCACCCCCAGGGGAACTATTGGAGTGTGGCTGCACCACCCCATGGGAAGGACATCTCCCCCTTGCCCCCTTTCCTGTGTCAGAAGGGACAACATCCAGGGATTGGAAGCTGGAGAAGGCAGTGTTGGTGGACGAGGCATCTCGGGTGTGAAGGAGGAGAGTGAGAACTGTAGGTTGGATCAAAACAGAGGAATGGCAGAAGGTTCAAATGTTATTTTAATAATAGGTGAGGCAAGTGGTGAGGAGATGGTGGTGAAAACAATTGATCTGATAGGAATGGTGTGACAGTAGTATAAGTGGCTTAGAGAGAGGTGGAGATGAATAATAGATATAAAGAGTTACCCCCTGGTGTGGGTAGTGTGACGATTCACTGGATATCGTCACTTCTCCCCAGAGGGGGGAGCCCTTCCCTGTGAGGCTAGGGAGGTGAAGCCGCTACCCAATAGTCTCCCTAGGAGAGGGGGAAAATCAGTACCTCACAGGGAGAGACTCCCCTCCTGGGGATAAGGACTCACAACCTGTGAAGGACCTCCCTAAACCCTTTTCCCCAGATGCCATAAACCTGTTAAATCCATCTAATACTCAGTCTGAAAGTGCTGTTGTGAAGTACCTCCTGTCTCACCTTTAAGATTTGGTATAACTGAAACGGAAAAGAGACAAAGAAGCATGCAGAGTAACAATAGAATGGATTGCCACAGGACTGTGACGAGGTGGTCCCAAGGAAGCATGACGATGACATCAAAAGCAATGGAGAAAGACCTTGATGTTAGGCTGGGGCGGGCCCGCTCTATAAAGTAAAGACTAAGGAAGGATTAGGTGTGCTGGGAAGCAGAAAGAGCCACAAGGGAAGCTGGCGTCCATCCTGCACAGCCTGGGAAGTTGAAACCCATGGCCACCATAACCAAGAGAGACAGTTGTTTCTGGGCAGAAAGCAAAGAGGAATACTGTGAGCTGGTGGGAAGCCAACTTGCAGCTGAAGAGTGGAGGATCCTGTAGTGGCGTGACCTCCTGAAACACTTGTGTACGAGCGTGATACAAATAAAGTATCATATCATGTATCATATCCCAGCGGTGGACCGTGTGGTCCATTAACAGCACAGAGACTGTCGCAGATATGGCCCTGCAGAGCCGTACCAGGAGAAGAGCACACAGGAAACCTGTACTGAACCAACACCAACCTGAGACCCCGGGAAGAACCGGTAATGCTCCCCAGTCAAAGTGAAGGTAACATGAGCCATGGGAGAGCCGGGTGGGGTCCAGCGAGGCTCAGGAGTCAAGTATTCCTCAGGAATAATCTCCCTTGTTACAGTAGTGATACCCAGAGAACCACGAGCCAAGGAAGTTACGGGTGTAGCCTCCCTTGTAACAGTAGTAACCTGCGAAGCTGAAAAAGTATAGAGTGCATTGGGAGTGGTCTCCCTTGTCATAGTGGTGACAACGAGAGTGATAAAGTCTGAGTGCCTCTGGAGTGAAATCCCTAGTCACAGTGGAGAATATAACAAGCGTGGAAGAGACCAAATGGGTAAAGAACTGTCTGGGAGTAACCTCCCAATAACCGAGAACAGATACAGGGTACAAGAAGCCCTGAGAGAGTAATCAAGATAAGAAGACGAGTTGACAAAACTTTAACCCAACTATTCCAGAACCCTTCGGAGAAAGTAAAGAGACTTTTTAAAGACTTGCGCAAAAGACTGTCACTGAGCAGTCTTTAACACTCCTCCAGATATACCACGAAAAGGGAGTCATCTCCTGGTGCCATTGTATTTTGGTAACTCGGACCACATTACAAGAGACTGCTGTAACCTAATTTAAGACTCAGTTTTTTCTCCAGGAGAACAGTCATTCTCTTTATGTTCTTGTCAAGAAGCTTGTTGAAGTCTTTTTGTTTGTTTACTAGTGGTAGGGATAGAGTAGTTGGTTTTGGACAGAGGACATTATTTTGGTTTTGACATATATCTTGACGATAAGCACATTAGTTATTTGGTTTATGAAGGGATTACCATTTAGGACTAGGGGCAGAGGTTATTTTCCTTTTTGTTGAAAATAAGGTTTATATCCAAAAGGCTATCACCTGGTCAGCCTCCTTACTCTACCTTGCCACAGTAGGTAGGTTATGGATAGAGTGGAGAGCGTGATGTGACGATTTACCAGATCTTGTCACTTCTCCCCAGGCGGAGCCCTTCCGTATGGGACTAGGGCAGTGAGGCTGGTAAAAAGTGGGAGGACCTCATAGGGGGAGACTCCCTGCATGGGGACAAGGCCACCTGTCTGGTGAAAGACCCACCTTGCCCCCAGAAACCTTCCCATTAGTGACGCCTCCTCTTTCCTCCCTAGAGGATACTACTCTGAGTTATTGTAAAGTTACTAATGTCTCAGATGTAAAGTCTAGTAGTACTGGGAAGATGAAAGGATGCTGATTACTCCCTGGTTAAAGCTAGACCATACTGAGAAGAAGCCCCGACGGGACATGAAAATCACTACATGGAAATCAAAGAAAGACTGACAGTCTGCTGTGGAGGAACCAGCTTCAGAATATAAAGACTGAGAAAGGATTAGAGAAAGGAGGAAGCCGGCGTGAAAGCTGGAAACCGCGTCCAGTTCAAAGCTGGGAGCACCAAGGCAAGCTGCAGAGGTTGGTCCTCTGCGATGAGGACGTCGCACCCAGGTCAGCAGGGCACTCTGAAGAAGCCCGGAATGTCGAGGCAACCAGCAGTTGGAAGAAGGTTGTCGGTGGTGTGACCTTGCTGAGGTGGACCGTTCGGTCCTGCAACTGTGCTGGAACCAAATGACCAGAAACCCTGCATAGCCAGCACCGAGCAGCGGGGAATGGAGAATGAAGAATCATCTGCCAAGTGGAGTGGCCGAGTCCAAGACCCCAGGAAGAATCGGAGACGTGGTTGCTCCAAGAGAAAGGTAACAGGGCCACAGTAGATCCGTAGGAGCTTGGGGAAGATTTTTAAATGCCTCAGAAGTAATCTCCCTCGTCCTAGAAGCCACATCAAAGCTACTAAGGCTGAAGAAGCACTTGGGAGTAATCTCCCTCGTCACGGTAGAGATACCTGTAAAGAACTGGATAAAAGTAATTTAGCCAATGAAACATTAACAACCAGGAAAATGATGTATAAGTCCTGGACTTTATTGTTTAAAAGTTCATGGAAGGAACTAAAGAAACGTTGTAAGGCTTATGAGAAGAACCACCAAGAACCATTTTAAGCAAGTTTTTCAAGCAGACCAGGAGCATGAAGTAATTCTCATTGTCTTGGTACAATTGGTAAATCGGACCCTTTTGCAAGAGACTGTTGTTAAATCAACCATTGACTGCAGTACTTCACCAGAAGAAGGGAGTCATTCTCCTGGTGTTTAAATAGGAACCATATTTGAACACTTTTGGAATGGCAGGGATAGAGTAGTTGGTTTGGGACAGAGGACGGTTTATATGTTTCGGTTAACGTACATCCTGATGAACACCCAAGTTATTCTAGGTTGAGGCAGGGAACCCCCTCTAGAAGTAGGGAGAGATAGGTTTATTACCTTATTTAATAAATGTTCATAACCAAAATGATAACACCTTGTCAGCCTCCTACTCCATCCCGCCACAGTGATCACTTACAAAAGACTGAAGTTGAAATTTCTGAAAAGTGGTTGGAGAAGGAAGGTTAAAGTCTCCTAAGAGAATGAGGTGATGTGTGGTGGAAAGAGAATCAAAAAGTTGCCAAAGATCATTAAAGAATGGCCCCGGGGGGCAATAGATGGACCAGATGTAAACCGAATGAGGCGGAATTCAAAAGAGGTAGGAGGGGACGTTTCATTGTAGATTTGGGAGGTGTTGGGGAGGGAAGAGTACGTGTCCGCCTCCACCTCTGCCAGTGAGTCGAGGAGAGTGAATGAAGGATAGTTTTGAGTCGTGTATGGCCGCCAGAGTGGCAGTGTCGGATAGAGAAATCCAGGTTTTGGTTTTTGCACGAAGGTGAGCTGGAGTTCAGTTGATGAAGTAAAGAAGAGTAGAGAGGTTGAGTTTCAGAGGAATAGCGGCGAGGTAGATGGGTGTTAGAGGAGGTACAATTAGCTTGTCTGCTCGGTTTGTTGGAAGGGAGATGGAGTAGTGGGAGTTTCTAGATGTGTGTTTTATAATAGGAAAGGAGGAAGTTGTAGTGTGATTGGAGGAAGTGTAGGGAGAGGCGAGGAGGAGCAACAAATGCATTATAGGTGAGTAATAATAATAATGTTATTTATATAGCACTTTCGGGAGAACATATTTACATACAATATCACCCAACTGAAGTTGATATTCACTTATCGATCTCGGAAGGATGAAAGGCTGAGTTGGCCTTGCCGGGATTCGAACCTGCGACCTGCTGGTCTCACACAGATCGCAGCACGGAGTGCTCAACCCACAGAGCTATCTTGCCGGCCGTGTGGAGAGACAGCACAGTAATTACGAAGCAAGGGGTACTCGCATGTGCTGCAGGGAGGAAAGCAAATGTCTATAGGTGAAGAGGCAAAGAGGCTGGTCAGTGGTTGTCAAGTGATTGTATTTTTGATTATAGATCTTTAGATTCAAACACACCGCTCAAAACTGTTTATAAAATATTTATTTTCCTGGTATGTTAAGTTTATGAAAAAAGTGTTTTTTCTTCTGAATCCCTTTTGACATCCCCATTCCTTTATCTGTCATATTCTCCAATTGAAGTTCACAGGACTGTGTGGATATTTGAACATTGTAACAGGGGCGTTATGCCCTCTTATGTCTGGCGGACCATACCTCCTATCTTCCTCAAAACTGTATTCTTGTGCCTTTTTTAATATTAAAATGAGTTTGTGCCCCTCCATTTCCCTCCTGTAACCAAATGACCGCTTTCCCCTTTTGTTTTTAATGGTTGGCTAATTTTGTCTTGCTTATTTTCTGAATTTAACACCAGAAATCAATAATTTTTGTCAGAACAATTGCCCAAATGATGCAAACCTAAGCCATAAATTCATAGAAAGTGATCACAGAAAAAGATTCTGAGGCCCATATGGCCTTTCAATTTTTGTTCTTAAAACAGCAGCTTATAACTCTTAGTGGTCTCAGCTTTGACCTCACCCGCCCTAGGTTTAATGGATTGTTGAGATTTTAGTATTTTTGAAAGATGCAATTTGTTTCACTTCCCAGCATTTTTATGTACTCTGCCTTTCCCAGTTTCACATTTCAATTTTACCTTCTGCCCCTTGCTAACAAGCGCTTTCTTCCTAGCAGGATTGCTTAACTGGGCCAAATTCACTCCTCCAAAACCCAGATGAGCTGCTTGCAAGACATTTTCTCTCATCTGTGAGTGTACCGGTCTTCAAAATTTGACAGCTGGTTTAGAGGACTGGGGCAAGTTCCTTGCCCTTCAGGAAGAGCTGACCAGACTTGTGCCAATCTCATATAAATGACACGGTTCCTAGTGACAGCCTCGACATCCAAAGCATTGACAAACCATAGCATAGAAGAAAAAGCATCCAAAAAAACATTGAATGCATTTTTTGTATTTTTTTTTATGGGGGGTTCCCCCTCCAACCCTCCATTTTAATGGTTTAAAACACATTTTTAGTAAACTAAACCATTTACCATTGAAAAAAGTTCATTCAATGGTTTTTTTTAATGCATTTCTTTCAATGCTATGGTTTGTCGATGCTTTGTTTTAGATGTAATGACCGGATACCACATGGCACACATTTACGCTCTATTCAAAGTTTTAGTTTATTTTGTTTTGTAGTATGACTCCCGCATTTCCGTTACAAGTTGTGAGTCTTTGTGCTGGCTTTTTATCAACCTATTTTGTGTAATTCCAACCAGTATCCTTGCTTTCAAGGAAGTCTTTTAATGATGATTGTGCCACTCCTAGGTTGCTGAGATGTTACACATTGTGGAAGTTCGGAGGAAATTAGATGAAGACGAAGAATACATTGAATGCAACAACATGACTCTCATTAATTTTGTTCTGAAGCTTGTTGGACCAACTCACGAGAGGACGCTCACTATCATTCTTCTGTTAATCCAGGTGAGTGTGAAGTGAGGGTAGCATAAAGACTGAGGAGGTAGGACAGGCATACATACTCTGTCCTCCAAACCCAATAAACTGTCTTTTTTTAGTATAATAATACAATTCTGGTCCTTTTTAACAGATGTAGCCACGTTATCAGAGGTGGATCTAGACAAATCAACATGGTGACTGACATTGAATGGATCTTGTTATCACTTTGTGCCTCACATTCCACGTCTCCCAAAACTGGGGGAGTGGATGAAGAGGCAAACATGAATAGAAAGCACTATATGAAATTGCAGCCGTTTACGTTCACATTGCATGATACGTTTAGTATTATACTATTAGTTTATTTTTTTTGTTCAAATTTGTTTTTATTTTCGTAAGCATATCCCAAAATCCGACATCCAACAAATCAGGGTGTCAATTTCTCCATCTTAACAAGAAGTACATTTACCTACGCCAAGTGGAGTCAAGCATCACATTCAAATCCTTGCCAATTGTCGTTGATGTGTATTTTAGAATCCCACCCAAGGCCTATAAAGTAGACCCTCTGAGCACCATTGATACATCCAGGGTTGGCAATGCCTTTCTCCGGAGCAACTCTAAAATACTGAAATCTAAAAAGCAGAACCAAGCCTTTTCCCTTTGGGACCCCACTCTATTGCTTGCTCTACGGGAGTATCCCTGAAGCACCAATCCATCATCCCGTTTCGGGAACATAGGGCACACACTCTTATTTCCAAACGTTAACCAGTAATAACTACAATGTTTGCTGCTAATCATATAGTCTCGGTAGAAATATACTCTTCCTTGTTGTATGGGTTGCAACCAAACATATGCCCGATCAGCTTTCACCCACCCTGCGCATCATTGTTCGCACTATGAAAATCTACTAATAAATGAAATAAACATAACATAAAAAGCCAGTTAGGTGCTGGTGTGCACTACCAAGATGAACAAAGTACATTTTACAAATGCAGAGTAATATAATACAACAGAGAAGAACCCAGACTCTGGTTTGGATTTACAGTTACAAAGATTAAGTGGCCACCATCGAGGGCAACCTGGAAACTTGGCAAGGACAGCATGTAAAAGGTAGTGTCTATTTTATGACTCCAGTTTGTTTATTTTCCCTGTACAGGTGATGGGCAGCGGAGCTGCTTTCCTTATCCGGTACCAGCTAGTGCGGCTCTTTTATGATGTCTGAATCACTCAGAATATATATAAGAAGGAGCGAGCCCCAATCCTAGAAGGGGCATCCTGCTGTCTGTACTGCGATCAAGGAAGAGGCAAACACTGTTGCTCTGGTGTAACTGCTAAAATTGACCTCCTATTCACTTGACTCAAAGATGATGAGTTTGAGGAGTAGGTGGAGAGGAGGAACTCTACCTGTTCATTTCATCGCTGCTGACAATCCTATTATGAATGACTCTTGCTGTACCAATGAAGAATAGACACTATAATGACATTAATCGGTCTTGGAACAGTACTGCAGGTGTGAGGTGCCCCCGCCCCATTGAGGGGGATATACTCGGGGTGGATGAAGGCACGTTATTACGAAGCATAGAATTGACCATCGAGGAAAGTAGTGCATAAGGTGTCTGAATCTTTTTTTTTTTTTTTAACTATTGCATTGAAAGATATGTTTATGTTGTGGATTTTAGTTATTAACTGTTGCGAGTTTGCAAACTACAATTTTTTCCCCTAAAGATACAGCAGGAAATCGATTCTTTTGGTTGTCTGAACATGAAGGAACAGCATGAAAAGCAGAATGGCTGTTCTAGGTTTCTCGTGTCACTTCACTTGGCAGCTGTGATACAACGCCTAAGGAGTGTTCAGAATCCTATCTGTTTCAAGAGTGGACTACTTCAATTTACCCAAGGTACAATCCATTTGCATTGCTTGTCCTAAAGTAGAGTTTTGCTCGTAAATAGAAGGTACAGCCTGGAGTGAGTGGACCATTGTGCAATCATCATGCAAACCCCTGGTCTTTCTTATGTCCCCTTTCTATCCCAATCCGTTCTGGTGCAATATATTTTTCTGTCATTAATTGGAACAATGTTGATGTATTGACAAATGCCATGGAAGAATAGTGTTTGGAAGCTAGTTGCCATTTAAATCCTAGGAGAATCTTGAGTACCAGAGTCTGCTCAGACGAGTTGCTGCTCTTGATATTTTGCCCTCTGCTGCGTGCAATTTTGGAAACAGATTACACAGAAGGTTGGAAGGGTGCTGATCATTGGCCATACTGAAAATCTGATCCTAAGCAGGTACCCACATAGCAATGTTCTTGGGAGACTTGTAGTAAACCGTAAATGGCTGCCTTGTATACCTCGGAAAATGTTTTTGATTTGGTAGGAACAAAACCTGCTTTTTGTCTGTGGGAACAGGCTTGATTTTCAGCATGTTTTGTTTCTCACTATGTATCAACGCTATTAATGTATATTCGAGACCAATAGGAAGGTAGGGCGTGCAACGTCTTGTTGTAGGTACATTTTTAGTTTGGGCTATTCAGTGTTGCTTGTGACACCTATAAGCCAAAACTATTGCATTAGAGTACAGACAGGGATGAATGGCATATGAGGAGGGACACACAGCTTGTAGGTGTTATTTGCCGACCCAGTGACTGCCATGGCCAGTCCCACCTAGTTCCTCCATGCCCAAAACACCTGATTTAATCAAGCCTTACCAGCAAACGTTGCACTGGAAGCGCCTGCCAGTGTTTGTTCAAAACAGTCTTCTGAGAGTTCATTACTTTTTTGAAGTAGTACACCCGCTACTGGTGTAATAAATATGTCTTACCAGGTACTCCTTCAGCCACTCGACTTATAAGCACTCTGTGTGTCCTTCACTGAAGTCCGGTTAGAAACAAGCATTAGCAAAGCCAATAGTTCTGGCTTGTGTATAAGTAATAGGAATTTGCCAGGCACTTCTATTAGATACCCAGGTATCGCACCTGCTACCATTTAAGGAGCGGTTAATACAACTACGGTTTTGCCTGGCAAGTACCTTTCCCATGCCTACAGAAAATCCCAAACTGCTGGCAATGCCAATGCTCACTTTTTTAAGTCACAAAGATCCCAATAGTTGAACTAAATTCCTATGTATGGAAAATGTAGAAACTCAATGCACGCTCCTCGACCAGGTCATGTAACATTTCTTCTGGCTGAGGCCCGTGTAGCTTATGAAAGAAGAACGGGAACAGAATCTCCCGTTTGATCTGGACATATAAGATTTATATATATTTTTTTATTATGTCCATACTGTTGTAAAAGTTCTTTAAACTAAAAAACAACAATAAATAAATAAGGTTTACCTTGAGAATGAAACATGGGTTGTTATGGAATAGCAACATTCCTCTATTGAAAACGTTGTCGGTTTTAATGCTAAATCGGCCTGAATTTCACTGTTGGTAGACGGCTTGTCCAGAATTACAAGTAAGCCATTCAAGATTTTTTTAAATAACTGAATGGCAAAACGCATTTGGCGATAACCGATAATCGGAGTGAAAGTTGTATGTCACCTGTAGTTTTTTTTTCTTTTTTCGGCCAATTCTTATAGCAATTAGAGCTTGTATTTTTTCATCGCCAAATGTTGGATTTAAAGGACATAACCCAGACTCCACTCAAATAGGACCACGCTAATATCTGAAATGCAGACATGTAGCCTTACCATTCCCAACTGGTGTAAAACACCTGGCTTTTTAGCCGGGATATGGAAAGGAAACAAACAGTACATTTTGTACAAGAACATACTCTCTGACAAAAATTGTTTGAAACTGTAGCATTCATATTGTGGAGGCTAATGCTTAATCAAAAAGACATCATTTGAAAAACAGAAAAGGTCATATGCTTCAAAGTTTGCTTGCCACAAGCAAGCTGCTGCCAGCTTCAAATACAGTACATTATTTTGTCGTAGGGTTCAAAATGTACACTGCCCAATGGAAGTTGCCGGCCAAGAAACCTCAGCATAACAAGATGCACACAAGGCCTGACATTGCACTTATTAATTAAAATTGGCCCTAGTTGAGACGTATAGAATGAATGGTAAATATTAGAGTGCTGTATGGGGCAGCAGTCTTAGTCCTTTCATGCCACAGACAAAACAAATCGTGGCTATTGTCACCTAAAGTGAGGGTTCTCAATGTGACCTGTGTGGTACCCCTTGCAGAGAGATAAAAGGGGCAGATATCCAGCTTCTTATAGGACAAGCGGACACAGCTTATGGCATCATATAAGGTACTTGCCCATGTGCAGATGACTACCTTCCACCTGATCTATCTATCATCCCAAGCCAACAAGGCCTTCCCCTGGACAGAATCACAACTTCATCACATCCAACAACAACACAACTGACCTCTTCCTCTGAGATCTTAAACTTCCCAGTAGCCATGCCAACAAAAAGACATGTACTACGTGACACCATTAGAATCCAGTAACTCCTCACAAATCCAGCCCAAAACAAACACACTTGACCTACTAGTCACCACGTATTTAACAATTGTATGCCTTACCCCCACCCCCAACGTCTGGACTGGACCCATTATTCAGCTATAGCCATCCTCCCCCACATCAACCACTTTTTCAAGGACTTCCCCATGGGTTCACTAGTAGAAAACCACATCATCTTGGCCTCAAAAGTCTGCCCCTTGGAGAATATCAACACCCAGCTAATCACACTCCACCATACCCTAATTGGGACCCACACCAATGCAACACTGAAACTCCAACTCAGCAAACATACGCCTTCCATGCGTTGGTACACAGAGAAACCTGGTAACAGCAAGCACACCATGTGCAGACAATTAAAGTGCTAGAGAAAATCCAATCAACTAGGTGACCTCATCACCACGAGAACTCCAGCACAGGGACACTCAACACAGCCAAAACAAACTTGTATACAACAACCATCAGGGAGGCATCCTACAAGCACAAAGGGATTTGCAAACCCATGAAGCACTGTATCAACCCACACCCACCAAAACCGCTTTTCACTGACAAATGCAATGCCATCAACCGCTTCTTCACAGACCAGAAAAGGCAACACAAGGACCGCTCCAAACACACCACAGACTTCCCACCCATAGCAGTCCACAATGTATCAAGATGGGCCAAATTTAGGGCAAGTTATCTCGAAGACCTTACCAACAATCTTGCTGCAGTCAAACCCACCAGCTGCAAAGATGACCTCTTCTTTACATGTCAACCACTCACATTACTTCACAACATCAGTGCATCACTGACACAAGGCTTCAAAGATGCACTGAAAATGGGACATGGCCTCCCCTCCTGAAGAAACACACACTTAACTCGGATGGCAAGGTCAATTATTGCCCCATCACGCATCTACTCTATGTTGGCAAAGCAATTGGGAACCCTGTCATGAAAGGATCCCTCCGCGAATTCTACTACATGCCGCCCAGTCCAGTTTGTTACCAAGATGCAGCACAGAGTTCACCACCACCTAAGTTATCAATGACTACAAATCCTGGACAAAGCAGACCTGTGCCTGCTTGACCTCGCTGCCACCTTTTGATATCCTTCACCATGAAGCCATCCTCAACATCCTTGCAATGTGGGTAGGCCTTGATGGAACAGACCTGCTGCTGTTCACCTCCTACCTCTCCCAGATGTGCTCCAAATCTTAGTGTGACCCAGTAACTTCGGAGTTACACAAGCCTTTATCCTGTTACCTGTCATCTTCAGCCACTACAAGGAAAAACTGGGGGAACGCCTTGCCAACACAACATCGAGATACACCAACACCCTGATGGCACATAACTTTACCTAAAGATAAAGTGCAACATGTGATGAATCCAATGGAGTCATCATGGATACCCGCGAGAAACTCCTCCAATGTGGCCAGTGGAAGGCAGCTGCTACCTGATGCTGTGGGCGGCTATATGAGGAAGGATTACATGGGAGGAGACAACTACCAGGAAGATGTTGTGACTTCGTTGGATGAGGCACAGTATTCCTCTCTTTCCCATGAGGAAGACCCTCTGACACCCAAGACCTTAATGCCCTATTGTCATCTAATGGTTCCCCCTGTAGAGGAAGTCAAGAAACCCTTTCTTTATACTACTCTGGTCAGGCCCTCACCTTTCACCCAAACGCCCACAACTCGTACTTAATACCTTTTTGTTTCTAATTTGCCTTTATGTGAAATCTCTGAGAAAACCATCTAAGAGTTAAAAGTCCAATGACCTCCAGGGACTCCCAACTCCCATAACCACCCAGGTACTGAGACAACAAGGAGGAGGACGTTTGTGCAAAGTGACAGGAGCTTGAAGTGCAACATGCAGGCTAGTTGTTTTTCCAAACCTTCAGTGTGCGGGACATTTAAAGATGGCAACCGCACAATAGAATTGAGCAGTGCAGGAGAAGACGTTGAAGCCCATGCTGAGGCTCCCAAATGCAAGGCACACAGACTGGTGGAACGGAGAAGGCTGCCGTGGCAAGAGGAGAAACATTGCATGTGAGCAAGACTGGCTGTGGAGCCTCTGGGAGCCATGCAGAAGCTCATGGAAGCAGGGCCACTCGCAGGAACTGCGTTCTCTGCTCCAGGCCGATAGGGAAAGCTGGGGTGTGACCGTTGAGCCGTGCAGGACGCTGGAAGAATGTCTGCACACTCCAAAGTGGAAAGCGGGCAGAAGCACAAGCAGGATCAGAGATGCTGGAAGGAAGCTGTGAGCCTGCCCAAAGCAGCTAGAGACCCCAGGGGGTTCTGACAAGCGCGCCAACTAATGTTTGAATGGTACAAAGTTGCTGATGCAGAAACTAAGTGAAGTATGTTTGAAAACAGTAAAGGCAAAGTAAAAATTCAGCACCCAATAAGAAGAATGTTTGAATGCAGACATGGCAAAGTACAAAGGCAATCAAGTACAGATGCATGAGATGCCAGCGTGGGGAAAACGTTTGAGCAAATGTTACCATAGACTGATATACCTAGCACCTCACAGTAAATGCTATTGTGATGTAGCCAAAGAACTGTGAAACGCATAAGAAATCCAGGCAGGCAAATACACCAGGCAGCTGAAATTGTAAAAAGATCCTTGGCACGGGAGTATACCAGCTGAAAAATCACAAGAATAGTTTTGGCAAGCGAGTACACCAGGCAGTTGAAATTGTACAAAGATCCCTGGCAGGGGTACCAGACCATCTGCAAAGTTATAAGGAATACTACAGAAAGACTGTTACAGAACCTATTGCTTAAACAAGAACTTTGTGAGTCCAGTGAAGACACAAAGGAACTGTTAGCTAAAGTGACATTTTTGCCATCCACTTTAAGAATCCAGGGGAAGGGGACCACCCTCTGGTTCCAAGTGTCTTTACCTTGCATAACATTTTTTGTTGGGAGTCATTCTTATACTTTTGATTTTGAACACTTTTACCACCATCAAGTTAAAAGATAATTCCTTGAACCCTTTGTTGTTTTTTTTTTTGTATTGTGAGAGTCGGGATAGGACATTTTGGGCACAAGAACGGCTATTCAGTTACTGACATCCTGACACAGACAGATCCTTAGTTTTTAGTATCTAGGCAGGGAAGTTCCTCTTTAGAATAGGGCCAGAGGCATTTTCTCCAACCAATTTCTTTTATTAATAAATGTCTTTTACAAAAAACATGACAATTTTGTGTCCGGCTTTCATTTTGGAAGTCTCATAATTAACACACTGTCTGTCCCCCCTCAAAAAGCCTGATTGTCAACTGCCTACTTGAAGCTCAACCTGGCAATGACTATTAATTACTCACAGAAATCCAACCAAGTATGCCCAAGCCCTGAATTGGCTGCCTGTCTGACCGAGTGCAACATCTCTCAAGGAGCATGGTACTAGGTTTCACTCCTCTCCATAATTAAGTTCTTCATCCTTGCTTTGAGTTTCAGACATATTCTCCAAGCCCTGGCCATCTTCGACCTAGACGGTGGCCACCTTGAACCCCTCTGAAATTCAACTATAAAACCCTTTCATCATGGAGCTTCACTGGCAACCCCTTCAAGCATGCATCATGTTCAAGATGGCATGCATCACCTGCAAAGCAGTCGCAACCAATAAGAAGCTTACACTCTCCGGGGGCCAGTGCACCACAAAAAGCAACAACACCAACAGGCTGGAAACCAATAACTGGAACAATGCAGATAAGAAGGAACTGAAGACACTACTCTTCAAAGAACACCTCGACAATTGCTCCACTCAACCCTAATTCTCTCTTTATGGAGATCCTGGCAACCTCTCCCCATCCCTGCTCCTCTGTTACCACTGCACCCTTATGTATGATCCCCCTCCCTATATTGCTTACCAGTTATGGTTGTGCTTTATAAATCCCTTTAGATACATTCAATTTAAAGACCATACTCAAAAGTATATTTTGTCATTGAGCACTTATATTGTGCCTGCGCCAGGGTTAGTGAACCAAACAAAGTTGAGCATTCTCAGTGATAGTTTTCCACTACTTTACCAAGAGCCACTAGATAAAGTCAGTTCATGGTTATGTTAGGGACTCAAGGCGTGCTCAAAAATGGCATTTAATTATAGAGGCTATTCATCAGACAGAGTTTTAGAAAAGCCCATCCTTGTTCAGGTAGGATGATCTTGGAGCATCTAGCCAACTGACAGGAGTGCCAAGGATTGGCCTTGTGTAAGTGAATGCAGGGGGACACAAAACAAGAATGGGAAAAGGATACTAAATGCCACCCTCATGGGCCAAAATCTGCTTTGCTCTGGTATGAGGGATTAGGAGGATTTATGTACTGAAAAGGTCAATGACTTCAGTATATTAATAGTTTCCTTTTAATTATACTATCTAAAGAATTGGAACCTGTGAGGGGTCAGAAATGCAAGACGGGCACAAAGGTATAGTTTTCTAAATGTTTGCCATTTATTAAATGAAAAAGGTTGAGATAAAGACCTATCTTCCCCTATCCTAACAAGGAGGTCCCTACCTAGCAAAGTAACACTAAAGAAAAATGACCTAGTGTCCAGGAAGTCTCTGACCCTCACACTAATACAAACACAAGTATACAAGGAATATTTGCTGTCTTCAGTTCAACAAAACAGTGTAAAAGTTCAAATTCAGAAAGTACTCTTTGTGACAAGGGTTGGGCTTTCTTCCCCTGGATCAATTCATGAATATTTTGTAAAAGTTCTGATTCAGTGAAGTTCAGTTCAACACAAAATATCTTTTCCATCCGCTGCGTCCTTCCACTCAGTAAAGTAAATGTCTCTTTCACAAACACTTCTTCACAATTAAAACAATAAGTATCTTCCACAATAACCTTCTTGATAAGGCAAATGTCTTTATTACAAAGCAAAAAGTTCATACACCAAGGCAATTGTTCTCCTCAAGATGTAAAGCAATTACTAGCATATCACACGCATTCTTCCAATGGAATACTTTTGTCAGGCTAGCACAGCAACTAACAGTTTGTCAAAACGACACCTTTTTGCCACAAACGTACTACTTCAAATCCTCTTCTTTCCTGTCATGCTTGTCTGCTAAGATTAACTACTATGATCCCTTTCCTGGTCTACTCACCTGCCAAGAAGGAAACTCCTTCAACTACAAATGATCTTGATGGCAATATTTGTTACAAGATTCTCCATACCAGTGTCCCATGTGAGGAGGGCTGAACAATGGCTGCCTCTAGTCTCTTGACTCTTGGCGATGTGGGTTACAGGTTTCTGCAACCTGGAAACTCAAGAAAGGAGAATTGCGCCCAAGTTGCCTCTTAACTGCTTCTTGATAGCCTTTTGGCTGTTGGCAATGCGGGTTACAAGTTTCCCCTCAGTTGGTATCCAAAAGGGGAGTTGCGGCCTTGCTGCCTCTGTACTGTATTTGTTTGGTATTCAAAATTATTTGTTGTCACTTGTTCTGCTTGGAGTGCCCCAGGGTCACTTTTAGCATCAGGCCAACTCACTGGTCTTCTTTGGCGTCTCCGCTTCCTTGGTTGCTGCTGCAGCAGACTTCCTGCGTCCTGCCCGCTTTGTCACCAGCTCCTGTGTATCTTCAGCGGACTGCACAGCTCTTCTCCGGAGCTCTGCCAGCTCCTTTGGTCCTCCACGTCCTCTCACAGACTGAATCAACACGTCGGGTTGGGAGCACGTCTCCACTTCGGCTTGCCTTGCAATGTTGCATGCCTTGAATTCTCACGTCAGCATCAACTGGCTCTTTTCCTTCTACTTTTGCAGCAATCCTAGCAGTCTGAACTGCCGCTGCTTCAGCTACTTCTCCCGCATCTCCTCTCAGCTGCAACTCATTCCTGAGTTTAAATGTCCTGCTCAGATGTTGTGCTCTATGATGACAACTAGACTGCACATTCCGGTCAATAGCACCTTTGATCCTTACTAACTCTGGGCCCTTCTTCCTCGTCCCAGTACCACAGGCAGTCCATAGTGGTATAGTCCTTTGACATTTAGTTTGTTTTGATTGTTTTATAGACTGAGGGTTGCTAGAGTTAGGGAATGTTGTGTAAAGGTTTGTGTTTTAATATTGGGGCTAGGACAGCATGCCATGACGCATTTGGGAATGATAGGATTTGCATCCTCACAATTAGATGAATATTGCATTTCTCCCAAAGAAGTCACCACTTCCCCCTGGCAGCTATCTACTCCCATGTGATTCCCCCCTCATGTTACCACCCCCCAGGTTTAGGACCAGGTAGTTGGTGCCTTCCCCTGGCCACGTGGGAGGAGAACCCAGGCTGGGGTTTAGTGATGACTAGCTGGAGTCATCACAAACCCCAATACATTTGTTAGGTTTGAAATTATGACACAAAGGCCATAGAGCCACATCTAAATGGTTCACGCCTGTGTCGTCAGTGCAAGACAACGGGCCTCATTACGAGTCCGGCGGTAACCGCGGCGGTAAAACCGCCTGGTTACCGCCGGACTTGTATTACCATTCCGCCTCCGTGATTCCCGGAATTACCGGGGCATTACAACCCCGGTTTTCCGGGAATCACGGAGGCGGAATGGTGTAAATCCCCATTCCCATTGAGTCCTATAGGACTCAATGGGAATCGGGATCATGGAAACACCGGCAGCATCTCGTAATGCTGCCGGTGTTTCCTCGTCCGCCTGCAGGCGGGCGGTGTTAAACCCGCCAGGTCAGACCTGGTGGGAACATCACCTCCCGCCTGCAGGGGTCGGGATCAGGCGGTCCGGAAACAACGGTGGCGGCGGGTTTACCGCCACCGTTATTTCCGGACCGCCAGGGTCGTAATGAGGCCCAACATCTTAATGTTAAAAGAAAGAGGTTAGAGTAATCTAGGAAGGAGTGACCAAAATAAATATGTTGTATCGAGCCAACTTTGTGCACATGTATGGAATATCTGTGAATGTCTGTAAAATATTATGAGAGAGTTAAAATTAATAAAGGAGTAACCCCTGCTTAGAATATAGGAATTTGTAATTTAGAGCACCATGGAAGCATGTTGATTGTAGCACTACTGTTAAATCCCTAGGAAAATCTGTTCAGCTAATAAAGGTCATGAAACTCAGGATTAACCCCTGATATTTCTCAAGAACAGAGCTAAATGCACACATCATCCTCATTTTATGTTTTATAGTTGACATATATGCCCTATCATGATGCCACAATGCCTTTGGGCTGTTTGTGTGCTTTATAAATGTTAATAAATAAATGATACTCTACTGGAGCATAAACGGATCTATGTGATCACCGTGAAAAAATAAAATACGAATATGAAAATACTGATTATTTCCCCGCAATTCACATAAACTCGTGTGCACAGAGGATTAGGGTGCATTCCGCAAGCATCGCCCTGTTTCTTTCTCCTGACTCGGGACACAGGCTGTAGTGAAAAAGGAGAACCCGCACCCCCCTGGGACCAGCCCTTGGTGCAATAAAATCACTCCTAATCACCTTCCCACACAAGTAAGTTTATGCAAAAGCACGATGAACTCAGTCTGGAAGAAAGCCAATCACACAAAATAGATGATGCTTGCATTTATTTTCTACAGCGTCTAATGAGAACTAAGCAGCATTTTACAAAAATATGGGAATTAAAGTGCAAGCTGTATAATGCCAATTATCAGTCACAGATGAATATGCAGTTATTTTGTCTTACGCTCCTAGAAAATGTAGATGATCAGATCACACCCGGGACCCTCGCCGCTACAGGTGCCCGGCACTCCTCGAGAGAGGAGGGGAGGACTGGCCAAGCCCCCCACAGTCCTACACCAGAGTGGGGATGTGATGCTAGGAGTCTCGGCCCAGATAGTGCATGGCTGGTCGTCCAGGCGCTGTTCCTCTTCGTACGCGCGTTTCACCAAACAGCCTAGGATGAGTCCCTCCCTCACTGGCCCAGGTATAGTTCTCTTATTAGGGGCTGCACATCAATCACTATGACGCACCAGCTCTTCGAGAAGCTTCTAGGCTCACCCTTCCGGGCAGTAAACATGTTTTCGCCTGGAAGTTACAAGACTGGAAACAGCCAGTCTGGGCTCCCAGGCTTCATGCACGTTGTTTTGGGAAGGCCTGACATTCCTGTGTGATCAATGCGCCTGACTCGCAGAGCGAAGACCAGCAAGGCTGTGCAAAGCTGTGCCTGGCTCCCAAGGGCTGCGTAGAGCCTCTTGCAAAAGCTAAATGTTTATGTCTTCAAGAAGGGCCTTCGCAGTTAACCCCTTACAAGCGTGCGGGTTCACCCAGTTCGAGAGGCCTGGCTGATTTCAGCATTTTCCTCCACGCTTCGAATAAGCTCTTAATACCCACAAGATAGCTCAGTAGGTTAGTGCAAGCGCCTAGAAGCTTATCACGACATTCCACCCCGTTCGAAGTGAGGTCTGAAAATGCTGACTCAGTTCCATGATTTAGAAGCATGTATGGTGTGCTGTAGGCCGATTAAGCATTTTTCTAGCGCAGTCATTCTAGTAAAAAGGAAAGACGTTCTGCGCAAGAGCCCAAAGAAAACGATAAGAATGAATATTAGGGAAATCAGCAGCCACAGCAATGGATGTAGCATTATATTAAGCAGCTTAGTGGAGGAGGGAGACCATCCAGTGAATACATCCCACCAGTGGTGAGTAGTAACCGATTGCAGATGGTCAGCAGTTTTGATTAATTGGTTCCCGTCTATCATCAGCTTGCACTCTGCAGAGATAACTGAGGTAGCTAGCGTCTGGAAATCTTTCCAAGCTGTTTGGGCAAATTGTCTAATAGCTTGAAGCCGGGCAGTAATCACCCCATAGGGTAGAGTCCAGTTAAGCAAATGCGTGAGCTCATCATGCAAAGTAGTGTGAGACCACTGGGTTAATGAATATAAGGTGTTAGTAACAATGTCTAAGATAGTTACAACCTGATCTACGCAAAATACTTGAGGATTCCATAATAACCTTTAATTGTTAATAAGCTAGAAATTATTAGTAACTACGCAGGCCTTATGCTGATCTATCTCGAAAATGTCAGTCCCATTAATGTGGTATTGCATCCAGGTGCACTCCCCTGCTACAGGATGCATGCAGGGGTCCGGCTCCTTCCAGTTTGGAGACGCAACCACCCCTGATCCCAGGGCATGCAGGTGTGACTATGGATGGTGTAGTTTTCTGTCTAACCATTCTCCTTGTATCTGCGGAAGCCACCAGGAACCATTGATTTTCATAGGCAATACTATAAAAGGACACCATATTTCTAAAGCATAAGCCGTTCTACTAACTTGCATTAAAGCATGGCATGTGTTATTCATGCAATCAAAAGCAAGCGGTTTAATCCATATGTTTGCTGGTAACTGTAGCTCTGTGTGCCAGTGGGTTGAGGATAGTCGCCCCCCATTCGGAGCGGAAAGCAAACACCTGCTGATTTAACAAAGTTTGCCACAAAATGCATCGTGTCTTTAGCAGTCTTATTGACCTGCCCTATGGCAGAAAAAATGTCTTCATAGCTAAAATTCTGCCATCTCCAGTGGTTGCCAATACTTGCAGCAGTGTTGTGCAGGGTAGGGCTTATCAATGGGCCCCACTGAGCCAGAAGTTTTATAGCGGCGCTGGCATCAGAACCCATAGTGGCTAACTTATTGCGCACAGTATCTATGTCAAAAGCATTTAAAGCTCCCGTTCCCAACCCCGCTGCACCCACAATCAATGAATCTAACCCCCTATCTACGCGCAATTTGGCGATGGGCCATAGAAACTGACTCCATTTGTAGCAGCTTGGTAGTACTAAGGAAACATTGCCTCGTGATAAATCTATGTCTAAGTGTACCTCTGTAATGATAGACACGTGCATCACGTGTCTTCAATTTAAATATTGTCTAACTACTGGAAAATCTAGCATGTTTACAGTTTCTACTTCGTGTGACTTGAAGAATACCTTTCTCCAAGTGGGAAGCCTGTCATATACAATATCAGTTTTAGATACAAACACCATACTACCATCCGGCAGTGGCTGTTTCAATGTACAATTGTATGAAATACATTTAGTCAAGTTATAGTCCAAAAAATCTTGGCGAGTACACTCGCTGCAGTTCTTGGGACAGAAGAAACATGAAACATCAAACAAATTATTGGATCCATTCACTGAAACGTTTGGGCCTACGATTTCATAAGCAGCAGTCATATGAGTCAGTGACAAAAGGTGTCCGACAATATGCCAAGCTATCACTTTTGCAGTTCAATGTGGATACTCATTTGTAGCGCTTTTCTCACAGGTTACGGTGCGGTTGTAGTTATAACGCAGGACTGGAGCATCAGGTGTAGTGCATGCGATTCTCGGAGTCCATGTAGCGTCTTGCATCAACCCATTCTTTACAGAGAAAGCGTTTGCTTGGCAGGCCAGGAGCACCCACAGCAAGGTAAGTCCCATCCCCTTCATACTGCTCTACGTTCGTGGTCTGAGCCTAGTAGCGGGAATATAAACGGGCATGTCAGAATTTTTGCAAAAGTACAACATAAGTACTTCCAACACCTTGACTTAACACTTCCCCAGCCTCAGGCTTTTTGTTAGGATGGTGAACCCACACCTTTTTCCCCGTGCTACCGAAGCCTCCTTCCCACCCTCAGTGTAGTGTCTGGGGATTGCTTACTTTCTACCACTAGGGGAACAACTGCTTGCTCACAAATCAATTGTGCAATTCGGTCATATTTGTTTAATGGTACTGCAGATGCCCCAGTGTTATGTAAGAGTACCGAAACAGTCCCTCTATAATCAGGATCAAGCACAGCTCCCAAAATGTCAGTGCCTTTTTTCGCCAGGCTGGATCGTGCAGCAATGCGTCCATAAGTGCCAGCCGGCAATTTGATGCCAATACCCAGTGAGATGGATTTGGTTTGCCCCGCTGGTATAACATCATCCTCACAGATAGATAGATCAAGCCCAATGCTGCCTGCAGTGGCTTGCACAGGCAGCTTTGCTTCTTTGTCGGTTTTCCAAATAACAAGAGTCTTTGTGGATTCCACCTTGTCACTTGTCAGTCTCACAAAGGGTGTCTGGCGGTTTCCCAACGGACGATTGTTCAGTTCAAACAGCGCTTGTGCCAGGTGTTTGACCACTCCTTGAGAGTGTGAGTCTTAGTCAGTTTCTTTATTTGTTGCTTGAGAAGCCCATTGCTGCACTCTACCAAAGCAGAGGATTCTGGGTATCGACTGATGTGCAGTGTCCATTTGATGCCTTGTTCTAACGCCCAGTCTTGCACATTGTGTCCAGCAAAATGGCTGCCTTGGTCTGATTGGATTTCATCCGGGATGCCATAGTGCCTGGTGAGGTATTCCATTCCTTGCAAGGTAGCCCGTTGATCTGCATGGGCGACTGGATAAGCTAACAGCAGTCCAGAGTATGTTGACCATGGTCAACACATAATGCTTTCCATTCTCGGGCGGTAAAGGGCCAATGTAGTCAACTTGCCATACGCTAGCAGCTCTTTCACCTCTTCTCAAAGGGCCTTGAGGTTTCCTCTCCAGAGGGTAGTACGTCACTTCGCAACACGCAGAATATTGGGAGGCAGCTTGTCTGGCTTGATCCATGGTAATGGGCAATTGTCTCCTTTTAGCCCATTGATATCTTCCTGTTTGCCCTAGATGCCCTGAGGTTTGGTGTTCCCAGTCTGTCATTCCTTGCAATACCTCAGCATCTTCAGGTGTTGTCAATGGGCGAATCTTTGCCATTTGATCCACTTCGTTGTTGAACAGGGCAGCCAGTGAGGTGTCAGGGGGCATGTGTGCATCGACATGCCCAATGCAGATTTTGCACCTCTCACCTTTGCGCCACATCTCTTCCCAGAGGTCTGGCCCTCCCCAGATCAGAGTGTTCTTGATCTGCCAGCCGTCTCTTCTCCATGCCGGTGCCCAATGCGTCAGGCCTTGATACGTGGCCCAACTGTCCGTGTATATGTATGCAGTCTATGTCTCTTTCGCCTGTTCAATCACGGAGGCCACCGCCTGCAGGTCAGCATATTGACTGAATCCTTCCACACCTTCTCTCATTAGCAGTGTTTCTCGGTGGGGCTGGAATGCAACAGCTTGCCAGTGTCTTTGCCCTTTATCATACTTTGCGGTGCCGTCCGTGAACCATGCAGACTTTTGTTCTTCCTCTGTCAATGTATCATAGGCGGGTGCGACTTTGAAGGGAGATTCTGGCAGCGCCACAGGGGTGCTCGGTTCAGGCATCGCTTCCAAGTTCACTGCCTCCAGCATTTGTTCTTGCAGTCTGGAAACCCCAGTGTGGCCAGCTTTCGCACGTTGCTGTATATACCATTTCCATTTGACATGAGTGGCGTCTTGCGCTCTGCCACTTTTTCCGCTTGCAGCAGTGTCGCGCACCCAGCCCATGATCGGAATTTCTGTGCAAATTGTCAATGGTTGCTCGCCTCTGATTCTTTCAGTCTCGAATAGAGCCCAGTGCACTGCAGCAACTTGTTTCTCAAGCAGAGTGTATCTTGTCATAGGATCTGTGAGCTTTCTTGACCAGAACCCTTGCAGCACTCTTTTCTGTCCTTGAATTTGCCACAAGCTCCACACAGCAACATCATTGTAGACACGAATTTCCAGTTCAAAAGGATCAGTTTTTGTCCTGGAGCCCAGCGTGATGTAATTCTGCAAAGTGTCCTTAGCCTGCTGAAAGACAGACTGTTGCTCTAGGCCCCATGTAAAATCATGTTTCTTTCTGGTGACTTTGTAGATGGGTTTCAGTATCAGGCTTAAGTGAGGTATGTGATTTCTCCAAAAACCCATTAACCCAATAAATCTTTGTGCCTCTTTTTTATCTGCTGGTGGAGCCATCTGCTGAACCATGTCAATTACAGGGTCGGGAATTTTCTTAACTGACCCAGACCAGATTGCACCTAAGACTTTCACCTCTTGAGAAGGCCCCTGCACCTTTTTGGGATTTATGGCCCACCCCCGGTCTTGCATGTGTGTGATCAACTTTTCAGCAGCTTTTTCTACATGTTCTTTCTCAGTACTGGTCTGCATGATGTCATCAATGTAGTGAGCAACATACACATCAATCATCCAACTGCACCATCTTTAAGTCTCTGGCAATCAATCCATGACACAGAGTGGGACTATGCATTTACCCCTGGGGCAGTTTAGTAAAGGTAAATTGTCTGTCTCCCCAAGTGATAGCAAATTGCTCCTGTGATTCAGTGTCGATATCAATGGAGAAAAATGCATTGGCCAGGTCAAGGACCCCATGCCATTCACCCACTTCTTTCCTAAGGTTTTCAATCAGAGTAATGATGTCTGGCACCGCCGCAGCTAAGGGCGGCACCTTCTTATTCAAAATGCGGTAATCAATTGTCAGACGCCACGCCCCATCTGGGCGGCAGACACACCAGATAGGCGACTTGAATGGACTGACTGCCGGCCTCATTATGCCAGCTTTTACCAATGACTCAATAGTTTCACTGATCTCTTTATGTCCTCCTGGCAACCGTTACTGTTTCACACACACTGGCTCAGCAGGAGGGGGTAAATGCAAGGGGGACCATTTGGCATGCCCAACCACAACGGGTCACATGGACCTTCCGATTGCCAAAAACAAATTCACCTAAATCTGCAGTCACACTTTTGCCCAACAACACATCCATGCCTAGAATATACTCCGGTATGTCTGCAATCAAAACATTTGCTGTGAAAGGCAATCCCTCGCCAATTGACATTTTTACATTAAAGGCTTTTGCAACAGTTTCTGCTCCCCCATAACCATTGACTAGAACTCTGGGACCAGATCATTTACTGGGATTGCCATTCAAAGTGGTTACCTCAGCTCCTGTGTCTAATAGAGCCAAGACGTGTTTTACTTTCTCATCCAAATACAATGTATGTGGCACAAAAGGGCGTCTGTCTCTGGGACTGGTTCTCTTTATTAACCATACCTCAAAGACAGAGCCAGCCCTTCAATCAAAAATGTGGTCTGGGACCTCCCACTTGTCCTTTGCCAAATCAGGGTAACCTTTTGCTCGCACTTTGGTCTTCAACACCTCTTCTTCAGAGGGTGCAGAGGTCTTAGTTTTTTCTGATCCCTGTTTTTTCAGTTTCTTCCATTTCTCAAGCAGCACAGAAGTGTGGGTTTACTGTCTATCTCTTCCCTTGGAATTCCCGCTTTTAGCATGTCCACCCACATTTGTCTGCGCGTGACCTCAATGGTGTCAGTTTTCTCTTTAGACTTTACATTTTTGCCACGCTTTTTCTCTGAGTCATTACGCGCAGCCACTAGGCACGTTGCTTTGCGCACATCCAGCCCTTCTAATTGCCCTAATAGAAGTGCCACTTCACCAATGGCTTTGCCTTGCGCTGGACCCAGCAATGAAAGCAATGCTCCCTTCATATGGCTCGGAGCGTTTCTCAGCAAGCGTGCGCGCATCCCAGCTGTAAACAACTCCATGTCAGGCCCTGCAAAATTTGCACTGTATAGTGCACAATGTAAACCCATCTCTCTAAACTGATCTGTTGCTTCCACTAGTGACCCCCAACAGCCCCAATTCTCTTCCATATTCATCGGACTCGCATACAGATTTATTAGGGCAGTCTGAAGCCAATTAAACGAGGAATGCGAGCCTTGCTGCCCGAGCGCACCGCGCAACATCTGTCGCAGCATTACATTAGTGGTGATTGAATCCATTTTTCACAGTTCTTATGGGGTTAAGAATATTCCATCGGCACCTGTATCCCAGCCCCTTAAAAGCCACTTCATAATCGGTTCACCTGCCCTTTGTCTAAATAGCTTAGCAATCTCTAAAAGCTCTGTCTGTGTATAATCGCATACAATCCTAGTATTCTGAATGTTTCCACCGCCAGCTTGGCCTTTAGACTTGTTAGTGATTAACGGCCGCGCTGGATAAACACATTTCTTTGGAGCACATTCCAGCTCCTCTTCGTCAGAGCAGTCTAACTCTGCAAGCCTGACTTCAACAGATTCACCCCAGTCAAATATGTGTTCAGTTTCGCTGTCACTAACTTCACCCGACCATAAATTTGGGTCCCAGTTATCTTTCCTAATTCGTGCACGAATCGTTATCTTTGACGGATTGCCCCGCCGCTGTCTGCGCTTGTGCGTGGCTACACGCACAGCTAAGGAGGCACACATGTCCTCCATCTGATCGGCCCGCTTAACAGACGATTCAAGGTCTCTCTCATAATCATTTGTTGCTCCTGGAGCAGGGAAATCTCATCAGTTAATTTGTGAATCTGCGCATCTTTAAGTAATTAATTCTCATGCAACTTCCTGAGCGCCTGCAGGAATAACCAGCCTATGTTCTCTGCTGCCTTTAGCTCCTGTCTGCATTTCCCAAGCGGTAAACTCTCCAAGCACTCACTAATTACCGCCGGGGAAACATAATTTTCAAGCATGTCCCATGCCCTCGGTGCTGAGTACCGATGAAAAATATCTGCCACACTCGACCATGCATTTGTTGCCGGCCATCCTGGAATGTGACAGAGTGCACTATCTCCCACATTGCATTCATCCTTTGCTTGTTTCTTCCAGAAGGGCATCGTGCTTGCAAAACCCTGCTCACAGCGCCAATTGTAGTGAAAAAGGAGCACCCGCACCCCCCGGGGACCAGCCCTTAGTGCAATAAAATCACTCCTAATCACCTTCCCACACAAGTAAGTTTATGCAAAAGCACGATGAACTCAGTCTGGAAGAAAGCCAATCACACAAAATAGATGATGCTTGCATTTATTTTCTACAGCGTCTAATGAGAACTAAGCAGCATTTTACAAAAATATGGGAATGAAAGTGCAAGCTGTATAATGCCAATTATCAGTCACAGATGAGTATGCAATTATTTTGTCTTACGCTCCTAGAAAATGTAGATGATCAGATCACACCTGGGACCCTCGCCGCTACAGGTGCCCGCACTCCTTGAGAGAGGAGGGGAGGACTGGCCAAGCCCCCCACAGTCCTACACCAGAGTGGGGATGTGATGCTAGGAGTCTCGGCCCAGATAGTGCACGGCTGGTCGGCCAGGTGCTGTTCCTCTTCGTATGTGCATTTCACCAAACAGCCCAGGATGAGTCCCTCCCTCACTGGTCCAGGTATAGTTCTCTTATTAGGGGCTGCATGCCAATCACTATGACGCACCAGCTAAAAACATGTTTTCGCCTGGAAACTTATAAGACTGGAAACAGCCAGTCTGGGCTCCCAGGCTTCGTGCACATTGTTTTGGGAAGGCCTGACATTCCTGTGTTATCAATGCACCTGACTCGCAGAGCGAAGACGAGCAAAGCTGTGCCTGGCTCCCAAGGGCTGCGTAGAGCCTCTTGCAAAAGCTAGATGTTTGTCTTCAAGAAGGGCCTTCGCAGTTAACCCCTTACAAGCGTGCGGGCTCACCCAGTTCGAGAGGCCTGGCTGATTTCAGCATTTTCCTCCACGCTTCGAATAAGCTCTTAATACCCACAAGATAGCTCAGTAGGTTAGTGCAAGTGCAGGTTACTGCAAGCGCCTAGAAGCTTATCACGACACAGACTAAGCAGGGTCAGAAAAGGAGTATTAACTTTATAGACACAACTTCTTTCTCGGAGCACTGCACTGAGTCAAACAATGAATAATAGTTCTGCGACACACGGCTCTTTAAAACACAAATATAAGAAACCACCTGGGATCTCAGAGAAGCACATAGACCCTGTTGATCACATACCAGAACAAAAGGGGTACATGTAATACACAATTACGCTACAAAAGCAACATATAGAAGTAGTGCTTACAGGAAAGAGAAACATGTAGGCTTTCAAACAGTAGTAGAATAACAGACACATTCGATAACCACCACAAAATCAAGTAGAGTAAAATGGTATCAGTCAATTACTAAGCCACAGAAAATTTTGAAGATGAAAATACAGAATTTCGAAAAATACACATTTCCCCGCAATTGTATGTGTGTATATAGTGTAATAAACGACAAAAGGGGAGTATGGTGGGAGTTGCAGGGGTCTTCCTCCTCCCGCATATCATTATGTGGAAATGTGAGGGGGGAAAAGTCATTCAGTATTTTTGTTTTCGAAATTTGTTTTTCAAAGTGATCACATAGATCAGGGTAAAACCAGGAACTGCCCCCAACAGGAGGCCATAAAAACACAAGGACAAACACCATAATGTTCCCCTCACCAACCACAGAAGAAAAGTAAAAAGACTGATGACTAGGCGTACTCTCCAAACAGGGTAACCTTGACATACAGGACACTGTCTTACAGTGATGGGTCAAAGAACTATGCAGTGCAGCAAAACTGTTCTCTTCAAGGACCACTGGAAGAGTGGGGTATCTAGAACAAAAGGAATTCTAAACAGAGACACCATTGCAAGCGGAAAAACACTGTAAACCGTAGCAAAATCTAATTTTATGAATATAGAATCTAGGAGCAATAAAGATGGACACAACAGAATACTGGATAGAAGCAAACAGGATGTTATAGCAGACTACACCAGAACTGGAGTTATCAAAGGCTAGCATCGTCCACTCACATCTGTTCTGCATCATCCATCCTTGGCCTGTGAGGGTGGAGAAAAAGCTGTATAAGGTATTCTGGGAAATGTAGCCTTTGTAGCAAAATAGCAATTTTTCTGCCACAATATTGAAATGTAGCTGTAGACAAAGGGAATCCTAAAGCCACCCCATCACAATAGCCTTATGCCACAATCTTGAAAGCAATGCCATATAGTTGCTGGGGCCTAAAGTATGCACCCTCTTTTTTTGCCAAGAAGAGTGAAATTAGCAAATTGGGCGTCTTTAAATGAAGGTAAGGTGGCATTGAAAATCAGCCAAGCCACTCGGAATATTGGAAGTAACACATTTCGATTCAGGCAAACAGTCTATAGAGGAAAGATAAGAGAAAAGTCTTCCATTTGCTAGACTGAGGATACATGGTCGATACCCATCTCATGCAGGGGCAATAGAAGCCTGACATTGATCTTCTCAGGTGAGGTTACCGCTGCCCTTGGGTCATCTGTTAACTATACTGAGACTAGCTGTGCTGGGGCTTTCTGGGATTAATTCACAGATGGATTCATTGCTCTTAATGTTTCATAGTCTTTATTGTATCTTCATTGCAATAGTCAAAGATTGAACGGTGGAGATGATAAAAAAGCATCCTAAATATGAATTAAAACAGTTGCCTCAATCTAAATATACAGTAGTAATACAAATCAATAGAAGAGAACTAAGTATTGTAAAATTACTACAATGTGGATGAGTAATGCCATAGCTCAAATATATTTTTTTTAAAAAGTGAATTAAATTTAAAAAAGATAAAATAAGCACGGTTTCATAACTATAATAAGAAATTTAAATATATAGAGCCTGGATAAAATTGGAAAAGCTGATATCAATACACCTAAAAGTGGTTTGAACAATATTAAATCAATGAAGCATTCAATCAATGCACGTAGTGAAAACTTTAATTATTAATAATGTAAATACATTTAAGATAAAAGGAAGCCATGGGACAAAAAGAACCATAAAATGCTATTTAGTAATAGCACAATAAGCTATAGTTGCTGTGACTAAAAGTCCCCTTCCTAATTTTGGTGATCCCCTAAGGGGCCAGGTACCATCCCAAGCTAGTGGATGAGAGGTGGCACAGTGTCAGTATCAGAATAGTCCCTTGGTCCCTGTTAGGTGGGGCCAGTCACAGGAGAAATCTATATGGAATCACCCCCAGATGAAAAATTCTGGTGGTCCCACTAGCCAGACCCAAAGTCCCTGATGGGGAAAGCAAACATGATTCATCGACTCAAGTTTTACAACTAGGAGACTTTCAAAACCCTGACTTTTATTTTTGCTAAAGATCCTGTGATAGAAAATAACTCACTTCAAAGGTCCATAGAGATTTCCCCCAAGATCTCCACCCGCATGTGATACAATTTTGTCGTTTCACGGTTTTCTGGCAGCATTTCCACACAAACATGATGCAAATTTACCGATCCATTCTCAACTGACTGAGTCTCCTTTTGCAGGACTTACAAATTAGCAATTTTAAGGATTAAAAAGACCATCAGAATCAGAGAATTTTCAAGTATCAGGTTCACAAGCTAGGGAAGCAGCGGAGCACTATTCTTAACCGACAGTGCTTTGCAGTAACTTGGAAACGTAAGTGGAGTCCAAGGTTTTCTGGAAGGATTTCTGCATACAAATTATGCTAATTTATTTATTTTATTTATTCATATTTGCAGAGTGCGCAACAGCCCGAAGGCATCGTGGCGCTTGTTACAGTGAGTGAGAAAAGCTTAGTTACATATAACAACATACAGGCATATATATTTTATGTACAGTTTGCTAGTGGCTGTGAAGGGGTGGGAAGGGAGGGAAAGTTAGCTAAAGGGCAGTTTTGAGGTTTTTTCGAAAGGCAGGGAGAGAGGTTTCTGCTCTGAGGACCGTGGGGAGGGCATTGCATAGCTTGGGGTCTAGGTAAGGGAAGCCAATCCCTCCTACTTTAGCCCTGTTGATGCATGGTATGATTTGGTTATTGTAGCATGTTCTAGTGGGCCTAGTTGAGGTGGCTCTGGCTAGTGTGTCTGAAAGGTAGGATGGAGCTGTAAGGTAAATGCATTTGTGTGTTGTTGTGAGAATTGTAAAAGTGATGCGGTCTTTGACAGGGAGCCAGTGCGCATTCTTTCTTTCTTGCTTGTGAGATGTGGTTTCTTTTTGGAATGCTAAGGGCTGCTCTAAGTGA
Organism: Ambystoma mexicanum; assembly: GCF_040938575.1. NCBI lineage: Eukaryota > Metazoa > Chordata > Amphibia > Caudata > Ambystomatidae > Ambystoma > Ambystoma mexicanum. The sequence goes on from NC_090931.1 coordinate 174,711,907, forward strand.
GTTATTTTGGGTGATTTGGAGTCTGTTTATGTTTTTTGTGGAGGTGCCGGCTAGGAGCGCATTGCAGTAGCCTAGCTTGGCCCCTATGCTAGCTCTTGCTATTGAGAGACAGTTGTCCTTAGTTAGGAACGGTTTTATGGCGTTCATGAGTTTAGTGCTAAGGGCGGAGGCAATGGCACTGACTTGTTTGTTCATGGACAGTGTGGCATCAATATGGACCCCTAAAGTCTTGACAGAGGATAAGACTGGGATGATGCAGTTGTCAATGTTGAAGTTGGCGTAAAGACAGTCAAGCCTAGCTAGTGTGGACTTTTGGCCAAGAATAAGAATCTCAGTCTTGTCCCCGTTAAGGCATAAGCCGTTTGTGGCCATCCAGGCTTGGATGGTGGAGTAGATTTGTCTTAAGGCTGTAGTATGTTGGTGATATAAGCCTATTAGAGGAAGGAGCACCTGGGTATCATTAGCATAGTTTGTGTTCGCGATCCCAAGTGCATCCAATTTATCAAAAAGGGGCTTTGTGAAGAGATTGTAGAGTGTAGGGGCAGTACAAGATCCCTGTGGGACACCACATTGAATGATGGTGGGAGCTGCACTAGCTATGATTGAGAAGACTTTCATTGCTCTGCCTTCTAAAAAGGAGGTGATCCAGGGCGCTGCTTGGTCAGAAAAGTGCGCTGAATGTGTGAGATGTGTGGTGAGGGTTTTATCATCTACGAGATCGAAAGCCACAGAGAGGTCTAGTAGGAGGAGTAGGGCGGGCTTGCCTTTGTCCAGGATTTGAGTGATTTGACTTTTTAAGTCTAGCAGGGCGGTTTCAGTTCCATGCCCTTTGCGAAACCCAGATTGTCTTTTTCGTTGGATGGAGTTGGTTTCTAGGTAAAGTTGGATCTGACTGTGAGCGGCCTTATCCAATATTTTGAGAAGAAATGGGACGGTTGTTATGGGCCGGTAGTTATTGGGCTGAGAGGGGTCCAGTGTTTTTTTTTTTTGTTTAGAAGCGGACGCACCCAAGCCTCTTTGAGGCTGTCTGGGACAATGCCTGTTCTGAATGAGGAGTTGATGAACGCGGTCAGGAGTGGAGCAAGTGGCTCGGCACACTCCTTGATGATCTTGGGGTGGGAGGGGGGCAGGAGGGGTGAGGGCATACATCGCTCTTACATTGCGATGGTTTAAAGTGCTTGAGGATGTCTTTGACTTCTGTTTCTGAGATGTCTCTAAATGTGAATTTAAGAGAGTTGGTAGTTTTGTGATTAGTCAGGGTCTGTACTGGCTGGTTCTGGTTGAATAGGGCTTTGTAGTGGTCTAGAATTTTATTTTGTAAGAAGTCCCTTTTTTTTAGCATAATAGCTTGTATGCTAGTACACCATGCTTCATCTTTAACGATCTCGTCAGTGCAAGTAGGAGGAACTTTGATTTCATTAAATATAGTGAAGAGTTCTTTGGAATGAGAGTTAGCGCCGGATAGTCAGCGATTACACGCTTCGGATTTGGCATTGAAGATGGCATATTTTGTACTTTTTGGCAATTATTTTAAAGTTTTCTTTAGCAGTGTCACAAGGGTTAGCCTGTCAGTTTTTGAGCGCCTGACGTTTGTTATTACGCAAGGTTTGGAGCTCTTCTGTGAACCACGAATTAGAGTGGAATGACTTTTTTCCTTCTTATTTTCTAGTGGGGCAATGGAGCTGACTGCGTGAGTAAGGGTATTTTTAAATATATCCGCTAGGATATTAGGGTCTTGTGAGAAAGGAGGTGCTAGGTATGGGAGGTCAAGAAAGGGTCAGAGGTTATCTGCAGTTAGCTTTTTAGCACTTCTTGCTAGGATAGCGGGTGCATGTGTAGTAATTTTAGTGCTTGGGGCTGTGGGGACGGTGAATTGAATACAGTTATGGTCTGCCCATTGGTATACAGTGTTAGATGTGATGGTGGACTCACAGTTGTGATCGGCCATTCAGTCAAGGGTGCGACCTTTGGCATGGGTAGGGGTCATAATTTTCTGAGAGAAACCTAGATCAGTGAGGTTTTGGTGGTCTTTTTAATGTTTTCACTGAGTAAGTGTGTGACGTGTCCTTGGAAGTCTGCAGGGCGTCTCGTGGGCCCGTAAATGAAATGAATATTTATGGTGTTAGGTGAGGGTGACAGTTTAGCCGATAGGATGTCTGCATTACCTTCCCATTGGTGAGGTATGGGCCTAAGAGGTAGGGCATCTTTGAAGATCAGAGCTACCCCTCCACCTACTTTAGAGGATCTCTCCTGTCTGAGGATAGAGTAACCTACGAGTAGGGCAAGGGTGATGGTCGGGCCAGATGCTTCATGTAGCCATGTTTCTGTGATGGCTAAAATATCTAAGTCTTGGCTTAAGATGAGGTTATTGACTTCAAGGGCATGGGCAGTAAGAGAGCGGACATTGAGCAGGGCGCATTTGCATTGTGGTGCAGGGATATTTTTGTTTGGTCGTGACTGCTTAGCTACTTTAGGTGTAACTATGTGGTTTGGTAGGGTTGAGAGCGGGCTTTATGTAGGGTGGCAGCATAGGACTGGACTTGGGGGGGGGGGGGGCGAGAGTGCAGGCAATGGTAATGAGTGTTATGTCTGTCAGGGGTGCAAGTTCCTAACATAAGGTTTCTGCATGTTGTAGGTGTGGGGAGGGCTGTGAAGAGCATGGGCAGGGTGCGTGTTCTAAGTCTAAGGAGTCTGGAGTGGCAATTGGGTGCATTAGTGAAGGCTGCGTGGGATGGTCGGGATTGAGAATGTTTGTCATGGTTTGGCTGCTTGAGTCTGGACTGCTGAAGGGATACATCATGGCATACAGCAGAATTATGTTTAAGGTGAGTGGTGTGCCTAGCGTGAAAAGGTGGTGGAGCGTGGTACACATACTGAGAATGAGATATTGGGTACAGTTAACAGTTATGCTATTTCAGGCATGCTAAGCTGATGACACTTGAGCTATTTCAATTATGATTGACTGAGCCAATAGGGCTATTTCATACAGGATTAGTAGTTGATGAGTCTATTTCAAAGCAGATATAAGTAAGGACAATTATTGCACAACACGTTTAGCTGAGAACAAAAGAGCTGTTTCAATACAGGCTTAAATAATAAAAGTTAGGCTATTTCAGAACATACATACAAGCTGATGATTTAGGCTATTTCAAAACACGAGTGACTAAGGAACATTTTTGCGAAAACACGTTTAGCTGAGGTCGATAGAGCTATTTCAAACAAGCCTGGTTAGTATGATTAGGTTAATTCAGAATCAGTTTGCATGACGATAATTAGGCTGTTTCAGTACACGTATGGCTAAATAGTTTGATAGGAAATGCAGTGTTAGAAAGATGGTCTATTGCGATATATGGAGTCAATTTCCAATGTTATTACAGACAATACATGTAAACATAGGCTAATGCGGTATTCAGCATAATGACTGTAAGTGGTGGGTGGCGCCGCGGAGGGCTGCGCAGATAAGGAACCTTTGCATGTGTACTTTCTGGTTTCGGTTGAACAGCAGGTCAGAAAAGAGGCACAAATTGCATAGCAATACCTGAGTGTGTCGTAGCGCGGAATGTCTTTGAAACAGTGTTAGGGTGCTGGTGGTCTAGAAAAGGAGTTCCACGGGTTGATTCGATATGAGGCAGGGTGTCAATGTTTCTTAGCGACCTTGATGCGGCCGCAGACAGGCTAGAGACAGGCAAGCGCCTTATAGTGCACGCCTCGGTGTTGCGAGCCGGCTAACGCCTACCGGCAGTGACGATGGGGTTATGCAATGCTAACTTACCAACCACTTGTCTACTGGTAGCACCCCCCTTGACGGGTGTTACAAATGAGCAGGTTTACCAGAGACAAGGATTCCTTTTACTATCCAGAGTGAATTAAGACTTTTGAAGGATTTCAAAGTTTCAGGTTCACACGCTGGAGAGGCATAGGAGCTGTATTCTTACCAAACAGTACTCTGCAGTAATGGGGATGGGAATGTGGATTCCAAGATGGCAGATAGGCTAGATAAAGGTTTGGGCCAGCCCTTAGAACCAGATTAAGCTAAAGTGACCATGTGAGCAGCAGCCAATCCTCTCTCTCACCAATTCCAATGCAGAGGTGCAGATCCCCACATTGACCCCAACCCAGGGTGAGCAAGCAACTATCAGGAGAGAGGTATGTGGAAGACTGGATGGAATGCCCAAACCCAGGAAGGGGTTAGCCTCTGGTGGCAAAGACCTGACATGTTGAGTTTTCTGCTCTGTTTATCATTTTGGTCCATTTTATGTCAGTTACCCAAATAAAGATAACACTTCACTACATCAGTGTTCTTGATGTACATCTGGATCCTGGTCATTCCAAGGACAAGATTGAAGCATAATCTACTATACCACACTATAAATAATACAAACGTACATCAATGGGGTTTTAAGAATTAATTTTGCCTTGGTCAGTTAACTTTAAGAGAGATAATTGTGTTAGGAATATGGTCATTTAGATAATTTTCTCAGTACCAATAGAATACAAATTCAGTTGATAAGTATCTTTAATGATTATGTATATCTAACCATCTTCAACCTATGAGCTACAAATCCTTGCAACAAATTATCTCTTGCGCTTCACTTCTTTCATCAAACAGACTGCCTTCTCACTTTTTTTGAAAAACACTTTATTAAGATTACAATGAACAACAACTACCACCAATAAAGTACACAATGTCTCACAGTAAAGCATCACATCTCAATTTTTAGAACAATATGAGCATCATACATGGTCAATCTGTCAAAATAGCTATTTATCCTGCGAAACATAACAGCAAACTGACAAGTAGACCCAAAACAACACAAGACAACACAAGTGGGGCAAACAAAAAAACACACCCTTTACCACAGTATAAGGTTTCATTGGAAAATAAAGATAAAGGTGAGGAATGAATTGAGTTATGGGGAGTTCAAAGCAGAGTTCAGTCTGCTTCCTGTTTACTGGCGAAAGACTGCTTTTCTGAGGAGCTGCCGCTATGTGGTGCTGAATGTGATTGTTTCTTTAATTGCAAGCCCAAACTACAAAAACGAACTCCCTGCGCTGAATGCGGCGCAGAGTTAGAAGCAGAGTTCAATCTGCTTCAGTCCGCTGAAGCAAGTGACAACAATCTGCTCAAAATTAACATGAAACTCACGACGATGAATGGTGAAAAAAGTGGTCCGCAAACGTGGCAAACTTTTGCAGCAGAGGAGGAAACTCGAAACTCAACTTAACCTGACCATAGAGGCATGCGAGGTAAGCGATGTTTCATCCAACACCGTCACTGTTTTTGCGAGCGAGTGTCATTCTGAAAGAGTTGAGCACGCAAGTTTGCTCCATGCAACATCCTCTTTCTTTGAGCGCAATAGTTTCCCAGTTTCTACATCGCCAACAAACAATACGTCTGTGTACAATGCCATCAAAAGACAAAATGTTAGAAACAGAAACGATCGCAGCAAAGTCGGTTGTAAACACCTTCACGAGTGTAACGATCAGTGATAACAGTGCAAGAAAGCCTGTTACACTGTCCTCAAATAGGCTTCCCTTTCAAGCCCCCCCCTTCTTCAACTTACGTTGATGCCTTGGAAACGCCTTTTGATTTTGATATCACGGATATAACGGATTCAGATCTGCTCGAACTGCACTTACCTTCAGACTTCATTTCATTGCCCAACATTCCCAGCATTGGAACAAATACAGCACTGCAAAAAGTGGATACCGACGAAGAGTCGCGTCCAGTCATTGATGACAATGGTAATTGCAAACTGCAATTACAACCACAACAAAATCAAATTTAACGGCTACCCATTCCACGCCGATCATAAATAAGAACTTGCGAGTGGTAGGAGAATCGACACCTGACACTCAAGAGGTAAGGAAATTACAGAGGGATGACCCTGTGTCTGAAAAACCTTCGAACCAAGTGGTCATTCCAACTTTGCTCATAGCAAATGAGGCCCGTTAAGTTATGGGGCCCTTTTTTGTCTCTTTATGATTAATGTGACGGTGGAGCTGATCTGGTGGATATGTCATGTGAGGAGGAATGGGGGATAAGCCTTCTCACTTTGAACTCACTGTTTGTGATTTCTTTGGCGTAGCTTTTGCAGCAATGTCGTGCCGAGGTCAGGGGCTCTTTGCCTGCCCCTCTTACACTCCTGGGCTGTCTCTCTGGCCCAGGGGAACAAGCACTTCTTCAAGGAGTTTTCATTGGAGAACAGCTTTCTGCACAATCCCCTCCTGGCTTCTTGGAGGCACGGCTCCCTCGCCACGCTTTCTCTAGCCTTGTGAAACCATAGAGCCTTGGCGAATCGGTGCTCTGTTCTCCGACAGCAGGTTTCTGGGTGCTCAGGCATCCCAGTTTGCCTGTCAGCTCGGTCTCCACTTTGTACTCCATCTCGAGTTACAACTCGTCCTTCTTCTCGGGCTCTGACTCGGTCTACATGTTTCAAGCAGTTACTCCTTTTATGCACCTATGAAGTACTAACAGGTTTCAGCTGGACATAGTTTTTGCTCCGTGCCTTGATTTTGCCTGCTCTTGCTGATGGGACATTCATGAAAATGGTAGAGTTCTTTTAACTGCAGTTTCTCCGTCTTAGTGACATAGTGATGTTATGCATTTACAGAGCACGGGGAAAATAGAAGGTCAGAAGCCATATAGGCTAAGGGAATGTTGGGTAAGGTGATATTTGGAACAGGGGATGCCTTGTCTCGCCCTTGGGTAATTACTCACCAATCCTAGAGGACCCTCCACTCAGGTGATCCTCCCTGGCTAGCCTGCCCCCAGGGTCGGGATCCAAAAGCGATGGCCTTCCCGGGCCATCTAGTTAAAGGATCGCCCGGGTGTAGGGAGGGAAAAACCCTCAGGTTTCTCACAAAGTGTATGGATTGGTGAATGAAGTCACGTGTTTTGTAAAGCACCAATAATATATGGACTACCAAAGACTCAATGTTTATTGGGATTTGTAGTTTAGTGTTTTGTTGTGTATATATATTATTGTTCAGTTTTTTTGCTGCTCGAGAAGTAAAGTTTAGAGAAAGCATAATGCTTCGCCCCGTGTTTTTGACTTTCTATAATGTTAGTGTTGAAAATCTGAACTATGTATTGCCCCATTCAACAGAGCATTGTTTGATTTACTTTTCATTAAGCATAGACATAGTGAAAAGACTTCAATTCACTGCAACAAATGGACATATTTTTAGTATGTCTATGCTTATTGTAATCGTGGGCAAACTCTTAACATTTACACATTGTTAAGCCTTTAAAGAAATTTACTAGATGCATGGGCATTATTTAAGTACTCTTTGCCAAATTACAGCACGTTCTGAGAGGCAGACATCACCATTTCAAAATGTGTTGTAACTTGCCCATAGTGCTTAAATACTGCACAGTATTACATTAAGAATAGACATAGTCAAAATACTTTTGTTCACAGCAGATGTATTTTTACTATGTCTGTTTAAAGCAATAGATTTCAAACTCTAACTTGTAAGCACTTTCCTCACGTGTCATGCCCCTCTGTGACCTCTACAGGCAGGTCCAGGGCATGAAGCAGTATCTAGATCATCTGTGGTGCACTGCCTCCTCAAAAATGGGATCCATCCATCTGTAGGATTCAATGGCAGCTGTTATTTTACCATTGAATCCTATGGCATAGGGGTCTTGCACATCCACGGGATAAAGAGTGCATCATGACAGAATGCTCAACAGCTTTGCTGTTGGTGCCTACACATGCCAAATGATTAGGTTATGTACTGTGCCAATTGCCAAATGCAGTAAAGGAAAAACCAATTCGATGTCAAGACCCAGAGGCTCATATTATGGTTTCTCCTTCTTTACTGAAGGCTTGAGCAGCCTTTATAACTAAACATTCAATAACCTATCAAGAACTGCAATTTCCTGGAACAATGTAGTCTTAAACTTGAAAACTCTATGACCTCAGGCCTGTCACATGTCCATATTCCACAAATCACGACTCTTGTATTCCAACATATCACTGTCTCTCCTTCTAACTGCCTCTTCTAGGGTGGCCAACTATCCCGTATTTTGCGGGATTGACCCGTAATTAGGCACTCTGTCCCGCAGTTTGCCGAGTGGCTCCACAGGATGCGGGGTGTCCTGACTTGCTCTGTTCGAGCCCAATTTTTGCTCGAACAGAGCAAGTCGGGAGTCACAATTAGGCATGCTGGGGGCTGGGGCCGGCCGCTGCCGGGTGCACAGGTCACAGCTAATTGCTGTGCATCCATCCCTGTCTCACAGATCAGCTGCCACTTGCCAGCCACTGTTATTCTTATTCGTGAGAAATGTGGTCATATACATACATTTCCCGCAAATCGGAATGACAGTGACTGGCAAGTGGCAGCTAATCTGTGAGTTCTATTGCATTCAATATCCCCCGCAGCTGCTGACGTGACAGGCCGGCTGTGCAGATGCATTTTAAGTGCGTCGCCTGGAGTCCCGCTTTAATGGGAGGTTCACCCTGTGCATGCATCCATGTCGCACAGATTACCTGCCATTTGCCAGCCACTGTTATTCCGATTCGCTGGAAATGTATGAAATGGGAGCGGGGAGGGGTCATATACATATATTTCCTGAGAATCGGAATAACAGTGGCTGGAAAGTGGCTGCTAATCTGTGAGACATCCTAAATGAGCCCTTTTGCATTTGATTGCAGCCGCAGCTGCTTACGTGCCAGATCTGCTGTGCAGATGCATTTTAAGTGCATGGCCTGGAGTCCCGCTTTAATCGGAGGTGATCCACCTCCCATTAAAGCGGGACTCCAGGCGATGCACTTCTAGTGCATATGCATAGCCGGCCTATCACATCAGCAGCTGTGGGTCGCAATGCATTGATTGGGTGAGGGGGGGGGTGTCGGATGCCATTTATTGCCAGCTCAGCTGGTCAGTGGCAAGAAGTTTGCCTGAGGGGAGAAGAGGAACCAGCTGTCGCCACCTGCCTGCCAGTGCTAGGACCTTTGCTAATGCTCATGACAAGGTGAGAGGAATCTGCTCGAGAGGGGCAGAGGTGAGTGGCTACATAGGCATTGAAAAGAGGCACATTAATAAGAGTTTGTGTGAATGTGGATTAGAAAAAAGCATGGTTGGTGGTCGAGGATACAGTGATGTAATACATGTTATGAGAGCAAGTGTGTGGTGTTTTATTTTGTGTGAACTGTACCAGGCCCGGTGGAGGGTGGGGGGGAGGTATTCCTTTATTATTGTGCACATACCGAATTCTTAACCCTAATGCTGCAAAAGTATCAAGATTAGCACCACCCACCTGGAGACACCTTAAAGTAGTTAGTTAAAGCATGAGATTATTTTATTAAAGGTGTCGAGAAGAGCTGCATTTGTTTGTAGCATGGTAGGTGCTTTCTCCACTGTTTGTATGACTGTAGCACTCTGTTGTCATGGGCCTGGGAAGCTGAAGTTTGTCCATTGCAGGGAGGTGCTGCTGCTGTTGGAAGTGGAACTACTTAGTTCCCACCAAGGGCTTGAACGCTGGTAAGTTCAGTGGTGGGAAAAAGGAACTAGTGGTACTCTGCTGTAATTAAAAAGGAGGGAAGTTGGAGTGTGGGGGGCGTGGGGTACGGGTGTCTAGTTGGTCAGGGATGACCAGGATCACACACTTTGGCTCAAATTGTTGGATTTCAACATTCAGTCTTATGGAGTTCAATTACAAAAAAACATAAATTGCATAATAAAGTCACATGACAACGTGTAAAGCAATATGTTAAGGCAAAAGAATATAATTGTGGCTTTAATTTTCATATCTTGAATGGTAAACTATTATGTGCCAGAATGCAAGATAATGCCAAACTGAAAAGTATAGTTAACCCCACTGTACTTTCAGTGATTTAAAACAGGTAATAAAAGAAGTTGTGTAATAAACAAAGATAGATATGCAGATTATTTGTCACAAACATACAGCTCGTTGTTATTCATAAGGTTAAAAACATTTGATTAGTGACTTAAAGCAACTTTAATTTTTTTGTATGTCAAGATTTAATGATTTAAGGGAAAACATGTTGCTGTGCCAGATATCCATCTGCGTCCCTGCTAACAAGTAAGTTTATGCAAAAGCAAGATGAACTCAGTCTGGAAGAAAGCCAATCACACAAAATAGATGATGCTTGCATTTATTTTCTACAGCGTCTAATGAGAACTAAGCAGCATTTTACAATAATATGGGAATGAAAGTGCAAGCTGTATAATGCCAATTATCAGTCACAGATGAGTATGCAATTATTTTGTCTTACGCTTCTAGAAAATGTAGATGATCAGATCACACCCGGGACCCTCGCTGCTACAGGTGCCCAGCACTCCTTAAGAGAGGAGGGGAGGACTGGCCAAGCCCCCCACAGTCCTCTACCAGAGAGGGGATGTGATGCTAGGAGTCTCAGCCCAGATAGTGCACGGCTGGTCGTCCAAGTGCTGTTCCTCTTCGTACGCGCGTTTCACCAAACAGCCCAGGATGAGTCCCTCCCTCACTGGCCCAGGTATAGTTCTCTTATTAGGGGCTGCATGTCAATCACTATGACGCACCAGCTCAAACATGTTTTCGCCTGGAAACTTATAAGACTTGAAACAGCCAGTCTGGGCTCCCAGGCTTTGTGCACATTGTTTTTGGAAGGCCTGACATTCCTGTGTTATCAATGCACCTGACTCGCAGAGCGAAGACGAGCAAGGCTGTGCAAAGCTGTGCCTGGCTCCCAAGGGCTGCGTAGAGCCTCTTGCAAAAGCTAGATGTTTGTCTTCAAGAAGGGCCTTCGCAGTTAACCCCTTACAAGCGTGCAGGCTCACCCAGTTCGAGAGGCCTGGCTGATTTCAGCATTTTCCTCCACGCTTCGAATAAGCTCTAATACCCACAAGATGGCTCAGGAGGTTAGTGCAAGTGCAGGTTACTGCAAGCGCCTAGAAGCTTATCACGACACAGGCTAAGCAGGGTCAGAAAAGGAGTATTAACTTTATAGACACAACTTCTTTCTCAGAGCACTGCACTGAGTCAAACAATGAATAATAGTTCTGCGACACACGGCTCTTTAAAACACAAATATAAGAAACCACCTGGGATCTCAGAGAAGCACATAGACCCTGCTGATCACATACCAGAACAAAAGGGGTACATTTAATACACATTTACGCTACAAAAGCAACATATAGAAGTAGTGCTTACAGGACAGAGAAACATGTAGGCTTTCAAACAGTAGTAGAATAACAGACACATTTGATAACCACCACAAAATCAAGTAGAGTAAAATGGTATCAGTCAATTACTAAGCCAAAGAAAACTTTGAAGATGAAAATACAGAATTTCGAAATACACATTTCCCCGCAATTGTATGTGTGTATATAGTGTAATAAACGACAAAAGGGGAGTATGGTGGGAGTTGCAGGGGTCTTCCTCCTCCCGCATATCATTATGTGGAAATGTGAGGGGGGAAAAGTCATTCAGTATTTTCGTTTTCGAAATTTGTTTTTCAAAGTGATCACATAGATCAGGGTAAAACCAGGAACTGCCCCCAACAGGAGGCCATAAAAACACAAGGACAAACACCATAATGTTCCCCTCACCAACCACAGAAGAAAAGTAAAAAGACTGATGACTAGGCGTACTCTCCAAACAGGGTAACCTTGACATACAGGACACTGTGTTACAGTGATGGGTCAAAGAACTATGCAGTGCAGCAAAACTGTTCTCTTCAAGGACCACTGGAAGAGTGGGGTATCTAGAACAAAAGGAATTCTAAACAGAGACACCATTGCAAGCGGAAAAACACTGTAAACCGTAGCAAAATCTAATTTTATGAATATAGAATCTAGGAGCAATAAAGATAGACACAAGAGTAACACTGGATAGAAGCAAACAGGATGTTATAGCAGACTACACCAGAACTGGAATTATCAAAGGCTAGCATCGTCCATTCACATCTGTTCTGCATCATCCATCCTTGGCCTGTGAGGGTGGAGAAAAAGCTGTATATGGTATTCTGGGAAATGTAGGCTTTGTAGCAAAATAGCAATTTTTCTGCCACAATATTGAAATGTAGCTGTAGACAAAGGGAATCCTAAAGCCACCCCATCACAATAGCCTTATGCCACAATCTTGAAAGCAATGCCATATAGTTGATGGGGCCTAAAGTATGCACCCTCTTTTTTTTTTTTTTTTGCCAAGAAGAGAGAAATTAGCAAATTGGGTGTCTTTGAATGAAGGTAAGGTGGCATTGAAAATCAGCCAAGCCACTCGGAATATTGGAAGTAACACATTTCGATTCAGGCAAACAGTCTATAGAGGAAAGATAAGAGAAAAGTCTTCCATTTGCTAGACTGAGGTTACATGGTCGATACCCATCTCATGCAGGGGCAATAGAAGCCTGACATTGATCTTCTCAGGTGAGGTTACCGCTGCCCTTGGGTCATCTGTTAACTATACTGAGACTAGCTGTGCTGGGGCTTTCTGGGATTAATTCACAGATGGATTCATTGCTCTTAATGTTTCATAGTCTTTATTGTATCTTCATTGCAATAGTCAAAGATTGAACGGTGGAGATGATAAAAAAGCATCCTAAATATGAATTAAAACAGTTGCCTCAATCTAAATATACAGTAGTAATACAAATCAATAGAAGAGAACTATGTATTGTAAAATTACTACAATGTGGATGAGTAATGCCATAGCTCAAATATATTTTTTTTAAAAAGTATATTACATTTAAAAAAAGATAAAATAAGCACTGTTTCATAACTATAATAAGAAATTTAAATATATAGAGCCTGGATAAAATTGGAAAAGCTGATATCAATACACCTAAAAGTGGTTTGAACAATATTAAATCAATGAAGCATTCAATCAATGCACGTAGTGAAAACTTTAATTATTAATAATGTAAATACATTTAAGATAAAAGGAAGCCATGGAACAAAAAGAACCATAAAATGCTATTTAGTAATAGCACAATAAGCTATAGTTGCTGTGACTAAAAGTCCCCTTCCTAATTTTGGTGATCCCCTAAGGGGCCAGGTACCATCCCAAGCTAGTGGATGAGAGGTGGCACAGTGTCAGTATCAGAATAGTCCCTTGGTCCCTGTTGTTAGGTGGGGCCAGTCACAGGAGAAATCTATATGGAATCACCCCCAGATGAAAAATTCTGGTGGTCCCACTAGCCAGACCCAAAGTCCCTGATGGGGAAAGCAAACATGATTCATTGACTCAAGTTTTACACCTAGGAGACTTTCAAAACCCTGACTTTTATTTTTGCTAAAGATCCTGTAATAGAAAATAACTCAATTCAAAGGTCCATAGAGATTTCCCCCAAGATCTCCACCCGCATGTGATACAATTTTGCCGTTTCACGGTTTTCTGGCAGCATTTCCACACAAACATGATGCAAATTTACCAATCCATTCTCAACTGAGTCTCCTTTTGCAGGTCTTAAAAATTAGCAATTTTAGGGATTAAATAGACCATCAGAATCAGAGAATTTTCAAGTATCAGGTTCACAAGCTAGGGAAGCAGCGGAGCACTATTCTTAACCGACAGTGCTTTGCAGTAACATGGAAACGAAAGTGGAGTCCAAGGTTTTCTGGAAGGATTTCTGCATACAGATTATGCTAATTTATTTATTTTATTTATTCATATTTGCAGAGCGCGCAACAGCCCAAAGGCATCTTGGCGCTTGTTACAGTGAGTGAGAAAAGCTTAGTTACATATAACAACATACAGGCATATATATTTTATGTACAGTTTGCTAGTGGCTGTGAAGGGGTGGGATGGGAGGGAAAGTTAGCTAAAGGGCAGTTTTGAGCTTTTTTCGAAAGGCAGGGAGAGATGTTTCTGCTCTGAGGGCCATTGGGAGGGCATTGCATAGCTTCGGGTCTAGTTAAGGGAAGCCAATCCCTCCTACTTTAGCCCTGTTGATGCGTGGTATGATGAGTTGGTTAGTGTAGCATGTTCTAGTGGGCCTAGTTGAGGTGGCTCTGGCTAGTGTGTCTGAAAGGTAGGATGGAGATGTAAGGTAAATGCATTTGTGTGTTGTTGTGAGAATTGTAAAAGTGATGCGGTCTTCGACAGGGAGCCAGTGCGCATTCTTTCTTGCTTGTGAGATGTGGTTTCTTTTTGGAATGCTAAGGGCTGCTCTAAGTGAGTTATTTTGGGTGATTTTGAGTCTGTTTATGTTTTTTGTGGAGGTGCTGGCTAGGAGCCCATTGCAGTAGCCTAGCTTGGCCCCTATGCTAGCTCTTGCTATTGAGAGACAGTTGTCCTTAGTTAGGAAAGGTTTTATGGCGTTCATGAGTTTAGTGCTAAGGGCGGAGGCAATGGCACTGACTTGTTTGTTCATGGACAGTGTGGCATCAATATGGACCCCTAAAGTCTTGACAGAGGATAAGACTGGGATGATGCAGTTGTCAATGTTGAAGTTGGCGTAAAGACAGTCAAGCCTAGCTAGTGTGGACTTTTGGCCAAGAATAAGAATCTCAGTCTTGTCCCCGTTAAGGCATAAGCCGTTTGTGGCCATCCAGGCTTGGATGGTGGAGTAGATTTGTCTTAAGGCTGTAGTATGTTGGTGATATGAGCCTATTAGAGGAAGGAGCACCTGGGTATCATTAGCATAGTTTGTGTTCGCGATCCCAAGTGCATCCAATTTATCAAAAAGGGGCTTTGTGAAGAGATTGTAGAGTGTAGGGGCAGTACAAGATCCCTCTGGGACACCACATTGAATGACGGTGGGAGCTGCACTAGCTATGATTGAGAAGACTTTCATTGCTCTGCCTTCTAAAAAGGAGGTGATCCAGGGCGCTGCTTGCTCAGAAAAGTGCGCAGAATGTGTGAGATGTGTGGTGAGGGTTTTATCATCTACAAGATCGAAAGCCACAGAGAGGTCTAGGAGGAGGAGTAGGGCGGGTTTGACTTTGTCCAGGATTTGAGTGATTTGACATTTTAAGTCTAGCAGGGCGGTTTCAGTTCCATGCCCTTTGCGAAACCCAGATTGTCTTTTTCGTAGGATGGAGTTGGTTTCTAGGTAAAGTTGGATCTGACTGTGAGCGGCCTTATCCAATATTTTGAGAAGAAATGGGACAGTTGTTATGGGCCGGTAGTTATTGGGCTGAGAGTGGTCCAGTGTTTTTTTTGGGGTTTTTTTAGAAGCGGACGCACCCAAGCCTCTTTGAGGCTGTCTGGGACAATGCCTGTTCTGAATGAGGAGTTGATGAACGCGGTCAGGAGTGGAGCAAGTGGCTCGGCACACTCCTTGATGATCTTGGGGTGGGAGGGGGGCAGGAGGGGTGGGGTCATACATCGCCCTTACATTGTGATGGTTTAAGGTGCTTGAGGATGTCTTTGACTTCTGTTTCTGAGATGTCTCTAAATGTGAATTTAAGGGAGTTGGTATTTTTGTGATTAGTCGGGGTCTGTACTGGCTGGTTCTGGTTTAGTAGGGCTTTGTAGTGGTCTAGAATTTTATTTTGTAAGAAGTCCATTTTTTTTAGCATAATAGCTTGTATACTAGTACACCATGCTTCATCTTTAACGATCTCGTCAGTGCAAGTAGGAGGAACTTTGAGTTCATTAAATATAGTGAAGAGTTCTTTGGAATGAGAGTTAGCGCCGGATATTCAGCGATTACACGCTTCGGATTTGGCATTGAAGATGGCATATTTTGTACATTTTGGCAATTAATTTAAAGTTTTCTTTAGCAGTGTCACAGGGGTTAGCCTGTCAGTTTTTGAGCGCCTGGCGTTTGTTATTACGTAAGGTTTGGAGCTCTTTTGTGAACCACGAGTTAGAGTGGAATTACTTTTTATCCTGCTTATTTTCTAGTGGGGCAATGGAGTTGACTGCGTGAGTAAGGATATTTTTAAATATATCTGCTAGGATGTTAGGGTCTTGTGAGAAAGGAGGTGCTAGGCATGGGAGGTCAAGAAAGGGTCAGAGGTTATCCGCAGTTAGCTTTTTAGCACTTCTTGCTAGGATAGCGGGTGCATGTGTGGTAATTTTAGTGCTTGGGGCTGTGGGGACGGTGAATTGAATACAGTTATGGTCTGCCCATGGGTATACAGTGTTAGATGTGATGGTGGACTCACAGTTGTGATCGGCCACCCAGTCAAGGGTGCGACCTTTGGCATGGGTAGGGGTCATAATTTTCTGAGAGAAACCTAGATCAGTGAGGTCCTTGGTGAAGGAGGCAGCGGCTTTATCATTGGGGTCATTGAATCCAAGATTGAGGTCACCTAGGAGTAAGGTTTTGGTGGTCTTTTTAATGTTTTCACTGAGTAAGTGTGTGACGTGTCCTTGGAAGTCTGCAGGGTGTCTCGTGGGCCTGTAAATGAAATGAATATTTATGGTGTTAGGTGAGGGTGACAGTTTAGCCGATAGGATGGCTGCATTAACTTCCCATTGGTGAGGTATGGGCCTAAGAGGTAGGGCATCTTTGAAGATCAGAGCTACCCCTCCTCCTACTTTAGAGGATCTCTCCTGTCTGAGGATAGAGTAACCTACGGGTAGGGCAAGGGTGATGGTCAGGCCAGATGCTTCATGTAGCCATGTTTCTGTGATGGCTAAAATATCTAAGTCTTGGCTTAAGATGAGGTTATTGACTTCAAGGGCATGGGCAGTAAGAGAGCGGACATTGAGAAGGGCGCATTTGCATTGTGGTGCAGGGATATTTTTGTTTGGTCGTGACTGC
Source organism: Ambystoma mexicanum (assembly GCF_040938575.1). Classification (NCBI taxonomy): domain Eukaryota; kingdom Metazoa; phylum Chordata; class Amphibia; order Caudata; family Ambystomatidae; genus Ambystoma; species Ambystoma mexicanum. Next base: position 174,728,577 of record NC_090931.1, read on the forward strand.
TTAGCTACTTTAGGTGTAACTATGTGGTTTGGTAGGGTTGAGAGCGGGCTTTATGTAGGGTGGCAGCATAGGACTGGACTTGGGCGGGGGGGGGGCGAGAGTGCAGGCAATGGTAATGATTGTTATGTCTGTCAGGGGTGCAAGTTCCTAACATAAGGTTTCAGCATGTTGTAGGTGTGGGGAGGGCTGTGAAGAGCATGGGCAGGGTGCGTGTTCTAAGTCTAAGGAGTCTGGAGTGGCAATTGGGTGCATTAGTGAAGGCTGCGTGGGATGGTCGGGATTGAGAATGTTTGTCATGGTTTGGCTGCTTGAGTCTGGACTGCTGAAGGGATACATCATGGCATACAGCAGAATGATGTTTAAGGTGAGTGGTGTGCCTAGCGTGAAAAGGTGGTGGAGCGTGGTACACATGCTGAGAATGAGATATTGGGTACAGTTAACAGTTATGCTATTTCAGGCATGCTAAGCTGATGACACTTGAGCTATTTCAATTATGTTTGACTGAGCCAATAGGGCTATTTCATACAGGATTAGTAGTTGATGAGTCTATTTCAAAGCAGATATAAGTAAGGACAATTATTGCACAACACGTTTAGCTGAGAACAATAGAGCTGTTTCAATACAGGCTTAAATAATAAAAGTTAGGCTATTTCAGAACATACATACAAGCTGATGATTTAGGCTATTTCAAAACACGAGTCACTAAGGAACATTTTTGAGAAAACATGTTTAGCTGAGGTCAATAGAGCTATTTCAAACAAGCCTTGTTAGTATGATTAGGTTAATTCCGAATCAGTTTGCATGACGATAATTAGGCTGTTTCAGTACACGTATGGCTAAATAGTTTGATAGGAAATGCAGTGTTAGAAAGATGGTCTATTGCGATATATGGAGTCAATTTCCAATGTTATTACAGACAATACATGTAAACATAGGCTAATGCGGTATTCAGCATAATGACTGTAAGTGGTGGGTGGCGCAGCGGAGGGCTGCGCAGATAAGGAACCTTTGCATGTGTACTTTCTGGTTTCGGTTGAACAGCAGGTCAGAAAAGAGGCACAAGTTGCATAGCAATACCGGAGTGTGTCGTAGCGCGGAATGTCTTTGAAATGGTGTTAGGGTGCTGGTGGTCTAGAAAAGGAGTTCCACGGGTTGATTCGATATGATGCAGGGTGTCAATGTTTCTTAGCGACCTTGATGCGGCCGCGACAGGCTAGAGACAGGCAAGCGCCTTATAGTGCACGCCTCGGTGTTGCGAGCCGGCTAACGCCTTCCGGCAGTGACGATGGGGTTATACAATGCTAACTTACCAACCACTTGTCTACTGGTAGCACCCCCCTTGGCGGGTGTTGCAAATGAGCAGGTTTACCAGAGACAAGGATTCCTTTTACTATCCAGAGTGAATTAAGACTTTTGAAGGATTTCAAAGTTTCAGGTTCACACGCTGGAGAGGCATAGGAGCTGTATTCTTACCAAACAGCACTCTGCAGTAATGGGGATGCGAATGTGGATTCCAAGATGGCAGATAGGCCAGATAAAGGCTTGGACCAGCCCTTAGAACCAGATTAAGCTAAAGTGACCATGTGAGCAGCAGCCAATAATCTCCCTCACCAATTCCAATGCAGAGGTGCAGACCCCCACATTGACCCCAACCCAGGGTGAGCAAGCAACTATCAGGAGAGAGGTATGTGGAAGACTGGATGGAATGCCCAAACCCAGGAAGGGGTTAGCCTCTGGTGGCAAAGACCTGACATGTTGAGTTTTTTGCTCTGTTTATCATTTTGGTCCATCTTATGTCAGTTACCCAAATAAAGATAACACTTCACTACATCAGTGTTCTTGATGTACATCTGGATCCTGGTCATTCCAATGACAAGATTGAAGCATAATCTACTATACCACACTATAAATAATACAAACGTACATCAATGGGGTTTTAAGAATTAATTTTGCCTTGGTCAGTTAACTTTAAGAGAGATAATTGTGTTAGGAATATGGTCATTTAGATAATTTTCTAAGTACCAATAGAATACAAATTCAGTTGATAAGTATCTTTAATGATTACGTATATCTAACCATCTTCAGCCTATGAGTTACAAATCCTTGCAACAAATTATCTCTTGCGCTTCACTTCTTTCATCAAACAGACTGCCTTCTCACTTTTTTTGAAAAACACTTTATTAAGTTTACAATGAACAACAACTACCAATAAAGTAAACAATGTCCCACAGTAAAGCATCACATCTCAATTTACAGAACAATATGAGCATCATACATGGTCAATCTGTCAAAATAGCTCTTTATCCTGCGAAACATAACAGCAAACTGACAAGTAGACCCAAAACAACACAAGACAACACAAGTGGGGCAAACAAAAAAACACACCCTTTACCACAGTATAAGGTTTCATTGGAAAATAAAGATAAAGGTGAGGAATGAATTGAGTTATGGGGAGTTCAAAGCAGAGTTCAGTCTGCTTCCTGTTTACTGGCGAAAGACTGCTTTTCTGAGGAGCTGCCGCTACGTGGTGCTGAGTGTGCTTGTTTCTTTAATTGCAGGCCTAACCTACAAATACGAACTCCCTGCACTGAACGCGGCACAGAGTTAGAAGCAGAGTTCAATCTACTTCAGTCCGCTGAAGCAAGTGACAACAATCTGCTCCTAATTAACATGAAACTCACGACGATGAATGGTGAAAAAAGTGGTCCGCAAACGTGGCAAACTTTTGCAGCAGAGGAGAAAACTCAAAACTCAACTTAACCTGACCGTAGAGGCATGCGAGGTAAGCGATGTTTCATCCAACACCGTCACTGTTTTTGCGAGCGAGTGTCATTCTGAAAGAGTTGAGCACGCAAATTTGCTCCATGCAACATCCTCTTTCTTTGAGCCCAATAGTTTCCCAGTTTCTACATCGCTAACAAACAATACGTCTGTGTACAATGCCATCAAAAGACAAAATGTTAGAAACAGAAACGATCGCAGCAAAGTCGGTTGTAAACACCTTCACGAGTGTAACGATCAGTGATAATAGTTCAAGAAAACCTGTTACACTGTCCTCAAATAGGCTTCCCTTTCAAGGCCCCGTTGATGCCTTGGAAACGCCCTTTGATTTTGATATCACGGATATAACGGATTCAGATCTGCTCGAACTGCACTTACCTTCAGACATCATTTCATTGCCCAACATTCCCAGCATTGGAACAAATACAGCACTGCAAAAAGTGGATACCGACGAAGAGTCGCGTCCAGTCATTGATGACAATGGTAATTGCAAAACTGCAATTACAACCACAACAAAATCAAATTTAACGGCTACCCATTAAACGCCGATCATAAATAAGAACTTGCGGGTGGTGGGAGAATCGACACCTGACACTCAAGAGGTAAGGAAATTACAGAGGAATGACCCTGTGTCTGAAAAACTTTCGAACCAAGAGGTCATCCCAACTTTGCTCATAGCAAATGAGGCCCGTTAAGTTATGGGGCCCTTTTTTGTCTCTTTATGATTAATGTGACGGTGGAGCTGATCTGGTGGATATGTCATGTGAGGAGGAATGGGGGATAAGCTTTCTCACTTTGAACTCACTGTTTGTGATTTCTTTGGCGTAGCTTTTGCAGCAATGTCGTGCCGAGGTCAGGGGCTCTTTGCCTGCCCCTCTTACACTCCTGGGCTGTCTCTCTGGCCCAGGGGAACAAGCACTTCTTCAAGGATTTTTCATTGGAGAACAGCTTTCTGCACAATCCCCTCCTGGCTCCTTGGAGGCACGGCTCCCTCGCCACGCTTTCTCTAGCCTTCTGAAACCATAGAGCCTTGGCGAATCAGTGCTCTGTTCTCCGACAGCAGGTCTCAGGGTGCTCAGGCATCCCAGTTTGCCTGTCAGCTCGGTCTCCACTTTGTACTCCATCTCGAGTTACAACTCGTTCTTCTTCTCGGGCTCTGACTCGGTCTACATGTTTCAAGCAGTTACTCCTTTTATGCACCTATGAAGTACTAACAGGTTTCAGCTGGACATAGTTTTTGCTCCGTGCCTTGATTTTGCCTGCTCTTGCTGATGGGACATTCATGAAAATGGTAGAGTTCTTTTAACTGCAGTTTCTCCGTCTTAGTGACATAGTGATGTTATGCATTTACAGAGCACGGGGAAAATAGAAGGTCAGAAGCCATATAGGCTAAGGGAATGTTGGGTAAGGTGATATTTGGAACAGGGGATACCTTGTCTCGCCCTTGGGTAATTCCTCACCAATCCTAGAGGACCCTCCAATCAGGTGATCCTCCCTCGCTAGCCTGCCCCCAGGGTCAGAATCCAAAAGCGATGGCCTTCCCGGGCCATCTAGTTAAAGGATCGCCCGGGTGTAGGGAGGGAAAAACCCTCAGGTTTCTCACAAAGTGTATGGATTGGTGAATGAAGTCACGTGTTTTGTAAAGCACCAATAATATATGGACTACCAAAGACTCAATGTTTATTGGGATTTGTAGTTTAGTGCTTTGTTGTGTATATATATTATTGTTCAGTTTTTTTGCTGCTCGAGAAGTAAAGTTTAGAGAAAGCATAATGCTTCACCCCGTGTTTTTGACTTTCTATAATGTTAGTGTTGAAAATCTGAACTATGTATTGCCCCATTCAACAGAGCCTTGTTTGATTTACTTTTCATTAAGCATAGAGATAGTGAAAAGACTTCAATTCACTGCAAAAAATTGACATCTTTTTAGTATGTCTATGCTTATTGTAATCGTGGGCAAACTCTTAACATTTACACATTGTTAAGCCGTTAAATAAATTTACTAGATGCATGGGCATTATTTAAGTACTCTTTGCCAAATTACAGCACGTTCTGAGAGGCAGACATCACCATTTCAAAATGTGTTGTAACTTGCCCATAATGCTTAAATACTGCACAGTATTACATTAAGAATAGACATAGTCAAAATACTTTTGTTCACAGCAGATGTATTTTTACTATGTCTGTTTAAAGCAATAGATTTCAAACTCTAACTTGTAAGCACTTTCCTCACGTGTCATGCCCCTCTGTGCCCTCTACAGGCAGGTCCAGGGCATGAAGCAGTATCTAGATCATCTGTGGTGCACTGCCTCCTCAAAAATGGGATCCATCCACCTGTAGGATTCAATGGCAGCTGTTATTTTACCATTGAATCCTATGGCATAGGGGTCTTGCACATCCACGGGATAAAGAGTGCATCATGACAGAATGCTCAACAGCTTTGCTGTTGGTGCCTACACATGCCAAATGATTAGGTTATGTACTGTGCCAATTGCCAAATGCAGTAAAGGAAAAACCAATTCGATGTCAAGACCCAGAGGCTCGTATTATGGTTTCTCCTTCTTTACTGAAGGCTTGAGCAGCCTTTATAACTAAACATTCAATAACCTATCAAGAACTGCAATTTTCTGGAACAATGTAGTCTTAAACTTGAAAACTCTATGGCCTCAGGCCTGTCACATGTCCATATTCCACCAATCACGAATCTTGTATCCCAACATATCGCTGTCCCTCCTTCTAACTGCCTCTTCTAGGGTGGCCAACTGTCCTGTATTTTGCGGGATTGACCCGTAATTGGGCACTCTGCCCCGCAGTTTGCCGAGTGGCTCCGCAGGATGCGGGGTGTCCTGACTTGCTCTGTTCGAGCCCAATTTTTGCTCGAACAGAGCAAGTCGGGAGTCACTTTTAGGCATGCTGGGGGCTGGGGCCAGCCGCTGCCGGGTGCACAGGTCACAACTAATTGCTGTGCATCCATCCCTGTCTCACAGATCAGCTGCCACTTGCCAGCCACTGTTATTATTATTATTATTATTATTATTATTATTATTATTATTATTATTATTATTTTTTATTATTATTCTTATTTGTGAGAAATGGGGTCATATACATACATTTCCCGCAAATCGGAATGACAGTGACTGGAAAGTGGCAGCTAATCTGTGAGTTCTATTGCATTCAATTGCCCCCGCAGCTGCTGACGTGACAGGCCTGCTGTGCAGATGCATTTTTAGTGCGTCGCCTGGAGTCCTGCTTTAATGGGAGGTTCACCCTGTGCATGCATCCATGTCGCACAGATTAGCTGCCACTTGCCAGCCACTGTTATTCCAATTCGCTGGAAATGTATGTAATAGGAGCGGGGAGGGGGTCATATACATATATTTCCTGAGAATCGTAATAACAGTGGCTGGAAAGTGGCTGCTAATCTGTGAGACACCCTAAATGAGCCCTTTTGTATTTGATTGCAGCCGCAGCTGCTTACGTGCCAGGTCTGCTGTGCTGTGTTACTAGAAGTGCATGGCCTGGAGTCCCGCTTTAATTGGAGGTGATCCACCTCCCATTAAAGCGGGACTCCAGGCGATGCACTTCTAGTGCATATGCATAGCCGGCCTGTCACATCAGCAGCTGTGGGGCGCAATGCATTGATTGATTGGGTGGGGGGGTGTCGGATGCCATTTATTGCCAGCCCAGCTGGTCAGTGGCAAGAAGTTTGCCTGAGGGGAGAAGAGGAACCAGCTGTCGTCACCTGCCTGCCAGTGCTAGGACCTTTGCTAATGCTCACGACAAGGTGAGAGGAATCTGCTCGAGAGGGGCAGAGGTGAGTGGCTACATAGGCAGGGAAAAGAGGCACGTTGATGAGTTTGTGTGAATGTGGATTAGAAAAAAGCATGGTTGGTGGTCGAAGATACAGTGATGTAATACATGTTATGAGAGCAAGTGTGTGGTGTTTTTTTCTGTGTGAACTGTACCAGGCCCGGTGGGGGGGGGAGGTATTCCTTTATTATTGTGCACATACCGAATTCTTAACCCTAATGCTGCAAAGGTATCACGATTAGCACCACCCACTTGGAGACACCTTAAAGTAGATAGTTAAAGCATGAGATTATTTTATTAAAGGTGTCGAGAAGAGCTGCATTTGTTTGTAGCATGGTAGGTGCTTTCTCCACTGTTTGTATGACTGTAGCACTCTGTTGTCATGGGTCTGGGAAGCAGAAGTTTGTCCATTGCAGGGAGGTGCTGCTGCTGTTGGAAGTGGAACTACTTAGTTCCCACCAAGGGCTTGAACGCTGTTAAGTTCAGTGGTGGGAAAAAGGAACTAGTGGTACTCTGCTGTAATTAAAAAGGAGGGAAGTTGGAGTGTGGGGGGCGTGGGGTACGGGTGTCTAGTTGGTCAGGGATGACCAGGATCACACACTTCGGCTCAAATTGTTGGATTTCAACATTCAGTCTTATGGAGTTCAATTACAAAAAAACATAAATTGCATAATAAAGTCACATGACAGCGTGTAAAGCAATATGTTAAGGCAAAAGAATATAATTGTGGCTTTAATTTTCATATCTTGAATGGTAAACTATTATGTGCCAGAATGCAAGATAATGCCAAACTGAAAAGTATAGTTAACCCCACTGTACTTTCAGTGATTTAAAACAGGTAATAAAAGAAGTTGTGTAATAAACAAAGATAGATATGCAGATTATTTGTCACAAACATACAGCTCGTTGTTATTCATAAGGTTAAAAACATTTGATTAGTGACTTAAAGCAACTTTAATTTTTTTGTATGTCAAGATTTAATGATATAAGGGAAAACATGTTGATGTGCCAGATATCCATCTACGTCCCTGCTATTAGCTAGCCACTTATTTGTCTGAATGGCTATGGGAGTCTTAAAAGGGGTCCGTTTATATTCTAGGTGCGTATGTTTGCAGGGTGACCTTCCCACCATTTACTTTTTGAATTGCTCTAATTAGATTTAGCAGGGCGATAATCGCTCTCCTTTCAGTACCTCACGGTGGACGTTTTCTGCTGTATAGATGCGAATGGTGTTGAAGGCTCCAATGTGATTGGCTGAAAAGTATAGCTCTTGAGAAAAGCTACAAATGCACACTGCACTATACAGGATAGTGTTCTTGAACTGTACCACAATTGGGAGTAGTGCAGGTTGTGCTTTTAGACACACAGTGACAAAATGTGACCAATTGTGAGAGTGACACATTAAAAACAATGTAAATGTAAAATAAAAATAAAACGGTATGTGATGTTTCATGTAATATGTGCTTCCCAGTCATCCACTTTAGCACTGTAGTGCTATTCTTACTTGCTTCCAGGTCTGGGCCAGCAGCAATGGGTACCAGATTTGGAATACATTTTAATGTCTTCCTTCCCTAATATTCCCCCTATTTTGTTTCTGTACAGCGAAAAAGTTGCTTGAGTGACCTTGAGAGCCAAACAGAAAAGTGGTTAGCTAAAACCCAGGAGGAAACACCACGAACGCAGCTGTGGGAGAGTAGAGAAGAGAGTGGCAAAAACCAAGAAGAAACTTTACCAAGTAACTTGTTGAAGGCAAGCCTTTAGTGGTATATTAGCCACACTCAAAGACTTAAAATGGCTGAATTCCAAAATAGCATTGTTGAAAAAAAATTACCCCAAAAGAAAAGGAAGCGTTTGAGTGTATACCGGAAAGAGTGGAAAGTAGAGACCCACTGGTTTACTGGCTGTAAGGATTGTGACAATGAAGCCAGATGTATCCCATGTGGAAAGTCATTTTCTATTGGTCATGGAGGTTTTCATGATGTACAGCGACATGAGAATTCAGATTTCCATAAAAGGTCTGTGCAGTCACTCTGCGCTAGGCAAGCAATCCAGCATTTCTTTGTTAACCCTGTGGAGACCACAGAGCATGACAAGGTAGTATTGGCAGATGTTTCCAGTGTGTACCATGGAATAATCCATAATCATTGTTACCGTTCAATGGACTGCGGAATGAAACTTGCTGCTAAGATATTTCCTGACTCCCAACATCTCATGCAACATAAACTGTGCTAAAACAAAAGCTGATGCAATAGCAGTTAATGTGCTTGGTCCCTATTCCATCAAGGATAGTGTCCATGCTCTGACTGGGCAAAACTCTTGGAGGTTTTTCTCCATTGGAAGCAATGCCTCCAACAAGGGTAACATGAAACTATTCCCATTGCTGATAAGACATTTTGATATTGACAATGGGGTGAAAGATTGTTTGCTTGATTTCTATGAAGATAGTAATTTTCTATGAAGACAGTGTTGAAACCGCAGTTGCGATTTCCACCCAAGTACAGGATAAGCTACAATATTTTGGTCTCAATTTAAATCCGGTTTCTTCGTATAGTGCAAATAATGCAAGTGTACGTTTTGGAAGACATAATAGTGTGTTCACCATACTGCAAAAGCAAAAGGCTGGCCAGATAATTCAGGGCAACTGCTGAGCCCATATGTTGCACAACACAGCCAAACACAGCCAAACACGGCATTGGGAGAATGAGGTTTGATGTTGAAAATCTAGGGACCAAAGTTTATAGTCATTTCTCCTGTTGAGCCAAGCGTAGGCAAGAACTTATTGGCATGTGTGCTTCAACGGCATGTACCAAAGGGATGGCTCAGCCTTTTTCTAGCCATTGAGCGCCTGCTGTCCAACTGGCCTGCAGTGCACCCCTATTGTCTTTCTCTTGGAGAAGAAGCATGCCCTTATTTTTTGTGGCAAATAGTTGAAGGTGACGGCATGGGTGGTGGTGAGCATGATGCAAGTAGAGTAACAAAAGCTGAGATCATGCTTTCTTTTCTGCACAATGTGCTGAAGGCTTTCCAAGACACAATTCTCATAATGGAGCGGAGGGACATGACTATTACGGAAATTTTTGATGTTTTTAGTCCATTCCAAAAGAAAATGTCCAGGCGTCAGAAAGACTGTTTTATTGGATTTAAGGCAGACAACGATTTGAAATGTATAGGTAATGAGGTGAGACAGGCTATTATGAAGGATGTGACTGCTTTCTATGATTCGGTGCTGATCTACTTTGACAAGTGGATTGATCTTTTTGAAAAGGGACGACTTCAGTGCTTATCATTGTTGTCACTTAATAGACCTATGTCTTTTGCTGAAATAACAGCATTGTTTCAATCTTTCCCAGCTCTGTTGGTAGATGTTAATCTGTTGTATGAAGAATTTTGCATTGTAGAAAGCATCATACATATTTTAACTTCTTCAAATGATGAAGGAACTCCAAAAATGGATAAAGCTCCTGAATGCCTTGGGCCATGAAGGAAAACAGTTCACCAAGATTGCAAGCTGTGTGCTCTCAATACCTGCATCAAATGCATATGTGGAGGGAGTATTTACTCTTGTTTCCTTTACCTGGAGTGATGCCAGGAACCGTTGTGAAGTTAACACAATTAAGGCTGAGCTTCAAATTAAATATAATTTTCAGATGAGCTGTACTGATTTTTCTGCAAAGTGCCCCAAAACAAGAAGTTATTGCTTTCAGCAAAAAGTCAAAAAAAGTACAAGTTCAAAATATGCAATTAATTATTACCTTAATGGAGAATCGTTTTTGATTATAAACTGACTAAATATTAAAGATAACTTTTGACTTCTGTCTTTTTTGACTGTATCAAGATAGCAAAATGCTATGCTAGTGAGCTGAGCAACAACAAAGCAAGCTTCCAACTATGTGTTTAAGTGTCATTGTTGTGATGTAGGTACGTTTTATTTACATACATACAGGTATGGGTTCCAGTTTCTCTTAGTTATATACAAGGAGACAGACCACCCACTGGCCATCCTCACACACACCAGCTCACTCAGGCCCCCAACTGACACTCACAGAACACTCAACAGCAAACACACATCAACATTCTCCTGAGCTGTCGGTCATTCCAAGCACGCACATTCTCTCAGCATACATAGATAGCCAGCAGGACAGGACATTTAAACATCACAACAGTCATATGTAAACAAAAGTATCCATATGTTTGTTGCAAACAAATGGCGCTATATAAAATCTCGCGCCGCGCACACTACAAACCATTTTTTAGCCTCCGCGTGTAAAATGTCTTGCAAAGCCATTTTGAAAAGTTGCCCACCCTAGTAGTGCATGTTTGTATTGCTTCAATATACTTTCATTTTGCTTTATATTTGGAAGCGCATTGCTGCGAGCGTGTTGTCTTGGGGAATTGAAACAACAATACTCCTGGGACTTCCTCTCAGTTCCAGCGTTGTCGTTTTCGGCTTCCTGCGTGCAGTCAACAACAGCATACTCATCTTCCGAGAGATCCTTTTACGTGTAGCTCTGCATTTCAGACACCGAAGAGCTCCGAAACGGCGCTCTTTGTAGGCGCCACCTAGCGTCACCAGGGCACACTGCATCCTATAGCTTTCCTCACAGAGAGTAATACAGGCTCATAGAGCGGCTTTTACCGTCCCGCACTGACGATGCAGATTACTAGCACGCTGCACAATCCTTCACGGGCAGACCCAGGAAATCCTGTAATATAAGCATGTGCACAGCGCAGAATATATACGTATATATACATATTTTATGTATACTGATATAAACACGGAAAAAGGGGATAAGAACCCTTGAGCTACTAGCTCTCCTCGACTGGTGAAAGCCCAAGTAAACTAAATTCTGGGGACAGGCCCCAAGTGCAGCCTGCAAGCCACCACAGTTTAGTCACCAGTGTCCTAGCCATAATGGCTTTTCAGCGCAGGGAATCCTCTGGGAGTGAGTCAGCCGCAGAAGAGCCTTTGCATCTCCGAGATGACCCCACAGTGGGACAGCTCATAGAGCAAGCAGCATGGGCAGGCCTAGGACCATAGCCAGCAGGTTAGACTTCCTGCAAGACTGGGTTGCCTGTGCACAGGGCCGCAGGGCAGTTAAATCCAAGTCCCATAAGAGGCAGTGGCAAGATGAACACAGGTCACAAACACAGTCACGCTTGCTGCAGAAGAAACACAGCAAGACTAAGCACTCTAAAGACAAAGTGCGGCAGAGGTGGCACAATGGTAGACTCTGTAGCCCGTAGGAAGATGCTGAGGGCACAGACTCTTAAAGTCTCACACAACCGACCAGTGAAGAAGAAAGTGAGCACATCTCTGTTAGCTCGGACTCCCCGCAAGGTGAGGAACCCCGAAAGAAATGAAAGAAGTCTGACAAGCACCAGGAGAGTCCCCCGGATGACACTTTTGATCTGGATTCTTTGCTCCACCTGAGATCCGTGGAATGGGAGCCTCCTGTGAGAAGGTGGCTAACTACCTGTGCAGACAGGTGTGCACCCCTCTGAATAGAGAAGCCAGAAGCAAATTAAGGGTGGAATGCCCAGACCGTCACTAACTGACAGGGTAGTAGAGACCCCCGAGGTGGACCCTCAAATGCTGACCTTTATGGCAAAATATACAAGAGACGTCAAAAAGGGCATAGATCGATTGTGGTGAGCTTGCCAGTATGAGCTCCTGGACACTGTACGCCTTTTAGCCAAGATCCTGCAACTGGCAGAGCAAGCCAAAGGTGATGAAGCTATTGACCTCCACATCCTGGCAGGATGTGCCAAGCGGGAGGTGTGTCTCTTAAGAAATGCCAACTGCGCCATCGCAGCAGAACGTCGCTGCAAACTGAGGGAATCGGCAGCCGCAGAAGCTGCATCTGCGGTCAAGGCACTACTTTACGGCGAGACCTTCGTCAAGGATATGTCTAAATTCATCAGTACTTTCGCCACACTAGACAAGGCCCAGCCTTCCCTGAAAAGAGTATTTGTGCCACAGGTTTTCGCAAGGGCTGGTAGAGGCAGGGGCCGCTTAGCCAGCTGCAGAGGAGGTCAAAGGCCCTACCAAGGCAGTAACTGGCACCAGGAGGACAGCAGACCCAACCCCTTCTTCCCCTCCTGGGGGCGTGGAAGAGGGAGAGGTTGGTGCAGCAGACAGCAGGATGCTATCAAAGGTGAGACCACTGTCTCCTGCACCCAGCCTAGAGGAAAACAGCACAATCCCACCCGTCGGGGGCAGCCTAGCAGCGCACGCGCCACCTTGACGAGACCTGACAGCGGACGCATGGGTCTTAGACACTGTGCAAGGTTTCTCTCTCGACTTCTTCCAAGAACCATGATTTCAGATTTTAGACACGAATGTTCAGGAAAGTCCTAATTCTATTAAAGACTGAGGTGAAGTATTATCCCGCCCATTTAATTGCTCAGTTCTGTGTAGTCCGGGCGCACTAGGGCAGAGCGACAGGGAGCAGCATAGCTTTTGCGGCGATTGTCCTCCCACAGTTGATCTAAAGCTGGTTGTGGTTTTGTGCCTTATGTCATCCATGCAGGGACGGATAACAAGCAGCCGGTAGCTTGAATGTCCCCTGGGATGATCCCGCATAGCGGCAGCGAAGAATCATTGAGAGGTTTTTCAAAACAGTGTTGCTTTCACAGATGGTTTTGTTGTGGCAGCGGCTAGGAGAATCATTCCTTCGGAAAGGGAAAGTTAGAAGGAGGGATAGTGATATGCTGGGACAGAAGAGTCGTGATTGGTGGAATATGGATATGTGACAGGCCTGAGGCCATAGAGTGTTCAAGTTTAAGACTAGATTGTTCTTGAAAATTGCAGTTCTTGATATGGTATTGAATGCTCATTTTTATAAAGTGCCTCAATGCCTCAGGGCTGTTGCACGCTTTATAAATGTTAATAAACAATAAATATAAAGGCTGCTCGAGCTTTCAGTAAAGAATGAGAAAGCAATAAAACTTTGCCTCTGAGTCTTTAATAGATTTATGACTTTCCTGAACCTTAGTATGGAAAATCTGAAATAGACAAGGAAGAGCTAATCTAGGCACATGCCCATATTGTATGAAACAATGACTCACTAATGTGAAAAACCTAAGGGGTTTCCCTCCCTACTCCCAGGGGATCCTTTAAGCAGGTGGGCAGGGGAGTGCCATCACTTTTGCATCCCGACCCTGGGGGCGGACTAGCGAGCGAAGATCACCTGGGTGGAGGGTCCTCTGGGATTGGGGAGGGATTACCCAAGGGTGAGACATGGTATCTCCCCATTCTCTCAGTCTATATGGCTCCTGACCTCCTTTTTTCGCTGTGCTCTTAAAACGCATAACATCTCTATGTCACTAAGATGGAGTAACTGCATTTAAAATAACTACCATTTTCATGAATGTCCCATTAACAAGACCAGGCAAAGTCAGGTACTGAGCGAAAATGATGTCCAGCTGAAACCTGTTAATACTCCACCGGTGTATAAAAGGAGTAACCGCTTGAAGCCTTCAGAACGAGTCAGAATCCGAGAAGGACAAGTTGGAACTCAAGATGTAGTACGAAGTGGAGACTGAGCTATCAGGCAAACTGGGACACCTGAGCATCCTGAGACCTGCTGTCTGAGAACAGAACTCTAAAACGCTAAGGGCCTGTGGTCTGAGAAGGCTAGAGAAAGCGTGCTAAGAGAGCCATGTCTCCAAGGAGCCAGAAGGGGGTTTGTGCGGAAAGCTGTTGTCCAATGAAAAGTCCTTAAAGAGGTGCTTGTTCACCTGGGCCAAGAGACAGCCCAGGAGTGTCGGAGGGGCAGGCAAGGAGCCCCTGACTTCGGTACTACAGGACCGCAAAGGATACGCTAAAGAAATCACAACTGGTGAGTTCAAAGTAAGAAGGAAGTCCGGTTGGTGAAAGAAGCGAAACGCGAGAGATAATTTGTTGCAAGGCTAGAACAACCGTAAGGTGAAAGACGCCCTGAAGATATAGCTTCAATTGTCCATTGTAAATTGAAATGTGGAAATGATTAGAGTGAAAATAACTGAGTGTCGCGCATATGCTTACACACTGGGGAAAAGAGCGTTGTTGAATTAAGAAACCCTCCGAAAGTGCAGAGGAGCTGTGCGAGGCTCGAAGGAGGAGCCAAGTGGAGAGAAAGTGAAGGGAAGTTGTGAGGGAGAGAAAGTGAAGGGAAGCTGAAACCCTGAGAAATACAGATTGTGAAAGTAAAGAAGCAAAAGGGTGCCTGGGGCCCAAACCTGTTTGTGAACTGTGATAAAGTGCCTGGGGCACGATTGCAGGAGAGCCTAGGCATCGGAGTGGTCCCGCACAGGGCTGAGTAATGCTGTGCATTGTCAAAAGTCTCAGATACGAAGATTGTGACAAAAGTGATAAGGTACCAGGGGCACGATTCCAGGAGGGCCTATGTATCAGAGTTGTCCAGCACAGGGCCGAGTAATACTGTGCATTGTCGGAAGACTCTGATACGAAGGCTTGAGTTGTTGAACTACTGGGGAAGGGAAACCCAAATGTGGAACTGTCAAGTGTTGAAGGGGAAGGAAACACCCAAAGGAAACCAGAGCAAGAGAGAATCTTGTAACCCCTACAGTTGTGAACTGTGGTCTGTGAACTTCCAGAGAAAAGGTAGCACAAAGGAACTTTGTGATAACTTTGAGTCTGAAGCAAGAAGGGCTTCTGGAGAAAGGGAGCTCTTGGTAACTTGAAGGAACTTTGAAGTTTTTGAACCTGAGGAACTTTGTAGAATCCCGAGTGGCACAAGCTTGGGGAAGGAAGCTGTGGGACAACTCCAGTTCTATCCTGATATTATTTGACTCACTCTTTTGTTGTGATCCAAGTCCCGAACACATTATTATTATAGAAGAAAGTGAAGGCAAGCATAGGTTTGACACAAACAGCTTTATTATTTTAATGGTTGAGACTACTCCCATTTTAGAAGGAGGGGAAGCTAGGAAGTCTCCAACCCCAATTCCAGTTAATAAAGGTTTTACAAACGTGATCCATTGTGTCTGTGTCTATCTCTTGATACCATGCCTGCCTCACATATGGTGTCAGAGTGGGATGCAGCTCAACCAAAACAGGTTTTGGGACGCTGAAATATGAAAGGTTGAGTAACGGAGCCTCCAATCCAACTCGCACACAAATCAGGACTCGCTTGGAAATGTGGACTCAATCTCCTGGCTGGAGATATTGGTCCAGACTTTAGAGGAGATGTTAAAGTCCTATTACAGAATCATGTGGAGACAGCATTTAAAATCCAACCCGGGGACAAAATAGCTCAAGAGATACTCGAGAGAACAAAGATTCCCATCTTGAAAGAAGAGGCTGATAAAGGGAAGATGGACAGAGGTGAGTTAGGTTTTGGAAAGACTGATCAAAGCGAAATACACACATACCTCCAAAGACCAGTGAAGAAGAGCGAAGTATTCTCCCGGACTCAGCTTTTTCCCAGAGGAACAATCCTTTACTACCCGAAGCATTATCACAAGTCATATCTGAGCAGGAAGGAAAGAAAGAAGAGGTCCTTTCTTTTTCCTAAAACAAGGACTACTGCATAGGAAAGAAGTCACAGGAGAAGGGATGATAAAAACCCAATTAGTAGTCCCCAAAAGCCAGAGGTTCATCGTTCTGGAGATTTCCCATTCACAACTCATCGGAAGGCCATCTAGGGCAAACCAAGACACAAGCCCACAAAAGTAGTACATTTTTTTTTAAAAACCTTTATTTAAGCAGACAGGTAGACAGATCAGACTCGGGCTCCACGGCCCCCACATTCCATACAATGATAATAAATACTGTATTGGATAACTTTGCGTGTTAACATTTTACAATGGCATTGTTTCTTCATACATTCCCACTTGTTAGAGTACTTAAGTATTCAGGGAACGGTCCCCATACATCCCTAGGTCTGCCCGTCCCGATTACTGTCATTATATACCCCTCTTCTTTTTCATTTGCGTAAGTTAGTTCATCTGAGGGTGCAGCTTTTGATTTTCATTTGAGCAAAATGCATTTCTTCGCCACTTTACAACATACATTGAACAGTTTACGTTTACCAATGGGCACCTTTCCAATATTGCCCAATAAATATTTGAGAGGGAGTAGTGTAGGGAGTATTCCAATCATTTATTCCAACACTTCAGCGACCTCTGCCAGAATCGTGATATCACAGGACAGTTCGAAAACATAAGGATCATGTCAGCTCCATCGCCCCCACATTTCATACATTTATCTTCTGCAGTAGACAAGAAGCCTGCCGCTCTAGCAGGTGTATAATGTAATCAAAACTTTAAATTGGATGAGTCGTAATCTTGCATTTAGTGCAAAGTCTTTTGTTAATAGTCAATATCTATGCCATTTAGACTCATCTATATTCATGTTCAGATCCCTCTCACATTTAGCCGTTGCTGGATTTCTTCGGATCTGAGCGGCCTGTACAACCCTGTAGAGTCACGAAACCTGCCCCCTCGGTATATCTTTCAATGCTATCAGATTAATACACTCACATGATTCCGGCTCTTGTGGGAACGATGGCCATCTTCGGCGCACCGCAGCTCTAATGCGGAAATACTGTAATAACCTAACTGGGTTCAAGGCCAGTGTTGCCTTAAAGGGATGGTCTAGTAAAAATGTTTATTTAAAAAATAGATAGGCAACATAAAAAAAAATACTAGCATTCTCTTTTTTAAAACTTCCTATGTAAAATTTTGAGCTATTCAAGCTCAAAATTCGCAAAAGCAAGCACATGGGCGCATCCATTTTGTGAAATGGAGGCCCTCCTGTGCTGGCTTTTGCTTTTGCGGCACTAATGAAGGAAAAGCCAGCCAGCTGTAGTAAACAAAAGCTACCGCTGGGTGGCTTTCCCTTCATTAGTGCTGTAGGCGGAGGACGGGGACCGGAGACCAGAGCAGGAAAGCTGCAGCTGAATCTCGGTAAGTGCTATTTATTTTTTTAAAAAAAATAAGCACTAGCTGCGGTTTTAAGTTTTCCGGGCTGGAGGAGCCCGGAAAACTTAGGAATAAAACCGCAGCTTTAAAAACGTTGTATTTATGTTTGCGGTCGCTTTTGAAGCGACCGCAAACATAAATACAACGTTATTGTGTTGGAAAACGCTGCGGTTTTTCTTTCCAAGTTTCTCAGGCTGCTCCGGCTCAGAGGAGCCTGAGAAACTCGGAAAGAAAAACCGCTGCGTTTTCCAACACAACCGCGTTGTTTCTGCCTGAATTTGCCTTCCCATTTGGGGCTCTCGGGGTCCACACAGGGAGCCCGAGAGCCCCAAATGGGAAAGCAGATTCAGGCAGAAACAGCGCGGCATTGCGGAAAACAACCGCGTTGTTTCTGCCTGAATCTGCTTTCCCATTTGGGGCTCTCGGGCTCCCCCCGGGGAGCCCGAGAGCCCCAAATGGGAAAGCAGATTTAGGCAGACACAACGCAGCATTTAGCATTTCCCATTTGGGTCTCTCGGGCTCCCCACGGGGAGCCCGAGAGCCCCAAATGGGAAATCAGCTGTAGGTAGAAACACTACGCGCCATGTAAACATAACCGTGTTGTGTTTCTGCCTGCTGTGGCTTTCCCTTTGGGTCTCCGGTGCTACCCTGGGAGCACCGGAAACCCAAAGTGATAGCCACAGCAGGCAGAAACACACGCGGTTGTGTTGGAAAACGCTGCGGTTTTTCTTTCCGAGTTTCTCAGGCTCCTCCGAGCCGGAGCCGCCTGAGAAACTTGGAAAGAAAAACCACAGCGTTTTCTAACACAATAACATTGTATTTATGTTTGCGGTCGCTTTCGAAAAACCACAGCGTTTTCCAACACAATAACATTGTATTTATGTTTGCGGTCGCTTCGAAAGCGACCGCAAACATAAATACAACGTTCTTAAAGCTGCGGTTTTATTTCTAAGTTTTCCGGGCTCCTCCAGCCCAGAAAACGTAGAAAAAAAACCGCAGCTAGTGCTTATTTTTTAAAAAAAAATAAATAGCACTTACCGAGATTCAGCTGCAGCTTTCCTGCTCTGGTCTCCGGTCCCCGTCCTCCCCGTACAGCACTAATGAAGGGAAAGCCACCCAGCGGTAGCTTTTGTTTACTACAGCTGGCTGGCTTTTCCTTCATTAGTGCCGCAAAAGCAACAGCCAGCACAGGAGGGCCTCCATTTCACAAAATGGATGCGCCCATGTGCTTGCTTTTGCAAATTTTGAGCTTGAATAGCTCAAAATTTTACATAGGAAGTTTTAAAAAAGAGAATGCTAGTATTTTCTTTTTATGTTGCCTATCTATTTTTTAAATAAAAATGTTTACTAGACCATGCCTTTAAATTCTTCTTGTGTTATGAGAACCTCCCCTCAGGAAACAAATCACCCAACACCATTTCTTTACTCGGGTCCCAGGATTTCTGTATGTCAGTGTTATACGTGGGAGCGAGAGCAGGGCAGTTCCAGAGACTAATCTTGCTGTTATAAGCGGTTGATATTTCTAGGCGTTCGAATACCCGGACCCATGCATTCACTGTTGTACGAACCAGGTCAAATGTGCATGAATCTGTGTACCGGTCGTCTAATATGACTGCCTTGAGGTCTGTTGGAGCTGCTCCATAGCGTTCCATTTCTCTATGCACTGGACCGGGTTCTGGTGACTACCAGTGTCCTGCGTATTGTGCTTGGGCGACCAGATAATACAATTCGGAGTCAGGGGCAGCCGGCCACCTCGCTCATAGGGCTCTGCCATTCCCTCCCAGCTTTTACGAGGTGTTCCACTCCCCCCACACAAACTGCACTGCCATAGAGTGAAGTTTTGCAAAAAAGATTCTACCCAACCAAATTGGTATAGTTGTGAAATAATATGGTAGCTTGGGTACCACCACCATTTTTAACAGGGATAGCCTCCCATATAGTGACAATGGGAATCTGCCCCATAGCACCAATTTGACAGCAAGAGCATTAAGGTACATCCCATGGTTATTTTCTAACAGTGTTCGCTGTGTACGGGATACCATCACTCCCAGGTACTTAAAGCTCTTTGGGGACCACCTAAGTCCCTTAAGATCATCCGTTAGCAGAAACAGTTCAGATTTGGTAGCATTGATTTTGTAACCTGAATCATTAGTAAACCTAGCTACCTCTTCCATAACTGGTCCCAAGTGGACTTCTGGGTTCTGTATATATAGTAAAGTATCATCTGCGTACAGGGAAATAATTTGAGTTGGTCCCGCTGAGTGTATCCCCCTGTGTGCATGCCGTTCCCTCATTTGTAGTGCCAGTGATTCTATTGTGAGCGCAAACAACAACGGAGAGAATGGGCATCCCTGTTTAGTTTCTCGTGCAAGTGTAAATGCTTGAGAGAGAGCACTGTTAGTTCATATTCTAGCTGTCGGGTCGGTGTATAGAAGTTTGACACATCTGACAAAATACTCCCCAAACCCAAAACGCCCGAGTACCCCAAACAAGTAGTTCCAAGATACGGAGTCAAAAGCTTTCTCTGCATCAAGAGATGCAACCACTGCCTGAGCTTGTTAATCGATTTGTGATATTATACCAAAAAGGTGCCGTAAATTAAGAGCTGTGGATCTTCTTGGAACAAAACCCGACGGCTCTGGGTGTACCAGATATGTAATATGTGGGAGGAGTCTGCTTGCTAATACTTTAGCGTAAATCTTAGCGTTAGTGTTAATGACAATGGTCGATAGGATGCAACTTCATTCGTGTGTCCACCTGGTTTTGGTAACACTGTGATGACTGCCTCAGTGAGCGTAGGTGGGATTTCCCTGTGGCCAGTGCCTCTTCCCAAACCCTCAGTAATCGTGGTGCTAGGACGTCACAATGTCTTGTGTAGTTCTATACCCAGTTCATCCGGTCCTGCAGCCTTACCGGAAGACAGTATAGTGATGGCGTTAGCTATTTCTTCCACAGTAATAGGATCGTCAAGTGTCGCTCTGACCTCTGTGGGGAGATCTGGGAGAACAATCTCTTGTAGATATCATTCTATTTCTTCCTCTGTACAAGTATCGGCATTAGCATACAGCTTACTGTAGTACCGTAGGAACTCATCGTTGATCACTGCCGTAGTTGTCAAAAACTCCCCAGCTTTTCCCGCTATCCCTGGCACGGAAACCATCCCCTTCTCGCCTTTCACTATTCCTGCCAATAAGCCTGTACTCCTCCCCATAACGTTTTTTCCCTGTTTAGGCTTGGCCATATAGCGTACCTCTTGGTCCGCCAGGTCTCGGAACTTCAGCAGGTTACCTTTAATCAATCCAAGGAGCGTTTTATCAGATTTTATGCTGTATTCATTCTCTAATCTGCGTAATGTACCTACTTCCTCCGTCAGCTCCCGCCTGGAGGTCTTCAATACCCCTGACATGATCGAAATCATTGTGCCCCATAACCAAGCTTTAAACATCTCACAAATACATGGCGTAGGTCTGGACCGACCCCTCATTTACTCAAAGAATCCTTCAGGTTTCTCCTGCATATCTTCTACTAACACACTATCCATAAACATGGACCGTGGTATTGTCCACAATGGCCAGGGCCGTGATGTGTTACCAAGCTCCAGTGACATCACACCGGGAAGTGATCCAACAAGGTACATTGTACATTTCTGCTGCCATGCAAACGTAGCGCCAACCCTGCTGAGAGCAGCCAGAAATCACTCTGTGAAATAGCATCATGGACTGTAGAGTAATATGTATATTCGGCCACTGTCAGGTGTTCCTCCGTACGTTGACCAGTCCCAGTTAGGTCATCACTAGCTTGATCATTTTTGCTGCACCAGATGACTCGCACCATGTCGTGCTAGTCTGGTCCATATGTACATCTAAAATCATATTAAAGTCACCTCACCAGATGATGGGATCGTTTCCCATCTTTACCAACATCTCGGACACTCGGGAGTAGAACCCTGCATCATCTATGTTCGGGCCATATGTATTTACCAATGTGACTCTCACTCCTGATAATACCCCTCTAACGTCTTCGGGGTCAACCTGCATCTCCCCTACTTGGAATGAATGAGCAATGTACCATATTTAGTACCCCTCTAACTTGAGAGTAGGTTGTGTAATATCTCTGTCACCCCCACTTGGTTGCAAACCCATCACTTACTGTGCATAATGTGTGTGTTTCTTGCCACATTACTATTTTAGGAGAGTGTCTCTCCAGGTAAGCTATAACTTTCCTGGCTCTAATGGGGTTGTTCAGACCCCGAATGTTCTATGATACCAATCCAATCACCTCACCTGGCATTTAGTTGTACCCAACAACAATATGGAAAACTCACAATACATGAACCCATCGAGGGCTAGGACCACCCAAGTACCGCCATCCACCCGCTGCCATCTGCTTTTAGAAACCTTTTAACTCACCATCCCCCTTCCCCTCCTCCCACCCCCTTCCAGTTCTCATTTCGATGCCCAATCACTTCCCTTGAACTACCCCATCCATCACCCCACCCTCACCATCCACCCCAACTTGATGATGTCGCCCCTCATTTGCATATAAACATACCTTCATTCCTCCTTCCCATCCCTGCCCTCCCCAACCTTCCCAACTGGGTTCCCAGCATCGAGCCCCAAACTTCTCCCCAGAGCTCCTTTATCCACCCCCTCACTCCCGCACCATTCACCGCAACTTGATGATCTAGCCCTCGCGGAACCAAGGAACTTTCCTGGAGTATGCTGCGAGCAGTCACAACATCCATTGGGAGCCCAGTGGTCACACTCCCCAACTTAAATTAACAGTTTCACATGCCTGCTAACTGCACTATTTTCAGCAAAAGCAAATTCTGGTGTCAAAACTTTGCGTTCAGTCCCCCATGTTGTGTTGTCTGGCATCTCCTATTGGGACACGATTATGATTGCGCCCACGTTCCGCTACTGGAAGCGGGATAGACGCCTCCACATATGCCAGGGCGTCGGAAGGATTTTCAAAAAAGTGCGCTCTACCTATGTGTTTAATGTGTAATTTTGCGGGGACCATGGGGGTGTACGGGACATGTCTGGTCCTGAGCAGTCTCTTTTCTGGGTCATAAGATCTTCTCATGGCCTGGACCCCTGCCGCAAAGTCTGTGTAAATGTGGATGTTATTGGCCTTGTAGTAAAGCATCCCCAGTTCCCATGACAATTTCAGGATGAGGTCTCTGTAATTAAGAAGTAGTTTTGCAATAATAATGCGGAGAGGAGCTCCAGGTCTGGACATCGGGGCAAGAGTGCGGTGTGCACGCTCAACTAAAAACTGGGTAGTGAACTAAGACGTACAGAATAGAGTTTTCAAACGCTCTTTGACAAATGTATCTATAGGTCCCTTACAGGCCACTATGGATACTCCCACAATGCGCACTTTATTCCGCTGTGAACAGGACTCTAGGTCATCGCATTTCCTTCAGACCATGGCAAGATCTGCTTTCAATGTCGCAATATTACAATCATGTTGGCCCATCCTGTCCTCAACGTCTCCTATTCTGGTGCCAGTTTCGGTAATGCGGCCGCTTTCTTTTTCAAGTGTGGACTTCAGGGATCCAATTGTTGTCACAATGTCATCCAGGACAGCCATGAAACCACTCTGCATTGCCATCATCGGCTGGTCATCTCAGGATCCAGCAGTTGAAAAACCTGGGCTCCCTGGCTGTTCCCGGTCGGCAGGTTCTATGGGTGATGTTTAGGCACTGGTAAAAGAATCCATTGGGCCGCATTTCTTTCTGGCTCACTTAGTCATGTTGTTCTGCCGAGCCACCACATTGTGTAAATCGATACCACCATGTTATGACTTCAGTGGTTGTCCCCTCCAAGCAGTGACTACACAGACTCAATAATATTCCCAACAGGAAATTCCACTTACAGCAAAAAGTACTGTGCAGTCCATTATTCTCTAAAGGAGGGTAGAGAGGCAGACCACTGCACCCCTGTCCCACCGAGCCCAGAGTCAGAAAGAATTTGCCAAGATCTATCAGACTGGGCTCCACCTCACAGGTGCCACGCTGTTTACGGTGTCACTGGGCCTTCCAAGCCACGCACTCTCAGGCCCGAGCAGGCGATTATGACAAGAAGGGGGGGAAGGGGTCAGGCACAACCTATATCGTGAGTGCCACAGTCAGTTGTAAGGAAGCGCAGGCGAGTGCCCCAGCCGGTTGTTAGACCACACTATCTTGGGGGCTAGAAAACCACAGTGCCCTTCCACTGTGGTGACCACACAATGCCTCCAGGGTCACGGGTCTTGCTGTGTATTTAGCAAGCAGTGCCCAATTCTCGCAGCCCCCCGGGGAGCTCTCACCTCGGATGTCGTTAGGAGCTTGGCTGGTTCCCGTGATGTTCATCCACGTATGGCGCCCCGCAGTCAGGCCCACAAGTGCACAAGGAAGCAGGAGCCCCCACCAAAGGACGTGCTGACGTATCGTGTTCACCACCGGAGCGAGCACTGAGGATGTGCAGTGCTCCCGCAGGCATCCAGGCTTGGATGCTGATAGAGATGCCAATGGGGTTCCAGCGTAAGCTGCCAGTTCAGAGAGCTCCACCCCAGAGCAGGCCGCCGCAACCCTGATCCCCAGCAGTGAAGCCTCTGTCTCCCCGGAGGCGCCAGACCGTGGCAAATCCAGCCCTGAGGAGCTCACAGTCAGGCCGCCATTCCCCTTAGCTGCTCAACAGCGGCCCATAAGTATTAAATTCTATTGGCCAGGGATCGGCGCAGATATCAAAGTCTTTGTACAGGCCTGTGATATTTGCCAATGAACCAGCACCCATGTACCACCAGTACCTCTGAATCCATTGCCCATCATTGAGATACCTTTTCTAGGATTGGAATGGATATTATTGGCCCTCTTGAAACTTCTAAGCTAGGAAATAAGTATGTGTTAGTGATTGTGGATTACGCCACGCGATACCCTGAGGTCTTCCTTTGAGAAATAACACAACTGAACAGATATTAAAGCACCTACTTCCTTTCTTCTCACAGGTAGGCTTCCTACGAGAATTTATTTTTTTAAACGTATTTTTAAGATTTTCAGTTTTTCACATACAAAATCCTCCCCCCACCTTCAACTCCCCTTACCTCCCTCTCCCTCCCCCACCCCCGAACAGCTGCCACCATTGTCAATATCAGTCTTTTGAATCCAGTCCGCTTGTACCTTCAGCAGAATAAATCCAATACTCGTGCTCTTTGTGGGCACCAGTTCTCTCGACAGTCTTTATGCAGAAAGTCCAACACCAAATCCCAATCCTTCTTAAACTTTTTGTTCCCCTTGTAAGACATATGTAACCCATTCCAAAGAGACATAATGCCACATGTTCATTAACCAATCCTGTTCTGTAGGGGCCATAGGTTGTTTCCAATTGTGTGCAATTATTGACACAGCAGCTACACTTAGAATCATGTAAGCTTTCTTTTGACTCTTTACAATGCGGACCTCCATTCTATCCCCCAACCCCAACATTACTGCCATATCTCTATGTATTTGGGGACTAAATATCTCTTTCATTGCCTTATTAACACTTCCCCAGTATACCTTCACTTTGGGACACTCCCACCATATATGACCTCCTGTTCCCATTTCCTTTCATCCCGCCAGCATTCCCCTGAAACGTTTGTATAAAATGTATGTCATTTCTACAGAGTAAGATGCCATTGCACCATTATCTTGATACATATTTCACGTATCTTAAGTGCCTGCATCAATTTCGGAATTCCCTTCCAAAACGCCAACCATTGGGTCTCTGCAATGGTAGTGCCTATGACTTTCTCCCATAGATTTGTATACCACCATTCCACTTGACCTGGATCTAGATCCTCTCCAATGATTTTATACAGTGCTCCCACCACATGTTTGTCCCCTGGGTTTGTGGTAATGTACTTCTCGAAGGGGGTAAGATCCCTTATTATAAAGTGTTTAACTCACATTAACCAGTGTCGAAGCTGAGCATACCTCAATCTTTTGTTTTCATTTAGGGAGAATGCGTGTTTACTTTGTTGAAAGGACCTTATCGCTACACCCTCCAACATGTCACCCATCTTTAAACATCCTGCTTCCTCACATGTCTTGAATGCACTCTGTTCTAATCTCTGAGTAAACTAGGGATTGCGAAAAAGAGGTGTAAAGGGAGAGGGAAACTTGGTAATACTTGCCCACTTGACCACAGCGCCCCATACCTGTGTTAGGCAAAGTTTGTATGCAGTACCCTTTGGGAACACTACAACAACTCTGACTACAGGTATAGGAAATCCAATGTTGTACAACGTGTTCACAAAACCTCTATTTGATATTTTGGACTATCTGGGTGTCACAAATACTAATTATGCTGATGACACCCAGATACTCATCCCAATCTCAGGAGACTACGTCGCTGACTCTCTCTATGAATGCCATCTACGAAGTCATCCAAGCCTGGATGATGCAACACGGACTCTGTCTGAATGACGAGAAGACAGAGCTCCTCATTCTCGGCTCTCCTCAAAAACTATCCAAACTGGCCCCCGAGTTCAATTCCTTTATCATTGATGGTAACACTATCAAGGCCTCTAAGGACACTAAAATGTTAGGGATTTACCTCAACTCTACTTTATCCTTGGCCAGACAAACAAATGCAGTATCCTCTGCAGCGGCATACACCTGCAAGCTCATTACAGCTAGCCGCCCTTTCCTATCACCAGCCCAACTGTGTCACACTTGCCAGGACTCTCGTGCTGTCAAAAATTGACTATTGTAATGCCCTCTATTTGGGCACCAACAGATGTAACTTAAACAAGTTACAAATCATCCAAAACAATGCTATTAGAGCAGCTCTCAACATCCCTAGGAACCAACACATCTCAGACACCAGACGTAACTTACGCTGGCTCTCCGTCCCTCAACGAATTTCACTGAAAACACTTGCTCTCACTCATAAATCCTTATCCAACCAAGCACCCTCCTACCTAGCCAACAGATTTGCCCTCCACAACACCAACATACCTCGTAGAACTGCTCAGACTAACTGCCTCTCTATACCCCCCTTCAACCTTCAAAGATCTGGCAGAGCCAGCTTCCCAGTAATGGCGGCGAAACTCTGGAATTCGCTTCCCAACTTGCTAAGATCTGAACCTTCCTTCCACAGATTCAAAAACATGGCCAAAGCCTGGCTAACAGCCCAAGACCCATCACCTACTAGCCAACCAACTCCCATGCACTAGCCACCTGCCTCACCTCATGTATATAGGCTATGACCTTCTGCTCACCTGTGACTGCATTATGTATATATGTTTATACATTTAACTGTAATTTTAAACTGTAATTGTATTACTCCGTCTGCCTTATCATGTTGTAACTAAACTATGCGCCCGGATGCCCTCGGGCCTGGTGCGCTCTATAAATAAAATAAATACAAATACAAACCTTTGGTATAAGCTTGTACTACACAGTTTTGGTAGCGTATTGAGCAGCTAGGCTTATCTCAAGAGGGCAAGAGGGGTTTAAATGCAAAGCACACTGCGCACACAAACAATGTTAAAGATCAGTTGCTTAGTAATTTAATCAGAAGGTGATGCAGCCTGACGCGTGTTTCGAGCGATTGGCTCTTCTACTGAGGCTGCCTATTCATTGTACAATAAAATAATAAAGTACAAAATTATAAACATGGCATGTATGGCAGACCCAAACACCAAACACCAAACAAGGCAGTTAGGTGTTCAAAACCAACCAATACAGAAACATTAAAACCATAGTTTGTCAACAAAGTTGTGCAAGTGAATGCATTTTGACAAGTGAATCAAAAATAAGCAAAAAAGGATATATGGCTCACATGGTGTGAATTTATCCAATTCGGGCATTGCCAGAAGTTGAGGGAATAAAAAGGAAAAAAAATAGAGAATGAGTCAATTAACATTTGGGGACACTGTTGGCCATGCAGTTAGTCAAAATAAGTCAATAATGTTGTAGATTACCTGGAGTCTGGACTACCTTTCACAATCACTAGAGAGAAAGAATGCAATTTAGAAACAGCTGTTAGGGAAACGTGACTAAACATATATTGGAGGGGGTAAGTTGCTTGAGTTTAGATAGAGTGTGAATGGTAACCTGATCACACTTAACCAGTAATTGGTATACGATCCTCTTTATTAACAACGTGGGCTCCACTGCAATTTAAAAATGGGGTGCATTAACGGTGTGTCAACGTGTGAGAAAGTTACTTGCGTAGTCCCTCCGACCACTCTAGGGGTCTACGCGAAAGTGCTTCACTTACCAGCGTCTCTGCTGTGTATGGGGATCAGGAGCCAGCGTGTCCGTCGCTCCCACTGTGTATTATAACAGTGGGGTTGCATAGACGCAGAGCCATGCGCGGCCGTACGTGCAACTATGTCTGCCATCTTGGATGAGTATGCGTGAAAATGAAACGCGTTGAACCACAAGAAGAAGAACAATTTGTGGACAAATTCTAATGGATTAAACTTGAAAACGGGCACCAATAGCAAAACTGTAAAATAGAGACACATAAAAACAGTATTGAAAAACAATTTTTGGTTTGGGGAACTAAATGAAAAATTACTAAAGGCCAGTACATGAATACGAATCCGTATATAGGAGAAAACTTGAATATCCAGCAGCAAAGTTTGAAAATAAAAGAATTATCATCTAAATCGAAATTTGTACCCGTGTTTCCTAAAGAGAATCTCATTGTCACATTTCACCAAGCTGGCCTTAATGACATTCATAAAATGCAAGACACCTCCAAGAGGAAGAATATATGCAAGCATAATTTATTAAATCGAGAGCAAATGGCCTTGCGCAAGTTAGCATCATATGACAATTTAATTAGCAAGGAGGCAGATAAGGGGGGCAATGTAGTGATCATAGACAAAGTGGATTACATTGCCATGGGGATCGAACATCTCAACTCCCCTGGATGCCATGAGATAATGGCATCCAATCCCACACCTCACTTACAACCAAGTGAAAACACTTGTATCTAAATGGCATATCAGAGGTCTGATAACTGATGTTGAGAAACAATTCCTAATTGTCGATGGCCCAATAATGCCCACAACCTATTTTCTACCCAAGATGCACAAAACCTTTATGAAAATACCTGAAGGGAGACCGATCTTGAGTGGTGGCAGTGGCATTTTTGAACCTATCTCTATTTATATATCAATGAATGTCTTGCACCCATGGTAAATACCATTCCTACTTTCATTTGTGATACCATGCACATCTTACACACATTAGACTAGCTTCCAGTGTTGCCAAATTTATTAGTGACGCTTGATGTGAAAGCTTTATACACCTCAATCGACCACCAGCAGGCAGTTGCCAATGTTGATTATATTTTTCGCGAACATTCGGATTAATTTTTCGAAGACATTGAATTGGTTAAAGAATTGCTATTAAGCGCACTCTCTAATAATGTGTTTCTATTCAATAACATCTACTACACACAACTAACAGGTGTAGCGATGGGAGCTAGCTATGCTGCAGCTCTTGCAAACATCTTCATGCATCACTATGAACAGTAGATCGTCTTTTCCAATGTTACATTTTTGCCACATATTTATAAGTGGAAAAGATACATAAACGATGTGATTCTGATTTGGAAAGGTTCTATTAATTGTCTTAATGAATTCATTCTTTATCTCAATACCAACAATTGGGGCATACAATTTACACATACCTTCAGCAATACTAGTATTCATTTTTGGGATTTATCAATCAGCAAATCTGGTGACAAATTTGTTACCAAGACTTACCGGAAATCTACATCAGTTAATGCTATATTGCATGTGACTAGTTATCATAAGAAATCAGTCTCAACCAACATACCTAAAGTTGAATTTGTCCGTGCCAGACAGAACTGTTCATTAAATCAGGACTTCAATACGGAATGTGCTTTAATCCGACACAGATTCCTAGCCAGAGGATATGAAAAAAGCCTACTTGAAAAAGCAGAACGGGAGGTCAAATGTATGAAGAGAAAGGATTTGCTTACTCCAAACGTATGTGCACACAGCACACAGACACAAACTTAAATGTATCTCTAGATACAATGCTGATAGTTCTAGTCTGTACAACATAGTCAAACGACATTGGCATATTTTACAGTTAGACAGACATATTAGTCCATGATTATATGCTTCGCCTAACTTCATCTATACGAAAGCTAACAACCTTAAGAACATCCTCTCACCCTCCTTTATATCTATTCAAAAATACAAACACAATTGGTTACAGCAACCACTCAACAAAGGTTTTCACAAATGTGAGGGATTTGCAATGTGTGCCTTTGCGTATGAAACCTCTAAAATCGCATTTGGCCAACTGGGAACACACAAAATCAACGCTTTTATTAACTGCAACACAAAATTTTGTGTATATTGCATTCTATGTATATGTGGACAGCGCTATATTGGCAGTATCATTCGCCCTTTGAAAATCAGAATAAGGGAGCACTTGTCATCCATTTCTAAGGTTGATTCACAATACCCTTTGTCTGTACATTGGCAAAAAGTTCACCAAATGGATGACAAAGCACAGATCCAATTTGCTGGGATGGCTAAAGTCACCTTACCTCAATGTGGGGGAAACCTTGTCCTGAAACCTAGGCAATTGGAAGCCCGCCTCATCTGCCAATACCGTACTGTCACACAAGGTCTCAATACGGACCATGAACTTTATGTTTTTCTGTGATCATGCATATCATGCGCCTCCAATAACAGGTACTTGTTATCTTTTCAAATATGTATTTCCATTTCATCATTCAATGTTGGCCATCCATTTAGTTCAATTAACCACATTCTAAACTACTAATTTAACGAATGCAGATTGGAAACTGATCAGACATGTTTAATTAGCATTTAGATCATGCATAACACGCCCGTGCCAGTGGACATATCACTAGCACAGCACTGGGTATTGATTTATTTTTGAGTCATCCATATCTTTGGCAATCATATATATGCGGGTCAACTCAATCCGCCCAGACTCATCTAAATTTATGATGTCTTCTCCTACTCCTAGCCAGTTGATACTAAGGATTTTACTTTTCTCCTATATACGGATTCGTATTCATGTACTGGCCTTTAATAATTTTTCATTTAGTTCCCCAAACCAAAAATTGTTTTTCAATACCGTTTTTACGGTCTCTATTTTACAGTTTTGCTATTGGTGCCCATTCTCAAGTTTAATCCATTAGAATTTGTCCACAAATTGTTCTTCTTCTTGTGGTTCAACGCTTTTCATTTTCAAGTATACTCATCCAAAATGACGACATAGTTGCACGTACGGCCACGCACGGCTCTGCGTCTATGCCACCCCAATGTTATAATATACAGTGGGAGCCGGAGACGCGCTGGCTCCTGATCCCCATACACAGCGGAGACGCTGGTAAGTGAAGCACTTTCGCGTAGGCCCCTAGAGTGGTCGGAGGGTCTACGCGAGTACACCTGCCCATCTAGACGGGTTTCAAATTAGCTAATTGGCGTGTCCTTTTTTCTTTCCTTTCCTGACCGAGATGTCTGGCCCCCTGTCGATTTTTACATCCAACTTTTTCTCTCAGTGTCCCTCGGTGAAATGCTTTAATTAATGACTAACTTGCAACTGCATTATACAGGTATGAGATCTTGAATCCTTAAAGCCTGCAACTGAATCAGTATCTAATTGAGCACATTAAGTTTTTCTCACACGTTGACACACCGTTAATGCACACCATTTTTAAATTGCAGTGGAGCCCACGTTATTAAAGGAATGGTTTGGTCAGAAAATATTATTGTTCTTATGGTTCGGCCATGTGTTTTAACCATAATTCGATCGATCGTACAAAAAGTTCCTATGCACCTTACCCGGGTTTTCGTCTCTTGAACTCAAGCGAAATCAGGTAGCAAGCTGCGGCCATCTTGTGATAATCTTATCACTTGCTGCATCGCCCTGGGTGACCTGTGTTTGCGGCACTAAATCAGATCCCCGCTCCTGAGCCTGACATCACTAGATGCGTACCGCCCATTTCACAACGCCAAAGCACGTCTCGTGTCAACATTCTCTGCGCCTCAGCTAATGACGTGTCGCCATGGAAACGGCAGGAAGCCTCTTTCCTCGATAAGTATAAAAAGAGCGTTTCACAACACACAACAGCAGATTTTCTTTTCCATTCCTCTCGCTGTATTTCTTTGAGTATTCTGTGACTCATTTCTGTGCTCTGGTCAGCTACCTTTGTTGCTTGTAGCCCGTGTGAACAGATACCAGTACCACCACTATAAATTATTTGCATTTGTTTACCACAAAACGGCAACAATAATGCCCTACCTGTAGGAGCCCGAGTATTCCGAGGAGGAATTACTGGAAAGAGCAAGCTGCGTAAACGATGGGGCTTTGAACGACAGTTGGGCGGACGTTTCAACAGATGAAGAGCCTGGGCCTAGTCGCATGGACGGTGTTTCCACCTGGTGTACCTGCAATCGGTGCGCGCTAATGCCAACCGAGGAGGAGAACTGCTGCTGCCGCGAAAACTCTGGATGCTTGTCCTACATATCGCAAGGCGATCCACAGCCGCAATGCGTTACCGAGGTGCCAGACTTCACGGCAGCCTGCCTCACACGGTCAGTGTTGAGGATTTTGATGGTGCTTATGCACTAACTTCGCGCAACAGTTCGCCCGCGTAATCCAAGTAACGAGTAAGTAACCATGAAATCTGGTTGTGATGTCAGTTAGGCCACTATTATTTCATGGTTGTCCCCTATATTCTCGTAACTTCAATATATCATTGTCATATCAGTTTAGTCTTGCAATTCTCTAGTAA
Organism: Ambystoma mexicanum; assembly: GCF_040938575.1. Taxonomy (NCBI): domain Eukaryota; kingdom Metazoa; phylum Chordata; class Amphibia; order Caudata; family Ambystomatidae; genus Ambystoma; species Ambystoma mexicanum. Next base: position 174,760,886 of record NC_090931.1, read on the forward strand.
TAGTCGCATAAAAGTCGTTCAATATTGTGCAGTGTCTAGTTAGCATTTGTCCTGGCAAAAATGCCATTGCATACAAGAATTGTCATTGACAACTAAGGTTTAATACACTTATCTTGGTCATTTAAAAACAGTTTGTATCTTTCTCTTTCACAGGTGGTACCAGCTGGTGGCCTATCGTTCGTACACATGGTGGCTCCATGGGAGGCTTGGACACCGCGTTTGACGAGTAATACCCGCCTGTGTCTTTGGTGCCATTAGACAAACTTTCCCCAGTGACAGGGGTCAGTACAGGGGATTTTCCCTCGCTGAGCTACAACCAGACCTTTACAATGTGTAGTATTTTTGTGCCATCAAAATAAGAAACCAAATAAAACACAACACATGTTTTATCAATGGTTGTTTCAGTTTTTAAGTGAATCAAGTGTGTTTCCATTCAGCAGTGTTCCGGTGCCTTGTCTGCACGCCTCCCGGCCCATCCATCCCACCTCCCACTATCAAAGGCAGTTCGCACCAGTGGATGTGCACTGCCATGAGATGCTGTCAGCGGCGTGAACGGCCAAGGTGCCAAACAACATGTACACTTCAAAAGCTATCGTACGCCCAGGGGTCATTGTTCACATGGCCTCCACAGACCCCATGTCTCCAGGCAGGCTCCCCTGAAGCAGACTGTGCCCCTGCAATACACATAAGTGTGTCTCCATTTAGCAGTGTTCCGGTGCCTTGTCTGCACGCATCCCGGGCCCATCCATCCCACCCCCCACTATCAAAGGCAGTTCGCACCAGTGGATGTGCGCTGCCATGGGGTGCTGTCAGGGGCGCGAACAGCCAAGGTGCCAAACAACATGTACACTTCAAAAGCTATCGTACGTCCAGGGGTCATTGTTCACATGGCCTCCACAGACCCCATGTCTCCAGGCAGGCTCCCCTGAAGCAGACTGTGCCCCTGCAATACACATAAGTGTGTCTACATTCAGCAGTGTTCCGGTGCCTTGTCTGCACTCCTCCCGGCCCATCCATCCACCCCCCACTATCAAAGGCAGTTCGCACCAGTGGATGTGCGCTGACATGGGGTGCTGTCAGGGGCGCGAACGGCCAAGGTGCCAAACAACATGTACACTTCAAAAGCTATTTTACGCCCAGGGGTTCATTGTTCACACGGCCTCCTCAGACCCCGTGTCTCCAGGCAGGCTCCCCTTGAAGCAGGTCGCTCCCCTGCAATACTAATACCACGACATATACATGTCATTCATTCACAAACACACCCCTTTTTGTTATTGTTTATAAACCACTTGATATTTACCATGAGAACATCTTGGAGCACTGCAAGTCAACTTGTGAACATGCTACTCTGTGACCGCTTCGAGTGAACTCGTCAATGTGCTACCTGTGAACATCTCCCTGTTCTCCTGCCACTAATTACTCTGCTTGCTGAATCCAGCTGTTTATTGGTCAAGGTAAGGGCATGTATCCTAATCATATCTCCTTCATTTGTACATTTATATCTATTTTGAAGTAACATACTCAGTAGTGCTATGTTAATTCGTATCATTGCTATTGACTTGAGTTTCTTTTGTTATGTTATCGATATATCAATTTTTATCAGTGTCAATTGGCATCGTATTGCATCCTTCGCGGACCGTGCCTATAGTATAAGCATGTTTCCTTTTCATGCACGATGCAACATTCAAGGGACGAGTAACATGTTCTGATTTTCAACACATCAATGAATCGTTTGTGAAATGTATCCCATAATACAGCCGCACACGCTGCACTTGTTTTGCTGTAGTGCCCAAAAGAAAGCGTGCAATGATCAATGTATGGTCCAATTCATTCTTTCTCACATGTTTATGCAAAATAATTTTCTAATAATGTTGACCTTTATTTTGCAGAATTTACAGCAATGACTGCATGTTCTATTTTCGGTTGCCCTTCAAGAGCCATGACAAATCCGAAGGCATTACAATGCATGTATTCCCTAAGACTGTTGATCGAATAAGAGAATGGGTCAGACATTGCGGATATCCACCGGAAGAGCTTGAAAGTAGAGTCAAACAAGTCTTGGAGGACAAGAGGGGTCATCGATACTGCCTCTGCAGAATGCACTTCAACCCAAATATGTACGACACATCCTTGTACGCAAAGAGCAATCAACTGAGAACAACTCGAAAATTGCTCCCAAACGTTATTCTGACTTTATTCGTGAAAATGCCGCCACAGGTGAGTCATGCTTACGGATTTAGCTTTACGCCTGTATTTTCAGTGTAAATGTCACTTATAATACTTTCCATATTTATGTGATTGAATAGCTGTTGAAATAATGACTATTTTGCTAAACATCAGTCCTTGTTTTTTAGAACCCACATAGAAAAATGATTTATGGGGACAGATAACTATACTATATTATGCATTTACATAAGCATAATTTTCTCGTATTCAGTCTCCTTACATGCCACTTTTTAATGTTGGAATTTCTAAATCGAATAATACTTTCCCTTTACAACTCCATGACTATCCACCGAATATGAAGCAACAAGATTCAACATCCATGTCTTGCCTGGAGTCATCAACCACTTTCTTACCTAGCTATTCTGTTCCAGACTGGTTTTATGCACGGAATTCTAGATAATGTGTTCATGTTTTCGCAACGTATCATTGCTTTACACAATGTTTATCGTGGTTTGATATTGATATGTACCTTTGTCATCTTTCCAAATTGTTTGTCCAGTTTCTAATATTTTCATCCTTACTAATGCGAGTACCGTGTTTCAGGGAGATGCTGAAGCGTCCACTACATTTACAACATCCCTCGTAGTAGATCCGGTGCCAGAGGTATGTGTCTTCACAGTTCAATTGGACGAGATAATCTGATCATATTTACATATTGTGTAATTGTTTTACACAATTGTTTCATTCCTACTTTACTATTGATATGTACCTTTGTCGTCTTTCAAAATTGTGTGTCCAGTTTCCAATATTTTCGTCCTTACTAATGCATGTACTGTGTTTCAGGGAGATGCTGCAGCGTCCTCTACAATTACATTATCCCTTGTAGTTGTTCCGGAACCAGACCTTCCAGTTGATCCGGAGCCAGAGGTATGCGTACTGACAGTACCATCTAATGAAAGAAAGTCGGTCTAATTAGATGTGTAATGCAAATGACTTATTTTAAATGGATACTATTTTCTGTAGGGATGTATACAAGATCTGTATATTGAACCGGAGGCACGTGGATCTGAGTCGGTGCGCCAGCTTGCTGATGTTGATGTTAGAGTAAAGAAAGTTTCAAAGAAAAGAAATAAAAATAAGGTTAGTTACAAACACTTTATATTGTTGCCAATTGTTTTGTGCTGAGGCCTTCATTATATGCTTTTTTTTAATGTAAATTATACAACACTGTATGCTGGATTTACACTGAACATCCATTTTCCTATCTGTCCTGTAGTTGCCCGATGGAGTACGGACTATGCAGACACAGATAGCGATACAAATGACAGATGCTGCTTGCCAAACTGTTTTCACCAAGCAGGAACTATTAATTGAGGCGCGGCGTGTTCACACTCGAGATGCCTATGTCCAATGGCCAGAAAATGAATTTAATATGACCGGCGAATCCAGCAAAGTGTTTTTGGACCATTGCTACAATGCGCCTGCTCCGCCAGATAAATGCGAAAGTGAATTTATAGAAGATAGTTTTACATTACTCGATGAGCACTTGACGCAATCGACACCCGCCAAAAAAATGCCCCCCAAAAAACAGTCCACATTGATGTTTTCTCCTATACGTGGTCAAGTAACAGATGTTGAAATTACAGAGACTGAAGCATCAACACTATTGACCGACGAAACAGACAAAGATATTGAATATATTATGTCCAGTTTGGCTGATATGTCCACAACGGTTCAGTCCGAAACAACAGTGTTGCCGGATGACAGTCTAATAAAAGTGGCCAAATACATAGATTCGATAGCAGCTTGATGGAGATTATAAAGATGCTGAAATGCGTGCATTCAGTGGGAGAGGAAGTATGTGGGAAGCCATTGGTGAGCGTGACTCGTCTAACACAAGGCAGTAACCTCAAAATACATGTCACCTCTGAAAAGTCACATAAAACATTTTCATGGTCCGCTCAACCGATGCTGGGGAAACTGCCAGCTGGCAATCAATCATTTCTAAAATGTAATACTACAAATAGCAAAGTGATTATCTATTCCCTGCCAATAGTGAAGCTTGGACGATTGGCTATTCAAAGTACATTCCCCAACAAACAGTTCAGGCTAGCCGGCGATGGACAGTGTGACAGCCCCGGATTTTCTGCTAAGTAATGCACCTACCATTTTCAGGACATGGAAAGTAAGAAAATTGTGAGTTCAGTGGTCGTGCAGGTGTCCCAATGTAAACTTCAGTGGCCATGGAGAAACCTGGTTTTATAAAATCACTGGAAGATCTACAATCGAGGGGAATGCAAATCGACCTCCGCCATGGACAGACATGTTTCAATAGCCAAGACAATGAAAGAGCAGCACCAAATATTAAACATCAATTTGATGTATGGCATGTTGCCAAATCAATAAATAAAATAATCTTGGCGGGAGGGAAAAAAAAGGTTTTGAAAGTATTTCACAATGGTCCCAGTCTTTCAGCAACCATCTTTAGTGGAGCTCCAAAACATGTGATGTATTCTGTGGAAATTCTACTGGAAAAATGGCGCTCACTAATGCACCACTGTTCCAACGTACACCACTGGACAGAAAACCAACATTTCCACCAATGTGAACATGGCCCTTTGTCCCCAGAGCAGGTACGGAAGAAGAAGTGGTTGATCCCATCTTCACCTCCACACAAAGCCCTTGAGAAGATTGTGTTTGATAAAACTATCAAGAGATCTGAAGGGACTCACAGAATTCTGTCACATAGGAGATTTGGAGGTGTTCCACAATATGTGCCTAAAGTACAGGCCAAAGAGATTGCATTTCGGCATCCAAGGGATGAAAGCTAGGACTTTTACTAGCAGTATTAGCCATAACGAGAATGTAGGCCGGGAACAATCTAGGACTGCAGGAAACTTAGGGATGCTTCGCTACAATATAGCCTTTACAAAAAGAAGCAAAAAATGGGTGGTCAAGCCTGTATATGATCAAATGGAATTTGATTTTGTGAAAGATCTTATTATTAATATCGTAGAGATGCATACTCATGGAATTGCGCACAAATCTGTTCAGAGCACACATACATTGCCACAAAACATTGCCAACGTGCCATGTCCACCCAAAGCAGAGCTTGTTCAATCGTTCAAATCCTGGTACAAATGATTACCATCTGTTTTTATTTTTGCCAAAAATGTTTTCATAAAGTGTCCAAATAAGGTATGCAATTTGTCTTTTGAAATCAATCCTCTTAGTCAGTTTCTTAAAAAAATTGTACAATTTTTACGATTGCTTCCACATTTCACAGTTTAGTCGAGCTACAGTAGGACCTTCATTTTTCGTGTTAATGACCAATGGATAACAGTGTGTAAAAATCTTTGGGTTTTGGCAGTTGCCTTGCCATAAGGTTCTGCAAAAAGCTGAATATCTGCTTGCCCTACAAAAGGGATTAGACCTAGGCCACAAAACATTCTAGGCACGCAAGAAGTACTGACTGTGAAAACATGCCATGGGGTAGGAGGCCATGAGATAAGCAGAGGTGGGCCTATTACTGGACACATTTTGACTCATTTGATGTGTTACATCGACTATAATTTGGGAATAGGGGGCATTCTGTCATTGGCAAGTTTCCCCTAAAGCTCAGTAGCGCCAAGAACAACGAGCAGTGACAGCCCCCAATTTCCTGTGCCCGTGCTTCAAAATTCATGTTCTCATGGATGCGTTGACACAGGATGTTGCAAAGTAAGAATGTATGTTCATTTTGAGTGAAGGTCACCAGCTTTGAATTTTTGCTTGGGAGCTGGGAGGCCCATGCGTCCCGCGCACAGCATAAGGTTCTATTGTTTTTTGACCTTGAGAGGCAGGGACCATTCCGAAAGGGATTGAATTGAAGGGGGGGGGTTGTAATAACGTATGATATGATAAGGTTGCCCATTCCAAAACTGGACCTAGTTACATATAAGTTCAGTTTATAAAAAATCGTTCACACGAACGGAGGAGTCTGCATTGCGCCAAGAGAATGGAAATGCTGAATATAATGTAAGTTTCTCTTTAGACGTTTTCACACCAGAACTAGTCAAAATACGAATAGCTGACCGTTATTGCTGGGTCACATTGTACTTGTTCGTTCTGTGTGGCATATTCCAATGAAGTGCTAGTACAACCTTTATGTGCTGGGCTATCTACCGGGCACATGGGCAGACCAGCATCGAGACACATGTAGACCACCACTCGTTTCTCCCTGGTTCTACGCTAATAAATCATTACATTGTTTGTGCACCTCGAATTCTTGCCCCAGTTTACGCATTACGTTAAGAGCTCAACATACTCCATTGCACTATCCTCGGAAGCAAATAGCGGAGTACTTTGATATTCCCGTTGTATTCTCTCGGTTCACATTGTGTCACCTCTGTGCTAATAAAGAAAATGATTAACTGTAATAAAGATCGGCTACTGAGACACATTTCTATTTTTATCTTTTGCAAACAGGTACATTGTGCCATTCTGCGATTGTCATCTATTCCAGACCCCGACCGATGGATTCTTCAACCGCCAGCTGCAGCTACATGTCAATCACTGGATCTACTTAACCGTCTTTTGGGACGACAGACAAGGTCTAATATGCCCGTATGCGGTACCAGCGATTAGGAGCAACATAACAACCTTTACGGTGGTCTAGTGCCAAGTTCATACACCAGCTTTGCAATTCACCGTATGACCGAAGTGCTTCATTTAGACACACGAACACCCTGTGTACCCAAAAGGAACAGCGCGTGACTCAAGAAAAACATTTGTGGATTTGCGGAACGAGAGCAAAGAAAAAAAGTTCCATTTTGATTGATTATGTCAGACGCCGAATGTTATCAAAACATTTAATGTGAAATAAATGTACTTTACCAATTGTACAGTCTTGTTGTTTCCTTTTAAAGTACAGTTTCATGTTCCTAATTGTGACGCGCTGTGCTGTGAGACGATGTGTGTTGTGTTCCGGGTTCCGCGTCTAGTCGCATAGGTGACGACTGGGCGCGTTTGGCTACGCTGTCCAGTAACGTCACGGAGAGAGGCAGAGAATATCAATGATTTGGTGATGTCAGGCTCAGGGGCGGGGGATATGATTTAGTGCCGCAAACACAGGTCACCCAGGGCAATGCGGCAAGTGATAAGATTATCACAAGATGGCCGCACCCTGCTGCCTGATTTCGCTTGAGTTCAAGAGACGAAAACTCAGGTAAGGTGCATAGGAAATGTTTGTACGATCGATCAAATTATGGTTAAAAATACATGGCCGAACCATAGGGACAATAATATTTTCTGACCGAACCATTCCTTTAATAAAGAGTATCGTATACCAATTACTGGGTAAGTGTCATCAGGTTACCATTCACACTCTATCTAAACTCAAGCAACTCACCCCCTCCAATAGATTTTTAGTCATGTTTCCCTAATAGCTGTTTCTAAATTGCATTCTTTCTCTCTAGTGATTGTGAAAGGTAGTCCAGGCTCCAGGTAATCTACAACGTAATTGACTTATTTTGACTAACTGCATGGCCAACAGTGTCCCCAAATGTTAACTGAGTCATTCTCTATTGTTTTCCCTTTTTATTCCCTCAACTTCTGGCAATGCCTGAATTGGATAAATTCACACCATATGGGCCATATATCCCTTTTTGCTTATGTTTGAGTCACTTGTCAAAATGCATTCACTTGCACAACTTTGTTGACAAACTATGGGTTTAATGTTTCTGTATTGGTTGGTTTTGACCACCTAACTGCCTTGTTTGGTGTTTGGGTCTGCCATAAATGCCATGTTTATAATGTTGTACTTTATTATTTTATTGTACAATGAATATGCAGCCTCAGTAGAAGAGCCAATGCTTGAAACACGTGTCAGGCTGCATCACCTTCTGATTAAATTACTAAGCAACTGATCTTTAACATTGTGTGCGCAGTGTGCTTTGCATTTAAGCCCCTCTTACGCAACACTTACCTGGTGGAAAACTTGGCAGGTTTCCACTACCGCATTCGCCTGCAGCCCATCCAAACCATACAAACTTGCTCAGTCCTTGCGCTGAACCTCGCTGTCTTTTTCTGCTTATCTCAAGAGGGGTCAATGTGAGCTGTAGGGGAGTTACAGAGAGATTCACAGTGGCAAGTATTCAAATAAACTCTTACACACAAGGTTTCTTCAATAAACAATTATTAATTTATTTATCAGTCAGTTTGAGTAAGTCTTCTTCAGAAGGAAGCAATATAAAAAGTAACACACAAACACACTTCAATACTATTTACTCTTAGTTTCAAAATCAGAAAAAGACCCTTATGGGATGGCCCACAGACATGACCTACACCCTCAGGTGACTTCAACAGCTAGGGTGCTGGGGACATTAATATCTTACTGTTTGCATTAGAATTCTGTTAGAAGTTGGTAAAAGGAAAATATTCTTAGAACAAACAAGAGACCACAAATATTCTTAAGCAGGCAAATACTTTTGGATTCCCTAAGCAGAGTCATTCAGTATAATAGGCTAAGCCAAGGTCAATGGCCAAAAGTCTTATATAGGATGAATCACTTCTGGTAGGTAAGTAGAAAAGTCTTTGCACAATGGGACGGTCATTGCTCGCAACCGGCAATCTTCAAATCGGTGGCTGTTCAGTGTTTCAGCTCCTCGTGTCTACCACAAATAGCAACACTGCGGTTCCTGGCTGTTGAGATGGGCTTTCCTTGCTTATGGGATCTCACACTCTGTTGAGGGGGCTCAGGCTTGGTCAGTCCTGCTTCCTGGGAGTCTGGAGGATCTTCCTGGAGCTCTAAAACAGCTTAAAAGCGACACACAAAATCTGGTGTTCCTCTCCCTGGCTATACGGTTTCCAGCAGCAACTCTGTTGAAATTCAACCAGCTCCGAGAAGGATGTCCAGGTGGCTTACATTGGAGTTGATTGGTCCCACCAACTCAAGGGGAGAAGTTGTCCTTGCAGGGGCTTCTCTGTCAATACTAATTTCAAGTTTCAGCACAACAGCAGGGCTTCACCGGGCAAACAAACAGTCCCGGAGTTGCAGCAGACGTCCTCTTCAAGTTCTTCTTCGGTTCCTTCATCCAGTGGTCGACTCTGCCTTCCAAGCCAAAAGCCTCACCTTTTATTCAGTTCTCTCCCATTCATTTAGAAACTAGTTTGTTATCTGAAGTGGGTAAAAGTACCAACACTTTCTGTCCGATGGAAAATGTTCTGAGGGACACCTTTTTGTTATAAACTAGTCTCTGTTGATTTTAAGATTTCTTCATGTGTGTTTGTACCAGACTTCTAGCCATTGCCATGTGTTCTTTAAGTTTCGTGGGAGTTTGGGATAGTGGTTTTGGGGACTCTTCTCTTTCCTCCCAGGTCTCCCTGAGCATGCCTAAGACATCACAGGGTTCCGCCCATATACTAACTCAAAAGGGGAAAACCCAGTGGAGGCTTGAGGTGTTTTTCTAACTGCGAAGAGAGTATACAGAATCATCTGATCCCAGTTTTTCCTATCCTCCTACCAGCTTATTTAACATGGTTTTAAGAGTCTTATTAAAACGTTCCACAAGGTCATCGGTTTGGGGGTGATACACAGAGGTTCTTAATGTGGAAATATGCAACAGTTCTTTTACCTCTCCCATAGGTTTACTCATGAAAATGGTGCCCTTTTCTTTTAGTCTGGCGGTCTTATCAGAGAAGTTGGAAATGAAGTGACGATAGTAACCTATCAACCCTAGGAAACCCCTCAAATCTTTTTCTGTTTTTGGTGTTTGTGTTTCAAGGACAGCTCGTACATTTTCCAGTTAGGGTTGGACACTGTCATTACCTACAAAAATCCCACATATTTTGCAGCGGGTTGTGGTAGCTTGCACTTTTTGGGATTGGCAGTTAGTCCATCTTGTCGTAAGGCCCTCAGTATTAAGAGATTCATTATTTGTCATGCTTCATCCCCTCTCCTACTGAGACACTCAGCACTTTTTGCTGGACTTCTGGATCTTTTTCTTTCCATCCTGAATGAGTGGAGCCTTTTTCCACTCATTCATTCTTGTGGGCTCTGCCTTTTAGAACTCTATACTTTGTATTCTACCTGTACAATGGATTCTGCCTGCTCCATAACTCTTAAAGGCATCTTTGTTTCACTACTGGAGCACACAGCTCCTTATGGGCAGTGTTGCTGGAGTCCCTTATGGTCCTCCTTTAAGACTATTTTTCTATATCCTCAAGTAACTACAGTTCTTAAGGATAGATACTTAGTATCTCTTCCAAACCTCTATAATCTGAGAGATTAGCAGACACCACCTTCAGTGGAGTGCCAAAGGGATACTTCGTATCCCCCTTCTCTCTACTCCTGGGACTTTTTAGTCACATAGACAATCACCTAGTAATGGCTGGTGGCAGTGTACATGTTCTACCAACTATTGTGTATTTCGTATACCTCAGGCTATGCACATAGCCTCGGTAGTGCACAATAGGGGCACCCAAGTGCCAACTTGGGGCCCCCTTCCTTTTTCGCCATTACTAGCGTGGTTGTCCTTCATTAGCCCTTCTACCATTCTGGGTGGGGGAGGTCTGTTTGTGTGTTTTGCCTTTGGCAGGAACCAGTAGGTATCCCTGCCTAGGCTCCAGAGTGTCTTGGCAGACAGGAAGTAGGGGAGGGGTTTTCCACCACCTGTCCTTTGTCTGCCAGAGTGTCTGAATAGGTCCAGCTCCCACAGGGGGTCTGGCTGTCCTGATTGGACAGCCAAACGCCCATTTCTGTAAAATGCTGAGCGAGATTGCAGAGGAGTGTGTCCTGGAACTGTATCAAAGGTGAGGGTTCTGGAGTGTAAAGCAAGCCGAACACAGGAAAAAGAAGTATCCGAAGAAGAAGAAGATGACCAGAAAAACATGCAGACCCATTGCAAGACCGTGAAGCTACCACTGCTTTCCTGGCCCTGTTTTCTATGTGACAGAGGAGCTCCGCAGAGGACGACTCCTTCCCTTTGGCTGGTGGGAACAACCAGTCCCAAATGAACTTTGAAACGAGCCATCTTCCGAGGTCCTAGGAGATTTCAGAGCTGCAGAACCCTAATACCAGAAGACCTGCTGCCCATTTCGAGTGCATCGTCGTGGAAAGGGCGAATCCATCCAAACCTTTGCTGAAATCCACAGGAACTCTTCCTAATTCACTGTTTGTTAAGACTTCAAGCCCTCTCCGAACTGCCTCTAGCTAGGATTGTGTTTTTGGACTTGACTTGCAAGGTGAAGAAACCGTCTCTATAACCTTGAACTAAGCTCATGTTGTACTAACGACTTATTTTCTTCCCTTTAAGTGACTTTTCTATATGTGTTTGCAGAGTAAATGTACTACTGTATAACCTGTTGAAAACCGTATGAGTGCGCAATAACCGAAAAATACGATAACCTTGTCTTTTCCCTTTCTAACGTTGCTTCAAATGTAACTGCGAACAAACACAAAAGTGAAAGTGCCCTTTGAAGTTTATTATCTATTGTTCCTATGTGTTCTATCGTAAAAGTCTGAAGTATTTAAAGTGATTCTGGTGTAAATATAATAAATATATATCTTTTATATAAATATATGTGTAAGTGCTTCTTTGTTATGCCTGCCAAGATAAGATTCAGTGCACTTACAGCTCACATCTTCCTCTTAAAATAAGCATGGCTGCTCTGCCACACTACCAAGGTCCTGAACGGGTACATACTGATATTAAGAATTGGGGATCTACAAACCTCTGGGATAGTTTACTAGAGTCTTACTACCAGTAGAGTTGAACTTTAGGAAAACTCCCCTAACACTGGTGGCAGCAGTGGGAGTTATGCAGGTTGGATTGCACTGATTTCTGGTTGCATTGCACACAATTAATTTATCCTCCAGGTCATTATACTATAAAGTACAAAATCTAAGTCCACTATGGAAAACTATAAGGCAGAAGCTCTTATGTCTCTTACTGTTGAAAAACTGAAGGAAATGTATAAAGATAAATGTCTTAGTACAAAAGGGAAAAAAAGCGGAGTTAATCCAAAACCTGTTGGATTACCAAACTGTAAGTAGACCTGTAACTCCTGCTTCCAGAATAGATCTAAAATAAAATGATGGTCATAGTTTAACCCTTAGCCCTCAATTTCCAGATAATGAGGTAGAAGATGATGTGGATGAAAGTATGAATATGAATCCACCTCTGTCCTCAAACCTACCTGTATCTTATATGTCAGCTGAGCTGGTTCTAGAATTAGAAAAAATTAAAATGCAGCTTGAATTCAGGAAACTAGAAATACAGTCTGAAATGAGACACAGATATGAGGAAGGAACTGCAACTCAAGGAAAAAGAGATGCAGCCTGAACTAGAGATGTAAAAGTTGTCCCTTGATTCTGCTTCTATTTCAGAGTCATCTTTGCCAGACCACTCCAGAAGCAGGAAGCTTCATCTCCCCAAAGATTTGGTGAATGTGTTTGTATGATGTGAAAACTGATATTCCTGATTGGCTAAGTACATTTGAGTTTACATGCGAAGTACAAGGTATTTGTGAAATTGAGTTTGCTCCATGTGTAATCTCGAGGCTCCCACAGAATGGCTGTGGTGGAGTAGAATGATGTTGATAAACAGGATTACCAGTTGGTAAAAACTGCTATTATAGCCAGGTTTGTGAAGACTCCTTCCCAATACCTAAAATGGTTTAAGGACCACAAGAAGAGAGATGGTAACTTGTGGCCCACTTAGGTGTGTGAAAGCCTGAAAAACGTAGACGGGTGGATTAAGGGCTACAAGGTGAGCTCTTATGAAGGCGTGGGATATCTCTTCATGCTGGAAAGTATTTTTGCTGCCTGTTCCACAGAGCTGAGAAAGCACCTTGCTTACTCTAAAGAACTGGACCCCAAGAGGTTAGCAGTGGCTGCTGATTTATGGGTGGTCAATATGGCTACTTACAAGGAGTCTGGGGCTCCTCACAAGAAAGAGGAAGGGAAAAAGCACAAAAAAGGAGGAGAATGATCATTCCAAAAATCCCCCAGCAAAAGAGGGCCACAAACATAACAAGGGTAAATATCCCCCTTAACAACCATATAGAGCTAGTGGAACCTCTGTGCCCAACCCAGGGAGGTTACCAGAAACCCCCATTCCAAAAGACATTTGGGAAATGTGTGGTTTGTGGGTCTGGTGACCACGTGAAAGGCAATCCCAGATGTAAGGGTAAACCTTCAGGAGTCCCCTCTGTCAGCTTGACATTCCCACATGCTGTGGATATTACAAAGAGAGGGTCTAGCTTTCACCCTCAAGCTGAAGCGCCCATCCGTGTTCAGGCTAGAGATCTTTAGTATCTCTGGGACTGTGGGAAAAACAGAACATTGAAGTCTATAATTCTATTCCTGATAATACTAAAGAGTATTATAAAGACAGTGTACTTGTGAATGGTCAAGGCACCTCTGCCATTAGAGACACCGGGGTCAGTATAACTGTGGTAGATGAAAGTGTCTTTCAGCCTGAGAAAGTTGCTAAGGCGCCCAAAAGGCTTACCCTAGTTAGCAGGAGGCCCAGTCTGGATGTGCCCAGTATTGCCAGCTATCATGAAGTGCAATGAGACGACTGTCAGTGTTCAGTCAGAAGTGCCATGAAGGGTACTGTTGGGCAATTATTTGAAGGTCTTGGGTGTAGTCTCCAGCACACCCAACCCCTCCTCTAAGAAGGGAAGGGAGTTGACAAGGAAGGCCAGAGAGGCAACCTTAAAGGATATTCCAACTGAGACCAAGGGGAAACCCAGAGTCCTCCAAGGAAAGAAGGGCACCAAGCCCAAAACTTCCACAAGGAAAAAGGTTCCTGTAGAAAACCAGCTGAGTGTCATGATCACTTCCAGGGTTTCTGTTTTGGGTTATGGTGCCCGGGCCAGGAAGGAGTATTGGTACAGATCTGTAGGGGCTAGATGGGTTTTAGCATGGCAAACATGGCATTCTCACATTTCCCAGTACCAAGGTGACAATGGGCTCCCATAGAGATCCAATGGTGTACCAATCCCCTTAAGATGGTCGCCCTGTGGGTCACTGTCTAAGTAGTCATAGAGAACTAGTCGTTGGGCATAGAGGACTATAAAAGGCCTGCCCCCACAGCAACAGTCGCTTCGCGTTAGTCCTGCTGACAGCGGTGTAACGCTACTGGCCCCTAGCTCACAGACCTGTAAAATAATAGAAAAAAGACATGTTATGAACTCAAATAGCTAACAGAAAATCCACAGACCTTAGACTTCAACGTACCTGGCCAGAGTTTTCCGCAGCAGCAGTCAGGTGACTTCATTCTCTGTAGTTCTGCAGTTCAGTCAGCAGTCTTCGTCCACGGCCGCGGATTCGTCTTAAAATCTTCCAACCTCTGAAAACCTACAAAGACAAAAGGTACCATAGTTAATGAAAGAACATTAAAGACTTATTAGTGAATGAAAATAATCATACGTGCATACGTACCTGAAGCTCCGACGAGCATTTCCAAAACATTCCAAAGCAGTTCCTCACAGAAAAAGAACCATAGCTTTATAACTAAGGCACGCTGTTGTCATGATGCCTACCCCCGGGCATCAGGACCAAGGCCCTCAGCTCCGGGAGCAAGCATCCAGACATTTGTTAAAGCCTCAGCAGCCCCCGCTAGGGGCTGTCAGGGTTCAGTCCTGGCACCTTAGGCACCAGGTTTATCATAGAAATCAGTCCTGGCGCCATAGGCGCCAGGCTCATAGACTTTACTTACCTGATGCAGACCATGCTGCAAATGAGTCCCAGCCTACATGAGGCCTGGATGGGACTATTTTGTTACAGGGACTATTTTTTACTCGGGCGTGGCTCTAGGGAACTTGTTACCTGGAACTACCTTGGAGGCTATTTAAACCACACCCGAACAGCAGCACATGCTTCGCGTTATTCTGCATCCAGCAGCGTGACGCTCAGCGTGCCTGCAGCCAGCATCCAGCCTTCTGCCACGCCTGCGTGCCTGCAGCCAGCATCCAGTCTTCTGCCACGCCCGCCTCGAATCCGGAGCTCCTAGAATAAAGAAGAAGAAAAGGACAATGTTAGAAAACAAACTTATTTCAAATTCCTCACCTAATTCCGGAACCATTTCATCTCCGGACCTGGAAAGTACATCAGTCCTGCAGGCGTCGCTTCGCCAACTCCAGCACGGCGCCATACTCACCAGTTCTCACAGCATCTTTCGATCCGGCACTGTCTCCATCATTTCTTTGCCGTAATCCGGCACCTAGGGGACACAAGAAAAAACAAGGTGAGCCAAGGGAATCAACAAATACAACCTCTTACCACCATAGACTTACCTGATTTACCGCTGGTGGTATTATTCCATAACTCTCCACATTTTCATATGCCGCATCTGTAAAGAGGGAGAAAAACAACACGTTAACGCATGCAATAGTTACCGGACAGCGTTGGGTAACACAGACTCTTACCTGAACGCCAGCAACAGCTACGAGACCTTCTTCTCACGAACTCAGTTGCAACTTAAGGAAGGAAGGGGACAAGAGTGAACATCGGGTACATTGAACTCTTTGAACTTGATACTTACCAATCCCGCCAGGGACTTCAGAGTCCATACTTACCGGAACTCTCCCAACGCCTTCAAACCAGTGAAGTAACTGGTATCTACGTGCCTTTCAAGACACGCAAGATGGAGAGCTCATCTTTTACGAACATAAGGTGAGGTTACTAAGGGGATATCTGAGGTTATTAGTGAGGGAGAGCGAGAACAGTTGGGCGGCCATCACTAACACCCACAGGTGGTTAATCCCTGTCTCCACTTGCAGGAAAATACTTCTTCGGGTCCAGCAGACAAGACTAGGCGGGCCAGTCCAGACAGTCATCTCTGCACTATGCATCACGTTGAAGGAGACCGCAGCTGTCCGGGTCCGATCGACACCCCTGTGGGGTCCAGGTGAGCGGAACAGCTGTGCATCGCCTTTTCCCTAGCAATGTGTGCCTACTTACCTCAACAGAAAACCCATAGCTGGGTAACGAAGGCGCGCTGTGTCATGCGTCTATTCCTAACTACGCATGCATACTTAACACATGAGAAGACTTCACGTTCTTTCTTCGACGATGCCCGAGCTCCTCAAGTGAAAACTTATTTTTTCTTCAGAGAACCTGCAAAAGAAAGACAGAGTTGTTAAAGCAGCAAGAGAGATCTCTCCTACCTCAGAACCTTTTTTCTCTCAGAGACTTCAGCGCTCTCCTGACTAAAGACCCCTCCAAGATTTTAGACACTTACTTTCAGAGGCTCTTCCAGTTTTACAGCACGAGTATATTCTGAGCCTCACCACCAATGCACCCCTGCATGAAAGCAGGATGGAGAGCTCCCTAACATCAAAACACAGGTGAGGAGAGTGTGGACCTTAGGATAGCTCAGCAGCAACATGCTCGCCCTGAAAGAAAGACGACACGGAGCAACACAGGTTCGATTCCCGGCTCCGTGCTTAGAAACCTCTGGGTATTAAGCGCCTTATAAATAACCTATCATATCATATCAATGGTGACAACCTACATTTCATTAAAGAAGGTCTTTCTTGATAATTGATGTAGGGATTAATTTCCTGGTGTAAATTGGTTTAGGTGACTGAGTGAGTGTTTTTTATGTTTTTATTAATAGTGTTAAAAAAAAGGTAACCCTCCCGGGACACAAGTGTTCGAACACGGACAATAAGCTGGAACAGGATATCCCCTGATGAATGTCTGACTTAAATGGTCTTTTGACAGAAACGTGTTGGGTTTGGTGTAAACACAACAAATAGACCTATGTGATTTTACATGTTGGCGCTGTTGTTTGTTAAGTCAACTGTTCAATGATGTTTTTCTAATGTGCATTGTAGTTTGTAATGTGTTCATATTCCCACCTGGGTATAGGGTTCTAATCAAAAGAAAAAATATATTTTTTATAAATTGGATTACATTTTCTATTGTGTATTGAATGAAATAAAATACAAGTGTTTATGTTATACTGAATAAATGTTCTGTACATTGTCTGTTTGTGAAAAAGTAGGTTGTCACCATTATGGTCCCAGTAAGACAGAGGGTCTTACAGGACAAATGGACAGGACCCTTCAATGTTGTGGGAAAAGTTAGAGAGGTCAACTATTTGCTAGACTTGGACAACCCCAAGGAGGCTCCCAGGGTCTTTTTTGCCAACCGTATGAAGGCTTATGTTTCCAGACCAGAGATAGGAGCTTTGCTCTTAGCTTCTGATCAAGAAGAGGAGTGTGAACCTCTTCAAGATCATCTAAAGGGACACCCTTCAGATGGGTCAGTAGAAGGGGTAGCACTCTCTACTAATCTGACAATGCAGCAACAGGTTGAGTGTTAAGTTTTTTTGGGTCACTTTGCCCCTCTGTTCTCACACCAGGCTTGACCCCTTGGGGCCAGCATGACATTGACACTGGTGATAGTGTACCTGTTAAAGGCAGGGGCTACAGGATGTCAGATAATGGAGGCAATCACATCAAAGAAGAGGTCAATAGGATACTTGACCTTGGAGTGAAGGGGATAGCCCAGTAGTGTTAGTACCAAAGGCGGGAACTAAGGAACTTATATTATGTGTGGACTATAGGGCATTAAATTCAGTCACCAATACTGATGCCCATCCCTTGCCAAGGACAGATGAACTAGTGGATAAACTGGGCTCAGCAAAGTTCCTCAGTACTTTTGACCTGACAAGTGGTTATTGGCATATTGCCAGGACTGACCAGTCCAAGGAGAAGACAGCATTCTCAGCTCCAGAAGGCTTGTACCAGTTAAAGGTCATGCCCTTTGGTTTAGAGAATGCACCTGCCACATTCCAGAGAATGGTTAGCCATGTTCTGAATGGGTTAGAGAACTTCTTCATGGCATACTTTGATGACATAGCAGTGTTCAGCCCTAGCTGGGAAGAATATCTTGACCACCTGGGACATGTGTTGCAGGCCCTTCAGCTGGCCAATCTGACCATCAAAGCAAGTAAATACCACGTTGGTCAAAGTAAAGTGGTCTACCTTGGTCGTGAGATAGGAGGAGGGGAGATAGAGCCTGTACCCAGCAAAGTACAGGCTGTACAAGACTGGACCACTCCAGCTAATCAAACTCAAATAAGAGCCTTCTTAGGACTTACTGGTTATTACAGGAACTTCATTGAGAACTGTGGGACCATAGCTTCTCCTCTGAATACCATATCCTCTCGCAGGTACCCTAAAAAGGTCAGGTAGAATGGGGACTGTGAAAAAGCCTTCCAGTGGCTGAAAGATGCACTCTGTAAAGCTCCAGTGCTGTTAGCTCAGATTACACTCATGCCTTCCTAGTCCAAACTGATGCTTCCAACACAGGGATAGGAGCAGTCTTGAGTCAATTTGATAGCAAAGGCACGCAGCGTCCCATCTGCGTCATTAGTAGAAAATTACAAGGTGGGCAACCATTGGAAGTGATGTTTTTCTATTATGTGGGCCCTGAAGAAATTCAGGCCATACCTCTATGGAACTACTTTCAAGATTCAAACTGACCACTAACCCTTAAGGTGGCTGATGCAGATGAAAGGAGAAACCCCAAAATTGCTCAGGTGGTCCATAAGCCTACAAAGCTTTGACTTTACTATTGAGCACAGGTAAGGTACCCAACATAAGAATGCTGATGGTCTCTCCAGAAAGTATGACCGACTGGATCAAGAGTCACCCAGGAGTGGATTAGATCCTCCTGTTCCTAGTCTGGGAGGGACGGGTGTTAGGGATATTTATCATTTTACATGCTTCATCCCCTCTCTTGGTGAGAGCCCCAGCACTGTTTGCTGGACTTCTGGGCCTTTTTCTTTGAATCCTGAATGAGTGGAGCCTTTTTCCACTCATTCATTCTTGTGGGCCTTGTCTTTTGGAACTCTATACTTTGTATTCTACCTGTACTATGGAGTCTGTCTACTCCATAACTCTTAAAGGCATCTGTGTTTTACTACTGCAGCACACAGCTCCTTATGGGCAGTGTTGCTGGGGACCCTTAGTATCCTCCTTTAAGATTCCTATCCTCAAGTAACTACAGTTCTTAAGGATAGAGAGATGCTTAGTATCTCTCCCAAAACTCTATAGTCTGGGAGATTGGCACACATCACCTTCAGTGGAGTGCCAAAGGGATACTTAGTATCCCCCCTTCTCTCTGCTCCTGTGACTTTTTAGCCACATTGACAATCACCTAGTTATGGCTGGTGGCAGTGGATGTGTTCTACCAACTATGGTGTCTTTTATTACACTACAGGCTATGCCCATATCCCTGGTAGTGCACAATAGAGGCACCTGAGTACCAACTTGGGGCCTCCTTTCTTTTTTCACCATTACTAGTGTGGTTGTTCTTTGTTAGCCCTTTTTCTACCATTCTGGGAGAGGGAGGTCTGTGTGTGTGCTTTGCCTTTGGCGGGAACCAGTAGGTATACCCGCCTAGGCTCCCTAAGTGTCTGGGCAAGCAGGAAGTAGGGAAGGAGTCTTCCACCTGAAGTGGGAGAATGGAAGACCAGGCTCCCGCCCTTCCCTGCTCGCGCTTGGCCTAGAGGATCACGGCCTAGACACCCGCCATGAGAGGAGTTTGCCTATTTACCAGACGACCAAATACCCTGGTACAGGAACATACGGATGTGCCCATCTACCTGCCCAGCAGCCCGCCCTGTCCATGCCTACACCTGCGGCACGGATCAACTCGACTAAACCTACACGTCGTTAGAGATGCCATGACGACCCAGCCAACGGTCAGCACACCTGTGCAAATATACACACTGGACACTCCCACACCAATCCACACGAAGAATATACTCAGTGCTATGACGTAGGCAACAGACATACTCACGGACGTGCATCTTTATTATTTTCCACATAGGCTCTCAAAATGCAGAAACGCAAGACGCATCATGAACTTATCTAAAAAGGCTTGCTCACGCTTCTTCTAAAAGCCATGCACCATAATGAAGAATATAACGGGGACACGATACTGAGGATAAAGCAATATGACACCGTAACCTAAAGCGCCTGCATCAAACGGTTCCACCTATGCACCAGGCCCAAGTAGGCCGCAAGCAAAAGCTTCCACGAACATTGAATGAGCAAGAACTGGGTTGCTGACCCTGCAAAATGAGCCCGGCGAAAGCACACCGCCAAGGGCACGATGTTGCAATCTCGCACGCTGCAAGCCAACGCCAAGGTCGCACCTGCAAGATAAACCAGGCACACAGTAGGAAAAACAATATTAATTGTGCTGAATTTTGCCTCAAACACGGTCCCACCTCACGTGACAAAGCCAAACCTGACAAGATGCCAAGCCCAGGAGGAAGGAGACGCCTGAATCCCACGTTTCAAGACACAGGCAGATACAATTAAAAGACTCATTGGACATCTGCAGCAGTGGGAGTAGTCAACCTCCCAACATATGAATAAATCCTCACATTGTTTACACCTACCCATATTAAAACATTGTTGCAAATGACAGGTGCACCGCGAGCTGGGAACAGCGATAATCCCAGACTGGGAGGCTCGCGAGCGGACCAATTAGAACATGGGGTTCTTATCACTGACGCCATTTACATTGACCAATCCTCAGAGGTCTTCATGTAACAATTTTCATGTATCAAATTGAAGGGACAGCCCAGGTATACCACCTGACTAACCCTCAGCCACTAACACCGTTCTCTATATGTGCGCTATACTAACCCTACCACTCGAGTAACCAATCCAGAGTGGAGATAGGTTTTTTGCTAAACTTTCCAAGTGACGCAAGTAGCGCGTCATACTAAGGTTAAAAGGGCCTGCGAGCCCCACGATTGTGTGTGTGTCAGGACGGACGCGTACGCTCCTTGACCCATCCCTGCCGTTTTGTCTAATAAACAGCAGAGTCACCTTGCTTCTTGTGTGTGTCTCATACTCTATCTCTTTTGGGATATACGGGAGGAGTTGGGGCCTCCCTGCCCGGAGGTCTGCGGACGGTCCGGCCGACCCCGGCAGAATTTCCCCCCGACAAGTTGGAGACACTGCTGAGATCTGTTTAAGATCTGCTTTTATTTTTACTTTTTCCAGTTACTACTGTTGCGAGGAGGCCCGGCGGCGCGGCCCCCTCTGCCGTTGCCCCCTTCTGAGGACTACAGGACCATCGCGGAACTGCGAGAAGACCGGACAGCGCAATCCGGATATTGGCCTTCGGGAGCCGGTTGAGAAGTATCCCGCCCGCGGTTGGCGAGTGTCCAGACGTGGTCCAGACGAGGGGAGGTGGCGAGCCGCTTGGAGGGGTGCACGCAGTCGAGCGGCCCCGCATCAAGAGAACTTGGTGAGCATGCCACGCACAACAAGCAATGTGAAATTGTGAGGGAGGGGGGAGGAATTAAATACGGGAGGTGGGAGGTGTTGCACAGGTGCGCAGCGAAGGTTTTGATAATTTAGTGTAGGCAATGAAATGAATGGTAGCCGAACGAGTGCGAGAGCAGTGAGCTACGTTACGCGAGAGAGGGGGGCGGAGCACGAAAACAACACGTGCGGCCGCTCGTAGACACTGATTGGCCTAGGTCGCGACTACGTGTAAGGGTGTGTGTGTGTGTGGTTTCCTACGATTTGGCATTTATTGATCAATGAGTAGATGAGGATCCCTATTGTTCGAGCAAGAAACTCGATAGGTAGATGACGTTTCCCTGTAGGCGGTAGCTAGTCAGTTGCCTAATTCGGAAGATAATTGGCTGGTTAAGCCCTCCTGTCGAGGGGCGTATCACACGCGAGGCGACGCAGCGTGCGCAGTCCGATTATATTATTGATTACCTTGTTCCAGGAGTGACAGGAAGACAGCTGTAAGGTTAACGGGGGTAGATTGCAAGTGTATTTTGAACTTAAAGAATATATGAAGAACTTACCAGTAGCTCGAAGAGATCGGTGACATCACCAATAGGGCTTTCATAGGATATCCCGAGCACAAGGCATCCTTCCTTCTGAGAGTGGTGGGGAAGAGAACTGTGGTAAGGGAGTGGGAACGGAGATAAACGGTCATGAATTGATTGAGGAAAGGCGAAACGGGGGACGTGGCGGCGCACGGAGAACGCCGGCCACGGCAAGTGTAGAAGAAGGAGGAGGAGCAAGTGAAAATACGGCGACTGTATAAGAACGTCACAAGGGGTGCGCAGCCGCAGGGGGCTACGTGCGCCTCGGCCGCAGGGGGCCGTAAGGGTGTTGTGTAAAGGAAGAAAGGAAGAAGAAAACATACAAATGTAAATACTATATTTTAATAATTTTCCTTAAGCGGACTATCGCAAGTCCCCAAACTTACGGGGCCAGGTAACGATATAAGGCTGTATATTGTAAACTGCTAGTGAGATAACCGCTACCAAATAGGGGAAGGGTAACAAGTGGAGCGCTACTATGTCATACGGGACAGGATCGGGAGGGTGGGGGAACACCCTCACTACTCCACTACAACACATATGTACCACACTGTCACCCCATAGGGAGAAACTGATTAAGTATAGCATAGAATGGACCCAGGGGACGGACAACAAAATGATAACACCGTGGCCGCCTAATGGTAGCTTCGATCCATATGCCCAACATTCACTACTAAACCATCTGCATAATACATACAAAGGGAAGAAGTTGGCAAACCACGTGGAGGTGTTTAACTTATGGAGGATGTTCCAAGGGTCCCGACCAGGACCAAATGGAATGTTCACTGTGGGGGAAATACCGGAAGAAAAAGAGATTAAGGAGGAAGGAGAGGATGGGAAAAAGGGGAGTGAAGACCCAAAGAACACGGGGAACGGACAAGAGGGAGGAGAAAAGAATTATACATCAAATGAAATAAAAAAGGAACCGAGCAACGATATACCCCTAGCAAAGGGAGTGAAAACAGAGGGAGGAGGGTTGTACCCTTTAGGAGAGTTAGGAGAAATAGAAAGAGGTCAGTTAAGGGCGGCTGAGGGGTACTCGAACCCGGCATACAGCCCTCCACCATATGTGGCTCATAGGAAGATGCCAGCAGGGGAGGGGAGGACTGGAGAAGAACAAACTGTGGAAATAGGAAATGATGAGTGGGTAGCTGCACAGATACTATTAAAATTACGAGGTTCATTAACAGGAGAAGAGAAGGAGGTAGTAAGGAAAACAGACGAGGATAATACCAGGGAGAGTGAAATGAGGGGGGAAGAGCTGTTACGACAAAAGGAAGAGATTTTGGAGGAACGACTAGCAGAGTTAAGGGATGAGCAGAATGAACTGATTAAACAGCTCGAGAGGGAGGAAAGAGAGAGAGCGAGGAAAAAGAAAGAAGGTAAGAACGAATTGGAAAAAATAAGGGAACGAACTGAGGAGCAAAGGAGAGAAGCTGAATGGGTAAAAGCAGCAGCAGAAAGGGTATCAAGAGCAGTGCTGCGAGAAAAGAAAAGGGAAGAAGAAGAGAAAGAAAGAGAAATGGCAATGTGGAAGAGGAGATTACTATCAGAAACGACTAAGAAATACGAAGAAGGGAGGGTGATAGAGAGTATATTAGAAAGGGAAAGGGTGAAATGGGAAAGGAAGAAAGAGGATGAAAGAATACTGGAACAGATGAGTAGTGAAGTAATGGAGGAATTAAAAAGGAAAAGGGAGGAAAATGGTAGGGAGATGGAGGAGAGAAATGAAGGAGAAAGAGAAGATAGGAGAGGGGAGAGTGAAGTATGGGGGGACGTATATAGAGACACAGAAGTAGCAACAACATCAGCGCAAAGGGGAGCGGTTGATAAAGGAGAACTGGACCTAATAGACTTAAAAACAGTAACAATCAATGGGAAAAAGACCGAGTGGGGGGTGCCGTTTATGACTGACTTTTGTAGTGAGGAAGAAGAAGGAGTGGAGAAGGAAGGAAGAAACAGTGAAAGGGAAAGCCTAGATAAACTATACATCACCCGGACCAACACAGACTCACCATGGATCCGTAGGAGAAAGGATGAACTGGAGAGAAGTGAGGAGGGAGAGCAAGGAATAGAGGAAAGACAGACACATGAGGCCGCACCGTCCCCATCACGCCCTCTCCCATCCCACCCTACATGCTCAACCACCTCACGCTCGTTACGCACAATAAAATTTGCGCCCTTCACAGACGAACTGACACCCTATGCATGTCGGCTTGGGGACCTCCCTAGACGCAGACAGGAAGGACGAATACACATGCCCACATTAAATACAGGAAATGATGGAAGAAGGGGAAAAGATGGAGAAGAAAGAGTTTCGAGCAGGGGAAATACGGATGAAATTGACGATGTAGAAGAAAGGGAAGAAGGGGAAGGGTGTGAGGACTCGATTTTATGGAACACAAAGGGTAAAACGAGACATAACTTAATGCCACTTCTGGAGAGGGGAGGGGTTAGACCATAGTATGTCCCTTGGAAGCATACAGACAAAGAAAATATAAAATGCAGGCTCCCATCATTAAGTGGAGGTGCGGGTAAGTGGATATATGAAATGGAAAAACACACCGCAGGACAGAAACTGGCAGTAGGAGATGTAAAGGGCCTTCTAATATCGATATTAGGGGATGCAGCGGATGACATTTGGAAGAGAGCGGGATTCCCTGGGGTAACAATAACAAACACATCGCATGATGGGGCACCATTCGCAAACTGCAGACATGCACTATGGCAGGCACTGAGGGTACAGTACCCAGACACATCAGACATAGGAGCAATTACCTCACGCAAGATGCGTGAGAACGAAGATCCTGTTGATTATATCCAGGAAATCCAAGAGAAGTGGCGCATGGAAACTAGAGAACAATGGGACAAAACACCAGCAATATTTTATCATATACTAGTACAAGGGCTCCCAGAAGGAGTTCAGAAACAACTAAAGAAAGTAGTGGGAATGGAAGCAAAAGCATGGCCAGAAATACAACTGACTATAGTGCATCATTGCAGGACATGGCAAGGAAAAATGAAACAAAAAGAAGAGGACAGGAAAACGGAAGAGGCTAAACTAGTGCAGAAAAATCTTACTAAATACACAATGGAAGGGGCACTAATAACTACGCCTACAACAATGACCCAAAGCCCCACACAAGTAGTGGCTGCACAAGATTCCTCCCAAATACCACCTTCACAGGCTATAACACAACAGGTGCCGCCACTCCAACCATACACGACCAACATGGGAGGAGGATACCCAATGCCAGGAGCTGGGTATTATAATTATAACAGGGGGAGAGGAGGAATTATGAGAGGGAGAGGATACGGATATAACACCCAACAGCAAGTGGGAGGACTTAGAAATTCCTACCCCACAGGGCAACCAGTTTACCAGGAAAACGCAGGGAGCTTTCCATGGGAGAGTAGGGAACCACTGGTGTGTTGGAGTTGTGGATTATTAGGGCACATGTCACGCACGTGTAGAGTTAGACCAGGAACACCATCATGGAGTGAACAGGGACAACCAAGGCCCACACAGGAACAGCAGGGCATACAGCAACAGCAGGCGTTGCAACAGGGAAATGAACAGCAACAACTAATAACACAACAACAGTCACAGACACATTCACTGCCACAACAACAGGTAGCGATAACACAACAACCCCAAGTACAACAAACACAACTGGGTAGGGTGACGGTCCTAGGACACAACCCTTACACAGGAAATGGCCAATCGTTGTACCCTCAATAGGACAGCCCACAGACGGCCTTGGTGTGTCCCATCCTGTCAGTAACACCTAATAGTGCGGAGGAACCACGCATAGAGGTAACGATAGGTGACAAAATGTTATCATTCCTTGTTGACACCGGGGCGACCCTGTCTTGCATAAGGGAAGGTAAATTTAAGATGTCAGGCGAAGCCATGAACACCCAAGGATTCTCTGGGGCTAGAGGGTTGGTTCCTTTTACTGATAACATTCCCTTATCTATAGGAGATTATGACCTGTCAGTTCCACTTCTATATTATAGTGCCTCACCAGTAAATATACTGGGGAGAGACATAATGAACAGGTTGAATATGACGATCTCCTTTACTGAGGACGGCATAATTTGCTCTACTCCAGGGATTAACATGCTCACAGCACGACAGATTATGCAAGCATACTGCGGACAGACAGCGATTAGGGCGGAGCCAGTAGATGGCGAACTCTTCCAGTACGGGACAGACATGGCATTTGCATGGATGCCAAGGATAGAGGGAAAAATCTGGAGGAGGCCAGCAGCCTATCTGTTTAGACCAGAAACACCAGTCAATGAACCAGAAGGAAAGGTGGTTCCAGTGGACATTGAGAGCATTATAGCAACAGCTGATTACATTGCTGTACATGCCCAAGACAGAGAAGGAAGAGCATGGAGGGCAGTGATAGCACTAGCAGAAGGATGTAGACTCACCCAGGTGTCAGATGAGGAGCTGTTCTCAGAAGAAAAGGAGGAAGGTGAAATGGTGTTTATGATGAGGGTGGAAATATGGCTAAGAGTGGCGTACAAACAAGTAGCACAGAAAATTGCAATGGCACTTGAGGCACCCGCATGCACCCCAGTCCCCTTCTTTAAGGAGGATATGACCAAGGTACCCACATCGTTGTGGACTACTAGCCCCTATGACGTGGGGTGCATAAAAAGTATAGGGGGAGTAAGGATAAAATTGAAAAAAGGTGCAATACTCCCCAGAGTGAAACAGTACCCACTATCAAAAGAGGCAGATGAGGGCATATATGAAACCATAACGGCCCTTATAAATAATGGCATATTGGTCCCCTCAGAATCACCATGTAACACGGCTGTATATCCAGTGCGCAAGGCTAAAGGGGGTTCTTGGCGCTTCATACAGGATCTCAGGCCCTTGAACAACATAGTAGAAGCAGAATACCCCATAGCAGCAAACCCGGCCACAATATTGTGTGGCATTCCGGCAGAAGCATCACGATTTACAGTGATTGACCTTAAAAATGCATTCTTCTCAATACCATTGCACCCAGACTCACAAGATCTGACAAGCTTCACTTACAGAAACACAAAGTGGAAACACACCAGATTGCCACAAGGGTATTGCGAATCACCCTCAATTTTCAACAGAGTAATACAGATGGATTTGGGTAACATTGAAGTGGAAAGCACAGTGTTGCAGTATGTGGATGACATAATAATTTGCAGTATAAACGAAAGAACATGCAGAGAGGACTCATTAAAGATGTTGACAATATTGGCTGAGAAAGGTTACAAGGTAGACATGGAAAAGCTACAGTACTGTCAAGAACAGGTACTTTACATTGGTCAGCTCATATCCCAACATGGAAGAAAGATTGCACCACAAAGAGCACAGGCCATTTCAAACACACCAGTGCCACAAACAGTGAGGGAACTGCAGCAGTTCCTGGGGCTGTGCAACTACTGTAGAGCATGGGTGTTTGATTACAGCTCATACATAGGACCCCTGCTTGAGGCGTTAAAGGAAGCTAATAAAGGGGAGAAAAAGCTGGGGTGGACAATGGAAATGAAAGAGGCTTTTGATGAATTGAAAGATGCGATATCAACTGCTCCGGTACTGGCATCCCCAGACTACGAGCGACACTTTTTTATATTTTCACATTGCGACTCAGCAGTAATGAAAGCAGTGTTGGCCCAAAAAACAAGCATGGGCTACAAACCAGTAGCATTTTACAGCGGCCACTTAGATCCTGTGATGCTAGGTCATTTCCCTTGCAAACAAGGTCTCGCCGCAGCTGCTTTTGCGGTAGAGAAAGCATCAGCAATCACCATGGGGTGCCCAACTACACTGTTTGTGGAACATGCACTATTTGCCATATTGAATAAACCTAAGTCCACCCTAACCACACAAAGGGCATCAGGTTATGAGATCATCTTATCCAGAGCTGAACTTTCAATTGTTAGATGTAGCACAGTCAACCCTGCAAGGTTCCCAGCAGAAGTAATTGAGGAGGGAGATTATGCTCACGACTGTACGCAAATAACTGACATGTACTCATGTACTAGAAAGGTTGAAGAAAACGCACTAGAGGGAGGTGAGCTCTTGTTCATTGATGGGTCATCAACTATCGACCAAAGGGATGGTGTAAGGAGGACTGGGGCAGCAGTGGTAAAAATGATGGAGGTACCGGTGTGTGTGGCAATGAAATGTGTACAATTAACACAGCATTACTCCGCTCAAGCAGCGGAATTAGTTGCACTGATCTTGGCGTTGAAGGAAAGCTTTGACAAACGAGTGACCATATATTCCGACAGCGCATATGTTACATCCACTGTCCACTCAGGGCTGTCGAAATGGAGAAGAAGAGGGTTTAGGAGAGCTGATGGCACTCCAGTGCAACATGCCCTCCTATTGGCTGAACTAATTGAAGCAATAAATGACCCCCAAGAATTAGCTTTGGTCAAATGCACCGCACACACCAATGGTGAAGACCACATCTCAAAAGGGAATGCAGCAGCAGACGCACATGCGAAGTATGCTGCATACTTTGGTGAGATATGGAACCCCCCAGAGTCACAGCGAGGGAGAGGGAGGGGAATGGCTAAGGAGATGTTGATAAGAGAAGGGTACACCCATCACCCAGCCACACAGATTATGGAGCTACAAGCGGCTGCACCAATGGCCGAAAAAGAAATATGGGTAAAAAGAGGATGCACAATGTCACCAACCGACGCACTATGGCGCCAGGGTGACACTGGAAAGATTGTAATACCACTGGCACTATTGAACACCACCCTGAGCCAACTACACTACCCAGCCCACACAGGCAAGGAAGTAATTGCAGCACGAATTAGGGAAGACTGGTTCTGCCCCGAGTTAAATTCTCATGTGTCAAATTTTATCAGCAATTGTCTCACATGTCAACAGTTTACGGCCGGTCATACTCTGAAGGTGATAAGAGGTACTATACCCCGGCCAGAGGGACCTTTCCGGCATCTCCATATTGACTATGTTGATATGATCAACGTATGTCAAGGAAATAGGTATATGATTGTAGTAGTATGCCCATTCTCGAGGTGGATTGAAGCAGGGCCCTGTTCACACCCAGATGCATTTAGAGCAGCTAAATTCCTAGTGAGGGAGGTCTTCCCCAGGTGGGGAGTGTGCGAGGTACTGAGGTCAGACAATGGCCCACATTTCGCAAACGAAATATTCCAGCACATCACATCCTTGCTGAACATCAAGCATAAATTTGCATGTGCATACCACCCACAGGCCAACGGTATATGTGAACGCCTGAATGGCCTATTAAAGGAGGCAATTGCAAAGATACAGCAAACAACAAAGAAGAGTTGGTTATATTGCCTTCCATTAGCCCTATTTGAGCTAAGGAATAGACCAGGGTCCAACCACCACCTCACCCCTCACGAGGTGGTTATCGGACATCAAATGCGCCTTCCCCTAACGCCAACATCAAGAGCATTTACTGACCACGAGAGTACTGCGAGTGTTCTTGGTGATGAAATGTACCAATATGTGTCTTCTTTCATTACTAGTGTAGTGTTTGTGTCTCAACAGCTCGAGCGCACGCGGGGCGGGTCCAACAGCGATCAGCAAGAAGACGTGGATAAAGAATTAGAAAAGGAAAGTCTGTGCAAAGTTGCTAAAGGTGACCACGTACTACTTCGCAATTTCAACAGAAAGTGGAACAGTCCACGATTCACTGGCCCCCATCTGATAGAGGAGGTATCAACGAGAGCAGTAAAGTTACAGGACAAACGTGCTTGGAACCACCTACACGACGTAAAGATCTACAAACTCCAGACCCGCCCCAGCGCCACCGACAGGGCCACTGGAAGAACAACAACAGAGTCACCAACGGAGGAAGAGACTCCTACCACAACTAACATCCTAAGTGTCCCCATACCCTGCCACCCCCCAGATTCCCCAGAGACAACTATTAGAAAAGAAAGGGGTGATCCCCATACCGCCCACCCCATGGTTACACGATCAAAGGGTAAAGAGACTTCCGCCAGTTGAGCCCAAACCCTCTGCCCATTGACCCCCTGCCCACTGTAGTAACAATTGAACTGAAGGACATTGTTTTGCACATATACACATGTAAACACCTAAATGTTCTCTTTCTTTTCTCTCGCACATGCAGGTACAGCGTATTATTGTACTGTTAAGAAAGTAGATAACTAACCAATTCACTGCCCAGGAGTAGATGGTACCCTCAGACGATAATTACCTGGAAGAATTGTCACACCAATTTGTATATGAAGTAAAAAGGCCAACGTACCTGAAAAGAAGGAGGGTACGTGTCTACTACACAGCATTCCTCTTGGCCATAGAACATTCAATGCCCCACCTCCAACCATACTTGCCTGCCCTGAGAGGTAGATCGCTTAGATTGGCGTGGGAACAGCTCTTCGCCTGGGCACTGAATGACTACTTGATAGGGAGAGCTTAATAACAATAACTGACCTTAATAACGAGCATATTAAGAATTTTCAGGCGGGCAACTGTAACGTCGCAAGAATAAGCTGCCGGACTGCAGCAAGGTAAGAGCAAAATGCCGGTGAAATTAGCATTTGTAATAAGACTGATAGGGATTTTATTGATCACCGGGTTCTTGGCTGCCTCTGTATGGCAGTACAGCTATGCTAGCAATATTACTGCTGTACCCAAACCTAATACACCCCCACCCCCAGCTGCAACAGGTGTTATGTCAGGTGGTACTAGTAAAATCCCACACAAGGAAGATAGAGTCAAACGCAGCACATACTCAGATAATAAAGGCATTGACAACTACGTACAAGATTCAGCACACATCTCAAACAACATATGGTATCAACACATGACCCACATAGGTAAGCAGACAACGGAAGACAGCTGCTCATTGATCCCATACGCTATGAGCGCTTCTCGAACATTCGTTGCCACGGAGATAGATGGGAAAATAGCACGATGTATAATATACCTGGCACTGTTCCAGACGAAAGGAAGATTTCAAGGGACAGTGGTGCACCTGGTGTGGAAAACACGAGATACATATCCATATGAAAACAACTTCCTCAAGACTTATTTGAGTTACCACAAGAGCAGTTTACATGCTGAAGGATTCAAATACATAACAAGTGGTCCTGAAAAAGGAGAAACCAAGAAGGTAACACTGCAGTACCTACCATGTGATTGGTACGCCACTGAAGTCCCTGGTAAAAACGGATGTTGGGAAAGACCACTGATGCTAATAACAGGGAAGGTGTACATGGACAACAAATGGGACATAGGAGTGGTTGGCAGCAACATTAACAGTAACAAGAGAAAACATTTCAACTATTGATGGACATAACCATAGATGTTGGATGACTTGGATCAAGTACGTACCCATGCTCACATGGATGGAGAAGGATGAAGACCCAATAACAATATTGACGCTAACTGCGCCTAAGGTATGCTACCAACATAAAGGAGAGGTGGATGTAGGCTACAATACCAACTGTGAAAGCGTGATGGAGTTACCTGAGGGGGGAGCAGGAACAGCAGTAGTAATGGACCATTACTGGGCCTGTGGAGACAAGGCGTATCACACACTGCCCCCTTTGTGGAATGGTGTATGCACTATAGTACACGTTAATGTACCATCACTAGTGGTACCCCAGAAACATGTGAATATGGCGAATTTCCCCAAGATGGTTGAAGGAAACAAAAGGAAGAAGAGATCTGCACAGCCTCGGAAAGGGCCAGAGAACAGACGCAACGGCAACAACACTGTCCTCAACAGAAGGAAAAGACAAGGAGAACCTCTGACAGGAAATTACCTGTGGGGAAGGTCGGAAACAGCACTGACCTCAATCCCGCCGGAACACAGACTATTCAGCAGAGCAGCTATGTTCTTCTCCTCAATAATACATCCTGGACTGCAGGCTTACGCAAACGCAAAATGGCTCCAGATAACTAGGTGGGAACTAATGATGACAATTAACTCTACAGTAAATGGATTCAACGCAATAAAAGAGGAATTGCGAGCAGTAAGAATGGTTGCACTACAGAACAGATATGTACTGGACCTCCTCACCGCAATGGAGGGAGGAGTTTGCGCAAAGATAGGACAATCATGCTGCACATTCATTCCTGCTAACGATGCTGACAATGGTACACTCACGGAAGCTGTATCACAATTGGCCCAAATGCACTCAAAAATGATGGATGAAAGAAAAGGTGTGAAAAAGGATGAGAGTTGGTTTTCAATATTATGGTCATGGATGCCATCTTGGCTGTCAGATGGACTGAAGATTATAGTTGGATGTACTATTCTGGCTGGAGCTACACTGATCATAATAAGATTTTGGAAAGCCCGGAAGGCACGCACCACAGACGAGATGATCGAAATGGTTGGTATACACCTCTTGATGCCAACAGATGACGGCCAACACACAGGCACAATCATAAAAGAGAGAGAGAAGTTGCGCAACCAGATCATCACCAATCACCTGGACCCACCATCTGTGAAGCTCGGAAAACCCAAGAAACCCAAGGAGCTACATAGGGAAATGGGTATACTGCACCCCTGGAGGAACCTGTGAATATATGTATTGGTCATTTGAAGACCATGTTAACCACTATGGACATTTGGGAGGAATAACTAAAATATGGAGAGTAAGAGGAGATAAAGAAAAGCATATGTTTGTGGTCGACAAGTTGACCAGAGGGGGGACTGAAGTGGGAGAATGGAAGACCAGGCTCCCG
The DNA here is from genome assembly GCF_040938575.1 of Ambystoma mexicanum. Lineage (NCBI taxonomy): Eukaryota > Metazoa > Chordata > Amphibia > Caudata > Ambystomatidae > Ambystoma > Ambystoma mexicanum. The sequence continues at coordinate 174,793,652 of NC_090931.1, forward strand.
CCATTCCCCTCTCGCGCTTGGCCTAGAGGATCACGGCCTAGACACCCGCCACGAGAGGAGTTTGCCTATCTACCAGACGACCAAATACCCTGGTTCAGGAACATACGGATGTGCCCATCTACCTGCCCAGCAGCCCGCCCTGTCCATGCCGACACCTGCGGCACGGATCAACTCGACTAAACCTACACGTCGTTAGAGATGCCATGACGACCCAGCCAACGGTCAGCACACCTGTGCAAATATACACACTGGACACTCCCACACCAATCCACACGAAGAATATACTCAGTGCTATGACGTAGGCGACAGACATACTCACGGACGTGCATCTTTATTATTTTCCACATAGGCTCTCAAAATGCAGAAACGCAAGACGCATCATGAACTTATCTAAAAAGGCTTGCTCACGCTTCTTCTAAGAGCCATGCACCATAATGAAGAATATAACTGGGACACGATACTGAGGATAAAGTAATATGACACCGTAACCTAAAGCGCCTGCATCAAACGGTTCCACCTATGCACCAGGCCCAAGTAGGCCACAAGCAAAAGCTTCCACGAACATTGAATGAGCAAGAACTGGGTTGCTGACCCTGCAAAATGAGCCCGGCGAAAGCACACCGCCAAGGGCACGATGTTGCAATCTTGCACGCTGCAAGCCAACGCCAAGGTCGCACCTGCAAGATAAACCAGGCACACAGTAGGAAAAACAATATTAATTGTGCTGAATTTTGCCTCAAACACGGTCCCACCTCACGTGACAAAGCCAAACCTGACAAGATGCCAAGCCCAGGAGGAAGGAGACGCCTCAATCCCACGTTTCAAGACACAGGCAGATACAATTAAAAGACTCATTGGACATCTGCAGCAGTGGGAGTAGTCGACCTCCCAACATATGAATAAATCCTCACATTGTTTACACCTACCCATATTAAAACATTGTTGCAAATGACAGGTGCACCGCGAGCTGGGAACAGCGATAGTCCCAGACTGGGAGGCTCGCGAGCGGACCAATTAGAACATGGGGTTCTTATCACTGACGCCATTTACATTGACCAATCCTCAGAGGTCTTCATGTAACAATTTTCATGTATCAAATTGAAGGGACAGCCCAGGTATACCACCTGACTAACCCTCAGCCACTAACACCGTTCTCTATATGTGCGCTATACTAACCCTACCACTCGAGTAACCAATCCAGAGTGGAGATAGGTTTTTTGCTAAACTTTCCAAGTGACGCAAGTAGCGCGTCATACTAAGGTAAAAAGGGCCTGCGAGCCCCACGATTGTGTGTGTGTCAGGACGGACGCGTACGCTCCTTGACCCATCCCTGCCGTTTTGTCTAATAAACAGCAGAGTCACCTTGCTTCTTGTGTGTGTCTCATACTCTATCTCTTTTGGGATATACGGGAGGAGTTGGGGCCTCCCTGCCCGGAGGTCTGCGGACGGTCCGGCCGACCCCGGCAGAATTTCCCCCCGACACACCCCCCTGTCCTAGTCTGCCAGAGTCCCTAAATAGGTCCAGCTCCCACAGGGGGTCTGGCTGTCCTGATTGGACAGCCAGCCACAAGCCCCTTTCTGTAAAATGCTGAGAGAGATTGCAGAGGGATGTGTGCTGGAACTAGATATAAGGTGAGGCTTCTGGAGTGTAAAGCAAGTAGACCACAGGAAACAGAAGTAACAGAAGAAGAAGACGACCAGAGATGCCTGCAGTCCCTTTGCAAGACCGTGAAGCAACCGCTGCTGTCCTGACCCTGTTTTCTATGCGACAGAGGAGCTCTGAAGAGGATGACTCCTTCCCTTTGGCTCGTGGGAATAACAAGACCCAAGACTAACTTTGAAATGAGCCATCTCCTGAGATCCTAGGAGCTTCCAGAGCTGCGGAACCCCAATACCGGGAGAACTGCTGCCAATTTCAAGTGCATCATCGTGGAAAGGCTGAATCCATCCAAATCTTTGCTGAACCTGTAAGGACACTCCAGAGGTCCGATCCAACTCACCCAGACCCCCTCACCATAGCGTGGGACTGCAAGAAGCAAAGAAAATTGACCGGGCGATCCATGTCCTTTGTTGGTGCTACTGAAAAGGCGCCAAAACCATAGAGTGAACCAAGAAGTTGCTGAAGGTCGTGCTACAGGTCCTCCCTCGAAATTGCTGCTGAGAGACACCATCCATTGTCCTGCCTTTCGTCATCAGACCAAGGAATCCTGCGGTCAGGTCCAGAGCTGCCACATCATGGGGAAGCCAACACAAACACTTTCTTCAAACCAAAAGTACTGTGGGGAAAAAGGTATTGCTTACCAGATTCCAAGAAGTTGCTCCAGAGCGTTGGAGTGCATGTAGAGGTGTCCAGGGCAACCCCTTCTTACCTCTGACCCAAGCCGTTGCTTGTGTCCCTTTCTTAAGTCTGTTTTTAGCTCTCTTTTGTTAGTTGCCAACTCGCTGCTTCAATAACTTTAGGCACTGGACGAAATCCACAGAAACTCTTCTTAATTTACTGTTAGTCAAGACTTCAAGCCCTCTCCTAAATGCCTCTAGCTATGGTTGTGTTTTTGGACTTAAAAGACCTGCCAGGCAAAGAAACGGTCTCTAGAACCTTCAACTAAGCTCATGTTGCACTAACCACTTATTTACATCCCTTTAAGTGACTTTTGTATATGTGTTGGCAGAGTAAAGGCATTACCGTATAACCGATAGAAAACCGCATGAGTGCGCAACAAATGTTACTGCGAACAAACACAAAAGTTAAAGTGGCCTTTCAAGTATATTATCTAGCATCCCTAAGTGTTCTATCGTAAACGTCTGAAGTATTTAAAGTGTTTCTGGTGTAAATATAATAAATATATATATTTTATATAAATATATGTGTAAGTGCTTATTTGTTTCGGTGTACTTACCTACAGCTCACATCTTCCTCTTAAGATAAGCCTGATTGCTCTGCCACACTACCAAGGTCCTGAGCTAGTACAGACTGATAATAAGAGTTGGGATCTACAAACCATTGGGATAGTTTACTCAAGTCTTACTACCAGTAGGCCTTTGGAAAAACTCCCCTAACACTCATGGTAGTGTATAGGTGATATAGGTGATCCTCCCAGGTCTTGCTGTGTATTACTATATTGTCAATAAACCGAATAGGGCTGTAAAATCTGGTCCATTAATCTTTGGAAAGTTGCAGGAGCACCATGTAGACCAAATGACAAGACCTTAAAGTGGAACAATCCTACATGGGCGGAAAAGGCAGTCTTCTCCTGATCATGTCCATGTAATGGGACCTGGTAATAGCCTTTCGAAAGATCTAGGGTTGACAAATAGATGGCATTCCCCAATTTGTCTGTGAGGTCATCAATGTGAGGCATTGGGTATGTGTCAAAAGCCGAGATGGAATTCACTTTACTAAAACCTATACAAAATCTCCGGCTTTGGTCAGGTTTGGCCACCAATACGATGGGAGAGGACCAGGAACTAGAGGAGGGCTCAATGACGTTATCTTTGAGCATCTGTTCCACCTCTTTTATGAGAATTTCCTTACGTGCTTCAGGCAAGCGGTTTGGTCTTAAATGTACCACTTTGTCTGCTGGTGTATGAATGTGATGGTATTTACCCTTCACTCTTCCGGGTTTATCACAGAATACATCAGGGAACTGATCTATAAGGTCACCAAGATCTTGTTTCTGATTATTTGTGAGTTCAGGGGAAATCAGTAGTTGGTTGTCAGCTTCTTCTGGCACTAAATAGGATACAATAGTGGCATTGGATTCAGAAGGATTTTCCCACCACTCTTTCAAAAGATTTACGTGATAAATATGTGTCTTTTGACGGGGGTCGGTTGGGCTATTTTATAATTACAGGTGCCCATCTGTTCTACTATGGTGTAAGGTCCATGCCATTTAGAAACTAGTGCATCTGACGTGGGTAATAGTACCAACATTTTTGTTATAAGTTAGTCTCTGTTGATTTTGAGCTTTCTCCATGTGTGTTTGTACCATGGTTCTAACTGTTGCCATTTTTTCTTTAAGTTTCGTGGCAGTTTGGGATAGTGGTATTGGGGCATCTTCTCTTTCTTCCCAGGTTCTCGCCCGCATGGTAACTCAAAAGAGGTGTTTTTCTAATTGCGAAGAGAGCCCATGGAATCATCCGATCCCAGTTTTTCCCATCCTCATCTACCAGCTTACATGGTTTGAAGAGTCTTATTAATACATTCCAGAAGACCATCCGACTGAGGGTGGTACACATAGGTTCTTAATGTGGGAATATGCAACCGTTCTTTTATCTCTCCCATAAGTTTACTGCACTTTTTATTTTTGAGCATTTGGGTACTTGCACTTCTCAAAGCCTAAAAGAGAGTAACGGTACTTAACTACATGACAAGGTGATAGGAAAGCATTTAATTTCACTATATCACAAAAAAAACTAACCTCCTGCAGCCCTTGCTGGGGGAAAGCAGCACCCTCTCTGTCCTAATCTCTCAATGTCCATAATGACTCCTTCAGGGCCTAGCCTGCAGAACAAAAAGAGAGACATACATGCAGCTCCTGAGCTCTCAGCACACAAGGTGTGGAACACCATTTTGATAAGTGGGCTTCGCATGGCGACCATTTAGAGTTTTCATATGAGGCACAGATTGATTTGGAAAGCCTGGGCAATAACCTTTTTTAAACGTGTTTGAGGCCATTGAGGGAGACACAGTTCAGTGGTACATTGTGCAATTATTCTACAACTCATTCAATGGGATTGCCAGTGGAAACAAAAAAAGGCAACTTTAGCTGACCATTCAGTCATCTAAAGAACCATTGACCAAGAGTACTAGGTCAGTAGCTGCACCTCTATTATCTATGGCAAAGACTTTCCATGTTTTTTATTAGACAAGTCCGATCTATGAAAGTGACGTCCAAACTGGTGTAGCCCTGCTCTTCCAGAACTATTAAGGACCACATTTCCACCCTCGCTGCAGCCTCGGGCGATTTATGTAACCACTCTTTCGCCACTGGATCTGTCCCATCTCTCCTAAAGCACCCCCCTGTGAGCCCCTCCTAAAAAAGCCTTCTGCCGATCCTACCTGTCTGGCAAACTATTGCCTGATTTCCATTACTCCTTGCCTGGGAAAAAGCCTGGAAAATCTGCCCATCTCCCAGCTTACCTTCTGCACTGAGTCTGTTGGTCATCTCCATGACCATCAGTCTAGCTTCAGAGAAGCCAAAGACACGGAAACTGCTCTCCTGAACACCCGTGAAGATCTGCTCTCTAATCTTGATACCAGCTCTCCCTCTGTCCTCATCCTCCTTGACCTTTCCTCTGCGTTTGATATGGTCAACCACACCACCCTTATCAGTCGGCTCCCTGAGAACCGGGCATCACGGATCTGGCCCTGGCATGGCTGACCTCCTTGCTCCTGAACCAACCCTCCCAGGTCCAACTTGGGTCCCTTCTCTCCATTACCTCGCTCTCCACATGTGGTGTCCCCCAAGCGTCTATCCTCTCACCCTGGTTCTTCAATGTCTATCTGGCCCCTTTGGCCTACCTGATCTCCACCTTCTCTTCTAACTTTCAGTGTTATGCAGATGACACTTAGCTCTCTTTCAGGCTTCCCTCTGCCTCCTCTCCTTCCTCGCTCATTCCTGATGGTCTATCTGTGACTCAGGATTGGTGTGCCTTAATGCTATGAGATCCTTCTCATTGGGACCCCTGCTCCCGCTTTCCCTCTCTCACTCTGGCCGCCTTCCATGGGCCCTCTAGCTTCGCCTTCCTTTGAGGAAAAAAACCTTGGTGTCATCTCCTTCTCTCCTCACATCACGGACCTTGCCAAGAAGGCCCACTTCCAGCTGCACTTCCTCAGAGGTATTCTATCTTTTCTCTTTTTCACACATATAACGACAAGTCTACAGTTCTATTTCTTTAACTTTTTTATGTTACCCTATGTGTAACTTGAAAATACTTCCCCTCCAACTATTCTGTCTAATCCCTCGTGTGGTGTCTGACCCTAGATTGCGCTGGTGTGCCGCTTATCTAGGGTTAGTGGATAGATAAGAAAAGGCTTGCCCTAAGTCCTTGAGGCAAAAAAACAGAGTTAATCAGATTTCTGTCACATAAAAAACACAGCTCTCTGTCGGCCTTACAAAAATGGACCACCCAGTGTGTCTGGGGCCATACAGGTGAATTACTTTCCTTTATTCTTTTTCCCTGAGTTGGCCTTTCAAAAAATGAAAATTAAAAAAATGTTGAAGTTTTTTGTAAACGTGCTTCGAAATTCCAGACATGTGGCTGTGTCGAGTGGGGATTGCGAAGTTTTTTCTCTAGCGAATAGTACTATTTAACTAGTTTTACCTGCGAGCATTAATATGAATCCCTTACTCACAGGAGCTCTAACAAGCCTACCGGTTTCAGTGGTTTAATTACTATACCACTTTCTTCAGGGCCTTCGCACCACTGAGGAAGGTAAGACTCAGGAGCCCAAACAGAGGGAGGGATAACCCTAAACACTCACAATACCCAGGACTCTATTGCCAATTCCGACACACAGCAGTATGTTTCCCCACTGCGTGTCAATAAACGGGTAGAGTGATACCTAGGAACTTGTGTGATGCACTGCCAGTTTTTAACATATGATAATTTAGTGATTATTATGAGAATTATCCAACCAGACCTGTACAACCATGGACACACAAGTTGCATGTTGTATATCCTTGTAGGTCTACGTGGGGGAATCAAACACCCCATCTTTTGGAAAAGGCACTCTTGACCGAAATGGCTGTAACTGGAACTGGGGTAAGGAGTAATTACATCAGTGAGGGGGTTTAAATCAGAGATAGACACATGGGTAGCATAATGAAAATTGCGTTTTCCCTCTCAAAAACCACCTCCCTGCTTCCCTCCCTATGCAGATGCAGTGACCAGCTGGAGCTGAGCCTCTTCTCTCTTTTTGTGTCAGCACCCGCAGGGCTGCTGAGGCCCTGAAGAAAGTGGTATAGTAATTAAACCACTGAAACCGGTAGGCTTGTTAGAGCTCCTGTGAGTAAGGGATTAATATTACTGCCCAGAGGTAAAATGAGTTGATGTCATGGTCACAGGGCAAGGGCCACTATCTTTATCATCTAAAGGGTCGAAATGGACCCAGTCCTGGCGCCTTTGGCGCTAGGCTCATGAGAAAGTGTGCTCTGCACACTTTGTGTCTGGGGCACGTGTTACTTCCTCCCCAGCAGGCTCTCGTGAATCCAGGCCGGGCGTGGCCATAGGGAAACATTGGGGTGCACGTGCAGCAGTCTCTGGGACTGGCAAGGTGGGGCCACAGTCAGAGCCAAAGGGGCGTTGCTGGGACCAGGTTATTTAAGCCTGCCTCACCCGCATGCAAGCGCTTTGCGTTAATCTGCTTCTTGCAGCGTAACGCTTACCATCACCTGAAGCGCTCTTACCTGATTCCAGATCATCTTCAGCGTGCATCTCATCTGATTCCAGTACAACATCTTCAGCGCGCACCTTACCTGACTCCAGCCACACCATCGCTTGAAGCGCAGCTTACCTGAATCCGGCACCTCATCTTCAGCGCGCACCTTACCTGCTTCCAGCAATATCATCGCTCGAAGCGCAGCTTCCCTGACTCCAGCAACACCATCGCCGGAAGCGCATCTTACCTGAGTCCTGCAATTCCATCGCCTGCAGCGCATTGCATCTTAGCTGATTCCCATTGTCATCGGAGTTGAGGAGCATCCTCACCTGTTCCGGGCGTCTAACTATGCGGGAGCTCTTCTTCTCGCTCAGAATCCTCACGGATCCATCCATCCAGGAACCGCTGGTAGGTCTTCGGATAGCCGCCTCCCGCAGTGTTTAATTTGTAAAAAAAAATAAGTGCCAGGGCACAAAATATCTTGGCCCCATAATGCCGGCCCCGGCGCCGCCTGCAGGGCAGGCGGCCCGAGCCAGTTCATTGTGATAGACATTTGATGGCAGTGCCTGACAAATGCCTATCTAATTCCTAAGCATATGACAAAGTGGTTGGCTCTACCAGTGCTTGACAACGCAGCGCAACACGAGTTCGAATCCCGATGCCGTCCTTAGAAACCAATGTCTGGTATGAAGTGCGTTATAAAAGAGCAATTATGATTAAGTAATTACACAATCCCACCTCCCATTCCCTTTATATACTGGCCATAACCAAAACCCACATACTGGCTAATATGCAACAATCAACATGACCCAGGAGATGCTAGTCCACAGTCCTGGTTTTAACTTTGTATTCTGGGACTTGGAAGGCTTGCCCATTGAGGCAGGTGATGCTGGCTACATGCATGTGATGGAAGGCTTGCCCAATGAGGCAGGTGATGCTGGCTACATACATGTGATGATGGGAAGGCTTGCCCAGTGAGGCAGGTGATGCTGGCTACATGCATGTGATGGAAGGCTTGCCCAATGAGGCAGGTGATGCTGGCTACATGCATGTGATGATGGGAAGGCTTGCCCAGTGAGGCAGGTGATGCTGGCTACATGCATGTGATGATGGTAAGGCTTGCCCAGTGAGGCGGGTGATGCTGCCTACATGCATGTGATGGGAAGGCTTCTTGATCGAGCATGTGTTGGGTTCATGGATGCACTAATGGGAATATTCATTCTTAGAACAGGACAAGCTCCCTCCATGTGAGGGCGCGGCAGACTGGGTCAAGGTTGGAGCAGATATTGATGGGAACGCCCCTTGATTGGGTACTGGATATTTACTGCTATATGTTTGTTTCTTGTATAACATGAACTGCATTAAAGTCAGCCTTTTGGCAGTGTTCTTTCTTAAAACGTGTCGCATGTTGTGGTCATGCATGGAGTGACAGTACTGCTTATTAACATAGGTGCTCATGCTTGACTTGGGACATGGGCTCTGGCATGCAATGAAGGCAATGCTCATTCTTAGGATACTTTTGGATTCTTAGGGTCTTGCATGCACCGATGGCAATGCCTGTTCTTGACTTAGGGGGGGTCTTAGGGTCTTGCATGCACCGATGGCAATGCCTGTTCTTGATTTAGGGGGGGTCTTAGGGTCTTGCATGCACCGATGGCAATGCCTGTTCTTGACTTAGGGGGGGTCTTAGGGTCTTGCATGCACCGATGACAATGCCTGTTCTTGACTTAGGGGGGGTCTTAGGGTCTTGCATGCACCGATGGCAATGCCTGTTCTTGATTTAGGGGGGGTCTTAGGGTCTTGCATGCACCGATGACAATGCCTGTTCTTGACTTAGGGGGGGTCTTAGGGTCTTGCATGCACCGATGACAATGCCTGTTCTTGATTTAGGGGGGGTCTTAGGGTCTTGCATGCACCGATGGCAATGCCTGTTCTTGACTTAGGGGGGGTCTTAGGGTCTTGCATGCACCGATGACAATGCCTATTCTTGACTTAGGGGGGGTTTTAGGGTCTTGCATGCACCGATTGCAATGCTTATTCTTGACATAGGGGGTCTTAGGGTCTTGCATGCACCGATGGCAATGCCTGTTCTTGACATGGGGGGTCGTAGGGTCTTGTGTGCATTGATGGCAGTGCTCACACTTGACTTTGAACGCGTTGGGGTCATGAATGGAATGATTGGAATGCCCCTCTTTGCCACTGGCCTGTTGGGTTCATGCGCCTAGTGTTGGCAATGCCCATTCCTGGCTTTGGACATGTTGGGTCCGTGTGTCTCAGCTCTGGTGTTACCTGCAATCCGCTCTTGCGCTTGAAGTGTTTCTGTGTAATCCCGAATGCTCGCAGCCAGTCGTCCCTGCAGCACATGTGTGTGTGATTTCAGGCTGCTGCGCCGACCTGTAAGTGTGTAGCAAGAAAGTGCTGCATGTTTTGTAACCAAGTCTTAAGTTCCATAAGGAATGCAGAGACATTCCTTTTAGGAAAGTGACTGGAGTTCCACAGTGAATTGAGAAACAAAAATGTTTAAGAAAGTTCTGTATGTTGAGAAAATGTGTTTTAAGTCCCTGTGGGGTCGTAGCGGTTTTAACCTATTGGATAAAGTTGATGACAAATGCGGCATCTGAAAACTCAAGAGCCCCCCCCCCCCCCCAATGCATACCCCAACCTTTCCTGGCCTCCAGACTGAACCCCAACTTCATGAATAACTTTCTTCCAAGCTCTGGGCACCCCAGGCGCATAGCGCCATGTTTACGTTCCCAGTATTTCTAATGCAGAATCGTATCATTATAATGATCTGTTAACAAAGTGTGCATACGGATGACACGTAAAGTAAATAAGCATGTGCTCTATTGATGGCGTTCCCTTGATGCTGAAAGCTTTTGCCAAGTCTTAAAAGCACATTCTGTCCTACAATCCTGTGCCAAAACTACTCCAGGCAGGCAGGAAGTGGGCTGGGCCTCGGAGAAACATTTCTTCACAGATAATTAACTGAGAACCACCTATCTCCGCATGCTGGCAGTGAACTAAAACAGATCTCACTTTTCACGGTTGTTATCACTGTAGAACTCCTGGAATTAAGCTGGCAATAACTAAGTAGTGCTACTAAAGTGCCAAATAGCAAACCAGAGAACTGGATTGTACCCAAAGTATCAGTCCACGAACGCATTCCGGGATATGTTGGTGACTGCCTGGGGCAGGTCACATTACACCTTTGGGCTCATTTCCTTTCTGGCGCAACAGACACATCATGCAAAAAACCATGCATAAAACCCTTTACACATGCTTTTTACCACTGTCCGCCAGGTTTTCATTGATTTGCATGGCAGAGCCGGGGCATCGAATGAAACTACCGCTTATGCCAGCCCCCATCCCTTTCGCCGTACACATCTTCCTGCATTACCGCCAGAATTTGGTTTTGATTGTGGCATTTATACTCTTTGCACTTTTTTTTCACATCGTAGTGCAAATGATACATTCCAAAGAGGGAACCTTTTTTTGCACTTAAGTACAAATGTAATGGGTTCCCTTTCTGCAATTTACAATTAGAAGAAAAGGACCAGCTTAGCGAAAGACACAAATGCTGGTCCACTTGGGGATCGGATGCCATGTAATGGTGGGCGGACCCCATTTACCTGGGCGGAGCCAGGTGGAAAGACACTCTCCCCACTGCTACAGTTCTCATTATCGATCATTAGCCGTTGGGAGCATCCTGCATCGATCCAAATTGTACCCATGTTAGACCATCCAAGGGTTAGTGTAACAATTGTGATGACCCCGGGTGAATAAGGGCTGCAGCCAGGGCACCTCACACACACGAGAGTTGGGCGGGGGGGGATAGCAGATCATTATAAAAATAGTCTACCTTATACCACAATAAAGTCCCCAGCACGCAGCAGTACATTGTAGTGAGCTATAGAATTCTCCAATATTTTGTGATAAATGACGTCGCTCAAGGTTTGCATGCTGCAATATGTGCACGAATTCATAGATTATGCCGTAGTTTACCGCTACAGTGCAGTAATTCCTAGTAGCGGGTGATATGTTTAATGAAAGGCGACGTAAAATGGTGCATGTTTAATAGTGCTTACAAATAGTCGGCAAAGAAATTCACCCACCTCCCCAAACAGTAGACTTTCTTCTGCAGCGGTGTCTGTTCCATGTGGGGCGTTTGTTTTGAGACAGAGACACGGAGAAGAAATGTCGCCACAGGACTCGAGAATCATTCCCAATGGAAAGGGCTTCCAAGAAAGCGAAGCGAGGCCGAGGGTTCTCCTTGCGAGTAACCATGGCAACGCACGGGCGGGTGAGCACGGCTCCCTCCTGGCTGGCGCCACGCTGGCGGGTAGCTGGGGCATTCTTAGCATGACCTCAGCGAACAATCGCATTCATGAAAGAAAGTTAACCCTTACGTGTTAATTTTCTTTGATGAATGCCTTCATCCCCTGGGCACTGCTAACACCGGCACACATTAAGCATTGGCCCTCCCGTCTGACGCCGCCAGGCCATCCCTGCAAGACAAAAGGACACTCAAGCTTAGAGACTACATAAATATCTTACGCTTGGTCGTGCAACGCATAATCCTTGCGCTCGGCCTTGAAACCACAATTTACCTTCTATTTGGGAACCTCGTAAACCCCTCTGGCACCCATTTGGACTCACTCCAAACATTACGACTCTGTGTGGCCTTCTCCACACCTATTGGGGAGAGGAAAGACATTACAAAGGTTACGGACGATAATCACGGAAAAAAGACATTGCAAAAGGATACGGACAATAATCATTGTTAAGAACACTTACCTTCAAAGTGGTTCAGCCACAGCCGGTCTGGGCTGCCACGCACGCGGACCATTGAAGCAACTAGGTCCATCAAAAGCGCCCCTGCAGTTGAGAAGCAGGAAGGAGAGCACATCCTCAAAAGAAAACAGGTGAGACTATATGGGTAAACGCATGCTCACCTCATTCTGGAACGAAGGGTTCAAGGGAAATTACAATCCAACCACAGCATTCTCACTGCCTCTCGTATTCTCTCAGGGGCAGTGCCAGCAACCAGAGCAGCCCACACTAAAGAAGCAGGGGAAGAAGTCCGATCCAGGGGAGCCAAGTCCAGGAAGGGCTACAACCGTGCCCCAACGTCCCCGCAGAGTACAGGTGAGCGTAACAGAAAGCGAAGACTCTCTGAATCTCTGCCTGGGCATTATGGACACCTCGGAAACTAACCAGTTGGCCCAATTGCTGCGGGAACTGCAGGCTGAAGTACATGCCTCCAGACAAGAGACCAATGCCTTAAGAAGAGACCTTATTGTAGCCCGAGAACGAACGGATGATCTGGCAAGACAGATGCTTCCGACACACGCAGGGGAGGTTCCATTACCCGGAATTGCACCAACTACTATGCCTCAGCCATCACCATCAGTTCAAGTGGTGCTCCCAGGGGCAGTGCCACTGGCCCCGCCCGAACATTTTCCCGGCGATCCTAACAAGTATGCCATATTCATGAACCAATGTCGCCTTCACTTTTTGTGCCGTCCTGGGGCCTTCCCTAACGATAGCGCAAGAGTCGCCTTTGTACTTTCATATTGGGAGGCAGCGCAGCAGACTGGTCCATACCATTAGTAAATCAGGATGATCCACTACTCCGAAACTTTGGAGAATTCCAACGGGAATTGGAAAAAATGTTTGCTAGGCACACCCAAGGACAAGCCCTGGATAACAAACTATTGTCCCTCAGACAGGGAAACCATAACCGGCTGACATATATTGCCACCTTTAATCATCTCGCAGCACAGACAAATTGGTCAGAAGAGAAGAGGACCGCACTATTTTATCGGGGATTGCGTGGTGAATTAAAGTATGTGCTAGCCCAAGTGGTCAACCCTCCTTAGTGTTGTGCGGAGTACATCAACCTGACAGTACAACTGGACCATAGGTTGCAGGACCGAAAAATGGACCGCACAAAAACTGAAGGGAGGACAGTCTATATGCGACCTCGGGGCAACCAAGTCAAAGCCCATGAGCCAACCGAGCCCATGCAGATTGGGGGATTACGGGCCCCTATCTCCAAGGTGGAGAGAGAAAAAAGGAGACAACAACAACTCTGTTTATACTGTGGAAAAGCAGGACATTTCCTCCGGGAAATACCTGATAAAACAAGAAAATAGTTGGGGCAACGGACAATGGCAACAAAGAGAAATACCAAAACCCGGAAAACTCCATCACTCGACAAGCATAGGGGTCCACTTGTCAAGCGAAATGAAGAAAGCTGTACAGATCTCACACCTGGTCATCCCAGTACTCTTGGTCCACCACCAACAACCATCAAAGGTACATGCCTTGGAAGCATATATTGATAGTGAAGTGGTGGGAAATTATATCGATCAAGATCTGGCTGCACGAATAGGTCTTCCCCTCTAGCAAAAGCTACAATCGGAAAACATCACAGCAGTGGATGGTTCTCAGCTGTCATCCGGCCCAGTGACGCAACATACTGACAAAGTCATGCTGATGTGTCAGGATGGTCATCGGGAAAACATTTCTTTCGATCTTATCGGGGATCCCCAGTTCCAGATGATCTTAGGAATGCCGTGGCTAGAAGCCCATAACCCCAGGATTGACAGGCGAACACGAGTACTGACCTTTCCTCAAGAATGCGCCAAAAGTTGCTACGCCAAAGGCGTGAAGAGCCTGAAACTCAACACAAAACCTATCCTGGGACTCTCTGGTTCCCTTCCCCCTGAATATCTGCATTATCTGGGTGTGTTTCAAAAGGAGCAAGCAAACACCCTGTCTCCACATAGACCTTACAACTGCCAGATCGATCTGGTCCCCGCAGCACAAATTCCCTGCAGTCAAATTTACGCTCTAACTGAGCAAGAAAATCAGCATCTGAAGACTTACCTAGATCAGTACCTAGCTAACTGATTCATCCGCCCATCTAAGTCTCCTGCCTCCTCGGCTCTCTTTTTCGTACCCAAGAAGGAGGGCGACTTCAGAACTTGTATAAATTATAGAGCACTGAACCAAATCACAGTTAAGAACATATATCCTCTGCCACTCATCCCAGAGCTGCTTGATCAGGTGAAGAATGCTCAAATATGCACAAAACTGGATCTAGGAGGAGCCTATCACCTTGTGGGAGTTAAAAGGGGAGACGAGTGCAAGACAGCATTCCGACCCAAATATGGGCTTTTCGAGTATCAGGTCATGCCCTTTGGGTTATGTAATGCACCAGCGGCATTCCAATTCTTTATGAACGATGTGCTTCATGAATTGTTGGATGTCTGTGTCCTCGTTTACATCGACGACATTCTTATCTACTCAACGTCCAACGAAGATCATGTTGGCCATGTAAGGGCATTTCTGGAAAAGCTTTGTCAGCATCGGCTGTTTGCTAAATTGGAAAAATGCTTCTTCCATGTCACAGAAGGTGAATTTTTGGGCTTCATGCTTACCCCACGAGGAGTTCACATGGACACACGCAAAGTGGATGCCATCCATAAGTGGCCATCCCCAACAACTACCAAAGGAGTGCAAATTGTGCTCGGATTTGGCAATTTTTATAGATGGTTTATCCCAAGGTTTTCACATATAGTCCATCCAATCACCTCTTTAGTGAGAAAGAATAAAAAGTTCTTCTGGTCCCCCGAAGCAGAAACCACCTTCCAGGAATTAAAACGGGCCTTCACCTCAGCACCTGTTCTTCGGCATCCCCAACCTGATCTGCCTTATATGGTTGAAACAGATGCCTCCAGCATGGCCATGGGAGCAGTATTATCACAAAAGGACCCCGACACAGGGCAGTTACATCCCATAGCATTTTGGTCCTGTACGTTTTCTGCGCCGGAAATGAACTATGCAATCACTGACAAGGCACTACTAGCAATCAAAGGAGCCTTCAAAACCTGGAGACACTACCTTCTAGGGGCAAGACACACGGTCACAGTTATCACAGATCACCGTAATCTGCAATACTTGAAAACTGCTAAGGCCCAATCTTCGCGCCAGCTTCGCTGGGCTCTCTTCTTTGCCGATTATGATTTCGTCATTACTTACAGACCAGGAGTGCGTAATGGAAAAGCAGATGCTCTGTTACGCATGAGTGAGGACAAAGAAGCTTTTACACAATCTGAGCCAGTGGCCAGTATTCCCGAAGAACGGATTCAAAATCAGATTGCTGCAACCGCCTGCTGGGAAGACTTGAAGACTGAGCTCCAATCTCGGATGGACCAAATATCCCAACAGGAGTGGTTGGTTAAGGGAGACCAGTACTCCATCAAAGATAACTTACCCTATTTTTAAATAAGACTATGTATTCAGGACAAGGAAATGCAAAACAAAATAATAGCAAACTACCACGAGTCATTAGTGGAAGGACATCCTGGGATTGCTAAGACTCTGACCAAAATTCAAAAGAACTATTGGTGGCCAACCTGGAGAAAAGACAGAGCCCAATTTATTGCGACTTGCGGTGATTGCGTGCAACACAAATCCCAGAAGTTAAGTCCTGCAGGGTTGCTTCGTCCATTAACTGTACCACCAGCACCATGGCATACGCTGTCTATGGACTTTATTACCGATCTGCCACCCTGCGATGGGTTTCACACAATCCTGGTCATAGTAGACTTATTTTCAAAGATGGCACATTTTATTTCGTTAAAGGGGCTTCCCACTGCCTCTGCTCTGGCCACTTTGTTTTTTGGAGCAAATTGTCAAGTTACATGGTTTTCCATCTGTACTGATTTCAGATTGTGGAACTCAATTGGTCTCAGCTTTCTGGAGGAGGTGTTGTAAAATAGCCCAAATTGATCCTCGATTATCCACGAGTCACCATCCTCAAACTGATGGTCAAACTGAAAGGACCAATTAGACTCTGGAGCAATACCTGAGGTGTATGTTGCAGCAAACTGAAGGATCCTGGAAAAGCATTCTCTGGTTAACCGAATTTGCCTACAATAACTCTATGCACACTAGCACCGGACAAACCCCATTCTACACAATGCACGGTCGGCATCCTCGAACGTCCTCCTTTGATCCACTTGACGAACTGGAAATGCCGGCAATTACCTCATTACATAAGACCATTACTCAAACCCTTAAAGAAGCAACCGAAAATCTGATCAGAGCCAAGGAACAACAGAAAACGTTTGCAGACAGAAATAGGAGGGAGGCCCCGCACTACCAAGTCGGAGATAAAGTATGGTTGGCATCGAAGAATATTCCATTGAAGGGACCTCGAGCCTTCTGTGCCAGGTACCTAAGTCATCATTAACCCTGCTGCCATGAAATTGGATTTACCAGCCAATATGCGGAGCCATCCGGTGTTCCATGTTTCTCTCCTGAAACCAATGAAACCAGATACTCAGATTAAAACACCACCTGAGCCTGATATCATAGAAGGAGAAACGGAGTATGAAGTGAAAGGCATCCTGGATTCCAAGATAGTGCGATCAAACCTATACTACTTGATCGACTGGGAGGGTTATGGACCCCAAGAACGCACATGGGAACCTGTTGAATTCGTCCATGTGCCACGACTAATCAGACAATTCCATCATGACAATCCTGCCAAACCGCGACCAGGGAGAAGGACGCCCCTGAGAGTGGCCTTGAGGGGGAGTGCTGTCATGGTCACATGGCAAGGGCCACTATCTTTATCATCTAATGGGTCCAAATGGACCCAGTCCTGGTGCCTTTGGCACCAGGCTCATGAGAAAGTGTGCTCTGCACAGTTTGTGTCTGGGGCACGTGTTACTTCCTCCCCAGCAGGCTCCCCACGTGCATCCAGGCCGGGCGTGGCCATAGGGAAACATTGGGGTGCACATGCAGCAGTCTCTGGGAGTGGCAAGGTGGGGCCACAGGGGGAGCCAAAGGGGCGTGGCTGGGACCAGGCTATTTAAGCCTGCCCCACCCGCATGCAAGTGCTTTGCGTTAGTCTGCTTCTGCCTTAAGCGCTCTTACCTGATTCCAGTTCATCATCTTCAGCGCGCATCTCATCCGATTCCAGTACAACATCTTCAGCGCGCACCTTACCTGACTCCAGCCACACCATCGCTTGAAGCGTAGTTTACCTTAATACCGCACCTCATCTACAGCGCGCACCTTACCTGCTTCCAGCAATACCATCGCTCGAAGCGCAGCTTACTTGACTCCAGCAATTCCATCGCCTGCAGCACATCTTACCTGATTCCCATGGTCATCGGAGTCGAGGCGCATCCTCACCTGTTCCGGGCGTCTAACTACGCAGGAGTTCTTCTTCTCGCCCAGCATCCTCACGGATCCATCCATCCAGTAATCGCTGGCAGGTCTTCGGATAGCCGCCTCTTGTCTGACGCCACCAGGCCATCCCTGCAAGAGAAAAGGACACTCAAGGTTAGAGACTACATAAATATACGCTTGGTCGCGCAACACATAATCCTTGCGCTCGACCTTGGAACCCCAATTTACCTTCTATTTGGGAACCTCGTAAATCTCTCTGGCACCCATTTGGACTCGCTCCAAACACTGCAACTCCACGTGGCCTTCTTCACACCTTTTGGGGAGAGGAAAGACATTACAAGGGTTACGGACAATAATCATGGAAAAAAGACATTGCGAAAGGATACGGACAATAATCATTGTTAAGAACACTTACCTTCAAAGTGGTTCAGCCACAGCCGGTCTGGGCTGCCACGCACATGGACCAGTGAAGCAACTAGATCCATCAAAGGCACCCTTGCAGTTGAGAAGCAGGACAGAGAGCTCATCCTCATAAGAAAACGGGTGAGACTATATGGGTAAACGCATGCTCACTGCCTCTCGTATTCTCTCAGGGGCAGTGCCAGCAACCAGAGCAGCCCACACTACAGAAGCAGGGGAAGAGGTCTGATCCAGGGGAGCCAAGTCCAGGGAGAGCTACAACTGTGCCCCAACATCCCTGCAGAGACCAGGTGAGCGTAACAGTTGAATAGTACTGCTTGCTAGAGAAAATACTTTGGAATCCCCACTCAACACAGTGTTACTCACCACACCAATCAGCTGGGGGCAGTGATCAGATCTCGAGTCAACCGAATGGAACAGGGAGAGTAACTCTCTGGGTCACCACTCGTCAGCCAGAGTTCACCAAAACTCCCAATTCCTCAACTTGAGGGAACTCTTCATTATGATACACCCCTCGGCTGTTCTAGCATTAGACAGGTAGAGGTGTCGATCAAACAAAAGAGCGGGGAGCGGGGAACGCACGCACCGCCAAACCAAGGCTGCAAGAAAAGCACAGGACGCAGGTTAATGCAAGGTTGGAACAAAACCATGCAAACAAGGACCTGTATGATCTTCCTAATACCTGGTATTGTTTGCGTCAAGGCGTATGGAGTCTGAACCTAGACGGAAACCAAGAAAACAGCATCCGCCCCCAAAGATGTCGGAAACCCCTTGGACACGTGAAAAGCCCATAAGAGATACGGAGAATGAATATGAGTCAAAGGCTCCCAAGTCCGGTCCTCAGGGCCAAATCCCTTCCAATCAACAAGGTAGTAGAGAGTACCCTGAGACAATTTGCATTCCAAAATACGAGACACCTCGTATTCTTCCTCGCCATCCACCAGGCTGTGTGTAGGGTGCAAGGGCAGTCGAGTGGCCATGGGCATGGCTTGATCAGAGAGACGTGGAACACCGGGTGTACCTGTCAAGACACAGGCAAAGAGAGCCTTACTGCCACCGGGTTCACCAGGGACACTATCTTGTATGGAGCCACAAATCGAGGCAACAATTACTTCTTGCCGGGAATTCTCAGGTGACGTGATGATAACCACACCTTCATGATGGCTCGGTATATTGGAGCCGGGCTACGGTGCGCATCAGCGTATTTCTTTGCTCGCACTTGCGCACGTAGAAGATGGGACCTGACATCCTGATGCAACTGATCCAAGTTGCGCGCGCAGGTAAGCGCAACGCGGTTGTCTAACGACAATGTAAGATCCAATGGCAGAGACCCTGGATGAAGTCTGTATAGGGTAAAGAAAGGAGAAAACACCCGTAGCAAAATGCATCGAGCTGTTGTATGCAAATTCCACCTGGAACAAGGCTGAAAGCCACGATTGCTGGAACTGGATACATAAACATCTCAGATATTGCTCCAGAGTAGAATTAGCCCTCTCTGTTTGTCCAGCAGTTTGAGGATGATAGGAAGATGAATACCTGTTGTCTATGAAGAGGGAAGACGTGAGAGCCTTCCAAGAAACGGGAGCTTAACTTAGTCCCTCGATCTGAGACTATGATGGATGGCAAGCCGAATTGTCTGAAGACGTTGGTAAGAAAGAGTTTGGCCAGCGTGGGTGCTGATGGCAGGCCGAGCACCCAACAAATGGTGCCTCCATTCGGCCAATGCATATCTAATGGCCAACAGTTCACGCTCGGTAATGGTATAATTTTTTTTCATTTACCGTCAGTTTCCTTGAGTAGTATGCGATAGGATGTATCTTCCCGGATTGAGGACAAATGTGTGAAAGAATGGCACCTACTGCAAAACCAGAGGCCTCGGCCTCAACAAAGAACAGCAATTCCGGGTCTGGATGCAGTAGAACAGGTGCCGACGAGAAGGCTGCCTTCAATAGGTCAAAGGCACCTTGGGCCTCTGGGGACCAAACATAGGGTACCTTTGTGCTGGTTAGTGTTATGAGGGGAGCAGCAATGGAGGAGAAAGCATGAATGAAATGCCTGTAAAAGTTTGCGAATCCCAGAAACGATTGCAGTGCTTTCACTGTTTTGGGTACAGGCCATTCTATGACGGCTTTCTCCTTAGCAGAACTCATCCAGATACCATGATTGGTAAGATCATAACTGAGGAATTCCACCTCAGTTACATGGAAAACGCACTTCTCAGCTTTTACGAACAGATGGTTTTCTCGAAGGCGCTGCAAGACAGAACAGACATGATGAATGTGTTCCGTTAACGTAGGGGAGTAGATAAAAATGTCATCCAAATAGACCACGACATATTGATCTATAATATCATGGAATAAGTCATTCATGAACACCTGAAAGGTGGCTGGGGCGTTGCACAGCCCAAAGGGAATCACCAGATACTCGTAGAGACCGAACCGTGTTTTGAAAGCGGTCTTCCATTCATCTCCCTCTCGTATACGTACAAGGTTGTATGCACCAAGAAGATCTAGTTTGGTGAAAACCTGAGAAGAACCCAACTGGTCGAGGAGCACCGAGATCAAAGGAAGAGGGTATTGATTCTTTACAGTTACCACGTAACTAGTAGTCTATTCACGGCCTATGGTCACCTTCCTTCTTAAGAACAAAAAAGAGTGGGGAGACAGCCAGGTATTTACAAGGATGTATGAACCCCATAGCCAGCACCTTGTCAATGTACTCCTTTATTATCGTTTCCTCCTTTAATGTCAAAGAGTACACCCTTCCTGATGGAATTTTTGCCCCTGGTATTAAGACTATGGGACAATCGTATATCCGATGAGGAGGCAGCACTTCTGCCATTCCCTTGTCGATCACATCCAAGTATTCACTGTATTTGGAAGGTACGTTGATCGTTGAGGCACTCGAAACAGCCCCAATAAGAGAATATGTTGTAACTAGTGCTTGGCAAGGACTCCCCAGTGTGATGCCATGTGCCAGCATACATTGACTGTTGCACAGAGCTGAAAGGAATTAAATCACATGCAAAGCCCAGTTGATCGCAGCATTGTGATACTGGAGCCAAGGTATTCCTAAAATAACCTTGTAGGCTGGGGCTTTGACGATATCAAAACGTATTTCCTCAGAATGACCCTCAGTTGTACACATGAGAAGGGGTACAGTTTGATGGGTCACCAGACCCGAGACGAGAGCAGATCCATCCACTGCATTGACCGTCTCAGGTTGAGCCTTAGACACCAAAGGAATTCCCGAAGAGCAGGTGAATTGCTAGTCGATGTAATTACAGGTGGCTCCTGAATCAATGAAAGCCATGGCAGAGGAAGGGACTCCAGATGCCATCGTGAATGTTACAGTGAGGTGGAACAACTTTGCTTGACCGTTAATGGGTGAGTCCAATACAGGACTTCCCGACGCAGGGCCTCTGTCTACTGTCGGGATTTGGCATTTCCCACCTTTCTCTTGGGTTTATTGTTGCACTCCGGTAGAAGGTGGTCTGAGGAACCATAATACATGCAGAGGTTATGGGACCTGCGATACTCCATTTGAGCTGGATTTAAAGTACTCCGGATAACACTGATCTGCATGGGTTCGGGAGCAGGTACTTGAGGAACCGTAGACTCAGAGAGTACCGGGTCCAGGACCTGTTTATTTTCTCCCCGTCCCTCAGCCCTGCGAGCGTTGATTTGTAATGCCAAATCAAGTAGTTCTACGAAAGCAGTGGGGACAACAGGCACTGTAGACAGGGTATCTTTCAGCTCTTTGGAGAGACCCTGATAGAAAACAGCAGACTTCTTCTCCTCAGGCCAATCAGTCTCTGCAGCCAATTGATTGAAACGAGCCAGGTATGTAAGGAGTGAGGAATTACCTTGTCTGTGATTTAGAAGCTCCAAATCTGTGGCCTGAGTGGTATAACGAGTGTCAAACACTCTGCTCATCGCGGTGATTAAGGCATCACAGTTGTATAGGACATGACTATTCGACTCCAACAGTGGATTAGCCCAGGCAGCAGCTGTACCACCCAGATGGGATAAAACAAAAGCCGCTTTTGTGGTAGAGGTAGGGAAAGAAGCTGGGTGGCAGAGGAAATGGAACTTGCATTGATTAATGAATGTCCATAACGGTTTAGAATCACCCATAAAGCGTTCCAGAGGAGCCAGTGGAAACTGAGTGGACAGTACTACAAGTGCAGGTTCTTGTCGGGGAGCAGGGAACCCTGAACCAGAGGCGGGAGCCCCCGCAGAGTCAGCTCCCCGCAGAGCAGGTGTGGTTACCATAGACTGAAGTGTGTCACAGCGTTGGCGTAGCGCCTCATGTGCTGTGGTCAGGTCTGTCCATAGATCGGGAACCATCTGCACGATCTGTGCCAACGCATACGAGGACTCCATTGACACAATCTTCTAAGGATTCTATTTCTGATACTCACAACACCAATCAGATGGGGGCGTTGATCAGATCTCAAGTCAACCGAATGGAACAGTGAGACAAACTCTCTGGGTCAGCCAGAGTTCACCAAAACTCAGGCCTCCTCAACTTGAGGGAACTCTTTTTTATGATACACCCCTCTGCTGTTCTAGCATTAGAAAGAGTAAGCGTGGCCAGGGAGTCGGTTGGGGGAATAGAGCAGTTTTGCTGCATACCATGATCTCCGTTTTCCCCAGGTTCAGAAGGAGATGGCTTGTCGTCATCCAGCAGTCAATGTCAGTGAGACATGCTGCTAGGTCAGGGCGAGGGGCGGAGATTGATTTAGGAATTCTCAAGGTGATTTGTGTATCATCTGCATAGTTATAGCAGGTGAGGTTGTGTGAATGGAAGATCCTGGGCAGGGGGTTCATGTAAAGGTTGAAGAGAAGGGTGAGAGGCATGCACCTTATGGTACTACACTGTTCGCTGGGCGTGTGGTGGAGAAGAAAGGGGGGAGATGGGTGATTTGCTGTCTATTAGTGAGGAATGAGGAAATTCAGTGGAGCGCTGAATCTCATATTCCTAGGGAGAGCAGTCTTTCAAGGAGGATCATGTGGTTAATTGTGTCAAACATTGCAGAGAGGTCAAGAACAAGTGCTGCGCATCCTTCTGAGTCTGCTGTGACTTTGGGGTCATCCCAGATAGAAATCAGTGTAGTTTCTTTTACGTGGCGCGGACAGAAACTTGATATCACAGGGTCTAGGAGATTGTTTGATTCCACAAAACCATTGAGCTGTGGGTGCGCAGTGCGGTCGATGAGCGTTGCTAGGAATCGGTTGTTGGAAATGGGGCTGTAGTTGATTGGTAGGAGAGGGTTGAGGGATGCTTTTTTAAGAAGATGTGTGACATGTGTGGTTTTGAATGATTCTGGGAAGTTGGCGGAGGTGAGGGAGCCGTTAAGAATGGACCTCGCCAGTTCTCCTCCACAAGTGGAGGTGAAGAAGATTTCTTTGAGGAGAGAGGCAGGGCAAGGTTCGAGAGGAGAGCCGGAGGGTCGGCTGTTGGGTAGAAGCTTGACAAACTCCTCGCTCGAGACAAGGTTAAAAGAGCAGAACGAAGGGATCTCGCGGTTGGGCGAGGAATTGGTTGGCTGCAGAGTTTGGCGTTGAGGGTGGCCGTCCTCTGTAGGGCTGTTTTGTGGAAATGTTCAGAGAGGGAATTGCAGAGTGTTTGTGAGGAGGCAGTCAGGGTTGCAGTGCAGGAAAGGTTTAGGAATTCTGTGATTATCCTGTGGAGTTCTTTTCTGCTGCTACGGTAGCTCAGGACCCTTTTATTATAATAGGTGTTTTTGGCCTTTCCAATCTCTGATTTATAATTTTGGTAATGGTGGTCGAATACTGATTGCTTTGCGGGATTCTCAGGGCTCGCCAATTGCGCTCACTGGAGCGGTTATGGTTTTTGAGAGTCTTCAGGTGGGGCGTGAACCATTTGGGGGTAGGACCGTTGCGGAAGGGAGCAGACTTGGAAGCGTTAGGGGAAGAAGTGAGTCATTTAGTCAGGAGTCGAAGAGCTCTATGAGCAATGATCCATCTGTGGCCGGGAGTGGGTGGAGGGTGTGTAACAGTGCTTTGGCCAGGTTCGTTATTACCTTGACCTTGATCCAGCACTTGAACTGAGATGTAGAGGATGCTTTGGGGGTGGTGGCGGTGTGAGGAGAGAGAAAGGAATGGCAGAGTGGTCAGTCCAGATGAGGGGTTTAGGGGTGGACGTAGAGATGAAGTCGGAGAAGCTGAAAATGGCATCAAGGGTGTGGCCAGCAGTGTGCATGGGTCCTGTGAAATACTGGGTGAAGTTGAGTGCCTCTAGGCTGTCGACCAGGGGCAGAGTCATGGAGTTGTTGGGCACAACAAACCAGATATTGGGCATGTCGGACCAGATATTGAAGTCCTCCAGTAGTGTGAGTGCAGGGTGGTTAACTAATGTGGCCGCTAGTGAGTAGCATAGGCCGTTGGCGAAATGTCTGTCGTATCCAGGGGGCCTGTAGACTAGTAGGAAACCGTGTGAGAGAGTAGGCTGGGGAGAGAGTTGGACTAGAAAGGAATCGCAGTTAGCTGTGCTAGGTTGTGTTTTGGTTGAGGTGATAGAGATGTGCGATTTGTGGAGGATGGCTAATCTGCCTCCTCTTGAGGGTCTGTTGTGGGTGATGAGTGAGTAGTCAGTGAGAATGCTTTGTGAGCGATTGTTTTGAGGTTGTCTGAAAACCAGGTTTCTGTGATGAAGATGAGATTGGGATTCTCAGAGGTTAGGAGACTATAAATACTGTGTCTGTTTTTGGCCACAGAGCGAACATTGAAAAGCAGGCCAGTGACTTTGTGGGGAGTAGTGGGTGCGGTGGGGGCAGTATTTTTCCGGGTGACCGGGGTTGACAGGGCTGGTCAGTGTGGCCGGTAGGATGGTGGTGGCGGGGAAAGGGTAGACTGGGCCGGACAGTGTACTTGGATGGACAGAGTTGGTCTGGTGGGGGGGGGGAATACTTTTGGTGGGGTGGGTGTATAGAGGGCGGCAGGTGGTTCGGGACTGGTAAGAGATGACATATTTGCCGGTCTTCGGCAGAGTAGTTCCATCCGATGGGCGGCCCGTTCGGATGCAAATGGCCCTGAAGTTTGAGGGGTGGTAGGTGGTGAGAGTAGCTGGGCCGTTCCGAGGCAACAGGCTTGGTGCTGTGACATATGTGTGAAAGAATCCTAGATACTATGCTTAACAAAAGCATGTGATCCTAAGCAAATAATGTAGCCACATTGAGCACTGCCTACAAAAATTGGGAGTTCACAAAGCCTGCCATATTTGATATATAACAATACTAGTGTAAAACATGTCAAAATCAGTCTGTGATTGATGAGCGTCCTTGAGAGATGGTAGGTTGACAGAATCACATTTAAGGTAATGAATTGGGGAACTAGGAAAACCCGGCGGTGACGTAAGGACACGCCGTGTGCGATTAATTGAAATGGGGTTCATGGACCTCGGCTGGTCTCCAGCGTGAGAGCGGTTTCGTTTCCATTTAAAGCGCTGTGTGTGTTACGAAACTGATCATCATACAGGACTGCAGCGCCCAGTGTGTTACACACGGATTACCCAGGACTGTAGCAGATCTCGCAAAACTGCTGCTTTCTCGTGTTAGACATGGTGATATTGGACTGCTGAATCCTCGTCCTCCACAACAACAGGCCGCATGCTGTCATGCCGATAGCCTGCACCGGTGTGTGTTTCTTGTCGGTGTGCATGCAGGCCGGTGAAAAGAGATAATTGTGTTTTTGGCGGGAGAGAGTGCAAGCTGATCCCAGAAAGGTTGCTCTAGTGTGTTGCACAACAGATAATATGTGGTTGAACGTCGGCTGCTAGATAAAGGGGATTTCGTAACATCTGCCTTTACCGTCGCATCCTTGCGTTACACAAAGGGACACCATGTTTGCTGCACCCAGCATTAGAAAAGCCATCCCGCTAGCCTGCAATGCCTGCTGCATATTGTTATACAATATCACTGACGGACCTTAGCCCACCTCCATTGTGTCCCTCGCCGTCTCCCACAATTCCCCTCTTTCACCGGTGATCACCATTTTCTTTAGGTTTTGTTTTTTCTCTTCTTCCCCGATCCTTTCTTTCTGTTTGCCTCTCTTTCTCACACCCCACCCCCCCCTTTTCTTTAGGTGTTCTGTTGTTTCTCTTCTGTCCCGATCCTTTCTTTCTGTTTGCCTCTCTTTCACATACCCCCAGGCCTTCAGGTTTGCCCCCGTTGAGTTTCCCTCCCTTTCACCACCCCCACCTTCTTCTGGGATTTCCCCGCGTTCAGCAGCCCTCGCCTTCCTTTGGTAGTCCAAACTTAATTCTGCCCGCCCCCGCCCTTTCTTGTGCACATTTCCTTTCCCTCGTTTTCGTGCTCGCATTTCTGTGATTTTAGCTCCCTCGCTGCCCCCACTCACCCGCGCATCCATCATCCTTACGATTGCCTCTTTTTTGCCACCCATTTCTTTATCTTATAGTCTTCATTTGGGAGCCGTGACCCCTCAATTGCTTGCCTTTCTTTTCCTATCTGCTGCTCCCACCCCCAGTTAACCTACAATGCATATTTTTCGATGAGAACATTTTTTTAAAGATTGGGAGTTTAAGCTCACGGAAAATATGGCACGTCCCGCCTTTTTATTGTCCCCTACCGTGCCTCATGTTTTCTCCCAATGCTTGTATAGCTGCTTCGCCCATATGTTGCCAACCCCCACCTATTATCCCACTTCGATCCCCCTCCCATCCCTTTTCTTCAACTCCCAACCCAGTGTTTAGGTATTGTACTTCACGTACGGCCATTTTTCCTGACTTTTATGACCCTTCGGCACAAGTTCCTGTTTGCTACCTGCCACACTAAATCAACAACACTTCAGCGTTTAAAAATGTGTTTTGTAGATGTGCCAGATTATACTGCGAATGAACCCCTCACCGCCCGCTTGCGCACTGCAGCGCGGGGTAAAAGGAGTGACATTTTCGGGACAACTTTCTTAACACACTAGGAGCGAGTAGGACATTTTACGAATACTTAATTTGTGTGCATATGGTTTTTTTCAACGTATTTACATCCGAATATTCTTAAAAACAAACACTTAAACCAGCCCACTCGAATAAAGACAAATCTGTGCACTAAAATTGGCGGCTCTCGCCGGATTGTTCAAATTACTAATATTTCAAACTGTTCGCGCGCTCGTTCCTGATTGGCTAGCAGCCAATTCTTTCTAGAGGCTTCGGTCGAACAACCAATCGTAATACGGCTGGACCAACTACTTGCGCCTTGCTTCCTTTCGTCTCCACCCACGTGGAAAAGGCACCTGCCGATTGGCTTGTAAAGGGACTTCCTTGTGATGCTAATTGAGCCCCGGAAGAGGGGAGGTGCGGTTTTCTGTTCCCGCCTGTAAAGCTAGTGAGCTGATTGGTCAGCAGTTTTGATGGATTTGTATAAATACCGGCCCACCAACGGTTTTGAGCCATTCTTTTTCGAACAGAATTCGCCGTGTAAACTGAACGCCTGTCTACGATGTCCGGACGAGGGAAGACCAGCGGCAAGGCGCGCGCCAAGGCCAAGACTCGCTCCTCCCGTGCCGGCCTCCAGTTCCCCGTGGGACGGGTGCACCGGCTGCTCCGCAAGGGTAACTATGCTGAGCGTGTGGGCGCCGGCGCCCCGGTCTACTTGGCCGCAGTCCTCGAGTACCTGACGGCCGAGATTCTGGAGCTGGCCGGTAACGCGGCGCGCGACAACAAGAAGACCCGCATCATCCCGCGCCACCTCCAGCTGGCGGTGCGCAACGACGAAGAGCTGAACAAGCTGCTGGGCGGCGTCACCATCGCGCAGGGCGGTGTGCTCCCCAACATCCAGGCCGTGCTGCTGCCCAAGAAGACTGCGGCTGCGCCGGCCGCGCCCTCCGGGGGCAAGAGCAAAGGCAAGAAGAGCTCCCAGCAGAGCCAGGAGTACTGAGGGGGCCCCGGGCCCTCACTTCACCGGCCCTTCACAACAGCGAGCCGAGACCAAACCCAAAGGCCCTTTTAAGGGCCACCCAAATCATCACGAAAGAGCTGAGCTGCTGCTTTAATGGGGGGCGCGGGAATATTAAAAGACTTCACAAAGAATTGTGTGGTGGATTGTCTGTGTGGCCTGTTCATGATTATGCGCTTGCGTTACCGTTGACTACTTTCAAATTAATAATTTGCATCTGTATGTTCTGGTTTCTGTGCTTTGCCGTGTAAATCTTTCGATATCCTGTATTTTGCACGTGTTATACTAGTCCTGGCTTCATTGTCCCCACCGCCATTTGTAAATTCTTAGCGTTTCCACCCCTGTTCCCTGCCTTTGTACTCGAACCACGACAATCGCTCCCCGGGCAGTGCCATTTCATTCGCTTTTAACTTTTCCACCCCATCGAGGGGTAACGAAAGTTCACAACAACTCGGTCGCTCTTGCTGCCACGGGTAGCTGCCTTCTCATCGTGCCCCTTCCCCCCCCCCCGCCAGTACCAGGTGTGGGCCTCTTGTCCTGTATGCCGCGGTGCTTTTTCGATTTGTTCGGTACGCCAGTTTGAATGCACCTCGGAACTTGCTCATACTTTGCACGCCTCGCTCCCTTGAACACGTTAAATGCATTTTTTTTTTAGTTTTATAAATACGTTACCACGTGCTTTTTATTTTGAGGCTACCACCCTATGAAATCCGCCCTTGTTTGCTGCATATGCCATTATGGCAGGAGACCCCGATTGCTTGTCGGTGCGTAGTATCTACTTATCCACGACTGCTTTACAGGTATGTGCCTAACCTTACCCGCATTACGTGTATTCCTGGATCAAATTCGAGGTCTTGTTGCCTTTCGACATCTAACTTTATGAAAGTGTTAAATTAAGTCTCGAATGCTGCTACTGTTCTGTACGTGAGGGATAGTGGACAAGTGGAATTGGGAGGGGGAGACGCAAAGGGTTGAGTGGCACTCGAGATTTATGAGTTTTATTGTTGCAATTGATCTTAACACAGAAAAGAAACTTCCATAAATCGCAAGCAATGTTATTGGACACACAGCCCCCATCTAAAATAAGGTTCCGCCAACAGCAAATAACTCGAAATCCACCCCAAATATCAAGTATTTTGATTAGGTTTGTGAATAGACGGGAGGGGGGTAGCCCTCCATTGTTGGTATTGTCATAACTGACCAGCTCTTAAAAATGTTTCTTCAATTACCATCCACATGAACAATTCCTGTACGTATTTTCCACTCTTACTATTCACTTGGTATCCTAATACGGTAGACCGTACCATGATCCCAACTTGCCTGGCTCCTGATTTGCAAAGCAAATGTCTCCATCCGCGGGATAGGGGTCTAAACATGATTGCGACCCACTTGAGTGGGATGCAGCCGATGCGTAACTAGCGACGTGTGGTGACACGGCGCCGCTGGCGTCTGAGCAGAAACTTGGCAGTAGATTGACCCTCCTGGTCTTGTTTGCGGGCAGGACCCTGAGAAAAGTGATTGATGCTTACGTTCCTCTCATTTAACCCGAGTTCTGCACTCGGGGCCAGGCGACAGCTAGGTAGATGGAAAAGAAAACCTGAAAAGGTTCGTGAGTGGTTGTTTACTGTTGGGGAACGTGAAAGTACGGTAGAGACATGGAACATGCCTGAGCTCCAAGAATGAGCAGAGCTGTGGCACTGATGTAAGGTGACGAGACATCACGGTTTTGCCAGCACTGTCCCAGAATGTGTAGCTCTGTCCCTCTTTTTCAAGATTGTTTCCATTGGAAACTGCATGTGGTCCTGTTTTTTTGTAGTAGCTCTTCATAGTTGGCAGGCAGCAATGCACATTCTCCAGCATTGGTTCTTTCATGGGTTCACATGCTGTGGATATTCCG
The DNA here is from genome assembly GCF_040938575.1 of Ambystoma mexicanum. NCBI lineage: Eukaryota > Metazoa > Chordata > Amphibia > Caudata > Ambystomatidae > Ambystoma > Ambystoma mexicanum. The sequence goes on from NC_090931.1 coordinate 174,823,493, forward strand.
GGTCCCAGCCTGACAACGGAATATTCCCAGCATGTGACTCCTTGAACCATACCAACCACTGGAGAAATGGGGTTACAGGTAAGAAAGTACTCCCGTCTCGCACAGAAAAAATGCTGCATTTGACAACCTAATAGTGTTGGTTTGTGATACATTAATTACAATATGATTTGAACAGTCCCATTAAACCCCCTTCTCCAAACGTTACTGAAGTGTAGTGTCTTGACGGCCACTTTCAAGAGTTGGTGCTTTTATGTTAGTTGCCCTATCCCATTGTTACTTTCAAATCTGGCCACCCTGCACCAATGTCACATGGAGCAGAAGTTACTGCGCAAGGTCAAAGCCTGGATAGCAGGCAGTACACTTGCTTTGCTCTGGTACTGCTGGTATATATTGGCCTGGTTTTCTTTGAGCACAACCAGCATTAAGTTTGGGGGGGAAAAATGCATGTTCTGCTATTTAATGGGCTAGTAAAAAAAAAAGCAACTGGAATTCTTCCACGATATGGTAGTTTCTCGGATACTCATGAAGCCGACGTTTACAGTTTTTTCCTAAATGCTCTTAGGACTGCAACCTGTGGCTGTCTCTGTTTTGCACTCCAGCGATCCCTCGCCATTTATCATGCTGGCTAGGTCTTGTGGGAGCTGTATTCCACACCAGGTTGCAGAGATCTTGTCTTGTGTCCCTCTCAATGTCACCCTTTCCGTAGCCCCATGTGTTAAAAGTTCACATCTTTAGGTTGAGTGTCTATTAAAGGAATGGTTCGCCCAAAAATTTTTCTAAAATAGATAGGCAACATAAAAAAAAACGATTGGCGTTTTTTTTTTCGAAGTCCCTATGTAAAATTTCGAGCAATTCAAGCTCAAAAAATTGAAAAAGCAAGCACATGGGCGCATCCATTTTGTGAAATGGCTGCCCGCCTGTGCTGGCTTTTGCGGCACTAATGAAGGAAAAGCCAGCCAGCTCTAGTAAACAAAAGCCCTAGAGCCCCAAATGGGAAAGTAGATTTAGGCAGAAACACTGCGGCATGTAAACACAACCGTGTTGTGTTTCTGCATGCCTTTGCTTTCATTTTGGGTCTCCGGTGCTCCCATGGAGACCCAAAGTGATAGCCACGACGGGCAGAAACACAACGCGGTTGCATTTGAAAACGCTGCAGTTTTTCTTAGTTTCTGAGGCTCGGAGGAGCCGGAGAAACTTAGAAAGAAAAACCACAGCGTTTTCAAACACAATAACATATTTGTTTGCGGTCACTTCAAAAGCGACCACAAACATAAATACGTTTTTAAAGCTGCAGTTTTATTTCCAAGTGTTTAAGTCTGATCTAGGGCAGTGGTCTTGAAACTGGGGGGCACTTTAAAAATGGATTAAGATTACTTAATAAATATAAGCAGATTTGGTACGGCTCATGCGTTGATTTAAAAGCAGCTAGTTGGCTGGACCTACAGGAAGTCATCCACCCACCTTCCACTGCAGGGTCCTGGTTCTAGTGCCTCAGATAGCAATGAAACGTGCCGTGGTCCACTGCAGTTCACCCCAACTATTCTCTGGAGATATGGGGACAGAACTCCCCCCTCCCTGGCAGAGGACTTTGGGATACACTATATCCTGAAACAGGTCCAGGTGAATTATTGTTCTTCAGAATGCCCAGAGATGAATTGAGAGGATTTTTTCTGCATATTATGGCAAAATGTCACTGGAGATTGGTACAAAGCAAGCCTACCGTAGTAGGTCCAACCTAGGGTGTTGTAACCAGTACCCTTTTCCTTACAACCTCACACCCAGAGTGCCTTGCCTGCAGGAAATGAGGGTAGAGGAGGTGAAGAGCCCTAACGGAAACCATGATGATTGAAAGCCTCTCTCAGCCCACCTTTGCCTCCTGGCTACCATAACTCCACCCTTCCCATGCCTCTTGACTTCAAAGGGAGTCCAGTGTTCAGCACTGTAGTATGGCAATGTCAGTGCTGCCTTTGGAAAGACTGGTTCCCGAGAGACCTCATGGGGAGATGGTTCCTATAGACCATGGGTGCACAACATACGGCCTGCGGGCCAGTTGCGGCCCGTCCTGCTCCTTTGTCCGGCCCGCGACGCACAAAGACTTTCCATTAGGAAAGTCTGTCTTCTGGGCCGGACAAAACACTGGCTCAGCACGCACCACGTCGCCCCTACGAGCCACGTAATGTGTGTGTGCTGCACCAATGGAGGGCCAGCACTGCGGCTGGCGTGGTCCATAAGGCTTGATGCCGGAAGGCATTTCAGCCTTGGACCACGCCAGCCGTAGTAAGATTCCAGCTTACCTGCCTTCCAGCACGTCTCCGGTAAAGGGAAACCATGCTCTGTTTGTGTTTGTGTGTCGGGTTTGTTTTGCTTTGTTTGTGTGTGTATGTTGAGGTGGGGGGGTGTGTCGGATGTGTATGAATGTTTGTATTTTGTGTATGTTGAGATGCGGGGGTGAGGGGGTTGTCGGATGTGTATGAATGTTTTGATTTGAATGTTTTTTTGTGTGCTGAGTTGGGGGGTTCGGGTCTGTATGGGTGCTTGTTTGAGAGTGCTGGTTTGGGTCTGTATGGGTACATGCTTGAGAGTGTGTGCTGAGTTGGGGGCGGGGGGTCGGGTCTTTATGGGTGCATGTTTGTTTGTGTGCTGAGTTGGGGGTTCGGGTCTGTATTGGTGCTGGTTTGTGTGTGCTGATTTGGGGGGGTGGAGGTTTGGTTGGGGGTGAGGGGGCCATGGGGCAAAGTGTTTGTTTGGGAGTGAGGGACATGGGGCATAGTGTTCGTTTGGGGGTGAGGGGGCCATAGTGCATTGTTTGGTTTGGGTGTAAGGGGGGCATAGTGTTTGGTTGGGGGTGAGGGACATGGGGCATTGTTTGGTTGGGTGTAAGGGGGCCATGGGGTATAGTGTTTGGTTGGGGGTGAGGGGGACATGGGGCATAGTGTTTGGTTGGGGGTGAGTGACATGGGGCATAGTGTTTGGTTGGGGGTAAGGGGGCCCTGGGGCAAAGTGTTTGGTTGGAGGTGAGGGGGCATAGTGTTGCACTCCAAGAGTGAACCCAATAATAAAGCTAAAACAGGCACAGTTGGGAGATGTTCATCTTTGGCTTTTTGAGGAAACCTGACTCAACGAAGGCCATACTCCTCTTGGGCAACCCAAATAGCAAACTGTAGCAGTCCCAAATAACGGCATGTCCAATCTAGGGTCAATAAAATATATATAAGTTAATTAAACAGGCGAGATACAATAACTAAATAGAAATACATTATAACAATGGAAAATGTGTAGTACAAAATGTAAGTTTGAAATGCAAATAAAAATCGTTACCCCTCAAACATTATTTTTCCATGTGTTTAGTACAACTTGGGGGTTTAAAAAGCCTCCTGCCACGTCCCGCCTACTGCCCCGTCCACATTTACTTTTCGGCCCACTATAGCCCTCATGTAAGGTACTTTCGGCCCTCTGTCAAAATCAATTGTGCACCCCTGCTATAGACTGAAAGCAAAGCGCCTTCCTTCCTGCAGGAGTATCAAAAGCGGCAGCTTGGATATTGCCCCACGTGGCAACTGTGGAAACAATCATACTAAACTCAATACATATCAGTCGTGGCATAGCAGGGCCATGCTCAGAGTGGATACCGAATTGCTATATAATCGTGTTCTTAGCAGTCACCATACCACCCCAGGACTTGCTTATACTTAAAGATAAATACACCTCTGCCTAACAGGAATTCTGTGTTGCTGCAACCATCAGGGATGCACATGTGACCTTTAAACCTGCCTTGTACCCCTTCAGAGCTGGGACTGGGGTTGCCTGAAGGTTATCTTAGCAAAGGCAAACTGTTTGAACTATAATCTTTGGCATGGGGTATTTAATGAAAGGGTGATCTGATGATCAGACTCCATTTTCAGCAATAGAATTACCTGCATCATTTTATATATACAACAATCAAAAGTGCAAAAAGAAAGTGTGTTCAATGCATGTTGCAGCACGCTGAGAAAGTGCACTCGCCATGATGTTTTTGCAATGAGTGATTGGAGAAATAACATAACATCCTCTGCTCCACACCCTCTTTTCCCCTTCCTCCTGAATACTCTTCTTCATCTCGATCACCTCTACTGTTTTTCCTCTGGCCAATGTTCTGCCCTTCTCTGTTGTACTCTTCTCCCTCTGCTCTGCTCCTCTCGCTTCTCCGCCCTTCTATCCCCCTTAGAGTTCTCCTCTGCACCACCACTTACACCTGTCTGCACCCTTCCACCTCGCTGCTCCGAAAGGCACTATCCTTCAACTCATGCATGCAACTCCTCACCTCTCTCTGCTTCATTTCCCTTTGATACTCTAGTAGGCTTGCTGCTTATTTTAATGGTGTCAGCAGAGCATGCTGTTTAGTTCACTCTCCAGGAACTCTTCAGTTGTGCTGGATCGGCGGGTTAGTCTGCACTTATTTCAGGTGGCCTGCTGTCTTGGCTTACCATTCATCTCTTCCACAGACATAAAAATGCTGCTGCTGCTCCTGACTTTCACCATTGGGATTTGGCGAATAGGGGGAGGACTTGTTAGTCAGTGCAGGTGTTAAGGGAATAAGCATAAACACTATTGCACGCTCAATCCCCAACCACTCCCTAACATTGGAAACCTTCCAGAGAAGCCCTAAAAACCTCCTACAGCAATGCCCTCCTCAAAAAAACTACACTCGATCCACTCCTCCCCCAAAACTATCAGCCCATCTCCAACACCCGCTTCATGGCCAAACTCCTGGACCGCACAGCATACAAGCAGGGTGGCCTTTTCACTGAAGCCAACAAACTCCTTGCCCTGTGCAATCTGGCTTTAGACCACTCGGAGGAACAGAATCCACCCTAGTGTCAGTCTGGGATGACCTAAAAAGAACAGCAGATGCAGAAGGCTGTGCTGTACTCATCCTTCTTGACCTCTCTGCCTCCATCGATACAATCAATCACACCATCCTCCCAGACAGGCTACACATTAGGAATCAAAGACACTTCCCTCTCTTGGATCCCCTCTTTCATCTCTAATCGCCCCATTTAGCAGATGCAAAAAGAAAACATCAAGCACTTTGTTTTAAAAATAGACCCCTGTCCTAACTGATAAGGAATTGCATTTAAACCACGCTCCTCATGTTGAACTTCACTTACAATTATTTATGAGACTTCTGTGCTTCGTCTGGACAATCTCTTTCTGCCGTGGTTTATCTGTGCCGGAGTATTACAACCCGCACTGCCCCCGGGATCAGCCTGGGGATCCCGGCAAACTTCAATGCCAGAGGGTTGCCTCTCTCCGTACTCCCTTCTGCAGACTGCAGCGCCAAACAAGGAAAAACTCAGCACCACTAGTGGCACAGACAAGAACAGAATGACCCAGCCTAGACTTCAAACTCCACTGTCCAATTACTTAACAAGAGCCTTCATGTATCTACTTATTTCCTGTGCAAACAAAAGAGGTTTCAGAATGCATAAGAAGACAGCTATTCCTTTCTTATGGGTTTTTTTTCTCTTCACTTTTCTCTTCCATGGAGAAATAGTAAGGCAGAATTTCCATTCGTGTTTACTGAAACTGCATTGTGATAGAATAACATACGTGCACACTTCCGACTGAAGTGTACATATGCAAAAGTTCATATGTCCATGGATTGTCCAACCTCCACAGCATCATCGTAGGTTCTGAATTATAGTCTCTGTCTATGTATTTTATGGAGTAAACATGTTTTAACAGCGTGTATGCACAAAAATAAAACAATAAAATAAAATAACAAAATAAAATTGAAATAAACAATTTCCATTGTCCCCAGTTCAAGTCCCAACTGGTAAAGCACAGTACTATGCTCCACCAGCAATATCTGTGAAAACAAAATCAACCGCACCAGACAAACTCCTTTTCAATTATGTTTCATTTCTGATACCCTCTGTACTGGGGAAACCCCCGGCCACCCCCTAGAGTCAGGGTTTGCTCCGAAGAATTTTAAGATGAGATAGCTGCACCTTTGAGATGGATGGGGGGGTGCAGATTCATTACTCCAACAACAATCAATAAGGAAAACTCGATGGTTTGGCAAAGGGAGTCTGTTTAATGACAAGTACAAAAAACGGGGCGTCATAGAAATCAGCAGTGATGTGATAGTCCGTCTCACTTCTACTCCAACGAACTTCATACAAAACATAACTTTTATACCCAAAACGCATCATAATCTGACGTGTAACACTCAAAAATGAACATGCAATTCTATTGGTTAGGAAAAGGTAACTTTACTATAGGTACTATATCTATATGTGATAACGGAGTGGGGGGATTGGGTAAACACAATCAGGTGGGCGTCTCCCTTCAACATGACTATTGTAGACGTCACCAAGTATACAACGTCCCATTGGTTCTGCTATCTATAGGACCCTAGATTATTTGGTCCATTGTGATTGGGTTTGCATCAACCCCATGCATACATTTCCACTTTACTCAGCAGCACGCAGAACGGTCAACCAGGTGCAGGGTGCCCCTTGATTCACCCTGCCTTTCTTCAATCAATCATTACTTTAGTGGCTATGTGTCAATTAGTTCACTGTGGTTGGCCTCGAAACTGCATCTTCTTGTCTCAAAAAGTTCTGATATCTCTGTCTGGGTGGATGCCAAGCGTAGGTGTGAAGCCATGCTTCTTCTCGCTCGGATGGTCACGTGCTACCCACACTGTGAATTTACTGAGTTTCTCTCAATTTGTGCATTTAATTCTTATTCGGCTTGCCACCTGCCTGCGCCTCCTTATCTCGACCTTTCAAAGACAGGATATTCTGTTCTTAAGTTTCAATTATGTGAAGCTACTGTTCGTTCCTTCTATTGGTACACATAGGCGGAGTCACTGTACACCGTCACTTCCTGGTCTGCGTGATTCTCAATGGCAAGTATTAACGGCAACAATTCTGTAGCCTGTGCTGAATAATGAGATGGTATTTGTGCACTAAGAAGTACTCAAAACTCTCCATTCGCTGTGTGTTTCATCACAGCAACGCCTGTGTATCTTTGCCCATCACTTTGGTCGATTCTCAAAGACCCGTCCATAAAGACGGTCTCTCCTTCTGCCAAGGCATTTTCTTTTACTCTGGGGATTTCATCATAGAATTCTTCATAATTTGCACAGTCATGTAACGGTTCTCCTTCAGTGACTGGCTCTGCTATAAACCTAGCTGGGTTCACTATCTTACATCAAACTATCTTAATCAATGGCTGTGATATGATCACTTCATAAGCAGAAGCTCTCTGAGATGTCAATGTGCCCATTGGTTTCTCTAGAATGGCAAATAGCGAGTGCTCGACATACAACATCATTGAACATCCCATTACAATAATTGTAGCCTTCTCTATGGTGAACGCTGCGGCAGCTAAACTTTGTTTGCACAGGAAATGACCTCTCATTGCCTGGCCCAAATTCCCACTGTAGTATGCCAGGTTCTTTGTGTGAGTACTGCTGTCATAACGCTGCCATTTGTGTGCGAAAAAAGGTAAAATTCCTCTGCATAATTGGAAATCTCGAGAACTGGAGCTGTGCAAATAGCTCTTTTGAGTTCAGCAAACTCTTTCTCCATGGTTTCAGACCACTCAATCTTTTCTTTCGTCACTTGGGCCTTCTTTAGGGCCTGAAGTAAAGGCTTAGTATAACAGCTGTAGTCGAAGACCCATGCCCTGACATAGTTGCATAGGCATAAAAAGCTCTGCATTTGCTTTATCGTATGCGGTTTAGCCGTGTTCAATATGGCTTCAGCCCTTTCTGAGGTCACCTTCTTTCCCTCATGTGAGATCAGCTGGCCTATGTACAGCACTTTTTGTTGACAATATTGTAACTTTTGTCAACTTTATATCCTTTCTCAGCCAGTATAGTCAATAGCTGAACAGAATCATACCTGCATTGCTCTTCTGTTGTGCTGCAAATTAAGATGTCATCCACGTACTGCAGGACGACACTTTTTAATGCTATATTGCATAGGTCCATCTGCAGGACTCTGTTGAAAATAGAAGGAGACTCACGGTATCCCTCTGGCAGACTCGTGCTTTTTAGACACATTTGTCTGAACGTGAATGACGTCAGATCTTGTGAGTCACGGTGCAACTGGATTGAGAAAAATGCATTTTTCAAGTCAATCACCGTGAAATATTTTATCTCAACAGGTATATTACATAGAATTGTAGACAGGTTAGGGACTAGAGGGAACTTGGCCTCAACAATATCGTTTATTGGCCTGAGGTCTTGCACTAGCCTTCAAGACCTCCCTTTACTTTTTTTTCACAGGGAACACTGATGTATTACATGGTGACTCTGACATCACTAAGATGCCCTGGTCCATCATGGCAGAAATTGTCTTAAAAATCCCCTCATCTGCCTCTGGGCATGGGATAGTATCAGGCTCTTGGTAGAATTGCTCCTGGTTTCAGTTTAATCTTTACTTCTCCAATCCCCTTCAAGAGGCCTATGTCATAGGGGCCTGTAGTCCATACTGAGACAGGCACTTGGCTATGTCGTCATCAAAATATTTAGGACGATTTAGCGCCAACATCATTCTGTGAGGTACCTCTCTTTTAATCATCTTTACCCAAAAGGTGAGACTCACTTCCACCATTGTCTCTCCTATCTCTGCTTGTTCTTCAAACAGATCGTCATCGGTGACGCCAGTCAATCGATATCATTCTTCAATGGCGATTACTGTGCACCATTGTTGGCCCTCGTTGTCATAACCATCAATCAAGGCAACTTTCCCTTGCACTGCGGCTGTGTGCATCATCAAGGGAAATAATTGACCCTCCTCCTCATGCATAAGTATTCTTGGTCTAAATAGGAAATCATCAGGAGTTCTCATGGTTTTGTCTGCAAGGCCTGGCAATCCTGCCATAAGCACACGCATATCATATGCAAACATTTCTGGCTCTAATGGTATGGCCCTCATGGCTATGTGTCCTGAGTATGTTCTAATCATTTCACATATATTTGAGTAGTGCATTCCTGGAGTGGAACATACTATGCCCTCCTCTGTGAACGAGATTGTCATGTTCAACTTTGTCATTAAATCTCCACCTAAAATATTTACTGGAGTCTGTCGAGAATATAGTAAAGGCACATTCTCCTATAGAGACTGGAAGTGCATTTGTGAAGGGAACGCGACTGGTAGCTTCTGTAAAACTGAGTATCTATGGCCTCGCCGGACAAGGACAATTTGCCTTCACGTATGCACGAGTGTGTTGCACCCGTGTCAACTAAGAAGGAATAATCTTTACCCCCTATAACGACATCCACCCTAGGTTCCCTTTGAGGGTCTGGTGTCACTGATAGGATAGAACACATCAGGGTTCCCAGTGAGCTGTCCTAGTTTATATACAAATTTGGCCCACTGTGTGCTGGTGGATTTCCCCCATTCCCATTGTTACTTCCCATTCCAGGGTTCATGGTCTGCGATAGTTGCAGCGGTGCCTGTTGGTATTGTCCTTGTCGGAAATTACCCATGCTTTGTGGTTGCACCCCTTGTTGCGCTCCTTGTGCTTGTTGTTGCACCATGTGATTCTGTGCCCCACCCTGCTGTAAAACTGCAGGTGGATTTGCCATGCCTGCTCCTGTCCCTTGGCCGTTCTGCATCTTGCCTTGATTTCTGCAGGTGCGCGCCAAATGCCCTGTCATTCCACACAGCGAACAGACTGGCGGTGGTCGGATCATTTGCCCATTTGACATATCTTGGTTACCATTTTGCATATTATGAAAACCTCCTTGATTATTTGGAAAACCTCCCTGATTGCTCTGCCATCCTCTTCCCCTAAATCCTCTTCCCCTTGGATAAAACCCTGTACTGCCTTGATTATTCTGCTGTGGACTAGCCACCTGCTGCATGCTTGATTCAGCTGTGCTAGTTATCATGGCTCCCTCAAGAGCATATTTTGACAATTTCCTTTGCACCAATTTCATTTTCTCACCTTTTCGAGTTGCTTCCTTTTTGCAATTCTTTTCCTGCGACAGTCTACAATAATGTGCGATTGTCAACTGTATTTCAGCCCAAGGCGTGGCTTCAATTCCCACCAATTTCTTGAGTTGTTTCTGTACCGGCTCTGGCAGCCCTTGGCACAGTATATGGTAAAATACAGGTATAGATTTCATCCACGATTCATGAGTCTCGAGCACCCATGCGTCTTGGAAATTCTGTATCTAAATTAACGGATCCTCAGAATCCTTCATTTTTCGAGTCATTATAGCTCCCATATCGGAAGTATTTGGGTACAGTACTAGTAGCGCTTTCCATACTGCAGCTCTATAATTGTTAAATGGAGCATGGAGCTCCGTCATGCGAGGTATTAATTGTGGTTACACCAGGGTAGCCTGCTCGTGCCCAATGTTAGGGAGAATTCTCATTCTATGGCTAATTTCCCTTACCTATAGAGTCCCCCAGCAGCTTTCCTGGATTTTAAGGGTTTGTTTTTTTCTCCTGCTAAGAGTGAGACTCTTTTTCCCACTCTTAGGCATATTTGTTATGTGTGTTCTAGGCTATTTTTTGTGTTTAATGTCTATGGGGTTTTATCTCACCCTCACAGGAACCATCTTTATCCACATTTGTTACACAGCACCGTCCATGCAGTGACACGGGGTGTCGTAGTGACCCCCAAACATAGACTCCATACCCTGGGACTGACTACTGTCTTCCAGGGCATGTAAAGTCCCCATTGACTTTACTAATCACTCGTTATGAACAAAACCATTACAACCCATCTTACTATGGAGGTGTTGGCAAGGGTTAATAGTTTTTCCCTCATGTTCATTTTCGAGAGGGTACCGTACAGTCCCTCTCTCCAAAGTTTCTGGCTGGTGGCAGTGGTTACTACCAAAAATATTCAACCACAAATATTTCCCTATGGGATTTTCCCATTGTTCGAGGCTACCACATTTACTGACAGCCTCTAACATACCGCCGGTTTATTTTTATATTAACTTTACTCTGGTATGTTTTATTTGCCAGAACTTTTATATAAATTCTTTCTCGTGTCTTTCTCTACGATCACCACTTTTCTCCACACGACGAGAGAAGATCTTCATCTGCAAGATCCTTCTTCCCTTGAGCTGGTGGGGCCAACCAGTTTGCCAAACGCCTTCCTGGACCTGTCTTGGTCGAATCGCCAGTGCCCTGCACTCGGAGACCAGAGAGCCAGGCACCCGTCCACCCGGTCCGCGATTTAAAAGGAGCGTACCTTTTATTTCGTTTGGCAGCACTGCGGCTGGTTTCATCCCTGGGCAGCGCAGTAACTTGAACCTTCCTCCATGACGAGAGACTCTCTTCCTCTGCTGGATCTCCCGAACTGCAGGAACTCACAGGAACAACCGCCACTGCAGGAGCCTCTTCTATTTTAAGATACTTTGTTCCACCAGGCCTCCCTTTTCATTTGGTAGCGCTAAAGGTGTTTTAAATCCTTTACCTACCTGCTTTGTTGGCCGCCCCTATCCTCTAACATTGTCTTTCACCTTCTGCAACCACCTTTTCAAATCGTTTAACAAAGACTTGACTGCAGCTACAAGAACATTTTGCTCCTGGGCTCTTTGCCTTGTACCACTGACTCTGGCACAGGCCTATTGACTCTGGCTGAATCTGTTATAACTGCCTTCTCTAGATTGCTTCTCACCTAGAAATGTGTTGGTGCAACTAACTCTTATAACCTCCTTTTCCTTCCCACTTTTAAAACTTGTGAAGTGTCATTTTGCTCGGATTTCACCTCAGTATTATACATGCTAAAGTACTGCCTTGCCTAAACTTTTTCACAAACTTATTGGGAAGTGTTGCTAGGGTGCCTAAGAGTATATTCCTGTATAACTTGTCCTTTCCCTCTCTTGTGAGAAACTGATAGAGTGTCATTTGTGTTTGGTTTTCACTGTGCCGTTTTGCTCAGTTTTCACTCTTGCTCAAACTTGTCTAATTTAACCAGGGAGTTGTGTATACTTTTCTTGAATGATTTTAACTGGCTTTAATAACTGTGATTAATGTGTTGAACTAGAAGTGTATAAAATAAATATATATATATATTCTTTTTAAAACAAAGCTTTGGTCAGTGTTTCCTTGTACCATAGTATTATAGTCCTATTGTGTAAACCCTGAATACTGTTCATCTCCCTCTTGAGATACGTCTGACTGCTTAGCCACAGCTACCAACTAAATCTTTGTGGTATGGACTGATACCAAAGGGGATTTATTGCTCATACCTGTAGCCTTAATCTTCTGTAGTGCTCCCCAAGGGAACTGCACAGGATTCTGCCTAACACCCACACATCGTCTGTTCTCTCACGAAGTATGGCGATCAGGAGACCTTTGATGTCCCCTATAGCTAGTGTATTTCCTCCTGTCATTTATTCTTGCTCATGTCTCAATTTTCCGGCTCCTGATGTCAGCATTGGAAGCTTGTTTTTCAAATTGTCTCGATCCATGTGTGGCCATGGAATATATTGTGGTCTTATTCCCCCTTTCTCGAGCAACATAGATTGGAATGTGTAGCCCTCTCTCTCTTCTCTCATTGTCCTCCTGTCTATTGCAGGGGTAATATTTCCACATCGCCATCTACCTGGCAATGCCCTTAGTCTGTCCACATAGGGCGGCGAAGACACCCCCCTCTGACCGTGAGATACTTCTTCATATCGGTCAGGCTGCGTGGCGGACTCTGATGCTCTCGTTGTAGGTTTGCTATTGTCTGACCACCTTATTCCTTTTTCCCTTGGGAGTCGTCTTTCGCTCCATCCCTCTTCCTCATTTTCCTTGCGCTCCTCTCTTTCGGAGTCGGACATTGCCTGTCCCCAACTAGTGCGACTTCTCGTATCCTCTTTGTTTCTAATTATTTCTAATCCATCCAGGGATAGCTCTCTATTCCCACTACTTTGAGTGACCTCCTCAGTGTCATACAGCTGAGTGCTTTCTAGGCGCTCGTCTTCCCCCTCCCCTTGGGGTATTTGTTCTTGCCCCATTTCATCATATATTCTATCGATCGTGTCCCCCACTCGGTGCTATATTTCTTTAGCTTGGGTGCGTTTTTTGGCAACAGCTTGCATAAGTGTGTGTCAGGGTCCAAACTTGAATCTTCTTGCAGGAGTGATGCTGGCCCACCAGACCCCCCAAGTATGCCGGCTCAACAATCTCAAGAAGACTATAATTATCAAACTGGCAAACCCAAGGGGAAAGGGGAATGGAGAACAAAACAAAAGCAGATCTTCACTGGTTTTCAATGTTGATCACTCGACAACTGATTAAAGGATAGTTCCGGGACGTTTTTTTTATTGTTCCTATGGTTCGGCCATTTGTTTTTAAGCATAAATCGGTAGATCGTAGAAAACTTTCCTATGGACCTTACCCGACTTTTCGTCCATTAACGCACTCAAAAACAGCCGCCATTTTATGATAATCCTATCATTTCCCCCCATCGCCCTGGCTCACCTGCTTTTGCGGCACTAAATCAAATCCCCCGCCCCTGAGCCTGACATCAGCAGACGCGTACCGCCCATTTCCCAACGCCAAAGCACGTTTCGTGTCAACAATCACTGCGCCTCAGCTAATGAAGTGTCGCCATGGAAATGGCAGGACGCCTCTTTCCTCTATAAGTATAAACACACCGTTTCACAACACACAGCAGCAGATTTTCGATTCCATTCCTCTCTCTGTGTTACTTTGAGTATTCTGTGACTCGTTTCTGTGCTCTGGTCAGCTACCTTCGCCGCTTCTAGTCCTTGTGAACACCTGTACCATCTCTGTAAATTATTTTACTTTCTTTACCACACAATGGCTACAATAATGCCGTATATGTACGAGCCCGAGTACACCAAGGAAGAACTACTGGAAAGGCAAGCACGCGAAAACGATGGGAGTTGGGAGGACCAGTCAACGGATGAAGAGCCTGGACCATGTCGCATGGACGGCGTCTCCACCTGGTGCACGTGCAATCGGTGCAAGCTAATGCCAACTGAGGAGGAGAACTGCTGCTGCCGTGAAAATTCCGGGTGCTTGGCCTACATTTCGGAAGGCGAGCCAAGTCCGCAATGCATCACCGAGCTGCCAGAGTTCAGGGAAGCCTGCCTCTCACGGACCGTGTTGAGGATGATGATGGTGCTTATGCACGAACTTCGCGGCACTGTTCGTCCGCGTAATCCGAGTAACGAGTAAGTATACTCTGGTTGTGATGTCAGTGATGCCACTACTATGTCATGGTCGTCTCCCACATATAAAATTACATCTACATATCATTCGAATGCATGTAAATTGGTTCCATATTGTGCATTTTCTAGATAGAATTTTTTTCAAAGAAGAATGACATTTTTTACCTGAATCGACAGTGATAAGAAAGTTTTGTCATTTTAATACAGTTTGCGTCTTTCATTTTCACAGGTGGTACAGGCTGGTGGCCTATCGTTGCTTCACTTGGTGGCTTCACGGGAGGCTCGGACACCGCGTTCGGAGAGTAATACCTGCCTGTGCGGCACTTGCCATTAGACAACATTTCCCCAGCGACAGTGGACAATACCGCAAATTTTCCCTGGATGTGCTGCAACCGGAACTTTACAATGTGTAATGTTTATTATTTATGTTCAATTGAAATTAAGATCTAAAATAAAACCCAACATATATTTTAACAATGGTTGTTTTGATTTTTTAAATGAATCTAGTGTGTCTCCATTGAATAGTCTTCCTGTGCCTTGTCTTGTCACACCACATGTCTCCGGCCAGCATCCTCCCTCACGCAGGCCGCCCAATAAATCATCCTTTTGGGCACCGGGTACAGAGATGACCCCCTCTGGCCCGTGCCGCCTTGCCACCACAGGCCAGCCTGCTGCTGACTAACTGCCTAGGCATCCAGGGTCTCCAGGGTGAACTGCACCCATATATTCTCCTGGGAGGGTGAGGTATTTATAAACTCACCCCCTGCCTTCCATGTACTAGATCCTGCAGCCTGCCTCTTACATGCAGTTAGATGGCCTCTCCTTGGTGAGGCCCTGCGACAAACGAGTCAGTTCGCACCGGGGTACTTGCGCTGGCAAGTGGAGCTGTCAGGGAGCGATAAAGGCCAAGAGGTGCCAAAGACCATGTACACTTCAAAGTGGTCTATAGAGCATGGGTTGTTGTTCCCATGTCTACCTCCAGACCCCGTGTCTCCTGCCAAGCATCCCCCCTCACGCTGGACGCCCCCCTGCAATCCACATAAGTGTGTCTCCATTCACAAGTCTTCCTGTGTCTTGTCTGCACGACCACCGCCCCAATCCACCCCCGCCCTATCGAAGGCAGTTCGCACCGGGGTACGTGCGCTGGCAAGTGGAGCTGTCGGAGCGATAAAGGCCAAGAGGTGCCAAAGACCATGTACACTTCAAAGTGGTCTATAGAGCATGGGTTGTTGTTCCCATGTCTACCTCCAGACCCCGTGTCTCCTGCCAAGCATCCCCCCTCACGCTGGACGCCCCCCTGCAATCCACATAAGTGTGTCTCCATTCACGAGTCTTCCTGTGTCTTGTCTGCACGACCACCGCCCCAATCCACCCCCCGCCCTATCAAAGGCAGTTCGCACCGGGGTACTTGCGCTGGCAAGTGGAGCTGTCAGGGAGCGATAAAGGCCAAGAGGTGCCAAAGACCATGTACACGTCAAAGTGGTCTATAGAGCATGGGTTGTTGATCCCATGTCTACCTCCAGACCCCGTGTCTCCTGCCAAGCATCCCCCCTCACGCTGGACGCCCCCCTGCAAACCGCATAATGCCACGACATATACACGTCATTCATTCACAAACACACCCCTGTTTAGAATTCTTTATAACCCACTTCATATTTCTAATGAGAACTTCTTTGCGCTTTGCTAGTCAACCCGTGAAGGTGCTGGTTATCTGCTCTTCGTCTCTGTGAACTTCCGTGACCACTTCGAGGAAACTCGTCAGTTTGCAACCTGTGAACGGCTCCCTGTTCTACGACAAGAAACTACTCTGATCCCTGCATCTAACTGTTTGTTCGTCAAGGTAATGCCATGTACCGTAATCATTTTGCGTCCAATTTCTTTTCGTTCAAGACAGTACATGCAAGGAACTAGTCACATGTTCTGAGTTTACATTGGTATTCATAGAGAATTGTTGATCTTTACTTTTCAGAACTTTCCACAATGCCTGCCTGTTCCATTGGCGGTTGCCCTTCGAAGACCCATAATAAATCTGAAGGTACTATAATGCATGTTTTCCCTAAGACAATAGATCAGATAAGAGAATGGGTCCGATATTGCGGATATCCACCGTCTGAGCTTGAAAGTAGAGTCATGGAAGTCTTTGCGGACAAGAGGGGTGATCGATACCGCATCTGCAGCAGGCACTTTACCTCTGACATGTACTCCACATCATTGCTAATAAAGAAGAACACACCGCGAGCGAGGCGAAAATTGCTCTCAACCGCTATTCCCACTCTATTCGTCCACATCCCTCCACTGGTGAGTCAAGTTTACGTATTTATCTCTCGGCCTTGCGGTAGTGTGTAGTATTAGCTAACAATAATTTCCCCATTTATGTATCCACTCAACATGAAGGCGGAAGATTCTCCATCCGTGTCGTTATTGCAGTCATCAGCCACTTCAAGCGCCTATCGGGTAATCTTACTTGGCTATTCTGAAACTGACTTGTTTTAGGCATGTAAATCAATAGTTTTAATTTATCGTGTAATTATTTTACCTAATGGTACACCCTTGTACTCGTCCTCTAGTCTTTTTTTTCAGTTATAATTATTGTTATCCAAAATAATGCAAGTACTGTCTTTCAGGGAGATGCTGAGGAGTCCAATGTATTGACGACTACCGTTGATGTCACTCAGATGCTCGAGGTACGTTTCCGAACAGTTCCATCGATGGAGATCATCAGATCTTGCATTCTTGTAGCGTGATTGTTACACACAATGTTTCTTTCGTTTTTAGCCATTGATATGTCCTTCTGTCGTCACCCGCCTATGTGTCTTCTTTTTTCAATATTGTGTTCATTACTAATGAAAGTCCTATGTTTCAGGGAGTCGATGGAGCATTAGTCCAAGAAGAAGGGGGAGCATGCAGTTACGGGTCGGCGCAACAGCTTGCAGAAGTGTGCACCGCAGTTACATCGTCCCTTGATGTTCTTATGCATTTCGAGGTATGGATACTGACAGTTCGATCAAGCAAAATCATATGACGTGATTACATCCGCTATACTTCCTTCTTTATTAACGCAAGTACTATGTTTCAGGGAGATGACGGACCTTCTTCTACAAGAACATCACCCCTAGTAGTTGATGCAGATCTCTGGGTGGTGACACTTCCAACGATCGAGCAAATCGAATCATATTTACATATCCATTATTTATTTTAGACAACTGATCATTTGTGCAGGTCTATTTAGATGAGCCGTTGACGCCTGCACAAAGTTTATGTTCTTTTTAACAAAATAGAAAACCATACTAATGCAATTACTGTGTTTCAGGGAGTTACTGAAGCACCATCTTCAATAATATCATCAATGGAAGTCTATGAGGAGCCCGAGGTATGAATCTTGACAGTTCCATCTAACTAGATCAACAATGCGTGAATAATTGTCGTTTGAATGTTCTACACAAAGCGTTCATTTGTGTTTTGCTATTGAGATGTACGTGGGTATTGGTCCCCAAGTACATTTTGTGTTTTCGATATTATTATACATACTAATGAAAGTTCTATGTTTCAGGGAGTCGATGGAGCGTCAGTGCGTGACGGATGTGCTTATCATGAAAATATAGTCGTAGCAGCGCAAGAGGAAGTGGAGACATGCACACATGAGTCGGAGCAACAGCGTCCTGATGTTGAAGTTCGAGGCAAGAAAGTTTCAAAGAAAAGAAAGCAAAAGAAGGTTAGTGTCCTGGTCACTATATTATGTTGTTTTTCACTGTTAATAGTTCAATACTGTAAGTTGTGTTTAAACTGAACATCCCTTTTCCAATCTGTCCTCTAGTTGCGAGTGGGTGTACGAACTAGATCTACACAGACAGTGAAGCGAACGAGAGATGTTGCTTGTCAAACCTTTTGGCAGGGACTTGAGACCGGAGATGCATCGTGCCAATGGGAAGAATATGAAGTGATTGACAACGGAGCTATTCCACATCCAGCCATTGATAGTGAATGTCCTCCTGGTAGTTCGGATGCAGTCGGAGATCAATTCACAGAATCCACACCCGCAAAAACTAAGACCGCGAGAAAGTTGAAGAAACTGTCTTATTCACCCATCGCCGGAGAAGGAACAGATGTTGCAATGGAAGAGAATGAAGTGGATTACAATGAAACACCATCAATATCACTGAACATAGCGGAAGACGATATCAGAGATTCTACCTTTCATGTGAGTGACATGTCCTCAATGTTACAGGCTGAACCAGCTGGGATGCAGAGTGACAGTATAAGGAAAGAGGCCAAATTCATTGTATTCGATAGTTGTTTGATTGATATTATTATTCGGTTGAAATGTGGGCATTCGATAGGTGGGGAAGTATGTGGGGAGCCATTGATTAATGTGACTCGTGCAATTCGAGGCACTAACCTTAAAATACATGCCACCTGTACAAAATATCATCCTTTCTCATGGTCTGCACAACCCATGCTGGGGCAACTGCCAGCAGGCAATCTACTTTGTGCAGCGGCTGCACTTTTTAGTGGTTCAAGTTTTAAAAAGTTAGAGTCTTTCTTTCAGTTTGTGGGAATCCATTTCATTGCGAAAACTCAGTTCTACAAATACCAAACCGATTATCTATTTCCAGCCATTAGCGAAGCTTGGAGAATGGAAAAAATGTCTATTGATAGTACATTCGCGGGCAAACGGTTCAGGCTAGCCGGTGATGGACAGTGCGACAGCCCAGGATTTTCAGCCAAGTACTGCACCTACCACTTTCAGGACATGGAAAGTAAGAAAATTGTGAGTTCGGTGGTCGTGCAGGTGTCACAAAGTACATCCTCAGTGGCCATGGAGAAAGTTGGCTTTGTAGCATCATTGCAAGAACTACAATCACAGGGAATGGTGATCGACCTGATAGCCACAGACAGACACGTTTCAATTGCCAAGACAATGAGAGAAGAGTACAAAAATATAAATCACCAATTTGACGTTTGGCATCTTGCAAAAACAATCAATAAAAAAATGTCGGCTGCAGGTAAAAAAAAAAATGCAAGGTATTTCACAGTGGTCCAAGTCAATCAGCAACCATCTTTGGTGGAGCTCAAAAACATGTGGAGGGTCGTTGGAAATTCTACTGGAAAAATGGCGGTCAGTAATGTTACACTGTACCAACGTTCACCGTTGGAACACAAACCAACATTTCCACAATTGTGAACATGGCCATTTGTCCACAGAGGAGGCACGGAAGAAGAAGTGGTTGATTCCTTCATCACCCACTCACAAAGCCATTGAAAAGATTGTATTTGATAAAACTATAACAAGAGATTTGAGGGGACTCACGGAATTCTGCCACACAGGAGGTTTGGAGGTGTTCCACAATATGTGCCTAAAGTACAGGCCAAAACGATTGCATTTTGGCATGGAGGGCATGATAAATCGGACTCTTCTAGCGGTCTTGGCACATAACCATAATGTTGGCCGTCAACAAAGTAGGACGACCGGAACTTTAGGGACGCTTCGCTACAATAAGGCCTTCACTAAAAGAAGTAAACAATGGGTGATCAAACCAGTATTTGAGGATATGCAATATGAGTTTATTGAGAGACTTATTGTTGACGTCCTAGATAGGCACATAAATGGAGTTGTGAACGAACCTGTGCAGGGGACAACTGCATTGCCACCCAACATTGCCTCTGTTCCATGTCCACCTAAAGAAGAGCTCATTGAGAAATACACATCACGGTTTAAATGATTGTAATTTGATTGTCTGTTCTCTCGAGTCTCCTCATGTCGCAGGCCCATTGAATATGTGTATCTATGTAATGTGTAAATAAAAGTGATTGCTCAGTGTACATGCAATGTGTCTATCCAACCTTGTTCATTTGCGCATTAAATTAAACCAAACAGTATTATAAATAATTTTTCAAAAAATATAGAATGTCTCCGTATTTATGGTTCTCTGGGGCTGCAAAGCACGCAGACAAAATGCAAAGATGGAGTGTAAATTTCAAGTCCTGTGAGATGGCCTTACACTGAATGTAGCTAACTAGGAATGTGTGCTCGTTCAAAGTGAAGGTCAGCTGCTTTGATTTTTTGCTCGGGTGCCGGAATGGCCCACGACTCAGTAAAAGGTTCTATTGTTATTTGACCTTGACAGGCCGGGACCATCCCAAAAGACTTCTTTTTGGGGGTGTGGGGCAATAACGTAAGAAACGATAATGAATATAATTTCAGAAACGAAAGCCATTTCATGTTCGTTCATTAGAAGAAATAACGTCGGCATAGAAGGAGTGGTATTTCGGGGCTGCCCTACGCACAGGCACAATGGAAAATGCAAATATAATGTAAGTAACTCTTTAGATGAGTTTATACCGCAATTTAATTACTATACAGTAGCTTTAAAGACGGGTTAAGTTGTACTTGTTCGTTCTATGTGGCATATTGTTTTGTACCGCGCACTATCTTGAGGAGAACCATCTCCTTTTACGGAAGCACCTAAAAACCTTCCTCTTTGCTTCTGCTTTCTCTCTCCCTCTCCCCTGCTACAACTGGTCCACTGTCTGCGACCTCGGTCCTGGGCCCTTCCACTCTCCACCTGCACTGCCTCCCTGTCAACCCCTGCACTGGGGGACTGTCTCAGTATCCTACAGCCCCCCCTTGACGTATAATACCCAGTTGCACTGTCCTAGCTATGAAATCATTTCCCGACCTAATATATAAAATGAATAATTTTAATAAAGATCTGATGGTGAGACTAATTTCATTTTTTATGTTTTTCAAACAGGTACATCATCCATTATTGTCTGTGTCACGAGTACCAGACACCGACGGATGGATTTTTCAACCGCCAGTTGCTTCTCCGCGTGAACAACGTTACCACCCTGACCATTTTATGGGACGATCGCCAAGTACAAGTATGCCCTTACGCGGTACTAACGGCTAGATGCAACATACAGACCGTTGTGGTGGCCTAGTGCCTCGTTGTTGGAACAGCCATGCGATTATCAGTGCGACCGAAGAGCTTATTTTATCGTAAACCAATACCCTGTGTACTGCACACGAACATCGCTTGCCTCGAAACTAACTTTTTGGAACGTGAGCAAATAAAAATGCAAATCGCTGAATATTCTCAAAACATTTGATGTCAAATAAATGTACTTTGCCAAATGTACAATCTTGCCGTTTGCTTTTAAACCACAGTTTCATATTCCGAATTGTGGCGCTGTATTGTGAGATGATCTAAGACCCTGTGTACAGCAAAGGAACATCGTGTGCCTCGAAACGAACTTTTTGGAACGTGAGCAAATAAAAATGCAAATCGCTGAATATTCTCAAAACATTTGATGTCAAATAAATGTACTTTACCAAATTTACAATCTTGCGGTTTAATTTAAAAGTACAGTTTCATATTCCCAATTGTGGCGCACTGTGTTGTGTGAGCTCATCTGTGTTGATTTCCTGGTTCTGTGTGGAGTCGCGTAGAAGACGCCTGGGCGCGTTTGCCTACGCAGCTCAGTCACGTCACGGATAGAGGCGGGGAATATGAATGTTTTGATCAAGTCTGTTTCAGGGGCGGGGGATTTGATTTAGTGCCGCAAAAGCAGGTGAGCCAGGGCGATGGGGGGAAATGATAGGATTATCATAAAATGGCGGCTGTTTTTGAGTGCGTTAATGGACGAAAAGTCGGGTAAGGTCCATAGGAAAGTTTTCTACGATCTACCGATTTATGCTTAAAAACACATGGCCAAACAATAAAAAAAAGTCCCGGAACTATCCTTTAATCTTCTGGAACTGGATTACTGGAAATACGGTTCCTCAATGTCTGTGAAAATCTGTAGCCTATGCTCGATTGCTGATAGGCTTAATTATATATTATTATGTTAGTATTTATCTTCTTAACTATATTTCTTTTCTGCTGTGTTACTTCTCATCTTCATAGTCTCATAGCTCGTAACAAGTTGTAAAGAATTAACTTGACTGAAGAATAGTTCAAATAATCTTTTAAAGATGTTTTTTTTCTTTTTCTTGAATAAGTTCTAAACAGATTTGAAAAGTTCTTATTTGTCTTACTTTTGTAGTCGATTCTCTGAAGAAGATAGACTCTGAATATTTAAATTTAAATAGTTTGCTTCACCTTTAAAATGATGATAATGATGCTTCAATTGCCATCCATAAGTAGCGATACACGTACCTTCTATTCTGATGAAGATACGCGCATCGACAATGTAACAGTGCTCTTGGATTGAAACGCCGCCCACGAAACCGCGCACGTAGAAGAAGAACCGCACGCTCAGCAACGAGATGTGATGACTTCGTGGTCGCGCGAAGCAGAAGATGAACTGCGCACTCTGGACCGCGGTGAGATGACTCCTGGTACGCGCGAAGGTGTAGAAAAAAGCCAACGCTCACCAAAAACTAAGAAAAACACGACGAACTGAAAAATCGCATTCAATTAAACTTTCACGCAACGAAGCGCACAAAAAATATGCATACGTCACTATCAGGAAGTGATAAGCATAATATGGACACACGCACGAGTACTTTAGCGGGTCCTTTACTTTGAAGTTATCCGTTACGAGAAACGCGCGCACACTAATATTATTATTATAGATGCGCAACAAGTTAGTAATGTTAAACACGAGGGAACATTAATTTAAACACTGGCTGAACCTGCTCACGTTAAGCACATATATATGTCAGTATAGCGCGAAACGCGTTGTTTGCAGGCTGCTGCCCCTAGGCGTCCTGTTGTTGTTCTGTCTTCTATGTGCTGCTATGTGTCGTGCATTTGTTTTTTGCACAATGCATTTGTTTTTTAACTTATTAAAACATTAAAGACATCAGTAATTCCTATACTGTGTCTGTTTGTTTTTTCCGAACCTTTTGAACCTGGCATTCATGTTTGTGCCTGCGGGAGTGCGATTCGTTCTTTCCTCCCTTCTTTCTATATATATATATATATATATATATATATATATATATATATATATATATATATATATATATATATTTAGATATAGTTAAAAATCTACTAAATAAGAAATGTAAATGCAGCCGCAAATACAATAAAAGAATGTAACTTTTTCTTAGAAAAAACGACAGGAGCAAAAGAGCACAAAGAAGTTCTTGTCCTCATATAATTTCAGTTTTCAAAATACTTAGCAGGATAACTTCTTGACTTGACAATTGTTCATAAATTAAAGTCACTTAGTAACAATAAGGAGTTATTCCAAAATTTGACTTAGCTTGCTTCATCTGTGATGATCTTGACTCTATAACCAGCTGATGATTATCTTCTCTGTAGTTTGTTCTTAACAAGCTGTTACTATAGATTCCTAATGATAAAAGCTTTCAGAGCTAAAGTACTGCAACCTTCTTCTAAGGGAAACTGGAATGAAAGGCAGTTTAGAATCTTGGTGAATTTTCCAAACTACCTCACAGCACTTCTCCTCCAATCACTGTTGTGGAACAGACCCTCCATCTTGGCTTGGGAAGATAGGCACTTCCTGAATAATTTTACATTAAGGAAACCTATGTAAATAATAAGATGTTAACTTCAGAACCAACACCAAACACCACTCAACCATTACTCCTACATTTATATGTGATGATGAGATCTCCTAAAAAAAGGTTTTCTAGTGTAATGTCTCCTTGAAAATGTGGAAATGTGCCATGGAATCCTGACAGTACCCCCTCTGTAATGCCCTGACCCAGGGCCAACTTTATCAGGATGTAAATGATGAAATGTTTTAACCAATCTAGGAGCATGTATATTTTCAACCTTCTCCCATGAACGCTCTTCTGGACCGTATCCCTTCCAATCAACTAAATATTGAAGTTGACCACTAACCACTCTTGAATCTAAAATAGCTTGTACCTCAAATTCATGCTCGTCTTCAGAAAAAACAGGTCCAGGAACAACATTCATTCTGGTATCATTCCTAAAGATTTTCAATAAATTAACATGAAAAGTTGGATGGATTTTAATCCTAGTGGTAACTTTAATTTTACAGATACAGGAGAATAAACCTGTTCAATTTCAAAGGGTCCAATATATCGCGGACTAAATTTATTCCTACTCTTCGAAGGTACATTTTTTGTGGATAACCATACTTTATCTCCAATCTGATAATTTGGTTCTTTCCGACGCTTTCTGTCTGCAAATGTTTTGTAAATTAATTTACTTTTTTCCAAAGCCTGAGCTGCTCTTTTCAAATTTTGTTCCATAGCTACCAACCTACTTTCAACATCTGGGACCTCAGTTTCCTCCAACACCACCCCTCTCAAAAAGCGTGGATGGAAACCTTGATTTAAGAAAAATGGAGACATAGAAATTGAATTCTTTGTAGAATTATTATAGCAGAATTCTGCCAACCAAAGTAATTCCAACCACCCCTGATCAGCACCCAGATAACATTGTATATACTTCTCTAATTCTTGATTAACTCTCAGGATGATAACTTGTAGTTAAATTTATATCTATTTTCAACTCTTTGCAAAATGCCTTCCAAAACCTAGAGACAAATTGAGATCCTCGATCAGAAATTACTTGACTAGGTAAACCGTGTAATTTAACAACATTTTGCAAAAAGGCCTGAGATAAAGATGTTGCTGTAGCCGCTCCTTTGATAGGAATAAAGTGACCAGCCTTAGAAAACAAATCCACTACCACTAGAATAGTTGTACAACCCTTGTCAGGCGGTAAATCTACAATATAATCCATTGACACTGTATGCCACGGACGGGGTGGAATCGGAAGGGGGACTAACAATCCAGCTGCCTTCTGATGATCAGACTTAGAACGAATACAAGCATCACAAGTTCTCACATAATTCTCTGAATCTTCTCTCATTTCCTTCCACCAAAACTCTCTTTGAAGTAAATCAAAAGTTTTCTTAATTCCAGGATGACCAGCCAAAGGTGAATCATGACAATTCTTTAATGCTTCTATTCTCAACTCTTCAGAAGGTAAATACAACTGTTTTCCAACAAAAGGTAAACCATCTTTAATGTGACGTTCAGAACCTTCTGCCGCCCAAACCAAAAGTTCGTCATCAGTAAAAAACTGCAAAATTGATTCACGAAAGTCCTGAACCTTTTCAACACCAGCTATGACAAAATTATTTTCTGCAAGCAAAGGCATAGGTGTACAAGGATCATTCTTTATACTACCAGGAATACATCTAGACAAAGCGTCTGCTTTTCCATTCTGACGCCCTGGTTTAAACAAAATAACAAAATCATATTCAGCAAAGAATAACGACCAACGCAATTGCCTTGGTGTTAAAGTTCTTGCTGATCGAAGAAAAGTCAAATTCCTATGATCCGTCAAAACAGTGATTCGATGTCTGGCACCTAACAGATAGTGTCTCCATTCAACAAAAGCTGCCTTAATAGCCAACAATTCTCGATCAGAAATTGTATAATTTCTTTCAGCAGGTGAACATTTTTTAGAAAAAAAAGCTACCGGATGAAGTTGTCCAGTAACACGATGACGTTGAGATAAGACAGCACCCATTGCACAATCCGAAGCATCAGCTTCCAAGAAAAAAGGTTGTTCAACATCAGGATGCAATAAAATAGGTCCATTAACAAACTTATCTTTCAGAATTAAAAGCTTTCTCGGCTTCCTCACTCCATTCAAATTTTACTCCTTTCTTTAATAATTTCATTATAGGGGAAATAATCTGTGAAATATTTTGTATGAATCTACGATAAAAATTAACAAAACCAATAAAACTTTGCAAATCCTTTACTGTAGTTGGCTGTGGCCAATCTCGTACAGCTTTCATCTTAGTAGAATCAATTTCCAACCATTCAGGAGACAAAACAAAACCTAAAAATTCCACTTTCTCAGTGTGAAATTGACTTTTTTCAAGCTTTGCAAACAACTGATTTTCTCTTAACTTGATCAACACCTTTTGAACATGTTCTATGTGTTCATTCAATTCTTTAGAGAATATTAAGATGTCATCTATATATACTACAACAAAAACATCCAAATATTCTCAAAGAACTTGATTAATAAAAAATTGAAATGCAGCAGGAGCATTAGAAAGACCGAATGGCATGACCTGATATTCAAATAATCCATAACGAGTTCTAAATGCTGTCTTCCATTCGTCTCCCTCTCTCACTCTCACCAAATGATAAGCTCCTCTGAGATCCAATTTAGAGAATGTCTTAGCTCCTTGAATTCTGTCCAACATAACTGATATTAAAGGTAATGGATATCTATTTTTAATTGTAATTTTATTCAAGGCCCTATAATCAATACATGTTCTCAAGGTCTTATCTTATTTTGGTACGAAAAATAATGGTGATGCTGCTGGGGACTGTGAATGTCTAATAAACCCTTTGGCTAAATTTTCATCTAGGTATTCCTTTAAATATTCGTTTTCCTTTTCTGTTAATGCATAAACCCTTCCACAAGGTATAGGTGCTCCCTCTTCTAAATCTATTTTACAATCAAAAGAACGATGTGGAGGTAATTCATTAGCCACTTGCTCATCAAATACATCCCTAAACTCTTGATAACAATCTGGTAATATTCCTGACACAGCTCCTATCACATGTTCCTTAATCACTCCAGCAGCAAAACACACTCCAAGAACTTCTGAATTTCCTTCATGATCACCTTCTTGAAAAAATACAGAACATTGTTCCTTACAAATCTCTGACTTAAACTCAACCGTTCTCCTTCCCCAATCAATATATGGATTGTGTAAAGTTAACCAAGGCATTCTCAAGATTATTTGCAATTGCGGTGCATCCATTAACTCAAATACAATCTCTTCACCATGTTTTCACCAATTGTCATTCTCAAAACACCTGTCATCTTAGTAATTAAACCAGAGGTTAATTGTGAACCGTCTACCGCCCTCACTTGTTCAGGAATTCCTTTAGTTACCACAGGCACCCCCAATCTTTCTGCTAACGTCAAATCCATAAAATTTCCAGTAGCTCCACAATCAATCACACAAGGACCTCCACACCTCAATTTACCTTCCCAATATAAGGATACATTAAGAGTGATATGTAGTATAGCAGTCTGAATGGTATTTGCTACAACTTGTCCTTTTCCAGGAAAAGAAGGAAATCTTTTAGGAGCACGTGGGCATTTTCCAACAAAATGTGTTCCATCTCCACAATACAAACATAATTTCTCCTTGCGCCTTCTCTCTTTTTCCTCTTTAGTTAAAGGACCTCGAATTTGATTCTCACTCATTTGTACTTTAACTTCTTTTCCTGAATTTTGCTCTACTTTGGGTCGTTCACTCCTACTCCAAGTTCTGTTTTCAAAAATATTTCTCCTCTTTTCTGACCTACGTTCTAATAATCTTTTCATCTAATTGAATTACTAAAGAAATTAAATCCTCACAAACAGTTGGTCTCTCTACTATCGTTGCTAATGCATCTTTTAATTCTTCTCTTAAACCCCTGTAAAAGATGGACGCTCTCTTCTCCTCAGGCCACTCACTCTCTTGCACCAGTGATATAAAGTGTGTAATATAGACTACTAACTCTCTGTTTCCTTGACGTAACTCTAATAATTCTCCATCTACACATAAAGATGAAGTTCTTTTGTCAAACATCTTACGGAATTAATTTTTAAACAGATTCCAATCTCTTAGTTCTCTTGCACCTCTTTCTACAAATGGAACGGACCATGCTGACGCCTCCCCTGTGAGATAAGAAATCAAAAAGGCCACTCTTGCCTTTCCATTAGGAAAAGCTTCAGGCCTACACAAATAGTGAATTCACACTGCATTAAAAATGTTTTTAGTTTTCTATGGTCTCCACTAAATCTTTCTGGTGGCGCTAACTGAGTTGACACTAACGAAATTCCTGGTATTAAAAGTATATCCTTCTTATCTTTTTTCTCTTCTGTCTCATGTATTGGCCAGTTAACATCTAACTCAGGATACAAAACTGGTGGTTCTTGTTCAAAAAATGTCTTTGCCTTAGAAGTTTCCGGAGCCTCTGATTTATGCACAAAACTATTTAATTCTTCCATGCGTACTCCTAAAGTTATTGTCTCTTTCTTTGCTACCTTCAACTCCTCCTTAATCTCCATTAACATTTTTCCTATGGCCCCCAAACTCAGCTCTGACTCTGGATCCATCATCACTCAGGCAAGATTTAAACACGTGGGCCTTTCATTCTGTCAGGGTCCAAACTTGAATCTTCTTGCAGGAGTGATGCTGGCCCACCAGACCCCCAAGTATGCCGGCTCAACAATCTCAAGAAGACTATAATTATCAAACTGGCAAACCCAAGGGGAAAGGGGAATGGAGAACAAAACAAAAGCAGATCTTCACTGGTTTTCAATCTTGATCACTGGAAAACTGATTAATCTTCTGGAACTGGATTACTGCAAATACGGTTCCTCAGTGTCTGTGAAAATCTGTAGCCTATGCTCTATTGCTGATAGGCTTAATTATATATTATTATTTTACTATTTATCTTCTTAACTATATTTCTTTTCTGCTGTGTTACTTCTCATCTTCATAGTCTCATAGCTCGTAACAAGTTGTAAAGAATTAACTTGACTGAAGAATAGTTCAAATAATCTTTTAAAGATGTTTTTTTTCTGTTTCTTGAATAAGTTCTAAACAGATTTGAAAAGTTCTTATTTGTCTTACTTTTGTAGTCGATTCTCTGAAGAAGATAGACTCTGAATATTTAAATTTAAATAGTTTGCTTCACCTTTAAAATGATGATAATGATGCTTCAATTGCCATCCATAAGTAGCCATACACATACCTTCTATTCTGATGAAGATACGCGCATCGACAATGTAACAGTGCTCTTGGATTGAAACGCCGCTCACGAAACCGCGCACGTAGAAGAAGAACCGCGCGCTCAGCAATGAGATGTGATGACTTTGTGGTCGCGCAAAGCAGAAGATGAACCGGGCACTCTGGACCGCGGTGAGATGACTCCTGGTACGCGCGAAGGTGTAGAAAAAAGCCTGCGCTCACCAAAAACTAAGAAAAACACGACAAACTGAAAAATCGCCTTCAATTAAACTTTCACGCAACGAAGCGCACAAAAAATATGCATACGTCACTATCAGGAAGTGATAAGCATAATATGGACACACGCACAAGTACGTTAGCGGGTCCTTTACTTTAAAGTTATTCGTTACGAGAAACGTGGGCACACTAATATTATTATTATAGATGCGCAACAAGTTAGTAATGTTAAACACGAGGGAACATTAATTTAAACATTGGCTGAACCTGCTCACGTTAAGCATATATATATATATATATATATATATATATATATATATATATATATATATATATATATATATATATATAGTTAAAAATCTACTAAATAAGAAATGTAAATGCAGCCGCAAATACAATAAAAGAATGTTAACTTTTTCTCAGAAAAAACAATACGAGCAAAAGAGCACAACGAAGTTCATGTCCTCATATAATTTCAGTTTTCAAAATACTTAGCAGGATAACTTCTTGACTTGACAATTGTTGATAAATTAAAGTCACTTAGTAACAATAAGGAGTTATTCCAAAATTTGACTTAGCTTGCTTCATCTGTGATGATCTTGACTCTATAACCAGCTGATGATTATCTTCTCTGTAGTTTGTTCTTAACAAGCTGTTACTATAGATTCCTAATGATAAAAGTTTTCAGAGCTAAAGTACTGCAACCTTCCTCTAAGGGAAACTGGAATGAAAGGCAGTTTAGAATCTTGGTGAATGTTCCAAACTACCTCACAGCACTTCTCCTCCAATCACTGTTGTGGAACAGACCCTCCATCTTGGCTTGGGAAGCTAGGCACTTCCTGAATAATTTTACATTAAGGAAACCTATGTAAATAATAAGATGTTAACTTCAGAACCAACACCAAACACCACTCAACCATTACTCCTACATTTATATGTGATGATGAGATCTCCTAAAAGAAAGTTTTCTAGTGTAATGTCTCCTTGAAAATTTGGAAATGTGCCATGGAATCCTGACAGTGTGCTAATGGAGTCATGTCCTCCATGCTTAAATCTGTTCCCTTTGCTCTTATACAACCGTGTCAAAACTTTTGCGTGACTCAAACATTTCCAACAATATGCGCGAGCCCCAAACACTGCAAGCTCCAATCCAAATTTTCACAAAATTTTATATCTTCCGATTTACTCAATAAACATCAATTCATATGCGATTTTATCTCAGCTATTAAATAGCGTCAAATTTGAATCAGTTTTCTCAAAGAAAATTTTAGACATATGACGTCACAACAACAGAACATATAAGACTGACGGTTGACAGACTAGACAGACACCAGGTGGACACAGATATCTCTGCCTCTAATCATTACCCCTTCATGGAGTGTAAACGTACCCCTTTCACGAGGTCTTTAAACGTTGTGATAGTCTAACCGTTTCCCATTATGTGGGACTCTGGGTACACGTTTCTTCTAACCGCTATATTAAAGCGTAGGAATAAGGTGAATCCTCTCACTTCTCGGGTGTCTGCCCCGGTAACCTCTCTCTTCTCGGGTGTCCTCCCCGGTAACCTTTTATTTATTTAATTATTCTCAAGTTATTATCACCATATATATATATATATATATATATATATATATATATATACAGATATATACAGTCTTTTCTACTTCTAACTATAGAACTATATTTTGTTTTCCCTCCTCCCTCTGTTACCTTTTCCTTCTACTTGTTCTAAAGCATGTACTATTTGCCAAAACATTACATTTTTCGTTTCACTCACCGTTCGCATGGTTCCTCTCTGGACCCTCGGGATCACCGCCTTCGTTATCGCCTTCTTCAGCTTTTCACCCGCTCAGCTGCCCGTAGGAGTCGGAAGGGAAGTGTGGGGAACACGGTCCCTTCAGGCCCTTCCTGCAGGTTCTTCTAAACGACCACTGTCTACGGGGAGCTTCACGGTCTACTCAGACGAATGGCAAAGGACTCGTGATATTGCCAAAGACCTAGAGTTACTTTATGTCGACGGTCAATAGGTGTCTTATTCTAATCAATAATCGATAGTCGATAAACCATCCTCTGCTACCAAGTGTACTGGGGAGACCCCCTGCCGGCTCATAGAATCAGGGTTTACTCTGAAGTACTTTAAGACGGGATAGCTACACCTTTGAGATGGATGGGGTGCAGATTTATTACTCCAACACCAATCAATAAGGACAACTCAATGGTTTGGCAAAGGGAGTCTGTTTAATGACAAGTACAAAAAACGGGGAGTCATAGAAATCAGCAGTGATGCGATAGTCCGTATCTCTTCAACTCCAACAAAATTCATACAAATCATAACTTTTATACTCAAAGCGCATCATAATCTGACGTGTAACACTCAAAAGTTAACATGCAATTCTATTGGTTAGGAAAAGGTAACTTTTCTATAGGTACTATATCTGTATATGGTAATGGAGTGGGGGGATTGGGTAAACACTATCAGGTGGGCGTCTAAGCCCTCTCTTCAACATGACTATTGTAGACGTCACTTAGAGTACGACGTCCCATTGGTTCTGCTATCTATAGGACCCTAGATTATTTGGTCCATTGTGATTGGGTTTGCATCAACCCCATGCATACATTTCCACTTTACTTAGCAGCACGCAGAACGGTCAACCAGGTGCAGGGTGCCCCTTGATTCACCCTACCTTTCTTCAATCAATCATTACTTTAGTAGCTATGTGTCAATTAGTTCACTGTGGTTGGCCTCGAAACTGCATCTTCTTGTCTCGAAACGTTATGATATCTCTGTATGGGCGGATGACAAGCGTAGGTGTGAACCTGTGCTTTTTTTCACTCCGATGGTCACGTGCTGCCCACACTGTGAATTTGCCGAGTTTCTCTCAATTTGTGCATTTAATTCTTATTCGGCTTGCCACCTGCCAATGCCTCCTTATCTCAACCTTTCAAAGACAGGATATTCTGTTCTTAAGTTTCAATTATGTGAAACTACTGTTCGTTCCTTCTATTGGTCTGACCCTGGCTCTTCCTGGCGCAAGTTGCATCTGCTGAGTTTCGATTCAGCCATCTCTTCTCGTTCAGCTAGAATACGAATCTTGTCCTGTTTGGCCTTTAGTATCCTGAGTTGATTCTGCTTTTTGTGTAAAGTGGACTCTTATAATACTGTGCTTCGTTTTGAGGTAGATTATGTATAATGGCGCTTGCCGCTCTATTCTTCTACTTAGCATAGTAAGCCGCACTGTTTTCTTAGCTTTCTTGTGGTTCCAAGCATATGTAGAGGTGTTAGCTGGTTGAATGTCTTCATCCTGCTTACAGTTTAAGGTTCTTTATATTTCAACATTGTTCTCTTCTTCTAGGTCCACAATATCCTTATTCATGGCATTTCGTCTGTGTGTCATCCTTGGGTCGTCATATCTTCTATCTGTGAGTCTGTCCGATCCCTCATGACATCACCATTCATCCTCCATCAAGGCCTTTTTGGTTTCTTCTGGGACCGTACTTAGGCAATCTTCATTTTGTCTCATTTGCTGGTAGGGTTTTCTCAATGGATACCTTACTGTCCATGGTTGTCTGGTTATTGGTACTTCAATAGGTGTTGCTCTTCTGATGGGTACCGGGCAGAGCCCTACTGCGGCTCTCTGCTGGTTTATTTGTTCATCATACGTCACATATTTTGGTGTGAACGTTCCTGGTACTTCAAAATGGGCGATGGGAGTGCAGGCTTTATTTGGGACCTCTTCTACACCACAATCCTCAGGACCACGCCTCCGGGATGTCCTGTCCATCAGACTTCCATAACAGCATACTTCTCAGCGGAATCTCTCCGGTCTGACACTCCATGGATTTTTCTTCACAGAAATCATCTTTTTTTGGCATCTCGGGCTGTTATCTTCACCCCCATACTTCAAAACGGAGGCTTTCCTGGAGTTTCCTCCCGTGGACTCCAATCCCGTGGCCTCCAATGGTCTATCGTCTCAAGGAGCCGGCCCTGCCAGCATAATCGATTAGTGATTTCTAAAGTGAATAGAAAAGAGACAGGTTAAGTACATAGCATAAAACTTGAAAAAAGGCTTGAAAATAAACGCAGCTCAAAACATACTAGCTTCCAGGACTTGCCACTTTTGGACACCTGAAATTAAACACACATTATAGAGAAACAAATAATACTTTACACTTTGCATCACAGTAATCAGAGTAAATCCCAACCAAATGCACCCTTTTAGAACGTTTTTATATCTCCATTCCTTTTCACCATGTTTCTTTGTCTATTTGAGACCCATGTTGAATAATCTTACCACACCATATTAGAATAGCTCAGTCTGATTCAGCACCTTTTATGAAAACATGGCACCATTTTCAAAGGCTAAACGTGACATTTTTGTTTGCTCCTGCTTACTCACCAGACCACATTTCTGATTATTCATGGAGGGAAATATACACCACCTTGTACCTGCCCTCATGTTATCAGGTTACATGCATTACTACACAGTCCCTCTTCAATGTATCCGCCAACAGATAAACTTACTGTGCTTTTATCATCATACCTTACTGTCAGCCTTATTTTTATCGCAAGGGCCGTGTGAGCTGGGCTCCACCTGCTCAAGTGTCTTGATCTCATGCTTCGGGTGGCAGGGCTTAATTTGGTTGACATGAACAAATTGCTCTTTCACCATCTCACGCTCCTCCCTCATTACTTTATATACAACAGCGGATATCTTATCTACAATCTCACACGGCCCTTGCCATGCCATGAGAAATTTTGAATTTTCATGTCTATTCTTTCCAAAGTGGTATTTATATACCCGATCACCTATCTTATGTTCTTTCACAGATGTGTTTTTTTTTATCATAATAGGTCTTTGCACTTTCAGCAGCTCTTTCCAGATTTTGTTGTGCAAATGCATGTTGCAAGTGCTTCCTCAATGCTTCCACATATTTGTGAACTGTGGATGCACTCACAAGTGTTTGCTCATGTGTCCTGTATAATAAATGTTGTGGCAGCACCATTTTTCTTCCTGTCAATACTTCATGAGGGCTGATGCCTGTTGCTTTGACAGGAGTCGATCTAATGGCCATTAATACTAAAGGTAACCGTAGATCCCAACTGGAACCTGCCTCTGCTACAAACTTCTTTAATATCTCCACTATAGATCTGTTGCTTCTTTCTACATTCCTGTCAGCAAAGGCTTGATATTTGTGCCAATAAAGCGCAGGTAACTCTTGACAGTTGAACCCGTCGTGTAGCCGACGAGTTCTTTCTGCAAATATAACCTTCAGAGAGACTCAGAAATACCCCCTGAATGGTCTATTGACCAAAAGATGGATGGACGCCACCAGAACCGCCAACCTACAAAGGAAGTAACAATTAGCAACAGCAGATGATGGAAATAACCCAATCTAAGAATACAAGACAAGGTAATACCTGCAACGATTAGCACGAATCAGTAAGAGGAACCCTAAGACGTCTACCTAGAAGAACACCAACAATTAGAAACTAATCATGAATATCTCTAAAGTACTGAATGTGAATATATGGAACGCTCTTACCATCTGTGTGTTTCTTGCAGAGTCATGAAGAAAAGGAGAATTTGGTGATCCAAGGTAAGTCCATAAAATGCTAACACCCGCCGGCACGAGGACGCCTGTATAACACAATCCCAGAGTCCGAGAAGTGTTCCTTGATCCACCTACCCACCGACGGCATGAGGACGCCTAATCAGCAACATGAAGCGTCTCTAGTTCAGCACTCCGGAAGGGACTGAAGTCCGCGGTAAGTACAGTACAGGTAAGGAAGAACCAGGGAGAGGCAGCAGCAAGTTGGTGAGTAATCCGAGGTCAAAAACAAGTAGTGGAATGGAAGACAGCATCACAAGGCAAGCAGGTCAATAAGCGGTCCGAGGTCAAAAAACAGGTACGAAGCTATAAGACAAGAGGGCAATCCAAAGGAATCCAGTAAGCAAGCCGAGGTCACAAGAATAACAAGAAAATCCAGAATGCAAAACAAGGCAATAGAATACAAAGTACCCGTTACGTGATTTGCCAAAATCGGGTTCAACGTGAAAAGACACGTGATCCCAACAACGCAGAGCGTCCGCGTTGCCATGGCAATCCCCAGCGCTTTTTGAATGACTGAACATGTACCTCATGAATATGAGTACGCCGAACGTGGGAAGATGCTTTATTTCCTTGATGTTTAAGGTGGATTTGTGGGGAAACAGAAGATGTAACATGTCTCGGTGTTTCACACCGGACTCTAGAGTGTTTTGAATACCGGATTCCTTTACGTTTCCTGACAGTATCCTCCCCTAATGAAAGAACCCACCTCCTGGAAGCCAAAAAACGAGACAAGAGTAGAGAAGCGTGTATATTCGCTGCAGGCTCCCAAGTCCGATCCATCGGACCATAACCTTTCCAGTCCACCAGATAATGTTTCACACCCCTCACAGTCTTGCTATCAAGAATAGCATTAACTTTGTATTCCTCAGAACCCTGGACCAAGAGGGGTGGAGGATGAGTAGACAATCTGGTACCCTGAACACAAGGTTTCAACAAAGAGACGTGGAAGACAAGGTGTGTTTTCCAAGACAAAGGTAATTCCAGACGAACATCCACCGGATTTACCAGAGCCTGAACCGTGAAAGGCCCAACAAAACGTGGTAGAAGACATCTACGTCCAGGCATGCGTAGATTTTTTGTGGATAACCAGACCTTGGTACCAGGCTGATACTGTGGAGCCTCGCTCCGATGACGGTCAGCAAACTGTTTGGCCTGTACTTTAGCCTCGGTCAAATGGAGCACAACATCTTCATGAACATAAGCAAGGTCACGTAAACAACCCTGCACCGCAGGGTTCAAGTTATCCAAAGCGATGTCCAAAGGCAAGGTATGCGGATTCTGGCCGTATAAGGCATAGAACGGGGTGGTACCAGTGGATGCATGTATAGAGTTGTTGTAAGCAAACTCTGTGTGTATGAGAACAGAAAACCATGACTCTTGATACTGCAGGGTTAGACAGCGCAGATATTGCTCGAGCGTGGCATTAAGACTTTCAGTCTGACCGTCCGTCTGTGGATGGTAAGTGCTGGAAAAATGGTCATCAATGCCTATCGTACTCGTGAGGTGTTTCCAGAATCTGGAGGTGAATTGGGACCCCCGATCCGACACTATGATATCAGGAAGACCAAAGAAACGAAACACATTGTGTAGGAACAGGTCTGCAAGAGCAGGTGCTGTGGGCAAGCCTTGACAAGGAACAAATATGGCAAGCTTGGAAAAGTAATCCACAACAACCCAGATAGTATCGAATCCTTTCACAGGAGGTAGCTCCACGATGAAGTCCATGGACACCATTGACCAAGGCCGATCCGGTATCAGTAATGGTTGCAATAGACCTAAAGGTTTTGACGTGGAACCTTTACATTGGGCACATATTGAACATGAGTCAATATGAGAAGACACATCCCGGGTCATGGCAGGCCACCAACACCAACGCTTCAACAACTCTAAAGTCTTCTTCCTGCCTGGATGAGCCACTAGTAGAGAGTCATGACACCACTGCATGGCAGTGCGCCAAGTGACGACGTTCGGTAGGTACAGTCGACCCTGTACATAAGGCAAGGAACGTATAACATCCATATTATACTTGAGTATCTTGTTGGGTCTTTTCGCTACCCATTCCTGGATAGAAGACACCAAAGAGGGTTGTAATGTACAGGCACAGACCACTTGATTACCGTGAAGGACAGTACCGCCCCAAGAATGAGACGACGCACCGTGTACTCTCGAAAGGGCATCAGCTCTGGAATTCATAGGACCAGGACAATAGGTGAGTTTGAAATTATACATAGAGAAGAATTCATGCCACCTGGCATGACGGGCAGTAGTACATGGCAATGACTGTAGCGCTAACAAATTCCTATGGTCAGTGTACACATGCACAGGAGAGGCGGTACCCAACAAATGATGCCTCCAGACTGTGAATGCGTCTCTGACGGCCAACAACTCTCTCTCTGTAACCGCATAGTTCTGCTCATATTGAGTATGTTTCCTCGAATGATAGGCTACAGGATGTAGCATTCCGGTGTCTTTACATGATTGTGAGAGAATAGCCCCTACCGCAACCTCAGAGGCGTCCGCCTCCACAAAATACGGTTGTCCGTGATCTGGATGTTGCAACACTGGTGCTGAGGTGAAGGCTCATTTCAAAGCATCAAAAGCCCGTTGGGCCTCCGGATTCCAGACAAAAGATTGCTTGTTGCTAGTCAGGGCGGTCAATGGAGCAGCCGTCTCTGAAAAAGAGCGGATAAAGCGACAATAAAAGTTTGCAAACCGAGGAATGACTGTAAGGACTTGACTGTCGTGGGCACGGGCCAGTCCAATACGGCATTAACCTTGGCATTGCTCATCTTGATGCCAACATTGGTTATGTCATACCCAAGAAACTCCACTTCCTGAACATGGAACAAACATTTTTCCAATTTGGCATAGAGCCGATTCTCCCTTAATTGTTGAAGGACCGCTGACACATGCTTCACATGTTCTTCATAAGATGAGTACACCAGTATATCGTCCAAATAAACGACAACATAGTGATCCAACATGTCACTCAAAACATCATTGATGAATCGTTGGAATATAGCGGGAGCGTTACACAAGCCGAAAGGCATAACAAGGTATTCAAAAAGGCCGTATTTGGTTTGAAGGCCATTTTCCACTCGTCGCCCTTCCTCATCTTCACCAGGTTATACGCCCCACGTAGGTCAAGCTAGGTAAAGTACTCAGAGGAACCCAACTGATCAAGAAGCACCGAGATAAGCGGAATCGGGTATTGATTACGTATAGTGACCACGTTTCATTCACGGTAATCGATACAAGGTCGCAGATCACCCTCCCTCTTAGGCACAAAGAAAAGTGGCGAAGCGGCCGGGTATCGAGACGGTCTAATAAAACCGTTCTCTAGAGCCTTGTCGATGTACTCCTTCAGAACAATGTTTTCTCTTTGGGTAAGAGAGTAAACCCGACCCGAGGGTACTCTAGCACCTTCTACCAAGTCAATAGGGCAATCGTATGGCCAGTGCGGTGGAAGCGTCTCAGCTCCTACTTTGTCAAATACATCTCGGAAGGACTCATACTCCCGAGGTAAGGTCGAGGTGATAGCCCCAATTACTGCAGCAGTATCCAACAAAGAGGAACAAGGAGTTGAGGGCTCTTCAAGTATAGATTGGCAATGAGATGTGCAATAATCTGATGGAAACGTAACTGAACCAGTATGCCAATCCACATTAGGATTCTGTTTTCACCAACCATGGTAAACCCAGAATGAGCTTGAACTGGGGTGCTGCAATACCATCAAAATATATGACTTCAGTATGCCCAGAACTCATAGTCATGTTCAGGTCAATGGTGTATTCAGTGAACAACCCTGACATTAAGGTGGTACCATCAACTGAATTGACCACCTCATGATATCTTTTCGGGATAACAGGGATTTTCCACTGGTGCAAGTATTGAGTGTCGATGTAGTTACCGGTGGCACCTGAATCTAATACTGCATGAACAAGCCATGGTTCCCTGGAACAATAGGCCAACGAGGTTTGCAAGACAAAAGGAACAGGACAACAGGAACCCTGAAAAGAACT
Organism: Ambystoma mexicanum; assembly: GCF_040938575.1. Classification (NCBI taxonomy): domain Eukaryota; kingdom Metazoa; phylum Chordata; class Amphibia; order Caudata; family Ambystomatidae; genus Ambystoma; species Ambystoma mexicanum. The sequence continues at coordinate 174,862,223 of NC_090931.1, forward strand.
GCTTGGCAACGGGGCTCCCTCTATTGCAGAGCTCTGGCTTTTCCCACCTTCTGAGGTTTCTTGGGGCATTGCCTTAGAAAATGCTCTGATGACCCGCAATAAAAACACAGATTGTTTTTTCTACTGAGCTCCCTTTCCTCCGAGGACAAGGGACCCCGTACTGCCCCTATTTGCATAGGTTCATCCCCACCTGGCACCGGCACATGATGTAATGCTGCGACCGGTACAGGACCTTGTTTCTCCCCTTTCTTTCGACCCTTCGAACATCAATTTGCAAAATCAGGTCCAGTAGTTCGGGGGAACGTGGTGGGGACCACAGGTACGGTAGCCAGCACATATTTCAGAGTGTCAGACAGACCTTTATAGAACAGAGCAGCCTTCTTTTCGTCAGGCCATCCTGTCTCAGCAACCAACTGGTTGAACTTGGCCAAATAACTCAGCAAGGAAGCATCCCCTTGCTGCAGGGACAATAATTCCAAGTCAAAGGCCTGTGTCTTGTACCTGGTATCAAATACTCGGGACATGCCCTCGATCAATGCATCACTGTCATGAAGAAGGTTACTTCCTTGCTCTAATAATGGGTTAGCCCAAACAGCTGCAGTTCCACCCAGATAAGACAATACAAAAGCCACCTTCGTTGTAGAATCCGGAAATGAAGAAGGACGGCACAAGAAATGCAACCAACATTGGTTGATGAATGTTCTGTATGCCTTAGGGTCACCATGAAAGCGCTCCGGCGGAGCCAATGGGAACTGAGCTGCGAGTACCGCAGGAGCCTTCTACTGCCTAGCAGAAACCCCTGACGAAGCTGTATGAGCAGGAATGCTGCTCGAAGCACTTGCCCCAGCAGGCTCAATGCCAGCTCGTATCTCAAGGATATTTTGTGAGTGGCTTTGTGGGCTCCCGTAACACCGGCCCTTAAATCAGACACCAATTGGACGAGTGCGGTTATTGGGTCACTAGCGTTGTCCATAGTATGGCTTCTGAATATGTCAGCACAGGCTTGATATTCGTGCCAATGAAGCACAGGTAAGTCTTGACAGTTGAGCCCGTTGTGTAGCCGATGAGTTCTTTCTGCCAATATACCCTTCGGAGAGATTCAGAAATACCCCCTGAAGGGTCTATTAACCAAAAGATGGATGGACGCCACCGGAACCGCCAACCTGCAAAGGAAGTAACAATTAGCAACAGCAGATGACGGAAATAACCCAATCTAAGAATACAAGACAAGGTAATACCTGCAAAGGTTAGCAAGAATCAGTAAGAGGAACCGTAAGACGTCTAACCTAGAAGAACACCAACAATTAGAAACTAATTAGAAACTAATCATGAATATCGCTAAAGTACTGAATGTGACACACACATTTACATTAAAAGCTTTGTGTGGTGATTGTTCAAATTCATTCATACTGGGCTCCACTTTTGTTTCATCTGAAACACATTCAGCTGCACAGTCATGCAGATCTGCTATCCCTTGAGTAATTGGGCTCTTTTTGTTCTGTCCATATCTTACTTCTACAGGGAATCCCTGTAATGCTAAGGTCCAGTAAGTGATTATGGATTGTGCCAGATTACCTGATCGAATCCTCTTGCTTTGTAAAAATGGCAATGGCTGATGATTTGGTTAAATGATCACCTTTTCTCCCTGAATAATGGGACGGAAGTGCTGCAATGCCCAGACAGTGGTCAAGAGAGCCTTTTCACATTCACTGAATTTAGTTTCAACCTGAGATAACGCCTTGCTCTCATAGGCGATAGTTTTATGATTCAAATCATGCTTTTGAGAGAACACAGCTGGCATACACTGTTCAGTGAATCCTATTTCTACCGTTAAATCTTTATTCTTTGTGGGATAGGCTAAGCATGACGCCTTCATGAGACATTCTTTCAATTTAGCCACTGCCTCAGATTGTTCTTTTTCTCATCTACACGGTACATTCTGCTTCAATAATTTAGTCAAGGGTTGAGTGATTTCGGCATAATTCTTAATAAACCTCCCGTTATATCCTGTCATCCCTAGTAAACTTTTTAGACCTTTCACATTAGTCGGATTTTTCAATTTCTGTATTGCTTCCACCTTTCTCTTTTTGTGGATTTAACCCATGTTCAGTCACTTCATGGTCTAAGAAATTCACTTTCTTTTTGAACCATTGGGCCTTCTGCAAGGAACTTTTGTCACCCACCTTCTGCAATTGGCCAAGCACATGTCAACTTTCATCAAAATGACTTCTCAGGCTTTCATTTTTAATTAGAACATCATCTACATAAACTATGGTTCCCCTTTCTGCCGCATCTGGAAGTGATTTTCTCCAAAATATGCCAAATTCACTCCCACTATTAACATACCCAAATGATGTTCTGGACCAAGCGTATTGCGTTTTATCAAATGAAAATGCAAACAAATTTTCAATGTCTTCAGCCAATGGCACACACCAGTACCCAGATGTAAGATATAATGTGGTAAACACCTTTGACCCATGTACCTGAGCGAGGCCTTGACCAATAAATGGGAGTGGCCATCTAGATACTGGTACCCTTTTATTTAATTCTCTCAAGTTTGCACACAAACGCCATTGACCATTTGGCTTTAAGACGCCCAAAATGGGAGTGTTTGAGGCACTATGAATGGGTCTGATAAATTCTTAATTATCTCTGCCAGTGACTCCAAGCATGCCAATGGCAACCGATATTGGAGCATAAATACCGGATTCCTATCATATCCCTCTGGTAATGTGGCAACATGCAAATCAGCTAGGATATGGTAGAAATCCGGTATTTGTGACGCAATCATATGCATCCTTGGCAAAAAACTCCTTATATTCCAAAAATATTTTTCTCTGTCAACATGCCCTCTGCATCTACATACCTCTCAGGTATATTCCCAATCACTGTATTGTTGAAATCTGTAGTGTAATGTGATTTTTGTATTGCCATTCCTAACACAGAATTTTCCTCCAAATAAATGTCTTGGCACCCATTGCTATCTACCATGATTTTGACAGGTCCATCCCCAATCTCCACTAATGGTGTATATTCACATTCCAGCCCATGCTGCTTCATGGATTCATTTAAGCACACAAATGCATCAGAATCCTTCATTTGCTGCCCATTTCTATGCTTTAGTGTTATAGGGACTTATCTGGTGAATGCAGGAGTGGTAACTTCCCTTTTCACTTGTAACTCAATTGCATATGGCACCAATTGCGCATAATGATAAGCCTGTGTCTTGTCTTCAAATTCAGGTGCAGGTTCTCCTAGCCGGGACCACACTTTTTGGTAAAAGAAATCCAACACCATACACATTCTGTGCATAATGTCATTTCCCAAATAAGAATAATGTTTGCATCCCATTCACTATCCACACATTGTGGTATATGTTTTTTTGGCCAATGTAAATGTTTAATGTGCATCTTCCTGCAATTCTATTTTCAAAGTCTGGATTGTCTAACCCAGAAATGTATTGGTTTTTCATTCTGAATTTTGGGATCTCCCCCCTTTCCATTATTCTCTGAAGAAGTTTCTCATTAATAAAACTCCTTTCCTGTTCAAGTGCTAACATGGCTTTTATCATTGCAGAATGGCCATATATACCAATATGGATACATGGCTGCCCATCTCCCATATGTATTTCAGCAAGGGTTGTGATGTTTTTCTTTGGTTACCTCAGGGATAGTATTTTGCTTACACTTCTCTTCTTTTAAGTAAAAGCGCAATGTATCTATCTATTTCAGTCTGCCATTTTTTCCTAGGATCCAGATAAATCTGCATAGATTGTTTCTCTTTTTCACTTTGCATTTTATGATGACACATTAGGATAACCGTGACACTAGGCACACAGCTGTTTTGAAGATACACCTCCACTGCATCATTTGACTTAGCAACAGTATGCCATTCGTTTACACTGCTGATTTGTGACTTTACCTTCTTAGGCCTTAATGTTTTGTGACTTTACTTTCTTAGGCCTAAATGTTTTTTTTGTTAGAGACCACAGAATGCCATTTACTCCATCATCGAGGGCGGCAACATTTTCGGGAAATCTGTTGCCATCAAAAAATGGAATTTCACTAAAAGATGTGATCAATACTTCCTGTCTCATTCTGTGTTTTCCTATCTTTATGTCAACTTCGGTGACACCTTCGATAGGTACCTCCTCACCTTTGAAATTATGTACTGGGCCTTGATTTTGTTTCACTTTGATCTGATTTTGTGGGGATCTCCCTTCATTGATGCTTTTTACAAACTCTTTGGACATGATTGTGGCCTGTGCACCTTTGTCAACCATTGCAAATGTATTGCACTTCTCTCTCTTCCATAGTAATGGGAGCATAATACATGGGCTCTACTTCTTCCAATATACACAAAAAGTGTGAATTTCTGTTGATTTCAGGACTCACTTTCCTCAAGCCCTTTTCACTTTTTGCCAGGCACAGAGGCAAGTGAAAGGATAGCTTTCCCTCCTTTTTGCCCATCTCATCTAGGGAATCTTGGTCTGTCTTGTCACTTTCAGAGGTCGTCTGGAGTGTAGCCACTGTTCACCCCTCTGTTCGGGGACAATCAGCGTTCAGACTGCAGTCCTTCAAATGAACATGCTCATATACATCACACGGTAACGTGTCATTTTCTGACTCTGGGCACCTATTTGCATCTGGCACAGCATCAGCCTTTTTAGTCTCTTGAAAGATATGTGGCTCAAAGAACTCTTCAGGTGACTGGACTGTACCCTCCTTTTTAGTTCTCATTTTTCCTGTTTGCATTTTATAGGCATTTTAAGTATCTAGGGAGAATGTTTCAACAGTCAAACCTACTTCTTCATCAGTGGTTTTATCAGGGCATGTGATGTCTTTTTTTAATCTGTCTCTTTGCTCTTTTGGAACTTCACGTTTATTTTCTCCTTTCTCTTTTTCATTTGCACATACTTCAATAGTTCGATTCAACGCCAGATTAAACCAAACTTCCTTTTTATGCGTAGTTGCAATCCCTGCCTCATTCTCATTTGCGGGCATCTTCATGTTTACATCAGCAAGCAATTCAGGGCCGTTACACAAAACCGGTTTATGGGATTCTGTATTTTTATCATTGCAGGTGCTATAAGCATTTAGTCGCCTATTATCTGAAGACACCAGATTGCTTCTGCGACCTTCCACCCCCTCATTTGATGACTGTTTTTTAACTGCACAGAGTTTCCCTATCTGTTCAGACAACATTTTTACTTGGGCCTCAAGACATTGAAATCTGTCAATTTCTCTATAATCTTCTCTTTGCGGTCCAGACTCGTACTGGTTACCTTCACCCTGGTTAAATCTGTCCTGGTATCTCTCAGGAGATTGATTTCTATTTGAGTTGTTTCTGAACTCTTGATTCATGGAAGGTGGGGAACGTGGTGTGATTGGTGGTGGTGATTGATTATAGTGGTGCGGGGCACAGTTCATATTTTGTCTTTCATTTTGTGGGAACTGTCCCCTATGCTGATTTCCAGTTTGAATTAACCGATACACATATCGTGGTCTATCCTGATTACCATATACCATGGTATTGGGGTAAAACCTGCTCTGCGCTCCCAATGTCTGGTAGGGAATATTGTTTCTTTGATCTTGATTGTTTCTCTGATTGTTATTCATGCCCGACATATCGGACCGGTATCCCACTCTGGGTCTGTCTATCATGTACCTAGGACTAATGTAACTCTCTCTATTGCTCGGATCATGTGACTGAAAAATCAGCGTTTGAGATGGCAGTCTCTGTGGTGCGCCTCTCTGATCCGATGTCATATTATTTCTAACCAGAGTTTGAGCTGATTCAAGTGACATTTTAACAGATCTTATCTCCATTACCGTTGATGAGGAGTCTTTAGATTTTGACTTTGTTTCTTTAATTCTATCTTCCTCTCCGCTTTGACAATATATGACTTCATATAATTTAGTGCCTTGATCTGCTGTCATGATGCAAAACCCCGGGCATCCAGACCACGTCCATCAGCCCCGGGAGCAGGCATCATGTTGCCTTGAGAAAACCCAGCAACCGCTGCTAGGGGCTGTCTGGGTTCAGTCCTGGCGCCTACGGCGCCAGGCTCTTATGGGACATCAGTCCTGGCGCCATAGGCGCCAGGCTCATAGGTGCACACTTACCTGATGCAGACCATGCTGCAAGAAGATCCAAGCCCATGTGAGGCCTGGAAGGGACTACTTTACCTTAGGGACTATTTTGTTACTCGGGTGTGGTTGGGGAGGAATACCTACCTGGGACTACTTTGGAGGCTGTTTAAACCACGCCCAAAGAGCAGCACACGCTTCGCGTTATTCTGCATCCAGCAGCGTAACGTTCACCATGCCAGCAGCAGCATCCAGCCTTCTGCCACGCCCGCTTTGAACCTGGAGCACCTAGAAAGAAGGAAAGAAGCAAAGGTTAGAACAAGAGTATTACCTGATTTCTTACCTGATCCTGGATTCATCGCATCTCCAAACCAGAGGAAAGACTTTATTTTAAAAGCGTTGCATCACCAGCAGCAGCGCCGCGCCATACTCACCGTTCCACGCAGCATCTCTTCGATCCGGCGCTGTCTTCATCTTTACATTGCCGAATCCCGGCACCTAAGGGGGACAAGAAACAACAAGGTGAGCAGAGAGAACAGACAGAGACAATCTCTTTAGCCGCCATATGCTTACCTGATTTTACCGCCTGAGGTATTATTCATCAGCACGCCACATCTTCTTATGCCGCACCCGTAAGAAAAGGAGAAAGCAGCAAGTTAAACCCATGGCATTATTTACCAGACAGTGTTGGGTAACACAGACTTTTACCGGAGCACTTTCAGCTGTCAATCTTCTTATTGGGTCAAAGCTGCAAGATAAAAAGAGGAATTGGACAGGAGTGAATTCCAGACATTTGGAACTCTTACGAACTATATACTTACGGCTCTTCGCCAGGACCTTTTGGAGTCAGGATTCATCTACAACTCTTCCGATATCTTCAGGCCAGTAAAGTAACTGGTCATCAACGCGCCCCCGCGTACTTCGCAGGACGGAGAGCTCATGCTTCAAGAATATAAGGTGAGATTGCTGAGAGGGCACTTCAGAGGTGATTAGTGGGGAGGACAGTGGGGGTGCTATCACTTGAATCCTCAAGTGACTAAATCCATCTCTCCACTTGTAGGAGAATATTTCTAGAAGTCAAGCAGACAAGATTAGGAGGGCAGATCCAGTCAGTCATCGCTGCACTACGCATCACGTGGGTGGAGGCCGCAGCAGTCCGGGTCCGACCGACGCCCCTGTGGGAGCCAGGTGAGCGTAACAGAACGCAAAGCCTATCTACAAATCCCCACCCGGGCATCATGGAGACCTCAGAAACCGACCAACTGGCCCAACTATTGGGGGAACTTAGGGCGGAAGTGCACTCTGCTCGCCAAGAGACTAATGCCCTCAGAAGAGTACTAATTGTATCGAAGGAGCGCACAGATGATCTCGCTAGACAACTGCTGCAAAACCAAGCTGGACAAACACCCCTACCTGGGCTTGGGGGGAATCCAGCCCCAGCTTCATCAAGCAATCTTGTGCAAGTGATTTTACCAGGAAATATTCCGTTAGCTCCACCCGAACGCTTTGCTGGGGACCCCAAGAGGTTCGCTGTGTTCATGAACCAATGCCACTTTCACTTTTTATGCAGACCGGGAGCCTTTCCAAATGACCAAGCTAAAGTAGCCTTTGTATTATCATATCTTAGTGGCAGCGCAGCGGATTGGTCCATTCCGCTAGTCAACCAGGATGATCCTCTTCTCCGGGATTTTCAGGGTTTTCAAATGAGCATGGAAAGACTATTCGCCAGACATTCACAGGGACAAGCCCTGGATAACAAACTCTTATCCTTACGACAGGGTAACCAGGATCTGCTAACTTATATCGCAACCTTCAATAGATTGGTGGTGGAAACCGGATGGCCTGAGGAAAAACGAATTACATTGTTTCATCGTGGACTTCGGGGAGAACTTAAAGACGTCTTGGCTCAAGTTGTGAACCCACCTCAGGATTGCGCAGAGTTTATAGACTTAGTGGTCCAGCTGGATCATCGACTCCAGAATAGAAAGGCTGATCGAGCTAAGTTCGAAAATCGGGTATTGGTTAAATCCAACGTTGCCCCCAGAGGAACAGATGCATCAGAACCTATGCAAATCGGGGGGTCAAAGGACCCTTAACTCAAAAGGAAAGGGAAAGGAGACGGCAAATGCAATTGTGTCTATATTGTGGAACTTCTGGACATTTTCTACGGGATTGACCTGTAAACCCACCCAAGAAGGTGGTAGGAGCTGCTGATAAAAGCCATATGAAGTCAGACTTGGGAAACGACCACGCCCGACAAGCGTAGAGGTCCGCTTGCCGAGCTTGAAGAAGGATACTCAGACCTCGCATTTCATCATACCAATGGTCCTCGTAGATCCAGGGCAGCCATCGCGTATGCACGCAGTAAGGGCATATTTTGATATCAGGGCCATAGGAAACTATGTGGACTATGAATTGGCTTCCAGGATGAATCTACCTCTCTGCCGAAAAACCACCTCAGATGTCATCACCACAGTCGATGGAACTGAAATTGCCTCTGGGCCTGTAACTCACTCCACCGCAGAGATGACACTATAGGGTCAGGAGGGGCATGGAGAGACTATTGTGTTTGATCTAATCAAAGCCCCACAGTTCCAAATAATACTGGGGATACCTTGGTTGGAAACACATAATCCTTGTATTGATTGGCGAGAGAAGAGAATAACCTTCCCGGATTGTGCACAAACCTGTTACCCAAAGAAAAATCAGAACGCAGCCCTGGCCACAGTAACCACAGCAGTCATGCAACTACCTCCAGAATACCAAGAATTCTAGGATGTCTTCCAAAAGGAAAAGGCAAACACCTTACCTCCTCACAGATCATACGATTGTCAAATCGATCTCAGACCCGGTGCACAACCCCCTTGTAGCAGGATCTATGCCCTTACGGAAACCTGAGAACCTTCACCTACGACAATACTTAGACCAGTACCTTGCCAATGGCTTTATTCAGCCATCCAAGTCCCCTGCATCTTCAGCTTTGTTCTTCGTACCCAAAAAGGAAGGTAACCTCAGAACGTGCATAGACTACCGCGCATTGAACCAGATAACTGTTAAGAACCGATACCCGTTGCCTCTGATCCCTGAACTACTAGACCAAGTGAAGGATGCTTTTATCTACACTAAGTTAGATCTCCGAGGGGCATATCATCTGGTACGTGTAAAGAAAGGGGACGAATGGAAGACGGCCTTTCGCACCAAGTACGGATTATTCGAGTATCAGGTGATGCCCTTCGGGTTGTGCAATGCACCAAAAGCCTTCCAGTATTTTATGAACTATGTCCTTCATGAACTCATTGACGTCTGTGTTGTCGTATACATAGACGATATTCTAGTGTACTCCTCCTCAGAATCAGACCATGTTAAGCACGTACGTGCAGTCCTTGAGAAACTACGCCAGCACAAGTTATATGCAAAATTGGAAAAATGTGTTTTTCATGTTACGGAAGTTGAATTCCTTGGATTTATCCTGACTCCAAAAGGAGTCCGAATGGACTCACGAAAGGTGGATGCAATTCTCAAGTGGCCATCACCTAGTTCAGTTAAAGGGGTACAAGGCATGCCCAGATTTGGCAATTTCTACCGCAGATTCATTCCGGACTTCTCACGTGTTGTACATCCCACCACAGCACTTTTGCGTAAGAACAAACGCTTCTTGTGGACCGAAGAGGCTGAAAAGGCCTTCCAAGAGCTGAAAGCGAAATTCATGTCTGCGCTTATCTTATGACATCCACGCCCAGAGCTTCCATACATAGTGGAAACTGATGCATCCAGTTTAGCCATGGGAGCTGTCCTGTCCCAGAAGGATCCTGAAACTGGTCAACTTCACCCAGTGGCATTTTGGTCCAGAAAGTTCTCGGCACCCGAGTTAAACTATGCGGTTACCGATAAAGAGTTATTAGCCATCAAATCCACCTTGAAGGCTTGGCGACACTATCTTCTCGGTGCCAGGCATACCATTATTGTAATCACCGATCACCGGAACTTGCAGTATCTAAAAACAGCCAAAGCCCAATCATCGCACCAACTTCGATGGGCATTGTTCTTTGGCGAATTCTATTTTGTGATCACTTATCGACCAGTCTGTAAAAATGGCAAGGCAGATGCCTTATCCCGAATAGGAATGGAAGAAGCATATGCGAACCCGGAGCCGGTGCCTATAATTTCTGAACAAAGAATTCTTGGCATAACTACTTTACAGACACTAGAAGAAATTCATTTAAAAATCCAACAACTTTTCGATCCTGCAGCCCTGCAGCACTGGGTAAAGAAAGGCAAAGATTATTCAGTCAGCAATGACCTACCTTACTATCAAGGGCTTCTATTTCTACCACACAAGGAATTACAGGAACTTGTCATCTCCAATTATCATGATACCCTGATGGAAGGTCACCCAGGTATCGCAAAAACCGAAGCTTAAATTAAGAGACAATTCTGGTGGCCCACCTGGCGCAAAGATATAAAGTCATTTGTGATGTCTTGCGGCATTTGCGCCCAAAACAAAAGTCAGAAGAAAAAAAACAGCTGGCCTTTTACAACCTTTGGATATTCCACCTACACCATGGCACACCTTGTCTTTAGACTTTATTACTAATCTACCTCCATGCAATGGATTTAACACCATTCTAGGTATCGTGGATCTTTTTTCCAAGATGGCCCACTTTATTCCTTTGAAGGGATTACCTTCTGCTTCAATTCTGGCCAAGGAGTTCCTTGAAAACATCGTTCGAATACACAGGTTTCCTTCCGTATTGGTCTCTCACCGAGGTAGTCAATTCAATTCACATTTTTAGAAGAAATGTTGCTAATTGGCGAAAATCGACATAAGGTTATCAACCAGTCACTATCCCCAGACCGATGGTCAGATGGAGAGGACCAACCAGACCCTTGAACAGTACCTACGTTGCATGCTTCACCAGACCAAAAGTAATTGGAAAGATATTTTATGGATTTCCAAATATGCATACGATAACTCTGTACATTCAGGAACCGGAAAAAGCCCCTTTTATACCATATATGGACACCACCCTCGAACCTCAGAACTCGACTCGCCTCAGCACTTAGAGATGCCCGCAGTTAGTCATTTGCATTCTACTATTACACAAGCCTTCAAGGAGGCAACAGAACATTTGAAGCAAGCAAAAGAAAAATACAAAAAAAATGCTGATCTACATAGAAGTGAAACTCCACAGTACCAAATTGGAGATCAGGTTTGGCTAGCTACAAAACACATACCTCTGAAAGGAACTCAGACTTTTAATCCTAGATATTTAGGACCTTACACCATTAAGGCCATTATCAACCCGGTGGCCGTCAAACTGGAATTACCCTCCAATATGCGAATTCATCCTGTCTTTCATGTTTCACTTTTAAAACCAGTTCAACCAGGAACAAGATAGATGGTGAACCTGAATTCGAGGTGAAAAACATCCTGGACTCCAAGGTGGTTAAATCAAAACGTTTTTACTTAATTGATTGGAAAGGTTACGGGCCACAGGAAAGGTCATGGGAGCCTAGTGACCACGTTCATGCACCTCGATTAGTGAAGAGATTCCATCGGGACTTCCCAGACAAACCGGGACCAAGGGAAAGAAGGACTTTAGGAGGGGCCTTGAGGGGGAGTGCTGTCATGATGCATACCCCCGGGCATCCAGACCATGTCCATCAGCCCCGGGAGCAGGCATCATGTTGCCTTGAGAAAACCAAGCAACCCCTGCTAGGGGCTGTCTGGGTACAGTCCTGGTGCCTATGGCGCCAGGCTCATAGGTGCACACTTACCTGATGCAGACCATGCTGCAAGAAGATCCAAGCCCATGTGAGGCCTGGAAGGGACTACTTTACCTTAGGGACTAGTTTGTTACTCGGGTGTGGTTGGGGAGGAATACCTACCTGGGACTACTTTGGAGGCTATTTAAACCACGCCCGAAGAGCAGCACACGCTTCGCGTTATTCTGCATCCAGCAGCGTAACGTTCACCGTGCCAACAGCAGCATCCAGCCTTCTGCCACGCCCACCTCGAACCTGGAGCACTTAGAAAGAGGGAAAGAAGCAAAGGTTAGAACAAGAGTATTACCTGATTTCTTACCTGATCCCGGATTCATTGCATCTTCAAACCAGAGGAAAGACTTTATTTTAAAAGCGTCGCATCACCAGCAGCAGCAGGGCCCGCCATACTCACCGTCCCACGCAGCATCTCTTCGATCCGGCGCTGTCTTCATCTTTACATCGCCGAATCCCGGCACCTAAGGGGGACAAGAAACAAGGTGAGCAGAGAGAACAGACAGAGACAATCTCTTTAGCCGCCATATGCTTACCTGATTTTACCGCCGGAGGTATTATTCATCAGCACGCCACATCTTCTTATGCTGCACCCATAAGAAAAGGAGAAAGCAGCAAGTTAAACCCTTGGCATTATTTACCGGACAGTGTTGGGTAACACAGACTTTTACCGGAGCACTTTCAGCTGTCAATCTTCTTATTGGGTCAAAGCTGCAAGATAAAAAGAGGAATTGGACAGGAGTGAATTCCAGACATTTTGAACTCTTACGAACTATATACTTACGGCTCTTCGCCAGGACCTTTTGGAGTCAGGATTTGTCTACAACTCTTCCAATATCTTCAGGCCAGTGAAGTAACTGGTCATCAACGCGCCCCTGCGTACTTCGCAGGATGGAGAGCTCATCCTTCAAGAATATATGGTGAGATTGCTGAGAGGGCACTTCAGAGGTGATTAGTGGGGAGGACAGTGGGGGTGCTATCACTTGAATCCACAAGTGGCTAAATCCATCTCTCCACTTGTAGGAGAATATTTCTACGAGTCAAGCAGACAAGATTAGGAGGGCAGATCCAGTCAGTCATCGCTGCACTACGCATCACGTGGGTGGAGGCCGCAGCAGTCCGGGTCCGACCGACGCCCCTGTGGGAGCCAGGTGAGCGTAACACTATAATCCATTCAAGGGACTTCTTGCGATCAAACTCGCAAATTAACTGTGATATAATATCTTTTTGTAAGCCATAAAAGTAGGAAGTCTTAAACTCAGTTGAATTAGGACTAAAGGATACAACATAGCGGGAGAATGCTCTTTTTAATTCTTGGATGAATTGGCGAGGTGACACATTTGGCTTGGCTGTCATGGTATATGCAGCTTTGTTTGCATCCTGCAGTGACTGATATGGAGAAAAATGGTGTCTAACCTCCTTTTCAAATTCTGCCCATGACATATTTTCTTGTTCATTCAATCCTCTGATAATGCTCGCAGTGGGTGCATCAAGAGTTATGTGAAAATATTGTCTATTGTTCCTTGGGTATTTTTAGGACTTTAAATATATCATGCACTGCTTCCAGGTGATCCACTATACAACACTCACCTCCCTTTTTGAGTGGCTTAATCAAAGTCTTGATTGATTTCATTATTGTGATAGGGCTACTGGATGCTATATTTGGAGTTGCATTATTCTGTTGTTCATTCCTTTTCTCAGGTGTATGGGGCTGGTGGCAACCACCAGTGGGTGAGTCAAAACCCCCAACTGTGTTACAACCAGGCCCAGCCATCGGTACAGTCATTGGTATATTATTCTCTCTAATCGAGATGGGGCTAACCTCAATTCCATTGAATGTGGTGCCTTGTTTTTCCTGAGATTTAAAATGACATATTTTTGCTCTTAAAAATCTTTGCACTGTTTATGAAGTCGGTCTGCCTCCTGACACAAATAAGTAGTCTCATCACCCATCTTATTTATTACATTCTGCATCTCACTCATCTGTATTTGACATTGATTAAACTCGTCCCTTTTCCTGGAACATTTTAGCTATTTCTTGTTCAATAGCTTGGAGCTCAACTTCTTTCTCTATATTGTCTCCCTGGAGAGTTTGCATCTCTAAGATAACCTCCTCTTTGTCATGTCTGATGTTGTTTACTCACCATTTCAGGTGTTTTAGTTCTTGCTCAGTCTTCAAAATGCTTCCTTCGTTCTGATTTTTAACTTTTTCTCCTGCTCATTAACTCCATCTAATCCAATTATTAGTCTGCTAATTAACTTAGCATCATTTTCCTGCATTCGTAGAGATCTATTCAAAATGAGCCAGATCTTGGCACAGAGCCTTATCAAGCAGTTTCTCTCAGAATGTTTGTCAGTTGCTCTAAATAATCTCAGAAGACACACCTGAATTATATTGCCCTCTATTGTTCAGTGGTTCCTTCTGCACTTCTCCACAAATGCGGTCATGCCACTGTATGGCATTGTCTGGTGACCACACCCCATGCGCATATAATTTTGCCTCTAGGTATTTCACCAGTTCTGGAAATACGGCCTCAATTTGAGGCATATTGATATAATGAGCAGCGCTGTTCCAATCTCACAGAATTAATTCCCTTTAATGCACGGGTGGCAGTGTAGAACACACTTGCCACGCCTAGTAGCTGCTTTTCAGTCTGGTCCCACGGGGCCAATGCACCATAAATATGTAAGAGATTTTGTCTTTAGGGCTTTTACCTAACTTGGCTGTATTTTAGTAATGTGGTATTTTGGCGGTAAATTGACATTCCCTCATTTTGGTGGTATTAGCCCATTGACACACAATTGTCAAATCTACACAAATGAAAACCTGGGAGCTCTGCAACAAATTTACAGTGACCAGTTTCGCCCTGGTGTTCAACCTTCATAATGTTGACAAATACCTGCTTGAGGGGAACCCAAGGAAAGGCTTTGCCATTTGGATAAGGTGTAAGGGTTGCACCACCCGGGAGCTAATTTCTGCAATGGGTCAAATTGCTGTTTAATGTACCATTGATAAATGTGGCTTTCGAACAGTTGGGGCAACTATCAGGCTTGAACTTCACATGATCACAACATTGACTGTAGCCATTACCTGGCCCCTCCGGCATAGATCTGGCTACACTACCCCTTAGTATTTCCAGTGACTCATTCAAATATGTGGGAGTGTGGATCAATATGGACTATAATGTAAAATCATCATTTGTAAAAAGTATTGTTGAAATTGCTTCAGTACAAGGACTTGTTGTCCACACTGACATTAGTAAATATTACGAGGTTGCACTAACATAGCATGTCAACCCTTGTGGTGGGGTGCCTACTGCAGAGACTCCCCCTGCCAAAACGCAGATTGTGGTGCACTCTGGGTCCCAAAAGGAAGGCGTCTTCAGTGCTTGCAGAAGACATTAGGAGTAACCATCCTCAAAAGCACACCAGGGTTGTCTGGTTGAGGTTATTGGATTGTTAAAGGATACACTTTGGTGAAAGATCTTTAGGGTGACGGTATGGTGATGCCATTCTGACTTCTGTCCAGGGTGGAGTGTTCCCAATAAGCAATGTTTAAAATGTATGCCATGCGCAGGTTGACACACAAGCCAGGGTCCGGCTTCCCCAAAATGCCTACCTCGTAGGCAATAGTGGAGAATGTGATAAGATTGGTATGTGGTGGTAGGAGAAACACCCCTGCCAGCAGCAAGTGATGTGGAATTAAAGATTCATAGGATCTGGGCGTTTCCCTGTATGAGAATACGTGGGAAAAACATACTTGTACAAAGAGGATGTCTGTATTAATGCACAACTGAAATGTAGCTTTACAGATTCTTGCAGAGCAGATTTTATACCTGCTTCATTGCAGAGTGTGGGATTATCAATCGGTTGTCAATACGTCATGTTGCAAATGTTATGCACATGGTGCGAGATTGGGCACCTGTGCAACAATTGCGAAGTTCATATTCTCCAGTTATGTTTATTAAAATGAATGCAATAAATACACTTGCCACCAAAGGTGGCATCACTGCACTTGGCTCTCTAAGGGGAAAAAAGGGTTGGGGTTCTTTAGTGGGCATGCAGATGAGAAACCTGTGGCGTGGATGGGTGCAGGTAGGAGGTTCTTGAGTGGCAATCTGCTTTCACAGCCAGGGTGTGGGGTGGGCGTATTGTAAGGTAGTGGGATATTGGAAGAGGGTTAGTCAGGGAACAGGGGTTTAGGATTTATGAGGCAAAACAACTTGCAACCCTGCAATCTCTCTACTGGTCTCTTGCATTTGGGTCCCATTTCACTAGCACACGCTGCATCGGTCAATCTCTCTCACATTGCCATGTGCAACAAAAGAAGCATCTGCAACTTGGCAGATGATGGGTATGGGGCAGAGTCTGTAAACTCCAGTCAATTACCGCAATCCACAGCTAAGGGAGGCATGAACCTATGATTCAAAGAGAGGGCTACTAGAAACGTGGGGCCACAGTGACTCATTTTGCTCATTCAGCCATTCTCAGGCGCTGTGCTCAGTGACCTGCTCGGCGTTGCATTGGTCGGGGTAGAGGTTAGAATCCCTGCACATTTCACCCTGAGGTCTGTCTCCCTCGAGTCCCAAATTATTCTCACACAAAGCAAAATGAAAATCCTCCCTACATAGCAGACAAGCTCACCAGGTGTGTATGAGGGGATGAACGATGCAGCAACACTGCAAATAATGCCTCATGATGACAGATGGAAGGAGAGGTGCAATGGCTGCTGCATGGTGAAAAGCAGTGTGTCGGCTGTGACAGACGGGGTGTGGGTTGAAGAGATATGATGACTTTCCAGAAGCAATCTCGAGTTTGGAGTGTTTCTGGACCCTTTCTAGTTAAAGGACTTCTTTGGGGGGGTGGTGCTTTGTTCATCCAGATGCTAAGGGATATCCTTCCAAATGTAGGTAGGGAGGGGCTGTTCAGTATTAGTATATGCACATGTTATGAGCTGTTCCCCACAAGGGGTCTCCCAGACCAATGACTGCTACCAAGAAAATGACCCATGGCAGCTTGATTTGTTCCAGATGCAAGCACATCCACCCAGGGGCCCCCTCAGCCATTATGGAGGAGCCAGCCTAGTGTAACACAGAGCACTGCCTCGGCTTGCTTTTTCCAGCTGATGGGAGTGCTCCTGGGCTGGCTGAACCGTCAATGGGAAATAACGTTTCCCTTTTTCAGAGTTCAGTTTCCCAGCCGCACATGCTCACTGAGCCATGCAAGGGTGGGGGCATTTTGCTTCACCAGCCTTGCATAGCTCATTGAAAATGCTGGCTGGGGCACTGCATGTCTATGTGCAAGTGGGGGCTACTGTACCTCATCTCACATACAGACAGGGGTGCTATAATTTCCTGGACATCTACGATACCTGCCCAGCACCAATTGCAAACTGTTTGGCTTTTTACCAATTTAAGTATGCTATACAATACAACATTTTAAAACCGTTTTTTTTTTAAATCAGGGGTGGGGGGGGGGGCTTGATGGGTTCAGGCTCGGTCACTATGACAGAGAAAGATGCACCTCCACACAAAACAAAATTTAAAAAATCAGGAACGGGGACCAGGGACTGGTGGGTGAGCCCCGGGAATGTACTGAAGAGTATGGTGCAGTGCCTGGCGCGCAATCACTGTGTTGTCAATCTGGCATTTGGGGGGGGGGGGCGTCCGGCCCAAATGTGCTCAAAGGGAGGGGGGCAAGCCAGTTGGAAGACCACTGGTGTACAGGAACGCATGTCCTTAATACACTCAACAAAAAGATGTGAACTTTATCGCATGGGATCACAGAAAGGGTGACATTGAGTAGACACGCAAGACCAGAGGTCTGCAACCTCTAGTTCACCAGATTGTGTAGACCACAACTTCCACAAGACCTAGCCAGCATGATAAATGGCAAGGGATCGTCAGAGTTGAAGTGCAAACCACCTGGACAGCCACAGGTTGCAGTACTAACAAGTGCACAAAACCACCAGTTGAGGATATTACTGTGAACGTAGTTTTCATGAATATCCGATTGACAGCTGTCCCAACCAGTAAACATTGGGCATGGGTCAACACAGCAAGCCCCAAGTTCGTGGAAGAATCCCAGTTGCTCTTTTTTAGTAAACAATTTAAAAAAACGGCTGAACTTAACTTTTATCGGAACATTGTAATGTCGGTTGTGCTCAAAGAAAATCAGGCCAATAAATGGCAGCACTGCCACAGCAAAACAAGTGCACGCTGCCTGCTGCCCAGGTGTCCACCTCCTCCCAGTCATTTCTGACATCAGTGCAGGGTGACCAGATTTTAAAAGTAAAACAACCGCGACCGGGCAACTAAAAGTGGCCGTCAAACACTACTCCAGTAGCGTTGTAATGTATGTACCGCACGTTGTAAAATGCAGCATTTGTTCTGTGCGGGATTGTGCGTTCCTGCCTGCCAATTATGAAGGGGGGCCAGACCACCACATGCCATACAGTCGCGGCAAAACTGGGACGCCTGGTCACCCTACATATGTGCCACAGCTCTGCTCATTCTTGGAGCTCAGGCATGCCTCCCATAAACTTTTCACGGCCCCAAGTAGAACCACTCACGAACCTAGCTAGTTTTCCTTCTATCTACCTGGCTGGCGCCTGGCCTCGAGTGCAGAAACAAAGTTAAATGAAAGGAACTTACGCAAATCACTTTTCTTAGGATTCTTTCCCATATCAGACCTGGGGTGTACCAATTACCAAGTACGACACCTTATGCAGCAGCATGGGTAAGCGGCGCCGTTTTACATACAAGCATTCGGGAGGTTTCCCCAGACTTACGGCCAGGCAGCACCCTGTCACGACCACACGTCGTTAGTTACGCATCGGCTGCATCCCACTTAAGCGGGACGCAATCATGTTTAGGGCCCTGCCCCGTGGATGGAGACCATCTCCGCTTTGCAAATCAGTCAAAACTGTCCGCAGCTTGTCTGGCTGCGATCATGGTACGGCAACTTTGCCCATCTACCGTATCGGGGGTCTGACAATACCAAGACTGCCCCCTCAATTCACCATTATCAAAAAGGATAAATTAAGGAAACTTGATATTTGGGGTGGATGTAGTGTTGCTATGAGTGGCATTGTGCGAGATGGGGCTCACGACCCCGTGTCTATTAAATCTCGCGCGCCACTCAACCCTTTGTCTCCCCGCTCCATTGATTCTACTTTATCCATCTCACTTTTAGATTCGTGCTTTGAAGAGCATTAAAGACTTGAACATTTTCATAAAGTTAGACGTCGAAAGGCAACAAGACATCGAATTTGATCCAGGAATACACGTAATGCGGGTAAGGTTAGGCACATACCTGTAAAGCAGTCGTGGATAAGTAGATACTACGCACCGACAAGCAAGCGGGGTCTCCTGCCATAATGGCATATGCAGCAAACAAAGGCGGATTTCATAGGGTGGTAGCATCAAAAGTTCATACCGATATCAGAATCCCTGTACTGTAACCTAAAGCACGAAGATCAAAATAAAAAAAATCCCCCAAAAACTATTTAAACCCTCAAACTGCTCAACTTACCACCTAAATAGGAATTGTCGAAATAAGGAGCAGCGCCGAGTGCAAGAGCCAGATTTGGGCGGGGTGGAAATCACTTTTCACTACGGTTTGTATTTTCACATACACCAATAAAAGCGGGAATGAAGGTGAGGTCGAAAGGAGACATCTCTGTAGAGAGCGAGGCGAGCAACTTAAGTTAGCTGAACCCATCTACTATGAGGCAAGTAGCCAGGCAGCAGATTCACAAACGGCCCTCAATAAATGCCGGCGTGGCGAACACATAGAAAAAGCACGGGGGCATACAGGAAAAAGGGCCCCGAACCAGGTACTAGCGGGCGGAGACTTGGGGGCACGATAAACCGATGGGTTGTGAAATTAGCAAAAGCGAATGAGATGGAGTTGCTCGAGGAGCGGTTAAATACAAAGGCGGGGAGCAGGCTGGAAACAATTTACAAATGGCGGGGGGGGGGCAGTAAAGCGTGGAGCAATACGCGACAATGGCGAAGCGTTATATCGAAACATTTACACGGCAATGCACAGAAAGAAGCACATAAAATAGACACAAAACATTCATTTAAAATTAGAGACTGGTAACGCAAGCGCATAATCATAAACAGGCCACACAGACAATCCACCACACAATTCTTTGTGAAGTCTTTTTAATATTCCCGCGCCCCCACCCCCCATTAAAGCAGCAGCTCAGCTCTTTCGTGATGATTTGGGTGGCCCTTAAAAGGGCCTTTGGGTTTGGTCTCGGCTCGCTGTTGTGAAGGGCCGGTGAAGTGAGGGCCCGGGGCCCCCTCAGTACTCCTGGCTCTGCTGGGAGCTCTTCTTGCCTTTGCTCTTGCCCCCGGAGGGCGCGGCCGGCGCAGCCGCAGTCTTCTTGGGCAGCAGCACGGCCTGGATGTTGGGGAGCACACCGCCCTGCGCGATGGTGACGCCGCCCAGCAGCTTGTTCAGCTCTTCGTCGTTGCGCACCGCCAGCTGGAGGTGGCGCGGGATGATGCGGGTCTTCTTGTTGTCGCGCGCCGCGTTACCGGCCAGCTCCAGAATCTCGGCCGTCAGGTACTCGAGGACTGCGGCCAAGTAGACCGGGGCGCCGGCGCCCACACGCTCAGCATAGTTACCCTTGCGGAGCAGCCGGTGCACCCGGCCCACGGGGAACTGGAGGCCGGCACGGGAGGAGCGAGTCTTGGCCTTGGCGCGCGCCTTGCCGCTGGTCTTCCCTCGTCCGGACATCGTAGACAGGCGTTCAGTTTACACGGCGAATTCTGTTCGAAAAAGAATGGCTCAAAACCGTTGGTGGGCCGGTATTTATACAAATCCATCAAAACTGCTGACCAATCAGCTCACTAGCTTTACAGGCGGGAACAGAAAACCGCACCTCCCCTCTTCCGGGGCTCAATTAGCATCACAAGGAAGTCCCTTTACAAGCCAATCGGCAGGTCCCTTTTCCACGTGGGTGGAGACGAAAGGAAGCAAGGCGCAAGTAGTTGGTCCAGCCGTATTACGATTGGTTGTTCGACGTAAGCCACCGAACACTGTAGGACTCATCAGAGGAGGGTCACAACGCTTTTTATAGGGGTTTCCCCTCCTTTCGGGTTTGGGTCAGAGTTGTGATGTGCCCTCTCGAAAGACTGTTACTTTTTCTTGAGTAACTAATCTGCTCTGAAGGTTTCTAGGTAACCTGCTCCTTCGTGAGAGATAGGGATTGTATCTGACTAATTAAGGCTTACGATCCTCCCCCTTTAAGACCTGGTTTTCCAAATCCGAGGTTGCCAACTCCCCACACCACTGCGGCTTGAATTTAAGATGTGGTCTATCTAATGCTCCTGGTTTCTTCCTTGATTCCCTTAATTGTGACTGAGACCTTCAGCATACTATTCAGAAGCATGTCTTCCCTGTCCTCTGCTTTGAAGCCCCCTATGTTCCTATTGGTAGGGTCTGGATCCCCTGTAGCTCCAGTATGTGTTGGGAAGTTAATCAAATCTGGCCAGTTATATGAATTAAGTCTTGTATTTGTATTTTATTTATTTATATAGCGTGCCTGGTCCAAAGGCATCCAGGCGTATTTCTTGAAGTTACAGACACGTGGTATGCAGAGACAGCTAAGATTATAAATACACACAGTGTTGGGGGTGTGTCCTGACCCCCAGCGATCCCCGTAAGCACCCCAGCACACAAGGACTCACTCGACACGCGTCCTTCTGGCCCAGGCTTCCTGGTCGCACTGCCGCGGCCGGGAACACCCTGTTTATGCTGCACGCGGCGATGTGCAACGTCACGCCGCCGCGTGCGCGCCCCATCATCGGGCAGTGCTACACTCCTCCTTTTTGGGAGGACAACAACAAACATTTAAATACTACACACTGCAAACCAACTATCACTACGATAACCACATCTGAGACCCAGTTCCAAAGCACCCCTTTATTGACAGCCACCCGGGTCCCTTTATTTAACAGTTCTCACCATCAGGATGCTCAGACAAATGTCCCAATACGTAGTCGCTGAGGTGAGCAGGTTTCCCTCGCCCAGCCTTCTGGGGGTACCTCCCGCTCACCTCCGGCACGGGTAATCTGTCCATAATCGTCATCCGGGCCGGGGACTCAAGCAGGCAGGGTGTCTCTCCTTGGTCCTCAGGAACCACCCTTAAGTCCGGATCAGGGGGCGGGACAGGTCTTGGATCCCCTAGCTTCTTGAAGAAGCTCACATTGCGGGTTACCGCAGACCTTCCATCCGAGGCAGTCACCATGGATCCCTTGACTGCAACGACGTCCAGCGGCTCATGCTGATACGGAAGGGAGAGCTTTCCATTGGGGTGTCTATTTCGAATGAGGACCTCATCGCCCGGCTCCAGCCGCTGCGGGCGAAGTCCTCACCGGATGTTTTCCTGCTCGATCCTCACTCGCCGGTCTGCCTCGACCTGTTGGTTGTCGATTGCCCCTGGTTCTTTCTCCCCCACCTCCGGTAACAGCCCCTGAGGGCACCGTTTGAATAACGCCTCTGCCGGGACACTCCGGTGGAGGCATGCAGGGTGGTGCGGTACACCCTCAGGAAATGATAGAGAGCTCTTTGGAGGGATTGCCCCTGGGCGATTCTAAAGGTCTTGTTCAGAGTCCTCATCAGCCGTTCGGCTTCGCCGTTTGCCCTTGGCCAGAGGTGTGTGTGTCATGATCTCTGCTTCCAAAAGATCAGGACTTGCCCGACTCCCTTGGAAGCAGACCCATAACCCCGGTTCCGAGTGCCAGCCAGTCCCAATTGGGACCTTTTGGACCCTGTCCTGGCGCCAGTGGCACCAGGCTCATAAAGATGCCCAGTCCCAGCGCTGGAAACACCGGGCTCATAATGCTTGGGTGGACTTACCTGCAGCAGACCATGCTGTGTACTTACCTGCCAGTTGAACCCCTGATCCTCTTCTGTTTGGGACTACTTTTCCTGTTGGGTGGGGCAGGAGCCACTCCCTAGGTTCAGAACACTGGAACTCTTCTGGAAAGCAGGAACTCTTTTCTTACCTAAGCGTGGCTGTGGAAGGAGACACCTAAGCACTACAGGAGGCTATTTAAACCACACCCGATGGATGAATCTTGCTTTGCGTTATTCTGCATTCTCTGCAGCAGAACGCTCATCGTGTCTTCTGCTTCTGATCCTGGGCCTAAGGGAACAAAGGCTTACCATCCTGGAATCCAGTCTTCAGCAGCACCTGTAAAGACAAAGAAAGAACAGGTTAGCACTACGGTCTTCAGTGGCAGCGCATCTCTTACCTGGTCCATCGGCTGTCACCAACGCCTCGCGCTGCATTCCGGCATCTGAAAGACAAAGGCTTACCTACTCTTCGCATGCTCCGGAGGTCTTCGCACTGCATTCCGGCATCTGAAAGACAAAAGCTTACCAGCTCTTCGCACGCTCCGGAGGACTTCGGCGCTGCATCCCGCATCTGAAAGACAAAAGAAGGTGCGTTTAAAGACATTGGGCAACTTTATTACTCACGTGCCATTACTCCTTCCCACGCCGAATCCAGTGGGTATTCCAGCACCCTTCAGCTTCTCTAAAGCTCCGAACTTGTACCTGCAAGATAAAAGGGACAGTTAGTGCGCATCGTGAAGCAGGCTACAAGCGCTTACTTACGTGCTTCCAGGCGCTTCTATTCCTCACGCGGGTTCGATCCTCAACTCTCATCAGCCCGCCATCCGCCATCGCCGGAACCCTGCAAAACAAGAGATATCATTACAAAAGACTTTTAAGACATTTGAAGTGCCCAGAACTTACCGTTCGTGCAGTTAACGACGGACAGCAGTCCCCTGAGGTCAAGAGGCCTGCACCCTTATCCAGTGAAGAAACTGGTTACGGCACCCTGCCCCGAGGCAGATGGAGAGCTCGGCGTTCACTTACCTAAGGTGAAGGCGTTAACCTTTGGGGTTCTACAAGAGAAGAGAAAGGGAAGAGGAGAGAGGCACCCAATAACCCCAGTTCATTAATCCCATATTTTCTATCTGCAGACATCTTACTCTTCGAGTCAGACATACAGTGCACAGAGGTCCAGCCCAAAGAGCCAACCGTGTGTTACACATCACCTTTGAAGATACGGCATTCACCCAGTCAAGACTGGCGCCTCTGCGGGAATCAGGTGAGCGTTACAGAATGCAAAGCCTACCGCAAAACTCCCACCCAGGCGCTATGGAAACCTTGGATACCGACCAGCTAGCCCAGTTACTTGGGGAACTAAGAGCAGAAGTGCATGCAGCCCGTCAGGAAACGAATGCTCTAAGAAGGGAACTGATTATTTCCAAGGAGCGAACAGACGATCTCGCTAGACAATTGCTACAGTCACAAGCCGGACAAACTCTGTTACCCGCATCAGGGGCAAATCTTCCTTCAACATCCTCTACGAACCCAGTGCAGATCAACCTACCTGGGAATGTACCTCTGGCTCCGCCCGAACGATTTTCTGGTGACCCAAAGAGGTTTGCAGTATTTATTAATCAGTGCCGGTTGCACTTCTTATGCCGGCCAGCAGCCTTTCCAACTGATCAAGCTAAGGTAGCTTTCGTGCTTTCGTACCTTAGTGGCAATGCGGCAGACTGGTCGATCCCTCTAGTTAATCAAGATGATCCGGTTCTCCATGATTTTCAAGCTTTTCAGCTCAGTATGGAAAAACTGTTTGCAAGACATTCACAGAGGCAGGCCTTGGACAATGAGCTCCTTTCATTGCGACAGGGTAATCAAGACCTTTTGGCTTATATTGCGTCTTTCAACAGACTGATAGTGGAAACTCGATGGCCTGAGGACAAAAGGATTACGCTGTTTTATAGAGGTCTACGTGGAGAGCTCAAAGATATGTTAGCCCAAGTAGTGAATCCCCCGCAAGACTGTTCGGACTATATTGACTTAGTCGTTCAAATTGACCACAGACTGCAGAACAGGAAGGCCGATCGTTCCAAGTTTGATGCTCGAGTATTTTCCAAACCACCAACTCCTACTAAAGGAGTAGACTCCGGGGAACCCATGCAAATAGGGGGCCTGAGAGGACCACTAACACAAAAGGAGCGGGAAAGGAGAAAACAGCTGCAATTATGCCTCTATTGCGGAAACTCGGGGCACTTTCTTCGAGACTGTCCGGTGAAACCAGCCAAGAAGGCAGTAGGAGTTGCAGTTACCAGGGTCACAAACTCTGAGCAGGGAAACGACCTCACCCGACAAGAATAGAGGTCCTCTTGCCGAGCGTTAAAACCAGTTCCGTGACCTCGCATTTCGTGATACCTATGGTCCTCATTACCCCTGAACATCCGGATCGATTACATGCGATTGAAGCTTACGTCGACAGCGGTGCCATTGGCAATTATGTGGATCATGAAATGGTTTTGAGGATGAATCTGACTCTTTGTCCAAAGGCTGTAAAGGACGTCATTACTACGGTGGATGGTACGGAGATAGCCTCCGGACCAGTAACGCATGCCACCCAAGAAGTGACGCTAGTAAGTCAAGATGGACACCATGAGAAGATCGTGTTCGATGTGATCAAGGCCCCTCAGTTCCAGATTATTCTAGGAATTCCTTGGTTAGAGAAGCACAATCCTCAGATCGATTGGCGAGCAAGAACGGTTCAGTTTCCAGAATGTGTCTCTACTTGTCACCCTCGACCTGGTGTTGTACTGGCAGCAATTTCCTCGGAGGCTCCCCAGTTACCTCCTGAATACCTAGAATTCCAAGATGTTTTCCGGAAGGATCAGGCTAACTCTCTACCTCCTCATAGGTCTTATGACTGCCAGATAGACCTGATACCTGGATCTACTCCTCTTTGTAGTAGAATTTATGCCCTCACCGAGCCTGAGAATCTTCACCTCCGACAATACCTGGATCAATACCTAGCGAATGGGTTTATTCGTCCTTCCAAGTCCCCTGCTTCCTCAGCTTTGTTCTTCGTTCCAAAAAAAGAAGGGGACCTTAGAACTTGTATAGATTATCGCGCCCTGAACCAGATCACCGTTAAGAATAGATATCCGTTACCTTTGATCCCTGAACTCCTGGACCAAGTCAGAAAAGCATGAATATATACAAAGCTGGATCTTAGAGGAGCCTACCACTTGGTACGAGTAAAAGAGGGCGATAAATGGAAGACGGCCTTCCGCACCAAGTATGGGCTATTTGACTATCAGGTCATGCCCTTCGGACTTTGCAATGCCCCGGCCGCCTTTCAATATTTTATGAACGATGTCCTCAGAGAGCTCATAGATGTGTGTGTTGTTGTTTACATTGACGACATCCTCGTTTATTCTTCATCGGAAACTGAACATCGGAAACACGTGAAAATGGTCCTCGAGAGATTGCGTCAACACAAACTTTTCGCTAAGTTGGAAAAATGTGTTTTCAACGTGACTGAAGTTGAATTCTTGGGATTCATATTATCACCTAGCGGAGTGCGTATGGATTCAAAGAAGGTCGATGCAATTCTCAAATGGCCATCGCCATCCTCCGTAAAAGGTGTTCAAAGCATGTTAGGCTTCGCTAACTTTTACCGCAGGTTTATCCCCGAATTCTCTCGAATAGTCCAGCCCATCACCGCCTTGTTAAAGAAAAACAAACGTTTTGAATGGTCTACCGAGGCGGAACAAGCTTTCCAGAATTTGAAGACTAGATTTATCTCTGCACCGATCTTAAAACATCCTCGCCCAGAACTCCCCTTCATCGTTGAAACTGATGCTTCAAGCCTTGCCACGGGGGCAGTTCTATCACAAAAGGACCCAGTAACCAATTAGTTGCATCCCGTGGCATTTTGGTCCCGCAAATTCTCGCCTCCTGAAATCAATTACACTATTACTGATAAGGAACTTCTAGCTATCAAGTCCGCCTTTAAGGCTTGGCGGCATTATCTTCTGGGGGCCCGACACACCGTTACTGTGATTACAGATCACCGAAACCTGCAATATTTGAAAACCGCAAAAGCTCAATCCTCTAGGCAACTCCGTTGGGCACTATTCTTTGCCGAGTTTGACTTCATAATTACCTATCGACCTGGTACAAAAAACGGTAAAGCTGATGCCCTTTCTCGGATGGGAGTGGAAGAACATTTGATCAATCCTAAACCTGTACCTATCATTCCCGAACAAAGAATTCTAGGTGTAATCGCCACACAATCCATAGAGGAAGTTAAGGATAAAGCCAGGCTACTGGTAACTCCAGCAGACATACAGAATTGGCATCTGCAGGGAAAGGACTTTACGGTGAAGGACAACCTATTATATTTCCAAGAACGGTTATACCTGCCCAGCACAGATTTACAGAAAAAGGTAATCTCTTGTTATCACGATTCTCTAATGGGAGGACATCCCGGTATGACCAAGACCTCGGAAAAGATCAAGCGCTACTTCTGGTGGCCATCTTGGAAAAAAGATATCAGAGACTTTATAATGTCCTGTGGAGTATGCGCCCAAAACAAGAGTCAAAAGGAAAAACCAGCCGGCCTCTTACGCCCTATTGACATCCCGCCTCGCCCTTGGCATACGCTTTCTATGGACTTCATCACCGATCTACCTCCATGCTCCGGATACAATACGATCCTAGTAATCGTGGACCTATTCTCCAAGATGGCGCATTTCATTCCACTCAAAGGCTTACCAACAGCAGCAACTCTGGCCCGAGAATTTCTCGAAAACATCGTCCGACTGCACGGTTTTCCTTCAGTTCTAATTTCGGATCGAGGTAGTCAATTTATTTCTCATTTTTGGCGAAGTTGCTGTCGGTCGTCTCAAATTGATGTGAGACTTTCGACCAGCCACCACCCTCAAACCGACGGACAAACTGAGAGGACCAATCAAACTCCAGAACAGTATTTGCGCTGCATGCTACAACAAACTGAAAAAACTTGGAAAGATATCCTTTGGATAGCCGTATATGCCTACAATAACTCTGTCCACTCGGGAACTGGGAAGACCCCGTTTTTTCTTTTATACGGTAGTCACCCTCGGACCTCGGAGTTGGATCCACTCCAAGATCTTGGAACACCAGCAGTAGACCACCTGCATTCTACAATCACCCAAGCCTTTAAGGAAGCCGTTTCTCACCTTCAAAGGGCTAAAGAACAATACAAGAAAGGAGCAGACCAACATCGGAAGGAAGCCCCCCAATATCAAGTAGGAGATCAAGTCTGGTTATCCACCAAATATCTACCTCTAAAAGGACCACACACATTCAACCCAAGATACCTTGGTCCCTATTCCATCACTACCATAGTAAATCCAGTAGCGGTCAAGTTGGACTTGCCCCCTCACATGAAGATACATCCGGTCTTCCACGTCTCTCTATTAAAACCCGTGCAACCTCAAACCCGACTAACTACATCTCCAAAACCTGTTCTAGTTGATGTAGAACTCGAGTTTGAAGTCAAAAGCATCCTGGATTCCAATATCTCCAAATCTAAACTATTTTACCTGATTGACTGGAAAGGCTACGGTCCCCGAGAAAGATCCTGGGAACCTGCAGAATATGTCCACGCGCCTCGTCTAATCAAAAGATTTCATCGAACATTTCCTAACAAGCCCAAACCCCCGGAGAAGCCCGGTTTGGGAGGGGCCTTGAGGGGGGGTGGTGTCATGATCTCTGCTTCCAAAAGATCAGGACTTGCCCGACTCCCTTGGAAGCAGACCCATAACCCCGGTTCCGAGTGCCAGCCAGTCCCAATTGGGACCTTTTGGACCCTGTCCTGGCGCCAGTGGCACCAGGCTCATAAAGATGCCCAGTCCCAGCGCTGGAAGCGCCGGGCTCATAATGCTTGGGTGGACTTACCTGCAGCAGACCATGCTGCTTACTTACCTGCCAGTTGAACCCCTGATCCTCTTCTGTTTGGGACTACTTTTCCTGTTGGGTGGGGCAGGAGCCACTCCCTAGGTTCAGAACACTGGAACTCTTCTGGAAAGCAGGAACTCTTTTCTTACCTAGGCGTGGCTGTGGAAGGAGACACCTAAGCACTACAGGAGGCTATTTAAACCACACCCGATGGATGAATCTTGCTTTGCGTTATTCTGCATTCTCTGCAGCAGAACGCTCATCGTGTCTTCTGCTTCTGATCCTGGGCCTAAGGGAACAAAGGCTTACCATCCTGGAATCCAGTCTTCAGCAGCACCTGTAAAGACAAAGAAAGAACAGGTTAGCACTACGGTCTTCAGTGGCAGCGCATCTCTTACCTGGTCCATTGGCTGTCACCAACGCCTCGCGCTGCATTCCGGCATCTGAAAGACAAAGGCTTACCTACTCTTCGCATGCTCCGGAGGTCTTCGCACTGCATTCCGGCATCTGAAAGACAAAAGCTTACCAGCTCTTCGCACGCTCCGGAGGACTTCGGCGCTGCATCCCGCATCTGAAAGACAAAAGAAGGTGCGTTTAAAGACATTGGGCAACTTTATTACTCACGTGCCATTACTCCTTCCCACGCCGAATCCAGTGGGTATTCCAGCACCCTTCAGCTTCTCTAAAGCTCCGAACTTGTACCTGCAAGATAAAAGGGACAGTTAGTGCGCATCGTGAAGCAGGCTACAAGCGCTTACTTACGTGCTTCCAGGCGCTTCTATTGCTCACGCGGGTTCGATCCTCAACTCTCATCAGCCCGCCATCCGCCATCGCCGGAACCCTGCAAAACAAGAGATATCATTACAAAAGACTTTTAAGACATTTGAAGTGCCCAGAACTTACCGTTCGTGCAGTTAACGACGGACAGCAGTCCTCTGAGGTCAAGAGGCCTGCACCCTTATCCAGTGAAGAAACTGGTTACGGCACCCTGCCCCGAGGCAGATGGAGAGCTCGGCGTTCACTTACCTAAGGTGAGGGCGTTAACCTTTGGGGTTCTACAAGAGAAGAGAAAGGGAAGAGGAGAGAGGCACCCAATAACCCCAGTTCATTAATCCCATATTTTCTATCTGCAGACATCTTACTCTTCGAGTCAGACATACAGTGCACAGAGGTCCAGCCCAAAGAGCCAACCGTGTGTTACACATCACCTTTGAAGATACGGCATTCACCCAGTCAAGACTGGCGCCTCTGCGGGAATCAGGTGAGCGTTACAGAATGCAAAGCCTACCGCAAAACTCCCACCCAGGCGCTATGGAAACCTTGGATACCGACCAGCTAGCCCAGTTACTTGGGGAACTAAGAGCAGAAGTGCATGCAGCCCGTCAGGAAACGAATGCTCTAAGAAGGGAACTGATTATTTCCAAGGAGCGAACAGACGATCTCGCTAGACAATTGCTACAGTCACAAGCCGGACAAACTCCGTTACCCGCATCAGGGGCAAATCTTCCTTCAACATCCTCTACGAACCGAGTGCAGATCAACCTACCTGGGAATGTACCTCTGGCTCCGCCCGAACGATTTTCTGGTGACCCAAAGAGGTTTGCAGTATTTATTAATCAGTGCCGGTTGCACTTCTTATGCCGGCCAGCAGCCTTTCCAACTGATCAAGCTAAGGTAGCTTTCGTGCTTTCGTACCTTAGTGGCAATGCGGCAGACTGGTCGATCCCTCTAGTTAATCAAGATGATCCGGTTCTCCATGATTTTCAAGCTTTTCAGCTCAGTATGGAAAAACTGTTTGCAAGACATTCACAGGGGCAGGCCTTGGACAATGAGCTCCTTTCATTGCGACAGGGTAATCAAGACCTTTTGGCTTATATTGCGTCTTTCAACAGACTGATAGTGGAAACTCGATGGCCTGAGGAAAAAGGATTACGCTGTTTTATAGAGGTCTACGTGGAGAGCTCAAAGATGTGTTAGCCCAAGTAGTGAATCCCCCGCAAGACTGTTCGGACTATATTGACTTAGTCGTTCAAATTGACCACAGACTGCAGAACAGGAAGGCCGATCGTTCCAAGTTTGATGCTCGAGTATTTTCCAAACCACCAACTCCTACCAAAGGAGTAGACTCCAGGGAACCCATGCAAATAGGGGGCCTGAAAGGACCACTAACACAAAAGGAGCGGGAAAGGAGAAAACAGCTGCAATTATGCCTCTATTGCGGAAACTCGGGGCACTTTCTTCGAGACTGTCCGGTGAAACCAGCCAAGAAGGCAGTAGGAGTTGCAGTTACCAGGGTCACAAACTCTGAGCAGGGAAACGACCTCACCCGACAAGAATAGAGGTCCTCTTGCCGAGCGTTAAAACCAGTTCCGTGACCTCGCATTTCGTGATACCTATGGTCCTCATTACCCCTGAACATCCAGATCGATTACATGCGATTGAAGCTTACGTCGACAGCGGTGCCATTGGCAATTATGTGGATCATGAAATGGTTTTGAGGATGAATCTGACTCTTTGTCCAAAGGCTGTAAAGGACGTCATTACTACGGTGGATGGTACGGAGATAGCCTCCGGACCAGTAACGCATGCCACCCAAGAAGTGACGCTAGTAAGTCAAGATGGACACCATGAGAAGATCGTGTTCGATGTGATCAAGGCCCCTCAGTTCCAGATTATTCTAGGAATTCCTTGGTTAGAGAAGCACAATCCTCAGATCGATTGGCGAGCAAGAACGGTTCAGTTTCCAGAATGGGTCTCTACTTGTCACCCTCGACCTGGTGTTGCACTGGCAGCAATTTCCTCGGAGGCTCCCCAGTTACCTCCTGAATACCTAGAATTCCAAGATGTTTTCCGGAAGGATCAGGCTAACTCTCTACCTCCTCATAGGTCTTATGACTGCCAGATAGACCTGATACCTGGATCTACTCCTCTTTGTAGTAGAATTTATGCCCTCACTGAGCCTGAGAATCTTCACCTCCGACAATACCTGGATCAATACCTAGCGAATGGGTTTATTCGTCCTTCCAAGTCCCCTGCTTCCTCAGCTTTGTTCTTCGTTCCAAAAAAAGAAGGGGACCTTAGAACTTGTATAGATTATCGCGCCCTGAACCAGATCACCGTTAAGAATAGATATCCGTTACCTTTGATCCCTGAACTCCTGGACCAAGTCAGAAAAGCATGAATATATACAAAGCTGGATCTTAGAGGAGCCTACCACTTGGTACGAGTAAAAGAGGGCGATGAATGGAAGACGGCCTTCCGCACCAAGTATGGGCTATTTGACTATCAGGTCATGCCCTTCGGACTTTGCAATGCCCCGGCCGCCTTTCAATATTTTATGAACGATGTCCTCAGAGAGCTCATAGATGTGTGTGTTGTTGTTTACATTGACGACATCCTCGTTTATTCTTCATCGGAAACTGAACATCGGAAACACGTGAAAATGGTCCTCGAGAGATTGCGTCAACACAAACTTTTCGCTAAGTTGGAAAAATGTGTTTTCAACGTGACTGAAGTTGAATTCTTGGGATTCATATTATCACCTAGCGGAGTGCGTATGGATTCAAAGAAGGTCGATGCAATTCTCAAATGGCCATCGCCATCCTCCGTAAAAGGTGTTCAAAGCATGTTAGGCTTCGCTAACTTTTACCGCAGGTTTATCCCCGAATTCTCTCGAATAGTCCAGCCCATCACCGCCTTGTTAAAGAAAAACAAACGTTTTGAATGGTCTACCGAGGCGGAACAAGCTTTCCAGAATTTGAAGACTAGATTTATCTCTGCACCGATCTTAAAACATCCTCGCCCAGAACTCCCCTACATCGTTGAAACTGATGCTTCAAGCCTTGCCACGGGGGCAGTTCTATCACAAAAGGACCCAGTAACCAATCAGTTGCATCCCGTGGCATTTTGGTCCCGCAAATTCTCGCCTCCTGAAATCAATTACACTATTACTGATAAGGAACTTCTAGCTATCAAGTCCGCCTTTAAGGCTTGGCGGCATTATCTTCTGGGGGCCCGACACACCGTTACTGTGATTACAGATCACCGAAACCTGCAATATTTGAAAACCGCAAAAGCTCAATCCTCTAGGCAACTCCGTTGGGCACTATTCTTTGCCGAGTTTGACTTCATAATTACCTATCGACCTGGTACAAAAAAAGGTAAAGCTGATGCCCTTTCTCGGATGGGAGTGGAAGAACATTTGATCAATCCTAAACCTGTACCTATCATTCCCGAACAAAGAATTCTAGGTGTAATCGCCACACAATCCATAGAGGAAGTTAAGGATAAAGCCAGGCTACTGGTAACTCCAGCAGACATACAGAATTGGCATCTGCAGGGAAAGGACTTTACGGTGAAGGACAACCTATTATATTTCCAAGAACGGTTATACCTGCCCAGCACAGATTTACAGAAAAAGGTAATCTCTTGTTATCACGATTCTCTAATGGGAGGACATCCCGGTATGACCAAGACCTCGGAAAAGATCAAGCGCTACTTCTGGTGGCCATCTTGGAAAAAAGATATCAGAGACTTTATAATGTCCTGTGGAGTATGCGCCCAAAACAAGAGTCAAAAGGAAAAACCAGCCGGCCTCTTACGCCCTATTGACATCCCGCCTCGCCCTTGGCATACGCTTTCTATGGACTTCATCACCGATCTACCTCCATGCTCCGGATACAATACGATCCTAGTAATCGTGGACCTATTCTCCAAGATGGCGCATTTCATTCCACTCAAAGGCTTACCAACAGCAGCAACTCTGGCCCGAGAATTTCTCGAAAACATCGTCCGACTGCACGGTTTTCCTTCAGTTCTAATTTCGGATCGAGGTAGTCAATTTATTTCTCATTTTTGGCGAAGTTGCTGTCGGTCGTCTCAAATTGATGTGAGACTTTCGACCAGCCACCACCCTCAAACCGACGGACAAACTGAGAGGACCAATCAAACTCCGGAACAGTATTTGCGCTGCATGCTACAACAAACTGAAAAAACTTGGAAAGATATCCTTTGGATAGCCGAATATGCCTACAATAACTCTGTCCACTCGGGAACTGGGAAGACCCCGTTTTTTCTTTAATACGGTAGTCACCCTCGGACCTCGGAGTTGGATCCACTCCAAGATCTTGGAACACCAGCAGTAGACCACCTGCATTCTACAATCACCCAAGCCTTTAAGGAAGCCGTTTCTCACCTTCAAAGGGCTAAAGAACAATACAAGAAAGGAGCAGACCAACATCGGAAGGAAGCCCCCCAATATCAAGTAGATCATCAAGTCTGGTTATCCACCAAATATCTACCTCTAAAAGGACCACACACATTCAACCCAAGATACCTTGGTCCCTATTCCATCACTACCATAGTAAATCCAGTAGCGGTCAAGTTGGACTTGCCCCCTCACATGAAGATACATCCGGTATTCCGTGTCTCTCTATTAAAACCCGTGCAACCTCAAACCCGACTAACTACATCTCCAAAACCTGTTCTAGTTGATGTAGAACTCGAGTTTGAAGTCAAAAGCATCCTGGATTCCAAGATCTCCAAATCTAAACTATTTTACCTGATTGACTGGAAAGGCTACGGTCCCCGAGAAAGATCCTGGGAACCTGCAGAATATGTCCACGCGCCTCGTCTAATCAAAAGATTTCATCGAACATTTCCTAACAAGCCCAAACCCCCGGAGAAGCCCGGTTTGGGAGGGGCCTTGAGGGGGGGTGCTGTCATGATCTCTGCTTCCAAATGATCAGGACTTGCCCGACTCCCTTGGAAGCAGACCCATAACCCCGGTTCCGAGTGCCAGCCAGTCCCAATTGGGACCTTTTGGACCCTGTCCTGGCGCCAGTGGCACCAGGCTCATAAAGATGCCCAGTCCCAGCGCTGGAAGCGCCAGGCTCATAATGCTTGGGTGGACTTACCTGCAGCAGACCATGCTGCTTACTTACCTGCCAGTTGAACCCCTGATCCTCTTCTGTTTGGGACTACTTTTCCTGTTGGGTGGGGCAGGAGCCACTCCCTAGGTTCAGAACACTGGAACTCTTCTGGAAAGCAGGAACTCTTTTCTTACCTAGGCGTGGCTGTGGAAGGAGACACCTAAGCACTACAGGAGGCTATTTAAACCACACCTGATGGATGAATCTTGCTTTGCGTTATTCTGCATTCTCTGCAGCAGAACGCTCATCGTGTCTTCTGCTTCTGATCCTGGGCCTAAGGGAACAAAGGCTTACCATCCTGGAATCCAGTCTTCAGCAGCACCTGTAAAGACAAAGAAAGAACAGGTTAGCACTACGGTCTTCAGTGGCAGCGCATCTCTTACCTGGTCCATCGGCTGTCACCAACGCCTCGCGCTGCATTCCGGCATCTGAATGACAAAGGCTTACCTACTCTTCGCATGCTCCGGAGGTCTTCGCACTGCATTCCGGCATCTGAAAGACAAAAGCTTACCAGCTCTTCGCACGCTCCGGAGGCCTTCGGCGCTGCATCCCGCATCTGAAAGACAAAAGAAGGTGCGTTTAAAGACATTGGGCAACTTTATTACTCACGTGCCATTACTCCTTCCCACGCCGAATCCAGTGGGTATTCCAGCACCCTTCAGCTTCTCTAAAGCTCCGAACTTGTACCTGCAAGATAAAAGGGACAGTTAGTGCGCATCGTGAAGCAGGCTACAAGCGCTTACTTACGTGCTTCCAGGCGCTTCTATTCCTCACGCGGGTTCGATCCTCAACTCTCATCAGCCCGCCATCCGCCATCGCCGGAACCCTGCAAAACAAGAGATATCATTACAAAAGACTTTTAAGACATTTGAAGTGCCCAGAACTTACCGTTCGTGCAGTTAACAACGGACAGCAGTCCTCTGAGGTCAAGAGGCCTGCACCCTTATCCAGTGAAGAAACTGGTTACGGCACCCTGCCCCGAGGCAGATGGAGAGCTCGGCGTTCACTTACCTAAGGTGAGGGCGTTAACCTTTGGGGTTCTACAAGTGAAGAGAAAGAGGAGAGAGGCACCCAATAACCCCAGTTCATTAATCCCATATTTTCTATCTGCAGACATCTTACTCTTCGAGTCAGACATACAGTGCACAGAGGTCCAGCCCAAAGAGCCAACCGTGTGTTACACATCACCTTTGAAGATACGGCATTCACCCAGTCAAGACCGGCGCCTCTGCGGGAATCAGGTGAGCGTTACAGTGTGATCTTCCTGTGTAGCACCCCGCAGCTCTCCATTAGCTCCGAGAATCGCTCGCTCTGGAACGGCGCCCCGTTGTCCGAGCACAGTGTGTGAGGGAAGCCATGGGCCGCAAACACCTTTTCCACAGCCACCACCACATGCTCAAACGCCACCGATTCCACAAATTCCACTTCTGGGTATCTTGAGTATTCGTCGACCAGCACCAGGAAGTGGGTGCCCATCGTGGTGGAGCCAAAGTCCGCATGAACAACTTCCCAGGGTCGCATCCCCCGAGGCATCGCCTCTATGGCAGGCTCACGCTGCAGGGGAGACGCCGCCTGACACCAAACGCAGGCCACCACAAAGTCGTCCACTTTGCGTTCCAGTTCGGGGAACCACACTTTCAATCTTAGGCGGGCTTTAGTTTTGGCGGCGCCCTGGTGTCCACGGTGGGCAAGGGTGATCACCTCCCTCACCTTGGATTTGGGCACGACAATGCGATCTCCCCTGAGCAGAAGACCGGATGCTGAAAAAGACAGCTTCTCCTGGACCTTCCACAGCTGCTTCAGTCCGGTTCTGGCCTCCTGAGTGCACCCTGCCAGGGCCTCCAGCACCTACTTCTAGGAGCCATGCTGCACTCATCTTCCGCTGCAGCGGCCTCAAGCTCCTCCAGGGGCATTGCATTCGGCGTGGCCGCCTCCACCACCACACGTACATGTTCATCGGCTTCTTCCGCACATGTGCCATGGTCTTCCTTCCCAGGCGCACCCAGGTGTCTTGAGAGATAGTCCGCCATATTGTTCGCCCCCGGCCGATACACCAAGGTGACTCCATATTCCAGGAGAGCAAGCATCCACCACTCAATCCTTGCCGGCGGCTTGAATGACGACCCGGCTAAGATAGGAAGCAATGGCTTGTGGTCCGTCACCACCGTCACCAGGCGTCCGAGGACGTAGAGCCAGAAGTGCCTGCAGTCCCAGAGCACCGCCAGCGCCTCACGCTCAACCTGGGAATACTGTTGCTCCGCATCCGATAGCGCCTTGCTGGCATAAGCCACTGGGCAGACACCCCCATCACGGTCAATCTGCGCCAACACAGCGCCCAAGCCGAACGGGCTGGCATCGACATTGATCTCCGACGGCAACGCTGGATCGAAGAAGGCCATGGTATCCTCTGCTGCCAGGGCACCCCTGATGTCATTGAATGCCGCCTGTTCAAGCAGACCCCAGTTCCAGGTGGTATCTTTCCTTGTCAGTGCTCTGAGCGGTTCCGACCTGGAGGCAAGATTCTGGATGAACCGTCCACAGTATGTAACCATACCTAGGAAGCTCCGCACATCGGACACGGATTCCAGAGGCTGCGCCTTTTTAATGTCCTGGACCTTCTTGGGATCCAGTGATACACCCCCTTCTTTAAATACAAAGCCAAAGAACTCTAGCGATGGTCTCAGAAACTCGCATTTCTCCTTGTGGAGGGTGAGGCCCAGGGACTGCGACCTCTCAAATGTTTTCGCCAGCCGCCTCAGATGGTCCACCTCCGTCCTTGCAAACACCAGGATATCATCACTGATATTCAAGACACCCTCCAGATCTGCTAGGGCGCCTCGGATGATATTTTGGAACACCTCCGCCACCGAAGACACACCAAAACTCAGTCTTTTGTAGTGGTATAGCCCTCGGTGTGTAGTAAAGGTGGTAATATACCTCGACTCGGGGTGGAGAACAACCTGGTGGTAGCCCGCTCGGAGGTCCAGCTTTGAAAAGAAGCGAGCGCCTTGTACCTCGGCAATGATGTCATCAATCATCGGGGTGAAGTGCCTCTCTCTCTTGATAGCGCTATTCGGCAGCCTCATGTCGACACAGATTCTGACGGCATCTGGTTGTTTAGGTTTCCGGGCCACTAAAATTGGGGACACCCAGGGAGTTGGACCCTCCACCTTCTCAATTATGCCAAGACTGACCAAGTTATCGAGCTCCTTGTCGACATGTTCACGAAGGTGAAAGGGTACCCTGCGATGTTTCAGGGCAATGGGCTGCACAGATTCATCAATATGCAGCCTCACTGAGTCACCAGCCATCTGTCCGATCCCATTGAACAGTGCGGCATACTTCTCAAGCAAGTCATTGATGTCCTCCAAATAGACAGAGTATGCAAAGCTGATGATGCCGAGGGCCTCTTCCGCTGCACAGCTCAACAAAGTATTGGTGCTCACCGGTGTTACGTAGAAGCGTGCAGTGATTTGTGAGCCGTCGTGCTCCACCTTCGCTACAAAAGCACCATCCAGTGGGATAGGGTCCAGACCACCGAAAGCAAAGATGCGGGCTTTCAGTGCCACCAACTTAGGCGGCATGTCCATAGCGTCATAGTGTCCCTGGGCCATCACATTGACGGACACCCCCGTGTCCACCAGGACCGGGACTGGAGACCAATTGACTTCCACTACGCACCTTGGCTGCCTCCTGTTCTTCCCTTTCAGGATCCCCACGTTGGAGACGAAGAAAATGTTCTCTTCGTCTGCCTCTTCCACTTGGGCGTCCTCTTCACTCTGGTCCACCCGAGCGACGTTAGGCGGTCTGCCCTGGCGAAGGAGACTGGACCGGACCTGGCCTTGTGGCACCATCACAGGCATGGCCGCCTTGCACACCCTCGAGAAGTGATCTGGCAGCCCACACCTTCCGCATGTCCTTCCGGTCACGGGCCATTCCGTTGGGTGGGACGGGTCGTACCCACACTTTTGGCAGGACTCCCCTGCCCTCCTGGCTCTGTCCCGGGGTCCGCCGCCAGGTCTTCTGGTGCCTCTGCCACCGCGCCACATCGCACACACCTCCTCGTTCTTGATGGAGTGTGACCCAGCCTCCATTCTAGCTGCCCTCGCCTCCGACACTTCATGGCATCTCCCAGTTCTAGGATGCGTGGCAGTGTGATTCCGGGCTCCCTTAACACTTGGCGCCTGAGCTTGCCCGAGGAGCATGCCTGGATGAGCATGGTCCTAATAGTGTCCTCCGCATCGCCCCAGGCACAAGCGAGCGACAGGCGCCTCAGGCGCCCATAGAATGTGTCCAAAGTCTCGTCCTCTTTCTGTTTGGCTGACAACATCACAAAGCGTTCATAGTCTGCATTGGCAAGAGGCATAAAATGGGCTTGAAGCGTGGTTTTTGCCTGACCGTAGGATCCATCCCCTGGTGGAAGCGATTCAAAGATCTCCTGGACCGAGGGCCCTGCCGAGTACAACATGGTTGCCAGCCTTGCTGTCATCATCAACCACTTCAGCGGCCGAAAATACATGTTCAGGCAGTCAACCCACCTCTTCCATCTGGGCCCCAAGCTGGAGGGCGGGCCCGAAACATCAAACTCTGTGATGGGTTGCAAAGCTGCACGTGCCTGGGCCATGGCAGGAAGGATTGGCTGGACAACAGGTGCTGCCACTGGCTGCACTGGAGGCACTGGGCCTTGAGGCCCTGCTTGAGCAATTGGAGGCTGCTGCGCCGGCTGCACTGGAGGCCCTGCTTGAGCAAGTGGAGGCTGCTGCACCGCTACTGGTTGTGCACCGTCCTGATCTTCAGTATCACTCATGAGTTCGAGCGCACAGCCACCTCCAGCATGGAAAATGGAGGCCGCAACTCAAACTCTGATCCACCGCCAGGCACAGGAAAGTTCACCCTGGGAGCGAAGATGGCAAGAACACACTGTCCAGCTCCATGGGTAATCCTTAACAGCCCAGTCCCAGCCACCAGGCCTGATGATTCCAGGAAGCAGAATGAAGAACCACTGCAACACACCTCCGTGATGATGAAGAAGATGAAAAAGCAGTAGGGACACCAGGACTCAATAGATGTTTGCCTTGAAAATGCCCATACTTTTCCAGGAAATGTCTTTGGGTAAAGTATCTTGGGAGAAAACGCTGTATTCTTTATATCATGTAATTATTCCTACATTGGAGAGATCTCTCTTTCTAATAATTAACTTTTCTTTTGCATGTTCTCACAATTCGGAAAGGTTTATGGCTGCAGATGACTACGAGGTTACTTAAGCTGAGGAAATGCTAAACAACGTAAGTTCAACTATACGGACTAACTGCAGTCTTCAGGAAAAGCATGGAAACAACTGTGCTTAGAGAAACATGCAGTACTTCAGGTACGTAAGCTTATTCAACTTTCTTTTGTATTTTTCTATTCAGTTCATTAGTTAATTAAATACCTCTGTTTTATCTGCAGATTTTCGGAAAGCTGAGGAAAATCCTTTTCGGAATGGTGCAGAGACGGTGGAAGAAACCTCTGACTGAAGATAGTGCGGCTTTGGAGAAAAACTGCTGTTGGATGATGCTGCGGCTGTGAGGAAAACTTCTGACTGAGATGCTGCGGCTTCAGACAAAAACTGCGGTCGGATGATGCTGCGGTCGTGAGAAAAAACATCTGACTGTGATGCTGCAGCTTCGGACGAGAAATGTTTCGGATGATGCAGAGAAACTTCTGACAGGAGCTGCTACGGTAATAAACGACCACTGCTGAATGAGATACTGCTTCAAAGAAAACGACAGTTCGGTAAGTTTTTCTATGAGCTATGAAATTCCGTTGTCTTTTTTCTGTAAAACTACTGTCTTATATTTCTCTCCTTTGACAGGTTCTGTGAGGAGAAAGTGTTGGTAGCATTACCTGCTGTCAGCAGAGAAGACGCAAAGCAAGCGCTTGAGCGGAGCCGGGGCTTAAGTAGCTGCGTTTGCAAAATCAATGGAACGCGAGATCAGATCTGAATGGATCTTGCGGCAGCCATGTTAGGAGTATAAGGTCAATGTTAACTTTACGAAAGTCCATGGAAACTGATGCTGGGAGTGGTGCAAATGCCATGTATGCCAAGCTAACACCCACTTCTGACCCACTGACTGAGGTAATGTTCCTGGCTTAACTGGGATGCCTGAA
Source organism: Ambystoma mexicanum (assembly GCF_040938575.1). NCBI lineage: Eukaryota > Metazoa > Chordata > Amphibia > Caudata > Ambystomatidae > Ambystoma > Ambystoma mexicanum. Next base: position 174,902,961 of record NC_090931.1, read on the forward strand.
TGTACACTGTGCTCATTGGCTGGAATCATGACCCTGCCCATGTCTGTGTGTGTGATTATATTTGCATGAGAGAGCCTTCCCAGCACCCTTCCTGCCCCCTAGTCCATTGTAGCACCTACAAGAGGTCTTGCCTAACTCTAAAGTGCTAGGGGGGTGCGGGAAGACCCTGGTTCCTTCCCAACAGCAGCCAGAAGGATCGACACTGCTCAGTTGCTCTTGTCAAACATAACAATGGCTCCCAAACTACACTCCCAGAATGTAAAACATAAGAAGAGAGATCGGAGTCCCGCCTCCACAAACTCTCCTTCTTCGATATGCGATCAAAGAAAGAAAAGGGGTAAGCGACCTGGTATCTTCAAACCGATGTGCGTACGCAATGAAGGAAACGAGAAAACAAAGTAAAATCACAGGATTTTTGATTGCAATTCATGTAATTGAAAGCGAAGAGGTAACTGATGCATTGAATGATGGAGGGGCAATACCGCTAACAATACCTCCATGGTTGACAGTAACTCATTACTTAATATGTGTAATGAATTTAGACTGCAATCTTTAAGGGTTACACCCGAGTCTGTGAACTTATTGATTAATAGAAGTATCAAGGTTTTGGACAATATGGACAATATTATTGGATCTAATTTATCAGGAACCCCAGATGTGTTACATATGGCACAGGATGCCTCCCCCTTGAGCGTTAAGATCAGCTCATGGGAAGACTCAGAGATTATACCGGAAGGGACAATGAATACAGCGAATAAACTGGGGGTTATTGCAGTGACTTTGGGTGCTGTATTTGGGCTGTGTTACTCCCTTGTCAAGGAACTCTGGGAATTGAATATGGTGGTGGCAAAAATGGTTGATACTCTCTTGCATAATAGTCAATGCATAGACTATCAGATGTGGGTTAAAGAGGTCAATGAAAGCCAATATGCAGCCACTTTGAGCAATGTATGTACAGCAATAGCAGAGGATGAGTTGGGTGAAGCGGAGGTAACTATTGGAAATAAGGAACAAATTACTGGTGGTAGTCTACAGAACTTGATTATTAGTTCAATAGGTGAGGAAGGTACCTCATATGGGAGTAAAAAGTGCACCCGTCATAAGCGTAATAATACAAAATGTGCAAGAAAAAGGAGCAAACATGGTAACGCTGTCAAAGTAAATCCTCCAAAAAAGAATAGTGAATCACTGGCTGTGTGACGAAAGGTAACAGGTTTGAATTAAGGGCTGCACCTAATGCTAATAGGGAAACAAGTAATATGCCAGGAAATAAGGGGGGACCGATGGATAAATGGATGATGGGGCAGAGCGGGAGGATAATAGGAATATTCCAATAACTGAGATACACATTGTGGATAGACCTCTGAGGGAAGCAGAATCATGAAGACAAGTGAGCTATGTAAACATCAAATAAGGTTGTAGAAGTACTTTCTTCAAAGGCAAAAGAGATGTATTAACACGAGATGGAAAGGTTAGCTATGTGTAATATCAATAATGAATGCAATGATCCATTTTTGTTCAAAGATGTGGAAGGAGATGGTAAGGAGCCTAAATTGGGTAAAACAATGAAGATTATTGAGATAAATACATCTGAGGACAGCCCTTTTTAAAATCGGAACTGGATACTTGAATTACTACACACTGTTTCTCAACTTCGTTAACTAACACCGGCAGATATTGAAGCGGTAGAACTACCCGAATTGGGCAGTCAAGAAAATAGGGTGATTGTCCAGTTTGTGTCACCTATCATTGTTGATCTTATTAGGATAGACGCAGAACCGTTATCGAGGAAGGGATTCAAAATCGCCATTTAAAAAAAAACTATTAGTAATACGGACTGCAATGTACGGCCGAGTCTAGGTGGACAGAACAGAAAGAATACAGTTCAACAGGCGAGCAAAGAGTAGGGATATGTGGATCCCAGATAGCTCATATTTTGATAAGCAATGAGAATTGGGGGTAATGATTTGATCCTGTAGTTATCTCCTGGAATGCTATGAGGATCTGCTCCTTTTAAATCATCGATTGTAGGCATTTTGTAGATAACAGCGATAAATCCAGGAGACTTCGATACGCAGAACCATTTTGATTAATGGATGTAACATATCAGTGAGACCCACAGTAAGTAGAAGAGTAAGACGCCCGGTCGGAGGGCTTTGTATTGGAGCAAAGTGCCCTTTAGTCATCAAGGAATATGATACATTTGGTTGTTCACCCTTTGTTTGAAGTGCCACTGTCGAAAATGTTGGTAAATTGGATATATTTCTGTTAATGTATATTCCAACTCTGTGGGTACCTACATGGAGTCAGTGGTTAAAGTGATTACTGACACCATTGAAGGGTGGATGGCGGAATCTCCCAACTCTGAAATCATGGTGATAGGTGATTTTAACTCTTATTGTGATATAGCCTCCGATATAATGGATGATTGAAAGGAATTATGCGGTACATTTGATGTGACAGTGCCTGTAGAATTGGACAGAGGTTGGAAGCATAGCTCTTCCTCTGTCCAAATAACTAATGGAATAAAATGGCTTAAACTGTTTTAAAACTGGGGGCTATGATATTGAAATCTTACCAGCATTGAAGTCAGAAAACAAGAAAATACTTGGACTACTGGGAAAGTTGGATAGCGTGTTGGCTACAATTTTGTTAGCCAGTGTATAGGTGGGCATATGAAACCGTTTGAACATATTCAGACTCCTCTTAGCGATCATACAGTGTTAAAATGTATACTACATGAAGCATATGACAAAAAGCAACTTCAAAAAGTGGAGAGAAAGAATGTACAAGTCAGGGCAGGAGGTGATAGGATAGAAATCTGGTGAAATTTGATTATATGTTTAACTCTTTGGCTATCGAACCCCAGGAGATGGACCAATTGGGGCAGACGGATATTATTGACATGCTCAATATGATACTGATGACCATGAATAGGATTACAAAAAAGGTAGCAGGCGCTCCTTTTCAGAAAGAACATGGCATGATAACCTGTTCTGAGATGAGAGTTTGCAGCACACGCTTTTTTAATAGGATTAGCATTACAAAACATATGGGGAAGAAACATGATAATGTGTATGATAGAGAAGTACACAATAAGAACAAAAGGATGAATGCAGAAATAAATGGAATAAAACAGATTATTGATTTAGATTGGGAAAAGAAAGTTAAAGTGGTAACAACACTGCACATGAAATTTAAGAACTGGATGAGGGTCCATAAGCATGATATAAAATATGCTAATTTGAGAAAGATCTTTAAATTATGTAGGACCAATGATTCCAAGAAATGTTGGCATTTATATAGACAGCATTTAATAGAAGATGGCAATAAAGACATACATGTGATAGCTATTGAGGAATGGATGAAGTATGCTAGTCAATTTTATTATATTGAATGCAATGAATATCGGATGAATATAAATTTGGGGAAGGATAAGTTGCTAGAACCTCCATTTGATTATGAAGACATTTTCAGGATTATTACTAAACTGAATACCTCTAGACCGCTGGGGCCAGACGGGCTTTGGACTGCAGTCATAAAATGCAATCCGGTTAAATGGGCGAACCTATTAATGAAATTGTTTACATCGATTTGCCTAAATGGGGAAATACCTGATAGCTGGGGTAAAGCCATTTTAATACCAATTTTTAAAAAGGGAATGCGAACTACCTTGGCCAATTATCAACTTTTGGCTATGTCAGACTTGAGTTGTATGATCTTTTGTACACTTTTTTGGTATTATCCCCTCAGAAAACTGGTTTTAGGGCCAGATTTAGCACTCTGGATAATAAGTTCACATTGAATCATATTACTGCTGATATGATTGGCAGTAAGGGCCACAGCTTGTATGTATGTTATATTGATTACTCCAGAGCCTTTGACTCTGTTAATAGGGATAGGTTCTGGGGTAAAATGCAGAGCTGGGAGGTTTGTCCGAAAGTTCTTAATTTTATAAGAGCTATGTATACGAACACAACTGTGATGTTTTGCTTGGATAGTGGTCCTACAATATCTTCCATAGTTATAACTAATGGGGGTTTAAAACAGTGATGTGTTATCTCCCCGATATTGTACAATTTGTATGTAGCCGATATGAAGGGATCCTCAAATACGGTACATTGTTATCCACCGAAAATTGGAAACACAGAAATAAGATGGATGGCATACGCAGATGACACAGTTATTATGGCAAGACGCTGATCGGCTGCAGAGGTTGCTAAATCCGGTCTATATATTTGCACTGGAAAATCATTTGTGTATTAAGAAAACTAAGATGATAATTGGGGCTCGGAAATGCAAAAATAAAAAGGATATATTTAACAGGAAGATTAATAAGGAGCTACTGGAAGTAGTAAATATCTACCCTTATTTAGGTATCCCGATAGTGAATAAACCCCGTAAATCATTCTATGAAAAGATATTAATGGATAAGATGCTGAGTGAATGGAATGTTATTAGAAGATATTTGTCAAAAAGTGCTGGACATTATATAACAGGTGTTTTAGAGATTTATCAAAGTAGTATTGTGACTGCTATTTTAAATGCCTTCTAAATTATTGAAGCCAAATATGTGACATGGTTTAATAAATTAGAAGGCAAACTATGGAGATCTGTGTTAAGATTACCTAAGGCTGTCCCCGTAGAAGTTATTAGATATGAATTAGGCCTTGTCTCCCTGACCACTCTGTGGAATATACGATGCTGCAAATTCTACATTGAGATAAAGCTAATCCAGAAGAACCGGGAAAGCCTCTTGGGTATGATAGCAATGACTATGGATAATAGGAAGCAGAATCAGCTGATGTTGAGCTTACAATCTACAGTATTGTTCTTCTTGCAGGATGTTGGTCTGACTATGCCACAGAAAGAAATGGAAATACCTAGTTTCACTGTTCAACTCAAAAGTAAGGCAATGGAGTGGGATATGGCTAATAATTTGGCGATACTAAGCAAAAAGAAGTGTATGTAGGGGCCTGGTCTTGTGTACCCTATGAAGCAAGAATCTGTCGTTGTATGCAAGAGGTGGAAACGAATAGACACCTATTTACAGGATGTTATTGTTTACAGGATTGTTATAATAAGGTATATAGAGATTTGGTCTGTGACATTAGAATGATCTCTACTGGTCAATTTTGGCTTGCCATTATTTTGTAATGTTTTGTAATGATTGTGTAATAAATTAATAAGTGTTTTACCAAGAAACCTTGAGAGTAAGTGTCTACTTGAACCACTGTGATTGTAAGACCTCTGTGTAACCACTTGTACTGCTCACATTCCCTCTTGAGATAAGCCTGGCTGCTCAGCTCGCTACCACAAAACTGTGTAGTACAGACTTATATATTTTTTTATTTTTATATGGTTTATAATAAACCTTTAAAAACAGAATAGAAAAGTAGAAACCATCAGACAAACACAAGCGGATTACAAAACTTCACAATCGATCGATCCAAACTTCCTACATCAAATACGACCACAGGAGCATAAACCCGGGGCAGTGATTAGTCACAAGGCATGATCAAAGTTTATAAGTACAGACTTATATCAAAGGTTGGTTTTGCTTACACCTGTAGTCCTCATTGTATGTGGTGGTCCCAGAGGGTAATGCATGCAATTCTGCCCAACACCTGTTTTACCCCTTATTAGTTGTAATTCGGGAAAATACTGTAGAACCCCTATCCAAGCAAATCACCACAGTTGTGTTTGTATACATAGCTCTTATAAAATGCTCTTTTTATACATAGCTCATATACACATCTCTTATTAAATGAAGAACTTTCAGACAAACCACCCAGCTCTGCATTTTACCCCAGAGCCTATCTCTATTAAGACAGTCAAAGGCTCTGGAGTAATCAATATAACAAACATTTAAGCTGTGGCCCTTACTACCAATCGTATCAGCAATAACATGATTCAATGTGAACATATTATCCAGAGTGCTAAATCTGGCCCTAAAACCAGTTTGCTGAGGGGATAATAAATTATTATCCCTAATCAATTAATTAATCATTTTCAACAAAAAAGTTTAGAAAAGATCTTACAACTCGAGTCTGACATAGCTAGCAGTCGATAATTGCCCGGGGTAGTTCGCATTCCCTTTTTAAAAATAGGCATTAAAATGGCTTCATGCCAGCTATTGGGTATTTCCCCATTTAGGCAAATCGATGTAAACAATTTCATTAATAGCTTTGCCCATTTAACTGGATTGCATTTTATGACTGCAGTCGAAAGCCCATCTGGCCACAGAGGTCTAAAGGTATTCAGTTTAGTAATAATCCTAAACATTTCTTTATAATCAAATGGAGGTCGTAGCAACTTATTGTCATGATGCCTACCCCCGGGCATCCGGACCAAGCCCATCAGCCCCGGGAGCAGGCATCCAGGTGCTTACTAAAAGCCCAGCAGCCCCGGCTAGGGGCTGTCTGGGTACAGTCCTGGCGCCATTGGCGCCAGGCTCATAGAGGAAATCAGTCCTGGCGCCAGGCTCATGTACATTACTTACCTCATGCAGACCATGCTGCAATGGAGTTAAGCCAACGTGAGGCCTGAATGGGACTATTTTACTTCAGGGACTATTTTTTACTCAGATGTGGTCCTGGGGGTAGTTCTTACCTGGGACTACTTTGAAGGCTATTTAAACCACGCCCAAACAGCAGCACATGCTTCGCGTTATTCTGCATCCAGCAGCGTAACGCTCACCGTGCCTGCAGTCAGCATCCAGTCTTCTGCCACTTCTGCCTCGAATCCAGAACTCCTAGAAAAAAGAGGAAAGAAGAAGGAAAGGTTAGAACACGGACATTATTTTAATTCCTTACCTGATTCCGGATCCATCACGTCTTCAAACTTGGAAAGGACATTATTTCTGCACGCGTCGCATCGCCAGCTGCAGCGCCGCGCCATACTCACCAGTCCTCACAGCATTTTTCGATTCGGCACTGCCTCCATCATTTTCTTCGCCGAACTCCAGCATCTACGGGACAAAAGAAATACAAGGTGGGCCGAGAGAGCCAACAAATACAATCTCTTTTTACCACCATAGACTTACCTGATTTACCACCGGAGGCATTATTCTTTAACATCCCGCAACTTCTTACGCCGCACCTGTAAGGAGAGAGAAAATAACAAGTTCAATATGCACATCTTTTACCGGACAGTGTTGGGTAATACAGACTCTCACCTGAACGCCATCAGCTGCCAAAAGACAATCTTCTCTTGGACCCATATGCAACACAAGAAGGGAATGGGACAAGAGTGAACATCGGACATATTGAACTCTTTGGACTTTATACTTACGTGTTCTCGCCAGGAACCTCGGAGTCAATATTCATCCGTAACTCTTCCAACGCCTTCGAACCAGTGAAGTAACTGGTATCTACGCGCCCCTGCATTCCACGCAGGATGGAGAGCTCATCATTCAAAAACATAAGGTGAGATTACTGTAAGGGAATATCGGAGATGATTAGTGGGGAGAACAGTGGGGTGCCATTAATAGAATCCACGGGTGGCTAAATCCCTTTCTCCACTTGCAGGAGAATACTTCTACGGGTCAAGCAGATGAGATTAAGCAGGCCAGTCCAGTCTGTCATCTCTGCACTATGCTTCACGTTGGAGGAGACCGCAGCTGTCCGGGTCCGATCGATGCCCCTGTGGGAGCCAGGTGAGTGTAACAGAACGCGAACCCTATCTACAAATCCCCACTCGGGCGTTATGGAAACCTCAGAAACCGACCAACTAGCCCAATTATTAGGGGAACCTAGGGCGGAAGTGCACTCCGCGCACCAAGAAACTAATGCCCTCAGGAGAGAACTGATTGTGTGAAAGGAACGCACTGATGATCTTGCTAGACAACTGCTGCAAAACCAAGCTGGGCAAACACCCCTACCTGGACTCGGGGGGAACCCAACTCCTGTTTCATCGAGCAATCCTGTGCAAGTAATTCTACCAGGGACTATTTCTTTAGCTCCACTCGAACGCTTTGCTGGGGACCCAAAAAGGTTTGCAGTGTTTATGAACCAATGCCGATTGCACTTTTTATGCAGACCTGGAGCTTTTCCAAATGACCAAGCCAAAGTAGCCTTTGTACTATCATATCTTAGTGGTAGCGCAGCTGATTGGCCAATTCCACTAGTCAACCAGGATGACCCTCTTCTTCAGGATTTTCAGGGTTTCAAAGGCGCATGGCAATACTATTCCCCAGACATTCACAAGGACAGGCCCTGGATAACGAACTTTTATCCCCATGACAGGGTAACCAGGATCTGCTAACCTATATCGCAACCTTCAATAGGTTGGTTGTGGAAACCGGATGGCCTGAGGAGAAACAAATTACATTATTTCATCATGGACTTCGGGGAGAACTCAAAGATGTTTTGGCTCAAGTTGTGAACCCACCTCAGGATTGCGCAGAATATATAGACTTAGTGGTCCAGTTAGACCACCGACTTCAGAACAGAAAGGCTGATCGAGCTAAGTTCGAGAATCGGGTATTGGTTAAACACAACGTTACCCCCAAAGGAACAGATGCATCAGAACCTATGCAGATCGGGGGGGGGGGTTAAAGGACCCTTAACTCAAAAGGAAAGAGAAAAGAGACGGCAGATGCAATTGTGTCTGTACGGTGTAACTGCAGGACATTTTCTACGGGATTGCCCTATAAAACCACCCAAGAAAGTAGTAGGAGTTGCTGACAAAAGCCGAATAGAGCCTGATTCGGGAAACAACCACGCCCGACAAGCGTAGAGGTCCGCTTGCCGAGCTTAAAGAAGGACACTCAGACCTCGCACCTAATCATGCCAATGGTCCTTATTGATCCAAGGCAACCATCATGTATGCACGCTGTAAGGGCATACATTGATAGTGGGGCCGTAGGAAACTACATGGACAACGAATTGGCCTCAAGGATGAATCTACCCCTTTGCAAAAAGACTGCTTCGGATGTCATCACCACAGTCGATGGAACTGAAATTGCCTCTGGGCCTGTAACTCATTCCACTACTGAGATGACACTGTTGGGTCAAGATGGGCATCGAGAAACTATTGTGTTTGATTTAATCAAGGCCCCGCAATTCCAAATAATTCTGGGAATGCCATGGTTGGAAACACATAATCCTTGTATTGAATGGCGAGAGAAGAGAGTGACCTTCCCGGATTGTGCACACACCTGTTACCCGGAAAAAACCTTGAACAAAGGCCTGGCCACAGTCACTAATCCAGTCGTGCAGTTACCTCCGGAATATCAAGAATTTCAGGATGTTTTTCAAAAAGAACAGGCAAACACCTTACCACCTACAGATCATACGATTGTCAAATCGACCTCGTACCCGGTGCACAACCTCCATGCAGTAGGATCTACGCCCTTATGGAACCTGAAAATCTTCACCTACGACTATACTTGGACCAATACCTTGCTAATGGCTTCATTCGTCCATCCAAGTCTCCTGCATCCTCAGCTTTATTCTTCGTGCCTAAAAAGGAAGGTGACTTTAGAACGTGCATAGACTACCGCACATTAAATCAGATTACGGTAAAAAAACGATACCCATTGCCTCTGATCCCCGAATTACTAGACCAAGTAAAGGATGCTTGTATCTACACTAAGTTAAATCTCCGAGGGGCATATCATCTGGTACATGTAAAGAAAGGCGATGAATGGAAGACTGCCTTTCACACCAAGTACGGGTTATTCGAATACCAGGTGATGCCCTTCGGGTTGTGCAATGCATCAGCAGCCTTCCAGTATTTTATGAACGATGTCCTTCGTGAACTCATTGACGTCTGTGTTGTCGTATACATAGACGATATTCTAGTGTACTCCTCCTCAGAATCAGACCATGTTAAGCACGTTTGTGCAGTCCTTGAGAAACTACACCAGCACAAGTTATACGCAAAATTGGAGAAATGTGTTTTTTATTCTACAGAAGTTGAATTTCTTGGATTTATCCTGACTCCAAAAGGAGTTCGAATGGACTCTCGAAAGGTGGACACAATCCTCAAGTGGCCATCACCCAGTTCATTTAAAGGAGTACAAAGTATGCTTGGATTTGCTAACTTCTATCGCAGATTTATTCCTGTATTCTCACATATTGTACACCCCATCACAGCACTTTTGCGAAAAAACAAACGCTTCTTGTGGACTGAAGAGGCTGAAAGAGCCTTCCAAGAGCTAAAATTGAAATTCACGTCTGCACCTGTCTTAAAGCATCCACGCCCTGAGTTTCCATACATAGTTGAAACCGATGCATCCAGTTTAGCCATGGGAGCTGTCCTGTCCCAGAAGGATCCTGAAACCGGTCAACTTCATCCAGTAGCATTCTGGTCAAGAAAGTTCTCGGCACCCGAGTTAAACTATGCGATTACTGATAAAGAGTTATTAGCCATCAAATCTGCCTTCAAGGCTTAGCGGCATTATCTTCTCGGTGCCAGGCATACCATCACTGTAATCACCGATCACAGGAATTTGCAGTATTTGAAAACAGCCAAGGCCCAATCATCGCGTCAACTTCGATGGGCATTATTCTTTGCCGAATTCGATTTTGTGATCACTTATCGACCAGGTTGTAAAAACGGCAAGGCAGATGCCTTATCCCGAATAGGGATGGGAGAAGCATATTCGAACCCGGAACCAGTGCCTATAATTTCAGAACAAAGAATTCTTGGCATAACTACAGACTTTAGAAGATATTCATTTAAAAATCCAACAACTTTTCGATCCTGCAGCCCTGCAGGACTGGGTAAAGAAAGGCAAAGATTATTCAGTCAGCAATGACCTGCCTTACTATCAAGGGGGTCTATTTCTACCACACAAGGAACTACAAGAACTAGTTATCTCCAATTATCATGATGCTCTGATGGAAGGACACCAAGGTATCGCAAAAACTGAAGCTAAAATTAAAAGACAATTCTGGTGGCCCACCTGGCAAAAAAAGATGTAAAGTCATTTGTGCTATCTTGCGGTATCTGCGCCCAAAACAAAAGTCAGAAGAAAAAACCAGCTGGTCTTTTACAACCTTTGGATATTCCACCTACACCATGGCATACTTTGTCTTTAGACTTTATTACTGATCTACCTCCATGTAATGGATTTAACACCATTCTAGTTATTGTGGATCTTCTTTCCAGGATGGCCCACTTTATTGCTTTAAAGGGATTACCTTCCGCTTCAATTTTGGCCAAGGAATTTCTTGAAAACATTGTTCGAATACATGGATTTCCTTCTGTATTGGTCTCTGACCGAGGTAGTCAATTCATTTCGCAATTTTGGAAGAGATGTTGTCAATTAGCGCAAATCGACGTGAGGTTATCAACCTTTCACCATCCCCAGACCGATGGTCAGACGGAGAGCACCAACCAGACTCTTGAACAGTACCTACGTTGCATGCTGCACCAAACCGAAAGCAATTGGAAGGATATTTTGTGGATTTCCGAATACGCATACAATAACTCTGTACATTCAGGAACCGGACAAAGCCCCTTTTATACCATATATGGACATCATCCTCGAACCTCAGAGCTCGATTCACCTCAACACTTAGAAATGCCCGCAGTGAATCATCTGCACTCTACTATTACACAAGCCTTTAAGGAAGCTACAGAACATTTGAAGCAAGCGAAAGAGAAATACAAGAAAAATGCTGATCAACATAGAAGTGATGCTCCACAATACCAGATTGGGGATCAAGTTTGGCTGGCTACAAAACACATACCTCTAAAAGGGACTCAGACTTTTAATCCTAGATATTTGGGACCTTACACTATTAGGGCCATCATCAACCCGGTGGCCGTCAAATTGGAATTACCCTCTAATATGCGGATTCATCTTGTCTTTTATGATTCACTCCTGAAACCAGTTCAACCTGGGACAAGACTAGCCAAACCACCCAACCCCATCCTAATAGATGGGGAACCCGAATTCGAAGTTAAAAATATCCTGGACTCTAAAATGGTTAAATCAAGACTTTTTTATTTAATTGAATGGAAGGGTTACGGACCACAAGAAAGGTCATGGGAGCCTAGTGACCACGTTCATGCACCTCGGTTGGTGAAAAGATTCCATCGGAACTTCCCAGACAAACAAGGACCAAGGGGAAGAACACCTTTAGGAAGGGCCTTGGGGGGGGGGAGTGCTGTCATGATGCCTACCCCCGGGTATCCGGACAAGCCCATCAAACCCGGGAGCAGGCATCCAGGTGCTTACTAAAAGCCCAGCAGCCCCGGGTAGGGGCTGTCTGGGTACAGTCCTGGCGCCATTGGCGCCAGGCTCATAGGGGAAATCAGTCCTGGCGCCATAGGCGCCAGGCTCATGTACTTTACTTAGCTCATGCAGACCATGCTGCAATGGAGTCAAGCCAACGTGAGGCCTGAATGGGACTATTTTACTTCAGGGACTATTTTTTACTCGGGTGTGGTCCTGGGGAAAGTTCTTACCTGGGACTACTTTGAAGGCTATTTAAACCACGCCCGAACAGCAGCACATGCTTCACGTTATTCTGCATCCAGCAGCGTAACGCTCACCGTGCCTACAGTCAGCATCCAATCTTCTGCCACACCCGCCTCGAATCCAGAGCTCCTAGAAAAAAGAGGAAAGAAGAAGGAAAGGTTAAAACACAGACATTATTTTAATTCCTTACCTGATTCCGGATCCATCACGTCTTCGAACTTGGAAAGGACATTATTTCTGCACGTGCCGCATCGCCAGCTGCAGCGCCGCGCCATACTCACCAGTGCTCACAGCATTTTTAGATTCGGCGCTGCCTCCATCATTTTCTTCGCCGAACTTCAGCATCTAGGGGACAAAAGAAATACAAGGTGAGCCGAGAGAGCCAACAAATACGATCTCTTTTTACCACCATAGACTTACCTGATTTACCACCGGAGGCATTATTCTTTAACATCCTGCAACTTCTTAAGCCGCACCTGTAAGGAGAAAGAAAACAACAAGTTAAATACACGCATCTTTTACCGGACAATGTTGGGTAATACAGACTTTTACCTGAACGCCATCAGCTGCCACAAGACAATCTTCTCTTGGACCCAGCTGCAACACAAGAAGGGAATGGGACAAGAGTGAACATCGGACATATTGAACTCTTTGGACTTTATACTTACGGGTTCTCGCCAGGAACCTCGGAGTCAATATTCATCCGGAACTCTTCCAACGCCTTCGAACCAGTGAAGTAACTGATATCTACGAGCCCCTGCATTCCGCGCAGGAAGGAGAGCTCATCAATCAAAAACATTAGGTGAGATAACTGAAAGGGAATATCGGAGGTGATTAGTGGGGAGAGCAGTGGGGTGACATTACTAGAATCCACGGGTGGCTAAATCCCTTTCTCCACTTGCAGGAGAATACTTCTACGGGTCAAGCAGACGAGATTAAGCAGGCCAGTCCAGTCTGTCATCTCTGCACTACGCTTCACGTTGGAGGAGACCGCAGCTGTCCGGGTCCAATCGACGCCCCTGTGGGAGCCAGGTGAGTGTAACACTTATCCTCCCACAAATGTAAATTAATTGGATATTCATTGCATTCAATATAATACAATTGACTAGCATACTTCTATTCCTCAATAGCTATCACATTCATGTCTTTATTGCAATCTTCCTTTAATTGCTGTCTATATAAATGCCAACATTTCTTGGAATCATTGGTCCTACATAATTTAAAGATCGTTCTCAAATTAGCATTTTTAACATCATGCTTATGGACCCTCATCCAGTTCTTAAATTTCATACGCAGTGTTGTAACCACTTTAACTTTCTTTTCCCAATCCAAATCAATAATCAATTTTATTCTCTTTATTTCTGCATTCATCATTGTTTTCTTATTGTGCACTTCTTTATTATGCACATTATCATGTTTCTTCCCCCGTATGTTGTGTACTGCTAATCCTATTCATGGTAATCAGTATCATACTTAGTATGTCAATAATATCCGTCTGCCGCAGTTGGTCCATTTCCTGGGGTTCGATAGCCAAAGAGTTAAACATATAATCAAATTTCACTAGATTTCTATCTGACCATACTATCCTTTTAGCTCCTGCCGTTACCTGTACATTCTTTCTCACCACTTTATGTTGCTTTTTGTTATATGCTTCATGTAGTATACATTTTAACACTGTATGATCGCTAAGATAAATCAGAATATCTTCAAACTGTTTCATGTGCACACCTATAACCCGGCTGACAAAAATGTAGTCAACACGATATCCAACTTTCCCATTAGTCCCAATTATTTTCTTATTTTCCGACTTCAAATGCTGGTAGGATTTAAATATGATTGACCCCAGTTTTGAAACAGTTTAAGCCATTTTATTCCATGAGTTATTTAGACAGACGAAGAGCTATGCTTCCCACCTCTGTCCAATTCTGTGGGCATCGTCACATCAACATTACTGCATAATTCATTCCAATCATCCACTATATCGGAGGATATATCACAATGAGAGTTAAAATCACCCACCACCATGAATTTAGTGTTGGGAGACTCCACCATCCATGCTTCAGTGGGATTTTTAATCACTTTAACCACTGACTCTGTGGGTACCCCAGTGTGAGAATACACATTAATTATCAGAAATATATCACATTTACCGAAATGTTCAACAGTGGCACTTAAAACAAAGGGTGAACAAACACATCTATCATATTCCTTGATGACTAAGAGGCACTTCACTCAAATACAAAGCACTGAAACTGGGCGTCCTACTCCTCTACTCATTGCAGGTCTCACTAATATGTTACATCCATTAATCAAAATGGTTCTGCTTATCCAAGTCTCCCGAAAAGCAAGTATATCACAGTTATCTAAAAAAATGCCTACCATCAATGTTTAAAAAGGAGCAGACCCTCCTAGCATTCCACGAGGTAACTATGGGATCAAATCCTTCCCCTGATTTGTATTACTTATCAAAATATGAGGTATCTGGGATCCACATATCCCTACTATCTTTGCTCCCCTGTAGAACTGTATTCTTTCTGTTCTGTGCACTTAGACTGGGCCGTACATTGCAGTCCATATTACCCATAGTTTAATTTTTAAAGATAACGGTTCTGAGTGTAACCTAATAAGATCAACAATGATAGGCGACACAAACTGGGCAATCACCCTATTTTCTTGACTGCCCAATTCGGTTAGCTCTACCGTTTCAATATCCGCTGATGTTATTCCACGAAGTTAAGAAACAGTGTGTAGTAATTCAAGTATCCATTTCTGATTTTAAAAAGGGCTCTCCTCAGATGTATTTATCTAAATAATCTTCATCGTTTTATCCAATTTGGGGTCCTTAACATCTCCTTCCTCATTTTTGTACAAAAATTGATAATTGCATTCATTATTGATATTACACATAGCTAACCTGTCCATCTCGCTGTAATAAATCTCTTTTGCCTTTGAAGAAAGTACTTCTAGAACCTTATTTGTAGCTATATTTATATAGCTCACTTGTATTTCAGATTGTGCTTACTTCAGAGGTCTATTCGCAATGTGCATCACAGTAATTGTAATATTCCTATTATCCTCCCTCTCTGCCCTCTTCATCAGTTCATCCATCGGTCCCCCCTTATTTCCTGGCATCTGACTTGTTTCCCTATTAGCATTAGGTGCAGCCCTTAATTCAAGCCTGTTACCTTTCATCACACATATAGCATCCTTCATTTGTGTCTCAGCCAGTGATTCGCTATTCTCTTTTGGAGGATTTACTTTGACAGCGTTACCATGTTTGTTCTTTTTTCTTGCCCATTTTTTGTTATTACGCTTACGACGGGTGCATTTATTACTCCCATACGAGGTACCTTCCTCAACTATTGAACTAATAATCAAGTTCTTTAGACTACCACCAGAAATATGTTCCTCACTTCCAATAGTTATCTCTGCTTCACCCAACTCATCCTCTGCTATTGCTGTACATAAATCACTCAAAGTGGCTGCATATTGGCTTTCATTGACCTCTTTAACCAACATCTGATAGTCTATGCACGGACTATTATGCAAGACAGTATCAACCATTTTTGCAACCACCATATTCAATTCCCAGTGTTCCTTCATAAGAGAGGAACAAAGCCCAAATACTGCATCCAAAGTCACTTCAATAGCCTCCAGTTCATTCACTGTATTCATTGTCCCTTCCTGTATAATCTCTGAGTCTTCCCATGAGCTGATTTTATAGCTCAAGGGGGAGGCATCCTGTGCCATATGTAACAAATTGGGGTTCATGATAAATTAGATCCAATTATATTGTCCACATTATCCAAAACCTCGATACTTCTATTAATCAGCAAGTTCACAGGTTTGGATGTAACCCTAAAGATTGCAGTCTAAATTCATTACACATATTAAGTAATGAGATATTGTCAACCATGGAGGCATAGTTTATCGGTATTGCCCCTCCATCATTCAATATATCGTTTACCTCTTCACTTTCAATTACATGAGTTGCAATAAAAAATCCTGTGATTTTAGTTTGTTGCTTTGTTGTTTTCTCTTTTCCTTCATTACGTATGGCGATCAGTTTGGAGATACGAGGTCCCTTACCCCTTTTCTTTCATTGAGCGCATATCGGGGAGAGTTTGCGGAGGCGGGGCTCCGATTTCTCTTAAGTTTTAAATTCTGTGAGCGTAGTTTCGGAGCCATTGTTATGTTTGACAAGAGCAACTGAGCAGTGCCGATCCTTCTGGCTGCCCACAAGAAATGTAGGCAGTTCCAATAGCAATAAGAGACAAGTTGCCACCATTTTATCAACTCACCAGCACTTAGCTCCTCCCTCCAAACTGTCGCCTAGCCTTCACTTCCCCTTCGCACGCGCTTCACGCAGTTTCTTTGGCTTTATGGGAAGTATTCCCCAAGGTATGCCAACCCGAGCCGAGCACCGAGCTCCCAGAATGGGCTAGGGGATTACAGAGCAGCCAACCCAAACAGAGCTCCAGACTCACAGGCAGGGCAAAGAGTGCAGAAACCCCAAGCAATATTTATTTTATTTATTTATTTATTTACATTTGTAGAGCACACTTGCAGCCAGTGGGCATCGAGGCGCTGTTACAGGATCATGTAAGAAGTTTTGATTAAGGTTACAGGCGACCAGAAGTCTCTTGGTTACAGAAAGCAAAAACAGTTTGCGATAGATTTAGCAGAAAGAAAAGCCAGCAATCACTGCTAAACTGTCACTTAGCCTTCACTTCCCCTTCAGTGTTTCAGTAAGATCCAGAGCTGCAGTCAGGTCCATGGTAGTCTCACTGGGGTGGAGCTGGCAATGGGAAAACTACTTCTGGAGGCAAAGCGGGTAGGCCTACTAGAACAGGGGCAGAGGGATGAGGTACGGAAAAGGGTTTTTGGCAGAGCAGAAACACAAGGACTTGGTTATGTTGCGCAAGCTAGAGCTGGAAGACCTGCACACAAACCTCTAGTGGGAGGAGGGCATTGGAGGACATTGGTCAAGTCAGCCATTTCTTCCGCTGGTGTAAGGATCCCTTCTGTATATGGTTCTGCATCAGAAAGGAAACAACTTTCAATTCCATCGGATAAGGTCAAAATCTTCCCACTCCGAGTCTGTTGAAGTAGTGGGCTGCAGTGGATTGATCCCTAAACCCGATGGTCCCGCAATAGATAATGACTGGGTACCAACAACAAAAGGTTCGGAAGGAGTGAGATTCAAGGCACTAGGTCTAATGAAGGAAAAAACAGGTCGAACTTTTAGAATTATCCGATCCTGTCATGACCACCAGCCAGTTCCCATATTAAGTTGATGGGTCCTTAAGGGTTAACCTTGCTCAGATATTGGGAGGTCCTAAGGTTCAAGTCAGATTCATATAGAATCAATTGGAGTTCGTGTTCCCTCAATGGCCGCCTGGTTGTGCCATTGAGGAACTAACATTACAGGTCTAGTCTTTGACTGACCTTTTCTATAACAAGCCAGTTGATGAGGAGACTCGCACTTCGCGTTGCTGACTACCCTGCAGTACGGATGCTTACCGTAGTTGTTCGCCGAAATTTTCTCACAGTCTCCAGTCTAAAGTCCAGCCCGTGTATTCCCCTTCCTACAGTCTCCATAGATTTAGTGTTCCTGTTTTCTGCCTCTTCCCTTAGTCTAGCGTCCTGCCCCTTCATTTTTATTTAATTTCCTTCGTTTTGCACTTCGTAGTGTCCCCGTCACCATTTCCCCTCAGAGGTCCCGAGAGAGAGCTGCTTCTTCCTCTCGCAAGTACTGTTTCGGGTTTTACCCAGAATTGTATTAAGTGTTTATTGTAGTACTTTTTGTGGGGTTGTTACCATTAGCAGCGGTTTTATTTTCGTCATTCTTTATTTGTCTTTTCACCGAGACCGCCTCAACTGTGCGCATTAGTGTGTTACGCGGGCCTGTGATTAACGGTTTTCTCACTGCCGAGTTTTGACACATTTGTCACACATACACGCCAATTGTTTGACGCGTGAGTTCTTTAGAACAGGATTTAGTGAATTAGTGAGAATTCCCCTAGAGCCAGCGTTGGTATAATTATAAACCCTGTTGTGGTCATTCACTTCATAATACATGTTAGAGCTACTACTAGGTGCATACAGCTGCTCCCTCATGTTTAGGACCAACTTATTTTACTGATGTTGTTTTCTCCACAGCAAGGTTTCCACAACAGCCTATTATTACTGTTGTCCTATTTTATTTACCACGAACCTGTTGGCCACTTTCTCCTTCCATTTAATTAGTTATCTGGCATTATATCGTCACTACTCTTCAGGACAAGCGCCCCTGTGTGTATGCAGGATGGAGAGCTCACAAAAATAGGAATTAAGGTGAGCCTTAAGAACTATAGAGTTAGTTTATATATATATATATATATACATACACACACATAGCCTCAGTGGAGTGGAATTCATTAGGGAGCCATTGTTAAGGAAGGTTATTGTTTCTTGTCTTTCTACAGAAATTATTATTCTCTGAAGTTTGAAGGGATTTCTTCAAGGGCGTTCCCGCAGAGTTTTCAGGTAAGCGTTACACGATCCCACGGTTGGTAATGAGAGAGAGAGGAAGGGTATCTAGCAACACTTGGGTCTTAAAGAACAGATCCTGTTGACCAGGTGGGACACCCAATTGAGAGAACACCTCTTTCAGTGTCGATACACGATCCGAATCAAGGAGATCAATTATTTTCCCCTTCTGGTGGTACCACAATTATTAGCTTGGGTTTCAGTTTTTATCAGTTGAATCACATCCCACTTCTGACAGTATATGTAAGGAACTCATGGTGGCAACAGTAAAGACAGACACAAGTGATCACAGTTCAAGGGTGTTTATTAAACTGTATAAGCGGGTTGAAAAAACACCTAATCTAAACCTAAATCCAAGATGGGAGCAAGCTATGACCATCAAATTATAAGGCATTCCTAGTGGCACCTTGTCAAAATAAAAGGGTCTATACTAAGAAAATCTATTGCCAATCCTTACAACGAAATACAAAAGAGTCATTGATGTCATCAATGACATTTCTGATGTCATCTTTGATGTCCTGGGTGTTAGTCTTAGCAGTGCACAGTGGTGGCGCGAGTTATGGTTGCTTAGCTTACCATAACTGGCGAATTTCAAGGGTTTTTCGGTTTTACTTCGAACCATAACGTCCCGTTAACACATTTTTTTGTGTGAATTTCATAGGTTTTTAGTAGCGCAACTTAACCATAACGTCCCTTTAACAAAGTTTTTTTTACTGAAGTTCACCGGTTTGTAGTAGTGGCACATAACCATAATGTAAACTAACATCTGACTTCATTGCACACCTTCCAGAGAATGCCACATGACCATATGCTGGCGCACAGCACGGTGACGTGTCCGAGAATCCGTACACACTTAACAATAAGATCTATGCCTCGTGGACAGTGTGCCAATACATTTTTTACTGATGTAGGAACTTTTAACTTCAACATTTCCTTTGCACAGCTCCAACACCTATTTGTACTCAGCCATTAACAATGTAGTACACAGTACATACTTTTAGCAAAAGTACTATTTATCTGAAAACAACATGAGCTATGGCCATCCCTCCTCCCCAAGAAACAGCACCACTGCTGTAATGAAGGAGCATGAGAAACACTGCCCCTACCTTACAAATAACACACGCACAACATTTTCCCCCGTACACCTACCCCTCCATATTACTGTTTGGTGCCTCTTTGCTCATTTCCGTCTGCAACTTTCCTTCTTAGCTGTCCTTCCAAAAAAAAAAAAGCCATCCGTAAACAAATTAAAATGTTCCTTACGAACCACCTTTCACAGTTTAAAAATATAAATATAAAAATAAAATCGCATAGACTCCATCTACTTTATATTTCTCAGTAAAGGACATAGACGCAATAGGATTTTCCAACATTTCCATTTGCAGTTTGTGCTATGCTAATGGGAATATTGTAGCGTTCATCCTCCATTCCAGGGACTGGAACGGTGAATAAAGGGCCAGCAGGCCAAGTTATCAGCCCAATCGAAGCGAGAGTGCATAACGTGATCTCTGGATCATTACCCCCCCCTTCCACCCCTAAAATGGGGGATGAATGCCATTAACAATCTAGATTTCCAAAGAAGTAACACGTGCTACTAAAGAAGAGGATTTTTCGTTCTAATCCTTTTCCAAGATGGCCACCATAGAAAGGGACGGCGGTTGTTCCATACAGGGCCCCTCTTCGCTTTCCATGGAAGCCTGCAAAAAGCGAAACGGAAACCCTGTCAACATATTACCACAAGCACTTTTTTCTTCCCTTTCAAATGTATCCTAATGTCGAACAACTTTACCACAAAGCCAGTCCCTGGTGGACATGGCCACTGTAATCCTATCTTTTCTCCCTTCTGGTCATGGCCAGTACCCACGTTGTGCGGATCGTGACCTTATACCATGTCCCCGACATTTTGCCCACTCCCCATGGCTGCAGCCTACCCCTCAGTCAATAAACGTATACCGCTACGTTTTTTAACTACATAACAACACTTGTGTAATACAAAAACAGTCCCACATCTCGTCACATAACCAACCCTAATGATATTTTACACCTTTTTTGGATGACGTTCCTCTCCAGCGTAGGCAAATGCACCCATAAGCACCTACGTGCCATGACAAAGAACCTGAAAATGAACACACAGTGACGTACAATGTAGCACGTCACATTTTAAATAATGAAGTGGTTTTTAAAAGAAAACATCAACATTTTAGAATTTGTAAAGTACTTTTATTTCACAATATGCTGTCTGAGACCATCAGACTATTCCCATTTTCAATCAAATAGTAACTTTGTTTCTTCGGTCGTCAACGAAAATGTTAATCGTGAGGCACATGTTGTTGTTTTCCCATACACAAAGTATTTGTTTTTGATAAAGCAACCGCTTCGGTCGCACAGTGATTTCCAAGACGTTGGCATGAACTTCAGCCTAGATCACCATAAAAGATGTTATGTTACTCCTAATGGCCACTGCAGCGTATGGACAAATGGGTCCTGCGCGATCGTCCCACAAAACAGTGACGGTTAGGCAGCCGGTCACGAGTACGTGCATCTGGCGTGCAAAAAAGCCATCACTTGGCATCTGGAATCCATGGCAATCACAGTAAGGCAGGATGTAGCTGTTCGGAAAACATAACAAAAATATGTATCAATACCCAACCTTTAGCAAACAATTTCAAAAAAGACAAAAAGAACGTGGAAACTGATACACAAATCGATGTGGTCATACATGACATTTTAAAGAAATATTACCGTTGAACATGGGTGAATCTAGTGATAATCTACAAACGTCGAGAATCTACGCTCTCCATAACTAAAAAAAAAAAAAAAAATGACAACTACACAGAAAGATAGTATTTCAGTTACATTGCCAAAATTAATGCTCAGGTAATAAAAAAATTAAATCTTGTGATTTCAAAAAAGACAAAAAGAACGTGGAAACTGATACACAAATCGATGTGGTCATTCATGACATTTTAAGGAAATATTAGCGTTGAACATGGGTGAATCTAGTGATAGCCTACAAACGCCGAGAATCTGCTCTCTCCATAAGTAAAAAAAATTACAACTACACAGAAAGATAGTACTTCAGTTACATTGCCAAAATTATTGTTCTGGGAATAAAAAATTAAAACTCGTTCCGGTGTAGAGTCGTCAAAAGTAAACTTACACATTATTTACCGTCTCCATTGTCTTCGTTAAACTCAGACAGCAATGCACTTGCACCAAAGAATCTTCTTGAACTGATATTACATGTGCCTTACAAACGTTTTGAATACATAACCTTATCAAATGGTATTTTTTGCAAACTTTCATTCCCTGCATTCTTACTGAATTTTCCCTTTCGCTCAAGGTAAAAAAACAATTGACCCTTATGGGTTCAGTCGGATGCGTGGGCCTACTGAGTGCGCAACCACATGTCTGAATGCATTCATGAGAACTGCTACTCCCATCCACTTGCAGACACGCTGTTTCCATCAAACAGTGCAGGTGGCTGCCTCAGATTTCAAACTCTAGGATGCCAGTCTGACTGCAATATTATTTTAAATACATTGTAACACAGACACAGTAATTCTTCGCCTGTACTTAACGGACACTATATTGAGCAGCAACTTCCAATTTACCGTATGAATTTGGTGACAAGAAAACACTGCTTTTTGACTTCCTGCTGCCACATCCCATCCCAGCCTCATTAACCCTCACCTTTCGAAACAGTATTTCATAAGTTTAACAAGTGCAATGTTGTGTTGTTTTATATGTGTTAGCGGCTATGTCCGCGTACACCAAAACACGAATGAAAGATGGCGGGCGCAGCAAAACAATCTGACGCACTTCACGCTGTTCAACATCCAATCAGTGAACGCGTCATATGTCCGCGGACATGACGCTATGGATTAGCCAATTGGTATATTGTCCGTGGAGCGAACAGGGAAGTGTGACCGCACAGCGGCCATAGATATCACTAATTTTCTGAGACATACTTTTTGGTTGTTTTAAAGAAAACTACTGGACGGATTGGCACCAAATTTACAAAAGCACGCTTTCGAGACCAAGATCTTGCCCCTGCCGCAAATTTGGTGAAAATCCGTCCAGCAGTTTGGGCTGTAGACGTGCGCAAGTTTTTCCCCCATTCAGTCTAGGGGAAAAAAAGGCGTTTTGGGACCACCCCTATAACCTTTCCTTCCCTGGACCAAACATCACCAAACTTTGCACAAAAAATTGACAGTGGCCCAGATACTTTTTTTTCAAAGTGCTATTATGTCTGTTTCATTGGTATGGGCGGCACACTTTACCACTGCCATTGTTGAAGAGACCAATAATGCTTCAATTATTTTAAATAATAATTTGGCATGCTGTACTGGTGAGCCATCAGACCTCTTCAAACGCCTTTTTTTCCATTGAGATAGTCTTGAATGTACTGTGGCGGTAACATATACGGAGTCAGACTAAATAGTTGCAGGGTGGCTGTCATACATATCTAATGCTGATATTAATGCTATTAGCTCTGCCGCTTGCACAGAGGGCAATCTTACTTTTGCTACAACTTCATACTCCCATCCTCACAATGTACCACTGCTGTTCCTGTGTGTCTCAATCCCATGCTCTGATCGATTGCCGATGACCCATCAGCGAACAAGATCTCTTCCCCCCTCTAAATGCACCCTCCTCAACATGGTGTATGTCATCAGAGATGTCAGTGTATGTGGAGCAATCATGTATATAATCATCCTTCTCCATGAGTTCTGCAATGAAAGTAGCAGGGTTAACAATGCAGCACCTCACAATTTGAATTGAGGGATTTGAAAGCATCACATCATAGCCTGACGCGGGCTGTGTAGTAAATGTAAATTTAGATTTTTCCAGAATCACAAAGAGGGTATGCTCTACAAGTGTCACTGAATAGCCCATGGTAATTGTCGATGATTTCTCTATTTCGAAGGTTGCTGCTGCTGAAGCTGGTTCATATGGGAAATGTTCTTGCATTACTGGGTCCAAAAGGCCAGTATAGTAGACCAAGGGCTTGTGCCCCATTGGACTCTTGAGTGAGGTGTGACAAATCAGGAGATTGCGTCCCAGAATGAATGAGAAGGAACGGAATTCCCACACTAAACCCCAGAAAAGGCAAAATCACACCACACCTTACCGATCAAATTCAAATATACCTTATGGGTATATGATTACTGTAAAAAACACTCCACCCGCTTCAAATCACTGGGACAAGGAGGCTGTATCCAGAGAGAAAAGGAGTGCAAGCCAACATACAAAGACTTAGCCCTTATTTATCTTGTTGAACAAGGGCAATAATAAAAGGAAAGAAGCACTGAGGTGGAGGCTAGCTGAAGGAGATTACAGTAGTAGTGGTTGGGAAGTGCAAACAGAAAGCAGAGTGAAGAAGAAGTTGTGGGAGAATAACGGTGGTAGTTCTGTAAGGCGGCAAATTGTGCCATCTAGAAAGCAACTGGTGAGTGCCCACCGAGAAAGAGGAGAGGGACGTGTCCACTTGGGGGCCAAGACTAGACCTGGGAATTGGAGAGGCACTGGCTCGCTGCACTATAAGCCGAGCCCATTGATGAGCGTGGGGGACAACGCAGGAAAGCCATGGAGTATCGAGATTGCCACCGCAGAGCAAGTCGGAGAGCCGGTCCAGTGTCAGACTATAAAGAGCAAAATAGTTATTACCGGGACTGGAGTACACCATGCAACACAAAGACATTGAATGTAATGTTGCCGCAAGACTGGCAGGAAGAGCGGGGACATGACCTCCTCCAGCAGTGGTCTAGCCGTTGGGCAGTAAGCACTGCGGTACAGAGCATGATGAAACGAGCATGGAGAAGCCTATATCAAGAGGAATACAATCACTTATTCCAGGAGGCACTGCTCTATCGGAGTCTTACAGGACACCACACAGGTAAGGTGGTAAAGCGAGGGAGAAGCTCCAGAGCCGTTGGAAAGAAATAAGTGAAGTGGAGCTCTGTTAACGTTTAAAGGCATGCAACCTCGACACAAACTCCCAGGAAAGGTAAGAAACCTGAAGATACTTATTGGGAGGGGATTATTGAGAGCAACAGACCCTGGCAGGCGAAGGGGCCAAGGTTTCTACATATTGGAGGATAAAAGGTATTCTTGAAGGAGATATCCACACACATAGGTACACAAGAAACTCAAGAAGTGAATTGCAATATAAAGACCCTGTGAAACTTATTAATTGGGTCAGAAGTGAGAAAATATAACAACAATTGTTTAGGAATTACCAAAAAAACCACAAGTGTTTATGTGTAACAAGGTGATGGGACTCGAAAAGCAAGTGAGGGGTTTATGCATGTAACAGACCCAACGAAGAAATAGACACCAGGGGAGAAAAGAAACGGGACGGGGCTTGTCCCCCCCGGCACAGAGATAGACCAGGGGAAGTGGATTTTCCCCCTTGGCGCCAAGAAAAGGCCAGGACCTGAGAGTGCCTCCTGGTAAATCAAACCCACTTTTGAGGTAGTGGATGTGAGAACCATTAAAAGGCCACAAGAAGATAGCAGAGTATCATTTATTTTTCCCTGAGGTGACATTTGTGATATATTCAGTTTGAGGGTCAGAATAGGTTTTTGGACACGGGACGGTGAACAGTTATTTTGGACATCCTAGCAAAAACTGGTCCATTAAATAATTGTGTTCAGGCAGGAGAACCCCTCATATAATTAGGGACAGTGAGGCATTTCCCCCTCCCTTTTTTGATTTAAAATAAGAGAGCATTGTGAAGCACACCACTGTGTCTGTGTCTTGTTACCTTGGCATCTCGCAGAGGACAGCCGTCATCACATACCCATTAGAATGGGAAAATTAGAAAAACATGTTTATAATTTGGTGTAGCCAGAACCGGGGCAGTGCTGCTTGCCTTCAAGTTCATGGAATGATTTGATCATCTCTACTGACCAAATATGGGGACCCTTTTCCTTTTGTGCCTGTTTTAGCCCCTGTAAAATGGGTCTAGTGTAGAGTGGTGTAATCAAAGATCCAGGATCGGCAATAGTTGCACAGTCCCAGAAATTGCTGTGGTTGCTTGTGGTATGTTGTGCCTTTCTGGTGTCCTGCCTTCCGATGATATTATTTGTCCCAAATAAAGTATTTCTTTCTGGAAATATTGAAATTTGTCCTTGTCCACCTTTTCTGTAAATAGTGTCAAGGGCATCACAAGTCTTTTCTTTTTTTAAAATTTTATTTCTTTTATTTCATTTAGTTTATACAAACATTTTGAAAATGTCAGAAAAAAAAAAGAAAAGACAAAGCAACTTGTCACCTTTTACCTAAATTCTAGCCTTTAAATTATTCATCTACATCCTTAAAGGTACTTCACTTGTCCTGTAACATATTCTTCTACTCATTGTTAGGATAGACTATGACTCGAGTGTCCTTTACGTGGATCATCGTGGTTCCATTCTCTCTTACTTTCATACATCGCTATTCAAATATATGGGCTTGTCTCTAGTTTGATTTGAATTTGCTCCAAAAATCGCATCATGCCAAACATCAGCGTTTTGCTTTCCCCAATATACAGTTGTTTCCACCATTCTTCGGAGTTGTACGTCTGGAATGCGCTCATCACCTTCCCCAAACAGTTCTCACATTGAACTCCAAGTTCCGAACAAGACAACACCAGGTGTTTTAAATTTTCGTCATCCTTTGCACAGAATCTGCATTTTACATTGCTTTCTGAGATCATCTGACGATGTCTTAAAATTTCTTTGGTTTCAAAGATATTCAAACGGAACTTTAAGAACAGCCTTCTTAAGCGTTTATAAGGTGATAACATCAGATATTTTGGGAGTGTATTGCGTTTTTTGCCTTCAGATGGAATATTTTGCATGGATTTATGGATTGATCTTCTCTTCGATTTCGATCCAATCGAGGTCAAGCAATTTTCTTTTCGCTGAGTTTGGATTGTACCATAGGGTTTGCTCGTCTGTTCGTAGTTGGTTTAGGATCACTTTACATTGTTGTTTCCATTCATTTAGCGCTGATTTCTTTTGTGTCCTCTCTTCCGCCAACATTTTAAAAGAGGTGGCAAATTTGCCTCTTCATATATTTTTCTGAACAGTGCTAATTTATTCCATGTGATTCTCATATTAAGAGACGAGATCCCTACTTCGTACAGGACACAGGCGGTCGGCGTACTTTGGGGAATCTGAAGCACTTTTTTCAGAAGAAGCCTTCGCAACGTGACCATATTTTGTGGTCGCACCCAAACATGTTCTCTGCTCCATAGGTTAGAATTGGAGAGACTTTGCTCTGGTAACATTTTCTTACTGGCTCGCATGAACATTTTCTGTATTTGTTTTGGATTATGATGCCTTGCGAAGTCAGTTGTTTGCAGCGGTTTAAAAGTTTTTTGGACATCGGCTCATCATTGATACTGGAACTGATGATTGTTCCCAGGTACCTTGTATGTGGAACTTTGTTCAACTTTTTCTCCCCAAGCAACCACCCTTGTCTGAACTTGTTGGATTTTCTTCCTCTTTTGTTTTCAAGAACCAGGATTTCTGATTTTGCCGCGTTAATCTCCAATCCCAGATCTTCCAGGAAGGTTCTTGGTGCTGTCAGTTTTTGCCATGTCATCAGCGTACATGATATGATTTATCTGGGTTCTGTTTATCAGCGATGGAAAAGACACAACACTCTCTAGGGCGGTCCCAACTTCTGATATATAGAAGTTAAATAGGGTTGCTCCTAGGGGGCACCCTTGTTTCACGCCTCTCTTTGTTGAAATGGGGTTCGATAGGTTTCCTTCGCTATCCATACGCACTTGTATGAATGTCTCTGAATATAGCTCTTTAATGGCTTGGATAAGGCTCATGCTACACCCCCTCTCCATCAAGTTGTTCCAGAGTGTTTCTCTATCCACCCCATCAAATGCATTCGCCATGTCGATAAGGCAAGGTATATTTTTTGGCCAGATCTAATAGCGTCAATTTTTAGTAGGTTCAAAATTAACAAATTAATGCCACAGCCTACACCTTTCACGAACCCAGACTGGCGGTCGTCATAGATCTTCTCTTTTCAAATCCATGTGGTCAGTTGCGCAAGCAGTTGCGATGCAAACACTTTTCCCACAACATCAAGTAGGGCTATTGGCCGATAATTCGCAGGGTCTGTGCGGATTCCTTTCTTCAAGATGGGTACGATTATTCCAGACTTCCATGTCAATGGAATCCGACCTTCTTTTATTATTAATCGAAACAAGAAGTCACAGAAGTCTGTCCACTCTTCAATATTCTCTTTTAGGTCCACATTTGACAAACCGTCAGGCCCTGCAGCACGTGAGGCATTGCATTTTATGATCGTTGTGCGAATGTCATCTTGTCTATTGCAATTTCCCACGGCTGGTTCCATTGAAAGTTTGTGGTACTCGTGGTTTTTCTTTTTTGAAATAACTTTGCATAGTGTCTTTCCCACTCATTTTCATTTACCAAATTTGCTATTATCGCCTTTTCGGAGTTCATTGTTTCATTTATTATAGCCCAAAAGCCCCTGGAGTTTCTTTTGTTTAGGGCCATCAGCATTTGCTCGGCATCTCGTTGCACCATTACTGCTCTATGCTGTTTGTTCCAATTATTATATCGGTTCTTTGCTTTTTTTATCTGACTCTTGTAATCACCCAATTTTGTCGCGCCAATTCTTCTTACGGTCTTCCTTAACTCTCTCTTTCTTCTCGCAATTTCAGGGTCGTATTGGTGTTTTTTGTATCCATCTCTATTCAGGGAGGTCTTCTTATTGATTTTATACATCTCTAGAAATTGCTGGTATTCAATCGGGTTACTTCGACCCAACTCCTGAGACTGGTGCATAGACTCTGTTACTGCCACTATTTCGGCATTCTTAAAACGTAATCTATTCCGACCTGGAACCACCGATATAGCTTGACTATTGCTTCAGCTTTACTGGTTTATTCATCTTCCATTCCATTGACACAATGTTATGGTCACTTTTGTTTGACTTGTTCACGTTCAATGAAACGATTTCTGGCACTAGTCTGTTCGAAACAAAGATGTAATCTAGTATGGATTTTTGCCCACCTCTTTCCCAGGTTGGTTTCGCAGGTATATCTCCTCTAGTTGTTCCGTTCAGCAATAACAGATTCCTGTGTGCCATTTCGTCCAACCAACAATCACACTTGTATCTTTCTTTAATATTCGTGGGCGCCTTTACATGGTTGATTTCTATTAAATTCATGTTAAAGTCTCCACACACAATCAACGGGGCCTCCGGTTCATCAATTAGAATGTTGTCTATTGCATCTAGGAAGTAGTCTTCACATTTTTGGTGTGTTTTTGACGTTGTATTCCAGTAAACATTTAGGAGATGAATAGCTTGCTTCTTCTTCTCTGTCTGGTTAACTAGTTCAACACCAACCATCTCTAGAAAAGGCGATAAGTTTAGTACTGATTTGATTCTCATACCAGAGTTTCTTTTAATGAGAACTAATTGACCTGACATTGGACGGCCTTTATTCTGTCTAATGGCTGGATTTATGGCGGCTCCGAAGCCTTCAACATATGGTTTATCAGTGAGCCACGTTTCTTGGAGACATATCACATCGGCCTTTACTAAGATTTCAGGTGTTGAGTTCAGAAGGTGAGAGAAGCCTCTCGTGTTCCAAGAGGCTATTATCTTTGTCGATTGCTCATGGCATTAACTCATCGTCAGACCATTTAAAGATTTTGCCAGCCAAGCCCATTTATTTCTCCCATCCTCAAGGACATTCCGCTCCTCGTTAATTGGAGCCGTTGACAATGTCACCTGGCGATTCTCGACTGTTATTTTGATTTTTTTCAGTCTTGTCTCAAACCTTGAGCAGGGCATTTCCTCATCACCTTCTTTCGATTGTGCTTCATCACTCCTCTGAGCCTCTGCTCTTGTACAAGCAGGTGCCGGGGTGTTAACCACGGGGCCGGTTTCTTTTTCCTCTTGTACGTTTTCTTCCATTAATTTCTCAAGCGCTTCACCCACCAAAGCGTTATCCACTTCATAAACTAGGTAGCCCATATCCCACAGCTGCCTCTCACACATCATGACCAGTTCCACGACCTTCTTGTCCATGATGTGTAACAGTACGAATTTCTGATTTGCATCTGTTATGATTTCCACACGGTCAATTTGTGCACTTTTTATTGATCTTAGAACAGGAATATTTTGGAATAGCTGCAGTATGGAGTACCTGTTTAGAGGAGTGTCACTTTTTCTAGTTTCAATCCTTTCCACCAATAATCAAAAAGGCTGAAGTCTTGCCGGCGTGATGGGATTGGTATCTTTGGCATGGAGCTGATGCCGGTTAGGTTTCTCTGGCTTTTCGCTCAGCTCCCTCGTTGCATTTGTTAAAGAGCACTGCATCCCTTTTAGGTTCTCGGAATTTGACTTCTGCTTCGGTGAGGGATCATTTGGTTTCTTCAGTAGTTCAACCGAGCTCTTCGTCCCAATGTTGGCTTTCTGCATACTTATCGCACGTTTCTCTTCTAATGTATAGTAAATTTGTGCTTCTTGAAGTTTTGCGCTTTCCTTTTCTTTTATAGCGTTGTTTTTTTTGGTGTTATTGGCCAAGAGAAAACTCTTTTGCTTATCGGTTGAACCTCACTCACTTTCTTAGGTTCATTACAAGGCGACCGTGTACCCGATGAATCTCTTGGGACCTCAACTGGACCATTTGCCTCATCCCTTGCTTGCTCTACCTCACTTGGATTTTCAGTCTCCAAATCTTCTTCGACAGGTGAGCTGTACGTTGACAGGTTCATAAGTTCCTCAGCCTCAGCGTCCTCATTTTCTATCACCGGAGGTCTACTCTGGCTCTTTGACTTTTTATTTGTTCCTGGGTGAGAGACATTGGCTTCATCTTGAGGTTCAGAAGTTTCGTTTTCAGCTCGCATCTCACCATCGTCGCTGTTTTGTTAACTCTTTGTTGATTTTTGCTCTGAGTTATTTACTGTGATGTTCAATGCTTTAATGTTTCTAAAGAAATTTGCAGAGCTTCGCGGATTTTGGTTCTTTTGTATTTTTTGGTTTTTCAACTTTTTTTTACTTTTACTCTGTTTCTGTTCAGCAGTCTTTCCTTTAAGATTCCCGCTATCACCTTGGGCTTTCGGATTTTCAAATATATCGAACCATTCCGTTTCGTTCTTTTTTGGTGACGATGCTTTAGAGCAACTCTTCCCATTCATTGAGCTGATCTCCTTGCTTAATTCAGCCTGGGTCAGGTCGATTGTCCGAGGATTCTCTCCTTTTTCTTTCTCCATTTCCTTATGGGAGGTATCTTGTAAATCGACTTTTGCTGGTTTCGTCGTACAAGTGGTAGCCGTATGAACGTCTATATCCTTAGAGCTACCATTTTCATTGAACCCTATCTCAGGGATATCACTTTCCACAGTGCTGATTATAAATTTCTTTTCATAACAGCAATTTTGGGTTGAGATCGCCTTTTTGTTTTTTGTAGTTTTCTCTTGCTGTTGTTTGACGCTGGGTAAACTCTCGCTGTTATCAATGATTTCCAGATCTATCGTTGTGTCAGTTGTTGAATGGGTTTTAGCAGGTTGATTTTTAGTGACCACGACATCCTTGCCTTAACGTTCCTTTTGTAACAGGGTCAGAGCCTGTCTCGTGACTTCAGCCAAGAGTCTCTTATCTTCCGCTGAGTTTTTTAGAGACTCTTTTAAAGCTGTTAGGGAAATTTCGTTGCCTCTTCTTGACATCACGACCTGTGCTGTCATTTCCGTCAGGTCGGCCTCTAATTTTATGATTTTCGAGTTGAGTAGTGCTAGTAACGTGGTTTGATCACAACAGTTCTCATTTAAGTTCTCGCATAGCTTCATTAGAGGCGCCACAGCTATCGTCGTTCCTGACAGCAGGATCGGACTTAGTTTAGAGACGACCGACTCCAGCAGGGTAGAGCTGATTTGACAGTTTTTCAAGCACTAGCATTTATGGGTTCCTCCAACTGCTGACTCACCTTTTGCCCAGACGCTGTCATCTCGTCACTCTCAGGCTCCAAAGTTGAATGCTTCCTTGTGGGTTTGCTCGCTCTTATGGGCAGCGTGGTTTCCTCCACAACTATCCTTCCTTTAAAACGTTTGTTCGAACCCTCAGTTTCAGTGTCCGAGCTTCTGTTTCGTCTACTCCTCTTTTGCGAGACTATGATTTCGTCCTTTCTTGTCTCAAAGGGGGGTGTATTGACCTCAAGACTCAGTACTTCACAAATGTTCCTATCTTTAGTCAATAGCCACTCTGCTTGTGGTATTATTCCCCCACATACGCTTGATTGTGAGGTTCTTCGAAGTTGCAATATTTTATGGTTCATCTCTGCAAGGTCTTTCAGTAGTTTGTCCGCAATCCCCAAAGACTCTCTTCGAGTTATCAAATTGGGCAAGTTTTGTTCATCAGATCTTTCTTTCCAGACTTCAGGACTCCCCCAAACCTCCTTTGTAACTCTCGCTGGCCCAACATGAATTTCTTTCTCCAGCATTGATGGAGGAGTGGGGCATAGCTCCTCAGTCAGCCTCGAAATTGGTGGTTGTAGAGTTGAACTTGTTAGTTCTAAAATGTTGTGTTCCGGCTTGTACATGGCTGCCACTCTTGACCAAGCCAGTAGTTTTAGTGAGGGTCCATATTTAATTAGTTTCTCTGTACTTGGGGCTTTCTGTAAAGGTGACGATTCGTTGTTACAATTGTCCTTCCTTGAACTTATCACTTGTACGGGTTGGATCCACCCTGACTATGGTTGCTCATCAACACGGCTCTCCTGGCTGCACTGCACGGCCAGTATCTGTAAGATTTGTTTGTTTTTCACTAGAATTAACATTAGTTTTGGGGCCTGTCGGGGCAGAGGGGTCGGATGAGCCCCACTTGGGGGTCTCACCCTCACTCATTGATACTGAGGGCAATTTTGGACTGGGTTCGAGCTGAGAAGGGGGTATCATCAAGGGGGGAGGGCTCACTGCCGGTGTATGGTGTATCATTACTTTACAATTTTCTAACTCTGTACCGGCCTCCGCCCTCCGCGCCTCACCCAGTGTCTCCTTCACCGTCCGATCCTTAGCTTGTCTTATCTGTGAGCATGATCGTGTTTGCTGTTTATGGGAGGCAGACTCGATCACCCCTTTTGCTCTCCTCCTCTTACTCCTCCAGCTCGACACCTCCTCCGCCCCCTCACCTTCCACTTCATCACTCTCACTATCGCTCTGACAATCGCTCTGACTCGCGCTGTCACTTTCGGCACAATCCTCTCGATCCTCGATCACCGCGCTGATTGTTACCTCACCAGTCCTTTTCCCCCGCCTGACAGTTCAGGCACCATCAGGCGCCGACATCACAGGGAGTGGCCGCGGTGGCAGGTCCGCGCATCTTGATTCCCCATGTGCGTTCCTTCCGTGAGCGGCTTGCAAGCTTGTGCCAGTCACGTTTCGAGAGACACGCTTCGCTTGCGCACGGGTGTTCGCCGTTGCACCCTTCCACATTCTTAAGCACTTAAGGACTTCCACAGTCTATTCGAGTCTATTGAGGTAAGCGCGCACACACGTACAGGGCTGCTCTTACCCGATTCCACCGCCAGGGCGGCCCAGTGGAGTGGCACTCGTTCACTCGCCGATTCTTTTGTTTCCTTTCAGTCAGCGTCCCACGGTCCTCCACGGACCACCAGGGAACACAGGAAACACTCAGTACACTCTGCTACGCTCCGCTTGGAGTAGTGGTGGTTTTTATGAAAAACTCCTCCTCTTCCTGCAATGGCAATGGTAAACAGACTTGCCAGGACCCAGAACACAGGAAACACTCAGTACACTCTGCTACGCTCCGCTTGGAGTAGTGGTGGTTTTTATGAAAAACTCCTCCTCTTCCTGCAATGGCAATGG
The DNA here is from genome assembly GCF_040938575.1 of Ambystoma mexicanum. NCBI lineage: Eukaryota > Metazoa > Chordata > Amphibia > Caudata > Ambystomatidae > Ambystoma > Ambystoma mexicanum. The sequence goes on from NC_090931.1 coordinate 174,936,798, forward strand.
TAAATAGACTTGCCAGGACCCAGAACACAGGAAACACTCAGTACACTCTGCTACGCTCCGCTTGGAGTAGTGGTGGTTTTTATGAAAAACTCCTCCTCTTCCTGCAATGGCAATGGTAAACAGACTTGCCAGGACCCAGAACACAGGAAACACTCAGTACACTCTGCTACGCTCCGCTTGGAGTAGTGGTGGTTTTTATGAAAAACTCCTCCTCTTCCTGCAATGGGAATGGTAAACAGACTTGCCAGGACCCAGAACACAGGAAACACTCAGTACACTCTGCTACGCTCCGCTTGGAGTAGTGGTGGTTTTTATGAAAAACTCCTCCTCTTCCTGCAATGGCAATGGTAAACAGACTTGCCAGGACCCAGAACACAGGAAACACTCAGTACACTCTGCTACGCTCCGCTTGGAGTAGTGGTGGTTTTTATGAAAAACTCCTCCTCTTCCTGCAATGGCAATGGTAAACAGACTTGCCAGGACCCAGAACACAGGAAACACTCAGTACACTCTGCTCCGCTCCGCTTGGAGTAGTGGTGGTTTTTATGAAAAACTCCTCCTCTTCCTGCAATGGCAATGGTAAACAGACTTGCCAGGACCCAGAACACAGGAAACACTCAGTACACTCTGCTACGCTCCGCTTGGAGTAGTGGTGGTTTTTATGAAAAACTCCTCCTCTTCCTGCAATGGCAATGGTAAACAGACTTGCCAGGACCCAGAACACAGGAAACACTCAGTACACTCCGCTACGCTCCGCTTGGAGTAGTGGTGGTTTTTATGAAAAACTCCTCCTCTTCCTGCAATGGCAATGGTAAACAGACTTGCCAGGACCCAGAACACAGGAAACACTCAGTACACTCCGCTACGCTCCGCTTGGAGTAGTGGTGGTTTTTATGAAAAACTCCTCCTCTTCCTGCAATGGCAATGGTAAACAGACTTGCCAGGACCCAGAACACAGGAAACACTCAGTACACTCCGCTACGCTCCGCTTGGAGTAGTGGTGGTTTTTATGAAAAACTCCTCCTCTTCCTGCAATGGCAATGGTAAACAGACTTGCCAGGACCCAGAACACAGGAAACACTCAGTACACTCCGCTACGCTCCGCTTGGAGTAGTGGTGGTTTTTATGAAAAACTCCTCCTCTTCCTGCAATGGCAATGGTAAACAGACTTGCCAGGACCCAGAACACAGGAAACACTCAGTACACTCCGCTACGCTCCGCTTGGAGTAGTGGTGGTTTTTATGAAAAACTCCTCCTCTTCCTGCAATGGCAATGGTAAACAGACTTGCCAGGACCCAGAACACAGGAAACACTCAGTACACTCCGCTACGCTCCGCTTGGAGTAGTGGTGGTTTTTATGAAAAACTCCTCCTCTTCCTGCAATGGCAATGGTAAACAGACTTGCCAGGACCCAGAACACAGGAAACACTCAGTACACTCCGCTACGCTCCGCTTGGAGTAGTGGTGGTTTTTATGAAAAACTCCTCCTCTTCCTGCAATGGCAATGGTAAACAGACTTGCCAGGACCCAGAACACAGGAAACACTCAGTACACTCCGCTACGCTCCGCTTGGAGTAGTGGTGGTTTTTATGAAAAACTCCTCCTCTTCCTGCAATGGCAATGGTAAACAGACTTGCCAGGACCCAGAACACAGGAAACACTCAGTACACTCCGCTACGCTTGGAGTAGTGGTGGTTTTTATGAAAAACTCCTCCTCTTCCTGCAATGGCAATGGTAAACAGACTTGCCAGGACCCAGAACACAGGAAACACTCAGTACACTCCGCTAGGAGTAGTGGTGGTTTTTATGAAAAACTCCTCCTCTTCCTGCAATGGCAATGGTAAACAGACTTGCCAGGACCCAGAACACAGGAAATACTCAGTACACTCCGCTACGCTCCGCTTGGAGTAGTGGTGGTTTTTATGAAAAACTCCTCCTCTTCCTGCAATGGCAATGGTAAACAGACTTGCCAGGACCCAGAACACAGGAAACACTCAGTACACTCCGCTACGCTCCGTTTGGAGTAGTGGTGGTTTTTATGAAAAACTCCTCCTCTTCCTGCAATGGCAATGGTAAACAGACTTGCCAGGACCCAGAACACAGGAAACACTCAGTACACTCCGCTACGCTCCGCTTGGAGTAGTGGTGGTTTTTATGAAAAACTCCTCCTCTTCCTGCAATGGCAATGGTAAACAGACTTGCCAGGACCCAGAACACAGGAAACACTCAGTACACTCCGCTTGGAGTAGTGGTGGTTTTTATGAAAAACTCCTCTTCCTGCAATGGCAATGGTAAATAGACTTGCCAGGACCCAGAACACAGGAAACACTCAGTACACTCCGCTACGCTCCGCTTGGAGTAGTGGTGGTTTTTATGAAAAACTCCTCCTCTTCCTGCAATGGCAATGGTAAACAGACTTGCCAGGACCCAGAACACACAGGAAACACTCAGTACATTCTGCTACGCTCTGCTTGGAGTAGTGGTGGTTTTTATGAAAAACTCCTCCTCTTCCTGCAATGGCAATGGTAAACAGACTTGCCAGGACCCAGAACACAGGAAACACTCAGTACACTCCGCTACGCTCCGCTTGGAGTAGTGGTGGTTTTTATGAAAAACTCCTCCTCTTCCTGCAATGGCAATGGTAAACAGACTTGCCAGGACCCAGAACACAGGAAACACTCAGTACACTCCGCTACGCTCCGCTTGGAGTAGTGGTGGTTTTTATGAAAAACTCCTCCTCTTCCTGCAATGGCAATGGTAAACAGACTTGCCAGGACCCAGAACACAGGAAACACTCAGTACACTCCGCTTGGAGTAGTGGTGGTTTTTATGAAAAACTCCTCTTCCTGCAATGGCAATGGTAAATAGACTTGCCAGGACCCAGAACACAGGAAACACTCAGTACACTCCGCTTGGAGTAGTGGTGGTTTTTATGAAAAACTCCTCCTCTTCCTGCAATGGCAATGGTAAACAGACTTGCCAGGACCCAGAACACAGGAAACACTCAGTACACTCCGCTTGGAGTAGTGGTGGTTTTTATGAAAAACTCCTCCTCTTCCTGCAATGGCAATGGTAAACAGACTTGCCAGGACCCAGAACACAGGAAACACTCAGTACGCTCCGCTTGGAGTAGTGGTGGTTTTTATGAAAAACTCCTCCTCTTCCTGCAATGGCAATGGTAAACAGACTTGCCAGGACCCAGAACACAGGAAACACTCAGTACGCTCCGCTTGGAGTAGTGGTGGTTTTTATGAAAAACTCCTCCTCTTCCTGCAATGGCAATGGTAAACAGACTTGCCAGGACCCAGAACACAGGAAACACTCAGTACACTCCGCTACGCTCCGCTTGGAGTAGTGGTGGTTTTTATGAAAAACTCCTCCTCTTCCTGCAATGGCAATGGTAAACAGACTTGCCAGGACCCAGAACACAGGAAACACTCAGTACACTCCGCTAGGAGTAGTGGTGGTTTTTATGAAAAACTCCTCCTCTTCCTGCAATGGCAATGGTAAACAGACTTGCCAGGACCCAGAACACAGGAAATACTCAGTACACTCTGCTACGCTCCGCTTGGAGTAGTGGTGGTTTTTATGAAAAACTCCTCTTCCTGCAATGGCAATGGTAAATAGACTTGCCAGGACCCAGAACACAGGAAACACTCAGTACACTCCGCTACGCTCCGCTTGGAGTAGTGGTGGTTTTTATGAAAAACTCCTCCTCTTCCTGCAATGGCAATGGTAAACAGACTTGCCAGGACCCAGAACACAGGAAACACTCAGTACACTCCGCTTGGAGTAGTGGTGGTTTTTATGAAAAACTCCTCCTCTTCCTGCAATGGCAATGGTAAACAGACTTGCCAGGACCCAGAACACAGGAAACACTCAGTACACTCCGCTACGCTCCGCTTGGAGTAGTGGTGGTTTTTATGAAAAACTCCTCCTCTTCCTGCAATGGCAATGGTAAACAGACTTGCCAGGACCCAGAACACAGGAAACACTCAGTACACTCCGCTACGCTCCGTTTGGAGTAGTGGTGGTTTTTATGAAAAACTCCTCCTCTTCCTGCAATGGCAATGGTAAACAGACTTGCCAGGACCCAGAACACAGGAAACACTCAGTACACTCCGCTACGCTCCGCTTGGAGTAGTGGTGGTTTTTATGAAAAACTCCTCCTCTTCCTGCAATGGCAATGGTAAACAGACTTGCCAGGACCCAGAACACAGGAAACACTCAGTACACTCCGCTTGGAGTAGTGGTGGTTTTTATGAAAAACTCCTCTTCCTGCAATGGCAATGGTAAATAGACTTGCCAGGACCCAGAACACAGGAAACAATCAGTACACTCCGCTCCGCTCCGCTTGGAGTAGTGGTGGTTTTTATGAAAAACTCCTCCTCTTCCTGCAATGGCAATGGTAAACAGACTTGCCAGGACCCAGAACACAGGAAACACTCAGTACACTCTGCTACGCTCTGCTTGGAGTAGTGGTGGTTTTTATGAAAAACTCCTCCTCTTCCTGCAATGGCAATGGTAAACAGACTTGCCAGGACCCAGAACACAGGAAACACTCAGTACACTCCGCTACGCTCCGCTTGGAGTAGTGGTGGTTTTTATGAAAAACTCCTCCTCTTCCTGCAATGGCAATGGTAAACAGACTTGCCAGGACCCAGAACACAGGAAACACTCAGTACACTCCGCTACGCTCCGCTTGGAGTAGTGGTGGTTTTTATGAAAAACTCCTCCTCTTCCTGCAATGGCAATGGTAAACAGACTTGCCAGGACCCAGAACACAGGAAACACTCAGTACACTCCGCTTGGAGTAGTGGTGGTTTTTATGAAAAACTCCTCTTCCTGCAATGGCAATGGTAAATAGGATTGCCAGGACCCAGAACACAGGAAACACTCAGTACACTCCGCTTGGAGTAGTGGTGGTTTTTATGAAAAACTCCTCCTCTTCCTGCAATGGCAATGGTAAACAGACTTGCCAGGACCCAGAACACAGGAAACACTCAGTACACTCCGCTTGAAGTAGTGGTGGTTTTTATGAAAAACTCCTCCTCTTCCTGCAATGGCAATGGTAAACAGACTTGCCAGGACCCAGAACACAGGAAACACTCAGTACACTCCGCTGAGTCTTTTCTGCATTCCTCTTTGGTGCTACACACCAAAAGACCATCGACATATTGTATTACTACACTCTTTCTTTGTGTAAACACATTGAGATATTGTGAGTCTGGGTGCAATGGTATGGAAAAGAAAGCATTCTTGAGATAAATCATGGTGAAGTGGGTGGCGCCTGTAGGAATATTACACAAAGTGGTGACTGGGTTAGGCACCACTAGAAACTCTGCTTCCACTAGGTTGTTTAAAAGGGGGGGGAGGGGTGCTGCACAAATCTCCAAGACCCACCCTTCGCTTTTTGCACAGGCCACACAGTCATATTACATGGCGATTCTGACGGTTTTATAATGCCCTGTTGCCATAATGTGACAATGGTGTCATATATTCCCTCTTCTGCTTCTCTTGACAAAGGGCACTGTCTCACCCGGGGTAATATTGCCCCTTGTTTTAGTTTAATTCTGACCGCTCCTACTCCCTTCAGGGGACCTACATCATGGGGGTTGCTAGTCCATTACTCTTTAGGCACTTTTGCCAAATCTTCCTGAAAGTGTGCTGATAATATTGTGGCCAATAGTATCTTCTGAGGTACCTCTATGTGCTCTGTCAACAGGTAGGGTATGCATATGTCAAAAATCATCTCTCCATTGTCCATCATCTTGAGAAAAAAACTGTATGCAAGTCAAATCAGTCAAGCGCAGTGTTGGATCAATGCACAATACAGAGCATCACTCAATGCCCTCCTCATCTGTCCTGTGTAATATCACACTGTCTTCCTTTGCTATAGCTGCTTCTAAATGTACTGTGATGATTGTTACTGGTGGAATATCTCTAGAAACTGCTGGTCCAAATAAGAATTCTGTGGGCAGACGTAATATTTTATCTTCAATTCTGGGCACCCATTCTAATAGCACCTGTACTACATAGAAAAATAGATCTGGGTGAAGTGGCACTCCTCGCATAACGCGGGGGGCCCAAAATGCCGGTATCACTGCATTTGATTGTGCATAGTGTATACCTGCAATAAAACACACTATACCATTTCCAGTAAAAGAAATGGTCATGTTTACTCTACTCATAATGTCCCTGCCCAATATGTTCACTGGTGTTTTTCGTGATTACAACAAAGGCACTGTTATTTCCTGTGTACCTGTAGCAATGGGCAAATCGTTTGTGAAAGGAATCAATACCATGGCCCCAGAGAATCCCTGTGTCCATTACAATATCTGACAAAGGAAACCTTCCCTCCCCGATACAAGATTTGGTAGCCCCTGTGTCTGCTAGAAAGGAAAATGTCTTGTCTCCCATCTTTACTCTCACCCAGGCTCCCTCTTTTGGGTCAGGAGTCCCTGATAATATTGGGCACATCAGAACCCTCTGTGGGCTCTCCTATTTTGAGTACGTGCTGGTGCCTGGGAACGAAAAAGAGTTACCCCCCACCCCCAACCATGTTGACCCTGCCAAAGTGTGGTACACCGCCCTGTGGAGTCAAGTTCTTGTCCCACCGCTGTGTTGATTGCCATGTGCGTGCTTGGAGAGCGTCTGTTGGTTGTTGAATCTGTGGTTGCAGTGTTGTGTTCAGAGGTGTCAGGGCAGGATACTGAACTTGCTGCTGTGTCAAATCGATTGTGTTTGGTGTGGGGTATTCCATCTGTTGAGACTGCATTGTATTCTGCACATTTACAAAGCAATATTGTGTCTGTTGCTGCATGGGATTCTGAAAGTTAAGGGTGTGCTGTGAGTGATAAGTGTATGATATCCTGGGGCACCACCTTGGCCATAGGGTACCGCTCCGCTTCTCCTACATGCTAGTGCAAAATGTCCTGTTCTTCCACACACCCAACATTGTCCTCCAAATCCACCAAATCCTGGACCTACACCATCAAATCCACCTCCCCTATTCCCCTGGAAGCTGTCTTTCCCCTCCTTGCGACCTATCCCACTGGTCCTGCTTGGGATTAGTCCTGTTCATACTGGCCCTTAACAGGGTTAGTAATTACTGCCCCTTCTGCACTCGTTTTGCTTCTTTCTTCTCTTTCTGGTCCACTTTGTTCTTCTCGCTCTCCTGTTTCAATCTACAAAAATGAACTATATGTGATTGTATTTCGGGCCATGCCCACATCTCTATACCCATTATTTTGCATCAGTCTACTTGAACTTCAGTGGGGAGACCTTGATAGGCGATTTAAAAAAATGGGAATATTCTTGTCCCATTGTTCCCTCGTTTCTAAACGCCACTTCTTGATTTCCTAGATGTATTGTGTGGGGTCCTCATCCATCTTCATTTACTGTGTCATAATAATGCTCATATCAGAGGTGTCAAGGTATTGTATCCTTAATGCTTTCCAAACATTTGTTGGTCAGTTATTTAATGGCGAGCCATCATGTGCATTGTTTTAGATGTTACTCTCTCACTCTTCCAAAGATCCTCTGCTTGTTCCCCCAATAGGGAGGCAAACAAGCTCTTCTTGTCACTTACAGCTAAAGTAATTCCTGCTGTTCTTTTTTCTAAATCATGAATCCATTTGCAGCTCTTTGCTGTGAGAGACGGCAAGTTCATTACATTTTCTTTATCAATGTGGGGCCACAGGACAGATTACAATACCCCTGATCCTTCTGTAATAGGGGAAACTACATACTCTGCTTCTTCTACAATAATGTGTTCCCTTTTTTCCTTCCTGTTGCCAACACCTCAAAGAGCAACTTTACCCAGGTAAGCCCTGCTCGGCTCACTTAATTCCATCCTGCACAGCCAAATTGCCCTTTAATGCCATCTAACATGGAAAACACAAATTCGAGCATCCACACTGCCTGACCCAACCTAGGCCCAGGTTAGATGCGGATTGGCTGCATCCTGGAATGAATGGCTCAATCCTGGAAAGCTGGCATGTGATTCCGGCCCCCTCCAAAGGCCCCATCACAAGGCCTTCTTACTTACCTGTCTGCCCCTGTCCGGCCATAGCTGGTTCGTCACCTGCTCACCCTGACCACCTGCCTGCACTTGTAGACCCCCCCCTGCTCAGCATCGACTCATGCCTCTTGATCCAAATAACAGATACTTCACACTCTGCACTACACTGGGGGACCCCTGCCTCCGCTAAAGGTAAGATGCTTCCCAACCCCACCCATGTAACCACTACCGTCCCCTCAAACGTATCTGCCAACATCACCGCTGCATCTTGCCCCCACTCTCAAGCATACAATCAGTCATCCTTAAGGCTCTGCAGAGCCTTCCACGCCACGCTCCCGTCTCCCCCACTGCCTTCAATCAGCCTCCCTTAGAGCCCACCCGCCAATTGCATGCACCTTCTGCATTGCTGATGCTGCACTCAGTGCATGTTCCACTCCAGCTGCCTAGTGCCATGGACCGCAACCCAACATCCAAACCTGGGTTCACAAAACTACCACAGTCCACCCCTCCAATGGCTCCCAACAACTGTAAGATATTTGTCACTCCTAGCCTAAATACAGCCCATGTGTTGTCTCTCAGGCCAAGCCTGACCCTACCCCACTTGATCTCAGAGGTCCAAATCCACACCCCCGCACTCCCTCCTACACTAAAAACCATCAAGCACCTCACTAGCTTGAAAGCGGAAGGCAAGATGGGCTTGGTGAACCCCAAACACCCCTCCTCACATGTCATACTCCCCCCCTGGACACAAAGGCATGACCCATCCCCACCCTTACTTTTTCTCCCCTCCCCACCATTTGCTACCACACATTCTAGTGCCCTGCCTGCTCCCACACAGACTAAAACTTTCACACACGTAGACCGCCCTCTTCGCTCACCACACACCATCTCCAAAATACACATACACCAGCGACACCACCTATCCACCACCCCCATTGCCTCCCTACCCTGCACTGGAAATTCAAGACTCTTAAAACGTGCCTCACACACTGTTACACCCTCCGCACCTCTCACCTACCCACCAAGCATCATACATCACCTCTCACACCTTCAAACATGCACCACCTCCCCACACCCAGAGCCGGCAGCTCTCCCAGGTCTAGCCTTAGCTCAGACCTCACCACCCCCCTAACCAAGCCCGCTCATGTGCCCTCATCAATGCACGCTCCATCGTTGCTCATACCATTGATATTCGTGCCCTCATTACCAATAACAACCTAGACATTCTTGCAATAACTGAAACCTGGCTACACACTGCAGCTGTTCCTGCTCTCGCCATCACCATTCCCACAGGGTACTTCATCCTCTGCTGCAATCGTCTCCTACACAAAGGTTGCGGAGTTGCTCTCACCCATAGAGACACCCTTCTATCCAACGCTCCTCCCTCTTGTGACCTACTCAGCACTAGGCTCATTATTTCACCCACGTCCACACTAATCATTCATGTCATTGTTCGCCCTCCAGGTCCAAGTAAATCCTTCGAAGATGACCTCTCCTCCCTTCTCTGCTCCAACACTAAACCCTCCTCCAAAGTCCTAGTCCTCAGTGACCTCAACCTCGGACTGTTAGACCCCGCAGACAAGGATGCCCTTTCACTTGCCAACTCCCTAACCTCGCTTTGGGTTCTCTCACCGCGTCTCCAGCCCAACTCATCAACTGGGAAGATCCCTAGACTGGATTGCTGACCTAAACTGCAATGTAGACAATATAACCATCTCCCCCAAGCTCTGGTCAGACCACCATACCATCTCCTTGAAAATGCCCACCACCCCTGTCCACCTACCCACGACCCTACCACCCACACTCACTAGATGCTCCCGTAACCTTACCAAAGAACGACTCCTCCCCATCCTGATGGCCAACATCGCCCTCACCCTAGCCTCCCCACCCTACCAATGTGGTCAACACCTACAACTCTGCTATCCTCGCAGCGATTCACATCATTGCCCCACTTAAAGCCTGCAAAGCCAAACTTACCATGCACATAAACTCCTGGTTCAACCTGGACCCTCCAGGTCATGAGAACAAATAAACGTACCCTCGAAAATAGCTGGTGTAAATCTCAATCTGCTTTCAATAAAGCTAACCTTCTTAGCCTCTCCAAGATCTATAAAAAAAAGCCATCCTAACCCCCAAAGCAGCTGCACTATCTAGCAGAATCAACAATGCCCAATCCCACTACCGCAAACTATTCTCAATCCTATGAGAACTTGAAACCATGTGTGTCCCGACCACTAATTTCTCCATGGATGACACCTGGTGCCAAAACATCCAATATGCCCTAACAAACAAAAGTGTCTCCCTTCAAGAAAAAATCAAGACCAAGCAATCCACCATCCACACCAGAGATAGCAAGAGCAAACCCACCCTATCCTCCTCCCTAGCCTACCCTCTGTTTAACTTCCGCCTCATCACAGAGCTGGAAACCGCCAACCTCATCTCTGGCCTGAAACCCTCTCGTTGCCAAGGTGACTTCTGCCCTGCCCCTCTTGTCAAGGACTGTGCAGAAGCCTTTGTTCCTTTTATTATTACTTTTATCAATTCTTCATTCCTTAACAGCTTTGTGCCACCAGCCCTCAAGGAAGCCTGGATATCCCCCTCCTTAAAAAACCTTCCCTAGATCCCACCTCTCCCACCAACTACCAACCCATCACCACTGTACCTTTTCTTCTAAAAATCCTCGACTGTGCTGCCTACTTCCAAATTCAATCTTACCTTGAGCTCCACAACATCCTCAGCCCTAGACAATCAGGCTTCCGCCCTGGCCATGGCACTGAGTCAGCCCTACTCGACCTAAAAAAACAGCTGGATGACATCCGGGATGCTGGTGGCCTAGCCCTCCTCCTCCTACTGGACCTTTCAACCGCCGTCGACTTGATCAACCACCACTCTGTCACCACCCAGCCACAGCCGCCAACTTCGCCCCTCCAGCTGTCAAATGGATTTCCTCCTTCCTCGCAGACAGATCTGCCCATGTCTACGCAGGCAACGCAGCAGCCCACCCAACTCCTGTCCCTTGTGGGGTCCCACAAGGCTCCTGTGTCTCCCCAACCCTATAGAACATTTACACTAAACCCCTCTTCGATCACCTTGACTCCCTGGCTATTTCCATCACAAACTCTGCTGATGATACCCAGATCCTTATCCCCCCTCAGGGAACCATAGTCAATATTCCAACAGCATTAATTTCATCTACGATATCATCCAAGCTTGGATGGCGGCCCATCAACTCTGTCTAAACGATAAGACAGACATTTTGATTGTTGACCCCCCCCCCCCCCCGCCCTGTCTAGCCAAACTGGACCCAGCCTATCACGCCTACACCATCGATACCTGCCCATCCGTTTCCTCTAACGTCAAAACGCTTGGTGTATAACTAGACTCAAGCCTGAGCATGACCCGACACATCAATGCCATAGCGTCATCTGCAGCACATACCACCAAACTCCTCAATGCCACCAAACCATCGCACAAGCCACCATTGGATCACGACTCTACTAGGTTATAGGTGAAAGGATTGAATACAAAGGATCGAAATGCAATAGGGTCGAGTCAAAGGGACCGGAAAGAAAAAAGGTCAATTTTTTGGGGGGTTGGTGTAAAAACCACTTTTTTCCTATACGGAAACCCAAAAAAATATATACATTTAAAAAAAGGCATTCAACCTTTTTTTTCGGTCCTTTTGACTCAACCCGATTGTATTCGATCCTTTTATTTTAGATGCTCTGACTGGACACCCTCTACTACTGCAACTTCCTTTTAACTGGCACCGTGGATAGGAATCTTTGCAAACTTCAAACTATTCAGAGCAATGCCATTGGTGCAGCCCTGGACCTCTCTAAACGCGATCACGTCACTGCTTCCAGAAAAGCGGCTCACTGGCTCCCAGTCAAATAGCGCATTGACTTCACAATTCTCTCAATTACTCAGAGCTGTCTCTCTAACAAGGGTCCTTCCTACCTCTCACAAAGACTTAACAAGTACACCTCTTCTGAACCTACAAGATCCTTATACATTCACAAGCTGACCACACCACGCTTCAGACGTACAAGAGCTGGAGGCTCCAGCTTTCCAGTCATCGCTGCCTACCTTTGGAACAACCTCCCCCTCCAATTTTGTCACCTGTGTCCACAGTCTCCCAATCTTCCTCATAATCACCATACACTGTGTCATAATTAATACTATTGCAGGGCACTTCCACATCTAGTGAAGTCTCTCTTCCTCTGCACAACTGCTTATTGCTACTCTGCAATCCCGATCTCTTTTATCAGTCCAAAAAATAATCGCTCCTGCCCTCCACTTGTTTGGAGCCATCGCTGCGCTCTTTCCCTCTCCCTGCGCATTTTGCTCTTACCAGTTCCTCATGCGTTTTTTGTAATTCTGGTTCTAATTTCGCTGCACATCATTTTCTACCTGCGAAACAAGCGGATGTCTAGTAGCGATTTTTATTGGTTCTGTCTCGTCCTTACTATCTGCACCTGGGGGTATATAACAGGGATTGGTATTGCCTGCAGCAGTCTCGAAGGGGTAGTGTCCAGGCAAAGTCTGTGGAGCAAGGAACCCATAAAGGGGAGGGGCAGTGGGCGGTATGCGTGTCATCATTTCTCTGTGTTTCGTGATCAGTTTTGTTGCCCTCCTCTTCCTCAAACATCTTCCACGGCTCAAGAATACATAATCTGCTCTTTAACATTTTGCCTTTATGTGTAGCTGTTAAATGCGTGTACATGTGCTGCAATATTTCCTTAGTATGTGTGACCTCTGCGGGCCAAGATTTAAACATTTTACCAGCTGTCTCCTGAAACCCACTCACAGTGGTACTTAATTATTTTCTCCCTATCATCACCTCCATGACGCCACGATCACATCATCACAGTGGGCATCATTAACTCACTGTTCACTGGTTGTCAGGTTTCATGTTGAAAGTGATAAAGAAGTCTTTATGCCATAGGTGGGCACTTCTTAGGGTGGGCTTGGATGTTGCATCCCTCCTAGACAACCCAATTAATATGAACAGAGAGATAGAAACGTGGCTTCAAAAAAGGACCAAGGTGGACATAAAGGCAGCTGGAAGTTGAATAACTACCTACTTAAGGGAGAGGAATTTGTGAGCGTACTGGGAAAAAATGGTCTTGCTTCTTCAGGAAAATAAAGGCAGCGTGAACACGTTCTATTGTGTGGGATCCTTTGAAGGCGAATCGCTGAGAAAATGATTAGTTATGCTTTCAATAGAAATAAAGCTCAGAGGGTGGTAAGAGACATAAAGGCAGGACAGCCACACCAAATCTCCTACAAAGCCAAGCAGGAGGAGACTGGACAACCCTCAAAAAGTTAGGCATACTCTCTAAGCAGACCTCGGCAGACAGTCGGGAAGGACAGGCAGCCTACTGGTGAATAAGGTTAAGAACCTGGAAAGTTGAAGAACCACTCACTAGAAGACCAAGTGCATGATCAATACTGACTGCTACTAAGGATATTAATGGTGAGCTGTGTGGCTTGTAGGAGAAAGACAGAACTTCTTTGGGATTGAACTTCAAAACTAAATTAAACAAATCGAGACATTCCAGAAGGTAGGGTCATAGAGGAGGAAGTGAAGGAGCTGTCAAGGCAATGATGAAGGGGAAATCACCAGGACAAGGCAGCTTCTTTGCTGAGTTCTACCAGTGTCTTTCGGGTCCCTGTAATTGTGTACAATCTTCAATGTATATATAGCTAATGAAACATGCCCTGACCTGAATCAATGCCAGCAGTCTGGATTAGTCGCTTCACGAAACCTGGAAGAGACAGAAGGAAGTGCACCAAATATCAACCAATTTCCCATCTGACCATAGACCTAAAAACCCTGGAAAAGGTATTTGCATTTAGTTTGGAAAATATGACTTACAGCTTCATGAAAGGCAGACATTGCATCAATAATGTGAGGATGCTACTGGACATCCAGCATTTCTATGAAAAAAGGACGATGTGGCAGCTGTATAGTTAGTAATTTCTGGATTTTGCATTGACATTTGTTTAGAACATTGTAAGTCTGAGCCGGTGGAAGCATTTCTATGAATGGCCTCCAGGTGACGAGGTTCACCCTAAAGAGATAGTACAAGACAGAGGTGCCTGCTCTCCTCTATATTAGTTAACTTGGCCTTGGAACCCCTGCTGCTGGCAATAGCTTAGGATCTGGGAATTTAGGGCGTCTTATGGAGAGACTGTGGTAAAAACCTGGGCATATCCGGAAAACGTGGTTGTGATCAAGCCAGAGACCTCCCAGTTTCCTCTGTTGAACTTCTATCACTCACAATGAGAATACCTCTGGTTTTAAGATAATTCAGGGGAAGAGCGAGATGTTCCAGCTATTGTTTTAGTGCGTACTAGAACATATAGGCCTGAAGCAGTCAGATCATGGAGTAGGTATTTGAGTATAAGGATGGTCAGAGACCCCTCATGGGTTTGACAGTGAATATGGTGTGTATGATGTTTGGGATGAGGAAGGAAGAGGTGGCTTTGGTTTCCTGTTATAAAGGAACTAGCTACAGGGCATTGACATTACATGCTAACCCCTACTGGCTTTCCACTAACAGGCACAATCTCTGAGTGGATAAAATGGGAGCAGGGGCAAGGAAAGGGAGTTATTTCTGACACCAGAAATCTCACTTAATCTCATGAATGAGCCTCTTCTAGTGGGCATTTCTGTATAAAAAAAAGAAAAATGACTTTATGATGCTACTTGAACCTAACTACCAGTTACAACCCAGAGCTTCCTTGTGCGGCAATCCTGCTTTAACCATAAGAACAAGAAATGTTACAGGTGATCCGGCGAGTGTCATGGTGGTGGAAGTGGTTTGGTCTGGTAACTCTGTTCACTTTTGAATGTTTTAAATTGAAGTAAAAACTGCTGTACAGGGAATAGAACAGATATCACCTTGTCTGCGCATTACTGGAGGTGGAACGGAGTCTGACTGGGCCTTTCTGAACTACCCCCGATTTACAGGCTTTAGAGCACGGGGACCCAAGAGCGGCATTGTTACAAGCTTTATTGAGCACTCTGCAAGACCCTTAATATTTGACACAATTAGGGCGGCCTAGGAATCCGACCTAGCTGTCTAGATATCGGGTTGAGTGAAGGGGGAGATATCACATTGGCGGGGAGAGGGTAGATGTGGGTGTTTAATGTGCAGTGGGATAGCTAGCGGCAAATGCATCTATTAATTGTGTTATACAGTGCAACATACTCTACACTATTGACCGCCAGCCAAAATGTTCAAGCTCTCATTGAATACCTCAGATGCTTGCTAGTACTGTGGGGAGGGGGTAACGTCACTTGTTTGAAGGTTCTGGAGGTGTCCACGAGCTGTGACATTTGGGAGGGAGTCTTCAAGCCAATATGATCGGTGGTGTTCGCCTACAATTATTACAATCCTCAATCACATCGCTATATCCTTAACTCTGTCTTAACACACTTACCAATGGGTCTACAGGGCCATCTCATCTGCAAAGAAGGAATTGCCAAAGATGTGGAAGATGAACAGAGCTCCTTGGGTGGATGACTAGGTTGGTTGTAGGTTGACATTATCCAGGAATGAGAAAGCCATATATGCTGTGGGAAGGAGAGTGTATTTTGGACAACTTATATGACTTATATTCTTGAAAAGGACGTCTCTTTAGCCATGCTTGGCTTTGTTTGTGGGCACTCCCCAGTCCTATTGTCCACCATTTTCTTTTTTCCTCTGTATTTCATGACGGTTTTTCTTACACTTCTACTATTGACAAATTATGTAGGCAACTTAATTTCTCACTGTTACAACTGTTCTCTCCGAGTTTCATCGAATGCAGAAATGTGCCTAGACTGATGTGCTGAAAGATATAGCCTAAGCAACTTGTTTCCTTCAAAGCTATAACAAAAAAAAACACAAAATACAAAAGAAGAACCTTGCACACAAGTTTCCTCCTTATTTAGTTCTTGCAGCCCTAAAAACCACAGTCCTTTATAGCTTTTCAACTCATATACCGATCACTCCTCGTGAGGGTTCTTCACAATGGATACCAGGGGGTAACAAAAGCATTGTGTCCTCGCCTGTAAGTGGCAACTCCATTTCAATTTTTCTGTGTGAACTTGGTCAGGATGCAGATATGTGCAGCCCATCAAATGAGAATTTTCAGTTTCATCTTCCAAATTGACGTTTTTATTGCCACTAATGTGATTCAAATTTTGGCGCATACAGAAGGCAGTTGTTTCACACATTTTAGATAAAATTAAGACTCTTATATCACCCCAGCTTGCACTGTAGAACATACTTCCAAGCACCTTGTCTCTCGCTGTATCAGATCATGTTGCCTCCTAACTCCTTCTCCTATCCTGTCCTGTCCTGTCCTTACTCAACCGATCCACAGGTTTACAATTGCTGTCCTCTTGGGGCTTCAAAGCAGACTTGGTATACCTGCTATACATAAAACAGGTATTTTGGCAGTGGCTCGTCTCAACGCACACATTGATTTGTACATTCAGTTCTCTAAAGTCCACCGTGTGTCTGGCAGTCATGAGACAGGTAACACTGGAGTTACTTGAACAATGAGTATCCATTCACATGAATAAATATATACAAACGTATTGGCAATGTAAAACCTTCCTTCAATAGGTCAAGTTAATTTATATTAATACATAGGTGAGGTGGACGTAATGAAAGGCACAACCCCAATCATCAAGCCCCTTCTGCGAGAAAGAATGCTATTCTGAGCTGCCCACTATGTTCGCATTGGATAGGCACAAAAGGACATTTTGCATTTTCAAAACCTTCAATAATTTGACCGTTCGAATTACATAGACCTACAAATAAACTTCTTTGTAAAATATATATTTTCCATATTAAATAAATCTGGTTATTTGCAACCCCCCCCCCCCCCCAACAACCCCCCCCTCTCAAACACTGGCCTCCTCTTGCCGACTTGTGAGAGCCTTGATGCAGCAGTGTTTGCTTCAACAACTCTTCCCGGAAGGCTGCCAACTGACAATTTGTAGGGGTTGGCAGGGACCTGGCTCCATGTTTTGGGGGTACAGCAGGCAGCAAGTTACCGGGCATCATTAAGTTGCCTGGCTACAGTCAGGATCTGCTTAGCCCCTTTGCTTAAGAGCAGGTTAGCCAAATTCATGCCTAGAGCTTCAGCTGCTGCAAGTGCGGCATTAGGAATGTTCTTGGCTGTTATGCCAACATGCTGGATGTCATCTTCTGGGCCATCTTCGTCCTAAAGGGAAGAAACCATACAATGAGTGTGTCCAGTTTTCACAGATGCTTACATTTCCACACCCTCGCCCATTGTATCTTGAGTTTGTTCCCCAGCAGTCCATGAGATTTTAAATAAATACAAATTTGGTTGGCATGCAGTGCCAAGTAACCATGCAACCTTTCATCCCTCAAGTACCAGTTTCTGGAGTTTCCTTTACCTGTTGTGGCTTGTGATCCACCCCTGTTTGCATGGTCTCCTTCAGGCTCTCTGAGCCATCCAGGCTGTACACAGCTCCAGTCAAATATAGCTGGGGGACGGAAGAAACGGTTTACATTACAGTTAGTCAAATACTTTATTTCTCTAAAAGTGCCATACAGGAGAACAAAATATCAATATAGTGTTAGGGGAGTTTTCTTAAAGTCCTACCGGCAGTAAGACTTTAGTAAGCCCTCCCAGTGGTTTATAGAGCCCCAACTCTTAGTATTACTTTGTACTAACTCAGGACCTTGGTAGAGTAGCAGAGTAGTCAGGCTTATCTTAAGAGGAAGATTTGAGCTGCAGTTAAGTACACTGAATCTAGTTAGACAGGCACAGCAAAGAAGCACTTACATGTATAAGTTAGATAAAAGTATATATTTATTATATTTACACCAGCATTACTTTACTTTAGGCGTTTATGCTAGAACACTTAGAAATACTTAATAATACACTTTAAAGGGAACTTTCAATTTTGTGTTTGTACGCAGTTACATTTGTAGCAATGTTAGAAAGGGAAAAGACAACGTTGTATTATCGGTTATTGCGCACTCATGCGGTTTTCAACGGTTTATACAACAATGCATTTACTCTGCAAACACATATCGTAAAGCCACTTAAAGAAAAATGGTTAGTGTAACATGAGCTTGGTTCAAGGTTCTAGAGAGTGTTTTTCCGCATAGTAAGTCTTTTAAGTCCCAAAACGCAACCCTAGCTAAAGGCAGTTCGGAGAGGGCTTGAAGTCTTGACAAGCAGCGAATTATGAAGAGTTCCTGTGGATTTCTTCCAATCTCTAGTGTTATTGAAGCAGCAATTAACTAACAAGGAGAACTTAAAACGGACTTAAGAAAGGGAAACAAGCAGCGGCTTGGGTCTGAGGTAGGAGGGAGTGGCCCTGGACACCTATGTGCACTACAACGCTCTGGAGCGACTTCTTGGAATCAGGTAAGCAATACCCTTTTCCTCACAGTACCTTAGGTTAGAAGAAAATATTCATGCTGGATGCTCCGCAATGTTGCAGCTCTGGACGTGACCTACGGATTGCTTGGTCTGATGACTTAAGGCAGGACAAATGATGGGCGGGCTCTCTGAGCAGCAGTCTCGAGGGAGGACCTGTAGCACGACTTTCAGCAACTTCTTGGTTCACTCTGTGGTTTTGGCGCTTTTTCTGCAGCACCAACAAAAGACACGGATCGCCCTTTCAATCTTCTTCGCTTCCTGCAGTCCCACGCTCTGATGAGGGGGTCTGGGCGAGTTGGATCGGATCTTTGGAGTGTTCTTACGGGTTCAAAGATTCGGACGGATTTGGCCTTTCCACAACGATATACTCGAAATGGGCAGCAGGTCGCCTATAATTGGGATTCCGCTGCTCTGGAAAGTCATAGGACCTTGGGAGATGGCTTGTTTCAAAGTTCATCTTGGGACTGATTGTTCCCACCACCTGAAGGGAAGGAATCGTCCTCTTTGGAGCTCCTCTGTCACACAGAAAACAGGGTCAGGACAGCAGTGGTCATTTCATGGTGTTGCAAAGGGTCTGCAGGCATCTATGGACGTCTTCCTCTTCGGTTATTTTAGCTTCCAGTGGTCAACTTGCTTTTCACTCCAGAAGCCTCCCCTTTTATACAGTGCCACTACACAGACCTCTGCAAACATTTTGCAGAAAGGGGATCAGGAAAGCCAGAACCCCTGTGGGAGCTGGACCCATTCAGGCACTCTGGCAGACAAAGGCCAGGGGGGGTGGGGGGGGGACTCCTCCCCTACTTCCTGCCTGCCCAGACACTATGGAGCCTAGGTGGGGACACCCAAGGGTTCCTGCCAAAGGCAAAACACACACACAGGCCTCTCCCTGCCAGAATGGTAGAAGGGCTGACAAAGAACAACCACACTAGTAATGGCGAAAAAAGGAGGGGCCAAAAAAATACACAATAGTTAGTAGAACGCGTCCACTGCCACCAGCCATAACTAGGTGATTGTCTATGTGACTAAAAAGTCACAGGAGTAGAGAAGGGGGATACTAGGTATCCCTTTGGCACTCCACTGAAGGTAGTGTGTGCCAATCTCTCAGACTATAGAGTTTTGGAAGAGACACTAGTAGCTCTCTAACCCTGAGAACTGCAGTTATTTGGGCATATTAAAAAAAGAGTCTTAAAGGAGGACCCTGAGGCTCCCCAGCAACACTGGCCATAAGGAGCTGTGGGCTGCAGTAGTAAAACACAGATGCCTTTAAGTGCTATGGAGCAGACCGACTCCATAGTACAGGTAGAACACAAACAATAGAGGTCCAAGAGACACTGCACACAAGAATGAATGAGCGGAAAAAGGCTCCGCTCATTAAGGATTGAAAGAACACAGTCCAGAAGTCCAGCAAAAAGTGCTGAGGGTCTCACTAGGAGAGAGGATGAAGCATACAAATGATAAATCTCCCTAACACATAGTGTTACAAATCACAAATTAAAACAACCCAGAATATGTTTAAAAACCCTGAGTTTGCTTGTGTTTGCCAATAATCGCATACAAGCAGACAACATATCAACCCAGTATTACAAATCACTAAGTCAAAACAATCCATAATATATTTTAAATCCCCAGATTTGCTCATGATTGCCAATGATTCATCAAAGAGACTGAAACAAAACATCATCATCGTAACCAGTTATAAAATACAGGAGGAATTCATACTCTTGAAAAGAACGCATATTGCAAAATTAGCAGCAAAATCTATTTATCACCGTTAGGTAAGATTTTCATAAAAATGAATAATCTTACTGACCTGTGTCAACCCCAGAACCTTTTGCTTGGACTTGGTGATTATGCTCCCTTGTCCCTATCTGAGTGGGAATCTTTTTCCCTTCTCACCTCACGTTTTACATTTTTTAAATATTTTTATTGGCAATGTTTTCATGTGTCTCCATAGTGTGTGATTGGAGTTATAATTTACTATAACTTTTGGGTTGACTGTAATTTACTATGGCAGCAGGGCCAACTGTAATTTTCTATGGCAGTCTACTGCATTTAAATGCAGTGGGGCTGGGTTGGCCCTTTGGGCTTCCCTTTTTAATTTCTCTTATTACCGCTTGGGTGAACTACTGTTCCCAAGCAGTAAAGAGGGATTTGTATCCCCTTTACATTTTATATAGTAAGCCAGCACACCCCACCTTAAGTGGAGTGTTGGGGAGACACACGGTATCCCCTTTCTCACTTACCTGGTAACATTTGTGTTACAATGGCAAGTTTACTTGAATGGCTGGTGGCAGTGGTTTTACCTTAATGACTTTTTAGTCTTATTACTCGCACGCTGTCAAATCAGCCGTGGTAATGCATAGGGGGGTCACCATTCTGCTAGATAAAGGATAAGGATGCTTTCTTGAAAACTATAACAAGTGTGAAACGTACTTACTTGATAAACACCAATAAATCTACATAAAATATAGATTATATGTACACAAGGAACATCTTATTATTAAACCAACACACATAAGAGAACCTATAGATACTTCTGAAAGGCCACTTAGTTTGCACTTGCTCGTGCTAACAATTGTTACAGTGTTTAACACGAATGACAGTTCTACCGTACTATAGTTTACACTGTGCACTCGCACAACGACATACAGTAATTGTATTTAGTTAGCAAAACTACATAAGTCTTCTGGGAAGAAAAACACGTTGGTTAGTCAAACAGTAGCAGATCTTAAGGCTCTAGAGGCAGTTTCAGAGCAAACGAACGCTTTTAAAGTCTGATCCCCAACTATACGTAAAAGTCAGTTCGGAAGGGGCTCAAAGGTTGCTAGAAGAATAACAGTGGAGACCCTGTTAAAGGACTCGCAAAAGGGACACAAGCGGTCAGCTTGGGTCAGAGATAAGAGTGGACACCCTGGACACCTCTTCCTGCACGCCAATGCTCTGGAGTAACTTCTCGGTTTAAGGTAAACCATACCTTTTCACCCCACAGTACCTTAGTTCAGAAGAAATGTTTGTGGCTGGATTCTCCTTTGTGCAGCAGTGAACGACCCAGTCTCCGGAATCCTTGGTCTGGTGACAAAGGCAGGACCGTGAATGTGATGTCTCAGCAGCAGTCTCAAGAGAGGACCTCTGGCATGGATTTCTTCAATTCCTCTGGTCAGGCTGCGGTTTTGGCACCTTTTCTGCAGCACCAACAAAGGCACTGATTCGCCCCCAGTAAATCTTCTTCGATTCGTGGAGTCCTGCACTGTGATGAGGGGGCTTGGATGAGTCGGATTGTGTCCCTGGAGTTTCCACTGGAGCTCAGCAAAGACATGGACGGATTTGGCCTCAGCAAGACGTTGCACTACGATTGGGTCAGAGGTCTCCTGGTATTCGTGGTCTGCAGCTCTAAAAGGCACAGCATCTCGAGATTGCTCAGATTGTAGTTAGTCTCAGGGCTGGTTGGCCCCACCAGCCAAAGGGAAGGAGGAGTCCTTGTTGGAGCTCCTCTGTCACATAGAAAACAGCATCAGGGCAGCAGTGGTCACTTCACGGTGTTGCAAAGGGTCTGCCGGCATCTCTGGTCGCCTTCTTCGGTTACTTCAGTTTCCAGTGGTCAACTTGCCTTTCACCTCAGGAAACTCACCTTTTATTCAGTTTCAGCGCACACTCTTCTGAAATCTCTCTCAGCAGTTTACAGAAAGGGGCGGGTGGCTGTCCAATCAGGACAGCTAGACTCCCAGTGGGAACTGGTTCCATTCAGGCACTCAAGACAGAGCAGGGGGGGTGAATAACTCCTCCCCCACTTCCTGCCAGCCCAGACACACTGGAGCCGAGGCGGGGACACCCAAGGCAAAACACACACAGATAGACCTCCCCTCCCAGAATGGTAGAAGAAAGGTTAACAAAGAACAACCACGCTAGAAAATGTGAACAAATAAAAGGAGCTACCATGTTAGAACATAGGTGACCCTTTTGTGCACAACTGAGACTGTGAATACAGTCTGTGGTGAAAATAACACAATATTTGGTAGAGCAAGTCCACTGCCACGCGCCATAACTAGAAGGTTGTCTATGTGACTAAAATGTTACAGGAGCAGAGGGAAGGGGGATATTGGGTATCCCCTTACCACAGCACATAAGGTGGTGTGTGCTAATCTCTCATAGTATTACATTTTAGGAGGGATACAAAGTATCCCTCTATACTTAAGAACTGTAGTTACTCGAGGATAAGGAAAGTATATCAAAGGAGAACCCAAAGGGTTACCAGCAACACTGCCCATAAGGAGCTGTGTGCTGCAAAAGTTAAACACAGATGCCTTGAAAGAGATTTGAAGTAGACTCCATAGTAAAAGTAAAAGGTTCCATGTAATAATGTTGCCACAAAAATATCGCCATACAAAAATATCGCCGAAAAATGGTTGTTTTTTGTGGCGACATTATTGCATGGAACATGCGAGGGACACCCCCGCAACCCCCAAATGTTATTTTTTTACATTATATTTTTGCCCCTATCGCCACATATATGGTCACCCAAATAATATTGCCACGACATTTTCGCGGCGATATTATTTACGGCGACCATATATGTGGCGATATTAATACCTGATACCAAGTAAAACACACAGAACAGAGTTCCAAAAGATAGAGTACATAACAATGAATGAGTGGAAAAAGACTGCACTCATTCAGGATGGAATGAAAAAGGCCCCGATGTCCAGCAAAACGTGCCGGGGGTCTCACTAGGAGAGGGGCTACATACAAATTATAAATATCCCTAACATGGGGTAACTGTATCTCTGTAATAGACTAAGTTATAAAGTGCCCTGAAATGTACACAACTTTAAATTGTTGGTTGCTCCTTTAAAAAGTATCTGTTACTTTACTTACTTTGAATGGTGTTTTCCCCCTTCTAAAAAGTCATAAGTGTTTTGCCATTCAGTTGGATACCTAACAGAGACCTTCGAATAAGCATCCACATGGCGCCAGACCATTCTGTACACGGTATCTGGTTTGGCTTTTTCCAAGTACATTTATTCCTTTAGTTTCCACTTGTTTGCGCCTCTCATCACATGCACGTCATACACTTTCCTTTGTGGATTTCTTCATACAATGTTGCTGCTTGCAACCTTGGTTCAAACACAAGCTGATTTTGTATCGGTTTCTCCGACGCACCGGCTGTGCTGCTTCTACTTGCACGGCTTTCTCCCAGGAGCCAAGGACAGTACCATGGCGGCAATCGCTCCTCCCAGCCTGGGTTATTCACATAGGAGCACCCCGGATACCTTTAATGCACAGCGTAGGTTTGTTCGGTGTCAGTTCCCGGTCTTAGGCTTCTCAATTTCCAAGGCTCCTAAAGTATCGGTTTCTAGAGGTCAAGGGTACTTCCCTCCTTGCAACCCTCTCTGGACTTGCTGACTTTCTCCTTCTGTTAAATCACCACCTTGGAACGGCTGCTTCCTTGGGTGCTTTTCCTCGCTTTGGTGCTCCGCCTTTTATTTGTGTGGGGAAGTGTCATGGGAGTCAGGTGTGTGTGTAATGATTAGTAAATGCCTGACCAAGGTGTTGGGACATGTCGGGTATAAGGCTCTGGTGTTAGTCCGTTGTCGCTCACGATGAACTGTCTGTGAGAAAGTGTTTGTGTCAGGAAAAGGAGGTGGGGGTTGAGCTTCCATGTATCCTGCCTGGTAGGATGGGAAAAAGGTGTTACAGGAAAGGGGATACCACGTCTCACCCTTCGGTGTCCCACTTCCACTCCCCGAAGACCCCTCATCCAGGTGATCCTCCCACACTGGTCCACCGCCACGAACTGGATCCAATAGTGATGGCTGTGTCCTGGCCACCTGGATGACAGATCCCTGGGGACTATCAGGTAAGACACCTTCAGATTTCTCACAGGCTGAAGACTAAGATGAAGAATAGACAGCCGTAGCGATTTCCAGCGATCTGAGAGCCTGCTGTGTAACCGGAGCCTGCTGTAACCCTTCCTTCCAATAGACCAGAGGGACCAGGGAGTCCTGAATGCGACAACTCCTACCCAGAGGCTGGTGAGATCCACTAGTCTCAAGAAGACCTGCATTTTCAGCCATCCTACAGCGCGCTACGACCTTGCTTGGCTGCAATACTCCAATAACCTGGGACCTCGTGCCATTGCGTGGTGCACTGTCTTCGAATATCTTGCTGAAACTTTGGAGGTCCAGCAGGATGCCCCCAGAGACTTGATTTGGGTCCTTGAAGTCCCCTCAACAGAGTGCTGGATTAGCAACGAGAATCCGACCAGCGATATTCTGTTTTCTCCTGGCTCCTGAAAAGGGTGCTAAACCCACAGAACCACATCCATCCACTGTGAAACTCTTTCCTGGAGCCTTCCCCGTTGATCCCTGCTGCAAATTCCCTTCCAGTGTCCTGCCTTCAGTGTTCACAACAAGGAATTAATTGACCAGAGTTTTGGTTGCAACTCCTGAATATGTCCTGCTGCAAACTCTTCTTCTTTCCTGAGGTACTGTATTGGCTGTACTTACCTCAAGCCTTTTGTGATTCCTGTTAAGCTTTGCGGCGTGGGGTGGATTCATGCGATTGGGAGTCCCCTCATCCAGTTCGCCCAGGCCCATTGCTGGAATCCCTCTAGGGTGACTTCTCTGAAGTCCCTGGAACCCTTTTGCAACTCTAAAGTAAAATACTTACTTGTTTGAACAGATTTCCTCAGGAACTCTGACTGTTCCTACAACTGTGCCCATCCTAACCTGTCAGTTGACCACTAAGAGACCCCCTCCTGCCACTGTGAACACTCATACTCCAAGAATAGGGAAGGACTTATAAGGTTTGGGCCTTTTGCCTAATAATTGCAAACAATGTTTTAAAGTGAAGAGTTGGCTGGTAACTGTCCCTCTGAAATATGAGCAGTTACAAACGTTCTTACTATCCTTTGAATGTGTTCTCCCATTCTGAAAATTATAAATACGGTTATTTTACTCTCCTGTGAATTGGTTCCCCCACTTCCCAAATGTAATGCCGTTGGCTTCACCTTACTATTTCTTTTGGAATATAAGTGTATAAGTTCACCAACTTGCTTCCCCTGACCTGCTGTATAGCCCGTCTAGAAGGTTCTATGTCATTTTATCACATTCTCAACGAAATAGTTTATTTTTATTTTTGGGGAGACCCCCCAGCCCCCATCCCATATTGTTTCTTCACTATTCGCGAACCCCCCCCCCTTATGTACACTTCCCCCACCCCCCTACATTTTCCGATTCATTTTTTCGTTGAACATTTTTCGTTAAAAAAACATTTTAAATAAGACGGTTGATGAAAGGACGTAATGTCTAGAATACGTCTGCCTTGGGTCTTACCTACCTTGAATAGCTGTGTGCCATTCTTAAAGAGTGTACTGTGGGTTTTACTTTCCTTGGTCTGTCTTGTGCCATCCCAAAAAAGTGCAAGGAGTTATTGTTTACCTTAGCCTCTGTTGCGCCGAACTGAAAAGCAACTGTAATAGTTTATAACAACATTAGGTTTTACTCACCAAGTATAAATGGGGGTTATCCTGAATGTAGTTAAAGGTTTATACTGTTCCATGAATGCGTGTCCCACTATTCAGAAAAGTATCCTGATGACAGCATTAGTTTATAAAGTGATTTTTTAGCTGAGTGTCACTGCGTGACTGACAGGGTACTACTACCCTTAAATTATTGTAATCTAAAAGTAACCTGTGGTTTTACTCCCCAGAATAGGTGTGTTCTATTCTAAATGTGTCTGATTAAGTATGACTTGCCTAGAAATACGGTTGGTGGTTCTGAACAAGGTCTATGCTTTGGTCTGTGTACCTTTAGCATTGTGTTGAGTTTTTGTATCATGTTTATGATTCTATGAAAAAAGTACTTGCCCACCAAGATTTAGCTTGGCCTATTTGTATTCATAATAAACCTTTATTTTTTAATAGTACTTCTGGATGTAGGTGTTTCTGTTGAACCATTTGTATGCTACAGGTTCTTTGTACTATCCTACAACCCTCTCTCCCTCCGATGATAAGTCTTCCTGCTTGGTCTACGCTACCAAATACCCAAGTTCCCAAGTGCAGCGGAGGACTATTTTCTACGTGGCTCTGCCATACATGCCATCCTGACGTGGCCTGTGCTCTCAACCTCGATCAATATGTGCAAGGCACAGATCAGTGTCACCAGTTGTCAATTAGTAAAAGCAGCACTCCTAGTCGGTTCAACACCACCTTTTCCCCCTGCACTCCTCTCGAGGGCAGTGGTAGGGGAGGACATTTCTTTTGTGTGTGCGTCGGTCCCCGAGCCTGTGCACGGAATACGTGCATTCGCCCAGAGCTGGGCAATGGTCTGCACTAGAGAGGTTCTTTGTACTTTCATACAGCCCTCTCTACCTCCAAAGATAAGCCTGGCTGCTCTGTCTACGCTACCAAATACTCAAGTGGTACAGCCTTATGACATGCATTACTTACCGTAAAATCATTTCTGATGATTGTATCTGATTAGATTCACATGCTGTGCATAGTCCAACATCCAGTGGTCACTGCGGAATATTGCATTTTGTTTTTCGTAGTCGAAAAGGGGACGTCGACATAGGCGTGTCTGTAATACTATCCCTATAGTGACGTGTAGTGTACCCAAAATCCCTCATGCGTCGAGGTCCCTCTGTTTGTATTTTTTCTGCCCTGAGGGAGCCTTCTTAGTACATGAGTGAGTACAGAAAAGAGAGAAGGTAATAAGACGTCTATGTTCCTTCCATCCGCGCAGGGAGGAAGGGTGGGCGCATGTGAATCTAAGCAGATACAATCATCAGAAATGCATGTCTTCTGATGCTTGTTAATCTGCTTAGAATCACATGCTGTGCATAGGCTAGCGAGAAGTACCCGGAGTTGGAGAAGTTGTGAGAAGGAACAGTAGAGAAAAGATGTCTTACTACTGCTTGTCCCACCTGGGAATCAGATCTAGAATGAGCATCTAGGCAATAGTGTTTTGTAAAGGTGTGTACAGAACTCCAGGTTGCCACTTTGCAAATGGACTTGAGAGGGGTACATTTGCAATGAATGCAATGGATGCCCCAGTGCCTAGAGTAGAAAATGCTCTTGGCTTGACGGGTAGTTCTCTCTTGGCAAGAGTGAAACAGAGAGTGATGCATTGGACAATCCATCTAGATATAGTGGATTTAGAAACTACGTCACCTTCTGTTCCTGCCGCCACCGAGACAAAGAACTGATTAGTCTTTCTCAGTGGTCTAGTTCTTTCCATATAAAACATGACCGCCCTGCGCACATCGAGTGTGTGTAGGCTTTTTTCTCCCAAGTTTGATGGGTTTTGAAAGAACGTTGGTAGCTCTATAGACTGGTTGACATGGAATTTAGAAATTAATTTTGGTGCAAACCTAGGGTGCGTGCGTAGAACCACCTTATCTTTGTGAACTGTTACAAAGGGATCTAGTATGGAGAGCGCTTGTAGTTCACTCACTCTCCTAATGGAGGTCATAGTGATTAAGAAAGCAGTTTTAAGAGTGAGATTCTTAAGGGTTGCTTTGTGCATGGGTTCGAAGGGGGAGCCCATTAGCCTGGTTAGTACAACATTTAGGCCCCATCCGGAGCTGGGTTAGATATAGGGGGGTGGATTCTTTTCACTCCCTCCATGAAGGCTTTTATAACTGGAACTTTCCACCATGACACCTTGTGTTGAGACGTAGTGTAAGCGGAGAGTGCAACTAGGTGCACTTTAATAGAATTAAAGACTAATCCTGAGTCTAACAAGTGAGTCAGGTATAGAACAATTTGTGTGGGAGAGCAGTCAATGGGGTTGACGTTGTTCGCCCTACACCAGATGATGAACTGTTTCCACTTGTTAGAGTAGCAGTAACAAGTGTTTGGTTTCCTTGTCTCTCTAAGGATGTCCATGCATCTCTGTGGGAGCTGGAAATGTCCAAATTCTTTGACCTCAGGAGCCAGGCTGCTAAGTTCAGGGTCTGTGGGCATGGGTGCAGCGTTCTGCCCCTGTCCTGTGACAGCATGTTGTACGGGCAGGGTAGTTTCACCGGTGGGGAAAGAGACATCTCCATCAGGTGAGCGAACCAGGGTTGGCGGGCCCAAATGGGGGCCACCAGTATCATGGTAGCTGGTGCACTATCTTTTTTTTTCCACTTTGTATTTATTGAAACTTTTTCAATAACAACAAAAGCATCAAAAAGAAACTGAACCATCACAACCAAATTGACAGCCCAAAAAGAACCCACACCCCCCTGCCCCACCCATCCCGCCCCCTATTCCCCCCCCGCAACCGATGAGCTACCGAGGAATCAACAGAACTACAAAGGATACTTTTTGAAAGTATAAATTTACAAAAGTGCACAAGAGGAAGAGCCACAGCGTTATACCGGTAAAGGCTAAACAACAATCCCTTTCTATCAGCCAAGTCCCCCAAAAACAATGGAACCCATAATGCAACCACAGATCGATCCCATCCCATTAATAAACACTGGTCAGGGCTCAAGGAAAATTAGAGCATTAAGGCTTTACAGTCCTCACTTAATAATACAATTGTCCAATCCTGTAAAAAGAAGACATATTATCATTGGCGATAGCAGTTAACTTCTCATATGTAAAAATAGACAATAGCTTATTAACCCATTCCGCTTTCATGGGGGCCTGAGGGCACTTCCATTTCTGAGCCAAGGCCATTCTCCCGGCCCTCAGCATTGCCCCCTCCACCCTGGAGAAAGGCAAGTCATTACTCTCTGGTAAGGGGGTACCCAAAAGGATCTCCAAAGGATGGAGAGAGGGACACGTCCCCAAAATGTCCTTAATCCAACTTAGTAACTCTGCCCAATAGACCTGAATGACCGGGTACTCCCACCACATGTGGTACCTCTACCAGCACAAGCTCTAGGACACATAGTGGACAAGTTGAGACACATCTTAGACAGTGGGCCTCATTATGACCCAGGCGCTAAGTCTTTAACGGCGCCGTAAAAGGCTGCGGCACCGTTAAACACCTAGCGCCTAATTACGAGGTCCCTTTGAGGGACCCGACCTTAACGGCTAGTTTTACCAGCCGTTAAAGTAGGGACCCGCAAAGGGACCTTGGTGCTAATTACGGTACCGCAATTTGCGGTACCGTAATTAGCGCCTTCCCCATTCCCATTGAGCCCTATGGGGCAAAAATGGGAATGGGGAAGGGCCATGGCGGCATGGGGAATTACCGCCCCACCAACCTCGGAATGGGGTGGCAATTCCCCATTCCGCCATGGCGGACTCCGGCATGGACCATGGTGCTAATAGCACCATGGTTTAGCGCCGGAGTCCTAATGAGGCCCTGTGTGTCAGGAGACTGATGCCAAGAATGGAGAATTTTAAAATTATGTTCCATGGCTGCTGTGTAGAGCCTCCCCTTAAATATAGACCCAAAAACAGAGCCCCATGTAGGCTCATCAATGGACATCCCCAATCTCTCCTCCCACACCTGTCTGAATGATTGTCTGCTCTCTAGGTTAGCTGCAATCAACACCGTAGATTTTAGAAAGAGACCTTCTCCTGGATCCGGCTTCCACAAAAACCGTTTCAAACGGAGTCAATGGACAGGAAAGGGAAGCTCCCCAGTCAGCCCTAGTAAGCATGCCCTTAATCCGCAGATAATCAAAAATGGAAGGGGGATTCTCCATCAGTACTCCAGATAATTGAGCAAACTCTTTAAAATTCCCCTGGGCAAACAACTGGGCAGCCCTCTCGATCCCCTGGTCCGCCCATGACTGTGTTCCTCGAAAGCCTTTGTTCCCTAAGCTGAGTGGAGGACCCCACAAGGAAGACAGGGGGGAAGGCCAAGATGAAAGCAGGTTGTTCTCGCTATTTGGTTTCCATAAAGCCCATAGAACCGATAGAATCGGATGGCTCCTCACAGCTGCTGGACGAGAGCGTGGAGGGGACCATAGCAAGTCCCTGACCTTGTAGGGGTGAACCTGCACATCTTCTACATATGTCCAGTATGTCGTAAGGTCATCATGTAAATGCTCTAGCATCACACGCAACTGAGCTGCTTTATAATATAACTTAAAGTCCGGGAGGCCAAACCCTCCGAGCGCCTTAGGAAGGGTTAGAGTATCAAACTTAACTCTAGCTCTCTTGCCATCCCACACAAAGCGGAGAATTCGCGACCGCAGGGACGCGAAGGAGGAGTCCGGGATGAGACAGGGAAGCGAGGCGAAAAGATAGAGAAGCCTGTGGAGGACATTCATCTTAACTGAGACCATACGCCCAAACCATGAAAGAGCGAGGGGAGCCCATCTAGCCAAATCTTCAAAAAGCTTAGTCCGCAAGGGAAGAAAATTCAACTCAAAGATCTTACTCCGATCCCTTGGTAGGTTAGTGCCCAGATATCTAGTACTGACATTCTCAACTCGCAAGCCAAGTACTTGCTTCTTACCCTTAATATCCTGGTCCTTCTCACCCATGGGCATAATGCACGACTTGGAGATATTGATTTTAAGCCCAGAAAACGGCCCGAAACAACGAATCAGTTAAAACAACCGCAGAACGGAGGCGTAGACGTTAGACAGGTACACCAGAATATCGTCCGCAAAGAGGGATAATTTAAACTCAGAATCCCCACACCGCACCCCAGTCACTCCCTCATCGGCTCTAACTGCTGTGGCAAATGGCTCCATAGCCAGAGCATACAACAGGGGGGAAAGTGGACATCCCTGACGCGTTCCTCTGGATAGCGAAAAACTTGAGGACGTACAGCCATTAACTAACACCCGCGCAGATGGACCGTTATGCAAAGCCGAGACCCAGCCACAGAATTTGTCGCCAAAACCCAGCTTCCGGAGCACTTTCGTCATATATGGCCACTCAACGCGGTCAAAAGCTTTTTCAGAGTCCAGCGAGAGGAGATAAGCCTCTGACTCTCGTCTGGACACCTCGTACATCAAGCCCAGCGTTTTCCTGATATTGTCAGATCCCTGGCGTACGGGGACAAAACCTACTTGATCTCCATGAACCAAAGAGGGGAGAAACCTAGACAACCTGTTCACCAGAAGTTTAGCAAAAATGTTCACATCAATGTTTAAGAGAGAGATAGGTCTGTAGGATTGACAGAGCGAGGGGTCCTTCCCTTCCTTAGGAATGACCGCAATGAGAGCTGACATCATGGAGGGGGGAAGGCAGCCCGAATCCAATGCACCGTTATACACCCTAGCTAGAAACGGGGCTAAAGTGGACCGAAATGTCTTAAAAATAAATAAATAAATAAATAAATAAATCGGACAGTAAACCCATCATCCCCCGGAGCAGTACCGTTCTTCAAAGAAGCAATAGCCTCAACCACCTCCTGAGGGGTGATGGAAAGCTCTAGAGAGGCAGCGCACTCTCGTGAAAGACCAGGAAGCGGGAGCGAACCACAAAAACGGTCCACATCGGAGCCATCTCCCGAATACTCTGAAGCATAAAGCCTTTCATAATACATTTTAAACTGCTCTGCAATTTGTGCATCTTCCAACCATTTTTCCCCCTGCTGATCAATAATACGATTGAGTCGCCTGCTTTTGCGAAGTTCTCTCAACTTCCAGGCCAGGATCCTGTCCGCCTTTTCCCCCCTTTCCATGTAGCACTGTTTCAGAAACAGCAGTTTTTTCTCCGTCTGTCCAATGAGAAGTGCAGACAGTTTCACTCTACGTTTTTGAAGGCGTTCGCGTTGAACTGGACTCATCTGTGATTTTAATTCACCCCCCCGCCCCCTGGCTGGATAACCAAGATTTGTTCCCCAAGTTTACTTTCCTCACTGGACCGTATCTTCTTTCTCCTTGCCCCCATTTCTATTAGAACACCTCTGATGGTAGCCTTAAATGCGTCTCACACCCCTCTAATATCAACATCACCAGTATCGTTTAACGTGAAATAGTCACTGATAGAGGATAGGAGAGATTGACGCAGCTCTTTGTCCTGTAACAGGGAGTCATTGCATATCCATCGCGATGCTCTATGAGCAGTCAGGGGAACTCCCAAATTGACTTTAAGTAGGTCATGGTCAGACCAAGGGACTGTCTCTACTCCAAAATCCGTAATGTAGTCCCGAACTGAGGAATCTACCAGCACATGGTCAATCCTGGAAAAGGACTGATGTACTGAAGAATAATAAGTGTAGAGAGGGTCTAGGGCATTGACCAAGCCCAATTCCTCGTTCACCTGGGCACACGTATCTGCTAACTTCTGTTGTGACCTAAAGTCTGGGCTGGGTTTGGTCAATTTTCTGTCCCTATCTGGGGATAATACCATGTTAAAGTCTCCCCCGACTATTATTGTTCCCTCTGCGAAGTCTCTAATCCTTCGCCCCAACCTCTGCCAAAACACGTCTTGGGCCTCGTTAGGGGCATAAACTCCCTCAAAGGTGAACAAACGACCCTTCACCTCTCCCTTAACCATGAGGAAACGCCCCTCCGGAACCGTTTTGTGTGTCCTGGGAGTGAAATGAGCATCAGGAGAAACCAAAAGAATAACCCCTCTCTTTGTTTCGTAGGAAGCTCTGAACATATACTGAATAGCCCTGGACTTGAAGGCAGGTTCCCTCCCCTTAATCCAGTGAGATTCCTGAACAAAGAAGAAGTGCATCTTGAGCTTGATGAACTCCCTCAAAATCAATGACCTCTTTGTTGGAGAGTTCAAACCTCGCCCATTTAGGGACCCCACCGACAAAGGATGGATAGAATCACCCATAAGAACAACCAAATGCTCCAATCGCCTCCTGCTGGAGGCCGACGTACATGCTTAGCTCTGAAATTCTTGTGCAGAACATCCTAACAATGAAAAACCAGTTAAACCTCACAACCTCCATAGCTCGAACACTTCCCCCTCCCCCCCAATCCACCCCCCCATCCCCAACACCCCAACCTATGAGCGCCTGAAAGGGCTGCAACATCTCCTTGTCGAGCCTTCAGGCCACCATGGATCGCCTCCACCAGGGCGAACAAACCGCAAAAAAAAAAAACACACACACATCTCATCCAGAGCCCCCCTCCCCCCCCCCCCCCCCCCCGGCTTCATGGAAAAAAAAAAAAAAAAAAACAATCCGGGTATGTAGCCAAACCAAATTTACCATACTAGGTTCCATGTTACTATCCCAAGACCCACTTCAAGGCCCTCCAGCGAAGAACGGGAAAACACAAACAGCTAGAACCCCCCAGTCAGGTCCCCGAAAGTCCCGGAGAGGGGGGCGTCATTTTCCTGTACTTCCTGTGTCCCCGGACACGCTGCCACCCCAGGAACCCAGAGGATTCTTTATGATGGCCTTCGCTGGGGCCTTCACAAACTGCTTCCCGTTCCATATGAGGGTCGCTCAACAATTCTCTCATCGCCTTCTGGATGTCAGCTTCTGAAACAAGAGCATATTTCTCGCCATTGAACTCAAAGGAGAGCAAAAGGGGATGCCCCCACCTATATCGCACTCCCTTGACCTGCAACCACTTCATCAAGGGGCCACAAATTCTCCGGCGAGCCAGAGTGAGCACTGACAGGTCTTGATATATGGATATCATGGCGCCTTTCCAGTCAATCGGGCCTCCCCTGCGGGCCAGCTCCAGTATTTTAGATTTCTCAACAAAGTAATGAAACTTCACCAAGATAGAGCGAGGGGCACCCCTGCAGCCTCCAGCTCTGTGTGCTCTATCGATGGTAGGGACATCAGTATTTTCACCCCCGAATAAAGAGTTTATTATTTCCTTGACCTTTTGCCTAATGTCCGCTTGCGTCTCCCCCTCCTGTTCCAGAACCCCAAGGAATCTGAGATTGGAGCGCCGGTCTCGATTTTCTAAATCGTCCAGTTTGAGCAAAATGTTTTCCTCCCTTCTCTCCAGATCTACAAGACGCATTGTGTCTCAAAGAGGTCGGCAGCGGATTGGTTTGCCTCTAGAGCCTGAACGCGGTCCTCCACATCGTCCACTTTCTTATCAAGGGAATCCAGCCTCTTACTGATATCCGCGCGAAAGCCACGGATCTCCTCCAGCAAAGCCACCATATTACGACTCATATCTGAAGATTCCATTGTATCAGGCTGCTTTGTATCATGCATAGTGGGAGTTTTCTCCTGAGTGGGAGAGCGCCTGAATCTCTGCAACACCTGCACCCCAAGCATCCACTTCCAGGGCAGCCACTAATCTAGTAGACACTAACCCCTTGGACTCTCAATGGAAATGACACAGGGTTCAGTCTCTCACCTCCTGCACTCCAGAATTATAAAGCCCACCTCGAGCCGTTCGCCCTCCAGAGCCACACTCTCGGTACAAAGCGAGGTCCCCCTCCACACGCAGTGAGCGTGCGAACACCCAGTTACAGCATAAGGAGGCGAGGGGCCAGGGGACCAAGGAGGAGTGCCGGATTCCCCCTCAGACCAGCAGTGTATGAGGAACTGAGCAAACAGAGCACTCACCGCTAAGAAGGAAACCGGCTCGGATGATCTATTCAATCCCCCCAGCAGTGCAGCATTCCAATAGAGGGTGAGTGTCGTAGGAGCAAGCACCCATATAATCACCACTCCAAGTAAAACAAGTGTCTCGCGGCACTTCTCTGACCCAAGCGATATGCATCCAAAAATGATAGAGCCGGGCCGCACCACTCAGATCGAGGCCCTCTTAGGTTGTTGGCTGAGCTCCTCTGGGTTTAAGATGTCCATACACCCCCACGTTGCAGCCACTTCATTAAGCTGCAGGTGCCTTGATAAACAGATTGCCACTAGGGTGAGCCCAGCTAAGTGTAAAGAAACTGCTCGGTTGAAAGGAAAAATGTAATACTGCACAGCATGGAGATGGGTCAATAGAGTTGTAGGAGAATATGAGAGGAATTGATCAAACACTCCGTAGGACACAGGGTGAAGTCGCCGCACGCGCCTCTCCAGCGCCTTACCACCATAGCCTGTGGGACCGTGTGACTCCGGCGGCCCCCTCCCCCTCCGAACACGGTCTCCGCCTCCGCAGGCGCTGGGTCCAAGGGCGCCGATCCGGAGACCCCCGTCCCAGGCCCAGCAGTCCCAAAGCGCAAAAGTGCACAGTCCGCCTCCAGCAGCCCAGGGGTCCCCCTGGTGATGTCCGACTGCCCACAACGCGGGGCGAGGGTCCTTCAGAGGGTTGCGATCGGAAGCGGCCCACCACAGGCTTCCGCTCCTCACAATACAAGTCTACACAGCTGGGGGGGAGGGCCACCACCGAGTCCGAGCCCGGGCACAGGTCAGCCGCAAGAAGGCCCCGCAGGCGGCCTCCCTCAGCGGCCCCCAGACTCACTTCTCCCCAGCAGCTCCAGGATCCTCAACCCCCATAAGTCCAGGGCTCGCCACGCCGCTGCCGAATCCAGGGAACGGGCCAGGGGACCCGTGTCCCAATCACCAAAGTCCAGCACCACTGTGTACCCGTACAGGACATCTGTAGGCCAGGTTTATCAGTGTGTATCCCGCGCCTGGCCACCTTACAATTCCGCTCCGCCAAGTCTGCCTGCTGCAGTATGGGGGACCTCCCGCTACGACTCGTCACTGCGCCGGGTGGAGGTCTCCCGTATCGCCACAAAAGACCACGGCGAACTGCAGGCCTCTGCCCCTCCCCCACCAGACGGCAGGCCAGGCCCGCGAGGTTCTCGCTGTGGGGACGCTCACCAGGCTCAGAGCGTCTCCAATCGCAATGCTGCAATCTTCGTGATTCCGGCACCGTTCAGCACCGGGATTGCGCTCCGCAGACTCCAGACGCCGTCAGACTCCTCCAGGGGAGGTAAGGGCCTGGTTGCATTAAGGCTGGGGGGGGGGGGCTCCTAACTCAAAAATGCAGCGCCCTGGGGAGGAGATCGGCTGAGAAGCGTCAGCACATCTCAGCACCCCCTGGTGGCTCCCCTTGTGCACCATCTTGTTGAGAAGGGGAGCCGGTGGGGGGGGGGGGAAGCGTAAACAAATTTCCCTGACCATGAAATCCAGAGACCGTTTCCCCTTGGAGCGGTTCTGGGGGTACCTGGAGGTGTAATCTTGGTATTGGGTGTTCTCCACAGTCGCGAACAGATTTATTTCTGGGAAGCCCCATTCTGCGAAAACACTGGAGACGATGTCTTCTTGTAATCGCCATTCGTACTCTGCGGGCAGAAGGCAGTCTCTGCTGAGTTTGTCTGCCAGAAGATGGAGTTCCCCTGGTACATGTTGGGATAATAGGAACAAGGTTGTGTTTGAGAGCCCACTTCCATATGTTCTGGGACAGCTTGGACAGTCCTGGAGAGTGAGTGCCCCCCTGCTTGGTCAGGTAGTACATGGCCTTGGTGCTGTCTGTTCGGACCAGCACTGTCTTCCATTGAAGGTGTGTCTGGAAAGCCTTCAATGCTTTGAAGACTGCCAGTAGTTCCAGCAAGTTTATGTGTTTGAAAGCCACATTCGGGGTCCAAACTCCGTGTGCAGTCTGATGGGAAAGGTGAGCACCCCATCCTGTGAGGGATGCGTCGGTGGTTAGAGTGGCTTCCACTGTGGGGGTGGCGAATGGTCTCCCTATTACAAGGTTTTCCTTCGACCACCACCGTAGCGAGAGAACCAGGGCCTGCGAGACCACCACTAGATTGTCCCATTGTCCGCTGGCCTGACACCACTGGCTGTTGAGCCACTCTTGCATTGGAAGCATGCGCAGTCGCGTGTGAGGTACCAAATAAATACATGACGCCATCATTCCTAGCAACCGCATGGCCTTGCGTACTGTCACCTCTCGACTGGCTACATATTGAGGAATCTGAAACAGCAACTTTTGGACCCTCTCGTTGGGGGGGAAGACGAGGCCATCCTTTGTTCGAATTAGAGCCCCTAGGAATAGCTTGACTTGACTGGGGTCTAGGCTGGACTTCTTCTTGTTGATGGAGAAGCCCAGTTGGAACAAAAGGTCTAGTCTTTTGGGTATTTGAGAAGCAAGTCTCGTAAGAATCCCCTGTTATGAGCCAATCGTCGAGGTAAGGGTATACTGGAATGGACAACCTGCGCAGGTGGGCCGCTGCTACTGCCAGTACTTTCGTGAATACCCTTGGTGCTGACGCTATGCCAAAGGGTAGCACTTTGAACTGGTAGTATTTGTCCTCTATCATAAATCTGAGGTATTTTCTGTGCACTGGCAACATTGAAATATGAAAGCATGCATCTTTCATGTCCAGTGTTGCCATGTAATCCCCCTGAGATAGCAGGGGAATTACTTCCTGTAAAGTCAGCATGCAAAATTTTTGGCGTTTGACAAATTTGTTCGCTGGGCGAAGATCTAGTACAGGGCGCATGGTTAAATCCTTTTTGGGTACAAGGAAGTACACTGAATAAATACCCTCCTTTACCTGTGATAGAGGCACGACCTCTATTGCTCCTTTTTCCAGTAGCAGTTCGACTTCTTGAAGAAGGATGGTGAGGTGCTCTGGTGATAGGCGTCTTCTCCTTGGGTGTCTGAATGTCAGGGACGACTGAATTCGATGCAGTAACCACGGGCTATGGTAGACAGTACCCAGCGGTCTGTAGTTATTCCCTCCCATGCTGGTAGAAATGATGTTAACTGGCCCCTGACCGGAGATGCATGGGATGGGACCCGAACCTTTGGGTCATTTGGTGTTGGTAGCCAGGGAGCCTCTGGGAGTGGGATCCCAACCTCTTCCCTTCCAACGACGTTGTCCTCTGAGCATATTGTGCATTGGTTCCTTGGGTGGAGGACCAATTGCCTGCTGAGGAGTACTGTTGTTATTGCTGTTGGTTTTAACGTTGGCCGCGAAAATATCGTCTGTTGCCGTAACCTCGCTTGTTAGGAGGACTTGTGATCTGGTCCAGGGTTTTAAGTGTATCAAATTTTTAGCCGTCTCCAGAGCGTCGTCCACCGCCTTACCAAACAGTTTGAGTCCTCAATTGGTTTGTTTATGAGGGACGCCTGGGTTTCTGGCTTAAAACCCGAGTTCCTGAGCCAGACGTGACGCTTGAGAAATATCCCCTGGACTAATGACCGGCCAGCTGTCTCTGCAGCATCTAGCATGTTTTTAACGATGCACTGGTTTACTAGAGTACCCTCTGTTACAGTGGCTAACAACCGGGTTTGTAAGGGCTCAGGGACTTCTTCGAGGCCTTCACGTAACTTTACCCATTGGGCATCAGCATAGCTTGCCAGCAAGGTATTGTTATTGGCAATTCTGGTTGAGAAACCTGCCGAGGAAGTAATTCTTTTTCCCAAGGCATTAAGTTTCATTCCCTTCTTGTCTGGGGGTGCTTCGCTAGTAGATAGCGGAACCCCTGCCCTCTTCCTTGTGGTGGTTACTACCAAGGAATCAGGTATAGAGTGACCTCTAATATATAATGGGTCTGATGGTGAGGGACTGAAGAGTTTCTCAATTCTTGGGTTGACCCCTCTAACCAATGCCGGTGTTGATAAAGATGGTGTGAGTCGTCTTTTGACTGAGGCAAGAAGGGGAATGGCCCGACTAGTAGGAGGTTTCTCCTTAATTATTTTCTCCACAAAGTCTATATCTGGAGTAACTTCCCCTGTATCAATTTCAAAACGTGCTGCTGCCTAAACGTAGCAGAGCATTGAAAGTGGGCTGGTCATCCACAGGTGACGGGTTTCTGAATGGTGTGGTCTGAGGAGAGGACAGATCCAGGACGTCTGGGTCTGTTGATGCCCCTGGAGACTGCCAAGGCTGTGGGCCTTCGAAGCCCTTACCACCCATGTCTGGGTAGTCTTCAAAACCTTCTGCAGGGTCTTGTAGATCCTCGTTATTTATGAATTCTTCATCCTCTTGAAAGTGAGTGTCCTCTTCAGTGAGGTCATATGCATTAATATCCTCCTGAAGTGGGTCAAAGAGTCTTGGATATTCTTCATGAAGTATCTCTCTTGGCCTTTAACGTGTTCAGGGTGTGGACATGAACCTATCCAGTTTGTCCATACAAGATTGAAATCTTTCCAAAGTCCACTGGGGTAACCCCGAACGTTCTGGAGGCGGGAAGGGGTGCTCTTCCACCTGTAGCTGTCGAGATCTCTCCCAAAGCTTAGAGGATATACTCCCCTCGCCCTCAGAGAACCCTTCTCGTGGGCTAGGTCTTTCTTTCGACGGTGGTGGAGGTTCCGGTGTACCTTCCGTCTGTTTCGGCGACTCCCTCGCCGTCCGTCTCTGAGCATCAGAGGAGACTATTCTAGCCAAGCTCTCGATGACTAAGCTCTCTGTCGAGGGCTCATCTTGCACGGTCTTTGGCGTTTGTGGGACGTTTTCGTTGACGGTCGCTCTTACGAGGCGTGGCGTCTGGCGTTTTAGTGATCGCGCCCTTATTTGTGGACGGCCCAGTCGCTAGCCACGCCTGTGGTTGCGGAGAGGGCTTGCGACCCTTACGGTCGGCGGAGGCTGTCGGACGATCCGGCGTCTCCATTGGCGCTAGGGCTTTCTTTGACTTAGTCAAAGGAGGGCCATGGTTTGTGTGTTTAGTTTTATGTTTTCCATGTGCGTCGGCGTCGCACGGGTTGTACATCCCCATAAGTAGGGCGTTTGCCGAACCTGTCGGGGCCGGGGACAGACGCAAAGGAGCGGGAACGCTCCTTAGAGAGGTCGACCACCTTCGATACAGAGGTAGCATTATCACTGTCCCCCACATCACATTCGGCGGCAGCGGGTGAGGAATCAGCCTTTGACATAGCGTAGGCTGCCCACCTCTTGACCCTGCGGTCCTCTAAAGTCTTTGGGCGAAGTAGTTTACAGGCCGCGCAGCCGTCCTCGTTGTGGTCGAGGGGTAAGCCGTGGTTACACCGCTTATGCTCATCTCTCCACGTGAATTTGCTGTTGCAACGCAGGAAAAATCTAAAAGGGAGTCCTTTCCATAGCTGAGGATACAGGGAAAAGTGATAACGACCCCAAAGGAAAGGGGGGTGAGAGAGAAAGGCATTCTAGAAATGAAACAGAAGTTTCCCACAACCCCCACTCTCCCTATTGTAAAGGCCATCGAGGCCGGGCCACGTGTTCGGCAGCGCCGATTGGTTCGCCTCCGTCGAAACCACCGCCGTAGAAGATCTTGACTCGGCTGGGGGAAACAGCTAGGCCGTCGAAGGAGGGCCAGAGGTGTTTGGATTTAGCGATAACTAACAAGAAACGACCAAGGGTCGAAAAATGGTATTGCAGTGTCTCTTACGAGCTCCGCATTAAGGCGACCTTTTCTGGGCAGGAAAAAAACAATCAGAGGGACCTCGACGCGTGAGGGATTTTGGGTACACTACACCTCACTATAGGGATAGTATTACAGACACGCCTATGTCGACATCCCCTTTTCGACTACGAAAAACAAAATGCAATACTGCGCAGTGACACTGGATGTCGGACTATGCACAGCATGTGATTCTAAGCAGATTAACAAGCATCAGAAACCAAGATTTGAGTTTTAAACTGTCTCAGTTGTATGGTTTTACTATGCCCTTAGTTGGACGTCAGAAAAACTGTCCTAACAGTGTCGACCTGTCCTACCGCTGAGTCCAACAGGTCGTGTGCTGCCTGTCAATCCTCGCGTAAACCTGCTAGGTATTGCACTTTGCTGTCATCTTTGTGGTCCCAGCAAAGTCCTCCATTTCCTTCCATAATTCATTGTTGCAAGCTGCTAGGCTTGCTTCACGGTTTGCTTGTCTGAGGTCTAGTATACTATTTGAATAATCTTTTCTCCTGCTTTCTCCAAAGCCTCTTCTTCTTTGCCAGATGGTGTAATGGACCCACTACTCGACCCTGTGTTCCAGCCAGCCACCGACACAATCACTGAATGCGCTTGC
This sequence comes from Ambystoma mexicanum, assembly GCF_040938575.1. NCBI lineage: Eukaryota > Metazoa > Chordata > Amphibia > Caudata > Ambystomatidae > Ambystoma > Ambystoma mexicanum. The sequence continues at coordinate 174,977,983 of NC_090931.1, forward strand.
GGATTTGAGGTCATACACAACTTCTACATTGATGCCTGTCTGTACCTGGCATCTAACTTTTGAATCAACTGGGGCTACATTGTGTGGTTTTCCCCCAAATTTTCTTGGCTTCTGCCAGAACGTCTAGCTAAATCGGTATATCTTATTTATCTGGCATTTTGCTTAATATTTCAGAAAGTATCCAGGATTCCAAAGGGTGCACCTCTGTAATTTGTAGCTCCAAATATTCCATTATATCCATGTATCTTTCATAAAGATTCCAGACAGATTGGCAGCTATTGTCCGGATAGTCATCCCTGCACGAACCAGTGGGTTGTGCAGTTTCCGTTGAATCCTGCATGGATAGAGCACTGGTTCCCGCTGGCACTGCAGGTGGTGCCGGCGGGAGAAGCGGGCCCTTTTGTAACAGCATAGCATTTGGTTGTACACCCCCCAGAAGGACTCGGTGCATCAGTCGGTGGCAAAATGTCTTTGATTATACACAAAAAAACAGCCACATGTCTGGGCCTGTGACAAATTGTTTAAAGTTTGTGGTCCTTAGTATGCTTCTCCTGGACCTTATGGGTCTTGACAGCAATGTTTGAGTGTGGCCATTCACCACAGTCCCGCTCTGAAGTGTAGGGCAGGTGGGGATTTTGCGTACTGGTCTAAGCTTGGAGCTGCCCACTCAATCCTTGGCACATAAGAATGAGTATGCTTTGTTCTAGCACCGATTTGGGTGCTTGGAGAAGTGGTTATATCAGTGCCTCCAATCAGTTATTAGGTTTCCAGAATCCGGTGCTTGCCCTAGTGCAGCAGAGGCCTATTTTCTACATGGCCCTGCCGTACATGCCATCCTGACGTGGCCTGTGCTCTCAACCTCAACCAATCGCGCAAGGCACAGATCGGTTTCACCGGTTGTCTATAAGTAAAAGCAGCGGTCCTGGTTCATTCCAACACCTTCTTTCCCCCCTGCACTCCTCTTGAGAATGGTTGTAGGGGAGGAATATTGTTTTTTTTTTTTTTTTGGTGTATCGGTCCCTGAGCCTGTGCACAGAATGCATGCATTCACCCAGAGCTGGGCAATGGTCTGCGCTAGAGAGGTTCTTTGTACTTTCTTACAGCCCTCTCTCCCTCCGAAGATAGGCCTGGCTGCTCCATCTACGCTACCAAAAAGCTAAATATTTCTCCCTCTCAAGCCGTTGCTCTGTGGAGCCAGCACTGGGTTATCTAGCGTGGTTCGAGCTAGGAGGATTGTGCCTCCTCCAATGGCGTAGTTGTGTTGGTTCCTATTGTCCAGTCAGGGGTATTCCCCCCTTCCGTGCTGAGGCCCCACAAGTAGATCGTTGTGGTGCAGCACTAATCCTGTGTGGCACCTCGGCCCGTTACCCGGTGTGCTCCACCAAGCCGTGGGGTGCATGGAGAAGATCTGTACTCCTTCTCTTACGTGGTTCCAACCTCGAGAGGCTGTCTTACACGCAGGGTGCTCTTCTTGCAGACATTTCCACTATTCTTTCTTTTCCTCACCTTTCTGACAACAAAGTCCTATATCCTTCGCGGTGCAGAGATTCCAAAGGTCTGCTCCCAGCGTGCAAAGCAGGCTACCTGGTACCTCCCTGAAAAGGAACTGCATACATCACATGACTGCCACAAGTGGTCTTGAAGCAAACAGGAGGTAGAATCGAAGCTTCCTGAGCAACCCGCAAAGTCCGGAATCCATTGGGTATATGTCGCAAGTGTTGTGTCCACGATTTAAGTGTAGCACGGCACAGGCAGCGGCTTGTGCGCAAATGCAAGAATGTTCATAAAATGCTGCTATTCAACAACTCTGATCCCATTCTCAGTTCTGTGGGGCATTCCATCAGAATGGAGGAAAGGGCACGGGGCATAAGAGTACAGTCATGGAAACAAATGAGAATCTCGGTACAACAAAAAGAATTGATAAACTCAGACTGTTTTAAAAGATTTTATACTTGGTGGAAATTGTGCTCTGCATAATTTTTACGAACCCCACAAGATGACCGTATATTTGAAATGTTCTTTTATGATTACTGTTAATTGTACATTTATAATAAAGTATAGTGTAATTAAAGAAGAGAAAAGCCAATGTTTTTGTTTGTCTGGTGCACTAAAAGATGAGGCTATTTGGTGTCCAGTTTCACTAGAATATCCTTAGTAATTGTTAGGCAAGATTGTATGTAGTAACCTTGTGGGAGACTACACCAGCCTTGTCCCCTCTGCAATAGGTAACACAAGTTGGTAGAGTGATTGAGCAGCCAGGCTTATCTCAAGAGGGGCCAATGTGAGCTGTAGGGTTGCAACATAAACATTCACATTGATGGGTATTCAAATAACACTTATACTCAAGGTTTCTCGATAAAATAATCATTTATTAATTTAAGTCAGTTTTAAAATAAGCCTTCTTTAGAAGGGGAGCAATTGGCAACAATAAAATACACTTCAATAATACACTCCTTCAGTTCTATTAAGTAAGTAGATAACCTTTTGGAATGGCACACAGATACTTACTACACCCTGAGGTGACTTCAATAGTTAGGACAATGTGGACATGAATATATCACTTTTCACACTTAAATTGTAATACTGAAGTTATGGCAAAAAGGAAAAGGTTAGGGAAGGAAACAAAGGTTAACAAGTTTCGCTAACAGGTAAGCACTTTTCAATTCCCTAATGAAATATAGGTTAACCCTTTCCCAGCTATACAAGTAAGATATATATGACTTTTTGGATGGATAGTTAAACACAAAGTCAGAGGGTGAGAAGAGTCTTCAGGGAGCCAGGATAGCCAATGTCAATTGAGCAAAGTCTAGGGGAGCTGAGGTGCTTCTTGTAGACAGCACAAAAGTCTTGCACAAAGTTAGAGAGAGTTTTATAGTAGAAAGAATCACTGTTGGGCCACAAGCTGGGTGGATTATGAGAAGCAAAGATGCAAACAACTCTGCAAAAGGCAGCAAAAGCAAGTCTCCAGTGAGAGCAAGCTAGCTACACACAACAAGAGGTAAGTACCTCTAGTTACACAGTACCTTGAGTCTGAAGAAAAGGTTCCAGCTGGCTTCTGTTCCTGTTCTAGTCCTGCAGATCTTGTTGTTCCTGCGCCGGCCTCGGTCGTGGGGACAAGAGGGAGGAAGTCTAGGGACTCCGGCACTACGGTTTGAAGGTCGGTGGCAGCAATGGGCACACTCCAGATCAGTGGCACTTTGCGGTTTCAGCTACTAGCAAATAGCACCACTGCGGTTCTTGGGCACCTTGTGGACTTTCCTTGCTTCTGGGGTCCAGCACTCTGTTGAGGTGGCTCAGGCTTGTTTAGTCCTGCTTAGAGGGAGTCTGGAGGATCTTCCTGGAGCTCGGGTCCGGCTTAAAGACGATGCTCTCGATTCTGGTGTTCCTGTCCCCTGGCACTCGGTTTCCAGCAGCAAAGATGTACAGCCAGCAGAAAGAGGGGTCCTAGTCGAGTTCGTCTTGTGGTTGATCAGTCCCACCAACCCATCGGGACAAGTTGTCCTTTCTGTGCTTCTCTAGTCTATTAGAAATTCTGAGCTTTAGCAATGCAGCAGGGCTTCACCGGGCAAACCAATGGTCCAGGAGGGTGCAGCAAGCTTCTCTTCCAGTTTCTTCTTCTGTTCCTTCATCCATTGGGCGAATCTGCCTTTCTTGCAAAAGACCTCGCCTTTTATGCAAGTTTCTCCCATTCATTCGCAGCCTATTTGTCAATCACAAAGCCAGGTGGCTGTCCTGCAAGGACAGCCAGCTAGTCAGCCAATCAACTTTGGGTGCTTTCCTGTTACCAAGGAGACTAAGCACAGGGAGTATCGGGAACTTCCCTCACTTCCTGCCCTGCCAGACACGTTGGAGCTAGAGGCGGGCTTCACCAGTGAATCCCGCCAAAGACAAAGGGACCAAACCTGGTTTGGCACACAGAGTAAATCTCAAGAAGGACCCTTCTGTCACGATCTGAGATCCACGAAGTTAGGTATACCTCCATTCCCAAGCACCAGTCAGAGAGATATAAAAATAACTTGCTGACCGGTTATTGAGACAACAGGTGGTAGGAACAAGGAACACCGGATCCCGGGTGGCTGCAAGAAAAGGACTGGGTTAGACAAGTAAAGTGCAACTACAGACAATGTATGTTAGGAAAGCCAAAGACACCTACCCGTGGGAAGACCGATGTTGGCTCTACACCTAGATGTTCCCCCTGAGTGTAACGAGATGGAAATAACTCTACTAGGGTCCACCTGAGGGGTTCTCTTCTTGGTTTGTGAGACTTGGGTACCAAAGTAAACTGAAAAGAAATAGAACAATCCGTAGGAATGATCCTGTAGTTCGTAATAGTCCAGACAAGCAGTTCCGAGTTCACCAAATCCAAAGGGGTAAACAAAGCAGTCAAATTTCAAAGTTCAGAGGTCATAGCCGTGTGAGTAAACAAACCTAGGTTGCCAAATCCAATAAGGGTAGTCCAAAGCACTTCAGGGTCAAAAACAGGTTCCAATATACAAGAAAAAGCAGGTCAGGAGCAATAAATGGCCACGCGCTGTTTGAACAGCTGAGAAGCGTTTGAATGAGAGCGTGAGCTTCTTTTATGGCGTACTTCCTGGTCATGTGACCTAACTTGGCTTGCCCCTAATTGGGTTCGGGCCTGCATCACGTGACCAACGCGTGAGCATAATTTGTAAACACTACGCGTGTGGTCACGTGAGCGGCCGTGAGGAAGGAAGGTCCAACGGGACCACAAGCGCCATGGCTGCCCCCATCCGTGCCGGCGCCACAAATGCTGTGATGCTGCAGGAATAGCACGGCGCCGAGCCGCCGAAGACAACAGTGGCCCGCGGGCAGGCGTGGTGACCCCCGAAAGCAGGTACGACCCCTGCTGATGTCAGGCCGGGCCACGCGCACACCGCCGCCGCGTGGTAGTGTGGGTAGGGTCGGAATGGAGTGCATGACACTTTCCAACAAGAAATGGCGAAAAAAAGAAGACCAGGGCCATTTTGACAAAATGGGCCCCCATTGGTGCAATACTGCAGCTGAGAATTCATCCTGCGGTAAAAAGGCACAATGGTAGGAAAATTAAACCCCTGCCACCAGCCATTAATTGTAGAAAGGGTAACAAAAAATGTTACATGAGAATGCAGACAAAGTGGGTACTAAGTAACCCCTCCAGCACTCTATGTAAGATAGTGTGTTTTGGGTCTACAAGGAGAACAAGGTAAATAAAGTCAATTTCACTTTACTACTCTTGGAAACAGTAGTTTATCCGACAGAAGGTATTTAAATCTTAGCAGAAATCCAACAGATTTCTCTCTGGCACTACACTGAGGGCACTGTGTGTCACAATGTAAAAAGATGATGCCTATGGAGTTTGTCTGACTCCAAAACCAAAGGAAACACGGGGTTTAAATCAAAGAAAAATACATGAGAGAGTGGGAAAAGGGTCTCACTCTCTCCAGGATAAACATTAAAAGTCCTAAAGTCCAGCAAAAGAGCTTGGAGGCTCTAAGGTAGAAGGGAATTAGCATAAGACTTGAGAACTCTCCCGAACAGTAATAAGAATGCAAATTTTACTTTTTGAAATTCAAGGATGCTGTTTTTCTATGAATCAGATCAGAGGTGAACCAATGAATAGAAGATAAATCCACACTTTCTAGTTTGTATGTGAACATTAATTTGACGACAGCTAATGATCACCAGTGGAATGGAAATATCTAAGCTCACGCCAGAGGAGTTTGCTCACATTGACAGCATTATATCACCATAGCACCACACAAATAATGAACAATAAAGTAGCTTACAATAAACTGCTTAAAGCCCATCCTTTCCACAAGTGACAGGCTCGATATTTAATTTCCAGAATGGGATTCCATATTTATTTTACTTCTGTGCACAGGCAAAATACTCTACATCAGAGCGAGTTGGGAACAAAAAATGAAAAAGCATGTGGTGGTGGGTGGGGTATTCATTCCCCAAGTATAGATATTCATCAACCTGTTCCAAAGGTATTCAGTCTATTCAAAAAAGACCTAGATAATCTAGATTTCATGACATTGGCTATCCTGGCTCCCTGAAGACTCTTCTCACCCTCTGACTTTGTGTTTAGATTTCATGCAGCTGCCAAAGACCATTATCTTAGACAACTTTAAACGTATCTGGATTACAATGAAGTCCTATCTTTGTGCCTGTAAGACAATCAGTGTCCTTGCTAAATGGACGGAATCGTCAATATATAGCAGTAGATGTACTAGAACGCCTTTGATGATTGGACATTGAGTTACTACAGAGAGTGGGGCAACCAGATCATACAACCTGAAGGACACTGAAGCTAAGCAGTAACCCAGATTCATACCTCATTTTCTCCATAGTTTCCGTAAACTCCCCAAAAACAACTTTTGAAGAGTTGTTGGAGTAGAGACCTCTAAAGATATTTTCCTCAGCAATTGGCTGTAAGGAGGTGGTGCGTAGATCATCACAGAGACAATATATTTTCTATTACATGTTACAGTGCATAATTCCCAATCATTTAATGATGCTGCCTGAACTTACATCATGTGATACACTTAGGGATCGAAATAAGGATTTGATTAGCAGGAGCTACTAAGCAGGATTCACCTATGGGAACTAGAGTGATTATATAGCATGCTGCAAATTTAACTCCCTCATGAGATGCAAACTATAACTCTGTCAATTATACACGCCCCATTATGCTTTAAATGTCTTCTGGCTGCGTCCTAATGCTCATTTATAAGCATTCCTAAAAGCACAGGGTAAGTGTCACAGGGATACATTTGTGTGGCACCAGTTGGGCCGTGGTGCCAAATTTAGTCCCTCGTAGTGGTTGGTGTCAACGAGGCTCTCCTGGGCTGTAACTAGGAGCTAAATAGCACCCAGCAATTTCAAGACCTGATTTTTCGGATGCAGACAATTGCTGCATGCTGTACTTTAGTTTGCTAGTATACCCGCTACAATTCGGCTTCCTGCTCTGGATGGGAACGTGGTTAGGGTTGATCAGAACAAAATGCCATACCTGGAAGTCTTTCACTGTAGAGTTCACTGCCACGGGTACGCTGCAGCCACCCTCCTAGAACAGAAAGTCAGAGAGTTGAATAAGCAGTTAACAAATATGCTAAAAATAAATCACTTAACTGGTGTGACTAAGTCCCCTGCCTTGCTCGAATGGTTAGGGAACCGGTGACCACAGGGGACAGATATCGAAAAGTGCAACGTGATGGAGGACCTGCGGCGCTGAAGAGGATTCCCTGCTCCACCCCATTCACTCGGCTGCTTGCCCCTTTAAGAAATCTGTAAACAGATGCCCAAATAAGAGTCCTCACAGAAAGTACTGCTGGAGGACAGGCCTTGTGGGGCAGAAATACCCAATCAAGCACTTAACCTGGTTGAAGTTTGCGAGCACCATGCACAGACAAGTCTGTTCACAGAAGCATGGGCTCACGAAATCAAACCCGGCTACGCACGCTGCTCCTCTGAGCCAAACAGTGCACATGATTTAATATGGCATTGATAACACTCCTATACACCAGTGTTTTAAGGGGCGACGAGGCAAGGGAGGGGAAACCGAGGGAAGACCGAGCCAACGATCCTACTAGGCCAGGTGACATTGAGATCGCGCAAGTGCAGGGTAGGGGGAAGGGGAAAATTGGGGAGGAAAAGGGGAGGGGGCAGTGCAGTACATAGGACAACCGTAAAATAGATAAATACCACAGGCATGATGGCAGCTGTCTCAGATATCTCCTCACTTCAGTGATCCACATATGGAGAGGAGGGGTGAGGAGCCTACAGAAAGGGCCAAATACAGACCACAAGTTCAAATCCGCCAATCCAATGTGGCTGTTTTGCAACACACCTGCTAAAGATTCAAGAGGGGAGGCCATAGAAGGAGGGGAACAGGCCCAGATAAATTAGACAGGATTTGGAAACTAACTGTGGGAGCCTGGAGTGAATGAGATTGCTGGAGGTGAGAAAAAAGGAGACTAGTTCAGAGGTGGCTTGAGAAGGTGCAGGACACAAGAAGTATATTTAAGTTAAGTGGGGAGAGGTGACGAAACACCCAGTGGAGGTGGAGAGGCAGAGAGAAAGACATCAGGAAAGAAGGTAGTGGTGAGAGAACAGAAGGAAGCGGGGAGCACGTTGAGAGGGTACAAGGTGGTGGTTTACGAACAGGAGGTGGTAAATGTGATGGGTCAGTAATGCGAGGCGGACAACTGCTTGTGTTTTTATCCAAATTAAACATTTTATTAAAAAGTAAAAAGTGCAAATTAATACTCACTAAACCTACTCCAACAGAGAGTACCCTACCTAGTCTAAGGGAGTTACTCCTAGCATCAACACAACTGGCACTCACACGGAACACAAACATTCCAAGTAAAACAAACAAAATAAATAAAAGAATAACCAACAACCAATTGATTTGGATGACGTTCATCCTTCACCTGTCCTGGATGCGATACGTTCCCCAGTATTGCTCAAAGTAAATTTCTCCCAAATGTTCAAAAAGAGAAGTAAAGTCTTGAGCCAGTTCTTGTAAGTTCCAAATGAAGTGCAAGTTCACCAAACAAAAATCCATTCGTAACAGTTCTGCAACTTTCTGTTGAAAAGGTCCCCTTCCAATTCCAGTAAAGAAAACAGTACCAATGGTAATCCTGGGTAATCTCCTTCCAGGATTGGTTTACCACAGTTCAAAGAATAAAGAAACACCTTCTGCTTCAAAAACTACTTTAGATTTCTGACCTCTGCAGTGTCTTTGGTATAATTGTCAAGATGCTTCTTAGGGTGTTGCTTTTCTCTGGACAACCCCCTTCTACCACTGTTGCCGTGGGAACAGACTCCTTTGTTCCACATTATGCCACTACTACAACCAACATCAGGGTAAGATGCACTGACAGGATTATACACAATCACAGTTAGTTCTACTTCAACTTGAATTGTTAGGTGTTTTAAAGACAAGGCTCTTCGACCTCCACAGGTAGGCAAGGCACTCTTCTTTTCTAGGCTATAAGAAAAGGGCAACCTCTTTGCCTCTTCTGTCTGTCTTATTGCCACCAATATAACCTGACTCTGCTTCTAGGCTGCTTCTCTTTCAACTTAGTGTTAGGCAGAATTACATGCAGTTCTTTGGGAGCACTACACACAATTAAGACTATAGGTGTCAGCACAATCTCACCTTTGGTACAAGTCCGTACTACACAGTTATGTGGCAGCAGTGGCTGAGGAGCCAGACTTATCTCAAGAGTATTGTGAGCAGTACAAGAGGTTACACAAAGGACTTGCAATCACAGTAGTTCAAACAAACACTATTCAAGGTTTCTTAGTAAAAGAATATGCATTTATTTACACAGTCAGTTGGAAAATATTCCACTAGTAAGAAGCACCTCAATACCACAATTTTAATACACTACAGTACACAACTAATATGTTTCTGAACAAGTTAGGCTCCCCTGAAGTGGGAGCAAAATGGCACTTCAATAACTTTTAAAAGGGGTAGAAAGACAAAGGTTATAAGAATTAAGTACAATTACTTTCATAGGCAGGGCAAATAGTTTCAGTTCACTACAACTGGCCATTCAATTCAAAAGGTATAGGCCAAGGTCAATGGTTCAGAGTCTTGGATAGGATAGCACAGTTCTGGTAGTAAACGGTTAAGTCTTTGCCAATGTTCGAGGAAGTAGTTTGCCAGAAAAAGAGTTATTTGTCGGTTTAGGAGCGAATAAGACTCCAAAGGTGGGAAAGTTTCACAAACTTTCACTGCGGCAGAAAGGATTTCCACACCCATTTGCACATTACCTTATTGATGAAGAAAAGCTGTAGCTGAGGCAGTTGTTCCTGGCAGTTCCTCCAGATCTCGCTGTTCCTGAACTTCAGATGTGAGGACAAGAAGGAGGACGTCGGGAGGTTCCTGCACTGCCCAGGGAAGAGGCCACAAGCTTGGCTAAGTGTCAGTTTAAGGTGCAAGTGCCTTAAAGTCCACAAACTGTATCCTTCTCACTGGCTATACGGTTTTCAATAGCACTCTGATGAAAATTCGACCGGTATGGAGACAGTGTCCAGGTGGCTTAAGAGTTGGTTGTTCCCACCAGCTCAAGGGGAGAAGCCGTCCTTAAAGGAGCTTCTCCGTCGATGGAGTTTCAGGCAGAGTTTCAGGCAATTCGGACCTGTAGCAGGGCTTCACCGGGCCAACCAACGGTCCAGGAGTTGCAGCAGTCGTCTTCCTTCAGCTCGTCTTCGGTTCTTTAGTTCCAGTGGTCGAGTCTGCCTTCCAAGTCCCAGAGACCAGCTTTTAAACATTTTTCTCCCATTCATTCCAGCCTAGCTGTCACTAACCCAGCACGGTGGCTGTCTTGCCAGACAGTCAGCCAGCCAGTCACGCCAGAGTGCATTCAGGTCTCCTAGGAGACTAAGCACAGGGAGCTTCGGGCACCTCACTCACATCCTGTCCACCGCAGACACTTAGGCGCCAGAGGAGGGTTTCAGCACTGAAGCCCGCCAAAGGGCATCGAACAAAGGAACGAAACCTGGTTTGGCGTGCAGAGTTAAAGACAAGAAGGACCGTTCCTAAAAGAAACGGCGAAAAAAGATGACCAGAGTCTGTTTTTACAGTGGGGTCATGGGCGCCATATTGAAAAACATGGCTGACCCGATTTTTAGCTACCGGTGTTCGCGGTCGGGAAGAATCATAGTAGTTTGTTCTAAAACCACTGCCACCAGCCATTTCAAGAGGAAAGGGTAACATTTGACTGTTACATGAGTGTTTAGACACAGGGGATGCTAGGCAACCCCTCCAGCACTGTATAGGAAGATAGTGTGTGCTGGGTCTATGAATTTAAAAGGACTAGTAAAGTCAATTTAACTTCACATGCTCTGGGAGACGTTAGTCAGTCCCAGAGAAGGTATTAAAACCTTGGGGAGTCTGAAAGACACCCCGTGCCACTGCACTGAAGGTGCTGTGTGACACACAAGAAAAGGATGAGGTCTATGGAGTTTGTCTAAAAACTCCAAATCCAAAGAACACAAAAGTAAAACACACATCAAAATACATGAGAGTGGGGGGAAAAAAGGCTCACACTCTTTCCAGGTAAAAATTTAAATCCTATAAATCCAGCAAAGTTACTGGGGGTCTCAAAAGGTAAGGGAAATTAGCACATTCTTGAGAATTCGCCCTAACAATCAGCAGTACAGAGTGTTGACTTAATCTTCTTACAAGCACGCAGTTCCCTTCCCCAGCTTCATTCACACCTTCATGGTTCCAGTAGTTACCCTGAAACTGTATTGCCACACTTCCAGCTTTGGCTAAAAATGTCACACTTGTATCAGAGGGCAGTGGACCTTCAACAACTTTAACAATCTCAGAATGCGGGTGAATAGATCTCAACAGGGCTAGTCTCACCATAGAAAGAATTCGGCCACTTGCTTTGGCAATGCTTGTTATTTTCGTCAATTCAACAACTTCTACATTTATAGAAGACTTGTTCAGGACATTACAAGGATCAATCTTGGAAATTAGAAACAGTTTTAGGTAAACGCGACAACTCTGAGTGAGATCTTTAAAGTTAAAGACCCATAAAGAATTGTATTCCCCTTCATTAACACAGTTATACTGTGGCTCTGGTCTAAATCACAATGGTTCACACTCAACCTCTTTTTGATGGAATATACCTTGTAACGCTTTGCAAAAGTCAGCTTTAGGTTTCTGAGTGATTTGGGAAGCGTTCCCCTTCTTAATTGGATACACGCGACCACTACAGTAACGTTTAAATAGTTCAACAATGGAAAATGAAAGCTAACTTTTATACGCGTGCACTCCGACTTACATTCGAAGCGTATGTGATACATTGACATTGTTCACAGGGTTCTTCACAGCAACAAACAACTTCTGCTCACTCCTACTCTTATGCAAGTTATTATAGAGCTGGTAGCAGTTACCAGCAAGGGTTTTAAAGTGAACCTGCACACAGAGCTTCATTCACCGGCTCCAGGAACACTGTGCTTGCGGGCTGTTTCCACTTTCCGTCTTCTTTTGCTTCTGCTACTACTTCAGGCACTCTTAGGACCCACACCCCTCAGCAGCATAGATGTCTTCGGTCCGGCCTTAGCCACGGAGAGTCTCCTGCACTCCTCTGTCCCTCGGCTTGCTTCTGTAGACAGGCCTCGGGTTGCAGCATTGTCACGGCTCTGCAGTCACAGCCAGTAGGCGCACCTGGGAAGACTTTCAACCTTGGCACGCCTCTCTCAGAGCAGCCAAGACAAAGCAGAGTTTGTGATCACAGGACTCTCTCAGGACTTGCAGGTGAAATCTGCTTTCCTCTTGCCCTGGCATCCCTTAAGTGAACACACTTCCTCATGAACTGCCATCCTCGTGCTCTTCTCCTTCTGCTACTACTGCCAGCCGTCCAGCTCTTGCTTCGGCTCCATTCTACTTCCTCCTCCTGTTGCAGCCGTTTATGCTTCTTAGGTGGGGCAATTGATTTCAGGTGCATTGTTAATTGCCTGACCGTGGCAAAGACTTTTCGGTCTAATTGCCTGTCCTTCCTTTCTACATGTCTCTTCAGCCCTCTTCTTTGTCTCAGTCCCTATGGGATTCTGAGACACGTGGTTCACTTTAGTAAAATCAGGTTTTTCTACTTCTTTTATAGAATTAAGGGTAGATTTAATTCCCTTTGTATTTTCAAAAGAGGGATTGTAGGTGGGTTTTAACCTTATAAAAAGGAAGAAGGTGTAGAGAAGCCAACATTTCCGCCATTGCTTGTAGTATACCTTTGGTATTGAGGAGGATGTTTAGTTTTAGGGATAAAAAGGATTTTTTTTTGATGTTCCAACCTCAGGTTTTACCACCTTAGTTTTAACAGGAGCTTGAGAGATGTTAAAATGACAATAGGCCATAACCTCTCTTCTGGCATGGTGGTAAGAGTATGCCTTTTAGCAGAACCATGTCTTATCCCACAGATTCTCCTCACTATCCTGGGCCCTGTCTCCACCCAGGTGATCCTCCTGCAGTACACCACCCCCAGGATTGGGATCAGGAAGCGTCTACCCTCGCCTAGCTACCTAGGATGAGACATTAGGCAGGGGTTTGGTGAGGGATCCGCAGGATTATTCACATAAAAAGCACCTACAAAGAGAAAGGGTGATACAAAAAGGATTCAGGTGTAGAAAGTGATATTAGGAGAAGGCGAAGAATCAGAAAACTAAAGGCGCAAGCCCACAGGAGGGGTGGCAATACACTCACCCAAAGAAGGGGCTCGAAAGGTTGGTAGGAAGATGGAATGGAGAGAGGATAGGAAGAGCAGCATGAGTAGCCAGAGAGGGAAGACACTGCAGATGCACTACATATCTGGTGTGCCAGAATGGATGGGATGGAGGTAAGAACACCTGGCAAGGTGACAAAGAAGGTAAAAGAGCTCTGAGCAGTGACAGAATGAGCAGAGAAAACCAGGAGAGAGGAGGACCCATCCCATTCCCCAACAGCATTACAGAGCTGCAGGGAAGACAGCCAGAAGGGGAGGTTGAGTTTTAGCCAAACAGCCCCTAGGCCACAGCGAGAAGTCCCTCAATCAGAAACACCACCTAACCAACAAACAACCAATCAGAAACTTTGGAAACTATGTTTAGTGACCAATAGCCTCATTCAAACTGTGGTCCAGATTTTGGCACCGGCTGCATGCATCCCTGGAGTAGTCCCAATCGAGAAGGCGAAGAAAGAGAAGATAAAAGCTGTGGGATTTTAAGAATAATAGCAAGTCTTTCTGACCTGTGAATGGCTAAAATCCCCCAAAGATTACTGAATAATAGCATGAAGAACTTTGGTAGATTGTTTTCCTGAAATGGAAAAAAGGACACTGACTTAGAACTGAATCAGAGGAGTAGCAATCCTGACTGTTCATTTCATTTGATTTTTCACCCATTTGTATTATTTTGGCCCTTTTGTTGTAATCTACCCCAGTATAAATAAGCAACACCATATCAAGATGTGTCCTGCTTATGATTGAGCCAGCCCGTGACACCGGTCAGCCCTTATGAGTGAACGGAGGACTCAACAAGCGGATAGTGCCCCATCTGAAAGACACACTTTAAAGCTGCTTTTACTGAAAGCTGGCACACGTGTAAAAAGTTACTGGTCATATTCTTCCATCCGTTAAGCAACCAGCAAGGAATGTTTATCCAAAACTATGCATTGGTTAACTATCAAGGTGTAGTCCAAGAATCCAACCATGTACCAAGCGCAATAGCCTCTAATAAGAGGTACACTTGGGCCATAGTCAAATCGGAAGCAGGCTCAACTAGAAGGTAGGGCCTTGGCAAAGTAGGTCACATGTGCTTCTGTACAGGATGGGCATACTAACAACTTATAAGCATGTAGCCTTCTTCTAGTTGTGTTGAGTCCAGAACATGTTGAATTATCAGAAGATGGCATGTCGCCACAGACACATTTCCAATTCTGGGCTTTCATTGCCAATCTTTGTTATCAGTTACCTTAATCAACTTGCATTGACCAAAGACTAACTCCCAGAATGCATTAGACTTTTAAATGAAAGACCAGTATTGGAAGTGTTAACTGATATTCTCACATAGCTATGCAGCAGAGTATATTCTAAGGGGTATGCGCAAATCTCTCTTGCAAGAGCATGGGAATAAGTGAGTTTGGAAGCTTACCAGCTGTCTCATAAATGCTCGCTCAGCAATGCACCGCAGGACTGTCTCCGGATGGTGTAGGGCAGACACCATGCTTAGGATATCTTGATCTTTGGATCTCACTTCCACTGCCAATGCCCCCTGCAGGTTGAGGAAAAGGACAAACTTAGTTGTAAACTGCATGTTGCAAAAAAATAAGTTCTGCGCTTCCCGAACATACAGAAACGGAGCTGTCTAGCCAATGAAAACTAGGTGTACTTCTATAAATGCCAGATCCATTAGCTGAAGGATCTACACGAGACCCTAAAATTATCAAACACAAGGAACTTCACACATTTCTCCAAAAGGTATGAACAGCAACAGGTACAGCCATGCCTAGCTAAGGACACCAGCAAAGGCACTGCTGCTATTGGCCAGATTGACTGCTGCAGAACATTGCATACAAACTATATTGAGTTTAACTAAGGTAACGTCCTGTAACACGGCTGTTATGGAAGCTTTTTCTTAAGTGTTGTGAGAGTGCAGAAGGAGGAGGCTGACACAAAAGGTGGCATGTTTGGGGGTAACGACTTTTATTAAACAATAAAGCAAGATAAACCCTATCTTTTCCCTATTCCTAAGAGGGGTTCCCCTGCCTCAACTAAAGATATAAGGTGACTGTCAAGATGTCTGTCAACATAAAAGTGTCCACTGTCCTGTGTCAAGAACACCCTACTTATGTCCCTTATATTAGAAACTTAAGAATAAGGTAGTACTGTTCTGGTCCCAAGAGAATGACTCCCTTCTCCTGGGTTCCACACAATGCTTACTTGTTGGGCCAGGAGAATGCCTACCTTCTTCTGGCGTCCAGTCTCAGACAGCCCAGAGGTATGACTCCCTTCCCCAGCCCTTGTTGAACTTTAATCCCAGTCTGGGTTGCCAGGAGAGTGACACTCTTCTCCTGGTAATTTTAGCAGTCTCTTACAGCCAGGGGGAATGACTCCCTTTCCCCTGGTCTTCTCTTCATTAGGCTTCACATCTACAACACCCAAATCTGAGTGCTAAGAGGGTCCGCGACCTTGGCCACTTCTTCTTTGACCTGGCCCACGTTGTTCACTTCCCTGCCAAGTACTGCCACGAGAAAGATGACTTATCGGGTTTCGGGTCCCTGACCCTTCTTTGACTCTCAGTGGGTTTATCCAAGCCACTGTTGGTAGGGACTCTCCCTCTCAAGTTCTCTTGATGGGACTTGGCGTCCTTGACCCTTCCTTGGTGATCAACAGGCTTTATTTCACCACTGCAATGGGGAGAAGGTTTGTAGGCATTCTGCCCCTGCGTGCCACCTAAGCATAATGGTTGCAAAGAGGCCTAGGGATGTTAGGGAGAATTCTCTGTAAAGGCTAATTTCCCAAACCTAGTGAATCCCCCAGCAACTTTGCTAGATTTTTGGGGTTTATTTTTTCTCCTGCTAAGAGTGAGGACTCTTTTCCTCCCACTCTTAGACATGATTTGAGGTGTTCCTTTGAATTTGTATGCGTTTTATGGGCTATGGGGTCCTTTACCCCATAGGGCTTCATGTGTTTTGATATATGGGTTACACAGCACCCTCCGTGGTAACCCAGGGGTGTCGTAGTGACCCCCAAACATAGACTCCATACCCTGGGACTGACTACTGTCTCCCAGGGCATGTAAAGTCACCATTGGCTTTACTAGTCTTAAATTGTGAACAGAACCAGTATAAACCATCCTATTGTGGACGTACTGGTCGGGGCAATTCGATTGCCCCGGGGTCTGTTGTTCGAGGGGGCACTGTCCAGTCCCCCCTGACCGAGTTTTGGCTGGTGGCAGTGGATACTACTTTTTATATTCGACCGCAATATATTCCTATGGGATTTTCCCATTGTTCGAGGCTACCACTTTTTAAAATAGCCTCGAACATACCGCCGGCTTATTAAATTAATATAAATTCACCGGTTGGTATTTTTTGCCGAAACTTGGTTCCAAAATGGTGTTTGTGTTCGCTTCTGTGACTCCAACCCAAGTCGAGCCCTTTGTTCCATTTTTTGGCGGGCTTCTCCACAGAAGCCTCCAAAAGTGGTGCCACTCTGTCTGGGTACCACAGAGGGTGTGGGAGGGGGTTTAGGCACCCTGGACTGAGTTGCCTCGGCAACTCAAGTCGCACTCTTGTGTGATTGGCCCAAGTGGTGAGCCGCCCAGCTCACCACTTAGCATGTTTGAGTGACAGCTAGGCTGAATGAATGGGGGTTTTCTGCATAAAAGCAGGGCTTTGGGGACTGGAACTTCAGAAGTCGCCACAGGACCTAAAGAATCCGAGGAGGGAGAAGCCGAGCCGACCTGCAACGACGACACCACCGGTGAAGCCCTGCTGAACCGTCTCACCACTTTTCCCGACAACAGAGGAGATCTCCAGCCCAGAGAGTCTTCTTACTTTGACTGGTGGGGATAACCAGTTTGCCTGTCTTTTCGCCTTCCTGGACCATCTCGTGGCCGCCTTGCCCGTGCCAAGCACCCCGGCAACCGGAAGACCACGGTTTACCACTACCGCGAAGAAAAGGGTGGTACCTTGTAACCGGGAAACTCCGCGGCTGGTTTCTTCCCTGGCAGTGCAACGACCTTCAGCTTTCCTCTACGTCGAGACCTCCTCTTCCTCTGGACGAAACACCGACTTGCACCCGCTGTCAGGAACAACTGCCTCCGCTGGAGCGTTCTTCCCATTTTCAGGTACTGTGTCCCGCCTGGCTTCCCCATTGCGACAGATCGTTCGGGGCGACAGTAAATCCTCGACTTTCTAACCTGGGTTAGCCTGGGGCCTGTTAACTTTTCCTGACTTGATCTCAATCTTTGGTGAACTATTTACAAAGACTCTTTGGGCATAACCCCACTATGTGATCCTGGACACATTTCGCTTGCTCTAAGAGTGGGCCTGGCATTTGAACTTCCTTGCTCTCCAGTAGACTTTGCCTAACCTGCCTCACTGTGGTTCTTTGAAAAGTATTGAGATTTATGTGCTTTCATAACTCTGCCTTTTTCCCTCCCTTTTTAAATAACTTATTAGAGTGCCATCTTATGTTAAGCGCTCACCTCTGTCTGAAAATAAGTGGCGTTTCTCACTAAGACTTGTCTAATAAGTAATTAGGGTTGTATATATATATAATAGTGACTGTGTGTCGAATTTACTTACCTCTTTTTGTGCTAGTGTAATTTACAAGTGTGTCTTTAAATAAATAATTATATACTTTTACACCAAAGCTCTGGTCAGTGTTTGCTTGCCCTACTGTATCTCTGTACCTATTGTGTATACTCTATATACTGCCTAACTCATCTTGAGAGAGGTCTGGCTGCTCAGCCACAGCTACCAGGTAAATCTGGGTGGTACAGACTGCTACCAATTGGGTTTACTCCCAACCATCTGTAGTCCTAAATCTTTTGCAGTGGTCCCTAAGGGAACTGCACAGGTTTCTGCCTAACAAGGGACAACTGCATGCACCCTCTTGGAAAGCCACCCGAGTCCTTTCCGGGTCTCCCGTATCACCCTTTACCCTGTTGAGGGCTTTGACATGTCGCTGGGGCTTCCTAGAATGGCGGGTGTTCCGTTCGGCTTCTCCAGTGTCTTGCTTTCCCCGCAGCAGTTTGACTGTGTTCCTGGCTGTCTTCTGCGTTCCTTCCTCCTCTCGACAATGCTGTGCCCCGGCCTGCTCCTGCAGACCTCCCGATCATCAGACGCAGCGAACTGCAGCGTACTAGGATTTTTCCTCCTCCAGATCAGCGATTCAGGTTTGTATCTCCCACGTTCGGTGGGCAGCACGCCTGCCGTCCTCCGCAGCTGCCCGAGAAAAAGGTTTAGTCCATTGACTATTTTTATACAATGTGGCCAGCTGTCTCTGGGCACATTGTATAAGTCCTCTGTCTCTTTCCTGTGTTGCGTCGTCATTGCTCCGCGGGGCCAACTCGTCCCAATACTTGGATTACCTAGATTCCTGATGTTCGTCGTCTCAGTATTTTCCAGAACCTTAAAATAATCTGCCTAATAACAGTACATAGGCCTAATGTCTGCGAAGAGTTTATCAGAGGAAAGAGTGGCTAGAGTATGTGGGGGTGTGATACTCTCATAAGGGCTGTACCCTAGATGGTCGTCTTTATCGCTAGATGGGGAGTCCCACCCCATGAGATCCTCCCGCATTATACCCCATCAGGGGGACTATAGGGTAGCGGCCTCAACTCCCTGGACTCATGGGAAAGGACTCCCCTTGGGGAGAAGTGATGAAATCTAGTGAATCGTAACAGCCTTTTGATGAGAGATTTAAGACAAAACAATGCTGTATTGCGTGCCCATGGTGTACACCACATCTGTCCAAACTCTTATAATGGTAACATGACAAAGCAGTCTGGCTTCACTCAGACGGGAAGACAGCTGGTACCAAGAAACAGTCAGATCCACACAAGCAGACAACAAAATAATCCACAAAGTATATACTGAAACATATATACCATTTACAATACATTCTTGTAATAAGAGACAAACATCAAGGTAAGTACATTCGCATATGGTATCCTTTGAAAACAGTCAAGGGGTAAGAAATGATCCTACTCACAACTAAGAGACAGGTACAAAGGAGTACAACACTAGAAAGTTTGCAGTGCTTTGGAGGAGTGATTTGCAGCAATTTGACATTCAATAAACCACAAAATCACAGGGAAGTGTTAAAAATACAATGTGCGTTAAAAATGCAAAGAACCAAAAGGAGACCAGAGGAACATATGCAGTTTACACACAGTTAAAAAGTCTATGGAGCTTTTAGGTCATTTTTATGAGTTCAGGGAAGTTTGTCAATAGGATTCAACAGTTGTGATTGTAGTGCATGGCTCAGCAGCTACTACTTACAGGTCAAAGGGGCGAAAGAGCCGGCAGCCAGCTTGCTGGGCAGTCTTAGGAACCCAACCAGCAGTGAAGCAGACCCAGGTTCAATGACTAGGGACCTGATGATATATGGCTGCAGAGTAGACCACCAGCCTACTGAAGGATTCTGTCACAGTCAACGAGACCTTAAAGCTGGGTTGCACACACAGCCCAGCAATCCACCAGAAGAGGATCAGTGGCAATATGGGGACGACATAAGGGCGCTCCCAGGGAGGCCCAGGAAACATGGGTGCAAAGGGGTATCTAGTCATTGCATCAAATTAAATAGCATTGAATGCCTTATAGAAAAAATGCATCGAAAAAAGCATTGAATGCATTTTTTTTTAAGGTAAAGGGTTTATTTTAATTATAACAGGGTTTACAGGTTAAAAAAATGGGGGTTGGGGGTGCCATTAAAAAAAAGAAAAAAAAAGCATCCAATGCTTTTTTTCCCCCGATGGTAAGGCTTTCAATGCTATTTAATTCGATGCAATGACTATAAACCGTGCAAAGGCCACCTTTAGGGCCAGGACTGGGAAATGTTTTCCAGTGGTTCAGGACTCCGGTTCAGATTACAGAGTCCCAAAAACTGCCAGGACCACAACCACAGGACCCAGAAGAAAGGAGGGCTTCCTCCAGGTGACCCACAATTGGGGCATGGCAGCAACAAAGAGCAAAAGGGTAACCCTAGACTGCAGGTCACAGGCGACAAACAAGGACGAAGGCTCAGAAAAGGGCAGCAGAATGGCCCCTCGACCGATAGTAGCTGCAGGAGTACAATACTCAATATCCCACGACTGAAGATTTTGTAGAGCAACAGCAAGCTGCAATCCTAGGGCCTAGCGCTCAGCATGTCCTTCATGCCCTTATTTTTTATATGTTGTCCTTGTTGCGCCCTTAAGTCCAAGGGTCAATGGCCGCACAGTATAAATTTATTAAGGTAAAGCAACTCTGTTCCAGGCAGACATCATGGGGCTCTCACCTCAGGTCAAGCAACATGGGAATACGTGGGATTCGGAAGGGCACCATACATGGGGCAAAGGCATGGAAGTTCCCAAACAAAAGACATGAGGAAGCAGAAAGAGTCAGGTAAAATTCTTCTGACACAGATGAAGAGATGCAGCAGCAGCAGGAGGAGAGTGCACAGCCAGTAAAGCAGCACTGGGATCCTTCTGCCAGCACATTTCTCGAGCAGAGTCATTCTATTGGGATTAGCCAGCGGAACTCTACACACTCGGGTGCTGTTGGGTAAGATTTTCATATTTGAGATCAATCCTCCTGACCACTGTCAGCCCAAGAACCTTTTGCTTGGACTTGGTGATTATTTTCCCTTGTCCCTAGGTGAAGGGGAATCTTTTCCTCTCACCTAGTCTTTTTCTCTTTTTTTGGGTGATCTTTTTATGTCTCTCCATGGGGTATGGTTGGAGTTATAGTTTCCTATAACCTTTGGGCTTAGGCTGGGTTGCCCCTTTGAGCTTCCCTGTTAATTTCTCTTTAATGTGCTTGGGTGAACTACTGTTCCAAAGGGGTAAAGAGGGATTTTCATCCCCTTTACAGTTCATATAGTGAGCCAGCACACCCCACCTTATGTGGAGTACTGGGCTTAGTTACCTGTAGCATTAGTGTTACAATTGCAAGTTTACTTGAACGGCTGGTGGCAGTGGTTTTACCTTAGTGACTTCTTGGTAATACACAGAAGGGGCACAATTCTGCTAGACTGGTGGGTTCCTTCTTTTTCGCCATTTTTAAGTATCCTTGTCGTTTCTGAGGTCTTCCCCTGCCATTCTAGGCGGGAACGACCTCAGTGGAAGTTTTGTCTTTGGCGTGAATCCTTTGTATTCACCGCCCAGGCTCCAGAGTGTCTGAGAAAAGATATCTGTAGCGATTTCCAGCAACCGGAGAACCTGCTGTGTAACCAGAGCCTGATGCAACCCTTGCTTCCAATCGACCTGGGGTCCCGAATGCAACAACTCCTACCCAGAGGCTGCTGAGTTCCACTAGTCTCAAGAGGACCTGCATTTTGAGCCCTCCCACGCCATGCTGCGATCTTGCTGGGCTGCAAACCGCCAATGCCCTGGGACCTCGACATGGTCTTCCGAAGTCCGAATCCGTCTGAAACTTCGGTGGACTCCTGCTGGATCTCTAAAGACACGATTCAAGTCCCTGAAGTCCCCTCACCAGAGTGCAGGACCAAGGAGTGACGAGAATCCGACCAGCGATATTCGTTCTTCATCTGGCTGCTGTAAAAAGGCGCCAAATCCACAGAGCCGCAAGAATCCATGAAGAAACCTTTGCTGGAAGCCTGCTAGGACGACTGCTGCTTCAAGTTCCCATCCAGTGTCCAGTTCTTTTGTCTCCAGACCAAGAATCCAGGGACTGTGTCATGTGCTGCTGCATCCTGAAAGCATCCACTCCGAAGCTCTTCTTTTCTCCTTAAGGCACTGTGTGGGCTTGGGTAATACTTACCTTAAGTCTTGTGTGCAGCCCGTGAGGCTGAGTGGGTGATTTGTGTGGTTGGGAGTTTGCCCATACCACTTGCCCAGGCCTTATGCATATAGGGAGCCTTCTCAGAAGTCCCCAAACCCTTTCATTTACTCTGAAAGTGAATACATACTTGTTGAAGATCTCCTATGGAACTTTGACTTTCCTGCAACTGGACCCGCATCTCAACCTGCCGAAAGCTGCCACCTAGACCACTAGGGTCCCTCTTCTGCCTCAGAGAACTCATGCAATAGACTAGGGAAGGAAGGATTGGATAAGAAAAGGATTCTGCCTTGCTTGAAAGTATATCAAGTGTAAAAGTACTTACTTGCTGATAGAATAAGTGTGGTAACTGTATCTCTGAGAAAGAAGAAGTTACAAAGTGTCCTTAAGTTATTCTTACCTTTGAGTTGCACTGTGCCTTCTAAAAAGTATATGTGTTGCTTTACTTACTTTGAATGGTGTTTCCCCCTTCTGAAAAGTAGTGTTGGTACTGTTTTATCACTGCTGAACTGAATGAGTGTAAAAGCTTACGGTGTCCGGACATTTGGTCAAAAAAAAAAGGTCGACAGGACAAATGGTTGACACCATTTGGTCGAAAGCCAAATGGTCAAATTTCTTTTAAATTTATATATATATATTTTAGGTTTTCGTTTAGGGAAAAAAGGGGGTTGGGGGGAGACCCCCCCCCAAAAAAAAAAAAAAAAAGTGAAAATACAAAAAAAGACAAATTCGACCATTTGGTTTTCGACCAAATGGTGTCGACCATTTGTCCTGTCGACCTTTTTTTTTCCACCAAAAGTCTGGTAATCAAAGCTTACCAATAGGGTTTACCTGCCTTGAATAACCTTGTGTCATTCCTTTATTTTTATTTTTAAAACGTTTATTTAACTTCCACACATTACATTGCTTACAGTTGCGTTACTTGATGTTCCGATTATACATATATGTGCATGAACAGGCGTTTGTTATACATATATTACTAAATTTCTTCCTGGTCATCTTCACTCATGTTTTTATCAATCAGGTATTGTCTGAGTCCACCCCAGATGTCTTTCAGGCGGTTTGTCATTGGTAGTAGGCTAGAATATACCTCCTCATTATCATTCGTCCAAGTCATGTCACGCACCCATTTTTTCACTCCAGGGGGTCTCTGCTCTTCCAGCGTAGCAATATCGCATGGGGTTTGCTAGAAGTGAGCCAAAGGCTGCGCTGGACTGGGTTCATTTTGCTCACAAAGCCCAACACACATACCCCTGTATCCCAGTCCATAGGTTGGTCCATCACTTCTTGCAGTGCTCTGCAAACATCTGCCCAATAATTGGCGAACACCCTACAGGACCATAACATGTGGAGTATGCCCCGCCTCCTCGCTCCCGCATCTGGGGCACTTCCCCAACACTGTGGCATACATATTTTTGAGTCGGGCTGGGGTGAAATGCAATCTGGTCAATATTTTGAAATGGATCATTTGGTACCTGGAATTACATGAGATATGTTTTGATAATCTACATAACTGTGTCAAGTGCGTATCTGTTAGAAATATTCCCAGGTCCTTTTCCCACTCCCCTCTGGTGCCATAATCTTCCTGGTGGATAGTGTGATTTTGTACAGAGTTGATGCCGATTTCCTTGCTTTGCTGGAAGAGAGTACATACCTCAGGCTTGGGTGCAAGGGAGGTTCTTTGGGGAATCCTTCCCACATGGTAGCCATCGCTGATCATATTCTGAGATATTGTAGCTTCTGCAGCGGGGTATTGCCAATAATTGTCCTTATGTCATCTCAGCTAATGAATTGGTTCTCTGGGTATAAATCCCTGAAGTGTAGCATGCCCCTTTCTCGCCAGTGTGCAACCAGATTTGCATCTTGTGTTGGGGAGAAGTATGACGCTCTGCATAAGGGCATGCCTGGATTGTGCATCAAAGTATTTCTGGGGTGGCCAATCAATCTGGTCCATGCGCGATACATGGCCTGGGTAGGGTCCATTTGGTTATCGCTCTTTGCCTTCCCCTCGGCTAAATCATGAAAGACACGCTAGTTCTCTCCCCTGTGTCTCCAAAGCTACATGGGACGCAGCAGAGCCTCCCTCCGCCCAGTACACCGCGTAATAGGCCTGTGCGGACAGAAAGTATAATTCGAAGTCAGGGGCAGCTAGTCCTCCTTGCTCATAAAGGCATTGTTCGCAGTTTACAGCTCGCTCAAGCCTGCCCCTTCCATATAAATGCAGAGCATGCCCCTTGTATCCTTGAAAGGAGAGCTCTCAACAGCCACACTGGAACTGTGCTAAACAGGTAAAATAGCTTAGGGAGAATAATCATTTTAACCAGTGCTAGCCGGCCCATCAATGAGGACGGGAGGTGGTTCCAACTGTAGAGTTTAGCGCAAAGTGCATCTATCAACTCACCATAGTTGAGGGTGCGTACTAGTTGTGGTGTGCACGCTCTCTACACCTAGGTACTTTACCCGTTGGGGTGCGTTGGGGTGCCCATTGGAGACCACATAGGTCTGTGGGCTCCTGGGTCGTGTCTGTCAATGGCAATATCTCAGATTTAGTGGTGCTCAATCTGAGGCCGGAGTAATCCCCAAATTCTCACACAGCTCTTAATACTCTTTTCAGGAGTCTGTCGGGTTCCCTCGAATACAGCATGAGGTCACCTGCGTATAGGGTTATCAGCTCTACTCTCCCCGTTATTGTTATCCCTGCTTGGCTACGCCAAGCTCTCAGGAGGTCAGCCAATGGTTCTATCACTAATGCCAATGGCAGTGGGGACAATGGACAGCCCTACCTCGTATCCCCCGCCAATTCTAGTATCGACGATAGTTTTCCGTTAACACACACGCTCGCATAAGGCTGTGTGTAAAGTATACAGACCTATTTAATGAAATTTGGACCAAACCTGTAGTTGTTCAGGACTCTGAACAAGAAGGGTCAGTACACGGTATCAAAAGATTTTTGCAGGTCTAAGGCGATTGCAGCTCCTTTGGAGTTGTTCGTGATCTTATCTAGTATATTATAGCACCTCAGTATTTTTGACGCCGTGGATCTACCTTGTATAAATCCCGCTTGGTACTCGTGCACCTTATATGGCATCATAGGGTTCAATCGGGTAGCTAGCACCTTTGTAAATATCTTAGGGCCAGTATTAATGAGAGACAACGGGCGGTATGATCCACAGTCCTCAGGTGGTTTCCCCGGCTTCAGCAGAAAGGTTATGACTGGCCTCACGCCTTGCGTCCGATAACAAATAGATTTCCAGCACCTCATTCCACAATGAATGGAGAAGGGGGGCTAGTAAATCTATAAACTCCCTACAGAATTCCACGCCCAGCCTGTCAGAGCCGGGAGCTTTCCCACCAGGGAGGGACTTTATAGCTTCCTTTATCTTGTGCAATGACAATGGTGTGTCTAAAGTGTCTCTTGACTCCCCAGAAAGGAGGGTAGTGGGTATCTTAGTTAAATAGCTGTCTAATTCGCCGTCTGTGGTCGCGCTTTGAGGGGAATATAGTTTAATATAAAAATCGTAGAGCACCTCGCTGATCTCTTGTTTTGTGACCACCATCCCGTCACTCCTGGTTATGCAAGGGATATTCGAGCTCCCCCTCTCCCCACGTACCATATGTGCCAACAGCACTTTCTTGTTCCCCATATCTGCATGCGGCAGCTGGCCTATCAAAATAGTGCAGTTCCCTGTCCGCTGCAGCTCTGAATTCGTCCAGTTGTATTTTAATATCAGCTGTAATCTGTGCAGTAGGCGTAGGAGCATATTGGGATTGTAGGTCAGCTATTGCCCCCTCCCTCCTCAAGTTCCCGTATATCACGCAATACTCCCAGCTCTATGGACATGGCGATACCACGGATTTATGCTTTAAATGCTTGCTATAGTACTGCCTGCCTGGCGAAAGACCCTTCATTATTCTCAAAAACCTCTGACATGTTGTAGGAGACTAGCTCTGAATGCCGGGTCTGTCAACGCGGCAGCCTTGAAACGCCATGGTGTCTTCAGTGGGGTACCCTCAGGGAAGCACTGACACAGCTGAATGGTCCGATAGTGTTCTGGGTAATATTTTAGCCTCTGTCGTCCAGCCCAAAGCCCTTTGGGATACCAGCCATATATCGATCCTGGAGTGCATATCATGGACCTATGAATAAAAGGTCTAGGCCCTTTGTGACCCATGTAATGAGCGCCAGGCGTCCCTCAGACCCAGATCCGTAATGTGTGTATGTATCGTGCTCACTGCTCCAGTTAGGGATCTAGGGGTGGTAGATGTTCTGTCTAGGTCTACATCCAATATGGTGTTAAAGTCCTCTCTGCATATTACCTGGGCAGTGGGGTATTTAGCGCATTTCTGAAAGACCTGTCATAATATTCTCGGTTGTCGATGTTAGGACCTTATATATTCATTAGCAGTTCTTCGGCGCGTCCCAATTTACCGTGAATGACTACATACCTCCCACCTGGGTCACTTTCCGTCACATAATGGGTAAATGGCAGCGATCTATGTACCATGATCATCACCCCCGGGCTCTGGTGGAATAGGAGGTAAGATATCGGTGTTCCCCCCACCCTGGGGAGAATTTACGTGCTTGGTGTTCCAGTAAATGGGTTTCCTGCAAAAATAAGATTTGTTCTCCTCGTCTGTTTACATATGCTAATTACCTTCCTCATTTTCACAGGCATGCCAAGGCCTCTCACATTCCAGCTAAGCAGCTTTATCCCTGTCAGCCCCTTATCAGCCAGCCTCTCTCATACTCATTCATTTCTGCCTTCACACTCCAAGATCTTCTGTCAACATTGCAGTAACTCTTTACCATATGACTGTGCATCTTTTTAACTTTATCCCCCACAACTTCCCCCTTTTGCCCACTCCCCCACCCTCATAGTTTCCCAAACTTCAACTATGCATGACCAAATACTCTCCCCCGTACCCTATGCCAGTCCCATTTATCTAAACTATGCACTTGCATGGGGCGGCCCCTGCAGTGGTGGCCAGGGTCCTGAGGTTTACATCAATGTCTTGCCAGTTATAGTTACTGTACTTTATAGTTACGTTACCAATACACATAATTAAGTACGTTGGTCCGCCAAGTGTTAGCAGATTGACACAGGGTCTCAAACCAGCTAGAGATAGTGTCCGCTGTACGACTCGTGTTACAAAGGTCAGGATGTAGTCTCTAGTACTACTTAATACAGACAGGCCACTCCAAAACGGAGTTCACTACTCGTTCGCATCTTCAGCCCCCAGCTGCTGCTCATCGGGCAGTGGTATGTACGCATCTACAAAGGCAACTGCCCCCTCAGGAAACGTAAAGAAATAGGTTTTATTTTTTTACTGCATACGCAGTCTGGCCGGATACAGCATCGCGTAGAATGCGCTCTCTCAACATTTTCTTCACTCCAGTAAATGTTTGTCTTTCTTGCTGGACTGCCATGGTATGGTATGGTATAGTCGAGGAATATACGGATCACACTGTACCCTACTTTCAGCTCCTGCTTATCTCTAGTGGCTCTTAATACCAAGTCTCTGTCGCTGTAGTTCCTGAGCCGTGCTATTATCAGCCTCAGGTAGGCTCCCGGCTTAGGCAGCGGGGCTAGTTATCTATGTGCACGTTCGACCACAAACATCGCCGACCACCCTTTAGCGTGTCCTCGGGTACCCCAACAATTCGTATGTTATTGCGGCGGGATCTCGCCTCCAAGTCCTCACACTTTAATTTGACAGCACCCAAGTCTTCTGCCATGATGGTCACAGTGTTCTGCACTGTCTCTAAAGTAACTTCTTTAGTGCTGATCCGCGTCTCTGCTTCAGTAATACGTGTCGTGGCTTTCTCCAGCTGGTTGCGGATTGTTGTGACGTTATTATTAATGCCATCAACTTGTCATTGATAGGCGCGAAGCCTTGTTGCATAGATTTAAAGACGCTCTGCAGATCCATGACAGGTGGTGTCGTCGGCAGGGAGGTTGGGAATGTGCTGCCTGAGGCACCGTCTTCCGTGGTATTCCCTTTGGGGGTCAGTTTGGTGAACATATCCATAGATCCACTTGTTTTGGAGGCAGCACCTCTAGGCATTTTACTGGGCTGTAGGCACACTTTCCGTTTGTTGCCACACTTTGCAATGGTGTCTATTCTTCCTTGGTGACATTTGTTGATCTGGCTTTTCTGTGTTAGTCAGAGACCATTGCTATAGCAGATTTTGCAGGCCTCTCACGTGTCAAGTGTCCTCATGTGTTGGGCGTTCCCTCAGCCACCCTAGCTCCTTTGCGTGCACGGGTGCCAATTGTTCACCTCAGTTGATTGCCAGCTTGTCTTACTCCATTTATCATATTGGATTGTTTTATATTGCTGGATCCCTCCCTGTGGCTTGCCCTCAAAGCATAACTAAAGCGCTACTGCACGTGGCTTAAATACTATTGGGTTGAGAGCGTCCACCTGGGCGTGTGCATCCCCCGTCTCCGATGTCTGGGAGCTTACCTCCAGCATTTGCCATAATGTGCTTCTTTTGTTGGGAGTCCTTGATTGCTCTCACTAAGGAGATCTGGCACTGGTGCTCATATGGAAAATGTCCACAGGGGGGGGGGGGGGGAGTGGTGCGGCCCACCGAGATTGCTGAGGTTCTTGTTGTGCCCCTGCCCCACCCGAGGACTTTTAGTATGTCTAATGTTGTCCTCGGTTCGCACCTGCGGCTTTATATATGTGAGCCAGTATCCAAAGCGGGTGCTCTGTGTGTGGATTATGTGTCCTTCGTTCTCACTGTCTGGTAACTTGCCGCCAGTGTACACCTCAAAGTGTTCCCCGTGCCGTGGATCCTACGCTGTTTTCACTGTTAAGATCCAGTGTCTATGATCGTTGTGGCATGCCACCGGGGGCGGGGGGATGGGATGGGAGGGGAAAGGTAATACTATCCAGTGGGCCCGTAATGGATCTTGTTATGCATCCGTTCACCAGAGGTTTAGAAATGGGGTTGGTTGTGCCCCCAGATCGCTCTCGTGTCCCAATGTCCTTAGGGCCGTGGCATATGTTCCACGTGCGGTTTACCCCAGTACGCCTGTATAGTTAATGCCGGATTATGGCTTGCTCAATGAATATTGGGTCGGGGCACCCTTTGTCTAGATGGCCCAGGGGCAGAGTGCGTTGTCGCCACACTTGCGTCCACGCTCAGGGGGCCCAGGGGGGTGCATGTTGCCTTTGCACCCCCGGTCCGGCTTACCATGTTGTCAGTGTCCACCGGTGTTGCGCGTGCCGTTCGCTTCTGGTGGGGGCCCCGTGGATTGGTACCGCCCTCAGTGAGGTTGCAGGCTCTCTGTTCTCAGATCCTGGGCCTGTCGGACTCCACCAACGTCAGGCTAGCACGTGCCAGCGTGAGAGCTTGGCAGGGCTCACAATTGTTCTGCGACTCGGCTTCGGTTAGTGGCGTTTCTCTTCCGCTGCCCGTGAGGCTGGTAGAGCTTTCCCTGTCTCTGTGGCTCAGGGTCAGCTGTTATAGAAGTCGCCTCGCCAGACCTGGGTAAGTGGATTGTGCAGTCAGTGGATGTCGGGCTCAGTTCATGGAAGTCTCTGACTCCTCCCGGATGGCGTCAGTGCTCCTCAGCAGAAGGAATCTGCAAGGGTGCGGAGCTCCACGCTCAGAGGGCCGATGCAGGCCCACAGCAGAGGCTGGTCATATCTTCAGATGTGCCTGACCGATTTTTATGATTTTTGACATGAGAGTGCACAGGACCTTCTTGTGAAGCATGATAAAAAAACTGGGCATATTTCAGCTAGTATGCAGCTCAGGACCTGGGCTCGCCACAGGAGCTCCCACAAGAGGCTGCATTCAGCTGCGTGCGCAACAGCGCCCCCCATGTCATTCTTAAAGTATATCATTGGGTGTTGCTTTCCCTGGTCTGCTTTATACAGATCTTTAAAAAAAAGCAGGCTTTGAGATAATACTTGTTTTAGGAGTTGCTTGTAGCTCCTCTTAAAAGTATATAGGTCAGCTCCTCTTAAAACTATATAGGTCTTGCTCACCTTGATTAGCTGCTGCTCTTCTAAACTTGTGTAACCCTGGGTTGTGCTTCCCTGAATTGCTTTGGTGCTATTCTAAAATAGTTTCATAAAGTTCTTAACTTAGAAACTGTATTATAAACTTCTTTAAAGTATACTGGGTTTAACTAGCTTTTAGGTAGCGGATGGTTATGTACCAATAGGTAAATTACTTACCTTGAAATACATTGGATCTTTCTTAAAAGTGTAATAGGGTTTTGCTTTCCCTTGCTTAGTGCATTCTAAAATAGTGATTGAGTGTTCATACTTATCATTGAGTAGGCTAAGACCCCTCTAGAAATTATTTGAGTTGATTTACTAGCTCTGAAATGAGTTCTGAAAAGTAATGTTGCAAGTGGGTATACTTGTACAGGGTTGGTTCATTATGTGATTTCATAACTGAGTATCACTGCATGACTGACAGGCTCAACTACCCTTGAAATATTGATTGTATTCTAAAAGTATATCTAACCTGGTCCTATTCCACAACAGTAGTATATTACTATCCTAAATGTATAACCTTAGATTTGACTCACCTTGAGTTGCTGTTTGCTCCTCTAAATAAGGTTATACATTGGTTTGCATACAATAGGTATTGAGGGATTTTTTAGGATTGTGTTTATATGATGTTATAGTACTTACTTACCCAAGAATAATCTTGGTGTACTTGTATTTAAATAAACCCTTTATTTTTACAACACGTAGTGTTTCAGTGTTTCTTTGGGCCATATGTATGCTACAATTTCTTTGTAATAAGCTACAGCCCTCTTTCCCTCCTAAGATAAGCCTGGCTGTTCGGTCCATGTTACAAAAACCATTCTCAGGTGGAACAGCCTTATAACAGAGTGGAGCTTATGTACTGCCTCAGATAGGTTTTTTTATGAAGTCTGGTAGGACTTTAGAAAAACTGTCCTAGGAGGCACAACCACTGCGATGTGGATTGAGGTGTCAAGGCCTTCCCCCACCCAGTCTGAACTTGAATCCATCCAAACAGAAGTTTGTGAACTCTACAAATTAGATATATATGCAGAGCTCATGGCACAGTCAAAGAAAAGAAAGGTCACAAACATAATGGCGGGGTGAAGGACTTTAAAAATGCCTTGGAACCCAAATGGTCATCACATAGGAGTATTGGCCTACCAACACAGTAAGAAGGCATAATAAAAAACAAATTCAGCCACCAGTCTACTCCCCACAACCTTTCTATGTGAGAGATCTCACTGAGGGACAAAACAGGATGCTTAAACATCACACCATGCCCTGGTAGGTCATACGACCTACTAAGGGCATCTCTTCAAAAAGGAGTTTCACCCCCCGGATGACCCGAGGAGAAGCATCACCGACAGCAAAAGAAAGTCAAAGCAAAATAGCTAGCAAAAAGCTTAGGGAACACACTGTTAGCAGAAGGAATACCAAAAAACGCCATTCTGACCGATCAACTGTTCTCTTCAACTCCAGCCACAGAGGATGCCTTGGATACATTAGTACCAACCAAGACAAGAAGTGTCAAGTCAATCGGTTTTATATACATACTTGGCTTCCAGCTTGGTCTTTCCGCCCAAGTAATGATTTTGCAACTGTTTGTCCCCTGCTGGTTTTAATTATTTTACTGATTTTGCCACATTTGGTGTATTTATATCTCAAGTATATAGATCGCTCTCCCTTTAAGGCAGTGGTCTTCAAATTGGCCGGGGCCGCCCTGAGCAAAATATGGGCAGGCCGAGACCCCCTATAAATGCCAAATGGACAGTATTTATTGCGCGCCATCACCTGCTCCCATCACAGACGCTGGGCTCCTTCATCCCACTCCTACCCAGTCCCTGGTCTCTCCCCCCACCCCATCACACACCCTGGGATCTCCGCGCTCTGCTCCCACCACTATCCCATGGTACCAGCCCATTGTGCTCCCACCATAGTCCCTGGGTTCCGCCAATCCCGTTCCCAACACAGTCTGAGGGCCAGTGGCGGCTGGTGATTTTTTAAGTGGAGGGGCATAACTATTTCCCCCAAAAATGCCATAGCGACCAAGCATAGTGAGGGAGCCCGAACCAATAAAGAGGGGTTCAGGGGGGGGGCGGGTTTCCCCCAGTGAATTTTTTTTTAATAATGGGTTAAAATGTTGCATTGGAGAGCATACATTAAAAACATTTCAAAAAAAGAAAAAAAATGGGTAAATAGCCAAACAGTTTGCAATTGGTGCTGGGGGTCCAGGGGGCAGGCATGACATTTTTTACTGGACATCTATTATAGATGTCCAGTAAAAAGATACCATCCCTGTCCCCTGGGCCCCACTGGGCCTAACACAATCAACATGATCATGTGTGTAGGCAAGGCACTGCACATTCATACAGCAATCACTATCATTCACACGAGCATCCATCACCATACACTCACTCATAACATAAGCATACACACACCCACACACGTTTAAATAAAAAAAAAAAATGAACATAAACGTACCTTCTGCATGGCCTGCGTGTGTGTGCTGAAACGTCCTGCTCCAGGCTGCTCTGTCCGTATGTGAGAGGAGGCGCAGGAGCTCCCCCTCGCACATACCGACATGCAGTGCCCCAGCCAGCATTTCCAATGAGCTATGCAATGCTGGCGAAGCAAAACGCCCCAGCACTTGCATGGCTCAGTGAGCATGTGAGGCTGGGGAACTAAACTGAACTTCAGCCAGCCCAGGAGCACTCCATCAGCTGGAAAAAGCAGCTGAGGGAGTGCTCACTGTTTCACTGGGCTGGCTCCTTAGCTCCTCCATAATGGGTGAGGGGCCACTGGGTGGGCGCCCCTCGTCATTATGGATGAGCCGCCAGGCTCCGACTGGCCTATAGGGCAATACCTGTACCAAAAATGTAAAATGCTAGTGTGGGCCAGTCAAAATGGGCCGCCATTTTGGCCAATGTGGATCAGTTTGATGAGTTACTTCACTATGTAGTTAATAATTTTGACCATTGTTGCTGAATATAATCAGAATTTACTTACATTTTAACACAAAGCACCCCCTTGGGTACTATTGAAACAGTGTGCCTCATTACAACCCTAACACTGGTGGTAGCTGTGCCGGTAAAACCGTCACGGCTGCCGCCGGAGTTGCATCCAGGTTTGGCACCCGCGAATGGGCAATTACCGGGTCATGCCGAGTTAGGCGGACCTGATAATTGCCCTTTTGCGGGTGCTGCTACCGGTAGATCCCCATTCCCATTTGAGCCCCATAGGGGAGCTTGGATGCATCGGCACCTGGCGGGCTGTCAGGCTCCCACAAGCACAACTCGTACTATGGCGGTACGGTAGAAACAGTGCCAGTAGCTTACCAGCACCGTTGTTACCGTACCGCCATAGTTGTAATGAGGCCCGGTCTGTGACTAAAGGAATGAATATCCATTTACAACTGCGGGCCACTTTTTCATTGTTGCCTGAGACAGTTTCATGCTTCAGACCGACCATGTGAGCCACCCCTGGCCATTTCTTCCAATCTCACAAAAACATTTTTTTTTTTTTTAACATTCATGCTGAGCTCTCGGGGCCCCCCAGGGATGCGCGCCCCTCAGTTTGAATACCGCTGCTTTAAGGCCATGCAAAACTAACAGAACAGAAAATGCATTGCAGCCCTCAAACACTTTGTTAATGGATACAAAGGCATACTTACTTGTCCAACAGCATACATGCATTCTTCTGGGTTCAGTACCTGCAGAAAAGAAAGATGAACGTTGCATTTTTGACCAGTCGCATAATATAGTGCCTACAAGGCTGACAGATCTGTGTGCAAATGCCCTACAATGCAAACATGATAGGGGAACACTAGCCATTTCAACAAATGCTACAGGGTCCTGAAAAGGTTTTGCGCACAAGCTCTAAAAGCCAAATCTTTGGTGCGGTTGCACAGTTGCCAGCATGAGGCAATAGCAAAAAGGGGTCTTTGAGGT
The DNA here is from genome assembly GCF_040938575.1 of Ambystoma mexicanum. Classification (NCBI taxonomy): domain Eukaryota; kingdom Metazoa; phylum Chordata; class Amphibia; order Caudata; family Ambystomatidae; genus Ambystoma; species Ambystoma mexicanum. The sequence goes on from NC_090931.1 coordinate 175,011,940, forward strand.
ATCCACAAATAAACATATATCCACAAATAATCAAAGGCAAATTTGACAACAAAAGGTTGTATATATGGATTTACTGAGACTGACCAGAGTTTTGCAAGAAAGTTTAATTAAAAGCCTAGCGAGGAGGTTGTGGTGTAATCAAAACACACAGGTATTCACACTCTCAAATGAGACAGCCCAAGGAATGAGGCTATGTCTCTTAAGGAATCGAACAGTTGGACACGAACATGGGTTGAAGGAGTTGGCAATCTAGCGTGGAGGAGGCTGGGGATGGAAAGAAGGCAGAGGACAGTGAGGTGGAGGCAAGGAGAAAGGAGGAAAGAGGAGGTTGAGGCCAGAATTAAGAAGAGAAAATGAAGGGAGGAGAGGGAGGTAGAAGAGAACAAGAGGACAGGGTGACTAGAGTGCAGGATAAGTGGAACAGAGGTTGGAGAAGAGGATGAAAGAAGAAAACACACAGGGTTCAGGAGATGAGTTTAGCCGGCCAGAGGAATTGCAGGAAGGGGACAGAGTGGGGAAAGAGAAAGGAGGTTTGTGAAAACAGGGAGAACAGGCATGGGAGGGGCGAGAGCGGCAGGCAGAGGAGGGGCGAGAGCCAGGCAGAGAGAGAGTAGAGGGAGGAAGTAACAGAAAGGGACAAAGCCATCAGGAGGAGGAGACCAGGGGAAGAAACAAGGGGAGGTCACAGAAGGTACTAGTGAGAGGAGGTTGGCGAAGATACTAGAGAGGAAGAAGAGGTTGGAAGGAGACATCAAGGGTTGGTTATGTGAGAAACACTGAAAAGGTATTTGGGGGGGGGGGGGGTAATCAGTAGCAGACCAAACAGATACTTCAAAAGGGTGAGCCTGGAAAGGGTGGAGGCACAAGTGTCAAGGAAGTACAGGTGGAGAGACTGATTGGAGAGGAGAGATCCCCTTGGGCAAGAGACTGTGCAACTCCTCAAGGAGGGAGATGAGGATGTGTTGGGAAACAGCGTCAGGACCCGAGACAGGGAGGTGGTGAGAAAGCAGAACTAAAGCCTCTAGACTCAGACTGCCCACATCCTGGTGGAAGTCCTAGGAATTTGCGAACCGCTAGCTTACTCCAGCTTCTACCCTTTCGTAGGTTTACTGTCCCACGGGTGCCCCAGAGGCACTAGAAGAGGACACTCCCCAGATCAGAGGAGGACAAGCAGAAAACCAGAGAAAATAAACTCGGGAGCCAAGAAAAGTTTGGGGGACACTTTAAATTCCCCAGTCTGCAAGCGACTGAATTGAACATCTGCGTGAGAAGAGACCCAAAATAGAGATTTGCAATCAAACGGACATGAACTACTGCAAACAAGGAGAGGTCTTCCTTTTAGTGACTTTTTTTGTTGCATTTTCCCCGATTCATCTGAAAACCAGCTTAACTAAACATTCTTTTCTCTGCCTTATGTTGATCCTACTCAGCTTCTTGACCGGCTGCAACCAGCAACAAGAGAACCCTAAAGCACTGCATTAAATTTAATATAAAACGCTAGCCTTCCAAAAATACCTACTTTTTAATCATTTAAACAAGGTAATAATATATTTTTTTAAATGGCTGAACTGGTAGTTCTCAGTATTTTCAGTTGCAGTTGCCCAGATGAACCTCAATTCTGCAACAGAGAAGAAGGTTCTTGCCTTTTAAGCAGGGTCGAGAAACGACTTCATGTGAACTTATCTGCTGTTTGTATTGTGGGACTGAAGAATCTATTTCGAACAGCCAGGCAATTACTTTTTGGTGGTAGTATGCACACGGTATGGAATCTGTTTTTTTGAGGAAGGAGGATGCTTAAGCAATAAGCCCCGAGCAGGGGGAGCATTACCACTTCAGGTAATGCCCCATGGCCCATAGTTACAGGCCCGAGTGAAGCGAGGGCCTTAACGAAGGCCCCAGGCAATACCTGAAGTGGTAATGCCCCCCGCCCCCGCTTGGGGCCTATTGCTATTAGTACCACGGCCTGTAAAACCAGGGTACTAAAAGCATTTTCTTTCTGTTGCGAAAAGCTCTGACGTATTGCAACAGAAAAAGAAAAAAGGTTTTAAAAAATGGCCGCCGCAGATGGAAAAACAAAGACTGTTTTCCCTTTCCATAGTGGCCATTGAAAACAAAAAAAGTAAACAAACAAAATGCCCCCCATGGAAAGGGAGAACGGACTACACATAGTCCCTTCTCCCTTTCCATGGTGACCATTCAACAAAAAAAAAAGGAAAAAGGTAAACAAAAAAATGACCGCCACGGAAAGGAGAGAAGGGACTACGTGCAGTCTCTTCTTGCTTTCTATGGCTGCCTGATGCAGATCGGGAGCGGACGCGCGGAAGACAGAAGTGTTTCCAGCGTGTCTGCTCCCGAAAAGCAGGTAAGTGTGGGGGAGGGATGGAAAGATGGAAGGCAATGTGGGGGAGGGAGCAGGGGTGATGGGGGTTAAAGCACTTACCTCATTCCCTAGTGAGGGGAGATGGAGGCTGTCGGCCCTGAGGAGGCTCAGGGCAGCGGGATTACCGGCTGGTAACACCCGTGTTCTAAGCCTCCCCATTGGCTGGGAGGCCACCACCCCCCTTGCTCGGTACTAGTTGAGCAATAAACTCTGAGCAAGGGGGGCATTACCACTTCAGGTAACGCCCCGGGGTCTACAGGCATGTTAACGATGTCTGTGGGTCATTACCTGAAGTGGTAAAGCCCCCCCTGCGAGGGACTTATTGCTATTAGTACCCAGGCCATAAGACCGGGGTACTAAAAGCATTTTTTTCTGTCTTCTGTCGCGAAAAGCTCAATATTGCAACAGAAAAAAAAAATGCCCACCAAGGAAAGGCAAACGTAGTCCGGTCTCCCTTACTATGATCGCCTTTAAAAAAAAGTAAACAAAAAAAATTGCTGTCATGGAAACGGGAGAAGGTCCCTTCTTCCTTTCCATGGTGGTGTAACGCGGACGCACTGGAGACAGAACTGTTTCCAGCGTGTCTACTCCAAAGAGGAGCAAAAAAGAAGGTACGTTGAGGGAAGGGTGACGGAAATCTGTGGAGGGGAGGGGGAAGGGGAGCACTTTCCCTGATTCCCTGGCCGGGATAAGATGGCGGCCTCCAGCCGTGAGCTGGCTCGAAACAGGGGGTTGGGAGGATTACCTTGTGGCAATTCCGCCGTCCTGAGCCACCTTATTGGCTTGGATGCTGCCACCCCTCTCCACCTCCACCCCTCCTGAACCCCATCGCCAGGTACTAATAGGATTTAGGACATCCGTGTCTGACTAAAGTATGGGTCATTTTATTTTTCAATTAACTTTGATGACAAGACAAGGAGGGGGAAACAAGTGAGGACAAAATCACGATTATACTAGGCCTTGTGTCAATCAGATCGCACAAGTGCGCAAGTGCAGTGAAGGGGAGAAGGGCAAGGGGGAAGAGCAGTTAACCCACAAGTGCAGCCAGCAGGTGGCTCATAAGTGCAGAGAAAAGGGACTGTAGGGTTGCAGATGTTAATGTTAAAGGAATTTGTACCACGCACTATCACCACCGGAGTAGTGCTCTGGCGTCTCTGAAAAAGGGAGGGGTGGGGGGCGAGTTAGTGGGGGATCAGCTGGAAAAGTGCAAGAGAGCAGTGATGTGCTGTTGGCGGCCTCGGCCTGGAAGGCCATTGGCTGGGCTTGGGGTATTTTATGGTCGGTAGCCGTTGTGTGCTGTTGTGCGGGTCTATATGTGGTTTGTTTTGTTGTTGCAGTTTAGTAAAGATTGTGCGGATTGTTGTGTTGTAGGCTTGTGGTTGTGTTTGGTTAGAGTTTGAGAGGTGTAAGTAGAGGAGCGGAATTGTTAGTGGGCTGGTTAAATTGGCCTCGCTGTCTGGAGGCGAGGCGCTAACTTTCCGTATTCTCTTCAGGTGGGGTGCGTGAGTATCTCTGCATCTCCGTCTAGATCTGGGGCTAACCGACCCTCACAGTCCCTTTCCGACCTGGCCTTCACTCACATTCATAACCTTGCCCGATTGGGCAACGGCCACCTACGCAGCACCTGTTTGTCAGCCAGGGTTATTCCCTCCATATGTGGTGGCTGCTCAGCAGTCATTATCTTTTTCAGTTGCTCATGCATGCTACTGCTCCCAGCCCCTTAGGACCGTGGCAAATGCCAACACTTGCAGTTATGTCCAGGGGCTGCATCTGTCTTCATTCACAACTTCCTTTGGTCAATGCCCCTGCCAGTATCCACAACTTGGTTCAAGTGTGGCAAGTGCAGACGTTCACACAACTCTATGCAGGTATGATCTCCAATAGCAATTATGGAGCGGGTGAGGTTGTTCGCTGGAAGTTGGCTAGGGATGCTGATTTCTGTCCTTATGGGTGTCACTTGTGGCCTAGTCGACTTATTGTCCTTTCTCTTGTTGTAGTAAGAGTTTCTTTATTTGGCTCTAGATGTTGTCAGTGTTGTCCTAGATTTTTCATCCTTTTCTTTGTGTTTACCGTTCGGTAGTTTAGCTTTTTCAGTTTGAATCTGTGATGTAGAAGAGCCAGATTTTTAGTAATTTTCTGAATTGTAGGTGGTCCTCAGTGATTATTTCTTTCGGGATGTCGTTCCAGGTTTTTGCGCAACAGTGGGAGAAGGAGGAGCCCCCATGTTTTTTCTTAAGGTATGGTTTTTGTTCCAGACGGATTTCGTTGCTTGATCTGAGGAGTCTCGTTGGCTTGTAGATTGTTACAGACCCTTAAGTGCTGGGGATCCTGGAGGCAGCACAAGGGCAACTGGACATGCAGGAGCCTGGCCTAAGTTTAGAGGGTGACCAGTGCGTGGAGCAGTCAGGTGCATCAGCAGGGGAGAGGAAGAGAGAAAGCAGAATCGAAAAGGAAGGTCTTGAGTTGCTTCTGGAACCGGAGGTGGTTCTGCTCAAGTTTGAGAGAGGCAGGGAGGCCGTTCCAGAGGGAGGCCCCAGCCGAGGGGATAGATCTGCCCTCCAACTCTCTGCTTGGACCAGCGTCTGACCCTCGGAGTGTTGGAGGTGGATGAGCGGAGAGCTCGAGGAGGAAGATATTTTGGAAGAGAAACTTGGAGGTAGAGCGGTCCCAGGCCCAGGAAAACCTTGTGGACAATGCAGAAGGTATTGCAGTTGATCCTTGCAGCCACTGGGAACCAGTGAAGAAATGTCATAGCTGGAGAGATACGATCCCTGGGCTTGAGGCCAAGGATAAGTCTCTGAGTCCTGTTCTGGATAAATTGTATAGAGTAGAGGCAGGGAGATTTAAAAAGAGACTGTTACAATAGTCCAGCCTAGAGACGATCAGAGCTCTGGATACAGTGAGCTTCTGGGGGAAAGTGAGAAAAGGAAAAAGAAAAGTTACTTTCTTACCTGGTAACGTTCTTTCGATGGGATGGTCCGACGACGTATTCCATATCTATGACATGTAATCACCACAGCTGTGCTGCTTCGGAAACTTTTTTCGGCGTCTGCGTCCTGCGTCGATGACGTCGATGCGCCGTCGTCGAGGGCCTCCTCCGACGTCCGACGTCATCCGATGTGATAAGTAGGACGCACGACGCCCGTAGCCTCAGTTGTAGTTTTTTCCCCCAGAACGTGTGACACGAGTCAACTGCCAGTCAGACACAAAGCCTTGCGGAACGTAAGCTGCAATCGCAAAAGAAATTCTGCAGCGGGGAAGGCAGGGCGGGAGCGATATGGAATACGTCGTCGGACCATCCCATCGAAAGAACGTTACCAGGTAAGAAAGTAACTTGTTCTTCGAGGGGATTGGGTCCTCCGACATATTCCATATCTATGACAGACTCCCAAAGCAGTACCAAAGCAAGGAGGAGGGAAAGAATTTAGAATCAAAATTTAGAATAGCCAATCAAATAGCAGAGCAAAGGACCGCCTTGCCAAAGGCCAGATCCTGTGCTCGGATGGAATCGAGGGAATAGTGACGTACAAATGTATGTACCGAAGCCCAGGTGGCTGCATCACAGATGTTGCGAATAGGAACACCCCTCTGCAGGGCAGTAGACGCAGCCATACCCCTGGTAGAATGGGCCCGCAAGCCAGCCGGTGGGTCCTTACCCGCCAAGCGGTAGCACTCCGAGATGGCCAAAATAATCCAGCGAGACAAAGTCTGTTTCGTCACAGCTTGCCCCAAACGCTTTCCAGCGAAACCAATAAAGAGTTGATCGTCCACTCTGACCCGGGACATGCGTGAAACATAAAAGCTTAAAGCTCTCCTAGGATCAAGCCTATGGAGCCTCTCCTCTTCCTTACCAGGATGCGGAGGAGGATAGAATGCCGGAAGAACAACCTTCTGGGCCAAATGAAATTCCGTCACTACCTTCGGAAGAAAAGAAGGACGAACTCTAAGGACAACCCTGTCCTTGTGAAATACAGTGAAGGGAGGCTTAACTGAAAGTGCCTGTAACTCACTCACTCACTCTGCGAGCGGAAGTAACCGCAACTAAAAACACAGTTTTCAGAGTTAACAGCCTCAAAGGGCAAGAATGTAAAGGCTCAAACGGAGCACCCATAAGGAACTTAAGAACAAGGTTTAAATCCCAACCGGGCACCAGGAAAGGTGACGGAGGGAACACATTAGTGAGCCCTTTCAGAAACTGTGAAATCAAAGGGATTTTAAAGTAAGAACACTCTTCAGACGAGCGCTTAAAAGATGGATAGCGCCGCCAGGTAACCTTTAACGGTACCCACTTGCAAGCCCCTGTGGGCCAAAGAAAGTAAAAAGGACAGAACCATGGGGATGTCACATGCAAAAGGATCCACATTCTGAACACTGCACCAGTCGCAGAACTTACGCCAACGGCAACGGTACAGAGACTTTGTTGCTGGCCTTCGGGCCGAAAGCAACACCTCCATCACATCCTCAGGGAGGTCCCAATCCTTATACCTCAACCTTTCAGAAGCCAAGCGTGAAGGTTGAGGGATCTGACCTCTGGATGGAGAACCTGACCCCCCTCCCGTGAGAGCAGATCGTCTCGGTAGGGAAGACGACGTGGAGGGCAGATGGATAAGTCGAGAAGGTCCGGGTACCACGTCCTCCGAGCCCACGCCGGGGCAATGAGGATCATCCGGGAACCGAACTTCCGTAACCTCCGCAGCACTTGCGGGATGACGGGGACTGGAGGAAACGCGTACAGCAGCGGGAATGACCACTCCACCACGAACGCGTCTCCTAAGGCTCCTTTTGGAGGAAATTCCCGCGAGCAAAACCTTTCGCACTTCCGGTTGACACTGGAGGCGAAGAGATCCACTTGAGGGGTCCCCCAAAGGGCAAAGATCTCCAGGAGAATCTCCTGAGCCACCTCCCACTCGTGAGAGATTGCGCTCTGCCTGCTCAGAGCGTCCGCCGTCACGTTCTCGTCTCCGGCCAGATGAACTGCCGAGATCGAAATTTCCTGCTGGATGGCCCAGAACTCGAGCTGCATCGCCTCCCTGCACAGAGGAAGTGACCCTGCCCCCCCTTTTTGTTTAGGTAGTGCATGGCCACTGTATTGTCCGTCAGGATCAGGACACTCTTTCCTCGCACAGTCGGCAGAAAAGCCTTCAGGGCTAGCCTGATGGCCCTCAGCTCCAAAAGATTGATATGGAGTCTGGACTCCGACGGAGACCAACGACCGCTGACTGTCAGCCCGTTGGCATGAGCTCCCCATCCCGTGAGGGATGCATCCGTCACGATCGTCACCTCCGGCCAGGGAAGCCAAAATGGAGCCCCCTTCATCAAGTTGCCTTCGACGGCCCATCACAGAAGATCCCGGGCGACCGAGGGCGGCACCTGAACCGGGTCCGACATCCTGCCGGAGGACTGCGACCATTGCGTCTTGAGTGCCCACTGCAAAGATCTCATCCGCAGGCGAGCCTCTGGCACCAGAAGAATGCAGGATGCCATGAGGCCGAGCAACCTCAAGAACTCGAACGCAGGGAGCGTCTGGGCATGCTGAAACTTGTGCACCATCTGCTGAATGTGAAGAGCCCTCACCTGGGGAGGAAAACACTGCCCCAGGGAAGTGTCGAGCACTGCTCCGATGTACTGGAGCCGCTGTGTTGGCGTCAAATGGGACTTCTTTAAATTGAGGGAGAAGCCCAGCCTGTGAAGGGAGCGGCAGGTGACGGACAGATGATCCAGGACCTGCTCGGGAGAGCTCCCCCTGATCAACCAATCGTCCAGGTAGGGGTAGACGTGAATCCCCCCTTGCCTGAGATGCGCTGCCACCACCACCATGAGCTTGGTGAAAACCCTCGGGGCGGAGGTCAATCCGAACGGCAGGACCCGAAACTGAAAGTGCGAGTCGCCAACCGCGAACCTCAGGTACTTCTTGTGCTTGGGATGGATCGGCACATGGAAGTAAGCATCATTGAGGTCGAGTGACACCAACCAGTCCTGAAGCTGAAGGGCCTGGAGGACTTGAGAGAGAGTAACCATCTTGAACTTGTCCTTCCTGAGGAGTTTGTTCAAACCGCGCAAGTCCATGATGGGTCTCAATCCCCCGTCTTTCTTCGAAATAAAAAAATAAGGGGAATACCATCCCTTGTTCCTCTCCGCTACAGGCACCAGTTCTATGGCGCCTTTCTCCAGCAGGGCTTGAATTTCCTGCGCAAGGAGCGGATCCGGACTCTGCAAAGAGAGGTTCCCAGGTGGATTGTCGCGAGGCCTGTGCCGAAAGGGAAGACAGTAGCCGTGGGTTATGATCTCCAGAACCCACACATCTGAAGTAATGGCTTGCCACTCTACAAGATGCTGCGCCAGCCTTCCCCCAACCGGCGAACCATGGGACATGGCCTCACGACTGAGCGGGAGCGGCTGCGGCGTTACCGGAGGGCAAAGAGGCAACTGCCCGAGCGGCCTTGGCACCACGGGTACCCTGTCGTCCACCTCTGGTACCCCTGCGATGGCCTCTTTGACTGCCAGCTCCTCTCGCTTTACTGAAGGATGAGTAATAGCGAAAGGAACCACCCCTCCACTGCTGTCCCCTAGGACGAAAAGGCGGAGGTTGGCGAACTGCAGCGCCCAACGACTTCGCTGCAGCTTTTGAGGTCTGCAACCTCTCAAGGTTCTCGTCAGCCTTGCTGCCAAAAAGGTGTTCACCGTCAAAGGGCATGTTGAGGAGCCGGGACTGCACATCAGGAGCAAACCCCGACTTCCGCAACCACGCAAACCTGCGTATCACGGTGCTCGCCGCCATGGACCTACTGACGCATTCAGCTAAATCCAAACCCGACTGAACGGACTCACACATGGCATCCTTACCATCCTGGACCATAGCAAGGAAACCATCCCGTTCGACCCCTTCGGGAATATGTTCAGCCGCCAACGCAACACAGTTCCACAGAGTGTGTGTGAAACGAGACAAAGCACAAATGGAGTTGGCCGCCTGAAGCGCCATACCACCAGAAGAAAACACTTTCTTCGCCCAGCCATCAAAACGTTTGTCGTCCCTATCAGGAGGGATGGTAGGGTACGACGCCTGCTTTGCCGGGGCCGTGGCCGCCTGCACCACCAAACTCTCCGGAGTGGGGTGCCTGGTCAAGTAGCAGGGGTCGCTACTGGCTGGACGGTATTTTCGCGACAAGGATCTGCCCACCGCCGGGAGACTCTCCGGAGCAGTCCAAGCCGCCGCCACCCTTCTCTGTAAAGCCATATGGAACGGCAGTACCGGGTCAGTTGGGGGACCAACATCAAGGATGTCCGTCAGATCATCCTGCACAAACTCCCCTGGGGGAGCAGACCATCCCAAGTACTCAGAAACCCTAGCCATAAGGCGCCGGCACGAGGAATCGGCATGAGAGCCAGGCTCAGGCCTACAAAACTCCACCTCCGGAGAGGTGTCCAGTCCACTGGCATCATGCAGTGACTGTCTCAAATCGTCAAACTGACTATGGCCCGAGACAATTTCATCTGGAACCTGACTAGGAACCAGGCCATCAGAATCCTCACCCGCCTCTGAAATATAGTCCAGGTGGCGAAATGAAGGCACCCGAGAGTGCTTGCTCTTAACCAGAGCCTTCCTAGGGGGTTCTCCCGTGCCACGGGGTACCTCCGACACGAAAGGCGTCGATGGCGTCGAGCGAATCGGCGCCGGCGTCGAGAGAACCGGCATCGGCGCCGAGAGGATCGGCGCCGAGGAAATCGGCGTCGACGTCAGACGCAGCGCCTCCAGCATCGGCGGCGTCGACACAGCCCTCGAGGCCGGAGCCCCGAGCGTGTCCCTCGACGACCCGAGCGTCGACGGCCTCGACGACTTCCTCGAAGCCGGAGCCTCGAGAAAGCCTGTCGACGCCCTCGACGCCTCAGACGTCGATGTCTTCCTCGAAGACCTCACAGGTGCACACGGTCTCGAACGCGTCGAGGACCGGGACCTGGAACGGGTACGGCGAGAACGAGTCTCCTTGTCCGAACGGGACCTCTCCCGTGACTCGTGCCGACCACTCTTGCGAGCGGTGTCTCTCGACCTCTCACGACCGACCCCACTCGGGGGTGCGGACGGCTTAGTACCCTGCAACTCAAGAATCGCCAGCATTTTCTTCCCGAAGGAAGCCCATTCCTCCGGCGTCGCACGGCTGGTGGGGTAAGCGACGTGCCGGGCAGAGTCCTCCGAGGAGGACCTGGAAGACGACCGGTGTCGGCGCTTCCGAGAACGCCTCGAAGAGGCTGAGGAGTGGCGAGACCGACTCCTAGAAGGAGACCCACGAGACTTCCGACGATGACGCGTAGAGTCACCCCTCGAATCATCCGTCGAAAGCCCCGCAGACTTCGACTTCCTGGGCTTGGACACCCGACCTACCGACAACTTCTTCTTACGTTCGCGTAAGGCTTTGGACGTGAGCGACTGGCAGTCGATACAGTCATCTGTGTCGTGGGCCTCCCCGAGGCACCAGAGGCAGGCGTCGTGCGAGTCCGTCACCGACATCTTGGACCCACACTCCCCGCACTTCTTGAAACCCGGATGCGGGGTCGAAGACGAAGTAGAAGACATCTTCACACGAAGATTTGCACAAAACGAACAGGTTCGAAGAACCGAGAAGAACAGAACTCCAAAGAGTCGAGGCGTGAACCGAGAATCACGAAGCAACACGTTCGCGGAAAAAACGGAACTGAGGCTACGGGCGTCGTGCGTCCTACTTATCACATCGGATGACGTCGGACGTCGGAGGAGGCCCTCGACGACGGCGCATCGACGTCATCGACGCAGGACGCAGGCGCCGAAAAAAGTTTCCGAAGCAGCACAGCTGTGGTGATTACATGTCATAGATATGGAATACGTCGGAGGACCCAATCCCCTCGAATGCCTCTGAGGAGGTGCAGCGACTTCTTAGAGACATCAGAGATGTGAGGACAGAAGGAGAGGGTGGAGTCGAAGATGACACCAAGGTTCTTAGCCTCACAGGAGGGAGCAGGAAGAGGGCCCAGAGTGGGTGGCGAAAGAGCAGAAAGGAGAGAGTGGGTGTCCCAATGAGGAGCATCTCAGTCTTACTGGCATTAAGGCAGAGATCATTGGCAGCACACCATTCTGGAATGAGAGAAGAAGCAGAGGTGGCTGAGGGGAGCCTGAAAGAGGAGTCGAGTGTCATCTGCATTACATTGAAAATTGGAGCAGAAAGTAGCGATGCAGTGGGTAAGAGGTGCCAGGTAGTGGTTGAGCACATGTAGAGAGAGAGAGATAGAAGAGAGGAAAGACCCCAGTTGGACCTGAGAGGGTCGGTCAGTGAGAAAGAAAGTCAACCAGGCTAGGGCCTGATCAGTAATACCAAGGTTATCCTAGAGACGATGGAGCAGGATGGCATGGTTGACTGTGTAAAAAGCAGAGGATAGATCAAGAAGAATGAGGACAGGAGGGAGATTAGAGTCAGGATTGGAGGGCAAGTCTTCACGGGTGTTCATGAGAGCAGTTTCCATGCTTCTGGCAGCTCTGAAGGCAGACTGGTGCTCATGGAGGCAACCAACAGATTCAGTATGTAGATCAAGCTCGGAGATAGCCAGCTTTTCCAAGGGTTTGCCCAAGAAAGGAGTGATGGAGATCGGGCGATAGTTAGCCGGAGAGGAAGCATCGGCTCAGGGCTTCTTTTGAAGGGGTTGCACAAGAGTGCTTAAGGGCGAGGGGAAAGTTCCAGTGGCAAAGGAGTGATTGCAGAAATCGGCCAAGGCTGGAGCAAGGGTGTCAATGTGGTCCTTGATAGATCTGCATGAGCAGGGGAGAACCTGCTTTGATGAGACTTTCATAGATCAGACTTTCATAGAACGGACTTGTCTAGAAACATTGTCAGGGGAAAGGAGGAGGGATGGCCTTAGAATGCCCAGGAGTGGTTGAGGAGGAGGAAGAGGAGCTAGAGGAAGAGAGGGTGGACAGGTTGTCCTGAGTTTTAGTAGTGAAATGAGAGGCCAAGGCCGTGCAGACGGCCTGGGAGGGAACAGGAGAGGTAGCGACTGCAGCAGGATTGGCCAGCTCCTTGCAGATTTTGAAAAGTTTGGCTGAGTTGTTAAATGCTGCAGAGATGCAGGTTTGGATATAGGCTCTCTTCTTAGAGAGGACAGAGTCTGTACTGCCTTTGGAGCAGGCAGCAGGCCAGTCAGGGGGTGCGCCCGAGGCCCTCCACTTCCTCTGTGCCGCCCTACAGTTGAGTTTAATGGCAGCAAGATCGGAATCGTACCAAGAGTTGCACTTGGATTTGGACTTCAAGCGGATCCCCATGACAGGGGCAAGGACATCCAGAGTGTTAGAGATAGAGAGATGATGATTAGAGAGGGCTGTGTCAGGGTGTGAGTCAGCCAAAGGTGCAGGAGGAGGAGAGAGTAGCAGCAAAAGCCTCAACTAACACACGCTTCATGGGTCGTATGACCGAGAAGGTAGGTGGCAGTGCAGGAGTCGGCTTGACCTGTGGGAAAGAGAGAGAGGTGGGAAGAAAGGAGAAAGTGATCACTCCAAGAGAGAGGAGTGGTGAGAGGGTTAGAGAAGGGGAGGTCTGAGGAAATCAGAACATCCAGGGTGTGCCCTGCAGAGTAGATCGAAAAGAGTCCCGAAGAAGGGCTGGTAGCATTCAGGTGGATGTTCATGTCTCTGAGGAGGAAACGTTGGGAGGTAGAGGCAAGGAGCAAGGAGGAGAGGTCAGTCCACTCAGAGAGGAAGAGGGGGACCTGGCCAGGTGGCCTCTAGATAGTGCCCACAGTGAGAGAGAAGCCAGGAGAGATGGAGAGTCTGCAGACCAGGCATTCAAAGGAGGAGTAGTGCTGCATTGAAATGATAGAAGCCAGGAACCACTCTGGGAAAAACAAGGCTACACCCCCACCAGGACAGTTGGTTCTGGGTTCGGAGAGGATCTTGTAGCCAACGGGAAGGAGAGTGTCGAAATGCGTGACAGAGCTGGCCGTGAACCAAGTCTCGGTGAGACATGCAAATCAAGCTCTTCCAGGAGATGGCAGAGGAGTGTTTTACAGCTGAACAAGAGTTGAGAGTAGTGATGTGGAGCAGGTTGCGACATTTGAAGGACTTCCGGGGAGGGGGAGAGGCTAGAGGTAAACCCTGCTGAAGTGTTGGAGGTGCCCGAGGAGGAAGGAAGAGAAGGCAGGGTAGTCAGAGAGGGAGAAGAGAGTGGCAGAGGAAGGAGGCAACAAGGTGGCCAGAGAAGCATCAGGTGGTGCAGAAGAGGTGGCAGAGGTAAAGGAGGCAGCAGAGGAGCCAGTGAGGGGTAAGAAGGGATAGTAGGAGAGGAAAGGAAGTTAAGGCGCAGGAAGAGTCTATCAAAGAGGAGGAGATTTGCCTGAGGGCCCTGGACCAAGACGGTGCCTTTTAAGTAGACATTAATGATGGTCTTAGGGGGGTGGAAGGGGGCCTGGAGGGCCTTCCATCGGGTAACACCATTAATGGGAGAATAGGAAAAACTGGCCTTTAAAATGCCATTAATTTCTTGCAAGAGACTTGGGCTACAAGAGCCTGATGTGTCAACACTCCTATCCTTCCAGAAAGGGACCAGATAGAGCTCTCCAATAGCTAATGGGTGGGGTGTTTGATAGAACTGGGTTCAGAATCTTTTTCGGAGCACCCATACCCATTATCTCAGACTCAATTACGATGTGGTGTCTTGATACATTTTATTTTACTTTTCATGAATAACCATGAGCTGGAAGGCGACCATAATGTGCGCTTATGCTGGTTATGCCAGCACACTGCTCAAGTCAGCACAACATGACATTGGCACGGTGTTGCTTCTGTAATAATTGGTAGCACTGCTTCAGAAGCGTGGGTGGCCTTGGGAGTTAGGTACGGGTAGCAGCCAGGCACGCAGGTTAGCACGCATGTGCCTTTATGTTTACATGGATTTTCATAACCAACTCCCCCATCTCCACCCACCCAGGCGAAGGGGTATAGGGCTCTGTTCGTAGGGTGCCAACATAGTTGATGAACTTGGTGGTATTTAACACTTAAGTCTAGCCAAACTATCAATGCCATGTGGACAGAGCAGTCCAGACAGGTATCAGGAACAAGACGCATTGGGACGGCTAGTTCAGCGCGTGCCGATTCGGCACTGACATTTTTGCCGACGTTCCCTGTTTGGCGCAGGGACGTTATGACGCCAGTATATTTTGAGGCAAAGACTCATTTTTCTTATTACAGCATCGCGCCAAACATACTGAAATATATAACTTTAAAAAAAATTCAAATAATGAATGCTGGTCCTCAAATATGTCACGTGTGCACATTCAAACTGAAAGGTGAGTTTGGCCTTGTGGTTAAGTCGTCCGCCTGAGAGGCTTTCGTGGCAAGGTTTGCAGCTGAACCAAGCCTTTATTTATTTTTTCATTTCAAATCAGAATAATGGGATTCCAAGATGGCCGCCGGAGCACACTGTCACGTTTCAGTGAGCTCTGTGCCGGGCCGAGAAAAGCAGATGAAGAAAGGATTGGAAGGTCTCATGATTCCTGCCCCTCATGTCCCCAGCCCTCCAAGATGTCAGGCTGGAGCCAGGCCACAATCACCTACATGGCCCTCAAGGGCCTCTCCATCCCTCCAAAGACCCACTTGGAGTCAGACTTGGTGCTTGTGGCACCAGACTCACTCACTCCCATAGAATAACATTGGGGATTGGACTTGCAGTGCATTGATGGGGACAAGATGGATGCCCCCACATATTTCGGTTCCCAGAACTGCATGTGCAGTCTAGTCTTTTGGGTGTGGTTCAGCCCAGAGACACCTGGGATACCCAGAGACTATTTAAGCCACGCCCAGGCTGAGACACATGCTTTGTGTTTTCTGCACCTGCAGCGTGACACTCACCGTGTTCGGATCGGTCTCCAGTAGGCCTGCATCTGTCTTCTGCGCTCAGCTCCTGCAAGAACAAGAACACTGTTAGGAACAGCCTGACCTTGCAGCACTTCTGCCCATCATTCATCGCTCCTTCTGTTCTGCGGGCATCTTCGGCTGTGTCATTCTCATCCCGGCACGCCGCTTCCTAAGGAAAAGGGAAAAGAACAGAAAAAAGGCATTAGTAAGCATTCTGCAAATCTTCGCTTTTTTTAAAAATACTGTTCAAGCTTCAAACGCTTACCTGAATCCCAGCCGCTCTGGGGGAACTCCGTCTCCGGAACTTCTCATCCATCTGCAAGAGGGAAAAGACACTCCAGGTTAGCGTGGAAACATCTAGAGGCGCTGCATACCGCACTTACTCACCACATTTGTTCTTCATAACCGGCATCCACGCTGAAAACGTCGCAGCACCTAAAAGACACAGAAAAAGAACTCAGTTCAATACAAATACGAAAGGGGTGCATCACACTCTCACTCACCTTCAGCGCTACTCATCTCAGCAGCACGCCGCCATCCCCGGACACCGGCCATCATCTAAGGAAAGAAAGGAACGAAGTTAGAGAACTGTTCAAAAGACTCATTATACTTACCTATCGGACTCCTGCCAGTGAAGTAACTAGGCAGCAACGAGCCTGCATCAATCAACGCGCCCCTGCGCTGAAAGCAGGACGGAGAGCACACTATCCAAGAAAACAAGGTGAGCTGTGGATCAAAGGGAAGGGTTGGACCCCGGGAAAGAAGGGGTTCAAGCACACAGAGACAATATGGAGTTAAACTCTACCAATCCTGTGTTTCACGCCCCCAGTCTCCAGTCGAATAGCCTCCAGGGAAGGGTTCGAGGTCGTAAGAGGTCAGAACAGGCTACGTGACATTCCCGTGGATACCAGGTGAGCGTTACAGAAGGGAACTGATTTTGCACCAGCCGAGCGGGGTGGTGACCCCCTGCCACCTTGTCTCTTGGGGGAAAAAGATCTGCGGGGTGTTGGTTGGAGGCGGATTGAGGACTGGAGTCTCATCATGAAAGGGTGTGGCGCGGAGGTCTGAAGCGTCTGAGCAGGCAAAGGTTGTTTACAGGACTTCTGAGACTGGCAATCGGAGAGTTGGAGTTGAATGAGAAAAAGAGGAGAAGGCTATATTGGCGTCTTGCTAAGTTGTTGTTATTTGCAGGAGGGTTGATGTAAGGTCTTCTGGGATAGAGGTCTCTCTGTGGCGTATAAGGAGCTGACAGAAGCTTGACAGGTTGATGTGGCATTGATATTAATGTGGCTTGGCTTGCGCTCAAAGAGGGACATTTGAAAACTGTCTGGGGGGGCGCGGCACCCGGTCCTAGTAGGAGGCGACGAGCGAGGAATGGCGATACCTCTCTAGATGCCAGGAACAAAGGGGAAAGTGGCCGCAGCAAAACAAGGTGGGGTCCAAGAAGTCAAGGAAGGTCTGTTAGACAGGTTTTGAAAACAGCAATTTGGAGAAAGAAATGGGAGGAGTGAGAGGAGGGCTTTGCAGAAGAGAAGGATTCAGAGGGAGGAGGAGAATATATGGCAATGAGTGAAGAAGACCTGACTGCTTGTCTCAGAGGAATGGAGGACAGGCTGACCGGGGCTATGCAGGAACAGATTGCAGACCTAAAGGAAGACCTTAAAAACTATTAAGGAAATCAGAGAGGAAGTTGTGGCGCTGGGGGGTAGAGTGGACACCACAGAATATTGGCTATCGGAAGTCTCTGCAAAGGTAACACAGAATTCGGAAGCTTTAAAACAAATTTCAAGGGCCACTCATAATATGGAATTGCAAATGGAAGACTTAGAAAACAGATCCAGGAGATCTGATATAAGGATAAAGGGTTTGGCGGAAATAACAAAAGGATGCTGAACTGAAGGGAGTAATGCAAGTGTTTTGCAAACCTGTTCTGGAAAAAGAGCCAGAAGACATCCACGTTTTGGTAGCTTTTGCGTCATACAAGGTTAAAGAAGGAATACTAAAGGCGGCCCGAGGTCAGGGTGACATCACAGTGAATGGTTCAAAAATATTGCTCTTCCAGGATTTGGTGGTGACGACACTACAGAAGAGGAGAGGAGAGCTATTGGTCCATAGTGACTTGAGTTTTGGCAGATAAATTCCTTACAAGTGGACTTTGCCATTTGGTTGGTTTGTTCTCATGGGATGATAAATGTTGAGGAGAATTTTCATTTTTGTGCCAATTCCTTTCCACCTTACAGACGCCCCCCCCCAGTAATTTTGCTGGACGTAGGACTTTTTAATTTTAACTCCTGAGTGAGTGGGGCCTTTTTCTCACTCTCTCATGTGTTTTTCCCTGATTTGGGTTATGTGTTTTCACTGTTGTTGGAGTCTGACAAACGCCATAGGCATCTGCTTTTTGTATTGTGACACACAGCACCTTTAGTGTGGTCTCACTGAGAAATCCTTTGGATTTCTCTTAAGGTTTAAATACCTTTTCTTAGGTGAACTACCGTTCCCAAGAATAGGAAGATGAAATTAATCTTTCTTACCTCTTCCTCAGGTCGTGGCTTAACAGCCATGGGACAGGACGTGGCTCCATAGAGCTCCTGCAGATCTTGCAAGATCCTTCAGCACACAGCAGAATAAAAGAACGTACAAGACTTGAAAATAAACTAACAGCTGTGGGAAAACGTCAGGCATGCAGAGATCGAATCCATGACTGGGAAGGAGGTATGGACCCGATGTAAATCCGAAAAAGAGAAATGAAACAAACTGACAGAGTGCCCAACAAAATGGCGGTCACTGTGGACAAAGGGAGATGCCAGTAACCCACAACGCAGGACAGAGTCAGCCCACAGCCAGCGCAATATGAAAAAACGAAACCAGCTGGGAGCGTGGACAAGAAGCTGCAGGTAATGAGCAGACCGCGTCTCATGGACTGACTGAAGAGAGCACTGCCGGAGGATAAGAACATACACAGTGAACAGCAGCGGTGCTACGTGGAGTACAGATCAGTACTGGGGTAATTCGGCACTGTGGGAAGGAGGCGGTGTAACGCTCACCTGATTCCCGCAGAGGCGCCGGTCTTGACTGGGTGAATGCCGTATCTTCAAAGGTGATGTGTAACACACGGTTGGCTCTTTGGGCTGGACCCCTGTGCACTGTATGTCTGACTCGAAGAGTAAGATGTCTGCAGATAGAAAATATGGGATTAATGAACTGGAGTTATTGGGTGCCTCTCTCCTCTTCCCTTTCTCTTCTCCTGTAGAACCCCAAAGGTTAACACCCTCACCTTAGGTAAGTGAACGCCGAGCTCTCCATCTGCCTCGGGGCAGGGTGCCGTAACCAGTTTCTTCACTGGATAAGGGTGCAGGCCTCTTGACCTCAGAGAACTGCTGTCCGTCGTTAACTGCACGAACGGTAAGTTCTGGGCACTTCAAATGTCTTAAAAGTCTTTTGTAATGATATCTCTTGTTTTGCAGGGTTCCGGCGATGGCGGATGGCGGGCTGATGAGAGTTGAGGATCGAACCCGCGTGAGGAATAGAAGCGCCTGGAAGCACGTAAGTAAGCGCTTGTAGCCTGCTTCACGATGTGCACTAACTGTCCCTTTTATCTTGCAGGTACAAGTTCGGAGCTTTAGAGAAGCTGAAGGGTGCTGGAATACCCACTGGATTCGGCGTGGGAAGGAGTAATGGCACGTGAGTAATAAAGTTGCCCAATGTCTTTAAACGCACCTTCTTTTGTCTTTCAGATGCGGGATGCAGCGCCGAAGGCCTCCGGAGCGTGCGAAGAGCTGGTAAGCGTTTGTCTTTCAGATGCCGGAATGCAGTGCGAAGACCTCCGGAGCATGCGAAGAGTAGGTAAGCCTTTGTCTTTCAGATGCCGGAATGCAGCGCGAGGCGTTGGTGACAGCCGATGGACCAGGTAAGAGATGCGCTGCCACTGAAGACCGTAGTGCTAACCTGTTCTTTCTTTGTCTTTACAGGTGCTGCTGAAGACTGGATTCCAGGATGGTAAGCCTTTGTTCCCTTAGGCCCAGGATCAGAAGCAGAAGACACGATGAGCGTTCTGCTGCAGAGAATGCAGAATAACGCAAAGCAAGATTCATCCATCGGGTGTGGTTTAAATAGCCTCCTGTAGTGCTTAGGTGTCTCCTTCCACAGCCACGCCTAGGTAAGAAAAGAGTTCCTGCTTTCCAGAAGAGTTCCAGTGTTCTGAACCTAGGGAGTGGCTCCTGCCCCACCCAACAGGAAAAGTAGTCCCAAACAGAAGAGGATCAGGGGTTCAACTGGCAGGTAAGTAAGCAGCATGGTCTGCTGCAGGTAAGTCCACCCAAGCATTATGAGCCCGGCGCTTCCAGTGCTGGGTCTGGGCATCTTTATGAGCCTGGTGCCACTGGCGCCAGGACAGGGTCCAAAAGGTCCCAATTGGGACTGGCTGGCACTCGGAACCGGGGTTATGGGTCTGCTTCCAAGGGAGTCGGGCAAGTCCTGATCTTTTGGAAGCAGAGATCATGACAGCACCCCCCCTCAAGGCCCCTCCCAAACCGGGCTTCTCCGGGGGTTTGGGCTTGTTAGGAAATGTTCGATGAAATCTTTTGATTAGACGAGGCGCGTGGACATATTCTGCAGGTTCCCAGGATCTTTCTTGGGGACCGTAGCCTTTCCAGTCAATCAGGTAAAATAGTTTAGATTTGGAGATCTTGGAATCCAGGATGCTTTTGACTTCAAACTCGAGTTCTCCATCAACTAGAATAGGTTTTGGAGATGTAGTTAGTCGGGTTTGAGGTTGCACGGGTTTTAATAGAGAGACGTGGAAGACCGGATGTATCTTCATGTGAGGGGGCAAGTCCAACTTGACCGCTACTGGATTTACTATGGTAGTGATGGAATAGGGACCAAGGTATCTTGGGTTGAATGTGCGTGGTCCTTTTAGAGGTAGATATTTGGTGGATAACCAGGCTTGATCTCCTACTTGATATTGGGGGGCTTCCTTCCAATGTTGGTCTGCTCCTTTCTTGTATTGTTCTTTAGCCCTTTGAAGGTGAGAAACGGCTTCCTTAAAGGCTTGGGTGATTGTAGAATGCAGGTGGTCTACTGCTGGTGTTCCAAGATCTTGGAGTGGATCCAACTCCGAGGTTCGAGGGTGACTACCGTATAAAAGAAAAAACGGGGTCTTCCCAGTTCCCGAGTGGACAGAGTTATTGTAGGCATATTCGGCTATCCAAAGGATATCTTTCCAAGTTTTTTCAGTTTGTTGTAGCATGCAGCGCAAATACTGTTCCAGAGTTTGATTGGTCCTCTCGGTTTGTCCGTCGGTTTGAGGGTGGTGGCTGGTCGAAAGTCTCACATCAATTTGAGCCGACCGACAGCAACTTCGCCAAAAATGAGAAATAAATTGACTACCTCGATCCGAAATTAGAACTGAAGGAAAACCGTGCAGTCGGACGATGTTTTCGAGAAATTCCCGGGCCAGAGTTGCTGCTGTTGGTAAGCCTTTGAGTGGAATGAAATGCGCCATCTTGGAGAATAGGTCCACGATTACTAGGATCGTATTGTATCCGGAGCATGGAGGTAGATCGGTGATGAAGTCCATAGAAAGCGTATGCCAAGGGCGAGGCGGGATGTCAATAGGGCGTAAGAGGCCAGCTGGTTTTTCCTTTTGACTCTTGTTTTGGGCGCATACTCCACAGGACATTATAAAGTCTCTGATATCTCTTTTCCAAGACGGCCACCAGAAGTAGCGCTTGATCTTTTCCGAGGTCTTGGTCATACCGGGATGTCCTTCCATTAAAGAATCGTGATAACAAGAGATTACCTTTTTCTGTAAATCTGTGCTGGGCAGGTATAACCGTTCTTGGAAATATAATAGGTTGTCCTTCACCGTAAAGTCCTTTCCCTGCAGATGCCAATTCTGTATGTCTGCTGGAGTTATCAGTAGCCTGGCTTTATCCTTAACTTCCTCTATGGATTGTGTGGCGATTACACCTAGAATTCTTTGTTCGGGAATGATAGGTACAGGTTTAGGATTGATCAAATGTTCTTCCACTCCCATCCGAGAAAGGGCATCAGCTTTACCGTTTTTTGTACCAGGTCGATAGGTAATTATGAAGTCAAACTCGGCAAAGAATAGTGCCCAACGGAGTTGCCTAGAGGATTGAGCTTTTGCGGTTTTCAAATATTGCAGGTTTCGGTGATCTGTAATCACAGTAATGGTGTGTCGGGCCCCCAGAAGATAATGCCGCCAAGCCTTAAAGGCGGACTTGATAGCTAGAAGTTCCTTATCAGTAATAGTGTAATTGATTTCAGGAGGCGAGAATTTGCGGGACCAAAATGCCACGGGATGCAACTGATTGGTTACTGGGTCCTTTTGTGATAGAACTGCCCCCATGGCAAGGCTCGAAGCATCAGTTTCAACGATGTAGGGGAGTTCTGGGCGAGGATGTTTTAAGATCGTGCAGAGATAAATCTAGTCTTCAAATTCTGGAAAGCTTGTTCCGCCTCGGTAGACCATTCAAAACGTTTGTTTTTCTTTAACAAGGCGGTGATGGGCTGGACTATTCGAGAGAATTCGGGGATAAACCTGCGGTAAAAGTTAGTGAAGCCTAACATGCTTTGAACACCTTTTACGGAGGATGGCGATGGCCATTTGAGAATTGCATCGACCTTCTTTGAATCCATACGCACTCCGCTAGGTGATAATATGAATCCCAAGAATTCAACTTCAGTCACGTTGAAAACACATTTTTCCAACTTAGCGAAAAGTTTGTGTTGACGCAATCTCTCGAGGACCATTTTCACGTGTTTCCGATGTTCAGTTTCCGATGAAGAATAAACAAGGATGTCGTCAATGTAAACAACAACACACACATCTATGAGCTCTCTGAGGACATTGTTCATAAAATATTGAAAGGCGGCCGGGGCATTGCAAAGTCCGAAGGGCATGACCTGATATTCAAATAGCCCATACTTGGTGCGGAAGGCCGTCTTCCATTCATCGCCCTCTTTTACTCGTACCAAGTGGTAGGCTCCTCTAAGATCCAGCTTTGTATATATGCATGCTTTTCTGACTTGGTCCAGGAGTTCAGGGATCAAAGGTAACGGATATCTATTCTTAACGGTGATCTGGTTCAGGGCGCGATAATCTATACAAGTTCTAAGGTCCCCTTCTTTTTTTGGAACGAAGAACAAAGCTGAGGAAGCAGGGGACTTGGAAGGACGAATAAACCCATTCGCTAGGTATTGATCCAGGTATTGTCGGAGGTGAAGATTCTCAGGCTCGGTGAGGGCATAAATTCTACTACAAGGAGGAGTAGATCCAGGTATCAGGTCTATCTGGCAGTCATAAGACCTATGAGGAGGTAGAGAGTTAGCCTGATCCTTCCGGAAAACATCTTGGAATTCTAGGTATTCAGGAGGTAACTGGGGAGCCTCCGAGGAAATTGCTGCCAGTGCAACACCAGGTCGAGGGTGACAAGTAGAGACACATTCTGGAAACTGAACCGTTCTTGCTCGCCAATCGATCTGAGGATTGTGCTTCTCTAACCAAGGAATTCCTAGAATAATCTGGAACTGAGGGGCCTTGATCACATCGAACACGATCTTCTCATGGTGTCCATCTTGACTTACTAGCGTCACTTCTTGGGTGGTATGCGTTACTGGTCCGGAGGCTATCTCCGTACCATCCACCGTAGTAATGACGTCCTTTACAGCCTTTGGACAAAGAGTCAGATTCATCCTCAAAACCATTTCATGATCCACATAATTGCCGATGGCACCGCTGTCGACGTAAGCTTCAATCGCATGTAATCGATCCGGATGTTCAGGGCTAATGAGGACCATAGGTATCACGAAATGCGAGGTCACGGAACTGGTTTTAACGCTCGGCAAGAGGACCTCTATTCTTGTCGGGCGAGGTCGTTTCCCTGCTCAGAGTTTGTGACCCTGGTAACTGCAGCTCCTACTGCCTTCTTGGCTGGTTTCACCGGACAGTCTCGAAGAAAGTGCCCCGAGTTTCCGCAATAGAGGCATAATTGCAGCTGTTTTCTCCTTTCCCGCTCCTTTTGTGTTAGTGGTCCTTTCAGGCCCCCTATTTGCATGGGTTCCCCGGAGTCTACTCCTTTGGTAGGAGTTGGTGGTTTGGAAAATACTCGAGCATCAAACTTGGAACGATCGGCCTTCCTGTTCTGCAGTCTGTGGTCAATTTGAACGACTAAGTCAATATAGTCCGAACAGTCTTGCGGGGGATTCACTACTTGGGCTAACACATCTTTGAGCTCTCCACGTAGACCTCTATAAAACAGCGTAATCCTTTTGTCCTCAGGCCATCGAGTTTCCACTATCAGTCTGTTGAAAGACGCAATATAAGCCAAAAGGTCTTGATTACCCTGTCGCAATGAAAGGAGCTCATTGTCCAAGGCCTGCCCCTGTGAATGTCTTGCAAACAGTTTTTCCATACTGAGCTGAAAAGCTTGAAAATCATGGAGAACCGGATCATCTTGATTAACTAGAGGGATCGACCAGTCTGTCGCATTGCCACTAAGGTACTAAAGCACAAAAGCTACCTTAGCTTGATCAGTTGGAAAGGCTGCTGGCCGGCATAAGAAGTGCAACCGGCACTGATTAATAAATACTGCAAACCTCTTTGGGTCACCAGGAAATCGTTCGGGCGGAGCCAGAGGTACATTCCCAGGTAGGTTGATCTGCACTGGGTTCGTAGAGGATGTTGAAGGAAGATTTGCCCCTGATGTGGGTAACGGAGTTTGTCCGGCTTGTGACTGTAGCAATTGTCTAACGAGATCGTCTGTTCGCTCCTTGGAAATAATCAGTTCCCTTCTTAGAGCATTCGTTTCCTGACGGGCTGCATGCACTTCTGCTCTTAGTTCCCCAAGTAACTGGGCTAGCTGGTCGGTATCCGCGGTTTAGATAGCGCCTGGGTGGGAGTTTTGCGATAGGCTTTGCGTTCTGTAACGCTCACCTGATTCCCGCAGAGGCGCCGGTCTTGACTGGGTGAATGCCGTATCTTCAAAGGTGATGTGTAACACACGGTTGGCTCTTTGAGCTGGACCCCTGTGCACTGTATGTCTGACTCGAAGAGTAAGATGTCTGCAGATAGAAAATATGGGATTAATGAACTGGGGTTATTGGGTGCCTCTCTCCTCTTCCCTTTCTCTTCTCCTGTAGAACCCCAAAGGTTAACACCCTCACCTTAGGTAAGTGAACGCCGAGCTCTCCATCTGCCTCGGGGCAGGGTGCCGTAACCAGTTTCTTCACTGGATAAGGGTGAAGGCCTCTTGACCTCAGAGGACTGCTGTCCGTCGTTAACTGCACGAACGGTAAGTTCTGGGCACTTCAAATGTCTTAAAAGTCTTTTGTAATGATATCTCTTGTTTTGCAGGGTTCCGGCGATGGCGGATGGCGGGCTGATGAGAGTTGAGGATCGAACCCGCGTGAGGAATAGAAGCGCCTGGAAGCACGTAAGTAAGCGCTTGTAGCCTGCTTCACGATGCGCACTAACTGTCCCTTTTATCTTGCAGGTACAAGTTCGGAGCTTTAGAGAAGCTGAAGGGTGCTGGAATACCCACTGGATTCGGCGTGGGAAGGAGTAATGGCACGTGAGTAATAAAGTTGCCCAATGTCTTTAAACGCACGTTCTTTTGTCTTTCAGATGCGGTATGCAGCGCCGAAGGCCTCCGGAGCGTGCGAAGAGCTGGTAAGCTTTTTTCTTTCAGATGCCGGAATGCAGTGCGAAGACCTCCGGAGCATGCGAAGAGTAGGTAAGCCTTTGTCTTTCAGATGCCGGAATGCAGCGCGAGGCGTTGGTGACAGCCGATGGACCAGGTAAGAGATGCGCTGCCACTGAAGACCGTAGTGCTAACCTGTTCTTTCTTTGTCTTTACAGGTGCTGCTGAAGACTGGATTCCAGGATGGTAAGCCTTTGTTCCCTTAGGCCCAGGATCAGAAGCAGAAGACACGATGAGCGTTCTGCTGCAGAGAATGCAGAATAACGCAAAGCAAGATTCATCCATCGGGTGTGGTTTAAATAGCCTCCTGTAGTGCTTAGGTGTCTCCTTCCACAGCCACGCCTAGGTAAGAAAAGAGTTCCTGCTTTCCAGAAGAGTTCCAGTGTTCTGAACCTAGGGAGTGGCTCCTGCCCCACCCAACAGGAAAAGTAGTCCCAAACAGAAGAGGATCAGGGGTTCAACTGGCAGGTAAGTAAGCAGCATGGTCTGCTGCAGGTAAGTCCACCCAAGCATTATGAGCCCGGCGCTTCCAGCGCTGGGTCTGGGCATCTTTATGAGCCTGGTGCCACTGGCGCCAGGACAGGGTCCAAAAGGTCCCAATTGGGACTGGCTGGCACTCGGAACCGGGGTTATGGGTCTGCTTCCAAGGGAGTCGGGCAAGTCCTGATCTTTTGGAAGCAGAGATCATGACAGGCGGTGGCCGAGCGCCCGCAGCCACTGACCGCACACAGCTAAAAGAGCATGCCGAAACGGCTCTGACACGAAGAGTCAGCTGCAAGTGTAGCGGGGCACGGCCCGGCCGGGTGGGAGTGCGCCGGCTGTATACCGCCGATAAAAAGGTAACTACTAGCACACAGAACTAAATGATACAGCGTGCAAAAAGAATTGCTACACAGTCTTGGAGCAGGAGGGCGGGACAGCAGCCCATGCCCTGAAGGCAGTGACGAGATGTTCAGGCGAGTGGACCCGCTTTGAAAGGGCACTCGGCATGAACACAAAACCGGTCCGTACAGGGGAACAAAGAGGATAGTCCTGCGATGGATGGCACACAGCAGCAACTCTCCAGGGCAGCACTTTCAGACTGGGCAGAAGGTGTAGAAGCAAGGGCCCAGGGCATGAGGGAGACGCTCTAGGAAATGAGAGCAGACATAAGCAAGAGGCAACAGAGGCAATATGATCTGCCAATGGGGCCGGATTTGACACAATAATGGGCAGTGAATACTGAACTTGCAGAGTGGAAAACAGCAGAAACATTGCAAAACGAAACAAACAGCGCTGGCACTTATAGTGGAGCAAACAGGTGGAGCACCAGAGCAGGAGCCGGGGAACACACTGGCAGGGGGGTGCCAGACCTGAACAGTACAAAATACCACAGTGTTGGTAAGGGGAACACGGACCCCAGCTGCGACACAATAACTGGCAGAGCAGTGGCACAGGACTAGTGCCAGTCAACGAAGAGCACAACATGGCCCCCCTGGAGATACCAGTGGTCCGCATAAGGGAGAGGACACACAGAATTGATACACGTGAATAGAAACAGCAGGAGACAACCAGGGAAGCGCTTAGCATCATCGCTCACCTGGGCTGCACAACAGCCAGAACTGCACAGCCCCCAGCGCAAACCAGTCACCCCCCGCCATCAGGTGTACATAAGGGACACCTCCACATAGCCGAACAAACAACATACTGCAAGGCCCAGCAGGCAGCCATAACGATAGCCAGCTGGAGGGTTACACAGTGGTGACCGGAACCCAAGAGCTAAGACACTGGCGATGGGGACGATAACCAAGACATACACGCAGAGGAGATGGCGTCAAAAACTGGCAAGGCCAAAGCGAAACAACCTTCGATAGACATGTTTACTAAACCATCCCAAATGCCGGAAGCAGCCATACATAAAGGCGGTGACGCGCGTGATGCAGCGAATCCAGTACGCAGCGACCAGCAGATCCTGGAAGCCATTGCAGAACTGAAAACCTCATGGGAGAGCAAGATTGGTGGCAAAATTTAAATCCTCGCTGGAATTCAAGATCGACGCAGTCAGCGTGGACATTAACCTTCTAAGGCAAGACGCCAGGGCACTGGCAGAGTGCACAAGCGGACTTGAAAGTAAAGTGAAAGCCAATACAGACATCAGCACGGCCAATACCAAGGAGGTTAATATAACAGGTGCGCAACCTAGAAAACACGGCAGATGAGGCAGAAGGGCGAGCCGGGCGGAACAAAATACGTGTGGTGGGGCTTCCGGAGGGAGAAGAAGGCAAGGACTTGACAAACTACATCAAAGATATTCTGACCCAGGGGTTCACAGTGGAGAGAGCGCACAGAGCCCTAGCTAGGAGGCCTCCACCGGGCGCCCCTCCCCGGCCGATCATCGCCAAGATATTAAACTATAAAGACAGGAAACAGATTTTGGAACACTTTCCCAAAGGCGGGACGATAACCAGAGCGTCAGCGACCATCACAGCGTACACGGACTACACCTTTTTGGTACAGAAACAACAGCTGCACTATGTGCCGATCAAGAGACGGCTGCGTGAAGCCAGCTTCAAATACATGCTGCTGTACCCAGCGGAAATGAATGTTATACACAAGAACAAGGTGTTTTTCTTTGCGACTCCTGAGGATGTGACGGGCTGGCTGGACAAGTTGGGATGCCCGGGAGAAGCGGAAGGACAGTCGCAGTACAGACAGGATAAGTGAACCTGCATTCCACCTGTAATGTATGACTGACTAAAATAGCAGATGATAGTTAGCGGCTGTAACACTGACGCGGATATTGGAAAGGAATACAATCTAGAGAGAATTACAAGCATGTACAATGCTGAAGCAGTGATTGCAGACATTGAACTATTGTGCGGAATACTGATTACTTACCTTTTCCTCTTTGTATGTCCAAAACACGCCATCTTATGTGGTGTGCTGGGGAGTTTACTTAGTAGCCCCTTATCCTACTTTCTCATGTAAACATTTTTTGGTACCCTCACTGGCAGACTATGGCACCATAGCTGCCCCTCTGACTGCTCACACAACTCCTTGGAAACCCAATAAGGTAACTTGGTCTGAAGAGTATGGGAAGGCCTTCAATGGCTTAAAAGACTCCTTGTGCCAGGCTCCTGTTCTCAGGGCCCCCGATAACCACAGACCTTTTATTGTGCAGACAGATGCCTCTGACACTGGGATAGGAGCTGTACTATCACAAGTAGATGAGAATGGTAAGGAACACCCTATTGGCTTCATTAGTCGCCAGCTTATGGACAGAGAGCTCAGATGGTCCACAGTAGAGAAAGAATGTTTCTCTGTTGTGTGGGCCCCAAGGAAGTTGAGGAGAGAATCCAAAGTTGCTCAGGTGGTCCATAAATCTGCAAGGCTTTGACTTCACTACTGAGCATTAATGCCCCCTGTCCATGGTCTGGGAGGGGCGAGTGTTAGGAAAGATTTCCATTTCACGTGTAATTTTCCCTTCAGTTGTGTACCCCCAGCTTTTTGCTTTGTTTAGACACCATAGTTTGACTTTACCAGAGGAGCCCAGCCTTCTGCTGCACTCCTCTGTGACATGCCCTTAAAGACAGTCAGTACTGAGAGACTTTGTTTCCCTGAGTCCTTGTCCATGTTGCAACTTTTCTGCAACATGTAACAAGTGTACAATGTACCTTGCAGTACAAGGCACTTGGGTCTAGTAATTTCCAAAGGCCCTAGATACTCTCGAAGGATTTTTTAGGAAAAGTGCAGATGTGCCTTGGATAGGTCTGGTGGCAGCTTATTTCGCATATGTTGAACCATTTCTTGCCAGGTAAACCGTGATTACCGTGTTTGGCACGGTTAGGTGGCCTGGCTCCAAAATGGCAACGCCACAAGGTTCTGTCCTGTCCTTTGGCCATCTTGCCCCTTCACCTGCCCCAGGTTGAGCCGACCCAGGTCAATCCTTATTTGGGCATGCATTTTCCCACGAAGCACCAAACTTTCACGGGCTTCTGTATGCCTTGTGTGTGCGCCCCCAGGATGTAGGGTGGAATGTCTGGTTCCAATACACATCATGGGTGCCAGAGAGTCTGGAGTGCTGTGAATGCCTGGGACCACTGTGGTCCATGATTGGTCCATGTATGATATGCCTGTATGTGAGCAGATCTCCCATTGGGTCCTCTTCGTTTTGGCACGAAGAAGATTCTGGATAAGAGAAGGCCCCAAACACCCATGCCATGTCGATATCTGGAGTTCTCACTGAACGAAGGATAGGATCCAAGTATCCTGAAACTAAGAAGCCAAGTCGAGGAACCGCTGGTGACCCGCTGGAAGGTTTGGCACCCAGAGCCTGCTGTCGTCCCACTGGACCCCTCTGCATCTGGTCCTCCTAGAAGGTCTGCGAAGACGCTTCGACACATTAGAATAGTGGGACCAACTATTCTCGGCACCTTCATCTTAACCTGCAAGTAAGCCTTTTTCGGAAGTGTCCCTGGGCCAACCAGTGGACTGACCAGCTTGCGCAGATGTTTTGCCCTGATACCGTCACCATTTCAAGGAGGCCCTTGAAACCTGGCACATTGCAAGCTCTGTGTTCACGGCACTCTCACACTGAATTTCGAACACTTGGCGTTCCCAGGTCTGGAGTAAAGTGAGTGTGCCCAAACCGGAGTTTACGCGGTTGCCGTGTCGCCCACCCCTGGTGACGAACTCTGCAAGTTCATTGCAGCTGTGGTCCTCTGTGCCCTGAAGCCTGCTACAGCGGAACTGGCCTGATCCATCCACAAGGAGCAGAGAAATCGCCACTGTCCGGTAGGGGAATCAACGCTGTACCTTTGTCACTGAAAGCCACAGAGCTGCGAGATTGCTGCATTTGAACCTGCAACCGAAGTGGACTTGACTGCTGAAGTTTGGTCCAGAGTGCGCCGGGGGTCGGTGAGTAATTGCAACCCTAACCAGTGGCCCCTAGCGCATGTATCCATTTTTACGCTTCAGTGGCTCCTGAGGGCCCCTCTCCTTTCCACTGCTAGTGCGAACTAGCAAACTATTCCCAACTCTTGGAATCGACTCTGCCCTAAAGTGGAGGTCCTCCTCGAATAGTGGGAACCTATTATGCATCACTTCACCTACCTTCCTGAGCTGCTGCAGCCCCTACAAAAGACCCCGCTTTGACCATTTGAACAACCGCGTGTGCCAGCTTCACAAGTACATTTGAGCATTAGACTCCCGTCATCTTAGAGATTGGACTGCCTTTCAGTTAGGATTGTGTTCGATACAGAAGGGCCTATAGACTATTTTCACTGCCTGCTTCCTTCCCTGTTTAGGTCGTGGACTCATTTGGTGCATTCATCCTTTGGACCCCATTGGTCTTGTATATGTGTGTATAGCTAGGATTATGTTGCTTTAATAGTATTGCTGTGATTTCTTACTGTGTGTTGAATTGCAAAGGCCTTGGAATAAATGTATTTGTATTTCTGATATATATACACCTGACTGGGAGTGATTTGTAAGTGTCCTTTACTGTTTACTTTATTTTATTTATAATGCACATCCATAAACCCATGGGTGTGAGGACGCAAACAAGACAAGACAAAACAAATAACACATAGAATCCAAGAAGTGTAAGAGCAGTCATGCCGCAAGGAGATATGGGAAATTAGGTTACTTATCGGAACAACCAGGTATTGAGCTCCTTCTTGAACAGACTCAGAGAAGACGATCCTCTCAGAGAGGCGGGTAAAAAGTTCCATAATATGGTAGCCACGCAAAAGAACGCTCCTCCCTGAACCTTCTTGGTTTTGCATTTTGGTGGAAATAAATAGTTTTGGTTACTGGATCTCAGACTTCTGTAATTAGGTTTGTCCCCAATATGATCTTGGAGATAGGACAGCATTGTACCCAATCGTCATTTGAAAGTGATTACCAGTAGCCTGAAGGTGATTTGTGCTTCCACAGGGAGCCAGTGGAGAGCGCGTCGAGCCTCCGTTACAAAGGAGCGTGAGGCCAGACTGGTGACGACTAACTGCGCCATTTTGGGCCACTTGTATCGACGGTTGCTCTCCTGCCAGGAGACTACCACATTAGTCAATTTTGGCACCATTATTGCCCGAGCAGTGGCTTCCACATTGTCTTGGGAGATGTACAGTCTAAGATGGGCTAACAGTTTCATGTAATAGATCGCTCATGAGACTGCATTTCCCACATATGGTTTTATGTTCAGCACCTGGTCAAGAAGAACTCCCAGGATTTTGACCTTGGGAAGCGGAGAGATATCTATATCCCCTAACTGAAAGTGCTTGTAAGCCGGGTCCAGCTCGTCAAGTTTACCTGAGGATCCCACTATCATAAGTTCTGTTTTTCCTCGATTGAGCGCCAGATTATTCTGCATCATCCAGAGTTCGATAATAGAAAATATTATATTCAGTTCCATTTCATCTTGAAGATGATACCCTCTGAGCGGAATAACGCATTGTGTATCATCCGCGTAGTTAGAAAATAGGACCCCTTCCTGTTCTAGATGAGCAAAGAAGGGGGCCATAAAGATGTTATAGATACACGGCGACGTGCAAACACCCTGCGGTACTCCAAAATGCACAGCGCTAGGGGGAGCCATAGCGTCATCTGCACTGACTCTGCTTACTCTATTTGAGAGGAAGGATAGCATCCATTGTACTTCTTCTGATGAGAAATTTGACACTTCCTTCAGACGCTCTGCCAAGATAGTATGGTCGACAAGGTTGAATGGGGCCGACTGATCTAATGAAATAAGTAGGGAGGAGAGAACTTTATCTATTCTATTCAATAACTTCAATTTTAAGTCTAGAAGAGAGGTTTCGGTCCCAAAACCTTGTCTGAAAACAGATTGAAGCGGGTTCAAGATAGGAAAGAGTATAAGTGTTGAGCAATCTGAATAGGCGACTCGATCCAAAATTTTGAGGAGGAAGACCGTGTTGGTTATAGGCCTGTAGTTTGCCGATATATCCTGGGACCAAGCCAGTTTTTTTTTTTTTTTTTTCAACAGTGGCGTAACCCAAACCTGTTTCAGGTCATCAGGAACCATGCCAGTTACAAGAGATGAATTGATGAATTTACAAATCGACTCTACAAGCATGGGTGGGCAGGTCTTAATGATGATGGAAGAGCAGGGATCGCCCATGCATTTAGTGGCCTTAAGCTTGGAGATCACCATTGCTAGATCCTCCGTAGTGACTGGACTAAAGTTGAATATAGGGATACCCTCATCTCTAACAAAGGATTTACACTCCCTAATGTCCACATTACAGGCAGTCAGGGCTTTAGTGGAGATGCCTTCTCGAATCCCCACCAATTTCAGAGACATCGCATTCTAGATTTCAAGGCACCACTTGTCATCTTTGACAATTGTGGATGCCTGTGGTTGCGTTTTGGTCTCCTGCTCTTTAAGAATCGTAAACAGTTCCTTTGAATCAGAAGTTGCCTCAGAGATTCTTAAATTGTGGTTAATCTTCTTGGCTGCCACTATGGCAGCCTTATAGTTCTTAGAGTCGCTTTTGAAGTTCATTAGCGCTGATGGTGTTGGATTGGCCTTCCAGATATAAAATAGCAAGAGAGGAAGTTTTCACAATTTACAGTTCTGAGGAAAACCACGGTTTACTTCTCTTAACCTTAGAGGACTTCTTTTTAAGTTTTGGTGGGGCCAGGGTATTAGCTACAAGTTCCAAAGTGGTCTTAAGATTCAGGGCCCTAACATCAGTCGCATCTGCGTCTGGGAAAACTGGCAAATGCAGCAGAACTGGTTCAATTCTTTCACACATTACCATTTCGCACTAGGATAGAGTGGGTGTAGTTAGACTTAATTTTGGTGGGAAATGGTACTGTAAAAGAAAAGTGCACAAGGGCATGATCTGACCAGGGGCAAGGGGATACCAAAATATCATGACAGAGAACATTAACAACCGATATCCAATCCAAGGTATGACCCATTATATGGGTTGGAACATGAATAGCTTGAATCAATTTCAAGGTCTGAGTGATTGTGACAGCTCTGAGGCCATCAAGTCATCAGCATGGCTCTAGCCAATAGTTAAAGTCCCCCAGAACTATAGTGTATGCATTAGGCTTTAAGAGAGGGATCAAATAGCTGGAGAGGCCTAAGATGAAGTTGTCTGTTAGGGAAGGTGGGTGCTAAATTAGTATAATGTTTACCATGGCCACAGCATTCATGGCCAGTTTAACATGCATAAACTCAACCCCGTTGATGGCCTTTCACTTCCCATACAAAAAGCGGGTCTTCAAGAATTAGGGCAACCCCTCCTCCCCTACCTGCAGTTCGATCCTGTCTCAGCATATTATAACCTGCTGGAATAGCTAGATGCAGAGCAGGACCGGCGGAGCTAGATCCCCATGTTTCTGTTAGGGCGCATATATCCAAGTGGTGGTGTTCTATATAATCTGCAATCTGCATATAATCTGCAACCTCATGTGCATGTTTAACCAGAGATCCATGCAATGTAAGGTATCTACAGGCAAGAGTGGAGGACGCGGGGACTTTGATATCTCAGGCAGCTGGACAATCAGGGAAACAGCTAGATGGCTTACGATAGTGGAATCAGTTAGTTCCTCTTGAGGGGTAGGGCAGTCTGTTAGATTACTGCAAATATCCTGTGAAGATGATATTGCAGTAGGGACATGGGGAACTGCCGATGAAGTACTTACCCTCAATGGGCTGGCAGCGACTCGTAGTGGGCTGGTAAAGATATTTCTAGCTGCATCGTTCGTGGCTAAGACCTCCTGCAGGCCCATCGTTGACCGAGATTTTAGAGCAATCAGCCGACACTGCAGCACGTCCGGCCAGACCGTCTTACCCCCTTCACACTTGGGCGTTCGTGCCAGGTTTATGGGTAAATAGGGCTCGGAGCTACAATTACCAGTGGGGGTTGTAGTTCTCTCCCATTCCGTGTGCGTGCAGGAAGGAAATGCTTCTTGATTCAAATCGCACAGCAAAACTACCTAAAGCTGATGATTAGCTTACTATAGAAGGAACAGATACTCTAGTAAGTGAGTAAAACTGGTATAAAAGCCAATATGCTAAACACAGCGACATTTTAAAAAAGACATCTAGCTTGCCAGATAGCACAACAGTCACTCCCTTTATGCAATCAATTAATCGTGAGGCGAGGGGGGAGCCAGGATGTGTGCTCATTGAGGTCTTTCTGTCACCCTCACCCTTCCTGAGACCTACTCTTGACCGCCTTCATAGCTACCTTGATTGGTCTGGCTTGAAGGTTACCCTGTTCCAAGAAACTAGTCTGGCCTTCTGAACCTCTGCCCACCAGGTCAGAGTTCAGAAACCCATCTTAACAAAGGCAGTGGTGCTGGCCGTGAGGACCTGCACCGTCTGACCTGACAGGTGCATTTGGAAAGCTTGTAGGGCTTTTGAGCGCTGCTAGCAATTCCAACAGGTTTATGTGATTTTGGGCTGTGGTCTGTGTCCACAGGCCGTGCGCTGTGTGGTGAAGGTAATGGGTTCCCCACCCGGTGAGTGATGAGTCTGTTGTGACAACTGCTTGCACTGTAGGGTTGTTAAAGGGTTTATCCTTTAACAGGTTCTCCCTTGTCAACCAGCGTAGTGCTTGAACTAGGGTTAGCGAAACAACCACTAGATCGTCCCACTGACCGCTTGCCTGAGACCACTGTTTCCCTAACCACTCTTACATTGGACGCATGTGCAGCCGTGCGTGCGGAAACAGGTAAATGCATGAAGTCATCATCCCGAGCAAGCGCATTGCTTTGCGTACGGGTATTTAGTGACCGGCTAGATATTGAGGTATTTGCAGCAGTATGCTTTGCACTCTTTCGTTTGACAGGAAGACTAGTCCCTCTTCTGTCTTTATGATAGCTCCTAAGAACTGTTTTGTCTTGCTTCGAACGAGACTTGATTTTCAAGTCTCGTTGATTGAGAATCCCAATTGGAACAGGAGATTGATTGTTCTCTGTGTATTTTGCTTGCAAATCTGGGGGATTCCCCTGTTATCAGCCAGTCGTCCAGATAAGGGTACACTGGGATTGATTCTCTGCGTAGATGTGCTGCCACAACCGCTAGTACCTTGGTGAATACCCTTTCAGTGGAGGCTATGCCGATGGGTAGCACCTTGAATTGGTAGTGTTGGTTCACTATTTTGAAGCTCAAGAATCTTCTGTGCGCTGGGAACATTGAAATATAAAAGTATGCATATTTCATATCCAAGGTTGCCAATTAGTCTCCCTGTTTCAGCCGAGGGATTACTTCCTGTAGCATGGTCATGCAGACATTTTGTGGCTTGACATAGGTGTTTGCAAGGAGCAGGTCTAGGAAAGAGCGCACTGTTAGATCTTTTTTCGGCACAAGGAAGTACATTTAACAAATACCCTTGTTTACCTGGTTCGCCGGGACGATTTCTATGGCGTCCTTTAGTAGCAGTGCTTCAACCTCTTCCAACAGGATGCACTGTTCTACCTGTGACGTGTGTCTTTGTCTTAACGTGTGGTTGGCTGATGTTTGAATTAGCTCTATGCAATACCCCCCGCCACGGTGGAAAGTACCCACTTGTCCGAAATGATCCCCTCCCATGCGTGGGTAAAGTGTGAAATACAACCTCCTACTGGAGTGGCATGGGAAGGAATCTAGCAGGTTTTCTTTATTTCTATAGCGCACATGTCCTTGGGGGCATTGGAACACGTAAGGAACATTACAGAAAAATGACATGGGTACATGGTCAAGGTTACAGTTACATTTGAATGAGACATAATTACAGGCATATTTACAGGCATGAGCAAAAGGAAATATATAGATATGTAGAAGACAGTTCATTTTTACTGACGGGTGGTCATTGCTTAAAAGGGGTTGGGCCCCCTCTTGAGGAGGAGGATCTACCCCTACTCGTAGACCTTCTTTGGCCTCCTCTTTGAAAACCCTTTTGGAAGGACTGCTCTTGTGAAGAACCCCAGGATGAACTTTGCCCACCCTGGTTGTAATTAGAAGACCGCTGGGAGTTCTGTCCTCTAAATCGGTGAGAGTTTGAGCCCCCTCTCTGCCCAAAGGGTTTATTAGTGAGCTGTCTAAGGGATTTGAGCATATCATATTCCCCATCTGCACTTTCAAGTGCATCCTCCACTGCTTTGCCAAATAAAGCTTTGGGTTCAATGGGCATGTTTAACAGAGTAGCCTGGATTTCTAGTTTGAAGCCCCATTGACAGAGCCATGTGTGGCCTTTGATTAGTGTGCCTTCTGCCACAATTCTTCCCGCATGTCTGATGAATCCAGGTTATTTTTAAGGATGCAGCTGGCTACCCGTTTCCCCTCAGCGATGGTGAGCGAGAGCTGTGTTTTTAGGGGCTCTGAGACTGAGTCCATTTGTTGTACGATTTTGTCCAACTTGTGGCAATTAAAGCTGGCTAATAGCGTTGTGTTATTAGCTATCCTTGTTTGATAGGCTGCCGATGAAGTTACCTTCCTGTCCAGGGTGTTGATCTTTTTACTCTCCTTGTCAGGAGGGGCTTTGGCAGAGGCCAGAGGGGTTCCTACTCTCTTTCTTGTAGTGGTAACTACTTGAGAGTCAGGTTTTAGCTGCCCCCTAATGTATAAGGGGTGCAAGGGTGCCGGTCTAAACAGCTTTTCGATGCGCGGGTTGACTACCCGTGTCAAATTGGGTGTAAGCAGAGAGGGCTGAATACATCTCTGGACCGATTGTAACAGGGGGGATGAATTGAGTTGCAGGTATTTATCCCCAAGGATGTCCTCCTCAAAGTCTTTGTCGACTTGGGCTTCTTGGGTGTCTATTTTGAAGTGTTCTGCAGCCTTTAGGAGCAGGTCATTATATTGCAGTTGGTTATCTAACAGGATGTCAGCCACCGGTGGGTCGGTGTGGTCTGGGGATTGGAGGACATAAACATCCTCAACATTGTCATCATAATATTGGTCTAAGTCTCCCATGTCCCCTTGGTCCTCTGGGTCTGTGTAGGAGCTAGGGTCCTGTGAGCCTTGAGTGCTATAATAATAAGTGTCCTGACCCAAGTCCTGATGTGATGAGGTGGTACCCTACGTGGTGTCCAGGCAGGATTTTTGGCAGTAGGCTGATTGACTGCTGCCCCACTCTGTGGGGTCCCCTGAAGGTTGTGGAGGACTTTAGGGTGGTCATCAAAGAAGTTTATAAAACTAGACATTCTGCTCATGGCCCTTTCGAATTGCTCTGTGGTCCAATGGGAGGAGCTTGACAACACAGAGGGAGCAGGAGTAGGTGGAGGTTCTGGGACAGGGGTCTTCTTATGTTGCATAGCCCCTGAAAGGGTGTCTTCAGGGGTAGTGTAATCCCTGCTTTTAGTAGCATGTAACCTTTTAACCTGGTGTATCCAAGATTGATAGTTTTTCGACGTTCTGGTCTTTAGGAGGGTGTCGGAAACGTGTTTTTTAATTAACTTGCTCAATTTTAAGCTTTTTGAGCTTTTTTCCACCCAGAGGCCGTCGATGCGTCTTTCGACGCATGGTCATCTGCACCCGAGGACTTCCCAGACTTAGACGTGGTGTTGGAATGGTGGAAAAACACTTTGTCTGTTTCGACAGCCTGTCGTGTGGTGATTGCGACGGCGATGCCCAGAGAATGTTCGGACCTTCCCCTTGACGCCATGTGCGGCTTATCGGTCGATGACGATTTTCAGCCGTGGGGGATGTGCTTGATGTGATGTGACTTGGTAGTGCTTGAGCCGCCGGTTGTCATCCCCATAGCAGAACCGATGGCCTGCCTGTTGGGGTCGGGGGCTCGCACGTGGGAATCCGATGAATCCCGAAAGCCCTCGGCGTCACTTGGGATGTTGATGCTGCCATTGCTGGAGGCTCCCTCGACATCCATAGCGGCCTCGGCCTGTATGGCGTGGTGGGCCCAGCGTTTAGTCTTGCAGTCCTTTAAAGTTTTTGGCCTGACAGTTTGCAAGACTTGCACTGTTCTTTGCAGTGGTGCCTGGGGAAACATATCTTGCACACTCAGTGCAAATCCTTCCAGGGAAACTTCCTGTTACAGGAAGGCTAACATTTAAAAGGAGTGTTCTCCATGATGTATAAGGATGGTAGCCTGGCGAAATAAATGGGATTACAGGGGAATATACATTCCCTTAGAGAGACTGGTATATGAACCTCCCCCGCTCTCCCTACTGTGCAGGACCGAGGCCCGATGGGGCTTGAAAGGCCGTAGACAAAGGATTGTCGAGACGGGAGTTGCTGTTGTCGATGAATGGACTTGTCCTCGAAGCCGTTGCCGGAGATCTTGCAGTAAACGGTTGTCGAAAGGACAGAAAGAAATACTAAGATTGAACTTTTACTAAGTAATGACGTCAGCCAAGGAGGAACTCTGCGATATGCGTCTGACTACAATGGTGGAAAGAAGAAATCTGAATAACCTCCATGGGTGAAGGACCATGGGTACAGTGGATGTCACACAAGGGATAGTATTACTGGCACGCCCTGTCGACGCCCCTTTTCGAGTTTTGAAAACAAAAAATGGAATACTCTGCGGTTACCACTAGATGTCGGCCAATGCATAGCATTTGATCTAAGCAGATCCACAAGCCTTTCCTTTCCGCAACATTCCGAGTATGCTCGCGGGTGTCACTCTGGAGCGTGTGGTCAGACCAGGCGTGCAGAGCGGCACCCGCGAGCAGTACCGGATGGCAGCAACGGCCCCGCTATCAACGGGGCCGTTGTTACCATCCTCCCCATTCCCATTGAGCCCTATGTGGCTCAA
Source organism: Ambystoma mexicanum (assembly GCF_040938575.1). Lineage (NCBI taxonomy): Eukaryota > Metazoa > Chordata > Amphibia > Caudata > Ambystomatidae > Ambystoma > Ambystoma mexicanum. The sequence continues at coordinate 175,050,625 of NC_090931.1, forward strand.
ATGGGAATGGGTACATACCGGGTCCGGGTCCCGCGAAAGGGTTTTACCGGGCCCTCCAAGGTCGGAATGGCCCGGTAAATTCCCTTTTGCAGGACCCGGACCCAAGCTTGGGGGTAGCCATGCCCTTATTAAGGGCAGCCATGCCCTTATTAAGGGCATGGCTACCCCCAAACTCGTAATGAGGCCCATAATCTGAAATATTTCTGCTGCCACTAGTGCTCTATGAGTAGAGGATCTCTGCTTAGTGAGTCTGCTAGAGAATTGAGTTCCCCTGGAACGTGTTGCAACACTAGGAACGTGTTGTGCTTGAGTGCCCACTTAAAAATTGTTTGGGCTAGCCTGGACAGACTTGGAGAGTGTGTGCCTCCCTGCTTGTTTATGTAAAACATGGCAGTGGTGCTGTCTATGAGGACTTGTACTGTTTGGCCTGATAGATGCACTTGACAAGCTTGTAGGGCTTTGTGTACTGCTAGTAGCTCTAAAAGGTTTATGTGATTTTGGGCTGTGATGTGGGTCCACAGGCCATGCGCTGTGTGGTGAAGGTAATGGGCTCCCCACCCGGTGAGTGATTAGTCTGTTGTGACAATCGCTTTTCCTTTGCCCACCAGCGTAGCGCTTGAACCTGGGTTTGCGAAACAACCACTAGATCGTCCCACTGACCGTTTTCCAGATACCACTGTTTCATTAACCACTCTTGCATTGGGCGCATATTTTTAACTCTTTCCTTTGAGGGGAAGACTAACACCTCTTTTGTCTTTATTATAGCTCCTAGGAGCTGTTTATTTTGGCTTGGAAAGAGGCTCGATTCTTTTCTCGTGGATTGAAAACCCCAAATGGAACAGGAGATTGATTGTTCTTTGGGTATTCTGCTTGCAAATTTGACAGGATTCCCGTTAGCAGCCAGGTAAGGGTACACTTGGATAGATTCTCTGCGTATGTGCACTGCCACTACCACCAACACCTTGGTGAATACCCTTGGAGCTGAGGCTATGCCAAAGGGGAACACTTTCAATTGGTAGAGTTGATTTGCTATCTTCTGAGTGCTGGGAACATTGAAATATGAAAGTATGCATTATCATATCCAATGTTGCCATGTAGTTCCCCTGGTTTAGCAGTGGGATTACTTTTTGTAGCGTTGTTATGCAGAACTTTTGTGGCTTGACATAAGTGTTTGCAGGACGCAGGTCTAGGACAGAGCGCATTGTAAGGTCTTTCTTTGCCACAAGGAAGTACGTTGAATAGATCCACTTGTTTACCTGGTTTTCCGGGACAATCTCTATATAGCGTCCTTTTCCAGCAGTGCTTTGACCTCTTCTAGCAGAATCCGTTGCTCCTCCTCTGTTTGTCTCTGGCTGGTTTGCCTCTGGTTGGTTTGCCTCCCGCCACGGTGTAAAGTAGCCACTTGTCTGACGTGATCCCCTCCCATGCATGGGTAAATTGACAAATGAGGCCTCCTACAGGAGAGGCATGGGAGGAGACCTGGAGTGGGTGGTCATTGCTTTGGGGGGTTGTTAGGGAGAATTCTCATAAATAGTTAATTTCCTTCACCTTAGAGACCCCCAGCAACTTTTCTGGATTTTGAGGACTTGATTTTTTTACCTGGAAAGAGTGTGAGCCTTTTTCCCACCCTTTCCTGTATTTTGATGCATGTTTTACACTGGTGTTCTTTGATGATGGAATTTTAAGATAACTCCATAGGTAGGCATCTTTTCATGTGTGTTACACAGCACCCTCAGTGCAGTGACACATGGATGTCTTTTGTTGACTTCCCAAAGGTTTAAATACCTTCTCTGGGATCAACTAATGTTTCCCAGAAAATGTAAGGTTAAATTGACTTTACTAGTCTTTTTAAATTCCTAGACCCAGAACACACTATCTTCCTATAGAGTGCTGGAGGGGTTACCTAGTATCCCATGTGCCTAGAAACTCATGTAGCAGTCAAATGCTACCCTTTTCTATCGAAATGGCTAGCGGCAGTGGTTTTAGAACAAACTACCATGATTTTTCGCGACTGCGAACACCGGTAGCTAAAAATCGTGGGAGCCATGTTTTTCAAGATGGCGCCTTAAGCCCCTTTGTTTAAACGAGTCCCAGTCTTCTTTTTTCGGCATTTCTTTTTGGAAAGGTCCTTTTAGTGTTTGTCTCTGCGCGCCAAACCAAGTTTGGTCCCTTTGTTTCCATGCCATTGGCAGGTTTCAGGACTGAAGACCCCCTCTGGCGTCTGAGTGTCTGGGGTGGGCAGGAAGTGAGGGAGGTGCCCGAAATTCCCTGTGCTTAGTCTCCTAGGAGACCCAAATGCACTCTGGCGTGATTGGCTGGCTGACTGTCCGGCAAGGACAGCCACCCTGCTGGGTGAGTGGCAGCTAGGCTGGAATGAAGGGGAGAAAACTGTTTAAAAGGCGAGTCTCTTGGACTGGAAAGCAGAGTCGACCACTGGAACGAAAGAAGCAAAGACGAGCTGGAAGAGGACTTCTGCAACTCCTGGACCGTTGGTTTGCCCGGTGAAGCCCTGCTGCAGGTCCGAATCGGCAAAGCTCCTTTCGACAGAAAAGCGCCTTCAATGACAACTTCTTCCTTTGAGTTGTTGGGACCAATCAACTCGTAAGCTACCTGGATAACATTCTCGAAGCTGGTTAGGATTAACCAGAGGGAAGGACACCAGCTCAGCTCGTGTGCTTGAAGAACAGCTACTCAAACTGAAGTGACTCCATTTTGTCTGCGTTTTCCGGCGATCCCGTGCAGTCCAGGAGTCCCCCGACGTCCTCCCCCTTATCCCCACGACTGAGGCTCAGAAACAGTAGGAACTGCCAGGAACCAACGTCTTCAGCTTCATAGTAAGGTACTGTGCCAACACGATTGAGAGAACACTTCTCTCGCGGTGAAAGTTCGTGCAACTTTCCCAATTTACAGGCCTAATCAGCTTGTGACCCAGCATAGGATTCCTTTTTTGTACAAAATACTTTTGAGAACTTTGGCAAAGACTTTATCTTTTACTTCAATCCAAGGCACTAGTCCATTGACTTTGGCCTATGCCTTTTGAACTGAACCGAGTCCTCTAGTGAACTATAACTATTTGCACTGCCTAAGAAAGTATTTGTGATCTATTCTGCTAACTTGTGCCTTGTTGCTTCTATTTCAGGGGAGCCTAATTTGTTCAGAAACTTGTTGGTTTGCTATTGAATTGTGTTTGTGTATAATATTAAGTGGCCTCCTTCTAGTGAATATTTTCTATATCATTGTGTAATAAATTAATAAGTGTTTTACCAAGAAACCTTGAGTATAAGTGTCTACTTGAGCCACTGTGATTGTAAGACCTCTGTGTAAACTCTTGTACTGCTCACATTCCCTCTTGAGATAAGCCTGGCTGCTTAGCTCGCTACCACAAAACTGTAGTACAGACTTATACCAAAGGTTGTTTTTTGCTTACACCTGTAGTCCTAATTGTATGTGGTGGTCCCAGAGGGTACTGCATGCAATTCTGCCTAACAGGGGTGAAGCCTCTGGTTGAGGAGGCTCTGCCTCTACTCCTAGACCTTCTGTGCCCCCTTTGAACATTTTTCTGGGAGGACTGCCCCTGCGAGGAACCCCAAGATGAAGACTGTCCACTCTGATTGTAGTTAGAGGACCGTTGGGAGTTTTGTCCTTGAAATCGGTGTGTATTAAAACGTCCCTCTTTGCACAAAAGGTTTGTTAGTAACCTGTCCCAGGGACTTAAGGGTGTCATACTCTTCTTTAGCACTTTTCAGTGCGTCCTTGACTGCTTTTACAAATAAGACATTTGGTTTAATAGGCATATTAAGTAGGGTGGCTTGAGTTTCCAGCTTAAAACCGGATTGACTCAACCATGCACGGGACTTCATAAGAGTACCCTGTGCTACTATATGGCCTGCATTATCTGCTCCGTCCAGATTATCTTGAAGGATGCAGCTGGCCACCTGCTTACCCTCAGCCACTGTTTTTAAAACCAACACTGTTTTTTAGGGTTTTCTGCCCCCACCCAACCCCCACCTTTTGTTTATTCATACCTTTCCCCTAAAACCACTATTACCATTCCCAAATTATATATATATATATGGGGATGGAAGGCAGACTAAACAGTGGCAAAAAAACAAGAGGCAGAGGACGAGGCAAGGCTTCGAATCAAAGAGGAAGAAAAAGACAAGGAGGGGAAGACGCAGGATCTTCAATAAATGTGGACAAACCGGAGCACTTAACACGCTCTGGAACAAAGAAATGAATCCATCTACTATAGAACCACCTGACATGTCTATAATCAACCTCTCCACCCATGAGCTGACTCCGGCTGAAAACCAGGTTTTAAAATTGGGATTAAATTTTTGTCCCACATATGTCTATAACTATGCAGAAACCCGCATAGACTTTGATAAATTCATGCGGAAAATTAGATTAAAAAAATTCTTTGCCATGTTTCCGCCTAAACCTAAACCCAAAGCCTGTCACCCAGGACGTACAGACATCTCTATCAGGACACTCTTACTCTGCGTATCCTTGAAGATTTGGAATTTGAAAATGCAGACTATACGACCAACACAGAACTGGAACTTACAAATGCAGACACTAGCTGGCCAGGCAAAACAGCATTAAAAATAAAATCTAAATTTAACCCCAAGTTCAATCCGGGAGGCCATGTTGAAGCTTTTCAGGACCTGGTTATCAATGATCTTAAAAAGATCCGGAAGATACGGCAGCCTATGAGAACAAATCTGACCCCAGTACAACAACGCACAATTATCAAACCACCAGATAAGGGGACCAACATAGTCATGATGAATCGGAATGACTACATTAGGGAAGCCCATAGGCAACTAACGGATAAAAATTGCTATTCAAAATTACAAGCTGATCCTTCCGAAACCATGAGTGTGCTATTGTCAAATCTTTTACAGACTTGGAAGGAGAGAGACCTGCTAGACTAAGATATTTGTACATTTTTACAACATAAATTTCCCACTATTCCAACGATTCCAACGATTTACTTTCTGCCTAAAGTACATAAGAGCTTGACCAGACCCCCAGGCAGACCTACTGTTACACTATGTGGGGCATTGTTGGAAAACCTATCGCGGTTTGTGGATGAAACATTGATTACCTTTGTTACTACTCTGCCCTCCTATTTAAGGGATACAAAAGATTTTTTGAGTAGAATAGAGGGCATCCCATGGGAAACTTCTTACTTGTTGACAACACTAGATGTGGTCTCTCTCTATACATCAATACGACACTCTGATGGCCTCAAAGCATGCGAGTATTTTTTTGCATACCAGATCTATGAACTATATGCAACATGGCATCATGATATTAGAGAGGATTAGATTTTGCCTGACCAACAACTGTTTTCTGTTTGATAAGGAGTTCTTTATTCAACTTCAGGGCACTGCCATGGGCACCACGTTTGCTCCCTCATATGCGAATCTAACAATGGGCTGGTGGGAGAAGTTTGTTGTCTGGCATCCGAGCAACATCCTATATACAGACAAAATAATACTGTGGCTACGTTACATCGATGATCTGTTTGTGATCTGGGATGGCAGCGATCGAGAATGGCTAGACTTTGTGAGGATATTAAATATCAATGATCTCAACCTTCAATTCACAGAGAATCATAGCAAGACTGATATAGTGTTCTTGGATATCGCAGTTTCAGTGGCCAATGGCGAACTTACCAGCAGCCTATATAGCAAGGAGCAGCCATCCCACAGCCTTAAAATGGAGCATCCCGTATGGGAATTCATACGCATACGTAGAAACTGTTCCAATATTAACACCTTTGACAGCGAATGTGTCTGGATGGCCCAGAGATTCAAAAATCGAGGCTATCCAATTAAAATACTGGAAAGAGCATTTTTAAAAGCTAGGGACATAGACCGTTCCCTACTGCTGGTTTCCAATGCTGTACAAACGAAGATCACGGACAATACAGACATACGTCTGATTCTGACTTTTGGTAACGGGGCCCAAAATATTCGCCAAGTATTACAAAAACATTGGCATGTTTTAAAACTAGATGAACATCTGGGTGAGTTACTGGCACCTAAAGTCAACATCACATTCCGTAGATCGCCTTCATTGAAAGATACACTGGTGCCCAGTTTCATGAGTCCTCTAGTTAATCAGGAGCCAGTTGGATGAACATCAAGAGACCGGGCTTTCAAAAATGTTCTAAATGTAAAGCATGTACCTATGCTGTTAACATCAGCTGTTATTTACATACCATTTTAGGAAAGAACATTAAGATTGTGTCTAGAATCACTTGTGAAACCGAATATGTGGTATATGTGTTGAATTGCCCATGCAACAAGTGGTATGTCGGTAGCACCAAAGAACAACTCAAATTAAGGGTGCTACAACACATTAGGGCAATTAAGAATGCTGATCCGACTTACCCTATGGCCCTTCATTTCAAGAATCAACATGGAGGCAAATTAGAGGGCTTTACCTTTTTTGGCATACATACCATTACCAAACCACTCAGAGGAGGCAATCGTGAACTAACACTACGACAGTTAGAAACCAGGTGTATTTTAGACCTAGAGACAAAAAAACCCAGGGGTCACAATCTTGATGAGGAACTATATACCTTCCTGGGTACATGAAGCTCAAGTAGATAATGTCTCATACTTGCTCTGACCAGGCAGCACATGTCCCATAGGCCTGTTCTTTTCTTTCTAAGTTAAAGACTAGGACACACGAATAATACGTGTCATGCCCTGAGTAATGAAACGCACAATGTTTCTCCGACTACAACATGTTTCCCATTTTCCTACTTCCTAAATCTTCGATGAATATGGTGCTATCACATGTTCATTTATGAAATACTGGTCTGGGGTTTTGCTCTCACAGTTTTGGTGTAGTTTTTAAACATTTGTTTTTTAAATGTAACTGTATAGGTTTTGATACTTATTTTAAGTGGCTCTTATAACACAGAGACTTTTGGACTTGATTTTACCTGCTCTGTGGCGTCAAATCGGTGATAATTCTATATGGACTGAACATCAAAAAGGTTTTTTTTACATTGCATTTGATATACTTGTCTCCTTTTAAACATTACGATGCATGTATATGGGTCTATATGAAAGAGATATTTTTTATCTTTTATATGACTTATAGGTCTTTTTATGAATTTGGATGTTTTATGCACTTGGCACTTTATAATCAAGCAACATTTTGCACGCACTTTGCACTTTATAAAAAGAAAACTTTTTCTGTACAAAACAGATTAGTAGTCCATGCATATACCCCTGAGTTTGGGAGAAATATAAATTAACAGATATTTTCTTTACTCGATATAAACAGGATATTAAATCCACACATTAAAGTATTAACCAAAGAGCCCTATATGGATAGGTGAGGTATATACATGGACGGAGAGCACTATGCACTTTATCCAATCGCTGCTATGTACATATTTTTGCTGCTGAAATGCTATTTGCACATACATCCAAACTCTTTATCTTTTGCATTTTTGCACAAATTCTAATCATTGCCTACATGCATCTTGTCCGAGTATCATTCGAGTTTGTTGTACGCCACATGCACTCTACAAAGGCTACCATTGTCACTTGACTATCAGGCAGCCAGGAGCCACATTTGACTACTTCCTCCTTTTGATGCATTGATTAACACATTATGGACACACAAATGCACGTGTTAAATCATGGTATACTGTTGAACTTTAAAGACACATGGTTGCTTTGTGTAAATGATGTATTCTAAGTGGCATCACATATTGTTTTTGTCCTTTTGACATGCATTTGCAAATTATGAATGTAATCCATGTCGCAAATGTTAGAGGAAGAGGTCTGTATTCTCTTATGAATAATTATATACCATCAAGTCGTTCCAATATGGCTGCCTTGCAAAACACGTTGAATGAGTGGCTTTTAGCAGGTAGACACTCTCTATGTGAAATCAGAGAGTCTGTTTGGGGATAAATTGCAGTCCATCATCTGTGTTGTTTGTAAACCTACGTGATCAAGCGGTCTGTGTACCGCGAAACGCGTCGTTTTTTTCTTGTTTCCCTTTCCTGATGCACTTATATTAATAAAGAAAACGTGCTGCCAGGAATGCTGAGGAGTTTTTTCCACTTATTTGCTGCAAGGACATTGTTCTCCTGTTGCAGCTGCTCTCTGGAGTGCATTCCACTCTCTGCCTTTCCTTTGAAAAGCATTTATTTCATATATATATATATATATATTAAAAAAATGAGATTTATTTTTAGGTGTTTTTGGTTCGTTAAAAATTCCATTCGTTATTTTTCAGTCATTAAAATCACTGCATACCATGTAATGGGTCAGAGGGTGCTGGCCTGAACATCTTTTCAAGGTGGGAGTTAACTGCCCTTGTAAGGTTGGGGGTAAGCAGAGAAGGCTGAATGCGCCTCTGGGTGGGCTGAAGGCGTGGTATAAAACTGCACTTCAGACCTCTTATCCCCAAGGATGTCCTCTACAAAATCTTTGTCAACTTGTACTTCTTGGGTATCGATTTTGAAATGTTCGGCAGGCTTTGGGAGGAGCTCATTATATTGCAGCCGATTATCCATAGGGGAGTCAGCCACGGGTTGGTCATCATGGTCCGGAGTTTGTATGATGTAGACATGATAGGCATCATAATACTGGTCTGTGTCATATAGGTACCCGTAGTCTGCTATTGAACCAGGCATCTTGAGAACCTGAAGCATCGATATAGTAGAGGACTTGGGACATCTCCTGAAAATTACTTGGCTGGGCAGTGTCTAGTCCTGGTCTTTTGGCAGCAGGTTGGTCTTTAGCTGCCTCCCCTTGTGAGTGCCTTTGAAGGTTAGACAGTTGATCAGGATGACGATCAAAGAAGTCAAAGTATGACTTTCTTCGCATTGCTTAGTCAAAATGTTCAAGGGTCCATTGGGTGGAGCTTGGAAAACCTGTGTGAAAAGGGGTAGAGATACTCTCTGATGTAGAGGCTTGTTTATGCGCATGGCCCCTGAAAGGGTGTCACTAGAGAGAGGGTTCTTTAGCCTTTAAAACTGGGGATTTAGAGAGTAGGGGCAAAGATTTAGTGTTTTTCGATCCCTTGGACATGTGTCTTAATAAGCTCTGTCATTTTAGAGTTATTGGAAAGGGCCGTTGAAGCGTCTTTTGACGTACGTTCGCCGGTACCCAAGGGTTTGTCTGGTTATCTACGGTGTCGGGAACAGACTTCGGCATCTGTTTTGGGGGCCTGTCACATGGCAAATGCGATTGTGATGGCCCTGAGAACAGGGATATTTCTGACCTTCCCATCGACACCGTGTGTGGCTCAACAGTCGACGAAGCGGTCGACAGTCGGCCGTGGGGGTGTGTGCTTTGTGTGGCATGCAATGTGGGTGCTTAAGCCGCCGGGTGTCGTTTCCATTGCAGAACCGCCGGCCTGCCTGATGGAGTCAGGGGCTCGCACGCAGGAAACCGTTGCTTTTCGGGTTGGTCCCTGGGGAGGGCAGAGGTTACACACCCCGTGTGAGTCCTTACAGGGAAACTTCCTATTACAGGAAGGGGAATATTTAAATGGTGGGTTTTCCATTGTATGGAAAGATGGCAGCCCGGCGAGACGGTCCAAGTAGTCGTCGTCAACGACCAATCTGTCCTTGCAATCCGTCGCCGAAGCTCTTATGGTGGTCCTGCCGTCGAAAGGATACGAAGAAATCTAACTTTTAAAATGTTTATAATCAAAAGGCATTAGCCAGAAAGAAGGAACTCAGCAACTTGAGTCCAACTATGATAGCGGAAAAAAAAACAATCAGAGGGACCTTGACGCGTCAAGGATCATGGGTACAGTGGACGTCACACTAGGGATAGTATTACTGACACACCCTGTCAATGTACCGTTTCGCATTTCGAAAACAAATAATGTAATCGGGAGGATAGCTCAACGTGCTCACATTGGAAGCAAGACGACACCGAGCACCACAGGTTCGGTCCCCAGGTCCGCGCTTAGAAACCTCTGGGTATTAAGCGCGTTATAAATAACCAATCATATCATATCAAAACTCTGCGACTACCACTAGATCTTGGCCTATGCATAGCATGTGCCCTAAGCAGATCCACAAGCCTCAGAAATATTTGAGGCTTAACAAAAAGGTGTACATTGTTGTATAACAATGTGGTGGGTTTGCTATGGATAAATGTGTGGAAAGAGTGTGTGTGTTTGTGTGTAGAGAGAAAGAAAATAATATATATATATATATATATATATATATATATATATATATAGGGAAACTGTGTGGTATGAATAAGTGTGTAGACTAACAACACCTTTGTGTCATCCTACTTATCCTCCCTTCAGGTGAGCCAGACTGCTCTGCCACTTGGAGGTTTGGCTTCACTTTTGGGCTTGGAGCTTTCCCCCCCAACGTTAAGGTTAGTGGTTTTACAGCCCTCAGAGATTTGTTCGAAAACAGCCTTAACACCTGTTCAAAGACAGATTTCTGCGATCAGTCAATATATGTTGCATTGCTTACAATGCATTGTTCTACAGTTAAAGTAGTATGTTGTAAATTACAGATAATAAACTTTGTGTACATAACTATTCCTCATCGGTGCTATGTAAGAATTGGTGCAGTCACACTGTGTGAGACTACACAACACTTTGCTTGGTATTAGGTAACCCAACTTTTGGTATAGGTCTATATTACACAAGTTGGTAGGGTGACTGAGCAGTGGGTTAAATGTGCGCTGTACAGCGGTAGCAATGACATTCGTAAATACAAGTAACCAAGTAACACTTACACTAAAGGTTTCAGTTATAATTGCTTCTTACACAATTCCTACACCCCGAGCAGACTTCATTCACAAGGACAGTAATGGCATTTATATATCACACTAGTTATACTTTGCAGATTCTGAGGTTGCAGAAATTGAAGGTTTTAGGAAGCTAAAAGGTTGAACAGGTTCTCAGTATATGTGAGGACACTTAGATCTTCCAATGAAATCTAGACAAGCCTTTCCCAGCAATAACAGTCTAAAAACAAGTTACCACCTATGAGGGACAAACAATATCAAAGTCAATGGGCTAGAAGAGTGCCGGGAGGCAGGACAGCCAAAGTCAATTGCAGCAGAGTCTATGGAGCTGAGGCTCTTCTTAGAATCAAAGTCTTGCACAAAGTTAGAGAGTGTGTAAGTGTAAATGTACCACGTAACAGTAAGAAAAAATAATCACTTGTAGGGTCACAAGCTGGTAAGCCTGTGAAAGGAGAGTTGGAATCAACTCTAAAAGGTAAGCCTCTGCAGTTATCAACTCAGAAAAGCAGAGCTAAAAGGCAATGAGGTAAGTACCCCAAGTTTAAATAGTACCTCTGGTTTGAAGAATGTTCCAGCTGGATTCTGTCCTCTTACAGCGGTGCAGACCCCGTGTTCCTGAGCTTCAGTCATGGAGACAAGAGGGAGGACGTCTGGCGGACTCCTGCGGCGGTAGTTGGGAGGTTGTCTGTAGCTACGGGCTCTTTTTGGTTGAGCGGCACTTCACGATTTCAGCACTTAGTAAACAGCACCGTTGCGGATCTCGGATACTGGTTGGGCTTCCTTCACTCCTTGGGCCCTGCACTCTGGTGAGGTGACTTGAGCTCGGGACGTCCTGCTTATGGAGGGTCCTTAGGAGACTCCTGCAGCTTCTAGCCGGATTTCAGATGTTGCACTAGACTATGGATTTCTCGACCCCTGGCACTCGATTCTCGCAGCAGCGAAGAAGTACAGCCAGTCAGAGAAGATGGTCCAGCGGAGTTTGTCTCGGGGTTAGTTGGTCCCACTAACCCAAGGGAAGAAGTCATCCCTTCCAGAGCTTCTCTGTCGAATTGAAAAATGAGTTTCTGCACAGCAGTAGGACTTCACCGGGCAGTTCAAAGGTCCAGGAGGATACAGCAAGCTTAGTTTACAGTTTCTTCGTCAGGTATTTCTCCCAGTGGTCGACTCTGCCTCTGATCCCAAAATCTTCGCCTTTTAAGCAGGTTTCTCCCATTCATGCACAGCCCTATGCTGTCAATCACACAGCAGGGTCGCTGTCCTGAAAGGACAGCCAGCCAGCTAATCAGGACTGGTTGCATTCAGGCACTCCTAGAGACAAAGCACAGGGGAGTTTTGGGAACCTCTCTCAACATCCTTCCTTTCCAGATACACTGGAGCCAGAGACAAAAACGAAGAAAGGGCTTAAACCTGGCTCAACGCACAGAGGAAAACCCAAGAAAGACCTCACAAACATAAAATGGCAAAAAAAGAAGACTGGGACCATTTTGACAAAATGGTCACCCATGAGTGCTGTACTGCAGCCGATGGTACAGCCTGCGGTAGAAAAGCACAATGGTAGGAAAATGTAAGGACTGCCATTAGCCATTTAAACTAGTGAGGGTAACGTAGAAAATGTTATATGAGAATGTAGGATAAGGGGCTACTAGGTAACCCCCCAAGCACTCCACATAAGATGTTGTGTGCTGGACCTACAAAGAGAAAAGAGAAGTAAAGTCAATTTTACGTTACTATTCTTGGGACCTATAGTTCACACAAGAAAAGGTAATTAAACCTTATGAGAAATCTAAAGGATTTCTCTGTGATACTGCACTGAAGGTGCTGTGTGTCACCATACAACAAGTAGATGCCTATGGAGTTTGCCAGACTCCAAAAACAGTGGAAACACATAATCCAAATCAGGTCAAAACACATGAGTGAGGAAAAGGTCTCACTCACTCCAGTGTTAACATTAAAAAAATTCTACAGCATAAGAGCTGGGGGTCTCTAAGGTTGATGGGAATTAGCACAGAAATGAGAATTCACCCTAACAATCGTTTACCCTGCATCACATTGAAACCTCAGCGATACAATAGAATTGAACTAGTGTCATATTCGCAAGCGCACAATAAGCAATTTAATTGTGGTTTTGAATAAAGTTTAACTATAGCACATGGGGTTGCTTTCCTGCACTGCATTATCGTGTTGCTCCCACCACTTGTTGGGACTTCTTTAACCTGCAGATGTTCATCTGCCTTGCCTCTTCCTTGTTCCCTGTAAACGGTCATCTGTTTTCCCCCAGTCTTTCCCTCACACACAGGTCTGCCCTCTTCCAACCCCCTCGCCCCCCATTTGAATTACGATATGCTGCTCTTCTGGCCCTTTCCTCCCTCAGTGAATTTTGACATCTAGACGTTTTTACTCCATGCCCAGATTATGTGCTCCTCACTTCAGGAAGGGTGTGGTTTGTGCCATCCTTTACAAATGGCAACCTTCTGCCCTCTCGGGTTTCCCTTTCATGGAATTTTGCATTTCCTTCACATCATATATGCAGCATGCCTGTGTCAATCATTGACTGTAGCATGATGACCGTTTTAGTCTCTTTTGTCATCCGTCTTTCGGTGTCTTGAGAGAACACTTGACAATCGGGGCTGGGGGGATTGCATCCAGTACTGTGGGAGACTGCACCAGCCTTGACCTCTTGGCAATAGTTGACCCAACCTTTGGTATAAGCATGTACTACACAAGTTGGTAGAGTGACTGAGCAGCCAGGCTTATCTCAAGAGGGGTCAATGTGAGCAGTAAGGTTGTTACACAGGGATTCACAATGAAAAGTATCCAAATAAACACTTACACTCAAGGTTTCTTGTTTAAACAATTACAAATTTAGTAACACAAAAATACACTGTTTCTTTAAATCAGTAGATACCCATTTGGGATGGCACACAGATTCTGCCTACACCCTAAGGTGACTTAAATAACTAGGACACTGTGGACATTATTATATCACTGGTACATTTAGAGCAATACGGAGGTTGTGTGAAATAATGAGGGGAGAAGGGAATAAAACAGTGGTTAACAAACATTCTTAAGCAGGTAAGTACTTTTTTTAAACCCTCCAATGCAAAGTAAATTAACACTTTCCTGGGGGAAAAGCAAAGCACAAAGTCAGAGGTAAGAAGAGTCTTTCAGGGAGCCAGGACAGACAATGTTAGTTGAGCAAAAAGTCTAGGTGAGATGAGGCACTTCTTGTAGGTAGGTAAAGAGTATTGCACAATGTTTTAGAAGTGTTTGTATAAAATGAAATCACTGGAGGGTCACGAACTGGGAGGCTTGTGAGGGGCAAAGCTGCAAGCAACTCTGCAAATATAACCAAGGTAAGTCTCAACTGAGAGCTAGCACGGCTACACGACAAGAGTTAAGTCCTCTTAGTTCTGCCTTCTGTTCCTGTGTAGGTCTGCAGATCCTGTTGTTCCTGGGCCTCAGTCGGGGGGACAAGAGGGAGGACGTCTGGGGACTCCTGCACTACAAATGGAAGGTCGGCGGCAGCAACGGGCAAACTTCAAATCAGCGGTACTTCACTTTTTCAGCTCCTTGTGATTCTCGCAAGTAGCACCACAGTGGTTCTCAGATACCACTATGGACTTTCCTCACATCTGTGGTCCAGCACTCTGTTGAGGTGGCTCAGGTTTGGCCAGTCCTGCTTCATGGGAGTCCGGAGGATTTTCCTGCAACTCGGGTCCGACTTAAAACTAGACACTCGATTCTGGTGTTCCTCTCCCTGGCAATCGGTTCCTGCAGCAGCAGTGGAGGTACAGCCAGCTCCGAGAGGATGTCCAGACGAGTTTTCTTTGAGGTCGATTGGTCCCACCAACCCAAGGGGAGAAGTCATCCGTTGCAGGGCTTCTCTAGTCGAGGCAAATTCGGAGCTTCAGCACTGCAGCAGGGCTTCACCGGGCAAACCAACGGTCCAGGAGTTGCAGCTCTCTTCCAAGTTCTTCTTCCGATTCCTTCGTCCAGTGGTCAACTCTGCCTTCCAAGCAAAAAGCCTCGCCTTTTATGCAGGTCTCTTCCATTCATTCGCAGCCTAGCTGTCAATCACACAGCATGGTGGCTGTCCTCCGAGGACAGCCCTCCAGTCAATCACCCTTGGGTGCATTCCTGTAACGAAGGAGACTAAGAACAGGAAGCTTCGGGCACCTCCCTCACTTTCTGCCCTGCCAGACACGCTGGAGCCAGAGGCGGGCTTCACCAGTGAATCCCGCCAAAGACAAAATGAACAAAGGGACCAAACCTGGATTGGGGCGCAGAGTAAACCTCAAGAATGACCTTTCCAACAAGAAATGGTGAAAAAAAGAAGACCAGGGGTATTTTTTCAAAATGGGCACCCTTGGGTGTTTTGCTGCAGCTGCAATTGCAGCCCGCGGTAGAAACACACAATGGTAGGAAAAAGTAAACCACTGCCACCAGCCATTAATTGTAGAAAGGGTAACATAAAAATGTTACATGAGAAACTAGACAAAAGGGAATAAGTAACTCCTCCAGCACCCTATTTTAAGATAGTGTGTCCTGGGTCTAGAAAGTTACAAAATTGAAGTAAAGTAAATTTCGCTTCACTGCTCTTGGAAACAGTATTTTTACCAAGAAAAGGTATTTAAACCATTGGGAAATCTAAGAGACTTTGCTGTGCGTCACAATGTAAAGATGATGCCTATGGAGTTTGCCAGTCTCCAAATCACAGAAAAATACATGAGAGAGTGGGTAAAAAGGTCTTGCTCTCTCCAGGTTAAAAATTAAAAGTCCTGCAAAGAGGAAGGTGTTTCTAAGGTAGAAGGGAGCGAGAGAGGGAGAGAGATCTGAATAGGAGATGAACGCTGCAGTCATGTTTGTTTGCTTAAGCATGCTGCTACTGGAATTTGTCTATTTTTTCCGGTTGGCGTGTTGTGTTTAGGGTCATTTTTCAGGTCGGTGTTGTGAAGAGCGCTTCTGAAGACCAACCACATAGCCTTACCTTTCTACCACTGGCACGATGTGCCCTCGGGGGCCTGGTTTGCGCTCTGTTCTCAAGTAACGGCTAAACATGTCTGCAGTTTGTGGTCCTGGGCTGGTCATTTTGTCTTACTGTTCTATGTCCGATGAGGTTGAGGTCTCCTGATGTGATTCAGTTCCCAGCGTCCACTATGCCATAAACCACATCCTAGGTGTTGGTTTTCAGACTGATTTATTTAGATTTGTGTAACTCTTCAAGTCACATATATGACAAATTAGTCCTGAAAACCAATCCCATGTATCTACTGGTTTCTGCTGGGAAGATGGGTGCTCAATGGGATGGGTTGCATTTTGAACTGAAATCCCTGCTGCAGCCCTTATCTAGGGTATGCGATCCTAGACAAATCATATTGTTTACTGGGGCTTACATGCCAATATGAAAAGGCTATTCAGCTCACAGGGGCTACTACTCCAAAATGTCTCACTCTCTTGCTTAAGGCCCTATGTTCCAGCCAGTTCTCAAATTGCCTTCCCCTCTTGCTTAGCTTATGAAAATAAGGATTTAACTACTTATCAGCTTGGTATGTTATGATTTGTGTACTTCCAAGTCCTCTGTATTAAATAAGAGTATTCTTGAAAGCCAATCACCTAGCTCTAACAACTACTGCTGGGAAGCTATGAGCTCTATGGCATAAAGTTTGATTTGTATCTTAAGTTTGTTCTACCCTCACCCCCGCCTCATTGCTTAATACACTGCCACAAGGATGTATCCAAATTAAATTCCCTGAATTTGCAGTATGATTGTTGGAGGCGTTGACTGGAAGTCGGGCTGTGCCCATGCACATCTCAAGATCGTAAAAACAACCATGTTCGGATTCATATAGTATCACCTTCCAGGTGCTGGAAGAGGTCGCTGCTGGATAACGCCCATTATCATGTTTTATCTCCCGATCAGCCATCCACTTGGTCCATTGCCAATGACTATGCATGCATACCTGCTGCAGTCACATCCCCTCCTCTCCTGAATCCCTTTAAATCCTCCCAGTTGTCCGTGTCTTGTCCTTGCTCCCGCTTTTCCCTCCCCTTCAACTTCCCCATAGCCTTTCCTCCACGGACCACATTCTGGTTGCACTAGATGGGGTGAGGGCGGGGTGCAGTGCTCTTTTTTTTCCAGGTAAGCACTGCGATGGGGGTGTCTAGACATGACAGACCTTAAACATAAAAGTTGCCCACAATGCTTCTTTGCTCTTTTCCATATGGAACCATTTAGGCATTATCGTTATCCATCTAGGTTCTAATCAAATTAACTAATCCCCTGATTAGTGTTGAGTTTCACGCAGCCACACTAATACATGTGGATATGGAACCCAAGGACCTGCTCAGTATTACAGAATGGATCAGCTTTAGTGTAACTTTATATTCTATGCATTCTTTCGACATTGGAAAGGAAACTAACATCAAAACAGGGATCACTCTAATGCATCACTGATCTTGTGGACAAACACGTTGTTCACGCTGTTGCACCCTTCATTTAGCAGCCATGCAAGTTTAGAAGTGGGGGATGGCGATTTTCCCCTCTCCCTTCCAAAGCTTTGCACACACGGGCAACTTCTGGTCAGATTTCTTTCTGGTTTTTTCGGAAAGGAAGTTGAACAATCTCAAATGGAGAAGAAGCCTCCACACATCAAAGGCATACTTGAGCACATTCCAAAACACAACCATGCTATGTCGGTGTAAAGACTGTACTTCTGCCCTCTATATGGTAGGGTAAAGGCACAGTGGTAGGGTAAATGCACAGAACACCCCAGCCAGGGCTCTCAATGTGGTAGCAGTGGACGAACAACCAGGCTTAAGCTTTCAGGAGGTGATTCAGGCTGGTTCTTAAGTACAGTGTTTCCCCAAAGCCCCCACAAAGGAATGTCCACACACTATGTTAGGTGATAACATTGTTCTTTATATAAAATAATGTTTCTACCTCTACCATAAATATATACCTATAAATAATAACACTTTGTACTTGGGATACTTCAAAGAATGGAAACTATATACATTCTATGTGGTACCACACAATACTTAAATTTCCATAAGAAATGCACTAACTGAAGACAGAATAGGCATGCAAATTCTTAAATGAGGTTTATCAGCCTAGAATAGAGAAGAAAGGCAAGTTAGTTGTAAACAGTGGCAGAATGCTTTCTTTAGGCTAGATATACAATTATGTGTAAAGATCCCCCAATCCCCCCACCTGGGCAATCTGTAAGTGAAATGTTAGGGAGTGGCTTATCTTGTCTTTTGCAGTCCAGTCCAATATTGTTCATTAACCTTCTGCTTACTTTTAAAAGGTTCTACCACCCCAAAGAACCTGAGAGGCCACAGGAGAACAGGATCCAAGAAGAATCTAGGACCCCTGGATATCTGCTGAGGCTAGAAGATGCTCTTCATTGTCACAGCACCTTTGGTGCCTTGGCAGGCGAAGTGGTAGAGTTTGTCGGTTTCACTCAATGATTCCCTCGGAGGATGGACCCCCCCTTGGAAGAAGGAGCCCCTGGGATGCAGAGTCCAAGAAGAAAAATGAACCAAAGTCTTTCTGAAGTGCAGCAGCTTTGCTCTTCGTGGTGAGCTCCTTTGGTTGACGATTTCTCTGACTGTAGAAGTCCTGTGAAGATGAAACTTGCTGTGGGCTCCTTAAAGGCTTGGCAGATGAGAGCAAGACCCCTGGGACCCTTCGATGACTTCTGGCGGCGACGGGCGCATAGGTCACTTTTGGCTGCCGGGTTTCCGGACATTGCCGTTTTCTGACTTTCGGTGCTTCGGTGCTGCAGCCCCAGCACGAACCTCTGGGCTTTTTCTGGAGACCTGGAGTCGACCACTGGAGTGGACCTCGGGCACCCACCAAGTCTGGACTCTCGGGACGTCTATGTTAGCTTCTGGTGGCGGGAAACCCACTGATGGACCTTACACTGCACCCAGCGACTCTGGACTCTCTCCGGAGGGAACACGCGGTCAGTGATGATGGCAAGGATGTCCTTTTAAATGTTCTTAGGCAGTTCGGAACTTTCACACCTAAGGTTATCCCCATTGGTGTTTTTCACCAAAAGATAAAATCAAGAGATGCACGGCCAGAAGTCCAGGATGGACCTCGGTGGCAGGAAACTGAGAAAACACACACAGAGAAGTGGTAGGACAAGGACAGGAGACCCTGTCCCTTCATAATGCATTTCCAGCATCACAGCCGGACTCTACACCTGCATTGTACTAGAAATGGCCTTCATGAAAAGTTGCTTGGCATCATGAGCAGCTTTCACTCTGCTCTTAATCATAATTTGTGTGATTCAATTACAACTGACTAAACATGCACTCTTGTGACCACCATGGTGCACCCCCCCTCCCTGAAACCCCCTTGTACCGACCAGTGTGTTACTTTTCAACATTTACCCCCCTTTCCCTACCAAGTTATCCCCTTCTTCCTCCTGCCCCACGTGCTCTTGGAGGGTGCACACTATTATCTGGTCAAGTCTCAGCGCTATAAGACCACTATGGTGATGTGCACCGTGAACAAAATAAAAAAGATCTTAACATAACAGAACATTAGAATTAAAAGGCACAGAACTAGAGAAGAACAGCATGCCTCTCCTAAACTGGGGATCGAATCTGTGTTGCTTCGTGTCGTCTTGTTTCCAAGGCGAGCCCGTTGCCGCTGAGCCATCCTCCCTTTTAGTTGTACTTTTCTTAATATAAATACAGGACTACATGTCCCAGAGTGCAAACTGATAGCTGATCATCCCACATCTAAAAGGAGCTTTAGGTCTGCTCCTTGTGTCCCCAGACATCTCACTCAATTCCGTGTTTTATGCCAGTAAGGACTGCCATATCTTCCCCCAACTCCTACTTACTGCAAGCAGCTTTTTCTTCACGCTCCAGCATTGCATGCATGTGTATGGTTATCCAGGCCTACAGTCCCTCCACATGGCATACTGACCTCCCTCTGCTCTCCTTGCTTTGCCCATATTACATGCCTTTACCAGTCGGATATACTCTCCCACCACATCCCGTCCTTACCTGGCCGATGCGACTTTCCCATCCCATCCGCCGTAGTCCAGCAGCTGCCAAGATGATGGCGCTAAACTCATTATTTTCGTCCAACTTCCTCAGACGAGTATTTAAATTCCCTCTCTAAAGGGAGACGGTTAAGGATTAAACTGCAACAATGAAAACCTATCACAAGAAAGCGCTAGACACCTTTTCCTCAAGGAATATAGAGATACTCAAGTTTCAGAATTACATAGATCATGAGTCCACATATCATGAGTAGTGCGTTTTCCTTTCAGTCTGGCCTCGATGAGTTCATAACGTCTTCAAGCAGGTATGTATACGTAACAAAGAAAGAGTATAACCAAATCTATTTTGGATGATGAATGAACAATGTTGTCTTAGAAAAGGAGGGTTAAAGCTGTGCCAGTTTTTTAAAAAAATGAATTGTTGCAGGGTTAACTATCGATTTTGTGGCCATTATGCTGGATTCCTTTTTTACTTATTTCTAGTTATGTTGAAGAGAATAATTCAGGTTTTCCAGGGGTAGAAGTGGAGTGGCACAATGTACTACTGTTTTATTTGGAGAGAAAAATGTGGGCAACACAAGCCCCCCCCCCCATTTGGTAGAAAGGTTCAGTAAGTTACAATAATTACTAGTGGAAAATAGCACATGTGTAGGTGGTTATGCATTTTATTCTGAAAGCTAATACTTCTAAAAGGTCCCTTGTTTTTATGTTGTACTCTGAGAATCATTTGTACAGGAAGAGGAGTCAACATGCATTTGGATTAATTTGTGCTTTTATTGAGCAATTAATTACTCATGCAGGAAAGCAGTTAAGGAAAAACAACAAGTAACTTGAATAATTGCACTTGGAAAGATAATCATTGTGAAACCACCCATCGACAACATTCCAACTACTAATCACTTCTACTCTGTTCCACCTCCTACACTTTCACATTGAATTTCCCCTTTTACCTACAGACCACCCTTATACAAACCCTCAATCGCAGATAACCTGGCGGACTTGGATGACACCCTCTCGTAATGTCAACAGCTCACGATTTTGGACGATTTCAATCTTTGGCTAGAAAAGAAGGCCAAAGCAATAACAATTGCTGTCTGCAAACTTGCATGCACCACACCTCAAGCAACTACTTTGAGGACCAACTCATGCTGCCGGACACACACTGGATGGAGTCTTCTGTAACAGAAATGTCACTATGGTTACGTCCCCAGTACCCATTTCTGGGAGAGGTGAGGGCCATTTCACCATCCTTTTCAGTATTTTCACCTACACTGCACCACCACTAAAATCATTCTGAAGGCCACCCCTAATTGTCAACAATGTCTGCGAAAGTAATCAAGCTAGACATACTGCAAGAAACTTGAAACATCCCAAGCCCCCAATCGGAAAACAAATGAGAACTTCGGACGAACAAATCATCAGCCTGCACACATGGATATCCAAGACTTGGCAAACTGCCCTAAAGAAGCCCTTCAAAAACGCTCAAAAGAAGCAAGTCATCAAAGGTCTGCTCAAATCTGACAAAAAAAAAAAAGTAAGTCTCAAGTAACCAGCATTAGACAAAATCTGATCCTTCCCACGAATCTGGATCGACAGAGCAGAAACAGTGAAAGCTAAAAAGCTCACTATGTGTATCTCAGAGTTGATGTAACATGTGCGGAAGGAAATGTTCAAAGTTATCCACACATTTTTTTTTTAAAAAAAGGACGCCATGAAAGTACACTTGAACCACAAAATTCAACAAATACAGGACCATCTAGACAGGAAACTACCAGTACCACTACTTCTTGTGCTGCACACATCACCAAGTGAAACATTACTTCATGATTTCCCAACCCATGTCAACAACAGTAATCCAGCAGGCTTTCCGGAAGACCCATGCCAGTGAAGCATCTATAAAACATTAGCCCTGTCTCACTCACGTATTCCAATCCCAGCTACAAGGTTCCATCCTACATGGAGTCAAAACCTCTTTCATCAAGCTCCTTCTCAAAAAAGATGCAGAGGACTCAAATGGCCCGGGAAGCACACCTTTAACCACAAAATCCTCCAAGTTAATGTACCCAGAACTTTGGAAAACGGGAAAACCAACAACCGGCTTCATGAATCGCAACACTGATTCAGACCGGAGAGGTGGAATGGAATCAACACTTTCATCTAGGCACTCTGTGAAAAACACCAAACATCAACCTTGCTAAACATCTCTGCTGCATTCAAGACGATCGGCCTGGAAATTGTTCTAGGATTTGAGGACATTGGCTTAAAAGCAATCACTTAGACTTGATCACTGTTAGCACAGTTATTCTGAAGTCCAACTAAGGGCTTAGTAAAACCATTCAACTGAGGTAGTTCAAGACTCCACTACCACCTGAGTTCAGGGTAGCGTAGGCAGGGCAGCAAGGCTCATTTTAGGAGGGAGAGAGGGCTGCAGAATCTGACAAACTTTACTCCAAGAAATTATTCTAGACAAATTAAGAATCAAAAGTACAAGGACGATTGGCCCAAGAAGGGTGTTACTGGCACACATGTAGTGATGGAGGTGCCTTGCTTTAATGGCACCTACACCCCTCCTGCCCACACAAACTGCTTTGGCTCTATGGACAGGCTCCCAGATTCAGTCAAACACAAGATTGGAGCAAGCATGAGCACTTGTTTTACACCCACACTGCTCCTGCGCAGTGCCCGCACTTACTCCAGTGCAGCTTGCTACTGGCTACCAAGCAGCCTGGAAGGGTTCACGAGTCAATCCAGTGAAGCAACCCTGTATGGGGTGGACCTGCAATATGTTGTAGGTCAAACAGCAAATGGATGCAGCTCCTCATGTTGTCATAGAACAAAAAGCACCGTCTCACACACCCAAACAATAAGGAGCCAGAGTTGCTCTTTAGGGCTGATACTGCCGATGGGAAACAGCAGTGCTGTGCTTAATTCCTCACCGAACTGCCAGTGAAAGGTGGTAACAAGTAGAGGGAAAGGGTGGAAATGCACTGTACATATGGAGTGGCAATGCTGATTATGGGCGTGTAGCGCTGTATTATTACAGGCAGGTGGGAACGGGGCATGTATATGTGTCATAGCTTTTCAAAGGCATTCTAAATGGGTCAGATTTAGTTCTGGACATGTGATTTAATGTAAAGTGGTCTTGTATAGTGCACATTTGCCATTTTGGTGTCTTCACGTGAAGCAGGTCCCTTCTCTACTGGGTAGAGTATGTGGAAACTGGTCAACAGGCGTCACCTGCTATAGAGAAATAAACAGGTTACAAGTATGTAAATGTGAAATATCCTATACTGGGTACATGACTGGTCTCATCAACACAGTAGGTAAGTGGACATCTGTAGATATGTAGCTGGGACCAGATTCAAATGTCTAGTTGAGCGTATTATATACATCATTTATATTTTGAATTGTTAATATGTGCTATTTGAAACTGGTCATGCCCATTACTGGGCCTATGAAACCGGTACCTTCTGCCAATACGGAACCACCACATGGCTTGTGGAAAGTCCTATATTTCGGGTCATGTGCATGCTGTCAAATAATGTTTTGCGAAGTAGAAACCTCCTTCCCCAATTACCCAGGTAAAGTTATTTCAATTCTTGAATGTTTTCACCTACTTTACTGTCCCAATGTGCTTTCAAATGCCCTATTTTGCACTGTATTCCAGGAAATGCGCTTATCAGGGCCCAATCCATATCTAAAGTGGCTTTTAAAATCAATACATGTGTTGCCATCGTGATTAATCCAATGATATTTAAATTGCTACATTTTCAACTAATTATCCCAAATATTCTTTGGCCTAAATCTTGTTTATGCATCCATCAGTAATAATTAGAAACAATGAAGTATATTCTACTAACCCTACTAAGATTAAAACCAAGCGTTATTATTTGGGGCAAGAGGATGCATCTCAGGCCCCCCCTACCACATACATTGAGTTATGCTGCTAGACTCATGTCCATCTGAGCCACACCAAGAAAGGATACAATGTCCCTGAAATCCAAGTGGGCAAACCTTTTCTTGAGCTGAGCAGCCCGGCGCAGGGAGCTGGTTCCGATAACACTAGAAAAGGAAGAAAAGGGCAGTTTTGGTAAACTATGATAACGTTTGAATGGTCAACGGTAGTTCACAGCATTAGGAGTCATAACCTCCACAAAGTGGGACGTCCTGTGACATTTCTCCCACCACCAGTTATTTACCTTTTTTCAGCAAGGGAACTCAGTGTCTTTCCAGCATTGCTCGGGTGAAACACAACAGCATCGTGTGGGCTTTCTCGTCTAAAATGGAAACATTGGTGTTACTAAATAGGGATATGCTAATAATAGTCATCATCTCATCCAAGTAGTAGCATCATGAAGAAATGTTAATGGTTCATGCTGCACAGGTGTGTGGGCCAGGGCCTGGCAGAACAAGCAAAGCACCACAGTTGGATCCTTTTACTCTGTGGCTAGCCAAAATGCCAGAAGCGGTCCTCGTACATTAGAGTTGACTTGCACTGGCTGACAGCAAGTTATGATAACAAATTAATGGATGGCTATCTGCCATTTTAAGGAAAATACATTTTGTAGTAGGCCTGTCTACAAGTTGCCTGTGGGTGCTGTGACGAATCTGGCCAATTCGTCCCTTCTTCCGAGAGGGGAGCCACCCCCTTTGAGGATAAGGAGGTGAGCCCGCTAAGCAAGACCTTCCCCAGGGTTCTGGAAGCGTGGGACATTACCGGGAGGGACTCCCCTCCAGGGTACAAGGACTCCCATTCCTACCAGGAATTCTGTACAAAGAACACAATGTCTCTGCCTATATGGGAATAGAAAAGAATTAGAGTATTGCTGTGCATTGGCATAGCCAACATACTAACATTACTCCCAGATACTTGCTGAAAGCAATGCTGCGATCCTTGTGAAGTCAACAGCTGATGCAAATCAACACGCTCCATGGAAATATGGCAGCGAGAATAAAGAGATGAGGAAGCTATAAGGGAGGAAGAAGAATTCTACACAGAAGCAAGCCTCTGACGGGAGATAGTCCTGTAGGGGCAGAGGCGCACTACACCACAGAGTCAGCGCTAGCATGGAGAGAGCGCGGACAGAGAGAGACACCGGAATGCTGGCGTCACGAAGCGTGACAACACCAAAATGGAGTCAGAGACTGGGGACGATAGAGAGACCGTCTCACCTGGTGGAATGACCACACAACAGTCTTGGTGGGCCTGGGACTTGTTAATTTACACCAAGACCAGACCGTAACTGAAACCAAATCCCAGATTTACTGTACGAGAAGTCTAACAACTACCAAGCTGGGCAGACAAAGGGAAGCAAGCGCTCCCAAGAAGGTAAAGACAGAGAGAGGGACGGTCGGTTATGTCCCCAAGTTAAGCAAATCCGAAAACCAAAGGGGTTCAACTGAAGAGAATGAGACAAGAAGTCGGAGAAGCTGAAAGGGTTACTTGAGCCTGAGAAAGCAAACTGATGGACACGGGCAGCCGCCCAAAGTAGACCCTGCTAGGTTGAGCAAATCAGAGGGCCAGAAGGCTTTAGGGAGCCCTAGAATCATATGGAGAGTTTTTCCAACACTTGGAAAACAGAGAACCTGGAGGGTTGCTAAATTGAGTTGGAGAAGCCAAAAGGGTTACGGGAGCCTGAGAAACCAGATTGCTGGACACAGAGAGATGCCCAAGAGAGACTGTGCTGAGTTGAGAAAATCAGAGGACCAGAAGGTTTTGGGGAATGTTAGGGGGTTTTACCAAAGTTACTGTCTGTGCCAGAAAGCCCACCCTGGGTGTACAGAGTTACACTTCCTAGATTTGGCCTGAACTACCCAAAGGTATGCTAGCAATAGCCAAGCAGCCAGGCTTAGTCTAAGGAGAGGGAAGGGCTTTGGTAGGTACACAGTACACAGAGCACACCTTGGTCCGAGAAAAACAGTTATATAAAGAACACGGCTGGAGACGGAAAGCACAGCGCGAGAAAGGACGAGTGTCTGGAGGAACCGCCGCTGACCTGAGAGAGCGTCCGAACGCAACCCGAGCATCCTAGCTGAGCACCGCCGCTCGGAAGACATGAACCACACAAAAAGGTATGTGGGCAGACAGAGGTGCTAGAGTTCTGGGAGGAATCGGGGAACGACTGAAGAGTGCAAGATAAGAGCGACTGGGTCTCTCGGAAGAACAGAGAGAGAGAGAAAGAAACAAGTATATACTTGGCAGGAGAGTAAACCAAGGTATTGTGAAACACATTGCGAGTCAGGGACCCACACCCATATGAGAGCCAAAGATTAAGAGGGTCTGGGACCCCGAAAGCAAGAGATAAGCAAGAAGAAACCATATGGTTGGCAGGAGAGTACACAAAGCTGGTATAAATGATCATTTGCGAGCCTGGGACTTGCACCCATATGAAGGTCTAAAAGTAAAGTAAAGAGCATTCATGAAAGTACACGGTCTGGGACGCAAGAAGAGGAAAAGAGAAGTTTAACAGCGACTATCCTTTATAATTTCCTGGGATATGTTTGGCAGGAAAGTGATCCAGACACAAGCCCTCCGTGAACAAAGAAGGGCTTGTTAGATAAGAATTAGTGCAGTCCAACTGGTGTGGGACTACACAAGACTTATCTGCTTGGTATTAGGTAACCCACCTTTTAATATAGGTCTGTACTACACAAGTTGGTAGGGTGACTAAGCAGCCAGGCTTATTTTAAGCGGGGTAATGTGAGCTGTAGAGCTCTACAATTGAAATCAGTACATACAAGTAGCCAAGTAACACTTACACACTTAAAGTTATATATAAATATTTATAATATACACAAGGTTTAAATAAGCATTCTTTAAAAAGTATTATCTGCTACTAACATTCAATCAAAATTAGGATTCCGTTTTTAAAAGACAAAAGTTGGTAAAGACTTTTCTTATGCGAACACATGTTCCAGCACATGGAATGACTTCAGTAAAGGTCAGTACTGCACTTATTTTGGTTACAAATGCAGTTATTGAGTTTTTAATGAAGGAAAGGTTAGAATAAGATTACGACATACTCTTTAAACAGTTTGCAAAACAATAACAATCTCCCAAAGGTAGGCAGGTAGACTTTTATCCTAGCAATAATAGTGTCAAAAATTAAGACGTATGAAGGAACAAGTACAGCCAAAGTCAATGGACAAAGTCAATAGTTCTGATGCACTTCTTCATAGATAAAGTCTTGACAAAGTTGGTAAGTTCAGATTTAATCACTGTAACTCAAGTGAGCTACTTTGTAGAGCGCACATGTTGTCAGGCCAGTGCAGGTGAGTTGAGATCAACTTCAAAAAGCACTTCCCATGGTAGGAAGCACAATTTATGGCTAAAAGGTGATTATCCCAAGCCCCATAGTACCTGGTATTTGACGAAAAATGTTCCAGCTGGATTCCTCCTTGCTACAGTTTGGCAGACCCTTTTTCCTGGACCATGGTAGTGGTGACGAAAGGGAAGACCTCCGATGGGCTCCTGCGGCAGTACTCGGGAGAGGGACTCCACGGCAATGGATTTTCTTTGTTTCAGCGGCACTTCAGTGTTTTGGCACATTTTCCTCAGAACCAATGAAGAAAGAAAAGCTCTGGTTGGAAGTGGCTTGCTCCCTCGGTCCTGTACTCTGGTGAGGGGACTCTGGATCAAGATTTCCTGCTTCTACAGGATCCTCTGGATGCCCACGAAGATCTGACCAGATTCGGACTTCGCAAACCGATGTACTTGTCAATGGTCACAGGACCCCTGGCATTGGGCATCAGCAGGTCTGGTGAGGAACATCAAGACGGGGGTTGCACCAAAGGGAAGCTTGTTTTGAGGCTAGTTGGTCCAGCCTAAGGGAGGAAGTCATCCCGTGCGGTTCTTCCCAGTCGATTTGAAAACGGGGTCAGCACAGCTGCAGGGCTTCATCGGGCACTTTGCGGTGCAGGAGGGTACTGCTGGCGTTTCTTCACGCCTTCTACTTCGGATGTTCCTCTACAGTGGTCGACTCTGCCTCTAGTCCCAAAAACCTTGCTTTTTATGCGATTTCCCATTCATTCACAGTCTAGACTGTCAATCACACAGCAGGGTGGCTGTCCTAGCCAATCGGGACTGGTTTCAATCGGGCACACCTAGAGACAAAGGACAGGGATGTTTCGGGACCCTCCCTCACTTCCTGCCTTTCCAGACACACTGGAGCCTGGACGGGCTTCAGGGCTGAACCCCGCCAAAGGCAAAACACACAAAGGACTCAAACCTGTGACACCTAACAAAGTAAAAGCCAAGGAGGAAAAGATAGGGGCCATTTTGGGAAAAACAGTCACCCATGGGTGCTGTATTGCAGCTCAGGGCTCAGCCTGTGTTAAAGATGCACACTGGTAGTAAACGTAAACCACTGCCACCAGCCATTTAAAGTATGTTAGTGTAATAAAAAATGTCACATGAGAAGGGGGATAGGGAATTACTAAGTAACCCCCAGCACTCCAAATAGGGTGGTGTGTGCTGGTCCCACAAAGAAAAAGTAAGTAAGACAGGGATCACTTTATTATTCTTGGGAACAGTAGATCACCCATAAATTTGTAATAAAACATTAAGAGAAGTCCAAGGGACTTCTTAGTGGCACTGCACCTAAGGTGCTGTGTGTGTCACCATGGAAAAAGCAGATGCTTATGGAGTTTGTCAGACTCCATAAACAGTAAAACACAAAAATCCTAGTCAGGACAAATACATGAGGGAGTGAGAGAAAGGTCCCACTCACTCAGGAGAAAAAATCACAAGCCCTAAATCCAGCAAAAGAGCTGGGGGTCTCTAAGGTTGAAGGGACTTAGCACAGAAATGAAAATTCTCCCTAACAGGGATGTTCATGGAAAGCTGGAAACCTTTTGTTGGGCATCTAAAGTAAAGGAAATTGCATAAGGGGGGAGACAAGCTCCTAGCTTGACAAATAGGATAAGAAGAAATCCAGGGGAAAATGGAGCTTATCCCTAATCATTGAACTTTTACATTGTGGAAAACAAACATGTGTTGTGTTTGACAACCCAAGACATTGGGAACTTTCTGTTGACAAGAACTGTCTTCATCACTTTAGCTGAATTTAGCATCCTTGCACATTAGATTTGAGTTGCTAGTGTTAGGGTCAAACGTAGGGTTTATGGACATAACAGTGACTGACTATTTGACATCCTGACATTTTCATTAGATTTCTTTGAGGCAGGGAAACCCATTTTAGCTTTAGGGAAAGAGGCCGTTTTTCCAACCCCTTTACTGGTTAATAAACGTTTATAGCCCAAACTATGTCACATTTGTGTCTGAGCCTTACTTCTGCACCCTTACAATTGTGAGAATAGGCAAACCATAGATATTCACTGGAAAGTGCGCTCAGAATATCTTTTAGGGTAACAAATCACATAGTCAAAACACCTGAAACATAAATGCAAACTTTCCAAACTCTTATCTTTTGTAGCTTCTGCCCAAGCCGGTCTTAAAAGGTCCAACCCTATCTTGTATAAGTCACTCAAAGTTCAGATGGGTCACTGTGCCAGCCATGGCCAGGGGTTAGGCGGGAAAAAGACAGGAAGGCAAAGTTCAGTGTTCAGAGAGGTAGTATCCAGCAGGATTCACTACTGTTGCAGGTAACTAACAACAGTGGATGAAAAGAACCTCAGGGCTGTTAGAGTGTCCCCCTGAAGGATTGCCATAAGGACCAGTGTCCTAGGGCAGGCAAATTTATCGCTAGAGGACAATGGGTTGTCCACCCTGATGCAACTATGGATACCCGGGAGGGTGCAAGATACAAGTTAACTGCCGCACCCAGAGTCACTGAATCCAGCTAGCCGGACGGTTCCAGCGGTGAGGCGACAGCAGACCCGGTTGCAGGTGTCTCGGTCTTGGCCACAGAAGGGGGGTTTGGAGGATCTGGCGACAGCACTCGTGCAGACAGATGCCCAGCAAAGGATCTTTGCGGTTCTGGCTTGTTGGCGTGACAGCTGTCACAGCGGTCAACTCTTCTTTGTTCCTCAATCCTTGCTTCTGGTGGGGGAACTCTCTTGAACCAATTTGAGTAGATATAAGTCTAGGAGGATGCCCTCGCAGTTGCAGGGGAAACTGCGCTTCAGGCGACGACGCACAAAGGAGCAGCACAGGACACCGGGTATTGGGAGTTTGCAGCCCGTGGATGTCAAGGCTCTTTCAAAAATTGCACAAATTGTAGTTTATCTTGGGACTGGTTAGGCCCACCAGCCCCTGGGAGGAAGTAGTCTTCTTAGGATCTTCCCTGTCGCTTAGAAGGAGGTGGCCAAGACAGCAGCGTTCACTCAACAGGCTCTGGCGGTCGTAGTAATTAGCTGGCGGTGTCTTAGTTCGTCCTTCATAATTTTCTTTTCCGGTGGTCAACCTCGAAATGTACCCAGGACCACCGGTTTAGCCCACCTATCATGACACATGCACCATTCAAACCTGGGGGGTGATTGTCCAATGGGGACAGCCAGCCTCACAGTCTGAACTGGTTTCAGTTAGGCACACTGCAAAACAAAGAACAGGGGAGTTTTGGTCACCTCCACTACTTCCTGTCCTGCCAGTGATTCAGAGAAGCTTTGAGGGCTTTCCTTAGGAAGCCTGCTGAAGACCAAGGATGGGACAGCCTCCCCTCCCACCCCAAATGGTAGAAAAGGAACTAGAAAGGACAGGTCGTCTTGTTCAGGGCTAAAAGAAATGTGCCCCCTACCACAGCTGCAATAAAAGAACACCAAAGGTCGTACAAAAGGTACACAGCGTTAGGGAGAAGTTTCATTTCTAGTGCCGATTCCCCTCCAACTGAGAGACCCCTAGCACACTTGCTGGACTTCTGGGAATTGTTGCTTTACTCTCCCGAGTGAATGGGACTTTTTACCCCTCTCTCATTCTTTTTGCTCTGAGATGGGACCCCTATATTTTCTGCTACTCTATTCTTTTTACTTTTAATGGAGTAATGCTTTCCTCCATGTATTTCACTACAGGCATCTGTAATAAATTGTTGCAGCACACAGCACCCTATGTGCAGTGTTGCTGGTGAAGTCCCCTGGGCTTGTCTTCCTATTCTTTATTACCTTTTCCTTAGAACTACTGTTCCCAGGGATAGGAAGATACTTGTATCTTACTTACCTTTTATTTTGTGGGATCAGCACACATCACCTTATGTGGAATGCTGAGGAGCTACATTGCAACTCCTTTCCCACTGTTCCTCTTACTTTTACAGTTACAGCAACAGACAAACCTAAATGGCTGGTGGCAGTAGATACTTTTTTACCATTTGTGTGTAGTTACTCGTAGGCGGTTTTAACAGCTGCAGTACAGCATCCATGGGCAACTATTTTCCCAGAATTGCACCAGTCTTCTTTTATAGCCATTTCCCATTTGTGTGTTCCTTCTTGGCCCTTCTTCTACCATTCCAGGTGGGGGTGGGTCCTTTGAGTTTTGCCTTTGGCAGGATCCCTTTCTGAAGCCCACCGAGGCTCCAGTGTGTCTGCTGAGGCAGGAAGTGAGAGAGGAGCCTGAAACTTCTCTGGCCTGTGTCTTAGAGTATGCTTGGCTGGAACCAGTTCGAACTGCGTGGTTGGCTGTCCTGCAAGCACAGCCACCCCCTGGTGATTCAGGCCCATAGGACTGAATGAATGGGTTTCTGCATAAAAAAGGCGAGGTTTTTGGGACAGAAGGTGAAGTCGACCACAGGAACTGAAGCTCAGAATAAGACGACCAGAGATGCCTGCAGGACCTCCAGTAACCGCAGAAGCACAGCTGAAGTACCGCTGCTGTCCTGACCCCGTTATTTGAATCGACAGGGAAGCTCTGCCAAGGATGACTTCCTCCTCTGGGATGGTGGGCATACCAGTTTCAAGTCCCCCTTTGGAGTCCTGCTACGTTCCTAGGCTGCAGAATCCCAATACCCGGGGTACCTCAACCACCATGAAGTGCATTGCTTTGCCATTGATGAATCTCGCTGGAACTCGGTGGCATCCCTGTGGACATCCAGAAGCACTAATCCTCTCCTCAGAGTCCCCTCACCAGCGTGCAGGACCGAGAAACAAAGATTCCAACCGGCAGTGATCGTTAGCTACTGGGGCTGAGAAAAAGGTGCCAAAACCGCGAACCGACACATGATGTATGTGCTGGCGAGTCCCTCTCTCGACTACTACTGCAGGAGCCCATCCAAAGGCCCTCCTTTCGTCAGAAAGGACTAGGAGAATGGGTTTGCTGCTGTGCATCCAGAAAGCGTTCCCCCTGTGCCTGGGTGGTGGTAAGGGCAATGCGCTGGCCACCATCGTGCAGGTGTGCCTCCAGCACCCGACCTAGCACTCTGGAGATAGTAGGATGCGGAATGCAATGCAGATGGCTCAATGAGTCTTGGAATGTGGCTGTATCCAAGAAGTGCAGGACCAACACCAGCTTGTCCAGTGGCGGTATAGCGGTCCCGAATCCGACCCTGCTCCCCATGTTCTCCTGAATGTGGTTGAGGAGTTCTGCAATAGTCTCCCTATTGTGGCGGTACAGGGTGAGCATTT
Source organism: Ambystoma mexicanum (assembly GCF_040938575.1). Classification (NCBI taxonomy): domain Eukaryota; kingdom Metazoa; phylum Chordata; class Amphibia; order Caudata; family Ambystomatidae; genus Ambystoma; species Ambystoma mexicanum. The sequence continues at coordinate 175,082,927 of NC_090931.1, forward strand.
GTGTGTCGATGAGGGTTCATGGTGTGGCTGTTTTGCGGGGCATGGCTGCACCCCTTGCATGGCGTCTCCTCATCACCAGCATCCACCTCCTCCTCCTCCTCCTCGCCAATGCATCCTGTTGCCTCTGGTGGTCCTCCAGCCCCTGCAGCTCTAGATTGGCCTGGAGCAGCTCCATGTCCATGTTCACTGTGATGAGTGGCAGCATCGTTCTGAAGAGAATGGTTTTTGGGGAAGTTGTGGCCCTTTTGTACTCTTCCTGTGTGCATTATGTACACCTGGGTGCACTTGTGGCCTCATTTCCATCACCCGAGTGCTTTTACCACCTGCTATGAGGTGTAAGTGTCTCCGGATTGGTTTTGCCAGTATTACAGGCTACAAACGCCTGTACAACCACCATTTCCCAACTCGTAATCGGACGGTTATACCGCTGGGCCGGTAATACCGTTGCTGATGTCTAGGCAATCGGAAATTCTGTTGTCATATTACCAGCGCCGGTATTTCCAGAGGTGGTTGTGCTGGTGCCGCTAATACTAACAATGGTGTTGCAGCCAACTTGTAACTGGCTGGAACGGTAAAAGTGCTGGCAACCGGAATTACCGGCACATTTACCGTATACTGGCAAACTCTTAATGAGCCCCATTGTCTCCCCTCTCAGCACACCACTTAAGGTATGCTGATCTCGAAAAATAAAACACATAAGGGGTAAAAAGTATCCCATTGCCCTGGTAATATTAGGAGCTATTCAGGGAAATAAGGAAAGGAAGCTCTAGGAGCTTCCAGCAACACTGCACCAAAGGTGCTGTGTGCTGCTTTAGTCAAGTGTAGATGCCGAGAAAGTTGGAGGAAAGCATGACTCCAAACAATGGTCAAAAAGGTTCCATACACCAGAGTAAAAGGAAGGGTGACTGGGGGAAAAGGTTCCCATGTACCCAGAAGAATTATCACAAAATCCAGGTGTCCGGCAAAATGTGCTGGGGGACTCACAGAGTGTAGATTTCACACAGGAAAGAGAAATCTACTCTTGAGAGGGAGCCCTAGAAAAACAAGTAGCATTTTTCAACACTTGGAAAACAGGGAACCTGGAGGGTTCAATTACTAATCGCACCAAGAGAATAATTTCTATGTTTAAAGGAACTGGAACCATTGGATGTGTATAAAGACTTTAGACTTGTTATAAGGAACCTAAAGAGAGGACTGAAAACCTTACTTTGATAAACTATGGAAAATCCATGTGAAACTGATGAACAGTACTTGTGAGTAACCCAAGTAGCTTTGGTCAGAGGAAGCCAGAGTGGAAGGCTTCTGCTCTGGCTAATTTGTATATTACATTTTTTCTTAAAGTGGTAGGGCCAGATAGGAGTTAGGTTTCAGACTAAAGACGATTTTGATTTGGACAATTGATGAGCACCCTTAGTTTATTTTTTTTTAGGCAGGGACAATTCCTCATAGCAATAGGGACAGATAGGCATTTTCTCTTTATTTATTGCAATTAAACCCCCTTGAAATGTTCAGCTCTAGTCCGATGACTCCTTCTGCACATGGGCTGCCAACGGTTATACCAGGGAGTCCCACTCTTCTGCTTCATACACAAGAGTCTACCCGGTGCATTAGTAGGTAGATCAGTAATGGGGGTGTGAGGGAGGTGCAGGGCTAGGGCAGAAATTATAGTAATAGGACTCAAATAAGCCTTCATTATTCATATACCCTAAATCTATCCCATCCTCTTACATTAACTCTGTATCCTTACTTGCAGATGGCCCCGATGGTGAATCCAAGAGGCAGCGTCGTTGGCAGATCCTTCAAGGAGTGGACAACCAAGTCAACCCTTAACAAAAAAAGAACAAAATGTTAAGGGGGGGGCGTGAGAGGGGCGAGCTCTCTCCATGCCGGGAACACTAGCATCAGAAGCAACTAAGACAATTTACACAGGTGATCTCAGAGTACACGTAAGAAGTATATGTAGGACGAAAAGGGAATAGAGTGTGTGTATTCCATACTAAACAACCCATTAAATTCCCACTAGCTTCCCTAGCCCTGGGCTCTCAATCGAAAACCCTGGTGGAATAACTTTCACTTCACAAACATCACAAGATGCTGTCAATAATAAAATACCAGGGGCACTTACTTAACCAGCTGCTGATGCACCAAGGTAAACCCTCCTCTGGCATGCACCATACCAGCTTCTGAAGCACCACTGTAAATTTCCCAAAAAACTGCCATGACAATTTTCTGAACCACCAGAGCCTGGAATCCTCATATGCATTAGAAAGAAAACAAGCTTGGATCACTGTTATCAAACCCCACAGCACCAGAGAAAATATTCAACATTCAGTGCCATACCTAACACATCAAAACACCGACAAGTCAAATCCATCAGACAATCCTCTTGAAGTCGATAAGGATAATACAACCAAAAATAGTCTGCTTGTCCTTAAACGCAGGCTGGCCAACCATCAAAATGGTAATATACCAGCTTGGAACTCACTAGATCCCTGAGCACCTCTAACTTAAAGGGATTATCAAGACAGGTCTCCTCAACAAGCACTTGAAATTATCCAACACAGAAACTATGGCATCCTGACACCCTACCGAAAATAGCCTGGGATCCCATTTGAAAATGCAATCCATAGCAGATAAAGCTGGAGATGTTATTAAAGAACACTGTCCCGGAATCTACTGCTATACTAAACACAGCCGGAGATATAATCATGAAAATGGCTTGGAACCAACTACCACTGAGATCAAACTCAGGAATACGGTCATAAAATGGATGACTATAGCAAGTCCTGTCTGGCATCTCAGAGGAGGAACTCATTACCATAGCAGAGAGCCAAGAATTTTACCCAGCATTATAGTCCGGGAATCTGCTACCTTTTGCATACGCAGACTGGACCTCACCAGGATTATTTTCCTGCCATAGCAAACACATCCTATGAACTAATCAGGGAATCGCATTCTTAAGTCAGTTACTTTAGGAAGAATTGTCGAGAAATTGCCCCCTCCTAGTACACACGGGTTCTGCTAGCACTGCAAATAGAGTTCTATGTCTAATTAGGCACTAGTGGCATGGCATTTGCTAGCAGGATGGGATCTCATAAGGAAAACCATCCAACTAACACAGGAAACAAAATATGGGATCTAAACAGGGAATACCATTCATGGCTCACCTTTTATCAAATATCCCTTTGTGTTACTGGAGATAATGCACCTCTAATGCCAAGCTGAAGCTGGTTAGGGGCAACTGTACTGTAAAGCAGCAACTCTAGCCGCAAACACAACAAAACAGCTCTTTGTTTCTAAACTGCTCTCACATGATAACTGCTGTTTTGGCAACTGCGGGCTCCCGCCTCCACTATGGCAATACCCTTTTTACGAAAACATGCCACAATCATAGTACTTGACACAGGCCGTACAGTGCACATCTAAAATACTCTCCAATCACTGCATGGGTATCAAGTAGTTACTGACTACAGGTCCCATCATTTACCACCACCCCCCAAACCAAAACGTTCTGAGCATAACCTGTGGTCCTACAGAAATGCCTTCTGCGTTCAGTCGATATAGCTTTGGTTAAAAAGCCGAAATTGCAATGAATTAAAATTAAGAGGCAAGAGTTTTACTAGAGCACAACTCCATAACAACTGTCAATATTTCTAAAAGGATTAGCTCAACTCAACCACCGTAGAGGTCGAAAAGTATTTGCATTGGATTAGGTATTAAACCTCCTGCCTAGTCTCCCCACAGAGCTGCATTCAGTACCCTATACCATTTCAAATTAACATTAACAATTGAGGTGCAGTTCCTAGCCACATGAGCAAAAACATGTTATTCAAACGAACATCGAACATGATCAATTCCTTACTCATTTCTCTCCAGTGCAGTCTCCAGCTCCTTCGTAAAGAGACTCTTCTCGCCAATCTGGATGCAAGAAAGAAGCATACAGACGGAAATATAGTCATAGGGGATACATGAATGCTGGGCGCACCAAAAGAACGTGGAAAGGTTTGAAAGTTCAAGAGTGGTAGGTGGAGTTATTTTTTCCAAACAACCCTGCATCAATAGTTAACTAATGTGGCATGCTCAAGATAAAAAAAACACTACACTACACACAATAAATGCATCCAAGCCACATGGATGTTTTGTTACTACAACCTCCACTATACACACTGCTGGTCTAGTGGAAGACCTGGAACTTGCAATTTTCAGGACTACATGCAACACCTATTTTGGTATACTGGAAGACCTAAAAAAGCATGATGGTGCTCTACTGGAAGCCTTATAAGAGGACTATGCACCACCAAAACCTTTGTTGAGCGGCCCTGGTGTGTGTGATAAGAGGACTGGTTAAAGCCAGCCCATGAGTGCATGGGTTTGTGAAGGGTGCTGTGAGCTGAAACGAGGTTGTAGACTCTCCTGGGTGCAAGAAATTCCACAGAACAGGTTATTTGAACCATGTTCGTTCTCGGTAGATAGGTTCCCACACTCTTGTTAATTATCTAGGGAAAACGCGGACCCTGCCTCAGTCCTGCTGGTCTTTTGCTGTCCGTCAGTGAACCCTGCATAGATTTATTTACCTGCTGGTACATTTGGCATCGAAAACCTGCTGCAATTTTGAGACCGTGTTTGGCCATACTGGCTATACTAGCTATATTAGGATATCATTACCGTAGCTCTGATTTGGATTTTTGACTGCTAGATGTCCTTTCTTGACTGTCCTCCTCCTCATACAGGGCTCGGTCCATTTCTGAGCAGCTTTACCGCCTTGGCCATCCGCCACCTCTCCCGTTTGTTTGAGCAGTCTTGGATCGCCTTCAGCATTCTTTTCTCCATGCGACCATTTTCTGCACTTTGTCTGCACCCCTTACCTCCTGTTCATCGAGCAGTGGAATTTGTGGCCAGACTTCGAATCTGGCACTGGAACGCTTCAAAAGGGTCTCCACGGGTGCCCCTTGTGGTCGATCGTTGACTTCTCCACACCCCTCGGGTAGAACTGGAATTTGCCTCTCTTTGCCCTCGAACCACAGCTGTGCCCACTGGCTTTACTGGTGAACTTTTGAACTCTCTTACAGTGACTTGGAGGTACTTGCCGGTCTCTGGACATTTTATTCTTGGGTCTATGGAGTTTTAGGCAAAGGACTGGATTTTCAGCAAGCATCAGTGATTTAAAGAGTATTTTTAAATTCTTACATTCCTCGGTTATGAAAAATGCCTCGTTACAATGCATAACTTCAAAGCATTACTCGATTGATTTTTCTAGGAATGCAATGATTTGGTACCATAAGTGTTTTCTGACTTTTGGTGGCCTCTGGCTCGATGTTCTAAAGTATTATACCCCTTGTGCTCCCTCTGGGAGCTATCTTAACTGTCTAGTGTGCATTTGGGATTATTTAGAAATTACCCTGACTGCTTAGTGTTGGCATTTGGAGTCGTCCTTATGACTTCATCACAACGTGTTTTTATTGTCTAGGCTTCAATTCCTTTCTCCACCTCCATTTGTATGTGTCTATCGCCAGCTAGTGTTAGGAGTGGGTTGTGTCTTGCCTGGCTATTACTGTTTTATACACGCACAGTGTTTTGGTAAGAATCATGTTTAACCTATAATATTTATTTGAACGGATTGTGATTTTATGAGAAAGGTTGCAATAAAGAGTACATTGTTCAGTATACTCGTTTGGGGTGTTTTCTTTGGTTACATGTACTTTCCTGGTAGCTCTCCTCCCAGCCTCGAGTTAAGCCTGGCTGTTTTGCTGCAGAGTGTCTGGTCTCTCCTTTTGTTGAGAAACAAGGCATCATCTTTAAGCTAGATTGTTGCACAGCCCTCGCCAAAAATCTCCTGAACACAGACACTTGGTTCAGGGTACATTTCAACTCACTTTACTTCCGATTGGTTTCTCTTCACCCTTCTGTCTCAAAGTAATTTTCCTCAACTCTTTTTCAAACCTCCTGGATACACTCACGCTACTGCGTGTGTTTCAACATCTTCTGAAATACATTCCTCCTCCTCAAGTCTCCATCCATTCTCTTTCTTAATACACTCATCTCCATGGATGTCACTTCCAACCGCCTTCTTAATATGGACTCCCTCCTCTCTGCAAATGCCAGTCTCCTACGCACTCTCCTCTCTCCCTCCACCTACCTCACCCTTTTTGTTGTTTCTCTAAATTCACTCAATGCTCTCCACTACTTCCTTACTTTGTCACCTCTAGCCTCAGCTGTTTTTTTTTGGCAACCTCTCCAGCTCCTTTTGCTCTTGCATCAAGTCTCCTCCAAAACACTAGCTCCAAACTCCCACTACGCATCTCCAAATCGCTGCTGGCCCATATACAAGGCTTAGCTAAAATGGTTGCAGTGGTCACATGACCGGTCACCTTCTGAGGTGTGCACGCTCACTGAGCCTTTTCCCTTGAGGGGGTGGGGAGACGGAAAACCCCTCTTCTGCCTTTTTTTAGTGGGATGTTTCTCACATTGGTTTCACTGTGGTTAGTGCGTGCACTTGCTGCTGTCCCTCTTAGTATCAGCAGGGGGTGGGGTGCGGATTACGTATGAATGTCCTATGTGGGGGTTGGACAGTACTTTTTATGAGGTATCCCGCTCTGTATTTTAGTCATTTTGTCCCAAAAATGTCACTGTGTTCTGGTATCTGGTGTATCTGTATGGGAATTTGTTTTACAGGCTTCCTCCCAGGTCTACATATGACACTCTCTGACCAGGTTTTCCTCCCAACTGAGGGGTGGATTAGAAGAGTTGTGGTTTTCCCAACTGGGCTGGGTGACTTGGCTTGGGGATATTGATGCTCCAGTGTACCTGCGGTAACATATCAAGTGTTACTATCACCACGAAATTACTTTGTCACTCTGCCCACCCTACAATGAATGCAAGAGAATAATTGCTGCTTCAACAACCATTACTGTCCGAGAGCAGCACTGGTGCTTGGCCAACCATAATTGCCCATGTCTGATGATTTCTGATCCAACCATCCCTAGCTAAGAGCATCCTGGGTTCTGAACTAATCAATGTCGGAGATACAGATAAAGGGTGTATTCGGCACTTTTACTCTGTAAAAATTTGCAAATACCCCCCAAAAAATTACTAGGGAGTCAAAATACTTGTTTTGTTTTCTTCCCTTCTATTCCATATGTGTAATATGTACTGTGGATATGCTGTTTATATTTTAATTTAAGGGTTCAGCCCTGAAGACGGATTCTATCCGAAATGCATAGGCGATTTTGAACCCATGTAACAGCAACACTGCCTCATTTCTATATATTGAAACAAACTTTTATATATGTGGTCACAGATTTTGATTTGAGAAAGGAAACATTTCAAATGTTTCGTACGTAAAGTGTTAATCAGATTCAGCTCATTCATTGGCCAAAGCATGAACACGTGGCCATTTTTTCTGCTGAGCTCCGAAGACAATCAGGATTAGTCTATAAAGATATTAATCATATCCTTGAGTTTAAAGGTTAGCAGTGCCCACCTTTGTCAGGTTTTCTATATACTTTATATTTTATTCCCTACTTAAAAAACAATAAAATAGGGAATACAATACTCCCAATTCGAAATCCTACCCTGATCGCAGTGTACAACATTCATTGCTCCCCCAGGTGGAACTTGGGATTTGTGTGGTGAACACTCCCATTCATAGACTACTTTATCATTACCTTGGAGAGGGCTGTATCCAGAATTTTGTCTCCAGTGGTTGACATGGCAACTGTTGAGAGAAAATGAAATTACTTAAGTGCAATACACAAGCAAGAGTAGTCTGGGGAGCAACACGCGCAATACATCCCACCATTGATATTTTATCCTGCATCCCACTCACCAATTTCAAACTGGGCACCAGGAAACCGCTCAGTAAGCATTTCTACCACACTGTCCGTCTGGATCCGAGCGAGCTGCACCAACAGAGAAGAACCACAATCAATGACGGATTTACGCAGCACTCCACAATTTTTCAAGGACTGTGAAGTACACTAAAAAGACTCGTCATCCAACATCTCACACAGGCCAGCAGAGAGCCTGAACTGAATTCCCACCTATCTGAACTGCGTGCATGCTACAGTTTAATCTCCCATGTAACGAGGTGCAGGCTTTTTAAGAGCAACATCACATCCAAGGTACCGGGTGAAAGGGATACTGGCTTGTTTTACTCAATACAAATCAGGTAGATACATAAGGAGAAACAATGATCCCCAACTAAAAGCACGGTTCTTGTCAGTGTGGCTAAGCCTCTTTCAGCATCATACAATGCATATCCAGAAAGTCTCATATCCACATATTGCAATCTCGAATGGCCAAATGCTTCCAAAAGAATGCCAAGTGACGCCTCATACACCCATCTACAGATAGCATAGCGCCAGGTCACGGTCCAATTTCCGACTGCACTCAATGTCACTCAGAGTACGGGTCATAGGACTACATGCGGTCTTAGAATATACCTACCTTAGAGGAGAACAGTGAACAAGGTCCAATGGTGTCAATGTGATCTTTCCCACCTCTCAAACCCACACAGACTCGTATTGGTTGAGGCTTAGGTTTGGGTGGGTGAGCTTGGGGGCTAGACTGATCTGGCAAGAAAGGAGCTGAATGACTTCGGCAAGACAGTAGGAGACGCTCTGCATTGGGGAGTCCAACAGCTGAAGGCTACGCCTGCTTGCTATTCTACCCTGCTATATAGATCGTTTAAAGGAAAGCAATATATAAAACCACATATTATAATATGAACTGCACACTGAACTAACTGACATCATGGGACTGCTTTTTGGTACCCCAAAGCCCTTTTTGATGTGCTTATTCTTGTTTAAAATATATTTGCTCTGGCTGTGAGGTAAATCCATGTTCAACTTAACTTAATACAAATTAGAAGCCATCAAGTTATCCCATGCATGGGTACACATCAGGTCCAGTATATCTGCATTGTGGGGCTTGCAGACATGCACTTATATTGGTTCCTTACACCAACCCAATGATGCGGGCTGCAAACACCCATGTCATCATTCTTTATTGATTTCCTCGTAGGCCTCTGGCCCTGGGGAATTGACTGGACTGTACCCCTCCCCCACCCCCGGATTTCCGTTTGGATCACTTTACTTAGAATTCTATCACTAAAAGACTACTGACCATTTACTGTATTAAAGCCTCGGGACCGGCTTTGCTTGTACCACCTGACGGAGACAAACTGTGCGCAACTGAGCGGTGTGCTCTACTGGTACCACCTGACGGAGACAAACTGTGCGCAACTGAGCGGTGTGCTTGTGCAGTGAACGCACCAGCCTCACCGAAGGTAAACTAGTCTACGCCTGTGTGCATTCCAGTTACACAGACCCTGCTCAGGTTCAACAAACATACTAACCCACTATATACCTCTTCAACTATGCAATTTGACGCAGATGCCACGATACACATCTAAGCTCGGGAGAAAAAAACAAGTTATTAAAAATTTTGAAAGCAGAATCTCTTAGTTTCCCATCCATTGCAGACTCACGTAAACTCGCTCATATTTCTCATCTGAGAAGGTATGCCCGTACTACAGTAAAGCATAGCTTTTCCCCGGTGATCTTATCCCTTTTAGAGCCTTGTATTTCCCCTGCTTTTCTGAAACTTGACTCTCAGATACCAATATAAACATCATTACTGAGCTTGCATCATGTTGCGTATGGTGAACGCAGGGGAATCACACACAGGATCCGACGTGAGATTGCAGTTGTCGCCTTTATTGTCACACACAAGGTAGAGCAAGTCACTCACTACATAGCGACCTCCAGCTGCATCCCCCTCAACGGACCATCCTGGAACTTGGAACTCTTGAGGCTGAGTCAGGTTCCATGTTTCATGTGGCAGAACAGGCAACCACTTACAACAATAACTATAACCTCTATGCAAGTAATGAGAAGCCATCAAATGAATGCAGTGATGAATGACATGCATGAATATACAATAGGATGACATGTGCACACACCCATGCTGATGAACTCCAACAGAATACTGAGCTCTCCTAACACATCATGGCTAATCCACTCGTACACGCCTGCTAATCTCAAAATGCTGCAGTCCAAAATTATATTTAATGCTAACATCTTCTGATGTGGTAATTGTCAATCATCCTATGTCCCTACTTTTCAAGAATGTGTCTGTGATTTTTAGATCTTTAGTTGTCCGACACGCTGTTCACGCTAGTGTGTTAGCAGTGATTTTAATTACTGGTTGGAAGACCCTAGCGCTCCACATACGAAGTATATATGGACCTTGCTGAATCAATTGGGTTTAACCCAATTAATGAAAAAACCAACCCATTCATGGTGGCACTCTTGACGAATCCCTTTATAAAAGCTCTCCTGAACCACTCAGCTGGTTGATCCATACAGGTGCAGCCTTGACTTCACATGGTCTCCATCTAGAGACAAAACCAAAACCAAGCCGCACCAGCCTTTACTCATAATGGTTTTCAGTTAAACTGGAAGCAATGACTCCAAATTTCCCTAGTGCCAATGTCAATTCCCTCCTTTCGACTTCCAACCTAGATCCGGACAACCTCTTGATATATTTAAATAAATCTATTGAAACAATGCAAAACGTGTTATCCTTAGCACTCCATTGGACTGGTGTCTGAAAAGAATAACATTCTTAAAGCGGAGCGAAAAGTGTGCATTTGCAGGTCTGACTGACATGCTTACTTTTAGACTAGCTCTAGACCCGGGGAAAAAAACGAGAACAGCTGCTATTCTAATCCGATATTTAATGCCCAAAATAACCAAGTAATTATTCAGGATCCCAGGCAAGTTAAAACATTCACGCTCAATAAATCTGTGACAAAATTGGTGCCTTCTTCACTTCTAAAATTGTAAAACATTTGATGTTAACTTTCCACTCTCTCACTTATGCCTAATCCCAATGCTCCCTTTCCTGCATGGTATGTGGACCTACCTGTCCAAACTCAACTGTTGCAAATTTAACAGCTTTCGGCACGCAATGCAACAAGGAAGAACCAAGCAAATATCAGCACATATGCAGAACACTCCCAAGCAGATGCCCACCTGTTATGTAGCCGCTCTGCGGCTCCCAGACAAACAAGGGGTAACGAGCCTGGGAGACCCTCACAAAAAATGCGAAACGCACTCTCAAGCTCACCGCAGCGGGCCGCCATCAGCAAAATCAGGCAGACATGCATATGAGAAAGTGGAAGAGCTTGGACCCCATTTTAGCACTTGGAGAAAGGATAAAAGGAGACACAGTAAATTGTGGGTTGCTCGGGTGTGGTCAGAGGAGGCGAAGACAGACGAAGAGAGAGGTGGAGGAAGGATGGTGCAGAGGAGCATGGAGGTGAATTATTCAGGGAGTGAACAATGTGAAATATTGGTTGCTGAGAGGAAGGGGTTCTTGTAGGTACGATTGGAGGAGTAGCAGGTGTGAATGAGTGAATGACTGAAAGAGTGTATGAGAGAGTGATTGAGTGATTGGGTGTGGATGCGGCAGTAGTAGTGTGGAGAGTGATGTGGGGAGAGGAGAGTAGTAGTGCAGAGCAAAGGAGGAGGGACTAGTAGGAAGTAAGATTAGAGGCTGAACCATAGCGAGAGGAACATCAGAGGGATAGAGGGGGGAAAAAAATAACAGAGAGAGAGGATGAACGGTGGTTGAAGTAGGAAGGATGAGTGACAGATGTTGTGAAAGGAAAAGATAGAGTGGGACTCGAGTATTTTGGGAGGCACAATTTAACTCACACAACCTTGACTTACAGAACATTGGTGGAGTCTTGTTCACTGAGGGAGCGATAAGATAAGGAGTTTGCCTTTAGGCCATTAGATCAAGCTAGATGCCATTTGGATAGTAGGGGTTACTGAACGCTAGTGACAAGCCTGGCGTTCAGGAGAGCAGATGGTTTCTAAAAATAAAAACCCTTGAACGGTCTCTGCTAGTTGGTGTGTTCTTGAGGCCATCTGTGACCCACGTTTCAGTAAGCATGGTGAGCCAAGGACCCACATCTGGTTATATCCTTGTCAATCATCTCTAGGGTTGTAAAAGGTTTAAACAAAACGTATGGTTGCTTTCTCCTCCTGTACAGAGGAAACGTGGTCTGGACATTTTGGCTGGACTGCTTCTTTGGGGAGCAGAGCCAAGACTTGATGGTTTGTGGATGCACCCCCTTCCCTTAAAACACAAAATAGAATTGAAGGGTACCAAGAAGAATTACCTAGTGGTTGTGATGAATTCAAAGCTTTTCATTAACAATGTTGAATGTAACTGCTGCAGAACTCTGAAATCAACTGTGGGTCGCAGGTTCCAATATAGCTTAACATGCCTGCTGTAGGGAATCCTGTTAAACTTCAAGTCACAGATCATTATACCACCAAGGCTGGCTTGAAGTTGACCTATCATCCAAAACGGTGTGTTCTTTTGCAAATCATTGCCTACCGGATTCTCCACTTCGCTAACAGTGTGATATCAGGCAAATCATTCTCTCAAAAGATCCCTTCCATTACCTTAAAAAAATAGAGGACCACTTAAAAACAAGTTACATATTCGCAGTAAGGTCTTTCAAAAAAACTAACCACCACCCCAAAGAAGATGGCCATCACATTGGGTCCAGGAGTCACAGGCCCACTGCCCATCACCCTCTGAGATGGGATTGACACCTTCTCTTGCTGAAATCTGCATCATCCTGACTTTACCAAATTGTGCCATCCTGGGTAAATCAACAAGTTGAAAGTGATCGGAAACCAGTTAAATGCTGGTCAACAAAGTGAAACCAAAAACCAGACCAGGTGCACGACCTCTCAAATAAATCACACTTGTAACAAGTAGTGGTTTACCTGTTTTTCCACACTCTGCGTTACACAATAGGACACAACCCGTGCTATTATGGCCAACAGTTTTTAGCATATAATTGCCAGGCCTATGGCTTTGCCAATTCTGGCTACTGTCGTCCACTTCATCAACTACAAATGTGCACTAGCCATTGAGTAGTGAGAATTGACTCTTGGCGAATAAGAAATGGTTTGCTGTGTGTATGTATAGAATTGAGATGGCAAGCGCCGTTTTAGGTGTGGCTAGCAGCTTGAAGCCTGTGCCCCCAGCCCCAGTTTGAATTCTTGGCAATCTTTCAGATGTTGACAGACAAGTGCAGATTCAGTATCTGACCAGCCAGTTCCATGGAGTGCGAGGACTGCCGAGGTCAGCATCTGAATTAAGAAATTGCAACTTCATTTTGGACAAGTTGGTAACACTTTACTTTCCCCCCACAAATTCGTGGTTTCGTTTCCATCCCCTAAAGTAGCATTTTACTATGAACTTCCACAAGTAAGAAGTAAATTGCCATGCATGTACTATCTTCATTTGGGAACGAACCTACATGCAGATGGATTTCCGAGCTTGTCTTTGTGTTGTATTGTATTGTCAGTGCCCAAAGCGTTGAAATGGTTCTGTATGCCCTCTGAAGCTGGCAAGCACTTTGCATTCCCGATACGGCACGACCTTACTGAGTTTAACATTCCGATGCCTGCCCAGAAAGGTGCATTTTCTGTGTCCCCCAAAAACTACCAGTTCTTTTGCGATTCTGAGAGTTTGAAAAAAGGTTGCGTTCTGCGGTAAAACACGGATACATTAGTGTTGTACCACACGCTAGAATAAAATGCAGTGGGTGAAAACTAAAAAACATTTGCGGCAATTCCTCCTTTTCATTAAGATCGCACAACACGGGCGCTTTAAAAAAATAATAATAATAATTCATAAATAAATCAGAAGAGCCATTTCTTGTTGTGTTGGCAACCAGGCAGTCGTTACGTTTTCATGTATTATAGAAAACTATGGATAATTAAGACTGCCGTATATACACATCGGTGCGTAGGAAAGTGTGGCAATTAGGTAATGCATGCAGGCTTCTTGGATAGCCCGTAATGCCACTTTCTGACTGCTTGAAGTCTACTAGTACCAGTGGTAGAGTATTTGGGGAAAGTGCTACATTCATCAGGTGGTATATTATAACAGTGATCCCGCGTTATGTTCTCCCTCCAGTTACAAAAGCTTATGAAACGAACAGACATCATTTTAGGTCGAAGACTGCACGTTTCCCACCCATGGAGGCTACCGCCGATAGTAAGACCTTGGAAGGCCTCACCCGGGAAGAGCCCCTCCCATTCTTGTTCCCCTGTATGATGCCTGGGTGAGGCTTATCGCACTGTGCAAGGGGGGTAAGCGGCACAGCTGGGATCACCATCCACTCCCATTAGAGCTGCGGTACAACGCTTACACTCCCCCTTTCTCCTATCTGCTGACCACGCCCCACCATCCATCTGTCTCTCATCCTGCTCAACTGGGCTTCTCGGCTACTGGAACTGTCACTTTCGACAGCGAATTGGTTTTATTTTTGAACACTTTTCCTCATGCCAATTATGTAACTAGATTCGAAGTGGCTGTTAGGCAAGATTGCATGTAGTAACCCTGTGGGAGACTACACCCTCCTTGTCCTCTTGGCAATAGGTAACCCAACCTATGCTATAGGCCTGTACCACAGGTTGGTAGAGTGACTGAGCAGCCAGGCTTATCTCAAGAGGGGTCAATGCGAGCTGTAGGGGCGCAACATAGAGACTCACCGTGGCAGGTATTCCAATAACACTTATACTCAAAGTTTCCTCTTAAAATAATTATTTATTAATTTAACAACCAGTTTTAAAATAATCCTTCCTTAGAATGGACAATATGCAACAATAAAATACACTCCTTCAGTTTCAGTTAAGTAAGTAGATACCCTTTTGGGATGTCACATACACTTCCAACAACCCGAGGTGACTTCAATAGCTAGGACACTGTGGACATTGATATATCACTTTGACACTTAATGCAATACTGAGGTTGTGAAAAAAGGGAAAGGTTAGTGAAGGAAACAAAGGTTAACAAGTTCTCTGGACAGGTAAGTACTTTACAATCCCCCAATGAAATATAGGTTAACCCTTTCCCAGCTATACAAGTAACTTATGTATGGCTTTTTGGAGGGACAGATAAACACAAAGTCAGAGGGTAAGGGGGCCAGGACAGCCAATGTCAATTGAATAAAGTCTAGGGGAGCTGAGGCACTCCTTGAAGATAGCAAATTAAAGTCTTGCACAATGTTATATAGAGAATTTGTAGAAAAGAATCACTGTTCGGCCACAAGCTGGGAGGCTTGTGAAAAGCAAAGATGCAAGAAACTCTGTAAAGGGCAGCAAATGCAAGTCTCCAATGAGAGCAAGCAAGCCACACACAACAAGATGTAAGTACCCCTAGTTAGACAGTACCTTGGATCTGAAGAAAGGGGTCCAGCTAGCTTCTGTTCCGGATGTAGTCCTGCAGATCCTTTCTTCCTGGACCTCAGTTGTGGGGACAAGAGGGAGGACGTCTGGGGACTCGTGCACTATGGTATGAAGGTTGCAGGAAGCAATGGGCTTACTCCAGATCAGCAGTACTTTGCGGTTTCAGCTACCGGAATATAGCACCACTGCGGTTCTTGGACACCTTGTGGGCTCCCCTTGCTTCTGGGGCCCAGCACACTGTTGAGATGGCTCAGGCTTGAGTCGTCCGGCTTCGAGGGAGTCCTTCGGATCGTCCTGGAGCTCGGGTCCGGCTTAAAGACATTGCACTTGTTCCTGGTGTTCCTTTCCCCTGGCACTCTGTTCCAGCAGCAGCAAAGAAGTACAGCCAGCAGGGAGAGGGGTTCCAGTCAAGCTCGTCTTGGGGTCAGTTGGTCCCACCAATGCAAGGGAAGAAATCGTCTGTTCCGGGCTTCTCTAGTCGATTTGAAAATTGGAGCTTCAGCACTGCAGCAAGGATTCACCGGGCAAACCAACGGTCCGAGAGGGTACAGCAAGCTTCTCTTCCAGTTTCTTCGTCCAGTGGTCGACTCTGCCTTCCTTGCAAAATACCTCGCCTTTTATGCAGGTTTCTCCCATTCATTCGCAGCCTAGCTGTCCCTCACACAGCAGGGTGGCTGTCCTTCAAGGACAGCCAGCCAGCCAATCACCTTTGGCTGCATTCCTGTCACCAAGGAGACTAAGCACAGGGAGTTTCGGGAACCTCCCTCACTTCCTGCCCTGCCAGAAACGCTGGAGCCAGAGGCAGGCTTCACCCGTGAATCCCACCAAAGACAAACCGAACAAAGGGACCAAACCTGGTTTGGCGTGCAGAGTAAAACCTAAGAAGGACCTCACAAGCAAGAAATGGCGAAAAAAGAAGACCAGGGCCATTTTGACAAAATGGTCACCCATGGGTTCAATACTGCAGCAGAAGATTCAGCCTGCAGTAAAAACACACAATGGTAGGAAAATTAAGCCACCAGCCATTAATTGTAGTGAGGGTAACATACAAAATGTTACATGAGAAAGTAGACAGAGGGGATACTAAGTAACCCCCCAGCACTCCACATAAGATAGCGTGTGCTGGGTCTACAAAGAGAAAAAGGTAAGTAAAGCCAATTTCACTTTACTACTCTTGGAAACAGTAGTTTATTCAAGAGAAGGTATTTAAACCTTTATAGAAATCCAAAGGACTTCTCTGTGACACTGCACTAAGGGTGCTGTGTGTCACAATACAAAAGGTGATGCCTATGGAGTTTGTCAAGACTCCAAAACCAACAGAAACACAGGGTCCAAATCAGATAAAAACACATGAGAGAGTGAGAAAAAGGGCACACTCCCTCCAGGGTAAAAATTAAAAGTCTGGGAGTCTCTAAGGTAGAAGGGAATTAACACAGAAATGAGAATTCTCCCTAACAGTGGCATATTTTTACAACAGCAAAACGTCAGGACTGGGATCGGTCAGTGTGTCACTTTATCAGGGAGGGCAGGGAGAATGGAGCTGCATTGGCAGACTTGTTTGTGGGCCACAGTACCGGGATATAAAGGAACGCTATCAGGGAGAAGGGAGATTAATGGGCAGAGCGGTTTGCGGGCCACAGTGCCGGGATATAAAGGAGGGCTGTCAGGGAGAAATTAGATTAATTGGCATAGCTGTTTGTGGGCCACAGTGCCGGGATATAACGGAGAGCTGTCAGGGAGAAATTAGATTAATTGTCATAGCTGATTGTGTGCCACAGTGCTGGGATATAAAGGAGGGCTGTGAGGGAGAGTCATTGGCAGAGCTGTTTGTGGGCCACAGTGTCAGGATATAACGGAGAGCTGTGAGGGAGATTCATTGGCAGAGCGGGCCATACTGCCACAGTATCAGGAGCGCTGTCAGGGAGGATAGAGAAGCACTGACAAAGACGCAGGGGCGCAACGAAACCTACATTTCGGGGACGGGCAAAGTGGTGATGGGAGGGGCCACTTCAGAAAAAAAGCATGGCAAACTTGGAGGCTCCGCCCCCACTGTTCTAACCCCCCCCCCCATGGGCTGGTGTGGGGACCAACTATCAAATAGTAGATTTTAAAGCACAATATGCAGAGAGGCGATGGAAGTCGTTCTTGAAAGTAGCAGCTTTAGAGTTTTACTGCGTTTGTTCAAGTACGTTTATCTGCACAAACACAGTAACACTTTAATACTGCCAGTTTCGGGAAAGGCTTCCCTTACCGCTCTGCCCAACATCCAGGGGTGCACCTAGGCTAAAATGTAGGTTGGACTAACCCTTCAAATGTTGGGCGAGGCACTAACTTCAGAGACGGTGGGGGAGTGCCAAACCTATGTGTGTATGGGGCATCTAACTTCTTTACGGATTTTAATGAGACTATTCTAGAGCATCTTCAATGTTACAAGCAGTTCACTATCTCCTTTAAGTCTGAAAACACCTAGTTAAGGACTACTGTGAGAATGAGCGGTCTGCTGTCACCCCTACCTTTCCAATCACTCTCTTGGCATGCAAGTACTAACCCCACATCAGAATTTCGATTGCCTAAAAATGTATGCATATGAATGCTGGTGCTAACTATAAAATGCTTTACGTAACTAAGGTTTCCACAAAGCACTTCGAGGGATCATACCTCGGGTTCTCTGCATTTCATAACATATCCCCAAACCCATTGAAGAAGATCATCACTGAAGACTTGGGTGCTTCTGGCCTGCACCCGCCTACCAGCACCGTCATTCCTGATGTACGTCACAATGCCTTTAAATTCCATACAGAGCTTACAATAGATTGCAAAACCACACCTTTGAATAAAAACAGATGAGGAGGCAAGTTCAAGTAGAGTCGGCGCTGCATCCTGTGCCACGTAAGTTGCTTATTCATGTTAAAAGTGCTGTATTCAGAACAGTGGTGGAAGTGGAAAAAGGAACTAGTGGTAGTCTGCATCCGAAAAGGAGGGAGAGAGATGGCGGAAGATGGGGGAGGGTAAGACTGTGCCGGATGGGGTTTGACCTTTGGTTTGCCATCTACAATGTCTCTTATTGCTTTGTGGGTAGGCTAGACATTGCCTGGAATAATAAACAAGCACTGGCCAAGCTGACAGTTGGGCTATTGTGCAAGTATGGGACAGGCACTGATAGGTATTACCTTGTGATAAGATGTCAACGGCTGAAAAATTGAGTGATTACCTAGGCATACGATGGCATTAACTGGCAAATGCTTTCCTAATACCTTAACCCAAAACTGTTGGCTTTGTGATTGCTTATTTTTAAAAGGAGTTCAGTGCATGGAACAGATCTGAATCAAGTGGCTGAAGGCACGCTTGGTGGAGGCTTTTTTACTGCACCAGAAGCCACTTACAACTGTAATTAAGTCATTAACTCTCAGCAGACTGCTTAGAAATAACCTTGAAAGGCTAATGGTTGATGTTAATGCTTGATGGAGCTAGCTCAGAGATCACATGAGGATGTATTAAGGAATGGCAGGTAGTGGGTGGCATTGGCCATAGCAATTAGCATGGCAATGGGCATTGAGTGGGCTGGTAAATCACAAAAGCTGTGTGTCCCTCCTCACAAGTAGTGAGGAGGGACACATTGTACTCCAGTTCAATAGTTTCGTCTTACAGCCAAAATTCAAAATAGAATGACGTAAAACTAAGGTAAAAGTGAATCTCTCTGGTCAGTTGCCCCTCTGGCCCTTGGCTGGTCTGGTGAACTGTCCTCTGGTCCTTGGCTCCCTTGCGAGTTGGACCTTTGGTTCATCCCACCCTTGGTCTTTGGTTCTCTGGTGAGTCGGTAGCAAAAACAAGAAGCAAAATGCTTACATTTTCTGTCAATCACACAAACATGTATGTACCTTAGCTACCTGAAATGCACATAACCACTGCTCCACACAGCCAACAAAATATCTGAAACGTTCACTGTACAGAGCAATATATTTTAGGGTCTGCACACATCAATGCTGTAACAAAGCAATCTTGGACTGGGCCCTCTGCTACTGCATTAGCCCCCTACCCTATTTCTTGCAGATCCTGAAGCTCCTAAAAAGTGTGAAATGGCAGATGGTGTGCAATGAAAGTCAATATCATAGCATAACAGGACATAGCAGGATGGCGGGCAGTACTCTGGACGGCCAAGCAACTTCAGTGGCTGGGAGCAACAGGGGAGAAAATGTAATGTTGGTTCAACCACAGTTAGTCCGCTATATTACAATATCTGGTGCACTGACTGGCTGGTGAGACTATGGGCCTCATTACGGGTCCAGCGGTAACCCCATTGGTGCTTCTGTGACCGGTCTGCCTACCGTGGCCAACGAGCACGCTAGGGTCAGACCTGCCGGGCACAGCGTCCACGGCAGGCAGACTCTGAGTTTGCTGATCCAGAAACAAGGGTGCCGGCGAGCTTACCGGCACCCTTGTTTCCGGACCGGCAAACTCCTAATGAGGCCCTACGTCTACCTGTCAAATCAAGTGATACGAGACTGGGAAGGGCCAGTGCAGCAATAATGCAATTCTGTGTGACAGTATTGGAGCCACTAGAAGAGAAGCACCAGGGTACACCAATGTGTCCCTACACTTATTAAAACTGTCCTATTTCAGGGTGTAAACGTAATCACTTATAAGCACTCCAATGTTTGCAGTTTAAGTCAGGGTGGGATTACATTATTGGCCCAGGATCACACACTTACACTAAACAGCGAAGCAGGGATTTTAACCCACTCTGCAATTTAGGCATGGCCACCTTCTTCCATGCTTTACTTGGAACAAATATTTAAGTTTTGGGTGTCAAGGCCTACAACGAGTTTACTTGCAAAATACACAAATTGCATAGTAAAGCACCATGAAAATGTAAATCCTTACAGCTACATGTTGGGCCAAAATAATATCAGTGTACCTCTTTTTTTCACATCCGGAATGGAAAACTATAAGATGCTAAATATCGATTTACCCACTTAATTTTCAGCGCTTTAAGATACACAAACCTCCAGTGTGCTGGTATGTATGGTTTTAAGAACATTCACATAAGGACACCAAAGCAAACTATACTTTTTAGCATATCAAGATATTAGACATGATGGGTATGAACAAATATTTCAAAGGGTGCTGTATTTTGTTGCTCGCTTTAACTGTCACGGATTTGTGGGGTGACTGGTGGTCTTTCAGTTGGAAATTCACCAGAATGTATAAGAAAGGCTATGCTACTGCTGCTGCTGATGACAAAAGAAACGTGTTGAGTTCACTACGTCACTGGCTGGAGAGCCAGAGAAGCAGCTCGTGTGTCTCAGGGGGGCTGTGACTGGAAATCTGACCCGAGCAGACTGTAGATTTGTCTCGGAATAAACCAAATACGCCCAGGACTATGTTCCTGATCCTTTGAACTGTGTTAAAGGCTCAGCGCGGAAGCCCCGCCCCAGAGCTCATGGGAAGGAGGGGTGGTTTGGGGGCGGGGGTGAATTCAGCCGAATAGCTCAATGGCGTTGCCCGCCTTGGCGGAATGGTCTGTGGGCTACAGTGCCATCGTATTGGGGAGCGATGGCAGCCAGGAAGAGAGATGCATTGGCAGAGCTGTGCGTGGGCCGCGTGCAGGGATATAAAGGGGGATACCAGTGAGAAGGGAGATGCATTGGCAGAGCGGTCTGTGGGCCAGCGTCAGAATACAACGGAGCGCTGACAGCAAATAGGGATGCATTGGCAGAGAAGTTTGTGGGCCAAAGTGCCACCTTATCAGGGAGCCCTGGCATGGAGAATAGAGATGCATTGGCGGAGCTGTATGCGGGCCACGGTGCCGGGATGTAAAGGAGGGCTGTCAGGCAGAAGGGAGATGCATTAGCAGAGCTACGTGTATGCTGCTAAGGATCAGGACTGAGGTTGCTTGGCAGATTTATGTTCGTCTTGTTATTTAAATTAGGAAGCGAGGAGGGGGGGGGTTAATCAGGATTGAGGTGCCCTGGCAGAGATATGCCTTGGCTTCACCACTGAATTAGCAGCAGCTCGGTCGGGGTGCACAGAACAGAGCGGATACACGTAGATACACGCTGGAGTCCAACCGGTGGCAGTAGGAGCGCCCGAAAATTCAGAGAAGACCTCCATGCACCAGGACCCTCGGGGGATCGGGGCCCCTCAGAAGAGCAAATGATCTTCTGTTTGATCATAAAACTGCCCCAGAGAGTAAACTATACCAGAATATATTTTAACCAAAAAAAAGACAAATTAAAAACAAACAGACTGGAACTTCGTCCAAGCCCTGAAAGACTGAAAACGAAAAAGCTTCGAAAACAGGAATCGTAAACTCACAGTTTTACGTCAACCACCCCCTCAAACCCCAACCGTTCAGGCCAGAGTACGTTTAAAAAATGTGTCACACGAGGGGCACTGAAGTGAAAACGGGTAGGGCATGCACCTTGGCCAGTTGGTGCCAAGCTAATCAGGCTCTTCTCGGAGCTGCCGCCAGCTATTTCGAACCTTGAAGTTGATTCCGGGGCTTTCTGACGATAACCCGGGCCAACTCTGTGGGGCGCTTGACAGTTCTCTGCGCCAAAGTGGACTAACGACAAAATGCTGACACCGAACAGCAGAACCCCAGTGGCTAATACATCTAGCCAGCCCTGCACAACCAGGACCGAATATCAAAGCGCAGGCCTGTAACGCCAAAAAGGGAACTCCCGCTTACTACCCAGGCATATTGGGCTAATATCGCACGTGAAGCCGATCATCCGCTGAGACGCTTTATATTCTGCATTTACAACAACAAAAATGCGTGGTTCGGGGCAAATCACCAGCCCACTGTAAATCAAATTGTAAATATAGGTCCAAGCGAAACACTTAAAAAGGAATTGAGAATGTTAGCATGTCCCACACTTACATAGAATTGTGAACAGTAGCCTGTGCTGCATCTAGATAGGATTGTGAATGTTAGCATCTGCCACACCTAGGTGGAACTTTAATGTTAGCATATGCCACACTTAGAATTGGAAACATTAGCCTGCGCCGTATCTAGATAATATTGTGAAGGTTAGCAAATGGCACACTTGGACGGAATTATGTAGGTCAGCAAGTGCTACACTTAGATAGAACTATGAATGTTAGCATGTTAAATGTCATATAACCCACTAACCAGTATAAGCTCAAACTCTCTGCATACTTATCACACTCAAAAAACTCACACAACCATCTCTCGCACAAGCTGCACGCACTTCACCACACCGCAACAACACATAAGCCGCACCAACAGCACACGCGGACTGGCACCGATCCAATACTCGCACCAAAGCTCAGCACCCGGTGTCCACCGAGTTGAAACTGCCAAAAGTACACCACTCCTCTCACTATCCTACTCCCTCTTCACCTTACTAAACCATCCCACCTTCTCGTTTACAGATCCGCCAGAGCGCCTGGAGACCAATTCCGTTGGTGACGGTGCGCGGTACAAATACCTTTAACATAACACGTAAAAATATGTTATGGGACATCCATACTGCTCACTTCGCCACCGCAGTATTGAGATCCAAAATGGCTGTAACCCGACCTTGGTGTGAGGGTAGGATTAGGAAGGGTGCACTAGAATACGATGGTGTGGGGTATCAGACAAGCGAGATTGGGAAGAACAGTGCGAGGAAACAGGACACAAATTCTGAGGGCAAAGAGACAAGGAAAGAGGGTGGCGGGATGTGTGCGATAACTAAAAAGGTAGTTATCAGTAGTAGGAGAATTCTGATATGTGCAGTTCCATTTCCAGTGATGGCATATTCTAGGCCAGTTGAGTCTGGATAACAGACCAAGGTGGTATATGAAAAATATTGCTGCAGTGTGTTCTATCTATTTTTGTCCCAGTTATATGTGCCTGCCCCATCCCTCCCCGCCCATCCATCCATCACATTCACGTTCACTAATTTGGTCTCCAGTAGAGACCAGACAGCACTGGTGATGTACATGCTACAGTTACACGTTCTCTGTAAAGCGCTTTTCTGAACTTCACAGCCATTTCAGCACTATCAAATTACCAAACAAACGTTTGCAGTAGATAAACTCAGTCGGAAGAAAGAAAATCATAGGTAATGCGAGTTAATATAAACCCATTTTATTTCATCTGCTGAAATCCACCGAAGCTACCTCCAGGTGGGCCGAGCCACGTGCTGTGGCATTTGCAAAACATCGCGCGAGATCAGCACCACCTAAGCAGCTTTTGTTGATCAATTGTGTGACCCTGTCTGCTTCCTGCTTTCCCACTGCAATTACCTTTATTGAAAAGCAGCTGCGACTGCTTCATTTTGGTGAGTAAATGACATACTTCGTCGGGTTTTAATCCAGGCCCGTGATGTCATGTTTCTGGCATGCAGACACCGCACACTCCCCAGGTGCCCAGAGCACAGTCTGGGTCCTTTCACCGGCATCTTGGGGGTTTGGGGTACACGGCTCTCCCCAAGATCCGACTCAATAAAAGCACACAAACACAAAATGACATGAAGCTCACCTGGCTCTTCCTGGTACCGACGCGGATGACGCGGGCACGGTCCACAGCCACATCCTGCAAAGAAAACAGCGGTTAGAAGAGGAGCTGGTGTGCGCTGCCTGCAGCGAGGTTACATTTCTTCTGGTCGAGCGGGTCACCTCCCCTTTACCTGGCCACTCACTGTCGGCTGGCTATCCATGTGTCGTATAGTTGCCCCTCACTCAGCTTTCAGGGCCGTGGATGGTCAAGCAGGGCAGGAGCGCAAAGAAGACAGAGGGAAGAGTAGACTGCGAAAGGGCAGAACGTGCGGCGTCAAAGCACGAAGGCGAGGGCGGGAAAGGGGTGGCGTGCAAGGGAATGGAAAGCGAGAGGCAGACAGAGAGCGAGGAGCGACTTGGACTGCTTCTGTACTCGCTGAGGCGGACCATGTGCCCAGAAAAAAACAACTACCATAGCTTCAGCCCTCCCTGGTTAAGGTGGGCAGAGAGATAAGGGGTCGCAGGGACGTGGGCTGGGTAGGCTGCACGGGAAGATTGCACAGGGTGTAGCCAGAGCGTAGTAGCAGGGCCCGGCCGCCTGGCGGGAAACCTTGCTATGGCACAGCAAAAGTGGGGGAGTAAGACTTACAATCTCAAGGAGTCCAACAAGCAGGCCTGGTGCCACGCTGGTCTTCAGAAATTAACATTACATAGTGCTATGCGCAGGGCCTGGGGGTGTAACAATTCTAAACGCCCCCATTATTAGATACAGCGCCTAAAGCCAGGTTGGTTTGAGGAATTTAACAGTGCATAGTCCTATGCGCAAGGCCTGGTAGTGTAAGAATTCTAATCTTCCAGAGCCCCACAAACAGGCCCTTGCGACGAGCGGGTTAATAATCCTAAACTACCAGGGTCTGGTGATCGGCCTAGGCTGCAAGTACTCTCACCTTGGGACGTCCCACAAACTGGGCCAGGCAGCTCACTAAGGTCGAACAATTGAGGTGTATGTCCCCGTGGGTAACAAATGCCTAAGCCATAAACCCAAAACAAACATTAAGAATATTGGCACATATACACCACATGTCCCAACAGGCTGGTCACCAGGTGCTTAAATATTGTGTGTTATTTCTTTACCAAACTCAAAAGGACTCCGTGTGTGGACCAGAGGGCAATGGGAGGCTGCGTGGATGCCACTGGGATCTGGATTGTAAAAAGCAAAACCACTAATGCAATAAAAAAAAAGAATAATATTTAAAGCATACAACGCACAGTAAAATAACAGGACAGAGGCATGAAGATAAAAACGTAGACCAAAGCATACCATGGGCCTATGGTACACGTAGCACGTGACGAGCAGATTCTCACCACGTGGACACACATAGCAAAGTTTCACGTTTAACGTGCAGTAAAAACCTATGATATAGGGCAGAGGGATCGTTCTATTGAGAGTGGATGTTGTAGTGCAGTGGTGCTGATCTTCAACTCCACCAACCACATAAATGCCCCGGGCAATTCATCTGAACCTAAAGACACGGTAGGGATATATGGATGTTTCACTTAACAACACACCATGGGTTCGAAATTGCGGGGAAGTGGGAGCTATTTAGCTCCTGCTTGTAGCCTAGAAGAGCGTGCTTAGCTAGTTACCAAAAGTAACCAGGAGCTACTTTTGGCTCCCCCGGCCAACTGATGCAGAGCAAACACACCTATGCGAATTTAACTCTGTACCTTGGGGACAATCTATAAATAAACATTACAAAACACCTATCCAACATTTAAAGCATAAGGAGTCATAAATAATGGAATCCTTGATATTTTTGCATCATATGTGAATGTTAGATTTGCGGAGTGCTAAGTTAGATTTGCGGAGTGCTACATACAAGCTCCTGGTCACTTGTTCATGCTGGATATCTAGGAGCTGCTTTTAGCTCCTGCTTATCCAACCTTAATTTCGATCCCTGCACACTGTTTACTGCCCGTGGCCACTGGCTGACATTTTTCATCATCACATCCATCCCATTACATTTGCTAGCATCACAAGTTCAGTCTATATGGTATTTATTTATTGTTTGGCGCTTATACAGCAGATACATTACGGTTTCAAAGCGCCCACAGGGCGAGGGGAGGGAACATGGGAAATACAATAAATTACAAAACACAATATTTAATAAGAGCAGTGGAGGGGAAAAGGACGAAAGGACAAACCTGCTATGCCTTGTGAGTATTCAGAATGTGCCAATAAATCAAAGAAGAGGGCAGAGGGGCCAAGTGCTGGGGATTCCAAGCTCAAGGGTGAGCCACAGAGGAAGTACTTGGGTTGACGAGTGCTACACGGCCTGGAGCCACGTTACGTATAAGTGCAAACCTCTAGGGTGGTAGGTGTGCCAAGGCAAGTGCTGAGGCTAGACAGGAGCTGGGCCGATTGGGTGTGGGAGGTCAGGGGCCCCGTGAATGCATAAGAGCCCGGACACCAATCACAGCAGCTGTGGGGTTAGTAGAGAAGAGAAGAAGGGAAAGAGGGGGTAAAGAGGAAAGTCTTGAAGAGCTTCCAGAATTTAAGAAAGACCTGCTCAAAGCGCACATGCAGGGGGAGGCTGTTCCATAGGAGGGAGTGAGGAAATTGATCGACCACCTAACCTCTGTTTAGCCAAACGCTTTAAACACAAAATTGGTGCCAGAGGAACGTAGTGATCTAGAGGGAGAGTATATAGTGAGATAAAGTTAAAGATAGTGTGGTCCCTGGGCCCAGACAGCCTTGTGGACGATGCAGGGGGATTTGAATTTAATCCGTGCAGCAATCGGGAGCCAGTGAAGACTTTTATGGGCAGGAGAGATGCAGTCCCTGGGCTTGGAGTCAAGGATAAGTCTCACTGCACGATTCTGGATTAGCTGGAGCGGTCGGAGAGTAGAAGAAGGTAGATTGAGGAGGGGGCTATTGCAATAGTCAAGCCTAGAGAGAACCAGGGCGCGGGTAACATTGAGCCTCTGGGGGAAAGTGAGAAAAGGGAGAATTTCTTTGAGAAGGAAGAGCTGAAAGTGGGACTTCTTGGCAATGTCCAGAGTGTGAGGGAGGAAGGAGAGCGAGGAGTCGAAGATTACTCCAAGGTTTCCGGCTTCAGAAGAAGGATCAGGGGGAGAGCCCAAAGAGGAAAGCCAGAGTGAAGGGAAGAAGGAGGGAGCAGGGGACCCGGTGGGAAGGATCTCAGTTTTACAGGCATTGAGGCCTAGATTGTTGGATTTATACTAGGACTGGATGGCAGAAAGGCAGTCAGGGATGATGGAGGGTGCAAGAGGGTCAGCAGGAAGTTTGAAAAAGAGCTGTGCGTCGTCTTGGCAACACTGGAAGCTGGAGGATACGGAGGAGATGAGGCGTGCAAGCTGAGTAAGGTAGATGTTAAAGAGCCACAGCGACAGGATAGAACCCTGGGGGACACCACATGTGGAGAAAGAAGTAGGAGAGGAGAAGGTGCCAGGATAACTTGGCAAGGGCGGTCAGTCAGTTAGGAAGGATGCCAGCCAGTCCAGTACCCGTTCAGAGATACCAAAGGCACTGTGAAGCCTTTGTATGAAGATGGAATAATTGACTGTGTCAAAGGCAGAGGAGAGAATCAAGAAGGATAAGGACAGTGAGGAGTTGGAGCCAGGGATGCAGGCAGTTCTTCACAGGTGTTCAGAAGAGCAGTATCCGTGCCTCTGGATGCTCGGAATCCAGATTGATGACAAGTTCGGTGTGCAAGTTGAGTTGGGACAATGCCAGCTTCTCCAGCAGCTTCCCCAGGAAGGGAGTGATGGAGATAGGGCAGAAGTTGGCAGGGAAGGTAGGGTCTGCTGAAGGTTTTTTGCAGGAGTGGGCACACAAGGGAGTGCTTAAGGGTGGAGGGGAAAGATCCAGTGACAAAAGTGTGATTTCAGAAATCAGCGAGTGCAGGGGCAAGAGGGACAACATTATCCTTGATGGTCCTGGATGAGCAAAGGGAAACCTGTTTAGAAGAGACCTTCATGGAGCAGACAACTCTGGTAACTTCTTCAGGCGTGACATGGGAGGAGCGTGAGGGGCCCAGGGAGACAGGGGTGGGTGGGATGCGTTGGGGTGAGTAGGTAGCCAGGGTGTTCAGGATGTCCTGAATTTTGGTGTCAAAGTGTGTGGTCAGTGCGGTGCAAAGGGCCTGGGAAGGCAAAGGGGAGGAGGAGATTGCAGAAGTGTTGGCTAGTTCCCTGCAGATCTTAAAAAGTTCAGCCGTGTTGTTGGATGCATCGGAAACCAGTGCCTGTATGTGGGCTCTTTTTTTGGCACGGATGGAGAGTCTGTATTGTCTTTGGAGCAGATGGCAGGCCAGTTTGTCAGAGGAGGAGCATGAGGTTTGCCACTTCCAGTCTGCCACCCTGCACTTTCATTTCAGGGCCGCAAGTTTGGAGTAGTACCAGGTTTTATGCTTAGAGGCAGGTTTCAGGTGGATCATCATGACTAATGTCAAGAGTATTGGTGATGGACACGTGGCGGTTGCTGAGCGCAGAGTCAGATGTAGAATCTGAGGTAGGGGAGTAAGGGGGGGGGGGGGCTGAAGGTGGAAGCTAAGGCAGCAGTTGACACTTGTTTCATCGCGCGGATGTTAATGAACAAGGTTGGGGGTGAGCAGAGGGCCAAAGGTACTTATGTGGGAGGAGAGAATGGTCTGACCAGGAGACGGGGAGAGAGGTCAGATGGTATGGGCTGACCTAGCCTCCTCCCTACTCTCCTCCTCCTCTCAACTCCTCTTTATGGGTGATGTGAACATTAATCTGGACCCTCCTGACCAGTCAGGTCCTTTCCGCAACCTTTGCGACTCTCTTTCTCTCTCTATCCTACCCTCTGGCTCCATGCACATCGCGGGCCACACCTTGGATGCTCTCATCTCTGACATCGCTCTCTATATCCCTCTCACTACCTCCCTCTCTTGAACTGACCACACTCTTCTCACAACACACCTGAAGCTCTCTTCTGCTCTTGCAGCAACACACCAGGCACAGCCACTCAGCTTCAAAGTCACCAGATCCATGAAAAATGTGACAGTGGCTGCCTTTGCCTCCACCTACTCTCCTCCACCCATTACTGCGGCTGACTCCTACCCTGAAACAGCCCTCGCTAACCTCAATCTCTCCATCTCAGTCACTCTTGACCCTGTTATGAGGGTCCTACTGAAGCCTTCCAAAAAGTGCAACTCTTGGTACGACTGAGACCTGGCTGGCCTTAAACGCAAGTGATGGGCAGCAGAGCGGAAATGGAACGTGTCGGGCGAACCATCTGACAAACTGGCCTACCGCCTCCTTCAAAGGCAATAGCGACTCTGCATCCGCGCCAAGAAAATAGTCTTTATTCAAGCTCGCATCTCTGCGGCATCAAACACGGCCAAACCTTTCAAAGTCTAATCCTGCAACAGCCTCTCAGGACCTTTGCTCAGCCCTGGCTGCACAGTTCACCACAAAAACCAAAGACATCCTTTCCACCCCTCTTCCACGCCCCAGTATACACCAATACCCAGGCCTCCCTTGGCCCCCCTCCACTTACCCTCTCTTCTCGCTCACATGTCACACCGGATGAGGTCACCAGACAAGTCCGAGCTATGAAGGCTTCATCCCAAGAGGTGGACCCCTGCCCTTCTAAAACCTTTAAAGACAATATTGACTCCCTCGCCCAAGCTTTGGCTGATCTCTGCACCCTCTCCTTTTCCACTGGAGTTTTCCCAACTGCCTTAAGCACTCCCTTGTTCACCCTCTGCTCAAAAAACATCTGCCGACCTCTCCATTGCGCCAAACTACCGCCCTATGTCTATCACGCCTTTGTTTCCTGGAGAAGTTGGCTATCTCTCAGCTGACCCTCCACACTGAATCTATTGGTTGCTTCCATGACCATCAGTCTGTCAGCATTCAAAGGCACGGAAACTGCTCTTCTGAACACCCGTGAAGACCTGCTCCCAAATCTTGACACCAATACTCCCTCTGTCCTAATTCTCCTTGACCTCTCCTCTGCCTTTGACATGGTTAACCACAACATCCTAATCGCACATCTCCGTGACACCCTGGGAATTACAGGTCAGGCTCTGGTGTGGTTGACCTCCTTTCTCTGACCGCCCATCCCAGGTGGAACTCAGAGCCTTTCTCTCGACTATAACTCTCTCAACATGTGGCGTTCCACAGGGATCTAGCCTATCCCCATAGTTCTTCAACATCTATATGACTGCCCTGGCACATCTGGTTGCCATTTTCACCTCTAACTTCCATTGTTACGCAGAGGACATGCAACTCACTTTCAGGCTACCCTCAGCTGCCTCCTCCTGGCTCATATCCAACTGTCTGCTATTCTGTCATGGTGTGCTGCAAACAACCTCTGCCTCAACGCCAGTAAGACTGAGATTGTTCGCATTGGGACCTCTGCTCCCTCTTTCACTCTGGCCTGCCTCTCTTGGCCCTGTGCCTGCACCCACCTGCAAGGCAAGAAACCTTGAGGTCATTTTTGACTCCACTCTCTCCTTCTCCTCTCACATTTCGGACATCACCAAAAAGTCTAACTATCAGCTACACCTCCACAGAGGTGCTCTACCTTTCCTCACTTCCCCCAGCAACTCACTGTCTCCAGAGCCCTGATTCTCTCTAGGCTGGACTATTGCAACAGCCTCTTCCTCAACCTTCCGTCTTCAGCCCTGCGCCCTCTGCAACTCATCCAGAACAGAACCGCAAGACTTATCCTTGGCCTCAAGCCCAGGGACCACATCTCTCTGGCGCTGAAATCTGTTCACTGGCTCCCCGTGGCTGCAGGGTTCAAGTTCAAGACCCTCTGCATTGTTACCAAGGCTTTCTGGGGCCAGGGACCTACATACCTGCAACACTGCCTACCTAAATACTGTCCCTCACAAGCCCTTCGCTCTTCTACCTCCAACCTTCTGCGAGTGAGACGGTTCTCCAAGCAGAGATTTGGAGGGAGATCCTTATCCTCAGCAGGTGCCTCCCTCTGGAATAGCCTCACTTCCGCCCTCCGTCTTGAGACTGATCTTCTTAAGTTCGAGAAACTCCTCAAGACCTTCCTCTTCCTTCTCTCTCCTTCTACCCTGCTAACCTAGTTCTCTGCTCTTTCCCTCTGTCCCTCCTCTTCCCTACAGCTTGCTGACTGGCTGTCTGGTGTACCTCGGAGTTTCACAGGTCCCTGGCACCCCCGCCAATCCTCTTTCACACTTACCTCAGAGCCCTACACCCCACCCACACTCACTGCACTTATGAAATATCCCAAGAGAGTGTCTCTCTTTGCACTTACCCCAGTCTCCACCGAACGGGTACACTTGGATCTCCCCTCCCTGTGACCGTCTGTGCACTTGCATGACACGTATGCACCATGCCTGAAGATAGTCAGTCTGTTCTCCCTTGTCTTCACCCCTCAATTGCACTGGTAAAACTGCAGAATAGCAGTCAGGCCTATTTGCTTTATCTCATACTGTTAAATGTATTTTACACACTCACTCTGCCTGTGCAGACTTATTTCCGAATTTCAAGGGCTCTGAGCGACAGTTGCCCCCCCAATCCCCAATGTGCCCACCCTCCTTGAGCGCTTCGAAACACTTGCCTGTGTATAGGCGCTTTATAAATAAACAATACCATAGCATACATG
Organism: Ambystoma mexicanum; assembly: GCF_040938575.1. Taxonomy (NCBI): domain Eukaryota; kingdom Metazoa; phylum Chordata; class Amphibia; order Caudata; family Ambystomatidae; genus Ambystoma; species Ambystoma mexicanum. The sequence goes on from NC_090931.1 coordinate 175,114,295, forward strand.
AGGGTGTCCATAGTGTGTCCAGCTGTATGGGTTGGCCCAGAAGGGAGAATAGAGAGGGAAAGAGCTGCATGGGTCAGTGAAGAGAATGGATGCAGAGCCAGGGGAGTCCAGTTGGATGTTGAAATCACCCAGGAGGAGGTTGGAGGTGGATGAAAGTAAGGAAGAAGAAATCAACCCATTCAGAAAGAAACAGGGTGGTGGTGCCTGGAGGCCGGTTAATGGTGGCAATGAGAGAGGACCAACTTAAAAACCAGGTTTTCAAAGAAAGAGTAGAGCTGGGTGGGTAAGATGGAAGCAGGAACTCACTCAGGGAAGATTAAGGCAACCCCCCCGCCAGTGCAGTGAGGCTTAGAGATGATCTTGAAGCCATCACGGAGGAGGGATTCAAAAGCAGTGACTGAGCTGGAACTGAACCATGTCTCGGTAAGAGCAAGAATGTCGAGTTCAATGTCTTCAAGAAGAAGGCAGATGTCAGCAGAGTGTTTGTTGGTTGAGCGGGCGTAAGAGTTGCCAGATGGAGGAAGTCTCTGCCTTTCAAGGTTTTCTGAGGTGGGGTACAGGGGCGTGGTACACCAGTCAGAGGAGAGAGAGGGAGAGAGGGAGAGAGGGAGAGAGGGAGAGAGGGAGAGAGGGAGAGAGGGAGAGAGGGAGAGAGGGAGAGAGGGAGAGAGGGAGAGAGGGAGAGAGAATGCTGGCAAAGGGAGGATGTTAGTAAGAGAAGGAGGTTGGATTGTGGACCCTGAACCAGGATAGTGCCTGTGTGATAGACATTATCGAAGCAACGTGCAGATGAGAAGCCAGCCAATAGGACTTGCCACTTGGTGCCACCGCCAATGGTAGAGGATGTGGAAGGAGAGAGAGACTGGAGAGGAGGGTCCATAGATCGGGAGAGGGGACAGAGAAGAGGATATCAGAGAAAACATCTCTGGAGGAAGCACTGGCATAGGTGTCTACGAAGGGAAGTCCAGGATTTGCACTCAACAGTGAGAGGTCCAGAGAGATTGTGGAGGCAGCAATCGAGGAGTTCAGCCATCACTCACATTTTAGTACTGCAGGCAACGTGGACGCCCAAGGATCAAGTCTGGAGGCCAAGAGATATTTTGTGGAGAGGCCCTGCTTGGCCCGGACATGCTCAGACAGGGCCTTAGCTGTGGGCCTCTGCAGGAGATGCCAGCTTTCACCTGCCAGCGCCTCTCATTGGCTGTTTCTAGAAGGAGGCAGCCATTCGCAGTGGGGGCAGCTACCAGTCAGAGAAAAGCTCCAGGCCCATGTGTGGCGCTGCCCTCTTGGAGGTGCTTTGCAATACAAAGGTTGATGCCGGTGGAATTTTGAAATAATCCCAAGGAAGGTTTAAACTTTCTGAAGTTGCCTCATAATGAAAGTGCCATCCTTATGGCCAGTAACACATCCTCTGATGCGATTTAGAGCGTGATGCACGCTCGGCCTGAAAAAAAAAATGCTACAATTGCTGTTATTTTTTAAAGCAAGCAAGACAGACCCCCAGGGCCTAGCTTCTCGAAGTTCTGCTGCTTAGCGCTGCCCCTGCAGCTCCCGATGCCCTAGGTGTTGGCGTTTGCAGCCTGCTCCGTTGAAGTGGGACATCACTAACAAAAGTGAGACATTTCTAGTGTTTTGTCCTGCCCTGGTGAGTGGAAGCTCAATACATGAGAGACATTTAACAAAGATAAGAAGCCCCACTGAAAAAAAATTCCCTAATCTGCATTGGACATCTGCATTCCTGAGGTTTAGAATTAACTTGCTGCCAACAAATGAAGTGCTGGCAATACGATCAAAAACCCAAGAGGTTTTGACCCCTTGTAGTTTTTGTCATTCGAAAGAGGACATACACATCCTAAAACATGTATTAAATATTTGTCCAGCGCTAGATAACCTGAGAATTTAGCTACGAGGAAGGTTCACACATGATGTCCAATGGTTGACAACTGAGGAATTCTAGAACAGATTGTCGAGTGGGTATGATATTCCATATTCTTTGGCTGTATTAAAATGTTTAAAGAAGTCAAATAATCGGTGTAGTAAGATAAGGAATAGGATAAAAGAAGCCCCCATCCTGGGATCTATCTTTTTAGAACAATTTTAATGTGCTTTATTAAATTATGTTAAAAAGTATAGATAGTTACATGTACATGAAATATGTGTGCTAATTATTATAGATTGTAGACGTTTTAACAATTACAAACAAACATGAATGAAAATTTCCATGATTTCACATAGTGTGAATATATTTACAACAAGGGATTTCCTGAGTGCAACAGGCAGGTAACTGGTTTAAGAATCAGCGTGAATTCACGATTTCAGCATCATGAAATCAGGGTTTCCCTTTTAGACTTAGAAAATAGTGATCCTTAAAAGGAAAATGTCTATTCAAATGCATAAGTTCATTTGTAAAATGCGTATTAAGACGTGTCAGTAACTATGCAATACTGTACTAAAGTGCAACACAATACCTACTGGCATAATAAGTTATTATTTGTGACTTAAAGATGCTTGTGATAAACAGAGATGCTTGTGATAAACTGAATAAATAAAATTGAAGAAATGTTGCACTATATAATACTAACCCACTACCACCTGTCAGTTCAGACAGGTGTCTTGAGAGATACAAGTGAAGTTTAAAAAACAATATTGAGACCTCTTGGCCTTGACAAAGCCCTAAATTGGGTGAAACATTAGCACGTGCCACCACCTGGTTAATGTTGGCTTGACTAGGAACCCATCGTAAATGCTAATTTTGGAACTTAATACATATGATTGTTTAAAAAAATGTCTGATCTACTATCTCATTTGCCCCGGCGCAGTACCAAACTACACAATTCTCTTATCTCTATCCTGACTGATTAGGGAGAAATCGGTCTCAGTTTGGGTACAGCAGCCGGCAAACTAATGTCACGACACAAACAGCAATTAATAAACGTGTTGAGGTGCAGAAACCTTCATTTTCCCCATTAACCTACATTCATAAAATAGGTCCGAGTGCACATTCTGGCAAAGCATCGCCCCACAGCAGGCAGGCTCCTCCGGCATGCAAGCAAACACGAGTGGCAGGGCAGCGAGACAAAGCAAGGCACGCCTCACGCATGTCGCAGTTCTAGCATTAGGCTAAGAGACAGAGATAAGGTGAATTCCCAACATCTCAAGATTAGCAGTATGCAAGAAAGACAAAATCAGCAGGTCTCCATGTTACAAGGCTTAAATTAGTTTCCAAAAATTAATTAGCAGAGTTTTCCAATTAATATCTTCTTGATTAGCAAACAAACCCATTTTATTAGCTATGTTGCACTAATATTTGTAATGCCAATAGAAGTTACTTGTACACCAGATATAAAACGAGCAACAATACAGTAGTTGTGTACCGCTGAAGTAAGACAATGAGATGAGTCAGGCCTTGCAATAGACCTGCAGGTCTAGTAACTTAGTTTACTCACTCAACCAAAGAGAAATACACTAGGCCCATGGCAACAAATGGCCGTAAATTTAAATGCATTTTCTGTAAAATGGTGCATGTTACCACAAATCCACTTTAATTTGGCACACTGCTGCCACTCAGGGGCTAGCCATGCACAGCAAAACTTGTATTGACATTTACTGCAAACAAAGTAAACGTTAAATAAAAGTTTCAAACATCCCTACAAAAATGGTACTGGCCCTTCTTCAAATCTATTCGACAGTATGAGTGGGCGAAAATACTTTCCGCGCCCTGGATGAGCGTCGGTAAAATCTTAGTTGCATGAATGGACACAAATAAATACATATGATAAAAAGGCTCTGAAAACAGTTTGGCCTGCTTTCTTCCGCAGGTGCTAATATATAATGCAATCATAATCATGGAGCAAAGCGAACTCTGGAGGCTAACTACAGTGTATGGTAGTGCAGTAGATCTATAGATGGAACTATTGATCACTACTTTGCGTAAACATCTATTTTTTTTGTCTATTCATTATGCATGGGGAAAGACAGTACAAGACTAAGCAGTGTGTATGACATAGCAGGCAGAGAACTGGGCAAACTAGGTGGAATATTGTAGTATGTGGCCCTCTCACTTTCTGGGTGTCTGGTATAAAGCATCATGGTGATAAGATAGAATGGCAAGGAGTACGGAATCAGCTCATGGGTTACAAGATATGTCAGCACGAGTTACAAGATATATGTAACCAGCAGGTTACAGAACTAGGTTTGTCATCAAAAACATTTGGCCGTGTGGTCATGTACATTTTCAAAAAAACTGTCCGCTCATCAATATGATGCATCTTCCCCAACAAAATGAAATATAGTTGACACTGAGATTTAGATACACTAACCTACACTTTACTGTAAAGCATGGTGTTGTACAGTATAATACTGTAATTATGCATTATTATTAAACAAATTCAATTTTTAGAATTGGAATTGCATGACCGTTTAAAAAAGAAAAGAAAATTAACAAATACTGGTCTTTGGCAGACAGGATACAGTTAGCTTAATAAAAGTATTATCACGATTACTTTTGGTTGCAATTATTTTTTAAATCTTGCCTGCACTCTCACACAGGCTTTTGGCGCATAAGAGGAGAGGATTACTGCTGCATTCCCTCTCCATTAGCCCCTTTGAACTTGTAGAGAAAAGAGGGTGGAGAGAGCTCTGAAGGAAACAGGGGAATACAGGGCGAGCTTAAATAGCTAGCTTTGCTATACAAGTACCAATTTAAATAGCACACATACAGAATTGCATAGCAAATTGCTCCGCAACACTGCTTATTTTATGCATTGTTGTAAATTGCGGGTTTAGAAGTAGGCTAGAAAAGTCAAGTCAGGTGCAACAGGGACGAATTACATGATTAGAAGTGGGCTTAAAAAAAAAAAATAAAAAAAAATACACAAAATCAATATGCTTAGGCATGTTGCCGACCCATATTAGGCTGAGAGTCAAAGACGGATATGTTGCAGACACGCCACAGGCAGGGAAGTGGTAGACTTAGGCAGGGAGGGGAGTGGGCAAAGTCTAGATGAAGAGGGATGACTTTATTGGTCTCCAAAACGTTTTTGCTTGAATGGTGCATACGATAAATCAATCATAGGGCTAATGTATTCCGTGGAACAAATGTTCTTGTATTCCTGCTTTCATCAATTGTAGTACAAGGAGTAGCCGTCTGCGGAAAACGCAACCCCTGGTGGCGAGATCGATAACCTACCTTCCCTCGCCACCCTCGCACACTGCCGAGCAAGGTATACCTATAAACCATATTGGGCCTCTCCTCTGAGGCCTCTGGTTATGGCATAAAGAATAGAATCAATAGTTGAGCTCTGGGCTGTATAGCAGAGCATCCTACTAAGGAGATGTGCAGCATAACTTAAAACAATACTCTAAAGCGGGGTCTGCAACTTTTGGCTCTTCAGATGTTTTGGACTGCAACTTCCATCATTCCCCACTAGCATAGTCAATGGTGAGAAATCATGGGTGTTACAGTCCAAAACATCTGGAGAGTCATAGGCTGAATACCCCGGCTCTTAAGAAGGCCTTCAAAACTAGACAGAGTACTCCAGATGTGGCCTTCAAAACTGGACACTGAACTTAATGCAGCCATGTCAAGTTCACCCAATATTAGAGGTTTGGCCTCCAAGACTGGACAATACTCCAAATGTGTTCTCCAAGACTGACTCAGCATTTCAAAAGTGTGTCCCCAGTAAACTGAGGTTAAATATCCCCTTGAGCACAACATATATGGTTGCATTCTATGGCTGTATTTTTACTGGACCGACAGGGAAGGGGAGTACCCCGCTAACCCAACAGAGGATTTTGGGAGTATAGCATTAACTGTATGAAGTATGAAATCAGCACTGCTACGATCATCCTGGGCAATCTGCCATAACCGAAAAAACAGTACAAAGCACAGAACGGTATGTTACAAAGTGTGAATGTGGGCTGTGTAACCTTGGAAGGGTGAAGGCAATTGTGAGCTTTACAAAGTTACAAGGGGAAGCCTTGGAGGGTACACCTTGAGTCTTGGCAGGGTGAGCTATGATCGACAGAGGAGTGTGAGCCAAAGGCTTGGGTGGAATGAAGTGGTTGGAGAGGTTCAAACAAATTAGAACACCTTTGGGGGCAAAGAGGACATTATTTGGATGGTGAAGGAATAATACAGTGAGCCTTGGAAGAAGGAGTGGCACAGCTGTAGAAAGGTAACTAACCAAGAGGTTTGGAGAGACATGGAGCCTTAAAGGATAAAATGATTGAAAGATATGGAGCAATTAGTATTAGAGGTTTGGCGAATTCAGTGCACGCTCGGATACATTTGTGGTGAAAAGTCTTCTGCAAAGCAGAAAAACAATTGTTTAATATGTTTCTTCCTTTCTTTGGTGTGGCAAAGTCTCACGTCTGTTTCTGGGCATTTCAAGGGGAGTGACCTAGGGGGCTCGGTATCTCTTACTAGCCGGATCCCGTGATCATCTTCCCACAGTCATCTTTGTGTGGTAGAGGACAGTCAAATGAGACAGCCAAATAGGCCCTCTTCTCAATTGAAAGAGCATGAACGTCTTAGTAGCTAGACCCAAAATCCCAGAAAAGAAAAACCAGCACACTATATATAATTCAGGCTCAGTTATTCATAAAATGTTTGCAAAAACCTGTCCGTTAGTGTTGTCAGGAATCCAACAACAGGAAATGACATACCCCACGAGACTTGAAAATGTTTTTCTCAAGTCTCTACACAGGATACAATGTTACATGGTTCCGGGCTCCAATAACATATTCCGCAGAAGAAAAATTAACTTATCAAATATGCATCTGCCAGCAGATGGCTACCTCTGCATGCAATTAAAAACTGCATTTCTAATGCAGACACGCATTTTCTGTGATTTATAGAAAGTTACCTAACTAGTTAAAGGATTTAACGTGTACACGTTGGGGGAAGCAAGAAAGCTGCATTCTTCCCAGGCAGCCATTTAGGGTAATTGGGAAAAGGGAGTGGATTCCAATGTCAGTTAGGGGCCTGAACCTGTATCTAGTCGAACACCAAGTTAAGCCCAAGTGACCTTGTAAGAGACAGCCAATAGCAGCCCCTCAACAATTTCAAGTTGCAGGGTAGACACTCAGCAAAGGCCCAGACCAGAGGGAGCATCACCGGGCTATAAAAGCCCACAAGCTCAGTCTGGCGGCATGAGGGTTTAGAGGAAGGAGGTTGGAGTGGAGTTGGAGAGAAAAGGCTGAAGGAGAATGGCTTGTACAGAAAGAAGAGAGGAGAGTTTTGAGAAAAGAGGGACAGAAGAAGGTTGGTTGTAAGGGTCGGCGAAGGAAGAGCCAGGTGTTGGTAAGACACAACAAGAGGTGGGTAGAGCAGAATAGGAGGAAGTTTTTCAAAGGAGGTGGTCAGAGGATGCAAAGCAAAGGGAGAATACAGCTAGGAGAAGACTAGAACATCTAGGGATATTAGAGGGAGCTAGGATGGAGGCCTGAGCAAGAGGGGGAGTCACCTTAAGATCTGGCAGCCAGACATAACAGGAAGGTATGAAGAGGCTTGGTTGGCCAAGGGCGGGCATTTGTGGTAGGAGGAGGGAAGAGTATCCATTAGGGAGCTTAATGCAGGACCATAGAGGCAAGGGTGGGGTCCCTGATCAACAACCAGGTATACAAAGGAATATCCTCCATGGCTCTGCTTCACAACACCTTCTCCAAAAGTCTGAGAAAATCCAACAAGAGAACAAATGTGCACAAGGACATAAAGAAGAAGAGCACAGAAATCCTTCAAACTCAGAAGACCTGGCTAAAGTAGGGTTTAAGAACCCTGGAACCTCATAACGGAAAATGGCTCAGATCCTCTCAGAGGAGAGGTCCAAGTGTCTTGGCACGAGAACCCAAATCTGAACAGGGATTAAACCAAGAGACAGCATAGAATTTGTGTTGGTCCATTAATCCATATTTCTGAGAAGAGATACTGAACCACATTTCCGGTTTTGGTTTGCTTCTTGATCCATCATTACCATATGACAAGGCAAAAGTAATGCCAGCCATAGAACAACCCTGTCATAGTGGACAACGTGTCCAAATGGTCAGAGGTTCAGTTCATGACAGAAATAACAACAAAATCAGCCATAACATGTTTTGAAGAAGTTTTTCAAGGGAGGATACCCAAAGAAAATAATCACAGACAATGGAGTCCAGTTCCTCTCTGATGATGTGAGAGAGTACCTGAAGAAACATAAGAAATTCACGCTGTATCACCCTCCAAGGGAATGGACAGGTGGAAAGAATGAATCGAAACGTGAAAGGGATCATCCAAATAGTATACAGGAGGTGTGCTCCTTCTCACGCCATGCCGTAACCCATGGCATTGGCAGCGGCAAAAAGAAAGGGAACACCAAACTACATCAGTGGAGGCCAGAGAAGGATGAAGAAACAATACCCCCGAGAACCAGTAGAATGAGAAAACCACCAAGTATATATAAAGACCATTTTATGGACTAGAGTATTGTTTGTTAACAAAAGGGGATGATGTAGTGACGTGGACTAGCTGCGTCAACAGGCATGGGGGATGAGCCGACCGCGTCATCACGCAAGGGTTTTGGCATGGCGTGAGAAGGAGCACACCAGCAAGGAGAGAGCATGCAGAGAGCTGCTCCAGGTTGCTGCTCTGCGAGTATATCCCCATATATATGTATATTTATTTACAGCTCACTTAAGTGTATTTAAGAGTGAGCAGCTGTGAACTACAACATGCTGTTGTACTACAAGTGTCATGCTGAACAATCCATCGGCGTGGAGTGTACTTATTGAAGAAAACTTAATTCCTACACTGAGTTTCGGAAAATCACATTACATTGTATTGTGTCATTTGTTGTGTGCCAAAGTGTAAAATAACTCTCTTCGAGGAAGAACATCAGGGTGACCCTTGGGTGGTAGGAAAAGTAAACTTTAAGAATGGTGAACCCCTGGAAGAGTAAGCCTTGGGTGGGTGAAGGAGAACAATTGTATAGGGCACAACTGTATAGGGCAATCATTAGAGCAGCGTTCAATCTGTGGGGTGCGCCCCCCCATCGTGTGGGGCTCAGCACCAGGCCTGGGAGAGGGGTGGCGGTGCAAGCCCCACAGATTGAATAACAATTAGCATCCATTCAGCCTTTATAAGCAGTCTTGCAGTGAGCATTGCCTTCAACATAGAGCTCCAGCCTCCGGTGCAACTTTCAGGCAAACACAGCATAGAAGTCTTTCCATGTTGCGTTCACTTTTTTTTGTTTATGGCACGGTTCCAATGCAGCCAGACAGTCTCTGTCCTTGCAAAGACCAGACAGCAGAAGACAGAGGGGGGCAGGAGAAAGTGCATATTTATCTCCAGGATTGGGAAACGCCAGGATATAAAGCAAACGAGAAGACTCAAGAGGTTTCAAGGGAGGGAGAAAGTGACACTGTGCAGTAGCACGTGGAGCATTCCAAGTGCCAGATGGAATTACCAATAAACAATCTCGGACTCAAATTACCTCCACGAATATGGCAAAATACTACTTTATCAGCTCAAATAAAGTAGGGCCACCTGGTGAACAAACAGACTGCAGCTCACACACATCTACATTTTGATTATACAAAAGGCTTTATACCTCGATGTACGTCAGCTATGACGTCATCCTACATGGCAAACAGTAGAAACCTATCGGAAGGATGGATTGGGGAAGGGAACATATATATCTATACGTTATTTAGGTGTTAGTAACATAATTGGCTGCTCCCTATCAAGTAGGCACACCTTGAACTACCTCTTACTACATATAATACAGATCAATAGCAGAATTTAATAGCAGAATAACAGCAACTGATTGGCTTTTGCAACAATGTATGGTACACTGCTTCATAGGCCCGGATGATTGGTTGGCATTCTCTCCCAACCTTGGTCATTCAGCTCGTTAGCAGTACATACGCAAAACGAAACCCAGGTGTGGGTAACAACGTCAAACCACTGCCCACTTTGGTTAATTAGCCTACCATCGCTCATCAGCTAGGCCGTAAACCAAGGTTTTCTCTCTGTAGTTAACCTTGATGACTGTTTTCTTCCTTGGGACTTTTAAGGGGAGTGTAGGTACATCGCTATCTTCAGTTGAAGCTTACTGAATAGGCCTTGTTTTCAAGTCTTGCACCACGTGTGTTGATACCATGATTTTATCAATTTCTACCTTTTATTTAGTGCTATTTAAATTCAATTAGGCTGGGTTTAATTCAATTACTCCTCTTCGCCCCTGGAGACCTGGTTGCTCTGTCTTGCATATGCTTTCTGCATCTTTAATTGTCTAATACTTGGCACTTGCAAATGTTTTTGCCTTTGATTAACCTAAGAGAAATATGTCCTGCTTATGCAGCATATCACCTTTGACTCCCCTTGTGCCTTGCCGTCAGCAATGTATGGAGACATCCTTCCACCACGTCTGTGCGAGGGTACATTTGATACAGTTGTCTGCGTGCATAACGTCTCTCATATCTTCAATGCAGTATTGGGACGATACGTGGTGTCACACATACTGCTCTCTTGCTGTTCTTCCAGTATGACGGAGGTGAGGGGCAGACACTAGAGATGACATGTATATCTGCCTTTCTACAACACAGAACGGAGGGCAAGGATAGAATGTAGAAGGCAGATGAGTGACAGCAGGAGAGAGGGGGATGCAGTTATAACCAGAGGGGAAAAGAGGGTGCAAGAGAGCAAGAGACTGAGAATTGGGTCTAGAGAAGAGAGAAAGGTTTAATTTAAAAAAAAACAATTAAAAAGAGGGTGAGGAGATTGACGAAGGTAAGAAGGGGTGACGGAAAAGGATGGGTAGCTGTCTGCATTGGCTGACTTAGCCATATACTTTAGAACTATGCAATTACATTATTGGAAGAGGAGGGGGAGACAGAATGCCAGGGATGGACAGAATAAGAGAAGACAGAGGAGGTCAGACGAGGAGGCAGCGAGAGAATGCAGGGGAGGGACAGAACAGTAGTGAGGTACAGAATAAGATGCACATAATAGGAGGAATAGACAGAATAGGAGAGAGACAGAAGACAGCAAGATATGAGGTTGCGCCAAGTAGGTAAGGAGTGGAACTAGGGTGCAGTAAGAGGGAGGCACAGAAGGAGAGGGAAATAAGAGGGAGAGAGAGATGACTAGCCGAGAGGGCCATGCAGAATTGGAAAGGGGGATGAGATTACAAAGGAGTGGGAGAGATTAAGGGTGAAAGAGAGGATGGATGAGAGAACTGGAAGGGGGGTTGAAAGCGGTAAGAAGATTTGAGGGAGATGAGAGAGAATGGGATTCAAAAGATAAGAGACAGAAAATGAGGCTAAAAGTAAGGGAAAGAACAGGAAAATAGATAGGCAGAATAGTAGAGAAACGAAAAGAGATAGAATGGGAAAATAGAAGGAATGGGAAAATAGAAGGAATAGGTATAGGGAAGAGAACATACACAAAAGGAGGTACAGAAATAGAAGAAATTAGTTAAGTGGGAAAGAGAGCCGAAAGACAGTGGGTGTTAGAGAGAGCCAAGAGACAAACTGAGTGGAGACACGAGAAATAATAGAAATGGAGGGTGAGTGGTTGCTGAGAGAAGAACGGAGAGACAGAAGTACACAAGTAGAGATAAAGGATGAATATAAGGGGATGAGAAGAATGGGGTAGATAAGGTAAGTGGGGGACATTTGAGAACAGGGGAATGGGGGGGAAGTAGGCAGTCAGAAGGACTAGCGAGGATGAAGGGCGATAGAACAGCTGCAGCAGAGAGACTTAAGAACGGGGGAGGTTGTGCAGGGCAGACATGCATGGTCGAAGGGAGAAATAGACAAGGAGACAGTCCGTTTCTGCACTCCACTGAGTAAATCCCATCCATAGTCACTAAAGGTTTGATGCGGTATGGTTGGTATCTGACTGCAATCAAACTTTGCTCTTCTGCATTAAACAAATTGGGACATAAGCTAGCTGGAGCAGGCTTCTGCCCCAACCCTCCTGATACAAAGGCAAATGCCTCAACTATTCCTCCTTTGAACAGCGATATATTATTATTTGACTAATTGTACAACACCCGATATTGAGTTCAAGGGACCAGTCCCCCATTTAACGCTCCATGAGACGAATGTATGCGTGCGGGCACGTGGTACACTACCATCGCATCCAACTCGCTCACAGCTACCCCATGTAACCACGGGTAAGTTGTCTCTGAAAAACATCGGCCACCCTCGTTCAGTGAGTAAAAGACTGCCGAGGCGGGAGGGGGGGGGGTATCACAACATGCCTCAAGGGGGGCTTCGTATTTACAAGTTTGAAAACCTCTGCATTGGATTGATAGTAAGGGGAGGGCTGAAACTTGGGAAGGATGAAGAAGGTGGCGTTTAGAAGAGAGGGGCCGAGTCTTGGCTGGCCTTGAGGTGCAGGACACGGAGGAAGCGAAAAGGGAGTCAGTGGCCCTGACAGAATAAAAGCCGTCACAAAAAAAAGTTGCTGTACGAAGCGAGTAGAGCCTTTATTTAAGTCTTCTCCGTTACAAACTTCCAAATGTAATGTCCCGCCCTTCAATTGAAGACAGCTGCCCCACCAAATAGAACTCAAGGTGAACCCTCGTTTGGCCAATCAATGGACAGTGGGTGGAGCTTAAGCGCATGTGGTGGGCGGGACCTTATCAGAACCGGTGGGCGAGCGCTCTTGTGGCCACTTACTCCGGTGCCCCCAGCGACGCCGCCAGGCATAACGGCTGCTCCGTACAGTGCCTCCCTCTGCGTGGGTCCAGTAGTGTCACACCAGCGGGTCTCTGTGAGGGTCGGCGGTTAAACCAGTTGACCCGGCTCTCCCAGCCTACTCTCAGGCAAGGCGCACACACTTTCCAACTCCATTTCCTGGTAGCGGTGGACCAGGGACGTCACTTCCGTTGATTCTTTCCTTAAAGGGACAGAGCATACACCAAACCGGTTTTATAAGTGTAGGAGTTGGAACTCTGTGCACACCAAAGCTAGCTCTCTGAGCTTGAGTCGGAGTTCATCCCCGAATCACCTCAGGGCAGGGTGGCAGGCTTTACTTACTATCACCTAACTGTAACAGACAGACCAACTAGCCCAACTCACATAGCTGATTTTGGTATGAACACACTTAACCCTGAATGTGGTGGCGGCCCCTTTAAGGGCAACCTGCCGACAGATTCCGAGTTGACCGACTGGCGTATGTTGAGCTCACTTACTGAGCCAATGACATTGAGTAGCCCGAGTTAGCATTTTGTGAACTATATACCTCACATGTAATGTAATGTGGCATTTGGTTAGCGCCTATTCCCAAAGCGCTGTTGATTGCATGCCCTTGGAGGACCAAAGTCTGCAGTATGAGATTGGTAATAGGAATATAGAATGCATAGCTCTCAACTCGCACGCTTTTGGCGGGTGTAACCCGCCTCGTAAATGGCTGACTCACCCGCCAAGCCTCCTGCACACCCTTTCATTCCAATGGGCGTCTCATCCGCCAAAAACAAAATCGGGTGATTTCACTTGCCTTTGCCACACAAATGGTTGAGAGCTATGAGAATGCGTGTGTGCATTTGACCCTATACGAAAGTAAGTAAGGGTAGCTAAATCCCTGCTAGCGACCCATGTAGAGCGGGCTTGGGGATGGGTGCTGTGAAGTTTGTGCCAAGGAGACTGATTATGTATCCAATTACACCAAATTTTACTGTGGAACTTATCTTGCTTCTAGTGGCAGAGATGTTGTGTGATATGTCTTCAAGCAGCAGATATGTGCGGGTGGGTGGCTAAGCCTTTGGAGGGATATAGCCATCTTCCATCGAGATGGAGTGCGATATGTACCAGGGAGTCATAGCTGATTTCTTGTTTCGTTGCCAGGGTGAAGGTCCCGTTCTGCAGTCTACAGGAGTCTTTTCTGTGCGTGCTCAGTGCTTTCTTTGTGGGACTCATTGATGACCCAGCCTATCTGTCAGGAGGTGAAATTCACCCGAGCGGAAGGATAGATCCGTCAAGACGCAAGGGGTAAGAGCCAGATATTGAGTGCCTTCCAGAAGGCCGAGGTGATCCTCTATGCGGCTGATACTAAAAGGGATGGAGTTCCATATTGTAGGTGCTGTAAGGAACTCATAGTGGCAACAGTAAAGACAGACACAAGTGATCACAGTTCAAGGGTGTTTATTAAACTGTACATGTGGATTGGGAAAATGCCTAATCTAAATCTAAGATGGGAGCAAGCTAAAACCATAAAATAATAATAAGGCAGTCCTAGTGGCGTCTTGTCAAATAAAAGGGCCTATGCTAAGAAAAACCTATTGCCAATCCTTACGCTAACTACAAACAAAGAGTGTGGGATAGGATTCACAGGAAAGAAAGAAGTGTTCACAAATAATAAGTCAGGATGTATAAGCCAGGGTTCTGCCTTCCCCATGTTTTGAGCACAGGACAAGGTGGGATTCCGGAGCACAGCACACACTCGAGCTTTCCCAGCAGGAGCCAACAGTTCCAGCTAACAGGGCCTTCAGTGGTAAGTCTCATTTCTATAAAAAGTCTCTCGCTTCTGAGGACCTGATGTATCTGTAGAGGATCAGCTGAATGCCTCTGCACAAAGTCCCGCACCTATTCTGCCTATATGTTGGAAACTGGAAATTAAAACATGTGCAACTCCGGTAATGGTACGCATTACACAACGAGCCATTGAGACAAGGTATCCACTGAGAAAGCCCTATTTGATGTATCCCCAAAGAGATGACGGTCTCTTGAACGAGTGTAGAGGAGGTCCCAGACACGGCCTGCACCCCTTCTCCTCATTTTGAAGTACCAGGAGCGTATTCGCCAAGGTATGTGACGTATGAGGAGCAAATGAATCAACAAAGAGCTGCACTGGGACTCTGCCCAGTATACATTAGAAGATCCATACCCGTTGGAGCGCCCATAACCAGACAACCCTGGGCAGCACGGTACCCCATCAGACAGCCGTACCAGCCGCTGAGGCGAAACAAAGAGTACCTACAGACAGTCTATGAAGAGACCCAAAGAGCCCTAATGGAAGGCCAGTGGAAATGACACAAGGGCTTGAACGGACTCATGAATGAACAAAATGGCTATCGAAGATAGCACGCCAGTGCGAGCAGTTGTGAAAATATATGTAATGGACGCAGGAAAGAGACTATGTTAAAACGTGAGGAAACGTTGCTACGAGACAAAATGGAAGCAACCAACTAGTTAAACGTGTGTAAATAGGCTTGGAACGCAAGAAGCTAAAGATATCAATACTGCTTGCAATGCTTAGTAGAAGATTAGAGTGGCAAGCGCCAACCATATATCTACCTCAATAAGGCACATTATACAAGTGCAACTACATTTTGTAAAAGCAGAAATGTACCCAGGTTGCCAGGGGCCTGACAGGCCAAGTTTCAGAACACAGCCAGAGTCAAGAGAAGGAGCGGAATCGAAACTAAACAAGAGCGGCTCATGCCGGGGAAATCGAGGTCAACCAGAGAAATGGAGGAGGGTGTCAGCGAACAAGACTCAAACTTCAGAGCATACCAGCCTGCCCCATGAAGGTCAAGATAAGGGGGGCCCATGCAGGTGGCGAGGCCTAACCAGAATTAAATACACTAAAAGCTGGAAACTGAAGCAGATTCATGGTGAACAGACATGTGACCAGCCAGGCGCGAAGAGGTACCACCGCCTGATGTCATCCAGGACCCGAGGATGCCATAACTTTTCCTGATAAGAGGCTACAGTTTCGAGGCCATACCCAGCCAACTAATTGACACATAGCCCTAAGATACTGATTAATGGAAGGGAGGCAGGGTGAAACTTGGGACACCAGGCACATGGGTGTCCATGCTGTTTGCTGCTAATTAAAATGGGGATTTATGTCTAGGGGTGTAACCTGCCCAAATCCAATGGACCGAGTTATCTGGAGTCCTATAGATAGTGGAACCAATAGGACGTCGTACTTGTAGTGACGTCAATCACGGGTGATGTAGTGGGATGGGCGTAAACGCCCACCCGATAAGAATTATCCAATCCGCATGCTCTATTATCATATACAGATATAGCACCTATACTTAAGTTACCTTTCCTAACCAATTATATTGCATGTCGAGTTTTGTAGAATTAGACATCAATGATGACGAATATTGCCTAGAAGAATTGCTGTCCAACTGAAGTTCGAGAAAGTTGGAGCGAGACAGATGATCGCAATGCTGCTGATTTCCATTTGTTTCTCTGTTTGATGAACTTGTCATTAAACGGACTTCCCTTTGCCAAACTACTGAGTCCTCATTATTGAGTCGTGTTGGAGTAAGTGAATCCTGCACCCCCCAGTCCTCACATGGTGCAGCTATCTTGTCTTATAAGTACTAGAGGGTGCGCACTGATCTATGGGCCCGTCAGTGAAACCCCGCTCCTCTGTACACGAGAACCCTGAAGAAGTGTGAAGATGTGAAGAAAAGAGGCTGGTGACGTCACAAGAAATGAGCATGATGCACTGAGAAGGATGACGGAAGAAGGAAAGGCATTGATTTTATGGAATCTGATGGCGAAGTAAAGAATTAAGAAGACGTTCATGTGTGGAATGAAGATTGCACGTGTGAGAAGCACTGCAGAAAATTCAAGTTGTTTTATAACTGTACAGGTGCTGTAACGCAAGTAGACTAAGTAATCGTAAAGGCTGGCTATACGTACTGAATAGACTACGGGCGGTGCCGCCCATATATATATATATATATATCTATATATATATATCTATATAGAGTCTGGATATTCGATGTCACAATTTTAGTAAACTCAAGCCGTGGAGAAAGGAGGAGTGGTAGCTGTGTGTGTGGTGCAGCAAGGAAATAAGCCGAAGCTTGAAGATGGACCAAAGGAAAACTGCTTGGCCTGATGTCAAAGGCAGCCAAAACTGGTTCAGTCCTTGAAGAACAGTGAATATGAGAATGCTGAGGCATCCCTTGTTAAGTTGCAGAGAGAGAACACCATGAGTGCCAGGTTCCTTTATTCAACACAATTAAATGCTAATAAAATGGGTTGATTCACGGTCTCTGATAACATGAGTCCAGGATGAAAATAGAAGTAGGCATGCAGACCTGAACCTTGATAAGAACATGCTCACACTCCCTTATATTTCCAGAGACGAGACGCAACTACAAGGCCACGTTCAAAGACAAGCTGAGTGGCAGAAGGCATGAGCGACGAAAGAGATGCAGCTAAATGGGTGGGGAGATACGGTGAAGCTCATCCACCAGCACCTGCTGTACCAGCTTACGTGCTGCTAGAGAATCGAATGTTCCGGGAGGGCACGAGCATGCCAGCCAATTGTAGAAGGCCACATAACGAAGGGCCTTATAGTTTGAGAGCCAATGGTGTATCGTGTGTCTAATAACTGTTAAATATGACTTGCACTAAGGGAGTAGTATTCACACTAGGGCTTTCCCACTCAGTGGTGAAGACACCCTCCTACTAAATGGGAATACAATGTATTTAATCAAACAAAAGGAAGGTCCCTATCTATTTATAAAAACATGTGTACCCTTACTACCAAACACAGACTGTAGTTATCCACCTCTAAACAAATATAGGGAGATAACATAGGAGTAACAAGAGATGTTTACTTGTTAAAACACAGAATCATTTTATTCTTTCGTCAAAACACAAGTATAACCACCTGCTGTTTCATATCAAAACATGAAAAACATATACACAGTTCATTGTGATATAATACAACAATCTACAAAAACAAATACAGGATCAAATCTCAATAACTCAATCCTACACAGTGATGGTTTGACTACAACTAGTTTTCTACTATGTCCATATTAGCCCGATTTATATAAGTTTCTGTCCTGGATAGCTGGTATTAGCGGGACATTCCTCAGGGGCGCAAATATGAAGAACATATGTTGCTTGTAGGTGGCATGGGAAAGTTCCCTCTAGTTGTTCTTTATGTTATTCAATAGGATCCCTGTAAAGATGGGTACACAATTAAAATCATATATAAGTGTATGGGCTTAAGCGGTTTTAACTGTAACCTAGCCATCCATCCTTAACACCACAAAGATATTCCAGTATGCTGTTAATGGTATACCTGAAAAGGTCTGCTTGGTTGTATCAGCAGACCAAGTAAGCAACTCCAAATGTTGCCTAGTCACGCTCCCTCGATTGGTAACTCCCACTATAATGAATGCCTGAAAGGAAAAACCTTCCTTAGTAGAGCTCACCTCTGTGTGGGTATAAGTATTAGATCACTAAATAAGTGAGCTCTACTAAGGAAGGTTTTTTCTTTTCAGGCATTCATTATAGTGGAAGTTACCAATCGAGAGAGCGTGACCAGGCAACATTTGGAGTTCTCAGATTCTCAAACAGTTCCTTTTTACAAAAACACTTAAGTTCTGTCCGCACCTGGGTGATGCTTTCTCCCCCGGGTTCCCCCTCTTCTGGGCTCATACCCCTCTCGAATCTCTGCCTCCCTCTGTCTTGTTCACTCTGGCTCGTATTAACAAGATTTCTCTGTTGCATTCATATGTCAGTGGGGTGATGATTTTTCACACCTGGGTCTCCCTCCTCCGGGCTCAGACCCTTCTCGAATGTACGGCTTTCAACACAATCTCGTCTGTGACATTCACAATTCTTAATGTCTTTTTAAACAGTTCACTGTGGACATCCCTCTGCTGGGTTCACTCTTGTCAACACTATTTATTGGGACTTCAGGCTTCGCCCCCTCTTCATCGACATCACTCCGTCGGGTTCACTCTTGCCAACTTTGCCAATCATACAATTCCTTGAACAGTTCTTTACGATACAGGATTCAGTTCACTTAACTTCACGATCATCTGCCGGTCAAAAACTTTCGACTCTACAGAGGATTTTACTAGACCCCTGTATGACCACTTTGACCCCTTTCTCACCTTTCCCAATGCCTTCTTGTAATAGTAGTTTCAACAGTAGGGTAGTCGCCCAGTTTCCCGAATGAGCACCCATGTGGTGGCTGACTCCTCTGTTCCGGGTTTTCCCCTCGTATTAACAGTTCTTTGTACTTTCTTCAATTAGGTGCTTGCTACTTTTGTTCAACACAGTTTGTTTTCCTATCGGCTCTCTTCTCAACTCACCAGCTGTGATGAAACTCTTGGCTTTGCTTGTCTCTGGAGTCAAGGTTGTTACCACAGTGACAAGCATCTCTCTCCGGCTTGGTTATCAGCGAAGGAGGGCCCAGTGTACCGTTGACATCTGCTGCAACGCACGTTGGCTATTGTTCGCGGTCTTACGATTCCTCCCACTGAGGTTTTACAGGCCGTGGTCGGAAAGGGCAAGGTCGCTTCTCTCCTTGTCACCCTCTTCATTCTAGCCGTCTTTCTCCTCCTCTTGAACTGCCGTGCTGAGCTAGCTCTCTCTGTGCGGTCTGCATTGCTCGTCTTGTGCTCTCGTGCTCCACTTTTTATCCCTGTGGGGAAGGGAAAGGGCTGTCAGGTGTGTGTGATTCTGGTCAATTGCCTGACCATACACGACCCTTGTGTGGGACATGTCAGGTAAACGGCTTTAGTGTTAGTCGTCTTTCGTGTCGGGAGAAAGTGTTTGTGTCGGAAAAGGCGTTTTCTGAGTATTCTGCGTGGTAGGATGGGGAAATTGTATTCTTCATCCAAGGGGGGTAGGTGATTTCAGAAAGGGTAAGTTTGGTAGGGTTTGTGAAATGAATAGGGGGGATTATGGGAACAGTAGTGTTTCGTCCATGCTGACTGGGAGTTCGGAAAATAATAACCAGAGGGACATGGTAAAGAATGACATGGAGTAATTGGGTAGGGCACAGGAAAACAGGGATTCTAGGAGAGATCATTTCTGGGTGCAACAGGGTTTGGGATCCTAGGGCATCAGTTATATACGGAGGGGTCATTGGATCTGGGCAGGAGAGATTCATTGGGGGGAAGGGAGGCAGATGTTGTATAGCCTACAACAGCCTCAGGGATCTCGTTGTCCTCTCCTTCTTCCTCTGTATAATACAGGTGATCCTCTCCCTCTTGTCCTCTCTTAGGGGTGGGGTCTGAGAGCATCGGCCCTTCCCAGGCCATAGAAATAAGTGATTCTCTGCATTTACTTGGGAGAATACCCTCAGGTTTCTCAGAGTGCTTGGATGGAAAAGGAGGATTCCCCCTATTCTGGTTGATTTGGTGGCAGGGGTGAGAAGGAGGAGAGTGGTGCCTGATCTCACGATTCTGTTGGGTCTGTAGGGGGTGAGCTTGAGTTGTAAATATTCTGGGCCTGTCTTGTGCAGAGCGCGGTGGGTCAGGGGCATAGCTTTGAAGGTGGACCGTTCCCCGACAGTGAGCCAGTGAAGGACACTGAGGGCGGGTGTGATGTGCTCTCTAGGGCCTAGGGCTAGGATGAGCCTGGCTGCAGTGTTTTTGCCCTGTTGGAGTATTCTAAGTTAAGATGTATGAGTGCCCAGGTAACCGAGAGGACGATGTTCCTGATAGCGTCAACTCTGTGACAGAAGGAAAGGAAGTGAAAGATGTGTCAGAGAATACGTAGGTGTAGATAGTATGATTTAGACACAAAGTTGATGTGATGTGAAAGTGTCGACTCTGCATCCATGGTGTATCCAAGCTTCTTTACTTTGTTGGAGGTGGAGGTTGGAGGGCCGGCCAAGGGGTGGGTTGTGAGAAGAGGGCAGTCATTCCACAGATCATGACTTCAGTTTTTCCAGGGTTGTGAAGGGGTTGGTTAGCCTTCATCGAGTGGTCGATTTCTATGAGACGAGGTCGGGTGGTGGTGGGGGGTAAGAGGTGCTCGGGATCTTAAAGATGATCTGAGTGTAATCTGCGTAGTTGTAGCAAGTCAGGCCATGTGAACGGATAAGAGATGGGATGGGGCTCAGGTAGAGATTAAAGGGCAGGGGTGATAGGGAGGTGCCCTGAGGAACTCTGTTGGTGAAAGGGTGCAGGGTTGATGAGAACACAGGCATGCAAGTGATTTGTGATCTGTTGGTGAGGAAGGAGCATATCCACTTCAATTCTGCATCCCTGCTGCCAAGCCAGTGGAGTCTCTCCATGAGGATTGTGAAAAACCAGAGGGTGTTCACAACCTAGTCCTCGGGAATCCCATACTCAGGTGGCCAGGGAAGGCTATCACGGTTGGATCCTGAACCTGGGGTGTACAAGCGATGGAGGATCACCTGGGTAGGGGGTCCTCTGGAAGTGGGGGAGAAGCACCCAATGGTGAGACATGGTATCCCCCTTTTTACATAACCCATTTAACCCCTATCCATGCTTATTGTATGGGAAACTACAACTCGCATAATTCCTCCCTACTGTGTTGTGACAAAAGGACTGCACTGAGGAAGATGGCGACTGATGTTAGTAGGATTACCTCCCCTGACTTGCATTGGCCCTTTCCCTGTAATGAGGCCTGCCAGAGTCAGGCACAAAGGTCGCAGGCAGAGGTACACTTTGAACAAGGCTGGGTACGAGAAGGAACAACTCTTCCGAGGCTGATGCGAACCAGGCTGTGGAAGGTGGAGGGCCAATGGGCTGATTGACAATCAAGAGGATCAAAAGAGAGCCAGGCAAAATGTCCATGTTTTCGGGAGCTGCGAACATTCAAATATAGCAAAGCCGAGCGAGCGGAGGAAAGAAACCTTCAAGTGGCCAGAAATCGGCCCGCGACCCTCCCAGGTGAATGGTGGAGTTGGGGAGGAACAGAAGAGGCATTGGTAACGGCCTTCAACTGCAGAAAAGATATGGAAGCCATCCAGTTAGCATAGCCAGTGAATTATCAAGGGAAACAAAAGTCTGGTTGATGTTAAAGGGAAAGTGACTGTAAAGGGAAAGTTGAAGGTTGCGCGTGTGGCGATAAAACGCAAGTGAAAGTCACTGTGAAATATTATGAAATGTGAATGATATTCCAAGCAGAGATCAAAGGAAACCGCGATAAGGAAATAAAGTCGAATAAGAGAAAAGTGACATTTGTGAACTGTGAAATATGCCAGGAAGGAAAAAGTAACATATAACAACTTTGGGGAAAAGCCCAAGAAGGCAAGTGAACTACAAATAAGAACTACAAGTACCAGGAGGCAATTGGTGTTGAATAGAAACTTTGAAAAAGACTAAAAGAAAATAAGAACTACAAATACCAAGAGGTATTGGTATTACACGTGAACATTTGAAAATACCAAGAGGGCAGACTAAAGAGAGTGAGAGTCAGAAGTAGCAAGAAGTAGTGGTGCCACAAGGTGTTATTGATTGTGAATTCAAGGATTGTTGAAAAGGAGGTCGAAGTGGTCATGCAGAGGTATATGTAAATTCCTTGCAGTCCCGAAAGTCTTTGAGAGTGAAAAGATATATGTGAATATGTGGGGAAGGGAACCCTCTCCCACCCCCACGAAAGAGAGACAGGCTCTAGCCCAGCAGAGGGAAGTATGTGCAGAACTGTGAAAAATTGTGTGATAAAGTGAAACAAGACAGGCACGAGCCGAACTGAGGGAAGCCTGTGCAGGTACTGTGAGAAATTGAGAATATATGAACTGAGTATTGATCACAAGGTGGGCCAAACATAAGGACGTGATTGAACCACCAGAAGTTGAAAGCCTAAGATTGAACTGTGGAGTTGTACCAGTATGCCAAAGTGTGCAAGACTGATAGAACTGTGCCATTCACCCTTTCTTTCTTTTTGAGAGACTCTCTAGACCCTGTGGGGTTGAACCTGGGGAAGGGAGTTGGTGCTGAAGCCATTCTAACATTTCCTTTTGAGACTCTATTTTCATTTTGTATTCCCTTAACACATTTGTAATTCTAAGAAAGAGGGAAAGGTTAGGTTTTATTAGTATAGAGCTTTATATTTTGACCAAACTGACTTGGACATGTTCGTTATTGTTTAATGGTCGAGATTACTCCCATTTTAGAATTAGGGCCAGCTAGGAATTCTATCATCCCAATCAAAAGTGTAAATAAAGGTTTTCAAAACTTGTATCCATTGCGTCTGTGTCTATTGCTCAATACCATGCCTTCCTCACCTTGTGAAGTGGTCAGTGGTGTCAAATGCCGCTGAGAGTTTGAAGAGGATAAGTGCGGCACAGCCTTCGGAGTATGAGGTTCTTTTGAGATGATCCCAGATGGAGATTAGGGAGGATTCAGTTCCTAGTAGGGGTTTGAAGCCAGACGGGTGTCATGATGCCCGCTCCCGGGGAGCCGGTTCAAGCCCTGCGTCCCCGAAAGCGGACATCCAGTCCCCAAGGAAGGACCCAGCAACCCCATATAGGGGCCCTTTGGACAGTGTCCTGGCGACTATGGCGCCAGGCTCATAAAAGACATCAGTCCTGGCGCCATAGGTGCCAGGCTCATTATGGATGTGCTTGGGTGCACTTACCTGATGCAGACCATGCTGCAGGATCCCAGCCTCCTTGAGGCCTGAAAGGAACTACTTTACCTGTGGGACTAATTTACCATCCGGGCGTGGTCGGGGAAGGATACATACCTCATTGGAGGAAGGATACATACCTGGAACTTCTTCCAAGGCTATTTAAACCCCACCCGAACAGCCACACGTGCTTCGCATTGTTCTGCATCCAGCAGCTGGACGCTCACCGTGTCTGCTCCTGCATCCTGACTTCTGCCACGCCTGCCAGCATCCTGGATCACCTGCAAAGGAAGAGAAGAAGAGAATAGAAGAAGGAAAAGTCCTTACCTGCTAAATCCGCATCCCGGAGACATCTCGCCGACAATCCTGAAAAGGAAGACTTTTATTTAAAAGCTCATCGCGTCGATCGCTGCAGCGCCGCATTCCACTCACCTTTACTGGGCGCCTCCATGTTCAGCAGCGATCATCCGGATTCGCAGTCACGCCCCAGCACCTAGGGAGAAAAAGACCAGAACAAAAGGTGAGAGAGAGAAGGGAATAAGGAAAGCTAAATCTCCATGTTAAGACTTACCTGTTGATTCATTCCCTCTTCATTTCGGGTCCGCGCCGCATCCTGGCATTTCCGGACCCCGGCCCCTAAGGGGAAAAAGAGACATCAGCGTTAATGAGCGAATGAAAAGACATTACCAAAAAAAAGCTCATTAAAGACTTACCTGATTTCTACAAGGATTTCACCTCTCATCTCGGGTCGGTGCCTGTTCCCCGGCATTCCGTACCCCGGCCCCTATGGGGAAAAAGACACTAGCATTAGTACATTAATGCATGGACACAAGGGGAACCTCTTATCAAAAAACTTACCTGGAAGCCAAGCAAGTTTGGTTCTCACCAATCCGAAAATCCAGTGAAGTAACTGGATACCAACGCGCCCCTGCATCAGAAGCAGGGTGGAGAGCTCGTCCTTCCAGACCCTAAGGTGAGACGCTACGAAGAATCACAGAAGGGTTTCGAGGAGGGTGAGAGGGGAAAGTGGGAGGCTGATTGCATTACCCCGCAGACAGTTAATCCCCTATTTTCGCCTACAGAAGGACACTTGTGTGAGCCAGACAAGCCAGATTTGGGGGCCGGTCCAGTCCGTCGTCCGAACCCTGCGCATCACCTTAGAAGAGGTCACAGCAGCGCGAACCAGGCCAGCACCTCCGTGGGAGTCAGGTGAGCGTTACAGAACGCAAAGCCTTCCTACAAATTCCCACCCAGGCGCTATGGAAAGTTCTGAGACTGATCAGTTGGCCCAATTACTGGGGGAATTACGGGCCGAAGTACATGGCGCTCGTCAAGAGACTAATGCCCTCAGGAGGGAATTAATAATATCAAAGGAAACAACTGATGACCTGGCCAGACAGCTTTTGCAAGGTCAAGCTGGGCAAACTCCTCTACCCGGTTCCGGAGGGAACCCCGCTCCTGTGGTTTCCAGTAACCCTGTGCAGATTAATCTACCTGGAAACATGCCGCTGGCCCCACCCGAACGCTTTGCTGGGGACCCCAAACGATTCGCCGTATTCATGAATCAGTGTCGTTTGCACTTCCTATGCAGACCTGGGGCCTTCCCTAATGATCAGACCAAGGTAGCCATTGTATTGTCATATCTCAGCGGCTGCGCAGCCGATTGGTCAGTTCCACTGGTTACTCAAGATGACCCGATTCTCCGTGATTTTCAAAGGTTTCAAGCAAGCATGGAAAGGTTATTTGCTCGACACTCTCAGGGGCAGGCTCTGGATGACGAACTTCTATCCCTGCGACAGGGCAATCAGGACCTCCTATCCTACATTGCAATCTTTAATAGACTAATTGTGGAAACGGGATGGCCAGAGGATAAAAGAGTCACGTTGTTTTATCGAGGCCTACGCAGAGAACTTAAAGATGTCTTGGCCCAAGTTGTAAATCCGCCCCAAGAATGCACACAGTTTATAGACTTAGTGGTCCAATTGGATCACAGACTTCAAAACAGAAAAGCAGATCGGTCCAGGTTTGAGACCCGGGTGTTGGTCAAGACCCATGCTAATCCCAAGGGAGTTGATGTCTCTGAGCCTATGCAAATTAGAGGGGTTAAAGGACCCTTAATTCAAAAGGAACGTGAAAGGAGGCGGCAGTTAAAATTATGTCTTTATTGTGGGAGTTCTGGACACTTTCTACGAGATTGCCTGGCAAAACCGCCCCAAAAGGCGGTAGGAGCCGCTGATAAAAACCATGAAGACTCTGTTTCGGGATACGACTCTGCCCGACAAGTGTAGGGGTCCGCTTGCCGAGCTTGAAAACTAACTCTCAGACCTCGCATTTCATTGTGCCAATGGTTCTCGTAGATCCAGAACAGCCTAAGCGGTTGCATGCAATAAAAGCATACATCGATAGTGGGGCTATTGAAAACTATGTGGATCGTGAATTGGTCTCTAGGATTAACCTCCCTCTCCGTCCTAAAACCAGCAAAGATGTCATCACCACAGTCGATGGAACTGAAATTGCCTCTGGACCGGTAACACATTCCACTACTGAGGTGACTCTTATTGGTCCCGACGGCCATCGGGAGGGTGTTGTATTTGATGTTATCAAGGCTCCACAGTTTCAGGTTATTCTTGGAATCCCTTGGTTAGAGACACATAATCCTCGAATTGATTGGCAAGCTAAGAGAATAACCTTCCCGGATTGTACACAAACCTGCTACCCAGAAAACCTGAAGATTAATCTAGCATCTGTAACCTCTGCCTCCATGCAACTACCTCCGGAATACCAAGACTTTCAGGACGTCTTCCAAAAGGAACAGGCCAACACGTTACCTCCTCACAGATCGTACGATTGCCAAATCGATCTGGTGCCCGGTGCACAACCCCCTTGTAGCAGGATTTATGCCCTTACCGAACCTGAGAATCTGCATTTGAGACAATATTTGGATCAATACCTAGCTAATGGTTTTATTCGCCCGTCAAAGTCCCCGGCATCCTCGGCTTTGTTCTTCGTGCCCAAAAAAGAAGGCGACCTTAGAACTTGTATCGATTACCGCGCATTGAACCAGATAACGGTTAAAAACCATTATCCTCTGCCTCTGATCCCTGAACTCCTTGACCAGGTGAAGGACGCTTGCATATACACCAAGTTAGATCTCCGGGGGGCTTATCATATGGTACGAGTTAAAGAAGGCGACGAATGGAAAACTGCCTTCCGTACTAAATACGGATTATTCGAGTACCAGGTGATGCCTTTCGGATTGTGTAACGCGCCGGCTGCCTTCCAATACTTCATGAATGATGTCCTTCGGGAACTCATGGATGTTTGGGTTGTCGTATATATCGATGACATTCTGGTGTACTCCTCTTCGGAATCTGATCACAGAAAACACGTCAGGGCACTACTTGAAAAACTGCGCCAACACAAACTATTTGCTAAATTGGAGAAATGTGTTTTCCATACCACAGATGTCGAGTTTCTAGGTTTCATCCCGACACCCAAAGGAGTCCGAATGGACTCAAGAAAAGTGGATGCCATCCTCAAATGGCCATCACCTAGCTCTGTAAAAGGGGTTCAAAGCATGCTCGGCTTTGCCAATTTCTATCGCAGGTTTATCCCGGAATTTTCACGCGTGGTACAACCCATTACTGCACTCTTGAGGAAAAATAAACGTTTTGAATGGTCTGAAGAAGCCGAGCAGGCCTTTCAGGATTTAAAAGCTAAGTTTACCTCTGCACCTATATTGAAACACCCGCGTCCAGATCTCCCTTATGTCGTCGAGACTGACGCATCCAGCCTAGCCATGGGAGCTGTCCTGTCCCAAAGAGATCCCGAAACCATCCAACTGCATCCCGTAGCATTTTGGTCCAGAAAATTCTCGGCACCCGAGGTTAATTATGCAATCACGGACAAAGAACTGTTAGCCATTAAGTCCGCTTTTAAAGCCTGGCAGCATTATCTGCTTGGCGCTCGACATACCATCACAGTGATCACTGATCACCGGAATTTACAGTATTTGAAAACCGCCAAGGCTAAGTCATCACGGCAGCTCCGATGGGCTTTGTTTTTCGCTGAATTTGATTTCGTGATTACCTATCGACCTGGCTGCAAGAATGGCAAAGCAGACGCCTTATCCCGAATTGGAATGGGAGAATCTGATGCAAACTCAGAACCAGTACCAATAATTCCCGAAAAGAGGATTCTAGGCATGACTTCGTTACAGACGCTTGGAGACATTCAAGCCAGAGTGAAACAACTCCTGGACCCTACAACCTTACAGGATTGGATACAAAAGGGATCAGACTTTACCATAGATAATGGTTTACCTTATTTTCAAGGACGCTTATTCCTGCCACATAAGGAATAACACAAACTAGTTATTTCCGGTTATCATGATGCATTAATAGAGGGACACCCCGGTATTGCCAAAACAGATGAAAAGGTGAAACGACAATTTTGGTGGCCTTCTTGGCGAAAAGATGTTAAATCTTTTGTGATGTCCTGTGGTGTTTGCGCCCAAAATAAAAGTCAAAAGAAAAGACCAGCCGGTCTCCTTCAACCTCTAGACATACCGCCAGCACCCTGGCACACCCTATCAATGGATTTTATAACGGACCTGCCTCCTTGTTCGGGGTACAATACTATTCTGGTAATTGTGGATTTGTTTTCCAAAATGGCCCACTTTATTCCTTTGAAAGGTTTACCTTCAGCTTCTGTCCTAGCCAAAGAATTCCTCGAAAATATTGTTCGGCTACATGGATTCCCATCTATACTAATCTCTGACCGGAGAAGCCAATTCATTTCCCACTTCTGGCGCAAATGTTGTCAAATGGCGCAGATCGACGTAAGATTATCGACCAGTCACCACCCTCAGACCGATGGTCAGACCGAGAGGACAAATCAGACCCTTGAGCAATACTTACGGTGTATGTTACAGCAATCTGAAAGCAACTAGAAAGACATTCTTTGGATAGCCGAATACGCATATAATAATTCGGTACACTCTGGAACTGGCCACAGTCCTTTTTATACTTTGTTTGGGCATCACCCTCGAACCGCAAACCTTGACTCTCCTCAGAACCTCGGAATGCCTGCAGTAGAACATCTGCATTCTACAATTACCCAAGCCTTCAAAGAGGCAACTACGCATTTACAACAAGCCAAGAGAAAATACAAGGAGAATGCTGATCTACATCGGAGTGAAGCACCTCCGTATCAGATTGGGGATCAAGTGTGGTTAGCTACCAGACATTTACCACTCAAAGGGCCCCGAACATTTAACCCAAAATATCTGGGACCTTATTCTATTACGGCAATAATTAACCCAGTGGCTGTTAAACTTGATTTACCAGCTAGTCTGCGAATTCACCCTGTTTTTCATGTGTCACTTCTGAAACCAGTGGTACCCGGAACCCGACTACTCAAACCTCCAGAACCTATTCTAATAGATGGGGAGCCCGAATTCGAAGTGAAGAACATTTTAGACTCAAATATGTTTAGGTCAAAAGTGTTCTACCTAATTGATTGGAAGGGGTACGGACCTCAGGAGAGGTCGTGGGAACCCAGCGACCATGTGCATGCACCTCGATTAGTCAGGAAATTCCACCGACTCTTCCCAGACAAACCAAACCCCCCGGAGGGAACAACCTTGGGAGGGGCCTTGGGGGGGGGAGTGCTGTCATGATGCCCGCTCCCGGGGAGCCGGTTCAAGCCCTGCGTCCCCGAAAGCAGACATCCAGTCCCCAAGGAAGGACCCAGCAACCCCATATAGGGGCCCTTTGGGCAGTGTCCTGGCTCATAAAAGACATCAGTCCTGGCGCCATAGGCGCCAGGCTCATTATGGATGTGCTTGGGTGCACTTACCTGATGCAGACCATGCTGCAGGATCCCGGCCTCCTTGAGGCCTGAAAGGAACTACTTTACCTGTGGGACTAATTTACCACCCGGGCGTGGTCGGGGAAGGATACATACCTGATTGGCGGAAGGATACATACCTGGAACTTCTTCCAAGGCTATTTAAACCCCACCCGAACAGCCACACGTGCTTCGCGTTGTTCTGCATCTAGCAGATGGAGGCTCACCGTGTCTGCTCCTGCATCCTGACTTCTGCCACGCCTGCCAGCATCCTGGATCACCTGCAAAGGAAGAGAAGAAGAGAATAGAAGAAGGAAAAGTCCTTACCTGCTAAATCCGCATCGCGGAGACATCTCGCCGACAATCCTGAAAAGGAAGACTTTTATTTAAAAGCTCATCGCGTCGATCGCTGCAGCGCCGCATTCCACTCACCTTTACTGGGCGCCTCCATGTTCAGCAGCGATCATCCGGATTCGCAGTCACGCCCCAGCACCTAGGGAGAAAAAGACCAGAACAAAAGGTGAGAGAGAGAAGGGAATAAGGAAAGCTAAATCTCCATGTTAAGACTTACCTCTTGATTCATTCCCTCTTCATTTCGGGTCCGCGCCGCATCCTGGCATTTCCGGACCCCGGCCCCTAAGGGGAAAAAGAGACATCAGCGTTAATGAGCGAATGAAAAGACATTACCAAAAAAAATCTCATTAAAGACTTACCTGATTTCTACAAGGATTTCACCTCTCATCTCGGGTCGGTGCCTGTTCCCCGGCATTCCGTACCACGGCCCCGATGGGGAAAAAGACACTAGCATTAGTACATTAATGCATGGACACAAGGGGAACCTCTTATCAAAAAACTTACCTGGAAGCCAAGCAAGTTTGGTTCTCACCAATCCGAAAATCCAGTGAAGTAACTGGATACCAACGCGCCCCTGCATCAGAAGCAGGATGGAGAGCTCGTCCTTCCAGACCCTAAGGTGAGACGCTACGAAGAATCACAGAAGGGTTTCTAGGCGGGTGAGAGGGGAAAGTGGGAGGCTGATTGCATTACCCCGCAGACAGTTAATCCCCTATTTTCGCCTGCAGAAGTATACTTCTGCGAGCCAGACAAGCCAGATTTGGGGGCCAGGTTCAGTCCGTCTTCCGAACCCTGCGCATCACCTTAGAAGAGGACACAGTAGCGCGAACCAGGCCAGCGCCTCCGTGGGAGTCAGGTGAGCGTTACAACGGGGCAGGCTCAAGGAGGAAGTTGGATTCAGTGAAAAGGCATAGCTGAGGGTAGGCTGTTTGGTCGATTAGTTTGGCTATGAAACTGTTGATTGGGATAGGTCTGTAGGTGGCTGGTAGAAGGGGGTCAAGAGAGTTTTATTTAGCAGGGGTTTGGTATGGGCTGTCTTGAAAGCTGCTGGGAATGTGCCTGAGGTGAGGGATGGGTTAATGATAGATCTTGCAATGTTGCTGGCACAGGTTGAGGAAAGACTATCTTTTAGGAGAGCAGGGGGGCAGGGTGTCACAGGTTTCCCCCTTTCTCACCTGTGTTTGATGCTTGCTGGATTTCTTGGAAGGAGTCTTCTTGCGCACGGTTCGGGTTTTGTACAACCCAATACGCGCATCTTCGGGTTCCAGCGTTCATTCAGTGTTCTTCGTCCAGGGCCGATAGGAAACTCCAGGAAGTCCAGGAACGAAGGAGGAGTACTCAGAGGCGAATACACGGATTCCGGGATACAGGATAAGGAGGAAGGGAAGATAGGAGGAGGAAGCGAGGGTCCGGGAACCAGGAAGCAACAGAGTTCAGCGAAGGCGAACTACAGAGCACACGTATAGCCACAGCAACCAGTAGCGTTGAGACGCGTGGGGCCACGAGGGCATGGCCTCTTTATAGAACGTGCTACGTCTGATGTAAAAGTTGGTAGACAGCGTTCTGTGTTTAAAGGCCATGTTGGAAGTACAGCAGGGTGTAAGCCCCGATGTGTCAGGAACCAGGAAGTCCAAAAGGGGCGTGTCCGACGGTTCACGACAGCATGCCTCCTCCGGCAACCTGTCCCACCGGGTTTGCCCTGGTGAATGAGATGGTACCCTCTAAGTAATATGGGGGTGTTTAGGTTCGGGATTGGTTCCCAAGTGCGTTCACTGGGAGGGTATCCTTTCCATTCAACCAGGTACTGAAGCTGACCACGTTTGTATCTGGAGTCACATATTCTGGAAACCTCATATTCCAGTTGGTCATTGACAAGTACAGGATTGGGCCGGAGGGTAGTCCGGGAGGACTGGATGTATAGTTTCATTAGAGACGTATGAAAAACGGGGTGAATTTTCTTCCAGGAGTCTGGTAATTTGAGTCGGTAGGACACTGGGTTAATGATTTCTTTTATGGAAAAGGGCCGATAGTACCGGGGAGCCAGTTTATTCGGTCGTAGATGTCGGGACAGTAGTTTAGATGACAGCCAGACCTTATCTCCTACTGCGTAGGAGGGATCTGGTCTTCTTTTGGAATCCGCATAATGCTTGGCATGAGTTCGGGCCCTTTCTAAGTGCTCTTTGGCTTCCTTCTGTACATTGATGAGAGATTCAGCGGAAGACCGCTGGGGCATTTGCAAGTCCGAAGGGCATGACCAAGTAATTAAAGTGACCAAAGGGTGTTCTAAAGGCTGTCTTCCATTCGTCTCCTTCTCTAATACGGACCAGATGGTAGGCACCTCTGAGATCCAATTTAGTGAAAATTACGGCTCCTCTTACTGCTTCCAGGATGTCTGAGATCAAGGGCAATGGATAGCGATCTTTCAGGGTGCACTGATTTAAGCCACGATAATCAAGACAAGGTCTGAGCTCATTGGTATCCTTTTTTGGAACAAAAAACAGTGAGGCTCTGGCTGGAGATTTGGATGGTCGTATGGTGCCATTTTCAAGGTTAGTATCTAAGTATTCACGGAGGGCCCTTTTCTCAGGTTTGGATAAGATGAACATCCTTCCAAAGGGAATCACAGTTGAAGGTTCAGTATCAATAGCACAGTCTTCCGGTCTATGAGGCTTGAACTATGACAGAAGAGAACACATCGGCGTATTTCTGATAGACTTTAGGAACCTGGATGATATTTGTGACTGAGCGGGCCTTGATAGTCTGCCGAGGTTCCTTCCGAAGGTGTCGGGGTGGAATCCAGGAGTAAGCAATGGGACATGCAATGTTCGGAACCCAGGAACAAGGAACCTGCTGCCCAATTGATGTATGGGTTGTGTTTTTTTAGCCATGGCATACCCAAAACCATTGGGTAATGGGCAGACTTTATGATGTCAAACTTTATCTTCTCCCGATGGTGGTTTATTGCGAGCTCAATTTCCTTGGTTTGAAGGATTATGGGTCCTGAAGAAAGGGGTCTTCCATCGATTGCTTCTACGGGTTGCATGATATCCTGTGTTTCATATGGAATGTGGTGTTTAAAGACCCAATCTTGATCTATGAATATCACCGTGGCTCCACAATCCACCAATGCCAAAATGGGGTAGGTTTCCTTCTTGGATGGCGATAGAAAGGCCTGTAATATTACCAGATTATTTTGTCAAGGAGACTACAAGGATGGAATTGATGTGGAACAAAAATCTCTCTCCCGAAACTGTGCTCCATCTAGGATCGGGAGCTGACGTTTCCCGAACGCCGTGGAGGGGCTAAGGGACATTCTCTCACTAAATGTTTGTCCGAGGCACAATACATACATAACCCTGCATGGATCCTTCGCATCCTTTCTTGGGGAGATATGGGTCCACGAAAAGCCCCTAGTTGCATGGTTTCAGGTTCTCTACTAGGGGCAGGAATAGAATCAGGCTTCGAGGAGGGCTCTACAGGAATTTTCTGGATGGGCATCTTGGTCTTCCTTTTCTCTGCCTTCCTTTCCTGAATGCGGAAGTCGATCTGCAGAGCGAGATCCATAAGGGCTTGAAATGAACTTGGTCCAGCCACTCTGGCTAGTTCATCCTTGATGTCTTCATTTAGCCCTCTTTGAAAAAGAGTGAAGCAGGCTTCTGAGGACCAGTCCGCTTCTTTAGCCAATTGTTTAAAGTGAGTTACATACGTAAACATGTCCTGAGAGCCTTGTTGGAAATCGAGGAGACGTTCCTGAGCACTATAGACCTGTTCTGGGCAGTCAAACATGGTTTTAAGAGCCTGAATGAATCCGTCATAGTCATCCAGGAAGGCATCTCCGGCATTAACTAAAGGTGTGCCCCAGGTTAATGCATTCCCGGAGAGGTGCAAAATAATAAAGCCCACCTTAACCCTGGAAGTAGAGAAATAATAGGGCTTGAAAGTAAAGTGGACTAAGCAGGAGTCAAGGAATCCACGAAGGTCTTTTGCAGACCCATCATATTTGTCAACAATGCTGCCCAATAGTACACTTTCTTTTGTAGCGGAGTCACGGGACAAGACTAATTGTTTTAATGCAGCATTCTCTGCCTTTAGATTTTGTACTTCGGTCGTTAGTTCTTGCATGCCGCGCATAAGATCTTGAATGGCTGCCTCCATGTCCGTCTTGACTTCAGTTAGGTGGCGTCTCAATCTGTCACAGGTTTCCCCCTTTCTCACCTGTGTTTGATGCTTGCTGGATTTCTTGGAAGGTGTCTTCTTGCGTACGGTTTGGGTTTTGTACAACCCTGTACGCGCGTCTTTGGGTTCCAGCGTTCGTTCAGCGTTCTTTGTCCAGGGCCGATAGGAAATTCCAGGAAGTCCAGGAACGAAGGAGGAGTACTCGGAGGCGAGTACACGGATTCCGGAATACAGGATAAGGAGGAAGGGAAGATAGGAGGAGGAAGCGAGGGTCCGGGAACCAGGAAGCAACAGAGTTCAGCGAAGGCGAACTATGGAGCACGCGTCTAGCCACAGCAATCAGTAGCGTTGAGACGCGCGGGTCCGCAAGGGCGTGGCCTCTTTATAGAAAGTGCTACGTCTGACGTAAAAGCTGGTAGACAGCGGTATGTGTTTAAAGTCCATGTTGGAAGTACAGCAGAGTGTAAGCCCCGATGTGTCAGGGACCAGGAAGTCCAAAAGGGGCACGTCCGACGGTTCATGACACAGGGATCTCCTGGAGATCCTGAGGGACGAATGCTGGCAAGTAGCCTGAGGAATTCAGGATGTAAAATGGGTGAGAAGGTAGAGAAGAGTGAGAGGGTCTGTGAGGTCGGATGCAGGTGCAAGGGAGCAGGTAGGAGTGCTGCGAGTTTGGAGCCAATTGTGGGGTTTCTTTCCATGGCTATGTTGTAGGAGTGGTCACAGAGAGCACCACAGAGTGCTTGGGAGTGGGGTAGGAAGTGCACACGTGGGCCTTGAATTCTGAAATGATCATGTGGAGTTTCCTGCTGGCGTTATGATCGTTGTAGATTTGTAGATTCTGTTCCAGTAGAAGGATTTTTTGGCCTTTAGAATTTCTGCCTTGTAGGCTTTGATCTGTTGGGTGTGTGCAGATCTATTCTGCTGTGAGGAGTCAGCCTGCCATCTGTGTTCCAGGATGTGGTTTTGTGTTTTAAGTGTTGGAGTGAACCATCTGGGGGAGGGGCCTTGTCTGTTGGAGGAGGATCTGAAGGGGGTGAGAGGTCTGAGAGCTTTGGAAAGAAACTGTCAAAACTGCTGATGGAGAGCTGACCTCCCTGTAGAGGGAGGGAGGGTAGGTGGCAAGCGGGGAGTTAGCTAGGTCTGGAGTTACTTTGACCTTGTTCCATAGTGGGAAGCTGGTGGACAGTACACGGTTAGTCAAACTGGGATGGTGTGGGGGTGGAGTCTGCTGTCGGGAGAGTGAAGACGATGGCAGTGTGGTCCGCCCAGATTAGTGGACAGGGGTGGGGAGGAGCATGAGATCTGATTCAAAGACCTGAAGATTTTGTCTAGGGTGTGGCCTGCCAAGCGTGTGATACCCGATACCAGTTGAGTCATGTGAAAGGCATCCATGTTGTCCAGGATTGGTCATTTCATGGAGTTATGCGGGACATCGAACCATATGTTAGTCTGTTAAGGTCTCCTAGCATTGTGATGGAGAGGTGAGAAACCAGGATGGCGGCTAAGGAGTCACTGATAGTATCAGCAACATTTATGTTGTAGCCTCGTGGTCTGTATATGAGTAAGAAGCTGTGAGTAAGCGAGGGTGTGATGAGAAATTTCACTAGGAGAGATTTGAAGTCTGCGTGGGATTTGTAGAGGATGGCAATTCCACCTGCCCTGCTGGTTCTGTTGTGCACGATAAGGGTATAGCCTGGGGAAAGGCATTGTGCACAATGGCTCGGAGGTCTTGGGAGAAGCAGGTTTCTGT
Source organism: Ambystoma mexicanum (assembly GCF_040938575.1). Lineage (NCBI taxonomy): Eukaryota > Metazoa > Chordata > Amphibia > Caudata > Ambystomatidae > Ambystoma > Ambystoma mexicanum. The sequence goes on from NC_090931.1 coordinate 175,149,735, forward strand.
GATGAAAAGGATGTCAAGGCCTTCAAATGATATTAAGCTGTATATGTTGTGGCGATTTTTGGCGACAGACCTGGCATTAATTATGGTGCATAAAAGTCTGCTGCTATGATGGGCGGTTGCTGTGAGGGTAGGAGGAAAGAGGCGGCACCGGTCACTGGCCACAGGGAGGGGGAACAGAAGTGGGTATGCTGTGGCGGTGGGAAACAGCTGCAGCATAGATCCCTGTTAGGCAGAAACCTGTGCAGTTCCCTTTGGGAACACTGCAAAAGATTTAGGACTACAGGTGGTAGCAGTAAACCCACTTGGTAGCAGTCTGTACCACCCAGATTTACCTGGTAGCTGTGGCTGAGCAGTCAGGCTTCCCTCAAGAAGAGTTAGGCAGTATGGAAAGTATACACAATAGGCAATCAGATACAATAATACAAGCAAACACTGATCAGAGCTTTGGTATCAAAGTATATAATTATTTATTTAAAAACACAGTTTGAAACACTCCAGCACCCTTATTGTAAAACACTCTAAACACAGTTACTATTATAATATATATAACCCTTATTCCTTATCCGATAAGTCTTAGTTAACACCACTTATTTCCAGACAGAGGTGAGCGCTTAACTATAGATGGCACTTCAATAAGTTCATGAAGAAGGGAGGGAAAAAGACAGAATATGGAAAGATACACCACTCTAAGATTTAGGAACACTATTAGCAAGGCAGAAGAGCAAAAGTCACTTGTGAGCCAAAGTCCATAGGCTGGGCCCACTCTTAGAGAGAGCAGAGCACAAATGCGCCCAAGATAACACAGTTACACTAGGCTTAGAAAGTCTTGCAGAGAGTTCGAAAAGAGTTTAGAGAGGCTCAGAAAAGTTTAGCCAGGGTGTCCCAGGCTAACCCAGGTTCGAAAGCCGGGGGCTAAATCTACCCCGTACAGTCGATGGCAAGGGAAGCCAGGCGGAACATGGTACCTTAAGTGGGAAGGATCCTCCAGCGGTGGCAGTTGTTCCTGGCAGCGGGTGCAAGTCTCGGCGTCGTCCAGGGGAAGAGAAGATCTCGACTTGGAGGAAAGCTGAAGGTCGTTGCACTGCCAGGGAAGAAACCAGCCGCGGAGTTTTCCGGTTCAAGGTATTACCCTTTATTTCGCAGTCGTGGTAAAACATGGTATTCCGGTTGCCGGGGTGCTTGGCACAGGCAAGGCCAGGGGTGTAGGAGACCCATAAAATCTGGGGGGGGGACAGGGGACACCTTGGGGACTTTGCTTTTTTAAAGAACTCGACTTTCCACAAACTTAAAATAGCAGTATGTATTAAATTACATATATCATCACTGTATAAAACAAGAGAAAAGAAAACAACACCGAAGAAAAGAAAAAGAAAAGCAGTTCAGAGTATAAAATCCTCCCAGCAATGGGCATTTAGAGAGATCTTTTATAATACTCTCACCTGCGCTTTAAATGCAGATGCTTGATGGAGTTTCACCAACCCATCCTATCCTATTCCACTTGAGCCCCTTTTACAGCAGTGTATGGGCTGCAATCATACCTCGGCACCAGGTTATTTACTGGATTTACATGGAGTGCTGTTTGAATCTCGAGGCTCTGCTTTATTTTTTTCTGCTTTATTTTTTTCTGGGTCACCAAGATGGCTTATGGTTGCCGCTATTAAAACTTGTCTACAATGCATAGTCAGCTGGTGGTGGGTAACAAACATGCAGTTTTAAAACAAGCATTGGCAACGCCAACCATTTGGGCTTTAATGTAGGCATGGAAAAGGCACTTGCCAAGCACTGCCATAGTGGTATTAGGTACCCACTGTTGGTAGAAGCTGCAAAATGGTGCAAGTACCTGGACATTTAATAGCAGTGCCTGGACATTTAATAGCAGTGCCTAGCAAATGCCCAATACGTATAGACAAGCAAACACTTGCCATTGCTGGTTTTTAGCAGGACTTCAGTGACGGACATGCATAGTGCTAATAGAGTGGATGAAGGCATCCCTGGCTAAGACATTTGTATTACACTAGTGGTATGTTCCCAGCTCCAATTAAGTTATTAACTACACAGGGCTTTGTAGTAAACATCCCTAAGTCAGTGGCTTTATCTAAACCAGAACTGGCGTTGCTAGGATAGCCCAAATAACATGATGCTATTTCGCAAGGCAAGATGCCACGCACCCTGGCACCAGCTCCCACTACAGGACAGGTCAGAGGTGAATATATACCTCATTTAAGGTTAGTCCTGACTTCAGACCTAGGTTGCAGGTAAGATTGAGTGAAAAGGGAGTTGATGCAGGAACAGCCTGCTGTGACTGTCTCTTCCTGGAGAGGAACAAGACAGGAGCGCAGATGACACTGGGGTAGTGGAAGAGCATTGAGCCCGTGCTCCCACGTTTCTTCTAATAAATCCTCCCCATGCCAGCCTGCACCTGGGAGAGGGGGGGGTCACTGTGTGTATTATCAGGCCCAATCAATGCACAGACAGGTATGGTGTAGTGTATATATCTGCAATTATTTCAACAAACGACTTCTAATCGTCCTCGTGAGCATGGACACCAGCCGACACGTGCAATTTTAGAACAAAAGGATTTTTGGACTTGGGGAGTTGACCCCGCTATTACTTACCTGACAACAGTCGCATGGATCTTTCACGTTATCCACGGCCCTGATTTGAAAAAGACTCAGGCGAGCCGAAACACATGTAATCAACCTAAAGAGGGCTAATAAACTTTTTTGTTTGATTGACCATTAAAATCAAGCCTACATATACTTAATCGCGCTGAGTCTTGGAGTTTTCCCTTCTTGTGCTACATCCCTATCTTTCATCTGCACTCCGTTCTTGTTCCCATCTCTCCCCTCCCTTGCTCCTCTCTTTTTCTGTCCTCTGTACCCTTTCTACCCTTTTTCACTTTGCAGTCCCATGCTCTACTGCAACCCAGTCCCTCCCTTCCCATTCCCCCATGGCCAGCACCCCACAACTCTCATCTGTACACTTACTCAGCACTTTCTCCTCAGTCTTCAGAGCACCCTCACTATCCTGGCTTACATTTCACAGGTTTTCTCTTGCCTGCCTTGCATGACCAACCACTCCATATAGCTTCTCAGAATAATCTGGAACATGCGTGCCAGATCCAGGACCTTTAAAGGGCCCATTGATAACTGCAAGCATTATCTCTTAAGAAATAGTCAGGAGCATGGATATTTGGAAGGGTGCACAGACAGAGAAGTCACTAAATCCCCGTGCTGCCGAGGCTCTACCCCCAAAATCTGATTACACTGCGACCACTCAAGTACACTGACAGAAATAGCCAGGCTGAATAAAACAGTGAAGCTTAGCCAAGACCTACAGAAGATTTGCGCTTGATTTATTTTGAGAGATGCGCAGGATGGGCACCAACAAATGGTTTATTTTGGGCAGGGACAGCGTTCAGGTCTGTGCTGGTAATAGTTTTTAGTATGGAATATAATAACACTTTGGTCATAGTGCTTCATGCAGATGCTTTCAGCTTCTAGGCAATGCAATAGCAGGTATTATTACCCTCATTTGAACGGTACTGAATTTATGAAAGGTTAAGTGGACCCAGCTGCTGCTGGGTTTGAACTAGAGAAATGCAGGTAGCCCTCATGTCAGAGACCAAGCTTTAGGTGTGGTACCATCCAAACTTCAAGTAGGTGTGAGTTGGTGGAAAGAGGTGGAGGGGTGTGCCTTAAGTGAGGCCTACTGATATTAGAGCATACATCAAGTGTTTTCCCTTGCCTACCTTAGACATTACTATGGAAAAGAGGACACATCCCATGTAGCGGCCCTTCTTGAGATTGGCTCATCCTCATTTTACTTTATATGGTTTCATGAGGATTTCGTATGCTATGTCAGGCTGATATCTGAGGCAGTGTCTGCACTTTGCAAGCCAGGCCTGGGGTTCAGGGACATCTTGGAGAAAATCCAGTCTTTCCCATATTGTATGATCCTGGGTGAATTGTGTGACCTCCCCACTGTGCATTTCGTTTCTCTATATGTTTACTTGGGATCACCTAGAAGTGACTGAGTTGGCAGTGTACACTAAAACGGAATGCCTCAATCGTAAATGTTCTAACAGAGTTTCTTGTTGCTCCATGTATGCTAAGCATGTTGAGTGAGTGCGAAGAGGGACAAAGAGTCAGAGCAATAGATGTCACCTCCAGCTGGGGGACCAGGTCTCATTTTGGGAATGAGGAGGATGGGCACGAACAAATGGTTTATTTTGGGCAGGGAGAGCGTTCAGGTCTGTGCTGGTAATAGTTTGTATTATGGAATATAATAACACAGATGTACAGTTTCTAAACAAGCGCGGCGCGTTGCAAACTGATCAGGGCATCCTGGCCTCTTAATGTTTCATAAAGAAACATTAAGAGGCCAGGATTCCTGATCAGTTTTGCAATGCACCACGCATGCTTAGAAACTGTATACCTGACGTTGGCAATGGCACATTCCCTCTAATAAATCCTCCCCATGCCACCCTGCACCTGGGAGAGGTGGGGCCACGCCACTTGACTTACCTTATGGTAGCTGAGGACTCAGGTGGAGGTCGAGTCGCAGTTGGACTAGGAGTCTGTCTCACTCTGTCTCCTTCAATAACACACGCTCTCACAGAGTCAAGTCAGTGGAGCACGTGTCTCTGCCTGGCTTCTCCTTCATTCAGGAAAAACAAAGGCTGAGGCTGCGCAGCAGTGCACTGCGCAGGCAGGGCATGTGCAGTTTCTCCCCCGGCCTGGGCACGTTCATTATGCGCAGGCATGGGGCACCGCAGCAGAAGTGTGCAGACAGTCTACTTTAACGTTTGCAAGCTGACATCGTATTTTACATGCTGCAGATACTTGCCTGGTGTTCCAGGGACAGCTAAACCACCTGACCCTTACAGATGGGCGAATTCAGATGTTGGTAGTGGTGATCCCATTAAAAGCAAATTAGATCACATATATTCTGGCGGTAATGAGGGATTACTAGTCCGCCCACCCTATTCTAGATTATGAAAAGCCTTCGGTTTTTCGTGAGGGTGAAGCTGATCCCAAGGAGGGTGGCCCCCATAAAACAAGGTTGATGTGAGAGGTGTGGGGCTACTTTTCGCACTTTGCGTAAACACATTTTGGAGAAATCTTTATTATATTTTGACCAGTTTGTCAGGGGCTCAAGGAAGCCATTCTAGTCGGCACCATTTGAGAATGGCCTTAAGTACTACCTTGTAGGAAGCCTGCCGATGTTAATGTTCCCCATTTCAATGTCTCTCATTTTACTGTTCTAAGCAAGATAAAGGGCTCTGTTGGGCACATGTGACATGTGATTGACTCCTCTTCTCTACTGGTCTTTAAAAGGGACCAGTGCTTAATATTGGCCTCCTGGGTGCATCGCCTATGTACAGGGCCTTCTTTCCACATAGGTTTACGCTTTATAAAACCCACGCATTCATACATTACACAATTCCCTGGTAGACATTTGAACGCCGTCAGAGGAACAGAAGATTATGTAGGCACACCCAACATGTAACTGCCCCAGCCCCAGCACAGTCTCTGAAGTACCAGCATCTATAATACTTCTGGAATATTATAAATCAGTTTTTTTTTTTACTGCCTGCAGAAAGATACATGGACGCAACCGACCCACCTGAGACGTGACTGCCTCTACTCCCACAGCTGTGCCTTTCAACGACCGCATAAGAAATGCACGCATTTCAATTTTATGCGACACCCCCTCCACCTACCAGCGCTGTGCTGTAGTTCCATTATCCACTCCCCCTTCTCTCTCCCGGCCATGTATCGCCCCCAGTTTGTACGAGGCAGTGTATGCTGGTTCTCCAAATATTGGACTGAGTATCGTATAGTGCCAGGAATATACAAAAGCGCTAAAATATCGCCACGAGGGGAAGATTTTTTCTTTTGGGACTAGGCTCATCTTTCAAGGTGAATAATTTGTTATCAAAAAGCTTCCAAAAATATCTCACAGGAGGCGACACAGTGTCGGCATGGCGACTGATGTGGCCAAGAAGGGACAGCAACACTGACACAGCGGACTGGCAACAAAGAGTGTACCCTGGAATTGACTGGCCGAGGGAGTGGGGCATCTGTGGCAATGTCACATGCAGCTCTCAATGCAGAGGCGATGGAGTGCCAGGGAGGGGCAAGGCTGGCACCACTGCAGTGGAAGGGGGGTGCAGGGCCCACGAGTGCCCCTGTGGCACTGCATGCAGCGGGAGCGGTGGACGAGTCACCTTGTGTGGCAGTGCATACATTGGGGCCAAGGGGTGAAGGGAGGAGGCAGGGCCCAAAATGGGGCATTAGGGTGAAAGGAGTCAGAGGGGTGTGTGTTCTGGCATTACATGCACTTGATGGGGGGGGGAGAGAAAGGGTGTGTCTTCATACAGTGCGTGTAGTGGGGTGCAGTGAAATAGATGGGCTGTGTTTCGTCACTGCATGCAAGTGTTAAAGTGAGCTAGGGTGCGTGTGTTCTGGGGGTGCTTTCTTTAAGCGTTGCATGCATTATGTTGGGGAGTGTGGGTGATCTAACACTGCATGCGTTGGGGGAAGAACGTTATATGGTGTGTGTGCTGGCACTGTATGCATTGTGGAAAGAAAGATGGGTTTTGCTGGGGCACTGAGTGCGGTGGTAAAAATATGGTGTTGTCTGCCACTGCATTCGAGCAAGGAAGATAGAGCGAATGTGAATGGGGGGGGCAGTCAGCAATGCGCCCCTTTCCTCGCCACAGCCCTTGACCCAGTACTACAGCGACAAAGACACCGGATGAAAAGGTGTGTGTGTTCTGGCACTGTGTGTACTGGGCAGAAGGGAGAACACCCGGCGTGCTCTGTTACTGCGGGCAAAGGGCGGGGGCGTTCTGGTCCTGGACCCAGTGAGGTGTTTTATGGCACCACAGGAATGAGACACACGAACGTGATATTGAGGTGAAGGCGCTAGAGCAGGCGTCTTCAACCTTTACGTTAGCTAGAGCTACTTGTAGTGGAGGCCAACAGTGGAGAGCTACTAATGGGTGATATCAGGGTGAAGATATTTATAAACCTCCGAATTTTTACCCATATTGTTTTGGCCCGGTTATTTCCCCTCTATAAAAAGATGGAATAACATATGCTTTCACGATTATATTAAAAACTTCAAAAACCTCTTTGTTGCATTATTATTTATTAGTAGCTGTCTCAAAAAGACAGATATTTGTTGGACGACCACACAAATATCCTGTAATTTGTGTGCTCCTTCCTTTGTGTTTTATGCAGGCTTTCTACATGCTAGGCACACTATTGTTTTCCAAAGGTGCATTTCACACTTCCATAAAAAAAACAAAAGTAATTTCCAAATTGAAAAATGCTGCTTGTGTTCACTAGTTTTCTTTGAAATGTTTTTTTTGGCAGACACAACACATATACTGTTATTTTGTGTGCCCCTCTGTGTTTTAGCACTGGTTATATTTATAAAGATGGTATATGCTTGTCAAACTGTTTAATCACAAATAAATGCTTCTGTTGTGCTGACAGCAGTTTTTTAGGAAATTAAACAGTGGGTTCATGGGTGGCAACCTTTAATTTTCACCACAGGGGCAGAAATATCCCCACCTTCGCCCTGAATATAAGCAAGCAACCAGCCCAACCCATGCCCTGGCCAAACACATTAACACTTTTTTTATGAGGCATTGCAAAAAGTCATACGATTAACAACCTGTAGTTTTGAATATATAACATCTCAGCATCGGTCTGTCAACCTGCTGAGCTACCCTGGCAGGCTTCTACTGTATAGCGTGTCTGTGGATCGCTTAATGTACTAAAAGTGGGTGTACCTGGCCATGGAAGTGATTTAAAGTGGAAATGTACAGTGTGGAGTTTGGAAAGAAGCCACATGAAATAAATTGCACCATTTTGTAAATATTATTTTGAACATTTCCAGGCGAGCGGCAGTGCTACTGTGATATTTTCATTGCGTGGCCACAATTATCCTGATCCTGCCCCAGCCCTTCCGACATCTCTGGCAAATAAGAGCAGCTTGCTTAAGCAAGACACTGGAGGCGCACAAGGCCAACTGTGGTACTACAGGCGGCCTGCAACTGAAACTGACATCTGTCAGCATATTTACAAGCAGCTCCACATGGCACTACAGCCAAGCTTCCCGCCCACAGTTGGGACAACCAGGGTTCAATCCTAAACGTGGAAACTAGCCACAAAACACACTAGAATGTGTTTATTTTAAGGTACAAATTCTGGGGGGGATAAAAGCTATTATATCCCCCACTTAAAATTGTGGGGGGGAATTTGTCCCCCCATGTCCTACGTCCATGGGCAAGGCGGCCACGAGATGCGTCGGGAAGGCGAAAAGACGGTGAAGCTGGTTATCCCCACCAGTCAAAGGAAGAAGACTCTCCGGCGGGAGATCTCCTCTGTCGTTGGGAAAAGTGGTGAGACGGTCCAGCAGGGCTCCACCGGTGGTGTCGTCGTGGCAGGTCGGCTCAGCTTCTCCCTCGTCGAATTATTAGGTCCTGTGGCGACTTCTGAAGTTCCAGTCCCCAAAGCCCTGCTTTTATGCAGAAAACCCCCATTCACTCAGCCTAGCTGTCAGTCAAACATGCTAATTGGTGAGCCGGCCGGCTCACCACTTGGGCCAATCAGGACGGAGTGCGACTTCAGTTGCCTAGGCAACTCAGTCCAGGGTGCCTAAATCCCCCTCCTAAGTACCCCAGACAGAGTGGCACCACTTTGGAGGGCTTCTGTGGAGAAGCCCGCCAAAAAGTGGAACAAAGGGCTCAACTTGGGTTAGAGTCACAGAAGAGAACACAAACGCCATTTTAGAACCGAGTTTTGGCAAAAAAATACCAACCGGAGAACTAATAATAATTAAATAAATCGGCGGTATGTTCGAGGCTATCATAATTAAATAATTAAAGATAGTAGCCTCGAACAATGGGAAAATCCCATAGAGAAATATTTGCGGTTGAATATAAAAAGTAGTATCCACTGCCACCAGCCAAAACTCGATCAGGGGGGACGGAGACATGCTCCCTCGACTAACAGACCCCGGGGCAATCGAATTGCCCCAGCCAGTACGTCCACAATATGATGGTTTGAACTGGTTCTGTTCAGAATTTAAGACTAGTAAAGTCAATGGTGACTTTACATGCCCTGGGAGACAGTAGTCAGTCCCAGGGTATGGAGTCTATACTGGGGGGTCACTATGACACCCCTGTGTTACTGCACTGAGGGTGCTGTGTAGCACACATCACAAAAACACATGAAGCCCTATGGAGTAAAAGACCCCATAGCCCATTAAACACATCTAGAGTCAAAGGAACACCCTCAAATCATGTCCAAGAGTGAGGGTAAAAGAGCCTCACTCTTGGCAGGAGAAAAAAATAAACCCCAAAAATCCAGCAAAGCTGCTGGGGGACACTAGGTTAGGGAATTCAGCCTAAACAGAGAATTCTCCCTAACAATCCCCTGCGGCGGGCCCTGTGGATAAAGGCAGAGTGAAGAGGTAATTGGTTAGGAGGGGCAGGGTGTAGTAGGGAGTGGTGATTGTTGGGCAGCGAGGGGTTATTAAGGCTGGGTATGGTGTCTCTGTTTTAGGGGGTGGGGCAAGATGCTGGTATTCTTGATGTGTGTGAGAAGAGTGCTCGCGAGGTGAGGGTCCTTAAGTTGGCTGGTGTAGAGGTGGAGGATGTGTGTGTGAGGGTAGTGTTGAGGAGTCTCTTATCTGCGATGTAGACAGTGGTGTGGAGGCTGGGGTGGGAAAGGGTGCAGGGCAGCAACTGGGGAGGGTCATGTGGGTTTAATGTTGAAAGGTAGATGACGGGGTCTATGGTCGGAGATGGGATCAGATTGTTGACTTCTGCAGGAGTAGGGAGGGGGAATCTGGTGTCAGGAGTATTGTAAGATAGGCTTAAAAGGGATTTCACTGGGTTGAGTGAATTGGGTGAGGTTGTGAGGGTATAAGTGGTGGGTGTTGGGGTGAAGTGTGTAGAGATGAACGGGCCCAAGTGGTCTGGGGTGCCAAAGGTGTGTGTGAGAGTCAGTGGGGCAGATTAATGTGGGGGTATTGGCTAGGGTAGCCGGTGCAGCTTTTCGGAAAATGAAGGGGGGGCATTGTTCAGTCGGAGTGGGGAGGAAGGAACACAGGATGGGAGTTGGGTAGGGGCTACGGGGGTGTTGGCGGGCTGGGATAGTTTGGATAGATGCCTGTTTAGGAGGAGCGGAAGGGATTGTCTGGAAAGGCTTGGGGGGTGATCATCCCCTACCCCACCCCAGGGCGAGCATTGTGAGGAAGTGTAGGTGAGTAGAGTTGGGGTCTGGGTGAGGGGGTGGCCTGGTTTCCGGTGCACCATAGTGCCCCTCGAACCTTGGAGCTGCTAGGCATGGTGGAAGCTCAGCCACTTCAGCTCTGAGGGCTATATTAGGAGATTATAGACCTGTGGCACTATCCTGATGTGAAGGGTGCAGGGTAGACCACAAAACAGTAGCTAGATTCAAAATACAGGAACGTTTAAAATCCCAGTCCTACAGCACTATGCCTGTGGGATTAACACTCGGGCCCAACAAATTCACACTCCACATAGGGCAAGTGACTAGTTACTTGTGAAGCGCGAAAACGTGAGGGAAATAACCGACGTAGCCCAGTGGCTTGAGTTCCTGCTGCAAAGATCTTTCAGCGACCCTCACCTCCAGTCTCGCATTCCAATTTCAGAAACGTGCAGGTCCGTCCCTACGGTAAAATGGCTGTGTGAGTGGATACAGCTGCGGCAGCTGTGCGCTTGTACAGCAGTGCAGACTACAGTTCTCAGTCGCAGTGCTAACAGCTTGGTGCGTTGATGTACCAGCTGCTGGCCTATCTGTGTTGCCTGCAAGTTAAAGGGTTTGATTCAATATTTGCCAAAGCCATTTGATTTGCTGCTGGACCATATACGCCATCCCTCCCGATTTTTTAATAACAAATGTTGATTTTTTTTACTTTCTCCATACTAAAATATTTCTAACCCCAATGCAATCCAATGCAAACATTCTACTCTTCGGCTTTCTGTTACAAAATCTCCCTCCCAGGTGCTGAAGCATTTTGCCACGTATGCTGCTACGGTTTTTCCCTACTTTCTCGGACCAGGGCTGGATTCATGAAGGTACAAGAAAAACTACAAGTACCAGAAAGAAGGAAAGGGGACTCGATAAGAATCCCCCGAATGACGTGTGGCATGTATGATATCAGTAAGACAGCCTGTTGGCTTTACCCGCTAACTACACATAACTATCTTAAACCTGCTGCCGACTGATATCAACTTTTCCTGCAATAAGATGTGTCTCGGCAAAAATGTGGAGTTGCCTCGTGAGTTCACACAGTCCGTTTTTTTCTTTACTTACTGGCACTTCTCTTCGTTTTTACCATTATGAATGCTGGCTAATTAGTGCACGAGAGCAGAGAAAAGATCTGGGCGGAATCCTCACACCTGTTTTCATGGTAGATGCTCATCAGCTGGGGCTTAAAACCCCTGCGCCCCTCACGCGAGCCTCTCGCTCTTCAGTCTCGTGGCCTGAGCGCGCCGAGAAACGTGTGGCGTCGAAGATGTTCCTGCGCTTTCAGAACCGGGATTCCTTTGAGAAGATGCACTTGCGGACCGGGCTCGAGGAGTGGGATATGGAGGAAGAGTTAAAGCTGGCGGCTACCACCGACCAGTACTTCCCAGGTAAGGCGAGTGGGTTACTTTTACAGCACCGCAAACGCGTTTTAACGGCGAGGATGTAGGCGTGTCCCCTTGTGTCAATTATTGAGGGACTAAGTGCTAACTGCTTCAGTGGCAAGGCGGACTTCGTGTCATTAGACACTATTTAGTCAGTTCTGGGCTTTCGTTTTAAAAATCTCTCGATACCGGATGAGTAATTCAAGTTTGTCCTCTTGAAGCAGGCAATACTATTCCCAAAATCCAGGCGTTTTTAAAGTTTAAGCATAGGCCTGGAAAAAGTGGTGTCCCGATTGACATGGAGACATCTTGTCATACTTGCCGTTGCATGCACGTGAAACGTAGGATGGGCGGTGGTAACCTGCTACCAGCCATACTCCCTAGGATTGCCACCCTGTGTGATACATTTTTTTAAATCAGTTTCACAAGGTCACGCTTGAGACACCATGTCCGTCTTTTATTTTTTTTTCTTTCTGGGTGATAATTTTATATGTTCCCAATTTAAATGTATAACTACAAGCCCCAGCATTCCAAGGAAAACGCAGGACTGGATGGCCTTCCCTCCGATGGCATAAGGAAACTTGAAAGCTCTGCAAGGATGTAATTTTTAGAACGGGTACAGCTCAACTAAACATTCCATTTAATGTTAGCACTTCTGTCATAGAACCTACGAGGTGTGCAGAATTATCGGCCCATGTTTTTAACATGGAACAATTCACAGTCTGACCTGGGGTACAATATAATTTCGTTGTCATATGCAGAGGGAAATCAACACTGAAGTCTGTAAGAACAGAAGACAGAATATTGGGATGAGGTCGCTTGCAAATGGATGACTGAATTACTTGCTGATAATCTTCATTCCTCTTAGTCTTCCTCTTCCCAGTACTTGGACTTTGCCCTGCCAGGAGCCCTTTCTCCAGTCCTTTACTTCCCTCGCTCTACCCTCCTTAGGCGGTATAACTTCTTTCCCACTCATGATCCCTCAGTTCTCGTACATAAGCAAAGTCATGGAGGGCTTCCCCTCCAGCGAGGGAGAGGGACGTCCATATGGGGACAAGGAAGAGTAGGACTGTGAGGAATGAAGATTACCAATAAATAAGTTAGTCACTATAGTGACTAACGTACTCTTAGTCCATAGTCCCCTTTCCTCCATAATGTATGGGTATCCCTTCCAAGGGACGGCAGACGGAACCTTTTTCACCAGAAAAAACCTTCCTTCCCTTTAAATTTAGAGGCGCGCGGGGGTGCGGCCCAGGGAGAAAGCACTGCCCAAACTCCGCACTCCGGTGCCACACCTCAGTCACCATTGACGCGTCGACAATAGGTTTAACATTGCCTAATAACACCAGTATTAGGGGGGAGGCTGGTGGGACGTATGGAGGAAAAGGGACTATGGACTAAGAGTACGTTAGTTACGACGGTGAGTAACTTATAATTACTCTTATGTTCCGTCCCCTTTCCTCCATACTGTATGGGCGATTACAACTGATTGTAGCCCCAGGGTGGAGAAGAGACCCTCCTTAAGCAAATGGGTTCCTGAGCACCGCCTGTCCGAAAGCCGCATCAAATCTAGAGCCGGCATCCAAACGATAATGCTTGCAGAAAGCCGAGGCAGAGGCCCAAGTGGCCACCCTGCTTATGACTTTCCAAGGGACATGGTGCTGGAAAGCAATGACTGTTGCCTTGGCCCGGACTGCATGGGCATGCATGTTGGCCGGAAGCGGCTTGAGCTGGCCCTCATATGCTTCCTTGATGGCAGAGATCATCCAGCGGGATATGGAAGACTTGGAGGCCTGATAGCCATGTCTTGAGCCTCCGAAAGTGACAAACAGCCGAGGTGAGGCCGACTAGTAAAGATGTCTTGATGGTGACCAGCCTGATGTCCACAGACGCCATAGGCTCGTATGGTTTGTGCGCCAGAGCGCCTAAGACTGTTAAGGTCCCACACCATGTGCCGTCTCTTGACAGGCAGGTAGAGCTTTGTAAGTCCCGTCGGGTGTTTCTTGACGATAGGGTTGGAGGAGGAGAAGATGCCTTCCTCCGAGTTCCTGTATGCCCCAATGGCTGTGAAGTATGTGCAGCAGGTGTCCACCTGCACGTCTGAGTGGGCGAGGTGCGCTCAGGGAGCACATCGTCCAAGCTGCCCGCCACAGGGTCGATTCCTTTGGAGTCTGCCGAGTGGCAGAATCTGGTCCATTTGCTTTTTTACTGGGCCCTGGTAGCCTTGCTCCTGGCGCCCTGTATGATTTCGATATTGGCCTGTGAGAGGCTGAAGTGCTGCAGTATTACCTGCTCAGGTACCACCCTTTAAGGGCTAGTTTCCCCGGCCCAGGGTGGATGACTGCCCCCCCTGCTGCACCAGAAGATGTGCTCGGCCCGTCGGGAGGTGAATCGGGCGTACTTCAGAGAAACCGAGCAGCTCCGAAAACCATGGCCTGGCCGGCCACCATGGAGCAATTCGAATGATGTGCAGTTGCTGAGACTCCTTGATCTTGCAAATTACCCTGTGATTCGGAGGCGTGGGTGGAAAGGTGTAGGCCTTCATGCCGGTCCACTGGAGGTGAAATGCATCGCCCAGAGAGCCAGGGCCCTGACCTTGCCAGGATGCGAACTGGGGCCACTTCTTGTTGTGCCAGGTGGTAAAGAGATCCACCTGGGAGTGACCCCACCTTTTGAAGATCTCCTAAATAACGAGGTTGTTTAGCTGCCACTCATAATCGTCAGCTCCCAGCCTGCTGAGCCTGTCTACTTCCAGTTTGGATTCCCCGGGAGGTGGCCTGTAATGAGGAAAATGTCATTTTTTCAGCACCCACTCCCACATGTTGATCGCCAGTTTGCACAGAGGAGGGGGATCTGGTGCCTCCCTGCTTGTTGACGTAGTACATGCTGGTCGAGTTGTCTGTCTGGATGAAGACAACCTTGCCCCTGAGAAGTGGTAGGAATGCCTTGAGCGCCAGCCAGATGGCTTTCAGCTCCAGCCAATTGATGTGGTTTTCCAACTCCTGATTAGTCCAGGTGCTGTGGATAGAGAGATCATCCAGGGTGGCTACCCAGCCTTCGTGAGAGGAATCTGTGGGGACGGTGGCCTGCGGAGTGGGCGTTCAAAAGGCTTGCACATCCGTAGGTTGCAATTCTGGACCGCCAAGTTGGGTCCAGGTGGAGAGAAGGAGGAACGTTGATCATCTCGGATTGAGAACCCCGCCCCTGGTTCCATGAGGCCGCATGCAGCTGAATCCTCCTCATCCTTAGTCTCGTGTGTGGGATGGCTAATGGGACCGCTGCCATTAGACCCAGGGGATGCTGGTACCACCATGCCGAGGTCACCTCTGTTCATAGCCGAGATTTTGTCCTCCGAAGGAAATACCTTCTGGGAGCACATGTCCCAAATGAGGCCCACAAATGTCAGTCTGTGAGTTGCAGCTGTGACTTCTTGAGATTGAGCGAAAAGCCCAAATGTGCAGTGTGTTCAAAAGGGCATGAGAAGAGTGGTGAACCACTTCCGGAGATGAAGCCCTTATGAGCCTGGTGAAGACCCTGGGGGCCGAGTTGAGGCCAAACGGAAGGGCCTTGTACTGAAAATGGTAACCCATGATTCTGAACCGAAGGAAAGAACGATGGGGCTGCCAAATCGGGACGTGTAGGTGGGCATCCTTCAGGTCCAGGAAGCACATCCAGTCTCCCCTGTCCAATGTCTCAGCTGTAAAAGCTGGCGTAACCATATTGAATTTTTGCAGGGGTAAGGAGAGGTTGAAGGTGGAAAGGTCCAGCACAACTCTCGGGCCCGCCTGGTTCTTCTGAATGGTGAAAATCCTGGAGTAAAAGCCAAAGCCTCGCTGGGAGGCTGAGACTTCCTCCACTGGCTGGCTCTCTACAAGCGACCGGATCTCCGCCAAAAGAGTTGCTGTCCCAACCTGTGGGAGTGGAGTGGAGGGGAGGAAGGAGGAGAGGCTGGTATAGGGAGGCGGTACCCCATGGATACTATGGAGAGGATCCAGGGGTCCACAAAATTCTGGTGCCAGAAATGTGCATGGAGAGCAAGCCTGCCCCCCACTGGAGACACGTGAACCCGAAGGGGCGTGTCGTGTCTTCTTTCCCTCGGAGGCTGTCGTGGAGGAGGGGGACTGGAAAAATCCCTTGCTCCCCCTTTTTTGTAGCTTGCGCCGACTTCTGGATCTACGTTCCAGGAAGCCTCGGAACCCTCCGTGTGTATGAACCCCCCCCCCCCTTCTACCCTCTCTTGGAGCACTGCTGAGATTGGAAGTGTGATTTGGGTATGGTCTTTGTCAAGATGGATAAAGACTTGGCCGTTTGTGAGCTGTTTTTTTTCTTTTTGCCCAGTTCTTCGTCTGTGGAGGAGTGGTAAAGTTTCCCCCCTCACCTCTAATACGCTTTCCTGGACATCCGGGTTGAACTTTGTTGCCCAGAGGCAGGCTGTAATTCTCATGTCCGTGGCGATACAGATGGCATGGCTAGAGGTGTCCATATGGGCCACGGTGGATTCCATGAAATCATGCAGCACAAGCTTGGCGTCGGCTAGCCCTGCCTTAAAGTGTGATTGGCTCTGGGTGGGGAGTTCCGGAAGGAAATCTGCAATTTCCCGCCATAATCTTTGGTTGGCGGCAGCCAGCATGGCATCTGTGTTGGCCTGACGAAGATGTAAGGACGTGTTGGAATAGTTTCTTCTCCTCCTTGCCTAGCAGCACCGCTGAGGACGACTGAGGCTTGGAGTATAGTGATGCCTCAGCGATCACCTGGCTGAGGATGGCCCGAGAGCAAGAGTGTATTTCCCCCTCCATCTGCCTGTACTTGGCATCGATTGACCGGCTGGGCTGAGTGGGGTTTGTGCCAGCCCTTCTTAGCCAGGGACGCTACATCAGTCTGCAAAGGAATCCCCGATTTAGCAGAGTGGCGTCGTGTGAGGACTTCCGCCAGAACCCCCTCTGCCGGCTGCTCAACTTCGAGTTGGGGTAGGCCCAGATAGCCAGCCCAGCAAGACGTTTGTGGAAGGCCCTGGCTGGGGATGGCACGTCCGAATCCTCCTCATCTGTATCCTGTGGATCTGGGGGGTCCTGTGGAGGAGTAGTAGTTGGCGCCAGAGGGTGGGGTACAGGGATCGCCGCCGGAGGCTGAGGAGGCGGTGGAGGTTGGTACGGAGCCACCTGAGGAGTCGGCTGGGGCGCCAATGGAGGAGTCTGTGGTGCCGCTAGCATGGCAGGAAGGACTTCCCTGGTGGCGTCTTTGAGAACACCCCCACCCCCATCCGCGGTGACCTCCATGAGGCCAAGGAACCGCTCGAAGAAGACCTCTTCACTGACCGAGGAGGTGGCAGGGGGTGCTGACTGGGTAGCTGGGAGCTGCTGGAGCCGCTGCGTACACTGCCTGTATGGACACAAAGAAAAGCTGCCCTGTGCAAAAGAGAAGGCTGTAGGCCACGTACCTGGTTGAGGCCAGTCCCACCTTGACACTCGTTCTTCGCTGAATTCCTGGCATGGCATCGGACGGGTACCTGTCTGGCGTGGCAGCCATTTTGTCGAGCTGCCTGCAACGTGTTGCTCAGCCCAGTGGGCCACGCATTGTCCAAGACTCTTGCGTGTGAATCACAAGGCCTACCCTGCTCCTCGGGCCTAGGTCTGGTAGGTGTGGCACCCTCGATCCGAGGGTCGGTAGAGCTGCGTTTAGGTGCCCCCTTGGGCATATTGCCGGTATTGGAGCATAGCCCCTTGGCCATGGTGCGGGAAAAAGGGCAAAGCCCCGGTAAAAGAACATTCTGGTCCCTCAACACTGTCACCGGGAGGATCCCTCGGCCCGGAGGCTGGTAGCTGCAACAGCCTCGGTGCATGTTCTGGTAGAAGGACCTTGTTAGGCAGAAACCTGTGCAGTTCCCTTAGGGACCACTGCAAAAGATTTAAGACTACAGGTGTTTGTCAGTAAACCCACTTGGTAGCAGTCTGTACCACACAGATTCACTTGGTAGCTGTGGCAGACTTCCCTCAAGAGGAGTTAGGCAGTATACAGAGCATACAAAATAGGTACAGAAATACAGTAGCACAAGCAAACACTGACCAGAGCTTGGGTGTAAAAGTATATATTTATAAGAACCACAGCAATTAGGAAGGCACAGTCTACTGGTGAGCAAGGAAGTTTAGGTGCCAGGCCCACTTTCAAGGGAGCATGGTGGAAGATGCCCAAGATCGGACGGTACACAGACTCTTTGAAGTTTGTGGAGGTAGTTCAAGAAAGGTTTAGTTCAGTTCAGAAAAGTTAGCTAAAGTGTCCCAGGCTAACCCAGGTTTGAGAGGTGAGGATTTAATACACCCCGTTCGATCGTTTGCAAGGGAAGCCAGGCGGAACACGGTACCTTAAATGGAGAGGATCCTCCAGCGGGGGCAGTTGTTCCTGGCAGCGGGTGCAAGTCGCAGCGTCGTCCAGAGGAGAAGAGAAGATCTCGTCGTGGAGGAAAGATGAAGGTCATTGCACTGCCAGGGAAGAAACCAGCCGCGGAGTTCTCCGGTACAAAGGTACTACCCTTTCGGTTTGCGGTAGTGGTGAAAACGTATCCCGGTTGCCGGGGTGCTTGGCACAGGCAAGGCGGCCACGAGATGCTCCAAGAAGGGGAAAAGAAGGTAGACTGGTTATCCCCAACAGTCGAAGGAAGAAGACTCTCCGGGCTGGAGATCTCCTCTGTCGTTGGGAAAAGTGGTGAGACGGTTCAGCAGGGTTCCACCGGTGGTGTCGTCGTTGCAGGTCGGCTCAGCTTCTCCCTCCTCGGATTCTTTAGGTCCAGTGGCGACATCTGAAGTTCCTGTCCCCAAAGCCCTGCTTTTATGCAGCACACCCCCATTCACTCAGCCTAGCTGTCAATCAAACATGCTAAGTGGTGAGCCGGCTCACCACTTGGGCCAATCACACAAGAGTGCGACTTGAGTTACCAAGGTAACTCGGTCCAGGGTGCCTAAACCCCCTCCCACACTCCCTGCGGTACCCAGACAGAGTGGCACCACTTTAGTGGAACAAAGGGCTCGACTTGGGTTGGAGTCACAGAAAAGAACACAAACGCCATTTTAGAATAGAGTTCTGGCAAAAAATACCAACCGGCGAATTAATATTAAATAAAAAACCGGCGGTATGTTCGAGGCTGTAAGAATTAGTTGGTAGCCTCGAACAATGGGAAAATCCCATAGAGATATATTTGCGGTCGAATATAAAAAGTAGTATCCACTGCCACCAGCCAAAGCTCGATCAGGGGGGACAGAGACGTGCCCCCTCGAACAACAGACCCCGGGGCAATCGAATTGCCCCGACCAGTACGACCACAATATGATGGTTTGTACTGGTTTCTGTTCATAATTTGGGACTAGCAAAGCCAATGGTGACTTTACATGCCCTGGGAGACAGTAGTCAGTCCCAGGGTATGGAGTCTATGTTGGTGGGCCACTACAACACCCCTGGGTTACGGCACGGAGGGTGCTGTGTAACCCACATAAAAAAAACACGAGACCCTATGGAGTAAAAGACCCCATAGCCCATAAAACACATGGAAAGTTAAAGGAACACCTCAAATCAAGAGCAAAAGAATCTCACTCTTAGCAGGAGAGAAAAAAAATAAACCCCAAAAATCCAGCAAAGCTCTGGGGGACTCACTAGGTTTGGGAAATTAGCCTTACAGACAATTCTCCCTAACAGACCTGACCGGTACCTTTCGCGCGGGAGGGTCCCTGGGAAGGAGTCTCCCTTGTGGGGTGTGATGGAGAATATTGGCACTACCTTGGGCTTGTTTCGATGAAATTCTTGAGGTCCTCTGGAGGCGACTTCTGGAAGAGCTCCCTCCACCTGGGTAATCTGTTCTTTAGCGCTTTAGAGGACAGCGAACCACACGCTGAACAAGCTTGCCAAATGTGGTCTGGGCCAAGACAATGTAGGCAGAGGGTGTGGGTGGGTCTGAAGTTGGGAAGAGCCTGTTGCAGGCTGGACACCTGCTGAATCCTGTATAAGTATACTGCAATGTAAGAGCAGACATTGGTAAAAGGAGATTTACATCTAATTGGAGTCCTCCGGAAGGAAACTCTACTGCACTTTCCCTCGCCAAGATTTTCTATGGCAGGCAAATTGACACATGTGCAGTATATTAGAGATCACTATTCTTGTAAATGCCCATGTTGGTGAATACCCAAATGGAGCATTTTGGGGTTAAAGACTGGGGAATACTTTAAGATTAAGAATGTTTAAAAAATCAAGTTGATAACATGGTATTCTTGTGGGCTAAAGATGTGGGAGTGGCTTGTCTGATGGGTGTTGTGTGCCCCCCTGCTATCTGTGCCCACCTTACCTGCACACGTGGTCTGCCGCCGCCCAGCATTTGACAGCAATACAAATCATTACTCATCAATATTTTGGAAACTGCAATTTGACATTGCTTGATTGTGATGGTGTTCATAAGGACTGGACTAAAGATGGGGGGGGATGAACGGGAGGGGTGCCTTCCCAACTGTGTAACGGCAATCATGTCATTATTCCAACATGCAGGTTGTGATGAGAAGGTGGACCGGTATATGCTCCGAAGACAGAAGCGCCCATTCTGCGCTCCATGGATTTCGCCTTTCAATGGTGCGACTGTCGGGACATCGGCCACAGAGTCAGACGGTATTGTACTCTAATTTTGGTGGGTGAAGATTATGGGGAATGAGTCTGTCTTCATTTAGGTGTACTAGGTCTTAAGTTAATAGAAAATCATGGAACTGTGAGGCTCCTAACCTTTGGAAAGTGTGGAACAGGCCAAATGTCCATAAGGCTGGATATGTGGAATAAAACTGAGACCTGTAAGCACAGTTAGGCCAGTGATGTACAGAAGGAATGAGACTTCATCTAGGTGTTTGGCTGGTGATGGGAGAACTCTGGGTGATTTCTCTCAGGTTTGGTGGTTGTGAATTGTGGCATTAGTAAGATTTCACTGCTGTCTGTGCAGTCTTAAGTGGGTTCTATGTTTCCTTTTTTTGGTGCTGTGGTTTAACCTCTTTCACTTTCGCCCCCCCCCCTTCCCTCTCATTCTCAATGTGGGCTGCAACACATTGGGACCACAAGTCAAACCCATAGAGCCAAGCTCACAGTAATAGCATACAAGTGAGTTTGCAGCAAGCAATTTGGACAGATTGCTTTGAGTGACACTGCACTGACACGATGATGCCTGTGATGTGGGAAATTGAGTTTAAAGAGTTGCATTAGTGAGATTTTATAGTTGGTGAGCATTCTAGAATTAGCCAGTGGTGAAGAGCAGGTAGGTGTGAGATGACTCCCGATCCTGAGATCTCTGCAGATCTGATTGTGAAAGATGCCATAAGGCAGGGGTCTGCATCCTTTGACTCGCCAGATGCTTTGGATACAACAAACCTCTCCCTTGTCCAGCATAGTCTTGCAACCGGCCATAAGGTGACGTTTTCATGTCGCTGGCATTCTGAGACCTCAAGTCCAGTTATGTATAAGATTTTCCAGGAAGAATTGGAACCCTTTACTGATTGCGAAGCACACTATCTAACTGGGAAAAGTGGCAGCAGATTTCCAAGTAAGGTTTAGATTGGGTACTGTGAATTGTGCTGGCTTGTGATGCCGCTGTGGTGTCTGTAAGAAGGCCTTCATTCAGTATGAAGGGGTCATCTGGGGACCCTTTTCCTTGGGTTTTGACCAGCAGAATATATTGCCACTCCTGAACTGCAGGGCATTTTCACCCCAGAATATGACTGCACCCTCCCCCACCACAGCATAGAAAGCAAATTGGACCCCTGCACTAGATTGCAGACCCTGGGAGTCAGAGGAGCCCAGAGGTCTCTGTAGCACCACAGTGACCTATAGATCTGTTTTCTGCAAATCTTTGGCCAAGGTGAAGTTGTCCTCCTTTCCCTCCCTCTCATTTACTTCTTTAATATGTGGCACTATTCTGTGAAATCTTGGTGCTCAAAGGATCTTCTGGTTTCAACAATAAGAATTCATGAAGCGATTAAGCATCTTAAACGCTTGTGTTTACACACACGCCTTTAGAACATTAACGAGATGAGAGCCTAGTCAGTGACCATGTAAAGCCTGACTATGAGGAAAATGAAAAGCAACTTGATGTACATATGCCAACACATTGGGAGCTGGTACAAAAAGCATGGCCAGGGCAAATCAGGAGGCCTTTTTATAAAAGACATGCCGCCTCATGTCTGTAAAATTGCATAAATTGAAACATTTATAATGGGGCCTTTATCCATAATGCAGTGCAAAGAAATGTGACTCAACAGTACATGAAAGTCATGACACAGCCAGAAGTCAAGCAAGAGGAATATTATTGCAAGCAAGTTGTAGAAAATCAAGTTCGTCGCTTCTTGAACCGAGACAAAATGGAGCAAGAACGAATATCCAAGGGAAGAGCGTTCTAGTGTAGGCCACAATAAGCTGAATTGGGAGGGAGCACAAAGGGGATGAGGGTACTGGGATGCAGATCGGAGAGCCCTTTTTGGATGATAAAAAGGATGCCAAGGAACACAAACAGGAGCCGGAGTGTGAATACACGAACACGAGAAGCAAAATGTGCCCAGAAACGGATATGTGGGCTGGGGACACTGAGTCATCCTAATGTATGGTGTGGTGGAAGCAAAAATTAGAAGATGGCATATTTTCTTAACATTTAAGAGATTAAAGTGACAAGATTGAACTACAGTAGAGATTTGAGTCTGCGCATTATAATCAAAAATAAATTCTAGGTTTCCAGAATAAAGCCTTATTTATTATTTATGTAATGTGTTTCAGTTAACAAGTAACTTTTCACATTACATGAATATTAAAGACATTCAGTTTTACATTTCATCAGAATAATATAAAATATAAGATACCAAATTTTTAAAAAACATAGATTTGCAATATTTAAACACTAGATCATCTAATCAGTCACACAAATGAATCAATATCCAATGATCAATAAGAATTATATACACATACAATATTCTCAAAATATATATTCAATTTCCCAAGTTTTACAAACTCCTTACTATTCTATTGTTTTGAAAATGGTGACCTGTTTCTGATTCTATATGGTAATTATTTTTTGCCACACATTATACATTGAAATATACACTTTCATATTCTTTGCACTGTTGCCAAAATGCCAGATCTTTTTATCGTGTCTGGATTATATACATATCTACCATACGATTTGAGATACAACTCAGACAAATTGGGGCATTCAAATAATAAATGCTTAGCAGTCTCCGTGATGTCCCTGTTTTTACATATACGACACCATCGATCAATCCATGGTATTTCAGTTACAGTCCCCGTAACTGACAATACCGGCAGATGATGCAATCTCAGAAGCAATATAAAGCGTCTCCGTCTTGGAGACGGAGATAGGTTTAGATACAAATGCGGCTTCTTGAAAGTATATAGCAAATGCGACCCAGATTTATACTTTTCCAAACTATTCAGACGAGCATAGTTCTCAAGCCAGTCCCATAGCTCAACACGCCTAACAAGGGCGCGTTTCTTTTTGATGATATCATTCCCCTTCCTCCATATCCAACATATCTCCTCAGTGTTTCCATGCTTTTTTTTTTTTTTTTTTAATTGACAAGTCGTAGATTCTTTTAGTGATTCCTGTTTCATGGCCCTTAACAGACTGTTATTGTTATCATTACTCATTGTGATATACAGTTCTGCCCGTTTTCTTTAACACAATTGATTTAAATGACATAAGGCCTAACTCCAACCTGATTATGGCCATTGGGATACAACCCGGGAGACCTAAAATCCTCCTGCAATATTTGACCTCTATGGTCTGTAGCCACCTTAAATCAATAGATAAGTGACTCCAAAACATAGGTTATCATAGGTGCCAATACCTGGGTATAGAGCTGTTGGGCAGCCCAAATGGTATATCCCCCATAGTCAATGGCGAATCGATGCACCATGGCCGTAATCTGCGCAGCTCTAATAATGCGCATGTGTTTACAAGAGGGATAATCTCCCTTATCAAATTCTACACCCAGGTATTTATACTGCGGAGTATAAGACCTCCAAGTCTTTGATAGTCAACCTCGGGCGAGCAATCTTCCTGTTGCTGAAAACCATCAGCTGTGTTTTTTCGTGGTTGATAATTAGGCCATTGGAGTCTGCGTATGCCCATAATGCTTCCGTAGATATACGTAATCCACTGAAGGTGTGGTCCAGGATCACCAAATCATCTGCGTATGCCAGGACTGGGCAATGATCAGCGCCATCATAGGTGGACAGTTATCAACAGACCTAAAGCAATTGGTAGGTCATGTACAAACAAATTATATACCAGTGGGGCTGTAACACACCCTTGCTTGACCCCTCTATTTTGGATCATTTGCTTGGTTATGTTCCCTTGCAAATCTAATTTAAGGGCTACACTAGTATTGTGGTGCAGTAGCCTAAGATAATAGAACAGACCATCTGGGCAGCCTACTAACTTAAGTTTGGCCCACAACTTTTCTCTAGGAATAAGATCGAAGGCTGCTTTAAAATCCACAAATGGGGCATACAGAGGGGGATTGCCCTTTGATCTCGCTCTCGTACGTAATGTATCCATAATGATCGGGTTATACGAGGTCGAATATCCACGTCTAAATCCCAATTGGAATTTACAGAGAAGACCCAATTTATCTACCCATGCCTGTAGTTCATCAAGCAATATTGATGCAAAAATCTTGCCCGTGCAATCGAGCATGGAGAGCAGTCTATAACTGCTAGAGTCCATTTTATTGCCTTTCTTGAAAATAGGTATTAAGAAGGCAGTCTGCCATGACGGTGGTATAATGCCTTCGGCTAAAACCTTATCAAACAGGATTTTTAACAAGCCAGCCCAGAACTCTGGCTTGCTCTGAAGTGTTACATTTGCCAGGCCATTAGGCCCGGGCGCACGTGAGGATTTGAGTCTCTTAATCTTAGCTAACATGTCATAGGTCACTTTAAAGGGAGGTCTAAGTGGTGCAATAAGCATATCCACTTGACTGTCTTTCCTGACGGGGTCATTTCGGTTTGCCAAAAAATATTCCCACTGTTGTGCTCCTATGGGATTGATCGTGTTTTTTCCTTTTCCCCTTGCCTCTCCCAAGAGCACCCAGATATTCCTGGTATTTTTGGTACATAATATATGTACCGTCTTCTGCCAGCGATTGATCTTGTCTAGATGTGTCTCTCCCCTAATAAGTGATCTACATTTGTTCTTAATAACTTTGCAGGCAGAAAGGAAGTCCTTAAGTGTTGGACATGATTTCTTTGCTAAGCGGTTTTCTGATCGTCGCCCTCTTTTTACATCTCTTATATACCGATCATAAGGATTTTCTTTGGAGTGATCATTTCCTATGTTCCTTACAGCTGAGGTCGCATGAGTACTTGAAAATAGTGCGATTCAATGTTCTGTGGCAACCACCGACCTGGATCCAACGCACCATACTTAGGAACATTCTCAAATGTTACTGCATTTGCAGCATTGATTATATTTCCTTCTGACCAGCGTATACAATTTGCAGCATGATTTACTACCATATCACCCATTGGTTTAGGATCAGGGAGAATATTATTTACCTCAAACGTGAGAGTCAATGATTTATGATCTCTCCACTCATTCGGATTGATCTTCATATCCTTTACACAAGTGGCAACTACTGGACATATGATAAAATAGTCCAGCGTACTCTAAATGTTCCCACTTATGTTTCCCCGGGGAATCACTCATTGTTCTCCCATTCACCACTTCTAGATTCGAAAGAGATTCAGCCAACACTGTCCCTCCAGGTCAACTATGGAGTGAGTCATTGAGCTCTTGGTTTTTAATAGGGAATTAGTCGATGTCCCCTTCATCCCGCCAATATGACAGTTAAAATCTCCCATTATTATGATGGCGTTGTTCCCAGGGACTAATGACCACTGTGCCAAAGGTTAATGTATAGCATCTTGCAAGGACTCTCTCCAAGTAGCCTCAGGAGGGCTATAAATATTAATCAACAAAATCTTCTGCAGTACCCCCCCCCCCCCCAAATACATCCTTCAATTTCAACAGCTATCATATTGTCATTGCAACCACAAGTTTTACGACATGATTTAACCATTTGCGAAACACCAATCACTAGGCCCCCATATGGGCGGCCTCGTAGATCCAATACCCATCTAATATCATGGGTACAGTCAACCATATTTCCTGCAGACAAAAGCAGGTATGGCTCACAATATGTGGAAGCGATCCCTCCGGGGTAAAAAGGTGAGTAAAACCCCTGCAATTCCAAGAGACAATGGTATAATCTCAAGGCTTGTGCACGATGATCGACAATGATTCTGTTAACCATTGTAAAACATTCTGAATATGTCATCTTGATCTCCTTTTCCTTGCACAAGCAGAGGAATAGCCTGCACCTCTGATATCATTGTCCTCATTCTTAATGCAGTTCGGATCTTCTTTCTCTGGATCTGCATCAAGCTTGATGTCAACTGCCATCAAACTCTCTTTGTAGCTACGCAGTAACTGGGCAGTAACCAAAAATGTAGGGTGTATAGCAGATACATTTGGATTAGGGCATTTAAGGGGCTCCACATATTCAAAGTCATCCGAGTACCCTAAATTGTGGAACTGAATGCAATCTGGTGAGTAATTCAGTTGTTAACCATCTGGGTACCATTTCTTGATAGAAGTTCTTAATGATACAGATGCGATTGCCAGTTTGCTTAGTAGAATCAGATTTCTTTTCCATTGTCAATAAATCTGGCACCCTTTCCAACGGCGCCAGTTCAGGGCAGTTATTTAGGGTGGTCAAGTCTGCGTCTGAGGCATCATCAGCCCGAGGCAGCACAGAGTTGACACTTACTTCTCCTACGGGTATTCTGACTTTATCTGAAATTAGCCAGCTATTAAGACAACCCACACCCTTGGTTGCACTTTTCTTGGCTCTTGCTGCTCTTTTCTTTGACTTTTTACTCCGTTTAGTTTCATTAGCTGTTTCAGGGAGTGATGCGGCAACAGTATTTCTACACCTATTCATTGGCGCTCTCCTTGCCTGTTTACGTTGCTTCCTGGAGAAATATACTACAGAGTCATCCTCGGCAATTTCATCAGGCTCCGGTATGAGTACAGGATCTTCCAGTATTCGAATAGCTACTGATGGATCCCCCTCTGCATCTTCTTTAGTATTGTTACCTTCATCCACAGCTACTTTATGCCTTGTATTGTCCAAAATCTGACCACACATTTTTAATAAAATCTTCATTGGAAGCTGTATTGAAGCCATTGACGACTGCAACTCTGCTATCTCCATATTGCAAGGGATTGAGTCGTCATTGGTCACCGATGTATTTGCAGCAACTGCTCCAGTCATACTTATAGCCAGATTGGGTGATGCTGACGATCTAGCTGATTGTGGGGACATATGCACATATGCCTCTGCATTATTGTGGGGACATATGCACATATGCCTCTGCATTAATTTGCTGATTATCATGAGATGGCTCTGAGATTTTTGCTTGAGCAGGCGTCATTGCCTTTTGCATCTTAAGGCAAAGGTCGAGCCGTGAGTTATCTATATCCCCAATGGTTTCCTCACGAGGGTTACTGCTATTATGTCGTGCGAGTTCTGGTTCCTCCAGCACTGTTGAGTTTTTAGTGGGCTGAGCGTTAGTTGGAAAGAACGATGTTATAGCACCCTTTTGCACTTGTTCTTTCGCTTTATTTTTCTGCTTTCGGAGGTTGTATTTACACTGGACACTCTTCTTGTTTGCTGGCATTTTGATAATTACTTATAGTGTAATACAGCACAGTCTGCTACCCAGTTCAATGTAATACAATTCTCAACTCGATAAGTGACAATTCTTGAAAATGTTTACAGAAGTAATAATAAAACCCTTCTTATTAGAAACCGGGATCTAAGAAATTACCACAGACTCCCGGTAGCTAAATGACTATAAAATGCGGAATTGCTTTCTCTTCAAACTGGGCTCGTAATGAAGAGATCTTTCCTCTTGTTGTGCAGCCGGAATCAAAGAATCATTCCAGTTTCCCAGACGCTGCAGCAGGTTGTAAAAGAATGTAATTGGATTCCTATGCGTTCAAAGGAAAACATTCAAATACAAATTGCCAGCACAGATGGAGGCTTTATCTTGCTGTTTACACACGCCTCCCGGAGCACTTAGTACGGCTGCTTCTTTCACGTGTTGAAATAAGTTTAAAAACAATGCAAAGTATCTTTCCTTATATAACGCGACCTGGATCCAAAAAAAAATGTTCCAGTCTCCAGGTCGCTAAATGGCTATGAGATTCAATAGCACTTGCCTTTTTGTTTTTTTAAATGAAGTTCATGTGAAAGGTATCTTTCCTCCTGCTGTGCGGTCGGGATCAAAGTAACTCCCCGCAGTCTCCCGAATGCTACAGCAGAGCACCTCTGAGCCAACTATATGCTTGTCAGGCCCAGCACTGTTGGTTAAAAAAAATAAATAACGAGCCAACACGGCTAAATCATCCCGCTGCTGTCTGAACAACGTAAAACAGTAGGACAGTAGATGAGGCTGTAGATACTGCTGCTGCTTCACTCTAATATGAGCCCTCTACACCCGGGCCCACCCGGATGGGAGGCCCGGGGCCATAAGCTGGGAGGTGGGGGGTTTGTGCTAACTCTGGTGGGGCAGTGCCTTTTGGCGCTGCCCCACTTAGCATGCACATGGTGGGGTCGGGCTGCTGGGTCCCTTAACAATGGGAACCCAGACAGCGCGTCCCCAAGACAGGAGGGTGAGGTGAGAGGGGCAGGTGACAACCGGCAGTCGCTGCCCCCTGTCACCTTGCCCTCCATACTTCAAAGGCCCCCCTTCCTATCCTGTGGATGCTGAGCGGGGGGGGGGGGGGGGGCGCCTTTTGAAGTTCAAAGAAAGGGCCGCCTTGCCCCCAGGCCGAATTTTGCCTTTATCTGTCGGGGCAAGGTGGCCCTTCTCATGCTTCCTCCCCGTCAGCCATGAACAGCAGCAGGACGGCTGCAGGTGCGCAGGACTTGGATTCAGGAGAAAAAAGACCGTCTTGCCTCTGCGGGCTTTTCGTTTTCTTTCGCACTTCTTTCCCCACAGCTGAGGGGACCAGCGAAGCAGGAACGGCGGGCATTTCGGGTCTTTGCCGAGGACGCAAGGAAGGCAGGACCAAGGAGCCCAAGGAAGCCTGCAGCAAGCGGCTGCACACGGACTTCGCACATCTAGAGCCCGAGGAGGTCGGCACAGCAGTGAGCGGCTACACTCGGAGCTCGCAGAGCTCAATGAAGGCGGGTCCCCGAGCACAATACAAGGAGTGAGCGGGGCTGCAACAGCAGAGCCTTCATAGCACGGCAAGCTGAGCGTCAGCCTCAAGCGTACAAGGACATAGGTTCGAGCCCCGGAGAGGGCGCTAGAATTTTATTTTGGCAAACATTTTTTAATTTTGCTTCGGCTCTGGGAGGACACTGGACTCATAGAAAGCAGGTCTCCGAAGAGCTCGAGGAGGTCTGCACGGCAGCGAACGGCCGCACACGGAGCTCGCAGAGCCCAAAGAAGGTGGGTCCTCGAGCACAACACAAGGAGTGAGCAGGGCTGCAGCAGCAGAGCCTCCATAGCACGACAAGCAGAGCGTCAGTCCCAAGCATATAAGGACATTGGTTCGAGCCCCGGAGCGGGCGCAAGAAGTTATATTTGGGCAAAACAATTTTTAATTTCTCTCCGGATCAGGGAGGACACAGAGGACAGGGGACAGCGGGATTTCCCAGACGCACATTTCAGCAGACCTGCACTAGAAGGAGGCAGATACAGAGCCCCAGCATTTTACCTCGCCTGGGAATTACAATAAGGGGGGGAAGAGGACCCTGACCCACACGGCAAGTTGGGAAACACTAGGACAACCCATTACGAACCAGCACGCAGAGACCCAAACAGGCAGGAGATGGCCAACGCCTTATCCCTGAAAGAAACATTACTCCTGGAATGGGCCAAAGCAGTGGAAGCCGTCCATGGCATGGATATGGTACAAGAAAGAATGGCTGAGCTCGCATCCACCAGTCTCAATGAGGACGACGCAGGCGCCCTGGAAGAGGAGGTCGACGGCGATGAGGAGCCAGCAGAAAGGGAGCAGCCAGCTAGGAAGAAGCAGCGCCTTGAAGTCCGCAGCATGCCCGCCTCTTCAGACACCCACCCAGGCACCAAAAGGAAAGCAAAATCAGGTACTGTGAAAAGCAATGATTTGGGGCCTATGCTTGAACAATTTTTAAAATGGCGTAAGGGAGCGGGTGCTGGGAAAAAGAGGAGGCACAGGGATGACTCGAGCAGCTCCAGCAGCGAGAGTGACAGCACAGACACAGAGTCGGAATCTGGGGGCGAGGATGACCAGGGCCACCTTAAAGCATGGGTTGGGCCTAGCCATGATGTACCGTCTCCAACCCCTCATATGACTAAATATGGGAGGCGCACTGCCGGCAAAAGTGTAAATAGAAGCCTAAAAAAGACAATTGCATGGCACATTGAGCGGAAAATTAAGAGAAAGATATGGAAAAAGCAATTTATTGACATTTTCTGCCTATTGGAATATGAAGAATTAGGTTTTGGCATTTCAAAAAGGGATAAGAAAGAGGAAGAAAAAGAGAGAGCAAAGAGGCCCACACTGGAGAAGAATATTCAGAACTGGGAGGCCTCTTTCCAAATACTTTCCACAATAATTCTAGAAAAATTCCCTGAAGAGGGCACAGCACCGATTGCCTATCACCACAGAATTTTGGAGATCCACAATACCTTTGGGGGGGAGTCTTGGCTGAATTATGATAGAGAGTTTAGGAAGGAGATGCAGAGATTCCCTGACCTGGGCTGGGAGGAGGAAGACCCTAAATTGTATCTTTTTCATGTACTAAAAGAAAACTCAGCTAAGAGCGCCCAAAGCAGCAAGGATTATGAACATCAGTATATTAGAAGGGGTAGAAACAGGCAACATAACCAGCGCAGGCCTCAACATGACAGTATAAATACTAACAAAAACAAACCCCAATTTCGAAGAATGCCCCCAGGGGGGCGAAAAACAGGGCATAATCAGGGGCAGTCTGGCAACCGCAGCAACGGGGGGGCCAAAGGAAGCACTCCTGGTCCTGCTGGTACTTCAACAGAGGGTCATGTAACAAGGGCACCGTGTGCAGATACAAGCACCAATGCAGCACATGCAGTGGTGGGCACAGCAGCAACAATTGCACAAAGGCCTCTCCTTCCAGGCCCAGCCCAAAAGTCACTGAGGGCAAAAACATGCACTAGCTATAGATTAGGGGCCTCACCAATAAAAATTGACCAATTGCTAAAAATGTTAGAGAACTACCCTGACCCAGCAGCTAGAGCATCCCTGGCCCAGGGTTTCAAAGATGGTTTCTGGATCCCATTCAAGGGCCAGGGATCTCCTACCATACCCAAGAACCTACAATCTGCCTCATCCCTGGCTACCATAATAAGAGAAAAAATTGATAAAGAGCTACAACTAGGGAGAATTGAGGGCCCCTTCCAGCATCCCCCCTTCACTGAGTTTTTATGCTCTCCCCTGGGCATTGTGCCCAAAAAAGAGCCGGGGGAGTTCAGGATGATCCATCATTTATCACACCCACCCGGTAGCTCTTTCAATGACGGCATCCCTGCCACGGAGGCCGCTGTCTCTTACAGCTGCGTGCAAGATGCTGTCGACCTAGTAAAACTGTCAGGTAGACACGCTCTCATGGCAAAAGCGGACATTAAGTCCGCTTTCAGGCTGCTGCCCGTGCACAAGAGCACCTACCAGTGGCTGTGTTTCCATTTTGACAATAAATTCTATTTTGACAAATGCCTTCCCATGGGCTGCGCCATCGCGTGTGCCTATTTTGAACAGTTCAGTTCTTTCCTACAGTGGGCGTTCCAACAGGCCATGCCCAGAGCCAGAACGGTACACTATTTGGATGATTTCTTTTTCACTGGCCCAGCAGGATCCCTCCTATGCAGCTCATCCCTAAAAACATTCAGCGAAACCATGCAGGAGTTGGGGGTTCCGCTGGCACCCGAAAAAACTGTAGGACCCACCACCACCACCCTGTCTTTTCTAGGAATAGAGATTGACTCTTCCATGGGGGAGTGTCGCCTGCCCAGGGACAAAATAGAGGACCTTCTTCAGACAATAAGGCAGATGACAGGCAGGGACAAGGCAACGCTGCGTGAAATACAGTCCCTTGCTGGGAAGCTGAACTTTGCCACCAGAATCATGCCCCCAGGCCGGGTTTTTCACAGGAGCCTGGAACTAAAAATGAGGGGGGTTACAGAGCCACACCACCACATCAGATTGGGCAAGGAGATAACACAAGACCTGGCCATGTGGGAAGCATTTCTTAACAACTTCAATGGCCAAGTGATATGGCGCAAACCCATGAATGGGGCAGACAAAAGGTCCCTGTTCACGGATGCGGCTGGCAGCAGAGGCTTTGGGGTATGTTTTGGTAACAAGTGGTGTGCCGGCCACTGGGCGCCCTGCTGGCAGCAGAGGGGCTGGACCAGGAACATCACATTGCTAGAGATATTCCCCATATGGCTGGCACTCTACCTATGGGGGGACCTGTTGGCCAACACAGAGCTGGCCACATGGTCAGACAACATGGCGGTTGTACACATTTTAAACAAGGGTGCTGCCTCCTGCCCTCTGGTCCTGAAAGTGTTGAGAGAAATGACGAAAGTCGCCCTGAAAAATAACATCGTAATAATTGGGCGGCACATTGCAGGCAAAGATAATAAGGCCGCTGACGCTCTGTCCCGTTTTCAGTTCTCCACTTTCAAGGCACTAAACCCACAGGCAGAAGCCAGGAGGACAGCGGTTCCGGAAGAGGTTTGGGCCATCATGGACACACCCAAGGCAGCTCCCGCCAGCCAGCCGGCAACAGCTCTTCCCTGAGATGCCCGCGCCCAGCTCTACCCTCCCCCCCCGGGCCCGGACAAAAGGGGTTGCCTTTCCCGGCACCACACTCCTACAGGTGAGCCTAAAGGTGTTTTAGGGGAACTGGCCAAAAAGGCGCTGGCACAGAAAACTGCCAAAATGTACAATAAGTGCTTGACTGATTTTGGAAGGATCACAAAAGTCACCAACATCAGGGATATACAGGAGTGCCATGTCAATGACTTTATGGAGTGGGCTTTCAAACAAAGCAAAAAGAAGGCATGGGCTTCATGCCATCTGGCAGCAGTTTCATATTACACTAGATTAGCGGGGGCACCCGACCCCACCCACGGCACACTAACCAGATATGCACTCAAGGGTTGGTCCAAAATGGAAGGAGTCAAGACAGACACCAGGCGCCCCCTCAATTTTGCCAAATTAAAAATTCTGCTAGACACCCTCCCTGCAGTATGCAACAATGCCTACGAGACCTCACTATTTAGAGCTGCCTTCACACTAAACTACTTTGGGGCGTTCAGGATCAGCGAGATAGCCTCCAAAAACACAGGATCAGAGGAAGGGCTGGATATAGGCGACATCCACCTGGGGAAGGATTCCATGGCTGTGAAACTGTGTAGGTCCAAAACTGATCAGTTAGGAAAAGGGAGGATAATCAACCTGTGCTGCATTGAGGAAACAGAATATTGCCCCATTTGCACCACCAAGGCATTCATGAACAAGCGCCCCAGTCGGGGGGGGCAATTATTCACACACAAAAATGGGTCTGCCCCCAGTAGATTCCAGGTGAGGTCTGTCCTCAAGAAGACTATAATAGCTATAGGATGGAATCCTACTGAGTTTGGATCTCACTCCTTCAGGATAGGAGCAGCCACTTCAGCCTGGATGGGGGGGCTGCAAGAGAAAGCCATAAAAGGGATTGGGGGTTGGAAATCGGGGGCTTACAAAAGATACATCAGAAAAGACTTGATCTAACAGTATCCTCCGTCTCCCCCCCCCCCCTCCATTTTCCTCTAACCACAGGCTACCCCCCGTCCCAGACGGCGTGGATCGTGGGCCATTCTTTCATTACCAGAGCCAGCAGATGGCTGGAGGAAACCCAGGACGGCATGCATTTCCAGGACACCATCACCTACTGGTGGGGCAAGCCGGGCATGCGCTGGGGAGACCTACACGACAAATTGGCTGGCCTACTGGGGGCCTGCTCACCTCCCCCCGATTTTCTCATCATACACCTCGGGGGCAATGACTTGCCTCAGCTGGGCAGGAAGCTTCTCCTGGCTGAAATCTGCACCTCCCTCAGATCCCTGGCACACATGCTAAGACTTCGAACAGAAGTCATGATGTCAGAAATCATCCCTCGCCAACATTGGCATGGGGCAGAGTGCAACAAAGCCATGGAGATTTCTAGGCGCAAACTTAACAAAGCTGTGGCCAATTTCTGCCTTTTCTCAGGCCTCAAATTTATTAAACATGGGATCTCGGTACACAACCAGGCCATGTTCTGCAGTGACGGGGTTCACCTGTCCATTGAAGGTATGGACACCGTCACCAGGAATATTTTCTGGACCCTAGCAGCCAGAGGCTGTACTTAATTCACAATCTCTTATTTTGGGGGGACCTGGGAGACGCTGGTCAGCATCCCCTCAGGGTGGCGGCGGGGATCAGCCTCGAGCGGGCCCCTAATTGGGATTAGGGCCCCCCGCTCACCTGTTCCCTCTGTCCCCAAAATATAGTATTGTTATCCTTATGTGATGTTATGGCTGGTTTTTCTTTTGCACCATGGCTGGTACTAAAATAAAGCTTGTGGCCAAAGTTTTTTCCACCTAACATCCTGGTCGTCAGTCTCCTCATTCCTGCAATTGTCATTCTGTATTGCCTGTCTTGTAACACTGGTCATCCATCCGTGTCACCCGCATGCCACTCCCCAGCACAAAAACACTTCCAGGCTTATACACCCGGGCCCACCTGGATGGGAGGCCCGGGGCCATAAGCTGGGAGGTGGGGGGTTTGTGCTAACTCCGGTGGGGCAGTGCCTTTTGGCGCTGCCCCACTTAGCATGCACATGGTGGGGTCGGGCTGCTGGGTCCCTTAACAATGGGAACCCAGACAGCGCGTCGCCAAGACAGGAGGATGAGGTGAGAGGGGCAGGTGACAACCGGCAGTCGCTGCCCCCTGTCACCTTGCCCTCCATACTTCAAAGGCCCCCCTTCCCATCCTGCGGATGCTGAGCGGGGGCCTTTTGAAGTTCAAAGAAAGGGCCGCCTTGCCCCCAGGCCGAATTTTGCCTTCATCTGTCGGGGGCAAGGTGGCCCTTCTCATGCTTCCTCCCCGTCAGCCACGAACAGCAGCAGGACGGCTGCAGGTCTAAAAAACCATCCCTCCCACCCTGCAAATAACTGTAAGGAAAGCTATAGCGAGGGCCAGGTAGAAGATGGAACACAATCATATAATAAGGGGAGGCTAAAACGCCTCACTTCAAAAAATAAACATAAAAATTCAACTCCAAGAAGGGCCTTCTTAAAATACCGGGGGGTCTTTTTGTCTATTAGGAAAATACAGTTATAGAAGACCCAGGCGCTCAGAATCCACCAGAGAACATCAATACAGATGGGAGCCCTAGGGGTATAACAAAAGTGAAAAGGAGAGAGGAACTTGAGCAGAAACATGTACTAGTAAGCCTCAAGTATCCACCTCCATGCATGCAGAAAGGGGGGGTCTCACAACAAGTGGATCAGGAGCAGGGTAAGTTCCTAGTAAGGCTCTGGAACCCACCCCCTCACAATTTGGTTTATGCAAGATAAGTGCACTGGGGTACGCAAGTGGATCGTGGGCGGGGGAAGTTCCCAGCTAAGCCCTTAGAACCCACCCCAGCAGCGAAATAGTACAACACAAGCACTGAAGGGGTCTCACAACACAACTGGTTCGGGAGCAAGGAACATTCTAGTAAGGCTCTCCTTTTGAACCCATTCCAGCTGTAAAAACAGGCAGCCTTAAGCGCTGAGGGGGTCTCACAACGCAAGTGGATCAGGAGCAGGGTAAAAACCTAGTAAGGCTCTTTGAACCCACCCCGGCTGTAAAAACAAGCAGCTTCAAGCGCTGAGGGGGTTTCATAATGCAAGTGGATCGGGAGCTGGGTAAAAACCCAGTAAGGCTCTTTGAACCCGCCCCTGCTGTAAAAACAAGCAGCGCTAAGCGCTGAGGGGGTCTCACAAGGCAAGTATATCGGGAGCAGGGTAAAAACCTAGTAAGGCTCTTTGAACCCACCCCGGCGGTAAAAACAAGCAGCTTTAAGCGCTGAGGGGGTTTCATAATGCAAGTGGATCGGGAGCTGGGTAAAAACCCAGTAAGGCTCTTTGAACCCCGCCCCTGCTGTAAAAACAAGCAGCGCTAAGCGCTGAGGGGGTCTCACAAGGCAAGTGGATCGGGAGCAGGGTAAAAACCTAGTAAGGCTCTTTGAACCCACCCCGGCGGTAAAAACAAGCAGCTTTAAGCGCTGAGGGGGTTTCACAATGCAAGTGGATCGGGAGCTGGGTAAAAACCCAGTAAGGCTCTTTGAACCCACCCCGGCTGTAAAAACAAGCAGCTTTAAGCGCTGAGGGGTCTCACAATGCAAGTGGAGCGGGAGCAGGGAAAAAACCCAGTAAGGCTCGTTGAACCCATCCCGGCAGTAAAAACAAGCAGCGCTAAGTGCTGAGGGGGTCATGGGTTATGAGGCTTATGAAAAGTGGAATCATTTAACAAACGTACACTCCTTGCAGTCCTTAGTTTCGTCAATGCGGGGGAAACTGTTAAACGTGCTTCCAATCTGGAGGGCGTTTTTGTTATCCTCGTTTTTCCCGCAAATAGCCTCTGTCAATATGGCTATGGGCGAGTGGCACTCTGCCCCCCTTACCCCTCGCGGCTCGTAGCTCCTGGCACCTCCACAAAGTTTTTTCGCAGCTTTTCCAAGCTCTGGACCTGGCACCTACACAAGGCTTTCACTGCACGTACACACTCTTCCGATGACTTCTCTCAAGATGGCTAGAGGAATGGACCAAGCGATATAAGACACACTGCCGAGTCAAGCCGCACTGTCTCAACGAACACGAACTTCCCACAGCCGCTTCCGACTCCAGTGGCAGTCCATTTTCTTCAGGTTGAGGCATAAAAATCAAGAGGACACCCAGGACTTAATAGCCGAAGGCAAGCAGAGAGATGTTGATGAATCGTATCATCAAAAGAAGAAAAACATTTGGATGTCGTTCACAAATAATTGTGCCTCCAAAAGCATGATTGGAAATCAAAGGGGATTATAGGGAACCAAGGACAGAACCTTGGTGTACCACAAATGAAAGACTTGAGATGGAGAGCCCTCCCAGAGCATTAGAAAGGAACAATGTGAAGAAGAAAACCATTGAAGGGACACGCCAGACACACACAGGGAGGCAAGACTAGAGGTCCGTTTTGCATGATACACTGTGTCAAATGCAGTGCTAAGATCTAGCAGAACCAATATAGACTATCGATTCAAGTGGCAGGCATGGAGGACCGAATTTGAAACCGATAAGCGGTTTCTGTAAAATTACCCGGATGGAAGCCAGACTGATTAAGCAGAAGTAGGTGGTGTGTATTTAAATAATTTGTGTGTGGTCTGTAATGCGAGATGGACAAATGCTCATGTGTTTCTCAAGATTGGACATTTTATTAAAGAAAACTTTGGCAAATCCTGTCAGGGAATTCCCTACCTGCTCTGAAAGCTAATGGGGTAACGCCTAACATTCATGAATCTGACCCTTACAAACAACAAAACATTCAAAAGAAATCATTAAACATAAAAGAATAACAATATTTATCCAGTGTTTTGGATGACCTTCACCTGCCCTGGATAAATTCCTTCCGCTGGGTTTTCCAGTCAGTTCTCCAAAATGTTCAAAGGAAAAAGTCTTGAACAAGTTCCAAATCAACACACAAGTTTGTTAAAAAATCCACTGGTAACACTTCTTCAGCTTTCAGTTGAAAAGGCCCCCTTCCAATTTCATCCAAGAAAAAAGCGCCAATGGTAATCCTGGATGTCATCTTTCCAAGATTAATTAGCCACAGTTTAAAGATTAGGTTAACTTCTTGTTCTATAACTTTGCAATTGATAAGACCTCTGCAGTACATTTAGTATAATTGTCAGGATGCTTCTCTTTGGGTTGTTGCTCTCCTCTTGACAACCACCCTTCTTCTACTGTTACAAGTATGCTACTACTTCAACCAACTTCAATGTACCATTCACTGACAGTTTATTCAGCACCACAGTTCAGGTACTTCTCTTCTTCCCACAGCTTTATACTTCAGAATTATTAGGCATGTTAAAGACAAGGCACTTCGACATCTACAAGTAAGCAAAGCCTCGTCTTTCCTATACTCCAAGAAAAGGACAGCCTTGTGTCTGCTTCATTGCCACAAATATAACCTGCCTTTGCTTCGGGACTGATTTTGTCTCTTAACTGCAGCAGTCTTCAGCATTACAGATTTATCTTGTTCTGCATATCTTTTACAAACGCCCAGTTCCCTTCCCCAGCTTTGTACACACCTTCTTGGTTCAAGTAACAACCCTGAAACTGTATTGCCACTCTTCCAGATTCGGATAACAATGCCACACTTGTATCAGAAGATACTGGACCTTTAACAACCTCGCAGTTCAGGTGTATAGATCTTAATAGGACTGGTTTCACTATGGAAAGGGTTTGCCACTTGGCTTGGTTGCTTGTTCGATGCACTTTTGTTTTTCAGAATAGTTTCCTAATGGATGTTCCCTTTTTAATGAGACATGTGACCACTCCGGCAACAGTTAATGGTTCAACAATAGAATTAATAAGCTTCTCTTACGCAGACAGTATTGCTCTCACTAATAGTGCACGTGTTACATTTCCATTATTAAAAGGAATTTCCACAACAGTTTGTACACGCTTTTAAACTTGAGCGAGTTCTGAGCTGGTACCAGTTACCAGCAAGGATTGCCGAGTGAATATGAAGGCAAAGCTTCAATCTCCACCTCCAGGAACACTGCGGTTGCAGGCTGCATCACTTTCCTGAATTCTTCAACTGCTACAACTACTTCGGGCACTCTTGGGACCCATATCCTTCTGCAGCACGGGCGTCTCCGGGCCAGCCATGCCAATTGGGAGTCTCCTTTACTCCGCAGTGCCTCGGGTTGCATTCTGCTCCGGGCCTCAGGCTTCAGCATGGTCACGGCTCTGCAGTCACAGCCACACTGTGCACCTGGGGAAGGCTCCACTCTCAGCATTTCTTCCTGAGTGCAGCCATGGCAATGCATGGTTTGAGACCACAAGACCCTCTCAGAACTTGCAGGTGGAATCTGCTGTCTTCACACTCCGCCGTCCTTTCTGTGATCACAATTACTCGGGAATTGCCAGCCTTGTGCTCTTCTGCTACTGCTGCCAGCCTTCCAACTACTACTGCTACACCTGCTCCAGGGCCTCTCCTGCGGCAGCCTTTTATGCCTCACAGGTTTGCCAATTGGCTTCAGGTGTGAGCCATTGGTTTCAATTGACTGATCCTTGCAAAGGGTGTTGGGCCTAATTGCCTGACTACTACATCTACATGCTTCCTTAGCCGCCGCCTTTGTCACAGTCCTTATAGGATTCTGGGGCATGTAGTTTTCTTCGTGAAAGGTAGGGTAGATTTAAGCTGTAGGTTTTAACTTTACTAGAGGAAAATTACTTGAAGGCCGCCATTCCTTGTAGTGTATCTTTGGTACTGAGGCGGGCATTTGATTATAGGAACCAAACCAATTCTTTAATTTGGTATAATATGCTTTGGTGTAACAACCTTAGAGTTCATCACCTTAGATTCCATAGGAGATTGAGAAATATTAAAATGCCAGTAAGCCATTACGTCTTCTGGTACAGTGGTAAGGGTCTTCCTGTTGGCGGGGGTGGGATACAGTCTCATCCCACGGAATCCCCCCACTACCCGGGCCTCGTCTCCCCCCCAGGCCCCTCCCAGTACACTGCCCCAGAGTTGGGATCAGGAAGCGTTTGCCCCCACCCCCCTGACCACCTGGGAGGAGAATTTAGGCAGGGTTTCAGTGAGGGATCCGCAGGATTCTTCAATATGGGGGTTCAACAAATGATATTTTATGTATCCAAAGTTGAGAAAAACCTGCAGGAGCCACTAGTTTACCACGTTTGGAGGGCACCAAAATAATCAGGTGTTCGCTTTCTTTAATGCATACTGGTAAACGACATGCTACCTGGATAAACTGGTGCAGATATGTGGCCTTCCCTTTTTTGGATCAGAACTTTCCCAGTGTTTTCTATATTATGATCTTTATACTATGTTGGTTACCTAGCTCCTGGTCGATGGGTAGTCACAAAAGAAGGTTGGGGCAACCTGACCTTCTTACCCTCTACCCCACTCTGCCAAAAACTGTACGAAGGACATGGGGCCTGTCCACATAGGGGTACAAAGACGACTATGGGAATCAATGAAAAGGGGGTGATGACAGTTCTACATT
The DNA here is from genome assembly GCF_040938575.1 of Ambystoma mexicanum. Lineage (NCBI taxonomy): Eukaryota > Metazoa > Chordata > Amphibia > Caudata > Ambystomatidae > Ambystoma > Ambystoma mexicanum. Next base: position 175,189,845 of record NC_090931.1, read on the forward strand.
TTGGAATGGTGGGCCATTCTGATCCCTCCTCCTCTGTTTAGTTCTCAGTCTTCATCTGCATCTCACTGCCTGGGTTGGCAACTGGCGACACTTAACTAACCCCGCCGCCTCCTCCCACCCCCCTTTCGAGTCTTGTTTCCAGAGCAGAACCTCCCCAAAGACTGTCCTGATCCACATCTCTAATTCCCTCACTACAGCTCAACTTTGGCCTCTGTCCTCATTAAGTTTCTGTGGTGCATTTGACAAGGTGGACCTCCCCTCCCTCCTTCAGGCACTGGTATCTAGGTTTATCTTCAGGGGGAAGGCAAATGCGCTCTACCTTTTAGCCAGTAGAGGGGCAGAGCAAGGTAGATCACTTGCAAAAGAAGCCCTTCTACTCTGACTACTACATGTAAAGCGACAATAGATGTGTAGGTATTTATATTCATAACATACTGATGACATTAAAAGCAAACCAGCACTATTTATAAAATGCAAATCTCATAAAAATAACATTGCCTGACAGTAGGATGGAAGCCTACATGCAAAGGCACAACTGAGATGCATTGACAAGATGCACTAAATTGGGGGTAATAAGGGTAAGCATGTATGTTAGTCGCCCCTTTTAAAAAATATATATATATATTTTATTTTCTCTCACTTTCTTGTTGACGCAAGCACTTTGTGTAGCTATGAAACAGAAACCTTTTAATGGCGAAGCCTTCATCAGGACGATGCATCCAGCTTGGTAGGTATGAATTTGGAATGCTAGTTTGAGGTGCACATTTAAAACACCAACACTGTAATATTGGTAAAGGTAGTGTGCATAAATATTGCTATGCAATAAATACGTTGAAGTAAGGAAATTAGTTTTACGTTGCTGAATGCTCCTACTGCATGCCAAACTGGAAATACCCTATTCAAATATCTCTTCATGAAGACCAATCTAAAACCACAAATTAAATGATGGAACTGAGTATAGCTAAGCTTGATTTAACATGGACAATAAAGATCTCTATGATACAGCTGGAATCACTAAAACATGGAATAACCATGTCCGTTGGTAAACATCACTCATTAATTTCTACAAAAGAAAACCAATTTATGTACCTCTTAATTGCATGCAATACACACATTGGATCAGTTAAATTCCCTGGACTGGGAGGGTTCAAAGCTTACTTTTTAATCGTTTAAGTGAATTAGCGTATGCCAAAACTATTTAGAAACGGTAGTTTACTCGGATCTGTGACATTAGAGCTGCTGAATTCCACCTGTTTGGAATACGTTGCAAATGTGCGTGTTAACTTTATGTATACGAGACGTAGTTGTGACCTGAAGAACACCCAGCTCTGTTTTGAAATGGGCATAACATGTGATCTTACAACTTGGCAAAAAAAATGCTGATAAACTATGGAGTGTTAGTTTGAAAAAGATAAAAACCAGTAATACATATACTAATTTACTCACATCCTGGATTTCTTGCCACTGTCCTTGCTTGGGGTACCTCATTCCTGGCTGATTGCTCCTCTTCATTTCCTGGAAGACTGGGACCTCCACTGAGTTCTGTGAGGGGAGTGCCCTTGGTCTGATACTTTTGGATTCTCATATCTATTTGCAGGAGGCACTTGTATCTTATTACTAAGCAGTCATCTTCCATCATTGACTGCCATCCTTGGCTGGTTAGTGCTGCATTGCTTGCTGCTCAATTCCTCTAAAACGGCAACAATCGTTTTCACAGTCTCAAAGGCCCCCAAACTCCAGTGCTTGAATTCTAGGTGTGCACTTTGACAGACACCTAGAACTTTGACTCTTCACATCCCCTGCATTGCTATGGCTTCCAGGCTTACCCTACTGAATATCCTCCGTGTCCATCTGTCCTTACTTCCAAAGCACTCCTCACAACCTGGTATTTAACATGCTGGATCACTCCTCTGCCTCGTCATGGGAATCCACTCTTAATTGTTTGCCCCTTTGAACAATATATTTGACTTTGCTACCTTCTGTACCTTTGCGCAATCCTTGCCTGCCTCTTCACACTTCCTCTATCTTGTGTTTAAATCCATCCCTGGAGTATATTTAATTTCACATAGGAGGGCGGAGGGAGGGCATTCTATCCTGATTATCAATCCGCTACTCAATACAGGGTGGATGGCAGTGGTTTGGCGTAGAGCCACCCACTTTCACTCCTTCACCCACCACCATTGAAACGCACTAATTTCCCCAGAAACAAAGGAAATTCCAAGTGACTGGCTTAAAGGTCGCCCTTAAAGACCACCACACTACTGAACTGTAGTGTGATTGCTAGAAAGATTACTGTCTGTTCTGCCGTTCCAATTTGCAGTTCCATCTCCTTCCCCATCGGGTTTAATCTATTAACTATATTCTGTTGTAAAGGTATGTCAGTCAGTTAAAATACTTTATTTTGCCTGAAAAGCTATAAACGATCTCGTACAAAGTACATATCCAACAATGTAAAAAAAGTGTTGAAAAACCCCACTAAAATTCACAGTTGCATAAGTGGATAAGATCACATTCATAAGTTGAGCTCTGAGGCCTCAGGGTATGTGGTGCGGTTTATAAACTTTTAAAATTGCATTCTATCCAAGATATATCGACTGCAGCACTCGGCCCTGGTGTAGAGGCTTTGTCCTAAATCGGAGCCTTGTTTCTCTGCCACCAGGCCCTGCAAATGTATTGTGCAGTAGTTTAAGTAATATGTGGGGATCAACATTAGGTTATAAACTGCATTGCAACAATTGCTTGGCAAATTCCTTCGTCTATGTAAATTTGGCGCCTCAAATTATGTTTTTTTTCAGAAGAGTTTATTAATTTTTTTACATTTGTATAGCGCACAGGCAACCCTCGGGCATCGTGGTGCTGTTACTTGTGGGGAGCTTAGTTACAGTGAGTAGTTGCAGGGTTGCATGGCAGGAATACTTAGTTACATCACATGAATGAATACTTAGTAGCATGACAGGCATACTCTGTTACATCATAAGAATACTTTTTTTCCGTTATGAGCACCCTTTCTTTGTTACATCACAAGAATACTTTCTTGCATGACAAGCATACCTTCTTAGTTACATCACAAGCAAGATTTCTTAGTTATATCATAATAGTACTTTCTTAGTTACATCACAAGAATCCTTGGTTGCAATATGGGAATATTGGTGGTTTGCAAAGGCGGCAATGGCATTGCGTGAGGAGCGTGTAAGGGAAAAGGCGGTCCTCCTGAGAGAGGGTGGCTACATCCTCACAGGTGACTGCCGTGCTAATTCTTGCAGCCGGAGAGTGAATGGTGCCTACCCATGTAGCAGGGGGCAGGCACGCAAATGCGAACAGCACAGCTTCGGTGGGAAGGGGCATACCAACATCACGGGCAGTCAGTGGGGATTGAGAGGGGGGGGGGGGGGGAGTCAATTGATAGCTTCAACTATAAGGTGCGCCCGGGGTGGGTTTAGGTCGGTAGTCGTACCAGATAGACATTTTGTAACACGAGTGGTAGTATAGTTGAGTGGTAGTATAGTTGAGAATTGTAGGCCAAAATCAATATTGGTAATGTATTCAGCAATTGACATTTAACATGTACACCTGGGTTACATTGTAAATGCTGAGCGGATACTAGGTACATAGTATTTGCGGTATAACATTTGGGGGCACACACTAGCAGCAGGGGAGATAGTAGGGCAAAGTCACGAGTCATTTGGGAATTTTCTGGTTCGGAAATGAATCTTACCACTCTAATGCGAGAATCCTCTGTGGTTTGGCACAAGTGGATTAGGCGTCAAGACTGGATCCAAGGGGGAGGCGTGGCCAACGGATGCGGCATGAAGACGTGAGCTCTCGGTGCTCCTGAGGCCGTCAGCCGTATCCTGCAATATCCTGCTAGAAAAACGACTGCCCATGTGAAGTAAAAGGTGTTTTCAGGTATAGGAACATAACGTTTTTCATGTCCGGGGGTCCAAGTGTGAAATCGGCTGCTAGTTTCAGAGAAATAAGCTGGTAAAAGTTGGAGTGACAACGTTTGGGAAGTTTCCAAAATGGCCGCCGGGCGCTGCTGAGCGGGAACCCAGCGACGCTGCAAATCCTGGTACCCGTGGAAGAGTGGCTGCGCAGAGACGGTCGCTGCTTCAGAGTGAGGGGACTGCCTCCCCCACCCCCCTACGCAGACCAACATATTGCCAGAGAGGGGGGACCGGCTACGTGTGGGGATCTGTACCGGAATTCCTGACCCCCCTGTCCTCCCGAGCGGACGCAGGTGCTCCGTACATCGTTGAGCGCCCGCCTGCTGCTTACCTGCTGCTCTGCCGGCCTGCGGTGTGCACCCAGAGGAGGAATCCACGAGACCCGGTATGGAGAGGCGGGGGTGGGCCCTGAAATCTGCCTGCCTGCCTGGAACGCGCTGTGGGAGAGTTCCCGTGATCCCATCTCGGTGCAAGCGGGCCCTCCGCCTGGGGTAGAGCAACACCCCGAGAGACTGCCGTGCGAGTGCTCTGCAACCCAGGAGCTGAACTGAGATCCGTTTGCTTTCCCAGCGCAGGCTCTGAAGTACTGGTGCATAAATGCAGCCACGGGCCCCCGGCAACAGTTTCTCCCAACCCATAGCGATTTGAGAAGTGCAGCCTAACAATCCTCCACCTCTCGAGTTCTTGCCCCTGCGTGGATGAAGGCAGTGAGCACTGGGTGAACAGGGTGAAGAGTGGTGGCCTACCAAATTAGAATAACTGCTGCCTATCACCTATTGATCAAGGGCCCAAGAAAACACAAGGCCTGCTTCGCAATATGGGGAAGGACAAGCCTAGAAAAACCTCCACCCAAAGCAGGATAGAACAGTATGCAACCACTCCACTGTCTAGATCACCAGAGAGGTCCGCATCGACCGAACCTGACATCATGGAGGATGACTTCTCCCTCAGGGATGTGATGGGCGCCATTGCCAGCTCCAGGACATCAATGGAAAAGAAAATGGACGCCATTTGAGCGGAGTTATCCCTGCTAAGACATGACTTGCAGAAGCTGACCGCACGCATTGGAGAGGCGGAAGCACGCATATCGGTGACCGAAGACAATCTACAAGGTGTCAACCGCCAGATAACTGGCATGCTACAACAAATGAAATCTCTAGAGGGTAGAGTAGACGAAAGTGAAGGACGATCAAGGCGCAATAATGTCCGCATCGTAGGCTTTCCGGAAAAAGCAAAAGGAGAATGCATGGAACTGTTCCTTGAAAGATGGCTATTGGACATATATGATACTGAATCCTTCTCCAAATTCTTTTCTATCGAAAGAGCCCACCGCATCCCAACGGGCAGGGTCACCCCTGGTGCGCCACTGCGTGCGGTCATAGCAAGACTTCTGAACTATAGAGACAGGGATACCATACTACAAATGGCAAGAACGAAAGGGTCCATCACCTATAACGGCTTGAAACTAGAGCAGTCCAAAAAGCGCGCCAATCCTTTGACCCACTTAAAAAAACACCTCCAATCGCTTGGAATCAAATATGGTCTGATTTTCCCTGCTCAACTCAAGATCTACTATAAGGGCACAACAGTACACTTTACGGATCCTAGAGAACCATGGAATTGGGCAGAAAGGCACATTGAAGGCGATTGGAACGGAAAGAAGGTTGGAAACGACCGTAATAGACCACATCCAGAAAGACCACCGGACAACAGTCCACCACAGCGGCAGGAAGATGCGCCACAACAGGAAAACGCATGACGGAAACGGCAACAGAAAAGGCAAGTGAAACCACGAAAGCGAAATGAAACCAGCTAAAAACGAGATTCACATGGCAGAAAGTAAGTAATGGCTGGTGACTGGAACCGTCCCGCCCCCCCCCTTTAGCAAGAAACGAACGTACAACGATACAGTATATCTAGGCAGTCTAGAGCTCTGCCTAAGTAAAGTTTGAACTGTTAAGGGGCGACAGATGCTTCGGTTGGGGATGAAGTATGGGGAGGGGGGAGTTTGGCAAAAGTTTACAAGTTGGAAATACTCAATGAAGCACTACATACTACATAAAACAGTGATTAATCGACTAGTAATTACTGTTCCCTGCTGCGAGTCACACGCGTCCAACGCCCCCACTATAGGAGGCTCCATTGCCAGCTGGAACCATACACATGAACGCAACTCTACAAGACAATAAGAACAAAACTTTAAAATTACTCACCTGGAACGTAAATGGCCTAGGAAACAGCCTGAAAAGGAGGCTGGTAAGGCAGTTCCTGAACAGGCACAGCCCGGATATAGTCTTCGAACAGAGACCCATCTGGCGGGTACATCAACGCACTATTTAAGCGCTCAAACTATCGCACAACCATACAAGCTGGCTTCACGATGGGAGCCAGAGGAGTATTGATATTAATCCACAAAAGACTACCGCTCACCAAAACAATAGTGGACACTGGGGGCAGATTCACATATGCCACGGGCACGCTCCAATCCAGACTTATGGACGATGTAACGCCCTTGCTAACCAGCGACACCTCGGATATTTTGGTCCTAGGAGATTTCAATGACGTCATGAACAATATACAAGACCGTACGCATCTACGTAACAGAGACCCTAACCGTCGAACCAACCTGGCTACATTTGCGGAAGCGTTTGGTATTAAGGATGTGTGGCGCGACCTGCACCCGGAATAAAAGGGGTACTCCTTCCACTCTGGAGTACACGCATCGCTATCGCGCTTGGATTATTTCTTCATGCCCGCGACATTAACACACACAGTAACGCAAGGCGAATACCTTCCACGGGGCATCTCGGATCACTCCCCTCTACTCATATCACTCCCGACGTGCAAACCAGCTCCTCCACCGGTGTGGAGATTGAATAACTACTACCTAGGTTCCCCTGAGCTGATTGAACGCATACAAAAGGTCACTACAGAGTACTTTGAGACCAATGAAGGATCAGTAGAAAGTCCCTCTATACTCTGGGAGGCATACAAACCAGTGCTACGAGGAGAAATCGTCTCTTGGACGACGGCCCAAAAGAAAATGCATTCGGAATCACTGAGAGGCAGAAACAAACGTAAAACAAGCAGAAGAAACACATCTTATCAACGACTGTCCAGATACTAACAGAGCACTGATGCTAGCCCAAACAAACTGCAAAACATCGCATTGGTCAATGCCAAGCAGGCACATAGTGCTATGCGAGCCAGAATATATGATACTGGGGACAAAGCGGGGAAGGGCCTGGCTTGAACGGAGAGACGAAGGGCACAGCCATGTGAGGGCAATTGTGTCCCAAAACTTGGAACCCTGCCTCACCGACCAGGACATAGATGAGGAATTTGCAAAGTTTTACAAGACACTATATAAGGCACCTACAACTCCCCAAGGTACCTCTATATTAGATGGTATCACCCTCCCAACTCTCAATGAGACCCAGATTGCTGGTCTAGAAGGAGACATCACGGAAGAAGAAATTGCAATGGCCATGATGCAGCTCCAGTCTGGGAAGACCCCTGGACCGAACTGCTTTCCTATAGAAACCTGGAAGAAGATGGGCTGTAACAACCTAGCTCCCCACCTACTCAACATGTTCCAACAGGCCCGGACAATGGGACGCCTCCCGGCGGACCTGAGGAAAGCTACAATAATTGTTATACCCAAAGTGAATAAGCCCCCAGATCAATGCAGTTCATATAGGCCCATCTCCCTCATTAACGGTGAAACCAAGATTCTGGCCAAACTCCTAGCGATACGCCTACAGCAAGTCATAACATCCCTAGTCCACCCGGACCAATGTGGCTTTATGCCAGGCAGATCCACGAGAATGAACATAAGAAGAATACATTTGGCAATTGAGCGGGCCCAGGCCCTCAACATCCCACCCCCCCCCCCCCCTGGGTGTACTTGCAATAGATTTTGAAAAGGCGTTTGACTCCATCCGGTGGGAGGCTCTATGGGCTATCATGCGAAAAATGGGGTTTCAGGAACAGTTTCTCTCTTGGGACCAACTCCTATATGAGGCACCAATGGCTGAAGTCAGAGTGAATGGCTGGACTTCACGCTCCTTTGCATTGGGAAAAGGGACCCGACAAGGCTGCCCACTATCAGCCCTACTCTTTGCGCTGGCCATGGAACCACTGGCCCAGTTGCTGAGAGGGGCACCTACATGGAGTGGCATCCCAGGGGGGTTCAAAATGGGAAGAGTCATTATTTGCAGATGACCTATTGCTATATTTGAGGGATCCCAAGACGACGTGCCCGGTGGTGACACAGTTGCTCTAGAAATATGGTGCTTTTAGCGGCCTGAAAGTAAACTGGTCCAAATCCACGTTATTTGCACTAAATGCTCTAGGTAGTGGGGTTCCCGAGCCTTGCCCATACAGAATAGCCCCTGATCACTTCCAATATCTAGGCATTAAGATCACGAGGAATCTACATGATTACATACTGAACAATTTACAACCCATTCACAGGGGATGTGCAGCACTGGATGACCCTGCCCTTGACCCTGTTAGGCCGAGCCGCACTGTTCAAAATGCTGACACTCCCCCCGCTACCTGTATGTGCTCCAAAACGCCCCCCTACACATACCTGTGAAAGAATTCCGGAACATAGACAATATACTCAAAGCTCTTATGGGGGGGTGGACGCCCGAGAATTGCCCTACGAACATATACAATGATCAATATGGGAGGGTGGAATTGGCCTACCAAGGCTACAGACATACTACTGAGCCAGTCGGATGTCAGTAGTAAACGATGCAATGCACGCAGACCCAACACTGCCACATATACGGGCATCACCCCCCCCCCCCCTGGAACTGTACAAGGCAATGCCCACAGCCACCCCCCCCCCCCCCCTGAAACATAGCGGCACAGACGCCCCGTATTTGGGCAGAATCACATACCTTCATGGGATGGGGAGACAGTCACGCCAATCCAACCATTATGGAATAATGGAAACCTCTACGAGGTAACCAAATTACCGAGATGGACGGGTGTGGTATAGAGAAGGTGGGTGACATTGTAACAAATGGCGCCATCAGATCCTATGAAGAACTGGCTATATCCTTTAACCTCCCAGAGACAGAAAGGTACCATTACACACAGCTCCGACACGCACTCCAGCAGCATCTCCCTACACTAGCTGACATGCCAGATACCACGCCAATAGAAAACAATATAATAACAGACTGCATTCAGGCTAAAGTCACCACAGTAATGTACAACGTCATCCCCTCCTTCGCTACAACGGAGCTGGTGCGGCTCAAGACAAAATGGGAAGCCGAAGTTGGGGAGATATTACCGGAAGACTGGGTTCAGATATTAATGTTCCCCCGGGAGGTGGCCCTATCGACCAGACTGTGATTGGTACAGCTAAAAATACTACATAGAATCTATTACCCAAGGGAAGCCTTATACTGCTGGGGTAAGATGGCGGAACCCAACTGCCTACGCTGCCAAAGAGAAGAAGGAACTATCTTTCACAAGCTGTGGGAATGCCCAAACATCCGTGATTATTGGCGGCAATGCTGTGACATCCTTATTAGAGTGCTACACAAGACGATCCCCAGTGACCCAAAATTGCTACTCCTTGGAGCGGACAGTGAAACTGCAATTGCTAAAAGGAATATAGCACAACTATGGGGTGCTGCAGAGACGCCACAAATTAGCCAGTGAATCACTGATGTACAGATTTGCATTGCCATAGAAAGGAGAGTGTATAAAGCCAGAGGATGTCCCGAAAAGGCGGACAAGATATGGCATCGATGGGAAGACGAGGTGTGAACTCTGCAACCAGGCTTGATATGACACTCCTGAACGTAGAATGTGCAGGGCAGTAGGGGATCTTTCACACTAGCACAACAACTTTAATGCAACTTTGTGTGGTTTGCTTGTTTGGGTATTCCATTGTACAGTACTATTGTTTTAGTTTGTTTTGTGTCTTGGCCCGGTGAGGACCAAAGTTTGTATGTTACAAAACCAATAAAATAATCTAAAAAAAAAAGACTGGATCCAAGGGTTCAGCGCGGGCACTGGTATTGGAGTTCCAGTGTGGGTAGGACTTGATTTGGGCAGGGATTCGTGGTGTTGGTGTGTGGACGTCACTGAATGGGCTCAGGACAGGTGCCTTTAGCACAGTGCCTTCAGCAGAAAGGGGCTGGCTTCCGCCTGCCCGTTGTCAGGAATGCTGGATATTGTAGGCAGCAACCAATTGGCATCGGCTGTATTCAAACAGCTGTTTGGCTCTTATTCAGGGGCCACCATCTTAGTAGTGCACGCAGGTATGCTTCAACAATGTGCACAAAGGACATGTTGTTGGGCAACTGCACGTGAATGAGACCAGGGTCTCTGATTCTCCAACTCAAAGTGTGAGATGAGGCAGAATAAAATCAAATTTAGCCTCCCATTAGGTGGCGGAAAGGGACGTAGGCTAACGATGCTCCAATTAAGCCCCAAGGCTTAGCTTGAAGCTGGATGGCCTCCGTAGAACTGTTTGGCTCTTATTCAGGGGCCGCCATCTTAGCAGGGCACGCAGTTGCGCTTCTACAATGTGCACAAAGGACAAGTTCGCATGAAGAGCGTCGTTTCGTTAAAAAGATTGCATAGGGGACATGTTGATACAGAACCAGGTCTCCATGCTAACCTGAAAACTGTCACAGGTAAAATAACTAGTCTAAATCATAGGTACAGAGACTAAACTGCATCTAAATCTACCTTAAAACCACACTCCCAAAACGTGCAGAGAAGAACCCCTTATACCCTTTTTAAACACGAACTACACAAAGGCAAATAACACTGACAAATATTTAGCAAGGCAACTGAAAGCCAAACGCAGACAAACAATACAAATTGGGCATATTACATACACAAACAGAAGATATAGGGGAGATCTTTAAAGAATTCTATCTACACATAGGATTCCCGTTCCTGGGAGAGGGGGTTATCCAATCTGAATACCATAACCATCCCGCAAATATTGGAAAGGGACAGCAAGATACTAGAAATAAAAATAGATGAGGTAAAGAAAGCCATCATAGAACTGCCCCTGAACAAAGCACCGGGCACCGATGGATTTACTGCTATCTTCTACAGGAAATGCATAGATAAACGGTCCACAATCTTAACTAGACTGTTCAACTCATTCAAAGGTGTGGGAAACATCACACCATCGATGAATGAGGCCAAGGTCCTAGTGTTTCACAAACCAGGAGAGCTCAGACCCTTCTGGATGGTATCGCCCGATCGCACTTGGATGCTAAACCTGCTCCCCAAATTGATAGGCCAAGATCAATAAGGCTCCTTGCCCCTCTGTACTGGAACTCTCTTCCTCTCTCCATCCACTCCATTTCCTCGTACTCCAATTTCGTGCCTCCTTGAAATCTTTTCTTCTTCACCCCCACCCCATCCTGACATCCCTCTTTCATTTCTCCTATGCCCCTTTTATTCCTCTTTCCATCCTTCCTCCCGACAACTTCCCTTCTTCCCCATTCCCACTTCCCCAGCCCCTGTAATCGCATCTTCCTCCCCTACCCCAACTTCCCTTACTTCATCCCTCTTTCCTTCCCCTGATCTTTATCTTACATTATCTGTGCTAAATTGTTCTCTATACTGTTTTTGATGGTTTGTTTCATGTCTTGTAATTTTATGCTTCTATTATCCTATGTATTCTTGTTGTTGAAATGTAAAGCGCTATATAAACGTAGTAAATACAATCGGGTTTTATCCCCGCAAGGCAGACTCTTGATAATACAAGGAGAATAATACACCTGGTGGAGAAGATGGGGATATCCCAGACCCCGGCTATATTGCTTTTGCTAGATGCGGAAAAGGCGTTTAACCGGGGTAGAGTGGTCGCTCCTGTTTGTATTCTGGGGATCAGTATGTCAAAATGGTTCAAGCTAATTGGAACACCCCTGGTATCCGTATAGCCATAAATGGAGAAGTCACAAACATAGTGTTGGTAAGTCGGGAAACAAAACAGGGTTGCTCCCTGTCCCCTCTCGTATACGCGATGTACTTGGAACCCATTCCTAATAAGAATTCGGGATGCAGAGTCCCTGAAAGTTATGGAAATGGCAGGGAAATCCCATAAAGTTGTGGCATATGCAGACGATGTGCTAATGGCACTGTCAGACCTTGCACGGACGCTGCCTGCGCTAATGCAGGAACTGGAAGAGTTTGGAGCAATTTCGGATCTAAAAATTAACAGACAGAAATCTGAATTACTAGCCCTAGCCGGGGACTGCAATGTGATGAGGAGGATATCATCCTCCTTACAACTAAAGATAGCAGACAGAGGAATTTCTTATTTAGAATCCCTCTTAAGGCACGAGTGGAGCAGCTATAGGGGGGAAAACTTTCCACAGCTGCTGGGAAGAATAAAATGACCACTGGAGAGATGGAACCCCCATGATGATCTCTTGGTGCGGTCAGATAACCTCTATAAAATTGAACATCCTTCCCAAATGATTGTACTATTTGCAGGCGCTACTAATCAAAATCCCCAAAACCTTCTGCAAATCCCTGACCAAAGCAATAATGGCATAAATTTGGAAAAAAGTTCCCCCTCTACCCCCCCTTAGAGTGGCCATAACGGTGCTGACCGCACCAAAACATACAGGAGGTCTGGCCCTTCCGCATTTCTGCAAATATTATGAAGTGGCGCAGCTGTGGGTACTAAAAGAATGGGTCCCAGCAGACTCGCACAAAATCTGGGCCAGCCAGGACAGAGCGGTGACAGGAACAACACTATCAGAACTATTATGGAGAGGGGGGAAAAACAGACACCCAATCCTTCAAATTAGCGTGGTGATATAGGTGGCTCTAGACCTGTGGGACGAGACAACAGAGGAGTCCTAACGGAAGAGCCGGCTCCCGTTAGATCTATGTTTGGAAATCCAGACTTTCCGCTAGGGTTGGAGATGGGAGGGTGAGGGGCGGGGGCATACAGAAAATGGGAGATAGCAGGGTGCATAAAAATCAGGGATATCAGAAAATTCGATCGTTCGAGGACTGTAAGACTCTACTGGGTCTGACAGCAAAAGGCGGATATAAATACGAACAACTGCGACATTGGCAGTCGACGCCATTCATTAAGGCAGGCAGCGACTATAGAACTAACCCCCTTTGAATCATATATAACGACCCACACAGGCTCAAAGAAATTTGTCTCAGCCTTGTATACATTTATAAACACACAAAAGGAGGAAGTCCAATGGAATTCTATGAAGAAATGGGGAAACGACACACAATACCCAGGGCACAATGGGAACATACCTGGAAGACTATCCCAAAGCTGACACGGGCAATACAGATGAGAGAAATGTGGATGGAAATTGTAGTCCAATGGCACTACATCCCGGAGAGGCTAACTCAATGTACTGCAAAAGTCAAAGCTATGCTGGAGAGGCTGCACACGGGTAGCAAACTGGAAGCGCATATGGTGGTAATGCCCAGGAATTCAAGGTTTTTGGGACGAGGTGAAAATTCTGATTCAGGGGATGTTCAAAGTCCTGGGTCCGGTGGGAGAAAAAGTATGGCTCTGTGGGTTGGGGGGATTCCTCCGTTCAAGGATATGATGAAATCGCGAAAGTTGAACTTCATGGGTTTACTGATCGCAGCTTGGCTTGCGATGGCGCAAAATTGGAAGCAACATTCCCCACTGTCCATTTTTTTTACTGGCTGCAGAGGTGTGGTCATATGTTATAATGGAATGGATCCAATATAAGATTCAACGCAACCAAGAAAACCTTCACAAAGAATTAGTGCTGTACTTTCCTTCCTATATAGTGACTCTATGGTACAATGGTGCCCACACAATATTAGAATTTTGGACATATTTGGATCCTGAATCTCAAGCTTAGGTTGAAATGGCAAGAAGTCTCTTCTGGCAAGGGGGCGGGGGTGGTGCTTGATTCAGTTATTTGGGAAATGTTGATGTTTAAATTTGAAAACTAATAAAAATGTTTACAAAACACTCCAATCTGGCCTCTAGGTAGGCTTGGCCCAATTTCAGGGATATAACTTCTGCTAATGGTTTTTCCTGGGTTCTCGGCGACGTAAGCGCTTTCAACTGCTTCATTTCCTGGTTTGGGAGAGCCTGTGGTTATTCCCTAAGGTCAAACCTATCCAAGTCCAGAAGAGATGCCTTCACGTGGGCAAGCCATGTGAGGCTTCTTCCACCTGTTCAACTAATCTGCATGAGCCCCTCCTGCTGTTTTCGACAAATCCCTCGAGCTCCATACTTTCAATATAGAACTGGTCTAAGAGAGGCATATGATATTACTCAAAGGTGATTTAGTTCAAGTTGAAGTATCGCAGAGGGCACACTAGGAGGGAGTAATAACCTTTGAGAAATGTGTTCTCACACACACTTAACTTGCCCAGGTTAGAGTGGCTACACAATTCAGCCCGATACAGGGCAGCAGGCATAGCTTGCTTAGTCAAGTGCTGGTGATATAGCGCCAGTCACATGGTGGTAGAAGAATGAAAGAATGCTGCCATCATCTCTTTCCAGTGTAAGCTCACCTAGCAAGTTGGTCCCCCAACCACCGTTGTCCTTGTGGCATACTCCCCAAATCATAATATGAAACTTACTTAATAACCACTTCATTTTTCCAGAGTTTAACTTTAGTGAGACAGACTTGCATTTACTCTGGAAGATAGTCGGGACATTCTAAGTCTGGCGGGGGAGGTGGTGAGGAGCACTGTGTAGAAGAGAGCAGGGTATTTATCTGATGCCAATCTCTGGGGGTGTCCATCCCGGCACCCCACCTCCAGCGCATCAATGATTTCTTGGATGTAGATGTTAAAAAGTAAGGGCACCTGGCAACAGCCCTGTCTAACTCCCATGCAGACATCAAACTCCCCCCCCCCCCCCCCGTCCCGGCCCCCCTCTGTAAGTCGAGAAAAGCGGCATAGAGGTGCATTTTGTTGAACATTGTATATTTTCGGATCAGTAGGCTTAGCAGGAAACCATGATCCAAGGTACTTCTATTCCGCCGAATCCCTACCTGGAGGTCGCCAATCACATTCGCACAATTGCATCACGTTAGTGCGAATGTGATTGTGCGCACAATCTGTCGAACCCAGGCCCACAGGCCCCCTTCTTATAAATGGGTACTATTTTGGCTTTCCTCCATGAGTTGGGAATCTTACCACTGGCCAAGATCGCATTTAAAACACTGCTTAGCACCGGAGCCCAGATGAATGGTTCGTCTTTGAACAGATCTGCCGGAATTAAGGCTGGGCCGTCTGCTTTTGTGTTTTTTTTTGGTGATTTGATACAATAGCTACCTCGCTAACCGTAAATGCAAAATTGGCTCTGGGAGAACTCCTTGGGGCCAGAGTGATGTCCTGTATTGGCCCTATTCCATATAAACTGGGGAAGTGTTGCCACTAAATGTCTTCCCTTATCGTACAATACAGAGTTGCATCCCCTTTTAGTGCCTTCCCCAACACCATTTTCCAAAACACACACGTCCCCAGACTTTAATACATTGACTAATTGAGGCCACTTTTCCCTGACACAATCTTTTTCTCTGAAATTAACCCTTCATAATCAGACCTTAATCTACACAAAATGATTTTATCCCCTGGATCAGGTTGTTTTATCTACTGTTCAATGTTGCGTTTTGCTGCCCGGCAGTCTTTATCAAACCACTTTGGTTTATGTACTAACTGGTTCTTTTCTCTATGGAGGATGAGGTTGACATTTTAGCTTTCCATAATCTTCCTGTATGGAAAGGTTGTTAATCTGCCCCTCAAAGATGGCAGATTTGTAATATATACATGTATATATCTGGTTTAGAAGCTTGAAGTAATATCTTCACCCATTTAATAGGTTTACACGCGTGTCCCTGCACTTCCAACGGCTGCGCATGACACAACCCACTAGTATCAACAGCCTCCTTTTGATTTCTTTGTGATTACACAGTCCAGAGGATAGTGATCGCTCTCCAGTCGGTCCCCAATCATAAAATCCCTTAGCCTTGCCCAAGCTTCCCCGGGAGATCATCAGATAGTCGAGCAAAGAAGCACCATTCTGGACGCCAAAGGTGTTTGATTTATTTATTTTTTTGCAGGCTTGTCCCTATGCCATCTTCCATTGCAAGCTTGCAGGTTGAGATACATAATATTGGAGCTGCATTAATTGCTAGACTATTGGTGCGAGTTGGTAGTGGAGCATTTAAACTAGGGGTGTTCCAGGCAGTGCCCTGTCTTCCCATGCGTCCACAAGCTCTTTTAGCGACACAAACTGCAAATTAAAATCTCCGGACACAAGGATAAGGCTAGACTGGGAGGGCAAGGGATTCTTCTCCGTCGCTAGTTCTTGCAGGCGAACCAAGGTTGGCAATCCCACAGTGGGTCTATTGTACACATTAAATACGTACATTAGATAATTGCTGATCAGCCGACTAAAAGCAGCTGCAAGTCACCAGACCTGATGTCCTGCACTTCTAATCTTCCAACCGAGGGTGTTATCCACCCATATTAGGAGGCCACAACACTGTCTGCCAAGGGCACCATTTTTTGGCTCGCAAGAAGGTCTGATACCCCTGAAAAAAGACCCGGTATATTGCCCATGTCTCCTGCAAATCATAATTTGAAAATCAAGCACATAAGTGTACCAGCCATGATCCTCCAACCGGCTCTTCGCTCCAGCTATAGTCCAAGAGAACACTTTGTAACCCTTCTCCTGTTCCGGCGGCTGTTGAGTAGCCTGGTTGAGTCAATCCCCTGCATCCAAATTCAGATTAGAACCTAAGGGGAGAGGGGGGGGCGTTGTTGGGACTAAAGTTATTAGACATAGAAGGATAATGCATAAGAGGCATTAAGACAACTGGCTACAAATTGGTGACCACCACCCCTATCTTGATCCCTTCGAAGGAATCCAATGACCTTATTCCAATGTTTGTCTGAGAGACGATCAAGTAAGTTCTGTGACATCAGGAACACTCGATGTGATCACAGTTTGAGTTGGAAGCAGAGCCTCTAGTACAATAAAGGTATGTAAAGCAGCCCGAAGTTCAGACTCATCCATCAATAAGCCCTTTAGACCGTGCCCTCTGGCAAAGCAGTTCTATTTCAATAAAAAATACTTTTGAGGGCCAAAGTCAACGTGCGACAGATTCTAAAAGTGTTCATAGGTAGGATTGTAGCCACTGTATGGTGCCAATGATGCTGACTTACCTCGACTTGTCGGGCAATATGAGTGGTAGACTGTGTGTTCTTATGACAAGCCCTGCATAATGTTGTGGAAAATATTGGATTCAGACTTTCTTTTGTGGGCTTCGGTATACTATTCTAAATAGCTATCCCATTGTAGTTGGTGCCCTGGCTCCTTTCTTCTCCAGTCTTGCATAGGATCATTCTTATCTAAACCAAATGTGCCTTCTATGTATATTCGTGTAACTTATCTGTGAACATGCATGCTTTGGGTGAGTAGTGTGTATATATGAAGTGAGCTGGACTGCCTTTAGGAGAAAGTGCCACTTATCTAGACTGACCTGCACCCATTCTTGCATGAGTGAGACAAGGAATGACTTTTTGTGGAGCCAGGTCCCTTCCTTATGCCGTCTGTGCCAGGCAGTACACTGTCCTAAGGCTGGCAGGGCTGGTGCGGCTCATGGCTGACCTCTGCATCATCTGTTCAGAGGTTTGCATGGGGAACCCAGACTCTGCTTCTCCCCGTTACAGAAATTTCAGTGACGCCTTCAGTTTTTGGTCAAAACCAGATGACTGCTGGTTCAGTCTACACTTTCTGTTTATTGTATACCAATACAGTGATATTCAACCTACCAGAGACCAGGTTGGGGGTGATACACAGACAGGGGAAATCAAGCCCATTACAGCTCTTGTACTAGGATAGAGAGAGTAAATGCAAAAGTAGGGGTCACAACAGGGCTGCAGATACAGGGTTTCAAGTGCTGGGTCGGGAATGGGCTCTCATCCAAACTTTTTTCTTTGCATTCGTCCAAGGCACATTAATTCAAATTACTGATCTATACTACTCTGACCATCAGCACGGTCTCAAGTTATCTTCAGCATGGATTTGCTGCTTTCTACTTTTAATTGCGGTGGCCATCCGCTTTACCTCCAATTAATTCTGATCAAAACGGACTTGTTTATAGGCAGGGTATGTTCCCTCCTATGTCCTAGAACAACCAGAGAGTTTCTAGACTTCAGATTTCAAAATTCTTTAACCAGAGACCCACATTTACCTTGACCCATTTCAGACTATCATATGCGTAGCCAGGATTGTCTAACAAGTGGGGTCTGAAGCTAATGTAGTTGGGCCCACCGCTGTGACGTTAACATCTGGAAATTCCCACACAGCGCTGCAGAGTGGGCCTTTACAGATTTTGGGTGGGCCTTGCCCGCTCAGGCCCTACCCTGTCTAAGCCTCTGCAGACAATCCACAGAGCATGGCAATGCAATTGACTGTGTTCACCAAAGTGTGAATTTCACTCGGCTCTTCTTAGGAGTCGTCTTTACCTACACCACCATCCCCTCCGCCCGAATCCCTGTCTGCGTTTGCCAGTTCTCCCCAAATCTTCTTACCATGGGCCACCTGGGGTCAGTGGAAGTCACGTCCAGTGACCCCTGAGTTTGGCAGCAGGAATCCAAGTCACGGCATCAATCTTGTAGTGGAAAATTAACTACATACTCTTCCAGTGGATTGGTGAACAACCTTTAATCAGCAAAGCAGCATACACAGGACAACAGCAAGCCCATGGTAAATAAGACTAACGCAGCAATCCACCATGCAGTCACTGGGCTTTATACTCCGAAGCACCAATGCCTTTGAATGGGGAGGGAGGTTTCAAACATAGGTTGATATTGCAGAGAAACCATGTTTCCGGTGTAAGAACAGTATCTTGGCATGCAAGACTTGGGCAGGAGCTGCATTTCTCACGCTCGGAGACCTACTCCAGGTGGAAGGCAAACGGCAATACTTTTTAGCGCTGACTGAGCAAACATCTTCTGTGGTTCTCACACGCCTTTGAGCAAGTGAGAACGCTTACTATATAACTTCTGTCTGCTAAAGCCGCCATGTCTACGAAAGCAGCAGTCTAAACCACGCTTCTATATGCCAAAAGGGAAATCTTTTAGAAGTAAGGACTTTGGTAGCGGGCATATCTAGAAGCTAGATGGTAACACTGCTTTGGTTAGAACCTGCGCATTATGACGTGGGGCTTGCAAGGCAATGACTATAGACACTTGTCCAACGTGGCAGTTAGTAATGGCTCAGCATTTGTTAGTTTTCAGAATCTAGGCCCCCTATGCCGCCACAGGAAGCTCATCATGACACGGCTGTTATACGCTGCTGTACATACATCGTCCAGCACAGATTCTCAAGGAGATTCAGCAGGAGGTTAGAATGAATTCTAAAGTCAGTTAGTAACCTCTGCCTCAGAAATGTCCCGTACACATGGAGTGCCATTGGAAGGGCTTCTGTGGGGAGGCTGAGCTGTTGCTCTCAAGTGGGTTTCCATGAAGATGCAGACATCACTCCTGTGAGGGGTCAGAAATGTAAGGAGGACAACTTGGTAAAGGATTTTCATAAAATGTCATTGTATTCACTCAAAAGGGTTTGACGCAAACCTCACTATCCCTACCCTGAAGATTTCCCTGCCTATCTAAATCAACTAAAGGAAACCATCGAACAAAAGGAATCTGTGCCTCACACTTATACGTACCACAGATTTATAAAGGGAATCTATGGAAATTGAAATATTACAGAAACTTCTATGTTCAACATAAACCCGATAACTATCTCCTTGTAACCTGGGCGAGTTGCCCCTTCCCCAGATTCAAAGAGTATTTTCAATCCGTTCAAAATTGAAAGTCCAGTTTGCAACCAAGTTCTGATTGGAAAGTAGTTCTTCTTGCTCAAAGTCTTTAACTTGGACTTTGACCAACGCTTCAAACAGACGGCTAATCTCTCCAGAGGTAGCAGAGTTCAACACAACTTCTGCTTAGGAAACCAGAAAATTTGTCTCTATCAACAATAATGATTTGTCAGGATGATTCCACAACCGTTTACAAAATACTTGTATCAGCAATCATAATTTGTCAGGCTGATTCCATAACAATACACACACTACTTTAGTGGTCTTGCCACATCTTCCTCTCAACCTTTAACTACGACACAGTACTTCAATGTCTTCTTGGTCCACTCACCTGCCAGGACTACCATTACAAAGTCCCTGTCCTGGTATACTCTCCTGCCAGGACTGAAAGGCTCTTAACACTACTACAAGTACATCAGTGGCAAAGATTGCATCAAACAACTTGGCAAGAGACACATTGGTGCCGTGTGTTCCACACTTGTGATTGCCATATGCAATACAAGTGTTGCTCTCTCTGCCTGAATACTTTCTATCAGGAGGGCTGCTGTGGGGTACATTTACCAACCCAGCAGAATTCCCCTCCATCACCAAGCTGCAATTCAGCAGTACCAGCAGAATGGCTGCGCTGGCTCCATTGAGCACCATTGCCTCGCATAAAAACTGCTTTTTGCAGCTACAAAAATTATGGCTCCGCTGTCTTTGCCAAGCACGTATGAGAAGAGATGGAACATGGAACACCCCGAGGATGACTGTCAGTCTTTTCCTTATGTGCACCAAAGAAAATAATTGAAGAAGCAGCGCTGCCCATGTAGAATTTCCCAATTGAAAAAGAAATCGTTCTGCATTTAAAAATGACTGCACATTGATGCCCTGTCAATCCTTTCAACGGTACCCAATTTGGTTCCAGTGAGACCCAGCTGTTAATCCACCTTCAGGTTGTGCTCCAGCAAAAAGGGGCATTCCTCATTGAATGACGGGCTGTGTCAGGCAAGATCTGTGAAATAACAAAACTTCACTCCAAGCCTTATGCAAAACGCTTTCCTTTTTGCAACAAAATGACAGACAACCCCTTCATAAGAAGCTCTCTTGGATCATGTCGGTTTCATTGGACCCTTGCTTTGAACAGATTCCTGTGTAGTAGAAATTGACCATGGCCATGGAAATGCTCAGAATAAAGATACCAGGAAAAGCAGCATTTGAAAGTGACAGCCAAGGAAAATTAACCACGTGTAAAATGGTGCTTTTTTACAAACAAGAAAATGAGTGAAATGCTGAATTAAGGCCATGTCTTTGCATAGAAATGTGATTGGGGGAGGGGGGTTGTTTTAAAACCTATACAGGATATTTAATTCCAACAGTCTTGCTTTCTGGTTCAGAATCAATAAATTTGCTATGTAGCCAGCAGGGAACAGGTTTGACAGGTCCTGGATTCAGAGGGCCCTGCCTTTCCTGACTACAAGATCCATCTTCCCTCCCCAAATGGACCAGCATCTGGGGCATAGGAATAGGCAAGGGTGAAGCATCTCGCAACCTCCTCAGACATTTCGGCAGTGCTCCAGCCTTGGACAAAGGATTTCTTGGACACACAGGTGTGACTTTCTGGTAGCACCTCCCTTCCACTTAAACTGGAGAGCTTCAAAGACAAATCCATGGCAACACAGGGCTAGAGCCTGACAGTTAGCTGTGGCTTTTTAAAAAACTCATTTGGAAGACCAAGCAGGCCCATCTGGGGCAAAAGACTGTTCTTATTTCATAAACTTTAAGACTCTTATTTCTGCAACTGGAAAATGCAGGAATGCAAAGGTTAAACAGTTTGAATGTAATTTTTGTGGCATTAAAACACTGTCTTTCCCTAGCATGTATGGGACGCAAACGGCAAGAAAATGTAAATCATGGGAAAAGTGTACATGGTATAACTTTGAAATTTAATGCAAACATGCTCTGTGATAATAGATACACATGTATACAATTGGAGAATTTTAAGTGAAATATTTCCCACTAAAACTTGTGATAGATTATTAGAACGACTAAACATCGAGCAGGTGTGGGAATGGTAATGACAGGTTCAGTGTAAAATATGGAATCTGCTTATGTGATTTTCAAAAGTGCTACAACTGTAAAAATGTGCAATTATGTCATAACTGATTTTGGCTAAATAACTAGGAGGGCCATGGGCATTATAAGCACACACCTTTTAAAACTGATGGCATGTCCCTGAACCGTTTGACAGGAAGGCGGTAACCCCTCGGACCAATACAGTGGTTAGGCATGTCAAGCCAAAGGTCTGCCCCATAGTAAATCCTATGATGTCATGATCCCTACATAAGGGGGAGGCATGGGGAGCTCTGGACTCTCTTCTGAATTTTCCAGCTCCTGCATATCCAGATATTCCATATTCACTCTAGAAGATTCCAGATTCCACTGCCAGGCCATAGCATAGCTGACCCTATCCAGCCAGGACCACTAATCCAGAAAACCCCCACTTAAAATACCAATAACTCAGGGGGAAAGGTGGCTGAATCCGTATTGGGGTTATCCAGTACTACCTACTTGCCTTGATACCTGCTTTATCCAGCTGAGGTGCCACTGTGCTGTGACCAGACTTTGGCCAGCTGTTTTCTTCTAGGATAGTCCGCCGCTGTGACCAGATATTGCCTTGTTGTCCAGAAACTCTGTCCGCTGTCCAAAATACCCCATTCAAGTGCTTGTGAGTATTTCCCTTCCCCAACAACCACAAACTGCATCCCTTTGTATTCGGTCCAATCCCATAGAAATCCCATAACTGCCTTAGCAGGAATCAAAGATCAGAACCCTCTGTGTATCCTGTTCATTGATTTCGAAGTGTTAGTGCCATTCTTCCACTCATTTCTGTCCTTGTGTAAGTCCTTGGTACTATTTTGATTAAATAAATGAATTCTCTCTAACAGAGGCACACAGCGTGAAGGGGTTACAACTGCAGCTTAACCGTCTTATTCACGGGTGGAGTTTCTCTTTTCTAGCCACTAAAATCTAGTTTAAGTGAAACTTGTTATTTCCTTTCCAAACCGATTTTCTGTCAACTGCTTTTATTTTTAAAACCGAATTTCCTTTCCTGTTTAATCTCATCCATCCATTCATTTAGAGTTCCCTTTTCACTTTCATATTATCACTGTGATGTGCATTTGTCCCTCAGCATAAAAACAGCATTCCGATTTTGTCTGTTTCACCCGTTTTTAAAGCTGTTTTGACATTTAAACCCATGAAAATTAGCAAATGTAATTTCTCCACGTGTGATTTGCTGCACTGTGTTCCTTGCAACGTTTATTTTCTGAATCGTATGCCTGTTGCTAGTACATTGCCTTGTAGTTAAGTGGGCTGGCTTCTTTGAGAAGGCCATACTCATTTCTACCTTATTAATTTCACCGCACATTCCGAGTGCTATTTTGTGCAATTGCAAAGGTTTTTAAATCCATTTCGTGGGGGGCGGAAGGTCAGATTTTAATTCTGTTTGCTGCCTAGTACACCTGACTCCTTGCTTCTCCTTTCTATCCACCAAAAATTCAGTTATTCGGAGGTTTGAGGGACCATTGCAGGGGGAAATCTTAACTGGGGTGCTATCTACCGTAAAAGTAATATTATTCCTATTCATTTGTGCTTTGTGTATTTTATATTACAAGGTCAAAGTGTATTCTATTATTTTACAGTGTAATTATCAACCCACTGGTGATTGCGGGCCAATATTTAATTTGTGTGATTTCTATTTATTTTTTGATGGAGACTTTAAAATAAATATTGTATTACCACCCACCACCCACCGGCCTGGTTCATGGTCCATTGCGGTCCAGGGTATTTGTAAAAGGGGGTGTGAGACGGGTTGGGTGCCATCTCAATAGGAATTCCTAGAAAATAAAGTAAGTGTTTTAATTGTGCGCTGCAGCCTAGGCCAGTATCAAGAGTCCTGGTCTGGCATGTGACGCCCCATTAGAATCCTTAACGCTGCTCTCCTGCCACTCTTGCCTTCGCACTCTTACATCAACCAAATGCTGATAATGGCTTTCTCTCACACTTGCTCTTCTTTGGCTTAGACACTGCTTGTTTAAGTCTTTTCCAACTATTGCCTCTTTCTCACTCTGGTAATAGGGGTTACAATCAACTTGCTGCTTTGTTGCCCTCTCTTGGCTTGTGCAATGATGGTTCTTAACTTGCCTTGGTATTGCCCCTTTTTTGGCTTTGGCAATAATGGTTCTTATTGGCTTGTTTTAATATTTTCGACACAGTAGACCACAAGGCGCTTACGGATACCCTACATCGGTGCATGAGATCAGCAACCTTGTCCTATGCCTACCTTGTCAACCGCAAGCAGTTTGTTCAGATGTACTCCTTGATCGCCAATGCTACCCATCGCCTGTTGAGTCCTCCAGGGTTCCATCCTCTACCCATTGATCTTCAATCTATATATGGGGCCACTGAGAGCCCTCTTAGCCACACAACATCCACCTGCACCAGTATGCCGACAACACACAGCTATACTTCAAGATCGACTCCATCAAGAACATCTATAGGCTCAGAACCTACCTCTCGCTGATCCAGTCTTGGATGTCCAGTGCATACTTGACGCTCAACCCCTGCAAGACCAAATTCATACTTGGTCACCAATAACACTGAACACCCAACATACAGACTTGGCTCTCAACCATGAACTTCGAGGGATTCACACCCAAGCTCACCTCCTTTGCCAAGAGATTCAAGACCCACATAGCGAAGAAAACTCTGACCGCTTGGTATCTGCTCTCCCTCCTGCTAAAAGTCAAGCCGTTCCTCCCTCCAGACGGCTTTAGATCCACCGTTGAAGCATGGGTCCTATCCCACCTGGATGGGGCAAAGCACTCCTCGAATGCCTCCCATCTTCTTTCTTTGTGCCCCTGAGAAGTGTCCGACAAGCGGCCGCACGCCTCATCAAGGGTCTGCGCAGATAAGACCACATTGCATTGGCCCTCATCCACCTTCACTAGCTCTCACTGCACGCACAAATTACAAGTCTTGCTCCAACTATAAAGCAGTCGCCCTCGAGTCGCCCATCTACCTCATGGAGAAACTCTGCATCTCTGGCGGACACAACACCACTAGAAGCCGGGACACATGCAGACTTGAAATCCGCCAAAAGGACCAGAAAACAAGCCTTCTCTGCCTACGTCCCAAGACAAGACTATGAAAACTCCTCCCTGTGGGAATCCGACTTGCCCATGCGCACCTACAATTCTGAAAGGAACTAAGAACCACCTCTTCAAGGAGTCTCTCCTCCTCAATACCTAGGCCATCACAGCGCCCCTCGCGCCACCTGACTCGCTAGATGCTGTCGGCCCCTCTCCTTCCCGGTACAGCTGTGAACCCCCCCCCCCCCCCACCACCCCTACTCTATCCCCTTCTGTATCCTACCACCTACTGTATATCTGTTCCGTTGTTAACCACTGAAAAATGCTCTGTTGCTTCTCAAAGCTAGGATATATTGCCCTTTGGCAAGCACTTTGATTTCTATGTGTAATCATAACCTTCTTGTCTGTCCCAAAGTTCTTATTATGCCAATATAGCTTCTTGGTATCGGTTTTGTATTCAAAAGTAGTATTATTTTGCTACTTCAAATTTGTTCCATCTGTTCGGTATTCAAAACTATAATTTATGGCCAGTGGGTGATCACAGGCATTCCTGGGTTAGACAATGATGGTGAACTCAACCGTTGCTGCATAAGTCTCTGATGCCACCGTGCCTGCTGCTTCCTCCACTTCGCTCGATACAACACACCGCTTCTCTTCACTTCCCGTGTCCCACGCCGGTCGGGAAAGGTGCGTTCCTCGCTCCAGGGAGACTATGGTGCCCGCCTTCCACCAAAGCACAAGTTACAATGGGGAAAGCTTTTCACAGCAACCCTCTCTGCATGCAACCTCTGCAGGCAAGGCCCTCAATATTGGAGACTCCATTGGGACCAACATCTGCTCTTGTCAATAGCGGTGGCTCCGGTGTCTCTTTTCTCCCTCTTCTGCCACTGCCATATGGAGTCTCTGCAGGCACTCCACCTTCTACTACTCCTAATGGCCTCCATCTGAATGGGCCTTTTTATACTTCCCGTTCCCGCTCAGGTGTGGGTCATTAGCATAGGCTGCACCTTGCAGTCCAATGCCTCTGAATCCCTCTTCTTTGTTGGAGAGCTTTGGGCATTGTGGGACTTTAAATCCTCAATGTTCAAATCACCTCTTTTACTTTGAATATTGTTTCCAAGTTTACCTCCTATCCTTTTACATCTTCCAAGGGAGTTTTAGGAGGACTTAATGAGTGGTTCTGATTTGGAGGACCGTTGGGTTTATCAGAAGTTGTTCTGATATTCGCATTTAGAATTCCCCTGTTGACTAGTGTTACCAGTGTAGATGGATGTGGGCAACTTGTTGACTCATGTACCTTTTTGGGGGCCCTTCTCCTCCCAGGTGATCCTTCCAGCTAATATTACCCCCCCCCCCCCCAAGATGAAGTAGCGGCTGCCTTCCACATGCCACCTGGGAGGAGACTTTAGGTAGACTTTTCGTGAGGACTCTGCAGGATTCATCACACTCCCCATTCTTGATATTGATATACCCCTATGAAATGATACTCGGCGATAGCTTTGTGTAATGTTAACTTTCCACTTCAGTTTTGCCCTCGCCATATATTTCTGGAAGTCCTCTGTTTTCTGCACCCTACGCCTATCTTCGATATCTAAACCCCCCTTTTTAATCCCTTCTTCCTTTCTGTATGGGTCTACATCAACCATGCTTGTGGGTGCTTCAGAAAACGAGCCGTTTTTGAAGTTTTCCCTTCTGCAAGTTGAACTCTGGCTTACAATAAGGTCTAGGTCCTCTTTGAAATATGTCTGTCAAAGGATTTCTGTGCAGCTCCTTCACATAAATGTGCAGGAGCTAATCTGTGGCTGTCATAAAACCAGTATACCATCAGTTTCCTGACCCCATCCCATAGTCATCCTTCTCTTCCTAATAGTCCTAACGTGGGAGTGGGTGAAGGCAGGGATCTGTGATTCTCAAACCTGTTCCTCCTGGTCCCTGTGGACAATGGTCCAGATCCAGTCAAACCCTGAGAGCCACATCCCTGCATCCACCTCCCTCAACAGGTTCACTCCCTCTCAATGGGACCACCTTCCCTGTTGCCTACCAAGTGTTAAGCCAGACCCACACACCATGCCAGACATTCGGAGCTAAGGAAAACTTAATTCTTGCAACCCCCCTCTTTCCATAGCAGTACCTGCAAGGCAAAAGACCAGTCTTCCTTACTCTGTATGGAAATCAAATCTGAGATACAATGCCCCCTTATTCAGCAGCAAGACTGGCCCCAGAAACCTTTCAGAACAAAAGCAGGTAGGTGACTGTATTTTTATTATGAGACTAGGGATCTGCTGAGGTCACTTGTTAAAATAAAAGCAAATTCCCAAAGTCTGTTATCCAAATGTCTACACGATCTAATATAAATCTTATTAACAATGTTTCTATTTTACATTCCGATTTACAAAGCTCACCTTTTCTAGAACTCTCCATGTGAACAAACTTTTCATATCATTTGTGAAACCACACTTGTGACATGAACATTTTAAGGTGCATGCCAATCATATAAACAATGGCGAGTTCTTTTATTTGTCTGTAAATATGTACTGTATCTTATTTGAAAAACAGATCTGCAACATGTTTCAGTCATGTTACATGTTGGGCCTTCTTCAGGAAGATAAAGATTCTAATTTGTGAATACTGTTTTAAATCCCAAGATGTCATCACTGCTTCTGTAGGAGGAGCCCGTTCCCATGAGGCCAGGCTGCTACCTGATGGTAACCCTGAGGGTGGTACTCAGCGGGTGGATCTCCTGGGAGGGGAACCCCCCCCCCCCCCCCCCCCCCACCACCTGTGTAACTAGTGACACCATTCTGGGAGAACGCAGTATCCACCCAACACCCTTCACCCCTTATCTCTCACCTCTACCCTCTTATCCAGTATACGTCTGTAGACAGGACTGGGATGAGGAAGAGTGGAGGTAGTTGCAATGAAGATCCAAGCCAAGGGCACTGTGATGAAGTGAGCATCACACAAAGGAACACCTACCTTAACTGTCTAGTCTACAACTACAGACTGTACTGAATGCCGACATAAAAACTGATGACAGACTTGCCTGCCTTGATCCTCCCTGGAGGAACCAAGAGCATGGAGAATGCTGACTGCGGAAGACCAGGACGCAGAATGGCAAGAAGCACTGTGTCCTGGGGATAGCACTGCAGGTCCATGCGGTCCAACTAAGATTTACACGTCGAACAGGGACGGGAGCTGTGGAGCCACTGCGGAAAGCTGAGAAGAGCCGCAGAAAGAAGGAAACTGGGAAGCATGCAACTGACCAGAGGGTTGCAGCCAAGACCCTAAAGGTATTTGGATGACTGAGTCTATGGTTATGGGTCCACAAGGTAGTCCACTGCACAGGCAAAGTGGGGAAAAGAAGCGAAGTCCTATGAGCCATTAAGAGAAGCACACAAAACAATATTACAAAGCGGATAGGGTCTGGGACCGTTACCTGAAAAGGCCATATCGTGTAACAAGGATGCATAATCTTCCATGTGGCAGCACTTGGAGGGAAGATGGACCAAGGCTGTCAAGAGGGGAGAAGGCAAAGAGAACTGAGAATAACATACATAAAAACATGACTTGGCAGGAGAGTAAACCACGTCTAAGATGAAGAGAACTGAGAACCATACATGTGCAGACAGTACTTGACAGGAGAGTAAATCAAGTATGTGTTGGAGCCTAAGAGGCCTGCGAGAATTTGTATTTTTTATTTTATTTGTATTGCGCACCCGGCCTGGGGGCATCTGTGAGAAGTGAGGACCAGGTCTGCCAGCCAGGGCAGGGACCCTCCATGGTTTGGAAAAGCATCCACACTCCTTCTTCGTTGCAGTGCCTTGTAGAAGGGAACCAGGTCTGCCTGCCAGGTTTAGGGACCCACTTTAGCCTGGAGAAGCATCCAGACTCCTTTTCTGTTGCAGTGCCTGGCAGAAGGGGTCCAAATCCTGGCAACCAGGTCCGGGACCCACCGCCAATTGACGGGGTCTGAGAAAGGCCGGTTGGGGAAAGGAGACATTCCCTCACCAATTGATGAACTGTGTTCTAAGCCTAAGGAAGGCTGGGGAAGGGGGACGTTCCACCCACCCCCCTCATTGTGTCAGTCGCACTTATGCGTCCTTACAATACCTACTCCATAATCATTCCATACATAGATTATCTCATTAGATTTGGGGATACTTCTATGTTTTTGGATTATACATTGCTCCTTTCCTGGCCTTTGTGTAGGTTAGCCAGTGGGTGAAAGAGCGTAGAAAGGAACTTATAGAATGTGCAAGGAACATGTGGCAGCTCATTTGTGCGGATCTGTGTTGAAGGGCATTGTAGATGTGGAGCAGGTTCCCTTTTCGGTAATTCTTGTATCTGGGATCTAAAAGAGCAGAGACTAACTGAAAAGGGATGCCTTCTGTTAAACGCTTATGCTACAGTTGCAAGATATCGTATTGGTAATGTTTAAAAAGAACAAGTGGGATTGGAAACTGGGATTACTTGTCTTGTCCTTGCATAGTGCAGGTGGGCTCTTGCTGTTCCATTTTGACAACCTTGGTCTCTGACCAACCGCAAACAATGGTTGAGGTAAAGTAACGTGGATAGCCACTCAAAAGCATCTAGCCAACGATATTGAGATCGGCTGTGAGGCAGCAGGTCACACGTTCATAAGTAACAAAAGTGAAGGTGGGCAAGGAGATGATTATTTGGGTACTGGAAGTAACTCATGGTGGCACCAGTATAGACGGACACAAGTAATCACAGTTCAAGGGTGTTTATTGAACATGAATGCAGGGAGGTAAACTGCCTAGCTAAATCTAAGATGGGAGCAAGCATTGACCATCAAATGACATAAGGCAGTCCTACTTGCTTTGTGTCAAAATAAATTACCTATACTAAGAAAAACCTATTGCTGATTCCTTACAACTAATTAGAGTGTTGGATAGGGTATCAAAAAAAGGAAATGGTGTTCAAATAATATGTCTGGATGTGATTGCCTTACGGTTTCCCTTCCCCACGTTTTTAGCATGGGACAAGGTGGGACTTTGGAGCAAAGCACATGCTCAAACCTTCCCGGCACGAGCTGACAGTTTCGTTCCAGCTGCCACAGCACACACTTGAGCTTTCTCAGCACGAGCTGACAGTTCCGTTCCAGCTATCAGGTTCTTCGCTGCCTGATGTATCCAACAAAAAGTTCTGTTACACAGTTCACATTGGGGGATGGCTTCACCCATTGGTCCCCTTCTTCGGGGTGCCGACCCCTTAACTGATGTATTCAAACAATCAATTGAACAATTCCTTTTGTCAATGGACTTTGTGTGGTGACTTATCACCCCTGGATCTCCCTTGACTGGGCTCGGACCCACTTCACCAGGGGGACAATTCCCCTCCCCCTGTCTTCTAATACCTCTTACTTTCAAGCGTCTTAATGTCAAACCCCACTTCAGGCTTGGTCTCCAATTGTCGGCTTCCCTCTTCCGGATTCACTCTTACCAACTTTTACCACACACTGATCATGCGCTCCTTTCACCAAGCGGGATTCATTTCCCTTAGCTTCGCAAACAAATGTCGGTCAGACTTTCAAAGGTACAAAGGATTTTACAATACCCCTTTATGACCACTTTGATGTCTTTTCGCCTCTTCCCAAGGGCTTCAGGTTACAGTAGTTTCTACCCCTGGGTAATCGCCCAGAGTTTCCTGCTTGAGCACCCATGTGGTGCCGGCCTCCTGCGTTTCTGGTTTTTCTCCCCTCTTTCCCCAATGGTTGTAGGTCAAAGGATCGAATCAAAAGGACCAAAAACAAAAGGGTCGAATTTTTTTTGGTTTTTTCGAGGGGCCCTTCCAAACTCCAGTTTTTGGTGTGTTTAAAAAATTTTTTTTTTTTTTTTTTTTTTTTTTTTCCCTCCTTTTCGGAAACCCTAAAAAAAGACACATTTAAAAACATTTCAACCCTTTGTGTTTTCGGTCCTATTGACTCGACCCTATTGCATTCGATCCTTTTTGTTTTCGGTCCTTTGACCGGGTACCTTCCTCAATCCTATCTTTAATTCTTTGAAAGTTCAAATTAGCCGTTGGCTACTTTTCGTTCAACAGTTTGGTTTCTTCTCCCCTCGACTCACCGGCTGTGATGAACCGCTTGCCTTTTGTTATCCTTGGAGTCAGTGTTGGTACTTCTGAGACCAACGTCCTTCCCCCGGCTTGGTTATCAGCGGAGGAGGGCCTCGCGTACCATAGACATCTGCTGCAACACATGTGGCTTTTGTTCAGTGTTCTACTTTCTACAGAGGTTCCACAGGCCTTGGTTAGAAAGGGAAAGGTTACTACTCTCCTGGTCAATCTCTCTGTGCCGTCTTTCTCCTCCTTTTGAACTGACGTGCTGAGCTATCGCTCACATCTCCTGCCTTGCTTGTCTTGTGCTCCCCCTTTTATCCCTTTGGGGAAGGGAAAGGGCCATCGGGTGTGTGTGATTCTGGTCAATTGCCTGACCATTGTATTGGGACATGTCCGGTAAAAGGCTCTGGTGTTTGTCTGTTGTCTTTCGTGTTGTGTGGAAGCGTTTGTGTGGGAAAAGGGGGCCGGGGCGTGTTTTAGAATATCCTACATGGTAGGATGGGGGTAAAAGTGTTGAAAGAAGGGGGATACTGCTGCTCACCTGTCAGTGTACCATTTCCACTCCCCGAGGACCCCCCCCAATCCAGGTGATCCTCCCTCACTGGTCCACCCCCAGGAACTGGATCCAATAGCGATTGTCTGTGTCCTGGCCACCTGGATGACAGGGACTAGTTGGGGGAGACACCGTCAGGTTTTTCACAGAACCCTCAACAAAGATATTAGGGTGCTTGAGAAACATTGGTAAAGAAGAGTGGGTCGTGGATTGATCCCTGGGGGAGTCCTGCAGGTGGATCTGTGGGGGAAGAGGTGTTTTGATCTCTAGGAGATGGAGAAAAAAGATAAACATGCCACCCAGTCAATGGCAGAGAAAGTTTGGAGGAGGACGGAGAGTCCACTGCATTAAAGGCTGTGGAGAGGTGAAGCAGTATGAGGCAGGAGGAGAGGTGAAAGCGGTAAATTGTGGTTGGAGCGTGTCAAGAAGCATGTTGTGCTATGTCCCTCAGACTGTACTTTGAGCAGAGAACCAGTGGGAGAATAGGATGCCCGCTAGTTAAGAAATAACTGATGCATATGCACATTTTGCCTATATAGTCCTGCGAGAGGTAAACCTCTATCAATTGTAGAGAAACCCCTAGAAGCTAGGCTTTATTGGCAATAATAAGGCTTGTTTGAACTTTAACAGAATTGCATGGGCACTTCCTCTGTGAATACCTCACGACAGGTCTTATAGTCTGGAGCGAACCAGTCTTATTTCTTACAGATAAGGAGTACAGTTTCATAGCAACTAAATGTAATAGGGACCTTTATGGTCCTTACGATCTACACAGCTCAAAGAATCTGCATTGAAATTCAAACGCTAGACATTGAAGAAACCAAATTTAAGACGAGTACAGTGATCGCCAATGCAGGGGAACAACTAAGAGATTGATAAACAGTTTGATATTTTTAAATCAAACACTTTAACAAGGAAAATTTAACAAACTTCAGAAAGATATCAGAGTTCAAAACTGAACTTCTTTACCCCTACATTACAGATGATTATGTAAACTCACTGAACAGACCTGGGGCACAATCAACACAAAGCTGGAGGAAGTGGGTCTCATTCTCCGGTTCGAGTAGCAGTTAATCAAGCGACGGGTCTGGATACAATTACCAACCTGGACTATATAACCAGTTTGGACAACCTCTAGTACGCCCCCCCCCCCCCTCCCTCCTTTTTTGAATTTTTTTGGGCAAGGAGGAGGATGGGGTCCTCCAATGTAGAACATGCTTCCCTACGGAAGTTGACGATTACCGAGACGCCGGTGGAGATAGTACATCAGGCTAATGCAGAAGAAGATCTTCCTATTTTTACCCTAGCTCTGGTCAATCTAACTCCAGCACAAACTTCAGTTCTGAGCAAGGGGCTTTCGTTTGTGCCAGCAGTTGGTACAGACTGGTATAATGCTGAGCGGGAAATAAGACGTTTCTTGTGAACGGTCAGGCTCTGTACTTTTTTTTGAAGACCGAGAAGAAATTGAACACCTACCAGACACAGGTCTTCACCCCATGTCATTGTTCTGCCCCACAGATAACCAAGTACCAAGTGACTTACTAACGTTTGAGAAGTGCATTTTGAAAGACTTTTTAAGAATTAGTTAACAAGAAAGTGACCATCAAACACAACTGCACAAAGGCAGAAAGGGACGCACTGAAACAACTGGCGGAAAATCGAGATGCAGTGATCAAGCCAGCGGACAAAGGGGGTGGGATTGTGATCATGTCAACCGAACAATGCAAGAACATGGTCATGTCATTACTGTCATGCTCACCTGGGTCTCTTCCTCTCGTCACCCCGGGACTGGGAAGCTGACCTGCCAAGAGAATGAGTGTTTAGAGGGTTTTTGTGAAGAAGCTGCTCCAAACCTTCCTCCGCCCTCCCTCTGTCCCAAGTGAAGTGTATACCCTTGCTTTGGGCGTGGCTCACCTTTTTGGTTTAGTGTGGCACGCTCTCCATCCTGCATCTGCAGGGGTGCAGTAGTCTGGCGGTCTGGGGCTAGTTGCTTCAGTAGGTGCTGGTTGAAGAGCGACAGTTGACCTTCCGGTGATACACGCTCTTCGCAGTAGTTGCCCAGTTACTGCACTGGGAATTGTTTGCAAGTTCTGTTCGCAGGCTTGGTTCCTGAGACCACGTAGCTGCAACTGCAGGTAAGTTCAACTGTGGGCTGAAGGTAAGTTCTATGATGGCCAGTTACTTCACTGGCTATGCGTGCGTATCATGGAGCAAAGAGTGGGTTGTTGACTGAATACGCGGCGCATTTACTAAAGTTATTTGTCTTTGCAGGTTTTCAGAAACGGAGCAGCTGACTGGATGCGGCCCCGGTGAGGAGTATTCCGCTCAGCTTGCACACAGAGGTAAGTAAGAATGCATGCACCTTTGGGTGCGCGGGTGACAGAGGAATTAGTTGCACGTGAGCGCTTACTGATTTATAACTTGTTCTTTTGCAGGTCGGATGTGGAGCGCTGACGTGACTAGCAGATGAGAAGCGAAGATGAAATCTTCCCGAGGAACCAGGGCCAAGATTTGCTTTTGGGGTTCCCGCAATATACGGGAACATCTTGTACATTCATTATTCACGAGAGAAACCCACGGGCAGGCCCCTGAAACCTTCGTACAATAGCAGGGCAGTTCCCATGCGGCCTGCAAATTCATTAAAAAAATGTAAAGTTCCGCAATTGGAAACTAGACCTGGCTTCTGAAATATTTTACCAACTGTAAGTCGGCACAAGTGGTATACTGCATAGAATGCCCATGTGGCCTTCGGTACGTGGGCTAAACTATGCGCAACGTCAACACCTGCATTTCTGAACACAGGTCCAGAATCGGGGGTAAAAAAAATAAATAAATAATCCTCGCCTTTAGTACACTACTTAACTGTGGGACACTCGCTTGATGACTTTCTCTGGTTGGTACTGGAAAAAGTCGGCACTGGTCCAAATGTACAGCAGCATATACTCCATCTGGAGAGTAGATGGATCCATGGACTGGACAGCATGGACAAGGGCCTCAATGAACAATATTTACCACCTCTGATATAACCAACTCCTTTTAACGAGGGGGATACTCCTATATAAGGGTTCGAGTAGGAGTTAGGGTTCCTCTAATCTACTGATTTGGGGTCTTTCACAGATACGCCAAACGCTCATCTTGATTTATAGACCCCCTCCTAAGTGGTCACTGTATACTTTTTATTTATTTTACATATCTAAGTCAAACTAGGATTTAGTGGCACAACGGTTAGATATATATATACGGGCCAACATGCCATTTGCTTGCTCCAGAGTTTGACATAAATTACCAACTAATTGCTGGTTAGTGTGTGCACTTTGTCTCCATAAAGGCACTGGAAATACTACATACATACTGTTTCTGCCAACTGCTTGTGATCACTCTTTTACACCAATTGCTACTACCCAACAGGGACATTGGCTCAAACACATACAATTTGACATTTATGTCTTCTGCACAGATATGCAAGTCGGACTCCACATAGTCGGAACACAGACCACGTGGTAAAAATAGTTTGTTGCTCCTATGTCCGTCGTACTTTACACTTGCATTGAATATCTCTTTTCAATTAGAAAAGCATGGCTCCCCTAGGATTCTTTCTGTCTCCTTCTCTCCTCTCTGATTGCAAAACTAACCAAGCGCACACCGATTGGTTCGTTTTCACACACCCACCAAACCACATGGCACATCACTCTCATTGGTTGCCAAGCGGCTCACCCCTGTCACGTACCAGTGACGCTCCAATCGTTTCGCTTCGTAACTTAGCAACCACAGTGCTAATTATGAATCACCCGCGGCTACTTACATGCTGGCGGCAACTGAAAACTGGCGCAAAAATCAGTAGACTTCACATCGCCACGCGTCTGCCTGTCTTAATTTAAGACCACAGATTCCTTCCGAGTCTAGGGTATCATGTCGTGGATGGAAACGAAAAGGCTCTCCAGGTAACATTTTTTTTTAAAAAAAGAGAAGGAAGCAAAATATTCTGTGAAGATTAGGGGAAGTTGCCCCACTGTTCACTCACCTATACAAGGTGACCAGAGCTTATTTTTTCGAATGGAAAGGAGCTTAACTATGGCCATTCGTTTGCTTGCATTTCTTACAGAGCATTCTGGCCATAGCACTAAGGTGGAGGATCCGAATTGGCCAGAGGACACCTATACACCCCAGGGCATACCCCACTAACCACCTTAGTTTCTTCCCGAAACCGAACGAAGGCTAATACCTCGAGGAAGATTCGTACGGTCTGTTATTTACCGACCGCAAATGTGATTTCTCAATTCATATGCATGTCAGACTTGAGAGAAGAAAAAATATGAGGCAAAAATAATAATTGAACACAATTTTTTTTGTGTTTATCTTTACCTCTTACACACCTTGGGTATTGGGGTTTTTATGTCCACGAACACACCTGTATTAAAAAGCTGCAACACGGGATGGTTCCTCCACGACAGTGGATTTGCTGGGTGCATCGCTGCAGCCCGGGCCGCAATGGGGTGCCAGCACGCAATTCTTTAGGTTCTAAGAATTTTCCCATCATTGTAAGAATTACGTTGTACCTGTGGGGTCTTTACTCTGGCCCCTAACCAGAATTACTATTCATACTCCCCTTTAGGGAGTCTACACTGTATTCCCGTATCACTACCAACACACAGCCCACAACAACTACTCAACCCCTTCTCTTTTTTACAGGGTCATTTAATTCTGCCCTGATGAAGGTGGCTTTACTTTATTGAACCAGCCACCGCAACACGAGTCAAACAAGGACATAAGTGGTTTTTGTGATACCACCAACTTGGAACAGGCTACTGGGTTTTATCAAAGTCCTCCTGTTACCTCCCCTGCCCGCGTAGGCAGACCCAATGGGGGTTTTCTATCCACAATAGAATGGACATGGACATTTTACATAAATGGAAACACAAGTGTTTATTTGATGCTCCAAAAAATAACCGTTGCAAAATTGACTTTAACCACTATGTTTGAAAATGGGAAAAGTAACGCTTGTTCATGAACATTTTTAGTAGGATAAGTTTGGAGTAACAACTGTCCAACTGCTTTGCTTTGATTAAACTGCAAGCAATTTGTATGTTGAAGGAAGGGTTAATTAACTGGTTTTTTATTCCGCTTTTTGAACAAAAAGAATTGCAACCTCACCCCCCCGGCCCCGACACCCTTTTTCTTATGAAAAATGTCAATAGCACAATTTCAGTGCTATTACTGTTAATAGCATAATTTAGAGGCTATTACGGCTCTATTGTTTTGCTTTGATTGTACCTGTCCAACAGAACAAGTTTGATACAGTCTTTTCTCTATACCCTATGTGACCACTCTAGCGTCACACACACACCATCTCCACACTGGGTTTCTGTCTGCTCTTCAATCCACACTCCCTTCTGTTTGAGTGTGGCTTATTTCTCACTTTGTGTAGAGGGATTTTAACTCTTGTAAATATGACATGGGGAGGGGGGGTTCTTGTTTCTCCTTTATATTTTTGTTTGAAAACTGAGACCGATCAAAACATCTTTTGGTTGTATGAATTACTTTGTTCTCTGCTCTTGTATTTTATGCTCATTGACCGATTTAGGGAGACCAGCCTCCAACTGTTTTCCCAGGGCGAAGATGCAAACCTTGCAGTTCATCAAGAACGATCTGTCCTAAAAATGATTGTGGAAATTAAACCTGATAGCCCTGTCGAGGTTCAGGGTCAGAAATGGCTAGCTTAAGCGATACCATTGACCTATATTTAAATTTTAGATTGTGTTTCCACTTTGATTCCTGGAAAACCACTAGTTTTAGGAAATTCACATAGGTTTTTCAGCTTAGTGAATCTATTGCGATAATGAAAAAGCAATTTTTCCCCCAAGTTGAAATTTCCAAAAGCCTGCACATTTAAATTGGATGCGTTTTTGAGACCAGACAGTGGGCAGGGTGCTATATCTCAGACTGTCAAACATGCTATGCACTATGTTCCTGGGACTGGATTTGGAGCAGAGTACCAGAGTGAGACCTGTAGTATCCCTACTAGCTAGGATGGGTTTAATTGTGGTGCATTTGGAACCTCCTGACAGTTTGCGCATTCCTTTGACCATAACATTGCTCAGCATTTATCCCATTAAATAACATAACCAGTGTATTTGTAGAGCACATGTTCACCCCCACAGGGATGTCTTGGTGCTATAGACCGATAATTGATAATTGTTAGCCAACTCAATGTTAATGATGTTATTGACCATTGGAGAATGAAGGGCTGAGTGGACCTGCCGGGATTAGATACTGACCATAAGGTCAAACATAGATCCCTGTAGCTGATGCATTACTCCAGAGTCAAACATCTGTGACCCTATTACTCATTCTGACTTCAATAAATCAAATTTGAACATTTTGTTGCCTCTTCTGTTGCATCCGCCACACGTGAAGCTTCCCCTGTGCAGATTTGTGCACAAAACACTATTTCACATTCTGTAATGTTTTAGCCCCTAGTCTACCTAAGCAAGTGAATTAGGGGTATAAGAAATGGTTGGCAATCCAAAGGGAACCCAACCTGTTTTGCTTCAAAGGGTTGAATGGTCCCACATGGAATGAAAAATCCTTAATGTCTACCCCAGATGGAAAGACGCACCTTGAAGCATCAGGAACTGGGTTCAAGACCATACAGGTCAATGTAGAATTCAGGACTGTGGTGGAAATGCAGTAAAAGCCTAAGATGGCATGCGCTTACCCGCTATACAGACTTGTGGCAACCTGTAAGATTGGGAAAGTGAGGGTCGGGTGAAATATTTGAGTGTACTGATGTGGCAATGTTTGGTTGGTGGTGTTTATCTCTAGTCTTGACTTCTGCTCCTTCTGATCCCAGAGTTAACATTCAAAGTTTTGTAGATGTCTATCTTTGCCTTCCTATTTTCTTCATACAGGATTCCGGTTCCAGACCAGTCTCTGGCTCCTGGTGAATCCGGGCAAGGTCTGCACGTTGCCCTACTCCAAGCTGGTTGTACCAAAGCTTAGTGTCCCAGTGACGCCCTCCCTTCTTGCACCAGCTGTACCATTGTCAGCAGCTACCCAAGAGGCCTCGCCCAACAAAGACATCGAGTCTGAGGGAATTGCATCCTCCTCCAGTGAAGGGTCGGTAAGAAAATTGTTACAACTGAGGAAGCTCTGCAAGGTGGGGATGAACACAGACTTACTTGCTATTTTGAGAGGCAGATGAGGGAATTCTACCTGGGGAAGGTAGCTTGAGGCTGATGTGGGGTGATTTCTTGTTTGGGAGGCAATTGAGGGTATGCTTATCAGAGAATATCAAGGCAGAAATCTATTGGAGGGAAGAATGTCAATTCCAAGAGGTGGCAACCCCTTGGGATAAGGGTTCTTAGGAAGATGGTACTTTCATGGAAGGGGACGTTTCAATGAAATTGTGAGGGGATATTTTTTTAAAGGGGGAACTTTGGGGTGGAGGTCAACTCCTAGGAGAAGTTAGGTCTTGGGAGACTGGTATGAGCTAGAGTACTTTCAGCGGGTAGAGATATTATGGGGATGGGATGTTGCAGAGACTGGGTGAATTTCACAAGGAAAGGAATGCACTAATAGGAGTAAGTCCAAAAAGCTACATGGTGCAAAAATAAGTCTCTGGGCTAACCAGAACAAATTCTCATTCTGGGTAGCATGACTGGGGAATCGTCAGGTTGCATCTAGCCAGTCGATGAGGTCGGTCATAGGTCCTGTACCTTGGACAGTGGGTTGACAATTCCCAATGGTAGACTGAACACAGTTTTTCCTTTAGCTCCTTAGCATCCCAGCGTGGTGTTCAGTGTAGTCCCCACCAGCTGTAAGTACATTTCTCCAGGGGTTGGAGCCGGGGATCTTCGTTGCCACTCTATATTACCTGGCCTCTGCTCTTACTGTCTTAGGTACCACCTCCTCCAGCTGTTACTACCACCCGTTTATGCTTGCCTTCTCCTGCTGATATCGCCTCCAACAGACTCCCTTGCCTTTGTATGGTGCTCCAACCATCAAACACCTCTTTCCCCAACAACTCACACCCCCCTTCGTCCCCAGCTGAATCTGAATAGGAGGCAGCCTAGTTGTAGTTTTGTGAACACTTCCCCCCCCCCCCCCGTGTAGGGGGTTGGAGCATGGATTCCCATCTGTTGGGGGTGGCCTCTGATTGGTCAAGGCTCCCAGCCTCACTTGGACCCAGTTGAGGTTGAGGGGGGGGGGGTGGTTAAGAGGTGGGCTTCCTAAACCGCGAGGCTTGGTGACTATTATTTCATCTGAAAGCAAAGTGGGTTTGTGAGGGTTCTGTGTGTCGATTTCACATTTTGGTCTGGGTAAGTGAGGTTTTGTGGTGATACGGGTGGTTGTAGCGTGTTTTTTCCCAAATGTTCTGTTCGGGTTTTTGCGGTCTTTGCGAACAGGTCTCCAAACCAGTCTTCCCGAGAAGCGTGTCTATGGACCTCACTGAGGAATGTGGTCAGGGCAGTGGTGTCTTAGTGTGACTGTCTTCTGCCAAATGGCAGGGATCCAGTAAGTGTAACCAGGAGAGCATTATTCTGTGCTTATGATGCACTTGCTGGGGGAAGTAGCAAGCCCAGAGTCACTTTCCTGCAGGAGACCTGGGCACATGGGGTAGAACTAAGGAAGTGATCGTTTGGACATTTGGCAATAGGATAACAAAGGAATTGGCACTTTGTAGAAGAAAAGAGCCTACTTGGAGAGCTCCTGGTGTCCGACTATCACCCTTGATCACCCTGCCCCTTGTGGATCTCTATCATTGGCTGATGTGTCCTAGACCTTCCCTTCCCATCACTTCTTGTCAACTAGGAAAAGTAGAAATAAATGAGAAATGAGAATGTAAAACAACCTGCAAAATGAACTATATTTTCCTACCAGTTTTTGGGTACCCTTAAGTATGCTCATGGATGATGCTTGCATAAATGGGTGTATTGAAAGCGTGGGTCAGCCTGTCCGTCCACACACTGGGCATGTAAGACCTGCTGAGCGTGTTTTTGTCAGCATGTTGAGTATGTAAAACATCAAGGTTCTGGTTGTAACTTTTCTTTGCGTAGGCCCCCGACCCACTTCATCCCTCCACGCTTAATGGCTGTCTGTCTTCTTGGTTAACCTCTCTAATTCTCCCACTTTGTTTCCCTTTCAGGTGACCGAGGAGGATGACTCCTCTTCCTCCTTGGACTTCTTGCCATCACGAGGCCGTCGCACACCTTCTTTTCGCAGGATGTCAAAGAGACGCCTGTCCGACAGCAGGAAAACCTGCATTCCAAGAAGTGCAGATCTGAGTGATGATTGGCCTCGTCCTCCAATTAACTACTGCATTCTCATCTCTGTGGCACTACGCAGCTCCCCTGTCAGCCTCAACGTACAGCAGATCTACAACTTTGTCCGGTACCATTGTCTTTCCAGCTGTGGGGGCTATCGTATGCCCACACTTAATGCCTATTCATTTGGTTTTTCAAGTGTGCTTCCTAAGGTGGCACTTTATACTCTTGGAGTTATTGCTCATTTCAACCCTACCACCACATCCTCATGGGCCATGATCAAGCCCAACACCTGTAAATCAAACCACTCACTTACCCACAAAAGCAATCCTTGAACCATTCCTCTGGAAGAGCCTAAACAACGTCATCTTTACCTTCTCCTTGTTGGGGGGGCCAAACAATTGATAAGATCCCACTACTGCAACTTAGGATCCACTCCAACATCCCTGTACTTGCTTAAATAGTCGCCACTAATCCCCAAATCTCCTCCATTGCCCCCCCTTAACATCACCCTCATTGTATCAAATGCTGATGTCACCATCATTACCACAAAAAAACATGTTGTTCATGCAGTGCCTCCTGTCCCACTACAGGAACCCTAGTGCCAGTGTTTATTTTTTTAATGTTATTTTAAAACACAGGTGACCCAAATGGCATCAAAGCGCAAAGTGTACATCTTCAGGATAGGAAAAATGGTTGATTAGGCGTGATACGTTTATTCCAATTGGATACAGATTCTTAATGCAATGTAGGACTTCAGGCAGCGAATTCAAGCATTTTGCAATAACTATCAACCCATCAAGGACAAAGGTAGAAGTGTGAAATTGTCATGATGCACTTATGTTGAGAGCGCAGATGTCTTTCCTGGAAGTATTGTTTAGTCTGCCTACTGATAAACAGAGGAACTCTGCCACTGAGCACTTTGATGAGCAAAGGAGACACAGAGCGTACGTTTTTGGTCATAAACCTTTATCGGAACAGAGGGGTTTGTTGAAAATGACTCAATATCCCCAATTCAGGAGGTCTTCCCTACCTCAAACAAAAACTAAGGGGGTCTGTCCGTTGTCAAGGTATCCAAATAAATGTCCTGTGTCTAAAATCCTATTCTGGCCCTCGCATGCTAAAACTAACTCTAAAGTGCAAAGGGTAATGCCTCTGATTCTCAAAAGTGTACAAATGCTCATATCCAGCAGCAAAGGTATATATTCAACCAAAAGGTTCCAAATGGACAATGTTCACAGTTCCAGGGAATGGCTCCCTTCTTCAGGTTCCTTTTACTAATATGAACAGTTCAAACAATAGTCAAGTTAGTTAGAACCCAAAAGGGTCACTCATCCTCTTGGCGTGTTCACAGTTCCTGGGGGAAAATGGCTCCCTTCCCCAGGCTTCTCTTCATTGTCGAAATGATTCAAAATTCTAAGGGTATATTTCTTCATCCTTTCACTGTTTTAGAACTTGCGTGTGGGTCCCAGACTTGCCGGTCGATGAGATGGATTTCTAAACTCTGACCTGCTGGGCAGAAGTTTAGGAGGCCACCCTAGTTTAGTGGAACAGGAGAACCTTCTGGACAAGACGGACCAATCGAGCTAGCTTAGCGGGCGGTCAAGACTACGTCTCAGGAGGGTTGAGTGATTGGAAGTCCTCAATGAGCACACACAGTAACTAGCCACAGAATACGCTTGGACAGGTGTATATATTACATGTACAATTATTATAGGCCTTACAATCTAAGACAAAAAACCACAGTAATAGCGAAACAAACTTCCACTCAAGCGTATCACTATGTGACATATATACAATTTCTTTTAGCCTAATGCAAGATGGGTGGTGGGGGGGACGCATCCACAACCTGTAACAGAAGTGGGGTTAACACAATTATTGCATTGGGCAATCTTCAGAATCCAAACCCTAACTTAAACAGGCCAACCCTAAGAAGTGGGGAGCCTTGCACTCAAAAGTGCAGCAGTGCGTTTACAATGCGCAGTCGTGTCGGCAGTGAAAACAGTACCTCTTCAGGGGGCTGTAGCAGTTCAGGAAGGGGCTTGAGGTGATGAATAAAGGTCCAGTGTTCAAGGAGGGTATACCCTTGCAGACAGAGCGAATTTCGATGTTCAGGAATACCTAGGGAGCGCAGGCTAGCACAGTCAAAGTGAGGATCTTTTAAGGGATTCTCTTGCGTAAAAGTATAGTGTGTGCCAGGGGCCACTGGTAAGTGAAGCAAGTACTTACCACAGGTCCAACCAAACTTTGCCAGTTTTGTTGAGGTCGCTTGTAGGTTCGAGCCCTGCAGTTTCTCAGCACTCTGGCTTTCAGAGGCTGCGGGACAAGATGATCATACGTGACGGGACAGTAGTCTTTTCTCAGCTCACGAATAAGAGAGGAAGACCATTCTGGTGCAGCAGGCTTCAGGTTACAGGGGAGGGCAGATCGGCAAAGCACTTACAGCAACCGTCACCAGGGTAGCGACCCCAAAGGTTCGCAGCGCGGCGTACTCTCCTAGATTGTGTCCCAGAGGAGCTAGGGCTACATAAATGTGGCGGGAGAGGGACGAGGACCACAAGCTAGTGATTCCTGAGTCGCAACTCGGGACGGCAGTGCTCCTATGCAATGCCCCGGGGTAGAGCTGGTCCGATCACTGGTCAGACCAGGATTATTTCCGAGAAAGCTCTGTTGGTAGGTAATCGGGAGGTGCCAAGAGTAGTTGTTCCCAAGGATCGAACTGCCTTTGCAGGCCTTCTATGATCGATTTTTTAAAAAAAAAAGGGTCCGACAGGACTGCAGCAGGCTCAGCGTGCCGAACCTTCCAGTGCGTCTCTCGCGAGTCTGCTTCAGCATTTCAGGATACTTGGCGCCTTCTGTAGTTCATTGTGAACTTCAGTAGATTAACCTGGAATGGATGCAGAGCCCCTTCTCTTATCCAAGATTCAGTTTGCGCTCAAATCTGGTTAAACCATGGAAGATCTGCTCTCTTGCATGCATGCCAGGTGTGGCCCACAGTGGCCTGTCATTCAGTCATACCGGACATCCTGGCACCAGTAGTGTGGATTGGGACCCGACAGTGTCAATCCTCTTCCTGGGCACTAGCACATGTGACCTGCAGGAGCCTGCGAAAGATGCAGTTTTAGCGGGAGGCTGCATGCAAGTCCCGGGTCAGTTTGACATTGGTGAAGGCTACAGACAAGATGGCCAAAGGATAGAACAAAAGTTGTGGTGTGGCCATTTTCGGCACTGGCCACCATCTGGGACCAAACGGCGGTAAGCGCGGTATGGTACAATAACCAGTAAAGTAAACTTCTGCCTCCAGTTCTTCCTAGGCATTCTTATGTCTCACCACCAGAAAATCCTTGGAGAATGTCTGGAGCCATAATACGGAAATACCCCTGTGCATGGTACAGCAAGTCACTTGGTGCACAGATAAAAGGTTACCAAGAAATGGCAACACAGTCAGACTAAGGGAAACCTAGTTTCCCAGTACTGACAGTCTGAGGGACGTGTCAAGTTTCCCCATAACAAATGCTAAAGCCCAGGGAAGCGCAGCTGAAGGCTGTGCTCCACTGGAAAAAGCCAGGTTAGGTAAGCCAAGCAATAGCAAAAAGATTGGTGGGGGTGGGAGGTCATGGTATGGAGGCAAAATTGCACTTGGAGAAATCTTTCCTACACCAGTCACCTGGCGTATTCCCCTGCCAGGCTCTTCTTGCATTTCTACAA
Organism: Ambystoma mexicanum; assembly: GCF_040938575.1. Lineage (NCBI taxonomy): Eukaryota > Metazoa > Chordata > Amphibia > Caudata > Ambystomatidae > Ambystoma > Ambystoma mexicanum. The sequence continues at coordinate 175,234,386 of NC_090931.1, forward strand.
TAATTCACAATTTCAAGGGCATGGATCTTCCTTTTAGATTCTCCTTCTATTAAAACGTGTGCACACACGTTTGCCTGGTATACTCTCTTGCCAGGACTATATTTTACAAACCTGTTTATGCTATGATTTTTCCTTTTATCCATTAAATGAAATCGGCCCACTGCTGGTTTATCAACCCTTGTTTCATAGAGTTAATTACAATATTCACTTTCACCAAAGGGTTCGTTGCCCTTTTTCCAAGAGCATTCACATTTACTTTGCTTTCTCCACTGAGATACTGGTTCAACAAATTGGCTTCTCTTTGTGTCGCTCACTTAATTCGTATGGCGTGGAAACACACTTTCAGGCAACCCGTTAGCCCATCTGTCTTCATTTAGGCTTTTTGATTGCTTCTCGTGTTCCTTTGCTTCGGTTCCCTTCAACTTGCTGGCTCAGCATGTGTCCCATTAACCACTGCGGCGTTCCAGTGTCTTTTTCGAAGTGCATTGTTTCTTCTGCCATGTGTTTTCAGGTTGTGAACTGTCTGAACTCGAGTTCCTCGCTATGCTGTTCGGACTCAGTTTTCCACACCAGTGCTTTCCCTCAGCGTGGGGGTCTGCATTCGCACAGGTCGCTGTGCAGCCCAGCATCCGCACGGTTTAAACTTCCTGGCATGATTACCTAGTTTCCCAAGACTAGACTGTTGCATTGGTTTGCTGGTTTTGTCATCTTTACTGCTCCGTTGCTCCTTCTCGTCTCAGTTGTTACCAGGCTGTTCCTTGTATGACGATGAGGATGCTGATATTGGACCATATGTAGAGTGATCATTACTGCTCCCTGCCTGTCCCCCTCCCAGTTGTTCAGATTCTGTTTCTTGTAGGGTGCTAGGGAATACTTAAAGTAGATATAGTAAGAGGTTGAGGGAGAGTGTTCCAATAAGACATCAGGGCTTGAGGAATGTGGAAAAATCCCTAAAAGGAAAGTGGGGGTATGCGACTTCCTCCAACGATGTTGTCATCCCTCCGAGGCTCGCCTCCCCCTAGGTGGTCCTCCCTCATATAGCCACCCCCATGGTCAGCATCAGGTAGTGGCTGCCATCCCCTGGCCACATAGGGAGCGGCTAAATCAGGGAAAGTGATGTGTTTTTCCTAGGCTAAAATAACTTCATTTTGGGGACTTGTGTAATTTTAACTCGCCGTTGTTAAGCATCTCCCCGGGCTTGTCCTTGGTATCCTTCTTTCCTAGCCCTCCCCGGGTCTGTGATTCGCACCTGTGCCCGCCTTACTTCCTTGCCCTAGGGCAGTTCCTCTGCATATTGCAGCCCCCTGTGGCTAAGGACCCCAAAGCAAAGGGCAGCTCCTTCAGAAGCAGCTCCAGATGGTGTCGGCTGGGAACAGTCTACCTGCTGCGATTGACCAGGTAGGTGCGGACCGGGATGGCAGCAATCACTGCACCCCACTAAACTGTCCCCCTCTAATTTACTTTTCTCACGACCCATTAGCACCTACGTGAACCATATTGTTGAGCCACCTATCAATTGAGCCACCTCTCAATTCTCTCCAGTAAAGTCGAATTTTGCAATTCAGTTGTGTTAAGACTAGGCCTTTGTCCTCCTTTCTAGGAAAGTCAAATCTGGGTGTTTTTTGCAGTGCATGTATGGTGACCTAAACACTTTTTAACCTGCTCTCTCTACACACCCTACTACTGCCCACTGTTGGGCCTATTAGTTTCCGCTGTGGCCCCTGCCCCCCCCCCCTTCCTGGGCTGCTAATCTGTTTTCTAAGGGGGTCTGTCTGTTGGCAAGGTGTCCAAACAAATGTCCTGTGACTAAAAATCCTATTCTGGCCCTCACACTCTAAATGGCTACTGCCTCGAATTCCCCAAAGTGTACAAATGTTCATATCCAACAGAAAGGTGTATATTCTACCAAAAGTTTCCAAATGGATAATGTTCCTCCAGACACTCTCGCCAACATCCTTTTTGTCGTTCCCTCTCCAGACCTATGGACCCCTCATATGGTGTCTGTTCGCTCCCCGTTCTCCTCTTCCCCCATTAATGGTGGCACCCGGTTGGAGGTTCTCTTGGCCTCCTTCCATTCCTCCAAGACCCTCAACAATGTCTATCTAAATAGTACTATCATTGAGCCAAAAAGGGGGGGTTTCCAACAAACTACCTTATCATATCCTCACTGGAGGTCACACACCTGGTCTCACACCAAATTCATGTATTCACAGACCATCAGTCTTTTAACAAATATAAAGAGATGGCGGGCACAATTTTAGCAAAATTAACTCATCAATTTATTATATTTTCTAATAAAAACCGACCGTTTGGTCACATTTGCAAAACTTATTATACATAAAAAAAACACAAATAAAAGAGACAATTGATCTATAATTTGAATCTTGTGTTGCGTTCACACAATGCTTGATAATCAACAGTAGTGGTGTTAGTAACACATGGGTGACTTTAAATTAGCCAGGTCTTATTTTGCTAAACAGTCCCCAAAATCTTTGTCGACGTGCACAAATCCGTTTCCAGCCTTAATGTTTTGATCCCAATCCGATTTATCCTTGATTTTTGTTGATTAGTTGTGTATGTAAGGCTTTCTTCAGGACACAATATTCACAAGTACAGAATGTCACACAATCAAATGTGCAATGTCTCGAAGTATCTATTTTCACTCGCTTGATTGCGACTTCAAACACGTTTTTAGGTTTTGTCCTTCAATAGTTCAACTCCAGCGTGCGGACCCTGCGGGTGGTGTGGAGGCGCTAGCTATGGAGCCAGTGTTGCCAACACCTCAGTCCGGAAAGTAGCGAGCGGCATGGGCTATCATTGTCCAGGGTTCTCAGCCCAATCTTCTCCTCCTTGATAGGTGTTTCCTGCGTCTTATCACCTTCCTCCCTTCTCCTGCTACCCCTTCTGGCTCCTCTGCCACCTCCTCCCGCTTACTCCCTCCTCCTCTGCTTTGGTCCCTATGCCACCTCAGTCTACTTCTTCTGCCCACTTTCAGCCCTTCTTCTGCCTCCACGGGGTCCACCTCACTCCTGCACCCCTCCCCGGAAGTATTTCAAATGTGGCAACCTGCTTCATGTCGCTACTCAAATCTTGCTCTGCTGTCAAACACTTCTCTGACATCTGCCACCTCCTCGAATACCTTAACTTGGATGTCGTCGCTCTCACAGAGACATGGTTAACGGCCAGCTCTGTCAAAAGCTTTGACACTCTCCTCCCTGAGGGCTAGAAGATCCTCTGAGCCCAGAACCAACCCCCGATTTTTCCAGAGTGGGTCCCTGCTTCTGTCATTCCTACCCAGGCCTACTCCTCCTTTGAATACCTGGTCTGAAGGCTCTCTCACCTAGCCTCTCTGACATTGGCTACCCTCTCCAGGCTGCCTGGCAGGCCTCCCTCTCAGAATGGGCTGACCTCCTAAGAGACCTTAATATCCACCTGAATGCTTCTAATTGCTCATCTGTGCACTTCTGCAACCTCTGTGACTCTCTCCGTGACTCTCTCCATTCTACCCTCTGGTCCGACGCACTCTACGGGACACATTGGATGTTCACATAACCTCCGACATCCCCCCTCTCTAGCCCTATCGCCACTCCTCTCTTGGACTGATGAATTTCTGCTCTCCTCTCATCTAAAACTTCTTGTCCCTCAAGCAAAGCCTACTCCAGCACTGCCGCCCTCCTTCTGTCATTCGGCCCATGAAGCAAGTGTCGGTGGATGCCTTTACCTCTACTTTCTCTGCTCCTCCTCCTGCGGCTGATTCACACTCTGACACAGCCCTCTCTAACCTGCATCTATCGCCAACACTCTGGACATCCTTGCCCTGGTCATGAGAATAGTCTGAAGCCCACCTCCAAGTACAACTCTTGGTATGGGTCTGACCTGGCTGCCTTGAAACGCTAGTGTAGGGTGGCTGAGCAGAAGTGGAGGGTTTTCGGGTGCATCCTCTGACACTGGCCTGCCGCCTGCTCCAAAGGCAATATAGACAGTCCTCTCCAAGAAAAAGGTCCATATCCAAACCTGCATCTCTGCAGCCTCTAACAACTTGGCCGAACGCTTTAAAATTTGCAAGAAGCTGGCCTATCCTACTACAGTCTCTACCTCAGTCTCTACCTCTCCTGTTCCCTCCCAGGCCCTCTGTATCGGACTGGCGTCTCATTTCACCACTAAAACTCAGGACATCCTGTCCTCGTTTTCCTTCTCCTCTACCACTCTCGGGCCCCCTATGGCCGCCTCTCCATCTCCTCTTCCTTTTTCCTCCTTTCTGACAACACCTGATGTTTCTCGACAAGTTATGTAAGTTTTGTCCATGTGCTTCCCTGCTCTTCCAGAACCATCAAGGACCACATTGCCACCCTCGCTCCAACCCTGGCCGATTTCTGCCATCACTCTTTCGCTGCTGGCTTTCTCTTCTCTCAAGCACTCCCTTGTGCACCCCCCTCCTAAAAAAAAGTGTTCTGCCGATCCTACCTGTCTGGCAAACCATTGCACGATTTCTAGCACTCCTTTCTTTGGCAAACTCCTGGAAAAACGGGCCATATCTCGGCTTACTCTCCACACTGTTAGTTGTTTCCATGACTACCAATCTGGCTTCAGAGCGAGCAGCCTGAGGCACGGAAACTGCTCTCCTGAACACCTGTAAAGATCTGCTCTCTAATGTTGACTCCATCTCTCCCTCTGTCCTCATCCTCCTTGACCTCTCCTCTGCTTGCGACACGGTCAGTCACGCCACCCTGATCAACTTACTGGCTCTTTCTATCCACCACCTCTCTATATGTGGTGTCCTCCAGGGCTCGATCCTCTCACCCTTGCTTCTAGCCCCTTTATCCCACTTGATCTCCATCTTCTCTAACTTTCAGTGTTTTGCGGATGACACTCCGCTCTCCTTCAAGCTTCTCTCAGCCTCCTTCTCCCTTGCTCATTCCTGACTGCCTATCTTCAATTCAGGATGGTGCGCCTCCAATGATCTTTGCCTTCATGCCAGTAAAACTGAGATCCTTCTCACTGTGACCCCTGCTCCCACTTTCCCTCTCTTTCTGCCTGCCCTCCTTGGGCCCTCTTCTTGTGTGGCAAAAAACCTTGGTGTCACCTTCGACTCCCCTCACATCAATGACCTTGCCGAAAAGGCCCACTTCCAGCTGTACCTCCCCAGAGGTATTCTACCTTTTCCCACTTTCCCCCAGTAGCTCACTGTCTCCAGAGCCCTGGTTCTCTCCATGCTGGACTACTGCAACAGCCTCTTTCTCACTCTGCCTACCTCTACTCTTCGCCAACTGCAGCTAATCCAGAACAGGACTGCAAGACTTATCCTTGGCCTCAAACCCAGGGACAGGATCTCTCCAGCCTTGATATCCCTCCACTGTCTCCCGGTGGCTGCAAGGATCAACTTAAAGACCCTTTGCATTGTCCACAAGGCTTTGTGGGGGCAGGGCCTACACTTCATCCGACTCCCTCTTCCGAAATACCTTCCTCCTAGACACTTTCACACAGCTACCTTCAAAGGGTCAGACGGTTCTCCAGGCAGAGAGTGGGTGGTAGATCGCTCTCATCTGCAGGTGCCTCCCTGACCCTCTCAGACTTGAGCCAGACCACCTGAAGTTCCGGAACCAGCGCAAGACCCTACTTTGCCTTCTCTCTCGCTCCATTACCTGTCTGCTGTGGCAACTGGTTGCTTGGCCTCTTGGCTTACTGCACGCTTGGGGCTGTAACTGTAACCCTACAGCCCCCCTGCCTCCTTGCATTTACCCAGGGCTGTGCTGCCTTCGCTGCGGGCCATGCAGCCCTGATCGCCCTTCCCCCTACCCTCTCCCTTGCAGTCCCACACCCGTCCACCCCCGCACCCCTCCTCCTGCACTTCTCGTTGTCGCACTTGTACAATCCGAATGACACAAGGCATAGTAGGATTGTTTGTCCTGTCTTCCCTCCCTTGTGGTGCCTAGAAACACTTGTGTACAGGCATGTTATAAATGCCATATCAGATTCATCACAGCACCTTATGGACGTAAATCGAAGACTTTAACTCCACTTGCCCCCTAACTGAGAGCCAACAAAGTCTCCTACACAACAGGGTAATTTGTTCCCACACTGGTGTTTAGGTGACCACTCACTGCTGCATTTCAAAGTACCTGTAGATGGTGTAAGGTCTATTGAGGTGCCTCTAAAAATAATATATTGCAGTAGTCCAGCTTCACACCAGTTATTGTCCCGGTAAAAGTGTTCTTAAATGTGCGAGTTGCATAGGGTAATAATTGACCGAACTGAACAAGTGATTAACTTACTGATCTAGTGAGAATAATTAATCAAAGATGTTCTATAAGGTTTTAACTGTGTTTTTGCCTTTACACTTGAGAAATGATGTAACACTTTGGGCAGAGCCCCCTACTCCATAGTCTGACTGCATGTGTAGAAGATGACACAAGTAACTATTTTTTGCCTGATTGAACCCAAACCAATTCAGGGTAGGCAAGGGTGTTTACCATTGTTTTCTTTTACCCGCCACCCTGGCAAAGTGTTTCTCTAACGGAACCATTTGATATACAAAAAGAAGGGTGACATAAGGCCTGTGTGGGACCCCATAATGTTTTAAAATGGGATAAGAGTCCAATGCATAGACACAAACTCGCAAAGCTCTTTTTTTCAGGAACGGTTCAATCCATGTTACTGATCTCTCAGGTATCCACGCCACCTGACTCGCGGTGCGGAACGTTGTGGGGGGTCCAGGGTATCGAATGCAACAGACCAGTACAATAGCATCATCTTGTGATAAGGATCAACCGAGCACACTTGAGTCATTAATTTAATATCAAGAGATCTACATTAACTTTGCCAGGAAGGGAAGAGATGCTGCCTACAGGTTCGAGGGGGCAGCAATACAACTGATGAGGGATACTATGTTAACAGTGCCAGGTTAGGTTAACATTTTGTTTCTCAGAAGTGTAACAATGAGAATAGCAGTCTCTACTCTAAAATATTCAGGATGTAGCGCCCCCTCTATTTTTGGTTCAACGCAGTCTTCAAGCAAAAGCACAGAGGTCCCTCCTGAACAATCCTACCACCAAGTACTTCTGCCCATTGATTTTTAGTTCCTGTGCAACTCTCCCCTTTGGGTCAGTTGAACACACTCCTACCAGCAAGTATGTGTTTCTCCCTTGCTTGGGGATGTCGGGCTGGGATTTCTTTTTTAACCCTACAGCCATGGGGCCACCCTGCTGGGCCACCTTTCCTTGTTCTTAGTTTGGGCTAGTAAGCTCCCCTGTCTCTTCATCCCTAGGGCATATGGCATAGCTGCCACAAAGCTCTTGCTTTTCTCTCCTAATCTGGATTCACCCAGGTTCTGAGAAATAGCCCCCTGGTTTCTTCCTCGCTATAGGCTCTCTGCTCTGGCTCCTTCCCTTGGTCTTCTACCTTCAGGTCGGTCAGCTGGTCAACAACACTAATGCTTATTTTTCAATAAAGGACCTGATTAACTTTTCCTCAACTTCCTTCTCTTTTCTGGTCGTGCGTTACCTGTTTGACAAATTTTTTCCTTTTCCTCCTCAAGGGTATCTGCTTTCTCCTGGTAATTCTCCCTAGAGTTGAATGGCTAGTGATAGCCAACGTCTTTTAACAGCACAACAGCCATTTTAAAAGTGTACCTTCACAGTAAGGTGTGGATTTTTTACTTTCCAACCGCAAGCCAGTTCTGCGAAGCTGAAAACCTAGAAATCCTGCGAGTGATCACAGCTTACGGATGTGGCTGTACAATGTAACAAATTTGGTGTGTGCGCTGGATCCATGAGGTTCTGTTTATTTGAGTGGCTGGGAAAGGGGCTCTAAACCAGGGACTCTGAGCCATGGCTATAGTTCTTGACCTGCAATAAGCGCTGTGGAAATCTGCGGGGTTCTAGGCAATCCCATACCTCCTGTATAACCACCTAGTGGTGCCCCTTCACTTAGCAAGGGGGCATACTTGGTCCATACCTCCTGTATAACCACCTAGTGGTGCCCCTTCACTTAGCAAGGGAGCATACTTGGTCCATACCTCCTGTATAACCACCTAGTGGTGCCCCTTCACTTAGCAAGGGGGCATACTTGGTCCATACCTCCTGTATAACCACCTAGTGGTGCCCCTTCACTTAGCAAGGGGGCATACTTGGTCCCAAGGCTCAAACCCCAACCCACCTTCATGCTGGATCCCAAAGGTGGAATATTCACTGGGACTTCATCACACTTATCAAGATGCATGCATGTTTGAAGGGAGGCTCCAAAGTGACTAAACGCTCCAAGCCTAGTTGCCCCAATCGGGGCACTACCCCTCTTGACCCTATAAATTGCAGGGTGTTTAAGTACCCCATGCTGGCATTTCTGTACATTTTTGTATTTGGATGTTGTAAAAAGTCCTCCCTTTCGACTCCCACTACGCCCCATTCAATTGGGGCATGTGTGAGCAAGTGCTTGATATATACACACTCCTTGCAGCAAAAGTGAGCATCGGAATGATTTTTTAAATATAGGTCTTAATAGTAGACCTCTGCCCCAATTTTTAACGCATCACTAAACCTCTTTTGTCACCTTCAGACACTGGTGTCTCATCTTGAAGCGTTACAGATTTGCTCGCCATTGCCTGTTAATGTGGTCCATTGCTAATCACATCCACCATGGCCCAGCAGCCTTCTGTCAGAACTAGAATATCTATGTAGTGATTTGTGTTTCTTCCCCTGATTTAAGGTTTATATGTGCCCCAAATGAGAAATGTGGTTGTTAAATGTTCTTCTGAAGGCTCTGGGGCATTATTGCTGATGGAAAATACTAAGCTAAGCCTTGGTAGTTGTACCAGGAAATTCTTCTGTATTTACATCTCAAACTACCTCCAGAAATACTTGTTTTATGAAGAGCTGTCGGGCTCCAAGGGTGGCTGGTAATTATTTTCTTCTCCAGTTGTGCACTGGTAACTGCAAAGATACAGCCACCTGCTGAATTGATGTTCTGGTTTGGAGCCGCAATGAGATTGGTATAGGAGGATCTTTGAGATCTGGCTCGGGTATTATTTACGTAAGGATTTAAGTAGATAGATGGGCACTAGTACGTGAGGGCAGCAATCATGAAGCATGAAGTCCGTTGTGACGGGAAGGGGTGGCAGAGCTGTGGGTAAGTGATTGGGCATTTAACACAGCTTGAGCCATACCACAGTTCGGGCCATGTAGTTCTGCAAGCAGATTTGTGATTTGGTACAGCTGACTACTTGCCCATTGCCAAAGTAGTGTTTGGTACTGTAAGGGTGAAGAAGTACGTGACCGACACAAGGGTGGCATGATTGTTACTTAAGACTTCTATTCAGCTATCCCCAACTCTGAGAGGGGGTTTCCCTACCACAACCTAATATTAAGAATATGTTGGAATGTCTGAAAGCAAACGTCCACAGTTCTGTGTCAAAACCTATTTCCTTCCCTTACACTCTTAACTAAAGACCAAAACATTGGGGAGTGTCTTTAATTTGGAAAAATGGTTCTCTTCTCTTAAGCGGACTACTGTGCCAGTAGTCGAGAGGGACAATCTTCTGAGGGAATGACTCCCTTCCCAGATTGTGGTCCCCCTTCAAAAAATGCACCACACAAATTCTTGGATTGTAAAGTTCCAGTTCACAAATAAAGCAAAATTCCAAGTTAAGACCTTGATTCCAAGAGGATGACTCCCTTCGCTTGATCTTTTTCAGGCTTTTTACAATGTTCCCAATACCAGGGCGAATGACTCCCTCCTCCCTGGTCTTTCTCAGGTTTCTCAATATGCCAAGAAAATGACTCCTTTCCCTTGGCTTTTGTTACAATGTTCATAAACACAAAGGTGGGGGAATTTCTCCCTCCCACTGGCTTTTCAACAAAGAAGCCCTGATTTCCTCTTCTGCCATGGACTGTCTTGGGTCCCAGACCCTTTCACAGCTTGCTCTTCACCGTGGGCCTCAGACCCCTTTTTATTTGGTCACACTCGTTCGGATTCCCGACCCCTTTGTGATTCTTCCTTGGATCCCAGACCCCTTTGGCTTGGTTTTTCTTGTTCTGTTCCGCAACGCTTTCATTTGGGTCCCAGGCCCCTTTGGTTCCGTTTCTCTGGTTTGGGTACCAGACCCTTTGACTTGGGTCCCATAACCCCTTTACGATTCTCTCTCGGGTCCCAGACCCCTCTGCAGAGCTTCCCTCTGCCCCTGTGAGGTTCCTGGGCAACCCCTGTACCTTCTATGTGGGCTGCCAATCTTCCTTCTCGGTCTTACCCCGAGACTCTGGAGTTCTTCGTTCCTTCTTCTTGGCTGCACGTGCTGCTCTCTGCTTCTCCTCTGCACCTCAGTGGAGCCGAACTGCGCGTATACCAACAGCCACAGGGGTTGGGGGTCCTCGCACGCCTTTGCCTTTCCTGGTTCCTCGGTTCCTTCGACCTAGGCATGGCGGACCCGTTATAGACCTCTTCTTCTCAACGGACACGTCTGTCCCCAGTTGTGTAGTGGGTGCTTCCCTCGTGGTACCTCTAAGGAGACACTGAAGAGTTGAATGGTCCTGCTTCCATTTCTATCTCGAGTGGTTATTTGTTTATGGTTGTAACACAACCTTTACAAATTAAACAACATTTAAAATAGATAAAAAACTTTGCTTTGCAGTATTCAGTTACTAAAGAATTATTCAGTGTAAAAAAACACTATTTAGTGACTTAACGTCAAGAAGAATAAAAAAAGAAAATGGAAAGAAAAGAGTCTAGAAAAGAGGGGAGAAGAAGCAGAATAATGATATTAAAACAGAGGGAAAGTATATCAAACATTTGTCAACTGACAGGCTTTTTCTTTTTCCATCTAATTCTCCTCTTGCTTAATGTTCTTTTTCAAAATTCTCAGAGAAGCCATTCTTCTCTCTCCACAAATTTGGAGAAACACTTACCTCTTATGTTCCATGTACCCTCACAGTTCATCAGCAGGTGGTTTAAACTTTGCTTTGCTGGGTTTTCACAAGCACTACACAGTTTGATTGCATTTTGTTGCTGTCCTATTATGTGCAATATTTCCCCAGTATGAATAATGTTGTGGCGCACTCTTAGAAATTCTAGTTTCCCAGTCTGGGCACTTCATCAGGTAGTTTGGTTTTTTAACTTTTCAGTGGATTGAAAATCAGAGCTTCAGTACAGGTGTCAACCCCTTCCATGTACCTCTTCCATGTTCCCGGAAGGTCTTTAAGGCCGGCAACCTTCTTCGTCTTGCCACTCTCACTCTGCTGTCAAACACTCCTCTGACATCTGCCACCTGCTTGAAGAACTTGACCTTGACGTTCTTGGTCTTACAGAGACATGGTTCACGGCCAGCTCTGTCACGAGATTTGACACTCCCTGATGGCTATAAAATCCTCTCCGCACCCAGATCCACTCGCCCTGGAGGGGGTGTAGCCTTGATCCTGAGTGGATTCCTGCCACTATAATTCCCACTCAGATCTACTCCTCTTTCAAATGCCTCGTCTGCAGGCTCTCAATCTCTCCTAGCAACTCTTACCCACTCTCTACCGGCCCCCTGGTCAAATCACCTCTTTTCTCTGAGTGGGCTGACTCTCCTCCTCTCTCCTGGCCTCAACCACTCAACTCCTCCTCCTTGATGACCTCAACATTCACCTTGATTCTCCCTGTCCCTCAACATTGCTCTTTCGCGACCTCTGCGATTCCCTCTCCCTCTCTATCCTCCCATCTGGCCCAACGCACTCTGCAGGACACACACTTGATGTCTTGATCTCCTCTAGCCTCCCCCTATCTATCCCTTTCTCCCCTCTCCTGGAGTGACCACTACCTCCTCTCATCTCCCTCCCCCCCCCCCACAAAGCCAAGCCTACCCCAACACTGCCACCTACCTTCCTGGACATCCGGCCCATGAAGCGTGTGTCAGTCGAGGCTTTTGCTTCCACCTTCTCCCCCACCCCCTCTTCCTCTGGCTGACTCGCACCCTGACACAGCCCTGTCTATTCTTCTATTTCTGATACTCTTAATGTTCTTGCCCCTGTCATGAGGATCCGCCTGAAGTCCAAAGCCAAGTGCAATTCCTGGTATGACTCCGACCTAGCTACACTTAAACGTAGGTGCAGGGCGGCTGAGAGAAAATGGAGGGATTCCTGCTCATCCTCTGACAAACTGGCCTGTTGCCTTCTCCAAAGGCAATACCGTCTATCTGTCAATACCGAGAAGAGTCCACATTCAAGCCCGTGTCCCTGCGGCATCTAACAGCTCGGCCGAACTCTTTAAAATGTGTAAGGAGCTGGCCAACCCTGCTGCAGTCTCTACCCCTCCCCTTGCCTCTCGGGCTCTTTGTAATGCCCTGGCCTCACACTTTATCTCAAAAACCCAGGACATCCTGTCCACACTCTCCTCCACCCCCTCTCCTCTCCCCTCTCCGTCGGTACTCACTGACCCTCCTCCAGCCACCCCCCCCCCACCCTCCTTCTCTTCCGTTCTTCTCTTCTCCCCTGATGAGGTCGCTAGACAAGAACGATCTATGAAAGCCTTGTCAAAACAGGTGCATCCCTATTCCTCAAACTCTCAAGGACCACATTGATACTCTCGCTCCGGCCCTTGCCGACTTCTGCAAACACTCCTCTGCCTCAGGATCCTTCCCCTCCCCTCTTAAGCACTCCCTTGTGCATCCTCTCCTCAAGAGACCCACAGCGGATCCCTCTTGTCCGGCCAACTATCGCCCAATTTCCATTACCCCCTTCTTAGGCTATTTTTAGCCGTGCATGGTCACTCCCTCCTCCCCAAATAATTTAAAATTGTATATTTTTTTGCCCAGAGGCTTTCGGTCACAAAAATTTAGTCCAGAGTGGATGCAGATTTTTCACGTGACCACGTCATACCGGGCAGATTATCCCCAAGCACCGCTCCATTCAGCATTTTTAAGTCCCATGAATCTAAAAAGTGAACCCACTGTTTCTCATTCTTCAATATTACGTCCCAGTTTGCAATATCTTTGAGCTTGAATACATTGGGCATTTAGGTCCCCTACCAAGATTATGTAAGCACCCCCAAAATCCAATGCTATCTTTTCCATTAGTGGTGAAAGAATGGAATGAAAATTCTGGAGATTATTCTGGGCCGAGTTCCAATAAACATTCACAACTATTAACTGAACACATCCTGGGGGTGATTGCATGTCGACTTCACAGGCCAAAATACTGTTTGCATTATTGTATATTAGTGTAACAACCTTACTCGAGGAGTTTCTAATTGCCAACAGAAGTTCCCCAGATGGTCGGCCCTTTGTCTTTTGTTGAGCTGGAACTGTAAATACTGTATATCCCTCAATCTGTATTGGGTGTATTAACCAGGTTTTTTGGAGAAAGACAATATCATTAGTACAGAATAGAGTGTTTCTCGTGTTCTTCGGCCTCGTGTATTCCATCTTATCATATTCAAAGTATTTTGCCTAAAGATTTTGCGACCCCAGTCTTTGAAATACTTGGGCTAGGATCTCGGGTAATGCTGAAATCCTATTGGCTTGTGGCTCTTCCTGATTATAGACGGCACTGTAGGGGTGATATTGCCTCCTACTGATTGTGGTGGCATTCCGGATTCTGGAGACTTGCTATTGTCATTTGCACAGTTTACTTGCTTTGCTGCTAACAATAGCACCTGTAAATTATGCTTCTCCAGTTCCTTTTTGTTGTTTTCAATTGCCTTTGTGCCTTTCTGGATGTGAGACCAATTTCTACCAAGTTCATAGTATTTCTGTTTGGAAATTTCACATATTCTGTCTCCTGATCCAAACCGAGAGTAGGTATTTTTTTTTTAAGTAACCAAGTATCGCCCCTCTACAGAGAACAGTATGCAGTGGGATTTTACCTGATACTTTAAGCCACAGCCTTGGTACATCATACTCTCACCCATCCAAATCCTCCTGCTCCAATGTTGGTTTATCCACCAAGTTAACTTGGGGCTGAGGATTCTCCAGATTTTCCTTCCCGGATGAACACGCATTGTCAGTGCCATTTGTTTCTTCCTGGATAACCTTCATTTTGCCTTGCCCATTTTTACTCCCATTATCCATGGTGGGTATAAGGTGCGCCTGCGACCGGCGTTTCAGGAAAATCGGTGCAATTCTTTTTTATTATTATTTTTTGGGTTTACTTTCTGTTGCATCAATTGGCTTCTTCATTTGACCATTTGGGCCCTTCTTATTCATAAAGATTGGCGCCCATGGTGGCCCTTATACTGACCGACTTGGCTGAATCATGTCTTTCTCTCCCTTGTCTCCTCTTTTGTTTAATAGGCTTGTTAATTTCTGTACCCAGGTGTTGCAGGTCTTCTATTTGTATAATGTGTGGATCTGTTTGTTGACCCACACTTGCACTAGTGATTTCTATCTGTTCAAGATCGTATCTGCCATTATTTAAGTCCGGCCTCTTCTTCCCATCATTTTTTTTTTTCCTCCATCAATTTTTGGGGGCGACGCCTTTCCCACATCGATCTTTGTCCTTAGCTTGGGAAACTCTATCTCTTGCTCTTCCTGTATTTCTCCTTTGCAGATTTTTGTTGATGGTTGGAGTTTTTTCCGACTTCAGAGAATTTAATTTTTTCTTTATTTTGATTTTGCACATTTTTCTTGTTTTTTGGGAGCGCTATCAGAATGCAGTTGTGCACTTCCTTTTGCAGCTCTTTTCTTGGCTTTCCTTCTGCCTTTGGAGTGGTGTTTGCCAGCATCAGGCCATATTGGGGAGGATAACTTCTTGATTTAATAAGTCTATTCCCAGTTGCGGATGCTGAACTTCTTCTTCATTGACTATTTGTGCCAACCTACTAAATTCCTCCAGGACCGTTCAGATAGGGGAGTATCATCAAATACATTTTTCTCTGGCTCTTCCTTTTTTGTTCTTTCTCTTCTCCATTTCTTTCCCGGTAAGAGTTAGTTTCTTGTAGCAGATTGTTTTGTTTGTCCTCTTCTTTGCTCTTCTTTTCTAGAGCTATTTGAATGGTAAAAGATCAAGTCCCTGCTTTGCTGTCGCCAACCTCAGGTATTTTAGGGTTGGTGAGATGACTGAGATTATTGTATTGGTTAACCCCACCAGTGTTGACTCAAGGTTAGCTGTCTCTTTTGTTAATTCAAGAAGAGTTCCTGCTTGCAGTTGAACCTCTGATTTGAGGTGTTCAAAAACGTTACTAAGGAATTGAGGACAAAATTCAACGCTGGAAGGGTTGCTGTCCCCTGAGTGATCATTGTCCTCCATTTCTGACGTATTCTGTGAGGCTGATCTTAAAGCCTGCTCTTCACTGCACTTTTGTTTTTGGAGCAGCTTCAAATAGTATTGATTCATTCTCCATTAACTGTTCGCTGTTTTCTTGGTTCTCGTCTTCTCTACTTCCGTTGCTTTCGGTTTTTATTATACTGTGATGGTCTTGCTCCTGAGTTCTTAGGAGGGCTGTGATCCTCCCCAATTGTTCTTAGTATAGTCTCTTTTGGTTCTTTTTTTGCAAAAGTGGTCATCAATTCTTTCTGATTATTTGTTTAATTTTTTTATTTATTATTTTTTGTTTTGTTGTAGTGTATTCGAGCCCCTGCTTCCATTGTTATGTTTTGGCTGGAGCTCCGACTTGACTGGGACACCGCACATGTACTTGTGCTCTTGTGTATGTGTGTGTGTGTGTGTTGGGGGGAGCAGTTATGTTAGCAAGGCTGAGTTGGCATATCTGTCTCTTGTGCCAAGACTCCTTCCACATATGATCCTTCGCACTCGGGGCTTTTATGGTCGTCTAAGAGAACCTTACTGCGCAACTTCATGCTACTTCAATTGTTTAGGATAATTGAAGTGACACTTCTCTTGAAGTTCCCCATGAGGGAGAGGGGTGGGTGCGGGGGGGGGTTATATGCTGATTTTTATATTTCCTGCTCACTGTTATGGGTTTCTTAACTCGGGTCGTCCTTAGCTCGCCCACTCTAGTGGTGGGATAATTTTTCCCCTTTTAGTCTGAATTCGAGTGATGACAGATTTTTCTATCTGCTGCCTGCAGTCTGAGTGCAAGAGGTTTTATATTTCAGTTCGAAACCTCTAGTAGTCCGTCTGATAGTCCTCAGTTTGCTATAGTTGTGCTTTTGATTATATTTCATGTGGATATGTCTGCTAGGCGGGAGGGACTGCGACGATAAAGGGGAAATAACCAAGTATTAAAAACCTCTCCTGATTGCTTTCCTAAACGCTTTCTGAAATGCCCTGTATACGGAAGTATTTTCAGGGATACCAGGCAGACAGCAGAGATGGTGCGAGCCAGCAAATCAGCAATTCAGCGAGTGAGGTTATCAGGCAGTTCAATGTGATGCGTTGTTCCTTGCAGCTTTTCACTCCGCATTGCTAGACTCCCTCGTCAATCTCAGCTCTCCAGTTCTCGGTCTTCGAGCGCTGCAGTTCCAAACCTTAGTTGAGACCGGACAGCTCCCTCGTTCTTCGATATACTCGGGTGACGCCTGAGTACTCCTGGTCTTCCAAACCACCAGAGCCAAACAGCACAATATTGTCCAAAAGCACTGCACTTTACACCGCAGCCGGGCTTCACACTGCGAGGGCTATGGGTGCTGCTTTTAAACTTCCTGCTTTCCGGGGGGGGGGGGTGTGGATTAGACCTCCAAGCTTCTTTAAAGCCACAATATAGCTTGCTTTCAGCTTTCAATAGCTCTGCTCACTCCTGCAGTTTGGCAGTCACTTTGGTCTTTGGATCAAAACCACCAGAGCCAGCAGCAAAACAGCACAATGTTGTCCAAAAGCACCGCCCTTTATGCCGCAGCCGGGCTTCACGCCGCGAGGGTTATAGGTGCTGCTTTTCAACTTCCTGCTTTCTGGGGGGCGTGGCTTAGACCTCCAAGCTTCTTTAAAGCCACAATATAGCTTGCTTTCAGCTTTCAATAGCTCCGCTCACTCCTGCAGGTTGGCAGTTACTTTGGTCTTTGCATCAAAACCACCAGAGCCAGCAGCAAAACAGCACAATGTTGTCCAAAACCACTGCCCTTAACACCGCAGACGGCCAGGAGTGGTTTAATACTTTGTTTTGGAAAACTGGACTACGCATATTGCTTCAGCAGGGAAATCGGTATTGCTCTGCGCCTTTTCCTCCTCTCAGTATTGGTGCTCTCTTCCTCCATTGGGCTACATTTGTTCTTCGTTCCAGTGTTTGCATGCGATTTGTATAAGAAGTCCCTACTCTTCCTCGTCCTAGTACTTTTTAGGTAGGCCATATTATCCAAGCTGGTAAGGTGGCTCAGTGGGTTGAGCGCTTGCTTTGTGATCTGCAGGCCACAGGTTCAAATCCTGGCAAGGCCAACTTAGTATTTCATCCTTCCGAGTTCAATAAATGAGTACCGACTTTAGTTGGGATGATGTATGTAAATATGTTCTATGTGCAGCACTTGGGAGTAAGCGGTATATAAATAAATATTTATATCTTCTACACTAGTACATGGAAGTATGGGGAACTAGGGTGTTCTATATAGACTAGGAGGATGAAGGAGGTTGTGGTGCAGTGTGGACTTACTACTTTCTCCCTGGATAGTCATCTTTTACCATAGGTGGGAATCCCTCCCCATTAGATCCACCCTCTGAGTACCACTCCCAGGGGTGAGTATCATGTAGCAGCCTCCCCTCCCTGGCCTCCCCCTGTGGAAGTAGTGATGACATGCTGGGATTTGCAACAGCACCAATAACCGCTCTAGCTTTGTGGCCCAGATGATGTTACTGTAGGATTGGACAAATTGTATCTTTTTTAATTTGGCACACAGTCTATCGTATGATGGTTTAGCCTTCTGTAAGGGATCAAAAGTAAGACTGACACCGGGGCAGAAGTGTTGGTTACAGACTTTATTTATCGCAAAAGCGGTTTGGAGAAATCCCATCTATCCCTAATCCCAAGGAGGGTTTCCCAGCCTCAACAAAGCTTAGGACTGTCTGTGTCAGGATGTTAAACCAAGTGTCCTCCCTCCAGTGTCCAAAAAACCCTAAACTGACCCTTGGACGCTAAACTCAATATAATGTGCAACTCTGGGATTTCTGTAAGCTATAAATCAATAGCTTCCTTTCAAAGCTCCAAAACCTTTATACGGTGCAGAAAAGAAAAGGAATAAATTTCCACCAAGAAAAGGGGGTCCTCCCTTCCACTATCTTTCTTCTGGTCTTCCACTGTCTATTTGGTACCTCCGGGGAAAAAGGCAATGTTCCACTGCTTCATAGGGGGACGACTCTTCTCATGCGTTTCTCCTTTCATACGTTTTACCATAAGCCATGGCCATAAGGGTGGGGTCAGGGAGGGGTTGCTGGCAGTTGGGTAAGTCAACAGAAAAAGCACTTGGTGACGGCTGCAAGGATACTTCTGGAACAGAAACTGGCTCCAGTTAATGGTGGCAAATGCAATCTGGCACATGCGTCTGGATTGAATAATCTGATTTACTATACTGGAATGTCAGAGGCTTGGGGGAACCCCATTAAAAGACATAAGGTAATTACATATGCCAACAGTAAGGGGGCTAAGATTCTCTTTCTCCAAGAGACACATTTGATGAAGCACCAGGTGTAGGTGTTTCAAAAAGTTGGGGGAAGCTGCAAACACTACACCTCACACTCTACAAGTGCCAGGGGGTTGATGACACTGATACACCGAAACTTGCAGTTCACCCATATCGGACACGTAGTAGACGAAGGGGGGGGGGCCACTATGTCCTGGTACACGGCACATTATGCGGGCGGGAGGTCCTACTGGTAAACGTTTATGGCCCCAATGTAGACGACACCCGGGTATTCTGAAGGGAAATTTGGCCTCTGCTCTAACTACCCAATGGCCTAAGTGATATTTGGAGGGGATCTGAACACCATACTAGATGTGGACCTGGATCGGACCTAGACTACACTCTGATCCTACCAATGCTGCTAAAATCATACATACCTATATGTCTGAGTTGGACTTACTGGATGTGTGGAGGGCAACGCACACGAGTAAGAGAGGGTACATGTTCTATTAACTGTGCATGATATGCACTCCATGAGAGACGTGGTTGGTGTCTGGGCCCTTGCCGATGGAGACCAAGGAGTGTCAGATCCTTCCCGACACTTTCGGACCACACTCCCATATTGCTGACATTACATCTGAAGACGGGTCAGGGGAGGATGCTGTGGTGCTTCAAAGCTGCAACACTTGGAGACCCTGTATTTGGTGCCAACTTGCGAGACCAGCTTGTATTAGACTTTGAGACCAATGTGGGTACAGTAGAATCTATAGCCACAATATGGCAGGTGTTTAAAACATATATACGGGGTGTAATCCTGACCACTGAATTTGGGGTTCTAAGGGCTATTAGGGCAGAACTGAAGCACCATGAGGCCAAATTGTCTCGCCTCCAGCTGGCATATGCCATGCATCCCACCCCTCAACTCGGGCATGAAAAAGTATGCCTAGATGCATTAAGGGAGGCAGCTGACCGAGAGCTGAAATACCTGGACAGACCTATGGTGGCGAGACGCTATGGGAAAGCAGATTATAAGCTAACGCAGTGAAAAAAGAGAGGGGGGGAAACATACATATACCTTGTGTTGTGGACACAGATGGCAACCCAGCGCACTCAGACGAGGACATAAATGCAGTTTTTCACAAATGATATACGGACTGAGGCTGAAATAAACAATTACCTGGCTAGGATCCTCGCAACCTTATCAGCAGAGGCCAGTGAGATACTTGAGATTCTATTGGCGCTTGATGAAATCAAAGCTGCCATTGGGTAATTTGCTTAACTGGAAAGCAGCGGGGTCTGATGGTTTCAGTATTGTATTTAAGATGTACTGGTCCCTTATTTGCTAGACCTATGGAACAAAGCCCCTGTGGCCGGGATAATGCCCGAGACCATGCGAGAAGCAATAATGATGCTCCTTTTGAATCCGGACAAGGAGGCAGACTGATGCAAATCATACAGGTCCCTATCGCTGATAAACACTGATGTGAAAATCGATGCTAAAATAATTGCTAAGCGCCTCTCGCCCTTGATGCCGTATATGGTTCACGGGGACCAATCCGGCTTTATACCGGGGCGTCATACGGCGCTAAGCACACGCAGGTGCTATAACATTATGCCTTGTGTGCCACGAGAAAGCCAAGCAGTCACCATGGCTCTTGACATGCATAAGGCTTTTGACACTGTTTCATGGCCCTTTTTATTCCACATATTACTATGGCTTCAGCTCTACTTTTATCTCATGGATCAGTCTGTTGTACTCACAGCTGTATGCCAGGGTATGCGTGAATGGCACTTACTCCCCAAATCTTATTTTAGCGGGTGGAACAAGACAAGGATGTCCCCTGTCACCCTTGCTTTTTGCCTTGGTGATTGAGCCTCTGGCTGATCTAATCCGAGAGCGGTTTGGGAGGGCGGGCTTGCAACAGGGGGGGGGTGGGGGGGACCCGAGATAATCTCCTTGTATGCCGATGACCTACTGCTGTATGTTCGAGACCCTCAAATTCACTTGCCTAGAATATTGGAGGCGGTAATGGAGTTTCGGAGGCACTGAGGGTTACGACTTTATTCCACTAAATCAGAAATCTTCCCACTAACAGAGGGCATGCTTCAGATGGACACAGTAACTGGGCACCATCCGAATTCCGGTATCTGGGAATCGGGGTGGCTCGCACAGGGACCTTGACGTATAACCTAAATTATGGTAGCTACTTAACCAGTCTCAGAATTAAACTGCAGAGGTGGGGTTGCATTCTGCCTTCATTGGCTGGGAAACTAGCCCTAATCAAAATGGTTGTCTTCCCTAAGCTTTTGTACTACTTCCACAGCATCCCTATGTAGCCGGGGCGATCATTCTTCACTGAGCTCTTGGGCATGTGCTTGAACTTTATATGGGTAGAGGGATCGATACATATGAGGTGGGAACGATTAGCGCAGCCAGTCGGGAGGGGTGGCTTGGGGCGGGGGAGGGGACACCGATTTTCAGCTGTACTATTTGACAGCTCGGGCACATTATGCTATGTTTTGTGTTATGGGGCATCTGGAGCTACCTCATGCTCGACTAGAAAAGCTTCAGGTGAGACCTTTGCTACTGATACTACTCCTGGCAGAAAGCAAATCCTGAAGTGCACATGTATTGGATTTGGTGGGGACGACATGGAAGGCTTGGAATAGGCTGTTTGCAAAAACAAACGCACAGACCACTTATGACCGGAATTTGCTGATATGGGGGATGTCGGTGGTGAAACCCACCATGGACAAAACTCTAGAGATGGCGTAGAAAATAGCCGGGAATCAACAGTCTGGGACCTGTATGTTGGGGGCAAGGTCATTGACTGGGAGACTGAGTCCACCTATTGGGCACACGTCTCTAGAGAAACCTCAGTACCTGTGTATCAGAACAGCAGTGGCCGCATGCTGGACTGAGTTCCCATCTGAACCGATCACGCATGCTTGTTTAAGATATATACTTGCACCTGGTTGGGAAGGGGGGGAGGGCAAGACCAATATCTCAAACTTATGTCTGCACAAACAATGACACCTTGTAAGGGCCCTGACATCAGAACACAGTGGGCAACAAACTGGGGGTTGCGATCCCTGAAGCACTCTGGGAGCGTAAATACCAACTAACAAGGAGAGTGTATGCACTGGAGACGCCGACTTATACACGTTAAGATTATAAATGGTTTGCACTCCAGCCAAGGTGTCCAAGTTCAGCACCCTAGTCTCAGGGGTGTGCCCGCATTGTAACAGCTCAACAGCTAACCTGATGCACATGATCTGGCACTGCCCCAAGTTGAGGGACTATTGGCAGAAGGTTAAAGATACCCTGGGCACAATATTGGGGCAAACATTACAATTTACACATGTGCAATGTATTTTGTGGTATAAAGAGAAAATGGGTGAGCACACCGTAGACTGTTAAACCTATGTTTATTACTGGCAAAGAGATCTATTTTGAAATGGTGGACCTGGGAATCTTCCCCCATGTGGACAGATTGGCTCCATGAAGTAATGTGGTGAGGAACTGTATGTATTTCTAGTACCTGGGCCATGCCGCCCAAAGGACATGTGGCAACATTTCCATCAATACCTGGCAGACTCAGTAAATGGTGTAGAATGATGAACATGTTTGCGGCTCTGGTGCCAGAGCAATGCTGCGGCCAGCTCGCGGGAGGCATACAAATGTATAAATGCTGCCTAATAACCATAGTTCAAATGGGACCAGAAACTGTAATGTTGTATGTGAGCAGAGCCTTGAGTTTAACATCCTGTCAGTACTGTGAGCTGTTCACCTGGTGTATAATAAAGAACATTGTTCCCTTTTCCATTGATCGCCACTGTTCCATAATTTCGAGGAGCGGTTTTGACCCCTAAGCTTTCTCAATCCTTTGTCTACCCCTGGTGTGCTCTCCTGCCAGGGTACTTGCGGTTTTATTACTTCTCTCGTTTTCTGGTTCTCAATTATCTTTCAAAGTATGGTTCTTTCCTCTTTGTATTGATGGCCACTGTTTCACGATTTCAAGGAGGGGCCTTGACTCTCGGGCTTCCTCAATCCTTTTTCTACCCCATGTTTACTCTCATACCAGGGTATTTGCAGCTTTGTTACTTATCCTTTAAAATTGGTATGTTTCTTCATGTTTTATATTGGTTATCACTAGTCCACATTTTGACGACAGGCTTTTTACCCCTGAGCTTTTTCAGTTCTCTTCTTATCCCTAATTCACTATCCTGGCAGGGAATTTCCCTTCACTCTCTCTTGTAGCCAGGAAACCATACTTTTCAAGTACTGGGTCACCAACACTTAACAATGTTTGTATTTGTATGAACTATTCCAGTTCCTTTAATTAGGCCCTTTTGCACTGTCGACAGTACGCAGCATTCGCCCTGGAGCGCCCTGGTGTCCCATTCGCTCTCAATTGGCTTGCAGGTCTTCACTGGTGGCTTTGGTGTTTCTCTCGTTTCTTTGTCGTCTTTGCTCTTTGCCTGCTGACTGGGAGTACATCCAGTTAGCTGATTGGTTCCTGCTTTGCCTTCCTCTGCTGTTGGTGGCTTCAGCTGCCTACAGCAATTATGCAGCAAATTGAATGCAACAAATTTCTCTCGGCTCAGTTTTTTTGCACGCCATTCTTGTCAGCCTCTGTGCTACGTCCTGCAGTCTACTCTCCTCCAGTGTCCCAACCAGCATCGGAACAAGTTGTATTCAGCAGCAGTATACGTCTCTCGTTCTGTTCAGCTGTGTCAGTTTTAAATGTCCTGGGATTGGTTCGCATTTTCCAAGTCTAGAACGCAGCGTTGGCTTACCGCTTCTGGTCATCCTCATTACTCCATTCTGCTTCCTCGTCTCAGTGCTATGCAGAAGGGGTGTGGGGGTAAATGAGGTTCTTTGCCATGAAAACATAGGAATGCTCAGGAATGTTGCAAAGGCATTTGGATGTCATTAAGAATTGCAGCTGAAGGATTATTCGGATTCAGTATTTCTATGTCTTGCTGGAAATGTGTCCTCCCCTACGTGGCCCTCCCACAGATGGCCACCGCCAGGGTCAGAGTTGGGTAGTGTGAGAAATCTGAAGGCGTCTCCCTAGCTAGTCCCCAGGGATCTGTTATGCAGCTGGCCAGGACACGACAATTGGATCCAGTTCCTCTGGGTGGACCAGAAAGGGAGGATCACCTGGATGTGGGGGAGTCCTCTGGGAATGGGACCCTGGGTGAGATGCAGCGTCCCTCTCCTTCTTTCAACACCCCTCCTACCCCCCTATCCTACCACGTAGGACATTCCAAAACACTGCCCCCTTCCTTTTCCCACACAAACACTTTCACACAATACGAAAGACAACAGACTTCACACCAGGGCAGTTATCCTGACGTGTCCCAATAACAGGGTCAGGCAATAGACCCGAATCCCTCACACCTGACAGCCTTTTCCCTTCCCCCAAAGAGAAAAAAGGTGGCGCACAAGAGCACAGTATGAGCGAGGCAGATAGCACCACGAGACAGCTAAAACCCTGCAGTTCAAAAGGAGGAGAAAGGTGGCAAATATCGAGAGGCTGACAAGGAGAGACATGGCCTTGCCCTTTTCGACTCAGACCCGTGAAACCTCATCAGTGGGAAACTGAAGGCCGTGGACAATAACCAAAGTGTTTTGCAGCAGATGTCAAAGGTACACTGAGCGTGTCTACACTGATAAGCCGGAGCGAGGGGAAACTCCTGCAGCCGTGATACTGGCCTGGACTCCAGATCCAAGGAAAGCCAAGCAGTTCATCACAACCAATGAGTCGAAGGGAGAACCTATAATGGGTTGAGAGAAAGTCGCATATTGGCATATGGAGAAGAGTTGAAAGAACTGTGAAAGTGTAAAGTGAAGACGGCTACTGGGAACCGGCAGCAGGTGGGTGCTGACTCGAGAAACCCTGGTCGATCCCATGTTGATTGCGACTACAGAAGCAAGAAGGATGTAGGAGGGCTGCTAAAATGGGTCAGTGGTCCTACAGGAGGTCTAGCAAAATCCATGTACAATAGAAAGTCTTTGACCGACAAACTGTTGAGAAAGCAAGGATAACGAATCCCGCATGGTGAAAAGTTAGTATGTGAACTGTATATTGGAAAAGTCGTTGAGTGAACCCAGCAGAGGGAAACCTGTTTAAAAAGACATTAAGATTTGTGAAAGTAAGGAGTATTGCAAGAAGAGGGGAAGGGAAGTGTCCCCATTGTCATTTGAGATCCGAGCCCGGCTGAGGGAGATCCAGGGGTGGAAAGCTGGAAAGCGATTCACAAACCAGTTCCCTTCTCAGTGAACTTTGGGGGATTTGTTGAAGACTATCTTGTGAAGGGTCTATGCCCGGAAGAGGGGGACCAACGGGTGAAGTAGTCGCCCAAGGGCTACGTGGAGCGCTTTGTGTTTGTTGGATACATCAGGCATTGAAGGAAAACTTCTATTGAAAAGAGACTTCACCATTGAAGAATAGCTGGAACAGACTTGTTGGCTCATACTGCAGAGGCTCGAGCGTGTGCTCTGCTCCAAGTCCCACCTTGTCCATGCTAAGAATGTGGGGAAGGGAGACCTCAAGGCAATCGCACCCTAACTTATTATTTGAACACTGTTTCATTTACTTTGATACTCTATCCCACGTTCTTTCTGTAATTAGTAGTAAGGAATTGGCAATATTTTGTTTTTATTATAGACCTTTTTATTTTTGACACAACTGTCTTATCTTTCATTTGATGGTCGACGCTTGCTCCCATCCTAGATTTAGGTTGGGCGTTTTTCCACCCTGCATTTATAGTTCAATAAACCACCTTGAACTGTGATCACTTGTCTGTCTTTACTGTTGCCACCATGAGTTCCTCACAGTAGCTTCTGCTTTTCCCTGGCTGCGTAAGAGAAGCTTCCTTCCCGAGAATCAGTGGTGATGTTGCTAGATTCATCACACTTCTTAATAAAAATGTGCATGTTAAGGCTTGTGTTCAGTGTAGGTTACAAGATGCAGCCCATGTAAGATAATTAATTGGGTTTAATGCGTTTGTGAGATCAGTGTGCAGTGCTCAACTCAAATTTCCAAAGGCTGGTATTGATAACCGCAAAACTGTGAGTGTGATATCTATTAAATCTATTGTGGAGATATTTACATAGGGATGGCGTTTGAAGCGACTCTATGTTAAAATACTGAATTCTGAAAAAACTCGAGTTTCAAAATTGCGAAGCCAACTTGGTCGCATTTTGCAACTCCAGCTTTTTCTCATTCTGTTCTTTTGTCCACCGCTTTGCATTTAAAGTATTCGGGAGACACCCCCGCAACCCATAATGCTGAACTAGGTGAGCGGGGCACACCCCCGCTCACCTAGATCAGTATTTTGTGATTTGTCGTTTTTCTATCATGCTGAATGCGCAGTAAAAGCGCATTTAGCATTTTTATTTTGTTGCAATACCATTTGAGACCACCAGACAGAACATGACCAAGGGGAGAAATGAATCTAGCTGAAGTGCAAGATGGAGAGTTTTTTAAAGGATTTGCAAAAGGAAAGGATGGAGTTGCTGTAAGGGGGCTTGGATGACACTGAGGCACCACTTTTCCAGTCCTGGATTTTCTTTTAACAAATTGCTAATTTTAGACTTCCCTTCATTTGAAAAGCCGGAAAGCCAGAACTGGAAAATTGGTATTCCATTGTGCTGGAGTCCTAAACCAGCCTACATGTCAGAAGAGCTCTACAGGTTCATTGAGGTAACTGGAGGAAAAGCCGATTTGTACTCCATGTTGCAGGTTCTAATACACATTGAGAACTATTGAGATGTTTCTAGAGAAATCCAGAGAGAGACAAACCTGATTATTTGTCTATTTGTATTGCCTCACTTGTCTGCTCCTTTGTCTCCAGAGAGCACTTCCCTTTCTTCCGGACTGCCCCAGAAGGCTGGAAGAACACTGTCCGCCACAACCTCTGCTTCAGCAGCAGCTTTCAGAAGACGTTGGACATTGGGCGTGGTGGGAGCAAACGTAAGTCCTGCCTCTGGAAGCTGACCAACGAGGGCCGCCGGAAGTTCAAGGAGGAGATGGAGAGTCTGCCGGAGGAACTAGTATGTCTCCTGCGGGACAGTATGTACAAACCAGGTGGGCACTTTCCTGTAAGTGAGAAGCCGTTCGTCTTTGCAAACCTGCATTGTTTTTATTTGGAAATGCACCTCTGCTCTTAACTGGAAACATTTCATGCCCAATGTTGGTTGAGACGTCGGATGTAAACAAAGGATTTATGCTGGGATCGGTGGTGGAGAGGTGCCTTACTAATCAATAAGTAAACCGATGCCTCATAGTGTCACACAAAGTAAACACAGGATATATTAAAGTCATAGAGAATGTGGAAATGGGATGAGTGAAAGATCACCATTATCTACAAAAGTTCACAGTAGCCTCCTGTAACACAGGTGTTGCCAATTCCTTCACCTGCATCTCATATGGTAGATTCCTTAACAATTGTCTGGGCCTGTTGTCTACAGGGGCTTCTACCACACAACAAGATACACCGGACTCCAAATGCAGCAAAATCGCCTTTTGTTGAGTCTCCCAAAGATTTTCTTCAAAGGCAAAAAGGCTCGTACTGCAGAGGCTGCCTTTGTAAACATTTTTATAGTACTTGCTGTCAGAAAAATATAATTCAGTTTGCCTCCTTCAAACCAGTTTGCACAGAAGAAATGTTTAAAGTCGAAGTGATTCCTCCTCCTAATCATCCTGAACTGCCACCCTGGCCATCACTGCTCAGAAGCATGCGATCATCAAGCTCTTTGGGTGCCACAACATTATTACATCTTTTTTGTGCAAGATCCCTTGAAATATGCTGTTCTCATCAGTCTTTTGGAAAAGCTCTCTATGTAAGCAGCTGTTCTCAATAATGTATAGCCTGTTTATGGGCTTGTATGGTTGTCCACAATTCTGAGAAGGTTGTGGTTAGTCAATTACCGATTCACCTTAAGCAATCGGGCATCCCGGACTTGCTTCAATTCATTGTGTGCCACTGCACAGAGTTTGCGCTCCTTGCCGTGGGAGATTATCTAGTTTCCATGACGGGTGATAGTTCTCTTTTGTTGCTTTTCTATCCCACCTGTTGGCTGCATTTCATAATGCTTGCTGATAACTGTGCGTTGGTTGAGTGTCTTGTACTGTAGTACCCCTTTTGGAATGGTGCAGATCTTTCCTCCAGTGCTGCTTTCAAAATGTTGAAACTGGCCAATTCCACACCTCTGCTGTGATGGTGAACTGTGACGTGCTTCTCTGCTTGCTGCTTTCCCAGGGGCGTTGACAGGGTAGGGCCTGAGTGGGCAAGACCCGCCCAAAATCTGTAAACGCGCACTCAGCTGCGCTGCGTGGGCGTTTACAGATTGTCACTGCAGTGGGTCCAGCTACATTAGCTTCAGGCCCCACTTGTTAGAGGGGAAAGCACAGAGATGTAGCCAGAATTGACTATTTGTTTACCGTCAGCTGCTACTCTATCTTTTGACCCTGCTGGATTGTCGGCACCATGCCTATTCCAATGAGGTGCAGATCTGTCTGCGTTTTAGTGGGACCCCATGATGTTTGGTTCTCCTCTTCTCTGGGCTAGAAAAGGTTAACAGCTGGATGGGGAATATAAGATTTAAAATGATCGCCTCTAAAATGAGGGGATTCTTTTGGGGCCACTTAATCTCCTATGGAACCTTGCTTGCCTTTCTGCTCCCACATACTTTGCAAAAGGAAGACCCTGGCCGGTCAAATAAGTGAAGAATATGGGAATCCAATTTGAGCCTTAAGTGTCAGATCTAGTCCATACTTTTGAGCTTTTTTTAGGATCCTTCAGATTCCTCTAATCTTTCATTCACACTCCCCCCCCCCCCCCCCCCCACTATCGAATAGTGGGATCTGTGGTAGGTCCCAATCAGGAGATTGAAAAGGAGGCATAATTTGTACAGCTTGAGTCGCTCTACCAAGAAAGAAGACCTAGTCTTTACCTAAAGCATGACTTACCTACTATACAAAAGTCTAAAGAGGTGCCCGTCAAGATGCCTAAGCAGAAATGCAGTCCTGTGTCCCAAATCCTAGACTAAAATAGTTTCTTTCCCAAGTAATCAAAATGAAAACCTAAAATGGGCATACTTTGGGCGATTGCCTGAAAATAGGGGCGGGTGCTGACTTTGACCCGCACCCTTGCTTCTCTTAACCATAGGCCCTTGCCTATGTGAACAGTCCCAAGCGTGCAGTTCATGGCTTTAGAAAGGTCTTTCTTTTTTATTATTTTTTTATTAAATAATTTCATTTTCAATCCATCAATTACAAGCGGTATAAAACAGTGACAAAATATAATACAAGTGAAAAAACTAAGAGGGTAACGTATCCACAAAAGCAGGACATTGCAAAGAAATCAAAACATCTCATATTGGTGTAATAATACAGAATATCCAACCCCACTTCACACACTTGAGCAAGGTCTTTCTCTCCACTCTGGGGTTCCTGTCCTTTTCACTACCCACCCTGGGGTCCCTTCCTTTTCCCTACTCTGGGGCTCTTCTCTGCTCTCTCTCTCCACCCTGGGGTTGCTTGGTTCTCTCCCCACAGCAGGGCTTGTCTCAGTCTCTTTACCCATTGTGAGAAACTTGAGGGTGTCCTTACTTTCTTTTTCACTATGTCTTTGGTGGCTGGGGAAGGGCCATCGCTATTGGATCCTGACCCTGGGGGTGGATATGGAAGGGGCAGATCACCTGGGTGGAAGAGACTTTGGGAGTGAAGAGAGGATGTCCTTAGGTGAAAGGTGATGTTCCCAATTCCATTCTTACAATGAACCTTCAGTCCCAGAAGCCTTTATAGGTTGTTGTCAAACCTTTCCCTACTTTCAAAATGACCATCGGAAAGGCCATTATTACAGGGAGAAACCACATAGGAGGGACCCTCCTTTTTTGGGCAGGTTAAAAACACAGAAATCCCCTCTGGTTAATAAAGAGGAAAGTTAATACAGAGGAATATATGATCCATGATAAGACAAGGAAGAAACAACTGGGAATTCAACCCCCTTCCATTCAGCCTTTACCTCTTTTCTATACACAAACTGCTCTACAATCATTTCCCTTTAAGACTGGGGCAAGCAGGCGTAAACCGGGTGTTAAGCACACTTCCATTCATTCACACCACTTTGGTACTGGGATGAGGAAGAGGACTGGGGAGGAATACCAATGTAATGGTCAGGCATGTCCTGCTAATAGATTCAAATATGGTCATGCAAAGGACTTGCACCTGCAACCTATTAAGGGCCCACATGTGTATAAAATGGGAGACCAGCAGGAGCACAGGAGGAGAAACCTGCCTGGAGAGGCCAATGTGGCTGGCAGGCTGGAGAGGGGCTGGTGGAAAGGACGCTGTGTGTTGCAGAGGGGCGAGTGAGACATCGGGCCATGCATTCCCCTGTGCCGTGTGTCCACAGCTGGAGCTGTGGGACACTGAGGACTCTAGATTGCAGCAAGACTCGAAGGCAGCAAGCGCTGCTTGCCGGTGCTCCCGAGGAGCACAAGCAGAGCAAGGAGATGCCAAACAGAAGGACGAAAACCCCCAAAGGAGCGGCTGTACACCGGTGTGAGAGAAAGGGAACACTCATACCAGTGCGCTCCAGTGGCTGGAGAGGCGCTATGAAAATGCTGAAGAAACTGATGTTAATTGTGTTATTCAAAATTCCTCAATTCAGTTTCCAAATAAGCTGCAAATAAATTTTAAGATTGCACCCAGAATTATTGAATACCGAATTGAAGGAAAGAAATGAAGTGTATGAAAATACAGCACAAATGAAAGCAAGTAAGGTTTAAGTTACTTACCTGTAACTATTGTTCCCCTGCATGGATTCACATGTGCATGAATATTCTCCGTCGTCGGGCTGTGAATACTCTGTAAAAGAAAAAACAGTTTCACTTTCACTTGCAAACTATTTCTCCTTTAAACCAATCCCTGTCCTCTGGGTCATACTGCCCCCATCCAATGACAGTCCTCTACCTAAGCTCCTCATCTGGCAGCAATCTTCAGATTTAGTAAGCACGTAAAGTGGCAGTATGACCAAGAAAAGCTGGGGAGGGAGGGTTTGCATTTGAATCCATGCCAGACCCATGCCGAGGACCTACCTGCAGTCCGCTGGCAACTCATAACCTCCAACACTAAGACTGCAGTAGCCAAGCCAAGGTCCGGATACCAAATCTGCCTTGGTGATTATCATCCTGCAATAACACGGTCCGAGTGTGTTGATGGCTCGTAGCAGGAGATGGAACGGAGGAAACGCGTACAGAAACCACCCTTCCCACAGGAAGGCGAACGCGTCCCCCAGGCTCCTCAACTGGTGGAATTTGCTGGCAAACATCTGGCATTTGGAGTTTGCTACCGTTGCAAACAGATTGATCTGGGGTCTGTTCCATTTGAACAGGTGGTCCACCTGATCCTGACTAAGCTCCCTCTTGTGGCAGGAGCACAGTTCCCTGCTGAAGGAACCTGTGATAGTATTCTTGACTCCTGCCAGGTGGAGAGGGACAAGAAACATCCCCTGTCCGACAGCCCAGCTCCACAAGTCCTACGCTTCCGTGGAGAGCGCCGGGGATACGGGGATAGAGTGCCCCTCTGCTTCCTGATATAGAACATGGTGATGGTGTTCTCCGTTAAGATCCTCACCACCTTGCATTTCAGAGACAGTAGGAACGACTTGAGGGCCCAGAACACTGCCTGTAGCTCCAGGATGTTCATATGCAGATTGTTCTCCTTCGGCAGCTACAGGCCCCTGGCATGCAGATGTCCGGTGTGCGCTCCCCACCCTTCAAGGGAGGTATCCATGATGACATTCCTGCAGGCGTACAGGAATTCCTTTAGGAGTGGCATCTGCCACCTGCAGAGACGGACAAGGTAGATGCAGGACAACCTCCTGCCCAGTAATGACTTGATGGCCCTCACTGTGGCCATCTTTGTCTACAACAGCCTTTGCACTTTTCCTTGAATGGCTGCCAGCCTCTCCTCCGAGGGCAAAGCCAGGCAAGAAACCGTATTGAGTCCGACGCCTAGAAACAGCATGTTCTGCAATGGTTTTAAGCAGGACTCCGGATAGTTGACAGAGAATCCCAGATCGAGGTTGTTATCGTGTGTCCGCCGGCCAGCTCCTGCGAGTGGGCATGTATCAGCCGGTCGTATGGGTATATGTGTATGCACTGTAGATGCAGATGGGCCACCACTGGTGCTAGGCATTTCGTGAACACTCTGGGGGCCGACTTCAAAACGAAAGGTAGGACCTTGAACTGGTAGTGCCTTCCCTGCACCACGAAACGCAGAAACTGCTGATGTTTCCTGTGAATAGGGACGTGGAAATGGGCATCCTCCAGGTCCAACAGTCTCCTTTTTCCAGTTGGCCGAGCACATGTTACAACGTGATCATCCTGAACTTTTGGGACTTTAGGTATTTGTTCAGATGTTGTAGGTCCAGAATGGGCCTCCAGCCCCCTGTTTTCTTTTTGTCTAGAAAGTATCTGGAATAGACTCTGAAGCCCTGCAGCCATTGGGGAACCAGCTCTATCGCCCCTTTTCGTAGCATGGCACATACCTTTTCTAGAAGCTGAGGGATGAGCTGCTCCTGATTGGGGAACAAGGGGTGGATCCGTGGGCAGCTGCGTTGGAACTCCAGGGTGTGTCCTTGGGTGAGGGTTTCCAGCATCCACCTGTTGATGGTGATCTTTCTCCACTCGCTGACAAACCTCTTCAGCCAGCCTTCCACCAGGGTGCACGATGGGGGCCAGACGTCCCGGTCAGTTAAGGCTTGCACCGGTGTCCTGTCTTGCGGGCGACAACTCTGTCCTCCGCTGCTGTAGGCCTGGGAAAGGCCTATGTAGGCTTCTTGCATTGAGGATCTGAAAGGCTGTCTGTACGACATGGAGAACCCTTTTGAAGACCTGCTCAACTTTCTCCTTGAGGAGCGATAAGATTAGCAGTGCCGCTGGAGAGTACCCAGGGAACGAGTCATCTCCGTATCAGACTTGATGGCTTGGAGGCACTAGTCGATGGCCTTCCCAAACAGATTTTCCCAGTCGAAGGGCATGTCGAGCACCTTTGCTTGGACCTCCCGATGGAAATTAGTGACCCCCCCAGCCCCTTGTTATTTAGGGAGAGGACTGCCATAGAATGGGGGCAGTATGACCAGGAGGACAGTGATTTGTTTATGTGAATCCATGCAAAACCCCATGTTGGAGAATGAATACTTATGAACCGAGTGAAAAGCAAGTGAGGAGCACTAACGGGCAATGTGAAGGCAAGGTGTTGGAAAAGAACGAACACCACAGTGTGAATTGTGTGAAATACACATTGTGATAAAGTCAAGAGACTGCTAAGAAGAAACAGAATTGAATGTAGATGAGAAACGGGTTCAGAGAGAGAAACCTGTGTTGACAAAGCCTGAAGGATTGTATGAGATAGTTGTGCTAAGAAGAAGCTGAAATAAGGGTGACCCCAGAGATACAAAAGGTAAAGAAAACGCAGTGTGGGAAAGCCAGGAGATGGTTCAAGAGAAGAAATAGTTCCAACTAATGATAGGTCTATAAAGAGAAAACAGAAATTGGTAACAAAGTGCTCAGGATTATCGGTTGTGTGATCTGTAATGGGTGACCATGTGGTCCGACAACTGTGCCTAGAGAGAGTAACAAAGCCAAGTACATAAGTGCCAAGGGTTATCGGTTGCATGACATGTAATGGATGGACCGACCACTGTGCCTAGACAGAGTGACCCCTACTTGGAAGAATACAAGGAATGTTAAGATATAGAAGCGCAATTGCCTAACAAACGCTGAAGTGATTGATGAAAATAACAATCTATATGAACTATGGAGAAGCCTGGATGGTTGCAATGTTGAGCTGAAATTGTTATTAAAAGCCAAGACATTTTGAACTGAATGTAGTTTTGAACCTGGAAGAGCTGACCTCTTGGGGATGAGACCCCCAAGACCTTTTTGGAACTTGGGGGAAGCTGAACAGCAGGGCAGGAGCTTGAAGAAGCTCTGAGCTTTATTTTCAACTTTCTTTTGTTGCTGACATTTCTACACATTGTATATCTTTAGTTGTAAGGGCAAGTATAGGTTTTGGACACAGACAGAATTTTGGGTTGAACTTAATGACACTGACTATTATTTTCTTTACGTATGGAAATCGCACCTAGTACAGGGCAAGTTAAGCCTTGCTCCATCCTGACATTAAAAATCTTATTTTAGAAAAGTGAATCTGTTGTCTGTCTTACTACGTGATGCCTTCACACCATTCTTTGAATTCTTGGTTCTCTCCCTACACCAGGCTTGTCTCAGTCTTTCTCCCCTCTCTGGGGCATCTCAGTCTTTTGCCACTCCTGAGCTTTTCCTACTCTTGCCCACTGGGAGGTTTAATGGCATTCTCCCCACTCTGGGGCTTCTGTTTCTCTTGCTGCACTGCTGATGATCCGCTGAAGCAGGTGCGTACTCATTTGTGCCATCAGGAGGCTTGTGTGGTCTCTGCAGCTCTCCTCTCCTGGCAGAGCCATTAATGCGACTCGCCTCAATGGGTCCATGTTGGCTCCTCTTCTCTGCTGGTTTCTTTTTGTCAGGACATGTGGGCGGTTTCTTGGCGAGCCCTCTCCCCAGCTGTCCAATGCACTCTGCTCGATGCGCGCTGTCTCCAGTCACCTGGCAGTGAGGCCCCACTCCTCGTGGAAGGTATGTACCACAGCCTGTGATGTCTCATTCGGCGTTCACTCTCTCCTGCTGGCCACTCTGCCTGTATGCTGTGTGGTATCTTTGAATTCCACGGTTCCTCTGATCTGATTGGTCTGTTAGACATTCCTCCAGGAGGCTGTTCGCTCAGCTTTTCTGTGGTTTTTAGTAAGGATTAAAACTATTGTGGGTCAGAAGCCATGCCACCCATTAGAGGGGTTATCGGGTAACTTTATATCTTAGTTCCTATATAGACGAGAGTTCCAACGGGCAGAGGTGGCTTTTTAACCATTGTGGCGATTCACAGTATCTCGTAACTTCTCCACAGAGGCCAGGGAGTTGAGCCTGCTACGTAATATTCCCCCTAGGGCTGGAAGTAAGCAGGACTTCACAGGGAGACAATCCCCTCTTGGAGATCAGGACTACCGTTCTGTGAAGGAACTCCCTAACTCTATCCTAGGAGTACCCCTGACCATCGGCACATCAACAACCCCAACCTGAACAGAACTCTGTTTGTTATTGTAACACCACTTTCCTTGCTCAGTTAATACTCAAATCCACTGAGGAGGGAATGAAGGAAGCATGAAGAATGCGAACATGTGGGACACTGTACTGAGAAGGAGTAATAAAGATCACTCCTCCATTGGAAATATATAGCACTGAAAGGAGTTGGACCAATGGAGTAAGGACAAATACTCCATGAAGAGTGAGGAAGGACTATGATGCTCCGCTGGTGAGGAACCAGCAAGATTATATAAAAATGTGAGAAGGTCTTGCACAAAGGGGAAGCCAACACTGAGCATCTGTAGTCTGGGAAGTATAAACCTGGGAGAACAGCTATGGGTCCTCAGTCGAGAGGATGTGGCTAAGTGGAAGGAAGAACTGTCCAGGAGCCGGCAGGGAGCCGACTCGCATGAAAGCTGAGGAGTTCCTTCGTGACCTCGAAGAGGTGGCCCTTGTGGTCTGTAAACTGCTCTGGGCCGTGAAAAGAATCAAAAGCGGAAGGAACGCCAGAAGTGCTTGCAAGACTGCAACCTCTGGAAGAACCAGGAATACCAACCTGTAGCGATAAAGTAACAGGTGCGACGGGAGACCTGGTAGGGGACCGGGGCACAGAAAATACAATAACGCAAGCCAAGAGCATTACAAGAGTAATCTCCCTCGTCTCAGTAATTTGGAAAATTCTACAGCGAGTCAAGTGGGGGTGGGTTACTCCATTATACAGCTACAGTTCTGACCTGGAACGCTGATCACAAGTAGACTTGCAGGCGTTCTGTTCATACATGTGACCTTCAGGAGGTTCATTTTCAATACAACATTTCGCCACATCCTGCTTTGCCGGAGGACCCTGTGCACGATCCGAGGGTCCTGCCTGCAAAATTAAGCTCCTGTAACTGTGGAAGCCATCTTGAGCACTGTGATTGCCCCACAGAGGGGCATGTGACACAATGCCTCTGTGATGAATCCAGTGATTACCTCACTCTTTTCCCTGAGGTAAACTTCCCTCATATTACCAGGGTGAGGCAGACTCCTTCTGACCCAAACCCCAGGTATATGAGTGAGAGGGGTGGGGAGAGGGGTGATCCTTGGGGAGAGAAAACGGCATAGTTGGAGGAAGACGCATGCTCCCCTTACCCACCCTCCCCCTTTCCTTTTAGGGATGTTCCTTCTTTTCCCCAGACCCTGATGGTCTATTGTAATATTCTCCCTTTTGTGACTTGGGGAGTAGTACTGATTATTCCAAATATGATCCAACATCACATGTTAAAAGGACTGGGTAACATCAACATGAATCATTATGACTGTCTAACATATCATTTTTGTGACTTTCAAGCTACTGAAATTATAGAACCAAACCAAGCACAGCTTGTCATTGCCATCCAGTACTGTGTGTGAAGGCATCATGATGCAAGACACCGACAACAGACTTAGGGCCTGATTCATGGAACTGTTTTGTATGGGATTGCGCCCTTATAACACACTTCCATGAATCGGACCCTTCAAGTTCAAAGTAAAATACTTCACTGAATCAAATGTCAGGATGGTAGAAAGCCTAACTTGCCGTATACTAAGATGGGATTTCCCTACCTGAACAGAACTAAGGAAAGCAATTTTAAAAAAAGCCATTGTTTTGTGTCATTTTAAAGTTTCATTTAGTTTGGTGTTCAATACCACTGTAGGAGCATCCTGGAGTTAATGCTTCTTCCCCCGACACTCACCAGCTTGTGGCGTCTCCTTCTGTCATGCTCTGCTTGCCTACCGCGTGTCTGTTTCTGCACGCCGGCTCCCGGAATGCTGCTTCCTGGATGCGGACAGCATCCCTTCTCTTTGGTCTCTCGCAGCTCCGGCTGCTGAGTGCGTTTCATGGAGGCTCTCAGACTGCGGATCCCTAAACATCCCGTAGGGGGCTGTGTAAGGCTTCTGGGAAGTTTGCCGGCATCCTGGCTCCTCGTCCGGTCCCACCATGGCTGCCTCCTACGGACCACAGTCCCCTGCTGGCTTCCTCCACACAGGCCTCCTCACTCCCTGCGCTGCTGACCGGGCCTCTTTATACACCTGCAGCCCCTTGACAGGCTGCAGGTGTGGATCGCTAATTAGACTTGCCTGACCATAGTTAAAGGGACATGCCTGACCCTTCTAGATCCCTGCAGCCCTCTTCTTCGTACCAGTACAAGTGGTGAAAGGGTATGGTCTTCATTACTCTTTGTTGCTTCTTCATCCCAGTACTGTCTAGTGTGTCATATATGGTGAAATGAGGGGAACAGCATTACAACAACCTATAAAGGTTGGTGAGGGTTTTGGTTGAGTCTCAACAGGATCCTAAGGACCCTCCACTCAGGTGATTCTAACTTGCTTCCTCAACCCCAGTGTCAGGATCCAAGAGCGATAGCCTTTCCCTGGCCACCTGAGAAGCAGATCCAGGGGTCTTGGAAGTGAGAAGATCCTCAGGTTTCTCACATATGCCAAGGAAGCTGAACAGAATCGTGAAGAACGGCAAAGGAAGCCAAAAGCCCAGCAAGCGCTCCAGTTGTTGCTTGCATACACCTGTGCCTAGGAAATGTAAAGAGCACTCAGTCTGTCTACTGCTGGTAGGAGAGAACTTCTCCTCTCTGGGGATCGAGAAACTGAGGCTATGACTGGTGTGGTGGAACCAGGCAGCTCACCGACCAAGGAGAAAGGAGCTACTGCACGAGAAGGATATGCTGCGAGAACGCCAGGAGCCGGTGAGACTTCTGGGCATTTGCAAGTGACAGAGAGCAGCGCCTAACTTATAGGAGCCTGGGACGAAGCAGAATTTTTAAAGTGGAAGCCGTGAGAGCCGAGAAAACTAGGAGGAAGCAGTTGCGAGAAGGAAGCAGACAGAACTTCTTTTCCCAGCTGTCCATGGGATCATTCAGGAATGCCAACAAGAGCTGGTGAGTCCAACCAAAGACAGCAGGGACACCAGGGTGTAGCGACAGCCACAGAGAATGCAAGTAATTGTAAATCAAGCAACCGAGAGAGCAAAAGGACTTACTGTTAAAGGAAGAATTGAACTATGAGCAAAAAGCTTACAAATATGTCAATGTATATAGTGCAAGTATATGGGAAACCTGGACAGGATAATCTATCAAGATGATACACTATCAAACAAAGTATATATGCAAATCTGGGAGAGGGCAGAGACCCTGTATGAAGAAAGGTCCTGTCAGGAGAGTATACCAGTTAATCACAAGTGTGTGAATACAAGCAGCCCTGGCAGGAGAGTATACTGGGTAATTACAAGTTTGTGAAATAAAGGGGTCCTGTGAAGAAACATCAGGACTAGAAAAGGGGATTGTGTTTTAAGTATACCAGGTGTCCTGAAATGGATAAAATTACAAAGCCAGGCAGTTTTGTATGTCAGTGTTGTTGTTGCCAAGAAAGGCACAAGGAACTGTTTGTGAAACATCGGAGGGTAAAGAGGAATCCAGGGGAAGGGAACCACACTTTGGAGCAAGGACCTTTATCCTTGTATAATGTTTCTGTTGAGGCCATTTATTCTTCTTTCATGAGCACTTTTCTAAACAACCCAAGGTTAAATGACATTTCCATCTTCGCCCTAGAGAATTTAGTTTATATTGTGAGGGTTACGGGACAGTTTTGTTTTGGACATTCTAACAACTGACAGAGGGATCCTTAGTTTTGCTTTAGGTAGCGGAAATCCACTTATAGGGCCAGAGAGGCATTTTCCCAACCACTTTTATTTTAAATACAATTCTTTAACCAAAACCATGGTAAACATGTGTCCGAGTTTCATTCCTGACCCCTCTCGCCTCCCTTATTCAGTCTCCCCAGGGCATCCAGTCTGGGTGCCTGCCACGAAGGACCAAAAGCAGCAAAGGGCACCTCCCTGTTTGGGCTGCAAAGGGTCGAGGGTCAGAACCATTTTCAAGCCAGGACCTTGCCAAGTTCGCCATTTTACCTGATGTCTGCTTCCACACATAGGGATCCTTCCACCCATTTGACTATTGGTTCACTTAGGCGCTTCTGTTACCTCACAGGACCAAGGAATATTACTGTTTCGGGTTGTATGGTTACCTATAGCCCAATCATTCTAGCCCAACTCAGAACTGCTACCTGCTTCTTCTCAGCCAACCATCCACCCATACCCTTTCCACTTACCCACCTACCCTCTCTTGGGTGGCACCCTTCCTTCACTTGCCCATTTCTTCTACCCTTCATCATGCATCTTGACTTTGCTTCATTCCTCCTCCAACTCATTCTTCTTCTCTCAGACTTCAGCCTCATCATGGGGTAATTTCTGTATCACTTTCTGGGTTCCCCATTTACCTCCCCTCTACCTCTCATTCCAGTCTCTCCACTATAATCTTTTTCCCTCGCCTACTGCACAAAAACTCCTACTTTCTCCCACCTCCTATCGATCTTTCCCTCAGGTGTGCCAATTCCCTCTGCAACAAGTCTTTCTACATCACTGACCACTCCACCCTCAACTTTCACTTCTTTCTATAACGGAAGCCTGGATCTCAACTCATAACCCTGCTACATAAGGTCTCCACACTGACTCTGCTACCTTCTCCCACTCTCCCCAACCTGTTTTTGAAGGGTGGATGTGTGGGGTTACCACTCACTAAGGCCCTCGACATTGCCCCTCTACCCTGTCTGACATCCACTCTTTCTGTTTTGTATATGCCATTATTCAAATCCTCCATCCTACTACTCTCACTGTTCTGACTCCTCCCCTGATCCACTCGACAACTCCTTCCGTGATTTGAGCCGTCTCCAGGAGTCACTTCCTACCAGCATCCTCTTTGGCATGCTGGAGGACCTCCCCAGGTCCTCTGCAACCAACTGCCTTGAACCGGATTCCGTCCTATCTGGCAGCTCCCTCCAGTCACAGCTTACCCATTCTGGTGGGAACTCTATTGACCATGTCTTGCAGTCTGCCTCTCCATTGTTCACTTTAACATCTTGATCCCTCTACTTTCTACTCCTCATTTCCCCCCCCCCCTTTTCTATGACTAAGTGGAAAGTCAGGAAGGACTTTCTTGCCCCTTATATTGATTTTGTGAGGCCCTCTTTCCTATTCACGGCTCTTACATTGACTGTGCTTTCTCTGACCTTTTCATTATGCACTTATGGCTAGATTTGAGTAACACATCCTGCTCGCACATTCCCATCCCTGTCCTCAGCCTTGGATCATCTATGAAATTCAGACCCATAAAACAAACCTTTGCCATGACCTACCACAAATTAGGGACCATTTAACCTACAAGCATTCCCTTACTTCCCTAACGTCTGCACTGGACTCTGTCAAATTCTCCTTCCAAACCTAATCTCCTCTTATTGCAGTCACCCCCAAAACCTTTCAGCTGCCCTCCAATCTTTGCTCCCAAGCCAATATCCATTGCCACCTCCTTTTCTGCGATTGGCTTTGCTGACTACCTTTCATCTAAAATGTGTGACTCTCACAGCTCTAGTCTCTCTCCTTCTCCAGCCCTCTTCTGTCCACCACCTCTCCCACCTACCTCTTCTCTCAACAACTACTTCTTTCCTACCTCTCCTATTAAATTGACACCTATCCTTCGCAGTGCCAACTCATCTTGCACTCCTGACGGCTGTTTTGCTCCTTAAATAGAAAAAACAGTCTCAATCGCTTCTTCTCTCCCTGGGCTCTTCAACCTTTCTCTGCAGGACTCTTCTCTGCCTCCATCAAATATGCAATTGTCTTTCCCACCTATGGAAGAAATGCTCTGTGACCCAAATGTCATAACATTGCCAGTTTCTCTGCTTCACCCGCTCAAGGACGTTTGAGGAATGGTAGTCTTCAAGGCCATTATGCTCAAGGTACTTGATACGGTCAGAGATCCACTTTAATCTGACTTCCATAGAAAACACTCCATTGAGACTTCACAAGTGCATGTGTCTGCCATTTCTCTCAAATGTTCACTTCTCCAAACTCTCTTCCATACTCATTCTTTTGGACCTTTCTGCTGCTTTCTACGTGGCTGACCACTCCCCTCTTAATATCACTCTCCAGGCCTTTGGGTTCACACATCTTTTCTTACCTGGATCATCTCCTACGTGGAAGATTGATTCTTTAAAATATCTTTGTTTGAAACTTGCAAGCCTCCAACCTCACCCCCACTTTCTGTCGGCGTCCCCCAAGGATACAATGTTGGACCTTTTTGTTCTCCTGTCCCAGGAAGACTTATTGCATCCCTTGACTTTCAGTATCAGCTTTTGCTTATGACGCTCAAATATTGTTCTCATTGACATCCTTCAACGCTGCCATCTCGGAAAGGATTGACTTCTATTCTCCGCTGCCTCAAGTCCTCTTTCTCCAAGCTTCCAATACCATCCCTACCCTCTCCTATCTCCTTCCCGACTGACCTTCTTGCTCCCTCACTCGAGGCTCGCAATCTTGGAGTCCTATTTAATAGAGCTGTGACCGCAACAATTCATCACTACCACGTTTTTTTCTTATTATACACTGTACAGAAACTCTGCACTCCAGCTGGACTACTGCTCAAGGCTACTCCGTGGCCTTTCTCGTTACACCATCCTCCTTCTAGGCAAAGCCCTCCACTGTGCTACCTGCACTCTACAACCTATCCAGATCACCCACTTCTCACTACTGACGTCTTGCTGTTTGGCTCTCCATACACAGCCACTTTCTTTTCAAGTGCCTTCTCCTAGTCTACAAAGCTATTGTTTTACTCCTCTGTACCTGTCTGAGTGTATCTCTGTTTACTCACCATCTCATTTCCTTTGATCTTCCTCAACCTCACTTACCCTTCCTGTGCCTCCTCTCTTTCTCACCAATCCATTATAACCCGCTGCTCATAACAATCAAAGCCAGCCCAACTATGGATCTATTCACAGCTTGGCTTAAACTGCACTTGTTAAAGGAGCTCCACCTGCCCTCGTCCCCATCCTCGCTACCTTAGCCCACCACTACCTCCAGTGACACGTAATGCACTTTCGTATATTTAAACAGTACTTCTCTTTAGTTTGAAGCACTTTCCCCTTTAGGTTAATGTTACCTTTGTAAGTTACCTGTTTATATAAAAATTTCGGGTCACTTTGTTTTGTACCCAGTATGCCACAATACTATGGCTTTTGATTTTTTTTTTTGAATTTATTTTTTTAATATATAGTCCTATTCGGAATCCAGCTAGATTTATTTTTATTGGTGGTTTGTATGGCATCAGAAAGTACTTGCTTAAGGGAGCTCTGCCATACAGACAGTGTGTCTGCTGTTAAATGCACCCCCCTGCAGCATGGGGTATACATGCAGGGTTCACGCAAATTAGCAAAAAAGTAGCCTGTGTGGTTAGCGTACATGTTGACAGAGTAGTGTTGGTGTAAGGAGGCTGGATGACCCTTCAGGTTTGTTACTGGGGTCTATACAGTGCACAATACCGTTTGCATGGTCTACAGATGCTTTGACCAATCTGCGGGGTGCAGGGCTGAGTAGGAGGTGGGATGGTGGAGTTTATTGGGTTCTGTCATAGGTGGGAGATGATGCTCTTTTCTGCTTGGTCTCTCGGTTCCTGCCGAGTCATGGTGTACATTAACTCTGTTTTTCTTCTGATTCCTACTGCAGGGCTGATGGGAGTTATGTTTGATCTTTGATTTCATCGCTGCTATTCTTTTGCATCATGTCATATGGGCACAGGCACAGCTGGGGAGACTGGAGCCGCACAGATTAGCACACCTTCACACTACCTGCAATCAGACTTGCACGAGGAGCTTCACTGATTAACGCGGAAAGTTTGTAATTGGGCCAAGGGGAACATCGCTGCACCTTCAGAGGTCCTGCAGGTTGGCATTCAAGAGCTCGTCGCACCTGAAAAGATGTGCATCCAGATCCTGTGGACCACTTTTGCTGCTACTCTGGGAAGGCTGGCAACAAGGTTAACTGGAGCACTTCACACTTTGAAAGAGGTGATGCAGCCAGACTTGCATGAAGGTCTTGTAACTGGAGCAGGAAAGCTTATTGGGGCACTGCTGCCATTCCTAGGGGGGGAGGGCGCTACAGCCTGACCCCCCCCCCCTCCCCACTCCCTATCAGGAGAACTGAATCTTGAGTCACAGAAACTTGGTAGGACTTTGGCCAGTGGGAAGAAAAGACCACTTCTGGCCAGACTATTGTCCAAACGCAATTGAGAGGATCATCCTACCCGGAAAGAGCAAAATCAGTATATCTGCAGAATGTTGGTCTACAACCAGACAGGTGAAAGAACCTTCACAGCGGCGAGGCCTGCAGCCATGCTTCCAGGAGAAGCCTCATTGGTAGGAAGAGCAGCATCTTCTGATCGAGAGAAAGCCTGCTGATGTGATCACCATTACATCTGCGAGAGCCTGCAGCCAGACTCTCCAAGTATACCTTCAAAGCTGGATAAATACCTGCAGCCGGCCCTCCCTGGGCACAGTCACACCTACAAGGATAACTATAGCCAGACTGCAACAAGCACCTGTGCACAGATTACCTGCAGACTAACTCGCACAAGCACTTTCACAATAGAGGAGCAATAAGTTGTGCAAGGCACTTTCACAATAGCAGAGCAATAAGTTGTGCAAGGCACTTTCACAATAGGGGAGCAATAAGTTGACGAGCAGCCATTTCTTAATGCTGGGGTGTTCAGGGAACTACAAAGTGGCTGTGTTTGAGGAACGGTTAAAGTACAATGGTTCATGGCTCAGCATTGGTGAGAAATGTCATTGTTTTTTTGATCATGGTGACCCACCAGCCTCCCATGAATTGGGAAGTATAGCGGGCATTAAATGCCCTATTCCCATGCATTTGCATTACTCATTCAAATAGAATTGAGGTATTTGTGAGGTTTGCCACACCTTTGCTAATTTCTATGTTCTTGGCTGTTTCAAATAAATCAAATTGGTGTTGCAGAAGTGTTGTGGTTGTGTGGTAATTGCAGCACAACCTGTGCCAGAAGATGCTGTCACAGGCCCAGGGACCAATGGATATCAAGATGAGTTCCAAAATAAAATGCTACATTCAGTTCAGACATAAGGGCTGACATGACAGAAAGATGTAGGTCAAAACTGAACAACTGAGCATCTTAGTTTTGAGGTTTTAGTAGAACACAAGTAGTGAGGGAAATGTTCAAAGAACAAGAGAGGGAAATGTTCAAAGAACAAGAACCCTAACATGTTGTAGCATGAGTGCCCTAAACTACAATACTTTGTGGTTAGG
This sequence comes from Ambystoma mexicanum, assembly GCF_040938575.1. Classification (NCBI taxonomy): domain Eukaryota; kingdom Metazoa; phylum Chordata; class Amphibia; order Caudata; family Ambystomatidae; genus Ambystoma; species Ambystoma mexicanum. The sequence goes on from NC_090931.1 coordinate 175,278,243, forward strand.
ATTAATTTGCTGTGACTGTAGCATACAGTAATTGACAGATCCTTTTAGGTTCTCAGTGTCTGGAACCTTCTGTAGGGGTTGTTAACCCTGATGTGTTGTCTTGCTTATGGGCCAGATGAGATTATTTCTTCCTCCTCTGTCTAAGGTGGATATTTAGGCTGCATTTGTTACTGTCACACTCCTGAGTCAAGGGTGGAAGGCCAGGTCAGAAGTCAACCTCTGGCTTTGGTCGTACCACAGGCTTTTTCACTGATCAGAAGTTCTTAGTGAGCCCCCTGGCCCTTAGCAACTCACTCTACCCCCCTCCACTCAGCTCCTCTGTGAGCCCCCTGTCTTGGGAGTTCATTTTATTTGATACTTATATTGCGCTTAAGACTTCTCCAGTGTCAGGTGCTGCACCTGGGAACTAACCCATGTTGGACGGCATAATTTTGTTCCCATTGATAAGGTGTTGGCCCTGAGCTGTAGTCCTTCTCAGTGAGGCCCCCAGGCTCAGAACTCTGTGAGCAACTATTATTTATTTTTCCTTAGATTTAACAATTCCAACAATCTTCACTGTGGCTCTGGCTTTTCTTTGCATTCTTAGCTCTGTCTTTCTGCTTCTTTTGGGGTTGTTAGGCCCTAACAATCTCTGGGCCCAAGTCAACAAGGATTCTCCACTTCTTTAGAGCTTGGATCCTGGACGAATTCCAGCTCCAGTACCACTGGTCTTGCAGCCTGCCCCCCAGCGCCCATTCTAGACTTCTTACTTAGCCAGTGCTAGTTTTCTGCTTTGGACCTCTGTCCACTTCTCCATCTCCAACCTCTCACTGCCTCCAATTACTTACTCCCTTTTTCTTGCCACTTTTTTCCTGTACCCTACGACTGTGTTGACTCTCCTTCTTTGTCTTCCTCTGACCCTACTCCAACTCACTCCTCCCCCCCATTACACTCCATCCCTATGCCTCCCCTTTGATCGTAACCTCTTTCTCCCTCTCCTCCAACATCAACCTATTTGCTTCACTTCTCCTTCCTTGCTCCCTTATCACTCCCTTTGCCGTCTCTCTTCAAACAACCCCCACTCTTGTGCGCTTGTCTCTGATGCCTTCTTTATATACAGGGTGAAGCTGGGATTGTGACAATGAAGGTGTTCTTGTGGTCACCTGAGCTTCGTGTTGAAAACACAGAATGGGTTAGTGGTCATTGGGTTGTATACGAATTGATAGTATTACAATTGACCTTCTGTACAATTGACTGTATTTAAAAGGTCAATTAGGATATATATGCAGGGGGGAAACCTACACAACCCCCCCACCCAATCCCCTTAAATTCTTATAAAAGCAACCCACTATATATATATATATATATATATATATATGATTGTACAGAAGGTCAATTAGGATCACTAAAATTCGGTCAATTGTGTCAAAAGGTCAATTGTGATCGGTCAATTCTGGTAATACCGGTCATTGATCCCTCTCTCTTGCCATGTGTGTTTAATGACATTCCGATTGTCGCTGCTCTGCGGACAGAGTTCAAATTGAAGATCCACTATCTTGGAATTGAGTTGTCCTGTCATGACAGCTGCCTGATTTCACCAGTGTCCCTTCATATATTTGAACTTTCCTGAACCGGTGCCTTTGATACCCGTGGCTCTCTTTTTGTGCTCTGCGGCAGAGAATACTCAGTAAGATCACCTTCACAGTATGATCCATGGGCTGTGCCCGCTTGAAATCATTCTCTCAGCATTCCATGTTGCCCTCATTGTGGGATTACAAACTGCAGTTGTTGGCCGCTCTCATTTTAGCAAATGCAGGTAACTGGGAGAGCCGGAAGGCCGTAGAGCAATAATTATGGGACCATTCATGCTCATCCCAGTAATGAAACAGGAAGAGTAATTGGAATGATGAGAAGATGAACCTGAATACTATAAGCATTGGAAAAGATATTGCATTAAAAATACTAACGCTTAAGGAAATACCAGAGTACTTAATGAGAGAAATAATAATGCAATAGAGACTGTGAGGCACTTGAGGAACGAAAGACTCGCACCTGGTGAAAAGGGCAACCATGAATATCTATCCAAGACCAGAGAAGCAGAAGAGATAGAATTCCAACACATAAGGGAAAGGGACTTAATCTCAGACTGGGTATCAATAACCTGGGAAGAGGGGAACATTTGTATTAGATTTTTATAGTGATTGACGCCTAAGCGCTGAACAGAAAGAACCAGCAGTACAATTAAATGAGTCCCTAATTTTTTTAAAACTGATTACTGAGTAAGAAGCTGGAGTAGAGGAGGAGTCAGGAAAAGGGGATATGGCACGCAAAAGCGAGGAAGAGAATTCCAGTTCTTTGGGGCCAAAAGGGTAAAATATTGAAATTGTGACAAAGCGAAGAGAACAAGCAGGGGAATAGAAAGAAATTAAAGAACAAATATAGGAAGGAGCAAGGCCATAGAGGCATTTTAAAAACAATACAAAGGAAATTAAAGAGAAAACTATTTTCAAACGAGTGTCAGATACCAGATTTGCCCACGTAGTGTAGCCGATGAATTCTTCTTCCCAATGTGCCCCTCTGGTTTTGGTTTAGAAAGAACCAGAGCGATCAATTGGAGAAAAGAATGGATGCTGATGGAAATCCAGGGGTACCAATGGAACAACACAGGTCGAGACGCTGTATGTCAAAGGAGGACTTGAGGTGGATAACACAACAGCAATTTGAGGCCAGACCTGCAAATGTGAGATATAACAACACACCACAGCAGCAAGGTTTGAGTTTGCGTTGTGCCAAAAAGATTCAACAACCGAACAAGGCAAAAAGGGCAGTCCCAGTAGTCGTACCCCCCCCAAGTAATGGTTAGCATAGGATACAAAAACCCACCTCCCTTCCCCCCCCCAGACTTAAAAGAAAAGGTTTGCCGCTTACCGGTGGTTCTGTCCCAGGAGAGGGTAGGCACACGTAGACAAGTTCCAAGCAATCCACAAAAGGCAGTCCAAACCTAATCCGACGGAACGAGGACGCCTAATAACACCCTAACCCGACGGCACGAGGACGATAGTACACACAGGGAGTCTCTAGTCCGTGTACCAATTCTAAACTCCAAAGTTCCAAGTTAGTGAGAGAAAACCAGAAGTTCCAGGGACAATCCGAAAGTGGAAAAGTGTATGCAGACGAGGTCTGGTAACGTGGCATCCAAGGAGCAGGCAAGGGAAGTCCAGTAACGGTACGTGATCAAGATACGAGGTGAGGCAAATCAAGGCAAGGCGCTAAGTAAGAGCAATCCAATAAGCAGTCCGCGTCGAGGAGCCAAGGAAGTCCGAAGCTGAAGGGGGGAAAAAACAAGGTAACAAGGACAGGAACGGAATGAACAAGATACAAGGAAAAAACTTTGAACAGGTTTCGAAAGGCCACTAATCAGCGATTAGAAGCACCGATCTAGGGGAAGGAGGTGCTAATAAGGAGGCAAGTCACGTGACAACGCGGCGCGCTACTCGGTGTGGACCGTGGGAGGAGTAGAGCGGACGCCAGCGTTGCCATGCCAGTTTCCAGGCACCAGGTTTCGTGCTTAAAGGGACACAAGCCCGTAATTTGGAAAGGAACGAGTGCCCATACATGACAGAGCCATTGCAAAAAAGTAAAGCAGAACTAAAGGAATCCCGGGGAGCAAAGGAACAAAGGAACAGAAAACGGATAGCACAAAGCGGGGCAAGATGAGAAGCAGGAAGGATGAGAAGCAGGAAGGACAAGAAGACGAAAACAGTAGAAAAAGTGAGGAAACAGTACAGAAGAAATGAGCGGTTTATCCAGAAAAAAAGTGAGAAACTGAGTTTTTGGAATATTAAAAAGTTGATAGTGGCAGGAACGAGAGATAAAAGAAATATGGGTAGAAAAGGATAATAAAGTCTACAACACCAAGTTTGCTAGCCAAGGAAGAAATGGGAAAAGGAGGAAAAGAATGAGGGGGAGACAGGAAGAAATAGTAGAAGCAGGAAAACTCAGAACTTCTGTCTTCGAAGGGTTAAGGTGTAAATGGTGAGACTACGTCCACGATTGGATTGCAAGAAGACGGGCAGAGAGTGACTAGGCAGTAAAAGGGTAAAGATTTGTGAATCATCTTCATACAGATGAGAAAAACCAAAGGAAGAAATATTAGAACCAAGAGGGAAAGTATAGAGAGAAAAGAGACGACAACCAAGTACTGAACTGAACATCACCCTTTATAAGCCAAGTAATTTTTCAAGACCCAAGAAACCAAATTACAGGAAAGGATTGTAATACAGCTTTAAGGAACTGTATGAACTAATAAAAGAAGTCAAGGGACTAATTTAAAAAATATCGTACTAGAAGAGAAGAAAGCAGAAACTTGCCGGACGCAAACTACAGGAGAAGAGTCATTCTCCTGCCGTTAGTTATTAGAATAATGGTAGGGTCAGTTAGGCTTAGTTGGATGGTGGACACTTTTCTTTTGGACATTCACTGACAACAGACAAGCATCTTAGTTTGAGAACATCCCTTTAGAAATAGGGACAGTTGGGCATTTTGCTTATGTGAGGGGTCAGAAATGCGAGGCAGACAACTTTGCGAAGGTTTTTCAAAAAAATGCCATTTCATTAACTTGAAAAGTTGGATAAACGCCTCACTATCCCTACCCTGACCAGGATTTATCTGCCTAAAATAAACTAAAGAAAATACTCTTACAGAGGATATCTGTCCCTCACACTTATACATACAGTAACTGAACAAGGTAACGCATTACAGTTCAAAAGCAACACCATAATAAAGTTCACAATTTGGTCCTTTCGATAAACCTAGAAAATCAAAAGGTATTGGGGAGGACCAAACGGAGAAACTTTTCCTGGAACTTGAGGGACTGCTGCCTGGAGTCAGTTAATACATATAAGTATCTAGGGTCCTTTTGTATACGACAAGAGGCGGAATAGACCCAGTAATCGACCTCAAGGCAAAATTTATGGGAGAACAATGCGGGTCCGACAGTTTGACTTTAAATTTGGTAGATTTTCATTCCTACCGGTTTTAAAACTGTTTAAGCATCAAATGGTGGCAACATTAATTTCTGGGGCACATACAAGGGCTGATGTAATCGCCTGGTCAAAACTGGAGGCAAAATGTTGGCGAGGGGGTCCTTCGTCTCCCGACATCAGTGCCACTGGTGGGGATATTGTATGAATTAGGGCAGCTTCCTGTTCAGACATTAATTGACTGGGGAAGTTGCAAATGTAAGTATTTTGGCCCCTCCGGTTGTTTCCATTTATGTGCGACTTAATGAAGCTTGGCAAAAAGGTTTGTGTAAGGTTCTGAGGGAATGGGGGCCAGATGGTATGCAGCTATAGACACAAATAGAGGCTTTAACTGAAGATCTCATTGTGACTCCACATATATTGAAGCAGAAACATTTTATATATGTGTGGATTCGTTTGAGAGGACTTGATGTACTACCAGTCTTTTGGTGACCACTTTGTTTGGACAATTAAGAATTACTACAATGTTGCTCCATATTTGAAAAAGCACCCATCAAGGTTATTTAGGACCCAAATCATGAGACTAAAGTTAAACTTATTGTCAACTAAGGAAGTTTTGGACAGACTGACAAAGGTACCTAGGGATCAGAAACTTTGTCGGCACTGTGCTGAGGAGGGAGAGACTTTAAAACATGTATGTGTGCAATGTCCTGCTTTGTGTGCCTTAAGGGGATATGCTATTCAATTGAATAACAGAACAACGGAAGAGGACCTGGGAATTTGAATTTTAAACACTGATATGTCTTGGTCAATAAGGTTTTTAGAGATTTTAAAGGCAGTTTGCAAGTCATTTTACGATATGTATGCTCTTATGTTACTTGGACTGTAATTATGGATTTTAAGATTTTCATGTTGATTTTGATGAATTTTTGTTGTTTAGGTTACTTTGGTGGAAAATAATTTGTGTACGTTTTTATGAATTTGTTAAATTTATATTTGTGATAATGTGTGAAAAGTCCACATTTGTACTGTAGCACACAATGCATAAATAATAGGTAAATAAATAAAGTTCACAATATAACCGCAGTCCCTTCTTATATTCTGGCCGAATTCCCCTGCCCGAGATTCAAGTAGTATTCTGCTCCACAGTTCCCAAAAGAAACTAGAAAATCCTGGTTTGCAACAAAGTTTCAACACAGTTCTTTCTAACTCCAACTTGACAACAGAAAGTTCCAACAATCAAGTGATTCAGCAAAAAGGTTCTTTCTTTTTATCTTGTAATGGTAAGATTCAAAGTAATCTTCAGTGAAGGCACCATGAAGCAAGACACGGACAACAGATTCAAAGTTCAAACAGACTCTATGAACACATGCCAAGATGGATGAATGCTTAACTTGTCCTAAACTAAGGTGGGATTGCCCTACCTGAATGAAACTAAGGAAAGGCTGAGTCAGAAAGTTAAACTTAAATGTCTGTGTCCAAAACCTATCCTTGCCCTTGCAAAAAGCGAAATCATTTGTAGGGCTGTCAACAATCAAAGAAATGGTGATTCAAAATAAACCTAGCTTGTTTTTCAGTTCCCCTTCCCCAAGTTCAAGAAAGTTTCACAACAGTCTCATGATTATCTTTCCCAAAACTGTTCCACAAATCCTGGGGGTTCCCTTCCCCCAAGTTCAGGGCAACACAGTTCCAAAGGGGGGCCTTGAGGGCCCCGTCCTCCAGACAACACTAAAGTTCCTTAGTCTCAGGTTTCCCTTCCCAAAGCCTCTGGATTGGGTTAACAGTTCAATCCGATTACTCCTCCTTGGTTTTACTTTCAACAATGTCTTTGTCTTTCACAATTTAGGCTTCCCTGGTGCGCAGTTGTTGGACCACAAGGTCCACCCATTAGAGGTCGAGCAACCGGGAACCCCAGGTTCCTTGGCCCACACAGGTTCTTCTGTATCTGACTCTGTGAATGTTCTCAATCACTTGGCTTCTCCTCATCAGCCTCTTGGCTTTTCCTCAATATGTCACATATCCTTTGCTGGTCTTTCGACTTGCCACACTGTGTTCATGCATAAAGTTCACTTTGCAGTCGTTTTATTTTCTTCCCCCACCTTTTTGTCCTGCTCTTGCGCAATCTTCCACACTTGCGCTCTTATCTCGTACGTTGCTTTCAGATTGGCAATTTCACATTCATCTGTCACCAGGCTGTAGCTTTGCCCATAAAGTGTTTATTCAGTTTGGTATTCAATATTAGTGATCATTCACTTTTAACGCTTTCACTTTTCACCCAACCTGTGGCTTCGGGTTTGTTTCACTGTGCATTTGGCATTAGTCATGCTTTTACAGAGCCCCCAGGAGCGCCCCGGTTTCAAGTGACTTTGCCTCCACTCACCGGTCCCTGGCGTTCCCTTCAGGCAGCTGCGCTGTTCTGCTGGTTTGTCATCCACCACGAGCCCCGCTCACACTTCGGGTGCTCTTCTGTTCCAGCCAACAGCTCTCCTTTTCTTTGTGGATGCTGCATCCCTTTCTTTGCCTGCAGCTGTGGCTACTTATCTCTGACCACTCAGGCTTTCCATGACCACCTGAGAAGAGGATCCAGGGGGGAGTAGGTGTGAGGATACCCTCTGGTTTCTCACACTTCACATAACCAAAGAATATTTCCTCAGTTGATCAGTAGCAACATAAATTGTCTTTGTCAGGATGTTTTGAAACATCATATTATTTCTGAAGGTATGCTCCTGTGTCACTATCAGCTGGTGAACTCACCGGGTAAGGTGTGCGTGTCCAATTGCCTCGCTGCTCACATGTATTCTGCTTCAGCTGCTCCTCGCGACCCGGCAGTCTGCTGCTTTTGGTCTGCCCACCTGCGCCACGTATACATGGCACTTCCTTTGTTCTGGAGTCTCTCTGGTGTTTGCCGGCCTCTCCACACATTTGCTTCCTGCTGCACAGCCTCTGCAAAACAGGTCTTCAGAAGCCAAGCTTCCCTCTCTTAAACGTCCAGCTGTGCCACCTCTGCAATTAAGCCTTCTGGAGGCAAAGACATTCTCAGGACCAGCTACTGTTCTCTGCTGAACAGTGGTCCCGGCGTCTTCTCCCTCGTACAGTTTCTCCTGCTTACACTGCTCAATAATGGCCTGCACCTGTGGGAGCCTTTTAAGCCTCGCAGTCTCCCTCAGGTGTCGGTCACTCCCATTAACAAGCTGACGATGCCTGCAGTTTTGTTCCTGTTTAGCCCTATTCTTCGTCCCAGTACTTGGGGGAATTATGGGACTTGAAGTCCCTAATGACAGTTTGCTTTTCCAACTTAATTTTCGATTCTAAAGAAATATAATAAGGCTGAATCACAAGACTGCATTCTGTAGCAGAATAAGGTTCTTTAGAGTATGAATTGTTATTATTCACAGACTTATTTCGCTGTACCTTTTGGGATTTGGGGGGGGGGGCTTCTAGCTCTGACTCTCCAGGGTTTTGGAAGTGTTTTATTTATTTCAATGCCTATGGGTTTATGATTGTTTTTACCTATATTGAGATGCTCAACTTGGGGAACAAAACGATTGTTATGACAACACGCCATTACACACTTTGGTATTGAGATGTCCTCTCTAGTGGAAAACCAATACTGCGTCTCACCCTGCTCGTTCCCCTGGGCCCTTTCTGCTCCCTTGTGATCATCCAGCAGAACACCACCCCCAAGGTCAGAATCAGTAAGTATCTGCCTATCCCTGGCCAGCTGGGAGTAGACTTTAGGCAGGGGCTAAGTGGGGATTCTGTAGGATTCATCACACTTATGAAAGGGCCACAAAGAGTCGGTGTCCTCCTTCTGATCCACCACATATGGTGTCAGGAGAGGAATCCTTACCAGTTCTTAAAAGTTGGGGACCCTTACTATTTACCAAATTAAGTCGTAAGGCCCAAACCCCTAGGGTTGCCACCGCAGAATCCATAGGGTTTGACCTACAGAGCACCACAGAAATCACAATACCACCCAGTGAAAGACATGGATTCCATGGACTCTCATTAGCGCCCCCCCCCCCCCCAACGGAACCTATATAAGATTAGCTTCCAAGTCTGGGTTTCCCTGGTGGTATGGACTAGACGCGTTATGGTGGGAATCATTGATCCCGACTACTGAGGCGATGTTAAAGTTCTCCTGCACAATCATGGAAATAATACCTACACTGCACAAGAGGGGGGGGAGCTAGCCCAGGTGATACTTTATAAAGCATTGTTCCCAATACCCCAAGAAATATTAGATCAAACCGAGACAGACAGGGAAAACAAAGGGTTTGGAGAAGCAGACTTCCTGAGGGAAGTAAAAACTCAATCCCAAGAATAGATGAGACTAACACCTTCCCTGACCTTGCATTTGCTTAGAGAAACAATCCCATCCTCACAGAAGCCTTTGGGAAAGTAGTTGTGGAAGAAGAGGGACGTAGTCAAGCTGGTCCCCCCCTTCTTCCTAAAGAAAGAATTATTATATAGTGGAACTGTAACTCCAGAGGGAATATATCAGTCCCAAATAGTGGTTCCACAAAGCCACAGGTGAATTGTATTTGAATTGGTCCACTCCCATTTGAAGTCTGCACATGAAGGGATAGGGAGACCCAGAGTCAAAATAATACCAAACTTCTATTGGCCAGGAGTGTTTGCCGATGTGAAGAATTTCATAATGACGTGTGAAATCTCAAGGAATGACAACCACTCAAATAAACCCTGCTCCATTGCAATCCTTGCCTATCATTGATGTTCCATTTTTGAGTATAGCAATAGATGTGCTATGCTTAGAAACATCTGACCTAGGAAATTTTATCCTGGTAATAATGGATTACGTGTAACGCTCACCTGTTTCCCGTAGAGGCGCCGGTCTTGACTGGGCGTATACCGTATCTTCAAAGGTGATGTGTAACACACGGCTGGCTCTTTGGGCTGGACCTCTGTGCACTGTATGTCTGACTCGAAGGATAAGATGTCTGCAGATAGAAAATATGGGATTAAGGAACTGGGTTATTGAATGTCTCTCTCTTCTTCCCTTTCTCTTCTCCTGTAGAACCCCAAAGGTTAACGCTCTCACCTTAGGTAAGTGAACGCCGTGCTCTCCATCTGCCTCGGGGCAGGGTACTGTAACCAGTTTCTTCACTGGATAAGGGGAGCAGGCCTCTTGGCTTCAGAGGACTGCTGTCCGTCGTTTACTGCACGAACGGTAAGTTTCGAGTAATTCTAATGTCTTTAAAGTCTTTAGTAATGATGTTTCTTGTTTTGCAGGGTTCCGGCGATGGCGGATGACGGGCTGAAGTGAGTTGAAGATGGAGCCCGTGTGATGAATAGAAGCGCCTGGAAGCATGTAAGTAAGCGCTTGTTGCCTGCTTCACGATGCGCTCTAACTGTCTTTTTATTTTGCAGGTACAAGTTCGGAGCGGCTGCAGGGTGCCGGAATACCCACTGGGTTAGATGTGGAAAGGAGTAATGGCACGTGAGTATTAAAGTTCCCCAATGTCTTCAAACGCACCTTGTTTTGTCTTTCAGATGCGGGATGCAGCGCCGAAGGCCTCCGGAGCGTGCGAAGAGTTGGTAAGCTTTTGACTTTCAGATGCCGGAATGCAGTGTGAAGACCTCCGGAGCGCACGAAGAGTAGGTAAGCCTTTGTCTTTCAGATGCCAGAATGCAGCGCGAGGCATTGGTGACAGCCGATGGACCAGGTAAGTGAAGAGCTGTCACTGAAGACCGTAATGCTAACCTGTTCTTTCTTGTCTTTATAGGTGTTGCTGAAGACTGAATTCAGGATGGTAAGCCTTTTTCCTTAGGCCCAGGATCAGATGCAGAAGACACGATGAGCGTTCTGCTGCAGAGGATGCAGAATAATGCAAAGCAAGATTCATCCATCGGGTGTGGTTTAAATCGCCTCCTGTAGTGCTTAGGTGTCTCCTTCCACAGCCACGCCTAGATAAGAAAAGAGTTCCTGCTTTCCAGAAGAGTTCCAGTGTTCTGAATCTGGGGAGTGGCTCCTGCCCCACCCAACAGGAAAAGTAGTTCCAAACAGAAGAGGATCAGAGGCTCAACTGGCAGGCAAGTAAGCAGCATGGTCTGCTGCAGGTAAGTCCACCCAAGCATTATGAGCCCGGCGCTTCCAGCGCTGGGACTGGGCATATTTATGAGCCTGGTGCCACTGGCGCCAGGACTGGGTCCAAAAGGTCCCAATTGGGACTGGTTGGCACTCGGAACCTGGGTTATGGATCTGCTTCCAAGGGAGTTGGGGGGAAAACCCCTGACCTTTTGGAAGCAGAGATCATGACAGTACCCCCTCCCAACCCCCCACCCCCCCCCCCCCTCTCCCCCCCCAACCGGGCCTCTCCAGGGGTTTTGGCTTGTCATGAAATGTTCGGTGAAATCTTTTGATTAGGCGAGGAGCGTGGACATATTCAGCAGGTTCCCAGGATCTCTCTTGGGGGCCGTAGCCTTTCCAGTCAATTAGGTAAAATAGTTTAGATTTGGAGATCTTGGAGTCCAGAATGCTTTTGACTTCAAACTCGAGTTCTCCATCAACTAGGATAGGTTTTGGAGATTTAGTTAGTCGGGTTTGAGGTTGCACGGGTTTTAATAGAGAGACGTGGAAGACCGGATGTATCTTCATGTGCGGGGGCAAGTCCAACTTGACCGCTACTGGGTTTACTATGGTAGTGATGGAATAGGGACCAAGGTATCTTGGGTTGAATGTGCGTGGCCCTTTTAGAGGTAGATATTTGGTGGATAACCAGACTTGATCCCCTACTTGATATTGAGGGGCTTCCTTCCGATGTTGATCTGCTCCTTTCTTGTATTGTTCTTTAGGCCTTTGAAGGTGAGAAACAGCTTCCTTAAAGGCTTGGGTGATTGTAGAATGCAGGTAGTCTACTGCTGGTGTTTCAAGATCTTGGAGGGGATCCAACTCCGAGGTTCGAGGGTGACTGCCGTACAAAAGAAAAACGGGGTTTTCCCAGTTCCCGAATGGACAGTTATTGTAGGCATATTCGGCTATCCAAAGGATGTCTTTCCAAGTTTTTTCAGTTTGTTGCAGCATGCAGCGTAAATACTGTTCCAGAGTTTGATTGGTCCTCTCGGTTTGTCCGTCGGTCTGAGGGTGGTGACTGGTCGATAGTCTCATCAATTTGAGCCGACCGACAGCAACTTCGCCAAAAATGAGAAATAAATTGACTACCTCGATCCGAAATTAGAACCGAAGGAAAACCGTGCAGTCAGACGATGTTTTCGAGAAATTCTCAGGCCAGAGTTGCTGCTGTTGGCAAGCCTTTGAGCGGAATGAAATGCGCCATCTTGGAGAATAAGTCCACGATTACTAGAATCGTATTGTATCCGGAGCATGGAGGTAGATCGGTGATGAAGTCCATAGAAAGCGTATGCCAAGGGCGAGGTGGGATGTCAATAGGGCGTAAGAGGCCTGCTGGTCTTTCCTTTTGACTCTTGTTTTGGGCGCATACTCCACAGGACATTATAAAGTCTCTGATATCTTTTTTCCAAGACGGCCACCAGAAGTAGCGCTTGATCTTTTCTGAGGTCTTGGCCATACCGGGATGTCCTTCCATTAAAGAATCGTGATAACAAGAGATTACTTTTTTCTGTAAATCTGTGCTGGGTAGGTATAATCGTTCTTGGAAATACAATAAGTTGTCCTTTACTGCAAAGTCCTTTCCCTGCAGATGCCAATTCTGTATGTCTGCTGGAGTTACAAGTTGCCTGGCTTAATCCTTAACTTCCTCTATGGATTCTGTGGCGATTACACCCAGAATTCTTTGTTCGGGAATGATTGGTACAGGTTTAGGGTTGATCAAGTGTTCTTCCACTCCCATCCGAGAAAGGGCATCAGCTTTACCGTTTTTTGTACCAGGTCGATAGGTAATTATGAAGTCAAACTCGGCAAAGAATAATGCCCAACGGAGTTGTCTAGAGGATTGGGCTTTTGCGGTTTTCAAATATTGCAGGTTTCGGTGATCCGTAATCACAGTAACGGTGTGTCGGGCCCCCAGCAGATAATGCCGCCAAGCCTTAAAGGCAGACTTGATAGCCAGAAGTTCCTTGTCAGTAATCGTGTAATTGATTTCAGGAGGCGAGAATTTGCGGGACCAAAATGCCACGGGATGCAACTGATTGGTTACCGGGTCCTTTTGTGATAGAACTGCCCCCATGGCAAGGCTTGAAGCATCAGTTTCCACGATGTAGGGGAGTTCGGGGCGAGGGTGTTTTAAGATTGGTGCAGAGATAAATTTAGTCTTCAAATCCTGGAAAGCTTGTTCCGCCTCGGTAGACCATTCAAAACGTTTGTTTTTCTTTAACAAGGCAGTGATGGGCTGGACTATTCGAGAGAATTCGGGGATAAACCTGCGGTAAAAGTTAGCGAAGCCTAACATGCTTTGCACACCTTTTACGGAGGATGGTGATGGCCATTTGAGAACTGCATCGACCTTCTTTGAATCCATACGCACTCCGCCAGGTGATAATATGAATCCCAAGAATTCAACTTCAGTCACGTTGAAAACACATTTTTCCAACTTAGCGAAAAGTTTGTGTTGAAGCAATCTTTCGAGGACCATTTTCACGTGTTTCCGATGTTCAGATTCCGATGAAGAATAAACGAGGATGTCGTCAATGTAAACAACAACACACACATCTATGAGCTCTCTGAGGACATCGTTCATAAAATATTGAAAGGCGGCCGGGGCATTGCAAAGTCCGAAGGGCATGACCTGATATTCAAATAGCCCATACTTGGTGCGGAAGGCCGTCTTCCATTCATCGCCCTCTTTTACTCGTACCAAGTGGTAAGCTCCTCTAAGATCCAGCTTTGTATATATGCATGCTTTTCTGACTTGGTCCAGGAGTTCAGGGATCAAAGGTAACGGATATCTATTCTTAACGGTGATCTGGTTCAGGGAGCGATAATCTATACAAGTTCTAAGGTCTCCTTCCTTTTTTGGAACGAAGAACAAAGCTGAAGAAGCAGTGGACTTGGAAGGACGAATAAACCCATTTGCCAGGTATTGATCCAGGTATTGTCAAAGGTGAAGGTTCTCAGGCTCGGTAAGGGCATAAATTCTACTACAAGGAGTAGAAGATCCAGGTATCAGGTCTATCTGGCAGTCATAAGACCTATGAGGAGGTAGAGAGTTAGCCTGATCCTTCCGGAAAACATCTTGGTATTCTAGGTATTCGGGAGGTAACTGGGGAGTCTCTGAAGAAATTGATGCCAGTGCAACACCAGGTGGAGGGTGACAAGTAGAGACACATTCTGGAAACTGGACCGTTCTTGCTCGCCAATCGATCAGAGGATTGTGTTTCTCTAACCAAGGTATTCCTAGAATAATCTGAAACTGAGGGGCCTTGATCACATCGAACACGATCTTCTCATGGTGTCCATCTTGACTTGCTAGCGTCACCTCTTGAGTGGTATGCGTTACTGGCCCGGAGGCTATCTCCGTACCATCCACCGTAGTAATGACGTCCTTGGGACAAAGAGTTAGATTCATCCTCAAAACCATTTCATGATCCACATAATTGCCGATGGCACCGCTGTCGACGTAAGCTTCAATTGCATGTAATCGATCCGGATGATCAGGGCTAATGAGGACCATAGGTATCACGAAATGCGAGGTCACAGAACTGGTTTTCACGCTCGGCAAGAGGACCTCTATTCTTGTCGGGCGAGGTCGTTTCCCTGCTCAGAGTTTGTAACTTTGGTAACTGCAGCTCCTACTGCCTTCTTGGCAGGTTTCACCGGACAGTCTCGAAGAAAGTGCCCTGAGTTTCCGCAATAGAGGCATAATTGCAACTGTTTTCTCCTTTCCCGCTCCTTTTGTGTTAGAGGACCTTTCAGACCCCCTATTTGCATGGGTTCCCCGGAGTCTACTCCTTTGGAAGGAGTTGGCGGTTTGGAAAATACTCGAGCATCAAACTTGGAACGATCGGCCTTCCTGTTCTGCAGTCTGTGATCTATTTGAACGACTAAGTCTACATAGTCCGAACAATCTTGTGGGGGATTCACTACTTGGGCTAACACATCTTTGAGCTCTCCACGTAGACCTCTATAAAACAGCGTAATCCTTTTGTCCTCAGGCCATTGAGTTTCCACTATCAGTCTGTTGAAAGACGCAATATAAGCCAAAAGGTCTTGATTACCTTGTCGCAACGAAAGAAGCTCATTGTCCAAGGCCTGCCCCTGTGAATGTCTTGCGAACAGTTTTTCCATACTGAGCTGAAAAGCTTGAAAATCATGGAGGACCGGATCATCTTGATTTACTAGAGGGATCGACCAGTCTGCCGCATTGCCACTAAGGTACGAAAGCTACTTTAGCTTGATCAGTTGGAAAGGCTGCTGGCCGGCATAAGAAATGCAACCGGCACTGATTGATAAATACTGCAAACCTCTTTGGGTCACCAGAAAATCGTTCGGGCGGAGCCAGAGGTACATTCCCAGGTAGGTTGATCTGCACTGGATTCATAGAGGATGTAGAAGGAAGATTTCCCCCAGGTGCGGGTAACGGGGTCTGTCCGGCTTGTGACTGTAGCAATTGTCTAGCGAGATCATCTGTTCGCTCTTTGGAAATAATCAGTTCCCTTCTTAGAGCGTTCGTTTCCTGACGGGCTGCATGCACTTCTGCCCTTAGTTCCCCAAGTAACTGGGCTAGCTGGTCGGTATCCGAGGTTTCCATAGCGCCTGGACGGGAGTTTTGTGGTAGGCTTTGCGTTCTGTAACGCTCACCTGATTCCCGTAGAGGCGCCGGTCTTGACTGGGCGTATACCGTATCTTCAAAGGTGATGTGTAACACACGGCTGGCTCTTTGGGCTGGACCTCTGTGCACTGTATGTCTGACTCGAAGGGTAAGATGTCTGCAGATAGAAAATATGGGATTAAGGAACTGGGTTATTGAATGTCTCTCTCTTCTTCCCTTTCTCTTCTCCTGTAGAACCCCAAAGGTTAACGCTCTCACCTTAGGTAAGTGAACGCTGTGCTCTCCATCTGCCTCGGGGCAGGGTGCTGTAACCAGTTTCTTCACTGGGTAAGGGGAGCAGGCCTCTTGGCTTCAGAGGACTGCTGTCTGTCGTTTACTGCACGAACGATAAGTTTCGAGTAATTCTAATGTCTTTAAAGTCTTTAGTAATGATGTTTCTTGTTTTGCAGGGTTCTGGCGATGGCGGATGACGGGCTGAAGTGAGTTGAAGGTGGAGCCCGTGTGATGAATAGAAGCGCCTGGAAGCACGTAAGTAAGCGCTTGTTGCCTGCTTCACGATGCGCTCTAACTGTCTTTTTATTTTGCAGGTACAAGTTCGGAGCGGCTGCAGGGTGCCGGAATACCCACTGGGTTAGATGTGGAAAGGAGTAATGGCACGTGAGTATTAAAGTTCCCCAATGTCTTCAAACGCACCTTGTTTTGTCTTTCAGATGCGGGATGCAGCGCCGAAGGCCTCCGGAGCGTGCGAAGAGTTGGTAAGCTTTTGTCTTTCAGATGCCGGAATGCAGCGCGAGGCGTTGGTGACAGCCGATGGACTAGGTAAGTGAAGAGCTGTCACTGAAGACCGTAATGCTAACCTGTTCTTTCTCTTTCTTGTCTTTATAGGTGTTGCTGAAGACTGGTTTCAGGATGGTAAGCCTTTTTCCTTAGGCCCAGGATCAGATGCAGAAGACACGATGAGTGTTCTGCTGCAGAGGATGCAGAATAACGCAAAGCAAGATTCATCCATCGGGTGTGGTTTAAATAGCCTCCTGTAGTGCTTAGGTGTCTCCTTCCACAGCCACGCCTAGGTAAGAAAAGAGTTCCTGCTTTCCAGAAGAGTTCCAGTGTTCTGAATCTAGGGAGTGGCTCCTGCCCCACCCAACAGGAAAAGTAGTTCCAAACAGAAGAGGATCAGAGGCTCAACTGGCAGGCAAGTAAGCAGCATGGTCTGCTGCAGGTAAGTCCACCCAAGCATTATGAGCCCGGCGCTTCCAGCGCTGGGACTGGGCATATTTATGAGCCTGGTGCCAGGACTGGGTCCAAAAGGTCCCAATTGGGACTGGTTGGCACTCGGAACCTGGGTTATGGATCTGCTTCCAAGGGAGTTGGGAAAACCCTGACCTTTTGGAAGCAGAGATCATGACATTATGCCACTCGCTGTCCCGAAGCATTCCTTCTGCCAAACACCACCACCTAGCAAATACTCAAGCATTTGCTACCTTTTCTCTCAAGAGTGGGATTCCAAAAAGATATATTGGCAGATAAGGGTACCACTTCATACCCTGTTTGATGCAGGAGGTCAAAGAAATACTTGACATTAAAACCACGAGAACCTCCATGTATCATCCCCTAACAGACAGCCTAGTTGACGTTTTAATCAAACGTTAAAGCAAGTAGTGCACAAGTTGGTGGAGGCTGACTGGAAAAAATAGCATGTGGTGATACCTTGGGCAATGTTTGCGGTAGGAAAACACCACACGCTTCCCTGGAATAGTCTCCATTTGAACTCCCTTATGGGAGGGAACCGAGGGACTTATTAGACATGTTGAGGAAACGTGGGAAGAGGCCACTTTACCATTTCTCAAACCGCCCAAAAACACATGGCAGAGGTAAGCGAAATAGTGTGAAAACATTTAGGATAGGCTCAGGAACATCTGAAGGCTATCTATAACAAACCGGCCATACCACATAACTTTTCCATTAGACAATCTATTCTGGTTCTCCCACCCACTGTGAAAACAAAATGGTCTCGACATGGTATGGATATTATAAAATACTAGAAAGAAAGGGACCACTAAACTATCTTGTATCACAAACTGATGGACGACAAAAGATGCAAGTCTATCATGTCAGCTTGCTGAAAGAGTGGAAAATAGACCAGGCAAACACAGACTGGAGATTCTTCTTCCGGAGCTGCCCTTTGCCTCGAGGCCCTTCGCTAATGGCTGCCCAGGATGGCTGTACTAAGAAGGGTCCATACAGCCAATAGGGGGAAGGGGGCAGGCTGGGGCCGGGAAACTGCAAGGATTCAGGAGGTGGGTTTGAGGAACCTGAGGGCATCATCACTTCTTTCCCCCCAAATCCTTCTGTCAGATGGTCAGCGAAGGGCCATTGCTCTTGAATTCCGACCCTGGGGGTGGTGATGCGAGGGAGGATCACCTGGGTGGGGGAGACTTGGGGAATGGTAGGGGGATGTCCTTGGGTGAGATGTGTTATTCGTCATTTCCATTCCATGATCAACCCTGCGTCCCAGCCACATTTATGGGATATTGTTACCCTTTGACCTCTGGCTGGAAAAACACCAGAAGACATAATCCATCTAGGACAGTAGGAAGAAGGTGAGACATGGTATCCCCCTTTTCCTTGTGAGAACCAACTTCCCCCTCCCCCTGCCTTTATAGGCTGTTGCAAATCATTTCCCCTCATTCATACCATTAAAGTACTGGGATGAGGAAGAGGCGACTAGGAGTAGTGCACACCAATGTGGCATTTCAACATTGCAGTACTGAGACGAAGAAGAGGCCTATAGACTGTTGTAAGGGTCAGGCATGTCCAGAATACTCCATTAACTATGGTCAGGCAATTGGCCTGAGGATTCACTCCTGCAACCTGTCAAATGGTTGTAGGTGCATAAAAGGTGGAGCCGACAAGGAGAACAGAGACCAGAAGGAGAGAAGTTGTGCCCAGCGTTGTGAGCCGGAGGGAAGAGAAATCCTGTAGTGGAGGAGGCAGCCGAGTAGGGTCCTGTCGGGAAACCAGAACGCCGGCAAGTATCCAGAAGGAACTGTGGCGCAGAAGCCTAGGCAGGCCGTGGAAGCCTTACTGGTCGGTGCCCACTGCGGGGCACAGAAGAAATCTGATAGCTGCAAGCTACCGGCAGTGTCCACTGGAAATGAGCAGAGCTGCCAGCAACTCACAGAGAGGGAAGTGTGAGTGGGGCTCGCAATTCAATGGAATCTGTATGCGGAGCATAGGAAGAGAAAGCAGCCTCCCGGAGGAGACACCCGGCAAAGGTGAGTGAACAGAAGGGAACACTCAAACCGGGGCACTCCTGGGGGATGTTGTATGCCAAAAGTGAATGCATAAACCCAAAGTAAAGGGTTGTTGAATAATATGAATACGATTAACTGTGAGCAAAACGATAAGGGCTTTAAACTATTGAATACCAAACCAAAAAGAAAGCTTTTGACAAGCATATGAAAGTTTTTGATAAATCTATGAATAGATGACAAGTTTGTGTGCAATACAAATCTAATATATTGAAAGCAAAAAACAAATCTTGTGAAAAGAAAGTATTTAATATTGCTGAAGAGTGTGAGAGCAATGTGGTGAAGGAACGAGAGCAAACCTGGGAAAATAGAGTCCACGACATGGATGTCTTCATTAGAGACAGAGTATAACCTAGGCGAATAAAACATTTTTTGAATATAGAAATCTCAAAATTATGAGAATTACAGATTAAGCTGTTTATATATGTATTTGTTTTATAAACTCACAGAAAGTATCTTTTCATATTTATTTTTTTGTGCATTACACATTATCGTTCACCCTGGAGTTTAATGAACAGTACTGTGGAGATGTTGCCCAACACTGACCTGTTTCCAATGCAACAGCATGAAGACCTTAAGAATCCCCCAGGAACTCTTGCCTCCCCAATCCCGATGTCTCAAGAACCATAGGTGGGAGGGGGGGGGGGGCAAGGGCTCCAGGGAAACCCTCTGGGGGAGAAAACCCTGCTTGTCTGATGAGTCTTCAATCTGGTCTTGTTTTCAAACTCGGGAGATTGGGAGTCGAGAAGCTGTTCTTGAGGTAAGTGCAAACGCCAAGGAGGACCGGAGCGTCGCTGCTGTGCTGCAGAGGGATAGATGGACAGGTAAGAGAGTGTATGTGTGCTGGAGGTAAAAGAAGATGTGGAAAGATCCAGACCTTACCAAGAGGTTCAGCTTCTCGGATCTGCTCTCAAGGTTCTGTAAACGGGGAAAGGTTCTGTAAACAGGGAGGCAGAGTTTGTCAGGCTGTCAGAGGAGAACGACAGTGATACAGAGAAAGGGATTCTTACTAAAAGAGAGGGGTGAAACATTACATACCACAGCGGGCTGAAACTGGAGTGAAGGCAGAATGTTGGAAGGAATAATGCACAGAGAAGTTTGTTACACTCTTTTCTCTGCATGCATTAGATTAGAGCATAAGTTAGTGTAAGCAAAGGCATGGCACTCGGAAAGGAAAGATAGGATAAGAACTCACCGAGTAGCAACAAAGTCTTGCCTGGGCCAGTTCATATGCATATGCACTGCTGGAGACAGAGGCGGAGACAGGAAGCATCTTGAAGTGTGTACAAGAGCTGAAATGTTGCGTGGAACTTCGGGCATCATCTTGGAAGAGGGTCAGATGATGAGGCCAATATGTTTTCATCTATTCCAAATGGACCATTGCTGTGCCCGGGATGTGACAGTTGTGGCTATTCCATTTACTTCTATGCAATACTATGATTTTGTTCAAAGCATTGTGCTAAAACAATCCCTCTATATAGAAATGTACATTTTGTATATTCACATTAGCTGTCATTGATCTACAACCTTCTAGTTACATGTTGTAAATCTCAAATACCCCTTTTGTTGGTTTTTTCTCCTTTTTTGACCTAAATAAATAATGGTCCCTTTTTTTCACCCCTCCGATTTCATAAATTCTTTCTCAGTATCTGTTTCTTAGATCACCATACCTGGAGTACTTCAAGAGATATCTGGCAGGGATACTCCTACCCATGATTTTCTTTTATAAATACCTTATTATAAATAAGGTCCCACGGTTGAACAAATATTTGTGTATAGAAGGAATGAACACCACAAAGTGAACTGTATGAAAGAACTGTGTGGCAAAGTCAAGGACCGTGTGGGCCGACAACTGTGCCTAGACTGGGATACCCCATCTGTGAAAGCCAAAGAAACATACAGAGAGCAGATCCAAGTGTGTGAAATATTGCTGAAGTGTAGCAGAAGAAAGCAATCTGTATGAACTGCCAAGAAATCAGGAGTGTACAATTTACCTGGAACTGGTTTTTGAATATTGAGAGTCTGAGACTAAGTACAAGTTGGCGACATGTGTAGACCAGTCATTTCCTAATGAGACCTTGAAAGAAGCCTTTTTTTTTTTTTTTTATTTGTTTTGGCTTAAGCCTTTACAAAAGAGGAAGGTAATACAAGACAGTTTGCGTTAGTTACGAAGGAGACATAACTTGTGTTGAGGTTTCTTACTGTCCACCAACCCTGCCAGGTTTTTTTCTGTTCCTATAAATGACCTACTTAGGTACCTCTATCCTTTGGATCGTTGTGTTAGATTGTCACACCACTTTCTCTTAGCACCTGGATTGCTGCAAACGTAAGTGCAGCATTTTTCCCTGAGATTATTCTGTCCCAGAGGAAGTCTGTAACTATGTCTTCCTCCCTCCGTACCAGAGCTCCGAAGAATCTTAATCGCTGAAGCCAGGTGCCTTCGCAATCCATTAGGATATGTTTTAGCGTTTGTTTGGCAGGGTTTGCGCAAATTGAGCATAATTTTATTGCCATGTGCCCTTGGTTACGTCTTGCCAAAACCGCCCCACAGTGGACGAGATTCAGTCTCATTCTGAGGAAGTCCGAGCGCAGTTTTCTATTTGGAGATTTCAGTAGATAACATGAGAGTGATCCAATTTTCTTTTCTCCCTTCAAGAATAAATTTTGAGTTGGGTCCTCTCGTGCTTTCTCCACTGTTTCAATCCAGTCCCGTTCTTCTAGTCTACATTTTACTTTAAGAGGGTTTAGAGCCAAAGTCTCTTCATTCAGGTCCAATTTTTTTAGCATTTCCAAAGTTTTCCGTTCCAACGAGATGAGAATAGCGGATTTTTTCAATAATACTTCGTGTTTGAGATCGCCATACAACGTCGAGTCCTTACTAAGTGTTATTTCCCTAAATAGTGAAATGAGCTTCCAATCAGCCATACAGTTTAAGGATTTTAGGCCTAGTTCGAATCTTAGGCTTTTTAGGGTGGCGCAGTTTGGAAGACCCAAAACTCTTTTCCAGAGGCGGCCCTCATAGTTGTCCCAGTTTATGAACCAGAGATCCGGTTTTGCTTCTAGACCGTATAGAACAACTGGAACCACATTGGCGAGATAGAACTTTACCAGAGGCAAAATAGAGAACTTGCAGAATTTATAGTTTAGCTTGATCATCTGTGATATGAATTGTGTTATTTTGACTGCCACTTCATTTTCTACTTTGTATGTCGCTGGATGTGCATGGATGTTATAACCCAGATATTTTATGGTTTCTACTGTTTTGATCCGTTCTCCTCCCATGGTCCAGTTTATGTTTTTTGCTTTTGACAATGGATGTTTAAAAATCAAGATGTTCGATTTAGATGGATTAACTGTTAATTTGTTTAATCCTACATATTCATTCAATTTGTCCAGTAGATGTTGTAGCCCTATTGATGTTCTGTCGAGGAGAACTATGTCATCCGCGTATGCCAGCCAGCAGATTTTCCTCCCATTTAATGTTGGGCTTATCAAAGCAAATGTTTCTAGAAAGTGGCCCATATCTGCCAGGAACAAGTTGAAAAACAGAGGTGCCCCCAGACACCCTTGTCTTACACCTCTATTAACTTCAACTAGTCTGGACAGGTGACCCATTGCATCGAGCCGTATTCTTAGGTTGGTGTTTTTATGAAGTTCCACCAAAATTGACAGAAGAGTTTCTGGAATTCCCCAGTTCCGGAGTTTGTCCCACAGTAGGGTTCGTTCCACCTGATCAAAGGCTTTGGACAGATCTATCCAGGCTCCGTACAGCATTTGTTTTTTCCCCCCTCTCTCTTGCTCATTCAAGATGTTTAGAATCAGGCCGTTAATAGATGTTGAGTGGCCTTTGCGAAATCCTGTTTGGAAGCGTGATAGAATGTTGGAATCTTCAACCCATTTCGTAACGTGAGTTAGTAATAGTCTCATGAAGACTTTGCTTTCAATGTCCAGCAATGCTATCGGTCTATAATTCGTTGGTTTACGACGATCCCCGGATTTGAAAAGAGGAATTATAAGGGCCGTTTTCCAAGAAGCAGGAAAGGTTCGTTGTTTTAGTATTTCTCTGAAGAGAGCGGATAATAACTTTGACCACAATAATGGTTCACTTTTCAGTGCCTGATAGGTCAACCCGTTTAAGCCCGATGCTTTTGATGATGAGGAACTGGCTATGATTTCCTGTATGTCTTCTTCACAGAAGTTAAGTTGCCAGGTAATATCTGGATTAGATCTAAATTCGCGGGTTTCGTCGCTCTTAAATGTCTCTGTCAGGTAGCTCACCCAGCCATCTTCTGACACTAGGTTGCATAATGATTGTGCATGATCCCCTTCAAACTGGTTCATTACTTCCCAGAAGTTCTTGCTGTTTTTTTCTCTGAGTGTTTGTAGTATGTGCTCTCCATCTATTTGCATACGAATTGCGTTATGCGAAATCGACCATGATTTATAGTTGGCTTTTTGGGTTCTTATTTCAGTTTTCATCTCCTCCACTGAAAGTCCTGCCTTTTTGATGTCTCTTAACGTTTTCCTGTGCTCTCTTTTTCTTTTTTGTGTGAATTCGTCAAAGGAGTGCAGGTGTTTCTGTTTGGCTTCTCCCGCTAGGTATTTGGGTGCTAAGGTTGCCCATAGGAAGTTGGTAAATCGGTGTGGATCGCATTGTGATTTCCATATGTATTCGGGAATCATTTTAAGTTTTCCATTTAAGTTAGTCCCCCCATCTTTATACTTTACAACTCTAAGTTTTCCTTTCTTCCCTTCTAGCATCTGTAATTCTCGTTCAGCTTCTGTTGTCAGAATGTTTTCGAGTGACAGCTCCAGTCTGCTGTGGTCACTTCCAGGCTCCTGTATTATTTTTAATGTATAGGGCAAAGCAAGCAGGGTTTTTGAAACGAAGATATAATCTAAGGCTGAGGAAGATTTACCTCTTCTCCAGGTTATGTATGGTTCTTTTACGCCCTCCTGTGAGCCCACTACCATGTGGAGGTCCCATTGTTCCATAAAATCCTGCCATTGTTTTCCGAGTTCTTTTTCTCTGGGTTACTCGATCACAGTTTCCTTTTGGGGGATATAGGCAATTCGTGTTGAAGTCTCCAGCTACCACGATCTTACTAGAAACTAGAGTTGTTTTTAGTAGTTCGAATAGAGATGCTAAATTCTCTAAAAAGCAGTCTAGTTTTGATGTTGCTGGGTTCCAGTAAATATTTACAAAGACCCAAGTTGTGGTGTTTTCTTGTGTTGATACTTCGGCTCTGCATGCCTGAATGCCCTGGGGATTATTCCATATTTCCTTTGCATTTTTAAAGACTTGGTTTTTTAATGCTATTAGTAAGCCTCCTGAGGGCCGACCCAGTGGTTTTTGTGTGGCTGACAAACAATGGACCATATACCCTTCGATGCTTAGCGGATTGACCAACCAGGTTTCTTGTAAAAGAATTGCATCCCCTTGATTGAATATGTGTGACCTTGCTTCTTTGCCTCTGATGACACTGGAGCCTCTTGTGTTCCAGCTAAAGATATTAACATGGTTCTTTCTAAAGTTGTTGTGTGCCCAGACCCAGCTTCTTCAGAACTTCTGACAGTATATCTGGTAAGAGCATAAGGGTGTTTTCTTTTGTTTTGAAGCCCTTTTCTAAGCTTCCTTGCTTTGTGAGAATTGCCTCATTTTGATATGTTGTTTCTTTGTTTGGGCGTGGGGGAGTGCAGTATTTGGCCATGATGTTATTTCTCTTCTTGCAGTATGAGACTTCCAGTCCATAGGATTCCAACTCGATTGAGTTTCGCAAGATGTCATTTTTTGCAGTCTCTGAGGTCATGATGAGTTCGACCAAAGAAGCCTTTTTAATTTCCTATTAAAGGAAAGATCCCCTTTCCAAGTTCAAAACAGTTGCACAAAACTCTTGAGGTTCCCTTCCCCAAGTTCAAGACAAATTTCAAACAAAACAGTTATCAAAGGATTGGGATCCTCCCCAACCCGCTTACCAAAGGTGATTTCTCTGGTTCCCCAATGCACGTCTGCTACAACACAAGTCTTTACATATTTTAATTGTCTTGCTCCTTTTGGATATTCATACTCTTGAGTCTTCATTTCACTTGCTTCCATGCAGGACACTCGGTGTAGGCGCAGTTGACAGACATCACGGTCGACCCATCATAGGTCATGCAACTGGTTTGTAGATCCCCAACTCTTAGTATCAGTCTGTACTCGCTCAGGACCTTGGTAGAGCAGCAGAACAGTCAAGCTTATTTTTTTTAATATCTTTTTATTGATTATGAACAAGTTACAATAAGCAAGTCAAGCATCAGACATTCATCAAACATAGTCACATTGCAGAGATACAGTGCGTTTCGTTATTGAGACTATAAAGAGGACAGGGAGGCAGGTGTTGAGGGGCCCGGGGGGAGGGATGAAGAGGCGGGGGCAGCCTGGCCATGATTTTGCTCTCCCGATCCCCATGTTACACCAAACATACATGCCCTCTAGGCTAGGTATTTATACATTCTCGGTCCATCTCCCCCAGACCTTCAAGTGTTTCCCAGGGCAGCCCCTGGCGTTGTATATCCTCTTCTCGAGTGACGTGCATTGGTCCATCTCATTAACCCATCGGTTAAGACACAGTCCATCTGGAGATCCCCACGTGGAGGCTATGAGTCTTTTCCCCAATCCGAATGCCAGCTAGAGGAAGGTTTTTTTCACTTTTGGTACACTCCACTTCCCCCCAGATCCCGAGTATCACCATCTTTGGGTCCTGCAGGACAGGGGTCCCCAGGAACTTGTTGATCTTACGGGTGCATTGGCTCCAGAAATCTTGAATAATATCCCAGAGCATATGAAAGAACGTTCCTTCAGCTCTGCAGCATCGCCGGCAGTAACCATCCTTCACCACCCCCGATTTCATCATTGAAGCCCTGAAGTGATAGGACTGGTGCAGTATTTTGAACTGTATCAAGCAGAGCTTGGTGTCTTATGCCAATCTCCCATGGGAACATTGGCGCCTCAACCAAATCCTCAGATTCTAGCGGGCCTACCACCCTCTCCCATTTCTCCCAGAGAGTTCCTGGGCCCCGAAGGCAGTTATCACCTGGTATAGTGTTGACGTGACCTTCGCCGGGATCCCATTTTAGAGCATGCTTGCTTCTAGAGGAGAGCACTTGGGGATATCTGCCAAAACTGGGAATTGGGCCCGGATAGCATGTGTGATTTGCATATGCCTATATCACTCTCCAGTGGGTAGTGCAAACCTGTCCTGCATGTCACAGAATGGTGCTGGGTGCCCATCCCTCCTCACATCTGCAAGGGTCCGTATCCACATTTCCTCCCACCTGACAGTGTCCCATTTAGAGGATTTCAGGGATATGCGCGTTGTTCCACAGGGGTTGTCCCAGCGTGAATCTCCCTCCCCAGCCAATGTGTTGGGTATCCTCAGCCCAGACCTTGTGGATCTGTTGTGTCATCCCGGACAAGTCAGACATATACCCATTCCATGCTGTATAGTGCTCAGAGGGGTCTAATTTCCCCCCATACTACTGATCTCTCCAGCTATGTGTGGAAGCCCAGGGTCCCCATGGAGCCAATCGTTCACCACTCCCAGTTGTGCAGCCCAGTAGTAGGCCTGGAGGCATGGTAAGCCTATTCCTCCTTCCCAAACGGAGCGCTGTAGGATTTTTAATGCTATGTGGGGCTGTTTCCGTCCCCAGATGAGTCTCGGAGGATGACCTCTATGGATGCAAAGGTAGTGTGGGGAATGTGATGGGGGCGTTCTGGAGGACATACAGAAATCTTGGGAGAGAGAGCGTTTTGAAGAGGGGCGCTCTGCCCATTAGTGTCAGTGGGAGGGATTGCCAGTGGGTGACGTCTACTTCAAATCTATCCACCACTGGTTGCAGATTGAGGTCGAGCGAAATCCCCGGGGTTAGGACTGACGGTGATACCTAGGTAAACACATTTCTGAATGGGGCAGAGTAGGGGCAGTGACGTGGGATTGCATCAGCCCCACCTTGGAGCGGGAAGAGGACCGTTTTCTGTTTATTTACTTTTAGGCCACAGAAGTACTGATATTCGGTCAGGATATTCGTGACTGCCGGGCACACAGTCTTGGGGTTGCTCATGTAGATGAGCAAGTCATCTGCATAGAGACCTGGCCTTCCGCACCCCACGGCCACACGAAACCAGACCATTCCATTGATGACCTGAGCCTGACTGCGAGCGGTTCTATGGTCAGCGTAAACAGTAGGGGGGAGAAGGGGCAGCCGTGCCTGGTGCCCCGCCCTAACCTGAAAATCCTGGAGGTGGTCCCTTAAACCCTCACCACAGCTTCGGGAGAATCATACAGTATCTTGATCCAAGACATATAGTTGGCGCCGAATCCCATACGGTCCAGGATATCCCATAAGGCTGCCCACCCCACTGAGTCAAAAGCTACTGCCAATAATGCGAGTGGGTCGTTAATCACAGCGGCTTGGTCAATAGCGAACTGCACCATTCGTAGGCTCATCCGGGTGGATCTGGAAGGCATGAATCCACATTGATCCGGGTGGACCAGGGAGTGTATAGCCGCTAGCAATCGATTGGCTACAACGCGGGTGAGAATCTTGGCCTCCCCGTTGATGAATGAAATCAGCCTGTATGAGGCGCAGGGCTAAGGTGGTTTCCCAGGCTTGGGGATCATGGCTGCCTGCCTAAGATCACAAGGGAGCTGCGCTTCTTCCCGAGAGCGCACCAGCATGTGGTGCATGTGGCCTATAATTGGTTCTCCCAGCCTCTTCCTTGTTTCCACTGGGAAACGGTTTGGGCCTGGAGATTTCCCGGATTGGAGTTGGGACAGGGCTGCCGCTATTTCGTCCTCTGTGATTTCAGCCTCTAGTTTGCCTATGTGGTGCTCTGATAGTCTGGAGAGCGGGACAGAGTCTGGAAAATATGTGCTGTCGTTTCCCTGCTGTGTTGGCTGGGGGGAGTAGAGATGCTCATAAAAGGTAGTGAATGCCTCAGCGATCTCAGCATCCTCTGAGAATAGTTCTCCCGCAGGCCCCCGTATGGCACGTACACATCCCTTGTTCCTCTCCCGTCTTTCCAACTACGCAATTGTCTTACCGCCCTTGTCCCCCGTTTGGTATATCTGACTACGCATGGCCCAGTGGGCAGTCTTGTCATTGTCTAGGGCTAAGTTCCTCACAACCTCCTGGGCTGTAACCAGTGCGTCTTTCCAGGCCGGAGTCCCTGCTGCAAGGAACTTCTTCTGCCATGGCTGCGTTCTCTACAGCCTCTGCAATTTCTCAGGTGTGAAGTCTACAACGGCCCCACACAAGAGAGAGTGTCTCTCCCCGAAGTACCGCCTTATAACCCTCCCATAGTGTAATTGGGCTGTCAACCGAGGCCTGAGAGAGAAATAGTCTTCTGTTTTTTGAGTGAGTCCCTCCACTACTTCTGGTATCCTGAGATAGTATGAGTTGAGACACCAGATGGGGTTGGGTGTTCTCAGACCATGTATATTGTCATGATCAGCATGGAGTGATCTGAGATGCCCCTAGCCAGATACGTGGCTGTCTGGATCCTGTGTATCATGTAGTGCGGGATGAAGAAATTATTCTGCGCGATAGGGACTTGTGCACGCTCGAGAAGAATGAGAAGCTGGCGTCCATGGGGTGTAGAGTTTTTAGCTTGGTTGGGTGGTCGGGGTTCCTGGTACCCACGTGTGTTCTGTCCCTGACCACGTCCATCACCTTATTAAAATCCCCACCAAGCACCCAATAATATGCTTGTTTGTCCAGCATTACCGCTTGGAGATCTGTCAGGAGTTCAAGCGCAAGCCGGGGGCTGCATATATTGCTATTATACCCCAGGTGTTGCCTCTTATGTCCCCCGTTACCACCACGAAGCGCCCTATCTGGTCAGTTTGGACCCCTCCCAACTGGAATGGCACTCTTTTATGTATGAGGATCATTGTTCCTCATGATCCACTTGAAAATCCAGCGTGGAATGCCGTTGCATAGTTGGATCTCCAGAAAAACGTACGTCTGTGCCCATGAGATGTGTTTCAGTCAGCAACACGATATCAATCGAAGCACCAACCTGCGTTTGATGCTGGAGCCCAGCCCGTTAACATTCCATGTGAGCAGGGTTAGGTGTCCCTCATGTGTCATTGATGTCGTGGGAGGTGTTTGCCCAGCACATGCAAGACCCTCTTTGCCTGCGTCTGATTGCCCATGCCGCCCTTTGGACCCCTGTGTTGCCCCCCCAAAGCCTGCCCAACATCCCCACCATTGCTACGGTGGTGTGCCCGTCTAGCCTGAACCATGACTCTGTGACCATTAGAACAAGACGGTGAAAGAAAATAACCATCACCAAAACCCCCAGTCCTTGGAGATCTGTCCCCTTTTCCGAGAGTGTTAACTGCAGCAGGGCTACTGCCCCAGAGTTCCCCTTGCTAAGAGACAGCCTAACATGGACCAACATGTTTTGTGGCTTCCTGTGAGGCCAGCCATCCCAACAACCCTACCTGTACTCTCCCCCCCCCCAACCAGAAGCACCTGTAGCCTGAACTGTGCGCCAACTGGGCGCGGAACTTCAAACTTGAACATTGATGGATGTTATGGGGTGCCTACCCCTGCTGCAATTGCGAATCCGACGGCGGCCACCAATGCAGTGTCCCCTAGATCAGCCTATCCGGTGCAGTGTCCTGGTTCGTGGTGGCAATGTTCATCCGCTTTCCTATGCCCCCACCTCTTCATTCTGCAGAGATGCCAGTGATTCGGGGTCTTGCGGGTTTCTTTGCGGCGGGGAGCGGTCCGTCCTTGGTTTCCGTCCTGGTGGTTTTCTTGGGGATCGTTGCGGGTCAGCTCTGTTCAGGATCTGGGTCTCTAGCCATTCCTAGGCCTCGGGTGAGTAGAAGAGGTGAGTGACTCCTTCGTAGTGTATTTTCAGGAGCGCCGGAAAGAACAGTGCATACTTTATTGACTGTGATTGCAGCTTCTTCTTGACCGAGTCAAAGATTGTCAGGCCTTCTGTACCTCTCTGGTATAGTCTGGGTAGAAGCCAATACGGTAGCCATTTTAGGTGATGGGACCGGTGGCACGGGCCATCTGGAGAATGGCGTCCCTGTCACGGAAGTTTAGGAGTTTGGCAATAATTGTTTGTGGTGGTGTGCCAGGGATTGGGCGTTCAGCTGGGACCCTGTGGGCACGCTCAATGGAGAAGAACTTGAAGCGTTTCTTAGGGGCAAACACCTCGGTGAGCCAGTCTTCAAGAAAGAGCTAGACACTGGGTCCCTCCTCCTTTTCTGGGATCCTGAGGATCTATATGTTATTCTGCCTTACCCGTCCTTCATTGTCCTCTGCTCTGCTTTCAAGTTGGGTCACCCTTTGGGTGATTGTGGCCAGTTGTTTCTCCATTTGCCACTCAGAGGGAGTTCGAAATTCTCTGCTCCGTCTCCCCCAGCTTCGAAGCCAAGTTGCGGAGATCTTGCCGGAGAAATGATACCTCTGTGGATAGGCCACCAATTCTCCCTTCTAGAGATGACCTGGATTCCCTAATGGCTTTCATAATGTCAGTGAGGGAGATGGCTGGGGCCTGGTCAATGTTCCCTCTAATTACTGTTCTCTATGTGCGGAAATGGCTGGCCTTTGTGCGCACATTATTTTCCACTTGCACAACTGACTAATGAGGTAAGCCACTTTGTGAACATGCATAGTGTGGTGAGCTATCATTCCCAAAGCATTTGTAAGGGAGTTTCTCCTTTCTGGATCGGCCGCAATACCTAACAAAAGTACTCCTTCTGAGACAATGCAGAAAGTGTTTTATTCCACTGGAAAAAAAACTCATCTTTATTACAACAAACAAGTATCACTCATAACTGATGTGGCTGGCAACAAATTTAGACCGGATACAATATTTGCAGATGGATTCTGGCAACTAAAAGGAACCTCAACTATTATGAATCAATTTAAAGGGCAGGAGAACATTTTTTTAAGGATGAAAATTACATTAGAATATCTGCACCACAGAACATGATTAATTTGTGCGCCTCTGCTTACCATCCACATTACATGGTCCTGTGAACAGAGCTGTGACAACACTTACTCAAAACCAGTCTTGCAAGTAAGAGGCATACCATCACCTATGTTTTCCCTAAAAACAGGAAAATGTGCCAAACAAAAACAGTAAACAATAAACATATGAGAGCCTATCCCCTGCTTCTACCCACAAAGCTCCATTGATATTTTCGAAACAGTAGCCAGCAGAGCAGTGGCATAGGAAGGAACTCTACTAATAATACTATGTGATTTCATGAGGAATTTTGAAGGGAAAGAACAATATTTAATAGGCATAAAGTATCCCTATTGGCAAAGCAAATTACTTTTTTACTCCCTGAAAAATCATTTGATTCCATGTAGGGAGTCAAAGATCACCAGAGCCCTACATGCAACCCTGACATAGGAAGTGAAATGGCAGGGCACCTAATAGTCTATTTGAGTCCACCCTTCCTCCCACAGCCTAGCCAAAATTCAACAAGAGCCTTACCGAGGTGGAAGGGAAGCAGATGCATGTTCCTTTTCTGTTAATAGTAACATTCTCAGAGGAACAGCAGTTTGAGTTCCATCTTCCGTAACTAGGGACCCTTCTTCTGCAATTCACTGTTATCAGTTAAACAAGCTGTATGGGGATGCTAAAGGCACTAAACACACACCACGTAATTATATGGAAAAGCCCTCCGCTAATGAGCATAGAAAGAAACAGAAGGTGCAGTTTCCTAGACTGCTCCTAGAGTTTGCTATCCTTCAGCAAAACGACAACACATTTCCTTCACTGTGCTGTACTGCTGAAACATCTGACTTGGTTTTTGAAAGTTGCTGATTTTGTGCTTCACCCTCAAGGAGTGTTCTCCTGGGTCCAG
The DNA here is from genome assembly GCF_040938575.1 of Ambystoma mexicanum. NCBI lineage: Eukaryota > Metazoa > Chordata > Amphibia > Caudata > Ambystomatidae > Ambystoma > Ambystoma mexicanum. The sequence continues at coordinate 175,310,108 of NC_090931.1, forward strand.
CTCCCCCCGCCACCCACCAGGCAATTCACAGCTCCTGTGCTAGCCTCCAATACTAGTTGGCAGGGCTCTGGAAAAAGTGAGGGATTTTAGCAGTAAAACACTCCCTGGGATATTTGCATACCCACAATACTTTGCAAGCAAAACATGTTTAAAGCTTCACTGTGCTTGTATGGGCAGTTTAAGAAAATGACATGAATCTGCATGTACACAATTATTTTGCAGTGCATACAAAATTATATAAAACATGCCCCACCATACTATTATTGGGTAGGATTATACAGGTGCTCAGTGAAACCCTTTCTCTTTTTTAAACAGAGTTTTCATATAACAATTTGAGGCCCATGCAGATTGTGTGAAAGGTATTCTAGCTGTCTGAATATTCGTTGCGCTAATACAATGTACGAGTAATGCCAGGCATAGTCTATATCCCTTGTTCCTTGCAGGCCAAGTAAACGATATTGCAATGTTGCTCTCCACTTATAGGGTAACGTTAGCAATGCTAAGTAGGAGACACTGAGTTTGACATTGGCTTACTCCAAATCCTTAGCGGGCAAATTCATATATGATTTTAATAACACATTGAAACAGTACTCTTGCAAGTTAAAGTGTTTGTGTGGCATATGTACAAAGAATAGGAAGCATGGGGGGAGGCTACACATCCAAGTAGCTTGCTTACTAACAGTCCGTATCGGATGTTTGAGCTCACAGCTGGGTTACATAGTGTGGATGACGCTTTTGCTAAGGCACCATGAGTAACACAAATTTTGGTGCCTGAATGTTATTCATATTACAACAAACATAAAACAAGTGGATGTAGGCACAACTCTAACTCTGGTAACCTTTCTCAGAGCCAATTTAGGCAGATTCAAGGTTGTCTTGTAATATCTAAATGTGGACTGAGGCAGAAGTTGGAACCATAAGGTACAAGTGTGGTAGAGTCAAATATTGGCGTCATGGGGGGTGTGGGGTGGAAGGCTATTTGTTTGTTGTATGTGGGCATATCTGAGCTATACCTTCTGTTCATGGAGCCACTTTTTCATATTTGTTTTAGCCTCTTGAGGCTGTGTTCTGTTTTAGGTTTTTAAGGTCATGCTTTCTTAGTAGTGTAATGGAAATGGGCTACTAGAATATCAAGACTAGTTTGTATTGTCTACTTTTATTAGGAGAGAAAGCAAATGCCAGTTAACTGATGCGGCTTGTGCCTTATTAATTCTTGAGAAGATGGGAATTATCTGTATGCGCTGCTAAAATTCTTCTGCGCGGCACTCCGAAGGAAGCTGGGCAAGCACACATGAGCACAGTTTAGAGGGAACATTGGTCCTGGTGTTCCTCAGTCATTTCCCCATTTTCAGGAGTTTGGGTCACAGACTTTGAGGTAGTTTGCTTTGGAGGGCCTGTCTTTTTGCCATGTCTTTGACCATTGTGCCTGGTGGCTTTGGTGCGATGGGGAGATGTTCTGCCGTTAGTCTGTCATCGAGTGGGCCTCCCAGAGCTAGTGGCAGCACAGAATGGGGCATGGGCTGTTCCAGGTCCCCCTACGGAGATGTTGAGATGCCTGGGAGCGGAAAGGCGGAAGGTGGGGGTATTTTCTGCCCCTTCTCGGAAGTCACAGAGGGGATCCACAGCCGGGTCCCTCCAGCCCCTGTCTCAGCCAGGAAATGGGCTTGTGGCCTTAGGTTTGGGGGCCCAGCTGTTCTGGTGTGAGAATTGGACCTCCCTCAGCCCGTGTAGATTTACCCTTGCGGCGTAGTGCCCTCTCCATGAGCCCAGTATTCCTAGTGGATTGGCCCAGTCTCTGGTCTCCTTTTCTAGTATGAGACCAATGTTGCCCTAGCCCCATCGCTGTCTCAGTTCTGTGTTCCTTCATTGCGGGAATCTGGTCTCACTCTCGGTTGCGTTGTCTGTTGTTATCAGAGTGGTGGTGCTTGCTCCCTTTTGTGCCCTGCGGTAATCGACAGTTCCAGTTCTACTCGTGAAGCAGGTCGGATGTCAGGCAGTGTTTGGTAGTGGATAGGGGGCATAGTCCATGCCCCTTCCTCTGGTTGCAGGGAAGTCCTGCTGTAGAGTATCATTCACCCCACTCCAGCAAGGAAATGGGGTTGTGACCTTTGGCTTGTGGGGGGCGCTGTTTGTTCCGTGTAGGGAATCGTCTTCCCCTTAGTCAGGATATCGTGTCTTCCGGCATGAGCATCTTCTTCTGCTCAGTGTTTGCTGTGATTAGCACCAGACTCTGGGCATCTGCTCCGGTGTCAAGGCGGTATCGCCTGCAGCTAATCTCTGCCCCGTGGAGACACAGGGTGAGGCTGTTTGCCCCTTTACACCTTGTATGTTCCCCGTGTCCAGACCCTCTCACAAATGTGTCCTTTGTATGGGTTTGGGTGGGCCGGCTTGTCGACTCCCACCGATGCCATCTCCTTTCCACCCTTGGTCCTGCTGAGTCTAAGTGGGACCCATACCTGTTCCTCCGGGTGTACGTTGTGTGGGGTGCCCGCCCACCACCTTATAGCACGTTGTCGGTTGTGAGCCGGAGCAAAGTCCTCCTTGCTCTGGATGTTGCACTGGGTTTTCTCCCCCTGTTGAGATGGTTGACGGGGGAGGAGGGATAGGATTGTGGCCTCCTTCTCCCGTGGTAGTGTAGTGAAGGAGCTAAGTACCCCCACCTCAACCACCTCGCCCATATTGTCTGTATGTTAGAAACCAGAGCATGTGGCATACACCGAACAGTTGAACCAACAAAGGGCAGAGTATGGACTCTGTGCAGTACCAGTGAAAGTACCAGTACCTAAGAGAATCTGGGAGGAAAGCTACCCATTGCGAAAACCATACATGCAGATGAGAAAATATGATGGCCATTTGAATGAAATCCCTGAAGAAACAGAACAAATAAATGGGCAGGACGAATGGTGACATCACACAGAGCCGAACTGACGTACATAGAAGAGATGCAAAGACCAGAGAATGCAGATGTTCTATAAGGCATCAAGAAAGTACCAAGGATAAGTGACATCTTGGGATAAAGGTGAAGAAGCTTATGCCATAGAAACAGATGAAGATATCAAGCTAGTTTATACGTGTACAGATGCAAAAGAAATGGGGCTAGCTTTATAGTGTATAGATTACGACAAGCGCCTATATATAAATATATATATGGACAAGTAAAGGGTGGATGTTTCCACTACACATTATCGCAGTGCTGTACATTAGCAAGAAGGCCTCATTTCTAGTGTCTCGCAGTTAAAAAGCAAATGGAATTACAGAGTGAATCTCAGCAGACAGAGTTGGATGAGCCAAGAAGCCAAGGTCTTATCAAACTGGAGTGAACTGACATTGGATACAAATCTTGTGAAAGAACAGAACTCCTGTTCAGAAGGCATGAACAAAACAAGAAAGACGTCGGAGGTTCATTAGAAAATAGTATTAAATGCACCAAAAGGTTCGATTCCATGGTCTCTAGTCACATGGAAGAATGAAGTTGGACGAACGAGAGGGTCACACCTACGCACGAGTGCAGAGCGTGCCCTCACTCCCTGAATTTCTCAGAGCTAAGCACAAATTCAAGGCCAAGCTTCAAAGCCTAATTGACAGTAGACTACTGAGGTGATGTTGGATTGGTATGCTAATTGGTGGGAAGCAATGGTTAAGGCGAGCTCACCAGCACCTGGATGGCCAGCCTGCATGCTGTTAGACGTAGATGGAAAAGTACTGACGGAGGTTAGAGTGCCAACCAATTGTAGAGGACTGCGTATTTAGGGGTCCTATAGTTGTGTAACCAATGGGACGTTGTGTATTTAGTGACGTTCATAGTGGTCATTTTTGGGGGAGGGCTTAGTTGCCCCACCTGATGTTAAGTAACCAATCACATATTCACATTTTTTTAGACTAGTATGGATCGTATACTTCAATTTTCACTCAGAGACAATCACCCATACTCATAGGTTTTGGTAGTTTGCTACGTAGGATGACCTTGGTGCAAACATAGGTCAACGTCATTGATGACGAGTTTTGTGTATAAGATCTCAGTTTTTACTAAGAATGTTTGAGTAAGAGGATCGAGCGATTTTGTTGATGTTAGTTATGCTCCCTGTTTTAGATAATTGACATTAAAACAGTTTTCCTTTTGGCAATTACCTGAGTCATCTCTATTATTAATGTATGAATAAAATCTGCATCCCCATCCATCTACAGGGTAATTGCTACTCATCATAAAGGGCTGGGTTATCCAGTTCATTTAGTAGCAGAGGATGGTTTCAATCCATCGACCTGAGTAAAGTTTAGAGTCCCGGAAATATTGGACAACCTTTTCCATTCGGCTGAAAGGACGTGAAGCTCCCTGTAGATATTGGTTAGTGTAATTTGCAAAATCTTGCAAGCAAGGTGTGACAGGTCCCCTGGTTTCTACAGAATCCCCTCCCATGTCTACGAGAGGCTGATCGAACAGAAGGTTGAAGAGGCGGTAAAAGAGGCGTACAATCCCGAGAGTCAGAAGATAAAAATGAGAGCGGGGAGTAAAAACAGAGAGTTGGCAAAAGGATGGGTGATGAGTGAAGAAAAAAGTGAGTAACAGAGGGTGGCGGGATAAAACATAACGCAAGAATAAGAGTGTTATATACATACTGATGAGATATTGACTTGAGTGTGGCCAAGCAATAAAATATTGTGAGAGAGGCCACAATAAGAGAATATGCCCTGGCATGCGTTTTAAAACAACGTATCAGAAGAAATTTGAACTTAGAGTCCCATAGCGGATGACGTAGAAGACGGATTCAATTAAAGGATAATCTAAAGAGGTTAATTTAGATGGCAAGACGAGTCTTAGAGAAGATCGCAGAAGATATATGTGACTGTTTGAGTTTGTCTGTTTGTTTTATGTGATTTTGAGAATGATGACGTCATAAACCGAAAAACTCATTGCTTGTTTTAAATTGAACTTGGTGGTGGTTTTTTAGCAAGATTAAACTAAAAATTGTGATCCAAGGGATTGGAGCCTGCGGATATTGGTGCTCGCTTATATTGTATTATTTTTCTGAAACGTATTTTTAAATCTGTGATAAAAAACAAGCAAGTGTCACAAATTAAGAGTAGACAAATTGAAAATGGAGGATATTACTCCACTTATGCATGTCTGCAAGCAGTTGCCGAAACATGCACCTAAGCTTAGACAGTATAGTGCGGACTGGGTTAAAGAAGCCACGGATAAAATGTTTATGCCGTGGCCACAGGAGGGTCACTATGCAGTCCTGCAGCATATGACGACATATTTGCATGCATCGTACACAGGAAAAAAGCTAGACGATCGATTAGCTAGCCTAGAGCTTTGGAAGATGTACCAGGAGGATCGAAATGAGCCGCCTCCTGTAGATTGGACACTTAATGTATGCAAAGAGGGGGGTGAAGAGCCCTCTGCTCCCCACGCCCCAGCTGAAATAGAAGGGTTAATCCATTGAGGGAGCTTAAGGGTATAGCAACCCGGCATATGAGTCGCCTACGCAAAGTAGTGACGAGGATCCAGACACAAATACTGAGAGAGATGTAATCTCTAAAGTCCCGAGGGACAGTGAGAGACGTGATAAAGAGAGAAATGATCGAGCAAGCACATCTCTAGATATAGGAAGAGAAATAAAGAAATGGAAGGGAGAAAAAGGCAAAGCTGATGAGATAGTGCTCTTACATAACAAATGGATGGGTGGTAAGATTTTGTTCAAACTTGATGGTAAAGGCATCGAGGATTTAAGACAAAGGAAAGATCAAGACGAGCAAGACAAAAAGGAAAAAGAAAGAGGAACGATTGAAAGATGAAGGAGCAAAAAAGAAGGATAGGCAAAGACGAGAGCAGTTATATCAACAGGAGCAGTCAAGAAAACAAGCAAGAGCAGAGGAGCAAAGAAAACCAGATAACAGAGAGAGCAATGGATGAGCAGGAGAGGCTAGAACGAGAGGCTAGAACGAAAAAGCATAGACTAGGAGGAACAGAAGTTAAGGGATAAAATAATACAGAGACGAAAGGATGAGGCGATATGCAGGGCAAATGAGAGAAGAGATGGGAAGAAAAAAGAGGAAGACCAGGTCAGATAGAAAGCAAGGAAATTAAGAGAATTTGACAATGAGATAGAATGTAAAAGAAGGCAGAGAGCATATGATCTCGATCGCCTGGAAAAGGAGATAAGGGATCCTGAACCAGAAGTAGCCTGGGAGGACATAGAGGAGTTCTTCCCAGAATATGAGTCATTACCAGGCCGGTCTAGAGTAAATCTAGAGGACGAGTTTGACTCCAGGAGCATTGGGGGAAGCGATTGATAAAGTATATCATGAAATGAAAGCCCAGAAAGAATCAAAGAGTAAGGGAGAAAATTATCGACTCGAGAGCACTCAGTTGTACGACAGAGGGAGCCTCATGCAGTACGAGGCAGAAGGAGTTGTTCTTAGACAGACTGACTCCGAACAGAGACGAGGAGGAGAGAAGTTGCACAAGTTGGGCAAAAGAAATTTCAGATGAAGACAGAGACAGAGACACCTTAAGTGGGGAAGAGAGAGGGGATGCATGTGGTCCTAAGGGATGTTTTTCAATGGATAAGGAAGTAAGATGGTCAGATTTAAACGCAACTATACCTAGGGCGTCAGAACTATTGACACAGTCAGACCAACCTGAAGGGCAACTCCATGGTGAAAGGGGGGAGTCGCCACCATATGTGAGCAGAATAAGATCGCTACCAGGAAGAAGGCGATGTGGGAATATCGTCCCTTCTGTGGACAGACAAATGATGAGGGATGAGAATGAGCTTGGGCTTCACAGTTTCCCTTGCTAGAAAAAGGGGGGGGGGCAGACCACAGTATATGTCATGGGCCCAGATGGACAAGGACAATTTAAAGGTGTAAACTCCCGAATGTAACTTCTGGCGCTGGGAAATGGATACATGAGTTAGAAAAAATTACGTGCGGAAACACGTTTGGCTATAGGGGACATTAAGGGTCTCCTGATCACCATACTTGGTGAGAGAGCTGATGACATTTGGTCGAGAGCAGGATATGTTATTATTACTACAGTTAAAACTGCTCATGATGGAGCACCATTTAATAACTGTAGGACGGCAGTCTGGAAAGGGCTTAGAGTACTGTATCCGGACATGTCCGATATGGGAGCTATAATGACGAAAAAGATGGAAGACGGGGATGAGCCATTTGTTTACATTCAGAATTTTCAAGAGCAGTGGAGCTTGGAGACGCGCGAATCTTGAAGAAAATCTATGCCTGTGTTCTATCCTATATTGTGCCAAGGGCTGCCAGACCCTGTACAGAAGCAGCTCAAGACGTTAGTGGGTGTAGAAGCCAAACCGTGGTCGGAGATTCAGCTGACCATTGCCTCTTCGCTTTGCCTAGCATCGTCTTTCTTGCGATTCTTTTCTTGCAAGAGTCTACAATAATGTGCAAAGTTATTGCAGAAGAAATTGTCCAAATATGCCATTGAAGGGGCAATGTTGACTAGTGTAGACGGATTGAATTCACAGCAAATGGCAAATATACCACGGGCGAATAGCCAAAGACAGTTTGATCAGGGCAATAACGGGTTTGCTCCACGAGGAAGAGGAGGATTTCGAGGAAGAGGTTTTCAGAATAATCAAGGGAATTGGCAGAATAATCAGGGAAGCTTCCAGAATAATCAAGGTGGGTTTCAAAGTATGCAGAATGATGGTCAAAATATGCAGGATGGGCAGATTAGGAGGCCACCTATATGTTGGACATGTGGGATGACAGAGCACTTTGCTCGTATGTGTAGAAGTCGAGGGTTTTTGCAAAACGGCCAATTTTTAAGAGGAGGGACGTCAAACATGTCTGCGTATTCACAGCAGAGTGGAGATGGGTTTGCTCAGAATCAAACGATGCAGCAGCAAGCGCCAAGAGTGCAGCAAGGCTTGTAGATGCAGCAGGTAGTAGTCAATCCGCTACAAGGGCAGTCACAGCAGTCACCTATGCAGATTCAGCAGAGCACGAGCACAGGACAGGACAGCTTATAACTCCTAGAGTAGGGGGTGTCACTGTCGATGGAGGGAATCCTTTTACAGGTAATGGAATAAGGCTGTACCCGCAATAGGACGGCTTACTTGGAGACCTGATGTGTTCAGTACTATCTTTGATGCTGAATCCTCACAAGGAAACGAGGGTAGACATCAATATAGGAGGCAAAGGGTTTTTGTTTTAAGTAGACACAGGTGCAATGCGTTCGTGTATACGAGAGGGAAAGTTTTCGATGTCTGGCAATGCCATGAATACTCTAGGTTTTTCAAGTAGAGTTCCTTTTACTGAAGAATTACCAGTCTATATAGCAGACATGAAGGTGCCTTTGCTATATTCGCGGCAGACACCTATCAATATATTGGGTCGAGATCTAATGACAAAGTAGAATATGAGAATTTTGTTTACTGATGAAGGCATAGTGTGTTCAACGCCAGGAATCCATTATTTAAATGTGAGTGAATTTATTATGGCATTTGCAGGACAAATGGCCATGTGGGCAACGACTTTAGAACCAGAGGTTTTCCACTATGGAGTACGTATTCTGTTGACATGGCTACCAGGCCTAGTAGGCAGAACTATGAGGATACCTGACAAATTTTTGTTTAGGCCAACAATACCTATGCGTGAAGAAGAGGGACAAGATTTTCCCTTGGACCTGCAAGCAGCCATAGTGCGAGGTGAAATGGTTTTGCTTGATGTAAATGATGATGAGGGCAGACAATGGTGTGCAGTAATTGCCATCGGGGAAGGTTACAGATTAACTGACATCACTACTGATGATCTATTTGGAGATCATCCATCTGATGATGAAGTGATATTTGATATGAGAATTACTTATTGGGTGGGAGCAATCAAACAAGAGGTTCCTCAGAAAATGATGCTAGCACAAAAACTTCCTAAGTATTTAAATGAAGATCTGGTGAAAGTGGCAGTTTCATTATGGACTGCAGGCCCCTATGACATAGGCCTGTTAAAGGGGGTTGGAGAGGTGAAGAGTAAATTGAAACCAGGAGCAATCTTACCTCAAGCACGACAGTATCCCATGTCTCAAGAGGCAGATGAAGGCATTTTTAGGACTATTTCCGCCATGATGGATCAGGGTATCTTAGTGATGTCAGAGTCACCCTGTAACACAACAATTTATCCTGTGAAAAAAGGGAAAGGGGGGTTGTGGAGAATAATTCAAGATTTAAGGCCAATAAACCAGATTGTAGAGGCTGGGTTCCCTCTAGTTCCTAATCCTAATACAATCTTATGTAATATACCTGTTGAGGCACGACATTTCACTGTGATTGACTTGAAAAATGTGTGTTTCTCAATCCCATTGCACAAAGACTCGCAGGATCTGATATCATTTACGTTCAGACAAACGCACCTGAAAGGCACCCCTTTACCAGAAGGGTATTGTGAGTCCCCATTGATTTTTAATAGAGTTCTCCAGATGTATTTAAGCAATATTGATTTAGAAAGTGTTGTGTTGCAATACGTAGATTACATTTTAGTTTGCAGCACTTCAGAGGGAGAGTGCAGACGCGATTCTGTTCAGCTGATGATTATACTTGCTGACAAAGGATATAAGGTTGACAAAGAAGTTACAGTATTGTCAACAGAAGTGTTATGCATAGGCCAATTGATTTCACATGAAGGAAAGAAGGTTACTCCTGAGAGAGCTGAGGCTATTTTGAAGACCATAAAGCCACACACGATAAAGCACATGCAGAGATTTCTGGGATTATGTAACTATGTCAGAGCATAGGTTGTTGACTACAGCTCATATATAAGGCCTTTATTGCAGGCCCTAAAGAAAGCCCAGTGGACTGAGGAAATGGAAGAAGGGTTTGAAGAGTTGAAAAAGGTAATTTGCACAGCTCCAGTTTTAGAGATTCCTAATCATGCTGAGGAATTCTTTATATTCTAACACACTGACGGCACGGCACTGTTATGACAGCTGTTCTTACGCAGAGAACCACTTTGGGGTACAAGCCCCTTGCATATTACAGTGGGATTTTAGACCCAGTGATGAGAGGTAATTTTCTGTGCGAACTTATTGCTGGCAGCCGCCACATCGCTATAGAGAAAGCTGCAAGCATAGTGATGGGATGCTCTATGACGTTGTTTGTTGAACATGCACTATTTGCCATTTTAGAGAAACCAAAGGGTACGTTGACTTCTCAAAGGGCTTCTGCCTATTAAGTAGTTATATCGAATCCAGCGATCAAAATAGTTTGATACAAAATAGTGAATCCTGCCATGTTTGTAGCTGAACCACTGGCAGAGGATGAGCATGCGCATGACTGTTCGAACTAAGAAGAGTTCTATGATGAACTCCCTAGGATAAAAGAAAACGCTTTAGCAGGAGGAGAAATTGTTTTTGACGGTTCTTCAAGAATCGATCAAAATGATGGGCAGAGATACACAGGTGCCACTGTGGTAAAGCACACAGCCAATGTGGAGTTTCAGAAGATGGAGGGTGCTCAACTACCGTCCCATTATTCAGCACCCGTGGAAGCCCCTGAAAGTCCTGCTTTACCGCGGTACGCTCTTTGGACCTTGTTGGACTTATTGGATTTACTCGCCTTTTCTTAACTACAACCTCCATAAGGCATTGCAACTAACTTTAGTGGACGTGCCTATTTAACTCTGCTCGCGCGCGCCCGTGGAAGCCCCTGAAAGTCCCGCTTTGCCGCGGCGTTGGGGCGCATGAGGAGGATTTTTTTTTAAAATTGCAGAATTTCTTCTGTTATGTTATTTTCTGCACGTTTTTTATCTTTTATTTTAATGTGTTAAATATTTCTGTTTTCTTTTCTTCTAATTATTAAGTTGAAACATGGTAATGTTGTAAACCGTTATTGTGCTTGAATTGCTGAACAGCATACGAACAATAGCACAAACGCTTATATTATAATTTATTATTTATATAGTTCTTAACATATTTTATTGATCATGACTGATAAAAGGGGAAAGATCTATAACCTACGCACGGACATGCCATGTCCATCACGATTATGTGCGTTATGTGACTCATCACATAAAGTTAACCCTCTCCTAACTCCGAAATCAGCTCGCCCTATTACAAAAGGACCCCAACCGGATAAACGAGCTGGGAGGAAACATACCCGCCCTAATATTCCGGCTGGTGATATCCGAGACTTTGGATTCAGAGCATTGCATGTGAGTCGTTTGATGGCGAAAATTCCTGAATTAGCCAACTTAAGCGTCTCAAACATAGAGGCTCAACCTTTACTTGTTAATCAAGAATGCTTAGCTAATAAACAACCTTTAATGAGCTCCCCCACAGCATTAGACTCTAATGTCAGTAATAAAGGTTGTGAGCAACCATGCAATATTTCCTTATCAGACACCATGATACTGCAAAATGCCCGTACAGGCAATGCACCAAACACACTGAATAAATCAAAAAGTATCATCAATGATGTGGAGGATGCTGTAATTGATCTTTATTCATCACACTCGTGCTTCTCGGCCAAGGAAGATAGTCATGATCTTTCAAAATCTCCTGCCTTATTTCGGAATCAAAGTACTTCTGAAATTGAAACTTCTATCTCATTTATACCTCCGACCCCAAGAAGGCCGGATCGAGCTAACTCTGCTATGACCAGAGAGTCGCTCTTGAAAAAATCTCCAATAATAACGTTAGAAATGATGAATATTGCCATAACATCTCTTGCAAAACTATTTGAAGTTCTTGATACCAAAGTAAGCTCTATTTTGGACAATTCTAAAAACAATGCTATTTGGCAAAAATCGATTGCTGACTCTTTGGCCCAGAGGCAGATATTTGATGAAAAAGCTGCTTTGTTAGTATTTAATCAAATACCTGAGCTTATATCTACACTCAAAATGGTCACGGATCAATATGGTTCTCAATGAAGTCGATGCTTAACCGATAAACTTGTACCAACTTTAAAAACTGCTGTCCCATTTGTAGAGGGCATTATTCCAGAGATTCCACCGAAGGTTCCGGCTGTAGTGCCCTCGCTGCTTACAAAATCCATTGATGAATTACCTTTGACGCTCTCTCCTAAAGTACTTCCCAAAGTAACATCTATTGACGAATCATGCATACCATCTTCTGTTAAGATACTTCCTATTGTTGAAAGCGCACAAGTACATAAAGAAGCTTATATGATTTTTGACAGAAATTCTAAGAAACAAAAATCTGAACCTATTATAAATGTGAAGAAAACAAGAAATCAAACATCTAAAAAGGTATCATCAAATGGTCAGACCAAACAGTTTATTAAGTCACTCTCTAAACCAGCGAGTGGATTAAGATTGGCCTCTAATGCTATAACTAAAAAATACACTAATTTGGTACAGGAGAAAAAAAGATCTATCAATGACAAGATGAGGGACTCTCAGGCAGATCTAAATCATTCTCCATTAGACGAATTGGTAAAGGCGGTGGAAGGATGTGATAATGAGTGTGCAGACTTACCTGCTGAGGAGCATCTAATAGAACCAAATAAGCCTGACATAGAAAATAACTCTGATCGCCAAGGATCTTTACCTACTTGTGCGGAATTTAGTAAAGCTGTGGATGATTTTATGTGCCAATATCGACCAAATCCGGTTTTGTCACATCCGTTGATGAAATCCAATCTTGCCCTGAATAAAAGTCTAACGCAGAGTTCTGAAATTGTTGGTTACCCACTTGCCTTGCCACTTCGAGATGGTGAAGTTGGTATAGGTACAAAGAATCCTTCTGACATTCCAATAGTACCGGCATTACAGGCAAATGTGCAAACTGATATCTTATCCTCGATTAGGGATTGCTTCGTGGCCCTAACCATAGAACAAAAGACACTTAAATCTGACATGAAAATGTCTACCTGTGGTTATAATTCTGATCCCTCATTAACTGCAGATCAGAAAGCTAATGTTAGAAATGTTTCATTTCAGCTCCCAGCAGCTATTGAGAAAACAAACTCTATACAAGAAGCACCACGCACAAAGAAAACGGTCCTAATGACTTTGGGTAGTGGAAATAAAAAATCCCCTCATTTACATTCAATATTTCTTAGTTGTCGAGGTGGTTCCTTCCCGAAATACACTATGAACAGAGGGAGTATCATGGAAATATTCTCCGATATCCCAATGTTGGAGAGTCTTGCCTCAGGAGACATTGATAGGATTGAATTCCCTGATGAAAATGATTTAACTGTCTCATGTTTGTGGATTAGATCTTGGGCCATTTTTAACATCATATGGTCTGCGAGATTGGCGCTTTTTGAATTAGGATTCAAATTAATCCCTACTAATGGTGAAAATCATCCAACTGTGAGTTGGAACACCAGAGGGCACAAGCACTTATTGAACAACCCAAAATGCATATTAACAAATTTTGATATAGTGCTTCTACAAGAGACCTGGTTAACGATTTCTCCATCATGGGACAATCATCATATGCATCTGGTCCCTGCGATTAAAGGCCAGAAAGGTAGACCAATGTCTGGTCTAACAATCATTTCTGATATTTCAACTATAACCAATGTAGCTGATTGCCCCTCTCCGAATTCCTACATGCAATGGTCTGTAATTTTAATTCAGAACATAAAAATCACAATCATTAATTTATATTGGAATCCTGTAGCTATTCTAACCTCTATTTTTCTAAAGGATCTCAATGCCATCATGGAAAGCATTGCTGCTACTCCTAACATCATGCATATTATTCTTGCTGGAGATTTGAATATTCATCTCCTTATGACGTCTAAAAAAGGGAATTCGGAACAGGCCTCTCAGTGGCTTTCTTTTGTAGAAACTTGGGATTTTTTAATGTTGAATGGTGCATTTAAAACTGATATTCCACCTTCTTACACTTGGTCAAGTGGACAACACAAAGCAATTATTGACTGTTTATGTAGACAGAGTACTATTCAGTCAGATATCCAAGTTTCTTGTTTTACCCTCCTTGGATAGCGATCATCTGATGTTGACGATTGAATTCTCTATCCATACTCAGAGTAATTTGCAGGTCTGTCAACAGCAACTAAAAAATTTGAATATCAACACACAGCTGAATAGGCTATATTGGACGAATCCTGACTTAGAAGCGCTGGGCGAAGATTTGATTAATGATTATCACCTTCTTTCAGAGAAAGCATATATTCCATTAGAATATCATGATAAAATGCACCTCTTTGCCTCTTCTAGCACAATTGCTCATAAAACGAATAATAATATTTGTCCTACCCATGCATTTGACCAATTAGAGATAGAAAATCTTTATTTCGTAAACAAAAGAGACAATCCTTGCTTTTACCGCAGAAATATCGTGACTCAGCTCTACGTAGAATAAAAACTAACTATAAAAATTGGATAAGAGCGCATAAAGCAAGCATGTATCAAAAAGATGGTGAACAGTGGCTTCGAGTAGCTCAGATAAAAAATACTTCTCAGATCTGGAAATTAATTAACTCTGGCACAACATGTTCACAATTATCATCTCAAACTAATGGTGTATCGGAGAAATGCTGGGTTGAATATTTCACGAATATGTATGACTTACCACCAAATAACAGCGAACAAGAGCTACCGAGATTTGATGGTTTCCCATTCTCTTTAAAGTTTGATCTGGACGATATACTGTTTTATATTAATAAGGCAAGTTCATCTAGAGCTCCGGGCCATGACAGTCTGTCCAATTACACTCTAAAACAGAATCCGACTCTATGGGCTAAAGTTTTACACGCTGCTTTTCTTTCTATTCAGGTGAAACAAAGCATTCCTCCATCTTGGTGCAAAGCTGTGATAGTCCCCATTTACAAAAAGGGGGATCGCACAAGCCCAGCAAGCTATCGCCCAATAGCATTGCTAGACGCACCTGGGAAAATCTTCTCCAGAATTATTTTGAGAGACCTCAATATTTGGCTACATAATGAAAACAGACGTGACCCTTTTCAGACGGGCTTCGTAGTGGGGTTAGGTACTGTTATCAATATAACTACACTTAATGCTATTAAAGCAGGATATGCAATGAAACAACAATCTCTCTACTTGGCATTTGTCGACTTTCGAGTCGCCTTTGATTCTGTTGATCGACAATTATTATTTAATAAAATGTTGAATTTTGGTTGCCCGACATCACTCATTTCGTTAATAAAACTATTACACTCTGATACAACAATGTAAGTCAAATTGAACCTAGACGGGTTGCTATCTGAAACCATTCATACTAAACGCGGCCTAAAGCAAGTCTGCATTCTTGCTTCAACCCTGTTTAATATGTTCATCTTTGACCTAGGCATAGATTTTTTGAAGTTAATTAATGATGCACCTAATCTCGGCAAGCAATCCATCGCATGGCTTCTTTATGCGGATGACTTGGTCCTTATTTCACAAACACCGAGTGGACTTCAGTTACTTCTTAATCAGCTAGAATGCTTTGTTGTCAAGAATAATCTTACACTTAATTTGGAAAAAACCCAAGTTATGGAACTAAGAAATAATCATTTGAAACTTCGGAAACACAATGATTGGGTTCTGCATAAACAAAAACTAACGATAGTTGATGAATATAAATATCTTGGTGTAATGTTTAGCAACTCCACTGCAAATAAACCAAAACAAAGTAGTTTGAGTAGGAAACTATTATCTTTAATCTCGCAGGCCAAAATACTTTTAGCTAAATTTGGTAAATTCTCTTGTTCTCATGTTCTTACATTTTACCTACAAAAGGTAATTCCCATTATGACTTATGGGGCTGAAACTTGGACACCCCAAAAACGAGAATATTGGGACAGAATCGAAGCTCAATTTTGGAAAAAAAACCCTTAATCTACCGAGCTCGACACCAAATGCTCTTCTGCGGTTTGAATTGGGCACTCTCTCGATGCATATTCAAGCAGCCTGGAAAAGATGCAATCTTTTGCGAAAATGTCTTCTAGGACTAACTGCAAACAGTGTGCTAGCAGTACTGGCAGACTATTTGTTACGTTCCCAACATCCATTTCCAAGATATTGGAGAACTACTGTGTTCGATAATTTGAGTGAAGCTAATATATCACTGGAATTGTTATTGCATACTCCAAACAGGGCAAAATTGAAATTGTATATATTTGACCGGCAATGTACACAACAAAAATGTTTAGCATTAAAAGATTTTGATAGAGCGCTATTCGGTCATAAGAAATTCCGACAGGCGGCTGACTATCTATTGAAATGCCCATCAGCCATACTGAGAAATCAGATTTTAAGGTTTCGGTTAAATTTGTGGCCAACAAATCAAATACTGTTGAGAAGAGGTCTAATTAAAGCAGAAGTTGCACATTGCCGATTTTGTAAACTTGTTGAATGTGTTGGTCTAAAAACACAAAGAGAAATGATTATCCGTAAACTTACTCAATCACATTATATATCTCGTTCTGCCGATGAGTTATGGTATGAATTGTTTGCCACAACTAAAACCTCAATAAGAATAGCTACTATGCAGTTTTTAAAATCAATACTGCTCCCAGCTGAATCTATAATTAGTCCTTAATGCTCAAACATCGTGTTATAATAATGCGAACTCGGCTAAAACTGAATTTTACGGTTTGTGGCTTTTGAATTATGAACTGATTAATTATTACTATTGTGAATGTAACTATTGATGAGCATATCTTAGATTTCTTTCTTCCCTTTTCTTTCCTTTAGTTGTAAATAATTGAAATTGATGTGATGTGCACTTAAGTATTATGGAAATTTGTGATGTGCATGTACATCATGATGATTGAGAATGGAAAATATGTATTTTAATGAACCAATTTTCTAGAAAAGTTTTTGTTTTGAAAGGTTAAATTACTTTGACCAACCAAAATAAATAAAGCACAGGCTGCAGAATTAGTGACGCTGATTGTCGTGCTTGAGAATCATGCAGACCAGGAAGTAACAGTGTACAGCGACTCCGCCTATGTGACATCAACGGTGCACGCAGGGTTAGCACGTTGGAAAAGGAGGGGCTACCTCCAAGCAGATGACAAGCCAGTGCAGCATGCAGTCTTATTGGACAGGCTTATTAAGGCACTGCAACTCCTAGTAGCCATCTCAGTAGTTAAATGCGCAGCACATACTAAAAGAGCAGACTTTATCTCACGCGGAAACTAAGCAGCAGACAATGAAGCAAAACTTGCTGCATGTTCAGAAAATGTAATGACATTTGATACGCCTGATGTAAATGAGAAAATGGTTGTAACAATGAACGTGTCTGAAAGATATAGTGATTTGTCAAAGACACAGTAAATGGAGATCTAGGGGAAAGCACCTCAAGATGAAAAGGATTTGTGGACGCGAAGAGGGCGTTCTTTAAACCCCTCTGAAGCATTGTGGCGACAAGACAGCACTGGTAAGACAGTGATGCCTGTAGCCTTATTGAGGGTGGCGGTGGAACAGCTACACTACCCTGCGCACACAACTAGGGAGAACCTCACTATTGCAGAGGATTGGTTCGTACCAAATATGTTAGATCATGTTGCGTTCTTTGTAGTGAACTGCACCGTGTGCCAACAATTTACAGCTAGGCCTACACTGAGCACAGTTAGGGGAGTTATTCCAAGACCTACTGGCCCCTTTCAGCATTTGCATATCGACATGCTGCAAGTATGTAATGGATATAGATATATGATTGTTGTAGTTTGTCATTTTTCAAGATGGATTGAGGCTGGTCCGTGTACACGCCCAGACTCTACCTGTGCAGCTAAATTCTTAGTGTGGGAAGTGTTTCCCAGATGAGGAGTATGTGAAGTAATGAGGTCCGAAAATGGCCCACATTTTGTGAATCAAACATTTGAGCAGATCAGCTTGTTGCATGGTATAAAGCACAAGTTCTCTTCGGCCTATCATCCACAAGGAAATGGGATCTGTGAACGGCTCAACGGCTTTCTTAAAGAAAGAATAGCCAAGTTGAAGCTTACCTTGAAGAAAGGGTGGTTGCATTGCCTACCACTGGCATTATATATATTGAGGAACCTACCAAGTTCGGACCACCATCTCACCCCCATGAGATAGTGACAGGGAGACAGATGAGGACACCCCTCACTCCTCCATCCAGAGTTAGAAGTAATGCTCAGCCTACAGCAGAACTGTTAGGAATGGAGCTACATGAGTATCTTATGTATATGTCTTCAAGTATCTGTCATTTCAGGTCAGCTACGGCGAAAAGGATGTGGGGCAGCACAGAACACAGAAGGAGATGCTTCAACAAGTAGTGTTCAAGAGCTTTGTGTTCCCAAAGTATTCCCTGGAGATGTGGTCCTAATCTGCAACTTTACAAGGAAGTGGCACGAGCCCAGATTTAATGGCCCCTTCATTGTAGAAGATGTCATGCTGTCTGCAGTCAGAGTGCAAGGCAGACGTGCTTGGACTTTTTTAGACGACGTCAAAGTTTACACTGGAGAAACCCCTCTGCCCCCACCCCCTACAGAAGCAAGCATCGGGGAAGAACCTCAGCAAATGCAGACAAGGTCTATGATGAGGAAGAAGGATGCAGAGGCTGTCAAGTGGAAGAAAAGATTTCGTTGGACTGTGGCTTGGTTCGGGACACTGTTTTAGCCACTTCTGAAAGAGTTAAGGGAAGCTGATGCAAGCACTCTGTGCAGTTATTTCAGGGTGAAGGGAAGATCTTTTGTTCTTAAAGCCACAGGAGCTTGTTAAACTTTGGACTGAGGCATGCTTTAAGCCTTGATAAGAAAAGAAATGCAAAATTCCGAGTTCATTTTCGACAATCCAGAGGGTGCAGTACCCTGATTCATTTCACACTGAGTTTCTGTTTCGATTTGCCCATGTTGAGTCCCAATGACAACGTTTCAAGGATCATGTTTGAAGTTTTTCTCTTCATTCTGTGCATGTATCTGGCTATTGTGGGGAGAACTAGTAGTATTTGTTTTTCTGCAAGGTCCTAAGAATGGTCCAATCATAAGAAGGTTGCTCACAGCTATTATTGAGCAAATTTTGCAGTTGCCAGTGTATAGTGGGGAAAGGACAAATGCCCCTATCCGCTGATGATGCTCACAGACAGGTCAGTTTGGTTTTCTATCGTCTGACTGAAGAATACCCATAAATTGTTGGAAGACACTGATGTGTGCACATTCCTAAGGGATCCGAGAAACACTTCAGAGTTAAACGAAATCCTGAGAGGCATCATACTACAAGTGAGTGCTTATTGTGCGAGAAATCTGAGATCAGAGTGAAACTTTCCTTCGAGGGACAGATCAAGAGGTTGCTGGTAAGACAGAACTTTTGTTTCCATGCTGAAAGAAATTCACCATGTCATCTGGTCTAAGGCAAATTCCTGAGATCGTTTTTCTTCATGCAGGAGAGGCATTCACATTTCGTCTGGTTAAAAACTGGTTCCAGGGATACACTGAGCGTTTGTTCTTGTCATCCAGTAAGCAGACAGTTGATTGAGGGTAAATTGCTGAGTCAAGACATCAGCTTCCAAAAGCAGTACATAATGCTGATGTATGAAAGATTACTTTTTCCTTCCTTAGGCAATACAAATGGGTAGTATCAGCAGTAATATAATAATGCAGAGAGACGTCTACAAAGTAGATGCTCTACATTGATATACCTGTTATTTATGCTTGCATTGTGTTCATAATCATATTGCTTTTACTCACAGTACGGACATCGTACTACGTTGATGTACCTAGAGCTAGGACTCCTGTGAATCTTCCTGAGCAGAAAGAAAGTGTAATCACGGCAATTACTAGGCAGCCAAGACCCTATGTAGTCATTCCTGTTCCAAAGAGAAAGACGACAAATTGTCTGAGCTTGAGTCAAGTGTCACTAATAATTGTGCACATACAAAAAGTGTCTTAGAAACTCCGTTAGGACATAAAAGAAAGGCTTGGCAAGATAGACAGGACAAAAGGTAGCTAGATGGGGAGCCCATACAAGTAATGCATGCAAACACACCTGTTCCTGTGATAAATGACCCAAGGGTAGTAACCCAAAGGCAGTCACACATGGAGATTTTGCAAGACATTTTCATGACTAAATGGTATGTTGACAGGATGAAACTTGCTGAACTTTCTCCTACTCAGGGAGCACTGATAGATGTTCCTGTAATTGATCCAGTCAGAAGGAGCTATGCTAACACACTTCATGATATGATCATATAAGGTCATATGAAAAGAATGAGACCTAAAAGAAGCACCAAAGAGGATGATTTTGAATTAAATGATAACCTGGACAGCACAGCTCACCTGGGAAATAACATATGGTATCAGCATATGAAAGAAGTAGAAAGAAGAACTATGAAGGAGGAATGCTTTGTATGTGCACTCCTGCCATACAGTATGAGGAAATCTAAGATCTTTATAGCTATTTAAATAGATGTTCTGACTGCACACTGCATATTACATCTAGCATTCTGTAGTACAAAAGGCCAGTTCATGGGTCGAACAGCCTACCTCAAATGGGCAACTGAATGGACAGATCCAGATGAAGATGACTATATCCAAGACACAAAGACAAGAAACAGAGCCTATACTAAGAATCGTGTGATCAGGTACGAAAGGCCTGGAGTAAAAGGAGCTGGAATCAGATGGGAAGTAAATAAAAAATGGGTACTTCCAGAAAAATCTGCAGAAGATATTCGTAGATGGAAGAACAGAGACCAGATGCAGATTTGGGGAACTGTGCTATCACCAGATGGCTGGGAAAAAGGTATAGTGATCTGCAGAGACTGGGTGATAATGGGTCACTACCAACCAACTATTGAGAATGCACAGATGTTGTGTAAGCCTCTATGGTCGAAACTTGCTAAGCTACTGACATGGGTCAAAGACAGAGGAGGACCCTTACAGATAGTACATTTGGAGAGCGCAAAACTGTGTTTCAGAAACAATGGCACAAGAAAAGTTGGAGAGAACCAGAAATGTGGGCGAATATTTGAAGCACCAGGAATGAACATTGGGACAGCAGTGATCATGGATCGTTATTGGGCTTGCGGATCCAAGGCATTCATGAAGTTACCCAAGGATTGGGGAGGAATATGCACATTGGTAAATGTCCATGTTCCAGCATTGGTGATTCCAAAGAGTGGTCTGAGACTCGAACGTTTTCCAAAAGCAGATGTTCACCTGAGGAAGAAGAGACCTGTGGAGCAGATAAAGAGGATGAAGAGAGTGAACTATTTCTCAGCCAAATCAATAGAAGCTTTTGACTCTATTCCTTATGAACACAGGCTGTTCAGCCAGACCTAGTCAGTGTTCACGGTGATCTTCATGCCGAGAATCCAGGTTGGAGCAAATACAAAATGGCTTCAAATTACCAGATGGGAATTGCTGCAGACAATTTTTTAAAAATTATTTGTATATAATCAATTTGGATGTTTACAAAAAAGCTTTTAGTTCTTGAAGTTCTTGGAGTTACACGAAGGACATTTCTGCGTAATTGGTGATTTCTCAAAGAAGGCCAAGAAAGCGAAGAAAAGCAAAGAGAGAGGCTTTTCCGAAGGTTTACTTCTGTATCATTTGCGACGTCTTCTCTAATGCAGACAATTAACACAACTATAAAGGGATTCAATGCTATCAGAGGTGTAACGCTCACCTGATTCCCACGGAGGCGCTGATCTTGGCAAGAAGGTGTCTGTGACTCGAAAGGTGATGTGCAGAACCCGATGGGCTTCTGGGGTCGAACCTCTTCGCACTGTGTGTCGAACTCGTAGGGTGAGGTTTCTGCAGGTGAAAGAATATGGGGGTTAATGGTCTGGGTTGTTCAATGTTCCTCTTCCTCTCTCTCCCTCTCCGTAGAGCCCCCAGGTCAACGAGCTCACCTTAGATAGGTGAATGCTGGGCTCTCCATCTGCGTCTGGTGCAGGGCGCTATTGCCAGTTCCTTCACTGGTGAAACATAGGCCTCTTGGACTCAGAAGACCGTCACCGTCGTTAACTGCACGAGCGGTGAGTTTCCAGACACCTTTTTAGTCTTTATAGTCTTTAGGTGCAAGGCACGTTAACATTGAACAGGACTTCGTATAATGCTTTTCTCCCTTTTGTCTTGCAGGACTCTTGAGGAAGATGGAGTGAAGCGCCTGGAAATGCGTGAGTAAATGCAAGCACTCTAACTGTCTTTTCCTTGCAGTGTAGTTCGTGCTGAAGAGCAGGCGTTCTATTGCGAAGAGCGCGATGGGCGTAAGTAAATACCTGTCTAATGTCTCTTCTTTTGTCTTTCAGAAGTTGGTTTGCAGCGCCGGAGTCCGCGGAATGTCCGTAAGTAGATACAATGCTTTTATCTCCGCAGGCGGCGATGCAGTGTGAAGAAATCCAGAATTCACGGAGTGCCGGTAAATAGTGACAATGCTTTTGTCTTCGCAGGCGGAGGTGCAGCGTGCCGAAAATGACCGCAGCCGATGGATCAGGTGAGTAGCACTGCGAGATAAGGCTGCCTTGCTAACCTGCTGTTTCTTGTCTCTGCAGGTGCTGCTGTCGACTGGATGCAGGAATGGTGAGTATGCTTCTTGCAGATTCAGGATGCAGGAATGGGGAGTATGACTTCTTGCAGATTCAGGATGCAGGAATGGTGAGTATGACTCTTGCAGATTCGGGATCGTAAGAAGAAAGGCTGGAACAGACTCGGTCAGCGTTCTGCTGCAGATGCAGAATAACGCGAAGCACGTTTCGTCTATCGGGTGTGGTTTAAATAGCCTTGGAGTGATGAGGCGTCTTCCTCCACGGCACCGCCTAGGTAAGAAAAGAGTTCCAGTTCCAGAAGCTTTCCAGTGCTGAATCCAGGGAGTGGAGCTTGCCCCACCCAGGTAAGAAAGTAGTTCCTGTTCACAGAGGACTTCTAAGAGGCTGGTAAGTAAGCAGCATGGTCTGCTGCAGGTAAGTCCACCCAAGCATCTGCACACATATTATGAGCCCGGCGCTTCCAGTGCCGGGACCGATGATTCTGATGAGCCTGGTGCCACCGGCGCCAGGACATGGTCCAAAAGGTCCCTGTGGGGACCGGCTGGTGCCTAGGATTAGGGTTAGGGGCCTGCTTCCAAGGACGTTGGGCTGGTCCTGGCTCCTTGGAAGCAGTGATCATGACAGTACCCCCCCCCCCCCCTCAAGGCCCCTCCTAAGCGTGTCTTCTCCAGGGGTTTTGGTTTGTTGGGGTGATTCAGATGGAATCTCTTGACCAGACGAGGTGCGTGGACATATTCAGAGGGTTCCCAAGACCTTTCCTGGGGGCCGTATCCTTTCCAATCAACCAGATAATATAACTTAGATTTGGAGATCTTGGAGTCTAGAATGTTCTTTACTTCGAATTCGAGTTCTCCGTCTACCAAAACAGGTTCTGGGAGTTCAGCCAATCGGGTTTCTGGTTGTACTGGTTTTAATAAGGAGACATGGAATACTGGATGTATTTTCATATGCGCAGGTAATTCCAATTTGACCGCCACCGGGTTAACTATGGTAGAGATGGGGTAAGGTCCAAGGTATCTCGGGTTGAAGGTGCGGGGTCCTTTTAGAGGCAGGTGCTTAGTGGATAACCAGACCTGATCTCCTACTGCGTAGTGAGGGGCCTCTTTACGGTGTCGATCTGCTCCCTTTTTGACTTGAGCTTTAGCTCTTTGCAGATGGGCAGTGGCTTCTTTAAAAGCACGGGTAATCTCAGAGTGCAAATGATCCACAGCAGGTGTTTCGAATTCTTGGGGAGGATCCAGATTAGAGGTTCTAGGATGATGTCTGTATAATAGGAAGAAGGGAGTCTTCCCGGTTCCAGAATGAGTCGAATTGTTGTAAGCGTATTCAGCGATCCAAAGAATATCCTTCCAAGGGTTTTCAGTTTGTTGGAGCATGCAACGCAGATATTGCTCTAGAGTCTGATTTGTCCTCTCGGTTTGTCCGTCAGTTTGGGGATGGTGACTGGTTGAAAGTCTTACATCAATTTGGGCTAGACGACAGCAACTTTGCCAAAAGTGGGAGATGAATTGACTTCCCCTATCAGAGATTAAAACCGAGGGAAAACCGTGTAACCAAACGATGTTTTCTACGAATTCTCGAGCCAATACCGAAGCCGAAGGTAGGCCCTTCAGGGGAATGAAGTGAGCCATCTTGGAGAATAGATCCACGATTACTAAAATGGTATTATACCCTGAGCATGGAGGTAAGTCCGTGATGAAATCCATGGACAGGGTATGCCATGGACAGGGAGGAATATCCAGAGGGTGTAACAGGCCGGCTGGTTTCTCCTTCTGACTTTTATTCTGGGCGCACACACCGCAGGAGATTACAAAGTCTCTAATATCCTTCTTCCATGATGGCCACCAGAAATGTCTCTTGATCTTTTGCATGGTTTTGGTAATGCCAGGATGACCCTCCATTAGAGAGTCGTGATAACAGGAAATGACTTGTTTTTGTATTTTCTCACAGGGCAAGTACAATCGCCCTTGGAAATATGGTAGGTCTTGATCTATTGAGAATTCTTTTCCCTTTAATTGCCAGTCCTGCAAATCGGCCGGAGTTAGGAGTGACTTGACTGTAGTCTTGATGTCTTCAAAGGATTGAGCGTTGATCAACCCCAAAAGCCTTTGTTCTGGGATTATGGGTATTGGTTCTGGATTGGTCAAATGTTCATCAACTCCCATCCGAGAGAGGGCATCTGCTTTTCCGTTTTTACTGCCGGGTCGATAAGTAATTATAAAGTCAAACTCAGCCAGAAACAGAGCCCAACGAAGCTGTCTGGAAGACTGAGCTTTGGCCGTCTTCAGATATTGTAGATTGCGGTGATCAGTCATTACGGTGACTGTGTGTCTGGCTCCCAAAAGATAATGCCGCCAGGCTTTAAAGGCCGATCTGATAGCTAAAAGTTCCTTGTCTGTAATTGAATAGTTGATCTCGGAAGCCGAGAATTTGCGGGACCAAAAGGCTACTGGATGTAATTGGTGTGTGACCGGATCTCTTTGTGATGACACTGCCCCCATAGCAAGACTAGAAGCATCCGTTTCCACGATGTAGGGGAGTTCTGGGCGAGGATGTTTTAGAACAGGAGCAGAAATGAATTTAGCTTTTAAGTCCTGAAAAGCTTGTTCTGCTTCTGTAGACCATTCAAAACGTTTGTTCTTCTTTAACAGAGCAGTGATGGGCTGGACTATCCGAGAGAATTCCGGAATGAATCTGCGGTAAAAGTTAGCGAAGCCTAACATGCTTTGAACTCCTTTTACCGAGGTTTGTGATGGCCACTTGATGATTGCATCGACCTTCTTTGAATCCATATGAACCCCATTAGGTGACAATATGAATCCCAAGAACTCAACTTCAGTTACGTTGAAAACGCATTTTTC
Source organism: Ambystoma mexicanum (assembly GCF_040938575.1). Classification (NCBI taxonomy): domain Eukaryota; kingdom Metazoa; phylum Chordata; class Amphibia; order Caudata; family Ambystomatidae; genus Ambystoma; species Ambystoma mexicanum. The sequence goes on from NC_090931.1 coordinate 175,335,395, forward strand.
AAGCTTGGCAAAAAGGTTATGTTGACGCAGTCTCTCGAGAACCTTTTTAACGTGTTTCTGATGTTCTTCTTCAGATGATGAATAGACAAGGATGTCATCAATGTAGACAACAACACACACATCTATGAGTTCTCTAAGGACATCGTTCATAAAATACTGGAAAGCGGCAGGAGCGTTACAAAGTCCAAAGGGCATCACTTGATATTCGAATAGCCCATACTTGGTGCGAAAGGCCGTCTTCCACTCATCGCCTTCTTTTATTCGTACCAAGTGGTAGGCTCCTCTGAGATCCAACTTTGTATATATGCATGCTTCTTTGACTTGGTCCAGGAGTTCAGGGATCAAAGGTAACGGGTATCTGTTTTTAACGGTGATTTGATTCAGGGCGCGGTAATCTATACAAGTTCTAAGGTCTCCTTCCTTTTTCGGAACGAAGAACAAAGCCGAGGAGGCTGGAGATTTAGAAGGACGGATAAACCCGTTAGCTAGGTATTGGTCCAGATATTGCCTGAGGTGAAGATTCTCTGGCTCGGTGAGGGCATAAATCCTACTGCAAGGAGGAGTTGTTCCGGGCATCAGGTCTATTTGACAGTCGTAAGACCTATGAGGAGGCAGGGTGTTAGCTTGATCCTTCCGAAAGACATCTTGGAATTCTTGGTAGTCGGGAGGCAATGTGGGAACCTCTGAAGAGATCGCCGCCACTGAAACTTCAGGCCGAGTATAACAAGTGGTAAAACATTCTGGAAACTGAACCGTCTTTGCTCGCCAGTTGATCTGAGGATTGTGCTTCTCTAACCAAGGGATTCCCAGAATGATCTGGAACTGAGGGGCCTTGATCACATCGAACACAATTTTCTCCCGGTGTCCATCTTGGCTCACTAGCGTCACTTCTTGGGTGGCGTGCGTTACTGGTCCGGAGGCTATCTCCGTGCCATCCACTGTAGTAATGACGTCTTTTACTGCCTTAGGGACAAGAGGTAGATTCATCCTTGATGCCATTTCACGGTCCACATAATTGCCGATTGCTCCGCTGTCGATGTAAGCTTCAATTGCATGCAAACGATCCGGACGTGCAGGATTAATGAGGACCATGGGCACCACGAAATGCGAGGTCACGGGACAGATCTTAACGCTCGGCAAGAGGACCTCTACACTTGCCGGGCTAGGTCGTTTCCCTGCTCAGAACTTGAGGTACTGGAATCTGCAGCTCCTACAGCCTTCTTAGCTGGTTTCTCTGGACAGTCTCAAAGAAAGTGCCCCGAGTTCCCGCAATAGAGGCATAATTGCAGCTGTCTTCTTCTTTCCCGCTCCTTTTGGGTTAAAGGACCTTTCATCCCCCCTATTTGCATGGGTTCCACAGTGTCAGCTCCCTTAGTAGAAGTCTGTGGTTTAGAAAACACTCGGGTATCAAATTTAGAACGATCAGCCTTCCTGTTCTGTAATCTGTGGTCCAATTGGACGACTAAGTCAATATAGTCCGAACATTCTTGTGGAGGGTTCACAACTTGAGCTAACACATCCTTGAGCTCTCCACGCAGGCCTCTGTAGAAAAGCGTTATTCTCTTATCCTCGGGCCATTGAGTTTCCACTATGAGTCTGTTGAATGAGGCTATATAGGTCAAGAGGTCTTGATTACCCTGTCGTAATGAAAGAAGTTCATTGTCCAAGGCCTGCCCTAGTGCATGTCTTGCAAACAGTTTCTCCATGCTGGACTGGAAGGCCTGGAAATCATGTAAAACCGGGTCATCCTGGGTGACTAAAGGGATCGACCAATCTGCGGCGCTGCCACTGAGAAAAGAAAGCACGAAAGCCACTTTGGTCTGGTCTGTTGGGAATGCAGCTGGTCGACATAAGAAATGTAAGCGGCACTGGTTGAGGAACACTACAAATTTCTTTGGGTCACCAGAAAAACGTTCGGGCGGAGCCAAGGGCACATTACCAGGTAGATTGATTTGCACTGGATTTACAGATGATGCAGAAGGATAGCTTCCTCCTGGAGCGGGCGGGGGTGTCTGTCCTGCCTGCGTTTGTAGCAATTGCCTAGCAGGTCCTCTGTTCGCTCCTTGGAAATTATCAGTTCTCTTCTTAGAGAGCTTGTTTCCTGACGAGCTGCATGTACTTCTGCTCTTAATTCCCCGAGCAACTGGGCTAAGTGATCAGTGTCTGAGGTTTCCATTGCGCCTGGGTAGGAGTTTTGCGGTGGGCTTCGCGTTCTGTAACGCTCACCTGATTCCCACGGAGGCGCTGATCTTGGCAGGAAGGTGTCTGTGAATCGAAAGGTGATGTGCAGAACCCGATGGGCTTCTGGGGTCGAACCTCTTCGCACTGTGTGTCGAACTCGTAGGGTGAGGTTTCTGCAGGTGAAAGAATATGGGGGTTAATGGTCTGGGTTGTTCAATGTTCCTCTTCCTCTCTTTCCCTCTCCGTAGAGCCCCCAGGTCAACAAGCTCACCTTAGATAGGTGAATGCTGGGCTCTCCATCTGCGTCTGGTGCAGGGCGCTGTTGCCAGTTCCTTCACTGGTGAAACATAGGCCTCTTGGACTCAGAAGACCGTCACCGTCGTTAACTGCACGAGCGGTGAGCTTCCAGACACCTTTTTAGTCTTTATAGTCTTTAGGTGCAAGGCACGTTAACATTGAACAGGACTTCGTATAATGCTTTTCTCCCTTTTGTCTTGCAGGACTCTTGAGGAAGATGGAGTGAAGCGCCTGGAAATGCGTGAGTAAATGCAAGCACTCTAACTGTCTTTTCCTTGCAGTGTAGTTCGTGCTGAAGAGCAGGCGTTCTATTGCAAAGAGCGCGATGGGCGTAAGTAAATACCTGTCTAATGTCTCTTCTTTTGTCTTTCAGAAGTTGGTTTGCAGCGCCGGAGTCCGCGGAATGTCCGTAAGTAGATACAATGCTTTTATCTCCGCAGGCGGCGATGCAGTGTGAAGAAATCCAGAATTCACGGAGTGCCGGTAAGTAGTGACAATGCTTTTGTCTTCGCAGGCGGAGGTGCAGCGTGCCGAAAATTACCGCAGCCGATGGATCAGGTGAGTAGCACTGCGAGATAAGGCTGCCTTGCTAACCTGCTGTTTCTTGTCTCTGCAGGTGCTGCTGTCGACTGGATGCAGGAATGGTGAGTATGCTTCTTGCAGATTCAGGATGCAGGAATGGTGAGTATGACTCTTGCAGATTCGGGATCGTAAGAAGAAAGGCTGGAACAGACTCGGTGAGCGTTCTGCTGCAGATGCAGAATAACGCAAGCACGTTTCGTCTATCGGGTGTGGTTTAAATAGCCTTGGAGTGATGAGGCGTCTTCCTCCACGGCCCCGCCTAGGTAAGAAAAGAGTTCCAGTTCCAGAAGCTTTCCAGTGCTGAATCCGGTGAGTGGAGCTTGCCCCACCCAGGTAAGAAAGTAGTTCCTGTTCACAGAGGACTTCTAAGAGGCTGGTAAGTAAGCAGCATGGTCTGCTGCAGGAAAGTCCACCGAAGCATCTGCACACATATTATGAGCCCGGCGCTTCCAGTGCCGGGACCGATGATTCTGATGAGCCTGGTGCCACCGGCGCCAGGACATGGTCCAAAAGGTCCCCGTGGGGACCGGCTGGTGCCTAGGATTAGGGTTAGGGGCCTGCTTCCAAGGACGTTGGGCTGGTCCTGGCTCCTTGGAAGCAGTGATCATGACAAGAGGAGAGCCATAAAACCGATGACTCTTCAGAATAGATATCACATCAATGGATGGCGGTGTTTGTGCAAAAATTGGAGAATCATGTTGCACATTTGTACCTTATCATGATGACGAGAACGGAAGCTTGACAGAGGCCATAGTCATGCTGACGAAGCTCCATGGTCAAATGATAGACGAAGTAGAAGACATTGCTGATGACAGCTGGTTTGGATCGCTCTTTTCTTGGGTTCCACAACAGATGGCAGCTATGTTCAAATTTCTTGGAGCCCTGATAGTGATGATATTGCTTGGATTCTGAGTGATCAAGATAATAATCTCACAATGCAAGAAGACAGCAAAGAAAGCCATAGGGATGAAGATCATGATCGATGTCGAATCAGGATGGAAAGCCCGAGACTTAACAGATGAAGAGATCAGAGACTTTGTGAAGGCTAGTATCCATGCATCTGAGGGAACAAAGTTCCTGTATCCAAAGAACCATAAGAAGTATGTGGGAAGATGGATCTATTGCAGTCCAAGTGGACAATGCAGCCTCATGACATGGAACAAAGATGAGCATGTCAAGTCAGCTGGATGCCTGAAGGGTGTCAAAGATATGGATTCCAAAGAAGCTCTTTTCCAGAAGAGGATGCCTGGATGTGAAGGATGATGGGAGAGTGATTAATGAATCGCCCGGGGGGGGGGGGAGTGTAGTGAAGGAGTAGAGTACCCCCACCTCAACCACCTCGCCCATATTGTCTGTATGTTGGAAATCAGAGTATGTGGCATACACCGAACAGTTGAACCAACAAAGGGCAGAGTATGGACTCTGTGCAGTACCAGTGAAAGTACCAGTACCTAAGAGAAACTGGGAGGCAAGCTACCCATTGCGAAAACCATACCTGCATACGAGAAAATATGATGGCCATTTGAATGAAATCCCTGAAGAAACAGAGCAAATAAATGGACAGGACGAATGGTGACATCACACAGAGCTGAACTGACGTACATAGAAGAGATGCAAAGACCAGAGAATGCAGATATTCTATAAGGCATCAAGAAAGTACAAAGGATAAGTGACATCTTGGGAATAAGGTGAAGAAGCTTATGCCATAGAAACAGATGAAGATATCAAGCTAGTTTATATGTGTACAGATGCAAAAGAAACGCAAGCAGATGAAGCAATCTTGAGGCTAGCTTTATAGTGTATAGGTTGCGGCAAGCGCGAATATATATATATATATATATATATATATATATATATATGGACAAGTAAAGGGTGGATGTTGCCTCTACGCATTATAGCAGTGCTGGAGTGCTGGACATTAGCAAGAAGGCCTCATTTCTAGTGTGTTGCAGTTAAAAAGCAAATTGAATTACAAAGTGAATCTCTGCAGACAGAGTTGGATGAGCCAAGAAGCCAAGGTCTTATCAAACTGGAGTGAACTGACATTGCATATAAATCGTGTGAAAGAACAGAACTCCTGTTCAGAAGGCATGAACAAAACAAGGAAGATGTCCTAGGTTCATTAGAAAATAGTATTAAATGCACCAAAAGGCTTGATTCCATGGTCTATAGTCACGGGGAAGAATGAAGTTGGACGAATGAGATGGTCACACCTACGCACAAGTGCAGAGCGTGCCCTCACTCCCTAAGTTTCTCAGAACTAAGAACAAGTTCAAGGCCGTGCTTCAAAGCCTAATTGACAGTAGACCACTGAGGTGATGATGGATGGATATGCTAATTGGTGGGAAGCAATGGTTAAGGCAAGCACACCAGCACCTGGATGGCCAGCCTGCATGCTGCTAGACGTAGATGGAAAAGTACTGACAGAGGGTGTCCAGTCAAACGATCGAAAAGAAGGATGGAATGACCTTTTGCTCGAATGCAAAAGGATCGAAAAAAAATGGTGTAATTAATTTATTTATATATATATTTTTAGTTTGGGTTGATAAAAAAATGTATTTAATAAAGAAAACAGGGGGATGGGGAGGGCCCCCCCATAAAAAAAAATATCGATCCTTTTGTTTTCGACCCTATCACTGGCAACCCTGACAGAGGTTATAGTGCCAACCAATTGTAAAGGACTGCGTATTAAGGGGTCCTGTAGTTGTGCAACCAATGGGACGTTGTGTATTTAGTGACGTTCATAGTGGTCATTTTTGGGGGAGGGCTTAGTTGCCCAACCTGATGTCAAGTAACGAATCACAAATTCACACTTTTTTAGACTAGTATGGATCGTATACTTAGATGTTCACTCAGAGCCATACTCATAGGTTTTTGTAGTTTGCCACGTAGGATGACGTTAGTGCATATGTAGGTTAACGTCATTGATGATGAGTTTTGTGTGCAAGATCTCCGTTTTTACTAAGAATGTTTGAGCAAGAGGATTGAGCGATTTCATTGATGTTCGTAATGCTCCCTGTTTTAGATAATTGATATTTAAACAGTCTTCCTTTTGCCAATTACCTGAGTTGCCTCTATTATTGATGTATGAATAAAATCTGCATCCCCATCAATCTCCAGGGTAATTACGCTCATCTTAAAGGCTGGGTTATCCAGTTCACTATGCTCCATGCAGCTCCTTAGTGGAAGGGGGGGGGGGGGGGGCGAGCCCAAGCAGCCGGGTGTGCCCCCCCTTGGTCGTGCCTGGAAGGATTCTGCACGTTGCCTCATGTTAGGGAGAATTCTCTGTTAAGGCTAATTTCCCAAACCTAGTGAGTCCCCCAGCAGCTTTGATGGATTTTTGGGGTTTAATTATTTCTCCTGCTAAGAGTGAGACTCTTTTTCTCCCACTCTTAGGCATGATTTGAGAATGTCCTTTGACTATGTAATGTGTTTTATGGGCTATGGGGTCTTTTACTCCATAGGGCTTTATGTGTTTTTGGTATATGTGTTACACAGCACCCTCAGTGCATTAAGACAGGGGTGTCATAGTGACCCCCAAACATAGAGTCCATACCCTGGGACTGACTACTGTCTCCCAGGGCATGTAAAGTCACTATTGGCTTTACTAGTCTTAAATTGTGAACAGAACCAGTACAAACCATCATATTGTGGAAGTACTGGTAGGGGTAAATCGATTGCCCCTGGCTCTGTTTTTCAAGGGGGCACTGTCCAGTCCCCCCTTGTCGAGTTTCTGGCTGGTGGCAGTGGATACTACACAAAATATTCCACCGGAATATTTCCTATGGGATTTTTCCATTCATTTTAAACGCACCACTTTTTGGTGCAATGTTAAAGATACAGCCGGGTTATTTATTTAATATTTATTCCACGCTTGGGTCTTTTTACCAGGACTCGGTTTTAAAATGGCGTTTGTGTTCGCCTCTGAAACTCCACCCAAGTCGAGCCCTTTGTTCCACTTTTTGCGGGCTTCTGCACAGAAGCCTCCAAAAGTGGTGCCACTCTGTCTGGGTCTACAGGATGTGTGAGAGGGGGGAATAGGCACCCTGGACTGAGTTGCCTTGGCAACTCAAGTCGCACTCTTGTGTGATTGGCTCAGTGGTGAGCTGCCCGGCTCACCACTTAGCATGTTTGATTGACAGCTAGGCTGATGAATGGGGGTTTTCTGCATAAAAGCAGGGTTTTGGGGACTGGAACTTGAGAAGTCGCCACAGGATCTAAAGAATCCGAAGAGGGGAGAAGCTGAGCCAACTACGACACCACAGGTGGAGCCCTGCTGTACGAAACTTACCACCTTCCCGACGACAGAGAAGATCTTCTTCCAGGAGAGTCTTCTTCCCTTTGAGCTGGTGGGACCAACCAGTTTGCATTTTTTCGCCTCCTGGATCGTCTTGTGGTCGAATCGCCCGTGCCAAGCACCCCGGCGGCCGGATAGCCACGTTTCACCACTGCCGCGAATAAAAGGGTAGTACCTTTTAACCAGGAAACTCCGCGGCTGGTTTCTTCCCTGGCAGTGCAACGACCTCCAGCTCTCCTCCACGTCAAGATACTTCTCTTCCCCTGGACGAAGCCCCGACTTGCACCCGCTGCCAGGAACAACGGGCCCTGCTAGAGCTTTCTCACCATTTCAGGTACTGTGTCCTGCCTGGTCTCCCTTGCAACAGACTGTCCAAGGTGTCCCGTAAATCCTTGACTCTTTATCCTGGGGTGACCTCGGACCCGTTAACATTACCTTTCTAACTTGATCCAACCCCTTTTTGACTTTCCTGCAAAGACTTTGAGTGCATTTACACTGTGTGATCTTGGGCACATTCCGCCTTGCTCTCTCCAAGAGTGGGCCTGGCTTATGAACTTTTTTCTCTACAGTAGACCCTGCCTTTCTTGACTTGCTGTGGTTCTTTAAAAGTGTTGGTACTGTGTGATTTTCCTATTCTGCCTTTTCTCTCCCTTTTTAAACAAATTATTGGAGTACCATCTATGGTTACGCGCTCACCTCTGTTTTGCTAAATAAGTGGTGTCTTCACCTAGACTTGTCAAATAATTAATTAGGGAGGTGCATATATTTCTAGTGACTGGGTTTGAACTTGCTTGACATATTAGTGCCAGTGTATTTTTACAAGTGTGTTTTTAAATAAATAATTATATACTTTGATACCAAAGCTCTGGTCAGTGTTTGCTTGTGCTACTGTATTTTTAGCCCTATTGTGTATACTCTATATACTGCCTAACTCTTCTTGAGAGAAGTCTGACTGCTCAGCCACAGCTACCAGGTAAATCTGGGTGGTGTAGACTGCTACCAATTGGGTTTACTGCTAACACCTGTAGTCTTAAACTTTTTGCAGTGGTCCCTAAGGGAACTGCACAGGTTTCTGCCTAACACCTCAGCCCCCGGAGATGGCCAGAGCCCAGGATGTTGCTGTGTAGTCCAGGACCGTGCCGTTCCCGACGGGGTCTGTCCGTTTCGGCTGCCGTCTCCTAGGTGTCTTGGGAGGGGGGGCACTCTGAGCTGGCACCTCCAGGCCACTGCAGGTTCTACTTGTCTGCCTTTTTGCCACTGGTACCACAGTGGACGGCTGGGGACCTCGGTCCGATGATGTCTGTAGAGGGCAGCCTCGATGTTGTCTGGAGCAATGGTGCAGGCAAGAATCCACCTGAATCTGCTTCGGTGGGGCTGTTTGACCTTTCACCGGCTTCCCAGCTCAGATTTCTGTCAGAGAAGGGCTTGGCTGCTGCAGCAGTATTTTCCCATCCGCCCACTGAATTTGTAGCTCTGGAGTTTCACAGAGGCTCAGGATATGTGAACAGGATGTTGGCAGCCACCGGGAGCAAGGTCGCTCAGGTCTGCATGAGCGCCTCGCACATGCGCCAGTCTGGCTTATCTTACGAAGAAGATGCGAGCTGTAGGTAAGTACACTGAATCTTAGGTAGAGAGGCACAGCAAAGAAGCACTTACACTTCTAAACACTTAGGAATTTTTGATAATACACTTCAAAGGGCACTTTCACTTTTGTGTTTGTTCGTAGTTACATTTGTAGCAATGTTAGAAAGGGAAAAGACAATGTTATCGTATTATCGATTAATGCGCACTCATGCGGTTTATACAGTAATGCATTTACTCTGCAAACACATATAGTAAAGTCACTTAAAGAGAAGAAAATGTTTAGTGTAAGATAAGCTTAGTTCAAGTTTCTAGAGATGGTTTCTTTGCCTAGTAAGCCCTTAAAGTCCAAAAATGCAACCCTTGTTAAAGGCAGTTCAGAGAGGGCTTGAAGTCTTGACAAGCAGCGAATTACACAGAGTTTCTGTGGATTTCTTCCAGTTTCTAGTGTTAATGAAGCAGCAAGTTAACAACTAATAAAGGAGACCTTAAAGCTGACTCGAGAAGGGGATACAAGCAGCGGCTTGGGTCTGAAGTAAGAGAGGGTTGCCCTGGACACCTCTACTTGCACTCCAACGTTCTTGAGCGACTTCTTGGAATCAGGTAAGCAATACCTTTTTCCCCACAGTAACTTAGGTTAGAAGAAAAGGTTTGTGCTGGATGCTCCGCGATGTTGCAGCTCTGGACCCGACCACCGGATTCCTTGGTCTGATGACTGAAGGCAGGACAACGGACAGGATCTCTTTGCAGCAGTCTCGAGGGAGGACTTGTAGCACGACTTTCAGCAACTCTTGGGGTCACTCTGTGGTTTTGGCACCTTTTCTGCAGAACCAACAAAGGACAAGGATCGCCCGGTCAATGTTTTGCTTCCTGCAGGCCCACACTCTGTTGAGGGGGTCTGGGCTAGTTGGATCGGATCTTTGGAGTGTCCTTATGGGTTCAGCAAAGATTTGCACAGATTCAACCTTTCCACGCTGATGCACGCGAAATGGGCAGCAGGTCTATTGGTATTGGGGTTTTGCAGCTCTAGAAACTCCTAGGACCTCGAGAGATGGCTTGTTTCATAGTTTGTCTTGGGAATGGTTGTTCCCACCAGCCAAAAGAAAGGAGTCGTCCTTGTTGGAGCTTCCCTGTCGCACAGAAAACAGGGTCAGGACAGCAATGGTCGCTTCACGGTGTAGCAAAGGGTCTGCAGGCATCTCTGGTTGTCTTCTTCAGTTACTTCAGCTTCCAGTGGTCGACTTGCTTTTCACTCAAAAAGCCTCACCTTGTATACAGTTCCAGGACACACTCCTCTTCAATCTCTCTCAGCATTTTATAAAAAGAGGTGTTTGGCTGTCAATTCAGGACAGCCAGACCCCTTGTGGGAGCTGGACCTATTCACTCTGGCAGACAAAGGACAGGGTGGTGGAAAACTGCTCCCCCACTCCTGGGATGGTAAATTCAGATGTGGGGGGTCCTTGTGTTTTATATTCCGACACTAGCAGAAACTTTATGGATAGAACCTTGGCTGACCGTCTTGGTGTTCCATTAGAAGAAAAGGAAATTCCCAAACAGGTCACAGCTTTAGATGGTACATGACTTCTGGTACAATCGCACAAACCACTGGCCAGTTGGAATTGAGAATAGCAGAGGGACATTGGGAGGAAATTATTTTTTAATTAATTGATGTGTCCCAGTCGCAAATCATTTTGGGAATTCCCCGGATGACTTTACACAATCCCCCGATTGATTGGGCTAAGACCAGTAGAGTTTAGATCAGAATTTTGTCTCGAACAATGTACTGTGGATGGTTTCGAGGGAGGTAAGGTTAAGCAGGTGTGAATCAGGGGAAACACTTTGCAAGTGGTGCAGTGGAGAAACATGTAGTGGGGACAATTGTGGGAGTCTTGCCCACATGCCATTGTGGATTTGAGGATGCCTGCAGGGGGCTAGTGAGTTTCCACCACACATCCCATAAGACTGCAAAATCGACTTGTAAGATGGGGCACCCATTCCCTGTGGCAGGATTTATGTATTAACAGAAAAGGAGAACGAGCACCTGAAGGAGTACCTGCAGGAAAATGCAGCCAAGGGTTTTATTCGCCATTCAGAGTCACCCACTGCGTCACTCTTATTTTTCGTCACCAAGAAGGATAAGAGATTAAGAACTTGCATTGATTATAGAGCCCTAAATAAGATCACCATAAAAATCGATACCCACTTCCACTGATTTCTGTGATGCTGGATCCGATACAGGGTGCTAAGGTTTTCAATAAATTGGATCTCAGAGGGGCTTATCATCTTGTGAGGATTAGAGAGGGAGACGAGTGGAAGACTGCATTTCGAACTCACCTTGGACATTTGAACATCAGGTGATGCCGTTCGGCCTTTGTAATGCTCCAGTAGCTTTCAGTTTTTTATCAATGAAGTGCTTCGGGAATACCTAGATATCTTCGTGGCTGTTTACATTGATGATATCTTAATTTTTTCAAAGGCTGTGAGTCAACACGAAGAACACGGTCGGAAGGTCTTGACCAAATTGCGAGAGAAATCACCTTTTTGCAAAGCTGGAAAAGAGCCCGTTTCAAACATCAAGAGTAGATTTCCTGGCCTTTGTAATTTCTCCGGCTGGGTTGGAAATGGATACCAGTAAAATCAAGGTGGTTGTGGAGTGGCCAACACCAACCAAACTCAAAGACATCCAAAGTTTTATCGGATTCGCACATTTCTAATCGCAGGTTTAACCGAGATTTTTCTCAGGTGGTGATACCCATTTCTCAACTACTGAAGAAGGGAATGAAGGTTGTGTGGGGAGGAGAAGCGGAAGAAGCTTTTTGTTTTCTGAAGTAGAGATGCACCACAGGACCAGTCTTGCTGCATCCGGGTGTGGAACAACAGTTCTTTGCGGAAGCAGATGCTTCTGATGTAGCCTTGGGAGTTGTGTTGTCCCAGAGACACTCAGTTACAGGTCCACTTCATCCGGTAGATTTCTATTCAAAGATGTTTTCAGCAGCGGAAAGGAACTACACAATATCTGAAAGAGAACTTTTGGCCATCAAGGCAGCATTCGAGGAGTGGAGGCACTACCTTCTTGGAGCCAGACATTGAGTAACTGTTTTAACGGACCACAGAAATGTAACATTGCTGCATTCAGCCAAGACCTTAACACCACAGCAATTACATTGGTCCTTATTTTTTGCCGATCACATTTAAGCCACGGCATCAGAATATCAAAGCTGATGCAATGTTGAGGTGTTATCCCGGAAGCACTAAGGAAGATCCCATCACCCAGTTCCGTTGTTGTAAGAAAGAAATGTTGTGGTTGGTGAGGTGCAAAAAGTCGATAAATTTGATGAGCAGATTCACCAACTGATGTCTCAGGAGCAAATGTGTGAGTGGGTGAAAGAGGATCCAGTTTGGCAGATTAAAGGGGGTTTACCTTACATGGATGCAGAGTTGTTTGTGCCCGCTGAAGAATTGTGGGAAGAGGCTCCAAGTGTTGCCACGATTCACCATTAGCAGGGCATCGTGGATTTAGGAAAACTTTGGAATTGTTGCGTAGGGAATTTTGGTGGGAGGGTATGCGTAAGGACACTTTGAATTATGTGAGACATGTGCCCGAGTTAAGCTGAACATCCAAAAACGTGCAGGTTTGCTAGCTCTGTTACCTACTCCGCCTCGCCCTTGGCATACAGTTTCCTTAGATTACATTGTGGATCTTCCCCCAGACGAGGAGTGTAATAGCATCTTGGTTGTGGTTGATGTTCTGTCTAAGGCAAGTCCTTTTGTGTCCATCAAGGGGGCAGCTACAGCTTCTTCCTTCGCACAAGCCTTTTTACAAAACATTGAGAGCCTTTATGGGTTACCATCTCAGGTGATCTCTGACCAAGGATTTCAATTTGTGTCGAAGTTCTGGCAAGCATTCTGCAAAGAGTTAAAGATTGAGGTTAGTTTGACCATTATTTATCCTGAAGCGAATGGTCACACTAAGATGGTGAATCAAGCGCTTGAGAAATACGTTGCTACTATAAGTCTGGCATGGGTTGGGTGGAGCTGCTATGGCTGGCAGAATTTTGTTACAGCACATCCCAAGATTCCACATCCATGTCTCCATTCTTTGTGAACCAGGGTTTCCATCTGAGATTTTTTATGGAAGTGAATTTTGAGGAGGTGGAGGTTCCCGATGTTGAGAGTAGGCTGAAGACTATGGGTGAGAATATCAAGAAGGGTATGGAGGCATTGCAAAGGAGTACATTAAGCTACAAGAAGTTTGCTGACCGCAAGCAGAGATCAGCTCCAGAGTATCAGGTAGGAGAGTCGGTATTGCTTTCCAGTAAGAACATTGCTCTTACGGGAAAAAAAACAAGTTCAGTCCACGGTCCATTTGAGGTTGGACGAGTTCAGTCCCCAGTTACAGTAATATTGAAGTTGCCCTCAGGTCTCAAGGTGCATCCCACTTTCCACGTAAAAAAATCTTTTAAAGCCTTGTACAGAGGGTACCAGATTACAGGAGGTGCCAAGTCCAGTGAGTGTTGAAGGTTCTGGGGATGAGTACAAAGTGCAGCCATTCTGGATTCTAAGATGGTACATGAAAGGTTGCAATATCTGTTGGATTGGAAGGGGAACGGTCCAGAGGAAAGATCATGGCTGGCTAAGGAGGAAGTTAATTCCCCGAGATTGGGCAGGAGGTTCCATCGACATTGACCTGAGAAACCTGGCCACTGGGACAGGGTACTATTGGAGGGGAGGGGGCACTACTATCAGGTTCCCATTAAGTATCTCAGCTAGAAGGAAGTTTGGGTATGGAAAAGGTGCATTTTGCGCAAGGAAGGTGCAAGATCTAAAGTCGATTGTTAAAGGTGGTTATATTGGGGCAAGAATATTTTTTCCTTAACAGTGCCTTGCAGGATACAGGAATAGTCCGAACTTAAAATGGTGGGCTTACAGAGCAGCAATGGTTGGCCCAGAGGGGATTGGGCGGTAGTAACTAGAGCTCCAGTAATTAACTAAAGAGAAAACTGTAAAGAAGATTTTTCATAATAGCAGACATTTTCAGAGTGAGACCTCCTGTCATCAGTGAAGAAGTTGAAGAACTCAAGATAAGTGCCATAATTGGAGAATGATCACTCAATTAAAACAAGACAGACTGCCATAGCAGGGGAAAAAAGAATGTTATCACAACAAACTCAAGACTGTTGACGAAAGTATGTGACATAACCGGAGAGAGACTGTCATTTTCAAAAGTAACTTTTTAGTCAAAAGTATTTCACTAGAAAAACTACATTAGCTAGTTGAGACTAAAGTACAGCACAATTCTTATAAGGCACCTCCAAGCTGGGGTGGAGGGATAAAGGTAATTATGGAAAGTTGGTATAGAATACTTTAAAAAGAGTGTAAGATTAAGAGAAGTTTTGTAACCACAGGTTGCGTTCATTTGCAAGTTCCCTGAAGACATGAGGTTCAACAGTCAGAGGGCAATCGACAGGGACCTGATCTTTTTTATTTGATCAACTTCTACTTTCCCCCCAGGCTGGACAACTCAGCAATTATAATATAAGGATTGTTTGGTGGACCGAAGTAAGGGTCTGGAGGACTCCTAGTTTGCTTTTGCAGGATTTTAGAGCCGGGTCCTTACAGATAGTCAAGTCAGGCATACCATACCTGTCATGATGCCTGCCCCAGGAAGACCAGACCAGGCCCAGCAGCCCCAGAAGCAGGCATCATGCCACTTGGAGCATGCCCAAAAGCCCCAGTTAGGGGCTGTTTGGGTACAGTTCTGGCGCCTATGGCACCAGGCTCAAAGATAAAGTCAGTCCTGGCGCCATGGGCGCCAGGCTCATTATTGATAACTTACCTGAAGCAGACCATGCTGCATACTCACCTGAGGCAGACCATGCTGCATGAAGACTCAAGCCAAATGAGGCTTTGGAGGGACTATTTTACTGAAGGGACTATTTTGTTACTAGGGTGGGGCTGTGGAAGAATACTTACCTGGATCTTCTTCCAAGGCTATTTAAACCACGCCCGGACAGCCACACATGCTTCGCGTTATTCTGCTTGCTGCAGCGTAACGCTCACCATGTTTTCAGCAGCTCCAGTCTTCAGCCACGCCCGCTTCAGTCCTGGGACTCCTGAAACAAGAAGACAAAAAGGATAAACGTTAGAACAGGAGTTTTAACTTTAATCCTTACCTGAATCCTGATCCATTTCGCCACGGAACTGAAAGACAGAAGTCTTTGAAGCATTGCTTCGCATTCCTACGGCGCCGCGCTGAACTCACCTGCTTGGCGGTACTTCAGCATTCCATCACGCTCTCTCCATCTCGCGGCCGCCCTTCGACACCTAAGGAGACAAAGACAGCAAGGTGAGCAAGGGGACTCTCTAAGGCCATACAAGCTCCCCCAAAACTTACCTGATTTACCACGGGGGTCTCACCTCATCTCGGGTCGGCACAGTCAACTCTGCTTCATCGCCGTACCCCGGCCCCTAAGGGGAAAAACAAAATAGACTTACCTGAATCTTACCGGGTGCCATTTGGAAATCCTTGTGTGGATTAATCGGCAACCTGCAAGGAATCAGACAGAGTGAAGAGCAGACAATTGAACTCTTATGAACAATTGGACTTTAGAGTCAATACTGGAACTCACCAATTCCTCTACGCCAGTGAAGTAACTGGTCATCAACGCGCCCCTGCGGTCGACGCAGGATGGAGCGCTCATCCTTCCAAACCATCAGGTGAGACTAAGGAGGGGACATCAAGAGTGATCAGTGGGAAGACAATGGGAGTGGGGAAGGTAGGTTGACACTCAATTCCACGGGTGGTTAATTCCTCTTCTCCTTTGCAGAAGAATATTCTTGCGAGCCAGACAAACTAGTCTGAGCGGGCCAGTCCAGTCAGTCATCTCGGCGCTACACGTCACGCTGGTGGAAATAACAGCGGCCCAGTTCCGGTCGACGCCCCCGTGGGAACCAGGTGAGCATAACAATACCAGCAGTGCTGACAACTATCGAGCATCCTACTGTTGGACAATGGAACAAATATGTGAGGCCTTCCATGGCAGTAGTGAGAAGTCTATGTAAAGTCATGCTACATGCAGAAGGGTATTGAACAAGCCGTTTGTACTATGCCAGGCAGCCTTCTGCACTAGTCTGAATCCGTACCATGTCGGTTTCGATGTGGAAGTGCCCACCATTCAGCAGAGGTTGCGTTGGTCAGTGTGTGCTACGTGACATTTCTACTGCCAAATGTGATGTTATATTAGGTTTTTATGGCCTTGTTGTAGAACTATAAGCAAGGCGTTGGGACATAACATTTGGCAGGCTTTTAAAATATACTGTTGCAGCAATTTGCCAGATGGACTTTTAGGCCATGTTTTGTAATGGAGAGGAAAGACTATGTTGTTATTTTTTACTTTTCTTAACCATGTCTTTTCGGAGGAGTTGTGGATTCAAGTGAGTGTACTGTGTGGCAAATGGATGATATACAAGAGGAATAACAAGATGTTATAAAAGTAGTTCAGTAGTGTTAACATGGTTATGGAGGGACATTATTGGTTATTGGCTACAGAGGCACTATGAATGTGGGAAAGAAGTTATAGATGTATTGCACAGTGTGTATTGTTTATCAGGCATCACTGATGTGTCCCTTCCAGATGTTATGGATGTGTAACATTGTTTATTGGGCATCACCGATTTGTGCCAGAGGTTAGGGATGTATAACATATTGTTTATTGAAAATGGGTTTTGCGCAGGGAGGGGCAGGAACTGGGTGGGCATGGCCAAAGGGATTAGCATGGCAATGGGAGGTCAACGGGCGGGCTTTTAACCGAACACCAAACACCTACAAGCTGTGTGTCCCTCATATGCCATTTCTCCCATTCTGTACTCTAATGCAATAGTTTTGGCTTATAATAACCTAAACTGAAAAGGGCAGTCCCCTTTTAAGCCGACAAAGCTAAATGGTATGAGGTACCGCTTTCAATAGGCATATGAGGGATGTAGCTACATTAGGACAGTACCTAGGCATATGACGCTTTCACTGTGTTACACATGGGAAAAGGACACTGCCCCTTTAAGGGCAGCCAAGGAGAAAGAGCGGGAGGAGAGACGGAAAGGGAGGGGCGAGAGAGGGAGAAAGTTAGTTAGAGTTGAGAGGTGAATAAAGTTGGTTCGTAGTGAATTTGGCTCCGTGTCGTTTGTAGGCCTGAGAGCGTACGTATGAACGAGGTCCAACACTGGCGACGAAGCCGATACGACCCGTTGCGTGCCGGCAGCAGTTTGGAGGGCCTGTGAGCCCAGCAGTGCGAGGAGGGCCTGTGAGCCCAGCAGCGTTCAGGGAGGGCCTGTGTGCCCAGCAGTTAAGGAGGGCTCGTGAGCCCAGCAGACCAGGTGGGCTCGTGTGCCCTGCAGCATCAGGACCGGAGAGCCCAGCAGTGGTGGCCTGCCAGCAGCAGACCAGCCGACCAGAAGATCGGGGAGGACCCTGCGCCCAAGACTGGAGAGCCCGGTGGCGAGGAGCCCGACAGCGGAGGACTGCCAGCTAACCAGCCGACCGGAAGATCGAGAGGCCCGTGCGCCCTAACTGCAGAGCCCAGCAGCGAAGAGCCCAGCAGCGGAGGCCCACCGGCAGCTGGCCAGCCGACCAGGTGATCGAAGGGCCCGTGCGCCCGAGACTGAAGTGCCCAGCCGACCGGAAGATCGAGAGGCCCGTGCGCCCCAACTGCAGAGCCCAGCAGCGAAGAGCCCAGCAGCGGAGGCCCACCGGCAGCTAGCCCAGCCGACCAGGTGATCGAGGGGCCCGTGCGCCCGAGACTGAAGTGCCCGGCGACGGAAGCCCGCCGACAGCAGCCCAGCCGACCAGGACCGCAGCGCCCAGCAGAGGAGGTCCCGCGCACCTCGACAAGAAGAGGACCGCGGACGCCAACAACGAGCGGAGCCCGCGGACCAGAAGAGGCCCACAAGAGGAAGGAGACCACGAGGGAACTCAGCAGGCCCACACGTCACGGAAGAGGAGACCCGCAGGCTCGCGGCATCCACCCTCAAGTAAGGAGTCGGAAAGGGGTAGCGAAAAGGGAACCCCGAGTCTCCCACCCACGTGACACACCAGGGAACCAGTGAAATCACCCGAAGGTGACACCTGCAAAAGGGAACCCCGAGTCTCCCACCCACGTGACACATCTGTAGAGACACCCGAAGGTGACATTTGAAAGGGGAAACCCCGAGTCTCCCACCCACGTGACACACCAGCAGACACACCCAAAGGCAACAGTTGAAAGGGGAAACCCCGAGTCTCCCACCCACGTGACACACCAGCAGACACACCCAAAGGTAACATTTGCAAAGGGGAACCCCGAGTCTCCCACCTACGTGACACATCGGTGAAAACACCTGAAAAACAAAATTCTGCAAGAATCCGAAGGTGACATTGCCAGAACGCCACTCTGCACACAAAAAGCAGAGGGTGAACAACGTGCCCCAGTGGGCGAACATACACCGCAGCAGTTCAAGAGAACCACGGTGCAAAAGCCTACCAGAGCACCCCGATCATCCGCGACGCAGCACTCCACGCTACACACCAAGATACCGCCATGTCATCTGCAGACGCGGCAGACCCTAATGCACCACCACCACCACCACCGGGAGCTCCCTCCTCTCATGCAAGCCTAATGAGGAGACCTGCCCCGTTCACGCTAAACCCACACCATGACCAGGGGCAGAGATGGGAAGAATGGATGGAGGAATTTGACGACTTCGTGGGTGCCATTGGCACACAAGAACCTCCCAACATACTGAGCATATTTGCAAATGTCGCAGGGAGAGAAATCAAAAATATTATACGCACGATCCCTCCACAAGATCGCACCACATATGCAAGACTCCTGCAAGCCATTAACGAAAAACTGGTCATCTCACCCAACCGGGACTATGAAAGGTACACTTTCAACCAATGTGGCCAGCTACCTCACGAATCAATAGGGGAGTTCGTAATACGTCTTCAGAGGAAAATATGCAAATGTGACTTTGCTAACTTTAATGACGAAGAAGCCATTAGATTACGCATCATAGAAGGGTGTGTATCCTCGATGTTCCGGAAGCACCTCCTCAAGAAACCCCTATCCATAAAATAGGTGCTAGACCTAGCCAGGGTATACGAAAGAGTGGACATTCAAGCAGCAGCCATTGAGAACCAAAAAAAGGGAGAAACCATAGCCGCAATACATCCCTACGCCCGCCAGCCAAACCCCCAACCAAGGACCAACCAGAGGTACCCGACACAACGAGCACAGGGTGACCGCCAATGCTATCGCTGCGGATTCGAATATCCACACAGAGGACCGTGCCCCGCCATTGGGCAACGATGCATGAGATGCGGAATGGAGAACCACTTCCAAGTGATGTGCAAAGAACTACTACCGGAAGGAGGATCAGCACGCCCACGATCTACCCCTCGCACGATGGACGCACATAAAGAACAGCATCACCATGTGGACAGGAACGCACCTCTCGCGCCATCATATCAACGCCCAAACACAGTGAGAGCCTTGGAAGGACTTCAGATTGAACCAGACAGGAAAGACCACGAATTATACGATGCCTATCAGGATGACTTCATGCGGGAACTGGAACGCGAAGACACCCGCAGAGCGGAAGCACCAGACAACCGGGAACGTGACAGGGAGCCATACCCTTACCCCCCACCACACTATCCACCAAGTGGAAACGAACAGCCTCAATACCTGCAGGACGGCTACGACCGAGAGTATGTATGCCTTCTCAGCGTGGAGGAGGAGGACACCGCGGCTCCCAGAGTAACAATTCAGATGGGAAGAACCCAAAACAGATTTATTGTTGATACAGGAGCGACGGTCAACGTCATGAATGAAGACATCTATCGTGAAATAGCTTCAACATACCCCATCCAAGAGTCTAGGACACACATCTTCCAATGGGGAGCAACCCAACCCATGACATCAAAAGGGAAATTTCAATGCGACCTACGACACAGAGGCATCACAGTAACCGCCACGATACATGTGATAAGAAGCCCAGCTATTGGCCGCTGCCTTCTCAGTTACAGGACAGCTAACGCACTTGCCCTGATTGACCTACACTATGACCAGTCGGAGGTCATTGAAGGACTACCACTACCATGCGAATCCCTCAGGGCAATCATAGACAGACCATTGGCAAAAAGAGACCTCAAGAACACTTTCCCCAAACTGTTCGAAGGGGTAGGGATGCTAAAAGGGCCATGCATCAAACTACACATAGACAAAAACGTCAGGCCAGTTCCACAACACCCACGGAAAGTGGGTTTCCACCTCCAGGAACAAGTGTCAAAGGAAATACAACTTCTCCTCCAGAACGACATCATAGAGAAAGCGGAAGGGCCAACACCCTGGGTGTCACCGATAGTAATTGTCCCCAAGGACAATGGTCGCCTTCGCATATGCGTAGACATGCGCATCCCGAATACTGCCATCCAGAGGGAAAGGCACCCAGGACCAGGATTGGAGGACATGCTAATCAGGTTAAACCAGGCGAGGTTTTTCTCAAAACTTGACCTCAACCAGGGCTACCATCAACTCGTCCTGGATCCAGAATCACGGCCCATAACCACATTTGCAACGCACGACGGCCTGTTCCGATACAAAAGGTTAAACTTCGGCATCTCATCTGCCGCAGAAATATTCCAAGAGACCATCAGGCGTCTCATAGCATCAGAGACGAATGCATTAAACTACAGTGATGACATCCTCATATTCGGGAAAGATCAAGACCAGCACGATAAGGCTCTCAGGAACATCTGCTCCATCCTACAAGATGCAGGGCTAACACTGAATGAGTGCAAGTGCGTCATTAACAGAACAAGTCTCAAGTTCTTCGGACACACATTC
This sequence comes from Ambystoma mexicanum, assembly GCF_040938575.1. Lineage (NCBI taxonomy): Eukaryota > Metazoa > Chordata > Amphibia > Caudata > Ambystomatidae > Ambystoma > Ambystoma mexicanum. The sequence continues at coordinate 175,356,212 of NC_090931.1, forward strand.
TCCAACAACGGCATATCTGCAGACCCAGACAAAATAAAGGCCATCACTGATCTGCGAGCGCCGACGAACACAGCAGAGTTACGCTCGCTATTAGGAATGGCGGGATATTGTGCGCGATACCTTCCAAACTACGCCACAACGACTGACCCGCTCCGCAACCTCCTGAAGAAGAACCAACCATTCACATGGGACGCACCCTGCCAGGAGTCATTCACAGTGATAAAAGAGGGACTCACCAACAACAAACAACTGGCATATTTTGATCCCAACTGGCACACCATCATCACAGTTGATGCGAGCCCGGTGGGGCTGGGAGCCATCCTAGCACAAACTGACTCCGCAGACAACGGCCACCATGCAATAGTCGCCTACGCCAGCCGAGCCCTGTCACACACGGAAAAGGCCTACTCTCAAGCAGAGAGAGAAAGCCTGGCCGCGGTATGGGCGTGTGAGAAATACCACCACTTCATCATTGGCCGAAAATGTACCCTAGTGACAGACCACCAAGCCCTCCTATCTATCTTCGGGAACCCCAGGACGAAGATGCCACCCCGCATTGAGCGATGGGGGATAAGACTACAGGAATACGATTACACCACAACGACTGACCCGCTCCGCAACCTCCTGAAGAAGAACCAACCATTCACATGGGACGCACCCTGCCAGGAGGCATTCACAGCAATAAAAGAGGGACTCACCAACAACAAACAACTGGCATATTTTGATCCCAACTGGCACATCATCATCACAGTTGATGCGAGCCCGGTGGGGCTGGGAGCCATCCTAGCACAAACTGACTCCGCAGACAACGGCCACCATGCAATAGTCGCCTACGCCAGCCGAGCCCTGTCACACACGGAAAAGGCCTACTCTCAAGCAGAGAGAGAAAGCCTGGCCGCGGTATGGGCGTGTGAGAAATACCACCACTTCATCATTGGCCGAAAATTTACCCTAGTGACAGACCACCAAGCCCTCCTATCTATCTTCGGGAACCCCAGGACGAAGATGCCACCCTGCATAGAGCGATGGGGGATAAGACTACAGGAATACGATTACACCATCATCCATAAACCAGGAGGAGACGCAAACCCAGCGGACTACTTGTCCAGACACCCTCTACCAGACAAAAATGACACTTAGGTACAAGACATATTCAGTGGCTTCATGTGCCAATCGTCAAATGCCATGCCGCCCACCATCTCGACCACGACGTTCGAGGAAAGGAGCAAAGCCGACCCAACGATCAGGGCCGCTATCACCCTCACCCGCTCCAACAAATGGAGGGAACGCCACTCAAATAGAACTGAAGAAGGAGACGTGGACCAGAAAGAATTAGACCGGCTAGCCAAAGTAAAAGATGAACTTATAGCAACTGACCAAGGGCTACTACTACGAGGTAAGAGGCTAGTAGCACCAAGAGACCTAAGGAAGACACTAGCAATGCTGGCGCACGAAGGGCACAGGGGAATGGACAACACCAAAAGGTTCCTCAGGAACTATGTCTGGTTCCCATATATGGACATGATAGTGGAGGACATGCTCAGACACTGCAGACCCTGCCAACTGGCAGCCCAAGGACAAAACCCAAACCCCCTCCAACTCACCACGCTGCCAACGAGACCCTGGCAAAAGGTCGCAATGGACTTTTATGGACCCGTAGAAGAGGGAGGGTATCTATTAGTAATAATAGACGAGTACTCGAGATTCCCATTTGTGAAGCAAACACCCTCGACATCCTTCGCTGACAATGCGCCCATAGTGGACGAACTTTTCAGCGAATGGGGCATCCCCAACGTCGTGAAGACCGACAACGGGTCCCCTTTCCAGGGACGGGAATTCGCAAACTTCGCAAAACACCTAGGCTTCTCCCATCAAAAGATCACACCACTCTGGCCCCAAGCCAATGGGATGGTCGAACGGTTTATGGCCACGATCAAATTGACCCGACAAAAGGCAGTAGCGGAACAGACACCCCATCCGAAAGCCATCTGCAGCATGCTCCGAAGCTACCGGAACACTCAACATGACGCAACTGCAAAGCCACCCGCTGAACTCATGGTGAGATACCAACCCAGGACACGTATCCCACGATGGGAGGACTATACACCGGAAGAAGACCTAGCCATCAGGGAACGTGACGCTGAGAAACGAAGGAAAGCCAAGCAATGGGCTGACACAAGAAGGAGAGCAAAGGAACAACAGCTGGAAGTTGGACAAACAGTACTGGTCCGACAAACACAGCGCAAGAAAACGGACACTCGATACCATCCAGAGCCAAGAATCATCACAGCTATCAAAGGGCCCATGGTCACGGCAACCGGAGAACTAGGGGACATTACCCGTAACTCCTCATTCTTCAAGAAGCTGTATCTGGAAGAACCTGAACCACCAGAGATACCCGACGAGAGCCTCAATGAGGAAGAGGAAACGGAACCCCCAATAGAGTCAAGCGGCGAGAGCAGAGAATCACCAGGGAGACCCCCGAGGACGATAAAGAAACCGATGAGGCTCATCGAACAGATATAGCCGGACTGTTATGATAAGCACGGGGGAGGTGTTACACATGGGAAAAGGACACTGCCCCTTTAAGGGCAGCCAAGGAGAAAGAGCGGGAGGAGAGACGGAAAGGGAGGGGCGAGAGAGGGAGAAAGTTAGTTAGAGTTGAGAGGTGAATAAAGTTGGTTCGTAGTGAATTTGGCTCCGTGTCGTTTGTAGGCCTGAGAGCGTACGTATGAACGAGGTCCAACACACTGCCACATGAACCGGTACCAGGCACATGATGGCAAATGTAAGGAACGCATGGTGGTAACAGTAAAGACAGACACAAATGATCAAAGTTCAAGGGTTTTTATTAAACTGTGTGCAGGTTGGAAAAATGCCTAATCTGAACCTAAATCTAAGATCGGAGCAAGCAACGACCATCAAATGAAAATAAAGCAGTCATTGTGGCATTGTGCCAAATAAAAAGGGCCTATACTAAGAAACCTATTGCCAAACCTTACAACAAATATAAAAGGGTGTGGGATGGTTTTGGAGAAAAGAACTGTTCTCAAATAATGTGTCAGGATGCGGTGGCTTAGATCTCCCATCCCCACGTTTTGAGTATAGAGTAAGATGGAATCTTTAAGCACAGCACACACTCAAGCTTTCCCAGCACAAGTAGACAGTTCCACATGCAGCTATCAGGACTGTGAATGGCAAAGTCTAGTTTCTCTTGAAAGTCTCTTGCCTTCGAGGGCCTGACGTATTCAATAATAACACAAAGGTTCCTACAACAAAATGGAAGTTAGTTTCCTGGTTTTACTTGGGGTGAGGATTCTTCACCCCTGGGTCCCCCTCTTCTGGGTGCTGACCCCTGTTCCTCGTGGCCTTGGGTGATCGGTTTTCACCCCTCTGATCTCCCTCTTCTGGGTTTGGATCCTAAGACAGTTCTTATCGATATCAAGGCCTCTTGGTTTATGGTTTCCTGGTCCCGCAGGCCTGATAGGTTTACCACGAAAACCAGCAAACAAACACAAAGTTCTGTTCTACGTATTTCTCGGGTGATGGATTCACCCCTGCGTCCCCCTCTTTCGGGCACTGACCCTTTACAAATTGTACTCCACAAATCAAATAACAGTTCCTTCTCTTAATGGACTGTTATGGATTCACCCCTGGATCTCCCTCATTCGGGCTCAGACCCCTCTCAACTATTAGCCTCCCTCCACAGGGTTCAGTATGGCTTTGCTTCCTTCACAACTCTTAATGTCTTTTATAAACAGTTCTAGTGGACATCCCTCGGCCGGGTTCACTCTTGTCAACACACTGTTTCTTGGGACTTTAGACTTTGCCCCCTTCCTATCAGCATCCCTCTTCCGGGTTCACACTTGCCAACTTCACCTTCACTTGCAATGTTTACGGGATTCACTTCCCTTGCTTTCTAATGTGGCGGGATTCACTTACCTTGCTTTCTTTATAGTTTGTAGATCAAAGGCTTTCGACTGAACAGGGATTTTGCTTGACCTCCTGTATGACCGCTTTAACCAATCTTGGCGGCTCTCCCATGGCCTTCTGGTACCTATAGTTTTACTCAGACGGGGGATTGACCAGGGTTTCTCAGAGCAGCACCCACGTGGTACCGGTCCCCTTTTGCAGCTTGTCTCCCCTTTATAATGTTACAGTTCCTTTAAACTTCTTTCACTTTGCGACTTTCATTCACCACAGCCCGGTTGTTATCGGTTCTCCCCTCGACTCACCAGCTGTGATGAACCGCTTGGCTTCTTCTTTAATGGAGTCAAGGCCGGTACCACTGAAGCAGGAGTCTCCTTCGGCTTATCAGCATCAATACACTCAGTGTTCCGTTAACATCTGCTGCGGCACACCTGGGCTATTGTCCTCACTTTTACGTTTCTTTCAGCGGAGGGTTCACAGGGTTTTGTCGAAAAGGGCAAGGTCCTTCCTCTCTTCGTCAGCCTCTCCATATTTGCCACCTTTCTCCTCCTCTTGAACTGCCGGGTCTGGATAGCTGTCTTGTCCTTGCGGTCTGCCTTGCTCGTACTGTGCTCTTTTGCTCCACCTTTTATCCCTGTGGGGAAAGGAAAGGGCCATCAAGTGTGTGTGTGATTGAGTAATCGCCTGAATTTGCCTGACCCTTTTGTTGTGACATGTCGGGTACACAGCACTGCTAGTCTGTTGTCTTTTGTGGGGTAAAAAGCTGTTGGTGTCGAAAGGGGGTGGGGAGGGGGAGTAGATTGCCAGATTATCCTACGGATAGGATGGGATGGGGAAACTGTGCTATATGGATTTACAACCCTCTTATCAGAGGGGTTTTGACATGAGTAGGAGGGTTTGTGAGGCACACAGGAATGACCAGAATTATTAGTATAAAGTGAACAAAGGGAATTGTGGGATTGGTAGCGTTTTGTCAGAGCAGATGGGGATTGTGGGAAATAGTGACTAGGGGGGCGTGGAAAAGAATGACCGGGAGTATGCGGGTAGGGAACAGAAAAACAGGGATTATGGGAGGAGCAGTTTTGAAGTGCAACAGGGTTTGGGCTCCTAGGGTATTTACCGGATATGGAGGGGACGTCTGGTTGGAATAGTAGCGATCTAATGGGAGGAAGGGAGACCGATGTAATTCAGCCTATGAAGGTTTTAAGGATCTCGCCCTCCTCTCTTTCTCCGGTACAATACTGGGTCTCGCTTGGGTTATTCCCTCGAGTACAACCCTGGGCCTCTCCATCTCGCTGAGCCTTTATCGCTCTTTCACCCCTATTGTGGGGATCTGAGTGGATCAGCCCTTCATTAGCCACCCGAATAAGGGTTTCTCGAGGCCGGCTATGTGAGATACCCTAAGGTATTTCACACAAAGCCTGAGCGTGTGATGCTGTAATGGGGCATATGGCAGTAGTACCTGTGCTTACTAATGTAACAATGGGATACACTTGGACACTTTATAATAACATCTGACCATACAAGAGCCATATAATAGCTGCACCTCTTTGTGTAAAGGCTATAGCTGGACATTTGACAGTGTGCTGGTGTAAGATGCCAGTACATGGTACAAAAAGGCAATATGCAGACCCTCCAGCTTATAGCGATTTTGCGATCCCGCAAAATGCTGCGAAAACGGGCGTTTTGTGCAAAATGCTGTGAAAACTGCAGTTTTATGCAAAAACAGCAGCTTTTTTTAAAAAAAAGAAAAAAGTAATCTGCAAAAATTAATGTTTAAAAAAAAAAGCTCAAGCCTGTGGAAATGCGCCGGTCACCTTGAGAATAAGGTGACCTGCTCATTTCCAAAAATGGGTTGTCTAAAAATAGCATATCCTCAGCTCTATTTTTAAATTCCCCATTTTTTGAGGATCAGGGTCAAAATCTACATAAAAAAAATAAAAAAATTGTTACACTATGAGAGGGAAAGGAGAAAGAGGGAGTGATGGGTGGGATGTGAAGTGATAGGCAAGAAAGCAGAGGGAGAGCAGTGGGTCAGAGGAGGAAGTAGTGCACAAGAGAGGAGAGGAAGCAGCGAAGTAGTGGGCCAGAAATCTGAGAGCGAGTGGAGGTACAGAAGGTACAGAAAGTAGAGGGAGCGTGTGGTCAGTGAGCCACAAAACAGAGAGGAAGCGGTTGGCCGGAAAGAGGCAGTGAGCTGCAGATTGGGAAAAAGGATGAGGGAAGAGTACACTAGAATGGGAGAAAGGATGCAAGAAGCAAAAGCACACAAAAGAATGAAGGAGTGTATATTGAGGGAGGAATTGTAGAGTGTAAGGTGTGAATTGGGAGTATCATTTGGAGTGTGGCAGGGGATGGGCAGTGCATATTGTGACTTGACAGTGTGACATAGCACGCAAGTATTTGTATGAGTGAGAGGTTCAGGAATGCAAGTTGTGATGGGAAGTTGGTGAGATGTGTGTTGGTGAGAGAGGTGTTTGGGGGATTGGAGAACATAGAAGGGGAATATTTTCAGCATTACAACTGATAATGATCAATTAAGTTAATACTATTAAATAGGCATGCACATTAAACCAAAAATGTAGCCATATCCAACACTGTTCTGCCAAGCCAGAGACATCTGGGACTCTTCCTATTACATTGATACAAAAGATACATAATAACGGTACCCTGGCTCTCTTGTAGCCTTGCACTCTGCCTATTTCCTGCAATGTGTCAATCTTACAACCTCCAGTTAATACAAAATGTCCCGCAAAAATGCTGCATTAAATAAAGGTTTGTTCCGCAAAATCTGCCATTTCATGCCGCAAAATTCTGTAAGGCCTGAATATGGGTCATAGTAGGCTGTCCATGCATACAAGTCTACATACAGCATATTATGAAAACAGGACTATTGCATTTGACAATGCGTATTCTACTGGTTGGTTATGATTTGGTCTTCTCACGTGTGCTTTTGTTCATGTTATTTTTCCTGTAGGTTACATTTTCTTTATTGCTCAGTACATTGATGGGCCAATTCTAGTGTGAACCAGAGTCCTTTTGCCAGTACTGCATAGCACCTGACTAGTTCACTTGTGGAGTAGACGTGGACACTTTGTAAACATTCTGCTTGGCTATTCTTTCCTTATTTTGCCCGACATTATCCTCGGTAACCACCCGGGTATTTTACGAGTACATCAAAATTTAAGGAGTGATGGACTAGAGGAGCAACTCATGATGTAGCCAATGATCAGAGGGGTCATGGACCATATGAACCTAGGACCAGAGGAGTGATGGACCAGAGGAGCCATTCATGAGGGAACAAATGACCAAAGGGGTGATGGACCATAAGCACCAACGGAGCAACTTATGAGGGAGCCAATGACCGGGGGGGCATATGAACCAAGGACCAAGTAAGAGCAATCAACCAGGTTGCCCAAAACCAGAAGGCGAGTGACTCACAAAGGAGTCAAGGGCCAGAGGGGAGACAGAAAAGAGGCAACTCACAAGGGCATTGCTGCCTAGTGGGGGGGCCCATGTCATGCATGACACCATGAGCCAGTCCTGGATTTTCACTTGGCACCGTGGTCCTTGTAGGCCCATACCTATAACGGAAAGAACAAAAATACCAGTCCTAGCATTTGGCTGGCTCAGTGTCAAGAAGGACATGGGGCTACCTGGGAGGTATGCAATGGAGCCAAGGATCAGAGGAGAGCGACGAATCAAGGACCAATTGGATGATAGACCAGAGAAGCAATTTTCAAAAGGGCAATTATGCACTTGTCTAAGTCACACAAATGCAAGAAATTAAAATAGACAATTGTTAGAAAAACAAAATGCAATTTTAATAAATGCTTTTTGTTCCAACATATTATGTTTGTGTTCAATATATATATATACATACATACATACACACGTTATTGTTATTTGTCTTACTTTTGAGACCTATGCACAGTGTTTTAGAGGTGTGCTTGTTTTGGGCCTGTTTTGAAGTGGCATTCAGTTTATTTTTTCCTTCTGACTTGGCAACACTGGTCCTTTGACATTTAGTGTTTGTGGTGCCTTGCGCTTCTGCCCCATGCGTGGAATCCCATTTTGAGTCATGTTTATCAGTGCCATGTTTGAAAGCTTGTTTTTTCTGAGCCGTATATTTCTGCAGCATGTTTGGGTTTAACACTCTCTGCTCTTCAGTAGTGCGTTTTGGTGTAGCAAGCTTCAGTTTACAGTTTCCTTAGCATCTGATTTTTCAGCAGCATGTGACTGTGCTTTGGTGACATTAACTGTATGCTAGGGCCCAAGACTTCATAAGCCACTGTGGGCTTAATAGCCCCTTCAGTTAAATCAGATGCTATGGGAAGCATCCTGAGCACGCTTTCCGCTGAGCTCTATGGAAAACAGGGCAGGCTTCCTATGATGATTGACTGTACCCTCTCCAACAGGGCCTGCTTAAGGTTAGGGTGGGCTGGGCGTCTGCCCGGGGTGCCATTAGCCCCCCCAGAGTGCCATTAGCCCCCCATCACGCCAGCTCGTGGGAGTCTTTCAAGGGCCCACCCCCCAGCTGGCGTAGTGGGAGTAGGCACGGCAGGCACCCTATTGTCATTAAATGCACCTGAAGGGGCAGGGCACCAGAGGCGTAGGCAGGGTAGGGCCTGAGGGGCAAGGCCCACCCAGAATCTGTAAATGCCCACTCAGCAGCACTGTGTGGGCATTAATAGATATTTTTGTCAGTGCAGTGGGCCCAACTACATTAGCTTCAGGCCCCATTTGCTAGTCACTCCTGGCTACGCCTCTGCAGGGCGCATTTAATAATAGGGTGCTGATGCAAAAGCATCAGCACCCTATTGAGATGATTACCTCCCTGCTGTGACGCAGAAGCGAAGTGGTTTTCATTAGAATAGGGCTCCCAATTCCAGTGATTAACTCCCTGCTCAGGTGCAGGAGAGGAGAGTTAAAAGAAAAGAGAATTGGCGCTGCCCGGATTGACCAGGTGTGCGCGAGGAGGGTTCACATTATTTTTGTCCATTTGAGGCCATGGCACATACTGCGTTATCCCTAGTCTGTATGAGGGGCATCTGCATGTCTATTTTGTTTTCAACCTTTTTTAGTATTCTTCTGATCTTGTACTACCACTATTAAATGTGGTCTATTTCTTGGTCTACCCATGCTCACTGCCTCCTCTTGTCGTGGGGACAGGTTTCTCGAAGCCTCCTCTCCTTGATCTCTTTCTTGCCCTGCCTCTTCATTATTCCTGCCATCTTGATCTTCCCATTCATTTTCCCTTGATTGTTCTACTTCTTGTCCCAGGACCATCCATACCCTCTCTGTCATTTTTGTCAACACAAACATTTCTTATTGCCCCAGAGTTGAATCTAACCAAACAATCTCCTGACTTCCAATCCCCTATTTTCTGCACCGGTACTCTTATTTCTGGTGATGCTTCTTCAGGTTCTTGTAACCTGACCAACATTTCCCACAATGCTCTTAACTCATTGTTTATATCTGCTTGTCCACCCTATGGGTACACTGATGCTGCGGGCATGTCAGCGCTTGTGGATGGGTTATGTGGAGGTGCAAATGCTCTTCAGTCCTCCCCTTCCCCACCCCCACCCCCCAGTTGCTAATCCTGTTGTTGACAGTCTCTCTAACACTGGAGTCTTATAGAATGGATTTGTATACCGTACTGCAGGTTTAGGCGTTACAGGGTATATCCCCTTAAAATGGATCTCTTGATATTCCTGATCTTCCATATCCTCAAATAATCGCCAGAGATGTAGAATCTCTTTTTTGGGGGGAATTTGTTCCCCTTATATTTTGCTGCTAAAAAGATGAATATTTTTTCTTGCATGTTTCTGTTATGGGAACCCTGTTCTGGCCAGGAGCAGGACATCCCCCCTTCCTGTGTTTCCAATACCAATTGTTTGTGATATTTATCTATCGTGTCACAGTGGCAGGACCCTATGCATGTGTTTTTATTGGTGTTTCTTCCCCCATAATGTTGCGTGCGTCTCTAATGTTCACTTAGACTTTACGGCTATGCTGCTGCTTGTTACACAAAAATACAGATCAACCCACTTTTCCCCACCCTTTTTTTCGCCTTTTTTCCCTCTAGGGAAGTAAGGCCAAGAGTCTATCTTGCAAGTTTATTCTTTACAAAAATGAAGATGGGGCAAAGAACTCTGCTTCCTGAACGGTCTATCCTGTCCGCATCCGTTCCTTTCTCCTTCCAAACTGGAGCCAGGCAGGTGTTTATAAACTGTTGGCTTGCTGCAGTTGTGTCACTGGATAAGGGCATGGCTTCATCCCAAAACCGTCCTGCTTCCATACAAGGGATGCTCCAGTCTTCCTTTCTTCATTGTCAGCAGGTACTGTCAGGATATGCTCCTTTACATATTGCTACCTTACAAAGAAACCCACTGCAGCCCTGCAGACTTTTACAAACCTTGAGGCCTAGCCCCAGGAAAAACGAAACATTTCTCCAACTAATTAATTCTATCCATACTCCACTAATCCTATTCATGTTTTTACATGGTCCTGTAATTTCTTTTAAACCTGGTTTTTATAATTCTACATGTTGTGCATGGAGCATATAAAATCCCATTTTAGCATGCATGGGCTTTTGACAGCAGACAGCTAGTCAGTGTGCTCGTGCTAGCACGAACACCACGGCAATGCCTGTAGTGCATTTTTAGCACAGGCTGCATTCTTTCCGGGAAGGAAGGCGGAATTGTTTTACTCATACTGTGCTAAGATTTTAAAACTGCATAGGATTTGACATTTACAATGGTATTCAGCTAATAGTTATTTGCACCTTATATTTAAATAACTGCCTTCTTTTAGTGCCTGCCCATGTCTGTATATATGATTATATTTGCATGAGAGAGCTTTCCCAGTGCCTCCCTTTCCTCTGATGCCTTGTAGTGCCTAGAAGCAGTCAAAAGACGTCTTGCCTAATTCTAAAGTGCTTGGGAGTGCAGAAAGACACTAGCTCCTTCCCAACAGTACAGCTGGTGTGGCATTTGTGTGATAGCTGCTTCTTAGCGATAGGTGTGGTGGTTGAGAGATCAGGAGTATGTGTTCGTTCTGGCAGGTTGTAATTGTCATGCTCACCTGATTCCCACGGAGGCGCAGGTCTGGCTTGGAGTGCTGATGCTTCTTTTATGGTGAAGCGCAGGACTCTGAAGATGGACTCACTGGCTCGCAGGAATATTCCCCTGTGCGTGAAAAGGGAGCATTACCTACTGACGGGGGGGGCGCGTTGAAACCCAGTTACTTCACTGGATTGAGGTTTCATGGGAGTTCAAATAAGCTTGACTATTCAGGTAAGGCGCTGTAAGAGTTTTGTAGCAAGTTCAAAAGTTCAAGCTTAATAATAATGTTCATTGTCTTATTGCTGCAAGCGCTAACGCTTATGTCTTTTTCCCCTTAGGGGCCGGGGTTCGGAATGCCGGAGATATGGCGCCGACCCGAAGTGAAACGTGCAGTTCCAGTAAATGACAGGTAAGTTCTGGATGAGCGTTCGGGTAAAGTCTTTGCATTCGCTCATTCAATCTCTGTCTTTTTTCCCCATAGGGTCCGGAATGCCAGGAAGCGGCAGGACCCAAAATGAAATGGGAATGACCCAACAGGTAAGTCTTAGAAGGAAACTGAGCTTTTCCTATTCCCTTCCTTCTCTCACCTTGTGTTCTTGTCTTTTTCTCTCTAGGCTCTGGGAAGTGGCTGCGGATCCGGATGATAGCTGCTGAAGATGGAGGTGCCCAGGAAAGGTGAGTGAAATGCAGCGCTGTAGCGATCGAAACGAAATGCTTTTGAAATGACGTCTTCCCTTTCAGGATCGTCGGTGTGAAGTCTCCGTGATGCAGCTTTAGCAGATAAGGTCCTCTTTCTCTCCAATTCTCTCTTAGCAGGTGACCCAGGGTGCTGACAGGCGTGGCTAAAGTCCAGATGCAGGAGCTGACACGGTGAGCGTCCAGCTGCGAGGAGCAGAACAACGCGAAGCGTGAGTTGCTGATCGGGCGTGGTTTAAATAGCTTTGGAAGAAGTTCCAGGTATGTATCCTTCCACCAATCAGGTATGTATCCTTCCCCGACCACACCCAGGGGAAAGTAGTTCCACAGGTAAAGTAGTTCCATTCAGGCCTCAAGAGGGCCTGGATGTAGCAGCATGGTCTGCATCAGGTAAGTGCACCTTAAAACACTTGAACACATGTCTAGCTTTATGAGCCTGGCACCTAAGGCGCCAAGACAGGGGTCCAACATGAGCCTGGCGCCTAAGGCGCCAGGACTGTGTCCAAAGGGCCCCAGCTTGGGCCCGCTGGCACTTCCCTGGGGGAAATGATGCCTGCCTCTGGGGTTGCTGGGTCGGACCTGGCTCCTTGGAGGTAGGCATCATGACAGTACCCCCCCCCTCAAGGCCCCTCCCAAGGTTGTTCCCTCCGGGGGTTTTGGCTTGTTCGGAAATCTCCGGTGGAACCTTTGTATTAATCGAGGTGCGTGAACATGGTTACTAGGCTCCCACGATCTCTCCTGAGGTCCATATCCCTTCCAGTCAACAAGATAGAAGAGTTTGGACTTTACCACCTTGGAGTCTAAAATGTCTTTAACTTCGAATTCTAATTCCCCTTCAATTTGAACTGGGTCTGGAGGCTTGGACAGTCGGGTCCCTGGTTGTACTGGCTTCAAAAGTGATGCATGAAAAACTGGATGAATACGCATGTTAGACAGTAAATCCAGTTTAAAGGCCACGGGATTGATTATAGCCTGGATGGGATAAGGTCCTATGAATCTGGGATTCAAGGTTCGCGGGCCCTTGAGGGGTAAATGTTTCGTTGCTAGCCATACCTGATCTCCTAATTGGTAAGGAGGAGTTTTACTTCGGTGCAAATCAGCGTTTTCTTTATACTTTTTCTTGGCTTGCTGTAAATGAGTTGCAGCTTCTTTGAAGGCTCGGGTTATTGTGGAATGCAGATGATTTACTGCGGGCATTTCCAGGGTCAGGGGTGGATCTAGATCAGAGGTCCGAGGATGGTGACCATACAAAGTATAAAAAGGAGTTTGTCCGGTTCCAGAATGCACTGAATTGTTGTATGCATATTCTGCGATCCAAAGGATGTCTTTCCAATTTAACTCAGATTGGTGTAACATGCACCGAAGATATTGCTCGAGAGTCTGATTGGTTCTCTCGGTTTGTCCGTCGGTCTGGGGGTGGTGGCTGGTGGATAGCCGCACATCTATTTGTGCTAGTTGGCAACACCTCTTCCAAAAATGGGAGATAAATTGATTTCCACGATCCGAGACTAATATGGAAGGGAAGCCATGTATGCGAACTATATTCTCCAGAAATTCCTTGGCCAAGGTGGAAGCTGAAGGCAAACCTTTTAAAGGGATAAAGTGGGCCATTTTGGAGAATAGATCCACAATTACAAGGATAGTGTTGTAACCAGCACAAGGATGCAGGTCAGTTATAAAGTCCATTGACAAGGTGTGCCATGGTGCCGGTGGAATATCCAAGGGTTGAAGTAGGCCGGCTGGCCTTTTCTTTTGACCCTTGTTTTGGGCGCAAATTCCACAAGACAATACAAAAGACTTTATGTCTTTTCTCCAAGAAGGCCACCAGAAGTGGCGTTTGATTTTTTTCCTCCGTTTTAGCGATACCAGGATGTCCTTCCATTAATGATTCATGATGATGGGCAATAACAAGTTCTTGCAATTCTTTACTAGGCAGAAACAACCGCTCCTGGAAGTAGGGTAAGTCATCCTTAACGGTGTAATGAGGACCCTTTTGACTCCATTCCAGTAAGGCTGAAGAGTCTAGAAGTTGTTTTACTTGCGTTTGGATGTCCTCAATAGTTTGCAATGAAGTTAGGCCTAAGATTCTTTGTTCAGGTATGATTGGCACAGGTTCTAAACTCGAATTGGGTTCTTCCATGCCAATCCGGGATAAGGCGTCCGCTTTACCATTCTTGCAGCCAGGGCGATCGGTAATTACAAAATCAAATTCCGCAAAGAATAGAGCCCATCGGAGTTGTCATGAAGATTGAGCCTTGGCCGTCTTTAAATACTGTATATTTCTGTGGTCCGTAATTACGGTGATGGTGTGTCTTGCCCCGAGAAGGTAGTGACGCCAAGCCTTGAAAGCAGATTTAATAGCCAGTAACTCTTTGTCGGTAATTGCGTAGTTGATTTCAGGAGGAGAAAATTTCCTGGACCAAAAGGCCACAGGGTGTACTTGGTTAGTTTCTGGGTCTCTTTGCGACAGGACAGCTCCCATGGCCGAACTGGATGCGTCGGTTTCCACAATGTAAGGGAGATCTGGGTGCGGGTGCTTCAATATAGGTGCAGAGGTGAATTTGGTTTTCGGATCCTGAAAGGCTTGTTCGGCCTCAAGAGTCCATTAAAAGCGTTTGTTTTTCTTTAGGAGAGCTGTGATGGGTTGGACTGTTCGGGAAAATTCCGGGATGAATCTTCGATAGAAATTGGCGAAGCCGAGCATGCTCTGAACTCCCTTCACCAAGCTAGGAGATGGCCATTTGAGGATGGCGTTCACCTTTCGCGAGTCCATTCGGACTCCTTGAGGTGTCAGGATGAATCCGAGAAACTCCACTTCTGTGGTATGAAAAACGCATTTTCGAGCTTTGCAAATAATCTGTGCTGGCGCAATTTCTTAAGAACTGCCCTAACATGTTTTCTGTGATCGGATTCTGAAGAGGAGTACACCAGGATGTCGTCAATATAAACAATGACACAGACGTCGATAAGTTCCCGAAGAACATCATTCATAAAGTACTGAAAGGCGGCAGGTGCATTGCACAAACCAATGGGAATCACCTGATATTCGAAGAGCCCAAATTTGGTGCGGAATGCAGTCTTCCATTCGTCGCCTTCTTTTATACGCACCAGGTGATAAGCTCCTCGGAGATCTAACTTGGTGTACACACAAGCATCTTTCACCTGGTCGATAAGCTCAGGGATCAGGGGCAGAGGATAACGATTCTTAGGGCGCGATCGTCTATACATGTTCTAAGGTCGCCCTCTTTTTTCGGCACGAAGAACAGAGCTGAGGAGACAGGAGACTTGGACGGGCGAATAAAACCATTGGCTAGGTACTGATCTAAATACTGACGCAAATGTAGGTTCTCAGGTTCCGTAAGAGCATAAATCCTACTACAAGGTAGTTGAGCATTGGGTACCAGATCGATTTGGCAATCATAAGACCGATGGGGAGGTAACGTGTTAGCCTGTTCCTTCTGAAAAACGTCTTGGAATTCTTGGTATTCTGACGGTAGCTGTACAGGGGTGGAAGTTGCTGAGGCTAGACCCACAACTGGATTTCTTGGGTAACAAGTTGGTTCACAATCAGGAAAACATATCTTCTTTGCTCGCCAGTCAATTCTGGGATTATGTGTTTCTAACCAAGGAATTCCAAGAATTACTTGAAATTGTGGGGCCTTGATCACATCAAACACGATTGCTTCCCGATGTCCATCCTGACCCACCAGTGTCATTTCAACAGTGGAATGCGTTACAGGCCCTGAGGCTATTTCGGTTCCATCTACTGTAGTAATGACATCTTGGGTTACTTTCGGGCGGAGAGGGAGCTTAATCCTGGAAGCCAATTCACGGTCTATGTAATTTCCAATAGCTCCACTGTCGATGTATGCTTTTATAGCATGCAACAGCTGAGGCTGTTTTGGGTCCACGAGCACCATTGGCATGACAAAATGCGAGGTCAAAGAGTTTGTTTTCAAGCTCGGCAAGCGGACCCCTACGCTTGTCGGGCTAGGTCGTTTCCCGAATCAGGTGTCAATAAATCGTTATCAGTGGCTCCAACCACCTTCTTAGGTGGTTTAACCGGACAATTTCGAAGGAAGTGACCGGAGGTCCCGCAATACAGGCAAAGTTGCATTTGCCGCCTTCTCTCTCGTTCCTTCTGTGTTAATGGTCCTTTAACACCGCCGATTTGCATAGGTTCGGATACGTCGGTACTCTTGGAGTTAGCGTGGGTTTTGATCGGTACTCGGGTTTCGTACTTGAACCGATCTGCTTTTCTATTTTGAAGTCTGTGATCAAGTTGAACCACTAAGTCTATGTAGTCTGCGCAGACCTGGGGTGGATCTACTATCTGAGCTAGAACATCCTTAAGCTCTCCGCGCAGGCCTCGATGAAACAATGTGATCCTTTTGTTTTCTGGCCATCCAGTTTCCACAACCAGTCTATTAAAGGTGGCAACGTAGGACAGAAGATCCTGATTACCTTGTCGTAAGGATAGCAGTTCGTTATCAAGGGCCTGTCCTTGAGAGTGTCGAGCAAACAATCTTTCCATGCTGGCCTGGAAACCCTGAAAATTCTGGAGAATGGGATCATCCTGATTTACCAATGGAATAGACCAATCGGCAGCACTGCCACCGAGGTAAGATAGTATGAAGGCTACCTTGGTCTGGTCGTTAGGGAAGGCCCCGGGTCTGCATAAAAAGTGTAAACGACATTGGTTCATAAATACGGCATATTTCTTGGGATCCCCCGCAAAACGTTCAAGGCATGTGTCCAGGTAGATTGATTTGTACCGGGTTATTCAAACCCATTGATTTGGAAGTATCTCCGGAATTAGGTAAAGGAGTGTGCCCTGCCTGGGCCTGCAATAACCTTTTGGCCAGGTCATCTGTTCTTTCCTTGGATAGGATCAGTTCTCTTTTGAGAGCGTTAGTCTCCTGGCGGGCTGAGTGCACTTCTGCCCGTAATTCCCCCAAAAGCTGGGCCAGCTGATCTGTCTCGGAAGTCTCCATAGCGCCCGGGTGGGAAATTGTGGGTAGGCTTCGCGTTCTGTCACGCTCACCTGATTCTCACGGAGGCGCAGGTCTGGCTTGGAGTGCTGATGCTTCTTTTATGGTGAAGCGCAGGACTCTGAAGATGGACTCACTGGCTCGCAGGAATATTCCCCTGTGCGTGAAAAGGGAGCATTACCTACTGACGGAATAATGCTCAAGCCTCCCACTCCCTTCCAACCCTCCACGATACCCTTCCTCGATTCCCCGTGAAGTCTCACCTTAGGGTCTAAAAGGATGAGTTCTCCATCCTGCTTTTGATGCAGGTGCGCGTTGAAACCCAGTTACTTCACTGGATTGAGGTTTGATGGGAGTTCAAATAAGCTTGACTATTCAGGTAAGGCGCTTTAAGAGTTTTGTAGCAAGTTCAAAAGTTCAAGCTTAATAATAATGTTCATTGTCTTATTGCTGCAAGCGCTAACGCTTATGTTTTTTCCCCCTTAGGGGCCGGGGTTCGGAATGCCGGAGATATGGCACCGACCCGAAGTGAAACGTGCAGTTCCAGTAAATGACAGGTAAGTTCTGGATGAGCGTTCGGGTAATGTCTTTGCATTCGCTCATTCAATGTCTTTGTCTTTTTTCCCCCATGGGGGCCGGGGTCCGGAATGACAGGAAGCGGCAGGACCCGAAATGAAATGGGAATGACCCAACAGGTAAGTCTTAGAAGGAAACTGAGCTTTTCCTATTCCCTTCCTTCTCTCACCTTGTGTTCTTGTCTTTTTCTCTCTAGGCTCTGGGAAGTGGCTGCGGATCCGGATGATCGCTGCTGAAGATGGAAGTGCCCAGGAAAGGTGAGTGAAATGCAGCGCTGCAGCGATCGAAACGAAATGCTTTTAAAATGATGTCTTCCCTTTCAGGATCGTCGGTGTGAAGTCTCCGTGATGCAGCTTTAGCAGGTAAGGTCTTCTTTCTCTCCAATATCTCTTAGCAGGTGACCCAGGGTGCTGACAGGCGTGGCTGAAGTCCAGATGCAGGAGCTGACACGGTGAGCGTCCAGCTGCGAGGAGCAGAACAACGCGAAACGTGAGTTGCTGATCAGGCGTGGTTTAAATAGCTTTGGAAGAAGTTCCAGGTATGTATCCTTCCCCGACCACACCCAGGGGAAAGTAGTTCCACAGGAAAAGTAGTTCCATTCAGGCCTCAAGAGGGCCTGGATGTAGCAGCATGGTCTGCATCAGGTAAGTGCACCTTAAAACACTTGAACACATGTCTAGCTTTATGAGCCTGGCGCCTAAGGCGCCAGGACAGGGGTCCAACATGAGCCTGGCGCCTAAGGCGCCAGGACTGTGTCCAAAGGGCCACAGCTTCGGCCCGCTGGCACTTCCCTGGGGAAATGATGCCTGCCTCTGGGGTTGCTGGGTCGGACCTGGCTCCTTGGAGGTAGGCATCATGACAGTAATCCAGACCGATTCTGGCTGCGTTAGGTCTGAGGAGAACGCCTAGGCTGGAGGGTGTGTAACCAGCAGTGTTTAGTTAGGGTGATGGGGAGTATGAGGCAGATGATGGTATGAGAACAGCTATACTGAATTGTGTCATAGTATCGCTGTGTTCTATTTGAGTGGTGGTGTAAAGAAGAGAGTAAGCGTGGAGATGCAAATATGGTGGTTTACCTTAGGTGCTTGAGATCGAGCCCACTCCAATAGTTCCATGTACTCCATCTGTTTCATGTATTCCGAACTGTTCCATGTATTACGACCATTTCAAGCACTCAGAACCATTCCTTTCAATGCTCTTTCAGATGTTCCATGCCCTCCAAAACATTCCATGTAAGTCACGCCATTCTATGCACTCCAATCCGCTCCATGCACTCCAATACGTTCCACGCGCTTGCATCCGCTTCCATGCACTCCTATCCGTTCCACGTACTTCAACCATTTTATGCACTGCTCCTTTCATTCGTTCTACCCACGTTATCCTTTCTCCATGCATCATCCATCCACATATGTCATCTGGCATTCATAGCAAGCCTATACTAAGGTGTTTCAAGGTGCGACGAGGCAAGGGAGGGGTAACAGAGGGAAGACAGACAACGATCCTACTAGGCCAGGTGTCATTCAGATCGTGCAAGTGCAGATAAATCAACTGAGCAGAATCTGGCTTTATCAACAACAAAAAATAACACGGCTCAGCACGCTACGTTCTGGTTGTATTGATCAATGACTGGTTTACGGATTATTTAATTGGGCCTAAAAACGACTGTAGTAATTTTCCTTTCTGGATGTGTGAATCTGTTTTGACTCGCATGCTTTGCATATTCCGCCATGTAGTGGTTGGTTTGGAATAATTGGTCGGCGTGTTCTTATTGTTGGATGCCCGGTCGTTGTCAAATCCTCATCTTCCGTAGTTGAGGCTTGACCCACCCCCCCTCAAACCCATTACAGGGGATATTTGTAAGACAATGTATTGCTTGACCAATTCATTTAATTGAACCCATTTGTTAGAAAGAATATTCCACAGAAGGCATTTTGATTAACAAAATATATTTTTTTGTTTTATTACATTTGTTTAGACAATTTGAAGAACGATAATGGCGAGAGCTACGGTGGAAATATTCACAGAGACATTACATATTTTTCCCATCAGATGTAATGGTCACTGCTACACCACTAAAATCAGTCTTTTTATGGCCACTTGAACATGGTGGGTCTGTCTGGAATTGTATACTTTTTTGGCATTACTCTTAGCCAACGCTGGGATGAAAACAGGTCTTTAGAGAGCTCCCCCCCCCCCCCGAATTACCAAAATATCACCTAGAATCAATGTTGCACATTTATCGATTAGTGGTCTCCTCAAGTAGCTCAGAAAGCAAATTAGAATTTTGTCTTTCTTTTTAAAAGCAAATAAATACGACGCTTAACGTAACGAATATCAGGTAAATGCTCTTTACGAGCGTTAAACTTGGGCCATTCGTTGTGGATGGGATCCGGATCTGCATCGCGATTGCCAGAGCAATGATGAAGGTCTACCTGGATCATAGGAGTTCAAATCTCCTTTTTGAGAATATAAAGCCTTCAGAAGTTTATGTCAGAGTGGCAGGATATGGGGGCGCCGACTGGCGCGAGGGGAAATGTTCATGCAATGCTATAATGCTTCATCTCAGGGTAACACGTGGTGGAACAGACCTCTTGGACATTGTCTTCACACAAAATTATCTTGTACGGGTCAGGGTACAATCAAACGAGAGAACAGGCCCTCATCCAACCTGGTACTGGGGTAAACGTGCTTTGTGTAGCGTGCCATTGGGCGATTCTCATCATTGCCCTGGAAGAGAGCACAGACGTTGTAGCCACCAATGGAAAAGGATACTTCAACAGTGGAGGTCTGTCGAATGACAGGCTGCAACACAATAAGATCAAGTCATAAGCCAGAGAGGACGCTGGCAATGACCGCAATATAAAGGTTTGCAGTTAGCGAGGCTGACGTTGGTAGGTATTCCTCGGGGAAGGTTTAGGCTCAAGTGTGTTGACAGTGTGCTTGACCTTTTGTTTTGATAACCATGCTTTCTTATGCATTTCTTGTATCAGCCTTTGTCCAGCATGCATGTTAACGAGTGAGCTACCACTTGAATAGCGGTAAGTAGCAGTGTGGGATGTCTTGCCTCAAGAGGAGAGGACAGTCCTCATAACTATAAAATACAGGAGCCTCCCCAGTTCCAGACGTACCTATGGCCAGACACACATTGAACATCATCATGGAACGCAAAAAGGCACTCCTTGTGGGGGCATATTTTTTTCAAACATTCTGATAAGGCTTTCGGCAAGTGTTGAATTTTTTGGGTTGATGTTGACAAGATTCCCCACCCCCCCCTCCCCCCCCAAAGAAAATACTAGTAGGGACACCTCAAAAGCAGAAGTAGGTAAACAAGCAGTTAAAGACAAATTCTTTAGAATGACATCTGCCAACAATTAGTAATTTAGGCACAGCTGGCCGAGGAGTCAAAAGCATCTGAAAATGGACCCAGGTGTGCTTAGAACCTATACATCCATTAATTCATTCATGGGGCAGTTTGTCCTTCACATAAATAAATCATACAAGAATAAACTAAAGTGTTGACACAAACACCAGGGCAAAAATCACAGCCTGCCAAGTAAGGTAACTTGTTCCTTTTAGAAATTGGGTCTTTCTTTAGAGAGTTCACAACAAAAGGACTTTGATACAGACGAGGGCTTTCCGTAAGGATTAGAACTTGGGATAAACTATCAACCTTAAGGATCTACCTCCCTTGCCACCTTCTATTGTGGTATTCCATTAAGTCCAGATTTAATCAGCAGGAATATTTCTCCCAGGTTCCGTCCCATGAGTGATTAATGAGTCCTGCCTTTAAGCAGCATATCAAGTCCCGGGGACCCCCAGTGCCTCTCCCTTCTGGCAATAGGGTCCCAAGGTTACACCCCTCTGTTGGCTCCAGTAGAACAACATTGAAGAAAAAGTCCCAAATCCTTACACCAGTCAGTTCTTCATCTGGCTCCACAATAGTCTAAGGGTCCAGGTCTCTGAATCTCTGCATACCTTAGTTGGACTAGACAATGTCCTGTTCCACTGTGGTCCTTATCAGTGTTGCCATAGGTTGGGTAGCATCTGTGAAGAGCAATAAACACTCCTGAGGTTCCAAGCTTTGCTACAGTATGGTCCACATCATCTCCCAGGGGTGAGGTATACCAGGAGAGATTATAGCTGCTTAACCAGGGGCTAGAGTGCATCCCTTTCCCAGGAGTCTGATCCTGGTACCCAAGCTCGTATATCTTTCAATCTTATCAAACAAACTTTCATATCTGTGGACCTGTTTCTAGGCGTTGACTCCGACTCTCAGGCTGTTAGTCAGATGGGTTTTAGTATCCGTCTGTTACCAGCACCATGCATCCAGGGAACTTCCCACCTTTTTGCCTGTTGCTCTGTTCTCCAACTAAGAACCTATTCACTTGGCCCAAAGTCCTCTTCTCCAGCAATTCGGTCTTCTTCGCCCACTCTTGGTCCTCTCTCCCCCCTTCTGTTGTGTACCTCCTAGGAGGTCGTCTCGGTCCATAACCTTCCCTGCACTCTTCCAGCTTCCCTGGTGTTCCCATTCCTCCGACCTCTGTGTACTCATTTCCTTTTTGATAGGATCCCTTGTCCACCTCTTTGCCTTTTCTCTTCTTGATTTTATTTCTCTCACACCTCTGCCTTTCTCTGCTTCAACTGCTGTATCATTTCCTAATCCCTGATCTCTTTTCCAGCCTATGTACTCTTCGCTCTTCTACAATGTTCGCCACCAGTCTTTCTGCACCTCCTGCTTTCAGCACTTCAACCTCCTCTCATTGCTCTCTGCACATCTTCCATATCACCACTTCCCACATACGTCCTTGTCCTGAACCTTCACCTCTCCACACCTTGTTACTCTGCTACACCAAACACCCACACACTCTACCACTTTCGCAAGGCTTTTGTTTTTAGAGTCTGAAACCCTCCCCTTGGGCAGGGTTATGGTCTGCAGGCAGCACAGGTTATCAGTACTTGGTCTGAGTTCAAATCGATTACAAGTGGGTGCATTCAATGATTCTCAGCCATTCTATTATTCTGGGACACAAGTCCTGTATACAAACCAGGCTTTTTAACAGGCCGATCTACTATCTTGGAACTCTCCTTTACACTCATGTGCCTGGTAGCACACCGGAAGAGCCTGTGCAGGAGCAGAGATGCGACTCTTCTGCAGTCTGCTCACAGGCGGGGTCTGGAATGCAAACGCAAATTGGTAATCTCAACTTTCTCTTTATCGATCACTGCATCCAGGGGTGGACTGGCCTATAGGTAACTCTGGAGATTTCCCGGTGGGCCTCTGCACCCTGGGCCTCTTTTGTGTGGTATTTCCAAATGTTCTCATAGGAAAAGCATTGGGCTTGCTGAAAATGTGTCATATGGGGCCACTTTGAAAAAGATTTCCAGGGCCTCTTTTGGTCCCCAGTAATCATTTCCAGGGCCTCTTTTAGTTCCCAGTCCACCCCTGACTGCATCCCCATAGATGCGGGCCGAGGCAGCAGATTTAAAAGGCCAGTAGAAACACTAACCTGGAGATCCCTTGCCCCTGGTGTGGTGGGGCAGGAAGGGCATTGTATCCTTCCCATACTCCCTCCTGCCACACATCACATAGCAGGTGGTGGGGCCCCAGTCCCCTGAAATAACCCCAAATTCACCACCATGGGACGTTGTCACACTGTATTTTCATATAAAGAAAACATTGCTTTTAACCATAATTCACAAATAAAAAAATACTGTTGTTCCTTCATTGTTATATGCTAAGCACTTTCCCCCTTGAATTATCAGTCAGGAATCCCTGTGATGCCCATTGCAGCAGTAACCATTATCCTTGTAATCGTCATTCTTAGCAGATGTAAACAATTCTATTAATCCAAGTGTATATTTTCCAAATTATGTATTTATCTCTATAACTGCTGTTTACCGGGCAGATTTGTTTTCTTAACAATGATTACAGGGGATTTCATTTTAAAATGAATGTTATTTTAGGTATTAAAGTACAGAAATAATTCAAAATTGTTGTGTACAAAATGACTTTAAATAAACCTCAGGATCCCTCTCTTCCTCATCAAGCTGTTCCCAACCCATTGCATGCATTGAATTCCTTCACTTGAAGAGAACATAGACCCCATGCACACAAAGTACAGCTACAATCATTGAGTGCAAAACATTTTTACAGTAAACAATAAGTAGAGGTGGGAATCCAGCAAGAATCTAGAGAATCATTCAAGCCCAGCAAGTCATAACTTCCAGAAACCAACATAAAACAGTTGATGTCTGGGCACGCTCTTTGATCAGACATATTTAACTATAGACAAGTCCAAAAAGACACGGCCGATCAAAATAGGGTGGTCCTAACCAAGCAGTACAGTCTAATGAGCAAAGAAAAAAAAACTCCACTGGCATCAGCCCAGCTGAAAGCCATTAGATGCACGTAGCACCCTTCCTCGAGCCCATGAAGCAAAGTATTCAGGAACCTACGGATGGATCTATAGTGTTGCATGCTTCACAAGCCTCACCAGTCCACAATAGCGTAGACCATATGACATGCCTCCCCAAACAGCGCAATGGATGGGACAGGTTCCTATGAGGGGCGCTTAGTGTGCATCAACAGTTCCCGCTGCAGGCCAGCATCAATAGGGGCGGACGACTTGCTTGAAGGTAGGTCTGTGATGAGGGTAAGTTTGTTGAATACGCCACGGCCAAAGTAATCAGCAATCACAGAGAAACCGTCATTGGAGCACTGGAGCTACAAGAAAGGAAGACGGGTGAGGAGAGAGTCATACAAGCAACCCTTACACAAAGTCTTTGAGGGGCACAGCTGGAGCAGTTTATTCTGCCACAACAAGCCTAGAGCTGCTAATACAGTCTGCAGTGGTTTCACCTACATCATTTTAATCGTAAACTGTTTGGTTGAGTAATAATGAGATATCTCTGACAAATATTACAAACCAGTAATTGCCTTTGAGGATTGTGCCCACATACCAACACATGATCTGCAGTCTACCTGGTGGTTGGCTCAGTGTATAACATTTGTTTTTTCAAAGTTGAAAAATTAGGGTGTCAAAAGGGGCCTTCCCGTCACACTATCCCTTATCCTACAAGTAGCAATGATCCCCCATGCGTCAACATGCTCAGATTGTTGCTTTTTCTGACTTGACATCTGTAAGGGTTGTGTGTGCAATGCAAATGGATACATTACTCACCGTAATTGTATTTCTGATGTTTGTATCTGCTTAGATTCAGATGCTATGCATAGGCCGACATCTAGTGCGTGGGAACCCCTGCAGCGGTAGGGCTCTGCTGTTGCGAGGGGGTTGAGAAGGAGCACCCGAGAGGCTCGACGTGGAGCTCCGGAGGCTGGGGGGTGCAGCGCAGGCAGCACGATGGGAGGAGGAGAGGAGGAGAACCTCCCTCACCCCCATCCGACGCCGCTGAGTAACGGCTTACACCGGTGGCCCCGGCGCAGGAGGTGGCCAGAGCCACCAAGACTCCCGAGGAAGCAGCACTGCTCGGCGGGGAGGCTGAGACAGGAGGCGTCAACACCCCCTAGTGAGGAGCAGGCAATGGGTGCAGCGGTGAGGAGGAGGCCCCATCAGGCAAACTGTGGGGAGAGGATTAACAGCCCAGAACCCAGCATTGGCAGGGGGGTGCCCCTGTGGAGACAGAGTGAGGCCTCTACACAGAAGATTTGGGCCACAGCATCCAGGTGGCAGAGCAGCTGCAGGAGACAGTGGTGCTGGGCCCAGAAGGGGCCATTGCCTTGGAGGTCAGTGCTGTGAAAGGCGAGGACGGCTACCCCCCACAACCCCACATCAACAGCTAATTCCGGGACTGGACCAGCCAGGGTTACCAGTGGTCAACCAAGGAGTCGGTACGACTGGACAGAGCCCCGCGGCAAGTTTAGATGTCTTCCAGGGCTAAGGGGAATACGGCGAAGACCGGCCAACGTGTGGGAGACCCCCTAGGTATCCTCCCCACCCTGCGGCCAGCAATGGAAGCCAGGGAGCCAAACCGAGGTGACAATGGTCAGCTGAAAGAGCGGCCGGTTCAGGACGGGGCCGCAGACTTGGCACAAATGACAAGACAGGACCTCAGAGGAGAAATGCAGGCCTTGAGAGAGACTCTAGCTAGAACCTTTCAGGACCAATTTCAGCTGTTGAGAACTGATCTGAATGTAGCGCTGGAAGAGCTGAAACAAGAAATGGCCCAGCTAGGGGAAAGAACGGACCTATTGGAAAGAGGGCTGCAGGAAACAGAAAAGGACAACGGCTAACAGTGAGGCGATCAACCGATTGGACCTTGCGACGCAGAACTTGGAAACCCAGGTGGAGGACCTTGAAAATAGATCTAGAAGGGTCAACATCAGGATCAAACTCTTACCGGAATCAGTGGCTGACCGAGAACTGAAGGGGGAAGTCCAGAGGATCTTTGCTGACCTCTTGGGTGAGGGGGGCCTAGAAGCGATTGAATTGGACAGAGTGCACAGAGTCAGTCGACCCTCCCGGGGCCCTAATGCCAGGCCATGTGATGTTCTGGCCACATTTGCTAGATATGGACAAAAGGAAGCGGTGTGGTGCGCTGCTAGACAGCGCGAACCTGTGCACTACAAGGGGCAAGAGATTTCCTTGTTTCAGGACCTGACGAACAGCACGCTAGTGAAAAGGACCATGGGACCAGTCCTGAGAGAACTCACCAGGAAAGGAATAAAGTACAAGTGGACATTCCCCTTTGGGTTACTGTTCGAATGGGGGGGTGGGGAGGGGTACAGAGACCGGCAACTACACCACAGGAAACGGCAAACATAATGCATTTGGCGTTGACGGGGAAAGGGAGGCCTGAGGGGGCAAGCCCTCAGCCACCTCGGGGGAGGCTGACCGGGAGAGAGCAAAGGAGGCGGGGAATGGATCCGAGTAAAGTATGGGGTTTGAGTCATGGTAGATATTCTGAAGGGGGAGGTGGGAAAATGGGCATCACGTAAAGCCATGAAGGGGGGAGTTGAAAACATATTGGAACAAGTAAGGACAGACGAGTCCGGGGGGGGGGGTTTGGGGGGGGCAGGGGAGGGTCTGTAGTGGGGAGGGGGGAGCCCGGCAGCTCTCCAAGTTGGGGTCCGGAGGGTGGGGGAGGGGAGGTGGGGGGTCTCAGAGGTGCCGAGCAAGCAGAGCTTGTAGAGGGCATAGGGCCACAACATGGGGGGTGGAAGGAGGCAGTAGGGGGGAGGGCAGGGGCGAGCAATGTCGGGAGGAGTCTCCCAGGAGAGGAACAAGGGAGCAAAAGCAGGGCTGTGCCATAGGTTTCTCGACGGGTTCATCCATCACGCATAATGTGAGGGGGCTCAACACCCCCGTGAAACGGGCAGAATTAGAGAAGTTCACTAAGACACATGCCCCGGATGTTCTGGCGCTCTAGGAGACTCACCTGAGAAGGGATCAGGGTCTCAATCTAGAACTGATTACATATGGGTGTCAGCGAGTCTGGTAGGAAGGGTGGAGGCGGTGGAGACGGGTCCCATGGGTATAGCAGATCATAAAACAGTGCAGATGAGGTTGGGCCTGCGGAGGCGAAGCCCGGTGGGTGCGGAAGTGGATTTTTCCAGAGGAACTACTGAGGGAACGGGTGATCCGGGAAGAGATTGGGGATAAAATAAGGGTGTTCTTTGAGACAAACAACAGGACCGAAAAGTCTGGGCAAAAGATGGGACGTCTTTAAGGCCACATTGAGGGGGGGAGCTCATCGCCCTGAAGGTGGAAATGAATAGACAAATGAGGTTGCTGGAGGCACAATTGGAAAAGGGAGGTAGAGACGGCAAGGCTAAGGAGGGGGGGGGGGAGCACCCTCCAGGAAAGCATTTAGGGCATACAGGCTAGCTGGGGGGTTCTGAGGACCAAAAAAGGGGAGAAAGCTATGCTTATGGTTAGGCAAAAGTACTATGCGAAGGCTAATAAGGCAGATTTGTTGCTAGCGCACCTCCTGTTGAGGGGGGGGGGGCAAGGGAGCAGAACGTGATCACGGCAATGCGGGATGAGAATGGGAACAGACTCACCCGCACGGAGGATATAAAGGGTTGCCTAGCTCGATTTTATAGTACATTATATTCCTCACAGTACCCCCCTGCCCCAGCCTCAGAGGGACTTTCTCGGGGCTCTGCCCTTCCCTAGTTTATCCCAGACGGCGAGGGAGGAGCTGGGCCGCGACATCACGGAAGATGAAGTGAGGATTGCAATAGCGTCACTGCCCTGAAATAAGGCCTCCGGGCCGGACGGCTACTCAGCATCGTTCTAAAGGACCTTTTACAAGATTCTCACTCCGCATCTCACGCAGTTGTTTATCTCCTTCAAGGATTCAGGGAGAATCACCTCGACAATGGAGGAAGCTAAAATCATGCTCATTCACAAGCCTGGGAAGGACCCGGAGGAGTGTGCCTCATACAGGCCTATCGCACTTATCAATATAGATGTGAAACTGTATACTAAAATACTTGCGAAGCAGCTTGAGGGGCACCTTCCGACACTGATCCACCCAGACCAAACAGGGTTCGTTCTAGGGAGACAGACTTCAGATAATATCAGGCGGGTAGCTCATCTTGTAGAAAAGACACAGAAAACGGCCACTCCGGCGGTGCTCCTAGCCTTGGATGCGGAAAAGTCGTTTGACCGGGTGGAGTGGTCATTTCTTTTCCAAGTTATGGAGAGGATGGGACTGGGCGCAGATTACATCAATATGGTCCGAGTCAACTATCAAAGTCCATCCGCATGCATTATGGTTAACGTGGCAACATCAGATCCATTTAGTTTAAGGCAGGGGACTAAGCAGGGGTGTCCACTCTTCCCCCTTGCTATATGCAATTAACCTGGAGCCCCTACGACATGCTCCTCATCCTTACCGATCCGAGGGGGTCCATTAAGGCGAGTATCAAATTCGCAGAGGTGTCGGGTTTGCGGATCAACTGGCAGAAGTCAGAGCTCATGAATTTGTCTTTGGAAGCCAGGGAGGCTGAGGAGCTTAAAGAGGGATGTCCCTTTAAGTGGAGCCCCGGGGCAATAAGATACCTGGGGGTGAAAATTACCCCGGCTTTGGAGGGGGTGGTACTCGGCGAACTACATCCCCATAATGAAAGCAATTAAAGAGGACCTCCGGAAGTGGAAGTGGAGTGCCCTCAGAATATCTTGGCTGGGGAGAGGGACGGCGCTTAAAATGGTGATTTTGCCCCAGCTTCTTTACCCCTTTCAGGCGGTTCCGCTCCCGGTTCCCGCAGGCTTTTTTTTTTAGAGAATTGGACACGGCGGTGAAGGAATTCATAATGGGAGGACAAGAGACCACGACTGGCCAGGCGCTTGATGATGGCCTCGAGGGGGGACAGGGGCCTGGGGCTTCCGGACTTCTGCCAATACTATGAAGCTGCGCAGTTGCAAATGATCAAGGAGTGGTTCTTGGAAGAGTACGGGAAGCAGTGGGCTCAAATGGATAGGGCGGTGGCCCAACATCATCTGGGGGAGGTCTTCTGGCTCCCACGCCACCTTAGGCTACCTCATTTATATCTCAGCGCCATAACGAAGGGCCTGGTGGACATTTGGGATGGTGCGGTGAGAAAGTTAAGGGTTACAACACACCCCTCCCCTTTTACTCAGCTATTTCAAAATAGGGACTTCACCCCAGGGTTGGAAAAAGGGGCTTTTAGGAAGTGGGAAGAAGGGGGGTGCAGTGTCATCAGGAACATGTTCTGAGGGCACACCATGAAAACGTACCTAGAGTGCAAGCGAGAATTTGACCTGGGGGAAAGGGGACAGGCATAGGTATTTCCAGATTAGAAATTGGGTGATGACTGAGGAGGTGAGAAACGCGGCCACGCGGACTACGACGCAGTTAGAGAGGTTCCGCCTAACGCATGAGGGGTCTAGAGGGCTAATTTCAGATCTCTACAAACTTCTGGGAGACACGGTCCCAAAAACTAACTGGGCTTACATGTAAAGATGGGAGCAGATTCTGGGGACGAGAATAGAGAGGGGATTGGGAGAGGCTGGGGATTACCGAAGTGGGCAAGAGCAGCGCAGTTACAAGAAGCTTGGTATAAATACATCTTTGGATGGCACTACACCCCTTCTCGCCTGAATGCGATATACCCTGCAACATCTAAAGACAGTTGGAGGGGGTGTGGGTAGGAAGAGACAGCAGCTCACATTTGGTGGGATTGCACCAGAATTAGACCTTTCGGAAGCAGTATTACGCTGGCACAGGAACAGGCGTTTGGAGAGGGGCGGGATCCTTGGGCGATCTTAATGGGGAGGCTAAGGTTGGGAGACAGGGGTACGGGGAAGGGTTGAGATAATGCGAAGATTACATTTACACTTGCAGCAATGTCCCTTGTCGCTCACAGATGGAAGGGGCCCGCGGTTCCGACGGAGCAGGATTGGCTGAGGAAAAGTGGGAATTGGTGGCATTGGAGTGGGCCACATATGCAGTCAATAGCAATCTGGAGAACTTTGCAACTGAGTGGGGAGAAACGCTGACATACCTAAAAGGAGAATTACGAGAGCAGTGGTGCCCGCAAAGGCTGAAACTGTTGGATCTTTATGGATGACCTACGAAATACTTTTTGATGTTGGAGAGTGGGGAGGACATGAGGCAATCTTGGCGCCCTGAGGGGGAGTGGGAGTGGGAAAGGAGGGGAATTATTTGATTTGTTGAACTGCATGTTATAAAATAATAAAAAGATGTTAAAAAAAGGTAAGAGTAGATAAAGCTAGAAAACATCTATGCACCGTCTACCCCACAGGGGAAGAAGGGTGGGCACATGTGAATCTAAGCAGACACAAGCATCAGAAATACGGTTACGGTTAGTATTGTAGCCCTTCTGAGGCTTGTGGATCTGCTTAGATCACATGCTATGCACAGACTGCAAAGCAGTGTCTGGAGAAGGCACAACAGTAAATAGATGTTTTAGCACCGCTTGTCCCACCTGTGAATGTTCTTTAGAATGTGTGTCAATGCACTAATGCTGAGTAAAAGTATGTATGGAACTCCATGTACCTTCTTTGCAAATGGCGTCCAGAGGGACATTTGCAATAAAGGCCAAAGTAGCTCCTGTACCCCTGGTAGAGTGAGCTCTTGGTGTGAAAGGCAGAGTTTTGTTTGATAGGGAGTAGCAGAGCTGTATGCATTTCACTACCCATTTGGAGATGGTGTTTTTTGAAACGTGATCTCCTTCCCTGCCAGGTTTTATCTGGTTTACATAGTAAAGAACTGCCCTCCTTACATCTAGTGTATGGAGGATTTTCTCAGCTGAGTTTGAAGGATTTTGAAAGAAAGCAGGTAGTTCAAAGGATTGGTTAACATGCAACTTGGATATAGGTGTGTTAGGCAGAATCCTGTGCAGTTCCCTTGGGGAACACTGCAAAAAGATTAAGACTACAGGAGTAAGCAGTAAACCCAATTGGTAGCAGTCTGTACCACCCAGATTTACCTGGTAGCTGTGGCTGAGAAGTCAGACTTCTCTCAAGAAGAGTTAGGCAGTATACAGAGGATACACAATAGGGCTAAAAACACAGAGCAAGCAAACACTGACCAGAGCTTGTCATCAAAAGTATATAATTATTTAACACACACTTTAGAAAATACACTAGCACTATAAATCAAAAGCAAGTTCCAACACAATAAGAAAAGTATACACACCTCCCTTAGCAATTACTAGACATGTCTAAGTCAAAACACCACTTTTTGTCAAAACAGAGGTGAGCGTGCAACTTAGATGGCACTCCAATAATTAAATAAAAGGGAGAGAAAAAGGCAGGTCATGAAGATAAAACAGTTCCCAATACTTTTAAGAGACCAAAACAAGTTAGTGAAGGCAGAGTCTACTGTAGAGCCAAAGTTCATAGGCGAGGCCCACTTTAAATGGGGCAAGGTGAAATGTGCCCAAGATCACACAGTTGAGAAATGCATTCAAGTCTTTGTAGAAATGTTCAAAAGAGGTTGGGGTGGTTCAAAAGATAAAAGTTAGAAGGTCTGTGGGCCAACCCGTAGAAAGGGAGGCCAGGTGGAACACAGTACCTTTAAAGTTAAGGAAGCTGCAGCGGTGGCAGTTGTTCCTGGCAGCAGGTGCAGTTTCGACCAGGGGAAGAGAGGATCTCGTCGAGGAGTAAACTTGGAGTCGTTGCACTGCCCAGGGAAGAAACCAGCTGCGGAGTTTGTCGGTTAAAAGGTACATTCCTGGTATTCGCAGTCACAGTGGTGAAGCTTGGCTATCCGGCCTCCGGGGTGCTTGGCACGGGCGATTCGACCAAGAGACATCCTGGAAGGCGAAATTGTGAACTGGCTGATCGCACCAGCTCAGAGGAAGAAGACTCTTTCAGCAGAAGATCTTCTCTTGTCGTCGGGAAAGTGGTGAGGTTGTTGCAGCAGCGCTCCACCGGTGGTGTCGTCGTTGCAGATGGCTCAGCTTCTCCCCTCTTCGGATTTCTTAGGTCCTGTGGTGACTTCTGAAGTTCCAGTGCCAAAAGCCCTGCTTTTGTGCAGAAAAACCCCCATTCAACAGCCTAGCTGTCACTCAAACATGCTAAGTGGTGAGCTGGGCGGCTCACCACTGGGCCAATCAGAACAGAGTGTGACTTGGGTGGCTAAGGCAACGCAGTCCAGGGTGCCGATTCCCCCACCCACACACCCTGTGGAACCCAGACAGAGTGGCACCAGTTGGAGGGCTCCTGTGGAGAAGCCCCGCCAAAAAGTGGAACAAAGGGCCCGACCTTGGTTGGAGTTAAAGAGACGGACACGAATGCCATTTTAGAAAAGAGTTCTAGCAAAAAGACCCAACCGGTGATTTAATATTAAATAAATAAACCGGCGGTATCTTTAACATTGCACCAAAAAAGTGGTGCGTTTAAAATCAATGGGAAAATCCCATATGAAATATTACGGTGGAACATTTTGCGTGGTAACCACTGCCACCAGCCAGAAACTCGACAAGGGGGGACTGGACAGTGCCCCCTTGGAAACAGACCCAGGGGCAATCGAATTAACCCCTTCTAGTAATTCCACAATATGATGGTTTGTACTGGTTCTGTTCACAATTTTGGACTAGTAAAGTCACTGGTGACTTTACATGCCCTGGGAGACAGTAGTCACTATGACACCCCTGTGTTACTGCACTGAGGGTGCTGTGTAACACATACAGTAAAAACAGATGATACCCTATGGAGTAAAAGACCCCATAGCCCATAAGCACACAAAAAGTCAAAGACATACCTCAAATCATGCCTAAGCGTGGGAGGAAAAGAGTCTCACTCTTAGCAGGAGAAAAAAACAAACCCCAAAAATCCAGCAAAGCTGCTGGGGGACTCACTAGGTTTGGGAAATTAGCCTTATAAGAGAATTCTCCCTAACAAGGTGAAACCCTAGGGTGTGTTCTTAGTACCAACATGTCTTTGTGGATAAGGGTCTTGCACTGACAAAGCTTGTAGTTCACGGACTCGTTTTATGGGGCGATGGCCACCAGAAAATCTGTTTTGTACGTTCGGTGTTTTAGGCAGGATTTGAGCATAGGCTCGAAGGGAGGACCGATGAGCTTTGAGAGTACCACATTGAGATCCTACCCTGGAGGTGGGCTGGAAATGGGGGGTGGGGAGGAAGTCTCTTTACTCCCTCCATGAAAGCCTTAATAAGGAACAAGTTACTTACCTGTAACTATTGTTCTCCAGCATGGGTCTGGCATGAATTCACCGATTCCCATGCACAAGAACATTCCCCTTCGTCAGGCCAGGAATCCTCAGTAAAGTAAAACACTGTTTCACTTACAAACTGTATTTCTCCTCTAACCCACTCACTGAGCTCTGGGTCATACTGCCCCAAGCCAATAATTGCCCTCTCCTAAAACCCCTCCTCTGGCATACAGCTTCAGATTTAGTAAGCAGGTAAAGTGGCAGTATGACCAAGAAGAGCCGCAGAGGTGTCGGCGGGAGGGTTTGCATGTGAATCCATGCCAGACCCATGCTGGAGAACAATAGTTACAGGTAAGTAACTTGTTCCTTTTCCAGCATGGATTCACATAATCATGAATAAAGAATACATAGCAGTACAACACTACAGAACCATAGGAGGTGGCAAGGCTCAACAGAAGCAATTACTCTTACCTCCGGAACAGGCTCACCTTCAAGCATACAGGTTGCGTAGCACTGCTTGGTCGACCCTGGACTCCTCCCTGGAATCCCCGTCGACGCAGTAGAATCTTGTGAAGGTGTACAAGGACCTCCACGTAGCAGCCCTGCAGATGTCCAGCAGAACACACCCAACAGGAACACCATCGTCACAGCGATTGCTCTGGTGGAATGGGCTCTCGGACCGCCAGGCAGCGGTCTGTTTGCCAACCAATGATAGTGTGTGATACAGCCGGAGAGCAACATGGAGATGGAAGCCTTGGACAAGGCCTTCCCATGGTTCACAGGACCAAAGTTCACGAACAGTTGAGACGTCTTCCGGAAACTCTTTGTGCGTGCCACATAGAACTTCAGACCATGAGCCACATCCAGCAAGTGCAAAGTCCTTTCAGCCGGCGACAAAGATTTCTGAAAGAAAACAGGCAACACCAAAGGTTCATTGAGGTGGAATTCCAACGGAACCTTTGGCATGAAGGAGGGGTGGGTCTGCAACACCACCCCTGTGTCGTGAAAAGTCAGATAAGGCCGTTTGCAGGGTAGGGCCTGGATCTCACCTACCCTCCTGGCAGATGTGATGGCCATAAGGAAAGCCATTTTCCGTGAGAGGAACTTGAGAGGGGCATGATGCATAGGCTCAAAGGGGGCCCCCCCCTCATGATCACCCTCAGTACCACGTTGAGTTCCCACACCGGGGCAGGTGCCTTCACCGACAGGAATGATCGGAACAGTCCTTTGAGGAACTCCTTGACGAGACGGTGGGACCAAAGAGAAGATCGGCCTGGAGACCTGGTGTAGCGGGGGATAGCCGACAGATGCACCTTGATGGAGGCGATCGACAAGTACGGAAGAACCTGCAGGGCCATGACCCTCAGAGGATTGATCTTCTGTGCCTGGCACCACGTAGCGAAGCGTTTCCACTTGTTCCCATAGCACTGGCGACGTTCTGGCCCTGGCAAGGACCTCCCTGCAGTCTGCTGGCAACTCTTACCCTCCAAACTCTAAGGCTGCAGGAGCCAAGCCCGCAGGTTCAGCGACCCTGGGCCGTGATGCAGGATTGCGCCTCCTGTGGTGAGCAGATCCGCGACCAGTGGCAGCTTGACCGGGGGTGACATTGACAGGTTGAGAAGGTCCAGGCACCAAATCTGCCTCTGCCATGCCAGGGCAAAAAGGATCATCCTGCATCGGCATCGTTGGAGTTGATTGATGACTCCCGATTGATTTATTTTGCTGCGATTGTGTTTTTATCTGTGCATCCTTCTTTGAAATCCTGATTTTTACCCCACATTGCTGCTACTGCTTTTTCACTCGCGCTTGCACACTTTCTAGAATATTTGTTTCTACACTGTTGCCTCATTTTAGTACTTAGACCTCTTATTGTGCTTTTAATATTGTGAAACTTCCCCATTAACTAAAGAAAGGTGCAGTTTCAATCGGTTTCTTGCTTACTCTGCACGCACTTTCAAACTACATTTCCCCATCAGGAGCTGTAGTTTCTGCATGCGCTTCCATTGAAACCCAGTGTGAACGTGCTGGCGCGAAGGGGGCAAGTCAGTCCATGGCGTGAAGGGGGCAAACCGGTCCGTGGCGCTCCGTGGTCTCGGGTGCCACGTCCTTTGCAGGCAGCATCTACTACCTGGTAAGCAACATGAGTCTCCCGGCTAGTCTTGAGTTTATTGCCAAAGAAAGAGCAGACTCCGAACGGAGATCGGCTCGTCTCCTAGAAATTGCGGCGGTCTCCAGTGCTCGCTTTCAGAACATGTTAATGTCAATTTGTGCTGGGATAGGACCACACAGATAACACGAGCAAGGATAATCTGCATAAAGGATACTCTTGCTTGAAGGGATTATTAGAAAAATCCAGCACTAATAACAGAGTTACTGATGAGGTCCCAAATACTCAGCTTGCACCTCCTGAACATTACGTCGTAAGCCAAGAAGAGCAAAGTTAGCCTATGAGCATTAATGCCACTAATGCCATTTGCACTGTGTTCATGCTCCCCATGAAGAGCAAGGCTAATTCCAGCTTTAAGCTCAAATGCCTTCTTCTCAATACACGGTCTCTTCTGAAACAAGCTCTAGCGTTCTGCGCATACATTTTGACACACAACATTGACATGTGCCGTAACTGAACCTTGGAATCTTACTGCGGCGGCTCCCTCTCTTGCCCTGGCAATACCTCAAGTTACAATATATTCTGCCAGGACAGGCTTGAAGGCAAAGGGGAAGGGGTAGTAATCATTTTTAAAGACTTTCTAGACGTCTGGAGTACTGAAATTTTGAGTATAGGTAACTGAAATTCTTCATATTATAAAATAAGACCACACGCAGAAAATACAGTGAACTTTATTCTTGTTTATTGTCCACCAATTCCAATGAAGGATTTCACTAGTCAATTATCGGATCCCCTCTTAACGTTCCTAAAACCTTCCTCTAAAATTTTACTTCTTGGAGATTTTAATTAATAACAATACTCACACTAAATTGCTGGATACGGCTCTCTCAAATCTTGGCTTCTCCCAATTTATCCTTGCTCCTACACATGTAAAAGGGAACACTCTTGACTGGCTGCCAAGTCTTAATATAACGCCAACCAATTAGTCGGTTAGCGCGTGTACCTGGTCTGACCACTCGTTTACTTCGAGATCATTTCTGAAAGAACTGTAGTGAATAAGAAACCTATCATTACTACAGTTCTTGGCAGAAACCTAAAAAAAACGGACTCCAGAATCCTTAGATCATTGGACTTGTGGACTACAAGAGAAAGTGAAGGCTGAGTGTTCTGTAGAAGAAATCACAGACTCCTATCTAGACACTATGCAAAAAGCAGTAGACACGTTAGCTCCTTTGCGACTTAAGAAGACACTGCAAAGAGACCAATTCTTGGTTCTCCACCGATTTGCAAGCCCTGAAAAGCAATAAAATCAAAGCTCTCTACAAATGGAAAAATTCCCCAACAGATTTGGATAAAGAATATCAAATACTTGGTTAAAAACTATAAAAAGACCATTATTTCAGCTAAAAGAGCCTACCTAGACGATCACATTGCTAAAGCACAATCCCAACCCAAGAAGCGTTTTAAAGTGTTGAGGGAGTTGGAAACAACAAAAAACAACATGGACACAATCACTAGAGATGGAAACTGGTGTAACCTGGTCCAAGAAGCAATGGATACTAAATCTAACGTAAAACAAGCTTTAATCTGGTTATCAAATAAAACCTTAGCTAGTACTGATCCCAATGTGACCAATCCTACACCCAAGAGCTGGAAATCAGAAGAGCTTTTCTCTATTAAACATATATGTGAAGCCGAATTTACATTGATTGTAGAGAAACTCAAGCCATCAATCTGTAAGGGGGACATCTGTCCTGCATTAGCTATTAAAGCATGCTCTGCTGCTCCGATTACCACTCGCTGTAGGTTTGTGAGCACGTCTTTTAGAGACTGTTCTGTGCCAGCATGCATTAAGCAATCCTGGGTCACACCGTTCATAAAGAAGCCTAATCTTTCATCCAGTGACCTGTTAAACTATAGACCTATTTCTAACTCTCCGTTTCTATTGAAGGTTCTTGACAGGGTTGCATATATACAAGTGCCCCCCCACCTGAGAACCATTGACATTTTGAATCAGGAGGCAATCCTGTTTCGAAGACGAGCACGGCACGCAGACAGCTCTGCTGGACTTAAAATCCAGACTCCTCCGGCATATGGACCAGGGAAATACAAGCATGCTGATGTTTTTGGACCCGTCTGCCGCCTTCGATCTGGTGGACCATGCAGCGCTGGTAGCCAGGTTGGAGGAGTTACCAGGTATCATGCCTTCGGAAGCTCAATGGGTTAAATCATTCCTTGGGGGACAACACTGGAGAGTGAGCAGTGACTTAGCGGATGCTAACCCTTTAGAGTTGACACAGGAGTACCTCAAGGAGTTGGTCTCTCCCCCATCTTCTATAACATTTTTACTGTTCCACTCCTTGACTTCCTGGATTTTAACGGCGTCGAGTTCACCAACTACGCTGATGACACTCAATGTGTCATCCCAATTACTGGTGTCTTATCTGAAGATGAATCAAACATCAATACGATCTACGGCCTTATCCAAAATTGGATGGGTACTAATGGCCTCTCGCTCAGTACGAGCAAGACAGAGCTTATGCTGGTAGGAACAAAAAAAGAATATTCACAAGTTGGAGGGACAGTACAACAACTCCTGATTGGTGATTGCATCATTGAAACTAAAAAGGTTAAACTTTGGGGTCTATTTGGACTGCAGTCTGAATATGAAGGCACAGGTCAGTATTTTAGTTGCCTCCACGGTCTATATCAAACATCTGTCCGATGCCCGTCCTTTTGTTTCTAGGACAAGCAGGGAAGCATTAGCATGTGTAATAATTGGTTCAAGGATGGACTACTGTAGCAGCATCCCGATTGGTTTACCCAATTGCTGGATTAATAGACTGCAAGTGATGCAGAATAATGCTGTCAGAATTGTTGTGGACCGAAACAGAAGAACAAGTTACTTACCAACTGTAACATTCTTTCGACTGGATGTTCCTCCCACGTATTCTATGATAAATACACTTCCAGCTTGCTGGCCTCGGATTTTTTTTCACAGTAGAGAGTGCTGCGCGTCCACGTCGCTCGAGTCTGTGTCCCTCGAAGGCCTCCGTATCAGCACCGACGTCACCATAGGTATAAATAGTCTCGCGCAGTGTCCGTTGCTCAGTTACGTTTTGAGGTGCTGTTTTTGTCTTGTACGAGATGGTTAGTACCTTTGAAAGAGCGTAGGCTGAAACTACAAGGGAAGTTTTACTGCGGGGAAGGATGGGAGGGGCGATAAGGAATACGTGGGAGGAACATCCAATCGAAAGAAAGTTACAGTTGGTAAGTAACTTGTTCTTCAAACGGATTGTGTCCTCCCACGTATTCCTTATCTTTGATAGACTCCCAAAGCAGTAATGTGTATAGGAGGCGGGAGTAAAACAATGATTTCTTTAAAGATGCACAGAGTGCAACAAAGCTTTTCCAAATTTAGTCTCCTGGCTAGTGGAGGAATCTAGACTGTAGAATTTGGTTAAAGTATGTGCGGATATCTGAAGCGCAGCAAAGTTATGATGTACTTGAAAAGGATGAGGGTGGACATAGCATTATTGCAGGAGACTCACCTAACCAGGGAGAAATTGGCGGTGGTTCAAAGAGAGGGAGTATAGCGGGTGCTACATATTCAGTTTACGCAAGAGGAGTTATCACATGGATAGCACCCCACGTGCCATTCAAAGTGCTTCAGTCCACGGGGGACCCAGAAGGCAGACTGATCATTGTTAGAGGGTTATTGGAAAACCGGGTAAGTATTGTAAACTTATACGCCCCCAATCAGGACACACCAGCCTACTTTTGAACCATGTATGGTAAGATTAGCCCCCTACTGGTTGGCGGGATACTATGGGGAGGGGACTTTAATTGTGTCTTAAATTCTAAGCTGGATAGATCAGACAATAAGCTAGACAAACCCACCCCGGCTGCAAAGATGCTGAGGGCCCTCTTGAGTGACTTTGATCTTGTGTATGTCTGAGGCAATTGCACCCCCCAGATAGGCAATACTCACACTATGCGGCACCACATGATCTGCACACGAGACTGGACTATGTGTTCGTTGCGGCTAATTTGGTAAGCTGGATGAGAGGTGCGGAATACAAAGCCAGAGTGTTCTCAGACCATTCTCCTCTAGTTCTGGAGTGGCAACACCAACCCCCTAGGGTGCGGATTCCGACGTGGAAGCTCAGAGCCGAGGCCCTGCAGTTCTGGATTCCAGGAGGATCTAACGGAGGAGATCACAGAGTACTTTGAGATGAACACAGGCAGTGTCAGATTGATGGGAACGGTGTGGGAGGCTTTCAAAGTGGTGGTGCGGGGGGTGGCTATGTCGAAATCCAGAGGGCTCCAGGGGAGCATAGAACAGGAGTTGCGCAGAGCTGAGGAAGAGTTGGAAGACATAATGCGTAGGGGAGGCACCTCTAATGAGGACGGGATCAGGATGAGAGAGCTCCAACAAGCTAGTTGTGAACACTGGGACAGGCTATGTAAATTGAGCTATAAGAAATGTGGAGAAACAGCATGTAGGGGCAGATAAACCTTGAAGGTTGTTGGCCTGGCTATATAAGAGTGAGGCACCAAGGCTTGCGATCAGGGAAATCAGGGGGTGGGTGGGAGGTCGGACCCTGGACACCCAGGAGGGAATGAATGGCGAGTTCCTCAGATACTACAAATGGCTTTATGAACACCCAGGCGGAGCTGGGGACGAAGAGACCGGGACAAGTTAGAAGACATGGTCCTGCCTACTTTAGATGACTCGGAATGGGCAGACCTGGATGCCCCGATCACAATAGAAGAGCTTGAATCAGTGATCCGACACCTGCCCACTTGTAAGGCTCCGGGGTCAGACGGCTACCGAGCAAATTCTACAAACAGGAGTTGTTACCCCTGCTGCTGGCCATGCCTAATGAGTCATATGAGGAGGGCAGGCTGCCTGAGATCCTTACGAGAGGCAGTGATAATTCCGCTCCAGAAGCCGGGTAAGCCGAGTACGAACT
Source organism: Ambystoma mexicanum (assembly GCF_040938575.1). Taxonomy (NCBI): domain Eukaryota; kingdom Metazoa; phylum Chordata; class Amphibia; order Caudata; family Ambystomatidae; genus Ambystoma; species Ambystoma mexicanum. Next base: position 175,396,184 of record NC_090931.1, read on the forward strand.
GTGGGTCATATAGACCCCTGTCGATGCTCAACCAGGACAGCAAAATCCTTACGGCAGTGCTGGCAAATAGGCTTAAGCGTGTCATCGGCAAACTGATACACCCTGACCAAACAGGTTATGTCCCTGGTAGGAATATAACTGATGACCACAGGCGATGGCATCACATTATTAACCAGACTGAGGAGGACCCAGGTGAACTGGCGATCTCCTCGCTTGACGCAGTCAAGGCGTTCGACTCGGTAAAATGGCCCTGGCTGTTGGCGACTTTAGAAGCCTTTGGAATGGGTCCTGGGAATCTTAGGTGGGCCAAAATGGTAAACAGCTCCCCAAATGCCAGGGTTAAAACGGGTTCTACAATCTCAGACAAATGGCAACTTAGCAGAGGCACCAGACAGGGTTGCCCCTGGTCACCCATGTTGTATATACTAGCGCTAGAGCCATTGGCTGTCTGTCTTAGACAGCAATATGGAGAGATTGGGATGCGCACCGCAGGTGGTCTGCATCTCATTTCATTATATGCTGACGACATGCTCTCGTACTTGCGCTTCCCAGAAGAGAATACACAATACATCCTGGAGGTGATGGAACGATATGCCGCCCTCTCCGGCATAGCTGTAAACCCCAAGAAATCTAGCATGTTTCCCCTAGGGAGGTACAGGTTTGTCTCGCCAAGGGATTTTGCCGGTGTGGCCAATACCCTGGCAAACTAAGTCGTTCAGATATCTTGGAATTGACATATACCATACGACAGGAGAGGAACATAAACACAATACGGTGAAAGCAGTTGAAGGCATCAAAAAATACCATGGGCTTCTGGTCCAGGCTGCCCCTGGCCATGATGGGGAGAGCAGCTTTAATGAAGATGGTAGTCCTGCCCAGACTGTTGCACTTTTTTGTAAACATCCCACATGTGATCCCTATGCGTTTCTTTGCTAGTCTCCACAGCGTGTGCAGGGGCCTCATTTGGCATAACTCCAGGAACAGGGTGGCTCCTTGGAAATTACAAAACTCGTGTGACAGAGGGGGAATAAACCTGCCGAACCTGGAGTTGTATTATCTTGCGGGTCAATTGCAATACGTGGCCAGATGGCTGTCTGAGGAAGAAACAGCAGAGTCTAGGTTATTGTGCATGGAACCGGCTCCTTATTTTCTTAGAGAGGTGGTGTGGCTGCCTAAGCTTAAGGTGCTAGAGATGGCGCGACTGTTGGTACTTGGCTGGTAGGTTTGGCATAGAGCATGGCGGCTAGTGGGATGCCCGGCCCCGTTTTCCATGCAGGTGCCGCTGGCAGCGCTATGCAAAGACCACCCCCAATTGATACAAGGGGTTCGTAGGTACTGGGAGCCCATGGGTCTGGTTACTTTGGGAGACATATGGCAGGATGGAGTGGCGCTAGAATTCCAGAAATTGATGGACACTGGGGTGCATAAGGGGCAACATATAACCCACTCCAGAACTGTTAAGCGGGTGTGAGAAAAATGGCTGGTGGTGGTGCTCACAGAACAACCGGATGCCACCATGGAAATGATATAGGACGTCTCGGAGGGCGGGCACGAGATATCCCGCATATATGAGCTACTGGGGTCCAAGGTGGGGAAGAAATTGTCCTCATTGAGACAGCTCTGGGAGGAGGATGTGGGAGAGCCTATGTCGGACGGGTTATGGGATAGAGCCCAGAGATATCACAAGAAAGTGTTCCAAAATGCAAGGCTCCAGCAGATCCAATTATATGTCACACATAGGGCATATTTGACCCCCAGTAAGATTGCTAGGTTTGGGGGCCAGATAATCCAGAGATGCCCCAGGTGTGGCTAGGTAGAAGCCGGTATGTTACATATGTTCTGGGCCTGTCCGGAGGTGGGTAGAATCTGGGCTGAATTGAAAATACGCCTAGCTGAGAAAGGCATTTAGCTAGAGGTGGAGTCGGCCTGGGCATGCATGCTGGGAGGTTTCCCCAGGCCGCGCCATTTGAGGCACATTAGCAAGATGAAGGACTTGGCATACATCCTGGCTAAAAAGAGGATTGCGATGCGCTGCAAGGCAGCTCATAGGCCCAGATTGGAGTTGTGGTGGGCTGACCTTCTGAAATGGGCCGAGGCGGAGTTGGCGGTTTGGTTCGAAGCGGTCAGCAGGGGAGGAGAGGAGGAAGTAGGACCCCTAATTGAATGGAGGCAATTGGTGGCCACCATGGTGGCCCCCCCCAGCCCGATCACAGTGAGGATGATATGGATGAGAGGAGGACAATCGACCCGCCTGTGGACGTACAGGCTGAGGATATGGACAATATGGCTCAAGTTGGGGGGGTGGGAGGGTGTGGCACTAAAGAACATGGCCTGTAAAGTTAACTTGTTTGATATGGATATGGAAGTCCTAATTATTGTGTTGTTTGATGTGTTATAAAATAAATGTTAAAAAAAAAGTATGTGCGAATGACCATGTGGCAGCCGCACATATGTCTTTAATTGGGACTCCTCTTTGGAGAGCTGAAGAGGCTGCAATACCCCTGGTTGAATGAGCCCTGAGGTGTTGAGGAGGCTCTTTTCCTAAAAATGTATAGCACTCTATAATAGTTAGTATTATCCATCTTGAGATGGTCTGTTTCGTGATAGGTAAACCTAGTTTATGTCCTGCATATCCCACAAACAACTGTTCTGCTTGTCTAATCCTTACAAGTTTGTTAATATAAAAACTCAAAGCACGCCTTGGATCCAGCCTATGCAATCTCTCTTCCTCTTTCCCTGGATGGGGAGGAGGGTAAAATGAAGGTAATGTTATTTTTGTGTGATGTGGAATTCTGAGACCACCTTTGGGAGGAAATGTGGCTTCACTTGAAGATCTACCTTATCTTTGTGAAAGATTATATGAGGAGGTTTGCAAGAAAAAGCTTGTAATTCGCTCACTCTTCTGGCAGAAGTTAAAGCCACTAGGAACACTGTTTTAAGAGTGAGAAACCTTAATGAACAGGAATGAAGGGGTTCAAATGGAGAACACATTACAAAAGTTAAGATTAGGTTTAAATCCCACAGGGGAACTTGGGGGAAGACAGTCAACCCTTTCAGAAATTGAATGACTATGGGCAACTTGAAATAGGAAGGCTACTCAGCCGTGCGCTTAAAGATAGACAGCGCGGCGAGGTAACCCTTGATTGTGCCGACTTGAAGGCCTGAATTTGCCAAGTATAGTAAGAAAGATAACACCATTGGTGCACTAGATGAAAAAGTGTCAATATTCTTCTCTCTACATCAACTGCAGAATTTGTTCCAACGGCAGCGGTATAAAGATTTAGTTGCTGGCCTCCTAGCTGAAAGCAACACCTCCATTACATCATTCAGAAGGTCCCAATCTTTGTATCTCAACCTTTCAGAAACCAAGCGTGAAGGTTGAGGGTCCTGATATCCAAATGGAGAACCTGACCTTTCTTCTGCGAGGGAAGATCCTCTCTTTGTGGAAGACGAATCGGAGGACAGATGGACATGTCTAGAAGATCATGGTACCAGTTCTCCTGGCCCAATCCGGGGCAATTAGGATCATGGGTATCCAGAATCTCCTCAAACTCCTGATCACTTGAGTAAAGACAGGGACAGGAGGAAGAGTGTACAGAAGTGGAAAATTCCCAGTCCACCACAAACGCGTCCCCTAGAGCTCCTCTCGGGGTAGATTCCCTTGAGCAATACTGATTGCACTTCCGGTTGATACTGGTGGTGAACAGATCCACTCGAGGGGTTCCCCAAAGGGCGAGGATCTCTTGAAGGACTTCTTGAGCTAGTTCCCACTCGTGGGAGACTGTTCTGCCTGCTCAGAGCATCCGCCGTCGAGTTCTTCTCTCCGGCTAGGTGAACTGCTGATAGAGAGATTCCTTCCTGAATTGCTCAGAACCATAGCAGCATTGCCTCTCTGTACATTGGCAGTGACCCTACGCCTCCTCTTTTGTTGAGGTTGCGCATGGCCACCGTGTTCTCCGTCATTATCAGACATTTTTTTCCCTGTACCAATGGCAGGAAAGCCTTCAGCGCTAGTCTGATCGCTATCAGCTCTAATAGGTTGATGTGTAATCTGGACTCCAGTGGAGACCAACGACCGTTGATAGTCAAGTCGTTGGCATGGGCTCCCCATCCCGTGAGTGAAGCATCCGTGACTACTGTTATCTTCAGCCACGGTTGCCAAAACTGTTCTCCTTTCAAGATGTTCTCCAGACAGGCCCACCACTGAAGGTCTCGTGCTACTCTGTCCGGGATACGTAGGAGATCTGACATTCTTCCTGAGAATTGCGACCACTGGTTCCTTAGCACCCACTGGAGAGATCTCATTCTCAGGCGATCCTCTGGCACTAGAAAAATGCAGGATGCCATGAGGCCGAGCAACCTTAAAAAGTCGAAGGCTGGAAGACGCTGGGCATTTTGAAACCTGGTGACAATCTGTAGAGTATCTTGATCCCTCACCTCTGGTGGCAAGGTTTTTCCCAGGGATGTGTCCAGGACTGCTCCAATGAACTGGAGTCTCTGTGATGGTATCATCTGTGACTTCTTTAAGTTAAGGGAGAAGCCCAGTTTGTGGAGGAAGTGGCAAACATAATTTAGATGGATGTGAGCTTGTTGTGGGGACACTGCTCTGATCAACCAGTCGCCAGGTAGGGGTAGAAATGAATCCCTTCCCTCCTTAGACTTGCTGCCACAACCGACATTAACTTGGTGAAGACCCTCGGTTGGAGCTCAACCCATATAGCAGAACCCGAAATTGATAGTGAGAGCTGCCAATGGCGAACCTCTGGTACTTCCTGTGCTTGTGATGGATTGGCACATGAAAGTAAGCATCCTGAAGGTCCAGAGATACCAATCAATCCTGAAGCTGGAGGATATGAGAAAGGGTTACCATCTTGAACTTGTCTTTCCTGAGGAATTTTTTCAATTCTCGCAAAACCAAGATGGGCCTCAGTCCTCCGTCCTTCTTTGGTATTAGAAAGTAGGGGGAATACCAACCAGTGTTCCTCTCCGCTACAGGAACCGGTTCTATGGCATCTTTCTCTAGCAGGTCTGAAATCTCCTGCATAAGAAGCGGGCCTGGAAGCTTCAAAGAGTTGTTCCCCGGTAGATGACTGAGGAGTATGTAGGAAAGGCAGGCAGTAACCTGGGGCAACTGTTTCCAATGCCCTAGCATCTGACGTAATAGTAATAGTTGAGTTAACCTGCCTCCTACTGGTGTTTTGTGCGGCGAGACCTCAGAGGGGTTTAGAAGCGGCTGATGCAGATGAGGGTAATGCAGCACCTGCTGATGCGGACTTGGTACCTTTGACCCATCCACCACGGGTGAATAGTTTCTGGCCCCTTTGAGCTGGCTGCCCTCTGTGTTTTAGGAATGTGGAGTAAAAACGAAGGGGCTTCCCCTTCCAGGACATACCCGTGGGGCGATTTGGAGTTTGACGGATTGCAGCCCCAAGTGATTTTGCTGCCGCCTTTGAGGTTTGCAATTTCTCCAGACGGTCATCAGCTTTCTTGCCAAATATGAGAGGTACCGTCAAAGGGCATGTTCAAAAGCCTGGCTTGTACATCAGGAGCAAAACCAGACTTCCGCAACCATGCAAATCTGCAGATTGTGGTACTCGCCACCATGGCTCTGCTGATGTTGTCAGCAGAGTCGATACCTGTTTGAAGGGAGTCACACATCGCATTCTTCGCATCCTTGACTACATTCAAGAATGCGTCTCGTCCCTCCACTTCTGGGAGACGGTCAGCTGCCGATGAAGCGCACTCCCAAAGGGTGTGGCTGAATCTCGCTAGCGTGCAAGGGGCGTTAATAGACTTAAGTGCCATACTGCATGCTGAAAAGATCTTTTTAGACATGGCATCAAATCTTTTATCGTCCCAGTCTTGTGGTATTAGTGGGTATGCAGACTTACTACTTGATGAAATTGCTGCCTGCACTACTAAACTCTCTGGAGTTGGGTGTTTACTTAAATATTTAGGGTCTGAGGACGACACCCTGTACTTTGCAGCAAACTTTTTATTTACTGCCGGGACAACCTCCAGTGTTTCCCAATTTTCAGCTATTTTTCTCTGCAATGCTGCATGAAAAGGAACTATAGGGTCTTCTTGAGGCCCTTTATCTAAGATGTCTGTAAGATCATCTCGTTGGAAAGAGGGTGTAGGTGTTGTCCACCCCATAAATTCCACAATTCTTGCCATAGGGACTCTAAGGCATTTCTGCATGCTCCCCAGGTTTTGGTCTGGCAAATTCTGCCTCTGGAAAGGTATCTATGCCACTGGTATCTTGTAAAGATTCTTGAAGATCTCTCCATCTATTCTCCTCCGAGATAAATTCCTCTGGAATAGGCACTCTTGTTGTTTGTAAACCAAAAGCCCTCTCATTGTCAGAGTCCTCTCCTTCCTCATAAATAGAGGATAAAGCTCTGAAATAGTCAGATCGTGGAAGAGGGGTAAAACCCATTTCCAGAGAAGAGGGTGCCAAATTGGCAGATAGTGCATGAGAAAAAGTTGCAGTTGTCGATGCAGACGTCATAGGTGTCGACAAACCTGTAAATGGTGACGAAAAACTCGAAAAAGGCCTCAATGTCGTCGAGAGAATCGGAATCCTACTCGGTGTCGTCGATATTGTCGACGCCACTCTCGATGCCTTGGACGGGACATTTGACACCTGTGGTGCCGATGCCGCAGTTGGGGCCTGCAACTTCGAGGGCTTCTGTTTCATCAGAGTCGACAACGGCCTCGACGAAGGTGTCGATGACTTGTGCGTCGAAGGTACCTTCGACGATGTCATCGATGACAGTCTTATACGATGAAGTCTTGTCTTTACTCGAGGGTTCGTGATGCTCTGAAGGGTTTTTGTTTGCCGGGTTCGATGACTCGCTGCACTTTTGTTTTTCGGGTCTTTCACCCGGGGTACCACCTCTAGGCATCTCCGAGGGGGTCAAAGCCGCGTTCTCGAAGACCCTAAGCATTTTCTTTTGAAATTCCTCCCACTTAGCAGGAAAGCTGTGTTTAGTGGGGCAGGTGACACTTTCTGTGGAATTAGAGAATGAAGAAGAGGGCGATCTATTATGCCTTTTCTTAGAATGTCTCGATCTCGAAGAGTGGTGGGAAGCACTTCGAGACCTCGATCGGGAATGTTTCTTTCAATGGCAAGGAGACGAATGTCTCGACTCAGCTGAGGACAATTTCGAGGAGTAGAAGATTTAACAGGCTTACCTCTTTCTAACTTCCCCCTACGCTCCTTCAAGGCTTTCGCCGTCATGGACATACAGACCTCACATTCCGAACACTGGTGTTCTGATCCCAGGCACCACAAACAGATCCTGTGAGGATCAGTTAATGACATCTTTTTACCACAATCGCAAACATTTTTGAAGCCGGATCGTGGTGTCGATGTTTCGGATGAAGATGCCATCGTAGGATGTTAAGATTTTCAATGAGTAGAAGAACCGAGCGTTGCGTCTCCGAGGCTTACGAAGCAGCACAGAAAAACTGAACTAAGCAACAGATGCTGCGCAAGACTATTTATACCTATGGTGATGTCGGCGCCGATACAGAGGCCTTCGAGGGACACCGACTCGAGGGACGTCGACGCGCAGCGCCCTCTACTGTGAAAAAATTTCCAAGGCCAGCAAGCTGGAAGTGGATTTATCAAAGATAAGGAATACGTGGGAGGATACAATCCATTCGAAGGGACCATATCTCAGACACAAGAAGGGACCCACATTGGCTTCCAATCAAGGAGAGAATCCATTTTCGGTGAATGGGGATTACCTTTAACTGCTTAAAAAAGTCTGGCCCAATCTATTTTAAGGATGTTTTGGTTCCCAATGCCAGTAAATATAACTTGAGATCCAACAACTGCTCTTTTCTAAAGATACCCGTTTGTCTACTGACACAGGCCAAAAATGGAGCCTTCTTTTCGGCAGCTCCAGCATTGTGGAATGGTTTTCCCATCAATCTGAGAGAAGAATCTTCCATCAGGGTATTCAGAAAGGGACTGAAGACCCTTCTGTTTAACTAATCAGTACTGCTGACTCCGGTTCCATCTAACACACTGCTCTGTCAGGAAGCTAGGCTGTTTGATGTTTATGTTCTGTTTGTTCAGTGCCCTTAAGCCCCCGGGTCAGTGGTTTGCACTATATACCTTATAAATAAATAAATAGCAGGAGCGGCAACAAAGGGAACGCGTATAGGAACAGGCCTTCCCATGGGAAGGAAAACGCGCCTCCCCATGCTCCTGGTAGAATCTGCGGACGAATTTCTGGCATTTGGAATTTGTTGCTGTCGCAAACAGATCGATCTGGGGTCTGCCCCTCTTGAGGAAGAGGCGGTTCACCTGATCCTGTTGAAGTTCCCATTTGTGGCAAGAGCGCAGTTCCCTGCTGAGGGAGTCTGTGATGGTGTTCTTGACTCCCGCCAGGTGAAAGGGGATGAGAAACATCTCTTGGGCGATGGCCCATTGCCACAAGTCCTAAGCCTCTCCGGAGAGCACTGGGATCTGGTGCCTCGCTGCTTCCTGATGTAGAAAATCGTGGTGGTGTTGTCTAGGAAGACTCTCACTTTGCCCTTGAGGGGCAGAAGGAACGACTTGAGGGCCCACTGCCCGCAGCTCCAGGATATTGATGTGGAGATCACTTCTCTGGCAGCCACAGTCCTCTGGCGTGGAGACGTCCGGTGAGGGCTCCCCAGCCCTCAAGGGATGCAACCGTGGTGACAGTCTCTTGGTATGAGGGGCTCTGAAATCCTGTGCCCCCAGGGTCGGACTGGGACAAGAAATAGGCCCAGACACTGAAAAGAAAGTGGCCCACCCCTCGTCTCACGACCCTTGACCTCCGATGACATCACAGAAAGTGATGTCATTTGACCCCACCCCAAAGTGACATCCCGGGAAGATATGAAACATGACCTTTCACCCCTTGACAAAACAGGAAGTGGCATCAAATAGCATTGTTCCTAAGTACACTACGAAAAATATTGTTATGATTTCACTAATGGGATATACATTTCATACAAGAATGGATAACCATAGGTATCATTAATATATGTGTGCATAGATCCATATTGTCAAATTACTGTGATTGCAGGCAGACGTCCAAGGCCAAAACATAATATGTTATTGTATAGCACTTATGCTTAAGCTCTTTTTTATAGAACAAATGTGCATACAATTTCACCCAGCCTGTGTTGGTACTCATTTATCGACCTAAGAAGGATGAAAGGCTGAGATGGCTTTGCTGGGATTCGAACCTGGAGACAACACACATTGTAGCAGTGAGCGCTCAACCCACTGAGCTATCGTAAAAATGAGCAATTATTCTATAGTGGATACCATTAAAACGGTAACTGAGATTTAACAGCAGACCAGTTAAGTTCATCTGCAGTTCTGGTGCAAAGTTGGCCCATGTCAAGCATGCATGCATCTACTTTCAGGCTGCAGAGGTTGGCAAAATAGGGAACGCAGCGCACTCACAGGACATCCCATACTCTGAGCACTCATTACCTCATACATGCAAACAAACATCCTGACCAGCATACCAGGGAGATGTGAAAGATGGACACATTACAACAAAGCATTCATTGAGGCACAATGAAGTCAATGGCCACTTGATGTGCTATGGTCAAATATTTCTACACTGTACAGAAGCTTTTAGGCACAAGGATTTTGTCAAGTGACCGAGGACACCGAGATGGAATGTTTTGTGATGATCGTAAGACAACGGCAGAAAAAAAAAACATGCTATTACTGCAACTTGCGAAAGGCAAAATACATAGTCCGAAATGGATGCCTATTCTACTCTAAAATTGGTAGTTTATCACTAATATCACTAATACATATTGATCACCCCTGGAGTGGTGGCACAGTAACAGCCGCCAGCCTGGCGGCGGCCCCGGCCCCTCAACTTTGCATGCTGCAGCATGTGAATGATGTGTGCATCATAATTTATTATGCACACATCATGCATGCAAATAAATCATCAAAGCAAGGTAACATGTGTTACCTTGCTTTGATGAATTATGCCGTTGCAGGTGTTATTTGTTTTTAAGAAAGAATTTTATTTTTTCAATTTTTTTTTTCTTCAAAACTGGCCCCCACTCTCCAGGGCCGATTTCGGCCAAGCCACGGGCCGAAAATCCAAATCAACCCTGTGTGCACCCAGCGATGATGGAGCTCACACCCCACCACCTTATCGCTCGACAGACCTCATCAAGAGCAATCTTGTATGCGAAGATTCCAGACACCTGGATCCACCGAGCGTCCAGGAATTCCTGAAGGGGTCACATCCACAACCTGCAGATTCGGATCAGGTAGATGCACGACAACACCATGCTGAGCAGCACCTTGGTCCACAGCACTCTTCAGTGCCAACAGCCGCTGTACCTTGCCCAGCAGGGCCGCTATCCTCCCTACCAAGGGAGCCGCCAGGCAGAAGACCGTGTTGAGCCTGGCCCCCAGGAACAGCCCCTTCTGCGATGGTATTAAGCCGGACCTTGGAGAGTTGACAGAGAATCCCAGATCCGTCAGCAGCCGGACGGTTCTCTCCGTGTTTTCAACGGCTACTTCCCTTGACTTGGCACAGATGAGCCAGTCATTGAGGTACAGGTACGCGTGTATCCCCTGTACACACAGATGGGCCCCACTGGTGTCAGGCACTTCGTAAACACCCCGGGTTTGAATCATAAGTTACTTATAACGCGCTTAATACCCAGAGGTTTCGAAGCGTGGACCTGGGGATCAAACCTATGTTGCTCCGTGTCCTCTTGCTTCCAAGGCGAGCACGTTGCCGCTGAGCTATCCTCCCTGGGTGCCGACATCAGTCCGAAGGGCAGGACCTTAAATTGGTAGTGCCTTCCCTCTACCACAAAGTGAATGGGGACGTGGGAGTATGCGTCCTCCAGATCCAGCAACATCAAGAAGTCTCCTTCCTCCAGTTGGCCGAGCACGTGCTGCAACATTACCATCCTGAATTTTAGGGACTGGAGTTATTTGTTGATGTGCCGCAGGTCTAGAATGGGCCTCCAGCCCCCAGTCTTCTTTACTAAGAAGTATCTGGAGTAGACTCTGGAGCCTCAGAGTCTATTTGGAGCCAGCTCCATCGCCCCTTTTCGCATGGTCCGTACTTCCTGCTGGAGTTGAGGATTGTGCTGCTCCTGCCCAGCCACCAGCTTATCTGTGGACACTTCTGTTGGAACTTTGGAGTGTGTCCGTAGGCAAGAGCGTCCAGCGCCCATTGGTCGGAGGAGATCTTCCACTCGCTGAGGAAGCCTGCATGGGTGGGGCCCCCGACAACCTGGCTGGTTCAATCTTGCCTCGGGGCCTGTGTGCCGCCCTGGGAGGAACAATGTCAGCCACCTTCACCGAAAGCCCTAGAACAGCCTCTATAGGCCTCCTGGGTCGTGGACTGGGAGGGTTGACAGTACGAAGAGGACCCTCTGCCAAAACCTTTCGACATTCTGCTGGACCTTCCGCCGAAGGCATGAAAGGAAGGGCAGTGTTGTTGAAGAGTGCCCAGGGGCACAGGACGTTTCTGTGTCAGTCTTAATGGCCTCCAATGACTCGACGGTCTTCCCAAAGAGGAGGTCGTCAAAGGGCATGTCCAGAACTCTCATCTGGACCTCCCGACAGAACTTGGAGGCTTTCAGCCAGCCACGACGATTGAGGCAGGTACCCCCTAGCCCCCATCTGCAGGGACCCTGTGTCCGCGACGTCCAGGGCCACTCTGATGGCATGGTCCGATGCCACCGCCCCCTCCAGGAGGATGCAAAGTGCCAAAACCCACTTGTCATTGGGTAGGAACTCCAGAAGCAGGGCCATCTTATAGCACAGCTACCAGTCATACCTGGCCAGGATTGCAGGTGCGTTGGCCGCCTTGTCTGTTGATGCCACCGAGTCGATCACATTTCTTCCAACGGTATCCAACTTCTTCCCCTCTCTATCCAGAGGGACGGAGGATGCAGACGAGGGGTTAGGCTGATTCTTTCTCAATGCCGCCGACACCACTGAGTCCGGGAAAGGCTGCAAACATAAGCACTTGGGTGCGGACTCCGGCACCAGGTATTTCTTCTCCATCCTATCCCTCATGGCCAGGGCCGTGGCCGGATTTCTCAAAGCTTGGCCCTCCTCCCAAACGTCGTCCAGAAGAGGCACCGACAAGATGGACTTCCTGTTGGCCTCGCACCATTGGCATCGGAAACCTTCCTTCTTGGTCTCTTCTGGCATCATTTGGAAGCGTTTGGACATTCTGGCGACCATGGCATGGAATGACCCCACCTCGTCTGGGGTAGAAGGCCTTGGCTGCAGCGAACCGCCCGCCGTGGCCAAGTTGTCGTCTGTAGTCGCTGTGTCCGTCCCTGTGTCCCTAGCCAGGGAGGGCATGTGTGGAGGTTGATGCAGCGGCATAGGGTGCTCCTTCCTCTTTTTCGCCGATGGCTGGTCCAGGGCCGGTGATGTCGTCAGCATCCTTTTCAGAATCTCCGACACCAGGGTGTGTAGGGTGGAAAGGATGTCCAGTGATACATCACTCGGAGGGGTAGGGCGGTAGGCCTACTGGGTGCCCGCGCCACCGTCTGCATTTCCGCCGTCTCCGTCATCCCTCTCGGCCTTTCCGCCGTCGGCACCCACGTCCTCCTGGATAGTGTGTACAGACACCTGGTCCTCCTTGTCCAAGGAAGAAATATCCATGTAACGTCCCTGCAAAAATGTCTCCTGACCAAATAGTCGCCTTTTTTTTGCGGAGACATTATTACATTGACCATGCGAGGGACGGCCCTGCAGCCCCCAACATGTTTTTGTTTTGTTGTTTTTTTTAACAAGGAGTGCAGGGAACATCCCTGCAACCAGTCCTCATACATAAATGTCACCATATATAATGTCACCAATGGCTTTTCCTGGCGACTGTCACGCTCCCGTCTGTCACACACCACACATGTCCCTACAACATCTAGGTGCCCCATACCGCTTCCGGACCATACACCTTCCTTCTCATCTACTCACGTAGGGCAGGGATCACGTGAGCGGCAAATTCCCCATTTCCCTCCGGGCCATGCCACTTATTCGGGGCACGGCAGGTGGCGTGTTCAGCCCCCATTTAGGTGGCGGTTGCCATGGCACATTGGGGAAGGCATACATGGACGATTGCGTCCGTGTCACGTGACAGTTGGTTCCCGGTCATGTAATACGGCTGTTTGCCACGTGACGCGGAAGCGATCAGTGCTTAAGCAGTGATTCACCCATTATTCTTTGCTTCACAGCTGTTTCCTCGGAACTCTGTACGGCAACCACTGTTTGTTCTTGCTTCATGAACCTTACGACCTTGGAACTCTTACACAGAATTCATTTGGATATACCATTCGGTTGTGAATTTGTACCCTGATTTCACGGACTATTGGATCACGGAACTGCAACTCGGACTTCTTTGGGATTTCCCTTTTGTCTCGACATTCTGCACCCGCTCTTGGTTTTCCTTTGGCAAACTTCAGGATTGTTATCACAGGCTTCCTTTGTGTTCTCCAATCTCGGCTACAGGTGGGCCAGTCGGTGTTCACTACACACCGCCGTGAGTCATTTCAACTCATTTCAATACACCCTACTTCCATCTGGGGTGCTGCTCACGTGGCCTCTCCACGGAACCATCCCTAAGCCCTGTCTGGTTAGCAACAACATCACTGCCATTCCTAGGTAAGCCGCTCATAGTCCTTTACGTACACTTTATTTCTGACTGTGATCGTTTGATGCTAATTGGCATTTTGCTTTACAGCGGCCTTGGGGTTCCAGTGTTCCACAGTTCCAGTCTTCAAGAATCTTCTACCTGTGGCCTCAAAGATCGCACAGAGTGGTGTTACATTCTCTCTGCGTGGTACTTGTGGACAGAGGTTTCTCTAATCTTCAAGACGATCAAGTCTTGACAGCGACATTTATGGGGACATCATTACTCAATACCCCCTAGAGTACGGCTCAGGCCTCCTCTGCTTAAGGATGGCATCCTCTTCCCCGGTGTCCTCTGCACCGGCTTGGCCGAGGCCACCCACCTCGGTGGCAGGGATAGTCTGGGCACTGCCGAAGCTACCTTGACTAGGTCAGCCCCCTTGGCCTTCGAGAGGGCGGCCGCCACCAACTCTATCGTCGAGGACGATTTCACTTGGGCCGCCTGGGGCAGTTCGGCCACCTTTTCCTGCACATTCATCTTCTCGGGTCTTTCCCGCAGCTTTGCCGGGTTAGCTAATTTCCTCTTCGAGGAGGAGCTGGAGCGATGGGTAGAGATGGAGGCAGATGGTGAAGATGAGCGCGCCCTGCCCATCGCTTGTGCGGCGCCCCCGAGGGAAACAGACGTGCAGTGCTTGGCTTTGTCTTGGGCCCCCACAGATGGAGCATCCTCAAAGGAATTAGAAGCCTGCTTATCGGACCGGCCAGTCCTGTGTGAGGCATGCCCCTGCTTGCCGCACAGGGCATAGGCCTCGACACTGAGCCACTATTCGATTGGAGAACTCGAGGCATATTTCACAATCCGCTTCCCTGTGATCCAAATGGGGACAGTAGAGGCACTGGAGGTGTTTGTCCTCTACAAACACATTCCGCAGCTGGAGAAGAGCTTGGAGAGGGAGCTTCCCTCCTTTTCTTCCGACATGGTCCTGAGTGCAAAGTAGGCCCGGTGGCCTGCTGAAATCTTCAATGAAAGGTTGACGATTCTAGCCTTTAAAGGGCGTGGAAATTGACCGACAAACGGATCCCCGCTTGTCGGCCAAAGGAACGAAAGAGCACACTGACTGTTGACAAAAAACGTAGAATAGCTCACGGAGCAAAACACAAGGACTCCCAACACTTGAAGGTGCAGTACGAATCTGAAGATGGCTGCCAGAGGAGGAGCTTAGAGAGAGGGCAGTATGACCAAGAGCTCAGAGATAGGTTTAGAGGAGAAATACAGTTTTTTCTTTTACCAAGGATTCCCAGCCCGCCGACGGGGGATGTTCACGAGCATGTGAATCCATGCCAGACCCCATGCTGGAGAACAGAGACTTTCCACCAGGAAACCTTGTTTTGTGAAGAGGTGTACGCGGATAGAGCCGCTAGGTGAACCTTGATGGAGTTGAATACTAGGCCAGAGTATAGTAATTAGATCATATAGTGAAGAATGTGTGATGGAGTACATTCAATAGGGTTTATGTTGTTTGACTGGCACCATATTACACATCTTTTCTATTTGTTGAAATAACAGTGCCTGGTGTTAGGTTCATGTGCCTTCTTGAAGATTTCCATACACCTTTGAGGTAGTTTTAAATGACCAAACTCTATGGCTTCTGAAGCCAAATTGCGAAGTTCATAGATTGAGGTTGTGGGTGTAACGTTATTCCCCCCCCCCGTGTTCAGTGAGCAGGTTGATGGGGCACGGGAGTTTGATTGGGTTGCACATCACCAGTTTGAGCAGCTACGGAAACCAAGGTTGTCTCGCCCACATTGGATCATCCAGGATTAGAGTTGCTTGTTCTTAGTGCATTTTTTGCCCTATTCTGCTGAAGAGCGGTGTCGGTTGAAAAGCATGAGCAAATTTCCCTGACCATCACCCATCGGGCGTTCCCCTTGGATCTGGGTTGGGGAAACCTGGATGCGAAGTCTGGGCATTATGCGTTTTGGTTTTTGGCGAACAAGTCCAAAGGAGGATAGCCCCAGAGTGAAAAGATATTGCCCCTCATTAGAACTTTGCCGGTCCAGAAACAAAAGGTGTCGGTACCATTATTTCCAGACCAGCAAGGTACTAGTCTGGTGGGTGGGTGCCCTCCCGCAGGGCAGGTCTGACTTGCCGGGTGGACCGGCAACTGCCCACAGGCTTTCACAGAAGCACCAGAACCGTTATTACCGGTGCCAGTGTTTCCGTGGTCCCCATTCCCAGGAAGAACACATTACCGGCACCTAGCTCCCGGTCCGCCGGTACTTGTAATGTCCTGGTGTTACCAGGAAGCTAGCTGCCTATAACTGTTTACAAGTCAGTGGCAACCTGACGATTTTACCGGCACCGTTACCGCCGGACTTGTAATGAGGCCCATTGTCTAAAATTACTCTGTTGAGTTGCCACTGGTGTTCTTTGGGCAGGGGAATCGAGCCTGCTAGAGAACTGAGTTCCCCTGCAATGTGTTTAGATACTAGAAACATGTTCCGCTTGAGTGCCCACTGTTAGGGAGAATTCTCTGTAAAGGCTAATTTCCCAAACCTAGTGAGTCCCCCAGCAGCTTTGCTGGATTTTTGGGGTTTATTTTTTTTCTCCTGCTAAGAGTGACTCTTAACTCCCACTCTTAGACATGATTTGAGGTGTTCCTTTGTTTTTCCATGTGTTTTATGGGCTCTGGGGTCTTTTACTCCATAGGGTCTCATGTGTTTTTACTATGTGTGTTACACAGCACCCTGAGTGCAGTGACACAGGGGTGTCATAGTGACACCCCAAACATAGACTCAATACCCTGGAACTGACTACTGTCTCCCAGGGCATGGAAAGTCACCATTGGATTTACTAGTCCCAAATTATGAACAGAAACCAGCACAAACCATACTGTGGACGTACTGGTCGGGGCAATTTGATTGCCCCGGGGTCTGTTGTTCGAGGGGGCACGTCTCCGTCCCCCCTGATAGAGTTTTGGTTGGTGGCAGTGGATACTACTTTTTATATTCGACCGCGAATATATCTCTATGGGATTTTCCCATTGTTCGAGGCTACCAACTTTAATTATTTAATTACTATAGCCTCGAACATACCACCAGGTTATTTATTTAATATTAATTCACCGGTTGGTAATTTTTGCCAGAACTCGATTCTAAAATGGCATTTCTGTTCTCTTCTGTGACTCCAACCCAAGTCGAGCCCTTTGTTCCACTTTTTGGTGGGCTTCTCCACAGAAGCCTCCAAAAGTGGTGCCACTCTGTCTGGGTACCACAGGGGGTGTGGGAGGAGATTAAGGCACCCTGGACTGAGTTGCCTTGGCAACTCAAGTCGCACTCGTGTGTGATTGGCCCAAGTGGTGAGCCGGCCGGCTCACCACTTAACATGTTTGATTGACAGCTAGGCTGAATGAATGGGGGTTTCTTGCATAAAAGCAGGGCTTTGGGGACTGGAACTTCAGAAGTCGCCACAGGAGCTGAAAATCCGAAGAGGGAGAAGCTGAGCCGACCTGCAACGATGACACCACCGGTGGAGCCCTGCTGAACCGTCTCACCACTTCCCGACGACAGAGATCTTCTTGCCGGAGAGTGGTGGGGACAACCAGTTCGCTTTCCTCTTCGCCTACCAGGACGTCTAGTGGTCGAATTGCCCGTGCTAAGTACCCCGGCAACCGGATAGCCACTTACCACTGAACCGCGAATAAAAGGACCGCTCCTTTGAATCGAGAAACTCCGCGGCCGGTTTCTTCCTGGCAGTACAACGACCTTCTGCTTTCCTCCCCGACAAGATCTTCTCTTCTGCCGGACGAAGCACCGACTCACAACCGCTGCCAGGAACAACTGCCCCCGCTGGAGTGTTCTCACCATTTCAAGGTACTGTGTCCGCCTGGCCTCCCTTTCTATAGATTGCTACAAGGCGACAGTAAATCCTTAACCTAGACTGGGCTGGTCTCTTGACCATCTAACTGGTCCCTTTCTTTTGGTCCAACTACTTTCTGAACCTTTGAGACTACTGTGCACTTTTCAACCGTGTGACCTTGGACCCATTTCGTTCTGATCCTCTTAAAGCGGGTCCAGCTTTCTGAAACTCTAACTTCACTGTTTTATTCTGCCTTCCTCTCTTGCTGTGTTCTTTTGAAAGTGTTGGGATCTGTTTCAATGTATGCTCTGCCTTTCCCTCCCTTGTACCCGAAGTATTAGAGTGCCATCTGCGTTAAGTGCTCACCACTGTCTGAAAATAAGTGGTGCTTTACTTAAGACTTGTCTAATATTCTGCGAAGGGAGTGTATATACTTCAGTAACTGTGTTTTGAAATTGCTTGATATTAGTGCCAGTGTGTTTTTATAGATGTGTTTTTAAATAAATAATTATATATCTTTTACAACAAAGCTCTGGTCAGTGTTTGCTTGTTCTACTGTATTTACCTGCCCTATTGTGTATGCTCTGTATACTGCCTAACTCTTCTTGAGAGAAGTCTGACTGCTCAGCCACAGCTACCAGGTAAATCTGGGTGGTGCAGACTGCTACCAATTGGGTTTACTGCTAACTCCTGTAGTCTTAAACTTTTTGCAGTGGTCCCTAAGGGAACTGCACAGGTTTCTGCCTAACACCCACTTCCACATTTTTTGGGCTAGCTTGGAAAGTGTGTGCCTCCCTGCTTGTTTATGTAAAACATGGCAGTGGTGCGGTCTGTGAGGACTTGCACTGTTTGGTGCACCTGAAAGGCTTGTAGGGCTTTGAGTACTGCTAGTAGCTCCACAATGTTGATGTTATTTTGGGCTGTGATCAGTGTCCTCAGGCCATGCGCTGTGTGGTGAAGGTAATGCCCCCCCCCATCTGGAGAGGGAGGTGTCTGTTATAACTATTGATTGCACTGGAGGATTGTGAAAGGGTTTCCCTTCAACAGATTTTCCTGTCTCCACCAGTGTAGCGCTTGAACTACGGTTAGTGAAACAACCACTAGATCGTCCCACTGAGCGTTTGCCAGATACCACTGTTTCGCTAATCACTCTTGCATTGGGTGCATGCACAATCGTGTGTGCGGAAACAGGTAAATGCATGAAGCCATCATGCCGAGCAAGCGCATTGCATACAGTTATTTGGCGACCTGCCAGATACTGAGGTATTTGCAGCAGTATGTTTTGTACTCTTTCGTTTGAGGGGAAGTCTAGCCCCTCTTCCGTTTTTACGATTGATCCTAGGAACGGTTTGGTTTTGCTTGGAATGAGACTTGATTTTTTTTCTTGTTGATTGAGAATCCCAATTGGAACAGAAGATTCATAGTCCTTTTGGGTATTTTGCTTGCAAATTTGAGGGGATTGCTCGGTTATCAGCCAGTCATCCAGATAAGGGTACACTGGGATTGATTCTCTGCATAAGTGCACTGCCACTACCGCTAATACCTTGGTGAATACCCTTGGAGCGGAGGCTATGCTATGGGGTAGCACCTTGAATTGGTAGTGTTGATTTGCCATTTTGAAGCACAGAAATTTTCTGTGCGCTGGGAACATTGAAATATGAAAGTATGCATCTTTCATGTCCAAAGTTGCCATATAGTCCCCCGGTTTGATCAGTGGGATTACTTCTTGCAACATAGTCATGCAAAATTTCTGAGGCTTGACATATGTGTTCGCAAGGCGCACATGTAGGACAGGGCACATTGTAAGGTCTTTCTTTGGCCAAAGAAGTACACTGAATAGTTACCCTCGTTTACCGGGACGATTTCTATGGCGTCCTTTAGTAGCAGTGCTTTGACCTCTTCCACCAGAATACGCTGGTCCTATTGCATAGTTTGTCTTGGTGGGTGGTGTTTGTATGAGTTCTATGTGGAAAGTACCCACTTTTCTGACATGATCCCCTCCCATGCGTGGGTAAAATGAGAAATGCAAACTTCTACTGGAGAGGCATGGGAGGGGACCGGTATCTAAGCATAGCATCGAATGCCTTACCATCTAAAGAAAAGCGTCGAAAAAATGAAAAAAGAAAAAGCATCTAATGCATTTTTTTTTTTAAGGTAAAGGTTTTATTTTAACTGTATTGGGTTTTTAAATGTTAATAAATTGGGGCTGGGGAGGCCCCCCCATAAAAAATATAAAGAAAATGCATTCAATGCTGACCTCCCCCTCCACCCCCTGGCGCTTTTTTTTTTTTTAAGATGGTAAGGCAATCGAGGCAATGAATATAAACCGAGGGGACCTGGAGCGGGCGGTCATTGCTTTGGGGGGGGGGGTGGCCCCTTTGAACATTTTGTGGGGAGGATTGCCCCTGCGAGGAACCCCAAGATTATGTCTGCCCACACTGGTTGTAGTTGGAGGACCACTGGGAGTTTTATCCTCAAAAATGGTGTGCATAAAATGTGCCTCTCTGCACAAAGGGTTTGTTTGTGAGCTGTCCCAGGGATTTGAGGGCATCATATTCCTCCTTAGCACTTTTCAGTGCATCCTCGACCGCTTTCCCAAATAAGGCATTTGGCTCAATTGGCATATTTAAAAGGGTGGCTTGGGTTTCCATCTTGAAACCTGATTGGCGTAGCCATGCATCATTTAGTGAGGGTACCCTCACCTAATATGCGGCCTGCATTATCTGCTGCATGCAGATTATTTTTCAAAATGCCACTTGCCACCAGTTTACCTTCAGCTACTGTTTTTAAAAGCTGTTTTCTGGGGCAGAGTCTATCTGTTGTGAGCTCTCGTCCCACTTGTGGCAATTTCGCCAGGAGTGTAGTGTTGTTGGCTATCCTTACTTGGTAGCAGACGAGGAAGCTACTTTCCTGCCCAGTGTGTACATCTTTTTGTTCTCCTTGTCAGGAGGGGGCTTCAGCAGAGGCTAAAGGTGTGCCTGCTCTTTTCCTTGTGGTTGTCACCACAAGAGAGTTGGGCTTTAGCTGCCCCCTGATGTACAATGGCTCCGACAGGGCTGGTCTAAAAATCTTCTCAATGCGGGGTTGACTGCCCTCGTCAGGTTGGGGGGTAAGTAAAGAAGGCAGAATGCGCCTTTGGATAGATTGGAGCAGACTAATGAATTGTGCTGCAGATCTCTTATCCCTGAGGATGTCCTCTACAAAGTCTTTGTCGACTTGTGCATCCTGGGTATCTATTTTAAAATGTTCTGCAGATTTTAAAAGCAGATTATACTGCAGCTGGTTTTCCACAGGGGAATCAGCTGCAGGTTGGTCAATATGATCTGGAGATTGAATGATGTATACATCATCATCATCATAATATTGGTCTGTATCATCTATGTCCCCTTGATCTGCTATTGAGCTAGGGTCTTGCGAACCTTAAGTGTCAAACTAGTATAGGTCGTCAGATATGTTTTGAGAAGTAGAGGTACTAGGCTGTGCCATGTCTAGGCAGGGTTGTTTGGCGACGGGCTGCTTATTAGCTGCTTTGCCTTGAGGGGGCCATTGGAGGTTAGTCACTTGATCAGGATGTTGATCAAAAAAGTTAAAGCTAGAAATTCTCCTCATCACGCTATCAAATTGTTCCATAGTCCATTAGATGGAGCTTGGTAAAACTGTGAGAACAGGGGTAGGGAAAGGCTCTGGTGTAGGGGGCTGTTTGTGGTACATGGGTGACACTAGGGGCAGAGTGTTCTTCATCCTTTTTAACTGGTGTTTTTGAGGATAGGGGCGAAGATTTGAGTTTTTTGATGTTTTAGATTTGACTAGTGTGTCTGGGACATGTTTTTTAATGAGTTCTCATTTTGAATTATTAACAAGGGCCGTCGACACGTCTTTCGACACAGTCATCAGTACCCGAGGACTTGTCCGATTTGCTTGCAGTGTCTGAAACTGACTTCGGCGTCTGTTTTGGGGGCCTGTCATAAAGCGAAATCGATGGCCTAGAGGAAAGGGACTTTTCGGACCTATTGTAGCTTACTGATGGACGAAGCAGTCGACTGTCGACCGTGGGGGGTGTGTTTAGTGAGGTGTGAAGTGTGGGTGCTAGTGCCGCAGAACCGCCAGCCTGCCAGTTAGAGTCGGGGGCTTGCATGCAGGAAACAGTCTGGTCCCGATAGCCCTCAGCATCACTTAGGATGGCAATGTTGCCATCACTGGAGGCTCCCTCAACATCCATGGAGTCCTTCCAGGGAAACTTCCTGTTACAGGAAGGACAACATTTAAACAGTTTTCACCATAGCATGGAAAGATGGCAGCTCGATGTAAAAGGAACAATAAGGAAATAGGCCTTCTCTAAATGAGATTAATTAGCACCACCCCCACTCTCCCTACTGTGCAAGGCTGAGGCCCGTTTGGGCCTAGGTAGGCTGCAGACAACGTTCTTCAAGACGGGTGAGTAGTTATGGTCGAAAGGGCTTGTCCTCGAAAGCCATCGCAGCAGATCCGGCGGTGTGCGCCATCGAAAGGATAGAAAGAAAGTCTACGCTTAAACTTTGTATAAGTAAAGGCGTTAGCCAAAAGAAGGAACTCTGCAACTTGTGTCCGACTAGGATGGTGGAAAAAAACAATCTGAGGTACCTCGGCACATGAAGGACCATGGGTACAGGAGACGTCACACAAGGGATAGTATTACTGCCACGCCCTGTTGACGTCCCTGTTCGGGTTTCGAAAACAAAAAATGTAATACTCTGTAGCTACCACTAGATGTCGGCCTATGCATAGCATGCGATCTAAGCAGATCCACAAGCCTCAGAAAAATATAGAAGACCTTTGTACTGTCCCGTTGCTCTCTTGCAGAGAGGCTGGGCGAGCCATGAGATTCTAAACAGATAAAAGCCTCAGAAAGACCACTACTGGTAAGAAATGGTGTCTTTTGGGGCTTGTGAATCTGTTTAGATTCACATACTTTGCATAGATTAAGAATGGCATACTCCATGAACTAACCCTCTGACTAAAACAGAGGTGAACTTCACGTGAAAGGTACCAGGTGGCGATGTGCTGTGTGATATTTGGTTGAAATGACAAAATAAATTATACATGGTGGATATTATATATAGGAGAAATATTACTTACCAATTATCGTCTCTCTGAAGCTTGTATCTGCTTAGAAGCACATGATGTCTATAGTTCACCATCTAATGGTTGGCTCAGAGTATAACAGCTCATGTCACAATCCATACATACCATGATCCTTCAAGCATCAACGTCCTCAGATTTCTTTTTCTGGCCGTCGTATGCCAGGGTTGAATGTGCAAAGCTGTTCTCAACTCTACACATGCCTTTGTACTCTACCTATGCCTTTGTACTATCATGTTGCTCTGCGCCAGGGTGGGCGCATGTGGTTTTAGCAGATACAGGCATCAGAAAGACATGCCGCATGTGGAATGCAGGTAATGTTTCTTTTGCAAGTGAATGACCGAACAGACAGAGTGTCTGCAATGTTTCCTTACCGCTCTGAATTGATTTGTGTTTTCCCTTCACATGAGAACGTTGAGGTGGACCTTTCTGTACGGGCCCTTTAAACGCAGAGGACACAAATACCCAGGAGCCAGCGCAGAGTGCATTTGCAGAGTGTTACGGTGGCTGAGGTGCCAAGGGATGCAGAATGAAGACAAATTAAGTCCCTGTTGCCTAAACGAGATGCTAGGTAAAGTGGAAACAAAATCACGTATTAAAAGCCCTAGAAATGGGGAACCTTACATGAAAACTGTTACACGTGCAGCGTACTGGTTGGGAAATATGCTAACTGTTGTAAATGAAGACTCACCCATGAGGGAGGGGGCGCAAAGTGAAATAACCAATTAGTATCAACCCGAAATAGGAGTGAAGACACTAGTTCTACCTTCAACAAATGGTGTGAGGTGCTATTCTAAATGTATGTATGTATCTAACTCCAACTTCGGGGATATTGACAACACCACACTGCAGGCATTGCCACAGAAATGCATGACATTATTGAGCAACAGCTTGACCTACTCATAGTCACTGAAACCTGGCTCCACCAAGCCTCTGGACCAATACTTACCATTGCCATTCCTCCGGATTACACTATCCTCAGGACAGACAGAACAAAGTCAATAGGTGGAGGAGTAGCTATTGCTAAAACCCATCTTAAAATAAGAGCGTGCCCCATAGAGAATCCAGACGGGTACGAAATCCTACTAGCTAAACTAGCCACTAACCACAAAATTACTATAAACATAGTAACCATTTACAGAGCGCCCAACACTAAATCCCAGCCTGAAGTAGACATACCTTTATTACAAACGCCACTCATTAAACCCAAAACAAAATTAATAGTCCTTGGCGACCTGAACCTTGGATTCAATGATATCCAAGACTATAAAGCAGAAGCACTACACAGTGCACTTAAAGACATGGACTCGTGAACGCCCCTACCCATACAAAAGGGAGAATACTAGATTGGTTACTACCACTCAATACCTCAGTATCCATAGACTCCAACACAGTATCTTGGTCAGACCATCACAGTGTAAACTTCTCTATCCTGTGTAATGAACCAGACCCACCTAAACCTAACATAGTGGCATCCTATGTAACTAGACATATCCGCAAACTCTCAGCAGATAACCTTAACCCTCTGAATATTCGCCCTCAATGACAAAATGATTACCAATGAGAACCCCTGTATCTTGGCTGACACCTACCACAAATGTCTCACTAACACAATAGATACCCTAGCACCTTGCGTCACCAAAACCAGACAAGGACAAAAAAATCCTCCTTCTGGTTTAACGATGAATTAGTCTCCCTTAGACGGACCAAACGATCGCTCGAACACCGTCTAAACAAAACCCACACTCCAGAAGCCGCGGAAGCATTCAATACTGCCAATAAAATCTATAAAGCAGCCCTCATTGCTCATAAAGCAGATGCCCTCAATACTAGGATAAAAAATGCCTCCTCTGACACAAAAGAGTTATTCTCCATCCTTAAAGAGTTGGAAAATCCCATCCCTATCATTAACCCGGTTCAACCGAGTTAAGAATGGTGCACCACCGTTCAAGATGCTCTTGCCACCAAAATCAAACTTCTACAAAACAAAGTCATCTCCAAAAGAATTCTATCCGATAAACACCTCACGTCGAACCAAATCACTAAGCACGCAGGAGACACTACGCCTACTTTCAACTTCGCTCCAGTCACCCAAGAAGTAGTACAAAACACTATAGCTAATCTCAAAGCATCCAACTGCAAAGGAGACAACTTCCCAGCACCCCTAGTCAAACTATGTGCCCCTACCCTCACCCCCATAACCACCAATTTTGTGAACGCCTCTTTCAATTCTAATCTGGTCCCAGCTAGCATCAAAGAAGCATGGGTCACGCCACTATTAAAAAAGCCCACGCTAGATCCTCTAGCTCCCACCAACTATCGGCCTATAACTACTGTCCCTTTTCCTACTCCAAATCATCGACAAACTAGCCTATAACCAAATACAAACCCATCTTGAACAAAGTAACCTACTAGGAGCTAGACCTCAGGCCTAACCATAGTACTGAGACGGCCCTCCTGGACCTGAAAAGCCAATTAGATACATCAGAGATGCAGGAAAAATGGCTACACTACTGCTCCTGGACCTGCAGCATTTGACCTGGTAGACCATGACAAACTCTGTGAAACACTAAAAAAAGACTTTAATTTCTTAAACAATGCCACACTCTGGCTCAAATCCTTTTTAATTGGATCGAACATCCAGAGTCGCCATAGGAACTGATTCAGCTGACCCTATACCAGTTCCCATAGGAGTTCCCCAGGGATCATGCCTCTCCCCCACCCTCTAGAATGCATAAACTAAACTCCTATTCTCAGCCCTAGATGATATGGGTGTCTTCTACACAAATTTTGCAGATGACACCCAGTTCCTCATCCCTATTACGGGCGACTACATTAAGATACCCAAACCATCAATAAAGTCTACGCCATCATCCAATATTGGATGCCTTAAACAGCCTTTGCCTCAATGAAGAGAAAACTGAGGTTTTCATCGTGGGCTCTCAAAAAAGATCCTCCATCCCGATTGCTCACCCATCAACAGAGACGGCACTCGCATCCCAGTACTCAAGCAAGTTAAAACTCTTGGGGTATATATAGACAGCAATCTCACTATGCATAAACAAATATCAGCCCTCTCCTCCTCAAAAAGCATATACACCCAAACTTATTGCACTCAGTCGCCAATTCCTCACTCCTACAAACTGTATCACTCTGGCTAGAGCGCCGATTTTAACGAAACTGGACTACTGCAATATCCTTCTCCTAGGTACCTCCAAAACCAATATCAACAAGAAACAATTACTGCAGAACAAAGCCCTCAGAGCAGCTCTAGGTATAAAGAAATCCGAACACACATCCAACATTAGGCGAGAAAATCACTGGCTGCCTATCGGAGCTAGAATCATTTTCAAAACACTATGTGTCGTTCATAAATGCATCACAAACAAAGCCCCTGGCTACCTCAACACTATCAAGAAAACATTTCCTACAGGGCCTTTAGATCCAATAATTTGGCACTACTAGAAATACAGCAATACAAATATAAGAGAGCAGGTGGAAGTAGCTTCAAAGTCCTAGCCCCAACTCATTAGAATGCCTTACCACTTAATATCAAAAAGGAGGACACGCTATTAGGGTTCAAAAAAGCACTGAAAACCGGGTTGTTCAACAAATACTAAAACTCAGCTATTTCTAATCAACCAGGGTACCTGACTGTCCCCGATTTACCTTGACTTTCCTAACCGGTCCCATGTACTATATGTATGCCCAGTGGCCTATTATGCAACAAGAGTGTCAAATGATTGGCTATTACTGTTTTGAAGGATATGCAACATTGTATAAGAAATACTATAAGCTGTCTGCTACTATGGTTTTGATGGATATGTAACATTGTATAAGAAATTCTATAAGAGGTCTGTAATTTTGCTGCGATACCCCTTGGGTCTGGGCGAGAACTGTAATAGATAAAATAACATTGTACTATTCGCTGCAGGCAACCACAGGGGTGAGTGTGGGGGAAGACTGCAATTATCAACCAAACAGGGAGATGTAAACCCCCTCCGAACCAATGCCTGAACTGGGCCACATATCCCCTCCACCCCCACTACTCCCCTTAGGTCCTCTGGCCCTGCAAGAAGAGAGCCAGCGGCTTTCGGTGTCTCCTGTACTATTACCCATTTTAGCACACGATGATGCAGACCCGAGCTCACAAAGTGTTTGTGATGATGCCGACCATACAAACGCTAACAAAACCACTACGGACGTTGTGAATTTTGCAGTAAAATTGCTGCTAAAGCTATGCAATACTGGAAGGCGTACAAAAACAAGGTAGATACTATGGACCCTTTAAGAGAGAACAAAAACATGGATACCCGTAAATAGTCCACCAGACCGCAGAGAAGCAGATCAGTCGGAACCATGTTCACCTGTTGCCCATATACCAAACAGACAGCGAAAACAGGGGAGGTCCGAAGCTTCGATCCTGATGGATGGGGTTTTGCCATAAGTATCAATTTACATGACAAAGAAGGAACAAAGGCTGGGTAAACGTACAAAAGCCTGAAACGTGGGGAACCTAAATGATGTCTCTCCATTACTAATTAAAACCTTGTCCCCGGTGCCCCTAAACTCAACCATCATTTCTCCTGATGCATGGAACAGAAGGAAAGTAAAAAGGAAAGCTGCCCGGAAACAAAAACGACAAAGGAAATCAGCAGGTACACTAACAAGCTGGTTGGTGGGCGATGGACAAAACAATGCAGAACCTGCTGGAAGTAAAGAGCCAAGGCTAGTACTACTGCCCCACACCACTAGTATATTGATACAGACACCACCCATCATGGATGAAGTTAACCAACCTCCGGTGCCGGCGGCCCAATGTGGATGTGCCCAGACATTGGTTTCAGAAACGGTAGAGGTTGTGGTGGGTGGAAAGTCTATGAACCTGGAAGAAAAGACATGGACCCTGGTCCATGCCCCTCAACTTTTACAGAAAAAAGAAAAAAAAAAAAATAGGTCAGACCTATTATCAATCTGTAAACAGGTTCTGGCGCTAAGAGTACCATCATGCGCAAATTTCAGCTTTGTGTAACCAGTGCCATCGGAGGGTGGAAATTATGTACGAGCCCACTGTGTGTCATCAGAAGCATCAGCCCCAATTAGACTACATCATGAATCTATCCAGCAAGTGGGCTACAAGGTGGATTGTCCATCAGATGCCCCCCTCTGGAAACAAGTAACCACCCAGTCCGTTGCGCAGGTCTAAAAAAGTGGCATGGGGGTGCTGCATCAGGTTGTAACAGAGAACATCCGAAACCAGCCAGAACAGAGGATGCGCAGGGCTGGGAATGATTTTAACGTTTTCTGATAAAAAATCTGGCAGACCAAATTAACTGTGAAGTTGATATCCAACATCAAAGGACATAACCATTTCCTGAGAAAAGATTACTCTTTAACTCTACTGTGCAAGTATGATATATTATTTATGCAGGAGACATGGTTAATGAAGTCCATACATAAAGAGGGGTACACGCTGTTCCAAAGGTTGGCGGCAAAGGGCCCTTGAGGCCGCCCTTATGGTGGCCCCAATTGTTGGTACAAGACAAAATCTCCTAGGAGAGAGCATTAAACTGCTTGCTGATTCGGAAAACATACTGGTTATAGAGATAAGAATGAAGAAAGGGAAAACCTGTTCTACAATGCTCTTCATTAACATTTACATGTCTCCCGTTACAGTAAATACATGTGTTGACTGGCTCTCCATACAGAGGAATGAATGCGTTATCATTGGCAGTGATTTAAATGTGTTACAGTAAATTTGGAACCACTGTTTGAAAAGATTGACTCCATGGGGCTGATTCATGGAATTTGTGTGCCGTAAAATGGGGATTTGTGCGCCATTCTGCCCGCAAATCCACATTTGTTAAACAGGGATTTGCGGGCAGAATGGCGCACAAATCCCTGTTTTTCGGCACACAAATTCCATAAATCAGCCCCTAAATATGTTGACTGGCTCTCCATACAGGGGAATTACTGTGTTATCATTGGCAGTGATTTAACCGCGTGTTGCAGTAACCCAGACAAGAGTGGACCATTTAAATCCATGTATCCAATTAGTGCGATTAAGCGGAGGGGTGATACCAAGGGGAAAAAATGGTTATCATTTATCAAAGAATGGGGGCTTACCATGTTTAATCGCAGAACCATAGGCGATAGCCAAGGAAATCATACCTGATCTATGAAAAATTAAACATCGATCCTGAACTACTACTTTGAAAGTTATGAGCGTGCAAAGAGAGTGGAGTCCCACCAGATTAAAAGTACTTCATATAGTGACCATTCTATTCTGGTTTTGACCTTAAGCATGGGAGTATGTGGACCCTTGCAAACTAGGGGCGGTGGGCTAAACGTAAACCATGGTAAAAACCGGATAGTCTGGCCCCAAAGGAATATTGATAGAGCTGTGAGGGCCGCGTTAGAGCTGCATAGATATGAGCTATCTGCCCTTTCTCTGTATAGTGTCCGAAATGGGCGAACGTTAAAGTGCGTTAGCCATCGAGTCAGGATCTATGGTCACTAGAAGACCAGTAGTACACTCATATAAGCATAAAAACCCATATGACAAAGTAGCACAAGAGGAAAAATGCAGACTGTGTGGCTCTATCAGAAAAATACAGAAGACCTGTGGGGAAACTGGAACCACTGAGGTTCCCATAAAGAAGTGTAAAAATACCTAAAACAAATTGCTATCGAGAAGAGCCCATATAAAGAATATCCAGTGGCAGCAAATAATTTCAGTATTGTGTAGTAAAAACTCCAGATGTATTTGGCAACAGCTGGCGAAAGTTAAGGGTGATGGCCAGTGGGACCTAGCAAATCCTGTTCCGGCCACAACATTGACAAGAGTATATTCTGTCTAAATCCACAATAGGCAGATTTTTGAATACAGAGACCTGGACCATTGCCTTTAGTTGCTACGATTGATGAAAAAAAAAAAAAAATCACAAAATTAAAGGGCGCACACATGGCAGGACCCGACGGCCAGTCTAATGCTGCCGTAAAGGTAAACCCTGTGGAATGGTCAAAAATCCTGAAGATATTTTGACAAGTTATGTAGGTAGAGGGTGATACCAGAGACATGGCTAAGAGTGATTATGCTTCCAGTTTACAAGAATGGTGATAGAGAGCAGCCTGAGAATTACTGATTGCTCTCCCTCCTGGACGTGGTCGGGAAACTGTTTGCATCACTGGCACTGAGAAGTGGGTCGATGACGCTGATATATTGCACGATACACAGACAGGCTTCAGACCGGGATCAAATAACCCTTAACATTAGGCTATTGGGCGGTGTGATCCAGAAGGCGGCCAAAAAGGGTGATCTTGTGATATATCTTGTAATTGTCGATTTCTCCTCAGCCGTCGATTCAGTAAACCGTGTGATGCTGTGGGAAAAACTGTACAAACTGGGATGCCCAAATTGGCTGCTAGAAATTATTTGTCTACACTCGGATACAAAAGGTACAAGTTAGGCTGGATGACTCGGGTACAACAACAACCGAGGTGAAAATTAACAGGGAGTCAAACAGGGTTGTACATTGACCCCCCCTTTCCCTCTGTTTACCCTGTACCTTTCGGATTTTGCAAAAGCGATTTCGAGTGAGACAGGTTGCCCGATAAAGATCGGGTCTAGCTTAGTTGCATGTGCACTTTACGCTGATAGTCATTATGGACCGGACCATAAATGGAGCGAAAGCTGAATTATGTGTCGAAAAACGATCTCGCTATAAACATGAATAAAACAGATGATGCTAGTAACGGGTGGTAAGGTGAAGCAGGTAAACCTTGAGGTTTGAGTGGGAAAACTGGAATAGGTCAGTAGCTATACTTACCTTGGACTTGAACTGGTGCTAGTGGCAGCTACAATACTATCGTAGAAGCCAAGAAACAAAAAGCAAGTCAACATATACCATAAATAAATTTGCAAGACAATTGGCGGAGTTGGAGAGAGAGTTGAAGCAGTCTGTGCAAGGTGTGCTTCTTGTGCGTCCGGACCGCCACCTGGCTCTGCCGTTCCTCTACGCCAACACAGCAACAACCTAATATCCTATACTGTGCAACCGAGGGGAGATTGCTGCTCCTGTTCGATAGCATATGCTTGCACTCTAAAGACAATACTTCCACTTCACCCTTGACAGCCCTGCAACCCGCTTGTTATTTCTTTCCCGCGCACAATACTGTAAGCTGTCACCGGGGGTCCTCCACGTTGCGGGCATGGTTAATCTAAGCCAATACAAGCCTCAGCAGTTTACACCTTAAGCAGCTAAAGAAAAGGGAAAAGAAACCGATTGGAACAATAGGGGACTGAGTGTGCTCATTTGGAGAGCCGCTCGTATATCAATGCCTCTTGTAAGGAACTCATGGTGGCAACAGTAAAGACAGACAAGTGATCACAGTTCAAGGTGTTCATTAAACTGTATACATGGGTTGGAAAAACGCCCAATCTAAACCTAAATCTAAGATGGGAGCAAGCTACGACCATCAAATAATAATAAGGCAGTCCTAGTGGTGTTTTGTCAAATAGAAGGGCCTATACTAAAAAGAATATTGCCAATCCTTACAGCCAAGTACGAAAAGAGTGTGGGATAGTGTTTACGAGACAAGAAAGAAGTGTTCACAAATGATAAATCAGGATGTCTAACCGGGGGTCTCCCTTCCCCACGTTTTGAACACAGGAAAAGGTGGGATACCTGAGCGCAGCACACCTTTGGGCTTTCCCAGAACAAAGCCACAGTTCTGTTCTTTGGTATCAGGATCTTCGGTGGTTAAGTCTCTTTTCTACAAAAAGTCTCTTGCCTCCGAGGACCAGATGCGTTCAAAATAACAAAATAAATTCTGATTGCATGTTCAGTGATAACTTTTCACCCATGGTTCCCCCAACTTCCAGGCTCAGACCCTTCTCCAATGATAGCCTGCCTCTGTCGGGTTCACTATGGCTTTTTACTTCAAAAGAATTCACCTGTCTCAATGTATTATTAAACAATCCGCTGTGGACATCCATCTTCTCATGAATTGCCGCCCTGGAATAACTCCCCGTCGTGCGGTTTGCCTTCCTCATAGTGTGCTCTCGAGGTTAATTGCCCGACTTTGCCTGACCCTTGTGTTGGGACATGTCGGATAAACGGCTCTGGTGTTAGGCCGTTGTTTGTTACAGTGTAAGGAAGTGTTTGTGTCGAAAAAGGGGCAGGTACAGTTTCTGAATATCCTACGTGGTAGGATGGGTGAAAGGTGTTATGGGAAAGGGGACACCACGTCTCACCCGTCGGTGTCCCACCTTCAATCCACAACGACCCTCCCATCCAGGTGATCCTCCCACACTGGTCCACCCCCAGGAACTGGATCCAATAGTGATGGCCGTATCCTGGCCACCTGAATGACAGATCTGCGGGACTAGTCAGGGAGACACCTTCAGGTTTCTCACACTCTTGGCATACTTGAAGCAAGCACCTCCACCGCTATTCTTCCCCTGACTTGACTTGTTTTTGGTGTGGGCTGTGGGTGAAACCTTTAAGCTGCTGCGGTTTTTATCATGAAGTCAAGAGGACTTTTGTGCTTAAACATTTGCCCTACGTTTGTCATATGCTCCTGTTCTAGCACTAGGTGCTTACAGGACGAGTGTTGCTTGTGAATCCCCCCCCCTGTTGGTTTTTCTCATTGCTGCCTTTTGTGTTGCTAAGGGTGGTGACTGTGGGTACACTGCCTTTGAGCCGCACCCCCAACGCTACCAGCTCTAGCTCCAGACTCAAATTTTGGCAATTAACTTGAGAAATGTTATGAGACTACTGATTTTGATTTAAACCTCATTTAACATTGCAAGCAGATAACCTTGCATGTTCATGTGTTTTAGTTTTTTAGTTTCTGTTTTAACCGGACATCTCCATTTTAGATCAATTTTATTCCAATTTTATTGTAGTACTATTTAACTGTGCTTATCCCGAGGCAGAGCTTTTATAATCCGTTAGTAACAAGCATTTGCACTGGTGTTCCTGTTTTGCACGCTCCCTCTTGTATATTCCCTTCCCCCATAGCAACTAGGAAATTCTCCAAACTTGATTGACATGACATAGCTTCAGGGCTAAGAAGCAAACTTTCTTTGGAGGAGCCTGGGGAGGATAAGATGGTTAAAATGGCCAGCAAACGGAAGTTGACATCCATGGGGGAAAAAGGGAACTTTAACAGTGGCACTAGTCCATGCCCCAAAGTCGTTGGTTCGTTCACAACAGGCCTCCAGAGAAGCATTCTTTGAAAGTATGAGGAAAGCTTGCAGCCTTCCATCTGGTGTTACGCTCACCTGGTATCCACAGCGGTGCCACACTATACTGGATGGAGGTCTAAGCGCTATCCTCGGCCCCTCTCGGCTTGGTTATGTGCCAGCCGTTGGGTAGCGCCTATAACAGGAGAATGGAGAGTTAAGATACTGGTTCTGTGATGGGTGAACTCCCACCTCCCTCTGGTCCAAACCCCCCCCCTTTGGGTTATTGTTCAACTTAGGTTTTTGTGCATTGAACTCCCCGTCCTGCGTCTCTGTGCAGGGGCACGTGGTTGGTGCGGGCGTTCCGTGGACTTAGTTGCTTCACTGGTCCGTGTGCCCTTATGTCGGGTCCAGACGGGCTATGACTCCGACTCTGCTTGCTGTCTTCCAGGTGAGTTATGTCTTTTCTGTCTTTATTCTGTCTCTTTCTTTCCCTCCGTTTACTCTGTCTTCTCTGCGACTTGCTCCACTACGCTGTTCCCTAACAATGTCTCTTTGTTTTCACAGGGATGGTTGCGATCTCGGAGTTGCCGTGCCGATGGCGAAGACCACAGTGAGTTACTGATGAGGAGCGCTGCGCTGTTTATTGGTGTTAATTGCTAGCCTGAGTTCTCTTCTCTTTGTACAGGTTGCGGTGATGTTCTGGAGTGATGAGCGATCGAAGTGCTGCTTGCCCAGTTCAGTGCTTTGTTAATGATCTCCTTGTTCCTTTTCCCTTGCAGGATGCAGTGAAACCGAGATGGGAGAGGCAAGGGAAGCGCAGGGTGCTGCCAGGACTCTTTGCTTGCCCAGGTAAGAATCATTATTAATGCTGTCCTTATTTCTTTACCTTTGCAGGTTGCGGCAAACTCCAGAGATGGGTGAGATAAGCGAAGCGCAGGATGGATTCAAGA
The DNA here is from genome assembly GCF_040938575.1 of Ambystoma mexicanum. Taxonomy (NCBI): domain Eukaryota; kingdom Metazoa; phylum Chordata; class Amphibia; order Caudata; family Ambystomatidae; genus Ambystoma; species Ambystoma mexicanum. The sequence continues at coordinate 175,429,930 of NC_090931.1, forward strand.
CCAGTTACTTCACAGGTAAGTGTTCTTGCTCGCTAATGCTGTTCTTGCTCTGCCAGGTTATTAATGGAATCCGGATCTAGGGCATCAAGATCGGGCCATCGGAGAAACAGATGAGCAGGAGCTGGACACGGTGAGCGTTACGCTGCAGGAGTGCAGAATAACGCAAAGCGTGTTCTGCTGTTTGGGTGTGGTTTAAATAGCCCAGGTAAAGTAGTTCCAGGCCAAGAAGTTCCAGGCCAAGTAGTTCCAGGCCCAGCCACATCTAAAGCACTAGAATGCATGGCTTGGTTCTAAAGAACTGAGCTGTGTAATAGGCCTCCATGTTGGATTAAGGTCCAAAACTGGTATTGCTCCATTCCTGATTTAGCGCCACTGCTGCCAAGGGGCTGTTATACCTGAGGGTGTCAGGGGCATGGATCATGACATCTGCTAATGGAGAGGACCGTGCCTCTACTCCCATCCCTACAGGTCCTTGGAGGTACTCTACAGGTGCTTGGAGCCCAACCTCCCCCAGGAAGAAATCACAGACCTGGAGTTGTTGGCCTTTACGGAATGATCTTTATCCGGGTGCATGGAAGGTGCGGGGCAGGGGTCTGAAACAAATATGGCGGGTGGGTTTGGGGAACCTGCCCTGCTAGACAGAAATTCACCCAATGTGTCTCCAAAGGATTAAGTCATGGAAGACCTGCAAGGTAAAGCATCAACAGGTCAAAGAAGAGAGGGGGAGGAGCGGAAGGTTAGCTCCATTATACATTCCCCAACTCCTAAAATTATGGAGTTTGGAGAGGGTAAGCAAGAGGATGGGTGACCATGTAAATAGTAACCAGGTCCAGGAGGGTGAACTAGTAACGATATCCCTTTCCCCCGTGGAGGCATTAAAGGGGAGACCAGTCCTCTTACCTATAACTTTTAAGGGTAATGCAAACAGTTGTACCTTTGCATTCTCTAAAGGGGTGACAGAGGGTGGAGGGACTAAAGTTAGAGGGCAGAGGGTGTGGCCGTCGAAAATGTGAAGTGGCAATTTGTGGCAAGACCGCCCCAGAGTGGCAAATCCAAGGAACCGCAGGACCCCAGTGGGTCTTCAGGTGGTGATCCACTGGCGCACCTAAAGTCCCTTAACCAGCCTTTGAAGAAGAGTGTTCAGTGTCACACACAAAATTCTAAATTTGAACAGAGGGACCTGATCCTTACCCTAGGGTCGGTTGCCAGGACTCTGGAACTTGCCCTGTTGACAATGAACAATGTCCAGAGGGATTTAGTGCACGTGGTGGCAACCCAAGAGAAAGTGCTTACCTCCCCGGTGGCGAAAGTAACTAATATTGAAGGGTATATATTAGGGTTCTAGAGGCGCGCACCCTTATAATCCAGGAGGATGGGGAAAGGGAGCAAACGCCTGTGGTCAGTGCCTCTCCCCCAAGTGTTATGTCAATGTCATCATGTGGGCGGAGGAAGTTTCAAATACTGCCATGTGCTATGAAAATGATGTGCCAATGAGAGGCTGTGACTGGAGATCCTGAGGTGAGACTATTCCCCTCTTATCAAGTGTCCCCCCTCCCACCCTTCAGGTTGCTGAAGATTTGTTAAATGAGATTGGGCCTGACCAGCTAAGTGCGGGGGAGATGGCTTCTGCACCTGATAGGTTTGAGACACTTAATAGGGATAATGGAGAAAAAAAAAAGACAGGGGCTAATACCTCATACCATTTTGGGCCCAAAATAAAAATAAATAAGGGGCAGAAGAAAAGTGGCCGCAAGGGGATGTCCCAGTTCATTCAGAATCTATCTACGCCACCAGCCCCGAAACAGAGCAGGAGGGTGGGCAGTGGTAGATCAATGCAGGGGGGGGGGGGGGGGGGGGGGGGGGGAGTCTCTAAATCATCACACAAGAGAGGAGGTATGTCGAATCGCAGGTTCAATTCCTTAATTCATTTGACACAGGATGTGACTTGGATAATGGGAGGGAGTGGGAAACTGTGGGAAGGAAACGGCAGGTGCAGGCAACGCATGAGGATCCAGAAAGGGTGGAATTGGTGCAATTTGTTGGGGTACCTCCAGAGAGCCCAATGATCCAGCGTAATAGGGCGAACCCCAAACAAACAGGGGGGTTTTGTAAGGAGTGAGAAATTTAAACCCCAGGGCGGCCCCGTTTATGACTCTGGAGGAACATAGACCAGCTGTAAGGGGGAATCCAACCAACATAGTGTAAACAACTAGGGAAGAGTCGACTAATAAACTGGCTCTCCAGAAATGGCCTTTGGATCAGGAACAGGTCATTTTAAAATCGATCCAAGGGGTTTGCTATCCTATGGAAATCACAGGGTTTGGCAGACTTATCCTCGGGGGACATTACCCGGGTGGAATTCTGGAACTGTTTCGATATGGATATGGCAATACTCCATTTCACATCTAGTATGGTGCTCAATCAATTGTTAGCAGAAGCAGATGCATTTAGAGCCTGGGGATACGATCTCTATAAACTGTCAATTAGGAATGGGGGCCTGCCAAAGGATCCTAGGGTGCAGTGGGTAGAGCATACGAACGCAGCACCCGCACAGGAAAATGTAAAATTAACAATAAGATTGCGGGGGTGGGTTCCAAGGAGAGAGAATTTGCAGTGCGGGAGGACGGTTTGTGCCGTTCGGTCAGGGACGAGGACTGGTGCTGTGTGGTGCCACCATAAATCTGAGGCCAGGTGGTCCAGTATAAAGGAGGACCCATGTGGGGTGGGTGTACAGGGCTTGGTTTGGTTTCTTGGAATTGTAGGGGTTTTTCGCACTGGTTTCAGACTAGCAGTATGGACCTCTTAAACTCTGTTAGGCAAGATTGTATCCAGTACCCTGTGGGAGACTGCACCAGCCTTGTCCTCTTGGCAATAGGTAATCCAACCTTTGGTATAAGTCTGTACTATACAAGTTGGTAGAATGAATGAGTAGCCAAGCTTATCTCAAGAGGGGTCAATGTGACCTGTAGGTTTGCAGCATAGAGTTTCACATTGACAAGTAGCCAAATAACACACAAGGTTTCCTGATTAAATAATTGTTTATTCATTTAAACAGTCAGTTTGAATAAGCCTTCTTTAGAAGGGATCAAATATATAACACTAAAATATACTTCATAATTACACACTCAGTATCAATAAATTAGTAGATACCCTTTGGGAATGGCACACAAACACTTCCTACACCCTGGAGGTGACTTCAATAGTTAGGACACAGTGGACATTGATACATCACTGGTACATTTAACGCGATACTGAGTTTGATGTCAAAAAGGAAAAGGTTAGGCAAGGAAACCGTGCTTAACAAGTTTCTCTAACAGGTAAGCACTTTTGAACCCCCCCACATCTCCTCCCAATGCAATGTAGATTAACCCTTTCCCAGCTATACAAGTAAAGGATGTATGACTTTTTGGAGGGACAGATCAAAACACAAAGTCAGAGGTTAGAAGAGTCTTCAGGGAGCCAGGACAGTCAATATCAATTGAGCAAAGTCTAGGGGAGCTGAGGCACTTCTTGAAGGTAAGTAAAAAGTCTTGCACAATGTTATAGAGAGCTTTGTAGAAAAAGAAATCGCTGTTGGGCCACAAGCTGGGAGGCTTGTGATGGGCAAAGCTGCAAGTAACTCTGCAAAAAGCAGCAAATGTGTCTCAACTGAGAGCAAGCAAGCAAGCTACACAACAAGAGGCAAGTACCCCTTAGTTCACAGTATTTTAGGTCTGAAGAAATTGGTTCCAGCTGGCTTCTGTTCCTGTTCTAGTATGGCAGATCCTGTTCCTGGGCCACAGTCGTGGGGACAAGAGGGAGGACGTCTGGGGACTCCTGCACTACGATTCGAAGGTCGGCAGCAGCAATGGGCAAAGTTCAGATCAGAGGTACTTTGCGGTTTCAGCTTCTCGCGAATATCAACACTGCCATTCTTGGACACCTTGTGGATTTTCCTTGCTTCTAGGGTCCAGCACTCTATTGAGGTGGCTCAGGCTTGGTCAGCCCCAATTTCCAGGAGTAAAACAATCTTCGGCTCCGGGACTGCTAAAGAAGAGGGCCATTAAAAATAATAAACCGCTTTATGTCGTCTTCATAGACTTCTCGATGGCTTTTGACACCATCACGAGGAACAAGTTATGGGCCAAACTGGAGGAATGGGGTTGTCCTCTTGCATTACTGGTGATCCTTACTGCATTACACATGGACACTTCCATGTCTGTTCAACTAGCTAGAGAGGGCAGAGAAACAAGACAGTTTACTGGTCGCGATCCTATTCATACTCTGTCTGATCTGGGCAAAAAATTTGCTGACACTACATCCCCCCCCCCCAGAATTAAACGCTAAAATGATCAACTATTTATTGTATGCCGACAACCTGATTTTAATGGACCACCCGCCTATCGGGTTGCAGCATCAGTTGAAGGCTTTGGATTTTACTCAAAAAAGAATAATCTAACGATTAGCGTGCCCAAATCGAAAATCCTGATTATGCAAAAGAGCGCAGGTAAGGCAGGAGGACAATTCAAGTGGTCCATTAGCGGGAAACCCATAGAGAAAGTGGACAACTTTGTATATTTGAGTTTCAATCTTCCCAAAAGAAAATAGAGCTCAGCGGCTGGCCGTAAAGAAACAAAAGATATCGCTCTGGCCATACAGGATGCTGTCCTGCACAAGAAATATGGGCATTTTTCAATAATCCCTGTAAGAGTATTATTGCAAAAAGGTGGTCCCTGTGGTCACGTATGGTGCAGAGACGACATTCTCCCTGGATGGGCAAGGGGTTAAGCTTGAAGGAGCGCTCTGGAGGAACATTTTAAAGCTACCAGCGAGTGTCCCAGCCCCAGTTGTAAGGTATGAACTGGGCCTAGTTTCTCTGGAAGCTCTAGTTAAGTGGAAAAATCTAAACTTTGTCCGAAAGATCTACCTGGTGGAACAGGGATCAAGCTGGGTGTTGTTAAAGTGTGGGTTAGAGAATAAGTTCTCGGCCCCCCTCTCAGAATGGCACTGTCAGTGCCTAGAAATATTAAGCGCCATTGATGCCTCAGTGGAGCATTTACTAATGAATCCATTGAAAATTAAAAAGTGAAAAAGAGAGTTTGGGAGACCGACGGGATTGACGCGATCTTGCTAGGAAGTACTATGTATTCAAGGGAATACTGTTAGATGCGAGATCCTATAATACATTACCATAATATCTGAGGAAATGACCGGGGCAATACTGGCAAGCCCAGCGTTTGCGATTCCACCTGAACTTGCTCACCACTAATGAAATCTTGGGAGCCCGAGGCAGTGTAGATCGCAACGAGGAGTTGTAGATTTTGCAAAATGGAAAACTCAGTAGAAACCATAAAACATCTGAGGGGTTACTGCCCTGAACTAAGCATCCAACGGCTGACTATTTTTTCTCATCTTTTAAAGGACTATAAGGAGGTTCACTCAGATTGGCTATGGCAAAGCATTTTCACAGATAAATGTTTTAAATGATTGTTGGCTGCAATACATTTCATTAAAGATTTTTTTTTTTTTAAATATGTTTATTTTTTAACAAGGCAGGAAAACATTACATTCACTTGCGGTCAACATTCAGTATGCATTATTACACGAGAGTACTGCTTCCCATGTCCCCCCACCCACCCGAGTTCATCCCGTAGTTCATTCCCCTTCCTCCTGTTCCTGTCCCTGTGGGGCGGGCCAGCTCTCTAGGACCCTCCTGGCCAGCTGAGGTTTGTATGTTAATGCTGGAAAGTCTCAATCAAATTCGAGGAACGGGTTCCAAATGTTCTGGAAGCGGTGGAGAAGGCCTGCTCTGGCCGCGGTCACTCTCCGCGATGAGTACATCCCACAGTTTCACACACCACAAGGGTAGGAGCGGGCCTTCCACCAACTTCCATGTGCGGGCCACCACTATTCTACCCGCCAACAGGCATGGGGACAGCAGTTTAGCTTTAGGGCCTGTGCGTGGGTAAATCCCTGGGACCGGGGCGCCCAAGAGAATAGGTTCAGGATCTAGTGGGAGTGTAATGTGCGTGATTTCTGCAATGACCACTAGGCATTCTTTCCAGAAGTTCTGGGCTTTGGGACAAGTCCAACACATGTGGAAAAAGGATCCTACTTGGCCACATTGTCTCCAGCAGGCCGGGTCCACCGAATCATTCATGTGGTGCAGTCTTAAAGGGGGGGGTAGTACCAGCGTAGTAAGATTTTGTGGGCGCATTCTCTATTTGTAACACAGGTGGATGCTGATTGGGTGCGGGTCCAGATGTCCACCCAGGCTTGGTCCAGTATGGGTTGTCCCAGGTCCGCCTCCCACTGTGCCATGGCCCAGTATATGGACGTGAGAAAGTCTTTTTGGAGAAGCTTATATAATGTTGAGATCTTACCTCGGAGTGGAAGGTCTTTGAGAGTAAGTTCTATGGGTGTGGGAAGGCAGGTTGCTGCTTGGCGTATCTGAGTGGGAACACCAGTGCCGCAGTTGGTGGTAAGTGAACCGGTCTGTTTCTTGAAGTTGGAAGCCATCTTTACATTGTTGATAAGAGAGTGGTTGTCCTCCCTCGAAGAGTTGTCCTATGGTCTCCAATCCGCCCGCGATCCAGTTTTTGAAATTTTTGGGAGCTGTTCCCGGGGAAAAGGCAGGGTTCAGGAAGACCGGGGATGAGGGGTTAAGTCCCCTTGGAATTTTCTACTGCTTCAGCATCTTATCCCATATGGCAACAGAGTCCCTGGTGGTCAGTAATAGCTCCTGCCATGGTCGCCTGGTCGCCGGTGGGATGTGGGGAAGGAAGCGTAGGGGAAGGGCTAGGTGCGATTGTTCCATGTCCACCCATCTAGGGCGATTGTTAATTGTTTGCCATGCTTGGGTGCACGCTAGTTGGGCTGCTATCTGGTATTTCTGGAGGTCAGGGACCCCGAGGCCGCCAAGTCTTGCATTCCCCATCATCGAGTCTCTTGGTATTCTGGATTTTTCCCCCTCCAGATGAATAGCAGCATTTTCCTCTGTAGGTTCTGAAGTGCAGGGATTGGGATCATCACTGGGAGGGCTGAACATGTATACAGAAATCTTGGGAGCAGGTTCATTTTACATGCTGTGATCCTGCCCATCAGGGAGATCTCCTGGGATGCCCAGCGCTTCAGGTCTGACTCCAGTTCTCGGAAGAGCGGAGGGAAGTTCATGCGGTAGACATCTGTCGGTTTAGCCGGAATCTGGACCCCCAAATAGTTGATAGCCTTCGTTTTCCATTGGATCGGGCACATTGGAATTGGGTCGTCTCGCTCTCTCGGTGAAATCCTTATTCCCAGCGCTGCTGATTTATTGAAGTTAAGAGTGAAGCCCGTGACCCTTCCATAGTTGTTTAGTTCAGTCAAGACGTGTGCCAAGGAACTGCGGGGTTCAGTGATAGTTAAAAGGACATCGTCCGCGTAGAGGGCAAGTTTATGGTGCAAGGGCCCCACTTGGAGCCCCTTAATTGAGTGGTTCAGCCTAATCCTCTGGGCGAAGGGTTCCATGATCAAGGCAAATAGGAGTGGGGACAGGGGACATTCCTGTCTTGTTCCGCAGATCAGCGTGATGGGGGCCGAGAGATTGCCACTGATTCTAAGTAGGGTTCTGGGTGCTTTGTAGTTGGCTAGAATCATCGTGCGGAATTCCGGCCCAAATCCAAATGACTCTAGGGTAAGCCTCATAAATGTCCAGTCCACCTTATCAAACGCCTTGATTGCGTCCAGTGCCATGAGTGCCATCCCTCTTTCTCCACATGTGGCTAGATCTACCAAATTCAGAGCTCTGCGGATATTGTCCGCCGTAGATCGGTTCGTCAGAAAGCCGCACTGGTCGGGCTGAATTATATACGGGAGGATGTGAGCTAGTCGAGTCGCCAGAATTTTAGAGTAGATATTGGCGTCAATGTTGACGAGGGCGATGGCTCTATATGAGGCTGGACATCTCGGGTCGCCTCCAGGTTTGGGGAGCAGGATGGTGATTGACTCTTGCATGGAGGGGGTTATCACGCCGGTCTCTCTAAAGGCGTTAAACAGCTGTACCAGTGGGGCGAGTAGTTGGTGCTTGAAAACCCTGTAGAACCTGGTTGTGTAGCCATCTGGGCCTGGCGCACGAGATTTAAGAGATTTTATAGCCTCATCTACCTCCTCAGTAGAGATTGGTGCGTCCAGGAGGTCTCACGTGGCGTCCGGGATTCGAGGGAGTGCTGCTTTGCAAAGATATTCCCTTTGTTCGCTCACGTCCCATGGTGGAGCGGTCATTATCTGTTTCAGATGTTCAGATGCCAGGCGTCGTTTGTCTTGTTCTGCGTATTGGATTCGACCATGTGTGTCTCGGAGCCCAATAACCGTGTTTCGTTTTGCTTTGGCTAGTTTGGCCACCAGTAGCTTATTTGCTTTATTGTTTTTGGCATAATAGAATTGCTTGGCCTTGGCCATTTGGTGTGCTGTGTGTTCGGCGTAGTGGGCCTCAATCTTCTTCTGTACTGTGCGAATGGCTCGTTGGGTTCTCTGGGACCATCCTTTTTCTTTATGAGTTTGCTCCGCCTTCCGGAGGTCGTCTTCGAGGGCCAAGCGGGTTTGACATCTGGCTTTGTGGAAGGCAACTCCCTGTGCTATTAACTCCCCACTCACGACCGCTTTCCTAGCGCCCCAAGTCTTGGCGGGCGATGTGTCCGTTACAGGGTTTTCAAGAAAGAAATTCTTGATTGTGGTGGCGATAGAGTCCCTAAGCGGCATTTTGTTGAAAATTGGATCATAGAGTGTCCATCTACGTCGGGCCGGTTGGGGAGGGCCCTGGATTTGGATTTCCAAGGACACTGGACCATGGTCCGACAGAATCCGTGGGCCTATGGAGACCTTGTTGGTGAATGAGAGAATTTGGGGGGAGACCAGAAGGAGATCGATCCCTGAAAATTTTCTGTGGATGTGGGAGTAGAATGAACCCTCCACGCGTCTACCACATCCAGAGTCCTGAATAGCTCTAGTAGTGCCAAAGCTAAGGTGAAGTCCCCAGATGACGAGGGTGGGACTTGTCTATTGTAGGATCCGGCACTCCGTTGAAGTCAAAGTCGCCCCCAATGATAACTTGGCCTTCTAGGAAGGAGGGGAGAGCAGCGCATAGGGCCTCGTAGAAGGCGGCTTGAGCCAAATTAGGAGCATATATGGACACAAAGGAGTATAGTTCCCCAAGTAAAAGGCATTTCACAGCAACGAGCCGGGCAGAGCTTCGTGTCGAGAATCTGGGGGTCTACCCCCTTCCTGAAGAGAATGGCTGTGCCCCCTTTTTTGGAGTTTCCAGATGCAACAAATTGTTTCGGGAAGAGACGAGACATTCAGTGAGACGAAGTTCAGGGTGGAGTGGTCTGGAACGCTAGACGAGGGAGTCGTTATGTCTGGTGAGGGTGCAGGGGACGAAGGTTGTGTCAGCCAGCATCTCGTGGGTACTGCGAATGCGTGCTTCCCTGCCATTCAGATTTTTGCTCCAGCCTCCAACAGGGAGGTGGAGATTTAACTGGGGGGCGGGGCAGGTTTATGTGTCCAGCACCCCCCCTTGGCCAACATGGCCACGTAACTATTCATAGCCAACATGGCTAAACTTGTAGGTATCGCCTTCCAAGGATATAGATGGGTTGATCCTCGGAAGCGGGCAAGGGCCGTGGGGTGGGGCCCGCCGCCCTGACCATCGGGGTCTTCTTTCGTTTCTTATGGATGGTGAGGTTCCTTTATGTGTGGCTATTTCTTCTTTCTGAACCTCGGGACTCTGGACCAGGAGTTTGCCTTAGTGATGGGCGATTTCGGGAGGTCTGAGTCAGAGGCCCTCTCAGAGTTCATGGGTGACCACTCTTCAGAGGGCATCGGGTACATGATCTTTTCAGCGTCTTCCAGGTGGCCGATTCTTCTTTGAGTGCCTTTGTAGGAGAACTGTAGGGCCTTGGGGACGAACCATCGATAACTAATTTGTTGGTCTTGTAGAAAGACAGCTAGGGGTTGAAAGGGCTCGTCTTTTCTGGAGAGTGAGGACGGATAAATCTTGGTAAATTTGGATGGAGGTGCTCTGAAAAGTTATTTCATCACGAGAGCGACTGATTGCAGAAATTGCTTCCTTTGTCATGAAGAAGTGCACTCTGGTAATGACGTATGGTGGAGAGTCCGTTTCCACTCCCTGGCGAGGGCGCATCCTGTGAGTGCAGTCCAGGAGGCGTTGTGACTTATCGAAATCCGGTAGAAGAGCTTGGAGTAGGTCTGCCACATATTCTGCAAGGTTTCTATCTGGAACTGAGGTTGGGACCCTTCGGATGCGCAGGTTGTTGCATCGGGCCCTGTTTTCTAGGTCTTCTTGTTTAAATTCTAATATTTCACATTTATCCTGGAGGAGTTTGAGCCCTGAACCTCCGCCAGGGTCGATGCTTAGTCCTGTGTCCCGTCTTCTACTTCTCCTAGCCTCTGTTCGGTGTCCGTTACCCTTTGGTCGGTGTTTTCCAGTTTGGTAGACAACTCCCGCATGCATGATCTGAATTCTGATTTAATGTTCGCCATTAAAGCCTTAATATCATTTTTCGTAGCGAGGGTACCCTTAACCTCTGGGGCTGCTAGAGGGGTGGAACCAGGGGGGGGTTCTTGTTTTTTAGATTTATCCGTCGCCATCAGCATTGTTGCAATGTCTGCGTTTTTGCCAGTCTTGGCTTGTTTGGACATCTCGTTCCCCTGGGCAAAACGGGGCTTCTGTGTACCCCGGAGTAGAGGGGACGATTACTGCGGTGTTAAGGGCCAAAGAGTCACAGTGGGTGGGTAGGGGGATGGGGGGTTGTAGAAGGTGGGCCGGGTCGCCCCAGGAAGATGGAGGATCTTTTCATGTGTCAGGTAGGTAAGGGGGTAGTTGTGTCTGGCTGCCCCCTCTTAGTTGCTGATGGGAGCTCACCAGGCCTGCTGAAGCCCTGCTGCGTAGCTCCTAACTTGTCTCCAGAGTTGTAGCTTGTCCTACCCGGAAGCTGAACGGAGCTGTATTAGGGGGAGATTGGGGGAATCAAATTTTTACCGTGTCTGGGCAAAGGGTGGGGGCTCCGGCAGCCCAGCGTGGGCCCCCCTGCTGTTAGCGGCCTCTTCCGATGGTGGGGAGGGGGGATTGCTATAGGCCGCTAAGGATGGTGGCTGCAGCTGGCTGTGGTGGTTCAGTATGGGAAGGCACTCGAGATGTCCACCCTTCCCCGGCTCACCTCCACTCCAGGCCGGGGCTGCTTCTTGTTGGCACGGCAAGCCGCATCCGAAGCGGAATCCTCCCGGCCACTCCCTGGCCGTCCAGGGCGCGGGCGCTGGCAGGGCCACCGGGACGTCCGCAAGTGCCCTTCTATCGATCACGGGCGCACCTCCGCCGGCACCCTGCAGCTGGAGCCAGGGGGGTCCGTGCGCCTTGGCCAGGCCGCATGGGCCACGTCGGGCTGTTGTGTCGAGGCCTCAGCTTTGCCCGCAGAGACAGGGCGGGAGCTGGGCGGGGGGGGGGGGGGGGTAGGGGGAGGGGGAGGGGAAAAATCCCCGATGAGGAGAGATATATATATGTGGGTGTCGGTGTGCTGGATGGGGACAGCCGCGAAGATCCCCCGGGGGCAGGAGCTCCTCCCCTTCTTTACGCCATTCCTCGGCCTAATCCTCTGAGCCCTCATACGCCATCTTGGAAAAAGGTGCGGGCGGGGAGCTCAAAGCTTCGTATCTCCACGGCTTGTCCCCCGAAGACTCCCGGAGCGTGGCCACCACTGCAGCAGGCTTTCACCAAGCCTTGGATATTTTTCGGTCCATCGTCCAAGCCTAATATTGGCGACAATTCATCGCGGCAGTGGGCATCCCACGGAGGCCGTCAAAGGAGCGACCGCATCATCGGCACTCCAGGCCATGCTCCCTCTTTAAAGATGTTTTATCGTCATTCGCAGGAATGGCAAGTGAGGATTAGAGCCGCAGACACCACCCAGGGGAAGTTTATTATGAGCTATTAAGCTATGCTAATGAATTCGTAGACTAGTTGTTTTTATTATGTGTGTAATGTGAAATTGTAATATAAAGCTTGAAATGTGGTGTATTGTGAAGGTTGAGTTGAAGTCAAATTGTTTTCATATGCTTTATTACATTGATGTTTTGTGTGTTTTATGTGAAAAGGTACCAAAACAAACAAAAAGAAATGTGCAAGACAACCTGCAGGCTATACGCTAGAAGGAATTACAAAACTGTATAAGCAAAGTTTTGTTCCGCCCATCCTTTATGGACTGGAAGCACTAGCTATGAGCGATCTAGTGTGGCTTGATGTAATAAAGGGCCTCTTTTGGAGAAAGATCCTAAGCCTCCCGCCGGCGGCTTCCATGGCCTACTGGAGACTCGAGCTGGGCCTGGTGTCTTTAAAGGGTCAGGCACTATCTGCAGGGGCTTACTATACCTGACGGTCAGAAGTAACCCTAAGTGTCCATTATTGAGGGTTCTGGGCCATGGTCAGGTGGCAGTCAGAGGGGTAAGAGTAAAAATTGTGATCTAAATGAGGATTGTTTCTATTCGCTATGTTGGGTGCCATATTTTTGAAGATGTACTCAATACAAGATATTAAAAGCCATCTATACAAAAAAAAAATGGAAAAAAGGGATTGGGTAAAAAACTACACCCACCTGGAAAAGGTAAGAAATTATAGACAAGTCAATGGAGCAACATACAAATACTTAAAAACACAGGCCTACCTAGTCAAAAGCCCCAGCCCTTTGGTTCGAGATTTTAGACTGCGCCTACGCATAAACCAACTCCCGCTTTTAACAATCCAGGGTGTATATAAAGCCATTCCAAAAAGGCCAACAAATTTGTTGTATCTGTAAAATGCCAGAGATAGCTAGGCATGTACTCATTCAATGTGCTGAAATGAGCACATGGTATATGTGCCCCCCTGGGCAACTATGTGAGCCAATGCGATTCAATTAAAACAGATGCTTTTTGGCATTACTGTTTAAATTCAGACACAGGGTCAGTCCGGATAGCACTGTCCAGTCTATGGTGTCTAGATTAAAAAACGACTGGGCAACTAGGATCTGAATATGGACCTAGTGAATAAATGTAGCACCCCATAAAGTAGAGAAAACTGGAACCATACACCTCTACAGCCACTTTGGGCTTTGAAGAGTTGAACACAAAACCGTAAAATGCAGATTATCGTACTGTACAGGATATCAAGAGACACTATTCTAAAGCGTTTTGAAGTATCTGAAATGCTAGGACACCAAAATAGTTTTATCATGTTTTACTGTATGTGTTCATTGTGTTTTTAGTACAGTGTTTTCCCTTACCACTGGATGACTGAGGAAGTAGATGGAAGAAACCTGTATTCATATCTGTACTTTTATCTGTATTCATATTAGTATACTGTATAATTTTGAGAATTTGAAACCTAAAGCTGATGAAATAGCTTGTTTTGATCTTAAATTCGTTTTCATATGATATTCTCAGATTCTGTTTGATTAAGTTGTTCTACAGTACCCGGATCATTAGCCCACTCACCTGAATCTGTGTGGAGGTCCGATGGATCGTCTGTGTGGAGGTCCGATGAATTGTCAGATGAAATCTCCTTCATTCTCTCTCTCTACAGGAGTTGCTGGACCTCTTTTTAAATGTTTTCCCCTTTTTCTTGGAGAGATCAGGACGGGCTATTCCAGAGGCCACTTTGCCAATAAGGCTATTTGCCCGGCAGCGGGGTCTCCGGGGAGCCCACCCCACACCAGGGAGAAGCCTTGCCGAAAAACCCTGGTAAGTTCTTGTGTAGGTAATCCTGTCTTGGACTTCTGGTCCTAGCATGCAGTGCTGAGGAGTATGTGAATGCAGGTCTTTCCAATGCGCAAAGATCTGTGAAATGGTTCAATGATCCAGTAGCAATGAACTCCAAAAGGAATGCAGAATGCAGTAGCAACGGGAAGGTAGGAGGGAAGGACACAGGGTGCTTCGTTCGGGAACAAAATGATATGCGGTTGCTGGAAGACTCAGAGCCGAGTAGGAAAGGGGCGGGCCAGAGGAAAGGGCACAGCGCCCGAACAGGGACGCGGAGAGAACAGGAAGCGGAGCGGGTAAGTAGCAGACAAGAGGGAGAGGGAGACACCGCCTGAGAGCGGAACGGGGAACTTACGGAGGGCAAAGAGGAGCGTTGGCGATTTCTCCCCAAAACACTGGAAGTTGCAAAGCAAGCACGTTAGCAACTTCCGGGTAGTTATAGGAGGAGAAAGAAAGACTAGAACGCACGTAACATTTACTGAAGAGAGGGTTAGTCCTTCGTCCATCTCTTCCACCTACCCCATAGTTTCCACGGCCGGCAGATCATGACAGATTAAATGATTTTTATTTGTAAACCGCTCATTATTTGAGACAAAAACAAAACATTAAAATAACAGTTTTGTGGCCTTGGTAAATGGGTCACCCTCTCTCAATTGGCTTGTTTTGCATAGTTCTATTGTCTTGTTTCGATAGAACATAACTACGTACATCAATTGTGTGATCCCCCCCACCCCCCCCTTCCTTTTGTGGCTTAGGGAAACAAGATAATAGTTGAATTGACTCGATTACTGTACACAGTAACATTTTCATTTTTTCAAAAACAAAAGAAAAAAAAAACAGATTTAGAAAGACCGCTCTGAACGGTCTTTCTAAATCAAACTGTCATGCCAGTGCAAAGTACCAAATACTGCCTCTGTGGGGACTTGAATATTACCATCAATACACACCATATCTGTGGGACTTGATCAGTATCACGACACATCTTTGTGGGGACTTCAACATTAGCTTAATCATATACTACCAACATACAAATGTTAACATTGATCTGAACACATAGCATCCCAATGTAGACTTACACCTTTTATTAGACCATTCACATATAGGAGATGTGGTCAAGTGGCTTAATTTATCACTAGGGTACTATGGAACCCGACCTAATTCACTCATGATCTCTTCTTTACCAGCACATACCATACAGACTTATAAATCACCATCGTCACAGAACATCTCTTTGGAAATCTTACCGTCGCACAAACTCCATGTTGGGAGAGTAGCCTTAATTAGATAATATAGCATAAGGAAAAATTTAAAATATTGCCATCCGACATACTTTAATAGGGAGTTTAACATGGACGTAATTGTACATTAACACTGAGAGAACCATAGAACAGCAGTTATCCCATAAAGTGCCTTTAGTGATGTTAACTTTGCCATTATGCCCCACCAAAACCTTGACAGTAACTTCTTTACTATTACAACATTCATGGAGAGTTTTGTAGTGTAGCAATGAAAGTGCTGAATGTAGAATCATGAAACTGGAGTTCAAATCTTGCCTCCCCTTAAACGCAGTGTGACCCTGGAACAATTACAAAATATGCCTGTGACTCAGTTCTCTTATCCTTGCTTTAACCTTGAATGAAGTACCTTTATGTGCACATGGAAATTAAAAATCATAGCAACCCATCTGTTACGGTACCCTATGATGTATAAAATAACTCCTACTGAAAAGACATACATTATAGGAAGTAATTTAAAATCAAGGATCAATTCATTTTCACATGAATGCATTCCCTTTCCAAATAGGAATTATGAGGCAAGTCTCCAAAAGGATGGTAACGCACGTTCTTCTCCCGGCAGCGATGGTACCGTATGCACGATTAAAGATGGCATTTTTGCTCATTTAAAAGCAGGACCCTATATTATGATTATTTTCTGAACATATTTCTGCTATGGACACATTTCTAAAACCTAAGTCCCCACAAGGCAGGTTTAGGTTGGGGAAATTCTATAGATCCCTAACTCTAGGAGGGGTTTCCCTGACGACAAAACTAAGGAACGTCTGTCAGGATGTTAAACAAACTAAACCTCTTCAGTCCTGTGCCCAAAATCCTAAACTAACCCTTACACTCTAAACTAACTACAAGGTGAAAATGGGGATTTCTCTGAGCTACAGACCTAGGGGAAGGGGCTTACCTTCCCCTAGATTTCGTCCAGTGGTTTATCCACGGATTTTCATTCATCTTCAAAATAAAGTCACTCTTTAAGGAGAACAACTCTTCCCCTTTTCAATCCTTCAGTTTGTCCATCACTGATGGATCTCCTACTATTCACAAAAGGGGGATGGGAGAGTCATTTTCCTCCCCCACCCCACCCCGATTTATATTTAATTTTCTCTTTTCCCTCTGTATGTTTTGATATGATTTCATCAAAATTCCAATTTGCTTAAGGGGGAAAAAACTCTTCCTTTTTACCTCCAAGTACACAATTCTCTTGAATTAAAACCTACTTCTCTTGACTCACAGCATAGTCCACAACATAGTTCTCTTGAATCCTTAAAGGGGTATGAGTCTTCCCTGTTACACACTTTCATGTATAGTGGTTTTGACCCCAAAGTTTTCCCAATCCTCCTTCCTTTCCCTGGTTTACTCACATGCAGGGTATCGTCACTTTCTTGCTTGGGTGCAAGTCCCAGTCTCACTGGTTGCCTGCTTCCCTAACGTGCCAGGGGTTCACCACTCTTTGCTTCACTTTCCCTTTTATCCAGCACACAATAATTCGCCAATATTGGGTCAGCAACCCTTTCTTACTTCCATCGCCTTTATCTAGAGATTTGCTTTTAAAACTGTTCATACTTGCAATGATTCCACGGTCTACGTTAGGTTCTCTCAACAAGGTTTGCATCAGTAATACTTGCACTGCCTTCACTTAGGCTTGTTCTTTCAACAATGTTTGTATCTGTAATATTCTCTCTTACAGGTTGTGGATGGAGTCTTTAGCTTTCTTAGTGTTTCCTAAGCATCTGTGCGCCCGATCCATTGAATGGTCTGGCATCCGGTAAGTTAGTCACTTCCCGCTTCACATTCCTCTGACTGGCATTTGCGGCTGCCCATTGTCGAAAAGCATCAAACTTCTCGCGGTCTGGCACCTCTGCACACCGTGCCATTGGCCTCTGCTTGTCTTCGGTGCCCTCAACAGTGTCAGCAAAAGGCAGGTGCCTCTCCAGTTTCTGGCTCTCTCGTTCTCCCCAATTTGGTTCACCTGTGTTGCTTTTAAATATCTTTGTCCTCGTCTGCAGTCTCCAATGCCTAGAACACCACATGGGTTTCTCTTTTCCGTGCCTCAGTACCCAAAAAGAGGCGCTGAGGGGAATGAGGTTTTTGGTTAGAAAAACCTGGAAAATAAGTATCTGTATTGCAATAGGCCATGTATAAATGTTGCAACGGTATATGGTTGTCACTGAAAGGTATAACTGAAGTGTTACCTTGACTTAGTCTCTTTCTGTCTCCCTGGAGCTTGTCCTCTCTCATGTGGTCCTCCCGCAGATAGACATCCCCAGGGTCAGAGTCGTGTAGCTTCCGTCGTTCCCTGGCCACGTAAGATGCTTCCTTCCAGGGAATCTGTGACAAAGCTGTCAGATGTGTGGGCGCGTTATCGCGCGTTAGGAAAGTTGAACAAGTTACTTTCTTACCTGGTAACGTTCTTTCGATGGGATGGTCCGACGACGTATTCCATATCTATGACATGTAATCACCACAGCTGTGCTGCTTCGGAAACTTTTTTCGGCGTCTGCGTCCTGCGTCGATGCGCCGTCGTCGAGGACCTCCTCCGACGTCATCCGATGTGATAAGTAGGAGGCACGACGCCCGTAGCCTCAGTTGTAGTTTTTTCCCCCAGAACGTGTGACATTAGTCAACTGCCAGTCAGACACAAAGCCTTGCGGAACGTAAGCTGCAATCGCAAAAGAAATTCTGCAGCGGGGAAGGCAGGGAGGGAGCGATATGGAATACGTCGTCGGACCATCCCATCGAAAGAAAGTTACCAGGTAAGAAAGTAACTTGTTCTTCGAGGGGATTGGGTCATCCGACGTATTCCATATCTATGACAGACTCCCAAAGAGCAAGGAGGAGGGAAAGAATTTAGAATCCAAATTTAGAATTGCCAATCAAATAGCAGAGCAAAGGACCGCCTTGCCAAAGGCCAGATCCTGTCCTAGGATGGAATCGAGGGAATAGTGATGTACAAATGTATGTACTGAAGCCCAAGTGGCTGCATCACAGATGTTGCTAATAGGAACACCCCTCTGCAGGGCAGTAGATGCAGCCATACCCCTGGTAGAATGGGCCCGCAAGCCAGCCGGTGGGTCCTTACCCGCCAAGCGGTAACACTGCGAGATGGCCAAAATAATCCAGGGAGACAAAGTCTGTTTCCTCACAGCTTGCCACAAACGCTTTCCAGCGTAACCAATAAAGAGTTGATCGTCCACTCTGACCCGGGACATGCGTGAAACAAAAGCTTAAAGCTCTCCTAGGATCAAGCCTATGGAGCCTCTCCTCTTCCTTACCAGGATGCGGAGGATAGAATGTCAGAAGAACAACCTTCTGGGCCAAATGAAATTCCGTCACTACCTTCGGGAGAAAAGAAGGACGAACTCTAAGGACAACCCTGTCCTTGTGAAATACAGTGAAGGGTGGTTTAACTGAAAGTGCCTGTAACTCACTCACCCTGCGAGCGGAAGTAACCGCAAATAGAAAACACAGTTTTCAGAGTTAACAGCCTCAAAGGGCAAGAATGTAAAGGCTCAAACGGAGCACCCAAAAGAAACTTAAGAACAAGGTTTAAATCCCAACCGGGCACCAGGAAAGGTGACGGAGGGAACACATTAGTGAGCCGTTTCAGAAACTGTGAAATTAAAGGGATTTTGAAGTAAGAACACTCTTCAGACGAGCGCTTAAAGATGGACAGCGCCGCCAGGTAACCTTTAATGGTACCCACTTGCAAGCCCTTGTGGGCCAAAGAAAGTAAAAAGGACAGAACCATGGGGATGTCACATGCAAAAGGATCCACATTCTGAACTCTGCACCAGTCGCAGAACTTGCGCCAACGGTACAGAGACTTTGTTGCTGGCCTTCGGGCCGAAAGCAACACCGCCATCACGTCTTCAGGGAGGTCCCAATCCTTATACCTCAACCTTTCAGAAGCCAAGCGTGAAGGTTGAGGGATCTGACCTCTGGATGGAGAACCTGACCTCCCTCCCGTGAGAGCAGATCATCTCGGTAGGGAAGACGACGTGGAGGGCAGATGGATAAGTCGAGAAGGTCCGGGTACCACGTCCTCCGAGCCCACGCCGGAGCAATGAGGATCATCCGGGAACCGAACTTCCGTAACCTCCGCAGCACTTGCGGGATGACGGGGACTGGAGGAAACGCGTACAGCAGCGGGAATGACCACTCCACCACAAACGCGTCTCCTAAGGCTCCTTTTGGAGGAAATTCCCGCGAGCAAAACCTTTCGCACTTCCGGTTGACACTGGAGGCGAAGAGATCCACTTGAGGGGTCCCCCAAAGGGCGAAGATCTCCAGGAGAATCTCCTGAGCCAACTCCCACTCGTGAGAGATCGTGCTCTGCCTGCTCAGAGCGTCCGCTGTCACGTTGTCGTCTCCGGCCAGATGAACTGCCGAGATCGAAACTTCCTGCTGGATGGCCCAGAACTCGAGCTGCATCGCCTCCCTGCACAGAGGAAGTGACCCTGCCCCCCCCCCCCTTTTTGTTGAGGTAGTGCATGGCCACTGTGTTGTCCGTCAGGATCAGGACACTCTTTCCTCGCACAGTCGGCAGAAAAGCCTTCAGGGCTATCCTGACGGCCCTCAGCTCCAACAGATTGATATGGAGTCTGGACTCCGACAGAGACCAACGACCGCTGACTGTCAGCCCGTTGGCATGATCTCCCCATCCCGTGAGGGATGCATCCGTCACGATCGTCACCTCCGGCCAGGGAAGCCAAAATGGAGTCCCCTTCATCAAGGTGCCTTCGACGGCCCACCACAGAAGGTCCCGGGCGAACGAGGGCGGCACCTGAACCGGGTCCGACATCCTGCCGGAGGACTGCGACCATTGCATCTTGAGTGCCCACTGCAAAGATCTCATCCGCAGGCGAGCCCCTGGCACCAGAAGAATGCAGGATGCCATGAGGCCGAGCAACCTCAAGAACTCGAACGCTGGGAGCGTCTGGGCATGCTGAAACTTGTGCACCATCTGCTGAATGTGAAGAGCCCTCATCTGGGGAGGAAAACACTGCCGCAGGGAAGTGTCGAGCACTGCTCCGATGTACTGGAGCCGCTGTGTTGGCGTCAAATGGGACTTCTTTAAATTGAGGGAGAAGCCCAGCCTGTGAAGGGAGTGGCAGGTGACGGACAGATGATCCAGGACTTGCTCGGGAGAGCTCCCCCTGATCAACCAATCGTCCAGGTAGGGGTAGACGTGAATCCCCCCCTTGCCTGAGATGCGCTGCCACCACCACCATGAGCTTGGTGAAAACCCTCGGGCCGGAGGTCAATCCGAACGGCAGGACCCAAAACTGAAAGTGCGAGTCTCCAACCGCGAACCTCAGGTACTTCTTGTGCTTGGGATGGATCGGCACATGGAAGGAAGCATCCTAGAGGTTGAGAGACACCAACCAGTCCTGAAGTTGAAGGGCCTGGAGGACGAGAGAGAGTAACCATCTTGAACTTGTCCTTCCTTAGGAGTTTGTTCAAACCGCGCAAGTCCATGATGGGTCTCAATCCCCAGTCTTTCTTCGAAATCAAAAAATAAGGGGAATACCATCCCTTGTTTCTCTGCTACAGGCACCAGTTCTATGGCGCCTTTCTCCAGCAGGGCTTGAATTTCCTGCGCAAGGAGCGGATCCGGACTCTGCAAAGAGGTTCCTCGGTGGATTGTCACGAGACCTCTGCCGAAAGGGAAGACAGTAGCCGTGGGTTAGGATCTCCAGAACCCACACATCTGAAGTAATGGCACGCCACTCTACAAGATGCTGCGCCAGCCTTCCCCCAACCGGCGAACCATGGGGCATGGCCTCATGACTGAGTGGTAGCGGCTGCGGCGTTACCTGAGGGCAAAGGGGCAACTGCCCGAGCGGCCTTGGCACCACGGGTACCCTGTCGTCCACCTCTGGTATCCCTGCGTTGGCCTCTGACTGCCAGCTCCTCTCGCTTTACTGAAGGACGAGTAATAGCGAAAGGAACCACCCCTCCATTGCTGTCCCCTAGGACGAAAAGGCAGAGGTTGGCGAACTGCAGCGCCAAACGACTTCGCTGCAGCTTTGGAGGTGTGCAACCTCTCAAGGATCTCGTCAGCCTTGCTGCCAAAAAGGTGTTCACCGTCAAAGGGCATGTTGAGGAGCCGGGACTGCACATCAAGAGCAAACCCCGACTTCCGCAACCACGCAAACCTGCGTATCACGGTGCTCGCCACCATGGACCTGCTGACGCATTCAGCCAAGTCCAAACCCGACTGAACGGACTCACACATGGCATCCTTACCATCCTGGACCATAGCAAGGAAACCATCCGTTCGTCCCCTTCGGGAATATGTTCAGCCGCTAATGCAACACAGTTCCACAGAGTGTGAGTGAAACGAGACAAGGCACAAATGGAGTTGGCTGCCTGAAGCGCCATACCACCAGAAGAAAACACTTTCTTCGCCCAGCCATCAAAACGTTTGTCGTCCCTATCAGGAGGGATGGTAGGGTACGACGCCTGCTTTGCTGGGGCCGTGGCCGCCTGCACCACCAAACGCTCCGGAGTGGGGTGCCTGGTCAAGTAGCAGGGGTCGCTACTGGCTGGACGGTATTTTCGCGACAAGGACCTGCCCACCGCCGGGAGACTCTCCGGAGCAGTCCAAGCTGCCGCCACCCTTCTCTGTAAAGCCATATGGAACGGCAGTACCGGGCCAGTTGGGGGACCAACATCAAGGATGTCTGTGAGATCATCCTGCACAAACTCCCCTGGGGGAGCAGACCATCCCAAGTACTCAGAAACCCTAGCCATAAGGCGTCGGTACGAGGAATCAGCATGAGAGCCAGGCTCAGGCCGACAAAACTCCACCTCCGGAGAGGTGTCCAGTCCACTGGCATCATGCAGGGACTGCCTCAAATCGTCAAACTGACTATGCCCTGAGATAATTTCATCTGGAACCTGACTAGGAACCAGGCCATCAGAATCCTCATCCGCCTCTGAAATATATTCCAGGTGGCGAAAAGAAGGCACCCGAGAGTGCTTGCTCTTAACCAGAGCCTTTCTAGGGGGTTCCCCCGTGCCACGGGGTACCTCCGACACAAAAGGGCTCGAGCGAATCGGCGCCGTGAGAACATGCATCGGCGCCGAGAGGATCGGCGTCGAGGAAATAGGCGTCGATGTCGGATGCAGCGCCGCCAGCATCGGCGGCGTCTACACAGTCCTCGAAGCCGGAGCTCCGAGCGTGTCCTTCGACGACCTGAGCGTCAACGGCTTCGACGACTTCCTCTGAGCCGGAGCCTCGAGAAAGCCCGTCGACGGCGTCGACGTCTTCCTCGAAGACATCACAGGTGCACACGGTCTCGAACACGTCGAGGACCGGGACCTGGAACGGGTACGTCGA
Source organism: Ambystoma mexicanum (assembly GCF_040938575.1). NCBI lineage: Eukaryota > Metazoa > Chordata > Amphibia > Caudata > Ambystomatidae > Ambystoma > Ambystoma mexicanum. Next base: position 175,452,325 of record NC_090931.1, read on the forward strand.
GAACAAGTCCCCTTGTCCGAACTGGACCTCTCCCATGACTCGTGCCGACCACTCTTGGGAGCTGTGTCTCTCGACCTCTCACGACCGACCCCACTCGGGGGCGCGGACGGCTTAGTACCCTGCGACTCGAGAATCGCCAGCATTTTCTTCCCAAAGGAAGCCCATTCCTCCGGCGTCGCACGGCTGGTGGGGTAAGCAACGTGCCGGGCAGAGTCCTCCGAAGAGGACCTGGAAGATGACCGGTATCGGCGCTTCCGAGAATGCCTCGAAGAGGCTGAGGAGTGGCGAGACCGACTCCTAGAAGGAGACCCACTAGACTTCCGACGATGACGCAGAGTCTCTCCTCTCGAATCATCCGTCGAAAGCCCCGCATACTTCGACTTCCGGGGCTTGGACACCTGACAACTTCTTACGTTCACGTAAGGCTTTGGACGTGAGCGACTGGCAGTCGATACAGTCATCCGTGTCGTGGGCCTCCCCGAGGCATCAGAGGCAGGCGTTGTGCGAGTCCGTCACCGACATCTTGGACCCACACTCCCCGCACTTCTTGAAGCCCGGACGCTGAAGACGAAGTAGAAGACATCTTCACACGAAGGATTTTCACAAAAACAAACAGGTTCGAAGAACCAAGAAGAACAGAACTCCAAAGAGTCGAGGCGTTAACCGAGATTCACGAAGCAACACGTTCGCGGAAAAAACGGAACTGAGGCTACGGGCGTCGTGCGTCCTACTTATCACATTGGATGACGTCGGACGAGGTCCTCGACGACGGCGCATCGACGTCATCAACTCAGGACGCAGAAAAAAGTTTCCGAAGCAGCACAGCTGTGGTGATTACATGTCATAGATATGGAATACGTCGGAGGACCCAATCCCCTCGAAATCTTTTTTAGCAACTTTCCCTCCATGTCTATGTGCCTCAAAACATTTGGTTTTAAAACTCTGTCCTGACTTTGTACAATGAAATGAAGCCTTCAGCGTCACTCAACTGCACTTTTGCCCATTGTTCTGGGGGAAACTGACCAGGGCATAAGGCTGTCAGTACTGGGAAACTAGGTTTCCTTTTTCTTTATACCAGTTATCTATTTTGTGGGTAACTTCATGCACAATGCATCTTACAATGCAGTGCAATGGGGTTTCTTTTGTATGGCCCTAGAGTACACTCAATGGATTTGCTTTGGTTACTTAAAGACAAGCTGGTGGCAGCAGTTGTATTTTGACTATTCTTTCAATACTTTGTTAGCCTTACCGCGTTTGGCTACCAACTGTGGCTAGTGTCCCAAAATGGCCGTGCCACAAGGTTTTTGCTTGTTCTTTTGGTCATTTTGTTTGTTGGCCTTCTTCCTGCCCTGTCAGGTCAAAGAAATCCTTTAATAGTCATGCCTTGCCCAGGAAAGCGCATGCGCATGTGCGTGTGTGAGGTGGGTTTCTGTCTCACCCGAGTTTCTGGATAAGACTAGGAGTACTGCAGCCATGCCTCAGATCCTGGAGAAATCATGCAAGGAGCCAAGTATCCTACCCAGCTGTGAAGACCGTGGAAGACCCTTGGACCGTCCTAAGAAAGCCTGCTGGCCAACTTTTGCTGCAGTCCCGGTGGAGCCCTGTCTGGCTGATCTTCAGAAGGCCTTCAGTGGTACTTTGACCCTTGGAGTGGTGGGACCAACCATTCCAGACGTAAGCTTGGTGCCCAGCCATCTGGAGTCTTCAGACATGTTCCTGGAACCATCCTGTGGACTGACCAACTCCAGTTTGGGCTACTGCAGTAGAGGCGGCGTGGTTCCCCGTTTCAGCTCGGCACTTTGGGTACCCTCGGCTTATGCTACAAGAGTCCCACCTGCAGAAATCCGGCCCTTCAGCTTCAACGGGTGCCAAGATATGAAGCAGACTCTCAACGCAACAGCTGTCGCTGTGCATGGATGACAATCGTCGAAACTGGCTTCCCTGTGTCTGGTTTGCTGCCTAGAGGTGTGCTGCATCAGTAGGAGTTGCATTCATCGACTGGAACAGGTTGCCCCAGCTTCTGTGTCCAACCGGGACATATCTTGCACCTGTGACTCCTGGGCTCTGGTGACCAGAGCGAACAGTGAGAAAAAAACAACCTCTTATGATCTGCCAAGTTTGAAGAGAAACTGGAGTGCGGGGGAGGGGGGGGAGGGTCGAGTTACGACAATATTAACTGCCCACCTATTTCCACCCGTGAAAGTTTTGAATATAGTTTACCTTTGTTTGGCTTTGGCAATACTCGTTCCTGAAAACTGGGGACAGGTTTATTTACTAGAATAGATACTTACCTTACACCAGATGACAAAGTGTTTCCGTTTACTGGAATAGAAATAGCGGGTGTTAGGTTTCCTAGCTTCCCAGTGTATGTCCATGCATCTCTGAGGTAGCTGTAGGTGTCCAAACTCTATGACCTCAGGAGCCATGCTGCTAAGTTCAGAGTTTGTGGGCATGGGTGTAGGGTCTCCCCCCCCCTGTCCTGAGACAACATGTTGTACGGGCAGGGTAGTTTTACGGGTGGGGAGAGGGACATTTCCATTAGATGAGCGACCCAGGGTTGGCGGGCCCACATGGGGGCCACCAATATCATGGTGACTGGTTCCTGGTGCATCTTGTGCACTATCATATTGAGTAGGGGAGTCGGGGGGATGGAGGGTGAGCAGCGTAGACACATTTCCCTGACCAAGTTATCCAGAGTCTGTTGCCTTTGGAGCGGTTCTGGGGGTACCTGGAGGTATAGTCTTGGCATTGGGTGTTCTCCTGAGTTGCGAACAGGTCGATCTCCGGGAGGGCCCATTCTGCAAAGTCGTTGGAGATGATGTCTTCGTGCAGACGCCATTCGTATTCTACAGGCAGCGGGAAATCTCTGCTGAGCACATCTGCCAGAAGATTGAGTTCCCCTGGAACGTGTTGCGGCAACAGAAACATCTTGTGTTTGAGAGCCCACATCCAAATGTTTTGGAACAGCTTGGATAGCCCTGGAGAGTGTGTGCCCCCTTGTTTGTTAAGGTAATACATGGGTGTGGTGCTGTCTGTCAAAACCAGAACTGTCTTCCCTTGTAGTTGAGTCTGAAGGGGGGGGGTGGGTGTGGGAGGTGGGAGGTCCAAAGTAACAGTTGGAGGGAAATCCTCCTACACCTCAAGAAAGACACAGGGAAACTGGACAATAAACTAGATGCCCTGGACACCAAAGTGGATCTTATACAGTTACGACTTGATGAACACGAGGGCAGGCTGGATGAGGCAGAGGACAGAATTTCGGGCCTGGAGGACACAATGGCGACGATCCCGAATAGATTGGCGACCCTGAAGACGGCAGTCAAGGTTATTACAGCCAAAAGGAACAAATAACTGTCCTCAGAAAAGGTCTGGCATGAATTCACGTGCTCATGAATATTCCCAGTCAGGCCCAAGACAAGGCCCAGCACTGCAAGTCTGTTTCCGTTGGGGTTGCAGCACAAGCGGGTCCCGAGATGAGCAGGGTGCAATCAACATCACCATCAACATCATCTCAAGCCATTGCTCCAGGTCCTCCTCGACGAGGAAATCAGCTACCCCCCGGGAAGCTGCAGGAGAAATTGGAGGACTGTTTCGATCGTTCCTGCCGTTGAAGGTGCCTGCCCCGGCGTGGGAACTCAACGTGGTGCTGACGAGGCTTATGGGGGCCCCCTTTGGGCCTATGCATCAAGCTCCTCTCAAATTCCTTTAGTGGAAGACAGCTTTGCTCGTGGCCATCACCTCTGCCAAGAGGTTAGGTGGGATCCAGGCCCTGTCCTACAAGCAGCCTTATCTGTCTGACTTTCCTCTGTGGAGCCAGTGGTCAGGGGGGGAGGCCCTTTTCTGGAGCAACCATTGTTTCAGGATCGATGCTGACTGGAAGCACACAGCCCCTGTGGGTGTTCCACCAGTGTTGTTGCATGGGGGAATGGCGTCGGGTGGGGCCATTCTGCACGATTTGGGGTGGTGTTCGGCGGGGTGGGGGGGGGGTGTTACAGTTGTCAGTGTCCGCTTGTATATATGGCCAGCAGGGTATGGCAAAGATGGCTAGATCCTCTTTGACGGGTCGACAACTTGACGCCCGGCACCAAGGTTGCGGTACCTTGAATGGCACTGAATAGAGGGGAGGGGGGTCCAAGTTGAGAGCCTTAAGTTGATTACCAAGAATATATGGGGGTAACCGCCCCGACAAGATTATGGAGGTTCTCCAGCCGACACCTGGTGAGTCAAGGGGAGAGTAAATGAGCAACACAATGGGGATGCCCATAGATACTTTTCATCGTATTCCTCTTATGCAAGGGGGGTGGCCATATTCATTCTCAGCTCCTTAGGTTCCGCCTAGCGGAGATGGTAAAAGACCAGGAGGCATAGCTTTGCTATTAACAGGATACATCGAAGGGATGAAGGTTACTCTCTTAAATACGTATATACCCTGAATGCTGACGAGTCAAGGTTCTTTGGCCACCCACTTATCCCAGATGACTAACTCCTTGATTTTAGGGGGTGGGGGGATTTTAACAACGTTAGATGGAGTTCTGGACAGGTCCACAGGGGGTTGGGGGGAGAAGAGGGAGGGCTGTGTCCAGGTCATGTGTCTGGGGAAAGAGACCGGAATACTGAGAGGAATAAGGGCTGAATTGGATGCCAATGAAATCAAGCTGAAGGAGTTAGAGGGGTCAGATCAGTAGAAAACTGTGTGGTACTGGTGTATATCAGGAATTAACTGGACACTTTCCAAGCGAACATTCTGCAAGTGGTACGATGTACGCACAGATCAGGCCCGGTCCGACAATACAGGGAAGACCAGAAGACCAGGGTGGTCCTAGAGCGGCTCTTGGCAGAGGGGTGGGGGGGGGGAGGGTCGGTGTGGGGTTAGGGGTTGGGGGGGGTAACGGCAGTCGGTTGTCTGCCAGGTGATTGTGATCGCCTGTATGTAAATCGGTTTTTTGAGGCACCACTGCCATATTTCCTTTGCCAGAATTGACAGTGTGTTCCTCCCTGCTTGTTGCCATAGCCATCTGTATTGACCAACATGCTCTTGTTGTAAGGTTTTGTCCGGAAAGATAGCAGTGCCATTTTTACTGCCAACAGTTCCAGCACGTTTATGTGCTGTGTGGTTTCTCCGAGTCCATATACCCTGTGCAGTGAGTGTGTGACAATGGGCTCCCCAGCTTAGCATTTAGGCATCTGTTGAGATTGTAGCCTGTACCATTGGAAGGGCCTACCCTTTAAAAAGTTTTTTTTCTTTGTCCACCATTGTAGCGCTTTCACTACCTCTCTTCTGTTACCACCACTAGATCGTCTCACTGGCCCAATACTTAGGACCATGGTCCTGGTAGCCATTGTTCGATGGCTCTCAGGTTTAGACATGCGTGCAGCACTATATAGAGGTCATGTCTAGTATCTTCACAACCTTTCTTAGTTACATAGACACCTGTCTGGAAACTGGGGATTAGGTGATGGGATGCTTGACCCCCTTCTGTGGATGGGTAAGCAATTGCTTGTGCTGAATCTTTAACAGGAACTGTTTTTTCTGGGATTGTACGAGACTAGATTTTGTTTCATTTATGGTGAAAACTAGCCTGAATAGTAGGTCAACTGTTCTCCATGTGTAGCATAGGCAATTGGCCACAGCCTCTCGTGCTATGAGCCAGTCGTCCAGATATGGGTAGAGAGGGGATGTTTTGTCTGCATAGTTGTGCCTCTAACACTATCAGCACTTTTTTTGAATACACAAGGTGCTGAGGCTTTTCCAAAAGTTTGTACCTTGAATTGTTAGTTACCTTTTCCTACTTTGAACCTTGGATATTTTCTGTGGCTGGGGAACATTGAAATATGAAAGTATGCATCTTTCATGCCTACTGTGGCCATGAATAGCCCCCTTGTTAGCAGTGGAATAATCTCCTGTAGCGTTGTCATGTTGAAAGTTTGTAGTTTTACATATTGCTTTGCTGGCCCTAGAGTTTGATCCTTTTTGGGAACCAAGTAGTGAATGCCCCAGTTTCCCTGATTTGGCGGGACTTTCTCGATTGCACCCTTTTACAGCAGAGCCTCAATTTCTTTCTCTAGGAGCTCCTGATGGTCCAACGGCAGCATTCTGTTGTGCGCTGGCAGGTTGCAAGGGGTGCCCACCAACTCCTCAGAATACCTCCTTGAAACAGTGTCTAGCACCCACTGGTCTGACGTTTATCCCTGTGACCACAAAAGTGATGGGTAGAAGGTTTTGAATATATCTGTACCACTCATTGCTATGGGCAACCTTCCACACCACCGTGTTTTAGCCCGTCTGCCCATTGCAAAAGAGGTCCAGCCATATGCAAATCAGTCAGGTATTGCCACCAATAGTAGCAGCCCAGCCCGAACTGCTAGGCCATGTCCCCTCTGCACGGAAACACAAGCAACCCCAGACATGTTTTGGCCTTGTTGGGCCTCCTCAGTGAGGTGCAGCTTGGTTCCCTATGGCGCAGCAAGCAAGGGACCTACGTCTGGGCATACCCTCCCTCACATAGTGAGACAAACTGACCACAAAAGTGATGGGTGGAAGGTTTTCAATGTATCTGTACCACTGGCATTGCTCTGGGCAACCTTCCACACCACCATTTTTTAGCCTGTCTGCGCCATTGCAAAAGGGGTCCAGCCATATGCAAATCAGTCAGGTACTGCCACCACACCCCGAGTGGGACGGGTATGCCAGACGTGGGTCCCGTGCTTGCTGGGCCTAGAGACCCAAGCTACTCCTCACTGATGAGGCCCAACAAGGCTGAAACATGTTTGGGGATGCTTGTGGTCTCGTGCAGAGGGGATATGAACTAGCAGTTATGGCTGGACTGTCCTTTTGGGGTGTGACTAAGCCCGATTTGCATACATATGGTTTTCCCTTCTGTAATGGCTTGGAAGGCGAAGAACAATGGTCTGGAGGGTTGCCCAGAGCAATGCCAGTGGTTAAGATTAATTCTAAACCTTCCAGCCATCACCTCTTTGTTTTTGCCTGATGTTAATCCCTCCCATGCCGAGGTGAATGAGGTTATGCGACCCACCGCTCCTGCAAGGGGGTAACATGAGAGGGGACTGTATGCCCAAGTCCTTGTTTGGAAGTCGAGGACCCCCCTTCTGGAGGTTTGACCCAATTCCTTGGGCTTTCCTCTACGCTGCTATCTAGAGGGCAATGAATAGCAGTATTGATGCCGATTGCCTGTGTATCAGCTACTGTCCTGGGCTGTTTGAAAGTATGTGCTCACCTGAAAGGAACAGCGGTTAGCCCGTGCCGCTGTAGGCTGAAAAGATCTCCCAGACATCAGTTCCAGGGTCTTTAATGTATCATGATATTATTCGGCCCCCTTTAAGGTTTCATCCACTGCCTTACCAAATAGAGCTGCTTCCTCAATGGGTTTGTCCAGCAAGGTTGCGTGGGTCTCTGACTTGAAGCCTGAAAATGTAACCATGCATGGTACTTTTTAACAGGCGCCCCTTCCGCTGTTCTTGCCATGTTAAGAGTTCTCAATTATGACATTAGCAGTCCCACCCACCCCCCTCAAATATTATTTTGCAGAATGATGACTGGGATTCTGCAGGGATATGTTTTTCCAATTCCTCTATGTCATCCCACAGTGCTCTCTTGAACCTGGACATTTCTGATGTTGTATTAGCAATCCTCAGGCTATAAGCCACAGAGGATGCTGCTTTGCGACCAAAAAGTATACGCAAGTCTGCTCTCCTTGTCAGGGGCCAACTCTGTGGCAGCCATGGGTGCATTAGCCCTTTTTCTGGCTTTGTCGACAACTAATGAGTCTGGGGAAATTTGCCCTCTGATGTACATGGGATCAGCATTTGAGGGTTTATATTTTTTCTCCACCCTTGGGTTAACGAGTTTAGTAGCGACTGGTGTAGATAAAAGAGTTTGCCACTTTTCATACCATCTTTTTCTCCTAAAATGCAGAAGCATTTAGCGGCCCTCTTTAGAAGGTCTGGAACGCATCTTCTGTTGCACACAAAATGACTGGACAGTCTACCTCATCTGGGTAAGGCATCATCCAGGTCGATGTCCTGATGTGAATCAGTGTCCTCCAATTCATCACGGTCAGAGATCATTAAGCATTCGATGTAGTCTGCTCGGGGTATAATGGAACCTATGAAGTACCTTAAGCTGAATTAGTTTGAAGCGGGAGTTGGATACCCCGTTTATGCGAGCGCACATGTGAGCCCAGCGTTCGTCAGTCACCTCCACCCCGAAGTCATCTTCCCATACACGCCTCAATTTAGTGAATTCTGGAGTAGATCTGGTTTGGACCATGTTGTGAAGTCTAGATATCTTACCCCCAGTGGGTGTAGGCGAAGTCAGTTCTTCAATAGCGGGATCGTCTGGTGGTATCGCTGGGAACATGGGGAATTTTTGTTTAAGGGTTTTCCAGAGGGATGAGTACCGGAGCCATATAGACGGGCTCCGTCTCAGGGACAATGGGAGGTCTGGCCATTCGATGATGCTGCCCTGCACAAAGGCATCACGGATCAACTCACATCCAGCCTCGGCCCAACGGCGCACCATGGGCAGCGGTACTCGAGGGACCCCAGGGAGAAAGTTCCAGAGCGGGAGGTTGCCGTGAAACGGGTGGACAGTGCCAAGCAGTTTCCACGTTTTTGTTAATGCCAGGGACGTGCAGACCACCGGGTCAAGTGAGTCCAGGCCCGATGGGATGGGTTGTATCACCAGGGAGCGGATATCCCGGTCGCTAACCGTTAGTTTTTCGAGTCTGACATGTGGAGGGGGGGGGGGGGGTCTATTGTGTTGAACCAGTGTGATGTGAATTGGATTTGAGCAACCAGCCAGTATTTGCGAAAATCAGGGGCCCCAAAGCCGCCACCAACCATTGGGGTGGACGAGGTTCCAAGTTTAAGACGGACCGCACCCGAGTGCCACAAAAAGGAGTTAATCGTACGAGTCAGTGTTCGGAAAAAGCCCTCGTCTGACCATAGGGGGATGTTGGTGAACCTGTAAAGAAGTTGGGGCAGTACTATCATCTTCAGTATCCCTATTCTGCCTGCAAGGGAAATCGGTAGCTTACTCCAAGCTAGGGTCCTGGTTGCCAGATGCACGAGATAATTTTGATAATTTTCTTCGTAGGTCGACTCGAACTGTCGAGTTATTTCTATCCCGAGATAGGTGATTTTTGACTGAGCTCACGTGAACCCCTGGGTATCAGGAGGGAGAAGAGTGCAATCCGTGAGTAGGAAGAGAGTGGATTTTGCACAGTCCACTTTAAGGCCCGAAATGTGACCGAAACGGACAACGTCCTCCAATATTGGGGGCAAATTGATGGAGGGAGAACGAATGAAGAGGAGTGCGTCGTCGGCGTACAGAGACGCTATATCAGCCTGGCCCGCAGTTCGCAACCCTCTATGTGCATGGAATTGGCGCAACATGTCGGCAAAAGGTTCTTTTGCTATGGTGAAGATCAGGGGAGAGAATGATCAACCCTGCCTCGTCCCCCTGGCGATCTTGAAGAGGGGAGAGCATCGGTCCTTAGTGCGGACCCTGACCACCGGATCGGAGTAAAGTAGTCTGACCCAGGAGAGAAAGGCGGGGCCAAAGTTGCATTTTTCAAGGACCCGCCAGAGGTAACTCCACGAGACAGAGTCAAACGCTTTTTGCATGTCAAGTGTGGCGGCCACCGCGTGTACTTTTGGATTTATTCTGCTAATTATGTTAAAGAGGTGGCTCAGGTTCAAGGAGGTGGAGCGTCCTGGGATGAATCCTGCTTGATCAGAGTGGATAACGTATGGCATGCAGGGGGCAAGACGCAACGCTAACGACTTGGCATATATTTGGACATCGCAATTTACGAGCGAGAGAGGGCGGTACGAGCCGCATTGTTTGGGGGATTTACCAGGTTTAAGTAATACGGTTATCGTGGCTTCACGGAGTGATGGGGGAAATTGGCCTGTCTCCACTGATTCCTCCCAGAGAGCTATTAGGTGGGGGAGTAGGAGTGATTTCTAGCGTTTGTAAAATTCGATCGGGATGCCATCAGAGCCAGGAGCCTTCCCAGAGGAAAGGGAGTCCACAGCATCCGAGAACTCCTCATGGGAGAGCGGAGAGTCGAGGAATCCGATGGTCTCAGGGGAGAGTCGATAGGGGGAGGGCTTGAGGTAAGAGTCAATTTCCGCCATCGAGGCATCATCCGCATTGGCATACAGTGCTTCATAAAAGGTGAGCAATTCCGAGTTGATGTCCTTCGATGAGACAGCCAGAGAGTCATCGGGCCTCTCAACCCCGGGAATATGCGGGGCACCTAGCTTGCGGCAGATGAGCCTAGAAAGGAAGCGGCCGGGGCGTTCACCCTCTCCATATTTCCTTTCCAGGCCAGGGTTATCCAAGAATTTTTGCTCACGGTCCGCCAGTGACTGGAATGTGTCGAGTTCCACTCCTATAGATTCCAGGGCCTCATGGGTTTGGAGTAGGAACATTGGGCCGCCAGAATCGATAGTTAGAATTCGCTTTCAGCAAGGTCCCTCTGGATTGTTCTAAGAATACCACTTTCCTTTGACAGCGCTATGCCCCTAATATAAGCCTTAAAACATTCCCATAGAGTGGCCTGTGAAGACACCGATTCTGTGTTTATTTCAAAGAACTCCTCGAGGGCCACCTCCAGCTCAGAGCTAAATAAGAGGTCAAGGAGAGAGTCGGGTTTCATCCTCCAGTGTCTAGTACGTTCGCGGTCTGGGCCCCAGCACATGGTGATGGTCACTGGCGAGTGGTCAGATAGGGTTCTAGGAAGAATCATTAGTGGTGTCACATTTTTTAACAGTACATCAGATTACCCATCTATCAATTCGGGAATAGGAGTCGTGCACCGAAGAGTAGAAGGAGTAGGAGCAGGAGTCGGGGTAGGAGTCTCCATGTGTCAACCATTGCGAGTTGGTGGAGAAATGACAGGGTAGTGTAGGCCGCCTTGGTAAGTTGGCGGTCCTGGACCTAGATCTGTCGAGGTTCACATCAGAAATTGTATTAAAGTCGCCCGCCCAGAGAATTGGAACTAGGGGAAATCCATCGAGAAGGGATGTGAGGTGTGTATAAAATTCAGGGTTGTCTATTTTAGGACCATAAATATTCAGTAGGGCCACCTCCGTGTTTTGAAGCGTGGCATGGAGTAGCACATATCTGCCCTGGGGGTCTATCTGGGAGGATTGAATAAGGGCCATGACCCCGGGGCTTTGGGTAGAGAAGTCGGTTAAGTATCTTTAGGGGCCCCACATTTTGGCAAATCTCACACATTGTTCAGCGCAGGCATGTGTCTCTTGCAGAAAAAGGATTTTGGCCCCATGCCGTTCGGCCTGTAGCTGGAGTTGCCTCATTTTCTTAAAATTGCCCAAGCTCCGCACATTCCAACTCATGAAAGTCAGGTTATCTTCGGTCACCAATGTAGAAATGTTCGTATCAAATCAATATTAAGGTCTGATGGGTCGGTTTAGCAGCCCTGCAGCCCCAACCGTTCAATGTTACCTTGTGCTCTGCCCTCGCTGCCAGCGGCAAGCTTTTTATAACACCCAACGTACCCAACCCCCACCCACATCCCTCCCCCAACTAGAGGAATGACAACCCCGAAACCCATTAACCAAATCCTAACCAGTCGTATCAACGCCGGGGGACCAGTTGGCCGGCCTCGTGGCGACGCTCCAGGCCGGAGGCAATTTGGGATAAACATAGTGCCTGAAAGTGGCTTTGTACGTAATTTGAAGGCGGTTTCGCACGCTTGAGCGTGGCACAGTCGTATAACGGTGAACCAAATTGATCTTGTTGGAGAGTAGTAGACTCATATTCCTGGCGCAGAGAGGTAGTCAGTGTTGGCGACCGCTCGACAGGGTAGCTTTACAGACGTAGAAACATGGGTGACGTGTTCAATGCAAAGTTTAGCGGGATATAGCGTGGAGTATTTAACTCCGTGGTCTCTTAGCCTTTTCTTTACTGCCAGGAAAGTCTTGCGCTCCCGCTGGACAGCCACTGAGAAGTCAGGGTATAGGTGTATCCTTGCTCCACCCAACAGAAGTTTGCCCTTAATTCTTGCGGCCCTGAGGAGGGCATTGTGGTCTCGGAAGTTCAGAACTCTAGCTATGATGGGGCGTGGAGGCACTCCCGGCTTGGGTTTAGCTGTTAAGGCTCGGTGTGCTCGCTCTATCGCGAACTGTGGGGAGAGCTTCGGGGAATCGAGGAGCGACAGTAGTGTATGTTCGATATATTCCTCCATCGGCTCATTGATACCATCCTCGGGAACACCAATAATGCGGAGGTTATTACGCCTCGATCGGGACTCAAGGTCCTCATTCTTCTTCTCAACCTCGAGGACTCGGTTGGAGAGCGCGGAGACCCTCGCACGAAGGGAGCCCAGGCCATCCTCGGTGGAACTCACTCTTGTCTCGATCTCCGACACCCGACTGTCAGTCCTCTCGATGTGGGCCTTGATGGAGGATATGGTGCCATTCATGTTGTCCAATTTGGAATGGAGTGTGGTGAAGCCCTCACGGATGAATTTCATCATGTTCTGAGAGTCTGGAGCAACAGATGATGAGTTAGTGGGGGCCTGCTCAGGCACTTCCTCAGTCGATCTCGACGGAGTTTTTGCAAACATGTTAATGGAGCACTGCTTTTTCCCGGCTCCTTTGGTCATTGTGCCGATAACAAGACTTGAGAGGAATGAAGGAGGATATATGGTACCCCAGGCAGTGTGGGAGGGGGTCTAGCAGGATACAGCACGTTGGAGGTCCGAGCTGCGCACACCAGTAGGAGGTGATCGCCTGGGGCAACAGTAGGATATTATATTTGCCCCTTCAATGAATCGGGGGTCCCACGGATAGTTTAGGAGGTTGAACTGGCGTGCCTTAGTAGATGACCCTATTTGCGTGTTGTGTCCCAGGAGGGGGGACCCAGAGGGTCGAGCAGGCGGCCGGGGGGGGGGGGGGGTCTGATGACCGCACTTACGTCTTCACAGTAGATGTGGTTGCCAACGTAGTCAGTGGGATCTCGACCTGTAACGGGAGAGCTGGGAATGGAGCCTCAAAGCCACATGTGCATAAGTGAGCAGGTGCAACCGCTGTTGGTCGCAGAGAATTTAGGCACAGCGCCCCAGTACCACCTCTCAGGAGGCCGACAGCTCAAAGTTCAGGGAACTAGTTGTATTTTGGGGAGGGGGGCGAGGGACGCTAGGCCCCCCCCCCCCCGTCTTGTTGTATTGTGCGCGGCCTGCTTCTGGATGGCTGATATGCATATAGGGAGGTCAGGATGTACACCCCATCGCCAATAGCCCCCGTGCCGTTGTCTCAGGGAAAGATTGTGTGACCTGCGGGAGGCACGAGCCAGTTTATGGGGCACACAGCCAGGATGGGCAGAAGGCCGCGCCGAAGCTACCAGGAACCAGTGTCTCCCCAGACACGGTACAAGGATCCAATGCGATCTGTCTGGGCCGCGTGTAGATGTTCATAGAGGGAGCGGAAGGGACTGGGCGCATCTACACCGCAGGGGGCACCATGAGGGGAGGAGGAGCGGAGTCGGGACAGGGTCTGGGCCGCAGCACGCCCTCAGGCGCAGGCCATCGGGTCCCAGGGTATCCCCCATCAGATGAGGCCGGCCGGTGCTCCCTCCCGGGCAGCGTAGTCCCGTATTATAACTTTGTCCTGTGGGTACGTTAGCAAGGGACTGGTGGCAGTCACTCCGGAGATCCCTGTAGGGTTTATACAAGTTCGTGTCCATCAATGGGGGTGCTTGAGGACTTAATCCCCCACGTACCTTATGGCCACCAAGGATCCGGTATTTTAGCTTTCATTGTCGGGGGAGCGCGGCACCTGGGATCCGTCGGTGCGCCGCAGCTAAACCCCGAGTGCTGAAGTCTCGTTGACGGGAGGAGGGGGGTGGCGGGGGGACTGCCACCAAACCGCCCTCGCGCTCCAATGCGGCCACCGAGGGGAGGGGGGGGCAGGTCACGGCCGAGGCAGGATACAGCCCGCCTCCCAAAGCGGGTCCCGGCACAGCCCACAGGGATACCAGCCCGCCACAGGCCGCGCAGCTCAGTCGGCGGCATCAGTTCACACCAGCGGTGTGGGGTCTCAGCGCCCACGTTGTCTCCCTAGAGTCCCTGCTCAAATGCAGAACGGTGGGGTGACCCACCGCCTGACGGGTTCCCTCAAGGCTGGTGGGGCGCCCCAAGTATGCGAGGCGGATCAGCTCGCCTCTCCTCCAGCGCCGGATTTTGGCACGCAGCTTAGCAGCCGTTGGCAGATGGCCGCAGCCGTGGGAGCACTCGATCCCTGGGTTCACACCACCATTTTCAATCAGGATTCAGACCGGGTGGTCCCAGGGCCAGCTGCTCATGAATCGTAGCAGTCAGGTTCACTCAGGTGATCGCAGAGGCACAGGATCAGGAACAAGTGAAATGCCTGCCGCTGAGCTCACGGTTCAGGCGGCCATCTTGTTCGGCACACAACAGCGCCCCCCCATGAAAGATAACATTTTGAACATCTCTCGAAATTCACGCATCGACCAGTCCTTTGGGCGTCTAGGTGCTGCATGTGAATCTAAGCAGATAACTTCTAGTTCTCAGCACCAGAAGGAGAACGACAAGAGTTGTTGGTACACTTCTTTCAGGCCTTGTGCTCTCTTTGGGAAGACTGTCCCAGGTGTTGATTAAGTCATCAATCATTAGTGCAGGGAATTCTGGTCCTTGCAGCTGCAATGTTCAAGTGCTACTAGGACTAGCATTCCATTGTTACACCTAAGGGGTTGCTTGCTCCTCACGCTGGTAGGAGTGTGTTTGCTGTGGCCCGTTGCTTAGCTGCTCCAGTTTGGCACCGGTGGAAGTTGCTGTGGAGATGCACAATGCTTGGCCGCGTCACGTCAGCTGTCCGCGCACCCTGTACGCTTTGGAGGCACTAGCTTCCCTGTCCTAGCCTCCAAACTTTGGAACACCCTCCCCGCTGCCATCAGAGCTGAAGACTCCTTCAACACCTTCAAGAATAAAACCAAATCTTGGCTCTTTGACCAGCAATAGTCGTGTTAGACATCTGTCCTACTTACCCAGCCCGCCTGTTCCCCTGCACGATTTCTGGTCTGCTACCTTCCCAACTACCTCAGGGATACTTCCTCTGCGGAGCCTAGGGACACTGTACCATGTTTAATATTTGTAATTATTAAGATTGTTATTATGCTGTATTGGTATACTTTTATTGTAATTTATCTCCCTGTATGTTCTTTTCTTGCAACCCTGTACAAATTGCGCCCTGATGCCCCCGGGCCTGATGGTCTGCGCATTATAAATAAACAAATACAAATACCCCACGCAGCCTCACAAACTCTGCCTGCATTCTTCAGTTTAAAAGTTGCGTTCCGCGGCATTGCTGCACTTCGATTTGTAGCATTACTCTAACTTTTTGAACTCTGATACTGATTCCTGACTACGGCTACGTTTAAATCAGACCTCCTTTTGTCTATTCCCTAGTACTTCATTACGGACTGTTGACAAAATGGAATGCCACACAGACCTCTTCTGTTCTACTTCTTGTTTTCATAGAGACCAGCCGCTGCCGAACCTCGCCTGTGAACTGGATTCCTCCCTTCATTTCACCCTCTGCTGGTATTCTGCTACTCTCAGATACGCTTGGTAAGACTTATTATGCTTTTCTGTCAGTTTAGGTGTAACAGTGCAATACGCCAGGCTGGCTCCAATCACCTGATAAGTTGCATTACCGCTCAGGGGTTCACGTACTCTTGTCTACACACATACTTACTTGTATCCATTCTGAACCACTGTTGTTCATCATCTCCATACAACAACTGCACAAAGAGACTCTCTGAATAAGTTCTTCAAGAGTCCATCACGTGCACTCACGAACACTTTGCTGATCAGTGCACCATCCTGTATCTAGTGCGACCCTCGCGTGCCCGGTTGAATATCCTATACTAACGTTTCTTTTTGTTGTTTTGTCCTGTTGTTGGTTCTTGAACTATTGACATTTTTCATTACCAGTTAATCCTCCTCTGTGGTAAGCCACTTAATTCCTATATTCATTGAACACTAGCTCCCAGGTTTAAGTGGGTTAATAGTACCTCTTGGTTTCCTCATAGTTTCAGACCCCGTACGAAGTAGATGCCAACAGTTCTAGGTACTACAGGAGATATTTGGGGTACTGTCTGTATGTCTCCTACTCCAATTTGGTGTTAACCTGTTTTCTGTATTTTTGTTACAACAATTGGTTGGTGGTGCGTGTGTTCCCCGCTCTTTTGTATGATCAACACCTTTGTCTAACACTAAAACAGCAGAGGCGTGTATCAAAGAAGAGTTCCCTCAAGTTGAGGAGGCCGGAGTTCTGGGTGAATCCCGGCTGACGAGTGGCGATCCAGGGAGTTTCCTCAATGTTTCATTCGATTGACTCAAGGTTTTCTAACCAATGCCCCTGACAGCACGGTGGTGAGCAACATCCATCTACTGATGGGTGATTAATTACATTAACATATGGGACTGTCTTCCTGAAGACAGCATGAAGCTTGCAAGTGCTAGAAGAAGGAGAACACCACTAGAGTTACAGGTACACTGCTGAGAGTTACAGGTACACTGCTGGAGAGCACCTTTCATTCTGTGTTATATATAACACATACTACTTACCAGTAATAGTCTAAACCTTCTATCGGCTTAGAATCATATGATTTGCATAGTCCGCCATTTAGTGGTTTGCTCGGAGTAGAACACTAGGTTTATTTAAGCAAAAAATAGGGTGTCGACAAGGGACATTCGGTCACACTATCCTTATCCTACATGTTAACATGCGCATGATCCCTTATGCATCAATATATGCAGATGGTTTCTTTTTCTGACATGACATCTGTGGAAGACTATTACTGCTAAGTAATATTTGTCTTCTGGGGCATGTGAATCTGGTTAGATTTGATTTTGCGGTCTCGCGGTTTCAAGGTGACTTCCCTTCAACTCACCCCGAGGTTGTGCCATCAAAGCTGGGATTGGCTAAGTAAGTGGTTTTCCCGCAAGGTGAAAATCCCACCCCAACCACTCATCCCCCCCCACAGTGACCCACCCCTCGCACCAAATTCTACCATCTGACAGTGCTTCAGTGTCGAAGTTGGTGACCATCAGTGTAATGGTGTCAACATGTTTCTGTACGCTTTGGAGACTTGCTGCACAGGAGTGCGGGGAAAAATGTGAGGGTACATGTACACAGGATAGGTATAGTGTGACAGGAATGCCCCCGTCTATGTCCCATTTGTTGACTTTGAAAATAGTGTTCTTATTTGGAGCAAACCATTGGATGGACTATGGAAAGCAAGTGACTCAATAGCCCCAGAAATAGGACAAGCATTACTTACCGTAATAGCATTTCTGATGATTGTATCGGCTTAGATTCACATGCTGTGAATATAGTCAGACAGCTAGTGGTAATCAAGGAGTATTGCATCTGGTCTTTCAAGGATCGGAAGGGGACGTCAACATGGGCGTGCTTGTAACACTATGCCTAACGTGATGTGTAGTGTACCCAAAATCCCTCACGCGTCGAGGGTCCTCTGGTTGTGTTTTTTCTGCTGTGAGAGAGCTTTATGACTAACGTGAGTGAGTACAGAAAGAGAGATAATAGTAAGATGTTTATGTTCCTTCTACTCAGAGCGGGGGGGAAGGGTGGGCACATTTGACTCTAAGAAGATACAATCATCAGAAATGCTATTATAGTAAGTAATGAAGGTCTTCTGATGCTTGTGAATCTGCTTAGAGTCATATACTGTGCATAGACTAGCAAGCAGTACCCAGAGTTGGATGGCGGGGTGTGAGAAGGAACCGTGGTAAAGAGATTTCTTAGTACCTCTTGTCCCACCTGACAATCAGACCTAGAGTGAGTATCTAGGCAGTGGTGTTTTGTAAAGGTGTGTATAGAACTCCAGGTTGCTACTTTGCAAGTGTACTCGAGAGGAAGTTTGGCAATGAATGCTATGGAAGCTCTAGTGCCCCGAGTCGAGTGTGCTCTAGGCTTGAATGGCAGATCTCTCTTGGCAAGAGTGTAGCAGAGTGTGATGCAATTTACAATCCAATTTGAGATGGCTGAATTAGAGACAGGGTACCCCTCTCTACCAGCCGCCACCGAAATGAAAATCATATTCATTTTTCTTAGTGTTTTTGTCTTTTCAAGATAATATATGACTGCCCTGCGCACATCAATTGTGTGAAGGCTTCTTTCTGACACGTTAGTGGGGTCTGGAAGAAGGCAGGCATTTCTATTGATTGGTCCACGTTAGACAAGATTTGGAGCAGTACCCTTTGGGTGCACTACAACAACCTTGACCTCCTGGCAATAGGAACCAACCTTTGGTATAATTCTGCACTACACAGGTTGGTAGTGTGGCTGAGCAGCCAAGCTCATCTCAAGAGGGGTCAATGTGAGCAGGAGGGTGGTTACACAGATTCACAGTGACGGGTATCCAAATAAACACACTCAAGTTTTCTTGATTAAACAACTACTAATTAATTTAACAGTCAGTTTGATAACCCTTCTTCAGAAGAGGCAATATAATATTAACAATCAAAAAGACTCCAAAATACACACTCTTAGTTTCTCTAAATCAGCAAATACCCATTTGGGATGGTACACAAACACTTCCTACACCCTCAGGTGACTTAAATAGCTAGGACACCGGACATTAATAGATCACTGGTATATTTAGAGCAATACTGAGATGAGTGTTAAAGTAAAGATGTTTCAGAATAAAACAAGAGATCACGCACAAATTCTGAAGCAGGAAAGTACTTTTGAACCCCCCCTCAATGCAAAGTAAATTAACCCTTTCCTGGAGGGAGGGTAAGGCACAAGCAGAAGAGAGAAGAGTCATTCAGGGAGCCAGGCCAGCCAATGTCAATTGGGCAAACGTCTAGGTGAGCTGAAGCACTTCTTGCAGGTAAGTAAAAGTCTTGCACAATGTTTTAGAAGTCTTTGTAGACAAGTAGAATCAATGTAGGGTCACAATCTGGGAGGCTTGTGAGAGGTAGAAGATGGAAGAAACTCTACAGAAGCAACCAAGACCAGTCTCAACTGAGATCAAGTAATGCTACAACAACCAGAGGTAAGTCCTCTCAAACTTTACAGTACCTTTGGTTAGAAGAAATGGTTCCAGCTGGCTTCTGTTCCTGTGCAGCTCTGCAGATCCTTTTGTTCCTGGGCCTCAGTCATGGGGACGAGAGGGAGGTCGTCTGGGGACTCCTGCACTGAAATGGGACGGTCAGCGGCAGAAAAGGACAAGCTTCTATTCAGCGTCACTTCACGGTTTCAGCTCCTCGCGTCTCAGCAAATAGCACCACCGCAGACTATCGGATACCACTCTGGACTTTCCTCACATTACTGGGAGTCCGGAGGATCTTCCACAAGCTCAGGTCCGATTTAAAAGTGATGGACTGTTTGGTGTTCCTCTCCCTAGCACTTCGGTTCCAGCAGCAGTAACAGCCAGCTCCGAGAGGATGTGCAAAAGAGTTCACTTTGGAGTCGATTGGTCCCACCAACTCAAGGGGAGAAGCCGTCCTTGCAGGGCTTCTCTAGTTGAGGTGAATTCATAGCTTCAGCACAGCAGCAGGGCTTCACCGGGCAAACCAATGGTCCAGGAGTTGCAACAGGCATCTGTTCCAAGTTCTTCTTCAGATTCCTTCGTCCACTGATTGACTCTGCCTTCCAAGACAAAAAGCCTCGTCTTTTATGCATGTTTCTCCCATTCATTCCAGCCTAGCTACCAATCACAAAGCAGGGTGGCTGTCCTTGCCAGACAGCCAGCCGGCCAATCACTTTTGGGTGCATTCCTGGAACCAAGGGGATTAAGCACAGGGAGACTCGGGCACCTCCATCACTTCCTGCCCCCTGCCAGACATGCTGGAGCCAGAGGCGGGCTTCACTTGTGAATCCCGCCAAAGAAAGCGAACATAGGGACCAAACCATGTTTGGCGTGCCGAGCAAATCTCAAGAAGGACCTTTCCAGCAAGAAATGGCAGAAAAAGAAGACCAGGGCCATTTTGATAAAATGGGCACCCATGGTTGCTTTACTGCAGCTGCGAACGCAGCCCGCTGTAAAAACACACAATGGTAGTAAAAAGTAAACCGCTGCCACCAGCCATTAATTGTAGAAAGGGTAATATAAAAATGTTACATGTGAAACTAGGTAGAGGGGATACTAAGTAACCCCTCCAGTACCCTACGCAAAGATAGCGCGTGCTGGGACTAGAAAGTTACAAATTGTAAGTAAAGTCAATTTCAATTCTCTTGGTGAAACTACTGTATCCAACAACAGTGAAGGTATTTAAACATTTGGAAAATCGACTTCCGTGTGCCACTGCACTGTAGTTGCTGTGTGTCACAATGCAAAGATGATGCCTATGGAGTTTGTCAGACTCCAAAAGAAACCGTGTTTAAATCACAGTAAAATACATGAGAGAGTGGGGAAAAAAGGTCTCACTCTCTCCAGGTTGAAAATTAAAGTCCTATAGTCCAGCAAAAGTGCTGGGAGCCTCTAAGGTAGAAAGGAATTAGCACATTTCTGAGAATTCTCCCTAACAGTTCACATGGAACTTTGAAATGAATTTAGACACAAACTCATCTTATCTTTGTGAATTGTGACAAATGGGTCTTGAACTGAAAGGGCCTGTAATTCACTGACTCGTCTTATTGAAGTGACTGCCACTAGGAAGGTGGTCTTGTAAGTGAGTGCGTTAAGGCTAGCCTTATGCATAGGTTCAAAAGGAGATCCCATTAGTCTAGTTAATACCACATTTAGGTCCCATCCGGGAGCTGGATTTGAAATTGGGGGATGAAGTCTTAGCCCCTTCCATAAATGCCTTGATCACTGGGATCTTCCACCACAACACCTTCTTTTGGGACGTAGTGCAAGCTAAAAGAGCAGCTAGGTGGACCTTCAGGGAATTAAAAACCAGACCTGAGTCCAGTAAATGAGTCAGGTATAAACCAATATGTGTAGGAGAGCAGTCTATGGGATTGATGCTCTTAGAATGGCACCAGATAACGAAGCGTTTCCACTTATTGGAATAGCAATGTCTGGTGTTCGGTTTTCTAGCCTCCTTAAGAATGTCCATGCATCTCTGAGGGAGTTGGAGGTGCCTGAACTCTAGGACTTCAGGAGCCAGTCCGCCAAATAGAGAGTTTGCGGGCATGGATGGAGTGTTTCTCATGTCTTGTGAGAGCATGTTGTATGTGCAAGGCAGCTTCATCTTGTTGAGTAGGGGAGTTGGGGGAAAAGCGTAGACAAATTTCCCTGACCATGTTATCCAGACACCATTCTTCTTAGAGCGGTCCTGGGGGTACCTGGAGGCGTAATCAGGGCATTGTACGTTCTCCAGAGTTGTGAACAGGTCAATCTCTGGGAAGCCCCATTCCGTAAAGACGTTTGAGACTGTCTTCGTGCAATTGCAATTCGTACTGTGTGGGTAGAGGGAAGTCTCTGCTGAGCACGTCTGCCAGAAGATGGAGTTCCCCTTGAACGTGTTGAGACAGGAGTAACAACTGGTGTTTGAGAGCCCACTTCCAAATGTTCTGGGACAGTTTGGATAGCCCTGGAGAGTGTGTGCCCCCCTGCTTGTTCAGGTAATACATGGCTGTGGTGCTGTCCACAAGGACCAGTACGGTCTTCCCCTGTAGTTGTGTTTGGAAAGCTTTTAGGGCTTTGAACACTGCCAAGAACTTCAACTGTTGTATGTCGTTGGATGCTACTGCTGGGGACCAAACGATGTGCGCTGTGTGATGGAGGTGAGCCACCCACCCAGTCAGAGTGCGTCTGTGGTGAGAGGGGCTTCTACTGCAGGGGTGGTGAAGGTTTTCCCCTTCAAGAGGTTTTCCCTCGGCCACCACTGCAGAGTGAGAACGAGGGCTGCCGAGAACCACTAGATTGTCCCATTGTCCGCTGGCCTGACACCATTGGCTGCTGAGCCACTCTTGCATGGGGCGTATGTGCAAACTAGTCTCGGCGTACCCGTTGGCGTCTGTGGCCTTCCCGACGACTCTATTGCGGCAGCTTGGGGGTTGTGTGCTTTCCTTTACATGATGTCTGTGTGTGTGTCCTTCCGCAGATAGGTCAATGGCCTCTGGATCGGAGACATGGCTGTCGCTTCCTTCCTCGTCACTCGAGGCAGAGGTGGGAGAGCTACTCTCGGCCTGCTGCATGGCATAGGCTGCCCACTACTTTACTCGCCGTTCTTTTATCGTCTTCGGATGCCAACGTTTGCAGGACCGGCGGGACTGCTCGTTATGATCGAGGTAGACACTTATTACACCTTCAGTGTGAGTCTTTCCATGGGTACTTGCCGTTGCAAGAAGGGCAAACTTTACAAGGAGTCCTATCCAGAGCTCAGGTTAATAGTGATAGCAAAACCAGAAGGGAAAAGAGAGGGAAGAAAGAAACACATTCTTGAAAACACACGACCCCTGCCCCCACTCTCCCTACTGTGTAGGCCTGGCCGGAAGGCCGATGCCACGCAGTCTACAGCGTCGACCGGAGCACCAGCCGCCAAAATCTACAGTCGTCTTTAGCGTTGGTTCTGAAGTAGCGGGTGAAAGATTGACGAATATTAAAAGACTGTAGGTCGTCGACAAAGAAATATATCTTAGCAATTTTAGAGCTCTGCATAAGGCAAACAGCTAGCTTGATGGAAGAAAAAGGACCTCGACGCGCAAGGAATTTTGGGTACCCTACATGTCACGTTAGGGATAGGGTCCCAAGCACGTCCATGTAGACGTCCCTTTTCAATCCTCAAAAGACTAGATGCAATACTCTGCGATTACCACTATATGTCGGACTATATGCATAGCATGTGACTAAACAGATTCACAAGCATCAGAAATATATATTGGGGCAAGACAAGCAATGGTGCTGGGAGGCAAGGCGGGCTACATATGGTGTTCATTAAATGCCCAGTAACAGCCTTTCCGGAGCTTGTATCTGCTTAGAATTTGATGCTTTGCATATACGCTGTCATTGTCAGAAGCCCAGACCATTGGTTTTGTCCATAGGGAACCCAGCACTAGACCTGAACAGGAGGGGGATGGATGCAAAGGAGAGGAATCCAATTCCTGCCACACCTCCTTATGCAAACATGTGTTTGCAGACCCTTATCTCTAGCCTTGCCTCTTGATGCAGGTGCTTGCCAGTGTTTTTTCTCACTTTAAGCTACATCCAATCCGTAACAATGGAGAGAACACCAGGATATCAAAATTGGTCACTGTTAGGGAGAATTCTCAGAAATGTGCCAATTCCCTTCTACCTTAGAGACCCCCAGCTCTTTTTGCTGGACTTTAGGACTTTTAATTTCTAACCTGGAGAGAGCGAGACCTTTTTCCTACTCATGTATTTTTCTGCGATTTGGACTCTGTTCCATTTGACTTTGGAGTCTGACAAACTCCATGGGCATCATTATATAGTGACACACCGCACCTTCAGTGCAGTGACACAGTGACGTTAAATTGACTACTTACATTTGTAACTTTCTAGACGAGGAACACTATCTTGCCATAGAGTGCTGGAGGGGTTACCTAGTATCCCCTTTGTCTATTATCTTATGTAACATTTTTATGTTACCCTTTCTACAATTAATGGCTGGTGGCAGTGGTTTACTTTTTCCTACCATTGTGTGTTTTTACCGTGGACTGCAATGGCAGCAAGACACCCATGGGTGCCCATTTCGTCAAAATGACCCAGTCTTTTTTCACCATTTCTTGTTGGAAAGGTCCTTCTTGAGATTTACTCTGCGCGCCAAACCAGGTTTGGTCCCTTTGTTCGTTTGGTCTTTGGCGGGATTCACTGGTGAATCCCGCCTCTGGCTCCAGCGTGTCAGGCAGGGGCAGGAAGTGAGGGAGGTGCCCGAAACTCCCCCTGCTTAATCCGCTTTGTTACAGGAATGCACCCAAAGGTGATTGGCCGGCTGGATGCCCTCGGAGGACAGCCACCATGGTGTGAGTGACAGCTAGGCTTAGAATGATAGGGAGACCTACATAAAAAGGTGAGGCTTTTTGCTCGGAAGGCAGAGTTGACCACTGGACGAAGGAATCCGAAGAAGAACTTGAAGAGGACGCCTGCTGCAACTCCTGGACTGTTGGTTGGCCCGGTGAAGCCCTGTTGCATTGCTGAAGCTCTGAATTCGCCTTGACTAGAGAAGCCCTGCAACGGACGACTTCTCCCCTTGGGTTGGTGAAACGAAGGAACCCCACAGTGAACTTGCCTGGACATCCTCTCGGTGCTCGCTGTACTTCAATTGCTGCTGCAGGAACCATATTGCCAGGAAGAGTAACTCCAGATCGAGTGCATCGCTTTTAGTCGGACCCGAGCCCCAGGAAGAGCCTCCGGACTTCCATTAAGCAGGACTGACCAAGCCTGAGCCACCTCAACAGAGTGCTGGACCCCAGATGCGAGGAAAGTCCATTAAGGTAACCAAGAACCGCGGTTGTGCCGCTTGCGTGAGCTGGGAGGAGCTGAAACCACGAAGTGCTGCTGATCTGAAGTTTGCCCATTGCTGCCGCCGACCTTCCATTCGTAGTGCAGGGGTCCCCAGACATCCTCTCTTGTCCCCATGACTGAGGCCCAGGAACACAGGATCTGCAGACCTACACAGGAACAGAAGCCAGCTGGAAGCAGGTTTCTTCTAACCAAGGGTACTGTAAAGCTAAGAGGACATGCCTCTCGTCATGTAGCCTTGCTTGTTCTCAGTTGAGACTTGTCTTGGTTGCCTTTGCAGAGTTGCTTGCAGATTTGCCCCTCAGAAGCCTCCCAGCTTGTGGCCCTACATTGATTTCATTTTCTACAAACATTTCTAAAACACTGTGCAAGACTTTTTACCTACCTGCCAGAAGTGCTTCAGCTCCCCTAAACTTTTGCTTAAATAACATTGGCTGTCCTGGCTCCCTGAAAGACTCCTTACCTCTGACTTTGTTCTTTGCCTTTCCCCAGGAAAGGGTTAATTTACTTTGCATTGGAGGGGTTTAAAAAGTACTTACCTGCTGTAGAATATTTGTTAACCATGATTTATTCCCTCAAAACTTTACCTTTTTTTCTCCCACTCAGTATTGCTCTAAATGCGCCAGTGATAAAAATCAACGTCCACAGTGTCCTAGTTATTTCAGTTACCTGTGGGTGTAGGAAGTGTGTGCGTACCATCCGCAATGGGTATCAACTGATTTAGTGAAACAGAGTGTGTATTTATTTAAATATATTTTGTGTTATACGATTGCTTCCTTCTAACTAAAGAAGGCTTTTTCAACTGTTAAATTAATAATTGTTTCATCAAGAAACCTTGTGTGTAATTGTTTATTTGAATAACTGTCATTGTGAAACTGTGTAACAACCTTACTGCTCACATTGACCCCTCTTGGGATAAGCCTGGCTGCTCAGCCACACTACCAGCCTGTGTAGTACAGACTTATACCAAAGGTTGGGTTACCGATTGCCAAGAGGACAGGGTTGGTGCAGTCTCCCACAGGTTACTGCACACAATCTTGACTAACAGCCACTCACACACTGAAACACCAATCACAGCCACAGCGCTGCAGAGACCAGTGCAAAGCAACCAGTGATAGCAACAGAGACACACTGGCTGCAATCCCACACCGCTACAATTTGAGATCCCACCGCACAGGGCTGGCGGAGGAAGCCAGAAATTGCAAAGTGAAAAATAACTAGTCCCTGCCCCACAAGGTATTAAGGAGAAACACCTGAGGCATTCCACATAATTATCGAGATGATCTCGGGATGCAGACCTATAAACAGAAACTGTACCACTGAACTTCCAACGGTGCCATGGTCAATCGGCTGCATGCCTACAAGAACAAAGTATGTGGGGCTTGGCCCATCTTAAAGACTTCTCCTTGAACATACACCTTCCAAGAGGGCAAGATAGATAAGGGTTGGCAAGGAAATATTGCCAATCGACCCAGAGGGAGGGAAATGCAAGCACCTCCCCTGGATAAACACACTTCCGGTTTCCTTTTCATCCAATCCCTACTGTTCATGTCCAGGTACCAATGGCCTTGATGCATTGGCATCCTCAACTGTAAACTATTAAAAAGATGCAGCTGAAACCATGTAGAAGCAGCTAATACTAGTCTGTATTTAACCTTAGCCAGCTGAATTGTTTTTTCTTGTTTAAGTTTGTTTTACAATCAGCATCCGGCTTCTTGGCTCTGTTCTGATGCATAGTGAATGGTCGATTCCTGGTGCTTTTAGAATTCTTCTGATCAAGGCAGAAAATGTTGAATGTGAAAAATGTATTATCCAGCGTGCAACAAAGTGCAAAGCAGAGCAGGAACATTGTAATCTTAAAAAGGAGTGATAAAAGACTGCAAATGAAGAGAAATTAGGAAATTAAGATTGAAGCGGCAAAGAATATATTGACAATTGGAACAGTCACAGCCCCTCATAAAAAAAAGTTCAAGATTTCTGGGAAAACTTGAAGTGAAACAGATCAGCAAACTTCACCAACCCTTCTGAAGAGATAGTCCTAATAGAACCACATCACCACAGAGCCCTACTTTGGATCTACTTACCACTTTGGGTTGCTAGTATCACAAACGGTTTAGTACTGCAAGAGGTACTGCACTAGCACAATAGAAAGCAATACAGCTAGGTGTGACTACGAGGATGGCAATGTGGAGACTAAAAAGCACACAACACAGGAGAAGGATGGACGGAACATTGCGACAGAAAATCTTGTAAATGGGCTGACAGAAATGGAACCCCATCAATCCTGAACGGAACAGAATCATTACTTTTCTCTGGAATGTGGCAGTACCAGAAGCATCCTCTATGCTTACCTGTCGTTGAAATTGGTTGTGAAGATCTTTGCGCTGCTCCTGTGCTCTGATCATTTCTAGCACTTTACGGTTCTCTTGAATGCAGGTGGGGCACTCACTGTCGCTCTCACAATAGCTCTCGAAACAGTGCTGGTGAAAGGAGTGACCACACAAGAAGTGCACAGAGGGTAACTCCAGAGCGCTACTGCAGATGCTGCACTTAGTCTTCTGGAAGATCTTGGGGCTGACAGAAAGCAAAGACAGTGAGTATGTTAACTGGAGTGACAAGCACAGGGAAAGGTGGGCAATGTAGGACCCAACATGAAGTTAGCACATCTGCCCATGGTCTGGAATATGAAATAAGAAAGAAGAGGGGCAGCCAACCTTTCATTCTCTCGTACAACCCTACAACTCGCATCATTCCCAGACTTTAAGGTCACCGAAGTGAGATCATGGGAGTTGTAGACGAAAACATTTGGAGGATGAGGTTGGTTAACCCAGTTCTAGAACTAGACATATGAAGTGAAATCATGTTATCACAGTTCTGGATGCACAATAAAATACAAAGCAGCACATGCAGTAAGCACAAATGCACATAATTAGGTGGGCAGAAACATCCTCTGCAGTCTGTAACTACGCACAAGCAGTCAGAAAAGCTATTCACAGTCCAACTCATCACATACTTGGATTATCGCTGTATATTCTAGGATCGGATATTTGCACCAGTACTAAATGTGTGTATATCCAGTTTGACATGTGGGGTTCTAAATTCACCACATTTTCAATTTAAATCACGTTTCTGTTAGGAACCATTTTCTTTTTGCAGCTTTCCTTCGATAGACATCAATGAGACAATCAACTTTTTGCAGCTGTTTTGAACTTGTACTGAGACTTTTGGAGGGAAGTGAAACAGTTTTACTTCACTTTCCTTGCTAAACACAAGCGTTTTGGGGGCACTGATCAGTTCCCATGTCTATCAGTGCAGGGGAACATTTTTCTTTTTTTTTTTTCACTTTGTGTTTATTGGATTTATTCAGTAACAATGGCGATAGATACTCAACTCAACCACCAGTCTAAACCAAACCATAAAAAACACCCCAACCCTCCTCCCCCCGAACCCTCCGCCCCACCCACCCCCCAAAACAAAGAGCTACACAGGGTTCACAAACAAAAGAAGAAGAGGCACCTCCAGGCTGGGAACACAATTCTGTACAATTACTGGCCATCTGACCGATTAGCCCTCTCTGCAAGATCCCCGCCAAAGCACACTCTGCTGGAGCTTTTATTCAGCAGCCGAACCGCCTCCACCCTCCCCACATTGTCCACCACCACACATGGCCCCAGATCTCAGAGTTTCAATGCAGCACAGTCTGTATTCAGGAGCACTACACTCCAATCCTGCAAAAAGGAAGGCATGTCATCATGTACAATAGCTGCAAGCTTCTCATAGGTGAAAATTGTTATCAGTTTATGAAACCAATCAGACTTCGTTGGGCCCTGAGATCCTTTCCACCTCTGGGCCAGGGCCATTCTTCCTGCCCTCAACATCGCACTGACTACCCTGGGGAAGGGGCCCCCTTCACACCGAGGCCCAGGGGCACCGAGTAAAATCTCCATGGGATGGAGGGCAGGGCAGTTTCCCAGGATATCTTTGATCCAACTTAGTAACTCTGCCCAGTAGACCTGGATGACCGGACATTCCCACCACATATGAAACCAAGTTCCTTTACCCGCACATCGGGGACATTTAGGGGAGACACCGGGAAACATTTTCGACAAAGAAGCGTGCGAATGGTGCCAAGAATGGAGCATTTTGAAGTTGTGCTCCATTGCTGCCGTATAAAGCCTCCCTTTAAAGACAGCTCGAAGCACGGAGTCCCAATCCCGCTCCTCCAGTGCCGTGCCAATTCTCTCTTCCCACACACCCCTGAACGCCTGTCTCCCCTCCAAGTCCGCCGTAATTAACACATTATAGATTTTCGACAGGGATCCCTTCCTGGAGCTGGCCTCCACAAAAATCTTTTCGAAGGCGGTCAGCTTACGAGAAAGGGAGGCCACCCACTTTGCTTGCGTGAGAATGCCCTTGAGTCGCAGAAAGTCAAAAATGGAGGGAGGCCTCTCCGGAAGCAGCTCCAACAGCTGGGGAAATTCAATAAAGCCTCCCTGGTCAAAAAGCTGCGCAGCCCTCTCCAGCCCCTGGTCCGACCACATCTGCGTCCCTCGGAACCCCCTAGCCCCCCAGATCCAGTGGAGGACCCCACAGGGAAGACAAGGGAGAAGGCCATGATGACAACAATTTGTTATCCCTACCAGGTCCCCACAATCGCCACAGGACCGCTAGAATTGGGTGGGACCGGGCTACCGCTGGTAGGGCGCGAGGAGGGGTCCAGAGCAAGTCCCTAACCTTGTGGGGGTGAACATGCACATCTTCAATAAAAGACCAATATGTCCTAAGGTCCTCTCGCAGATGCTCTAACATGACTCGCAACTGGGCCGCTTTGTAGTACAGCTTAAAGTCAGGAAGACCAAATCCCCCGAACGCCTTAGGAAGTGTTAGAGTACTCAACTTTATTCGAGCCCTCTTACCGCCCCATACAAAACGCAGAATTCTCGCCCGAAGCGAGAGAAAGAAGGAGTCTGGGATAGCACGAGGCAGAGAGGAAAAGAGATAGAGCAGCCTAGGCAGCATGTTCATCTTCACAGAGACCATTCGACCAAACCAAGAAAGCGTCAGTGGGGCCCACCTATCCAGGTCAGAACCAACCTTGGCCATCAAAGGAGGAAAGTTTAGCTCAAACACCTTTCTTAGGTCCCTCGGAATTACCACCCCAAGATACTTGGTACTAATTTTCTCTATACGCAGCCCGAACACCTCCACTCTACCCTCAATATCCACGTCCCGCTCTCCCATGGGCATAATACAGAATTTAGAAACATTTATTTTAAGACCAGAGAACTGTCCAAATCCACCTATCAACTCTAACAACCGGGGCAGGGAGTCGTTAATCCCAGTTAAATAAACTAGGATGTCGTCTGCAAAGAGAGACAGCTTAAATTCGTGCTCCCCACATCGTACACCTGTAATCGCCTCTTCCCGCCTGACCGCAATAGCAAAGGGCTCCATAGCCAGCGCATACAAAAGAGGAGAAAGAGGGCAGCCCTGGCGAGTTCCTCTAAAGAGTTAAAAGCTCGGGGACGCGAAGCCATTGACCAGAACCCTCGCAGATGGAGCATTATATAGTGCAGAGACCCATCCACAGAACCTATCCCCAATACCCATCCTTCGCAGCACTTTCATCATGTAAGACCATTCAACGCGGTCAAAGGCCTTTTCAGAGTCTAACGAGAGGAGGTAAGCCTCAGACTCACTCTTGGACACTTCATATATTAAATCCAGCGTTTTCCGCACATTGTCAGAACCCTGCCGCCCTGGAATGAAGCCCACCTGGTCCCCGTGAACCAAAGAGGGAATCAGCCTAGCCAGCCTGTTCGCCAAGATCCTGGCCAATAGCTTGACGTCAACATTTAAAAGCGAGATAGGCCTATAAGATTGACAAAAGGAGGGATCCCTCCCCTCCTTCGGGATGACAACAATGAGAGCCGACATTATAGAGGGAGGCAGAGACCCCGTTTCCAGGGCCAAATTATACACCTTAGACAAATGCGGCGCTAATGTGGAGCGAAAGGTCTTATAAAAGCGGACGGTGAATCCGTCGTCTCCCGGCGCAGTGCCGCTCTTCAAGGACGCGATAGCCTCAACAACCTCTTGGGGCGATATCGGGAGTTCCAACGATGCCGAGCGTTCCAACGGCAGACAGGGGATGGGGAGAGACCCAAAGAACCGATCAATATCTGACCCATCACCAGAATATTCAGAGGTATAAAGGGTTTCATAATATGACTTGAATTGCTCAACGATCTGGTCATCCCCCAGCCACCTTACACCCCCCGGACCAGATATGGATTTGACTCGTCGACTGTTACGGAGTGCCCTAAGTCTCCAAGCCAATATCCTGTCCGCCTTTTCCATATATCTTTGTTTTAGAAACGCAAGCTTCTTCTCAGTCTGCCCCACGAGCAAGGCAGACAGTTTGGCTCTCAGCTGTTGAAGCCTAGCCCACTTGTCCAGATCTATTTGCGTCTTCAACTTCCCCCCTGGCTGAATAGCCAGAATCTGCTCCCTCAGCTTACTCTCTTCCCTCGCCCCCTCCCTCCTAGCTCCCATTTCCATCAAAACGCATCTGATCGTAGCTTTAAATGCATCCCACACCCCTCCAAACCCCACCTCTCCATTGTCGTTTAAGGTAAAGAACTCGACTATCGAGTCCAGCAGGGACTGCCTTAGCGCCCTATCCTGCAGGAGCGAGTCATTACATATCCAATGCGAACTGCTCCCGACCCTTGGGGGAATCCCTAAACTAACACAGATCATATCATGATCGGACCATGGGATGGACTCCACCTTGAAGTCAGAGATATATTCATGGACTGCGGAATCAACTAGCACATAGTCAATCCTAGAGAATGACTGATGAACTGAGGAGTAATAGGTAAATAGAGGATCCCGGTTACCAACATCAGCGTGGGCATCTAAGAGATGTAGGTCCATATTTACCTCCCGAAACGACTCTGCCATCTTCCATTGGGATCTAAGATCAGGGCATGGGTTTGCGGATTTCCTGTCTTTATCCAGGTGCATCACCATATTAAAATCCCCCCCTACAATGATTGCACCCTCTCGAAATCCCCGATTTTCCCGCTCATCCCCTGCCAAAACACATCCTGACCCTCGTTCGGACCGTAAACTCCCACCAATGTGAACCACCTACCCCTTATCTCCCCCTTGACCATAATAAAACGGCCCTCTGGATCCACTTTATGCGCTTTGGGAGAAAACTGCGCATCTGGGGAAACCAAGAGCACAACCCCCCTTCTTTTCACCCCATATGATGATCGAAATAGGTATTGAATAGCCCTAGATTTGAGAGCGGGTTCTCTCCCCTTAACCCAATGGGACTCCTGTACAAAGAGAAAGTGCAACTTCAACCGCCGGAACTCTCTGAGCACCAGCGACCTCTTGGTCGGGGAGTTCAGACCTCGCACATTTAGAGACCCCACAGAAAGAGAGTAAAAAAAGTCATTCATAAGGGCAGACGGAAAGCCACACGGAAGCACCTCCCCCCAACCATGGAGACCCCCAAAGAAGGAGCAAAACATATGTGTTGAACCCAATATTCATAGTAGCGCTTAACTCCCCCCTATGCCTCACAAACTCCCCGCCCCTCACCCCCCACCCAACTTCTGAGCGTCTGAAAGGACTGCATCTACCTACAGTCAATCTTCCAGACCACCAAGGCTCGCCTCCACCAGGGCGAACAACCTCACACAGAACACAACAGTTTCCGGGCCCCCCCAGACCCAAAAGACGTATCCGACTTCCCCCCTCCACCAGCCAGAGCAAGAAGCGATCCCGCTTAGAGACCGGCGACAAACCAACGATACTCAACCCCATACAAGCACAAACGCAGTCAGAGGACAGCAGAGGCTCCCCCCCTCCAGTTAGGCCGGCACTTGCCCCGGGGACGGAGGTGCTATCTTCCTATATTTCCTATGCCCCCGGACGCGCCGCCGTCCCAGGGATGCCGGAGAGTCCCCACGGGGACCCTCAGTGGGATCACCATCCAACTTGACCTGCTCCTGAAGAGAGTCACTCAATAGCTCTGCCATTTCTCTTCTGATGTCAGACTCCGAGGTAAGCACATGTCTCTCTCCATCGAGCTCAAAGGTGAGAGAGAATGGGTGCCCCCATCTATACCGCACTCCCTTCGCTTGTAACCACTTCGTTAATGGCCCACAGAGTCTCCGTCGCGCCAAAGTGAGTGCAGAAAGATCATGATAAATGGAGATTTTGGCACCATTCCACTCAATCACACCTTTTTTGCGAGCAAGTTCCAATATCTTAGTTTTCTCTCTATAATAGTGGAATTTCACTAGAACGGAGCGAGGGCCTCCCACCTGACCTCCTGCTCTATGAGCTCTGTCAATGGCAGGATCCATAGTAATCTCCCTTTCAAGAACCAGACTTATAACTTCTTTGACCTTTCGCTCAGGTCAACCTGCGTCTCTCCCTCCTGCTCCGGTATGTTGAAGAACCTCAAATTAGAGCGTCTCTCTCGATTTTCCAAGTCGTCAAGCTTGAGGGCAATCTTTTCCTCCTTTCTCTCAAGCTCCGCCAGCCGCAGGTCAAGCTGGGTCTCAAGGATATCCACAGAGGACTGATTGGCTTCGTGGGCCTGAACCCTATCTTCCACATCGTCCACCTTCTTATCCAGGGAGTCAAGTCTCTTCCCTATGTCTGCCCTGAACCCCCGGATCTCCTCGAAGAGAGCTGCCATACTGCGGCCCATATCCTGGGAATCTACTACTTCTTTTTGGCCGGAGACCTGCATACTGATGACCAATTGAGTCCTGGGGAGACCTCCGGAATCGCTGGAGAGCCCTCACTCCCTGCATCCAGACTCCAAACTTCCCCTAGGCCGGAGTTCCGACAAGTTCACCACACGAGGAGCACTCACCGGGCGCGGGAGCCCCGACCGAGCTCCAAGAGAGCGCCCCCCAGAACACATCCAGAGACCATGTCGCTGCCCCTGAAGCGTAGGGAAGAGTGCAAAGTCGGAGTCGGAGCTCCCCTTCAATCAGCAAGCAAAATCCACTCCTCCCCCGTCTGCCTCCAGCACTTCACAAGAGAGAAACACACACTGTCTGGACCCAGGTGGGTGCCCCAAGCTCCAGAGTGCCTTCCGACGCCGCTGCTACAACGGCAAAGATTCCCTCTTCGCTGCTACCTCCAGCCAGCAACAGTTTATGGGTCCATTCTCCGCCCTTCCCGGACCATCCCTGCCGCCAGCTCTCAGCCGGCACTTCCAACGGGGAACGTAGCGGGCCAGATCACCACACCTCTTTTTCCCTCATCAGGCCTCACACGTCCCGCGACTCCTCTGCCGCACTCCAGGAAAGGTGCAGACCCTTCCCTCGCCGAACCAAGCCAAGCGGACTCAAGCAGCACTCCGGCACCCAGCGCCACCCCTCTCAGGTCACCGTACCGGAGGCAGCTGTATGTCTGTGTGCCAAGCTCCCAGGGGCTTTAGAGTCTCATGGCAGCTGTATGTCCGTGTGTCAAGCTCCCAGGGGCTTTAGAGTGTCATGGTAGCTGTACGCCTGTGTGCTAAACTCCCAGGGGCTTTAGAGTGTCATGTCAGCTGTATGTCCATGTGCCAAGCTCCCGGAGGTTTAGAGTGTCATGGCAGCTGTATGCTCGTGTGCCAAGATCCCAGGGGTTTTAGCGTGTCATGGCAGGTGTAGGCCTGTGTGCCAAGCTCCCAGGGGCTTTAGAGTTTCATGGCAGCTGTATGTCTGTGCGTCAAGCTCCCAGGGGCTTTAGAGTCTCATGGCAGCTGTATGCCCATGTGCCATGCTCCCAGGTGCTTTAGAGAGTCACACCATTCCCCACCGGTCCTCTGCTGGGGCTCACCTCGGGATGGCAGCTTCACACTCCGTGCCCCCAGCAGGTTCCGCGGCCTCTCACCGTTCCTCCGGGGCCTCCGGCATACAAAGTCCGCAGCTCACTCTCCCAGAGCTGCCGCACTCTCTTCTCTTCCGGGGAGAGCCCACGGCTCCCCCCCGCGGGAACCGCCACACAACGGACGCCGCTAGGGGGGTGAGGGGGGGGGCACGGGTCCGCAGCAAGGCCGCGCAAGGGCTCCGATCTGGGCGCCTCCGCCCCTCCCCCACCGCCAGCGAGACAGCGCCGCGCGGCCCTCCTCGGCGGGGAAGGACCCCTAGCCTCTCCCGGCAGAGCGCTCCGGAGGCTCCGAACTCCTCGCCCCCGGCACCTCCCGTCACCGGCGTTCGCTCCACCTGGTCACGGGGCTACACGCCAGCCCAAGGGGGGGGGGTCCTCACACAGCTACGAAGGGGCTGGGGGGCCCAATCCTGGAAAAAGGCCGCCCTGGGGAGGAGAACTGCCGAGAAGCTTCAGCTCATCTCGGCGCCCCCTGGTGGCTCCCCGGGGAACATTTTTCAATCCACAATGTGCAACCTTAAAATCTGTTGCCAACTTTAAAGCTGTGAAATGAGTTGAATTATTTTTTTCTTGGACAACATTACCTTAATCAGAAACACTGCTTACTCATCTGTCACCATTATACTTCTCACCACCCCAATTCAAAGATATTCCTATGGCAACTCCCTTGATTTGTAATTTATATTTTTCTCCAGTTCTGAGGAAATATTTCCACTTCTATCGGTTCTGAAGCCTACTATTCTATTTACCAGCCATTGATGGTATGGCAATATTGTAAGTAAATGTATTACCAGCTTGGTTAACTCATCGGCCAAAGGATCGTCAACCCTACCCCCGGCCACCATAAGCTTTGAAAGTCTCCGTTTTGGCTCCCTTGCTGAGAAAACCATCCCTGGATCAGAATACACTGAAAAATGACCACCCGGTTGCTGGTCTTTTATGGCCGACAATGATGCTATAAAAAAGTTAGTCACCTAGCATCAGCAAAGAGAACCAACTTTTAGACTCTTTTTCAGTCTGGTTTTCAGCCATTCAATAGAATAGAAATGGCACTTGTGACAATGTTTCTATGATATTTTTAAATATGCAGACAAAGGCGCTTTTCCCCCTTCCGATTAGGTTTGACCGCTCCGTAGGATCTCGAAGTAAACAGTGATGAGGTCTGCAGTCTTGCGGGACGAATCGAGGTATTCAGCCACTTTGCCCCAAGGGAAGGGTCATGTGAAGCTAGCAATGTGAGCCTGCAACACAACATTCGGCCTAGGGGTGGCGGTAAGCGAGAACTCGCAGGGAGAGACTCCCCTCTTGGGGAGAAGGACCCCCTTTCCACTGAGGAACTCCCTTGTCAGTGTTCTCAAACATCCACTACAACCCTATCACTTGACAGAAAACAGTTATTGTAAGATAAAAACAGAAAACAAGTAACAGCCTGGTACTGTGAAGAGTACGAACGGAGCAGTGATAAACAATACCAGTCAATCACAGAGACGAAAAAACCTAAAGGGAGTGGTTATGAAGAGTATAGCTCCAACACAAAGGAAGGACTATCCAGGAAAGCCCCAGCATAGCGTAATAAAAGGGGAAGTGACAAGAAAACCAGGAGTTTCAAACTGGCTGGCAGGGGGAAGCTGGCAACTCGGGGAGAACAGTGGTTTGTGTGTCAGCAAACCGTAGGAGAGGCAAGTGCACTACCTGGAGAACAGGCTGGAGAGAAATTGGCCAGAGACTGGTAGTCCCTGGATGGACACAAGGCTGCAGAGGAGCCCCAACCTCGACGCGCCTGAAGTGTAGCACACTCAGGACGGAGCCGAACATGTCTATCAGATTGAAGGAAATCCCAGGAGGGAGCAGAACGTGAAATGTGGTGGCCAGAAAGAGTGAATACCTCTTTATTTGCCGATACCACACACCGACACTGCAGTGTGTCAAAGGAGCAAAATGGAAGAAAGCAGAGAAGCCGTCCTGACTGACAACGGAACAGAAGCCAAGAACACTGTCCCGGTGACGCAGCCCCATTACACCATGGGTAAAGGGGAGAGTGGGAGACCCGGGGCATGAGAAATAAGTGGGAAACTTCCTACACCTTGGAAAACAGAATCTAAAGATTGAAGTAATCCTACTCTTACCAGTAACTGGGAAGAGTAAAAAAAGAGGGAGGAGCATTCAGGGACTTACCATACGCATCCCAGTGAATGACACGAGTATAAGAAGAGTAATAGGAGTAATCCTACTCATCCCAGTGAATGGCAACAATACAAGAAGAGTGAGAATGGTTCAGTGAGTGGCAAGAATATCAGAAAAGCAAGAGTCAAATAAGGACTCAACCTACTTGTCTTAGTGAGACGATAAAATCAGAAAGAAGAAAGAAGGGTCGTGAGGTACAACACCTATTCAGAGACTCCGTCAAAAGACCAGAGAGGAATCTGAAGAGTCAAGGGAACCAGTATAAGAGGCCCTGGAAAAACCCCTTGAAACAAATGAAGGACCTAATAGGAGACATAGCAAGAGACTATCTGAAGATCCAGTATGGAGGAAAACTTAGCAAAAGTTAAAATTGAGAACATTCTACTTCACCACACAGCCTACTTTCTACAATCCTTAAATCAACGCCCGTTAGAGGTACTAGTCTCCTTTTGTTCATAGAGGTAATAGTCGATCTGAGATTAACAGGAAGTAGGTTCCATAGGCGAGGGCCCAAGACTGAGAAATGTTTGACTTTTACAGAAAAATCTTAAAACCTCTTTCAATAACTTATGGTGCTTTCCTAATATCTTTTTTGCAATCGTGAGAAAGACAGTTCTGGCAGGTTTGAACCCTGAAAAGATGTTTTTACTAAATCCTTCAGCATAGTTAAAAAAAATGTAATCATTGAAAACATAATTCATTACAAACAGAAAGGGATTGTCGCACATGATTAACTAAAATACAAACATCGATGTGGCTGGTAGAAGAGGGACTGCGCCAAAAAACAGGCACCAGAAGGACCCATACAAGAGTTCCGGAAACCACTAACCCCAGTGAGTCCGCCCTCACGAAACCAATGCAGGTTAAGAATTGGTACTAGGAATACATATTCCTAGTGCAGCATTTCCACGTTATTTTTAACTACTTCTGAAGAATGTTCTACATTTATGTATTTATGAAGTGAAACCTGTTGAGAAAATACAACCTGTGAATTAATGGACAATGTTAGAAGACCATTATGACCATTATGAGTAATAAAACTCTTGTATGATCTTTGGTTCTTCTTTATCAAGACCCACAAGACAACCAGTTTATGAAACCAATGTACATTATTTGTATCATGACCCAGACCACCTCTGTGGAAACTGTATAGAATAGGACTAGTGATTAACAATTGGTGTTTGTATTTTAATCATGTGTGAAAATCCTGTTTTCTGTTTGTAACGAATTAGATTTTCAATGATTAAATAGTTTTTAACTATCCTAAAGGATTTAGTAAAATAATCTTTTCAGAGTTCGAACCTGCCAGAACTGTCTCTATCATGATTGTGAAGCAGAACCCTACCCGGGAATAGATCGAGATGGCACTCAGTTATTTGTTGAATAAGTGCACCCCGGGGGTCCTCCCTCGTTTCTTGGCTTTCCTAATATCACCTTTAAATATGATGAAAAATAGTAACGTCCATGCCCAGATGCAGTTTAGTCTGCCCCGCTCCTCTTTTCCCACTGGATATGTTCCTGATAAATAAACAAATTAAATCAACATGTTCTCCATCATAAAATTGTCTATTATTTCTGCCTGCACAACCACCTTACAGTGAAGTGTGGTAGGAAGAGGACACTGTCTCTTGTGACAAATTGCAGTTATTTGTCCCTTCTTCCCTAGGGAGACTCCCCATGTGAGGCTAGTGAAGTAAGCCCACTCCGCAAGACCTACCCTAGGGGTCAAGGAAAGTGGGGCCTCACGAGGAGAGACTCCCCCTTTGGGGACAAGGATTCCCGTTTCAGTGAGGAACTCCCTGAAGGAACTACCACAGCCACGTATGTGGGACTGCCTTCCACAGAGAATATTATGAAGGCTTCATTTTTGGATATATGCAATTGTTAGGACTGGATTTCTATACTCTGGTCTGGTGGACAGATGTGTAGGAGGCCAACCTAGTATCAGAGAAACAACTGGGAGCTGTAGCCAAACCAGTTCAAGGTAGCAAGGCGAGTGGCCAAGGCTAAGTCTCAGGAAGGATGAGCCTGGTAAGGGGCCCTCAATGAGTACAACGTGAAAAGTCAAGGAACACACTTAGACTAACAGTTATGCAAATATTTATTTATGGCCATAGAATACTATGAAAAATTACTACTAGCATGTAATAATCACACAAACTAAATAAATGATACATACAATCACTGGTGTAGGGAAACATACATAAACCCCTGCAAAATGAAGTTGTATTAATATGCAGCACTCCAGGTCCAAAGAGATACAATACAAACTTCAAAGGTCCATCCCTAAGATGTATGGGGCCTTGTGCCCCAAAGTTCCACACAGTTTTGGGAGAGAGGGCTTCTGGGGTCCAATGAAAGGTTCCATGGGGTAGAAGACAAGTTGTTCTAGTGAATAAAAGTGTCTCCCACTATCGGAATACTTGCGCGAGCAAGCAATGGCAAAGCCAAACTGTTATAAAAGTTTCTAGAAGTTAAACTTTTAAAGGGAATTTAAATGTTGTTCAGGTATGTACTGTTACAAATCACCTCCATACTCAGATTGTTCTGAAGGCTTTGCAGGTCTTCAGAGGAGGGTCTCATGCTGTTTTTCCCACCTTCAGCACCGGCCTTTCTACCCAGCAGTTGCAGGTTCTAACTTCTCCGGTCGGCAACAGATGATGGTGCAAGGTCTTGTCTTGCTGAACACTCGTTCTCCCGACTACATGCAAGTGCCACACACTCGGCTATCCCCTTTCGAGTTTGAAGTAAGCAGGACCTGCCCGGTGTTACGACATTGGTTTGCTGCGATAACGTTTACTGCCACTCACACAGCACTGTACTTACAACCCACAGCACTGTTAGGGAGAATTCTCAGAAATGCGCCAACTCCCTCTACCTTAGAGACCCACAGCAACTTTGCTGGATTTTGAGGAATTGATTTTTTTAACCTGGAGTGAGTGAGATTTTTTTCCACCCTCATGTATTTTTGCGTGACTTTTGTACACTGTTTCTCTTTTGGATGTGGAGTATGACAAACTCCATAGGCATCATCTTTTATATTGTGGCACACAGCACCTTTAGTGCAGTGACACAGTGAAGTCTTAGATTTCCCAAAGGTTTAAATACCTTCTCTGGGTTAAACTACTGTTTCCCAGAGCAGTACAGTGAAATTGACTTTACTTACATTTGTAACTTTCTAGATGGCACACACTATCTTACTATAGGGTGCTGGAGGGGTTACCCATCATTCCCTTTTTTCTAACTTCTCATGTGACTTTTTATATGTTACCCTTTCCTCGCTGGTGGCAGTGGTTTCATTTTTTACTACCGTGGTGTGCATTTACCACAGGCTTCGTTCGTAGCTGCAGTAAAAGCACCCAAGGGTGCCATTTTTGTCAAAACGGCCCAGTCTTCTTTTTTCACCATTTCTTTGTGGAAAGGTCCTTCTTGCGATTTACTCTTCATGCCAAACCAGGTTGGTCCCTTTGTTCATTTTGCCTTTGGCGGGATTCACGAGTGAAGCCTGCCTCTGGCTCCAGGGTGTCTGGCGGGGGCAGGAAGTGAGGTAGGTGCCCGAAACTCCCTGCGCTTAGTCCCCTAGGTTACAGGAATGCACGCTTAGGTGATTGGCCGGCTGGCTGTCCGGCAAGGACAGCCACCCTGCTAGGCGACTGACAGCTAGGCTGGAATGAATGGGAGCAAGCTGCATAAAAGGCGAGGCTTTATAGCTTGGAAGGCAGAGTCGACCACTGGACGAAGGAACTGAAGAAGAACCTGAAGAGGACACCTGCTGCAACTTCTGGACCAATGGTTTGCCCGGTGAAGCCCTGCTGCTGTGCTGAAACTCCAAATTTGTATCGACAGAGAAGCCCCTGCACGGACGACTTCTCCCTTTGAGTTGGTGGAACCAATCAACTCCAAAGTAAGCCACCTGGACATCCTCTCGGAGCTGGTTGAAATTCCACTGTAGTTGCTGCTGAAACCGAATAGCCAGGGAGAGGAACACCAGATCGTGTGCGTCGCTTTTAAGCTGGACAAGAGCTCCAGGAACATCCTCCGGACTCCCAGGAAGCGGGACTGACTAAGCCTGTGCCCCCACAGAGTGCGGGACCCCAGATGCAAGGAAAGCCCATCTCGACAGCCAGGAATTGCAAAGGTGCTAATTGCGGTAGACGTGAGGAGCTGAAACACTTAAGTGTCACTTGTTTGAAGATTGCCGGTTGCGGTCGGTGACCGTCCCATTACAGTGCAGGAGTCCCCAGACGTCCTCCCTCTTGTCCCCACAACTGAGGCCCAGGAACACCAGGATCTGCAGAGCTGTACAGGAACAGAAGTCATCTGCTGCCCTTTTCTTCAACCTAAAGGTACTGTGAAGTGTGAGAGAACTTACCTCTTGTTGTGCTGCCTTCTCGTTCGTGGAGAACAGCAGTATGGACCAATGGATGGAGGATGACAAGTCACACTCATTTATCGTTTCTCATATATCGATAAACATTTTTACAAATCACTTCATTATATAGCAAAAATATTCAATGTTTAAAAACAAATCAATGTACATAAATCATTTTCACACAAGGGTAACAACATTTTCAGCTCACATCTTTCCCAACCATTCATTTACTCACTCTCTTTCCATCTCACTACACTATCTTCAATAAACACAATGACCATCTACAATAGGTCACTCTTTACAATTCTCAATTTCAACAGTATTTGGTTCCCCATGCCAGTTTTAAGGTGACTCAATCTGTCTGTCAATCTTCCCACAGATTTTGGTAGACACGTGTTTCGGTTGTCAATGTTGGACTCCGTAAGTCGTGTCCACTAGATCATGCAGCCTTCATCGGGACAAAAACAGGAAACTCAATAAGTCCTGTTGCACACGGTAGGTTGAGCCACACCACCGCCATATATTTTATGGGAGAGGCACATATGTGATGGACAAATCATGACTCTACTTTGAGGCTTGGCATAAATATTTCTGGTCTAACTTTTAATTGCAAAGGACATGAATAGTTGTCTTCATCTCAATGTTGTAAATCCACTTAATCGCTCTTCCAAAGGTTCATTCACTTTTATAGTCCCCGTTATTCGGTTCAGCTAAATACTTCTTCATAGGGTAGACTAACTGTCTGCTTAAGGTATTCTTCAGCCCGTCCTTAACCGACACAAGGACTCCATAATTGGTTAAATGCCTTTCAAATCAATGTTGGTCTTTGCTTGTTAAGTCCAAATAGTTGATCCACCAAATATGGCAAATGCCATCTCGTCTCCTGGCTTATTGCAGTTGGGTGCAGTTGATTCCGTTCTTCTAATATTGGCAATTTCTCTCTTCTTCCAAACTAAATGGAAAGCATTTGCGTCTCCCTTATAGCTCCCAGTGCTGGCGCAGCGTCTTCACTGCGTCGCGGGCGGCAAAGAAAACCTTGTTGGAGACTTGTCTCGGTTGCTCTTGTAGAGATGTTTGCAGCTTCTCTACCTCACAAGCCTAATCAGCTTGTGGCCCTCCTTTAATTTCTTCTATTCTACAAAGACTTTTTAAATATTCTGAAAGACTTTCTACTTACCTGAGAGTAGTGCTTCAGTTCACCTTGACATTGGCTGGCCTGGCTCCGTGAATGACTCTTCTCTCCCTTGCTTATGTGTTTTACCTTCCTTCCAGGAAAGGGTTAACTGACTTTGCACAGAGGGGTTTATTTTTTAAAGTACTTACCTGCTTAACCCCTTAAGTGCCAAGGGTGAGGTATCTCGTCCTTGGGATTACTTCCCTGTTGCCAAGGACGAGATACCTCATCCTTGGCACTTACGTGGTTAATGAAACAGGAAACGTTAGAAGACATTGAATGGCGAAATAGCGAAATAACAAAATCACCAAAAAAGGCCTTGGCACGGGGTTGGGGGGGGGGGGGGGAGGGGGAACCCACGGCAGTTAAAAGGTTAAGGATAACTGTGTGAATACTTGTTTTATTCTGAACTCTCTTTTCTTGAACACTCCTCTCAAGGATATTCTAAATGCAACAGTGATACTTTTTGGTCAACAGCACCCTAACTATTGAAGTCACCTGAGGGTGTAGGTAATGCCTGGATGCCATCCCAAAAGGGTATTTCTTTAGAAAACTAAGAGTGTGTATTTTTTGAGTGTATTTGTGTGTTGCTTTATATTGCTCCCTTCTGAAGAAGGCTTATTCTGACTGTTAAATACATTAATAATTGTTTAATCAAGAAACCTTGTGTGTAAGACTTTAATACTTGTCACTGGGAATCTCTGTGTAACTCGCCTACAGCTCACATTGACCCCTCTTGAGATAATCCTGCTACTCGACCACACTACCAATCTGTGTAGTACAGACTTATACCAAAGGTTGGGTCGCTATAGCCAGATCATCAGGGTTGTTGTAGTGCACCCAAAGGGTACTGCATACAATCTTGGCAAAACACCCGGTATGTGGTTTAGGGGTGGTTTGAAAACCTGTGCCTCGGGCGATGTTCGAGTGTACACCCCACCACCTTCCCACCCGACGGAACTCCTAGTAGAGAGGAATCTTGTCCGCGAAGCTTCCAGACACTTGTATCTAGCGAGTATCCAGGAACTCCTGAAGAGGCCGCATCTGCAACCTCCAGAGCCGGATAAGGTAGACGCAAGACGACATCATGCTGAGCAGTGACTTGATGGTCCGTACATTGGCGGTCTTCAGTGACAACAGCCGTTGCACTTTCCCCAGCACGGCCGCTACCCTCTCGTCTGAGGGAGACGCCAGGCAGGAGACTGTATTGAGCCTGGCTCCTAGGAACAGTGCGTTCTGCAATGGTGTAAAGCAGGACTTCAGATCATTGATAAACTCCAGATCCGTCAGTAGCTGGACGGTCCTCTGTGTGTTTGACGGCTACCTCTCTTGACTTGGCACGGATGAGCCAGTTGTCCAGGTACACGTGTATCCCTCAGACATATGGGCCGCCACTGGTGCGAGGCACTTCGTGAACACCGTGGGCGTCGACTTTAAGCCAAAAGGGAGGGCCATGAATTGGTAGCGTCTTTCCTGCACTACGACGCATAGTAACTTCCAATTCTTCCTGTGA
Source organism: Ambystoma mexicanum (assembly GCF_040938575.1). Taxonomy (NCBI): domain Eukaryota; kingdom Metazoa; phylum Chordata; class Amphibia; order Caudata; family Ambystomatidae; genus Ambystoma; species Ambystoma mexicanum. The sequence continues at coordinate 175,495,952 of NC_090931.1, forward strand.
ATGACGATGTGGAATTAGGCATCCTCCAGATCCAGCAATGACAAGAAGTCTCCTTCCTCCAGTTGGCAAAGCACGTGCTGCAATGTGACCATCCAGAATTTTTGAGACTTAAGGTACTTGTTGAGCCGCCGCAAGTCTAGAATGGGCCTCCAGCCCCTTTTCTTTTTGACTAAGAAGTATCTGGAGTAGACTCCGGAGCCCCGGAGCCTCCTTGGAACTAGCTGTATCGCACACTTTCTTAGCATGGCCCGTAGCTCCTGCGGGAGCTGATGGATGTGCTGCTCCTGCCTGGTCACTGGAGGAATCTGTGGACACTTTTGCTGAAACTCCAGGGTATGTCCGTGGACGAGAGTTTCTAGCACCCATCTGTTGGTTGAGATCTTTTTCCACTCATCAACTAATCCAGTCAGCTGGCCTTCCACTGGGGTGCATAGGTGGGGATCCAATGTCCTGGCCGGTTCAGTTCTGCTTCAATGCCTGCTTCCACCTTGGGGGCGATGATGGCGCTGACCACCTCTACCAAAAGCCTTGTAACAGACTCTGTAGGCCTCCTGGGTCGTGGACTGGGAGGGCTGACGGTACGACAAGGAGCGTCCACCAAAACCCTTCGTCGATCTGACCGACTTTCCGCTGGAAGCATGAAAGAAGAGCAGTGCTGTTGGCGAGTACCGAAGGCACGAGCCGTATCCGTATCAGTCTTGATGGCCTGCAAGGACTTGTCGACGGCCTTCCCGAAGAGGTTATCTTTGTCGAAGCGCATGTCCAGTACCCTCGTCTGTACCTCTTGGCGGAAATTGGTAGCCTTCAGCCAGCCTAGACGATGGAGGCAGACACCATTCCCCATCTGTTCCAAACCTGTGTCTGTGATGTCCAGGGCAACCGTGATGGCATGGTCCGATGCCACTTAACCTTCCTGAGGAGTGCAATCACCTCCACCTGTTTGTTGGGTAGGACCTCCATAATCGGACCTAGCTTGTACCACAGTCCCGGTCGTACCTGGCCAGGATCACCAACCTGTTGGCTGTCTTGATGGTCGACGCTTGAGTAAATGACCTTTCTCCGCACTGCGTCCAACTTCTTCCCCTTGCTGTCCAGAGGGACGGAGGACAATGATGAGGGGTTAGACAACCTCTTCCTCGCAGACGCCGACACGACAGAGTCCAGCGACGGTTGCAAATGTAGGCACTTGGGTGCAGACTCCGGCACCCAGTACTTTTTCTCCCGCCAATCCCGCTTGGCCAGGGCTGAGCAAGGATTCTTGAGGAGGGCTAGGCCTTCCTCCCACATGTCGTCTGGGGGGGGTGGGGCTTGGGGGGTCACTCCGATGGTCCACCCGCTGTGACGATATCATCATCATCATCCGTCGTGCCCGTCCCCATCGGGGGAGGGTTAGGGCACGGGGTTTGGAGGTTGATGCAGAGACGTCGGATAGCACTTCCTCTTTTTAGCCGGAGGCTGATCCGGAGAGCCACTGGGTCGGGACCTGTGGCATCCTCTACTGAATTTCTGAGACCAGCGTGTGAAGGGTCGAAAGGATGTCCAGGGATACATCTCTTGGATGAGCTGGTGTGGTCGGCACACTAGGCCCTGTGCCGTTGTCGCCATCAGCGTTGCCACCGTCGTCATCCTCCACGTCCTCGTGGACTGTGTTGCAGGGACGCCCGGTCCTCGTCGCCTGAGGACAAAACATCCATGTCTTGGGGTACAGCCTGTGGCTGGCCTGGGACTACGTCATCCCCCCACCCCCTTTTTGCACCCCGAGGGGTCTTAGCCAGGCTCAGCGACGGCATCCTCTTCTCCGGTCTGCCAGGAGACTTCGCCACCACCCCAGCTGAGGCCCCCCGCCTCGAGGTAGGGACACCATGGGCCCATTAAGGGCTACCTTCACAGGGTCAGCCCCTTCAGCCTTCGAGAAAGAGGCGGCCAACAGCTCTATCGTCTATCTCCTGCGCCACCTGGGCCTTCTTGGGCAGGTCAGCCACCGGGCTTCACCCACAGTTGGGCGACTTCCTCTTTGTTGGTCTTTGATCGTGCCCTGCCTGTCGAGGGAGCCGATTACGCAGCGGCCCTGACTGAAACTGACTTGCAGTGCTTTGCCTTGTCCTGGGCCCCCACAGATGGAGCGTCCTCAAAGGACTTAAAAGCCCGCTCATCGGAGCGGCCAGTCCCAAGTGAGGCATGACCCTGCTTGGGGCACAGGGCAGAAGCCTTGGCGTCTAGCCACACCGCCAGTCTACTGTGTTGACCCTTCATCGTTCGCTAGGAGAAGCTGAGGCAAATTTTCCAATCTCCCTCTTTGTGGTCCGGATGAAGGCAGTAGATGTATGGAAGGCGTTTCTCCTCCACAAACACGTTCGGCAGTCCGCATCTAGTGCAGAGCTTGAAAAGGGAACTTCCTCACTTTTCCTCCGTCATGGTCAGAGGTGCGGAGTAGGTCCGATGGACTTCTGGAAACTTCCATGAAAACAACGATCCTTGCCCTTGAAGGGTGTTGAAATTCACTGACAAACTGATCCCCGCTGTCGGCAGATGGAGAGAAGAGCTCACAGTCTTACTTGACAAAAATAGAACTTTTTCAGTTAAAAAACGTGACAACTGCAGAATAGCTCACAGAGCAAAACTCGAGGACTCCCAACACTTTAACGTACAGTAAAAATCTGACGATGACTGCCAGAGGATGGGCTTAGGGTGAGGGCAGTCATTGGCTGGGTGCAGTATGGCCCAGAGTACAGTGATTGGTTTAGAGCAGAAATACAGTTTGCTGAGGATTCCTGGCATGGCGAAGGGGGAATATTCATGAACATGTGAATCCATGCCAGACCCCATGCTGGAGACTGACATGCATTACTTACAGTAATAGCATTTCTGATGATTGTATCTGCTTAGAGTCACATGCTGTGCATTTATATAATACCACATTTAGGTCCCATCCGGGAGCCGGGTTTGAAATAGGGGGATGAAGTCTTCCAACCCCTTCCATGAAAGACTTAATTACAGGGATCTTCCACCACAAGACCTTTCTCTGATGTACGCTGAAAGTGCGGCTAAGTGGACCTTCAGGGAATCAAAAACCAGGCCCGAGTCCAGTAGATGAGTCAGGTACAGGACAATGTGTGTGGGTGAGCAGTCTATAGGACTGATGCTCTTGGAATTACACCAGATGACGAAGTGTTTCCATTTATTGGAGTAGCAATGTCATGTTTTAGGCTTTCTTGCCTTAAAGTAAGTCCATGCATCTTTGAGGAAGTTGGCGGTGCCCAAACTCTATGACCTCAGGAGCCAGGCCGCTAAATTGAGAGTTTGCGGGCATGGGTGTTGTGTATCCCCATTGTCCTGTGATAGCATATGGTATGGGTAAGGTAGTTTCATTGGAGGGTCGATTGACATCTTCAGCAGATGGGAGAACCAGGGCTGGTGGGCTCACATTGGGGGCCACCAATATCACTGTGACTGGTTACTACGCACAATCTTGAGTAGGGGATTCGGGGGGGGGGAGCTTAAACAAATTTCCCCGACCATGTTATCCACAGACCGCTCCCCTCGGAGCAGTTCGGAGGGTACCTGGAGGCGTGATCTGGGCATGCCAGGGGACCACTCCAGTGGTGATAGTGCGCAGTACAAATGTCCTTTAACATTAACATTGTGAGTTCTCCAGAGTTGCGAACAGGTCGATCTCTGGGAAGTCCCATTCCGTGAAAACATTGGAGACAATGTTTTAGTGTAATCGTCATTCGTACTCTGTGGGTAGAAGGAAGTCTCTGGTGAGTACGTCCACCAGAGGATTGAGATCCCCTGGAACATGGTGAGACAGGAGGAACATCTTATGTTTGAGAGCCCACTTCCATATGTTCTGGGACAGTTTGGATAACCCCAGTGAGTGCCCCCTTGCGTGTTCAGGTAATACATGACCGTGGTACTGTCCGTGAGGATTAGTACTGTCTTCCATTATAACTGTGTCTGAAAGGCCTTCAGGGCTTTGAACACTGCTTATAGCACCAACAGATTTATGTGGTTGGATGCTACTGCTGGGGACCAAATGCTGTGCACCGTCTGTTGGAGGAGGTGGGACCCCACCCTCCCCCCCCTTCACCCAGTGAGAGGTGCGTCTGTCGTGAGAGTGATTTCTACTGCAGGGGTGCTGAAGGTCTTCCCCTTCACAAGGTTCTCCCTCGACAACCAATGCAGAGAGAGAAAGAGGGCTGCTGAGACAATCACTAGATCGTCCCATTGTCCGCTGGCCGGACACCACTGGTTGTTGAGCCACTCTTGCATGTGGCGCATGCACAAACGTGCGTGTGGGACTAAATAAATGCAGGAGGCCATCATTCATAGCAGTTGCATGGCTTTGCGTACCGTCACCTCCCGACTGGCTACATATTGAGGGATTTGAAACAGCATGTTTTGAACCCTTTCGTTGGAGGGTAAGACAAGGCCATCTTCTGTCTGAATCAGAGACCCCCAGAAATTGATTGACTTGGCTGGGGTCTAGTCTGGACATCTTTGTTTATTGAGAATCCATGACTGAAGAGTAGATCTATAGTCTTTTGGGTGTTTGACAGGAATGTTCTGTACAAATAACCTGTTATGAGCCAGTCATCGAGGTAAGGATAAACTGGAATGGATTGCCTGCGCAGGTGAGCCGCCGCTACTGCCAGCACCTTTGTAAATACCCTCAGGGCTGAAGCAATGCTGACGGGAAAGACCTTGAACCGATAATGCTTGTCCTCTATCATGAACCTTAGGTATTTTCTGTGCACTGGCAACATTGAAACGTTAAAGTATGCATCTTTCATGTCCAATGTTGCCATGTAATCCCCCTGTGTTAGAAGTGGGATTACCTCTTGCAGTGTTATCATTCGAAACTTTTGTGGTTTGACAAATTTGTTCGCTGGGCGCAAGTCTCGCACAGGTCGCATGGTGAGATCCTTTTTGAGTACAAGGAAGTACACTGAATAAATACTCTGGTTTACCTGTAGAACGTCAATGACTTTGATTGTGCCCTTTTACTACAGGATCTCGACCTCTTGCAGTAGGATTTTCAGATTTTCCAGCGACAGTCGCCTGGTCTTCGGAGGTAGCTATCGAGGTGTTTGCCTGAACTCTATACAGTAACCGTGGGCGACGGTCTTGAGCATTCACTGGTCTGTGGTAATTCCCTCCCATGTGTGGAAGAATGATGTTAACCGTCGCCCCGAACGGGGAGGCATGGGAGGGGACCTGGATCGGCGAGTCATTTCGGATTGGAGGACGGCGAGCCTCTAGGGGTGGTACTCCTACCCCTTCGTTTGACACAGCGCTGCTATCTAGACAGAGGTTGGTGGTCGAGGCAGCTGACCCCTGTCCTGAAGACCATGTGTTTCCAGCTCCATATTGATTGTGCAGGAAACAAGCGAAAGATTGTCTGCGAAGGGAGCGGCGAGGGCTTCCACTACGCTGCTGAAATGGCCTTTGAGTTATCTGGTTCAAGGACTTCAAAGTCTCATGTTCTTTCTTCGCTGTTTCTAGTGCCTCATCTACCGCTTTAGATTCCTCCACCGGTTTGTTAAGGAGGGCCGCCTGCGTTTCTTGTTTGAACCCCAAATTTTTCAACCACACGTGCCTCTTCAATAGGGTACCATGGTGTTAGGCAAAGTTTGTATGCAGTGCCCTCTGGGAACACTACAATCAACTCTGACTCCAGGTATAGGAAACCCAACCTTTGGTACAAGCTTGTACTACACAGTTTTGGTAGCATGTTGAACAGCCAGGCTTATCTCAAGAGAGTTTGTACCCGAACACTCTCCTTTCCCCCTAATACCCTCTGTGTTCACCTGCGATTGAAAAAAAGACAGCCTCTCGTAATCAATTTAGAAAAAATCTTTAAGTTTTAGGGCTCAACATGCTTAAAAATACTTGAGATATAGCATCCATTGATCGTATAGAAAACGATACACCAATATACAGGTTAAGTAGTGCAATGGTTTGTGTAAAGAAAGAAATGAGTGACCTTTACTGTCAATGTTTGTGGTGACAGTGGTTTACACAAGACAAATAGACATTTGTGACATGGAACAACATAATCGATAACACAAAATAATTGTTTTTGAGGACAGAGCCAATACACTGTTTCAATAGTGCGTCTACACCGGGGTGTTTCAGCCGTCTATGTGGGCTTGTTTTGCCTCATCTTTCTACAGCCTTCTTCAGAACGGGATGCTGTGTGAACTGAGAGTTTGTGCTGTGGGGAAGGGAAGGGAGAATATAGTCAGGGGAGTGTTGGAGTGAACATTGATTCATATAGATTCCACTCTAACACTCCCCTGACTATGTTCTCCCTTCCGTTCCCCACAGCACAAACTCTCAGTTCATACAGCATTCCGTCCTGAAGAAGGGTGTAGAAAGATGAGGCAAAAGAAGCCCACATAGACGGCTGAAACACCCCAGTGTAGACGCATTATTGAAACAACAGTGTATTAGCTCTGTCCTCAAAAAGAATTAATGTTGTGTCATCTATTATGTTGTTCCATGCCACAAATGGAACAAGTTACTTACCTGTAACTGTTGTTCTCCAGCATGGGTCTGGCATGGATTCACATGCTCATGAATATAAGAATACATAGCAGTATACACATGCACAACCACGGGAGGTGGCAAAAGGCTCAATATCAAGCAATACAACAACTCAACATTAAGCAACTCTTACCTCCTCACCAGGCTCACCTTAGACGAACAGGTTGCGCAGCACTGCCTGGCCGACTCTGGACTCCTCCCTGGAATCCCGGTCGACGCAGTAGAATCTTGTGAAGGTGTGCGTCGACCTCCACGTAGCAGCCCTGCAGATGTCGAGCAGGGGCACACCAGACAGGAACGCCGTAGTAGCAGCGATCGCTCTGGTCGAATGGGCTCTCGGACGGCCGGGCAGCGGTCGGTTTGCCAACCGGTGACGGTGCATGATGCAGCCGGAGAGCCATCTGGAAATGGAAGTCTTCGAGAGAGCCTTCCCTTGATTCACAGGTCCAAAGTTCACAAAAAGCTGTGATGTCTTCCGGAAACTCTTTGTGCGGTCCACGTAGAACTTCAGCGCTCTAGCCACATCTAGGGAGTGCAGAGTCCTCTCAGCCGGCGACGAAGGCGACGGGAAGAAAACTGGCAACATCAAGGGCTCGTTGAGGTGGAAGTCTGACCGCACCTTGGGCATGAAGGAGGGGTGCGTCCTCAGCACCACCGTCGTGTCGTGAAAAGTCAAGTATGGAGGCTTGCAAGACAGGGCCTGGATCTCTCCCACTCGTCGTGCAGAGGTGATGGCCACGAGGAATGCTGTCTTCCACGACAGAAACTTCAACGGTACTGAATGCATAGGCTCAAATGGGGCCCCCATGAGCCTAGTTAGTACCACGTTGAGCTCCCACGCCGGGGTAGGGGCCTTCACCGGCGGGAATGATCGGAACAGTCCTTTCATAAATTCCTTCACCAGACGATGAGACCACAAGGACGCCCGTCCTGTAGTTCTGGTGTAACGTGAGACGGCAGCCAGATGTACCTTGATGGAAGCGTGAGATAGGCCAGCCTTGGCCAAAGACAGTAAGTACGGCAATACTTGAGGGGCCGTAATCCGCAGAGGGTTAATCTTCTGTGCTGGGCACCAGACAGAGAACCTCTTCCATTTGTGTCCGTAGCACTTGAGAGTTGAGGATGCCCTGGCCTTTGCAAGAACCTCTCTGCAGTCGGCCGGGATGTCGTATCCTCCAAACTCTAGTGCTGCAGGAGCCAGGCCTGGAAGTTCAGCGAGACTGGTTCGTGATGCAGAATGGCACCTCCTTCTCTGGAGAGAAGATCCGCGTCTGTCGGTAGCTTGACTGGTGTGGACGCTGACAAGTCCAGAATGTCCGGGAACCAGATCTGCCTTGGCCACGCCGGTGCAACGAGGATCATCCTGCACCGGGACCTCTTGAGCTGGTTGACGAGCCGGAGTAGCAGCGGCAACGGCAGGAATGCATAAAGGAACAGGCCGTCCCAGGGGAACGAGAAAGCATCGCCCATGCTCCTCGGTTGGGGAAACCTGCTGGCGAACCTCCGGCACTTGGAGTTCACCGCCGTCGCGAAGAGATCGATCTGGGGTTCGCCCCATCGTCGGTCCACTTGATCCTGGCGCAGTTACCACTCGTGGCACGAGCGTAGCTCCCTGCTGAGTGAGTTGGCAATGGTGTTTTTTTATCCCTGCCAGATGAAAGGGTACCAGAAACATCCTTTGTGCGATGGCCCAATGCCACAGATCCTGGGCTTCCTTGGACAGGGCAGGGGATCTGGTTCCGCCCTGCTTCCGAATGTAAAGCATCGTGGTGGTGTTGTCGGTGAAGATCCTCACCACCTTGCCCTTGAGGGACGGAAGGAAGGACCTGAGGGCCCAGAACACTGCGCGGAGCTCCAAGATGTTGATGTGGAGAGTCTTCTCCTCCGAGCACCAAAGGCCTCTCGCGTGGAGGCCCCCAGTGTGCGCTCCCCAACCTTCCAGGGAGGCGTCCGTCGTCACCTGGTGGGCCGGGGCTAGGAAGCCTGTTCCCGCCGTCAGATGGGCGCGGACACCCCACCATCATATCGCCTGACGGAACGTTTCGTCGAGCGAGACCCTGTCCTCGAAGCTGCCCATCGTCTGGATCCAGTGGGCGTCGAGGAATTCTTGCAAGGGCTGCATGCAAAGTCTGCAATGGGGCACCAGATAAATGCAGGAGGACATCATTCCGAGGAGGGACTTGATAGACCTCACTTTGGCCACGTCCGTGGCCAGTAGACGTCGCATCTTTCCTAGGATGGTCCTTATCCTTTCCTCCGACGGTGGGGCCCGCCGCACCACTGTGTCAAACTGTGCTCCCATAAACAGGGCAACTTGCGACGGGACCAGGTGGGATTTTGGAAAGTTGATGGAGAACCCCAGGTCCGTGAGCAGCTGGACGGACTTCGCAGTGTGTTCCACGGCAAGCTCCCTTGTCCTTGCCCGTATGAGCCAGTCATCCAGGTAGGGGTAGACGTGGATCCCCTGCAGTCGCAGCCGCGACACCACCGGTGCTAGGCACTTGGTGAACACCCTGGGCGCCGATTTTAATCCAAACGGGAGGGCCTTGAACTGGTAGTGCCGCCCTTTGACCACGAACCTGAGGAACTTTCGGTGTCTCTTTAGAATAGGGATGTGGAAGTAAGCATCCTCCAAATCCAACGACGACAGGAAATCGCCCTCCTCCAGCTGTCCCAGCATGTGCTGGAGGGTGACCATCCGGAACTTCTGTGCCTTGATGTATTTGTTTAGCCGTCGCAGGTCCAGTATGGGACACCATCCTCCTGTCTTCTTCCTCACGAGGAAGTATCTTGAGTAAACTCCGGAGCCCCGAAGCCTCTTCGGGACGAGCTCGATGGCACCTTTCCTGAGCATCGCCCGTACTTCCAACAGCAGTTGATGGACGTGATTTCCTTAATGGCCACGGGAGGAATGCGGGGGCACCTCTTCTGGAACTCGAGGGCGTGCCACAGGGCCAGGGCTTCCAGAACCCAACGGTCGGTGGAGATGGGACTCCCACACGCCGACGAACTTTGTCAGCCGGCCTCCCACCGGGGTGCTTCGGCGGGGGCCCGACCCGACGGACGGTTCAATCCTGCTTGGAGGCCGCTTTGCCTCCTTGACCACCTTGGCGACGACAGCGGGATCCACCTGACTTGCCGCGTCCCCTGTAGGCCTCCTGCGACGAAGACCTTGCCGCTTGACGGTAAGTAGAGGAGCTGCTGCCGGCTCCCTTGGAGGCACCCTGTCTGCCTCCGGAGCTCCGAAAGGACGGCCGTCGCTGTTGGAGCACCCCCAGTGCACAGGCTGTCTTGATCGCCTGAAGGGATTCATCAACCGCCTTGCCAAAAAGGTTGTTCCCATCGAAGGGCATGTCCAAAACCTTGATCTGAACGTCCTGGCGGAAATCCGTCGCCCTGAGCCATCCTCGTCGTCTCAGGCAAACGCTGTTGCCCAACTGACGGAAACCGGTGTCGGCGATGTCCGTAGCCACCGTAATGGCGTGGTCCGAGGCAATCTCACCTTCCTGCAAGATTTCCAGGGCCTCAGCCCTCTTGGCATCCGGAAGGAAGTCCAACAGAGGGGCGATCTTAAACCACAACTCCCTGTCGTACGGGCTACGATGGCCAGGGCGTTGGCCGCCTTGATGGTCGTCGCTGCAGATGAGATGACTCCGTCGTCCCATCGCATCCAGTTTCCTACCCTCGCCGTCCGGAGGGGAGGTTGAAGTCGAGGCCGAAGCCCCCCCCCCCCCGCTTTCTTCTTGGCCGCCGCCGAGACGACCGAGTCCGGGGTAGGTTGCGCTCTAAGGCACAAAGGGGCAGCGTTGGGGACCTGGTACTTCTTCTCGTACCGGTCCCTCTTCGCAGGAGCCGTGGCAGGGTTCTTGAGGAGGGTGAGCCCCTCATCCCAGATGTCATCAAGAAGCGGCACGGCGAGGACAGTTTTCCTTTTAGCCTCGCGCCACTGGTAAAGGAACCCCTCCTTTTCCTCGGGGCAGAGCTAGAAGAGCTCGGATGCCCTGGAGATCATTGCATGGAAGGATCCAATCTCGTCGGGCGGGGACGCCCGGACAGGGGGCGACGGGGGACAAGTCCCGTCGTCGCCTCCGTCGTCATCCGTACCCGTCGTAGTCATGTCCATGCCTGTATCATCCCCGTGGGTAGTGGACCGGGGGGAAGACAGAGAAGGCTGCAGAGGCAAGAGAGGAGGTCTAGGATGCATCCTCCTCCTCTTAGGCGGTGGGCTCCCCGAAGGTCCTGGCTCCGGATCCTCCGTCGCGTCTGGCTCAGGCTCCTCCGTCGGGGGGAAAGGGGCAACCTAGTCCTTATCTCCGAGCATAAGGACTGGATGGCTGACAAATGGCCGCCGGTGTCCTGCGGCGCAGGAAACGACGGGCGCGAGGGCTCTTGAGGAGCCTCGTCTGCGTCGTCACCGCCCTTGTCGGGATCCCTCCCGATGGGCTGTGTCTCCTCCACGACTTGGATGAGCTCCTCTTCAGAGGTCGTGTCCGTATCCACGACAGCCACCACCCCCTCCCCCCTTTTTCCAACAAGGACTTTGTGGGGGTCTTCTCGATGGGCCTGAAAGACTACTCCCTCCGCGGTGGCAGGGAGACTCTGGTACCTGAGGGCGCCTCCACTGGTGTAGCCTCCACAGGCTGAGCCAGGGACACGGCGACATCCTCAATCGAGGTCCTAGCGGGGTGAATCACGGCCAACGTCACCTTCTGTACGCCCGGGGCCTTCACCTTCGGGGGAGGGTCCGAGCCTCGCTACCCCTCTGCCGGAGTCTTCGAGATCGACCGGGGCCTCTCCAGAAGCTTCGCCTGGTTCTCGGACTTCCTCTTACCCGAGCCAGAGCGTTGGCTCATGGTCGATGGCGCCGGGGAGGGTGCGCCCTGCCTGGCAGCCAAGGAGCCCAACCGTTTGGCGCTCCCGGTGCCCGCGGACTCGCGGTGGTTAGCCTTTTGTTGGGTCGCCGGAGCACCCTCACAGGACTTAGAAGACCGCTCAGACTTCTTCTCACCTGTCGGGCTCTTACCTTCCCAGCCAGTTGGCGAGACGGAGGTGGCGATCCTTCATGGTCCGCTCCGACATGTTTCCACAAAACGCGCAGTCCTTTTCCTTGTGCGTCTTGTCCTCATGGAGACAGTAGAGGCATAACGAATGCTCGTCCTCCTTGAAAACGTTCTGAAGCTGGCATCCAGGGCAGGTCCTGAATAGCTTCCCGGGTGTCGAGCTCCCTTTCTCCTGGGCCATGTCCGGGGTAGGCCTCGGAACTTCTGGAACCCTCCAAAAGCGTAACTCGACGAAATCTTCACCCTTGAGGGGCCTAGAAAACTCCGAAACGGATCCCCGTTGATCGGAAGTAGAAACGGTGGAGCTTGAGGCTCTTTTAACCGAAAAAATTAGAAAATTTCCTGAAAAAAAGCGCAAAAACGCATAAAAAGCTCGAGAGTTAAGCACAAGGACTCCCAACACTTGAACGTGCGGTAAAAATCTGAGAATGGCTGCCAGGGGAGGGGCTTAGGGAGAGGGCAGTCATTGGCTGGGGGCAGTCTGACCCAGAGACCAGTGATTGGTTACTACTGAGAAAGACAGATCAGAAACGAAACTGATACTGATTTTTTCTATACCGAGGATTCCCGGCCTGACGACGGGGAATATGAGCATGTGAATCCATGCCAGACCCCATGCTGGAGACGTCTATTTGTCTTGTGTAAACCACTGTCACCACAAACATTGACAGTAAAGGTCACTCATTTCTTTCTTTAGACAAACCATTGCACTACTTAACCTGTATATTGGTGTATCGTTTTGTATACGATCAATGGATGTTATATCTCTCGTATTTTTATGCATGTTGAGCCCTAAAACTTTTTTTAAAAAAAATCAAGATTTTTTCTAAATTGATTACGAGAGGCTGTCTTTTTTCAATCACAGGTTAACACAGAGGGTATTAGGGGGAAGGAGTGTGTTCGGGAACATACCCTAACCTATTCAAATGTATCATTATTTCAATATTCAGCCTTCCTGGGCAGAATAGGTTTCAAACCAGGAGCCCCTTTTTTTGAGCTCATCTCAAGAGGGGTCAATGTGAGCTGTAGTGGAGTTACACAGACATTTACAGTTACAAGTATTCAAATAAACTCCTACACTCAAGGTTTCTTGAATAAACAATTATTCATGTATCAGTCAGAATAAGCGTTCTTCAGAAGGGAGCAATATAACAGTAACACTCGAAGACACTTCATGAAAAACACATGGTTAATATCTCTAAATCAGTAGATACCCTTTTGGGATGGCACACAGACACAACCTACACCCTCAGGTGAATTCAATTACTAGGGTGCTGGGGACATTAATATATATATTACTGTTGCATTTAGAATCATGGAGTACGATGTCAAAGGAAAAGATTTAGAACATACAAGAGACCACAAATATTCTTAAGCAGGCAAATACTTTTGGATCCCCCCCCCAGAAAGAGTCATTTGATACAATAAGCTAAGCCAATGTCAATGGGCCGAAGTCTTATATGGGATGAAGCACCTCTGGTAGGTAAATGGAAAAGTCTTTGCACAATGTTTTACAAATCTTTGAAGAAAAGAAGCATCAAATGTTGGGCCACACGCTGATTAGACGTGAGTAGTAGAAGATGCAAGCAACTCTACAGCAAAAGGTAAGTTCTGTCAGACTTTGTACAGTACCTTAGCAATGAGGAAATGATGCAGCAGATGACTCCTGTGTTCCTGTGCAGCTCTGCAGGTCTCATTGTTTGTGGGCCTCAGTCGTGGGGACAAGAGGGAGGACATCAGGGGACTCCTGCAACGCACTGGTATGGTCAAAACTTGCAACCGGCAAACTTCACTTTCAGTGGCTGTTCAGTTTTTCAGCTCCTTGTGTGTACTGCAAATAGCAACACTGCGGTTCCTGGCTGTCGAGATGGACTTTCCTTGCTTCTGGGAACCCGCACTCTGTTGTGGGGGCTCAGGCTTGGGCAGTCCTGCTTCCTGGGAGTCCAGAGGATCTTCCTGGAGCTCTTGGGCAGCTTAAAAGCAACGCACACAATCTGGTGTTCCTCTCCCTGGCTATAAGGTTCCCAGCAGCAACTCTGTGGAAATTCAACCAGCTCTGAGATGGATGTCCAGGTGGCTTACTTTGGAGTGGATTGGTCCCACCAACTCAAGGGGAGAAGTCGTCCTTGCAGGGACTGCTCTGTCGATGCGAACTTGGTGGTTCAGCAATGCAGCAGGGCTTCACCAGGTAAACCAACGGTCCAGGAGTTGCAGCAGGCAACCCCTTCAAGTTCTTCTGTTCCTTCGTCCAGTGGTCGACTCTGCCGTCCAAACCAAAAAAAACTTGCCTTTTATTCAGTTCTCTCCCATTCATTACAGCCTATCTGCCACTCACCCAGCAGGGTGGCTTTCCTTGCCGGACAGTCATCCGGCCAATCACAGAGTGCATTTGGGTCGCCTACCCCAGACACCCTGGAGCCAGAGGCGGCCTTCACTCATGAATCCCGCCAAAGGCAAAACGAACAGTGGGACCAAACCGGGTTTGGCACGCAGAGTAAATCTCAAGAAGGACCTTTCCACCAAAAAATGGCGAAAAAAGCCGACCGGGCAGCCTTGGGTGCTTTACTGCAGCTGCGAACGCAGCCCACAGTAAATGCACACCATGGTAGTTAAAACAAAACCACTGCCACCAGCCATTCAGTGAGAAAAGGGTAACAAACATTTTTTACATGAGAAGCTAGACAAAGGGGATACTAGGTAACCCCTCCAGCACCCTATTGTAAGATTGTGTGCGCTAGGGCTAGAAAGTTACACATGTAAGTAAAGTCAATTTCACTTTACTGCTCTTGGAAACAGTAGTTTAACCAAGAAAAGGTAATTAAACCTTTGGGAAATCTGAAAGACTTCCCTGGGCCACTGCACCGAGGATGCTGTGTGAGCCAATGTAAAAGATGATGCCTATGGAGTTTGTCAGACTACACAACCAAAAGAAACAGTGTACCAATTCACATAAAATACATGCGAGAGGGTGAAAAAAAAAATGTCACACTCTCTCTAGGTTAAAAACTATCAAGTCCTCAAAATCCAGAAAAGTTGCTGGGGTCTCTAAGGTGGAGGGAATTAGCACATTTCTGAGAATTCTCCCCAAACACTTGAGCCAGAGTTCTCCCTACTGTCTCTGCAGCATCAAAGGTAGGTTTCACCTGCCTCCCCTCTCACACAATCGCCAGTAGACATGACCGTGTTGGTTCAGGGACCTCTTGCAGTCCCTTCTTAGAAAAGATTCCACTGAACATCGCTGTAGCTGGCCAACAACGTAGTAGTGTTGGCAATTCTGGTGGAATAGGCTGCCTCAGTTGTGACCTGCTTCCCCAAAGCATCCAATTTCTTGCAGTCCTTATCCAGCGGTGCTTCGCCCGTGGACAAGGATACCCCTGCTCTTTTCCGGGTCGTAGTCACCACCAGGGAATATGGCGTGGCATGTCCCCGAATGTAGAGGGGGTCTGTAGGTGAGGGACGAAAAATCTTCTCAACCCATGGGTTCACAGCTCGTTTGCGATGGTGTTAGCAAAGAAGGAGTGATAAACTGTTTAATGGAGTTCAGTGCCAGTGGTTTCACCTTCAGAATATCCTCCACAAAGTCGGTGTCTAGCACTGCTTCTTGAATGGCAATCTGAAAATGTTCTGCAGCTTTTTTCAGAATAGCATTAAATGCCATCTGGTCATCTACGAGGGATGCCTGTCTAATAGGAGATGGGGGGGGGGTCCATGCCCAATGTGTCTGGATCAGGTGTATTGGTTGGTGACAACCATGGTGCATTATCCACTGGCTGATCCATCCCCCCCCCACCCCCCCCAATCTGGGGCCTGGGCAATAGGGTCCTCAAAAGGGATAATCTTCCTGAACATACAGGTCTTGAGGAACTTCCTCTGGTTCCATCAAGTCAAACACCTCCAAATGCAGGGGGAAGGAGGTCCTCTGAAATTTGGATACAGTAGGGTAAATGTCCTCTTCACTAGGCCTCTTAGGTGTGGTAAACCTTTCTGAAAAGCCTCCAACTTTGGAAAGTCTATCCATACACCCTTCAAATCGGTCTCTGGTCCATAAGGAGGAGCCAGAGCGGTCTAGAGGGAGTGGGGGGGAGGGCTCCCCTTGGGCATCCGAGTGCTTAGTGCATCGAGATGTATCTGCAAGAGTCTTAGCCAGGGGCTGGGGACCTTCAGAATAGTCTTCTGCCTTTCTCGGCATGTGAACGTAACCCTCGACCTGTCTTTGGGCTCATTAGCCGCTGAAACAATCTTTGCGAGACTCTCGCGTATGTTCAGAGTCTCTGGAAGGTGTTTCAACTGTACTAGTGCCTTCGCCGTAGTCTTAGACGTTGCTGGTTCCTTCAGCGTCAGCGCGCTCTGAAGAGGCGTCTCAACGCTCTTGTGAATTTTGGTGCCGACACCCTTGTCAGTGCAATGCCCGGACGCATGCCGCTTAGGCGGTTGCGGGTAGGGCTGCCGACCCTGTGGATCGGTGGGTTCCGTAGAGGAAATAGGCATACCTGTTGGCACCTTTGACCGTCCCGACTAGTCTGTTGAGCCGGTGCGGGAGGGTAGGGGGTTGTGTTTTTACCTTTATGAGTAGTGTGTGCGTTCCTGTCGCCGGGGGTGCACTCCCCATAGCAGAACCGGTGGCCTGCCTGCCGGGGCCGGACAGGCCGTAGTGAGGCCGCTCCTAAAATAGATCGATGGCATCCGTGATGGAGCCACGGCTGTCGCTCAATTCCACGTCACTCTCGGCGCCTGTGGCAGCGGGGGAGCTACCCTCTGCCTGCATCATGGCATAGGCCACCCACCGTTTAACTCGATGCTCTTCAATCGTCTTAGGACGCAAGAGCTGGTAAGGTCGTCAATACGCCTCATGGTGATCGAGGGAGACACTTATTGCACCTCTGGTGCGTGTCCTTCCAAGGGTACTTGACTTTACAAGAAGGGCAACATTTAAAAAGGTATCCGGTCCATAGCATGGGGCCAACAGTATCATGGTGATTGGTTCCTGGTGCATCTTGTGCACAATCTTGTTGAGTATGGGAGTCAGGGGTGGGGGAGCGTAAACAAAATTTACCTGACCATGCTATCCAGAGCCCGTTCCCCTTGGAGCAGTTCTGTGGGTACCTGGAGGGGTAATCTTGGCATTCAGCGGTCTCCAGAGGTGCGAACAAGTCGATCTCTGGGAAGCCCCATTCTGTGAAAGCATTGGAGACGATGTCTTCATGTATTTCTCTACGGGCAGCGGAAATCTCTGCTGAGCACGTCTGCCAGAAGACAGAGTTCCCCTGGAACGTGTTGGAACAACAGGAACATCCTTTGTTTGAGAGCCCATATCCAAATGTTTTGGGACAGCTTGGATAGCCCTGGAGAGTGGGTGCCCCCTTGTTTGTTTAGGTAGTACATGGCTGTGGTGCTGTCTGTCAAGATCAGGACTGTCTTCCCCTGTAACTGTCTGAAAGTCTTTCAGTGCTTTGAATACCGCTAATAGCTCCAACAGATTTATGTGGTGGGACGCTACTTGTGGGGACCACACGCTGTGCACCATCTGCTGAAGCAGGTGAGCCCCCCCCCCCTCCCACCCCGCAAGCGAGGCTTCTACTGCAGGGGTGGTGAAGGTTTTCCCCTCGACCACCACTGCAGGGAGAGAACGAGCGCTGGCGAGACAACTACCAGATCTTCCCATTGTCCGCTGGCCTAACACCACTGGCTGTTGAGCCACTCTTGCATGGGACGCATGCGCAGACGTGCGTGAGGAACTAATTAAATGCAGGGCGCCATCATTCCTAACAGTTACATGGCCTTGTGAACCGTCCCTTCCCGCTACATACTGAGGGATCTGAAACAGCATGTTTTGAACCCTCGCATTGGAGGGGAAGACGAGGATGTCTTTTGTCCGAATTAGATTCCCCCTAGAAACTTTTGCCTTGACTGGGATCTAGGCTGGATTTCTTCTTGTTGATTGAGAATCGCATACTGATTAAGAGGTCTATTGTCTTCTGAGGGTTCAATAGGCATGTTTCGTAGGACTCCCCTGTAATGAGCCAGTCGTCGAGGCAAGAGTAAACCGGGACAGATAGTCTGCGCAGGTGTGCTGCCGCTACTGCCAGTACCCTTGTAAACACCCTTGGTGCCAAGGCAATGCAGAAGGGTAGTACCTTGAACTGATAGTGCTTGTCCTCTATCATGGACCTTAGGTATTTTCTGTGCGCTGGCAACATCGAAATATGAAAGTATGCATCTTTCATGTCCAGTGTTGCCTTGTAAATCCCCCTGTTTCAACAGCGGGATTACTTCCTGTAAAGTGACCATACGAAACTTTTGAGGTTTGACAAACTTGTTCACTGGGTGCAAGTCTAGCACAGGGCGCATCGTGAGATCCTTTTTGGGTACAAGGAAGTACCCTGAATATATACCCTTGTTTACCTGTAGAATAGGGACGACTTCTATGGCGTCCTTTCCTAGAAGGGTCTGCAGCTCTTGCAGTAGGATTTGCAGGTGGTCCGGCATCGGGCGTCTTGATCTTGGCAGTCTGAATTGGGGTGGTCGGGCAAATTCTATACAGTACCCGTGGGCGACCGTCTTTAGTACCCACTGGTCTGTTATTTCCACCCATGCAGTAAGGAAAGATGTTATACGCCCCCCAACCGGGGTGGCATGGGAGGGGACCTGGATGCGCAGGTCATTTCTGACCAGAGGACAGAGCACCTCTGGGGTTGGAACCTCGTCCTCTACCTTTCCCACGCCGCTGTCCTCTGGGTGGATAAGTGGTGGAGGTATTAGACCCTTGTCCCGAATTCCAGTTGTTTCCTGCATTATACTGGTTCTAGGGAAAACGAGATTGGCCGCGAAAGGACCAGTGGGAGACGCTTCCTCTCCGAGGAGAGGGTTTCTGGGTAATTTGTTGAAGGGACTTGAGTGTTTCATGTTCTTTCTTAGCTGTTTCAAGAGCATCAGCCAATGCCTTGCCAAACAGGTTGGTCTCCTCAACAGGTTTGTTAATCAGTGCTGCTGGAGTCTCTGGTTTGAAACCGGAGGTCCTCAGCCACGCATGTCTACCTGAGCAAGGTACCTTGTGCCAGGGTTCTTCCCGCTGTCTCGGCAGCGTCCAGAGTGTTTTTGAGCACATTCTGGTTCACCTGCTTGCCTTCGGAAACAATGGCAAGCAACTTGGTCTGTGTAGGTTCTTGCACTTCTTGCAGAAGTTTCCACTGGATGTCTGCATAGCTGGCCAATGGCATGGTGTTAATGGCTATACGGGTGGAAAACGCAGCAGCAGTTACCCTTTTTCCCCCCAGTGCATAAAGTCTCTTGGACGCCTCATAGGGCGGTGCCTCTGCTGTAGACGGGGGAACACCAGCCCATTTTCTAGTAGTGCTAACCACTAAAGAATCTGGAGTGGCATGACCCTTGATGTAGGCAGGGTCGGTCGGAGAAGGCCGAAACAGCTTCTCCACCCTAGGGTTCACCACCCTGGTTTGGACTGGCGTCAGGTGCCAATCTCCTCTTGATTGAGGTCAACAAAGGGATGGCATGGCTGGCCGGAGGTTTTCCTCCACGAAATCAAAATCTGGTAAAGCCTCTTGAGTAGAGTTCTGAAAATGGTCAGCCGCTTCTTCTTCAAGATGGCGTTGAAAGCCATCTGGTTATCCTCTGCGGAGGCTTGGTGAGCCGGAGTGGAGGTGGGGGAGGGGAGGTTAGATTGAATCTATGCACAGGACATCGGGGTCCTGGGTGGGAGTAGGGGACGTCCAGGGTTGAGCATCAACCCGATGGCTGTCCTTCCAATTGTCCATAAAACCTGTCTGATCATCCACATTGTAGTTAGTTTTCCAGAAAGGTGCCATCCTCATCCTGATCCTAAGTGTCCATAACATCATTATCTGCGAGGACACAGGTATACTCTGCATGTGGATCTTCCATGGTCCTTTGAAACTTGGATACTGGCATGGAAGGAAAGTCTTTGAGGCCTCTTGGGAACAAGGGTCACAGAATAAGAGACATTTTTCTAATATGTCCATACATCCCTCAAATTTCTGCCTGGTCCATGAGGATGAACCAGAGGGGTCCAGGGGAGGAAAGGGTTCATCTTCTCTGTGACGTCAGGATTTGTCCTCTAATGTACTTGACAAAGGCACAGGACTCATTGTAGTCCTTGCGGGGTTGAGGGTGCTGTGGCTTCTCTTTCGGCACGTCCCTAGGCCATTCTTTGTGCTTCGCCGCCTCCTTCGACCGTTCCTTCAGTCTAACTGCTGAAGTAATCCTTGCAATGCCCTCGCCAATGGTCGGGGAATCTGGGCGGTCTACCGGCTGAATCGTAGGCTGAGTGGTGGATTTTGACACCACCGCCTGAACCATAGGTGGAGAGGTGGATTTCGGCACCACCCGGGCCTTAAGCGGCGTCTGCGCGTCGTCCTGGAGCACCTCGACATCCGCCTGTCTTTTAGTGTTAGCGCCCTTTACTTTGGATTGCCCAGTCGCTGGCCGCGACTGGGTTTGCAGGGAAGGCTGCTGATCATGCTGATCAGAGGATCCCGTCGAAGTTTGACGGTTCCATTGGCGCTTTCGTACGCTTCGACAGTGCCGCCGAAGCAGAACCTTGGGTTGTGCGTTTGGTGGTATGATCGTGTGCGCCCGGGTGTTTTCCCCATAGCGTGACTCAAGTCAGGCCTGGTGGGGTCGGGGACAGGCGTTGCTGACCGAGAGAAGTCCGCCGCTAGGTCAATGGCTTCTGACACGGATGCCTGGTCATTGCTAGTTCCCCCAACCCTTTCGGCGGTTGCAACAGCGGGGGAAGAACATTTGGCCTGTAACATGCCGTAGGCCGCCCACCGGTTCAAGCGACGCTCCTTAAGCATTTTAGGGCGCAGGAGTCTACAGTCCACGAAACTCACTTCATTGTGGTCGAGGGGGAAGACCGTTGTTGCACCTAGTGTGCTAGTTTTTCCACGGATATTTGGCCCTGCACGAGGGACAAAATCTAAATGGTGTCTTTTCCATAGCGAAAGATAGTTACAGCAATAACACCACCCAGGGAGCAGAGAGGGTGAAAGAGGAAAAGCATACTTGTAAAGAATATGTCCATCCCAACCTCACTCTCCCTACTCTGTAGGCCGGCCAAAAGGCCTGGCCATGTGGACGGTGGCGCCGATGGGATCAACATGCGTGGAAAGTCTGCAGCAGTCTTCAGCGTTGTTTCACAGGATTTAACAGTCAAAGTAACTTAACAGGAATAACGACAAAGTCCATAATAATGACAATACCGCTAGCTCTACGTAAGAACTCCGCATTAGGGTGACCAGTAATCTGGGCAGAAAAAACAATCTGAGGGACACCGACGTGTGATGGATTTTGGGTACACTACACGTCACGTTAGGGATAGTGTTACAGGCACGGACATGTCGACGTCCCCTTTTCGATCCTCGAAAGACAAGATGCAATACTCTGCGATTACCACTAGATATTGGACTATATACACAGCATGCGATTCTAAGTAGATACACAAGCATCAGAAAGTAGATTACAACATTAGATTTTACCTGCTTAGAATAGCTGTGTTCCATTCCTGAAAAGTGTTCCTTTTGGTGTAGCTGACCTTGAGTTGCCTGGAGCATCCAAAATTAGTGTAAAGAGTTCTTGCTCAACTTAGACTGTGTTCCAGTGAGCTGAAAAGCAACTGCGATTGTACATTACACCAAAAAAAGTCTTACTCACCTAGTATAACTGTGTTATCACAAAAGTAGTAGAGGTGTATACTGTTCCTTGAATCTGTGTTACACTATTCAAAAAGGTATATTTGCAAGTTGGTTGACTATGTGATTTCCTTGTCGAGTGTTCCTGCATAACTGACAGGGTCTACTACCCTTGTATTAATGGAAAGTAACTTATGGTTTTACTCCCCAAGAATAGGTGTGCCCTATACCAAATGTGTATACAAAGGTCTGTGCTTTGATCTGTGTATTTAAAAGCATATTGTTGTGTTTTTATAATGCGTTTATATGCTTTATGATAGTACTAACTTACCCAGGAATCTCTTGGTCTGCTTGTATGAAAAAGAAACCCTTTATTTGTACAATACATAGTGTGTCAGGGTTTCTTTGGACCATATGTAAAACATTTATTTGTGCTGATTCTACAGCCCTCTCTCCCTCCTAAAATAAGCCTGGCTGCTCGGTCTACATTACCATGAACTCAGGTGGTACAGTCATATACTAAAAGTGGAGTCTTATACCGTCTCAGTTGAATGGTTTTACTACGCCCTTAGTTCGACTTCAGAGAAACTGTCCTAACAGCGGGCTTACCTCCCAAGCCACAAAGGGGGTGTCTTGCCATGGGGACCAGGTCCAAACACTCTTGATTCATCACAGTGAAGTGTATTTTCTAGATTTGTGCATGGACTAATTGTACGCCTGTCGCAACCTATGCCATTCCATTGTGTTGAACCTTGTCGCTCGGACCACGTTACCTACACTTAGAGGGGGTTGGCTTCCCTTGTCAGGTGTGTTAGCCTTCTCCTTGGGTTACCGGTTGCAGCATTAGAGGGTGGTGCAAAACCTACCTTAACAGCCAGCCAAACCGCTTTGGTCCAAGACCTGGACTCTCCAGCCTAGGCCTTTCCACACTGGGCAAGACCAGAGTTGCCGTCCATTGCTTAGCAGCCTGCAGAGGCTGACCACCTTTGACCATGGATACCTTGTTCTCTCAGAATACCAATGTGGCAATAGAAGAAACAGGTATCGTACCTAGCAGTGCCCCTGCTCTCTTGCCATCTAACGAACATTGGCTCTGGGCATCATCAAGCAATGCCTCCACTCTGGAGAGTTATGCAGGCACTGTTGAGGGAGGAGGGGGAGAAATGCAAGCCTTTGATCTCTATGCAGTCCCTATTCTACGTGTAGCTCCTGAACTTCTACCTCATTACTATACCTTGTTATTTGTCCACCATCAACCCTCCGATTTCTCCTCCAACTTCATCCCTCCTGCCGTCCCTACTATTTTCCATGTCACAGCTTCTAAATTGCACTTTACAAGAATTAGTTATGGACACTCACTTACGCCTGTGTCTGTGCATACGTACACCACTCTAAAGATACTCTAGAACAACATGCTCCACGTTTCACAGGCAGACAATTGGGCCAATGCAACTTACATCAAACCCTTTAGTTCAACATTCCACCTTCTCCCCCCCCCCCCATTTCCCCCAAGCTGGAGCCTACCTATTCCTGAGGTCCTCCATCTCCTGCCGGATGCGTGCAGTTTCTTTGCGGTATTTCTGGATCAGCTGCTCATCCTCTTCAGTCTGTTCACTCTGCTTCTGCAGTTTACTGATTAAGTAATCCTTGATGACGGACAGTGTGGCTGTGGAGTTGTGGGCCAAAGTTTGAACCACTAAAAAGGCAAGAAAGAGCAGTGGGTACCGAGGCAACCCATTGGAAAAGGATAACAAGCGAGTCCCGGCTCAAAATGAGCTCAACAGATTCCCAAGTTCTTATTTGCCATTTCCTATCCAAGTTAATCATTGCGCTGCTTTGAACAGTGATGCAAGAATGTAGCCCTTGCTCTGACTCAAGAGTGTGTGATATGGGGCGGGGCATAGTACACCTACCCAGAAGTGTGTACACACAGTTCACCATTACCCAGGATAGTGTGGTACAGTGGCCAGTGACAACTCTTGCCCATCACCATCCAGAACACAAGTTATTGCCATTCTTAGCCAGCAATGAGTGCTTCAAAGGACAATAATAGCCCTTCCCTAGTAGTCAGAGGCATCACTATACCCAACAATGTGCGCAAGACAGCACCGGTTACCTAGTAATGCGTTACACAGGTCAGTGCCACAGCTCATCTCCTAGCATGAGGCACACAGGCTAGAAATGCTCTTGCTCAACAGAGTACACCACTCAGGGGAGCACTAACACTTACCTAGCAGAGGCGGCATCAGGTTCTTCTTCTCAATGTGCTGCAGCGTTTCTGTGATATATTCCTTGCAATCTTCCTCTTTCCGGGCAAAGTAACTCAGTGCCTGCTCCCAGAGGCAGGGCTCTTGATCCTCATACAACTCGCACACCTCAATTACTTTGCGGTACTCCTCATTCTGCATGTGGTAGTGCATGATCTGCTGGAACCTGGGGGCATGAGCAAAGGAGGTCAGATTCAGAGGACCACATTCTGCATGATTTCACAAGACGAACTGCCCTGGGAGTAGCTTGGGTAGACTCATTGACACTGCCAATGCTAGAGGACAGGGTGGGAGACGGCTGAGAAATCACAATTGGTAAGTAAGGTTTTAGATGAGAAAAGCACAAACTTACAATTTGCCCTGCTCATAGAGGTAGAGGACTCCATCCTTGAAGTTGTGCATCTGGCAAAGCACTAAGGCCTTGTCAAAAACGGTCACAAATCTTCCACTCTTTAGTAGGGAGATGGCTTCCACTTGCAGCTGCTTCTTTACCTGCAAGGAATCAACATGTTGAGATCAGCAGACAGACTTGACTTCGGGATATCCAAGCCAAGAGCTGCAGCTGGAGAACAAGGAGCATAGCTGCCCAATGTAGGATGCTGCCACATGTGTATGAATCCACTCGCTAGCTTGGTCTTCTCCGTGCGGAACACCAGTAAGATGCTGCAATTGCATGGAGCAAAGTGGTTTCTAAGCAGTGCTTTTGCTGGATATGACTAACTGCAGAAAGTAGGTGTACAAAGCACACTGATATTGGTGCTCAATAAAAGTATGACTGTTTAAAGAGCCAGTGGATTATTAAGACTGACTGCTGGATGTGGGGCTATTCAAATATTAGGCTTTAGCCTTTGCAGGAGGGTACTGTCCACAGGAAATGGCCAGCTTTGCCAGCCATTACTGGATACATGTGAGGGAAGTAAGGGTTACTGAAGTACGCTGCCTTTTCATATAGTTTTTTGCTGGACTGGAGTCTGAATGCAAGTGAGCATGTGTGCGAAGAAGAGCAACTGATAAGAAACCGCTTTGCTGGATAGAAGCATTGGCAGTTTAGGGAATGGGAGTATGAAGGAGATTGTTTTCACCAGTCTTTGCAGAATAAGACTGAGGCTGTGCAGAGAGCAGTTACAAGGAGAGACTGGATGCTAACCAGTGCTTTACTGGATATAGTTGAGACTGCATCTTACAGAGGTGTATAAAGACGGGTAGGTTTCTACATTTCAAACGGAGAACATGTGTCTCACGGTGTGAAAATTGCAATGAGCAAAGTCCCACTTTGCATTCTCATGGGTGGTCTGACCTTTGGGTCCTCTTCATGCGCCCAATTCTGGAGCCGCAGTTCTAGAAGAGTGTCATAGACACCCTGCGATGAGTCGGACTGCACATGAGTCATGTGCTCCAGGAAAGCCTTCAGTTCCCGAGGGTTGTTGGCAAAGATGGGAATGAACTCTTCGGAGTTGGCCTGTAAGAGAAACAGTGGAATCAGGGCATTACTTCAAATGCTGAATTTATCCATCAAACAGAGAAAAGAAAAAAGTTACTTAACTGTAACAATGCATTTTCCAATGTTGACATCGTTCACAGTGTCAATGTGCTGTGGTCTTACTTTGCTGCTTCCAATATTGAATCTAGAGCAACTCAATGCTTCTGAACAGGTTACCTTTAATATCTCTGAACTGTCTTTAATCCACTGTGCTAGAGGGGCAGAAGAAAATAAAAACCTTTGCAGATCAGTCTAGTACAGCTTAAAGGATAATCCAGCACCAAAACGATGCATCTCTTTCAGTCGGGGATTAGCAGATCTTCCCATGTTTTGCACTACAGTTCCCATGATCCCACGCCATTGTCAGCTGCGAGTGATGGGAGCTGTAATCCAAAACATCAATAGATCGAAAAGGATGTAGAACCATGCAGAGGAGAATCACCTAGAATCACAGCCAAACTATTCTGATGACACCAACCAAGGCAGAAACATGTGTCTAGAGTTGCTATTTGTACTCGTGCTCCGATGAGAATTGCCTGGCATGTCAGGGCTAGACTGGCTTTGTGGACATATATCCAAACAGATGCATTTCTCCTCTTGCAAGGCACAGTGAGCTAAAACATGAGACCCTCCTGAAAGGTGCTTCCTCATAGAGCGGTTATTTAGTCATGGTGGTTGTTGTTCCCAGTAAGACTATTGCATGCAAACAATTTGCGTTCTCCATACATAGAGGTTTTCCAGTGAGAAATGCATTATGTGAAAGTCCCCTACCTCACTCAGGGGACATCTAGTGGGGTGACCAAGGGGGCTGGGTACCTCCTAAAACTAGAGGACAATGGGCCCAGGGTGTTATGAGGAGGATTCCCCAGGTCACCCTACTTAGAACCAGACCTCAGGGCAGGGGACAATCACATGAGGCTATCTGGTGACAGTTCCATTTACGAGGAGCAGAGACCATATGGGATAAAGTAAATTAAGCTATCCCCAACCCCAAAGCACAATGCGTTCAATGCCACTGATGCTGGGAACTCTGAAGCTCTTAAGTGAATTCGAGAAATGAAAGCAATGCAGAACCAACAGCAGCTGCACGCTCAGTGCAGGCTCCCATCAAAACCTACAGAAGGAGAGCAGGTGTACTGAATTAGGGAAAGAAACTGAACAGTCAAATGGCCATTCATTACATAAGGCCTCCACTCTCATATGGCTAGGGTTGGGGCCTGAAAATCTGAGACAGGAACTCCCAAGTGCAGGGACTAGCCAGGTCCAAGTCCCACAACAGACCTGGAAGTCACCTCACGGTGCCGTGCAAGACAGACAATCCTCAATCGCAGCTAACACCCCTGGATCCTCCTTCACCAGATACGAGGCTAGACGGAGGAGCCAAAGCCCTATAAAATCAGGCAAGTTCAGTCTGGTAGTAGAACTGTTTGGAGTAGTAGATGGAGATAGCGGCTGTTTTGAAGAAGGCTGGAGAGGGGGGTGGGGGAACAGAGGACATGAAAAGTGAGCATAGACCAGAAGACTAGGGTAGGGCTCCAGAAGGCTAGACCACACTGGAGCTTGCGGGCTGGAGCAGAGATCCAAGAGACCAAAATGAGCCAAGATATCAGAAGCTGCTAGTAAGGAGAGAGTGGTGGCCAAAGATAGTAAAGTATCTGAGAGAGATTGGTGCCCCGGGGTGGTGAGGAAAGTGTAAATATTTGTGAACTGGAGAGGCTTATGTAAAAGGGGTTCCCACATGGGTGAGGGACAGTAGTGAGCCTTGAAAGACTTGTGTATAGGCGCGTTATAAATGCCATATCATAGCCAGAGAAGGTTGGTGCTGTTGGGTAATATTTGAACCTTAGTGCTATATCGACATCACTTTTGAGAACCCCAGAACTTTTTGCTGGACTGGTTTGATTATTTTCCCTATACCGCAGGGAGAGGGATCCTTTTTCCACACTCACCAATGCTTTTACTCTTTTTATGGGTGTCATTGTTTAGACTCTCCATAGTGTCCTTTAATTGTATTCCTTGACAACTTTTTTTGTTGTAACTTTATTTAAGTTCGGCAAGCACATATCGATTTAAAACAACCAGGATCTAGTCAGCGGTACACCCTGTACTGTGCAATTCACATTTCCTACATACATTTATTCACCCCTCCCCATTGATACAGTTGCACCATCAGTTCCTGACCAGAAACGCTCTAAACTAACCCCATATATCTCGGTGGCGTGACATCATTGGCTGCATTTGCACATAAGTATCCTCACACTCGTTAGTCCGTGTCAGCGCTCTCAACCATTTACGGGTGGCAGGTGGCCATCGGTCCTTCCACTACACCCAGACACAATGTTTTGCAACCATACCCCCCACATTCAAAAAGGACCTCATTCGCCTCTCCGCGATATCACTCCATACCCCAAAAAGGGCACTGAAATGTGACCTCTTCAAGTGCTTTCCGATCACCCTGGATAGTATTTCGTAGACCCCTTCCCAATAGCACCCCAACTCGGGACAGTTGCAGAGCATGTGTGCATACCCAGCGCCTGACCCCTCACATCACGGGCAGCAGCCTGTATGGACAGGGTATATCCTCCCCAGTTTACAGGGTGTATAATGAAGATGTGAAGAATATTATATTGGATCAGCTTCATCCTCATTCATGAACACTGATTTGGTGAACAAACACGTAGCTGCCCATTGCCAGTCAGTGATACTAATCTCCAATTCAACTGGCCATTTCTCCTGGGTGTTATCTAACCTAGGTGGGGTTTTATCCAGTAGTCCTCTGTATATGGTAGACAGCAGTCTCCGGGACCAATAGGAGATGGATATTAGTGAGAGTAGGCAGTTTTCTATGGGTTCTACACCATTTCCGCACAGCAGCTCCCAACCTATAGAACTTTAACAGTTCTGTTAGTGCTCCCCAATGCCCCTGCTTCCAAGTTGGCGTCAGAAACGTCCCAGCCGGGATCAGGTCGCATATTGCACAGTGATCTAAACCAGTCCAGTGTTGCAGCATCCCACGTGGGGGAGTGGTCAGGAAATCGCTGCAGCAGAAGCCAGCAGCAATATGGGCGAGTATTGCTCTCCAGGCCATCAGTTTCGTCTGCACCGGGTCTGTGAGAAACCTGAAGGTATCTCACACACTAGTCCCCGGGGATCTGTCATCCAGGTGGCCAGGACACAGCCATAGCTTTTGATCCAGTTCCTGAGGGTGGACCAGTGCAGGAGGATTACCTAGATGAGGGGTCCTCGGGGAGTGGAAGTGGGACACAGACGGGTGAGACGCAGTATTTCCTTCTTGTAACACCTTTTCCCCACCCTACCCAGTAGAATACTCAAAGACCCTACCCCACCCAGCCCCCCCTTTTCTGCCACAACACACCACAAATGACGGACAAACACCTAGAAACTCAAACCCTCCCCCTTTTCCCGACCCAAACACTTTCCAATGACAGCAGAACCCACGCCCAATTTGTGATTTTCCAACGTGCATATGCTGCGTGAGCCTTGTAATAGTCAACAGTGCGTTTCTACCCCTGGAGACAGTGATGGCCAAATATCTTAGTTGATCCGGTGTCCATTTCAGCGGGCAGCTACCTTGGGCGAAGTGTGCTAAGGGGAACATCTCTGAATTCCCGCCGTTAACTGTGAACCCGGAGTAGCCCCCTATGTGCGCAATGCACCTCATATGGGGTCCAGGTTACCCTTCCTTTTGACAACTTTTGGCATAGACCTTTTTATTGTTACAGGGTTGTCCTTTGGGCTCCCCTTTTACTTTCTCTGGCTAACCCTGTGGGAACTACACTTCCCAAGGGTAGAAAATACATTTCTATCCAGTCTACATTTTGTTAGGGGAAGCCAGCACACCCCACCCTAAGTGGAGTGCTGGGGAGATCCCTTTCTCACTAGCCCTGTAACAATTCTGTTACTGGGACAAGCTTACCTTAAATGGCTGGTGTTGGGGCTGATTTTCCATACTCTGGCCTGGGGGAGATATATATATATATATATATATGGCCAACCTATATTGTGACAGGGACAACTCTGGGAGCTGTAGCCAAACCAGTTCAAGGTAGCAGTGACGAGTGGTCTAGGCTAAGTCTCAAGAGGTGGTGAGCTTGTAAAGGGTCCCCAATGAGTACACACAATGGGAATCACAAATCACACTTCAACAGTACTAACAGGCAGAAATATATATATATATGTCACTAGAGAAGGGCATAATATAGATCAAACCCCTGTAAAGGAAAGTAAGGATTAGATTATGCACTACAGGTCCAGAGAGAATTAGCTCTAGTTTCAAAAGTCCTTCCCTTAGTTGTCTGGGGCCTTCTGCCCAAATGTTGAGGAAAAGTTCTGACACAGTTTGTAATGCTGGGAAAAAAAGAAGGTATGGTCTGTGGGGCCCAGTTTACCATTCCAAAGGTTAGGGGACAAGTTATTCTAACAAAAGTTCCGCCAACTTTTGGAAGTCTTGTGAGAGCAAGCACTGGCAAAGCCGAAGTATTGTAAGAGTTTATAAAAGTTAGCAAAACACTTTTAAAGGGATTTTAAGGGCAGGTAAGAACCACTGTAAATTAACCCCCATACTTTGATTCTTCATAAGACTTGGCAGGTCAATGGAAGAATGTAGGAGGTAGTTTTTTCAGACATCAGCCTCAGCCCTGGATTCGCACGAGTTGCAGTTTCGAGCAGATCTCTGGTCTGTGTATTTAGCTGGTGCAAGGAGTCTCGGATGAAAAATAGCAAAACACGATGCAGGACCCCTCTCAGGACTGGACTCGACTCAGGTAAACTCTTTCGGACAGCGGTCACCACAGCACGGCGAAGGCAAAATGACTCCCTTGTCATGGTAGGACTTTCCCTCCTATCTCAAGTCCACTTGACGCTAGGACTCAAATTCTGCTGAGGTAAGTCTTAGCCCAAACTCAGAGCTGGTCAACCACAGGGCAGTCCCGGGACACTTCTGAAGGCTCTTCGCAGGGTCCCGAGCAAATGTCAGAAATGGATGTTCCCTCCACTCCAAGGTTTGCAGCTCCCCCAGGACAGCAGCATAAGTTGGTTGCCAAGCCTCCTTCAGACGGGTCACCAGTCATCCTCGCAGGTCTCACAGCTGGACAGAAGTCTTGGCTTCTTCAGGTTTCTCCAGTGTGTGTGCAGGGGTCCCCTTAGCCCAAAAGCCAGGTAAGAGCAGAAACTCCCACTAGCAAACAGCAACACACACAATCAGGACCACTGGCGGGGACACTCCTGCATACCACACAGACACACTGAACCCAGTTTGTGGTTTGGAAACACAGTCCCAGCCCACATCCTGCCAGCAAACGCACATAGCCCTCTAGTACCCCACCAAAAGCCTTTGCTTTCCGGGCACTGGAAGGCCATATAAGGATTTACCTGGCCTCACGGCCAGGAAGAAGGCTAAAATACAAGATTGTCAAAGGACAAGCAAAAAACCTTGTGGCATGCCCATGTTTGTTCACTAGCCAAACGCAGTAAAGTCAGTTAGGCTAAATTGAAAAAGACCCAAAAAGAAAATAAATAAATAAAAAGGTAGAAAGTCAATGCTGCCACCTGCTTGTCCATTTAGCACACCTAGAGTAACCAAAAATCCTTTTAGTGTTAATCTAGGGCAAAAGCAAACGTGTACCCCATTGTACTGCATTGCAAGATGCATTGTACAATGATAAAACATTACCACAAGTGATATTAAGTTACTAAAAGTAGTAAAGTAACTAGGCTAAGGGAAACAGCTGACAGCCTCAAGGACATGTCAGTTTCCCCATAACAGATGAGCAAAAGACAATTGCACTGTAAAAAGTACAGGTCATGATAAAAAATAAAAGCTAAAAGTTTGGGGGTCCATTAAAATAGAGGAAAAGGTACAGTAAAGAGAAATCTTTCCTAACAGCTGGTGGCAGTGAACCTTTTTTGCAATGGCTGGTGGCAGTAAACCTTTTCACAACTTCAGTGCACCTTTACTGAAGGCTATTTTCACAGCTGCGGTAAAGGCACCCATGGGTGCCCATTTTACCAAAATGGCCCTGTTTTTTTGCCATTTTCGCGCTTCTTGTTCCTTCTTGGTCTTTCCCCTGCTCTCCAGGGCAAGAAATTCCTTTGGCCGATTTTTTATCTTTGGCAGGAGAGCTCAGTCAAACCACCCCCAAGGCTCCAGAGTGTCTGAAGGCAGGAAGCGAAGGAGGAGTCCAATCCCATCCCCCAAGTTTGAATGTTGCTCCTCTGTTTGATTGGCTGGGTTCCTGCATAAAAGTCTGATCCTGGAAAATGAAGAAGTAGTCGACCACTGGACCTCGATCCAAAGAGGAAGATGAAAATGTAGCCGGGACAATTTCCAGCCACCCGAGAGCCTGCTGTGTAACCGGAGCCTGCTGCTACCGTTCCTTCCAAGCGACCAGGAGGCTCCAAAAACGACAAACCCGAC
Organism: Ambystoma mexicanum; assembly: GCF_040938575.1. Taxonomy (NCBI): domain Eukaryota; kingdom Metazoa; phylum Chordata; class Amphibia; order Caudata; family Ambystomatidae; genus Ambystoma; species Ambystoma mexicanum. The sequence continues at coordinate 175,527,412 of NC_090931.1, forward strand.
CCAGAGCCTGGTGAGATCCACTCAAGAAGACCTGCATTTTGAGCCAGCAGACCTTGTGCTGCAACCTCGCGGGGGGCTGCAATACCCCCAATACCATGGGACCTTGAGCCATTGTGCGGGACATGGTCTTCCAAAATCCAAATCGAGCTGAAACTTTGGTGGCATCCTGCTGGGCCACCAGAGACGCGAGTCCAGTCCTCCAAGTCCCCTCACTAGAGCGCTAGACCAGTTTAGCGACTGCAAATCCAATCAGCAATATTCGGTCTTCTTCTGGCTCCTGAAAAGGGTGCCAATACCACAGAGCTGCATCCAGCCGCAAATAAACTCTTGCCTGGAGCCTTGCCTGTTGATCCTTGCTGCAAAATCCCTTCCAAAGTCCTGTCTTCCATCTTCAGACAAAGGAATCCATCGACCAGGTTTTTGGCTACAGATCCTGAAGTCTCCCCTGCTGCAACTCTTCTTCCATGCTGAGGTACTGCGTTGACTGGGGTATTTACCTACCTTAGACCTTTGTGATTCCTGTGTAGCTTTGGAGTGTTTCTTGCGATTGGGAGTCCTCATACAGTTCACCCAGGCCCACTGCTGGAATCCTCCTAGGTTGTCTTCTCAGACATCCCTGGACCCTTTCAACCTCTTAAAGTTTAATACTTACCGGTTTGAACAGCCTTCCTTGGGAACTGATATTTACTACTTCTGTGCCTTTCTGGACTGTCTGTTGGATACTAGAGACCTAGTGACCCACCCTTCTGCCACTGAGAACACTCATGCTCCAAGAAGGGAAAGGCTTCCTAAGGCTTGGGCCTGTTGCCTATAAAATGTGTTTTAAAAGTGTACTCATGTAAATGAGTTGGTTGGAAAATAACTCTGAAAGCTAGCAGTTACAAACGTTCTTACTTACCTTGAATGTGTGTTGTGCCATTCTGAAAAGTAATGCTGTTGGCTTCACTTAACTATTTCTTCCAGAATATTGTGTAAATTCACCAACTGAGTCTTGCTTCCCCTGACTTGCTAAACGAATTCTAAACTAAGTCTGCCTAGGGTTTTACGTACCTGGAATAACATGGAGTCATTCTTAAAGTGTATAACTGGGTTTTGCTTTCCATGGTCTGTTTTATACAGGTTCTAAAACAGTCTGAGGTTTACACGTACCTTGAAGTTGCAGGTAGCTCCTGTACAAAGTATATGGGTTTTACTTGTCTTGAACAGCTGTGTGCAATTCTTAGTAAGTTACTGCGGGTGCTACTAAACTGGGTCTGCCTTGTGCCATCCTAAAAGTTATTGCTTACCTTAGTCTGTGTTCCACTGACCTGAAAAGCAACTGTAATAGTTTATTACAACGCTCGGTTTTACCTACTTAGAATAGCGGTATGCCATTCTTACAAAAGTGTTCTGTAGGTGTAGCCGACTTTGGTTTGCTTGGTGTAATCCTTAACTAGTGTAAGTGTCGGAAGTGGGTGATAGTCTTTTTGAGCTCATCTACCCTTTGAATTGCTGGCTAAAGAAGGGATCAGTGGTACTTGAAAATAATTGCCATCTAATTTACAGCTCTACACTATTTATATCAGTCACAGCCTAGCAGCTTCAAGAAAACCCATCAAGAGCAATGCCTTACGATCTCCGTAGTGGCAGCTCCACCACTTCTCCCTCTCCCAGAACTATCACGGATGAAGAAATGCTGGCCTTGCCTTGCCTTGCCCCTCCCACCTTCACCCACAGAAAACGGTGCCGTTCTGGCTTTAAATCCATCTTCGCCAGTCGAGGGGAAAAAATCTCAAACTGAAAAAGCAATACCAGAACCAGATTACGTCCTTTTTTCCACCACTCAGTGGCTCATTGAGGAGTGACCCATTAGTACACACTCCTCTGGAAAAAATCTATGGAAAGCGATTCCCGCAACTTCCACCAGGCTACACCATTAACAGGATAAAGAAGTTTCTGAACGCAGTATTAAATTGGAGGAAAACGCTTTCCCCAAGAAGGAGCCATTAGATCGTTCCATGGTGGACACTCCCCCTGACATGAATGATTGTTCAGATACTATACAACATAATGCCCAGTGTACCTTGGGTATAGACTTTTACTCCTCTCCAGCACATTCTCCTAATCCACTTCCTCTGGTACAGTTATCGGCGATGATGCGTCAAATTGAGGATGGTAAATGAGAGGAGAGAGAGAAGGTCTATTCACAGTGATAAATCATGTCCTATGCATTTTGGTCTACTTATATGAAGTTATATAACGAGAGAACAAAACTAACACGGCATTGCTTGAATCATTGTTCAAATCTGAATATATGGATCTGCAGGCCGCGGCAAGGGATTTTCTCATCTCTAGGAAATTGGGCTCAATTGAAACACTGCCACTGAATGCAAATGAAACTACGGGTACAGTCTCCAAGGAATCTACAACACAAGCGGTACAGGCGACCAACGCCACTCCATATGGACCAACTGAGAAGGCAGGCCAAGATCAGACCACTCAGGTGCCTTTGGGTGAGATTAATGCCACTGTGGCAGCCCCAGTTTGCCCCATGACACAGCAGGATCCCATTGGGCAACAGTCTCGGGTAATTTGCCTGGCTCAGATGACACCCTGGCGGCAGGCTGGGGCAAATGAGTAATCTAACATACCCTCAAACAGGCTACCAGCTCTGCCCGAGTCTATGGAAAACAATATGCAGGAGGCCATATCGGTGGAGGAAATTCTTAGTATGGAACCTGTAAAGATGTCGGATCACCCACAACAGACCCGCCTGTGAAACAGACATCATGCTGTACAGAAAAGGAGAATAAAAACAATCTAAAAACATCCCCTCCAAAAATACAACAAAAAAAAGCACGCAATTTTATCAAATCCTTATTCTCACAGAGTGCAGCGAAGGCAGCCTTGCCTCTGTTGGAATGGTCGGGTACCTCAACTGAGGTAACGTGCCGGGTTTCATGTCAATCCATCTCACAGAGTTCACAGGTTGAAGGAGCATAATCTGCCCCTCTGGAGGGGGGTGCCTCACTTGCGCCCAAAGTGCCTGTGGTCACGGAAGTATTAACTGTGTCGCCTTGCATTCGGCCTATGCCCTCTGCCTCAAATATACATTTTTCCGGTTCAGGCAAAGGCTTTTGTCATCCCCCCTGAGGTCCCAATTGCCACAGTGTGGCACAAAGGACTGTGGGGTGGGTAGACAAGACTGTTTTCCTCAGGGCCCAGTAGGCCTGCAGAAGTCGATTCACACACATCAGAAGATAGCACAAGACAAATTAATAACATGATCGAAAGTGTCATTTCCGGAATCCCCTCCTCGATTTTGAACCACCCAAATTTACTGTCCTTACAAGAAATACTGTTGTTGGGCGGTATCAAATCTGGTGACTTAGAGAGTACTTTCCCCAGATCGCTGCAGATTAGATCAAGCAGTGATCTATCAAAAATCCAAATTTGCGATGGACAAGTTATTGAAGGAGCAAGATCATCTCAGATGTTTGTGTTCCAATCTTTTGCATTTGATGGCAACCTTCTGCAAGGAGAGGGACTTTCTCGGGGGCTTCAACAAGGTCATGGAGGAAAATCACAACAATTGGGACAGAGTTACAGTGGAAGATCAAGTCCTGGCCTTCAAGAGAAAGATCATGAACTCAGAGGAAACTAGGGACTGGTCATGGCTCCTGGCATCTTCCTCAAGTTAGAATTGGAGGTTTCAACATGGGGAGAAAGTTGTTGGACGAGGCCCCGAAAAGGAAGATTGGCTGCTTTTCGGTGGCCTCCTTTAATTCCAGCGGTAGTGTTCACTGGTTCAATGATCTATCCTTGGCCCGTTTACTTAGGTCACACACAGTGATTGTCTTATAAGAGAGCTGGCTTAAGACAGAGCCTGCCTTGGATGGTTACTGTGTTGTCCACCAGCCTGCAAAACAAGGCGTGAATGGCCGCCAATATGGTGCCTGCTGACCCTAGTAAAAACGTCAGCATCAATGAAGCTGGTTACTAGGATCGATGTCAGTTTTGGGGTGATGGCCACTCATATTAGACCTGCAACTGACATGGATGTGAAGGTGCAGATTGTGAACATCTATTGGCACTAGGGTATGGGGGCAATAATGGAGGTGGTTGAATCCATCTCCTCATCTGTTGCGGACTGGTACAATACTACAACTGCAGGGCACATCCTGGTGGCAGGGGATCTTAACTCAGACTGTCTTTCCGTTCTGGAATAGAATCTAAGATGCTTAAAAAAACAAGGCATCTAAATTTGGGAATGGAAGAGCATGGGTAGATTGTTTTAGAGGGATGGGGCTCTCACCCCTTAATGGCTTGGTTTTTAGAGATATTCCCACTCTGTTACGCGGTCTAATGGGCGGAGTGTTTCCACCATTGATTATGTGTTTGTGGGACCTTGGTTACTGGAGAACTGTTCTTGTTTTGAAATTCAGAAGACAGAATTAAGGGATCATTTCATCCTGAAAGCCGATTTAGATTTTCTAGCTAATGTACCTGATCAGACTGCAATACCTCTGGGGCGTTGGGCTGTGGCACCCAACATACAGGGCAACCATCTACATTGGACACCCCACGTTAGTAAGGGTGAACCAAGCAGTTGCGGCTGCTACAGCCGTTAAATCCAACCTATAAATGTCCACCATGTTCGCAGTTGAGAATTTTGAGTGTTTTGTAGAGAGTGTAATTGCTCCCAACATCTCTAGGGCAGGTACAGTGAAGTCTCGTTTATATCCCCACACACATCTATAATGGGGATGTGGTTGTCAGACGAAGAGAACTGAGACATTTGCTTAGGCAAACTAAAAACACCCAGCTCTCTGAAACATAAAAAGGGGTTCAAATAAGAAAAGCGCAGCAGGGGTTTAAAACTGGGCCTGCAAATCCAGAGCTTCTCGCATGCAATTGGATGTGGAAACAATGCTATCTGCGCTTCTAGATAAGGATTCTAGATGCTTCTAGTCGTTGATCAGTGCATCTAGAAATATGCGAACGGGTAGGATGGTGAATGGTGTCGCAGAGAAAGACTGGGTACATCACTTTGAGTCCCTGTATGCGTTGTCCACCTTGCAAGTTAGACGTACAGTGGTAAATGAACCTGACAAGGCTAACCCTTTGGACATTACTCTGAGCCATATTTGAGTGAATTGGAAAAATCAGTAACTCAAGGGCACAGAGTATGAATGAGCTTACAAACAGGTTGTTCAAACGTAATCCTGCACTTTGGGCAAAGATTCTACGCACTATTCCTCGACATTATTGAACTTGAGCAATTTCCTCCATCGTTGGGTGCTGCCCACATCATCCCCACTTATAAGAGGGGATAGAGCGTCGCCTTCCACCTATTGCCCAATAGCCATACTCAATGCAGATTCCAAATTAGTTTCCTTCGTCCTGTTACAACATCTGGAAATCAGGGCCAATAGCCAAAATGTAATACCCAAGTGGCAAACTGGATTCAGGAAGGGTATGGGTACCATTATGAACGGTATGATACTTAAGTGCATACAGGGTCAAGCTTGGTCTAAAGGGAGCAACCCAATTTATCTGGCCACTATCGAACTCGTCGCAGCATTTGATGCGGTCGACAGATCACATGCTGATGGCCAGTCTGCACAGAGCAGGGGATCTGGTGCCTCCCTGCTCGTTGACGTAGTACATGCTGGTCGAGTTGTCTGTCTGGATGAGGACAACCTTGCCACTGAGAAGTGGTAGGTGTTAGGAAAGATTTCATAATTGTATGTAATTTTCCCTCCATGTGGCAACCCCCAAACTTTTTGCAGTTTTACACCCTGATCTAGACTTTGCCGGAGAAGCGCAGCCTTCCGCCGCCCTCCTCTGGGCTCTCGCTCAATTCTTATGGGGAAACTGACATGCCCTTAAGACAGTCAGTACGGGGAGACTTCGTTTCCCTTAGTCCTTTCCTCATGTTGCAGCTTTTGTGCAACATGAAACAAGAGTGCACCGTAACTTACATTACCGCGCTCTTGGGTCTCTAGTCATTCCAAAGACCCTAGAAACTCTTGCTGGACTTATGAACTGTGCAAGTGTGTCACGGACGGGACTGGTGGCAGCTATCATTTCTCTTGTGTTTTGAACCCTTTTTCGCCATGTTATCCGCGCTTACCGCGTTTGTCACAAATGAGTGGCCTGGCTCCAAAATGGCCATGCCACGAGGTTCTTTGTCCTGTCCGCTGACCGTCTTGCCCCTTCACCTTCCCCCAGGTCGAGCCGACCCAGGCAGTCCTTATTTGGTCATGCACTTTCCCGCAAAACCCCAAAGCTTTCGTGGGCTTCTGCATGCCTTGTGTGTGCCTCCAGGATGTGGGCTGGGATGTCTGGTCCCAATACACATCCTGGGTGCCAGAGAGTCTGGAGTGTCCTGAATGCCTGGGACCACCGTGGTCTGTGATAGGTCCACGTATGGTGTGAGTGTTTGTGAGCAGATCTCCCATTGGGTCCTCTCCGTTTTGGTGCAAAGGGAACTTTGGATAAGAGGAGGCTGGAAACACCACTACCATGTCGATCTCCTGAGTTCACACCGAACAAGGGATAAGGAGCCAAGTATCCTGCAACAAGAAGCTGAGTCGAGGAACCGCTGGTGACTCGCTGAAGGTTTGACACCCTGAACTGCTGTCATCCTGAGAGACCCCTCTGCATCTGATCGTCCTAGAAGGTCTGCTAAGGCGCTTCGACCCACTGGAATAGTGGGATCAACTATTCACGGCACCTTCATCAAACCCTGCAAGTAAGCCTCTTTGGAAGTGTCCCTAGGCCAACCAGTGGGCTGACCAGCTTACGCAGGACGCTTTGCTCCGTCACCTCCGCCGTTTCGGGGAAGCCCTCGAAACTTGGTTTACTGCTTGCTCTGTGTCCATGGCACCCTCACACCGAATTTCGTACACTTGGCATTCCCAGGTCTGAAGTGAGACGATTGCGGCCGGACCAGAGTAAAAGCGGTTGCCGTGTTGCCCTGCTGTGGTAACAACCTGTGCACGTTCGCTGCATTTGGGACACCCTCGACCCTGCATCCTGCTACGCAGAATCTACACAGCGTCAAGACGTCCTGATCATCGCAGCTGAACCTGCCAGCAACGTGAACTGAACTGGAGAAGTCTGGGTCTGCCTGCGTCGGGGACCGGTGAGTAGTCCATACCCCAACCAGTGGCCCCTCGCGCAAGAGCCCATTTCTTTTCTACCTCTGTTGCAAAATAGCGACTATCCCGCACTCTCACCCTGCCTCTGCCCACAAGTGGAGGCCTTGTTGAGTAGTGGGGACTTGTTCAGCATCGCTTCATCCACCTTCCTGAACTGCCCGATATCCTCGAAGAGGCCCTCTTTTGTCCATTGGCACCAGGCGTGCAGGTACTTTTGAGCGTAAGGCTCCTCTCTTCGTAGGGCTCGGACTTCCTCCTAGTTAGGTGTATTTCAGATGTCAAACTGGATCTGATGATTACTTTCACTGCCCGTTTTCCTCCCCACCTAGGTGGTCTACATATTACGTGCTCCTAACTCCTTAGACCCCTCGGTCTTGTATATATATTGTATTGATTGTGATGTGTTGGTTTACTTTAGTATTATTGTGATTCTTTGCTATGGTCGATGTTACAAAGGCCTTGTAATAAATGGGTCTATATTTTTAATATAACACCTGTCTGGAGTAATTTGTAAGTGTCCTTGCTTTGTGTGCTCATTGAGGTCTTTCCGTCACCCTCACCCCTCTTGAGACTTAGTCTTGACCGCCGCCATCTCTACCCTGATTGGTCTGGCTTGTCCAGAGGTTACCCTGTTCCAAGAAACTAGGCTGGCCTTCTGAACCTCTGCCCCTCCAGGTCAGAGTTCAGAAATCCTTCTAAACAGTAGGAAGGCTCTGAGCGCTAGTCAGACAGCGTTCAGCTCTAACCAATTGATGTGGTATTTCTGCTCCTGTGGAGTCCAGGTGCCGTGGACCGAGAGATCGTCCAGGGTGGCTCCCCAGCCCTCGAGCGAGGAGTCTGTGGTGATTGTGGCCTGCAGGGTAGGCGGCCGAAAGGGCTTACCTGTCCGTAGATTGCAGTCCCTGGACCACTATGTTAGGTCCGGGTGGAGAGATGGAGGAACGTTGATCATCTCGGATTGAGAGCCCCGCTAAGTGCAGCTGAATCCTCCTCATCCTCAATCTCGTGTCTGGGATGGCTAATAGGACCGCTGCCAATAGACCCAGGAGATGTGGGTACTACCATGCCGAGGTCAGCTCTCTGTTGAGGAAGTGGGTGTTGGCCCTCTTGATGGCCGAGATCTTGTCCTTAGACGGAAATACCTTCTCGGAACACGTGTCCCAGATGACGCCCAAAAATGTCAGTCTGCGTGGGCTGCAGCTGCGACTTCAGTGTGTTCATAAGGGCATGGGAAGAGTGGTGAACCGCTTCCGGAGCTGTAGCCCTGACAAGCCAGTCGTCAAGGTATGGGTAGATGTGGAGGCCCTGCGCTCTGAGGAGGGCCGCCACCGTATTCATGGGCCTCATAAAGACCCTGGGGGCCGAACTGAGGCCAAAAAGAAGGACCTTGTAGTAAAAATGGTACCCCATGATCCAGAATAGTAGGAAAGAACGATGGGGTTGCTAAATAGGGATGTGTAGGTACGCGTCCTTCAGATCCAGGGAGCACATCACCTTGCACAATGTCTCCCTTGCCCAATGTCTCCGCTATAAAAGCTGGCGTAACCATCTTGAAGGGATGATTTTGCAGGGGTAAGGAGAGGTTTAGGGTGGAAAGGTCCAGCACAACTCTCAGGCCCGCCTAGTTCTTCTGAATGGCGAAAAAAAATCCTGGAGTAAAAGCCCAAGCCTCGCTGGGAGACTGGGACTTCCTTCACTGCCTGGCTCTCTACGAGCGACCGGATCTCCACCAAAAGAGTTGTTGTCCCAACCTGTGGGAGTGGAGGGGAGGGAGGAGAGGCTGGGATAGGGAGGCTGTACCCCGTGGATACTACAGAGAGGATCCAGGGGTCTGAAATTCTGGCACCAGAAATTTGCGCGGAGAGCTAGCCTGCCCCCAGTGGAGACACATGGACCCGAAGGGGTGTGTCATGCCTTCTTTCCCTGGAGGGCTGTTGTGGAGGGGGACTGGAAAACACCCCCCATCCCTTTTTTGTTGCTTGCGCTGGTTCGGAGACGGCGAGCAGTCCATCTGCCTGGATCTCCGTTCCTGGAAGCTGCAGAACCCTCCTTACGTACGACCCCTGTCGGAGCGCTGCTTGATTGGGTGTACGATTTGGGTGTGGTCTTTGTCAGGATGGATAAAGACTAGGCTGTTTGTGAGCCGTTTCATTTTGTCCAGCTCTTCGTCCGTGGAGGAGTGAAAGAGGTTCCCCACTCAACCCCCCGCCCCCTCGAACGGTAGATCTAATATGCGCTTCCAGGACCTCCAGGTTGAGTTTTGTTGCCCGGAGCCAGGCTGTCCATCTCATGTCTGTGGCAATACAGATGTCATGGCCAGAGGTGTCAATATGGGCCACGGTGGATTCCATGAGGTCATGCGCCACCAGCTTGGCCTCGGCCAGCCCCGACTTAAAGCGTGATTGGCTCAGAGTAGGGAGTTCCGGGAGGAAGTCTGCAATAACCTTTGGTTGGTGGCAGCCAGCATGGCGTTGGCCTGACGGAGATGCAAGGACGAGTTGGAATAGAGCTTCTTCCCGTACACTTCCAAGATCTTCTCCTTGCCTAGCAGCGCCGCATAGGAGGAGGCCGAGGACGACTGAGGCTTGGAGTATAGTGATGCCACAGCAATCACTGAGGAGTGTGGCTGAGGATGGGCCGAGAGCAAGAGTGCATCCCCCTCCATCTGCCTGTACTTGGCGTCCAGGCGTCGATTGACCAGTTGGGCCGAGTGGGGCTTGAGCCAACCCTTCTTGGCCAGGGAGACTACATTGGTTTGCAGTGGAATCCCCGTTTTGGCAGAAGGGCATCACGTGAGGACATCAGCCAGAACCCCCTCTGCCGTCTGCTTGACCTCAGGTTGGGGTAGGCCCAGCTCTGCCAGTCCAGCAAGACGTTCGTGGAAGGCCCTGGCCGGATGGCGTATACGGATCCTCCTCCTCATCATCCGTAACCTGTGGATCAGGAGGATCCTGTGGAGGAAGAGTAGTTGGCACCGGAGGCTGGGGTACAGGAACTGCAGCCGGAGGCTGAGGAGGCAGCGGAGGCTGGTACAGAATTGCCTGAGGCATCAGCTGGGGAGCCGGAGGCAGTAGGTTTGCTGGGGTCTGGGACGCCGGTTGAGGCACTTGTGGTGCCGCTAGCATTGCGGGGAGAACTTCCCTGATGGCGTCCTTGAGGATAACCCCCATGCGAGGAGACTTCATGAGGCCGAGGAACCTCTCGAAGAACCCCTCCTCACTGGCCGAAGAGGCGGCAGGGGGTGCTGACGGGGTAGCTGGGAGCTGCTGGAGTCGCTGCGTACCCTGCCCATATGGACGCAGTGGGAAGCTGCCCTGTGCAAAAGAGGGATAGGCTGTAGGCCACGTACCCACCTGGACACTCTTTCTTCGCCGAATTCCTGGTATGGCGGACGGGTGCCTCTGTCTGGTGGCCATCTTGTCGAGCTGCCTGCCACATGCCTGCAACATGTTGCTCGGCCCGGCCTCCTCCAAGACTCTTGCGTGTGGATCACAATGCCTACCCTGCTCCTCGGGCCTAGGCCCAGTAGGTGTGACGCCATCGACCCGGGGGTCGGTACAGCTGCGTTTAGGCACCCCCTCGGACGTATTGCAGGTATTGGGGCGTAGTCCTCTGCCATAATGCCGGTACTACGGCAGAGCCCCTCTGATGACAATCGGTACAAGAACCTTCCGGTCCCTCAACACTACACCGGGAGGATCCAAGGATCCCTCGGCCAAAGGCCAGTCGGTGCACGTGTTGGTATAAAGACCTGACCGGTCCCTCCCACGCGGGAGAGTCCCTGGGGAGAGTCCCTGGGAAGGAGTCTCCTTTGCGGGGTGCAATGGAGAACATCGGCCCTACACTGGGCTTGGCTCGATGTTTCACTAAGTTCTTGAGGTCCTCTGGAGGCGACTTCTGGAAGAGCTACCTCCACCTCACTAGTCTGTTCTTCAGCCCTTTCAAGGACAGCGAGCCACACGCAGTACAAGCTTGCCAGCCGTGGTCTGGGCCAAGGCAACGTAGACACAGGGCGTGGGGGTCTGAAGTTGGGAAGAGCCCGTTGCAGGATGGACACCTGCTGAACCCTGTGGAAGTCGACATGCACCGGGGAAGAGCGTGACACCAGAGGACATAGTACCGGAATGATAAAAAGACAAAAAAGACCGAAGTAGCATCAGCGTGTGGAATTACATGGCCGAAGCCAAACCCAGGAGCCCTGGTGAATTCGGGCCATTCCAGTCGATGCAGAAAAGGGGACTGATGTGTGGCGCCGGAGGGCGGAGTCAGGGCAGCGCCTGCTCCATGGGCGCCTCTAAATTTAAAGGGGAAGAAGGTTTTTTCTGGTGAAAAAGGTTCCTTCTCCCGTCCGTTGGAAGGGACGCCCATGAAGTATGGAGGAAAGGGGACGGGACGCAAGAGTACAGTCTTGCACAATAAAGAGTTTTGTTGAAAAAGAAATCACTGTTGGGCCACAGGTTGGGAGGCTTGTGAAGGGCAAAGCTGCAAGCAACTCTGCAAAGGGCAGCCAATGCAAGTCTCAACTGAGAGCAAGCAAGCTACACACACAGTAGGTACCCCTTAGTTCACAGTACCTTTGGTCTGAATAAATGGTTCCAGCTGGCTTCTGTTCCATTCCGCAAACTGCAGCTGGTGCACAACTTCTCCCACATGATCCGTTGCGGTGTAGGCACGATGGACTTCTGGAAACTTAAAGAAAGAAAACACTCAACGACTTCTACCGTTAAGGAGAGAATAAAGATGACGTAAAACAGGTCCCCGTTAGTCCGATGGATAAACAATGGCGCACCCAAGCTCGATTGAGCCGAAAACAAGAGTTTTCCTACCAAAAAAGTGCAAAAACAAAAAACAAAACGCAGAAGCTCGAAGAGCAAAACACGAGGACTCCCAACATTTCAACGTGTAGTAAAAATCTGAAGATGGCTGCCAGAGGAGGGGCTTAGGGAGAGGGTAGTCATTGGCTGGGGAAGTATGACCCAAAGCTCAGTGATTGGTTTATAGGAGAAAGACAGTTTAAACACGAAAGTGAAACTGTTTTTTTCTTTTACCGAAGCGGGCCATATTCATGAGCATGTGAATCCATGCCAGACCCAATGCCAGAGAATGTCATCTGCATCGGAGAACTCATTGATGGGACATCTTAAAAAAAAGCATGCAAACGAGTTGAAATCTGTCCTTTGAGTTAAAGATGCTGTCACAACTTCTTTTGACCGAGTCAGAATGCTCTATGTAAGATCTTATTGGCAACCCAGGTAAAGTAAAGAAGGCATTATTTGCAGCAGATTGAGCCAACACTATTGCAGAATTTCACGCATGTCCATCCCTAAACCACCTCAAATGCAATCATTAAAAAAAAACAGGGAACATTAGCCCCATACTTATCACTTTATTCCAGTAAACGGGTGCAATCCACTTTTTAGATTTCAGTTGAATTTAGTTTGGGCAAAGGAAGTTCTATTGAGATATGGACGGACAGCAATGGGCACTGTTTTCAGTAGATTTTGCAATGATGAAACGCAGTTCAAGAGAGCTCGGCATTTATTGCTTGTATGTGATGCTATAAAAATTATTACGTTGAGAGCATTCTCCAAGTATCAAAATATATCAGAAGAATGCATGTGGAATTACTGCTAGTCCGGTTCAACCACATCAATTGTAAAAACTGTCTCATCTTTCTTTCATCTAATTCTACATGGGAAGGATGGGTAGTCTATCTGTAAAATGGAAATATGAATGGACTGAAGAAGATCATGATTTGTGTTGATTGTATACGCAGCTTCACTTTTAGGTGCTTTTTATTTTTCTTAATCTGTAAATGGAAAGATGAATTGATTGTATGATTTGATTTAACTGTTTTTCTTCCCTTTTATTTTATTTCTTATTTTTACTCATGTATTCCAGTTTTGTGTTACGTTGTTGTTAAAGGTTGAATTACATTTTAACCAATACAACACAAATATGTTTGTAAAGAGTTCTTGCTTACCTTAGTCTGTGTTCCACTGAGGTCAAAAAGGTCTTACTCTGTTATCCTGAATATGGTTATAGGTTTCTACTGTTCCTTGAATGCGTGTTCCACTATTCAGAAAAGTATACCTGCAGGTTGGTTTACTAAGTGAATCCTTAACCAAGTGTCACCGCACAACTGCTACGGTCTACTACCCTTATATTACTGAAAGTACTCAGAAAGTAACTTATGGTTTTACTCCCAATTAATAGGTGTATCCTATACTAAACGTGTTTGATACAATCTGACTTGCCTAGAAATACGGTTAGTTTTCTGAACAAGGTTTATGCTTTGGTCTGTGTACCTTCAAGCATTGTGTTGTGTTTTTAGAAAGTGTTCATGATTCTATGACCAAGTACTTACCCCCCCCCCAAACCCCTAATATTTATCTTGGCTAACTTGTATTTATAATAAACCTTTATTTTTTAGAGTACTTCTGGTTGTGTTTCTGTTGAACCCTTGGTATACTACAAGTTCTTTGTACCTTCCTACAGCCCTCTATCCCTCCTAAGGTAAGCCTGGCTGCTTGCTCTACGCTACCATATACTCAGGTGGTACAGTCTTACACCAAGTGGAGTCTTGTACCCGTCTCAGTTGAATGGTTTTTCTAAGCCCTTAGTTGGACTTCAGAAGAACTGTCCTAACCGGTGCCTAGAGGGGTGACAGAGGGAGACATAGGAGCGAAATGGTGAACATGGACTGGAAAAGGTAGGTGCCTGAAGGGGTGAAGAATGGTGCCCAAAAGGTTAAAGAAGGCAGGGAATTGAGGGGTAAAAAAAAGTAGTGAATACAATGACGAGAGGGAGTTACGAAGGAGTGGGGGTGTGAAGTAAACAGAATGTTTGTACAAGAGCTGATAAAAGGAGTGGAGAGTAGGAGTACGTCACGAGAACAGGACTAGGATTCGGTGCACTTAATACAAGAATAGGAGTGGAGAAAAAGGGGTACAATCTGGAGAAACAAACACCAAAAGTGAAGCAGGAAGGGATACGTCAAGAATTGTCTCCAACCAGAGAACAGGAGCAGCTTGTGGGGCCTAGATGTAAGGACTAGGAAGTAAGAGTAGTAGGCCATCTTCTCACCCTGCAAAGCCTCCATGGTCTGCATCCAAGGCTTAGGGAGTTGCCACACACCTTACTCTGAGCCCTCATTCCCTGGACTTGAGAATAAGAATTACTAGCAGAAATCAACCACTACTTGGAGCAGACCTTTACAGTCTGTCAGAACAAACCATTAACTGGAAAGACCAAGTCGCAGAGAAAAAGGATGAAGAAAGGGGAGACATCTTGATGATCAGAAGGGAAGCAATTTATGGAAACAGAAGGCTGAAGAAACACCATCTGAAACTTTTACTTGTTCCTGAATGTTTAGTTAATTATATCTCCCGAACCAAGTCAAATACCATTTACATTTTACTTCCAACTTCTTTATTATGTTGGCACCCATTGTAAGAATCCCTTAATAAATTACTTTGAATCTAAGTTGAACCTAGTCTTCCGATCACGGTCCCTGGCATGACAATTCAGACACACGCCTTCTGCAATTATAAAAATCTGCCCTTGTGCTTGCATGAGGGCAGATTAATCTTCGAATTTTGTAACCAGTTAGTGTTAATCGTCATAAAAGACGTGAACACAGAGGACTCAGGGTTTGGCTATAAACCTATTCAATGGTAAGGGGTTGAAAAACGCATTTCTTTCCCTGTTCTATGAGGCGTTTCCTTACCTCAAGCAAAACTAATGGGTTGGCCCTTTGTCAAGATGTCCAAAGCAAAATATGTCCTGTGTCCAAAATCCTATCCTGGTCATCACACTATAAACTAACTCTAAGGTGCCATGGATATTATCTGAGTTTCAAAGTGCACAAATATTTAAATGCAACACAAAAGGAAAAGCCCAACCAAAACGATCCAAGTGGACAATGCTCACAGATCCAGGGAAGGACTCCCCTTCCCGGATTCCTTTTCTTCCAAAATGAAAAAGTCAAACAAAGAATAACCAGGTTGCTTGTAACTCAAGAGGACAAGACCTAATCCTCAGGAACCGTGGACACAACCAGGGTAAGGTATTGTCCAGGACAACACCTTACTCTGGTTGTGTTCATGGTTCCTGAGGATTAGGCTCCCTTCCCAGGGTTTCCTTTTACATACAGTTCAATATCTTAACTGTATGTCTTCTATGTGATTATCCTGTCGCTGTCTTACACTTTGGTTGTGGTTTCCAGACTCCCAGGTCACCTAGTATAGTCCTTTGCCAGGCTCCTTTCCACATTTGTAACAATTCACAATCTTAAGGGCATGGCCCTTCCTTGAGATTCTCGTCTTACCACCATTCGTCACATATACTTGACTTGCCTGGTATACTCTCCTTCCAGGATTGTTATGCAGTTTCTTCTACTTTACCAACCATTTGGTATTTGTGTTACCAAGTCGGAACATGAAATGTCTCTGGTTTCCGTTCATTGTCTCTGCCAAGCTCCTACTCAGGGTCCCAGTCACACGGTCTTGGAATTTCGTTCTGCAACCGGATAGTCAGATTGTTTCTCTGGTTCTCGCGTTGCTTTCTGCTCTTGCCAGCACATCCAGTAGGCATTCAGGCTTCGGTCGACTTTCCAGTCTATGCATAGGTTGGGAGGCAAGACTTGTTTCCCTGAGCTTCTTTCGGTCTCCACAGAGCCTCCTCAAGCGTATTGCTCCCTGGCTGGCCCTCTTGCCCCATGTAGCTGCTAGGACTCCCGTGGAGCCACCGGTACATCGCTCGGCCTTGAGCTGGAGAACTCCATGCTTCTCTTCCCGGCATGGTTTGGAACCCTGTCCGACCAACTGAATTTCGCCAGCGACTATACGCTGACCCTGGTTTGCATTAGGAGTAATCCTCATTGCCCCTTGCCTCTTCCGAATCTCAGTTGTTATACTGTTCCTTGTTGGATATTGGGGCACAACCCAAACAGGGACGGAAGAGAGGGACATCTGACTTTCTCCGATGTCGTGTCATCCCGAGAGATGCGCCTCCCCACTACCCTGCCCCCATGTGGTCCTCCCCCATATAACCACCCTGAGGGTAAGAAGGTAGCACCTGCCATCCCCTGACCACATGTGCGAGTCTACCTCAAGCGAAAGGAGTCATGACATCATCAGATTCATCACAGTAGCCACAACTGAATTATGCGGTACAAGTTGTGGGTTTCTCTCCCAGTGAAACATGATTTTGTTGGTTTATGTGTTACATACAAGGGGGTCTCAAGCCAAGAATGTATGTGCACTCTTAGGCAGAAAAGCAGCAAAAATATGCTGACTTTAAACATATTTTCTGCAAGTTAAACTTTAGACTTTCACAGCATCACAAGGGACAGAAATCCCAAATAAAATCTTATTTTCTATATTTTTTGACATATTGGTCTTAATAAACACACACAATTGATATCCCAAATAAAAAGTTCACCATTATAAAGCAGTTGATTTTTAATCCTGGGAGAACACATCTCAAATTCACAACAGATATTGCACCCATTACGACCATGGAGCACAAAAGACTAAAACGTATATCAATAACAGAAAGCAGTGGCAGTTCTCACCATCACTGTTCGCTTGTAGACAAAATGTTTAATTTTAAAGCATCCAAGGTAGCTGTATTACATAACTTCAGGACCTAAAAAGCAAAAGAGACTAGGGACATGAGGTGCAGGTGAAGACGGACCAGCGAAGCCCAGTCTCCACAATGAATAGTCCTGGTTTCCTCTGCTGATTGGAAGCAATAGACATACCTTATTCCCCTCCGCTCTGCTTGAGGCCTCACCGTTGGGCTGGTAATCTGTGCAGAGTACTTTCAGCAGCTGGGTGGTCTCGTTGGGCACCTGGCCCATCAGGATTTTCCCATAGCGTTTCATGTTGCTCTCAGCTTGGGCAAAAGGTAGCTTGCCAATGTACCGCAAGCCCTCCTGGTAATTCTACAAGTGCAAGAGGCAAGAAAGGAGCTCAATGTTTAGGATAAAAGGGGTATGATAAAGAGCAAGGAGAGAAAAAGGGGGTTGTGCAAACTGAGCACATAGCAGCCTTGGGACTTCATTCAGATCAGTGTATAGCATATGCAAAAGGAAACGGCCAGTGGGAGGAGAGTGGTGAAGGTAGCATTTGAGAGAAGTAGCATTACCCAAAATCATTTGCGTGATGGGTAGAGGCTCCAGCAAGATGACGTATCTAACAGGTAGCATGAAGTTCTGGCATACCACCTAATGGAGTGTCCGGAGCTTTAAGTTATTGTTACAGTTTAAGGGGACAATGATCTAGATCAATTTGTATTCCGTTGCTACGGTGCTATTCAGCAAATTGCACAACAGCAACAAAACTGATACATTTATAAAGGAGATCTACTAGGAACATCACAAGCGTTATTCCATACGTTCAATATGATTGGCATTCAGACTAATGGAGAGAATCAGTATACCATGAGCTATGCCACACCTATGTGGACTTTTCGTATACTGAAAATGGCATATTGTATTATATTTTGTTAACACTTGTATACTACTTGTATTTAATGGATTGAAAATTATAGCTTTTTTTTTTAAACAACGCCGTTCTTAGTGGCACAGTTTACATTTGAGGCATGATATGAAACCGTTGGGAGTCAATGGAGAGCAGAAGCAGGCTTGGAAAATCAGAGACATCCATGGTGATAGCAATGGTTAATCAGCAATCCCAAGCTTGTGCATCTTTGGAAAAGGTGTGATGCTATGGCCAAGCAACTGGCAAATGCCATTTAACGAATTAGATCCAAGTGCACCAGAATTTCACCTGCCCCAAAATCTGGAGAAGTTTGAAAAGACCACTTGCAGGTAACCTCAGTCTGTAGATAACAAGGAAGCAAACATTTACTTACCTATAAGTATTGTTCTCCAGTGTCTGTATATTTCACAGACTGGCATGCCTCAAACGTTCCTAGTCAGCAGGCTGGGAATCCTCAGATTATGTTTTACAATAGCAGTAAATGAAAACTTCCCCACAAGCATATCCAACTAATTTCAAGCTATTTTCCCACTAAGCTAATTAGGTGCAAAGGCCTTGGACTCTGGTCTTGGAGGCCATCTACAGATTCTAGAAGCACACAGTGAGTGAACATAGACTAAATCGCATGTCAATCTATAAACAACCCCTATGCTGGATAACTAAGTAACTTCTCCCTTCTACAGCATTGAACCTTTCAAAGATTCACATGCTTTCAATAGTTTACAAAGCAGTATTTAACATTACATAGCAAACCTAAAGGGTCTGATACTAAGGCTGCACTTATACGAACAGGCTCTGCAGCACTGACAGACCCACATTTGCAATCTTCCTTGATTGTTGTTGGGAAAGATTTCCTTTTTTCAGCTTTCCCTCCATCAACATTAATGGAACCACCAATGTTTTGCTGCCGTTTGGACTTTTAGAAGCCAATGAAGTATTTTTGCTTCACTGGCTTTGCAAAGAAATGACCCTTAGAGAAAGATATAGATATAGATATAGATATGAGTTAGCTGGGGGAACGGGAAAGGGGCAAGTATAAATGAGTTAGCTGGGGGATCGGAAAAGAGTGTTTCTTGGGTGGAATGAAGGGGGCAGGTGAGTCCATGTGCATACGTTTGCGTCAGTGTGCGACTGTGCCTGTAGAGAAAGTGATTGGGGGGTGGCAAACACCCTCTAAAATAGTGTTTATTCCACGTTTTAAAGGCTGCACCAAATGAGCCAAAAAAAAAAAAGTCAGTCATTTTATGTGCAGCCTTTAAAATGTGGAATAATTACATGGAACCGTTTTGGGGCACTAATTAGTCCCTATGATTATCAGCGCAGGAGAATTCTGTTCCCCCGTAGCAACACTTTCTTTTCCTGCACAGATCACCATACAATGAAGTGCAGTAGGGACACGGTCTTCCTGTAGCTTTGTAACTTGTAGCGTTGTGGTTACTACTGGTGGGATTGGAGGACATGTATTACTCACCGTAAAATACCCTTTCTGATGATTGTAGCGGCTTAAATTCACATGCTGTGCATGTAGTCAGACATCTAGTGAAAATCACAGAGTATTGCATCTTTCTTTCGTAGATCGAATGGGGATGTCGAAATGGGCGTGACCAACACTATCCCTAACATGAGGTGTTGTGTACCCAAAATCCCTCACGCGTTGAGGTCCCTCTAGTTGTGTTTTTTCTGCTGTGAGGGAGCCTCATAGTCAGCGTGAGCAAGTGCAGAAGAGAGAAGGTGTAAGAGGTCTATGTTCCTTCTACTCCATGACAGGACGAAGGGTGGGTGCATGTGAATCTAAGCAGATACAATCATCAGAAATGCTATTACGGTGAGTAATGCATGTCTTCTGATGCTTGTGAATCTGCTTAGAATCACATGCTGTGCATAGACTAGTGAGCAGTACCCAGAGATGGTGGTAGGATGTGAGAAAGAACAGTAGACAAGAGATGTCTCGGCACTGCTTGTCCCACCTAAGAATCAGACCTAAAGTGTGTATCTAGGCAGTAGTGTTGTGTAAAGGTGTGTACAGAACTCCAGGTTGCTGCTTTACAAATGGAATCAAGAGGAACATTTGCAAACAATGTTATGGTACCCCCTGTGCTCTGAGAAGAGGGTGTTCTAGGCGTGAAGGGCAGAACTCTCTTGGCAAGAGTGTAACAGTGTGATGCAGTTAACGATCCACTCAGAAATAGCTGATTTAGAGACGGGGTCCCTTTCTCTACCAGCAGCCACAGAGACGAAGAACTGGTTTGTTTTTCTTAGTGTTTTTTTTGTTTTTCTTTTTTTACAGATAGTAGATAACCGTTCCTTTCATGCAGTGTGTGGAGGCTTCTTTCCACCACTTTAGTGGGGTTCTGGAAAAAGGTGGGTAGTTCTATGGACTGGTTTACATGGAACTTTGAGATATATTTGGGCGCAAAGTGAGTGTGTGCGCGCAAAACCACCTTATCTTTGTGAATCGTGACAAATGCATCCTGAACTGAAATGGTCTGCAGTTCACCAACTCTCCTTATAGAGGTGATAGACACCCAAAAGGCAGTCTTGTAGGTGTGTTTCAAGGTTACCTTGTGCATGGGTTCAAAGGGAGGTCCCATAAGACTGGTAAGAACAAAATTCAGCCGGTTTGGAAATAGGTGGATGAAGTATTTTACCCCCTCCATGAAACCTTGCTCTAGGACGTGGTGTACGCCGAAAGCATGGCTAAGTGGACTTAAAGAGAATTGAAAACCAGTCCTGATTCTAACAGGCGAGTTAAGAAAAGGATATCTTTAGGTAAGCATTCAATAGAATTGATGCCCTTGCCATAACACCCGATGACAAAGCGCTTCCATTTGCTGGAGTAGCAATGCCTGGTGGAAGGTTTCCGTGCCTCTCGAGTATGTCCATGCATCTTTGAGGGATCTGGAGGTGCCTGAACTCTATGCCCTCAGGAACTAGGCTGCTAAATTGAGAGTTTGAGGGCATGGATGTAGTGTTCCTTCTGGTCTTGAGACAGCATGTTGTATGGGCAAAGTATCTTCCTGGGAGGGGAGACTGACATTGCCATGAGATGGGAGAACCAAGGCTGGCGGACCCACATAGGGGCCACCAGAATCATCCTGACTGGTTCTTGGTGCATCTTGTGCACTATTCTGTTGTGCAGGGGAATCCAGAGGGGGTGGGGTGGGGGGGCTTTGGGGGTGGGAGGTTGGTGGTGGTACACAAATTTCCCGGACCATGTTATCCAAAGACCGTTACCCTTGGAGCGGTTTTTAAGGTACATGTAGGCGTAATCTGGGCATTGGGCATTCTCAAGAGTGGCAAGTAAGCCGATCTCTGGGAAGCCCCATTCTGTGAAGACATGGAGTATAATGTCCTCCTGTAGCCGCCACTCATGCTCTACAGGTGGGGGGGGTCTCTGCTGCGTACGTCCACCAAAAGATTGAGTTCCCCTGGAACATGTTGCATTTGAGAGCCCACAGTTTGTATAGCCCTAGAGAGTGAGTCTGTGAGGTCTAGAACTGTCCTCCCCTGGAGGTGTGTCTGGAAGGCCTTCACCAACAGGTTGATGTGATTGGATGCTACCGCTGGGTACCACACGTGTGCGCAGTCTGTTGCTGGTGAAGGAGGGGATGCGTCTGTGAAGAGAGTGGCTTCTGAGGCGGGGGTGGTGAAGGTTTTCCCATGCAGAAGGTTTTCCATGGACCACCACTGCAGAGACTGAACAAGGGCTGCCGAGACAACCACTAGATCGTCCCAATGGCCGCTGGCCTGACATCATTGGCTCAAGAGCCACTCTTGCATGGGGCGCATGCGCAGACGGCCGGGAGGAACTAGGTAGACGGAGGAAGCCATCATCCCCAACAGTCGCATGGCTTTGCGTACTGTCACCTGGTGACTGGTGTTAGGCAGAAACCTGTGCAGTTCCCTTTGGGAACACTGCAAAAGATTTAGGACTACAGGTGTTAGCAGTAAACCCACTTGGTAGCAGTCTGTACCACCCAGATTTACCTGGTAGCTGTGGCTAAGCAGTCAGACTTCCCTCAAGAAGTAGAGTTAGGCAGCATGCAAAGTATACACAATAGGCACTCAGACACAATAGCACAAGCAAACACTGACCAGAGCTTTGGTATCAAAGTATATAATTATTTATTTAAAAACACACTGTTTGAAACACTCCAGCACTCTTATTGTAAAACACTCTAAACAGTTACTATCATGCTATATACAACCCTTATTCCTTATCAGACAAGTCTTATTTAACACAACTTATTTCCAGACAGAGGTGAGTGCTTAACTATAGATGGCACTCCAATAAGTTCATGAAAAAGGGAGGAATAAAAAAAAGACAGAATATGTGAAGATACACGACTAAGATTTAGGAACACTTTTAGCAAGGCAGAAGAGCAAAAGTCACTGGTGAGCCAAAGTCCATAGGCTGGGCCCACTCTTAGAGAGAGCAGAGCACAAATGCGCCCAAGATCACACAGTTACACTAGGCTTTGAAAGTCTTGCAGAGAGTTCGAAAAGAGTTTAGAGAGGCTCAGAAAAGTTTAGCCAGGGTGTCCCAGGCTAACCCAGGTTCGAAAGCCGGGGGCTAAATCTACTTCGTACAGTCAGTGGCAAGGGAAGCCAGGCGGAACATGGTACCTTAAGTGGGAATCCAGCGGTGGCAGTTCCTGGCAGCGGGTGCAAGTCTCGGCGTCGTCCAGAGGAAGAGAAAATCTAGACTTGGAGGAAAGATGAAGGTCGTTGCACTGCCAGGGAAGAAACCAGCCGTGGAGTTTTCCGGTTAAAGGTATTACCCTTTATTTCGCGGTCGTGGTAAAACGTGGTATTTCGGTTGCCGGGGTGCTTGGCACAGGCAAGGCGGCCACGAGATGCGTAGGGAAGGCGAAAAGACGGTGAAACTGGTTATCCCCACCAGTCAAAGGAAGAAGTCTCTCCGGCGGGAGATCTCCTCTGTCGTTGGGAAAAGTGGTGAGACTGTTCAGCAGGGCTCCACCGGTGGTGTCGTAGCAGGTCAGCTCAGCTTCTCCCTCGTCGGATTCTTAGGTCCTGTGCGACTTCTGAAGTTCCAGTCCCCAAAGCCCTGCTTTTATGGAGAAAACCCCCATTCACTCAGCCTAGCTGTCACTCAAACATGCTAAGTGGTGAGCCGGCCGGGTCACCACTTGGGCCAATCAGGACGGAGTGCGACTTGAGTTGCCTAGGCAACTCAGTCTAGGGTGCCTAAATCCCCCTCCATCCCTCCCAAGTACCCCAGATAGAGTAGCACCACTTTGGAGGGCTTCTGTGGAGAAGCCCGCCAAAAAAGTGGAACAAAGGGCTCGACTTGGGTTGGAGTCACAGAAGAGAACACAAACGCCATTTTAGAACCGAGTTTTGGCAAAAAATACCAACCAGAGAATTAATAATAAATAAACCAGCAGTATGTTCGAGGCTATCGTAATTAAATAAAGATAGTAGCCTCGAAC
The DNA here is from genome assembly GCF_040938575.1 of Ambystoma mexicanum. Classification (NCBI taxonomy): domain Eukaryota; kingdom Metazoa; phylum Chordata; class Amphibia; order Caudata; family Ambystomatidae; genus Ambystoma; species Ambystoma mexicanum. The sequence continues at coordinate 175,550,518 of NC_090931.1, forward strand.
AATGGGAAAATCCCATAGAGAAATATTCGCGGTTGAATATAGAAAGTAGTATCCACTGCCACCAGCCAAAACTCGATCAGAGGGGACGGAGACGTGCCCCCTCGACTAACAGACCCCGGGACAATCGAATTGCCCCGGCCAGTACGTCCACAATATGATGGTTGGTACTGGTTCTGTTCAGAATTCAAGACTAGTAAAGTCAATGGTGACTTTACATGCACTGGGAGACAGTAGTCAGTCCCAGGGTATGGAGTCTATACTGGGGAGTCACTACGACACCCCTGTGTTACTGCACTGAGGGTGCTGTGTAACACACATCACAAAAACACATGAAGCCCTATGGAGTAAAAGACCCCATAGCCCATTAAACACATCTAGAGTCAAAGGAACACACTCAAATCATGTCCAAGAGTGAGGGTAAAAGAGTCTCACTCTTGGCAGGAGAAAAAAAAATAAACCCCAAAAATCCAGCAAAGCTGCTGGGGGACTCACTAGGTTAGGAAATTCAGCCTAAACAGAGAATTCTCCCTAACAACTGGCTACATAGTGAAGGATCTGGAACAGCATGTTTTGAAGCCTCCCATTGGAGGGTAAGGCTAGGCAGTCTTTGGTCTGGATTAGAGTCCCCAGAAACGGTTTGACTGGATATTTTCTCGTTGATAAAGAAAAAGTTACTTTCTTACCTGGTAACGTTCTTTCGATGGGATGGTCCGACGACGTATTCCATATCTATGACAGCTAATGTCCACAGCTGTGCTGCTTCGGAAAATCTTTGGCGTCTGCGTCCTGCGTCGATGACGTCGATGCGCCGTTCCCGAGGACCTCCTCCGACGGCCGACGTCACCCGATGTGATAAGTAGGACGCACGACGCCCATAGCCTCAGTTGTAGGTTTTTCCCAGAACGTGTGCCACCAGTTTTCTGCCAGTCAGACACACAAGGCCTTGCGGAACGCAAGCTGCAATCACAAAAGAAATTCTGCAGCGGGGAAGGCAGGGAGGGAGCGATATGGAATACGTCGTCTGACCATCCCATCGAAAGAACGTTACCAGGTAAGAAAGTAACTTGTTCTTCGAGGGGATTGGGTTCTCCGACGTATTCCATATCTATGACAAACTCCCAAAGCAGTACCAAGCAAGGAGGTGAGAAAGAATTTAGAACACAAATTTAGCATGCCCAATCAAATTGCGGAATAGAGAACTGCCTTGCCAAAGGCCAGATCTTGCCCTCTGATGGAATCAAGGGAATAGTGACGTACAAAAGTATGTACTGAAGCCCAGGTGGCTGCATCACAGATGTGACGAATAGGAACTCCCCTCTGCAGGGCAGTCGACGCAGCCACTCCTCTCATAGAATGGGCCCGCAAGCCAGCCAGAGGGTCCTTACCCGCCAAGCGGTAACACTCGGAGATAGCTAAAATAATCCAGCGAGACAAAGTCTGTTTCGTCACAGCTTGTCCCAAACGCTTTCCAGCGTAACCAATGAAAAGTTGATCGTCCACTCTGACCCGGGACATGCGCGAGATATAAAAGCTCAACGCTCTCCTAGGATCAAGCCTATGGAGCCTCTCCTCTTCCTTACCAGGATGTGGAGGAGGATACCACGCCGGAAGAACAACCTTCTGGCTCAAATGAAATTCCGAAACCACCTTCGGAAGAAAAGAAGGAGGAACTCTAAGGACAACCCTGTCCTTATGAAACACAGTGAAGGGTGGCTTAACTGAAAGTGCCTGTAACTCACTCGGCGAGTGGAAGTAACCGCAACCAAAAACAGTTTTCAGAGTCAACAGCCTCAACGGGCAAGAATATAAAGGCTCAAACGGAGCACCCATAAGAAACTTAAGAACAAGGTTCAGATCCCAACCTGGCACCAAAAAAGGTGACGGAGGGAACACATTAGTGAGCCCTTTCAAAAACTGCGAAATTAAAGGAATCTTAAAATAGGAACATTCTTCAGACGAGCGCTTAAATATGGACAGCGCCGCCAGGTAACCTTTAATTGTCCCCTCTTGCAAGCCCCTGTGGGCCAAATAAAGCAAAAAAGACAGAACCATGGGAATGTCGCATTCAAAAGGATCCACATTCTGAACTCTGCACCAGTCGCAGAACTTTCTCCAACGCCTGGCCGAGAGCAACACCTCCATCACGTCTTCAGGGAGGTCCCAATCCTTATACCTCAACCTTTCAGAAGCCAAGCGTGAAGATTGAGGGATCTGACCTCTGGATGGAGAACCTGAACCCCCCCCTCCCGTGAGAGCAGATCATCTTGGTAGGGAAGACGACGTGGAGGGCAGATGGACAAGTCTAGAAGGTCCGGGTACCACGTCCTCCGGGCCCACGTCGGAGCAATGAGGATCATCCGGGAACCGAACCCCCGCAACACTTGCAGGATGACGGGGACTGGAGGAAACGCGTACAGCAGCGGGAATGACCACTCCATCACGAACGCGTCTCCTAAGGCTCCTCTTGGAGGAAATTCCCGCGAGCAACACCTTTCGCACTTCAGGTTGACACTGGGGGCGAAGAGATCCACTTGAGGGGTCCCCCAAAGGGCGAAGATCTCCAGGAGAATCTCCTGAGCCAGCTCCCACTCGTGAGAGATTGTGCTCTGCCTGCTCAGAACGTCCGCCGTCTCGTTGTCGTCTCCGGCCAGATGAACTGCCAAGATCGAAAATTCCTGCTGGATGGCCCAGAACTCGAGCTGCATCGCCTCCCTGCACAGTGGAAGTGACCCTGCCCCCCCCTTTTTGTTGAGGTAGTGCATGGCCACCGTGTTGTCCGTCAGAATCATGACACTCTTCCTGCGCAGAGTCGGCAGAAAAGCCTTCAGGGCTAGCCTGACGGCCCTCAGCTCCAACAGATTGATATGGAGTCTGGACTCCAACGGAGACCAACGACCGCTTACTGTCAGCCGGTTGGCATGAGCTCCCCATCCCGTGAGGGATGCGTCCGTCACGATCGTCACCTCCGGCCAGGACAGCCAAAAAGGGGCCCCCTTCATCGGATTGCCCTCGACGGCCCACCACAGAAGGTCCCGGGCTACCGAGGGCGGCACCTGAACAGGGTCTGACAGCCTGCCGGAGGACTGAGACCACTGGAGTTTGAGTGCCCACTGCAAAGATCTCATCAGCAGACGAGCCTCTGGCACCAGAAGAATGCAGGATGCCATGAGGCCGAGCAGTCTCAAGAACTCGGACGCTGGGAGATTCTGGGCAAACTGAAACTTGTGCACCATCTGCTGAATGTGAAGAGCCCTCACCTGAGGAGGAAAACACTGCCCCAGGGACGTGTCGATCACTGCTCCGATGTACTGGAGCCGCTGCGTTGGTGTCAAATGGGACTTCTTTAAATTGAGGGAGAAGCCCAGCCTGTGAAGGGAATGGCAGGTGACGGACAGATGATCCAGGACTTGCTCGGGAGAGCTCCCCCTGATCAACCAATCATCCAGGTAGGGGTAGAAGTGAATCCCCCCTTTCCTGAGATGCGCTGCCACCACCACCATGAGCTTGGTGAAAACCCTCGGGCGTAGGTCAATCCGAACGGCAGGACCCGAAACTGAAAGTGCGAGTCACCAACCGCGAACCTCAGGTACTTCTTGTGTTTGGGATGGATCGGCACATGGAAGTAAGCATCCTTGAGGTCGAGAGACACCAACCAGTCCTGAAGTTGAAGGGCCTGGAGGACTTGAGAAAGTCACCATCTTGAACTTGTCCTTCCTGAGGAGTTTGTTCAAACCGCGCAAGTCCATGATGGGTCTCAATCCCCAGTCTTTCTTTGAAATAAAAAAATAAGGGGAATACCATCCCTTGTTCCTCTCCGCTACAGGCACCAGTTCTATGGCGCCTTTCTCCAGCAGGGCTTGAATTTCCTGCGCAAGGAGCGGATCCGGACTCTTTAAAGAGAGTTTCCCTGGTGGATTGTCGTGAGGCCTCTGCCGAAAAGGAAGAAAGTAGCCGTGGGTTATGATCTCCAGAACCCACACGTCCGAAGTAATGGCTTGCCACTCTACAAGATGCTGTGCCAGCCTTCCCCCAACCGGCGAACCATGGGACCTGGCCTCATGACTGAGTGGTAGCGGCTACGGTGTTGCCTGAGGGCAAAGAGGCAACTGCCCGAGCGGCCTTGGCACCTCGAGTACCTCTGTTTTCACCTCTGGCACTCTTACAATGGCCTCTTTGACTGCTAGCTCCTCTCGCTTTACTGAAGGACGAGTAATAGCGAAAGGAACCTCCCCTCCATTGCTGTCCCCTAGGACGAAAAGGCAGAGGTTGGCGAACTGCAGCACCCAACGATTTCGCTGCAGCTTTGGAGGCCTGCAACCTCTCAAGGCTCTCGTCAGCCTTGCTGCCAAAAAGGTGTTCACCGTCAAAAGGCATGTTAAGGAGCCGGGACTGCACATCAGGAGCGAACCCAGACTTCCACAACCACGCAAACCTGCGCATTACGGTGCTCGCCGCCATGGACCGGCTGACACAATCCGCCAAGTCCAAACCCGACTGAACGGCCTCACACATAATATCCTTGCCATCCTGAACCATAGCAAGGAAACCATCCTGTTCGTCCCCTTAGGGAATATGATCAGCCGCTAATGCAACACAGTTCCACAGAGTGTGTGTGAAACGAGACAAGGCACATGTGGAGTTGGCCGTCTGAAGCGCCATACCCCCCCGAAGAAAACACTTTCTTCGCCCAGCCGTCAAAACGTCTGTCGTCCCTATCCGCAGGGATGGTAGTATACAACGCCTGCTTTGCCGGGGCCGTAGCCGCCTGCACCACCAAACTCTCCGGGGTGGGGTGCCTAGACAAGTAGCAGGGGTCGCTACTGGCTGGACGGTATTTTCACGACAAAGACTTGCCCACTGCCGGGAGACTCTCCGGAGCAGTCCAAGCCGCCGCCACCCTGCTCTACAGAGCCATATGAAAAGGCAAAACCGGGTCAGTGGGTGGACCGAGATCAAGGATGTCCGTGAGATCATCCTGAACAAACTCCCCTGGGGGAGCTGACCAACCCAAGTACTCGGTAACCCGAGACATAAGGCGCCGATATGATGAATCGGCATGAGTGCCAGGCTCCGGCCGACAAAACTCCATCTCCAGAGAGGTGTCCTGTCCACTGGCATCATGCAGTGACTGCCTCAGGTCATCAAACTGACTATGGCCCGAGATAAGGTCATCTGGAACCGGAACCAGGCCGCCATCAGAGCCTTCATCACCCTCTGAAATGTACTCCAGGCGGGGAGAGGAAGACCTCTGCGGACCAAAGCAGTGCCGGACCTTAGCCATAGCCTTTTTAGGGGCAAACCCCGAGCCATGGGGCCCCTCCGACACCATCGCCTCAAAAGGCGTCGAGGGCGCCGAACGAGTCGGCGCCGGCAGAAAAGGCGTCGAGCGAATCGGCGTCGACGTCAGCTGCAACGCCTCCAGCATCTGCGGCGTCGACACAGTCCTCGAAGCCGGAGCTCCAAGCATGTCTCTCGACAACCTGGGCGCCAGCGGCGTCGACGACCCCCTCGAAGACGGAACCTCGAGAGAAACTGTCGACGACCTCGGCGCCACAAGCGTCGACGTCTTCTTCGAAGATGGCACAGGATCACGCGTTCTTGAGCGCGTCGAGGACCGGGACCTGAGAACGGCTACCATTGTCCGAGCGGGACCTCTCCCGCGAGCCGTGCCGACCACCCGAGCCCGAAGGCGTACGGGCGGTGTCTCTCGACCAGTGCCGACCAACCCCACTCTGAGGCGCAGACGGACCGGTGCCCTGCGATTCCAGAATCGCTAGCATCTGCTTCCCGAAGGAAGCCCATTCCTCCGGTGTTGTTTGCATGGAGGGATAAGCGACCCGCCGACGGGCGGAGTCCTCGGAAGAGGAAGGCGACCTATGCCGGCGCTTCCTGGAATGCCTAGAAGGGGCGGAGGAGTGGCGAGACCGACTCCTGGAAGGAGACCCACCGGACTTCCTACGACGACGCGGAGCGTCACCCCTCGAGTCATTGGTCGAAAGCCTCGCAGACCTCGACTTCCGGGGCTTAGACACCCGGCCTACCGACAGCTTCTTCTTGCTTTCCCGCAAGGCCTTCGCAGTGAGCGTCTGGCAGGCGACACAGTCGTCCGTATCGTGGGCCTCCCCGAGGCACCAGAGGCAGGCATCGTGCGAGTCCGTGACCGACATCTTGGACCCACAGTCCCTGCAGTTATTGAAGCCCGGACGCAGGGTTGAAGACGAGAAAGACATCGCCACGAACAGGTCTTCACAACAAACCGAACAGGTTCAACGAACCGAGAATAGAAAACAGCAACTCCAACGAGTCGAGGCGTACCGAGATTCACGAAGCGAACACGTTTGCGGAAAAAACGGAACTGAGGCTATGGTCGTCGTGCGTCCTACTTATCACATCGGGTGACGTCTGCCGTCGGAGGAGGTCCTCGGGGACGGCGCATCAACGTCATCGATGCAGGACGCAGACGCCAAAGATTTTCCGAAGCAGCACAGCTGTGGACATTACCTGTCATAGATATGGAATACGTCGGAGGACCCAATCCCCTCGAAGAACAAGTTACTCTAATACCTGGTAACGTTCTTTCAGTGGGATGGTCCGACGACGTATTCCATATCTAGGACAGTAATCACCACAGCTGTGCCGCTTGGGAGAAACTTTCGGCGTCTGCGTCAATGACATTGATACGCTCTCCGAGGGCCTCCATCGAGCCGACATCACCGGATGTTATAAGTAGGGCGCACGACGCCCGTATCCTCAGTTGTAGTTTTTTCCCCAGAACGTGTGGCACCAAACCACTGCCAGTATGACCACAGAAAGCCTTGCGGAAACGTAAGCTGCAATCGCATAAAAAATTCTGTAGCGGGGCAGGTAGGGAGGGAGCGATATGGAATACATCGTCGGACCATCCCATCGAAAGAACGTTACCATGTAAGAGATTCTTGTTCTTCGAGGGGATTGGGTCCTCCGACGTATTCCATATCTATGACAGACTCCCAAAGCAGTACCAACGTATGGAGGAGGGAAAAAGAATTTAGAATATACAAATTTAGAATGCCCAATCAAATTGCAGAGTAAAGGACACCTTGCCAAAGGCCAGATCCTGCCCATGGACAGAATCTAGGGAATAGTGTCGTACAAAAGTATGGACCGAAGCCCAGGTGGCTGCATCACAGATGTTACAAATATCAACACCCCTCTGCAGGGCAGTAGAGGCAGCCATACCCCTAGTAGAATGGGCCTGTAAGCCTACCGGAGGGCCCTTTCCCACCAAGCGGTAACATTCAGAAATTGCCAAGATAATCCATCGAGATAAAGTCTGCTTAGTAACAGCCTGTCCCAAACGCCTTCCAGCGTAACCAATAAAGAGCTGATCGTCCACTCTGACCCGGGACATGCGTGAAATGTAGAAGCTTAAAGCTCTCCTAGGATCGAGCCTATGGAGCCTCTCCTCTTCCTTCCCAGGATGTGGAGGAGGATAAAATGCCGGAAGAATAACCTTCTGGCTTAAATGAAATTCCGACACCACCGTCGGAAGAAAGGAAGGACGGCTCTGTCCTTATGAAACACAGTGAAGGGTGGCTTAACTGAAAGTGCCTGTAACTCACTCACTCTGCGAGCGCAAGTGACCACAACTAAAAATACAGTTTTAAGGGTTAACAGTCTCAAAGGACAAGAATGTAAAGGCTCAAATGGAGCACCCATTAAAAACTTGAGAACAAGGTTCAAATCCCAACCGGGCACCTAGAAAGGTGACGGAGGAAACACATTAGTGAGCCCTTTCAGAAACTGAGAAATTAAAGGAATTTTAAAATAAGAACACTCCACAGACGAGCGCTTAAATATAGACAGCGCCGCCAGGTAACCTTTAATGGTACCCACTTGCAAGCCCCTGTGGGCTAAAGAAAGCAAAAAAGACAGAACCACAGGAATGTCATGAAAAAGGATCCACATTCTGAACCCTGCACCAGTCGCAGAATTTTCTCCAACGGCAACGGTACAGGGACTTTGTTGCCGGCCGTCTGGCCGAGAGCAACACCTCCATTACGTCTTCAGGGAGGTCCCAATCCTTATACCTCAACCTTTCAGAAGCCAAGCGTGAAGGTTGAGGGAACTGACCTCTGGATGGAGAACCTGACCCCCCTCCCGTGAGAGCAGATCGTCTCGGTAGGGAAGACGTCGTGGAGGGCAGATGGACAAGTCGAGAAGGTCTGGGTACCAAGTCCTCCGGGCCCATGCCGGAGCAATGACGATCATCCGGGAACCAAACCTCCGTAACCTCCGTAGCAGTTGCGGGATGACGGGGACTGGAGGAAACGCGTACAGCAGTGGGAAGGACCACTCCACCACAAATGCGTCTCCGAAGGCTCCTTTTGGAGCAAATTCCCGCGAGCAGAACCTTTCGCATTTCCGGTTGACACTGGAGGAGAAGAGATCCCTTGAGGGGTCCCCCAAAAGGCGAATATCTCCGGGAGAATCTCCTGAGCCAACTCCCGCTCGTGAGAGATCGCGCTCTGCCTGCTCAGAGCGTCCGCCGTCTCGTTTTCGTCTCCGGCCAGATGAACTGCCGAGATCAAAATTTCCTGCTGGATGGCCCAGAACCGGAGCTGCATCGCCTCCCTGCACAGAGGAAGGGACCCTGCCCCCCCCTTTTTGTTGAGGTAGTGCATGGCCACTGTGTTGTCTGTCAGAATCAGGACATTCTTTCCTCGCAGTCGGCAGAAAAGCCTTCAGGGCAAGCCTGACGGCCCTCAGCTCCGACAGATTGATATGGATTCTGGACTCCGACGGAGACCAACGACCGCTGACTGTCAGCTCGTTGGCATGAGCTCCCCATCCCGCGAGGGATGCGTCCGTTACGATCGTCACCTCTGGCCACGGAAGCCAAAATGGAGCCCCCCTCATCACATTGCCTTCCACGGCCCACCACAGAAGGTCCTGGGTGACCGAGGGCGGCACCTGAATGGGGTCCGACATCCTGCCGGAGGACTGAGACCACTGGAGCTTGAGAGCCCATTGCAGAGATCTCATCCGCAACCTGGCCTCTGGCACCAGAAGAATGCAGGATGCCATGATGCCGATCAACCTCAAGAACTCGAACGCTGGGAGACTCTGGGCATGTTGAAACTTGTGCACCATCTGCTGAATGTGGTGAGCCCTCACCTGGGGAGGAAAACACTTCCTCAGGGACATGTCGAGCACTGATCCGATGTACTGGAGCCGCTGAGTTGGCGTCAAGTGGGACTTCTTTAAGTTGAGGGAGAAGCCCAGCTTGTGAAAGGAGTGGCAGGTGACGGACAGATGATCCAGGACTTGCTCGGGAGAGCGCGCCCTGATCAAACAATCATACAGGTAGAGGTAGACGCGAATCCCCCTTTCCTGAGATATGCTGCCACCACCACCATGAGCTTGGTAAAGACCCTCGGGGCGAAGGTCAATCCAAACAGCAGTACCCGAAACTGAAAGTGCGAGTCGCCAACCGCGAACCTCAGGTACTTCATGTGCTTGGGATGGATCGGCACATTAAAATAAGCGTCCTTGAGGTCGAGAGACACCAACCAGTCCTGAAGTTGAAGGGCCGGGAGGATTTAAGAAAGAGTAACCATCTTGAACTTGTCCTTCCTGAGGAGCTTGTTCAAACCGCGCAAGTCCATAATGGGTCTCCATCCCCCCCCATCTTTCTTCGAAATCAAAAAATAAGGGGAATACCATCCCGTGTTCCTCTCCGCTACAGGCACCAGTTCTATGGCGCCTTTCTCCAGCAGAGATTGAATTTCCTGCGCAAGGAGCGGATCCGGACTCTTCAAAGAAAGATTCCCTGGTGGATTGTCGCGAGGCCTCTGCCGGAAAGGAAGACAGTAGCCGTGGGCTATGATCTCCAGAACGCACACATCTGAAGTAATGGCACGCCATTGTACAAGATGCTGCGCCAGCCTTCCCCCAACCGGAGAAGCATGGGCCTCATGACTGAGCTGAAGCGGCTGCGGCAGTGCCTGAGGGCAAAGAGGCAACTGCTCGAGCGGCCTTGGCACCTCGAGTACCTGGTTTTCCACCTCTGGCACTCCTATGGTTGCCCCTTTGACTTGCAGCTCCTCTCGATTTACTAAAGGACAAGTAATATGAAAGGAAACCTCCCCTCCATTGCTGTCCCCTAGGACGAAAAGGCAGAGGTTGGCGAACTGCAGCGCCCAACGACTTCGCTGCAGCTTTGGAGGTCTGCAACCTCTCAAGACTCTCGTCAGCCTTGCTGCCAAAAAGAGGTTCACCATCAAAGGGCATGTTGAGGAGCCGGGCTTGCACATCCGGAGCAAACCCCGACTTCCGCAACCACGCAAACCTGTGTATTACGGTGCTCGCCGCCATGGCCCGGCTGACGCAATCAACCATGTCCAGACCCGACTGAACAGATTCACACATGGCATCTTTGCCCTCCTGCAAGGAAACCATCCCGTTCCTCCCCTTCGGGAATATGATCAGCCGCTAAGGAAATACAGTTCCACAGAGTGTGTGTGAAATGAGACAAGGCACAAACGGAGTTGGCAGCCTGAAGCGCCATATCCCCAGAAGAAAACACCTTTGCCCAACCGTCAAAACGTTTGTCGTCCCCATCAGAAGGGATGGTAGGGTATGACGCCTCCTTTGCGGGGGCCGTAGCCGCCTGCACCACCAAACAAGAGTGAGACCCTTTTTCCCACTCTCTCATGTGTTTTAATGTGATTCTGTACACTTTGTTTCTTTTGGTTGTGGAGTGTGACAAACTCCATAGGCATTATCTTTTACACTGTGTCACACAGTACCTTCACTGCAGTGAAAGAGAAGTCTTCCAGATTTCCCCAAGGTTTAAATACCTTGTCTGGGATAAACTCCTGTTTCCCAGAGCAGTAAACTGAAATTGACTTTACTTACATTTGTAACTTTCTAGACCCAGCACACACTATCTTACAATTGGGTGATGAAGGGGTTACTTCGTATCCCCTATGTGTAGCTTCTCATGTGACAATCTTATGTTACCCTTTCCTCAATAACTGGCTGGTGGCAGTGGTTTACGTTTTACTACCATTATGGGATTTTACCGCAGGCTGCATTCACAGCCACGGTAAAGCACCCATGGGTGCCATTTCTGTGAAAATGGCCTGCTCTTTTTTCACCATTTCTTTGTGGAAAGGTCCTTCTTGAGATTTACTCTGTGCGCCAAACCAGGTTTGGTCCCTTTGTTCATTTTGCCTTTGAAGCCCGAGTGAAGCCCGCCTCTGCCTCCACTGTGTCTGGTGGCGGCAGTAAACAAGGGAGGTGCCTGAAACTCCCTGTGCTTAGTCTCCTAGGAGACAGGAATGCACCCTGTGGTGATTGGCCGGCTGGCTGTCCAGCAAGGATAGCCACCCTGCTGGTTGACAGACAGCTAGGCTGGAATGAATGAGAGCAAGCTGCATAAAAGTCAAGGCTTTTTGGCTTGGAAGGCAGAGTCGACCACTGGACGAAGGAATCCGAAAAAGAACTTGAAAAGGACACCTGCTGCAACTCCTAGACCGTTGGGTTGCCCGGTGAAGCCCTGCTGCTGTGCTGAAACTCCAAATTAGTATCAACAGAGAAGCCCCTGCAAGGACAACTTATCCCTTTGAGTTGGTGGGACAAATCAACTCCAAAGTATAATGATAATGATGTGTTATTTATATATCGCCTTTATCCAAAGCGCTTTACAGAGCACATTTACATACAATATCACCCAACCGAAGTTGGTACTAATTTATCGACCTCGGAAGAATGAAAGGCTGAGTTGGCTTTGCCGGGATTCGAACCTGCGACCTGCAGATCACGCTCAGATCGCAGCAGCGAGCGCTCAAACCGCTGAGCTATCTTACCGGCTTATGCCACATGGACATACTCTCAAAGCTGGTCGAGTATCCACTGCAGTCGCTGCTGGAACCGGATACGCAGGGAGAGGAACACCAGTTTGTGTGCGTTGCTTTTTAAACTTTTAAGCTGGCCAAGAGCTCCCGGAAGATCCTCTGGACTCCCAGGAAGCAGGACTGACTGAGCCTGAGCCCCCTCAGAGTGCGGGACCCCAGACACAAGGAAAGCTCATCTCAACAGCCAGGAACCACAGTGTTGCTATTTGCAGTAGACGCGAGGAGCTGAAACACCGAACAGCCACTTGTTTGAAGTTTGCCGGTTGCGAGCGGTGACCGTCCCATTGCAGTGCAGGAATCCCCAGAAGTCCTCCCTCTTGTCCCCACGACTGAGGCCCAGGAACAGCGAGATCTGCACAGGATCAGAAGTCACCTGCTGCACTTTTTCTTCAACCTAAAAGGTACTGTGCAGTCTAAGAGAACTTACCTCTTGTGTAGCCACTTGTCCTTGTTGGAGACTTGCTTGGTTGCATGTGTAGAGTTGCTTGCAGCTTCTTTACTTCACAAGCCTAATCAGCTTGTGGCCCTACTTTGATTTTCTTCCATTCTACAAAGACTTTTTTAAACATTGGAAAAGACTTTCTACTTACCTGCAAGATGTGCTTCAGTTCACCTTGACTTTTGCTAACTTAACATTGGCTGGCCTAGGCTCCCTGAATGACTCTTCTCTTCTGCTTAGGTGTTTTGCCTTCCCTTCCAGGAAAGGGTTAACTTACTTTGCGTTGGGGAGGTGCCTTGAAAGTACTCACCTACTTAAGAATAACTGAATGAATACTAGTTTCATTCTGAACTCTCTTCTCTTTAACACTACTCTCAATAATATTCTAAATGAATCGGTGATATACTAATGCCAACAGCACCCTAGCTATTGAAGTCGCCCGAGGGTGTAGGTAGTGCTCGTGTGTCATCCCAAATGGGTGATTGCTGATTTAGAGAACTAAGAGTGTGTATTTTGAAGTGTATTTGTGTGTTGCTTTATATTGCTCCCTTCCGGAGAAGGCTTATTCTAACTGACTGATAAATTAATAATTGTTTACTCAAGAAACCTTGTGTGTAAGAGTTTATTTGAATACTTGTCACTGTGAATCTCTGTAACTCCCCTACAGCTCACATTGACCCCTTTTGAGATAAGCCTGGCTGCTCAACATGCTACCAACCTGTGTAGTACAGAATTATACCAAAAGTTGGGCTTCTATTGCCAGGAGGCCATGGTTGTTGTAGTGCACCCAAAGGGTACTGCATACAATCATGCCTAACAACTGGCTTGTTGATTAAGAGGCTCGAGTTTCGGGTTTAAAGCCGGAGTTTTTCAACCAGGCATGTCTTTTAAGTAAGGTCCCCTGGGCGTCCAGCGGTCTCCGAAGAGTCCAGCATGTTTTGCAGTATGTTATGTGTTACTGGTCTGCCTTCAGCCACGTCCGCCAGCAGACGTGATCGAGTGGGCTCTGGAACATCCTGAAGACCATCCGGAACTAGGCCCCATTGGACATCACTTTAACTTGCCAGGAGAGTGGTGTTATTTGCGATCCTTGTGGAGTAGGCCACAGAGGAGGTAACCCGCTTACCCAGGGCATAAAGCTTTTTACAATCTTTGTCCGGAGGGGCTTCCGCTACGGACAGTGGAACCCCTGCCCTCTTCCGAGTGGTAGTAACCACCAGGGAGTCCGGTGTAGCATAACCCCTGATGTAAAGAGGGTCGGAAGGTGATGGGCGGAATAATTTCTTAACCTGGGGGTTGACCGCTTTGCGAGGGATGGGGAAAGCAAGGAACGGGCCAGGCGCCTTTTATAGAATTTAGTAAGGGGATGGCTTGACTGGTCGGTGCCTTCTCCTCGAGGATATCCTCCACGAAGTCTGAGTCTGCAGCAGCTTCATGCGATGCAATTTAAATTAAAAAAAAAAAAAAAGAGCAGCTGATCATTTTCAATGGCCTTAAACAACATCTGGTCGTCAACAGGTGACAAATCCCTCTGTGGAGAGGGAGCGAGATCTAGGCAGATGGCATCTTGGCCAAGGGCCCTGATCCTGCTCCCAGTCTGGGTCCTAATCGGTCGGGTCTTGTGCAAAAGGAATAAGGTCTTCATAAGGAGCCTCCTGTGTTGGGTCATCCGGGACCTCCAATGTATCTTCCTGGTTTCCCTGTGCAGAGCTGGGTAATTTCTTCAATTTGTAAGGAATGGGTCCTCTTCCCTGGGTCTTTGGGATGTAAAGTACCGGTCTGAAAAGTCAATGAATGGGCCATTTTTTCCACATATTGCTCAAACCACTCCCTAGTCCATAGAGAAGAGGCAGAAGGGTCTGGAGGAGGAAAAGACCGAGCCGGGGGAGATTTTCCCAATAAGGCCTTAAAGAGAGGCTCGGGGGCCTCAGAATACTCCTCTCGACGAGAGGGGGTGCCCTTGTGCTCTGTGGCAACCGAAATGAGAGCCACAAGGCTTCTCTGAATCTTCGGTGGTTGCATTGAATGTCTCGATGCGCCTGAAAGTGCAGTCGCGGTCAGTGACTCAACCGAGGCCTTAGGCGCTTGTGCGCACTTTGACAAAGTGTAGACGACGGTGTTTAAGGTGAACGCCCGTTCTAGAGGTATGCCCAGTCACATGTCACGAAGGCGGTAGCGTGGAGGGCACCAAACCAAGAGGTTCTGAAGACGACGCAATCTTCGGCGGCCCTGTGGGCATTGTGCGCTTCTTCAACGGGAGGATAGCTCAGCGGCAACGTGCGCGCGTGGAAGCAAGAAGACACGAAGCAACACAGGTTCGATCCACGGGTCCGCGCTTAGAAACCTCTGGGTTCCTAAGCGCGTTATAAATACGCAACTAAGACAAAAACAATTACGCAACTAAATAAACAAAAACAATTCCTGTAACAGCGCCTCGATGCCCGCGGGCTGTGTGAGCGCTTTAAAAATGTAAAATAAAAAAATTCGATGACTCCGAAGAGGCCTTAGGGGTTGTGTGCTTGTGAACATGTGGTGCGTGGGTGCCCTTGTCGCCGGGGTGCGATTTCCCTGTAACAGGTGCCAGGGACGGTCATATGGGAGCCAGAGGGCTCCGCTGAGAGGTCGATGGCTTCCAATTCGGAGCCATGGGTGCCGACTGATTGCTCGTCGTCCAAAGCAACAGCGCCAATGGGGGAAAGTCTTTCGGCCTGCACAACTCTAAGTTGAGTTCTAGGTCGTCCAAGTTTCAGCTCATACTCAGGAGGTTCCAGAAGACGAGGGCGATTGAGCAGACATGTGTTTATTATTTTATCCACTTCCCCTTTGGTTTGCCCCCTTGGCAAAAGTAAATCAAATTTTGTCAGATGTGCAGGCTTTGGAGGGGTGGAAGGAAGGGGGGTCTGGTGGACTATTTTTCGCTCCAGAAGGAATAAAAGGCTGGGACACGATAGTACATGTGGAGGGTCAATAATATAACTACTGAGACGAAGCTGAGTACAGGCTACCCACTGGAGGCTGGTAGTACTAGTACTGAGATGAAGAGGAGGCGCGGCACTGTGAAGAATATAGTAAGAACAAAGGGTGAGCATTCTAGTGGTTATCAAACAACTATTGACATGAAAACCAAAAGGAGGACTGCAGAAAGTGTCAAACCATTCCTGGGGCAGCAAGCTTAGAAGCAGTCAGACGTGGGAGATTCGGACGAGTGGGAGCCCGACAACCGGAGATGCAATTAGGAAGCTGGAAGTGTACCCTGTGCACAGAGATAAGGACAAGGTTGCACTTACCGCCGGCGGACGATCCAGCAGCGCCTGGACTGTCGTGGAGCCCTCCACCCCCACCTTTCCATCCTTCACCTCCATCCCCTCCGCCGAGGGATGAGATGGAGACTGAGACGCGACGACAGAACAAATCTCCCATCGCCCTCTCCCCGGGCTTCCCCGACGAAATTGGCTAGTTTCACGCCATGATCTCTGAGCTTTTCCAGCTATGCCACCGAAGAGCAGAAGGAGAGATTCCTTTATCAGTGACGAGGCGCCAAGAGGAAGACGTACTCTCAGTCCCACTGTTGGATGACATCTGGGATGAGGGACAGTCCCTTCTGAAGAACCCGTCCATGGCTTGTGAAGAGGCCGGTACGAGAAGAAGTACCAGTCCCAGATTCCGCTCGTATGTGCCTCAGGGTGCAGCCGTCCCTGGACTCGGTGGGCACCACGGCGGCCAAGAGGAAATCGGCAGGGGTGACTACATCTACTACCACTTCCCCGCCAGACGGCGAGGGGAAGAAGCTAGACGCCATTGGACGTTGGGTGATCTCGTCAGCAGAGACGACCATTAAGGCGGCCAACTCTCTCGCTATCGTGGCCCGCTACGATAGGGAGCTATGGTTTAAAATCGCCCCCCTCCTGGACTTTTTCCCGGACGACAGAGCAGAGGCTCTCAATCCTGCAGGAGGGCGAGGTGGCTTCTAACCACACCATCACGGTAGCCACAGACACCGCCGACACCGGTTTTCGCCAGTTGGGCAACAGCGTTTGCCTTCACCGGCACAGTTGGCTCAGGGCCACTGACTTCCGTCAGGACATACAGACCAGGGTACTGGACATGCCCTTCGACGGGAACAACCTGTTCGGCAAGGCAGTGGACAAGTCACTGCAGGCCATCAAGGGGGACACAGACCGCCCGTGCCTTGGGCACGCTCCATCAGCGACAGCCGTCCTTTCGGACCTCTGGAGGCAAGTCCCAAGGTGTCTCCAAAGGAATCAGCGGCAGCTCCTCGTCGTACTGTCAGGCGGCCCGTTCTTCATCGCAGGAAGCCTACAGGGGCTGCAGCAAGACCGGTGGACATCGTCGTCACCAAGGGGCCCAAGGTGACAAGGCCTCAGCGAAGCAGGAGTGAACCGGCTGGGATGTCGGGCCCCCACCCGAGCACCCCGGTGGGAGGCTGGCTGACGAACTTTGTTGGCGGGTGGAAATTCATCTCCAACGACTGTTCGGTGCTGGATGCCCTGACCCACGGACACACTCTGGAGTTCCAAAGGAAGTGTCCCCACTTTCCACCGGTGGCAAGGAAAGGAAACCACATTCCACAGCTACTTCTGGAGGTACGAGCAATGCTGGAAAAAGGCACTATAGAGCTCGTCTCGAAGAGACTCTGGGGCTCCGGAGTGTACTCGCGGTACTTCCTCATCCGAAAGACCATCTGGCGGCCTATCCTGGATATCCGCCACCTCAACAAATACATAAGATCCCAAAAATTCCAGATGGTCACCAAGCACCACGTGCTGGGACAGCTGGAAGAAGGGGACTTCCTGTTGTCGCTGGAACTGGAGGATGCATACTTCCACATCCCCATACATAAAGGACATCGAAAATGTCTGCGATTCGTGCTCCAGGGGTGACACTATCAGTTCAAGGCACTGCCCTTCAAGTTGAAGTCGGCACTAAGGGTCTTCACCAATCATGCCTGGCGGCGCGGCTGCGCCTGCAGGGGATCCACCTCTACCCCTATCTGCGCGATTGGCTCATCCGAGTGAAGTGAAGGGAACTCGCCGTCGACCACACAGAGAGGACCGTCCGCCTGCTCACGGAACTGGGGTTCTCAATAAACTATGCGAAAGTCCTGCTTGGTGCCATCACGGGACGCCCTATTCCTGGGAGCCAGGCTCAACACAGTGACACGGCTGGCCTCACTGTCGGAGGAGAGGATAAAGGCCATCCTGGGCAAGGTTCAACAGCTGTTGACCACGGAAGTTGCCAGGGTGAGGTCCATCAAGTCCCTGCTCGCCATGATGTCATCATGCATCTACATCGTGCGACTATGCAGGTTGCGGATGCGGCTGCTGCAGGAGTTCGACGCCGGGTGGATACAAGTGGCAGGGAGCTTTGAAGACAAGATCTCCCTCAACGGGACTTTCCGTCAAGCGATCCAGTGGTGGGGCACCCATGCGCATCTCGTGGTATGGACTTGCAGACCCCAGCGCATCAGGAGACTGACGACGGACGCCTCCCTGGAGATCTCCACGCAATTGGTTTTTGGCTCCCAAAGGAGAGGTCACTGCACATCAATGTCCTGGAGCTTCAGGCCGTGTTCTGGGCCCTCAGGTCCTTCCTTCCGTCCCTCAAGGGCAAAGTGGTAAGGGTCTTCACCAACAACACCACCATGATGATGATCTACATCCGGAAGCAGGGGGGCACCAGATACCCAGCTGTCTCCAAGGAAGCACAGGATCTGTGGCACTGGGCCGTCGCCCAGGGGATTTTCCTGGTACCCTTTCACCTGGCAGGAGTAAACAACACTGTCGCTGACTCACTCAGCAGGGAGCTGCGCTCCTGCCAAAAATGGGAGCTTCGGCAAGATCAAGTAGATCTCTTATTCCGACGATGGGGTAATCCCCAGATCGATCTGTTCGCGATGGCGACGGACACCAAGTGCCAGAGGTTCGCCAGTCGGTTTCCCCTAACGGGGAGCATGCGGGATGCATTCTCCTTCCCCTGGGACAGCCTGTTGCTCTATGCATTCCCACCGTTACCGTTGCTCCTGCGACTCAGTCAACTCAGACGGTCCCGATGCAGGATGATCCTCGTTGCACCGGCGTGGCCGAGGCAGATATGGTTCCTGGACCTTCTGGACATGTCACCCTCCCCTCCAGTCAGGCTGTCGACGGACGCAGATCTTCTCACCAGGGAAGGAGACGCGATCCTGCATTACGACCCAGGATCTCTGAACCTACAGGCCTGGCTCCTGCAGCACTAGAGTTCGGAGGCTACGACATCCCGGCAGACTGCAAGGAGGTACTTACCAAGGCCAGGGCTTCCTCGACTGTGCACAGAAGATCAACCCTCTACGGATTATGCCACCCCCCCACCCCCAAGTGCTGCAGTATTTGCTGTTGCTGGCCAAGGCGGGGCTGGCACATGCCTCCATCAGAATTCATCTGGCGGCTGTCTCCCGCTAGACCAGAACTGCGGTGCGGTTGTCACTGTGGTCCCACCGCCTGGTGAAGGAGTTCATGAAAGGTCTGTGCGGCTTGTTCCCGCCAGTGAAGGCTCCGGCCCCGGCGTGGGAGCTCAATGTGGTGCTGACAAGGCTCATGGGCACGCCATTCGAGCCTTTGCATTCGGCGCCGCTGAAATTCCTATCGTGGAAGACAGCGTTTCTTGTGGCCATCACCTCCGCACGACGAGTGGGAGAGATCCAGGCCTTCTCCTGTAAGCCCCCGTACCGGACATTCCACCAGACGAGGTTAGTGCTGAGGACGCACCCCGCCTTCATTCCCAAGATGCCGTTGGACTCGTTTTCTTCCAGTCGCCGGCTGAGAGTACTTTGCACTCGCTGAATGTGGGTAGAGCGCTGAAGTTCTACATGGACCGCACTAAGAGTTTTCGGAAGACATCACATCGGTTTGTGAACTTTGGCCCTGTGAACCAGGGGAAGCCCCTCTACAAGGCTTCCATTTCCAGATGGCTCTCCGGCTACATCATGCACGGTCACCGGTTGGCAAACCGACCGTTGCCCGGCCGTCCGAGAACCCATTCAACCAGAGCGACCGCTGCTACGACGACGTTCTTGTCTGGTTTGCCCTTGCTGGACATCTGCAAGGCAGCTATGTGGAGGTCGATGCACACCTTCACAAAATTCTACTGCGTCAACTGGGATTTCAGGGAGGAGTCCAGAGTCGGCCAAGTAGTGCTGCGCAACCTGTTCACTTGAAGGTGAGCCTGGTGAGGAGGTAAGAGATGCTTAATGTTGAGCCTTGCCACCTCCCGTGGTTGTGCATGTGTGTACTGCTATGTATTCTTGTATTCATGAGCATGTGAATCCATGCCAGAGCCCATGCTGGAGAAGGAACAAGTTACTTACCTGTAACTGTTGTTCTCCAGCAAGGGTCTGGCATGGATTCAAATGCGAACCCTCCCTCCAACCCCTCTGCAGCTCTTCTATTTGTCCTACTGCCACCTTACGTGCTACCAAATCTGAAGATGGCTACCAGGTGAGGGGCTTAGAAAGAGGGCAGTCATTGGCTGGGGGCAGTATGACCTAGAGACCAGTGAAGGGTTATTAGTAGAAAGACAGTTCAGAAACGAAACTGATTTCTTCTTTACCAAGGATTCCCAGCCTGACGACAGGGAATATTCATGAGCATGTGAATCCATGCCAGACCCCATGCTGGAGAAATAAGCATTGGGGGGAATCTCCATCAGCACAGTGGGAGTGAGAAAGCCATTAACAACCGGAGAGGGGTCTGGTACCGAAAGTTCAAAAATAAAGTATCAGAGGGAAGCTCCTTTGGCACAGTAGTATGGAGGAAACCATTAGCCACCAGAGAGGGGTCTGGGA
Source organism: Ambystoma mexicanum (assembly GCF_040938575.1). Classification (NCBI taxonomy): domain Eukaryota; kingdom Metazoa; phylum Chordata; class Amphibia; order Caudata; family Ambystomatidae; genus Ambystoma; species Ambystoma mexicanum. The sequence continues at coordinate 175,570,697 of NC_090931.1, forward strand.
ACCCTGACAAAAGAAAGCAAGAGAGAAAGACCATTTTCTTCATGGCAGTAAATGGCAGGAGAGTAAACCAAGTCTGCCAACCTGAGAGACGGGGAAGCCTGGGCATGGACCCTCGAAGTGGAAGAAAGGTCAGGACAAAAGAGGCATTTTTCCTGAAGTTGTCAAACCCTGAAATTAAGTGTTGGGTAAGAATTGATGCAGTCACAATGTGTGAGACTAAACAACACTCATCTGCTTGGTATTAGGTAACCCACTTTTTGGTATAGGGCTGTACTACACAAGTTGATAGTGTGACTGAGCAGCCAGTCCCATCTCAATAGGGGTAAATGTGAGCTGTAGAGCTGTACAAATGAAATCTGTAAATTCAAGTAGCCGAGTAACACTTCAAGGGTTCTGTTACAAATAGGTATTTATTTAATTAACACCAATTTTTAAATAAGCATTCTTTAAAAAGGCTATTCGTTGTAACAATGTAAATGTACTTTATAAAACATTTTCAGAATCAAAACAAGTTATTGGGTGATCTTTGGATAGGATTCTTACACAATTCCTACACCCTGAGGTTACTTCAATCACAAGGACAGTAATGGCATTTATATATCTCACTAGTATACTTTGCAGATTCGGAGGTTGCAGAAAGGAAAGGTTAGGGAAGCAAAAAGTTTAGACAGTTTCTCAGTATATGCAAGGACAACTAAATCTTCCAATGAAATCTACATAAGCCTTTCCCAGCAGTAACAGTCTACAACAATCTACCACCTATGAGGAAAAATGGTATCAAAGTCAATGGACAAGAAGAGTCTTCAGGGAGCCACGATAGCGAAAGTCATTTGGGACACAGTCTATGGATCTGTTGCACTTCTTAGATCAAAGTCTTGCAGAAAGTTAGAGTGTTAGAAAAATCACTTGTAGGGTCACAAGCTGTTAAACCTGTGAAAAGAGTTGAAATCAACTCTAAAAGGTAAACCAATGCAATTCCCAACTGAGAGGAGTGCTGCTAAAAGGTGTCCAGTATATATATGTTTTCGTTTAGGGAAAAAAAGGGAAAAGGGGTTTTTTTAGCAAAAAAAAAAAAAAAAAAAAAAAAAAAAAAAGGGTTTGGGGGGACCCCCCAACCAAAAAAAAAAAAAAATGAAAAAAAAAAATAACATTCGACCATTTGACCTGTCAACCTTTTGGTGTCGACCATTTGTCCTGTCGACCATTTATTTTCGACCAAATGACCTAGAACCCTGCTAAAAGAGAACGAGGTAAGTACCACAAACCTAAACAGTATCTCTGACTTGAAGAAGAGTGGTTCAGCTGGATTCGCTCGCTACAGCAGTGCAGACCCTTGTTCCTGAGCCTCAGTCGTGGGGACAAGAGTGGACGTCTGGAGGGCTCCTGCGGCAGTACTTGGAAGGTCGTCAGAAGCAAGGGCTCTTTTCGGTTCAGCAGCACTTCACGGTTTCAACACTTGGCAAACAGCACTGATGCGGATCTTGGATACCGATTGGGCTCTTTGCTCCCTCAGTCCTGCACTCTGGTGAGGGGGATCTGGAGGTCCTGCTTCAGGAGTCCTTCGGATTCTCCTGGTGCTTCTAGCCAGATTCGTTCCGCGGCAGATGTTGCACTCTACTACGGACAGTCAAACCCTGGCACTGGGCTTCCTAAGCAACTGATAGGCACCGCAAGTCAGGGAAGGTGGTCCAGTGGAGTTCGTCTCAGGGTTAGCTGGTCCCACTAACCCAAGGGGGAAAAGTCGCTCCGTCCGGAGCTTCTCCGTCGAGGTGAAGGAGTTCAGCACTACAGCAGGGCTTCGTCGGGTAATTCAAAGGTCCAGGAGGCGGCAGCATGCTTTGTTCACCGTTTCTTCGTTGGGCGTTTCTCCCAGTGGTCGACTCTGCCTGTAGTCCCAAAACCCTCGGCTTTTAAGTAGGTGTCTTCTATTCATGCACAGCCTAGGCCAGCCGGCCAGCCAGTCAGCCAATCAGGGCTAGTTGCATTCAGGCATTCCTAGAGACAAAGGAAAGGGGAGTTCAAACAGAAAATGAAAAAAAGAAAAAGACGACAGGTGCCATTTTGACAAAATGGTCACCCATGGGTGCTGTACTGTAGCTGGGGGGGTTCAGCCTGCGTTAGCAAAACAGTAGGAAAAATTAAACCACTGCCAGCAGCCATTTAAAGTAGTGAGGGCAACATAAAAATGTTACATGAGAGAGTAGGATAAGGGGATACTAGGTAACAACCACCTCCCCCCCCCCCCCACAGACACCACCCGAGCACTCCACATGTGTGTTGGACCTACAAAAAGAAAAGGGAAGTAAAGTCAATTTCACTTTACTATTCTTGGGAACTGTAGTTTGCACAAGAAAAGGTATTTAAACCTTATAAGAAATCTAAAGGGATTCCTCTGTCACACTGCACTGAAGGTGCTGTGTGTCACCATACAAAAAGCAGCTGCCTATGGAGTTTGTCAGACTCCAAAAACAGTGAAAACACAAAATCCAAATCAGGTAAAAACACATGAGAGTGGAATAAAGATCTCTCACGCCAGGGTTAAAATCAAAACGTTCTAAGTCCAGCAAAAGAGCTGGGGGTCTACAAGGTGGGAGGAATTAAGCACTAAAAATGAAAATTCTCCCCAACACCAAGATACCAGGAGAAGGGAGTCATTCCCCTGGTTACAAAAATGTAAAGACTTTCTGATACAGACTATTAGAAGACAGGCAGGGTGTCTGCCAGGGAGGAGTGTTTTAAATGTTGCCCTTTTTGTGTTGAAGGACAATTTTGACCCGGGGAAGGGAACCATTCCCCTACGAAACAGCCAACATCTGGAAACAAACTTCTATCCCAGTCCAGAAGAAGGGAGTCATTCTTCTGGCCCAAGAAGGTCTACCTCTCTATAGTTTAGTTTTTAGTGTAAGGAAGAGAAGTAGGGCTTTTGACACAGTACGCACTATTGATTTATATGGACATTCTAAGAGAACCCTTAGGCCCCGATTCACAGAGCGTTTGCCAATGGGGTTTTGCCATTATAAAAAATGCTATTGTAAATTAGGCCCTTAGTGTTTTAGTTGAGGCAAGGAATCCCCTCTTAAGGATAGGGAAAGTTAGGTTTTCTCTTTATTTTCCTGACTAATAAAAGTCTACAACAATCACAATGCCACCTGTGTCTCAGTCTCCACCTTCTGCACCCTTAGAGGATTTATTTTATAAGGTAATGTGATAGGGTTTCCATTCATATCTTGTTACTTACCTTGAATCTTCCTCAACTGTTGGTGTTCCCATTGTTAGCATGTATAGATGTACAGTAGCAATTTGCTAGTAATACTTCAATGTTATTTGTATTGCATGGAGTGAGTTTAGGCTTAGTAAATAGCGTATTTTTTTATATTTTATGGTCTCGTTTGATTTGAGTGCTGTGTGTGTGTCATTGTGCCATTAGACAACATTCCTGAAGTTTAAGCCTTACTACTGTACTGGCTACCTGGATTAAGTTCGGCTACATCCCAGTGTTTTTCATCTGTTCACTTTAATAGGGTGGGCTCAGAGAACCCTCCTTCAGGACAGGTTCTAAAACTCCATCTCAACAGTTGTCGTCGGGGGCTGAATCCTGCTCCTCTTCTCTTGGGGCTGCTTGTCTTGAACGCTCCACTGGATCTCTTCTTCATGGTCTCCACTGTGTCCCCAGAGGTCAATTGCTATTTCTGGGTACCTGTGTGAAGAAACTGGAATATACCCGACATTTACTGCTTCCTACAGGTCACTTTCCCCAACATTGCTACTAGTGACACTTGTGAGAAACCAGAAGGTGTCTCCCACGATATCCCCAGGGATCTTTCATCCAGGTGGCGAGGACACCGCCATCGCTATTGGATCCAGTTACTGGGGGTGTACCAGTGAGGGAGGATCACCTGGATAGGGTGTCCTTGGGGGAGTGTGACACCGATGGGCGAGACGCTGGATCCCCTTCTTTCAACACCTTTTCACCATTCTACCACGTAGGATATACCAAAACACTACCCCGCCCCCATTTCTTTCCCCCGACACAAACACTTTCGCACAACACGAAAGACAATGGACTAAGACCAGAGCTGTTTACTTGACATGTCCCAATACAAGTGTCAGGCAAAGTCAGGTAATTGACCAGTATCACACACACCGGATGGCCCTTTCCCTTCCCCACAGGGATAAAAGATGGAGCACAGGACGAGCAAGGCAGACAGCACCACTTGAGAGCTACCTCAGCACAGCAGTTCAAGAGGAAGAGAAAGATGGCGCATACAGAGGGGGTGACAAGGAGAGAAGCGACCTAGCCCTTTCCGACCAAGGCCCGTGTGACCTCCGCAGATGGAATCATAAGACTGCGAACAATAGCCAGCGTGTATTGCAGCAGATGTCAACAGTACACAAGACCTTCCACTGCTGATTTTCAAGCCAGGGAGAGAGACGCTCGTCTCTGAGGTGCCAACCTTGACTCCAGAGGAAGAAAGCCAAGTGGTTCATCACAGCTGCTGAGTATAGGGGAGAGCCGATAAGAAACCGAACTTTGTTTAACAAAAAGTAGCAAAACCGCTAATTTGAACTGTGATAGGCTTAAAGAGCGAGTGATGAAAAAAGAGGAAACTAGCAACAGGAGTCCGGCACCACGTGGGTGCTCCGGCAGGAAACTGGGCGTTTACTCAATGGAAGAAACTACTGTAATCAGAAAGTCTAGTGGAAAAGGCGTAAAAACGAGGTTAAAGAAGTCACGGGTTACAGGGGTCTTGTAAAATCCTCTGTATTGTCGAATGTCTTTGATCAACAGATGATTGTGAAGAAGAGGGAAATTAATCCTGCTTGGTGAAATTAGCACATGAACAGTGTGTTGCAATTGTTGGTAAGAGTGAACCCGGAAGAAGGATGCTAACAAAAAGGGGTGAGGCCTGAAGTCCCTATGAACAGTGTATTGACAGGAATTAACCTGACTGAAGGATGTCCACAGTGAACCATTTTGCAAAAGTTGGCAAGCGTGAACCCGGCAGAGGGAGGCTGACAAAAAGGGGCGAATCCTGAAGAACTGTTTAAAAAGACAGTAAGATTAGTGAATGCAAGAAGTATTGTAAGACCAGGGAAGTGGATTGTCCCCCTTGGCATTGGGATCCGAGTCCGGCAGAGGGAGATCCCGAAAGAAAGACCCGAGTCTGATCGAGGGAAGCCTAGGGGGTCCGAGCCAGAGAGAGGGAGATCCAAGGGGTGGAAAGTCATCACCCCAACGTTCTTTTGGAAAGGAACATTTTGTTTGTTCGTTTTGCTGAATACATCAGGCCCTCGAAGGCAAGAGGCCCTGATAACTGGTACGGAACTGTCAACTCATTTTGGGAAAGCACAAGTGTGTGCTGTACTCAGGAGATCCACCTTGTCCCATGCTCAAAACGTGGGGAAGGAAGAACCCTGGCAATCACATCCTGACGTATTATTTGTGAACACTTCTGTCATTATTGAAAACCCCTTCACACACGCTTTCTGTAATTAGTTGTAGGGATCTGGCAATAGTTTTCATTTTAGTATAGGCCTTTTACTTTGACAAGACGCCACAAGGACTGCCTCATTTTTCATTTGATGGTCGAAGCTTGCTCCCATCTTAGATTTACATTAGGCGTTTTTCCAAACTGCATTTACAGTTTAATAAACACCCTTGAACTGTGATCACTTATGTCTGTCTTTACTGTTGCCACAAGTTGCTTACACACTGCAAGGTACTTATGTGGACTGTAGCATTCTTCTAGGGACCTGTGACGAATCACTGGATGTCGTCACTTCTCAGAGGGAGAACGCTTTCCCATGAAGCCAGGGAGGTGAGGCCGCTACTCTATAGTACCCCTGGGGGTGGTATCATGCAGGAGGATGTCATGGGAGGGACCCCACCCTATGGAGGACGATGGCCGTCTAGGCTATAGCCCTTATGAGAACATCAGATTCCCCCACACACTCTAGCCTCTCCTTCTGCTAACCCCTTTGTAAACAGTACACCTATGTACTGTCATAAGGCAGACCAACTCAAGATTCTGGAAAGTACTGAGATTAACAATATCAGGAATATAGGTAGTACTAGGACGAGGTGGGACACAGAAACAATGAAGAGCAATACCAAGAAGGAACTGCAGTGGTATAGACTTCTGGAGGCATGGTTCCTCTTACGTGATAAACACCAAGCATGACTGCCTATCAGGGAGGCACAGCCAACCAGGACAAGAGACCGAAGCCCCGGAAGCACGAAGGACACGCAGAGAAGGCCAGGACGGAGCCAAGAGCTGTCTGCTCCCACTTTGCCCAACAGCATGCAGACAGTAACAGGAGGCTGTCGGACAGTGACACAAATGCAAGAAGCAGCATCCATACAGTCGGTGGAAAGGCAAGGCAGGAGATCTGCAAGGTGAAGGCGCCAAGACAGGGAGATGACCGTGCAGCACACAGAGTAGGAGAGAAACCCCAGGAAGAACTGGCTGCGCATCCTGGGAATAAGCAAAGTAACAGGAGAGGAATGGGGACAGGTAGGGGCTGGAAGGTAAAGGAAGCAAAACCGCTGTACAGATATAATGAGCAGAACTATCCCCCCTCATGTCAGGGCATGGCAAGCAAGGCAGCTAAGGGGACAAAGAGAAAGGGAGAGAAAGAAGAGTCGTGGACTCAAACTAGAGCCAGACAAGTCATCATCCTCATGGCAGTACCAGGGTCTGGAAGATGATCTCATGTGTCTTAGGCTTGCCGAAAGTTACATTGGCTCTCTGTAGAGCAAAGTGCGGTATAAAGCAAATACTCTCGTTCACAAGGGCCCCTAGAAGACTAACTTTACTCTCCAACAAGGATGCCCTTTTGGTCTGTCCAAGTTTTCTCCTGAAAACGTTTGGGGGTACCAGCTTTGATGCCTGGGCTCCTTTGTTATGGAATGCACTGCCTCGCTCTGAGGATAATCCCTTCTTTAGTCAATTTTAAGAAACGACTGAAGACGTTCCTTTTTGATAAGGGTAGAGATCAATGAGCTTTAGGGTTTAGCCACTTCGGAGCATGTGCTTTTCTGTTAGGCTTGTCAGCGCTCTGAGGTATTTGGGTGTGCGGCGCTATAGAAAAAAAATGAGATACTTGTCGGGGAAGTGAACCAAGTGGACCCAATCAAAGAAGAGAAGCCAAGGTCGCGGGCCCTCCTAACACTCAGAGTTGGGTGTTCCAAGTGTGAAACCTAATGACGAGAAGACCAGGAGAACGGAGTTATTTTCCTGATAAGTCGGACCACAAGAAAGGTCCAAAAGGCCTGTTTTTTAATTTTTTTTTTTTTTTTTTAAGACTGAACGCCAGGAGAAGGACGGCATTCTCCTGGTCTACAAAGGAAATATTGTTTAGAACTTTTTGGCTTGGAGAAGTGAGTCTTTTGCCCAGGTTGAGACTCGATGCAAGGAGAAAGAAGGCATTTTCCTGGTCCACCAAGGAAGCATTGTGTGGAACTTTGACTATAACCCATGAAATGGGAGACATTCTCCTGGGACCAGAACCGTATCGCTTTATTCTTTAGTTTAGTGTAAGGGACAGAAGTAAGGTTTTCTTGACATAGGACGGTGAACACGTTCACGTTAACCGACAGTCACCATAGATCTTTAGATGAGGCAGGGAAACCCCTCTTAGGAGATAGGGAAAGATAAAATCTATCTTGCTTTATTTTTGTTTAATAAAGGCTTTTAGTCCCAAACATGCAACCTTTGCATCAGAGTCCTTCTGCACCCTTACAAACCGGTTCTTAATGAAGCCCTGAATTTTTAGAGACTACTCCCGATTTAGTAGGGATTTTTCAATATGTATAACACTTGGATTGAAGGAAATCCATTGTTTCAGGAGGTGCTAGTTTGTGCAACATGCACAGTATTAGGAAAGCTGTTCTGCTTGCTGCTTTCCTCCTATAGACCTCAATGGGGGTCGGGGAGGGAGTGGACACCCCTTTTTGCTTGGTTTGTGTTAGGGAGATGCATCATTGTTAAGCTTCATCCCCTCTAATAGTAAGACCCCCAGCACTTTTTTGCTGGACTTCTGGACCTTTTTCTATAATCCTGAATAAAGTGGATCCTTTTTCCACTCATCCATTCCTATGGGCTCAGTATTTTGAAACTCTATTCTTTGTATTTTCCCTATCCTATGGAGTCTATTGTACTCCATAACTCTCTTAAAGTAATCTGTATTTCACTATTGCAGCAAACAGCTCCTTATGGGCAGAGTTGCTGGGGACCCTTAGGGTCCTCCTTTGAGATTATGTTTCTTTATCCTAGAGTAACTACAGTCCTTACGGATAGAGCGATACTTTGGATCTCTCCTAAAATGTTATTGTCTGAGATTGGCACACACCACCCTATGTGGTGTGCCAAAGGGATACCTAGTACCCCCCCCCCTTCTCTCTGCTCATGTGACTTTAGTCACAGACAATCTCCTAGCTATGGCTGGTGGCAGTGGATGTGTTCAACCAGCTATTGTGGGATTTTTCTACTGCAGGCTATGTCCATAGCCACGGTAGTGCACAATAGGGGCACAAGTACCAGCTTGGGGCCTCCCTTCTTTTTACGCCATTAGTAGCATGGTTGTTCTTGGTCAGCCCTTCTTCTACCATTCTGGGAGGGGGAGGCCTGTGTGTGTGTTAAGCCTTTGGTGGGAACCCTCAAGTGCCCCTGACAAGGCTCCAAAGTGTGTGTGTATAATATATATATATGTACATATATATATATATATATATATATATATATATATATATACACACACACACACACAGGAAGTAGGGGAGGCGCTTTCACCCCCAGTCCTTCATCTGCCAGAGTGCCTGAAAGGGACCAGCTCCCACTGCAGATCTTGCTGTCCTGATTGGACAGCTAAACGCCGCTTTCCCTAAACTGCTGAGGAAGATTGCAGAGGAATGAGTGCTGGAACTGTATAAAAGGTGAGGCTCCTGGAGTGAAAAGCAAGTCGACCTCTGGAAGCTTAAGTAACTGAAGAAAACTACAACCAGAGATGACTGCAGACCCTTTGCAACACCATGAAGCGACCACTGCTGTCCTGATCCAGTTTTCTGTGCGACAGAGGAACTCCGAAGAAGACTCCCCCCCCCCCCTTTGAATGGTGGTAACAACCAGTCCTTGAGCCATCTCCCAAAGTCCTGTGAGTTGCCAGAGTTGCCGAACCCCAATACCAGGAGACCTGCTGCCCATTTTGATTGCAACATCATGGAAAGGCTGAATCCGTCCAAATCTTTGCTGAGCCCTCAAGGACATTCCAGAGATCCGATCCAACTCCCCCAGACTCCCTCATCAGAGTGTAGGACTAGTAATCCAAGAGAATTGACCAGGCAAATCACATCCTTTGTTGGTGCTGCAAAAAAAGGCGCCAAAACCGGAGGGCGAACAGAGAAGTTGATGAAAGCCATGCCAGAGATCCTCTCTTGAGACTGCTGCTGAGAGACCCCATCCATTGTTCTTCCTATATTCACCAGACCAAGGAATCCAGAGGTCAGATCCAGAGCTGCAATATTGCATAGCATCCACCACTAACATTTTCTTCAAACCTAAGGTACTGTGGGGAAAAAGGTATTGCTTACCTTATTCCAGAAAGTCACTCCAGAGCATTGGAGTGCACGTAGAGGTGTCCAGTGCAACCCCCTCTTACCTCTGACGCAACCCGCTGCTTGTGTCCCTTTACCAAGTCCTTTAACAGGGTCTTCAACGCTGGTGAAGTCTTCTTGTATCTTCTTTCCTAGAGACTAGAAAGTATCCACAGGAACGTTTGACTTCTGCTGCTTTTTAAGATTAAGCCTCTCCGAACTGCCTTTTAGCTATGGTTGCGTTTTAGATTTTAAAAGACTTGCTGTGCAGGGAAACTGCCCCTAGAACCTGAAGTTCTGCCAGGATAACGCTAACCAACTGTTTTCCTTCCCAAAAATCACAATCCTATATGTGTATGCTGACTGAATGCAATTACCGTCTTACTGTGTAGGTGCGCGTCACTACTGATAGTACGGTAGACCTGTCAAACTACTGAAACAATTGTGCACGTTCAGCAACTACCAACTATACCCAAGTGTGTTGGTTTATTGTGCTAAGTATTTAACAGTGACTCTTGTGTAAATAGAATAAACCTATATTTTAATATAAATGTATGTGCAAGTGTTTCTTTGATGTGCATTACTAGCTGGGTTCAGCGTACTTACCTACAGCTCACGTCTTCCTCTTAAGATGAGCCTGACTGCTCTGCCACTCTACCAAGGTCGGAGTAGTACAGACTGATACTAAGAGTTGCAGATCTACAAACCACTGGGATAGCTTACTAAAATCTTACCTCCAAGTGGAACTTTAGGAAAACTCCCCTAACAGTTTGGACTCCTGCCCTGGCTTTTTTTAGAGGCAAGTTCAACCTTCTGCTTTACCACCCTTGTCTTTCGGCTCATTCCTATGGGGAAACTGCGTCTCAGTGCTGATAGTCTTATGGAGTGATCAAAGTCTCGCGTTGTCAATTTTTTGTATGTTACAACTGTACAAATCACTCTAAAGTGAAGTGGGGTTAGGATACTTTGTTTGCTTATATAATGTTTGGTAATGGCTTTTTGGTTACATTTACAATACACCTAGGATGGGTTGGTGGCAGCAGATATCTTTGTACCGTTTTGTAAACATTTTACTTGTGCACTTTTGCATTTACTGCAAAGAGCTACTAAAGGTGACCAGCACCCAAAGATGGGTGTCCCAAGAGGTTTTTGTCTGTCCTTTGGACAGATCCTTCTTTGGCCGCCTTCCTGCCCTCTCTAGTCAGGAATTGCCATATAAGGAAAGCCCTTTCCTAGGGTAAGCTGTTCCAGGCAAAGAGGTGGTTTGTGTGCAAGTTTGGATGTGGGGGCGGGGACTCTGATCCCAGTACACATCTTGGTGCCTGAATGTCTTTTATAGTGGGCAGATCTTGGGGCCAGTGGCTATCCAGGCTGTTAGTTTAAATGGTGCAGATCCTTACCGTTATGTGAACCTACGCAAGCTTGGAGACCAATACTTGGATAAAAAAAGGACTCCTGCAGCCGTTCTTCAGATCATTGCTGGAGCCAAGAAACCTATGAAGAAATGCAGCTGCTAACGACCAGAAGACGACTCCTGCAGTGGACCAGCACAAACTCCAATGAAGTCTTGGTGAAGCCCTGCTCCTCTGTCCTGATCTCAAGAAGGCCCTAGTCGGTGCTTCAACCCCAGGATGAGTGGGAACAACCAGTCTCGGTCTCTGCTTCAGGATATGTGCCTTCTGAACCTTTGTAAGTGTCCCTGGACCAACTAGTGGACTAACCAGCTCTCTCCTGGGCTACCTTGTTATAGCCAGCACTGTTCCGAATGCAACCTTGGAACTTGGAGGATTTTCAACTTAAGACCCCTGCTTCTGCATTTTCAGCCTTCTTGCAAAAACAGAAGCCATGCAGTAACTGCTTTTTCGTTCAACCTTGTGAAGACCGCCTGTTGCTGCCTGACCGTAGTGACTCCTGTTGCAATCAATCTTCTTTGCATTCTACAGGTGTCGTGAGGCTGCCTGCTCAGCAGAAGTCTTCATCTTTTCATTGTTTGGGTGATCAGCTGGAAAGTGCGTGGAACCGAGATCCAAGTACTGCGGATGACTGACATTGCTGAAGTGACCTCCGTACCCATGACCCGTAAGCATCCCTTGACGGTACCAAGCACAGAAGATTACATCTCCAACGGATTCAGAGTCGGTGTCAGAGGGGCAAGTTAACATACCTGTACCTTCCACACCGTTCTCCATAGGGTTAAATGGGTGTAAAGCCCTGTCCCTAAATCACTCTTTCCTGTTGGAGTAGGCCTGGTCAAGAGTCCCTTTCTAAGCATGTCCTAGTGTGCGGGATTGAGTAAGTTTACTTACCTGAACTTTACTTACCTTTTTGAACTTCGTATCATAACCACTGGCATCGTCCAAATCTCTTAAGCCCAATGTAACAAATCCTTGGATGTTGCCCCTTCTACCCTAGGGGGAGCCCCTTCCCATGAGGCCAAAGAGGAGAGGCAGCTACCCAACAGTCCCCCTAGAGGGGTATTCAGCAGGTGGATTCCATGGGAGGGGGAAGGCTCTATGGTACTAGGGACGACTGTCCAGGAAGAACGCGGTATGACCAAAACATATCCCCACCTCCCTCACCTTCCTACCCCATACAGGGTCCCATAATCCCAAAGTCTTCCATGTACCTCTGTAGGGTAGATTATCTGACGTCCCTAAAATAAATACTGGGACGAGGAAGAGTGGGGACTACCTATGTGAGCCATATACAGAAACAGACAAAGAAGAGCACAAATAACTCAGTTGAAGATTAGAACATCAACAGTGAGACGAGGAAGAGGTGTGGAGCAATGCAAAGTGACCCAGGGAACCAACATGTGCAGCCTATACAACTTGTAACAAGTATGTTCAACCCGATAATAAAAAGGGTAGAAGGACTTCACAAATTGTCACACCATTCCTGGAGGAACCAGTAAACTTTAAATGAGCTGGAGGAACAGGGACGCTGGGAGTGCAGAGACTGCGAAACTTGGCCGCAGGCAGAAGCATCCCTGATAGATCCGCTGTGGTCAGACCAAAGAAGGAGGTAGAGACCAGGGCAGCGGTGCGGAGAGCTGGAAACACAGCTCAAGAGCAGAGGCATGCTGAGAGGCCATTGTAGCCCCTGAATAGACCGTGAGAAGCCAGAGCAGGGAGGAGAAGCCAACGGACAACCTGAGTTCACTGGTAAGAACCCTCAAGAGGTCCGAATAGACCGGACGGATGCCTCCAAAGTCATCTTCATAGTCACAGTACCTGGCATGATAGCAAACCAGGTATGCAGCATCAGGAGAAGAGAATCTCACAGGCCTGGGACCTGCACTGTTTTATTAAGAGTAACCAAAGTCATCTTTATAGTCACAGTACCTGGCAGGGTAGTGAACCAGGTGGGCTGAGAAACAAAAACCGAGAAAGACCTGGGGAAGGAACACTCCGCAGGAGTGAAACATGGTGAGAAAGGCCAGGGGAAAGGGAGTCATTCCCCCTGGTGTTTGTGAACATTGTGAGAAAATCCAAGGGAAGGGAGTCATTCTCCTAGCATTGTGAAAAGGCTGAGAAAGGCCAGGGAAGCGAGTCATTCACACTGGTATTGTGAACACTGTGAGAAGCATGAGAAAGACCAAGGGAAGGGAGTTATTCTCTTGGCACCAAGATTTTGAGTTGGAATTTTGCTTTAGTTGCGAATGCAAACTCTTCAATCTGGAACTTTGTATGATACCCTTGAAGGGATTGCAATCTGGGGAAAGGAGTCATTCCTTCAGGAAATAGCCCCTCCAGACTACTGGCATGGTAGTCCGCTCTATGGAAAAAGGGAGCCATTCTCTGCATTAAGAAGACTTGCCAACCTTTTAGGTTAGTTAGACGCGTAAAGGCAGGAAATGGACATTTGGTTACGGACATACCAGCATATCCTTAGTATTAAGTTGAAGCAGGGAAACCAGTCTTAGTGATGGGGACAGGTAGGGGTTGCCCTTTGTTTTTCTGACGAATAAACGTCTTTAGCAACAATCAGGCCACCTGCGTGTCAGTCTCCTGCTTGCACGCCCTTACGCTACCTGAAAAGTATAGCTTTGGAACATATGACTTTAGGGTACACTGCCATAAACCACCTTAGGGCTGGTCTTACTAAGTGCTAGGGTAACTGTTCTATGGTTACTGTAAAGTGTCTTTACCGACTACTTTCTTCCATCCGAGTACTTATCTGCGTTGCACTGGTTACTGAATCATCTGCTTTCTTTCTTCTCCTAAGGGTGAATGTATATATCCATTTCATAGTAATGGAGTGACAATATTTGCCTAGAGATTTCATTTGTGCAGTGTAAGGGTTCAAAAGTAAGGCTGACAAAATGCTGGCATGTTTCTGAATATAAACTTTTATTAAATACGAATGGCTGAGAAAATGACTATCCCTAAAGCAAAGAGGGGGTTTCCCTACCTCAAAGGAAACTAGCGAAATTATCAGGAGGTCCGAAAGTAAACCGTGTCACCGTCGTGTCCAAAAATCTGCTTCTGTCCCAAACAATAATCTAAGGTAACTGTGCAAGGATGGTCTCTTCTTAAAGTAACAAGTGTTCTTTGTGTTTTCAATCAACAGAACAGTTCCCCGATTTCTGGTAAAAAGGGATGAAATGAACAAGGTTAAAAAATGCAAGCGTCCCAGGCTAAGTTTCTGCTCCTTTACCCTAGAGTTCCTCAGTTTCCCTCCTTTTAAGTTCTTGAGCCTGTTTATCTTCTTAGGCAAATATCAGTGGACAATCCACAAGGATATCTTGTTTAGCTTCACAATCCTTTGTCTTGTCAACTGGACACAGTTCCTTATAGAATGTAGGATTCAGTTTTCCCCCAACTCTGGGGTCATTGACCCTCAGTCTCTCATATGGGTGAGAATCCCAGAATCGAGGACACTAGCTTTCCTGCCAAGCTAGTGTACTCTCATGGACAGTCTCTTTCACGTGGGTCTCGGTCCCTTTTTTCCTCCCTTTCATTAGGCGCTTCTACTTCACATGGGTGCGGGTCTGAGACTCGCAAATCATGATATATGGTTGGTTCACTCTCCTGCCAAACACCTAATCAGATTATCTGGGTTGCTCTCATTTGTTATATGGTGTGATTTGTTATCTCTGATCAATGTCCCTTCAGGGTCCCAGACCCTCTTTCTCCAATATTTATATTCATTCTCTAGCTTCCCCAGACCTCCAACGTCTCCTGGAAAACCTGCGTACCTTTCTCTTGATAAGTACCAGAGTATCCCCAGTTGCTGCGTTTTTAGAGGCTCTGCCAGCTCCCTGGTGAATGGCGGAGTCTATAGCGGTTCCGCAGGGGTCTTACTCTTGCCCGGTTACGGGTCCTGCCTTGCAAGCGGTTCACCAGAGCATGTGGTGTGCTGAGGTACGTCTCAGCAGCAACTCAAACTGTCCCACCAACTTGGACCGCCCTCAGGTCCTCATTCTACTCCCTTCGTGGCTTCTTCCCTTTGGGCTTCTCCCTGCCAACCCGGTGCAGGAATCCTGCAATTCCTCCTCGGAGGATCATTCATCCTCTGTCTCAGAGCGGAGTTCCTTTTAAACTCCAGCACCGGCCAGCTGCATTCGTTCTGGCAAATGACATCGATAAAAAGTATATTATATAGTTTGCCAAGTATATTAAAGTGACTGACCTTGCAACAGAGTACATTAGCGCTACCTACAGGGGTGGGGGGCTGGGGTATTTGGTATTAGACCACATCCTCAGATTTGTCAAAGTAGCGTGTAATTGAAAGGCCTAATAAATGATTGTATATTTGTGTACTTAGCTGTCTAAATGGAATTATTGGTGATGTTCTGTGTACAAGACCACTCCAGTAGCAATCAAAGGTTAAACCTTGTAGCACTGCTACCTTACCTCGATTGGGATTGGCTAGATCTCAGTGTTTACTTTTTCACCATAATAAGTTGGCCTCCCAAAATTCACCCAGAGGGTCGATCCTGGAACTCCACATTAACACCCTTCTGAGCCGAAGGACTCTCCAACCAAAATATATCCTGGACTTTGGTCACCCTCCTAGCTGTGTTGGACATTGTGTTCCCCTGCTCTTTACATTCATATGCTACGACTGAGTAAAAAGCACACTACTTCATTAAGAATGTAGCAGGAAGCCTGTGCCAAGATCTGCGTGTTACACTTGGATCCTGACTGGTAATCCTTACTGTGTGTAATATTGTCTAGTGGTCTTTTCCTGAACTCACCTCCGAAAGTCTATGTACTGTGTGTACCCTAAAATAGAAGCCACATAGCTGGTAGCAAGGAATGAGTTAGACCTTCACTGTTTTTACTTGGAAAGTGCGTTGCTATGCGATATGTTCACAAGAGTACTTATTCTCCCCCAACACATCATACATATTCATTTGTTACCTAATAAAGTGTATATATTTTTTAAAAATATTCCAGTGTGTTGTCTTCCGTTTTCTTTTTGTGCCAAAGTTCTGTCTGTGACAAGACTTTAGAAAGCTGTCCTTGTATGAACAGGGATGCATCCCTTAGGTTTAGCCTGAACTACCCAAAGGTTTCGTAGCTGTGGGCGAGCGGCAGGCTTAGTCTGGGAGGGAGGAGGGCAGTAGCAAGGCACACAGAACTCAGAGTTTACACTTAGTTCAAGGAAACACTTATACACTGAAGTTATAGAAAGAAAAATAGACATTTATCTATATACTGCAAGGTTGCGGAAAGAGAAGACGACACATGGGGCATTGCTGTGGTTATATACTTTTATTCAGGTCAAAATAAGGAACAAATTACTTACCTGTAACTACTGTTCTCCAGCATGGGTCTGGCATGGATTCACATGCTCATAAATATTCCCTGTCAGGCCGGGAATCCTGGGTAAAAGAAAAAACAGTTGCACTTTCACTTACAAACTATTTTTCTTCTAAACCAATCACTGTACTCTTGGTCATACTGTTCCCAGCCAACAATGGTCCTCTCCCTATGCCCCTGCTCTGGCAGCCATCTTCAGATTTGCAAAGCACGTAAAGTGGCAGTATGACCAAGAGCTGCCGCAGTCGCACGAGGGAGGGTTCGTATGTGAATCCATGCCAGACCCATGCTGGAAAACAATAGTTACAGGTAAGTAACTTGTTCCTTCTCCAGCATAGGGTCTGGCATAGATTCATATGCTCCAGAATAAAGAATACATAGCAGTACAACATTACACAACCACATGAGGTGGCACGTCTCAACAGAAGCAATCACCCTTACCTCTGGAACAGGCTCACCTCAAGCGAACAGGTTGTGCAGCACTGCTCGGCCGACTAGTTTCCTCCCTGTCGATGCAGTAGAACTTCATGAGGGTGTGCGTGGACCTCCACGTAGCAGCCCTGCAGATGTCCAGCAGGGGCACACCAGACAGGAACGCCGTCGTTGCAGCGATCGCTCTGGTGGAGTGGGCTCTAGGACAGCGGTCTGTTTGCCAACTGATGACACTGCGTGATGCAGCCAGAGAGCCACCTTGAGATGGAAGCCTTGGAAAAGGCCTTCCCATGGTTCACAGGACCAAAGTTCACAAACAGTTGCAATGTCTTCCGAAAACATTGTGCGTGCAAATAGAACTTCAGGGCACGAGCAACACTAGCGAGTGCCAGGCCTTTTAAACCAGTGACGAACGATTTCGAAAAAACACTGGTAACACTAAAGCTTTGTTGAGGTGGAATTCCGATGGAACCTTTGGCATAAACTAGGGATACGTCCACAGCACCACCCTAGACTTGTGGAAGTCAGATAAGGCTGTTTGCAGTATAGGGCCTGGATCTCACCTACCCTCCTGGCAGAGATGATGGCCACAAGAAAAGCAGTCTTCCATGAGAGGAACTTGAGAGGGGCCCGATGCATAGGCTCGAAGGGAGCCCTCATGAGCCTCGTCAGCACCACGTTGAGGTCCCACACCAAGGCAGGAGCTTTCACCGATGGGAAGCATCGAAAGAGTCCTGTGAGGAATTCTTTGACGAGACGGTGGGAGCAAAGAGAAAACCTTTCTGGGGACATGTTGTAGCGGGAGATAGCCGACAGATGCACCGTGATAGAGGCGTGCGCCAGTCCCGCCTTGGCCAAGGACAACAAATATGGAAGGACCTGCAGGGCCGTGACCCTCAGAGGGTGATCTTTTGCAACCGGCACAACGTAGCAAAACGCTTTCACTTGTAACCGTAGCACTTGGAGTTGACGACACTCAGGCTTTGGCAAGGACCTCCCTGCAGACCACCGGCAACTTGTATCCTCCAAACTCTAGGGCTGCAGGAGCCAAGCCCTCAGGTTCAGCGATCCTGGGTCGTGATGCAGGATTGCGCCTACTTCTCTGGTGAGTAGATCTGCGACCACTGGCAGCTGTACCGGAGGAGACGCCGACAGGTTGAGAAGGTCCGGGTACCAAATCTGCCTGGCCACGCAGGGGTAATTTGAAGACTTGCAGCAGGAGAGGCAACTGAGGGAATGCGTACAGAAACAGGCCATCCCATGCGAAGGACAATGCTCCCCCCCCCCATGCTCCCCAGTTGGTGTAATCTGCTGGAAAGTTTCTGGCATTTAGAGTTCACCGCAGTTGCAAAAAGAGCAATCTGGGGCCTGCCCAACTTGATGAAGATGTGGTCCACCTGGTCCTGTGAAGTTCACACTCATGACAGCAGCGCAACTCCCTGCTGAGGGAGTCAGCAATGGTTTTCTTGACTCGCGCCAGGGGAAAGCGGATGAGCGCTGGGGATTGAGTGCCCCCATTCTTCCTGATGTAGAACATCATGGTGGTGTTGTCCATGAAGATCCTCACCCACCATGCCCTTTAGGAACGGAAGAAATGACTGGAGGGCCCAGAACATTGCCTGCAGCTGCAGTATATTGATGTGAAGATCCTTCTCCTCCGCCTGCCACAGTACTCTGGCATGCAGGCGTCCGGTGTGGGCTCCCCAGCCCTCCAGGGAAGCATCTGTGGTGACCTGTACGGGGGGCTTTGGAAGCCTGTGCCCTGGGGATGGACACCCCAGAAACCAAAAATCGCTCGTCGGAAGTCCTTGTCGAGCGGGATCTCATCAGTGAAGCCTCCGGATACCTGAACCCAGTGACCGTCCAGGAACTCTTGAAGAGGTTTCATCAGTCACCTGCAAGACATCATGCCGAGCAACGACTTCATGGTCCACACTGTGGCGATCTTCAGTGACAACAGTCGCTGCACTTTCCCCAGAATGGCGCTACGGTCTCCTCCGAGGGCGACGCTAGACAGGAGACTATGGAGTCTGGCTCCTAGGAACAGCGCGTTCTGCGATGTTGTCAAGCAGAACTTCGGATAATTGATGGAGAACCCCATATCTGTCAGCAGCTGGACGGTAGTCTGTGTGACTGACGGCCAAATCTTGCAAACTTGACCTAATGAGCCAGTCATCCAGGTACAGGTACACGTGTATCTCCCGTAGATACAGATGGGCCGCCACTGGTGCCAGGTACTTTGTGAACACCCTGGGGGCCAACTTCAGGCCAAAGGGGAGGGCCTTGAACTGGTAGTGCCTTCCCTGCACTACGAAGCGTAAGGATTTTCGGTGCTTATTGTGGATGGGGACGTGGAAATAGGCATCCGCCAGGTCCTGCAACGTCAAGAAGTCTCCTTCTTCCAGATGGCCGAGCATGGGCTGCAAGGTGACCGTGCTGAATTTTTGGGAATTGGAGGTACTTGTTTAGACGTCGCAGGTCTAGAATGGGCCCGCCAACCACCGCATTCTTTTTGACCAAAAAGTATCTGGAGTAGACTCCAGATCCCCGGAGTCGTCGTGGAACCAGCTCTATCGTGGAACCTCCTACCCTTGCCCCCCTCCTTTCCCGCCCCATCCTCTCCCCTTCCCCTCTGACCTTAAATTGGTAACAAATACTACTTGGGGGCAATGAGGACACCAGATCACTCCCCCTTCCCTTCCCCCTACCTCAAATCTTACACCGCAACTCCCTTCCCCTACCCCCTTCTCTACCCTACCCCCTCCTCTACCCTCCCCCCACCCCCTTGTAAATTGTTATACTTATTGTTCAATGACCTGTTCATGTTTGTAAATATGCTTCCCTCACTTTTGTACCTGTTATATTGTAAAGCGCTACATAAATTCAATAAACATATTGCCCCTTTTCGCAGCATGGCCTGTACCTCCTAAGAGCTGAGGGATGTGCTGCTCCTGCCGGGCCACCGGAGGGATCCACGGACACTTACTGAAACTCCAGGGTATGTCCATGGGCGAGAGCATCCAGCACCCATCTGTCGGTGGAGATCTTCTCCCACTCACTGATGAATCCAGTCAGCCGGCCTCCTACCAGGGTGCATGGGGGGGGAATCCACCCCCCAACATCTTGGCCGGTTCAGTCCTGCTTCTGCGCCAGCGTTCCGCCTTCAAGGCGACGACAGTGCTGACCACCTCGACTGCAGGCCTTGGAACGGCCCCTGTAGGCCTCCAGGGCCGTGGACTGGTAGGGCTGGCGGTACGACGAAGAGAATCCTTTCGTCTGTCTGAATTTCCTCTGGAAGCTTGAAAGGAAGAGCAGTGTTGTTGGAGTGCCCAGGGCACGAGCTGTCTCTGTATCAGCCTTGATGGCTTGCAGGGACTCATCAACGGCCTTCCCAATGAGGTAATCTCCGAAGGGCATGTCTAGCACCCTTGTCTGGACTTCCTGGTGGAAACTTGTGGCCTTATGCCAGCCTCGACGACAGAGGCAGACACTGTTTCCCCATCTACCGGAAACCTGTTTCGGCGATGTCCAGCGCCACTGATGGCATGGTCCAAAACCGCCTCTCCTTCCTGGAAGACAGCGGTTGCCTCTGTCCTCTTGACGTTGGGTAGGAACTCTAGAATCCGGACCAGCTTGTACCACCGCTCTGTCGTACCTGGCCAGGATCGCAGGTGCGTTGGCAGCTTTGATGGCCGGTGTAAATAACTCCCCTCCCCCCCATTTGCGTTCTATTTCTTCCCCCCCACTGTCCGGAGGGACTGAGGATGAGGAAGAAGGGTTTGACTATCCCTTCATCGTGGTCACCAAAACCACAGAGTCCGGTGATGGTTGCGACCGCAAACACCGGTGAGAGGACTCTGGCACAGTACTTTTTAACAAGCCTATCCCGTTTGGCTGGAACTGTGCAAGGGTTCTTCAAGAGGGCCAGGTCTTCCTCTCACAGGTCGTCCAGAAGGTGCACGGCCATGCTGGTCTTCGTTTTGGCCTCGCACCTCTAGTACAGGAAGCCCTTCTTGGTTTGCTCGGCCTGTGGTTGGCCCCGGTCTTCAACATCCCCATCCCCCTTTTTGCACCCCGGCGAGCCGGGCTAAAAGACCGCATCCTCTTCTGATCCAGCATGCCAGTTGGCTTCGCCACGCCCCAGATGGGGCCTACCGCCTTGGAGGAAGGGACAGCCTGGGGGGCAGTAGGGGCTACCTTAACGGGGTCAGCCCCTTTGGCCTTCAAGAGAGCAGCCTCCACCAGCTCAATCGTTGACGAAGATTTCTCCTGCGCCGCTTGGACCTTCTTGGTCAAGTCGGCCGCCTTTTCCTCCGTCCTGGGCTTCTCGGGTTTCTCCCGCAGTTTAGCCGGGTTGGACGATTTCCTCTTTGAGGAGGAGTTTGATCGCTGGCTGTCGATGGAGGCAGATGGCGACATTGATCGCACCCTGCCCATCGCGGGACCAGCTTGCGCGGCGACCCCGATGGAACCTGACTTGTGGTGCTTGGCCTGGTCTTGGGGCCCCCACGGATGGGGTGCCCTCAAAGTACTTAAAAGCCTGCTCCTCAGACTGGCCGATCCTGGGTGAGGCATGACCCTGCTTGGGGCACGGGGCAGAGGCCTTGGCGTTTAGCCATGCCGCCAGTCTACTGTGTCGATCCTTCGTTTTTTTGGAGAAGCCGAGGCAGACCTTGCACACTCCTACTTTGTGGTCCGGATGAAGACAGTAGAAGCATTGAAGGCGTTTGTCCTCCACAAACACGTTCTGTAGTCCGCATCTGGTGCAGAGCTTGAAAAAGGGATCTTGCTTCTCCTCCGCCATGCCCGGAGGTGTGGATTAGGCCTGACAGCCTTCTGGAAACTTCGAAGAAACACTGAAGATCCTCGTTGAATTAACCTACAAATGGATCACTGCTGTCAGCCGATTGAGAGAAGAGCACACAGGCTCTTTGACAAAAATAGAAACTTTACCCGTCGAAAACGACTAAAACTGTACAAGTAGCTCACGGAGCAAAACTCAAGGACTCCCACGTGCAGTAAAAATCTGAAGATGGCTGCCAGAGAAGGGGCTTAGGGAGAGGACCATCATTGGCTAGGGGCAGTATGACCCAGAGTACAGCAATTGGTTTAGAGGAGAAATACAGTTTGAAAGTGAAACTGTTTTACCGAGGATTCCCGGCCCAACGACAGGGAATAATCATGAGCTTGTGAATTCATGCCAGACCCCATGCTGGAGAAAAGAGGAAACCCCGAATTGTTCCCAACACCAAGATGGGTTACCCTGCCTCAACTAAATACTAAGGACTCGTTCAGGATGTCTGTCTAAAGCAAATAGTTCACTGTCCTGTGTCAAAACCTTTTTCCGCCCCTTATACTCTTAACTAAGGAAAAACAAGGATCTTCCTAGTTCTGAAGAGTGACTTCCTTCTTCTTGACTGAAACTTTGTTTTCACCTCCTGGTGATGAGAAGTGTTCTCCAGATTGCATAGAACAAAAAGTTCTAAGTTCTCTTGGCAGATGTCTCAGTCAATGGCAGGCACAGAAAAGAACGTCTCTGAATTACTTATTCTATTCATAATACCAGGGATGGCTCCCTCCCCTCTGGCTTTTCTTGAACTCACCGACAACTCAGCAAGGGGTGGGGGAACCTCTCCCTTCCCTTGGGCTTTCTAAGACCTTTTTAGGATGGCAGAGGAAATGACTCCTTTGCAGTTTCTCGTATCCCCGGGGGAATTACTTCCTTTCCCCTCTGTGGTTTCCAGCTGCTCTGCTATTTGTAAGGTAGTCCTGGTTCACTATTCTGCCAGACACTGCTATTGTTTCGTTTAAGCCAAAATGACTGAAATAAAATGTCTCAATGTGTGATTTGGCCGCTTTTCGGCTGTTCGCAAATTCCGAACGGCTGAAAAGTTTGACCAGATCACGCATTCAGTGCTGGGGGCTGCAGGGGGCGTCCTGCAGTCCCCACTACCCCCAAGAAAACCAAAAAAACCTGGGGATGTCCCCCGGGTTCTACGTTATTTCATAGCCGTTTTTTTTTTCCCCAAAAAACTCAGGGTTTTTTTGGGGGGATACCCCCCCCCCCCCGCTCCAAGCCCACTTTTTTCTTTTTTTTTTATTCCCTTAGACCCACAACCATATATTTAATTTACCCTCCCCCCAACAAAAAAAAACGGCAATGAAAAAACCTGCGATGAAAAATACCACGGTGAAATGAGTTTATACCGTCCCCCGCAACCCCACCGCTCAGGGAGGACACCCCCGCAGCCGACAAGGAAAGGACCCTGCGGCGCCAGTTCCCGATCACGGAAGTGAAAGGGAACAGGCGTCGCAAGGACCTCGGCGAGACGGAATCCAAGTTAAGTAGGAGGGTGTGTACATCGGTAATGTTCAAGGGGGAAAAAGACCTTCCAAAAATAATCTTCATCTTTTCTCCCGCGAACATTTCCTCTTCGGGCATTCAACCCCAAATCTATCGTTTATATAGTGGTTGTAATAATTTCTCTGTATTCGGGGTTCCATCTGAGTCCCAGACCCCCTACTTCACATGCAGTTGTTCCCTTAAAGTCTTTCACTGGCTTACCTCCAAGCCTTGAGCTCCAGGGTACTTTTACCCTTTTTAAAGGGTTCCCACTTTGGTTCTCCATTCCCACCAGCGAGCCCAAGCAAGCCCCTACCTTCAGTGAGCTTCCGTTCGGGCTCAGGCCGGCTACACAAGTCTTCCGCCCGTGCTCTCTGCGTCGTCCGTCCCAGCCCTGGCATCTCCATAGGAGTTGCTTGCTGCTATGCTCTGCTTTACCGGTGTGCGTGGTTCGGTTCCTTCTCTCAGGCAGACCTCTGTGGTCTGCTTCCAGCAGAGTACAAGGTTCTCCTTCCTTCAACCCTTGTTGGAGGCTTCAGCTTCTCTATTCCCCTGGTGTCGCTTCTCTGTTCCCCTGGTGTCGCTTCTCTGCTCCGCTGACCTGCTTGCAGCTCTTCATGAGAGGGCTGAACAATCTCTTCAGTACAGTACTTCTTCCCTTTTTATGCATCGGCAGCTTACCGATTGTACATACTGACTAGACTACTGAAGTTGGTCCCACTGAGTGCTCTTCATTACTCTGCGCCTCTTCTTTGTGCCAGTACTCATGCTATTCATTTCAATTGGGTTGCTTTGAATCTTCGTCTCAGTACTTCTGCAGGATTCATACAGGGAATCCCTACTCTTCCTCGTCTCTGTACTTTAGAAGATCTTTGGATGCTCTACCTTACATAGGTACATGGAAGAGTGTGGAATTATGTTACCCAGTATAGTGTAGGGAGATGAGGCAGTGTATGGGGTAGTCTGGGTATACCACATTCTTCCTAGATAATCGTCTATAGTCTTACACGGGGGATTCATGAGATCTACGAGCTGGGTACTACTCCCAGGAGGACTATCGAGGACCGGCCTCACCTCCCTGGCCTCATGGGAAGGGGCTTCCCATAGTGAAGCAGGAACAATATCCCAGGATTAGTTACAATACACCACGGCTTGTAGCATTCAAGTAAGGAAAGTACTATCACACAATACTATAATAGTTGAACAGTTGCAGTATTTGCAGAGTTAAATACTTCAGAACAGCAATAATGGTAACAAAACAAAAAAAAAAAAACACTCAATCAAACCTCCTGAAATCTATATGCAAACTTGTTAAAACTTTGATAACTTGTGAAACCTTCAGTTTAGCCCATCTTAGAAAGTCCAACCCTGTCTTAGGTGAATCTCACAAAGTCAGAAGGTACACTGGGGCACCAGTGATCAAGGACTGAGGGAGACAAGAAAGCAGAGTTCAGGGATCAAAGAAACCTAGTCCAACAGGATCTCTTCAGGTTGGTATCAGTCAGGTTTCACAGGGCAAGGAAATTAGGAGGTTCCCTCAACGAATTGCCCCAAGGACAAGTGTCCTAAGGCAAGGTAGAGCACAATGGGTTGTCTAGCAAATGTAGCTCAAGGAAGGCCGTGGAGAGGTGCAAGATGCACCTATCTACAGCCACCAGAAGCATGTGATAAACAGAGCAATGCTCCAAGTAAGTAACTAGGAGCAGGATAGTACCTTTAAGCAAAGATGTTGATGCAGGAGGACTATCCCCACGGTGAGATGACAACAGACCTGGTTTGAGTTTTCAGTCTTGGCAACAGGAATAAAGAACTTGGAGTGGATCTGGCGGCTTCTCTCATTTCGTCGGATGCCCACCAAGGGATCTTTGCAGCACTGGCTCAATGCACAGGCAAAATGGCACAGTACCACGGCCGGGGTATTGGCGAATTGCGGGTTGTGGAGTTCGCAGCTCTTCCGATGAGGGCACAAAATGCATTTTGTCTTGGCACTGGTTAGGCCCACCAGTCCTAGGGAGGAAGCCGTCCCCTTCAGAGCTTCTCTGTCGCTCAGAAGTTGAGAGTGGGGCAGAAGCGGTTATTCAGAGGCTCTGGCGGTCGCTGTAAGTGGCTGCGGACTTCCTTCATCGGAAATCCTGGTTCCAGTGGTCGACTGAGTTTCAGCTGCAGGACCCTCATTTATCCAGGAACAACGGCTGAGAACACCAAACATCATTCAAACTTGGGGGTTGGCTGTTGTAAGGAAGGCATGGTATCAACAGTAAGACAGACAAAAGTGACCACAGTTCAAGGGTGTTTATTGAAATTCAAAAAGGGTTTGAAAAATGCCCATCTAATCCTAAATCTAAAGAAGGGAGCAAGCTACGACCATCAAATAATAATGACGAACTCCTACTGGTGTCTTGTCAAAATAAAAGGGCCTTTACTAATAAACCTATTGCCAATCCTTACCTCTAAATACAAATAGTGTGGGAAACAGTTCTATGAAAAAGAAAGGTGTTCACAAAATGATATGTCAGGATCTTCAGGACGTTTTCAGCACAGGGCAAGGCAGTAAACCCGAGTTTAGCACAGTCTCTGGCTTCTCTAGCACGAGGATAGAGTTCAATCGCTAGCATCAGGGCCTTCCGTGACCAAGTCTCTTTGCCTTTCAAAGTCCCTTCTTTTGGAGGGACCAATGCGACAAACAAGTCATTTTCCTCTTCGGATTTCACAAGTAATCAATTTCTCAGGCGATTCACTATTCACCTCGGATCCCCTTCAGTCAAGCTCAGATCCATTCAATACAATGTCCATAGGATATTCATGCATCCAATTCTCTTAGGGTACTCTTTCATGAGTCACTCGCGGTTCACCCCGGATTCCCCTCAGCCGGGCTCAGATCCTTTTTAGCACAATTTTCAATTAGTCTCCGTCCGCCAGGCTCGGACCAACTTCAAATTACTTTGTCATGAACGGTCTTTACGCTATTAACATCGAAGACTTTCGAATTTGCACAGGGTTTTTCTTGACCCCTTGCAAGACCACTTCAATTCACAAATTATTTGTCACTCTCACTATCGCCACCTTTCAGTTTGATACCTTACAGAGACTTTCGAATGAGCACACACGCCATGCCAGACCACTCCGTCTAAGGTATCGTATCTTGGCTTCAAAGTTCCAGCACTCATCTGTTGCCATTCACTATACAGTGTTGCCATTTGCAACCTTGGCTTCAAAACAGACCTATCTCCCCAATTTACCGGCTGTGCCGACTTCCCTGGCACTGCTTTGTTGGACAGTACAACGGCAGCAAGCACCTCCCCGCCTTGACTCTCGGCGTGGGAGAGCCCCGGGTACCTCCGACACACAGTGCAGGATTCTTCAGCCTCGTCTGCTGGTCTTACGTTTCCTATTTTCAAAGGCTTGTGAAAGTAACAGTGCCTTGTCGAAAAGATCAAGGGCACTTCCGTCCTTGCAATGCCCTTCCTTTTTACCGTCCTTCGCCTTGTATTAAACTGCCATCTTGGAACTGCCGATTCCTTGCATGCTTTGCCTCGCTCACAGTGTGCTCTCGTGCTCAGCGTTTTATTTGTGTGGGGTAGTGTAATGTAAGTCCGGTGTTTGCAATGGTCAGTAATTGCCTGACCATTGTATTGGGACATGTCAGGTATACTGCTTGAGCATTAGTCCATTTTCTCTTATAGCGAGCTGTCTGTGGGAAAGTGTTCGTGTTGGGGGAAAGGAGGAGGGAGCAGGGGATTTGAGTTCCTAAGTATCCTTTCTGATGGGATGGGGTAAAGGTGTTGCAGGGAAGGGGATACCGCATCTTGCCATGCAGTGTCCCACTCCCACAAGACCCTCCCACACTGGTCCACTCCCAGGAACTTGATACAAAAGCGATGACCGTGTCCTGGCCACCTGGATGACAGATTCTCCCCCATCACTCCCGGGGCCTAGCGGGTGAGACACCTTCGAATGGGGACAGCAAGCCTCCCAGTGCAAACTGGTTCCAGGCAGGCACAATGCAGGACAAGGATCAGCAGAGTATCGGCCACCTCCCCCACTTCCTATCCTCTCAGGGGAGTCTTTGCAGGTTTTCCTTTCCAAGGAAGCCCGCCTAAGACAAAAGACCCATCAAGACCTCCCCAACCCAGCAAGGTAGAAGTTGGCTCAAGAAAGGACAAGTCATCGAGATTGGGGCTTAAAAAAGTACAGCCGACATTTTAGGCGAATGGTGAAACGTGTGTCCCTTACCGCAGCTGCGAAGAAAGCCTGTGACAAAAGTCCACAAAAAGTGGTGTAAAAAGGTACACTGCCACCGGCCTGTCAGATCTTGTCACAGCAATGAAACGTTACTGGAGAAACGAGAAAAGGGAGACATTGTTTCCCCTCAGCACTCCAGTTAAGGTGATGTGTGTGCTGATCTCCCAAAATCAAATACAGGGGGACAAAAAGGTCCCCACCCTGCCCTGGTAACTGTGTTACCACAGTTAAAATAAAATTGGAAGCTGTAGGAACTCCCAGCAATATGTCCAGAAATGTTGGAGGAAAGCATAATTCCATTAATAAGTACCAACAAGAGGTACAAAAGAGCTCCCAGGGTCAGAGTAAAAGAATGAGTGAGTGTAGAAAAAATAGAAAAAGGTTCCCACTCACTCCAGAGAATCAGTCCAAAAATCCAGTAGTCCAGCAAAAATGCTGGGGGACGCACAAAGTGCGGAGAATTGGACTCAAAAAGGAAAATCTACTGTACATATTCTTTTGTGGTGCGTCTTTTGGGACTGGTTGTACCTCCACGATAGCCTTCCTCCCTTCTGAATTTAAACCCAACTGCTCTGCTAAAGCTACCATTGTAGAGTCTGGGCCTTCCTTTAGAGTGACACACTGTTCTACAATTTGGTTAAATTATAACAGACCTCACTAGAGGGTTGTGCAAAGATGTCCAAGAGTTGGCTTACCCATCAAATTGTGCTTCATGTTCAACTGTGTTTGTATTGTTTTTAAAAGGTCTTCATGGTCTTGTTCTACCTTCTCTTTCTTCCTTGATCTCCCTTCTTCTCTCCTCCTTGTCGTACTTTGAGAACTCAGCCCCAATTCCTGTCTGTCCCCCCACAACCCATTTCCTTACCAACACCTGCACACCTAATAAACCTGCCCTTCAATCGTGGGCCTTTTTCTCCGTTTGGTTCTCATTCAAGTAACTATCTTTTAGCTAACTGTAAGCATACAACTGTACCTGTCTAGGTTTTGGAAGATATTTTTTTACACACACACACACACACACACACACACACACCCCCCCCCCCCCCCAAATGTTTACATTTAATTGTTTTTCCTTATGTTCAATTGTTTTTCCTTATGTTCAATGCTTTGGTGAAAGTGCTGTACAAGCGAAAATAAATACAAACAAAATAAAAACAGAATATTGCTCCGAGAGCTACATCACTGCAATTCAACTGAGGTACAAGAAAACACACAGGTACCATATGGGATCCATTACTCACCGTAATCGTATTTCTGATGCTTGTATCTGCTTAGATTCACATGCTCTGCATAGTCTGACATCTAGTGCCAGACAATTGAGTTCCCCTAGAAAAAGTTGAGATGTTCGGAGCATGTTCCACTTGAGTGCCCGCTTCCATTTTTTGGGATAGCTTGGTTAGACTTTGAGAGTGTACCTCTTTGCTCGTTTAGATACCGTCTGTGGGGACCTGCACTGTTTGACCTATAAGATGTTGCTGAAAGGCTTGAAGAGCCTTGAGGAATGGCAATAGTTCCAAGAGGTTGATATGTCTTTGAGCTGTAACATGTCCACTGGCCGTGGGCTGTGTGGTGGAGAAAGTGAGCCCCATCCATCTGGCGAGTGAGGCATCTGTAGTTAGGAACGCTTGTGCTGGTGGAACGCGCAAGGATTTTCCTTTTAGCAAGTTGTCCCTGGACCACCAGCGAAAAGCCTGTACCAGGGTTAGCAAACCACCATTAGATCGTCCCACTGACCGCTTGCCGTAGACCATTGTTTTGCTAACCATTCCTACATTGGACGCATGCGCAGACGCGCATGTGGAACCAAGTGAATGCATGAGGCCATCCCGAGCAAGCGCATTGCTTTGCGTACAGTAATCTGGCGACCACCCTTCAACAGCATGTTTTGTACTCTCTAGTTTGAGGGGAAACCCAGCTCCTCCTTTGTCTATAGAATAGCCCCTAGAAATAGTTTTATTTGCCTGGGGGCTATGCTCTATTTATTTTCCTTGATGGAGATGCCCAGATTAAAAAAAGACACCACTGTCTTGAGTATTTTGTTTGCAAATTTGAGGCAATTCCCCGGTAATTAGTCAGTCGTCCAGATAAGGGTATACTGGGATGGACTTTCTGCACAGGTGTGCTGCCACCACTGCGAGTACCTTTGTGGATACTCCTGGTGCTGAGGGGATGCCGAAGGGGAGCTGCTTGAATTGGGAGTGAACTTCCGCTATCTTGAATAGCGGATATTTTCTGTGCGCAGGGAGCACCGAAATATGGATGTATGCATCTTTCATATCCAATGTTGCCATGTAGTCCCCCCCCCGTTTTAGGAGTGGGATACCTCTTGGAGCGTGGTCATGCAAAACCTTTGGAGTTTGACATTTGTTCGCATGGCGCAGATCTAGTATTGGGCGCATGGAAAGGGCTTTGTTTGGCACAAGGAAGCACATTGAAGAAATACCCTTGTTTACCTGGTTTGCTGGGACGATCTCTATGGTGTCCTCCAGCAGTGCCGTTACTTCTTGCAACAGTATGTTTTTCTTCTGTTGACATTTTCCTCTGTTTTGGCGGGTGGTATGGTGGTTTTTGTAACAACGATACAATATCCGCCTGTCGCGCTGGACAACACCAACTTGTTTGACGCTATCCCCTCTCACGCGTGGGTGAAGTGTGAAATTCGGCCTACCTGGAGTGGCATGGGAGGGGACCTGAAGCAGTGTCTCATTGTTTGGAAAGAGTTGAGCCTCCACAGGGTGAAGTTCTGCCCCTTCCTCTGCTCCTTTTATTTCCTCTTTCAAAATTGTTAGAGGAACTTCGTCCTTGTGATTGCCCCCAAAATGAGGACCGTCTGCCCTAGGTATAGCCCGAGGAACATTGATCACCCGGCCCCCGAAACCTTCTAGTGTTTGAGGAGCCCCATTGAACATGGGGCTTGTTTGTTAACTAGCCAAGGGATTTTAGAGTGTCATATTCCTCCTTAGCACTCTTAAGGGAGTCTTCGACGGCCTTCCTGAATAATACATTAGGCTCAACTGGAATGTTTAGGAGGGTTGCCTGGGTTTCTAACTTAAACACTCGATCGTCTGAGCCAGGCGTAGCGCTTGATGAGTGTACCCTCTATGATGCGACCTGCATTATCTGCTGCATCAAGGTTAATTTTCAGGATGCAGTTTGATATCTGCTTTCCTTCTGTAATAGTCTTTAACAGGGATGGCTTCTATTTGGAATTCCAGGTCATCCCATTTGTGGCAGCAGTAACTAGCTAAAAGCTTAGTGTTGACGATTCTGGTCCGGTATGCCGCAGAGGTGGCAACCTTTGTCCTGAAAGTATATATCTTTTTGCTTTACTTGTCTGGCGGGGTTTCAGCCGACACCAGGGGAGTGCCTACCCTCTTTCTGGTAGTGGTGACCACCAATGACTCAGGTTTAAGCTGACCCCCTAATATACATGGGTTCAGTGGGCACCAGTATGAATAGTTTTTCTATTTTGGGGTCGACTGCCTGTGAGACTAGGCGCCAGTAGGGATGGCTGGATGCGTCTTTGTACAGACTGCAAAAGCGGAATAAACTGGGTGGCAGACCTTTTGTCCCTCAGAATGTCTTCCGCAAAGTCCTTGTCATCTGTGCTTCCTGAGTGTCGATGCTAAAGTGTTGTGCAACCTTTAGTAGCAATTCTTTGTAAAGAGAATCTGCTACAGACTGTTCCTGGTGGTCTGTCGACTGGATTACGTAAATATCATCATAGTCATAGAATTTGTCTTGGTCTCCACTATAAAGGCCCCCTTGAGACCCGGGTCTTGTGACCATGAGGGGTTGTCATAGTACATATCTTGGTAAGGGTCTTGGTAGGTCGAAGCTGGGGCATCTAGAGCAGAGGTGCTACACTGTGGCCCAAGATGAGACTTTTTAGCAGGGGGATGCAGTGCCGAGGCCCCTGGCTGTGTGTTATCTCTAGGAGAAGACAGTTGGTCTGGATGTCTGTCCATAAAGTCCACTAAACAGGACATCCTCCTTAAGATCTTATTAAACCGATCAGGTGTATAGTCACATGAAGGTGGGAAGCCCAACATGATGAGAGGTGGCCTAGGAGGGAGTTTGATCTTTATGGTGCAAAGCCCCTGAGAGTATGTTTACAGGGGGTGGCGATCTACTGCTTGTGTGCTTTGAGGACAAAGACGGTGAAATTTGAGATTTCTTCGGTGACCTTGCTCTAAGCAGGGAAGCACGGATGTGTCTTGATTATTTCTTGCATTTTCTGCCTTTTCTTGGGGGATGCCGAAACTCCTTCCGCCGCCAATTGTTCGGCACACGAAAGGAGGGCCTTTTTGTGTGTGGTGTCCAAACCAACCTTGGGGTCAGGTTTTCAGAGGTCTGTCATGGCACGAAAGCGTACGCAATGGCCCAGAGGACAGTGAAGAACCCGAGGCTTTCTCTGTGGACACCGCGTGGGCTTCGACACTTGACGGTACAGTCGAAAGTCAGCGGTGGGGTATGGGTTTGGTTTTCTTGAGCTTATGTGTGCTCTGGCCACCGGGTGTCTTCTCCATCACAGAACCGCTGGCCTACTTATTGGATTTGGGGGCCCCACACATGACCCGCACTCATGACCCCGATCCTGTCCTCGCTGCAGTCTTTTGTCACGTCGATGGAGATCACGGCCTGCATGGCATGAGGGGCCCAGCGTTTGGTGTGCCAATCCTTTAAGGTATTAGGTCAAAAAAGTGAACAAGATTTGCAAACTTTTTCGTTGTGATCCCTCGGGAGACAGTAATTGCACACTTAGTGCGTGTCCTTCCACAGGAATTTCGGGTGGCAGGGAGAGCAAAATTTCAAGAGAGTTTTTACTATTTTTTTTAGAAAGGGAAAAATAGTGAGAAAAAGGGAACGGGGATGACAGAAGAGGTCAGTATCAAGAACCTCCCCCCTCTCTCCCTACTGTAATGGGCCAAAGCCCGAAGAGGCCCGTGCAGGCCGCTTCTGGTCTTCGACAATGAGGTTGTTCGTCAAAAGCCATTGAGCAATCTGTTGGCTATGCGGCAAAGCAAGCAATAGGAAAGAGTCTACAAGTAAACTTTCAACTAATCAAAGGCATCAGCCTGGCAGAGAACTCCACATTTGCAACCGACTTAGATGGGGGAAAAAAAAAACAATCTGCGGGGCCTCAGTACGCTAAGGACCATGGGTACAGTCCAAGTCACACTAGGGATAGTATTACTAACGCACCCTATCAATGTCCGTTTGAGTTTCAAAAACAAATCTTGTAAGACTACGCAACTTCCACTAGATGTCGGACTATGCAGAGCATGTGATGTAAGCAGATCCACAAACTCCGTAAATATATGTATATGAGGTAAGATGATGGGCAGGACGCCCATTCAGGACGACTGATGCTGCTTTATCAAGTACAAGGTATCCCTCTTACCTTGATATCCTCCAGCTGAATCTTCAGGTACCATTCATGGTGTGCATGCTTTTCAGCCAGGTACACTGCATGGGTGTAATATCCTGCCTGCCGCAACACCTTTATAGCAGTCTCTACATCAAAATGTACTTCACTTTCACTGGTCTGTGGGAAGATTAACAGGAGTTGTTGGATTATTCTGCAATTCACAAAGCAGAAAAGAAAGAAAAACAAGGTCTTCTTATCCCAGACCAGAAACATCAAGTGAAATAATACATGCTTTGCAACTAGTTTACAGTTCAGGCCTTGAGCAAGTAGAACACCTCACCCGTGGTCAGCATGCAGCTCTCTATCATGATCTCTCTATACTGTTCTATGTAACTTTCAACCCAAAAACTGCCTTTGAACACAATCTTTACACTGAAAGGTAGGGGAAAATAGACAAGGAAAGGTTATAGGGCCACCATCATGAGATCTACCAATGACAGCCTACAGCACAACTCAAAGATTTATCTTCACCTCGTACAGTGCCAGAATTAGTACTCGACCCCCTTTATTCATTTCCTGAAAGACTGTCCCCCAATTCGTACCTTGATAAACTCTTCCAGCTTGGCGCTGTCCTTCAGCTTGGTGTAGCAGTTGAGCAGCAGTGTGGTGTGGTCAGCGTTGGCGAGTGACTGGAGATGCAGTGCCTGCAAGTACGCCGTCAGATTGTGGATGCGTTGAGCATCAAGAAACTTACGAATCACATAAGATGGTTCCAACTTTCCAATGGTTCTTATGCAAGAAGAGAAAAATAAAACATCATAAAATGGCCTCAGAGGAAGATTTAAAAAACTCACAGAAGGTGCCAGTGACGACTGACAACCCCACCTTCCATTGGACCTTATTTGTGTGCTCAGAGGGACTTCACTAAAGTCACAATGCAACCCTTTTTGATGTGCTTTCCTATGGTATTAATAAGGCTCCTGGACAGGTGTAGCTATTGAAGCACTATTTTAGTTCCAGGGTGTTTCTATAACACTGCAATTGTGTTGTGGACGCTATTAAGTAGAAAGCCCACCCTTTCAGGTGATGTAGTTGTCCTTGTACCTTCTGCTTGCTCTGCTGGGTTTGGATTGTATTTTTCCCCCTCTCAACCAAGCTTAATGGAAGGCCTGACAAAGTGGCTCCGTTTTTTTGGCTCATAAACCAGAGGTTCTCCAAAAAGGTACCACGGCGTCCCAGAGAGAACACAATGTCTTGGTTAGTCATGTGGCTAGGAAAGCGGAAGCTTTGTGTAGTATCGCTTCCATTTTGTGGAAACCATGTTACCTGTCAGGGGTCCTTCTACATTCACAAAATAGAGGTAGTCCGTTTGCCTTGAAGGTCTTAGAGTTCACATGACTACCCACCCCCTGTGAGAGGGGGAGGAGGGGTCTGTAGCCAGTGTGATTCCAGTTTTAACTCACAAATGCAGATGCCATTCAGAGATAGTGTGGATTCCCTTTCTTTGCTTCTGTGAAACCTTTCTGGCTGTGTTTGCAGGGGGTGATTAGTGGTCTTGACAAGGGTAATTAGCAGCTTTGGGATGTCTTCTATGAGGGGATTTGTGAACAAACAGACACAACCGTGCACTAACGAGAACGGAACTGAATAGCCTTTCAAATACTGCTGCTGCGTTGAGGCTGATGCTGTGGCGCATGCACGAGTGGCGTTGCCATGGTGACCATTTGTAACTAATGCGGCCATGGGGCATCCGAACGGTAACCCGGTCTCCTGCCTCACGGTCCGTGCATGCTAAATATGTTGGTAGGTCTTCCTGACAAGAGTGATTAACCGCACTGGGACGTTTTCTATGAGGGGATTTGTGAACAAGCAGGCACATCCGTGCACGAACATGAATGGAACTTGTAATAAAAGCGAGGGATTCCGAAGCGTTGGAAGACGGGCTAGCCCTGATAGCATTACACTGAGATGTGTAACAGATGGTGGGTACTTTAGGTTAATGTGACCCTTCTGATCGAATGGGAGATGGTGGAGTGGTGCAGAGAAGGGGGATTACCCTAAGAATACTGGGAAGATGGATTTTGGCACAAAGGGAAATATACTGAAAGGGATTTTTGATTATCCCGACAACAGCACCAATAGCAGAACACCAGTGATACCATTGGGAGATAATACCAGGCAAGCTAGATCTAAGAGAAGCCGGGTAATGAACTAGGTAATGTTGTCATATAAGACAGTAATTCGTGTATGATGTACTGTTCATTGCACTGCATGTAGCCACGGCTATATGAGTAATATACATGTTTTTATTAACCGGATATTTCCAGTTATGACCACAAGTAGAGGTTAGTAACTTTCTGCGACTTATATGTTTGACAACTCACTAGTGCAAATGTCCTTGGGTAGGTTATAAATATAACTCCCTATATAATGTCAGGTCCACAGATGAACAGAAAGAGTAGAATTGGTTTACAATGGACAACTCAAAGCCCTGAAGATGAATATAGCATAATATCCGAAACACGTTGGCTAATTTGGACAGTCTTTTGGGTTGACCATAGTAGAAGTGTTAAATGTAAATGATACCAGTGTGTAAAGCGAACATTTGCATTTGAAATATTGTTGTTGGAGTTTAGGGTCCAATGGAACCTGTGCAACTTTGATTCCTGGTACATCGACTGCCTAAGACACAGGAGCAACTTTATAATTAGTTAGGTTTGATGAATTTGTTTTTGAATGTTCACTAAAATGCGATTTTTAAAAATTTCTGTTTGGATAGCATTATGATTTAGAGAAATATAGTCCGTAAAGAGTGCATGTGGGTGATCTACAGGCTCTTGTTTTGTTGTTTTGAACTAGTAGAGTGGTAGACAGTGTCACCACTGGCCTGTGTAAAACTCATGGTGGCAACAGTAATGATAGACACAGGTGATCACAGTTCAAAGAGGTTTATTAAACTGTATAAATGGGTGAGAAAAATGCCTAATCTAAACCTAAAAATCTAAGATGGGAGCAAGCTACGACCATCAAATAATAAGGCAGTCATAGTGGTGTCTTTCCAGATAAAAGGCCTACACTAAATAACCTATTGCCAATCCTTACAGCTAAGTTACAAAACAGTGTGGGGCAATGCTCACCGGAAAGAAAAGAAGTGTTCACAAAATGATAAGTCAGGATGGTATGGCTGGGGTCTCCCTTCCCCATGTTTTGAGCACGGGATAAGGAGGGACTTCTGAATAAAGCACACTCCTGGGGCTCACCTAGCACAAGGTTACAGTTCAATTCCAAAACATCAGGGCCTTCGGTGGCCATGTCTCTGTTAACCAAAGTCTCTTGCCTCAGAGGAAAAACAAAACCTTGCCAAAAAAAAAGTTACTTCAATCAATCTTTCATATTGGGCAATTACCCTTTGCCATAGGATCCTCCCCTGTCAAGTTTCAATCCTCCTCTCAGGGTTGCCGTCGCCCTGTTGGGTTCACTACAGCCTTTCAATCACAAGTTCAACAATCATTCACCATGGACAAAACTCACCCGGGTTCACTCCTGTCAACACAATGTTCTCGGGTGTTTTAGGGTTTACCTCGATTTGCAGGCATCCCTCAGCCGGGTTCATACTTGCCTCATTTTACAATAGCGGGGGAGGGGTCCTTTCCCCTAGCTTTCTCTCAGCAACAGATCAGAGACTTTCAAATTGTACAAGGTATTTGATGTGACCACTCAGACACCTCACGTCAGCCTCTCCTAGGGCCTCCTGGTACTTGTAGTTCCAACAAAGGGGACAGACAGAGTTCTTCAAATGAGCTTCCCAAATTTGTAAACACACACGTCCTTTATTCACAAGTCCTTCCGCACACAATATGTTGCCGACTGCAACCTTCAGCTCAACACAGTCCGGCTTACTATCAGCTCTCTCTCCAACTCACCGGCTGTGTTGAACTCCCTGCCGTTCATGGTCTCTGGAGTCAAGGACGGTACCACGGTAGCCAGCAGGCCTCCCTGTCTGGGCTATAGGCGCGGGAGGCCCCTGTGCACCGTTGACATCCGCTACACCGCACACCAGCTGTATAGCCCGGTCTAATGATTCATTTCACTGAGGCTTTGCGTGTCTAGGTTGAAAGGGGCAAGGGGACTTCTTGTGTCGTCCTTTCGGGTCTTGCCGCCTTCCTTCTCTTTTTGAACTGCCGGTTCAAAATAGCTGCTGCCTCATGTGGTTGGCTTTGCTTGTAGTGTGCTTTCGTGCTTCACCTTTTATGCCTGTGGGGAAGAGAAAGGGCTGTCAGGTATGTGTAATTATTGGTAATTGCCAGACTCTGCCTGACCCTTGTGTCAGGACATGTCAGGTAAACGGCTCCTTTTAGTCTGTTGTCTGTCACGGTGTGAGAAAGTGTTTGTGTCAAAAAAGGGGGGTAGTAGAGTTTCCAAGTATCCTATAGGGTAGAATGGGGAAAAGGGGTTATATGGAATTATAGCCCTCATACTAGGGGTGTTTGGTAAACTCAGAAGGGTGAGATAGGTAGGTTTTGTGAAACAAACGGAAAAGACCGGGATTATTATCGTGAAATGAACATGGGCGATTGTGTGAACAGTAGTGCTTTGTCAAAGTAGACTGGGAGTTCAGGCAATAATAAATCAGAGGGACTTGTAGAAGAAGGATTGGGAGTATTCCGGTAGGAAACTGGAAAACAAGGATTCTGGGAGTTGTGATTTGAGTGCAAAAGGGTTTGGGTTCCTAGGGGATTCACCAGATATGGAGGAATCAATGGATTTGAATAAGGGAGATTCTTGGGGTGGAAGGGAGGTATATGTGGAACAACCTACAAAAGCCTCAGGGACTTAGTCCCCCTCGCTTTCATCTGTGGTATAGTACTGAATCTCGCCCGGGGTATTCCCTCGCGCATAACCCCGATTTCCCCTACCCATGTGATCTTCCCTCGCTCGTCTATCCCCAGGGTTGGGATCTGAGAGCACCAGCCCTCCCCTGTACCCCTGAATAAGAGATTCTCGAGGACTACGTCAGGTTTCTTACACATGGTGACGAAACCCATATGCACCAGAAGAGAGTTTATCACAGAATACATTGAATGAACACAACAAAGTAGTGCTCCTCTCCTTTTCATTTTTGGAGGAAGTGATCAGCAATTGGCTGTCCCTCTGTTTGGATCTGAACCAGTGTGTCGTCGCTGGAGACTGGAGAGTTGCCAAAAAACATGCGGTGACCAATCATAAACCTTCTGCAGAATTAAGCCTTTGACCGAAGATTTTTCTCTATCTGGCACTGCTTGCAAGTTTTTTCTTCTGCCTGATCTGCATCGGAGGGTCCCCTCTTCAGCACCACAGTACTTCTTTAGCTGAGACTCCACTGCAACTACAGAGACTGTGGCTCTGGGCACTTGTCTGCAAAAGATAACACTTTCTGTAAACAATTGGATAAAAACCGCAAAATGTGGTTGCCCTTGCCCTCCTTAAAAACTCATTCTATCCTAGATATTGTAAAAAAGGGCTTTCCCCACCTTAATCCCCAGCGATCTCCTACAAAAGGAGGCCAGGAAAGGGCCATCACTTTTGGATCCCGACCCTTGGGGCAGACTAGCGAGGGAGGACTACCTAGGTAGAGGATCTTCGGGGATTGAGGAGGAAGTGCCAAAAGGTGAAACACGTATCCCCATCTTTCCTGACAGTAATCTACCAAACGTTTCTTCTCTTTTAGGGGGACATTACAACTCCCATAATTCCTGTTTTCCCTTTTGACTGTCAAAGGTCTGGGACGAGCAAGAGGCCATCAGGAGTGCTACAGATTGCCCCTTTAGACAACATGGGAAAAATAAGGGCAAACTAGTTTAGAGAACAGCAGCAATGTCCCGCTAACTGAGTCAGGCAGGGCTAGGCAACTACTCACACCAGACTCCAATTGACTTTCCCACCAAGTATAAAAGGTGGAGCCAGAAGCCACACTTTGAACGAGCCTTTGGAAGCAGAATGCAGAGAAATCGAGGAGAAGGCCAGCAGTATCCTGTGGAGAACAGAGCACAAGGATGTTGTCCCATTGTTTGGAGGGTCCAGAGTGTAGCGAAAGAATATAGTGTCTCCAGGAAGCTGGACTTGCAAACCCTGGCGGGTTTTCCGACTTGTGCTGGCAGCCAAGAGTGAGTGCTTGTTTCCCTGGGCGTGAGTCGAATTCCAGGTGTCAGTGGGGCAGAGAGGAGACCCCGACCACAGCGCTGAATGAAGCAGATTTTTTGGCGACCATACACCACGACCAGTGAGTTTCAACATGGTGCACATGTGAAAGAAATGAAAGAACACGTACGAGCGGCACAAAAGTGAAACACTAATTATTTTTGAAGTCTCCTGAAAAGAAAGGAAAAAGTGCTGCCGAGGGGAGCAAGCAAAGTGGGGGGAAAATATGAGAAACAATGAAATGAGATGCGTATGCCCAGGATGGCCTAAACAGAAGAAACTATGATAGGTTGTGATACAAAGAAGGCTGTGAATTGTTGAAAGGCAAGGAATTTATTTAAACACAACCAGTGTGTTATCAAGGGCAACAAAAGTCTGGTTGATGTTAAGAGAAATTGACTAATTTGAAACTTGAAGGTTGCTAGTGTGCTGATAAAACGCCAATGAAGAACAATTGAGTATTGAAAAAGGATACAAAGTAGCAGAGTGGTCCTACGAGAAGAAGTCACACATTGAAAGATATGACAAGCGGAGATTAGAGGACAGCAAGTTGAATAAAAGGAAAAGGAAATATGTGAATTGTGAAATAGGCCAAGAGGGCAAAAGTAAAAAATAAAACTTTGGAAAAGGCCAAGAAGGCAAGTGAAAGAATAAGAACTACAAGTACCAAGAGGCATTGGTGCTGCAAGAGAAGATTGTGAATGGAAGGAATATTGAAAGAGGTTGAAACGGTCAAGCAGAGGTCTATGTAAATTCCTTGCAGTTTCGAAAGTCTTCAACGGTGAAAGATATCTTAGATGAAACATGGGGGAGGGAATCCCCATGAAGAAAAAGACAGACTCGAGCCCGGGAGAGGGAAGCCTGTATAGAAGTGTGAGAAATTGAGAGCATATGAACTGAGTATTGATGGCAAGGTGGGTGAATAAGGAAGTGATTGAAGTACCCGAAGTTGAAAGCCTAAGATTGAACTGCTGAACTGTACCAGTAAGGCAAAGTGTGCAAGACTGATAGAACTGTGAAAGTAGGGACGTTATTTGGTACTGAAGTGTTAGGGAGAATTCTCGGTTTAGGCTGAATTTCCTAACCTAGTGAGTCCCCCGGCAGCTTTGCTGGATTTTTGGGGTTTATTTCTTTCTCCTGCCAAGAGTGAGACTCTTTCACCCTCACTCTTGGGCATGATTTGAGTCTGTTTCTTTGAATCTAGATGTGTTTAATGGGCTATGGGGTCTTTTACTCCATAGGGCTTCATGTGTTTGTGTGATGTGTGTTACACAGCACCCTCAGTGCAGTGACACAGTGGTGTCATAGTGACCCCCCAGTATAGACTCCATACCCTGGGACTGACTACGGTCTCCCAGGGCATGTAAAGTCACCATTGACTTTACTAGTCTTAAACTCTGAAAGAACCAGTACAAACCATCATATTGTGGACGTGCTGGCTGGGGCAATTCAATTGCCTGAGGGTCTGTTAGTCAAGGGGGCACGTCTCCGTCCCCCCTGATTGAGATTTGGCTGGTGGCAGTGGATACTACTTTTTATATTCAACCGCGAATATTTTCCTATAGGATTTCCCATTGTTTTAGGCTACTACCTTTATTTAATTATTTACGGTAGCCTCGAACATACCACTGGTTTATTTAATTAATATTAATTCTCCGGTTGGTAATTTTTTGCCAACACTTGATTCTAAAATGGCGTTTGTCGTTTGTGTTCTCTTCTGTGACTCCAACCCAAGTCGAGCCCTTTGTTCCACTTTTTTGGCGGGCTTCTCCACAGAAGCCCTCCAAAGTGGTGCCACTCTGTCTGGGGTACTTAGGAGGGGTGGAGGGGGATTTAGGCAGCCTGGACTGAGTTGCCTAGGCAACTCAAGTCGCACTCTGTCCTGATTGGCCCAAGTGGTGAGCCAGCCAGCTCACCACTTAGCATGTTTGAGTGACAGCTAGGCTGAGTGAATGGGGGTTTTCTGCATAAAAGCAGGGCTTTGGGGACTGGAACTTGAGAAGTCGCCACAGGACCTAAGAATCCGACGAGGGAGAAGCTGAGCCGACCTGCCACGACACCACCACCAGTGGAGCCCTGCTGGACCGCCTCACCACTTTTACCAACGACAGAGGAGATCTCCCGCCGGAGAGTCTTCTTCCTTTGACTGGTGGGGATAACCAGTTTCACAGTCTTTTCGACCTTCCCGACGTACCTCGTAGCCGCCTTGCCTGTGCCAAGCACCCCGGCAACCGGGATACCATGTTTTACCACGACCGCGAAACAAAGGTACCACCTTTAACCGGAAAACTCTGCGGCTGGTTTCTTCCCTGGTAGTGCAACGACCTTCATCTTTCCTCCAAGTCGAGATCTTCTCTTCCCCTGGACGAAGACGCAACTTGCATCCACTACCAGGAACAACTGCCACCGCTGGAGGATCCTTCCCACTTAAGGTACCGTGTCCCGCCTGGCTTCCCTTGCTACCGACTGTACGGGGTAGATTTAGTCCCCGGCTTTCGAACCTGGGTTAACCTGGGACACCCTGGCTAAACTTTCCTAAGCCTCTCTAAACTCTTTTTGAACTCTCTGCAAGACTTTCTACACCTAGAGTAACTGTGTGATCTTGGGCGCATGTGTGCTCTGCTCTCTCTAAGAGTGGGCCCAGTCTTTGGACTTTGGCTCACCAGTGACTTTTGCTCTTCTGCCTTGCTAACAGCGTTCCTGAACCTTAGAGTGGTGTACCTTTCCATATTTTGTCTTTTTCCCTCCCTTTCTCACAAACTTATTGGAGTGCAATCTAGTTAAGCGCTCACCTCTGTATGAAAATAAGTGGTGTTTTACTGTGACTTATCAGATAAGGAAAAAGGGGTGTACATATTACAATAGTAACTGTGTTTAGAATATTTTACAACAAGAGTGCTGGAGTGTTTCAAACCGTGTGTTTTTAAATAAATAATTATATACTTTGATACCAAAGCTCTGGTCAGTGTTTGCTTGTATTATTGTATCTGAGTGCCTATTGCGTATACTTTGCATACTGCCTAACTCTCTTGAGGGAAGTCTGACTGCTCAGCCACAGCTGGGTGGTACAGACTGCTACCAAGTGTGTTTACTGCCAAAACCTGTAGTCTTAAATCTTTTGTAGTGTTCCCTAAGGGAACTGCACAGGTTTCTGCCTAACATGAAGCCATTCTGACATTTCTTTTTGACACACCATTTTCCTTTTTGTATTCCTTTAACACATCTCATCTTGAGAAGGAGGGCAAGGTTAGGTTTTCTTAGTATAGGCCTTTTTATTTTGACCAGACTGACTTGGACTTATTTGCTATTGTTAAATGGTCGAGATTACTCCCATTTTAGAGTTGAGGCCAGTTAGGAATTCTACCATCCCAACCACATTAGTAAATAAAGGGTTTTCGAAACTTGGATCCATTGTGTCTGTGTCTACTGCTCGATACCATGCCTTCCTCACAATATGAAAAGGATTTTAACTAGCCTGCAACTGCATTTTCTCCTGCAGGGAGGTCTTTTTACCAAACTCCTGGTATTTACATGATAGTGTTGCACATTTGTTTTATTAAGCTAGTACCGATTAACTGCCCCTCTCACCTCCTAGGAGTTAAGCCTGGGCTACTCTGCCATTCTACCACTTAAGAGTCTTGTGAAGCTTAAGGGAAACACTGGTACCTAGGAAAGCAAGAGATACCTAATAGGACCTGATCAGACGGCATAAGGAAAACTTCCCCAACAGCTTGCGACACCCGTAATTTAGTTTTGGCTTTACCACGGGGTGTAGCCAGGCATTCGTGACTCAATGTACCAGTATAATAGCCATTAGGGTACTAATTGACTAAGTCCTACTACTGGACATTTTGTTTTGTCCATCCTCTTTGTGTTAGGGAGACTTCTCATTTCTGTGCTAACTCCCTTCAACCTTAGAGACCCCCAGGTCTTTTGCTGGGCTTTAGGACTTTTTAATTTTAACCCTTGAGTGAGAGCTCTTTTTCACACCTCTCTCGTGTTTTAAGCAGATTTGGATTATGAGTTTCCTTTTTTTTTTTGGAGTCTGAAACTCCATAGGCATGTACTTTTTGTATGGGGACACACAGCATCTTCAGATTTCTCCTAAGGTTTAAATACATTTTCTTGTGTGAACTACTGTTCCCAAGAATCGTAAAGTGAAATGGACTTAACTTACCTTTTCTCTTTGTAGCTCCAGCGCACATCTTATGTGGAGTGCTTGGGGGTTACTTAGCAGCCCCTTTTCCTACCTACTCATGTTACATTTTTTGTTACCCGCACTACTTTATATGGGTTGTGGCAGTAGTTTCATTTTCCTACCATTGTGCTTTTCTACTGCAGGCTGAATCCTCAGCTGCAGTATAGCACCCATGGGTGAACATTTTTTCAAAATGGCCCCAGACTTCTTTTTTCATCATTTTGTGTTTGCAAGGTTTTTCTTGGGTTTTACTCTGCACACCTAGGCAGGTTTAAGCCCTTTGTTAATTTTTGGCAGTCTTCAGTACTGAAACCCGCCTCTGGCTCCAGTAGGTCTGGAAGGGTAGGAAGCGAGGGAGGTTCCCGAAACTCCCCTGTCCTTTGTCTTTAGGAATGCCTGAATGCACCCAGTCCCGATTGGTTGGCGAGCTGTCCTTTCAGGACAGCCACCCTGCTGTTTGAGCGACAGCTAGGCTGTGCATGAATGGGAGGAACCGGCTTAACAGGCAAGTGTTTTGGGGCGGAAGACAGTCGACCACTGGGAAGAACGACCCGACAAACAAAAACTGAAACAAAGCTTGCTGCATCCTCCTGGACCATTGAACTGCCCGGTGAAGCCCTGCTGCTGTGCTGAAACTCTTTTTCTAATCGGCAAGATAAGCTCCAGAAGGGAAGACTTCTTCCCTTGAGTTAGTGGGACCAACTAACCCCAAGATGAACTCCACTGGACCATCTTCCCAGACTGGCTGTACTTCTTTGCTGCTGCAGGAACCGAGTGCCAGGGGGGTCAAGAAATCCGTAGTCTAGTGCAAAGTGTGTGATCCGTCCAGAAGCCCCAGGAGTCTCCCCAGGACCCTCCAGAAGCAGGACTCAAGGAGTGAAGGAAGCCCAACTGGTATCAAAGATCCGCGGTGGTGCTGTTTACCGAGCGCTGAAACCACTAAGTGCCACTGACCTGAAAAGAGCTGTAGCTGCCACTGACCTCCGAGACCCCCCAGACGTCCTCCATCTTGTCCCC
This sequence comes from Ambystoma mexicanum, assembly GCF_040938575.1. Classification (NCBI taxonomy): domain Eukaryota; kingdom Metazoa; phylum Chordata; class Amphibia; order Caudata; family Ambystomatidae; genus Ambystoma; species Ambystoma mexicanum. Next base: position 175,614,839 of record NC_090931.1, read on the forward strand.
ATGACTGAGGCCTAGGATCTGCATCAATGCAACCAGACAGAAGCCAGCTGGACCACTCTTCTTCTAACCAAAGATACTGTTCTGACTTGGGGTACTTACCTCAGTGTCTTTAACTTTGCTCTTCTCAGTTGAGAGAATTGATTTCAGCTCTACCCTTCACAAATGTAACAGCTTGTGACCCTACAGCGATTTTTCTTCAACAAACTAACTTTGTGCAAGACTTTGTTATCTAAGAAGTGCCTCCGCTCCATAAACTGTGCTCGAATTGACTTTGGCTGTCCTGCAGACTCTTCTGGTCCATTTGACTTCGATACATACTGTCCCTCATAGGTGATACATTGGTTTTTAACTATTTTCCCCTCGAAAAGGTTTTGACCTAGACTTCATTGGAAGATTTAAAGTGCTCACATGCTCCGAGAACCCGTTTAACCTTTTTGCTTCCTCCAACCTTTCCTTTCTGCAAAACTCAATTTAAAAAGCGTACTAGTGATATATAAATGCCATTAATGTCCTACTTAGTGAAGTCACCTCAGGATATAGGAAGCATGTAAGAAGCATCTATAAAGAGTATCTACTAGCTTTGTGTTGAAAAGTATATTGGATTGTTAAATACATTCCCCTTTTAAAGAATGCTTATTTAAAAAACTGTTAAATAAATAACTATTTACAACAAAAACCTTGAGTGCAAGTGTTACTTGGCTACTTGTATTGGTGGATTTAATTTCTACAGTTCTACAGCTCACATTTACAACTCTCGAGCTAAGCCTGGCTGCTCAGTCACACAACCAACTTGTGTAGTACAGGCCTATACCAAATGGTGATTTACCTAATACCAAGAGGACAAGCGTTGTGTAGTCTCCCACAGAGTTACTACATCAGTTCTTGCATAACAGTAGGGAACACAATACAGTCCTAACATTACACAGGTGCAAACATGGGCTCACCTGGAGCCCAGCCCTGCACCCACTACTCGGGTATAGACAGGTGTATGCTGGTTTCCTGCCATGGACAGTCCCAGTGCACATGCAGTGTGGGTGGACGAAAGTGATTCACGTTTCGTCGGGCCAGCCGCACTAGCTGGCTGCCGAAACATGCGTTTATCTGCCTGGTTTGCAACTGGAAGCCTGGCTCAGGCAAGCCTTTAAGCAAAAGTGAATATCTAGGGGAGGCCCTCTACATTCCTCAGAGAGAGATCAGTTGTTTCTTACCAAACCTGTTGGGAGGATTTACCATGGAAGGTGGGCTACTTCTTTTCATGACTAGTTTGGTCCATACTGACCAGACCCTGGGTGCTTTGTCCGTCCCAGGTTTCTTCTTTCGGCTGCTAAACGTTCTCTCTTAGTCCTTCTTGCTGGGACCATTCCTGGATCGCCGTTTCCTTGCAAAATCTGTGTGACCAAGCGCCTTGAGGTAGGGCGCTTCCCTGGGCCAGAAGAGTTAGGAGTTGCCACTACTCCAGCTCCATCTTGGCTCGCATTGGTTCTCCCTACAGCCCTTCCCCCTACTCCCCACAGCCCGTCCCACCCCCAACTGTTTCTCCCGTGGATTGCTGGATCGCTACACTGTTTCGCAGCTCTATCTGCCCGGATCCCCTTGGTCATGTTCCTAAATCGCCCTAGTGTTCCCTCGTCAATGCTTGGACATCTGGCAAGAGGCTTGTTGTGCTGGGTAAATAGATTATTCTTACTTTTCTTTGTCAGGGTAGTCTAGGGTTCAAGGCGCCCTCCCTACAGCCCCCGCCCCTCCCAAGTATTGGACCCCATCTACAGCCCTATGGAAGCCACCCTGTACTTACTAGGTTTGCCCAAGTCTTCAGAAATGAATCCTGTACGCCTGCCATTGTATGTACCTGTGCTCGGATTCTGAGATGTTTTGTGGAATCCTCGTCAGGGATTCCTGGGTACTGGAGTAGTGAGGGTTTGCAGGCTTCTCTCTACCATGGTATGCCACTAAATAACACTGGCCTGAATTCTGCTCCGCTTCGCTCCTTCCTTCTCTGTTTGGCTGGGACTCAATCCTGGGACTGGGGTCCCCAGAGGTTGGGTGCTTCTTTGCTGCACATGTGTGGTAGAACAAGTACCTAAAGGGATTTAACCCATAACTGCAACCTGCCTATGGACTCTGCCCAGTTAATTCCTACGGGCAACGTTTGCACATTTTAAAACTCCTTCAGAAGGGACTACAATGCATATTTACCAGAACGTTGACATTTTTCGGGGGCGATCTTGGGTCCCTAGAGTTTTACACCAAAGACTAGAAATTTAGCAATTCCCTCTTCGCCTCACCCTCCCTCTGATTGATTATAGATTTGAATGTACTAAATCACTGCACTCTTGCCTATTGAAATGTATGTCACTTAGGCTTACCTATGCTACATTGTATTCTTCCATTTCTAGCCGTAGGAGACCAAGTATGTCTGGTAGTGTAAGACTAACTGTTGTGAATTTTAGTGGTCATTTGGGGCATGGTTTGTAATTGCCATCCTCTCCCTATAGGAACTACATTAAGCCTATGGTTTGTGGGCCTTAGAAATAGGCAAATACGCTAAACAAGAAAATTAGGGACTACAAATGCTCACACCAAAATGGGAAATGGCCGACACCTAGGAGCAGTCATATTTCCACCTACAAACTTCCATGGACATGCCTGGATGAATGTTGCCAGCCAAAGAGGGGTAGAGGGAGGATCTTTACTACTATTGATGCCCAATATGAATATTAACTTTCAAAAGTAAAAATGCATAATTTAATGTGCCTGGTACAAAGAGGTATGCATTACAAAACGATAACCGTTTGAGAGTGTATATATATATATATATATATATATATATATATATATATATATATATATATATATATATATATATATATATACACACATATATACTACATTACTCACCGTAATCGTATTTCTGATGCTAGTATCTGCTTAGATTCACATGCTGTGCATAGGCCGACATCTAGTGGAAGCTGCAGAGTATTACAGTTTGTTTTTCGAAACTCGGAAATGGGCGTCGACACAGGGCGTGCCAGTAATACTATCCCTAGTGTGACGTCCACTTTACCCAAGATCCCTTACGCGTCTAGGATCCTCAGATTGCATTTTTTCTGACATGGAGTAGCGCGAGTACAGATAATCCAAGCAGATAGACAGAAAGGTAAGACTACAAGCAATCATGCGCCTTCTCTCAGAGGGGAGGAAGGGTGGGTCGCATGTGAATCCAAGCAGATACAAGCATCAGAAATACGATTACGGTGAGTAATGTATCCCTTCTGAGGCTTGTGGAATCTGCTTAGATCACATGCTGTGCATACATTAGCGAGCAGTACCTGAAGAAGGAGGTGGGATGTGAGAAGGGCCATGAGCAAATAAGTGTCTTAAAACCGCTTGTCCCACTTGTGCATCTGCCTTGGAATGGGTGTCAATGCAGTAATGCTGAGTAAAAGTGTGAATAGAGCTCCAAGTAGCTGCTTTGCAAATGGTGTCAAGGGGTACATTTGCAATGAAAGCCAGAGTGGCCCCAATGCCTCTAGTAGAGTGGGCTCTTGGCGTGAAAGGCAGAGTCTTTTCAGAGAGTGAGTAACACAGCTGGATACAGTTAATAATCCACTTCGAGATGGCACCTTTAGAGATGCGATCCCCCTCTCTGCCTGTAGCTACGGAGACAAACAGTTGATCTGTTTTTCTTAGCGGTCTGGTTTTATTTACATAGTAGATGACCGCCCTACGCACATCTAGGGTGTGTAGTTTCACCTCAGCCGAGCTTTGCGGGTCCTGGAAGAAAGCCAGAAGCTCGATGGACTGGTTTACATGGAATTTTGATATAAATTTAGGTGAGAACCTAGGGTGTGTGCGTAAAACCAGTTTGTCTTTATGGACAGTAAAGAAGGGATCCTGCAATGACAGAGCCTGAATTTCACTGACCCTTCTTATAGAAATAATAGCTACTAAGAAGGCCGTTTTATAAATCAGGTGTTTGAGACTGCTTTTATGCATGGGTTCGAAAGGGGGGCCCCATGAGCTTGGCTAGCACCATATTAAGGTCCCACCCTGGTGGTGGGTTTGAAATAGGAGGGTGAAGTCTCTTTACTCCTTCCATGAAGGCTTTAACTACTGGTACTTTCCACCACGAAACCTTGCTATGGGAAGTGGTGTAAGCCGACAGGGCTGCCAGGTGTACTTTCAGCGAGTTAAAAACCAATCCTGCATCTAGCAGATGGAGCATGTATGTAACAATAGTGGAAGGAGTGCAATCAACCGGGTTGATTTGTCTACTCTGGCACCAGATAACAAACCTCTTCTACTTGTCAAAGTAACAGTGCCTTGTGTTTGGTTTCCTAGATTCCTTTAGGATGTCCAAACACCTCTGTGGCAAATTGAGATGTCCAAACTCTAGAACCTCAGGAGCCATGCTGCCAGGTCCATTGAGTTGGGTTGCTGGTGCACTGTTTGACCTTGGTGCTGGGACAGTAGGTTGTACCAGGCTGGAAGTTTGATGGGCTCGCACACCGCCATCCTGCGTAGGTGTGGGAACCACGGTTGTCTTGCCCACATGGGAGCAACTAGGACGAGCGTCATCGACTCTCTGTTCATCTTGTTCACCACTTTCCTGATGAGAGGAGTTGGTGGAAAAGCGTACGCAAACATCCCTGACCAGTTCATCCACAGGGCGTTCCCCTGGGAGTCTGGTTGGGGGAACCTGGATGCAAATCCTGGGCATTGTCTGTTTTCGCTTGTGGCGAATAAGTCTATTGTGGGGAAACCCACTGAGAGAAGATATCTTCTACGACCTCTCTGTGTAGAACCCATTCGTGTTCCTCTGGGAGGGAGTCTCTGCTCAGAGCATCCGCTAGGGAATGGAGCTCCCCTGGAACATGTTGTGATGACAGGAAGATGTTCCGTCTGAGTGCCCATATCCAGATTTTCTGGGCAAGCTTGGACAGATTTGGCGAGCAAGTCCCTCCTTGCTTGTTCAGGTAGAACATGGCTGTTGTGCTGTCCGTCCGGATTTGCACTGACAGGTTTAGTAGGTGGGGCTCGAACGCCTGAAGCGCTCTGAATACTGCCAGAAGATCTAGCAGGTTGATGTGGTTCTTGGCCACCTAGTGAGACCAGAGACCCTGAGCTGTGTGGTGGAGATGGTGAGCTCCCCACCCCGTCAGACATGCAACTGTAGCAACTACTGCCTGTACTTCGGGATCGTAAAAGGGTTTCCCCTGTGCGAGATTCTCTCTTGTCCACCAGTGAAGGCTTTGTACCAGTGTTGGCGAAACGACCACTAGATCGTCCCACTGACCACTTGCCTGAGACCACTGTTTCTCCAACCATTCCTGCATGGGACGCATGTGCAGGCGCGCGTGGGGGACCAGGTAAATACATGACGCCATCATGCCCAGTAAAAGCATTGCTTTGCGTACCGTTATTTGTTGACCGGACTGATAATGCGGAATTTGCAGTAGTATATTCCAAATTCTTTCTTCTGAAGGAAAGGTCAACCCCTCTTGAGTATCTAGGATTGCTCCTATGAATTGTTTGGAGGTGCTTGGCACCAGGCTTGACTTTTTCTCGTTGATTGAGAAGCCTAACTCGTGGAGGAGGTCGATAGTCCTTTGAATGTTTGTCCTGCAAATTCCTGGGGTTTCCCCCGTTATGAGCCAGTCGTCCAGATAAGGGTACACTGGGATTGCCTCCCTGCCTAGGTGTGCAGCCGCCACCGTCAGTACCTTGGTGAATACCCTTGGTGCTGAAGCTATCCCGAAGGGCAGTACCTTGAATTGGTAATGTCGACTGTCCACCTTGAAGCGCAAATACTTTCTGTGCGCTGGGAACATGGAAATATGAAAATAAGCATCTTTCATATCCAAGGTTGCCATGTAATCCCCCTTTTTTAGGAGGGGGATTACCTCTTGTAGCGTGGTCATACGAAACTTTTGGGGCTTGACATACTTGTTGGCAGGCCGTAAATCCAATACTGGGCGCATTGTCAAATCTTTCTTTGGCACAAGGAAGTAAGTTGAATAAATACCCTTGTTTACCTGGTGTCCCGGGACGAGTTCTATCGCGTCCTTTTCAAGCAGAATGGCGATCTCCTCGAGGAGAATCTTCTGATGTTCTAAAGAGTGTACTCTTTGTCGTGGAGGATGGTTCCGGGGACGCTGAAGTAGCTCTATACAATATCATGTGGATACTGTTGACAGCACCCATCTGTCTGATGTGATCCCTTCCCAAGCCTGGGTGAAGTTGGAAATGCGTCCCCCTACTGGGGTTGCGTGAGAAGGGACCCTGAACTGAATGTCACTGCTTTGGTGAGGCGTGCCGCCTCCCTTGCTGGGGCTGCCTCTGCCTTAACCACAACCTCTCCTATTACCCCTGCCGTAACCCTGGGTAGACTGTTGGTTGTTCCACTGTGTACCCTGCCCCTGGGAATAGTTAGATCCTCTCTGGGAATTTTGGCCGCGTGGGCGACGAAAATTACTATTCCCTCTCTGGTTAGGGGGTTTATTGGTTAACTGGCCAAGGGACTTGAGTGTTTCGTATTCGTCCTTGGCATTCTTCAGTGCGTCTTCGACCACCTTACCAAACAACAGATCGGTTTCCACCGGTTTGTCCAACAATGATGCCTGGGTTTCTGCCTTAAAACCAGACTGCCGTAACCACGCATGTCTTTTGATAACAGTGCCTTCTGCTATCAATCTGCCTGCATTGTCCGCTGCGTCGAAGGTTGCTTTCAAAATGCAACCAGACACGGCTCTACCCTCTGCGGAAATCCGAGCTAACTGGCCCTTTAAAGGTTCAGGAGCAGAGGCTATGAGTGCCGCGACTTCTTCCCACTGATGGCAGCTGTAGCTGGCCAACAGGGTGGTGGAGTTTGCAATCCTTGCTTGATAGGCAGACGTTGAGGCTACTTTCCTGCCGAAACCGTATAGTTTTTTGCTCTCCTTGTCGGGTGGAGCTTCGGACGACGACAAGGGTGTTCCAGCCCTCTTACGAGTGCTGGTGACAACTAGGGAGTCTGGCTTCAGATGTCCTCTTATATAGATAGGGTCAGACTGGGCCGCCCTGAAAAATGTTTTCAACCCTGGGATTGACTGCTCTGGTGTGGTTCGGGTTCACCAGGGACTGGTCTATTCTTCGCTGAATGGACTTAAGGGTAGGGATGGTCTGGGCAACAGGCCTCCTTTCTCCCACTAACTCTTCTGCGAAGTCCCTCTCCTCCTGGACACCGTTGGTGTCAATATGGAAATGTTCTGCTGCGCGTGCGAGAACCTCGTTTAGGAGGGGTTGGTTATCAACCAGGGAGTCGGTAACCGGGGCTTCGTTCTCTACCGGGGAATCTACTCTGTATGTTTCCGGGTCTTCCTCTTCCTGGTCCTCATCATCCCCATAGTAGCCCGTCCCGGTTTGCTCTTCTACCATGCCAAATTCTTGGTCCTCACCAAAGGAAGCCTCTCCTTGATACAGTGAGTATGGTCTTGAGTATGGTTGTACCTCGAAGGGGTCTGACCTCATCGGCGTTTCAAACCGGGGCTTTTTACTCGGGGGGGGGTGGGGAGGGAATAGGATCATTAGAGCCTGAGGGTGTCGCCCCTTGTGGATCATACGAGAGGAAATGTTCTGGATTTTTATCATAAAAATCAGCCAAAGAAGACATCCTTGACATGACCCTATCTATGTCTTCACTCGACCATTTTCTGGAACTGGGAATGACTCTCTCAGCAAGTCTATGGGATTTATCTTGAGTAGATTTGCTGGTTTTAGACATAGCAGCAGACCTGGTTTTGTCTGTCTGTTTAGGGGGGAGTGGTGTGTTTCACAGGTGTGGAAGAGTGCAAAGGCTGCTTCTTCTGCTGTTTTCCCCCCTCCCCATGAGTGGAAAAATGTTTTCCCTGTCCTTAAGTGGCTCCGGAGGTTTTCGACGCCTGCCGTCGAGGATCGGGGATGGGGTCCCTGTCCTTCGAGCGTGGGGCCTCGCTGATTTTGACTGCGGGCTCTGACTCCTGGAGCGCGGCCTGGGGGTGGAAGTCGTCTTAGTCTTCCGACGATCGAACTTCTGTTTGCCTAGGGAGCGAGGCACTCTTGGCAAGAGTGGATGATTGCCTGGAGTCTTGCAGCGATCTTGATCGTGAGCGCCCAGAGGACACCGAATCGGACCGTTCTGTTTGTGCCTCTTTCCGAGAACTCGACGTCGTCGAGTCTCGGTTGGACTTCGTGTGTTTAGTGTGTGTAGTGTGTGAAGCGCTTGTGTCGCCGGGGGTCTTCCCCATAGCCGCCCTGCCGGACGACCTTCCGAGGTCGGGGACCTGCGCTCGGCTGTCTTTCAACGCCGTAATGCCCTCGCCGTCCGAAAGTACGACGTCGCTGCCGTCGCTGAAGGCGCCCTCAGCTGCCATGGCCGCCTGCCTGGCGTGGTGGGCCCAACGCTTCGTCGAACGGTCCTTAAGTGTCTTAGGTTTAAACCTACTACACGCTCTGCAGTTCGCTTCGGGGTGGTCCCTTGGCAAGCAGAGATTGCACGTGGCGTGCCTGTCAATCCAAGGGTATTTGCGATTGCACTTGGGGCAGAATTGAAAAGGGGTACCCTCCATACGCACCTTGAGGCAGCGGGCTAAGTGTAGGAAATGTATAAGGTGTACCTATATACCAAGAGTGTAGAGTATGTACAACCCCCCACTCTCCCTACTTGCAGGGCCGAGGCCAGGGGCCTTCCAAGGCCCGGGCCGAGGCCTTCCGAGGCCCAAATCCGTCGTGCAGCAGCCGACGGTCAATTTCTTCTCCAGCCGGCGTCGAGTGTCGAAGTTCGACGTTGGGGTGGGGAAGGATGTCAATAGATTAATATTTTAAATATTTTAGCAAAAGTATGGCTAAGGCCAGGGGACTCCGCAAAATGCTTCCGACCAGTATGGCGGAAAAAAACAATCTGAGGATCCTAGACGCGTGAGGGATCTTGGGTACAGTGGACGTCACACTAGGGATAGTATTACTGGCACGCCATGTGTCGACGCCCATTTTCGAGTTTCGAAAAACAAACTAATACTCCGCAGCTTCCACTAGATGTCGACCTATGCACAGCATGTGATCTAAGAAGATTCCACAAGCCTCAGAAATATATATATTTTTTTTAATCGCGTTAAAAAATATACATTGATATGAATTTTTTTTGTAATTTATTTATACACACAAAAAATCATTACACTGCCAACTACAAAAAATGGGGCGTAAAATAGTCTCACTTCAACATCATATCTAGGGTCCTGGCTACAGGAGTAGGAAGGGTCTGCTGAGGCCCCCTTTACACTTATATATAATGATAATGATGGGTTATTTATATAGCGCCTTAATCCAAAGCGCTTGTCCATATATATTCTGCTCTAGTGTATTCTCACTCAAGTACTTTCTCTATGTACTCTTTATATAAAGTAAGGAGTATGTATTGCAGTATATTTTCTTGGCAAACTGTACCAATCCACCAGCCTTCTTTCCTGCCTTAAGCGATGCCTGAACGCTCGGCCATAACTACCAATAAAACCCCTCACAAGATGGGTGTGTAAACATCACCCCAACATCCTTATCTTTCAGAATGAAATGGACATCTGTGTCCAGGAGTTCACCAACATCTACTGATGGCTCCATCAATTCTATACAGAACATGCCCTATAACAAAGTACTTCTTGAACAGACCATTCATACCAGCCTCCTTACCTTATGTATTGCTGAATGGCCCCATCATGGTCACCCTTGTTGTACAGGTGGTCTCCATACTGCCTAAAGATCTCAGATAGGCCATCGCTGTCCAGATGCTGGCTCTTAGCGAGGTTGATGGCCATCACAAACAAGTTCTTTTTGAAGAGCATCTGCAGAAAGGAGGCAGAACATATGCAAAACCCCAAGGTGGTGCTCCCACACAGAATGTCACAGACTTTGCATTAAACGTCACAGCCACTTTTCTCATTAGCACAGTCTTTCTCCTTGGTGGGCGCTCCGTAAAAAGCTTCGCTCCCAAGTACCTTCTAAATGTCCTCTGCTCTATTCGGAGCAGAATAAGCATGCTAAAAATAAACCAACTTCAGGCTTGCACTTTGCAGAAAAGAAAATCAGCAGTGGTTCCAGTTCCCCCTTTGTCCACCCGGTCCACCCGGTGTCTAGCTTGATCAGGAATGTTAGGGGTTTATGTGTTATTTGGAAGAGAAAAGCCCTCCTGTTGCACTTCTCAAAGTTGAATTAAACACTCAAACAAAAAAATAAAGAATATTTCAACTATCTGAATCACAACACCTACAATTTAAAATTAACCACAGAACACAGCCAGACAAGTATCCATTTTTTGGACATCACCTTTTACATTGAAAACGACACCATCTGTACAACGCTCTATACCAAATCAACAGCTGTCAACAGTATACTCCATGCCTCAAGCAGCCACCCGAAACATATCATTTACAATATACCTTATGGTGAGATTCTAAGAGTCAAAAGGAACTGTACCAAAACAGACAATTTCAAACAAAAAGCAACAATAACAGTGAATACATTTATCTCAAGAGGATATCCCACCAAACTTGTCAAAAACAGTTATCGGAAATCACTAACCAGGACCAGACAATCATTGCTACAAGTGAAACCTAATACCAATATTACTACAACCGATTCAAACAGAACAATCAATTTCATCACAAATTACAGTTCGAACTCCTCAACCATTCTGGAGCATCCTCAAGTTAGACTCCGATCTCACGACCAATTGGAAGCTAAACCAACCATTACCTTCAAGAAAGCCAAAAACCTCAAAAATGAATTAAGCCCATCACATTTTGAGCTCGACACTTCCACCGGAACTTCCAATTCACAGACCATGTGGCTTCATAAACCAATCAAAGGAAGATACAAATGTGGTCAATGCTCCATGTGTAAATATGCAGACAATGCAAGAACTACCATCACCAAACGGCACCAATTTTACCATTCAACAGTTCATCAACTGTAATAGTAAATTTGTAATTTATATCATCAGTTGTCTCTGTAACAAACTTTATATTGGAAGTACCATCAGAAAACTTAAAACCAGAATCAGTGAACACATTTGGACAATCACTAACCAAGATACAAGATCACCAATAGCCAATCACTTTATGGAATCACATCAACCCACTCAGATCAGTCAAATCAGATTTTACGGAATTGTCAAACTCAAATCTGCCCCTACAGGAGGCAATTTGGAACTCAAACTAAGACAACAAGAAGCACGTTGGATCTGTTTAATGGATACCTGCCACACCGGTTTGAATACAGACCAGGAGATATGCCATTTTCTCTAAATCATCAAAACTCATCATTATCACATCTTATCTATAATTTCTTCAACACCCCCATATTCTCCACCCTTGCTGTAATACCACGCATAATTTCTCTGCTTCCTTACTACAATCCATTTTGCAATTGATCCCATTTTCTTTTAAATCATGAAACACTCTATGTACTCTCATGTGAATATTGAGCATGTCTTGTGCCTTAACACCGGTCTCCCCCAGTACCTTTATGGCTGGAGACCTATATCTCCTGCGACCGAACTACTTATTAAATTGAGACACATCTATCACTTGTGTTCAATAATCATTTTCCATTCTTCAAGCCATGTGGGAGTTTTCCCACCACTGAGCTGATCCAGTGCCCAAACATCGTGTCTCCCCGAGTGACTCTACGGCTAGAGACTAAGACTCTGTGCAAATTTATCTTTAACCAAATCAGGATATACACATGTCTTTCATAAAACCTCTTTTCACTCCTAACATCATGCAGGATTGTAAACTACGGTTTGTTCCAATCTATAATGATTGCCCATCGTAGCCTTTGTAATACATCTGTTTTCTAAACTTTTTTCCTTAAACAACCAAATCAATGCCAAGTTCCACAACGTTACCTTTCCTTTCTTTTTTGCATCTACTATATCTATTTTGTTTGCATTTTCATTACGGGATACTTCAACCTTAGGCATTCTAGCCGCATTACGAAAACACCTAGATAGCTTGTGAGCGATGACGTCATCACGCAGCAATGTGCGTGCGGATGACGTCATCGCGCACACGTTGCCGCGCGAAAACGCATTGCCCATAACACACAGCGTTACTCCAGTATTGGAGTCACCTACGAACGACAAGGAACATTAGAATCCTAACGGTAAGCGGTATTTCAAGTATTACTCTTTTTATACTCTGTCTTTTAGGAACTAAAAAACAACCGTTTTTGGTCCTGCATCGAAAATGCATCCATTTATACCTATCTTTTCCTGCCTAACGGCCATGCCTGCCTTAACAAGGTTGTGATTTCATCTTATGCTCAGTGGGAGCTCTAACCACACTTTAAGCCTGACCTATGCTACTTACCTACGCTATTTTGCTAAAGACACCTCTACTTGCTCACCAGCATGTATATCTTTGCTGCACTCTTAACCAACACTGCATTAAACCATACTTCAAGCATTGCTTGTTACTTAACTTTTGCAATTTGATAGACACCGCCACTTGTTGACTAAAATTTAAATCATTGCTGCACCTCTAACCAACACAGCAATGTACCACATTTCAAGTATTTGAATGTGTTCAGTTTGAAATGTAAGCAAACATAGCAGAGTGCCTCGTACTTTTACACACCAGATCAGACGGAATCTATTTATTCTATTAAAACTTAAGTGAATCAACACCATCAACCAATTTGACTTGACCATAATTCTGTAAGTAAAAATTTTTCTGATATATTCACTTACCCATACCACTTAGAACCAACAGCATGAGACTCACTGCTCAAGCTAACCCTAATCTCCCTCTTCCTCTCAGACACCCTTTGATATTTCATCTCATATTCCTCCTGAAGAACTACCGCGACCATCCGGCGGAGTAACACGTGTTGAGGAACTAACATTTTTTCAAGCCAAGGAACGTGGTTTCCACATTATTAGAAGGGAACACTACAAATTGAAGTACTCACTGCATCATTGATTTAAACTTCAATAGGACTTTTCAATCTACAAGGATTTTCTTAACCTATGAGACTTAGTTTGATTAACTGAGGACTCCAAACGAATAAAGATCCCAAATCAACAAGGATTTATTTCAACTTACAAACAAGACCTAGTGCATTTAACTAAGGACTTTCTCAAAGGATAAAGACTAAATCTTAGTGAAAACTCAAGATTTCACATTGTCCTAAAAGCTTCAACTTTTGATACTCTCAAAACAATTTATTTTTGCCTAAACAAACATTTTCTTTCCTTTTGGACGTAAATGTGCCAATTTTTGTCAGAATTATAATGTAAATAAAACTAAAAGGCATCTGAACATTTTTGTTTGAGTATTTAATTCAACTTCGAGAAGCGCAACAGGAGGGCTTTTCTCTTCCAAGTTTGTCCTAGCCCAGGTCAGCCTCTGTGGCATCCCTCTACTGCAGCATCTCTATCATTACCATTCTGGATCTTTGCAATATTCTCCACTTAGAGCGCCAACACTGTTTCAAAGGTTGAACCCTCTTTTCTACTGGGTTTATGCGTTATGCAGACAGAAACATCTATGCAACGATCCTACATTAACCACAAATCCGGTGCCAGGGATACACAAATGAAATGTATAGGTCTAGATATGTAATGCTAACATCCCAATAAACTGGCTGTCCATATTAGGTAAATAGTTTAATGTAGATCAAACTACTAATATGAATCCGTAGTGTTGAGCTGCTTTTCAGACACAGCAAAAGATTACATTTTACAGGCTAGCACTAGGCATTCCCGAAGGCACTAGATGTCTGGGTTGGCATCAGAACAAGAGACCTGCACCATCTACAGGGGAGAGGGACAGCCTTACCTCCAGCTTAGTCTGTGTGTCCTTCTCTTGCAAGACATGCACCTTCCCATCCCGAGTCAAAACATATAGCGACCCCCATTCAGCTAGCACATCAATCACATCCTCAAAGACAGTACTGTAGGCGATGAACTTGTTGTACAGATCGTACACAGTTAGAGTCTGCTTGTCAGAGTTCTGGACATCTGCTGCTCGGCCTGCAAACTCAGACCTGAAAGCCACGGAAGAAAGAATGGAAAATGTAACCCATTATAACACAATCTTTTACCCAGAGCATCATATTGCAGACAGAATTCCATTTAGTGTAAACTAAGCTGCGGATGGATGGTCAGTGTCTCTCAGCTGCACATAACAGTCTGGCATGTGCTCTTGGGTCAAATGGATTAATCTAATTTTCGCGAAAAGGCCCTAATGTTTTGTCTGGCGAGGTACGAACTGGTTTCCTGAAGCCACATAACCTTGGTGTTTGGGGAGGTCCTGCTGTCCCATTTCATGTGCCCCCTAAACTTTTTGATTTTTCATTTTGGTTTGTATGGAACGTGGAACTTATTTCTGTGGTTAGAGGGACTTCTATTGCGGTCCACCTGCAACTGTAACACTTTTAGATGTGCTGGCCTATGGTAGCTCATATGGCTCTTAAGACCGGTATGCTCCTTAAGCACACCATTTTGCCCCTAGTGTGATTACATCACCCTACAATTATGATATGGTGTAGGCTGGTGGCAGCTGTAAATTAGTTTTGGCTTCACCAGGGATATATCCCATTTTACTGTATTATAGTAACCATTGGGGTTCTAGAGCATTTTTTATGCCCTGCTCCAAACTACTGGTTTTGACCCATCCATGTTTGTGGAATACATGAAGCAGGCCGAAAAATGTGTACACCTGGGCTCACTCCGAGCCTAGCCCTGCAACCTCTGTAGTGACAGCTACAATACACAAAATAATGGTGGATCTGATAGTTTGGCAGATTTTGGGACCAGCCACAAAAATGTTTGTCTGCCCGTTATGTAATTGGAGGACTGAAGTAGGGCGCAGCATAAGTGTAGGTTCATATCTAGCGGATACACTGGGCATTTCCCAAAATTCCAGATTCTCGCCTGAATTGCTGGCGAATTTGCTATGAAGATAGAATGCTGAATCTCTAGGACCAAGTTTGGCCATACACCCTAATCTCTGTCTCGTTAACTCTGGCTTCTTCTTTTGGCTTCCAGACTGGCTGTCCCAACTGGCACAGTTTCTGCCCTCTTCCAGTTTTACCATTGTGGATGGACCCAGCGCCTCCAGGTAGGGAGCCTCAATCGTGCAGAAGGGTGGTGAGACACTATTACCCCACCTCTACTGTTTGTCTGGGCAGACGTCACTGTTGCCCCGGTTGTGGGATCATTTTCTGCTTGTTATCTGCCCAGTCAGTTTTGCCCTTAAAGTCACCCAGAGATGCCCGGTTGAGCTCCTAAACCCTCATGGAGCCTTCAACGTTACTTCTGGCTTGTGGGACTACCATCCTGGGAATGTCAATGCTTTTTTTGGGACGTTCAGGTCTTTGCTTGTTTGGGATGCAAGTACATGGGGTGTCAAGGTCAGTAAACTGACCTTACCAAAAGGCATTGGGGCCACTCTCAAGCTAGGGTGGGAGGCCCATCCGGGTGTTGTGACTGCTCTCCCCTGGGTTATGCATTGAATTAGCCAGTCATGTATCCATTGGTCCCGAGTGGCGTTTCAGGTCCCCTCCATCACAGTTCATGATAGACTTCCTTTGGCCAGAATTCTGCTCCACTTCCTTCTCGCTCAGGGAATCTTCAGGGGGTTGGTTGCTTGCTGCTTCACCCACACACAGTGGTACAACAGGCATTTACCTTCCATTTTCCCCAATAACATGGGTCTGCCTGTGGTGGCTTACCCCCCACAACCCCTCTTTTTTTTTTTTTTTTAAATGGGGAACATTTTATCAACTGATAAACTCAACTAAAGTGACCCGGGAAGGTACTCACTGAACGCTGACATTTTCAAAGATTACTTCAAAACTCAATACAGAGCTCCAATTTGGATATTCTTGATGCATTGTCAGCTGCTGACTAAGGTCTGCTCTCTGCTACAACCTTACGAGGAAGCCACAGAGCGTGCTAGCAGTCATAAGAAGTCTACGAGAGGTGCCGCTTCTGGTCAACATACCTAAACACTATGCATGTTCAGCATTCAATTCTAGATGTGTGGTGCACCTCATCACTCATAAAAGGCACTTGAGAACACCTATTACAAAGTGTGGTTGCCATCGCCCAATAAAGCTGGAAACAGTCGGATGAGTCCAAATTAACAATGTGAGGCACCAGGGTAGAGGCGTACTTACTTCGGAGAGACCTTACTGTCCTTGGATACGACAACAAGATAACCTCGGTACCACTGCACAATTAGCTTCTGTCCTTCGAACGCAAAGCAGGGCCCACGCTCGTCAGGCTGATACAGGTAAACACACTCATTGCCAGCCACCACAAACTGCATGTCCTGTGATGGGTCACTAAGGACCGAGCAGCGCAGGCCACAACCATGCGTGTCAAGCTCCATCCGGGGGTAATCCTTGACTGACAGCTCATACGACTGGAGAGAGAGACATACATGCCAAGTTAGGTTAGCACTGAGAGAGAAATCATACTAGTCATGCAGCACATTTGTTTAAACCAACCCTGAATGCAATTATATTCAAAGATATCTGCACAGAGAGCGCCAACATTCTTTTTTTTACAAATTCAGCTACCCTTCAAAAAAGAACACAAAAACGTGTTGGTAAAAAGTCTCAGCAGCAATGGACAAAATCTGAGGTTCCTCCTAAAAATATGGACCTTACACAGACATTAATAAGCTGCAGAAATGTTAACTAGACCCAACATAGTAACATATGGCCAACATAGTAACGGCATAAAGACTGTATTGTTGCTTCGTCAACTTACCAGCACATCCTCTGTGGTGACGACAAACAAATGGGTTGTTTTGCCAGCCTGGCGAAAGGCAAGGCCAGTGACAGGGTGACTTCCTTTGTGCAAAATCTGCGTTTTGCTGTGTCTGTCCCGCGTAATGTCACCTTTTGTGAGGACAACACTGCCATCTGTGAAGCCTGTGAAAGGCGAGAAGAACATACATTGACAGTCGCCATGTCATTCAAGCGCAATAGGAGTTGTTGCGCTCTCTATTGTACTGCAACATTGGTTCCTTCTATTGGAAAATTAAAAGCTGGTTGATTAATAGAATGAGTATTTGTGTACGTTCTACCAGTTTTCAGCCACAGGCAAGTTCCAGTGGAGTTAGAAACTGCTTCCAAAAGTTGTACTTCCAATAAAGTTTACAGCAAAATAACCAAAGAGATTATTCAATGTCTGATTATTTAAACTTTAATCCTAAATCTAAAATGAAATAATTATTCCTGCATGCAATGCCTAAACACTTCGGAAAAGATATATTCAGTCTGTGCAAGAACCACAGTTAAGAAGAGACCCCTGAAACCGAGACAAGTGACATGCATTTTAGGCAAACTGAGGGGACTCTGGAGAAATTCAAAAATCGAGGAGTAGAAGCACATCGGCATCCCTTCCACACCATAGCTGAAAAGTGAAGGATTCTTCATGTACCAATAGCCATGAAGTTAAGATTCTCGTGGACAGTGATGCACGACACAACCGTTGGCTTGTTGCCCGGGATTGCTGGAAAGATCCTGGTGCACAGTGGCGTCCCCCCGTCCCGTTTGTCGAGATTCCAAACCTTCACCTGCATGAGAGAAGAAGGAAGACGTTAAAAATACCAATGAAAGGATCAACCAGCCAATCCAAATTCTCATCAGTTAAAAGAAACAGCACAAAAACATGGTGCCCTCATTACTCAATATAATTTGCTCAAGCAGCAAAAACAAAAACACAAATGGAACAAATTCTATGCAAATGTTGCAGTTTATTTCTACCTGCTTAAAGGCAAACGGGCATGTGAAGTCCTCTGCAGGTTTAGGGGTGGATGACGCAGTCGGCCAGGTGCCTCCCCGAGACATTGGATGACAGGCATAGAAGTGGTATGAGGAGAATACCCTGTTCTACACAATGTACTTCCCGCCAATGGCCAAGGGACTCACGTGTGAAAAAGCATTGCTAGTGGCCCTTTAAGGAAAATAAATTAATGCATAAAGGCACAGTGTGCCACCCACCCCAAATAGTTCTCCAATGCGACACTCAACACCATCCCAGGATAAGAGACAGTTCATAACTGCGTTGTTCATGTACTGTGGACTACACAAAAACTCACCATGCAGAGAATAGCAGATGCAGTTGTACTCCCAGAGCCAAACACTTGGGGTGTGAACACATGCTCTACAAATCAAAGATGGCGGACAAAGCCCTTGAAGCACACCCTCCATCTGAAATAATGTTAAACACCTACAGCCCAGAATCTATTAGGAGGGACCCAATCAGCTATCAAGATTTAAGATAGTGGCCCAGGAAAAAGCCCAAATTGGTCGCAAGATGGGAACAACATGCAGTAGCCAGAAAAGATCACCATGGAGAGGCAGAGCAGCACGAGCAGGAGTGTGGGAAGAAGGAAGGGGTCTCAAAGACCAAGTCCAGAACCAGGGAGACTAGGAAGCCATGAGAGGGAAAGCATTGTCAAAGGCAATAGTATGGGGTAAGGCCACAATCTGAAGGTGCCAAGCCCCTGTTGGGAGCAAGAACAAGCATGTGCCATGGCGTAGAAGGACCGTAAAATAGGAAGCAAGAACTACAATGGGTATAAAACGTGACCCAATCAGAGGAGTCGAGAAGAATCTCAAGAACATCTCCATAGAAGGGATTGCTCCTGAGACAGGGGCAGAGTGCCAGGAAATAGAGTGAACCTTTGTGAAGTGGAAAGAGACATTTAAATAGATACCACTGGTTGGCGGGTGGACAGGACTGTGCTTATACTTTACTGGAGGCTGGCAATGTGCTTATAAACATTGAGACATTTTAAACTGATACTGTTGAGGGAGGAAAAATTGTGTGAAAGTTGCATTTGTTTTGAAATATAAAAGGGCTGGAGAACATTGAAACAAGCCACAAGAACTGGTCAAATGAGTATTGAAAGAGGGAGGTTATCTAAGGCAAACTACAGAGAAGGGGAGAAGTTGGCATTTCACCCAAGTGGGTCAAATAGCACAGCGAGTAGAGCGCTCGCTTTGACATCCGTGCGGACCGGCAGGGCCAAACTCAGCCTTTCATCCTTCCGAGGTCGATAAATTGAGCACCACACAGGTGTTTTTTTAATTTGTTAAAAAAATAAAAGAAAAACGACAAACATCTCGCTGCACGGCACCGCACGGTGCCTTCAGCCAGGAAGGCCCGTCTTCAATGTTGATGACACGAGTCATCAGCATTGAAGACGGCATTGATGTTACCTATACGGTGGACCCACCACCTCGGGGAATATCGCCTCAATAGGACAAAATATTTATTTTCAACCCATTTCCATGTTGCTTGCGTTTGTAAGCAACTGTTCACTAGGCTAACAGGTCACAGTTAGATTAAAAATGGCAGGTTCTCATATTTCCTGTACATTTTAGTTTTTTTAATTTTTTTTTTACTAGAGACCATTTTCCCAATGGATAACTATATTATATAAACGTGACAAAACAAACCAACACTCTTAATACAACCATTTATTAAATCATGTTTTTCATCAAACATCAAATACCATCTCACCCTAAACTAGTACCAGCAGATGTTGGTATTGTAAGTGATGCATGGTATCAAAAGTATGACACAGACAAAAAGGTACAATTTGTAAAAACCTTAATTTTTAAAATATTAATAATTGTTTTGGTTTATAAAAAAACTTTACAAAAAGAATAGAGCATTTAAAAACTGAATTGACATTAAGAACCTAATATACAACCATCATAATAATGTATCACATACCATTACACATAATACATCACAATTATATACAGAAGATTACATAAGCTTTACACAAGTATTAAGATAAAAAAAGAAGAAAAAAAACAACACAATCTGACCTAAATTCAATTATGCTTTTTAGGCTGATTTCCCAATGTACACAACAACATTTTTTATAACTCTCTTTCCTTTTGAACAGTCAGTGTTTAATAATCGCTATATGCAAGAGCAGACGCTAATGAAATCCGACCGGAATAATGAGACTTGCCAACTTTACAAACATTCTTTACAAACAGTGCTCTTAACTTTATTGACAGGGATTTTCCATTTAAAATGTTCAACCAAAGCAAGTATCTTGGTACCCATTCAGA
Source organism: Ambystoma mexicanum (assembly GCF_040938575.1). Classification (NCBI taxonomy): domain Eukaryota; kingdom Metazoa; phylum Chordata; class Amphibia; order Caudata; family Ambystomatidae; genus Ambystoma; species Ambystoma mexicanum. Next base: position 175,634,960 of record NC_090931.1, read on the forward strand.
ATTGGTAACATGTCGGCTGAAATATTCCATTCTCTGGGTATGTAAAGCTGGACACAAGCAATAGCTTTGATAATGATTCAATTTCTCTCTTGCTCTCATAATGCCTGCAAACTCCTTTCACCATACCAGATCCATCACGTATATATAGAATTTCCTTTGTACCCATGACATAAAATTGGAGACGCATAAAGTAGTTTCTCAGAACTTTGCAGAAGTATCAGATAGCTTTCCATTATGCCTGGTACCTTTTGCGGAGATACGACTTAATTAAAACCTTTATTACCGTTTCTGGGTTTGGAAAAACTCCTACTTTGCCCTATAGCTAGGATGGCAGTAGTCTCTACCATCAAATAATAAATAAAACAGTCCTAGTTGAGTCCGTAAAAACAAAACGGCCTATACTAACAAAACCCAATGCCCGCCGGTCCTTACACGTTAAAGTCTCCCTTTCCAACTTTCAAAACACAGTTCAACAAAAAATTCTTGCAGGTCTCCCTCAGTCGGGATCAGGCCTTTCAAAGCAGGGGTTCCCCTTCCCCACGCTTAATTCACATCCTTTAGGTGTTCCCTCCAAACCAATTACACTTCTGGTCTCCCTCAGTCGGACTCAGACCTTTTCCTGAAGTTGAACACTTTCGAATGTGTGGCTTTTACTATAGACCTCCGCAGAACCACTTCTACTTTCCCCTTTTGCCCCACTGTCTCTTGGACTGGGTAGTTCAATGTCAGAAGCACAAAGGTTCGACGTTCACCTTTTGGTTGGCTTAATCTTCACCATTTCACATCTTATAGTTCATTCACTTTATCAAACAAAAACATTTCATCTTTCACTGAGACTTTCGAGTGTGCCACTTGCTTTCACCTGAGCACTCAGCTACTCGGCATCACTTGTTTCACAGCTATCAGGCATTCAAAGTTCATCAGAGTTCTGCCTTTCTTTGCATCTCATCCACATGTGTGCAGCCTTCTATTGTGCAATATACTATTGCAACTTCTTTCCTAAACAGACACCAGTCTTTCATGACGCTTGCTAACTCACCAGCTGTGTGCGTTTCTTTCTGGTCTTTGCAGTTTTTCATTCACGGGTCAAGGTTAGTACCACAGGCTTGGCTTCGCCTCCCAACTCTGCCGTTCACCCAGGAGGGTCGCTGGCATCCTTGAAACACAATGCAATCTTGTTTGGGACTGGACATTCTCCACATGTCTTCAGGAAACTCTTGGGGTTCTCTACCCTTTGTTCTAATCACTCGGTCGATCGCTCTGCTCCAGTAGGTTCACCTTCGCCTCGGAAGTTCTGCTCTTGATCATCGTGTTTCACCTAGCTCAGAGTGCGTCTCTATGTTCTTCCTTTTATCCATGTGAGAAGAGCTAATTGGTATCAGATGTATGCACTTAAAGTCAAGTGCCTGACCCGATTAGTGGGACATGTCCAATGAGCTATGCAAGGGTTAGCCGCTTTACTCTCAGTCGCCCTCTTCTTCGGCCCAGTGTTTATGTGGAAAAGAGGGTGGGGGTGGCGGGGGTTAGTTGGGACATCTGAGAATCCTATAAAATAGGATGGGTCAGATGTAAGGAAAAGGGGGGGGGAATACTGCATCAGTCGCCTCACCCCCACTCCTTTTTCCTGGTTCCTGATCTCATAGGAGCAAACCTAGGACACGTTTCAACTCATCACGTAGAACTGACATTTGTAAGGGTGCAGAAGGAGGAGACTGACACACACGTGGCATGATTGTTAGCATAAACCTTTATTTAGTCAAAATAAAGAGGAAGCCCATCTCTCCCCAACTCCAAGAGAGTTTTCCCTGCCTCAACTAAGGAACTAAGTATTCGGTCAGATGTCAAAGGCATGTCAAAATACCCACTTCTGTCCCTCACACTTTAATACTAAAGAGCTAGTGAAACTTCTTGGTCCAGAAGAATGGCTCTTTTCTTCTGGACAATGGACTATAATTCCAATTGCAGGTGGTAACTTTGCCTGAGAGAATGACTCCCTTACCCAGGTTTCAGTTTCTTTCCAATCTACAAAACACATTTCCAGTTTGTGATGCTGTACAGTTCTCATTTCCAACTCAAAAATCATTCCTTATTGCCCATGGTTTTCTTCACTATTGGGTTCCTGGAGAAAGTATCTTGTTCTCCACATTTTTGCAGCACCAGGGAATTACTCCCTTCCCCAGGCTTTCTTTCGATTGGCTTCATGGTACACAACACCAGGGGGTAAATGGCTTCCTTCCCCGGATCCCTTTTGGCTTCACAGTTCACGAGGGTTCGGAGGAATGACTTCCTTCCCCAGGCCCTTCTCAGAATCTTATTTTGGGATGCGGGTCCCAAACCGTGTTGGCAGACCTGGTTCACTTCCTTGCCAGGTACTGTGACGTGAAGAGTGGTTGCGATTACCTCTTTCTTCCGTTGCGGGTCCAAGAGCCTTCTCTCCTCTTTATATCTCGTTGGTGATAGACCTGGGTGTCAGCTGAGTCGCAGGTGACCACTGAATTGTGCTTGTGACAGTACTGCCAGTGAATAGCTGTCCACACAGTCTCCCCTTGCTGTCTATTGCAGGAAGAGGAGGGGTTAAAATCCCAAAGTAAGCACAGCAGAGTCGCAGTTGACCGCAGTTAGACGCAGGCGACGGCAACTCTGTAAATCAGCTGTTTGCAAGACAGCCCGGTGATCCGGACCAGATGGAGTTGGAGGGAGAAATGCCATGCGGAAGAACGCGGCTCCAGACCTGTGTGCAAGGCGAGACTTTCCACCCGTTGGTGAATCCCGATAGTGCAATTGTTGCGGCCGTTCTAACCCCTTCCCCGTGGACAAAGGCGGCAGCTCCCAAACCTTCACCACCCTTGGCTCACTGTGATTTGCTTCTACGGAGGGCTCCCACTTGATTTCCATCTATGGTTTCACCTTTGCGGCCGCCGCTGGTGTCAATGCTTGATGTGATAGACGGTGAGATGTTGGGTGCGGAGGGTGCAATTCCGCCCGCTTTTGGAACGTCACTGTTGAATCCTGTGCCTATGGAGGAATCCCTTATCCTTGAACCTCCTGATAGAGTTACCTTGAGCGACCCCAATTTGGTCAAACTCTGTGCTACTGACTAAGAGTAGTGGGGTTTTAAGAACGGCCCGACGGGGGGGGGGGCAGAATGCAATTTGGACGTTTGGGGGTGTGGGCATGTGTCCCCTTGATGACTCTGCCCATTGTGCCACCTGTGCTACTGCAGGAGTCAACCTCTACACAGACGCCTATTTTTTCCTGTTCCACGGCACCACACAAAGCCTCAGTGAAAGGTAGGGACAGCGCCTACCCGTCTCCAATGGTGCTGCCCTCTTCTTCATTAGCCCTACGGCTGTCCCAAGATATAGCCCTTATTGAAGCCTCTTTGAACAATAAGACTAATTGGAATTTGCACAAGAATTCTGTGCAAATTACAGCTCTGTTGGATGATCTTGCCTCTCCAACAACCCAGGGGAATCTAAATTGAAGGTCCCCCCCACAAGGCAATCCAGTGGACCTACTGGTCACAATCTTTAAGAAGGGTTTAAGAACTGACCTGGGCAACTACCGCCCTATTGCCCTCCTCGCCAGTTTGAGTAAAATCTTTGCTTCTATTTCGTTGAAGCGGCTGTCTAGGTGGGCTATAGACTCAAAACATCAACATCCCAGACAAACCTGTTTTGTTCGAGGTATAGGTACGGGTCTCAATCTATTCTTGTTGGACCTGTTAAAGCTCCAAACAACGAAAGGCAAATATAAGCTATACGTTGCCTTTGGAGAAAGCTTGACAGTGTGAACCGGGAACGGCTGTGGTGTAAACTGCGGGCCTGGAAATGCCCGGAAAATATATTGGCACCAATGGAAGCCCTCTAATCGGACACAATGCAGGTCTGCCTAAATTCAGAGGGACTGCTGGTAATTAAAGTTAATAGGGGCCTTAAACAAGGCTGTGCCCTTGCCTTCATTCTTTTTAACCTTTTTGCATTCTTATAAGGAATTAAACGATCTACGAGTAAACATAAAAAAAAATTCAAAGATTCTGGTATTTAATGGCAGACCTAGAGGCAAGTCTACCCCCAAATTCCAAATGGCAAATAAACCAACAACCGTTGGAATGCGTCAACTCGATTACCTATTTAAGCGTCTGTCAACCAAAGTGTAGTTGAAACACCTTGGGCATTCCTTTTAAGATCAAAGGTTAAATATTTGGTTGCCAGGATATGGTATTATATTGTAGATTCAGCAAGTTTTCTATGACCCCATGGATTACATTTTATAACCAAAAAGTAATTTCAATACTCTCGTATGGGGCGGAATCATGCTTAAATCTCACTTGCCAAATTTGGGACCTTCGAGAAGGGCTCTTTTGGAAGTGAATTCTGTGAATCCTTAAGATGTTGCCCATGGCCTGTATTCGCTTTGAATTTGGTTTATTAACCTTTATTCAGTCTCTTTGTGGAAATCCCTTCAACTCTTTCATAAATCTTTGTTGTTCCAAAAGATCTCACAATTGACCATGAAAGGTAGCCCAACGTAATCACGCTCACACCAGATTAAAGTTCACCCCTATAGGGAATTAAGGCCAAGAGTCTTATCTTGCAAGGATACCAAGTTTAATTTTTACAGGAATGAGGATGGGTGGCAAAGAACTCTGCTCCCTGAACAGTATTCTGTCCCTAACCGTTCCAAGCTCATCCAGACTGGTCCAGGCAGGGGCCTTATATACTTGACTTGGTCACTGGATAATGGCAAGGCTTCATACAAAATGGTCCTTCATCCCTACAAGGGGTGCTGCAGTCTTCCTTCCTTCATGGCTGGTGAGGTCTGTTTTAGGACATACTACTCAAGAATACACTGTAGCTCCTATTTATCATCATTTTGATATAGATATATATATATATATATATATATATATATATGTTCCAGTAGTTCCCCTTAAAACCTAATTTTCCATAATTCTGCATGTCGTGCATTGAGCATGTACAATCCCCTATTCTTAGTCTGCATGGGCTTTCGACAGACAGCCAATAGCTGCTCAGCCACTTTGTGTGCTCTGCCAGAGCTTAGCCTCAGTGACACAACACTGATCTGCGATCCATTTTTAGCGCAGGCCACATTCTTTTTGGCACAGAGCCTGCTGCTCTTTTATCGTGCTTTGAGAAAAATGAATTAGAATTTAACATTTTACAAACTTATTCAGATAATAGTTGTGCGCACCTTATATTTAAATAACTGCTTTCTTTTTAGTGCCCCTGCTCCCCCCACCTGGACTCTTGTAGTGCGTAGAAACAGTTTAAAAGAAGATCGTGCCTAATTCTTAAGCGCTAGGGAAGCTTGGGAATGAAGGAAGGCGCTAGCTCCTTCCCAACAACCATTTTGGGAGACCATGATGGGTCGCCCAATCAGGATTACCTATGCTTATGGGAAACTTAACCTAACGACTGTTTGGTAGATCGGGATTCTTCAGAGGCAACTTTAATTTCAAACCTCACTCTGACAAAAGAGAAACTCAACCAACAGGATTGGATATTGACCCAGGCCAAAAGAAATAAACAGACTTATGAAAGACTAATGTCCTAGAGTCTAAACATCTGAAACAGGTACCCAAATATCTGAAGATCTTTCTGTGTGGAATAGTACGAGGCACTTTGAGGGTTTAAATCTATTCCCTACTACGGAATTATTAGTTGCCAGGAAACATCTGATGGCGGACCAGTATTCTTGTAGATACTGCCAGAATTCTTCTGAGACAGAAACATTGAAACAATTGTTAACAAAGTGTTTGGGCTGGAAACCTCGGAGGACCCCGTTTTTGGGCTCAACATGTGCCTCAGCTCCAACAATAGGCCTAGACGACTGGTGGCTCAAATCCCTAATGGGTGAAAGCCACATGTTGGTTTTTGCTTTGGTTAAATTCTTGAATGGAATCCCCTTGAGTGATGATTCTGAGGCATTAGTATAATAGGGAGCAATTAGTCTCCAGGGTGATTGTGGTGTTCATTTAGTGGAGAATAGTGCTTATATATTTTTATTGATGAGTTGTAATTGCTTTTTGAATTGTGTGTTTTTTTATTTTGATCTTTGAACAGTGAAACCTGGAAAGTAATGTTATGTTCATTCTGTTCTTTATTTGCGTTTTAATTGTTAAAAGGTTTGAAATAAACCAATAAAAAAAATAAAAAAAAATATATAAACCTGTTCACTAGCCTGGCAGGTATTATTGTGTCTCAAATTACTTAAGGCAGTCTCTAAAAAGTACAACCGGAGTTAAGGTATGATAAGAAGCTGGTTTCCGGACTTCTCGTGGCCTCCCTTCTTTCCCCAACAGGCCTTGTACCTATTGAGTCTCTGTCGGGTCTTGTTCAACGGTTGCAAGCACTTCTGTTGCTCCTTTCGGCTGGAGCGGCAGCGCAGCATTCGGTGCTGAGCGAGTGGCGGTCTCTCCACAACCGCGCCATCTGATGGCTCCGCGCCATCAGACTTCCGTTCTTCCAGCTCTCCGGGTGGCCAGGGTACTGCAGACCAGGTGAGAACGCCTCTTTTCCCGTTCTTGTGTCTCGGTCAGCAGCTTCCGCTGCTCTACACTGGACATCCTCCAGGTTTTTAGATTCTCCTGGGAGGGTCCGACTCCTTGCTTGGTTTTCCCCACCTTCTATTTTGTACTGGTCTTAACCAATAGGAATTTGTGAAACACTAGACTGTTCAAAAGGTGCTTCAAGGAGTGCCCTTCATGCCTTCGTACCTTCTCCTTGTTCCCCGTAATTTCCCGAGCGCTCTCTCCAAGGTGGACCTGCCTCACCCTCACCTCCGTACTGCTACTACTATGTACATGACATGTACATGGGATGGCAAGGCAAAGGCAGGTTAGGTGAGGGGGATTGATGAGAAATATACTACATTCTCCTTAGATTGTCGTCCCTAGTACGATTGGGGGGCCTCCCCTCCCGAGATCCTCCCGCTGAGTACCATCCTGAGTGGGTCCGTCCTGCACCAAACCAGGAAACAGACCGAGAGACATCCTAGTGGCCTTCCACAGCTTTGCACAAAAGAAAAAGTCTTAGAGAAAGCCAGAAAGGCAGGGCACATCACCTACAACGGCACAGAGATAATTCTATATCAAGATATGGCACAATTAACCCTGATTAAAAGAAGGCGTATGGGTCCGGTCCTGACACTTGCGTGCCCAGCAGGTGCGATACAGATGGACCCACCCATTTGGTCTGAGCTTCACCTGGAAAGGCAGACAACACAAGATCACTACCTGCGAACAAGGAATGGACTTGCTGGGCCTGGAGGAGCAATCCCCGGCGGGACCCACTTCTCAAGCCGACCTTCGCAACACTCGCAAACCATGAGAATGGTCTACAGTGGGGTCTGAATGATAAAAAGAAAGGAGGCCCTCCAAACTTCGCACCAAAACGACCCGATGAAAGCTATGCCAGAATGCCAAAACCGATCACCTGAAACTGTAAGCAGATTCTGGAGAAATAGCCCGAGACTGTACAGTGAGCCCGGGGAGGGCGTTCGCTAACAAAAGATACGTCTACGGTATCAGGAAAACCCTAGCATTTGCAAATCATGATAGCAGTGGGGGTGTGGGGGGCCTGGAGTCCTGCATTAGGCAAACCTGGGGCTATACCGGAGCACAGCTGACCTGGCCCTTGTGGATGCATGGAGGGAGATGCGGGGTAGCAACGTGGGGTACACCTATTCACACGCGCACAGGACACACTAACGAATAGACTAAATATGGATTTCCAAAGCACTGCTAGGCAAAACCACACAGACATTGCCTTAGGAGAGATCGCGCTCTCAGACCATGCCCCATTGACCCTGACAATACTCCGACCACACGGCCCTCCTGGGCTGTGGAGGTGGTGTTACACGACCCACCTGTTTAAGGACGCTGTTCTAACCCGGGAAATAGAAGAGCTACAGGAGTTTGCGACTAATACATTGGAAGACACTCCTCTGCAGCTATGGTGGTATGCCCCCAAAGCCACGATGAGGGGAAAGATTATCATGATAAAAGCTAGAAGAGAGCTGAAATTGGAGGAACAGCTAGAGAACAGACTCAAATTATGGCACAGATGGGCTCAAAACACACAGGTGCCATCAAAAGAGTATCACGCAGTAAGGGGGCAGCTAAATCCAATTCAGACCAGAGCGGCTGAACGTAACCACCTTCGTCTGCGCCATAAATACTACGTCAAAGCTAATAAATCTGACCGTCTTCTAGCCAGAATGCTAAGGAAGGAGGAAGGGGATAAAACCATCCTGAAAATTGAGGGGTAGGGGGCCGGATGTTCACCAGCAACAATGACATAGAAAGGGAGTTCTGCCGGTTTTACACCACCCAATACGCCTCTGACAACACGGACCCCACAGCCCAGGTGACCTACCTGGAAAAGATAGATCTGCCGACTATCTCACGAAAGGAGAGGGAGCAGTTGGAAGAGAAAATAACACAGGACTATGTCAGAAGGGTGATAACCACCATGCCACTAAATAAATCCCCAGGCCCCGACGGGTATGTCGCGGAATTCTATAAATTACATAAAGAAATCCTAATCCCCCATCTAGCCAAATTGTTTAACCATGTTGGACCCACCAAAGCCATACCCAAATCAATGGAGGAGGCAAAGGTCATACTTATACATAAAAAGGGCAAAGACCCGGCAGAATGCGGGTCATACCGCCCGATAGCGTTAATAAACGTGGATGCTAAAATACACACCAAAATCTTAGCAACCAGGCTAGAGACAATTATGCTTAGAATAGTGCAACCAGACCATGCAGGCTTCATCAGAGGCAGGCAGACAGCGGATAATGTAAGAAGAATTGCCCACCTGGTAGAGAAGGCGCAGAGGAAAGGGATCCCTGCCCTCCTGCTGGCAATAGATGCCAAAGAAGCCTTCGATCGGGTGGAGTGGGGCTTCCTTTTTGCTACAATGACTAAGATGGGCTTTGGACCTAAATACCTAGATCGGGTCAAGGCCAATTATTAAAATCCACTCCTCCGACTGGCAATTAATGGGCAGATCTCAGGGCCGGTCATAGTAGAGAGGCACAAAACAGGGTTGCCCCCTCTCACCGCCGTTATACGCACAGCATCTAGAACCATTCTTGGCAGCGATAAGAGTAGTAGAGGACATAAAAGGAATACCGTTTGGGGGATATGACTATAAAGTGGCCGCTTTTGCAGACATGCTTCTCACATTGACGCAACCCGTCACCTCTCTCCCAGCGGTGTGTGGGGAACTTGACAGATTCGGACAAGCCATACTCCACGTCCTGGGGATCGCTACGGGGACAAACAGAGGCCTGGATATGATCGGTCTGAATGGGGCCCTGGTAGGCATCCCCACAAAGTCAAGCCGTAAAGTGTATGTCATTATAACAATGTCGGCAGCTATGGTCCTAGCGTGCAAGTGGAAATCGAAAGAGATTCCCCAAGAACATGAGTGGATCGCAAAAACGTGGTCACTCGATACATGGTGACCATAGTTTGCGACAGACTGCGGCGGCCTTCTGAAATACCTAAAGGAGGCAGCTCGTAGAGCATGCTGCCCTAGATCTATGACTGTTAGGAATTGTAAAGCCTCAAGGAGTTCGACCTATAAAGGGGAAATACCAGGAAGAAAACGTGGAACCCAGCTACCCTGCATGGACATAACTCCTCCACAGCTGCTACCAGAAACCAGGAGGGACCATAGAGCTCCAAGGATAACTCTTGGATAGAGGGGGGTTTCCAATAGTTGAATGTTGTAACTTTAAAAAATGCCAATAAAAATAAGTTGAAAAAAAATAAAAACAAGAATCGCCTGGTACTTGTCATATTTATACCGATTCATGGTTGGTTGCTAATGGTCTAGTAGTCTGGCTGCCGGCTTGGAAAAGAAATGGATGGAAAATTCACAATAAAGAAGTGTGGGGCAAAGAAATATGGCAAGACATTGCTGACATGCTAGTGCATACTACTGTTACTGTATTTCATGTAGATGCACATTGTGCAACAGATTCATTAGAACAATGGTTCAATTCTGTTGCATATGGACATGCAAGAGTTCAAATTGTGGACTCTAAAGCTGAAGAAGACTTGGAGGGAATTGCCAAGTGGGCCCACCAGAAAAGTGGACATCTCGGAGAGAAGCCTAGTATCAGGTGGGCGGAATCAAAATCCCTTTAGAAAATCCTGAAAACTGATTTTAAAATGCCCTATATGCCAACATCAGAAACTTAGATCTATTCCACACATAATTCATGGCATGTTAAAAATGTGGGAAGTTGCCAGGTCACATTTGGCAAATTGATTATATTGGCCCTATGCCCATTAGCAAAGGTTGTTTATGCACGTACAATTGTGGACACGTACTCAGGCTATTTAATGGTCTTACCATGTAAGAGAGCTACTCAATTTAATACGATAAATCACTTGATCAGGTTGCTGTGTATTATGGCGTCCCATTACAAATTCAAAGTGAAAATGGCTCCCGTTTCAAAGGTAAATTGGTCGTGGATTATTGTATTGAGAAAGGGATTGAATGGCTTTTTCACATCCCTTATCACCCGGAAGCATCTGGTCTGATTGAACGCATTAACGGGTTATTGAAACAACAACTGCCCAAACTTAGTGATGGTACTTTGCGGAGCTGGCGCGAACACTTGTCTGAAGCAGTCCAAATTCTTAACCATCCTATTGCTAACAGTGAAACTCCATTGATGTGTATGTTAACGCCAGCTTTGTAAATGAATCCAAGTCGTGCACATGAAACTTTGCCTTATTGGGAAACATCTCCAAGCGATTTGGTGCCTTATCGTGCCACTCCAGAATCTGCAGGGGGAGAGTTGCATGCTAGAGAGGAGGTTTGCTTACAGCCTGACAGTATTACTGTAATCGATACTGGTATTGGTGTACATATTCCCTCTGCACACATGGGTTTGATCGCTCCAAGATCGGGATTGGCCCTAAAGGTATCCAAGTATTTGGCGGTATTGATTATCAAGGCGTCATTAAAGTAATTCTTTTAAGTAGTGGTGAAAATATGCTACCCATTCATATTGGAGATCGAATTGCACAATTGGATTGTGGTGCCTATTAAAATATCCATGGGTGCTAAAGGCGAACCTCCCGCAACATAGACAATTTGTGGGAATAAAGTATTTGGTTCATCTGACACTATGGTTCCTGGTGCAAATGTTATGGGTTGAGAAACCTACTGGTCCACCCGTGCCTGCTGATGTAATAGCATCCAGTAATGATCAACTTGTTTTGGTCATGGAACCTGGAAAAAAGAAAAAGAAATGGGTGCACATCCCTGCCAACAAATGTTATTTACGTGAATTATGTACTTCACTGATATCTTCCTTTTTTTAAACTGTCTTTTAGATCCTAAGTGTATTGAGTGCCTGTGTGCTGCACGTTGGGAGTCCTTTCGGCAGGGTACGGGTTCATGTCAAAGGATGTGGAAGACTTCTCCATTCTGCAAGTGGAGCGTGGCATTTGGATGTATGATAATGCACCGCCTATTACCTATGCTCCCGAGGATGCAATCATTGCTGCCTATCAGATTGCATTCAGAAAGCGACGAGAGCACAAAAACAAGGTTTTACCTTTGTTTCTTCCGGGAGTTGCTACTTCCTTTTCCCCATCAGAGTTATTCTGCTTTAGTAAAACAGCCAGGAAATGTTTGGATCTATTTGGCCCAAAAAGTACTTAACATTTCACACTTTTGCTCGTCGGATGTGCACAGTTCTACAGACTTAATTTCTACTCGTTTAGTGGCCATTCCGACGCACACTTGTGTTGAAGCACATATTTGGAACATTGCACAATGACTCTTTGGTGCAACACTTGGATATTTGAAATTCATTTTCAATTTACGAGTATGTTACATTTTGTAAAGACACGTTTCATAAATTTAATAACATGACGTTCGTTATCACACACGATATTGCTCCTGCTGACGTTTGTTATAGCATGACATGTGATGTTACTTATATATATTTTTTATTATTAAAATGGTATAGTTTTTTTACAAAATGTTACTTATATCAATTGAGATTGGATAAACTATTCAAACATACTGATTCTGAGAAACAATTATGTACAAGATCTATTGCAACGTGTACGGATGGTTCCAATGACATGATCTGCAACTTCACCATTCTCACTGCTAGCCACTTGAAATATGTTAAACTTCCGCCTGGTTGGTTATTTTCTTGTGGCAATTTTTCTTATTCTTACATTCCTGCTAATATTTCTGGTGGTCTCTGTGCTTTAACACGGCTTGCTTTGATGATGTACCCATTAACACCTGCAATCACGCGTTCTGTTCGTGCTGCTTCTTATCATACCTTAACTCCGGTTGTAATTTTGATGTACATTTAGTCTCGGAGGCCCAAGTGCTTGCTCTTAGTGTTTCTTTTATTGGTATTTTTGGTTTGGCTGCAGGTACCTATAAAACCATGATTAAGCTTGCTTGTTTAGTAGTTAAGGGGCTTAATGAAACCTCACAAGCATTAACTGAAATATTATTAGATAAACATTCTTCAAAATAGGGTGATTAATTATTGGTTTTTGAAACATAATTTAGGTTGTGAGGAAATAGAGGGCATGTGTTGTTTTGATTTAGGTGATCATTCCTGCCCTATTGAAAAGCATATTAAAAATATTAAGGGTCTTGTTACAAAAGGTAACTCAAGATTGATATGTAAATTGGTGGGAATATGTATTATCCTGGATTCCTGCATCATTGCGTTCTGCTTTGTTTTGGCTTTGTGGTATTCTTGTAGTTTTGACTAGCCTTTTTTGTATTTCATGTATTCCTAATATATGGAGAATGATTTGTAGGTTTTGATCTTCTGAACAACATACGTGTTATGGTAGTGGAGTATTCAAGGAGTGGAATGTAATGCTAGGGTGTAAAACGCGAGCCAGAACAACATGGCGTCGATGCGCATCTATTTTGAACACTCATCTACCATTGCAGTAATAAAGTCTGCGCTTCCGCGGGCCTCACAGAATGAACAAGTAGCAGGGAAAACAGAGCAAGGACACAGATATTCTGCAGGCGGACTGACTACAGGGAATAGTTATTGTATTGTCCAGTGAAGGACGAATACAGAAGGCTAGTTGGGGTGCGCTGCAGCTGCTTGATAAGGGGTCTGGGAATGCATGCAAGTAGAGGAGTGCTGGGTTTTTCCACTTTCAACTGGATTTTTCGACCCTTTGTCTCTTCGACTTGTGATCTGCCTTTCGGCCGAAGGCAGAACACGATTTGGAAGGGGTGGGGGTGACCCATAAAAGAGGTCATCACGGAAAGGTGGTTCAATGGTGAACCCTGGGTGTTGCAGTCTTGCTGATAGGGAGGACGCTCCGTTTCAGACCCCGTTGATCATAACTATCTCTTCATCTACCTGCTGAGGGACTAAGCAGTGTTGTCTGGTGGCCAAGATGAACTTTTCTTCTGCTGTATTGATAACAGTTATGACATTTATATTCTAATCTGAATATACAGGTTTAGATGTATTAGTGTGTTATCAGTTATTAATAAACGGCCTATAATGAGCCATGTTCTATAACCTTATACGGTATGGGTGTCTCTTCTGCTAGTCTGAGTCCAATCATTTGTTATTGTGAGAAGGGGCTGGGGAAACTTAACAATTTGTGTTCTTCCCTTTTAGCCAAATAGACGCAATACAGGCCTCGATCCGGTCTGCAGTCGGCAGACAGGGGAAGAGTTGGAAGGAGGCCAGACAGATGCAAACCCCGAACCAGGCAGTCACGGATAGAGCCTCCAGCCACCCAGCTTTCCTTACAGCAGAACCGCAGCAGAGGGAGCCGACCCTGCAATAGAGAGAACATGGGAAAGCATGCAGAGCTGCTGCAGCAGTCCAGGCCAGGAGATAGGGAGCAGTCGTGAAGAGAGCCTCTAGCCGTCCTGCTGCACAGCTGCAGAACTGCCGCAGGAAGCACAGAGCCCATGTGCGAGAGATAGAGAAAGCGAGCAGGGGAACTTGAACGCAGCTGTTGAAATGCTCCCTGCAGAGGAGAACCAGAGTTTAATCCGAAGTTACCAGGGTTGTTGGGGAAGATTGGAAAAATACAGGAAACCGGAGAAGCAGGGTCTGGGACCCATGTCAAAAATACCCGACATGCTAGTGGACTAGGTGTACGAGTGAGGAAGAGAAGCACACTCCCTCTTCTTCTTCGCAGTACCTGGAAGGGAAGAAACCAGGTTTGCCAAGAAGGGTCTGGAACCCGCATCAAACAATAGAAGCCAAAAAAGGCCCGGGAAAGGGAGACATTCCCCAATCAGTTGAGATTGAACTGTAACTTCAAACAACCTTCCAATTGGGAACGTTATACTTTGTTTTCTAAAGGCACTTGCAACCTGGGGATAAGGAAATATACCCTCAAGGATCCCATTCCACGTTGGGGAACTTTAATTATCCAGGGGAAGGGACCTATTCCTCTAAACCAAGGAGACATAACTTTCTTTAGTCTAATTAGAAGTGTAAGGGACAGACATAGAATTCTGACATAGGACTGTGGACTTTTGATTTGAACATCCCGACAGGTCCAGTCGTAATTTTAGTTGAGGCAGGGAAACCCTCTTAAGAGTTAGGGCAAGATCTTTACCAGCCACAATGGCTCCACTGTGTCAGGGCCGTACTTCACCCGTGCACCCCAAAGAGAACAACGTATCCGCTTTCTTGGCCGTCCAGGTTGTTGTCTCGTTCATTGCTTTTCTTTTCTCTTGTTCTCTCTTGTACATGTACTTGATATGTCCAACAGGGATTCCTCTTGTACAGCTTCTGTGAGAGGGCAGATAGGGAGGTCTTCCTTGGAGGGAAGACTGTTAATTTCCTTTATGTTTCTCCTTTATTTTCAAGTGCTGGTTAACGGTGGGTTTGAACTTTTACCTATTTTTATTAGTTACACTTCTTCCTTTTCTTTGTAGACACCCTGCAAGCTGCGGGTGGCATTGGGGCAAACCCCTTGTGCTTTTCCCATGAACTGGGGGCTTGCTGAAAGAACCCAGGCCAAACAATGTTTTTGCTTCCTCTCCTGGAACGGTGCCAGAGGCGCAAAGTGTCCTTGGAACAGTAAAGCTCGTTTTCCTTTTGCTTCATGTGGCTTTTTCCATTCTCTGGCGCTTGTGAGGTGCTTTGCATGGAGCCCAGAGGCCAGGCTGGAAGGAGCCCCTGCATCCATTTGCATTTTGTTTTATCTTATATTCCCTTTTGCACTTTCTTGTGTGAGGCCTGCAGGACTGGAGTGGTTTCCCTTTTTATTATTGTTTTCAAGGAGAGCAAATGGTCCTAGACTTCTTCAGTGGAGAGAGTGCAGCATCTAATTTTCTCCAAGGCCTTGCTTCCTTTGAAATATTTTTTCTTCTAATCTCTTCACCGTACACAGGGTGCAGACACGGATCAGCAGAGCGTAGGTGGTTCATTTGTCTGCTGCTGCTCCTAGAGGGGAGGTATCAAGGGCTCCAAACTTAAACATGCTCCCTTGCCTGAAGGAACAACACTCGCTCACTTTCTTCATCTTGCTGACAGTTTTAGTCTGTCAGTGTTACGATTGTATACCGAGGCTGAGCCTCAATACTTCAATTGACTATGTAATTGAGGTTTGGTTTGCTTTCTTAATGTGGGTTATACCACAGTAGAGTTGCCATAGGGTTAGATCTGTGATTGGCCACGGGTAGAGGTCAAAGGGCCTTACAGTAATGGTGGCAAGTTTCTGGATTAATGGGTTTGCATTTTGATGTAGTCCACGACAGAACTTCCTGTTCAGCTGTGCTAGATGTTCATCCAACATCTCAATTAGCAGCTCCCTCTGCAAGACGGTTCTTGTGAATAGTGGGGCTCCATCTGCTATCCATATGACCTTGTTTTGTACTTTATGAAGAATCATCCGGTGTCATTATGGGATGGTGCTCCATGCTATGGAGGCATGTGTCAGGATGGGTCTGATAATCACCATGTAGGTGTTGATTTTACTCTGGATAAGCATGGACTGTCTTCAGAAGAGACTACTGCTCTGCCAGCTTACCAGATGCTTTCCGATGACTATTCTTATCATGTTTCTCCAGTTGTACTTGCTCTCGAGGTTCACATCTAGATACCAATTGCTGCACTCCCACTTGTTTGTCTCTACATTGAGACAGATATGCGGGAGCTCCTTGATGGTAAATAGTCTAGCAGTGGTCTTGGTGGTGTTCAGTGCCATCTGCCAGTTGCTGTACCTCGAGAAGTGCTTGTCCAAAGACGATTGAAAGTTCTTCGCCTGTCAAACTAGAAATTATATCGTGCCTCCTATTGCTAGGAATATATGTATATTGGCCTACGCCAAGCTGCTAACAAGCTGCTTATAAACCACATGTGAATAAACTCGCATTGCAAGGTCCTGACCTTAGAAACCATGTAAACTGTCATTTTGGGTCAAGCCGCCATTTTAGGTTTTCTTGCTCTATAAAGTCACCATGTGAGCTAAAATGGTAGCCTATGTTATTCAGAACAGAACTCGATTGTCATGACCTCTGTACAGTTAATGTATAACTTGCCTGCAGGCCACCTGTTAGGGTCATGAGCTGAGACCTTGACCTTCTGCTGACCTGTGTGCAATGGATTACCTGTATCACCGAAACTGATCTATAATTGAATGAGAACACCTGCTTAACTATATTGTATAAATTAAGTCCTGCATTGTAATGTTAGGCCTAGAGCATACATTATTACCATTTCTTCTTGTTAATGTATAAACCTAAGATGAACTAGATTTGACCCGACAAGGGACCCTAGAGCAGTAACTTATTTATGAAATGGTTAACCTGCAAAAAGGCTGGACAACAGGCTAGAGAAATGTATAAAAGCCTGACTGTTTCAATGAATATTTGCACTCACTGAGCACACCGAACCACGCCGGAGTTCGCTGTGTTGTACTGAGGGTCGATAGCTATCTGAATTTTGTTCTGTTCTTTTGTAACTGGATTCAGTATAAAATAAAGTACTTTGTATGTTCCTTTGTAACCTGCGTTTGGTGTGTTTCCTTTTTGGTTACCCTGCCTCATATTATTTCTTTGTTTTCACACGCCAATTCCATTTTCCTGAAATCGGACTGCAACACCATCTGTGTACAGTGTCAGGTCCATTTTGTGGAAATACATGGGGAATGTCGCTCCTCTAGCCGGAGAGATAATTTTTTTCCCTGATGGAGAAGGTGGCCTTGGCAACGGAATAGTTATTTGAGGGATTACTGTCATTCTTCCCCTGAATTGTTTATTGGCATTGAATTGTTTGCTGCCTCCCTCTGTGGCCAGCACTTTTTAACACACATTGCACTTTATATTTTTGTATGTTTATTCCTGTGTGTATTTTCAACTATTTAATATTTTCTTAAATTAAATTTGACTAAAATAATAAAAATGTATTTTTTAAAAAAGTTTTTTCTGTGGTCTGTATGGGGTGATCAGCGGAGTTGAATTTGGGTTACTGCCTTCATGTTCTTGTTGGAACCATGTTTTCCCAAGTGAACTTAGTTTCATATCCGCTGGCTTGACCTTGTTCAATATTGTGAGTTGCTTCCCCTTCTTGCCAGCGAAGTAGGGGTTACCCATCCATTTAGCGTTTATTAAATTAGAAAGCATCAGTTGTGGCAGTGTTTTGATAGGACGAGTATGACATGTACATGTATCGATCCGTTTAGGATGGTCCTCGGGTGTCTTCAATAAACCCAAAAACAAATATTAACATTCCACGGTCTATAAACAAACTTGTAAATAATATATTCTCATACATCAACATACTTCATCAGTTGGATGAATCTTCCTGTTCGAAATTCTCGCATCTATCCTCCTATCTGGCACCCTTCTTCCTTGACCATCAACGCAGGTTAATACTATGTTGTCTGGACTTGAATTTCAGTTGTCCTAAATCAATTTAAAAGTAAAGTAATATCTTTGAACCAAACATTCCCCAAGCTAAAATCCCAGTTTACATATGTGAGAAACCCAACGGTGTCTCCCTGACTAGTCCCCAGGGATCTGTCATCCGGTGGCCAAGACACAGCCATTGCTATTGGATCCAGTTCCTAGGGGTGGACCAGTGAGGGAGTATCACCTGGAGGGGGGGGGGGGGGGGGGTCCTCGGGTAGTGGAAGTGGGACACCGACGGGTGAGACGAGGTATCCTTCTTCCCCGTAGGATATGTAAACAATATACCCCCCCTTTTACAACTCTAACACTTTCGAACATCACGAAAGACAGCCAAATACCAGAGCCATTTACCCGACGTGTCCCAACACAAGGATCAGGCAATTGACCAGAATCACACACACCTAACAGCCCTTGCTCTTCACCACAGAGATAAAAGGGTGAGCACAAGAGCACGATACGAGCAAGGCAGACCGCACAACGAGACAGCTATCCAGGCACGGCAGTTCAAGGAGGAAGAGAAAGACAGCACAAACCGAGAGGGTGACAAGGAGAGACGCGACCTTGCCCTTTCCGTCCAACGCGCGTGAGATCTCAGTGGAAGGAATTGTAAGATCACGAACAATAGCCCAAGTGTGTTGCAGCAGATGTCAACGGTACACAGAGCGTGCCTACGCTGATAAGTAGGACAGAGGGAGGTGCCTGCTACCGCGGTAATTGCCTTGATTACCGATACGAAGAAAGCCAAGCGGTTCATCACAGCCGGTGAGTTGAGGGAAGGACCAATAAAGAAACCGAACTGAAAAGTCTTTGACCAGCAGATGATTGTGAATAAGGGAAGTGAATCCCACATCATAAGAAACTAGAAGGAACTGAAATTCGCAAGAGTGAACCCGAAGGAGAGATGCTGATGGAAAGGGGAAAAGTCTAAAGTCCCAAAGAACAGTGTGTTGACAAGAGTGAACCCGGCAGAGGGTTATCCACATTGAACTGTTCAAAAAGACATGATTCCTGAATACCACAGAGGGGGGTCCAAGGGTGAAAAAGCATCACCCAACGTACAAGCAGAAAGGAATCTTGTTATTTTGAATGCATCAGGCTCTCGAAGGCAAGATACTTTTTACAGAGCAAGAGACTTGGCCAGCGAAGATCCCGATAGCTGAAAACAGAACTGTCGTCTCGTGCTGGGAAAGCTTGAGCGTGTGCTGTGCTCCAGAGTCGCGCCTTCTCGCATGCTGAAAAGGTGGGGGAAGGGAGACCATGAGTACTGCATCCTGACCTATTTGTAAACACTTCAATTCTTGTGAGCCCTATCCCATACTCTACTGTATTTAGCGCAACGATTGGCAATAGGTTTTTCTTAGTATAGGCCTTTTAATTTACAAGACACCACTAGGACTGCCTTATTTTTGATTTGATGGTCGTAGCTTGCTCCCATCTTAGGTTTAGACTAAGTGTTTTTCCACCCTACCTATACAGTTCAATAAACAAAACTGATCACTTGTGTGTCTATTCTTGATTCCATGCCTTCCTTACACATGGTACTTTTAAGTGTTTAGTTGGTAGCAAACCCACTTGACTGTTCCAAATCACATTCCATATACATAACCCCTCTGCCGCTACGAAAATCATAAACCCCTTAAGGGCACTGCTATCGTTTGTTTCAATAGAACATATGAGCCGTTTCATATTCTCGGTCTCACTTCTGACTTTCCTACATACAACCCTGTCAACTCTTACCTCATATTCACAACTCCTTACTGTCCAATCGTAACCGTCTATCATGAATACATTGTTGAAGTGGTGTTTGTTACTGATCGTACGTCAGTTACAAGATTACATACTTAAAACGAGAACATTTAAAAAAAAAAAAAAATTTTTTAAAAAATCCTATTTCGGCTGCCTCGGTTTCTGTGTATACAAACTCAGCAGCCATCTTATAACATTGCTCCGACGATGTATACATATGTACCCGTGTGATTTCTGCTAATGTTAATGATGGTTGGTTGCCAGTGTTGTAATATTCACTTTTATAACGTTTTTACAATGTGACCATATTAGACAAATCAGGTGTGTACAATTGATTTGTGTGTTAGTAGTGGTTAATTGGCCAAACTGTAATATTCACTGGCTCTTGTTCAACACCATTGAAGCTCAACATTGAGCTTAGTGCTAAGTGAATAGCTTGTATAACAGCAACTTAATAAGTTAGTTCCAATTTGTGTGCCCGTTATACTATTAAATGTGTTGGGTACGACAACATAAACTTCAGACACATCTGACGGGGTCCTTCTTCAATACCCTGTAGACAAACAGATAATCATCATCTGTTTGTACTAATCAAACAATGTCTCATTATGGCCACATAACACTCTATATGATCAAACAGATTCTTCTTTCAAAACTACAGTAAATACTTACTCTCAGCACACCAACTTGAAGTCTACTTCACCTATGAGATCCGGCGGAGGTCCAGCATGAGAGTTGAGACGGTGAAGCAACAAAAGTCAATGTGTCCACAAAATCAAATCCAAGCAATGGCAACAGGTCGTGATGGTAAAACCATAGTGAATCAAGACAACTGAAACAGTGATTATGGAGAACAGTGGTTATGGAGAAGGGGGAATTATTTTATTCCCAACAAACTTAAAAATAGGGAGTAAAATATTCTCAGTTCTAAATTTTATCTGGAGCACTGGGTATCAGGAGTTGTGCAGACTAGTGCGAGCAATAGTTTATGTACATTAGAAGGTATCCACCTGAGGGTACTTTAGAGAGTTGCTTTCCCTATTCACCCCATCCTATCCAATTAAGCATCCCTAATCCTCTTTCTGGTTCCCCCAAACTCCGTATTCCCTATCCACCTGTCCCTGATCCTCTTTCCCCCCCATTGGCTGCCTCGTGGACACCCGTTAATTTCCAATAATGAACCCATGACAACCAAGGTGAGAGGGTCATACTCCATTCGACTTCCATGGTTACAGAGGGGTTGGGACTTACCCTTAGGGGGTTGACACTCATGATAATATTATAGCACTGTATGCAATTTAGACAGGCAAGTTCCAGTTTTCTGCATTTGTAGGAATGATGTACAGTTCTTTTACTGATATCTGCTCGTATCAGTCTGTCTCAAACTGTTCTATCGTTAATCTGCAATTCTTTACAAATTTCATTTAGACATGGATCTGTTTATAAGATGGTCCAATATGTCTTCATCAATTAACAAGAGGTTGGGCAAAAAGTAATAGAATATCCAACTGAAGTTTTTGTTGATGATCCTTTACAATCCAACCCCATTTGTTGCTGCCACCCGTCTCCATGCTTTTTCAATTACATTCACAGGGTAACCCCGCTTGTAGCAATTCAGCTTCAGTCTCAAAGTCTCGATTCTCAGAACTAATTTGCGTCAGTCTTAAAAATGGAGAGTACGGAAGATTCTGTACCAAAAGTCTTGGGTGGTACAACTCCCAATGTAGCAACTCATTCTATTTGTTTTAGGATAGACCGAAAATTTTAATTTGTTCTCCAAATTTAGTAGAACATTTAAGTCTAAAATAATGGATGGTTCCATTAGACACCGTAGAGGTAAATGTTATTGTGTCATGAGTGAATATTGTTCACATGCTCTAAAAAATTGATTCAATTCAGACATCTGCCCCAAAAAAATAAAAATTAAAAAAAAATTAAAAAAAAAATGGAGCCATCATTTTCCACCATTTGTCCAGTGTTCCAACTACAAAATCTTATTTAAAAAATGCTGCATTAGCAAGTTGGCATATATTAGTGCAAATCTTGCCCCCACAGAGGTTCTTTTAGGCTGTTGGGAAATAGACTACCAAATTTAGAGTAACCATTACATAGAACAATTCAAAACACACAAAAGGAAAGGGTGATGAACATCCTCCTGTACTTGATGTCTGTGTAAGGCACTGAACGGTGCTTCAATGTTTTCCTCATGTGGGATGTTGGTATTTAAACTTCTAATATCCATGGCTGCCAAGACATATTCATGATCTTTGGTCTGGTATCTTTGTAGCAATTAAATGTGTTGTGTCCTTCACATAATGAATGATATCACTCTCTAGTGGTTGTAGTGTATTATCTATATAGATGAGTATCTGCTAAAAAAAAAAAAAAACTAAATCGCTCTGAGCCACAATCAGGCATCCAGATGGTTATGACATCCTTATGTATTTTAGGTAAGCAATAAAACACTGGAACTGTCGGATGTTGTTTAAACAGTGCCCTGTACGTTGAATTGCTAACTGATCCATGTTCCTCTGTCTATTAATAGTGTCTTGACGGTTGATGGATTGATAGATAATGTAGGATCACTACTCTATGGTTTACAGGTTTGTTCATGTTGCAAATATTGCTCACATTCAGCGATATATTTAGAAGCGTTCATGAGTACAATAGCTTATGGGGCATAGTTTGGATCCCTGTGGCGTACCTGTTCAAGTAGGCTGTGTTGTTGAGAGATCTGCTTGCATGGCCATGTGGAAGGTGCCACCGTCCATGTATCCACCAGTCAAGTTCATCAGATAACTAGGAAATCCAAGATTAACCAATCAATCATCATGTGCAGCAGTCCCTTGAGCCATACACAATCAGAGGCTTTGGCCATGACCAAGAAAACAATTCCTGTACATGTGTAGATGTTGTATCCATGGGTGTTATTAAAGATTTATCTTTTGTCAACTTTCCCTCCATAGTTTCTATGGATCCCCAATTTTGTAACCTGTTCGGACTTCGAGGAGAGGCAACGATCCTCCAGGTCACTTCACCTCTCCCTAGATGGGAGCCCCTTTCATGAGACTAGGGAGAGGAGGATGCTAAGCAATAGTCCCTGCATGGGTGATAACAGGTGGGAGGATCTGATGGAGAGGAACTTCCCTTCTTGGGACAAGGATGTACATCTGGGACCTGGCCCCTTCATCTGCCAATCCCACAGGGTAAAAGCAACACCTAACCCGCCCTTACCTATGGTAAAATCTGAGACTATGCGTTACTGTAATGTGTCAGACAGCCTCACTATGATAGGTACTGAGACAAAGAAGAACCAAAGAATGCCACAGTCAAGCATGAAGAGTGTTCAACCATCTGCTGTCAAACTAGGTTGCGCTGGGGCAGTTCTAGCTACGTAAGCTAAACAATAAAGAAGTACAAGGAAAGCGACGTCCGGAAGGAGAAGTCAGCGTGCTAGAAGGCCGTCAAAAAGCCCACGAGTTGGAAACAGGGTGTGTAAAGGTTGAATCGAAGCAGTCATTTGGAGGGACGAGAACAAACCAAGGGACGCCAGGAAAGGGCGTCGCCCATCGGCTGGGAGTCGACAACCTTGAAGCTGAGAGTGAGTGTGGTGGCGGCATGACCTGCGGCAGGTGGACCAATGCGGTCCAAGAACTATGCCAAGACCGCCAACATTAGCCTGCCGCAGAGACACGTAGGTGTTTTCATGGGAAATATGAGATCTGTGGTAGTTGCGTGACCTGTAACAGGTGGATCGTTTGGTCCAAAACTTGCACCCAGACCGCCAACAATAACGGACTGCAAACTCAAGCGGCCCGAAGAAGAGCTGGAGAAGAAAAGGAACGAACAAACCTGTAATCCCTAGCAAAACCAGTGAAGAATTCCACGAAAGAAGATAACTGGAACAATAATAAATCTGGGAGGGGGCCGGGAAAACTTGAGAAGGTGAAACAAGAAGAAAGAAGTAGATCCATTTTGTGGGGCAACTTGTCAGAATTTGCCTGCAGACTTCTGTGAAGGCACGGTGGCCGCAGACCTTGCACATCACAAGATAGCGACCGCACTGTACCACAGCAACCTCCCAAAGAAGGCTCGGAATGCTTCCAGTTCCAGACCCGCTGCTCCCAGACACAGTGGCACTGCACGGCATTCGGGCTATAAGAGCGCAGCCTCCCGGTAAAAGTGAACTTTTCATTCCCGGTTACAACGCTCGTTTCTTCTTTGCCCCAGCTTCTTGTCCCTTTGGCTTCCTCCTTCCGCTCACTGGATCCTCCAGCTTCTGTTTCTTTTGAGTTCTCTTGATCCAACTTGCTCTTAGAACGCCTTTGGGCCTGCAACTTTCTTGCCTTGTTGACATCTTCCTGCTGCAGCCTTCCTTGCTATAGTCCCTGCTCAGCCGGGACTGTTGACAATTTCCTGCTACAGCCTACTTTGACACTTGTTTTCCCCCTGCAAAGGTTCTCCAGTCTCCCCCCTCCATACCTTCCCACGGCCCACCATCATTTCAGGGTCCAGTCCCTGCATGAGGCACCTGTGAGAAACCTGAAGGTGTGTCACACGCTAGTCCCGGGGGATCGGTCATCTAGGTGGCCAGGACACAGCCATCGCTTTTGGATCCAGTTCCTGGGGGGTGGACCTGTGCAGGAGGATCACCTGAGTGAGGGGTTCTTCTGGGAGTGAAGTGGGACACCAGATGACGAGATGCGGTATCCCCTTCCTTGTAACACCTTCACCCCCATCCTACCAGGTAGAATCCTTAGGATCTCAAACCTCTCACCCTTTTCCAACACACACACTTTCTCACGGACAGCTCACTGTGAGTGAAAACAGACTGACACCCAAACTGTATACCAGAAATTTCCCACTACAATGGTCAGGCAATTACTGATCATTGCACACACCCGACTTCCATCACACTTCCCCACACATAAAAGGCAGAGCACGAAAGCACACTCTGAGCAAGGCACAGCACACAAGGAAGAATCAGTTCCAAGATGGCAGCTTAATACAAAATAAAAAACAGCAAGACTGAAGAGGATTGGAAGGAGGGAAGTGCCCTTGACCTTTTCAACTTAAGACCGTTACTTTCATGAACCTTCGAGAATAGGAAACGTAAAACCAGGAATCAAGGCTGAAGAATCCTGCATTGTGTGACAAGAGGTACCCAGAGCTCTCCCGCGTCGATAGTCAAGGCGGGGAGAATCGTTTGCCGCTGTGGTACTGGCTCCTACAACAAACCAGCACCAGTGAAGTCAGCACAGCTGGCGAGTTGGGGAGACCGATTCCAGACCGGTCTGTGTTGAAGCCAAGGTTGCAAGCGGCAACATTGTATAGTGAAAACTGAAGAGAACAGTGTATGAAGCGTATGTGGCAAGCGACGCAAACATAAATAAATAGCAGATGAGTGATTGATCTTTGAAGCCAAGATATCATACCATAGACAGAGTGGTCGGGTACCACGTGGGTACTCATTCATCAGTCTCTTAGGTATCCAGCTGAAAGGTGGCAAATGTGAAAAGTGATAAAGAATTGCGAAATCGAAGTGGTCCGGCAAAAAATCCTGTGCACATTCGAAAGTTTTCGATAATTAATGAAGAAGGATATGAAATTGATCTGAGCCCAACTGAGGGGGATCCGGGGTGAACAGAGACACCAGAGCGTGAAAGCATTGTGATAAGAGAAGGATCTGAGTCCGGATAAAGGAGGTCCAAGGTGAAGAACATTTTGTTGAGAGGATCTGAGCCCGGCTAAGGGGAATCTGAGGTGAAAAGTGAATAAGAAATTGGAGTACTTGTGAAAATCTGAAAGAAGAAAATATCTTATTTATTTTTCACATCAGGCCTTCTGAATGAAGAGACTTTGAAAGACAAAGACTTTGGAATAGAAGGCCCTGATGTTAATGATTGAACTGCAGCCTTGTGCTAGAGAAGCCAGAGATTGTGCTAAGCGCAAGTGTACCGCCTTGTCCCGTGCTGAAACTGTGGGGCAGGGAGGCCAATGGCCTAAACATCCTGATATATCATTTTGTGAACACTTCTTTTTCGTAACAATGTTTCCCACACCATTTGTATTTAGTGGTAAGGGTTGGCAATAGGTTTATTAGTATAGGTCCTTTCATTTTGACAAGACGCCACTAGGACTGCTTTATTATTTGATGGTCATAGCTTGCTCCCGTCTGTAGATTTAAGATTAGATGGGCGTTTTTCAAACTCTTTTTAAGTTCAATAAACACCCTTGAACTGTGGTCACTACTGTCTGTCTTACTGTTGATACTATGCCTTCCTTCCAACACCTTGATTCCTGGTGTCTACAGGGGCGAGGTGGCTTTCAAAAACGATAGACCTCATCTCTTCCCTGAACTTAAGCATCAAACGACTCAGGTAAGGTGAACATCTCAGACAACTCCCTGGGAGTCTCTTCCTCATCCGACTGGGGGCAAGTTGAAATATGGTTCTCGAGTAGAGAGAATCCTAAAGCTGGAGAGAATTGATTAATCTAAAATTGAAGTAACTCATGAACACACTGAAATTGAAGTAACTGATGAAAACACTGAAGAGTCAAGGGGAGTTTTGAGGAGTCTCTCCCTCGCCCGGTGGGAGCAAAGTGAAAGACAGTGCAAGTCAAGAAAAGCCTGCTAAAAGCTGGTGGTAAACTAGGAGCAGGCAGCAATTCTCCTAGTCCCATGATATTTGCGGAAGTTTGTGAAAAACAAACTGAGGGACCTTTACCCAGAAAAAAGGAGTCATTCTCCTGGGTTAGAATAAGAACTCTTCCGTTAGCTTAGTGATTTGTAGGGACAGGGGTAGAGTAGGATGTTTGACTAGCATGGTACCTTTGCTTTGGACATCACATACTTCCCGACAGACCTGTGTTTCAGTTTTGTTGAGGTAGGGAAACCACCTCTATCTTTGGGGATAGATAGGATTGCATTTATTTTGGTTAATAAACCTTCATAGCAACAAACATGCCGTCACTTAATCAGGACTCCTCATTCCATGTCACCACAGGGAATAAATCTTGAGCTTCGCACCCCCTGCCCTTTGCTATGGTGAAAATGATCAGTCCTTCTAACAATCAGTACTAACTAACTAGGTTTACCTTTAAATTTTTACACATGTGTAATCTTTTTAACATTGCACATAGCATCTTGTTATGCGATGCAATGGGAATAATTTTGTATCACCCTTGCCTTTACACTTGTGGTCACTTATGTGTGCCTAAAGACAAGCTTGTGTCAGAACAGAGATTACAATTTTTGTGTTATTTCTAGTGAGGGCATTTCGCGTTTACTGTGTATGGTTACTAAAAGTAGCTAAAGCCCTAAAATGGCCACGTCACAAGATTTTCATGTATTTTGACATGTTTGCCCTTCTTCCTGATTTTCCAGGTCAAGAAATCCCATACAACGTCATGCACTTGCCGGAGAAAGCGGCAGCATTTGCAGGCTAGCGATGCCTTTGGGGGTATGTGGCCCAGGAAGGTGGTGGGACTGTCTGGACGCCCTCCCCATCGGTGGTGCCAGAGAGTCTAGGTGTGGGGCATGAGTGAAACCAATTGTTGTGCCTGTTTGGACAACTACAGGCTGTTTGAATGGTGGAGATCCTTACCATTGGTGGGCTTGGACTGGTTTCCAGGCTGGATTTTGGATAAGATTTTACAGCCATTTCTTCAGATCAGTGTTGGAGGCAAGAATCCCCCCATTGAAGACCATTCCCAAAAAGGCCAGCATCCCTTCTTGCGTCTGGTCCAGTGAAGCCCTGTTGGACTACCTGATCTGCAAAGGCCCTGTGTGGTGCTTCAACCCCTGGACTGGTGGGACCAACCAGTCTTAACAGGTTCTCGAGGATCCAGCCATCCTGAGCCTTCGGGGTGTCCGCGGACCACCAAGTGGACTGTCCAGCTCTCCAGTGGGCTACCTCAATAGAACAATTGCCATTCCGCGTTTGCAGCCGGCACTTTGGTGGTCTCCAGCTAGTGGTAGAAGTCACCTTCCTGCCGAATTTCAGCATCCCAGCTTCAAGGGATCCTGTCCTAGAAGGACTTTTACAACCACAACTGGAAGGTCGCCTGCCATCGTCTATGTGCGGTGGCCTTCAGTGGAACGTGCCTTTCCCCATCCTGTATAGTGTCCTGAAGAGGGCTCCATCGGTGCATTCTACATTTTTCCAATCACCAATGGTTGCACTCCGCTCCTGGACCAGACCGGAAGAACCATTGAACCTGCAGCTCCTGGGCATATCTCACCGGAACCAACGGTGGGAAATCCAACCTGCAGTGACCCATCCAGTCTTCCGGGCAAATCTGAGTCAGTGCAGTAAGTAAAAACAAAGCATTGGTCATCCCCGGTCCTCCCTAGGAGAACATTGCAAACAAGTCTTTGTGCCATTCAACAGCTTTTTGGTTGTCGAACCGGAGTAACAAAACCTGAAAGATAAGAACACATTTTACTTATCTAGTAACTTGTTGCTCTCTTCTTTTGAGCACACACAAACACAAGTAATTTACCTGCTACAGATACAATCTGGGGAGAAGCATTGTAACTTTTGGGCACAAGGTGCCATTCTTAGGGACTGGACTGCTGA
Organism: Ambystoma mexicanum; assembly: GCF_040938575.1. Taxonomy (NCBI): domain Eukaryota; kingdom Metazoa; phylum Chordata; class Amphibia; order Caudata; family Ambystomatidae; genus Ambystoma; species Ambystoma mexicanum. Next base: position 175,663,230 of record NC_090931.1, read on the forward strand.
AGCTAGGGAATACAACTTGGGACATGGTTCCATCTTTACTGCATCACTTTACTTACCTCCTTTGTTGATTTAAGTAATTGAATGCGTAAGGGTGCAGAGGAGGAGACTGACACAGGTAGCATGGTGATTATTTTTCTGACCAAGTAAAGTCAATAACAAAGAAAACCTCACTTTCCCTATCTACAAGAGAGGTTTGCCTGCCTCAACTAAAACACCAAGGGTTCTGTCAGAATGTCTGTGTAAACCAAATATATATATATTTATTATTTGGTTTATTACAAGCCTTTTACAATAAAAAAATGAATCAAATCCAAACCTCCCCCGTAAACGAATTAAAATCCATGCCTCATCCTACGATACCTCCCTCCCCACTTCTCTTGCAGTCTTGGCCCACTTAGTATCTTCCTTTACATTACAAGTCTAACATTTCCCCCAAAAACTGATGTTGCTAAAATAATTGCATTATTGTCACCCAAAAATAAACATTTCCTACCAATCCTCATTAGTTAAAGTTTTAGATCTTGAAAACACCTCCCTCAAATATTTCCTTCTCAGATTCTTCAATTCCTCACATTCCATCAGGAGGTGCTACATAGTCTCCACTCGATCACCTCTCCCGCAGAACCGACACAACGAGTTGCTGTCCTCGGTCTGCCTTCTCACTCATAAGACCTCTCCCGTTGGGTGTATATTCAATCATATCCTCCTAGATGTTCCAAGGTTTGTAGCTGGGGAATTTCACTAGGTATCTCGGGACCAGACTGATCGACCTTCTCTCAAGGGGCAAGGCAAACGCTAATTTATACAAGCTTCTTTAAAACTGTATTAATCCAGTTGTAGCTGGATTTTTACCTTGTCCGGATTAGAAAGAAGCACTTCTTTCGTTAAGTCAATTATGGTAAGCCAATCAATAAATGTGTGTTTCCATAGCTCCAATATTTCATCGCCTCGCCCTTCATTACTTCTATCCTTTCCTTTGATTATATCAAAGGGCAAGAGGTTACAATCCTCTAAGCACTTCCTGAATAAACTCAGTGATTTCCACCTTACCACTGAGCAAAGGGACTGTAGGCCTAATTCAAACCTCACTGAAGCCATTGGAATTGATTTTGGTAGGCCCAAAAGCCACGTCCAAAAAAAGGCCCTCCAATAGTTCCCAGAATTCAGGTGGCAGGTTCAGAGCCGTTTCCACTCCATACAAAAGTACTGAGGTTACCTTTTGCTTATAAAAAGGCGATTATTGGGACCAGCATGAATTTGCCAAATTACTCCGCAGAGCCATGTTCTGTCCCGCGAGACTTCCACATTTTAGTCTCAGCCCATCGCTGCACAACTTCTTTAATATTACAATTTATCGAGACTCCCAGGTATGTTATTGAGTCAATCTCAATTTTGTCAGAAATAATTGAATTTAGAATTCTTCTTTCCACAAGCATTGGAGAGCACCAAGATTTTAGTTTTCTTTGCATTGATTTAAGTTCATTAAGATTGAAATAATTTTGAAGCTGACCCAATCTCCTCTGGAGGCCGATAGGCGCGAGATCGATATACACCAAATCATCAGCGTACATCATCCACGGCATCTCATGATTGTTCAGCTTCAGGGGAAATGCTCTTACACCTTCTTGGCTCAATCCCATGTCCGACAAATAGAGATTAAAAGATTGCAGGTGTCAGAGGGCAACCTTGTTTTAACCCTCTATAAATTGGGATTGGCTGAGTAAGCAGACCCTTTGCTGACATTCTTATTTGAATTGAGGTGCCAGAGTACAAAGCCCTTATTGCTTCTAATAGATCTGGAGGACAAGCCCAGCCCGACATTCTCAGCCAGAGTTTGTTTCTGCTAATACTATCAAAGGCTTGCTCCAGATCTATGAAAGCCAGGTACACGTTCTGTTAGATTTTAAACGCCCATATCTTGAGTAGGTTTAGCAGAAATAAATTCAAGCTTGTCTGTACCCCGGAACAAAGCCTGTTTGCCTCACATCGAAATTCCCCGAATCTCGTACCAATTTATTTAGGGGTTTTAGAAGAATGGAGGCAAAAATTTTCCCCAGTGTCCAGCAGGGCAATGGGTCTTTAATTCTTTGGCCCGTCCCAGTCTCCTTTCTTATAAATGGGGACGAACAATGTCTTTCTCCATGAAGGAGGAATTGTTCTGGTAATTAGAACTTGATTAAAGAGGATCCAACAGAATTCCGCCCAGTCCTCAGGATTTTCCTTCAAGATACTATTACTCAATCCATCTGGTCCTGCAGCTCTCGATGCATTTAGTTTATTTAAAAAAAAAAAATCAATATCTGTATATCCTCTTTATCAAACTCTATAGACCACCAACCATATGCTTTCTGCTTTTTCACTCTGAGAGCATTGTCCAAGCCACTAAAGAGATCTGCAAAGTACTTTAATCACACCTTTTCTGGGACTGTGTGAACAATGGCTAGTTGAACTGTGGCATTATTAAGAAGCTTCCAGAGATCTCTTGTATTTTTATTAGATAAGATCTTCATTATCATTTCACCACCTTCCTGTAAACATCGACCTCTCGTTGCCAGTAGCCACTTTTTATATTGCTGCCTTTGCATTTTTTTTTTTCTTAGCCGATCTCCCGTTCACTTTCATGGTCTATGAGTCAGATCTGCTTGCAGAAGTTTCTTCATCGGTCTCACTTTGTGGCTTGGATAGTGCAATCTGTTAAACTCGGGTCCTGCCCTCATTTGAGGCATGACTCTGAAGTCCTTAAAGACTCCTGTATAATCCATTTTTTCCTCTAGATTCTTATGATATGTGGTTATAAGACTTTAAATGTTCATGGGCATTATTCCGAGTCGGGTTCCACCCTAATTGACATTAAGTGCATCTGTCATTAATTGCAGTCTTACAATATTCAATCCCCTTTCGGTCAAAATAAGAAGGTGATTGTCACTTCAGCCATCAGGATAATCTCCAAGGTAGCTTACCATTCAACTAGATCTTGTGATGCAAAATAATAATCTGGGTGCGCTACACAGTTACCCCAAGACCTCGCCGGTTTCCCTGGAGTGTCTCCTTTTATCTGCCCATTGGCCATGCACACCTCTCTTTCCTGAGTTCCAACACACTCCCGGTCAATAATCTATTGAGCAATTTTACCCCAGCTTCATCCAGAAATCTCATATTGTGGTCACCACATACAACTATATGAGGGTTATTTGCTGTTATTCTCACTTCGTCTAGTGCTGTAATAATTGCCGCCACACATTCTTCATCTTCCAACCCAAGAGGGTTCCAGTGGAAATGTAATATGACTAGTGTTAAGAATGTTGGCCCTTGCCCCCCACCCCCTGTTTTTTCCATGACAGATCGCTACCTGGGTAAAGCAGTTAGGATTTTTTGCTTGCAGTATAGTAAATGGACCACTCCTCTTATCATTAGGCCTGCTGCACCTTTCTCTGGATGGCGGAGTTGAAATGTATATCAAAACCCTCAAAAAGAGGTTTATTCGAGAGCCAGGTCTCCTGCAAACAGCATACATCAAAGGCATTCATATCCGGCCCTTCCTCCTTGAACAAATGCGTAAACCTGCGCGTATTCCATGAGGCAATACGCAGGACTGGTTCTTGAGTGATTAGGAGTTATAGGCTTGACGCCTGTGCAAGCGTTGCTTCCAACCAGCTCCAATCAGTTGACTCACTTTTTTTGTGGCCACATTTGTATGTTTCTTACTTGTCTGTGGGCACCTTCCACAGTCACTTTCAGTCCCAAAGTTTTCTCGCTTCCTGATATGGATGATGTTAAGGATACAAATCCCAACAAGTCATTGGTTTGATTGCAATTGGGTACAGGATTTCTACCAGCCTTTGAATTCCTCTATCTGAAGTTTTTTGATATCGTTGGTATCTTCTTCTGTTTTCATAACTGCGGGTCGGACTCCCTCTAATATTTCAAAACCCAGCGGGAAGAGGTTCACAACCACCTCCACCACGGAATTTCCACCACGGAATTTCAAACAAGCATTGAGTGGAGGTGTACGATCACCCAAGCAAGTTTAGTTTCCCTTATGAAATCCACGTTTTTAATATCTCAGCCAATGAATCTAAGTTTCGGTGAGCAGTGGAACAACTTTAGGACAATTCTCCGATTCATAATCAATCCATCTTACAGGCATCAGTCATTCAATTGATACCAAGTTGTTCTCCGCATCTTGAAGAGTATTGTTCGAGCTCTTTCCTCTGTCTTAGCTTGTCTTTGATCTAAAGCTTTCTCAGACAGATCACTGTGCACCTTGGTTCTCTCCATCAGGATTGCCCTTCGTTGTTCCATTGTGATGAAGGAGATGTACGTTTCCCTGACTTCAACGCTAATAGAGGGTGGATTTCAACTTCCTCATCCACCATTCCTAACAGATTGTTTATTGATATCTCTTTGTCGTCATCCATCTCATAGGTAATATTGATCACTGGTTCATTCTCCACAATTATTGCAGAGTACGGGTTCATTGGAATACGAATATTCTCAAACATCTCTTGTTCAATTATTACTTGATTGGGGTGATTTTAGACGGGAGAAGGGTGGTACATTGTCCCTGGTTAGATTTGGTAGCAGTCTGCGAAGTTGGTAAGGCCACGTTCCGTAGTAAAGATCTTGAGTCATTAGGGTGGCTGTTTTTCAAATTAGTTGGTTTTTTTACTTTTGTTGTCGTTTTGAAATGGTCTTCTCCCTTAATCCCTGCTGATCGCCATTTCCAGAGACTCGGTAGAGTACTTTCCTGGTCTTCATTGGCAGGCTTTTGCTTTTTCTAATAGGGTACTAAGTCAATTTCAGAATCCCTGGTGTGTCCTGTATCGCACACATCCGACGCTACCTCATGTACCTGTACTGCAGGTGGTATAAAGTTGGTCTTTCTGGGGCTCCTGCTTTGATCATTTCCATTTTCTTTTTGAGTAGGGGTGCAGCCCTGTTTTTGTGGTGCTAAAATCCAGGGTCCTGCAATATGATGCTCCGGCTTCAAGATTTCTCCTTCTAATCTGGCAGGGGGGAGAAGTATGCAAGCTCTCATCTGGAAGCCCAAGTTCCTGCGGATTCCAAGAAGTATCCTCCTTCTCGTGTCTTAGCCACTTCATTTGGTTTGGGACTGAAGCCATCTGTGCTGTTTTCTCAGCTACTTCACCCCTCGCTAGATCGTATAATCTGGCTTGCCACTGGGCAGTCAGCTCAGTTTCTTTATCAAGCCTAGACTGCACAGCTCCGGTGAATGATTCCAGATACTTCAGTTTCATGAGCGACATTGCCAATAAGGTCGCCTGATCTTGTCATTAAGATTTTCATATAGCTTAACAAATTGATTTACTGCCACTGTTAGCACCCTCATTACTAAATTCTGCAATTGGACATGATCAATCCCCTCCATAGTTCGTGTCTGGTAATCCCCCATACACCTTTGCAGAATGATTCATGCAAGATTCAGAAGAGGTAGATGGAACTGACGTAGATGAGAGCGTGCCTTGTTGAACAGGCTTCAGGGAGATCTTATGGTTTGGTGGTTCTTGTGACCCACGAGCCATGCTGATTTGGTCTCTTTGAGGGATTATTATTTCTGGAACACTATGAATATCCGTTAGAGCTTTGGGTTCTTTCCCCAACTTCAGAGAGGAGTGCACGTGTTCTCTACTTGGGTCTAGGAATCAGCAATCCCTATTAGTCAGGATCAAGGGGATTGAGGTATAGATCCTGCAATGGTCACTTATCCTGCGCTGATGAGACCTTGTTAAATTCAAGGACACAGCATCTTTGGCCATTCTCAGTTCCAAAGCCTCATGTTGGCGTTCTACCAACGTTGCAGTAGAGTGTGGCGCCAACTGATTAGTCCTATCCTTTGTTGTCTCGAGGAGGGCACCACAGCGTATTCTGGCGAGTTGGGTCGGTGATCACTGCTTCAAGAAATGAATAATCGTCTTTCCACATTGATGCCTATTCAGCCACCAGGCCCTTTTCCTTCCCGGGCCACGACAACTGTATGTTTTGCTAAACATGAGGTTTCCTCCGGATGTGTAAAACTCATTTCCATGGTCTCTATCCCTTCCACTCGCTGTACAAGGGCCGCCTCTTTAACTTTGGTTATCTTTGTATCCATAACTTTTCTCTTCATTGACTTTGGGGATGGGTGTTGTTAAGCCACTGCTCTTCCCTGAGCCCTCTTTCAGCTTCTTGGAGGGGACGTGTTGGGGAGTCTGCAAAGTCAATCACCCCCACGGGCTCCATTGTCCCCAATACCATTTCTTCTCGCTCTTTCGCCTGCTTTCTGGTAAATGATTTAGGTAGGGACATAGCCAGAGAGACTGGGCTCACGCTCTAAACAGAAGGCAGCCTCTTTTCCTTACTGGGCGAAACGGATACAATAATCAATAACTGACAACATTCCACAGGCATGCAGCAAGATTTGGAATGCTTGCAATTGAATTGGAGGGCTCTCTCTAAGTGGGGGGTCTTACCTTCACCACGACTCTGAAGGTTTCCCCACTCTCGCTGCTCGACCTACACAGACTGTAGTGACTGCAGTGACTTCAACTGTTTTATTTCTATAGAGCACCTTAACCCAGAGGTATCTGGGTGCATACGACAGTTGCAGTTACAGATTACAGTTACATGTATACATTGGGCATTGGTTTAGGAGTGCGGGATTACAAACATATGCATGCAGAAAGCAGTAAAGACAGTAATGGTATACATTAGTCTACGAATATAGGAATGCAAAGATGTGCAATCGAAAAAGTAGTGATGTGCAACAGAAAAAGCAGTGAAGACAAAGGTTGCAAACATGGTCCTGTGTTCTAGTTTGAAGTAAGATGGTTCAGAGAGGCACCCAGTGTGCATTAGGATAGTGCGTGGCAGAGTAGTTCTGAGGTTTAGTCTTTACTAATGCTCATCAGTGAGCCATTGGATAGACATGCTTCTGAAATTTGAAAATGAGTTGGTCGTTTTCAAATAGAGGGGGGAGAGAATTCCAAAGCTGTGCGGCATGACTGGGAAGCTACTACCCCCTGACTTTTGTAGTTTGTATCTGGGGATTGTCAAATTGTAGCTGTTGGAGGACCTGGTGACTCGGGTTGAGGATGACATGTTCTGTTAAGTATCTTGGGGCTGCATGGTTAAGTGATTTATAGGTGAGGGACATGGTTTTAAGTTGGATCTTGTCCTTGATGGAGAGCCATTTATGTGGTGGTCTTATTTCAGATATGTGGGCTCTCCTAGGAATGCTCAGAACGGATCAAAGGGCATTATTTTGCAAGATTTGTGATTTATTGAGAACGTGTTTGCTTGCTCCCAGATAGACTCTATTACAATAATCTAGCTTGGAAAGTATTTGTGCTCTTGCGAGGGTGATGCAGCTCTCGTTAGCGAGCAGAGGTTTGCAAGCCCTGATCAGTTTTCTTGGATAGGCGGTCGCCGAGGCTGTTGCGTTCACTTGTTTTTGTAAGTTCATTGCGGTGTACCTCTTTGGCTACTGGGATCTTGTTACTGTCAATATTGAAGGAGGTGTAGTCTGTATTCAATTTGTTGATTTTAATTTTAGTTCCTACGATCAGCAAATCAGTTTTACCATCATTCTGGCAGAGGCCATGTGTGGCCATCCATGCCTGAATAATTTGATACATTTTGTTCACCAATAGTACATCATTGTCGTAAATACCCGTTAGAGGGAGAAGGATCTGGGTGTGATCTGCATATTTAGTGTAGGTGACACCCAGATTATCAAACAGGGGCTTCATGAAGATGTTGTACATAGTGGGAGATACACAAGAGCCTTGTGGGACTCAGCATGTGATGGGAATAGGATCAGCTGCTGCTGAAGGAGAGAAGACTCATGGTCCCGTTATTTAGAAAAGATTGTATCCAAGTAATAGCATTCTGAGAGAAATGGGCTGCTGAAGCGAGGTGGTTGCACAGTACTTTATGGTCAACCAGATTGAACGCTGGTGAAAGATCCAGAAATAATAGCAAAGCCATTTTCCCATTATCCTTGAGTTCATCAATCTTTGCTTTTAGGTCTATCAATGCCGTTTCAGTCCCATGTTGGGGGTCTAAGGCCGGATTGGCGAGTCCCTAAGAGGTGGTTGATCTCTAGATATTCCTGTATCTGTAGGTAGGCTACCCTGTCCAGTATCTTCAGTAGAAAGGGGACTGATAATTGGCCTATAGTTTGCAGGGATGGTCGAATCAAGTTACTGTTTTTTAAGGAGTGGTAGAACCCACAATTTTTAGGTTGCTAGGTACTATGCCTGAGGTAAATGAGGCATTAATTAGTTTGGCTAGGAAAGGTGCCAGGTCTCTGGCAGCACCTTTGATTATTTGCACCGGGCAGCTATCGCCTCGGCACTTTGGGGGTTTAAGGGAGGCAATCATTTTTTGTACCTCCAAGTCAGAGACTTTCGGGATTTTGAAGTCTTGGGATAGATCCAAGGTTGGCCTGGTAGTGAGGTGCGGGTTATCAGAATTTTGAAGGTTAAGCCGTTTTTCAGCAATTTTGGCTTGCAGTTAGATAATTTTGTTAGTGAGAGCATTCTGAATGTTCATGCACCAGATTATGTATTTCACCCACGGGTCTGTAGGGGTAATAAGTGTCTCCATCTCTTTGAGGATCACGAATAACTCTTTCGTGCTGGAGCTGGCTTGATTCATTCTGTTGTTGTAGGACTCTTTTCGTACAGAGTATTTCTTCCTTATATTTTGCTGATAGGTTAGTTTTGTTCTCAGCGGAAGGTAGGAGTCAATATGCCGCTGTCCTGTGTCAAAAACCCAATTCATGTCCTCTACACTCAAAACTAAACTATAGACAAGGTAGACCTCCTGGCCCTAGACGAAGGACTCCCTTTGTCTTGACTGGGGATAGAAGTTAGTTTCCAGGTGCTGACTTCGTTTTAGGGGAATGGCTCCCTTCCCTGGGTCAAAACTGTCCTTCAACACAAAAGTGCACATACTTCTCCTTGGCAGGCCCACTGCCCGTTTTCTAACGGTCTGTATCAGAAAGTATTTACACAGGTAGCCAGGAGGTTTCAGGTTTAACAACGCCAGGAGGAATTCTTTCCTTCATCTGGCCTTTCTTCCACTCGCTTTACCACAGTTTGTCAGACACAAGCCGGTCATCACCGCAGCTCGTTACCTGGAGGAGGTTCCCTTGTTGGCAGCTGCAGTGTAGGTGGACTGGCTGGTGGCACAGACGGGCAGGTGACATGGGACAGCGTCCCAAAGGCAGTCGTGGCTTCGTTGTGTCAGTAATGGGGGCCACCATGTTGGCTGTTCCACGCGCATGCGCAGTAGCTTACACAGCGTTCCCCGTTGTCATAGGGGTGACGCCCACTGCAATGAACACAATGCAGGAGCAGCGTGCCATTTAAATCCTGCTTAGTTCCTTCACAGACGCTTCTCAATACGCTGTGTGTTTGGATCTTCCTTCCACGTTTCATTTCCTGGAGGGTTCTGCTCTCACCTTGTTCTGCCATAGTCTAGCCCTGCATGTTCCTCTTCCTCTTGCTGCCTTCTCCCATCCTCTTTTGTCCTACCTTACCTGTCCAGCCATTTCCTTCCTGCCTTTGCTGCCCTGCCTCCCTGTGATGCTGCAGCCTCCTCCCAGCCCCGGTTGCTCTACCTTGCCTGTGCTGCTTCGGCTGCCTTCTTCCCGCCTCTCAACCTTTGTTCAAGTTGACTGATAACATCCTTTCCACGAACGGGTGTGCCTCGATTTTGCTGAACATTCTACACTCAGCTTTCCTGGTCAGCACTTGCGCTGTCTCCACATCTCATTAATCTGGGAAAGCTGCAACGTGGCATGGGGAGTTGGTCTCCGAGTCCTCTCCCGGTCGGTCTCTGTAGGGGAACGGCAAGGGGGTTGGTCCCTGCGTCGTCCTAGCAACCTGACACAGTCTGGATCGCCAAGGAAATCGGAAAGACAAGTCACAAGACCATGAAGTCAGCAGCAACGTGACCAGGTGCTTGACACAGTTCACAACTCCAAGGGAGAATGAATCCCTTCCCCTGGTTTCCCTTTATATTTTAGTTTTGGCAGACCTCTCCTGCCAGGCACTACCCCAAAGAGGAGGATACTTTAATGTCCTTTCTTAATTAGAGTTCTGGTCCCAGACCAGAGTAGTACTTCTCAATTGCCTAGACAGACTTGGCCCTCTATCCTTCCAAATATTGCCACGAAGACGACGATCCGTTTCCTTCTCTTTATGCGATTCAGGGTCCTCAGCCCTTCTCTGGTAGTTAGTGGCATTAATGACCCCACCAGAGCCCTCAGGTACTCCCTTTGCGCTCAGCCCACTTTTGTCCTTGTCCCCTCCGGGTGGGTCAAGCCCCCAGTTATCTACTTTGGAAGAGGTGCACCTTATTGAGGCAGGGATTGCGGAACATCAGTGGGGCTCTGCAACCTGGGTAAGTCTTCGGCTTGTCCATTCATTGCGTTCCCATCCGCTGTTGGCCTCACCAAGGAGTGCCACAGCAGTTTTTGGGTGTCCTCCCTCCTCTGGAAGCGGTCCACTCTTTTTTACACTGGGTCAGCCTTGTTACTGTCGTTTCTCCCTGCAGGTCTCATCGCTAAGCCGGTTTCTGTATCCTGGGTCCTCCAGCTTCCAGGCCCATTTCTCACTGTGGTTCTTGCTGTTAGCAGTGTCTCTTCTGGGAGTTGGTGGGGCTTCTTCCTTGTCCCAGTCAGTGTCCTCTGTTCTCAGGGCTTCAGTTTCCCGCTTCTCACAGCTTCCCTGCTCTGTGTCTTACCAGCTGGAATCTCACATCAATATCTCGTTTGTATAAACCGTATAAAATAAAATAAAAAAAAATCTTGTCCTTCAGTTTTTATTCCACTTTCTTCAATGGATGTTGGTGAAGCACTAGAATGCTCACCTCTGGTTCTTGTAGCATTTCTCATGGCTCTGCACCCCCTCCTCGTCTCAGTACTTGTTTCATAACTCTTCATTGGGTAGTTTGGACTCTTCTTCATCCCACTAGGTGTCAGATCTATAACCCTACAAAAGTACATGGGGTAACAAGGTATGGTATAGGGATGTACAAAGTATGGAGGCGTGTAGGATTATAGAGGAGTTGGTGGACGCATTTTCCCTAACTCCCGCCCCCTCACCGCCGTCATATTGGAACAGTAAGAGATGCGCCCTATATGGGACTTCATGTGTTGTCCCTATACCGCATGGAGTGTCCGAAAGACAATATGTACTCGGACAACCATATGGAATGTATCCTCGAACCGAGAGGGTGAAGGATATCGTGTGGAAGTTTGTCAGCACGCACCATTGGACATCATGGAGTGAAATCTGATGAGGGCAGAGTGATGTCATGAAGATGTGTGAAGACATACTGAAACGATATGAAAATACTTAAGAGTGACAATGTAACTGAAGTGCCAATAAGTAAATATGCAGCAATGCAAGGTAGTTAAGACATATCAAAGCTTGTTATAGAAGAATATATAACATGGCTAGGACAGCCATAAGTGGAAGATGACGTCGGCTCGTGCTAAGACTCAATCCAGCTACCTCACAGACGGACCAGGGTTGCAGTGTCAGGAGATGCTGGAAAACAGCTTTGGGTACAAAACCAAGGGGAGTCTATGTTGGGTTATGATCAAGGATGCAATTTTTAAGGAATAGCTGCAAGGCATAAAGGGAGGCAGACGGATAAGCCATGGACGTGAGACATTTCTCTTTGATTAAAAAAGAAAACATTTGCAAGAGCCAAGTATTGGACAATTAAAAGTGTATAACGTCTATACAAGATAGAGTGAATGGATCTATGTGATCACTGCGACGGCCAAAATGCTGACGCCAGTTACGGCGCAGCGCAGCGATCATATAGATCACTGTGCCCGCTTCCCCGGCCTGCTTTTCCCCCTTCACACCCCCCACCCACAACTTACCTTTTACGGTGGCACACTTCTGTGTGTGCCACCTGCACCCTGCTATCTCTGAAGCGTCAGCTCCTCCCACTAACGTGGGTTAGAGCTGATGCCGCAGGGTGCTTTTTTTTTTTTTTTTTCTTTCTTTCGTGCCTCCCACTTACCAACATGTTAAGCAGGGGACACCTCTGCAAACCCCGACTCCCGTTACGGGACACCCCCGCAGCCCCTGCTGTGCTTGAGCACAGTAAATGTCACCCTCGTTTTGTGTTCCCCCAAAGTCGCAGTAACTGCGGGGGTGCACAAATGAGGCCACATTTTTGTACGATTCCGAGTGAATAAGTCTCTAGAGGCCAAGAGGACCAACGACACCCAGTATAATTGAATCAAATACTACTCTACTTGGCGTTCATGGATCCGAGTACAGCATTTGACAAAGCGGACAGAACATTGCTCTGGGCTGTGCTCAGGTCCATGGGTTGCCCAGAGGAGTTGGTAAAGGTGCTCCAGCTGACGAACATACATCGGCCTGTGTCAGATTTGGCGATCAGAGACAGTGCACAGTTTTCTTTGAAACCTTTCTGGGTGTCCGACAGGGTTGTGTGGTGGCCCCGGTGCCATTTGCTCTTTACATTAAGTGAGTGTACCAGGCATTGGTGGAGGCCAATGCAGATTTTATTAGGGTGGGTGGATTACCGCTCCCAGTATTGGGCTATGCTGATGATATGGTTTTAATTGCACGCACCCCCTTGGCCCTACAACGCTTGGTTGATGCCTGCACTTTGTTCATGTCCGATCTTAAATTGGTAGTAAACTCCAAGAAGTCGGCAGTGATGGCATGCAGAGGGACTGGAGGCAGACCACTCAAGATGTGTAGAATCTGGAGTGGGGGTGAACTTATACCACGGGTGATTAAATTCGAATACCTTGGAGTCTCTTTCAATGAAAGATGGTGGGGGTCTGGCCATATCGAAAAACAGTGCTTGAGAATGAGGCAGGCCATTGGGGGTCTGTCCCGTTTCCAAGATTTCTGTTCAGGGCACCCCATTAGGTTAATTTTAGAGGTCTATAGAGCCCAATCCAAAGCCGCAACCAATTATGGGGCTGCACTGTGGGGTATGGAGAAAATTACTCATATAGAATCTATAGAGAACACCTTTTTGAAAAAATTGCTTAGCCTCCCACAGTCTGCTCCGAATTATGCCACACACTTGAAACTTGGATGCCCCCACATTGGGGACGAGTGGCAGGTGGCTCCTTTTTCTTACTGTTTGGCCGTATGGTCAAACCCTAAAGCCACGCTAACGCATACTATTATACGAGCATTGGAAGTAAGCCCAACTAAACCTAAAATCCCTTGGCTCTCATACATTTATAAATGCATTTCTCAGTTAAATGCAGAGAGTCTGGTATGTCCCTTGTCCCTCCTGACATCTTGTACTGTAGGCAAGTATAAGCAACTGTAAAATGCAATTCTTGTGACCAATAGAGAAACATCTGCGTTCAGGGTAACCGCGAAAAGAAGGCATATCATAACAACTGCAGAGGGTATTCAGCCGTACTTACTGCACAGTGATAGGCCTTCTGATCGGTGGGCACTGAGTAGGGCGCGTTTTGACTCCCTCTGGCTTGGGGCGCAAACCAAAAACTGTTCAAATGTTGAACATTCACAGCCTGCCCGTGCTGTGATTGGACTGAGGAGGACTTTACATTTCGTAATGTTCTGCCCGGCCTACCAGGACTTAAGAAGCAAAACATTACTACCACTGCTTAGAAAGGCTGGTTTTTCTCAGGTCAGAACGGCTCAGTTTGACTTATTAGCGTAAGCCACCACTTCTGTGGCTTGGGGATGTGTTACCTACCCAAGAAGCGCCTGGTATCGGCGGAACAAATTTATTGCATCTTGATATATCAGGAAAGTCGAGAAAAGCTATGAAAAATTTGGTATTGGCGGAACATTGTTTTTTGTAATTTGATAGAACTAGTTTTGGGCCTTTTTTAATAATCTTTGAATGATTTTTTAAATATAAATCTTGGCAAGTATTAACTTTTTAACCACTATTGTGTATTGTATTAATATTGCATATTTCTTTTTTAGAATTGTGGTTTATGGATATTTCTTTCCTAATGACTTGATAATAGCAACAAACAAGAGGTCAAAATGGATAAATTTGTGGTCTCTTCACACGTGATCCAGAAGTTTTAAATAAAAAGGGCTATTTATTAAGCTAGGGATGAAGATAGTGATGTGCTTACACTTCTGTGAATGTCCCAGAACAGAGCAGGCAACAATGTCAACTACAGGCGGGAAGCTTTGGCTCATGGTCGGTCTAATGAGAGATGGTGGCCTAATTGGGAAAGTGGGGAGTAATTAGACGCGACTCAAGCACCTGGGTTTTGTTTCGCTTACACTCTACTAGCCAAGCCGACAGTCCAAGGTTGTGCGGGGATGCCAACCAATCAGTGGGTTTATGGGGCAACGTGCTATACAATGATGCATAGACCAATTTGTTGCCATTCTGTCCGCTATAATCAGTATTACATGTATTTAGAGGTAGTTTGAGGCGTGTTTTACAGATAAGAGGCAGCCAATGGTGTACTAACCTCTATGTATTCTATAAGTAGATATGTTCCCCTAACCAATGCCTCCAGTCAATAGGTTTTACAGTTTGCCACACAGGATGTCATAGATGACGCATATTGGGGTATAAAACCTCTATGTGATCAAGTTTGTGTGCGAGTGTGCAAGCATCAGTCCAATTTATGCCAATTTGCTCTGCTTTATTAAGTTGAGACTCAAGTAGTACTTTGTCATATTCTTTGAGTCGGTCTGATTATTTGGTCAGAGATCTTTATTGGTAATCCCATCTAGCACAAGCGACACTTCAAGGTGCTAGAGCACAGGATGTTGGGTGAGGGATATTATACTGCATTCTACCCAGATGATCGTCCTTGTCCCTAGAGGCGGAGTCTCTCTCCATGAAATCCTCCCGCTGAGTATCACCCCCGGGGGACTATTGTGTAGCAGCCTCACCTCCCTGGCTTCATGGGAAGGGACTCCTCCCCTGATGCCCCACCCCCCCGACCCCCGACCACCTCCTACCCCTCAGAGAGAAGCGACAACATCTCGCGATTCATCAGAATGCATTTTAAGAACCTATGAAAGGGATCAAAATTGAGATATGTTAACCCAGAGCAAAAAGAAACTCTGGGGTATCGGGCATAATCAGTTAGGCAAGAGCTACCTCTGGGGAACAAGGAGCTAGCACATTGTGCAAAGTTAGATTTGCTGTGCATTAAGATGCAAACTAACTAACAGCCCCACCAGAACCCACCTCTCCAATCAGATCTGTGTACCCACGTTTAAAAGATCCAAAGCGGGGGGGTCCAGTTTTCAACACCTCACACCAAAAAATTGGAATGCCCTACCCACCACACTAAGAAACGAAAGTTCTTGCTCCACCTTCCGCAAAATGCTAAAAACGCTACTGTTCTCCTAAATGTCACTAACCAACCTGCGTATACATGCTGTTCCCTATAACCCCTGTAACAGCCCCATGTATTCTCCTTGCCTGCATCTACTCTTGCATCTGTTTTTATCCTATGTCCTCACTACTGTTTTGTTACCTATGAAAGCTAAGCAATCTTTAACAGCGCCATGATGCTCCAGGGCCTCTTGCGAGCTTTATAAATGCAAATAAATAAAATAACTTTGTCCTTTGTCCTTTTCATACCATTCATTATAGTCCAAGTGTCACTTAGGCGTGTTCTTTATTCTACTTTTATATACATTCTCAAACATACACAGTCATACACAGTACATAGCTAGGTTTGTATGGCCCCACAGGAGTCAAAAAGTGGCTGCTGGCAGCTTTTGGTTTCAAGCTAACCAGGTTCCCCTTGGCTATAACCAGGAGCTAAATAGCTGCCAGCAATTTCGAACCCAGCTATGGTGAATGTATATAGGTTCGAGTGTTGTGCAATATCACCCGTGTTTAAGGCCTAGATTAAATACTGTAGGTTTATACATTCCTGTCTAAATTGAATGGTGTGCTTCACTGTGCGGACTCATTGTGGACTTTTGACCCAACTCACACTCTGAAAATGCCCTTGACCGCGCTGAACGCTTACATTTATTGGGTTTGGCTAGCCTCTCAGAGTTCCCCTGTTCACTATAACGGCCTTATACAATCTGTCCACCTGCCGAGATTCTAGAAAGTCATCTTAACAGTGGCTTACTTTGTCCACCATTCTCAGTAGCTCAAGGAGTATCACATGTGCTTTTCGAAATCCAAAAATTTTCTTTAAAGGAAGATTTCTTTCAGAGGCAAAGACGTTAAGGTGGGCAAGAATTATCTTTTTCCAGAGCTTCGACCGTCTGGACAGCAAGCTGTCAGCTCACAGGATCGTTCAGTGGTTTCACAGTCTTTGGGAACACAATGACTGGCTTCTTTTCAGGATTTAGGAAGTGCTGAAGTTGCGTTCATTCGTTTTAAGATTACTGCAAAGCATTACATTGTTGCAGACTGGATCATCTTTAGGACCAGCTTGGTTATACTGCCACTTCCTGCAAGACCAGTCATTTCAGAGCCTGTACATTCCTCAATGTTATGCACTCTATTTGAAACTGGGTGTTTCGAGAGAGGTTTGGCGACTTCTTGCACCACTTGGTCCGTTACCCTTCTGGCTTTGTAGAACATAAACAAAGCCTCAAATCTATCCTCAAGGATCTTCGTTGCTGTATACAAGGTGGGCCCGGCCCTAAGCAGATGGGCTATGTTCCTTCTTCTCAGTCAAGTGATCCGAGTCATTCTCCAAACAGAGTCGTCAGATTTCTTCAACTCTGCTGTTATGGCCTTCCACTTGTCACCCTAGTGCTGCTAGATTTGCTCTGGTGGAAGCATTGTGAGCAACGTCTACTTCTGTAGTAGATCAGGCATGCTGCACTTCTGCTACTTGAGAAAGAAAACGGTAATTACTCAGCATCTGACTGCTTGATGCCCTTTCGTAGGTCATGGATGGAGCAGAATTTCAGTATCTGCTTCATGATTCTGGGCTCATTAGTCAGCTGGACCGCAGTCATAAAATCCCCCCCAGCTTGGTCAATGTCTCCCTGGGTGCTCAAGCCAGGATCATGTTCCTTGCGGGGGTTCTAGTCTGCCCCACAGACATCATGCCTTACAATCTGCGGTTATTTTCCATCTTGTGGCCCACAGTAAGCACTATGTTGTGATCAGGGGTCCGCTCAGCCAGAGTTTCTAGATCGACCACTTGTTGAGGGTTCTTCAGGAGAACGATATCTACAATGTCTGGATTATGGCTAACTTGTGCTGTGTAGCGAGTGGAGCGTGTAAAGCACACTATCACAGTCATTATCAGGGACCACTATGCTGTAGGTGCTCTTCATTCCGCTATGAGGGGAGTGGATGGATGCAGGCAGGTACTGTTCGCCCTCTTCCAGCGGACACTGAGATAGCCAGGCTTTTTTGTTCCTCCCGCACAGTGATCAGATACTGCAGAGGCTCTGTGTAGAGCAGGTTGGCCTTTTATTTTCTTTAGCTGCCTGCATGCACTGAGTGAGGCAGTTTGGTCTCCTTTTCATCACCAGAGTTGCAGAGGGAGGGTGGCCCAGGACTTGAAAGTAGGTAGCCCTTTTCCATTTTGTTTGCTCCAAGGTGAAAAAGCGACAAAAGTGGCTTGGACCTGTGGTGGCACTGTGAGCTACAATTCTAGGACCTGGGCAAATGGAGCACATGTGATGAAGTTTCTTTCACGCTCTCCACTGGGGGGGTGGTGGGGGAGTGAAGCAGCCACAGCAGGTGCACTCTTCTGTGGTACAGTGCTCTGAAGGCAGACGTTTGGGCAGCTGCACGTTCTGCCTTGCCACAGAGCAAACAACAGACTCTGCCCTCCTTTTCCTTTGAAGCTTGGTTTGTTTCTACTTCTGCAATGTGAACGGAACCTGCATGTCCGGGGGCTCTATTCTTTTTCCATACCTGTAAATGAGCGATGCACAGAGCGCCCCCACGTCTGGAGTGCCAGGGGAGAAGGAGCACTCATACAAATCTTCTGCACAGTAAACGTTCCTGCTGGGGACACGAGTACTGTGTGGCACATGAGATGTACGTTATCCAGATCCCTTCTCTCTGGTACTCCGCCTGAGAAGCACCAACAACTGAAATGGTCCCGTTGGTTACTATGTAAGCCCTGGACGAGTACAGCTCAAGCCTCGTGAAACTTTAGAGCTTCTGAAGGGCCTTTTTGAATAGTACGTGTCAAGACAGAAGCTGAGAGGATGTTTTCCCCTCACCGGTTGCTGTCCACCCTAAATCAGGCGCATCCAGCGTAGTAAGAAATATCCAGACCACACTGCGGCTTTTTCTAAAGGATATTGTTGGTGTGTTGGGCTATTTTCTTAAGAAAAACTGTTGCGAGTACAGCAGTGGCAGTTGTTCTACAGGTATTTCTTCACTTTATTTTTTGTTCGGTGTGTTCACTCTACGAAAACCGTGGTCGGTTGGCGTCGTCGGCGCTCCTCAAGTTTCCTGTAAGTATACAACCATTTGCTGTTAAAATGGACCAAGCTTCGGATATTTATTACTATGCCAAGAACCAGACAAGTGCAAGCTTTGATTTATCAGTCCTGAGGAAAGCAAGCTCTGTAATTTCTGTGCAGACATCCCTTATGCTGGAAACACCAATAGTGTCGACTTGGAAAAGTGTATTGAAATAAAAACACACTAAGTCACTGTATACTAACCTCACGAAATTGACCTTTGAATTTACCTACAAGAGTTACATAGGAGTTGAAAATATTGGAACTGTAGGCATTTCCGCCCCCCCCCATTTCTTTGTTATCACTGTATTTACGTGTTTTTTTTTTTTAACTGTATTAGATGAATACATTTTTTTTTAAATGGTATGAGATTATATGAAGACAGACTTATTGATTTTGTGGTGCATCACATATACCCATCAGGGTAGCCTATATCTCAAATATGTGTGGTCTAAGAGGAGAGCAAGGTTTTTTGCCTCACAGGAAGGCAAAGGAAGAGGACCCAAGAAGGGCGGACAGAGAGAAAGGGCAAGCAGAAACAGGGGTCCCAATGAGAAGGCTATTCAGCTTACTGGCATTAAGGCAGAGGTCATTGAAGGAGCACCAATCCAGAATCGTGGATAGACAGTCAGGAATGAGCAAGAGAGAAGAGGCGGCCGAGGGGAGCCTGAAAGGGCTGGGTGTCATCCGCATAACACTGAAAGTTAGATGAGAAAGTATGGGACTAAGGGGCCAAGTAGACTCTAAATAGCCAGGGAGGGAGAGGTTGGAGCTCTGGGAGACACCACATGTGGAGAGGGAGGTGGCGTACAGCAAGGACCCACGTTGGACCTGGGAGGGCCGGTCCGAGAGGAAGGAGGTCAACAACTCTAAGGCCTGATCCGTAGTGTCCAGGTCCTCACGGAGTCAATTGATCAGGAAGGTTTGGTTGATAACGTCAAAAGGCAGAGGAAAGGTCAAGGAAGAGGAGGACAGAAGGAAGGCTGAAATCAAGATTAGAGAGCAGATCTTCACGGGTGTTCAGGAGAGCAGTTTCCGTGCCTCTGGCTGCTCTGAAGCCAGACTGATGGTCATGAAGACAACCAACAAATTCAGTATGGGGAGTAAGCTGGGAGATGGCCAGCTTTTCCAGGAGTTTGTCCAGGAAATGGGTGATAGAGATCGGGCGATAGTTTGCCGGACAGGTAGGATCAGCAGCAAGGCTTTTTGAGGAGGGAGTGCACAAGGGAGTACTTTAGGAGACAGGGGGAAGACCCAGTGGCAAAAGAGCGATTGCAGAAATCAGCCAAGGCTGGAGCGATATTGGAAGTCCATGAGCAGAAAGAGGTTACCTTGTGCACCTTTGCTTAGACCATTATAGGGGTTTGTCATGAATAACTCTTGTGGCCTTATTAAGGGGGGGGTCTGATGAGTGGACGAACTCCGAGGAACCATGTAACAAACAAAAAGCATCAGGTAGTGTAAATTAACTCTGTCATGGCTTGCCAGAAGGGCATGGGAAGAATATGAACTATATGGTGACGAGTTGAAGTTCTTCCTATGCCTTGCCGAAAAGTCAGAATAGTTAGTTAATAGTATGTGCCTTTTTGTTTGTGTTGCAGTAGAATGTCAAGATAGAGAGGCACTACTGTTGACAAGTCCCACACCCTCTTGAGGTTTTCGACCTCTAGGGTAACCCCCCCATATACCGCCTCCAGGTGTCATCACGGATCAGGCAGATTCTCCTGGTCCCTCCTGGCTTCTAAATGAGTACAATGCCATGCAACTGTCACATTGGGTACCATTATCTCACTGGGACCAAAGCTGTTGCACTAAAACAGTAAAATATGCTTCTGGATAGAAAAGTCTAAAACAAACAAAAACAAAAAAAGTTTTGCATCGACCGTTAATGCTGATGGATTCACTGGCAGTAATTACGCTGAGCAAAAGGGCCAATTTAAAATCGGCAAAAGAATATTTTGCTGAAAAGCGCCGCTTTGATTCTGGTAGTGGAACAAATGGTGCTGCTTTGACCTTCTCAGCTCTTTTCAGTCTCCCTTCTTGATAGGCTGAGGAGCCCTGCTTAAGGAGCAGGGTACAAACAAAATGAGGAGAAGACTTCCTTTAGTCCACTTCCTACTAGGACATGATGGTCATTTTTCAAACTCGAAGCGCAGGCTTCTGGAACAAAAATCATCACTGACTGTTACTATGGCCACGAAGGGAGAAAGACTCAACCACGAGTGGTCTAGCGAGAGCATAAACAGCCCATTTGGATATAGCCTTGATCAACTACACGGTGCACCTCGCTTGTACAGATAGTTCCAAACGCAGGTTTAATTTGCTTGTACACAGGCAAGATTCTTCAGACTTTTTGTTCCAATTGAGTTGTTGGTATTTTTACAATTGTAACGCAGAACCAATACAATGTTCTTAATAACAGTTAAACAAAAGCACACATGCCTCGCTGCATTAGGGAAATGCTAGCCAAGTGTATTTTATTTGTCTTTAGGTACTTTTAGTCTGGATTTACATATGGGGAAATCCAGAACTACAAGTCCCAGAAAGCAAATTGAAAACTGGGATTGGTCTAGCAAGTGAATGATATATATCAAGAGCACAATATGACATCACAAATGTTCAGAACTTTCAAACCAACCAACAGCAGCAGCGCCATAGCAGCAGTGTCTTTAGATTGCTGCTCTTCGGACAGATAAGTACAACCCTTAGCTGTGCTCTCCTTCTGCGCACGGCATTAGTCTTAACTTCTCCTTATGTGGCATTTTACCTCCTATCTGCACTCCCTAAGGATTGCTGTACTTCCCTTGCCTTTCAGAGTCTTTGTGCTTTTTTTTTTTAACATGTTTTCTGGCACCGCTCCCATTCTAGACAGTCTTTCCACACAGCATGCACTTCTACTACCCAATTTCTCCTACTAAGGGGGGGTAGGGTCGTCCCCTTTTTCCTACTGGTTATTTGATGTGGTCACCATTTACAAATGTTTATGAAAATGAGTGCAAAAATCTTATTGGGGTAAGGTTTCTGCTTTGAGCTTAATTGGTTCAAAGGGAACATGCGGTTGAGGGCTAGGCAGTTTATATTTTGCAAACTAAATCTTAAAAAATACACATTTTCAAAAACCCAGAGAGAATGTAGGAATCTTTTTTTGACATGGAAAAACACTAGTAGTTCTTTTTACAGAATGAAAAAAAGTGACTCAGCATTCGTAAAAGGCGAACACGCATCCCAGTGTCTTGAGCAGCCCGCACCCGGATGAATTCAAGGTGTTCTTGTCTACTGAACTCAGTGACCCAGCCTCTAAGAGGATGAGAGCGCTCACTAACTTGCAATCCTCAAGTCTCTTCCAGGTCAATTGGATCAACGAAGTAGATGTACACATTTAAAAAAAACTGTACATACGAACATGCATGCAAAAATGTATGTTAGTATAGGCTTTCAAAATGTACAACTCCAGGACACAATTGCGGGACAGGGTGGCAAACAGCCCACATTAGCATGGGAATGTTGATTTCTACACAATTTAGGTCCTTCTTCGGAACTATACAACGGTATTGGTGAATATAAACTGCCTTTAAAACTCGTTAGACACGTCTCCTTCCTGACAGTAGTGCAGTCTACTACATCTAATGAGGGGTGGGAGGAGCGGGGGAGGAGGGGGTGAGCAAACAGACCTTATCTAGTGCAGGATGGTGGTTCTTTAAACAATAAAATTACTAAATCAAACCACTTATGCGTTTGGTCAGCTTTGATTTAATCATGCAATGGCAATCCCTACGAAAACTCGTCCAGTCCATATGCGCCGTTACAGAAGGCATCCTATATGCAAATCACGCGTGTCCGTGCTCCATTCCCGAGCATACATCTTGTCCCCTCTGCCGAGGGGCGCAATCAACACCAGTCATATGTTGGCTTCTTTGGGCCTCATCGTCGAGGCACAGCCGGCCAAGCTTCACGTGAACACTGAAGCGCCCCGAATCTCCTGAAAATCCACTGTCCTAGTCACGACCCATTCACTGTTCACAGGCTGAAAGTATTGCTTGCATTATAGGGTACAGGTAAGAAAGCCCCGATTATTAAGAATCCCACACAAGCCACCACCTTACCATACCTTGCATAGCTTCACTTACCAGGGGATTAATGCCTTCCTCATCTTCGCCCACAGACACCAGGATGCCGTGCTGCTTCAACTGGAACAAGTGCGTCACTCTCAACTTGTACGCCTGGAAGGAGGTGATCTGCAGAGACCTTGGCAGGAACCAGACGTTGCCTTCCATATGTGTACCTCGGTTAAGGATCGCACTGGTAATTATTTTTACACATTTAGAGCTCCCCCACATCACAATAAGCAAGTCCCCTGGGCGCAGCAGCAACAGAAGCTATAATCTATAAAGCCCCGAGGGCAGTGCAATTCCTTCTCGCCAGTGTGCGCCACCACGAATCGGTGTTATTTACTAACAAACAGATGCTGTTGCTGGGCATAAAGAGAAGATCTTGACTTTGCCAAATGGTTCATTCTTTTAAGACCCCTTTTGCTTTTCTAACAAAACTGATACCACGCAAGCAGGATACGACCAGTATAAAGCACTACTAAAACAAGCTGTTGCAAAGTCAACAGTGGCTTTACATAAGAATTCAGACCACGAGGAGAAGAATGTACCCACCACGGGGGCATACTCCCGGAGTAGGAGGCAAACAAGTACACTCAGTACCAGAGCAGGGAAGGGTACAGCAAACATGGGAAGGGGAAACAAAGAAGGCGTAGGACGACAATGAAGAGCATGAGAAGGGGCGTGGGGCGGACAAGAAAGGATGAAATAACCAACAGGGGGTGCAATGCAAACAACAACGAGGTGTTAAAACGGGGAATATACAAGGCAATGGTGCAGCCGTACCTAGCAATTAAGTGAAGTGGCATGCCTGGAGCCCCCTCAACAGTAAAAGTCACCACTATCCAGCGATGTCAGACCCCACTGACATACTGCTACATCACATGGGAACCCCCTAACATTCAGTCCGAATTCCAAAGGAAATAAGCATTGGCAATGCCAACAGTTTGGGCTTTTGTGTAGGCATGGGAAAGGGACTTGCGAGGCACTGCCACATTGGTATTAACTTGCTATTGGTGGTCGGAGGTGCAAAATGGCAAAGAACCCATGCATCTAATAGTAGTGCCTGGTAAAATGCCTATTACTTATACAAAAGCCAAATCTGCTGCCTTTGCTAATGCTCGTTTTTAACAGGATTTCAGTGAAAGACAGGCATATTGCTTATAAATAGTGGCTGAAGCCAGACCTGGTTAAGACAGTTTTATTACACCATCAGCTCGTGTACAACTCCAATTATTGGGTGGGAATGGCCATTGGGATTATAATGGTCATGGGAAGTCAATGGGTGGGTAAATAACCAAACAATATCTACAAGCTTTGTATTCCTCCCCATTTGCCATTTCTCCCCATCTGTAATGCAATAGTTTGTGCTTCTAGGTGGCAAAAGCGCCACCAAATAGCCCAAACTAATGCACCTCCTGACATGCAACCCAACTCCTAGGGCTTTAAGTGGGTTAAGAAATCGGGAGGCGGGGGAGGGGGCTCATTTGGGAACGAGGCCTAAAAAGTACACAAACCATAGTAAGCTGCACAAACAAATATATAAATGCATGCACGCATTTATATATTTCTATGCATACCTTACTATGGTTTGTGTACTATGCAAGCCATCTTTTATAAATATCTGTTCATAAAAGATGGCTTGCAAAGTACACACACCATAGTATGGTACGCACATAAATATATAAATGCTTGCATTTATATATTTGTTAGCGTGCTTCACTATGTTTTGTGTACTTCAAGATGGCCTGAAAAGTACTCAAAGAAATGTATAGGATTTACATATTTATGTGCTACCTTATGGCTTGCATACTTTTCTAGCCATCTTTTTTTAAACATTTCTATGTTTATAAAAGATGGCTTGAAAAGGGCACAAATCAAGCCACCTTTCAAAAAGCTTTGAGGACGGCCAAAGCCTGAGGTGTCTTTGTCCGCATTGAATTGAGTACTTTTCAAGTCATCTTTTATAAACCTTGAAATATTTAATGGCATCCCCAGGTTCGCTGATTGTTAAAGACGCCTCTGCGAACTGGGGAAACAAAGGAACGGTAACTTCCTCGGTAACCCCTCGCATGAGGGAATACCAGAGGAAGTTAGTGACTGACAGAAGTACCAGTCAGCTACAACAACACTGTGGCTGGCTGGCACTTCAGTCAGCTCGCCGCACTTAATTGCGGGCGCATCTCCCTTTGCGGCTAATGCGTTGTGCCAAAATTATGGTGGGAGGGGGGGAGGGGGATGGTGGAGGGGCGGCAGGGCCCCAACCGACATTTTGGAGACTGCCAAGACCTGGCCCACTTAAAGCACTGCCAACTCCACTCAGGGATACCCTGCTGAAATACAAAAATACAAACCAAACCAGGTGCTACCTGCCGATACCCAGCTCACAGTAGCCGACATCATCGGAGGACCCACTGCGCACAATGGCGTACAGTCATCATCCAGGGGTACCCATGGAGATATACAGCCCATATCATCCACCGGCTGCAGTGTGGACAAAACGAACACACTACTCAGAAGCCCAATTTATACAGCAACCCAATCCCGCATCCAGACTGCATTCTTCCGGGAGAGATTCCCAGCTTTACACACCAGAAGGGAACTCCATTGTGCACAAAGACGCCCCTAACTGCACTAAAGGCAGCTGCTCCCTCTCATAACCATCAGCACACGTCACTGGTGCCATAGAAAAGATCACCCTGCAGTGCACATCACCAGGATGCCCGCACGCTCCCCAGAGCGCAGTGTTGATAAAGACACACACACACCTATCCCAATAATTGCACAATTGAATCAGAGTACACATAACCCACGAATCATCTAGCCGTAAGCCATCACCCATGAACACTTTGCTGACGTACTATACACAGCTGTCAGGTATCATTAAATGGCATAAAACAACTTCATCCAGGTCCCGCCCCATAATTACTTTAAAAAACCCTAAATCTGACTAGTTATTGCTGCGCTGAGCTCATCTGTTGAAGAACCGATATAAATATCACCAGGGGTCCTGGTCTTTAATTTTGTCGCTAGCCTCGGGTGAGCAATTCAAAATATAATAATTCAACGTTTCCAAAATCCCCCCTCAGCAGTTTTGCCCTCCTTAAGTGAAAAATACCCTTCTCCCCTCAGATTCAAATTCTAGGCACATGACTGTCAAATGTCTACGAGTCAGCCATGTCAACGTTTATGCAACAAATTAGCATCACAGGTTACTCGACCATCCCCCTGAACACCCCACTCCCTGCCAACAACTTACTCCCAGACAACCAACACCACCATACTCCTCCAGTGAGGTGGGTTCCCTACAGGCCCCCTGGACCCTTTCTAACACCAGATAGTAACTCACAGATTCACCCACACTAGCTCATCAAAGACCGAGTGGAAACTTTTGGGGAATGTCTAAAGTTACCTCACCCCTTGCTACCCCTCAATGACACCTGTACTGTCGCCCATTGTTTAACCTATAAATTGCAGGGAGAAGATGTAATCAGATTTTTTCCCCTACGGATTCCTTCTTCCACACTTTAATATCTCCTCTTCCTAGTGGCTTCTTCTATTGGTCAGCAGCCCCGCACCCCTCGCCACCCTTCCATTCCAACAGTTACTCCCAGTAGTGTCTTTGGCACCTTCACACTAGCTACACTTGACATCACGTAATCCAAAGGATAACAATTGCTTTGCTTTCCCCCAGACCGAAGCACACTTATGTTACACTGCAAGGCTGCACCAAATCACCACTTTAGTGGTCTCACAGCACTCAGCATGTCTGGAAAAATAGCCTATTGTGCCCCTGATCAGGATCCAGACATTAGTCCGAAGAGGCAGAAGCCATGAGCAAAGGGAGTGGCGATTTAGAAGTCTAAAATCAATGTTTTGTGATAGCTTGGGTGCATGTGGCGCCAAAAAATGCGCCATAGGTCAGGGTTAAGAAAGGAACGCATTCAGGCATAACATTTTGTGGGTAGGGGGGACCCAGCTACCTAACTTTCTCAAACCTCTACATTTTAGCTGGCAGCCTTGGTTTTTCAATGTTTGTTCCGTGGCCAGAAGAACTTCTACTGAAATCCCGATGCAACCCTTTTTCTGACGTGCTGCCCTTGGTGGCCCATGTGGCTGCCAGAGTAGGGGTGCTTTAAACACAGCATTTAGGTCAAATAGCCATTCTTTTACCCTGAAACTGTGAATTAGACTTGGGGCAGCTGCTAACTAGTTTGGGCTTAGCAAGAGTCAGGAGGTAGCGATTTTTACCCTATTAGATGCCCAAAGCACCAATGGGGCAACCATAGGGGTAACAATGGATCTTTTGAAGCCCCGCTCCTGGCCATTTTGTTTTGAGCCCTCCCTTTGCCTCTGTGGACCACAAGGCATGCTAAAAAGGCAATTGTGCCGACGTGGTCCCACCATTAGTCCAGCCATGCACACATGGAGTCCACAGACTTGCCAATCTACATCCTGTGTGGGGTGGCCAGCATGCTTGGCAGCCGGATTGGCTGGCAGCCAAAGCCTTGGTGTTCTGCCCTGTGGTGCAATTGGAGGATTGGCCCAGGCTCCAAATTGACAGAAGCTGGGAGCCATTTACCTGCCAGATATAGCCGCAGGGAGCCTGGTTAGTTTGAAACCAAAAGCCACCAGGAGCTACTTTTGATTCCTGTGGCAACCACACAAACCTAGTTATGTGATATTAACTGTGCATGTTTGGGAATGTATATTAAAAGGAGGATAAAGAACACACTGAAGGGACATTTAGAGCATATTGAATATAAACAAGGACAAAAAGATAGCGCATGCATGGTTAGATTTGCTAGGCACTTTGTAAAAGCTACAGGTTCCCCAGAGGTAGCTCCTGCCTAACTGGTTTTGCCCGATACCGAGGATCTGCCTTTTGTTCCTGGTCAACAAATCCCAATTTCGATACCTGTGTGCTTACATCAGCTCCTGTGTGAATGTGAATGTATCATCAGTGGCAGACCCTGTGCATTCCTCATATTCATACCTCAACCGCTGACAGACTGATGCTGGCATGGCTACACTACACAGGCTGTGCCCTGGCTCCTTTTTTCTTCGGTTTTGGAATACCCTCCTGGCCTGAGCAGTGGGACTGCCTAATCTTTCATGGGGCAGTTGCCTGGCCTCTCCATTAATGCCTCCTTGGCCAAGGAGTTCAGTAGCTTGCAGCTGCTGCTCCACAACTCCACCCCGAGATGTTCGGAGTCTTCCTCTGCCATTGCATCTGTCATGGAACGGTTTCTTATTGGTAGGCAGCTCCTTCTGACCATCTAAGGCACTGTCCAAGAGCATTGTCGGGGTTCCAAGTCTCCCTCTCACCATTTCTTCATATGCTGGTGCTTGATCTTTTGCAAAAGTGTCCAGTTGATCAGTGTTTTGTCATCTGGATCTTTGCTGGGTGGTGGGGTTTGAGATCATTCAAGTCAATAGGTGCCAACCACGACTAGCCCAACCTAAATGTTGGCACAAACTCACTGTTCTTTCGTCGTTCCTGGGTCGAATCTTCCTCACCTAGAGAGATTAGTACTTGCCCCTGAAATCTTGGTACAGATTCTTCCAGCTGGGCCCAGAGGCAATGGGGTTGTGAGCAGCCCACCACATGTTCCACTTTGCGGACTGGGCTTCTGCTCCCTCTGCATCCAACTCTTCCTTGCCCACTGGTACTCGAACCTTGGACTGGAACTCTTGAAGGGGGACCCTTCTGTGTCCCCCTCTGCTTCACTTATGTGGTAAAAGAATAAACTTAATTAGGTCCACCCCAGCCCCCAACTGTGGTAATCCTATTGTATTTTGTCTCATTCAGTATTGGAAACCTTTGAGAACTTCGAAAACTCTGTAAAGAGACTCCAGAAAGGGGCTTTGCGTAGGTTCACCTGGGGTTCTCCAGTATTTTAAGCAACTTGGCGATTTTAGGAGGTTCCAATTATTTATTAATTATTTTAGAATAGAGCATTCCCACCATCCTACCCAAGGGCATTGTTCCTTCATAAACCTTTAGCATTCAAGAGGGCCTCCTCCTGGAATTGCAGCTGAGGGTGGGCTGAATTATAATGGTATTTATAGAGCATGGGCCTAGCTTCGAGAAGCAACAGAGTACTTTACAGAGGTTTACAACAATACAGATGCATAACATAGCGCTTTTCAGAGGTAACAACAGAACAGATATACTGCGGATGGTGGGATACAGAGGAGAGGTACAGCTGGACCGGGTGGCAGAATGGCTGGAAGATTTCATTAAAAGCCTTGGGGGTGCATATTGCCCAACATGGTTTGGAAAGAGGTCAAGTCCGTCATCAAGACCCTGCCCCCAGCCGACACCTAATCCCACCATAAACTCACCTCCTCACTAAAGACGAAATTAGTTATCTAGCGAAATGTCCACTAAGAAAAGTATACTTTTAACCAATGCAGGGAGCTAGAGGGAGACTCCACAGACAAGCTTGATACACCTTCAGAGCCTTGTGCTCCACTGTAATTTCCATAAATGTACAAATGATGAACTGATAAAGCCATTCACCCCCGTCATTGTAAGCTGCATATCCTCCATTTTCAGGAAACAACCCCAGGAGAAACTGCTACCCATGCAAGAAGTTCCAAACTCACAAGAAGTATAGAGTTGATCTGCAGGTTCAAGTATTGAAAACTTCAAAAAAAGACAACTAAATAGAAACAGGTTGCCTCCACCGGACAACCCAAGATGCCCTACAATGCCAGATGTGTGCTCACTAATGTCACACCCCAGAATGCCACACAAGGACCTACCAAGTTGTGCTATGGAGTGGTCTTCCATTCCTGCCATTGATCAAAACTGCAACAAATGTGGATGGTAGAAACATTTCCAATCTGTATACAGATTAGGGAGACTTTGTCCACAGCCACCTAACAAAACAACCAAAAAATACGGAAGCAGAAGCTACACAACATAGAACTAACATCTACACGCTTTTACTTGTAATTGTCTGAAGAACACGACTGGGGAGGACATCAAAAGGATTACAGTTATCGGATAAAAAGGCAGTAAACTATCCCTGAAGTGAAGATATACATCAGAAAACTATCAAGGACATGCATATTCGACACAGGTGTGACTTATCATAGGGACTGAGCTATACAGTAACCTACACAGGACAACCCATCTATTGAACATGTGTACTACTGGAGTGCACCAAAACCCTTCAAATGCACAGCAATTCGAAGCACGATTTGCTATAAACAGGGCTGCTCTATCTGTTTCAAGACGGTTGAAAAACCCGACTGGAGCTCCGGTGGTAATTTAGTGCACACGTGCACTGCAGTAGAAAAGCATATTAACACACAGCAGGACGGCTATCCCCTCACCCCTTTGTAGCTCCCCTTCCTCAAATCCACCTACACTAACTATCCCTGCAACAGCCTTGTCTTTCACCGGTTCCTCCACCCCAGTCCCACCATTCAAGCTCCAGAGGATATCACCACATAGCAGACTGCCCCTGCCTGAATCGCAGGCGCTGATCCCGGGGGGCAGGAGCGCACCGGCCTCTCCTGGCCCCCCCAACGACTCCTTCTCGAAAAAGACGAAGCGCCGCCACTGCAAGTAGGCAGCCATCCTGAAACCAGGAAAGGCACGTGACCACGGCGTAATAACATCACTTGACAGCAGAAGAGGAAGGCCGCTATCCGATTGGTGTATTGTGGCCACGTGATTGTTATGAGCACTAGACCGTTTACTGAGTTTGTCTGGCACGGTAGCACAACCACCCTTATCGTGCAGCCAGCTGAAATTAAACGTCTGACACTCATGCACGAAGATAATTTATAAACATTAAAAGTATCTGTCAGTATGTGAATATAATTTTGATTCAACATGTTAATTAGTTTACAGTTATCTGGTCTTTAAAACAACGGCACATTTTGCAACATAATTTGCTCAAATGTGATTTTGTTACAATTGAATGAGCATGCCGTGAAAGAAAGCATGGCGTTTGGTCGAGTATTACAGAATAGCTCTTAAACGATTGCCAGTGGTTAGCTGGCTCACTTCATGAATTATTGCAATCTTGAAGCAGAATGATCCACATTTCTGAAAGTGACACTGAAGAATACAGATTTTACATACTATCTTTTAGGAAAGTCATGATTCTATTAAAGAGATGGAGGTGAAGTATTATGGTTCCCTCACTTTAATGCCAGAGAACAAAATCTTCAAAGGAATAATGTAAAACTCTTATAAACCAACAACTGAACTACATTTCCCAAGACACTAGGGAAAAAAGGGGAGTTTAGTCCAAAAAACATATGACTGTCCATAACCAATCATAGCATGCTCAGTGTATAACTGTCACTTCCCCTTAACCAACATCCTCATCTTTGATGTGAAGCCTGTACACTTCCTCTGTCTATGAACTCCAGTCCCATAGGATCACACATGCTGCATCATCTCTTCCCTTTCATGCTCTCCTATGCAGGTTTCGAATCCGCACTTGAAACTAAACCGCAATAGAAATAATGTCCCCATCGGGCGGACCATGCAGTTCGTCGCTACATGGCAAAAACATCACATTTTGATTTATAGTGCACTAAACATTCTTAGCTTTCTCTCCATCCAAACCTGTCAGGGGCTTGCGGGCAGAGACATGCCCACAAAGCCAAGAGGGTGGGGGAAGTGCACAAGAGACAGGAGTGCAAGGAGTCCTGCAGACAAGAAAGGATAGGCAATAACCCATAGCTCTCAACTGTTTGTGTTGCAATGGCGGGTGAAAACACCCGATTTTGTTTTTGGCGGGTGAGAGCCCATTGACATGAATGGGCATGCCGGAGGCTTGGCGGGTGAGTCAGCTGTTTACAAGGCGGGTGACACCCGCCAAATGCGTGTGAGTTGAGAGCTATGCAATTACCACAGACAGGCAACAAAGGCAGTGAACAGAAAGGGGCAGTGAGTTAGGTTTCTACTTGGGCTGTATGGAGAATGGAGGAAGAGTTTCCCACAGCGTCTGGGGAAACTCTCGCCTTCTGAACTGGTTACTATTACAGGGCCCCACTCTGAATGCTCATGGAAAGGAGCTTCACTCCTGAAACAGGAACCAGCACACTGTTAACACTATGGCACAAGGTATAATACTGAAACGCGACAAAGGAAAGGGGCAGAGAGTGCCTGCTGGGAAACCCAACAGCCAAACTCTGAACAAAGGGATCATACCAGCACAAGTGAGGACAAGAACAGTAACAGAAATATCCAGGGAACAAATAGGAAGTCAAAGTAAGCAAGGTTCAGGACAGAGACCAGGAATGAAAAAGGAAAAGCAAGACAAGAATCTAATTGCAATGGTACAGGAGACTCGAACTGCAGACTAGAAACTAAGGATCGGAATCATCAAGGAATAGCAGACTGAACTATAGATCAGGAACAAGAAAACTCAGGACTGAAAGTCTGGACTAGGAAAACAAGGACTGAACAGCAGACTGGTGACAAGGAATTCATAGAACTGTATATCTGGACTGGAATAACAAGGGTAGGACTGCAGACATATAACAAGGAAACTCATGACTTGAAACTTGGAAGCTAAAGCCAGGAAACACAGACTATGGACATAAAACAAGGAACTGCAGGCAAGGAACACGATCACAAGTGGTTAAGAGCAAAGCACTGCAGACAGGGAGCAGCAGACTGCAAGCAGGGAAGCAGGGCTGCAGAGCAGGAAGCACAGAGGTGCAGAGCAGAAGAAAGGATAGTATAGGCAGAGTAGCAGGGCTGAAAGGCAGGGAGCACAGGGCACAGGGCACTGGAACTGGAACAGGAGCAGGCTCTGGAAGACACAGGAAACAGCAGAAATCCCAGGATCAACACACAAGGGGCTGGGAGCAAACTCAATGCAAGAGCCCTTTGCTCCGGCAGGCATCTGCTTAAATACTGCCCTACCCAGTGCAGAAGCAGGCTTATTAGCAGCACCTGGAGCACCACATCTGAAGGTAATCTGCCACCCCCTGGTCCTGGGAAAGTGAAAGCAGCACTGATCTCTAAGGATTCGGAGGATTGTGGTTCTAAGACTACTGCATAGGAATAGCCAGGGAATGAGAACGGCCATTTGTGCATTATGGGATATGTAGTTTGTGAAATTAAATAAGGATTATGAAGCAAGACACTGATAACAGATTCAAGGTTCAAACAAAATAACTTTATTAACTTAAATGTCAGGATTATTGAAGGCCTAACTTGCCCTATGCTAAGGTGGGATTTCCCTACCTGAATGAAACTAAGGAAAGTCTGAGTCAAAGGGTTCAATTTAAAAGTCTGTCTGTGCCCAACACCTATGCTTGCCCTCACAACTAAAACGAAACAATGGGCCTCATTACAAGTACTCCGGTCCGGAATTAACACTGCCAGTAAAACCATACCAGCACCGTTTCCATGTCCGCCCAATCATGACCCGCGGCCCCGGTAATAGCACCACCCTCAACCGCCACAGCGGAAATAGGGGTCCCGTTAAGTCCGTCTGCACGGAAACACCTCCGTTACCGTCAACACGAAACACCGTGAGCATCACAACTAGCGCGTACACGGAAATACCGGGAAAAAATGGCGTAAATACCGTGATCACGGTGGCGGAACCGCCGCCACCGCGAACATGGCGTTATACACTGCCTGCTGAACTGAATCAGGGCACAGGTGCACCAAATCAGCCCAGCAGGACCTAGCAGGCCACTGGGAGCCCACAAAAGGGCCACGCCCAACACAACATAGAACCATGCAGGCAGCAGGTCTAGTAGCACTGGGACTGGGCCTACTCAACAACAGGCAGCACTGCACATGGTGGCAGTAATGGCGCAGAGGAGGAGGCATAGGCGGAGGAGGTGCAGGCGGCAACCAGCCAACCCTGCAGCTATGGCAAACCCCATTGCCCAGCCAGTCCGACCCCGCCGCCAGCCACCAATACCACGCATCAGGGCCTCACCCTGGAACCTCACCCCAGGACAGATCCACACACTATACCGGCTGGACCGTGCAACAATCCTGCACATCACCGCCATGATTGAGGACAACATCAGCAGCCAAATTGACACCCCCACCGCCATCCCCCCCTCCTGAAGGTTGTCTCAGTACTGCATTTCCTTGGCACTGGCACCTATCAACACACGGTTGGTGAGCTGCATGGCATATCACAACCCTGTTTCTCAAAAATCCTGGTACAGGTACTGGATGCCCTGTTGTGCCATGTGTCGGAACACATAGCCCTACCCCGCACCCTCCCCGAGGTCATTGCCACCAAGTTGGCCTTCCATGCCATAGCAGGCATGCCAAATTGCATAGGCGCAGTTGACTGCACCCACGTTGAGCTGACAGTACCACGTGCAATTGAGGCGGTGTTCCGCAATAGGAAACAGTATCACTCTTTGAATGTCCAGATGGTTTGTGATGCCATGCAACTGATTACACACTGCTGCGCACGTTTCCCAGGATCATCACATGACTCAATGGTACTGCGGAATTCCACGTTGCCACGGTACATGGAACGCTATGCCGGACAAAGCACATGGCTATTGGGTGAGTACAGCTGACGATGCTACAACCCTGTCGAAGTGGTGTGTGTGTGTCCAGCCCAATGAGCATTGTGAGTGTGCCGCTGTGACCGCACATGCATCACCCCCCTTCCATCTACCAAATACACAATGGATGCCAAACATCATGAAGGAAGACATGACAGGGCACCACAATGTGCCCGTGCACACGCTGGCACAGCCAATCCCGTCACTGTCCCATGAACCTTGTGCCACTGCAGACACCCACCCTCAATTGAAACACTGCCTCAAAAGGCACGAGAGGCGTGTAAATGAGACGACGTGTATTTACTACTTCCGTACAGTGAAGTCACTCTGCCATGTGTGGACAGCACTGCACCGTGACATGCACACAAACAAATGTCAGCCGCAGGGCACAGTAAACATGCAAGTTAATGTGTAGGCCCATATTGTCAGGTTTCGTTGGATTTGGATGAATGTGGTGGAATGAGGATATGATTAACATAAAGTATGGTTTGGGCCTTAACTTTCTGTGCAGAGTGTGGAGAGCTTCCCAAGTCAAAATGGAGAATTCCAAAAGGATCAGTGATTGGTCAGAAGTAAAAGAAAGGCATTGTTGGAACATTCTAAACCGCCTTTCATTGTCAGAAGCCCAGCTGGAAGGTCTTATGTTTGAAGCTCTTAAGTTTTAGAAAACTTTAGTTAGACCCTTGTGCCTAAAATTAGTTATTTGGACCAGGAAAGTGTTGGAGATTTAAGAAGAAACTTAGAAAACGTTCCGGTGAAAGAAAGAAGCAAGTTAAGTGAATTCATTATCTTTTATGGAATTTTATGATTTTCAAGCAGGAGTTAAAAATCAAAACCATTAATTAACTTGTTCCTGTTTTTCTTAGTTTTTGTTTATATAGTAGTTCATTTCATTCTTTCAAGAATTTATTTTTGAACTTCTAGAACTGTATTTAAATTAATTGAACTGCGTCACATTTTTTGCACCTGGCAAGTTGGAGTGTGGAGGTCTGTTTATCATTTTAGCGTCGTGTGTTTTTTCGGCCGTATAAAAGTTTATTGAGTATTGTACCTTTTGTCGGTAACAGTGCTTTTCTTAGCGTCGGACTAGCGTTAGAAATCTTACACTGTCTGCGCAAGTGACAGTGTGGTAGCCACGCGACTCCGAGGCGTTATGTTTAATTTACTAACATTCTAACCTGGTGCGTGATCTTCACTGGGCTGCCTCTTCAAGGATTAGTGTCCGGAACTGAGGAATTTCTTCTTTCATGTTTGAACAATTCATATTAAGAAGAGTGGAATACTATTCCTTTACGCATGCGCCCATGCCAGTTTCCTTTTTGAACTCAATTCCTTGTTCATGTGCGCTTCCATTTTAGAAGGAGTAAACAATATCTTCACGCATGCGCATATTCTGGTTAAAGGAACGCTTCTTTTATGAGCGATCTTCTTTGCAAGCAAAAGATCGAATTAATGAACACTTTTATACATTCAGGAAACAAACAATTTTAAATTGAATAGCTAGAGTGTCATTCTTGGAATTTGTGTTGAAGCTAGACACCAATACAACTACATGTATAATATTTCCAGCGGGTTGTTTGGGTAAAAGACAGTTGAACTGCTTGAAGACAAACTCATTAAACTGAGAGAGATTAGCAGTTTTTTGCAAAACCGAATTGAAGAAATTAGTAAGAGCATCTGAGACTCTATTTTTATGTTTTCTTCAGTAGAATTCATACACGTCCTCTATGTTATTCACAGAGGATAATCAGGTATGGTGGCGTGTTTATTTACTTAAATTTATAAAGAGAAGTCAGAGCCAAGGAATTCAAAGGTTAGTGACTAAAGTGAATTTGTTGTTATTTTCACCAACAGGTTGACAGATAAAGAAGCTGAGCAAAACCTGAAGTTTATTATTTTGTCCCATTTTCCCCCTTTCCCTTGGGGGTGCTCTCAACTGAACTGTTTGATACCAGTTAAGAGGTTAGCATCCAAAGGGGACTGCGGGGGTTCAGCAGCTTCCGGGGACAACATCAGATTTGAGAAAGCCTGCCACATATCCAGTTAGCGACATACATCATGATGCCCAAAACATACCTCCATACACTGCATGGTACATATGCATGAATGAATGATGACACAAGAATGCACAGCAGCAGATGAGGACATGATGCCACAAACACTGACATGTTCCCCCATCTACATCCCATGTAGGTGATGCGGGATATGCACTCACGCCATGGATGATGACACCTGTACGGAGACCAAGGAACAGGCATGAAGAGGCATACAATAGGGCACATATCCGCACACGTGGAATGATTGAGAGGACATTTGGACTGCTGAAGGCCCGTTTCCGCTGTCTGAGCAGATCTGGCGGATCACTGCTGCACAGCCCAGTGAAGACGGGTAAAATCACGCTCATATGTGCCATGCTGCACAATATATGCCTGCGCAGGAACATCCCAATGCCACCAGACGCATATGAGGAAGATGGAGATGGGGATGGGGATGGAGATGGGGATGGAGATGGGGATGGGATGGCACCACCTCCCCCTGGGGGTCCACATGATGGCCAGAGAGCACGGGATGCCCTGATTCGCATTTACTTTTGAGTCACAGCACATTCACAGAAATGCACGAACATGGTGACGATAATGAATCAATAGTTGCACTGCAAAATAAATAATCAATGTCCACACATGTATGTCTTGATTAAAAATGGTGATGTATTGATGTAATAACAACAGGGAAGGAGGTGCATTGGTTAGGGAAGCTGTACACCCGGGGCCACCCACCACCCAAACGTGCCCACCCCCACCCAGGACCCATTGTTCAAACCCCCAAAACTACCTACCCCACCACCCAAACATGCCCACCCCTCTCACACCCTTGTAGTCCACATGTGTCCGGCACTGCCCCACACACATGTCATCACTTCCGTGTGCGCTTATGTGCCTGTGCAACCTTTCCCGAGGGACCCGTTAGCCTACTCGAGCGCCTCCTTGGACTGGCAGTAGTGGAGCTGGATGGGGTGGTTGTGTTTGATTGCGCAGAATCTGGGATTGAGGGCATCTGTGCCAGATTTGCCTGTTGGCCAACCAACATGGCCTCTACAAGTCTGGAGGTGTGGTCGTTGCCCTTCCGCACATGGCGTGCAAGGGTTACTATAGTGCTCGACAGGCGACGCACTGAGGCGCTGTAGCTCTCCCTCTGCAGCCTGCATTCCTCTAGCTGCCTCTCCACCAGCTGGGTGAGGGTAGCCTGCTGGTCCTCCATCCGCTGCATGCGGGCATTCAGTTCGGCCATGGATGGGGTGGGCAACCTCATGGGACTCCCCAGTGATGTGGGGCTGAACCCCAGCTCATGGAAGGAGCCCAGGTCTTCAAATGTGGGCATCTCCCCCTGTGGCCCCGCTTCCGAGTGCTCTTGCGGGGCACTGTTATCACTGCAGGCCGCCCCCTCTGCAGTGCTGCTGCCTTCGGTGTTGTGTTGGGTGGCCATGATAGGTCCCCGTGGCACCTGTCTAGACTCAGGCAGTGTGGAGACGGTGGGGACGTCGGTGGTGGTGGTGGGCGGCACATCTGTAGTGGCTGGTAATGTGGCCAGAGGTGCAGAACTGCCGGCAGCATCCTCCTGTGTGGTGGCGGTGGCTTGTGTACTTGCCGGTGCAGATTGGCTGGCCTGTTGTGCAGTATCACTGTCACTTGAAACGGCTGTGGGGACACAAAGGGCATGCAATTAGTGTTGTTGTGGTGGCAGATGGGTGCATCACATGCGTCATTAAGATTGTACATTGAATAGTGTTTGTCACATGCATCTGATTGCTGGTGTATGCATTCTGTGATATTGGTTGCCATGCGGATCATGATGGGTCCTTTGGCCCACACATGCACTGCCTGGAGGGGGGGGTGTTAATGGGTCCTTTGGCCCAGTACTCACAACTGCATAATTACATGTGGCATTCATGTTTGGACTCCTGCCTCAGCCTCCCCGATCCCATGGATTCCCTCTAGGTGGAGGACGCTGCTGCAACGCTCCTCCCATGCTTGCAGCCTCAGTGGGGAAGGGGGTCCTCCGCCTGTCCCACTGCTGCGTTGGCAGTGCGTGGAAATGAGGTTGCGTATCCTCAGCCTCAGGTCGTCCCACCGTTTGTGGCAGTCCTTCACGCTCCTCACTGCCACGCCCACAGCGGTGCACTTGCGTGCAGCTTCGGCCCACACCTCCTTCCTCCGCTGCTGTGTGGCACGCCGTTGGTCGGC
Source organism: Ambystoma mexicanum (assembly GCF_040938575.1). Taxonomy (NCBI): domain Eukaryota; kingdom Metazoa; phylum Chordata; class Amphibia; order Caudata; family Ambystomatidae; genus Ambystoma; species Ambystoma mexicanum. Next base: position 175,701,546 of record NC_090931.1, read on the forward strand.
GCTGAACAGCATCTCCGCATTGTCCACAATTTGCTCCACCAAGACGGTTAGCTCCGCCTCGCTGAAGTGCTGTTTGCGCTGCCTCTGAGCAGGAATCCTGGCAGACATGCTGGTGGTCCCTTTTGGCTTCTCAGAGTTAGGATTGTGCTGGCTCTGGATGGCAATGGATATGATGGCCGCCTCTCTGTTTCCTGTTTTGGCGATCATGGTATTTCCGGTTCCGTGTCTGTGGCGGCGGAGGCGGAAACGGGTTTTGCGCCACTTGTGGCTGCGTTATTTCCATTTCTGTGGGGATTTCCGTGACGGCGGTAACAACGTTTCCGAGTCCGTGTGGGGCGCGCGACCGACAGCGTGTAATCGGACGGTTTTTCCGCAACCTTGCGGACACGGAAACGTTTTTACCGCCGTCACGGATTTTGCACGGTACCGGACTGGCAGGTTGTAATGAGGCCCAATCTGTAGGGATGTCAATAATGAAAAAATGGTGATTAACATAAAGTTCTGAGCTTCTTCCAGCTCGTAGCTTCCCTTTCAGCTCTGTAAGGGAGGCATGGTATCACAAGTATGACATTGACACAAGAGTTACAAGTTTCAAAACATTTATTCAATTCTTGGGCTTTGGAAAAACTCCTACTTTGCTCTGCAGCTATGCTGGGAGTAGTCTCTACTATCAAATAATAAAGAAAACACAGTCCTAGTCAGTCTTTATCAAATCAAAATGGCCTATACTAGCAGACCTGATGCCTGCCCTATTTCATATACAAAAAGTGTGTGAAGGGGAATGTATATGCAAAGGAAAGTCAGTGCTATAACATAACGTCACAGTTAATAGAAAAGTTCACGTAGGTTCCCCTCTGTCGGTCTCGAACCTTTCAACACAAAAAGTACCTGATTCAACGTCACGTAGGCCTCCCTCAGTTGGGCTCGGAACTTTGCAATCACAGCACTTGCAGGGGTTCCCTTCCCCAAGCTTTATTCACATTCATTAGGGGTTCCCTTCCCCTATCTGGCAACCAGGATGATCCCAGCCCTAACCGACTCAGGTGACTCGCACACCGTTGCCTGCAGCCCCTCTTCTCCTGCTTTAAAGGGAGAGGAGCAGCGCCGCCAGGCAAAGCCGCATTATGGCAAAGGCCTATGGCTAAGGCCTTTGCCACTCTCTGCAGCTCTCCGCTGCTCGACGGCACTGGACGAAGCTCCCTGGCGCCGTCATCAAGGTAAGCCATCCAGCTGCCTCCCATCTACATTCCTAAACGCTCCATTCTGCTCTGCTCGAAACGCACGGCTCAGCACACGTACTATACTATCGCAACGTACTTACACTCCGAGCACAAACTCTCGCAACAAGCGCCTCGGTAGTAGGTGTTGGTGTGATATCTCTCTGGACAATACTACCTTCTGCTCCCCTGGCGCTGCTTGCTATGATCCTAACCCTTTACTACCATCCACACGAGTGCCCAATGTTGCACACTGACCTGGGCCTGTTGCCCCCATTGCATTGAACCTGCCTGTGGTGCCTGCTGACCCCCATTGCATTGAACCTGCCTACTGGGCCTGTTGCCCCCATTGCACTGAATCTGCCTGTTGTGCCTGCTGCCCCCATTGCATTGAACCTGCCTACTGGGTCTGCTACCCCCATTGTATTGAATCTGCCTGATGGGCCTGCTGCCCCCATTCCATCTAATCTGCCTACTGGGCCTTTTGCCCCCATTGCATTGAACCTGCCTACTGGGCCTGCTGCCCCCATTGCACTGACTCTGCATGTTGTGCCTGCTGCCCCCATTGAATTGAACCTGCCTACTGGGTCTGCTGCCCCCATTGTATTGAATCTGCCTGCTGGGCCTGCTGCCCCCATTGCATCTAATCTGCCTACTGGGCCTGGTGCCCCCATTGCATTGAACCTGCCTACTGGGCCTGCTGCCCCCATTGTATTGAATTTGCCTGCTGGGCCTGCTGCCCCCATTGCATCTAATCTGCCTATTGGGCCTGTTGCCGCCATTGTATTGAATCTGCCTGTGATGCCTGCTGCCCCCACTGTATTGAACATCCCTGTGCCTGATGCCCCTGACAAAACCATCATGCCTACGCATGACCCCATGGCTTCCTCAGCCACGGCCCAACTGACCTCCACCCTTAAGTGTGCCCTAATAAATGCCCGCTCAGTTCCTGCACATGCCCTAGACATTCATGACTTAATTCTCAAAAACAACACTGACCTCCTTATTATCACTGAATCCTGGCTGAATGACTCATCAGGTCCTACCCTCTCCCTAGCCATCCAAGGCGGATACACCATTTACAGGCAGAGGCGGGGGAGTAGCCCTCATCGTCAAAGACAACCTCACTATTAGGAGGTCTAAAGGTGAACTTGGCCACAGCTGTGACTACCTTCCCCTCAGAATCTATCTCTCCCCCAACCACACCTTGACCCTTCATATTGTTTATCGACCTCCGGGTCCTATCGCAGAATTCCAGGAATCCCTCATCCAAGCACTTTCAGCGAACTTAAAGAAAAAATCCAAAGTCCTTCTAACAGGTGACCTTAATTTAGGCCTGAACGATCCTAATGACGCCCACACGGCCGCTCTAAATAAAGCCCTCTCCACTCTCGGATTCTTGCAAACCATCTCAAATCCTACCCTCATCAAAGGAAGTTCTTTAGACTGGGTTGCCCACCACAACTGCCCAGTGCTAATCACCGGAAACTCTCCTGTCCCGTGGACAGACCACCACCATATCCAATTTGACCTGGACACATCTAAAGGGCCCCCTAAACCCACCATCTCTCTTCCTGCAGCTCTCGCCAGAAGCTCCCGCCTACTAACTGTAGAAAGGATCATGCCCTTCCTTGAGGTACCGGCTCTCCAAGCCTCCTGTTAGGAAAGATTTCATAATTGTAGGTAATTTTCCTTCCATGTGGCAACCCCTAAACTTTTTGCTGTTGTTTTAACCTTGTTCTTGACTTTGCCAGAGAAGTACAGCCTTCTGCCGCACTTCTCTGGGCTTTCGCTCCTTTCTTACGGGGAAACTGACATGCCCTTAAGACAGTCAGTACCGGGGAACGCTGTTTCCCGTAGTTTCCTTTATCATGTTGCGGCTTTAGTGCAACATGACACAAGAGGGCACTGTAAGCTAAGTTACAGCTCTCTTGGGTCTCTAGCCTTCTACAGACCCTAGATACTCTTTTAGGATGGTATTTTGATCGGTGCAAGTCATTCAGGGACTGGAATGGTGGCAGCGATCGTTTTGTTTATTTTGAGCTCCTTTTGGCGTTCTGAGCACGTTTTTCGCACTGAACCCAAAATGGTGGCCTGGCTCCCAAAATGGCCAGACCACGAGGCTCCTTTGTCCTGTCCACTGACCGTCTTGCTCCCTTCACCTTCCCCAGGTCGGGCGACCCGGGGCCTTCCTTATTTGGGCATGTACTTTCCCGCAAACGTGGTTGCTTTCGCGGGCTTCTACATGTCGTTTGTGTGCCTCGAGGGTGTGGGCTGGGATGTCTGGTCCCAATACACATCCTGGGTGCCAGAGAGTCTAGGGTGGTGTGAATGCCTGGGACCACCGTGGTCCGTGATTGGTCCACGTATGGTATGTGTGTTGATAAGCTGATCTCCCATTGGCTCCCCTCCGTTTTGGCGCGAAGGGAACCGTGGATAAGAGGGAGCTGGAAACACCACTACCATGTCGATCTCCTAAGTTCTCACGAACTAAGGAATACAGGAGCCAAGTATCCTGCAACCAAGAGGCTGGACCGAGGAATCGCTGGTGACCCGCTGAAGGAATCCTCCTTTGCACTGCTGTCGTCCTGTGAAACCCTTTCCTCCTTGGATCGAACCAGAAGGCCTGTACTGGTGCTTCGACCTTTGGAATAGCAGGAACAGCTATTCCCGGCGACTTCATCATCTCCTGCCAAGTAAGCCTTCGGAAGCGTCTCTGGGCCATCCAGTTGACTGACCAGCTTACAAGGGAGTCCTGCTCTGTAACTGCCGCCAGGTTGTGTTGTATTTCGAGTCCTTGTCACTCTCCCACGCTTCGTACACTTGGCGTTCCCAAGTCTGAAGGGAGGAGTGTACATTTGGCTTGAATACACACGGCCGCTCCGTTGTCCTGCTGCGGCAACAAAACTGTGCTGGTTTCGTCGATTGGGACGTCTTTTTGCTCTACACGACTACGAGGCGTTCCCTGCTCTTCTGAACCTGCCAGCTGCTGAAACTAACGTGGAGAAGCCTAGGTCTGCTTGCTTCGGGGACCGGTGAGTAGTTTAGCTAGGATCTGGTCGCCCTCCTGCAGTATCCCATTGCTTTTCCCTGCTGTGTAAAAACAGCCCCCTTTTGGCCGTACTCGCGCTCTGCTTCTGCCCACTGTGGAGGCTGCGCTTGAGTTGCGGAACCTGTTCTCCTTCTGCTGTGCACTAACCCGAACTGCCTGACTTCCTACGAAGAGCTTTCCCTTTTGCCCGTTGGCACCGGCGTAGCAGGTACTTTGAGCACAAGGCTCCACTCTTCGCAGGGCTCAGACTTCCATCTAGTTAGGTGCCTCTGAAGGCGAACTGAGTCTAAAGCGTTATCGCACTGCCTGTTTTCCTTTCCTTTCAGGTGGACTACATATTTCGTGCTTTAAACGCTTGCGACTGTGTATTTGTATATATATTGTGTTGATATGGTATGTGTTGGTTTAATATTGTGATATTGTGATTTTCTCGCTACGGTCATTGTTTTAAAGGCCTTAAAATAAATGTGTATATATTTTTGATATAACAACTGTTTGGAGTAGTTTGTAAGCGCTCTTGCTTTGTGTGCTCATTGCGGGCTTTCAGTCACCCTCACCCCTCTTGAGACCTAGTCTTGACCGCCGCGATCACTACCTTGATTGGTCTGGCTCGTCCAGAGGTTACCCTGTTCCAAGTAATTAGGTTGGCCTTCTGAACTTCTGCGCCACCAGGACAGAGTTCAGAAATCCATCTTAACAAATTGGTGTACAGCGGTGGGATACGACTGAAGGTATCCAGTGTTGCGCTCGAACTAAGGCATTTCAGGTTATTCCAAACAGTACACGTAGTGAATTGTTGTAGTATAACTTTAAAAAGGCCATAGTCCTATCAAACAGTATGGAAACAAATACCTTGTTAACTTTAAATGCTTCCAAATCAGAAACGCTGAAAAAGATGTGTGCGGAGAGAGGTGTTTCCTCTCAAGGCACAAAATTGGAAATGATCCAAAGAATCGTGGCGTGGCAAGAAGCGCAGCTTGAAGCTATAACTTCTGAGGACAGTGCGGAAGGTGGTGGGGCTGCTCTCACTGGTAGAACCGACGGTTCTGCCGCCGCACTGATCCATCGCGACCACGAGGACAGGGAGGACGAGATGTCTAATGTTTCCTCTGCCAGTGTTGATGGGGAGGCTATGCTTGAATTCAAGAAGCAAGAGCTGCGGTTTAGGCAGCAGGAGCTTGAATTCAGTATAGCCAAACTAAAAATCGAACAGGCAGAAAAACAGAAAGACAGGGATCACCAGTTGGAACTGGCCAAGCTTCAGTTTGCAAATGGGTCCAAGGGTCCTGGACATGGGTCTGGGGCTTCCTCTCATCCACGGTTTCCAAAAGATCTGCTCAGTGTGTATGAAGAAAGGAATGACATTATGGACTGGCTGAATGCGTTTGAGTATGCATGCGAGGTTCAAGAAGTTGACAATGCTGATAAGATTGCGTGGTTGCTCAGTAGACTGCCCCATTCTGGCTGTAGTGCCATTATGGAAATGTCGAAGGCTGAGCGGGCTGATTTCGCAATGTTAAAGCAAACTCTCATTTTAAAGTTTGGGAAGACTCCGGCCCAATATTTAAAGCGTTTTCGAGAGTATAAGAAGAAGGAAGGTGGTACTTGGGTATCTTATGTCGCTGAATCTTTGAAAAACTTAACTGGCTGGGTCGAAGGTTATAAGGTTTCTACCTTCGAAGGCATGATAAATCTTGTCATGCTGGAACATATTTTTGCTTCTTCTTCCCCGGAGCTTAAGCAGCATTTGGCCGATTCAAAGGAGATAGATCCTAAGAAGCTGGCCATTGCAGCAGACCTATGGGTGTCACATCGAGTGTCCCATAAGGACAAAACTCATCCTGGTAAGCAGGAGGAAGGGAAAAAGTCCAAAGATATGGAGGGTGGGGAATCTGCTAAATCTTCTTCCCATAAGGGCCACAAAAAGAAAAACAAGGGTAAGACACAAGAGAACTCACAGGGTAGTGGAGGTCAGCCTCCGAAACAGAACTCTGGTTACAATAAGCCTCCCTACGTAAACAGACCCAATGGGGCTTGTTTTTCTTGTGGAGCAACTGACCATGTGAAGGGGGATCCCCGTTGTAAGGTTAGACCTTTGGGGGTCCACTCCGCTAATCTGGCCTTCTCCTCCTACGAGGAAGAAGAGATTACAGGAGCATCCTTCTCCTCAGACTTATTTCCCAGCGGAATAGAGGCTGAGGTAGTTTTAGTGTCCCTGGGTTCCTGGGAGCCTAAAGTCGCAGAGGCTTATGCTAGGATTCCGGATAATACCAAGCACTACTTTAAAGACAGTGTGCTGATCAATGGAGTGGATGCTCCAGCTCTTAGGGATAGTGGGTGCAGTCGCACTGTAGTGGATTCTACCTTGGTAGACTCAGAGGAAGTTGCCAGAGCTACTCAGATGCCCACTAAGTTGGCTGACGGCCCCCTCCGTATGTTTCCCGTGATCCCTGTAAATCTTACTTTAAATGGTACAGCAGTCAGGATTCCAGTGAGCATTCAGAGAAACGTCCCGGGAAAGGTCTTGTTGGGTAATGATCTCAGAGCTTTAGGGCTCGTAGGAGACACTGCCGAAAGACCCTACACACGGTCTCAAGCACGGGCAGCATTGGCCAAGTCCAATACGCCGCCCCAGCCGAAGGGGAAACCCAAGGCGAAAGGAGTCTACAAGTCAAGACGAGGGAAAGAGAATATTCCCCCGAGCTCGCCTACCACTGCGGTGGAGGAAGTTGGTCAATCGCCCGGGCCTGACGAGGAGGTGGCGATGCCTGAAGTATTCGACCCCAACGATCATCCTGAACTAAAAGACTTGTTAGTTGAAGGAGGTCCTGATAGGGACGAATTCAGTAAAGGCCAACGTGAGTGCCCATCTCTGGAAGGCCTAAGGAGACAGGCCTGCTCCCAGCTTGAGGGTGAACCTCCTGGGATGCATAGGATTTACCAGGAAGGTGGACTCCTGTATAGTGAGCCCACAGAGTCTACAGAAGGAGACCATAGGAGGTTGGTGGTTCCCCTTGCTGTTAGGCCCTTCCTCCTGCAGTTGGCGCATGAAGTTCCCCTTGCTGGTCACCTCGGTATGAGGAAGACCAAGCAAAGGTTATCCATGCACTTCTACTGGCCCAAGATGGGGGAGCAAGTAGAAAGTCACTGCAGGAGTTGTGCCGCCTGCCAGTTGTCTGGTAAGGTTGGCGCGACAATCCAAGCTCCGTTGGTACCACTCCCAGTTGTGGGGGTACCATTTGAAAGGGTAGGGATCGACATGGTTGGTCCCCTTGACCCGCAAACATCCTCAGGCAATAGGTTTATCCTGGTGCTGGTCGACCATGCAACCAGGTATCCTGAGGCCATCCCATTGAAAACTGTAACTGCCAAGTCAGTTGCAGAAGCTTTACTCGGCAGATTTACTAGGGTTGGCTTCCCTAAAGAAGTTGTGTCGGATCATGGCAGCAACTTTATGTCGACGTATAGGCAGGCTATGTGGAAAGAATGTGGGGTCACCTACAGGTTCTCTTCTGCATACCCCCAGACCGATGGTCTGGGGGGGCGTTTCAACAGGACGTTAACGAGCATGATTGGGGCTCTGGAGGAGCCTCAGAGAAGAAAATGGGATCTTCTTGTTTCATGCTTACTGTTTGCCTACCGAGAGGAGGGTGTTGGCTTCAGCCCCTTCGAACTTCTGTTCGGCCATCCCGTAAGGGGACCCTTAGCCATCATCAAAGAGGGATGGGAGATGCCCACTCCCCCTGTTACTACCAACGTAGTTGATTATGTGCTGGGGCTCAGAAAACGGATGGTACTTCTGATGGGCTTGGCTAGTGATAAATTGAAGGCAGGACAAGCGCTGGTGAAACATTGGTACGACCAGAAAACTTCCCTCATCAACTTTACACTTGGTCAGCAAGTACTGATCATGAATCCCATAAGGCCTCGAGCTTTACAGGACAAATGGTCAGGCCCTTACCCAGTGGTGGAGCCCCTGGGTGAGGTTAACTATTCAGTGGACCTTGGAAGGCCTGGACAGGCTCCAAAAGTGCTTCCCGTGAATAGGCTGAAGGCTTTCGGCCCAAGCGTCGAAATCGCAGCACTACTACTGGCTTCAGATGTTGAGGAAGAGGAGTCTGAACCTCTCCCCGACCTGTTCCCAAGCAGTCCTTCAGTTAGCTCTTTTGAGGGTGTCCGAGTGGCCCCTCACCAATATGGACAAGGCTCAGTGGTTTACCTTGGACATGAAGTAGGTGGAGGGAGGAGACAGCCTCTATCCAGTAAGGTACAAGCAGTACAAGACTGGCCTACCCCCACTACGCAAACCCAAGTGAGAGCCTTTTTAGGACTCACGGGGTATTACCGCAATTTTGTGGCAGACTATGGCACCATAGCTGCTCCTCTGACTGCCCTCACAACTCCGAAGAAACCCAAGAAGGTAACTTGGACTGACGAGTGTGAGAAGGCCTTCAATGGCTTAAAAGACTCCTTGTGCCAGGCCCCTGTCCTTAGGGCCCCTGATTATCAAAGACCTTTTATCGTGCAGACGGATGCCTCTGACACTGGGATAGGAGCTGTACTATCACAAGTAGATGAGAAGGGTAAGGAACACCCTATCGGTTTTATTAGTCGCCAGCTTAAGGACAGAGAGCTCAGATGGTCCACGGTAGAGAAAGAATGTTTCTCTGTTGTGTGGGCCCTAAGGAAGCTGAGGCCCTACCTCTATGGGACCCACTTCACTGTGCAGACTGACCATAAGCCGTTAAAGTGGCTAATGAACATGAAGGGGGAGAATCCAAAGTTGCTTAGGTGGTCCATAAGTCTACAAGGTTTCGACTTCACTATTGAGCATAGGCCAGGTGTCCAACATAGCAATGCTGATGGGTTGTCCAGAATGTTTAACCGACCTGAACAAGAGACTCATCCAGGGGTGGATTAGTTCCCCCTGTCCATAGTCTGGGAGGGGCGAGTGTTAGGAAAGATTTCATAATTGTAGGTAATTTTCCTTCCATGTGGCAACCCCTAAACTTTTTGCTGTTGTTTTAACCTTGTTCTTGACTTTGCCAGAGAAGTACAGCCTTCTGCCGCACTTCTCTGGGCTTTCGCTCCTTTCTTACGGGGAAACTGACATGCCCTTAAGACAGTCAGTACCGGGGAAAGCTGTTTCCCGTAGTTTCCTTTATCATGTTGCGGCTTTAGTGCAACATGACACAAGAGGGCACTGTAAGCTAAGTTACAGCTCTCTTGGGTCTCTAGCCTTCTACAGACCCTAGATACTCTTTTAGGATGGTATTTTGATCGGTGCAAGTCATTCAGGGACTGGAATGGTGGCAGCGATCGTTTTGTTTATTTTGAGCTCCTTTTGGTGTTCTGAGCACGTTTTTCGCACTGAACCCAAAATGGTGGCCTGGCTCCCAAAATGGCCAGACCACGAGGCTCCTTTGTCCTGTCCACTGACCGTCTTGCTCCCTTCACCTTCCCCAGGTCGGGCGACCCGGGGCCTTCCTTATTTGGGCATGTACTTTCCCGCGAAACGTGGTTGCTTTCGCGGGCTTCTACATGTCGTTTGTGTGCCTCGAGGGTGTGGGCTGGGATGTCTGGTCCCAATACACATCCTGGGTGCCAGAGAGTCTAGGGTGGTGTGAATGCCTGGGACCACCGTGGTCCGTGATCGGTCCACGTATGGTATGTGTGTTGATGAGCGGATCTCCCATTGGCTCCCCTCCGTTTTGGCGCGAAGGGAACCGTGGATAAGAGGGAGCTGGAAACACCACTACCATGTCGATCTCCTAAGTTCTCACGAACGAAGGAATACAGGAGCCAAGTATCCTGCAACCAAGAGGCTGGACCGAGGAATCGCTGGTGACCCGCTGAAGGAATCCTCCTTTGCACTGCTGTCGTCCTGTGAAACCCTTTCCTCCTTGGATCGAACCAGAAGGCCTGTACTGGTGCTTCGACCTTTGGAATAGCAGGAACAGCTATTCCCGGCGACTTCATCATCTCCTGCCAAGTAAGCCTTCGGAAGCGTCTCTGGGCCATCCAGTTGACTGACCAGCTTACAAGGGAGTCCTGCTCTGTAACTGCCGCCAGGTTGTGTTGTATTTCGAGTCCTTGTCACTCTCCCACGCTTCGTACACTTGGCGTTCCCAAGTCTGAAGGGAGGAGTGTACATTTGGCTTGAATACACACGGCCGCTCCGTTGTCCTGCTGCGGCAACAAAACTGTGCTGGTTTCGTCGATTGGGACGTCTTTTTGCTCTACACGACTACGAGGCGTTCCCTGCTCTTCTGAACCTGCCAGCTGCTGAAACTAACGTGGAGAAGCCTGGGTCTGCTTGCTTCGGGGACCGGTGAGTAGTTTAGCTAGGATCTGGTCGCCCTCCTGCAGTATCCCATTGCTTTTCCCTGCTGTGTAAAAACAGCCCCCTTTTGGCCGTACTCGCGCTCTGCTTCTGCCCACTGTGGAGGCTGCGCTTGAGTTGCGGAACCTGTTCTCCTTCTGCTGTGCACTAACCCGAACTGCCTGACTTCCTACGAAGAGCTTCCCCTTTTGCCCGTTGGCACCGGCGTGGCAGGTACTTTGAGCACAAGGCTCCACTCTTCGCAGGGCTCGGACTTCCATCTAGTTAGGTGCCTCTGAAGGCGAACTGAGTCTAAAGCGTTATCGCACTGCCTGCTTTCCTTTCCTTTCAGGTGGACTACATATTTCGTGCTTTAAACGCTTGCGACTGTGTATTTGTATATATATTGTGTTGATATGGTATGTGTTGGTTTAATATTGTGATATTGTGATTTTCTCGCTACGGTCATTGTTTTAAAGGCCTTAAAATAAATGTGTATATATTTTTGATATAACAACTGTTTGGAGTAATTTGTAAGCGCTCTTGCTTTGTGTGCTCATTGCGGGCTTTCAGTCACCCTCACCCCTCTTGAGACCTAGTCTTGACCGCCGCGATCGCTACCTTGATTGGTCTGGCTCGTCCAGAGGTTACCCTGTTCCAAGTAATTAGGTTGGCCTTCTGAACTTCTGCGCCACCAGGACAGAGTTCAGAAATCTGTCTTAACACCTCCTTCTCAACGGACCCTGACACTCTTGCCAACGCTTTCAAACTGGCAATCACTAATGCAGTTGATGCCATCGCCCCTCTCACTCTCAGAAAATCTAAGAAAGCCAAGCATACCAACGCATGGTTCTCCCAAGAGCTTCTTGACCTTCGTGCCAAGAAGCGAGCTGCCCTCTCAGCCTGGAGAAATAAACCTAATGACGCTACCAAATCTACCTTTAAGACTATCTCTAAGCACTACAAATCAGCTATTATCCTCGCTAAAGCTAACTCCTTCAACAATAGGATTGCCAACGCCAAATCTAGTACCAAAGAAATCTTCACCATCTTCAGGGAACTTGAAACTCTGTCCACTCCACCATCCACCATCCTGAAAGATGGTGCAATGACATCCAATCCACCATGTTTAATAAACTAAACACCTTGCAAACTAAAATTCAGGCACACCAAAAAACTCTGACCCTCTTAATTGCCAACCAAAATATTAACACCAACAAAGAGACCAAAGCCCACTCCTGCCCGTCATTCGACTTCAAGGACATCACTGAATCTGAGGTCATCACGCTCCTAAAAACCATCAAACCATCAAACTGTAAAGGTGACGTCTGCCCTGCACAGCTAGTCAAAGAATGCGGCCGTACCCTTGCCCCCTTCCTCACAAGATTCATAAATGCATCCTTTCAGTCTGGCCATGTTCCAACTGATCTAAAGGAAGCCTGGGTTCGTCCGCTCCTGAAAAAACCCTCACTTGACCCATCAGTACCAGAGAACTACAGGCCCATCACCACTGTCCCCTTTCTACTGAAAATTCTGGACAAAGCGGCCCACCAGCAAGTCCAAAAATTCCTCGAAGTCCACCGCCTTCTGGGCCTTCGGCAGTCTGGTTTCAGACCTCGACATGGGACTGAAACAGCTCTACTTGACCTGAAAAATCAAATGGATGACATTTGTGATGCTGGCAAACCAGTGCTCCTGCTCCTCCTCAATCTATCAGTGGCATTCGACCTCGTCGATCACAACACACTCTGCCACCATCTCTCTATAGCAGCCAACTTCTCCCCGAAAGCATGCGCATGGATCATCTCCTTCCTACAGGAAAGGGCCATGAAAGTTTTCTCGGACTCAGCATGCGCCTCTCCCAGTCACATCAAATGTGGGGTGCCCCAGAGCTCATGCATAGCGCCCACCCTCTACAACCTGTTCACTCGGCCTCTCTTCAATCACCTTGATGCCATGGGCATCTCATACACTAATTATGCGGATGACACCCAAGTGCTCATCCCGCTCACAGGTGACTATGAGTTGGACAAGAACACCCTCAATTCCATCTACGCCACCATCCAAGCTTGGATGGCAGACAATTGGCTATGTCTTAATAGTGAGAAGACCAAGCTTTTACTTATTGGGTCACCGACCATTCTAGGCAACCTCGACAAACAATACTCCTCCTTTACCATCGACAACATACTGATTGCGGTATCCCAAACAGTCAAGACTCTAGGAGTCTATCTCGACTCTAATCTCACCATGGACAGGCATGTTAATGCCATAGCCTCTTCATCGGCATACTATTCCAAACTCATCTACGCAGCAAGGCCCTTCATATCCTCTCAAAATGACCTCACTATTGCCAGGGCCATGATAGGATCCAGGTTGGATTACTGCAATGCGCTCCTTGGTGGGGCCTCCGGCAAAAACATCGCTAAGCTCCAACAACACCCTCAGGGCCGCCACAGGTTTCTCCAGGAAAGACCACATTTCTGACCTTAGAAGGCAGGTCCACTGGCTGCCCATTAGGCAGAGGATCATCTTTAAAATCCTCTCCCTCACCCATAAATGCCTCCATGACCTTGCTCCCCCTTACCTTGCCCAGAGAATTTCACGACCCACCTCTGCCAGGCCCTCTAGATCTGCCTACACCAACCTGATTTCTACCCCCAAGACCTGCATAGTACGTGCGGGCGGTTCGCGCTTCCCAGCTCTAGCAGCCTCACACTGAAACGCCCAACCCACGCACCTCAGGGGGATTGACTCTCACCTAGCCTTCTGCAAAGCCTTAAAAACTAGGCTGTTTGTCTAACCTACCTGCCATGATCTCTGCAGACAGACAAACGTCACATGTAACCACTCTCCGTTTCTCTCTCTGTAACTAAGTACCTTATGTTTTCTATGCATACATAATCTTGCTTGCGTACACCTTCATGTAATAGCGCCTCAATGTCTATGGGCTGCAGTGCAATCTACAAAGGTAAAAAATTTAAATTAAAATAAAACATCTTATTGTATAGGTCAGGTCTCTCTCGGTCGGGTCTCCCACTGATGTTGAAGACTTTCGAATGTGCAAGGCTTTTTCCATAGACCTGTGCAGGACCACTTCGACTTTCACTTTATCACTCCCTTACTATATTTGCCCTAGAGTCTCTTGGTCTTGGTAGTCCCATAACACAATCAACAAAGTTCAAAGAGATCTTTCTCTTAAAGCAATAACCTTTTAACTTCCCCTTTTCACAGAATTAATCTTGAGCATTGCACATTTTAGAGTTTGTTCAGTTGCTGCTTTATAACAAAACATCAAACATTTAGCGGAAACTTTCGAGTAGGCTACTTCCTTTCGCGGACCACTCCGCAACTCTGTACCACTGGTTTCACAGTTAGCAGTAACTTTAGAGTTTCGTTCATGTTTTATCAGCATGTGGTCAACCTTCAATTGTGAGATACACTGTTGCGGCTTCAATCTTTCCGTGACACAAACCAGCCTTTCATGTCTTTCGCTAACTCACCAGATGTGTGCATTCCTTTCATGTCTCTACAGCTTTAATTCACGAGTCAAGGTTGATACCACAGGCTTGGCCTTGCCTCCCCAACTCTGTTGTTCACCTGGGAGGGTCACTGGCATCCTTGACACACAATGCAGGCTTTTTCTTTTCTGGGATTTGGCTTTCTCCACATATCCTTCACGGTTTCCCGGAGGCAATGACCTCCTTCAGGGACCTTCAGAGTTTCCCCACCCTTCGCTCTGGTCCCTCGATCGATTGTCCTACCCCAGTGGGTTCGCCTTAACCCTGGGAGATCTGCTCCTTCTCATGTCTCACCTTGCTCCGAGTGTGTCTTTATGTTCCACCCTTTATCCATGTATTTTATTAAGGTCAAGTGCCTGACTTTGCCTGACCTGATTAACGTGACATGTCCAATGGGATATGTAAGGGTTAGCCTCTGAAGGCGCCTGGTCCCAACATGATACAAAATAAACCAAATAAAAGATGCACCCCAGTAGGGAATGAGACCAGGCGATAGATTGCAAGTTGAACAAAGTTTTTATCAATAAAGATGTGCAAGCAGAGAACTCTGCTGCCCTGAGAGCACTCTGCCAAACAATACATGGGCAGTACATTATGAACCAAAAAATCGTCATGCGTGATGTAACTACATATAGTACAATACAACAGTTTCAGTTGGTTGGCCCACACAGCGCAGTATGGTGTGTAGGTGATGTTAGGCTCCAATTGGTTGCTGTGGCTGGGCGGTCAGTTGGCAAGTGGGTCAGCTGGGCTCATCTTCACAGGGTGAAGGTCAGGTTTAGTTCACAATTGTTACTCACCACTCCGAATAGGCCGAAGATGCAGAGAAAATGACCTTGGAGATGTTGGTGGTATAAGATTCCGAATTCAGCCTTCCATCCCAGCTCCCCTGAGTACAAGACTCAGGCTTCCTCAAAGAGGGGCTCTTTTCCACAATGTACCTCTCTGCTGTTTCAGTTAGAACAGACAGAGATGTCAATTGAGTAAAAGAGCGGGGAGAACACACACTGCCAATACCAATTCTGCAAAAGAATACCAAGATATTAGACAGTGTTGATATTGTACAAGTGATTAGAACAGTTGAAATGATTGGACAACTACCTAGATAGATATTGGAGTGAAGTTCAGTTTCCCCAGGATGATCTACAAAGAATAACACAAATGAGTAAAATTGAACTAAATCAGTATCGGTTCCCACTATAGCTATAGAATTGATAACAACTGACCTGAATAAAGATAATGGAGTAAGAGGAGTCCAGGATACTGAAGACAACGACAGGAGAAAATAACAAACAGGGAAGTTAGTACAGGTAAGTAACCCCGAACGGCACGAGGGACGCACTAGTGCCGGGTTGGTGCAGTTCAGGAGAGCGTTCATATGCACTTAAGAGCAATCTCACAGGAAAGTCACTCAATGTCCCAGAATCCAACAGAAGACAATTGTTTGTTTGTTTGTTTTTATTATTTATAATGCGCGAGCGTACCCGGGGGTATCAAGGCGCAGCCTTTACAAGAATATTCGAAACGTAGTTACACAGAAAATACATAATACAAGAATAAAGTACACCAATGTTATATACAAGTCAGTAGTAGGCCAGCAGGCTGTTATATACAGGTGATTATATACAGGTAAATAGGAGGCACACGGGCAGGTAAGCAAGAGGGCATAAGTGGTTTCCATATGCAGTAGGTGCTAGGCGCTTCAAATTTAATGGGTCTCACGTTTCAACCATGCGATTACCAGTGAGCGGAAATTCTGGTAGGGCATGTCAATTCTAAGGTTTGGAGGCAAGGAGTTCCACAACAAAGCAGCTTTTACTGGGAAGCTGTTGCCCCCTATGGTGGCCCGTTTGTAATAGGGAACAGATAGACAATTTCTGTATGCGGTTCTGGTGGGTCTTAAAGAAGACTGTCGGTTGAATCTGTTGATCAGGTAAGTTGGGGCGGCATTGTTCAAGGACTTATGAATGAGTGATGCCGTTTTTAAAAGGATTTTATCTTTAGTGGCTAGCCAATTGTTCTGTTGGCTGAGATTTGTAATGTGTTCCCTTCTGGAAATGGCCAGAGCTGCTCTTAAAGCATTGTTCTGAAGGGTTTGCAGTTTGCTAGTGGTAGACTTGGTGGATCCCAGATAAAGGGCATTACAGTAGTCAAGACGAGACAAAATAAGAGCTCTGGCGAGTGTCAGGCAACTAGAATCCGACAGGAAGGGTTTGGCTGCGCGGATTAATTTGCATGTGTAGGCCGTGGAGGATGCAAGGGAGCTCAGTTGTCTTTTGAAGGAAGAATTGGAATCTAGGTAGAATCTCAGTGTTTTGACCTCCTGTCCAACTTTGATGTTGTTTCCGTCAATCATGAAGGAATTGTAGGCTGGGCCAAGTTTCTTTATATTAAGTGTAGTACCTAGGATAATGAGTTCTGTTTTATCATCATTCAGGCATAGTCCATGAGTGGCCATCCATGCCTGGATGATGATGTACACCCTATTTAACAAGGCCGAATCCTTTCCATAATCTCCAGAAAGCGGAAGGAGGATCTGGGTATCATCTGCATAATTAGTGTAGGTGACACCGAGATGATCCAAATCATCGAAAAGGGGCTTGGTAAATATGTTGTACAGTGTGGGGGAGACACACGAGCCCTGGGGAACACCGCAGGTGATAGGAATGGGGTCTGCTGCGGCCGTGGGAGAGAAGACCCTCATGGTCCTACCGTTGAGGAAGGGTGTGATCCAAGTGATGGCCTCTGTTGAGAAGTGAGCTGCAGTATGGAGATGTGAACATAGGACAGAATGATCGACCAGGTCGAAAGCTGCAGATAGGTCAAGGAGAAGGAGTAAGGCAGCTTGCCCGTTCTCTCTGATCGAATCAATCTGGGCTTTTAGGTCAATGAGAGCAGTTTCCATCCCGTGTTGGGGCCGGAACCCAGACTGTCTAGATCCTAGGAGGTTGTGTTCTTCCAGGTGCTTCTGTATTTGAACATAGGCCACCTTGTCCAGAATTTTTAGGAGAAAGGGAACTGTCGTTATGGGTCGGTAGTTGGTGGGTATGGCGGGGTCGAGAGTAGGTTTTTTCAATAATGGGAGTACCCAAGATTGTTTTAAATTAGTGGGGATAGATCCAGTGGCGAAGGAGGCATTGATCAATTTAGTGATGAAAGGGGAGAGGTCCCGGGCAGCATCTTTGATGAGCTGAGCAGGGCACAGGTCTCCCTGGCAGTTGGACGGTTTCAAAGATAGGATGATTTTTTCCACTTCCAGAGTATTGACTTTGGCGAACTGGAAGCGGGCTAGGTCGGTAAGCATAGGTTTGTCGTGAGTTTTTAAGTTGAGTGTGTTATTCAGGGAGGCTCTTTCGCTGGAAATTTTACTTTGAAGAGTCACAATCTTATTACCTAGGGCATTTTGAATATCTGAGCACCAGTTTTTATCTTTGGTACAGGTGTCAGGGGGTGTTATGGGGGTTTCTATTTCTTTAAGGATTGTAAAGAGTTCTTTCATGTTCGATTTGGCTTTGGATATACGGGAGTCAAATGAGGTTCGTTTGGCCAGGTAGATTTCTTTCTTGTACAGTGCTGCTAATTTGGAGAGTTTGAGTTTGTTTGAGTCTGAAGGATTTTTTTTCCAAATGGCCTCACAACTTATTTTTTGCTGCCTTAAGTTTTTGAGGAATGGTGTATACCATTTGTTGAGGTGTGTTTTTGGTTTGCTTGATCGGAGTTTGAGTGGGGCGATGTGGTCCATCGCGGTGGCCATAACCTTGTTATATTCTTCGACCAAGGACTCAGGGTTCAGGTCGTCTGGCAATGTGTTGAGAGTGGAAAGTAGATTAGGGATAAGTCTTTCTACTGTAATGTTTTTCTTGTTTCTGGTAAGGGTGGGTGGGGCCTTAATGATAGGCGGGGGTGTTGGTCTATCAGTGGAAAGCATGAATGAAATCAGATGGTGGTCAGTCCAGGCTAAAGGAGAGATGTTTGTAATATTCGCTAGGCAGTTATGGTCGGCCACCCAGTCGAGAGTTCTGCCTTTCGAGTGTGTTGGTAATATCCATGGAAGACAATAGGTATGTACCTGAGTACAGGAGTATAGTTGAGTAACTGTTGAGATGATCCGGATAATAGACAGCAAATTGATGTGCAGAGCGGCAACCAGGAAAGAACCGCGAGACACAGAAGAGAGCCGTATCCAGTAGCGTTCCGAGTATAACAACCAGACGAGCACAACAGGAATAAAGGAGGAGACGAGGCAATCCAAAGGTCAGGCAAAAGGTCAAAACCAGGAGTTCAGATAAGGATTCGTGTAGGGAGACACGAAGCGGAAACGGACGAAACCGCGTGTAGCTTTGTGAAGCCGCGCCTCGGCTCGCGCCTCGGCTGGTCCTGCGGCGTGTAGCCGACCCGCACGAGTCCGGAGGCGCTGCCATGTCCCTTGCGGCAAGGGAAGGGAAACCCGCTGTGGGTAGCCGTGGCTGTGCCGCGGCTAAAACCGCTACAGGCAGCCAAGGCAAGGCCGCGGGAGGAGCCGCTATTTACAGCTGCCACGGGGCCGCAATGTACTCACCTGATCACCCCGGTCGGGGGGAGGGGGAGCAGTACCCACGACGGCGCCGAGATGCGGGTGAACAGCGCCCGGCTCACCACCCCCGTGCTCCTCCTGATGGTGCCGGAGCTGCGCATGGCTGGGGAGGGACGCCCAGCATCCGGATGCGTCCCTATACGGCGCTGCCACAACCGCATGGCCAACGCAACCGCCCACCACCACGAGGGGAACGGGAATGGCGACACCCCGGGACGGCAACCCTTAAGAGAGGCGGGACCACGTCCCAGGAACCAATGAGAAGGGGGTTAACCCAGACCCTCAGTGATTGGAGGGGGCTTGAAACCTCCAGGTGTGTTAAAAGCGCACAAAACAAGACTAATGGGTTGCTCTCATTCCACAGGACACGGAGAAGAGAGAGGAGAGAGAACCAGAGTGGTGGGCCTATCCGGACTCGAGATAGGACCAAGCCAGGACCAGCGCCGTTGTACTACGGGAGGCCAAGACACCGGTGAAGTTAACCGGGAGGACTTGATAGTTATTCTTTCAGCATTTGCTGCCCTTAACTAGTGATTAAATATTGTTTCAGCATTTGCCTGTCTCCGACTATAATTCCACACTTCACAAGCTGGTAACGCTAATTAGCAGCAACGAGCCCCTTGGAAGACGGTGGTTTTATAGTCGTAAGAGGGCGTGGCTTGCTGTACGTCTTCCACGTACAAGACGTGTCAGGTGACCTGGAGTGCGTCGACGTTTGTACGGACGCCATGGTAGCTTTTACCTGGACCATAGAGGAGCATGTAAAGAAGTTGTATTCTGCAAGGATGCCCGCGGGGAAGCCTGAAGTGTAACAGCATCCTCCCCCAAAGACTCTGGCAACCCCCTGGCGGAATGGAAGCTCCTCAGAAGAACCGGACAATGCAAATTGGAGAGTGGCTCCCAAGTACGGTCCTCAGGCCCATACCCCTTCCAATCCACGAGGTAGGACAACGTACCCCTAGACACCCTGCAGTCCAGGATACGCGAGACCTCATATTCTTCCTCATCATCCACCAAGATCGGCGAAGGACGAGTAGGCAGACGGGTCCCATGGATGAAAGGCTTGATCAAGGAGACATGAAAGACTGGATGTATGCGCCATGATCGCGGCAGAGAAAGCTTAACTGGCACAGGATTGATGACATCAGTAATGACATAGGGTCCCACAAATTTGGGCAGAAGCGGGCGTTTGCCTGCAATTCGCAAATTGCGGGACGATAACCACACCTTCATGCCACTGCGATAGACTGGAGCAGGTGATCGATGCACATCAGCATACTTCTTGGCACGATCTTGAGCTCGGAGTAAATGACAGCGTACATCCCGATGAATCCTATCGAGATCTCTGATGCAATCTTTTGCTGCAGGATTAATGGCCGGTAATACCGGATCAAGTGGAAGTGCCCTAGGATGACCACCATACAGGGCAAAAAAGGGAGAAACTCCAGTTGATGTATGCATAGAGTTGTTGTATGCAAATTCTGCATAAGGCAAAGAAGTAAACCAAGACTGTTGGTACTGAAGGCATAAACAGCGTAGATACTGTTCGATGGTAGCATTAGTTCTCTCGGTCTATCCATCCATTTGAGGATGGTAAGCCGAGGAATACCTGTCCTCAATACCCAGAGAAGCTGTAAGGGCCTTCGAGAATCATGACGTAAATTGTGTGCCACGATCGGAAACAATAACCGAGGGTAAACCAAAGAAACTAAACACATTCGTCAAGAACAGTTTCGCCAATTCTGGAGCTGCAGGCAAACCAGAACAAGGTATGAACAGTGCATATTTAGTGAAGTAATCAACGATTACCCAAATAGTGTCATAGCCCTGAACTTCAGGAAGTTCCACAATGAAATCCATTGACAGCATCTGCAAAGGTTTGTACGGCACAGGAAGAGGTTGTAACAATCCAACTGGTTTGGCTCTAGAAGTTTTACACTGAGTGCATTTGGAACAAGTCAAAATGTAATCCTTTACATCACGAACCATGGAAGACCACCAAGCCCAACGCCGTAAGGCTTCAAGAGTTTTTTGACTTGAATCGTGAGACCACTGAAGCGCTAAATCTCTAGCTTGACCTGAGGGTATATAGACGCGCCCTTGAATGAATGGCATACCCTGAATGATTTCCAGATTGAGGTCAGTGATCTCTTTTGGATGTTTTGAAACCGAATCAAGGATGATTGAATGCAAAGAGGGCTGAACCGAACAACCACAAACAACCTTGTTTGGTAGAAGAGGAAGAGCTTCGACCTGTTGAGACTGACCATCCGCATGTAAGTGCGAGAGAGTATCAGCCGGAACTTGAGCTTTAGCAGGACGGTATGTGATAACAAATTGGTATTGTGAAAAGAATAAATGCCACCGCGCCTGTCTAGCCGTAAGACATTTCATAGATTTGAAGGCTAACAGACTGCGGTGATCCGAGTATACAATTACAAGGTGTTTGGCCCCCAAAAGATGATGCCTCCATTCCAAGAATGCATCTCTGATGGCTAAAAGTTCGCATTCTGTGATGGAATAATTATTTTCGTAAGCTGTCAATTTATGAAAAAAATAGGCAAAGGATGAATCTCTCCCGAATGCGGACAGGTTTGAGACAATACCGCCCCAAGGGCATAACCTGAAGCATCAGCTTCAACAAAAAAAGGAAGCTCGGGATCAGGATGTTTGAGGACAGGAGCGGAAGTGAAGGCTGATTTTAATTGATCAAAGGCTCTCTGAGCTTCTGAAGACCATACAAATGATACTTTGGCACTTGTCAGAGAGGTAAGTGGTGCAGATATTTCAGAAAACCCATTGATGAAGCGTCTATAAAAGTTTGCAAATCCCAGGAATGATTGTAAGGATTTGACTGAATTGGGCACAGGCCATTGGGCACTAGTTTTGGATTGACTCATGCGCACTCCATTGTTAGTAAGGTCATATCCCAAAAATTCCACCTCTGAGGCATGAAATATGCACTTTTCGGCTTTAACAAACAATCTATGTTCCCTCAGACGTTGGAGTACTGTCTTGACATATTTTTCGTGGTCTTCCTGGTTTTGAGAGTAAATCAAAATGTCATCCAGGTAGACAACAACAAATTGATCAAGAATGTCATAAAACAGATCGTTCATGAAAGCTTGAAAGGTGGCCGGGGCATTACATAACCCAAAAGGCATGACAAGATACGCAAATAGACCGTAACGTGTTTTAAATGCGGTCTTCCATTCGTCCCCCTCTCTCATGCGGACGAGATTGTAAGCTCCTCTGATATCAAGCTTAGTGAATATTTTGAAAGAACCCAATTGATCAAGAAGGACAGAAATCAGAGGAAGAGGATACTGGTTTTTTATGGTTGCTGCATTCAAATCACGATAATCAATACAAGGACATAGATCCCCTTCCTTCTTAGGGACAAAGAAAAGTGGTGATGAAATTGGTGATTTGGAAGGACGAATGAATCCCATGGTCAAAGCCTTGTCTATGTAATCTTTAAGAACTTCGTCTTCTTTGAGAGTGAGGGAGTACACTCTGCCGGATGGTATTTTTACTCCCGGAATTAGGTCTATTGGGCAATCATAAGCTCTATGTGGGGGTAGAGTCTCCACCATCCCTTTGTCAAAAACATCTGTGTAATCTGCATATTGAGAAGGTATCACAGAGGTAACATTTCTAGAGACAGCTCTGATATGCATCGTAGGTGAAACTAGCGCCCTGACTGGACTATCATGGGTAATACCGAGTAATGTAGTACATCGAGTATTGCACATATTGGAAGGGAACTGAATCTGAGATGTCGACCAGTCGATGGCAGGATTATGAAGTTTCAACCATGGAATGCCCAGAATGACTTTGTAAGCTGGTGCTTTAATGATATCAAATGATATGTCTTCAGTATGGCCTTCATTAGTACTCATATGTAGTGGAACTGTTTGGTGAGTTACCATTCCTGAGACAAGAAGTGAACCGTCCACTGCATTCACTGTTTCAGGTATACTTTTGCGAACGAGTGGGATTCTTGACATGGCGGCAAAACATTGATCAACATAATTACCTGTTGCACCTGAATCAATCACGGCTGTTGTCTGGAATGAAACACCATGTTCTAAGGAAAATGTAACAGGTAGGCGGACTAAATGACTCGGATTCTGTAATGTAGAGTCCAAGGGTGAGTTTCCCGACATGGGGACTCTGTCTACTGTCGGGATTTGGCGTTTTCCCGCCTTTCTTTTAGGTCTTTTGGTACACTCAGGTAATAAGTGATCAGAGGCCCCACAATACATGCAGAGATTGTGTGATCGACGATATTCTCGTTGAGCAGGTGTAAGCGGTCCCCTAACCACCCCAATCTGCATAGGTTCAGGCGCAGGAGATGACGAGGACAAGGCCTCTGCTGAAACCGTGCTGAACAATGCTGTTTTCTTTTCGCCGCGTCTTTCAGACTTACGAGCATCAATCTGAAGGACTAAGTCTAGCAGTTCCCCGAATGCCGCGGGAACTACAGGAACAGTGGAGAGGTTGTCCTTTAGTTCATCTGAGAGGCCTTGATAGAAGACAGCTGTCTTCTTTTCTTCAGGCCAGTCAGTTTCTGCTGTCAACTGATTGAATGGTGCCAAATAAACCAATAAAGAATTGTTTCCTTGTCGATGTTTTAAGAGTTTCAGATCAGTAGCTTGAGTAGTATAACGTGTATCAAATACTTTACTCATCATAGCAAGAAGGGCATCACAATTGTAGAGAACATGACTATTAGATTCCAACAACGGGTTAGCCCATGCGGCTGCAGTGCCTCCCAAATGAGACAAAACAAAAGCCGCTTTGGTTGTAGATGTGGGAAATGAGGCGGGGTGACACAGAAAATGCAATTTGCATTGATTAATGAAGGTTCGGTATTGTTTAGGGTCACCTAGGAAGCGTTCAGGGGGAGCTAGAGGGAACTGGGTTGTAAGCATGATCGGGTTTGGTTCCTGCTGTGGAGGTGGAAACCCTGAACCTGATGCTGTAGCACCAGCACCAGCCATCTGTGACGCTGGTGTGGTAACCAAAGACTGAATGGCGTCCATGCATTGGCGCAGTGCTTCTTGTGCATTGGTCAAGTCGGTACGTAGATCCGTGACCATTTGCCCGATTTGATTCAAAGCATCACTGGCCTCTGTGGACATTTTTAAGGCTGTTAATTCTGTTACTCACCACTCCGAATAGGCCGAAGATGCAGAGAAAATGACCTTGGAGATGTTGGTGGTATAAGATTCTGAATTCAGCCTTCCATCCCAGATCCCCTGAGTACAAGACTCAGGCTTCCTCAAAGAGGGGCTCTTTTCCACAATGTACCTCTCTGCTGTTTCAGTTAGAACAGACAGAGATGTCAATTGAGTAAAAGAGCGGGGAGAACACACACCGCCAATACCAATGCTGCAAAAGAATACCAAGATATTAGACAGTGTTGATATTATACAAGTGATTAGAACAGTTGAAATGATTGGACAACTACCTAGATAGATATTGGAGTGGAGTTGAGTTTCCCCGGGATGATCTACAAAGAACAACACAAATGAGTGAAATTGAACTAAATCAGTATCGGTTCCCACTATAGCTATAGAATTGATAACAACTGACCTGAATAAAGATAATGGAGTAAGAGGAGTCCAGGATAATGAAGACAACGACAGGAGAAAATAACAAACAGGGAAGTTAGTACAGATAAGTAACCCCGAACGGCACGAGGGACGCACTAGTGCCGGGTTGGTGCAGTTCAGGAGAGCGTTCAAATGCACTTAAGAGCAATCTCACAGGAAAGTCACTCAATGTCCCAGAATCCAACAGAAGACAATATCCATGGAAGACAATAGGTATGTACCTGAGTACAGGAGTATAGTTGAGTAACTGTTGAGATGATCCGGATAATAGACAGCAAATTGATGTGCAGAGCGGCAACCAGGAAAGAACCGCAAGACACAGAAGAGAGCCGTATCCAGTAGCGTTCCGAGTCCAACAACCAGACGAGCACGACAGGAATAAAGGAGGAGACGAGGCAATCCAAAAGTCAGGCAAAAGGTCAAAACCAGGTGTTCAGATAAGGATTCGTGTAGGGAGACACGAAGAGGGAACGGACGAAACCGCGTGTAGCTGGTAACGCTAATTAGCAGCAACGAGCCCCTTGGAAGACGGTGGTTTTATAGTCGTAAGAGGGGCGTGGCTTGCTGTACATCTTCCACGTACAAGACGTGTCAGGTGACCTGGAGTGCGTCGACGTTTGTACAGATGCCATGGTAGCTTGTACCTGGACCATAGAGGAGCCTGTAAAGAAGTTGTATTCTGCAAGGATGCCCGCGGGGAAGCCTGAAGTGTAACAACAATGTGTCACAATCCTAACTAATCTAAACTACACAATGACCATTGACATGCAAAGAGTAATGTTAGACATGAAACCATTACTTAGATGGAGGTGGCTATAAAATGTGGACCAATATATGCACATTCTAACCCAAGCCTTTATAGGGGAAAGGGTACCTTTGGCCCTTCTCCCAGGTGCCTTATCTACAGGGTCTGATTTGTGATTTATTCTCCCTGGTGCTTCACGATTCAAACAAAATGGATGGATAGATGTTAGTTTAGAGGAGGATATACGTTCACACAGGATTAGGTATATGGTGGGAAATTTAAGGTGGTCCGGGGGGAATGATCTTCCAGCAGTTATATTCAAAGAGAGTGGAGAATGCGGGCAAAGGGTCTGTAAGCTGTAACTTCTAAAAGTGTGGGTTGAGAAGCCACAGGCAGGTTTGTGGAGACGGATGAGCATGCAGGCCAGGGTTTGCTCCGGTCACACGCTGTCATGATGCCTACACCCGGAGCACCAGGCCAGGCCCAGCACCCCCGGAAGCAGGCATCATGCCCTCGGGTAAAAGCCCAGCGGCCCCTTATAGGGGCTCTTTGGACTCAGTCCTGGCGCCTTTGGCGCCAGGCTCATGTTGGACATCAGTCCTGGCGCCATAGGCGCCAGGCTCATAAAGGGAGGTGTTTTGTGCACTTACCTGATGCAGACCATGCTGCACGCTTCAGGCCTCCCTGAGACCTGAAAGGGACTATTTTTTCATAGGGACTATTTTTTCACTCGGGCGTGGCCAGGGAAGGATACATACCTAGTTGGGGAAGGATACATACCTGGGACTTCTTTGGAGGCTATTTAAGCCACGCCCAGACAGCAGCTCATGCTTCGCGTTGTTCTGCTTCCTGCAGCTTAACGCTCACCGTGTCTGCTCCTGCTCCTGGACTCCAGCCACGCCCGCCTCGAACCTGGAAGACCTGCAACGAAGGAAGAGAAGAGAAAGGTGAAAACCAAGGACTATTTCAAACTTCTTACCTGCATCCGGAATCTTCTCGCCAGCATCCCTGAAGAAAGACTTCCATTTAAAAGCATTGCGTTGCTTGCTGCAGCGCCACGCTTCACTCACCTGTCCTCGAGACATCTCCCGGCTCCATCGCGGCTGTCAGCATCGGATGCCACATCTCTGCACCTAGGGGAGAGAGGAAGAAACAAAAGGTGAGCAGAAGGAACACAGAAGGAAAGCCTGATTAACAGCCATAATACTTACCGGCTTTTCTTCCACATTTCGGGTCGGCGCCGCCCCGTTGGCAGGTACCGTACCCCGGCCCCTATGGGGAAAGGACAAGAGACATTTCTGGGGAATGATAAGGACATTTAGAGGGATCGCCCTCATCACTACTCACCTTGGCAGTTTAACCCCTCGACGCATCGCCTTCATGCTGCACCTGAAATAAAGGACAGATCACAGGTTAGAAAGACAACATAAAGGGGGCCTCCCTTGAACTTTGAACTTTCATACTTACGGCGCATCGCTCAGGAAAGTCAAGTGGATTTTGCCAGCGCCATTCTGAAAACCAGTGAAGTAACTGGATGAACGCGCGCCCCTGCACCAGAAGCAGGATGGAGAGTTCATCCTTCCAAACCATAAGGTGAGCTTAATCCGGGGTTTGGAGGAAGTTAGAGAGGAACGAAGGGGGAAAGGGGGGAGCTAGCACACTATTCTGCAGACTGTTAATCCCCTTTCTCATCTGCAGAAGGATATTCCTACGGGCCAGGCAAGCACGATTTGGAGGTCCTGTCCAATCGGTGTTCCGGGTCCTGCGCATCACGCTAGAAGAGGTCACAGCAATCCAGACTAGACCAGCGCCCCCGTGGGAACCAGGTGAGCGTTACACACGCAGGGTGATGAGCTCAGAGGAAGAGAGAAGGATACTAAATATGTGCAACAATACATGGCCAAATACTTCCGTGAGAAATGGGTCTGTCCGGAGCTGATAGGAGATGAGGGGGGAGACTCGGCTTTCTGTGTGTGGCACTGGACAGAGGGAGAGATGGCTTTTAAGAAATCATGACGGGGCCTAGAAAAAGATGGCGTTTTGTGGTGGCACAAAATGGAGTCCGTACGTCTCACCAAATGGCTTTGTGTACCGTCTCTTTTGTGATTACGTTAAGGCCAATTAGAACGGAAAAACAAACGTGGGGACATCTCCTACCATTTGGGTAAACACACGATCCATTTCAGGTGGGAATGTCAGGGAGGTCTGAATAGACCTTTCCTCCCTTACATTACCCCCTTTCGTTTCTACTAAAGTAACGAATACCTTTGACCAGTGCTTCTGCGTTCTTCTGCTTTCTTTACCGCAGCATCCCATGTGGGAGTGCCTTTTATTGACATCCATGTACGGCATACATTTCTCATACTTTCGCCCCTTCGAGCATATTCTCCGGGAGTGCATGTCATTTAGATACAACTCCCATCCCCAGCCAGGTGCACTCATACCTCCAGATGGTTATCTAGGTCTTGGGGTTCATAAATGGTTGTGTGCCACAAGTTATCTACTATATCTCCTGTGTCATATACTGCAGTCATGCAGTATTTAGGCTCATTATTTTCACCTGTTTGTACTTGTGCTTCCCTAGTATCGTAAGGCAACTTATTTGGGTTACCCACTGTCACCATCATCATAGCACTACTAGGGATTGTTTTAGCACACCATCGTACCCCTACCTGGCACACACAGAAAAAACCAGTAGAAGAAAAACGATGATAGGGACCAGTAGCTTCATTATAGTCCCAAACCATGATGGTACCCAGTCGAACACTGTGTCAAACCAGTCACTGGGCTGGACCCCTCCTTCATTCATCATCCTCACCCCGAGGTCGTGCACAGCAGCAAACACATGTGACAGTGTCCCATTGTCGGCATCTGGAGAAGGTATAAAAGTGCAACATACGCTCCCAAATATTCAGCAAAACACTGCCTTCCATTGCTGTGAGGAGGTCCAAGACATAGCGGTTCTGCATCGTCATCAACAGCAGGGCTCGGAGTTCCACTTTGATGACGTTGAACCCATCTTCAGTGTCGTTAGCCAGGTGGATCAGCTCCCATCTCACTATCTGCAACCACTTGTCATTCGCTCGGGCTTGGATGCTTGGTATGAGTGATGCAAAGAATGTCTCTGCTGAGTTAAACAACTTATATTGATCAGGTATCTGCACCAGGAGGTTGGAAGAGTCTCGAGAGAGGTAGTTGGATGCTCTCTTTTTGCGCGATACCTGATCTTGCAGCTGGTTCCCTGTTAATAGATTCTGGATGGGGGGGTTCTTCCTTTGTTGACTGGGGTGCCGATGACAGTCTGGTGGGCACCTTCTCCCCCTGGACATGACTCTCCGGAATCACCGTTAGGGCAGAATGCAGAGATACCATAGCACAATTGCCCCTCCATGATTGCAGGAGATGCAAGTATGCCTGGCTGCCACATACCCAATAATTGTCCATCAAAGCAGAAGTTCCTTTTCGCATATCAGGAATGACAAGTGTTCTATTGCAATGTTTGTTTGATCCCAGGGCCACTTTTCCTTCTCAACGAAAGCAAAGTTTGAATGGGCCTCATTACGAGGTATGCCGGTAGCCATGCCGCTATTTGCGGCATGGCTGCCGGCAAAACCGCATCCCTGTCCTCGGAATGAGGACTTACTGGACCATTCCGAGTTCGGATGGCCCAGTAATTCCTCACTCGAGGACACGGACACGGTTCATCCCCATTCCCATTTCAGCCCCCATAGGGCTGAATGGGAATGGGAGAGGGAGCAAACAACGGACCATAACGAGATGGCCCGTTGTTTGCTCCCTCTTCCCCTCGCGGGACCCGGTATGCACGCCTGGTTTTCCCAGGCGTGCTTAACGTGTCCCGCGAGGGGACCTCGTAATGTGGCAGAACGGGTTGAACGGCGCCGCAGCCTTTTACGGCGCCGTTTAACCCGTTCCGCCAGGGTCGTAATGAGGCCCAATGTGTCTTAATGCTGTATTTTGATTGGTTTCTCAAGAACTGTGACCCAAGTAAGCTTTGTGATGTGTTTCGACCACGTTCCTGCACATGTATCTTCTATCCACTTCACTCTCTCATCCGTCTGCTTGCGTAGTGCTTCAGCCTTGCACATCACTGTTGAATCATGCCATTTGCTTTCAGTAAACATAGTTCCTTTTATTTCGAAAAACGGCTCCTTGAAGCATGTAGTACCTTCTGGCTTCTTTTTGCATATCTTTTCGCCAGGAGGGAGTAACTGTAGTTTTACTGTGTGTGTTTGGAAGGTACTTCGAATTCTACACAGTGCAAGATGAAGGAGACACTGAGCTTCCACTATTGGAGTTTCTTGTGGCACTAAAACCTTAGGTATTCCTGATGCATGGGGGATCAGTGAACACACATAACAACTTTAATTGGTGGCCTGCCTACCTGGGCTACTAATGTCTGAGTACCATTTATTGGACTGTTCTCGGTGACAGGGGTCTTCAAGTGCATCTAATCCCAGACCATGATAAGCATCATATTTGTGTTGTTGTATCCCCCTCTTCCTCCTCTCATTCCCCCCTAGGCCATTATGGACATACATGGCATTCTGGAGATAAATGGGAAAAATAACTGTGCTAAACATTTCCTCTTGATTATTGTTATACTGCTGAAACTGTACATATGAAGGAGTAACCGGGGTGGTAGCTTGGAACATGGTATACATCAGTTCAACATTTGAGGTAGAATCAGAGGTTGTCTGCAAATGAGTGTGTGGTGTTGCCAATGCCTCTGCAGTTGGTTGGCCGTCATCATATACACATATTACATTTTCACTGGTATTCATTGTAGACAATTCATGTTGGACAGTATTAATGGTACGGTTCTTATGCAATGTGGTGAGATTTGTAGACGCATTGTGGTCCCATATTAATTTTACCCCATCCCATATTAGTTTAGTGCCTTCTTGTGTTAGTTCCCCCCCATTCTTTTATATTACTAATGATAAAAGACAAACTCCAGTAGAGACCCAAACACAACAATATAACGGAGAAGACAATTACTACGAAGTAAAGTCTGCAGTCGTAAGAGTAAGCTCTAGTAGCACTAATATTGTCCCTACTGCAATCTAACTTTCTTCTGTCTGTATTCAGAGGGCTCGTCTCAGCCATTGTTGCTCCAATACAGTGAAATAAAGTGGGTTAAATACATTTTGAGTTATTTGAACACTTTCATATTAAATGAAATACTTCTATTTAGGAGAGAGAGAGAGAGAGAGAGAGAGAGAGAGAGAGAGAGAGAGAGACACTATTCATTTATACACTTTACATTTTCATTAGCTACTTTCTTTTGTTTCTCCTTTTAATCAGAAAAATATAACCAGTGCACAGTACTCTTTATAGTCATTTTCATATCTTAGCAGCTCCTACTTCCCTGCCTAATGTTTTCATTAAGGCACTGCTACTTCGTGTTCCTCTGGCACTAATGTCTGTGGTACTATGCTGTCATGCGCTTTCCTAACGTTAGACAGATGGATCCAATATTTCAGGCCCTTAACCTTCACTGCTGACTGAAGCAGTACAATATATTACTCTATCAGCGCCATGACATCTTGGAGAATTCCATCTCCTGACTAAGCTGCGGACATATACCAATTCCCCTGGCATAAGTTGTTTTGCAGGACTATCTGTTGCTGCTGTTATGGTGTCTGTTTCATTATTCTGTGTGAAGGGTGGCGCTATCTGCTTAGCAAATGCTTCTTACCGCTCGTGTTAGCTGCATTAAGTATTCTTTAAACTCTTCCCCTAATATCGTTGCTTTTTTGTGGGCATTTGACACTCTTCTTACTGCGGATAGTGGTGTTTGCATGCGTCTCCCCATCACTATTTCATGGGGTGACAAGTGGTGGTCCTTGCTGGGCTGTGTGCGGAGTTGGTACAGTGCCAAAGGTAGGCAATACACCCACTTGTTCTTGAGCGTGTGACACAATTTTCATAATCTGCTCTCAAGTAGTCCATTGATCTTCTCAACAACCCTGTTTGCTTGCAGGTGATACATCGAGCAAATGTTATGCTTTATTCCCAATAGTGCAGTAACTTCCTTGAATAGGTCATTAACAAAATGTGTTCCGTTGTCAGAGCAAATGATGTCACATATTCCCCAACGGGGGAACACTTCTCTTACCAGGAATTTCGCTGCGCATTTCGCGTCTGGGTGGGGTCCTGCTTCCAGCCATCATGAAAAGGGGCAAACCACTACTATTACGTATCTTGCTCCATTGCACCTTTCTCCCATGTCTCCGTAATCAATGTGCAGCTCACAGAAAGGTCCAATGGGGCGGGGCAGCATGCCTCGTAGTGTGCAAAGGGTCATTCCTGAGCTATATGTCCAGCACGTAATACATTCGATAGACATTTTAGTAAGGTATTCTTGGAGGTTTGGAACAAACCAGTCCTCCTGAATGTCCCCAGCCATGTGTTGTTTTGTGGTGTGGGCAGGGAAGTGCAATTGTTGGAACGCTATTTGTAATAACTCTACAGGCATTACCACCTTCCCTGTTGCATTTTGTCTCCAAAAGAGATCAGTTGGTGACTGTGTACAACCCCTTTTTAACCATAGATCATGTTCTGCGGGGGAGCTCTGTTTTGTAATTCAATTATTTGTGCTATTGGTAAAGCATTATACCCACCTTCCCTTTGTTCCTCTGTTTTACATTTCTGCACACATTCTGCAGCCAGTGTTTTTGAAAAACATGCTGCCTTTTTCTCTGCGGCATCCGACACTGTGTTTCCTAGTGAGATTTTGTCACAGTTGTTAGTATGGGCTTGGCATTTTACTAGTGCTATTGTTGATGGTTCTGCAAGTGCTTTTATTAGCTCATTTAAAAGTTCAGCGTGTTGTACTGGGGTCTCGTCTGCTCTCCTGAACCCCCTTCTTCTCCACCTAGACAAACCAGCATGTACCGTAGTGGGTACATGTGCTGAGTCTGAATAATGGTCACTGCACAAGCCTTAGCTGCATGGAGTGCTTTTATTAGTGCCACTAATTCAGCAGCTTGTGCTGAATAGTGCATGGGCAAACGTTTTTGTACCAGTATTTCATATTCTCCTTCTTCCAATCTCACTACTGCTGCTCCCACATGTTTTTCACCTGTTTCTGGACAAATTGAAGCTGACCCATCTACAAAATACACCTCTCCTTCAGATAATGCATTCTCACTTGCTTTGGGAATGTCATCTCCTTCCCCCTCATACGTGGCACAATCATGATTCCACATGTCTTCTACTGTACATTGTTCCATGAGATAAGTGGCTGGATTTACTGTTTTACAATGCACTACATGAATGTTTGGACTTCGTATTGTAATTTCGTATGCTGTCACTTTCTGGGTGGTTAGGGTGAATTTGTATCGTTCAGGTATTGTGAACTGGGAGTGTTCTACAAACAGGGTGACAGAACATCCCATCACGATGGTGGAACTTTTTTCAATGGCGAAGGCAGCTGTGGCAAGCGCCTGTTCACAAGCAAAATGGCCCTGCATTACGGGGTTAAGGGTGCCGCTGTAGTATGCTGGCGGCCTGTGACCTAATGATGTTTTCTGTGTCAATACTGCGGTCATTAGTGTTCCATCTGAGTGGGAAAATAAGAAGAATTCCCGTTCATAATCTGGTGTGGCAAGGACGTGTACTGTACAAATCAGGTCCTTTAATGTGGTCAAGGCAGTGTGCATTTCGGGTGTCCATGCCAGTGGTCGAGATGTACGAAAAGAAGTAGTGGAACTATGTTCCCTGCTGGCCGGCACCCACTCCCCACAAACCTCATCACCATGCCCCCTCACACACACAATACAAACTCCCAAACACTTGCACCTGCTGTTTAAGGAAATGTCCAGTGCACTGCACTGAAAGTGCAAGTTTCAACTTCTTCCTACACTTTTATTTTGAAACGAAACCATTCCAGAACAGTTTCTTTTAAAAAATAAAAGTATAGGAGCTGTAAAACGTAATTGAAAAAAGTAGAGGAGCACCGTTCCCGACCCCTCCCGCCCACTTCGACCACTGGTCCATGCTATTGTTTTGTTTTCCTTCTGTGTTTCTTTTAGCCCTTGTAATAATGGTCTTGTATAGGTGGCATAGTCTAATATCCATGCTCTGCAATAATTACATATGCCAAGGAATTTTTGCATGTCTTTGTGATGATGAGATGCCGTTGTTGGTCTTTGTGACATCGTTGGCGTTGTGTTTTGGGTTTGCAAGTTGGCCCTCGCAAGATGGCGTCGGATCGCCCACGCAGCAGTCCATGCATCTCTACCGAACTGGGGGGTTTGGCTCTACCCCCAATTCCAGTGGTAATACTTCAAGAACGGCTGCCTGTACAACAGTGCGTTGCTACTCCTATGGTTGCCGCGCTACGTGAATTTTCGCATCTAATTGTAGATTCATAGATCTCTGTTAGTATAAGTCAGCCTATCTCTTTCTCTACATCTGTTCCCTGTCTTATCATTTCCTTCTAAAGATGTGGCTTTACATTCGCTTTCAACTCGTACTCCATTCTACGTCAGAACATTTTACAAACTGAACATTTCAATTCCCAGGAAGTAGGTCCTGCTTATTCCTCCTTTAGTCTTATTCAATTAGTTTCCTACTATTTCATATACTTACCGAATGTAGTCTTGCACATAGAAGGAACTCTACTGCAGGCTTATTTACGGACTACATTTCCCATCAGTCTTCGCTCTTGTACGAGGCTTACATACATGTTCTTCATTGTTTGGCTTGCATGGCACTCAGCACACGGTAGGTCTATATCTCTACCTACTTACTCTATCTTTATCTTGACTCCACTAAACCTAACCAGATATCCATCCACTTCCCAACCCTCATTAGGGCATCATTTCCGACAGCTGATGATCCATTCCTTTCTCTACTGAACCATCCGACAAAGGACTACTAGCAGGGTAATTACTAAACATTGCATGCACGCTAATATTGATACACCGTTCCCCACTTACCATAGGCCTCATTACGCGGTAGGAGGTAACCATGGCACTATTAGCGCCATGGCTACCCCCTTACCGCATTCCGGGTCCGTGTTCCCGGAATAGGGACTTACCGGGTCATTCCGACCTTGGTGGACCCGGTAAGTCCCCATCCTGGGAACCATTCCCCATTCCCATGCGAGCCACATAGGGCTCGAATGGGAATGGGGGTGGAGCTAATAACGGGCCCACTGTAAGCGGGCCCATTATTAGCTCTGAAGTCCCTTAACGGGTCCCGTCTATAACGCCTGGTAAAACCAGGCATTGAGGAAGGGACCCGCTAAGGGACCTCGGAATAGGGTGGTAAGGGATTACCGGCACCGGTGCCCTTACCGGTGCTAGTAATCCCTTAGCGCCTACCGCGTAATGAGGACCCGTGTGTATTTAATTCTAGTAACAACACGCTGCTCTGAAGGGAAGTTCCCCGAGACATCGGACTACTCACCTGAGTTCTCGAATCTATGTTCTCAAGCCACACAGGGTTTTCTCCCCCACGAGGGTTTCCCTGATGGCCTTTCTCTGCTCCTACGCTAGTATCGGAGCACCGAGGGGTAGCCAGGTAGATTCACATAACAGCAGGATTTGCAAGACATACAGGTTGGTGGATTCTATTTACCTTGACTGTTGATATTGTAGTTTTTTAACAACATGAATGCTTTACAAGTATCACAGCCTTTCACTGTGCGGGGCCTTGCTGTTGCTCCTACTATTGCAGCCCTATCAGGGATTATATCCATCTTTTGAAATCAATTGTCCCAGGTATAATACTTCTGCAAGACAATACTGTAGTTTGCTTTTGTCCACCTTGTACCCCTTGTGGGCCAATAAGGTGAGTAACTGGATGGAATCTTTCCTGCACATTTCTTCCCCCTCACTGCTAATTAGCAGGTCATCAATGTACTGAATTATTGTACTTTGGACAGCAATATTGCAGAGGTCTTTGTGCAATATTCTGTTGACAATGCTCAGGCTTTCACAGTACCCCAGGGGCAATCTATAATGCTTGTATCTTCTCTCTCTAGTGTGAATGCTGTCAAGTATTGTGAGGCTGGATCCAGGGGCATGGAGAAAAGGGCGTTTTTCAAATCCACAACAATAAAATGGGTTGCCTTTTTTTGGGATACTGCACAAGATGGATGCCGAGTTTGGAACAAGAGGGAATTCTTTTTGGACAATGTCATTAAGCGGGCAAAGGTCCTGCACCATCCTCGATGACCCCCCCCTTTGCTTTTTTAATCGAATACATTGTAGGTTTACATGGGGAGTTGGAGGGGACAATAATACCTTGTTGGAGTAATGCATGTATTGTTTCTCATATTCCTTCCTCTGCTTCCCTGGACAAAGGGTATTGTTTTACCCTGGGCAGCACTGTCCCTGCTTTATTATAATCCTTATGCGGGTCACTTGTTTTAATAACCCTACATCATGGGCATTGGTGGTCCATAAATTTGGTGGTACCTGCTGCAAGTCTGTATTGAAAAATGCCGGCGGTGCACTGATGATAGTCATGAGGGGGTTTGTGACCCGTCTGTTCTTTACCATTATGTCACAGGGCATGCATATTTACATTATTATTTCTCCGTCATGGTCATCGTCAGTAAATAACACCTCATCTGTCAATTCGTGCAAAGCTTTATTTGGATCTATGCATAACACTGTTCGCCATTCACATACGTGCGTGTCCAGTCCAATCGCCACAATACATTCTGCTGACACCTGTACTCCCTGCAAGTCTAGTGAGAGCATGTTAGGGAGAATTCTCTTATAAGGCTAATTTCCCAAACCTAGTGAGTCCCCCAGCAGCTTTGCTGGATTTTTGGGGTTTGTTTTTATTCTCCTGCTAAGAGCGAGACTCTTTTCCTCACACTCTTAGGCATGATTTGAGGTATGTCTTTGACTTTTTGTGTGCTTATGTGCTATGGGTTTTTTTCTCCATAAGGTATCATCTGTTTTTGTGTATGTGTTACACCGCAATATCAGTGCAGTAACACAGGGGTGTCATAGTGTCCCCCAAACATAGACTCCATAACCTGGGACTGACTACTGTCTCCCAGGGCATGTAAAGTCACCATTGACTTTACTAGTCCAAAATTGTGAACAGAACCAGTACAAACCATCATATTGT
Source organism: Ambystoma mexicanum (assembly GCF_040938575.1). Lineage (NCBI taxonomy): Eukaryota > Metazoa > Chordata > Amphibia > Caudata > Ambystomatidae > Ambystoma > Ambystoma mexicanum. The sequence goes on from NC_090931.1 coordinate 175,737,715, forward strand.
GGAAGTACTGGAAGGGGTTAATTCAATTGCCCCTGGGTCTGTTTTCAAGGGGGCACTGTCCAGTCCCCCCTTGTCGAGTTTCTGGCTGGTGGCAGTGCTTACCATGCAAATGTTGGATTTTCCCATTGATTTTAAACGCACCACTTTTTGGTGCAATGTTAAAGATACCGCTGGTTTATTTATTTTATATTAAATCACTGGTTGGGTCTTTTTGCCAGGACTCTTTTCTAAAATGGCGCTCGTGTCCGTCTCTGTAACTCCAACCAAGGTCGGGCCCTTTGTTCCACTTTTTGGTGGGCTTCTCCACAGAAGCCCTCCAACTGGTGCCACTCTGTCTGGGTTCCACAGGATGTGTGGGTGGGGGAAATTGGCACCCTGAACTGCGTTGCCTTAGAAACCCAAGTCACACTCTGTTCTGATGAGGCCAGTGGTGAGCCGCCCGGCTCACCACTTAGCATGTTTGAGTGACAGCTAGGCTGTTGAATGGGGGTTTTTCTGCATAAAAGCGGGGCTTTTGGGACTGGAACTTCAGAAGTTGCCACAGGACCTAAGAAATCCGAAGAGGGGAGAAGCTGAGCCATCTGCAACGACAACACAGCCGGTGGAGCCCTGCTGCAACGACCTCACCACTTTCCCCGACGACAAGAGAAGATCTTCTGCTGAAAGAGTCTTCTTCCTCTGAGCTGGTGGGATCAACCAGTTCGCCATTTCACCTTCCAGGACATCTCTTGGTCGAATTGCCCGTGCCAAGCACCCCGGCGGCCGGATAGCCAAGCTGCACCACTGTGACCGCGAATACCAGGAACGCACCTTTTAACCGACGAACTCCACGGCTGGTTTCTTCCCTGGGCAGTGCAATGACTCCAAGTTTCCTCCTCGACGAGATCCTCTCTTCCCCTGGTCGAAACCACGAACTGCACCCGCTGCCAGGAACAACTGCCACCGCTGGAGCTTCCTCAACTTTAAAGGTACTGTGTTCCACCTGGCCTCCCTTTCTTCGGTTTGCCCAAGGTGACCCTTAAATCCTTGGCTTTCCAACTGGGTTGGCCCCCAGACCTTCTAACTTTATCTTTTGAACCACCCCAACCGCTTTTGAACATTTCTACAAAGACTTGAATGTATTGCTAAACCGTGTGATCTTGGGCACATTTCACCTTGCTCCATTCAAAGTGGGCCTGGCCTATGAACTTTAGCTCTACAGTATACCCTGCCTTCAGTAACTTGATTTTGTCTCTTAAAAGTGTTGGGAACTGTTTTATTTTTATGACCTGCCTTTTTCTCTCTCTTTAACCTAATTATTGGAGTGCCATCTAAGTTACGTGCTCACCGCTGTTTTGACAAAAAGTGGTCTTTTAACTTAGACTTGTCTAATAATTGCTAAGGGAGGTGTGTATACCTTTCTGATTGTGTTTTGAACTTGCTTTGATTAATAGTTATAGTATATTTTCTAAAGTGTGTGTTAAATAAATAATTATATACTTTTGATACAAAGCTCTGGTTAGTGTTTGCTTGTTCTACTGTGTTTTTAGCCCTATTGTGTATCCACTGTATACTGCCTAACTCTACTTGAGAGAAATCCGACTGCTCAGCCACAGCTATCAGGTAAATCTAGGTGGTGCGGACTGCTACCAATTGGGTTTACTGCTTACTCCTGTAGACTTAATCTTCTTGCAGTGGTCCCCAAGGGAACTGCACAGGATTCTGCCTAACACTGGTGTACAGTGGTGGGATTTGTATTGAGGATACATTGTAGAGTGCTTCTAATACTTAAGTGCAACTAACCACAACACTGAGCACTAGAAACAGTTTATTTTCTAACATGGAAAGTTACAGCAAGGAGTCCCTTTCTGCAAAAACTGCTGATTGTTTAAGGGTTCTTTGTAGACATAAGGATCTTCCTGTAAAAGGCAAGAACATGGAATTGATAGAAAGATTGTTAGAAAACCAAAGTCTGGGTGGTGGTTCAGATGAGCCTACCTCCCCAGCAAATGTAGACAACAGTAATGAAGTTAACATGGATCAACGTTTTGATAGTATTGTTGTGGAGTCAGAAGAGGAAGGTGAGGCCAATGTAACTGTCCCCACTGGCCCTCTGCCTGCTCTAGCACCTCAAGCTGTGTCTACTGGACCTTTGTCATGTCCCACATTAAGCCCTGCATTCATTGAACTAGAAAAAATGAGGCTTGAATTAGAGTTCAAAAGAATTAGTGCCCAATCTGAACAAAAGCACCAAGAACTAAGGCTCAGAGAAATGGAGCTCAAACATGAGCTAGAGATGAAGAAATTGTCTGTGGAAAATGCTTCTCTCCCCGGATCCTCTAGGAGTTCCAGTCCCAAAAGACCCCGGATGCCTAAAGAGATTGTGGGTATGTATGAACCTAAGTTGGATGTGTTGGATTGGTTGGCTATGTTTCAGTATAATCATGGGCTCCAGGACATTACAGGAAATCAGTTGCTTCCTTGGTTGTTCCCTAGGCACCCCCCTGTTGCATCTGATGTGGTAATGGAGTTGGGGGAGGTGGATAGGATGGACTATGAATGTGTGAAGCTAGCTTTAATAGCTAGATTTGGGAAGACCCCTTCTCAGTACCTTAAGAGGTTTAGGACCCTCAAAAAGCATGATGGTACCCCTTGGGCTACTTGGGTGAATGAAAGTTTGAAGAACTTAGAGGGATGGATTAAGGGTTACAGAGTGAACACTTATGGGGGAATGAGAACTCTTGTTATGCTGGAGTCAATTTATGATGCATGCTCTCCTGAGCTCAGACAGCACTTGCTGATTCAAAGGAAATAGATCCTAGGAAGCTAGCTAAGGCTGCTGACTTGTGGGTTGCCAACAGGGCTACTGACAAGGATTCAGGGGTCACTCAGAAAAAGGATGAGGGAAAGCAGCCACCAAAAGTGACTCCAGAGAATTCTAATACTTCCCATATCAAAGAGGGCCACAAACAACAAAATAACCAGGGTAAGCCACCAGGGAAACCCCATCAGGCTAGTGTATCCTCTGGCCCCCAACCAGAAGGAGGTCATAACAAGCCACCATTTCAGAGAGCATTTGGAATATGCTATGTCTGTAAGGCAACTGACCACATCAAAGGAGATCCCAGATGTAAGGGTTGACCTACAGGGATCAGCACAGTCTCCTTAGCCTTCACTCCTGAGGAGGAAGTACAAGTGGCTAGTGCTCACTTTGAAGTCTTTGCTGAAGAACCCTTGAGTCTTCAAGCAAGTGTATCCTTAGAGCCTATGGGTCTGGTTAGCAACCAGAATAGGGAAATCTATGACTCCCTACCAGCAAACTCTAAAATATATTATATGGACAGTGATCTTGTCAATGGCCAGGATACTCCTGCCAGGAGAGACACTGGGGCTAGCAGAACAGTAGTGGATGAAAGCTTTTTCAAACCTGAGGATGTGGCTAAGGCACCCAAAGGTCCCACTAGAAATTCTGGAGGCCCTGTCCAGATGGTTCCTATTCTACCAGCCCTCATTCAGTGTAATGACATGACAGTGAGGATTCCTGTCAGTGTCCAGACTGAGGTGCCAGGGAGAGTCTTGTTGGGGAATGACCTAAGAACTTTAGGAGTAGTGTCCAGTACCCCCGGGCCTCCCACTATGGAACAGCAGAACCTAACTAAATTGGCTAGAGAAGCCACCTTAAGGGACCACTCTAAGCCTGTGGGAACCTCTACAGCGAACCCCACTACAAGCCCTGGTGTTAGGAAGTTGACCTCTAACCAGGCACATTTCAGGCAAAAATGTTAGGGAAATGGGAGCCTGAACCAAGCTCCATCATTGTTCTCCCAGTTTTAGAGTCTCTGACTCCCCCTGCTTCTGAGGAAGAGGTGGATAGACCAACTGGACCCCTACTTAGGCCTAAGAGAACTGGTCATTCTCAGTGCTGGTGGAAAACCAGAAAAGAAAAGTCTAAGGCCAAAAACCTTCAGACTGTTGGACCTTCTACTGAAGACTCCAACCCAAATCCTACTATTGGGAGTGAAGCTCCTAAAGTAGGTGAGGTAAGATCTACGAGGAATGGGAAGCAGGTACATTGCCTAACCCCAACCCCTCCAACCTAGAGGCCTGAGATCCAACCTGCTCCCAACAGAGAGATGGTGAGGAACCTTGGAGGCCCCTCTAGATCTAAGGGAATCCCTTATAAGGACCCCTTGAAAAAACCTAACAGGTTCAGAAGTTGTACCAACTTCTGAGGGATTGGTCAACCAGATCCCCTATAGAATTAACAAGGAAGGTGTTCCTCAAAGGGTTTGTAGGTCATATAGCTTACAAAGGAAAACCTTTGATTTATCCACTGAACACAGGTCAAGGTGTCACCACCAAAATGCTGATGGTCTCTAGGGTGTTTGTAACCGACTAGAGGTATGAGATTCATCCAGGAGTGGATTCAATCCTCCTGTCCCTTAGTCTGGGGGGGGGGGCGAGTGTGTCAAGGATGGCACTCTGTCAAGAGTGGCAGAGGGCCCCCAGGTAGGGCTTGGGTGGCTGTGTTGATGTAAGGTGACAGATAAGTACACACAGCAGGAAACACATCAAGAAAGAAAAGTAGGCAACTGTAGTTCTGAACAGAAAGGGGCAGGAAATACAAACAAACTGGATTCCCTCTTGGGGTATATGCAGATATGGAAAAAGAGTGTTCCACGGACCTTTGGAAACTCCCGCTTTCTGCACGGATTACTATTACAGAGGCCCACTCTGTCTGCTCATGGCTGGGAACAACAGCTGTGGGTGTCTGTTAAACAGAAAACGCAACAAGGGAAGGGGCACAGGTTGCCTGCCGGAAACCAACAGTCAAGCTCTGTACAAAGGATCAACATAAGACACAAGAGAGACAAGAACAGAAATAACCAGGGACATGGAAGTCTAAGAGAAATCTAGCAGAAGGGAATGAAGGGAGAAACAGTAAAATAGAAATGGGTAAACTAAAGGGGAGGACAGAGGAGTCAAGGAAGAGAAGGACAGGGATCAAGAACAAAGGGTTGCAAAAAAGGAAGAGAGCAAGGGAGCAGCAGCCAGGAAAGAGGGGGGCTGCAAAGAATGAAGCAGGGCTGCAGTACCAAATGGTACAAGGTACAGAAAAGCTGTAGTGGATTGCAGAGGACTGTAGTAGGCTGCTAGGCAGAGAGTCCAGAGGAGCAGGACTGAGAGCTGTAGTAGGCAGCAGACAGAGAGCCTAGAGGAGTAGGGCAGCAAGGAGCGAACCCAAAGGAACAGGGCATAGAGGCAGAGAGACCCGAGGTTCAGGGCTGAAAGCAGAAGAGAGTAGCAGGCTGCAAGGCAGGGAGCCCTGCGGAGCAGAGCAGCAAGGAGCGAGCTCAGAGGAGCAGAGCAGCGAGGCAGGGAGCCCAGAAGGCTATGGCTGTAGGCAGCGGAGTGTAACAGGCTGCAAGGCAGGAAGCCCAGAGGGGCAGGGCTGTGAGGCAGGGAGCCCAAAAGGCTAGGGTTGTAGGCAGCAGGGTGTAGCAGGCTGCAAGGCAGGAAGCATAGAGGAGCAGGGCTGTGAGGCAGGGAGCCCAAAAGTCTAGGGCTGTAGGCAGCAGGGTGTAGCAGGCTGCAAGGCAGGAAGCCCGGCGGAGCAGGGCTGTGAGGCAGGGAGCCCAAAAGGCTAGGGCTGTAGGCAGCAGGGTGTAGCAGGCTGCAAGGCAGGAAGCCCAGAAATAGCACTGGAACAAAAGCAGGAAAATGCAGCCGCAGGAACAGCATACAAATTCGAGGCAAAAAGGGGCTGGGAGGACTCTTGATGCAAGAGACTGAGCTCCTGCAGGCAGCTGCTTAAATACCGCCCTGCCCTTTACTGAGGCAGGCTAATTGGCAGAACCTGGAGCAGCACACCTGAATACAATCTGCCTCCTCTCTCTCTGGTCCTGAGATGGTGGAAGCAGCACTGATCCCTAGGGCTTCTGGGGATTGTGGTTCCAATGCTGACAAATGGGAATGGCCAGGAATTGATAGCTGTGGCAAGGTGCATTGTGGTACATGTAGTTAGTTGAGTTATATAAGAAGGCACCAAAGTCACGTAAATGGGAATTAAGTACCAAAGTGTGAATAGGGGTTGTTCCAAGAGTATTCTGAAGATAAATGAATAACAAATAGTCCATGATGGTTGCCAATGTGTGCGCCCATGGCGCAGGCATGACAGAGTGTTAGGGAAAATTCTCTTATAAGGCTAATTTCCCAAACCTAGTGAGTCCCCCAGAAGCTTTGCTGGATTTTTGGTTTTCTTTTTTCTCCTGCTAAGAGTGAGACTCTTTTCCTCCCACTCTTAGGCATGATTTGAGGTATGTCTTTGACTTTTTGTGTGCTTATGGGCTATGGATTTTTTTCTCCATAGGGTATCATCTGTTTTTGTGTATGTGTTACACAGCACCCTCAGTGCAGTAACACAGGGGTGTCATAGTGACCCCCAAACATAGATTCCATACCCTGGGACTGACTACTGTCTCCCAGGGCATGTAAAGTCAACATTGACTTTACTAGTCCAAAATTGTGAACAGAACCAGTACAAACCATCATATTGTGGAAGTACTGGAAGGGGTTAATTCGATTGCCCCTGAGTCTGTTTTCAAGGGGGCACTGTCTAGCCCCCCTTGTCGAGTTTCTGGCTGGTGGCAGTGGTTACCACGCAAAATATTCCACCGGATTTTAAACGCACCACTTTTTGGTGCAATGTTAAAGATACCGCTGGTTTATTTATTTAATATTAAATCACCTGTTGGGTCTTTTTGACAGGACTCTTTTCTAAAGTGGCGTTCGTATCTGTCTCTGTAACTCCAACCAAGGTCGGCCCTTTGTTCCACTTTTTGGCGGGCTTCTCCACAGAAGCCCTCCAACTGGTGCCACTCTGTCTGGGTTCCACAGGATGTGTGGGTGGGGGAATTGGCACCCTGGACTGCGTTGCCTTAGCAACCCAAGTCACACTCTGTTCTGATTGGGCCAGTGGTGAGCCGCCCGGCTCACCACTTAGCATGTTTGAGTGACAGCTAAGCTGTTGAATGGGGGTTTTTCTGCATAAAAGCAGGGCTTTTGGGACTGGAACTTCAGAAGTCACCACAGGACCTAAGAAATCCGAAGAGGGGAGAAGCTGAGTCATCTGCAACGACGACACCACTGGTGGAGCCCTGCTGCAACGACCTCACCACTTTCCTGACGACAAGAGAAGATCTTCTGCTGAAAGAGTCTTCTTCCTCTGAGCTGGTGGGATCAACCAGTTCGCCATTTCGCCTTCCAGGACGTCTTTTGGTCGAATCGCCCATGCCAAGCACCCCGGCGGCCAGATAGCCAAGCTGCACCACTGTGACCGCGAATACCAGGAACGCACCTTTTAACCGACAAACTCTGCGGCTGGTTTCTTCCCTGGGCAGTGCAACGACTCCAAGTTTCCTCCTCGACGAGATCCTCTCTTCCCATGGTCGAAACCACGAACTGCACCCGCTGCCAGGAACAACTGCCACCGCTGGAAATTCCTTAACTTTAAAGCTAATGTTTTCCACCTGGCCTTCCTTTCTTCGGTTTGCCCAAGGTGTCCCTTAAATCCTTGGCTTTCCAACTGGGTTGGCCCCCAGACCTTCTAACTTTATCTTTTGAACCACCCCAACCTCTTTTGAACATTTCTACAAAGACTTGAATTTATTGCTAAACCGTGTGATCTTGGGCACATTTCGCCTTGCTCCATTCAAAGTGGGCCTGGCCTATGAATTTTGGCTCTACAGTATACCCTGCCTTCAGTAACTTGATTTTGCCTCTTAAAAGTGTTGGGAACTGTTTTATTTTTATGACCTTCCTTTTTCTCTCCCTTTAACCTAATTATTGGAGTGCCATCTAAGGTACGCGCTCACCTCTGTTTTGACAAAAAGTGGTGTTTTGACTAATTGCTAAGGGAGGTGTGTATACTTTTCTGATTGTGTTTTGAACTTGCTTTGATTAATAGTACTAGTGTATTTTCTAAAGTGTGTGTTAAATAAATAATTATATACTTTTGATACAAAGCTCTGGTCAGTGTTTGCTTGTTCTACTGTGTTTTTAGCCCTATTGTGTATCCTCTGAATACTGCCTAACTCTTCTTGAGAGAAGTCTGAATGCTCAGCCACAGCTACCAGGTAAATCTGAGTGGTGCGGACTGCTACCAATTGGGTTTACTGCTTACTCCTGTAGACTTAATCTTCTTGCAGTGGTCCCCAAGGGAACTCCACAGGATTCTGTCTAACAGAGCACTGTACCAGGTAATATGTCGGTGTTGCCACAGGGCGGAAAACAAAATCAGAAGGTACTCCCCACTCTTTCTGTGTTATTTCTGGCACTACTCTTGCCAATACCTGTCTGTCATATATAAGAATATTTGCATTGGTGGGAATTCCTCACACTGTTGTTTCATTTGCTATTGTTTGTATGATTAACATTGCCCGTAGGGGGCACATGCCGGGTGTAGAACATACCACACCCCTCTCTGTGAATGCAATGGTCATATTGAGTTTACTGAGGAGATCCCTTCACAATAAATTTACAGGTGAGTCTTCATGGTACAGTATGGGTGCTCCCACTGTTCTTCTCCCTATCTTTACATCCAAATCTTTAGTGTAAGGAACCGTGGCCACAGCCCTAGAGAATCACTGTGTGTCGAGATTTTTGCCAGATAGCAGAAACTTGCCTTCACATAGACATGATTTCTCTGCCCGAGTCCACCATAAAGGTGAACTGCTTAGTTCCTATCTCTGCCCCCACCAGCAGTTCCTCGTCTGGGCGTAAGTTAGTTGATAGGACTGGACACGCAAGGGCTCTCTGTGGGCTGTCCTAGTCTGGGTGAGTGTCTGTTCCGGGGCATGAGAAAGCATTGTCGTTGAGTACACACACTCCCCGAAACCGTGCTGGTGCACTATTTGCAGTGGTAACAAAGGGGTTAGCATGCGTGTGTGTCATCTGGTTCTGACGTGTGAGACGTGTTTGCATGTTTTGCTGTGGCTGTCTGGGTGCATTGGGTCCTGCTGTGTATCTGTTATCGTTCTGTTCATCCTGTGCATACCCTCCCATAGGCAATCCATAAGGGCTCCTTGGGTGCGGGTGCCCATATTGGTATCTCTGATTATCCTGAAAGTTAGCCATAGGACGGGTACGACATTCCCTTGCAAAGTGGCCCCACCTTCCAAATGCCCAACATTCACTCTGTCCTCCCCCCTAAGTCCCAGCCCTCCATATCCTCCTCCACGTCGTCCTTTGTACCCACCTCTTGCTGGCCTTCCTTACCACTGTGGTCCTGCATACTGCTCTCCTCCACCCCATTGCTCTTGCCCATTGTCTGTCCGTGTAGCTGCCATTCTAGCCTGTAGGGCTACTGTTCCCTCCCCCTCAACTCCCTGCCTTTATGGGATGGGCCAGCTTTTAATGCCATGACCTTCACCAACTTACTCTGTACCAGCTTTGCCTTGTCAGCTAATCTCCTTTGTGCTATTTCATTTTCCCTTTCTTTGATCCTTCTGCAGTGGTGTACTATGATGCTCTGTATTTCTGGCCATCCCTTGGCTTCTATCCCAGCAATTTTATCAAGGGCCTTCTTTGGGAGGCCTTTTTTGATGATAAAATAGAACAGGGAGGTGGATTGGTCGCATGCTGTACCTGTCTCAGCCCGCCACATATCGTGCATCCGAAGAATGAAATGCGGGCCTCTTCCTTGTCACCCATAGTGCATTGCATAACCAAGTGTAAATCTGAGGTATCAGGGGTATCAGGGAAGGTTCTCCGCAGTGCATCCCATAGTTTTGCTCTTACATTGTTAAAAGACACCCTGTCATGCTGATCATTGCCCATCGTTACTGCCGGGAACCCCGCCTTCACCCACACCCCGTCTGCTTGATCTCCCACTGCTGATACTAGGAGGCTCTGTTGCAAAGCCTTCCCTCCCATACTTCTTCTCCCACTACTTGAGGGGTTGCCCACTATATCTGTGGTATTCCTCCCACTGCCACTTCCTCTGATTCCTCAAAGTCGCTCCAACATTCCTCTTCCCTTTCGGATGCCACTGTGTCATATCCCACACTCGCTGTTTCTCCCTCTCGCTCCACCCATACCGTTTTGATGGGTGCACTGTCTATTCAAAAAAGGAAATCCCTGGATTTCCATTCATCCTCTGGTATTTCAGAAGAACTTTTTAGTGGGGGCGGCAACTGAGGCTGCCCTCCCCCCTGTAGTGGTAATGTTGCCTCGCACAATGTCCGTAATCGGGATAGCTCTGCTTGTGTATTAGTCATTTGTATTTCTAAATCCTGAGTGGTCGGTCCTGCTAGGGTAGGAACTGTATTTGTGGGAGTATGTGAACACACAGGGGCACCATTAGTATTTACTGGAACGTTTGGGGGTGGTTGTTCTGTTGTTGGGGTGGCCGATGCGCTAGGCTGGGGCAAATATAGTGAATCACAGTAACCTTCAGCCGGAGAGGGTCTTGTAAGCAGTAAGTATCATTTCTTTGGTTCTGCCCCTTCCTTCCCTTTTTCTCCTATTTCACCCTTTGGCACGGCTAGGATCTCTTGTTTTTTTTCTTTGTTATTTGCAGTGGGCGTTTCCTTGAACATTCGCCACAAATCTGATACTTTGGGCCTCATCACGAGTTGGGCTCTAGCCCTTAAATGCGGTGGTAACGGTATTACCTCTGCATTTAAGGGCTGGCCCTATCACGAGTTGGGTGATAAATCGGCTGTTTTACTGCCAGATTTTTTCCAGAGGTGAAAATCCCTGTTTTCGGCGGTTTTACAGCCGGCAGTATTAGCACCGAAAATTCCCCATTGGATCCAATGGACCCAATCAGGAATGGGGATTTACCGTTAAAGTCCAACTCGTGATCCGGTGGTAATACCTCCGGGCTGGTCGGTGCTAGGGCTATTACAGTCAGCGGTATTACAGCTGGGAATACAGCCCAACTCGTGATGAGGCCCTTTGTGTCTGTTTTGGAGTTTCTTCCCCTTATACTTGGCCATTAAATATGTTTCTACATGCTCTAATACTATTTTATTGACAGACCCCTCTTCTGGCCAGACCTGGAGCGGCCCTCCCCTTTTACTTCTGGCAACCACTGCCCATGATACTTTTTAATTTTATCGCTGTAAAGAGGGAGATGCTTGCAAATGTGCGAGAGTGGCGTGTCTAAGCCCATGATGTCACTGTATTTTCTTCCCCATTCTCAGGTTTGACAGGTTGATCAAGTACAGTGGCCCTCATTACGACCCTTGCGGAAATTAACTGACATGACCGCCATAGCGTAAATAGCGTTTCCGCCACTGCACGATGGAGGAAAGTGCGGCTAATTCTGACCCATCGGGCACGAGCATTACGCCATGGCGGAAGTGCAAAGTCCGCGATGGCGGAAATGACCCCAAAACGCCCCTTACCGCCGTCGTACGTCGCCCTAGGTGCAATTCCGCCACCCATCTTAGCGGTCACCGTAATGAGCGGTCAGCGCAAAATACGGTCACCGTAAATATACGGAAACGGAAGTAAAAACATGGGGCCGGAACGGGAAACAGCACGCCGTACACCTATAAAATCAGAATCCCAACACAGCCATTAAAAATCCGACCCTGAGACACATCCCAACCCGTTAGCCACCCCAGTCAAAAAAATAAATATGGGAAAAGTTGCTAAAAAAGCGTGCGACCGCAAGCGGCAGGTCCACTTCTCCCACGAGAAACTCACCGTGCTCACAGAGACCCTCCAGGAGAATGCTGCCGTCGTCTTCTCTACGCAAATGACCAGGACGGCACTTGCGAACAAGAAGGCCATATGGGCGCTGGTGGCACAGCGGGTAAGTGCGGTGGGGACCGCACCCTGCAACCCACAGCAATGCAGAAAGCGATGGGACGACCTACGGATACGCGTCCGGAGCATACTCTCTGCCAACCGGAACATTGCCACAGCTACCGGGGGAGGATCGGAATCACCCATCAAGTTGACCCCCTGGGAAGAAATCTGTGCCTCCACCATTGGAATGGAGAGCATAGAGGGAGTCGGAGGGATGGAGAAAGGAGTGCAGACATCAGAAGAATCAGGTAGGTGGCCCAAATAAAACTATGCCAAATCCACAATTACCAACCATGTGAAGTACCATGTATCCCCATAGTGCAATAGAAACACATGTCCAGGAGAACGACCACATACATTGCCATGACAGCGCCCCTAAAAGTCAGATTAAATAAATAAATATTTAAAAATCCCAAAAACACACTCTACATGTGCAGCATGCACACCCTAACTGCAGACTGCAAAATAACTGCATCCCCAATGCACACAAAAATGAGACCACCTCCAAGGCCCTGACCCAAATCACCCCCAGGTACCATCCCAATGCATGTGATACAATTGCCATTACAATTACCACAGACCCATGAATAACGCTCGCCCTCCTTTACTCCACCACAGGGTCCGATTCCAACGACGAGCTTCAGGACACCCCTACCAGCACACCTGCAAAGAGGGCCAAGACCAACGGCCAAAGACCCTCCACCACAGCTGCACGGATCAAGGCACGGCAGCAGCACGAATCGAGTGGCAGCACACTGGAGGGGACATCAACAGGCACCCCAGCAGCCAGCATGTCCACAACAGCAGCACCACAGGTCCCCCCAATGGATGCCACAGAAGGCACTGCTTCTGGTGGCAGCAGCACCCTAGGTGACACTGCATTCATGCCAGCATGCTCCGACACAGAAAACGGTGCTGCCGAAGTAGGACACATCCATGACCTGTCTCAATCCCCCTGTTTGTATCATCCCGTACACCATGAGGAAACCACGCAGGGGCACCCACAAGACGACGACTGGCCAACCCCCACAAGGCCTGTTGCAAGGCAACATGAGGCGTCCAGCCCCTCTGTGACACCACCGCAAATGGGCATGGCCCAGCAGAGGCAACAGTCCCTCGAGCAGATGATAGTGCAACAGCAGCAAATGGCCACGCTCCTCAAGGAGCATGCTGCTGAATGTGGGGGTTCTAAGGCAGCCATTGAAACATCTACTGAGACACTTAGGGCAGAAATGGAGCGAAGTACAGAGACACTAAGGGCACAAATGGAGAGAAGTACCGAGAGCCTGAGGGGACAAATGGAGAGAAGCACCGAGAGCCTGAGGGGGGAACTGCATGCGACGTCCAAAGACGTATGTGGTGAACTTGCCGCTGTGCGCCGTGTGCTCACTGAGCTCTCACGAACCCTTAGGGACATGCATGGACGTGAGCAGGCAGAGACATCATCCGTTGCAAGTTCCGTCCATGGCAGCCCCCAACGTAGATCTGGGAGGAACCGGCGCTCCACAGGCAGGGGTGCCCCTGATACCCGGAGAGGGGGCTTGCAATAGCGTCTGCCCACTGACAATGAGCGTCATTGGACACTGGTGTTCGGGGGGGGGTAGGAGGGTGGAGGGGGTGTGTTGTGCTTCTTTGGGTGGCGGGTCGATTGGGTGTGTAATGTCATTTCACATCTGCAATACAAATCTTCATATTCATCCAATGAGATGTGTGGACATTGATCTCTGTGTACGAGGCCTATCTTGGCGTACAGTCCACATTGTGCATGTTCCAGACACACACAGTGCCACAAGTCCCGTGTCCATGTAACAGCCACCAGGCGTGAGTGCTAGAAGCATGCATCTATGAGATTCTGACGTAATTCACGGGCCTCCTGTGCCTCGCGGACCCCTTGAGGTGCTGCCACATCCCCACCCTCATCATGACCATCGTCAGGTGCTAGCAGTTCTGCGTCGGGGGGCATGGCCACATTCCTACGTACGCACATGTTGTGTAGCATGACACATGCCATGACCATCTTTGCCACCTTCTCATGGCGGTACAGGAGTGCCCCGCCAGACCTGCTGAGGCAGCGGAAACGAGCCTTCAGTAGGCCGAATGCCTGTTCTATGACCACACGGGTACGTGAGTGGGCATGGTTGTAGTCCTCCTCATGCTGGTCCTGTGGGTTCCGGATTGGTGTAAGGAGCCATCTCTTCAGTGGATACCCGCAATCACCTGTATGTGGACAAGAAAGGATGTTTGTGGAATGTCATTGCTACGTACGCACCCCCCCCCCCTTCCTGCCAGGTCATTCACGCATCACCTACCCCACATACTCATGCATTAAATGAGACTCACCGAGTAGCCAGGATCGGCGCCCTGCGTGTCGCTCCATGTAGCGTGGTATTCTAGAGTTCCGCAAGACCATAGAATCATGTGTTGATCCTGGAAATCGGGCAGAACAATGTGTAAAGATCATGTTGGAGTCACACACCATTTGTACATTGATAGAATGATATTGTTTCCGGTTGCGGTACTGGGCCTCCATGGCATGTGGGACAACCAATTCCACATGGGTGCAGTCGATGGCACCAATGCAACCCGGTATGCCGCCAAGTGCATGGAATCCCACTTTTGTGTTTGTAAGCTCCTGCTCCGAGCGTGGTAAAGTGATGTAGTCGTCTGAGTGCTTCAGGAGGGCATCAAGCACTTGGAATAGTGTCCGTGAGAATAGTGGCTGTGAAATGCCATGCAACTGTCCAACTGTGTGCTGGTAGGTGCCTGTGGCCAGGAAGTGGAGTACAGACACCACCTTCAGTAGGGGTGGGATGGCGGTTGGGCTATCTATCATGCTGACAAGGTCAGCGTGTGTCATGTCGACAATGGCGGTTATGGTGTCCCGGTCCAAACGGTAGAGGGTGTGGATCTGCTCAGCTGTGAGGTTGAACGGATTAGCTCGGAGGCGTGGGATTGCGGGCTGCCTGCGTGGTGGTAGTGGCTGTGCTGGTGGGGCTTGCTGGCCATGCCTTGCCCTCCTCCTCCTCCTCCTCCTCCTGCGTCTCCTCTGTGTGGCCGGTTGTTGTAGTAGTTGGCGTTCGTCTTCTTCTTGAAGTTGGAGTACTTGCAGTGCAATCAGGTCCCCCAGGCCCAACATCGCTAGTCCTGCCGGTAGCATTCTGGAGTGGGTGTGGTTGGGGGAGGGGGTTGGGTGTGCAATTTATGTGTTTTCAGGCTGTATAGCCTTCACCTGTGGTGATTCATTCCACCTGTGTCAGCTGCAATGGCTTTCGTGCGAGCACGTCCCGCACACGACGCTGCAATTCGACGCATGGCATCTTGCATTTGCAATCATGTTCTTAATCCCGATGGCTGTGGAATATTGGTTAATATGTTAATTCTGCTATGGTCCCATTGTTGCACATACTATATTTGCATTCGCGAGCAGACTTGTGAAGGGTCAGTGGAATGTAGTGCTCGATCAACGGTGGACCCTCATGCAGCACTGTACCGACGTTCACCGACGGCGGCGAGTCCCATCAGTGATTGAGGCCAGTTACCATTTTCACACACAGCCGCACTGCATAGATGTATTTGTGAATACAAGCCTTCACAGATGCCTTTTCAACGTGATGTTGCAAATTAGGAATTCGAAGGACAGCGCTTTCGGTTTTCAACTAGCGGCGTGGAGACGCCCACAGGTCTGACTGGAAATGTAACGTTCTATTGTTGAATGTCCTTGGGACAGGGCCCATGACGGGAATGCAATGATTGATATGATTTGAATGGGATGCGCTATAGCGTAGTGGACGATAAGGCAGGACGTTCCCAAATACATGTGACTTCACTACACAAGGAATCCGGGCAGGAGCACAGTGGATATTGAAGGCTGCATTACGCACAGACTCAATGGAAATTTCGAATGTTATGTGAGTGAATATTCAGGCGTTTTCATAACGGGATGAGGGAATGATGAATGGATGCATGGAAAGATGATTTAATTGGGAGTCTGCCATGTACATGGCTATTTGGAATCTATCCCCTTCCCCTGCGCTATGTGATGCAAGGCTGCCATAGTGGGACCATCGTCTGTCTGCCCTTGTTGAACCCTCCCTGTCTCGACGCGCCTTCAATCACTTGTGTCTATGCACGTTGATGATCCCATCTGATGGATCCTGTTCTGACAGGCGCATGCACACAGACACTCGTTTGAAATAGTGTATTCACCTCGATTTGTGTCGTAATGATTCGCAAGTGATTTTTGGGTGCAATTGATCCTTATGAGTGGGCTAGCATGCATATGGTTGTAGGTTTGGTGTGTTGAATGAAGTGAGTAATGCATATGGAGTTCGGATGCCCATACTATCATTTTTTTCTTTTGGGTGACAGGTATCTCCTCCCCTTCTGCCGCTGCCATCTGTACGCCACTCCTGCAGATGGCTTCTACAGTCGACACCTGCAGCTTCGAGTTAATCAGTGGAGCACCATTACGATCTTATGGGACGATCGCCAATGGCCCACATGCCCTTACGCAGTACTTGTGGCTAGGTGCAGCATACCTAGCTTCCAGCTGGACTAGTGCCTACTTCATGGGACGGCCCTGCGGTCCTAGGCGCTTCCATGTTGCCTTTTTGGACGTTGATGTAGCCCCTGTGTGCCATGAAGGTACAGGGCGTCACACATGGGGAAGCTGGTCATTTATTGCGGATGCAGCCCACAGTAATGCTGATCATTTGTGAGTTTATGTTCAAATGGCTGTATGGGCTTGGTGATTTTGATGTGCATTAAATTTATATTCAGATATTAACCGTGTAGCGTTATTCTTTGCTAGTAATGTGGCATATTCCGATTTGTGGCGCGATGTATTGTGAGGTGTTCTGCATTGGGTTCCGGCTTCTGGGTACAGTTGTGTGGTACGTGCTTATGCTGATGGTTGGTTTGACTGCTGGCATGTGTACAGGGCTGGTGCAGTCTCCCTCAGGTTACTGCTTTGAATGTTGATTTACACTGGTGGCAAGCGATGGGGGACTGTTGTTGTTTTGTGTCATGGAATTTTCAGTTCATTTTGGTGTACTTGCACCTTCAGATGCCTGTGCTGCATCAGTACGGCAATGGTGTGTTGCCAATTGTGGATGGCCACTCACAGGGCACTTGGGGCCCCTGCATGCATTTGTTCGTTGGCATGCATGGGTGACTTGTACATTTCACTGGTTGCATGGTGTGACTGCATTGCGCCTACGAGGAGTTGTGCAATGTGGCCAGGGAGTGGAGTACAGGCACTCAGAAGGGCCATTACGGTTGGTTCGCGATGCCGTAGTTCTCGCCATGGCGGAATGGTACTTTCCGCCATGCTTGATGGCGTTAGGTGAATGTCCGCTGGGGTCAGCATTCGCGTACCGTTGCG
Source organism: Ambystoma mexicanum (assembly GCF_040938575.1). Taxonomy (NCBI): domain Eukaryota; kingdom Metazoa; phylum Chordata; class Amphibia; order Caudata; family Ambystomatidae; genus Ambystoma; species Ambystoma mexicanum. The sequence goes on from NC_090931.1 coordinate 175,754,897, forward strand.
CCATGGCGGATATTGCGGTTTTGCACGGCGCGCGTGCGCGTACTTGGTGCAGTTAGCGTTGGCGTTCACTACGGTGTCGCTAATCGCATCGTACTTTACGGTGACGGGTCATGATCGCAACGGGCGGTATTCGATGGCGGTATTACATTTCCGCCATCGTTTTTCGTATTCCGCCAGGGTCGTAATGAGGGCCAGTGTCTACACAACTAGCCCCACTAGCCCACTCCTCACCTGATGAATCTGTTGGAGACGCAGTAGATTAGTCTATAGAACTTTCCTTCTTCTTTTCTCTCCAGGTGGTTCTTGTGGACTTAGTTTCGATCTTGTTCTTGGATTTGAAGATAGAAGGACGGGCTCGCCTAGAGTCCACTTTGCCAAAGAGGCTATGTGCCCGGCAGCGGGGACTCCAGGGAGCCCACCCCAAACCAGGGAAAAACCGGATGAAAAAACCCTGGTAGATCTTGATATGGATGGTAGTTGATGCAGTCCGTAGAGAAATCCAGTAAGAGTGAAGGCAAGAGTAGTATTCCCTACAAGTACCAGAATGCACTGGTAGTTGTCGTAGTAGGTGATTGCTTGTTGTCCGGGTAGAGGTCCAGCTGGCGTGCGGTTAACACTCGGAGATAGCGGTACACAAGGAAAGTACTGTGTGTCGGGAACACACAGCTCCAACGGTAGACACCGCTCACAGAAAACAATGAAAGCTGGGGAACCGCCCAGCGCGGGAGAGAGTACAGTAGTAGCAGGAAGGGCTGAGAGAGATGCAAACAGGTTACGATGACAGACGCCGCACAAGCGGAGAGGAAAGTAGTCCACAACGGAAGGAGGTAAGGAGCCGTTCGAGTGGGAAGCAACCCACTAACAAACGACCAACAAGGTAGGCAGAAACCGGGATGGGAACACAAGAGGGAGCGTAAGCAAACTTACTCGCGGGAACAAAGTAAGGAAGTTGCAACGAACAGGTGCTTCTCATCTGCTGGTCTTTAAGGCGGCTAATACTGGAAGACTAGAACTCGCTGTGGGTTGCATGGAATAAATCAGTCCTTCTTCCATATCGACCATCTCCTCCATACTTTCCATGGGCGATATGTGACAGTATCACCCCTTCTCAGTAGACATCCTCCTGGTTTTCCCAGGTGCAGTCGATGGAACTTCTGAATGAGACGAGGTGCTGATATATGTCTAATAGGTTCCCAAGAGCTCTCAGACATTGGGTACCCCTTCCATAGTACCACATACTGCAAGGTGCCATTCTTGTACCTGGAATCAAGGAGTCTGGAGACTTCGTATTCCTTGGTGCTTTCTTTAAGCTGGAATCCGATTGTCTTTTTTATTTTTATTTTGTGTAAGTCCTCTGTGTATTCTTTCAGTAATGAGGTGTGAAATATCGGATGGATTCTTTGTAGTTTGGCTGGCAGAGCCAAGCGAAAGGCTACCGGATTAATTTTAGCTGTGATCCGGAAGGGTCCAATGTAACAGGGAGAGAACTTGCCTCGGTGTATCCACCTGGGTAGGTATTTGGTTGACAACCATACTTTGGTACCGATTTCCCATTCAGGGTTGGGTTGTCTCTTGAGATCCGCCCACCTTTTGCTCTTATGAAGTGCCATCTCAAGATTGGCTCGCGTCTTCCTGTGAAGATCTTGCAGAATATTGATGAGCAGATCAACGGAGGGTACATTAGAAGAATTCTGACCAAACAGAGGTATGTTCTGGGATGGAATCCATAGGTTCATGAGAAGGGACTCATGCCTGTAGAGGAATGTCTGGTGTTGTTGTATGAAAATTCTGCTATGGGCAGAAGCTGATACCAATCACTCTGTTCTTGATTACAAAAACACCTGATGTACTGTTCTAAAGTGGCATTGAGACGTTCGGTTTGTCCATTGCTTTCCGGATGAAACCCAGACGAAAGTGATCTTTTTATTCCTAGAGATTTGCATAGAACAGTCCAGAATTTCGATGTGAATTGTGAGCCGCGATCTGATACTATGGTCTGGCGTAGCCCGTGTAATCTGACCACGTCTCTCAAAAACACTGCTGCAGTAATGCCTGCTGTGGGTAACCCTTTAAAGGGTGGGAAATTAGCCAATTTGCTGAATGAATCGACTGTGACCATGATGGCTGAGTACCCGTTAGAAACGGGTAAGTCTACAATGAAATCAGTGGAGATGTGTTACCACGGACCTTCTGGAGGGGTTTCCTGCTGTAGAAGACCCAGGGGTTCGCAATATGCGTACTTATTCTGTGCACATACAGGACATGAGGCGACATAGTTCCTGACATCTTTTGCCATCGTGGGCCACCAGAATTGTCTAGAAACCAATTCTAAAGTGGCATTTTGTCCCTTGTGTCCTGCTAATGGTATGTCATGACACCAGGCCATTGCTTGTTCTTGTAAGTCGGTCGTAGGCAGAAACAACGAACCTTCTTTGAATAACAGTTCTCCCCTTTGAGTCATACCCTTGTTTAGAGGGTGCTTTTCCTTGCTCTGGGCGGATTGTACTTGTGGCAGAAAAGTGTTCAGGGTATTAACAAACCGCTTCCCTGCTAAAAGGATCTCCTGACCCTGATAACCTCCAAAGTCTCCTTGACTGCGTGAGAGAGCATCAGCAAGAGGGTTGTCCTTTCCTGTTAAGTATGTCAGAACAAAGTTGAACTGAGAGAAAAAATAGGCCCATCCTGCATGTCTGGAATTCCGACATTCCAACTTCTGGAGTACCTTCAGATTTTGGTGGTCAGTACGAACCTGAAAAGGATGAATGGTTCCTTGTAATAGATGTCTCCATTCTTCGCATGCTTGCCTAATAGCCAGGAGTTCTCTTTCCAAGACAGAGTAATTTTGTTCACTTGGGCTAAGCGTACAAGAGTAGTAGGCGATGGGGTGTTCCAATCCATCCTCCTTCCTTTGTAGTAGTGCTGCCCCAATTGCACCGCCTGAAGCATCAGTTTCCACAATGAAAGGTAAGGACTGGTCTGGTTGTCTCAATATGGGAGCAGTCACAAAAGCTGTCTTAAGTCTTTGGAAAGCTTGTTCTGTCTTTAGGTCCCAAGTAAATGTAACACCCTTCTTTAAGAGATTAGTAATGAGCAAGATGATTTCTGAAAAGTTGGGTATAAATTTACTGTAAAAGTTGGCAAGACCTAAAAATCTCTGTATGTCCTTTACTGATGTGGGTACCGGCCATTGAGTTATTGCTTGTGTTTTGGAGGGGTCCATTTGCCCACTGTCTGCTGAGAGTATAAACCCTAAGTGAGGTACGGTTGTAGCTTCAAAGACACACTTCTCGGGTTTTGCCAACAGACTGTTCATTCTCAACCTGTGTAGTACCTCCTGAACATGTTGGCGGTGTTCTTCCAGTGTGTTGGAAAAAACAAGTATAGCATCCAAATATACTACAACCGAAGAATATAGGACATCCGCAAATATTTTGTCCATAAACCGTTGGAACTGGGACGGTGCGTTCACTAAACCAAAGGGCATGACTCTGTACTCGTAATGTCCAAGAGGTGTTCTAAAAGCCGTCTTCCACTCATCTCCTTCACGGATTCTCAGAAGATGATACGCTCCCCTAAGATCTAATTTGGTGAAAATCCGGGCTCCTTGGACAGCCTCTATAATGTCTTTCATCAATGGCATGGGATACCGGTCTTTTATGGTTAGACTGTTAAGTCCTCGGTAATCGATACATGGGGCCTCATTACACGGTAGGCGGAGAACCATGGCGCTATTAGCGCCATGGTTCATGCCGGTAAAATACCGGCACCGCCTTGGTGGAAAGGGTAATTACCGCCCCATTCCAAGGTTGGCGGGGCGGTAATTCCCCCTTCTACCATTGCCCTTCCCCATTCCCATTTTTGTCCCATAGGGCATAATGGGAATGGGGAAGGCGCTAATTACGGCACCGCAAATTGCAGTACCGTAATTAACTCCCTGGTTCCCTTTGCGGGTTGGTTTTTAACGCCTGCAAAAAGCAGGCGTTAAATTCCCCAACCCGCAAAGGGACCTCGTAGTAAGGCGGTAAGGATTTACTGGTACCGGTAAAATACTGGTACCGGTAAACCCTTACCGCCTACCGTGTAATGAGGCCCATGGTCTTAATTCTGTTGTCCCTTTCTGTGAAATAAAGAAAAGGGATGCCCCTGCTGATGAGGTGGATTCACGGATTAGTCCGTTCTTTAGATTTGTGGCTAAGTATTCCTTGAGGGCCTCGTTTTCAGGTAGTGACAAAGGGAACATTCTTCCAAACGGTACTTCTGCGTCTGGAACCAGTTCGATCTTGCAATCCTCCTTTCGGTGAGGTGGAAGATTCCGTGGTTGAGTGTCTAAAAACACATCAGTATATTCTTGGTATTGGTCAGGTATCAAGCTGACACTGTTTATGGATCTGTGTACCATTGTTTGTACTTTCGGCTTTGCAGGTTCTGGAATCAAACAATGTTGACAGCAGTAATGGGATTGAAATTCAACCGAGTTCCGACACCAGTATATGCTTGTGTTGTGTCTTCGAAGCCATGTTATGCCCAAGCTAATAGGAAAATGTGCTGCTCTTATCAAATCAAAGGATAGATATTCATGGTGATTGGACATCTGGACCTTTAATTCCTGTGTCTCTTGACTGATGGGTCCGGAGGTTAACGGGGTACCATCAACCCCTTCAACTGGGATAGGTCATATCTTGGTGCGTCTTGGTATCTGATGCTCCAGGGCCCACTTATCGTCCACAAAGTTACCAGCTGGCCCACAATCCAACATGGCTAGACATTCAACAGGATTTCCAATGTTCCAGTCAATAAGAATCTTGATCACCATTAGACTGTTGCTGTCAATTACAGCAGGTTGAGCCAATGCACAGGGATTAATTGTACTTTCCCCTTCCTTTTCCCTGTTCAAGGTCGGGGTCTTTCGTTTCCCTGTCTTCTGGGAGGTACCTCGGGACAGTCCCGTAACAAATGAGTATTGGAGCCGCAGTACATGCACAGCCCGAGATCTTTGCGTCTCTTTCGTTAGCATGCAGTAAGCGGTCCTCTTGCTGTTCCTATCTGCATAGGTTCTTCAGTTGGTGTCTTTTCAGGTGTTGGGGGTAGGCTAGGTAGGGCAGAAAAAGAACGGGGTCTCTTTTTCTCTGCACTTCTTTCGGTCATACGGTAGTCTATCTGCAAAACCAAGGCCACTAGTTCCTGGAAAGACGCAGGCCTGGCCACTCTTGCCAATTCTTCTTTTAAGTCTTCATGCAGACCGCGATGGAAAATGTCCTGTTGAGCCGTCTCCGGCCATCCGGCTTCGGTTGCTACTTTCTGAAAGTTGGTGACATATGTTTGTAGGTCCAAGGTTCCTTGACGAATGTCCAGTAGATTCTCAAAAGTTGAATAAAAGACTGCGGGTCTTTCGAATCTTGTTTTCAAATGTGTTACAAAGGTGCCATAGTTGTTTAAGGCTGGATCTGAAGCGGTCACCAAGGGAGTAGCCCAGGACAGGGCGTTACCTACCATATTGGAAATCAGAAATCCCACCTTAGCCCTGTCCAGCTCATATGTTTTAGGGCGAAAGGTAAAATGTATTGTACGAGCATCGAGGAATTCCTTCACTTTTTTGGGTTGCCATAAAATTTTCCACAGGGTAGGGAAATGGGAGGTAAGTCTCCCTTGGTGTCTTCTCTCTGTTGAACTTGCTGTCTCAAAGCGGCATTATCCGCTCTGAGGTTTTGCATTTCCACAGTAAGAGCCTGTATGGCATTGGCCATTTCCTGATATTGCTCGAGGCTAGCCATTTTCTTCTGGCGTTGCAATCCCTCCGGTTTGACAGGTTGATCAAGTACAGTGTCTACACAACTAGCCCCACTAGCCCACTCCTCACCTGATGAATCTGTTGGAGACGCAGTAGATTAATCTGTAGAACTTTCCTTCTTCTTTTCTCTCCAGGTGGTTCTTGTGGACTTGGTTTCGATCTTGTTCTTGGATTTGAAGATAGAAGGACGGGCTCGCCTAGAGTCCACTTTGCCAAACAGGCTATGTGCCCGGCAGCGGGGACTCCAGGGAGCCCACCCCAAACCAGGGAAAAACCGGATGAAAAAACCCTGGTAGATCTTGATATGGATAGTAGTTGATGCAGTCCGTAGAGAAATCCAGTAAGAGTGAAGGCAAGAGTAGTATTGCCTACAAGTACCAGAATGCACTGGTAGTTGTTGTAGTAGGCGATTGCTTGTTGTCCGGGTAGGGGTCCAGCTGGCGTGCGGTTAATACTCGGAGATAGTGGTACACAAGGAAAGGACTGTGTGTCGGGAACACACAGCTCCAACGGTAGACACCGCTCACAGAAAACAATGAAAGCTGGGGAACCGCCCAGCGCGGGAGAGAGTACAGCAGTAGCAGGAAGGGCTGACAGAGATGAAAACAGGTTACGGCGACAGACCCCGCACAAGCGGAGAGGAAAGTAGTCCAGAACGGAAGGAGGTAAGGAGCTGTTCGAGTGGGAAGCAACCCACTAACAAACGACCAACAAGGTAGGCAGAAACCGGGAAGGGAACACAAGAGGTAGCGTAAGCAAACTTACTTGCGGGAATAAAGTAAGGAAGTTGCAACGCACAGGTGCTTCTCATCTGCTGGTCTTTAAGGCGGCTAATACTGGAAGACTAGAACAACACGCTGTGTGTTGCATGGAATAAATCAGTCCTTCTTCCATATCGACCATCTCCTACTTTCCATGGGCGATATGTGACACCCATTGATATGTCTATTCATGTACTTGCACCGCTACTCTTCAACCTTCAATACCTCACCAACCCCTTTTTACTTCATACATAAATCAATGACTTATGCATTGCAACGATAAACTAAATAGAAGCATGAAAACATTTATCCACTTAACATTTAGATATAACGGGCCGACAAATTTTACTAACAACGTTGAACATAAAATATGAAACATTAAAACCTGCCCGTTATATCCCAATCCTTTATTATTTAAGAATCTGTTTCCCCTGCTCCCATTCAACATTCACATCATCTCCGCCCCTCCTGGGCCTTCCCCAAAAGATTATAGATAACTAAAAGAAGAACTACTACTATTTACTGAGACTTCTAGATATATGAGACACCTACTTTATCCTTATCTCCACTTATATTCCTCACGGGTCGGGATAGTGCTATGCAGCGCCGCCTTACACCCCCTTTCGGAGCTAGGATCCTGTATCTTCTCTTATTTCATCACCTTATTAGTTTCAAAACATAATGGCCATAGAAGAATGAACAATCTCTTTAAATTCAACAATCACACTATTCACACACATGCAACCCGACCCATAACACTGTTCCCTTAATAAAACCTGCTCCATTCCCTTCATACTTCCCACCTTTAATTCTTCTTGCAATCAACACTCACGTGTCTGTGGTATTCCGAGAGCCTCAGTTCACGGTTTATCCAGAAGGGGGGCCTCGCCATGGCGGGCCCGGCCCGGCTCCAGCAGTTGGGTATTTCCAAAGCCGGGGCCCACAGAACCTGTTAAAAAGCTTTTTGTAGAAGTGTGCCAGCAGTAGGTGGCGTTTGGCCCTCCTAGGGAAGACCCGGATCTCGCCGCAGTACAGGCGATCAGTTGGCACATGGTTCAGCTGGGCTCTACTTCACAGGGTGAAGGTCAGGCTTAGTTCACAACGTGTCACAATCCTAACTAATATAAACTACACAATGACCATTGACATGCGAAGAGTAATGTTAGACATGAAACCATTACTTCGATGGAGGTGGCTATAAAATGTGGACAAATATATGCACATTCTAACCCATGCCTTTATGGGGGCAAGGGTACCTTTGGCACTTCTCCCAGGTGCCTTATTTACAGGGTCTGATCTGTGATTTATTCTCCCTGGTGCCCCACGATTCAAACGAAATGGATAGATGGATGTTAGTTTAGAGGAGGATATACGATCACACAGGATTAGGTATATGGTGGGCAATTTAGGGTAGTCCGGGGGGAAGGATCTTCCCGCAGTTAAGTTCAAAGAGAGTGGAGAATGCGGGCAAAGGGTCTGTAAGATGTAACTTCTAAAGGTGGGGGTCGAGGTGGAACATGCAGGTTTGTGGAGACGGATGAGCATGCAGGCCGGGGTTTGCTCCGGTCACACACAGGGCAATGAGCTCAGAGGAATAGAGAAGGATACTGAATATTTGCAACAATACATGCCCAAGCGCTTCCGTGAGAAATGGGTCTTTCCGGAGCTGCCAGGAGATGAGGGGGGAGGCTGGGCTTTCTGTGCACGGCGCTGGACAGAGGGAGAGATGGCTTTTGAGAAATCATAACGGACCTAGAAAAAGATGGCTTTTTAGGGTGGCACAATATGGAGTCCGTACGTTTCCCCAAATGGCTTTGTTTACCGCCTCTTTTGTGATTATGTTAATCTTACAATCAAGTCTTTGAATTTGAAGTACTCACAGTTCTGCTGGGCTTCCACACCACAGGTCCTGGTAGAATTTGTTACGCTCACCTGGACCCCACAGGGGTGTCGATCGGACCCGGACAGCTGCAGTCTCCGTCAACGTGATGCGTAGTGCAGAGATGACTGTCTGGACTGGCCCGCCTAGTCCTGTCTGCTGGACCCGAAGAAGTATTTTCCTGCAAGTGGAGACATGGATTAGCCACCTGTGGGTTTTAGTGATGGCCCCCCAACTGTTCTCGCTCTCCCCCACTAATCACCTCTGATATCCCCTTAGTAACCTCACCTTATGTTTGTAAAAGATGAGCTCTCCATCCTGCGTGTCTTGCAGGGGCGCGTAGATACCAGTTACTTCACTGGTTTGAAGGCGTTGGGAGAGTTCCGGTAAACATTGACTCTGAAGTCCCAGGCGGGATTGGTAAGTATAAAGTTCAAAGAGTTCAATGTGCCCGATGTTCACTCTTGTCCCCTTCCTTCCTTAAGTTGCAACTGAGTTCGTGAGAAGAAGGTCTCGTAGCTGCTGCTGGCGTTCAGGTAAGAGTCTGTGTTACCCAACGCTGTCCGGTAACTATTGCATGCGTTAACGTGTTGTTTTTCTCCCTCTTTACAGATGCGGCATATGAAGATATGGAGAATAATACCGCCGGTGGTAAATCAGGTAAGTCTATGGTGGTAAGAGGTATTTGTTGATTCCCTTGGCTCACCTTGTTATTCTTGTGCCCCTAGGTGCCGGAGTACGGCGAAGAAATAATGGAGACAGTGCCGGATCGAAAGATGCTGTGAGAACTGCTGAGAATGGCGCCGTGCTGGAGCTGGCGAAGTGACGCGTGCAGGACTGATGTACTTTCCAGGTCGGGAGATGAAATGGATCCGGAATCAGGTGAGGAATTTGAAATAAGTTCGTTTTCTAACATTGTCCTTTTCTTCCTCTTTATTCTAGGAGCTCCGGATTCGAGGCGGGCGTGGCAGAAGACTGGATGCTGGCTGCAGGCACGCGGGCGTGGCAGAAGACTGGATGCTGGCTGCAGGCATGGTGAGAGTCACGCTGCTGGATGCAGAATAACACGAAGCATGTGCTGCTATTCGGGCGTGGTTTAAATAGCCTCCAAAGTAGTCCCAGGAAAGAAGTTCCCCAGGACCACACCCGTGTAAAAAATAGTCCCTGTAGTAAAATAGTCTCATCCAGGCCTCACGTTGGCTTGGATTTATTTGCAGCATGGTCTGCATGAGGTAAGTAATGTCTATGAGCCTGGCGCCTATGGCGCCAGGACTGATTTTTATTATGAGCCTGGTGCCTACGGCGCCAGGACTGAACCCAGACAGCCCCTAGCTGGGGCTGCTGGGGTTTTTGTAAATGTCTGGATGCCTGCTCCCGGGGCTGATAGGCTTGATCCGGATGCCCGGGGGTAGGCATCATGACAGAATTAGAGGTGTCCACCCCAGGTGTTCAGAGGCCAGAACTGGGCTCTGTGCACCCCGGGGGCCGCACCCTTGGGAAACCCTCTTGGGGCAAAAACCCAACTGGTAGAGATGAGGCTGGACGGCGGCCGAGGTAACTGGGAGGCTCTCGGATGTTCAGGAAGGCTCTCAGAAGTTCAGCAATAGGCCAGGAGTAGCAGTGAGCAGACAAGGAATCCGCTCTAACAGGGGTCCAGCAGCAGATAAGAGTACAGGACGGAAGAAGCAGGAGGTAGGAAGTAGGTCCTTCAGGGCACCGCAAGGTGCAAGGCAATGCGACAGAGAAGCTGCAAGGAGGGGGGGCACTACAATGATCCAATGAACAGGAAGATGGTTCCCGTATGAGAGGGGGCCGTCTAGGCAGAAAAGGAATCCAAGGAATCCACGGCTGAAGAATAATTAGCCGCTTGGGCAGGGCGGCAACTTGGATATCAAAACAAGCTGCAGCAGAGTAGAAAGAAGTTCGGACGCTGTAGAGGAAACGATCGAGAGGGAGGCGCAGCCGCAGGAGGGACCGGGCTGCTGCTGTATAGAAGGAAGACGGACGCTGCAAAAAGAAGGCGGCGTCCGAAACGAAAGTAAGATAAGAAAAGTAAAATACTCAGAGAAAACAAAGACTGCGAAATGACAGAATCAGAAGAGTTGGAATATAGAACAGGAAGGATCAGAAGAATAACAACACGAAGCAGAGGAAGAAAAGAAAAGCAACGGAAGGAGGTAGTGCAATAACTGCAGACTCGAAGGAAAGCAGGTAGCGATAAGCTTAGCCAAAAAACAGATGAGTAGCAATGCACTTACCTGCTTTCCTTTGATTCAGTTATAGTAATGAGAGGCACCGGAAACCCAGTCTTCGTAATCCTGAATGGAAGACTAGACCTGTTGCCACAGTTCTCTGTGATGGAACCTAGTAGCCGCCATCTTGGTTTCCATCTATTATAGCATGGATGCTGTACTCTCCATTGCTTCCAGATGGACAGGGAGGTTCCTCTAACAGTTAAGGCCAAATTATTAGAACGGACAAACACACGTGGGGATGTCCCTGCCATTTGGATAAACACAAGATCCATTTCACGTCCGAATGTCAGGGGGGTCTGAAAAGACCTTTCCTCCCTTACACCTCTTTACTCTTAATCGCCTGCTTCCTCGGCCCAGTGTCTGTGTAGAAAGGGGGGAGTTGGGACGTTGGAGAATCCTATAAAATAGGATGGGATATGGGCACGGGAAACGGGGGGGTATCGTGTCTCCCAGGTGATCCTCCCGCACTGGTCCATCCCCTGGGTCTGGATCTAAAGGTGTTGGCCATGCCCTGGCCATCTGAGGGAGAGATCTCCGGGGACTAGCAAGTGAGACACCCTGTGGTTTCTTACATACCCTTCCACTATGTGACGTAGCCACATCTATTTCTGTAACGCTCACCTGGTATCCACGGGGACGTCACTCAGCCTGTTCTGACCTCTTACGACCTCGAACCCTTCCCTGGAGTATACTCGACTGGAGACTGGGCCTGAAACACAGGATTGGTAGAGTGTAACTCCCTATTGTCTCTGTGTGCTTGAACCCCTTCTTCCCCAGGGTCCAACCCTTCCCTTTGATCCACAGCTCACCTTGTTTTCTTGGAAAGTGTGCTCTCCATCCTGCTTTCAGCGCAGGAGCACGTTCATTGATGCAGGCTCGTTGCTGCCTAGTTACTTCACTGGCAAGAGTCCGACAGGTAAGTATAATGAGTCTTTTGAACAGTTGTCTAACTTCATTCCTTTCCTTCCTTAGATGATGGCTGGCGTCCGTGGATGGCGACGTGCTGCTGAGATGAGTAGCGCTGACGGTGATTGAGAGCACGATGCGACCCTTTCGTATTTGTATTGAACTGAGTTCTTTTTCTGTGTCTTTTAGGTGCCGCAATGTTTTCAGCATGGATGCCGGTTATGAAGAAGAAATGCGGTGAGTAAGCGCAGTATGCAGCGCATCTAGATGTTTTCACACTAACCTGGAGTGTCTTTTCCTTCTTGCAGATGGATGAGAAGTTCCGGAGACAGAGTTCCCCCAGAGCGCCTGGATTCAGGTAAGCGTTTGAAGCTCGTACAGTCTTTAAAAATAAGCGAAGATTTGCTGAATGCTTACTAATGCCTTTTTTCTGTTCTTTTCCCTTTTTCTTAGGAAGCCACGTGCCGGGATGGGAATGACACCGCTGAAGATGCCCGCAGAACAGAAGGAGTGATGAATGATGGGCAGAAGCGCCGCAAGGTAAGGCTGTTCCCAACAGTGTTCTTGTTCTTGCAGGAGTTGAGCGCAGAAGAAAGATGCAGGCCTACTGGAGACCGATCCGAACACAGTGAGTGTCACGCTGCAGATGCAGAAAACACAAAGCATGTTTCACAGCCTGGGCGTGGCTTAAATAGTCTCTGGGTATCCCAAGTATCTCTGGGCTGAACCACACCCAAAAGACTAGACTGCACATGCAGTTCTGGGAACCGAAATATGTGGGGGCACCCATCTTGTCCCCATCAATGCACTACAAGTCCAATTCCCCAATGTTATCCTATGGGAGTAAGTGAGTCTGGTGCCACAAGCGCCAAGTCTGACTCCAAGTGGGTCTTTGGAGGGATGGAGAGGCCCTTGAGGGCCATGTAGGTGATCGTGGCCTGGCTCCAGCCTGACATCTTGGAGGGCTGGGGACAAGAGGGGCAGCAATCAAAAATAGGAGGGGGGTTGCCCTTATACACAAAGAAACCCTACCCATTAGAACCACACCACACCAAGAGGAGGGAAATGTTGACATTCTATCTATCAAACTAGCACCATCGCCTAACTGTACTATTAATATTCACACTATCTACCGTCCACCTGGCCCCTCCACCAACTTCCAAGGCCAAATTAACCACCTCGTAGGAAACAACATTAAGAAAACCACGAAATCACTCCTCTTAGGAGACTTAAACCTAGGACTCAACGACCTCAAGGACAAAGCTGCCTTATCTCTAGCCAAGGACCTCCACAACCTAGGAGTCTCTCAAAGAATTGTAACGCCCACACACGCTAAAGGACGCACCCTAGATTGGATCTCTGACCACAACTGCAACATAACAATCACCGCCAACACCAGCCTCCCGTGGACAGACCATAACCTCATCCTATTCGATAGCCCCAGCACTACGAGCAGTAGAGTGCCCACCAAAGCTGCGGCTACTATAGCTAGAAGTGCTAAAAAACTCACAGCAGCCAATATCAGCACACTACTCGACGTGCCCTGTCTAAAGCCCCCGTTCTCTTCAGACCCTAATACACTCGCTGAAATATTTAAAGACTCTATCACAAGAGCAGTCAACATTGCCGCCCCCCTAGAAAGCAAAAAAGAGAACAAATCCTTCCACTCCAACTCCTGGTTCTCAGAGGATCTCCAATCAATGCGCACAAACAAACACCAAGCGCTTAAGAATTGGCAACGTAATCCCTGCGACAACACGAAAGATATATTCAAAACCATAGCCAAAAAATACAAAGAGGCCAACTTCCTAGCTAAATCCGAAGCCTACAACCATCGTATCTCTGCGGCTAACTCTCAATCTAAAGAACTATTCTGTATCTTTAAAGAACTAACTATACCTCCCACCTGCCCAGACGAGATCATCAAGGATGAGGCCTGGTGCACAGGCATACAAACAGCCATGTTAGATAAAATAAACCTCCTCCAGAAAAAGATATCACACCACTACAACTCCTTACCCAAGCTAAGTTCACACGCACATATGAAACATAGTATCAGAGCCAACAATATACCCAAGTTCACTTTCACCGAAATCTCCAAAACTGAGGTCATCAACATCCTTAAACATCTCAAACCCTCACTTTCTAAGGGTGACATATGCCCCCCAAAAATCATCAAAGAATGTGCTGAGCAGCTCGCACCTCTACTCACTACGTTCATTAACGCATCATTTAGGTCAGGCATAGTCCCAGACACTCTCAAAGAGGCCTGGGTGCGCCCCCTCCTAAAAAAACCTACACTTGACCCCGCGAACCCCAACAACTATCGTCCCATAACCACAGTTCCATTCCGACTAAAATTTCTTGACAAAGCCGCCCATATACAGATCCAACACTACCTGGAATCTAATGCAATCCTAGGTAAAAGGCAATCTGGATTCCGTAAGGGACACGGAACTGAAACCGCCCTTCTAGACCTAAAAAATGAAATCACCAACATCCTCGATAAAGGCAAACCAGCTCTCCTCCTCCTCCTCGACCTATCAGCAGCATTCGACCTAGTAGATCACAACACTCTCACCAACCATCTAACACATGCAGCACACTTTTCCAAGGACGCTGCCTCATGGGTAACCTCCTTCCTACAAGGCAGAGCCATGAAAGTCTTCTCCAACACAGCTCATGCAGCACCATCCATCATCCACTGCGGGGTTCCTCAAGGCTCCTGCACGGCCCCAACGCTATACAACCTCTTTACCAAGCCCCTATTCGACAAACTGGATGCTCTGGGGATCACCTACACGAATTACACAGACGACACGCAGATACTTCTGCCGTTGTCTGGTAACTATCATCAAGACTCCACCACCCTTCAACTAATCTACTCCACCATACAAGCCTGGATGGCCACTAACGGCCTCTGCTTGAACGGGGACAAAACTGAAATCCTCATTTTAGGCCAGAAGTCCACCCTCGCCAACCTCAACCCACTCTACATTAACTTTAACATAGACAACTGCACTATCCCAGTTCTATCATCAGTCAAAACACTAGGAGTTCACATAGATGCCACCCTATCTATGGACAAACAAGTAAGCGCAATAGTCTCGGCCTCGACACTGAGCACTAAACTCATCAATGCAATAAAACCATTCCTAACAAAAGATAACTGCCTGTCCATCGCAAGAGCCACCATCGGAGCCAAATTGGATTACTGCGCTTCTAGCCGGCACATCCAAAAAACAACCTAGCAAGGCTCCAAACCACCCAAAATAACGCTCTCAGAGCAGCACTCAGCATACCAAAAAGAGAGCACATCACCCTAGCCAGAAAAGCTGTCCACTGGCTCCCAGTCAAGGATAGGATTACCTTCAAAATCCTCACCACGACGCATAAATGCATTAACCATACAGCACCATCCTACCTATCCGACACCCTGTCTAGATCCCAGTCCACAAGACCAACCAGATCTACATACACCAACCGTCTCACCATACCGCGCATCAATAGATCCAAGGCAGGAGGTATAGGCTTCCCCTACCTGGCACCAAAGCTTTGGAACGCACTGCCCACCAACCTCAGAGCAGAAACATCCCTCCTCTCCTTCCGGAAACAACTTAAAACTGCTCTCTTCAACTAACTTGTGCACCTGACCACTCTCGTGTTCTCTATGTACATGTACTAAGCATAACCACTACCCAAATGTAACCAAGGGTACAACTGTCTGTTACTAAACGTAAGAAACACTGTAACCAGCGCCACAATGCCTCCGGTCTGATGTGCGCTTAACAAATGCGAATAAATAAATACATAAATAAATAAGAACCATCGCATCTCTCGATGGTTAGAGTCCTTTCATTGACTTATCCATACCACAGGTGAGTGCTCAGTGATGCGTGTGAATTTCCTCCATAGAAGGTAGTATCTAAGATGGAGAATTGCCCATTTGATAGCAAGGGCTTCCTGTTCCAACACAGAGTAGTTATTTTCTCTGGGGAAGAGATTACGACTAGTGAATATGATGGGGTGTTCTAACCCACAGTGTATTTGAGATAATACTGCTCCTAACCCTGTGAGGGAGGCATTGGTCGGTAACACAAATTCCTTTGAGAAGTCTACTACTTTTAATATGGGATTCTGGCATCGTGCTCTTCAGTCCAAAGAATTTTCTGGGGTTGCTCATTTCTTAATTTGTCTGTCAGGCTGGCTGTTCTATCTGGAAAATTTGGGGTAAACCTACGATAATATCCAATCAAACCTAGGAATGCCCTAACATCTCTCTTGGTCTTGGGTGTTGGAGAATCCAAGACGGATTTCACCTTTTCTTGCTGGGGCTGTACACTGCCATTCCCTGCAAAGAAGCCAAGGTATTTCACTGCTGAT
Source organism: Ambystoma mexicanum (assembly GCF_040938575.1). NCBI lineage: Eukaryota > Metazoa > Chordata > Amphibia > Caudata > Ambystomatidae > Ambystoma > Ambystoma mexicanum. Next base: position 175,770,869 of record NC_090931.1, read on the forward strand.
TGAGCCAGCTTACATTTTGTTGGGTTGGCAGTTAAGCCGGCCTGTCATGGAAACAAATACACATGCAGAAAGCCACTAACCTGGATCAGAAGGCAGTTCCTCGAAGACAGGGAAACCCTCCCTGAGAATCCTACAGCCCTGCACCTAAGTGACAGTGAACGGAGAAATGCAGAGTCCCCAGGGAAACCCTCTAGGGAATAAAACCATGTGTAGGAATTGTGAGCGTCGATCTGCGGTTGGTCTTCGGTTCTCTGAATGCTGGACTGGAATGCTGTATTCAGAACTGGACCCCCTCAGGTAGAGACAACCTCACGCGATCTGTCAGAGATAACAAGAGGCATGAGTATGAAATCAAGAGTGTGACACTAGACTATAAGAGCGGATGTACCTGTCTATGTATGCAGGAAGAGTTGAATCTGTGAGCTTTCTGTGGAGAACTCTGAGCTTTCTGTGATGAGAGAGAGGAAGAATGCGTAAACAAGGTAGATCCCTAACCGGCAAGAAAGAATCTGTTCTAGTCCCCAGTGACATACGTGGATGGAAAGGGATGGCGACGGGCTTGTACCCTGCAGTTTGCAATAGCGAATTACATGGCTGGGCAATTTCCGACGTGAAGAGGCTCAGGAATTTAAGTACGCTGCCGGAAAGGATAAGACAAATGAAAACAAAGCAGGACCGCAAATACTCGGGAATCAACGAGAGAACGGGTCGCTGTGAACTAACTTCTGAGTATGTCAGGAATGGAACGCCATCAGAATCTGGAAGTGTCACAGGATGTATGTGGAGGGCGGACGTAACGCTGAAGAAATAGATCTGAAAAGGACAGAGAGATTCTGCATATGATACAACAAGGGGCAAGAAAGTGTCAATGTTCAAATCACTACCGTCCGACCCACTACTAGCCGTATCCTCCTCACCTGAATGGCTTGAATCGAGTCGTAGAAGTTGGGGCTTTGTCTGTAGGCACAGTTCTTTTCCTCTTTTCGTGTGGTTGACCGGCCTCGGAGGGAAGCCACAGTGACAGTCTAGAATCTGCACCCTGGGGCCCCCTCTCCGGAGCCGGCAGGCGTGGGGAAAAAGCAGAGGCTGAAAAAACCCCACCGAGGATACCGGTAGCAGTGGATGATGGAGGATCCAGAAGTCGTTCCGATAACTGGAGCAGTTGTAGAGCAGTAATGCTTTGCCGGTGATGACTGTAATCCAGTAAATTGTCAATCCATGACCCAGACCCGCCTGTATCCCAGAAAGAGGTCCGGGTAGCATAGGGTCTGCGAAAGTGTAAGCAGGGAGAAGGAGGCGGGCTCCGTTGACTGGGAAACTGCTGTAGAACAGGTAAGGAAGAGGAGTGGTATATGCCGCGGAAGCGCGGAAAGGAAAAAGAAAAAAGGGCTAGCATTGAACAGAGCGCACGGAAGAGACCGCGCACTGGAGAAAACAGTAATAAGCTGTTGAAAGAGCACAATAGCGCATAAACCGGCAGAGAGAGAGTAAGCTAACTGTGAGGTTGCAACGCAAGGAATGCTGGGAACGGAGAGAATAAGTACCAACAAATTACCAAATGAGAAGAAGACTAGACCGTCACCACACCATGAACGTGACGGGGCAACTAATGGCAGCCCATTCTCCACCGCTTTTACACACTCCAGGAGGTCGGACACATGACAAAAAATGAGTACCCTAGGTGGCGTACTGACAGAGCGTCATGCTCAGGAGTATCGAGGCACTGGGGCTTAGTAGTAGGCTGCATATAGCCCGTCTTGTGACATAAAAGAGGCAGAGTCCTATTACAATCAGAAACAGCTAGTCGATAGCTGAAAATGCAGCGCTTCCAGGCGGCCATGTTGGAATGGGTAAAGGCAACAGTGCACCAGAGCCTACCGCAGTGCCACCAGGACCAGCGCCCATAGTGAGATGTAACAGTATACCCCCCTTGCAGAGGCAGACAACCCGGTTTACCAGGATGGAGCCGATAAAACCGCCGGACCAACCGGGGAGCATGAACCCCAGAAGCAGGTTCCCAAGATCTGTCGGCAAGCGTGCAATCCTTCCAATCAACCAAAAATTGGAGCCGACCCCTGAAGTAACGCAAATCACAAATGCCAGAGACCTCAAATTCCACCCCAAAGGTGTAGCCACAGGCGGAGGACGGGAGGACAACCCCTGTTGAAAGCGATCCAGGACATCCGGCTTGATCTGAGACAAGTGGAAGACCGGATGAATCCTGGACCAGTAAGGGGGAAGTTGAAAACGAACAGCTGCAGCCCCCACCAACTGCAGGATCTGGAAGGGACCAAAAAATGAGGAGACAACTTGGGGGGAACCAGATGGCGAGGTAAGTAACGAGAAGCCAGCCAAACCGAGTCCCCGACTGCAAGAGCGGGAACAGGAGAACTCAAGCGATCAGCATAGCGCTTAGCGTGGTCCGGTGCATCCTGAAGGGCCAGTCGGGCAGTCTGATAGCCTTGGCGAATGTCTGCTAGTAAAGTGTCCACCCCTGGAAACCGGGTGGAAGAGGGCACTGTGGTAGGAAAGTAAGAAGGATGGAACTCACAGGAAAGTAAAACCGGCTTGTTTTCAAGGCGAAGTGAGGAGCGTTATTATACGCAAACTCTGCGAGGGGTAGAAGCTCCACCCAATCGTCTTGAGCCGCTGACACAAAGCATTGCAGGTATCCTTCCAATGTTTGGTCTAATCGCTCTGTCTGCCTGTTGGTTTGGGGATGGAAACCCGAGCTCAGGGCCCTTTGTATGTTGAGAAGGGAACACAGTTTTTGCCAGAATTGTAAAGTGTACTGCGGGCCTCTGTCAGAGAGAATAGTATCCAGCAACCCATGACGTGAGAATATCTCATTGATGAAAATCTGGGACATTTGGGCAGCTGTCAGGACACCAGGCAAAGGTACGAAACAAGCCATCTTCATGAAATAGTCAATTGTAACCATGATGGCGGTGTGCTTGTCTGAAGGGGGAAGCTCTACGATGAAATCTGTCGATAACACTTGCCATGGCTCAACGGGGATTGGCATACGGGAGAGTAAACCTAGAGGAAAGGAACGGGGAGTTTTAGACTGAAGGCAAGTAGTACAGGCTGGGACATATTCCCTAATGTCTGCATGCAAGGATAGCCACCAAAAATATCTCTTAACAAGTTCCAGTGTAGTAGACACTCCTCGATGACCTGCAGCATGAGAATCATGACACATGTGCATGACTTCCTTTTGCAACTCCTCGGAAGGGATCAATACTGGTCCATAGAAAAAGTATCCTCTTTCATTCGTTAGGTTGTGGTTTTGCAGGAGCTCTATACAGGCGGCTTGATGTTCAAGCATGGACTGTTTGATCTTCTGTAGAAAATCTGTGATAACATGAAGGAAGATAGATTTAGGGAAATTTTTCTCAGAATGGAACCTGGCGGTTGGATGGTCTTTGCGGGAAAGAGCATTGGCACAGAGGTTCTGATGTCCTGGCAAAAAGGTAAACAGAATATTGTACAGGGAGAAGAAGTGGGCCCAGCGAGCTTGTCGGCTGTTGGTGGTCTGTGCATACTGAAGAACTTTCAGATTTTGATGATCCGTCGGACCTCAATGGGGTGTGGAGAACCGAGAAGGAGATGCCTCTATTCTTCGAAGGCCTGTTTTATAGTCAAAAGCTCCTTCTCTAATACGGAGTAGTTCACTCCGGAGGCGCTGAAGGTTTTAGATATATAAGCGACTGGTGACTCCGTCCCAGCAGTTACTTCCTGATGTAACACTGCGCCTAAAGCATAATGAGAGGCATCAGTTTCTAGGATAAACCTTTTTTGTTGGTCTGGTGTTACGAGAATGGGAGCTGTGGTGAATAGTTGTTTCAATTCTTCAAAGGAATTCTGAACTTGGGGATCCCATATGAATGGAGTTCCTTTCTTGAGTAGTCTAGTGAGGGGAAGTATGATCTTGCAGAAACAAGGAATGAACTTTCGATAGAAATTTGCAAAACCGACAAAGCAACGGATCTCCTCAGTGTTAGAAGGAGGAGGCCAGTCCACCACTGCAGAGACTTTAGCCGGCTCCATAGATATCCCTTGGGCAGACAAGGCAAATCCCAGGTAGGTGACGCGGGTTCGATGAAACTCACACTTTTCGGCCTTGCAAAAGAGTTGATTGGTCTGTAATCGATCCAACACTAACTTGACATAACGGACGTGTTTGTTCTTGTCGGGAGAGAATATTAGGATATTGTTCAGATAAATCACTACAAAAAGTAGCAACACATCTGGAGATATTCTTTGAGTACCGTCTTTTCCTTTTGCGAGAACATGTACATTCGCCCAAAGGGGATTGGTTGATCCGGAATCAAGTCAATCGGACAATCATCTCTTCGATATGGAGGAAGAGTCCAAAACTGTGGCAGCGAGAACACTTTCGCATATTGAGAGTAACATTCCGAAATGCCACTTAAATGACTCAATACGGTAATCGATCCTGCCTGAGGACCTGAAGGGCGTGTGTGAACGCCTACCGAATTATGAGATAGACAATGGGCAACACAGTGTTCCGAACCCAGGAAAAGAGTGCCTGTTGACCAATTGATCTATGGGTTGTGCAGACAGAGCCAGGTAAAGCTAATATGATGTGAAAATGGACAGCCTTAAAAAGATCAAAGCATATTTTTTCTTCATGTGAGGAGATTCTGCAAGTGACGGGTAAGGTTTGTTCCTGGATGGGACCCAAAACTAGGGGACCACCGACGACCCCTTGAACGGGTATGGATACAGATTTATGTATGCGTCCAATACCTTTACTCTCAGCCCATTTGTCATCAATGAAGTTGCTGGCTGCCTCACAGTCCACGAGTAACGGGATGTTCTGAATTTCATGATCTTGCAGGATCAGTTGCAAAAGTATGATCACCATAGGGGTTTTGGTAATGCCAGCGTTCAGGAACATCACTGGTGAGTCTGGGGAACCATCCTTTAGGACCCGAGCCGCAGTTCCCCTTACGACCTGGCTTAGGAGTTTCCCGACCTCCTAGGTTCATACCGTCTTGGAGGGGCTAAAGGACATTCCTTTACTAGACGTGTGGAAGAACCGCAGTACATACACAATCCCTGTGTACGGATACAGTCCCTTTCTTCCACTGTAAGGGGCCCTCTAGCAGTGCCGAGTTGCATTGGTTCTTCGGAAGGAACAGCTTTAGGGGGAACTTGAGGAGCTTCTGACTGGCGCTGGAATGACCGGCCCTTTCTGCGCTCGAGTGGCCGTTCTTGGAGGCGGTAATCTATTTCCATAGTCATTGTGATCATATCTGCTAGATTGGTGGGCCTGGGTACCCTGGATGCTTTATCTTTGAGTTCCTCAGTAAGTCCCCTTCGGAATATGGTCAGTAAAGCATCATCCGGCCATGCCGTGTCAGCAGGGTTCCATGTCATTTCATCATGGGATGTTTTTTCGTAGGGCTTTTTACCGCAATTTTTTTTTTCTCGCAAAAAAACATCAAATTATCCCCCCTAACCGCCCCATTTTCTAAAAAATGCGATGGGTTTATTTGAAAAAAAAAGTGTGCGGTAAAAAACCCTGCGAAAAACCATCCCGCGACGAAAGGACGTCGTACCGTCAGTAGACAACTGTTAAGGTACTGTGTATCCTGTTGGAGATCAAGTAGTCTTTCCTGGGAGGAGATTGAAATCTCCTCCCTTGTCAGGAATCAGGGGTTGTGGTGCAGGAGAAGATGTGTATTGCCTAGATAGGGGAAAACACTACAATTCCCAGCAGGCATGGGGAATGGGTGTAGTTTTCTGAAGCGCGCCGGTACCCAGCTGCAGGCACTTTGCATTAGGAGGATGTGCTCTTAACGTCTGCCCGCCCGTGCTCAGGTGCTGATGATTGATGTTGGAGAGCATGGGTGGCGGCAGCAGCAGCAGCGGAGCAGCGACGTGAGAGGCGGAGACGGGCAACTCGAGGCAGCTGAAGGACTAACGCTGACCATGCGTGGCGGCATTCGCATCTCCCAAGCCGCGGCGGTGATCGCTGGCTAATGTGTGGTCCGCTATCTTCCGTCAGATCCGGGGCAGCCGCAGGAGGCGCTCGGACACTCAGTTAAGTGGTGTTTATGTGTGTTCTGTGTCCTCCTGGGCCGTGGTGGTGACATGTATTGAGCAACGCTTCAACTCGTTGATGTCCGGACGTTATGAGGAAACGTCCGGACCATTAGTTAAGTGTGCCTTCTTTAAGTGTGCCCTCTTAATAGTATAATTTGTGCTACTTGCTACTATGAACCATATGTTTGGATGCTACGGTCTGAACTAATGGGCATGGATATGATTGCTAACCAGAAACGACCAAAAGCCTGCTAAGTCTGTATTCCTCAGTCACATTGTTTTCTCCACAAGGGGAAAGCGTCGTTCTATGTACAGTGGCTTGTGTCAACCCATAACTGGGGCATGTTGTTGTCTCAGTGTCATTGCTTGCTATATATATATATGTTTGATGTAGCTTTAAGTCATGCTTTGTAAGTCATGGTCACTAACATTCAAAAGGTCATGTATACTGCTCCATGTGTTTTGTGAAAATTATGTTATGTTCTACTAGTTTATGAAGGGAGAGTCAGGTTAGGTTTCCGGGGTATTACAGTATCAAGTCAGGAATTGTATGTGATTTTGCTGTTTATGTCTAGTTGTCTTCCTTTCCTTACCTTTATTAGTCCATCCCTTTTCCCTAACTCCTTCTTCCCCCCATTGTCTGCCACGTGGCTACCTGTACTTCAAAAATCCTTCTGTGGTTCGGAAGAGGGGATTGATATCCTCCTCCCTTAGTTCTATTGTGACATCCCTGCTAAACATGGACTTGAGACTGTTTACAAAAGCAGGATATGAATCCAGTATGGAGTTGACAGTGTTCACCAAAGGTGTCGCCCAGGCGAGGGTGGCTCCGGCGAGATGTGAAACAAGGAATCCAACCTTATCCAACCTTATCCTTATCCGTGGGATAGTAATTGGCTTTGAACGTGAACTGGACAGTGCAGCTATCTAGAAATTCCTTGAGCTTGTGTGGACTGGCGTGTGACCTACGTGGATGGAAAAGGATGACGACATGCTTGTACCCTGCAGTTCGCAATTGCGAATTACATGGCTTGGCGATTTCCGACTTGAAGAGGCTCAGGAATTTAAGTACGCTGCTGAAAAGGATAATAAGACAAATGAAAACAAAGCAGGAACACCAATACTCTGGTTCCGGCTATAGTCGGGTGCCTTCCTACCGTGTTCAGGAGACGCAAGAATCAACGAGAGATTGGGTTGCTGGGAACTAACTTCTGAGTATGGCAGGCATGGAACGCCGCCAGAATCTGGAAGTGTCAGAGGACGTATGTGGAGGGCGGACGTAACCGCAGAAGAAACAGATCTAAAAAGGACAGAGAGATTATGCATATGATACAACAAGGAGCAAGAAAGTGAGTACCCTAGGTGGCGTACTTACGGAGTGCCATGCTCAGGAGTAGCGATGACTGGGGCTTAGTAGTAGGCTGCATATATCCTGTCATGTGACATAACGGAGGCAGAGTCCTATTACAATCAGAAACAGCTAGCCGATTGCCGAAAGTGCGGCGCTTCCAGGGGGCCATGTTGGGATAGGTAAAGGCAACAGTGTACCGGAGCCTACCGGGCCACCACCAGGACCAGCGCCCATAGTGAGATGTAACACGGCCTCTCAGAGAGTTCTCATAATAGTGGATAGGTGGAAAAGATGGTCTTGCCAGGTTTTTCTATAAATTACTATGTCATCAATATAGGCCCCACAGAAATCCGAATAAGGCTGTAATATCCTGTCCATGAGTCATTGGAAAGTCGCTGGGGCCGCATGCAATCCGAAAGGAAGGACTTTGAATTGGAATAGCCCTATTGTCGTTGAGAAAGCTGTTTTTTCCTCATCAGGTCCATGCACAGGGACCTGCCAATATCCTTCGGTTTAATCTAGGGTTGACAAGAATGCAGCATTTCCTAGTTTATCGATCAAATCATCAATACGTGGCATAGGATAGGCATCGAAGGCGGAAATGGCATTGACCTGCCTAAAGTCTATGCAAAACCTCCAGGAAGAATCGGGTTTAGTCACCAACACAATAGGGGAGGACAATGGGCTTGAAGAGGCCTTGATGATATTTGCCTTTAGCATTTTGTTAACCTCATCAATCACTACCTGCTTTTGTGCTTCTGGGAGTCTGTAAGGCTTCAAATGGACCACTTTCCCCTTTGGAGTTCTGATATAGTGGAAAGTACCATGTACTCTCCCTGGTTTCTCACAAAATACATTGGGGTATAGTAAGGAAGGCATGGTATCAAACAGTAAGACAGACACAAGTGATCACAGTTCAAGGCTGTTTATTGAACTTCAATTGGGTTTGAAAAATGCCTATCTAATCCTAAATCTAAAGATGGGAGCAAGCTACGACCATCAAATAATAATAACGCAGTCCTAGTCGAGTCTGCCAAAATAAAAGGGCCTATACTAATAAACATATTGCCAATCCTTACTTCTAAATACAAATAGTGTGGGAAACAATGTTAGGCAAAAGAAAAGTGTTCAAGAAATTATATGGCAGGATATTTAAGCCATTGGCTTCCCTTCCCCTTGTTTTCAGCACAGGACAAGGCGTCACGCTTGAGCTTAGCACACTCTCTGGCTTCTCCAGCACAAGGATGCAGTTCAAAACCTCAACATCAGGGCCTTCTGTGCAAAAGTCTCTTTGCCATTCAAAGTCTTTTATTTCAGAGGCCCTGATGCAACACAACAAACATTAAAAGTTCCTTTCTTCTTAGGATTTCACATATACAACTTCTCGGGTGATTTTTGATTCACCCCAGGTACCCCTATAACAGGCTCAGACCCATTTTAGCACAAAACCTTCTCAAGCGATTTGCTGTTCCCCCCGGGTGCCCCTTTGCTGGGCTCAGACCCACTTTAACACAAACTTTCAATTGATCTCCCTCTATTGGGCTCGGACCAACTTTATCTATCTTTCCAAGCTTTCTTTACTTCAAAAATGGAAAACTTTTGCCTGTGTGCAGGTTTTTGCTCAACCCGTCGCAAGACCACTTTGACTCACAATTACTCGTACTCTTGATATACAATGCAGGATTCTTCAATCTGTTTTCCTGGTCTTTTCATTCTATTTTTGAGGTTTCCCGGAAAGTAACGGTTCCTTATCTAAAAGGTCAAGGGAACTTCCCTCCTTGCAATCCCCTTCTGTCTTGCCGTCTTTCTTTTCTCGTTCAGCTGCCGTCTCAAAACTGCTGTTTCCTCGTGTGCTTTGACTCGCTCAGAGTGCGCTCTCGTGCCCCGGCCTTTTATCCATGTGGGGAAGCTTAATGGGAGTCAGGTGTGTGTGATGGTCAGTAATTGCCTGAGCTTGCCGGACCATTGTATTGGGACATGTCACATTTACGGCTCGTGTGTTAGTCTGTTTTCTCTCATAGCGGGCTGTCCATTTGAAAGTGTTCGTGTTGTAAAAGGGAGGTGGGTAGAGTTCCCAAATAGCCTACCTGGTAGGATGGGGTAAAGGCATTACAGGGAAGGGGATAGCGCATTTCACCATCCAGTGTCCCACTCCCACTCCTCGAAGACCTGTCACCCAGGTGATCCTCCTGCACTGGTCCACCCAAGAACTAGATCCAAAAGCGATGGCCTTGTCCTGGCCACCTAACTGACAGATTCCTGGGGACTAGTGGGTGAGACACCTTCTGGTTTATTTATTTTATTTTGGCATTTATATAGTGCACATAACCTAGAGGCATCTAGGCGCTTTGACTTAAGAACGTGGTTACAATAACTTTAAAAGTGCAGTGTTACAGAAATTGGGAGACTAGACCTCATGTAGCAAGGCCGCCCCCTTAGGACAGGACATACAGTAATGGGTAGTTACAGTCATAGCACAAAATTGGAAAACCTTAACCCATTTGTGGGAAGGCAACATCAATACATGCAGTAATAGGTAATTGCAGACATAGCATAGATTGGAAAGCCTAACCCCTTTATGGGAAGGCAACATCATTACATGCAGTAAGAGGTAGTTGCAGTCATAGCATAGATTGGACAGCCTAACCCCTTTGTGGGAAGGCAACATCAATAAATGCTATAATAGGTAGTTGCAGACATAGCACAAATTGGAAAGCATAACCTCTTTGTCGGAAGGCGGGCTCAATACGTGCAGAAATCGGTGGTTGCAGTCATAGAGCAGATTGGAATATACATCTAGTTTTTAGGAGGGTTACCATAAGACATGCAGTAGGTAAAGTCAAGGCTAATGCAAAAGATAGAAGTCCTGGCCACAGGTAACAAGAGAGTAGCGGCAACTGTGCATATGTGGGACGCAAGGGGGGTTAGGCGTGGGTAGATGCAGAGTTTGGCAGCAGTGTTCATAATCGTAGTAGCTTACTAGACGAAGCCCAACGTTGTCGAAGGATTGATGCAATGAAGATCAGTAGCATTGTTGTAATGCACGTACTTGGGTTGAGCGATGTGCGCATTCGGATGTGAAGATATACGAGATCGTAGCAAGTATTCTCACAGTATGCAGTAATAAGGTAGTTAAAATCCCTTTGCTTATCCTTAGGTAGTTCTTGGGGAACACGTTCTAAGTTGTCAATCTTCTCTGGTACCAAACAGGATAATATAGAGGAGGTCGTAGCAGAAGGATTTTCTTTCCACTCTTTCAGGAGATTTACATGGTAGACGTGGGTCTTTTGCCTTCTATTGGGTTGGGCTATTTTATAGGTACAGGTTCCTGTTTGCTCTAGTACCTCATAGGGCCTGTGCCACTTTGAAACAAGTTTATTTTCAGAGTTCGGTGAAAGGACTAGCACTTTCTGACCTGTTGAAAATGGCCTTCGATTTAGCTCCTGTCATAGGCAATTTTTTGTTGGATTTGAGCGTTCTCCATATGAGTGTGGACTAGTCGTCAGACAAGTTTCATGTGTTCTCGCAATCAGGTAGCTATCTGTGAGAGGGGTATTGGTGCCTCTTCTCTTTCTTCCCAGGTCTCCCCGAGCATGTTTTAGGCATCTCTTGGTTCTCTACGATAAAGTAACTCAAAAGGAGAGAAACCTGTGGATGCCTTGGGGGTCTTTCTCACTGCAAACAGGGCCCAAGGGATCATACAATCCTAGTCTTTCCCATCCTTATCTACTTTCTCAGAATCATTTTGAGGGTCTTATTAAATCTCTCCACCAATCCGTCTCTTTGGGGGTAGTAAACTGAGTTTTGTAAGGTGGTAATGTGCAGACATTCTCTAACTTCACCCATGAGCTTACCCATGAAATCGGATCCCTTTCATTGGGGAAACCAACCCTAGAAAAGAATGTTAGCAGGTGTTTACAAATGTGTTTGGTTGTGTTGTTCCGCATGGGTAATACTTCTGGGTACCGAGTAGCGTAATCAATGATTATGAGAACATATTTACTACCCAGTTTAGAAGTTTCCAATGGTCCAATAATATCCATCCCGATTCTAGAGAAAGGAAATTCTATTTATTTATTTATTGTGTGCTTGTTAGGCGCTCATATAATAAGAAATACTGTTTCTAAGCACCTATTATCGGTAGTGAATTTAGAGGGGCAGGTAGGGGAATATGTGAGCTGTTTTTGTGGCATATCTCACATGTCTGAATGAAGTTCTTTATGTCAGCCTGGATACCCGGCCAATAGAATTTCCCACTGATGTGAGCTTGGGTTTTGGCTTGTCCCTAGTGTCCAAAAGTGCCCACAGTCTGTGGGATACTCGAGTCCCATGCACACCTATTTACATCTGGGTACCAGTCAACATTTAAGTTTCTAAATGAAGAAATTGAATGAGTGATTCCCCAAGGAAGGGAATCGCAAATAATTATGACAACCGTTAATTAAAGTTTACCTTGGAAACATATTTCATGAAGATTTAACAAAAATCAAATAAACTCTACTTTAGTAACCAAACGCACAAAGAGTCTGTATATTTCGATTACCTCAGCAATATATTCAAGTGCTCACACATACAGTGAAACTGTACACAAATAAGTCAATGAACATACTACCATTTTTTACAAGCTCAATGCGTTTCGGGGAACATCTCCTTCATCAGGAGCAATCAATCTTCCTTCAATCACCAATATTCTTCCTATTGTAATAGTATCTGTAAGACATGTTTACATCATATTAGAATCTTTCTTAACTTTTCAGACTATTGTGCTATTCTGTCACGATTCTGCTCGCCTGCCTCGCAGCACCTTTACATGCGCCTAATCCTTTATTTCCTTGTTTTACCACTGCAGTTCTGGACTAATCTAATTGCATGTTCCATTCCGGATTTTGGATTAAACCAGCAGATGCATTCTGGGACATGTAGGCTGTCCAAAAGGCATAGGGCTGGAGGAGGCATATTAAATACATGTGTTTGTAGCAAGCTACTAAGAGCTGCAGAGGACCTGATTGCATCCACTTGTTCCAAGCTACTGCAGGCTCGGCTGCAGAGAGCTGGAGAGCACTTGATTAGAATCCACTGCTGCTACTGCTGCAGGCTACTGAAGCCAGGGCTGGACTTAATTGAACACAGCTGCCAGAGTCTGCAATCAGCTCCACCCTGCTGGCCTGCTGGCTGGGAGGGCCTTTATAAACTCACTCTGAACAGAAGCAGTTGTCAGTCAACTGCTTTCCCTGGGAGTTCGTGCTGGTGCTCCTGTTACCAGTTTTTGCCCTTTCCTGGAAATCCTCTTTTGGCTTTTGATTCCTGTTGCTGTTGATGCTTGCAGCTCCCTCACCATTCTGCTGCAGCCTTTTGCCCTGTTCCTTTGGGCTTCCACCTGTCGGCTCTGCCGCACTCTGCTGCCTTCCGCCTTGCTCCTCTGGGCTCCCGCCTGGCAGCTCTGCCACACTCTGCTGCCTTCCGCCCTGCTCCATTGGGCTCCCGCCTGACGGCTCTGCCGCACTCCGCTGCCTTCCGCCCTGCTCCTCTGGGCTTCCGCCTGGCGGCTCTGCCATACTCTGCTGCCTTCCGCCCTGCTCCTCTGGGCTCCCACCCGACGGCTCTGCCGTACTCCGCTGCCTTCCGCCCTGCTCCTCTGAGCTCCCACCTGGCGGCTCTGTCACAATCTGCTGCCTTACGCCCTGCTCCTTTGGGCTCCCGCCTGATGGCTCTACCGCACTCTACTACCTTCTGCCATTCTCCTCTGGGCTTCCTTGCCTGGCAGCCTTACAACACTCCTCTGCCTTCTGCTCTGTTCCTCTGGACTCCTTGCCTTGCTTCCTGCCTGTTCCAACTTCTGATATCCTATCCTGTCCTGTACCTGGTTATTTCTTCCAACACTGCTTTCTACTTGTATACATCTTGGTCCACTGTAGTGTCTCCACTTGAATCCGTCTTACAGTGTGACCCTGGGTTGGTCTCCGTTCAGATCAGATAAGGGAAGACTTCTAATGCCTTCACCTAGTCCGTTGAAGTCGTACCTGCCTCAGTATATGGTCTTTCAGTTTTGCCCTTGCACTGAGTACAACAGTTTCTTCGACACGCCCAAGTTATGACGTTGCTGTATGACTGTTGCTAAGGGTAATCTGCTGGTCAGATCCCAAGGGCTTTCCTTAATCCCTGGAGACCCCTTATCATATTCCAGTACACCCTTATTTCTGATCAATCCGTGTTGCGCAATGTACTTGCTTGTCTTTGCCTTTTCTCTGTCTCTTTGTTTACAGCCTACTCCTGCAGTTCCTGTGAATTCCTGTTTCAACTAACAGCTTGGTATGTACCTTTAATCTGTTATTTGCTAGCATTGTCTCCGGAATCTCCCTTATATCTACTTACATACAGGGAGAGACAGCCTCTTCCCTGTGCTCTCCGGCTAGACTTTTGAGATATTCATACAGTCTGTCATGATTTGTATGGTCTTTCAGTTTTGCCCTTGCACTGAGTACAACAGTTTCTTCGACACGCCCAAGTTATGACGTTGCTGTATGACTGTTGCTAAGGGTAATCTGCTGGTCAGATCCCAAGGGCTTTCCTTAATCCCTGGAGACCCCTTATCATATTCCAGTACACCCTTATTTCTGATCAATCCGTGTTGCGCAATGTACTTGCTTGTCTTTGCCTTTTCTCTGTCTCTTTGTTTACAGCCTACTCCTGCAGTTCCTGTGAATTCCTGTTTCAACTAACAGCTTGGTATGTACCTTTAATCTGTTATTTGCTAGCATTGTCTCCGGAATCTCCCTTATATCTACTTACATACAGGGAGAGACAGCCTCTTCCCTGTGCTCTCCGGCTAGACTTTTGAGATATTCATACAGTCTGTCATGATTTGTATGATACTCATTTACCTGGTGAGGGCCCATGGCTGTAAGTGTATTGGTGATCCTCTTGAACACCACTCATGCAAAACCCTTTAGGGTGAAATTGGTACCCCGTTAAACATAAGCATGGCTGTGTTCAGAATATGATATGTATGCCACAAAAGCACATCAAAATCAAAACAGTCCTGCAACTTCATTCCAGAGAATCTTACCTTATTCAAATGTATGCCGTCATTGTCTAAGTAGGCTCACTTCAGGTTTTATGGAGATTATAATCAGAGCAGGACGTATGCTAATCTCAATATTCGAGCACCAACTTGACTCTGGAATATTAATACAAGTATATACGGAGTTCGGTTGGTGTAAGTCACCCAAATGTTCAGTTAATCATCCTTATCTAAGGTACGCGCCCGCTCTCATTTTGCGGGGGCTCAAAAATAACCTGATGCCTGCGCAGTCTGGTCCTGCTAACAAACCCGTCTGCAGCTGTCTGCAGCCGTCATGCGCATAGCTGCGTGATGGTAGGTTTATTATTTGTGGTCTTCCTGGTGGGAACGCTTTCCCATGACCTCAAACGTAAACAAAGCAGATAGTGTCCAATGGAGTATGGAAAAATGACCAACCTTTATAAGAAAGAGGATATCCTATAGATATTATAGATACAGCACCGCACAAAAGTTCTAACCTCAGGAGAGAGGGTGAAATACCTTTCCTATAGACTCTGATGTTTTCTAGCCAAAGTCATCAAATCACAAGGCTAATAAAGAATTATTAGAGACTGATCAAACTAGATCCTATGATGCATAAACATTTTCCACAACACCCCTTACGGCTTCCTTAGACAATAGCACCCTTTCCCCATCGCTGCAAAGAGGTATATTACAACAACCTCAGCACTAGGTTGAGAGAGACTGCCATTCAAGTCACTCAAGCCCACTCCGAGGTGGCCAAATATTTATACTTGTGGGAAAAACTGAAGAAATAAGGAGGGATGTAAAATCATATCCCAAATTCGCATCAACAGATAAAGTTCAGAGAATCAAGAACATTCCTTCTTGAAAATACCTAGGTAAGGAGGGAAACCCCCAGAAGAACCCCTTCTCAGACAATAACCAAAACCAGAGTAACTCACAGAGAATAGGGTGAATAGAAAACCCGTACCCAACTTCGCCCATTTGTTTTTCATGTGGAGAAAAGGGACATCTCACCAGGTTCTGCCATGAAAACACCACAGAAGAACTATCGATATAGGCTAGTTATCAGAAGAACACTGGAACAAGGAGGGCCAGGAGACAGGCACGATCCTGAGAGGACGGAAATATATTGTTGTACCTCTCAACCTTTTCAAGCTCATGAGAGCGCACAAATACTCCGAGAGCCGACAAACCGCGGTCAGGGTCGACCTCATATACCCAGAAAATATCTAGAGTAATCAAGCATTTAGAATAACCTGCATGCCTGGGGATGTGGAGACTTACCCTAAGGTCCCTCTATTATTGAGAGTCAGGGATCAATTCACAACCATCAAGACTGCTATCGTACCTGGTCTCCCTGAAGAGGTAATCATTGGCCCAGACTTTCCGACCTTTGCAGAACTATGAAGTCCTCCTTTGGTCTTGAACACAAACACCCAGTACTCCCCGTTAAAATCTTGGGAACCCTCCATAGACGTCTCGGATACTTCCATCTGGAACTTGGGAGAGACCTGGACTTCAGACCATAAGAAAAAAAAGGTCAAACTGAGACAACCAATGAAAAGCCATAACCTCAACCAGGAGATAGGGAAGCCACAACCATAAAGGGAAGGGTATGTGACAAATGGAGGGTATTCATCCCTTCTCCCCAAGGGTGAGTGCTGTAAGACAGATATGGTACCATGAGTAAGACAACAACACAAGGGTATAAGTTTCAACACATTTATTGGTAGTTTCAGGGGGTTGGAAAAAACTCCTGTCTGGCACTACAGCTAAAATGGGAGTAATCTCGACCATCAAATAAAAAGAAAACAGTCCTAGTCAGTCTGAGTCAAATTATAAATGGCCTATGCTAATAAAACCTAACCTTGCCCTCTCTTTTAGCACACAAAAAGGGTAAAGTGAGGTGTAAAAGGAACATTAGTGATGCTAAATCATACGTCAGAACGGCTTCTTATACCGTCGAAGATATCTCCCTTTCCCACGTTTTAAGCACAGGGTTTTCGCCTCTCTGACAAGGACAAGTGAGCGACATAATTCTTGGAGCAGGCCGCTCTTTGGCTGTTCAATGCGTCTCTTATGTTTTTCACAGTTCGTGGTTCTCAGTTTATAGTTCACAATTCATTGAGGCCCCTTTGGTCCACCTTACCCGAGTCTGGGTCTCCCCTTTGAATTATAACCAGACTTCCCTCTGCCGGCCTTGAGTTCCTCTTCTTTCTCTATGGGTTTCCCTTTCCCAGACTACAGCCTTTTCTCACAGTTTCAAAAAAACAATTCTTCTTTCTGTATTTGTAAGAATGTACTAGTTTCGCAATTGCCTTCCTTCGCAATAAACAAAGTGCATCTTGGTTCCTGTATTCTGCAGTTCCTCAATTTTACAAGCGCCTTGTCATGAACCACTGTACGTCCCTTCTGGACTTCGTGGTCCCTGACCCACAGGAGACTGAACTCAGCAGTACTCCCAACATGGCCGCTGAACGCGGAACGCTGTTTGCCAGTCTCCGCGTTGTATGCTCTACGTTCTACAAAGCAGACACGCCCAGCAGCCCTGTGCGTCTCAACGCTACCGCTTGCAGTAGTCAGACGTGTGCGGCCGGAGTTCGTACAGCGATTACTTCTGATTCCTGGTTCCCGGTCCCCTGAATCTCCTCTTCTTTCATCCTTCCCCTTTTTCCTCACCTTGCATTTCCTGGATTGCCAGCGCATTTGTATCTCCAGTGCGCTCCTCACCATTTCCTGGACTTTTTCCCAGACATCTGAACGCTTCCTGGAGTCGGGTCAAGAACCGCACGCTGCAACCTGAGGATCCACGCACAGGGTTATACAAAACCCGAACAGTGAGAAAGAAGACATCTTCGAAGATCATGAACAAACAATACAGACAGATGAGAAGGGGGAAACCTGTGACAGATTGAGACGCCAACAAACTGATACAGTTACGGAAATGGAGGCTGCAGTTCAAGACCTCATGCGCGGCATGCAGGAGTTAACAACAGAAGTTCAAAATCTTAAAGCTGAAAATGCAGCATTGAAACAATTGGTCCTGTCACGTGACTCCGCAACCAAGGAAAGTGTGTTGTTGGGCAGAGTGGTGGATAAATATGATGGCTCTTCAAAGACCCTTCGCAGCTTCCTCGATTCATGTTTAGTGCACTTCACCTTTAAGCCCTACTACTTCTCCACCCCCAGGGCAAAGGTGGGCTTTATGATTTCACATCTCTCCGGGAATGCATTAACTTGGGCAACTCCCTTAGTTAATTCGAGTGATGCCCTCCTGGATGACTATGCTGGTTTCTTGCAGACGCTAAAGACCATGTTCGATCGCCCAGAACAGCTTTACAGTGCCCAAGAATGCTTATTGGACTTCCAACAAGGATCCCAGGATATGCTAACCTATGCACCTAACCTAAGCTAAACAGCTTGCCAAGGAAGCAGACTTGTCCTCTTTCGAAGAAGTTTGAATGAAGAGATAAAAGACGAGCTAGCAAGGGTAGCTCGCCCAAGTTCCTTCCAGGCTCTCATGGATCTTTCCTTACAAATTGACTTTTGTATCCAGGAAAGAAAAGCAGAAAAGAAGAAGACTAAAATACCCTACCAAAGGCCTCTACAGAACCTTCCTCTAGATCTGAGCCTGCTTCTTCCCCGACCACGGACCCAGAACCCGTGCAACTAGGAGCCTTCCGTGGACCCATAACTCCGCAAGAAAGGATGCGACGGATTCACACTGGTTGTGCATGTATTGTGCCTCTGATAAACTTCTTGTGAGAGAGTGCCCTATTGCCCCTCCACGGCGTTCGGGAAACGCCAGCTCCCGATCCTAGATGGAGCACAGCTTCGGGAGAGAGATGTTTGCTCCACATCTATTCCATCCTTGAACTCTCCTGGACAAAACAATCTTGTGATTCTGCAGGCCTTTCTATCACCTTCCAAGAAAGAATCTTATCCCATTCTGGCATTAGTGGATTGTGGGGCCATGGGGATATTCATAGATCATGATTGGGTCACTATCCATAACATTCCATATGAAACACGAGACATCATGCAACCTGTAGAAGCTATCAATGGAAGACCTCTCTCATCAGGACCCATTACCCTTCAAACCAAAGAGATCCTGCTTTCTATAAACCACCATCAAGAAAGGATCAAATTCGACATCATAAGATCTGCCCATTACCCAATGGTACTGGGTATGCCTTGGTTACAGAAGCACAACCCCTACATCAACTGGGCAGCAGGATCCTTGTTTCTTGGTTCAGAACATTGTATGTCCCACTGTTTATCCCTAGATTCCTCGTCAAGATCCTCTGAAGACAAG
This sequence comes from Ambystoma mexicanum, assembly GCF_040938575.1. NCBI lineage: Eukaryota > Metazoa > Chordata > Amphibia > Caudata > Ambystomatidae > Ambystoma > Ambystoma mexicanum. Next base: position 175,789,658 of record NC_090931.1, read on the forward strand.
CAAACTAACCAGCAAGGTCCATTCACTGTCTCGAATATCATCCAGGTTCCCAGGGCCTATCAGGATTATACTGGTGTGTTTTCGACCGCCATAGTTCAAGCCCTTCCCCCTCACAGACCTGATGTCACGACCCCCATCCAGAAGACCCCCTGGCAAGCCCATGGGCCAGGAAGGGTCTCCACTAAAACCAGGCCTCCTTGGCCTAGGCCTTCTTGGGGCCAGTCTTGGCGCCTTCGGCGCCAGGCTCATACTTGATAAAGGACTTGTATTGGGAACTACTTTATTTCAGTGTCAATCAGCATGGAGGCATCCACATAGCTTGGCTCCTTGGAACCAAGCTATGCGGTATAGTATTTTTGGGTGTGGTACCATAGGAACTATTTTACCTGGACTACTTTCTTGAAGCTATTTAAACCACACCCGACTGGGATAACACGCTTCGCGTTACTTTGCAATTCTGCAACGTGACGCTCACCATGTTCAGCTGCACCCGCGAACCTCGGAAGAGCAGCATCTGTAAAGGAGAAAAAGGAAATCGTTAGCAGCAGCAGCTTACCTGTAATTTCATCGTTAGCTGTCCACGGCTCTTGAGATCAGCATCCTGAACAAGCGCTCCTCCCGAACCGACGGATCTGCAAAAAAGGAAGAAACAAGGCATTAGACATTTTCACAATTTAATGAATGGTGCCGAAAGCTTACCTCGCAAGTCGCTCCTCGACCGGCATCGCCTCAGGAATTCCAGGCACCGGGTGATCACCACGACCTGTGGGAAGACAAGACAACAGGTTAGCAAGAGGCAAGGCATCATAGCGCTGCACTTAGCGCCTACTCACCGCATCAAGGCACTCTAAAAACGCCATTACTTACCGGCGAGACCCAATTTAGTCTATGCCACATATTGGACTTCCGCGCACCTAAGGAAGAGAAAAAGACATTAGTTAAACCGAAAAGGCATGCAAGGACAATAATATAGCACAGCAATAAGACCTACCTGAAAGACTCAAAGTGGGCCGGCATCAGTGAAGTAACTCGATAGCAAACGCCCACCAAGCACAGCGCGCCCCTGCCAAGAAGGCAGGACGGAGAACACACCTGCATTAAAAACAAGGTGAGGAGAGGTCCAGTGGGGCCGCGGGTATACGGGGTGGTGGGGGACTGTTTACCCCAGTTGCCCAGTCCTGAACATTGCCCACCTGTATTCCAGGCAGAACCTTCCCGCTGGTCACACCTGGGAACCGCAGAGAAGGATACCTGAGTCCCAACTGCTGGGTGGCGTCCCCGTGGAACCAGGTGAGTGTAACACCTGAAGACTGCACTATTGATACTGAACCCTCAGCAGTGATTCCTTTTGGAAGGATGTTCATTCTATCAGAACCTGAGAAAAGAGCCCTCCGAGAATACCTGTATACCAACTTGGAAAATGGTACTATACGACCATCCAAATCCCCGGCGGGAGCTTCGTTGTTTTTTGTCCCCAAGAAAGATACCAAAGAGCTTAGGCCTTGCCTAGATTATCGTGGTCTTAATCAATGCACCCTCAAAGACCACTACCCATTGCCCCTAATCGCGGATATCCTGGAAGTGCTAAGAGGAGCTGTAGTGTTCACGTAATTAGATCTCAGAGGTGCCTACCATCTGATCCGTATAAAGGAAGGTGACAAATGGAAAACAGCCTTTAGAACACCCTTTGGTCATTTTGAATACTTGGGTATGCCCTTCGGACTTGCTAATGCCCCAGCGGTCTTCCAACGTTTTATGGACCGGGTGTTTTCCGATATGCTGTTCCTCTTCGTCATAGTATACCTGGACGACATACTGATATACTCCAAGGGCCATCTGAAGTATGAAGAACATGCTAAAGCAGTTTTACAACGTCTACGTGAACATAAGCTCCTGGCCAAACCAGAGAAATGCCTTTTCCATGTGTCTACTGTTCACTATCTCGGATTCGTCCTCAGCCCAGAGGCAATTGGAATGGACTGCTTGAAAGTAGACTCCATTCTATCCTGGCCTGTTCCAACTACTGTGAAATCAATTTAATCCTTCCTGGGGCTTGCTAACTTCTACTGGAAATTCATACCTTCTTTTTCGGAGATTGTACATCCGATCATTACATTGTTGAAGAAGGATACACCCTTTCACTGGACAGCAGTCCAAGATGAGGCATTTCAACGGTTAAAGTCGGAGTTTACACAAGCCCCCATCCTGGCCCAACCTGACATTGATCGACCCTTCCTAGTGGAAACTGATGCCTCTAACTACGCCATCGGGGCAGTCCTGAAACAGGAATTTGATGACAAGCTAGAACACCCCATCACCTACCTTTCTCGCACCTTGACCCCTAGCGAAACCCATTATTCTGTTTTGGAAAAGGAACTACTAGCCATCTGTCAAGCCTTCACAGACTGGCGCCATCTACTCCTGGGAGCAAAACATCCTTTTCAGGTCCGCACGGACCATCGGAATCTTCAAGTCCTGCAATCCCTGGAATGTAGGAAAAGTCGTCAAGCCTGTTGGGGCTTCTTCTTTGCCCAGTATCAGTTTCAAATCCATCATGTTCCTGGAACACACAATATAATAGCTGACGCCTTATCCCGACGTCCTGACTGCAAAAGTCTTGAAGACCGATCCTTTCCAAAGATGTTTCCCCACACAATATTTGTTGCCTAAGCAATCAGTCTCCTAGAAGACATTCAGATTCAAACTCAGTCCTCTGAAATCTGGAATGAGTTTAACGGAAAGAATCGATGGAACCTCAAGACGAAGGGCGGATATTTATTCAAGAACAATTGCCTGGTCATTCCCACTCAGAGACTACAACAAAAGATCACAAGCCTATGTCATGATACCCTTCATTCAGGACACTGTGGCATCACCAACACCCCCCGTTTAATACAAAGACAGTTTTGGTGGCCGAAGATGAAGTATGATGTCCAGCTTTACATCCAAACCTGTGCAGTCTGCACCCAAAACAAGCATGACAACAAGAAACCAGCTGGTAAACTTAATGTCCATGTATCATATTGAGTCTTTTATCAGTAAAGAGTTTGTTACTCATAGAGACCCATTAAAGATGCAGCTTCACTATTGCTTGATACACACTAGGTTTGCCCAGCACAACCGTAAATGAGTGAACACCCTGGATGTTCCTACGCAGCAGTACATGAGCACATACACTGTGTATCTCAGCACAACATTCCAAAAAACATTCGCCGCTACTTATCTTATGTCTGGGAGCCCCTGTAGTTCATGCAGTCCTGCTCTTCATCGTTCCTCTCCGCACGCGGCCGGTATGCCTCCACGCTGAATCAGAACAAGCCACACCTGCACGCTGCCGTTACCAGTTAATATGCTGCCCTTAATCCTAGACGGCTGGCCAAGCGCACGCGTGTTGAACTACACGCAGACCCCGAGAATGCTGGGAATTGTAGTTTCTAGACCTTCTCAGCTTAAGAGGCATATCTAAACACTCCTCGTCTTTGCTAGCCCTGAGTCCTGACATTACCTCCCCTTCTAGGGCTCCTCCCAGGACCTGGTTTACCCGTATGTCGTACATGAATTTGTTTAACCAACCTGGGAGCATGGACATCTCGTGCTGGTTCCGAAGAACAATCCTCAGGTCCGTAACCTTCCCATTGCACCAAATACCATAATTTTTTATATCTTCTTTTGGAATCCACAATGCGCTTTACTTCATATTCCGTTTGTCCTTCTCTCACTATGGCTGGAGGTTTTTTCGTCGTCGTTCCAGGAGCTGCAGGTTTAAGCAAAGACACATGGAACACCGGGTGTATAGGTAGAGTCTTTGGCAAACGCAATTTCATAGCTGTAGATGACACACATGTAACGATTTCATAAGGTCCAATAAATCCAGGCATAAATTTACGAGATCCTACTATAGATAGGTTCTTGGTTGATAACCAAACTCTGTCTCCTATTTTATAGCGAGGACTCTCCTGTCTATGTTTGTCAGCGTGTCTTTTATAGGTTTCTTTAGCCTGTTTCAAATGCGTGCGCGCTTTCTGTCTGATCTTAAGAAGCAACTGTTTACGTCCTTGTAAAACTGGTACATTCTCTACTTCAGGTAAATGTTCTGGTATCATGCTCTGCTCATGTCCAAATAAACATTCATTGGGGGACATACCCAAGGAAGAGTGCAGCGTGTTGTTATACGTAAACTCTGCCAACCATTATGCCTGCACCCAACACTCTCGGCCATCCCCCAAATAGGCCCGCAAGTATTGTTCGAGTGTTTCATTTACTCGTTCTGTCTGCCCATCGGTTTGAGGGTGGTAACTGGTAGATAAGGCACAGTTGATTCCCAACATGCGACAGAAAGCTTGTGTAACGCTCACCTGATTCCCGCAGAGGCGCCGGTCTTGACTGGGTGAATGCCGTATCTTCAAAGGTGATGTGTAACACACGGTTGGCTCTTTGGGCTGGACCTCTGTGCACTGTAGGTCTGACTCGAAGAGCAAGATGTCTGCAGATAGAAAATATGGGATTAATGAACTGGGGTTATTGGGTGCCTCTCTCCTCTTCCCTTTCTCTTCTCCTGTAGAACCCCAAAGGTTAACGCCCTCACCTTAGGTAAGTGAACGCCGAGCTCTCCATCTGCCTCGGGGCAGGGTGCCGTAACCAGTTTCTTCACTGGATAAGGGTGCAGGCCTCTTGACCTCAGAGGACTGCTGTCCGTCGTTAACTGCACGAACGGTAAGTTCTGGGCACTTCAAATGTCTTAAAAGTCTTTTGTAATGATATCTCTTGTTTTGCAGGGTTCCGGCGATGGCGGATGGCGGGCTGATGAGAGTTGAGGATCGAACCCGCGTGAGGAATAGAAGCGCCTGGAAGCACGTAAGTAAGCGCTTGTAGCCTGCTTCACGATGCGCACTAACTGTCCCTTTTATATTGCAGGTACAAGTTCGGAGCTTTAGAGAAGCTGAAGGGTGCTGGAATACCCACTGGATTCGGCGTGGGAAGGAGTAATGGCACGTGAGTAATAAAGTTGCCCAATGTCTTTAAATGCACCTTCTTTTGTCTTTCAGATGCGGGATGCAGCGCCGAAGGCCTCCGGAGCGTGCGAAGAGCTGGTAAGCTTTTGTCTTTCAGATGCCGGAATGCAGTGCGAAGACCTCCGGAGCATGCGAAGAGTAGGTAAGCCTTTGTCTTTCAGATGCCGGAATGCAGCGCGAGGCGTTGGTGACAGCCGATGGACCAGGTAAGAGATGCGCTGCCACTGAAGACCGTAGTGCTAACCTGTTCTTTCTTTGTCTTTACAGGTGCTGCTGAAGACTGGATTCCAGGATGGTAAGCCTTTGTTCCCTTAGGCCCAGGATCAGAAGCAGAAGACACGATGAGCGTTCTGCTGCAGAGAATGCAGAATAACGCAAAACAAGATTCATCCATCGGGTGTGGTTTAAATAGCCTCCTGTAGTGCTTAGGTGTCTCCTTCCACAGAATCGCCTAGGTGAGAAAAGAGTTCCTGCTTTCCAGAAGAGTTCCAGTGTTCTGAACCTAGGGAGTGGCTCCTGCCCCACCCAACAGGAAAAGTAGTCCCAAACAGAAGAGGATCAGGGGCTCAACTGGCAGGTAAGTAAGCAGCATGGTCTGCTGCAGGTAAGTCCACCCAAGCATTATGAGCCCGGCGCTTCCAGCGCTGGGACTGGGCATCTTTATGAGCCTGGTGCCACTGGCGCCAGGACAGGGTCCAAAAGGTCCCAATTGGGACTGGCTGGCACTCGGAACCGGGGTTATGGGTCTGCTTCCAAGGGAGTCGGGCAAGTCCTGATCTTTTGGAAGCAGAGATCATGACAGCACCCCCCCTCAAGGCCCCTCCCAATCCGGGCTTCTCCGGGGGTTTGGGCTTATTAGGAAATGTTCGATGAAATCTTTTGATTAGACGAGGGGCGTGGACATATTCTGCAGGTTCCCAGGATCTTTCTTGGGGACCGTAGCCTTTCCAGTCAATCAGGTAAAATAGTTTAGATTTGGAGATCTTGGAATCCCGGATGCTTTTGACTTCAAACTCGAGTTGTCCATCAACTAGAATAGGTTTTGGAGATTTAGTTAGTCGGGTTTGAGGTTGCACAGGTTTTAATAGAGAGACGTGGAAGACCGGATGTATCTTCATGTGAGGGGGCAAGTCCAACTTGACCGCTACTGGATTTACTATGGTAGTGATGGAATAGGGACCAAGGTATCTTGGGTTGAATGTGCGTGGTCCTTTTAGAGGTAGATATTTGGTGGATAACCAGACTTGATCTCCTACTTGATATTGGGGGGCTTCCTTCCGATGTTGGTCTGCTCCTTTCTTGTATTGTTCTTTAGCCCTTTGAAGGTGAGAAACGGCTTCCTTAAAGGCTTGGGTGATTGTAGAATGCAGGTGGTCTACTGCTGGTGTTCCAAGATCTTGGAGTGGATCCAACTCCGAGGTTCGAGGGTGACTACCGTATAAAAGAAAAAACGGGGTCTTCCCAGTTCCCGAGTGGACAGAGTTATTGTAGGCATATTCGGCTATCCAAAGGATATCTTTCCAAGTTTTTTCAGTTTGTTGTAGCATGCAGCGCAAATACTGTTCCAGAGTTTGATTTGTCCTCTCGGTTTGTCTGTCGGTTTGAGGGTGGTGGCTGGTCGAAAGTCTCACATCAATTTGAGCCGACCGACAGCAACTTCGCCAAAAATGAGAAATAAATTGACTACTTCGATCCGAAATGAGAACTGAAGGAAAACCGTGCAGTCGGACGATGTTTTTGAGAAATTCTCGGGCCAGAGTTGCTGCTGTTGGTGAGCCTTTGAGTGGAATGAAATGCGCCATCTTGGAGAATAGGTCCACGATTACTAGGATCGTATTGTATCCGGAGCATGGAGGTAGATCGGTGATGAAGTCCATAGAAAGCGCATGCCAAGGGCGAGGTGGGATGTCAATAGGGCGTAAGAGGCCGGCTGGTTTTTCCTTTTGACTCTTGTTTTGGGCGCATACTCCACAGGACATTATAAAGTCTCTGATATCTTTTTTCCAAGACGGCCACCAGAAGTAGCGCTTGATCTTTTCCGAGGTCTTGGTCATACCGGGATGTCCTTCCATTAAAGAATCGTGATAACAAGAGATTACCTTTTTCTGTAAATCTGTGCTGGGCAGGTATAACCGTTCTTGGAAATATAATAGGTTGTCCTTCACCGTAAAGTCCTTTCCCTGCAGATGCCAATTCTGTATGTCTGCTGGAGTTACCAGTAGCCTGGCTTTATCCTTAACTTCCTCTATGGATTGTGTGGCGATTACACCTAGAATTCTTTGTTCGGGAATGATAGGTACTGTGGGATGTATTTACCCATGCATCCGAGCCCTACCTCAAAACTGTGCAGTACTGACATGGAAAACATCATGATGGCCAGAGCTTCCCAGAAAATGCACAGGGAAATGCATGAAGAATAGGCTGCCACTCATTTTTGCCGATGTTATGGGCACAGAAGGACACTGCCTAAAACCACCATTGGACTACCCACACAGTAGTCTGAAACCATTGGGAATGGCAATGCTGATTGCCAAAAGCAAACCCATAACTGTGGAGAATTCATTTTCTTAAATCCCAAAAAGGGGTGCAGTACCAGTACTCACCACTATCAAAAAGCCGGCGTTTTAAAACAACACCAGATTTTACTTTTTTTGTGTAAAACTGAATAAATGAACCCAAGGCAAGCCAAAGAAAGACTTACTGAGAGGTGGATCCAATGTACAGTTATATTCTGAAGTGACTTGAAGGTTTATAACAAGACTGGCTGAGCTGTGGATTTCAGCAGTTTAAGTAAATTTGGACTGAAAGACACTAAAAATCTAAATGTTTAAATTGACTGAGTGACCTACTTTTGAGTGTCACATAGGTTTCAATTGTTTAAATGTCATAGTTTTATACTTAGAATCAGCATTCTAGCTGCATATGTAAAAATGTTTAGTTTTATTTGAATGCAGAAAACTGGGGTACAGAAATGACATGTAGCTAAAAACTGGCTTAAAGAGATTCCAATTTTGCCTGGCAACTACCCCCATCAGGAGTGAAACTTGAGTCACAGCTGTGTTCCCAGGCCTATCTGCCTTTTGCTGGCCACACTAAGGATATGCCATCTCTCTGATAATTGAATTAAGGGGAGCCCCCACAGAATACAGGAGCTCTGAACATAGCCCTGTCCTGACTCAGGCAAATGTTTTATTGGCGGGAGTCGTAAATGGAGCTTCCTCCTGGAAGGACAGGGGAGGAGCACTGCCTGTGAGAGCAAGCTGGCTTGGCAGAACTGGAAAAAACAGAAATTCAACCTTGTGCTGGGGGGAAACCACACCCCTTTGGGGCCAGAACATAACTCTAAAAAGATGAATAACTCATAGTACGGACTTGTGAAAATTATTTAAATGATACCATGATTCTTGTGATTTTTCTGCCCACATTTTAAGACGTGTTAGGACCCGGTGGTATGTTCAGGGGGGTTTTAGCGGAAAAGAGGATATTACTCAAAATGTGTGCATGTGAACAATCTGACACTTCATCAACTAATGTCCATACTCCTTGCGCACATGTGTGTAAATTTGGGTTAATGTCCGATATTGCGAAACCAGTTAAAAAGTGCAAATATTGCCATTTCTGAATGCAAGCTCCCAGGAAGAGCAGATTTGGACAGGGTATACCTCCTGTAATGCATGATGGGTGCATATGGTTTTAAAACAATATGTACCTCTGCAAATATGTTTTTTTTTTATCAAATATAGATTGTGTGCAATTTGACAGGGGAGGATCCTCTGACCCATAAAACCTACAGCATCACTCTGACTCACAGTTCCTTCCCCAATCATGGGAGAGGGGAGAATTGGGCCAATGGGCAGTTGAGAGAGGGGCTGGCTAGTGATGCTGCACACACACCCATTTTCAAAACAGATAAAAGCAGACAGACAGGACAGATAGGGACCTTCAAATCCATTTGCAGCTGGAAGCTCTGCCGGGAAAATCCATACTTTACCTCCATCAATCTCTAGAGAAAGCTGTGCAGAAAGATCCAGACTTCAAATCTATCAATATCCACAACCAGAGCTGACCCAGACCAGACCAGCAGAGCAGAGCTGACCCAGATCACTGAAGTGCAGAGGCCAGACCAGAGTTCAGTCTAAAACCTGACCAGATCCGTGGCGAGGCCCATTCTAATTCAAGAATATAGTGTGAGTACCTAGTAGAACTGTGCAGAACCAACCTCTTAGTTAAATAATATAATTCAATCTATTTTAATCTAAGTAGAACTGCCTCCTAACTGTCACCTGTCATTTGCAAAGCTGTCACCTGTCATTTTCTAGTTGCAAGCTGCACTTGTCTTTTTGAACTTTAAATTTTCAAATCTGAAAAACGACCTTTATTTAATCGCTCATATCTCCGTGACCGTTTGTGCTAGAGACTTGCAGTAACTTTCCTCAGAAAGCTTAGAATCGTGGCTTTCCTACGAACCGCATTCCTACCCCCTATAGTTTTGCCGCAATCGTGAAAAACGCACTCGCGAATTTTACCGCGATTTGCCAATTTCTCCACGTGTAAAAATCTGCTGCTGCTTGCCTTCCGTTGCAAAAATTCGTTTGCAACCTGACAACCATTATAGAGCATTGATAAAGTGATCCTGAACTTACTCAAAGCATATACCACTCACCCTAAACCTCTAGAGGGAATTAAAAGCATTTTAGCATATTTTTCACTTCATTGCCAGCACATATAAAAGCATTTTGGGCCTGTGTTTAAAACTCCGATCTGTAGTCTAAGCTTGCTGGGGTGAACTGAATTACAGTTGATTGCATTTCTGAGAACTGTGTGCTTTCCTTCCATTTCCTTGCATTGCATAAAGGGGGGAGGGGATTGCCAGAGAAAAGTGATTACATTGTTTTGGTGAAATCATATTGAGTATTTTCTGTACTGCATTTTCAGTCCACCTTGCATCCAATTGAAACCATAAAGTATTGTTGCTATCTTATCCATCCTATAACCACTCATCATTGATTATAAAGAAGTGTGCTAGTGCCAGACTATCCATTATTGATTACTGCTCAGATTCAGTGTGATATTCAATTATTAATTTATTATAAAGCGTGATATATATATATATATTGTTTAAATTATCAAATAAACCTTTAAACTTGCAAAACAGAAATACTTCTTGGCTCAGTGGGGTCAGGGGGATTCCAAGGGAGGGGTGTTATATAGGGGTAGTCATCCAGAACGCATGAACTGGACATAAAGATATATCAATAAGGGTTTCCATTCAGTATCCCAGACTAGGCATTGACTTAGCTGTAGTGTTTAATTGAATCCTCTTACAAATTGGGGGCTCGTGCCGGACGTTTGGGTTAGATCTATCACTTGTGCAGATTAATACAGTGTGCCAGCTGACCAGATACACATATCCGGTCGGATCACACGCTGTGTTACGCTGTAAAGCACTCCTCAAAGGAACGCTCTAAGAAAAAGGTCTGTTTTGCAAAAATAAAATACTAATTTCTGTAAGTCAGGACAGAGACCAATCTCTAGAATGACGACCTTGGTAGATATGAAAATAGCCAGAGAGCACTTCTTACATAAGTTATTTGTGAGAGGTGAGTGGACTCACCAGGACCAGACGGTCTGGTTGCAGGCCATCACGCAACAGGTCACTGAAACAGGGCAGATATATGGGGAGATCAGGGTCCCCTACATGTGGCCTTGAGTGAACTATACATGGCTCCTAAAGCTAAGGATGAACAAGACAAGATGGTTAGGATAGCCGCATACCTGTACCTATATATGGGAGACATGCAGGATAAATGTACTGAAAGCCAAGATCTGGCGAATAAGCGACAGATGGCGTTAGAGAAGGTCCAATCTGACCTGGTCTCTTCTGAGCAGAGGCTGCAGGGGAGCCAGGAGTCAGAAAATGAGAGTAGACAGCACATCATTAAAATAAAGAGGGATATGGACATCCTGCAACAGGAAAAGGCTGACCAGGATACCAGATTTCTGGCCTTGCAGAAGGAGTACCAAGAAGGTTTGGACTCCCTACTGCAGAGCCAGAAAAAGCTGGAGCAACAATTAGACTTCAACAGGGCATGCACGGAGCAGATAGCCACCCTGCAAAGTCATCTAGATAGAGTGAAGGCAGAGAGCAACAAGCTGATTTTGAAAGACCTGGATACTCAGGCAGAGTTTGATGAAGAACGCCAGAAAGCTGGTGCCTTTCAAAGGCAGAGGGACGACCTGGTGGCACAAATGCAGGCTCTTAGCCAGGAAAGAGACGCCTTAGGCCAGGAAGTCTGCCATTTAAAAAGAAAAACAGAAGAAAATCACCTGGCCCACCAGGGACTGGGTGACCTCCAAAAAGAACACCAGGACTTGCTAGAGCACACCAGGAGGGTGGAGGATGCTCTGGCAAGACAGGAGCAGGCCAATAGGGACACAGCTCAGGAGGTAACCCTCCTGCAGCAAAGACTGGCCCAGTGCTCCAGGACCAATCAGGAAACGCAGAGAGAGAATGAGGCTCTCTGCCAGCACAATGATAGGCTCCAACAACAGGTAGCGATGCAGGAGAGACTGATAGAGTCTAGTAAGGCCTTAACTGAGGAACTGAAGGCGCAGGCTCTTGCATTGCAACAGGGAGCAGGGGCGGATAGAGATGAGGTTCGCTGGGAAAGAGAAACTCCTGAGCATAACCCCAGGAGCCCTAGTACCAGAGGCCTTTATTTCTCTCAGTCCCTGGACTCTGCCACCCCCATGTCCCCTGGCGCACATGAGCACAGGGCCACAGGGATGGCAGATTACTATCCAGCCAGAAGCATGGGGCTCATAGGCCAGTACCACCCAGGAATGGAGGGGCGGGCATCCAGGTATGGGCACCCAAGCACAGTGCAATTTAATGGGGAACCCCAGGAGAGTAGGCCCATTAAGGGCATCCTGAAAACCTCTGCCCAGTTAGGTCAGTGGGGGGGGGGGTACCCATTAAATCCTGGCAGCAAGGAGGTATCTGAAGACTCCTCTGAGCGGTACAGGACACAGGAGACCAGGTCCCCACATTCTGCCAGCCATTCCCAGGCTCGCAGAATCCGGGAAAACCTGGAAGAACAGACGGGAACCTCTGGGAGCATTGCCTCTGAGTCAGAAGATGAATGGACCAGGTTACCCGGACCAAAAGGGCCAATAAGACAAAAAGGGCCTTGCTTAAGGACCCATTGAAGCAAATAAAGGCAATCAGGAGTGTCATCACGCCTTATCACAAGAACGCCAAGTATTCTGTTTGGGAGCACTTAGAGTTGTTTGAGCAAATGATGGGGACTTTCCATTTGAAGGACAGCCAAAGCTGTATTCAATATGTAAAGTGGACCTTCTCCCCGGAATACTCCAGTTTCTTTGCGGGGCTGGAGGACCAAAATCATGTAAGATGGTCCACCTATAAGGCGGCCATCTTGAAACATTTTTCTGTTCACAGAAATCCTCAAGAGGCTCGCAAGGCAGCCTACAATTTGCAATGTGGGGAGGATCAGGCCCCACAAGAATTTGTGCAAGAACTGAAACGTGCTTTTGCGCAGACCACCAGAAGGGTGCGCACAGACAGTAGAGAATTCATTAATACATTTTTTCATGCCTTGCCCAAATACATAATGACCCAGCTCGTGAGGGATTTTCACGAGAAAAGATCTTTAGACTGGGTCATTGAACAAGCCACCCGCATCTACGAGGTGCAGAAACCGGTGGAAAACAAAAACCAGCCTAAAAACCCCAAAACCAACAGCACCCCTGCTGCTGCCAAGGTGGCAGAGGTAAAGGTCACCCCCGTTTTAGAGTTGGAGATGGGGGGGCCTAAAAACCTACCTGCACCTAATAATGCTAGGCCCAGAAGGTCCTCGGGCCAGTCACAGACAGGGGGCCAGGGAGGCAGCCCCACAAATGGGGTCCCTCGCTCTCCTGATTATGTAAGCCCCCGTTACAAGGGAAACAGACCCACCCTGGGTTATGTGTGGACTCCTCCAGCCCAAGGGGGGGATCCAGCCAAGCACCTAACCCAGGGAACTTCCCTCCCAACTTCCCACAGGAGGGCAGAAATTCTCCAAATCCTGGGCAGAACTTTTTCCCCAGGTATCCACCCAACTTCCAACCCCAAAATCCTCCACCCTTCTTTCCCCAATTCCCTGAGCCCAGACAACCTAATCCGGGAGAGGGGAGGCCAAGGGTGGAGGGGTATCCAAATCTTCCCAACCAGGGGTACTACCAAAGAAGGGATAGCTACCCTTCACGGGATCAGCTCAGGGGAGAAAACAGGGCCCCGTATCAGCCTGAGCGGGTTTCCCAGTTAGAGCGCCAGGTTCAAAACATGGCGCGGGATCTGGGTCACATACTAAGGGCTCAGCAGAACCCTCAGATCGGCATGCCGGCGCAGAATGCCCCAAACTCTGGACCTGGTACTCCAGAACAATGACGGGGGCAGCACCCCGATAACTCACCGGTTCCCAGGGGGGAGGCACAAGGGGAAGGGGGGTGTAAAGCCTTGGAGGAAGCTTCCTTCCTCACTTGTAAACAGCCCCTGGAAACCCAGGAACCGGAAACAAAATCTCTTGCCCCTAAAAGTCTGCCTCCTAAGGAGCAGAGGGGTGGTAGGAGAAACAAAAGACCCAAACAGACTCAGTTTGAGGAGGAGGTACAGATCTTCCAATTTGAGGGAGAGGGATCCTCAGAGGATCCTGGGAAAAGGATCTTCTCCTTCAGAGATGGGGCAACTCCTCCCAAAGAAAAATGGGTCCCTAGGGATGCATATCCAGACTGGGGAGATGTGGAGACTGAGCTACCGCCGCCCACCATCTCATCCCAGAACCAACAGCAAGAAAATCCCCTGGTTCAAACCCATCCTGGTGACTGCCTCCAAAAAGGGGGGGGTGGCCCGGAACCGGAGCCAGGGGAACCCACAATGGCTCTGATCTCCAGTTGCCAACTTTTTCTTTCAGATTCCCAAGGCTCTCCGCAGAATTCTGCCCAAATCTCTTCTCTAGCGATGTCCAAAACCAGAAAGCTTGGTCCCGATTAGCGGATAATCCCATGGGCTTTGATGATCCAGAAAAAGCATTTAGGTCAGCTCAATTGCTACCTTATGCAGTTGAAATTCAGATCAAAGAGGAAGTCACCATCCCAGAAAGGACCTGACAATTCTCCCTGGAAGTGAAAGTTAAAAGAGGACAATATTTGCAAAACCCTGATGCTTACATAAATCTAAATGCTTCTCTCCAACAGCAAGGGTTAGGGGTAAACCCAACACCATTAGTCAACATAGAACATGACACCATTCCAATAGAGGTGGATAACAGCGACTTAAAGAGTATAACTCTAGCCGCAGGCACCATTATTGGAATGGCGATTGATGACCGACATTTTTCCATAGATTTAGGTAATGAACTGTTAGGGCCAATCCCCAAGGACTGCTTTGACAGTGACAGTGATGACAATACAACACCAGACAGGATTTCTACCCGGCATGGGGGGAACTTCCTGGTGTACACTTCTTGCCCTTATGGTAAGGAAGATGTGACTTGTGACTTCAGGAGGGATGAGGTGATTTTCCAGGTCCATGAGGGCTGCCTTTCCCACCTGAAGCCTCCAGTCCAAATCAGCACTCTGACCAGGGACTTCTCCACCCAGCTGGAGGAGGCCGCTGAAATAGCCAAACCAGAAGTCTTTTCAGGCTTCAGGCAGATGGTGGAAGAGAGAGTCAACCTAGCTGATGCCTGTGTGACTCTGGAACAAAAGCAAAAGTTGAAACAAGTTTTCTTGGATTTCCAAGATCTCTTTGCGGTAGACTCATATGACTGTGGCCGCACTGACATCCACACAACAACAATCCCCACGGACCCTGGCATGACTCCTGTGTTTGTGAAGCAATATCGTTTGCCTCTCGCATCCATGGAGTCCCTTACTGAAATAATTAAGAACCTTGAGTCCCGGGGAATAATCCGTCCAGTCCACAGCACTTTCAATAATCCGGTGCTGGGAATATTGAAGCCAAACGGCCAGTGGAGACTGTGCGCCGACCTCAGGGAGCTCAACAAACGGGTCCATACTTCCCGATGGCCTCTGCCCTACATTGACCAAGGGCTGGCCCAGATCCAGGGGTCACAGTTATTCACTGCAATAGACCTGACCAATGGATACTGGACCATGCCGGTCAGTAGGGAGGACCAATATAAGCTGGCTTTTACCTTTGGGGGCCAGCAATACACATGGACCCGGACTCCCTTCGGATACCTCAACTCCGGCAATGAATTCAACATTTTCCTACATAAGGCCATGCCCGACCTGGGTGCGAGGGGTAACCTAGCTTATGTAGATGATGTCCTCATCAAAAGTTCATCTGTGGAGGAACACATAGCGGAGATCCGTTATGTTCTGACGCAGTTGAGGGCCGCCGGAGCAAAACTTTCCTTTCAGAAAGCACAGTGGTGTAGAACCCGTGTTAATTTCTTGGGGCATGAGATTACTCCGCAGGGTCTCTGTCCCCAGGAAAAGAAAGTGGAAGCACTTCAGAAACTGAAAGACCCCACAACTCTGCGGGAACTAAGAAGCCTCCTTGGACTGACTAATTACAGCAGAAAGTTCATTGAGGGCTACACAGAGATCACCAGACCCCTGATTCATCTCCTGAAGGGGGGGGTCAAGTGGGAATGGGGTCCAGAACAAGCCGAGGCAGTAAGACAACTCAAGAGAAGCCTCTCACAAGCGCCTTGCCTATCTTACCCTGTCAGAAACAAGGAGTTCTTCCTGGAGACGGGGTTCTCTAATACGTGCTTGACGGCAGTATTATACCAAAAGCATGACAAGGTCAATAAAGTAATCTCCTATGCGAGCAAAACTTTATCCTCTGTGGAGGAAAAATTCAACGATTGTGAGAAGGCACTCCTGGCGACGGTGTGGGCATTGAAGAATTACCGCCCGTTTATCCAGGGGGAACACATCATAGTGGAGACTCCACACCAGCCTCTGCAATATCTCCAAAGTGACAGAATCCGGGCCGGAAATGTGAGTAATTCCCGAATTACTTCCTGGATTCTGTCAATGCAAGGCTTTCCTGTGGAGGTCAGATATGGCCAAAACAAGAAGAGTCCCCTCGCGCAAGGTCTGGCTGACTTGCATGATTGTACCAGAGAAAACTGTCTCGAGGACGAAAGTCTAAAAATCAAGGACAACATGGAGGCATACCTTAATTCCCCACACAAAGTCTTTGAAGAGGACAAGTGTGAGGGAATGCCCACTGTCTATGTGGATGGATGCTCTTACCATGTTGACAACAACGGGGAGAAAGAACTGGTGGCTGGCGTAGGGAATGCATGGGTGAAGGAGTTCCCAGAACCCTCCGCTGGATACAAAATTGGTCCCCGAAGTAGTCAGGTGGCAGAATTGATGGCTGTGCATCAGGCCATCCTCACTGCTGTCCAGCATCAACTCCGCGAACTGGTCATAATCACAGATTCGGATTATGTACGGAACGGGTTCGTGGAGCACCTGGTTAATTGGAAAACCAGAGGCATGTTATGTGCTAACAACAAACCCTTGAAACATGGGAAGTTGATCCAAAACATTGATGATCTGGTCACCTCGAATGAGATGACCATCTATTGGAAAAAGATCAAGGGTCATTCCAAAGTGGAGGGACCAGACAAAACTGGAAACGACTTAGCTGATCAGCTGGCCAAAACCGGGGCCATCCTAGGGGATCTAATTGAGATTGAGTCCCTGTTGGGGGAAATCCAGGTCACTGCTATCACTAGGTCGCAGACAAATGCTCACAACGACCTTTCAATTGCACAATGGAGTAAGGAGACCCCTGATGCTGATTTGATTACCGCTCAGAAGGGGGATCCAATAATTGGTAAATTTTACCAGCACATTGAGGACCCTGAGAACTTTCCCCTGACGGATACCGATTACATTGGGAAAGAGGACCTAAGAGTGTTGATGAAATGTCCAAAAATGTTCCGGATCCAAGACGGTTTGCTGGTAAGGAAATCCAAAGCTGGCCACGATCAGTGGGTGGTTCCTACCTCATTCCGAAGCCTGATGTTAAGTCACGCCCATGATGCGGCCACCGCCGGTCATAGGGGGTTTCACACAACATTGGAAATCTTAAGAGAGGTTGCATACTGGCCACACATGGGGCAGGACCTCGACCAAAACTTGAAGGGGTGTCTTGTGTGTGCACAATTTCAGCCATCATCCCTCACGCACCGTGCGCCTCTCCAAAAGAGGGGGATGACACTGCCATGGTCAGATTTACAAATCGACTTTGTAGGCCCTGTGATTCGCTCTGCTAGGGGGAATAAGTACATGTTGACTGTGACATGCTTGTTTACCAAGTGGGTGGAATGTCTCCCAGCCCCAAATTGCAAGGCAGAAACAGCAGCTGCCCTGATGATTAACCACATCTTTTCCCGTTTTGGTCTACCTCAAAGGATTGAGTCAGACAGGGGTAGCCACTTCCCCAGTGAAGTAATGACAAAGATGTGGGAGATACTGGGGGTCAAAAGGAAGTTGCATGTTGCTTACAGGCCAGCTTCTTCTGGGGCAGTAGAGAGATATAACCAAACCATTGTGAGCATATTAAAAAAGTTTGTGGCAGATTCTGGGCCAAGTTGGGATATCCGATTACCTCTGGTCCTAATGGCCATCAGATCTACCCCTTCATCTGCAACCAAAATGTCACCATTTGAGTTGATGCCTGGGCGCAAGATGGTGCTTCCTCAGCATTTGCTCTACAGGACCCAAGAGCAGACACTGATAAATGCCTCCACTACTCATGAGTATGTGCAGGATTTAAGGAAACACCTCCAACATGCTTTTGCTTATGCTCAGCGGAATCTAGAAAGATCGGCTGATAGCATGAAGACCCATTATGACCTGAAGACTTCCAGGAGGGAATATCAGGTGGGGGACCGGGTCTATCTATACAACTTCCAAAGAAACCAGGCAAAACAGCGGAAATTTTTGCCTACGTGGAAGGGACCCTTTGAGATCATCGACAAGATCTCCCCTGTGGCCTACAAAATCCACATCCCCAAAGGTCCTTTGGCAGCGGGGGAAGACAAGTGGGTCCACATAAACCAGTTGAAATGTTGCCATCCCAGGCACACTCTGCAACAACTGGAGGAATCCTCTGGAATCCTAGCGGGTACTGTCTCAGACTAATTCAGTTCCAACCATAAAACATACCACATCTAGTCTCTAAAATATTGTGATTCGCATGAAACTGTCTCTTAGTTATACTGTTTTTTTTTCAAAATAAGAATGTAATGTTTCGTTATGATGAAATGCATATGCTGCCCCACTATCTCAACAGTGGTGAAAAAACGTCTATGAGTAGGTATTGCCGCTCTTCCTTTGTCATCCTAGGAGAAAGAAAACCTGGAGACGGGCCAAGGAGGATGATCCGGAGACGGGAACGAAGATCCAATGGGCCCGGGGTACCGCCCAATATTCCCATCAGGACCGGCGAGGAGAACCGATCGACCAGTACCGGATGGAGGAAAAGATGCTGAACTGTGCCATCTATTGGAAGAAGATGAGGAAACATCCCAGGTCTTGCGAGTCCCATCAGTGAAACCGAATGGCCATCGCAAGAGGGGGGCTTGTGGGATGTATTTACCCATGCATCCGAGCCCTACCTCAAAACTGTGCAGTACTGACATGGAAAACATCATGATGGCCAGAGCTTCCCAGAAAATGCACATGGAAATGCATGAAGAATAGGCTGCCACTCATTTTTGCCGATGTTATGGGCACAGAAGGACACTGCCTAAAACCACCATTGGACTACCCACACAGTAGTCTGAAACCATTGGGAATGGCAATGCTGATTGCCAAAAGCAAACCCATAACTGTGGAGAATTCATTTTCTTAAATCCCAAAAAGGGGTGCAGTACCAGTACTCACCACTATCAAAAAGCCGGCGTTTTAAAACAACACCAGATTTTACTTTTTTTGTGTAAAACTGAATAAATGAACCCAAGGCAAGCCAAAGAAAGACTTACTGAGAGGTGGATCCAATGTAAAGTTATATTCTGAAGTGACTTGAAGGTTTATAACAAGACTGGCTGAGCTGTGGATTTCAGCAGTTTAAGTAAATTTGGACTGAAAGACACTAAAAATCTAAATGTTTAAATTGACTGAGTGACCTACTTTTGAGTGTCACATAGGTTTCAATTGTTTAAATGTCATAGTTTTAAACTTAGAATCAGCATTCTAGCTGCATATGTAAAAATGTTTAGTTTTATTTGAATGCAGAAAACTGGGGTACAGAAATGACATGTAGCTAAAAACTGGCTTAAAGAGATTCCAATTTTGCCTGGCAACTACCCCCATCAGGAGTGAAACTTGAGTCACAGCTGTGTTCCCAGGCCTATCTGCCTTTTGCTGGCCACACTAAGGATATGCCACCTCTCTGATAATTGAATTAAGGGGAGCCCCCACAGAATACAGGAGCTCTGAACAAAGCCCTGTCCTGACTCAGGCAAATGTTTTATTGGCGGGAGTCGTAAATGGAGCTTCCTCCTGGAAGGACAGGGGAGGAGCACTGCCTGTGAGAGCAAGCTGGCTTGGCAGAACTGGAAAATCCAGAAATTCAACCTTGTGCTGGGGGGAACCACACCCCTTTGGGGCCAGAACATAACTCTAAAAAGATGAATAACTCATAGTACGGACTTGTGAAAATTATTTAAATGATACCATAATTCTTGTGATTTTTCTACCCACATTTTAAGACGTGTTAGGACCCGGTGGTATGTTCAGGGGGGTTTTAGCGGAAAAGAGGATATTACTCAAAATGTGTGCATGTGAACAATCTGACACTTCATCAACTAATGTCCATACTCCTTGCGCACATGTGTGTAAATTTGGGTTAATGTCCGATATTGCGAAACCAGTTAAAAAGTGCAAATATTGCCATTTCTGAATGCAAGCTCCCAGGAAGAGCAGATTTGGACAGGGTATACCTCCTGTAATGCATGATGGGTGCATATGGTTTTAAAACAATATGTACCTCTGCAAATATGTTTTTTTTTTATCAAATATAGATTGTGTGCAATTTGACAGGGGAGGATCCTCTGACCCATAAAACCTACAGCATCACTCTGACTCACAGTTCCTTCCCCAATCATGGGAGAGGGGAGAATTGGGCCAATGGGCAGTTGAGAGAGGGGCTGGCTAGTGATGCTGCACACACACCCATTTTCAAAACAGATAAAAGCAGACAGACAGGACAGATAGGGACCTTCAAATCCATTTGCAGCTGGAAGCTCTGCCGGGAAAATCCATACTTTACCTCCATCAATCTCTAGAGAAAGCTGTGCAGAAAGATCCAGACTTCAAATCTATCAATATCCACAACCAGAGCTGACCCAGACCAGACCAGCAGAGCAGAGCTGACCCAGATCACTGAAGTGCAGAGGCCAGACCAGAGTTCAGTCTAAAACCTGACCAGATCCGTGGCGAGGCCCATTCTAATTCAAGAATATAGTGTGAGTACCTAGTAGAACTGTGCAGAACCAATCTCTTAATTAAATAATATAATTCAATCTATTTTAATCTAAGTAGAACTGCCTCCTAACTGTCACCTGTCATTTGCAAAGCTGTCACCTGTCATTTTCTAGTTGCAAGCTGCACTTGTCTTTTTGAACTTTAAATTTTCAAATCTGAAAAACGACCTTTATTTAATCGCTCATATCTCCGTGACCGTTTGTGCTAGAAACTTGCAGTAACTTTCCTCAGAATTGTGGCTTTCCTACGAACCTAGAACCGCATTCCTACCCCTTATAGTTTTGCCGCAATCGTGAAAAATGCACTCACGTCGCGAATTTTACCACGATTTGCCAATTTCTCCACGTGTAAAAAATCTGCTGCTGCTTGCCTTCCGTTGCAAAAATTCGTTTGCAACCTGACAACCATTATAGAGCATTGATAAAGTGATCCTGAACTTACTCAAAGCATATACCACTCACCCTAAACCTCTAGAGGGAATTAAAAGCATTTTAGCATATTTTTCACTTCATTGCCAGCACATATAAAAGCATTTTGGGCCTGTGTTTAAAACTCCGATCTGTAGTCTAAGCTTGCTGGGGTGAATTGAATTACAGTTGATTGCATTTCTGAGAACTGTGTGCTTTCCTTCCATTTCCTTGCATTGCATAAAGGGGGGAGGGGATTGCCAGAGAAAAGTGATTACATTGTTTTGGTGAAATCATATTGAGTATTTTCTGTACTGCATTTTCATTCCACCTTGCATCCAATTGAAACCATAAAGTATTGTTGCTATCTTATCCATCCTATAACCACTCATCATTGATTATAAAGAAGTGTGCTAATGCCAGACTATCCATTATTGATTACTGCTCAGATTCAGTGTGATATTCAATTATTAATTTATTATAAAGCGTGATATATATATATATATATATTGTTTAAATTATCAAATAAACCTTTAAACTTGCAAAACAGAAATATTTCTTGGCTCAGTGGGGTCAGGGGGATTCCAAGGGAGGGGTGTTATATAGGGGTAGTCATCCAGAACGCATGAACTGGACATAAAGATATATCAATAAGGGTTTCCATTCAGTATCCCAGACTAGGCATTGACTTAGCTGTAGTGTTGAATTGAATCCTCTTACAGTACAGGTTTAGGATTGATCAAATGTTCTTCCACTCCCATCCGAGAAAGGGCATCAGCTTTACCGTTTTTTGTACAAGGTCGATAGGTAATTATGAAGTCAAACTCGGCAAAGAATAGTGCCCAACGGAGTTGCCTAGAGGATTGAGCTTTTGCGGTTTTCAAATATTGCAGGTTTCGGTGATCTGTAATCACAGTAACGGTGTGTCGGGCCCCCAGAAGATAATGCCGCCAAGCCTTAAAGGCGGACTTGATAGCTAGAAGTTCCTTATCAGTAATAGTGTAATTGATTTCAGGAGGCGAGAATTTGTGGGACCAAAATGCCACGGGATGCAACTGATTGGTTACTGGGTCCTTTTGTGATAGAACTGCCCCCATGGCAAGGCTCGAAGCATCAGTTTCAACGATGTAGGGGAGTTCTGGGCGAGGATGTTTTAAGATTGGTGCAGAGATAAATCTAGTCTTCAAATTCTGGAAAGCTTGTTCCGCCTCGGTAGACCATTCAAAATGTTTGTTTTTCTTTAACAAGGTGGTGATGGGCTGGACTATTCGAGAGAATTCGGGGATAAACCTGCGGTAAAAGTTAGCGAAGCCTAACATGCTTTGAACACCTTTTACGGAGGATGGCGATGGCCATTTGAGAATTGCATCGACCTTCTTTGAATCCATACGCACTCCGCTAGGTGATAATATGAATCCCAAGAATTCAACTTCAGTCACGTTGAAAACACATTTTTCCAATTTAGCGAAAAGTTTGTGTTGACGCAATCTCTTGAGGACCATTTTCACATGTTTCCGATGTTCAGTTTCCGATGAAGAATAAACGAGGATGTCGTCAATGTAAACAACAATACACACATCTATGAGCTCTCTGAGGACATCGTTCATAAAATATTGAAAGGCGGCCGGGGCATTGCAAAGTCCGAAGGGCATGACCTGATATTCAAATAGCCCATACTTGGTGCGGAAGGTCGTCTTCCATTCATCGCCCTCTTTTACTCGTACCAAGTGGTAGGCTCCTCTAAGATCCAGCTTTGTATATATGCATGCTTTTCTGACTTGGTCCAGGAGTTCAGGGATCAAAGGTAACGGATATCTATTCTTAACGGTGATCTGGTTCAGGGCGCGATAATCTATACAAGTTCTAAGGTCCCCTTCTTTTTTTGGAACGAAGAACAAAGCTGAGGAAGCAGGGGACTTGGAAGGACGAATAAACCCATTCGCTAGGTATTGATCCAGGTATTGTCGGAGGTGAAGATTCTCAGGCTCGGTGAGGGCATAAATTCTACTACAAGGAGGAGTAGATCCAGGTATCAGGTCTATCTGGCAGTCATAAGACCTATGAGGAGGTAGAGAGTTAGCCTGATCCTTCCGGAAAACATCTTGGAATTCTAGGTATTCAGGAGGTAACTGGGGAGCCTCCGAGGAAATTGCTGCCAGTGCAACACCAGGTCGAGGGTGACAAGTAGAGACACATTCTGGAAACTGAACCGTTCTTGCTCGCCAATCGATCTGAGGATTGTGCTTCTCTAACCAAGGAATTCCTAGAATAATCTGGAACTGAGGGGCCTTGATCACATCGAACACGATCTTCTCATGGTATCCATCTTGACTTACTAGCGTCACTTCTTGGGTGGTATGCGTTACTGGTCCGGAGGCTATCTCCGTACCATCCACCGTAGTAATGACGTCCTTTACAGCCTTTGGACAAAGAGTCAGATTCATCCTCAAAACCATTTCATGATCCACATAATTGCCGATGGCACTGCTGTCGACGTAAGCTTCAATCGCATGTAATCGATCCGGATGTTCAGGGCTAATGAGGACCATAGGTATCACGAAATGCGAGGTCACGGAACTGGTTTTAACGCTCGGCAAGAGGACCTCTATTCTTGTCGGGCGAGGTCGTTTCCCTGCTCAGAGTTTGTGACCCTGGTCACTGCAGCTCCTACTGCCTTCTTGGCTGGTTTCACCGGACAGTCTCGAAGAAAGTGCCCCGAGTTTCCGCAATAGAGGCATAATTGCAGCTGTTTTCTCCTTTCCCGCTCCTTTTGTGTTAGTGCTCCTTTCAGGCCCCCTATTTGCATGGGTTCCCCGGAGTCTACTCCTTTGGTAGGAGTTGGTGGTTTGGAAAATATTCGAGCATCAAACTTGGAACGATCGGCCTTCCTGTTCTGCAGTCTGTGGTCAATTTGAACGACTAAGTCAATATAGTCCGAACAGTCTTGCGGGGGATTCACTACTTGGGCTAACACATCTTTGAGCTCTCCACGTAGACCTCTATAAAACAGCGTAATCCTTTTGTCCTCAGGCCATCGAGTTTCCACTATCAGTCTGTTGAAAGACGCAATATAAGCCAAAAGGTCTTGATTACCCTGTCGCAATGAAAGGAGCTCATTGTCCAAGGACTGCCCCTGTGAATGTCTTGCAAACAGTTTTTCCATACTGAGCTGAAAAGCTTGAAAATCATGGAGAACCAGATCATCTTGATTAAACTAGAGGGATCGACCAGTCTGCCGCATTGCCACTAAGGTACGAAAGCACGAAAGCTACCTTAGCTTGATCAGTTGGAAAGGCTGCTTGCCGGCATAAGAAGTGCAACCGGCACTGATTAATAAATACTGCAAACCTCTTTGGGTCACCAGAAAATCGTTCGGGCGGAGCCAGAGGTACATTCCCAGGTAGGTTGATCTGCACTGGGTTCGTAGAGGATGTTGAAGGAAGATTTGCCCCTGATGCGGGTAACAGAGTTTGTCCGGCTTGTGACTGTAGCAATTGTCTAGCGAGATCGTCTGTTCGCTCCTTGGAAATAATCAGTTCCCTTCTTAGAGCATTAGTTTCCTGACGGGCTGCATGCACTTCTGCTCTTAGTTCCCCAAGTAACTGGGCTAGCTGGTCGGTATCCGAGGTTTCCATAGCGCCTGGGTGGGAGTTTTGCGGTAGGCTTTGCGTTCTGTAACGCTCACCTGATTCCCGCAGAAGCGCCGGTCTTGACTGGGTGAATGCCGTATCTTCAAAGGTGATGTGTAACACACGGTTGGCTCTTTGGGCTGGACCTCTGTGCACTGTATGTCTGACTCGAAGAGTAAGATGTCTGCAGATAGAAAATATGGGATTAATGAACTGGGGTTATTGGGTGCCTCTCTCCTCTTCCCTTTCTCTTCTCCTGTAGAACCCCAAAGGTTAACGCCCTCACCTTAGGTAAGTGAACGCTGAGCTCTCCATCTGCCTCGGGGCAGGGTGCCGTAACCAGTTTCTTCACTGGATAAGGGTGCAGGCCCCTTGA
Source organism: Ambystoma mexicanum (assembly GCF_040938575.1). Taxonomy (NCBI): domain Eukaryota; kingdom Metazoa; phylum Chordata; class Amphibia; order Caudata; family Ambystomatidae; genus Ambystoma; species Ambystoma mexicanum. The sequence continues at coordinate 175,814,625 of NC_090931.1, forward strand.
CCTCAGAGGACTGCTGTCCGTCGTTAACTGCACGAACGGTAAGTTCTGGCCACTTCAAATGTCTTAAAAGTCTTTTGTAATGATATCTCTTGTTTTGCAGGGTTCCGGCGATGGCGGATGGCGGGCTGATGAGAGTTGAGGATCGAACCCGCGTGAGGAATAGAAGCGCCTGGAAGCACGTAAGTAAGCGCTTGTAGCCTGCTTCACGATGCGCACTAACTGTCCCTTTTATATTGCAGGTACAAGTTCGGAGCTTTAGAGAAGCTGAAGGGTGCTGGAATACCCACTGGATTCGGCGTGGGAAGGAGTAATGGCACGTGAGTAATAAAGTTGCCCAATGTCTTTAAACGCACCTTCTTTTGTCTTTCAGATGCGGGATGCAGCGCCGAAGGCCTCCGGAGCGTGCGAAGAGCTGGTAAGCTTTTGTCTTTCAGATGCCGGAATGCAGTGCGAAGACCTCTGTAGCATGCGAAGAGTAGGTAAGCCTTTGTCTTTCAGATGCCGGAATGCAGCACAAGGCGTTGGTGACAGCCGATGGACCAGGTAAGAGATGCGCTGCCACTGAAGACCGTAGTGCTAACCTGTTCTTTCTTTGTCTTTACAGGTGCTGCTGAAGGCTGGATTCCAGGATGGTAAGCCTTTGTTCCCTTAGGCCCAGGATCAGAAGCAGAAGACACGATGAGCGTTCTGCTGCAGAGAATGCAGAATAACGCAAAGCAAGATTCATCCATCGGGTGTGGTTTAAATAGCCTCCTGTAGTGCTTAGGTGTCTCCTTCCACAGCCTCGCCTAGGTGAGAAAAGAGTTCCTGCTTTCCAGAAGAGTTCCAGTGTTCTGAACCTAGGGAGTGGCTCCTGCCCCACCCAACAGGAAAAGTAGTCCCAAACAGAAGAGGATCAGGGGCTCAACTGGCAGGTAAGTAAGCAGCATGGTCTGCTGCAGGTAAGTCCACCCAAGCATTATGAGCCCGGCGCTTCCAGCGCTGGGACTGGGCATCTTTATGAGCCTGGTGCCACTGGCGCCAGGACAGGGTCCAAAAGGTCCCAATTGGGACTGGCTGGCACTCGGAACCGGGGTTATGGGTCTGCTTCCAAGGGAGTCGGGCAAGTCCTGATCTTTTGGAAGCAGAGATCATGACAGCTCGCCAAAACTTTGATGTAAACTGTGGACCTCTGTCCAAGACAATACTCTTGGGCAACCCGTGTAATCTAACTACATGTTGAAGGAACAACTCTGCTAACTTGTCTGCTCCAGGTATTCCTTCACAAGGAATGAAACGAGCTTGCTTGGATAGAAAATCCACCACTACCCAAATGGTGTCAAACTGCTTATCAGGTGGAAGGTCTGTAATAAAATCCATAGATATGTGTGTCCATACTTTCTCAGGTGTGGGTAATGGTTGTAATAACCCTCTCTTTTTTTACATGATCTGCTTTATTCCTCATGCAATTTTCACATTGTAATAAATATTTGCCCACATCCTGCCTCAAAGTAGGCCACCAAAAGTATTTTTCCAACATGGTTTGCATTTTCCTTTGCCCAGCGTGTCCCGCTAATTGGAAATTATGACACCAATATAGGGCTTTTCCCTGTATTTCCTTAGTAGTTAAAAACAATCGATCTTGATGGTACGGTAACCCCTGCCTCACCTTCCTTGCCGGATAACTGGCCTGCCACTTATGGATTTGTCGGGGGGGAAGAGCTTTCTTGACTTCATCAATTACATTTTTTGTAATAGCTCCAATGACTTTTTCAGGAGGAATAATTGCTCTTACTTCACTCACCACATTCTCCAAATGTTGCTGCCTAGACAATGCGTCTGCCTTACCATTATTCTTTCCTGGTCTGAATGTCACCACAAAATTAAATTCATTAAAGTATTGAGACCAGCGTAATTGCCTGGGACTAAGCTTATGAGCAGTCTTAAAGTATTGCAAGTTCTTGTGATCCGTTACCACCACCACCTGATGCTTAGCCCCTAATAGGTAATGCCTCCATTCTAAAAAGGCTGATCGAATAGCCAGCAATTCCTTGTCTGTGATATAATAATTCTGTTCACACCCTGATAGTTTTCAAGAATAGAAGGCCACTGGGTGCCATACCCCCTCCTTATCCTTCTGTGACAAAATCGCCCCTATCGCCAGATTACTAGCATCTGTCTCCACTTGAAAAGCTTCATTGGTGTCTGGGTGTTTCAAACCTGGTGCAGTAGTAAAAGCGATCTTTAATTCCTGAAAGGCCTTTTCTGCTTCAGGACCCGAAATGAATGGTGTTGCTTTCTTGAGAAGTCGAGTAATCGGCGTTACTAATGCTGAGAAATTACTAATAAAACGCCGATAGAAATGTGCAAATCCTAAAAATGATTGGATGTCCTTGATGCATTGTGGTGATGGCCAATCTGTCGCCGCCTGTACCTTCTTGGCATCCATCACTACACCCTCTGGAGTTAGTATGAACCCCAGAAATTCCACTTGCCTAGTGTGAAAAGCACATTTCTCCAGTTTTACACAAAGCTGATACTCCTGCAGCCTCTGAAGCACTGCCCTCACATGTTGAACATGCTGTTCCTCTGAAACTGAATAAATCAAAATATCATCAATGTACACTATAACAAATAGATCAATAAAGTCCCTCAACACTTCTTGCATAAAGAATTGAAATGCTGCAGGAGCATTGCATAATCCAAACGGCATAACCAAGTATTCGAACAATCCAAATTTTGTCCGAAATGCCGTCTTCCACTCATCCCCCTCTTTTACTCTTATCAAGTGGTATGCTCCTCTTAAATCCAATTTAGTGTACATTTTTGCCGCCCACACCTGATCCAGTAACACTGAAATTAGAGGCAATGGAAACCTATTCTTAATGGTTACCTTGTTAAAGGCACGATAGTCAATACAAGTGCGTAATGTCCCCTCTTTTTTTGGAACAAAAAACAAAGGAGAAGAGACCGGGGACGTGGAATGTCTAATGAACCCCTTCTCTTACATTTCATCCAAATACTCTCTTAAGTGTTTATTTTCTGTCTCTGTAAGGGCATAAATTCTACTGCAGGGTAGCTTCGCCCCCTCCTCCAATTCAATGACACAATCATAAGGTTGATGGGGAGGTAATTGTTCTGCCCCTCTTTTGTCAAATACCTTGGTGAACTCTCGATATTGCAGGGGAAGTTCTGCTTCCACGGCTCCCACCAATTGCGCTCTGCTATCCTGTTTAACTAACCACGCCGTGGGTCCCACTTCTGGTAACATGTGTTTTTAACACCTCTGTTCATCAAACTCTACTGTCTGTTTTTCCCAGTCAATCTTTGGATTGTGTTGCACTAACCGAGCCATTCCAAAATCAAACCAAACTGTGGTGCAGCTATCAAATCAAAAGTAATGTCTTCATTGTGACCTGATGTAAATGTCATCCGCAACTTTTGTGTTTGTTGTCTTATAGGCCCTGACACTAAAGGAGACCCATCCACCGAATGCACTCCTTCCACTCTTTGTCTTGTAAAGGAAGGCCCAATTGTTTGGCCAATGTAATGTCCACAAAATTACCTGTGGCCCCTGAGTCTATCATAGCCAGTACTGTCTGCTTGGATATTGCCCAACATAACATCACTAATATATACAAATGAGATGTCTTGCTTCCAACTGTATTTGCCACCAATATGGGGAACTTTAATTCCTTCGGGCCTGTCACCTGAGTTCTCCCTAAGGTCGACCCACTTCTTTTCCCACCTCCTTTTTGCTTCGTTCCCCTCCTATACTCCTCTGGGGAGTATTAGGACAGGTGCGTATAAAATGGCCTGCCTGTCCACAGTACAAACACAATTTGTTAAGCTTCCTCTGTTCTTTTTCTGCCCCTGATAATGGTCCTCTCACACTACCAATCTGCACTGGTTCTCACTACTCCTTCCTCCTTTCATCCTATCTAATCTCACAAATGGGACAGTTTCTGGTTTCGTTTTATCTCCTTTTCTCTCATTCATCCGGTGATCCAGCCTAAGGGCCAGATCTATCATGGCCATACAAGTGCTTGGTTGCGGTTCTACCTGCGCAATTGCATCTTTTAGTTCTTCCCGTAAACCTTGATAAAACAATACGGTCTGTTTAGCCACTGGCCATTCTGTTTCAATCACTAGTCTATTAAACTGTGTCACATATGTTACCAGATCTCGTGACCCTGACCCCTGTCTTAAACCTAACAACTCTTTGTCTTGTGCCAGTGAGACTTTCGTCTATCAAACAGTCTGCCAAACTCAGATAAGAAATTATCCCAATTATATAACAACGGATCATCTTTCTGTACCAGAGGCATAGCCCAAGCTGCAGCATCGCCTGTTAACTATGATATTACAAAGGCAGTTCTGGCTTGGATAGTTTCAAATGCCGCAGGCTTGCACAAAAAATGAACTCTACATTGGGTAAGAACGGTCATATATTTACTAGGATCCCCTGAAAAACGCTGTGGTGCTGCCAGAGGTACGTTACTAGGAGGTTGCACAATGACAGTGGGATTTCTACTAGTGGAAACGCTCCCAGTATTGGCTGTACTAGGCCCCTCTAAAGGGGTACCTTGGGCCACCAATCCTTGTACTTGTGATTTCAAAGTGGTAGTTCCCTGCCGAGCATGCACTAATTCCATTTGGATATCTTGTAGTGCCTTTAGCACGTCGGCTAAAGGTGGAGGTGTCGTGTCCATTTGGCTTGGGTGGTTGTGAGTATCCCAATCTGGGGGTGGCTTATTATGTGACAATCACACTTTAAAGGAAAGGATGAGAGCTCGACACTCTCCCCCGAACCACGGAAGCCGAATGAACTCGACCCTCCCACCGTGGTTGGCACAGACGCCTGATATATAAAACAGGTCGCCACGTGGCAGCCAATGGGGGGAAGAGGGGTTAGGGAGAGGTTGTGGATAGGATGGGGAATTTAGGAACACCGGAAAAAGGGTAAGGAACTCCTACTTTGGATGGGACAGGGGAAGCACCAGGAAAGAACCCTACTCTGTCCAGCATGTAACACTGTCCACGTAAATAACCTGACTTCCTATCTAGTACACCTTAATACGTGTACTAACCCCTGTTGGTTCACAATAAAACACATAAGCAAGCAACATGATGAAAACAAACATTAGGAAAACTTCCCATCATGATAAACAAGACACATGGCCCTTCGGGCAGCAAAGCAACATATAACATAAATGATTTCCCTCCTACACTAGTTTACTGCACCAGTGAAGATTTGGTGAACTTGGTAAACATAATGTCCATGTATCATATTGAGTCTTTTGTCAGTAAACAGTTTGTTACTCATAGAGACCCATTAAAGATGCAGCTTCACTATTGCTTGATACACACTAGGTTTGCCCAGCACAACCGTAAATGAGTGAACACCCTGGATGTTCCTACGCAGCAGTACATGAGCGCATACACTGTGTTTTCTCAGCACAACATTCCAAAAAACATTTGCTGCTACTTATCTTATGTCTGGGAGCCCCTCAGGACTTCCCAGACAAAATGTGACCCGCTGTAAATCACTCCCAACAATGTAAGCAATCACTGTGCATTTCTCCGTACTTATCTTTGGTCTGGGTAGCCCCACGGGACTTCCCAGACAATGACCGTAAAGCCGTGATCCTTATCAGCACTCTCCTGCTCCTTCCGAAATGCGGCTGTCTGTAGTTCATGCAGTCCTGCTCTTCATCGTTCCTCTCCGCACGCGGCCGGTATGCCTCCACGCTGAATCAGAATAAGCCACACCTGCACGCTGTCGTTACCAGTTAATATGCTGCCCTTAATCCCAGACAGCTGGCCAAGCGCGCCCGTGTCAAACTACACGCAGACCCCGAGAATGCTGGGAATTGTAGTTTCTAGACGTTCCCAGCTTAAGAGGCATATCTAAACACTCCTCGTCTTTGCCAGCCCTGAGTCCTGACAGCGTGAACCAAACTCTGCAACAATATTTTCACTGTTTCGCCACCAAGGTCCAGGACGATTGGTCACTCTTGATACCTGTGGCTGAATTCGCCTACAACAACTCGGATCACTCGGCTGTCAAAACCAGTCCCTTCTTCTGTAGCCAAGGATTCCACCCTTTGGTTCTACCATCCATTCTCCCACACCCAACCCCTGTTCCTACAGTTGACTCCTGGATTGAAACCCTCATCAATGTACACAAAGAAGCAAAAGAACACCTCGAAAAGGCCTGAACAAACACCAAACACTATGCTGACTCCAAAAGAAGACCAGGGCCTTCATACACAATAGGTGATAAGGTCTGGCTATCCTCGAAACTTCTGCCTCCACACTTACGACCAAACAAATTGGCTCCTCTGTACTATGGTCCTTTCTCCATAAAGGAAATCATTAACCCAGTGGCCTTCCGACTCAGACTACCAGAATCTTGGAAGAGGATCCACCCAGTTTTACACACTTCTCTCTTGAAACCATACGTCCAGTCCTCCCGAACTGCTCCAAGATCTACCCCTGTGTCAATGATCAGTTAGAATACGAGGTTTCCAGAATATGTGACTCCAGGTACAGACGTGGACAGCTACAGTATCTGGTCGAGTGGAAAGGATACCCTCCCAGTGAACGCACCTGGGAACCAGTCTCAAACATAAATGACCCCAGACTACTCCGAAGGTACCACCTTATACACCCGGGCAAACTCGGAGGAACTGGGGTTCGGAGGAGGCATGCTGTCATGAACCACCGTACGCGTCCCTTCTGGACTTCGTGGTCCCTGACCCATAGGTGACTGAACTCAGCAGTACTCCCAACATGGCCGCTGAACGCGGAACGCTGTTTGCCAGTCTCCGCGTTGTACGATCTACGTTCTACAAAGCAGACACGCCCCTGCGGCCCTGCGCGTCTCAACGCCACCGCTTGCAGTAGTCAGACGTGTGTGGCCGGAGTTCGTTCAACGATTACTTCTGATTCCTGGTTCCCGGTCCCCTGAATCTCCTCTTCTTTCATCCTTCACCTTTTTCCTCACCTTGCATTTCCTGGATTGCCAGCGCATCCGTATCTCCGAGTGCGCTCCTCGCCATTTCCTGTACTTTTTCCCGGAATCTGAACGCTTCCTGGAGTCGGGTCCAGAACCGCACGCTGGAACCCGAGGATCCACGCACAGGGTTATACAAACCCGAACAGTGCGAAAGAAGATATCTTTGAAGATCACAAACAAACAATACAGACAGGTGAGAAGAGGGGAAACCTGTGACACGCCTGTAGTCAGACACGCAATTGTTCACTCCCTACTTTTCCTCCACTTTACACAATCTGTTGGACGGCAAGTCTCACACTGTCTTTTCTCTTTGGGTGATTTATTGGACTGCAAGTTCCATGATACTTTTCATCAGGTTCACAGAACATCATCCGCTTTCACTTTCACAGTTACTTTTCACTGTGCTCGGAAATATATATTTACTTTGTTTCTTCATTTGAGTTTGACCACATTGTTTCTATATTTCTTGGTGCGGCATGCGGTTACTTTTAAACAATACAAAGAGACTCTTGTAGACTTTCAAAACCGTGTCAATATTTCCTTTGCCATGTGACCATTTCAACTATCACTCTTAGTCTCTCGTTGTTCATTTATATATCTTGTAATCTCACCCAGTTCACCACTGGGCTCCCTTAATCCGCGCAACTTGACATAGCTACAAAGTCTCATTAAACAATGGTTCTCTCCCTCGCGGTCACACTCCAGCCAGCAGTTCCAGCCTTACTGCTTACCGGCCAGATACAAGAGATGTCTGTTCTGCTCTAGGGGTCTCAGTGTGGCTTCCCAGCCAGGTGAGGGCCTCCTCCTGTCCTGAGAGACTCCCAGGCGGCTGCCTCGTTACGGGAAAACAAAAACACTTTGCAACTTGGGGGGCGGGGGGTCAGAGGCCTCCAAACTTTACCTCCTACTTTGCCTGCCTTGCAGACTTAGCAAGGAGCTCCTGCTCGACACCACGCCAGCTTCTCCACCAGTCAGTCTTGGGCTTCACTGGGTTCTAGGTCCTGCTCTGTGCACCACGGCTCCCCTCTGTGTCTCACCTTTTCTTCACTGGCAGAGTATTAGCACTTAGGGATCCCCTGCTGGTCTCAGCCATGCAGCCTCCCTGTACCTGTGCTGTGCCTTACTCACCACCCCTGAGTTTGAGCCTCCCCCCTTTATACATCTGCATCAGGTTAACAGGTTGCAGGTGTGGAATCAGAGGGAAGGGTGCCTGACCTTCAATTAACTTATCTTTGTGGCATGTCGGATTTTTCCTCTTAAGGGAGCTTAGTCTGAAAGAGACAGTCTTTTGGATTGTAGGTTCCCTGTGCACAATGGTGTGCTGCAGGGGAAACCTAGGGTAGTTAGATGGGAAAGGCGCATTGTGGGAGATGTAGTGTCCCCTCAGAATTATGTTTGCATTGAGATTGAGGTTTTGTTTTCCCATGATGTTTTCGTTTTTGTTTCTTTAAGGGAATATGCTGGGGTAAGAGGTGGCAATAACCCAAACAAACTGAGGGGATGTCGGGTAGGGGTGTGTCGAAAAGGGGGATACCATATCTAGTCTGAGGTAGTTCCCTCCCCAGTCCACAAGGATCCCCTGCCCAGATGATCCTCCCTCGCTCGTCTGCCCCCAGGGACGGGATCCAAGCGCGATGGCCCTCCCCATGGCACCTGAAAAAAGGAACCCCGGGGTCTACAAGTGAGAACACCCTCAGGTTTCTCACAGTGCAAGGGGTCAGAAATGTGAGGTGGACAACTTTGTGAAAGTTTTTCAAAAGATGCCATTTTATTAACTCAAAAGTTTCGATAAACGCCTCACTATCCCTAGCCTGACAAGGATTTCCCAGCCTCGAATAAACTAAAGGAAACACTCTAAGAAAGGGTTTCTGTTCCTCATACTTTTATCCACGCCAAATCAATAAGGAAACATATGGCAACTCAATAACAACAACAATAGCAATACAATTCACATCACAATAGCTACTTCTTCTTATAACCTGGTTAACTCCCCTTCCCCAAATTCAAGCAGACCTTTGCTTAACTGTTCAAAAAGGATAAGGAAATCCTGTCTCATAACAAAAAGGTCCACTTCAGCCCTCTTTTATTCCAATTTGATAACACAAAGTTCCAACTTGGATTACAAAGATGATTCACAATGTGTCAAACAGCGCTTTCTTCTTTTCCACTTGTAGTCAAAGTGTTGAGACAGCAGCTTCTTGTCATCAACAATGTCTATTTAAAGAATAAAGATCTCGTAGTCACAACAGGTGTCTTTGTCAGGATATTTTGGCACCCCCTGTAGTTTCTGTATTACTTCACCAAAACACTTCAATGGGCCTTATTACACGGTAGGCGGTAGGGATTTACCGGTACCGGTAAAATACCGGTACCGGTAAATCCCTGCCGCCTTACTACGAGGTCCCTTAGCGGGTTGGAGCTTTAACACCTGCTTTTTGCAGGCGTTAAAAACCAACCCGCTAAGGGACCTCAGAGCTAATTACGGCACCGCAAAATTGCGGTGCCGTAATTAGCGCCTTCCCCATTCCCATAGAGCCCTATGGGGCAGAAATGGGAATGGGGAAGGGCAATGGCGGAAGGGGGATTTACCGCCCCTCCAACCTTGGGATGGGGCGGTAAATCCCCTTTCCGCCAAGGCGGTGCCGGTATTTTACCGGCATGAGCCATGGCGCTAATAGCGCCATGGCTCACCGCCTACCGTGTAATGAGGCCCAATGACTCTTCGAGTTCTTCTTCATAAGCTTTACCTCACGACAGAACTTTCACAAACATTCACCTGGATTAGTTCCATGCCAGGTTTAAAACTGCTACCACTCTCTGTTCTGGTATACGCCCTTGGACCTGGTATGTTCTCCTGCCAGCCAAGACAGACTAATGCAGTTCTCTGTTTGAGTATAATCTTGTTACTCACTGCACCTTATCTGCAGGGGCGTTGTATGGACGTCCCAATATCAGCGTTGCGAACCAAGCGATCCCATGAGGATAGCTCAGCGGCAGCGTGCTCACCTTGGAAACAAGATGACACGGAGCAACACAGGTTCGATCCCTGGGTCCGTGCTTAGAAACCTCCGGGTATTAAGCGCGTTATAAATAACCTATCATATCATATCATATCATATCAAGCAGCAGAACCAGATGACTTGGCAGTGAGCCTGCTTTCATTAAGATCTCCAAGACATAAGGCCTCCTCAACTTGAGGGAAACTCTTTTTTATGATACACCCCTCTGCTGTTCTAGAACGACAGGCAGAGAGGTTGATCCCACAAAAGAGCAGGGAACACACGCACCGCTTGTACCAATGCTGCAAAGAAAAGACAAAGGGTGAGTGACACTGGGCTGAAATCACCAAGCAACAATCTAACAACTACGATTATAGAATACCTGTATAGTTGTCTTGCTAAGGATAGGAATCTAAGCCTATAGTAAGAACCAAAACAAGCCTTAATCACCTATACCAACCTGGACCCCAATCAACCCCCTTCCTAGTCAATGACCATATGATTTTACCACCAAGAAGAGAGTCTGGAGCCAAGAAAGTACCAAAAACAACGGCAGGAAAAAATAACAAAAAGGTAGGTTAGTATGGGAGGTCTACCCCAGGCGGCACGGAGGAAGCACTGGTAACGGGTTGGTGCACTGGGCAGCAGAGCATTCGTACGTGCACGTTTCAGGTGAGTCTTCAAGTGGAATGCTGCAGAAGGAGGTGATGATTCAATAGCAAGAAACAGTTGTTTGAATATTGTTTAAAGTCAGGTGTTGGAATAGCAGGGGTTGGAACAGAATGCAAAGGTAAGCTGCGAGAGACCCCAAAGAAACAAAACCCCTTACAGTACTCCAGGAAGCAGGCGGAGTCGTGAAGTGGTCTGTAGTTGAGTTCAGAAAGTAGCGCTGAAGAGAAGCGGAAGGCAAAGCAGAGCCTGTAAGCAATCCACAGTCAAAGCCAGGAAGCAGCGCTGCAGCAGAATCAGAAGGCAAAGCAGAGTCGGTAAGCAGTCTGTAGTCGAAGCCAGGAAGTAGTGCTGGAGCAAAATCGGAAGGCAAAGCAGAGTCCGGTTAGCAGTCCGTAGTCAAAACCATGCAGCAAAGCGGAAACAGAATCAAGAAGGAAGAGCTTCAAGGTAGAAGACGGAAAGTAGTCTGTCAACCGGTTGCCAGTCATTTGGTCGACTACAAACTGGTCGACTGCAATTTGGTCAACGCCATTTGGTCGAAAACCAAATGGTCGAATATTTTTTTTTTTTATTTTCACCCCTTTTTTGTTTTTTTTGGGGGGGGTCCCCCCCAAGCCCCTTTTTTCCTTTTTTTTTTTGTACACGAAAACCCACAAAACACATATATAAATAAAATAAAAAAAATCCAACCATTTGGTTTTCGACCAAATGGCGTCGACCAAATTGCAGTCGACCAGTTTGTAGTCGACCAAATGACTGGACACCTGTCAACCGTAGCTGGATCAATAACACGCTGAAAGCAGTATACAGTAAAGCTACAATTAGAAGCCCGATCTGTGGAAATGCACTGACTTTATGCTGTAGGCTGGGACGGGGCTTGTACGGGATCGTGCATTCGCAAGAGCCGTCGGCGTCTTACGTGACACGGGAGGTGTGCCTTTGTTGACAATCTCCATGGCAACCTCCATTTCTGCCACATAGACGTGTTCGTGCACCGTTTGGTAACAAACAACGGCTGTAATCTCAAGGGTGCACGCAGGCGCTGCGAATCAGATGAAGGACCATGTGTGACAAATTTCCTGCCCAAATAGAATCAATTGGCATAAAGTTATATGGTCTGGTACACACCCTTGAAGACCAACTACTACTTCTAAGTACTTCTGTGGTAATGGTCAACTTCAAAATTATGTCTTCAAACAATTAGATTTAAGGATTTATTTAAAGGAAACAAGAATCACACTGGTGCTATTCACTACACCTATGTGTTTGCCACACGCACGACAGGCAATGCTCTCCTCTTCATGAACCTCTTTTGTCAGAAGGGCAGTCCTCCAGCTCTATCACCAGCTGAGTGTCACCAGCATAATTGGCAAAATATACATTGATGTTGTCTAGAATTTAGCAGAGAAGATGTAGGTATAGGTTAATGAGAAGGGGAGATATGCTGGCCCCTTGAGGCACTCCGTACAGTATATCCATAACATGCAAGAAATTATCTCGCCAGTGAACCTCAGATTTCCTTGTGGTTAGAAATGATATCAACCAAGTGGTAGCTTCCTCTGAAGAGTTAGCAACTCTCTCCAGAGAGCGTTGGATCAGGTCATGATCAATAAGATCAAAAGCCGCACTTAGATCTAAGAGAATAAGGATACCGGTCTTCCCTTTATCCACTATATTCAGCATATGCGTCTGTAGATCTAACAGAACTGTTTCCGTGTTATGGAATGCTGGGAAACCAGACTGCTTATAATGTAGGATCTCATTTTCTTCTACATAGGCCTGTAGTTGACTAGTGACTATATATCTTCCTTACAGTGGGATTATAAGGACTAAAAGATATATTTGGTTTTACAGGGGAATGAGATATTTCAGAATTTAAATAGGCAGCTTTTAGATACTTCCGGCACGATGTCCCTGTGACTCATAGGGTTTCCTATTTCTGAGATTGTTAGCAATTTCACAAGAGCTTTTGTCACTCCTAATAGATGACCGGTTATGATTGTTTTCATTGTTATTTTGACAATTGACGTTGGGGAATGACAGCTATCTTTGACAACATGCCATTACATGGGTTGACATGAATGATATTCTCGCCTTTGATGAAGACAAAAACTGCATCTCATCCCACAAAGTCCTCCTGTTGCCCTGGGGCCCATCTCCTCCCAGGGGATCCTCCTGGCTAACACCACCGCCAGGGTCTGGATCAGGATCAGGAAGTGTCTGCCTTTCTCTGGCCACCTGGGAGGAGACTTTAGGTAGGGTTTTTGTGAGGACTCCGTAGGATTCATCACAGGAGCCTCCCCCTTTTGAGGCTAGGGAGGAGAGCCTGCTCCTAAGGCCCTCCCTAGGTGTCTGGGCAAGAGGGACCTCACTGGGGGAGACTCCCACTAAGGTGACAAGAACTCTCTTTCCTGTGAGGACCTCCCTAGACCATCCACTATAGTAGCATATGTGGGACTACCAGATATGAAGAACATTATAAAATACAGAGACTTGCTGAAGACAAAATTAAAATACCCCATTATGCCCAGGGAGGAGGATCTGTCTCTTTAAGGAGAGACATACATTTTACTTAGACGAGGAGGGTGGAAAGGGAGAGCATGTCGAGGAGAGGTGAAGCACAGAGAGAGAGAGAAGAACGTAAGCAGGGGAAGCCCCCTAATGATGTGACGCCTGGAGGAGGTGGAGCCCAGGAAAGCTGGGCAGCACACGACTTTCAGAGGAGTCCGAAGCATCAGAGGAAAACGCTGGAGGCCTGGCATTTTTGAGCAGAGAGAGCCCAAGGAGAACAGAATCTTTATCCTGTTGTTGGCGTGACCACAACGACTTCGTGGTAGGCTGTGCGCCCATTGAACAGCGCAGAAACCACCCATAGGGAGAGTCAATGAGACACCCTGAGACCCCCTTACAGACCAGGTCGCAACGAGAGAGAGGACAGAGTGCAGGACACCGACAACAAGGAGAAGCACAAGATCCAGAGGAGAGATGGAGAACCTGAGCGAGCAGTTAAGTAGAACTGTGCTAATGTGATCATGGGAATAATGACTAAGCCAGAAAGAGAAGTCATTAAGAACTGGGCACAACACCCTGTGAAGAGGGGAATGTATCATATATTTTAAGAAATAAAGAGTGGAGCAAACCAGAGAAAGACATCTATAAATATGAATTGGAAGTGAAATAAAGTGAACCTGATGAGTGGTGAGGCAAACAAACTGAGCAACCCAGGAGAGGGGGAACGTCAAGTCACTACAAATAAACCCAACCTAAGAAGGCCTGGGTTACAAGAGTCAGAAAGGCATATAAGCCTGGAACAAAGTATAAGAAAGAGCAATAGCAAGGACTGTGGAACTACTATCCCTAAAGGTGAGACAAAACCCAAGTACATTGTTAAAGAGTTAGAACATCTTGTCCAGAAGGTGGCAAGAGACTATTGGAAGATATCATAATGAAGAGACATTGCCATAAGAGATAACCGGGAGAGAAGAGCTATCCCCCTAGTACAATTTAAAATAATTAAAATAGTAGTAGGGTCATTTGGAACTAGTTTTGGACTGTGGACATATTCATTTGAGACTTCCTGACGACTGATGAGCACCTTAAGTTATTGTCAAAACCACAGTACCACCAACCTTAAGCAGGTGCAGCCAATCTGGCAGAAAGAAGAATACACCTGGTCACCATCCACCTCTCAGTGAAACCTGACTGGAGGAGCAGGGCTTCCAGGGAAACCCTCTATGGGAAGAAAACCCTGTTCTGAAAGCAGAAACCACTGATAGGTCAGCGTGCGGGGTCCCTTTCCTGATGAGCCGTCTTGTGAAGATGAACTGTTACACTGAAATGAGATGGGCACTGATTAGTTCAAGCATGAGAGAAAGAACCTGGGTTAAATGGGTTGTCTAATTATCCGTTAGTGCTGGGTGGATGCTCGGACTGTGGAATGTTTGTGTACTCCTTTCTTCAGCTGACGTGGGAAGAAGCGAGTGAACCCAGGAGTTGGCTGACAAGGAGAAGAGAATGTTTAGTACTGAAGGAAAACAGGAAAGTGTAAGACTTAATATCGGGTAAGTTCCCTACCGCTGCTATGACATCGGGAGGTGGGGCGTGTATCCTCCACCATCAGAAGAATGTGATCTTGCGATTGTAGGTCTCGGACAGGCCACGGCGTGTGCCGGAGGATATGAGATTCGAGAACGGGATACACAAACTCTACAATGGGAAACCACAAGTAAGTTTTTGCTATAGAAGGTGAAGTGGTGCGAGGGTAAAAGGAGAGTGATACCGTACGGAATCGCGGGAGACTTTCTGGGAAGCTGAGAGAGACGCTGAGAGGCGAACGGTATGCGCGAAGCCACAGGGCGCGATCGGAAGCCAAGCGGACAGGGAATAGAGAAAGGCAAGGATTAGAAATCTGTTATTAGAACATGGAAAAGAGCCTAGACATTTGCGTACTTACGGAACGTGGCTAACAAAAGTGTAGCAACGCAAGGATGTGCGGTCAGGGACGCCATATGAATCCTCTCCGGATGTTACACCTCGACCTTCGACCCATCACACTCCCCGGGGTCTGCCCCGTGCCTCTTCAGTCTCCCGCGTTAACAAGGACAGTTGGGGAGCTCTATGTAAGGCCAGAAAGAGGGACAAGAAAGTGGTTGCTCTTCATAAGGGGTTACGCTGGCAGCTGCCATGGAGAATAGCTGCAACAAACTACATTTCCCAGAAAACCTGCCATGGGTTGTAGTTCCTGGCATTAATATGGGAGCCTCGTTTTCGATTATGTCACGCCTCCTTGTTGTATTTAAACCACAGCGGTTTTCAGAACGCCGCTTCTGTTTATAGTTACAACCGGCATTTTCTGAAGTGCTACTTCTGTACCTTAATTTCAGAAGTCTCCTGTTTTTTTTCCGTGTACCGACCTTGCCTGCACACAAACTCCTACATCTTGATTCTACTTTGGTATTGTTTGCTGACCGTCTGTCTACCAGACCCCTTGCCTGCTCCCTGGACTCCTGGATTGTGATTTTGTTGTGTTTGCTGACCGCCCGTGTACCAGACCTTTTGCCTGCTCCTGGACTCCTGAATTGTGATTTTGCTACTGCTACTTCCTGTTTGAATTCCATATCTCACTTGGCCACGGACTCTTGAACCCATTCCTCAGAGTGCTTCCGTTCTTCTGGGGAATAACACTGGTAAGAACAATTCTTTGTTTAATACAAAGACAGTTTTGGTGGCCGAAGATGAAGTATGATGTCCAGCTTTACATCCAAACCTGTGCAGTCTGCACCCAAAACAAGCATGACAACAAGAAACCAGCTGGTAAACGTAATGTCCATGTATCATATTGAGTCTTTTATCAGTAAAGAGTTTGTTACTCATAGAGACCCATTAAAGATGCAGCTTCACTATTGCTTGATACACACTAGGTTTGCCCAGCACAACCGTAAATGAGTGAACACCCTGGATGTTCCTACGCAGCAGTACATGAGCGCATACACTGTGTTTTCTCAGCACAACATTCCAAAAAACATTTGCTGCTACTTATCTTATGTCTGGGAGCCCCTCAGGACTTCCCAGACAAAATGTGACCCGCTGTAAATCACTCCCAACAATGTAAGCAATCACTGTGCATTTCTCCGTACTTATCTTTGGTCTGGGTAGCCCCACGGGACTTCCCAGACAATGACCGTAAAGCCGTGATCCTTATCAGCACTCTCCTGCTCCTTCCGAAATGCGGCTGTCTGTAGTTCATGCAGTCCTGCTCTTCATCGTTCCTCTCCGCACGCGGCCGGTATGCCTCCACGCTGAATCAGAATAAGCCACACCTGCACGCTGTCGTTACCAGTTAATATGCTGCCCTTAATCCCAGACAGCTGGCCAAGCGCGCCCGTGTCAAACTACACGCAGACCCCGAGAATGCTGGGAATTGTAGTTTCTAGATGTTCCCAGCTTAAGAGGCATATCTAAACACTCCTCGTCTTTGCCAGCCCTGAGTCCTGACAGCGTGAACCAAACTCTGCAACAATATTTTCACTGTTTCGCCACCAAGGTCCAGGACGATTGGTCACTCTTGATACCTGTGGCTGAATTCGCCTACAACAACTCGGATCACTCGGCTGTCAAAACCAGTCCCTTCTTCTGTAGCCAAGGATTCCACCCTTTGGTTCTACCATCCATTCTCCCACACCCAACCCCTGTTCCTACAGTTGACTCCTGGATTGAAACCCTCATCAATGTACACAAAGAAGCAAAAGAACACCTCGAAAAGGCCTGAACAAACACCAAACACTATGCTGACTCCAAAAGAAGACCAGGGCCTTCATACACAATAGGTGATAAGGTCTGGCTATCCTCGAAACTTCTGCCTCGACACTTACGACCAAACAAATTGGCTCCTCTGTACTATGGTCCTTTCTCCATAAAGGAAATCATTAACCCAGTGGCCTTCCGACTCAGACTACCAGAATCTTGGAAGAGGATCCACCCAGTTTTACACACTTCTCTCTTGAAACCATACGTCCAGTCCTCCCGAACTGCTCCAAGATCTACCCCTGTGTCAATGATCAGTTAGAATACGAGGTTTCCAGAATATGTGACTCCAGGTACAGACGTGGACAGCTACAGTATCTGGTCGAGTGGAAAGGATACCCTCCCAGTGAACGCACCTGGGAACCAGTCTCAAACATAAATGCCCCCAGACTACTCCGAAGGTACCACCTTATACACCCGGGCAAACTCGGAGGAACTGGGGTTCGGAGGAGGCATGCTGTCATGAACCACCGTACGCGTCCCTCTGGACTTCGTGGTCCCTGACCCATAGGTGACTGAACTCAGCAGTACTCCCAACATGGCCACTGAACGCGGAACGCTGTTTGCCAGTCTCCGCGTTGTACGATCTACGTTCTACAAAGCAGACACGCCCCTGCGGCCCTGCGCGTCTCAACGCCACCGCTTGCAGTAGTCAGACGTGTGTGGCCGGAGTTCGTTCAACGATTACTTCTGATTCCTGGTTCCCGGTCCCCTGAATCTCCTCTTCTTTCATCCTTCACCTTTTTCCTCACCTTGCATTTCCTGGATTCCCAGCGCATCCGTATCTCCGAGTGCGCTCCTCGCCATTTCCTGTACTTTTTCCCGGAATCTGAACGCTTCCTGGAGTCGGGTCCAGAACCGCACGCTGGAACCCGAGGATCCACGCACAGGGTTATACAAACCCGAACAGTGCGAAAGAAGATATCTTTGAAGATCACAAACAAACAATACAGACAGGTGAGAAGAGGGGAAACCTGTGACACGCCTGTAGTCAGACACGCAATTGTTCACTCCCTACTTTTCCTCCACTTTACACAATCTGTTGGACGGCAAGTCTCACACTGTCTTTTCTCTTTGGGTGATTTATTGGACTGCAAGTTCCATGATACTTTTCATCAGGTTCACAGAACATCATCCGCTATTCACTTTCACAGTTACTTTTCACTGTGCTCGGAAATATATATTTACTTTGTTTCTTCATTTGAGTTTGACCACATTGTTTCTATATTTCTTGGTGCGGCATGCGGTTACTTTTAAACAATACAAAGAGACTCTTGTAGAATTTCAAAACCGTGTCAATATTTCCTTTGCCATGTGACCATTTCAACTATCACTCTTAGTCTCTCGTTGTTCATTTATATATCTTGTAATCTCACCCAGTTCACCACTGGGCTCCCTTAATCCGCGCAACTTGACATAGCTACAAAGTCTCATTAAACAATGGTTCTCTCCCTCGCGGTCACACTCCAGCCAGCAGTTCCAGCCTTACTGCTTACCGGCCAGATACAAGAGATGTCTGTTCTGCTCTAGGGGTCTCAGTGTGGCTTCCCAGCCAGGTGAGGGCCTCCTCCTGTCCTGAGAGACTCCCAGGCGGCTGCCTCGTTACGGGAAAACAAAAACACTTTGCAACTTGGGGGGCGGGGGGTCAGAGGCCTCCAAACTTTACCTCCTACTTTGCCTGCCTTGCAGACTTAGCAAGGAGCTCCTGCTCGACACCACGCCAGCGTCTCCACCAGTCAGTCTTGGGCTTCACTGGGTTCTAGGTCCTGCTCTGTGCACCACGGCTCCCCTCTGTGTCTCACCTTTTCTTCACTGGCAGCGTATTAGCACTTAGGGATCCCCTGCTGGTCTCAGCCATGCAGCCTCCCTGTACCTGTGCTGTGCCTTACTCACCACCCCTGAGTTTGAGCCTCCCCCCTTTATACATCTGCATCAGGTTAACAGGTTGCAGGTGTGGAATCAGAGGGAAGGGTGCCTGACCTTCAATTAACTTATCTTTGTGGCATGTCGGATTTTTCCTCTTAAGGGAGCTTAGTCTGAAAGAGACAGTCTTTTGGATTGTAGGTTCCCTGTGCACAATGGTGTGCTGCAGGGGAAACCTAGGGTAGTTAGATGGGAAAGGCGCATTGTGGGAGATGTAGTGTCCCCTCAGAATTATGTTTGCATTGAGATTGAGGTTTTGTTTTCCCATGATGTTTTCGTTTTTGTTTCTTTAAGGGAAAATGCTGGGGTAAGAGGTGGCAATAACCCAAACAAACTGAGGGGATGTCGGGTAGGGGTGTGTCGAAAAGGGGGATACCATATCTAGTCTGAGGTAGTTCCCTCCCCAGTCCACAAGGATCCCCTGCCCAGATGATCCTCCCTCGCTCGTCTGCCCCCAGGGACGGGATCCAAGCGCGATGGCCCTCCCCATGGCACCTGAAAAAAGGAACCCCGGGGTCTACAAGTGAGAACACCCTCAGGTTTCTCACAGTGCAAGGGGTCAGAAATGTGAGGTGGACAACTTTGTGAAAGTTTTTCAAAAGATGCCATTTTATTAACTCAAAAGTTTCGATAAACGCCTCACTATCCCTAGCCTGACAAGGATTTCCCAGCCTCGAATAAACTAAAGGAAACACTCTAAGAAAGGGTTTCTGTTCCTCATACTTTTATCCACGCCAAATCAATAAGGAAACATATGGCAACTCAATAACAACAACAATAGCAATACAATTCACATCACAATAGCTACTTCTTCTTATAACCTGGTTAACTCCCCTTCCCCAAATTCAAGCAGACCTTTGCTTAACTGTTCAAAAAGGATAAGGAAATCCTGTCTCATAACAAAAAGGTCCACTTCAGCCCTCTTTTATTCCAATTTGATAACACAAAGTTCCAACTTGGATTACAAAGATGATTCACAATGTGTCAAACAGCGCTTTCTTCTTTTCCACTTGTAGTCAAAGTGTTGAGACAGCAGCTTCTTGTCATCAACAATGTCTATTTAAAGAATAAAGATCTCGTAGTCACAACAGGTGTCTTTGTCAGGATATTTTGGCACCCCCTGTAGTTTCTGTATTACTTCACCAAAACACTTCAATGGGCCTTATTACACGGTAGGCGGTAGGGATTTACCTGTACCGGTAAAATACCGGTACCGGTAAATCCCTGCCGCCTTACTACGAGGTCCCTTAGCGGGTTGGAGCTTTAACACCTGCTTTTTGCAGGCGTTAAAAACCAACCCGCTAAGGGACCTCGGAGCTAATTACGGCACCGCAAAATTGCGGTGCCGTAATTAGCGCCTTCCCCATTCCCATAGAGCCCTATGGGGCAGAAATGGGAATGGGGAAGGGCAATGGCGGAAGGGGGATTTACCGCCCCTCCAACCTTGGGATGGGGCGGTAAATCCCCTTTCCGCCAAGGCGGTGCCGGTATTTTACCGGCATGAGCCATGGCGCTAATAGCGCCATGGCTCACCGCCTACCGTGTAATGAGGCCCAATGACTCTTCGAGTTCTTCTTCATAAGCTTTACCTCACGACAGAACTTTCACAAACATTCACCTGGATTAGTTCCATGCCAGGTTTAAAACTGCTACCACTCTCTGTTCTGGTATACGCCCTTGGACCTGGTATGTTCTCCTGCCAGCCAAGACAGACTAATGCAGTTCTCTGTTTGAGTATAATCTTGTTACTCACTGCACCTTATCTGCCAGGGGCGTTGTATGGACGTCCCAATATCAGCGTTGCGAACCAAGCGATCCCATGAGGATAGCTCAGCGGCAGCGTGCTCACCTTGGAAACAAGATGACACGGAGCAACACAGGTTCGATCCCTGGGTCCGTGCTTAGAAACCTCCGGGTATTAAGCGCGTTATAAATAACCTATCATATCATATCATATCATATCAGGCAGCAGAACCAGATGACTTGGCAGTGAGCCTGCTTTCATTAAGATCTCCAAGACATAAGGCCTCCTCAACTTGAGGGAAACTCTTTTTTATGATACACCCCTCTGCTGTTCTAGAAAGACAGGCAGAGAGGTTGATCCCACAAAAGAGCAGGGAACACACGCACCGCTTGTACCAATGCTGCAAAGAAAAGACAAAGGGTGAGTGACACTGGGCTGAAATCACCAAGCAACAATCTAACAACTACGATTATAGAATACCTGTATAGTTGTCTTGCTAAGGATAGGAATCTAAGCCTATAGTAAGAACCAAAACAAGCCTTAATCACCTATACTAACCTGGACCCCAATCAACCCCCTTCCTAGTCAATGACCATATGATTTTACCACCAAGAAGAGAGTCTGGAGCCAAGAAAGTACCAAAAACAACGGCAGGAAAAAATAACAAAAAGGTAGGTTAGTATGGGAGGTCTACCCCAGGCGGCACGGAGGAAGCACTGGTAACGGGTTGGTGCACTGGGCAGCAGAGCATTCGTACGTGCACGTTTCAGGTGAGTCTTCAAGTGGAATGCTGCAGAAGGAGGTGATGATTCAATAGCAAGAAACAGTTGTTTGAATATTGTTTAAAGTCAGGTGTTGGAATAGCAGGTGTTGGAACAGAATGCAAAGGTAAGCTGCGAGAGACCCCAAAGAAACAAAACCCCTTACAGTACTCCAGGAAGCAGGCGGAGTCGTGAAGTGGTCTGTAGTTGAGTTCAGGAAGTAGCGCTGAAGAGAAGCGGAAGGCAAAGCAGAGCCTGTAAGCAATCCACAGTCAAAGCCAGGAAGCAGCGCTGCAGCAGAATCAGAAGGCAAAGCAGAGTCGGTAAGCAGTCTGTAGTCGAAGCCAGGAAGTAGTGCTGGAGCAAAATCGGAAGGCAAAGCAGAGTCCGGTTAGCAGTCCGTAGTCAAAACCATGCAGCAAAGCGGAAACAGAATCAAGAAGGAAGAGCTTCAAGGTAGAAGACGGAAAGTAGTCTGTCAACCGGTTGCCAGTCATTTGGTCGACTACAAACTGGTCGACTGCAATTTGGTCAACGCCATTTGGTCGAAAACCAAATGGTCGAATATTTTTTTTTTTTATTTTCACCCCTTTTTTGGTTTTTTTTGGGGGGGTCCCCCCCCCAAACCCTTTTTTTCCTTTTTTTTTTTTGTACACGAAAACCCACAAAACACATATATAAATAAAATAAAAAAAATCCAACCATTTGGTTTTCGACCAAATGGCGTCGACCAAATTGCAGTCGACCAGTTTGTAGTCGACCAAATGACTGGACACCTGTCAACCGTAGCTGGATCAATAACACGCTGAAAGCAGTATACAGTAAAGCTACAATTAGAAGCCCGATCTGTGGAAATGCACTGACTTTATGCTGTAGGCTGGGACGGGGCTTGTACGGGATCGTGCATTCGCAAGAGCCGTCGGCGTCTTACGTGACACGGGAGGTGTGCCTTTGTTGACAATCTCCATGGCAACCTCCCTTTCTGCCACATAGACGTGTTCGTGCAACGTTTGGTAACAAACAACGGCTGTAATCTCAAGGGTGCACGCAGGCGCTGCGAATCAGATGAAGGACCATGTGTGACAAATTTCCTGCCCAAATAGAATCAATTGGCATAAAGTTATATGGTCTGGTACACACCCTTGAAGACCAACTACTACTTCTAAGTACTTCTGTGGTAATGGTCAACTTCAAAATTATGTCTTCAAACAATTAGATTTAAGGATTTATTTAAAGGAAACAAGAATCACACTGGTGCTATTCACTACACCTATGTGTTTGCCACACGCACGACAGGCAATGCTCTCCTCTTCATGAACCTCTTTTGTCAGAAGGGCAGTCCTCCAGCTCTATCATCAGCTGAGTGTCACCAGCATAATTGGCAAAATATACATTGATGTTGTCTAGAATTTAGCAGAGAAGATGTAGGTATAGGTTAATGAGAAGGGGAGATATGCTGGCCCCTTGAGGCACTCCGTACAGTATATCCATAACATGCAAGAAATTATCTCGCCAGTGAACCTCAGATTTCCTTGTGGTTAGAAATGATATCAACCAAGTGGTAGCTTCCTCTGAAGAGTTAGCAACTCTCTCCAGAGAGCGTTGGATCAGGTCATGATCAATAAGATCAATAGCCGCACTTAGATCTAAGAGAATAAGGATACTGGTCTTCCCTTTATCCACTATATTCAGCATATGCGTCTGTAGATCTAACAGAACTGTTTCCGTGTTATGGAATGCTGGGAAACCAGACTGCTTATAATGTAGGATCTCATTTTCTTCTACATAGGCCTGTAGTTGACTAGTGACTATATATCTTCCTTACAGTGGGATTATAAGGACTAAAAGATATATTTGGTTTTACAGGGGAATGAGATATTTCAGAATTTAAATAGGCAGCTTTTAGATACTTCCGGCACGATGTCCCTGTGACTCATAGGGTTTCCTATTTCTGAGATTGTTAGCAATTTCACAAGAGCTTTTGTCACTCCTAATAGATGACCGGTTATGATTGTTTTCATTGTTATTTTGACAATTGACGTTGGGGAATGACAGCTATCTTTGACAACATGCCATTACATGGGTTGACATGAATGATATTCTCGCCTTTGATGAAGATAAAAACTGCATCTCATCCCACAAAGTCCTCCTGTTGCCCTGGGGCCCATCTCCTCCCAGGGGATCCTCCTGGCTAACACCACCGCCAGGGTCTGGATCAGGATCAGGAAGTGTCTGCCTTTCTCTGGCCACCTGGGAGGAGACTTTAGGTAGGGTTTTTGTGAGGACTCCGTAGGATTCATCACAGGAGCCTCCCCCTTTTGAGGCTAGGGAGGAGAGCCTGCTCCTAAGGCCCTCCCTAGGTGTCTGGGCAAGTGGGACCTCACTGGGGGAGACTCCCACTAAGGTGACAAGAACTCTCTTTCCTGTGAGGACCTCCCTAGACCATCCACTATAGTAGCATATGTGGGACTACCAGATATGAAGAACATTATAAAATACAGAGACTTGCTGAAGACAAAATTAAAATACCCCATTATGCCCAGGGAGGAGGATCTGTCTCTTTAAGGAGAGACATACATTTTACTTAGACGAGGAGGGTGGAAAGGGAGAGCATGTCGAGGAGAGGTGAAGCACAGAGAGAGAGAGAAGAACGTAAGCAGGGGAAGCCCCCTAATGATGTGACGTCTGGAGGAGGTGGAGCCCAGGAAAGCTGGGCAGCACACGACTTTCAGAGGAGTCCGAAGCATCAGAGGAAAACGCTGGAGGCCTGGCATCTTTGAGCAGAGAGAGCCCAAGGAGAACAGAATCTTTATCCTGTTGTTGGCGTGACCACAACGACTTCGTGGTAGGCTGTGCGCCCATTGAACAGCGCAGAAACCACCCATAGGGAGAGTCAATGAGACACCCTGAGACCCCCTTACAGACCAGGTCGCAACGAGAGAGAGGACAGAGTGCAGGACACCGACAACAAGGAGAAGCACAAGATCCAGAGGAGAGATGGAGAACCTGAGCGAGCAGTTAAGTAGAACTGTGCTAATGTGATCATGGGAATAATGACTAAGCCAGAAAGAGAAGTCATTAAGAACTGGGCACAACACCCTGTGAAGAGGGGAATGTATCCTATATTTTAAGAAATAAAGAGTGGAGCAAACCAGAGAAAGACATCTATAAATATGAATTGGAAGTGAAATAAAGTGAACCTGATGAGTGGTGAGGCAAACAAACTGAGCAACCCAGGAGAGGGGGAATGTCAAGTCACTACAAATAAACCCAACCTAAGAAGGCCTGGGTTACAAGAGTCAGAAAGGCATATAAGCCTGGAACAAAGTATAAGAAAGAGCAATAGCAAGGACTGTGGAACTACTATCCCTAAAGGTGAGACAAAACCCAAGTACATTGTTAAAGAGTTAGAACATCTTGTCCAGAAGGTGGCAAGAGACTATTGGAAGATATCATAATGAAGAGACATTGCCATAAGAGATAACCGGGAGAGAAGAGCTATCCGCCTAGTACAATTTAAAATAATTAAAATAGTAGTAGGGTCATTTAGAACTAGTTTTGGACTGTGGACATATTCTTTTGAGACTTCCTGACGACTGATGAGCACCTTAAGTTATTGTCAAAACCACAGTACCACCAACCTTAAGCAGGTGCAGCCAATCTGGCAGAAAGAAGAATACACCTGGTCACCATCCACCTCTCAGTGAAACCTGACTGGAGGAGCAGGGCTTCCAGGGAAACCCTCTATGGGAAGAAAACCCTGTTCTGAAAGCAGAAACCACTGATAGGTCAGCGTGCGGGGTCCCTTTCCTGATGAGCCGTCTTGTGAAGATGAACTGTTACACTGAAATGAGATGGGCACTGATTAGTTCAAGCATGAGAGAAAGAACCTGGGTTAAATGGGTTGTCTAATTATCCGTTAGTGCTGGGTGGATGCTCGGACTGTGGAATGTTTGTGTACTCCTTTCTTCAGCTGACGTGGGAAGAAGCGAGTGAACCCAGGAGTTGGCTGACAAGGAGAAGAGAATGTTTAGTACTGAAGGAAAACAGGAAAGTGTAAGACTTAATATCGGGTAAGTTCCCTACCGCTGCTATGACATCGGGAGGTGGGGCGTGTATCCTCCACCATCAGAAGAATGTGATCTTGCGATTGTAGGTCTCGGACAGGCCACGGCGCGTGCCGGAGGATATGAGATTCGAGAACAGGATACACAAACTCTACAATGGGAAACCACAAGTAAGTTTTTGCTATAGAAGGTGAAGTGGTGCGAGGGTAAAAGGAGAGTGATACCGTACGGAATCGCGGGAGACTTTCTGGGAAGCTGAGAGAGACGCTGCGAGGCGAACGGTATGCGCGAAGCCACAGGGCGCGATCGGAAGCCAAGCGGACAGGGAATAGAGAAAGGCAAGGATTAGAAATCTGTTATTAGAACATGGAAAAGAGCCTAGACATTTGCGTACTTACGGAACGTGGCTAACAAAAGTGTAGCAACGCAAGGATGTGCGGTCAGGGACGCCATATGAATCCTCTCCGGATGTTACACCTCGACCTTCGACGCATCACACTCCCCGGGGTCTGCCCCGTGCCTCTTCAGTCTCCCGCGTTAACAAGGACAGTTGGGGAGCTCTATGTAAGGCCAGAAAGAGGGACAAGAAAGTGGTTGCTCTTCATAAGGGGTTACGCTGGCAGCTGCCATGGAGAATAGCTGCAACAAACTACATTTCCCAGAAAACCTGCCATGGGTTGTAGTTCCTGGCATTAATATGGGAGCCTCGTTTTCGATTATGTCACGCCTCCTTGTTGTATTTAAACCACAGCGGTTTTCAGAACGCCGCTTCTGTTTATAGTTACAACCGGCATTTTCTGAAGTGCTACTTCTGTACCTTAATTCCGGAAGTCTCCTGTTTTTTTTCCGTGTACCGACCTTGCCTGCACACGAACTCCTACATCTTGATTCTACTTTGGTATTGTTTGCTGACCGTCTGTCTACCAGACCCCTTGCCTGCTCCCTGGACTCCTGGATTGTGATTTTGTTGTGTTTGCTGACCGCCCGTGTACCAGACCTTTTGCCTGCTCCTGGACTCCTGAATTGTGATTTTGCTACTGCTACTTCCTGTTTGAATTCCATATCTCACTTGGCCACGGACTCTTGAACCCATTCCTCAGAGTGCTTCCGTTCTTCTGGGGAATAACACTGGTAAGAACAATTCTTTGTTTAATACAAAGACAGTTTTGGTGGCCGAAGATGAAGTATGATGTCCAGCTTTACATCCAAACCTGTGCAGTCTGCACCCAAAACAAGCATGACAACAAGAAACCAGCTGGTAAACGTAATGTCCATGTATCATATTGAGTCTTTTATCAGTAAAGAGTTCGTTACTCATAGAGACCCATTAAAGATGCAGCTTCACTATTGCTTGATACACACTAGGTTTGCCCAGCACAACCGTAAATGAGTGAACACCCTGGATGTTCCTACGCAGCAGTACATGAGCACATACACTGTGTTTCTCAGCACAACATTCCAAAAAACATTCGCCGCTACTTATCTTATGTCTGGGAGCCCCTGTAGTTCATGCAGTCCTGCTCTTCATCGTTCCTCTCCGCACGCGGCCGGTATGCCTCCACGCTGAATCAGAACAAGCCACACCTGCACGCTGCCGTTACCAGTTAATATGCTGCCCTTAATCCTAGACGGCTGGCCAAGCACGCGCGTGTCGAACTACACGCAGACCCCGAGAATGCTGGGAATTGTAGTTTCTAGACCTTCTCAGCTTAAGAGGCATATCTAAACACTCCTCGTCTTTGCTAGCCCTGAGTCCTGACATTACCTCCCCTTCCAGGGCTCCTCCCAGGACCTGGTTTACCTGTATGTCGTACATGAAATTGTTTAACCAACCTGGGAGCATGGACATCTCGTGCTGGTTCCCAAGAACAATCCTCAGGTCCGTAACCTTCCCATTGCACCAAATACCATATTTTTTTATATCTTCTTTTGGAATCCACAATGCGCTTAACTTCATATTCCGTTTGTCCTTCTCTCACTATGGCTGGAGGTTTTTTCGTCGTCGTTCCAGGAGCTGCAGGTTTAAGCAACGACACATGGAACACCGGGTGTATAGGTAGAGTCTTTGGCAAACGCAATTTCATAGCTGTAGATGACACACATGTAACGATTTCATAAGGTCCAATAAATCTAGGCATAAATTTACGAGATCCTACTATAGATAGGTTCTTGGTTGATAACCAAACTCTGTCTCCTATCTTATAGCGAGGACTCGCCTGTCTGTGTTTGTCAGCGTGTCTTTTATAGGTTTCTTTAGCCTGTTTCAAATGCGTGCGCGCTTTCTGTCTGATCTTAAGAAGCAACTGTTTACGTCCTTGTAAAACTGGTACATTCTCTACTTCAGGTAAATGTTCTGGTATCATGTTCTGCTCATGTCCAAATAAACATTCATTGGGGGACATAACCAAGGAAGAGTGCAGCGTGTTGTTATACGTAAACTCTGCCAACCATAATGCCTGCACCCAAGACTCTCGGCCATCCCCCAAATAGGCCCGCAAGTATTGTTCGAGTGTTTGATTTACTCGTTCTGTCTGCCCATCGGTTTGAGGGTGGTAACTGGTAGATAAGGCACAGTTGATTCCCAACATGCGACAGAAAGCTCGCCAAAACTTTGATGTAAACTGTGGACCTCTGTCCAAGACAATACTCTTGGGCAACCCTTGTAATCTAACTACATGTTGAAGGAACAACTCCGCTAACTTGTCTGCTCCAGGTATTCCTTCACAAGGAATGAAACGAGCTTGCTTGGATAGAAAATCCACCACTACCCAAATGGTGTGAAACTGCTTATCAGGTGGAAGGTCTGTAATAAAATCCATAGATATGTGTGTCCATACTTTCTCAGGTGTGGGTAATGGTTGTAATAACCCTCTCTCTTTTACATGATCTGCTTTATTCCTCATGCAATTTTCACATTGTAATAAATATTTGCCCACATCCTGCCTCAAAGTAGGCCACCAAAAGTATTTTTCCAACATGGTTTGCATTTTCCTTTGCCCAGCGTGTCCCGCTAATTGGGAATTATGACACCAATATAGGGCTTTTCCCTGTATTTCCTTAGTAGTTAAAAACAATCGATCTTGATGGTACGGTAACCCCTGCCTCACCTTCCTTGCCGGATAACTAGCCTGCCACTTATGGATTTGTCGGGGGGGAAGAGCTTTCTTGACTTCATCAATTACATTTTTTGTAATAGCTCCAATGACTTTTTCAGGAGGAATAATTGCTCTTGCTTCACTCACCACATTCTCCAAATTTTGCTGCCTAGACAATGCGTCTGCCTTACCATTATTCTTTCCTGGTCTGAATGTCACCACAAAATTAAATTCATTAAAGTATTGAGACCAGCGTAATTGCCTGGGACTAAGTTTATGAGCAGTCTTAAAGTATTGCAAGTTCTTGTGATCCGTTACCACCACCACCTGATGCTTAGCCTCCAATAGGTAATGCCTCCATTCTAAAAAGGCTGATCGAATAGCCAGCAATTCCTTGTCTGTGATAGAATAATTCTGTTCACACCCTGATAGTTTTCAAGAATAGAAGGCCACTGGGTGCCATACCCCCTCCTTATCCTTCTGTGACAAAATCGCCCCTATCGCCAGATTACTAGCATCTGTCTCCACTTGAAAAGCTTCATTGGTGTCTGGGTGTTTCAAACCTGGTGCAGTAGTAAAAGCGATCTTTAATTCCTGAAAGGCCTTTTCTGCTTCAGGACCCCAAATGAATGGTGTTGCTTTCTTGAGAAGTCGAGTACTCGGCGTTACTAATGCTGAGAAATTACTAATAAAACGCCGATAGAAATGTGCAAATCCTAAAAATGATTGGATGTCCTTGATGCATTGTGGTGATGGCCAATCTGTCACCGCCTGTACCTTCTTGGCATCCATCACTACACCCTCTGGAGTTAGTATGAACCCCAGAAATTGCACTTGCCTAGTGTGAAAAGCACATTTCTCCAGTTTTACACAAAGCTGATACTCCTGCAGCCTCTGAAGCACTGCCCTCACATGTTGAACATGCTGTTCCTCTGAAACTGAATAAATCAAAATATCATCAATGTACACTATAACAAATAGATCAATAAAGTCCCTCAACACTTCTTGCATAAAGAATTGAAATGCCGCAGGAGCATTGCATA
This sequence comes from Ambystoma mexicanum, assembly GCF_040938575.1. Lineage (NCBI taxonomy): Eukaryota > Metazoa > Chordata > Amphibia > Caudata > Ambystomatidae > Ambystoma > Ambystoma mexicanum. Next base: position 175,844,232 of record NC_090931.1, read on the forward strand.
ATCCAAACGGCATAACCAAGTATTCGAACAATCCAAATTTTGTCCAAAATGCCGTCTTCCACTCATCCCCCTCTTTTACTCTTATCAAGTGGTATGCTCCTCTTAAATCCAATTTAGTGTACATTTTTGCCGCCCACACCTGATCCAGTAACACTGAAATTAGAGGCAATGGAAACCTATTCTTAATGGTTACCTTGTTCAAGGCACGATAGTCAATACAAGTGCGTAATGTCCCCTCTTTTTTTGGAACAAAAAACAAAGGAGAAGAGACCGGGGACGTGGAATGTCTAATGAACCCCTTCTCTTACATTTCATCCAAATACTCTCTTAAGTGTTTATTTTCTGTCTCTATAAGGGCATAAATTCTACTGCAGGGTAGCTTCGCCCCCTCCTCCAATTCAATGACACAATCATAAGGTCGATGGGGAGGTAATTGTTCTGCCCCTCTTTTGTCAAATACCTTGGTGAACTCTCGATATTGCAGGGGAAGTTCTGCTTTCACGGCTCCCACCAATTGCGCTCTGCTATCCTGTTTAACTAACCACGCCGTGGGTCCCACTTCTGGTAACATGTGTTTTTAACACCTCTGTTCATCAAACTCTACTGTCTGTTTTTCCCAGTCAATCTTTGGATTGTGTTGCACTAACCGAGCCATTCCCAAAATCAAACCAAACTGTGGTGCAGGTATCAAATCAAAAGTAATGTCTTCATTGTGACCTGATGTAAATGTCATCCGCAACTTTTGTGTTTGTTGTCTTATAGGCCCTGACACTAAAGGAGACCCATCCACCGAATGCACTCCTTCCACTCTTTGTCTTGTAAAGGAAGGCCCAATTGTTTGGCCAATGTAATGTCCACAAAATTACCTGTGGCCCCTGAGTATATCATAGCCAGTACTGTCTGCTTGGATATTGCCCAACATAACATCACTAATATATACAAATGAGATGTCTTGCTTCCAACTGTATTTGCCACCAATTTGGGGAACTTTAATTCCTTCGGGCCTGTCACCTGAGTTCTCCCTAAGGTCGGCCCACTTCTTTTCCCACCTCCTTTTTGCTTCGTTCCCCTCCTATACTCCTCTGGGGAGTATTAGGACAAGTGCGTATAAAATGGCCTGCCTGTCCACAGTACAAACACAATTTGTTAAGCTTCCTCTGTTCTTTTTCTGCCCCTGATAATGGTCCTCTCACACTACCAATCTGCACTGGTTCTCACTACTCCTTCCTCTTGTCATCCTATCTAATCTCACAAATGGGACAGTTTCTGGTTTCTTTTTATCTCCTTTTCTCTCATTCATCCGGTGATCCAGCCTAAGGGCCAGATCTATCATGGCCATACAAGTGCTTGGTTGTGGTTCTACCTGCGCAATTGCATCTTTTAGTTCTTCCCGTAAACCTTGATAAAACAATACGGTCTGTTTAGCCACTGGCCATTCTGTTTCAATCACTAGTCTATTAAACTGTGTCACATATGTTACCAGACCTCATGACCCCTGTCTTAAACCTAACAACTCTTTGTCTTGTGCCAGTGAGACTTCCCGTCTATCAAACAGTCTGCCAAACTCAGATAAGAAATTATCCCAATTATATAACAACGGATCATCTTTCTGTACCAGAGGCATAGCCCAAGATGCATCATCGCCTGTTAAATATGATATTACAAAGGCAGTTCTGGCTTGGATAGTTTCAAATGCCGCAGGCTTGCACAAAAAATGAACTCTACATTGGGTAAGAAAGGTCATATATTTACTAGGATCCCCTGAAAAACGCTCTGGTGCTGCCAGAGGTATGTTACTAGGAGGTTGCACAATGACAGTGGGATTTCTACTAGTGGAAACGCTCCCAGTATTGGCTGTACTAGGCCCCTCTAAAGGGGTACCTTGGGCCACCAATCCTTGTACTTGTGATTTCAAAGTGGTAGTTTCGTGCCGAGCATGCACTAATTCCATTTGGATATCTTGTAGTGCCTTTAGCACGTCGGCTAAAGGTGGAGGTGTCGTGTCCATTTGGCTTAGGTGGTTGTGAGTATCCCAATCTGGGGGTGGCTTATTATGTCACAATCACACTTTAAAGGAAAGGATGAGAGCTCGACACTCTCCCCCGAACCACTGAAGCCGAATGAACTCGACCCTCCCACCGTGGTTGGCACAGACGCCTGATATATAAAACAGGTCGCCACGTGGCAGCCAATGGGGGGAAGAGGGGTTAGGGAGAGGTTGTGGATAGGATGGGGAATTTAGGAACACCAGAAAAAGGGTAAGGAACTCCTACTTTGGATGGGACAGGGGAAGCACAAGGAAAGAACCCTACTCTGTCCAGCATGTAACACTGTCCACGTAAATAACCTGTCTTCCTATCTAGTACACCTTAATACGTGTACTAACCCCTGTTGGTTCACAATAAAACACATAAGCAAGCAACATGATGAAAACAAACATTAGGAAAACTTCCCATCATGATAAACAAGACACTTGGCCCTTCGGGCAGCAAAGCAACATATAACATAAATGATTTCCCTCCTACACTAGTTTACTGCACCAGTGAAGATTTGGTGAACTTGGTAAACATAATGTCCATGTATCATATTGAGTCTTTTGTCAGTAAACAGTTTGTTACTCATAGAGACCCATTAAAGATGCAGCTTCACTATTGCTTGATACACACTAGGTTTGCCCAGCACAACCGTAAATGAGTGAACACCCTTGATGTTCCTACGCAGCAGTACATGAGCGCATACACTGTGTTTTCTCAGCACAACATTCCAAAAAACATTTGCTGCTACTTATCTTATGTCTGGGAGCCCCTCAGGACTTCCCAGACAAAATGTGACCCGCTGTAAATCACTCCCAACAATGTAAGCAATCACTGTGCATTTCTCCGTACTTATCTTTGGTCTGGGTAGCCCCACGGGACTTCCCAGACAATGACAGTAAAGCCGTGATCCTTATCAGAACTCTCCTGCTCCTTCCGAAATGCGGCCGTCTGTAGTTCATGCAGTCCTGCTCTTCATCGTTCCTCTCCGCACGCGGCCGGTATGCCTCCACGCTGAATCAGAATAAGCCACACCTGCACGCTGCCGTTACCAGTTAATATGCTGCCCTTAATCCCAGACAGCTGGCCAAGCGCGCCCGTGTCAAACTACACGCAGACCCCGAGAATGCTGGGAATTGTAGTTTCTAGACCTTCCCAGCTTAAGAGGCATATCTAAACACTCCTCGTCTTTGCCAGCCCTGAGTCCTGACAGCGTGAACCAAACTCTGCAACAATATTTTCACTGTTTCGCCACCAAGGTCCAGGACGATTGGTCACTCTTGATACCTGTGGCTGAATTCGCCTACAACAACTCGGATCACTCGGCTGTCAAAACCAGTCCCTTCTTCTGTAGCCAAGGATTCCACCCTTTGGTTCTACCATCCATTCTCCCACACCCAACCCCTGTTCCTACAGTTGACTCCTGGATTGAAACCCTCATCAATGTACACAAAGAAGCAAAAGAACACCTCGAAAAGGCCTGAACAAACACCAAACACTGTGCTGACTCCAAAAGAAGACCAGGGCCTTCATACACAATAGGTGATAAGATCTGGCTATCCTCGAAACTTCTGCCTCGACACTTACGACCAAACAAATTGGCTCCTCTGTACTATGGTCCTTTCTCCATAAAGGAAATCATTAACCATTTTACACACTTCTCTCTTGAAACCATACGTCCAGTCCTCCCGAACTGCTCCAAGATCTACCCCTGTGTCAATGATCAGTTAGAATACGTGGTTTCCAGAATATGTGACTCCAGGTACAGACGTGGACAGCTACAGTATCTGGTTGAGTGGAAAGGATACCCTCCCAGTGAACGCACCTGGGAACCAGTCTCAAACATAAATGCCCCCAGACTGCTCCGAAGGTACCACCTTATACACCCGGGCAAACTCGGAGGAACTGGGTTTCGGAGGAGGCATGCTGTCATGAACCACCGTACGCGTCCCTTCTGGACTTCGTGGTCCCTGACCCATAGGTGACTGAACTCAGCAGTACTCCCAACATGGCCGCTGAACGCAGAATGCTGTTTGCCAGTCTCCGCGTTGTACGATCTACGTTCTACAAAGCAGACACGCCCCTGCGGCCCTGCGCGTCTCAACGCCACCGCTTGCAGTAGTCAGACGTGTGCGGCCGGAGTTCGTTCAACGATTACTTCTGATTCCTGGTTCCCGGTCCCCTGAATCTCCTCTTCTTTCATCCTTCACCTTTTTCCTCACCTTGCATTTCCTGGATTGCCAGCGCATCCGTATCTCCGAGTGCGCTCCTCGCCATTTCCTGTACTTTTTCCCGGAATCTGAACGCTTCCTGGAGTCGGGTCCAGAACCGCACGCTGGAACCCGAGGATCCACGCACAGGGTTATACAAACCCGAACAGTGCGAAAGAAGATATCTTTGAAGATCACAAACAAACAATACAGACAGGTGAGAAGAGGGGAAACCTGTGACACGCCTGTAGTCAGACACGCGATTGTTCACTCCCTATTTTTCCTCCACTTTACACAATCTGTTGGACGGCAAGTCTCACACTGTCTTTTCTCTTTGGGTGATTTATTGGACTGCAAGTTCCATGATACTTTTCATCAGGTTCACAGAACATCATCCGCTTTCACTTTCACAGTTACTTTTCACTGTGCTCGGAAATATATATTTACTTTGTTTCTTCATTTGAGTTTGACCACATTGTTTCTGTATTTCTTGGTGCGGCATGCGGTTACTTTTAAACAATACAAAGAGACTCTTGTAGACTTTCAAAACCGTGTCAATATTTCCCTTGGCATGTGACCATTTCAACTATCACTCTTAGTCTCTCGTTATTCATTTATATATCTTGTAATTTCACCCAGTTCACCACTGGGCTCCCTTAATCCGCGCAACTTGACATAGCTACAAAGTCTCATTAAACAATGTTTCTCTCCCTCGCGGTCACACTCCAGCCAGCAGTTCCAGCCTTACTGCTTACCGGCCAGATACAAGAGATGTCTGTTCTGCTCTAGGGGTCTCAGTGTGGCTTCCCAGCCAGGTGAGGGCCTCCTCCTGTCCCTGAGAGACTCCCAGGCGGCTGCCTCGTTACGGGAAAACAAAAACACTTTGCAACTTGGGGGCGGGGGGTCAGAGGCCTCCAAACTTTACCTCCTACTTTGCCTGCCTTGCAGACTTAGCAAGGAGCTCCTGCTCGACACCACGCCAGCGTCTCCACCAGTCAGTCTTGGGCTTCACTGGGTTCTAGGTCCTGCTCTGTGCACCACGGCTCCCCTCTGTGTCTCACCTTTTCTTCACTGTCAGAGTATTAGCACTTAGGGATCCCCTGCTGGTCTCAGCCATGCAGCCTCCCTGTACCTGTGCTGTGCCTTACTCACCACCCCTGAGTTTGAGTCTCCCCCCTTTATACATCTGCATCAGGTTAACAGGTTGCAGGTGTGGAATCAGAGGGAAGGGTGCCTGACCTTCAATTAACTTATCTTTGTGGCATGTCGGATTTTTCCTCTGAAGGGAGCTTAGTCTGAAAGAGACAGTCTTTTGGATTGTAGGTTTCCTGTGTACAATGGTGTGCTGCAGGGGAAACCTAGGGTAGTTAGATGGGAAAGGCGCATTGTGGGAGATGTAGTGTCCCCTCAGAATTATGTTTGCATTGAGATTGAGGTTTTGTTTTCCCATGATGTTTTCGTTTTTGTTTCTTTAAGGGAAAATGCTGGGGTAAGAGGTGGCAATAACCCAAACAAACTGAGGGGATGTCGGGTAGGGGTGTGTCGAAAAGGGGGATACCATATCTAGTCTGAGGTAGTTCCCTCCCCAGTCCACAAGGATCCCCTGCCCAGATGATCCTCCCTCGCTGGTCTGCCCCCAGGGACGGGATCCAAGCGCGATGGCCCTCCCCATGGCACCTGAAAAAAGGAACCCCGGGGTCTACAAGTGAGAACACCCTCAGGTTTCTCACAGTGCAAGGGGTCAGAAATGTGAGGTGGACAACTTTGTGAAAGTTTTTCAAAAGATGCCATTTTATTAACTCAAAAGTTTCGATAAACGCCTCACTATCCCTAGCCTGACAAGGATTTCCCAGCCTCGAATAAACTAAAGGAAACACTCTAAGAAAGGGTTTCTGTTCCTCATACTTTTATCCACGCCAAATCAATAAGGAAACATATGGCAACTCAATAACAACAATAATAGCAATACAATTCACATCACAATAGCTACTTCTTCTTATAACCTGGTGAACTCCCCTTCCCCAAATTCAAGAAGACCTTTGCTTAACTGTTCAAAAAGGATAAGGAAATCCTGTCTCATAACAAAAAGGTCCACTTCAGCCCTCTTTTATTCCAATTTGATAACACAAAGTTCCAACTTGGATTACAAAGATGATTCACAATGTGTCAAACAGCGCTTTCTTCTTTTCCACTTGTAGTCAAAGTGTTGAGACAGCTTCTTGTCATCAACAATGTCTATTTAAAGAATAAAGATCTCGTAGTCACAACAGGTGTCTTTGTCAGGATATTTTGGCACCCCCTATAGTTTCTGTATTACTTCACCAAAACACTTCAATGACTCTTCGAGTTCTTCTTCATAAGCTTTACCTCACCACAGAACTTTCACAAACATTCACCTGGATTAGTTCCATGCCAGGTTTACAACTGCTACCACTCTCTGTTCTGGTATACGCCCTTGGACCTGGTATGTTCTCCTGCCAGCCAAGACAGACTAATGCAGTTCTCTGTTTGAGTATAATCTTGTTACTCACTGCACCTTATCTGCCAGGGGCGTTGTATGGACGTCCCAATATCAGCGTTGCGAACCAAGCGATCCCAGGAGGATAGCTCAGCGGCAGCGTGCTCACCTTGGAAACAAGATGACACGGAGCAACACAGGTTCGATCCCTGGGTCCGCGCTTAGAAACCTCCGGGTATTAAGCGCGTTATAAATAACCTATCATATCATATCATATCATATCATATCATATCAAGCAGCAGAACCAGATGACTTGGCAGTGAGCCTGCTTTCATTAAGATCTCCAAGAAATAAGGCCTCCTCAACTTGAGGGAAACTCTTTTTTATGATACACCCCTCTGCTGTTCTAGAAAGACAGGCAGAGAGGTTGATCCCACAAAAGAGCAGGGAACACACGCACCGCTTGTACCAATGCTGCAAAGAAAAGACAAAGGGTGAGTGACACTGGGCTGAAATCACCAAGCAACAATCTAACAACTACGATTATAGAATACCTGTATAGTTGTCTTGCTAAGGATAGGAATCTAAGCCTATAGTAAGAACCAAAACAAGCCTTAATCACCTATAGTAACCTGGACCCCAATCAACCCCCTTCCTAGTCAATGACCATATGATTTTACCACCAAGAAGAGAGTCTGGAGCCAAGAAAGTACCAAAAACAACGGCAGGAAAAAATAACAAAAAGGTAGGTTAGTATGGGAGGTCTACCCCAGGCGGCACAGAGGAAGCACTGGTAACGGGTTGGTGCACTGGGCAGCAGAGCATTCGTACGTGCACGTTTCAGGTGAGTCTTCAAGTGGAATGCTGCAGAAGGAGGTGATGATTCAATAGCAAGAAACAGTTTTTTGAATATTGTTTAAAGTCAGGTGTTGGAATAGCAGGTGTTGGAACAGAATGCAAAGGTAAGCTGCGAGAGACCCCAAAGAAACAAAACCCCTTACAGTACTCCAGGAAGCAGGCAGAGTCGTGAAGTGGTCTGTAGTTGAGTTCAGGAAGTAGCGCTGAAGAGAAGCGGAAGGCAAAGCAGAGCCGGTAAGCAATCCACAGTCAAAGCCAGGAAGCAGCGCTGCAGCAGAATCAGAAGGCAAAGCAGAGTCGGTAAGCAGTATGTAGTCGAAGCCAGGAAGTAGTGCTGGAGCAAAATCGGAAGGCAAAGCAGAGTCCGGTTAGAAGTCCGTAGTCAAAACCATGCAGCAAAGCGGAAACAGAATCAAGAAGGAAGAGCTTCAAGGTAGAAGACGGAAAGTAGTCTGTCAACCGTAGCTGGATCAATAACACGCTGAAAGCAGTATACAGTAAAGCTACAATTAGAAGCCCCGATCTGTGGAAATGCACTGACTTTATGCTGTAGGCTGGGACGGGGCTTGTACGGGAGCGTGCATTCGCAAGAGCCGTCGGCGTCTTACGTGACACGGGAGGTGTGCCTTTGTTGACAATCTCCATGACAACCTCCATTTCTGCCACATAGACGTGTTCGCGCACCGTTTGGTAACAAACAACGGCTGTAATCTCAAGGGTGCACGCAGGCGCTGCGAATCAGATGAAGGACCATGTGTGACAAACTTCCTTCCCAAATAGAATCAATTGGCATAAAGTTATATGGTCTGGTACACACCCTTGAAGACCAACTACTACTTCTAAGTACTTCTGTGGTAATGGTCAACTTCAAAATTATGTCTTCAAACAATTAGATTTAAGGATTTATTTAAAGGAAACAAGAATCACACTGGTGCTATTCACTACACCTATGTGTTTGCCACAGGCACGACAGGCAATGCTCTCCTCCTCATGAACCTCTTTTGTCAGAAGGGCAGTTCTCCAGCTCTATCACCAGCTGAGTGTCATCAGCATAATTGGCAAAATATACATTGATGTTGTCTAGAATTTAGCAGAGAAGATGTAGGTATAGGTTAATGAGAAGGGGAGATATGCTGGCCCCTTGAGGCACTCCGTACAGTATATCCATAACATGCAAGAAATTATCTCGCCAGTGAACCTCAGATTTCCTTGTGGTTAGAAATGATATCAACCAAGTGGTAGCTTCCTCTGAAGAGTTAGCAACTCTCTCCACAGAGCGTTGGATCAGGTCATGATCAATAAGATCAAAAGCCGCACTTAGATCTAAGAGAATAAGGATACCGGTCTTCCCTTTATCCACTATATTCAGCATATGCGTCTGTAGATCTAACAGAACTGTTTCCGTGTTATGGAATGCTGGGAAACCAGACTGTTTATAATGTAGGATCTCATTTTCTTCTACATAGGCCTGTAGTTGACTAGTGACTATATATCTTCCTTACAGTGGGATTATAAGGACTAAAAGATATATTTGGTTTTACAGGGGAATGAGATATTTCAGAATTTAAATAGGCAGCTTTTAGATACTTCCGGCACGATGTCCCTGTGACTCATAGGGTTTCCTATTTCTGAGATTGTTAGCAATTTTACAAGAGCTTTTGTCACTCCTAATAGATAACCGGTTATGATTGTTTTCATTCATATTTTGACAATTGACGTTGGGGAATGACAGCTCTCTTTGACAACATGCCATTACATGGGTTGACATGAATGATATTCTCGCCTTTGATGAAGACAAAAACTGCATCTCATCCCACAAAGTCCTCCTGTTGCCCTGGGGCCCATCTCCTCCCAGGGGATCTTCCCGGCTAACACCACCGCCAGGGTCTGGATCAGGAAGTGTCTGCCTTTCTCTGGCCACCTGGGAGGAGACTTTAGGTAGGGTTTTTGTGAGGACTCCGTAGGATTCATCACAGGAGCCTCCCCCTTTTGAGGCTAGGGAGGAGAGCCTGCTCCTAAGGCCCTCCCTAGGTGTCTGGGCAAGTGGGACCTCACTGGGGGAGACTCCCACTTAGGTGACAAGAACTCTCTTTCCTGTGAGGACCTCCCTAGACCATCCACTATAGTAGCATATGTGGGACTACCAGATATGAAGAACATTATAAAATACAGAGACTTGCTGAAGACAAAATTAAAATACCCCATTATGCCCAGGGAGGAGGATCTGTCTCTTTAAGGAGAGACATACATTTTACTTAGACGAGGAGGGTGGAAAGGGAGAGCATGCCGAGGAGAGGTGAAGCACAGAGAGAGAGAGAAGAACGTAAGCAGGGGAAGCCCCCTAATGATGTGACGCCTGAAGGAGGTGGAGCCCAGGAAAGCTGGGCAGCACACGACTTTCAGAGGAGTCCGAAGCATCAGAGGAAAACGCTGGAGGCCTGGCATTTTTGAGCAGAGAGAGCCCAAGGAGAACAGAATCTTTATCCTGTTGTTGGCGTGACCACGACGACTTCGTGGTAGGCTGTGCGCCCATTGAACAGCGCAGAAACCACCCATAGGGAGAGTCAATGAGACACCCTGAGACCCCCTTACAGACCAGGTCGCAACGAGAGAGAGGACAGAGTGCAGGACACCGACAACAAGGAGAAGCACAAGATCCAGAGGAGAGATGGAGAACCTGAGCGAGCAGTTAAGTAGAACTGTGCTAATGTGATCATGGGAATAATGACTAAGCCAGAAAGAGAAGTCATTAAGAACTGGGCACAACACCCTGTGAAGAGGGGAATGTATCCTATATTTTAAGAAATAAAGAGTGGAGCAAACCAGAGAAAGACATCTATAAATATGAATTGGAAGTGAAATAAAGTGAACCTGATGAGTGGTGAGGCAATCAAACTGAGCAACCCAGGAGAGGGGGAACGTCAAGTCACTACAAATAAACCCAACCTAAGAAGGCCTGGGTTACAAGAGTCAGAAAGGCATATAAGCCTGGAACAAAGTATAAGAAAGAGCAATAGCAAGGACTGTGGAACTACTATCCCTAAAGGTGAGACAAAACCCAAGTACATTGTTAAAGAGTTAGAACATCCTGTCCAGAAGGTGGCAAGAGACTATTGGAAGATATCATAATGAAGAGACATTGCCATAAGAGATAACCGGGAGAGAAGAGCTATCCCCCTAGTACAATTTAAAATAATTAAAATAGTAGTAGGGTCATTTGGAACTAGTTTTGGACTGTGGACATATTCATTTGAGACTTCCTGACGACTGATGAGCACCTTAAGTTATTGTCAAAACCACAGTACCACAATGTATTAAAATGCAAGAACTGGAAAAACACCAACCTTGAGCAGGTGCAGCCAATCTGGCAGAAAGAAGAATCCACCTGGTCACCATCCACCTCCCAGTGAAACCTGACTGGAGGAGCAGGGCTTCCAGGGAAACTCTCTATGGGAAGAAAACCCTGTTCTGGAAGCAGAAACCACTGATAGGTCAGCGTGCGGGGTCCCTTTCCTGATGAGCCGTCTTGTGAAGATGAACTGTTACACTGAAATGAGATGGGCACTGATTAGTTCAAGCATGAGAGAAAGAACCTGGGTTAAATGGGTTGTCTAATTATCCGTTAGTGCTGGGTGGATGCTCGGACTGTGGAATGTTTGTGTACTCCTTTCTTCAGCTGACGTGGGAAGAAGCGAGTGAACCCAGGAGTTGGCTGACAAGGAGAAGAGAATGTTTAGTACTGAAGGAAAACAGGAAAGTGTAAGACTTAATATCAGGTAAGTTCCCTACCGCTGCTATGACATCGGGAGGTGGGGCGTGTATACTCCACCATCAGAAGAATGTGATCTTGCGATTGTAGGTCTCGGACAGGCCACGGCGTGTGCCGGAGGATATGAGATTCGAGAATGGGAAACCACAAGTAAGTTTTTGCCATAGAAGGTGAAGTGGTGCGAGGGTAAAAGGAGAGTGATACCGTACGGAATCGCGGGAGACTTTCTGGGAAGCTGAGAGAGACGCTGCGAGGCGAACGGTATGCGCGAAGCCACAGGGCGCGATCAGAAGCCAAGCGGACAGGGAAGAGAGAAAGGCAAGGATTAGAAATCTGTTATTAGAACATGGAAAAGAGCCTAGACATTTGCGTACTTACGGAACGTGGCTAACAAAAGTGTAGCAACGCAAGGATGTGCGGTCAGGGACGCCATATGAATCCTCTCCGGATGTTACACCTCGACCTTCGACGCATCACACTCCCCGGGGTCTGCCCCGTGCCTCTTCAGTCTCCCGCGTTCACAAGGACAGTTGGGGAGCTCTATGTAAGGCCAGAAAGAGGGACAAGAAAGTGGTTGCTCTTCATAAGGGGTTACGGCGCCGCCATGCACCTTTTTTGTCACGCTGGCAGCTGCCATGGAGAATAGCTGCAACAAACTACATTTCCCAGAAAACCTGCCATGGGTTGTAGTTCCTGGCATTAATATGGGAGCCTCGTTTTCGATTATGTCACGCCTCCTTGTTGTATTTAAACCACAGCGGTTTTCAGAACGCCGCTTCTGTTTATAGTTACAACCGGCATTTTCTGAAGTGCTACTTCTGTACCTTAATTCCGGAAGTCTCCTGTTTTTTTTCTGTGTACCGACCTTGCCTGCACACAAACTCCTACATCTTGATTCTACTTTGGTATTGTTTGCTGACCGTCTTTCTACGAGACCCCTTGCCTGCTCCCTGGACTCCTGGATTGTGATTTTGTTGTGTTTGCTGACCGCCCGTGTACCAGACCTTTTGCCTGCTCCTCGACTCCTGGATTGTGATTTTGCTACTGCTACTTCCTGTTTGAATTCCATATCTCACTTGGCCACGGACTCTTGAACCCATTCTTCAGAGTGCTTCCGTTCTTCTGGGGATTAACACTGGTAAGAACAATTCTTCATTTTGGAATCCTGTCTTCATCGAACTGTTACCTCATCTTTGGATAACATTGCTTCATTTCTAAAGTGCATTTTGGAACGCTTTGCTGTGGTGCACCATCCCAAAACCAGTGCGACCCTCGTTCCGTCTGGGGATAGCTACCCTACTAACCTTCCTTTTTTTTGTTTTATACTTTCGTTGTTGCCCAGGATTCTTTTCACTACTCTTACCTCCACCAGTGGTAAAGTATATTTCCTTGATTACCATCATTGGGCAGATTCACATTTAGCTAGTATCTAAAGTCTCTTCTGCTTTATAGGTTGCTCCAGGTCCTTTTTTGTGGCTTAAGGGGAACTCACTCAGGTAATAGTCTTGGGGAAAGTCAGGCTTGAATCCGATAGAATATTCATTTCTTGTCTTTCTTGTCTTTTCTTTACAGCTGGGTCCGTGGCGGTGTGTTCTCCCCGCTCTTTTGATTGATCGGCCCCCTTGTCTGTATAGTTCAGCAGGTGGTCATATCAGTTTAAAGAGTTCATTCCCTCACAGAGAGGAGGCTCGGGTGGAGGCTCCAACCCGAGCTCCTTCAAGCAAATTGCCAGCACAAGAGGACCGGTCTGTTTTACACACTCCCCATACCGGTGAGTAACACCGGAGTCATGGACGGAGCCAGATCAGCTGAACTGGTGAGGAAGCCTGGACCGGCACGTCCTGCTTGCGGCGCCATGTTGCTAGGAACAGGACGTACTGCGGCTAGATGCCGCCAATGGCGCCACGTTAACCATCCTTGTTTATGAGATATGACAGTTATTTATATAGACAGGGATAATGCTATAGCAATGGGGAAAGATAGGCCTTATTTTTATTATTTTAATGAACATCAGTAATAATGTCCTTCAAGTGTTTGCCCCCTTTTTCTGACCCACCACACTGCCTATGTGTGTGTGTTCCTGTTAGCCTGCCTGCATGTGTCCCTGTTACCTGGACCATGACAAATAAATTGTTACAGAGGTCCTATCTTGTCTCACCTACAAGGTGCAGCAAAATGTTTGACAAAAAACCATCATGGCTGTACCATGTGAACAAACTAAAAGCGTGGAGGGAGAACAGTAATCCCAACTCCTGTTTCTATATGCTGACAATACCAGGGAGACACCTCTACCATTCACTGTTCATGGGGTTACCATGCCAGTGGATCTCCCTTCATCCAGTCACCAAGAACTAACCAGATTACTGGGAAGATACCCAGATGTTCTCTCTATGAAGCCTGGAAGAGTGAAGGGGGTGGTTCACAAAAGCCAGGCATCCCAGGAAGCGCTATCTGATTGAAACCCTACTGGGTGCCTGATGCTAGGAAGCAAATTATAAGAGGATAACAAAAGAAAATGCTGCAACTTGGCACAATTGTGGGGTCCCATAATGAATGATACTTGCCAATAGTCCTTGTGCCCAAGCCAGATAACACGTGGAGATTCTGCATTAACTTTAGGCCATTTAATGATATATCGAAATTTGATGCTTAAACTATGTCCCAGATCGATAAGTTGGAGGTATTGTTGGGGAGGGCAAAGATGATCTTCACCCTATACCTGACCAAGGGATACTGGCAGGTGCCCCAGGACGAAGAAGCCAAACCCAACACGGCCTTCTCAACTCCACAAGGCCTCTTACAACTCACAGTATTTCCATTTGATCTTCACAGGGCTCCTGATATCTTTCAGAGGCTAAACGACTGAGTCTTAGCCCCCTGTCTGTGTTTCCCAGGGTGCACCTCATCAATATGGTCGTATACAGTACCACCTGGTAAGACAACCTAAGGCACTTGGCAGCATATGTGACCAACTATGCAAGGCCCACCTCATTGCCAATATGGCCAAATGTTATGCCACAAGGTTGTAAAGTATGTGGGGTTCCAGATAGGAAATGGACTAATGCTACCACAACAAGCCAAGGTGGAGGCAGCACAGAAGGCGCCAGACTAATTACCAAGAGGGATGTATGAGACTTTCTAGGTCTTGTAGGCTACTGCTGGAGTGTCATTTCTAATTTATCAGAGAAACCCCTAATCAATAAACAAAACACATCTCAGACCAACATCATCCGATGGGACCAACGAGCTGAGCAAGCCTTCACCAGCCTAAGTAATTCTCTCTGTAAGAGTCCAGTATTGTTTCAAAAATAGAGGGGACAGCCCAAAATATCTAGGGTCCTGTGGGCTACACATATAATATACTCAAACAAATGAACCCTTAGATAGAGGATGACAGAACATACATTTGTTTTTTTATAAATAATCACAAATGATTCAATCTTTCTACTTCAATACAAAAAAGTGTTAATAATATTTAATATCTAAAAAGCATCCAAAGGTTTGCAGCATATTTAAAACAAAATCCATAAATTACACTTAGTTAGATCCACACAATCATTTAAGCCTACAAACCATTAATTTCACTTTCTCACACTAACATTCATACATATACTTTGTAACTACAATAATTAGATCACAATCCAATATTTTGTTCAATGTTAATTCCTATCCATACAATGTTCACATATAGGTAACTGCCCTTCTGTAATTAGGCAGTAAGTCGACACGTGTTTCAGGTTGTATTTTAGACTTTACTCAGTCCACTATGTACGCCAACCATCTTCAGGACATATAACAGGAACAAAAGTAACGAAAGTTAGACCCATATTGGTTAGTCATCGACTATGGTCTATTTTCATTGACCTGCAAATGCACTTACTTCCAAAAACATAGGTCGGAGAATCCCAGCAGGCAATCCCACCGACCCATCTTCTGAACAATATTTTTTGCGTGTGCAGGCCGTGCCTTCAGTACACCAGGCACGTGCCAAGTCACCAATTTGTCGCGCACACCTGTATAGACATAATGAATTAGTCAATCAGGTGTTTAGCGGTGTAGAAATTACTTCAGTCTGTCTCTTAATACATTCTCACCTAATTGTTGCGTCTACCCAAGATAGCAACTGTTTTCCCAAATGTTTCCTAGTTTCCAGGACACACCGGGCTCCCCGGAGTCGATCACCCTCGCAGAAATATATTCTAGAAGGAAAAGACTGTTTTCAATCCTGATTCAATTGTTATTAGTAGGATCGCATCAATTCTGTTGTCACAGACTGTTTTTTGATGTATTCCCGTGCTACATATATACTTGTCACAGCATCATCATAATGGTTTTTAGATTTATCATAACTCAGTGTGCATAGGTGTGCAATCCGCCTCATAGCACTTCAACTAGAGCCGTTTTTGTTTCTAAAGTTAAATATATTTTAGGAAACGCTCTATTCAGTTACGCGCTCGACCCGGGTGCTTACCTGTTTCGTTGTGTGTCGCCGCGTCACGCCTCCTCGTAAAAGTAAACGCCACGTACAAATACGATCAACTTGTATTTATAAGTCAGCTGACCCGCTCATCTCCCATCATCGGCATAGAAACAGGACAAATCCTGTGTGTGATGTATCTGCCCTACCTATTCGTGTATCCTCTAAGTATACAAACGTGTGGGCTTCAATGCTATTTCATTCAGTCACTGTTACTAATTACAGTGAGTTCCGTGTGTCCACCAAATGGAGCAGTTCCATCAACACACAGTGCAACCAAAATGCAACCAATGCCACACGGATGCAGAAAAATGCAAAAAAATGTACTGAAAAATCAGTTTGAAAAAAGGGGTGTAAAAAGGGGTGTAAGGCTCACCCTCCGGCATGACATCTGCTCAGATTCCGCAGTGGTTGTACATGGATGCTTTAGGAGCATTAATGGGTGACTAAGGTGTTCCATTCCACTGATAGGTTGAGACCTTGTTTAACACTATCCAGGGAATAAATCCATTGTTGTTCCATTCTGTGTAGTATATTAGCCATGTCTCCTCCTCTTCTGGAGGATCTCGCAGTTTGCAGGACAAACCATTTGAGGTCAGTATCCTGATTGTTGAACCGTGTGAAATGTTCAACTAGTGACTTATCCGCTACCTTGTTGCGGATACAACTTCTGTGTTCACCAATGCGCTGTCTGACTTCACGGGTTGTTTTTCCTACGTATAATAACGTACAAGGACACATGATGAAATAAATGGCATTTTTGGTTTTACAATTTGTGTGATGCTTCAGTAGCCATTTCATTTGTCCGTAGTTAAACTCTGTCCTACTTTCCGTCAGTGGGCAGGCCACACAGTTCCCACACCTATGATGCCCTATAATGGGGGGTAAGCCCCATTGGTTCAGCACTGTTGGATCTTTCAATTTCTCTTGATACGTATGTATCAGTCGCTGTTTTAGATTCTGACTCTTTTTGAACGCAAACATTGGTTTCTTATTTAGGACCCTTAGTTGTTTTATAAGGTCCCAGTTCCGATTAATGATCCTTTTTATGTAGTTACTTACCGGATTATAGGTGGTAACACAGACTAATCGATCTTGTTTTTGTTTGTTCCGCGGGGTTAGACAAATTTCTCTGTTGATGTTAGACACTCTTTTCCAGTTGTCTTTTACCAGTTTTTTGGGGTATCCCCTCGCAATTAATCTGTCTTTCAGAAATGATGCATGTTTGTCAAATTCCTCTCTGTTTGAACAATTACGACGTACCCATAAAAATTGACCGTACGGAAAATTCTCCCGGAGGCCCACCGGATGATAACTCAAAAAATGAAGTAAAGTATTTCTGTCGTTGGGCTTCCGAAAAAAGAATTTGCCACTTTTTTTATCATTAGATCCAAAAAACGTACTTCATTCGCATTCCATTCCAAAGTGAATTTTATTTCAAGTCTACAAGTATTAAGCCAGTTTTTAAAGGCTATAAGGGAACTACTCGTCCCTCTCCATACAATGAAATGTCATCTATGTATCTGTACCACACAATCAGGCTGTGGCACAGGTCTTTTTGCTGTTTTAAAAGACTATTGGGTCCAGTGACAAAGTTATCTTCATAATCTGCCATAAAAAGATTTGCAACGTCGGGGGCAAAAGTAGCCCCCATACTTACCCCACACTTCTGTTTGCATAATGTTTGTTTATACAGAAAAAAGTTTTCCGTCATCGCCAAACGTGCGCACTCCAAAATGAACCCTGTTGGCGGCAAATGTGGTACTGGTCGTTTATCTAAAAAATGTGCCAACACTGCCAAACTTTGAATTTGTGGAATTGAAGTATATAGGGATTCAACATCCATAGTGGCCAGAATATCTCCAGGCCTGATGTCTATCTGTTCTAAAATGCATATCATATCACCTGAATCTTTGACATACGACGGCATTTGTTCCACGTATGGTTTAAGAAAAAATAGATAGAGGATGACAGAACATACATTTGTTTTTTTTATAAATAATCACAAATGATTAAATCTTTCTACTTCAATACAAAAAAGTTTTAATAATATTTCATATCTAAAAAGCACCCAAAGGTGTGCAGCATATTTAAAACAAAATCCATAAATTACACTTAGTTACATCCACACAATCATTTAAGCCTACAAACCATTAATTTCACTTTCTCACACTAACATTCATACATATACTTTGTAACCACAATAATTAGATCACAATCCAATATTTTGTTCAATGTTAATTCTAGTGCTATGATGCGGGTTGCACACCTATGCACACTGAGTTATGATAAATCTAAAAACCATTATGATGATGCTGTGACAAGTATATATGTAGCACGGGAATACATCAAAAAACAAAAAACAGTCTGTGACAACAGAATTGATGCAATCCTACTAATAACAATTGAATCAGGATTGAAAACAAGCTTAGTTATACATAAACGAACAGAGGAGTCATTTTTGACAACACCGCTTTTGAGACAATTGTATTTGTCTTTTCCTTCTAGAATATAATTCTGGGAGGGTGATCGACTCCGGGGAGCCCGGTGTGTCCTGGAAACTAGGAAACATTTGGGAAAACAGTTGCTATCTTTGCTAGATGCAACAATTAGGTGAGAATGTATTAAGAGACAGACTGAAGTAATTTCTACACCGCTAAAAACACCTGATTGACTAATTCATTATGTCTATACAGGTGTGCGTAACAAATTGGTGACTAGGCACGTGCCTGGTGTACTGAAGGCACGGTGTGCACATGCAAAAAATATTGTTCAGAAGACGGGTTGGTGGGATTGCCTGCTGGGATTCTCCGCCTGTGTTTTTGGAAGTAAGTGCATTTGCAGGTCAATGAAAATAGACCATAGTCGATGACTACCAATATGGGTCTAACTTTCGTTACTTTTGTTCCTGTTATATATCCTGAAGATGGTTGGCGTACATAGTGGACTGAGTAAAGTCTAAAATACAACCTGAAACACGTGTCGACTTACTGCCTAATTACAGAAGGGCAGTTACCTATATGTGAACATTGTATGGATAGGAATTAACATTGAACAAAATATTGGATTGGGATCTAATTATTGTTGTTACAAAGTATATGTATGAATGTTAGTGTGAAAAAGTGAAATGAATGGTTTGTAGGCTTAAATGATTGTGTGGATCTAACTAAGTGTAATTTATGGATTTTGTTTTAAATATGCTGCACAACTTTGGGTGCTTTTTAGATATGAAATATTATTCAAACTTTTGTGTATTGAAGTAGAAAGATTGAATCATTTGTGATTATTTATAAAAAACAAATGTATGTTCTGTCATCCTCTATCTAAGGGTTCATTTGTTTGAGTATATTATAGAGTCCAGTATTGGTCATGCCAGATTTCACCAAAGAGTATATACTACAATCAGACGCTTCATCCATCAATCCGGGTGTTGTGTTATCAAAAGTACAAGACAGAGAAGATAGACCTATACAATCTATCTGTCGAAAGCTCTTCCCAAGGGAAAGAAACAACCCTGTGGTAGAACTGGAGTGTCTAGCAATAAACTGGGCTATTTTTTGTTTGATATACTACCTGACGGAGAACCATTAGGGGGCGCCGAGATGTACTGACGCACCTCAGCCTTCCTCTCCCCGGGGTCTGAGTAAGTGGGACCTGAGCCCCCCCATACCACACCAGTGAGGTCGCTGGCTGCCTGAGTCGTTGCTCCTAACCCCCGTGAGCCTGGGGGGCGAAACTCCGACTTTTGGAGGTGGTGTAGAGTGGGAGACCTGACCTAGCAGCCTCGAGCGGTGAGGATTGCAGTGCGGCCCCCGTCAGCCGCTCCACGGTGAATCAGCCTTTCCAGCGGTGGGGGAGGGGCACGAGGCCTGTTGGTGGAGAGCACGCAGAGGCTGGAGGGGAGTTCCGCTCCCCAGCGGGGAGGACCGGACCGGCTGTGCATCAGTGGCAGGGGGCGAGGCTGTTTGGAGAAGTGCGCGCAGACGCTGGAGGAGTGCTCTGCTTACCAGCAAGGAGGACCGCTGTGCAGCAGTGGAAGATACCCGGAGGGCGCGCTCCTTCCAGGCCGGGGGGTGAGTCAGCCGGACCAGCGCTGCTGCAGTGGGTGCGTGCCCTCGGCCCCGTGGGCGGGCCTTGGAGCCTCTTCTTGAGGGGCCGTTTGACTGTCGCAGGTATAAGCATGTAGCCGGTGACTTCTTGCTGCGCTCCCTGGATATCCTTTGCTGGGCAGCGCTGCATGAAGGGGACACATGGCTAGGAGGCAGCCTAAGGTGTGGTGGCGCATTATTGTTCCAGCTGCTGCTGGGGTGGTCTGGGGTATGCCCCGGAGCAGGTGGGGCGGCCCCCCACTGTTGGTCCCTGGCATTTCCATTCGAGGAGCATCTAGCCACTGTGGGTTCTTGGACCAACGCAGAGGTTGGTGTTGGAGCTACACCTAGTTGGACGTTTCCTGACTGTGGATGAGGGTGTGACCCCCCACTTGGTTCCGCTCTCTCTTCCATGCCCCGAGGATCTTCATCTGGCAGAGAGAGGGATCAGGGGTTTGATGGTCGGGCGGTCTGTGGAGGTGAGCCTGCTGTCTGCTGGTTGGTGTCATCTTCGCCCCAAGCCCACAGTGCATTCCTCGCCTGGCTGGCCCCCTGGTCGGATGGTGTTACCTTCATTTCTGGGGAATTGCTAGGGGTTCCAGTCCGAGGATCGGAGGGCCGCATTAGCCTATAAGCTGGTCTGAGTCCCTGCAGCCGTTTCGCCGGTGTCCCCCAGATCCCCACCTTGCAATGGCGTCTTCTGCTCTCCTGGAGGTGGCGGATTCTTCCTCTGTTGCTAAGGGTATGGCAGCCCTCCTGGAGGAAATTCGAGGTTTCAGGGTGGATATTACGTTATGTTTGGACACAATGGATAAGAAGATTGAATCTATTGACGATAGGGTCCAGGCATTGGAGGCTAATGCTACTTCAGTGGATATCCTTGAAACGCAGTTTGACATGCGTCTGGTGGAGCAGGAGAGGAGGGAGGAGAAGTGTGCTCTGAAACTTGATGATTTGGAGAAGAGGGAGCGTCAATGTAACCTGCGATTTTTGGGCCTTCCGGAGCGAGAGGGGGAAACGTAGTCAGACATTGCTAAAGCCGTCAGAGCCGTTGTGAGGATGCTTTTCGACGATGTCAATATGAATGAACCCACCATTGACAGGGCGCACAGGGCTGGGGCCCCAACAAAGGCCCCAGGTCTATTCTTGTCTGGTTCCATTACTTCTCTGAAAAAAGCAAAATCCTTGAGCTGGCGTGCAAAAAAGGCCCAGTGGAGTGGGAAGGTGTAAAAGTCTCTGTATATCAGGACCTTTCAGCCTTCACCTTGGCAAGACTTTGGCTATGCTCCCCTCTCACAAAAATGTTGCAAGCCAAGGGGGTGAGATATCGATGGGGATACCCCTTCTCGCTCTCTTTTGAGTTAGAGGGCTACAAGTATATGTGCTGCTCACTG
This sequence comes from Ambystoma mexicanum, assembly GCF_040938575.1. Classification (NCBI taxonomy): domain Eukaryota; kingdom Metazoa; phylum Chordata; class Amphibia; order Caudata; family Ambystomatidae; genus Ambystoma; species Ambystoma mexicanum. The sequence continues at coordinate 175,865,519 of NC_090931.1, forward strand.
AGAAAGATATCCGCAGGGTTTCCCATGAGCTCCTGGATGACCCGGCCGGGGAAACATTGGACCAAGATCATGTGCGTGCTCCGGCCGGCCCAGTAGGGTCTGAGGCCTCCATAGAAAGGAGGAAAGTCAGAGGACACAGGAAGTTCAGGAGAGTATCTCCAGCTTCGCCGAGTGCATCCAACACCTGAATTTCTTCTTTGTTTCTTGCATTGGTGTTTGTATCGGTTTTGTGTGGGGAGGGGGTGGATCTCATTTCTAATTCTTTTGGCTGGATTGGATCCGGGGAGCTTTTGGGGATCCCCTGGGGGCCCAGGACGATGTTGGCAGCAAGACTGCAGAAGCTCCGCAGCTCAGCACAGGAGATGGTGGGGCTCTTGTTGTGTTTTTTTTTAGGTATTATGGCACCCAGAGGGGGAAGACACTGGTGGCCTGACCTAGCGGCAGGATGGAGTTGCTCGGGTTGCAGGTGTTCTACGTGGGTGTGGAGGGCCGGGTTGGTTGCTGGCGGTTGTTCATGGGGGTTTTGTTCTGGTTATTCCAAGTAATCCGGGAGTTGTTGAAGGTTTGGGGGGCGCTGCGTGCCATTGCGAGGCCCCGAAACTAGGTGGGGATGACAATACTAAGAGACCCCCAAAGGGGTATGTGTGCATTACCTATTTCTTTAATAGAGGATAGGCTTCAGTGATTGACGGTGGGGTCCCTGAATGTGCGGGGTTTGAACTCCCCTACAAAATGGTCGATGATGTTGAGAGAGTTTACAAGGCTTCAGCTTCACTTCTTGTTTCTGCAGGAAACTCACTGGGTTAAAGGTAAAGAACCAAAAATCAGGGACAAGTCTATACAACATGTGTGTACCTCCTCCTATGTTGCCAAAAAACGTGGAGTCGCCCTTTTGGTCTCTCCCAAGGTGCACTTTATGCTTAAAGCCCAAAAAACTGACACAGAGGGTCGGTATATTATGGTCAAAGGAGAAGTGAGGGGTTCGATGTTTACATTGGTATGTATATATGCTCCGAACTAGGCACAAGATGTCTTTTGGGAGGGGATGAAGGGTAGAATCGTGGAGTTCACAGAGGGTATTCTGTTAGTGGGAGGGGACTTTAATATGACCCTCTGTCCAGACAGAGATAGGTAGTCGTCCTTAGCCTGCACTGACTGGCGAGCTCAGAAAGAAATGGCAACAGTCTTCCAAGAGGTTAACGGGGAGTTGGGGCTGTGGCATACAGGGGCCCCGGAGCAGGGTCGGGGTCCGTATTTTACCTATCACTCTAAGATTCATGCAGCGTTCTCCCGGATTGACTATGTCCTGGGAGATTTGTCAATGAAGGATGAGATCACAGAATTTGGGGTTGAAGTCATTCCGTGGTCCGATCATGACATGGTCAAGATTAAACTGGGTATCCCTCCTCCTCCTGCTGGTTCCCAGTGGCGATGCAATGATTTCCTGCTGCAGGATAAGGATGTGCGACAAATGGTCTTAGCCGCTATCACAGACTATTTCTCCAATAACGATAGCTGGGAGGTGGGGGTCATGGGAGTTTGGGACGCGTTTAAAGTTACCATTAGGGGGGTCCTCATTGACTTGGGCTCGAGAAAAAAGAAAGAAAGGGACCGGGAAGAGAAACAGTTGAGAGAAAATATAGCAGCTATTCAGCCTGGGGGGAAATTGAAGACGCAGATGCTTCCAGGTAGATGGGAAGAATTACAGCAGCTGCACTCTAGTCTTGCAGCTCTGCTTGTGGGGCCGACAGAAAGTTGTCTTTCTTGAGGCAGAAATACATGGAGAAGAAGGAAAAAGCAGATAAGATACTGGCATGGAGGCTTCGGGAACATAGGAACAGTAGGAGAGTTCATTCTATTCACACCCCTGAGGGGGGTATGGCTCTAAGGGAGGGAGAGATAGCTGAGTAATTTAGATTATATTACGGACGTCTATATTCTGCTGATTACACTGGGAATGGTGCTGATGTTGATAGCTTCCTGGAGTCCTTGCCCATACCCCATCTGCCCCCTGAAAAAGCTGACCCTCTTGAACAGCTTATTACTCTCCAAGAAATAATTGACACCATTTCTTCACTGAAGACTGGCACCTCCCCAGGCAACAATGGTTTTACTGTTAGTTTCTTTAAAACGTATCGCTCCACCCTGGCCCCCTTCATGGCTAAAATATTTAATGCTGCACTGGGGCTGGGCACCCTTCCATGCTCCATGATGTCGGCCCTCATTGTGGTCCTCCCCAAAGAAGGGAAAGACCTGTCCCAATGCCAGTCATATTGCCCTATCTCCTACCTTAATACGGATGTTAAAATCTTAGCTAAATTGTCGGAGAACAGATTGGCGAAACACCTTTCGGCCTTGGTGCATAGGGACCAGGTTGGCATCATCCCTGGTCGTCAGGGATCCAATAATGTGCGGAAGACTCTAGATCTTATGCACAAGGTTTCAAGGCAGGATGTGGAGGGTTATCTTCTCTCACTAGACTCGGAAAAGGCATTTGACCGTGTCGAATGGCCTTATATGGGTAAAGTACTCCGGAAAATGGGTGTGGGGGATAACTTTTGCGGATGATCTCGGCTTTGTACCACAGTCCCTTGGCGCAGGTTCTGGTCAATGGGTGCACCTCGTCACCTTTGGCCCTCTCTAGAGGCACTCGTCAGGGGTGTCCTCTGACCCCTCTCCTATATGCCCTGCCAATGGATCCCCTGGCCATTCCGGTCAGAGCCGATCGGGAGATCACTGGGGTTAGTTGTGGGGACTGTGAATTCAAACTTTCTTTGTTTGCGGATGACATCCTAGCCTATTTTACTAATCTCCAGACCACCCTTCACAGGCTGTTGGACCTCATAGCCCTCTTTGGCTCCTTCTCGGGGCTTAAGGTGAATGCTTCCAAATCTTGCATAATGCCGATGGGTAATAGAGATGGTGACACGCTGGGGAGAACTGAGGTACTGGGCGTGAGAATAGAACAGGATGCTACTCCGTATTTGGGCGTCATTATCCCCGAGAGGTGACACAACTTTTCCAAGCTAACTTCCCCCCGATCTTGGCAAAGATTAGTAGAGATCTTACTCGGTGGGCCCTTCTTACCCTCTCATGGTTTTGGCGTATGGTCATGGTGAAAATGAACATCTTGCCCCGTATTCTCTATCTCTTCTCAGTTCTCCCTGTGGTGATTCTAGAGGCCTTCTTTGAGGTTCTGCATTCTCGTACTCACCACTTTATCTGGAATGGCAAGAAAGCAAGAATCAAGTTTGCGACCCTAACCCTACCTAAGCTGTATGGTGGCTTTGGCCTTCCAGACTTTAGGTTGTATCATAAGGCAGCCCAACTTCGGGTGATGTTAGAGCATATAAGAGATGATATGGGGATGTATTGGACCTATATTGAGGACTGTCATACTCATCCGAAGAAAGTGAGGGATCTGTTGTGGGCTTCACCAAAATCTCTCCCTTTCTGCCTTAAATGTCATCCTACTCTTGCTGTTTTGTGAGATTTCTGGAAACCTGACAAGATTAACAAATGGCTCTCTTCCTGGCTGGCCCCCCTATCGTCGCTCTGGGGACTCCCTTTCATTCTGGGGTCCAGGGGTTTCTGGAACACCCAGGTGTGGTCGGACGGGGGCCTGGAGAGGGCTGCTCAGCTCTTTCGTCAGGGGGTTTTCATTGAATATGGTCAGCTGTCCGAAGCACTTGGTGACAATTCTCTCTCTGTCTTTGAATATCTACGCCTGAAGGGAATACTTACCCATCCGCGGTGGGTCTCTGATTTGAAGCGTCCCCTCTCCCTCTTTGAAACATTTCTAGTCGACTCCCCGACCAGGGAGGGTTCTCTTTCCAAGATCTACAATTTATTGTTTACGGCGGACTTGGAGGATAGACAGCCTTTTAAGCAAATATGGGAGGGGAGGCTGGGCATGGCGTTGGAGGACCCAATATGAAGGGCTATTTTTAAATCCATTTTTTCGGAGGTGTAGTACACCGCGGCCATGGAGCACGGCTTTAAGGTACTCCATTCATGGCACCGCCCCCTGGTTGTTTTGTCTAAAATGTTCAAAGATGTGTCCCTGATGTGGCCCAGGATGTGTTCGCAGCGAGGTACTTGGTACCACATGTGGTGGGAATGCTGTGATCTAGGTGTTTTGGTCCGAAGTACTTAGTTGGATCAAGGATATAGAGGGCGCCTGTCTGTCCCTGCTCCCTTTGGAGGTCCTCTTGGGCACGCCCATGCCGGACGCTGAGATGAGCGGTTTTCCGAAAGTTGTAGGGGCGATGTTGAGAGCAGGGCGGCTGACACTTGCTCAAAAATCGAAAAGTCCCTTTGCCCCTTCTAAAGCTGAATGATATGATATGATATGATAAGGTATTTGTAACGCGCCTATACACAAGTGTTTCAAGGCGCGACGAGGCAGGGAGGGAGGGAAACAAGGGGAAGACGGACAAGCGATCCTACTAGGCCAGGTGTCATTCAGATCGCGCAAGTGCAGAGGTAAGGGGAAAAAGGAGAAAGTGCAGGGGGAGGAGGTGGGGGGAAAAGTGCAGTACAAGGTAAGTGGCGTAATGAAATAATAATGATAAATAATAAATAAAAAGGGCCAGCTGGTGGCAAGTGCGAGGTAAGTGCAGAGCAAGTGCTGGGCAGGGGGCTGTAGGGATACAGTGACAGTCCCACAGTGCAGGGGGAGCCAGGGGGGCAGTGCAAGTGGAGAGTGGCTGGGCCCTGGACCGAGGTCGCTGAGAGTGGCCCAGATGCAGGTTAAGTGCAGAATTCAGTGGGGAGTTAAGCAGGTTTAGCAGGGGAGAGGGAGAGAGAAGGCAGAAGCGAAGAGGAAGGTTTTGAGGTGCTTCCGGAACCGGAGATGGTTCTCCTCAAGTTTCAGGGAGGCAGGCAGGCTGTTCCAGAGGGAGGCCCCTGCTGCGGAGAGAGATCTACCCCCAGCGCGTTGCTTCGAGAAGCGGCTGACCATGAGGGAGTTAGAGATGGATGAGCGAAGGGCTCGTGAAGGAAGATATTTAGGAAGAGAGAGTTGAAGGTATTTAGGCCCCAAGCCCCAGAAGGCCTTGTGGACAATGCAGAGGGTTTTGAACTTAATCCTCGCAGCCACTGGGAGCCAGTGAAGAGATTTCAGTCCTGGAGAGATACGGTCCCTGGGCTTGAGGCCAAGGACAAGTCTCGCAGTTCTGTTCTGGATAAGTTGCAGAGGGCGGAGAGTGGAGGCAGGGAGATTAAGATAGAGGCTGTTACAGTAGTCCAGCCTTGAGAGAACCAGGGCTCGGGAGACAGTGAGCTTCTGGGGGAAGGAGAGGAAGGGAAGAATACCTCTGAGGAGGTGCAGCTGGTAGTGTGATTTCTTAGAGACATCAGATATATGAGGAGAGAAGGAGAGTGTGGAGTCGAAGATGACCCCGAGGTTTTTAGCCTTGCATGTAGGGGCAGGAAGGGGGCCAAGGGAGGCCGGCCAGAGAGCTGCAGGGAAGGAGGGAGTGGGTGCGCCGATGAGTAGAATCTCAGTCTTACTGGCGTTAAGGCAGAGGTCATTGGCGGCACACCATTCCTGGATAGCAGACAGACAGTCGGAGATGAGGGAAGGAGAGGAGGAGGCCGAGGGTAGCCTGAAAATGAGCTGGGTATCGTCCGCATAGCACTGGAAGTGGGGGCAGAGGGCGGCGATGCGGTGGGCAAGGAGTGCCAGATACTGGTTGAAAAGCCAGGGAGAGAGGTTGGATCCCTGGGGGACACCACAGGTGGAGAAAAAGATGTCAGAGAGGAAGGAGCCCATTTGGACCTGGGAGGGTCGACCAGAGAGCTAAAGGCTAAAGGCGATCTTTATTTACGAGAAGTTAGCAGCCATAACTAATGGTACTATGTCTTCCTTTGTGCAGGAATGGATGGCTGTCCTTTTGAATGAGGAATGTGACTCTATGAGACTGTAATTCCTAGAGGCCTGTGGTCTTACCGGAAAGCTCTGTGCATTGCCTTGTGTTCGCCCCTATCTGAAAGTTTCAATTGTAGAGGGGTTAACCTCACTCTGTCAACTTTTTTGAATGGTTTTCGCTTGGACTCTTTCGTCCTCTCCACAGTTGTTGTGACCAGCATTTCTCCGGATCTTGCAATGTTTTTGGGCGGGGGTGATGGGTTGGTGGAGGAGGGAGGGAGGTAGTTGGGGGGGTTGTGGTTTATATGGAATTTAAAGAAAAGATAACACCTTCTTTCTCTGTGGATGTTCTAGTGCCGGGACTCCCTTTGCACCTGTTTGTATGTTCAAGATGTTAATAAAAATAAAGTTTAAAAAAAAGAAATACTACCTGACTAGTCGCCAGTGTGAACTCATCGCAGACCACACCCACTTCGCCTGGATAATAAGGACACTAACCCCTGCATTCTGAAATGGTTCCTGGCCCTACAGCACAACTACTTCTGAGTTGAACATAGGGCTGGGTCTAAATAAGTGAACATGGATTTCCAGCTGCCCTGTGGGACGAGGAGGATTTAGGAGAAAAGGTGGAGGTGTGTGACAAGGTCAGTAAGCTGACATTGTTAAGTGGTGTCATAAATCCCCAAAGTATCTTATGAAAAGGATACGGTAACCAAAAAGGATACAATTGATAGGGGTCTTCCGGATCCTTGAATTCACACGATTTGATAGAAGTGATGTCAATTTAGACCTTCCAAATGATACAGCTCTCTGACTGGTAAAACAGGCAGAGAGAAGGATCACTGGAAAGGGCGTGGGAGAGTAATAGGAAGGCAGCCTAGGAAAAATAAAGCATAATGAGAAACTATCTCAACTAACCTCTCTGATAGAATGCCAATAATGCAATTCCAACACTAACCTGTAGGCTTAGAACTGGAATATCCACCAAAGTCAAATGAAGAAATCCAGGAAAGAAAACCAACGACAAAGGAGGGAAGGTTAGTAAGGGAGACTTATCCCGAACAGCACGAGGCTCTCGCTAGATACTGGGTTGGTGCACCACAGGATAGCGTCCATAGTTCTGTGCACAGACACCTTCAAATAAAAGTTGTAGATACACTTTCCTTTCCCACCAGGAACAAAACAAATTGGAATGAGTCCACCCGTTATTTCCTCACAGGTTCAAATCAACCGTGTGCTGGATACACGCAGACCAAGTACACGCAGCCAGGACAGCCGCGCTTGAAGAATTCCAGCGTCCGTGTGTGATTTTATACGCGAACCAAGTACACGCAGCCAGGACAGCCGCGCTTGAAGAGTTCCAGCGTCCGTGTGGGATTTTACATGCGAACCAAGTACACGCAGCCAGGACAGTCGCGCTTGAAGAGTTCCAGCGTCCGCGTGTGATTTTACACGTGAACCGAATACACACAGCCAGAACAGCCGCGCTTGAAGAGTTCCAGCGTCCACGTGGGATTTAACACGGGAACCGAATACACGCAGCCAGGACAGCCGCGCTTGAAGAATTCCAGCGTCCGCGTGGGATTTTACACGTGAATCAAGTACATGCAGCCAGGACAGCCGCGCTTGAATAGTTCCAGCGTCCGCGTGGGATTGAAAGCGGAAACTTACACGCGGTCAGGAAAACAGCATACAAATGGAACAGGAACCCGCGTGTGAGAAGACACGCTTACAAAATCTGCTGAAGGCAGATACAGGAGATCGCGTGTGAAGGAACACGTCGATGAAGGCCAAAGAAACAACTGACAGGATGCGAGGACGCAGATGAAAAGTTCAGCTACCAAGACGCCATCATGTTCAATCAGAAGCAGCAAGCCACGTATCCACGCTGCTTATAAACGTTCTGCCGTAAAACATGTGACAATCCTGAATCACGTGAATTCAACAACGTGAATAATGCAGACGTTGTTTTCCTGGTAATACATCAAACAACCTCCATCTCGAATAAAACGGTCTAGCAGTTCTATGAGCATAACCCATGTTCTGCGTACAGACGGAGTTCCAGATCCAGAGGTGAAATGTCCAGCATGCATGACAAGTGGGTATAGGGACCTCTCTCAGCTTGGCGTGGGAGGACTACCGGAGTGAAAGCCAAAGCCAGTCCTACCCGAGTAGGGGAAGGTGGCAGTAGGGAGAGCCCCAATCCTTGTCCCTTCGTGTAGGGTCTGATTGCTTGCTTACCGGGCAACTGTCAATCACACTATACCTCTTTCACATGATGATCGCCTGTCTTTGTCTATTTCTTCCAGAAAACTACATATCGCAGCATCCACTGCGAGAAAAGGATAGCCACTAGCTGAACTGAATCTACCCAGAGTAACCGGGAACACGTGAACTGCAAAAAAAAAAGAACTGTAATTGGCAATGGCAATGTACTGAAGAGAGGCTGTTACGTAAACCAGAGGTGCAGTTAGCAATGGAGGACCGCGCAAACATGCAACGCTCCAAAAACATTTTGCTTACCTGGGTCAAAGTCACAGAACATCTCTCCAGTCAAATGAGCAGACTGACACGCCTATGAGGACCTCACACAAAATGGGATTTAAGCACCATGACTTACCACCTGCAAAACCCCTGCGGATCCACACACAAAATAATGGCAGGGCTTAGACCTGCTTTATGTCTTTTGATGTTTGTACCACATCCCGAGAGGGGAGAACAGGGAAAGATTGGACTGGGAAAAAAGTGGGGAGAGATAGCCAATGGGAAGGAGAGCAGTGCAAAAGGAGAATTTAGAGCCAGGAAGTTGCAGGTTGTCCATGTGCGGTTAAAGAAGGAGGTGGTGGACAAGAGACCAGGAGGAGGAAGGTGTCACGGTGTCCACTTAACGCAGGCGCCATCCTTCTCCCTGTGGCTGGTGGCAATATTGGTTTTAGCCTCCATCACTGTGCCGCTCACAATGCTGACTAGGTCTTAAAGACACTTTACTTAAAGTGGAAAAGGTATAGAAACTCACTGGCTGCTGAAATCCTTCAAAACAGATAGTGGACCAGCCTTCCAAGGTTCCATATATTTTATCATTTCCTTGCCTCTCTGGACATCAAGCACATATGCATCACTGCCTGCTGACCGCAAGCCAACATTTCTGGAGTGAGGTTCACAGGTTCTCCATGAAATAACCGAAAATCAAATACCCAATTAGAAATGACTGAATTTTTTTTTTTATCGAATAATGAAAATTACTTTTGGGTTTTTGCCCCTTTTTAATAATGCGGGAGAGACTGTCAAATCCTGAGGTCCACGTTGATTAGTATACCTCCGTCCCCAAGCACCAGTCAGAGAGGGGTAAAAATACTCGCTGACCGGTTATTGGAGCCACAGGTGGAGGGGAAAACAGGAAACCCCAGGTCCCGGGTGGCTGCAAAGAAAATACCAGGTTAGCTAGTGGCTACACAGTATTCACAACAAGCATAAACAGATAATAATAAGAAAGACCTACCCTTGAGGTGAATGATGAATGCCTGGAACCTAGCTGTATTCCCCCCCTGGGGTCAGATGGGTGGTGCAGAGGAGAGGATGGGATCACATGATCTGAAGGGAGAGGAGGGGTCTGATAGAAGGGAAACAGTACTTGACAGAGTTCCAAGAGTCCAGACGAAAGGTAGCTGAAGGTTTGCCAAGCGCCAAATCCAAACGTCAATCCATAAACAATCCAAGAATCAGTCCAAAGTTCAGGTAATCCAGGTATACAGGTCAGTAAGAATCCAAGCGTCAAAATTGAGGGCAATGCAGAAGAGGAAACGAAGTCCAAAATCCAAGAATTCGGACACCATGAAGTTCAAAATGCAGAAAATCACTAAACGCTGAGAGATCAGCTGAGAAGCAATGTGTGAAAAGGCCAAGCCCCTTTTATTGCAGTCTTCCTGGTTCGTTGGCCAATCGCGGACAATTTCCTGGTCACGTGATCATTCTCTTGGTCACATGACCCACTGGTTCATCTGGCGCCTGCTTCCTGGAGGCCGTGTCACGTGACCCTCCTTCGTGACAAGCCGTGTCGAGCGGAGGACCGCAGCATGGAGTGGCGCTCCCCTCCGCACCTGCAGTCTCCAAGGCAATCCCCAATGCAGGCGTGGAAAGCGACGCCAGGGATGCCTAGGAGCACAGCGTCCCCCTAAAGGTCGAACGGAGGTGATCGCAGGTGGGGTCCATGTTTCTCTCCGCCGCCTGCATACCACGCGATCGTGATCGGGTGAGTCTGAAGGCATGACAGAGACCCCCCGGGTCCCACCCCACACTCCCACTTAACTTACACCCTTACCCCACCCATACCTATTTTGTCATAAAAATAGGAAAACATTTTGAAAAAATTAGACCAAAGAAATGTGTTAATTTTTTGTACGGATACCAGGTTCTCATTCCCCCTCATCAAAGTTGTGAGAATTGTCATGGGTCAACAGACTGACATTGTAATAGAACTTGACCAATTATTGAGAGAGTACAGAGTTGCTCATCACTCTCCAAGGATGCCGTCTGGACCCACCTGAATATGGTGGTGCAGAAACCTCAAGACGACACACTGAGTGCAGTGAATGATAGAGACGAAGTCGGATTAAGTGGAACTATCAATACACCTCTCAGACACTGTAATGTGTGGCTGGTCGGAGGAAGGAGTCGGACACATTTTTGACATTGCTTTGATCCTTTATTAAAATAATAAGAAAAAGGCCTACCTTGACCTATTGCTATAGGGGAGTACCTAACTACATTAACTAAAGCTGCTTGTCTGTCATCAGGAAGCCCAAATCAAAATGTCCTCAGTCCAAACCTAAAGCTATCTGACCCTACCACTAATAATAACAACTAAACTTCACCCAAAAGAATGTCTCTCTTCTGGTTGAATACCTTTGTCCATCTTTCTTGAGGCTTTGTCTCAGGGTTTTCTTATTTCACATATATCTCCAATATGAAAATATCACTTGATAGAAACAAGTTATTCAAGATGATCTCTTTTGGTTTACAGGGTTTTATTCAAGAGCTCTTGTAGCTCCTCCCAATTGTTCATGGGTCTGGTATTCCAGACTGGGTGACACTTATCACTGTCCTCCTTGAGATATTGGGCCTCATTATGACCCTGCCGGTCCGGAAAGAACGGTGGCGGTAAAACTCATGCCAGGTCTGACCTGGCGGGATTAAAACCACCCGCCTGTAGGTGGACATGGAAACACCGGCTCTGTCATAGACGGAACCGGTGTTTCCATGGTCCCTATCCCCATGGAGTCATATGGGACTCCATGGGAATGGGGATTTACAGAATTCCGCCTCTGAAACTACCAGGTCACCGGGGTTGTAATGCCTCGGTGATTCCGGCAATCACAGAGGGGGAATGACATTAAGGGTCTGGCGGCAGCCTGCCGGTTTTTCCAGCATGGCTACCGCCGGACTTGTAATGAGGCCCATTCTCTTACACACCTTCCTTTCCCTTTGTGTCTTTCACTTTCTTGCCATCCAACCCTTCTGGGGTTTGTTATCACTTTATCAGAGGTGGGACACCGCCCGTCCTGGGGTCTCTCTATTGGACTCCTTCTCAGATTGCTTGGTTTGCTCTGTAATCTTAGCTCACAGCACTTTTCACAGTCTCTCATCAAGTGGTCTCCCCACTCTTCCATAGTTATCTCCGTGGTTTTCTCCATCCTTCCCAGGATATTCTTTCTAACTTTCTCAAAGTCTCACAATCAATCTCGTTCTTCACGTTCCTTAGTAGTTCCTGAGTTACACAGTTATGCTGATTCACTGTCCTAATATCAACTTTATCATTTTCACAGCTTCCTCTGTTTGTAACATGTTTTCTCAGAGGCCTCCCTATTCTCCAGCTCACCCTGGTACTTTTACTCTTTGTGGGTGACTTTTTGGGGCTTGGCGCTCACTCAGGTATGTTGCTGTCATTCCTCGTTTCCCTATTTCGGAGTCGCAATACTCCGTCTCTTGGTTTCTCTGTGGCTTGTCACGTTTGGCGAATGCTGGCTGGCGGGAGCTTTCAGTCTTTCCAGTTGTACTGGTTTTGGCATTGTTAGATGGTCGCCAGGCCCACCACGGTGCTTCTGTGTCCACCACGTCAGAGGGTACTCCGATCTCCATCCTTACAATGGCTTTCCTGTTGTCCAGTTTGTCGGGTCTCCGGCATCTCAGCACGGCACCATAGCTCCACCCCTCCAAGGCATAGTTACATGAGATGGCTTCCCCTGTGCATCATTCTCTCTCCACCTCTCTGATCCATGCATCCTTCTTACATACAAGTCCCTTCGTCAGGTGTTATGCTTGATCCATCATTGCCTGAAGCCAAACAGGAAGATACCTTATTCCTCATGAAAGGCATTCCCTTGTATGCAGATAAGGTGTATTGTCTAGGGAGTTACCTGTGGGAATAAGAGTTCTTGTCCCCGGGGAATCATTCCCAGTGAGGTCTGTCAGAAACCTGAGGGTATTCTCCCAGTAAGATCTTGAGAATCCCTTATTCAGGTGTCCAGGACACAGCCATCGCTGTTGGTTCCAGTTCCTGGGGGTGGACCAGTGGGGAAGGATCACCTGTGTAGGGGAACCCAGTGTTATACTCGGGGGAATACTCCAGGTGAGACGCAGTACCATCACAGGGAGGAGGGTGCAGGGAACGAAGTCCCTGAGGCTTTCATAAGCTATTCCCTCTTCTCATCTCTTTCACCCATTGAATCTCCCTTGCCTAAAGGTAAAACCAACAGCCCATTCACATCCGATACATACCTGTCATGATTCCTGCCCCTCATGTCCCCAGCTCTCCAAGATGTCAGGCTGGAGCCAGGCCACGATCACCTACATGGCCCTCAAGGGCCTCTCCATCCCTCCAAAGACCCACTTGGAGTCAGACTTGGTGCTTGTGGCACCGACTCACTCACTCCCATAGGATAACATTGAGGATTGGACTTGTAGTACATTGATGGAGACAAGATGGGTGCCCCACATATTTCGGTTCCCAGAACTGCATGTGCAGTTTAGTCTTTTGGGTGTGGTTCAGCCCAGAGACACCTGGGATACCCAGAGACTATTTAAGCCACGCCCAGGCTGAGAAACATGCTTTGGCCCTCATTACGACCCTGGCGGAAATCAACTGACATGACCGCCATAGCGTAAATAGCGTTTCCGCCACTGCACGATGGAGGAAAGTGCGGCTAATTCTGACCCATCGGGCACGAGCATTACGCCATGGCGGAAGTGCAAAGTCCGCGATGGCGGAAATGACCCCAAAACGCCCCTTACCGCCGTCGTACGTCGCCCTAGGTGCAATTCCGCCACCCATCTTAGCGGTCACCGTAATGAGCGGACAGCGCTAAATACGGTCACCGTAAATATACGGAAACGGAAGTAAAAACATGGGGCCGGAACGGGAAACAGCACGCCGTACACCTATAAGAGCAGAATCCCAACACAACCATTAATAATCCGACCCTGAGACACATCCCAACCCGTTAGCCACCCCAGTTAAAAAAATAAATATGGGAAAAGTTGCTAAAAAAGCGTGCGACCGCAAGCGGCAGGTCCACTTCTCCCACGAGGAACTCACCGTGCTCACAGAGACCCTGCAGGAGAACGCTGCCGTCGTCTTCTCGACGCAAATGACCAGGACGGCACTTGCGAACAAGAAGGCCATATGGGCGCTGGTGGCACAGCGGGTAAGTGCGGTGGGGACCGCACCCCGCAACCCACAGCAATGCAGAAAGCGATGGGACGACCTACGGATACGCGTCCGGAGCATACTCTCTGCCAACCGGAACATTGCCACAGCTACCGGGGGAGGATCGGAATCACCCATCAAGTTGACCCCCTGGGAAGAAATCTGTGCCTCCACCATTGGAATGGAGAGCATAGAGGGAGTCGGAGGGATGGAGAAAGGAGTGCAGACATCAGAAGAATCAGGTAGGTGGCCCAAATAAAACCATGCCAAACCCACAATTACCAACCATGTGAAGTACCATGTGTCCCCATAGTGCACTAGAAACACATGTCCAGGAGAACGACCACATACATTGCCATGACAGCGCCCCTTAAAAGTCAGAATAAATAAATAAATATTAAAAAAACCAAAAAACACACTCTACATGTGCAGCATGCACACCCTAACTGCAGACTGCAAAACAACTGCACCCCCAATGCACACAAAAATGAGACCACCTCCAAGGCCCTGACCCAAATCACCCCCAGGTACCACCCCAATGCATGTGACACAATTGCCATTACAAATACCACAGACCCATGAATAACGCTCGCCCTCCTTTACTCCACCACAGGGTCAGATTCCAACGACGAGCTTCAGGACACCCCCACCAGCACACCTGCAAAGAGGGCCAAGACCAACGGCCAAAGACCCTCCACCTCAGCTGCACGGATCAAGACACGGCAGCAGCACAAATCGAGTGGCAGCACACTGGAGGGGACATCAACAGGCACCCCAGCAGCCAGCATGTCCACAACAGCAGCACCACAGGTCCCCCAATGGATGCCACAGAAGGCACTGCTTCTGGTGGCAGCAGCACCATAGGTGACACTGCTTTCATGCCAGCATGCTCCGACACAGAAAACGGTGCTGTAGATGTAGGATCCATCCATGACCTGTCCCAATCCCCCTGTATGTTTCATCCCATACACCATGAGGACACCACGCAGGGGCACCCACAAGACGACGACTGGCCAACCCCCACAAGGCCTGTTGCAAGGCAACATGAGGCGTCCAGCCCCTCTGTGACACCACCGCAAATGGCCATGGCCCAGCAGAGGCAACGGTCCCTCGAGCAGATGATAGTGCAACAGCAGCAAATGGCCACGCTCCTCAAGGAGCATGCTGATGAATGTGGGGGTTCTAAGGCAGCCATTGAAACATCTACTGAGACACTCAGGGCAGAAATGGAGCGTAGTACAGAGACACTAAGGGCACAAATGGAGAGAAGCACCGAGAGCCTGAGGGGGGAACTGCATGCGACGTCCAAAGACGTATGTGGTGAACTTGCCGCTGTGCGCCGTGTGCTCACTGAGCTCTCACAAACCCTTAGGGACATGCATGGACGTGAGCAGGCAGAGACATCATCCGTTGCAAGTTCCGTCCAGGGCAGCCCCCAACGTAGATCTGGGAGGAACCGGCGCTCCACAGGCAGGGGTGCCCCTGATACCCGGAGAGGGGGCTTGCAATAGCGTCTGCCCACTGACGATGAGCGTCTTCGGACACTGGTGTTCGGGGGGGAGGTGGGAGGGTGTAGGGGGTGTGTTGGGCTTCATTGGGTGGCGGGTCGATTGGGTGTGTAATGTCATTTCACATATGCAATACAACTCCTCACAATCATCCACTGAGATGTGTGGACATTGATCATTGTGCACGAGGCCTATCTATGCGTACAGTCCACATTGTGCATGTTCCAGACACACACAGTGCCACAAGTCCCGTGTCCATGTAACAGCCACCAGGCGTGAGTGCTAGAAGCATGCATCTATGAGATTCTGACGTAATTCACGGGCCACCTGTGCCTCGCTGACCCCTTCAGGTGCTGCCACATCCTCACCCTCATCATGACCATCTTCAGGTGCTAGCAGTTCTGCGTCGGGGGGCATGGCCACATTCCTACGAACGCACATGTTGTGTAGCATGACACATGCCATGACCATCTTCGCCACCTTCTCATGGCTGTACAGGAGTGCCCCGCCAGACCTGCTGAGGCAGCGGAAACGAGCCTTCAGTAGGCCGAATGCCTGTTCTATGACCACACGGGTACGTGAGTGGGCATGGTTGTAGTCCTCCTCATGCTGGTCCTGTGGGTTCCGGATTGGTGTGAGGAGCCATCTCTTCAGTGGATACCCGCAATCACCTGTATGTGGACAAGAAAGGATGTTTGTGGTATGTCATTGCTACGTACGCACCCCCCCCCTTCCTGCCAGGTCATTCACGCATCACCTACCCCACATACTCATGCATTAAATGAGACTCACCGAGTAGCCAGGATCGGCGCCCTGCGTGTCGCTCCATGTAGCGTGGTATTCTAGAGTTCCGCAAGACCATTGAATCATGTGTTGATCCTGGAAATCGGGCAGAACAATGTGTAAAGAGCCTGTTGGAGTCACACACCATTTGTACATTGATAGAATGATATTGTTTCCGGTTGCGGTACTGGGCCTCCATGGCATGTGGGACAACCAATTCCACATGGGTGCAGTCGATGGCACCAATGCAACCCGGTATGCCGCCAAGTGCATGGAATCCCACTTTTGTGTTTGTAAGCTCCTGCTCCGAGCGTGGTAAAGTGATGTAGTCGTCTGAGTGCCTCAGGAGGGCATCAAGGACTTGCAATAGTGTCCGTGAGAATAGGGGCTGTGAAATGCCATGCAACTGTCCGACTGTGTGCTGGTAGGTGCCTGTGGCCAGGAAGTGTAGTACAGACACCACCTTCAGTAGGGGTGGGATGGCGGTTGGGCTATCTATCATGCTGACAAGGTCAGCGTGTGTCATGTCGACTATGGCGGTTATGGTGGCCCGGTCCAAACGGTAGAGGGTGTGGATCTGCTCAGCTGTGAGGTTGAACGGATTAGCTCGGAGGCGTGGGATTGCGCGCTGCCTGCGTGGTGGTAGTGGCTGTGCTGGTGGGGCTCGCTGGCCATGCCTTGCCCTCCTCCTCCTCCTCCTGCATCTCCTCTGTGCGGCCGGTTGTTGCAGTCGTTGGCGTTCGTCTTCTTCTTGAAGTTGGAGTACTTGCAGTGCAATCAGGTCCCCCAGGCCCAACATCGCTAGTCCTGCCGGTAGCATTCTGGAGTGGGTGTGGTTGTGGGAGGGGGTTGGGTGTGCAATTTATGTGTCTTCAGGCTGTATAGCCTTCACCTGTGGTGATTCATTCCACCTGTGTCAGCTGCAATGCCTTTCGTGCGAGCACGTCCCGCACACGACGCTGCAAATCGACGCATGGCATCTTGCATTCGCATTCATGTTCATAATCCCGAAGGCTGTGGAATATTGGTATATATGTTGATTCTGCTATGGTCCCATTGTTGCACATACGATATTTGCATTCGCGAGCAGACTTGTGAAGGGTCAGCGGAATGTAGTGCTCGATCAACGGTGGACCCTCATGCAGCACTGTACCGAGCTTCACCGACGGCGGGGAGTCCCATCAGTGAATGAGGGCAGTTACCATTTTCACACACAGACGCACTGCATAGATGTATTTGTGATTACTAGCGTTCACAGATGCCTTTTCAACGTGATGTTGCAAATTAGGAATTCGAAGGACAGCGCCTTCGGTTTTCAAGTAGCGGCGTGGAGACGCCCACAGGTCTGACTGGAAATGTAACGTTCTATTGTTGAATGTCCTTGGGACAGGGCCCATGACGGGAATGCAATGTATGATATGATTTGAATGGGATGCGCTATAGCGGAGTGGACGATAAGGCAGGACGTTCCCTAATACATGTGACTTCACTACACAAGGAATCCGGGCAGGAGCACAGTGGATTTTGAAGGCTGCATTACGCACAGACTCAATGGAAATTTCGAATGTGATGTGAGTGAATATTCAGGCGTTTTCTTTACGGGATGAGGGAATGATGAATGGATGCATGGGGAGATGTTTTAATTGGGAGTCGGCCATGTACATGGCTATTTGGAATGTATCCCCTTCCCCTGCGCTATGTGATGCAAGCCTGCCATAGTGGGACCATCGTCTGTCTGCCCTTGTCGGACCCTCCCTGTCTCGGCGCGCCTTCAATCACATGTGTCTATGCACGTTGATGATCCCATCTGATGGATCCTGTTCTGACAGGCGCATGCACACAGACACTCGTTTGGAATAGTGTATTCACCTCGATTTGTGTCGTAATGATTCGCAGGTGCATTTTGAGTGCAATTGATCCTTATGAGTGGGCTAGCATGCATATGGTTGTAGGTTTGGTGTGTTGGATGTAGTGAGTAATACATATGAAGTTCGGATGCCCATACTATATTTTTTTTCATTTGGGTGACAGGTATCTCCTCCCCTTCTGCCGCTGCCATCTGTACGCCACTCCTGCAGATGGCTTCTACAGTCGACACCTGCAGCTTCGAGTTAATCAGTGGAGCACCATTACGATCTTATGGGACGATCGGCAATGGCCCACATGCCCTTACGCAGTACTAGTGGCTAGGTGCAGCATACCTAGCTTCCAGCTGGACTAGTGCCTACTTCATGGGACGGGCCTGTGGTCCTGGGCGCTTCCATGTTGCCTTTTTGGACGTGGATGTAGCCCCTGTGTGCCATGGAGGTACAGGGCGTCACACATGGGGAAGCTGGTCATTCATTGCGGATGCAGCCCAAGGTAATGCTGATCATTTGTGAGTTTATGCTCAAATGGTTGTATGGCCTTTGTGATTTTGATGTGCATTAAATTTATATTCAGATATTACCCGTGTAGCGTTATTCTTTGCTAGTAATGTGGCATATTCCGATTTGTGGCGCGATGTATAGTGAGGTGTTCTGCATTGGGTTCCGGCTTCTGGGTACAGTTGTGTGGTACGTGCTTATGCTGATGGTTGTTTTGACTACTGCCATGCGTACAGGGCTGGTGCAGTCTCCCTCAGGTTACTGCTTTGACTGTTGGTTTACACTGGTGGCAAGCGATGGGGGACTGTTGTTGTTTTGTGTCATGGAATTTTCAGTTCATTTTGATGTACTTGCACCTTCAGATGCCTGTGCTGCATCAGTACGGCAATGGTGTGTTGCCAATTGTGGATGGCCACTCACAGGGCACTTGGGGCACCTGCATGCATTTGTTCGTTGGCATGCATGGGTGACTTGTACATTTCACTGGTTGCATGGTGTGACTGCATTGCGCCTACGAGGAGTTGTGCAATGTGGCCAGGGAGTGGAGTACAGGCACTCAGTAGGGCCATTACGGTTGGTTCGCGATGCCGTAGTTCTCGCCATGGCGGAATGGTACTTTCCGCCATGCTTGATGGCGTTAGGTGAATGTCCGCTGGGGTCGGCATTCGCGTACCGTTGCGCCATGGCGGATATTGCGGTTTTGCAAGGCGCGCGTGCGCGTACTTGGTGCAGTTAGCGTTGGCGTTCATTACGGTGTCGCTAATCGCATCGTACTTTACGGTGACGGGTCATAATCGCAACGGGCGGTATTCGATGGCGGTATTACATTTCCGCAATCGTTTTTCGTATTCCGCCAGGGTCGTAATGAGGGCCTTTGTGTTTTCTGCACCTGCAGCGTGACACTCACCGTGTTCGGATCGGTCTCCAGTAGGCCTGCATCTTTCTTCTGCGCTCAGCTCCTGCAAGAACAAGAACACTGTTAGGAACAGCCTTACCTTACGGCGCTTCTGCCCATCATTCATCGCTTCTTCTGTTCTGCGGGCATCTTCGGCGGTGTCATTCCCATCCCGGCACGCCGCTTCCTAAGGAAAAGAGAAAAGAACAGAAAAAAGGCATTAGTAAGCATTCAGCAATTCTTCGCTTATTTTTAAAGACTGTACGAGCGTCAAACGCTTACCTGAAGCCCAGCCGCTCTGAGGGAACTCTGTCTCCGGAACTTCTCATTCATCTGCAAGAGGGAAAAGAAACTCCAGGTTAGCGTGGAAACATCTAGAGGCACCGCATACCGCGCTTACTCACGGCATTTCTTCATCATAACCAGCATCCACGTTGAAATTGTCGCGGGACCTAAAAGACACAGAAAAATAACTCAGTTCAATACAAATACGAAAAGGTTGCATCGCGCATCGCGCTCTCACTCATCTTCAGCGCTACTCATCTCAGCAGCACGTCGCCATCCCCGGACGCCGGCCATCATCTAAGGAAGGAAAGGAACGAAGTTAGAGAACTGTTCAAAAGACTCATTATACTTACCTGTCGGACTCCTGCCAGTGAAGTAACTAGGCAGCAACGAACCTGCATCAATCAACGCGCCCCTGCGCTGAAAGCAGGACGGAGAGCACACTTTCCAAGAAAACAAGGTGAGCTGTGGATCAAAGGGAAGGGTTGGACCCCGGGGAAGAAGAGGTTCAAGCACACAGAGACAATAGGGAGTTAAACTCTACCAATCCTGTGTTTCAGGCCCAGTCTCCAGTCGAGTAGACTCCAGGGAAGGGGTCAAGGTCGTAAGAGGTAAGAACAGGCTGAGTGACGTTCCTGTGGATACCAGGTGAGCGTTACAATACCCTAGGAGCATGAACCCCATCAGGATAAGAAACCACCTCTCCCAGAATCCTTTCTTTTCTGTTCCCTATCTGAATACTCCCAGTCATTCTCCTTCCCGTCCCTCTGACTGCTACTTTCCGCACTCCCAACCTACTCAGGTGAAATACTACAGTTCCCACAATCCCTCTTTTTTTAATTCATGGACCCAGCTATTCCTGTTTGCCCCACAAACCCTACCAACCCTGTCTCTCTGTCATTTTCCAAACAACTAATCCACTATGACAGAACACTACCGTTCCAACAATCACCTCTGTTCAGTTCTTCATCCCGGTCATTCTCGTCTATTTAACTAACCCTCCAAAACCTGAGAGCATCCCACACCCAAATATGAAGGTTATAATTCCATGTATCACCTCTTTCCCTTCCAACTCTGTAGGATGTTTGGAAGCTCTACCAATTGCTTTTTATGATACTCTCACCTCTTCCTTTTCCGACATGCACACTGGTTTACGATCTTGTAATAGAACTGTGCACCTGACATGTCCCGAAAGAAGGGTCAGGCAAAGTCAGGCAATTGACTTGAACCACACACACCTGACGCCCCTTTCTTTTCCCCACAGGGATAAAAGGTGGAGCCAGAGAGCGCAGTACGAGCAAGGCGAGCACGGCTGACAACACAACGAGACAGCTAACAAGCGGCAGTTCAAGAGTTCAAGAGAAGGAGAAAGGCGGCAGGAATCGAGAGGGTGATGAGGACAGAAGTGACCGTGACCTTGCCCTTTTCATAACAGACCCGCAGAGCCTTCGTGGAAGAGAGCCTAAGACCGCGAACAATAGCACAAGTGTCCTGCGAGGTTTGTATGAGCATATATAAAAATACATTAACACAAAGTTCACCAACCTGAATCAGAGGCAGCAGTTTAGGACGATAATGAGAAGCTTCCTGGCTGTCAGGAAACAACCGCTGTTGTCTCATCGAACATTACAGACACCTTCTGGTACCATGAAGGCATACAGCACTCATGCTCGCTCCTCCACGCTACATTCAGCTTCTGGCCCGTTAACAAGAAACTACGTTCTATGAAACATTCTGATTCAGCTTCTGGCCCTGTTATCAAGAAACTACGTTCTATGAAACATACTATGAACAAAACCGCAATGCAGCTCCGTTCATTCAGAGAGTGTTGGGGGTTGGCATGGAAATGCTGGCAACCGACGCATAGGTATTCATGGTAGCGCCGTGTTTGGCTTGTCAGGTGATGTCTGATATAAGCACCGCCCACTCTACGGAGCGCTGCTTCTGACTTTGTTTCCGTTAGCGTTCATCTTGTTTGGTGATTCTTGCTTCCTCGAATTTTGATCATGTTTTGCTTACTGGATTACTCTTTTTCTTGGCCCTTGTCTGTTCAGTTTTTTCTTGGACCTTATCTGCCATTCCTCGCTACCTTCGATACTGGAACGTTTAACGGCTCTGTCTGATTTTGCTACAATACTGGTTGGAACGTTATGACCTCAGAACTCTTCATGGACTCCTTTGCCCTTACAGATTTGTATTTTGCTTCAAGCTCATTTTAACTCTTTGGACATTTGCTTTTTCAAGCCTATACTAAGTGCTTGGACTAGAGACTGCCTATTAAGCACTAGAACAATATTAGGCGTCCTTGTGCCGGCGGTGTTAGGTGTTTTCTTCCTGGAAACCTCTGAACTTCTTTGCCGGCGTCCTTGTGCTAAGTGATATCAGTGAACTCTGCATTTCTTTAAGTACACCTAAGGATGTTTGTTTGAAAACCTTCATCCAACACACCACAATGCCCAAGGCCCTTAAGAAGGGAGCTGCCCGCCAGCGCCAGGAGCACTTCAACGAGGATGAGTTGGAGATGCTAGCCGGGACACTGCAGGAACATGCAGAGATTGTTTTCGCCAACAGCATGAAGAGGGAGGCCATCATAAAGAAAAAAGAGATCTGGGCACTTGTGGCACAGAAAGTGAGTGCAGTTGGAAACACCCCACGCACCATTAAAGACTGCCGGGAGCGCTGGGACGACTTGTGGCTCAGAGTAAGGAACATACTCTCCGCCAACAGGAGCCAGGCAATGGCAACAGGCGGAGGTGCCAGCTCCCCCATCAAGCTGACCCCATGGGAGGACATCTGCGCCAGCATGATTGGTATGGAGGGGATCGAAGGTGTCAGTGACATGGAGTGTGGCGCCACAACATCGGCCGATGGAGGTGAGTGTCCTAAGAAAACACTTTAATGCAGAGTCTGATGAAAGTCAGCCAATATGTCCATCCAAAGAGGCAAGCCATGGCCCAACACACACGCACTCCCAGCAAAGTAGCAGGACACATCACAGACACATGCAGATGCCTGCAACAAGGCACTGCCGTATCTGACACATACCACACAAAATGTAAATGCCATAAGTCACACAGCATGCAGGCCCCAACAAATAGGCATGTCACCCATGTATCAAACAACGTGATCATCCAAACACAATTGCCTATTACCCTTGATTTTGTGGAAGATCAATTGTCCAAATGTATGTATGATGCCTATCAAAACATCACTCATGCTGTCCCTCTCTTCGACCCCCACAGGCTCTGACCATGTCAGCGATGGCCAGGACTCAACCCCCGCGAAAACCACACCCCGGAAGAGGTCCTGGGATGACGCCAACCGCCCTTCCACCTCGAAGGGCCAACCCAGGGGCCACCGAGCACCACCAGTCAATTCACCCCAGGTTGCCAGTGCACCGGTGCTGCCAAAGGCTGTAGAGGTGGAAGCGCCAACACCCATTGCACAGCCAGAGGAATTAGCTGAGGCACCACATTCGGAGGAGTCAAGTTTGGCTGGGGAGGTGGCAGCCACAGCACCACAGGCTGTGGAGGAGGCACAGGATGAGGTGTGGGTGCCCGTCGAGCACGATTCCTCAGAACTGCCCTGCACGCCCAGTCCACAGGAATCCCCCCAAATCTCATCCCTTGAGACAGACCACGCCACCACCCAGGAGCAGTCTAGGCGGGAGCTAATTGAAGGGCACTTTAGTCCGATAGTGGTGAGTACTGAGGTCGAGCAAGACACCCAGGAGCCGGCAACCTCCACAGGTGCACCCGCAGGGCCGCAGCGTGCAGAGCAGCTGACTGCCCTTGTGCGGCAGTTCGTTGAGGACAACGCACAGGCTAGGCAGGAGTGGCAGTAGAACATCGCCTCTCTAAGCAGGACTTTCTCTGACAACACCGCCTCCATGGGCAAAATATTTGCAGAGAACACTAGCTGCCTCTGCGAGGAGGTATCCGCCCTGCGCCAGGTATTAAGCCGCATAGCCGATACCATGGAGTCACGGCATCCGGCAACCCAATTAGAGCAGGCGGCCACACCATCCTCGTCTAGCTCTACCCAGACGAGCCCGCTCCGTAGGTCATCACGCACCCTGCGCCGGCCAGACATGCCGCCACCTGGTCCAGGGAGTGCGAATTAATAGTCTGGGCATTCTGATGTAGGCATCAGAGTCTTGGTGGGACATGTGTGGGGGAGTTGTGGGGGAGGGTGTGGGGGGTGAGGATGTGTGGGGGAGTTGTGGGGGGACGAGGGGGAGTTGTGGGGGGAGGCGGAGGGCCTGTTAAATTTAATACACTGTTGTGTCAAAAGCAAGACCTGAGTGGATATTCATCATTGCGCATGTGTCATTTATTCATATACAGTGCATAGTGTGCATGTACCCACACACCCAGTGGGCTCTGCCAAAATATCATGTCACCCTCTGCAGCCATGTGTGTCAGTAATATTGTGCAATCACTGACTGACGCACAGCACGTCCCTCCTGTGTATCGGCACCGCAATGATGTGCAGCCACTTCTTCTTCCCCTTCATCATCACCAGGTGGTTGCAGTTCAATGTCAGGGGTCGGGGTCACGTTGCGTCGGATACACATGTTGTGCAGCATGACACATGCAATGATGGTCTTGGCCACCTTCTCATGCCTTTTAGAGGAGGGCCCCACCTGACGGGCTAAGGCAGCAAAACCATGCCTTCAACAGGCCAAAGGTCTGGTCAATGACCACACGGGTAAGGGTGTGGGATTGATTGTAGTCCTCCTCATGCCTGTTCTGTGTGTTCCAGACAGGGGTGATGAGCCACGGCATCAAGGGATAGCCACTGTCACCTGCATGGGAGGCATTAAAAGCTATACGTCAGTCGATTGATGATAGACAGCTGTACTAGTCACACATGTCGGCAGATTATCATTGGTCACATGCACATGTCCCTGGTTGTATGCACGCCATTTTTAGGCCCTCAATGTGTCCTGTGCCATGGAATAATGGTGTGGGTTGCATCTTCAAGATGAAACACGGTGTGCTCTGCCGTCTTGTAGCTCAGGCATTATGTACGCATACAGCTGTGTTTGTGTACATTTAGTGATGTGTTTTGTTCTGTAGGATTTTCTGATGGGGAGCGTTGACAGTAGGCTCTGCAATGTTAGGCATTCTGCGCTGATTTTTGCCATGGTGACATGCAGCATTCCTGTGGTTGATCCGGGATATAGGGCACAACAATGTGTGATGATCTTGCTTGCGTCGCCTTCCATCTGCACCTGTTTGTAGTGGTATTGCTTGCGATTGCGTTAAACCACCTCCATGGCACGGAGGCCACCTTTTGTTTCAAGCATCTCCTGGGGAGTTTGTGGTAGGGATATGTATTTGTTGTGTGCTTGAGGAGGGCATCCAGCACTTGCTTCAGGATGCGAGTGAATAAGGGTGGTGATATGCCATGCATGTACCCCACTGTGTGCGGGTAGGTGGCTGTGGAAAGGAAGTGGGGCACCAACACTACCTTCATTAGAGGGGGGATGGCGGTGCGTATTTCAATGAGGCTGCCAATCATGTATCATGTCCACAATGGTGTTGATGGTGACCCGGTCCAGACAGTACAGGGTGTGGTTCTGCTCTGGGGTTGGGTTGGAGGGACTGGCTCTGATGTTTGTGATTGGGGGCTACATGCGTGGTTATGCTGGCTGCACTGGTGGGGCATGCTGGGCCTGTCTCACCCTCCTTCTCCTGCTGCGTCTCCTCTGTGGTGCCTGCTGTTGGTGTTGGTGTTGTTGCTGGTGTTGCAATGCATGCATGTCCTCCAGCTGTAGTGTTGATGCTACTATTGGATTGATCTTGGTGTGGAAAGGGGTGTGGTGGGTGTGCTCCTTTTGGTCAGGCCCAGACTCCATTGCCTCTACCTGTGCTGATGGTGTACACCTGTGGCAGTTGGAAACACTGCACATGACATTTTTTATGGTTGGTCAGAGATGCCGGTATTTACGGCATGCCGGAATCCACTTTTAGCACCTTCATGATGCCGGTATTTGCATGTCCGCTTCACTTGTGATCTCCAGTTTACGGCATGCCGCTATTGCCGGTATGATGGCCTGCATGCCCGCGTCCATACCGCTATTAGAGGCACCCTTATTTACGGTGCCGCTAACAGCGGTTTGGCTGATCGGAATAGCCCGGAGCGGTAAGCGATGCCGGTAATCCTTTACCGGCATCGTTTATCCCTTACCTCCATACTCGGAATGACCCCCATTCTTTCTTAATTATATGCCTGTAAAGACAAATTGTTCTCTGGTCTTCTACTACATTACTGCTGAAGTGCTTATGACGCTATGTCATTTATCTACAGGATTACGCACCTCATGCTGTTCCGATTTATCAAGAAATCCTGTACACTAACACACAGTTTTACAACTCAAATCTTTAGTATATTGTCTCATTTGTTCCTTGAGATATTGATTGTGTGTTTTTCCTTGCAGCCAGCTGTGTACCGGGGCGGTTATCCATCTTTTCGGTCAATAGTCCTCTCAATCTGTCCTTTTGTACTATTGAGAGTTATATTGTCAGGAAGAATTCTTCACCTACACAACGTGTTCAACTGCAACGGCGAGTACCTCAGGTATCACTGGGGTAGTCTGACACTGGTGATCCTTTTCCAACCCGCAGCAAGCCTTGCCGGGAAGGAATGGAACGGCCAGGGAAACCCTCTGGGGAATAAAACCCTGCTTGCATCTATGAGACTGGGCGTCCTCCGGGTAGTTAGGTAGTGAAGAAGATCAGGCGGAGTCTGTATAGGCAGCTTCTTCTAATTGCGGCTGTTAAATGCAATATACAACAGGGGGGTAGAGGGGCACTAACTTGTCAGAAAATGTTATAGTATTCTGGCTGTGGTCTGCATTTCTTAATATGCAATTGTAACAGTCAAGAGGGTCAGTTATACCACAGAGGGGCCCGAGACCCAGAGACCCACTTGTTTGGGGAATGGTGGGGTCAGGAGTTATCTAATGCAGGCAAAGCACAGACTGGGAAATGTAATGTGGAACTCCAGGACGGGCACAAAAGAGTCGGAAACGCAGCCTTTCTGCGAAGTAGCAGAGACACGAACGTTCGGGCTAGGAGACGCCATGCCAGCAGACATGGAACCTCAAGACAGGCACGCGAGAGTCGGAATGCCGTACTCACGCGAACTAGCAGAGACGCTGACGTTCGACTCTGGTGGCCGTCTGAAAGACATGGAACCTCCGGGCGGACACACGAGAGTCAGAACGCCGCACTCATGCGAGATAGCAGAGAAGCCAACTTTCGACTCTGACAGCCGACAGAGAAGTCAAGGAACCGCAAGCAGGGAGAGGCGGGGCTGCCGCGGCATGGGGAAGCTGCGGGTGCTCGGCAGTTGTAACCCACATGAGAACCGCGGAGTATGAAAGACAGCGTTGTGATAACATAATAGGGCAGGCCAAAAACACGAGATTCCCAGAGACCCACAAAACCCCTTCCAGGGAGAAACTAAGCACTTACCTGGTCAGAGATGACTGAGACAGGGAGCGGGTGGAGGTCGAGGTTGAAGACAACTTGCAATGCCTCAAGGGAGAAGGGTGCAGGGCTTGGGAGAGTTTATATAGACTGGAGGAGGAAGTGAACACTGATTGGCCTGTTAAATTCTGCCTATATAAAGACAACGCTGGAAGGTGAGAGGGTGTTCATTCTTGGTTTTGTTGCAGATCGAACCAGACAGGACATCAGGAGCTGCTGAAGGTTGCTGGGCGTATGATGACTAGGAGGAGAAGTCTTGCCAGAAGTCCTTACCACATTCCCTGCAAGGATCAGAGAAGAAACCCAGCATAAGCACAGAGAGGAACATTGCAGAAAAATCTGATTGAAGCTTCTTTTCTTTTTATCATTTTTGAAAAATCTGAATAAAGACCCCTTTTACTTTCCATCAAGCCGCCTGGCTGTCTCATTGTCACAAAGTTTGGTGGCAGTGGTGGGATCCTGAAACACGGTATGGAGACTATCATCAAGGCCTTAGCAGAAGGACAGCAACAGCTTCAGCAACTGTTGCAGGTGCAGGGACATCAAGCCCAGGCGGATTGACAAGCCATAGAACAAGCCCTACAGTTGCAAGCTGCCTCCCAGGATGCCCTGAAGAAAGTGACAGAAGCTGTGGTCGCTCATAGAGGCATGACGCCGGCCCCTTCCAACATTCTACAGAAATTCCAGGCCGGGGAGGATCCAGGTTATTTCTTTATGAATTTCGAAAGGGTGGCTAGAAACTCCCAGTGGCCGGTGGAGAAATGGGGGCACTTGATAGCTCCTTTGCTAACAGGCTCAATGCAAGGGGCTTACAAGGCGGCAAACCCCAACGGAGACACAAGTTATGCGGACACAAAAAGAACCATCCTAGAAAGGTGGGGTGGATGAGGAGGCATATCGTCAGAAGCTACGGGAAACCAAACTCCGCAGTGGGGAAACTCTGAGGCAACTGTACTATCGGGTACACGATTTAACCGAAAAATGGTTAAAACCAGCCAATTGCACCATACCTGAAATCATGTACAAAGTGAAGTTAGAGCAGTTTGTGGATGCACTTCCAAGCAATATGCAACGATGGGTCCGACAACACCATCAACCCACTCTCACTGAAGCCATAGACATTGCCTCAGCATTCCAAAAAGCAGGTGCAGCCAGGATAAATCCTGTGGAAAGAGGAAACAAACTATTACTTCCTAGACCCACGAATTTGGGAGATGTAAAGCCAACCAAGGTAGATCCCAGAGGTACGACATGGCCCATCACCAGCAAGCAACCCCAGTGTTATGATTGTGGGGAGTGGGGCCATATCGCCCGGTTTTGCCCAAGGAAGAACAAACCAGAACCTATGGAGATTGGTTGTATGCAGAACCGGGAGTTTAGAAGGAGAAGAGAGCCCTATACAGTGGAAGTTTGAGTGGACGGTGTACCCCGACAAGGCCTGGTCGACAGTGGAAGTGAGCAAACTCGCCATCACACCAGAAGTAAGTGTCTTGGGAAAAAAAGGGAAGCAAAATGTTTCGGTAAAATGTGTGCATGGGGATATAAAATCCTACCCTTCCAAAGAAGTAAACATAGAGGTTAACGGGGTTCACACACCAATGGAGGTAGCCATCATGCCTCATATACCTGCTTCTGTGTTAATAGGGACTGACCTGCCCAACTTTGATGACTGTGTTAGAGAAAAGGAATGGTTAAGAAGGGCTCCTTTCTCAGAAACTGATATTGAAGGGAATAGTGGGAGAATACCAAGGAAAACCAGAAGAGAGGTGAGGGAAGAGAAACGGAGATGGGTGGAAAGTTTCAGTGGACTCGTAGATTGGATTCCTGAAGATAAAAGAGTCTCTTTTAGAAGCGAAACTCTAACTGACCCATCTTTAAGGCATGTCCTCGAGCATGCAATGAAAGACCCAGAAAGTACAAGCAGTTATCCGAGGTTTAAAGTACAGCGGGGACTTCTATACCGGGAGCAACCTCTGGTACCTCTGAGTTTCAGAAAATCTATACTGGGGATGGCTCATGATGACCAGACGGGCGGTCACATGGCCAGAGAGAAAACTCTAGAAAAAATCTTGAAGCGGTTTTACTGGCCAGCAGTCTATAGGGAAAAGGCAAAGTACTGTGATGAATGCCCCACATGCCAAAAATCAAACCCAAACAAACCAAGACGTGCCCCATTAGTACCTATGCCATTAATCAAAGAACCATTTTTTAGGATTGCCATGGATATAGTAGGTCCACTGGAACCCAGTAGTCGCGGATACCAATATCTATTAATTAGTAGTGGTGGACTACGCTACAAGATATCCAGAAGCTTTTCCTATGAGAGGAACAAGTACCATCCAAGTATGCAACCAATTGATTCCATTCTTTGCCAGGGTAGGAATACCATCAGAAATAGTAACGGATCAAGGTCGAAATTTTGTATCAGGAGTGAAGAGAAGAGTATGTCAACAGCTTCAAATAAAGCAAATCCGTACGTCTATCTACCATCCACAAACCGATGGTCTAGTAGAGAGCTATAACAAGACCATTAAGCTAATGCTTAAGAAGGTAACGGCACCTACCGGAAAGAATTGGGACAGAGCAGTACCCTGGGTCCCAATGGTATTAAGGGATACGCCACAATCTTCAACAGGTTTTTCACCCTTTGAATTATTGTTTGGACACCAACCGAAAACAATACTGGACATCGCCAAAGACGAGTGGGAAGGTCAAGAGGATCCTGCCACCCTAACAGACTATGTGATCGAACTGCAGGATAATCTAACTAGGATAAGGGAGCTGGCAAAAACCAACTTGGGAAGATCCCAGTTGACCCAAGAAAAATATTACAATCGGAAAACCAGAGTTCGACAGTTTAAAATAGGTGACCAGGTGCTAGTATTATTGCCCACAAGCCAGCACAAAATGTTGGCCCAATGGAGGGGGCCATATAAAATAAAGGCAATATTAGGACCAGTAAATTACTTGGTGGATCAACCCGATCGGAAGGAAAAAAACACAGAATTACCAGGTAAACTTGCTGAAGGAATGGAAGACCACGGACAAAGACATACAGGTAGTCACAAGAATGACCCAGGAACCTGCATTCAATTCAGTTCAGTGGGGAAAACAGCTCAAAACAGAATAGAAAAGAGAATTGAAGGAACACCTTGAGCCTTTAGTAATGTGTTTTCCTTCTACCCAGGAAGAACACACTTGGCAGAACACAAAATTGAAACAGAACCAGGACAGACCATAAAGATCCGTCCTTACCGATTGCCTCAGTCAAAAAGGAATGCAGTGCAAGCAGAAGTGGAGGAGATGCTGAGGCTGGGGGTATTTGAACCATCATGTAGCCACTGGTCATCCCCTATTTTTGTGGTCCCAAAACCGGATGGGAGTATACGCTTTTGTATGGACTACAGACAATTGAATTCCATCTCTACATACCAAGCCTACCCCTGTCCCGAATTGATGAACTTATTGAACAGTTAGGCACCGCTAAATACATTAGTACCATTGATCTGACAAAGGGTTATTGGCAGATTCCGTTAAGGACTAAAGATAAAATCAAAACCGCTTTTTCTACCCCTTCCGGTCTATATCAATTTACAGTACTACCATTTGGTTTACATGGAGCCCCAGCAACTTTTCAATCACTGATGAATCAGGTTCTCGCTCCTCATCATGGATACAGTGCAGGCTACCTGGATGACATAGTTGTATACAGTAAAAACTGGAAGGACCATCTGAGTCAACTATCATCTGTAATAAAATCATTGCAATCAGCAGGACTTAACATAAACCCAAAGAAAACCCTACTGGCCGCCAATCAGACTCGATACCTGGGATATCTGGTCGGGGACGGGGTTATACGACCCAAGTTGGACAAAATTGAAGCAATAGGGAAACTGCCTATGCCCAGAAATAAGAAACAGGTGAAAGCCTTTTTAGGCTTCATTGGATATTATCGGCACTTCATACCTTTGTTTTCTTCCATTGCCAGCCCGTTGACGGATGCTCTCAAGTCATCCTACAAAGACGACCTGCTTAAAGATGAAGATGCCTGTAAAGCCTTTACAGAGCTAAAACAGATAATATCAACAGAACCTGTTCTACGGTGTCCCAATTTCCAAGAAAGGTTTTTTGTGCAATCAGACGCATCAGGAATAGGAATGGGGGCCGTACTATCACAAGGTAGTGAAACTGATCTACGGCCAGTGGCCTTTATAAGTTGTAAACTCTTACCACATGACGTGGTCTATTCTACCATTGAAAAAGAGTGTCTAGCTATCAAATGGGCCATTGAGACACTCAGATATTACCTCGCTGGAAGAAAGTTTACAGTTTTTACAGATCATGCTCCCCTCCAATGGTTGGCCACGCACAAGGACTCAAACCAACGAGTATTAAGATGGTTCTTGACCCTACAGGAATTTTGTTTTGAAACAGTTCACTGACCAGCGGCTTTCCAATTAGTTCCTGATTACCTGCCCAGAAATCCTGACCAGCCCAATCGGCTGGATGCTTCGGGGGGTGTATGTAACAGTCAAGAGGGTCAGTTATACCACGGAGGGGCCCGAGACCCAGAGACCCACTAGGTTGGGGAATGGTGGGATCAGGAGTTATCTAATCCAGGCGAAACATAGACTGGGAAATGTAATGTGGAACTCCAGGACGGGCACAAAAGAGTCGTAACGCAGCCTTTCTGCGAAGAAGCAGAGACGCGAACGTTCGGGCTAGGATATGCCATGCCAGCAGACATGGAACATCAAGACAGGCACGCGGGAGTCGGAACGCCGTACTCACACAAACTAGCAGAGACGCCGACGTTCGACTCTGGCGGCCATCTGAAAGACATGGAACCGCCAGGCGGACACACGAGAGTCAGAACCCCACACTCATGCGAGTTAGCAGAGACGCCGACGTTCGACTCTGACAGCCGACAGAGAAGTCAAGGAACCGCAAGCAGGGAGAGGCGGGGCTGCCGCGGCATGGGGGAGCTGCGGGTGCTCGGCAGTTGTAACCCACATGAGAACCGCGGAACAGCAGATTATGAAAGACAGCGTTGTGACAACATAATAGGGCAGGCCAAAAACACGAGATTCCCAGAGACCCACAAAACCCCTTCCAGGGAGAAACTAAGCACTTACCTGGTCAGAGATGACTGAGACAGGGAGCGGGTGGAGGTCGAGGTTGAAGACAACTTGCAATGCCTCAAGGGAAAAGGGGGCGGGGCTTGGGAGAGTTTATATGGACTGGAGGAGGAAGTGAACACTGATTGGCCTGTTAAATTCTGCCTATATAAAGACAACGCTGGAAGGCGAGAGGGTGTTCATTCTTGGTTTTGTTGCAGATCGAACCAGACAGGACATCAGGAGCTGCTGAAGGCTGGTGGGCGTATGAGGACTAGGAGGAGAAGTCTTGCCAGAAGTCCTTACCACATTCCCTGCAAGGATCAGAGAAGAAACCCAGCATAAGCACAGAGAAGGACATTGCAGAAAAATCTGATTGAAGCTTCTTTTCTTTTTATCATTTTTGAAAAATCTGAATAAAGACCCCTTTTACTTTCCATCAAGCCGCCTGGCTGTCTCATTGTCACAGCAATTAATATCTTATGTTGAGTGTGTAAAAGCATTTCAGGTACAGAGGGACACAATTTGTCTCAAGACCACTAGAGACAAAAAAAGGGAAAACAAACAAAACAAGACCTGTCATATGCTGACGGATGGTCCCTATGTGCACTCCTAGGGGATATATATAAATCCCAGGTGTTGTTTCATGTAGGTTCGTAGGATTACAATCTGTTTCAATCAGCGCCCCAAATGGGCAATTCAGCTTTCAATACATTTAAATGAAATCAGTTAAACATGAGACTACAGTTTCCAATTCAAAAAGATGATTTTAAAGAATGATTTTCAGGCAAAAGAATATTTTGTCACACAAATTATACACAGGTTCATAAAAACAATGTCATAGTTCAACTTCTTAGCAGTGTTCACCGAATTAACCAAAAAACACCAAAGTGCATGCAAGAACGAATGGTTTGTTCATACAGGTTAAATCAGATTGATCAATAGAGTTAAGGACGCTGACGGTTAAGGACTTTGTACCCTCCTAAGCCTCATCTCATCGAGCCAAGTCCTCTGTTACTCCTCTTACAGCCACCATCAACTGAATACTGTTGTCACACATCGGGGTCTGAATGACCCGCGCGCCTCCTCATCACGCCAGGTGAAACAGACCACTTTCAAGGTACCTACCAAAGTCGTGACGCTTCGCCACAGTATCCGATGTTTCTCAGCCGCTTACTTCTCTCGGTGGCGGGTACCCTGGAGATTGGGCTCAACAACATCAAAGGTATCGACAACCCAGCCTTTGCCTACAACTCCCAGGAAACCTACCTTTTGCGTGTAGTTCCGACTATTCGGAACGTGAGCTCTGACGGGTTTACGGTGCTCCGCCTCCTGGGTATATTAGGCACTGCAGCGGGAAGGACGCTGCTTCTGATTAACGTTGCAACCGGCATCCGAAGTTTTGTCTTCTGTGCCTTCCTAATCATTGCCTTCCCGTGTACCAATTCCTGTTTTCCAATTACGGACTGCCTTGAGACTTCTCAATTCTTCTGCCTACCTGTGTACCGGACCTTTGTCTGCCCTACGGTTTGCTTGCTTCCTGATTATGTACTGTCCTCTGCCTACCTGTGTACCGGACCTTTGCCTGTCCTACGGTTTGCTTGCTTCCTGATTCTGTACTGTCTTTAGCCTGCCTGTGTACCAGATCTCGCTGCCTGTCCACTGGATTGCCTTCCGCTATTTCTTCCCGTACAGAAACTTCTGTCCTGAATTACCTACCACCGCCTTCACCTGGTTTTCCTCACCTTGCCAGCTGACTCCAAGTAGTGGGAACTGTTTCCTTCTTCAATTCCAGTGTTCTTTTGTGGATTCCGACTCCATTCCGTTGTGTTGGATTTATTCCCTCAAGTGTACGCAAGGACGCTTTGCTGATTGTACACAAAGACTCATTTCTGAAAGTGCACACAGGGACGCCTTGCTGAGAAGTGCACCTACCCGTATCTAGTGCGCTCCTCGTGCCGCCCGGGTATAGCATCCCTACTAACCTTCCTGTTTATTGTTTTGTACCTCTGTTGTTTCTAGCCTGGATTGATTAGGTTATTTCAATTCCTGTTCTGGTAAGACTTCCTTAACTTTTCTTTATTAATTCCTATCTGAACCATCAAAATAGAAGCTAATATATTTTCTATACTTACAGGGGAAATTCAATTTCTGTTCCTTTTCAATTACAAGGGGAATGGGTGACCCAGGTACTTTCTGCTTTTGTGAGGCTTTTCTTGTGGTGATCTTTGCTCTCCCCAAGTATTTACCAATTGTCTTTTTCTTTTTAGCTGGCTCCGTGGCGGTGTGTTCTCTCCGCTCTTTTGGGTGATCGTTCTCTCATTCTGTGATTTAGTGCAGCTAAGAGTCATATCATCAAAAAGAGCTTATTTCCCTCAACAGAGAGGAGGCTCAGGTGGAGGCTCCATCTCGAGCTCTTCAAGCAACATCCAGTACAACCGTCTTGGTCGCTTGCCCGGATCACTTGCCGGCCGGTGAGTAACAACTGTACCCAAGTATCTTTCAAGGCGACACAATGTTAGTCACTTCAAGTTAATTTAAATTTAATACTATTTAGTGCTATTTGAGCCTAATAGGATCTATTGGTAAAACATATTCTCTATGTGTGATCTACAGATACACATCTGGAGTTGGAAATTGAAATTATAGGCAGCATCAGCCCTGAAGAAGGATTTATTCCGAAACGCGTTGGCATCTTTTTTACAACATCTTTGATACAGCCTACATATTTGGATCAAGTTGAGACAGGACCACATGATACCTGACAGTGTGGAATCTAACACATTACTCTTTGATGTTATATTGAGATGTGATATACTGGACTCTATTGATCAATCTGATTTAACCTGTATGAACAAACCGTTCGTTCTTACATGCATTCTTGATCATTTTGATAGCTGAATGATCAGAGTTGTTGTAAGCTAATTCAGCTACCGGAATCAAAAGCGACCAATCATGGACCTTGGTAGTGTCATGCCCGCGCCGCTAGCGCACGCATTGGCCACCATCATGGTCTACTTGGTACTCATTTATCCCTCTAATTCTCCTTGAACAACTCCTTTTCACGCCTTGGTCTTTTATTTCCATTTGCTCAACTTTGGTTCTTTCTTATTATTTCTTATTTTATTCAATTAACTACATTTACCATAATGTACCTGGCTGCAGTCCTCAATTCCTGGGTATTCTCATTCATCGTTATTGGGACCACAATCCCCAGAAGCCCTAGCGGCCAGTGCTGCTTCCACCTGCTCAGGACCAGAGAGGGAGGAGGCAGATTGTCTTCAGGTGTGCTGCTCCAGGTGCTGTCAATTAGCCTGCCTCAGAACAGGGCAGGGCTGTATATAAACAGCTGCCTGCAGGAGCACAGTGTCTTGCATCTTGAGATCTCCCCGCTCCTGTTTGCCTTGACCCTCTACATTGTATGCTGTTCCTGTTGCTGCATTATCCTGTTTTGATCCATTGCCCTTTCTGGGCTCCCTGCCCTGCAGCCTGCCTCACTCCTGCTGCCTACAGTCCTTGTCTTCTGGGCCCCCTGCCTACAGCCTGCCTCACTCCGGCTGCCTACAACCCTTGTCCTCTGGGCTCCCTACCTTGCAGCTTGCAACCCTCTGCTGTCTCCAAGCCCTTGTCCTCTGGGCTCCCTACCTTGCAGCCTGCACCTCTTCGCTGCCTACAGCCCTTGTCCTCTGGGCTCCTTCCTTGCAGCCTGCTCCCTCCTCTGCCTGCAGCCCGTGTCCTCTGGGCTCCTTCCTTGCAGCCTGTCTCCCTGAGCTGCCTACAGCCCTTGTCCTCTGGGCTCCCTGCCTTGCGGCTTGCTACACTCCTCTGCCTTACAGCCTGTTTTACACTTAGCTACCTACGGCCCTGCTCCGCTGGGCTCCCTACCTCATGGCCCTATTCTTTTGGGCTCTCTGTCTGTCGCCTACTACTAATCTCTCGCTGTCCTGTTCTTCTGGACTCCCTGCCTTGCAGCCTACTACAGTCCTCCGCAGTCCACTACAGTTTGCCTGCACCTAGTGCCACTCTTGACTTTGCAGACCTTCTGTTTTCCTGACTGCTGCTCCCTTGTTCTCTTCCTTGAGTCCTCTGTACTCCACCTTAGGTTATCTACTTCAGTCTAACTGCCTTTCCTTCATTTCCTTCTGCTAGATTGCTCATTGACTTCCTTTTCGCTGGATATACCTATTCTTGTCTTCTCATGTGTCTTATGTAATCCCTTTGTACAGAGCTTGCCTGTTGGTTTCCGGCAGGCAACCTCTGCTCCTTCCCTTGTCCCGTTTTCAGTGTTACAGACACCCACTGCTGTTGTTCCCAGCCATGAGCATACAGCGTGGGCCTCTGTTATAGCAATCTGTGCAGAGGGCTGGAGTTTCCTAAGGTTCGTGGAACACTCTTTCCCATTTCAGCATACACCCCAAGAGGGAATCCAGTTTGTTTGTACCTTTGTATCTTTTGCCCCTTTTGGCTCACAGCTACAGTTTCCTACTCTTCTTTCTTGTTGACCTTCCTGCTGTGTGTGCTTATCTGCTACCTTACTTCAGCACAGCCACCCAAAACCTACCTGGGTACCCTGTGCCACTCTTGACAGAGTGCCATTCCTGACAGGTAGCAAAACAGCATAGGTATTGTTCCAGGGTCTGGTTTACACATTCTGTTGCTCCATTAGTCTGAGGATGGTACCCAGAAGACAATGCACGCTGGATGCCTAGCATGTGGCATAGATGTTTCTAGAACTGGGATATATACTGAGGTCCTCGGTCGGAAATGATCTTAGTAGGTAAACCATGAAGTCTGAATATATTTTTCAAGATTATCCCTGTCATTTCAAGAGAAGATGGGAGCTTGTACAAGGGTGTGAAGTGAGCCATATGGGTGAACAGATCGATACTAACCATTATAGTAGTATATCCCCTGGATGGGGGCAATTCCACGATAAAGTCTGTAGCGATCGTCTCCCAAGGGCGTGTTGGTAACGTGGGTTGGTGTAGGAGACCTGCAGGTTTTCTGTTATCACATTTGTTCTGATTGCAAATAGCGCAGGTTCGGGTGTAAGTTCTTACAGCATCAATCATCCTCAGTCACCAGAATTGTCTCTGAATGAGGTGGAGAGTAGTAGTGATGCCTCAATGCCCCGAATGAAAGGTATCATGACAAAGGCTTATGATCTTGTTTCTCAATCTTTGTGTGGGTACCACCAATCTCTTATCCTTGAAGAGATACCCATCCTTAGCAACCAGGCTCCATTGGTTTGTCTTGATGTAGTCCTGCCATAGATCAGAAGAAGATGTTTCGGCACGGACATCGTCCAGGAAGGAATTGGCCTGGGCGACAAACACTGTATTAGGAAACATCTTTGGAAAGGCACGTGCTTCGACAGACTCATAGTCAGGACGCCTAGATAAGGCATCTGCTATAATGTTGTTGGTTCCAGGAAAGTGGTGAATGTGGAACTGATACTGGGCAAAAAAGAAGGCCCAACGGGCTTGACAACTATTTCTGCATTCCAGGGATTGTAGGACTTGCAAGTTTCTATGATTGTTTCGAACTTGCACAGGATGTTTGGCACCCAAGAGTAGATGACGCCAGTCATTAAAGGCTTGTCGGATGGCCAGTAATTCCTTTTCCAGGACAGAGTAGTGGGTCTCACTGGGAGTCAAAGTATGGGATAGGTAGGCAACAGGGTGTTCCTTCTTGTCTTCAAATTCTTGTTTTAAGACTGCCCCTATCGCGTAATCTGAGGCATCTGTTTCTACTAGGAAGGGCCTATTTATGTCAGGCTGAGCCAGGATGGGACCTTGAGTGAATCTTTGTTTTAGGTCCAGGAAGGCTATCTCTTGAGCAGCAGACCAGTTGAATGGTGTGTCTTTCTTTAAGAGTGTGACTATGGGATTCACGATGTCTGAAAATGTAGGGATGAATTTCCTGTAGAAATTTGCGAGCCCCAGGAAGGATTGTATCTGTTTTACTGTAGTAGGCACTGGCCAAGAGAGTATGGAGTCAACCTTGGCAAGATCCATTCCTATTCCTTTGGAACTCAGCACGAATCCGAGATAGTGAACAGTCTGGAAATGGAACAGACACTTTTCAGGTTTGGCCAGGAGTTTGTTTTCTCGTAATCGTTGTAAAACTGCATTGACATGTTCCTGATGGACTTGGGGGTTGTTGGAATAGATCAGTATATCATCTAGGTATATGATGACAAAAAGGAACAGCATATCAGAAAAGACTCTATCCATGAACCGCTGAAAGACCGCAGGGGCGTTGGCGAGACCAAAGGGCATCACTAGATATTCGAAATGGCCAAAAGGGGTTCTGAAGGCTGTTTTCCATTCATCACCTTCCCTTATCCAAATGAGGTGATACGCACCCCGAAGATCAAGCTTGGTGAAGATGACAGCACCCTGCACTGCCTCCAAGATGTCGGAAATGAGCGGTAGTGGGTAACAATCCTTGATTGTGCACTGGTTGAGTCTGTGGTAATCCAAACAGGGTTGAAGTTCTTTGGTCTCTTTCTTTGTTACAAAGAATGGAGAGGCACCGGCAGGAGATTTTCAAGGACGAATGGTTCCATTAGCCAGATTGGTATCCAAATATTCTCGTAGGGCTCTTTTTTCAGGTTCAGATAGTATGAACATTCTGCCGAATGGGATTACGGCTGAAGCATCTGTTTCGATTGGCACAATCCTCCGGTCTGTGGGGTGGAAGAGTTTGAACGATGGCTGTTGAAAACACGTCTGAGTATGGTTGGTATCTTTCAGGCACTTGGGTAATGTTGGAGACACATAAGGGAGATTGTTCAGATTTCTGGGAGTTCACAGGAGGGTTGTGCAGTGAGTCTTGAGACAAACAATGGGACAGGCAGAATTCAGAGCCTAAAAAGAGGGAACCGGCTGCCCAGTTGATGTACGGGTTGTGTTTCCGGAGCCAAGGCATGCCTAAAACCATGGGGTAGTGAGCAGCCTTTATAATATCAAAACTGAGTTTTTCCTGGTGGTTATTTATAAAAAGCAGTAGTTCCTTGGTCTGGTGAGTAATAGGTCCGGAAGATAACGGTCTCCCATCAATTCCTTCGACAGGTTGTATTATTTCTTTGGGTTCTCGAGGAATGTTGTGCCTGACAGCCCAATCATGGTCTATGAATACTCCCATGGCACTGCAGTCCACCAGAGCCAGGATGGGAAATGAGTTCTTCTCGGAGGGTGACAAGATTGTTTGGAGAACCACTAAGTTGTTTTGGCCAGAAGCATTTAAGGAAGGAATAGATGTGGAGCTGGCATCATTCTCCCGAAGCTGTGCTCTGCTTAGGATTGGGAGCTGGCGTTTCCCGAGCGCCTGGGTCGTGCTATAGGGCATTCTCTTACAAGGTGTTTATCAGATGCACAAAACATGCAAAGTCCGGTATTGATCCTATGGATCCTTTCTTGTGGATAAATCGGTCCACGGAAAGCACCCACTTGCATAGGCTCTGGTTCTGATGAATGCTGGATGGATGCTTCCTTAGGGCAAGGGTATTCCATGGTTGTTTTTGGGGAGGTTGTCTTTGTTTTTCTTTTCTCCGCCTTTCTCTCCTGGATTCTGAAATCGATCTGCAGGGATAAATCCATTAAGGCTTGAAAGGAACTTGGGCGAGCCACTCTGGCTAACTCATCCTTGACCTTGTCATTCAAACCTCTCCTGAATAGGGTGAAACTAGCTTCTTGGGACCAATCAGCTTCTTTAGCTAGTTGTTTGAATCGGGTATCACGTAAGTAAGCATATCCTGACTCCCTTTCTGGAATTCCAGAAGTCTCTCCTGGGTGCTGTAGACGAGTTCTGGTCGATCAAACATGGCCTTAAAGGCTTCTATAAATCCGTCATAATTATCCAGGAGTGGGTCTCCTAAATTAACCAAGGGAGACGCCCATGTTAAAGCATTGCCGGTAAGGTGGGAAATTATAAACCCTACCTTAGCCCGAGGCGTGGAAAAATAGTAGGGTTTGAACGTAAAATGCACCAGGCAGGAGTCAAGGAAGGAACGCAGGGATTTGGAAGAGCCAACGTAGTTATCCACAATACCCCCGACCAGGGCGCTTTCTTTGAACGCTGAATCCCGGGACAAGACTTGTTGTTTTAATGCCGCATTTTTGGCTTTTAAATTTTGAACCTCTGTAGTCAATTCTTGCATTCCTCTCATGAGGTCTTGGACTGCAGCCTCCATGTCAATTCTGTTATTAGGTTCTAGGTGTATCAATCTGTAACACCCTTCCCTCCTTCTCACCTGTTTGTCCTTTATTGAGGTCTTCTTGGGTACTCCTTCCTTCTTCCTCACTGATCGGGACTTGTACAGGGAAGGACGCAAGTCTTCGGGTTCCAGTGTGAGGAGCGCTGACTGCCTAGTCAGGGTTGCGTTCAGTATCCAGGAAAGATGTCACGGAAAAATCCAGGAAGGAAAGGAAACTGAAGTCCAGTACTGAACGGGTGCCGGGGGGGCCCATGGCACCAGGTACGAGACAGATTCCGGGAAGAAGGGGGAATGGCCTTGCCGAAGCGAGGTGGGAAAGAGAAGGGATTCCTGGAAGGAGCAAGAAAAGGTAACTGGAAGATAGACGGGAACGATACACACGCCGAACAACTCGGTTCAGTAGCGTTGAGATGCGCACAACAGCAGGGGCATGTCTAATTTCTAGGAAGCTGCGCGTAGCGCGTAGACACTAGAGAGCAGTGTTCCTGTGCTGTCGGCCATGTTGGAAGGATTGCCGACCTGATGTTACGGTGCATCATGGACCACAAAGTCCAGAAGGGCCGAAATCGGTGATTCATGAAAGGTAACCTGTAAGAACACAACGAATATTGCCAAGTAGGTTCAAATACTTTGAAGATGAGGTACTGTAACATCTGGAAACCAGAGATTACTAGCCCTGATTTTGTATTTTGGTCGGAAGAGATGTGATGACGAGTTTGCCTGATCGACATTATAGTCAATGTTTCGTCCTGGCCTTAATGCACACACGCATGTGCTCAGATGGTGATGCAGAATATGCATCGCCTTTTCAATAAAGATGTGCGAGGTCACACGCACAGGTAGGAAAAATCTGCAGCAATGTCGAGTATCAGTCTCATTATTCCTGCACCTCTGACAGTTTGAATCATAACTGCCAGTTATCC
Source organism: Ambystoma mexicanum (assembly GCF_040938575.1). NCBI lineage: Eukaryota > Metazoa > Chordata > Amphibia > Caudata > Ambystomatidae > Ambystoma > Ambystoma mexicanum. The sequence goes on from NC_090931.1 coordinate 175,906,690, forward strand.
AATTTCCATGTGTGACACCTCGAGCCAGTCCTGATAATTGTTTCCAGTTACATGCTGGAACTTCCAGTTTCGTTTTTCCCATTGTATGGATGGGCCTACAAGCCCCATTATGCTGTGGGAAAAAACAGGACTGGCTTGAAGAGTCATGCCGGCCCATAGCCAGTCAGATACCACAGTGAGCTAAATGCTCGCCCCTGATATCTGTTCGCAGCCTGCGGAGGCAGGTTCGAATCCCGGCAGGGTCAACTCAGCCTTTCATCCTTCTGAGGTCGATAGATTGAGTACCACTCTGTGGGATAATAACGTCTTCTGTTATTTGAGCGCTCTGAGACCTATGGCTGTGCTATATAATAAATTAATAATAATAATGATTATTATGCTTGGGAGTGGTGAACTTGGCAGCTATGTTGAATATACTTAACACTCTCCCCACTGCTGCATCCCTTGGCACATCAGCCACCTGGATATTTGAGCTACTCTAATCCAGTCTAATGCACTATAGTTACCCTATTAATATAACAGACACCTTCACCACCTCAGAATAACCTTCTAGCGTCAGTAGCTGAACCGCATTGTAGTTCACATAGGTTGGGTTCCCTTTTTATTCCTTCCTTTCCACTCCTACTTTCTTCCTTTTCTTTCTTTCTTCTCATCTTTCTCTTTCTGCAAGTCTCTTTTCAGTAGTAACATTACAGTCAGAGTTTTCAATGTACCTTCCATTTTTGGTATGCACTGGAGCGAACCCGCATACATAAACAACTTGAATGTTTCTGTAAAAAACAATAAACTTTTCTGTATTTAATAATGTATTTTGATTGACCTTACTGACACTTTGTAATAGACCCTTTCTCTGTTAAACTGATTATAGTTCATGTGTTATTTTTTCTAACATTCTGTGTATTTTCTTAGTATTTTGTGGCTCCCTCCTGTGTACCTCCAGCCTTGTTCTTTCCTTATGCATTATATAATTTCTCTGATTGTCATTTCATTTTGACATATTGGGCCTCATTATAACTGTGTCGGTCCAGAAATAAGGGTGCCGGTTGTACCGTACCGGCACCCTTACCGGACTGCCACAGTACAACTCTACAGGCTAGGGCCATTGCGCCTGCCAGGTATGACCTGCACGGCGTAACAGCACCCGCTCTCAGAGTTTTCACTGGAGCACTGGCACTGTTACTAACAGGGCCAGTGCTTCCGTCTCCCCACTCCGATGGAGTCCTATGCGACTCCATGGGAATGGGGATTAACATTTTATGGCCCTGATTTCCGATCCATCGGGACTTGTAATCAGACATGCCAACATTCTGAAGCCACTGAGAGGGAGATTTCAGCACTGAAATCGGGAGAATGCATTTTCCCCATAGGAATGCATTAGGGATATTGTTATTTTAGGTGGGAGACAGTAACAAATAGTCCTGTTTTTTATGAAAAAATCAGGAGTCTGCCACCTAAATCTGGAGGGTTGGTATGTATGCTTGTAATGTCCTGGTGGCACCGGGATGTCAGGCGCAGGAAAAATGTTACGAGTCCGGTGGGTTACTACCAGGCTCGTAATGAGGCCCATTGTCTCCCTCTGTGAGGTCCTTGGCATTAGATATGCAAAATCTACTGTAACCTCTGTTGAAAATAAAATAACACTTTTTGAACTCGAAACATACTTACCTACAAGACCTCAACCAGCACTGAACACCAGGCTTGCTGGGACTATGAAATCAGACCCTTCAAATCGTGGTGAGTAGGCATTTGTCCTCATTGGGGGATTAGCACCTTAACTTTGGTCATCTGACCTTTTCAGGACAAAGGGGATACCTTCATTATTGGAAAATCCCCTCTCTTTGGCCATCTTTTTAATACACTATACATAATGTTGTATGCATAAATAATTGCAGTTTAGAGCTGACTGGTTACTATGAAATTACAATGCATTGCATCAAGCCCCTCTCACGCAACCACCACCTTCTTAAATGTGTCACTTAACTGCAGCCATATGCCACAAACACTGAGGAAGGACAGCAGCGCTAGTATTTTTTTCTACAGTCAGAATATGACGTCGGGTACAACGTGTGCCAATGATAGGCCTACTCTGTCCGGCTGCGTTTCCGGGCGGCAGGCACGTGGACCAATGGGGAAGCGAGCGCCTGACGCGACGCGCAAGGACAGGACTATGGCCAATGAGTTGGCGCCGCGTCCAAGCCTGCGCGTTGCAGACGCCGGGTACGGCCGGTGCGAGTGTCTGAAAGGTGGGATAAGATCGGAGCACACGCCAGGTCTGCAGTGTTCTGCACGAGGGGGGACCCGGATGTACGGCAACGCAAGGTGAGGCAGAGTATGTTCCTGGGGCGCTACCTGCAATACTGTCAACGTTTGCTATAGAGGATATGTAACTTGTGGTTGGCAGCGATGCAGCCACTGAAACGGTTTGCTACGGCCGCCGCAGAGTTGCTCTTGTGATGGGGCACTTAGTAGTGAAGTTCGGGGCGACCACAGGGTCTCGACGCTGGAGTGGTTGTTCTCCTGGGACCATGTGGGGTCCGAACTGGGGTGGATTTCCTAAGACCGTGTAGCGGTCAATATTTAATGCAACATGTCAGACCCTAGGGTAAGGGAGCAGCGAGTCGTGACATGGAGTATTACCTCTCATGGGACACATGAAGGCTCGAAAGGTTGTAATAATGTCCAATGCTATGGAATGAAGGCTCTTTCGTGTGTCCCGTGGTAAGGGGGAGGAATGGGAACGGTGTTGGTCAAGTCTAGGGGCACATATTGGGACCTGTTCTAGTACTTTCCGTATGTACGAGATGCACGATTGGTAGTTGAGTCTGGGTGAAGGGTCTGATGCCCTAGGTTTCCCACCCGGGGTAGGGATTCTGAGGCTCCATGAACGATAATATCTGGCTGCCAAGTATTTAGATGGGGAAATGTAGAATCTAACACCCTCGCACCCCCGATTGGGGATACACGAGTTGGTGGCTGTCGGAGGGCAAAGGCCTTCCATAGGGACCCACACTAAAGTGCCCGAGAGTATATTGTGTCGGACGCTCGGTCAGGCCTGGCTGCCGAGAAGGGATATCTCCTAAGGTCCCAGGCAGGGCAGGCTCTGGGGGGGGGATCTGAGGAGGGTGCTCTAGTGTTGGTAGCGTGACTGAGGAGTCGCACACAAAGCCATGGAAGGTAGGACCTGAGGGTTCTCCTAGGTGAAGGAGCTTGGAATCTTTGCCCGCTTCAGTTGATGGTGCTGAATGAACGACTACACAATGTCGTGCTCACTACACCCAGTCGTCTCATGGCACTGGTCCGATCATCATCCATTTTAAAAGTTTTTCTGGCCGATGTCTGAATGGAACTAGAATGTGCTTAGCTAGGTGCTGGCAGTGTGTGACTACAATCTCACAATTTAGTTCTTTCGTTCACAAATGAGTGCACCCCACACCCCCCTTGGATGAATTCCACATGGAAGCGTGTGCGTGCAGTTTAGATTGGTTTGCTGGGACCTGTGTGATGGGCAGCTTGGCCCTTTTTAGGGCTATCGGATCCGACCTCTTTTTGCAAAATACAAGTTCTGCGTGGGCCAACTCCTGCTCATTGTCATTTGCTTGATTAGCCGCTCCTGCAGAGATTTGTGGGTCAGCCCTTCTCGGTGTGTAGAGGGTGGTCACAGCACTTCAAGCAGGGCTACAGTGATAAGGCCATTGCCACGTGGGAGACATGGAGCAAAGACTATAATCTTACCAGAAATCACAAACGATACAGGTTGTTTTTGGACATATCTGAAAGGTTGGGTGTCGTTTCATTAACTTGTGGCAAAGGATTGTTTCTATGACACCTTTTCAAGCTTGAAAGTTGCACCGATCGGGTACCTTGTTCACTTACGTACAATGCTATTTATGATTATGTCAATTCAGGATTGCTCCCATCTTGCATGGGTTAGCTTGATACCCGCAGCTACGTTTGGCTTCTATGGCCAACGGGTGCCTTCAAAACACATAAATGTGACATTAACTTTGAGTATTTGAGAATGTTAATGAAGAATTGGAACACATTTAAACACAATGGTTCATACAAAATGGACAAAAAGGAGCCTATCTCGTAGTTTGTTTCCTCTGCGGTAGCTCCTGTCTATGGGTAAATGCCCGACACCCAGGAGCTGGTCTTAGCTCCTGCTCATTGAATCACAATTTCGTACCCAGCAATGACATGTATGGTTGGTGCTTTCATGGTTCGTCATATGTTCTCATTCCAGATATGCTCATGTTGTGCAAGTTATTTTTTATCCATGGGTGTTGACGGTACACCCTGGAAAACGTATTTGTAATGAAGAGCATTTTATAATACTCTTGGCTAATTTCATGATTGTGGTTTATGCTCTTTAGAATGTTTCCTGTTCAGTTTCAAGTGTTCTTGTTTGGCATTGTAATTCACTCCTCTATATATTCACTGAATTATAAAATAGTCAGAATCCTGTAAGTAGTAATATCTGCAAATGTAGCCTCCTCAAAACACAGTTCTTTGAATTTGGCTCCCTCGTAGGCACCTCCAGATTTAAGTGACTGCCATGCAAAGCTGTGCTTAGCACTAGCTCGTCACAACGTTGGGTGGAGTGTGTGTTCATAGTATCTGATGCAGGCGAAGCTGTATCGTTTGGGGAGTAGGGGGGTTGCTAGTTCAAACATCTTTTCTGTCGCTGTCCGAGGTACCTTTCATCTGTTCGCACTATGAGTGGGTACACAGTAGTAGAGCCCTACATATCCTGCTCCAACTCGTTTTTCTAATGGATGCTAGGCAAAAAGATTTTAAGCCAGTACCGAGTGCTTATAGGTTTTCTTAGCGAGTTTGATGGTTGGACTTGGAGCACAGAAGCTGACAGCTCTTCAATAGTGCCAGCAAACGCAGGACAATGACCACCTCGTATCAAGTCCTGATGCGTACTCTTATGCTGATATCTACTCTAATGAACACCCCAGAGTAAGAAGCGTCAGGACCGAGACACAAACATTCATTTGAGAGTCCCTTGGAAGAGTCATGTCATCCGAAAGAGCTTTATAATTGCAATCAAATTCAGTTAATGGCACATATTGTTTGTGTGTATGTTAAACATTAATTATGATTGCGTTTTTTTTTTAGTCCACTGCTGTCAGTGACATTTAAAATTGTTATACTACACTCTCTACATTTGGAAGCCACATAATGTTGTTCTCAGTGATACCACAAACGTTTTGACTAAAACCAATCACACGAATAGTTGTAACCGCGGTAGTGAATGAACTGCAGTAGTGTTCTACTCTGTTTCTGTTCCTTGCTGTGTTTCAAGTGCCAATTCGCAGCTTGGTTAACATTGAGGTTCTGGAGTATGGTGTTTCTTTTCAACCATGAAATCTCTTGGATCCTTTGTTAAAGAGCTGGTGCTTGAAGATTTGTGTCCAGAATGTCTGTCCAAAATTGGCTGCCCAAAAGATGTGTTTATCCAAGTAAGTATTGGATTGGACTAACGTTGATTTTTCTCTCGTTTGTCTGCAGGCCATTGTCCAAGCTCCCTGGATTTACCATGGGAAAGATAAATCTGCCACTGTGTGTGCTGTCCTTCTTCCTGCTGGTCCACTTCCCTTCAATGACTGGTATGCATTATATAACGTGTTCAGTGAGCATAAAACAAGTGTATCTGTATCTTTTGCAATGGCAGGTATATTGCAGCGTTTGTGTTTACAATGCTACAGCCCTCTTGGTTGCGATTGGTGCAATGCTGTGATTAAATCCAAGGTAAGGATGGTTTGCCAGTACCGTGCCTGTCACAAAAGGTTTATGGCGTTTTCTCTTGACTGGTGTTTGGGAGATTTATCATTTGTATGCTTCATCCCCTCCTAGTGAGACCCCCAGCACTTTTTGCTGGATTTCTGGACCTTTTTCTTTAATCCTGAATGAGTGGAGCCTTTTCCCACTCATTCATTCTTATGGGCTGTCTTTTGAAACTTTCCTTTTGTATTATACTGACCTGTGGAGTCTCTTTTTTTTTTTCCTCTCTTTTAAGGCAATGTATTTTTCTAATGCAGCACACAGCTCCTTATGGGCAGTGTTTGCTGGAGACCCTTTGAGGTTATTTATCCTAGAGTAACCACAGTTCTTCAGGATGGAGATTTAGTATCTCCTAAAACATTATAATCTGAGAGATTGGCACACACCACCTTCTGTAGAGTGCCAAAGGGATACTTGGTATCCGCCTTCTCTCTGCTCATGTGACTTTTATGTCAGATGGACAATCTCCTAGTTATGGCTGGTGTTGGTGGACATGTTCTAACAACTATTGTGTGAATTTTCTACCGCATGCTTTGTCCATAGCCCCGGTTATATACAGTAGGTTTGGCCAAGTACTAACTTGGTGGCTCCTTTATTTTTTCATCATTACTAGCGTGGTTGGTCTTTCAGTCCATCTTCCACCGTCCTGGGAGGGGGATGCATGTGAGTGTGTCTTGCCTTGGGTGTCCTTGCCTAGGCCCCAGTGTGTCTGGGCAGGCAGGAAGTGAGGGAGCAGTTTTTCACTCTGCCTGAATTGAGCCTGTTCCCACTGGGGGTCTGACTGTCCTGATTGCACAGCCACCCGCCCCTTTCTGTAAATTACTGAGAGACTGCAGAGGAGTGTGTTGGAACTGTTTAAAATTTGAGGGAAGAAGACCCTTTGCAACATGTGACGCGACCACTGCTGTCCTGACCCCGTCCTCTGTGTGACAGAGTAACTCTGAAGAGGACTCCTTCCCTTTGACTGGTGGGAGCAACCAGTCCCAATACGAACTTTGATTTGAGCCATCTTCCAAGTCCTGTGAGTTTCCAGAACTTCAAACCCTCGATACTTGCAGACCTTCTGCCCATTCCAAGTGCATCGATGTGGAAAGGCCAAATTAATCAGTCTTTGCTGAGCCCTCAAGGACCTGCCTGAGACCCAATCCACCTCTCCCAGACCTCCTCAGCAGAGTGTGGGACTGTAAGAAGCGAAGAATATTGACCTGGCGAATCACGTCCTTTGTTGCTGCTGCAGAAAAGGCTCCAAAACCAGTGTCCAGAATAGTTGCTGAAAGTCGTGACAGAGTTCCGACTTACGAAGAGAGGTGGAGCGGTATAGCATCCCTCTTCATTTTTATACCTTGCAGATTTGGGAAAGGCATTTGAAACATCTACCCTCAATAGTCCTCCAGTGGGGAGAGAGATTAAATTGGATTGCTTATGCAGATGACTTGGTTCTCTTAGATTACACGTCAGTCAGCCTCCAAAAGATGTGGACTGCTTTGGAGACATGTGCAAAACTAAATGATCTCTCTATAAACCCAGCAAAATCATACCTGGTCAAATTTCAAAGGTCTTGCAAAAAATCTCTAATCCAGGTCGTCCTTAAGCAAAATGTACCAATCACAAATGGAGTAACATATTTAGGCATCAACGTCTGAGCATTTCCCACACTAATGGCATTAGAGCTCGAACTTGACACTAAAGCAGATCAAATATTTTGTCAAATGAAGAAATTGATGTACTCTTGCTGCCAGTTTTCACTACTTCCATTGATAACATTCTATATAGCAAAAGGAATTCCATCGCTGTTGTATGGGATTGAAGAAAATCTGATAACCGGGCACATTAACTGGTCATGACTAGAGGGTCATGGATGGAAAGAAGTGCTGGGCCTTCCGATCAGCCATTTAAGATGATCTGGGTCTATTCTCAATATCACCACAGGTGGCCTGGAGGGTTCTCTCATTGTATAGACTAATATGATCCTCTAAGTCGGAATCTCTTTTATAAAATATAAATGAAATGTTAAATATGCAGTGCAATACAAATCAATCTTGACTTGGATGCCTGTAAAATGTTAGAACATTTTTCAATGTACAGAAAATGATTTATTGACCAATCCTCAAACTCAAATGTGCCATGTTAAAATGTGACTGGAAAAACACCATCAAGCAAGTAAAAAGGTCAAAAGTGGCCAGCACATTGTCCACTCTAGACAAACCAAGGGGCTATCTTGCTAAATATCTGAGGAAGTTTCAAAGTTTAGCCGGAAGAACTACTTTCTTAAGGCTTTGTCTCAATCTTCTACTGAAGGGCGAAGTAAGATTGGTCTGTAATCAAGAACATGTGCCTAATAGTTTCTGCACGTATTGTCAAATGCCCATTTTGCATAATCTGTTGGATTCTAAACGGACCCAAGATGCTTTGTCCATAGAGAAGAATGTCTGTATGTGGATGAATTTTGGGAAAGATGAATTGCAGGACAAAACTTTATTCACCAATGAAATTGTAAAAATCCTGCAAATATTGGATTAGCGCTCTCGATGACTGTTTTAAATTAATGTTTAAATGATTTATTTGATATTTCTAATTTTGTAACATGTTTTCTAATGTTATGAAAAGTCGCCATTTTTCTGCTGTGACATAATAATAAACAACATTGTTATTGAAGCCAACACCAACACCATTACTTCCGGGAAAGGGCCACAACCAATTCACAGGTAAGTAAATTAATCTTGTATATTTTTCAGAATGGCACAACACTCATTTAAAGTAAGAACTTTTGTAACTGCTCCACTCTGAATCACAGTTACCAACTAACTTCTTTCATAAGTAAGTAACTTTTCAACACGTGTTGTTCCTATCAAGGCAGACCCCTTTACTTATCCATTCCGTCCCTTCTTCTATAGTATGAGTTCACTCCGATGCAGAAGAGGGACCCTAATGGTCTAGGTGCCAGCTGTAGGAAGGGTGAGGTGGGGGTTCAGTTGCAGGCAAAATCAGAATTCCAGTGTAAGATTGTTCAAACAAGTAGCTCACTTTTAAAGTTGGTGTCCAGGGACTTCAAAGAAGCCACCCTAGGAGGATTCTGCAGAAACCCTGGGTGAGTGGCCTCCCAATCATAGAAAGCGCCCCTAAACTATACAGAAATCACAAAGGCTTAAGGTAGGTAAAATACCCCAGCCACCACAGTACCTCGGCACAGAAGAATTGCAGCAGGAGGACATAAGAATCTGCAGCCAAAAACCCAGTCGATGAAGATGGAAGACAGGACTCTGGAAGAGTATCTGTACGCAAGAATCAACGAGGAAGGCTCCAGGTAAGAGCTTCTTCGCGGCTGGATGCAGCTCTGTGGTTTGGCGCACTTTTCAGGAGTCGGAAGAAGACTATTGCTGGTCTGATTCTCGTCACTTGTAAGGTCCATAACTCCTTTCAGTACTCAAATCTTGTCTATGGAGGTCCAGCAGGATGCCACCAAGTTTCAACTCAATTGCCAAAACTATACTCCGTCCGCTGGGTATTGGGATATTGCAGCACAACCTGGGATGGCTCAAAATGCAGGCCTTTTTTAGTCTAGTGGATCTCACGAGGCTCTGGGTCAGGGTCGTCTTCGCAGTCCCACAGGTTTCTTGGAAGGAAGGGTAACAGCAGGCTCTGGTTACAAAGCAGGCTCTCCCATAGTCTCAGCTGCGCTTTCGTCATATTCCTCTTTGGATTTGGTTCCAGTGGTAGACTACCTCTTCAGCTTCCAGGATCAGACTTTTATGCAGGAACTCACTCAATCAAACAGACTTGCAACATTCCAGGGGGTGGGCAGTTGGCGGTCCTTTCGGGACAGCCAGTCTCCCAGTTTGAACTGGATTATTGCAGTCAGGCTGGAAGACAAATCGCTGAGTTTTGGACTCCTCCCTCACTTCCTGCCTTCACAGGCACCCTGGAGCCAGGGTGTGCTTGACTGAGGTCTCCTGCCAAAGATAATTAACACAAAGGATCTTCCTGCCCTGCATATCCGTAGAGGGGATTTGGAACACTGAAATGGTGAAAAAAAAAAGGGGGCGGTGGGGGCATTTTGGTAAAGTGAGCACCCATGGGTGCCTTTACCGGGGCTGTGGAAACATCAGTGCACTGAATTCGTAGAAGGGTTCACTGCCACTAGCCATTACAGGCAAGCTTGGCCTCCTGTAACAGACATGTTAGTTAAAATGAGAAAGGGGATGCATTGCACCTCCCCAGAACCACACAATAAGGTGGGGTGTGCTGGTCTCGCCTAAATAAAGTTGAGGATAAAATATTCTTTCTATCCTTGAACTTTAGTTCCCACAAGGTAATTCTGAGAAAGTTAAAAGGGGGGAGCCCCAAGGGCAACACAGCAACAATAGGTAGTGGGTAAAGCCTTATATAGCTGCTCTTGCTCTGCTGGTTGCATTATCAACTATGTCAACAGATCTTGGAACCTGCTCCCAAACCAGATGTGCTGAAATACCTTTAGCCTTGGCACTACTGCACATTGACTCCAAAGACCGACCCAAGTCATGCTAACTTTTTCTTGCTGACAATACAAGACATTTCGGTAAACGCTAGCTCATACCTTCTGCTTGCCTTTCTCTTGCAGACAGCCTGAGGGGGTGACTTCCTTTGACAGAAATCCTACCATTAGACCCCCCCATCCCCCAAATAACGGTTGACTTTAACAAATCAGAGGAGCATATTTTCAACTATCTCAATATAGTAATTAAACCTAAAGACGACAAACATCTCTAAACTCACATTCCCTAGTTAAACATGCATTTGCGATTGCTGATTATATTTGCATACAAAAACAAGATATCCTGGCACTTTCGGTAACATGCCTACATGAGACTGTGCAGATTGCTATTAATTCTTTGCCTACAGGATATAAAATACATGGAGCTGATCGTATAGATCAACGGGGTGGGCGTTGTGGCTTACTGTGAAAGACTACTTTAACTGTCAAGCCTCTAATACTCAACACCTGGATGGCTGTGAAAATCTTAGTGAAAATTAACCCGCACCTCTCTCACTATACTTACTCTTTATAAACCTCCCCAAACCCTCCCGTCTTTTGAAGAACCGCTTCTAGAACTGCTAAATAGCATTACAAAGGCCAACTCATCTGCACTAGTAATGGGAGATGTGAATGTATGGGCTGATGACCCATCCAACTCCTCAGCCACGTCTTCGCTTTCCTCCCTGGCTACACTCAATTGGTGGAAGACCCAACACATCAGTGTGGTCGTACCTTAGATTGGATAGTATCTTACAATGTCCATAGCTCTGCCACTAGCACCCAATTATGCCCATAGTCGGATCAATTGTTTGTAAATACTACCATTAGGCATCAAAACTCACCCCTCGATTGGATACCAGTGCTAGGTTAGAGAATACCTGCCCGAACAAACGTCTTGGCCACAGCCTTCTCTACTCTTCTCTCTATCAAACTAGGTCATATTGAAGCATTTGTGAAAACCCTGACATGGTCTGTCAATTATCTGCCATTAAGGATACCATTGATATCCTGGCTCCTGAAAAAACAGATGGTAAACGTTGAAACCATTAAGAAAACATGGTTTTATGATATTGTGGAAGCAAGGAAAAAAGGGCATTTGAACGAGAATGGAGGAAGAATCCTTACCCAACTACTATGGAAAAATCTAAAAAATTGGTACAAAAATATAAACGCACCATCATCGAATCTAAAGGGAAAACATATAATGCACGCATTGACAATGCCAAATGATCTATTTTAACATTCTTAAAGGATTTGAGTCACCCCCCCCTTTTTTTTTTTTTTTTTTTTCTTTCTTTCTTTCTTTCTTTCTTTCTTTCTTTCTTTCCGGTTTCCAAAGATTCCAAATGGGTGTCAATCAATTCCGGATGAATTTGTGAATAAAATTGCGGGACACTGCCTAACTATATCTAACCAATTGCCTAGCCTGGAAATTAACAATGACTCCGCCAAATTAGACAGTATACATTTGGCCACTTTGGCATCCCTTCCTAAGTTTGATTTTTATAGTTGCTCGTAAAGTGAGGTTTTGGAGACTGTTACCAACATGAAGTCCACATCATGTATGGGGGACTCGTGCCCCTAACATTCTGAAAGGTTCCCTAGATGTCCTGATGCAAAATAATTTGAGACCGGCATTGTACCTGCTGTTAGGGAGAATTCTCAATTCTGTGGTAATTCCCTTCTACCTAAGAGACCACCAACCCCCCAGCCCTTTTGCAGGACTTTTAATTTTGATCCTGGCTGGAGAGAGTGAGACCTTTCCCACTCTCGTATTTTCTTTGATTTGAACCTTGTTGCTATTGGTTTTTGAGTCTGACAAACGCCATAGGCGTTTTTTTATATTGTGACACAGCACCTTCAGTGCAGTGGCACAGAGAAGTCCTTTGGATTTCTGCTAACTTCTCTTGGATAAACTACTGTTTCCAAGAGTCGTAAAGTGAAATTGACTTTACTTACCTTTTACTCTTTGTAGACCCAGCACACACTATCTTCCATAAGTGCTGGAGGGGTTACTTAGTTTCCCCTTTGTCTACCTTCTCATGTAACATTTTTGTTACCCTTTCTACAATAATTTTATTTTAAACGGTTTTTATTATTTTTTTAAAACGAAACAATACAAACCAAACTGGCAGCGCTTTTTGCAACAAACACATGAACATCAATTAGTCAAGACAACTGCTCCCCAATTCCCCCCCCCCTCAAGAGTTTGTTTGTCCTTCTCATTCCGTATCTGCTGCGTGTGGCAGGGTATCTCCTTCTGAGACTGCAGAATCCGTTATTGTTCCAAACAGTCCTGCTATTAATACTCTCCATGCCAGCAGGGTACTCGCTTCTTCCCCACACTTGCTACATGCCTCCTGCCATACCACCGTTTCAGCCTCCGCCCATTTCTGCAAATCCCGCCACCATACCTCCACCCGTGGCTTATGGCACTGCTTCCATCCCATGGCAATCCTTAGTTTTGCGAGCACATATGCCAAGTCCTTCAATTTCCCAACATGTTTAAGTTTCCGTGGTCTGGGAAACCCTCCCAACAGGCAGGCCCAGGCCGTATCTATAGTGAGCGTGACCCCTTTGTCCGCTAGTATTTGCGCCACTTCTCCCCAGAAACTCTCAATCACTGGGCAAGACCAAAACATGTGTCATATCAGCATCTTCCTTATCGCATTTTGGGCACGCTTGTCGTCCCACATTTACAAACTTCGATATTCTCATCGGGGTCATGTAAGCTCTGTGCGTCATATACAAACCCTTTCTACAATTAATGGCTGGGGGCAGTCGTTTATTTGTGTTTTTTTTTTTTTACTGCAGGCTGAATCCTCAGCTGCAGTATTGCACCCATGGCCCCAGTCCTTTTTCACTATTTCTTGTTGGAAAGGTCCTTCTTGAGACTTACTCTGCGTGCCAAACCAGGTTTGGTCCCTTTTTGTCCTTGGTGGCATTCACTGGTGAAGCCTGCCACTGGCACTAGTGTGTCTGGCATGGCAGGAAGCAAGGGAGGTTCCCTGTATTTGGTCTATTTGGTTACAGGTATGCACCCAAAGGTGATTGGCTGTCATTAGAGGACAGCCACCCTGCTGTGAGTGATAGCTAGGCTGCGACTGAATGGGAGAAACATGCATGAAAGTCGTGGTCTTTTGCAAGGAAGGCGGAGTCGACCACTGGACGAATAACCGAAGAAGAAACTGGAAGAGAAGCCTGCTGCAACCTCCTGGACCGTTGGTTTGCCAGGTGAAGCCCTGCTGCAGTGCTGAAGCTCCAAATTTCTAATGGACTAGAGACTCCCGGAAAGGATGACTTCTCCCCTTGGGTTGGTGGGACCAATCCACCTCAAGACTAACTCGCCTGGAACCCCTCTCTGCTGGCTGTACTTTTTGTGCTGCTGCAGGAACACAGAGTGCCAGGGGACAGGAACACCAGGACAAGTGCTTCGCCTTTAAGCCGGACCCGAGCTCCAGGAAGATCCTCTGGACTCCCTCAAAGCAGGACTAACCAAGCCTGAGCCACCCCAACAGTGCTGGACCCCAGAAGCAAGGAAAGTCCAGTGTCCAAGAACCACAGTGGTGCTATTTGCAAATAGCTGAAACCGTGAAGTACTTCTGATATGGAGTGTGCTCATTGCTGCCGACGACCTTAAAACCGTAGTGCAGGAGTCCCGAGACGTCCTCCCTCTTGTCCCCACGACTGAGGCCCAGGATCTGCAGGACTACAACAGGAAATGAAGCCAGTGGGATCCTTTTCTTCAGACTCAAGGTACTGTGTAACTAGGGGTACTTACTACTTGTGTAGCTTGCTTGCTCTCACTGTAGACTTGCATTTGCTGCCCTTTGCAGGGTTGTTTGCATCTTTGCTTCTCACAAGCCTTTCAGCTTGTGGCCCAACAGTGATTTTTTTTTTACAACAAAAACTCTTTAACGTTGTGCAAGAGTTTTGTGCTATCTTCAAGAAGTCCCTCAGCTCCCCTAGACTCTTGCTCAATTGACATTCGCTGTCCTGGCTTCCTGAACACTCTTCTTACCCTCTGACTTTGTGTTTAACTGTCTCTCCAAAAAGTCATGCATACCTTACTTGTATTGCTAGGAAAGGGTTAACCTATATTTAATTGGGGTATTGAACAGTGCTTACCTGTCTGAGAAACTTCTTAACCTGTGTTTCCTTCCCCCACCTTTTCCTTTTTGCCATAACTTCAGTATTACCATTTAGTGTGAACAGTGTCCTAACTATTGAAGTCACCTCAGGGTGTGAGGTCTCTGTGTGCCATCCCAAAAGGGTACCTACTTACTGAACTGAAGGAGTGTATTTTATTGTTGGCAATTGATTCCCTGCGAAAGCAGGCTTATTTTAAAACTGACTGTTAAATTAATAAATAAGACTCAAGGTTTCTTGATAAAAGTATTAAGTGTTATTTGAATACCTGTCACTGTGAGTCTGTTACAACCCTACAGCTCACATTGACCCCTCTTGGAATAAGACTGGCTGCTCAGTCGCTCTACCAACTTGTGTAGTACAGGCCTATATCAAAGGTGGGGTTACCTATTGCCAAGAGTACAAAGCTGGTGTAGTCTCCCACAGGGTTACTACATACAATCTTGCTGCTCTGAAGGATATTTGGGTTACTCCTCTTTTGAAAAAGGACACACTTGACCCTGCAGTTCCCAATAATTCTCGGCCAGTCACCAATGTCACAGTGGCATACTTGCAGCTCCAGAAATGTATAGACGAAAATAAACTTAACTTTTACCAATCTGGTTTCAGATCCCAACATGCGGCAGCATTTTATATTATTGACCACAATTAATTGCATAACACAATTATTGCCAACTGGTCAGAAAATGCTGCCCAGAGGATTTTGAAAGGGCTCGGGCTAACCCAACTCTCTGACTTGTGGCATACTGCAGAGGTCATGGTCATCTTCCTTGTTGGCTAACGTCTATATTGGGCCATTTCTTGTTCTACTTGACGGTCTGGGTGTCTAGTTTTCTAACTATGCGGATGACACCCAGATCTTGTTAGTACTATCTGGAAACTCGCATACGACCTTGTGCTCCTGCTTTCATCCACATGTCTCCATTGATGTATTTGGACCAGTAGTGCACATAGTACTACAGGAAGAAATTGCTATTACTGCCCAATTGGAAAAAAGTAAGCATGTATTTTTTTTTTTGTGTATGAATTACTATGTGCAAAGGAATTATGTTACAAAAACGTTTCAGTTTTCTAGTTCAAGCATATTTTTACACGCTTATAAAATGCATGCATTGAGAATTGGACTTAAGAGGGAGTAAACTACTCCCTCTTCAAAATGTAATCTGGAACACTGGTTACTGTGGTCACTTCTTGTGTACACTGGCATGTTCCAGTAGTTAATAATTCTGTAATGCAAACTGTTTCCTCTTGGCATGCAGTTGATAAACTTTGATTCTGAAAGGCAAAAGGCTTCAGAAATGAGCACTTGCTTGTAATGATCAATTTCATAGTACAGACGGCATGCTGGCACAGTTCTCTGTTTTTCTCCAAGATGCCAATAAGATACCAACTTCCTGCTTACCCTTCTCTTTCCATCTTTAGAGTCTCTGGCTGTGATGTCCATAGATCTGGGAAGTGAGTGGATGAAGGTGGCCCTTGTAAAGCCAGGTGTTCCGATGGAGATAGTTTTAAACAAGTAAGTTGTAAACCGTTTTACTTTTTCTCAAGGAGAATTAAACTACATTTTGGAGAAAAAAAAGGTTGGGCAAAGGATGGTTGGGATTCATTCATAACTGACATTATCTTAAACATTTCGTAGAGCTGGCTTCCACGTTTGTTTAATTTAAAATAGTTGCCATACCCGCAGATGGTGTCACCGGGCAGTGCTTGCAGTATTGTAGCTTTTACTGTTGCTTGTGAAGGTGTTGGTGCTTTTCTGGGGTTGGCTGTAGGGATTTGCCCAACATTTATGGAGCGCACCATGGTTGCTGCTGCTTTTTGTATGTTTTGGGACCTCTTGAGGTTCAGTCTAATGACCTTGTAATTCTTGTTTTTAGAGAGTCGAGGAGGAAAACACCGGTTGCTGTTGCACTGAAGGAGAACGAGCGTCTTTTTGGCGAGAATGCCGTCGCAATGGTGAGATTTCTTTATATGCGAATGCCTTGCCTTTCCCCTAGAAGCAGCTGCCACTTCTCTATGCATGCAGGCTTGGAGCATCACCACATTATCTGTGAATTGTTGTACTATCCTGAAGCATGGTCTCTTCGTTCCATTACTCTAAAGCATGGCGCTGATGCTCTGGCACGTCATTTGTGAGCCTGTTCTGTGAAACACGAAATTAAGGAAAGTATTTAGAATCATTTTATCTCCTTCACCACCAACTCTTCCAGTAAAGTTCCTTTACGTCGAGGCACAAAGCATACACTTGACTTGTGCATGACCACTGCCTGTCCCAGAAACCTTGGGAGCCTGCTAGTTTGTTTCGCTTATTCATTGTCCATTTGGTGTAGTCCAGCTCATGGGTTTAGTCACTGCTTGATTTGTGAGTCTTGTGGCATTTTAACAAAACATTTCTTTTAATTATAATTCCGATCCCTGTTTGTCAAATGAAAACTAGTTAATTACTATGATTTGTGATATCTTCTGGTTTTTATCTTGCATACCTACACATGTTTGTTCTCTTCTCTTTGCATGTTTTGGAGTACTGGCTGAGGAGGGTTGCAAAATGGTATTTCACCTTCAGTTCAAGCCTAATTTTTATTTGAACGGTTTGATGTCAACCAAGATAATGACAGACCACTGTTCTTGTAATATTTCTAAATGTTCCTCGGTGGATTGACATTGTAAATCTCTTGGGTTTTATTTTATTCTCTTGATTTTTCTTTACCTCTTGTGACGCTGTCGTTAGTGTTTTGAGAGACATGGGAATGTAGGGCTGCTCTGTTCACCTCAGTTATGCTGGAAGCCACCACATTTGCCATCAATAAGTAGGGCTCTAATTGGAGTGAGTCATTGTGAGCTAGTAGTGTATATGGTGTGCAGCAACCCTAACTTCAACATGACACTGAACAATGTTACTTTTTCTTTCTAGTATAGTAACACATTGTTTAGGAGTACATTGCAGGAAATTTGAAATATGCTAAAAACTACTTCTGCACATTAAAAAAAGTGAATGCTTGGGTAGCTGTTCAGTAATGTCGCACATCAACACCTGACTTTGAAATATTGTAAATTCCAGAAAGTACAGAAGCTGACTTTTTTTTATAATACATATATATATTTTTTTTAATACTATATATTTGTTCTAAAGTATCACGTTTCCAAATATGTGTATTCGTGGGAATCCTTCATGGCCAACACAAGTATATTGCATGCTTGGATTTGTATGGCACTAGTTTTCTTCTAATCGGAAGTAGCCGCAGCTAGTAGTCATTTAAGTGGGCTTTTATAAGCTTCAAGGGGAAGCCAAATAGCTTGGGTATTTCAATCAATGTTGAATAGTGTGCATGTTTTGGTCATGAAGTGGCTTCCAAAATTGCCAAGACCAATTTACGTCCATTCAAGTGGATGCGTTAATGGCTGTCTCCTTAA
Organism: Ambystoma mexicanum; assembly: GCF_040938575.1. Taxonomy (NCBI): domain Eukaryota; kingdom Metazoa; phylum Chordata; class Amphibia; order Caudata; family Ambystomatidae; genus Ambystoma; species Ambystoma mexicanum. The sequence goes on from NC_090931.1 coordinate 175,924,553, forward strand.
CTCTTCTAAATCAACATTGCTTTCCCCATCTTTGCTTTTCATTTGTCCTAGTACCTGTAGCCTTTTCCTAAATACTCTATTCTGGTTATTTGCTCGGCCACCTCTCTGTATATACATTCCCACCTCCCCTACCTTTCACCCGATGTTGTAACCCTGTGTACTTCTAACTGGCTTTTCTGGTTTTTGCAGTGTTACTCGGGCTTTATCCAAATTTTGACTGAAAACGTTTGTTTGTGTGCTTTGCCTTAAAGTGTCCTTAGAACTCCTAAGGCAGGGGTACCACATGTACTGCATCAAGTTCCAGAGAGGGTACCTCCTCTGTTAGTCATGTGGCTAGGTTGGTGGTAGCTTTGAGAGTGTCTAATCTGGCTTCTACTGCTGACCCAAGCAGTGTTTTGTTTTTTGTTCCTCTAGCTCAACCCTCCACCTGGGAGGTGCTGAATCGTCAATAATTGGTCTTCCAATGGGTCTTGGTCTGTTGGGGAGATTTCACGTTTATGCGTCATCCCCTTGCCTAGTGAGAGCCCTAGCATTTTTTTAGCTGGATGTCTGGACCATTATTTATGGGCTCTGTCTTTTGGAGCTCTTTCCTTTTGTATTATGTCCTATAGAGTCAATTTCTCTTCCATACCCCTTAAGGTCATCTGTATTTTAGTAGTGCAGCACACAGCTCTTTATGGGCAGTGTTCCTGGGAACCCTTGGGGGGCCTCTTTAAGAATTATTTTTCATATCCTAGAGTACAGTTCTTAAGAATAGAGATGCTTAGTATCTAGTGTTATAGTCGGAGAGATTGGCACACCACCTCATGTGGAGTGCCAAAGGGATACTTGGTATCCCCCTTCTCTTGGCTCCTGTGACCTTTATGTCACATGGACCATCTCCTAGTTATGGCTGGTGGATGTGTCCTACCAACTGTTGTGTGCTTTTTATACCGCAGGCTATCGCCATAACCCCGGTAGTGCACAATAGGGGCACCCAAGTACCAACTGGGGGTGGGGGGGTGCTCGGGCAGGCAAGAAGTGGGGAGGAGTTTCACTCCCCTGCCCTTTGTCTGCCTGAGTGGAACCAGCTCCCACTGGGGATCTGGCTGTCCTGATTGGACAGCCACCAGCCCCTTTCTGTAAATTGCTGAGAGAGATTGCAGAGGAGTGACTGCTGGAACTGGATAAAAGGTGAGGCAAGACGACACCGGAAACTGAAGAAGACGGCCAGAGATGCCTGCAGACCCTTTGCAACACCATGAAGTGTACACTGTTGTCCTGACCTAGTTTTCTGTGCTTCAGAGGAGCTCCGAAGAGGATGACTCCTTCCCTTTGGCTGGTGGGAATAACCAGTCCCAAGGTGTTTGATTTGAGCCATCTCGTGAGGGACAGCGAGTTTCCAGGGCTGCAAAACCCGATACAAGCAGACTTGCTGCCCATTTCGAGTGCAACGTTGTGGAAAGGCCAAATCTGTCAAGTCTTTGCTGATCCTTCAAGGACACTCCAGAGACCCGATCCAACTTGTCCAGACCCCCTCAGCAGAGTGTGGAACGTTAAGAAGTGAATCACGTCCTTAGTGCTACAGAAAAGGTGCCAGAAGCACAGAGTAACCGGAGTTGCTGGAAGCCGTGCCAGAGGTCCTCTCTCTAGACTGTCGCTGAGAGATCCGGCCAATGTCTTGCCTTTTCGACATCAGACCAAGGAGTCCGGAGGTCGGGTCCAGCGCCACCACATCGAGGAGAATCCAGGCCCGATCTTTTTTTCTAACCTAAAGGCGTTGGAGTGCCGCTTGCGTCCCTTTAGAGAGTCCCTAACATTGCCTCCATCTTGGTATAATCTTGCTACATCATAAAAACTAGGTACTTGAAAGTATCCACAGGAACCTTTCATATTTTGCTTCTTGGCAAGACTTTAAGCCCTCTCTGAACTGCCTTTAGCTAGAGTTGCGTTTTGGAACTGCTGTCCAAAGAAACTCCCTCTAGAACCTTAAGCCTTGCCAGTAGAACACTAACCAACTATTTTCCACAGAAGTCACTATCATATGTGTATGCAGAGTAAATGTCTTTACTGTTTTTCTGTGCGCGTTAATACCGATAATACGATAGAACTGTCATTACTGTTATAAGCTGTATCAAATGTAACCACGAGCAACTACAAACTAAGCAATGGCCTTTGAAAAGTATTCCTACATGTTTTGGTTTATTGTGCTAAGTATTTTAAAGTGAATCTTGTGTAAATATAATCTATATTTTAATATACATTAATGTGTAAGTGGTTTTTGATGTGCATTACAAACAAGGTTCAGTGTACTTGCCTACAGATCACATCTTCCTCTTATTATAAGCCCGACTGCTCTGCCACTCTACCAAGGTTAAAGCAGTAGTACATACTAAGTTGGGGGATCTACAAACTACTGGGATAGCTTACTAAAGTCTTGTCACCAAGTCTGACTTGAGGAAAACTCCCCTGACGGGGAGAGACAAAACTGGAGAGCATGCCTGGTGTCCTTTCTATAACAAATCTCTGGTCCATATGGAGCAGAGACACCGAGGCTCGGGAAGCAAAGGGACTCCTGGCTACTTCAATGTCCTTCAATGCAGGCATGTGTGGAACATCCAGAGGGGCCCTACAAGTAGGAGAGCTGACCTATCCAACTGATCAGTCGGAAGGAGAGCTTTAGTTGGCTCGTTCAGGCACCCTTCATTGTTGGATTTGGTGGAGCATCCAAGATGCTAGTGTAGAGCGTTTTATTTCCTCCTGCAGCAGAAGTGCAGATTGAGAGCTCCAGCACTTTACTTGTTATCCCTCCTCTGGAGGCAGTGAGTGAATACAGCACCAAATTGAAACCATGCAACATTCAAACAGACCGCCAATGGGCGACCCTCGTTCCAAGCATACCCAGGCATTGGGGAAGGGCTTGCACAGCCAAAAGAAGGTAAATGTGAACTACTCTGATACCGCCCCTTGCATTTGCCAGTCAGAATGGGATTCCTGCTGTCTACAGCGCCCAGTCCTGGGCTGCATACACACTATAACCAAATGATACACTGGGCCCCTCACAGGTCTTTCAGGCAAACAGATTACCTCTGTTTTTGTTCTTGAAGGAGTAGGTCAATAAGTACACCAGTTTGTAAATTGGCATACACAAGGTGGAAACCATATTCCACAAAGAAGAGGCTACCACCATCCAAGCCACATGACGGCGAGGAAGTACCCTCTTCTGGGACTCCTACAGTATATTGTTTGGGTACCCCTGCCTTAACCATCTAATAGCAGATCACCCAAAACTAAGCCACACTCTTGTCAATCTTTGTATTAAGCCTGGTCAAGAGGAAAACGGCCCAAAACCAGTGCAATGGGTTACATCATGATCCGATTAAGGGCCCTATCCACCCAGTCCTTCTCTCCAGAAACAGGCACTCTCAAAAAATTAAAATGAGAAAAAATACTCCAAATGCAAATATTAATCAAAAGACACTGAGCCTGGACCCCCTTCTGTGCCCCCCCCATACTGTTCCATAAATATGGTTGTAACCATGCTACCAGCAGATTTATCCCATGGAAAGGACCTCTTAATATTACTGCCCGACATGCACTTTTTAACATTCAGAAATTACTATGGGCAAAGAAGCCTGGATTACAATATTTTTTTTCATTCATCATTTTCTTTACACCCATTCACTGCCCCAGTAGTCTCAACCTTCAACTATAGAGGGTAAAATACACCACTTCCAAATTTTATGCTTAGCCTTGTTTCCACCTAAAACAGCCTTCTACCTCTATGATTGAGCATCTTCCATTTGTTTTTCATGTGAAAAAGATGACCCTTAGTTAAACCAGACATTTAGGCATGGCTGAAGAGGCTCAAGGAATTACCTGAGCTTTTATTAATGCACCATGTTCATCTTCTCTGTAGGCCATGAAGAATCCAAAGGTGACTTTCCGATACTTCCAGGACTTGCTGGGTAAGAAAGCAGACAACCCCCAGGTAGAGGTGTTCCGTTTGCGATTCCCAGAGCATGAGCTGGTGGAAGAACAGCGCAGAGGAACCGTGCTCTTCAAACTATCTGAGTAAGTTACCCTACCATGGGGCAATCCGTGGGTAAACTGTGGGGGGGGAAACGAACTGTTGCAGCACTGGCTGTACATGCTTCTAGGAAAGATGGCGAATCCCAACACAAATGCATGTCAAGTGAGAACATTCATAAGTATGGAGCATACTGAAAACATTATTTGAAAGGTGATTGCAAGTTGGCATCATCCGACTTATCTGGGCAAACTGAAATATTGGTGTATTAATAATTGAAAACCGCAAACATTTGGGGGTTGCGCGTTTTTAGGTAAATGGTTAATCCAGGATTTGGGACAGCATTTTAGGGACTTGGGTCCCATATCTTCACGTCTTGTTGGTTGAAATGTTTTAATGTTTGACTTTCAAGAATATTTGGTTTCTAAAAGATAGTTTAAAGATGGTGTTCTATATCGCTATAACTGTTTATCTATTCCTTCACCTTTCCCCTTACCAGAATACTCCTCATTTGAGTACTTGTATAAGATTTTCTCTGTTCCTCATGTCATTTCCTTTCTCATTGTTTACTGTCCATTTGGGGCATTCTATGAGAACGTTGACCACCTTCTTGGGCACATCCTACCTAGCCCCACTCCACTCGTCCTAGTTGGTGACTTTAATCTCCATCTCTCCTCTACTCATTCTGCCTCTCCCTTTCTAGCCATATTTGATTCACATCTGCTCTCCACTCGCCCTCATACTTCTGGTTCCACTTTCGACTTGATTTTCATTTCCTCATTTGTGTTTCCTGTTTATCTGCTCTACCTATCCTCTTATCCGACCACTCATTACTCTCTGCCTCATTGCTCCCACTCTCCTCTCCTAGTAGCTCCAGTTCTTCCTCTTCCAATACATTCTTTAGGCGTCACATATGCTACTTCAAATCCTCCCATCTCTATGAAACCTGTGTTAACTTCCTTCTGTCTCTTGCAAACTTTTCTGCTTTTCTGCTGACGAAGCAATGTCCACCATTTCTTCATCTCTTGCTTCTAGTCTTTAGCAACTTTATCCTCTTTCTCCTTTCCAGCTTACTTGCAAACCTGTCCAACCCTGGCTTTCTCCCCATCTCTGTGCTATGCGCCGCTTTCTTCGTTGCCTTGAAAGGCGCTGGCTTAAACTCTGTTCTCCTACCAATCACGCCACGTACTTCTCTTATCATACTCTCTGTGAACTGCATTAACTCTGCTAAACACACTAATTTCTCTGACCTTCTCCACACACAATCCACTCACCCTCGACGTCTCTTTCAAACATTGACTCTGCTTCTTTCTCCTCCTACCTGATCCTTCTATCAATTCATCCTTATCAGCATCTGATCTTGCAAAGTTTTTTTTTCTTCTAAAGTTCACTCTTTACGCCATGATATTCTACTTTCACCCTCTTAGAACTCCTCCCCTTCACCACTCCCTACCCCTTCCAACACTCTAACTTCGCCCCTTTTTCCGACTGGGGTGGCTCTCCTCTTGGCTAAAGCTCACCCCACTGCTGCCCCTACTGACTCTATTCCTTCCTCACATATTCCCCAAATCTATCCGCTGTTGGTACCTTTCCTTACCTCCTTTTTTTTCAATCTGTCTCGCCACCTCTTCCTTCCCCCTCTTGTTTGTGAACATGCCATTTTCAAACCTGCCATCATTCCGATCATCCCCTTCTTGTCTCAAACTTTCGTCCTATATGAGCTCCTTGTATATCCACAAATCTCCACATTCGTCTTTGGTCTATCTCTTCTTCCTCCCACTCAATCTGCCTTTCGTCCCCGCCACTGCACTGAAACAACCCTAACTTGCGGGATATTTCTCTTCTCAGTGCTTGTTATTCTAAACACTCCTCTGTCCTTATTCTTCTTGACTTATCTGCTGCTTTCGACACAGTTGATCACGCTTTGCTTCTGGACTCTCTCTCTCCTCAATTGGCTTTCGTGGCTCTGTTCCATCATGGTTTTCCTCTTACTGTTCTAACCGCACTTTCACGGTCTCCTGTGGTGGCAATACCTCGCCTTTCCCCTAAATCACGGTGTTCCTCATGGGTCAGTTCTTGGTCCTTTTTTTTTTTTATGCACTTCTTTCCTTGCCCCTATAAGGTCGTCTTTTGGATTATCTCACCACTTCTATGCTGATGACACTCTGCTGTTTTTATCCTTTTCCGCTTTCACGCCTGACACTCGCTCTACTCTCTCAACTTGTCAGTCTATCAAATCCTGGATGACCTCCCATTTTCTCACTCTGGACGCCGTAAAGACAGTCCTATTTCCTGCTAATACTCTTACCACAGGCTCCTACCACATTTATT